>NC_053037.3:379834292-384634292 GCF_002575655.3 Aegilops tauschii subsp. strangulata | reverse complement strand
TGAGATGAAGCGGCCCGGACCGACATTACGCGTACGCTTACGCGAGACTGGTTTCACCGTTGCGAGCACTCGATGCTTAAAGGTGACTGGCGGGTGTCTGTCTCTCTCACTTTAGTTGAACCGAGTGTGGCTACGCCCGGTCCTTGCGAAGGTTAAAACAACACCAACTTGACAAACTATCGTTGTGGTTTTGATGCGTAGGTAAGAACGGTTCTTGCTAAGCCCGTAGCAGCCACGTAAAACTTGCAACAACAAAGTAGAGGACGTCTAACTTGTTTTTGCAGGGCATGTTGTGATGTGATATGGTCAAAGCATGATGCTAAATTTATTGTATGAGATGATCATGTTTTGTAACCGAGTTATCGGCAATTGGCAGGAGCCATATGGTTGTCGCTTTATTGTATGAAATGCAATCGCCATGTAATTGTTTTACTTTATCACTAAGCGGTAGCGATAGTCGTAAAAGCAATAGTTGGCGAGACGACAACGATGCTACGATGGAGATCAAGGTGTCGCGCCGGTGACTATGGTGATCATGACGGTGCTTCGGAGATGGATATCACAAGCACAAGATGATGATGGCCATATCATATCACTTATATTGATTGCATGTGATTTTTATCTTTTATGCATCTTATCTTGCTTTGATTGACAGTAGCATTATAAGATGATCTCTCACTAAAATTTCAAGATAAAAGTGTTCTCCCTAGGTATGCACCGTTGCGAAAGTTCTTCGTGCTGAGACACCACGTGATGATCGGGTGTGATAGGCTCTACGTTCAAATACAACGGGTGCAAAACAGTTGCACACATGGAATACTCAGGTTAAACTTGACGAGCCTAGCATATGCAGATATGGCCTCGGAACACGGAGACCGAAAGGTCGAGCGTGAATCATATAGTAGATATGATCAATATAGTGATGTTCACCATTGAAACTATTCCATCTCACGTGATGATCGGACATGGTTTAGTTGATATGGATCACGTGATCACTTAGAGGATTAGAGGGATGTCTATCTAAGTGGGAGTTCTTAAGTAATATGATTAATTGAACTTAAATTTATCATGAACTTAGTCCTGATAGTATTTTGCAAATTATGTTGTAGATCAATAGCTCGCGTTGTTGCTTCCCTGTGTTTATTTTTGATGTGTTCCTAGAGAAAAATTATGTTGAAAGATGTTAGTAGCAAAGATGCGGATTGGATCCGTGATCTGAGGATTATCCTCATTGCTCCACAGAAGAATTATGTCCTTGATGCACCGCTAGGTGACAGACCTATTGCAGGAGCAGATGCAAACGTTATGAACGTTTGGCTAGCTCAATATGATGACTACTTGATAGTTTAGTGCACCATGCTTAACGGCTTAGAATCGGGACATCAAAGACGTTTTGAACGTCATGCACCATATGAGATGTTCCAGGAGTTGAAGTTAATATTTCAAGCAAATACCCGAGTTGAGAGATATGAAATCTCCAACAAGTTCTATAGCTAAAAGATGGAGGAGAATAGCTCAAGCAGTGAGCATGTGCTCAGATTGTCTGGGTACTACAATCGCTTGAATCAAGTGGGAGTTAATCTTCCAGTAAAATAGTGATTGACAGAATTCTCTAGTCACCATCACCAAGTTAGTAGAACTTCGTGATGAACTATAGTATGTAAGGGATGACGAAAGTAATTCCCGAGCTCTTCGTGATGCTGAAATCGACGAAGGTAGAAATCAAGAAAAACATCAAGTGTTGATGGTTGACGAGACCACTAGTTTCAAGAAAAGGGCAAAGGGAAGAAGGGGAACTTCCAAAAGAACGCCAAGGAAGTTGCTACTCAAGTGAAGAAGCCCAAGTCTGTACCTAAGCCTGAGACTAAGTGCTTCTACTGCAAAGGGACTGGTCACTGGAAGCGGAACTGCCCCAAGTATTTGGTGGATAAGAAGGATGGCAAAGTGAACAAAGGTATATTGGATATACATGTTATTGATGTGTACTTACTAGTGTTTATAGCAACCCCTCAGTATTTGATACTGGTTCAGTTGCTAAAGAGTAGTAACTCGAAACGGGAGTTGCATGAACATAAACTAGTTAAGGATGAAGTGACGATGTGTATTGGAAGTGGTTCCAAGATTGATATGATCATCATCGCACACTCCCTATACTTTCGGGATTAGTGTTGAACCTAAATAAGTGTTATTTGGTGTTTGCGTTGAGCATGAATATGATTTGATCATGTTTGTTGCAATACGGTTATTCATTTAAATTAGAGAATAATTGTTGTTCTGTTTACATGAATAAAACCTTCTATGGTCATACACCCAATAAAATGGTTTGTTGGATCTCGATCGTAGTGATACACATATTCATAATAATGAAGCCAAAAGATACAAAGTTAATAATGATAGTGCAACTTATTTGTGGCACTGCCATTTAGGTCATATTGGTGTAAAGCGGATGAAGAAACTCCATACCGGTGGGATTTTGGAATCACTTGATTATGAATCACTTGATGCTTGCGAACCATGCCTCATGGGCAAGATGACTAATACGCCGTTCTCCGGAACTATGGAGAGAGCAACAGATTTGTTGGAAATCATACATACATATGTATGTGGTCCGATGAATATTGAGGCTCGTAGCAGGTATCATTAATTTCTGACCTTCACAGATGATTTGAGCAGATATGTGTATATCTACTTAATGAAACATAAGTCTGAAACATTTGAAAAGTTTATATAATTTCAGAGTGAAGTGGAAAATCATCGTAACAAGAAAATAAAGTTTCTACGAGCTGATCTTGGAGTAGAGTATTTGAGTTACGAGTTTGGCCTTCAGTAAAAACAATGTGAAATAGTTTCACTACTCACGCCACCTGGAACACCACAGTGTAATGGTGTGTCCGAACATCCTAACCGTACTTTATTAGATATGGTGCAATATATGATGTCTCTTACTGATCTACCACTATCATTTTGGGGTTATGCATTAGAGACAGCTGCATTCACGTTAAATAGGGTACCATTTAAATCCGTTGAGACGACATCTTATGAACTGTGGTTTGGCAAGAAACCAAAGTTGTCGTTTCTTAAAGTTTGGGGTTGCGATGCTTATGTGAAAAAGTTTCATCCTGATAAGCTCAAACCCAAATCGGAGAAATGTGTCTTCATAGGATACCCAAAGGAGACAGTTGGGTACACCTTCTATCACAGATCCGAAGGCAAGACATTCGTTGCTAAGTATGGATCCTTTCTAGAGAAGGAGTTTCTCTCGAA
This sequence comes from Aegilops tauschii subsp. strangulata, assembly GCF_002575655.3. NCBI lineage: Eukaryota > Viridiplantae > Streptophyta > Magnoliopsida > Poales > Poaceae > Aegilops > Aegilops tauschii. The sequence continues at coordinate 384,631,028 of NC_053037.3, read as the reverse complement.
AGAAGTGAGTGGGAGGAAAGTAGAACTTGATGAGGTAACTGTACCTTCTCCCAAATTGGAAAGTAGTTCATCACTGAAATCAGTTCGAGTGATGCTTACACCAATTAGTGAGGAAGTTAATGATGATGATCATGAAGCTTCGGATCAAGTTACTACCGAACCTCGTAGGTCAACCAGAATGAGATCCGCACCAGAGTGGTACGGTAATCCTGTTCTGGAGGTCATGTTACCTGACCATGACGAACCTACGAACTATGAAGAAGCGATGATGAGCCCAGATTCCGCAAAATGGCTTGAGGCCATGAAATCTGAGATGGGATCCATGTATGAGAACAAAGTATGGACTTTGATTGACTTGCCCAATGATCGGCGAGCCATTGAGATTAAATGGATCTTCAAGAGGAAGACAGACAGTGATAGTAGTGTTACTGTCTACAAAGCTAGAATTGTCGCAAAAAGGTTTTCGACAAGTTCAAGGTGTTGACTACGATGAGAGTTTCTCACTCGTATCTATGCTTATGTCTGAATCATGTTAGCAATTGCCGCATTTTATGAAATATGGCAAATGGATAAACAAAACTGCATTCCTTAATGGATTTATTAAAGAATAGTTGTATATGATGCAACCAGGAGGTTTTGTCAATCCTAAAAATGCAAACAAAATATGCAAGCTCCAGCGATCCATCTGTGGACTGGTGCAAGCATCTCGGAGTTGGAATATACACTTTGATAAGTTGATCAAAGGATATAGTTTTATACAGACTTGCGGTGAAGCCTGTATTTACAAGAAAGTGAGTGGGAGCACTACAGCATTTCTGATAAGTATATGTGAATGACATATTGTTGATCGGAAATAATGTAGAATTATTCTGCAAAGCATAAAGGAGTGTTTGAAAGAAGTTTTTCAAAGAAAGACCTCGGTGAAGCTGCTTACATATTGAGCATCAAGATCTATAGAGATAGATCAAGACGCTTGATAAGTTTTTTCAATGAGTACATACCTTAACAAGATTTTGAAGTAGTTCAAAATAGAATAGTCAAAGAAAGAGTTCTTGCCTGTGTTACAAGGTGTGAAATTGAGTAAGACTCAAAGCCTGACCACGGCAGAAGATAGAAAGAGAATGAAAGTCATTCCCTATGCCTTGGCCATTTATGCCATGCTGTGTACCAGATCTATTGTATACCCTACACTGATTTTGGCAAGGGAGTACAATAGTGATCTAGGAGTAGATCACTGGACAGCGGTCAAAATTATCCTTAGTGGAATAAGGATATGTTTCTCGATTATGGAAGTGACAAAAGGTTCATCGTAAAGGGTTACGTCGATGCAAGTTTTGACACTAATCTAGATGACTCTAAGTCTCGGTCTAGATACATATTGAAAGTGGGAGCAATTAGCTAGAGTAGCTCCGTGCAGAGCATTGTAGACATAGAAATTTGCAAAATACTTACGGATCTGAATGTGACAGACCCCTTGACTAAAATTATCTCACAATCAAAACATGATCACACCTTAGTACTCTTTGGGTGTTAATCACATAGCGATGTGAACTAGATTATTGACTCTAGTAAACCCTTTGGGTGTTGGTCACATGACAATATGAACTATGGGTGTTAATCACATGGTGATGTGAATTATTGATGTTAAATCACTTGGCGATGTGAACTAGATTATTGACTCTAGTGCAAGTGGGAGACTGAAGGAAATATGCCCTAGAGGCAATAATAAAGTTATTATTTATTTCCATATATCATGATAAATGTTTATTATTCATGCTAGAATTGTATTAACCGGAAACATAATACATGTGTGAATACATAGACAAATAGAGTGTCACTAGTATGCCTCTACTTGACTAGCTCGTTGATCAAAGATGGTTAAGTTTCCTAGCCATTGACATGGGTTGTCATTTGATTAACGGGATCACATCATTAGGAGAATGATTTGATTGACTTGACCCATTCCGTTAGCTTAGCACTCGATTGTTTAGTATGTTGCTATTGCTTTCTTCATGACTTATACATGTTCCTATGACTATGAGATTATGCAACTCCCGTTTACCGGAGGAACACTTTGTGTGCTACCAAATGTCACAACGTAACTAGGTGATTATAAAGGTGCTCTACAGGTGTCTCCAAAGGTACTTGTTGGGTTGGCATATTTCGAGATTAGGATTTGTCACTCCGATTGTCGGAGAGGTATCTCTGGGCCCACTCGGTAATGCACATAGCTATACGCCTTGCAAGCATTGTAACTAATGAGTTAGTTGTGGGATGATGTATTACGGAACGAGTAAAGAGACTTGCCGGTAACGAGATTGAACTAGGTATCGAGATACCGACGATCGAATCTCGGGCAAGTAACATACCGATGACAAAGGGAACAACGTATGTTGTTATGCGGTCTGACCGATAAAGATCTTCGTAGAATATGTAGTAACCAATATGAGCATCCAGGTTCCGTTATTGATTATTGACCAAAGAGGTGTCTCGGTCATGTCTACATAGTTCTCGAACCCGTAGGGTCCGCACGCTTAACGTTACGATGACAGTTATATTATGAGTTTATATGTTTTGATGTACCGAAGGTTGTTCGGAGTCCCGGATGTGGTCACAGACATGACGAGGAGTCTCGAAATGGTCGAGACATAAAGATTGATATATTGGAAGCCTATGTTTGGACATCGGAAGTGTTCCGGGTGAAATCGGGATTTTTCCGGAGTACCGGGAGGTTACCGGAACCCCCCGGTAACTTAATGGGCCTTATTGGGCCTAGGTGGAAGAGAGGAGAGGAGGCTAGGGCAGGGCCGCGCCCCCTTCCCCCCAGTCCGAATAGGACAAGGAGAGGGGGGCGGCGCCCCCCTTCCTTCCTCCCCTCCACCTCTTCCCCCTTCCACTCCTAGTCCAACATGGAAAGGGGGGAGTCCTACTCCCGGTAGGAGTAGGACTCCTCCTGGCGCGCCTCTACCTCCTAGGCCGGCGGCCTCCCCCTTGCACCTTTATATACGGGGGCAGGGGGCACCTCTAGACACACAATTGATCAACAATCTTTTAGCCGTGTGCGGTGCCCCCCTCCACCATATTACACCTCGATAATATCATAGCGGAGCTTAGGCGAAGCCCTGCGTCGGTAGAACATCATCATCGTCACCACGCCGTCGTGCTGACGAAACTCTCCCTCAACACTCGGCTGGATCGGAGTTCGAGGGACGTCACCGAGCTGAACGTGTGCTGAACTCGGAGGTGCCGTGCGTTCGGTACTTGATCGGTCGGATCGTGAAGACGTACGACTACATCAACCGCGTTGTGTTAACGCTTCCGCTTTCGGTCTACGAGGGTACGTAGACAACACTCTCCCCTCTCGTTGCTATGCATCACCATGATCTTGCGTGTGCGTAGGATTTTTTTTGAAATTACTACGTTCCCCAACAGCCCTAACTATCATGCTATAATCGCTAACAATCCTCCATTATTTGGCAGGGAATAGTTATCCCTCGATCAAAATCAGATCCGCGGTGTTTCGCACTCCTCCCGCGTAAGAGTGTAAACTCTTGCTTACATAAAAATGGAGCAAGTGGACGGCACTGTAGCACGTCATATCACTCGGACTAGCCCGCCTAACGAGCGGGAAAGCACCGCCCTCGTCATTTTGTTCTGGATTTCTATCGATCGATCGCGCGAAAATGTTACGCTTCGCAAGTTCTAAAGGAAAAGGCGGCACACTTACGACTCGTACGCGTCGCAACCCCGACAGTCCGGCTCGCACGCCGCTCACCAGAGGGGACACGCGTTGTCTTGCAATTTCACTGACATGTGGAACCGTAATTGAATAAACCGTCGATAGCCGAAATCTAATCGCTCGGCGGGCGTCGGCTGAGAAGAGAGAAACGGGGGAGGGAGAAGAGATCGCCCGCCCGCCGTGCACGGACTCCAAGAAATATATGGTGATAATTTGAGGTGGGCCATGCTGGAGTCCGGACCGCTTCCGGAGCCCGCTCTCACCGCCCTGGCCCCTCAAGACGCCAGCTGCCCGCCGCATGCATGCATAGCAAGTAGTACTCCTTATGTGGAGGAGAGAGAGGCGTTGACAAAGTCAAGAAGTGCGCTCTGCAAGAGCCTGTCTCTACACGTGCTCCTAGGTATAAAAAAATAATTCTAAAAAAGGCATAAAAAACAATTGTCTCTTAAAAAAGAAAGGTAAAAAACATTTGAGAGGAAATAGATAGAGAGAAAGTGAGAAAAGCTGTAACCTGGGCATTACATGAGGAAGGAGGGAGTGGTGCACATGCCAAGTTCACTGGGCTGCCGTGTTTCACACTCCTCCGTCGTAACAGTGGAGACAATAGCTTTCATCAAAAATAAACAATGAATACTCGTTGCTCGTCCTCTATATCGGAAAGAATACTTTCATTCGCCGACATGTGGGACGTCGACCATCCTGGTCCACCTGCCATGCACAAAATTATCCTGGTCTACCCCGGTCGTATCGCAGGCCCAACCTTTCCCACTGTAAGTTGTTCGGACGAAGGAACCATCATGACTTCGTTGAATTCCGCTTCTTCAAGAAAACTTACTGTACCCGCAATACTGCTACCACACGCGAAGACTGGACGGCACTGTACCACGTCATATCACTGAAACCCACTAGGCCAAACTAGCCCGCCTAGGTCATCTATTTTGGAACGGAGGGAGTACGTCTCTGCACTGCTATGATTTTGTGTTGCATGTTCTCTGTACTTTTGCTACGATTTTCCTACCCTATGAACCAAATGAGGCCTGAATGTATGTCTACTATTGTCTGATCGATCGCTAAGCCTACAATTTTAGGAGCTAGGGCTATTGGTCGATCGACGAGGGATAAGTATAAGCGTACCACGAGCTCATCAGCCCCAACGTTTCTCTTCGGTGAGTGTTTTGCAAGTACTATAGCTCGCACAGTAGCTAGCCTACTAACACCAAGAATCATCAAACAAGCCCTGCTGATATGATAAACAGTTCAAACTTACATCTAAGCATGCCATATATTACATCAAAAGCTGGTGAGGATACATCTGTTTCCATAACTCGGAGAGGGTTCGCATGATTCATCGCATGATTCACTATCAAACAAAAGTAGCAAGATCCGCCCACACAAGACAGTGCACTAGCCCTAAGATGGTTTGATAACATGCATTGTTCTGGTAATTAAACACAGGGCAATGCAAACTACCCTGAAGGATTAGCACGACCAACTATTTCTTGTCATCGATCTCTCGGGCAATGACCACAGCATGGACAGCGGCATGGGAATCGATTTCTGGGCGATGTCCACAGGACTGACCGCGACATCGGAATCGATCTCTGGGGCGATGTCCACAGGATGGACAGCGGCATCGAAATCGATCTCCGGGGCGATGCCAACAGGACGGGCCACGACATCGGAATCATCAAGGACGTCCACCGGCACCTGCACAACCCTAACATAGTAGCAAGCACATTGCAAATAATCAAAAACCACAACTATGGTAATAAGCCATTATTTTTTACCTTGTGCAGCTCACCGGGGGATCTCATCCCTCCGGGGGCCATCTCCTCGTCCTCGATGGGGGCCATCACCTTGCCAGGGGAATACTGCTTCTCAACGGCGACTATCTCCTCAAACTCGGTCTTGAGCCTCACATAGGTGGCAATCAGAGTTCCTGGGGTAGGCACGGTGGGGCCCTTGCTGTTCTTCCAACTTTCTTTGAGGAGTTCGTTCGCCAACGTCCTCAACTCTTTGGCCAGTGCTTGTTTCTTGGAGTTCTTCGTCTCCATGGGTTGGCCCGCCAACATGGTCAACTCATTGGTCGGTGCTCGCTTCCTGGAGATCGCTGTCTCCAGTGGGTTGTCCGCCGGCAACTCTTTGCCTAGTGCTCCAGGATCCATCAATGAACTGACAAACAAAAAGCAATCAAAAGGAAACCACAATCGCAATGAAAACGGGAAAAGAATAGGATGTGAGAATCGGTCGGTGCTTGGCAAAAAGAAGATTCTTGGAATGAAAATATAGCAGCATAACTGATTCGCCCACCTTTCCTTCGTCGGTACAGAAGAAAAATGGCAGAAGTGAGTAGCCTGGAGTGAGGTTTTCTTCAAGAAAGGGAAGAAAGGGATTGAACGAGCGTTCCAGTGAAATGATGGTTGCTTCGTCCAGTCCAACTTGGAGGCCACCTTACCACTGCTGGTAAAGGTGTGGGTTTTGTGATATGACTGGTCATGACGGCCACACCGGGGTGACAGGTGAGTCTCGACTGTAGCACCTCGCTGTGATTTGGTGGATGGCACGCAGGCCCGGATGCTTTGAAATGCCCCGCATGTAGATAGAGCGGCTAGTCATATAGGAGTGCTCAATATTGTGCACCGCGACCAAGGCGGAGAGGAAAACGAGAGAACTACGTAATTAATGCATGAGTTTAATTAGGGTAGTTTTGTAAAGTACGAGATACATTCCTCCAATCGCAAAATGCCTTGGTTCATGAGATTTGAGATTTGAGCCCTATAAACCGGAATGGAGGGAGTACTGCACACGGTGTAGTCTAGTTACTTGTTCAAATCTCTAGAAAGGCAAATACTCCTTCCCGGTTTACAGGGCTATACCACTCCCTCCGTCTAGGTGTGTAAGTCATCTTACGAAAACCAAATAGTCCCAAAACACTTAGGCACGGTGCATTAACTTCTACCTTGTTTCTTGTTTCTTGACATATCAACCAATAAGAGATGAGAGGTGTGCATGTTTTTAATGACTTGCAATGGCTAGTTCATTGCATGCAATGCTATTAATTAGCAAATAAACATTGGTGACCCCAGGAGGAAACGGTGCTAAGCGCGTGGACCTATGCAGAATGAGTATCAACCAATGGATAATGGAGTTTAATTGTTAAACAATAGCAATTTTGTCTCATGCAAGAGCCTGGCTAGTACTTCAAGGAACCGCACCACGCGAGCGTTCGCAACTGCCACGTTCGAGTTGCGCTTGGCTCTTCACCTCTTCGAGAAGACGAACAATGATGTTACTCCTATTTCTACAGTATCGAATCCACTGCTGCATGTCCGTCCACCTCGTGCGGGAGGGATAGCGTGTAGCGAAAGCTTCTACTTACTGCTCCTGCCTTTGCGTCTATGGCAGGTGGGCCCAACAGGTGGTTGGCCCTCCTGTCATGCAGCCAAAGGCAGGTGCAATTAAGGCACCGGAGCTCAGTCCGCGAGGGAGAGGGCGTTGTAGTAATCAAATTTCTCGGTCTTGTATGAGTTGACGCGACACATCAAAGCACTGCACTCGATATAAGTCTTTTTACACATTTAAAATGGGCTACTTCGTATGTAGGAGTAGACATATTCTACTTCGTATGTAGTCACTTGTTGCAATCTCTAAAAAGACTTATATTTGGAAACGGAGGGAGTACAACGCATGCATGCATGCCGTGACTTTCCTTTTGATACTTGCATGTGTTGATTTGATGCACCTTGCCAAATTTTGACTATAGATTTAACTAACCAAATTTTCATGCATGTCACAAAAAATTACGGGGCTGTTTGGATTGTGACTATGTTTGTCTTATGTTGCCACATTATTTTTCCCACACTTGCCACACTTGCCTAACCTGAGTTGCTCAAATTGTTAGACACACTTTGGCTTGCCTAAGGGAATCTTGCCACAATTTTTGTGTCTATGACATGTGGGGTTCACTGCTAATAAAAAAATTCTTGTCTTAGGTGTGGCTTATAAAAAAGACTTATATTTAGGAACGGAGGGAGTAGAAAATATAAATAATAATGCATGTTGGGGCAACCCACGTTTCTGCTAATTTTAGCCGTGGGCTTGTTCACCATTTTTACGAGGGGTTGGTTGTTCATTTAATGGAGGGACTTGTAGTACCAGACTTGAACTATACAAAGTGCGACCTCGCACACCGTAACACCACTTAGAACAAGCGGGTAGCTATCTCAAAAAACAATCAACAACTAAAAAAACCGCGACCTGGCATGTAGTAGCACACAATTTTAAACGATTGTTTTGATGGAGTGAAAAAGGAAAACTACCCCACTACGTATATATAGGCCGGAGCCTCCGCGCTTGCTTGCTAGGGTTGCTCTATTCACACACTCTCATCCTCTCCAGATCTAAACAAGATAGGGGTAGTAACACTGTCTTTCTCCCTTGAAAAAACACTAGCTTTCTATCCTCACCGCTGGTTACAGATCCGGACGTATCCCCCTCCGCCGGTGAAGGGGAGGAGGGGCAGCATTTAGGCCATCGTCGACAGCGAGGGAGGAGACCCACTGCCGGCCGCACCGTTATCCCTGGCCGAGCGCCGGCGTGGGAGGTCCTCCGATCCCTTCGTCGTTGCCTGTGGGCGGATCCGGCCTCCCGCCGCCCACCTATCCCCATCCCGACGACCTTCAGGTATATCTTCGTTCGAAACAGCCTTAGCTCTACTTCCCCAGCTCACTACGTCGCCGCATGTGCATCATTTTCTACCTCTCAGCCCCTCTCGATCGGATGGTCCAACGTCACATTTTTTTTCTTCCATTGTTAGAGGTAAAGCTACTTCATGGAGTCGAATCTTGTACTCCCTCCGTCCGAAAATACTTGTCATTGAAATGGATGTATCTAGATGTATTTTAGTTCTAGACACATCCATTTTGATGACAAGTAATTCCGGACTGAGGGAGTACTTGGTTCAAACAAGAAATAAAGTGGGGGTGGGGGAATTTAGTATGTACATCGGACTTGGTACAAATAGGAAGGAAAGGGAGTGAAAGTAGTACAGACTGGTCATCCAACCGGTCTCTTGGTCGAAAAGGGAAATATAGGGGTAACGCTGTACATAGTGGTATGACCAGGACTAGATTTGCTATCCACACATAGGAGTAAGTGGCTAGAGTGAACAAAAATGGGACCAACCCAGATATGTTTCTTGGATGTTTGTTTCTCGGGGCAACAAACTATGAATCACCACTTTATGCCCCTGTTTACGTACATGGTGCTGGACTGCTGGTGCACCCACTGTCCCATGCCCTTATACCAAATATTTAGGCTCCGTTCGGAATAAAGGGGCAGAAAACATAGGTCTTGATGAAAATAGAGGAATAGGAAAGGAATTTAGGTATAAAACTATGGAACAGCGAACCGTAGGAAATTCTCAAGAGAATGTGTTCGGATGGACTACGAAATGTACATATTTTTTTAGAGTAGCATGCTTGGCAGTATGAGATGTTATTTGTTTATTCAGCTGCACAGTGACTACTCTTGTCCTCACCTCACGTACCACACATAGGTTGATTTTTTTATTCCGGCAACACAGCACAGCAACATGTCTAACGCATGGCAGCGAGCGCCTGCCTCGGGCTTCCGCCCAAAAAATGAGCAGCGCGTGGATGTTTCTAATCCTATGGAATCAGTACTACCAGACCAGCTTTCCTATCAAACACTATTCACCTTTCTTGTGTTCCGAACGGTTGGAAGGGAAAGAATACCGTAGGAATTGTGTTCCTACGAAAATCCTGCACCAAACCTATTAACCGAATGCAGCCTTAGCTGTTCTTAATCTAATGTCCCTGGTAAAAATGAAGCCATGCCACTGTTATAAGCCATGACAAGTTTAGCCAAATGTTTGAGAAACGGATGACCGAGACACAGTCTTTCAGAAACAATCACTCTTTACTCTGGATGGACCGGTACACCTAATTTCCCCTACATCTGCTAGTCCACCTCTTCAAGAGATCCTGTAACCTACTCAGCTATGCTAGAGCCCATAATAGCTTGCGGCTGCACACGGAAGTTTCTAGCATGAATAATCTTATGATCCCTTTGAGCCTGGGTGGCGGACCTTATAGATACAGACAACACTGGGTTCTCCAGGTGCCTCAATCCACCCAGATGTGAGTTTTAGTTGCCACCTTAAGTTGAACCATTATTAAGCATCTCACATCTGTCATGAATATCTCTCAAACCCAATCCACGTCTACGAGCATAGCATGGCAATAATAAAAGCAACGTAGAAGTAACTCCCAGGGTTTGATAAATAAAACAGGTAATAGGTACTACCTCAACTACTTCCCAATACCCACAGTTTAATTAGATCCTAATCATGCAATGTTTGAGGAATAGATCTAATGCAATAAAAACTGGGTATGAACGGGGTATGATCAAAGTGTTACTTGCCTTGCTGATGATCCGCAAAACCTAGCGAGTCGAAGTAACAAGCGGCACACTCCGGGTACTCTATCGCAAACAAACAAGCATACAATCAGTACTCAACTAATGCACAAGTAAAACTCGAATGAAAGATCCAACCAGAAAGTTCAACTTAAGAACTCCGGTTTGCAAAAAGAATCAACTCGAAAGAAGCAACGAAAGTCAAACGGTGAAAGAAAGAAACTTCGTTTGCTAATCTGGATCTAGGTCAAATTTTACTGTAGCAAAAACTTGTTTGAGTAGGTTAAACAGAAAGAGAATTTTGAGACGAAACTCTAGGCGCTTGAATCGCCTGATTCCGATAAACGAGCGAGAAGTTAAACAAATTCGAAGATTCGATCAGAAATCGAATCTGAGAAAATAACAAAAAAAATCCGACGAAAAAGAAAAACGGACGAACGGTTAAATAACGGACGTTCGTTAATAGAGAAAAACCGACGAACGCGTTCGTTAAAACGAACGGTTCGGTGAACGCTCGTGAAATAAGAAAACCGAAAAAAACCGATCTAGGGTTTTTTTTAAACGAAAGGTTGTTTTTACAAAAAACCGGTCAACAACGAGACGGCCGGCGGCAGTTCCTCGACGGGGCATCGGCGAGGGGCTCCGGTGGCGGGACTCGGGCGCGAGGGGTGCGGGGCTCGGGGGGGGGGGAGGGGGGGTGCTCCGGCGGCGAGGGGCGGCGGCTCCGGCGACTCCAGGCGGCGGCGGCGACGAGGCAAAAAGGCGGCGGCGGCGACGAGGCAAAAAGGCGGCGGCGGCGGCTAGATGCGGGCGGCAGCGGGGCTAACGGCAGCGGCGGTGAGAGAAACGGAGAGGGGGGGCTATTTATGGAAGGGGGGGCTAGGGAGGCTTGGGGAAGGGGCATCCGAGGCGGCGGCGGCGTCATGCTCCCGGCGGACTCCGGCGGCGGCGAGGCGTGCGGGAAGAGGAGAGGGGCGACGGGGCGGGCCGTCGGCTTGGGCTCGGCCCAGCCGGCACGGGCGTGTTATTTTTTTTAAATAAGTTCCGCGGAAAATATTGCATAGAAAAATAAATAAAAATCAGGAAAATATGAAATAAATTTTCCCCGTCCAGTTAGAAAATCTAGAATAGGGTGAACATTTTTAAAATCAAAAATAAATATTTTGAAAACATGCATATTTTTAAATGCAATAAAAATTGCAAATAAAATCCAATTAAATTCCAAATAATGATTTTAACATTTTTCCTCCAATATTTCAATGTTTTGGAGAAGTCATATTTTCTCCTCTCGTTTATATAAAATGAAATATTTTTCCGGAAAGAAAAATAATTTAAAACCAAAATCCTCGTTGGAAAAATCAAATTTGAAAATACGAGAAAATCCCCAACTCTCTCCGAGGGTCCTTGAGTTGCTTAGGATTTATCGAGGATTTGTCAAAATGCAATAAAACATGATATGCAATGATGATCTATGTATAACATTCCAAATTGAAAATTTGGGATGTTACAAACCTACCCCCCTTAAGATGAATCTCGCCCTCGAGATTCGGGTTGGCTAGAAAACAGGTGGGAGTGGTTTTTCCGTAGATCTTCCTCTCGTTCCCAGGTGGCCTCATCTTCTGTGTGGTGACTCCACTGGACTTTGCAAAACTAGATAACCTTGCTGCGGGTAACTCGGCTGGCATACTCGAGAATCTTAACTGGTTTCTCCTCATAAGTCAAATCACTTTCCAACTAAATCGCTTCCAGTGGCACAGTATCTCTCAGTGGTATCTCAGCCATCTCTGCGTGGCACTTCTTCAACTGCGAAACATGAAATACATCATGAACTCCAGACAATCCTTCGGGCAATTCCAGCTTATAGGCAACTTCTCCCATACGTTCCAACACTCTGTATGGTCCGATAAAACGAGGCGCTAACTTTCCCTTAACTCCAAAGCGCTTTACTCCTCGAAGTGGTGATACTCGGAGATACACTCTGTCTCTGACTTCATGAACTGTCTCCTTGCGTTTAGAATCAGCATAACTCTTCTGCCTGGACTGGGCTACCTTGAGCCTATCGCGAATCAACTTTACTTTCTGTTCAGACTCCTTAATCAAATCTGGTCCAAACAACTGACGATCTCCAACTTCGTCCCACAACAACAGTGTTCTACACCTCCTTCCGTACAAAGCTTCGAAAGGGGCCATCTTCAAGCTGGTCTGATAACTGTTGTTATATGTAAACTCTGCATATGGCAAATTGTCGTCCCAACTAGATCCATAATCTAGTGCACATGCTCTCAACATGTCCTCCAAAATCTGGTTGACTCTCTCGGTCTGTCCATCTGTCTGCGGGTGAAATGCTGTACTAAATTCCAGCCTGGTTCCCAATGTTTCATGTAACTGCTTCCAAAACTTCGAGGTAAATTGGGTTCCTCTGTCTGATACAATGGTCCTCGGAACTCCATGCAAACATACTATCCTGGTCATGTATATCTTTGCCAACTTAGCACTGGTGTAAGTGGTCTTCACTGGAATGAAATGAGCCACTTTCGTCAAACGGTCGACTACAACCCATTTCGAGTCATAGCCTGAACGAGTCCTGGGTAATCCTGTGATAAAATCCATGCCTATTTTATCCCACTTCCATTCGGGTATCGGCAATGGCTGTAGCAATCCTGCTGGCTTCTGATGCTCTGCCTTCACTCTCTGACATACATCACAAACTGCTACAAACTCCGCAATATCCTTCTTCATTCCGGTCCACCAGAAAGTATTCTTCAAATCCAAATACATCTTGGTATTTCCTGGGTGAATCAAGTACGGTGAATCATGGGCTTCTTACAAAATCAACTTCCTGATCTCCAGATCATTTGGCACATATACGCGGTCCTCAAACCATAAGGTATCGTGCTCATCCTCACGAAATCCCTTGGCTTTTCCTTTGCTCATCTTCTCTTTTATCTCTTCAATCTCCTTGTCTATCTTCCGAGCTTCTCTGATCTTTTCCATCAAGGTAGACTGAATCTCCAATGTCGCTAAATAGCCTCTAGGGACTATCTCCAAACATAGCTCACGTATGTCCTCGGCTAACTCCTGAGGTAACTCTCCTGTCATGAGGGTGTTGACATGACTCTTGCGGCTCAACGCGTCTGCTACTACGTTAGCCTTTCCAGGGTGATAATGCAATCTCATATCATAGTCTTTTATGAGCTCCAACCATCTCCTCTGTCTGAGGTTTAACTCCTTCTGCGTGAAAATGTACTTCAAACTCTTGTGATCCGTGTACACCTCACAATGGTTTCTGATGAGAAAATGTCTCCATGTCTTCAATGCATGCACCACAACTGCTAATTCCAAATCATGCGTAGCATAATTCTTCTCATGGGGTTTAAGTTGTCGTGAAGCATATGACACAACTCTTCCTTCCTGCATAAGCACTGCTCCAAGTCCTCGACGAGAAGCGTCGCAATAAACTTCATAGTCCTTGCGTTGATCTGGCAGAATCAACACTGGTGATGTAACCAATCGTTTCTTCAACTCCTGGAAACTAGCTTCACATTCCTCAGTCCAATCGAATTTGGTGTCCTTCTTCAATAGCTCAGTCATGGGCTTAGCAATCCTTGAGAAATTTTCGATAAATCTCCGGTAGTATCCTGCAAGTCCAAGAATACTCCGGATTTCTCCAACTGTCGTGGGTGATTCCCAACTTGTCACTGTGTCAACCTTGGCAGGGTCTACTGCTATTCCTTCTCCAGAAATAACATGTCCAAGGAATCCAACTTCCTTCAACCAAAATTCACATTTGCTGAACTTGGCATATAACTGATGTTCTCTGAGCTTCTCAAGTACCAATCGTAAATGCTCCTCATGCTCTTCTTCATCCTTGGAAAAGATTAAAATATCATCAATGAACACCACGATGAACTTATCCAAAAACTCCATAAACACTTTGTTCATCAGGTTCATGAAATAGGCCGGTGCGTTAGTCAGTCCAAATGACATAACGGTATACTCATACAATCCATATCTGGTGGTAAATGCCGTCTTGGGTATATCCTGCTCTCGAATCTTCAACTGATGGTATCCTGATCGTAGATCGATCTTGGAAAATACTTTAGCTCCTTGCAGGCGGTCAAACAAATCATTGATCATTGGCAGTGGGTACTTTTTTTGATGGTCACTTCATTCAATCCTCGGTAATCAACAACCATCCTTAGTGATCCATCTTTCTTCTCTACTAGAAGTACTGGTGATCCCCAAGGTGACGAACTTGGGCGAATATAGCCTTTATCCAGTAACTCCTTGATCTGTTTCTTAATTTCCTCCAAATCCTTTGCGGGCATCCTGTACGGTCTCTTAGATATTGGCCCTGTGCCTGGCAAAAGTTCAATCAAGAACTCAATGCCTCTATCTGGTGGCATGCCTGGCAACTCTTCTGGAAATACATCCGGATAGTCCTTCACCACTGGTACTTCCTCCTGTACAACTCCTGATAAGGAATTCACTTGAGTCCTCTTCGGCATATGCCTGGATACAAACTTGATCCTTTTTCCTTCCGGGGTGGTAAGCAAAATCGTCTTGCTGGCACAATCGATGTTTCCTCCATACAACGATAGCCAATCCATTCCCAAGATCACATCCAAACCTTGCGATTCCAAAACAATGAGGTCTGAGGGGAAAACATGCCTTCCAATGGCCAACGGTATCTGAAAACATCCTTGGGTGGCCATATACTCTGCTCCTGGCGAGGTTACTAACATGGGGCTTTTGAGAACTTGGGTGGACATCTTAAACTTGTTTACGAATCCCCTTGATATGTATGAATGCGATGCACCAGTATCGAAAAGAACAGTTGCAGTAAATGACTTAACCAAAAACTTACCTATTACTGCATCAGGCTGAGCTTCAATCTCCTCCACGCTCACGTGGTTCACATGTCCTTTGTTGAACGGGTTCGGCTTCTTCCAAGAGCTTCCATTGCCATTTCCATTTTGGGTTTCAGGACAATCAGTTGCATAGTGTCCCGTCTTCTGGCACTTGAAACAAGTAATGTGACTTAGATCTCTCTTGGTTGGGGTAGATGGGTTGGTGCGGTTCTGTCCGTTTCCTCCTCCATTCCCATTACCATTCTTGGAGCCATTATGGTTGTGCGAACTACCTCCTCCATGGGTATGCTGAAACTGTCCTCCCGGCTTCGGGGTAAATCGTGGTTTCTGGTGGGCTCCAGAATTGTACTTCCCTTGTCCATACTTCCTCTTGCGGTTTTCAATCTGCTGTTGCTTCCCTTCTATCATGAGAGCTCTATCTACCAGCTCCTGGTAGTTGTTGAAAGTTGCTACCATCAACTGCATACTCAGCTCATCATTCAATCCTTCCAGAAACTTCTCCTGCTTGGCAGCATCCGTAGCAACGTCATCTGGTGCATAACGTGCTAACTTACTAAAATCCTCCACATACTGGCCTACGGTGCGTCCTCCTTGGCGTAGGTTGCGAAACTCACGCTTCTTCATAGCCATAGCTCCTGCTGAAACATGAGCTGTACGGAAAGCTTGCTGAAACTGGTCCCATGTGACAGTGTTAATAGGGTGCGTGGCTGTATAATTCTCCCACCATGATGCTGCGGGTCCATCAAGCTGATGTGCGGCAAAACGCACTCTTTCCGCATCTGTGCATCCTGCAGTGGTCAACTCCCTTCCAACTTTGCAGAGCCAATCATCTGCTACAATCGGCTCGGTGCTACTGGAAAACACCGGCGGGTTTAGCCTTAAGAAACGGGCTAAGTGATCAACAGGTGGTGGTGGCGGTGGGTTGTTGTTGTTGTTGCCTTGGTTCTGAACTAACACTTGCATCAGGGCATTCTGTTGCTGAATCAAGTGAGTGATCTCTGGCGGGAAAACAAATCCGGTGTCGCGTCTCGGAGGCATCTGATAGGTTTAGAAAAGATGAGAATTAAGAATAGAATGAGGTCTAGAGAGAAAACACTACCCATATGCTCATGAGACAAATTCAATCAATATCACTCAATCAATCCAAACAAGGCAAAACAATCGATCTAACTAGCGCTACAAGGTGCTTGAGCTATACTACTAAATGGGGGAAAACTACTACTGATATGGTGGTCTACTAAAAATTCTGATCCGTTGAAGACTCCATGATGTCTGCTCCAGCTTCATCAATCCATTCGTCTTCACTTGGTTCCGAGTCGGTGTCGTCGATGATGATGTAGTTATCCGGACAAGTGCATTCGTCGACTTCTGCTTTTGGCACTGGATTTCCCACGAATGCTCCAATCTTATTCTCCAGGTCGTCAATCTTCCCGACTAGTGCGTTGATTTCCTCCAAGTAATCTTCACGTGTAGCCTTGAGTTCTTCTTGGAGCTCCTTGATCTTCGTGAATGCCTTCTTCATTTCTTCCTTGTCCGTGCACATCTGATTCTCCTGGCGTCGAATATGTTGGTTCTGCTCCTGGATGAAAGCTGCAATTGATCCCTCCTTCTTGGTCTTGATCATCTCCCATTGCGCGTCTCGACGTCCACAAATCTGGTAAATCGTATCCTTAAGCTCCTGGTGATAGACTTCTCCAATGCGTCCCATGGCGATATGTGCGGCCATGCTCTTCCCTAAGCTCCAAGTTGGTGCTTCGAAAACCAATCTCATGGCACTAAACATCCTTCCTGGAATGATTACTTGAATCTTCCAGCTCTCCTCTTCAGGTAAGGTGGCGTTGTAGGTTCCGGTGACGCTTGGTATTCCTATGTTCAAGTACTTGGTGACTTCCTTCAAGTGTCGTCCAAACGGCGTATCTTCATCTGGTTGCATGAACTTGCTCCTTGCATTCGCCATTCCTAAAAGAGTAGAAAGTGGAGAGGGGTCAGAAATGAGAAGAGAGAAGTTTTCTAGGGCTTAAGCTTAGTGGTCGTGTCCTATAGTCAGCGTGTGCTCTGATACCAACTTTGTAGCGACCAGACCTCAAATGGTCTGTGCTGCTGTGCACCAGTGTCATCCCTGGATCAGTAATGCTGACACGCACAGTACAAATGGAGGATTTATAACAGAGTAGCAATCACACACTTATTACATCGAATATCTCCAAAGAGATTAAGTATGAAAACATGGCTTAAGGCCATCTAATAACGATAACAGCGGAAGACTTGGAAGATAAGTGAGTCCATCAACTCCAGCGGCATCACTGAGTATAAGACCACGACCTAAGGCACCTTACTCGTCGTCTGAAAAGTCTGCAACATGAAACGTTGCAGCCCGAAAACGGGTCAGCACATAGAATATGCTGGCAAAGTAACACATAGAGAGCAATGAACAATGATAATGCTATACTATATGCATATATGGCTGGTGGAAAAGCTCTATGGTTACAGTTTTGCGAAAAGTCAATTTTATCCTACTGCAAAGGAATAAATTTTATTTAACTATCATGGTGGTTGAAACATTGAGAAGGTACCTCCAACTCAATCCCAATTAAGTGTCATCATTAACCCAACAAAATTAATTATAAGTATCACGGTGATGAGATTCAAATGATAATCCAAGTACTAGATACTCAAGTTGTCCATAACCGGGGACACGGCTAATCATGATCAGTTTGTACACTCTGCAGAGGTTTGTGCACTTTTCCCCACAAGACTCGATCGCCTCCGCTTGATTCTCGCACTGCATGATGTTTGAGAAACGGATGACCGAGACACAGTCTTTCAGAAACAATCACTCTTTACTCTGGATGGACCGGTACACCTACTTTCCCCTACATCTGCTAGTCCACCTCTTCAAGAGATCCTGTAACCTACTCAGCTATGCTAGAGCCCATAATAGCTTGCGGCTGCACACGGAAGTTTCTAGCATGAATAATCTTATGATCCCTTTGAGCCTGGGTGGCGGACCTTATACATACAGACAACACTGGGTTCTCCAGGTGCCTCAATCCACCCAGATGTGAGTTTTAGTTGCCACCTTAAGTTGAACCATTATTAAGCATCTCACATCTGTCATGAATATCTCTCAAACCCAATCCACGTCTACGAGCATAGCATGGCAATAATAAAAGCAACGTAGAAGTAACTCCCAGGGTTTGATAAATAAAACAGGTAATAGGTACTACCTCAACTACTTCCCAATACCCATAGTTTAATTAGATCCTAATCATGCAATGTTTGAGGAATAGATCTAATGCAATAAAAACTGGGTATGAACGGGGTATGATCAAAGTGTTACTTGCCTTGCTGATGATCCGCAAAACCTAGCGAGTCGAAGTAACAAGCGGCACACTCCGGGTACTCTATCGCAAACAAACAAGCATACAATCAGTACTCAACTAATGCACAGGTAAAACTCGAATGAAAGATCCAACCAGAAAGTTCAACTTAAGAACTCCGGTTTGCAAAAAGAATCAACTCGAAAGAAGCAACGAAAGTCAAACGGCGAAAGAAAGAAACTTCGTTTGCTAATCTGGATCTAGGTCAAATTTTACTGTAGCAAAAACTTGTTTGAGTAGGTTAAACGGAAAGAGAATTTTGAGACGAAACTCTAGGCGCTTGAATCGCCTGATTCCGATAAACGAGCGAGAAGTTAAACAAATTCGAAGATTCGATCAGAAATTGAATCTGAGAAAATAACGAAAAAATTCGACGAAAAAGAAAAACGGACGAATGGTTAAATAACGGACGTTCGTTAACAGAGAAAACCGACGAACGCGTTCGTTAAAACGAACGGTTCGGTGAACGCTCGTGAAATAAGAAAACCGAAAAAAACCGATCTAGGGTTTTTTTAAACAAAAGGTTTTTTTTACAGAAAACCGGTCAACAACGAGACGGCCGGCGGCAGTACCTCGACGGGGCTCCGGCGAGGGGCTCCGGTGGCGGGACTCGGGCGCGAGGGGTGCGGGGCTCGGGGGGGGGGGGGGGGTGCTCCGGCGGCGAGGGGCGGCGGCTCCGGCGACTCCAGGCGGCGGCGACGACGAGGCAAAAAGGCGGCGGCGGCGGCTAGATGCGGGCGGCAGCGGGGCTAACGGCGGCGGCGGTGAGAGAAACGGAGAGGGGGGCCTATTTATGGAAGGGGGGGGGGGCTAGGGAGGCTTGGGGAAGGGGCATCCGAGGCGGCGGTGGCGTCGTGCTCCCGGCGGACTCCGGCGGCAGCGAGGCGTGCGGGAAGAGGAGAGGGGCGACGAGGCGGGCCGTCGGCTTGGGCTCGGCCCAGCCGACGCGGGCGCGTTATTTTTTTATTAAATAAGTTCCGCGGAAAATATTGCGTAGAAAAATAAATAAAAATCAGAAAAATATGAAATAAATTTTCCCCGTCTAGTTAGAAAATCTAGAATAGGGTGAACATTTTTAAAATCAAAAATAAATATTTTGAAAACATGTATATTTTTAAATGCAATAAAAATTGCAAATAAAATCCAATTAAATTCCAAATAATGATTTTAAAATTTTTCCTCCAGTATTTCAATGTTTTGGAGAAGTCATATTTTCTCCTCTCGTTTATATAAAATGAAATATTTTTCCGGAGAGAAAAATAATTTAAAACCAAAATCCTCGTTGGAAAAATCAAATTTGAAAATACGAGAAAATCCCCAACTCTCTCCGCGGGTCCTTGAGTTGCTTAGGATTTATCGAGGATTTGTCAAAATGCAATAAAACATGATATGCAATGATGATCTATGTATAACATTCCAAATTGAAAATTTGGGATGTTACATCAAGTCAATCACGTCATTCTCCTAATGAGGTGATCCCGTTAATCAAATGACCACTCATGTCTATGGCTAGGAAACATAACCATCTTTGATTAACGAGCTAGTCAAGTAGAGGCATACTAGTGACACTCTGTTTGTCTATGTATTCACACATGTATTATGTTTCTGGTTAATACAATTCTAGCATGAATAATAAGCATTTATCATGATATAAGGAAATATATAATACTTTATTCCTCTAGGGCATATTTCCTTCAGTCTCCCACTTGCACTAGAGTCAATAATCTAGTTCACATCGCCATGTGATTTAACATCAATAATTCACATCACCATGTGATTAACACCCATAGTTCACATCTCTATGTGACCAACACTCAAAGGGTTTACTAGAGTCAATAATCTAGTTCACATCGCTATGTGATTAACACCAAAGAGTACTAAGGTGTGATCATGTTTTGATTGTGAGATAATTTTAGTCAACGGGTCTGTCACATTCAGATCCGTAAGTAGTTTGCAAATTTCTAAGTCTACAATGCTCTGCTCGGAGCTACTCTAGCTAATTGCTCTCACTTTCAATATGTATCTAGACCGAGACTTAGAGTCATCTAGATTTAGTGTCAAAACTTACATCGACGTAACCCTTTACGACGAACCTTTTGTCACTTCCATAATCGAGAAACATATCCTTATTCCACTAAGGATAATTTTGACCGCTGTCCAGTGATCTACTCCTAGATCTCTATTGCACTCCCTTGCCAAAATCAGTGTAGGGTATACAATAGATCTGGTACACAGCATGGCATACTTTATAGAACCTATGGCCAAGGCATAGGGAATGACTTTCATTTTCTTTCTATCTTCTGCCGTGGTCGGGCTTTGAGTCTTACTCAATTTCACACCTTGTAACACAGGCAAGAACTCTTTCTTTGACTGTTCTATTTTGAACTAGTTCAAAATCTTGTTAAGGTATGTACTCATTGAAAAAACTTCTCAAGCGTCTTGATCTATCTCTATAGATCTTGATGCTCAATATGTAAGCAGCTTCACCGAGGTCTTTCTTTGAAAAACTCCTTTGAAACACTCTTTTATGCTTTGCAGAATAATTCTACATTATTTCCGATCAACAATATGTCATTCACATATACTTATCAGAAATGTTGTAGTGCTCCCACTCACTTTCTTGTAAATACAGGCTTCACCGCAAGTCTGTATAACACTATATCCTTTGATCAACTTATCAAAGTGTATATTCCAACTCCGAGATGCTTGTACCAGTCCATAGATGGATCGCTGGAGCTTGCATATTTTGTTAGCACCTTTAGGATTGACAAAACCTTCTGGTTGCATCATATACAACTCTTCTTTAATAAATCCATTAAGGAATGCAGTTTTGTTTATCCATTTGCCAGATTTCATAAAATGCGGCAATTGCTAACATGATTCGGATAGACTTAAGCATAGATACGAGTGAGAAACTTTCATCGTATTCAACATCTTGAACTTGTCAAAAACCTTTTTGCGACAATTCTAGCTTTGTAGATAGTGACACTACTATCAGCGTCCGTCTTCCTCTTGAAGATCCATTTATTTTCAATGGCTTGCCGACCATCGGGCAAGTCAACCAAAGTCCATACTTTGTTCTCATACATGGATCCCATCTCGGATTTCATGGCCTCAAGCCATTTCACGGAATCTGGGCTCACCATCGCTTCTTCATAGTTCGTAGGTTCGTCATGGTCTAGTAACATAACCTCCAGAACAGGATTACCGTACCACTCTGGTGCGGATGTTGCTCTGGTTGACCTACGAGGTTCAGTAATAACTTGATCTGAAGTTCCATGATCATCATCATTAACTTCCTCACTAATTGGTGTAGGAGTCACAGGAACAGATTTCTGTGATGAACTACTTTCCAATAAGGGAGCAAGTACAGTTACCTCATCAAGTTCTACTTTCCTCCCACTCACTTCTTTCGAGAGAAACTCCTTCTCTAGAAAGGATCCATTCTTAGCAACGAATATCTTGCCTTCGGATCTGTGATAGAAGGTGTACCCAACAGTCTCCTTTGGGTATCCTATGAAGACACATTTCTCCGATTTAGGTTCGAGCTTATCAGGTTGAAGTTTCTTCACATAAGCATCGCAACCCCAAACTTTAAGAAATGACAACTTTGGTTTCTTGCCAAACCACAGTTCATAAGGCGTCGTCTCAACGGGTTTTGATGGTGCCCTATTTAACGTGAATGTAGCTGTCTCTAATGCATAACCCCAAAACGATATGGTAAATTGGGAAGAGACATCATAGATTGCACTATATCCAATAAAGTACGGTTATGACGTTCAGACACACCATTATGCTGTGGTGTTCCAGGTGGCACGAATTTGTGAAACTATTCCACATTGTTTTAATTGAAGACCAAACTCGTAACTAATATTTGTCTCCGCGATCAGATCGTAGAAACTTTATTTTCTTGTTACGATGATTTTCTACTTCACTCTGAAATTATATGAACTTTTCAAATGTTTCAGACTTCTGTTTCATTAAGTAGATATACCCATATCTGCTCAAATCATCTGTGAAGGTAAAACAAACTACCCCCAGAAAACGAGCCTCGAAAATGATAGGCGCTCCCACCCCCACCCCGGCGATCGCCACCTCCTCCGGTGATCTCCTCCCCTAGCCACCGAGTTTCCTTTCCTCTCCAATAGATCTCTCCGGCGCTCTGAGATCTCCGTTCTAATACCCATTTCCATGGGTTCTTCTGATGGATCCACCCTTGGCTTGGACTTCTCCAAGGGTTTGGTTTTTGCGGAAAAGGTTTTTCAATCGACGGGTTTTCCGGTGCACCCCATGGATGACACGGGCTTCTTCACCATGGTAATTTCTTTTGGCCGGCATGATTTTCGTTTGACTGAGGATTCGGTTGCAGCGGCAGTTGAGGCGGCCATTGGAGGTTCTGCTACTGAGTTCATGGTTTTTATGATCAAGGACAGGGTTTTTGGTTTTCAAGTTTCGTGCAAGGCTGTGGCTTTGATCATTCTCAAGCTCCGTTCTTTCTCTTGTGATCATTTTAAATGTTTCTTTCATCTTTGGGGTAATGGTGGCCCAAATTGGGGCTGTGAGTTTAAACTTTGGAAATTGGAATGTGATGCTGAACGGATCATTGTTAGTCCTTCCAAACGTCGAGCTACCCTTGGCATGTTGGCTATGCACACCAAGCCGCGTAAATCTTCGATAAGATCATCTCATGCCCCTGCCAAGAAGCTCTCTTTTTCAAAGTTCCAGAATTATCCTGCTTCTCGTGGTTATCGTTATCCGGCCACGCAAAATTGCATCCAGACTGTTGAGGAGGCGGGGTACATGCTTTCGGCGCATGAGAGGGTGGTCATCCACCCCCCGCCGCCGGCTGAACTCCGATGGACGTCAACTACCCCCTCCATTTCTTTCGGAACGGTTAGGGATCTTCCAACAGCTGCGGATGGGTCGCCATCTATCTCGGGCGGAAATTTTGGTTCTCCGAATGTGGACGTGCCATCCCATGTTGGGCCGTCATCTTCACGTTCCTCGGTCCTGGAGGAGCCGGGCTTATCTTATGGGCCTTCCATTCCTTCCTCTCAGCAAGCTGAAGAAGATTTTGATAACTTGGTATCGGGTATGGTGGACGAAATATTAATGTGTAAGTTTTGCTTGGCTAAGGGTCATTTTGCAGCGGCGTGCACGTCTAAACTACGTTGTACCTCTTGCTTGCGGGTGGGGCATGGTAAAAAGGACTGTAACAAGTTTGCAAGGATTTTGGGTCTGGTTTGGAAACCAAAACCCGGTAACGTTGCAACTTCCGAGGATCGCCCAGCTTCCACCGAGAATATCTCTCTGACACAGCTTTTACCAAACTTGGACTCCTCTTCCACTTCCGCATTTACTCCTTCGCCTTGTTCCATCAGTCCTGGTCCCAAAACACCTTCGACCGCGCCGCCTGAGACCCCTCCTCCGCCGGAGTTCTCGCCGTCTGCTTCCAGCCCGGGCTGTTCCCCTCCGATGGCCAACTTCCCTCTCGACCCCTTGCTGTATGTGCCGGCTGGCTGTAACGCCCACGATGCGGCTATATCTCCCACGTGTCGAGGCACGACTTAGAGGCATAACCGCATAGTGGTTTTGTCGCAAGAAGGGTCATCTTCACGCAATCCCATGTAATGAACTAGAATGGGATAAAGAGTTGGCTTACAATCGCCACTTCACACAATACATAAATATCATCATACATCATCCAAAATACAATCACATAGACCGACTACGGTCAAAAACCAGATGAAAATAAGACAACCACAAATGCTAGATCCCCGATCGTCCCAACTGGGCTCCACTACTGATCATCAGGAAAAGACACATAATAACGACCACGTTCCTCGTCGAACTCCCACTTGAGATCGACGCCATCATCTGCACTGACATCGTCGGCACCTGCAACTATTTTGGAAGTATCTGTGAGTCACGGAGACTCAGCAATCTCACACCCGCGAGATCAAGACTATTTAAGCTTGTAGGAAAAAGGAGGAGTAATGAGGTGGAGCTGCAGCGGCAAAAGCATATATGGTGGCTAACTTGCGCAAATGAGAGCGAGAAGAGAAGCAACGGAACGGACGTCATCTAGCAATGACCAAGAAGAGGTCCTGAACACCTACTTACGTCATACATAACACAGACCGTGTTCACTTCCCGGACTCCGCCGAGAAGAGACCATCACGGCTACACACGCAATTGATGTATTTTAATTGGGTCAAGTGACAAGTTATCTACAACCGGACATTAACAAATTCCCATCTGCCTCATAACCGCGGGCACGGCTTTCGAAAGATAATACCCTGCAGGGGTGTCCCAACTTAGCCCATCATAAGCTCTCACGGTCAACGAAGGATAAACCTTCTCCCGGAAAGACCCGATCAGTCTCGGAATCCCGGTTTACAAGACATCTCGACAATGGTAAAACAAGACCAGCAAAGCCCCCGAATGTGCCGACAAATCCCGATAGGAGCTGCACATATCTCGTTCTCAGGGCACAACGGGTGAGCCAGACGTTGGGTTGGCATAGACCCTGGTTGCCCACGGGGCGCCGCACATCGCTCGGTTTGGGCCAGCATGCGAAGAACACTGGTCCGGGGGTTTAAAATAAGATGACCCTCGGGCTCGCGAAAACCCGGGGGAAAAAGGCTTAGGTGGAAAATGGTAAAACCAAAGTTGGGCCTTGCTGGAGGAGTTTTATTCAAGGCGAACTGTCAAGGGGGTCCCATAAATCACCCGACCGTGTAAGGAACGCAAACTCAAGGAACATAATCCCGGTATAACAGTAACTAGGGCGGCAAGAGTGGAACAAAACACCAGGCATAAGGCCGAGCCTTCCACCCTTTACCAAATATATATAGATGCATTAATTAAATAAGAGATATTGTGATATCCCAACATATCCATGTTCCGACATGGAACAAACTTCAACTTCACCTGCAACTAGCAACGCTATAAGAGGGGCTGAGCAAAAGTGGTAACATAGCCAAACAACGGTTTGCTAGGAAAGGATGGTTAGGGCTGACATGGCTAAAGTGGGAGACATGATATAGCAAGTGATAGGTAGCGAGCATGGCAATAGAGCGAACAACTAGCATAGCAAAGATAGAAGTGATTTCAAGGGGTGGTCATCTTGCCTGCAAGATTCTCAGAGTTGTCGAAAGCTTGATCCTCGTAAGCGTACTCGACAGGTTCTTCGTTCACGAACTCGTCTCCCGGCTCTACCCAAGACAAGAACACAAACAAACGGAACCACAATCAACAACGAGAAATGCGCAAAAAACATGATGCAAAACATGTATGATATGCAAGATATGATATGCGATGCATATGCGTGCTCCGGAAGGAAAATAATGAACATGGCAGTAACTTGGCAAACCAAGCATGCCACTGGAAAGATGAGGTGATTTCGGTCGAAATCGATATAAAGATCACCGGAATCGGATGCACGGTTTGCAAATGGCAAGCAAAACAAGAATGACACGAATCTGCGATAACAGCATGATAGCACTTAAAATGCAACAAACAACAATGCTACAGCACCCCAACATAGCAACAAAGCACACGGCAGTAATCTACAGGAGATGATTGACAAAAGATGAACACTGAGCTACGGCTAGTTCACAACATATTAAGCTCAAACAAGTATGGCAAAAGTGCAAAAGATTACAGGTTCAGAGACTTGGTGAAAAACTGGACATGGCAGAAAACAGCATCAGGTAGCAATGTTCAGAGCACGAAATCAACCTGCTACAGGAACTTACCATAGCAAAACAAGGCATGGTAGTGTTCTACTAAATTCACATGACAAAACTCCCTTACCGACCATAAGCCAAAAAGGACCAGAAGATATGATGGCAAGCATGTAAACATAGCAAGTTTTGTTATCAGGTTTCAGACAGCAGAAAACAGAGCATGGCAGAAATATTAATATGTAGGCCTCTTTGTGAGCTTGATGCACTCGCTACAGAGCAATGCATGACAAACCAAGCATACCTACAGTAAGATGGCATGTTTATGAAGCTAACCATAGCAAGAACAATTGCATAGCATGTATGGATCAACTACAATAAGCTTGGCAAAAATGCATGTCATGTTAAGAATCTGCCAGAAATATTTTATAGCAAAAGTAGAGCAAGATTGAGTCATTCTACGGCACTCCATAATTGCAAACAATTGGAGGAATGGATCAATTCCAACTATAGCTACAAAACATCCTTACTGAACATCTCCAAAATATGCATGGATCTCTCTGTAGCATCAAGTTTACATGGCAACAAAATTACAGCAGACAAGGACTTGAAGAAATCAGTCCCTGAAATCAGAAATATTACGGGGCCTACTTTGGATGCTTGTGCTAGTCACCACAGAGATCACACAAATACATGGACTGTACCACTGGAAAGATGGCATGGCATACTTCAAAACACATGTAGAGCTCATGCTCAAAAGATGCACAGAATAAATGATACAAAAATGACAAATCTCCAAGTTCTGTTAAGAACCAGAGAATAACAGCAACTAGCCCTCTTCCAACGAAGATTTGGGCATCAGGATGACCTCTAATGAACAAGGTGCAATTGAACAAAATGAAGAGCATCACGAGACGAACAATTTGACATACATGCAAGAAGTTATCGCATCGGGAACAGAGGCACATGCTGATGAATTTCCAGGACTTGGAAGAAAAAAGGGGGGGACGAAGTCAACGCGTACTGTAGCTCGGGCGATCAGATCTGGGGGAGGTCGAGCTCGGGCTCGGGCCGGCGGTGGCGCGCGGGCTGCCGGCGCTCGCCGGAGGGAAGGAGGAGGCGAGGCCGAAGGAGAGGAGCGCGGCGGCGGGGAGGGGCCGGTCGCCGGCGGGCGGGGCATGGCGGGGCGGGGCCGATGGCGGCGGCGGCGGGCGGCTCGGCGCCGGCGGTGATGGCGGCGGCGGCGGGCGCGCGCTGCGCGGGCGGCGGCGATGCGGGCCGGCGCGGTGGAGGAGACGGCGGCGACACGTGTCGCGCTCTGATTGGACGGGGCGCGGCGGCGGACGTTGTCCGGCGCGGCGCGGAGGGAGGAGCTAGGGTTTGTCTGCGGTTGTATTTCGGGATGCCCACATATAAATAGGTAGAGGGAGCTAGGAGGCTCCAAATGAGGTGCGCTTTTCGCCCACACGATCGTGATCGAACGACCTAGAGCATGGAAGAGAGTTTGGTGGGTTTTGGGCTGGTTTTTGAGGGGGGTTTTGCTGGATACTCAAATGGACTTTGCGGATGCCCGGTTAACCGTTGGAGTACCAAACGACCTCCGAATGGAACGAAACTTGACCGGTAGTCTCCGGGTGGTATATTACGACCACTTGACAAGCCTCGGTCCATTCCGAGAAAGTTTGACACACGCACACGAAAGAAAACTAGAGGGGTGCACCGGATGAGATAGGAGCGCCGGATTGGAAAACGGACAACGGGGAAAATGCTCGGATGCATGAGATGAACACGTATGCGAATGCAATGCACATGATGACATGATATGAAAATGCATGACATGACAACATTCAAAACGAAAGACAAAACCCGACAACGGAGGGAAAATCATATCACATAGCCGGAAATGGCAAGAGTCGGAGTTACAAATATGGCAAGTTACATGCGGGGTGTTACAACACTCCACCACTACGAGAGGATCTCGTCCCGAGATCTAGGACTGAAAGAACTCCGGATATTCGGAATGGAGATGGTCCTCGCGTTCCCAGGTGGCTTCCCGGTCGGAATGGTGCGACCACTTCACTTTGAGGAATTTGATTGACTTGTTGCGAGTCTTGCGCTCAGTTTCTTCAAGAATAGCAACTGGGTGCTCATGATAAGACAAATCTTCTTGGAGATCAATCTCTTCGAAGTCGATAGTGCGCTTAGGCGTCTTGAAGCACTTGCGGAGCTGTGACACGTGGAACACATCGTGCACGTTCGCGAAGTTGGAAGGAAGCTCAAGTTGATAGGCGAGGTCGCCTCTTTTGCCAATGATCTTGAAAGGACCCACGTATCTAGGGGCAAGCTTCCCTTTGATACCAAAGCGACGAGTGCCTTTCATTGGAGAGACGCGGAGGTAGACATGGTCTCCGATCTCGAAAGCCAAATCACGATGCTTACTATCATAGTAGCTCTTCTGGCGCGATTGCGCGGCTTTGAGATTATCACGGATGACTTTACACATTTCTTCAGCTTCAGTGATTAAGTCATTGCCAAGAAGTTGGCGTTCACCAGTCTCTGACCAATTGAGAGGAGTACGCACTTTCTGCCATAGAGAATCTCGAATGGGGCCTTGCCCGAACTCGCTTGGAAGCTGTTGTTGTAGGAGAATTCAGCATAAGGGAGACAATCTTCCCATTTCATGCCAAAGAAAATGACACAAGCCCTGAGCATATCTTCAAGAATTTGATTGACTCGCTCGACTTGGCCACTAGTTTGGGGATGAAAAGCTGTGCTGAAGCGAATATTTGTGCCCATGGCCTTCTGGAAGGAGTCCCAGAACTTAGAGGTGAAGATGCTTCCATGATCCGAAGAAATCAATTGTGGAATGCCGTGCAAAGAGACAATTCTGGAGGTGTAAAGCTCTGCCAGCTGAGTTGCTGTGATGGATTCTTTGATTGGAAGGAAATGAGCCACTTTAGAAAGCTTGTCGATGACAACAAAGATAGCATCATTTCCGCGCTTGGACTTGGGAAATCCAGTCACGAAGTCCATTTCGATGTGATCAAACTTCCATTCCGGAATAGCAAGAGGTTGGAGGAGACCAGCTGGTCGTTGGTGTTCTGCTTTCACTCTTCGGCAGACATCACATTCATTCACGAATTGAGCAATTTCTCGCTTCATTCGAGTCCACCAATACGACTGCTTGAGGTCATGATACATCTTCGTACTTCCAGGATGAATGGAAAGGAGAGAATTGTGCGCCTCATTCATTATGACTTTCCTTAGATCACCTTTAGGAACCACAATCCGGTCCTCGAAGAACAAAGTGTCTCTGTCATCAATGCGATAGCACTTGTATTTGGAAAGACCCTTGTCGATACCACGTTTCACCTTCTTCACCATGGCATCAAGGAGTTGTGCCTCACGAATTTGATCTTCCAAAGTAGGAGATACTATGAGGTTGGCAAGAAAGCCTTGAGGAACAACTTGGAGATTCAGCTTGCGGAAAGCTTCACAAAGATCCGGTTGGAAAGGCTTGAGAATTAAGCTGTTGCAATAAGCTTTCCTGCTTAAAGCATCTGCAATGACATTTGCTTTGCCTAGAGTATATTCAATACTCGGATTGTACTCTTGAATCATTTCGACCCATCGAGTCTGCCTGAGGTTGAGGTTGGGCTGAGTGAAGATATACTTGAGACTCTTGTGATCAGTGAAAATGTCCACTTGTCTTCCCAACAAGAGATGTCTCCACGTAATCAATGCATGGACAACTGCCGCCAACTCAAGATCGTGAGTGGGGTAGTTCTTCTTGTTGGGCTTCATCTGCCGAGAGGTATAGGCCACAACTTTCTTCTCTTGCATTAACACAGCACCGAGACCTTGGAGAGAAGCATCACAGAAAACTTCATATGGCTTGGATTCATCAGGAGGAGTCAAGACAGGAGCTGTGACTAGTTTCTCTTTGAGAGTGTTGAAAGCAACTTCACACTCAGGAGACCAGACATACTTCACATGCTTCTGTAGGAGGTTGGAAAGAGGCTTTGCAATCTTGGAGAAATTCTCAACGAATCTTCGGCAATAGCTTGCAAGACCCAGAAAACTGCGGAGCTGCTTGACATTTTGAGTAGGTTCCCAATCCAGAACAGCGGACACCTTCTCGGGGTTAACAGCGATGCCCTTGGCAGAGATGATGTGACCAAGGAAAAGAACTTCATCGAGCCAAAACTCACATTTGGAGAACTTCGCATAGAATTGATACTCTCTGAGCTTGTCGAGCACCAATCGCAAATGTTTGGCATGGTCCTGCTTATTCTTGGAGAAGACCAAGATATCATCGAGATACACCAGAACGAATTCATTGGTATAGGGGTTGAAGATGAAATTCATCATCCGAGAGAACACCGGAGGAGCATTGACAAGGCCGAAAGACACGACAGTATATTCATAAGAACCAAAGCTTGTTCTGAATGCTGTCTTGGGAATATCTTCTTCGCGAATGCGAATCTGATGATAACCCATACGAAGGTCAAGCTTCGAGAATACTTTAGCACCCTTGAGTTGCTCAAATAGCTCATTGATGTTGGGAAGTGGATACTTGTTCTTGATTGTCTTCTTGTTCAATGGACGGTAGTCGACACAAAGTCAGTCCGTGCCATCCTTCTTCTTGACAAAAAGAACACCACAACCCCATGGTGAAGAACTCGGTCTGATCAAACCCAGACGTTCTTGTTCATCGAGCTGTTTCTTCAATTCCTTCAGCTCGTTTGGTCCAAGCTTGTATGGACGCTTGCAAACGGGTTCAGTGCCAGGCTCTAGTTCGATAACGAACTCAACTGGCCGATGAGGAGGCATACCCGGAAGCTCTTCTGGAAAGACATCTTGATACTCGCAAACGACTGGAATTTGAGAGATGGCATTCAATTCGCCCTTCTCATTGAGAGAGAAAAACCGAATGGTTTCATCACGAGCGGCAAAAATAATCGCATCCTCAGACAAGTGTGTCAATTGAATTTCCCTGGCAGCACAATCAAGTTGAGCCTTGTGCTTAGAAAGCCAGTCCATCCCAAGAATTAGATCAATATCCAAGTCACCAAGAACAATTGGAGAAGACTGAAATCTATAGTCGCCCATCTTGATGGTAACATTCGGGACCATAGAGCTTGCATTCATGAATTTACCCGAAGAGACAACTGATAACGGTCTAGGCAAATCTTGATAAACCAACTCATGCTTAAAAGCAAATGGTCTTGAAATGAAAGAAAGAGATGCACCAGTATCAAAAAGAACTTTTGCGGGAATATCATTAACTGAGAGATAACCCATTATCACATCAGTAGATTCCTCCGCTTGAGCTGCATTCATCATGTTCACCTTTGCAGACTTTGGATTATGCTTGACCACTGCATTACTGGAAGATCTGACAGGAGGAGGAGGAGGAAGACGCCTTTGGTTGAAGCACTTGTTAGCATAGTGACCTTTCTGCTGACATTTGTTGCAAGTCACCTTTGAGAGTGGACGGTGATAAGGAGCATTGGACTTCGGAGCTTGATTCTGAGACTTGTTCTGATAGCCAGAGTTGGAAGAGTTTGAAGAACCATGGCCACCTTTGTTCTTCTGCTGGTAAGGCTGACGAAACGGAGGAGGAGGAGGCAACCAGAACTTCTGTTGCTTAGCTGTCACAAGTGAGGAAGAAGAAGACTGAACTGCGTCTCTGACTCTCTTCTTAGAAGCCTCACACTTGAGCTGAGCAGCCTCTTGCTTCAGTGCCATATTGTAGAATTGATCAAAGTGAGTAGGCTCAACAAGAACGAGAGCTAACTGCAGATCCTCTTTAAGGCCACCTCTGAAGTGATAGATCATGCTCTTCTCATCAGGAACGTCTTGTTTAGCGAAGCGAGCAAGTTTCTGAAACTGAATGTTGTATTGATACACAGACATGTTGCCTTGCTTGAGATTGCGGAACTCCTCACGCTTGCTCTCAACAACACTTTTTGGAATGTGGTGCGCTTTGAAGTCCCGACAGAAGTCAGTCCAAGTGATCACACGACCTCCTCTGGAATCTTTGTATTGTTGAAACCAATCAGCAGCTTGGTCCTTGAGCTGGAAAGAAAAGAACTTGACATAGTCCTCAGGCCTGACATTGCTACATTCAAAATGCTTGTTGATGTCCACGAGCCAATCATCGGCATCCGTGGCATCGGCACAGTAGCTAAAAAACTTGGGCTGATTTGTGAGAAACTGGTTGAGAGTGGCAAAGTGAAACTGATTGTTGCCTTGACCTTGATTGCCTTGATTGCCTTGCCCTTGAGTACGTTCTTGCAAGAGTTGCAGAATCATCTGAGCATTGGCGTTGGTGGCTGCCATGATTGCTTGCCATGCCTCCGGAGGTGGAGGTGGTGGCGGAGGGTTCGCTTGACTCCCTTCATTGCGATCCGGATTCTGACGCGTTGGCGGAGCCATCCTGAAGAGGGTGACATCCGTTAGCATCTTGATAGACAAATAGATAAGTAGAATCAACGGATAAAAATTGCAACATATAGTCTTCACAATAAACATTCGAACGAAGCTGAACGAATGAATTCCGTAGTGAATCATCACACTTCCATAAGTTGAGAAGCCACTTGAAAAAGATATGGAATGATCATATGAATTCGAAGTAACTCGAATACCACAATACAAAATAAAACAAAGTATTGGCTTGCAGAATAAGCCGGAACAAACATATGATAGATATTTCGTCCGAAGTTTTCGTGGTGGGGCCCACACGGGCTCAATCGTACAGCACCATCATGTACAAGGCTGTGCACATGACATACGAAGCGTCCCCGAGTCGGCAAAGCCATGGACTCTTTAAGACACAACGAGACCACTATAAAATCAACCGTGGAAAGGCGGACCACTAGACGTCGAACCCCAATCTCATATCATGCGTCTGTCGGAAAGATATCCTAAGGCTACTTGAATTCCCACTTATAAACTCCCGAAACTTTCTGGTTATGCAATCTGGTGTAGGGGATACAGGGGACACAAAATATATCACCCAAACTAACAATCCCTAGATCCAGCTGTATCCATCCGTCAACACATAACCAAGAAACCTTCGGAAATCGTTTACCTCAACCTTCGAAAAACATCCGTTATACGAGTTATGGCAATACTCCCGAACTCCCGCCCCAGTAATGGGTGGCGTCGAGGTGATCTCACCAACAACTGCATAAAAGAGATTTCGATGTCGGCGAAACTCAGGTATTCCAGAACTGCAACGATAAAATTGTGACGACAACACCTCGGAGCTCAACTCCCCGGGACACTGCCACAACCCCTAAATGACAGGAGGCACCAAGAACAATGTTCTCATCACAAATCCATCGGAACGATTCCAAGATACCCGCGTGATCCTAAATTTTTTTTTAGTGAAATTTGAGGAGAGAATAGTCAAAACTTCTACGTCAGGAGACCTCACCAGAGCGACGAAGGGACTGAGGAGTAAAAAGAATCCTACTCTCCGATATATATAATCCTAAGACTCAAAACATTTTTATTCTAGACTCAACAACGCCAGCGATTCGATCAAGCAGGGGGCTCCTAAGTCGGGGATGGCTCTGATTACCAACTTGTAACGCCCACGATGCGGCTATATCTCCCACGTGTCGAGGCACGACTTAGAGGCATAACCGCATAGTGGTTTTGTCGCAAGAAGGGTCATCTTCACACAATCCCATGTAATGAACAAGAATGGGATAAAGAGTTGGCTTACAATCGCCACTTCACACAATACATAAATATCATCATACATCATCCAAAATACAATCATATAGACCGACTACGGTCAAAAACCAGATGAAAATAAGACAACCCCAAATGCTAGATCCCCGATCGTCCCAACTGGGCTCCACTACTGATCATTAGGAAAAGACACATAATAACGACCACGTTCCTCGTCGAACTCCCACTTGAGATCGACGCCATCATCTGCACTGACATCGTCGGCACCTGCAACTGTTTTGGAAGTATCTGTGAGTCACGGGGACTCAGCAATCTCACACCCGCGAGATCAGACTATTTAAGCTTGTAGGAAAAAGGAGGAGTAATGAGGTGGAGCTGCAGCGGCAAAAGCATATATGGTGGCTAACTTGCGCAAATGAGAGCGAGAAGAGAAGCAACGGAACGGACGTCATCTAGCAATGACCAAGAAGAGGTCCTGAACACCTACTTACGTCATACATAACACAGACCGTGTTCACTTCCCGGACTCCGCCGAGAAGAGACCATCACGGCTACACACGCAATTGATGTATTTTAATTGGGTCAAGTGACAAGTTATCTACAACCGGACATTAACAAATTCCCATCTGCCTCATAACCGCGGGCACGGCTTTCGAAAGATAATACCCTGCAGGGGTGTCCCAACTTAGCCCATCATAAGCTCTCACGGTCAACGAAGGATAAACCTTCTCCCGGAAAGACCCGATCAGTCTCGGAATCCCGGTTTACAAGACATCTTGACAATGGTAAAACAAGACCAGCAAAGCCCCCGAATGTGCCGACAAATCCCGATAGGAGCTGCACATATCTCGTTCTCAGGGCACAACGGATGAGCCAGACGTCGGGTTGGCATAGACCCTGGTTGCCCAGGGGGCGCCGCACATCGCTCGGTTTGGGCCAGCATCCGAAGGAACACTGGTCCGGGGGTTTAAAATAAGATGACCCTCGGGCTCGCGAAAACCCGGGGGAAAAAGGCTTAGGTGGCAAATGGTAAAACCGAAGTTGGGCCTTGCTGGAGGAGTTTTATTCAAGGCGAACTGTCAAGGGGGTCCCATAAATCACCCGACCGTGTAAGGAACGCAAACTCAAGGAACATAATCCCGGTATAACAGTAACTAGGGCGGCAAGAGTGGAACAAAACACCAGGCATAAGGCCGAGCCTTCCACCCTTTACCAAATATATATAGATGCATTAATTAAATAAGAGATATTGCGATATCCCAACATATCTGTCGGGGATATACCCCGCGGTATGACCCGGCCGGACTTGGCGCTTCACCGTGACCCGCCGGAGGACTGGAGACTCACGGGTTTGGCGGCTCACTGTCAGACGACTCACGGAAGACCCCGACGGCGGGTCAGATAGAAGACAAGGCCCAAGGCCCAGAAGGCCGGCTCACGTTTATGATGGGCCGACTTAAGAAGAAAGGGATGACGAATATTTCCTTTACGAGGAAGCAAGACCCGGACTTGTAATTAACTTGTAAGAGAAGATAGACTAGTCCTAGTCCTACTAGGACTCCACATGTAACCCGCCCCTCTAACTTATATAAGGAGGGGCAGGGCACCCCAAAGAGGGACAAGTAACAAGAAACAATCTCTAGGGCTAGACATCGAGAGCCGGTTCCCGGCGACTCTCCCGTGATCATAATGAGACCTAGCCTCAAACAGCATGTAGGGTTGTTACCGGATGATGTTTCCCGGGGCCCGAAGCTGTCTAAATCCTTGTTTTGTGTTGCGTCTCTCGATTCCGCCTAACCCCTCTCAAGCTACCACATAGATGCGCTGGCCTCGCGACTAAGTCCTGACACTAAGGACATCTGCCGTGACAATTCCACGACAGTTGGCGCCCACCGTGGGGCCCGCACACGGTGGTGTTGAGTTCTTGGAGGGATCTCTCTGAGGAACCGAGAAGATTGCAATTCATCGGTTAAAGAAGATTCAAGAAGTTAGGGTTACTCCTATGCGCCATCGCAAGTCGCCGAGATCATGTTCGTGAGCTCTAATCAGAGCAAGTTTGGATTGATCAATTCCGATGCATCACGTGAAGACTCAAGAAGCATCAAGGAGAGGTTCCAAGCGTAACAATATGGTACAAGCCGGCTTAAAAGATACTGGTCCACACAAGATCTCAGAAGGAATCCGGCATGTGGTTGGAGATTAAAAATAAAATACAAGGGCCACGACCTGGAAGATGCGGGGATGGATTCGTCCAAAACTAGCACGACTCGAAGGAGGAAAAACGCACCTTGACCGCTTCGTCATCTTCGTTCCAGGCCGCCTTCACCTCGTCCAATTACCGCAGGACGCCAAGTACAGAGAGTTTTGACCAATTACATCTAGTACAACTACTCGTTGGCCAGAAGCAAAGTAATACTCCATACAAGTTTAATCTACTTCAGATTGTCTAGTGAGTTTCGTCCATGAGAAGCAAAATCAGTTTTTGGGTTCAATCCCTTGCTGCTACACACACTAGAACCTGGAGGGGCCAGCATGACTAAAGATTAAATAAAGAAAGTAATGATTTGGAAAAGGAATCAGACATGGATTGGTCAAGCCGTCTACGACCCGGAGGAAGATGCAGCTGTGGCTGGCCCTGCCGCCCGCCGCGGTGGCCATGGATGCAACCTGGGCTACCCGCGCCAAGCTGGCCGGCCTCCGCAGCAAACCACCTCCGCCGTCGCCTCACCGAGCACCCGCGGCTCTCCTCACCTCATTTCGCCGGCACGTAGAGTTGCTGATGTGGTCTGTCGTTGCCCTGGTTTTAAACGCTGCGTGGACATGGGTACAAACCAACTGTGACCCGGAGAAGGAGGGCTCACCTTGAGCCGGATGCTACTTCGCCAGGGTCTTCTGCTCTGCTTCCTATGTGACCGCAGCGACCGCCGTGGACATCTCACCTCTGCAGCTGCCGTGGTTCACCCGCGTTGAGTCGCCGACCTCTGTTCCAGGCCTGCTTCAACAGCCTGTCGTGACCCGAACCTCGTTCGGCCTATAATCCGCCATCACCATGGAACTGCCTGAGCCGTCTCTGTCGTATTGAGCCGTCGGGGGCTATATTAAATTGCCGGCCTGCCTGAGCCGCCTTTGTCGCGTTGAACGGATCACCGTCATCTGAACAAATTAGCAACACAACGCGGCCGACTCGCCCGTCTGCACCGGCTTGCAATGCCACGGCCGACTCATCTGTTGTCTGGGCGAATCAGGTGATATCCCTCTAAGTATAATTTTGGCACATATTCCTTTTTGTCAAAGAACAATTACTTTGGCCTGTGGTACTTTTTTCGCAGGACCCTTATTCATTACAAAGGTGTCGCATAAGGGGCGCGCGCCAACATCACTTTTGTACTAGCGTTTATTAAGCCGCCGAGGCAGCGTTGAGCCGCCCCTGCTATGGTGAGCCGCCGATGCTTCACGCCTCTGCCGTTGTCTCATCCTTGCGACCTTCTCGGCCGCCACTACTTCTGCACCGCCGCAGCTGCTTACTGGCCTTGACCCGCCCGGAGCTGTGCTTTAAGCCGCCATCTCTGTCATCATTGTTGCAACCCTACAGCTGATGCTTCTTGATAAAACGTATCAGGTGAAATCCATCCTGTCAAGTTTCTATTGATACATTCTTATTTTCTTCGCGAACAATTACTCTGGTTTGTGCATTGACATATACAGGAGAATTATTCATTACAAAGTGGTGTTATGCCACGGAGGCACGTTCGGCGGTACCGCACGGCTTCACGGACTGGCGTGTCATAATCCGGATTACGTCAACGCGCCGGCCGACTCGCCCGTCCGCGCTACGTTGCAGCGCCACGGACGACTCACCCATCCGCCCTCGCGGCCGGTTCACGTGTCTGCGCCAGCTTACAACGCCGTGGCCGACTCGCTGTCCGCATCGGCTTACAAAGGTCACGACCGACTCACCCGTCCACACCGGTTTACCACGCCGTGGCCGGTTCACCCGTGAGCGACTTCAACTTTACCTAGCGATCATCAATTTCATGGTGGATTATTTCTGGCCTGGCACATCAGGTGATATCCATCTAAAATATATTTTATTGGTACATATTATT
This sequence comes from Aegilops tauschii subsp. strangulata, assembly GCF_002575655.3. NCBI lineage: Eukaryota > Viridiplantae > Streptophyta > Magnoliopsida > Poales > Poaceae > Aegilops > Aegilops tauschii. The sequence continues at coordinate 384,593,099 of NC_053037.3, read as the reverse complement.
TTGTCAAAGAGCAGTTTATCTTTGTCTTGGTCTGCAATATTGTTGATGCAGGACAATTGTTCACTACATCAAAACGACGTGGTTAGCTCGCCCGACCGCGCCGGTTTATAACACCACGGCCAGTTCATCTGTTTGAGCCACCTCTGATGCTGAGGTCGTCATTTCCGTCCGCCTCTCGCGGCCTGGTCTACATCAACACACCGAGCCGCACTTATCTGCATGAGCTGCGTATTGAGTATGAGCAGGTCACTACTTGGGAAGCCCGGTTTTCTTCCAACAAATTGGAGGCAAATTATCATATGTTATCAGCCGCCGTCTACACCTGGATGGCTCAATGGACATGCGCACAAGTCGCCATCGCTACAGTTTGGTTAAACTTCAAACAGCAAGTTGGAAGGAACCATTGGCCGAGTTGCTGACACGGCTCATACGGGATCATTTATAACCCGCCGCAGTCACCTCAACCTTCTGTGGATACACATCGTGTTATCAACACCAGTGATATACAAGTTATGCCGGTTTATATCACGGTTAAATATGGAGAATCTCAAGCCAACTCCTCGAGTCATCTTGAGACTCGGGGGCTATAGTGACATGACTCGGGAACCCCGGGTCATTGGAGGGAAAAATAACCCGGTTCCGGAGGCTGCTACCATATTGATGAAACTTTAAAGGCCGTCAGAAAAGTGCCGGTTCAAATAAAGATTCCGGTTTAAAATCCGGTTCAAGAGATATCTTTCTCCCGCAAAGTTTTGAAGCTCTCAAATCCGGTTCAAACGTCCGGCTCAAGGTAAATTTGTATCTTATAAAGCTTTGAAGCTCTCAATATCTGGTTTACAAATTTCCGGTTCAAAAAGAGGTTGTCTCTCGCAAAGTCCGAGTTCTCAGGAAAAATTAAAGGGACCAAAGAGAGTCTGTTACAAAGCACAACTCAAATATAGGTACCCTGCTTTAATGACCATCGGGAGCTGATAGTATTCGAATTTAGCTTAACCCTTTTGGTGTGACCCTGATCGTATTCGAATCGGAGTCGTTAAATATTCTCATGATCACTAGGGGGCTTCCTGTTCAAACATAGGTCGTATACGAACCAAAGAGAACATAGCTGTCGATACCCTTTTGATCAGCACACTGCCGAGCTCATTGGGGAGTTTCTTGGTCATATTTGAACCACAGCTCAACCCCCTTTGGGAACCGACGTGGATCGTATTCAAATCAGCGTCGTTAAACAACTCTCAAGGTCATTTGGGGGCTTCCTGTTCAAATATAGGTCGTATTCGAACCAAAGAGAACATAGCTGTCGGTACCCTCTTGATCGGCAACGCCAAAGCCAATGGGGGCTATATGATCGTATTCGAATCTTAGCTTAACCCCTTTGGGGCGGTTTTCTGATCGTATTCGAATCAGAAGCCTCAAGATTTTTTGAAGTTTCTTTTTGCCAATAATTTTTGGGATTTTATTTGAAGCTCTTTTGAACACATCTAAAGTGTATATGAGTGGTTTCTATTTAAACCCGGCTTGATTTTCGATGATAAGTCGCCGGCTTATGACAATCATTATCTATGTGGAAGCATTGGCTTCTAAGGATTGGGTTATCACACTTACTGCACAGGTATCATAAGCCGGCGGTACAGTTCAATATCACAGGTCATATAAACTGACAAATGCAAATTCAATATCACAAGTATGATATTATTGTTATGTTTTAAAGTTATGATTCATAAGAGGCTTATCTGTGACTCCTTTTTTACACATCCGTGGTCATATGTAAGATATTATGACCCGCCCTGCGGTAAACCGCCAAGGGATCTTGTGATCTACTTGGGTGCAGGATAAGACTACATTTGGGTGGTTACCCGCCCTAGCTTTTAACGTTAAGTCACCAGGGCATATGTTGTTTAAACTCTGTGCAGGATTTACAGGGCTATGACTTACATAAATGATTAAGTTCAAGCCCATCATCAAAGATTGAAATTGGTGTCTCAAAAGGGTTATCAATTCTTGGTTTTCTCAAAGGCTATAAGCCGCCGGGTTGTAAAAATTCTGGCTTACAATGGAGGCGTGTTAAGTCGCCATCGGCCAAGAGCCGCCGGGTATTTAAACTCCGGATTGACTTATCAACAGATGAGGTATTCAAGTCGCTTTGGCGCAATGGCTATTATTTTATCAATGGATATGATTTATTCTACAATGGAAAGAATAGTCCCGAGTCGCTGCAGGCTTACGACCCGGCACTTGGGGGCTAATGCAAAGTCATTTTTTGCTCATCTTATTGAAGACCCGACTCGTCACATTGTAATGAGCCGGCCCTTAGGCGCAACCAATTGCTCCTGTCGAAAATTCAAGGTACACAAGCCTTAATCCATTATATTGAAAGATCCACTATTCAGTGGGTAGAGTACAAAGCTCTTAACCTTGTGGACGTGGGTTCAAGCCCCATGGTGGAGATTACATCATATACTGTTATTATCAATAAATCATATACAAAGTCCCAGCTCGGTAATATCTTACTGACCCGGCCCTTGGGGGCTACACTGGTTGAAGTTTATATGAGCATGAGGCAATTACAAGTCCCAGGTTGCTGCAAGCATGACAACCCGGCACTTGGGGGCTACATAATATGGAGTATTCAGTTTTTACTAGTGACTGAGATGAGCAATATGGATTTCTTCAAAGTGGTAGCATTTATATTGAAGCAAGTCTTAAGCCATCACTTTGTTCTCCTGAAGACTTGGGGGCTACAGGAACCGGCGTTGGCAACAATCATGACCCGGAAGTATCAGCCTTTATAACCCGGCAATTTTGGTACTCATAAACCGGCAAGTTTTATATCTTTAAGCCGGCTGAATATAAGTTAAATATTTGAAGACCAATATTTTTGTCAAGTCAGAGCATTGAAAGCTGACTCAAGTGGATTATCTCTTACAATATTTCTCAACAAGAGACCAATGTCAGCAAATTGACTCTGAAGCTGGCCTATTGACCCGGATTTTTCAAAGGGAGTATCTGGATTTTTTTGCATTGGCAAAATTTGAACATATCTGCTAAAAAGATTTGCTATGGATACATATCAAGAAGGAAGATGACAAGGACTTAAGGATGATCAAGTGCCGGCTTACAAAGAATATTTAACCCGGAACACAACCTGTCAAATTTGTTCTTGTGTTTATATTACAGATTAGTTTAACATGGATAAATCCAAATTAAACTGGGGGCTAATGTCGGGGATATACCCCGCGGTATGACCCGGCCGGAAGTATGACCCGGCCGGACTTGGCGCTTCACCGTGACCCGCCGGAGGACTGGAGACTCACGGGTCTGGCGGCTCAATGTCAGACGACTCACGGATGACCCCGACGGCGGGTCAGATAGAAGACAAGGCCCAAGGCCCAGAAGGCCGGCTCACGTTTATGATGGGCCGACTTAAGAAGAAAGGGATGACGAATATTTCCTTTACGAGGAAGCAAGACCCGGACTTGTAATTAACTTGTAAGAGAAGATAGACTAGTCCTAGTCCTACTAGGACTCCACATGTAACCCGCCCCTCTAACTTATATAAGGAGGGGCAGGGCACCCCAAACAGGGACAAGTAACAAGAAACAATCTCTAGGGCTAGACACCGAGAGCCAGTTCCCGGCGACTCTCCCGTGATCATAATGAGACCTAGCCTCAAACAGCATGTAGGGTTGTTACCGGATGATGTTTCCCGGGGCACGAAGCTGTCTAAATCCTTGTTTTGTGTTGCGTCTCTCGATTCCGCCTAACCCCTCTCAAGCTACCACATAGATGCGCTGGCCTCGCGACTAAGTCCTGACACTAAGGACATCTGCCGTGACAATTCCACGACAATATCCATGTTCCGACATGGAACAAACTTCAACTTCACCTGCAACTAGCAACGCTATAAGAGGGGCTGAGCAAAAGCGGTAACATAGCCAAACAACGGTTTGCTAGGAAAGGATGGTTAGGGCTGACATGGCTAAAGTGGGAGACATGATATAGCAAGTGATAGGTAGCGAGCATGGCAATAGAGCGAACAACTAGCATAGCAAAGATAGAAGTGATTTCGAGGGGTGGTCATCTTGCCTGCAAGATTCTCAGAGTTGTCGAAAGCTTGATCCTCGTAAGCGTACTCGACAGGTTCCTCGTTCACGAACTCGTCTCCCGGCTCTACCCAAGACAAGAACACAAACAAACGGAACCACAATCAACAACGAGAAATGCGCAAACAACATGATGCAAAACATGTATGATATGCAAGATATGATATGCGATGCATATGCGTGCTCCGGAAGGAAAATGATGAACATGGCAGTAACTTGGCAAACCAAGCATGCCACTGGAAAGATAAGGTGATTTCGGTCGAAATCGATATAAAGATCACCGGAATCGGATGCACGGTTTGCAAATGGCAAGCAAAACAAGAATGACACGAATCTGCAATAACAGCATGATAGCACTTAAAATGCAACAAACAACAATGCTACAGCACCCCAACATAGCAACAAAGCACACGGCAGTAATATATAGGAGATGCTTGATAAAAGATAAACATTGAGATACGGCTAGTTCACAACATATCAAGCTCAAACAAGTATCACAAAAGTGCAAAAGATTACAGGTTCACAGACTTAGTGAAAAACTGGACATGGCAGAAAACAGTATCAGGTAGCAATGTTCAGAGCACGAAATCAACCTGCTACAAGAACTTATCATAGCAAAATAAGGCATGGTAGTGTTCTACTAAATGCACATGAAAAAAGTCCCTTACTGACCATAAGCCAAAAAGGACCAGAAGATATGATGGCAAGCATGTAAACATAGCATGTTTCGTTATCAGGTTTCAGACTTGGCAGAAAACAGAGCATGGCAGAAATATTAATATGTAGTCCTCTTTGTGAGCTTGATGCACTCGCTACAGAGCAATGCATGACAAATCAAGCATACCTACAGTAAGATGGCATGTTTATGAATCTAACCATGGCAAGAACAATTGCATAGCATGTATGGATCAACTACAATAAGCTTGGCAAAAATGCATGTCATGTTAAGAATCTGACAGAAATATTTTATAGCAAAAGTAGAGCAAGATTGAGTCATTCTACGGCACTCCATAATTGCAAACAATTGCAGGAATGGGTCAATTCCAACAATAGCTACAAAACATCCTTACTGAACATCTCCAAAATATGCATGGATCTCTCTGTAGCATCAAGTTTACATGGCAACAAAATTACAGCAGACAAGGACTTGAAGAAATCAGTCCCTGAAATCAGAAATATTACGGGGCCTACTTTGGATGCTTGTGCTAGTCACCACAGAGATCACACAAATACATGGACTATACCACTGGAAAGTTGGCATGGCATACTTCAAAACACATGTAGAGCTCATGCTCAAAAGATGCACAGAATAAATGGTACAAAAATGACAAATCTCCAAGTTCTGTTAAGAACCAGAGAATAACAGCAACTAGCCCTCTTCCAACGAAGATTTGGGCATCAATATGACCTCTAATGAACAAGGTGCAATTGAACAAAATGAAGAGCAACACGAGACAAACAATTTGACATATTATAAGCGCAAATCGGAGCTACATGCAAGAAGTTATCGCATCGGGAACAGAGGCACATGCTGATGAATTTCCAGGACTTGGAAGAAAAAAGGGGGGGACGAAGTCAACGCGTACTGTAGCTCGGGCGATCGGATCTGGGGGAGGTCGAGCTCGGGCTCGGGCCGGCGGTGGTGATGGCGGCGGCGGCGGTGATGGCGGCGGCGGCGGGCGCGCGCTGCGCGGGCGGCGGCGATGCGGGCCGGCGGGCCCGCGGCGGGCTCGCGGGCCGGCGCGGTGGAGGAGACGGCGGCGACACGTGTCGCGCTCTGATTGGACGGGGCGCGGCGGCGGACGTTGTCCGGCGCGGGCGGACGCGTCCGGCGCGGCGCGGAGGGAGGAGCTAGGGTTTGTCTGCGGTTGTATTTCGGGATGCCCACATATAAATAGGTTGAGGGAGCTAGGAGGCTCCAAATGAGGTGCGGTTTTCGCCCACACGATCGTGATCGAACGAACTAGAGCATGGAAGAGAGTTTGGTGGGTTTTGGGCTGGTTTTTGAGGGGGTTTTTGCTGGACACTCAAATGGACTTTGCGGATGCCCGGTTAACCGTTGGAGTACCAAACGACCTCCGAATGGAACGAAACTTGACCGGTAGTCTCCGGGTGGTATATTAAGACCACTTGACAAGCCTCGGTCCATTCCGAGAAAGTTTGACACACGCACACGAAAGAAAATTAGAGGGGTGCACCGGATGAGATAGGAGCGCCGGATTGGAAAACGGACAACGGGGAAAATGCTCGGATGCATGAGATGAACACGTATGCGAATGCAATGCACATGATGACATGATATGAAAATGCATGACATGACAACATACAAAACGAAAGACAAAACCCGACAACGAAGGGAAAATCATATCACATAGCCGGAAATGGCAAGAGTCGGAGTTACAAATATGGCAAGTTACATGCGGGGTGTTACACTGGCCATCACATTGTGGATGGTGGAGATGCTCGTTTGCCTCGGACCTACGTGACGCCACATACCCCACTTGTGCGCCGCCATGAGGAATTTATGCTTGCTGAGGTAATGCCCATCCCCCCTCCCGATCAGATTGGTGCTGCTAGAGAGGAAGTGGTTCAATGGTTGCAAGCTCATGGGGTCTTGGTGAGGTCTGCTCAGCCTTGGATTAGATCGGTGGGTCTTTTTGAGCTTCGGGATGCTGCAGTCAGGTTTTCTCTTCTTCAGATGCTGCCCCAACCTATTGGCAACGATCGTTTCGTGCGTTTTACGAAACATGATGAGGGGGAATCTTTTAGAGGTGCTCAGGGTTTCCGTCAGGGTCTGCTCATGTTCTTGGGGATCCCGCTTGATCTTCGCAATTCGGATAGCATTCGGGCAGCGGTCAACACTTTTGGGAAGTTTCATCATTGGATTAGTGAGGATCCATACCTTGTGCGCACTCTGGTCTTTGCATCTTTTCCAGAAGATATTTTGGTGCCACGAGATGTAGTGTTCATGGAGTATGCTGCCTGGGGTGGTGCTCGGGTGTCTTGGACGGTGCCTCTGTATATCCTTGGAGCCAATTTTGCTGAACAGATGCCCCAGGATGAAGACTGGATGCCCATCAATGGCAATCCTCATCCGCTGCCTGGTGTTCCCTTCCCGGAGATGCCACCTTTTATTCTCCTCCATTCCCGGCTCTGGGGTGGAATTATGTTACGCCACCTCCGCCTGAACCTGCACATAATGAGGTGCATGAGGAAAATTGGGGAAACTCGGAGGAACCTGCTGCTGTGCCTGCAGTCGACGATCAAGAATCTGTGGTGTTAAATGCCTCGGCTCAACCCAGTTTTGCTCACCAAAGTTCTGAAGCTCAACCTCAGGTGCCCCCTGCACCTATCGTTCTCATTGATGGGGCTCCACAGGACAACCTGTATGATTTGATGGAGATTGCACCAGACCTGGAGGATGCTAGTAATTGGGCTATTGTGGTTTATCAACCCCCTCCTTTTGATGTCCAAGCTCTGGATCCGCCTGTGGTTAAGATCCCCTTTGGTCCCCCTCTGCCCCCTGAAATGATTTGGAGGCGCTCTTTTGAAAACCTGCTGAATGCTCCATTGATGTTCGAGGTGCCAAAACCTCTGCTGCCCAAACCCCTGTCTCCTGTAATTTTGGCCAAAAGAAACTGGGACTTTGCGTTCCAGCAGGATGATCTTCCTTTACGGACATGGAAGGAGCCGGCACCTGCTCGACCTGTGGCTAGAGCTTTGTTTGTTAATGATGCTGAAATTGTTGCGTCTGTTGTCCCTTCTCCTTCTGCGCGTGCACCTACGAGGAGGCCACGCAAAACTCTGGCGCCAACGCCTCTTGTTGATACATCTGTTCGAAGGTGTACCAGAAGTTCGGCCCAGCGGGATGGGTTTAAGCCCACTTTTCATGAGCTAGTTCTGCAGCCCAAGAAGAAGAAGCCCAAGGCCAAGCCCCTTTCTGCAGAGATGTCTGATAACCCAGCATTTGGAGATGCTCCTCCACCTACTCCCATCAGTCATCTACAAGCTATTGGCAAGGAGCTGGAGATTGATGCAACACTGCTCTCAGAGGATGCACTTATGGTGGACCCTGCTGCTGCTGCAACTCAAGCTTCCAATGAATAGTGTGCTCTTTTGCTGCTGGGTCTGGCATGCCCATAAATCTGCTTTATGCGTTTGGTTTTCATTTTCTGCTCCTTGGATATGTAATAATGTCGGTTTGGAACTTTTATGTGCTTTTGGGCCTCTGACACTGTGTGTCATTTGCATGGGAGACTTGGTTATGTTATTCCTTTATGAATAATAACTGTAGAAACTGGAATGTCCTGTGCTGGAACGTCAGGGGTTTAAACTCTGAGGCTAGGCAATGAGCTGTTAGACAAAAGATTGACGAAAGTCACTGTGCTATTGCCTGTCTGCAAGAAACTAAATGTGCTTCATTCGATTCCAGAATGCTTAAAAGTTTTTGCTCCAAGAGATTTGACAGCTTTGCTTTCTCTCCTTCCTTGGGGGCCTCTGGTGGAATTCTAGTTGTTTGGAACTCGTCTATTTTTGGTGGGACTTTATTGCAAGTCCAACAATTTGCAGTGGTGATCGAGTTTGTTTCCCGGCAAAACAATGAGCGGTGGACTCTTGTGGTGGTTTATGGTCCTTGTCTGGGGGAGGCTAGGGACAATTTTGTATCCTGGCTGTATCACCTGAACATTCCTGTGGATGAGAATTGGCTGTTACTGGGGGATTTTAATTTCTTACATTCTATGGATAACAGAAATCTACCTGGTGGTGATTTGAATGACATGTTCATCTTTAATGAGATTATTGGACACCTCGGCCTTTTGGAATTGCCCATCAAAGGTAGGTCTTACACTTGGTCCAATATGCAGGATTCTCCACTCCTTGAGCAGCTTGACTGGTTCTTTACCTCTGTCGATTGGATATCTGATTATCCCATGACTGAAGTGATACCTCTTGCCAGAACTGCTTCTGACCATGTGCCATGTATGGTTACAATCAAAACTTCTATTCCCAAGTCTAACATCTTTAGGTTTGAGAATTATTGGTTGGAGTTGGAGGGTTTTATGGACTGTGTTGATTCCTCATGACAAAAACACTCCAGAAAGGGTCATATTACTGCCAGGATAGCTGACAAATTTAAGTCCTTGAGGATGTGTCTAAAGAGATGGAAGAAGAACATCTCCAAACCGAAAACTCTAATTTGTAAATGCAATAGTGTTATCTTGCTCTTGGATGAGCTTGAGGAATATAGACCTCTCTACAGACATGAATCTAATTTCAGGATAGTGGTCAAAACCCATGTTGAGAAATTACTTCACCTTCAATGCCTCTATTAGAAGAAAAGATGTACTATCAGATACATAAAAGTGGGTGGTGAGAACACCAAGTTCTTTCATGCTATGGCCACAGAGAGGTATCGAAGGAATTCTATTGCTAGCCTAAGATTGTCTGATGGTACGGTGGTGACTGATCATTCACAAATGGAGGGTATTATCTGGAATTGTTTTAAGAACAGAATGGGTTCTTCCAGGGGAATTAATATGGGTTTTTATCTTTCTTCCCTCATTGAACCAGTGGTGGGATTGGATACTCTCACTAAGCCTTTTGAGAAGGAGGAAATGGACTTGATTGTCAAGCATATGCCAGTGGATAAAGCTCCAGGTCCAGATGGTTTTAATGGTCTTTTCTTCAAAAGGTGCTGGCACATTATTTCACATGATTTTTATGAACTGGCCCAGGCTTTCTTTGAGGGTACTGCTCATCTGGAAAATATCAATGACTCTTACATAACTCTGGTGCCTAAGAAGCCCTCCCCTGAGGAGGTGGGTGACTTCAGACCTATCTCCTTAACTGGAATGGGTCTTAAGTTCTTGTCTAAGATGGTTGCCAATAGGTTTCAGGAGGTGATTATGCAGTGTGTTCACAAGAACCAATATGGTTTCATAAAAAGTAGAACAATTCAAGATTGTGTTGGGTGGACCTTTGAATATTTGCACCAGCGCCACCAGTCCAAGAGACCTATTGTGATTCTAAAGTTGGATTTTGAAAAGGCTTTTGACTCCCTTGAGCATGAGGCCATTGTGCAAATTTTGAAATTTAAGGGTTTTAATGACAAGTGGATCCTCTGGATGAAGCAACTTCTATCCATAGGTACCTCATAAGTTTTGCTAAATGGAGTCCCTGGTAGGAAGTTCAGGTGCAAAAAGGGTGTCAGATAGGGTGACCCAGTCTCTCCCCTCCTTTTTGTCCTAGCTGCTGATCTCCTGCAGACTGTCATTAATGACATGTTCAAAAGGGGCATTCTTCAGTTACCAATTCCCTGTCATGATCAGGATTACCCTGTGATTCAGTATGCTGATGACACTCTTATCATCTTGCCTGCGGTCAAGGACCATCTCATAGCTCTCAAGGACATGCTCAGGGTCTTTTCTGTGTCCACTGGTCTGGATGTGAACTATCATAAATCCTTCATTATTCCCATCAATGTGGACACTGTTGCCTTGACTGAATTAGCTTCTGCTTTTGGCTGCCAGATTGGGAAAATGCCTTTTACTTATCTTGGGTTGCCAGTGGGAACTACTAGGCCTAAAATGGTGGATTTTATGCCATTAGTTGATTGCATGGAGAGGAGAATGACAGCTAGCTCATCCTTTTTGAATCAGGGGGAAAGGCTGCAGTTTCTTAACTCTGCTCTGTCATCTATGCCAATTTTCTTCCTGTGCAGTTTGGCTGTCCCAGCTGGAATCCTTAATCAATTGGAGAGAATCCAGAGACAATGCCTCTGGAGGAGGAATAGGGGTCAGCTTGCCCCATCCCTTGCTGCGTGGGACCTTATATGCAGGCCAAAAAATAGGGGAGGTCTTGGTATTCTCAACCTTGGCTCTCAGAACGTTGCTCTTTTGATCAAACATGTGAATAACTTCCTTAATAAAAAGGAGCTCCCTTGGGTTTCTTTGATTTGGGATTCCTACTATCATAATAGGGTCCCCCAGGGAACTTCTGATTGTGGATCTTTCTGGTGGAAGGATATTTGCAAGGTCATGCATCATTTTAGGGAGTGTGCTTGGGTTCAGATTAATGCAGGGGACACTGCTCTCATGTGGTCAGATAATTTGCAATTGGATGGTCAGGTGTCTACCCTCCAACTCAGATTTCCCAGGCTCTATTCCTATGTTAAGGACCCCTGGATCACTATTCTTGAGTTCTTGGACTCTCAGGACATTTTCCAGCACTTCCACCTTCCTTTGTCCAGCCAGGCTTTTGATGATCTGAATATTCTCCAGTCCATGTTGGGTGGCCTTAATAGAACACCTGGGTCCAAGGATATTTGGTTTTGGAAGGGCACTGCAAAGGGATACTCACCAAAGTTGTTTTACTCTCACACTTTTGCTTCAGCATCTTTCAACCCTTTGACTGCTTGGATCTGGAAGTCCTCTCGTACAATGAAAATCAAAGTTTTTGCTTGGATGCTTATTATGGACAGGTTGAACACCAAGGACATGGTGGATAGGAGACACTGGCATTTGGAGGATGGAGTAAACTGTGTTCTTTGTCCTTTGCAGACTAGCGAAACCAGGGATCATCTGTTCTTCAATTGCAACTTTAGTGTCAGAGTTTGGAACTATCTGCAAATTGATTGGGCTTCTGGTGACTCCATGGCTCATCTGGTTCTTAATGCTAGCAGGAGTTTTAGGAAGCCCTTCTTCACTGAAGTGGTGTTCATTGCTTGCTGGAATATCTGGATCATCAGGAATGCTAAGGTCTTTAGGCATGAGAGGGCTAGATTTAATAGATGGAGATCTGCTTTCATCCATGACATCACTTTAATGCAATATAGAGTGAAAGCTGCCTTCAAAGATGATCTTCTTCGCTGGATTTCATTTCTGCCACCTTGAGGCCAATAGTTTGTATCTTTCTAACTTGTACCTTTTAACTTGTTTTTACTCCTTCTTCCCCTAGTTACTTTGATTACCTCTTGTAATCCTCCTTTGTACTTGTACTGTAACTCTTTTACTCAATAAAGTGATGATATGCTGTGGGGGTTTCCCCTACAGTTCCCAGTCAAAAAAATCATCTGTGAAGGTCAGAATATAATGATACCTGCTACGAGCCTCAATATTCATCGGGCCACATATATCTGTATGATTTCCAACAAATCTGTTGCTCTCTCCATAGTTCCGGAGAACGGCGTTTTAGTCATCTTGCCCATGAGGCACGGATCGCAAGCATCAAGTGATTCCAAAATCCCATCAGTATGGAGTTTCTTCATGCGCTTTACACCAATATGACCTAAACGGCAGTGCCACAAATAAGTTGCACTATCATTATTAACTTTGTATCTTTTGGCTTGAATATTATGATTATGTGTATCACTACGATCGAGATCCAACAAACCATTTTCGTTGGTGTGTATGACCATAGAAGGTTTTTATTCATGTAAACAGAACAACAATTGTTCTCTAACTTAAATGAATAACCGTTTTGCAATAAACATGATCAAATCATATTCATGCTCAACGCAAACACCAAATAACATTTATTTAGTATCAACACTAATCCCGAAAGTATAGGAAGTGTGCAATGATGATCATATCAATCTTGGAACTACTTCCAACACACATCGTCACCTCGCCTTTTACTAGTCTCTGTTTATTCTGCAACTCCCGTTTCGAGTTACTACTCATAGCAACTGAACCAGTATCAAATACCGAGGGGTTGCTATAAACACTAGTAAAGTACACATCAATAACATGTATATCCAATATACCTTTGTTCACTTTGCCATCCTTCTTATCCACCAAATAGTTGGGGTAGTTCCGCTTCCAGTGACCAGTCCCTTTGCAGTAGAAGCACTTAGTCTCAGGCTTAGGACCAGACTTAGGCTTCTTCACCTGAGCAGCAACTTGCTTGCCGTTCTTCTTGAAGTTCCCCTTCTTCACTTTGCCCTTTTCTTGAAACTAGTGGTCTCGTCAACCATCAACACTTGATGTTTTTCTTGATTTCTACCTTCGTCGATTTCAGCATCATGAAGAGCTCGGGAATTACTCACGTCATCCCTTGCATACTATAGTTCATCACGAAGTTCTACTAACTTGGTGATGGTGATTAGAGAATTCTGTCAATCACTATTTTATCTGGAAGATTAACTCCCACTTGATTCAAGCGATTGTAGTACCCAGACAATTTGAGCACATGCTCACTAGTTGAGCGATTCTCCTCCATCTTTTAGCTATAGAACTTGTTGGAGACTTCATACTCTCAACTCGGGTATTTGCTTGAAATATTAACTTCAACTCCTGGAACATCTCATATGGTCCATGACGTTCAAAACGTCTTTGAAGTCCCGATTCTAAGCCGTTAAGCATGGTGCACTAAACTATCAAGTAGTCATCATATTGAGCTAGCCAAACGTTCATAACGTCTGCATCTGCTCCTGTAATAGGTCTGTCACCTAGCGGTGCATCAAGGACATAATTTTTCTGTGCAGCAATGAGGATAATCCTCAGATCACGGATCCAATCCGCATCTTTGCTACTGACATCTTTCAACATAATTTTTCTCTAGGAACATATCAAAAATAAACACAGGGAAGCAATAACGCGAGCTATTGATCTACAACATAATTTGCAAAATACTATCAGGACTAAGTTCATGATAAATTTAAGTTCAATTAATCATATTACTTAAGAACTCCCACTTAGATAGACATCCCTCTAATCATCTAAGTGATTACGTGATCCAAATCAACTAAACCATGTCTGATCATCACGTGAGATGGAGTAGTTTCAATGGTGAACATCACTATGTTGATCATATCTACTATATGATTCACGCTCGACCTTTCGGTCTCTGTGTTCCGAGGCCATATCTGCATATGCTAGGCTCGTCAAGTTTAACCTGAGTATTCCGCGTGTGCAACTGTTTTGCACCCGTTGTATTTGAACGTAGAGCCTATCACACCCGACCATCACGTGGTGTCTCAGCACGAAGAACTTTCGCAACGGTGCATACTCAGGGAGAACACTTTTATCTTGAAATTTTAGTGAGAGATCATCTTATAATGCTACCGTCAATCAAAGCAAGATAAGATGCATAAAGGATTAACATCACATGCAATCAATATAAGTGATATGATATGGCCATCATCATCTTGTGCTTGTGATCTCCATCTCCGAAGCACCGTGTTCATGATCTCCATCTCCGAAGCACCGTCATGATCACCATCATCACCGGCACGACACCTTGATCTCCATCGTAGTATCGTTGTCGTCTCGCCAACTAATTGCTTTTACGACTATCGCTACCGCTTAGTGATAAAGTAAAACTATTACATGGTGATTGCATCTCATACAATAAAGCGACAATCATATGGCTCCTGCCAGTTGTCGATAACTCGGTTACAAAACATGATCATCTCATACAACAAATTATATCACATCATGTCTTGACCATATCACATCACAACATGCCCTGCAAAAACAAGTTAGACGTCCTCTACTTTGTTGTTGCAAGTTTTACGTGGCTGCTACGGGCTTAGCAAGAACCGTTCTTACCTACGCATCAAAACCACAACGATAGTTTGTCAAGTTGGTGCTGTTTTAACCTTCGCAAGGACCGGGCGTAGCCACACTCGGTTCTACTAATGTTAGAGAGACAGACACCCGCCGGTCACCTTTAAGCAACGAGTGCTCGCAACGGTGAAACCAGTCTCGCGTAAGCGTACGCGTAATGTCGGTCCGGGCCGCTTCATCTCACAATACCGCTGAACCAAAGTATGACATGCTGGTAAGCAGTATGACTTATATCGCCCACAACTCACTTGTGTTCTACTTGTGCATAGCATCAACGCATAAAACCAGGTTCGGATGCCACTGTTGGGGAACGTAATAATTTCAAAAAAATTCCTACGCACACGCAAGATCATGGTGATGCATAGCAACGAGAGGGGAGAGTGTTGTCCACGTACCCTCGTAGACCGACAGCGGAAGCGTTATCACAACGCGGTTGATGTAGTCGTACGTCTTCACGATCCGACCGATCAAGTACCGAACGTACGGCACCTCCAAGTTCTACACACGTTCAGCTCGATGACGTCCCTCGAACTCCGATCCAGCCGAGTGTTGAGGGAGAGTTTGGTCAGCACGACGGCGTGGTGACGATGATGATGTTCCACCGACGCAGGGCTTCGCCTAAGCTCCGCAATGGTATTATCGAGGTGTAATATGGTGGAGGGGGCACCGCACACGGCTAAAATATCGTATATCAAGTGTGTATAGAGGTGCCCCCTGCCCCCGTATATAAAGGAGCAAGGGGGAGGCCGGCTGCCCTAGGCGCGCCAAGGAGAGAGGGGGAGTCCTCCTCCTAGTAGGAGTAGGACTCCCCTTTCCTAGTCCTACTAGGAAAAGAAGGGGGGAAGGAAAGAGAGGGAGAGGGAGAGGGAAAGGGGGCTGCGCCCCCCTCTCCTAGTCCAACTAGGACTCCTCCTGGGAGGGGGCGCGCCACCTCCTGGCTGCTGCCCCCTCTCTCCCCTCAAGGCCCACCAAGGCCCAATACTTCCCCGGGGGGTTCCGGTAACCCTCCGGCACTCCGGTTTAATCCGAAACTTCTCCGGAACACTTCCGGTGTCCGAATATAGTCGTCCAATATATCAATCTTTATGTCTCGACCATTTCGAGACTCCTCGTCATGTCCGTGATCACATCCGGGACTCCGAACAACCTTCGGTTCATCAAAACATATAAACTCATAATATAACTATCATCCTAACTTTAAGCGTGCGGACCCTTTGGGTTCGAGAACTATGTAGACATGACCCAGACACCTCTCCGGTCAATAAGCAATAGCGGGACGTGGATGCCCATATTGGCTCCCACATATTCTACGAAGATCTTTATCGGTCAGACCGCATAACAACATACGTTGTTCCCTTTGTCATCAGTATGTTACTTGCCTGAGATTCGATCGTCGGTATCTCGATACCTAGTTCAATCTCGTTACCGGCAAGTCTCTTTACTCGTTCCGTAATACATCATCCCGCAACTAACTCATTAGTCACAATGCTTGCAAGGCTTATAGTGATGTGCATTACCGAGTGGGCCCAGAGATACCTCTCCGACAATCGGAGTGACAAATCCTAATCTCGAAATACGCCAACCCAACAAGTACCTATGGAGACACCTGTAGAGCACCTTTATAATCACCCATTTACGTTGTGACGTTTGGTAGCACACAAAGTGTTCCTCCGGTAAACGGGAGTTGCATAATATCATAGTCATAGGAACATGTATAAGTCATGAAAAAGGAATAGCAACATACTAAACGATCGAGTGCTAAGCTAACGGAATGGGTCAAGTCAATCACGTCATTCTCCTAATAAGGTGATCCCGTTAATCAAATGACCACTCATGTCTATGGCTAGGAAACATAACCATCTTTGATTAATGAGCTAGTCAAGTAGAGGCATACTAGTGACACTCTGTTTGTCTATGTATTCACACATGTATTATGTTTCCGGTTAATACAATTCTAGCATGAATAATAAACATTTATCATGATATAAGGAAATATATAATACTTTATTATTGCCTCTAGGGCATATTTCCTTCACAACTATCGCTAACGCATAGTGATAAAGTAAAGCAGTTACATGGCGATTGCATTTCATACAATAAAGCGACAACCATAAGGCTCCTGCCAGTTGCTGATAACTTTTACAAAATATGATCATCTCATACAATAACGTATATCACATCATGTCTTGACCATATCACATCACAACATGCCCTGCAAAAACAAGTTAGATGTCCTCCACTTTGTTGTTGCAAGTTTTACGTGGCTGCTACGGGCTTCTAGTAAGTTCCGTTCTTACCTACGCATCAAAACCACAACGATGTTTCATCAAGTTTGCCGTTTTAACCTTCAACAAGGACCGGCCGTAGTCAAATTCGATTCAACTAAAGTTGTTGAAACGGACACCTGCCAGCCACCTTTATACAAAATTAGTTGCATGTCTGTCGGTGGAACCGGTCTCATGTACATGGTCATGTAAGGTTAGTCCGGGCCGCTTCATCCAACAATACTGCCGAATCAAAATAAGACGTTGGTGGTAAGTAGTATGACGATCACCGCCCATAACTCTTTGTGTTCTACTCGTGCATATCATCTACGCATAGACCTGGCTCTGATACCACTGTTAGGGAACATAGCATGCAATTTCAAAAAAAATCCTACGCTCACGCAAGATCTATCTAGGAGATGCATAGCAACGAGACGGGGAGAGTGTGTCTACGTACCCTCGTAGACCGAAAGCGGAAGCGTTTGACAACTTGGTTGATGTAGTCGAACTTCTTCTCGTTCCGACCGATCAAGCACCGAAAGTACGACACCTCCGAGTTCTGCACACGTTCAACTCGATGACGTCCCTCGAACTCTTGATCCAGCAAAGTGTCGAGGGAGAGTTACGTCAGCATGATGGCGTGGTGACGTTGATGGTGAAGTGATCCGTGCAGGGCTTCGCCTAAGCACTACGTGAATATGACCGGAGGCATAAACTGTGGAGGGGGGCGCCGCACATGGCTAACAATGTTTGATGTGTGTTCTAGCGGGTCCCCTCCTCATATATATAAGTTGGAGGGGAGGGGAGGCAGCCAAGGGGGCGCCCCAAGTAGGAGGAATCCTACTTGGGCACCTCCCAATTCGGCCTCCCCCCTTTCCTATTCCTATTCAGAGTATGAAGGGAAGAGGGGGAAGGGGAATCCTATTCCCTTTTCCCTTTCCTCCTTCCCCTTTCCTTCTCCAAGTTGGCCAGTCCATATGGGGGGGGCGCACCAGCCCCTTTGTGGCTGGTGTGTTTCCCCTCTTGGCCCATAAGGCCAATATAGCTTGCCGGGGGTTGCCCGGAACCCCTTCCAGTGACCCGATACGTACCCGGTACCACCAGAACCCCTTCCGGTGGCCTGCCTCCTCTATTCCTGTATGGCCCAATAAGGCCCAATACTTCTCACGGTGAATTTCCGTAACTCTTCGGTACTCCGGAAAATACCCGAATCACTCGAAACCTTTCCGATGTCCGAATATAGCCTTCCAATATATCGATCTTTACCTCTCGACCATTTTGAGACTCCTCGTCATGTCCGTGATCTCATCCGGGACTCCGAACAACATTCGGTCACCAAATCACATAAATCATATAATACAAATCGTCATCGAACGTTAAGCGTGCGGACCCTACGGGTTCGAGAACTATGTAGACATGACCGAGACACCTCTCCGGTTAATAACCAATAGCGGAACCTGGATGCTCATATTGGTTCCCATATATTATAGGAAGATCTTTATCGGTCATACCATAATGACAACATATGTTATTCCCTTTGTCACCGGTATCTTACTTGCCCAAGATTCGATCGTCGGTATCTTCATACCTAGTTCAATCTCGTTACCGGCAAGTCTCTTTACTCGTTCTGTAATGCATCATCCCGCAACTAACTCATTAGTCACATTGCTTGCAAGGCTTATCATGATGTGCATTACCGAGAGGGCCCAAAGATACCTCTCTTATACTCGGAGTGACAAATCCTAATCTTGATCTATGCCAACCCAACAAACACCTTCGGAGATGCCTGTAGAGCATCTTTATAATCACCCAGTTACGTTGTTATGTTTGATAGCACACAAGGTATTCCTCCGGTATTCGGGAGTTGCATAATCTCTTAGTCGAAGGAATATGTATTTGACATGTAGAAAGCAATAGCAATAACTGAACGATCAATATGCTAAGCTAACGGATGGGTCATGTCCATCACATCATTCTCCTAATGATGTGATCCTGTAACATCCCAAATTTTTAATTTGGAATGTTATACATAGGTCATCATATGCATATCATACTTTTATTTGCATTTTGGTTTGGATCCTAAAAATCCTAAGCAACTCAAGGACCCACAGAGAGAGTTGGGGATTTTATTATTTTCATATTTGAATTTTCTCAAATGTTGAAAAGAGGATCATTTGGTTTTAATTATTTTCTCTCCGAAATATGTCAATATATCACAGGAGATAATATGATTTATCCAAAATAAAAGAAATATTGGAGGAGAAATATTAAAATCAAATAAATAATTTTATTTGAATTTTATTGCTATTTTATTTGAAATTAGAAAAATATGCAATTTTTCAAAATTGCATTTTTAGGCCAAGAAAATGTTCACTTTGTTCTAAATATTTTATTTAGACGGCGAAAATTGTTTTTGTCATTTTTAGAATGTTTTTTTTACATTTCTTTAGGATTTTTCTTTTGGTGGAATTATTTTAAAAAAAGGTTCCGGACCGACTGGGCCGAAGCCCAGATGGCCCACTCCCGCGCCGCCATCGCCTTCATCCCCGAGCCGGACTCCCGAAGGAGTCCGACGCCGCCACGCCGAAGGCCGGCCCCCTCCCCAAGGCACACCCCCTCCCCTCTTTATAAGCTGCCGCTGCCGCCCCTCGCCTCCCCACCTCAAGCCCCGCACCACCCGCCACAGCCGCCGCCTCGTGCCGCTCGCCACTGCCCTGCGCCGCCGCCTGCAGCACCACGCTGCCGCCAGCCACCCGCGCCGCCGCCCCGCGCCCGCGCCGTCTTTTTCCTTTTATTTTATTTTCAACCAGGGACCTATCCGTGACTATTTTTATCACAGATTAGCCCATGATCTTCAAACCCTTGCCGTTTCTAAACCGTTTGTCCAAATCCAGTGAAACCAACCCCAAAATCTTCGTCTCGAGCCCCTTTTGCTGTTTAATCAACTTGAACAAGGTTTTGACAATTTAAAATTTGGTTTCAAGCAGATTTGTTTTTGAAGTTCTTTTGACCGTAGTTTCAGTTCCGTAGCTCCGATTCGATTGATTCTTTTTGCAAATCGAAGCTCTTCAGTTGAACTTTCAGATTTGATCTTCTTATTTGAGTTTTACCCGTGCATCTATGCTTGAGTGCTTATGTATGCTATTGTCTGTTTGCGATAGAATTCCCGGAGTGCGAAGCGTGCTACTACGAGTCTCTAGGGTTTGCGGATCGTCGGCAAGGCAAGTAACACATTGATCATACCCCTTTATTACCCACTTTTTGTGCATTAGTTACAATCCTCAAACAATGCATGATTAGGTTATGATTAATATGTGGGTATTGGGAAGTAGTTGATGAGGTAGAACCTATTGCCCTTTTATTATCAAACCCTTGGGAGTTACTTCTACGTTATGCTTATATTGCTATGCTATGCTCGTAGACATGGTTTGGGTTTGAGTGTATCCATGACAGATGTGAGATTGTTAATTAATGGTTAACTTAAGGTGGCTACTTAAATGCACATCTGGGTGGATTGGTTGCGGGCACCCGGGGATATACCAGTGCTGTCCTTTTGGTTCGCCACCCAGGCTCAAAGGGATCATAAGATTATTCATGCTAGAAACTTCTGTGTTCAGCCACAAGCTATTATGGGCTCTAGCATAGTTGAGTATGTTGCATGACCTCTTCCAGTGGTAGGCTAGCAGATGTAGGGGATGTAGGTTGGTACTGTCTACCCGGGGTTAGAGTTAATGCTTTTGAAATACTGTGTCTCGGTCATCCGTTTCTCAAACACCATGTAGTGCGAGAAAATCCAACGGAGGAGATCGAGTCTTGTGGGGAAAAGTGCGCAAACCTCTGCAGAGTGTACAAACTAATCATGGTTAGCCGTGTCCCCGGTTATGGACATCTTGAGTATCTGGTTCTTGGATTATCATGTTGATCTCATCACTCTAAATTAATTTGTTGGGTTGTTAACTACTTTTTAATTGGGATTGAGATGGGGACCATTCTCAATGTTTAACAACTATCATGATAGTTAAACAAAATATATTCCTTTGTTGTAGGGAAAACTTGGCTTTTTGCAAAACATTATAACCATAGAGCCTCCACCAGCCATATATGCATGTAGTGATAGCATTTATTCATGTTAATTGCTCTACTGTGTTACATTGCCAGCATATTCCATGTGCTGACCTGTTTCGGGCTGCAACATATCATGTTGCAGACTTTTCAGATGAAGAGTAAGGTGCGATAGGTCGGTTGTCGTGCACTCAGCTATGCCATTGGAGTTGATGGACTCACTTTATCTTCCAAGCCTTCCGCTGTTATCATATTTAGATGGCCTTAAGCCACATTTATTGTAATAAGTTCTCTTTTGAGACATTCGATGTAATAAGTGTGTGATTGAACTCTGCTATAAATCCTTCAAGTACTACGTGTGTCAGCATTACCGATCCAGGGATGACACTTATACACAGAGATTTGACCGTCTGAGGTCGGATCGCTACAGATCCCGTTCATCAAATGACAACACATGTCTATGGTTAGGAAACTTAACCATCTTTGATTAACGAACTAGTCTAGTAGAGGCTTACTAGGGACACTGTGTTTTGTCTATGTATCCACACATGTATCAAGTTTCCGGTTAATACAATTCTAGCATGAATAGTAAATATTTATCTTGATATAAGGAAATATAAAATAACAACTTTATTATTGCCTCTAGGGCATATTTCCTTCATGCAGTGCATGTCTGATAAGATGAGAAGCCAATCTTTCCAAGGGCGTCCTCTTTGCACTCGAAATAGTTATTGTATCCGACCACCTCGTCTCTAATACGGTTGAAAACATGCCTAGCCATACGGAAACGCCGCCGGAATTTCTGATGTTTGAACAACGGGTTGGTTGTGTCAAAGTAGTCCTTCCAAAGAAGGAAATGGCCGCTCTCTCAGTTGGGATTCAACGGCGGAAGGTGTCCTGGGATCGAGCCACAGAACAATGGCCGCTGGCTATTAAGGTGGTGATGGACCAACACGGCAACCAAGATCTCCTCCTCATCATCGGAAGAGGAATTGTCGGAGTCGCAAAGGAAATTGTGGAAAAAGAACTCGTCGGCGGAGTCCATTTTGTACCTTGGCAAATTGTCGAACAACTTGTGGGCGTCGACGAAGGAGCTGGCCAGCAAAGAGATGCGCGCCTCTCTTGGACCAGGTGGCTGGCGGGAGACGTCCGACGAGCCAGCCTGCGTCTGGGACGAATGAGCTGGCCGGGGCAGCGAGGCGGCTTCTTGCTCGTGACGGCGTCAGGAGGTGGGGTGGGAAGCTTCGGTGCCCCGTCGACGAGGTGGCGACGTTCGGGGGAGGTGTGTCGGCACCGGCTGCTGGCAGAGGCACCGGCAAATGGGTGGCGGCGACGACACGACGTAACGTGTTTGCTGTCACTATGGCATGGAAGAGGATCGTCAATGTGCCACCGACTAGCGGGCCAGGGGAAGGAGTAGTCGGGCACCACGCGCGTCCATCTCGTGTCCTCGCCGACGCAAATGAGGCTAAAAAATGAGACGGGAATGGGTCGGCAGGCGGACGAAAAGCGGACGTGCGTCCGTTTGGATCGGCGCGTTGGGCTGACTTTTCTATCCGCCGCGACCCAAACAGACGCACGCGAACGAAATGGATCGCCGCGTTGGATTGCTCTTACCTTGTGTTTGCTCGAGGGATTGAGCTTCGATGACTTACTGCACCCCTAGGTGTATATGACATGCTCACTAAACATGGTTTTATTTACATATGTATCCTCTTCCTTAAATCAATATACCAAATAGGACAAGACACCAGCCTGGGGTACTAGAGAAAAATTAACACGCTAATCGATATAAACATCAACCGTGGAGCTATCAGACGAGACACCACCAACGCAGGCTCTTGCTCTGATTCTTGCTATGAAAGCTACACCGCTATAGCATGCACATGAGCACTGCCATGTCCGATTAAGTGATTTCGTAAAGACTGAAACTAAAGGCAATCATGAATTTCCCAAAAAACAAAGATCAAACGCAATTGAATTTCTCGGAACATACATATTGAAACACCAAAGCTAAAATGGCTACTCCGGATTGAATTTCTCCAAAGAACCCGGATCAAATTACCCAATAGAATGTCTCAAAATATCGGAAAAACTAACGCCCACATGTGTGGGTGTTTGCAGGTCACCCACACGCCTCCATCACCGCTCATTTTGCCACATATGAATAAGTGACATCAGCAGAAATCTTTTTGGTTTTCGGCTTAAAAATGTTTTATCTTCTAAATAAAAAAGCGAACTAAAAATCCGTTTTCACCATTAAATCCATCTTGACGAGATCTTCAAAACTAGACCCCATGTTGATATGTTTCGATAAAAAAAATTCCCAGAAGTTGCCATGATGTTTTCACTATAGTTGCCATAGTGCTTAAACTAAAGTTGCCATGTGGCAATTTTAGTTTGTAGATCATGGCAATTTTTGTTTTTTGATGATGGCAATTCCAGTATTTTGACCATGAAAATATTTTTTTATTGAACCATGGCAATTTTAAGTGCATGTATCATGGCAATTTTAGTTTATAATGCATGGCAAGTCTAGTTTCTTGATTCTCTGTTTTATATTATGTTAAAATTTAGTTTTAAACGTAAAATAAAATAGTTGAAACATATGATGGCAACTTCAGTGTAAATATCATGGCAATTCATGTGCAACAGACATGGCAATTTTTAACTAAAAAAATTCGCCGAAATATATCGATATGAGATCTAGTTTTGAAGATCTCGTCGTGAGGGATTTAATGGTGAAAACGGATCTTCAATCGGATTTTTCATTTAAGAGATAAAACATTTTAAAAACTAAAAATCCAAAAAGATTCTCGCATGCATGCATGCGATGACATGGCAATCTATTTGCATTAGAGTCGTGTGGTGCGTCTCCTTTCCTGCCACACGTGTGGCAGTTATCGACGTCCCAAAATATTGAGGTGGCCTTGGCTAATAGATTTTGTGAAATCCAAAATCTAAAAAGACCACACGTGAAATCTACACTTGTGCACAACTAGCTAGGATAATCGTGTACTACATCGTACACTTGGCCATCCCCATGGACGACGCCGCCGGTCGCTGCTCTTTCTTGGCCAGCACAACGTAGAGCGGGCTCGCACGGCACATGTCGACGCCGAAGAGCTGGAAGTGGCGCTCTTTGAAGGCCCAGATCTCGACGACGTCCTTCTCCTCGAAGCAGCACCGGGTGATGAAGTCCAGGTACCCTTCCCCCTTGATGATGTTCACGTGGCTGCTCTCCCACTGCGTCAGTTGCAGCTCCTTGGTGCCGGCGTGGACGTTGCACACGACGACGGGGAGCCCGCCGTGCTTCTTGCCCTGCCTCTTCTTCCTCTTGATCCGCCCCTGCTGCAGCTCCTCCTCCTCGGTCGGCAGGGGCGGCGGCCTTCTTGGCAGCCTCGGGGCTGCGCTGGCGCCCTCACGCGGTATGCAGGCGGCGTCGAGCTCCTCGGGGGAGAGGATCGGGCGGAGGCTGCGCAGCACGCCCGCAGTCGGGAGCCGGAACCGGTTCTGCTGTGGGTCGAGGTCGGTGGTGGTGACGACCTTCTCGTCGATGAAGGCTGCGGTGGGCTTGGTCAGGGGACGGCATGGTGGGCGTTCTTGGATCTTTGGGCCTATGCGGTTATCCTGGGCAAGCTAGGCTGATTCGCTAGGGCTGCTGTTGCAATGGGTGGGCAATGCGATGCGATGGTCCATGCCCCGGATTATATAGATGGATGCTCAATTGCTCGCCGGAGCCGGGTCGGCTGCGGTGCGGGGGAGGGATGTGGGCTGCGCTCCGGACTCGCTCCCTTCCTGGCTGGATTGGGCGCATTAAATGTTGCCATCCGGCTTGCGCTCGTTTCCGTGTCTCCCTCCGGTGTATAGCCAGCCGCCTTGCGAGCTGCTACTCCCTCCATCTCACGCGGTGGCGCGCTGCCTCGTTGCGAATCCGAGTAGGACTAGGATCAAGGGGGCAAGCTGGTGGGCCACGCTCCCCCTCCCTCCATCTCACGCGGCGGCGCGCCAGCTCCTTCTGACCAGCACCCGGCGGCGGGCGGCACACCCCCTGGCCTCCTCCGGTAAGGCGGTGGATATGGATCATGGACATCATCAACCACTAGAGGGGAGTACAGGAGATGGTTTCTTTAGACGAAAAGCTCAAGAAAAGACCGACCTTGAAATAACAGAGCCATGAACCGATTAGGATTACATTTCAGGATTCCAACCACGGAGAAACATAGTAGTATAAAACAACCTAAAAAAGAACGACAAGCAGAAAACTTAATCCTCTTGCATGAACGAATCATCAAGGAATAGTAGAATGTCAATTCAGGAGAAGAACAACCGACGTCGATGAATGGCTCACCGTCTCCAAATCACTAGGGGCCGGCTCAACACAACCATCGAGATCCATTGCCGACGGAGGCCCCTGCCCGTCGCCTAGCTCGAAAGGCCCCGCACCATCAATAGATACCAATGTTCGCCCTAGAACCTAGATAAATGCCACTGAAAGGCAGCCACATGAGAGGAACCAGACACTCTCAGCATGTTGCCGACTATGCACCTAGAGCAAGGCACTGCCAATGCCCATCAACCGGGCACGAAAGAGGGAAAGTTGTCAGAACGGACCGAAAGGTTGAAGCTAGTGCCCAGAGGAAGCCGAGATATCTAAAGGGGCAGTGCCAAGACCGAAAGAAGGAGCTTCGAATCTCATGACACGCCGGTGTGAAGCCGCCAGAGGAGGGGAACCCTATCCTCTCGTGCCCTGGAGAATCCACGAGAAGCGGACATGGCACAAAGCAGCTACACAAAGAGCACCCATAGAACATGGCACCGAACAAGGGAGGACGCCACCGCCACAAGAGGCACACAACCGTTGTCGCGGCCCCCCGACCACATCACAAAAAAGCCCGCAACCCACCTTGTTCACAACAAAGCACGTAGACCAATGTTTATATCCTTCAAAACAAGTTTTAGCGTGTTGAAAAGACGCTCTTAACCTGTCGTGATTTAAAAAAAATAGAAATCAATTCAAAGTGAAAACAGTCCGAAGTTCACATACTACATGGTGTGTGTTTTCATGTGAGAAAAAAGAGTTTTTTGTTATTACATTACATTTAAAAATGGAGGTTTACAAAAACTTATGATGATGTTGATATTTAAAAAATCTGAAAGCCAAAATAAATTAAGCAAGAAGTTCAAATAAAAGAGTACTTCAATTTTTTTTATAAAAAATGAATTTCCCCCGTTCATAAGAAAGTCAAAGAAGTTCAAATTAAAAAAAGAGGAACAGCCCAAAAGAATTTATATAAAAAATTTGGCCCCATTATAGAAAACTAGAAGTTCAAATTAAAATAATGATGTGGTTCAATGTTTATAAAAAATAGGACTTTCCCTGTTACTAACCAATAAAACTAAGAAGTTCAAACTTAAAAAAATGGTGAAGTTTGATGTATATATAAGATTTTCGTTTTTTCTGATTATTAAAAGAATACAACCAAGAAATTCAAATTTTAGAACAAAGAAGTTAAAAAAACTCTTAATTTCCTCACTATTAAAGTATAAAACCAATAAGTTCAAATTAAAATAAAGGAGCAGCTCGGTGCATACAAAAAATTGACATTCTTCTCGTTGCTAGAAAAAATTGTATTTAATTCAATTCAAGAAAAAGTGGTTAGATGTGACGCCCGGATAATTAAGCTACAATAATCCCCTGATAATGGTGCCATGTCACCACGATTACTATTCTTAAACTCGCGTTGGTTCGAAACGGGTTCAGATTCAAATCTAAAACAAAGTCGAAAATAAAAGTTTTCACATGTCAAAACTAAAATGTTCACAATATTCTATAAATTCACCTGATCATTGTTATGTTGAAACCAGCCTCATTTGAATTCCCAAAATGCCCCAGAAATTTAATTTGGTGGTCCAGCAACAATTAAATTGGCCTTTCCAATTTCTAAAAATGGTTAGGCAACTCCTTTTGAGCCCAAATTTTCCGTGCCTTCTAAGAATATTGTCTAGTATTTATATGACATGTTTCACATTTTTACAAAAGTTTGTTTGGTGGGTCAACTAAATGCAAAAGAGGAGCTAAAACTAAAACAGAAAAGTTTAAGAAGAAAACAAGAGAAAGGGAGAAAAGGCCTCCCCTCAGGCATCACACCCCACTTGGCCACTAGGCCGGCCCACCTATCCCACCCTCCTGCTCCTTCCTGTTCACGAGAGGTGGTGGCGCGCATCCGACCACCATGGCCGCGGCTGTTAGTGCGTGGCGGCCATCCCGCGGTTCCCCATCGTGTATAAGGTGGCCCCGACGCCCTCCTCCCTCCCTTGACGAACCCTAGCGCCCCCACTGCATTCCCCCTTTTCCCCTTGCTAGATCTGCCTACTCCCGAATGCCTCCATCGCCGCTGTTGCCGTCGACCTCATGGCCACCGTCGCCCCACGCAGAGATGGGAGGTCCCGCAGATCCACCGTCGTCTGCTTCCTCCTCCTCGTACACGGGATCAAGCTGGACCGGCCCCTAGCTCCGCCATCGACCTCGCCTTCAACTCGGACCTGACGCCGTTTGTCTTTGATTCTAGCGCCGTCGAGCCCTCCCCGAGCCCACTTAGAACCTCTACAGGCTCGCAGTGAGCTTCTCCTCCGGTTCCCCCTATTTTCCTCATCGAACCACCGCCGTAGGCCACCGTCACCGTAGTGCCCGATGCCGTCGGAGCTCCTGCTCACCGCGTTGTTGTCCACGCTCCCGCGCGCCCCTGGCCATGTACACACCCTTGGCCGCCTGTACGTGCCCTACTCGCGCCCGCTGCTCCCTGGCCTCGCCCCCACGAGTGTTGGTGTCAAAACCGGCCGATCTCGGGTAGGGGGTCCTGAACTGTGCGTCTGAGGATCGAAGGTAACAGGAGACGGGGGACACGATGTTTACCCAGGTTCGGGCCCTCTTAATGGAGGTAATACCCTACTTCCTGCTTGATTGACTTTGATGATTATAGGGGTTACAAGAGTTGATCTACCTCGAGATCGTAATAGCTAAACCCTAGATGTCTAGCCTGTATGATTTGTGATAGCCTCTACAGACTAACCCCTCCGGTTTATATAGACACCGGAGGGGGCTAGCGTTGTACAAAGTCGGTTTACAAAGAAAGGAAATTACACATCTGGCCGCCAAGCTTGCCATCCACGCAACGGAGAGTCCCATACGGACACGGGGGAAAGCCTTCTATCTTTGTATCTTCACGGCCCATCAGTCCGGCCCATGTCACAATGCCCGGACGCCCGGGGACCCCCTTATCCAGGACTCCCTCAGTAGCCCCCGAACTTGCCTTCAATGACGACGTAGTATCCGGCTTTGCAAGGCAGGTTCTCCATTACACTTCGGATTGATGATAATTCGGCTCCACATTAAATATCATATTCTATTGATTCTTTGCTGCCGTCGCCTCGGCTTCCACGAGTCAAATGAATGCGAACGGTCTAGGTGTTTTTTTACAAATAACCCCTCGACCACGCAGGGAAAGCGTCTATTTAATGAGATTAGATCTCAGATGCCATTCCACACCACGCAGAAATCCTTAGAACTCGCCATAGGAAATTGTCCAAACATGGCCGGCGCTCCTAGCTCTTCCTCACGCCCCCACGGCCTTCAAAAAGGCGACCGGGAAAGCTGCTCGGTATCCCGCGCCCATTTGAATAAACTTCAGATGCATGGATATCTTCCTCCCGCGGATCTAGTCTCCGTTCGGGCTGGATTAACTTCCCTCAATGGCGAAGCCCTGGAGGAGAATTTCCCCAATCCTTCTAAAGAGGAGCGGGTGTGCTTCGTTTCCTTCCTTTTGAGAGGCGTAGGATTTCCTATCCACCCTTTCCTCAGAGGTCTCCTAGACTATTACGACCCCCAACTGCACAATCTGACGCCAAGCTCCATCCTGCACATCGCGGGCTTCGTTGCTCTTTCTGAGCTGTTTCTGGGCTGTGAGGCTCATTTTGAGCTATGGCGGAAATTTTTCTGCCTCATCCCCCGCTCCCAAAAGGGATCTATATTCGAGGTGGGCGGCACCGAAGTATGGCGCATAGACGGGCAGGATACCTGTCCGGCACTCCGAAGAAGGCATCTGAAGAGTGGCCCTCGGAATTGTTTTATATTGAAGACGTCGTTCTTCCGGACCCAATCCGGCGCGGTCTCCCCGAATTCTCCAGTGCTCCTTTAAAGAAGCGCACCAGCTGGCATCCCCGAAGCCTCGAGGAAGAAGATAGTGCGGAGGTTAAGAGGCTAGCAAGCAAGATCAGAGTAATTGCCAACTCTGGGTTGTCTATATCGAGGTAATGGCGATTTCAATAACATGATGCGTTCAACCGCTCCAACCTAGAGGTTTTGCTATGTGGAATTACAACGGGGAGGACGATGCATCCCGTTGGCTATGCAAGGGTCCAGACAATTTTGCCGCCCTGGCCACCATCTTAGCTGACCTTTACAAAGGGGAGAAGGAAGACTTCACTCGCTTGAAATGTCGGGAAGGTTTTTCCATGTATAGCCCCATCGACTAGGTGAGTTTTTATTATTATTGGCCTCACTCAATCTCTTTCCTGAGTTATGCTAGCTGAATTTAATCTGGCTACTTTTAGTAGGAGTCGAGAAATGTCGTCGGGAGGGGTATACAGCCCCGCTCCGCAGCCAGAGCACCATGTTCGAGACCTGGATCCCGGATATGAAGAAGATCCAGATATATTTATAGAACTTAAGGAGGGGGGTCTTTTATCAGGCGAGCTACGACGGCACGGAAGTGGCCATTATAGCCGATTACCCTGGCCTTCTCCCCTCCTCCCAGGTAAGTACCCGGGAGATGTCTCCTTCAAAAGAGTTTTCCCATTGCGCCTCACCCACCGCACTGTCTCATGCTCCGAAGGGGCGGCGCTCGTCTCGCCGAGCTGTATCAGAGGCGTCCTCTAAGAAGGCTACGCCCGCGTAGGGCGAGTCTTTGAAAAGAAGGGCAAACGGTGATACTACCGGGCCCCCGCCTTCACCAAAGAGGTATAGTTTTTAACATGCACTCGGCAGATAGACCGAATTGTGACGTTTTCTGCTAGGCCATTCTTTAGGAAGAGCATACGCCGGACCGTATCCGGGGACCTCGCCGGCCATACATCGACCAATCCGGCCCCAGACCCTGCCACAAGGACTAGGGTTGATACGGGCACAATGTCGGATTGTCATCTCCAAGAGGATCCAGATAATGTATCTGTCACCAATTCTGAAGTGGAGAGCGCGATGAATCATCGGCGGCGGAAAGAGGCCATTCGTGACCCAAGTTTCACCGAAGAGGTGTTCAATGCCCTCAGCTCATCGGATACATATATCCGAGCTGCTTAGGATGGACTTGCCGGAGCCACTCACCAGCTTTCAAAGGATATGCGGGTAAAAACTTTGTGTAGATTCAATAATCATGTGCCAG
The DNA here is from genome assembly GCF_002575655.3 of Aegilops tauschii subsp. strangulata. NCBI lineage: Eukaryota > Viridiplantae > Streptophyta > Magnoliopsida > Poales > Poaceae > Aegilops > Aegilops tauschii. The sequence continues at coordinate 384,562,662 of NC_053037.3, read as the reverse complement.
TAGCCCCCGAGACTTGAAGAAGTTGCCCCAACTGATTTAAGGGTCGTTATATCATCAGGTACTCACGGAGAAAAATAACATGTTTTCCAAGGATCTTGAAGAATGTCAGACCAAGCTAACTATTGTCACTGCCGAACTGGAAAATTTAAAGAAATCCAAGAAGGCACCATATGGTAAGCACAACAGTGTCCAGAAAATACGATTCTGCGCCAGCAATGATTTTTAAATATGCATTGTTTTGTTTACAGTAGCAGGATCGGCAGATCAGCTGGAGGAGAGGCTAAAGGCTGCTCAGGCGGACAAACAACATGCCAAAGGGCAAGAAGCCGCTGGTCAACGTGTATTAACACGGACCATTAATGAGAAGAACAAACTACAGGATGCAAACATCAAGCAATCCGAAGAGCTAAAGGACGTAAGAGCCCAGCTGTCGGATGCCTTGAAGGAGAACAGAAAGCTGAAAGGCGGCATATTTAGTATGTCCTCGAACCTAACTTTCATATGGTCCCCTGATGGAAAGTTTTACGAGATTTGTTCCTGTAGGTTTGTTAACTGGGCGGCCCGAGGGAGAAGTGTCCGGATTTCAAGGCGACTTGCTGCAAGAGTTGTCCAAAGTGCATGAGCGAGCTCGGAAAGCAATGAGGAACATGGCTAAGGATTTATGGCCATCCGATTCTCCTCCGGAAATTATGGAGGAGCTCGTGAATTTATTCAAGGGAGCTCGTCTTCGTTTTGAGCTATGGAAGGCATCAACATGTCGAGAAGGTGCACAAGAAGCCTGGGCCATGGTGAAAACGCGGTATACCGGACTTGATCTGAATCATATGGTCCGGGTTGGACCTCGGGGACCAGACGGACAAGAAATTCCGGTTAGCTTGGTGTACGACCAAGTAAAGACAGCCGCCAAATTTTCACAACATGACTGTAAACTAGACAACCTAATAGATGGTATAGATAAAGAGTAGGCGTGTGATTCCATGTAACAATACACTTTATGATCAAACTTATCTCCGACCGAATTGTAAAAGATTCTCATGGCAGACCTTCCGCTTCGACCTCCGAAACCCAAGGGATGGAGTGTTTCCGAATACCATACCTGTGGTAAACACCGAGTATGTTCGGAAACCAGGCTATCCGGTCATAGTTGCTTGAACAGACAAACTATATTCAGGAACTTATGTTATATTACTTTTTAACGTAAGAAACATCTTCCAGAGAGAATAGTTCCTTTAAGGGTTCCTCTCCCTGGGTCAGCATGCGTTGTTTATGCATGCCTATGCTGTGATGCTAAAAATCACAAGAGGCTTTATATTTTGAGACTTTATATATTGCCACGAAGGTCGTTCGTCGTTTGTCCGCTGACCAATTATTCTCTTAAGAACGCTAGCTTTCGGCTTCAACCGTCTGAGGTACATGTCCGGATGACCCGGTTGTAACAATCGCAGAGGTGCTCCCTCTATGCCCTAGCCAAACAAGCGGGAACATAGGGCATAAGCACAGGAGCCAGGCAACCCAGGTTGGCAAAAACTTAAGTCATAGAGGTGCATATAATGGCGAAGAAAGGACGTATATGAGCAAACGGCACATATATATTGTGAGCTCTATGCTCAGAATAATAATAAGCTTCTATCGAGAGAAGCCCCCAGTTATGGTGGGGTGTGTACATTTAAAGATGTATACCCCACAAGTGTGCGGCTGTAGGATCGAAAGTATGTCTAGAGGGGGGTGATTAGACTACTTGACCAAATAAAATCCTAGCCTTTTCCCAATTTTAAGTTTTGGCAGATTTAGCAACTTTGCACAAGTCAGGCAATCAACCTACACATGCAATTCTAAGAGTATAGCAGCGGAATGTAAAACAATTGCATATGAAGGTAAAGGGAGGAGTTTGAGGGAGCAAACGCAATGTAGACACGGAGATTTTTTATCCGTGGTTCCGATAGGTGGTGCTATCGTACATCCACGTTGATGGAGACTTCAACCCACGAAGGGTAACGGTTGCGCGAGTCCACGGAGGGCTCCACCCACGAAGAAGCAACCTTGTCTATCCCACCATGGCCGTCGCCCATGAAGGACTTGCCTCACTAGGGTAGATCTTCACGAAGTAGGCGATCTCCTTGCCCGTACAAACTCCTTGGTTCAAGTCCACAATCTTGACGGAGGCTCCCAAGTGACACCTAACCAATCTAGGAGACACCACTCTCCAAAAGGTAATAGATGGTGTGTTGATGATGAACTCCTTGTTCTTGTGCTTCAAATGATAGTCTCCCCAACACTCAACTCTCTCTCATAGGATTGGATTTGGTGGAAAGATGATTTGAGTGGAAAGGAACTTGGGGAAGGCTAGAGATCAAGATTTATATGGTTGGAATGGAATATCTTGACCTCAACACAAGTGTAGGTGGTTCTCTCTCAGAAAATGTATGTTGGAAGTGTAGGCATGTTCTGATGGCTCTCTCCACGAATGAAGAGTGGGTGGAGGGGTACATATAGCCTCCACACAAAATCTAACCGTTACACACAATTTACCAAACTTGGTGGGACCGAATCAGAAAACTCGGTCAGACCGATTTAGTTCATAATGTGACCGTTAGGTATTTCGGTGGGACCGGCATGTCGACTCGGTGGGACCAATTTCATTAGGGTTAGGGCATAACGTAATCTTGGTGAGACCGATTACACAAACTCGGTGGGGCCGATTTTGGTAATAAGCTAACCGGAGAGTTGGTCAGGCAAACTCGGTCGGACCGATTCGCTCATTTCGGTTGAACCAAAACGTTACAAAGGGGAAATAGAGAGTTTGCATTGCGAACTCGGTGGGACCGATCGCTCATCTCGGTTAGACTGAAACGTTACGAAGGGAAACAGAGAGTTTGCAATCCCATCTCGGTGAGACCGAGATCCCTATCGGTGAGACCGAAGTGACTAGGGTTTTGTGGCAATGGCTACGTCAAATGAACTCGGTGGCGCTGGATAGAAAGTTTCGGTGGGGCCGAGTTTGACTTTTGTTTTGGGACATATGTGGATGTGAGAAAGTGGTTGAGGGTTTTGGAGCATATCACTAAGCATTTTGAGCAAGAAACTCATTAAGCAACACCTCATCCCCTTTTAATAGTATTGGCTTTTCCTATGGACTCAATGTGATCTTGGATCACTAAAATGAAAATGTAGAGTCCTGAGCTTTAGAGCTTGAGCCAATCTTTTGTCCGTAGCATTTTGAGGGGTCCACATTCCTAATCCATGACATGCCAATCATTGAATTTTCCTGAAATATTTATCTTGAAATAGCATTAGTTCAATGAGCTATATGTTGTTAGGAATTACCAAAACCACCCAGGGATAGTTGCACTTTCAATCTCCCCCTTTTTGGTAATTGATGACAACATATAGATCAAAGCTTTGACAAATGATAATAAGATTGAAATACATCGTCGCTTTGAGAAGTATGTGACAAGCAAGAGCTCACCCTAAATTTGTGCATTATTTAAGATTTGCTTTTGAATGCAAATGCACAATCGATTAGGATCATGGGTTACTCTTCCATGTCACATACATCTTGGTGGAGCGCTCAAAATGATATAAACTAAAAGCATGCACTCCTCACCAAGCAAAGTGAATGATCATATAAGGATATAAGAGATAGTGTCATCCAAGCAAGCATTAAAGTAGCATATGATCAATCACATGATCATACAAGTATCTCACACAAGGACATAAAGTATAAACCAAGCACACAATAAAATTCAACCAAAAGCAAGAGAGACAACGAAGCAAAACACTCTCTCTTGAAGCCTATGATCTATACATATTTCTCCCTCTTTGGCAACAAGTTACCAAAAAGTTCAAATATGCATAGTGCTATGCATCTCTCAGGCTTGGTCTTCAGGAGGTGGTGTAGAGAGAACTCCAAGGACGAAGGCATCTGTTGATGTAGTTGGAGCTGGTGGAGTGGCTGCTAGAGGTGGAACTGAAGCTGTGGCTGCTGGCGCTGATGTTGTTGCTCTTGTATCAGGTACAGGCACTGCAGCAGACCTCTGTCCTCTAGGCACTCGCTGAAAAGCATCAGTAGTTGCCTTCCCTTTCCTCTCTTCTGCTTCCTCCTGGAGCTTCTCAACTGATGTTTGTATCTCAGTAACCTTCAGATCAAGATCATAAAATGTTGTCTCTATGATCCTCTCCAGACTCTCCTAGTTTTGAGTCAGGGTGGCCAAGCCCTTCTCAATCCTCAGTGTAGATTGGATCAGATATGCCAGCTGATCTTGCTTGCTCTTCAGGAAAACTTGAGATGCCTCTTCTACACTTGGCATCTTGGCAGCTTTCTCAGCCTTAGCTTTGGCTGTCTTTTCTTGTGCTTGCACTGATGAAGGTTCATTCTCATCCATTACAACCTTGTTGTCTTCAAATTCTGGATAAAGTGGTAAATGCTCCTTGTCCAACAAGTAGGTGCCTGTGCCCACCTTGGAGTTGATGAGCACCTGAATGTGTGGAGCATACCCACAAGATTTCTTCTGGTCAGCAGTTGTCCTCTTAATTGTCTCTACAATCAGACTCATGACCTTGAACTTTTGAGGGACATAAAAAATGTGCAGTAAGTTGATTGAGTGTCCTCTAATCATCTTATGATCTCCTGACTTGGGTAGCAAAGTGTGCCTTAGGATTGTGTTGATGGTAGGCAGACCAGACAACAGATAGTGTACAGATCCAAGCTTGTGTGTCTCCAAAGCTTTATCAGGGATCTCTTTGTACATGTTTGCCATGGAGTTGTGGTCTTCTTCTTGGCATACACATCCAAGTCATCTTCATGAGCTTCTGGGGCATTGATCAACATGGCCCATTCATCAACAGTTGATTGGTACCTAGTACCTTCTGACATCCAAACTATCCTCCCATCTGGATAGAAATGAGCAGTTGAGTAAAATTGCAGTATAAGCTCATCATTCCATTTGGTAAGTTTATGTCCAACAAACTTATCAACTCCACAATCCTTGAAGCTGTCACATAAACCTGGGATGTGATCTTCATTCTCTTTGATATATTCCCAATCAACCCATCTCATGTCACATACCATTGGCTTCTTGTCAAGCAGAATGGTTTCATAGAAATCTTGCTGTTCTCTGGTGTGAAATCTGTAGTCAACTGCAGTCCTCCTCCTCACAGCATAGGGATCAGACTGTCTCCACAATCTCAGTCCTGCATCCTTTCTGATGTTCATGTCCTCAGCTACTGGATGAGCATCGTTGTGGTCTGGAATCATGGGCTTCAATTTTCTCAAAATAAGAGACTCATCATCCTCTTCTTCAGCTTGAGGCACTGGGGCCTTGTTCTTCTCTTCAGCGGGAATACTTCTGGTGTTTCTCTTGGGCTTTGATGTTGCAGCCCCTGACTTGATAGCATCTCCCATGAGCTTCTGAGCTTTGGGTGCTGGAGCATCCTCTTCTTCTTCTGAATCTCTTACCATAGTTGATTTTCTAAGAACTTTTGCAGTAGTAGTTCTTGCCCTCTTCTTTTTGTTTTCCTCAGCAGCATCTTCTCCTCCAGTTGACTTGGAGGGTTCCTGAGTGGATGCCCTGGCCTTAGACATTGGGATCCTTCTGGCATGTGCCTTCTTGTTCAAGCTTGGCTTTGTTGCAGCAGATGTGCCATATTCCTTCTTCAGCACCTTCTTCTTTGATGTAGCTTCATCCTCAGCAGCCACATAGTCCTCATCCTCAGACTCCGAGGTTCTCTTCTTCCTAGTTCTAGTGGCTGCCTTGGGCAAGTTGCTAGGTGTGCTTCTACTGCCATCATCAGAGCTGCTTGAGGGATCTGAACCCTCACTCAATTGCACTTGTTCCTCAGATCTGTTCTGACTGTCACTCTGGTCAGACATCTTGGCAAATACACTGACAGCAAACCCTGTGAATAGATATAGATGAGGTAGAGTGGATGAGAATCACAAAGTGCATAGTTTTTGCAAAACAGATGACTTAAAAACTTAGTTTTAGTTCTCCACAGAAAGCATTTCGGAGCTACCGATTTGTTAAACTCGGTGATACCGAAGCAATTTTGGAGCCTAAACTAGTGAACTCGGTCAGATCGAGTCACAGTTCGGTGGCACCGAGACTGCTAGGATTTCACAGAGAATCGAACTCGGTCACACCGATGTGCAGTTTTCGGTCAGACCGAAAATGCATGTGCTATGGCCTAAGCCAAATCGGTGAGACCGATTTCTACAACTCGGTCGGTCCGAGATGAGTTTGGCGGAGACCTAACCCTAAATTTTCAAATCAAATCTAATCTAAGGAGGTTTTCAGTGGATAGATCGTTTGCATACGTGGTAAAGATCATGGCAAAGCAATATGCTATGAATCAGAGTTAAAGGAATAGCACATAGAGTCGAACTCATACCCTAGTTCGGCGGGAGTTCGCTATGGCAACAACGACGAAGCAGATTTCCGTTGATGGCGATGGAAACTAGCGGCAGGAGGTCGCTGGCGGCGAGGAGACGATCCGGAGACCCGAGGAGGCAGAGCAGGACACACGCGCGGGCTGAGGAGTTTGAAGATATTTCCAAAATCTCACCCGTGGGTATATATATCCCGACCCTGTCGGTGTGACCGAGTGGAACAACTCGGTGGCACCGAGATGCAGAATCGCAAGCGGTTACTGCAACTCGGTGTGACCGAAACGTTCAAATCGGTTGCACCGAGATGAAAAACCTAGATCAACTTAGTGAACTCGGTGTGACCGAAGTGGATGACTCGGTCATACCGAAATGCACAAAGAGGTTTTGGAAGTTTAAGTCTATGACGAATCAGGGACTCCGAGTGCTCCTCACACAGAGTGGTTCGAATCTGACTTGATCAAACTTTGTGATGTAGCATGAATAGAGTTTGAGACGAGAAAAGCATAGATAGCTAGAGAGAGTACTTAGGCATTCTTGTCCGTCCATTTGGCAAAAGAAAAAGAGCCAAACAATCAAAGCAACAAATGGATGTCCTCGAATGAGTAGAATATGCAATCAACATGCTCACACAATAAAATGGCAAATGAAATATGTGACAGAGCATGCACAATCACTCTAGCATCTATCAAGCAATTTGGCGATGACTCGGTCATCTATATATGAGTATATTGACTTAGGAGTCAAATGAGAACATTTGATCATAGGTCATACTCATCGTTTAAGAAAAAGTGGGGTTACCACTTTTACATAAAGCATTGTTGTGTTCACATCATTAGAGTTGCTTTAGCTCAATTGATTAGAGTAAAGCTCCCCCTAGATGTGATATCCCCCCTAAGAGGGATGAACTAAGCTTGGGTTTTGTCGATGATGACTTCATGTAGGTGTTGAATATGTAAATGCTCAATGTTGATGTAGATCATTTGGAGCAATCCATTTCAGTGAGTTGCACTTTCAATACCTACACAGGTTAGTCCCACAAGGAACAAACAAGGATATCCATAGACATAGAGTGAAGTTCACATAAGATAATGTCCATGAAAGCATTAGGTTACCGTGTTGTCGGTGTCAAAACCGGCGGATCTCGGGTAGGGGGTCCCGAACTGTGCGTCTAAGGCGGATGGTAACAGGAGGCGGGGGACACAATGTTTACCCAGGTTCGGGCCCTCTCGATGGAGGCTACTTCCTGCTTGATTGATCTTGATGATATGAGTATTACAAGAGTTGATCTACCACGAGATCGTAGAGGCTAAACCCTAGAAACTAGCCTATGGTATGATTGTTGTTGTCCTACGGACTAAACCCTCCGGTTTATATAGACACCGGAGGGGGCTAGGGTTACACAGAGTCGGTTACAAGGGAGGAGATCTACATATCCGTATTGCCAAGCTTGCCTTCCACGCCAAGGAGAGTCCCATCCGGACACGGGACGAAGTCTTCAATCTTATATCTTCATAGTCCAACAGTCCGGCCAAAGGATATAGTCCGGCTGTTCGAGGACCCCCTAATCCAGGACTCCCTCAGTAGCCCCCGAACCAGGCTTCAATGGCGATGAGTCCGGCACGCAGATTGTCTTCGGCATTGCAAGGCGGGTTCTTCTCCAAATTCCGAATACCTGTTTGAGTAGTGTCCGGCTTCCCATAAATGTTGCACTCCTTGGCTTCCGTGCCTAATAATGGATATCCTCCACGCGTCGAGCGAATGCGAGAAGTTGGGGCATTTTTACATTTGCAACCCTAGCCATCTGGGCGAATCGCCTATTAAAGAGACGGGGATTCTCAGATCCAGATCACCCCATCCTCCCACAGCGAGGATCCATCGGAGCGCACCCGGAAAAAATCCATTCCAACATGGCCGGCCATCGCAGCTCCTCCTCTCGCTCCCGTAGCCCTAAGCCCGGCAATTGGAAGAAGTGTTCCGTCCCACACAGTCAATTAGTAGAGTTACAGACCCAGGGATTTCTCCCTCCAGCGTATATGGTCCCCGTTCAAGCCGGGCTCGCCACCTACAATGGCGGGGAGGAAGCAGAGAGCTTTCCCGACCCATCCAAAGGGGAGCGGGTATGCCTTGTCCCTTACTTATTCAGAGGGCTTGGATTTACAATTCACCCATTCCTCCGCGGGCTCCTGGAGTTCTACGGCCTCCAGCTGCACAATTTTACTCCCGCCTCCATATTACACATCGCTGGCTATGTCGCCTTTTGTGAGCTGTTTCTGGGCTGCGAAGCTCATTTCGAGCTATGGAAGAGGCTGTTCTGCCTCGTACCCCATACACAAGAGGGGTCAATATATCAAGTGGGCGGAGCCGAGATATGGCGCATCGCCAGGACCGGATATATGTCCGGTACTCCGAAGAAGACGTCCAAAGATTGGCCTTCGGAGTTGTTTTATATGGAGGACGTCCCCCTTCCAGACCCTGTTCGGATGGGCCTTCCTGAGTTTAGTAACGCTCCTTTGAAGAAACGCCGCAGCTGGCGCCCTCGGAGCCCCCAAGAGGAAGATAACAGAGAGGTTCTTTACTTGATGGGCCGGATACAAACGCTGGCCAAATCAGGATTGACAATAGTCGAGGTTATGTCCATATGTATAATGCGGGGGGTGCAGCCACTTCAATATCGTGGACACCCTATGTGGCACTTCAATGGAGAAGACGATGCCACCCGCTGCGGTCGGAAAGGTCCGGACTCCATCGCTGCTCTAGCGAAAATACTGTCTGGTTTATACAAAGGAGAGGAAGAGGAGTTCATCCGTATCAAGCCACGGGATGTGTTCTCCATGTACAACCCCCCAAGCTGGGTGAGCTGCTACTTTTTACTCCAGACCTTCCCGCATTCTTTGTCATGAATATTTACCTTGCTATTTCATAGCAGGAGCTGCGAAAAGCTGTGAGGGAGGTCCACAGCCCGCCTCCACAAGCAGAGGACCCTGACCGGGCCCTCGACCCTGGACTCGAAGAGGATCCGGACATATTTGTGGAGCTGATTGACAGGACGTTCTATCAATTGAGCTGCGATGATGCCATGGTGGACATCATAGCCGATTATCCCGGACTACTCCCTGCGTCGCATGTAAGTAAAACCGGAGTCCGAACTTTCGAGAAGGATCCCCTTTTCTGCACTTCACCTATTGCACACATATGGTGTCTTACAGGGAAGGCCCTCGGGACGCCATGCCGAACCCGCAGTGATTCACCAACAAGGGGCACCGAAGCCGGGTAGGCTTAAAAGGAAGGCGGTCAGGACTGAGACGTCGTTGCAGAGGTATGAAACAAAATCCCGCTCCGTGGTTGTCGTCTTTTAAAATATAATAACGTCCATGTTTCCTAGTGCGAAAAACACTCGCCGGACTATATCCGGAAGGGCTGCCGGTCATGCCTCCACCAGTCAGGCTCCAGAGCCGGACATAGAGGTGGACGCTAACATGGGGCAAACGCCGGATATTCCTCCTACAGAGGATGCGGATAGGCTATCCGCTACAAATTCCGAAGTGGAGAGCGCTATGAATCACAGGCGTCGCCGGGCCGTACTCCGTGACACTTGTTTCTCCCAAGAGGCGTTCGATGCCTTCAACTCAGGAGACGCGTACATTCGAGCTGCTCAAAATGGTCTTGCCAGAGCCGCGGACCAGTATGTAAAGGATATACGGGTAAGAAAATCTGATAATTATATATGTCAGTAGCCCCTGAGACTTGAAACAGTTGACACAACTGATTTAAGGATCATTATTTGTGCAGGTTCTTACAGAGAAGAATACCCAATTGTCTCAAGAGCTAGAAGAGTGCAAAGCCCAGCTACGGGCCGCAGTTGCCGCGCTGAAGGAGTCCGAGAAGGCCCCCTATGGTAACACTTGTCTCTATTGCAAAGAATGACAGGTACCAGATAGTATGCGGCATGCATGCAAATCTAACAATAGATTTTGCAGATGACTCCGGAGCGAATCCGGAGGTCGTGATAGGGAATGAGTGCATGCCCAATGACAGCTAAAGGCTGGTGAGCGCGTGCTTAAAAAGGTTAGGCAGGAGAAAAACAATCTCCAAGATGCCAATATCCAGCTGGGCATGGAACTGAAAGATGTTCGGGCCCAGCTTGTTGACTCCGTAAAGGAGAATAAGAGGCTTCGACGCGGCATTTTCAGTAAGTGCTTGAACGAACTTTTAAAGAGTTCGGCGAAGAAACCGTCTAACAGAGTTACACCTGCAGGTATGCTGACGGGTCGTCCCGAGGAGGAGATGCCCGGGTCTGCGGGTGATCTTTTGCCAGAGCTCTCACAACTGCACGAACAAGTTCGGCAGGTGATGCAGGGCATTGCCCAAGCCTTGTGTCCATCCGTCTCCCTGCCAGGAGGCATGGGGGAGCTTGTAGAGAAGCTCAAGGGAGCGCGGTGGTGCTTCTGATTATGGAAGATATTAGCCTGCCGACAAGGTGCGAGGGAAGCCTGGGCCATGGTGAAGACGCGGTATACCAAGGCTGACCCTAACCATATGGCCGAGGTCGGACCTGTGGGGCCTGATGGGAAAGAGATCCCCGTCAGTTTGGTGTATGACCAAGTAGAATTAGCCACAAAGTATTCCCAACAGGATTGTAGCCTAGACAGCCTGTTGGATGGTATAGAAGAAGAATTTAGTCAGTCTAAGTGACTGTGTACTTCAAGTGACATATATTGTCCCTAGCCGGATTGTAAATCATTTGTCATGCTGGACCTTTTCGCTTCGACCTCTGGACCCGATAGTTCGAAGTGTATCCGAATACCCGCTCAGTTATGTAAAAACCGGGGTACGCGTGGAAACCAGGCGTAGGGGTCATAAGTGCTTGAATAGACAAGTACCCAACTAGCTATGTTATATTACATGAATAGTTAGAAATATCTTCCAGGGAGAATAGTTCCGTTAAGGGTTCCTTTCCCTGGGTACGCATGTCCTAATGTGCATGTCCGAACTATGAAAGGAGACGCGGGCTATAAACATCTGGGGCATGTAGTAAAATAAATAAAAGTCATCTTTTATTCACCGATCAAGTATTCCCTTAAGAAAGCTAGCTTTCGGCTTCACCCAGTCTGAGGTACACATCCGGCTGACCCGGCAGTAACAATCACAGAGGTGCTCCCCTTATGCCCTAGCCAAATTAACGGGAACGTAGGGCATAAACACAAGAGCCAGGCAACCCAGCTTGGCCAAAACTTAAGTCATATCGATGCATATAATGGCGAAAAAAGGTACATGTGGAAGAATAACACATGTGTGGGGCATAGAGCCCGGAAAATAGTTATATTAAGCTTCTGTATAAGAAGCCCCCAGGTATAATGAGCGTGGTTAGCGCGTCAAGATTGTGTAGTCAAGACACAATTTAGCCTTTTAAGGCTTTGAAGAAAAAGGAAAAAAGAAAGAGATAAAACACAGATAACGGATATGTAAAAAATTGACGGAGGTAAGGAGACGAACATAGAGTTCGACACTAGGCGTAGAACCTTCGGAGTCTGGCTGCGTTCCATGGGTTTGGCTCGAGTCGATTGTCCGATGCATCCGCAGACGGTACGCTCCACCGGTCAGAACTTGGTCAATAATGAAGGGACCTTCCCATTTGGGCTTGAGCTTGTTCTTTTTCTTCTCCGGTAGGCGTAGAACGAGTTCACCAACGCTATAGGTTTTGGCCCGTACTTCTCTACTTTGATACCTTCGAGCCTGTTGCTGATAGAATGCGGAACGAGCTTTTGCCACATCACACTCCTCCTCCAGGGCATCCAAACTGTCCTGCCGATCAAGCTCGGCTTCTTTCTCTTCATACATGCGCACTCGAGGTGAGTCATGAATTATGTCGCAGGGCAGTACCGCCTCTGCGCCGTACACCACAAAAATCGGTGTGTATCCGGTAGTGTGATTCGGCGTGGTCCGCAGCCCCCATAGTACGGAGTCGAGCTCCTCTACCCAGTGCGTGTTTGATTCCTTTAAGGACCGCACTAATCTGGGTTTAATGCCGCTCATGATAAGACCATTTGCTCGCTCGACTTGTCCGTTAGTTTGCGGGTGATAGACAGAAGCATAATCAAGCTTGATGCCCATGTTGCTGCACCAAAGTTTTACCTCGTCGGCTGTAAAGTTCGAGCCGTTATCGGTGATGATGTTGTGGGGGACGCCATAACGGTGTACAACCCCGGATATGAAGTCTATCACTGGTCCGGATTCGGCCGTTTTAACTGGTTTGGCTTCTATCCATTTGGTGAATTTATCCACCATGACCAATAAGTATTTTTTTCTTATGGTTTCCCCTTTTGAGGGGTCCGACCATGTCAAGCCCCCAGACCGCAAAGGGCCAAGTAATGGGGATTGTTTGGAGAGCGGTAGGCGGCATATGGCTTTGCTTTGCAAAAAGCTGGCAACCGACGCAACGTTGGACAAGGTCCTGTGCGTCTGCTCGGGCCGTCGGCCAGTAGAAACCTGTACGGAAGGCCTTGCTTAAAAGGGCCCGAGCTGCGGCGTGGTGGCCGCCGAGTCCAACATGAATTTCTGCCAAAAGTTTCCGCCCTTCCTCTTCAGAGATGCACCTTTGAAGGACTCCGGTAGCACTTTTCTTATAAAGCTCTCTCTCGTGGACCTTGTAGGCTTTAGACCGCCGCACAATGCAATGTGCCTCGTTTGGGTCCTCAGGTAGTTCCTGCCTAGTTAGGTAGGCCAGGAAGGGTTCTGTCCACGGGGTGATGACAGCCATAATCACGTGGGCGGAAGGTGTTATTTTGGTGTCGGAGCCTCCGGTTATGTCAGAGTGTTCGGTATCTGGTGTTGTGGCCAAGTCCGGACTGTTGTTGCCGGTCTCTCCTTCCCATACCACGGATGGCTTAAACAGCCTTTCCAAGAAGATATTGGGTGGGACAGGGTCGCGCTTAGCGCTGATGCGGGCGAGGATGTCTGCCGCTTGATTGTTTTCTCGGACCACATGGTGGAATTCTAGCCCCTCGAACCGAGCTGACATTTTGAGGACGGCGTTGCGATAGGCCGCCATTTTTGGATCCTTGGCGTCAAAGTCTCCATTTATCTGTGATATTGCGAGGTTCGAGTCCCCAAGCACCTCGAGGCGTTGAATGCCCATGGAGACTGCCATCCGAAGACCGTGTAACAGGGCCTCATATTCTGCTGCATTGTTGGAGTCTGTGTATAGTATTTGGAGTACGTATTGGACTGTATCTCCGGTGGGGGATGTCAGGACGACACCAGCCCCCAGACCAGCCAACATTTTAGAGCCGTCAAAGTGCATAATCCAATTGGAATATGCGCCGTACTCTTTAGGGAGTTCGGCTTCTCTCCATTCGGCGAAAAAATCAGCCAGTACTTGTGACTTGATGGCTAGCCGTGGTTTGTATATTATGTCGAACGGGAGGAGCTCAATAGCCCATTTGGCAATCCGTCCGGTGGCATCGCGCTTGTTTATTATGTCGTTGAGTGGTACTTCAGAGCCCAGCGTGATTGAACACTCTTGAAAGTAGTGTCGTAGTTTCCGGGATGCCATGAAGACCGCGTATGCTATCTTTTGATAATGTGGGTACCGTGATTTGTATGGAGTGAGGGCAGTGGATACGTAGTATACCGGCTTTTGAAGTGGTAACTTATGTCCGTCCGTCTCTCGTTTGACGACGAGCACTGCGCTTACAACTTGGTGAGTTGCCGCTATATATAACAGCATTGGTTCGCTGACATTTGGCGCGGCCAAGATTGGGTTGGTGGCCAGGATGGCTTTTATTTCTTCCAATCTGGCCGTGGCAGCATCCGTCCACTCGAAGTGTTCGGTGTGCCGAAAAGGCGATAAAGGGGCAGTGTCTTTTCTCCTAATCGGGAGATAAAGCGGCTTAAGGCGGCCACGCATCCAGTTAGTTTCTGGATTTGCTTGAGGTCTGTTGGGATAGCCAACTGTGACAAAGCTTGAATTTTAGCCGGGTTTGCTTCAATTCCTCTATTAGAGACGATGAAGCCTAAGAGTTTTCCGGCGGGCACGCCGAAGACGCATTTTTCCGGATTGAGCTTGATGTCGTATGTTCGGAGATTGTCGAACCTGAGCCTCAAGTCCTCTATTAGGGATTCGACGTGTTTGGTTTTAATGACCACATCGTCTACGTATGCCTCCACTGTTTTGCCGATCTGTGTCTCCAAGCATGTCTGAATCATGCGTTGATAGGTTGCGCCGAAGTTTTTCAGCCCGAAAGGCATGGTGTTGAAACAGAAGGGGCCGTATGGAGTGATAAATGCCGTTGCGGCTTGATCGGACTCCGCCATCTTAATTTGATGGTATCCGGAGTATGCGTCGAGGAAGCACAGTGAGTCGTGTCCTGCGGTAGTGTCGATAATTTGATCGATGCGAGGGAGGGGAAGGGATCCTTTGAGCAAGCCTGATTAAGGTCCTTGAAATCGACGCATAGGCGCCAGGATTTGTCCTTCTTTGGTACCATCACCAGGTTTGCTAGCCAGTCCGGATGTTTTATTTCTCGGATGAATCCGGCCTCTAGTAACTTGGCTAGCTCTTCTCCCATAGCTTGTCGCTTAGGCTCAGAGAAGCGCCGAAGAGTTTGCTTGACCGGCTTGAATCCTTTTAGAATGTTAAGGCTATGCTCGGCCAGCCTGCATGGGATTCCCGGCATGTCTGAAGGATGCCAGGCGAATATGTCCCAATTCTCGCGCAAGAACTCCCGTGGTGCGGCGCCTACTGTGGGGTTTAACTGTGCCCCGATGGATGCTGTTTTTGTAGGGTCCATTGGGTGGACTTGGAATTTGACTATCTCATCCGCTGGTTTAAAAGAGGTGGACTTGGCTCTTTTGTCGAGTATCACGTCGTCCCTGTCCACTGTGGAGCGCAGCGCAGTTAATTCTTCGGCCGCGAGGGCTTCGGATAATGCCTCGAGGGCCAGTGCGGCTGTTTTGTTTTCGGCGCGGAGTGCTATGTCCGGATCACTTGCTAGAGTGATGATTCCATTGGGCCCGGGCATTTTGAGCTTCATGTACCCGTAATGGGGTATAGCTTGGAAGATCATGAATGTCTCCCGCCCTAGAAGGGCGTGGTATCTGCTATTGAACGGGGCCACTTGGAATGTGATTTCTTCGGACCTGTAATTCTCCGGTGTGCCGAATACCACATCCAGTGTGATTTTCCCGGCACATCGTGCCTCCCGACTAGGGATGATTCCTCTGAAGGTTGTGCTGCTTTGCTCAATGTGGTTTCTGTCTATTTTCATTTTTTGAAGAGTCTCCTCATAGATGAGGTTTAATCCGCTGCCGCCGTCCATGAGCACTTTAGTAAGCCGGAAGCCGTCCACAATTGGAGGTGATAGCTGGTGCTCGGGCTATTCGGAATTTAGGTTCGTCACTGGCATTGAAGGTGATAGCCGTATCGCTCCATGGATTTATTGCTGCTATGTGGCAGACTTCGGCAAGGCTGCGGAGTGCTCGCTTACGCCTATTATTTGAGGCGAAGGTCTCGAAGACTGTTAATACTGTATTGTTGTTCTCCACAGGATGGTGCTCTGCGGTATTGTTAATGAGGAGATCCTCACCACTCTTGGCCACCTGTCGGAGTACCCAACATGCTCTAACGCTGTGTGTCGGTGTGGTATCCGCTGTACTGTGAATTTTGCATGGCCCATTAAGCCATCCCTCCAATACGGTTCCACACCTTGTAGTGGGCTTTTGCTTCTTTGTAATTGGGTCGGGTGACTTACGAGAGTGCACCCTTTTAGTTCGGACTGGGGGTTTTGTCAGAGCCGGAGGATCCCCAAATTTTGTTTGGGTTTTCCAGGCGCTTTCCATCGCACAGTACTTCCGTACTATAGCCGCCAAGTCAGCGAAGTGTGCTATGTCACGGTGACTTATGGCGTTGAGGATTCCCTTGTCCGTGCAATTATTGCAAAAGAATGAAATTGTGTCTTCCTCGCGATAGTCCTTAGCCTTGTTCATTACAAGGAGGAATCTGGCCCAATAGTGTTGTACTGTCTCCTGGGGCTCTTGTCTAATGTGGGAAAGATCACTTATATCTGGGTGGGTGGGTAGATTTAGATCCGAACCCTGACCCGATATGAGACCCAGGGGCGGAAGAGTTTCCGAGCTTGAAAGTTCGGGCTCCGGGATGTTGCCCAATAGGTCTGGCCCGCTGCCTGATTCTAGTTTCAGGGTTTGGGCGATGTCCTCCCATAGACGGGTATCCGGCTCGGAGAGCTCGGGAATCCGGACATAGTTTGTCCTTAAGATAGAGGAAGAATTGCTGCATTGCTCCTCCACCACCGCTATCTGATGGGTGACCGGCGGGGAGTTAATCTCCCTTTGGTCGGGTTTAAGCGCAATCCGATCATAGTCCGTAGCGACTCCCAAAGCGGCGATGCAATCCAAGAGCTCATTCAAAGAGGAGAGCTCCATTGGATCCATCTGCTTGGTGAATTCCGAGCCGACGTGGAGGCTGTTTTCGATGACCCGAGATGTCATCGTCGGCGCAGCGGCCGAACGGGCGGTCATGACGAAACCGCCTAGTCGGAGAGTTTGGCCTACAGCCAGGGCTCCCCCAGAGGTGATGTTGTCCTTGACAACAAGGCGAGCCATCCAGCCCGATGATGACGGCACAGTGGAACTCTCAATGAAAGCACCAATGTCGGTGTCAAAACCGGCGGATCTCGGGTAGGGGGTCCCGAACTGTGGGTCTAAGGCGGATGGTAACAGGAGGCGGGGGACACAATGTTTACCCAGGTTCGGGCCCTCTCGATGTAGGTAATACCCTACTTCCTGCTTGATTGATCTGGATGATATGAGTATTACAAGAGTTGATCTACCACGAGATCGTAGAGGCTAAACCCTAGAAGCTAACCTATGGTATGATTGTTGTTGTCCTACGGACTAAACCCTCCGGTTTATATAGACACCGGAGGGGGCTAGGGTTACACAGAGTCGGTTACAAGGGAGGAGATCTACATATCCGTATTGCCACGCTTGCCTTCCATGCCAAGAAGAGTCCCATCCGGACACGGTACGAAGTCTTCAATCTTGTATCTTCATAGTCCAACAGTCCGGCCAAAGGATATAGTCCGGCTCTCCGAGGACCCCCTAATCTAGGACTCCCTCACTTGTCCCTTGTCTTACCAACAAGAGGGTTTGTGACTCCTTGAACTATTGCAAGATATGGAAGTTGGTTGCACTTGTCCTCGCCAAAATGATATGAATGAAGTATGTTGGCGGAGTCACCCTCAAGAACTCTCTAGTTCTTCTTCTTTGGGATCCACATCATCTTGATGGGAATCCTTGGGGTTGTAGTCGTACTTGATGAAGTAGAACTTGATGTAGTCTTGGGAACCCACTTGACCAAGCCTTAGGAGCTTCTTCAAATGCATCAATCTCCTCTTGAAGATTGTCCTTGTCTTTTTGCTTGTGGTCTAGTGGTGGAAGATCATCTTGAGCTTGTGTTCCTTGGAAAGAAGTAGGATCATACTTCTCTTGTTGAGGAACAAACTTCGTCTTGGGGTATTGATCTTCTTCCCACTCAACTCCATTGGCATTGAACTTTCGTTCAAAACTAACACCTTGATTCTTCCGGTGTCTTCCTTGCTTGCGTACAATCTCCTCAAATTGCTTACTTCCAGCAAGGCTCTTGTAAACACCTTTCTCTATAATTCCCTTCAATAAGCTATTTTCTTGCTCAAGTGTAACTTGGCTAAGAGAATCATTAGTGGAATCAAGAGAACTACTAGAAGCAACAATATTGGATTTAGCATGATTATTGTTACTACTAGAAGAAGAATCTTTCTTGTTCTTGTTGCTAGATTTAACTTGTGGCATGTAAGTAGACAAGAGTAAACGCTTGGCAATGTAAGTAGAACTTTTCTTGCGAAGATCATCATTGATTGCTTTTAAGAACTCATGCTCTTGCTCAAGGTTGAGCTTTTCAAAGCGTAGTTTCTCATGAGTCTTTAAAAGTTCTCGATGATCTTCCAAGGTAGTTTCATGAGCTAACTTAAGAGTGTTTAGTTCTTTAGTTAGACGCTCAATCTCCTTCTTATCATCGTCATTCATTTTATCTTGATTAGCATGATTAATAGCAAGTTCATCATAGTTTTCATAACTACAGTTGTCAACAAGTAAATCATCATCTCCTAGAAAATCATCTTCATCACTATTGAAATCAACATACTCAGGGTGTGATACCTTTGGGCCTTTAGCCATGAAGCATCTTCCAATCCCTTCATTTGGTGAGTCAAATATGTCGTAGGAGTTGGTTGACACAAGTGCTAGACCGGCAACACCTTCATCTTGAGTATATTCGGAGTCGGAGTGATGGTCGGAGTCGGAGCCGGATACCCATTCACCAACATGAGCTTGATGTCTTCGTTTTGTGTAGCTTTTTGATGACTTGTCCTTCCTTTCCGAATCCTTGCTTCTCCGAGAGGATCTTCGTTCATAACGATCATCTCTACTCCTTCTCTCTCTTCGTGGTGAGTCTTCTCTCCTACTCCTTCTTTTGGGAGAATCTTCTCTTCTTTTGAAGGGAGTCGTACACTCATTGGAGTAGTGTCTGGTGTTGGTGTCAAAACCGGCGGATCTCGGGTAGGGGGTCCCGAACTGTGTGTCTAGGATCGATGGTAACAGGAGACGGGGGACACGATGTTTACCCAGGTTCGGGCCCTCTCTATGGAGGTAATACCCTACTTCCTGCTTGATTGATCTTGATGAATATGAGTGTTACAAGAGTTGATCTACCACGAGATCGTAATGGCTAAACCCTAGAAGTCTAGCCTATGTGAATATGGTAATGAGTATATCCTTTCCGGACTAACCCCTCCGGTTTATATAGACACCGGGGCAATCTAGGGTTTACATGGAGTCGGTTACATAAGAAGGAATCTTCATAGTTGGTCGCCAAGCTTGCCCTCCACGCCAAGTAGAATCCAATCCGGACACGGTGCAGTCTTCGGCCTTCATGTCTTCACAGCCCATCAGTCCGGCCCATGGATAACAGGCCGGACGCCCGAGGACCCCTTAGTCCGGGACTCCCTCAGTAGCCCCTGAACCCAGCTTTCAATGACGAGGAGTCCGGCGCGCAGATTGTCTTCGGCATTGCAAGGCGGGTTCCCTTTCTCTTAACTCCAAGATAGTCTTCGGATGCAATGATCGTATCCGGGCCTGTTACGCACACCACACACAACCGCGAAGAGAATATAATATTTGCACGAATCTAATCTGTTGACAGCTTCTTTTCAACACGACATCGCGTCTGTCTGGTCATAATTTCGAACTGTTTTTCTTTTGCCATCCCACATTTCGAGACGCGGTCGCTATTGGCACGTCTTGTCGAAACAGAGATCGTGTCCCCTTATTGCGGGATTCTCTTCAATGCGGGCATGGGTAACTCAACCGTGGCGTTTATACAGCCCTTGGGAAGAGGCGAATCCTAAGGCGAGTGAGGAGGCGTTTAATATTTGCTGCCTTTATAAGGGGATAAGGATTCCCCCTTCCTCTTCTCACGCTCTCTCTCAATCTCCGCCTCTCCGATCTCAAGCTCCAGCGCCCAAGTTCTCATCTCCTTTGCACTCAAGCAACCATGTCCGGATCCGGTGGTTAGGGCAAGTGGATGGTCTCCTCCGTCAAGGAGGAGGACATTACTGAGCTCCGGGCGGCCGGATATTTGGCGAAGGAGATCGCCCACCGCCTGCCGGCCGAGGGACAAATTGTCCCCACGCCGAAGCCCACTGAGAGGGTAGTATTCATCCCCCATTTTCTTCCGCGGTCTAGGGTTTCCACTCCACCCTTTTGTCCGCGGGCTGATGTATTATTACGGGATAGATGTCCATGATCTGTCCCCGAATTCCTTCCTCAACATCTCGGCGTTTATCGTCATGTGCGAGGCCTTCCTCCGCATCCATCCCCACTTCGGGCTATGGCTCAAAGTCTTCAACGTGAAGCCGAAGGTGGTGGATGGCCAGAACGCGGAGTGCGAAGGAGCCATGGTGAGCAAGCTGTCCCCCGTCTCCTGTTACCATTGATCCTAGACGCACAGTTCGGGACCCCCTACCCGAGATCTGCCGGTTTTGACACCGACATCTGGGTCTTCCACAATTGTAGCAATTTCGTTCCCGACTTGAAGATCTTTTGTCATTGTAGGACCATGACTTGGAACTTCTCTCCTTGCTTCTACTCTTGTAGAACTTGTTGAAGTTCTTCACCATTAGGCTCAATTCTTCATTGAAGGTTTGTTTCTCACTTGATGATGTGGGAGCATCACATGAGGCTTTGTAAGCACCACTTGACTTGTTGTGGAGCTCTTCCTTATCCTTAAGTGACATCTCATGAGCAACAATTCTTCCAATGACTTCCGTAGGCTTGAGATCTTTGTAATTGGGCATCATTTGGATCAATGTGCACACGGTATCATATTTTCCATCCAAGGCTCTTAGGATCTTCTTGATGATGAATCTGTCGGTCATCTCTTCACTTCCTAAGCCGGCAATCTCATTTGTGATGAGAGCACGCCTAGAGTACATTTCAGCGACACCTTCACCATCCTTCATTTTGAACTTGTCAAGCTGACTTTGAAGCACATCCAATTTGGATTCCTTGACGGAGTCAGTACCCTCGTGCATATCAATAAAAGTATCCCAACTTTCCTTTGCATTCTCAAGACTGCTATTTTTGTTGAATTCTTCGGGGCACAATCCGTTGAAGAGGATATCACAAGCTTGAGCATTGTATTGCAGCATCTTCAACTCTTCCGCGGTAGCTTCACGGTTCGGTTATCTCCCATCAAAGAATTCACCTTGCAAGCCAATACACACAATAGCCCAAACGGCGGGGTTATGTCCAAAAATATGCATTTTCATCTTATGCTTCCAACTAGCAAATTAGTACCATCAAATTAAGGACCTCTACGGTGGTAATTTCCCTCGCTAGATGCCATACTCTCCTAGGTTGTGAAACCAAGGATATGATCACGAAAAGCTATGGAAATCAAGGCAAATGGAGACCGTAGCTCTGATACCACTTGTAGGATTGAAAGTATGTCTAAAGGGGGGTGATTAGACTACTTGACCAAATAAAAACCTAGCCTTTTCCCAATTTTAAGTTTTGGCAGATGTTAGCAACTTTGCACAAGTCAAGCAATCAACCTACACATGCAATTCTAAGAGTATAGCAGCGGAATGTAAAACAATTGCATATGAAGGTAAAGGGAGGACTTTGAGGGAGCAAATGCACTGTAGACACGGAGATTTTTTATCCGTGGTTCCGATAGGTGGTGCTATCGTACATCCACGTTGATGGAGACTTCAACCCACGAAGGGTAATGGTTGCGCGAGTTCACGGAGGGCTCCACCTACGAAGAAGCAACCTTGTCTATCCCACCATGGCCGTCGCCCATGAAGGACTTGCCTCACTAGGGTAGATCTTCACGAAGTAGGCGATCTCCTTGCCCGTACAAACTCCTTGGTTCAACTCCACAATCTTGACAGAGGCTCCCAAGTGACACATAACCAGTCTAGGAGACACCACTCTCCAAAAGGTAATAGACGGTGTGTTGATGATGAACTCCTTGCTCTTGTGCTTCAAATGATAGTCTCCCCAACACTCAACTCTCTCTCATAGGATTGGATTTGGTGGAAAGATGATTTGAGTGGAAAGCAACTTGGGGAAGGCTAGAGATCAAGATTTATGTGGTTGGAATGGAATATCTTGACCTCAACACAAGTGTAGGTGGTTCTCTCTCAGAAAATGTATGTTGGAAGTGTAGGCATGTTCTGATGGCTCTCTGCACGAATGAAGAGTGGGTGGAGGGGTACATATAGCCTCCACACAAAATCTAACCGTTACACACTGATGAAGCTATGTACCTAGGGTAGGGTCATAGGCCTGACCTAGATACCCTCCCCTAGGACATCACCTTAAAGTCAGAAGCGTTCAAAGGATACCATCATCCACTCGGCCAGAAGCACTTCACTCGGAAGACTCGAAGTCACTCGACCGTAGCAATTATCACTCGACTGCCAGAAGACCTAAAGCCACTCTGTATGGCAACGGTCGGACGTTTACTCTGTAGACTTAATGGTCATTTATGTCACTTTATTATTGGCGTTACGAAAAACGCCCCACCTTTATGTACCTTAAACCCTGTGTAACTGAGGGCGGGAGGGGCCTGGCGAACTCTATATAAGCCACCACCCTCCTCAGGGACAAGGGTTCGCACCCCCTGTAAGTCAACACACATATAATCCAGTTGACCGCCTCCGGGCACCGAGACGTAGGGCTGTTACTTCCACTATGAAGGGCCTGAACTCGTAAACCTTGTGTGTATGACTTCACCACAGCTGAGATCTTGCCTCCTCATACCTACCCCCCATTCTACTGTCAGTCTTAGATCCACGACAGTTGGCGCCCACCGTGGGGCCGGTGTCTTAGCGACTTTTTGGTGAGGTTGCGATTTTTCCGATTCCCATCATCATGGTTTCCGGCGGAGGATTGGCGGAGGACCGCGAGATCCGTCTCGGTGCGCTCGTCTTCGTTGCCGACGACTCCGCCTAGCTTCAGGAAGCTCCCCTCGACGTCGAGACGCTCCCCGTCCGCGGGGCGACGCACTTTCGCGCGTGCGTTCGCGGCGTCCTTCTCCGACAGCCGTCGACCCAGTATCAGTCGGCTCCCGTGGTGTCCTCGCTCCCCGCTGTTCGCCGACACAAGCGATCCGGTCGGTCGCGGCTTCAGCGGTGGGTGAAACACGTGGTGGCCCGTCAATCGGCCATCCCGCAAGTCGCGGCAATCGAGCCCGACGAAACTCTCTACGGCCTGTTCGACTGGCTCCATCGAGGCCACATCTTAGTGCGATAGCAGCGATCCCGCGGCTGAGGTCTTGATGGTCAACAGACCATGTAGTCCTCCTGGCTTCCCCGCGATGACGGCGGTGATGGTGGCAGCGATCCATCACGCGTTCACGAGGAGTACCGCCCCGAGCCCCTTCCTTCGCAGCAGAGGGAAGAGCTTCGCCGCTGAAATATGGATGCACTTCACACCCTCATTGTTGGAGAAACCCCCGAGGCCCGGGCCTTGGAGGAGGCGCGCCTGGCCAACTTGGCTGAGCGCACTTGACTGGAGAACCTTCAGCATGCTCTCGACGAGTGTGCTCGGCAGCGGATCCCTGAATCCAGTCGACGACAGCTTTTTCCGCCTCAACCTCAGGTATACCGCACTCCGATTCAAAATCTCACAGCAGCAGCCTGAATAGCAGAGTCAATTCAGCCTTCCCAGTCGGAAGCTGGCAGAGGTTTGATGCAGATCTGGGCCTTACTCCGGGCAGCCGGAGAGCAGAACACAACAGTTTCTCAGTCGCGGAACAGGATTCATAGCAGGTCTGTGATGGCAGATACAGTTCAATCGGCCCATAGCCCAAGATCGCCCCCGCGACGTGAGGGTCACGGGTACCGGCAGGATCAGTACAGAAACCACGAGCAATATGATCACCGAGTCGGCGTGACGACCGTCGTTGAGTGCCCACACCCCCTCCGAGGAGTGGATCATATGTGCCTCGACAACATGATGACAGACGCCCTCACAGTGGCGAGCGAAGAATACCAGTCGACCGAAGGGAGCCGGTCTTTGATGTGAGATCTATTCTCGTTTAAGGTTTGTTTGACAGGAACAGGGCGCACAGAGAGGGCCATGACAGAAATCACCCGACTGGTAGCAGAGTGCATGTTTCAGGTCCAGAGTGTTTCAGTAGAGCCATCAGGGC
Source organism: Aegilops tauschii subsp. strangulata (assembly GCF_002575655.3). Taxonomy (NCBI): domain Eukaryota; kingdom Viridiplantae; phylum Streptophyta; class Magnoliopsida; order Poales; family Poaceae; genus Aegilops; species Aegilops tauschii. Next base: position 384,538,501 of record NC_053037.3, on the reverse strand, counting down.
TGCAGTGATTCCTCCCAACTTCAGGTTGGCGACTGGACTCAGCAAGTTCACTGGTGAGTCCAAGCCTGACACTTGGCTTGAGGATTACCGAGTGGCTGTACAGATAGGTGGTGGCAATGATGAAGTGGCCATGAAGCACCTTCCTCTGATGTTGGAAGGCTCAGCCAAAGCATGGTTGACTCAGTTAGCACCTGCCAGTATATTCAGTTGGGAGGAACTCGCCCGAGTGTTTGTTAGAACTTTTGAGGGTACTTGCAAACGACCAGCAGGGTTAACAGAATTGCACCATTGCGTGCAAAAACCGAGTGAAACTCTGAGAGATTTCATTCAGAGGTGGGCCACTTTGCACCACACAGTGGAAAATGTGTCCGAGCATCAAGCAGTTTGTGCCTTCAAGGAAGGCGTTAAGTATCGAGAGCTAGTCCTGAAATTCGGTCGGACGGGAGATATGTCCCTGACTCGGATGATGGGAACAGCCACTCAGTACGCTAACGGAGAAGAAGAGGATCGACTCCGCAGTGGAAAGAGCAAACCAGTCGGTCAGGACACCGGTGGGGGTACTTCCAATCGAAAACAGAAGCGTAAGGCCGAGCCAGCTGCTCCTAGTGAAGCTTTAGTTGTGGCTCAAGGAAAGTTCAAGGGGAAGCCCAAAGGGCCCTAGACCCCCAAGAAAGTGAAAGATCAAGCCAGAAATGATGTGTTGGATTTACCATGCCACATTCACACCAATAAAGATGAAGAGGGTAATCTAATTTACCCTAAACACACCACTCGACAGTGTCAACTCCTGATCCAGCAATTCCGAGAGAAGGAACCCAACGAGAAGGAAAAGGAGTTGGACAAGGATGAGAATAAGGAAGAAGATGATGATGGTTTTCCCAACGTCAATTCCACTCTGGTGATTTTTGTTGATGTTGAGAGCAAAAGTCGACTGAAAGTTATCAACAGAGAAGTGAACATGGTTGCTTCGGCAACACCCAGTTATTTGAAGTGGTCTCAGACTGCCATCACGTTTGACCAGTCTGATCACCCAGCATGTATAGCCACCCCTGGGAGGCAAGCGTTGGTGGTCGACCCAGTTGTTGAAGGCACTCGACTGACCAAAGTGCTAATGGATGGTGGTAGCGGCTTGAATATCCTTTATGCTGAAACCTGGAAGGGTATGGGCATTCCGATGTCCAAGCTTAGTGAAAGCAATATAAGTTTCCATGGCGTCATCCCTGGAAAGAAAGCCGAATCGCTCGGCCAGATTGCCCTTGACGTGGTTTTCGGTGATTCCAAGAATTACCGCAGGGAAAAGTTGACATTTGAAGTAGTGGATTTCCAGAGTGCTTATCATGCTATTCTGGGCAGGCCTGCTTATGCACGTTTTATGGCTCGACCATGTTACGTGTACCTCAAATTGACGATGCCTGGTCCCAGAGGACTGATCACTATCACTGGCAATCGGCAGAATGCAGAAGAGTGCTTCCAAAAGGGCTCAAAAATCGCCGATGCACAAATGGCAGCAGTCAAAATGCAAGAACACTGGAAGAATGCAGATCCGAATGATTTGTTGCGAGCCAAGAAGCCTCCCACAAATTCTGCGTTTCAGTCGTCCGGTGAAACGAAGCCGATTCATATTCACCCGACCGATCCTAATACTGCTCCTACTCGTATCTCAATGTCACTCGACAGTAAATAGGAACAAGCGCTCATCCAGTTCCTCCATGAGAACTGGGACATCTTTGCATGGAAACCTTCTGACATGCCGGGTGTACCCAGGGGACTGGCTGAGCACCGTTTGCGAGTTGACCCGAAAGTGAAACCAATAAAGGAACATCTTCGACGGCCCGCCGTACAGAAGAGAAAAGCAATTGGTGAGGAAGTGGCTCGGCTCCTGGCAGCTGAGTTCATCCGAGAGATTTACCACTCCGAGTGGCTTGCCAATGTTGTCATGGTCCCCAAGAAGGACGACTCACTTCGCATGTGCATTAACTTCAAGCATATCAATCGGGCCTGCCCGAAAGATCATTTTCCTCTCCCCCGCATCGACCGAATCGTCGACTCGACTGCGGGGTGTGAGCGCTTGTCTTTCTTGGACGCCTATTCCGGGTATCATCAGATCCGACTGTAGGGACCCGATGAGATAAAAACAGCTTTCATCACTCCATTCGGGTGCTTTTGTTATGTCACCATGCCATTCGGTCTCAAGAACACTGGCACTACATTTATGAGGATGATTCAGAAGTGTCTGCTCACTCAAATTAGTTGGAATGTGGAAGCATATATGGATGACATTGTGGTCAAGTCGCGTAAAGGTTCCGACCCGTTGACTGACCTCGCAGAAACCTTTGCCAACCTGAGAAGGTATGATATCAAGCTTAATCCATCGAAATGCACATTCAGAGTTCCTGGCGGAAAGTTACTCGGTTTTCTTGTTTCCGAATGAGGGATCGACGCGAACCCAGAGAAAGTTGGTGCCATACTCCGGATGAAGCACCCTGTTCGTGTACATGATGTCCAGAAGCTTACTGGTTGTTTGGCCGCCCTGAGTTGATTCATCTCTCGCCTTGGTGAAAAGGCACTGCCTCTTTACCGACTGATGAAGAAATCTGATAAGTTCGAGTGGACTCCTGAAGCTGGCGCAGCATTTGCAGAGCTCAAGGCCCTGCTTTCCACCCAGCCGGTGCTCGCTGCCCCAATCAGCAAAGAGCCTTTACTACTTTATATTGCAGCCACTGGACAAGTTGTTAGTACAGTACTCACGGTCGAGCGGGAAGAAGAAGGAAAAGCCTATAAAGTTCAGCACCCAGTGTACTATGTTTCTGAAGTCCTGACTCCATCCAAGCAGAAATATCCGCATTTTCAGAAGCTTGTCTATGGAATTTACATGACCACGAAGAAGGTTGTGCATTATTTCTCTGACCACTCCTTTACAGTCGTCAGCGACACACCATTGGTAGAAATTCTAAACAACAGAGATGCAACTGGTCGAGTGGCAAAGTGGGCGATTGAACTCCTTCCCTTGGATATCAAGTTTGAGGCAAAGAAAGCTATCAAGTCCCAAGCAATAGCAGATTTCCTCACCGAGTGGGTCGAACAGCAACTGCCGACTCAGTTTCACTCAGAGCATTGGACCATGTTCTTTGATGGATCCAAGATGCGAATGGTTCCGGTGCTGGGGTGGTATTGGTATCCCCCCGAGGTGGCAAGCTCAGCTATGTTCTCCAAATTCATTTTGGCTCCTCCAACAATGAAGCTGAATATGAAGCACTTCTGTACGGGTTGCGTATGGCCATTTCACTCAGCGTCCATCGCCTCATGGTCTACGGCGACTCGGATTCGCTGGTTAATCAAGTAATGAAGGAGTGGGACGTCAGAAGCCCGGCTATGACTGGTTACTGTAATGCAGTGAGAAAGTTGGAAAAGAAGTTTGAGGGGTTAGAGCTCCATCATATACCCCGACTAAAAAATCAAGCAGCTGATGATTTGGCAAAGATGGGTTCCAAGAGGGAGGCCATTCCCTGCAATGTGTTTTTTGAACATATTCATACACCTTCAGTTCAGGAAGATCCTTTCACTGAAGAGCCCCCACAACCAAAGAGTGCCACTGATCCGACTGAAGTCGAAGTCCCAGCCGTGGTCGACTTGATCATGGAGGTTTTGGTCATCACTCCCGACTGGACAGTGCCATACATCGCATACATTCTTAGGAAGGAACTCCCAGAGGATGAAGAAGAGGCTCAACAGATCGTCCATCGATCCAAAGAATTTACTGTGATAAGAGGACAGCTGTTCAGAGAAAGTGTAACTGGAGTCACCCAGAAATGCATAACACCAGAAGAAGGTCGAGTGATCCTCAACGACATCCACTCGGGGACCTGTGGTCACCATGCGTACTCTCGGACCATTGTAGCCAAAGCATACCGAGCGGGATTCTATTGGCCACGAGCAAATGAGATGGCGAAAGAAATAGTCGACAAATGTGAAGGTTGCCAGTTTTACTCCAACATGTCTCACAAGCCTGCATCAGCCCTGAAGACCATTCCACTCGTCTGGCCCTTTGTTGTTTGGGGATTGGATATGGTTGGGCCTCTGAGGACTGGTAGGAGCGGCTTCACTCATGTGCTCGTGGCAGTCGACAAGTTTACTAAATGGATTGAAGCTAAGCCTATCAAAAATCTTGAAGCCAGTACTGCTGTCAGCTTCATCGGAGAGTTAACATTGACATATGGTGTTCCGCACAACATCATCATTAACAATGGGTCGAACTTCGATTCTGACGAGTTCAGAGCCTTCTACGCTTTCCAAGGCACTCGAGTCGACTATGCTTCAGTTGCCCAACCCCAGTCGAATGGACAAGCAGAAAGAGCAAACAGATTGATTCTCAAAGGACTGAAACCCCGATTGATGCGTGATCTCAAGCATGCAGCAGGCGCCTGGGTCGATGAACTTCCATCAGTACTTTGGGGATTCAGGACAACTCCTAATCGGTCAACTGGCCGAACTCCATTCTTCTTGGTCTATGGAGCTGAAGCTGTACTTCCGAGTGACTTGCTTCACAATGCACCCCGAGTCGAGCTTTTCTCAGAAGATGAAGCGGAACAGGCTCGACAAGACATAGTTGATCTCCTGGAAGAGGAAAGAGAGATGGCCCTGATCCGGTCGACCATTTAACAGCAAGACCTGCGTCGATTCCACGCCAGAAACGTGAGGGGTCGAGCATTTCAAGAGGGAGACTTGGTTCTTCGAGTGGATCAGCAGAAACCACACAAGCTCGCTCCTGCTTGGGAAGGCCCCTTCATTGTCACCAGAGTGCTCCACAACGGAGCATACCACCTTTACAATGTCGAGCACAAGAAAGACGATCCACGCGCTTGGAATGCGGAGCTGCTCCGCCCTTTTTACACTTAAGTATTCAAACTGTTGAGATGTAATAAGAAATACCTTCTAGTTTGACTATCAAAGACGAAGTTTTACAGTCTCCTAAATGATTGTTGTTCTTTCCTTATATATTCTAAATCCCCCAGTGGGTGCCTTAGATGCGAATCCGCTTCGCCTAAGTTTCAAAAAAGAAAAATCCTGCCGAGTGAGGAGCAAGCCTCTCACTCGGAGGCTTAGCTGCGAATCAGTTTCGCCTAAGTTTAAAAAATCCTACCGAGTGGTGAGCAACCCTCTCACTCGGGGGCTTAGCTGCAGTCCAGTACTCGCCTAAGTTTGAAAAATCCTACCGAGTGGTGAGCAACCCTCTCACTCGGGGGCTTAGCTGCAGTCCAGTACTCGCCTAAGGTTAAAAATCCTACCGAGTAGTGAGCAACCCTCTCACTCGGGGGCTTAGCTGTAGTCCAGTACTCGCCTAAGTTTAAAAAATCCTACCGAGTGGTGAGCAACCCTCTCACTCAGGGGCTTAGCTGCAGTCCAGTACTCGCCTAAGTTTAAAAAATCATACCGAGTGGTGAGCAATCCTCTCACTCGGGGGCTTAGCTGCAGTCCAGTACTCGCCTAAGTTTGAAAAAGATCCTACCGAGTGGCGAGCAACCCTCTCACTCGGGGGCTTAGCTGTAGTCCAGTACTCGCCTAAGTTTAAAAAATCTTACCGAGTGGTGAGCAACCCTCTCACTCGGGGGCTTAGCTGCAGTCCAGTACTCGCCTATGTTTAAAAGATCCTACCGAGTGGCGAGCAACCCTCTCACTCGGGGGCTTAGCTGCAGTCCAGTACTCGCCTAAGCTTAAAAAATCTTACCGAGTGGTGAGCAACCCTCTCACTCGGGGGCTTAGCTGCAGTCCAGTACTCGCCTAAGTTTAAGAATCCTACCGAGTGGTGAGCAACCCTCTCACTCGGGGGCCTAGCTGCAGTCCAGTACTCGCCTAGGTTTGAAAAATCCTACCGAGTGGTGAGCAACCCTCTCACTCGGGGGCTTAGCTGCAGTCCAGTACTTGCCTAAGTTTAAAAAATCCTATCGAGTGGTGAGCAACCCTCTCACTCGGGACTTAGCTGCAGTCCAGTACTCGCCTAAGTTTGAAAAAATCCTACCAAGTGGTGAGCAACCCTCTCACTCGGGGGCTTAGCTGCAGTCCAGTACTCGCCTAAGCTTGAAAAATCCTACCGAGTGGTGAGCAACCCTCTCACTCGGGGGCTTAGCTGCAGTCCAGTCCTCGCCTAAGTTTGTAAAATCCTACCGAGTGGTGAGCAACCCTCTCACTCGGAGGGCTTAGCTGTAGTCCAGTACTCGCCTAAGTTTGTAAAATCTTACCGAGTGGTGAGCAATCCTCTCACTCGGAGACTTAGCTGCAGTCCAATACTCGCCTAAGTATAAAACATGTTCTGAGTGAGAACCAATCTTCTCACTTGGAGACTTGGCCACACGCTCCATCCCGATCCACAAGGACGACGAGGTGTAGGTCGACTGCGACCTTCTCCTCAGAGCTGCACCATAAGTACAATGTGCGCTCCATCTTGATCCGCAAGGATGACGAGGTGCAGGTCGACTGCGACCTTCTTCTCAGAGCTGCGCCATAAGTACAATGTGTGCTCCATCCTGATCCACAAGGACAACGAGGTGCAGGTCGACTGCGACCTTCTCCTCAGAGCTGCATCACAAGTACAAAGACTATTCTGAGTGAAGAGCAAGTCCCACTCGGAGACAAACACAAGCATATTCAGAGATAAACCAAGTTCAGATAAATCCTAAGGTTCCAGACCACGGATTAAAGTATTCGGGCGTCAGGCCCGAAGGAGTTTAACGGTTACAAAATCACTCGGCATTCCGAGGCAAATTTAAGGTGAGGCATAAAGTTTGTTCACTCCGCGGGAGGAGGGCTAGCAGGCTCGACAAACTCGTCCAGCTCAATTTTGTCAGCAATCCGAGTGGCAGCAGCAATGAAAGTTTCCATGAAGGATTGGAAGTCGTGCCTTTTGGTATTCGCAACCTTGATCGCCGCGAGCTTCTCTTCTCGGGCTTCCTTGCAATGGACACGAACAACTGACAGAGCCACGTCAGCACCGCATCGGGCAGAAGATTTCTTCCATTCTTGCACTCGACCAGGGATCTCATTGAGTCGAGTCATCAGAGACTCGAGGTCATTTTGAAGCGTCGCCCCTGGCCCGAGTGCTGTGTCGATGCGCGATACCGCGACCTTCAGACGAGCAACGTAGTCGACAACACCAGCGACACGGGATTCCAGTCAGAGCACGTTCATGGCAGCTTCGTCTTTCACAGGAGAGAGGATGGGTTCCAAGCTTGTCTCAACTCGCCCAGTCTCTTCCTCGAAGTTCTGGCAGAATTATGCACACACAATACAAGAGTGAGCCAATAATTATATATCAAGTCGGCAGTACAAGTCAGTCGGATAAAGGAAAGCACCTTCAAGCATGCCGAACAGCTTCTTGGCAAGACCTCCCAGATAGTTCTCCAAGTCATCTCTCTTGCGGGCGATATCTCCCATCTTGTCGGTCAGAGCCCTCTTGTCCTTCTTCAGACAAGTCGCCTCCTTGTTGGCTTCATCCAGGGCAGTCTTCAGGTTGGCATTCTCTTCCTCCAGTTTGCCGACTGAAGCCAGCTTCTGGTCGGCGAGTGCAGTTTTCTCTTCGGTTGCTTTATGCGCGGCTGCAAGATCCAGAGCCTTCTGCGCCAGAGCCTGGGTCATTGTTTCTGAAAGAACTAGCGCTCGGTTCAGAAAAAGCAAATAACACCCGGTTCAAGGACAAGTCAGTCGACAAGTTTTTCGTACCAACGGCTTCATCCTTGGCCTTCTGCAAGTTTGTCTTGGCTAGCTCCAGATCAAGATTGAGCTGAATCTGCTTCTGCTCCAGGTCAACAAAACGAGCCCCAAGTTCGTAGGATTTCAGTAATCAAAGGACAGTCAGTCGACAGATGAAAATATTGGTTACTTCAGAGCAATAAAGTGATAAAGTCAACAAATTCTAAGACTACTGCCGAATCAAACATCCAACAGTAGTCCCGGGGACTACACCCAGTGGGTGCACTTAGCGTGCCCCCACTAGTCCAGTTTCCACTCGACATGGTCCGTCCAGGCCGAGTGTTTAAAAAAATAAGAGGAAAGTTGTTCTTAGACCATAGCCGACTGCCCGCAGTCGCCTATGGTCTCGGGGACTACACCCAGTGGGTGCACTCAGCGTGCCCCCACTAGTCCAAATTCCGCTCGACAAGATCTGATCAGACCGAGTGAGGAAATTCTGATTCTCAGACCATAGCCAACTGCCTGCAGTCAACAATGGTCTCGGGGACTACACCCAGTGGGTGCACTCAGCGTGCCCCCACTGGTTCAAAGACTCAATCGACAACAACATAGTCGACTCAAGATGCAAATATACTCAGCAGCAATTCAACACACCCAGTGGGTGTACAAATGCAAAACGCAGACTGATGGAAAGATTCCTCAAGGAAAGTTTTTAGGTAGCATATCCTAACAGAACAAGCGACAAGCTAAAGGGTTAGTCAGTGATCAACCAACCTGGACGTTACTCTGGAGAGCTGAGCTGGCATCGTAAGCAGCTTGGCTGGCTTCCCGGACCACCTTCATCTGCTCCATCATGATGCCTGCTTGGCGTATAGCCTCCTTGGAAGCACCACTTGGTCCTCTGGGACGTGATGTGCAGTAAAGAGTGAAGATGGACGGCTGGAGTCTGCGCAGTTGACGCTAAGGGTTGGGCACTCGACAATGGTACGGAGAACGTCACAGAAGTCCGATTGGCGTCGCCAGTTCCTGGATTACCGGTTCCGTCGCCGGCGTCGACTGAGGCCCCTTGTCGGTTGACGTCTTCCTGTTTCCTCTTCCTCTCGGCCTCAGTGGCACATCCTCGTCGTCGTCTGGAAGATCAATGACATTGGGAGGAGCTACGAAAAGGATCAATCGCCAGAATTCAGTCGACCAACAAAACGGTCGAGAAAGTAAAGACAAGATTATGAGAGTCGTACCTGGATTAGAGGTGACTGCATCTTCCATTTCCTCGTCTTCATTCCTATAAGAAGAAGTCCCAGAAGTAGCAGCACTGCAAATTTCAAGATTCAGTCGGTCATGTCTGCTGAAATGAGTCGACCAAAGTTCAAATTCATGCCAAACCTAGAAATCAAGCCTAACTATTACTCGGAAGCAATGGGAATGACCACTTTGATCTTGGGCAAAGCCTTCTACGGTTTTGACGGTGTAGCTTTTGGTTGTTTCGGGGCCTTCTCAGTCGGAGCTGGAGAGGACGTCCGAGGATGCTTTGATGACTGCTCGGTCTGTGCAGTCGCTTTGCCACGGATACTTGCCAGGTCGTGAGTTTGTTTGGATCGCCTTTCGGTGCGAGGGGGTGAGTCGACTTCTTCATCGTCATCAGAGTCGTCGCTTTCGTCGTCTTCTCCTCCATCAGATTTCCACTCGCCGCTCTCGCCTCCACTCGCCTCCCCTTCCGGGTCTTGCTCCTGCTCTCCGTTGGGCATCGAGTACATCTCGTCAGGGCCTGAAAGACAACAAGCGAAACAAAAATCAGTCGGTTGGCAACAAGCAACTAGATGGTAAATCAAGAAAACACTCGGCAGTTCAGAGTTGGATCTTGTCTGGTTCATACGAGTTGTCGAGTGGAGAGATCCTCCTGGACCCCCTGGGGTTATCCTTGTTACCAATGATGCCCCTCAGCCACTGCTCCACCGTATCCTCGTCGACTTCCTCTTGGTGATTCCGAGTGGTGTCGTCAATGCCCGAATACATCCACATCGGATGATCATGGGCTTGAAGCGGCTGATGTGTCGTCTGAGGAAGACTTCTAAACGATCCATGCCAGTCACGCCCTCACGAACCAGCTGGACCACTCGCTCGACCAACACCTTCACCTCCGCTTTCTCCGCTGGAGTCACTTTCAAGGCAGAAGGCTTCTCGACCCGAGCCATGGAAAAGGGGGGAAGTCCAGTTGACTGGCCTGGAGTCGGCAAGTCTTTGCAGTAGAAGGAGGTCGACTGCCATCCTCTGACTGACTCGGGAAGGATCATGGCTGGGGAAGTGCTTTTACCTCTCATTTGCATCCCAAGACCCCCACACATCTGGATCACGTGTGTCCTTTCGTCACTCGGATTGGCCTTCTTGACCGACTGAGAACGGCATGTGAAAATGTGCTTGAAGAGACCCCGGTGTGGTCGACAACCCAGGAAATTCTCGCACATGGACACGAATGCGGCAAGATACATGATGGTGTTGGGAGAGAAATGATGAAGTTGTGCTCCAAAGAAGTTCAGAAAGCCCCGGAAGAAAGGATGGGGAGGCAAAGAAAACCCGCGGTCCACATGAGTGGCGAGGAGAACACACTCACCCTCCTGTGGCCGCGGCTCGGTTTCGTCCTCCGGGAGCCGCCCTGATTCGTGGGGAATCAGTCCCCCCTTGACCAGATCATCGATGTCATCCTGCCGGATCGTCGACCGAATCCAATCGCCCTGGATCCAGCCGCAAGGCAAGTCGGACCGCGATGAGGTTCCGCCCCGGCTGGTCTTCTTCCCCTTCGCCTTCGCCGTCGCCTTCTTAGCGTGCTCCAAGGCCACCGTCTTCTCCTTCCCCATTGCAGCAGGCGGAGCTCGAGCAGGGCAGCGGCGCTGAGAGCAGAGGTGGATGCGGTGGAGAAAACAGAGGAGAAAAGGGAAGAATAGGAACGCACTGTGCAAAAAAACCCAACCCAGCGCTTTATATGGGGTCGTTTCCGAGTGGCTGACCTGTGGGCCCAGACGATCCTGTCAAATCCTACAACAGCCGTGCGCGTAGTATGTGGCAAAAAAGGTGACGCGGGGATCGAGGTGCCTCTGCCTAATCTTCTCCGATTACCGCCGCCCCGCGCGCCTCCCGAAATTCGAATCCCGCAAGATCCGCAAGTAGCAGAGCAACCTGTCAGATGGAAGATTTTTTCCATATCCACACTCGAAGCTTTTCAGTAAAAGTTCACTCGACAAATTAAAAATGGATCAAGGCGACTGAAAAAGAAGTTGAAGCCATCATGTTGTTCGTTGATCCCAACAAGACGCTTCGGAAGCGCACAAATTGAGTCGGAAATATTTTCAACTCCTTCTCCACTCGAACCCCGAACCATTCGGGGGCTAATGATGAAGCTATGTACCTAGGGTAGGGTCATAGGCCTGACCTAGATACCCTCCCCTAGGACATCACCTTAAAGTCAGAAGCGTTCAAAGGATACCATCATCCACTCGACCAGAAGCACTTCACTCGGAAGACTCGAAGTCACTCGACCGTAGCAATTATCACTCGACTGCCAGAAGACCTAAAGCCACTCTGTATGGCAACGGTCGGACGTTTACTCTGTAGACTTAATGGTCATTTATGTCACTTTATTATTGGCGTTACCAGAAACGCCCCACCTTTATGTACCTTAAACCCTGTGTAACTGAGGGCGGGAGGGGCCTGGCGAACTCTATATAAGCCACCCCCCTCCTCAGGGACAAGGGTTCGCACCCCCTGTAACTCAACACACATAAAATCCAGTCGACCGCCTCCGGGCACCGAGACCTTGTGCTGTTACTTCCACTGTGAAGGGCCTGAACTCGTAAACCTTGTGTGTACAACTTCACCATAGCTGAGATCTTGCCTCCTCATACCTACCCCCATTCTACTGTCAGTCTTAGATCCACGACACACACAATTTACCAAACTTGGTGGGACCGAATCATAAAACTTGGTCAGACCGATTTAGTTCATAATGTGACCGTTAGGTATTTCGGTGGGACCGACATGTTGACTCGGTGGGGCCGATTTCATTAGGGTTAGGGCATAACGTAATCTTGGTGAGACCGATTACACAAACTCGATGGGACCGATTTTGGTATAAGCTAACAAGAGAGTTGGTTGGCAAACTCGGTGGGACCGATTCGCTCATTTCGGTTGGACCGAAACGTTACGAAGGGGAAACAGAGAGTTTGCATTGCGAACTCGATGGGACCGATCGCTCATCTCGGTTAGACCGAAACGTTATGAAGGGAAACAGAGAGTTTGCAATCCCATCTCAGTGAGACCGAGATCCCTATCGGTGAGACCGAAGTGACTAGGGTTTTGTGGCAATGGCTATGTCAAATGAACTCGGTGGCGCCGTATAGAAAGTTTCGGTGGCGCCGGATAGAAAGTTTCGGTGGGGCCGAGTTTGAATTTTGGTTTGGGACATATGTGGATGTGAGAAAGTGGTTGAGGGTTTTGGAGCATATCACTAAGCATTTTGAGCAAGAAACTCATTAAGCTACACCTCATCCCCTTTTAATAGTATTGGCTTTTCCTATGGACTCAATGTGATCTTGGATCACTAAAATGAAAATGTAGAGTCTTGAGCTTTAGAGCTTGAGCCAATCTTTTGTCCTTAGCATTTTGAGGGGTCCACATTCCTAATCCATGCCATGCCAATCATTGAACTTTCCTGAAATATTTATCTTGAAACAACATTAGTTCAATGAGCTATATGTTGTTAGGAATTACCAAAACCACCCAGGGATAGTTGCACTTTTAGCGGCTTACCCGAACTCATGCTAGAAATCGTATAAAAACGAGAAAAAGAAAAAATTGAAATGGAGAAAAAGGAACGAACATAGGTATATGTCCGGACTTAGGCGTAGAATCTTCGGAGCCGGGCCGCGTTCCATGGGTTCGGCTCTAAGCGATTATCCGATGCATTGCGAAGGCGATAGGCTCCTCCAGTGAGAACTTCATCTATAATGAAGGTACCCTCCTATTTGGGCTTGAGCTTGTCCTTTTTCTTCTCTGGTAGGGGTAGAATGAGTTCGCTGAAATTATATGTCTTCGCCCGCACTTCTCTGCTTTGGTATCTTCGAGCCTGCTGTTGGTAAAATGCGGAACGGGCTTTTGTGACATCGCGCTCCTCTTCCAGGCCGTCTAGATCATCCTGCCGAGTGAGCTCGGCTTCTCTCTCTTCATACATGCGCACTCGAGGTGAGTCATGAATAATGTCACAGGGCAGGACAGGCTCTGCGCCATACACCATAAAGAAGGGTGTGTGTCCGGTCTTGTGATTGGGTGTGGTTCGTAGCCCCCAGAGTATGGAGTCGAGCTCCTCGACCCAGTGTTTATCCGACTCCTTTAGGGATCACACTAGCATGGGTTTAATGCCACTCATTATCAGGCCATTGGCCCGTTCAACCTGACCGTTTGTTTGAGGGTGATATACGAAGGCCTAATCGAGCTTGATACCTAGATTAGCACACCAATTTTCACCTCGTTGGCTGTGAAGTTAGAGCCATTGTTGGTAATTATGCTATGTGGGACACCATAACGGTGCACAACTCCGGAGATAAAATCTATCACCGGTCCGGCTTCAGCCGTTTTTACTGGTTTGGCCTCTATCCACTTAGTGAATTTATCCACCATAACCAATAAATATGTATTCTTATGGCTTCCTCCTTTAAGGGGTCCGACCATGTCTAGGCCCCAGACCGCAAAAGGCCAGGTAATTGGAATTGTTCGTAGGGCTGTGGGCGGCGTATGGCTTTGATTGGCGAAAAGCTGGCATCCGACACAGCGATGTACAAGGGCCTGTGCATCTGCTCGGGCCGTGGGCCAGAAGAAACATGTACGGAAGGCCTTGCTTACGAGGGCCCGAGCTGCGGCATGATGGCCGCCGTGGCCAGCATGTATTTCGGCCAAGAGCTGCTGCCCCTCCTCTTTGGAGATACATCTTTGAAGAACTCTAGTAGTGCTTTTCTTGTAGAGTTCTCCTTCATGAATTTCTAGGCTTTGGAGCGTCGAACGATACAACGAGCCTCATTCTGGTCATCAGGGAGCTCCCGCCTATTAAGGTAGGCCAAGAAAGGTTTGGTCCATGGAGCGATTACCGCCGTGATTACATGGGCGGAAGGTGTTGGTTAGGTGCCTAAGCCCCCGATGATATCCGAATCGTTTTCTGCATCCGAGGGTGTGATTGACGCCGGACTGGTATTTCCGCTCTCGTCCTGCCATACCATGGATGGCTTAAAAAGCCTTTCCACGAAGATGTTAGGCGGGACGGGGTCGCGTTTAGCGCCCATTCGAGCAAGGATGTCCGCTGCTTGATTATTGTCTCGGGCCACATGATGAAACTCGAGCCCCTCCAACCAAGCTGATATTTTGAGTACGGTGTTGCGGTAAGCCGACATCTTTGGATCTTTTGCATCGAATTCTCCGTTTATTTGGGATATTGTGAGGTTTGAATCCCCGCGCACCTCGAGGCATTGTATGCCCATAGAAACAGCCATCCGGAGACCATGTAGTTGTGCCTCATATTCGGTTGCGATATTGGAGTCCGCGTACATGATTTGTAATACATAACGGACTGTGTCCCTGATACGTCCATTTTGCATCATGTTTTCTTACTGTTATTTATAATGTTTCTATCCATAATAATGCTTTTTGGAGTAATTCTAATGCCTTTTCTCTTATAATTTGCAAGGTACACCCCAAGAGGGAGAATTCCGGCAGGTGGAAATCTGGACCTGAAAAAGCTACGTCAGGCTAACTATTCTGCACAACTCCAAACAAGCTGAAACTTCACGGGGATTTTTTACGGAATAAAAAAGAATTACTAGAACAAATAACTACCAGAGGGGGGCCACCAGGGGGCACAACCCACCTGGGCGTGCCAGGCCCCCCTGGCGCGCCCTGGAGGGTTGTGGCCTCCTCGGCCCACCTTCGGTGCCCATCTTCTGGTATATAGGTCGTTTTGACCTAGAAGAAAAATAAGAGGAGGACTTTCAGGACGAAGCACCGCCGCCTCGAGGCGGAACTTGGGTAGGAGCACTTTTGCCTTCCGGCGGAGCGATTCCGCCGGGGGGAACTTCCCTCCCGGAGGGGGAAATCATCGTCATCATCATCACCAACAACTCTCCCATCTTGGGGAGGGAAATCGCCATCAACATCTTCAATAGCACCATCTCATCTCAAACCCTAGTTCATCGCTTGTGTTCAATCTTGTTACCGGAACTATAGATTGGTGCTTGTGGGTGACTAGTAGTGTTGATTACATCTTGTAGTTGATTACTATATGGTTTATTTGGTGGAATATTATATGTTCAGATCAAATATGCTATTTAATACTCCTTAGATCATGATCATGTTTATCATTTGTGAGTAGTCACTTTTGTTCTTGAGGTCACGGGATAAATCATGTTGCAAGTAATCATGTGAACCTTATATGTGCTTGATATTTTGATAGTATGTATGTTGTGATTCCCTTAGTGGTGTCATGTGAACGTCGACTACATGACACTTCACCATATTTGGGCCTAATGGAATGCATTGTGGAGTAGCAATTAGATAGTGGGTTGCGAGAGTGACACAAACTTAAACCCCAGTTTTTGCGCTATTCCTTAAGGGACCGATTGGACCCCAAAGTTTAATGCTATAGTTAGAATTTATTATTAATACTTTTCTCATAGTTGCGGATGCTTGTAGGAGGGTTAATCATAAGTAGGAGGTTTGTTCAAGTAAGAATAGCACCTAAGCACCGGTCCACCCACATATCAAATTATCAAAGTAGCGAACACAAATCGAACCAACATGATGAAAGTGACTAGATGAAATTCCCGTGTACCCTCAAGAACGCTTTGCTTATCATAAGAGACCGTTTTGGCCTGTCCTTTGCCTAAAAAGGATTGGACTACCTTGCTGCACTTTTGTTACTACTATCGTTACTTGCTCTTTACAAATTATCTTGCTATCAAACTACTCCGTTACTTACAATTTCAGCACTTGCAGACATTACCTTACTGAAAACTACTTGTCATTTCCTTCCGCTCCTCGTTGGGTTCAACACTCTTACTTATCGAAAAGAGCTAAAATTGATCCCCTATACTTGTGGGTCATCAAGGCTATTTTCTGGCGCTGTTGCCGAGGAGTGAAGCGCCTTTGGTAAGTGGAATTTGGTAAGGAAACATTTATATAGTGTGCTGAAATTTATTGTCACTTGTTACTATGGAAAACAATCCTTTGAGGGGTTTGTTCGGGGTATCTTCACCACGTCCGGAACCACAATTAATTACCCCTCAACCTACTGCACCTACTAAGAATATTGAATATGAAATTCCTTTGGGTATGATAGAACAACTTCTAGCTAATGCTTATGCAGGAGATGGAACCAAACATCCTGATATGCACTTGATACATGTGGAACAAATTCGTGGATTGTTTGAGCTTGCAGGTTTACCCAGGGATGAAGTTATGAAAAAGTTTTTCCCTTTATCTTTTAAGGGAAAAGCATTGGCATAGTATAGGCTATGCGATGATATTGGATCATGGAATTGGAATCGTTTGAAATTGGAGTTCCACCAGAAATTTTACCCTATGCATCTAGTTCATCGTGATCGGAATTATATATATAATTTTTGGCCTTGTGAAGGAAAAAGTATCACTCTAGCTTGGGGGAGGCTTAAGTCAATGTTATATTCATGCCCCAATCATGATCTCTCAAGAGAAATTATTATCCAGAATTTTTATGCTCGGCTTTCTCGTAATTATCAAACCATGCTTGATACCTCTTGTGCGGGTTCTTTTATGAAGAAGACTATTGAATTATGGTGGGATATTTTGGAAATAATTAAACGCAACTCTGAAGATTGGGAACTCGAAGAAGGTAAAGAGTCAGGTATTGAAATTAAATATGTTTGTGTTAAATCTTTTATGGATACCGATGCTTTTCAAAAGTTTAGCACTAAATATGGACTTGACTCTGAGATAATAGACTCCTTTTGTGAATCATTTGCTACTCATGTTGAACTCCCTAAAGAGAAGTGGTTAAATATCACCCACCTATTAAAGAAGAAACTAAAGAACCGGTACATATTAAAGAAGAAACTATACTTTATAATGTTGATCTAGTTGTTCCTTCTGCTTACATTGAGAAACCACATTTCCCTGTTAGGATAAAGGAACATGCTAAGGTTTCAACTATGGTTAACAAAAGCTACATTAGAACACCTAAACTTGATGAACTAATTAAAGTTGAACCGAGTATTGCTATGGTTAAAGATCTCCTAGAAGAAGATATAGATGGGCATGTTATTTACTTCTATGAAGAAGCTGCTAGAATTGCCAAACCTGATAAAAAGGATAAACATAGACCTATTGTTGTCATGCCTGTCATCTCAGTTAAAATAGGAGATCACTGTTATCATGGTTTATGTGACATGGGTGCTAGTGTGAGTGCTATTCCTTACACATTATATCAAGAAATTATGAAAGACATAGCACCTGCATAGTTAGAAGACATAGATGTTACTATTAAACTTGCTAATAGAGACACCATATCACCATTTGGGATTGTTAGAGATGTTGAAGTCTTGTGTGGGAAAATAAAATACCCTACTGATTTTCTTGTTCTTGGTTCCCCACAAGATGACTTTTGTCCCATTATCTTTGGTAGACCTTTCTTGAATACAGTTAATGCTAAGATAGATTGTAAGAAACAAACTGTTGGTGTTAGCTTTGGTGATGAGTCTCTTGAATTTAATTTTTCAGAGTTTAGTAGAAATTTTCATGAAAAAGAATTGCCTAGTAAGGATGAGTTAATTGGTCTTGCTTCTATTGCTGTTCCACCTACAGATCCTTTAGAACAATATTTGCTAGACCATGAAAATGATTTACATATGGATGAAATAAATGAAATAGATAAGATTTTCTTTAAACAACGTCCTCTGCTTAAACACAATTTGCCTACTAAAACTCTAGGAGGTCCTCCTCCACCTAAAGGTGATCATGTGTTTGAATTAAAACAATTGCCATACACTTTGAAATGTGCTTATCTTGATGAAAAGAAGATACATCCTGTTATTATTAGTGCTAACCTTTCAGAACATGAAGAAGAAAGATTATTGAAAGTTCTAAGGAAGCACCGGGCTGCTATTGGATATACTCTTGATGATTTAAAGGGCATTATTCCCACTCTATATGAGCACAAAATTAATACGGAACCTGATGCTAAACCCGTTGTTGATCACCAATGTCGGTTGAATCCAAAAATGAAGGAAGTGGTAAGAACGGAAATCTTAAAACTTCTGGAAGCAGGTACAATCTACCCATAGCTGATAGTAGATGGGTAAGTCATGTTCATTGTGTTCCTAAGAGAGGAGGTATTACTGTTGTTCCTAATGATAAGAATGAACTTATTCCACAAAGAATTGTCACAGGCTATAGAATGGTAATTGATTTTAGAAAATTAAATAAAGCAACTAGAAAAGATCATTACCCTTTGCCTTTTATTGATCAAATGCTTGAAAGATTATCTAAGCACACACACTTTTGCTTCCTTGATGGATATTCTGGCTTTTCGCAAATACCTATTTCTCAACCTGATCAATTAAAGACCACTTTTACTTGTCCCTTTGGAACATATGCTTATTAACGTATGCCTTTTGGTTTATGTAATGCACCTGCTACCTTTCAAAGATGTATGACTGCTATATTCTCTGACTTTTGTGAAAAGATTATTGAGGTTTTCATGGATGACTTTTCTGTTTATGGGAAGTCTTTTGATGATTGTTTAAGCAATCTTGAGCGAGTTTTGCAGAGATGTGAACAAACAAATCTTGTCTTGAATTGGGAGAAGTGCCACTTTATGGTTAATGATGGCATTGTCTTGGGTCATAAAATTTCTGAAAGAGGTATTGAAGTGGACCAAACTATTGTTGATGCAATTGAGAAAATGCCATGTCCTAAAGATATAAATGGTATTCGTAGTTTCCTAGGTCATGCTGGTTTCTATAGGAGATTTATCAAAGACTTTTCTAAAATTTCTAGGCCTCTTACTAGTCTCTTACAGAAGGATATTCCTTTTGTTTTTTATGATGATTGTTTAGAAGCCTTTGAAACACTCAAGAAAGCCTTAATTTATGCACCTATTGTTCAACCACCTGATTGGAACTTGCCTTTTGAAATTATGTGTGATGGTAGTGATTATGTTGTTGGTGCTGTTCTAGGACAAAGAGTTGATAAGAAATTGAATGTTATTCATTATGCTAGTAAATTTCTAGACAGTGATCAAAGAAATTATGCTACTACTGAAAAAGAATTTTTAGCAGTGGTGTTTGCTTGTGATAAATTTAGACCTTATATTATTGATTCAAAAGTAACTGTTCACATAGACCATGCTGCTATTAAATATCTTATGGAAAAGAAATATGCTAAACCTACACTTATTCGATGGGTTCTCTTGTTGCAAGAATTTGATTTACATATCATTGATAGAAAAGGAGCTGAGAACCCAGTACCTGATTGAGGGAGTCCTGGATTAGGGGGTCCTCGGACAGCCGGGCTATATCCTTTGGCCGGACTGTTGGACTATGAAGATACAAGATTGAAGACTTCATCCCGTGTCCGGATGGGACTCTCCTTGGCGTGGAAGGCAAGCTTGGCAATACGGATATGTAGATCTCCTCCCTTGTAACCAACTCTGTGTAACCCTAGCCCCCTCCAGTGTCTATATAAACCGGAGGGTTTTAGTCCGTTGGACAACAACAATCATACCATAGGCTAGCTTCTAGGGTTTAGCCTCTACATCTCGTGGTAGATCAACTCTTGTAATACTCATATCCTCAAGATCAATCAAGCAGGAAGTAGGGTATTACCTCCATCGAGAGGGCCCGAACCTGGGTAAACATTGTGTCCCCCGCCTCCTGTTACCGTCCGCCTTAGACGCACAGTTCGGGACCCCCTACCCGAGATCCGCCGGTTTTGACACCGACATTGGTGCTTTCATTGAGAGTTCCACTTTACCGTCACCATAAGGCTAGATGGCTCCTTGGATCATCGGCAACGATGCGATCCAGGGTGAGGTTTTCCTCCCCGGACAGATCTTCGTATTCGGCGGCTTCGTACTGCGGGCCAACTCGCTTGGCCATCTGGAGCAGATCGAGAGCTACGCCCCTGACCATCAGGTCAGGTTTGGAAACTTGAACTACACTGCCGACATCCGCGGAGACTTGATCTTCGACGGATTCGAGCCCATGTCAGGTGCACCGCACAATCACAACGAGCATGATTTAGCTCTGCCGTCGGACAGTGTTCGGGAGATCACACCTGCAACAACTACGGCCCTCAATCCAGAACAAATTGCGCCATCTAAGGACGGGTGGATGGACCCCGCCACGGAGGCTGCACACTCAGTGGCGATAGAGCCGAATACTGACTTCACCTCCTACAAGACCCGTGTTGCCGAACCGTTGGATTCGTCCCCGGCCACGGACTCTGAGCCCCCTGCATCCGTGCCCATCAAATCCGATTGGGCACCGATCATGGAGTTTACCTCCGTGGATATCTTTCAGCACTCGCCTTTTGGCGACGTACTAAACTCGTTGAAGTCTCTCTCCCTGTCAGGAGACCCTTGGCCGAACTATGTCCGGCTAGAATGGGATGCGGACGACGAAGAAATTCGCGGCCCACCCACCACCCACTTAGTAGCCACTGTCGATGATTTAACCGACATGCTCGACTTCGGTTCCGAAGACATCGACGGTATGGACGACGATGCAGGAGACGAACAAGAGCCACCGCCCACAGGGCGCTGGACTGCCACCTCATCGTATGATATATACATGGTGGACACCCCCAAAGAAGGCGATGGCGATAAGACAACGGAGGATAATCCCTCCAAGAGGCAATCCAAGCACCGACGTCAGCGGCGCCGCTCTAAGTCCCGCCATAGCAAAAGCAGCGATACCGGCACAAGAGACAATAACGCTCCAGATAGTGCCAAAGACGACGACAATCCCCTCCAGCCAGACCTCGAGCGGGAGGATGAACAAGCTAGCCCTCCGGAACAGGCAGCAAACGGAGAATCAGAGGATGACTATTACATGCCTCTCTCCGAAGACGAAGTGAGCCTCGGCGACGAAGAATTTGTCGTGCCTGAGGATCCCGTCGAGCAGGAGCGCTTCAAGCGCCGGCTTATAGCCACAGCAAACAGCCTGAAGAAAAAGCAACAACAGCTTCGAGCTGATCAAGATCTCCTAGCGGACAAATGGACTGAAGTCCTGGCAGCCGAGGAATACGAACTCGAGCGCCCAACCAAGAGTTACCCAAAGCGCAGGTTGCTACCTCAACTCGAGGAGGAAGCATTGAAACCTACATCACCAGCGTATGATGTGGCTGATCAGCCACCTCGTGGCCGAGACAGAGAGGCATATCAGCCCGAAGTCCAGCCCGCACCCCGCCGCCATTCAAACAAAAATACCAAGGCCCGGGGCAATACGCGGGACCTGCGAGATGTATTGGAAAACAAAACAAAACATGCAAGGTCGATCTACGGATCACGGGGTTGCGCCCCAACACGTGACGATGATCGTCACGCCGGATACACTAAAAGCAAATCCGGCCGGGCCGAACAAAGCAGACAAGACTCGTATGAACTGCGTCGTGATATAGCCCGGCACAGAGGCGCCGCACACCCCTTATGCTTCACTGATGAAGTAATGGATCACGAATTCCCAGAGGGTTTTAAACCCGTAAACATTGAATCATATGATGGTACAACAGATCCCGTGGTATGGATCTAGGATTTCCTCCTCCACATCCACATGGCTCGCGGTGATGATCTACATGCCATCAAGTATCTCCAACTAAAACTCAAAGGACCAGCTCGGCATTGGCTGAATAGCTTGCCTGCAGACTCCATTGGCAGTTGGGAGGATTTGGAAGATGCATTCCTTGACAACTTCCAGGGCACTTGTGCGCGACCACCGGATGCTGATGACTTGAGCCATATAACTTAGCAGCCAGGGGAATCGACCAGGCAATTCTGGACCCGGTTCCTAACTAAGAAAAACCAAATTGTCGAATGTCCGGATGCAGAGGCCTTAGCGGCATTTAAGCATAACATCCGTGACGAGTGTCTCGCCCGGCACCTCGGCCAGGAGAAGCCGAAGTCTATGGCAGCCCTCACGACGCTCATGACCCGCTTTTGCGCGGGCGAAGACAGCTGGCTGGCTCGCAGCAACAACACATCAAGAAGTCATGGCACTTCAGATACAAAGGATACTAACGGCAGACCACGTCGGAACAGACACAAGCGCCGCAACAACGCCGAAGACACGTCAGTCAATGCCGGATTCAGTGGCTCTAAATCCAGTCAGCGAAAAAAGCCGTTCAAAAGAAGTAATCCGGCCGGGCCCGTCCAGTTTGGACCGCATACTCGATCACTCGTGTCAAATTCACGGCACCCCCGATAAGCCAGCAAATCACACCAACAGAGAATGCTGGGTGTTCAAGCAGGCCGGCAAGTTGAACACCGAAAACAAGTACAAGGGGCTGCATAGCGACGACAAGGAAGAGCCTCGGCCGCCGAACACAGGAGGACAGAAGAGGTTCCCTCCACAAGTGAAAATGGTGAACATGATATACGCAATCCACATTCCCAAGAGGGAACGGAAGCGTGCACTAAGGGACGTCTATGCGATGGAGCCAGTCGCCCCAAAGTTCAACGCATGGTCCTCTTGTCCGATCACCTTCGATCGCAGGGACCACCCCACTAGTATCCGTCATGGCGGATCTGCCGCATTGGTCCTTGACCCCATCATCGACGGATTTCACCTCACTCGAGTCCTTATGGACGGTGGCAGCAGCCTGAACCTGCTCTATCAGGATCCAGTGCACAAAATGGGTATAGACCCCTCGAGGATCAAACCCACTAAAACCACCTTTAAAGGTGTCATCCCAGGTGTAGAGGCCCATTGCACGGGCTCAATCACACTGGAAGTGGTCTTCGGATCTCCGGACAACTTCCGAAGCGAGGAGTTAATCTTCTATATCGTCCCGTTTCGCAGTGGCTATCACACACTGCTTGGGCCAACCGCATTTGCCAGATTATATGCGGTACCGCATTATGCATACCTCAAGCTCAAAATGCCAGGACCTCGCGGGGTTATAACAGTCAATGGCAACACAGAATGCTCGCTTCGCATAGAGGAACACACTGAGGCCCTCGCAGCAGAAGCACAAAGCAGCCTCTTAAGGCAAACCGTCAATTCAGCGATAAAGCCCCCGGACACCTTCAAGCGAGTCTGGAGTAACCTGCAACAGGATCGCCTGGCATGTTCAGAGCTCGCCTAGCAATTCGGCCCCTGTCCTAGTCCTAGTCAAGCAACGAAATCAGTGTCGCGCGTACATAATTACGCACTAAAAATACCATGGGCATAGGCGGGGGCACGACCAGGGCACGTCCCACAATGCGGCTCAACCGCCCAGGGGCTGTATACCTTTATCATTTTCTCTCTTTCAGGACCTTACTCTCTGGAAGCCCTTTTCGGTAGTCTGATTGCTGGACACATTACGGGAAGGAACAACCAAGGAGGCAAGAAGCTAAGACGTACAAGGGAATCCCCAGGTGGTCTCTAATAACAATCGAAGTACCCATTTTAAATACCCATACGCAGCTTGCCCATGGATAGGATATGTCAAATAGTCCTATTTTTTGCTTATTGCACTACTTGTATCAGTACGCTTCGACGTATTATTTAAATAACAATGCATAGCATTAGTCTGTTATTGCATTACCCTTCCCTTTTTCCTTGTCTGTTTATTTACGAAAAATTGCACCCGTACATTCTGGTACGACCAGTACGCCAGGGGCTTCAGTATACCCCATAATACGGCGTGAGAAGTCCGAACACTTACGACAGTGCAGCACCCCAAACTTATAGCATTATATGCATCAGCTCCGAATCATGTCTTGGGTCAATAGTTGGGTTTGCCCGGCTCCCATGTTTTGGTACCTTACGTTCCGCAATATCGGCTAAGGTAGCGCTGGGAGAACTACTGCGATTGTGTCCCGGTTCTTCCGGACGAGCACCTCAGTAGAGAAAGCCGAAAACTGACTGTCATGATAAGGCAAGAGCTGGTCGCTGTTCGAGAGGTCTCAAGTCCTTAAAGACTTTTTCCGCTTCGGGCTAGGAGCCGGCCTTGCCCGACTTAGGCGTATATAGCGCCCCAAATTCGGCCTTCCGAATACCAGGGGCTTCGCCAAAATTTAAAATTGTAGACTTCTATGGCTAAGTGAGAGTGATAAAGCCTTATACTTCGATTGCCTGGTTCGTTGTGCTGAACACCTCCCCCAAAGGACCCAAAATTGGGATAAAGAGTTCTCAGGTTTATCCCGAACACCTCAGTACTAGTTACATGGGGGCAGAAGCCGACGACTGGCCAACTCTCAGATTTTATAAAAGGCCGCACAAAAGGTAATATTTTAAATTCACAAGCGTTGCATAGCGCAAATGAACTCGTTTCATATTACAGGATCACATGAGTACATTCATTCGAATATTACATCCTTAGCACATTCCTCCGCCACAAGGCGAGAACCCTTCAGGACACTGTTATAATACATTCGGGGTGGCGATGCTCCTTGCCTTCCGGCGGCCCCTCCTTCACCAGCTTCTCGGCGTCCAGCTTCGCCCAGTGCACCTTTGCCCGGGCAAAAGCCCTGCACCCACCCTCGATGTAGACGGACCGCTTTATGACTTCAAGTCGTGGGCAGGCATTCACAAGCCACCTCACCAGGCGGAAGTAGCTATCAGACAGGGGATCGCCAGGCCACATCCGGACTATAAGACCCTTCATGGCCTGTTCGGCCGCCTTGTGGAGCTCGACCAGTTGCTTCAGCTGGTCGCTCAAGGGCATGGGGTGTTCGGTCCCAGTATACTGAGACCAGAACAACTTCTCCATCGAGCTCCCCTCCTCGGCCCGGTAGAACTCCGCGGCATCTGACACACTGCGGGGTAGATCCGTGGACGCTCCTGGAGAGCTCCGAACTCAGGTAAGTAAAAGGAAATTTTCTTTCACATGCTTGCTTTGCATAATGAATGCCTTACCCGCCGCTATCTTCTTAACCGCCGCAATTTCCTGGAGGGCCTTTTGGGCTTCGGCCTTGGCATGTTGTGCGCTTTCGAGGTCCTTCACAAGCTCGGACCCTTGCATCTTAGAGTCACGCTCCAAGGACTCATGCTTTTGGACGAGGGCCTGGAGCTCTTGCTGCACCTCACCTACTCGGGCCTCTTGTTTCTCTCGCTCGATGCGCTCCTTGGCCGCCTTGTCCTCGGCCTCGGACAGCGCCTTCTTCAGGGTCGCCACTTCGGTCGTGGCCCTAGCAAAATTCATGACGATCCTATGATCTAAGCAACCACCCTTGTTTTTTCTGATCAATATACAGACGGGGTATCACTTACCTTTGTTCTCTTCGAGCTGCCTCTTGGTAAGGCCGAGCTCTTCCTTGGACCGCTCAAGGTCCCGCTTCAGTGCGGCGACCTCCGCAGTACGTGCGGCAGCGGCCAGCAGTGAAGCCTGCATATGCACATAGACATATTATGATTAGACTGCTGCGATTATTATTTGATCCTCTATTCGGCTTTTCTTCGCGAACGCCAAACAGAGCATCAGGGGCTATTGTCGATGACATAATATTTTCTTATAATTTGATTACTTACCTCAAAGCCTGTTAGGAGGCTGGCACGGGCTTCAGTCAGTCCGCTTTTGGCGGACTGAACCTTCTTGACCACCGCACTCATGATAGTATGGTGCTCTTCATCAATGGAAGCGTCATGAAGCGCTTCCAGCAAGTTGTCCGATGCCTCTGGATGGACAGAGGTCATCGGCACAGATGGCTCGCCCCCCTTATCGAGGGGTCGCCCGACGCAGTCCGGAATAACTGGAGGTTCCAGCACAGTATTCGGCTGGGGGCCAAACTTGTTGCCCCCGCCATTGGAGCCCTTGGGAGTCTTGTTCCCCATGCGCCCAGTGTCTGGGATGTCGCCTTGGGGCGCCTCCAAGACTATCTCCCCTTGAGCTACTACCCTTCGAGACAACACCTCGGCGTCGTCCGTAGGGCGGTGGGAGGTGGCGGTCGGGAGTGAATCGCTGTTCATCGCCAACAGATCCAAAGACCCATCCGAAGAGGATACGTCAATATGGGCCTTGGAGGGACTGCATGATCATGTTCGGCATGATAAGGAGCAATAAAATGAAACATACCAAAACTATTATGGTATCCGGATACTCACGACTTCGCCAGGGGCTTGTCCTTGGGCAACCACCCCTCTTCGCTGAAGGCGCGGTGGTGGAGTTGTCCGAAAGGAGGGTTCTTCCCTTCTTGGACCCTTCGGCCGCCCCAGATGGGGTGGCCTTCCTTTTCTTGTCTCCCCCGGCTGGGGGGGGGGGGGGACTTTCCTCTTCCTCCTCCTCGTTTTCGTGGGAGGAGTGCACCTCGGTGCTTTCGGACGATGAGTCCGATATAACCTTGCGCCGGAGACCCTTCCTGGTCCCCGTGGCCTTCTTCTTGGCCTTCTTCTCCGGCACCTCATAAGGTGCCAGAACTACCATCTCCGTTAGGAGAGCATCTGCTGGATCTTCGGGCAGGGGAGCCAGACAATCGATCTGCTCCGCTGTCGCTACACAGTCCTGTTAAATGGCGTGGAGGCTTAGATTCCGCACATGGTTATACTGGGGAAATGAACATCTTATAAGATATAAAAGACTTACCGGATTAGCAGGGCGCTTTGTGCTGAGTCCGCGGTCCTCGGTAAGGGGAGGAGGTACCTCGGCGCCCTTGAACAGCACCTTCCAGACGTCCTTGTGCGTCGTGTCGAAGAGCTCTCACAGCGTCTGGTGCTCAGCCGGGTCGAACTCCAACAAATTGAATGCCCGTCTTTGACACGGGAGGATCCGGCGGAAGAGCATGACTTGGACCATGTTGACGAGCTTGATTTTCTTGCTCATCATGTTTTTGATGCATGTCTGGAGTCCGGACAGCTCTACCGGGGAACCCCAAGACAGGCCCTTCTCTTTCCAGGAGGTAAACCGCATGGGGATTCCAGATCGAAATTTGGGGGCCGCCACCCAGTTGGTGTCGCGCGGCTCGGTGATGTAGAACCACCCCGATTGCCACCCCTTTATGGTCTCCACATAGGAGCCTTCGAGCCAGGTGACGTTGGGCATTTTTCCCACCATGGTGCCTCCGCACTCCGCTTGCTGGCCGACCACCACCTTCGGTTTAACATTGAAGGTCTTCAGCCACAGGCCGAAGTGGGGCTTGATGCGGAGGAAGGCCTCGCACATGACGATAAACGTCGAGATGTTGAGGATGAAATTGGGGGCCAGATCATGAAAATCTAGCCCGTAGTAGAACATGAGCCTACGGACAAACGGGTGGAGGGGAAATCCCAGTCCGCGGACGAAGTGGGTAAGGAAAACCACCCTCTCATGGGGTTCTGGAGTAGGGATGATCTGCCCCGCATCTGGCAGCCGGGGCGCGATATCCGCGGCCAGATATCCGGCTCCCCGCAGCTTTCTGATGTCCTCCTCCGTAACGGAGGAGACCATCCACTTGCCTCCCGCTCTGGACATGCTTGGAGTGGTTTGAGGAGAAAAACGCGAACTTGGGCGCTGGAGCTCGAGTGCGCAAGTGTCACATATCTAGTTCTGACAATGCCTAGTGCTAGCATCTGGTGTTGCATCATGTTTAAATTTTCCAGAAACTTGAAATGGGGATGATTCAAAAACCCCAGCACCACCTAAACCAACTAGGGTTACTAAATAAATTTCTCAATGACCCAGAATGCCCTTTGGAAATGTTCATGATTTCTGATAAAGGTGAAAACCTCTGCCAAAAATGATGAATATATTTATAGGTCATTCCTGGATTTTTGAGTTAAATCATAATGTATTTGAATTGGGGCATTTGAATTCTATATATATTTTAGAATGCTCCAAATATTTTGGAATAATTTGTGGGCCTTTGGAATAAACCAACTAGTGCCCACAATTTGTCTCAGGAGTTTAAAAAAATGAATTACCATTTTTACTAATTCAAAACAGAGGAATGAAAATAGAAAAAAAAACAAAAAACTGAGAGAGAGGGAAACTCACCTGGCAACCCACCTAGCAGGCCCACTGGCGGCCCAGCCCACTGGCCTGAAGCGGTTGTCTTCAACCTCTGCCAGTAGGCAGAGGCGTGTCGACAGCGCGCGCGCCCGAGCTCCACCTCCTGCTTGCCACCGAGGCGCCCCCGACGCGTCTGGAGATGCCCCGCAGCCCCCTCTGCCTCTCCCCTCACTCTCTGCTCTCTCCCTCGCCCTCTAGCCCCTTCCCCGAGCTCACCCGAGAGCGACTGCCGCCGCCGTTCGCTGCCACCGTGCCCAGAGCCACCCCCTCACCCTTCCGCCATGCCCAAAGGCTCCGCCCCGACGCCACGGAGCTCCAAGACGAACCACACGCCCGCGGGACGCCCGAAGCGACTCCATCATCTTCATCTTCACCGTCGGCCGCCGGAGATCTCCCTCGCCGCCCCGCTCGCTCCAGCCTCTTCCCAAGCTCGCCAACCCCTCCGTTCGATCCGCTGTGAGCTTCTGCATCGATTCCCCCCTCTCTCCTGGCTTTTTCCCTCCTGCTAACACCGTTGCCCGTCGCGGCCGAGAGCTCGGCTCCGCCGGCCATGTCGCCGCCGTGGTCACTGTCACATAGAGCTGCAACCGAGCACATAGCCGTGCTCAGCGCAATGCCAGAAGCCCAAAAACCCCTCCAGCTGCTCCTGCCGTGCTTCGCAACACCGAAACCGCCGAGACCCGAACTCCGGCCGCCGCATTCGTGCTCGCCGCCGTCGACTCAGACCACCCCAGCTCCTCCCGCTTGGCCTACCAGATGCGCGAGAGCCCCAGCTACTGGTAGGACCAAACCGCGGTCGATTTGGTCGACCGTGGGCAAATTCCGAGCCCCTCCGCCGTCTCGGGCTTCACCGGCGACGAGCCATGGACCAAGTCTGACGGGTTTGACCCTGCTTGACCGGGGTTTGACTCCCCCCTGACCCACTGACGTGTGGGCCGCCCTTGTTAATTATTAGTTAGGTTAGTTTAGCGCTAATTAACCTAGCTTAGTGCTTAACCTAACACTAACTAACTCTGTTAAGTAAGTTATGACACTGAAATGCGGGGCCCACAGGTCAGGCTAGACCTGGACCGCCCCCGTTGACCTGCTGACGTCACCCTGACGCACTGCTGACGCAATAAAGCATTTACTGGATTTATTCTTGTATAGGAAATTCCAGAAAATAGTGCTAACTTTGAAAAATCATAAAAATTAAACCGTAACTCCAAATGAAATAAATTATATATGAAAAATTATCAGAAAAATTCAATCTATCCATCTGTACTGGTTTCATGCATGACAAACCAAACTAAAACTGCTGTATAGATGAAAACACATAAAGGGCATTTAAAATGCTTAAGTTTGAAGTTGCATTTGAATCCTTGATTCAAATGAGCTCCATTTAACTTGCTGCTAGTTGCATTAGCTCGAATGACAACATATTGACATGTCATGATCATGCATCATATTGTGCATTGCATTGATTGTGTTCCATCTCTATTGCCGGTGGTTGTTCCCTCTCGATACACGTGTTCCGACGATGAGATCGATGACACCGATGAAGAGCTATACTATCTTCAGAAGTGCCAGCCAAGCAAAACCCCCTTTTTCATTCCGATATAATCCCCCTCTCTCGCTCCTGCTCTCTTTTACAACATTAGGACAACAACGTTTCAACTGTTACATGCTGCAGTAGTTGAACCCCTTTCCTCTGCATGACCTGTCATTGTCACAGTATATAGATGAAACCCACTAGCATGAGTAGGAGTTGTTTGAGCCCTGATGTGCCTACTCATTCATGCTTGTTTGTCATGCCTGCTATTGCTTAGAGTTGTGTCAGGTCTGATTCATCGGGAATGAATTGGAAAGTTATGAACATGTCCTACTATGTGAGAGCTAAGTGTGTGAACACGATTTGGTAAAGGTAGCGGTGAGAGGCCATGTAGGAGTACATGGTGGGTTGTCTCATTGAAACCGTCCTCAGGAACTGAGTTCTGTGTTTGTGATCCATGAACAGTTACTACCACACATTGGGTTCCGGTAACTCGACCCCTCTCGACTTATTAATCAACTTGATCTCTGTCCAGGAGTTGCAACTAGTTTCTGGTGTTTGTAGGTAGTGTTAGTAGTCTACCAAGTGGCACCCGGTACAGGTGGGCTTGGGACAGACTAGGCACACGTGGCCTGGTGTACCGAGTGGCACCCGGATGGTCATCTCGGGAACCCTGCACACATCGTTTGGGGCCGTGAGCGACACCCCAGCCGGATCTCCTTGCGGATGGAACCCGAATAGGCGATAAACCTACACGAGAGACTTGTGTGGTTAGTCAGGTCGTGGCCGACTCCCTCGCCAGGCTTCCGCTTGAAGGTTGCCGAGATACACGACGTGTACATGGTGGTAAGTGGCGAGAGGGTGTGTGAAGAAGTACACCCCTGCAGGGTTAACATCATCTATTCGAATAGCCGTGTCCGCGGAAAAGGACTTCTGGGTTGCCTATACAGTTCATAGACAAGTGAAAGTGGATACTCTAAAATGCGCAAGATAAGCGTGAGTGCTATGGATGGCGTCTCGTAGGTAGACGGGAGCAGATCCATAGTGGTGTATTGAATGGTGAATATGTGGACTCGGGTGCGCCACCTCAAAAGAGTTACTTGCAGTCGTAGTTCAGGATAGCCACTGAGTCAAAGCTGGCTTGCTGCAGTTAAACTCCACTACCCCCTTTGTTGATACCGATGCATATTTAGCTAGTTCTGATGTAAGTCTTGCTGGGTACATTTGTACTCACGTTTGCCTATTTTATGTTTTGCAGAGAGACATCAGTCTCGCTAGTAGTTCCGTGTGGACTTCGACGTTTAGCTTGATACCTCAGCTACGATCATGTGCCCTCGGCAGGATCTGGTAGATAGTCAGGCTTCGCAGCCTTTTTCATTTGTAGATGTCTGTACTCAGACATGTTAAGCTTCCGCATGTGCTTTGACTTGTATGCTCTGAATGTTGGGTCATGAGACCCATGTTTGTAATATCTGGCTCTTCGGAGCCTAATGAATAAATACTCTGAGTCATAGAGTCTTGTTGTGATGCCATGTTGTATTTTCACATATCGAGCATATTGTGTGTATGATTGAAATGCTTGGTATGTGTGGGATCCGACAACCTAGTTGTTTATCATTGGTAGCCTCTCTTATGGGGAAATGTAGTCTTGTGCTTCCATGAGCCATAGTAGTCCGCTACAGCCCGGTTCACCGGAGTCCTGCTAGCCCAGCACTACTGCTCCGGAACACTTGACTGGCCGGCATGTGACTCACTTCGTTCCTGTGTCTGTCCCTTTGGGGAAATGTCATGCGGTGACATCCGGAGTCCTGCCTAGCCTGCTACAGCCCGGGTTCCCGGAGTCCTGTTAGCCCAGTGCTACAGCCCGGATTCACACGCTGCTGACCGACATGCTCGATCTTGATTCATGTATGCCTGTCCCCGTAAGTTAGTGCCACTTTGGGTTCAGAACTAGTCATGTCAGCCCGAGTTCTCTGTCATATGGATGCTAGCAACACTATCATATATGTGAGGCCAAAGACGCAAACGGTCCCGGGCCATGGTAAGGCGACACCCGTGGGAATACCGTGCGTGAGGCCGCAAAGTGATATGAGGTTTTACCGGCTAGATCGATGTGACTTGGAATCGGGGTCCTGACAGCTTTGGTATCAGAGCCTGACTGCCTGTAGGATTACCAAGCCAAACTGGTCGAAGTTGAGTCTAGAAATGCTTTAGTTATGTAGGGAATTGATTGTGGGTTGGAACGTAACACTCTTTTTACTCCTGATACCTTAAGCCCTTCTGATCTGCGTCTCCCTCTTCTTTTCTACGGGGATTAAGAACTAGACCTTCTCATCTATCTATTAGGATGACGAGTTACTATGATAGAGACTTATAGGATTGTTGGTTCCAGGCCTCAATTCAGTTTCTACTACTGTTAGTATGTTGTCAGCTGAACCAGAACCTTGATATGATGATGCTAAGTGGTTATGCCACCATTTTTGCAGAATGTCCCAAATCTTTTGAGCATTTACAGCCATTATGCTATCCGAGTCATCCCAGGTTTCTAAACAGTCTCATGCATTTGCAAATTCCCTCTTACCGTTCTGAAATTCCTTTGTGCCAGATCAACCACACTACCGGTGCGTTGAGGCACTCTATTGCCTCGGTATATATGTTGGAGCTATTATTATGACCCTAGGTATTTTAGGGAATCACCTAGTAATCTAGCCATGTTTTGTGTTCCCGGTGTGATGATTCTGGCCACCATTCTCGAAAGCATTTCGTGATGCCATTTAGTAGTAGGTATCCTACTCTTGGGTTCTTGACCCAAGATTCACTCTACTTACCTCGTGTTGATAGTGTTGCTCGTACCTTTAGGATATTAGTAACCTTTGCGATAGTCCTCGAGGTCCGTGGTATACCATTCTTCCAAATACCATGAACCATCCTTCGCAGAAGTTCCTCGTTGAACCAAAAGATCACAACAAGAGTGCTCTCGATGAGTTCTCCATTCTACATTGTGAATCTGCCAGTTCTACCTTTCTGCATGGGTTATCCGGAAGAAATGTTGAGCTTTGCTCGACATACTAATCTATGCATCCACAACTCAGAAAGATATATGCCCCTTCGAGTTGTCTCTCTTTAGTTGTATTCTGACCCCCGTCTATCAATTGATAGTCAGGAGTAGTTGTGCATTCATGCCCATTGATACCTTTCTATTCTTGTTGTCCGTCAAGCCATTCTATTCTGGAATGACTAGGAGAAACAAACTCCAGTACCTCATCCATATCTAGGATTGGGTCAAAGCAGTTGTATTCCGCAGATCAAAATGCCAATCCAGCTTTTGATTCTGTTCCACCTGGAGTGTTACCATCTTTATGTCAAGAATGTCATGGGAATTGCACCACCTCTTAAGGATTCTTGACGCAGTGATCTTCTCGCTATCATTATTCATTCCTCGGTCCAGTGTTGTTGTAACCGAAATGCCGACAAGTGAACTATGATGTGTGAAATCGATACTCCTAGCAACCTCGTTGCTTGGTAGTTAATGGACAATATTATCATTCTTAGCGTGTTGGTTATTAAATCATCATCCTAAGATTGATCGTGCTACCTAGTCCTTATTTCCGGTGCACTCTTCGATCAATGAGTTAGGATTGTGTCAATCCCTCACTCTTTTGATCATATCATCTAGTCTTGGAAGCAAGATTGCTCCCGGGCCTAATAACATTTCGGTGGTTCGTGATTTTCCGAATATCTTCTCGGAAGTATCACCAGGTTGTCACCTGACCGCTATGTTGAGCTCGTGATCAAGTTGGTTTCTTATAAACCACCCCTTCTCCAAGAATCTGTGTTGGATACCCTTGAGCTAGTTGGTCAAGCTAAACAACAACTTGGAGAGTTGGAAGATAAAAGCTTGTCTAACTTAGTTCATTTCCAAAGGGATATCTTGTGTTGTGTGTTTGTTGTAGAAGGATGATCTCTTCATCGATTGGTCCTCGAGATCAGTTGTTGAACCTATCGTCTTGCCCAAACCTTGATTTGAGTGTGGGCCATCGTCAAATCAAGTTAGGACCAACGATAATCGTAATGTCGCCTTACTCGTGGTTGATTCCTTGAGCATACACCATTACATCTTTTGGTCTGACCAATACTATCACATTGTTCACATAATGGTGGAAGTCCAGTGATATGGAAATTCCGATGAGTTGTTGTTGAGTCCATCAGCAGCATTTTGTCTCCTCCATGATTCCTGTTGAACATCCAGCTAGCATTGGAAACTTGTGTAAGCATTTTCTTCATGCCCCGTTCATGAAGTATCTGTCTGGATGAAAGAAGTGACTTCCTCTGGTTTATGTGCAATCAATGCAAGTTGCCGCCGTTTATTTTTGCCTCCTCTGGAATCATCCCAAGTCAGTCATGCACGTGCGAAGTGCTCTATGGTTCGATAGGTTGGCCGCCTGCATTCTATATGTGTTCCTAGCACACCAAGCCACTGATTGACTTGCTCAAGGATAAGAAGTTCATCGATAAGTGCACAAGGACTTCGATATCCTCGATGATGGTTCCCCACGTGAACTCGGTAGTGTTTTATTATAAGACTACCACGTGGTCATGCTTGTCTTGGATAGCGTGTTCACAGGTTTGTAGCAGAACCAGCTCATGTTTTGGAGCTTGCTATCGTAGCTCATCCCCCGAGAATCTCGCAACGTCATCTCGTCGAATTGCGTTGCAAACTTTCATTTTTCTTTCTAGACTTGATGAGTCTGGAATATCCCGACACCAACCAGATCTGAATCTCAGTCAGATATGATGGTTGGAACGTACTCCAAGAACTATAATGTTGGTCTCTCTGTAACCGGTAAAGTGGATGTCGTGGCCAACACACCCAGCCGGAAGACCTATTATTGTAGAATCTTGATTGAGGAAGTTGGCCACCTCCCCATAAGGATTTCGTAGGATTTACTCCAGAAGTTGTTCTTTATGGATCCTTTGTATTCCGAAGTCCGACCACTACTTGATGGCTATGTTGATGCTTTAAGAATGACCGTAGTAACCAGTACATCAAGGAGAACATTAGAAGCGGAGTGCTAAATGTCTCTCGGTCGATCATCCAGATTTCGTTC
This sequence comes from Aegilops tauschii subsp. strangulata, assembly GCF_002575655.3. Classification (NCBI taxonomy): domain Eukaryota; kingdom Viridiplantae; phylum Streptophyta; class Magnoliopsida; order Poales; family Poaceae; genus Aegilops; species Aegilops tauschii. The sequence goes on along the minus strand of NC_053037.3, from coordinate 384,503,989 downwards.
CCTCGGCCTCGCTAAGGTGAAATCTGAGAAAGGGTTGTCTTTCTATGCATCTGCATTGTCCATCACTATTCGTCAAGGTAGTAAGAGGTGTTGCCAGGATCCTCGATACGGATGTTGGTAGAACCTTGATGAATATGGAAATGCTCAAGTTCTTGAGAGCACGTGCAAGCAAAATCATCCATCGCGTTGTCTTCAACAAGGTAGTCCACATCATCCATTCTAGTCCGATTATGTCATTCTTTTGATCTCCTTCAAACGCTCGTTCGTGAATTTCCTTAGGCTGGTATAGAGTTCGAATGATCTCTGTATCAAAAGTAATTCTTTTTGCCACTTAAGGGATAATTCCACGAGTCACCCCCTCTAAGATGTCTCATTATGGTATCATGGCAAATCAACTCCTCGCTACTTTGACAACCGATCACCACCTCCTTAAGTGTGAAATTGTTGTCTACCTAGTGAACCTTCGTCATCCGCTTCACTCCATCCCTTTGGATGTATGTTTCGTGTCTCAGCTCGAGAGATCTTTCTACGTCTCATTCCGTGAGTTGATCTTGTGATCATTAGGATGATCCATCCATGTAGACATGTCTCGCTCTTTGTCCTCATGTTGGATGAAGATCTCGAAAGAAAAGACGTCAAGATCGACTTTAGTTATCAAATCAACATCCTCGAGAAGACATCTGGATCATGAAGTTTGTGTTAGCTTGTGTCCCTCTGTCTTCTTACCTCACGACTTGAATCTCGGGATGGGATTCTTGTTTAGTGGGGGTGAGTTGTCACATCCCCAGTTCTGACAATGCCTAGTGCTAGCATCTGGTGTTGCATCATGTTTAAATTTTCCAGAAACTTGAAATGGGGATGATTCAAAACCCCCAGCACCACCTAAATCAACTAGGGTTACTAAATAATTTTCTCAATGACCCAGAATGCCCTTTGGAAATGTTCATGATTTCTGATAAAGGTGAAAACCTCTGCCAAAAATGATGAATATATTTATAGGTCATTCCTGGATTTTTGAGTTAAATCATAATGTATTTGAATTGGGGCATTTGAATTCTATATATATTTTAGAATGCTCCAAATATTTTGGAATAATTTGTGGGCCTTTGGAATAAACCAACTAGTGCCCACAATTTGTCTCAGGAGTTTAAAAAAATGAATTAGCATTTTTACTAATTCAAAACAGAGGAATAAAAATAGAAAACAAAAACAGAAAATTGAGAGAGAGGGAAACTCACCTGGCAACCCCACTAGCGGCCCAGCCCACTGGCCTAAAGCGGTTGTCTTCAACCTCTGCCAGTAGGCAGAGGCGTGTCGACAGCGTGCGCGCCCGAGCTCCACCTCCTGCTTGCCACCGAGGCGCCCCCGACGCGTCTGGAGACGCCCCGCAGCCCCCTCTGCCTCTCCCCTCACTCTCTGCTCTCTCCCTCACCCTCTAGCCCTTTCCCCGAGCTCACCCGAGAGCGACCGCCGCCGCCGTTCGCTGCCACCGTGCCCAGAGCCACCCCCTCACCCTTCCGCCATGCCCAAAGGCTCCGCCCCGACGCCACGGAGCTCCAAGACGAACCACACGCCCGCGGGATGCCCGAAACAACTCCATCATCTTCATCTTCGCCGTCGGCCGCCGGAGATCTCCCTCGCCGCCCCGCTCGCTCCAGATCTTCCCGAGCTCGCCAACCCCTCCGTTCGATCCGCTGTCAGCTTCTGCATCGATTCCCCCCTCTCTCCTGGCTTTTTCCCTCCCGCTAACACCGTTGCCCGTCGCGACCGAGAGCTCGGCACCGCCGGCCATGTCGCCGCCGTGGCCACTGTCACATAGAGCTGCAACCGAGCACATAGCCGTGCTCAGCGCAACTCCAGAAGCCCAAAAACCCCTCCAGCTGCTCATGCCGTGCTTCGCAACACCGAAACCGCCGAGACCCGAACTCCGGCCGCCGCATTCGTGCTCGCCGCCGTCGACTCAGACCACCCAGCTCCTCCCGCTTGGCCTACCAGATGCGCGCGAGCCCCAGCTACGCGTAGGACCAAACCGCGGTCGATTTGGTCGACCATGGGCAAATTCCGAGCCCCTCCGCCGTCTCGGGCTTCACCGGCGACGAGCCGTGGACCAAGTCCGGCGGGTTTGACCCTGCTTGACCGGGGTTTGACTCCCCCTGACCCACTGACGTGTGGGCCGCCCTTGTTAATTATTAGTTAGGTTAGTTTAGCACTAATTAACCTAGATTAGTGCTTAACCTAACACTAACTAACTCTGTTAAGTTAGTTATGACACTGACACGCGGGGCCCACAGGTCAGGTTTGACCTGGACCGCCCCCTTTAACCTGATGGCGTCACCCTGACGCACTGCTGACGCAATAAAGCATTTACTGGATTTATTCTTGTATAGGAAATTCCAGCAAATAGTGCTAACTTTGAAAAATCATAGAAATTAAACCGTAACTCCAAATGAAATAAATTATATATGAAAAATTAGCAGAAAAATTCAATCTACCCATCTGTACTCGTTTCATGCATGACAAACCAACCTAAAACAATTGTATAGATGAAAACACATAAAGGCTATTTAAAATGCTTAAGTTTGAAGTTGCATTTGAATCCTTGATTCAAATGAGCTCCATTTAACTTGCTGCTAGTTGCATTAGCTCGAATCACAACATATTGACATGTCATGATCATGCATCATATTGTACATTGCATTGATTCTGTTCCTTCTCTATTGCCGGTGGTCGTTCCCTCTCGATAGACGTGTTCCGACGATGAGATCGATGACACCGATGAAGAGCTATACTATCTTCAGAAGTGCCAGGCAAGCAAAACCCCCTTGTTCATTCTGATATAATCCCCCTCTCTCGCTCCTGCTCTCTTTTACTGCATTAGGACAACAACGTTTCAACTGTTACATGCTGCGGTAGTTGAACCCCTTTCCTCTGCATGACCTGTCATTGTCACAGTATATAGATGAAACCCACTAGCATGAGTAGGAGTTGTTTGAGCCCTGATGTGCCTACTCATTCATGCTTGTTTGTCATGCCTGCTATTTCTTAGAGTCGTGTCAGGTATGATTCATCGGGAATGAATTGGAAAGTTATGAACATGTCCTATTGTGTGAGAGCTAAGTGTGTGAACACGATTTGGTAAAGGTAGCGGTGAGAGGCCATGTAGGAGTACATGGTGGGTTGTCTCATTGAAACCGTCCTCAGGAACCGAGTTCTGTGTTTGTGATCCATGAACAGTTACTACCACACATTGGGTTCCGGTAACTCGACCCCTCTCGACTTATTAATCAACTTGATCTCTGTCCAGGAGTTGCAACTAGTTTCTGGTGTTTGTAGGTAGTGTTAGTAGTCTACCAAGTGGCACCCGGTACAGGTGGGCTTGGGACAGACTAGGCACACGTGGCCTGGTGTACCGAGTGGCACTCGGATGGTGGGCTCGGGAACCCTGCACACATCGTTTGGGGCCGTGAGCGACACCCCGGCCGGATCTCCTTGCGGATGGAACCTGAATAGGCGATAAACCTACACGAGAGACTTGTGTGGTTAGTCAGGTCGTGCCCGACTCCCTCGCCAGGCTTCCACTTGAAGGTTGCCGAGATACACGACGTGTACATGGTGGTAAGTGGCGAGAGCGTGTGTGAAGAAGTACACCCCTGCAGGGTTAACATCATCTATTCGAATAGCCATGTCCGCAGTAAAGGACTTCTCGGTTGCCTATACAGTTCATAGACAAGTGAAAGTGGATACTCTAAAATGCGCAAGATAGGCGTGAGTGCTATGGATGGCGTCTCGTAGGTAGACGGGAGCAGATCCATAGTGGTGTATTGAATGGTGAATATGTGGACTCGGGTGCGCCACCTCAAAAGAGTTACTTGCAGTCGTAGTTCAGGATAGCCACTGAGTCAAAGCTGGCTTGCTGCAGTTAAACTCCACTACCCCCTTTGTTGATACCGATGCATATTTAGCTAGTTCTGATGTAAGTCTTGCTGGGTACATTTGTACTCACGTTTGCCTATTTTATGTTTTGCAGAGAGACATCAGTCTCGCTAGTAGTTCCGTGTGGACTTCGACGTTTAGCTTGATACCTCAGCTACAATCATGTGCCCTCGGCAGGATCTGGTAGATAGTCAGGCTTCGCAGCCTTTTTCATTTGTAGATGTCTGTACTCAGACATGTTAAGCTTCCGCATGTGCTTTGACTTGTATGCTCTGAATGTTGGGTCATGAGACCCATGTTTGTAATATCTAGCTCTTCAGAGCCTAATGAATAAATACTCTGAGTCGTAGAGTCTTGTTGTGATGCCATGTTGTATTTGCACATATCGAGCATATTGTGTGTATGATTGAAATGCTTGGTATGTGTGGGATCCGACAACCTAGTTGTTTATCATTGGTAGCCTCTCTTATGGGGAAATGTAGTCTTGTGCTTCCATGAGCCATAGTAGTCCGCTACAGCCCGGTTCACCGGAGTCCTGCTAGCCGAGCACTACTGCTCCGGAACACTTGACTGGCCGGCATGTGATTCACTTCGTTCCTGTGTCTGTCCCTTCGGGGAAATGTCACGCGGTGACATCCGGAGTCCTGCCTAGCCTACTACAGCCCGGGTTCCCGGAGTCCTGTTAGCCCAGTGCTACAGCCCGGATTCACACGCTGCTGACGGACATGCTCGATGTTGATTCATGTATGCCTGTCCCCATAAGTTAGTGCCACTTTGGGTTCACGACTAGTCATGTCGGCCCAGGTTCTCTGTGATATGGATGCTGGCAACACTATCATATACGTGAGCCAAAAGACGCAATAGGTCACGGGCCATGGTAAGGCGACACCCGTGGGAATACCGTGCGTGAGGCCGCAAAGTGATATGAGGTGTTACCGGCTAGATCGATGTGACTTGGAATCGGGGTCCTGACAGCAAGAATGGATGAGCAAGGAGGAAGAAGGCGTGGGTGAAAAGGGTGAATCCTTGTTCCTTTATAAGGGCGGAATAAGCTATGCGCCTCCCCACCTACCTGGTAAACTCGCTTATTCCCCAATTACCGTAATTGATGGCACGGTTGGGTTACCCATACCCGTATTGATGAGAATCCCGTGATAAGGGGACACGATCTCTGCTTCAACAAGACGTGTCAAGGAAACCGCCTCGCAATATGTGCAGTGGCTGGTTGTGAAAAACGGTTCGAATAATGACCGGGCCGTGGTGTGATGTCATGCTGCAAAATGCGTCAGCAGATTAGATTTGTCGAAGTATTATTCTCTCTACGGTGGTATGTGGAATTTGTTTTGCAGAGCCGGGCACTATCCTTGTGTTTAAAATCTTCTATGGAGTATTCGGAGGAGGAACCCTCCTTGCAATGCCGAAGACAAATCTGCGCGCCGGACTCATCGTCATTGAAGCCTGGTTCAGGGGCTACTGAGGGAGTCCTGGATTAGGGGGTCCTCGGACAGCCGGACTATATCCTTTGGCCGGACTGTTGGACTATGAAGATACAAGATTGAAGACTTTGTCCCGTGTCCGGATGGGACTCTCCTTGGCGTGGAAGGCAAGCTTGGCAATACAGATATGTAGATCTCCTCCCTTGTAACCGACTCTGTGTAACCCTAGCCCCCTCCGGTGTCTATATAAACCGGAGGGTTTTAGTTCGTAGGACAACAACAATCATACCATAGGCTAGCTTCTAGGGTTTAGCCTCTACGATCTCGTGGTAGATCAACTCTTGTAATACTCATATCATCAAGATCAATCAAGCAGGAAGTAGGGTATTACCTCCATCGAGAGGGCCCGAACCTGGGTAAACATTGTGTCCCCCACCTCCTGTTACCATCCGCCTTAGACGCACAGTTCGGGACCCCTACCCGAGATCCGCCGGTTTTGACACCGACACTGATAACTTGTCTAGGCTTGAAAATGTGCTTGATGACCCACTACCTATTGATGATAGTTTTCCTGATGAGCAGTTAGCTTCAATAAATTTTTCTCATAGTACTCCTTGGTATGCTGATTATGCTAATTACATTGTTGCTAAATATTTACCACCTAGCTTTACATACCAACAAAATAAAAAAAATCTTCTATGATTTAAGACATTACTTTTGGGATGACCCACATCTTTATAAAGAAGGAGTTGATGACCCACAAGTATAGGGGATCAATTGTAGCTCTTTTCAATAAGTAAGAGTGTCGAGCCCAATGAGGAGAAGAAGGAAATGACAAGTGGTTTTCAGTAAGGTAATGTCTGCAAGTGCTGAAACTGTAAGTAGCGGAGTAGTTTGATAGCGAGATAATTCGTAACAAGCAAGTAACAGTAGTAGTAACAAGAGTGCAGCAAGGTAGCCCAATCCTTCTGAGGCAAAGGACAGGACAAAACGGTCTCTTATGATAAGCAAAGCATTCTTGAGGGTACACGGGAATTTCATCTAGCCACTTTCATCAAGTTGGTTTGATTTGTGTTTGCTACTTTGATAATTTGATATGTGGGTGGATCGGTGCTTAGGTGTTGTTCTTACTTTAACAAACCCCCTACTTATGATTAACACTCCCGCAAGCATCCGCAACTACGAGAAAAGTATTAAGAATAAATTCTAACCATAGCATTAAACTTTTGGATCCAATCGGTCCCTTACGAAATAGCGCATAAACTGGGGTTTAAGCTTCTATCACTCTCGCAACCCACCATCTAATTGCTACTCCACAATGCATTCCCTTAGGCCCAAATATGGTGAAGTGTCATGTAGTCGACGTTCACATGACACCACTAAGGGAATAACACCATACATACTATCAAAATATCGAACACATATCAAGTTCACATGATTACTTGCAACATGATTTCTCTAGTGACCTCAAGAACAAAAGTAACTAATCACAAATTATAAACATGTTCACGATCAGAGGAGTATTAAATAGCATAATGGATCTGAACATATAATCTTCCACCAAATAAACCATATAGTGATCAACTACAAGATGTAATCAACACTACTAGTCACCCACAAGCACCAATCTATAGTTCCAGAAACAAGATTGAACACAAGAGATGAACTAGGGTTTGAGAGGAGATGGTGCTGTTGAAGATGTTGATGGAGATTGCACTCCACAAGATGGGAGAGTTGTTGGTGATGATGATGACGATGATTTCCCCCTCCGGGAGGGATGTTCTCCCGGCGGAATCGCTCCGTCGGAGGGCAAAAGTGCGCCTGCCCAAGTTCCGCCTCGAGACGGTGGCGCTCCGTCCCGAAAGTCTCCTCCTTATTTTTTCTAGGTCAAAATGACTTATAAACCAGAAGATGGGCACCGGAGGTGGGCCGAGGAGGCCACAACCCACCAGGGCGCGCCCAGGTGGGTTGTGCCCACCTGGTGGCCCCTCTAGTGTTTATTGGCTCCAATATTTCTTAAATAATCCATAAAAAATCTCCGTGAAGTTTCAACTCATTTGGAGTTGTGCAGAATAGCTGGCCTGACGTAGCTTTTCCAGGTCCAGATTTCTAGCTGCCGGAATTCTCCCTCTTGGTGTGTTCCTTGCAAATTATGAGAGAAAAGGCATTAGAATTACTCCAAAAAGCATTATTATGGATAAAAACATTATAAATAACAGTAAGGGAACATGATGCAAAATGGACGTATCAACTCCCCCAAGCTTAGACCTCGCTTGTCCTCAAGCGAAAACCAAAATCGAAAAACATGTCCACATGCTTTGAGAGAGAGGTGTCGATAAAGAAATACGGACATAGAAGCATCATGTTGATTATTATAACAGCAACAAAATTAAACATAGGACTTTTATCATAGAACTTTTATCATATACTTCTCATGAATAAGTAATAGTTCATCACACAATCAAAGTATAAAGGAAAAACTCTATTAGAAACCGACAAACTATGTTCTCAATCAACTCTGCAACTGCACTTCATCATCTTTTCAGGAAGGGTCACGTATCGGAGCCTTTAGGAAAGTCCACATACTCAACCATGATATAGTCTTCTATGATTGCTAACACTCACCTCGTACCCATGAGCAAAACGTTTCAACCGGACACATAGAAATATAGGGGCTTATAGTTTCACCTCCCAACATAATCACCTCAAGGGTGATGTCAACAATAATAACTCATGCCATCTATATTCAACTTGACATATGTGCCTAGATCTTTCCTCACCACATGATGCTTGCCAAAGGAGAAAAATAAAAGGAATAGAAGGAAAACTTTGACTCTTTGCATAAAAGTAAGTGCATAAAAATAAAGGATAGGCCCTTCGCAGAGGGAAGCAGAGGTTGCCATGCGCTTATTTGTTTGTATGCTCAATCCCTTAGTGCAAGACAACATCATGTGGTATTACCCCTTTAGATGACAACCTTTATTATGTAGTCTGTCGCTTTTATTCTTTGTCATCCAAGTTCGTACAACGCTCAATTTTCTCTTACATTGAATGATCTCCCACTTTTAGAAGCAATTTTTATTGCCTTTTTGCACCGATGACAACTTACTTGAGGGATCTTGCTCAATCCCTAGGTAGGTATGGTGGACACTTGAAAAAGTTTTGGGTTTAAGGGGTTTTGGATGCACAAGTAGTATCTCTACTTAGTGCGGAATTTTTGGCTAGCAAAGATAAGGGTCAAGCACCACATGTTAAAGGATCTATGACAATATGACTTCGATGTGAATATAAACAAACATAAACCATTAAGTTGTCTTCCTTGTCCAATGTCAACACTTTTGGCATATAATATTTTGGTGATGGCTCATAATCACAAAAGATTTCTAGGATAGTATATCTATATGTGAATCTTCTCTTCCCTTATTAATTCTTTCATGAGTTGCATCATCGACTAATGCTATGTTTGTCAATCTCTAATAAAATTTTCTAATTTAACTTTTTCTTATGTGGTGCCATCACCTACCATAGGATTAGTATATAATCTTATTTATTTATTGCCTTTCTCTTTTTCTTTCTTTATTTCTTTTCTTTATTTGCAACACGAGAGTAAAGAAAGCAAAAACTCAAACTAACTTTATTATATAACTTGCACACGATTACAAGGATAGATCACTAAGCAAACTCTCAAAGAAGAAAGGATCGAACTAAACTTTATTTCATCTAAAAGCAAATGATCGAACTAGGATAAGTAAAAGCAAAAAGATAGTGGGATGATACGATACCGGGGCAAAGGGGAGTGCCCAAGCTTGGCGGAAGCAAAGGGGAGTGCCCATACCCGATACTCAATTCTCCTTTGGTGGTGAAGAAGACGGTGGTGGTAAAGAAGAGATCTTGTCCTCGGACTTCCATGGCAGTGGTCCACCATCATAAGAGGAGGAGTGAGTCTCACGGGTCCTGCAACTAGCAGCCAAACTCATACCTTTGAACCTCGCCTCATATACAAAGACTTGGCTTTACAGGTCATAAATCTGGCTTCGGAAGAAGTTGATTTGCTCGTTGAAGGTGAAGAAGATGTCCTTCATGGGCTTTCCATCCACCTTGAGATCACGGGAAAGGTCCGCGATCATAAGGTGATTAGCATTGAGCCCACGCTCCACCATCCCCTTGCACCGGAAGACTTCCTGCTCCATGGCTTCAAGCCTGGCCTCCACAGTTCCCGTGCCCTTGGGACCTTTCTCATCGCGGATGTATAGCACCCCTCCCTGCATCTGGATGGTTTGAGGGTGCTGGACCACCTCCCGCAGATAAGGGTTGATGACGTTCTTGAAGAACTTGTCCTTGGAGGTGCTTGAAGAGGCCATGGTAGATGGGATCTGATAGAAAACAGCAAAGGAAACAGAGGATAGAGGATTTCTCCGTGATACGGTGGTTAACAGGTTCGGGAAGTATATATAGATTTTTTTTATCTTGGAGGACAACCATACAGAATAAAAACGGAGTACAGAAGGTGTCCCAGACGGGCACAACCCACCTGGGCGCGCCAGGCTTGTGCCCACCAGGGGAAGCCTCCTGGAAGTTTCTTTATTTCCAAAATTTTAAAATATTCCAAAACTGATAAAAAAATATTTTTGTGTATTTTTTGGAGTCCGTTTACTTACCATATCACGTACCTCTTTATTTTAACAATTCTGGAGTGTTTCGGAAGGACTCTTTTATGTGTTCTTCCGGTGTCAAAGTTTGGATAATATTACTTTCAACATTGATAGGCGTACCTGAGATATAATGCTTTATTCGTTGCCCATTAACAACCTTTGGGTTAGTACCTTCGGAGTTATTTATTTTGATGGCTCCAGACCGGTAAACCTCCTTGGTGATGTATGGGCCTTCCCATTTTGAGAGGAGCTTTCCTGCAAAAAATCTAAAACGAGAGTTGTACAAAAGAACATATTCTCCAACTTTAAACTCATGCTTTTGAATTCTTTTGTCATTCCATCTTTTAACTTTTTCTTTGAATAACTTTGCATTTTCATAAGCTTGCGTTCTCCATTCATCTAAAGAGCTTATATCAAATAACCTCTTTTCACCAGCAAGTTAGAAATCATAGTTGAGTTCTTTAACTGCCCAATATGCTTTATGTTCTAACTCAAGAGGCAAATGACACGCTTTTCCATAAACCATTTTATAAGCAGACATACCAATAGGATTTTGATATGCTGTTCTAAAAGCCCAAAGTGCATCATCTAATTTCTTAGACCAATTCTTCCTTGACCTATTAACAGTCTTCTGTCAAATTAATTTTATTTCTCTATTGCTAAGTTCAACTTGACCACTAGACTGAGGATGATAGGGTGATGCAATTCTATGGTTAACATCATACTTAGCAAGCATCTTACGGAAAGCACCATGAATAAAGTGTGAACCACATCAGTCATTAAATATCTGGGGACTCCAAACCTTGGGAAAATAACTTCCTTAAGCATTTTAATAGAGGTGTTGTGATCAGCACTACTAGTTGGAATAGCTTCTACCCATTTAGTAACATAATAAACAACAACCAAAATATGTGTATACCCATTAGAGGAAGGAAAAGGTCCCATGTAATCAAATCCCCAAACATCAAATGGTTCAACAGCAAGTGAATAATTCATAGGCATTTCTTGACGCTTACCGATATTACCTATTCTTTGACATTTTTTGACTATATACTGCAAGGCAACAACCTCACAGCCCTTTATTCAATCCATAAAGCAAAAGGTTCTCTGTACAACTAAGGTGAAAAGAAAAGGAAATACAAAATTTACAAAGAGAGGTATCATACTTACAAAGAGAGCTAGGGGAGGGAAGCTATCCAAGCTAACAGTCTGTCCCTATATTTACCTTTGATTCTGTGTGCTAATAAAGAAAGGTCATGCACGAAATTCCTCCTCCAAGCTCTAAAACTAGGATTCTCATTTCTAAAAATCTTGCCATTCCTTTGCGTCCAAATGTTCCATGCTGCAATAAAAACCACCTCGGAATAGAAAGGCCTATTGAAATCCTTCCTAGAAGATGAGGCCATCATGAAAGTAGACTGGTTGGGCGAGGCTGGCCAAGAAATCCCAAGATAATTCCAAACTCTTTGACTAAAATTGCAAGAGAAAAAGAGGTGGACTCTATCTTCATGGAAGGAAGACTGGCAAAGAACACAAGTATCATCCTGGATATTCCAATGCCTCCTCTGCATCATGTCCCGTGTGTTGAGGCGATCCATCAATAAAAGCCATCCAAAAACCTTGATTTTGAGGGTACAGGAGCATTTCCAGATGTACTTGAAGATTGGGTCAATCCCCAAATGGGAGAAGGTGAACTCATAATAGAGCTTAGATTGATACTCCCCAGATTTAGATGGCCATTTCCAAACATCCTTCTCATCTGGATGCAAACTGATGGGTTGCAACAAAGTCTGAAGCTGAGATAGTTCCAGATATGCCTCTGAAGAAAAAGGTAGATGAAAACCATCGACTGCCGACTGGTAAGAAAAGAAGTCCTTGACTATTATCATATCATCAATGGCAAATGAATGAAGTCTAGGGAATCGATTTGTCAATTTGCCAGCGATCAAGCCAGAAAACCAAAATGTCCCCTGCATGCACTTGTGGTGTGGCAAGCAAACAAAACTTGTCATACAACTTGAGCACATCACGCCACCAAAAAGAGCCACAAATCTGAGTAACTTGTCGGGCTGACGAATGATAATAGGAATCCCAAATAAGATTAACCCATGGAACATCTTTCTTATTGAAGAACTTGATCAGATGCTTGATCAGAAGAGCTTCATTTTGCACTCCCAAATGAGTGACTCCCAGCCCGCCATACTTCTTTGGCCTACAAACCAAATCCCACGTAGCTAGGGACTGTCTAGGAGTTTCTGTATTCCCTCTCCAAAGACATTGTCTTTCAATCCTTTCAATCTGCTTGAGGATACCTTGCGGTATAGATAAGGAGCAGAGAAAGTAAATGGGCATGGACGTGAGGGCTGACTGCAGGAGTTGAAGCCTACTGCCTTGATTGAGGAGACAAGAAGTTGCAGATAACCTTCTCTCAATGCGATCAACAAGAGGCAACAGATAATAAATGGTCGGCCTAGAGGTGCCCATGGGTAAACCAAGATACGTGAAGGGCATTGAGCCAACAGAACATCCAAGTAAAGCAGCAATACGAATTCCTTCTTCCTCAGACATGTTCATTGGGATGAGGGAGGATTTACTGAAGTTGACCCGCAAACCCGTGGACTCAGCAAAATTGTGTAACATATCCTTGAGAGCAATCAATTGGCTGTCAACAGCAGGCAAAACTATTAGTGTGTCATCCGCATACTGAACAATGGGATAGTCATTAGACCTAGTTGGGATTGGCAAGCTGAGGATATTACGGTTACACATGTCATTCACCATAGATTGCAGGAGATCCACCGCAATGACAAAAAGAAGAGGCGATAAAGGATCACCTTGACGAACTCCACATTTGCACTGAAAATGTTGGCCAGGGACTCCATTTAACAGGACCGCAGAAGAACCTGATGAAAGAAGGTTACTGACCCAACCATTCCAACGATCATCAAAGCCCTTACACTGAAGAATTCTAAGAATGGCATCATGTTCAATCGTGTCAAACGCTTTAGTGAAATCCAGCTTCAATAAAACAATGGGCCTCTTTGACGCTTTGCATTGGTGTATGTATTCAAAACACCACGCAAGGCAGTCCTGGATAGAGCGACACTTGAGGAAGCCATATTGGTTTCGGTGGATGCATTGGAGGATTACTTTCTGCAAACGATTCGCCAAAAGCTTGGTTAAGAACTTAAGGCATGTATTGGTTAATGAGATTGGCTGAAAGTCACCAACAAACTCAGGGTTTAACTTCTTAGGTATGAGGGTAATGAGAGAGGTGTTAAGACACTCCAAGCTGCATTTTCCCTCATAAAATTCCGCAACCAACTTCATAAAGTCTGCCTTGAGAACACTCCCACATCTCTTCATAAAGAGGCCTATAAATCCATCCAGGCCAGGGGCACGATCTGCCGGCAAATGATTAATTACCTCCTCTACTTCATCATCAGTGAATGGTCTGGATAAAGCCTCCAGTCCATCGACTCTGGTCAGGAGGCTATTAAGGTCAAAATTCATGCGAATACCCTTGGCTTGGTCCATGCGCTCCTTGAAATCAGACCAAAACATGGAAGCTAACTGATGGTGATCAGTCACCACATCACCCGCAACATCTTTAATGGAGGTGATGGTATTTCTTCGGTATCGTTCTGTTGCCATGGCGTGGAAAAATTTGGTGTTTTCCTCGCCCACTTTGATGAATCTGATGCTACATCGCTGTTTCCAATATATAAATTGCAAACAAAGGATATCTTCAAGATGGAGTTTAACAATTTTCCAAAAATTTATCTCTAGCCAAGTGAGCACCCGTAGTTCCTCCAAACCATCAAAGTGCAGAATCACCTTATTGCAATCAGCAATTAGGGCTTTAACCTTCGAAAGGCTCACATGCCACCTCTTAAGAGCATAACGCAGGGCTTTAAACTTGGCTGAAATTGTACGAGCAGCAGAAGACCTTCGAACAGGCATGTTCCAAACTTCAGAAACACATTCAACAAAACCTGGGAGATTTACCCAATAGTTTTCAAAACGGAAGACTTTGGCTTTTGGAACAGAAGTGGCAACAGAAACCACACAGGGTACATGATCCGATGTTGTCTGTGCAAGGGGCATGACCATAGTATTAGGGTGATCTGAAGTCCAAGATACCGTGGTGAAGAACCAATCAATCTGCTCAAGAAGAGGATTTGTTTGCATATTGGACCAGCTAAACTGCCTTCCTTTTATTGGTAATTCCACCAATCCTAGGTGACCAATAATTTCTTTGAAGAGAAATATATCATTAACATTACCCCCTGGTAGATTACGGTTTTCCAAAGAACGTATGAAGTTAAAATCACCAAGAAGTAACCATTTCTCATCAACCTGAATGTTCAGGTTATATAACCACTAAGCAAATTCATCGCGAGCAGGATTCTGACAAGGACCATAAACTGACACCAAAGTCCAAACTTCAGAAGTGTGTGCGGATGTAAATTCCACAATGATGCCATAGGAATGAGCTTCAATTAATTTCCCAGAGAAGAAAGCCGAATTCCAAATAATCAGGAGACCACCAGAAGCACCAGACGATGACATATACACAAAATTATCAAAGCGTCGAGGACAAAATTTCCTAAGAAAACGCTGATCGATATGCATGCATTAAGTTTCTTGCAAACAAACGATAGAGCACCCACTTTCATCTATCTTCTGCTTAACTGCAAGTTGCCGCGCTTCAGAGTTAAGACCACGTACATTCCAACACAATACCTTCCAGTCTCTAAAGATTGTCTGATTCAGAAGGATCAGCTACAAGCTTCTCTGCCGTGATCTTCTCAGGGGCAATACGCAGGCGTGCGCCAATGCGTTGAAGATCAGAAATTGCAGTTGGAGGAGGCACAACTGGCTCATCAGGAGAGGGTGCAGTCTGGCCAGGCCGGGCACTGGTTTTATGCTTCTTAGTGCGCTTGACAGACTGTGGGCTGACTGATCTTGGGGGCGCCTGACGGAATCCATCACGCAAGGCGCTAAGCCGGGCACTGTGACGGACTTGGGATTCCAGAAGAATCGGCCAAACAGAGGCAGATTTATGAGTTCTCTTGTTGCTAATAACAGGCATAGCGGATAACTGAAACTTCTCTGAAACAGGTTCAGACAATTCAAAGGGCTCATCAAAGCAGAGTGCGCGAGCAACTGGACGCTTGACAGGTGAAAGCTGGCAGACAACCTCAGAATCAGATGAAGGAGGCAACAAACTGAAATCCAGACTTCCAATAGAGAGGCTATGACTCCAAGATTTCTTGATTAAGTTAAACAGAGGCATTTGCAATGGCCGCGGGATGACTGCCGAATCAAATTGCTGCATGAACTTACAGAAGGTACGAGTCCACTGCATCTGTGGGGGCAAAACTGGGCCAAAAACAGTTAGAACCTGACCAATATGTAGAACCTACTGAGCTGGAAGTTGAGCTTCATGAGGTTGAAGGGGCACAATATCAGCATTGTGCAAAGCAGCAGGGCCAATGTCATTATTAATTGAATCATCAGAAACTTGCAGCACCATCGACTCTTGAGACTGAACTTCGACAGGTTCCTCGGGTGCTGCAGCATTGTCAGGGACGGCATCATGTTGCACATTGTCATTGCCAACAGCAGGAGGAGGCACATCATTCCATCCTAAATCATGAAAATCTGGCATTCCATTCTTTGACATTCATCACAAGAAGAGACAAACTTACGGGCATCCTTGAAGAGAGTAGGCCAATAAAATCCAGATTGTAATACCTTGTGAGCAGTTCTATCTCCAGCATGATGCCCTCCATAAGCTTTGGAGTGACATTTCCGTAGGATTTGTCCCTGTTCATGCTCAGGTACACAATGCCTAATATTACCATCTACTCCTTCTTTATAAAGATGTGGGTCATCCCAAAAGTAATGTCTTAAATCATAGAAGAATATTTTGTTTTGCTGGTATGTAAAGGAAGGTGGTAAATATTTAGCAACAATGTAATTATCATAGTAAGCATACCAAGGAGTACTATGAGAAACATTTATTGCAGCTAACTGCTCATCAGGAAAACTATCATCAATAGGTAGTGGGTCATCAAGCACATTTTCAAGCCTAGACAAGTTATCAACTACTGGGTTCAAAGCTCCTTTTCTATCAATGATATGTAAATCAATTCTTGTAACAAGGGAACCCAATGAATAAGTCTAGGTTTAGCATCTTTCTTTTCCATAAGATATTTAATAGCAGCATGGTCTATGTGAACAGTTACTTTGGAATCAACAATATAAGATCTAAATTTATCACAAGCAAACACCACTGCTAAGAATTCTTTTTCAGTAGTAGCATAATTTCTCTGAGCACTGTCTGGAGTTTTACTAGCATAATGAATAACATTCAATTTCTTATCAACTCTTTGTCCTAGAACAGCACCAACAGCATAATCACTAGCATCACACATAATTTCAAAAGGCAAGTTCCAATCAGGTGGTTGAACAATAGGTGCAGATATTAAGTATTTCTTGAGTGTTTCAAGGGCTTCAAGAAAATCATAATAAAAAACAAAAGGAATATCCTTTTGCAAAAGATTAGCAAGAGGCCTAGAAATTTTAGAAAAGTCTTTGATAAATCTCCTATAGAAACCAGCATGACCTAGGAAACTACGAATACCTTTTATGTCCTTAGGACATGGCATTTTCTCAATTGCATCAACAATAGCTTGGTCCACTTCAATACCTCTTTTAGAAATTTTATGACCCAAGACAATGCATTCATTAACAATAAAGTGGCACTTCTCCCAATTCAAGACAAGATTTGTTTGTTCACATCTCTGCAAAACTCGCTCAAGATTGCTTAAACAATCATCAAAAGACTTCCCACAAACAGAAAAGTCATCCATGAAAACCTCAACAATATTTTCACAAAAGTCAGAGAATATAGCAGTCATGCATCTTTGAAAGGTAGCAGGTGCATTATATAAACCAAAAGGCATACGTCTATAAGCATAAGTTCCAAAGGGACAAGTAAAAGTAGTCTTTTCTTGATCAGGTTGAGAAACAGGTATTTGTGAAAAGCTAGAATATCCATCAAGGAAGCAAAAGTGTGTGTGCTTAGATAATATTTCAAGCATTTGATCAATAAAAGGCAAAGGGTAATGATCTTTTCTAGATGCTTTGTTTAATTTTCTATAATCAATTACCATTCTATAGCCTGTAACAATTCTTTGTGGAATAAGTTCATTCTTATCATTAGGAACAACAGTAATACCTCCTCTCTTAGGGATACAATGAACATGACTTACCCATCTACTATCAGCTATAGGATAGATTATACCTGCTTCCGGAAGTTTTAAGATTTCCGTTCTTACCACTTCTTTCATTTTTGGATTCAACTGATGTTTATGATCAACAACGGGTTTAGCATCAGGTTCCATATTAATTTTGTGCAGACATAGAGTGGGACTAATGCCCTTTAAATCATCAAGAGTATATCCAATAGCAGCCCGGTGCTTCCTTAGAACTTTCAATAATATTTCTTCTTCATGTTCTGAAAGGTTAACACTAATAATAACAGGATATATTTTCTTTTCATCAAGGTAAGCATATTTCAAAGTGTCTGTCGGAGTAAATAACCACGGGTAGCCTAGCTGGCTCCCCCTGGCTCTTCAAAAATTGTTAGGCAGAACAAGCCCTCAAGCGTCCAAGACAGATGAACGCCTTCCTATGGCCGGCTGGCCCACCGGCCGGCTTCCGGAAGGCGGCAAGGCTATGCTGGCCCTCGCGAAAAGGGCCGACTCCCAGTAGCCGGCTATGAGAAGGCCGGCTCCTGGCAGGCGGCCAGGCGTCCCCCCCTCAAAGTCTGCACCCCCATAACGGCGGTGAGACAGGGCGTGGCTACAATAGAGCCTCCCACCCCCGAATCCCGAAGCACGCATGGCCACAGTGCGCCGTCCGGCCAGCACTGTTGCCATGTTGACCATGACGCCACCCACGAGAGGCCGTCAGTACGGCCCGTAGGTGGCGGGCCCCGCCAGCCAGAGAGACACCCGAAGGCGGCCAAGCCTCGCCCAGTCGGCCTGAGACGTAGCCGGCACCCGTCAGCCGGCTACCTCCCTCCCTCGAAGTATGTGCACCATTAAGGAGACAAGACGAGGTAAAGCTACAGTGAGAGCCCTCCAGGCGGCGGCACTGTAGCCATGCTTACCCCGGCAAAGCCCTCGTCATTAGGGGCGAGGCTACAGTGACCAGCAGCCGACAAGACCCCCGAGCGGTGGGGCTGGCCTGTCGGCTAAGAGGCCGGCAGCCAGTGGGACCCACCAGTCGGCGGGCCCAGCGGCCGGCGGAGAAGCCGGCGGATACAGACACTGACGGCCTGGACCCGCATCCAGCCAGATTACCATTGTACCCCTGGGGGGTAGGCCTATATAAACCCCCCGGGGCACCCATGCAAAGGGTTGATCTCTTAGAGTTTTAGACACCACATAGAGAGAAGAGGAGAGCTAGCCTTGCCCTTCTTCTTCCTCTAGCCAAACAGCTCAAGGAGCCACTTGTAGCCACTTGTGTTGATCTAGTGATCATGCGGAGACTCCGCAGAGCAGGACTAGGGGTGTTATCTCCACGGAGAGCCCCGAATCTGGGTAAGATTCACCGGCGTGCATGTCTTCGCCTTATCCCATTTCCAGGCACCGGCGATGTCTTACTGGCTCCCACAATGATAAGCCACCCATTGGCATATGTCGCACCTACCACCCGACATTTGGCCCACCATGGGGCCAGGTGCACCATCGTCCGGAGACCTGTTCTGGACGGGAACCCTTTTCCTTCCCAGCGAGCGTAGCCAGCCCGGCATGCCCGATGGCGCTTGCCCCGACGCGCTGCAAGGCATCAACGACGCCTGCGCGGCGAGCTGCCTCGCCGATCTTCTTGGCAAGGCTCGCATGTCCGATGAGCCGGCGTCCAACGAGGGCACAGACTGCCCCGAGAGCAGCCTCGTCAGCCTCCTCGACCAGCTTCACGTCTCCAGCGAGCCTGCTGTGGATTTGGAGTCGGTCGGCTCCACCGACCCGATGCTTGTCGACTCCGACATGGCATCGCTTGATGCCTTCCCCACCAACGTGGTGATCATCGACGACCCTCTTCCTCGAGCCGACAGTGACGGCAGCACTGTCACTGAGGTGCTGGTCATCAGCCACGGCGCCGCCTCAGGCGAGAACGCCCACGACGCCCTACAAGCGGCGCTACACGACCTGTCCGCCTCCGAGACACTGGAGGCACGCCCTCCGAGACACTGGAGGCACGCCACCTCGCCCTCATCACGGAGGGCCAGAAGATAGCATCCATGAGACGCCTCACTGAGGCACACCAGCGCGAAGTCGACCGCGCCGCCTTTGGTACGCCGCCTCTTGGTGGGCCGAGCCAAGCCGGCATCGTCAAAAAGCGCGGCGCGGCCATTGCCAGCACGCTGGGAGCAGACCGCCCAGTCTATGCCACGCCACTCGAGAACCTGTGTGCCGCTCAGGCGGCCGTAGACGAGCTGAACGGGCTGGAGGCCGACGAGCTCCGCTACATGACTAGACGCATCCAGCAGCTGATCGACGCAGCCGCAGAGCGGCATGAAGCCAGCGCCCGCGCTGAAAGTCCTCCCCCATGCCGAGAGCATGGCGCGACATCCCGAACGCCGACTGCAGGCGGCGCCCGCGCGAGAAAAGACAAGGAGCCGGCTGCTAGCCGCAGTCGGACTCAGCTCACCATCGAGCGCAACGCAGAAGGCTGCCCCCGAGCTGTGGAACGACGAGGCAATCCGCCTCCTCCCCCGCCTCGTGGGGAGAGATATCCCACCCCACCACCTGTTACGCATCCGACTCTCGGCGGCCGACTAGGCCACCACGAAGGAGTCGGCGAGAATGATGCCCGCCACCGGATCGACCGCCTAGCGCGATCCCTGGCGCTAGAAGAATAAGATGATGTCGGCCCGCCTTGCTTTGGCCCCCGCATCCGCGACGAGCCCTTCCCCAAAGGGTTCTCGCTCCCAAGAGACACGCCAAAATACAACGGCTCCATGAAGCCGGAAGACTGGTTGATCGATTACTCCACCGCAGTCCGCATAGCAAAGGGCAACAGGCGCGTTGCCGTGAAGTACGTCCCACTCATGCTTCAAGGCACGACACACACCTGGTTGAACAACCTCTAGCCCTACAGCGTCAACAGCTGGCTAGACTTCACGGAAGTCTTCATCCGCAATTTCACCAGCACATACAAGCGGCCTCCCAAGCCCCGCCAGCTCTCCTTGTGCGTCCAAGGGCCCAGCGAATCAACTCGCGACTACCTCACGCGTTGGGCCGAGCTCCGCAACTCCTGCGAAGGGGTGCACGAGGTTCAAGCCATAGAGTACTTCACCGTCGGGTGCCGAGAGGGCATCCTCCTCAAGCACCGGCTCCTCTGCGACGAGCCGACTACCCTCGATGAGCTGCTGATCGTAGCAGACAAGTACGCCACGGCCGACTCTTCAATGAAGACTGAGCTTCGAGTGGATGCCTCTGGAAAGGTGCTCGCTCCGGCTCCCAAGACGTCGGCTGGTGACTCCAATCGACGCCCGTACCCAAACGACAACAAGCGCAAGGCCCCTATGCCGCCTTCCACCAGTCAGCAAGTAGCCACAGCGAAGACGAACAACCTGAAGGGCAGCCCATGCCCAAGAAGCAGAAGGGCGGCAGGCCGGCTTGGCAGCCGGCTTTCTCCTACGAGCAAACCCTTGATGCCCCCTGCAAGTTCCACAGCGGCGCAAAGCCGTCCAACCACACGACTCGGAAGTGTCATTGGCTCACGCGAATCTCCAAAGGCAAAGGGCTGGTGCCGCCTCCACCTGCTGGCCAGCCACCTCCAGCCCCTCAACAGCCGGCTGCTCGACCAGCAGTCGGAGCCATTCAAGACGAGTTCCCGGACGAGCATGCCGCCTACGTCATCTTTACAAGCCAAACTGAAGACAGGCGCAGTCGGAGCCGACAACACCAAGAAGTCAACGCGGTCGCCTCTAACAACCCAGAGTTTATGCATTGGTCTGAGAAGCCTATAAGCTGGAGCCGGGCCGATCACCCAGAGGTGATGCCGTCTCCCGGCTCTTATGCATTGGTGTTGGACGCCACCCTCGCGACAGAAAGGCGAGCTGCCCGTTTCTCCCGTGTACTGATTGACGGTGGGAGCAGCATCAACATACTGTACCGTGACACCATGGAGAAGCTGAACATCAAGACGAAGCAACTCATGCCAAGCCGGACTGTGTTCCATGGCATCGTACCCGGCCTGTCCTGCTCACCAATCGGCAAGATCAAGATAGATGTTCTCTTCGGAGACAAGGATCACTTCCGCTGAGAAGCAGTCTGGTTTGAAGTGGTGGATCTGGAGAGCCCTTACCACGCGTTGCTTGGCCGACCTACCCTGGCCAAGTTCATGGCCGTGCCCCACTACGCCTACCTCAAGATGAAGATGCCAAGTTCAAAGGGGATCATCACCATAGCCGGAGACTACAAGAAATCCTCTGAGTGTGCTGCAGCCAGCAGCCGGCTGGCCGAGTCCCTCGTGATTGCCGAAGAAAAAAACATGCTGGACCGAGTCGTGGCCATGGTCGGCAAGCAGCCGGCCCTGTCCCCTGACCCCAAGGAATATGATGGTCAAGGCTCCTTCCAGCCGGCCAAGGAAACAAATAAGATACCTCTGGACCCAGAGAACCCGGAGAGGTTTGCCGTAATTGGAGCAAACCTGGACAGCAAATAGGAAGGCGAGCTCGTCGATTTCATCCGTGAGAATTGGGACATCTTTGCATGGTCCCCAAAGGACATGCCGGGTGTTCCGAAGGATTTCGCCGAGCACAAGCTACACGTCCGAGCAGACGCAAAACCAGTCAAACAACCTCTCCGCCGACTGTTGGAGGAAAAGAGAAGGATTGTAGGAGAAGAGATAGCCCGGCTTCTGGCAGCCGGCTTCATTATGGAGGTGTTTTTTTTCAGAATGGCTTGCCAACCCGGTCCTTGTATTGAAGAAAAACAATAAATGGCGCATGTGTATAGATTATACCAGCCTCAACAAAGCCTGCCCCAAAGATCCGTTTGCCACCTCGAATCGATCAAGTGATAGACTCCACAGCCGGATGCGAGCTGTTGAGTTTCTTGGATGCTTACTCAGGCTACCATTAGATCAAGTTGGATCCAGCCGACCGCCTGAAGACCGCCTTCATCACACCATTCGGAGCTTTCTGCTACCTGACTATGACATTCGGCTTGAGAAATGCCGGTGCCACTTTTCAGCGTTGCATGCAGAAATGCCACCTCAAGCAACTTGGCAGAAATGCCCACGTCTATGTAGACGATATTGTGGTGAAGACGGAGAAGCGCGGCACCCTGCTGGAAGACCTCAGAGAAACATTTGACAACTTGCGCCGGTTTCAGATCAAGCTCAACCCTGAGAAATGCGTGTTCGGAGTACCAGCTGGCCAGCTTCTAGGCTTCTTGGTCTCCGAACGCGGCATCGAGTGCAACCCAGTGAAGATCAAGGCTATAGAGAGATTGGAGATTCCTACCAAGCTGCGAGACGTCCAAAAGTTTACCGGGTGCCTGGCCTCCCTGAACCACTTCATCAGCCGGCTAGGAGAGAAGGCTCTCCCCCTGTACCGACTCATGAAAAAGTCCACCCACTTCGAGTGGAACGACCAAGCAGACCAAGCTTTTCACGAGTTGAAGAAGATGCTGACCACGCCACCTGTCTTGGCGGCGCCAACTGAGAAAGAGCCCATGCTCCTTTACATTGCCGCGACTAGCCGAGTGGTCAGCACAGTTATTGTGGTCCAACACCCAGAAGAAGGCCGGGCTCAGTTAGTCCAGAGGCCGGTGTATTATTTGAGCGAAGTACTGTCCACCTCGAAGCAAAACTACCTGCACTACCAGAAGATGTGCTATGGAGTATACTTCGCCACCAAGAAGCTGAAGCCCTACTTTCAAGAGCATCCCATCACGGTCGTATGTACTGCCCCGCTTGCCGAGATCATAGGCAGCCGGGATGCATCCGGTCGGGTGGCCAAGTGGGCCATTGCGCTGGCTCCTTACACGATCTTCTACCAGCCTCGCACCGCCATCAAGTCCCAAGCATTGGCCGACTTCCTTGTTGACTGGGCCGAGACCCAGTACCTACACTAGTAAAAAAAGACACATCCATGACATTTTGGGCCGAACGAAAAAAAATTATGTCATACATATGACACTTCTATGACGATAATTGTGACAAAACCCGGTATCATCATAGATGTGGTGGGCTCCTACTTCTATGACAAAAAATCATGACAGAAAATGGGCTTTTCGTCCTGGGCGGGCCGGAGACGCAGCTGCATGACATTCTTTGGGCCGTCCATGAAGGAAAAACCGTGGTAGAAGCGAGGGGGTGGAAAATTTCGGGGAGTTCCCGGTTACGGTGGGAGGTCGGGGGCCGAGCGATGCGCGTTTCTCTCGTACACGTACGCGCGTGTGTGCGAGGCGTTGGCTCTAACTGAACCCGAGCGAGGCGTTGGGCTCTAACTGAACCCGAGCGATTGCACTACAGGCTATGCGTTACTGAACCCGAGCGATCGATCGATGGCTGTTAACTGAACCCGATCGAGTGATTCCTTCGCTAGTGCTGCTAACTGAAGCTGATCGATGCTGCCTCTGGGATGAACAGTGAGCGTTGCGGGGGGATTTGGAAGAACAGTGAGCGGTGGCGTTGCCTCTGGATGAACAGGACCCCGTGGTGTGGTGGAGTGCTGGATGAACAGTAGACGGTGGAGGCGTGCCCGTGGAGGGGTGGTTGAACAGGACCCCGTGGTGTGGAGGGCTGGATGAACAGTAGACGGTGGAGGGGTGCCCATGGAGGGGTGGTGGAACAGTAGCCGGTGGAGTAGCGCGCGGTGGAGGATGAATGAACAGGAGCCCGTGGAGGCTGGAGGAGGTCGACGGTAGCCCGTGGAGGCTGGAGGAGGTTGACGGTGGAGATGAACAGTATCTTGTGGAGTCCCGTTTTGCGGTACGCCACACCCCTCCCGATGAACAGGACCCCCGTTTCGACCGTAGGAGGTCCGTTTCGTCCGTTTTGCGGTACGCCACACCCCTCCCGATCAACAGGACCCCCGTTTCGACCGTAGGAGGTCCGTTTCGTCCGTTTTGCGGTACGCCACACCCTCCCGATCAACAGGACCCCCATTTCGACCGTAGGAGGTCCGTTTTGTCCGTTTTGCGGTACGCCACACCCCTCCCGATCAACAGGACCCCCGTTTCGACCGTAGGAGGTCCGTTTCCTCCGTTTTGCGGTACGCCACACCCCTCCCGATCAACAGGACCCCGTTCTGAACGTAGGAGGTCCGTTTCCTCTGTTTTTCGGTACGCCAGGCCTCGTTTCCATCGCCTGTTCCGTCCAAGCCCTCCCGATGAACATGACCACGCATTCCGTTCCGACCCAGCCGGTTGGCTCCCACGCGTTCCGTTGCCTCCCGATGAACACGACGCATTCCGTTGCCTCCCCATGAACACGACGCATTCCGTTGCCTCCCCATGAACACGACGCATTTCGTTGCCTCCCCATGAACACGACGACGACGCTGTTTCTCCGTTCCGACCCAGCCATCTACACGAGCCCTGGCCGTACATATGCGCGAGTAGGTGTTCGAGACCCCGCCCGTATGTACACATACGTGGCCGTATTTTCTTTCTTGCACACTAGCCGCTGTACGTATGTGTACATGCTACGTGCGCTTCTACTACGACACGTGCGCCTCTACTACGACACGTGAGCGCCTCTACATCGACCAGTATGTACGTACACATTCGCGACCAGAATGACAATGCTACGTACGCTTCGACCAGGTGGGTCCCGACTGTCAGGCACTTCCTTGCCTGCGAAGATGTAGCTGGTGGGTCCCAGCAGTCAGGGGGGCGAATCGTTTTTTTTTGCCCGGACGCACTTCCTTGCATGCGAAGATGTAGCCGGTGGGTCCCAGCAGTCAGGGGGGCGAATCATTTTTTTTGCCCGGACGCACTTCCTTGCGTGTGAAGGTGTAGCTGGTGGGTCTCAGCAGTCAGGGGGCGAATCATTTTTTTTGGCCGGACGCACTTCCTTGCGTGTGAAAATGAAGCTGGTGGGTCCCAGCAGTCAGGGGGAAACGTTTTTTCCGCGAAATACAGTGGCCCGTCCGGTGGGTCCCAGCTGTCAGGTGGAGGAATCATTTTTTTCCGTGTAATAAGGAGGCACTTCCTTGCTGCGGCCGTGGACCCAGCTGTCAGCCTCTCCACGTACAGTCCACATCCGATGGAAGTCGTTCCTTGACCACGTTGAGCAGGCCACGCCGAGAGCACCACGGCGGTGGACGACGGCGAGGCCTAGGAAGGGGACGGCGCGGAGCCGGGGAAGACGCGGCAGTGGAAGCCCGCGCGGAGAGGAGTACGAGGGTTCACTAGTTCGACTACGGTGTGAGGCTGCCGTCGCCGCAGGGCCTGGCCAGTGATGGGAATAGTAGGGGGCGGTGAGGCCTCTGCGGCAGCACAGCCGGCCACGGGAGGCAGGAGCATGCGGCACGACCGGCGCTGCTTTGGGCGGCTGGAGCAAGAAGACCAGAGGTTGAAGAAGCACTACGGCTGTTGGATGGACATCGTACGATCACTAGAGCTAGAATCGTTCATATTGACTAAGTTGACAAAGCCTTCCGTCCCCGTCAACTTAGTTGGCCCACAAGTCATCCTCCCACTATGGTGGGTCCCAGCTAGCAGGGGGTATTCATTTTTTTGTGCGTAATAAGGAGGCACTTCCTTGCATGCGAAGATATAGCTAGTGGGTCCGACATGTCAGCGGGGGGAACGTTTTTTCGCGAAATACAGAGGCCCTTCCGGTGGGTCCCAGCTGTCAGGTGGAGGAATCATTATTTTGCGCGTACAGTCCACGGCCGATGGATGTCGTTCGTTGACCACGTTGACCAGGCCGCGCCGAGAGCACCATGGCGGTGGACGACGGCGAGGCCTAGGAAGGGAACGACACGGAGCCGGGGAAGACTCGGCAATGGTTGCCCACGCGGTGGGGAGTACGAGGGTTTACTGGTCCGGTTGCCATCGCCGGAAAATAACAGGAGGTGTGGGTGAGTAGAGGAATGGCCTGGCCAGCAATGAAGTAGGGTGGGGCGGTGCGGCCTGTGCGGCAGCACAGCCGGCCACGGGAGGCGGGAGCAGGCAGTCCCACCGGAGCTGGTTTGGGAGGCTGGAGCAAGAAGATCAGATATTGAAGAAGCAGCACGGCCGTTGGATTAACATCCAACGGTCACTGCTGCTAGAATCGTTTGTGGACTCAGTTGACAAAGCCAAAGTACACGTCAACCTAGTAGACCCACAAGTCAGCCTCCAAATCTGTCCCAAACAGCATACAACCCAAAATTTCTAGCCAGATTCAAATTAATTTTAAATCTAAATATACATTAATTTAAATTCAATGAAATTTTACCTGCACAAAAACAATGAAATTTAAAATATCAAAATCCGAAAGAAAACAGTATTTTGGAAAGAATTGCCTGTTTGCTGTATTTTTCATTTTACAGCCCATTTATTATTACTTATAGCCCATTTCTTATTACTTATAGCCCATTTTCTGGGCAAAATGCATCCCTCCTCGTCTTGAAAGATTTCTGGCCTAGCAGAGCGTAGAAAAGCAAGTAGGCCTACGTTGGTTATTCTGCAAAAAAAAAGAAGCTGGCTAGCCATTTTCAGAAAGGAAAAAAACAAACTGGGCTGGTCATGTGCTAAACATATGAAATAAAAGCCTGGGCTAGACGGGCCACGGGTCCCGCACAACCCAGTTGATACCCTTCTCCGTCCCGAAAAAACAAAATTACTGCGCGCTGCTGGGTCCCTACTGTCATCCTCACCATGTACAATCATCTCCTTATTCCTCTCGGTTGTTGACCATGTTGACAACACCGGAGGGCGGCGCCGCGGCGAGCGAACCAAGGCGGAGGACGATGGTGAGGCCTCAGATGGGAATGAACAGGAGCCGGGGAAGATCACAGCCAGCCGTGGGAGGCGGGAGCAGGCGGTCCCGCCGGCGCTGGTTTGGCTTTGGCGGCTCGAGGAAGAAGAGACTGAAGAAACGCGACAGACGTTGAATGTCAATCCAATAGTCAAGGTTGGCACAATCATTTGTTGACTAAGCGGACACCAAGTAGCATACTTTTTATATATAGGCAGAAAACTGCGAGGAAAATGCGTTCGTCTGCCGTCCTCCTCACAGGGAACATTCGCCACATAAGTGACTAGCACCCTTGGTTTTCAACCAAGAGGTCTTGGGTTCGAGTCCCAGGAACTCTCAATTTTGTCCTCCTTCCTTCCTCGCAAAAAAGGAAAGAAAATCAAACACTTGGGAAGGCGTACAGAACAAGCTAGTGTACCAGTAAAGAGACGTTGCCGAGTTTTAGAAAAAAGAAAGACGTGCTCCTGTAGCTGGTTCGAATCCAAACCTAGACTATGACTATATATGGTGCTATGCTACTCTGCAAGTAATGAAACTGACATATCCAACGTTCGCTTCTCCTCTTCTCTACTTACTCTGCCTAGCATCAGAAGCTCTGGCCGCAACAACCATGTTTGCTGGCTGCTCGTCCACCTGCTCTTCAGTAAGCAACAACCAGATATGCGCCAAGTCGCCACCCGTACCATCGCCTGTGGGTCTCATCACACCCCCGCCGGCACGCGCACCACAGCCGATTGCTCATCGCAACCCGCTGCCTTTGGTGTGGTGCCACTGCTGCAAATCACGCAGAGTCATCCGTCGCGTCTCAACCACAATCCGCAACCCTGGCCGAGTCTTCTACAAATGCCCGAATCATGGGGTAATAATATGTTTAAGTGTTGTTTTGCTGCTTTCAGTTGCTGATTTTTTTAATAGTTTGGTTGATGATCTTCCAATTTGATTTGTGCAGAAAAGGGAAGATTCGTGTGATTTGTATTTCTGGGAAGTTGCTGATGTGGGGGAATGAAACTACGCTGATTATTTGGTTAGCAGAGGAATCCCAATACCAGCAGGTTGGGGTGTTGGACAAGTAACTGAAGGAACGGCAGAAGAGGAAGATGCAGAGCAGAAGGTTAAAGATGCAGTTCCTCTTATCATGGCCAAGCAACAGCTGCTGAACGGCCTTGACAGCAATGAGGAGATGAAAGAGCTTGTGAAGATAATGGGCAAAATCGATGTGCTCTGTAGGATGATTGTCTCTTTATTTGCAGTGTATGTAGCACTCGTGATGTATTTAGTGGCTACGACATGAGCACTTTGCTGAAACTAGTAATGAATGAAACCTGTGTAGCAGGCTGGGCGTAGGGTTGTGAACATCTAATGATTTGTATTAACGGAAATCAGGGGGTATCCCCTTTTGCTCATATAAATAAATAAATAGCAGAGGCCCTGTCGGGTCAGCTTTGTTCTCATTCGAAGACGTCGAGCAAATTGCAGTCCAACAGCAAACTATGTCATCAAATTCAAGTTTCACAGCCAAATATGAGTACAACTAAACAACAATGTCATCATGTTTTAGTTGTCATACAATCACCAAACACAAATCAGCATACATAACAAGTGATGTTCTCACAGCAAAATACTAAACAACATGTTCATCAGGTTTCAGTTGTCATAGCAAACACAATTTCACATAGTAGATAAAAAACGTCTTCTGACAGGCAAATACGAGAAAAGCAATGTAATCATAATCCGCAGCAGCAGCGTCAACATCTTCGCCATGTGTATCAGTCTGAATCGTAATTCCCCACGGTGTCATCTTCTTCTTCGTCCTCAACGTCCTCGAACGTTGGCTTCTTCTTGATCAACTCTTGTATGTCCACAGCACGACAGGCAATCTTTTCGCCGGCATCATTGACGTGATGGTTCTCAAAGATATTAGGAACATCTGTGTTATCTTGTACATCAGGAGCAGTGTAAGCATCATCTTGTTGTGCAACTTCATTAAACGAATTCCTCTGCTCAAACCTTTGCAATACTCTCCAGTCATCGCTACGTGCAAATGTGTCTTCCAAAAAAAATATGTGTTGCTTGATTTGCCAAAATAAAAGGCTCGTTGGTCTGGTACGCCGCCTTGACATTGATGGATTTGAAATAATCATCAGCTCTGGGTTTTGCGATCCTGGAAAACAGGTTATACCAATGACAGCACAACAGAACCACACATCGATGATCCTCGAAACTGGAGATATACTGCAACTGAACAATGTCTGTTATGTTAGCATACATTTCAGTTGTCTCTTTGTCATACGTATCCGTGCTCATGATGGCACTGTTTTGTGTCTTCCTGCCTTCGTCTCGTGCAAGGGTGTTGTAGCGCACATCTCCAACAACGCAAGATTCATAATGTCTTACCCGAGTATCAGGACCCATTGCTAGTGAGTAAAGGGCATCATCAACTGCCTGCCCATCCTCCCGCATCTTCTTAACCTATGGTTAGAAAATAGACAAGCTGATCATCTTATGTACTCAATATATTAAAAAACTGACAGTGCACTTCAAAAGCTTACATGGTTCTTAAACCATTTCGCAAATCCTGCCATAACCAGTTTGTCAATGTTCCTTGGATTTCGCGGCAGTAACTCCTCTTTGTAGATGCTGCACAACACAGTGATCGCGTCAAACATCTAAATATATAAGAATGTGCTGCAAGTTTAGTAGATTACGATGTATAAGCTGCAGTACTGCACTTACTTGATATAAGGTAGTATCTCAGGAAAGTTATTCAACACATACCAAACCATTTTGTCCAAATCTTTAGGTTTGTCCTCTTGTCGACTCTTCCCTGTAACTCGAACAGAATAATCAAAAACATTGAGCCCGAGATTGTCTTCACCCACCTCTTTGCTAAGCTAATCACCTGTTTCAATGTATTTTGAGCAGAATGTCAACGCTTCTGTAGCAATGTAGGCCTCTGCAATGGAACCCTCGGGTCTAGCTCTGTTCCTAACATATCCCTTGAAAGTGCCTCGCCGCCTTTCAATAGGGTACATCCAGCCATATTGTACTGGACCTCTAAGTAGTGCCTCATCAGGTAGATGAACACCCAAATGCACCATCACATCAAAGAAGGCTGGAGGATATATCTTCTCAAGGTCGCATAGGATAGTTGGTATCTTGTCTCTAAGACGCTCCAAAGCATCTATCCTGATATTCCTACTGCAGAGTTCCCTGAAGAATTGTCCCAACTCTGCAACTGCTCTGTATAAGTCAGGGCGGCCCAATCCTCTAAGGATAACAAGTAAAACCCTTTGAAGTAGGACGTGGCAATCATGAGTTTTCAACCCTTGTACCTTGTTCCCATCTGCACTGACTCTCCTTTCAGGGTTCGAAGCAAATCCATGTGGGAATCTCACACGTGACAGGACCTCGCAGAATTCTTTTCTTTTTACCTTGTCCAAGACGTACACAACTGGTATCATATCCCGTGGTTTACCTTCATCTTGCACCTGCAAATCCTTTCTGATACCCAGGTGTGTCAAATCAATCCTAGATTTTAAGGTATCTTTCGTCTTGCCTTCAATATTAAGAAGTGTGCCGATAATGACGTCACATATATTTTTTTCGATGTGCATCACATCAAGATTATGCCGTAGATCCAAATCTTTCCAATACTCCAAGTCCCACAAAGTGGACCTGCAGGTAAACAATAATCTCTCTTCTACCCTGCCACGCTTCCTTTTCCCGCTACCATTACCAGGATGGTTTCCTGGTGTAATATGCCTGACCTTCTCTAATTCCAGTTGCAACTCATCGGCGGTGAGCCTCTTTGGCGCATCACGGTTTTCATGCTTTGCATTGAACACATGTCTTCGGTATTTTCTAGGATGCGGCTTGTCCTTGGCAAGGAAACGGCGGTGTCCAATGTAACAGATCTTGCTAAATATTGCGTATGAGAGCGGATTCCTGTCACAGCGAACACATGCAGTGTAACCATGTGTCATTCGCCCTGACATAGTGCCCAAAGCCAGATAATCATGGATGCACCAAATTATAATAGCACGCAGAAAGAAATCAGCTGGTGGGCTGCTATATAGGTCTCGAGTGAGAACACTCTTCCATAGTTGTTGAAGTTCCTCCACAAGAGGCTCCATGAACAAATCAAAATCCTTTCCAGGACTTTTTGGACCTGGGATGAGAAAGGCCATCATGTAGTTTGATTCTTTGGTGCAGACATTTGGAGGCATGTTGTAAGGGATAACAAGCACTGGCCACATGCTATATGTGGCGCTCTGGTGGCCAAATGGGTTAAATCCATCTGAAGCTAAGCCAAGTCTAATGTTTCTCGGGTCAGCAGCAAACTCTTTGTGTTTATCATTGAAGCTTTTCCACTCACTACCATGAGATGGATGGCTCATTACATTCTGATCTCTGTACTCCTGGTTCCTAGAATGCCACAGTACATCCTCTCTTGTTTCAGCATCATGAAACAACCTCTGCAATCTTGGTGTAATTGGAAAATGTCTCAGAACATTATGAGGAATCCTCTTCACAGCATCGCCATCTTTCCATCTTGATGATTTGCATTTCGGGCATTCACATAAGTTGGCATAATCCTTCCGGAACAGAACACAATTATTCTTACAAACATGGATCATATCATATCCAATTCCAACTGCACGAAGGAAATTCTTCATTTTACTGTAGGTGTGTAGCAGCTCAGACGCATCTGGGAAAGACTTGGGGAAAGCAACCAACATCGCATCGAATGATTTTTTGGGTATCCGCTCAGATGTCTTCACCTGAAGAAAGGTGACCATAGCTGAGAATACTGACAGCTTATTTCCTGGGGTGACAGCAACGTTGCATTGTTCCAACATGCGGGCCCACCGTTTTTCTTCTGCAGGTGAAAGTTCACGGAATGCACGAGCATTTCGTAGCATTGTTTCAATGTTGGCCAAACTCACTGGCTCCGCCACCACCACCTCCTCCTCCTCTTCCACCTAAGCATCAGGCAGATCAAGATGGTGATCTGCTGCTTCCACGTAGTCAATAACATTGACGTTCACAGCTTCACCATGATGAACCCACCTAGTATATCTGACCGACATCCCATACAAGTGTAGATGATTTTGCACAGTTGACTGGGGTCTTGTAACTGAATTCATACAACTGCTACACGGGCAGAGCACACCTGATTTTAGACCACCGTACTCAGCTCTGATAAAGTTCATGAAGTTTTCAAACCCCTCGACATATGCAGCGGAGAATCTTCGAGCAAAAGTTATCCAAGTCCTGTCCATCTGTTAGACATACAAATTAGTTCTTCTACTAGATATTACAGGAAAAACATATATGCTTTTTTATGAAGTCCAGAAAAAAATACCTAGGTCAATGTCTAAAGCTATGGCAAGATATTTGGACGAGCAGATCTAAGTAACGAAATATATGTAAAGCTAATTCAGCAAACAGATTTGAGTGCCAAATTATGGCAGGCTGTTTCAGCAGTCAATGAGGCCGAGCACACAGCCATGGAACTATCGAAGGCCATCGCAGCAACAAAGATCGAGTATAAAATGGTGTAGAGCTATTTCACCTAACAGATTGGCTACTAAACCATGGCAATCTACGTCACAATAAATATATGGCAGGATATTTTAGCAACTAATCGGCCTTGGCATGCCATCTCAGCTAAGCAGATTGAGTGCAGAACAGGGCAAGGAAGCTTCTTAAGCAGAGCATATTGATAGTAAACTACTTCGGCAAACAGTGAGATTAACAGCGTATATCAGCTAACATTTAGTGCTAAACCGACATGAATGGGGCCTTAGTCTAGAATGCGCGTACCGTGGGAGAAGCTGACCGCCGTGCGTCTCCACACGAACGTCGCTAGAGGTGGCGGCGCTGACCGCCGTGCGCCTCCACAAGAACGTAGCCAGAGGTGGCGGCGCGGCTAGAGGACGGCAGTCTACGAGAGCGTACTGTGGGAGCGAGAGGATCGCCGAACCGCGGTGCCGACGTATCGGTGCGGCGGGGAGGGCGGCTTTGGCGGAGCGAATGGAGTGGAGGGGGATAGGGGGAGGGGGGTTTGGGGAATATTATTGGCTAGTTGGCCGAAGGGCGGTTGAATCGGATTTGCGGGGAATTTTTGGGTGTGGGGGGGGGGAGGATTTTCGCGCGGTGGGCGGGGGGAGTTTGGCGCATGGTCGGTTTCTCCAAGTGCAGACCCACGTGTCAGTGAAGAGGCAAGCCGAAGCGCGTTTCGTTTGCGTGAGCCGTGTGCAGGACCGAACGTGTGTGGGGTGCAATGCGACCGCGACAGGAGTGTTGTGAGTGTACCGCCTTTTTTCCTTTTAAACTAGGTGCTTCGCCCCCTCAAAATAAAATTGTTGCTTCGCGCGATCCATCGATACTACTACTAGTAATCCGGTAATCCCGACTAAAATGGCGCGGCCGGGTCTTTTCCCGCGCGATATGCTGGGAGGTTGGCTTAGTTGGGTTTTTTAGGACGAGTAATGCTACACATGCGTAATCCCAGTTACGTAATTAACATAATGTGAAACGTGTGGGCTGTTGATTGTAGATTGGGGGAGGGAGGGGCCCACCCCCATGAAAATCAGTGGAGGAGAGAGAGAGGCAATTTACGTTAACCCTTTCGTAGGTTCCCGTAGATGTAGAAAGATGTGTAATGCGTGAATGTGTAGTGGACGTACTATTGGAGTGCCTAAGATAATTTGTGTATGTATAGACCCTATGTGTTTATTTTACTTCACATGTTAGATTTGTCTTGGTTCAATAAAAAGCAGAGTTGGTGATGATGGTGTGCCTGTCATCCTGCAATATAGGCCGTCCGATCTATATCTAACGGATAGGAAGGAAACTATGACAATTTACCCGCACTCCTCTCCACATTTGCAGATAAGGCTTCCCCTCGTTCATCCTTTTCTCCCACAAGATCTTGATCTTCCGTGCAACGCACGGGCATCTTGCTAGTACTCCTACAATATGTATATTATTGTGAAAGTTCATATACACCGGCCGAGATTAATGCAAACACGGCAGATTTTCATTACATATCGAACTTTTATAGGACAGAAAAATAAAAGAAACCCGACCCTAAACCTATTCTACGGCGGCGACCGACGTCCTCCATCTGCGTTCTCTATGTACGGGGGCGGGGTTAAACACCCGTGAAGTGAAGGTGCGGTCTCCGGTGAGGAAGAGTAGAACACGGGATACGAACCGGCCAATTGGCACACCATGCCCTGCCGCCTCCCATGCCCTACTCATCCTCGGAGGAGTCCCCGACCTCGGCGGTGCCGGACGTTGGACGGCGACAAGTAGGACGCGTGGCTGACGGTGCTCCCGTCGTCGGCCTCCAGCATGGCCACCGCTTGTGCGGTCGCATCCGCGTCCGGCTACGCTGCTATTGCGTCGCGAGAGGTGACTTGAGCGAGGGCGGCGACCTCGAGCTTCATCCCCAAAGGCAAGCTCTCCTGCAGAGTGTTCCCACTTGCGGTCATGGCGGATGTGGTGCCAGGTAGGAGGACGATGCGCTATGGTGTGGAGGTTAGCTGGGTGTTGCCGCTTTAAGTAGCGCATTCCGGTGAGGCCAAGTGCCCGGGTGCGTCATTAAGTCGCCGAAGTTGGTTCCTCGGGCACCGAGCCTCTTAACAACGACATACGAACAGACGGCATGAATGCGGGCAGCTGGCGCCGGCTGGGAACGCACCACGCGACGGCGCGAGGGACGAGGGTTTTGGTGTGCCAGGGTAGTCAGCTGCGGTCGTGGCAACGTTGGAGATGCCCTTTGCTCACATGCGATCCCCGCATGTCATTGAAAAAGCAAGACGACCCGGCATGGTCTCAGGTCCAAAGGATGCAGTTGGCCGCGCTACACCACTCCGGGGACGCGTCGTGGCACCCCGTGCATCCTCGATGAGCCAGGTGTTGGGGTGTGTTTGGATTGTGGCCAAAGTGCACCTTACCAAAATTTTGGTCATGACCCAAAGATTGGTCTTTGTTTGGATGGTTGCCATTTTTTGGCATGCCAATGAACTCTAGCCAACTCTAGTTCATTTTTCTTGCCAATGTCGGCCAAATCATGGGCAACCAATACCTCAACCAAAATTTTGGTCATGACCCAAAGATTGGTCTTTGTTTGGATGGTTGCCATTTCTTTGGCATGCCAATGAACTCTAGCCAACTCTAGTTCATTTTTCTTGGCAATGTCGGCCAAATCATGGGCAACCAATACCTCAACCAAAATTTTGGCTACCCAATGCTTTGATGGGGCAACCTTGGGCACAAACCAAACATACCGTTGGTCGTGCCACAGCACTAACGCCACCCTCGGCACACTGAAACCGACCGTGTCTAGCGACGATATGAGCGTGTCGCTCACCGCGGTCGCCGTGTCCAGAGGCGGTGCTGGAGCTGCGCTCCGTTGTTGGCCCCAACGACCCACATGAACGGTTGTCGGTGGCGAGGAGGTCGTGGGCCAGCTCCTCCATTGGACTAGTCTGCGCTACGTCGTCCCGACGGGTGCGCCCCACATGTCGGTTTCCCTGTTTTCCCGACCATATTCGAGCGTCAGTGCTCCGCGTTGCGCATTAGGCCTTTCACTATGTAGGCCAAGCGAGACAGCTTATTGTTTATTTGAGCCGTTCAAGTATAATCATGTGGCGTTTGCTTATTTCTCATTCCTCTCCAACCCACGTCTCCATCGATCATGTCGCCCTCCAGTCGAGTCCACCCTCCCGCATGCCTCATTTGAACATTCCGCCGAGTATCATTCGCATGTACCCAACCTAGTCCTCTTTCAATAGATCTCCGGACCCTGAGATGAAATCGAGAGGGAACGAGTGGGGCATGTGATACCTAAGGCAGATTCAAAATTTTGAACCGGTGATCATAGCATCCGCAAATCATATATAAAGGGTATTCAATGTTCGTTTCGTTTTTGAACGTACAATATACTCCCCCTATCCTTTCTAGTTTACATATAAGTTTTATGTGTAGTCAAAGTATCTCTACTTTGATCAAAAAGGTATCAACATTCAACAACGCCCAATCAATATTGTTAGATTCGTAAGTACTCCTAGATTTGTACTCGAGATGGTTTCCAATTTGACTATTGACAAGATTAATAGTACATGAGATGTATAATGTGAAAATTATATCATTGGAAACTCCTTTCACATACGAATTTGATCGTATGCTTTGTGTAAGTTGCATGTCATATATTATTACTCCAACATTTGGTCAAAGTTAGCCTCGAAAAACGCATTAGACCCTGTATGCTTTGTGTAAGTTGCATGTCATATATTATTACTCTAACATTTGGTCAAAGTTAGCCTCGAAAAATGCATTAGACCCTGTATGCTTTGTGTAAGTTGCATGTCATTTATTATTACTCTAACATTTGTGTAAGTTGCATGTCATATATTATTACTCTAACATTTGGTCAAAGTAGTATAGTGGAAGTGGATCCTCTGACATAGGTATCCCTGCCTTACCCTCCCTTTCGGTCACTTACTGGCGGACCCCATGCTTGCTAGGCCACGCATGTCAGTTACTCAATGGGTTCGGCCACGTCAGGGGATCCTCATCCGTAGTATACTCCCTTTGTTTTTATTTACTCCGCATAAAACGGAGGGAGTGGTGGTATAATAAATGACGCGGGCGGGGGAGGGGGAGGGACGTAGGTTTGCTCTCAACTGCGGTCCCACAAGTGAGCGAAAACGCAAGACGAAGTGCGTTCCATTCGGTGAGCGACGTGGAGGGTCCACCGTGCCGGGCTGCAACACGAACGCGACAAGAGCGATGTACAGTCAAAACCGATTGACCGGTCGTCACCGGAACCACTATTCACACCAGAACCTTCGCTGCTCGGCCTACGCCAGCCACTGCCCTAAAACCACACCAAATCTCCAGCCCATTCCCCCACCTTTCGATCCCCTAGCCCGCATCAAGCGTCCCCTAGTTCGCCGGAAAGCCATGGTGCGCCGCAAGATCACTTACTACAAGATGCTGACGCCGGAGCGCCGTGCAGAAATCGCGGCGGCGGTCGGCGCCACAGACCTCCATTCCCAAGCTCGCTTTGCGGTGGGCCAATCCCCGAGTTCTCTGGAGCCAAGCTACGAGGAGGAGGAAGCCGATCCAATGTTCATGGCGGAGGTCGCAGCGCAGAAGGCCCCCGATGGGTATGAGACGATGGACGTCGACTTCATGCCGCCGTCCGAGTCCCCCATGGTGCAGGCGGACTAGCGGTTCAACATGGCGATACTAAAGGAGGACCGGGAGGTAGAGGCTGAACTCGACGCGGAGCGCGCGCATGCCGCTGCCATCGAGGCTCTCCTGCAGGCGGAACTGGATGTCGTGGATGTGAACCGGGCGGCGGAGGCTCAACTTGAGGCGGAGCGCGCGGATGCCACTGCCATCGAGGCCCTCCTACAGGCGGAACCGGACGTTCTGGACTTGAACCGGGCGGCAAAGGTTCGACTCGACGTAGAGCGCGCGGATGCCACTCTCATCGACGCCCTCCTGCAGGCGGAACCGGACGTCCTGGACTTGAACCGGGCGGCGGAGGCTCGACTCGACGCGGAGCGCGCGGATGCCGCTGCCATCGAGGCCTTCCTGCAGGTGGAACCGGACGTCCTCGACTTGAACCGGGTTGTGCTCTCGTCCGTGGAGAGCGCCCGCACGCTCCGCTTGAACGAGTAGCTGGAGGCCGAGGACAACCACGGTGCGGAGACACACGTCGGCAGCGACGGCTGGTTCGCGCCAGCAGCCAAAGACGACGAGGCTGTCTCTTTCCGCGAGCAGTGATAGTTTTTCTTTATGTTGTTGTTTTTATGGATCTTTTGCTGTGTAAAAACATATATTTGTTATGCAAGTCGCCTGACTTGGGTCAGTCTACCATTTCAGGCGGTTGGATGGATATCCTACGTCTCCTAACCCTTCTTTCCTTCTTCCTCACCTCTTC
This sequence comes from Aegilops tauschii subsp. strangulata, assembly GCF_002575655.3. Lineage (NCBI taxonomy): Eukaryota > Viridiplantae > Streptophyta > Magnoliopsida > Poales > Poaceae > Aegilops > Aegilops tauschii. The sequence goes on along the minus strand of NC_053037.3, from coordinate 384,465,998 downwards.
TTCTTCCCCAATAGACCACCGCATGGGTCGTACGGATACTCCCCAACATGCGGTTGGATAAACATACTCTATGAACGAAAATTATGTGTCAGCGATAGGATGGCTGAGTTTGGTTTGTTCACATGCGACATCACGTGTCAGTGAGGGTGCGTTCCCTTGGTTGGGTTTGCGGCGTGCAGGAGCGACTGTGTGAGGGTGCGGTGCGACCGCGGCGTGCAGGAGCAATCGTGTGAGGGTGCGGTGCGACCGCGACAGCCGTGCGCAAGTGTACCTCCTTCGCGTCACCTTGTGTCCAGATCTGAGATGCCACGTGTACCAGATGAATGACTCCAAGTTCGACCACCATGATCTAGGTGCGAGCCAAGGAACACTGTTGGAGAGACCCCCCTCATAATTTTCCTACATTGGTCATTTGATTCATAGGATAGGATGCTATAGGATTTTTTTCCTATATAATCATGTTTTAATTGGAAATCTAGCATCCACTCCAACTTTTGTTTCACTTCCTTTGTTCCTACGAAGAGAGTACTTGCTCTAAATGATGTGCCGCTGCAAGAGCCGCCTATATTAATTAACCATGCTCTAAAAAGGTGGACCAGCTTTGGCTATAGTAGTACTGTACTAGGTTAGTAGGTGACCTTGCGCTTGGCTCTTCTCCTCTTCTAGAAGTCGAACAATAATTATGGTACTACAGTAATACTTTTGGCAATCTGACACCAAATGAACGGCTGCACGTCCACCGCTTGTAAGCAAAAGTTTCTCCTCGTGCTGCGAGCCACCGTGCACGCGTTGGCGAGGGAGAAGGCATAGTAAGCAACCTTCTCGTCATTCTGCGAGTTGACGGGACACATCAAAGTTATTTATTAGTACTCTCTTCAAAAAGGGCCGACCATGTCCATGGCTACCATCCCGTGCTCTGTCATTGAGTACGTGCACTATTCACGTGCCATCGAGGAGAAAAATTATTGTGTAGTACTAGGTGCCATCGAAGTGCACGACTCACTTACCCACTGCATATCTCCATTTTCTTGCATGACACGCCACCTTGATGCTAGATGTCCCGCGTGTCATGGAGGCATATAGTATGATTTTGTAAAATGGAGGCATATAGATGTCCCGCGTGTCGGCAACAGGATGAACAAAGCTCATGTCTTAAACGAAAGAGTGGAAGAACATAGATTCCCGACGGGCGAGAAGGAGCTACAAACCTCGGGGTGGAGCGTGTGCACTCATAATATTTTATATTATTCAGCGATATAAAATCAACCAAATCTCTCCACGTTCCTATACCATTCTATAGAATGAGAATAACTTTGAACTTAAGCCATTGATCCACTCTATCCAATGGTCATAGTTGGAAAATCCAAACAAAACCAAGCATTGGATCAACTCTTTTTTCTAGATCAACTCTTTTAGCACTTAGATTGTTGCCGCCTGCCCACCTAGCCCACTTATATATCCGCTCACGTGTGATGACCACAGGAGCTATCCACTCAGATTGTATGTTAAAAAATAAAGGTCGATAACTAATGCGGCAAGAAGTCTTATTTGCATCCAGGAGGTCCTTTACTAGTACTACTAGGAGTACTAGTGCGGTGAGATGGTTTCTCGAAGAAGATGATGGAGAAGCGGAGTCAGCGAAGAGTGAAATGATGGTTGCTTCGTCCGTGCTTGTGTGATTTGACGCCTCACTGCTTTGTGATTTGTGATAGAAGGGACAGGGGAGTAGACTCTGTGCTCTATACTGTACTACATGCGTCCAAGCCTGGGAGAAAGAGGAGAGACGTTGCATTTTTCTATTCCTTCAATCAATCAATCAGGGAGCTTCGGTTCCATCTTTTTGGCTTTGGCAACACCGTCCACAATGGTTCCCACGATGCCAAAAGCTATTTTCACATTTGGCTACACATTGTGGATGCCCTTAACCGTACCACTTGGTTTTGCTCCTGTGTGCTATCTATACAAATCTCAATTATATTGATCTAAAAAATTATAGAATCAGGATTAGTAAAAAGGAGGTGATTTTGCCACGCGGATGGCGGGGGAGGTTTCTTATTTGAGCAATGCTACATCCACGTAATGGTTTACGTAAAGTTACGAACTGATGTGATGTGGGACTATTTGATTGGATTAAAGGAGAGGATTAGGCCCACCCCACCTGAAAATCAGGGGGGCATATATAGATTAGATGGAAAGTATACGTAGCAGCTATGTAGCCCTTTGTAAGTCTATGATTAGGCTTCTTATTTTCGGAGGACCTTGTCCTGGCGGTTTGCTAACATGCCGTCCCACGTGTCAGTGCTTTACCAAGCCGATCCGCGTCCCACATGAGGTAGAACAACGGCAGAAGCAACACGTGGTTAAGTTGAAGAAGATGAGGGAGAAGCGGATTCAGCAACGAGTGAAATGATGGTTGCTTCGTCCCTCCAACTTAACTGCGGGAAAGGTGCAGCTTTGTGATTTGACGCCTCATTGCTCATTACTACGCCGGCGCCATGACTGGGGTGCTTCACCCCGGCTGCTCTGCACTGTATTCCGGTATGGCACGTGGACCCGGTAGCTTGATGTCCCACATGTCGGCGAAAGGGACTAGAAGATTTATGAAAGCGAGCGCTCCACTCTTACGACGGAGGAGTAGACGACATGACGGCCCAGTGAACTGTCACTTGTAGTACTGTATAGTACTATAGTTTTGCTGTTTCGCACGATCCATCGATACAAACCCGATTAAACAGGAAAGGGCGGGATTTTTCCCGCGCGGTAGATGATACTGGCCATACATTTCAAAGGCAATTTTAATGTATGCAAACTGAATAATTATAAGTAACAATATGATATCTAGTAAAACTAAAAACACATATGATTTATTGTGTTAGAGTGTAGTAGTAGTGCTGTATTGCATAGTTGTTAGATGTAACATGCGAGAACGTGTAGAGATGTAGTTTTGGAGGGCCTACAGAGAGAAAAGCGTAATACGGTCACCGAACTTCAGAATAAGCTGATTACGGTCACTATATACGTTTTGAGGTGATTATACGGTCACTTGCTCACAGTTTAGCATCGGATTGCACTCTGTTGACCGGCCAAATAGTCTGCGTGGCGCCATGTTGACTAGTTAAATTGACCACGTTCCTTGTGGGTCCCACCTGTCAGTTCGCATAGGCAAAAGGTCAGATAAACACAAATTTACATAGGCGTGACAAGGCTCCAACCCCTGCGCGGGGATCACCTGGTTGTGTATGTGTCTGTCAGGGCCTGATGTGTGCGCATGCACGTGTAGGTTGAGCACTTGAGCGTGAGAGTGTGTGTTGGTCATGTGGTGTACTGGTGTGTGCATGCATGCATGTGTGCGTGTGTGCGTGTGAGTGTTGCGTGCGTGCGTGTGAGTGTTGCGTGCGTGCGTGGCTGCGTGTGTACGTGTGAGTGTTGCGTGCGTGCGTGGGTGCATGTGTTTGTGTGAGTGTTGCATGGATGCAGTTCGTGTGCATGTGTGCGTGTGTGTGTATAATCACCACACCAGCTCATGTGTGTTAAAACAGACGGCTCAGCATACCAATACAAGGCCACCTTGTCTGCTGTGCCCGTGGTCATGACTTCGAACCACCGTCCAAATATTTTTTTATCGTTTGTTTTCATTCTTACTAGCAAGATGCCCGTGCGTTGCACGTAACATCAAGATGCATTTGTATGACTTGTTTATCTTGTGAGAGAAATGGATGAATGAGGGAAGGCCTTATTTGCAAATGTGGAGAGGTGTGTGGGTACCTTTTTGCAAAATTGCCATAGTTTCTTTCCTATCCGTCAGATATAAATCGGACGGCCTATATTGCAGGATGGCAGGCACACCATCATCACCAACTCTGTTTTTTATAAGAGTGTATTTTATAAGAGTGTAGATGTAGAGTATATACAAGTCGACAGGTGGGCACGATGGTAGTGAGATAATGTGATGCAACACTAGAGGTGCCACGTGGAGCGTTTAACTGGTCAACTAGTCATGTCATGAGCAAATACAGAGTTGTATGGTGAGCCCGTGACTGTATAATAACCACTAAACGTAAATGGTGACCGTAATGAGTGGATTCTGAAGTCCAATGTACGTATCGTGCTTTTCTCTTCAAATACAATGATCGTCATTGCATATATCGCGAGAGAAAGATGAAACATGCGTGAATTTTCTGGGGGCTTACTTTTAGAGGACCTGGAGATAGTTTTGTGTGCATACGTGAAAGGGGCGTACAGGGGGTATGCGATGGAGAGAGAGATGCTCTTCGTTTCTCTTTATTATGACTAACTTTGTATATAGTATAAAAATATACAAATTCACAGTGCGGAATAAATATCATTGTGGGCACCATGCAATGCAAATTAGCGTTCGTACTCCTCCATATAACTTTGTAATGTTGTATATATGTAGAAACTCTAAAATAATTTTTTGGCCACACTTTATTCAAAAGGAATGTTGTATGCGAAATAAACGTGAAGAGAGGGCTTTTTAGATCAATGGGGTACGTGATGTAACATGTGTGAATGTGTAGTTGATGCATTTGGCGGGGCCTAGAGAGGTATGTGTGTGTATTAAGTATTCGAGAGAGGCATGGATAGAGGGGCCGACGGGGGGATGGGGCGTGGGAGAGATAGCACGAGAAATGAGAGTGGTCTAGAGAGAGAGAGAGGCGAATATGACATCACGACAAGAGATTCCATTCCCTTGAGTGTGTATATGCAAGGGGGGGAATAGAGGCATCAGGAGAATTTTTTTGTGTGCGTGGTGTTTGTGTTGGTATGTGTGGGTGTGAGAAGATAATGAGACGTGGGGGCAGAGGGTGTGTCACCGCGTGAGGTCCGGTGGGTCGAGGTGAGGCCCTTAGTTCGGTTCCATCCTGCGCCACATTGGTCGACCCGTGACGCATTTAGGAAGACCCATGGATGACTAGTCGTACAAGACAAAGATAGCAGAATTGTGAAGGACTCTGTGTCCACTGACAAAGCCAGCTAGGATTTATAACCCTAGGTTCTCGGACTAAGGTAACCCCTTTATCTCTGATATTACTATTCATCCAACCTAACTTTAAGGGGCATCCTACAGAATGCTCTGCTAGAATCATACTCGTCGATTAGGAAGAGAGGTGTGAGACAATGCGTGAGAGACAGGCGTAAAGATAATGTGCGTACATGAGACACGTAGGCAGGTCCATGTATATAGAAAGGGTCGATGAGGATTGTGCGTGTGTATGTTTGCGAGAGGAAGAGTGCTTGTGATAAAGGTTAGTGAAAACAGTTGTAAATGGTTACGGGAGGGAGGGAGGGTTATATCTAGAGCATGTGTGCGAGAAAGACACCTCGAGAGAGAGTGTGTGAGCATGTGTGAGAGACCACCGATGGAGAGTGAAACTACACATAAAAGACTGCTCTACACATTGATTAAAGATATAAATTGTATCCAAATATTAGGATGGGATCATGATATTTGCAATTCGCGTAAGGAGCGGTCATTGATCCATCAGACATCTAGATTCTATCGAATTTCAGCATGTCTATGTTATTATTCGACACAATTGATCCACATAGTTAGTATTTTGAACTCCAGACAATGCATCGCTTTAGCAATCGAATATAAACGTGAGTATAGTTCATGTTGTGTGTGTAAAGCACATTATACATACGAAAGTTACACAATGGACATTATAAATAGCTACCTATGAACTAGCATACATTTGAATTCAACTTAAGGTGGTTTAAAAAAGAAAAATTCAACATGAAGTCCATTCAATTATTTGAATTTGATATCATGGCATTTATAAACCATACCTAAATTATGGGGGCACCAATCTTTGCTTTGATTTTGTACATAATAGCATATGTAGTCGTGTACAAAATAGATTCAAATTTAGCTCCTCCATTCCAAAATAATCGTAGTTATAGGATTTTCAAGTGTCAAAATTTCAAAAAGAAGCGGATAATTTAATGAGGTTTTCAAACATACAAGGTCAAATATAACGTTGTCTATTTAGGTCAATCCTCATAGTTCAAGAGTACTCTAAACGTGAATGCTTGTGTTTCAAAATTTCGAACGAAGCGCCAAAAGAGCCCCTACTCGCCCGAAACCGCGTGAGACCAATGTTTGGTAGTACAAGGAAATTACTTTTCTAATAACTCCGACCCATGAAACCTACCAGCCCGACGTCCAAAGGTCTAAACCGGGGTAGGTTTGTTGCTTCATCTAGATGCCACGCAACCGCATCCGAAAAACATTCATACACAATGACCGCCTAAGCACACATGCGCGCGGCCGAAATCGCTCCCGCCCACTATTTGGGACACCTGGGATTACCATCCTACCCCCGACCCGCAGTAGGTCCGAAATTTAAGAGGGGGGCAAAGTATGTACTTTCCCCAAATTTCAAACAAGCGTGTCCCATCTTCTGTTCAAAAAAGCCAAAAACAAGCGCGTCCCAGACCGAAACATGGTTCCCCCCACCCGTCTGATTCCCCGTACGTACTCCGTGGGCGCCAAAACTACCTCTCCACCAGCCGCGAAACCCCGGCGTCCTCCGTCCACCACCCCATCCCACCCATCAACCGCCGCCCTCCTCCATCATGCCGGAGCCGATACCCCGACGTCGTCGTCCACCGCAACCTCAACCGCAATGCCCTCCACGGCTAGTAGTTGAAGCCGAGGCCGAGCCGTCCGTACCCGAGCCAGTTCAACCACGCCGTCCTGCGCCTCATCGGTGCCGCTCCAACTTCGCCACCCTCCACCGCACCGGAGTTGTTCCTGCTACGCCGTCCTTCGCCGCCTCGGATCTGCTTCCCCTCCGCCGAGATACGGCCATGGCAACACAGTCAACAATTTGGCCATGGGTTCGTCCAAGCCTGCACCCTCCAGAACATCGGTTTCCCCGGTAAAAAGAAGAAGATCGGCGCGACATGTGGAGGTGACCACACCGGCAACCGAAAAAGGTACTCATCTTCCCTTATTCGTGCAAATCTTACGTCTCTGCTTGCACGGTATTCATCCCACAGAAGACACTAGTTGACCGCTTCTTCTTGATACTAGATGTTCCTAGTAACTCGCGATGCACAAGGTTTCTCCTCATATACTATTTCACCTTAGCTAGAGGTCCATCGCCCCCCTGAATTTCAATTTCTGGCCAGTTGATTCCCAATTAACGGAAGCATTCCCCGGCGTAACAGGCGCTAGTATGCCTATTACGTCGGGGAAGCAGCGCCTTGGTGTTTATCTTAGGGCCGTGTGCGGCCTAGAGCTACTGGCGCCTGATCTGGAGGTCGGCCGAGATTAAAGGGATGGCCTGGGGGCGCTGCCAAGCACGGCGGTGGTGTGAGGCCGATGGGAGGGCGGGGCGGCGGAGGCAGGGGTCTGGGCCGGTGGTCGCTGGCGGTTCGAGAAAGATCGTCAACAGTGACTGGCGGGAGGTAGACGAAGGCCATCTGCCCGTTCCTTATAGATCGGACGGTTCATTAAAAAATCGACTGACCTATTTATTTTCAGTCGACTGTCATCTTAGATATGACCACATGTGGTGGTGTGCTGGAGGAGTACCTGCATTTCCTGTGCTCATATATTACAAAATCATACAGAGTAGAATCTAATTTTGTTTGCCATGCAATGTTGTAGAGCTATCATATGTCTCCTGTCATTTATTTTTCAGCCACCTGCTATCTGCTACTTTTACAGTGCACTAGTTCTGCACACACTTCACCCTTACTCTCACTATTGTGTTTTTATGCAAGGGTATTTCAGACTCTGCTGCCATGAGAGAAGCCAAAAAGAAAAGAGAGAAGTCACTCCAGCTTCGTATGCGGGTAGGCAAGACACATTACAGCGCTATAAAGGGTGCAATGTCAGCAGATGGAGACGGTAAACGTAGCTCTGGAGTTGATGACCTCGCTCGCAATGAACCACCATCCCAGGTGCTTGCTTTAACTTCGCGGTGTCATATGTGGTTGCATGTTCCATATGGTGTCTAGCTTGTATTTGAAAGGCCGAAGTCGGCAAGATAAGGAAAGATATTTTTTTACATGAACCACCATCCCGTGAGCACCAGACGACAAATAGCTAGTCAGGGCACTGGCCGAGCCAGTGACAAGCCTAGCAAAGATAGGCATCACCTGGAAGCCAACTAAAAAGCTGCGATGGTGGCGAAGCAGCCCGCCTCCCACCAGGCTCCCAGGTCCTAGATGATCATGCTCACCACTCCAGACGGATGTCTAGCTTGTATTGCTTCCAATTTGGTTAAATTGCATCTGCTTAGCTTACACATTATACCTTTGAATATGACATGCCTTTCTGTTTTTGGTACATACTAGTACATCTGTGTATTAACCATGTTCTTACATCAAACTAATGTTCTTGTGTATCCCTCATCAATCACTTATGACGAGGCAGGCAGGCAAGGGGACTACTCCTCATTTAAAGAATGTAGCGTCAGCCTCCCGACATGATTCTCAAGAAACAGAATTGCTAGATGAAGATAGTGAACGTAGCTCTGTAGTTGATTACAGCATTTCCCCTACACTAGCATCGCAGGTGCTTGCTCTAACTTGGCAGCGTGATATGTGGTTGCATGTTGCATATGGTGTCTAGATTGTAATTCTTCCAATCTGGTTAAACTGCATGTGCTAGTCTGCTTAGCTTATACATTATACCTGTTAATGTGACATGCCTTCCTGTATTTAGTACATAGTACATCTGTCTATTAAGCATGTCCTTACATAAAACTATTGTTTTTTTATCCCGCGTCAATCAACATGACGAGACACCTTTAGTATATGTAGTGCGATATTAGTTGCATCTTTCATATGATTTATAGCATGCGCTGCTTCTAATTTGTTGAAATTCCATTTATGATGGGACGCTTTTAACTTGGCAGAGTCATATTGGTTGCATCTTTCATGTGGTTTCTAGCTTGCATTGCTTCTTATTTGCTGGAATGGTTTCTGCTTAGTTTACACAAACAGTTGTGAACATGCCATGCCGTCCTGTTTTTCGTACATATTCCATCCTGGTATCATGTGTTTGCCTTACATCAAAGTAGTGATTGTCAGTATCATGCATGAATGAGTTCTGAAGAGAGAATTTTATTGCTTTTTCTTGTCGGTTTTACTTGACAATTCAAAATCAATAAAGCGGAAGGAAGTTAGCAAGGCAGCGGATAAAGGTGCTCCTTCCGAACGGAGGGCCTCTACAGTTTCTACTCCTCCACACCCCCAAGATGATTTCCAACACATGCATAGACACTCAACAAAGTTTTGTTTATGATGAGCACGTCTCCCCTAGTGCAGCATCACCGGTGCTCCCTCTAACTTGGCACTGTTATATGTGGTTGCATGTTATGTGTGATGTCTAGCTTGTATTGCTTCTAATTTTGTTGAATTCCATCTGCTTACTTTACACATTATACTTGAATAAGACACGTGTTCCTGTTTCTAGAACATACAATATCTGTCTATCACACCATGTTTTTACATCAAATTACTACTGTTGTGTAACCTGCAACAATCACTTATCATAAGACACGTTTGACTTCGGAGTGTGATATAGGTTACATCTCACATTCTTTTCTAGCTTGTACTACTAATTTGTTGAAATGGCACTTATGACGAGACAGTTTTAACTTGGTAGAGTGATATTCGTTACATCTTTCATATGGTGTGTAGCTTTCATTGCTTCTAATTTGTTGAAATGCCTTCTCCTTAGTTTACACATCATAAGCTGTGAATATGCAATGCTGTGAATATGCAATGGCACTAATGACGAGAGACCTCTAACATGGTAGTGTGATGTTATTTGCATCTTGCATATGATTTATTTCTTGTACTGCTTCACATTTGTTTAAACGCCATTTATGATGAGACACTGTTAACTTGGCAGAGCGATATTTGTAGCATCTTTCATATGGTGTCTACCTTCCATTGCATTGCTTCTAATTTGGTGAAATGTCTTCTTCTTAGTTTACACATCATAGTTCTGGTTATCTCTTCCGTCCTATTTTTCATACATATTACATCCTCCTATCATGTGGTTGTCTAACATCAAAGCAGTTCGTCTGCATCACGCATCAATTTGTTCTGAAGAACTAAATTGTTATTCATTTTTCTTGTCGGCTTGACTTAACATGGCACAGAGAAAGAGGAAGAAACACAGAATGGCAGGGAATGAGAAGCGGATGAATCCTGCAGATTCTGCTGGTACTGATGGTGCAATAGAAGGTCAAAGTCCAGCAGAAAATTCTACAAACACGACATCCCGTGCTACACGAGTTGCAAAAAGAGCCAAACAGAAACAAATAGCTGCCACCAAACAAGCAGAGACATCCCTAGTTCTTGCAACACCTACTACAGTACTACCAGCTGCACGACTTACTCGTGCGTCAACTGAGCTAGCAGCACGTTCCCAAGCTCCCTTGCCACCTGACACTACTTCCCAAGCACTCTTGACACAAGACGAGTTGGCAATATCAGATGAACCTTGTGAGCTTCAACAGCAAGAAGGTAGTTGCTGGAGTCAAGTTACAGTTGCATGCTTCTTTATATGTAGTCTCACAGTTTGATGTACACTAACACTTCCTATGTTCGTTGTTGGACTAGCACCTAGGCGCAAGAGGAAATAAACATCAGGGATAATGCTCGATAGGTTAACTAAATCTAGAGGAGGAAGAATGGAGATCCGTTTTGAGGCAGGTTTAAAAAGGCCACGTGATGCTACAGAGTCAGCCAAGTTAGTATCAGAGGCAGCGGTTGCCGTTAGGTGTCATGTACGTATCCTCCCAACATGGATTCAGTACAGGAATGACAAAGACGAAACCCAGTTCAACACCTTCCTCGACCATTTATCTGTAAGTATGGTTATGTATGGAAACTAGTAATATCGTCTTGCTCTGTCCCATACTTTCTAGGTTGCTGATAATGAGACTCCCATAATTTTCAATAGATGAGGTTCAAGTTGGATAGCCAAGATGATGCAACCAGACAAGCTTGCACCCATGTTTTCAAGTCTGCTCTGCGACAGTATCAGTATAACTTGAGGAAAACTCACTTTGAAGGCAAGGCTAACAGTGAACTTTCCCAAAAATCTCCAGTGGAAAATATATCGGATGAAGACTGGAGGGGCCTTGTTAAACACTGGTCGGATCCGAAGTATCAGGTACATTATATATATGTGATCAGATCACATGTTGAAGTCCTATTTACGCATGTGCCACACAAATATATCTTCTTGTAGGTGAACTGTTCAAAGAACAAGGCCAACCGTACGAAAGTGAAATTCCAACAGACGACAGGATCTCATAGCTATATTGCACACTGCGAGGCTCTTGTAATTAGTTGTTGTTTCACTCTTTTCGATGTACCATATTATCAGATCTATATTGACTTGTTCGAAATGCAGAGGAAAGCCCGCAAGGACCAAAAAGTACCTGAACCAAATGCTGTGGAAATCTTCAAGGACTGTCACACCAGCAAGAAGAAGGGCATGACTACACCAGTCAAAGCCGCTGTTGTAAGTCCTTAATCCTCATGCCTTTTAACTACTACTTACTCTGACTTGTGCCTTGAACTGCATGGTTTGAAGCCAATGTCTATTACTCTTTTCAATTTTATACACAATTGTCTTAGCGTATCATTGCACCTTACAAGGTTTAAAAGAGAGGAGTGATGTTCCTTTGATCTTGACCCATAATCTAGTTCCGTGCTGGACTTGCCCACACAACGTTACAATTGCCTGTTTGTCTGTTCTCAGTTGTTTTGTGATATGAATGATGTCATACTATGCTTACCGTATTATAAACTTCGTCTCTTTATCCTTAGCCCTCAATACAATCTGAAGAAATAGACAATACATTAGCGATGGTACATGGTCATATGTTTGGAACCTGGTTTTATTATGTACTTTGCAATAAAATACAACTAATATTTTACATGGGTTCACCAGAATAAGTTCAGTATATAGACCAAAGCTATTTTGTTTGGTTTTGCTGCCTCCTTAATATCTTCTGTTCTGGTACTACTAATGTAAAACCTCAACTTTTCAGCGAGCTATGGAAAAAATGGTGGAACCGCCACCTTCTGAAGGTGGCGAGGCAACTATAACCGCAATGTCAGCTCTTGCTGCAGTGGGTCAGTACCTGTCCACTAACAGTGCCAAAAGCACGTTCCTGCGTAATACTGGGTTGGTTGTTAAGGCAATATCGTCCAAACTGCCTCATGATCAAGATATGCAAGCTCAAAGCAATGTTGTATCTGCGCTCCAGACACAAGTCCATTCCCTAACAGAGACCCTTTGTGAAACAAGGAGAAACATTCCTCAATGTCGTCAAGATATGCATGGTTTTGAAACCAGACTATCAGACATTCGCTATGTTGTTCAGGAGCCTAGGGGAAATGAAGGCGAGGGTTATGGTGCTCCATCGGACAATACAGCATGAAAACGTAACAGTCAGGTCAAATGAACTAAGCTTCTGAACTTCTGGTGGTGCATTTATCTGCTAGACTGTTAAGTTTTATGCCAACCTTCCTTTTGTTATATAGTTGTAATTTGTTTTGGTGCGATACAAAATTTATTCTTAACGTGCAGCCACCGGCTGAAGAAACCAGCAAGCCATATTTGTATAGTGTAGGGTGTTCCCTATATTTGCACTGCTGGCATCTTTGATGCCGAGTGGATGTAATCTGTGCAATCGCCCTAATAGCCTAGTGCTAGTTTCGGCCTTATTTATTTCCTAGTCTTCTTTTTCCCTGGTTTGCTAGTGGCCGCAACTACCATGGGCCATATACGGGCTGTAGGATCCATGGGACTCCTATGGGCCGTCGATAAATGGGCCTGTAATCGGTGGGCCTCGGGCCGTCGGATAAATGGGTCTACATGGGCCGTAATCGGGCGTAATTGGTATCGGCCCAGCACGGTAACAGGCCGTTAATAGGCCGTAGGACAGCAAAGGCTTAATTCTGTCACAGGCATAACAGGTCGTTAATGGGCCAGAATATAGGACGGGCTGGAAACGGCGCAACGGGTTAACAGGCCAGAAACGGGCCGACTCTTGCCATGGGCCGAATTCGGTCCATTAGGGTAACAGGCCAGTAACGGGCCGACTCTTGCCATGGGCCGAATTTGGCCCTTTAGGGGAACAGGCCAGTAACGGGCCGACTCATGCCATGGGCCGAATTTGGCCCATTAGGGGAATAGGCCAGTAACGGGCCGGAAGTAATCGAGGGCCGAAAAGGAGCCCAAGAACGTATGGGCCGTCAATAGGCCGAAAGCTAACACAGGCTGGAAACGGCCCATGTAAATCACGGGCCGTTAACGGGTATAAAGAAAATTACTGTTCATTATGGGCTAGAGTCACCGTGGGCCTATAAAGGGCCGAAAGATACGAAGGCCTCATATGGGCCGAAAGACGTCGTGGGCCATACATGGGCCGAAAGTGAAATGGGCTGGTGTTATATTCGACGTCCCACATGACGTTGTTGGGCAGATTTACTTTAGGGCCTAATGGGCCGTGAGTTAACGGGCCGTAAAATGGGCTATTTGCGAAGAGACCTTTAACAGGCTTTTCATGGGCCAGCCCATTAACTTTTGACCAAGTCAAACGGGCCGGCTTTGTAAGCTAAATGGGCCAGTGGTGGGCCGTGGCATGTGTCGACAGGCAGGCCGAGGCCGCGCAGGCAGTGCGAGCGGAAGATCACCCGCTCGTGCTCCTCCGGCGCCGGCGAGATATCCTTCTCCGGCGCAATGCGGACCCGCACATAATCCCGGTCGGGCAACCGCCGCGTCTTGCGGAGGAAGTCGATGTGATCTTTGTGGACGTTGGAGCCATCCCAGTTTCCGCCACGCGACATGAGGGCGAGAGGCCGATGGAGAAAGCACGGCGGCGGCGAAAGCGCAGCCCCGCGGCGGAGAAGCCGCGGGGTAGTGCAATGACTAGAGGAGCGGCGCGGCGGCGAGTAGCTGCAGCGACGGAGAGGAGGAGGAAGAAGAAAGTGGCGGAGCAAGGGTGAGCGTGCGAGCATCTGCCGCTCCTCCTACTCCCCCTATTTATAGCCTCGTACGACGAAGCCGAGGAGGCGAGGCACGGGGGGGGGGCGTGGGATTAACTATGCCCACTCCCCCACGTCTCGCGATTATTGCGCCCTAACGGCGTGCGGAAACTGTCGTTGGAAGACGAATGGCCCGTCGGGCCACAGAAGATCCACCCATGGGCCGCGGCGCGGAAGTGGCGGGCCCCGGCCTGCGGCGACATCCCATCACGCGCGTGGGCTGGCAGGCCCTTCCAGCCAAAGGATGCCACGTGGCGCGCAGGCGGCAAGCGGCCAGCCCGCAGCCTGGCATGTGCGCCAGCTGGTTCCCGCCTTCAAGCTTCAAAGCCTCACCTAGACGTCTCACCTGATCAAAGCTGGCTCCTAGCTGCTGGCTCTTCAAGATAGGAAGCTGGTCGAGCTTCTCGTCCTCCTTTCAGCCGCGAAGCCCAACCAGCTTCGGGGACTACTGTTGGAGTAAATAACCACGGGTAGCCTAGCCAGCTCCCCTTGGCTCTTCAAAAATTGTTAGGCAGAACAAGCCCTAAAGCGTCCAAGACACATGACCGCCTTCCTATGGCCGGCTGGCCCAGCGGCCGGCTTCCGGAAGGCGGCAAGGCTATGCTGGCCCTCGCGAAAAGGGTTGACTCCCAATAGCCGGTTATGAGAAGGCCGGCTCCTGGCAGGCGGCCAGGCGTCCCCCCTAAAAGTCTGCACCCCCATAACGGCGATGAGACACGGCATGGCTACAGTAGAGCCTGCCACCCCCGAATCCCGGAGCACGCATAGCCACAGTGCGCCGTCCGGCGCAGCACTGTTGCCATGTTGACCATGACGCCACCCACGACAGGATGTCAGTAGGGCCCATAGGTGGCGGGCCCCGCCAGCCAGAGAGACACCCGAAGGCGGCCAAGCCTCCCCCAGTCGGCCTGGGACGTAGCCGGCCCCTGTCAGCCGGCTACCTCCCTCCCTCGAAGTATGTGCACCATAAGGAGACAAGACGAGGTAAGGCTACAGTGAGAGCCCTCCAGGCGGCGGCACTGTAGCCATGCTTACCTCGGCAAAGCCCTCGTCATCAGGGGCGAGGCTACAGTGACCAGCCGCCAACAAGACCCCCAGGCGGTGGGGCCGGCCTGTCGGCCAAGAGGCCGGCAGCCGGTGGGACCCACCAGTCGGCGGGCCCCAGCGGCCGGCGGAGAAGCCGGCGGATACAGACACTGACGGCCTGGACCCGCATCCAGCCAGATTACCATTGTACCCCTGGGGGGGTAGGCCTATATAAACCCCCCAGGGCACCCATGCAAAGGGTTGATCTCTTAGAGTTTTAGACACCACATAGAGAGAAGAGGAGAGCTAGCCTTGCCCTTCTTCTTCCTCTAGCCAAACAGCTCAAGGAGCCACTTGTAGCCACTTGTGTTGATCTAGTGATCATGCGGAGACCCCGCAGAGCAGGACTAGGGGTGTTATCTCCACGGAGAGCCCCGAACCTGGGTAAGATTCGCCGGCGTGCATGTCTTCGCCTTATCCCGTTTCCAGGTACCGGCGATGTCTTACTGGCTCCCACAATGATAAGCCACCCGTTGGCATATGTCGCACCTACCACCCAACAGTGTCTGGAAATTGTTTTAATTCAAACACATGATCACCTTTAGGTGGAGGAGGACCTCCTAGAGTTTCAATAGGCAAATTGTGTTTAAGCAGAGGACATTATTCAAAGAAAACCTTATCTATTTCATTTCTTTCATGCATATGTAAATCATTTTCATGGTCTAGCAAATATTTTTCTAAAGGATCAGTAGGTGGAACAGCAATAGAAGCAAGACCAATAAATTCATCCTTACTAGGAAATTCTTTTTGATGATGATTTCTACTAAACTTGGAAAAATTAAACTCATAAGACTCGTCACCAAAGCTAACACCAACAGTTTGTTTCTTACAATCTATCTTAGCATTAACTGTATTCAAGAAAGGTCTACCATAGATAATGGGACAAAAGTCATCTTGTGGGGAACCAAGAACAAGAAAATCAGTAGGGTATTTAATTTTCCGACACAAGACTTCAACATCTCTAACAATTCCAAATGGTGATATGATGTCTCTATTAGCAAGTTTAATAGTAACATATATGTCTTCTATCTCAGCAGGTGCTATGTCTTTCATGATTTCTTCATATAAAGTGTAAGGAATAGAACTCACACTAGAACCCATGTCACATAAACCATGATAACAGTGATCTCCTATTTTAACAGAAATAACAGGCATGCCAACAACATGTCTATGTTTATCTCTTTTATCAGGTTTAGCAATTCTAGCAGCTTCTTCACAGAAGTAAATAACATGCCCATCCATATCTTCTTCCAAGAGATCTTTAACCATAGCAATACTAGGTTCTACTTTGATTTGTTCATCAGGTTTAGGTGTTCTAATATAGCTTTTGTTAACAACAGTTGAAACTTTAGCATGTTCCTTAATCCTAACAGGGAAAGGTGGTTTCTCAATATAAGCAGAAGGAACAACTGAATCAACATTATAAAGTATAGTTTCTTCTTTAACTAGTAGTGGTTCTTTAATTTCTTCTCTAATAGGTGGGTGATATTTAAACCACTTCTCCTTAGGGAGTTCAACATGAGTAGCAAATGATTCAGAAAAGGAGGCTACTATCTCAGAGTCAAGTCCATATTTAGTGCTAAACTTTTGAAAAGCATCAGTATCCATAAAAGATTTAACACAATCATACTTATGTTTAATACCTGACTCTCTACCTTCGTCGAGTTCCCAATCTTCAGAGTTGCATTTAATTCTTTCCAAATGATCCCACCGAAATTCAATAGTCTTCTTCATAAATGAACCAGCACAAGAAGTATCAAGCATGGTTTGATCATTACGAGAAAGCCGAGCATAAAAATTCTGGATAACAATTTCTCTTGAGAGCTCATGATTGGGGCATGAATATAGCATTGACTTAAGCCTCCCCCAAGATAGAGCGATACTTTCTCCTTCACGAGGCCAAAAATTATATATATAATTTCGATCACGCTGAACTAGATGCATCGGATATTTTTTTTTGGTGGAACTCCAATTTCAAACGATTCCAATTCCATGATCCAATATCATCACATAGCCTATACCATGCCAATTCTTTTCCCTTCAAAGATAAAGGGAAAACCTTTTTCATCACTTCATCCCTGGGTAAACCTGCAAGCTTAAACAATCCACAAATTTGTTCCACATATATCAAGTGCATATCAGGATGTTCGGTTCCATCTCCTGCATAAGGATTAGCTAGTAGTTGTTCTATCATACCCGAAGGAATTTCATATTCAATATTTTTAGTAGGTCCAGTAGGTTGAGGGGTAGCTAATTGTGGTTCCGGACGAGGTGAAGATACCCCGAACAAACCCCTCGAAGGATTGTTTTCCATACTACAAGTGACAATAAATTTCAGCACACTATATAATGTTTCCTTACCAAATTCCACTTACCAAAGGCACTACACTCCCCGGCAACGGTGCAAGAAAATAGCCTTGATGACCCACAAGTATAGGGGATCAATTGTAGCTCTTTTCGATAAGTAAGAGTGTTGAACCCAACGAGGAGCAGAAGGAAATGACAAGTAGTTTTCAGTAAGGTAATGTCTGCAAGTGCTGAAATTGTAAGTAGCGGAGTAGTTTGATAGCGAGATAATTTGTAACAAGAAAGTAACGGTAGTAGTAACAAAAGTGCAGCAAGGTACCCCAATCTTTTTGAGGTAAGGACAGGCCAAAACAGTCTCTTATGATAAGCAAAGCGTTCTTGAGGGTACACAAGAATTTCATCTAGCCACTTTCATCATGTTTGTTTGATTTGTGTTCGCTACTTTGATAATTTGATATGTGGGTGGATCGGTGCTTAGGTGCTATTCTTACTTGAACAAACCTCCTACTTAGGATTAACCCTCCCGCAAGCATCCGCAACTACGAGAAAAGTATTAAGAATAAATTCTAACCATAGCATTAAACTTTTGGATCCAATCGGCCCCTTACGAAATAGTGCATAAACTGGGGTTTAAGCTTCTGTCACTCTCGCAACCCACCATCTAATTGCTACACCACAATGCATTCCCTTAGGCCCAAATATGGTGAAGTTTCATGTAGTCAACGTTCACATGAACCCACTAAGGGAATAACAACATACATACTATCAAAATATCGAACGCGTATCAAGTTCACATGATTACTTGCAACATGATTTCTCCCGTGACCTCAAGAACAAAAGTAACTACTCACAAATGATAAACATGTTCATGATAAGAGGAGTATTAAATAGCATAATAGATCTGAACATATAATCTTCCACCAAATAAACCATATAGTGATTAAGTACAAGATGTAATCAACACTAGTAGTCACCCACAAGCACCAATCTATAGTTCTGGTAACAAGATTGAACACAAGAGATGAACTAGGGTTTGAGAGGAGATGGTGCTGTTGAAGATGTTGATGGAGATTGCTCTCCCCAAGATGGGAGAGTTGTTGGTGATGATGATGACGATGATTTCCCCCTCCGGGAGGGAAGTTCCCCCGGCGGAATCACTCTGCCGGAGGGCAAAAGTGCTCCTGCCCAAGTTCCGCCTCGACACGGCGGCGCTCCGTCCTGAAAGTCTCCTCCTTATTTTTTTCCAGGTCAAAATGACTTATATACCAGAAGATGGGCACCGGAGGTGGGCCGAGGAGGCCACAACCCACCAGGGCGCGCCTGGGGGGCCTGGCGCGCCCAGGTGGGTTGTGCCCAGCTGGTGGCCCCCCTCTGGTGTTTATTGGCTCCAATATTTCTTAAACCCAGGCGCGCCCAGGTGGGTTGTGCCCACCTGGTGGCCCCCCTCTGGTGTTTATTGGCTCCAATATTTCTTAAACAATCCATAAAAAATCTCTGTGAAGTTTCAGCTCATTTGGAGTTGTGCAGAATAGGTGGCCTAACGTAGCTTTTCCAGGCCCAGATTTCCAACTGTGGAATTCTCCCTCTTGGTGTGTTGCTTGCAAATTATGAGAGAAAAGGCATTAGAATTACTCCAAGAAGCATTATTATGGATAAAAAATTATAAATATCAGTAAGGAAACATGATGCAAAATGGACGTATCAGGAGTATATGGTATGATTAGACGTTGTGTACCTGAGCATGAACATGGACAAATCCTACGGAAATGTCACTCCGAGGCTTATGGAGGGCATCATGCTAGAGATAGAACTGCTCACAAGGTATTGCAGTCTGGATTTTATTGGCCTACTCTCTTCAAGGATGCCCATAATTTTGTCTCATCGTGTGATGAATGTCAAAGAATAGGTAATATCGGTAAGTGTCAAGAAATGCCTATGAATTATTCACTTGTTGTTGAACCATTTGATGTTTGGGGATTTGATTGCATGGGACTAAGGAGGTACGTGATACGGTAAGTAAACGGACTCCAAAAAATCCACAAAAATATTTTTTATCAGTTTTGGAATATTTATGAATTTTAGGAATAAAGAAACTTCCAGGAAGCGTACCCTGGTGGGCACAATACACCAGAGCGTGTCAGGCTTGCCTGGCGCGCCCAGGTGGGTTGTGCCCACCTGGGACACCTTCCGTACACCATTTTTCTCCCATATACTTGTCCTCCAAGATAAAAAAAATCTATATATACTTCCCGAACTTTTTAATCACCGTATCACGGAGAAATCCTCTGTTCTATTTTCTTGCTATTTTCTGACAGATTCAACTAGACCAACGTCATGTCTTCCTCACCCTTTAACAATGGAGAAGGGGACATAAGGTTGGTTCAGGAAGATCTAAGGAGGGATGAAGCTGAAGAGGTTGCTATGGAGGAAGAAGAGGAAAGTCCCTTTGGGATTCACCCTCCAGCCTCTGAGAGGGGTACACTAGCTGGCATCTCCACTCACCCTAATCCTCATCAAGCCAAGGGATCATCGAACAATCAAGCGAGCCTGGAAGTGCAAGAAGAGCTCCCACCGAGGAGACCCTTACACACGTTACATCGTAACAATTTTCATAATTTGATTCACAATTATGGGTTCGAGAACACTCCTCGTAGGCACATACCGTCCAACTGGGACATATCTCAGACAAGATAAAACAATGCAGGAACCAAACTGTGGGGCTCTAAGAATAAACACATAATGGCTGAGGTGAAGAAAAATAGTGAATTAATTTATCAAGCCCTTCGGGAGATTCAAGAGTTGAAGGATCTACTCATAGTTATATTGGAGAATACTACTTCATCACCACCATCTTCTTCACCACCAAAAGAGAACTGAGTATCGGGTATGGGCACTCCCCTTGGCTTCCGCCAAGCTTGGGGGAGGTGCCCCGATATCGTATCATCCCACTATCTTTTTACTTTTACTTATTTTAGTTCGATCTTTTGCATTGGAAGAATAAAAGTTTAGTTCGACCCTTTGTTCTTTGAGAGTTTGCTTAGTGATCTATCCTTGTAATCGTGCGCAAGTTATATAATAAAGTTTAGTTTGAGTTTTTGCTTTCTTTACTTTCATGTTGCAAATAAAATAAAATAAAGAAAGAAAGAAAGAAAAAGAGAAAGGAAACAAATAAAGAAAATAAATAGTTAAAGAAAAGATTATATACTAATCCTATGGTAGGTGATGGCACCACATAAGGAAAAGTATAAGTTGAAACTTTTATTAGAGGTTGACAAACATAGCATTAGTCAATGATGCAACTCATGAAAGAATTAATAAGGGAAGAGAAGATTCACATATAAATATACTATCCTAGAAATCTTTTGTGATTGTGAGCCCTCATCAAAATATTATATGCCAAAATTGTTGACGTTGGACAAGGAAGACAACTTAATGGTTTATGTTTGTTTATATTCACATAGAAGTCATATTGTCATAGATCCTTCAAAATGTGGTGCTTGCCCCCTATCTTTTCTAGCCAAAAATTCCGCACAAGTAGAGATACTACTAGTGCATCCAAAAACCCTTAAACCCAAATTTTACTTTCAAGTGTCCACCATACCTACCTAGGGATTGAGCAAGATCCCTCAAGTAAGTTGTCATCGGTGCAAAAAGGCAATAAAATTTTCTTCTAAAAGTGTGAGGTCATTTAGTGTAAGAGAAAATTGAGCGTTGCACGAACTTGTGATGGTGAAGA
Source organism: Aegilops tauschii subsp. strangulata (assembly GCF_002575655.3). NCBI lineage: Eukaryota > Viridiplantae > Streptophyta > Magnoliopsida > Poales > Poaceae > Aegilops > Aegilops tauschii. The sequence goes on along the minus strand of NC_053037.3, from coordinate 384,444,814 downwards.
ATAAAATTGACAGACTGCATAATAAAGGTCGCTATCACAAGGGGCAATGTAACGTGACATTCTTTTGCACTAAGGGGTTGAGCATACAAACAAATAAGCGCATGGCAACCTCTGCTTCCCTCTGTGAAGGGCCTATCTTTTATTCTTATGTATTTACTTTTATGCAAAGAGTCAAAGTTTTCCTTCTATTCCTTTTATTTTCCTCCTTTGGCAAGCATCATGTGGTGAGGAAAGATCTAGGCACATATGTCCAGTTGAATATAGATAACATGAGTTAATATTGTTGACATCACCCATGAGGTGAGTATGTTGGGAGGCGAAACTATAAGTCCCTATCTTTCTATGTGTCCGGTTGAAACATTTTGCTCATGGGTACGAGGTGAGTGTTAGCAATCATAGAAGACTATATGATGGTTGAGTATGTGAACTTGCCTAAAGGCTCCGACACGTGACCCTTCCTGAAAAGATGATGAATTGTTGTTGCAAAGTTGACCGAGAACATAGTTTGTTGGTTTCTAATAGAGTTTTTGCTTTATACTTCGATTGTGTGATGAACTATTACTTATTCATGAGAAGTATATGATAAAATTTCTATGATAAAAGTCCTATGTTTAATTTTGTTGTTATAATAATCAACATGATGCTTCTATGTCCGTATTGTGTTCTTATCAATACCTCTCTCTCTCTCAAAGCATGTGGACATGTTTTTCGATTTCGGTTTTCGCTTGAGGACAACCGAGGTCTAAGCTTGGGGGAGTTGATACGTCCATTTTGCATCATGTTTTCTTACTGTTATTTATAATGTTTTTATCCATCATAATGCTTTTTGGAGTAATTCTAATGCCTTTTCTCTCATAATTTGCAAGGTACACACCAAGAGGGAGAATTCCGGCAGCTGGAAATCTGGACCTGAAAAAGCTACGTCGGCCTACCTATTCTGCACAACTACAAACAAGCTGAAACTTCACGGGGATTTTTTATGGAATAAATAAGAATTACTGGAACAAATAACTACTAGAGGGGGGCCACCAGGGGGCACAACCCACCTGGGCGCGCAAGGCCCCCCTACTGTGCCCTGGGGGTTGTGACCTCCTCGGCCCACCTCCCATGCCCATCTTCTGGTATATCAGTCATTTTGACCTAGAAAATTAAGAGGAGGACTTTCGGGATGAAGCGCCGCCGCCTCGAGGCGGAACTTGGGCAGGAGCACTTTCGCCCTCCGGCAGAGCGATTCCGCCGGGGGACTTCCCTCCCGGAAGGGGAAATCATCGTCATCATCATCACCAACAACTCTCCCATCTTGGGGAGGGCAATCTCCATCAACATCTTCAAGAGCACCATCTCATCTCAAACCCTAGTTCATCTCTTGTTTTCAATCTTGTTACCGGAACTATAGATTGGTGCTTGTGGGTGACTAGTAGTGTTGATCACATCTTGTAGTAGATTACTATATGGTTTATTTGGTGGAAGATTATATGTTCAGATCCAATATGCTATTTAATACTCCTCTGATCATAATCATGTTTATCATTTGTGAGTAGTCACTTTTGTTCTTGAGGTCACGGGATAAATCATGTTGCAAGTAATCATGTGAACTTGATATGTGTTAGATATTTTGATAGTATGTATGTTGTGATTCCCTTAGTGGTGTCATGTGAACGTCGACTACATGACACCTCACCATATTTGGGCCTAAGGGAATGCATTGTGGAGTAGCAACTAGATGGTGGGTTGCGAGAATGACACAAACTTAAACCCCAGTTTATGCGCTATTCCATAAGGGACCGATTGGACCCCAAAGTTTAATGCTATGGTTAGAATTTATTCCGAAAACTTTTCTCGTAGTTGTGGATGCTTGTGGGAGGGTTAATCATAAGTAGGAGGGATGTTCAAGTAAGAACAGCACCTAAACACCGGTCCACCCACATATCAAATTATCAAAGTAGCGAACACAAATCGAACCAACATGATGGAAGTGACTAAATGAAATTCCCGTGTACCCTCAAGAACGCTTTGCTTATCATAAGAGACCGTTTTGGCCTGTCCTTTGCCTCAAAAGGATTGGGCTACCTTGCTGCACTTTTGTTACTACTATCATTACTTGCTCTTTAAAAATTATCTTGCTATCAAACTACTCCGTTACTTACAATTTCAGCACTTGCAGACATTACCTTACTCAAAACTACTTGTCATTTCCTTCCGCTCCTCGTTGGGATCAACACTCTTACTTATCAAAAAGAGCTACAATTGATCCCCTATACTTGTGGGTCACCAGTCCCCTGTAGGGGATGTTAGGATGACACCGGCCCCCAATCCGTCTAACATTTTGGAGCCGTCGAAGTACATTACCCAGTTGGAGTATGTGTCGTACTCTTTAGGGAGTTCGGCTTCTATCCACTTGGCGACAAAGTCGGCCAACACCTGGGATTTAATAGCTCGGCGTGGCTTGTATGTTATTTCAAATGGCAAGAGCTCGATAGCCCATTTTGCAATGCGGCCGGTGGCATCTCGATTGTTTATGATGTCATTGAGTGGTACCTCGGAGGCCAGCGTGATCGAGCATTCTTGAAAGTAGTGCCGCAGCTTCCAAGATGCCATGAAAACCGCATACACTATCTTTTGATAGTGCGGGTATCGGGATTTGCATGGTGTGAGAACCGCCGATACATAGTATACTGGTTTTTGGAGTGGGAATTTGTGTCCCTCTTCCTTTCGTTTGACGACGAGTACAGCACTCACCACCTCGTGAGTTGCAGATATGTACAGTAGCATAGGTTCGCCGATGTTAGGTGCGGCAAGGATTGGGTTGTTTGCTAATAAAAATTTTATTTCTTCCAACCTGACTGTTGCCGCATCCGTCCACTCAAAGTGGTCGGTACGTCGGAGTAGGCGATAGAGCGGCAGCGCCTTCTCCCCCAATCTGGAGATAAAGCGGCCCAAGGCTGCCACGCACCCAGCTAGTTTTTGGACCTGCTTTAGGTCTGTTGGTGTTGCCAATTGTGACAGGGCTCAGATTTTGGCTGGATTTGCTTTGATTCCTCTATTGGAAACAATGAACCCGAGCAGTTTTCCGACCGGAACGCCGAAAACGCATTCTTCCGGATTGAGCTGTATGTCGTATGTTCGGAGATTGTCGAATGTAAGGCGTAAGTCATCCACCAATGATTCGACATGTTTAGTTTTGATGACTACATCATCTACATATGCCTCCACCGTATTGCCAATTTGTTTTTCCAGGCATGTTTGAATCATGCGTTGGTAAGTGGCGCCAGCGTTTTTGAGTCCGAAACGCATAGTGTTGAAGCAGAAAGGCCCATACGGAGTAATGAATGCCGTTGCGGCCTGATCGGATTCCTTCATTTTAATCCGATGGTATCCGGAGTATGCATCGAGGAAACACAGTGAATCGTGTCCTGCAGTTGCATCAATGATTTGGTCAATGCGGGGCAGTGGGAAGGGGTCCTTAGGGCAGGCCTTGTTGAGGTCTTTGAAATCGACACAGAGGCACCAGGATTTGTCCTTCTTTGGCACCATGACCAAGTTTGCTAGCCAGTTCGGGAGTTCGATCCATCTGATGAACCTGGCTTCAAGTAGTTTAGCTAGCTCCTCCCCCATTGCTTGCTGCTTCGGTTCAGAAAATTGCCGCAGTGTTTGCTTGACTGGCTTTAACCCCTTTATTATGTTGAGGCTGTGTTCGGCCAGTCTGCGTGGGATTCCTGGCATACCCGAGGGATGCCAGGCAAAGATGTCCCAGTTCTCGCGCAGGAATGCTCATAGGGCGGCGTCGACCGTCGGATCTAGCTGTGCTCCAATGGTTGTTGTTTCATTAGGATCCGTCGGGTGAACTTGAAATTTGACTATTTCACCTGCTGGCTTGAAAGAAGTGGAATTAGGCCTCTTATTGCGGATTACATCGTCTCTGTCCACTGTGGAATGCAGAGCGGTGAGTTCTGCGGCCGCAAGGGCCTCGGATAATGCCTCGAGGGCCAAGGATGTGGTTTTCTTCTCGGCGCGGAGTGCTAAGTCCGGATCACTCGTGATAGTGATAACTCCGTTGGGCCCGGGCATTTTTAGCTTCATGTACCCGTAATGGGGTATGGCTTGAAAGCGTGTGAATGCGTCTCGCCCCAAGAGGGCGTGATATCCGCTATTGAAAGGTGCCACGTGGAAGATTAACTCTTCAGACCTGTAGTTCTCCGGCGTGCCGAATACCGCATCGAGTTTGATTTTTCCCGAGCATCGCGCTTCTCGACAGGGGATAATGCCTCGAAAGGTTGTACTGCTTTGCTCGATGCGGCTCTTATCTATTTGCATTTTATCGAGCATGTCCTTGTAGATCAGGCTCAGTCCGCTACCGCCGTCCATGAGCACTTTAGCGAGCCGAAAGCTGTCGACGATTGGGTTTAAGACCAAAGCAGCTAGTGCGCGGACTGATCGAGCCCTTGGTCCGTCGTTGGCGGTGAAAGTTATCGCCGTATCATTCCAAGGGTTTACTGCGGCTACTTGGTTGACTTCGGCGAGGTCGCAGAGTGCCCTTTTACGCCGATTATTTGAAGAAAAGGTCTCGAAGACCATAAAGACACTGAGATCGTCATCCTCCGGAGAGTATTTCTCTGAGGTCGTATTGGTGAGGATAGCCTCACCGATCTTGGCCACCTACCGGAGTACCCAACATGCCCGAAGGCTGTGCGTTGGTTCGGAATTTGGCATCGTGTGTATCTGACAGGGCTTGTGAGCCATTCATCAAGGACAGTTCTGTGTCCCGTTAAGGGATTAATTTTCTTGTCCGTAGGGTGATGATCAGGTGCCCCGTGAGGGGTGCATCCTTTTTGCCCGTCCGGTGGGTGGCTTAAAGGTCGGCGGTTCCCACCAAGCTGTCTGGGCTTTCCAGGCGTTTTCCATCACGCAATACTTCTGTACTATGTGTGCCAAATCTGCGAAGTGCAGTATGCGGCGTCGGTTGAGGGCATTGCGAATCCGCTCGTCCATACACTTGCGGCAAAATACTGAAACCGCGTCGTCATTGCAGCAAACTTTGATCTTGTTTTTAATAAGGAGGAATCTGGCCCAAAAGTGATGGACTGTTTCCTGAGGTTGTTGCCGCACGTACATTAGGTCGCATATGTCCGAAGGACCGGAATTACTTGGGGAATATTGCTTGTGGTGGGTGGGCGGGCTTAAATCCGAACCCTGGCCCACTGTGGGATCCGGAGTTTTAAGAATTTTTGAGGTCACTAGCCCAGGATCCGGAGTATCCTAGGAGTTTTCAGGCTCAGCCCCTGGTTCTATGTTCGGAGGACAGGGAGTCTCTTCCCGAAGATGGGTATCCAGCTCGCAGGGCTCAGAAATCCGAACATAGCTTGTTCTCAGCATAGGGGGAGAGATATCCTTGGCTTGCTCCTCCACAACCGCAACCAGATGGGTGATCGGCGGGGACCTAATTTCCCTCTGATCGGGTTTAAGCCCAATCCGATCATAGTCAGTTGCGACCCCTAGGGTGGCGATGTGATCTAGCAGTTCATTCAAAGACGAGACATCTGCCGGATCCATCTTATCGGAGTGTTCGAGTCCAATGCGGAGATGATTTTTGGCAGTTTGGGGGATCGGCTTTGGCTTAACGGCCGAGCGGGCGCCCATGGTAAAACTGTCGAGCTGGAGGATCTGCCCAGGAGCTAGGGCCCTTCCAGAGGTGATTTTGTCGTTGACGACAAGGCGAGCCATCGATCCTTCTATTGACGATGCAGAGGAACTCTCAATGAAAGCACCAATGTTGGTGTCATAACCGGTCGATCTCGGGTAGGGGGTCCCGAACTGTGCGTCTGAGGATCGAAGGTAACAGGAGACGGGGGACACGATGTTTACCCAGGTTCGGGCCCTCTTAATGGAGGTAATATCCTACTTCCTGCTTGATTGACTTTGATGAGTATAGGGGTTACAAGAGTTGATCTACCTCAAGATCATAATGGCTAAACCCTAGATGTCTAGCCTGTATGATTTGTGATAGTCTCTACGGACTAACCCCTCCGGTTTATATAGACACCTGAGGGGGCTAGGGTTGTACAAAGTCGGTTTACACAGAAAGGAAATTACACATCTGGTCGTAAAGCTTGCCATCCATGCAACGGAGAGTCCCATCCGGACACGGGGGAAAGCCTTCTATCTTTGTATCTTCACGGCCCATCAGTCCTGCCCATGTCACAATGCCCGGACGCCCGGGGACCCCCTTATCCAGGAATCCCTCAGCGAGCGCGTGGCCGTGCCCCCTTCGCCTCCTGTTGACGCTGCTGCTTTGCCTGCTGCTGCTCAATGATGTTGCTTGCTACTACTGCATGTTGTTGCGTTGTTGCTTGCCGTTGCTATTTCCTGCTACTCCTAGCCGCTGCTGCTCCTTGTTGATGCCATCGCTACTACCTGCTAGTGTCGTTGCTCGCCACGGCCCGTGCCGGCCGGCCACGCCCGGCCCCGCCTCCCCTGCGCCCGCGAGCGCACCCCGCCCTCTCCTCCTCCCACGGCCGCGCCATCGCGTCCGCCCACGTCGCCGCACCTCCATGGTCACCCCGCAGCTGTGTGCTGCTGGTGGCGCCGCAGCCGTCCCGCGCCACCCACTCGAGCCGCCGCGACCCCTGCTGCCTCCAGCCACCGCTACCCTGCCTACCTCTGTCAGCCGCTCGCGCGCCCTGTCCCTCCCGTCGTAGCTGCTGCTGCACCGCTGCGCGCCTCCCCATCCTCCCCGTCCCGGCCGCGCCCGGCACAGCCTCCGGCCCGACCCCTCCATGCTACCCACCGGCTGGGCGCCATGGCCGCCGGCGCGCTCTGGCGCCCATACGCCCCGCCGTGCACGGGTGCGCCCCCTCGTGCGGGCGCCCGCCCGCTAACCCCCCTGGGGTACTGACTTGGGGAGGGGCATCCCTTTTTTAAAAGAAAAAAATTAATTAATTAACTTAATTAATTTAAACATAATTAGTCTAATTACCTAATTAGTTAATTACTTAGCACTAATAGAAACTGACATGTGGGTCCACTCTCCAGTTGACCAGTCAACTGGTCAATGGTTGACCTGGTCAACGGGGTCCACTGTCAGCCTCTAGTGACCCTGCTGTGTGCACTTTGCTGGGTGCACATAGCAATTTCACCTTTTATTTCGAATTATTAATAATTTCGGAATATTGTTTGGAAATTCATAGAAAATAAACCGTAACTCGGATGAAAATACTTTGTACATGGAAGTTGCTCAGAACGACGAGGCGAATCCGAATACGCAATCCGTTCGTCCGTCACACGTCCCTGGCATAGCGAACATCGAACCTTTTCCCTCCGGTTCATTTGTCCGAAAACACCTAACCCTGGGAAAACTTTACCGTATGTTATCCCCCTTCACTGCTATCGTATAGCATTGCGTTTGAACACCCCTAGCTCTGCGTATCATCTTGTCATGCATAGTATTGCACTTGTTTGCTCTATATTTATTGTTTCTTCCCCCTCTTCTCTCTGGTAGACCCCAAGACCGCTGCTGATGCCACTGTGATCGACTACGTCGACGACGATCCTTCTTAACTTTCAGCGGAGCTTCCAGGCAAGCCCCCCCCCCTTTGATCATCCCGATATCGCCCATTCCATTCTCTCATGCTTGCATTAGATTTTGCTACTGTAATTGATTGCTCCTATTCTGATGCATAGCCTGCTTTTGTACATGCTGTTGTACCTTACCTGCTTATCCTGAACTGCTTAGTATAGGTTGTTAGTGATCCATCAGTGGTCCCACCTTGTCCTTGTTGCCCCTGCTTCATCATCGACGACTCGATCAACGTGATCGACGACCAGAGCCCAACACCTCACATCACATCACGCCCCTTTTGTTGCTCGACTCTGCAGGGTTACCATCGAGTGCCGAGGGTGGTACCTCATACATCACTCCTAATAAGATCTCTGTAGTTTAGCTATTCGGTCGTGGTCATCGAGGATGATTCCTCCTTAACCACTTCTGATACGACTCTGTCGTGCAACCCCTCAAGTGTGAACCTCGAGCGTGGTTCCTCTTATGTTCACCTTGACGATTACATCGAGTGGAATCCAGCGAGGGTGATTCCTTGGGTTTTCCCCTTGATGTTTTGACACAGGTTACCTTGACTTTACTTGAGACATTTGTGAAAGTCGGGCGGGCCTGGAGAGCACCCGCAAGATAATTACGTGGCACGGCCGGGCATTCTGCACCCTTGCCGTAAGTCCACGAGATGGGGTCACATCGAGCGTGAATCTTTGCTCGTCTCCGCAAGCTAATAATACACTATGGTTTGGGTGTTTGTTCTAAGTTGGCCTTTGGCCTTTACGCACTAACCACCACGCGAGAATAGTTATGGGCCTCGACATCATAGTATCAGTCAAAGCTTTGTCAGACGTCGAGTTTAGCATTGTGGCTGGGCCGGATCGCGCCATCCAGGCAGAGGTGGTGCTAGTATCCCCTTGCGCACAACGACCTGGAGTGCAACGGGCGATGGGCCCAAACCCCTGAGTGCTTAGGATGTAGACCGACAGGGACCTCTCTGCTGAGCCTAGGTAGGGTTGCGATGTGTTGATCTTCTGAGGCCGGGCATTGACCCAGAAAGGTGTGTCCGGCCAGAGTAATCAAGCGTGTTGAAAAACGTGGTGCACCCCTACAGGGAAGATTATCTATTAATAGCAGTGTCCACCGTAACGTGCGTTCAGACTTACATCCTGATCATTACAACTAGAAATGGATACTTGAGATATGTGGCCCCGGTATTGCTTTCTCGCAGGGAGTCAAGGAAGGATCTCTAGGCATTAATGCTACAACATGCTTGTTAATTATAAATTTCTATTCTTTACTCTTCTACTTGCTGCAAGATGCTTGGAGCTGCTTGAAGATGCTAGTCTTTGATAGGCTAGGCCTTCCCCTCTATTATGGCATTATGTAGTTCAGTCCACAGATACAACCCTTCCATTTGATACCAATGCATACTTAGTATAGATCTGATACTTGCGAGTACTTTGGATGAGTACTCACGGTTGCTTTGCTACCACTTTTCCCCCTTCTTTCTTTTTTCCGGTTGATGCAACTAGATGCTGGATCCCAGGAGCCAAATGCCACCCCAGTCGACTACTACTGTCGGTGTCAAAATCGGCGGATCTCGGGTAGGGGGTCCCGAACTGTGCGTCTAAGGCGGATGGTAACAGGAGGCGGGGGACACGATGTTTACCCAGGTTCGGGCCCTCTCGATGGAGGTAATACCCTACTTCCTGCTTGATTGATCTTGATGATATGAGTATTACAAGAGTTGATCTACCACGAGATCGTAGAGGCTAAACCCTAGAAGCTAGCCTATGGTATGATTGTTGTTGTCCTACGGACTAAACCCTCCGGTTTATATAGACACCGGAGGGGGCTAGAGTTACACAGAGTCAGTTACAAAGGAGGAGATCTACATATCCGTATTGCCAAGCTTGCCTTCCACGCCAAGGAGAGTCCCATCCGGACACGGGTCGAAGTCTTCAATCTTGTATCTTCATAGTCCAAGAGTCCGGCTGTCCGAGGACCCCCTAATCCAGGACTCCCTCAGTAGCCCCCGAACCAGGCTTCAACGGCGATGAGTCCGGCGCGCAGATTGTCTTCGGCATTGCAAGGCGGGTTCTTCTCCAAATTTTGAGCGCTTGTTTGAGCAGTGTCCGGCTTCCCATAAATGTTGCACTCCTTAGCTTCCGTGCCTAATAATGGATATTCTCCACGTGTCGAGCGAATGTGAGAAGCCGGGGCATTTTTACAATTGCCACCCTAGCCATGTGGGTAAATCGTCTATTAAAGAGACGGGGATTCTCAGATCCAGACCACACCATCCTCCCACAGCAAGTATCCATCGGAGCACGCCCGGAAAAAATCCATTACAACACGGCCGGTCGTCGCAGCTCCTCCTCTCGCTCCCGTAGCCCTAAGCCCCGCAATTGGAAGAAGTGTTCCGTCCCCCACAGCCAATTAGTAGAGGTGCAGACCCAGGGATTTCCCCCTCCAGCGTATATGGTCCCCGTTCGAGCCGGGCTCGCCACCTATAACGGCGAGGAGCAAGCGGAGATCCTTCCCAGCCCATCCATGGGGGAGCGGGTATGCCCCGTCCCTTACTTATTAAGAGGGCTTGGATTTCCAATTCATCCATTCCTCCGCGGGCTCCTGGAGTTCTATGGCCTCCAGCTGCATAATTTCACTCCCGCCTACATATTACACATTGCTGGCTATGTCGCCCTCTGCGAGCTGTTTCTGGGCTGCGAAGCTCATTTCGAGCTATGGAAGAGGCTATTCTGCCTCGTACCCCGTACACAGGAGGGGTCACTGTACCAAGTGGGCGGAACCGAAATATGGCGCATCGCCGGGACCAGATACCTGTCCGGTACTCCGAAGAAGACATCCGAGGACTGGCCTTCGGAGTGGTTTTATATGGAGGATGTCCCCCTTCCGGACCCTATTCGGATGGGCCTCCCTGAGTTCGACAACGCTCCCCTGAAGAAACGCCGCAGCTGGCGCCCTCGGAGCCCTCAGGAGGAAGATAACGGAGAAGTCCTTTACCTGATGGGCCGGATAAAAATGCTGGCTCAATCAGGACTGACAATAATCGAGGTTATGTCAATATGTATAATGCGGGGAGTACAGCCACTTCAATATCGAGGCACCCCATGTGGCATTTTAACGGGGAAGATGATGTCACCCGCTGCGGGCGTAAGGGGCCGGACTCAGTTGCTGCTCTAGCCAAAATTCTGCCCGATTTGTACAAGGGAGAGGAAGAGGAGTTCATCCGCATTAAGCCACGGGATGGATTCTCCATGTACAACCCTCCAAGCTCGGTGAGCTGTCACTTTTTACTCCCAGCCTTCCCGCGTTCTTCGTCATAAGTACTTACCTTGCCGTTTCATGGCAGGAACTGCGAAAAGCTGTGAGGGAGGTCAACAGCCCGCCTCCACAACCGGAGGACCCTGACCGGGCCCTCGATCCCGGACTCGAAGAGGATCCGGACATATTTGTGGAGCTGATCGACAGGACATTCTACCAATTGAGCTGCGATGATGCCATGGTGGCCATTATAGCCGACTATCCTGGGCTACTCCCTGCCTCGCATGTAAGTAAAACCGGAGTCCCAACTTCCGAGAAGGATCCCCTTTTTTGCACTTAACCTACCGTACACCTATGGTGTCTTACAGGGAAGGCCCTCGGGACGCCATGCCGAATCCGTAGTGACTCGCCAACAAGGGGCACCAAAGCCGGGTAGGCTAAAAAGGAAGGCGGTCAGGACTGAGACGCTGTCGCAGAGGTATGATACAGAACCTCGCTATGTGGTTGTCGTCTTTTAAAATGTAATAATGTCCATGTTTCCTAGTAGGAAAAATGCTCGCCGGACTATATCCAGAGAGGTTGCCGATCACGCCTCCACCAGTCGGGCTCCAGGGCCGGACATGGAGGCGGAAGCTAACATGGGGCGAACGCCGGATGTTCCTCCTACAGAGGATGCGGATAGGCTATCCACTACAAATTCCGAAGTGGAGAGCGCTATGAATCACAGGCGTCGCCGGGCCGTACTCCGTGATGCTTGTTTCTCCCAAGAGGCGTTTGATGCCTTCAACTCAGGAGATGCGTACATCCGTGCTGCTCAAAATGGTCTTGCCAGAGCTACGGACCAGTATGTAAAGGATATACGGGTAAGAAATCTCATGATTATATATATCAGTAGCCCCTGAGACTTGAAACAGTTGACACAACTGATTTAAGGATCATTATGTGTGCAGGTTCTTACAGAGAAGAATACCCAATTGTCTCAAGAGCTGGAAGAGTGCAAAGCCCAGCTACGGGCCGCAGTTTCCATGCTGAAGGAGTCCGAGAAGGCCCCCTCTGGTAACAGTTGTCTCTATTGTAAAGAATGATAGGTACCAGATAGTATGCGACATGCGTGCAAATCTAAAAATAGATTCTGTATATGACTCCGGAGCGAATCCGGAGGTCGTGATAGGGAACGAGCCGCATGCCCAACGACAGCTAAAGGCTGGTGAGTGCGTCCTTAAAAAGGTTAGGCAGGAGAAAAACAATCTCCAAGATGCCAATATCCAGCTGGGCGTGGAACTGAAGGATGTTCGGGCCCAGCTTGCTGACTCCGTGAAGGAGAATAAGCGGCTTCGACGCGGCATTTTCAGTAAGTGCTTGAACGAACTTTCAAAAGAGGTCGGCGAAGAAGCCGGCTAACAGATTTATATTTGCAGGTATGCTCACGGGTCGTCCCGAGGAGGAGATGCCCGGGTCCGCGGGTGATCTTCTGCCAGAGCTCTCACAACTGCACGAACAAGTTCGGCAGGTGATGTAGGGCATTGCCCAAGCCTTGTGGCCATCCGTCGCCCTGCCAGTGGCCATGGGGAGCTTGTAGAGAAGCTCAAGGGAGCGTGGCGGCGCTTCCGATTATGGAAGATATCAGCCTGCCGACAAGGTGCGAGGGAAGCCTGGGCCATGGTGAAGACGCGGTATACCAAGGCTCACCCTAACCACATGGCCGAGGTCGGACCTGTGGGGCCTGACGAGAAGGAGATCCCCGTCAGTTTGGTGTATGACCAAGTAGAATTAGCCGCAAAGTATTCCTAACAGGATTGTAGGCTTGACAGCCTGTTGGATGGTATAGAAGAAGAATTTAGTCAGTCTAAGTGACTGTGTACTTCAAGTGACATATATTGTCCGTAGCCGGATTGTAAATCATTTGTCATGGCGGACCTTTTCGCTTCGACCTTTGGACCCGATAGTCCGGAGTGTGTCCGAATACCCGCTCAGTTATGTAAAAACCGGGGTACGCGTGGAGACCAGGCGTAGGGGTCATAAGTGCTTGAACAGACAAATACCCAACTAGCTATGTTATATTACATGGGTAGTAAGAAACATCTTCTAGGGAGAATAGTTCCGTTAAGGGTTCCTTTCCCTGGGTACGCATGCCCTAATGTGCATGTCTGAACTGCGAAAAGAGACGCAGGCTATAAACATCTGGGGGCGTGTATTAAAATAAATAAAAGTCATATTTTGTTCACCGACCGAGTATTCCCTTAAGAACGCTAGCTTTCGGCTTCACCCAGTCAGAGGTACACATCCGGCTGACCCGGCAGTAACAATCGCAGAGGTGCTCCCCTTATGCCCTAGCCGAATTAATGGGAATGTAGGGCATAAACACAAGAGCCAGGCAACCCAGCTTGGCCAAAACTTAAGTCATATCGATGCATATAATGGCGAAAAAGGTACATGTGGAAGAATAACACATGTGTGGGGCATAGAGCCCGGAAAATAGTTATATTAAGCTTCTGTATAAGAAGCCCCCAGGTATAATGAGCGCGGTTAGCGCGTCAAGATTGTGTAGTCAAGACACAATTTAGCCTTTTAAGGCCTTGAAGAAAAAGGCAAAAAGAAAGAGATAAAAGACAGATAATGGATTTGTAAAAAAATTAACGGAGGTAAGGAGACGAACATAGAGTCCGACACTAGGCGAGAACCTTCGGAGTCTGGCTGCATTCCATGGGTTTGGCTCGAGTCGATTATCCGATGCATCCCGCAGATGGTACGCTCCACCGGTCAAAACCTGGTCAATAATGAAGGGACCTTCCCATTTGGGCTTGAGCTTGTTCTTTTTCTTCTCCGATAGGCGCAAAACGAGTTCGCCAACATTATAAGCTTTGGCCCGTACTTCTCTGCTTTGATACCTTCGAGCTTGTTGCTGATAGAATGCGGAACGGGCTTTGGCCACGTCACGCTCCTCCTCCAGGGCGTCCAAACTGTCCTGCCGATCGAGCTCGGCCTCTTTTTCTTCATACATGCGCACTCGAGGTGAATCATGAATTATGTCGTAGGGCAGCACCGCCTCTACGCCGTACACCATAAAAAAGGTTTGTATCCGGTAGTGCGATTCGGCGTAGTCCGCAGCCCCCATAGTACGGAGTCGAGCTCCTCTTCCCAGTGCGTGTTTGATTCCTTTAAGGACCGCACTAATCTGGGTTTAATGCCGCTCATGATAAGACCATTTGCTCGCTCGACTTGACCGTTAGTTTGCGGGTGATAGACAGAAGCATAATCGAGCTTGATGCTCATGTTGCTGCACCAAAGTTTTACCTCGTCGGCTGTGAAGTTCGAGCCGTTATCGGTGATGATGCTGTGGGGGACGCCATAACGGTGTACCACCCCGGATATGAAGTCTATCACTAGTCCGGATTCGGCCGTTTTGACTTGTTTGGCTTCTATCCATTTGGTGAATTTGTCCACCATGACCAATAGGTATTTTTTCTTGTGGGTTCCCCCTTTGAGGGGTCCGACCATATCAAGCCCCCAGACCGCAAAGGGCCAAGTAATGGGGATTTTTTGGAGAGCGGTAGGCGGCATATGGCTTTGGTTTGCGAAGAGCTGGCAACCGACGCAACGTTGAACAAGGTCCTGTGCGTCTGCTTAGGCCGGCGGCCAATAGAAACCTGTGCGGAAGGCCTTGCTTACAAGGGCACGCGCTGCGGCGTGGTGGCCGCCGAGTCCAGCATGGATTTTTGCCAAAAGCTCCCGCCCTTCCTCTTCGGAGATGCACCTTTGAAGGACTCCGGTAGTGCTTTTCCTATAAAGCTCTCCCTCGTGGACCTTGTAGGCTTTAGACCGCCGCACTATGCAGCGTGCCTCATTTTGGTCCTCGGGTAGTTCCTGCCTGATTAGGTAGGCCAGGAATGGTTCTATCCACGGGGCGATGACGGCCATTATCACATGGGTTGAAGGTGTTATTTCAGTGGCAGAGCCTCTGATTATGTTAGAGTGTTCGGTATCTAGTGTTGTGGCCGGATCCGGACTATTGTTACCGGTGTCCCCTTCCCATACCACTGATGGCTTAAACAGCCTCTCCAAGAAGATGTTAGGTGGGACAGGGTCGCGCTTAGCGCCGATACGGGCGAGGATATCTGCCGCCTGATTGTTTTCCCAAGCCACATGGTGGAATTCAAGCCCCTCGAACCGAGCTGACATTTTGAGGACGGCATTGCGATAAGCCGCCATTTTCGGATCCTTGGCGTCGAAGTCTCCATTTATTTGAGATATTGCGAGGTTCGAGTCCCCACGCACCTCCAGGCGTTGAATGCCCATGGAAACTGCCATCCGGAGACCATGTAACAGGGCCTCGTATTCGGTTGCATTGTTGGAGTCTGTGTATAGTATTTGGAGTATGTATTGGACTGTATCTCCAGTGGGGGACGTCAGGACGACGCCAGCCCCCAGACCAGCCAGCATTTTAGAGCCGTCGAAGTGCATGATCCAATTGGAGTACGCACCGTATTCTTCAGGGAGTTCGGCTTCTGTCCACTCGGCGACAAAGTCGGCCAGTACTTGCGACTTAATGGCTCGCCGTGGTCTATATGTTATGTCGAACGGGAGGAGCTCGATAGCCCATTTGGCAATCCGGCCCGTGGCATCGCGGTTGTTTATTATGTCGTTGAGTGGTACTTCCGAGGCCACCGTAATTGAACACTCTTGAAAGTAGTGTCGTAATTTCCGGGATGCCATAAATACCGCGTATGCTATCTTTTGATAATGTGGGTACCGTGACTTGCATGGAGTGAGGACAGTGGATACATAGTATACCGGCTTTTGAAGTGGGAATTTATGTCCGTCCGTCTCTCGTGCGACGACGAGCACGGCGCTTACAACTTGGTGAGTTGCCGCTATATATAACAGCATTGGTTCGCCGACATTTGGCGCGGCCAAGATTGGGTTGGTGGCCAGGATGGCTTTTATTCCTTCCAATCCGGCCGTGGCCGCATTCGTCCACTCGAAGTGTTCGGTGCGCCGAAGAAGGCGATAAAGGGGTAGTGCCTTTTCTCCTAATCGGGAGATAAAGCGGCTTAAGGCCGCCACAGATCCTGTTAATTTCTGGATTTGCTTTAGGTCAGTTGGGATAGCCAACTGTGACAGAGCTCGGATTTTAGCCGGATTTGCTTCAATTCCTCTACTGGAGATGATGAAGCCCAGGAGCTTTCCAGCATAGGGATGGCAATGGGTAGGGTATGGGCGGGTACAACCTCCTTCTACCCAAACCCATACCCATAGAAACTTTCTATACCCACCCACTTCAATACCCATGGGTATAAACTGACACCCATGCCCATACCCATCGGGTATCCTATACCCAATGGGTATCCATTGGGTACAATATATAGCATTCAAATTCTTAAGAGGTAGAGAAATGAGTTCAAAATTCAAGTGATCATGGTAGAGTAGCATAGCATGTATTTGGCCTCCTCCAGTGGGTGGCCTCTTGGAGGCATCAGGGGAGTATGAGCAACGGTTGGTGGAAGGCTGACATAGTGGAAGGCGGTGGTGGGAATTGGGGATCACTGGATCGAGTGTTCGGCAAGAGTCTGGTAGTGAAGAGTCGATATTTCATCTTTTTGAGGAGTCACATAGGACGTATAAGGAGTGGCGAGCAGGTGATTATGAGCCTATTAGCTATGACTTGTTTAAGGAATATGAGATTTAGGGTTGGACCATATGAGTTGGATGTTAACGCCACATGTTATAGGAGTTATTTTCATTTATTAATTTTTTCTGGGTATCCATTGGGTTACCCATGGGCACAATTTCTTACCCATGCCCTACCCACATATTTTGCAGGTATGGGTACCCATTAACCGTGGGTAGAAAATCTCTTCAAGTCTTGCCCATACCCATTATTTTCGGGTAGGGTACCCGCGGGTACCCATACCCATGGGCAAAACTGCCATCCCTATTCCGGCGGGCACGCCGGAAACGCATTTTTCCGGATTGAGCTTGATGTCGTATGTTCGGAGATTGTCGAACGTGAGCCTCAAGTCGTCTATTAAGGATTTGACGTGTCTGGTTTTAACGACCACATCGTCTACGTATGCCTCCACTGTTTTGCCGATCTGTTTTTCCAAGCATGTCTGAATCATGCGTTGATATGTTGCACCGGCGATCTTAAGCCCGAAAGGCATGGTGTTAAAACAGAAGGGGCCATATGGGGTGATAAATGCCGTTGCGGCTTGGTCGGACTCCACCATCTTAATTTGATGGTATCCGGAGTATGCGTCGAGGAAACACAATGACTCGTGTCCTGCAGTAGCGTCGATAATTTGATCGATGCGGGGGAGGGGGAAGGGATCCTTGGGGCAAGCCTTGTTCAGGTCCTTGAAATCGACACATAGGCGCCAGGATTTATCCTTCTTTGGTACCATCAACATGTTTGCTAGCCAGTCCGGATGTTTTATTTCTCTAATGAATCCGGCCTCCAGTAACTTGGCTAGCTCCTCTCCCATGGCTTGTCGCTTAGGTTCAGAGAAACGCCGAAGAGTCTGCTTGACCGGCTTGAATCCCTTTAGAATGTTAAGGCTATGCTCGGCCAGCCTGCGTGGGATTCCTGGCATGTCTGAAGGATGCCAGGCGAATATGTCCCAATTCTCGCGCAGGAACTCCCGTAGTGTGGCGTCTATAGCGGGGTTTAACTGTGCCCCGATGGATGCTGTTTTTGTAGGGTCCGTTGGGTGGACATGGAATTTGACTATTCCATCCGCTGGTTTAAAAGATGTGGATTTGGATCTTTATTCAAGTATCACGTCGTCCCTGTCCATTGTGGAGCGCGGCGCAGTTAATTCCTCGGTCGCGAGGGCTTCGGATAATGCCTCGAGGGCCAGTGCGGCTGTCTTGTTTTCGGCGCGGAGTGCTATGTCCGGATCACTAGCTAGAGTGATGATTCCATTGGGCCGGGACATTTTGAGCTTCATGTACCCGTAATGGGGTATGGCTTGGAAGATCGTGAATGCCTCCCGTCCTAGAAGGGCGTGGTATCTGCTACTGAAAAGGGCCACTTGGAATGTAATTTCATCGGACCTACAATTCTCCGGCGTGCTGAATACCACATCTAGTGTGATTTTCCCAGCGCATCGTGCCTCCCGGCTAGGGAAAATTCCTCTAAAGATCGTGCTGCTTTGCTCAATGCGGTTTCTGTCTATTTCCATTTTTTGAAGAGTCTCCTCATAAATGAGGTTTAATCCGCTGCCGCCGTCCATGAGCACTTTAGTAAGCCGAAAGCCGTTCACAATTGGACTAAGGACCAAGGCGGCTGGTGCTCAGGCTGTTCGGAATTTAGGTTCGTCACTGGCATTGAAGGTGATAGCCGTGTCGCTCCATGGATTTATTGCTGCCGCGTGGCAGACGTCGGCAAGGTTGCGGAGTGCTCGCTTACGCCTATTATTTGAGGCGAAGGTCTCGAAGACTGTCAATACTGTATTGTTGTTATCCACGGGGTGGTGCTCTGCGGTATGTTTAATGAGGAGATCCTCACCTCTCTTGGCCACCTGCCGGAGTACCCAACATGCTCTAAGGCTGTGTGTTGGTATGGTATCTGCTGTACTGTGAATTTTGCATGGCCCATTAAGCCATCCCTCCAATACGGTTCCACGCCCTGTAGTGGGCTTTTGCTTCTTTGTAATTGAGTCGGGCGACTTATGAGAGTGCACCCTTTTAATTCGGACTGGGGGTTTTGTCAGAGCCGGATTATCCCAAAATTTTGTTTGGGTTTTCCAGGTGCTTTCCATCGCACAGTACTTCCGTACTATGGCCGTCAAGTCAGCGAAGTGTGCTATGTCGCGGCGACTTATGGCGTTGAGGATTCCCTTGTCCGTGCAATTATTGCAAAAGAATGAAATTGCGTCTTCCTCGCGACACTCCTTGACCTTGTTCATTACAAGGAGGAATCTGGCCCAATAGTGATGTACTGTCTCCTGGGGCTCTTGCCTAATGTGGGAAAGATCGTTTATATCTGGGTGTGTGGGTGGATTTAAGTCCGGACCTTGACCCGATCTGAGACCCGGGGGCGGGGGAGTTTCCCATCTTGGAAGTTCGGGCTCCGGGATGTTGCCCAATAGGTCTGGCCCGCTGCCTGATTCTAGGTTCAGGGTGTGGGCGATGTCCTCCCGTAGGCGGGTATCCGGCTCAGAGAGCTCGGGAATTCGGACATAGTTTGTCCTCAAGATAGAGGAAGAATCGTCGCATTGCTCCTCCACCACCGCTATCTGATGGGTGACCAGCGGAGAGTTAATCTCCCTTTGGTCGGGTTTAAGCCCAATCCGATCATAGTCCGTAGCGACTCCGAGAGCGGCGATGCGATCCAAGAGCTCGTTCAAAGAGGAGAACTCCATTGGATTCATCCGCTCGGTAAGTTCCGAGCCGATGTGGAGGCTGTTTTCGATGACCCGAGAAGTCATCGTCGGCGCAGCGGCCGAACGGGCGGTCATGACGAAGCCGCCTAGTTGGAGAGTTTGGCCTACGGCCAGGGCTCCCCCAGAGGTGATGTTGCCCCTGACAACGAGACGAGCCATCCTTCCTTATGATGACGGCACTGTGGAACTCTCAATGAAAGCACCAATGTCGGTGTCAAAACCGGCGGATCTCGGGTAGGGGGTCCCGAACTGTGCGTCTAAGGCGGATGGTAACAGGAGGCGGGGGACACGATGTTTACCCAGGTTCGGGCCCTCTCGATGGAGGTAATACCCTACTTCCTGGTTGATTGATCTTGATGATATGAGTATTACAAGAGTTGATCTACCACAAGATCGTAGAGGCTAAACCCTAGAAGCTAGCCTATCGTATATTGTTGTTGTCCTACGGACTAAACCCTCCGGTTTATATAGACACCGGAGGGGGCTAGGGTTACACAGAGTCGGTTACAAAGGAGGAGATCTACATATCCGTATTGCGAAGCTTGCCTTCCACGCCAAGGAGAGTCCCACCCGAACACGGGTCAAAGTCTTCAATCTTGTATCTTCATAGTCCAACAGTCCGGCCAAAGGATATAGTCCGGCTGTCCGAGGACCCCCTAATCCAGGACTCCCTCAACTACTACTACCCAAAGGGTGCCTACTACTACATGGAGGCCACCGAAGACCAGGAGTAGTTAGGAGGTCCCAGGCAGGAGGCCTTGCCTCTTCGATCGTTGTTGCTTTTGTGTTTGCCTTCTTAAGGCAGTCTTATTTAACTTATGTCTGTACTCAAATATTGTTGCTTCCGCTGACTCTTGTGTATTGAGCTTGTATTCGAGCCCTTGAGGCCCCTGACTTGTAATATGAAGCTTCTATTATTTTAATTTGTGTCTAAAGTTGTGTTGTGATATCTTCCCGTGAGTCCCTGATCTTGATCGTACACAATTGCGTGTATGATTAGTGTATGGTCGAATCGGGGGCGTCACATTAGATGTTTTCTTAAAATATCGATTTTTTTCTAAACTAAAACTAAGAAGTTCAAATTAAAAGAACAGAGGGGTTCAAAGTTTATAAAACCCTAGAATTTACAAGGTAAAAAAATTGATGCCATCTTTTGGCATTTTCAAACTACCCATAAAATGGCAACGAATTTGAAAAAAATGTCTACATGAAACAATTGCTTCTTAAAGATAAAGCATTCCACATGTATATCATACACGTCATTTGCATAATATAATTTGAATTTTTTGTGCATATCGTTAAAAACAAGTTTTAGCATGTTGAAAAGATGCTCTTAACCAAGAAGTTTGGATCTTAAAAATAGAGAAGTTCAAAAAACATAAAAAAGGACTTTCACCCTATATTAATTTTTAGAAACTCTAGAGGTTCAAATTTAAATAACGAACGATTCAGTATTTATTACAAAACTAGGATATTTTCGTTACTAAAAGAAATAGACCCAGAAGTCCAAATTACAGAAATAGTGAACATTGATATTTATAAAAAAACTCAGATTTTCCTTTTTTTTACTAAAGAATAAAATGAAGAATTCAAATTAAAAGAAAGGAGTAGTTCGATGTACATGGAAAACTCATATTCTTTTCGTTTCTAGGAAAAATAAAAGTACAAAATTCAATCAAAAAAATGTTTGATGCTTATTTAGAAACATATTTTTTTCCTAAGAATAAGATTAAGAAGTTCAAATTTAAATAACAGAGAAGTCTGAAGATTATGTAAAAAAACTCAGATTTCTCTCATTACTAAAGAATAAAACGAAGGAGTTCAAATTATAAAAAGGAACAACTAAATAAATTTGAAAATAGATATTCATTGTTTCTAAAAAAATCTAGAAGTTCTAAGGAAAATAACGAAGTGGTTTGATGTTTATTTAAAAACTAGGATTTTGCCGATATTAAAATACGCACATATCCCTTAATATTAAATAATCAACCATGAAGTTGAAATTGAAAAAAATAATGAAACTCGATGTTTATTTAAAAATAAAAAATTCTTTAATCAAAAATAAAAATGTGAAGTTGAGATAAAAATAACACGGAAGTTCAAAGTATACTAAACCCTAGGATTTACAAGTTTAAAAATCAAAATAAAAACAACGTCATTTTTGGCTTTGTTTTAAACTCAAATTTTCCTCGTTACTAAAGTATAAAATCAAGAAGTTCAAATTAAAATAACGGAGGAGCTCGATGTATACAAAAAACTCAAATTCTTCACGTTTCTAGAAAAAAGTATTTAATTAAATTCAAAAAATGTTGTTCGATGCTTTCTTGGAAAAATGATTTTTCTGCTATAAAAATAGAACCAAAAATTTCAAATCAAAATAAGAGAGAACTACGAAGTTTATAAAAAACTCAGATTTACATGTTAAAAAATCGATAACATTTTTGTCATTTTAAAAACTACTCATAAATCGCAACGAATTTGGAAAAATTGTCTACATGAAAAATTGCTTCAAAAAACATAAGCTTTGCAATGGTATATCATACACATTATTCGCATAATATAATTTGAATGTTTTGTGTATACCGTCCAAAACAAGTTTTAGCGTGTTCAATAAGATGCTCATAACCCGTAATGATTCTGTAAAAAAACGCTTTCCAATAGTTTTCTATTGGTATCATTCCTCAAATTCGATGAGTGCTTTAAGAGTTAGGGGCAAAAAAAAATTAGAGATCACTTCAAATTGAAAACAACTAGAAGTCCACGTACGGTATGGTGTGTGTTTTGATATGAGAAAAAGAATAAAAAGGCAAAGTATGAAAAGTTTGTTGCTAGAAGTTCGGGTGCTCACAATTGGAAAGTCCAAAACTTGTTTTGAGAGAGGTTCACCTTGTATTTACAAGCTCAGAAACACACACACAAAAAGTTGTTTTTTGGTGTTTTAAAATATCTCTGAAATCATTATAAATTTGAAACAAAAATGCTATACATGAAAAAAGTTCCTCATATTCAACAACTTTCCAAGGGCATATAACATTCTTATTCCAAAATAAACGGTTAAAATAAATTGGTGTATGTTGTTCGGAAAGGAAAGTTTAACAATATAAAAAGTTGCGTCTTTTCAACAGGTTTCTAAATGGTATATCATTTGTGCAACTCCGACGAAATGGGTGAGGAATTACGAACAAAAATACGTGACAGAAGTTCAAAGTGAAAACAACGAGCAGTTCAACTACTACACGGGATGCGTTTCAGATGAGAATAAAAAAACAAAAGGCCTAAAAGGTTTGTTGCAAGAAGTTCACATCCTCCTCTGTGCACAGTTCAAAGTTCAAGGGTGAGATGTCCGCCGTTCATTTACATGTTCAAAAAGGGCAAAAAACGATGTTGTTTTGCCATTTTAAAAACTTCTCACAAAAGGCAACAAATTTGTAACAACTGTCTACAAGAAAAAGTTGCTCCTATTCATAAGCTTTTCAACGGTATATTATATGCTACATTTTGATAAACGGTTTAAAAGTTTCACGTATACCGTTGAAAAACTGTTTTTAAGTATTTAAAAATATCTCTTAAACCAGCAGGAATATGAAAAATGATCAACACGTGGAAGTTTTATGTTTTCAACAGCTTTCCATTAGTATATCATTTGCTCTCCACTAAGTGGTTGGGGAGTTACGAGCAAAAAACAACACGTGAAAACAGAGTGAAGTTCAAACAGAACTGTTGTCGGCGTTCTAGGAACGGGGGTCCCTAGACTTGCCTGCCCGCGGCCCATGGCATGGCTGTGCTAGTAGGCCTGTACGGCCCATCTTCATCAGAAAGGCATCCAAGACCCTCGCGAGGGGCCAAGCCTCGCGAGGCGGAAAACACAAGACCTCCTCACGAGTGGCCTCACCAGGTTGGCTCGCGAGGGGCGAAGAGATCAAGGCAAGGCAAACCTCGCGAGGTTCTCGTGACGTGAGCCATGATGATCGAGACCAAGCGGGCGCCAGCGCGCGCAGTGTCCTTGTTTCCCCTTTGGTGCAAAGGAAGCAAGCGCAGGCGCAGAGTACCGAGGCGTCAAGCAAAGGTTTCCATATCGGTGCAACAAGACCAAGACCAGCAGGACGGCAAGACGGAGGTCACCATGGAGCCCAAGGCGGCATCACCACCAGAGCCTTTTGCAGGCGAAGACCGCTTTTGTCAGGATAAGCTGTACTAGTTGTCCCCTTTGAAATTGGCCGTTGTTGGCTCCCTTCCCGCTCAATATTTGGGGAGAGGACCAGGGCCTATATAAGTAGAACTAGCCACCACCGTAGGGGATAACTCATTCAGAGGCATCTCATCTGATCCTTAGCCACACACCAAGCAGAAGAACACCTCAACCTCAGGAGGTTGTTCTTCCCCTCGTACCGTTCATCATCAGCCCAAGAGGCAATCCACCGCCACCACACTGGAGTAGGGTATTACACCACAACGGTGGCCCGAACCAGTATAAATCTTGTGTCTCTTGTGTTGTGAGTTCGTTGAGTTCGACCGCGACATCTTAGCAAGCTAGGGCGTGGATCGGTAGGGGGGAAAGAACTTCGCGCGCACCCCGGAGTTCGAACCTTAAGGGTTTTGCCGGAACCCGTGATCCAACATTTGGCGCGCCAGGTAGGGGTGCGCCGAAGCTTCCCTTCCGTCGCTCCGCGTTGCGTCGCTTCGTCGTCTCCATGGTGGATGCATGCCGCGCCCGCGCCGAGCGCCGGGCTGCCCTCGCCACCCGCGTTGCTCAGACGGCCCCTGTCGGCGGGCTACC
Source organism: Aegilops tauschii subsp. strangulata (assembly GCF_002575655.3). Lineage (NCBI taxonomy): Eukaryota > Viridiplantae > Streptophyta > Magnoliopsida > Poales > Poaceae > Aegilops > Aegilops tauschii. The sequence continues at coordinate 384,420,822 of NC_053037.3, read as the reverse complement.
CCGTCACTCCCCGTCGCCTGCCGCCAACGCCGCCACCTGCCCGGCGGGGAACGAGCGGCAAGCGTCCTCGCTGCACCCCTCGGTGCGGCGGGATGGCCACACCGCCACTCCATCGCCGACTCCCGCTGGTTTGTCGTCCCACGCTCGTCGCGCTCCCATGGATGCACGGGCCGCGCTCCTCATGGCGTACGAGCTCCTGCGCTACCGCCCGGTCGACGACCTCTACGAGGACTGGCTCGACCGCATCGCCGAGCTCGTCAGCGCCGCAGGGGGATCCCATGTGCCGTCCCTCTCACTGCCTCGCCCTCCGCCAGCTACAGGCGACGTAGCTCACGGAGCGCCTCCACCACCTCTGCACCAAGACGGTGCCCTGGCGCCAAGGCGTGCGGCTCCGCGGCGCGACCCACCACGTCCGGCGCCCGCACGTGAAGAAAGAAGCTGTCAAGAAGTCCCTCGACCGCAAGAGAACACTCCGCCACTCCTCGCACCGCCGCGCCAGGATCGTTTGTCGCGGCAAGGCCCCGCGTCGCTTGCCGTAGCGGTGCGCGGGCGTCAAGACCAAGCTCCACCTCCAAGACGGGCCCCGGTGACCACAGCCGGTTGCCGTGCCTTCACCCCCGAGCTGTGTAGCGTCGCCTGGCCGGGTAAGTTCAAGTTGGATCTGCCTCCTTGCTACGACGGCACCCCCAACCCCGCGGAGTTCCTGCAGCTCTACGAGCTGAGCATCGAGGCGGCCAACGGCGACGAGAAAGTCATGGCGAACTGGTTCCCTATGGCGCTCAAAGACGACGCCCGTTCGTGGCTCCTGAACTTGCCTCCAAGCTCGATCTCCTCCTGGGACGAGATGCACAAATGCTTCATCGCCAACTTCCAGGGCACTCGCGACCGCCCCCCGGCTGCGGGTGACCTGCGTCGCATCAAGAAACAACCAGGAGAGACCCTCCAGAAGTACATCCAGCGCTTCAACAACGTTCGTCTCAAGATCCCCAAGGTGATGGACGAGGCCATCATCTCCGCGTTCTCTGATGGCATCCGTGACATCAAGATGAAGGAGGAGCTCACTATCCACGAGGAGTTGTGCACATCCCTGGAGCTGTTCAACCTGGCGACCAAGTGCGCAAGAGCTGAGGAAGGGCGCCTCTCCCTCCTTGAGCTCCCGGATGCAGACCCGGAGGAGAAGAAAGCCAAGGCCAAGGACGTGAAGCGCAAGGGAGCAGCCGTGCTCATGGCAGAGCCGAACACCAAGCGCGGCAGAGACCAGCCCGAGTCATCCAAGAGCAGCCAACCGTTCTGCGCCTTCCATAACATGCATACCCACAAAACTAGCGACTGTCAAGAGCTCAGAGCCATTCGAGAAGGATGCTTCGGTCGACGCCCCGAGCGCAATGACCCGGGCTACGGCCGAGGAGGAGGATGCGGTGGCGGACGCTGGGACGATCATGGCCTACGCCAGGAGTGGCGCAACTGGCCTCGTGAGGGCGCCTGGAGGGATCAGCCTCGCGAGGGCGCCTGGAGGGATCAGCCTCGTGAGGATCGTCCTCAAGGCAACCCCGGTATTCCTCCACTAACGCCGCCGCCAAGAAGGAATGATGACCACCATCAAGACGAGGGGGCTGGGGGTTTCCAGGAGCCACGTGCTATCGCCTGCATCTTGGGCGGAGCTCAGGCCCCAGCCTCGCAGCGTATCTTTAAACAGTTTGCTCGTGAAGTGAATGCAGTCCTCCCCAAGCTTGAGGCCACACGCCCACTCAGGTGGTCCAAGTGCGCCATCACCTTCAGTTCGGCGGATCAGCTCAAGTGCGCGGCTACCGCAGGCGCCCTCCCGATGCTTTGCTCCCCAGTCATCAGCAACGTGCAAGTTACCAAGACCCTCATCGACGCCGGCGCAGGGCTCAACGTCCTGTCCGTCGACACGTTCGGCAACCTCCAAGTGCCATATGATCAGCTTCATCCCACCAAGCCTTTCTCAGGAGTGACCGACGGCTCCACTACCCCGATCGGGCAGGTCCGCCTTCCCATCACCTTCGGAGAACGCAAGAACTACCACACCGAGCTCATCGACTTCGACGCCGCGCACATCCGTCTGCCGTACAATGCCATCCTCGGGTATCCAGCCCTGGCCAAGCTCATGGTAACAGCCCATCACGGCTACAATGTCCTCAAGATGCCGGGAAGCGGCGGAATCATCACGGTCCCATGCGAAGAAAGAGATGCGGTGTGCTCCCTTGAGCGTGCCTTTCAAGCTGCAGCAATCGACGACCCCGACAGCAAGGGCGAGTGCCCTCCTGAGGCCACCCCCAAGAAGAAGAAGCACTTGCGCCGTGCATGACCTCGGGAGGGTGGCGTCGCAACTGGAACCTCGTCAGGATCAGCGCCCGCGCCAGGGGCGCCTCCCTCCATCGCATAGGAAGGCGCGCCTGACGCCCTTCTCGGGCAGGGCTCGGGGGCTCTCTTCTGGAGGGCCTCAGACCTTGCCAACATCACGAGGGAGGCGCTCGGGCACCACTTGGAGGCGTGCTTCAGGACACGTTTCCCTCAGGAGAACACAGGGCGAGGAGCGCCCACCGCTCATGAGTTCATCACCAGGACCACTCAGGAACTGCAAGACGCAAGGGCCATGTGCGGCGACCGCCGCTCGCGAGGCGCAGCTCCCCATCCAGGCGAGGATGCCGGGCTGCACGTCTGCATCGACGTCCCAGGGCCCAACAGGGCGCATCTCAGGAGCCCTTCTAGCCTTCGCGCGTGGGCCGCTGCAAGGGTCCACCGCACAGCTACATTCGCATGCCTTTTGGCCTGTCGAGCGTGTCGTCCGCCTATCAGCGCAACTTGCGGCGCGTCCTAGCAGCTCAGGAGGCCAGGCATCATGCCGTCCTGACGGAGATGGAGACGATCCTCAGGGAACCACCTGGACCCCCAGAGCCTCCCGAGGCTCAGGGCCCCGGTGGCTCGTGAGGAGCAATTCCTTCGCCGCGTACCTTCAGCTGCCCCAACTCTCCTTCATCAACAGAACCAGGTGACATTTTCCAAGTTCATTTAGCTGGGAGCGCCCCTCGGGCTGCATCATTCCCAGGCCGCGTGGGTCCGTCCCTGCGGCATGTATCCCTTTTATGTCTTTAGCTTACCTTGTTTGGGGCGCCCCTCGGGCTGCATCATCCCCAAGCCGCTCGGGCCTGACCCAGTGGCATGTATCTCCCTTGCATTTACTTAAGTCTGCTGCTTCCATGCTTAACCTGCCTATGACTATCACCTGTTTGACTCTCACCTCCCACGGGGGCTACTCACGCTGGCACGACGCTTGTGCACGGGTCTGTCCCTGCAACGTCGACAAATCTGAGCGGTCAAGCTTTGGCTCGCGGCACGCCCCGCGCACGTCACCTCACCAGGCCCTCAGTGCCTTCATCTCCTCGCGAAGCAACCGGCGGCGGACTGGCAACCATAGTGGCAAACTGTGTTTCTCCTTGTGCTGGCTTGCAGGAAACTCATGAGAATGACAGCAGGCGGCACCGCGAGCTCCCTCTTCTCCCATGCAATCCGCTTGCGTGTTAAAAGGGGGGCTCCTGACCATCGCGACTCAGGAGCTCCTACTGGCTCTCCAGCCCTCACCCCTGGCCTTGACCACGGCACGCGACCTGGCATACCAGCGGCGGCTGAGCTCGCTTGAGGGCCGGGACCTGAGGACGTAGAGCATAAAGGAGAGCGTGGAGAAGAGGGGGGAGCTCGCATGGACCTGGCCTAGCTACGCATTAACGCGGCGCATCGCAAGGAATCGACCCCAGACCGCCAAGATAAGTCTCGCGCTCAGATTGGCTAATCGTTGGAGCCTAAGGGTCACGCTCGCCGCAGCCCTGTTGCGGCAACGTCGCCTCCCTTTCTTACCTTACCATGGCTGCTTGGGCGCTAAAGGCGACCTCCTGAGCATCGCACCTCAGGGGCTCTTACTGGACCTCGGGCCGCTCACCTCCTGGCCTTGACCACGGCACGCGACCTGGCATACCAACGACGGCTGCAGCTTTCCTGGGGACCAGGACTTGTCAGCGTAGAGCAACAAGCCGTCGCGAGGTTGGAAAGGGGAGACCGAGCCTAAAAAAAGCAGGCATTCGCAAGTTTTCATAACAAGGATAGTATCAACCAAAGACATTACATGCCCTTTACACACCCCCGCAGGGTACTTCTTGATTCCTCACAGGGAACAAAAGACGAGAACTTAGGGGAATCCTATCTACACCCTCCCGTGGCCGACGCCATCATCAACAGTGGGCCGCGGGAGGCCGGCGCCAACCCCATCCAGATCAGCGACGGCGGCCGCTGGACGCCGCAGCCCTTCTCCAGGCGCGGCGAGAGCTCGGGGGCACGTAGCTATCGTCGCTCGTCTCCGGAGTCTCGTAGAGCTCGGGAGAACCGCTGGACGCCCAAGAGTCGCTGCTGCTGGAGGTGCCGCAGGCCGGGCGCGCATCGTCCTGGCGCACCCCACCAGGGTAGCACTCTAGGCGGCGGCCCTCCACATCGAAGACCTTGAAGAACAGCGTGGAGGCGCCGTCCTAATCAAAGTGGATCGCGAGGGCACCCTCAGCACGGCAAACCCGTGCAACCTCACCCCAGCCGCGGGTCATGAAGATCTTGCCGGAGGAGACCACTTCAACCTCTGCTCCGGTCGCTGGGACGTCGCAGTCAGTATGCTGCAACCAGAGCTCGAGGGGTCCCCTCGGCGGCATCACGTCGGAGAAGAACCGCGGGAAGCGGATCCAGGTGCTTGGGGGCATTGCCTCCCACAGCACAAGCTCACGAGAGGAGTCTGCAGCATGGGTTCCAGGGGCGGCGGCGCGTATCGCCATCGTGCAGTAGCCGCGGTCGCGCCGCGGGCGGCGCCGTTCGTCGCTCCTTCCTCCTGAGCCCCCGGCTTGGGCGTACAGGGGTAGCGGATACCCAGAAGGAGGCCGCTCGCACCAAGGCCTCGTCACCACCTGCATCGCCGCTGCGTCGCGGCGGTGAACCAACCTCTTCTTCGGCGGGAGCGGCACCGGTGCGTCGAGGGGAGTCTTTCCCTTCTCCGCAGCACAAAACCTTCAGATGGGCGCCATTGCTACTAGCAGAGGATCGAGGAGGAAGAAGCAAACAGGATGGGGAGAAATGGCGACGGGGACTCTGCCCCTGTCCCCATTTATAGCGGGAGAAGGCCAACCGGCGCCTCCCGCGATCACAGGTAATGATGGTTTTCCCTTGCATGTCGCAGGGACTTGTCAAGTCGGGCAGTTGCCGAGGCAGCGTGGGGAAGCGGAGACGCCCACGTCCAATCAACGGCCACGCGTCGACCAAGGCCGCAGGCTTTTGGGGTCCGCGGCGCTTCGCACTTGACCTTTGGCTTCGCCTCGAAGCCAAACCCGAGCGCGCCTTGGGCCCGGGGGCTACTGTCGGCATTCTAGGAACGGGGGTCCCCAGACTTGCCTGCCTGCGGCCCACGGCGTGGCTGTGCTAGCAGGCCTGTACGACCCATCTTCATCAACAAGGCATCCAAGACCCTCGCGAGGGGCCAAGCCTCGTGAGGCAGACGACACAATACCTCCTCAGGAGCGGCCTCACCAGGTTGGCTCGCGAGGGGCGGAGAGATCAAGGCAAGGCAAACCTCGCGAGGTTCTCGTGACGTGAGCCATGACGATCGAGACCAGGCGGGCGCCAGCGCGCGCAGTGTCCTTGTTTCCCCTTTGGTGCTAAGGAAGCAAGCGCAGGCGCAGAGTACCGAGGCGTCAAGCAAAGGTTTCCATATCGGTGCAACGAGACCAAGACCAGCAGGACGACAAGACGGAGGTCACCATGGAGCCCAAGGCGGCGTCACCACCAGAGCCTTTTGCAGGTGAAGACCGCTTTTGTCAGGATAAGTTGTACTAGTTGTCCCCTTTCAAATTGGTCGTTGTTGGCTCCCTTCCTGCTCAATATTTGGGGAGAGGACCAGGGCCTATATAAGTAGAACTAGCCACCACCGTAGGGGATAACTCATTCAGAGGCATCTCATCTGATCCTTAGCCACACACCAAGCACAAGAACACCTCAACCTCAGGAGGCTGTTCTTCCCCTCATACCGTTCATCATCAGCCCAAGAGGCAATCCACCACCACCACACTAGAGTAGGGTATTACACCACAACGGTGGCCCGAACCAGTATAAATCTTGTGTCTCTTGTGTTGTGAGTTCGTTGAGTTCGACCGCAAGATCTTAGCAAGCTAGGGCGTGGATCGGTAGGGGGAAAGAACTTCACGCACACCCCAGAGTTCGAACCTTAAGGGTTTTGCTGGAACCCGTGATCCGACAACTGCCTCAAAAGTTCAATCTCTACACGCAGTGCATTTTCATAGACTTTGTTTTTGCACTGAAGGCAGAACGCATGATCTCGCCATTTTAAAAATTACTTTAAAACGGCTAGGAATAAGAGAAAACTTTCTATATGAAAAAGTTTCGCATTTTATATAGCTATGCAATGGTATATTATTTGCCCCATTCCGACAAAGTTTGCAAAAATCATAGCCAAAAAATATTTTTAGCCATTTTCAAAATTGTAAAGAATTGGGAGGAACATTATATACAACAATGTTTTGCATTTGTTCAAGCTTTCCAACGCCATATCATTTGCTGCATTTCGACAAACCATTTAGAAAAAAACCAAAAATATGAACTCGGAGGAACTTTGGCCGTTTTGTAAATTACTTTTAAACCATTCAGAGTGAGAAAAAACTTTCTATATGAATAAGAAGTAGATTTTCATGAGCTTTACAATGCAATATTGTTTTCATCAATCCGACTTTCCATTTTCGAATTATGCGAAAAAACAAGCTCGGATGTTCTTTTTGAGAAATTCCTCTATTTTCTAAATTGCTCTTTAACCGTAGGGAATTTGGGAAAACATTATATATGTGGAATTAGTGGATTTGCAGCAGCGTTTAAACGCCATATTATTTGCCTCATTTTGATAAACGTCTTAGAAATGGTTTCAAAAATAAGATTCATGTTTTTTTGTATGAAGAGAAATGGTTTGTAAAACTACTCTTAATCCGTGTCGATTTTGACAGAAATTTAACTTAGGTTGTGATCCATTTGTCGATAGCATTCCAACGGTATATCACAAGACTCATTTGGACAATCTTTGCGGAAGTTCAACCCATCGTTGAGTGAAGTTCAACTACTAGGATAGGACGGGTAGTTATCAGAATATTATTCTGATCCCGTGATGAGAATAGTGTTTATGTATATATATAGTTATAGCAAACAACACCACATCATAGGTAATGCACATACGTATGATAATACGAGTCAATATTGGGTTCCACAAGTTATTTAAATCTTCAAGTGTTCAATCAAATTAACAAAAGCATCATAATTATTAACAAGTCACAACCAAAATAGCAACTTCATGCGTATACCTGGGTGATTACATGTTGGACCCTCAAATTAAGTCATACATATATATGGTCGCATTATTGACCTCAAATAGTTTGAGATTATTTCTCTAGATGATGCCAGCGACAACCATCATGTTCAAGTCGTTGTGCGCATTGTTCCTTAGAGTGATTAGCACAACTTGTCCAACATGTAAAAAATTTCCCACGAGGAAATCCTTCAACCGCTCCATGTTGATGACAATGTGTTTATCGATGTTCGTCTTTTAAGCTCCAGTAGTAATGACCCCCCCCCCCCCCGCTCCAAGCCGTAGTCCAGCAAAGCTTCTTCCCCCAGGATGGGAGTGATGGTAGCCATCTTCTTAGGTAATCTCTGGGATGCCATTGCGGATGATAAGCAAAAAAGAGCACTCTTATGTGAGACCGCCACACACGGACAAAAAACAAATATGGATATAATTTAAGAGAACATATCATCACGTGTTTGGTGATAAGATTTGTGTTCGTTAGGCGAGTCACAAATGGCACCTTGATGTAGATATTCTTCGGCGGTAGTATGTCAAGGAGGTGGCCAGTCTCATCATCACCGAGCCTGATTCTTCTGTTGAACACGTACGATTGAAATGGGTCATCATCATTCGAATCTGTGAGATATACAACATCCATTGTGGGAACTGGTCCTATCAAGGAAAATCTTATCATCTCTCCACCAGTTAGACTTCTGTGTAATGAACTGCACCCATCCTTCGCCACCCATACGGGGCCTTGTCAGTCCTTTCTGCGGTTCAATGATGTAAGTGGGCCCACGACACACAAAGAGCACTCTCTCTTCCGCTAATTCATTGATCTCTAGCCTAGCGTTGCACGGAACAATCGGTGCAACAAACGCAAAACAAAACACCCATTATATACATTGCAAAAGCACTAAAATTAAAACATAAAAGCACACCATATCCTGTTAGAGAATATTTAATTAATTAATCATTCGATATTTACGATTGCAACATTTAGAAATTTGCACAAACAATATAAACATGTCATTAATCATCTATAACCAAAAAATAAAGCATTTTCAAATACTTTCACGCATATCGATCCACACATTAACAAAATATAACAATCATATTCATAAGCATACATGCATTGCATTCAAACGATAGATGCACGTATATAAATTTCATACATACTCTCTCAAACTATACATGCATTGCATTCATTTACAAAAAAACATATATATTCATAAACATCCATATATAATTTATATATCCACCAAAAGCTATTCTTTTTTTGCGGGAACTATCCAAACTTTTCATACAATCCATAGATGCATATATATTATCCATATCCACCATGTCAAGACATATATGTGTGTGTGTGTGTGTGTTTATATATTGATTTTTCATATGTAGAAAAATATCGAGATAAATAGCAAGAAAACGGGGAGGCCACCCCTATAGTTAGCTCACCTTGGGGTTGTTGGCGCCGATGTGGGAGGGGTGGTCAGCCGGCAGTAAATTGTGTCGACAGCGAGGTTGTGGAGGCGGCCAGCAGTGTAACGCCCAGTATGAGGCTATACTCCATACGTGTCGAGGCACGACTTGGGGCATAAGCGCATATTGGTATGGTCGCAAGAGTGGTTGTATCTTTGCTCATCTCATGTATTGAATATATAGAATACGAGCTTTGGCTTACAATCGCCACAATGTCACACAAATATCATCAAGTTATACAATCATTCAAGATGAACATAGAGTCCGGCTACGGACGAAAACAAACGAATAAAAGACAACCACCCAAGCTAAGTCCCGATCAACCCTACTGGGCACCACTACTGATCGCCCGGAAAAGAAACATAGTAACGGCCACGGTCTTCGTCGAACTCTCACTTGAGTTTAGTGGCATCACCTACATCAGTCTCATCGGTACCTGCAACTGTATTTGTAGTAATCTGTGAGCCACGGGGACTCAGCAATCATATCACCTCGGTATCAAGACTAACAAAGCTTAAATGGGTAAGGCATGGTTATATGGTGGAGTTGCAGCAAGTACTAAGCATTTGTATGGTGGCTAACTTACAAATATCAGAATAAGATGAGAAACTATGTAACCAGCCGCAAACTAGTAATGATCAAGAAGTGATCCTGAACTACTTACGTTCAATCATAACCCCACTGTGTTCTCTTCCTGAACCTCGTCGAAAAGAGATCATCACGGTTACGCACGCGGTTGGTGTATTTTAAAGAATTTGTTTCAAGTTCACTACAACCGGAAATTAAAAACTCTCGTCTGCCACATAATCGCGGGCACGGCTCTCGAAAGATTAAACCCTGCAGGGGTGTCCCAATTTATCCCATGACAAGCTCATGATCCGCGGAGACAATCCTCCATCGTGGGACCCTCCGATCAGACTCGGAATCCCGGTGCACAAGACATTTCGACAATGGTAAAACAAATCCAGCAAGACCTCCCGGCGTGCCGACACCCTAATAGTAGCCGCGCACATCTCGTCTCAGGCCACGACGGATGAGCTATGGTTACAGCGACCAAAAACCCCAAGTTGCCAAGGGGCGGCACCGTAAGCTATTCTAGTTTGGACCAACACTCATGAGGAGCACTGGCCCGGGGGGTTGATTAAGTATCCTCGGGTTAATTACTCCCTATGCAAGTTTTAGTTGTTATTAGGCAAACAGTAAAACTAATGTTGGGCCTTGCTGGAAGAGTTTTATTCAAAGTGAACTCTCAAGAGGGGCCCATAAACCCTCACCGTGTTAGGGACGCAAAAATCAAGGAACATAACACCGGTATGACGGAAACTAGGGCGGCAAGGGTGGAACAAAACACCGAGCAAAAGGCCAAGCCTTCCACCCTTTTCCAAGTATATGGATGCATTAATTAAATAAGAGATATTATGATATCCCAACATATCCGTGTTCCAACATGGAACAACCTGCACTACACCTGCAACTAGTAAGGCTATAAGAGGGGCTGAGCAGAAGCGGTAACATAGCCAAACAACGGTTTGCTAGGAAGGTGGGTTACAGGCTTGACATGGCAATATGGGAGGCTTGATAAACAAGTGGTAGGTAGCACGACATAGCGATAGAACGAACAACTAGCAAGCAAAGATAGAAGTGATATCGGGGGTAATGATCATCTTGCCTGCAATGTTCTCAGGGGTGTCGAAAGCTTGCTCCTCGTGAACGTACTCGACAGGGTCCTCGAACTCAAACTCGTCTACAAGAACTACCCAAAGAAAGACATGCATACAATAAACAACCACTCATGGCAAGAACATGTTCTACATGCAAGACTAAAAAGGATGCATAAGAAGAATGGTATGCACGGAGCTACGGTTCTACCGGAACGAAGGGGTACGACAACGAGAAGGAAATAGTGGAGTCATGAAGGATATGGGAAGAATCTTGGTAGCCCAAGCATGCCACTGGAAAGATTGAAAGATCACGGTTGAAATCGATGTGAAGATCACCGGAAACGGATGCACGGTTTGCAAATGACGAGCAAAACAAGGTGTAATGCAATCTGTTGGAAACAGCAACATGACAACTTAGATGCAAAGCTTAAATATGCTGCAGCACCCAAACAGGAAAACAAAAGGCATAGTAGTGAAGTAAAGGTGAAGCTCTACAAATCATGAACACTGAGCTACTACTAGAACTCACTAGAACATGCTTAAAACAGCATGGCAAAAATGCAAATGATAACAGTTTAACAGACTTGGCAGAAATTCACTGAACATGACAGAAACGGCATCAGGTTGCAATGTTTAGACCCAGTAAACAACATGTTACAGGAACCTATCATGGCAAACGTGAGCATGGCATGCTAGTACTAGCTGCACTTAACAAAACTCCCTTAATGAACTTGTTCCAAAGATCTACAGAAATGATGATAGCATCAATGCAAACATAGCAACTGATATGAACAGATTTCCGACTTAGTAGAATTTAATGCCATGGCAGAAACAGATTTATGATAGCATGTTTGCAAGCATGTTTAACTCAATATAAAGCATATCATGGCATGAGTTTAATTCTAGCATGAAGTAGGCATGATGAAGAGCATGTTCATGTGCAAAACTAGCCCATAGCATATTTGCATAAATATACACATAAAAGACAAAACAGCAACATGATGTAAAATGACGTGTGCAAACTTCCTCAAATGCAGAAAATAATGCCACCACTGGATTGGTGGGATTTTTCTAGTGCAAAATGATATATACCATGTATATGTTGCTGTAGATAAATGCCCACAAATGCACATAACAAAATACTGCCAGAATTGGATAAAAGACAGAAAAGGAAATGACCCGATCTCGAATGTCCAGATTTGGACGCGGCCAGATTTGGAAAGTCATCCCTTTCCAGAAATGGAATTTCAGGATGGGTTAAAAAAAAGAAGAAGGGGGTGTGTGTGTATGACAGGTGGGTCCTGCTGGGATGTGTGTAAGGTGGGTGGGGTCCGCCTGTCAGTGACCCATTTAAACAAACAAACACAAAAGAAAAGGTGGGGGTTTTATTTGCGAACCTGGGGGATCAAACCCGTGTCGCCAGGGTGGAGCGGCGTGGCTCGAGCCACTTGGCCATGCATGTGTATCTGAAAGAAGATGGGAGTCTTTCCCCTCTCAGCTGAACCCAAAGCGGGCTCGCTGCACCGACGAGGCCGAGGCGATGACGGCGACTCTGGCGACAGCAACGGAAAATCCGTGCTCGGCAAATGGCAGCGGGCGTGCGGGATCGAAGGCGGAGCCGGGGCGTGCAAGGGGTGCAGCAAGGCGGCAGGCCGCGGGCTTGCCGAGGCGCTCGAACTCAAACTCGTGCTCGACCCGGGGTATGGCAAGTCGTGGCGAGCGACGGCAGCACGGCATGGCGAGGCGGCAGTGGAGCTGGGGTGGATGCGGAGGAGGCGCGAGGCCAGAGAGTCGGCTACCGCTCTGGTAGGGGCCTAGGTTACGCGGGATGCAGAAGAAAAACTACTGCACCTAATAAGTTCAGACTACGCCAGAGCGTGGCAATCACGGCGAGACCCCGACCTTAGCGGCGTCTACGGAGACTGGATGGCGACAGAAGAAGAAAGTAAGGGGGTTGGATATACCTATCTCACCCTAGGACATGACGACGTAGACAGAGACGAGCCGGCGGCATCACGGACGAGCTCTGAAACCTAGGCTGTCGCTGATGACCGAAGAAGGAGGGAGCAGAGGAGGTAGCGTGGCATGGATCTTGGCATTCCCTCGACAATGGAGTGGAAGCAGCGGACAACGGGGACGACGGGGAGGCAGACGGACTAGGCTGAGGCGGTTGGAGGTGACCGGTGGGGCGACGACGGCGACGGCGTGCTCTGGGTTGTGCTCGGGATAGATCGGGCAGGAGGAAGGAGGGCAGGGGAGAAGCCCCTTGGTGGCGGCGGCGATTGGGGAAACCCTAAGGAGTAGGTGCGGACACCGAGGGTGTCTTATAGGGGTGCGGGCACAGCTGCTCGGCCACCATGGCCATGGCATGGCGAAAAGCAGAAGGAGGAGGAAGGAGAAAGGTGGCGGGTGCATTGGGTGCGCCCCCTGACACGCGGGGCCGCATGTCCACGTGTCGCGAGTGAGAGAGAGGGGTGTGCGGGCAAGCGAGTGTGAAAGAGAGGAGAGGAAGTGGGCGCGGGAGGCCGTGTGGGCTGGCTGGCGCACTGCTGGGCCTGCCTGGAGGCCAAGGCCCAGGTGTCTGCTGGACCGTGGCTGGCCTGCTTTGCTGCTATTGTTGGCTGGGCTGCTGCTGCTTGCCTTCTCTTCTCTTTTCCTCAGACAGAAAATAAAGAGAAATGCAGAGGGGAAAAGGAGAGGAGTTGGAGAAATATAATAATATCCCCATGATCCTAAAATTACCCACTATTTGATCAAACTGAGTTGGGCATTTTTTAGAGGTAGAAAAATAAAACAAGTTTGAATATAATTCGAACTTGGAGCATTTTTGAACCTAACCAACACAACTCCAAAATGCATGAGATTTGGCAGAGAGGTTCTGGACATGTAGCAAGATTTATAGGGAGAAGATGAACATTTATGGAGGAGGGCAAGATGGCACTTGCAAAAACAAAGAAAAGAGAAGGAGAGGTGGTGATGAGTGGAGGGGGATGATGATGCTTGGATCTACATAGAACATGCCACAATGCAATGAGCTATACCATGAAGATGAGAATATGCAAAATGACACCAAGCACAGTGCAACATATAATGAGGCCATGATGCAACAAATAATGGAAAAAAATAAATATGACAAGAAATGACAATACAATGCAATATGAAACAAAGCAAAACCCCAAAATGAAACCAACAAGGAGGAAACCACTTGAGATTGATCATGACAAGGTTGGATACATTGCCAAATATGGAAGTTTAACATATGGGGTGTTACAACTCTCCTCCACTACAAGGGGATCTCATCCCGAGATCTAGGACTGAAAGAACTCCGGATATTCAGAAGGGAGGTGATCCTCGCGCTCCCAAGTAGCTTCTCGGTTGGAATGGTGAGACCACTTAACTTTGAGGAACTTGATCGACTTGTTGCGAGTTTTGCGCTCGGTTTCTTAAAGAATGGCAACGGGATGCTCATGATAAGACAAGTCCTCTTGGAGGTCAATTTCTTCGAAGTTGATAGTGCGCTCGGGCATCTTGAAGCACTTGCGAAGTTGTGACACGTGAAACACATCGTGCGCATTTGAGAAGTTGGATGGGAGCTCAAGTTGATAAGCAAGGTCCCCTCTTTTGCCAACAATTTTGAAAGGACCCACATATCTTGGGGCAAGCTTCCCTTTGATACCGAAGCATTGAGTGCCTTTCATAGGAGAGACTCGGAGATAGACATGGTCTCCAATCTCGAAGGCCAAGTCACGGTGCTTGCTATCATAGTAACTCTTCTGGCGTGATTGCGCGGCTTTGAGATTTTCATGGATGACTTTGCACATTTCTTCAGCTTCTGTGATCAAGTCATTGCCAAGAAGTTGGCATTCACCAGTCTCGGACCAGTTGAGAGGAGTATGACACTTTCTGCCATATAGAATTTTGAAAGGGGCCTTGCCCGAACTTGCTTGGAAGTTGTTGTTGTAGGAGAACTCGGCAAATGGGAGGCAGTCTTCCCACTTCATACCGAAGGAGATGACACAAGCTCTGAGCATGTCTTCGAGGATTTGATTGACTCTTTGAACTTGGCCACTTGTTTGAGGATGAAAGGTCGTGCTGAAACGAATGTTTGTGCATATGGCCTTCTGGAAGGAGTCCCAGAACTTGGAAGTGAAGATGCTTCCATGATCTGAAGAGATCAACTGAGGAATTCCATGCAACGAGACAATCCTGGAAGTGTATAACTCTGCCAACTGAGCTGCGTTGATAGATTCTTTGACCGGAAGGAAATGAACCACTTTTGTAAGCTTGTCAATGACAACGAAGATAGCATCATTCCCATGCTTGGACTTGGGAAAACCGGTGACAAAGTCCATCTCGATATGATCAAACTTCCATTCTGGAATAGCAAGAGGTTGGAGGAGACCTGCTGGTCGCTGATGTTCTTCTTTCACCCTTCGACGGACATCACATTCATTCACGAATTGAGCAATCTCTCGCTTCATGCGAGTCCACCAATACGACTGCTTGAGGTCATGGTACATCTTCAAACTTCCTGGATGGATGGAAAGAAGAGAATTATGAGCTTCATTCATTATGACCTTCCTGAGATCACCTTTTGGAACCACAATCCGGTCCTCAAAGAACAAAGTGTCTCTGTCATCAATGTGATAGCACTTGTATTTGGGAAGGCCCTTGGCAACACCATGTTTCACCTTCTTCACCATGGTATCAAGGAGTTGTGCCTCACGAATTTGGTCTTCCAAAGTTGGAGTGACTTGAAGGTTGCCAAGAAAACCTTGAGGAATAACTTGGAGGTTGAGCTTTTGGAATGCTTCACAAAGATCAGGTTGGAAAGGCTTGAGAATTAAGCTGTTGTAATAAGCCTTTCTGCGCAAAGCATCTACAATCACATTAGCCTTGCTTGGAGTGTATTCAATGCTTGGATTGCACTCTTGAATCATTTCGACCCAACGAGTTTGCCTGAGGTTGAGGTTTGGCTGAGTGAAGATATATTTGAGGCTCTTGTGATCGGTGAAAATGTCCACTTGCCTACCCAACAAGAGATGTCTCCACGTGATTAATGCATGGACAACTGACGCCAACTCAAGATCGTGAGTGGGGTAGTTCCTCTCATTTGGCTTCAACTGACGAGAAGTATAGGCCACAACTTTCTTCTCTTGCATTAAGACTGCATCGAGACCTTGCAACGAAGCATCACAGAAAACTTGGTAGGGCTTGGACTCATCAGGAGGAGTAAGGACCGGAGCTGTGACGAGTTTCTCTTTGAGAGTATTGAAGGCAACGTCACACTCAGGAGTACAGGAGTACTTGACATGCTTCTGGAGGAGGTTGGAGAGAGGCTTAGCAATCTTTGAGAAGTTCTCGACAAATCTTCTGCAATAACTTGCAAGCCCGAGGAAACTGCGAAGCTGCTTGACGTTCTGAGGAGGCTCCCAGTTGACAATTGCAGCAACCTTCTCCGGATTAACGGAAATGTGATACGTCTCCAACGTATCTATAATTTTTTATTGTTCCATGCTATTATATTATCTGTTTTGGATGTTTAATGGGCTTTATTATACCTTTTTATATTATTTTTGGGACTAACCTATTAACCGAAAGCCCAGTGCAAATTGCTATTTTTTTGCCTATTTCAGTGTTTTGCAGAAAAGGAATATCAAATGGAATCCAAACGGAATGAAACCTTCGTGAGGATCGTTTTTGGAACAAACGCAATCCAGGAGACTTGGATTGGACGTCAAGGAAGCAACGAGGCGGCCACGAGGCTGGAGGGCGCGCCCCCACCCTCGTGGGCCCCTCGTAACTCCACCGACCTACTTCTTTCACCTATATATACTCTTATACCCTGAAAACATCCAAGGGAGCCACGAAACACTTTTTCCACCGCCGCAACCTTCTGTACCCGTGAGATCCCATCTTGGGGCCTTTTCTGGCGCTCCGCCGGAGGGGGATTCACTCATGGAGGGCTTCTACATCAACACCATAGCCTCTCTGATGATGTGTGAGTAGTTTACCACAGACCTTCGGGTCCATAGTTATTAGCTAGATGGCTTCTTCTCTCTCTTTGGATCTCAATACAAAGTTCTCCTCGATCTTCTTGGAGATCTATTCGATGTAATTCTTTTTGCGGTGTGTTTTCCGAGATCTGATGAATTGTGGGTTTATGATCCAGATTACCTATGGACAATATTTGATTCTTCTCTGAATTCTTATATGCATGATTTGATATCTTTGCAAGTCTCTTCGAATTATGAGTTTAGTTTGGCCTACTAGATTGATCTTTCTTGCAATGGGAGAAGTGCTTCGCTTTGGGTTCAATCTTGCGTAGCTCGATCCCAGTGACAGAAAGGGAAAGGACATGTATTGTATTATTGCCATTGAGGATAAAAAGATGGGGTTTATATCATATTGCTTGAGTTTATCCCTCTACATCATGTCATCTTGCCTAATGCGTTACTCTGTTCTTATTAACTTAATACTCTAGATGCATGCTGGATAGCGGTCGATGTGTGGAGTAATAGTAGTAGATGCAGAATCGTTTCGGTCTACTTTTCACGGACATGATGCCTATATTCATGATCATGCCTAGATATTCTCATAACTATGCGCTTTTCTATCAATTGATCGGCAGTAATTTGTTCACCCACCGTAATATATGCTATCTTGAGAGAAGCCACTAGTGAAACCTATGGCCCCCGGGTCTACTTTACATCATATAAGTTTCCAATCTACAATTCTAGTTACTATTTATTTTGCAATCTTTATTTTCCAATCTATATAACCAAAAATACCAAAAATATTTATCTTATTATCTTTATAAAATCTCACTTTTGCAAGTGGCCGTGAAGGGATCAACAACCCCTTTATCGCGTTGGTTGCAAGGTTCTTGATTGTTTGTGCAATTACTCGGCGATTTGTATGTAGTCTCCTACTAGATTTATACCTTGGTTCTCAAAACTGAGGGAAATACTTACGCTACTTTGCTGCATCACCCTTTCCTCTTCAAGGGAAAACCAACGCATGCTCAAGAGGTAGCAAGAAGGATTTCTGGCGCCGTTGCCGGGGAGGCTTACGCCAAGTCAAGTCAAGATTTGATCTCCCGCCAACGTGCGATTTCTGGCGCCGTTGCCGGGGAGATCTACGCACAAGTCAAGACATACCAAGTACCCATCACAAACTCTTATCCCTCGCATTACATTATTTGCCATTTGCCTCTCATTTTCCTCTCCCACACTTCACCCTTGCCGTTTATTCGCCCTTTTTTCCGTTCGTTTCTTTTTGCTTGCTTCTTGTGTGTCCGTGTGTTAGGTCGTTTGTTTTGTCGTTATGGCCAGTCGTTCTATCATTGTTAGTACTCCCGATCATGAAGTTATTAATTTTGAACAAAGGGAGGGAGAAAATCTAAAAGATGCTTGGTACAGAATTTGCAATGCTCAGAATAGATCCACTAGGAAGCAATCTACTTCCGTTCTTCTTCGCAATTTTTATGTAGGCATCACTCCTTGGAACAGATATATTCTTGACACCATTACCGGAGGGAATTTTCTGGGTAGCCATACTTTTGATTCTTATAATGCTATGATAGATTTTTTTTGGCCCACCACCTCTTTTGGTTAATGGAACTATTTTACCTTTGGAACATGTGATGCAAAGGCTTGAAATTATTGAAAATAAAGTTGCCACCGTAGAGGTGATTGAGAATTTGGATAAAAAGATCCACAACCAAATTACCCAATATGGATCTAAGGTAGGAGTTACTCTAAAAAATTTAGAGAAAAGGAACCCATAGTTAATGAAAAGATAGATCAAGATTCCACTAGAATTGATAAACTTGAGGATATTATTACAAACTTAGGGTCTACCTTTTCTGCCGTGAGAAACACTTCAAATCCTCCTACTACTAAAGTTGCCAAATTCATGTATGTTCCTAAAAATAAGGGTGAATCTTCTAGTAAGGAAAATGCGGATCTCAAATCAATAAGTGTTCACCCCAACTTTTTCGCTATCATTAAGGAACCTTTTGCTACAAATGAATTTCTTGATTTCTTGCCTAGGAGTTTAATCATTAATAAAAAGAAGGAAACTCCTAAGGGTTATAAGTGTTCGATTGAAGAATTGCCAACCAAAGATGACAATACCTAGATCTATCCTTGTTTTTATGCCTAGCTAGGGGCGTTAAACGACAGCGCTTGTTGGGAGGCAACCCAATTTTATTTTTGTTCCTTGCTTTTTGTTCCTGTTTAGTAATAAATAATTCATCTAGCCTCTGTTTAGATGTGGTTTTATGTTTTAATTAGTGTTTGTGCCAAGTAGAACCTTTGGGAAGACTTGGGTGAAGTCTTTGTGATCTTGCTGTAAAAAACAGAAACTTTAGCGCTCACGAGATTAGCTGCCATTTTTTACTGGGGAGTGATTTTAGGTTGATTATTTTTGCAGATGATCAATAGATAAATTCCTCACGTCCACCAATTTATTTCAGAATTTTTGAAGTTCCAGAAGTATACGTTTGATTCAGATTACTACAGACCGTTCTATTTTTGACAGATTCTGTTTTTTGTGTGTTGTTTGCTTATTTTGATGAATCTATGGCTAGTATTGGGGGGTATGAACCATACAGAAGTTGGAATATAGTAGTTTTAACACCAATATAAATAAAGAATAAGTTAATTACAGTACCTTAAGGTGGTGGTTTGTTTTCTTATACTAACGGAGCTCATGAGATTTTCTGTTGAGTTTTGTGTTGTGAAGTTTTCAAGTTTTTGGGTAAAGATTTGATGGACTATGGAATAAGGAGTGGCAAGATCCTAAGCTTGGGATGCACAAGGCACCCCAAGGTAAAATTCAAGGACAACCAAAAGCCGAAGCTTGGGGATGCCCCGGAAGGCATCCCCTCTTCCGTCTTCGTCTATCGATAACTTTACTTGAGGCTATATTTTTATTCACCACATGATATGTGTTTTGCTTGGAGCGTCTTGTATGATATGAGTCTTTGCTTTTTAGTTTACCACAGTCATCCTTGCTGTACACACCTTTTGGTAGAGACACACATGAATCGAAATTTATTAGAATACTCTATGTGCTTCACTTATATCTTTTGAGCTAGATAATTTTGCTCTAGTGCTTCACTTATATCTTTTAGAGCACGGTGGTGGTTTTATTTTATAGAAATTATTGATCTCTCATGATTCACTTATATTATTTTGAGAGTCTTTTAGAACAGCATGGTAATTTTCCTTGTGTAAAATTAGTCCTAATATGATAGACATCCAAGATGGGTATAATAAAAACTTTCATATATGGTGCATTAAATACTATGATACTTGATAGTTGTTTTGAGATATAATGGTGGTAATGTTAGAGTCATGCTAGTTGGGTAATTGTGAAATTGAGAAATACTTGTGTTGAGGTTGGCAAGTCCCGTAGCATGCAAGTATGGTAAACGTTGTGTGACAAATTTGAAGCATGGGGTGTTCTTTGATTGCTTTCCTTATGAGTGGCGGTCGGGGACGAGCGATGGTCTTTTCCTACCAATCTATCCCTCTAGGGGCATGCGTAGTAGTACTTTTCTTCGAGGGCTAATAAACTTTTGCAATAAGTATATGAGTTCTTTATGACTAATGCGAGTCCATGGATTATACGCACTCTTACCTTTTCGCAATTTGCTAGCCTCTACGGTACCGTGCATTGCCCTTTCTCACCTTGAGAGTTGGTGCAAACTTCGCCCGTTCATCCAAACCCCGTGATATGATACGCTCAATCACACATAAGCCTCCTTATATCTTCCTCAAAACAGCCACCATACCTACCTATTATGGCATTTCCATAGCCATTCCGAGATATATTGCCATGCAACTTTCCACCGTTCCATTTATTATGACACGCTCCATCATTGTCATATTGCTTTGCATGATCATGTAGTTGACATCGTATTTGTGGCAAAGCCACCTTCATAATTCTTTCATACATGTCGATCGATTCATTGCATATCCCGGTACACCGCCGGAGGCATTCACATAGAGTCATATTTTGTTCTAGTATCGAGTTGTAATTCTTGAGTTGTAAATAAACAAAAGTGTGATGATCATCATTATTAGAGCATTGCCCCATGTGAGGAAAGGATGATGGAGACTATGATTCCCCCACAAGTCGGGATGAGACTCCGGACGAAAAAAAGAGGCCAAAGAAGCCCAAACCAAAAAAAGAGAGAAGGAAAAAAATGTGAGAAAAAGAGAGAAGGGACAATGTTACTATCCTTTTTCCACACTTGTGATTTAAAATAGCACCATGATCTTCATGATAGAGAGTTTCATATTTTGTCACTTTCATATACCAGTGGGAATTTTTCATTATAGAACTTGGCTTGTATATTCCAATGATGGGCTTCCTCAAAATGCTCTAGGTCTTCGTGAGCAAGCAAGTTGGATGCACACCCACTTAGTTTCTTTTGATGAGCTTTCACATATTTATAGCTCTAGTGCATCCGTTGCATGGCAATCCCTACTCCTCGCATTGACATCAATTGATGGGCATCTCCATAGCCTGTTGATTAGCCGCGTCAATGTGAGACTTTCTCCTTTTTTGTCTTCTCACATAACCTCCATCATCATATGCTATTCCACCTATAGTGCTATATCCATGGCTTGCGCTCATGTATTGCGTAAGGGTTGAAAAGGCTGAAGGGCGTTAAAAAGTATGAACCAATTGCTCGGCTTGTCATCGGGGTTATGCATGATGGGAGCATTTTGTGTGACGAAAATGAAGCATGGCCAAACTATATGATTTTGTAGGGATGTGCTTTCTTTGGCTATGTTATTTTGATAAGACATAATTGCTTGGTTAGTATGCTTGAAGTATTACTATTTTTATGTCAATATTAAAACTTTTTCTAGAATCTTTTGGATCTAAACATTCATGCCACCATAAAGAGAGTTACATTGAAAAATTATGTTAGGTAGAATTCCACATCAAAAATTCTGTTTTTATCATTTACCTACTCGAGGACGAGCAGGAATTAAGCTTGGGGATGCTTGATACGTCTCCAACATATCTATATATTTTTATTGTTCCATGCTATTATATTATCTGTTTTGGATGTTTAATGGGCTTTATTATACCTTTTTATATTATTTTTGGGACTAACCTATTAACCGAAAGCCAGTGCAAATTGCTGTTTTTTGCCTATTTCAGTGTTTCGCAGAAAAGGAATATCAAACGGAATGAAACCTTCGCGAGGATCGTTTTTGGAACAAATGCAATCCAGGAGACTTGGATTGGACGTCAAGGAAGCAACGAGGCGGCCACGAGGCAGGAGGGCGCGCCCCCACCCTCGTGGCCCCCTCGTAGCTCCATCGACCTACTTCTTACGCCTATATATATACTCTTATACCCTGAAAACATCCAAGGGAGCCACGAAACACTTTTTCCACCGCCGCAACCTTCTGTACCCATGAGATCCCATCTTGGGGCCTTTTCCGGCGCTCCGCCGGAGGGGGATTCGATCATGGAGGGTTTACATCAACACCATAGCCTCTTCTATGATGTGTGAGTAGTTTACCACAGACCTGCGGGTCCATAGTTATTAGCTAGATGGCTTCTTCTCTCTCTTTGGATCTCAATACAAAGTTCTCCTCGATCTTCTTGGAGATCTATTCGATGTAATTATTTTTGCGATGTGTTTGCCAAGATCCGATGAATTGTGGGTTTATGATCCAGATTATCTATGAACAATATTTGATTCTTCTCTGAATTCTTATATGCATGATTTGATATCTTTGCAAGTCTCTTCGAATTATCGGTTTAGTTTGGCCTACTAGATTGATCTTTCTTGCAATGGGAGAAGTGCTTAGCTTTGGTTTCAATCTTGCGGTGCTCGATCCCAGTGACAGAAAGGGAAACGACACGTATTGTATTGTTGCCATCGAGGATAAAAAAGATGGGGTTTATATCATATTGCTTGAGTTTATCCCTCTACATCATGTCATCTTGCCTAATGCGTTACTCTGTTCTTATGAACTTAATACTCTAGATGCATGCTGGATAGCGGTGGATGTGTGGAGTAATAGTAGTAGATGCATAATCATTTTGGTCTACTTGTCACGGACGTGATGCCTATATTCATGATCATGCCTAGATATTCTCATAACTATGCGCTTTTCTATCAATTGCTCGGCATTAATTTGTTCATCCACCGTAATATATGCTATCTTGAGAGAAGCCACTAGTGAAACCTATGGCCCTAGGTCTACTTTACATCATATAAGTTTCCAATCTACAATTCTAGTTTACTATTTATTTTGGAATCTTTATTTTCCAATCTATATAAGCAAAATACCAAAAATATTTATCTTATTATCTTTATCAGATCTCACTTTTGCAAGTGGCCGTGAAGGGATTGACAACCCCTTTATCGCATTGGTTGCAAGGTTCTTGATTGTTTGTGCAGGTACTAGGCGATTTGCATGTAGTCTCCTACTGGATTGATACCTTGGTTCTCAAAAACTGAGGGAAATACTTACGCTACTTTGCAGCATCACCCTTTCCTCTTCAAGGGAAAACCAACGCATGCTCAAGAGGTAGCAAAATGCCCTTGGCAGAGATGATGTGACCAAGGTAAAGAACTTCATCAAGCCAAAACTCACATTTGGAAAACTTTGTGTAGAATTGATACTCTCGGAGCATGTCGAGCACCAATCGCAAATGCTTGGCATGATCCTTTCTATTCTTGGAGAAAACCAGGATATCGTCGAGATACACCAAGACGAATTCATTGGTGTAGGGGTTGAAGATGAACTTCACCATACGAGAGAATGTTGGAGGGGCATTTGCAAGCCCGAAAGACATGAAGGTGTATTCATAAGAACCAAAGCTTGTTCTGAATGTTGTCTTTGGGATATCTTCTTCACGAATGCGAATCTGGTGATAACCCATACGGAGGTCAAGCTTGGAAAACACCTTTGCACCTTTGAGTTGCTCGAACAATTCATTGATGTTGGGAAGTGGGTGTTTGTTCTGGATTGTCTTCTTATTCAATGGGCGGTAATCGACGCAAAGTCGTTTCGTGCCATCTTTCTTCTGGACAAAGAGAACACCATATCCCCAAGGAGAAGAACTTGGTCTGATCAGACCCATATGTTCTTGTTCATCAAGTTGTTTCTTCAATTCTTTCAGCTCTTCTGGCCCAATCTTGTAAGGCGCTTCCAAACAGGTTCTGTACCGGGCTCAAGCTCGATAACGAACTCATTTGGCCGGTGAGGAGGCATACCCGGAAGCTCTTCTGGAAAGACATCTTGATACTCATAAACAACTAGAATCTGAGAAATAGCGTTGATCTCACCTTTCTCATTGAGAGAGAACAACCCAATGGTTTCATCACGAGCGGCAAAGATGATCACATCTTCAGAAGGATGTATCAATTTAATCTCCTTGGCAGCACAATCAAGAAAATCCTTGTGCACAGAAAGCCAATCCATTCCGAGGATAAGATCAATATCGGAATTCCCTAGGACCATTGGATTAGCCAGAAAAGAATAGTCGCCCATCTCGATGGTGACATCCGGAACCACCATGCTAGAGTTCATAATCTTTCCTGGAGAAATAATAGATAACGGCTTGAGCAAATCTTTAGTTACGAACCCATGCTTGGCAAAAAACGGTCTTGACATGAAACAATGCGATGCACCAGTATCAAATAATACTTTTGTCGGGAAAAAGTTAACTGAGAGGTTACCCATGATCACATCAGTGGATTCCTCCGCTTGAGCATTCAACATGTTCACCTTTGCATACTTTTGATTGTGCTTGATGACTACATTGCTTGCTGACCTGACCGGAGGAGGAGGCGGAAGGCGCTTCTGGCCGAAGCACTTGTTGTAGTAGTGACCTTTCATACCACACTTGTGACATGTGACCTCTGAAAGCGGGCGAAAAGGTGGAGGAGGAAGACCGCCTGTCCTTGGAGCCTGAGGCTGAGACTTGTTCTGATGGCTTGGGTTGGGTGGGTGGGAAGATCCATTACCACCTGAGTGCTTCTGCTAGTCGGGCTGACGAAATGGAGGAGGTGGAGGAAGCCAAAACTTCGGTTGCTTAGCTGCCACTTAAGACGAAGAGGAAGACTGGACTGCATCCCTGAGTCTCTTCTTTGAAGCCTCACACTTGAGTTGGGCAGCTTCTTGCTTGAGGGCCATGTTATAGAACTGATCGAACTGAGTAGGCTCAACAGAACAAGAGCTAACTGCAGATCCTCTCTGAGGCCACCCCTGAAGTGATAAATCATGCTCTTTTCATCTGGAACGTCTTGCCTTGCGTAGCGAGCAAGATTCTGAAACTGGATGTTGTATTGATACACGGACATGCTTCCTTGCTTGAGGTTACTGAATTGCTCACGCATGTTCTCGACAACACTTGTTGGAATATGATGAGCTCGAAAATCCCGGCAGAAGTTAGTCCAGGTAATCACTCGACCCCCTCTGGAATCTTTGTACTGTTGATACCAATCAGCTGCTTGGTCCTTGAGGTGAAAAGAGGCGAACTTGACGTAGTCCTCGAGCCTGACATTGCTGCAATCAGAATGCTTCTTGATGTCCACGAGCCAATCATCAGCGTCCATGGCCTGAACACAAGTGTTGAACGTCTTTGGCTGATTTGCGAGGAACTGATTGAGTGTGGCAAACTAAGGCTGATTGTTGAATTGCCCTTGACCTTGATTCCCTTGGTTGCCTAGGCCTTGGCTGCACTCTTGCAAGAGCTGCAAAAGCATCTGGGTATTGGCGTTGGTGGTCGCCATCACAGCTTGCCATGCCTCCGGAGGCGGCGGAGGAGGCGGAGGGTTCGACTGCTCTCCATCGATATGTTCCGGATGCAGACGAGTTGGGGGAGCCATCCTGAAGAAGATGACATCCGTTAGAACCACCATAGAAATGATAGACAAGCTGAATCAACGGATAGACATGTGCAAAGAAGTCTTCACAATAAACATCCGAACAGAGATTGGACGAATGCATTCCGAAGTTAATATGATACGACCATTTGAATGAGAAGCCACTTGAAATGAGGTTGATGAATAAAATAACAAGGTACGACTGGAACAAGTAAATGGTAAAGATTCCCCAAACTTATACCAAATATTTGTCGAAAGGATAACTAAGAGCTACTTGAATTCCCACCTATTAACTCCCGAAACTTTCTGGTTATGCAATCCGGTGTTGGGGATACAGGGAGACACAAATATCTCAAACAACTAAAAAGCCCTACGCTCCAACTGTATCCATCCGTCAACACATAACCAAGAAACCTCCAAAAATCGTGTACCTCAGACCTTCGAAAAGCATCCGCTATACTAGTTGTGGCAATACTCCCGAACTCCCTCCCCAGTACTGGGTGGCGTCGAGGTTATCTCACCACTAACACGCATAGAAGAAATTTTCGATGTCGGCGAGCTCAGGTATACCGAAACTGCAATGATAAAAATGTGACGACAACACCTTGGAGCTCAACTCCCGGGGACACTGCCACAACCCCTAAGTGTCAGGAGGCACCAAGAACAATGTTCTCGTTACAACAATATCGGAACGATCCCAAGATATCCACGTGATCCTTTTTTTTAGTGAAAATGAGGAGAGGGAAGTCAAAACATCTACGTTAGGAGTCCTCACGAGAGCGGCGAAAGGGATAAGGAGTAAAAAGAATCCTACTCTCCGATATATATATTCCTAAGACTCAAAATGGTTTGCTTCTAGACTCAACAACGTCAGCGGTTCGATCAAGCAGGGGCTCCTAAGTCGAGATGGCTCTGATTACCAACTTGTAACGCCCAATATGCGACTATACTCCATACATGTCGAGGCACGACTTGGGGCATAAGCGCATATTGGTATGGTTGCAAGAGTGGTTGTATCTTTGCTCATCTCATGTACTGAATAGATAGAATACGAGCTTTGGCTTACAATCGCCACAATGTCA
Organism: Aegilops tauschii subsp. strangulata; assembly: GCF_002575655.3. Taxonomy (NCBI): domain Eukaryota; kingdom Viridiplantae; phylum Streptophyta; class Magnoliopsida; order Poales; family Poaceae; genus Aegilops; species Aegilops tauschii. Next base: position 384,394,329 of record NC_053037.3, on the reverse strand, counting down.
CACAAATATCATCAAGTTATACAATCATTCAAGATGAACACAGAGTCCGGCTACGGACAAAATCAAATGAATAAAAGACAACCACCCAAGCTAAGTCCCGATCGACCCTACTGGGCACCACTACTGATCGTCCGGAAAAGAAACATAGTAACGGCCACGGTTTTCGTAGAACTCCCACTTGAGTTCAGTGGCATCACCTACATCAGTCTCATCGGTACCTGCAACTGTATTTGTAGTAATCTGTGAGCCACAGGGACTCAGCAATTATATCACCCTCGGTATCAAGACTAACAAAGCTTAAATGGGTAAGGCATGGTTATATGGTGGAGTTGCAGCAAGTACTAAGAATTTGTATGGTGGCAAACTTGCGAATATCGGAATAAGATGAGAAACTAAGTAACCGGTCGCAAACTAGTAATGATCAAGAAGTGATCCTGAACTACTTACGTTCAATCATAACCCCGCCGTGTTCTCTTCCAGAACCTCGTCGAAAATAGACCATCACGGTTACGCACACAGTTGGTGTATTTTAAAGAGTTTGTTTCAAGTTCACTACAACCGGATATTGAAAACTTTCGTCTGCCACATAACCGTGGGCATGGCTCTCGAAATATTATACCCAGCAGGGGTGTCCCAACTTAGCCCATGACAAGTTCATGATCCGCGGAGACAATCCTCCATCGAGGGACCCTCCGATCAGACTTGGAATCCCGGTGCACAAGACATTTCGACAATGGTAAAACAAATCCAGCAAGACCTCCCGGCGTGCCGACACCCTAATAGTAGCCGCGCGTATCTCGTCTCAGGCCACGACAGATGAGCTATGGTTACAGCGACCAAAAACCCTAAGTTTCCAAGGGGCGGTGCCGCAAGCTGCTCTAGTTTGGACGAACACTCATGAGGAGCACTGGCCCCGGGGGGTTGATTAAGTATCCTCGGGTTAATTACTCCCTATGCAAGTTTTAGTTGTTATTAGGCAAATGGTAAAACCAATGTTGGGCCTTGCTGGAAGAGTTTTATTCAAAGCGAACTGTCAAGAGGGGCCCATAAACTCTCACCGTGTTAGGGGCGCAAAAATCTGGAACATAACACCGGTATGACGGAAACTAGGGCGGCAAGGGTGGAACAAAACACCGAGCAAAAGGCCAAGCCTTCCACCCTTTACCAAGTATATAGATGCATTAATTAAATAAGAGATATTGTGATATCCCAACATATCCATGTTCCAACATGGAACAACCTGCACTGCACCTGCAACTAGCAACGCTATAAGAGGGGCTGAGCAAAAGCGGTAACATAGCCAAACAATGGTTTGCTAGGAAGGTGGGTTAGAGGCTTGACATGGCAATATGGGAGGCTTGATAAACAAGTGGTAGGTAGTGCGACATAGCGATAGAACGAACAACTAGCCAGCAAAGATAGAAGTGATATGGGGGTAATGATCATCTTACCTGCAATGTTCTCAGTGGTGTCGAAAGCTTGCTCCTCGTGAACGTACTCGATAGGATCCTCGAACTCAAACTTGTCTCCCTAAACTACCAAAGAAAGACATGCATACAATAAACAACCACTCATGGCAAGAACATGTTCTACACGCAAGACTAACAAGGATGCATAAGAAGAATGGTATGCACGGAGCTACGGTTCTACCGGAACGAAGGGGTACGACAACGAGAAGGAAACGGTGGAGTCATGAAGGATATGGGAAGAATCATGGTAACCCAAGCATGCCAATGGAAAGATTGAAAGATTTCGGTTGAAATCGATGTGAAGATCACCGGAAACGGATGCACGGTTTGCAAATGACGAGCAAAACAAGATGCAATGCAATCTGTTGGAAACAGCAACATGGCAACTTAGATGCAAAGTTTAAATATTCTACAGCACCCGAACATGAAAAGAAAAGACATGGCAGTGAAGTACAGGTGAAGCTCTACAAATCATGAACAATGATCGACTGCTAGAACTCAGTAGAACATTTTAAAACAGCATGGCAAAAATGCAAATGATAACAGTTTAACAGACTTTGCAGAAATTCACTGAACATGACAGAAACAACATCAGGTTGCAATGTTTAGAGCCAGTAAACTACATGTTACAGGAATCTATAATGGCAAACTTGAGCATGGCATGCTAGTACTAGGTGCACTTAACAAAACTCCCTTATTGAACTTGTTGCAAAGATCTACAGAAATGATAATAGCATCAATGCAAACATGGCAAGTGATGTGAACAGATTTCCGACAGTAGAATTTAATGGCATGGCAGAAACAGATTTATGATAGCATGTTTGCAAGCATGTTTAACTCAATATAAAGCATATCATGGCATGGGCTTAATTCTAGCATGAAGTAGACATGATGAAGAGCATGTTCATGTGCAAAACTACCCCATAGCATATTTGCATAAATATACACATGAAAGACAAAACAGCAACATGATGTAAAATGGCATGTGTGCAAACTTGCTCAAATGCAGAAAATAATGCCACCACTAGATTGGTGGGATTTTTCTAGTGCAAAATGATATATAACATGTATAAGTTGTTGTCGATAAATGCCCACAAATGCACATAACAAAATACTGCCAGAATTGGATAAAAGACAGAAAAGGAAATGACCTGATCTGGAATGTCCAGATTTGGACGTGGCCAGATTTGGAAAGTCAGCCCTTTCTAGAAATGGAATTTTGGGGTGGGTTAAAAAAACAAAGAAGAAAGAGGGTGTGTGTGTGTATGCCAGGTGGGTCCTGCTGGGATGTGTGTAAGGCAGGTGGGGTCCGCCTGTCAGTGACCCATTTAAACAAACAAAACAAACAAACACAAAAAAGGGGGGTTATTTGCGAACCCGGGGGATCGAACCCGGGTTGCCAGGGTGGAGCGGCGTGGCTCGAGCCACTTGGCTATGCATGTGTATCTGAAAGAAGATGGGAGTCTTTCCCCTCGGAGCTGAACCCAAAGCGGGCTCGCTGCACCGACGAGACCAAGGCGACGATGGCGACTCCGGCGACAGCAACGGAGAATCCGTGCTCGGCAAATGGCAGCGGGCGTGCGGGATCGAAGGCAGAGCCGGGGCGTGCAAGGGGTGCAGCGAGGCGGCAGGGCGCGGGCTTGCCGGGGCGCTCGAACTCGAACTCGTGCTCGACCCGGGGTACGGCAAGTCACGGTGAGCGACTGCAGCACGTCACAGCGAGGCGGCAGTGCAGCTGGGGTGGATGCGGAGGAGGCGCGAGGCCAGAGAGTCGGCTACCGCTCTGCTAGGGGCCTAGGTTACGCGGGATGCAGAAGAACAACTACTGCACCTAACAATTACAGACTACGCCGGAGCGTTGCGATCACGGCGAGACCCCGACCCTAGCGACGTCTACGGAGACCGGACAGTGACAGGAGAAGAAAGTAAGGTGGTTGGATATACCTATCTCACCCTAGGACACGACAACGTAGACGGAAACGAGCCGGCGGCATCGCAGACGAGCTCTGAACCCTAGGCGCTCGCTGATGACCGAAGAAGGAGGGAGCAGAGGAGGCAGCGTGGCATGGATCTTAGCGTTCCCTCGGCGATGGAGTGGAAGCAGCGGACGACGGGGACGACGGGGAGGCAGACGGACTCGGCTGAGGCGGCTGGAGGTGACCGGTGGGGCGACGATGGCGACGGCATGCTCTGGGTTGCGCTCGGGATAGATCGGGCAGGAGGAAGGAGGGCAGGGGAGAAGCCCCTTGGTGGCGGCGGCGATTGGGGAAACCCTAAGGAGTAGGTGCGGACGCCGAGGGGGTCTTATAGGGGTGCGGGGACGGCTGGCTCGGCCACCGTGGCCATGGCGCGGCGAAAAGCAGAGGGAGGAGGAAGGAGAAAGGTGGCGGGTGCGTTGGGTGCGCCCGCTGACATGCGGGGCCCGCGTGTCGCGAGTGAGAGAGAAGGGTGTGCGGGCGAGCGGGTGAGAAAGAGAGGAGAGGAAGTGGGCGCGGGAGGCCGAGCAGGCTGGCTGGCGCACTGCTGGGCCTGCCTAGAGGCCGAGGCCCAGGTGGCTGCTGGACCGCGGCTGGCCTGCTTTGCTGCAGATGTTGGCTGGGCTGCTGCTGCTTGCCTTCTCTTCTCTTTTCCTCAGACAGAAAATAAAGAGAAATGCAGAGGGGAAAAGGAGAGGAGTTGGAGAAATATAATAATATCCCCATGATCCTAAAATTACCCACTATTTGATCAAACTGAGTTGGGCATTTTTTAGAGGTAGAAAAATAAAACAAGTTTGAATATAATTCGAACTTGGAACATTTTTTAACCTAACCAACACAACTCCAAAATGCATGAGATTTGGCAGAGAGTTCTGGACATGTAGCAAGATTTATAGGGAGAAGATGAACAATTATGGAGGAGGGCAAGATGGCAATTGCAAAAAGAAAGAAAAGAGAAGGAGAGGTGGTGATGAGTGGAGGGGGATGATGATGCTTGGATCTACATAGAACATGCCACAATGCAATGAGCTATACCATGAAGATGCACATGAAGATGAGAATATGCAAAATGACACCAAGCACAATGCAACATATGATGAGGCCATGATGCAACAAATAATGGCAAAAAAGAAATATGACAAGAAATGACAATACAATGCAATATGAAACAAAGCAAAACCCCAAAATGAAACCAGCAAGGAGGAAACCACTTGTGATTGATCATGACAAGGTTGGATACATTGCCAAATATGGAAGTTTAACATATGGGGTGTTACAAGCGGCGAGCTTGGGGCTGGAGCCGTGCGGTGAGGAGGGTGCGAGCAGCCTCAGTCGACGCCGGATCTGATGGGTTGGCTAGCACGATGAGGCCGGTGGGTACGTATAGGCCCGATGGAGGAGGGGAGGGCCGGCGGCGGTGATGAAACCATGCGGGAACGAGTGGCGGCCTGCCCCTAATCGAGAATAGAATTGGGGCGGACGCTAGGGTTTGGGCGGTTTAAATACCACATGGATTGCCAAGTACCTTTCATCGAGGATCTTGGCAAAAGGTACCCACCGTCACAGAGCTGTCGGCTGCAAACGGCCATGCCACGTGGCTCCTATTTGTCGGGTGACTCCTACAGGCCTCTCGGCATACTGTGCATAAGACGATTGGCTTTATGTTAGCCGAATGTGTATCCGTCGGGGCTCGACAAAGCTTCCCATGTGTTGTGTCTCGTGTTCCGTTGCCGCCACCGCCACCACGCCACCGTCCTGGTTCCGATCTCATCTACCACTTCTCCCTCTCTTGCTAGAATCAGTAAGGAGAATACATTACACAGCCAAACGTGTGCTAGACTCAGAGGTGACGCACGTGCGGTGCTTGGATCGGATTGGATCGCGATGCCAGTATGACTACGTCAACCATGATCTTTAGATCGTTAACGCTTTCGGTATACAAGGGTACGTAGACACACACACTGCCCTCTCATTGCTAGCTAGCATCTCCAAAGATAGAACTTTGGGTGTTTTGTGGGAAAAAAATTGCTTTCCATGCACCGTTCCCCGTCAAAGATCCAGGCGAAAACCTTGTCTACGACCGGTGGCCGGAGCCGGTGATGGTGACACCCTTGGCAGTTTCCTTCTTGGAGGCAACATCAAGGTGAAGTTCCTGCCTCCTTCCGCTACCTCTAGGGGAAACCCTTGATCAGTCGATCAGATGATGGCGGCACTCAGGTGTCATTCCCCTCGTGGTGGCGTCATTCTTGGAGGTGTGCGACGCCACCTGTCGCCTGTCGCCGCAGCACCGGCCCTTCCCACCCCACGCGCGGATCTATGAGGCATGCCCGATCTGCACCTCCTGCCCGACGACTTCCTCCACCCCCGTCCGCTGCTCCGAGCGGGCAGCGGTGGGTTCTAGTGCCCGCTTCGCTGGCACCTTGGATGCATACTCCGAAGTAGGAGGCATGTGCCGCCCGCCACGAGAGGCGGAGGGCAAGGGAGACGGGGGGCTGGTCCGACGCGTGTGCGCAGTCCGACCGCCACCGCCGTGTGATGCCGTTTCCCGACGAGGAGGACCGTCTCCTCGAGTGGGTGTGTTGTCGATCACTTACTAAGGCAGAGACGAAGGCCCGACGGCTCCGGAGGATCAACGCCAAGCAGCTCCGGCTCGGCATTGAGCAATCCGAGCTGGAGGCGGCAGAGGCAGCGGCAGAGGCGGCGAGGGTGGCCAAGCTCAAGAGCAAGCAAGACCGCATCGTCCGGCGCTTGCAAGGCTACATCATCATCTCCAATTCCTCCGACGACGACGGGTCTGACGGCTCCGACATGGACCCGCCTCCTTTCGGGGACTCCTACAGCTGCGCTGGAGACCGAAAGGGCAATGGGCCAGCGAGGAAGTGGTGAAGCTCGCCTCTCCTGTTTATAATCTAGTTCTAGTATGTATTTACAATGTGTCGGATCGTTGAACTGTGTGACTTGCCCGTTTGGTGATCTTTTGGTGATGTTTATGCCCGTTTGGTAACAGTTTACATGTCTGTTTCTTGTCAATTTTGATTGTTTCGTCATCTACGTACTAGTTGCATGAATTTGTATGGATACAAGGTTCTGAATATGAGATATATGGGTGTGGAGACGCAGATTTAGGGAGTGCCTGGTCAGTGACCGGGGGCGTGCCCAGGCGCGTCCTCAGACATATAGGGGGGCGGATTTGCCAAGTCCGACTGTAGATGCTCTTACGGAGAGGAGATGAGGCGTTTTGGCTCCCCGGCTCAGATGAACCCGGGAGTAAAAAAAGAAAATCCTCAAAACAACTACATAAATTCAAAAAAACTGGGTTTTTTGTGGAGAAAGATGACTGAGTGTGTGATGTCCGTGCCAAATTTCAGAGCATTTGAATATATGAGTAGCTCTTAGAAAAAAGATAAATTTGGGGTCTGTGAAAAAAAAACATGGGAGGCATCCCCATCTTCGCCGCCTCCAGCAAGCTTCTCGCCCTCTCTCTCCTCGCCACAGTCGGGCGAAGCCCCGTGCGGAAGGCAGTGGCGGCAGGGCTTCTCTCCCTTGGATGTGTCCTTTTCTTCACCCGAGGAAGTCGTACGTCTCCTCCGGTGGCTGTGCTAATCGCTGTCGGTTGGGCTCCAATCTCCGCCGCCTGCTTGAGGCCCTCCAGCCTGAAGTTTCAGGAGTGTGGCCAGCAAGGCTGCAACCACCCTATCCTAGGTCGCTCGTTGTCGACCGCCGCAAGTTGCCCTTTCCTTCCGGTCATGGCTGGCCAGTGGACGCCGGGGCGGGATGGTTCGTTCCCAGATCTGACTGTGGTTGTGCGGATGGGGGCGTGTCGCTACCCCTATGAGGTCGAGGGCTGGCTGGGGCACCATGCTAGTCTATGTTCAGATCTGGGAGCGTCGTGACCACCTCGCCTTCATCGGTGATAGGTCTTGCTGTGACCACATTCGCATGCGGCGGCGGCTTCGAGGCGAATTGCGATGGCCATCTGAAGATCTTCTTAAGGTTTTCTCCCTTCAGATCTGATGGTTGACATCGGTGATCAGATGCAAACTATAGACGATGGCTTGACGCGAATGAAAGGTTGTGCAGCGGTGGCGGCGCAGATAGATGTTGGGATCGCGAAAAAGTGGTGGCGACAACACAATTAATGTCGATGGTGGTGCTACTCGAGCACCTGGTCTCAAGCTCCTGAGTGAAACCATGGGTCTGACCGGATGGTTATACCTGGTAATGGCGACGTTTTATGTCGTTACCTTGTTGAAGGCATTGCTCGGATATTCCCAGACTAGTTCTTCTGGGTGAAAACCTAGATTCTGCCTTGGTGCTTGGATCCGGTGACAGCGTTGAGCGTCTCTCCCTTCCTGAAGGCGTTGATGTTGAAGAACATCTCATCCATGTGCTGTCATGAGATTTTTGTGCGGATATGGTCATAATTGTAGTTTGCTCATCACGGATCTATCGCTTTTGGTTTTTTCCCTCACCGATACATAGTTTCGGTCTTACATGATTTTGCTATTTGTTGGCTTGTTTTTTTTGTGTGTGTGTGCGTTGCCGTTGGTTGTGTGCATCCTAGTTATTCAGAGGCCAGGTGTGTGTGCTCATTGTGTTTGTATCCTCTTGGTGCTCCATTTTAAGCCAACAAAATCACCCTTTGTAGAAAACAAAAGTTTACTGTTTGTGCTCTTTTTGGACCCGATTTTTTTCTAAGAGCTACTCAGATGTTCAAAAGCTTTGAAATTTGAATACACTAAAATATCTTTCATGTGAACAAACTTGGAATTTTTTTAAATATAGTATTTAATTTTGAATTTATTGTTTACCGAGTGCAGACGAGCCCAGTTCAGAATTGGATATTCGGAGGGAATTACGTTGTGTTTGTTTGAGGGATTGAGATTCGGTGGCTTACTGCACCTCTGGGTGTATATGACATGCTCACTAAACATGGATTTATTTACATTTGTATCCTCTTCCTCAAATCAATATACCAAATATGACAAGACACTAGCCTGGGGTACTAAAGAAAATTAACACGCTAATCGATATAAACATCAACCGTACAGTTACCACACGAGACACCACCAACATAGGCTGGCTCTTGCTATGGAAGCTACACTGCTACAGTATGCACATGAGCACGGCCATGTCCAATTGACTGATTTCGCAAAGACTGGAACTAAAGGCAATCATGAATTTTTCAAAAACAAAGATCAAACACAACAATTGAATTTCTCAAAACATATTGAAACACCAAAGTTAAAAAGGCTACTCCGGATTAAATTTCTCAAAAGGATCCGGATCAAATTACCCAATATAATGTCTCAAAATCTTGTTAAAAAGGCTGCTCCGGATTGAATTTCTCCAAAGAACCCGGATCAAATTACCCAAATAGAATGTCTCAAAATCTTGAGGTGGCCTTGGCTAATAGATTGAAATCCAAAATCTAAAAGGACCACACGTCAAATCTACTACACTTGTGCAGACAAGTGCACAACTAGCTAGCTAGGATAATCTTGTACTACATCGTACACTTGGCCAGCCCCATGGACGACGCCAACGGCCGCTGCTCTTTCTTGGCCAGCACAACGTAGAGCGGGCTCGCCCGGCACATGTCGACGCCGAAGAGGTGGAAGTGGCGCTCCTTGAAGGCCCAGATCTCGACGACGTCCTTCTCCTCGAAGCAGCACCGGTTGATGAAGTCGAGGTACCCTTCCCCCTTGATGATGTTGACGTGGCTGCTCTCCCACTGCGTCAGCTGCAGCGCCTTGGTGCCGGCGTGGACGTTGCACACGACGACGGGGAGCCCGCCGTGCTTCTTGCCCTGCCTCTTCTTCCTCTTGATCCGCCCCTGCTGCAGCTCCTCCTCCTCGGTCAGCGGGGGCGGCGGCCTTCTTGGCAGCCTCGGGGCAGCGCTGGCGCCCTCACGCGGTATGCTGGCGGCGTCGAGCTCCTCGGGGGAGAGGATCGGCCGGAGGCTGCGCAGCACGCCCGCGGTCGGGAGCCGGAACCGGTTCTGCTGCGGGTCGAGGTCGGTGGCGGTCAGGACCTTCTCGTCGATGAAGTGCACCGCCAGGTCGAGCCGCAGGTCGAAGTGGGGGCGTATCCACGCCGGCTCGGCTCGGGGAGCGACGGCGGAGAGCGGCACGACCCTGATGGGCGCGGCGTCGACGGGCGGCGCCAAGAACGGGACAAGAGCGCCGGAGAGGGAGAGGCCGGCCGCGTTGGCCCGTTGCTCCGCGGCGGCGGGGTCGTACACGGCGAGGGTGAGCTCGTGAGGCCTCTTGCGACCGGCGTAGCGCGGCGCGGCGCCTGCCTCGGCAGGGATGATCATGGGAAGGCTGCGGTGGGCTTGGTCAGTGGACGGCATGGTGGGCGCTCGATCGACGGTTCTTGGATCTTTGGGCGTATGCGGTTATCCTGGGCAGGCTAGCTAGGCTGATTCGCTAGGGCTGCTGTTGCAATGGGTGGGCAATGCGATGCGATGGTCCATGCCCCGGATTATATAGATGGATGCTCGATTGCTCGCCGGAGCCGGGTCGGCTGCGGTGCGGGGGAGGGATGTGGGCTGCGCTCCGGACTCGCTCCCATCCTGGCTGGATTGGGCGCATTAAATGCTGCCAATCCGGGTTGCGCTCGTTTCCCTGTCTCCCTCCGGTGTACAGCCAGTCGCCTTGCGAGCTGCTACTCCCTCCATCTCACGCGGCGGCGCGCGGCCTCCTTGCGAATCCGAGTAGGACTAGGATCAACGAGGGAAGCTGGTGGGCCACGCGCCCCCTCCTTCCATGTCACGCGGCGGCGGCACACCCCCTGGCCTCCTCCTGACCAGCACCCGGCGGCGGCACACCCCCTGGCCTCCTCCCGTAAGGCGGTGATGTGGATCATGGACATCATCAACCACTAGAGGGGAGGACAGGAGATGGTTTCCTTAGACGAAAAGCTCGAGCAATGCGCGACTTTCAATTAACAGAGCCATAAACCGGACTGGAGATGATTTCTTTGTCCTCTTTGCAAGCAAACTCCGGAATCGGCGGCGCGCCTTCTTTTCCAATGCCACTACACCATCCGTATGTGAGGAATGATTAAATCTTGGCTCGACTTACACGATGTATATCCAGCGGACTGGGGTGGATTGACTTCGGTCAAGGAGTGATGGCGCGTCAATGTTTCTGGGACCTCACGACCACGAAGGACGCTGACTTTCATTATGCTACTGATTTCTTGAAATATGGAAAGAGCGAAATGCACGTGTGTTCCGTAACAATGCAATTCCAGTTGGTGTGCTTGTTGCTCGAATCAAAAAGGAAGCCTCATGGTGGTGCCATGCCGGGGCGAAATATTTGTGTAATGTAATGCCGCGAGAGTGAGGATTGTAACTCGGCCGGTGGCCTCGACTCTAAAACCTTCTTCTTATTCAATGAAAATGTCAAGTCTTTTGCCTTGTTTCAATAAAAAGATAAACCAGTCAGGATTATATTTCAAGATTCCAACCAAGAAAAAAAAAAGCGGCAAGATAAAAGGCCCAGAGAAGCAGCTCACATGCTTCATACTCCTATAAAACAACCTAAAAAGAACAACAGGAAGCACACAACTTGGTCCTCTTGCGTGAGCGAATCACCAAGGAATAGTAGAATGCCGACTCAGATGAGAACATATGACGTCGATGAATGGCTCACCGTCGCCAAATCGTGAACTTGTACAAAATTAATCGGAAAAACTAACGCCCACACGTGTGGGCGTTTGCACATCGCCCACACGTCTCCATCACCCCTCATTTTGCCACGTATGAACAGATGACATCAACAGATATCTTTTGGGTTTTCGGCTTAAAAATGTTTTATCTCCTAATTAAAAAGGCGAATTAAAAATCCGTTTTCACCATTAAATCCGTCTCGACGAGATCTTCAAAACTAGACCCCATGTTGATATGTTTCACGAAAAAAAATTGCCCAAAAGTTGCCATGATGTTTACACTGTAGTTGCCATAGTACTTAAACTAAAGTTGCCATGTGGCAATTTTAGTTTGTAGATCATGTCAATTTTAGTTTTTCGATGATGGCAATTCCAGTACTTTGACCATGAAAATATTTTTTGTATGAACCATGGCAATTTCAAGTGCATGTATCATGGCAATTTTAATTTATGGTGCATGGCAAGTCTAGTTTCTTAATTCCCCATTTTATAATATGTCAAAATTAACTTTTAAATGTAGAAAAAAATAGTTGAAACATATCATGGCAACTTCAGTGTAAACATCATGGCAATTCATGTGCAATAGACACGGCAACTTTTAACCAAAAAAATTCGTCGATATATATTGATATGAGATCTAGTTTCGAAGATCTCGTCGCAAGAGATTTAATGGTGAAAACGGATCTTCAATCGGATTTTTCATTTAAGAGATAAAACATTTTAAAAACAGAAAATTCAAAAAGATTTCCACATGCATGCATGCGGTGACATGGCGTAGTCTGTGTGTTATAGGGCGTGTGGGCGGGTTTGGCTCCCACCACACGTGTGGGCGTTAGCGTTGTCCTAATAAATTACACCCTGAACTTGTGCAAAATCGGATCAATGTGGCTCTGGGCTGTTTTGGAGAGAACTAAAGGTGGTGGTTTTTGTTCTAATGATGCTAACTGGGCATATGACATGGCAGGAGAAAACGATTCGATCCAATTCCCCATCTCGGTACGAACCCTACCTTGCATCATAATCTTGCGTGATGAACCCTACCTCCCACCATGATTCCCCATTAGCACAACAACTAGCTCCAATCTATGACGAAAATCAATGATGCGGTCCTCCGCTAGCTCCCACCAGTCGCCCTTAGTCTTCGCTAAGCATGGTGTTGCCATTGCAGTCACCGGTGTCGTATCGGGAGCGAAAAATGGAGCACGCGCTGAGCAACTCTGCCATTGCTGTAGAAGGCACCTTGATGGATTTCATGGAGTTGCATGAATCTTGGTCGTAGGTACTACAACTGCATGAAATCGGAGTTAAACTTATATGCTTTTGTATGCTTTGGTCAGTGGCTCCGATCTGCACCACTCAAGATCCATAATTTGCGCTACATTGTAGATTCACATTCTTCAAGTGGCATGATAATCCAAACAATCAGTCCGTTACCTAGTTGCTTTGCGATCTACGAGATGTTGTCAACCGTTTGAAGGCCGGTGTTAGGAAACTGAAGATTCAAAACCAATAACTCTAGCATTAAGTGATGGAGGCAAAGTCCAACATTGTTGATGTTGATGCATCCCGGAGAAGTGGTTGAACCAAAGAATGAAGTTGAGAGAATGAAATTCAATGTCATCCACCATTTCTGTCTCCACAACCTTACCATTGATCAAAGAAATTATGTTTCCTCTATGCATGGAATAAGTTTCATAAACTCTAGCTGAAACAAGGACTGCAACATCTAACATCGTCTTATCTGAATTCCATACTTTTGCACTTCTTCAATTGTTTGCTCTGGATCTTCTGAAGATCCCTCCACTTTAGTTCCTTTTTTCTTTCCCCAAATACGTCATCAAATTCTACATATGTTCGTCTAGTGTCCACCTTCTCAACTGATGCAACGTCATTCACATACAACAATCATTCACTGAGTGTTTTGCGAGGAACTGGCCAATGCAGTTTCGTCCCGTATGGTGTTGAGGGAGCTAAGTGGAACTTATGTTTTTTTTGCTAGCTAAATGATGCAGTCCTTGTCGGTGGATCGACAAGTACTCCCTGGTCAGTAGCTAGCAGTTTTACTTGCCTCTTCAGTGCCCTCTTTCCACATGATACATATCCTCTACATAACCAAATCTAGATTTTTCCACAAAAACCTCAGCAACCATTCCATCATTATACTCCATCAATCCATCTGCTCTATCAAATTATCAAAAGTAGTGTAATCTAACTAGAAATAGTCGAGAACATCCCGTGGATCTTCTCCAGTTGCTACACAGATTAGAAATCTTTGATCAACACATAATTCAGTGGAATAACTTATTAAAACATAGCAACAATTGTTGCGATAAAAGGTCCCCTCTTTTCCTCTTATGTTCCCCTCTGATCATATAAATAATGCCCTATTTTGCCCCTTTGAACAACTCACAAATAGAACCCATGTACATCATGCAAAACCATTGTCATGGCATGCTAAAATTGCTTCCATGGCACGGGTTCCAGCCGAAGCCGCGGACAAAACTGGTGCCATAGCACGAACTCGAGCAACGACCCTCTATTTCCCCAATATAATCAAGACAATCAAACCCTCAAAACCCCACTTTTCTTAACCTATCTGATCAAGACACCGATGGAGCAGAAGAGCAGGAAACAGGGGAGGTCGAGGTCGATGACTAACCTGCAGCCATGGCGCCAGTAGAGGAGGCGGTGGTGCAGCCGAGGAGGCGACGACAGGGGAGGAGGAGCCTTCCTTCCCCACGGCGACGAAGAAGAGACAAGACGCCCGTGGTCACTTTCCTTGCACGAGACAAAGAAGTGATAATGCCCCCACCCCCACCCCCACCGCCGGAAACAATTCTAGCCAACTAGCGTCCCCAGTCAGCAACCCCCTCTAGTTCTCCCCAAAACCGCCAAGGGCCACATTTATCCGGTTTTGTATAAGTTCAGAGTGTAATTTATCCGGTTCCCCCAACTTTCGTGTATGGCTTGCAACGTGAGGGAGGCCTGTGGCTACCCTTTGGCATCTTCTCACCTGCACGCTGACTCACACGAAGGGTGTTAGGGTAACTCCAACGCAGATCACCAAATGGACATCACCAACTGTCCGCGCGGGCGGGGAGCCGGCCATCCAACCGGAGTCATCAAATAAAAGTGGACACAGATTTTCATTGATTTTTCAAAATAACTTCTACATAGAGAAAGGACCTAAAAATCAACTAAATCCTACTCTACTCCTACTCGTCGGAGGTGAGGTCACTAGAGCACGCACGGGACAGTCCAACCTCGTAGTTGTTGGTTGCCGGCGCAAGCGACGCGGCGGTGATGATGGATACCTTTGGCATCATCGATGTGCTTCTCCGGTGCATCATCATTCTCTGCCTGCAACCCCTCAAAGAGCCGGTTGCGGTCTGCCTCGTTGTCGCGGGGCCGCCAACGCTCTTGGCGGATGGCGTGCACGCTGTTCATGGACTCAAACATGGCTCGATTGATATCTATGGTAATCGGGGTCTACCACAACCATGTCCGCGACGGCAGATTCGGGCGTGCCCTCCGCCTCCAGCTAGTACTCCGTCAGTCGGTGCCCTTCCAAGAGCTAGACGCTGTACTACTACCTGCCAATAGCTGCCTAAACACGTACATCGGTGGCTCCTCCATCGGTGCGGGCCCCCGCTCCTCCTCCTCCGCCTTCACTAGCATTTGGTTGTAGTTTGGCTCGCCTGTAGCATGCTGAACCCGGACACGGGGGGCACCACCATCGGCTCGGGTTGCTGCTCTTCCACAGGTGCTTCCTCCATGGTGATCTCCACCATAACCATGGGGTCACCCTCCTTCATCTCCTCACCCGAGTGTTCCGGGGATCTCGAAGGTAGGCCTGCATCAATGCGGCCCTAGCGCTAGGCCTCCGCTTCACGGACCTCGGCCACGGGCGTGGCACGCCAACGTGAGTCTCCTGTACCACATCGCAAAGGACTCCATGGCCATGGCGTACAACAGACAAGAATGCGAAGGTGGTTAGACGATGGCTCGAACAATGGGAGAGGGCACGGAGGGGTAGGTTTTTTTTAAACACGGAGTCAAAAGCTTTGCCTCATCCATTAATTAAGAAGAAGAGAGTTGCCCAGTTAATTTGTGGAAAACCGGGCGAAAACCGTCCCAACCATGCTCAAAAGCACGACCCCATCCACATGTGAACTACTCCCAAATCATGGAGCCACATGACTAAAGCACCCAACACACTACTACTGCAACCCGCAACATATGGGTCCCTGTACCGCAAAATAAATCCAATCGACACAATGCGACTAGAGGAAAACACATTGACGAAAACCACATCCATGGCCGAGCACACATCCGCAACTCAGAAAGCCGAGTGCCATCCATCATGGAACCATGTGTGCCTCCCCTCTAGCGCTATCCTTCTTGCTTTTTCTCCTACAAGATTTCTCTTTGAGGATGCCAGATCTAGAGTTAGGGCCACCCTTCTTGTGCTTCTCCCTCAAAGCTTTTTCCTGCAACAGGCATCCAATCGTCTTTCCAGAATTTTCAGAGTCTAAGTTGGCGAGGAATTCACAAACCTTGGTGGCTAAAAGGACACTGATGTCTACTACACAACCTTCTTCTTGTAGACGTTGTTGGGCCTCCAAGTGCAGAGGTTTGTAGGACAGTAGCAAATTTCCCTCAAGTGGATGACCTAAGGTTTATCAATCTGTGGGAGGCGTAGGATGAAGATGGTCTCTCTCAAGCAACCCTGCAACCAAATAACAAAGAGTCTCTTGTGTCCCCAACACACCCAATACAATGGTAAATTGTATAGGTGCACTAGTTCGACGAAGAGATGGTGATACAAGTGCAATATAGATGGTAGATATAGGTTTTTGTAATCTGAAAATATAAAAATAGCAAGGTAACTAATAATAAAAGTGAGCACGAACGGTATTGCAATGTGTAGATACAAGGCCTAGGGTTCATACTTTCACTAGTGCAAGTTCTCTCAACAATAATAACATAATTGGATCATATAACTATCCCTCAACATGCAACAAAGAGTCACTCCAAAGTCACTAATAGCGGAGAACAAACGAAGAGATTATGGTAGGGTACGAAACCACCTCAAAGTTATTCTTTCCAATCAATCCGTTGGGCTATTCCTATAAGTGTCACAAACAGCCCTAGAGTTCATACTAGAATAACACCTTAAGATACAAATCAACCAAAACCCTAATGTCACCTAGATACTCCAATGTCACCTCAAGTATCCGTGGGTATGATTATACGATATGCATCACACAATCTCAGATTCATCTATTCAACCAACACATAGAACCTCAAAGAGTGCCCCAAAGTTTCTATCGGAGAATCAAGACGAAAACGTGTGCCAACCCCTATGCATAGGTTCATGGGCGGAACCTGCAAGTTGATCACCAAAACATACATCAAGTGGATCACGTGATATCCCATTGTCACCACAGATACGCACGGCAAGACATACATCAAGTGTTCTCAAATCATTGAAGACTCAATCCGATAAGATTACTTCAAAGGGAAAACTCAATCCATTACAAGAGAGTAGAGGGGGAGAAGCAACATAAGATCCAACTATAATAGCAAAGCTCGCGATACATCAAGATCGTGCCAAATCAAGAACATGAGAGAGATAGAGAGATCAAACACATAGCTACTGGTACATACCCTCAGCCCCGAGGGTGAACTACTCCCTCCTCGTCATGGAGAGCACTAGGATGATGAAGATGGCCACTGGTGAGGGTTCCCCCCTCCGGCAGGGTGCCGGAACAGGGTCCCGATTGGTTTTTGGTGGCTACAGAGGCTTGCGGCGGCGAAACTCCCGATCTATTATGTTCTCCAAAGTTTTTAGGGTATATGGATATATATAGGCGGAAGAAGTACGTCAGGGGAGCCATGAGGGGCCCACGAGGGTGGAGGGCGCACCCAGGGGGGTGGGCGCGCCCCCCCTGCCTCGTGCCTTCCTCGTTGCTTTCTTGACGTGGACTCCAAGTCTCCCGGGTTGCTTTCCTTCCAAAAATAACTTCTCTAGAAGGTTTCATTCCGTTTTGACTCCGTTTGATATTCCTTTTCTTCGAAACACTGAAACAAGGGAAAAAACAAGAACTGGCACTGGGCTCTGGGTCAATAGGTTAGTCCCAAAAATAATATAAAAGTGCATAGTAAAGCCCATAAAACATCCAAGATGGATAATATAATAGCATGAATACTTCATAAATTATAGATACGTTGGAGACGTATCAGCATCCCCAAGCTTAATTCCTGCTCGTCCTCGAGTAGGTAAATGATAAATGTAATAATTTATGAAGTGTGAATGCTAGCAGGTGCACAAGTTTGATCAATGATAATTTCAGTCACCTTTTCTAGCATCATTATATGTCATAACAGTAGCTCAACCCATAGAACTTTGCATGATCAAGTAACAAACTATTCACATGTTAAAGTATAGATCATAAGCTTTCTCGAAAACTAACAAACCGTGTTATTAGTCATCAAACAATTACAATTCATCTTATTTTCAGGAAGAGTCTATGTCAGAGCTTTAATTCAGCAAACTTCACATACTCAACTATCATTTAGTCTTCCATGATTGCTACCACTCAAAGCATATTTTTAGAACAAATAGTATTCATCGAACACAGAGAAAGATAGGGGCTTAATGTTTCGCCTCCCAATATTTTACCTCAAGGGTAATGTCAACAGTAATAATTCATGCTCAAATATATTTGAATGGCCATATATGCTTAGATCTTTCCATCACATGATGCTTGCCAACTAAAGAGTAGGTTGGAATGAGAAGGAATACTACTGACTCTTGCATAAAAGTAAAAGATAGGCCCTTCGCAGAGGGAAGCAAGGATTTGCAGAGGTGCCAGAGCTCGGAGCAAAAACAGAGATGAAAATAATTTTGAGAGGTATGCTTTCATTGTCAACATAACGACCAAGAGTTCCCAATATCTTCCATACTACATACATTATAGGTGGTTCCCAAACAAAAAGGTAAAGATTTTTACTCCCCCTCCACCAACAATCATCAATCCATGGCTTGCCCGAAACAACGGGTGCCTCCAACTAACATCAAGGCTGGGGGAGTTTTGTTTGCAATTATTTTTTATTTGATTTCGATCTTTTGATCATGGGACTGGGCATCCCAGTTACCAGCCATTTTCTCGTGAATGATGAGCAGAGTCCACTCATCGTGAGAATAACCCACCTAGCATTGAAGATACTGCTAACCCGTAGTCGCTACATGAGCGATTCGGGCATACAAAACAGATTATTATTTGAAGGTTTAGAGTTGGCACATGCAAATTTACTTGGAACGGCAGGTAAATATCGCATATAGGTAGATATGGTGGACACTCATGGAAGAAACTTGGTTCAAGGATTTGGATGCACAAGCAGTATTCCCACTTAGTACAGATATTTTGGCTAGCAAAGGATTCTAAATAGAAAGCACCACATGTTAGAGGATCCATAACAATATAACTTCTATACAAATATACCCAAGCATAACTCATTATGTTGTCTTCCTTGTCCAACTTCAACTACTTTGCTCAGGTTTGAAAATAATTAATGGGGCTCACAATCATAGAAGATGTCAAAGATAGTATATATATATATATATATATATATATATATCTGTGTGTGTGTGTGTGTGTGTGTGTGTGAAATCTCTCTTCCTTCAATATTATTTCATGAATTGTTCAAGTGACCAATACAATGTTTGCTAACCTTCAATAAATTTACCACCTCTACTTCTTATATGTGAAGGCATTACTCCCCATGGGAAAGGCATATGAAACATATATAATTTCAGATTTATGACATTCAAATCATTCAACCATTTACTCATAGGATATAAGTGAAGCACACGAGTAAATGGCAAACTACTCCAAAAAGATATAAGTGAAGACCAATGAGTACTTAAATAATTATGTAGCTATGTGAGGACTCTCTCTCATTTAAGAATTTCAGATCTTGGGATTTTATTCAAAAAGCAAGCAAAGCTAAAGAAAATAAAATGACGCTCCAAGCAAAACACATATCATGTGGTGAATAAAAATATAGCTCCAAGTAAAGTTACCGATGAATGAAGACGAAAGAGGGGATGCCATCCGGGGCATCCCCAAGCTTAGGCTCTTGGTTGTCCTTGAATATTACCTTGGGGTGCCTTGGGCATCCCCAATCTTAGGCTCTTGCCACTCCTTATTCCATAGTCCATCAAATCTTTACCCAAAACTTGAAAACTTCACAACACAAAACTTAACAGAAAATCTCGTGAGCTCCGTTAGCGAAAGAAAACAAAACACCACTTCAAGGTACTGTAATGAACTCATTATTTATTTATATTGGTTTTAAACATACTGTATTCCAACTTCTCTATGGTTTATAAACTATTTCACTAGCCATAGATTCATCAAAATAAGCAAACAACACACGAAAAAAGAATCTGTCAAAAACAGAACAGTCTGTAGTAATCTGTAACTAACGCAAACTTATGGAACTCCAAAAATTCTAAAATAAATTGTTGGACCTGAGGAATTTTTCTAGTAATCATCTGCAAAAAGAATCAACTAAATAGCACTCTCCAGTAAAACGTTGAAGCTAATCTCGTGAGCGCTAAAGTTTCTGTTTTTTACAGCATGATCATAAAGACTTCACCCGAGTCTTCCCAAAAGTTCTACTTGGCACAAACACCAATTAAAACATGAAAACACATCTAAACATAAGCTAGATGAATTATTTATTCCTAAACAGAACCAAAAAGCAAGAAACTAAAATAAAACTGGGTTGCCTCCCAACAAGCGCTAACGTTTAACGCCCCTAGCTAGGCATGATGATTTCAATGGTGCTCGCATAAAAGATAAGAATTGAAACATAAAGAGAGCATCATGAAGAATATGACTAGCATATTTAAGTCTAACCCACTTCCTATGCATAGGGATTTTGTGATAAAACAACTTATGGGAACAATAATCAACTAGCATAGGAAGGCAAAACAAGCATAACTTCAAAACTTTAAGCACATAAAGAGGATACTTGATATTATTGCAATTCCTACATGCATATATTCCTCCCTCATAATAATTTTCAGTAGCATCATGAATGAAGTCAACAATATAACCAGCACCTAAAACATTCTTTTCATGATCTACAAGCATAGAAAATTTACTACTCTCCACATAAGCAAAATTCTTCTCATTCGGAATAGTGGGAGTATCATAAGAGACTTGAATACTATAAATTGTTTCCACATTAAAAGAGTAATGTTCAGAAAAAGGGTAATCATAATCATGACAAGTTTTATAAGTATAGTCATCACTACTTTTTATAGCATAAGTTTCATCACAATAATCATCATAAGTAGCAACTTTGTTCTCATCATAATCGATTGAAACCTCTTCCAAGATAGTGGACTCATCACTAAATAAAGTCATGACCTCTCCAAATCCACATTCATAAATATTATAAGATTCAACATCCTCCAAAATAGTGGGATCATTACTTCCTAAAGTTGACACTCTTCCAAACCCACTTTCATCACTATAATCATCATAGGTAGAAGACATGCTATCATCATAACAACTTTGCATATCAAAACTTGGGAGGCTAAAAATATCATCTTCATTAAACGTAGCATCCCCAAGCTTGGGACAAACATTAATTGCAGCAAATATATTCTCAAAAACATCATCTTCATCAAACATAGCATCCCCAAGCTTGGGCCTTTTTATATCATAAGCATAATCACTCTCATCATTAATAGTATGGATAGCACCAATAGTATAGCAATTATCATATTCTTCCAAGCAAGTGCCAAAAATATTTTCAAGATCATAAGAAGTATCATTATCTTCCCAATCATAATCATCACAACAAGCAATAGGCATAACGAGATCATCATCAAGTGCATCATCTTCCACAATTATTTTTGATTCATTTTCATGAGGCACAACAATAATAGGAGCAACATTATTTGGTCGAGATATCTTTTTACCTCTCTTCCTTTTTCTTTTCTTCTTCTTCACCACATCATGTGTGGGTTCAATCCTCTTTTTGGAGCTCCTTATTAATGAGATTGGTTGAATAGAAGGCTCCTCCTCGTTACCTGATTCATCATAAGAAACAATAGGAGAATATTGGGAAGCCTCTTCCCCTTCATTAGTATTCTCTTCATCTTCTATTTGTTTTCTTTTCTTTATGTAATTGGCAATATAAGGATTTTCAATGCAGTTCACCGCACAATACATATAAATTTCTTCTAGATCAAAATGAAGAACCCTATCAGGGCAAATTCTGGAATATCCTTAGTTATACGCTTCATTTCGTCATAACCCAAGAGCAAACTAAGTTCATTATGATGTGCAAGGGAAATCAAGTCATCACAATTTTTGGACACGATACGATCATGAAACAATTTGCATTGGGTACTGAAATGATCACGTTCATTGCAAAGTTCACAAGTATGGCTAAGAAAGTTTAAATTTTCAGCACACGCATCTAGCCTTTCTTGCAACCATTTAGTTTCTAAATGCTTATGCCTCTTGCAATATCTATCTTCTTTTATTTGGTATGTACTTGCAAACCCAATAAACTCCACAAAAATTGACATGCATATAGGAGATATTTTCATCATGACTAGTGCAATCATCATTACTACTATGGATATTCAAGGAGTTCATACTAACAACATTGCAATCATGCTCATCATTCAAAGATTTAGTGCCAAACATTTTAATGCATTCTTCTTCTAACACTTTGGCACAATTTTCTTTTCCATCATACTCATGAAAGATATTAAAAAGATGAAGCGTATGAGACAAACTCAATTCCAATTTTTTTTGTAGTTTTCTTTTATAGACTAAACTAGTGATAAAACAAGAAACTAAAAGATTCGATTGCAAGATCTAAAGATATACCTTCAAGCACTCACCTCCCCGGCAACGGCGCCAGAAAAGAGCTTGATGTCTACTACACAACCTTCTTCTTGTAGACGTTGTTGGGCCTCCAAGTGCAGAGGTTTGTAGGACAGTAGCAAATTTCCCTCAAGTAGATGGCCTAATGTTTATCAATCCGTGGGAGGCGTAGGATGAAGATGGTCTCTCTCAAGCAACCCTGCAACCAAATAACAAAGTGTCTTGTGTCCCCAACACACCCAATACAATGGTAAATTGTATAGGTGCACTAGTTTGGCGAAGAGATGGTGATACAAGTGCAATATAGATGGTAGATATAGGTTTTTATAATCTGAAAATATAAAAACAGCAAGGTAACTAATAATAAAAGTGAGCACGAACGGTATTGCAATGTGTAGAAACAAGGCCTAGGGTTCATACTTTCACTAGTGCAATTCTCTCAACAATAATAACATAATTGGATCATATAACTATCCCTCAACATGCAACAAAGAGTCACTCCAAAGTCACTAATAGCGGAGAACAAACGAAGAGATTATGGTAGGGTACGAAACCACCTCAAAGTTATTCTTTCCAATCAATCCGTTGGGCTATTCCTATAAGTGTCACAAACAGCCCTAGAGTTCGTACTAGAATAACACCTTAAGATACAAATCAACCAAAACCCTAATGTCACCTAGATACTCCAATGTCACCTTAAGTATCCGTGGGTATGATTATACGATATGCATCACACAATCTCAGATTCATCTATTCAACCAACATATAGAACCTCAAAGAGTGTCCCAAAGTTTCTACCGGAGAATCAAGACGAAAACATGTGCCAACCCCTATGCATAGGTTCATGGGCGGAACCCGCAAGTTGATCACCAAAACATACATCAAGTGGATCACGTGATATCCCATTGTCACCACAGATACGCACGGCAAGACATACATCAAGTGTTCTCAAATCATTGAAGACTCAATCCGATAAGATTACTTCAAAGGGAAAACTCAATCCATTACAAGAGAGTAGAGGGGGAGAAGCAACATAAGATCCAACTATAATAGCAAAGCTCGCGATACATCAAGATCGTGCCAAATCAAGAACACGAGAGAGAGAGAGAGAGAGAGAGAGATCAAACACATAGCTACTGGTACATACCCTCAGCCCCGAGGGTGAACTACTCCCTCCTCGTCATGGAGAGCGCCGGGATGATGAAGATGGCCACCGGTGAGGGTTCCCCCCTCTGGCAGGGTGCCGGAACAAGGTCCCGATTGGTTTTTGGTGGCTACAGAGGCTTGCGGCGGCGGAACTCCCCATCTATTCTGTTCTCCGGAGTTTTTAGGGTATATGGATATATATAGGCGAAAGAAGTACGTCAGGGGAGCCACGAGGGGCCCACGAGGGTGGAGGGCGTGCCCAGGGGGGTGGGCGCGCCCCCCTGCCTCGTGCCTTCCTCGTTGCTTTCTTGACGTGGACTCCAAGTCTCCCGTGTTGCTTTCCTTCCAAAAATAACTTCTCCAGAAGGTTTCATTCCGTTTCGACTCTGTTTGATATTCCTTTTCTTCGAAACACTGAAACAAGGGAAAAAACAGGAACTGGCACTGGGCTCTGGGTCAATAGGTTAGTCCCAAAAATAATATAAAAGTGCATAGTAAAGCCCATAAAACATCCAAGATGGATAATATAATAGCATGAATACTTCATAAATTATAGATACGTTGGAGACGTATCAGACACCAGGATTAGGCACCAACACTCCGGCCTCAACAATTTTATCAGCCATACGAGGCTGGAGGCCCTCCGGCCTAAGGCTTCGGGAGTGTGGCCAGGAAAGCTGCAGCCACCCCATCCTCGACCGCTCGTTGTCGACCGCCTCAAGCTGCCCTTTCCTTCCAGTCATGACTGGCCGGTGGACGCCGCGGCGGGTTGGTTATTTCCCAGATCTGATCGAGGTTGTGCGGCAGGGGGCGTGTCGCTGCCACTGTGTGGTCGAGGGCTGGTTGGGGCAAGTTATGGGCTAGTCTATGCTCATATCCGGCAAGGGTCGTGGCCAGTGACATCGTGACCGCGCCGCGTTCGTCGGTGATAGGTCTTGCGGTGACCACACTAGCATGCGGGGGTGGCTTCGAGGCGGATTGTGATGGCTATCGTAAGATCTTCTTGAGGGTTTCTCCCTTCAGATCTGATGGTTGACTTTGGCGATGAGATGCAAACTATAGATGACGGCTTGACGCGGAGGAAAGGTCGTGCAGCGGCGCCAGCACAGGTGGTTGTTGGGATCGCAAAAAAGGGGTGGCGACAACACAATTAATGTCGATGGTGGTGCTACTCGAGCACCCGGTCTCGAGCTCCGGAGTGAAAGCCTAGGTCTGACTGGATGGTTATATCTGGCAACGGCGAGATTTTTATGTCGTTACCTTGTTGAAGGCATTGCCCGGTTTTTCAAGGTGAAAACTTAGATTCTGCTTTGGTGGTTGGATCCGGTGACGGCGGCGCTTGAGCATCGCTCCCTTCCTGAAGGCGTTGATGTTGAAGAACATCTTGTCCATGTGTTGTCATGAGATGTTTGGTGCGAATATGGTCATAGTTGTAGTTTGCTCATCACGGATCTGACCGATATTGGTTTTTTTTCCTCACCGATGCATAGCTTCGCTCTTACATGACTTTGCTCTTTGTTGGCTTGTTTTTTGTGTGCGTGTCTTGCTGTTGGTTGTGTGCATTCTAGCTATGTAGAGGCCGGGTGTGTGTTTATTGTGTTTGCATCCTCTTGATGCTCCATTTTAAGCTATAAAACTACCCTTTGTCGGAAAAAGAAAAGGTTATTGTTTGTGCATTGTTTGGACCTGTTTTTTATTTTTATTTTTTGCTAAGAGCTACTCAGATGTCCAAATGCTTTAAAATTTGGCACGCACCTTATGCATTAAAATATCTTTCATGTAAAAAAACTCAAAAAAATTCAATTTATTTAGTATTTGTTCTGAATTTATTGTTCACTGGTGCAGATGAGCCCGGCTCAGAATTGGATATTCGGAGGGGATTGCCTTGTGTTTGTTTGAGGGATTGAGCTTGGGTGGCTTACTGCACCTCTGGGTGTATATGACATGCTCACTAAACATGGTTTTATTTATATATGTATCCTCTCCTCCCTCGAATCAATTACGAAATAGGACAAGACACCAGCCTGAGCTTAAAAAAGGAAAATTAACACGCTAATCGATATAAACATCAACCGTACAACTACCAAACGAGACACCACCAATGTAGGCTCTTGCAATGAAAGCTACACCGCTACAGCATGCACATGTCCAATTAACTGATTTCGCAAAGACTGAAACTAAAGGCAATCATGAATTTCTCAGAAACAAACATCAAACACAATTGAATTTCTCAAAACATACATATTGAAACACCAAAGTTAAAAAGGCTACTCCAGATTGAATTTCTCCAAAGAACCCGGATCAAATTACCCAATAGAATGTCTCAAAATCTTGAGGTGGCCTTGGCTAATAGATTTTGTGAAATCCAAAATCTAAAAGGACCACACGTCAAATCTCCACTTGTGCACAACTAGCTAGGATAGTCTTGTAATACTACATCGTACACTTGGCCATCCCCATGGACGCCGCCGGCCGCTGCTCTTTCTTGGCCAGCACAACGTAGAGCGGGCTCGCACGGCACATGTCGACGCCGAAGAGGTGGAAGTGGCGCTCCTTGAAGGCCCAGATCTCGACGACGTCCTTCTCCTCGAAGCAGCACCGGGTGATGAAGTCGAGGTACCCTTCCCCCTTGATGATGTTGCCGTGGTTGCTCTCCCACTGCGTCAGCTGCAGCGCCTTGGTGCCGCCGTGGACGTTGCACACGACGACGGGGAGCCCGCCGTGCTTCTTGCCCTGCCTCTTCTTCCTCTTGATCCGCCCCTGCTGCAGCTCCTCCTCCTCGGTCGGCGGGGGCGGCGGCCTTCTTGGCAGCCTCGGGGCTGCGCTGGCGCCCTCACGCGGTATGCTGGCGGCGTCGAGCTCCTCGGGGGAGAGGATCGTGCGGAGGCTGCGCAGCACGCCCGCGGTCGGGAGCCGGAACCGGTTCTGCTGCGGGTCGAGGTCGGTGGCGGTGACGACCTTCTCGTCGATGAAGTGCACCGCCAGGTCGAGCCGCAGGTCGAAGTGGGGGCGTATCCACGCCGGCTCGGCTCGTGGAGCGACGGCGGAGAGCGGCACGGCCTTGATGGGCGCGGCGTCGACGGGCGGCGCCAAGAACGGGACGAGCGCGCCGGAGAGGGAGAGGCCGGCCGCGTTGGCCCGTTGCTCCGCGGCGGCGGGGTCGTACACGGCGAGGGTGAGCTCGTGAGGCCTTTTGCGGCCGGCGCAGCGCGGCGCGCCGCCTGCCTCGGCAGGGATGGTCATAGGAAGGCTGCGGTGGGCTTGGTCAGGGGACGGCATGGCAGGCGCTCGATCGACGGTTCTTGGATCTTTGGGCGTACGCGGTTATCCTGGGCAGGCTAGGCTGGTTCGCTAGGGCTGCTGTTGCAATGGGTGGGCAATGCAATGCGATGGCTCATGCCCCGCCCCGGATTATATAGACGGATGCTCGATTGCTCGCCGGAGCCGGGTCGGCTGCGTGCAGGAGAGGGATGTGGGCTGCGCTCCCGACTCGCTCCCATCCTGGCTGGATTGGGCGCATTAAATGTTGCCAGTCCGGGTTGCGCTCGTTTCCGTGTCTCCCTCCGGTGTATAGCCAGCCGCCTTGCGAGCTGCTACTCTCCCCATCTCACGCGGCGGCGCGCGGCCTCCTTGCGAATCCGAGTAGGACCAGCATCAAGGAGGGAATCTGGTGGGCCACCAGTGGCGGTCTCAGGAATTCAAGTTAGCCGGGGCGAACATGTTAGGACAATAAATTTGAAGCACAAATACAAGTGTTTTCAACACAATAAATGGCTTCGAAAGATTGAGTCTTAATATGGATAAGATTCAACTACTAAGAACATGGAAAATTATATTAGCAAAAACATCTTAGAAACTAGGTCTCTTGTTGTCTGAAACTCATTGGCTGCAACAACACGACCCAAAACTCCAAGCAAAACCTACGACATGTAAAAAAGAAAAAGAAAAATATGTATCTAAATCTCATTGCCTACTAACATGGTCGTGAAGGTGAGCTAGGGATTGAAATTTGGGAGGCAGTGTGGGATTTTTTCTCCAATTGAACAGTATTGAATCGAACGATTCACTAGGCTACAGGCTCGTGCGCGTGGTCTACGTGGTGTGTTGGTTCCTGAAAATACAAATGGGCCTTCCACAACTAACTAAAGCCCACAAAGTCCAGCCGTCTAGGCCCATCTTTTCTTTCTTCTTTCTTAGGAACATAAATGTCCAACAGAAACGATCTTATCGTCAATGGAGCTGCTCCCCTTTGACTAAAACTGAACGTGGCTGAGCTAGGGTACCCTGCTCAACATCATGAGAGCCGGGGCGGCCGCCCCTGCTCGCCCCAATGGTAGGTCCGCCACTGTGGGCCACGCTACCCCTCCTTCCATGTCACGCGGCGGCGGCACACCCCCTGGCCTCCTCCTGACCAGCACCCGGCGGCGGCACACCCCCTGTGGCCTCCTCCTGTAAGGCGGTGGATATGGATCATGGACATCATCAACCGCTAGAGGAGAGGGGGTGGTTTCTTTAGACGAAAGCTCAAGAAAAGCCCGACCTTGAAATAACAGATACGTGAACCGGTTAAGATTACATTTCAGGATTCCAACCACGAAGAAATAAAAAAAGAAAGAGCGACAATATACAAAGGCCGAGGGAAGCAGCTCACATGCCTCATATAAAACAACCTAAAACAGAACAACAAGCACACAACTTGGACCTCTGGCGCGAACGAATCACCAAGGAATGGTAGAATGCAGACTCAGGAGAAGAACATACAACATCGATGAATGCCTCCCCGTTGCCAAATCACCAGGAGCGCCGGCTCAACACAACCATCCAGTTCCGTCGCCGAAGGAGGCCCCTGCACCCTTGGCTGGCTCGAAATGCCCTGCTCCATCAATAGATGGAAATGTTCATCCTAGAACCTGGATAAATGACACTGAAACGCAGCCACATGAGAGGAACCAGGCACTCCCAGCATGTCGCCGACTATGCACCTAGAGCAAGGCACTGCCAATGCCCATCGACCAAGCACGAAAGAGGGAAAGTTGTCGTAATGGGCAGAAGGGTTGAAGCTCGTGCCCAGACGAAGCGAAGAGATCTGAAGGGGCAGTGCCAAGACCAAAAGAAGGAGCTTCGACTCTCACGACATGCCGGTGTGAAGCTGTTGGGGAACGTAGTAATTTCAAAAAAATTCCTACGCACACGCAAGATCAAGGTGATGCATAGCAACGAGAGGGGAGAGTGTTGTCCACGTACCCTCGTAGACCGGAAGCGGAAGCGTTAGCACAACGCGGTTGATGTAGTCGTACGTCTTCACGATCCGACCGATCAAGTACCGAACGTACGGCACCTCCGAGTTCAGCACACGTTCAGCCCGATGACGTCCCTCGAACTCCAATCCAGCCGAGTGTTGAGGGAGAGTTTTGTCGGCACGACGGCGTGGTGACGATGATGATGTTCTACCGACGCAGGGCTTCGCCTAAGCATCGCTACAGTATTATCGAGGTGGACTATTGAAAGATCGTGGATGTCGCCTAGAGGGGGTGAATAGGCGCTTTAAAATAATTACGGTTGAGGCTTGAACAAATGCGGAATAAACCTAGCGGTTAATTTGTCAAGCACAAAATCTACAACAACTAGGCTCACCTATGTGCACCAACAACTTATGCTAAGCAAGAAAAACTACTTAGGTGATAGCAAGATATATGACAAGAAACAATATGGCTATCACAAAGTAAAGTGCATAAGTAAAGGGCTCGGGTAAGAGATAACCGAGGCACGCGGAGACGACGATGTATCCCGAAGTTCACACCCTTGCGGATGCTAATCTCCGTTTGGAGCGGTGTGGAGGCACAATGCTCCCCAAGAAGCCGCTAGGGCCACCGTAATCTCCTCACGCCCTCGCACAATGCAAGATGCCGTGATTCCACTAAGGGACCCTTGAGGGCGGTCACCGAACCCGTACAAATGGCAACCCTTGGGGGCGGTCACCGAACCCGTACACTTTGGCAACCCTTGGGGGCGGTCACCGGAACCCGTCAAATTGCTCGGGGCGATCTCCACAACCTAATTGGAGACCCCGACGCTTGCCCGGAGCTTTACACCACAATGATTGAGCTTCAAACACCACCAACCGTCTAGGGCGCCCAAGCACCCAAGAGGAACAAGCTCAAGGGTACCAAGCACCAAAGAGTAATAAGCTTCTCAACTTGTAACTTCCACGTATCACCGTGGAGAACTCAAACCGATGCACCAAATGCAATGGCAAGGGCACACGGAGTCCCCAAGTCCTTCTCTCTCAAATCCCACCGAAGCAACTAATGCTAGGGAGGAAAATGAGAAGAAGAACAAGAAGAAGAACACGAAGAACTCCAAGATCTAGATCCAAGGGGTTCCCCTCACTTAGAGGAGAAAGTGATTGGTGGAAACGTGGATCTAGATCTCCTCTCTCTTTTCCCTCAAGAACTAGCAAGAATCATTGGAGGGATTGAGAGTTAGCAAGCTCGAAGAAGGTCAACAATGGGGGAAGAACACGAGCTCAAAGGATAAGGTTCATTGGGGAAGAAGACCCCCTTTTATAGGAGGGGGAAAATCCAACTGTTATGCTCACAGCCCGCACCAAGCGGTACTACCGCTCCTATGAGCGGTACTACCGCTAGGGCGGCAGAAGCCCAATGAAACAACACTGCAAACGGGCAACAGGGCGGTACTACTGCAGGAGCGGTACTACCGCATGCCCTTGTGGAACTACCGCGCGACCACGGAAGTAAAAATAATTGCCGCGCCTACAACCGCCGGAGCTAGCTACGAGAAAAAGGCGGCACGGTACTACCGCTCACAGGGAGCGGTACTACCGCGCAAGGGCGGATGTCAAAAATTACATCCGCGCCTACTACCGCACGCAATCAGCGACAGGATGCGAGGCAGCGGTACTACCGCTCACCAGGAGCGGTACTACCGCGTAGGACGCGGAAGTAAAAAATTACTTCCGCGCCTACTTCCGTGCGCGCCAGCGTTCTGGGCTAGAGGCAGCGGTACTACCGCTCACAGGAGCGGTACTACCGCTGGCCCCTGCGGTACTACCACTCCCTTGAGCAGTACTACCGCACGCCACAGAGGCTTTAGCACTTGGATGCCTTCAAAACGCAGCTAAAGACAACAGATGGATCCAATAAAACCTGAACTGCCATAACTTCTGCAAATGAGCTCCGAATTGAGCAAACTCAAGCTTGTTGGATACAAGACAACGAGTGGCATCAAAACAGCGACAGAGAAGAACCGGCATAACCTCCAACATCGAAAACATCATAGAAGATGCAAGTGAACTCCGTTTTCGATGAACTCGAGCTTGTCAACAAGATGGCCAAAAGCTCCAAAACTCACAAAGAGAAGCAAACAAGAACCAAGAAAGATGATGCAAGGATGCAATGGTTTGAGCTCTCTACGAATGATACGATCAAGCTACTCATCGAGAGCCCCCCTTGATAGTACGGCAATCGATCCTATAACCCGGTCTCCCAACTACCATCATGAGACCGGTAAAATAGAAAACCTATCAAGGGCAAACCTTTGCCTTGCACATGATCCACTTGAGCTAGATGATGACGATCTTGTCCTCCTCAAGATGGACCACCTTTCTTGATTGCGTTGGGTCGATGGAGACTAGATGATTGCTCCCCCATACTCCACTATGGGTGAGCCACTCTTCGACACATCTTCACAAGTCCATTGACACCACAATGGATGGCAAGCTTCAAGCACTTGATCTCTTCGTGATGCTCCACTTGAACTTGCACACGGCAATCTTGATGACGATCACCACTTGATGTCATCCTTTCCATGGGTTGTATGATATCTTCCTCTTGACGCAAACCCATGGACACGTACCTAACCCCACATAGAACTCTCACATAGACCATGGGTTAGTACACAAAGCACAATGGACAATGCTTACCATACCATGGGATCACTTGATCCCTCTCGGTACATCTTCTACGCTTTGTGAGTTGATCAACTTGATTCACTCTTGACTTAGTCTTGATCAACCTAGAATCTTTCCAACTCTCTTCATTTGGATGATGTCTTGAAGGTAAACATGAATGATCACACAATCTTCTTCTTCAAGACATGCTTGCAATAAGCTCAACTCTCACATGACCAATCTTTGGATAATTCCTTAATAGCACCTTGGTCAACACAAACTCTCCTTGAAACCAACACATGTACTCCAAGAAAAGCCTATGGACAAAACCTTCAAATATAACTCAAGGCAACCATTAGTCCATAGAGATTGTCGTCAATTACCAAAACCAAACATGGGGCACCACATGTTCTTTCAATCTCCCCCATTTTGGTAATTGATGACAATCACTTTCAAGAGAGTTTATATAAGGAATTATGCATCACCATGCAATGCAACAACCAATGCTGCATGAGTAAGAGATGCAAATGCTTAGGAAAAAAACCAAAGCAAGAGGAGAGAATTCTCTAAACTTCTCCACAAAACTCTCTGAAACTTCTCCCCCATTGGCATCGATTGCCAAAATGGGAGAAAAGCTTAGAAGGCCAATATAAATTGTGTTCCTCCATAATTTGTGTATTTCTCAACAAGAGAGTGGAATGCAATACACAAGTTTGACGGTAAATACTAGGAGGAAAACAAACTATATTTAGGCCCAAAGTTTACAAAAAAAAGATATGCCACAAAGACATAAGAAAGAGAGAAACAACCAAACAAGCAATCAAAAGATACCAATTGAAGCAAGCAATCAATGGATATCAATTGAGCCAACTAGACCAATGATCCTACGTGCCACATGAATGAAATAAATTATGATATGAGCAAAGGAGTGTTCTAGAGAAACTAGAGAAGCTCCCCATGATTTGTGCACAATTTAGTTTTGTAACTGGATACAACGAGCACAAAATAGGATCGTCACTCCCCCAAGATCAATAGAACCTCACGACAAGTGCAAGAGAGCAACAGAGTGTTCTAAAGACACTAGTGAAGCTCTCCATGATTTGTGCACTTCTTACAATATTTGCATTAGGATACCGAGTGCACAAAATAGGATCATCACTCCCCGAAAATCAATAGAAACTCACAACAAGTGCAAGTGAGCATATAGGAAACAAAGCCTAGCACTTGCAACAAACAAATGGTTGAGCAACATATAAAAGAGGCAACTTAAGAGTAGGCTCAACCAAAATGATGTGTGTGAGTCATGGCAAAGCACTTGAGAAGAGTAATGTACGGATGAGCATTAAGCATCAACATAGTCTTGGATAGTGGAGATACAAGGTGCATGACATGTCCTCCCCACACACACCAAGCAAAAGGGTTCACAAAGCACACTAAAAATGCAAAATGAATAACCAACACTTGTGACAACCCATGGTGAAGATAGAAGATGAAAGCCTCATCAAGACGAGAGATACCAATTAAGATGGCAAAAGCCTCGTAGAGATAAGCATGAGGAAAATAATCTTCACCACACAAGAGTGCATCAAGACGCAACGAGATAAGATACGCACTCAAGGCAAAAGCTTTCACTAAGCCACCAAAGAAAAAAAAGAAAGACAAGGTGGACGTGAAAGAAAGGATATCATCTAGATATGCAACTTCTCTCAAGTGTATAAGATTCTAGGTAGACGAAATCATGATGATATATATCTACAAAGAAGGATGTACACCCGGAATGGTTACAACACGAAGGAACAAGATATCCAAAAGGAAGTCATATATATACCAATAATATATTTGCTTGGAAGCATAGCACATGGCTAGATATGGTCTTATTGTATATAGATGAATTCCTACCACACAACCATCAAAGACATCACAACTAGCAACATGAGATCATTGTTGAGATGCTTTGAGAAAGGAAATAAGTATCACAAGAGAGAATGAATAACATCCATGATACAACCTACACAAGGTTGATGCAAGAAATGTGTGCATGAAGTATATGAAGATACTTGTTACCGAGTTAACATTGGAAGGATGTAGTAGATACCAATTGAAGGTACAAAGTAGTTCATTGATCATCCTAGCTTGACTCCAAAAAGCACATGGTGACAACACCTTCCTTGTGAGTGAGCCGAGCATCCAATGCATGTCCAATTGTTCCTAGAACAACAACACAAACAAAATGGTACCCAAACTCATTGGGACCAAAGAGTTAGAAACACCAACAATACATAGGACAAACTCCACATAAATATGTGCATATAGATATGGAAATGAAATTCATGCACATCTCATCCAATTTGAGACTTGGTGGAGTTTCCCCTATATATTGGGTCAAAGAGAGAAAGCATGCCACGGAAACTACATGAAGTTAATATGCATGCTCAAGACTTTCAAGAACCGATACCAAAATACAAGGAAATACCAAGTGAAAAGAATACCAAATGGAGAAATCATCACTTGGAAGATATCATTAAAAGATACATCAAGGAGTGAGATATCCATTGGAACCCACAAAATGATATCAAACTCCCAAAAGAGAGGATGGTTCCAAACAAACCAAGCTCTCTACAAAGTTTCATGATGGCACAAGTACCCAAAAAATGGCTTGCCGTCCACCAACACACACTTAAAATGGATCACAAGTTTAGTGTTTTATAGAAAATAGGATAGCTCCCCCATGAGTTGTGCATTATAGAGAATTTGCATTTGAATACAAAATGCACAAGGTAGGATCACCACGTTCACTATATCAAGGAAAACACTAGACAAGGTCAAGAAAACAACAAGATTTCACCCGGAACACTTCCGATATCCAAATATAGGCTTCCAATATATCAATCTTTATGTCTCGACCATTTCGAGACTCCTCGTCATCTCCGTGATCACATCCGGGACTCCGAACAACCTTCGGTACATCAAAACTCATAAACTCATAACATAACCATCATCAAAACTTTAAGCGTGCGGACCCTACGGGTTCGAGAACTATGTAGACATGACCGAGACACGTCTCTCGTCAATAACCAATAGCGGAACCTGGATGCTCATATTGGCTCCCACATATTCTACGAAGATCTTTATCGGTCAGACCGCATAACAACATACGTTGTTCCCTTTGTCATCGGTATGTTACTTGCCCGAGATTCGATCATCGGTATCTCAATACCTAGTTCAATGTCGTTACCGGCAAGTCTCTTTACTCGTTCCGTAATACATCATCCCGCAACTAACTCATTAGTTGCAATGCTTGCAAGACTTAAGTGATGTGCATTACCGAGTGGGCCCAGAGATACCTCTCCGACAATCGGAGTGACAAATCCTAATCTCGAAATACGCCAACCCAACAAGTACCTTCGGAGACACCTGTAGGGCACCTTTATAATCACCCAGTTACGTTATGACGTTTGGTAGCAGACAAAGTGTTCCTCCGGTAAACGGGAGTTACATAATCTCATAGTCATAGGAACATGTATAAGTCATGAAGAAAGCAATAGCAACATACTAAACGGCGAGTGCTAAGCTAACGGAATGGGTCAAGTCAATCACATCATTCTCCTAATGATGTGATCCCATTAATCAAATGACAACTCATGTCGATGGTTAGGAAACATAACCATCTTTGATCAACGAGCTAGTCAAGTAGAGCCATACTAGTGACACTCTCTTTGTCTATGTATTCACACAAGTATTACGTTTCCGGTTAATACAATTCTAGCATGAATAATAAACATTTATCATGATATAAGGAAATAAATAATAACTTTATTATTGCCTCTAGGGCATATTTCCTTCAGTCTCCCACTTGCACTAGAGTCAATAATCTAGTTCACATCTTTATGTGATTAGTTCACATCTCCATGTGACTAATACCCAAAGGGTTTACTAGAGTCAATAATCTAGTTCACATCACTATGTGATTAACACCCAAAGAGTGATCATGTTTTGCTTGTGAGAGAAGTTTAGTCTACGGGTCTGCAACATTCAGACAGTATGTATTTCACAAATTTCTATGTCTACAATGCTCTGCATAGAGCTACTCTAGCTAATTGCTCCCACTTTCAATATGTATCCAGATCGAGACTTAGAGTCATCTAGATCGATATAAAAAGCTTGCATCGACGTAACTCTTTACGACGAACTCTTTTATCACCTCCATAACCTAGAAATATTTCCTTAGTCCTCTAAGGATAATTTTGACCGTTGTCCAGTGATCTACTCCTAGATCACTATTGTACTCCCTTGCCAGAAATCAGTGTAGGGTATACAAAAGATCTGGTACACAGCATGGCATACTTTATAGAACCTATGGCTGAGGCATAGGGAATGACTTTCATTCTCTTTCTATCTTCTGCCGTGGTCGGGCTTTGAGTCTTACTCAATTTCACACCTTGTAACACAGGCAAAAACTCTTTCTTTGACTGTTCCATTTTGAACTACTTCAAAATCTTGTCAAGGTATGTACTCATTGAAAAAACTTATCAAGTGTTACCGAGGTCTTTCTTTGAAAAAACTCCTTTCAAACACTCCTTTATGCTTTGCAGAATAATTCTACATTATTTCCGATCAACAATATGTCATTCACATATACTTATCAGAAATGGTGTAGTGCTCCCACTCACTTTCTTGTAAATACAGGCTTCACCGCAAGTCTGTATAAAACTATATGCTTTGATCAACTCATCAAAGCGTATATTCCAACTCTGATATGCTTGCACCAGTCCATAGATGGATCGCTGGAGCTTGCACATTTTGTTAACACCTTTAGGATCGACAAAACCTTCTGGTTGCATCATATACAACTATTCTTTAATAAATCCATTAAGGAATGCAGTTTTGTTTATCCATTTGCCAGATTTCATAAAATGCGGCAATTGCTCACATGATTCGGACAGACTTAAGCATAGATACGAGTGAGAAACTCTCATCGTAGTCAACACTTTGAACTTGTCGAAGACCTTTTGCGACAATTCTAGCTTTGTAGATAGTAACACTACTATCAGCGTCCGTCTTCCTCTTGAAGATCCATTTAATCTCAATGGCTCGCCGATCATTTGGGCAAGTCAATCAAAGTCCATACTTTGTTCTCATACATGGATCCCATCTCAGATTTCATGGCCTCAAACCATTTCGCGGAATCTGGGCTCATCATTGCTTCTTCATAGTTCGTAGGTTCGTCATGGCCAAGTAACATGACCTCTAGAATAGGATTACCGTACCACTCTGGTGTGGATCTCACTCTGGTTGACCTACGAGGTTCGGTAGTAACTTGATCTGAAGTTACATGATCGTCATCATTAGCTTCCTCACTAATTGGTGTAGGAGTCACAGGAACCGGTTTCTGTGATGAACTACTTTCCAATAAGGGAGCAGGTACAGTTACCTCATCAAGTTCTACTTTCCTCCCACTCACTTCTTTCGAGAGAAACTCCTTCTCTAGACAGGATCCAAATTTAGCAACGAATATCTTGCCTTCGGATCTGTGATAGAAGGTGTACCCAACTGTCTCCTTTGGGTATCCTATGAAGACACATTTCTCCGATTTGGGTTTGAGCTTATCAGGATGAAACTTTTTCACATAAGCATCGCAGCCCCAAACTTTAAGAAACGATAGCTTAGGTTTAATGCTAAACCATAGTTCATACGGTGTCGTCTCAACGGATTTAGATGGTGCCCTATTTAACGTGAATGCAGTTGTCTCTAATGCATAATCCCAAAACGGTAGTGGTAAATCAGTAAGAGACATCATAGATTGCACCATATCTAATAAAGTATGGTTATGACGTTCGGACACACCATTACACTGTGGTGTTCCAGGTGGCGTGAGTAGTGAAACTATTTCACATTGTTTTAACTGAAGGCCAAACTCGTAACTCAAATATTCTCCTCTACGATCAGATTGTAGAAACTTTATTTTCTTGTTACGATGATTCTCCACTTCACTCTGAAATTCTTTGAACTTTTCAAATGTTTCAGATTTGTGCTTCATTAAGTAGATATACCCATATCTGCTCAAATCATCTGTGAAGGTCAGAAAATAACGATACCCGCCGCGAGCCTCAACACTCATCGGATTGCATACATCAGTATGTATTATTTCCAATAAGTCAGTTGCTTGCTCCATTGTTCCAGAGAACGGAGTTTTAGTCATCTTGCCCATAAGGCATGGTTCGCAAGCATCAAGTGATTCCAAAATCCCATCAGCATGGAGTTTCTTCATGCGCTTTACACCAATATGACATAAATGGCAGTGCCACAAATAAGTTGAACTATCATTATTAACTTTGCATCTTTTGGCTTCAATATTATGAATATGTGTATCACTACGATCGAGATCCAACAAACCATTTTCGTTGGTGTGTATGACCATAGAAGGTTATGTAAACAGAACAACAATTATTCTCTAATTTAAATGAATAACTGTATTGCAATAAAACATGATCAAATCATATTCATGCTCAACGCAAACACCAAATAACACTTATTTAGGTTCAACACTAATCCCGAAAGTGTAGGGAGCGTGCGATGATGATCATATCAATCTTGGAACCACTTCCAACGCACATCGTCACTTCACCCTTAACTAGTCTCTGTTCATTCTGCAACTCCCGTTTCGAGTTACTACTCTTAGCAACTGAACCAGTATCAAATATCGAGGGGTTGCTACAAACACTAGTAAAATACACATCAATAATCTGTATATCAAATATACCTTTGTTCACTTTGCCATCCTTCTTATCCGCCAAATACTTGGGGCAGTTCCGTTTCCAGTGACCAGTCCCTTTGCAGTAGAAGCACTTAGTCTCAGGCTTAGGTACAGACTTGGGCTTCTTCACTTGAGCAGCAACTTGCTTGCTGATCTTCTTGAAGTTCCCCTTCTTCCCTTTGCCCCTTTTCTTGAAACTAGTGGTCTTGTCAACCATCAACACTTGATATTTTTCTTGATTTCTACCTTCGCCGATTTTAGCATTGCGAAGAGCTTGGGAATTGTTTTTGTCATCCCTTGCATACTATAGTTCATCACGAAGTTCTACTAACTTGGTGATGGTGACTAGAGAATTCTGTCAATCACTATTTTATCTGGAAGATTAACTCCCACTTGATTCAAGCGATTGTAGTACCCAGAAAATCTGAGCACATGCTCACTGCTTGAGCTATTCTCCTCCATCTTTAAGCTATAGAACTTGTTGGAGACTTCATATCTCTCAACTCGGGTATTTGCTTGAAATATTAACTTCAACTCCTGGAACATCTCATCTGGTCCATGACGTTCAAAACGTCTTTGAAGTCCCGATTCTAAGCCGTTAAGCATGGTGCACTAAACTATCAAGTAGTCATCATATTGAGCTAGCCAAACGTTCATAACGTCTGCATTTGCTCCTGCAATAGGTCCGTCACCTAGCGGTGCATCAAGGACATAATTCTTCTATGCAGCAATGAGGATAATCCTCCGACCACGGATCCAATCCGCATCATTGCTACTAACATCTTTCAACATAATTTTTCTCTAGGAACATATCAAAATAAACATAGGGAAGCAACAACGCGAGCTATTGATCTACAACATAATTTGCAAAATACTATCAGGACTAAGTTCATGATAAATTTAAGTTCAGTTAATCATATTACTTAAGAACTCCCACTTAGATAGACATCCCTCTAATCCTCTAAGTGATCACGTGATCCAAATCAACTAAACCATAACCGATCATCACGTGAAATGGAGTAGCTTTCAATGGTGAACATCATTATGTTGATCATATCTACTATATGATTCACGCTCGACCTTTCGGTCTCAGTGTTCCGAGGCCATATCTGCATATGCTAGGCTCGTCAAGTTTAACCTGAGTATTCTACGTGTGCAAAACTGGCTTGCACCCATTGTAGATGAACGTAGAGCTTATCACACCCGATCATCACGTGGTGTCTGGGCACGACGAACTTTGGCAACGGTGCATACTCAGGGAGAACACTTTTATCTTGAAATTTAGTGAGAGATCATCTTATAATGCTACCGTCAATCAAAGCAAGATAAGAGCATAAAAGATAAACATCACATGCAATCAATATAAGTGATATGATATGGCCATCATCATCTTGTGCTTGTGATCTCCATCTCCGAAGCACCGTCATGATCACCATCGTCACCGGAGCGACACCTTGATCTCCATCGTAGCATCGTTGTCGTCTCGCCAACTTATGCTTCTACGACTATCGCTACCGCTTAGTGATAAAGTAAAGCATTACAGGGCGTTTTGCATTGCATACAATAAAGCGACAACCATATGGCTCCTGCCAGTTGACGATAACTCAGTTACAAAACATGATCATCTCATACAATAAAATATAGCATCATGCCTTGACCATATCACATCACAACATGCCCTGCAAAAACAAGTTAGACGTCCTCTACTTTGTTGTTGCAAGTTTTACATGGCTGCTACGGGCTGAGCAAGAACCGTTCTTACCTACGCATCAAAACCACAACGATAGTTCGTCAAGTTAGTGTTGTTTTAACCCTCTCAAGGACCGGGCGTAGCCACACTCGGTTCAACTAAAGTTGGAGAAACTGACACCCGCCAGCCACCTGTGTGCAAAGCACGTCGGTAGAACCAGTCTCGCGTAAGCGTACGCGTAATGTCGGTCCGGGCCGCTTCATCCAACAATACCGCCGAACCAAAGTATGACATGCTGGTAAGCAGTATGACTTATATCGCCCACAACTCACTTGTGTTCTACTCGTGCATATGACATCTACGCATAAAACCAGGCTCGGATGCCACTGTTGGGGAACGTAGTAATTTCAAAAAAATTCCTACGCATACGCAAGATCATGGTGATGCATAGCAACGAGAGGCGAGAGTGTTGTCCACGTACCCTCGTAGACTGAAAGCGGAAGCGTTAGCACAACGCGGTTGATGTAGTCGTACGTCTTCACGATCCGACCGATCAAGTACCGAACGTACGGCACCTCCGAGTTCAGCACACGTTCAGCCCGATGACGTCCCTCGAACTCCGATCCAGCCGAGTTTTGAGGGAGAGTTTCGTCAGCACGACGGCGTGGTGACGATGATGATGTTCTATCGACGCAGGGCTTCGCCTAAGCACCGCTACAGTATTATCGAGGTGGACTATGGTGGAGGGGGGCACCGCACACGGCTAAAAGACCAAACGATCAATTGTTGTGTCTCTAGGGTGCCCCCCTGCCCCTGTATATAAAGGAGCAAGGGGGGAGGTGCGGCCAGCCAGGAGGAGGCGTGCCAGGAGGAGTCCTACTCCCACCGGGAGTAGGACTCCCTCCCTTCCTTGTTGGAATAGGAGAAGGGGGGGAAGAAGTGGAGGAGAAGGAAAGGGGGCGCCGCCCCCCTCTCCTTGTCCTATTCGGACTAGGGGGAGGGGCGCGCAGCCCTTGCCCTGGCCGCCTCTCCTCTTCTCCACTAAGACCCACTATGGCCCATTAACCCCCGGGGGGTTCCTGTAACCCCTCCGGTACTCCGGTAAAGTCCCGATTTCACCCGGAACACTTCCGATATCCAAATGTAGGCTTCCAATATATCAATCTTTATGTCTCGACCATTTCGAGACTCCTCGTCATGTCCGTGATCACATCCGGGACTCTGAACAACCTTCGGTACATCAAAAACTCATAAACTCATAATATAACCGTCATCGAAACTTTAAGCGTGCGGACCCTACGGGTTCGAGAACTATGTAGACATGACCGAGACACGTCTCCGGTCAATAACCAATAGTAGAACCTGGATGCTCATATTGGCTCCCACATATTCTACGAAGATCTTTATCGGTCAGACCGCATAACAACATACGTTGTTCCCTTTGTCATCGGTATGTTACTTGCCCGAGATTCGATCGTGGGTATCTCAATACCTAGTTCAATCTCGTTACCGGCAAGTCTCTTTACTCGTTCCGTAATACATCATCCCGCAACTAACTCATTAGTTGCAATGCTTGCAAGGCTTAAGTGATGTGCATTACCGAGTGGGCCCAGAGATACCTCTCCGACAATCGGAGTGACAAATCCTAATCTCGAAATACGCCAACCCAACAAGTACCTTCGGAGACACCTGTAGAGCACCTTTATAATCACCCAGTTACGTTGTGACGTTTGGTAGCACACACAGTGTTCCTCCGGTAAATGGGAGTTGCATAATCTCATAGTCATAGGAACATGTATAAGTCATGAAGAAAGCAATAGCAACATACTAAACGATCGAGTGCTAAGCTAACGGAATGGGTCAAGTCAATCACATCATTCTCCTAATGATGTGATCCCGTTAATCAAATGACAACTCATGTCAATGGTTAGGAAACATAACCATATTTGATCAACGAGCTAGTCAAGTAGAGGCATACTAGTGACACTCTGTTTGTCTATGTATTCACACAAGTATTACGTTTCCGGTTAATACAATTCTAGCATGAATAATAAACATTTATCATGATATAAGGAAATAAATAATAACTTTATTATTGCCTCTAGGGCATATTTCCTTCAGAAGCCACCAGAGGAGGGGAACCCTATCCCCTCGTGCCTTGGAGAATCCATGATAAGCGGACATGGCTCAAAGCAGCTACACGGAGAGCACCCACCCATACAACATGGCACCGAACGAGGGAGGACGCCACCTCCACAAGAGGCACTCAGTCGTTGTCGCCGCCCTCCCACCACATCACAACGAAGCCCGCAATCCACCTTGTTCCCAAAGTGGCGTCTTCAAAGAAGAATACAACGCCAAGGGTGTCGCTACTGCCCAACAGACTTGGGTTTTCACCCGGGAGGCAAAGGGGAAGGGACGGGGAGTAGCTGACTTGACTGGCGCCTTCAAGGAGGTGAGCGGCGCTCACGAGCGTCACCATCATCGAGGTCGGCTGTGAGAGCCTCACTTGATAGGAATGATATACTCCCTCCGTTCCCTTATACAAGGTCATTTCATATTTTTATATCTAATTTTGACCATTAATCTTACCAACAAAAAATGAGTTATATGCCACAAAAAGTATGTCATTGTATGCACATTTCGAAGAACTTTTCGATGATATATTTTTTATGACATATAATTTGTATTTTATTGACAAAAATTATAAGTCAAATTTTGACACGAAAAACGAAGTGGCCTTGTATAAGAGAATGGAGGGAGTACTACTCATATCAACAAGGAATTCTTCTTTTTCAGGAGCCAATTCGAAAAGAACTCCAAAGTTAAGCGTGCTCGGCTTGGAGCGATTTGAGCACGGGTGACCGACCAGAAAGTTGATCCGGGGTTCGTACAAGTGAGGACAAAGTGCGCAGGAAAGACTGGTGTTGGTCTGTGGGGCCAGTCTAGATCCGGACAGGCGTAACGGTTGGGAACCGGTGGTTGTGGCCGGGGCGTTACATCAGCAAGGCTGGCCAGGGATTTATCCCGGTCTTGACTTCCGGCCACCAACACCCCATCTAATGAAGGAACCGCCGCCCCAAGGGAAATAAATTCATATCTAGGGGAGGGGCTCGCCGAACAACAACGGAGGGGTGAGGCGGCCAAATCTGCGTCGTCGTTGTCGAAGTTGTCATGCCATGGCCCGCGTCCACTGGATGTCTCCCCGTCCACACCACCGAGAGAATGGGCCCGCGCCCGCCACCTTATGTCCCAGATCCAGTGGGGCCTATCCTGCTGGGGCCACCGCTCCGTAGCCTCACGCGAGTTACATGGAGCAGAGGCCCCACCATCACCTTCCTCGCCAGCGCCCCTAGATGCCCGACAGTTGCCTCAGGCTGTGGCGAGGGGAAACCGATGGGGAGAGAGAGGCGACAAGGTTTGGGTTAGCACCACTTGAATCACCCTAGCGGGGCGACGCAGGGGAGGGGTACTCAAAATAAGAAATATGATGCTTTCAAAGAGGGGGTGGTGGCAAGCACTCTTTCTATGGTGCTCCATGGCCACTCTTGAGTGTTGGGGGTGGGAGTGAATTGTGATGGATTTTCGT
The DNA here is from genome assembly GCF_002575655.3 of Aegilops tauschii subsp. strangulata. Classification (NCBI taxonomy): domain Eukaryota; kingdom Viridiplantae; phylum Streptophyta; class Magnoliopsida; order Poales; family Poaceae; genus Aegilops; species Aegilops tauschii. The sequence continues at coordinate 384,351,194 of NC_053037.3, read as the reverse complement.
CACGGTGGACGTTGGGTAGTGGAGTTAATATGAAGAATATGGTTTTGGTCATGAGATGTTTGAAGAGGAAAATATAGGTTTTCCCCTAAAATCCTTTGTGAGTTATGATGGATCCATATCTCCACGAACTCTAATACCAGATAAATACACCTTGAACTTGTACAAAATCGGATCAATGTGAATCTGGGTAGTTTTGGAGAGGACTGAAGGTGGTTTTTGTTCTAATGATGTCCTTTGTGAGTTATGAAGGAAATATCGTTGCAGCCCGAGCCGGTCGTCAGGACAATGTATGTGATGCCTTCGGGGCCAAAGCACATGCGATGACACAAGCTATAGCCCTTGCTGCTGATCTAGGCATGCTACAAGTGATTTTTGAGACCGACTCCCAGCTTTTGGCCGATGCCCTGGACTTGCAGAAGGTTGATTCATCACCTTATGCTGCAATTATTGAGGATTCGAAATTCCAGCTAAAGCTGTGGTTCTCTAAGCATGTAATCTCTGCATGTCGGCGTAGTGCGAACCATGTAGCTCATGAACTAGCAGCCATTGGGCGCATGTATGAACCAAACCACTACATAGAGTGGGAGTCCGATGTACCAGCCCTTGTGGCTGATTGTGCTCAAGGCGATCTGCCTAAGCACCGTTAAGGTTCAATAAAGCTTTGCTTTATCTCAAAAAAATTCTGGGCATATGGCATGGCAGGAAAGAACGATTCGATCCAATTCCCCATCTCAGTACGAACCCTACCTTCCATCCTAATCTTGCGCACCAGAGGAGATTGGCAATGAACCCTAGCTCACACTGTGATTCCCCATTAGCCAACAAACACTAGATCCAATCTACGGCGGAAAGCAATGATGTTGCCCTCTGCTAGCTCCCACCAGCCGCCCTTTGTCTTCGCTAAGCATGGTGTTGCCATTGCATTCACCGGTATTGTATCGGGAGGGACAGAGCACGCGCCGAGCAGCTCTGCCATTGCCGCAGAAGGCGCCTCAATGGATTTCATGGAGCCCCATGAATCTTGGTCGTAGGTACTACAACTGCATGAAATCAAAGTTAAACTTCTATGCTTCTGTATGTTTTGGGCCGTGGCTTCGTTAAGCAATACTCAAGATCCATAATTTGTGCTACATTGTAGATTTTCATTCTTCAAGTGGCATGATAATCTAAACAATCAGTTCGTCACCCGGCTTCTTAGTGATTTGCAAGATGTTGTCAACCATTTGAGGCCCGATGTTAGGAAACTAAAGATTCAAAACCAACAACTCTGGCATTAAGTGATGGAGGCAAAGTCCAACATTTTTTGTGCTGATGCATCTTGAAGAAGTGGCTCGACCAAAGAAGGGAGTTGAAAAAATGGAGCAATTTTAACATGCTCCCTCTTACCCCTCTTTTCACATGGATAGTAAGAAGGTAAGAGTTAATCAAACTCACTACTTAATGCAATCAACGGCTCAAATCTATTTTATACTCTTACCTCTCATGTTAAAAGGGAGGTAAGAGGGAGCATGTTAAAAACCTCAAAAAAATGAAATTCAATGTCATCCACCAGTTCTGTCTACACAACCTTAACATTGATCAAAGAAATTTTGTTTCGTATGTGCATGGAATAAGTTTCATAAACTTTAGCTGAAACAAGGACTGGAACATCTAAAATTGTCTTATCTAAATTCTAGAGCTCTGCATCTTCTTCATTTGTTTGCTCTACATCTTCTGAATACCTCCACTTTAGTTCCTTTTTCCTTTCCCTACTCTACATCTTGAACTAACACTTGCCGACCCAAACGCGAAAGCGGACGTCCGTGTCCGCCTGGCCGACCCAAATGGACAAAATTGCCGTCCGTTTGGGTCGGCCCATTGGAGTTGCTCTAAAGGAACCCCTACAGTATAATTGGTTAGTCTGCACCTTCCCCGGTTTCACTCTGTTTTGTCGGATTTCATACGTCCGGACCGGTCTGAACATCCAAATGTGAATCACGATGCTGCAGTGCGAAGACAAGCAGACACCACTCCGCAATTTCTAATTGCAAAGGCAATTTTTCAGAGAGTGGCCGAGCCCCCCAAAAAAACAGACCATACATGAAGTTTATGGCCAAACTTAGTACACAGAGAAGAACAACGTCATAGGGAGAATTAAGCTGAGAAGAAAATTCAGAAGCCAAGCACGGACAGCACACACTGTCAAACTCAACCTGTGATTTTGCTTTTGATTTTGCTCATGTATCAAGAGAGTGTATATCTATCTGTCAACAGTTGCAACGGTGACAAACTTCCGCATCTGTAAGGTGATATATGCATGTATAATAACGAACCGAAACAAAGAAAGGGTAAATATACAGGGCTAAATCTAGCTGGATGAATATGAGTAAGGAATGAACTTTGGAAAGAATGGAGAGTGAGGGGGGTTTGTTCTTTTGTCAGGCTTCTTTCTTTGAGCTTTTTACTGGTGTGACATTATTCTGAATCAGGTCTTGGCAGAGAGCAGCTTCGCGTGATCCTGGGCGCTGCCAAGTTCAGGAAGGCGTCACTCACACTAGTATGAGCAAACAAAAAGATGGGGCACCAAGACAGCTACGTAGCATCTAGGTTCTTCTTCAGCAACCAGCCAGTAGGGTAATTGAGTTGAGGAGGTTCCAAATCGAAATTCCAGACCATAATCCGGGTGCAATTGTCTGCCAGGCCTTCCATTTGACTCTCGTCCTCGACAAGCCTCTCAATAAATCTTGACTCCTGCAATGGCACCATGTTTCAGTACAGTGATGATTTATTGATGTACTCTAGTAAGCATTGCCTTAGCAATTTCCCTATATAGTACACTACGGAATGGCTATGTTCTACTAGTTCATTTAGATCATTGTATTGGCTTTACTTGCTCTCATGGATATTCATATGGTTACATTTGGTTCACCCCAACAGATTGTACGTTCACAAAGCGTAATTAATAACAACTGCAGTTCGTCAAATAGGACGGCAATTACAAAGAACTACTCCCTCCATATCAAAATATAAGACATTTTTTGACACTATGATACAGAGGGAGTAAATAATAGTTGTCCTGACAGATATTTTCAAGCAAAAGCTAAGAAGATATCAAGATAAGTCATTTTTTCTTCCTAGGTATTTGAAATTTTGATGAACTCACCTGCAAGCCACCCCTTCCACCTGAATGGAGTATAATAGACCCTACAGTAGGGCTCTTCCATCTCTTAGGATCCCAAAGAATAGTGCTGTTAAAAGCAAATCCAGAAAAACCAATTGGAAATCGACGAAGTATACTGCTCTTCTGGTTTGTATGCCATCCAGTGACCTGATCACCCTTACAAAGGGGGCCTTCCAAAGCCAATTTATACTTGGTCCCAACATGCGTTGCTACTGGCCATGTACCAAAGCGCCTGCATAACATAACGCAAAATTCTGAGTAACATCTTAACTGTTCAATGAGAGAGATGCTCTTGGAGAATAGGTCACAATTTCAAATTTCATACTACTGGGTTCAGTGACAGATATTTCGACTTTTGATGTGAAATTGTAAACGGACATTATCACCTCTCTTGGTTTCACTGATAAAAACAATGTTCGGCATCCTTTGTACTTCATCATATCTTAACCAAGATTATATAACGTAGAACTATAAATCAGAAAAGAAAAGAACTCCTGATGAAAGACAACATTCATCCTCTATAATTCTATCATCACTTAACTGAGATTACATAACCAACAATCACAATAACTATGATCTCTAGAATTAAAGAAGATAAATAACTCTTGACAACTTCTGTTTGGCTGTCAAAAGAATGGCAAATGTAGAAATTCATCTGGAGTGAGGATAAGGACTAAATCTTAGGTTTGGTAGATTAAATGCATCAGCACAGCAACTTATAAAGGCAGTAAGTTTGTCAGCTCTTTGTCGTGTCGAAAATCACAAGCCAAAATTATTTCTCGGTATTCTAATACAGAGTTTAGTGCAAAGCCTTTAAATTTTTCTTTAATTATAAGGTTAGGAGGTACTGCTAAATTGCATCCCCACACAAGTCGGTTATGACTAAACAAGCAAGACACTTTACTGGATATCTTTAGAAAGCCTGTAAAGTAATAATCAATCAAGATTTAATTTAGTGGAGAAAAGATATGTGACCTACTACCACTACACTGCTTAAAATAGTCTACTTTTTGTTGTGCGGGACATTTTATAGCTGCATGGAGCCCCAGTGCACCAAAAACAAATTCAAAGCTACCAGAAATAAGGATGACAAAAGTGAAATAAAGGAAGAAAGATAGGATGTGCATTTCTATGTCAAACTCCATCCATCCCAACAATTGTGTACTATTAGCTTCAAGATAATATCCTATTACCAGAGTTGATTAATTCTAGCATTTAAAACATTACGCAGTATCAGCAAATTTGAGAAGGAAAAAAACATTTCATACTAACTAGCAAACATTCTTCAAGCAGTAAAAGATTTTACAACGTCAACATGCAGTGAGTAATACGAAGGTGAGCATAAGCCGACAAACAATAGTTTTCAAGTTTTGATGATAAAGTATGATGGTGGATTAATTTATATTTGTGCTGAGTTAAAGAGTGTCAAGATTTTACTAGTTTGCATCATGAATTGTGATAACTTAAAGCAGAATAGATCAACTGTCACCTGATTTTCCTCATTTCTTCAAATAGATCAACTGAGTATGCTCTCTCCTCATCGGCAAAATGCACTATACCATCTAGATGATGCTTCTTTATATGAAATATTGCATTGTTCTTTTGGCAGACAATAATCTTCCTAATATTTGAAACATTCCTATTGCATACAATATGTCTGTACATGATCCCAGAAGACCTCAGGATTTCTACTGTTTCACGGGACTGATATGGCCACTCCGCCACTATCCACAGAAGAGGAGGCGGTACATCCTTCAAGACATGAATCAGACGATGAAGGTAATATGCCTGGTGTGGTCGAACTGATGTTGCTGTCACAACTATCAGTTGCTTTCGAGCAACAATGCCAGAATCATTAACAGAATGTACAATAGGCAAGGCTTCCACAAAATCTGCCTCGTCATCCAACATTGCAGGAACTGGGGGACTCTCCTCAGCCTGCGGCTCATTAACCGCTTCAGATTCAGCCTCTGCTACAAATGGCTCCAGCTTGGTTCCTTGATGTTCAACCATTTGTCGTCTATCAATCACATCCCCGTCAAATGGAAGCCCAGCCTTTTCAGCAGGCATTTTGTTTGACAAATCAGCAGAGAAGAGCGGCGTGAATCCGATGAAAATGCCAATCATGAAACACACAAATAGATTGATCATGGCCTTTTTCCAGCCCATCCCCTTTGACTTTGGCCTCTCCAAGGACCTAGCATGCTTGTGGGACGATATAGTTGCCCACGCAGATTTTAGGCTGCTTGACATCAGGACAAGGTCAAGCGAAGCCAGCGAAGTCAGCACCCCTCTCATTGCAACATAGGACTGTGAGTAGGCCATCTTGGGAGACGGTGAGGGGTCGAATTCTGACCAGTCCTTAACCGACCCCTCTCGCTGCATTGTCCCGGCATTTCTTCGTGCCATTGCAGGTGCTCAATATGTCACGCATGTACAGCTCTAGAGTGAAGCAGAAGACATCACCTCTCTGAACCAAAATGCTGCTCTACAGACAAGTTGTGGCTCCAATCACTCCATCTCATACCAGCTCAGTCATAAACCGGATCAATTGCCCAACAAGAACAGGTACCGCAGCACCGGGTAGACCGTTCTGTCCTCAGAAATTCCAACTCCACGCCTAAGGAACGCCTTAAATTTCAGCCTTTTCTCCCGCTGCAACCAAAATTCTAACATATTAGCACACGGAGATCATAGATCTATAGCTATATAACGAACGCGATAACAACAAAGGAGGAAGCTCTAAACACAAACACAGCTGTATAAGCGCTCCAATCTAAATGTCAAAAAATGCAAATGGACAAAACAGAGGGGCAGGGGGGGGACGAGTTCTTGATCCAAGCCGGGGCAGAGCAAAGCAGCACCATGAAATTCCCCACATATGCTAACCACGGAACGCCTGGATTGGCTCTGTTCGAAAAAACAAACAGAAGGCATGGAATAAATATACCTCGGGATTGGGATTCGGATCCCGACCGTAGTATGTCGGATTACTTCACGAGGAATTCCCCGTCCGTCCCACGCCTCGCTCCCGGTTCTTGGCTTGGCCTCGGAGGAATTCGTGTCGCGAATTGAGACGGGAGGAGTTGGTGAGGGCGGAGGGGGATGGAGGGGGATGGAGAAGACGAAGAGGAGGAGGTAATGGTTGGAGGGAGGGGGGGGGGGGGGGGGGGGGGGGGGGATAATGGCGGCCCAGTCGGCGGTCGCCGTCGGAAGGTGGGCATGGGAGCCCTACTTGCATTTAAACCCTCCATGTCCTCGCTATTTTTTGGGTAATCATTATTGGTGGCTAAAGATATGCTGAGCTAGTCAATGCGGTATGGCAAAGGAAAATATTTGAGTACCCCACATGATTTTTTTTAAGCTCCCATATGATTTCTTCGCAGGAATGATGTTTCGGTGAAACTATTTGAACATCTTTCTACGAAGATGAAACTGTTTGAAAATGTTTATGGCACGCAGGGGCAAGGGCACCGACCCCATTTTTTCTTTTGGCTTCCAAATTTTTTTAACCGAAAGTCCAAATATTTTTCATTTGCATATTGGTGTTTCTTATGACGAGGGCTTAAGTGTTTGGATACATTTTGACGAAATTTTTAATCCTTGTTCAGTTGCAACTGTTGAAACTTGGTATGACGAATAATAAAATCGCAAATTTTCAAAACCAAAACTTAATGTGCCCTCATGCGGAATCCAACAACTTTGCGGATCACAAGGCACTCTGGCGGCCGAGGCGAATGGGCAGACGCATGCCCACACACCTGTGTGCCCCTGCGAGTTTCCTTGGGAAGATAATGATAGAACTTGTAGCCGTTGTCGTTTGTCTTCTTGTGGATGGATAATGGGTTAGAAGAAGAAATACAGTGCTTTCTTTTCGAACAGAACAAAAATATATATATGATATGTTTCACTCAAAAAAAGATACAGGTCACAGATACACGGTGAATAAATGTAAAATTTGGTTTCTCTAATGAGTCCCGCTAAGAATAGGCTCATCACCTTTAGGTTGGTGTCCCAATATTCAAATTTGGTCGGGATAGAGAAAACGACAAAATCCTATGCCCGTCTCAATATAATGACATGATTTCTCTGTGCAATTATGAGTTTACATATATCTTTGCTAGTAGATCTCATATGAACCGCGTAAAAGATGTCCCTAGCTAGTGCTTTCACTTTGCCCAACAATTATGTGCATCCTTCCTCTACGTTCTCCGCTCTCAAAAACTAAAAGCACATGTGAGAGGTTCCCCTTAATCGAGTTCTCCATGTGGTGGATGGGGGATTAGTATATCACCTACGATGCTACTCGATGACCACATCATGGTCTTGTTCTCTCTATGCTCGATGATCCCAATTCAAAGTTGGAGATGCAAGAAAGCTCTTTGCTGCTTGGATCCCGCGTATCCAAATGACGCCCCTGAGGAGTGCAATTCTATGTAAGAAAAAAAGGATGATATGCACTATGTTTTCCTGATTTGGTCGATAACGTAGTTAAACGTAGTGTTACTTTCTCGAGACCGTATTCGTCGGTCTCATTGTCCCTTGTACTCACTCTGTTTCTTTTTACTCTGCATATAAGATTTATGTCGAGTCAAACTTTACAAACTTTGACGAAATATGCATAAAAAAAATCAACATCTACGATACCAAATATACATAATATGAAATTACATTCCATAATGAATCTAATGATATTTATTTAGTATTGTAAATATTAATATTTTTTTCTATAAGTTTGGTCAAAATAAAGATACTTTGACTTCGCACAAAAGTTATATGCAGACTAAAAAGGAACGGAGTGAGTACAAAGTAAAAAAAAAGCTTATGTTTCCTTCATGGACCTTTGGAAGAGCCGAAATATCAACCTTGACCACGGGTCTAGACACCAAAAAGTTGACATACCGCATACATGAAATCGAAATGCATAAAAGAAATGTATGACCATTTCAACTTCATATGTTTACTCTTTTAGAATTGCGAATTGTTTAATACACGACAAGATGGAAAGAATTCCAGTACGTCCATGTGAGATGACAAATATTCTACGGCATGAGCTGTTTTCTAGCCGCAACCACTCCGGCTCCCTGTCATGTGCTACACGCGTCTACTGCGGCAATCTTAAAAGATGTCCAAATTGGGAGCGTCCCTCTCACCAGGCACCAGCAACGAACGAAATGCTTTGCTTTAAGTGCTCTCTAAGAAATAACCGAAAAGCTTCCTCTCAAAGTCTTAGTTTATTCCTGCCCCTACGGAAATAGGCGGAAGCACGGGGCTGTAGGTGCGAAGTGCCACGAGGTTTGAACCAGGGGAAACTTGAGGCGTGAGTGAGATAGCCATGAGATGAGCGACGCCCCACCCGCCGTCGGTTCGCGGCGCGGAGTCCGTCCGAACCACCGCCGGTCCACCTCGCGCTTGGAGCCGGTTCGCCGGCCGTGCGAGGGGCTGCGGCGCCCGGCGCGTGGGTGTTTCTTCTTCTTCTTCTTCTGAAAGATCAGTGACGTAAATTTGTGCTTGTGCGTGGTAGTCAACCGCGGTTTATGACGCGTTGGTGACCTCTGCGAGCACGTGGAGCGAAAGGTGGCGCGGGCGAAACGAACCCTGGCCGACTCGTCCGTCCCGGTTGCTTCGATTCTCTGGCTGCTCCGTATGCGATCTGCGGTGCCACGAGCTCGCACGCACAGTCTGCATCCGCGTAGCGTCGACGCATCGGTTGGTCCTACGACGAGCGCACGGAGGTCAACACCCAACGGCGAGCGTGTGGAAAGAGGCTACAGAGCAGCCAACCAGCAGACCGAAACAACGTGGAAGCTCCCGACGTCCGCGAGGCCGAAACGCTTTGACGGGAGCGCGCGCCGGCCGGCCGGTTCGTTGGTGCCGCGTCGTCGTTGGAGTTTGGTACGTACTGGAGTAGTAGAGTACAATAACATGGCAGCGAGTCGCGTGAAGAGATTGTGCCGTTGCCCGGTCCATTTCCCCGGATCTCGACAACGGAGCGGCCGGCACCAAACCCCCTCTTTCTTTCCCTGGCGCTTGATCGCGTCCACTGTCCACAGCTTTGGTCCTTTTCTGGGTTTTGTTGTCACCTAACCGTGCCGGGGTACCTGGCCGCGGTGCAAAGCAACACATGTAGGCTCATGTGTCTCGCTGAGCGACAGGCAAACCGACTGGGACTAGCCAGGGGCATGCGTGTCGCTGCTGCGCACTTAATATGCTGCGTCGTAGGAATCAAAATAGGCGTCGCCGCCGGATCTTCCAAGAGTTCTCCTGTTGCTGTAGCTTCATTTTTCAGTAATAACAGGCGATCGTTCGTGCTACGAGCGAAAAAAGCTACGTTAAACCATGTCTCTTCACTTTTATTGATGGAATAAGAGCATCTACAGCCAGACATAGTTAAACCGGCCATTCAAATGTCCGCAGATAATCCAACACATAATGTCCTGCTACTACATTAATACATGTCATCAGACTATCAAAAATTGGCTACATAAATCATGTCATCGGGCTATCAAAATTTGACATGTTCTACATACTAAGTTATGGAGAAAGATCAGCCACCGCTGTCTTTGACCTTGCCCTTGTCGTCTTTATCACGGAAGTAGTGCTTGAAGACGCAAAATGGATCGAGTCGGATCAACTCATCGACGAAGCTGTCTAACCCATCATCGTTCCCCTTTTCCTTTTTTAGGGGGCGCCCGACCATGGCACGGAACGCCGTTTTGCTCTCGGGCGAGGATGTGCGTGCTCCTCCTTTGCCGCTTCTGGAGGATGCGGGCACAGATGGCTTCCTCGTCCAATGCATCGTGCGTCGCCACCTCCATCGCCACCACGTCGGCAGCGAGGCAGGACTCCGCCTCCCATGTCCTCTGCTTCGCACAGGGGCACACCGCTCCCTATAACCCTCGTACGCTTCCACACCGGAGTTGGGACGGCAGGCGCACCTCGCCCGTCCGGCAACGCAGTGGGCACGCGGCTCAAACCTCCAATCCGAGATCCGAGCGTTATTTGTGCCGACGCAACGGATTCCCGTTGGATCAACTCCAACCTCGGTTGGGCACACTCCACCCAGGAGCGGCGGACGGCCATCGCCTCTTCGTCCCTGCATGGGACGATGCCCTAGTTAACGGATCAGGAGATCTTAGAGTCGGATCTGTTGCCTGACATGCCGGAGAAGACTGGAGATTGCCGGAACAAAACTTGGGGATGGAGTGGAGTGGCTAGGGTTTGGTTCGGGATGCAGATGGGGACGAATATATGTGGGTTGGTGTTGGGGAACGTAGCATGCAATTTCAAAAAAATTCATACGATCACATAAGATCTATCTAGGAGATGCATAGCAACGAGAGGGGAAGAGTGTGTCCACGTACCCTCGTAGACCGAAAGCGGAAGCGTTATATTAACGCGGTTGATGTAGTCGAACGTCTTCGCGGTCCAACCGATCAAGTGCCGAACGTATGGCACCTCCGAGTTCAACACACGTTCAGCTCGATGACGTCCCTCGAACTCTTGATCCAGCAAAGTGTCGAGGGAGAGTTTCGTCAGCACGACGGCGTGGTGACGGTGATGGTGATGTGATCCGTGCAGGGCTTCGCCTAAGCACTACGACAAGATGACCGGAGGAGTAAACGGTGGAGGGGGGCACATCACACGGGTAAGAAACAATTGATCTGCTTTGGGGAGCCCCTGCCCCCGTATATAAAGGAGGAGAGGGGAGGAGGCCGCCCTAGGGGGCGCGCCAAGTGGGGGGAAACCCACTAGGACTCCTAGTCCTAGTCGCCCCCCTTCCTTCTTTCGGAGGGGGAAAGGTGGAAGGAGAGGGAGAGGGAGAAGGAAAGGGGGGGCGCCCCCTTCCCCTTGTCCAATTTGGACTGCCCATGGAGGGCGCGCGCCACCCCTTGTGGGCTGCCCTCTCTCTCCCATATCTCCCATAGTGGCCCATTACTTTCCCCGGGGGGTTCCGGTAACCTCCCGGTACTCCGATAAATATTCGAAACGCTCTGAAACCATTCCGATGTCCGAATACTATCGTCCAATATATCAATTTTTACCTCTCGACCACTTCGAAACTCCTCGTCATGTTCGTGATCTCATCTGGGACTCCGAACAATCTTCGGTCACCAAAACACATAACTCATAATACAAATCGTCATCGAACGTTAAGCGTGCGGACCCTACAGGTTCGAGAACTATGTAGACATGACCGAGACACCTCTCCGATCAATAAGCAATAACGGAACCTGGATGCTCATATTGGCTCCCACATATTCTACGAAGATCTTTATCGGTCGAACCGTTATGACAACATACGTTATTCCCTTTGTCATCGGTATGTTACTTGCCCGAGATTCGATCGTCGGTATCCTCATACCTAGTTCAATCTCATTACCGGCAAGTCTCTTTACTCGTTCCGTAATGCATCATCCCGCAACGAACTCATTAGTCACATTACTTGCAAGGCTTATCATGATGTGCATTACCGAGAGGGCCCAGAGATACCTCTCCGATACTCGGAGTGACAAATCCTAATCTCGATCTATGCCAACCCAACAAACACCTTCGGAGATACCTGTAGAGCATCTTTATAATCACCCAGTTACGTTGTGACGTTTGCTAGCACACAAGGTATTCCTTCGGTATCCGGGAGTTGCATAATCTCATAGTCAAAGGAATATGTATAAGTCATGAAGAAAGCAATAGCAATAAAACTTAACGATCATTATGCTAAGCTAACGGATGGGTCTTGTCCATCACATCATTCTCCTAATGATGTGATCTCGTTCATCAAATGACAACACATGTCTATGGTTAGAAAACTTAACCATCTTTGATTAACGAGCTAGTCTAGTAGAGGCTTACTAGGGACACGGTGTTTTGTCTATGTATCCACACATGTATCAAGTTTTCGGTTAATACAATTCTAGCATGAATAATAAACATTTGTCATGATATAAGGAACTATAAAATAACAACTTTATTATTGCCTCTAGGGCATATTTCCTTCAGTCTCCCACTTGCACTAGAGTCAATAATCTAGTTCACATCGCCATGTGATTTAACACCAATAGTTCATATCACCATGTGATTAACACCCATAGTTCACATCGCCATGTGACCAACACTCAAAGGGTTTACTAGAGTCAGTAATATAGTTCACATCGCCATGTGATTAACACCCAAAGAGTACTAAGGTGTGATCATGTTTTGCTTGTGAGAGAGGTTTATTCAACGGGTCTGCCACATTCAGATCTGTATGTATTTTGCAAATTTCTATGTCTAGAATGCTCTGCATGGAGCTACTCTAGCTAATTGCTCCCACTTTCAATATGCATCCAAATTGAGATTCAGAGTCATCCGGATTAGTGTCAAAGCTTGCATCGACGTAACCCTTTATGACGAACTCTTTGTCACTTCCATAATCGAGAAAACATTTCCTTAGTCCTCTTCAGGTATTTCAGGATGTTCTTGACCGCTGTCCAGTGATCCACTCCTGGATTACTTTGGTAACTCCCTGCTAAACTTATAGCAAGGCACACATCAGGTCTAGTACACAGCATTGCATACATGATAGAACCTATGGCTAAGGCATAGGGAATGACTTTCACTTTCTCTCTATCTTCTGCAGTGGTCGGGCATTGAGTCTGACTCAACTTCACACCTTGTAACACAGGCAAGAACCCTTTCTTTGACTGATCAATTTTGAACTTCTTCAAAACCTTATTAAGGTATGTGCTTTGTGAAAGTCCAATTAAGCATCTTGATCTATATCTATAGATCTTGATGCCCAATATATAAGCAGCTTCACCGAGGTCTTTCACTGAAAAATTATTATTCAAGTATCCTTTTATGCTATCCGGAAATTCTATATCATTTCCAATCAACAATATGTCATCCACATATAATATTAGAAATGCTACAGAGCTCCCACTCACTTTCTTGTAAATACAGGCTTCTCCAAAAGTCTGTATAAAACCATATGCTTTGATCACCTCATCAAAGCGTATATTCCAACTCCGATATGCTTGCACCAGTCCATAAATGGATCGCTGGAGCTTGCACACTTTGTCAGCACCTTTAGGATCGACAAAACCTTCTGGTTGCATCATATACAACTCTTCTTTAAGAAATCCAATAAGGAATGCAATTTTGACATCCATTTGCCAGATTTCATAATCATAAAATGCGGCAATTGCTAACATGATTGGGACAGACTTAAGCATTGCTACGGGTGAGAAGGTCTCATCGTAGTCAACTCCTTGAACTGGTCAAAAACCTTTCACGACAAGTCAATCTTTGTAGACAGTAACATTACCATCAGCGTCAATCTTCTTCTTGAAGATCCATTTATTCTCTATGGCTTGCCGATCATCAGGTAAGTCCACCAAAGTCCATACTTTGTTCTCATACATGGACCCCATCTCAGATTTCATGGCCTCAAGCCATTTTGCGGAATCTGGGCTCATCATTGTCGGTGTCAAAACCGGCGGATCTCGGGTAGGGGGTCCCGAACTGTGCGTCTAAGGTCGATGGTAACAGGAGACGGGGGACACGATGTTTACCCAGGTTCGGGCCCTCTCGATGGAGGTAATACCCTACTTCCTGCTTGATTAATCTTGATGAGTATGAGGATTACAAGAGTTGATCTACCACGAGATCGTAATGGCTAAACCCTAGAAGTCTAGTCTGTCTGATTATGATTGCCTCTACGGACTAAACCCTCTGGTTTATATAGACACCGGAAGGGCCTAGGGTTGTACATAGTCGGTTACAGAGGAAGGAATCTTCATATCCGGACGCCAAGCTTGCCGTCTACGCAAAGGAGAGTCCCATCCAAACACGGGAGGAAGTCTTCTATCTTGTATCTTCATGGGCCAACAGTCTGGCCCACGTCACATAGGCCGGACGCCCGAGGACCACTTAATCCAGGACTCCCTCAGTAGCCCCTGAACCAGGCTTCAATGACGATGTGTCCAGCGCACCGATAGTCTTTGGCATTGCAAGGCGGGTTCTTCCTCCGAATACTTCAAAGCGTCTGATCCGAAAAGTTATACTCGGCCTTCCATTAATGTTGTACCCCTTGGCTTCTGCGCCTCCATTGCTTCGGCCTCCATGTGTCGAGCGAACATGATAGGTCAGAGTATTTTTGCACATAACACCCTGGCCATGTAAGAAAGGCATATATTTAAGTAGATTGGATCTCAGATGCCATCTCACATCAGGCGAAGAATCCTTAGAGCTTGCTAGGAGAAACCATTCCAGCATGGCTAGCGTTCCCAGTTCTTCCTCCCGCCCCATGGCTCCAAAAAAGGCGATTGGGAGAAATGTTCAGTATCCCACGACCAGCTGAGTAAGCTTCAAACGCAGGGATTCCTAGTCCCCGTCCGGGCAGGATTAACCACTTTCACAGGCGAAGCCCTGGCGGAAAATTTCCCCAATCCAACCAGGGGGGAGCGAGTGTGCTTCATATCCTTCTTAATAAGAGGCGTCAGGTTTCCAATCAACCCTTTCCTCCGAGGTCTCCTGGAGTACTACGGCCTCCAACTGCACAACCTTACTCCGGCCTCCATCCTGCATATCGCGGGTTTTGTCGCTCTTTGTGAGCTATTCCTGGGCTGCGAGGCCCACTTTGTTCTATGGAGGAAACTCTTCTACCTCGTCCCCCGTACCCAAAAGGATCCGTATTCGAAGTGGGTGGCGCCGAGATATGGCGCATAGCCGGGACCGGATACTTGTCCGGCACGCTGAAGAAGGCATCCGAAGACTGGCCCTCGGAGTGGTTTTATATTGAAGACGTCGCTCTCCCCGACCCAGTCCGAATGGGCCTCCCCGAATTTTCCAGTGCTCCGTTGAAGAAACTCCACAGCTGGCGTCCTCAGAGCCTCGAGGAGGAAGACAGCGCAGAAGTCCGGCAATTGATGGGCAAGATAAGGGCACTTGCCCAGTCCGGATTATCAATAATCGAGGTAATGGCAACTTCCATAGCGCGAGGTGTTCAGCCACTCCAATTCAGGGGGCTCCCTATGTGGCACTACAATGGGGAAGATGACGCCTCATGCTGTGGACGAAAGGGTCCGGATTCCCTCACTGCCCTGGCCACAATACTGGCCAATCTGTATAAAGGGGAGAAATAGGAATTCACTCGTCTTACGCACCGAGAGGGATTTTCCATGTACAATCCTCCTAGCTGGGTGAGTTTTTAATCCCACCACTTTATTCAATCCTCTCCCCGAGTCATGCTTAACCGACATTAACCTGTCCGTTAATAGGAATGGCGGAGGGTTACCGCGGGGATCCATAGCCCCGCTCCACAGCCGGAGAACCATAACCGGGACCTTGATCCCGGATTTGAAGAAGATCCGAACATATTTGTAGAGCTCAAAGAGGGAGTCTTCTACCAGGCGAGCTATGATGGCACAGAAGTGGCTATCACGGCCGATTATCCTGGCCTCCTTCCTGCCTCATATGTAAGTAAGCAGGAGACATTTCCTCCGAAGGAGCTTCCTCATTATGCCTCACCCGCCGCACTGTCTTGTGCTCCAAAGGGGAGGCACTCGACGCGTCATATTGCACCAGAGGCATCTCAGAAGAGAACGGCGCCTGCGCCGGGCGGGTCTTTGAAGAGAAAGGCAAATGACAACACGGCCAAACCTTCATAAAAGAGGTATGGCTTTAAATATGCCCTGCAGCAGTCACATCGAACCATGACATTGTCGGTTTTATTAGGAAGAGCATTCGCCGGACCGTGTCCGAGGGGCCTGCCGGTCGCGCCCCCACCAATCAGGTTCCAGACCCTGCTTCTAGGGCGGGGGCAGACACGGGAACGACGCCGGATTATCCTCCTTCAGAGGATTCGGATAATGTATCTGTCACGAACTCCGAAGTAGAGAGTGTCATGCATCATCGGCGCCGGAGGGCCGCTCTTCGTGACCCCGGCTTTACTAAAGAGGCGTTCGACGCCTTCAGCTCGGCTGATGCATACATCCGAGATGCTCGGGATGGGCTTACCAGAGTCACTGGTCAGTATTTGAAAGATATGCGGGTAAGCACGCATTGTACAGATCTAGTAATCATGTACCAGTAGCCCCTGAGACTTGAAACAGTTGAAAAACTGATTTAAGGATCGTTGTATAATTAGGTACTCACAGAGAAGAACAACATGATGTCTCATGAGCTGGAAAAGTGCCGGACTCAGCTAGCTGTTGCTACCGCCGAACTGGAGAAGTCCAAGGAGGCACCGCCTGGTAATGTTCCTCTCCATCCATAAAAAGTATAATCATGTACCAGTAATGTTGATACTGTTACGTTTCGGATGACAGGATCAGTGGATCAACTGAAAGAGGAATTGAAGGTCGCGCGGGCGGGTAAACAACAGGCCGAAAGGCAACTGGCCGTAGGCGAACGTGTATTGACACGGGTCAGAGATGATAAGAACAAGCTGCAGGATTCCAACACCCTTCTAGGCGAAGGGCTAAAACATGTACGAGCCCAACTAGCGGACGCCGTAAAGGAAAATAGGAGGCTACGAGGTGGCATATTCAGTATGCTTTTGAACTTACTCCTGTGTAATTCGACAAAGAAATGAGCTGACAGATTTATGTCTGCAGGTATGCTGACTGGCCGTTCTGAAGAGGAAGTGTCCGGACCTCAAGGCGATCTGCTGCAAGAGCTGTCGCAGGTGCACGAGCGAGCTCGGCAAGCAATGCGGAGCGTTGCCAAGGCTTTGTGGCCATCCGCCTCCCCTCCAGGAAGTATGGAGGAGCTTGTGAAGCTATTCCAAGGAGCTCGGCGGCGCTTTCAATTATGGAAAATATCGGCCTGCCGAGAAGGTGCGCGAGAGGCCTGGGCCATGGTTAAAACACAGTACACCAAGCTTGATCCGAATCATATGGCCCGGGTCGGACCTCGGGGGTCAGATGGATAAGAAATTCCAGTTAATTTGGTATATGACCAAGTAAAGATAGCCGCCAAGTTTTCCCAATAGGATTGTAAGCTAGACAACCTGTTAGACGGCATAGAGGAAGAAGGTTTTGAGTCCAAGTGACTATGTACTTCAATTGACAAATTTGTCCCTAGCCGGATTGTAAAATGATTGTCATGGCAGACCTTTTCGCTTCAACCTCGGGACCCGAAGGTGCGGAGTGTTTCCAAATACTGGATCGACAATATAGACCGGGGTATGCATGGAAACAAGGCGTAGGGGTCATAGTTGCTTGAACAGACAAGTTGTATCCGGCTAGCTATGTTATATTACATGTTGATTGTAAGAAACATCTTCCAGGGAGAATAGTTCCGTTAAGGGTTCCTTTCCCTGGGTGAACATGTTGTAGGATGCATGCCCGAACTGTGATTGAAAAATCACAGTATACGTAACATCTGGGGGTTTACAATGTAATTAGGGTATAACGTCTTTACTCCGCCGACCGAATATCCCCTTAAGAATGCTAGCTTTCGGCTTCACCCAGTCTGAGGTACATGTCCGGATGACCCGGCTGTAACAATCGCAGAGGTGCTCCCTTTATGCCCTAGCCGAACAAACGGGAACGTAGGGCATAAGCACAGGAGCCAGGCAACCCAGCTTGGTCAAAACTTAACTCATAACGGTGCATATAATGGTGAAGAAAAGGTACATATGAGGAAAGGACATATATGTGGTGAGCTTGATGCTCGGAAAATAATAATAAGCTTCTGTTAAAGAAGCCCCCAGGTATTATGAGCATATACATTTAAGGATGTGTACGTCATGTGGTTTGGCCGCACAAGGGCTATAGAGCAAAATTAAAGAGAGAGAAAATGGAAACAAGGGAGAAGAAGACGAACAAAGAGTACGGCTCTAGGCATAGAATCTTCGGAGTCTGGCGGCATTGCACGGGTTCGGCTCTAAGCGATTGTCCGATGCATCACGCAGGCGGTACGCTCCTCCAGTGAGAACTTCATCTATGATGAAGGGACCCTCCCACTTGGGCTTGAGTTTGTCCTTTTTCTTTTCCGGCAAGCGTAGAACGAGTTCACCAACATTATAAGTCTTGGCCCGCACTTCCCTGCTTTGGTATTTGCGAGCCTATTGTTGGTAGAATGCAGAACGGGCTTTTGCAACATCGCGCTCCTCCTCCAGGGCATCTAGGCTGTCCTGCCGATCAATCTCGGCCTCTCTCTCTTCATACATGCACACTCGAGGTGAGTCATGAATGATGTCGCAGGGCAAAATGGCCTCTGCGCCGTACACCATGAAGAATGGTGTGTATCCGGTAGTGCGATTGGGCGTGGTCCGCAGCCCCCAGAGTACGGAGTCGAGCTCCTCAACCTAGTGCTTGTCTGATTCTTTCAAAGACCGCGCTAGTCTAGGCTTAATGCCGCTCATGATAAGACCATTAGCTCGTTCGACTTGACCATTTGTTTGTGGGTGATAGACAGAGACGTAATCGAGTTTAATGCCCAGGTTGGCACACCAGGTTTTCACTTCATCGGCTGTAAAATTCGAGCCGTTATCGGTGATGATGTTGTGTGGGACACCATAACAGTGCAAGACACCGGATATAAAGTCTATCACTAGTCCGGCTTCGGCCGTTTTAACTGGTTTGGCATCTATCCACTTGGTGAATTTATCTACCATGACCAGCAGATATTTTTTCTTATGGCTTCCTCCTTTAAGGGGTCCGACCATATCAAGCCCCCAGACCGCGAAAGGCCAAGTAATGGGGATTGTTTGTAGAGCGGTAGGTGGCATATGGCTTTGATTGGCGAAAAGTTGGCATCCGACACAACGTTGGGCAAGGTCCTGTGCATCTGCTCGGGCCGTCGGCAAAAAGAAACATGTACGGAAGGCTTTACTTACAAGGGCCCGAGCCGCGGCGTGGTGACCGCCGAGACCAGCATGGATTTCGGCCAGGAGCTGTCGTCCCTCTTCTTCGGAGATACATCTTTGAAGGACTCCGGTAGCACTTTTCTTGTAGAGCTCTCCGTTATGGACCTTGTAGGCTTTCGAGCGCCGAACAATGCAGCGAGCCTCATTCTGATCCTCAGGGAGCTCTCGCCTATTAAGGTAGGCCAAGAAGAGTTCGGTCCATGGGGCAATTACTGCCATTATTAGATGGGCCGATGGTGTTATTTCGGTGGCTGAGCCCCCGATGATATCGGTAGTGTGTTCGGAATCTGGGGGTATAATTGAATCCGGACTGGTGTTGCTACTCTCACCCTGCCACACCACGGATGGCTTCAAGAGCCTTTCCAAAAAGATGTTAGGCGGGACGGGGTCACGCTTGGCACCAATGCAAGCAAGAACATCCGCTGCTTGATTACTTTCTCGAGCCACATGGTGAAACTCGAGTCCCTCGAACCGAGCTGATATTTTGAGTATGGCGTTATGATAGGCCGCCATCTTCGGATCTTTGGTGTTGAAGGCTCCGTTTATTTGGGATATTGCGAGATTTGAATCCCCGCGCACCTCCAGGCGTTGTATGCCCATGGAGGCAGCCATCCAAAGACCGTGCAATAAGGCCTCGTATTCGGCTGCATTGTTGGAGTCTGTGTACAATATTTGGAGTACGTACTGGACTGTGTCTCCAGTGGGGGACGTTAAGACAACGCCCGCTCCTAAGCCGGCCAGCATTTTAGAGCCATCGAAGTGCATGAACCAGTTGGAATATGTGTCGTACTCTTTAGGGAGTTCGGCCTCTGTCCATTCGGCAATGAAGTCGGCCAATACTTGGGATTTAATGGCTCGGCGTGGTTTGTATGTTATGTCGAATGGCAGGAGCTCAATGGCCTACTTGGCAATCTGGCCCGTAGCGTCGCGGTTGTTTATTACGTCATTGAGTGGTACTTCGAAAGCCACCGTGATCGAGCACTCTTGGAAGTAGTGTCGTAGCTTTTGGGATGCCATGAAGACTGCGTATGCTATTTTCTGGTAATGAGGGTACCGCGATTTTCATGGGGTGAGGACAGTGGATACGTAGTACACCGGTTTCTGAAGCGGGAATTTGTGTCTGTCCTCCTCTCGCTCGACGACGAGCACCGCGCTCACCACCTGGTGTGTTGCAGAGATGTATACTAACATCGGTTCGCCGACGTTCGGCGCGGCCAGGATTGGGTTGCTCGCTAAAAGAGCCTTTATTTCTTCCAGTCCGGCCGTTGCCGCATCCGTCCACTCGAAGTGGTCGGTGCATCGGAGAAGGCGATAAAGTGGCAATGCTTTTTCTCCTAGTCTGGAGATAAAGCGGCTTAAAGCTGTCACGCATCCGGCTAGTTTTTGGACCTGTTTAAGGTCTGTTGGTGTAGCCAATTGTGACAAAGCTCTGATTTTGGCTGGATTTGCCTCAATTCCTCTATTGGAAACGATGAAGCCCAGCAGTTTTCTAGCGGGAACACCGAAAACACATTTTTCCGGATTGAGCTTGATGTCATATGTACGGAGGTTGTCGAATGTGAGACGCAAGTCGTCTATTATTGACTCGACGTGCCTAGTCTTGATGACGACGTCATCCACGTATGCTTCAACTGTCTTGCCGATTTGTTTCTCCAGGCATGTTTGAATCATGCGTTGGTAGGTGGCGCCGGCGTTTTTAAGCCCAAAGGGCATAGTGTTGAAGCAGAAAGGCCCGTATGGGGTAATGAATGCCGTTGCGGCTTGATCGGACTCCTTCATTTTGATTTGATGGTATCCGGAGTATGCGTCGAGGAAACACAGTGAGTCGTGTCCTGAAGTAGCATCAATAATCTGATCGATGCGGGGGAGGGGGAATAGATCCTTGGGGCAGGCCTTGTTGAGGTCTTTGAAATCGACGCACAGGCGCCTAGATTTATCCTTCTTTGGCACCATCACTAGGTTTGCCAGCCAGTCCAGGTGTTTTATTTGTCTGATGAATCCGGCCTCAATTTGCTTGGCTAGCTCCTCCCCTATAGCTTGTCGTTTGGGTTCGGAAAAGTGCCGCAGTGTTTGCTTGACCGGCTTATATCCCTTCAATATATTGAGGCTGTGTTCGGCCAACCTGCATGGGATCCCAGGCATATCAGAAGGGTGCCAGGCGAATATGTCCCAGTTCTCGCGCAGGAACGCTCGTAGGGCGGCGTCGACCGTTGGGTCCAGCTGTGCCCCGATGGAAGCTGTCTTCTTGGGGTCCGTCGGGTGGACTTGAAATTTCACTATTTCGTCTGCGGGTTTCAAGGAGGTGGATTTGGGCTGCTTATCAAGGATTACATCGTCCCTATCCACCGTGGAGCGTAGTGCGGTTAACTCTTCGGCTGCGAGGGCCTCGGACAATGCCTCGAGGGCCAGGGATGCGGTTTTGTTTTCGGCGTGGAGGGCTATGTCCGGATCACTAACGAGAGTGATAATACCGTTGGGCCCGGGCATCTTGAGCTTCATGTACCCGTAATGAGGTATAGCTTGGAAGCGCATGAATGCGTCTCGCCCCAACAGGGCGTGATATCCACTGTTGAAAGGGGCCACCTGGAATGTTATCTCTTCGGACCGATAGTTCTCCGGCATGCCGAATATCACGTCGAGTGTAATTTTCCTCACGCATCGCGCCTCCCGGCTGGGGATGATTCCTCAGAAGGTCGTATTACTTTGCTCGATGCGGCTCCTCTCTATTTCCATTTTATTGAGTGTGTCCTCGTAGATGAGGTTTAGTCCGTTGCCGCCGTCCATGAGCACTTTAGTGAGACGAAAGCCATCCACAATTGGATTGAGGACCAAGGCGGCTGGTGCCTGGACTGATCAGAATTTTGGCTCATCACTGGCATTGAAAGTTATTGCCGTGTCGTTCCAGGGGTTTATTGTTGCGACTTGGCAGACTTCTGCGAGGTCGCGGAGTGCCCTCTTGCGCCTATTGTTTGAAGCAAAAGTCTCGAAGACCGTCAATACTCTGAGGTCGTCGTACTCTGGGGGGCGTTGCTCTAAGGTGTTTTTAGTGAGGATATCCTCACCGCTCTTGGCCACCTGTCGGAGTATCCAACACGCTCTAAGGCTGTGGGTTGGTACGGTATCCGGTGTTGTGTGTGTTGGGGATCGTAGCAGAATTTAAAATTTTTCTACGCATCACCAAGATCCATCTATGGAGTATACTAGCAACGAGGGGAAAGGAGTGCATCTACATACCCTTGTAGATCGCGAGCGGAAGCGTTCCAATGAACGGGGTTGATGGAGTCGTACTCGCCGTGATCCAAATCACCGATGACCGAGTGCCGAACGGACAGCACCTCCGCGTTCAACACACGTACGGAGCAGCGATGTCTCCTCCTTCTTGATCCAGCAAGGGGGAAGGAGAGGTTGATGGAGATCCAGCAGCACGACGGCGTGGTGGTGGAAGTAGCGGGGTCTCGGCAGGGCTTCGCCAAGCTTCTGCGAGAGGGAGAGGTGTTGCAGGGGGAGAGGGAGGCGCCAGGGGCTGTCATACTGCTGCCCTCCCTCCCCCCACTATATATAGGCCCCCTGGGAGGGGGGCGCCGGCCTGGATCCCATCTGCAAGGGGCGGCGGCGGCCAGGGGGAAACTTACCCCCCAAGGCAAGTGGGGCGCCCCCCCACCCTAGGGTTTCCAACCCTAGGCGCAGGGGGGAGGCCCATGGGGGGCGCCCCTGCCCACTAAGGGCTGGTTCCCTTCCCACTTCAGCCCATGGGGCCCTCCGGGATAGGTGGCCCCACCCGGTGGACCCCCGGGACCCTTCCGGTGGTCCCGGTACAATACCGACGACCCCCGAAACTTTCCCGGTGGCCGAAACTTGACTTCCTATATATAATTCTTCACCTCCGGACCATTCCGGAACTCCTCGTGACGTCCGGGATCTCATCCGGGACTCCGAACAACTTTCGGGTTTCCGCATACTAATATCTCTACAACCCTAGCGTCACCGAACCTTAAGTGTGTAGACCCTACGGGTTCAGGAGACATGCAGACATGACCGAGACGCCTCTCCGGTCAATAACCAACAGCCGGATCTGGATACCCATGTTGGCTCCCACATGTTCCACGATGATCTCATCGGATGAACCACGATGTCGAGGATTCAATCAATCCCGTATACAATTCCCTTTGTCAATCGGTACGTTACTTGCCCGAGATTCGATTGTCGGTATCCCAATACCTTGTTCAATCTCGTTACCGGCAAGTCACTTTACTCGTACCGTAATGCATGATCCCGTGGCTAACTCTTTAGTCACATTGAGCTCATTATGATGATGCATTACCGAGTGGGCCCAGAGATACCTCTCCGTCATACGGAGTGACAAATCCCAGTCTCGATCCGTGTCAACCCAACAGACACTTTCAGAGATACCCGTAGTGTACCTTTATAGTCACCCAGTTACGTTGTGACGTTGGGTACACCCAAAGCACTCCTACGGCATCCGGGAGTTACACGATCTCATGGTCTAAGGAAAAGATACTTGACATTGGAAAAGCTCTAGCAAACGAACTACACGATCTTTTATGCTATGCTTAGGATTGGGTCTTGTCCATCACATCATTCTCCTAATGATGTGATCCCGTTATCAACGACATCCAATGTCCATGGTCAGGAAACCGTAACCATCTATTGATCAACGAGCTAGTCAACTAGAGGCTTACTAGGGACATGGTGTTGTCTATGTATCCACACATGTATCTGAGTTTCCTATCAATACAATTCTAGCATGGATAATAAACGATTATCATAAACAAGGAAATATAATAATAACCAATTTATTATTGCCTCTAGGGAATATTTCCAACTATCTCCCACTTGCACTAGAGTCAATAATCTAGTTCACATCACCATGTGATTAACACTCACAGGTCACATCACCATGTGACCAACATCTAAAGAGTTTACTAGAGTCAACAATCTAGTTCACATCACTATGTGATTAACACTCAATGAGTTCTGGTTTGATCATGTTATGCTTGTGAGAGAGGTTATTAGTCAACGGGTCTGAACCTTTCAGATCCGTGTGTGCTTTACGAATATCTATGTCATCTTGTGGATGCTACCACGCGCTACTTGGAGCCATTTCAAATAACTGCTCTACTATACGAATCCGGTTTACTACTCAGAGTCATCCGGATTAGTGTCAAAGTTCGCATCGACGTAACCCTTTACGACGAACTCCTTTTCACCTCCATAATCGAGAAAATTCCTTAGTCCACTAGATACTAAGGATAAGTTCGACCGCTGTCATGTGATCCATTCCCGGATCACTATTGTACCCCTTTACCAACTCATGGCAAGGCACACTTCATGTGCGGTACACAGCATAGCATACTGTAGAGCCTACGTCTAAAGCATAGGGGACAACCTTCGTCCTTTCTCTCTCTTCTGCTGTGGTCAGGTCTTGAGTCTTACTCAATACTCACACCTTGTAACACAGCCAAGAACTCCTTCTTTGCTGATCTATTTTGAACTCTTTCAAAATCATGTCAAGGTGTGCGTTCTTTGAAAGTATCATCAGGCGTCTTGATCTATCTCTATAGACCTTGATGCCCAATATGTAAGCAGCTTTATCCAGGTCTTCCTTTGAAAAACTCCTTTCAAACAACCCTTTATGCTTTCCAGAATTTTTTTTTACATCATTTCGGATCAACAATATGTCATTCATATATACTTATCAGAAATGTTGTAGCGCTCCCACTCACTTTATTGTAAATACAAGTTTCTAACAAACTTTGTATAAACCCAAAAACTTTGATCACTCCATCAAAGCGTATATTCTGACTCCGAGATGCTTGCTCTAGTCCATGGAAGGATCGCTGGAGCTAGCATACCTTTTAGCATCCTTAGGATCGACAAAACCTTTCTGATTGTATCACATAAAACCTTTCCTTACGAAAACTGGTAAGGAAACTTGTTTTGACATCCATCTGCCAGATTTCATAAATGCAGCTAATGCTAACATGATTCCGACGGACTTAAGCATCGCTACGGATGAGAAAATCTCATCGTAGTCAACTCCTTAAACTTGTGAAAGTACTCTTTGCCATAAGTCGAGCTTCATAGACGGTGACATTACCGTCCACGTCCGTCTTCTTCTTAAAGATCCATTTATCTCAATGGCTTGCCGATCATCGGGCAAGTTCACCAAAGTCCATGCATGGATTCTATCTCGGATTTCATGGTTCCTAACCATTTGTCGGAATATGGGCCCACCATCGCTTCTCCATAGCTCGTAGGTTCATTGTTGTCTAACAACATGATATCTAAGACAGGATTACCGTACCACTCAGGAGTAGTACATATCCTTGTCGACCTACAAGGTTTGGTAGTGACTTGATCCGAAGTTTCATGATCACTATCATAAGCTTCCACTTCAATTGGTGTAGGTGCCACAGGAACAACTTCCTGTGCCCTGCTACACACTAGTTGAAGTTATGGTTCAATAACCTCATCAAGTCTCCACCATCCTCCCACTCAATTCTTTCGAGAGAAACTTTTCCTCGAGAAAGGACTCGTTTCTAGAAGCAATTACTTTTGCTTCTAGATCTGAAATAGGAGGTATACCCAACTGTTTTGGGTTTTCTATGAAGATGCATTTATCCGCTTTGGGTTCGAGCTTATCAGCTTGAAACTCTTTCACATAAGCATCGCAGCCCCAATCTTTTAAGAAACGACAACTTAGGTTTCTCTGAACGGTGTCGTCTCAACGGAATTGAGTGGTGCCCCTTTTAAAGTGAATGCGGTTATCTCTAATGCCTAACCCATAAACGATAGTTGTAGTTTGATAAGAGACATCATGGTATGCACCATATCCAATAGAGTGCAGTTATGATGTTCAGACACACCATCACACTGTGGTGTTCCAGGCGGTATTAATTGTGAAACACTTTCCACAATGTCTTAATTGTGTGCCAAACTCGTAACTCAGATATCTCTATGATCATATCATAGACATTTTATCCTCTTGTCATGACGATCTTCAACTTCACTCTGAAATTACTTGAACCTTTCAATAATTCAGACTTGTGTTTCATCAAGTAAATATTCTCAGCATCTACTCAAATCATCTGTGAAGTAAGAACATAACGATATCCACTGCATGCCTCAGCACTCATTGGACTGCATACATCAAAATGTATTACTTCCAATAAGTTGCTCTCTTGTTCCATCTTACTGAAAACGAGGCCTTTCAGTCATCTTGCCCATGTGGTATGATTTGCATGTCTCAAGTGATTCAAAATCAAGTGAGTACAAACGATCCATTTGCATGGAGTTTCTTCATGCATATATACCAATAGACATGGTTCGCATGTCTCAATCTTTTCAAAAACGAGTGAGTCCAAAGATCCATCTACATGGAGCTTCTTCATGCGTTCTATACCAATATGACTCAAATGGCAGTGCCACAAGTATGTGGAACTATCATTACTATTTTATATCTTTTGGCACGAACATGTGTATCACTACGATCGAGATTCATTTTAGGTGCAAGACCATTGAAGGTATTATTCAAATAAACAGACTAACCATTATTCTCTTTAAATGAATAACCGTATTGCGATAAACATAATCCAATCATGCTCAACGCAAACACCAAATCTCGATGGTAGAGGGAGCATGCGATGCTTGATCACATCAACCTTGGAAACACTTCCAACACATATCGTCATCTCACCTTTAGCTAGTCTCCGTTTATTCCGCAGCTTTTATTTCGAGTTACTAACACTTAGCAACCGAACCGGTATCTAATACCCTAGTGCTGCTAGGAGTACTAGTAAAGTACACATTCATATATTGTATATCCAATATACTTCTGTCGACCTTGCCTGCCTTCTCATCTACCAAGTATCTAGGGTAGTTCTGCTTCAGTGACCGTTCCCTCATTACAGAAGCACTTAGTCTCGGGTTTGGGTTCAACCTTGGGATTCTTCGCTAGAGCAGCAAATGATTTGCTGTTTCATGAAGTATCCCTTCTTGCCCTTGCCCTTCTAGAAACTAGTGGTTTTACTAACCATCAACAATTGATGCTCCTTCTTGATTTCTACTTTCGCGGTGTCAAACATCGCGAGTTGCTCAAGGATCATCATATCTATCCCTGATATGTTATAGTTCATCACGAAGCTCTAATAGCTTGGTGGCAGTGACTATGGAGAACCATCACTATCTCATCTGGAAGATTAACTCCCACTCGATTCAAGCGATTGTGGTACTCAGACAATCTGAGCACATGCTCAACGATTGAGCTTTTCTCCCTCAGTTTGCAGGCTTAAGAAACTTGTCAGAGGTCTCATACCTCTTGACGTGGGCACTAGTACGAAATCCCAATTTCAGTCTTCGGAACATCTCATATGTTCTACGACGTTTCAAAAACCGTCTTTGGTGCCACAATTCTAAACCGTTAGCATTACGCACTGAACTATCACGTAGTTATCAAAACGTGTATGTCAGATGTTTTGCAACATCTACAGACGACGCTGAGGTTCAGCACACCGAGCGGTGCATTAAGGACATAAGCCTTCTGTGCAGCAATGAGGACAATCCTTAGTTTACGGACCCAGTCCGCATAATTGCTACTACCAACTTTCAACTAAATTTTCTCTAGGAACATATCTTAACCAGTAGAACTAAAGCGCAAGCTATGACATAATTTGCAAAGACCTTCTGACTATGTTCATGATAATTAAGTTCATCTGATTAATGAACTCCCACTCAGATAGACATCCCTCTAGTCATCTAAGTGATACATGATCCGAGTCAAACTAGGCCGTGTCCGATCATCACGTGAGACGGACTAGTCATCATCGGTGAACATCTCCATGTTGATCGTATCTACTATACGACTCATGTTCGACCTTTCGATCTCTTGTGTTCTGAGGCCATGTCTGTACATGCTAGGCTCGTCAAGTCAACCTAAGTGTTTCGCATGTGTTCCGAGGCCATGTCTGTACATGCTAGGCTCGTCAACACCCGTTGTATTCGAACGTTAGAATCTATCACACCCGATCATCACGTGGTGCTTCGAAACAACGAACCTTCGCAACGGTGCACAGTTAGGGGGAACACGTCTCTTGAAATTTTAGTGAGGTATCATCTTATTTATGCTACCGTCGTTCTAAGCAAATAAGATGTAAACATGATAAACATCACATGCAAATCATAAAGTGACGTGATATGGCCAATATCATCTTGCGCCTTTGATCTCCATCTTTGAGGCGCGGCATGATCACCTTCGTCACTGGCATGACACCATGATCTCCATCATCATGATCTCCATCATTGTGTCTTCATGAAGTTGTCTCGCCAACTATTACTTCTACTACTATGGCTAACGGTTAGCAATAAAGTAAAGTAATTACATGGCGTTTTCATTGACACGCAGGTCATACAATAAATTAAGACAACTCTTATGGCTCCTACCGGTTGTCATTCTCATCGACATGCAAGTCGTGATTCCTATTACAAGAACATGATCAATCTCATACATCACATATATCATTCATCATATCCTTTTTGGCCATATCACATCACATAGCATACCCTGCAAAAACAAGTTAGACGTCCTCTAATTGTTGTTGCATGTTTTACGTGGCTGCTATGGGTTTCTAGCAAGAACGTTTCTTACCTACGCAAAAGCCACAACGTGATATGCCAATTTCTATTTACCCTTCATAAGGACCCTTTTCATCGAATCCAATCCGACTAAAGTGGGAGAGACAGACACCTGCTAGCCACCTTATGCAACTAGTGCATGTAAGTTGGTGGAACCTGTCTCACGTAAGAGTACGTGTAAGGTCGGTCCGGGCCGCTTCATCCCACGATGCCGCCGAATCAAGATAAGACTAGTAACGGCAAGAAGAATTGGCAACATCAACGCCCACAACTGCTTTGTGTTCTACTCGTGCATAGTAACTACGCATAGGCCTGGCTCATGATGCCACTGTTGGGGATCGTAGCAGAATTTAAAATTTTTCTACGCATCACCAAGATCCATCTATGGAGTATACTAGCAACGAGGGGAAAGGAGTGCATCTACATACCCTTGTAGATCGCGAGCGGAAGCGTTCCAATGAACGGGGTTGATGGAGTCGTACTCGCCGTGATCCAAATCACCGATGACCGAGTGCCGAACGGACGGCACCTCCGCGTTCAACACACGTACGGAGCAGCGATGTCTCCTCCTTCTTGATCCAGCAAGGGGGAAGGAGAGGTTGATGGAGATCCAGCAGCACGACGGCGTGGTGGTGGAAGTAGCGGGGTCTCGGCAGGGCTTCGCCAAGCTTCTGCGAGAGGGAGAGGTGTTGCAGGGGGAGAGGGAGGCAGCAGGGGCTGTCATACTGCTGCCCTCCCTCCCCCCACTATATATAGGCCCCCTGGAAGGGGGGGCGCCGGCCTGGATCCGATCTGCAAGGGGGGGCGGCGGCCAGGGGGAAACTTACCCCCCAAGGCAAGTGGGGCGCCCAACCACCCTAGGGTTTCCAACCCTAGGCGCAGGGGGGAGGCCCATGGGAGGCGCCCCAGCCCACTAAGGGCTGGTTCCCTTCCCACTTCAGCCCATGGGGCCCTCCGGGATAGGTGGCCCCACCCGGTGGACCCCCGGGACCCTTCCGGTGGTCCCGGTACAATACCGGCGACCCCCGAAACTTTCCCGGTGGCCGAAACTTGACTTCCTATATATAATTCTTCACCTACAGACCATTCCGGAACTCCTCGTGACGTCCGGATCTCATCCGGGACTCCGAACAACTTTCGGGTTTCCGCATACTAATATCTCTACAACCCTAGCGTCACCGAACCTTAAGTGTGTAGACCCTACGGGTTCGGGAGACATGCAGACATGACCGAGACGCCTCTCCGGTCAATAACCAACAGCGGGATCTAGATACCCATGTTGGCTCCCACATGTTCCACGATGATCTCATCGGATGAACCACGATGTCAAGGATTCAATCAATCCCGTATACAATTCCCTTTGTCAATCGGTACGTTACTTGCCCGAGATTCGATCGTCGGTATCTCAATACCTTGTTCAATCTCGTTACCGGCAAGTCACTTTACTCATACCGTAATGTATGATCCCGTGGCTAACTCCTTAGTCACATTGAGCTCATTATGATGATGCATTACCGAGTGGGCCCAGAGATACCTCTCCGTCATACGGAGTGACAAATCCCAGTCTCGATCCGTGTCAACCCAATAGACACTTTCAGAGATACCCGTAGTGTACCTTTATAGTCACCCAGTTACGTTGTGACGTTGGGTACACCCAAAGCACTCCTACGGCATCCGAGAGTTACACGATCTCATGGTCTAAGGAAAAGATACTTGACATTGGAAAAGCTCTAGCAAACGAACTACACGATCTTTTATGCTATGCTTAGGATTGGGTCTTGTCCATCACATCATTCTCCTAATGATGTGATCCCGTTATCAACGACATCCAATGTCCATGGTCAGGAAACCGTAACCATCTATTGATCAACGAGCTAGTCAACTAGAGGCTTACTAGGGACATGGTGTTGTCTATGTATCCACACATGTATCTGAGTTTCCTACCAATACAATTCTAGCATGGATAATAAACGATTATCATGAACAAGGAAATATAATAATAACCAATTTATTATTGCCTCTAGGGCATATTTCCAACAGTGTGTATTTTGCATGGCCTATCGAGCCATCCCTCTAGAACAATTCCGCGTCCCGTAATGGGCTTAGTTTTCTTCACTATGGGGTCGGGTGCCCCGCGAGGGTGCATCCTCTTGGCCCGCCAGAGGGGTTGAGTGGAGACCGGTGGTTCCCAGCGAGCTGTCTGAGTTTTCCAGGTGCTTTCCATTGCGCAGTACTTCTGTACTATGCAGCAAAGTGTGATACGCGACGACAGTTGATGGCGTTGAGGATTCCTTCATCCGTGCAATTATGGCAGAATACTGAGATCACGTCCTCGTCGCGGCAATATTTAATCTTGTCTTTGACAAGAAGGAATCTGGCCCAAAAGTGATGTACTGTTTCCTGGGACTGCTGTCGCACGTGAATGAGGTCTCATATATCCGGAGGACCGGAATTGCTCGGCAGATATTGCTTGTGGTGGGTGGGTGGCTTTAAATCCGAACCCTGACCCAATTTGGGGTCCGGAGTTTGAAAAACTTCCGATCTTATTAGTTCGGACTACGGGATGTTAAATGATTTTCTAGGCTCGACGCCCGATTCTAAGTTAGGAGGGCCATGAGTGTCGTCCCGCAGACAGGTATCCGGCTCTTCGAGCTTGGAAATCCAAATATAACTCATCTTCAGCATAGGGGAAGAGTTGTTGTTTTGCTCCTCCACGACCGCTATCTAATGGGTGATTGGCGGAGATTTGATTTCTCTTTGATCGGGTTTAAGCCCAATCTTATCATAGTCTGTAGCAACCCCCATGGCGGCGATGCGATCCAGGAGTTCGTTTAAAGACGACAACTCCGCCGGATCCATCTGCTTGGAGTACTCGGAGTCAATATGGAGACGATTTTCAGTGACCTGAGAAGTCATCATTGGCTTGACAGGCGAACGGGCGGTCATGGTAAAGCCACCCAGCCGGAGGGTTTGGCCTGAGGCCAGAGCTCTTCCGGAGGTGATACTGTCCTTGATAACAAGGCGAGCCATCAATCATGTCTTTGACGTCACAGCGGAACTCTCAATGAAAGCACGAATGTCGGTGTCAAAACCGGCGGATCTCGGGTAGGGGGTCCCGAACTGTGCGTCTAAGGTCGATGGTAACATGAGACGGGGGGCACGATGTTTATCCAGGTTTGGGCCCTCTCGATGGAGGTAATACCCTACTTCCTGCTTGATTGATCTTGATGAATATGAGGATTACAAGAGTTGATCTACCACGAGATCGTAATGGCTAAACCCTAGAAGTCTAGCATGTCTGATTATGATTGCCTCTACGGACTAAACCCTCCAGTTTATATAGACACCAGAGGGGCCTAGGGTTGTACAGAGTCGGTTTACAGAGGAAGGAATCTTCATATCCGGATGCCAAGCTTGCCATCTACGCATAGGAGAGTCCCGTCCGGACACGGGAGGAAGTCTTCTATCTTGTATCTTCATGGCCCAACAGTCCGGCCCACGTCACATACGCCAGACGCCCGAGGACCCCTTAATCGAGGACTCCCTCAATCATCATTTCCTCATAGTTCATAGGTTCGTCATGGTCTAGTAACATGACTTCCAGAACAGGATTACCGTACCACTCTGGTGAAGAACATGCTCTGGTTGACCTACGAGGTTCGGTAGTAACTTGATCTGATGTTTCATGATCATTATCATTAGCTTCCTCCCTAATTGGTGTAGGCATCACTGGAACTGATTTCTGTGATGAACTACTTTCCAATTCATGAGAAGGTACAATTACCTCATCAAGTTCTACTTTCCTCCCACTCACTTCTTTCGAGAGAAACTCCTTCTCTCGAAAGGATCCATTCTTAGCAAAAAATATCTTGCCTTAGGATCTGTGATACAAGGTGTACCCAACAGTTTCTTTTGGGTACCCTATGAAGACGCACTTCTCCAATTTGGGTTCGAGCTTATCAGGCTGAAGCTTTTTCACATAAGCATCGCAACCCCAAACTTTAAGAAACGACAGCTTAGGTTTCTTGCCAAACCACAGTTCATACGGTGTCGTCTCAACGGATTTAGACGGTGCCCTATTTAAAGTGAATGCAGCTGTCTCTTATGCATAACCCCAAAAAGATAGGGTTAAATCGGTAAGAGACATCATAGATCGCACCATATCCAATAAAGTACGATTACGACATTCAGACACACCATTACGCTGTGGTGTTCCAGGTGGCGTGAGTTGTGAAACTTTTCCACATTGTTTTAAATGAAGACCAAACTCGTAACTCAAATATTCGCCTCTGCGATCAGATCGTAGAAACTTTATTTCCTTGTTACGATGATTTTCCACTTCACTCTGAAATTGTTTGAACTTTTCAAATGTTTCAGACTTGTGTTTCATTAAGTAGATATACCCATATCTGCTCAAATCATCTGTGAAGGTCAGAAAATAACGATACCCGCCGCGAGCCTCAACACTCATCGGACCACATACATCGGTATGAATTATTTCCAATAAGTCAGTAGCTCGCTCCATTGTTCCGGAGAACCTACTTTTAGTCATCTTGCCCATGAGGCATGGTTCACAAGCATCAAATGATTCACAATCAAGTGATTCCAAAAGTCCATCTGCATGGAGTTTCTTCATGCGCTTTACACCAAAATGACCTAAACGGCAGTGCCACAAATATGTTGCACTATCATTAACAACTTTGCATATTTTGGCATCAATATTATGAATATGTGTATCATCACTATCGAGATTCAACAAAAATAGACCACTCTTCAAGGGTGCATGACCATAAAAGATATTACTCATATAAATAGAACAACCATTATTCTCTGATTTAAATGAATAACCGTCTCGCATCAAACAAGTTCCAGATATAATGTTCATGCTTAACGCTGGCACCAAATAACAATTATTCAGGCCTAAAACTAATCCCGAAGGTAGATGTAGAGGTAGTGTGCCGACGGCAATCAATCGACCTTGGAACCATTCTCGACGCGCATCGTCACCTCATCCTTAACTAGTCTTTGTTCATTCTGCAACTCCCGTTACGAGATACTAATCTTGAAGGAAATATGCCCTAGCGGCAATAATAAAGTTATTATTTATTTCCTTATTTCATGATAAATGTTTATTATTCATGCTAGAATTGTGTTAACCGGAAACTTAGTACATGTGTGAATACATAGACAAAATAAAGTGTCCCTAGTATGCCTCTACTTGACTAGCTCGTTTTTCAAAGATGGTTATGTTTCCTAACCATAGACATCTGTTGTCATTTGATGAACGGGATCACAAGGAGAATGATGTGATGGACAAGACCCATTCATTAGCTTAGCATTATGATCGTTACAATTTCACTGCTACTGCTTACTTCATGACTTATACATGTT
This sequence comes from Aegilops tauschii subsp. strangulata, assembly GCF_002575655.3. Classification (NCBI taxonomy): domain Eukaryota; kingdom Viridiplantae; phylum Streptophyta; class Magnoliopsida; order Poales; family Poaceae; genus Aegilops; species Aegilops tauschii. The sequence continues at coordinate 384,317,136 of NC_053037.3, read as the reverse complement.
GCTCAGACTATGAGATTATGCAACTCCCGAATACCGGAGAAACACTTTGTGTGCTATCAAACGTCACAACGTAAATGGGTGATTACAAAGATGCTCTACAGGTGTCTCCGAAGGTATTTGTTGGGTTGGCATAGATCGAGATTAGGATTTGTCACTCCGTGTTTCGGAGAGGTATCTCTGGGCCCTCTCGGTAATGCTCATCACTACAAGCCTTGCAAGCAATGTGACTATTGATTTAGTTGCGGGAAGAAGTATTACAGAACGAGTAAAGAGACTTGCCGGTAATGAGATTGAACTAGGTATGATGATACCGATGACCGAATCTCGGGCAAGTAACATACCGATGACAAAGGGAACAACGTATGTTGTTATGCGGTTTGACCGATAAAGATCTTCGTAGAATATGTACGAACCAATATGAGCATCCAGGTTTCGCTATCGGATATTGACCGGAGATGTGTCTCGGTCATGTCTACGTAGTTCTCGAACCCGTAGGGTCCGCACGCCTAACGTTCGATGACGATTTGTATTATGAGTTATGTGTTTTTATGACCGAAGTTTGTTCGGAGTCCCGGATGAGATCACGAACGCGACGAGGAGTCTCGAAATGGTCGAGACATAAATATTGATATATTGGACCATGTTATTCGGACACCGGAAGTGTTCCAGATAGTTTCGGGTAAAAACGGAGTGCCAGAGGGGTTACCGGAACCCCCCGGGGAGTCGATGGGCCGTTGTGGGCCTTAGTGGGAAGGAGAGGCAGCGGCCAGGAGGTGGCGCCCCCCCAAGCCTAGTCCGAATTGGACAAGGGGTTGGGGGCGCGGCCCCCCTCTCCCTTCCTTCCCCCTTCTCCTTTAGGTGGAAACCTACTAGGACTTGGAGTCCTAGTAGGATTCCCCTTCTCCCGGCGCGCCTAGCTAGGGCCGGCCGGCCTCCCCCTCCCTCCTTTATATACGGGGGCAGGGGGCACCCTAGAACACACAAGTTGATCTTTTAGCCGTGTGCGGTGCCCCCCTCCACAGTTACACACCTCGATCATATCATCGTAGTGCTTAGGCGAAGCCCTGCGTCGGTAACATCATCATCACTGTCACCACGCCGTCGTGCTAACAGAACTCTCCCTCGGCCTCAACTAGATCAAGAGTATGAGGGACGTCATCGAGCTGAACGTGTGCTGAACGCGGAGGTGCCGTACGTTCAGTACTTGGATCGGTGTAATCGCGAAGAAGTTCGACTACATCAACCACGTTACTAAACTCTTCTGCTTTCGGTCTACGAGGGTACGTGGACACACTCTCCCCTCTCGTTGCTATGCATCTCCTAGATAGATCTTGCGTGATCGTAGGATTTTTTTTGAAATTACTGCGTTCCCCAACAGTGGCATCCGAGCCAGGTCTATGCGTAGATGTTATATGCACGAGTAGAACACAATGAGTTGTGGGCGATAATAGTCATACTGCTTACCAGCAACGTCTTACTTTGATTCGGCGGTATTGTTGGATGAAGCGGCCCGGACCGACATTACATGACCGCGTTCATGAGATTGGTTCTACCGACGTGCTTCGCACACAGGTGGCTAGCGGGTGTCTGTTTCTCCAATTTTAGTTGAATCGAGCTTGACTACGCCCGGTCCTTGTTGAAGGTTAAACCAGCACACTTGACGAAAAATCGTTGTGGTTTTGATGCGTAGGTAAGAACGGTTCTTGCTAGAAGCCCGTAGCAGCCACGTAAAACTTGCAACAACAAAGTAGAGGATGTCTAACTTGTTTTTGCAGGGCTTGTTGTGATGTGATATGGTCAAGACGTGATGATATCTAAATTGTTGCATGGGATGATCATGTTTTGTAACAGAGTTATTGGCAACTGGCAGGAGCCATATGGTTTTCGCTTTATTGTATGCAATGCAATCGCCATGTAATTGTTTTACTTTATCACTAAGCGGTAGCGATAGTCGTAAAATCAATAGTTGGCGAGACGACAACGATGCTACGATGGAGATCAAGGTGTCGAGCCAGTGACGATGGAGATCATGACAATGCTTTGGTGATGGAGATCATGAGCACAAGATGATGATGGCCATATCATGTCACATATTTTGATTGCATGTGATGTTTATCTTTTATGCATCTTATTTTGCTTAGTACGGCGGTATCATATAAGATGATCCCTTACTAAATTTCAAGGTTTAAGTGTTCTCCCTGAGTATGCACCATTGCTACAGTTCGTCGTGCCGAGACACCACGTGATGATCGGGTGTGATAAGCTCTACGTTCACATACAACGGGTGCAAGCCAGTTTTGCACACGCAGAATACTCGGGTTAAACTTAACGAGCCTAGCATATGCAGATATGGCCTCGGAACACCGAGACCGAAAGGTCGAACGTGAATCATATAGTAGATATGATCAACATAGTGATGTTCACCATTGAAAGCTACTCCATCTCACGTGATGATCGGACATGGTTTAGTTGATATGGATCACGTGATCATTTAGATGACTAGAGGGATGTCTATCTAAGTGTGAGTTCTTAAGTAATATGATTAATTGAACTTTAATTTATCATGAACTTAGTCCTGATAGTTATTTTGCATGTCTATGTTATTGTAGATCAATGGCCCGTGCTACCGTTCCTTTGAATTTTAATGCATTCCTAGAGAAAGCTAAGTTGAAAGATGATGACAGCAACAACACGGACTGGGTCCGTAACTTGAGGATTATCCTCATTGCTGCACAGAAGAATTATGTCCTGGAAGCACCGTTAGGTGTACCACCCGCGCCAGCAACTACAGACATTGTGAATGCCTGGCAGACGCGTGTTGATGACTACTCGATAGTTCAGTGTGCCATGCTTTACGGCTTAGAATCGGGACTTCAAAGACGTTTTGAACGTCATGGAGCATATGAGATGTTCCAAGAGTTGAAGTTAATATTTCAAGCAAATGCCCGAGTTGAGAGATATGAAGTATCCAACAAGTTCTATAGCTGCAAAATGGAGGAGAATAGTTCTGCCAGTGAGCACATACTCAGAATGTCTGGGTACCATAACCACTTGACTCAGCTGGGAGTTAACCTTCCTGATGATAGTGTCATTGACAGAGTTATTCAATCACTGCCACCAAGCTATAAAGGCTTTGTGATGAACTATAATATGCAAGGGATGATCAAGACAATTCCCGAGCTCTTCGCAATGCTAAAGGCTGCGGAGGTAGAAATCAAAAAGGAGCATCAAGTGTTGATGGTCAACAAGACCACTAGTTTCAAGAAAAAGGGCAAAGGGAGTGGTCACTGGAAGCGGAACCGCCCCAAGTATTTGGCAGATAAGAAGGATGGCAAAGTAAAAGGTATATTTGATATACATGTTATTTATGTGTACCTTACTAATGCTCGTAGTAGCGCCTGGGTATTTGATACTGGTTCTGTTGCTCATATTTGCAACTCGAAACATGGGCTACGGATTAAACGAAGATTGGCTAAGGACGAGGTGACGATACGCGTGGGAAATTGTTCCAAGGTCGATGTGATCGTCGTCAACACACTACCTCTACATCTACCTTCGGGATTAGTTTTAGACCTAAATAATTGTCGTTTGGTGCCAGCGTTGAGCATGAACATTATATATGGATCTTGTTTGATGCGAGACGGTTATTCATTTAAATCAGAGAATGATGGTTGTTCTATTTATATGAGTAATATCTTTTATGGTCATGCACCCTTGCTGAGTGGTCTATTTTTGTTGAATCTCGATCGTGATGATACACATGTTCATAATATTGAAGCCAAAAGATGTAAAGTTGATAATGATAGTGCAACTTATTGCTGGCACTGCCGTTTAGGTCATATCGGTATAAAGCCCATGAAGAAACTCCATGCTGATGGGCTTTTGGAATCACTTGATTATGAATCACTTGGTGCTTGCGAGCCGTGCCTCATGGGCAAGATGACTAAAAATCCGTTCTCCGGAACAATGGAACGAGCTACTGACTTATTGGAAATAATATATACCGATGTATGTGGTCCAATGAGTGTTGAGGCTCGTGGCGGGTATCGTTATTTTCTTACCTTCACAGATGATTTGAGCAGATATGGTTATATCTACTTAATGAAGCATAAGTCTGAAACATTTGAAAAGTTCAAAGAATTTTAGAGTTTCTACGATCTGATCGTGGATGTGAATATTTGAGTTACGAGTTTGGTCTTCATTTAAAACAATGTGGAATAGTTTCACGACTTGCACCACCAGGAACACCACAACGAAATGGTGTGTCCGAACATCGTAACCATACTTTATTGGATATGGTGCGATCTATGATGCCTCTTACTGATTTACCGCTATCGTTTTGGGGTTTTGCTTTAGAGACGGATGCATTCACTTTAAATAGGGCACCATCAAAATCCGTTGAGCGACGCCTTATGAACTGTGGTTTGGCAAGAAACCAAAGTTTTCATTTCTTAAAGTTTAGGGCTGTGATGCTTATGTGAAAAATCTTCAACCTGATAAGCTCGAACCCAAATCGGAGAAGTACGTCTTCATAGGATACCCAAAGGAAACTGTTGGGTACACCTTCTGTCGTGGTTTTGTCACGGCAGATGTCCGAAGGAAGGGACTTAGTCGTGGAGCCATCGCTACGGGTTATCTTAAAGGGGTTAAAGCGAACAAGGGACGCAGAGAATTTATACTAGTTCGGCCCCTTGCGGTGAAGGTAAAAGCCTAATCAAGTTGTTGTGGAATTGCTAGGGTTTCGATGACCAGGGAGTGAATACGCTTTGCCTGAGTCTCGGGTTGTTGTCGATTGTCCTGAACCGCCGCCAGGTCGTCCCCTTATATACACGGGTTGATGCCCGTCGGTTTACAGAATCCCGAGGCCGGCTCATAAACGTGTCTGGCTCGGTATCTGCTCTTTCTATCTTACAACACAAGTTTACATACCCATACCGGTTTATGTCTACAAGCCTTGAACCGGCTTTGGGCCTTGGGCCTTCATAAAGCGTCACCGTCTTGTCTTCATGGGCTTCAGGTATAGTGAACCACTTATGGGGTTAACCCGGCCTCTCCTTGCCGGTTTATGCCCAGTAGTAATGTCCCCAACATTAGGCCCTAGATTGATTTGAACTGGTTCATGTCAATCCTCAATACTTAAGAAAATTTCTTCTTCAGCACCTTCACATAGTCTTGTAAACCGCCGTGACATCACCTTCCAGGACCATGATAAATCGCCATGATGTCATCTGTTATTAAAAACTGCGTATAACCCACCTTCATTAATGGGCCTCCGACAATCGAGGCAACAGAGCTGTCACATATCCCATTTTTTCGGGCTCCTCGATTCTCGCGCCTGCCTTTTATCCATTCACCTTATAAATAAGGTCAAGGGGTCCCTTTCACTTTTCCCCCTCGTGCCTCTTCGCGTCATCTTCTTCCTCGCGCCGACCGACCTTCAAGCTCTGCCACCGCCGTCGTCCTTCGCCTTTGCCTCAACGACGACCGTTGCATCAACCTGACCGTACCAGAGAAACGCGGCGATCCTCCGCTGCTTCCTCAGCACCAGTAAGCTCCTTCTTTCCTCACTCCTGATCCACCATTAGGGTTTGGTGTTCTTCATAGTTCTTCAAAGTTCTTGAAGCTGTTCTTCTTGTTCCTCTTCAGTAATACCAATGGCTAGTTAGATCTAATTTCTCCAGCGCCCTTGTAGTTTAAACTCCTTTTTTCTTTGTTAGGGCATAAAACTCATCTGAACTTGCTGAACTCTTCAAACGCTTGAACTAGGTCAGAATATATTTTGATTTTCTAACGCATGATAGATCTGAAATTACCATGTCTCGCCGTGAAACTTGTTTTTCCTTCACTTACGCACCTTTAGACATATATCTTCAATACCAGATTAGGCGGTTTAACCTCATAGAAAATGATGACCCAGTAGATACCATTAGTCCCCTGTTGAACCGCCAATGCATTCTTCATTGTACTATCTCCATTGTCAGACTCCGGTTTATCAATAACAAACCCCGGTTTAACAATATGCTTACATCCTTGTACCGCTTTATAGTTGTTCACTGTGTATCTTAAACTGGCAATAATCATGTTTCAGCTTCTCAGTGCAATGGCCAAGCAAGTCTATGAATGCAACTGGGTTCCTTCCCGGGTCACGGAAGATCAGTTAAACAGATGCGTCACAATGGGCGCTTTGGCCAAGAAAGATGTCATCCACTGGAGGGCCCCTGGCCCGAAAAATCCTCCTACACCCAAGGACGGAGAGGTAGTCGTTTTTGTTGACCATCTGGGCCGAGGCTTTAGCCCTCCCGGTTCTAAATTCTTCCGAGATGTGCTGGCGAGTTTTCAACTTCGCCCTCAGGACATCGGTCCAAATTCTGTAACCAACATCTGCCACTTCCAAGTCTTCTGTGAAGCTTATCTGCAAGAGGAACCTACAGTTGAACTGTTTAGGGATTTCTTTCACTTAAACCGCCGCACAAAGTTCACGGATGGACCCAATACTGAATTGGGCGGAATGGTGGTTCAGAAAAGGAAGGAAGTCACTTTCCCTCATCCCAAGCTCCACAGTCACCCCAAAGAGTGGAACCAGACCTGGTTTTATTGCAAGGATACATCTCCAACTGATGAAAACCCCCTGCCGGGTTACCGTCCTGAACGCCTTATCAATACGCATCCTTTTCCTCAGAGATTAACGACAAAGGAAAGGGCCATCTATGCCCCACAACTGTCGAAGCTTAGAGCCTTTATGGCAAACGGTTTAACAGGTGTTGATTTTGCTCGTTGCTGGATCAGCTGGAGCGTCCTACCCTTAAGCCGGCGCCCCGGCCTGATGTTTGAATACATAGGGAGTTTGATCGACGCTCAACGGCACATTAATATTCAACTGACAGAGGCTGAAATTACTGAGGCTGTCAAGAAAATGTTGAACGAACCGGAGGCCGTCTGCAGCCAAACCGGACTAAGTCCTTTCTGTACCTTCAACAAACCGCCATCTGTAAGAATTATATAACCTCCTTACCGTGAGTTACTTCTTTCAAAATATTCTCTGAAAGTTTGTCTGATTTTGACAGGGTGATGATCCGTTCTGGAATAAAAAACCACAAGACAAATCGGCAAAACCGCAAGATAAACCGGCCAAGCCACTGCGCCCAAAGACCAAGGTTGTCAAAAAACCTGCCAAGAAAAGGACCACTGCATCTTTTGATGCAAATGGTGATGCTGATGTAGCTAATCCGGACTCAGAGGTAGAACTCGATTCTCTTGGTTCATTTTTCATACATCTCATTGACAATGACTATTATCAGGACGGAGCTGAAGGCAGTCAAGCTGATGAAGTAGAGGTAACCATTCTTTCCTCCGATTCAGATCCTCCGCCAACATCAAAAATCCATCGAGCAAACCGGAAAGTAAAATGTTCTCACCCCCTTGCTTACTTGGACCCAAACTTTCTTTTGAAGACGCAGCAGCACGAGGCTCGCCGCACAACCCGGCACAGCGGCCAGGTAGTTACCTCCGCCGGTTTACCGAACACTCCGGTTCGGAAACGCCGATCAGAGGTCTCTTATACCCTTGACACTTCATGCCCCAAAGCGGGTTGTTTCCGTCAGCCTCTTAACCCGTCTGATTCAAATTATCAGGGTACTTCCCACTCATCTTCTGGCGAGTCATCAGCCACAAAGCTTCCACCCCTCAAAACAGTTCTTGGGTGAGCTATACACTTGTTTTTATCCTTGATGTGTTATTTTTATAGAATGTACTGATCCTCATGTTTATGTTTCTCAGCGCCAAGACCAGACCCAGCAAGAAGGCTCGGTTGAATAAACCGGCTGATGATAACGTGTCTGTTGAACCGGAAAAGACCCCAGATCCTGAAGAGACCGATGTTGACGCCATGCTTAATGACCCACCGCCTCAAGTCCATGACTTCTTTGCTGAACAGGTGGAAGTTGACACCACAAGCCGTGCTGACCAACCAACCAGCCCTGTCCGAACTGATGATAAACTGGTCAGTCCAGTTAAAGATACTGATAAACCGCCAACTCCAGTAAAGGCTGCCGATGACAAAGATGATGATATTATGATTACTGGCATTGGCCACACCACTCCTGGCAATCCTGTCGCTTTGTCAAAGCATAATGCCAAGGACGAGCTCTCTGCTATCGGCAAAGGCAAATGGAATGCCGATTTATCAAGCTACGCCCATCTCAATGCTCAAGACATTCACTCTGGCTTTTTGGACCGTCTGTATACCAGCCGTGACTATGAAGTTGGTTTGGTAAACTTGATGAAGGAGCGATATGAGGTAACAACATAACTGTTTCTCTCTTACGTCCAATTGCAATTTATCAACTCCAGTAGCCCCCAAGTGACGGTTTATGATACCAATATGAACCGGGACTTAGTAATAACTTTATGTTTGCAACACTGCATCTTTTTTCACTGGTGTATCCCCCAATGGCCGGTTTAACTTTATAAAGATGAACCGGGACTTTTTTTAAAAGATTGCCCAGATTAGAACTTGGAGCAAACATACATTAGCCCCCAAGTGCCAAGAGTAATACTTGTATTATTCTTGGGACTTTGTAGAAATTTCTGAGAATAAGCAAATATGCATTAGCCCCCAAGTATCAAGTGCATAACTTGTTATGTGCTTGGTACTTCAATCATGTAGCATCAACTCATTATACTTCTATCTGTTATAGGCTGAACTGTGCAAAAAGGAAGCTCAAACCACTGATCTGCAAGAGAACATCAAATCCCAGCAAGCTGAAACCTCCAAGGCAAAGGATGAACTGACTAGCGCTTTAGCCGCTATGGAAAAGCTAAAGGAGGATTTCAACAAAGAGCGTGCGGATTGGAACACGGAAAAATCCGCTTTGCAGAAAAGAGCCGAGGACGCAGAAGCAGCTCTTAAACCGGTGGTAGATGAACTGACTGGCGTAAAGCGGCAGATACATGCCATGACTGCTGCTGTGTTCGGTAAGCATCCTTGCTTTATACTTTCAACATATCTTCCCATGTATTGCCGGTTTACTGACATTTGTAATGATGCAGGAACTCGCATTAGTCATCTGGGCTCTAATGTACAGAAGAAGCTGAAGGCCGCCTACACGCTGATAGAGCAATTGTATACCGGCGCGCAACAAATCATCTGCACCGCTTCTCACAATAAGCCTCCCCCGACGTTAATCAAGGATACCTTAGACAGGTTATCTATGCTGCCTACCCGGGTGGAAGAGCTAAAGAGATCTGCTGCAAGAGCTGGCGCTTTGACTGCACTAACCCGGGCAAAAGCATGGGTGCCTGATCTTGATCCGGCGGACGTCATTAAAGGCTACCCAAGCTTAAAAGAAGATGGATCAGAATTTTGCACCGATGATCTCCGCGCCATAAACCAGGAAGTGCGTCCACTGGCTTGTCAACTCGTTGAAGAGGCTGATCTTTCGTTTTACCAGGCGAGTTACGACACTGATAACAAACGGGTTCCTGCACCGACTCCTGAGGCTCAAAACCTGATCCCTCCAATCTGTAAGCATACTTATGCCCCTGACATTGAACCGTCCACCCTTATAAGCGACGAAGCTGTGTTCCAAGCGTTAACTGGGATCGACTGGACAACTGTTGACTTCCAGCCGCTGGGTAGAGACGAAGAGGATGAACCGGTGCAAGATGATCCGCAGCCATCAGGTCAAGCTGGTGACCAACCATAATCCGGAGGCCGGTTTAGTCGTCCACGTGCTGCAACACTTATTTGAGAAACAATTATCCTTTTGGGCACTGAAACGCCTTGTAATAGACTAGTTAAAACATTTTCTCTGTTATGCCTTCATGCATATTTATCCGCGACTGATGCTTGCTAATTCGCCATGCTTTAAGATATGATGTTCATAATCCATAGCAATTTATTCAAGCTATCCCTGCAGATAAAAAGCTTAAAGCGCCCTGGCGGTTTACCACCAGGCGGGTCATAATACCCAAATATATATATAACCAAGGTTTATAACCAAGGTTGTAAAAAGATAACCAAATATGGAAATATGTGATACCTGTGACCTTGAGGCATAATGTTGGTTGACCAACTTTGTAGTGAGGGTAATAACCCTAACCCGGAGTATCAGTAACTCCTGTCATATTATGCCAGTTTACAATAAAACCGTTTTGGGTTGTGATAAACACTGGTTTATTCAATACTGGTGACTTTGAGTCGAAACCAGACCGGGCTGATAGTCTCCCGATTACAACTTGATCATGTACTAACAACTTGGAGTTGACAGCCTAACCGGGTTGATGAACACCGGTTTAAAAACATTAGAAATCTTGTCAAAAGAGAGAAAAACTTAGCAAAAAGCAAATAAAAACCCTTGGAGTCGAGGCTTTTCACGGGCTGCCAGGCCCCAAATTCGAGGCTTTTCATGGGCTGCCAGGCCACTGAGTTAACCATTTCACAAAGCCTTTTAAGATGGCCCTCAATCCTTAACCAATCATCGTTTTAACTTGACAAGTTCAGGGTCTTATTTTAGAGTAACTTGTCAAAGTTCGAAGGGTCATACCAGGTTTACCTGGGCGGAGTGACTTACTTAAATAGGCAGGCTAACCCGGGGTTTTAGGTGTATACACCAGGCTTCCAAGCCATGGCTTGATAGCCTATTACAAGTGCAGATTCTTTGTTCATTTCGACAGCAAAGAATCCCCAAGTAATATTTTGAGTTGTGCTCAGCCGGTGCCTATGTTTGAGTAGTTATTTTGCAACACTCTCTTTGGCCCCGGATTGATTTGGCTTTAAGCCGATCAAGAGGTGTGACTATGGTTCGGATACGACCAAGCCCCCAAGTGATGCTGTGGCATTGCGCTGATCAAGAGGTGTAGCTATGGTTCGGATACGACCAAGCCCCCAAGTGATGTTGTATAAAGTTTTGATATGCTGAATCAAGGGGTAAACCGGACACTGCTTTATAAACAGAAGCTCCATGTAACCACACATGATGTAAGAAAAACAACAGATACCCTGCTTTAGCTGAGGTTCCGGTTTATTATATTGATCATAATATATACATTGTCATAATATGTACATAAGCAGAGCCTATGGCTCAAGTATAGTAGGGCCGAAGATGAGCAATATTCCACGGCCGGTGGGTCTCCTCCTTCGATCTACGTGAGACTTTGCGCTCTCGAACATCGATTAGGTAGTATGACCCATTGTGTAGATTCTTGCTGACCACAAAGAGTCCTTCCCAAGGGGGGGGGGATAACTTGTGCATATCCGTCTGATCCTGGATGAGTCGGAGCACCAAATCGCCTTCTTGAAAGGTTCTGGTTCTAACCCGGCGGCTGTGATAACGACGCAGATCTTGCTGATAAATCGTCGAACGGGCTGCTGCCATGTCACGCTCCTCATCTAACAGGTCCAGAGCTTCCTGCCGTGCCTTCTCATTGTCAGCTTCGACATATGCCGCTACACGGGGTGAGTCATGACGGATGTCACTAGGAAGAACCGCTTCCGCTCCATAAACCATGAAGAACGGTGTGTACCCCGTCGATCTGTTGGGTGTGGTATTGATGCTCCATAACACAGAAGGTAACTCCTCAACCCAACCACCCGGCGTCCGTTGCAAAGGAACCATAAGCCGGGGTTTGATGCCTCTCAAGATCTCTTGATTGGCCCTCTCCGCTTGACCATTGGACTGGGGGTGAGCCACTGATGATACGTTAAGCCGTATGTGCTCACGTTGACAGAACTCCTTCATGGCACCCTTTGACAGATTGGTACCATTGTCTGTTATAATGTTGTGTGGAAAGCCAAACCGGAAGATCACCTTTTTGATGAATTGAACCGCCGTAGCTGCATCACACTTACTGACTGGCTCTGCCTCCACCCACTTCGTGAACTTATCAACCGCCACCAAAAGGTGGGTCTTCTTGTCCTTGGATCTCTTGAAGGGCCCAACCATATCCAGCCCCCAAGTTGCAAACGGCCAAGTGATTGGAATCATCCTCAATTCTTGAGCCGGTACATGAGCACGTCGTGAGAATTTTTGACATCCATCACACCTTTTGACCAAGTCCTCGGCATCAGCATGAGCTGTTAACCAATAAAAACCATGACGAAACGCCTTGGCCACCAGAGACTTTGAACCGGCGTGGTGACCACAATCTCCTTCGTGGATCTCACGCAAAATTTCACGGCCTTCTTCAGGAGACACACAGCGTTGAAATGCCCCTGTCACACTGCAATGATGTAACTCTCCATTGATAATAGTCATGGACTTGGACCGCCAGATTATCTGCCTGGCCAAAGTTTCATCCTCTGGTAACTCGCCCCGGTTCATATACGCCAAATATGGAACCGTCCAATCCGGAATAACATGAAGAGCCGCCACCAACTGAGCTTTCGGATCAGGAATAGCCAAATCCTCTTCACCAGGGAGCTTGACGGACGGATTATACAGCACATCCAGGAAGACATTAGGTGGAACCGGTTTACGTTGGGAACCCAAACGGCTTAAAGCGTCCGCCGCTTCATTCTTCCGCCGGTCCACATGATCCACCTGATAACCTTTGAAGTGACCTGCAACCATATCCACCTCACGACGATATGCCGCCATGAGTGGGTCCTTGGAATCCCAAGTGCCGGACACTTATTGAGCCACCAGGTCCGAGTCACCGAAGCACTTAACTCGGCTTAGGTTCATCTCCTTAGCCATCCGAAGACCATGGAGTAAGGCCTCATATTCAGCTGCATTGTTAGTGCAAGGGAACATTAAACGGAGAACATAACAAAACTTATCACCTCATGGGGAAGTTAATACGACTCCAGCCCCCGAGCCCTCCAATTGCCTGGACCCATCAAAATGAATAGTCCAATAAGTATGATCCGGCTTCTCTTATGGCACTTGTAGTTCTGTCCAATCATTGATGAAATCCACAAGTGCCTGAGATTTGATCGCCGTTCGGGGTATGTATTCCAACCCGTGAGGCCCGAGCTCGATAGCCCACTTAGCAATCCGGCCGGTTGCTTCCCTGTTCTGGATTATATCCCCCAAAGGAGCAGAGCTGACCACCGTGATGGGATGACCTTGGAAATATTGCTTAAGCTTCCGGCTTGCCATGAAAACTCCATACACTAACTTCTGCCAATGCGGGTACCTCTGCTTGGACTCAATAAGTACCTCACTGATATAGTACACCGGCTGTTGAACCGGATATTCCTTTCCGGCCTCCTTGCGCTCAACCACAATAGCCACGCTAACAGCCCGGGCGTTAGCTGCCGCATATAGCAACAATGGCTCTTTGTCAACCGGAGCAGCGAGAACCGGCGGATTAGCCAGCTGCCGCTTTAAGTCCTCAAATGATTCATTAGCGGCGTCACTCCAGACGAAGTTATCCATTTTCTTCAGCATCTGATACAAAGGGATGGCCTTCTCGCCAAGCCGGCTGATAAACCGGCTCAACCGGCAATCCGGCCTGCCAGGCGTTGAACATCATTGATACACTTCGGTTTGGCCAAAGAGGTGATGGCTTTGATCTTTTCCGGATTAGCTTCAATGCCCCTGTTAGATACCAAAAAGCCCAAGAGCTTGCCTGCCGGTACACCAAAAACACACTTGGCCGGATTAAGCATCATCTTATAAACCCGCAGGTTATCAAAGGTCTCTTTCAAGTCATCTATCAATGTCTCCTTCTGTCTAGATTTTACCACAATATCATCCACATAAGCATGAACATTGCGGCCGATCTGATCATGAAGACAATTCTGCACACACCGCTGATAAGTCGCCTGGGCACTCTTGAGCCCAAAGGGCATAGACACATAACAGAAGGCTCCAAAGGGAGTTATGAAGGCTGTCTTCTCCTGGTCCTTAACTGCCATTTTGATCTGATGGTAACCAGAATACGCATCTAGAAAGCTCAAACGCTCGCAACCCACCGTAGCATCAATGATTTGATCAATACGAGGGAGGGCAAAAGGATCTGCTGGACAAGCTTTGTTGAGATCTGTGTAGTCCACACACATACGCCAAGTGCCGTTCTTCTTGAGCACCAGCACGGGATTAGCCAACCACTCAGGATGAAACACTTCGATGATAAACCCAGCCGCCAAGAGCCTGGCAACTTCTTCTCCAATAGCCTTGCGTCTTTCTTCGTTGAACCGGCGGAGAAATTATTTGACCGGTTTATACTTGGGATCAACATTGAGAGTGTGCTCAGCGAGTTCTCTCGGTACACCTAGCATGTCAGAAGGTTTCCATGCGAAGATGTCCCGATTCTCACGGATGAACTCGATGTGCGCGCTTTCCTATTTCGGATCCAAGTTAGCGCTGATGCTAAACTGCTTGGATGAATCGCCAGGAATGAAATCAACAAGCTTAGTCTCATCAGCCGATTTAAACTTCAAAGCCGGTTCATGCTCTGTAGTCGGCTTTTTCAAAGAAGTCATATCCGCCGGATCAACATTGTCCTTGTAGAACTTCAACTCTTTCGTTGCACAAACCGACTCAGCATATGTCGCATCACCTTCTTCACACTCCAAAGCGATCTTGCGGCTCCCATGCACTGTTATAGTTCTCTTGTGACCCGGCATCTTGAGCTGCAGATAGACATAACAAGGCCATGCCATAAACTTAGCATAAGCTGGCCGTCCAAACAGGGCATGATACGGGCTTTTGATTTTCACCACTTCGAAGGTCAATGTTTCTGATCTCGAGTCATGCTCATCTCCGAAAGCCACCTCAGAGCTATTTTACTAACAGGATATGCCGATTTACCAGGCACCACACCATGGAACACCATATTGGACGGTTTAAGATTTTTATCCGTTAACCCCATGCGACGGAAAGTTTCGTAATAAAGGATACTGATACTACTCCCCCCATCCATGAGTACCTTAGTGAACTTATAACCTCCCACCTGAGGCGCCACCACCAATGCCAGATGACCCGGATTGTCAACCCGGGGTGGATGATCCTCTCTACTCCACACGATCGGCTGCTCAGACTAGCACAAGTAACGGGGCATCGCCGGTTCAACGGAGTTCACTGCCCTTTTATGAAGCTTCTGATCGCGCTTGCACAAACTAGTGGTGAAGACATGATACTGCCCACTATTCAACTGCTTTGGGTTGCTCTGATAACCCGACTGCTGCTGTTGCTGCTGATTGCCCTGATGATTATAACCACCTTGGTTGCCCTGATTGCCTTGATTGTTATGTCCACCCTGATTACCGTGGAAGCCTGAACCGGAATTGCCTCCACCATAACCCGGCCCATGAAATCCGGGGCCTGAACCGCCACCCGGTCCATGATCATACCAAAAGAGATCAGAATTTTTGAATTCCTGCATGATATAACAATCCTTCCAGAGGTGCGTGGACGGTGTCTCCTTCGTTCCGTGTTTTGGGCAAGGCTGGTTTAACAGATAAGACAGGCGGTCCGGGTTAGGACTTGGCCCTCCACCACGCTGGGGTGGTTTACCCTTACGCCGTTGGCCTTTGTCATGTGTGTTGGTATTCGCCACGAAGTCTAAGCTGTGGTCCGCTTTACGCTTGCCGCCGTTTCCATGACCCGCCGGGTTATGCTGCTGCCCCTTGGAGTTGCCGCTCCTCTTTCCCTTCCCTGTCTTATCATCGTCAGACTCGGGGTCCTTGGTACTATCAGAGTCGGCATACTTTACCAGAGCTGTCATAAGTGTTCCCATATCATTACAATGACGTTTGAGCCGTCCCAACTTCAACTTCAGGGGTTCAAACCGGCAATTGCCTTCCAATGTTAAAACTGCGGTATCAGCGTTGATGCGGTCCGATGAATGCAAAATCTCCGAAACCCGGTGCACCCAACGGGTTGTTGACTCTCCTTCCTCCTGGACACAGGCAGCTAAGTCCACAATTGACATGGGCTGCTTGCATGTATCCTTGAAATTCTGGATAAACTGGGCTCTCAATTCGACCCATGACCTAATAGAATTAGCTGGTAAGCTCTTCAGCCAAGTGCGGGCTGTCCCCTCTAGCATCATGGTGAAGTATTTAGCACACGCCGCATCGTCCACATCCAGCATCTCCATGGCCATCTCATAGCTTTCAACCTATGTCTCGGGGGATAAATCGGCGGTGTAATTCGGCACCTTGCGCGGGCCTTTGAAATCCTTGGGAAGATGCACATTGCGCAGCGCTGGGACGAGACATGGTACTCCCAAAGAGCTAGAAGTAACTCCTGGTTCCACCGACGTGGTTGGACGAACTGGAGTAAGCTGGCGAGCCTCATGCTGCGCTGCTAACTCGGCCTCCCGACGAGCTCTAGCGCGATCCACCACATCTTGAGCATCACCGCCACCACCCACTGGGTTATGACCAGGGGTGGATCACGGTTTCGCGCATTGCTTGACATGGTCGGCTCATCAATACGCCTTCTGTAGCTCTGGCTTGGGCGAGGAGTAGAATGGATCCTTTCGCGACTATATGAATAAGCCTGCTGCTGAACCAAAGCTATCTGAAGAAGCTCCCTAGCCCGCCGCGTCTCAACTGTGATCGGAGACTCGCCTTTGATCGGGAGGGCCGCCAGCCGTGAAGCGGCAGCGACAATGTTGTCCATCGGGTTAGAGTAATGACCCGGTGGTGTTGGGACATGCTGTGTCACAATGTTGTTCTGGTGAGGCGGATCCACCAAACGTGGCTGAACCGGCGCCCCCGCTCCAGGTGCCTCCGCCCGGTTTACTACCGGCGGATTACTGGTCCCTGCTCCTGGGGTATTAAAGAGGTTCCTAGCTTCATAAATCGGCGGCAGACAAGATCGGTACCTCCTTTTCAGGACATCGTTCGACGCGCTCTGATCCAGCATAAGCCGGTAAGCCTGTGCATCCAATGCGGCCCGTTCTGCAGCCATCCTGGTATCCTCAGCCGCCAAGTCGGCTTTGGCCTGGGTGATCTGATCTTTCACCTTCGCTATTTCCGCATTATGTGCATCTTGATCTGCCGGGTTAACCTCCGCCATCAGCGTTGCCAAAGCGTCAAATAAATCAGATAGAACCTGAGCCGGCGGTCGCACAGGGCCTCCTTCCCCGGCCGTTGTCGCTGCTGCTAATCCGGAAATCACCGCCGCTGCGGTGGAAGAGTGGAGCGCTGGCTGTGTACCGGCCATGAAGATCGCAACCCGGTTCGGCGGATCGAAGGGGTCCGGAATACTGTCGCCATCGGAACAGCCCCCAATCCGGCCATCTTGCAATTGATATAACGACTCGGTCTCTCCGGTTGATGACTCGCCGCCGGAATAAACGACGGTCTCGCCACCAGATTCCGATCTATCGTCAGATTCCACTCCGTGGATGACTCCCACGAAGGCACGCTTCATGGCAGGCTTAACCCGGGCAGATCTCGCATGCCGAGCCGTCTCGACGATGTCGGTGCAGATGTCCGGCTCAGGGCCCGGTTCGCCGATCTTGCCAATGAAAACGTGTATGCCACCGAAGGGGACTCGGTACCCGTACTCGATTGAGCCGGCCTCGCGGCCCCAGCCTGCATCGTCGATGTAGAGCTTGCCACGATGACTCTTGGTCATCCGGCCCACAACGTAGCCCTTGAGTCGTTCAAAGCTGCCCTCTAAGAACTCGAAACCATCGTGCGATGGCCCCACGGTGGGCGCCAACTGTCGTGGTTTTGTCACGGCAGATGTCCTAAGGAAGGGACTTAGTCGTGGAGCCATCGCTACGGGTTAGCTTAAAGGGGTTAAAGCGGACAAGGGACGCAGAAAGTTTATACTGGTTCGGCCCCTTGCGGTGAAGGTAAAAGCCTAATCCAATTGTTGTGGAATTGCTAGGGTTTCGATGACCAGGGAGCAAATACGCTTTGCCTGAGTCTCGAGTTGTTGTCTGTTGTCCTGAACCGCCGCCGGGTCGTCCCCTTATATACACGGGTTGACGCCCGTCAGTTTACAGAATCCCGAGGCCGGCTCATAAATGTGTCCGGCTCGGTATCTGCTCTTTCTATCTTACAACACAAGTTTACATACCCATACCGGTTTATGTCTACAAGCCTTTAACCGGCTTTGGGCCCTGGGCCTTCATAAAGCGTCACCGTCTTGTCTTCATGGGCTTCAGGTATAGTGAACCACTTATGGGGTTAACCCGGCCTCTCCTGGCCGGTTTACGCCTAGTAGTAATATCCCCAACACCTTCTATCACAGATCCGAAGGCAAAATATTCATTGCTAAGAATGGATCCTTTCTAGAGAAGGAGTTTCTCTCGAAAGAAGTGAGTGGGAGGAAAGTAAAACTTGATGAGGTAATTGTACCTTCTCCCGAATTGGAAAGTAGTTTATCACAGAAATCAATTCCAGTGATTCCTACACCAATTAGTGAGGAAGCTAATGATGATGATCATGAAACTTCAGATCAAGTTACTACAGAACCTCGTATGTCTTCCAGAGTACGGTCCGCACCAGAGTGGTATGGTAATCCTGTTATAGAAGTCATGTTACTAGACCATGGTGAACCTACGAACTATGAGGAAGCGATGATGAGCCTAGATTCCGCGAAATGGCATGAGGCCATGAAATCTGAGATGGGATCCATGTATGACAACAAAGTGTGGACTTTGGTGGATTTGCCCGATGATTGGCAAGCCATAGAAAATAAATGGATCTTCAAGAAGAAGGCCGACGCTGACGGTAATGTTACTGTTTACAAAGCTCGACTTGTTGCAAAAGGTTTTCGACAAGTTCAAGGAGTTGACTACGATGAGACTTTATCACCCGTAGCGATGCTTAAGTCTGTCTGAATCATGTTAGCAATTGCCGCATTTTATGATTATGAAATTTGGCAAATGGACGTCAAAACTGCATTCCTGAATGGATTTCTAGAAGAAGAATTGTATATGATGCAACCAGAAGGTTTTGCCGATCCAAAGGGTGCTAACAAAGTGTGCAAGCTCCAGCAATCCATTTATGGACTGGTGCAAGCCTCTCGGAGTTGGAATAAACGTTATGATAGTGTGATCAAAGCATATGGTTTTATACAGACTTTTGGAGAAGCATGTATTTACAAGAAAGTGAGTGGGAGCTCTGTAGCATTTCTAATATTATAAGTGGATGAAAAATTGTTGATTGGAAATGATATAGAATTTCTGGATAACATAAAAGGATACTTGAATAAGAGATTTTCTATGAAAGACCTCGGTGAAGCTGCTTACATATTGGGCATCAAGATCTATAGAGATAGATCAAGACGCTTAATTGGACTTTCACAAAGCACATACCTTGATAAAGTTTTGAAGAAGTTCAAAATGGATCAGTCAAAGAAAGGGTTCTTGCCTGTGTTACAAGGTGTGAAATTGAGCCAGACTCAATGCCCGACCACTGCAGAAGATAGAGAGAAAATGAAAGTCATTCCCTATGCTTCGGACATAGGTTCTATCATGTATGCAGTGCTGTGTACCAGACCTGATGTGTGCCTTGCTATAAGTATAGCAGGGCGGTACCAAAGTAATCCCAGAGTGGAGCACTGGACAGCGTTCAACAACATCCTGAAATACCTGAAAAGGACTAAGGATGTGTTTCTCGTTTATGGAGGTGACAAAGAGCTCGTCGTAAACGGTTACGTTGATGCAAGCTTTGACACTGATCCGGATGACTCTAAGTCACAATCCAGATACGTATTTTTATTGAATGGTGGAGCTGTCAGTTGGTGCAGTTCCAAGCAAAGCGTCGTGGCGGGATCTACGTGTGAAGCGGAGTACATAGCTGCTTCGGAAGCATCAAATGAAGGAGTCTGGATGAAGGAGTTCATATCCGATCTAGGTGTGATACCTAGTGCATCGGGTCCAATGAAAATCTTTTGTGACAATACTAGTGCAATTGCCTTGGCAACAGAATCCAGATTTCACAAGAGAACCAAGCATATCAACAGACACTTCAACTCCATCCGTCATCAAGTGTCGGAAGGGGACATAGAGATTTGCAAGATACATATGGATCTGAATGTTGCAAACCCGTTGACTAACCCTCTTCGACGAGCAAAACATGATCAGCACCAAAACTCCATGGGTGTTAGAATCATTACTTTGTAATCTAGATTATTGACTCTAGTGCAAGTGGGAGGCTGAAGGAAATATGCCCTAGAGGCAATAATAAAGTTATTATTTATTTCCTTATTTCATGATAAATGTTTATTATTCATGCTAGAATTGTATTAACCGGAAACTTAGTACATGTGTGAATACATAGACAAAACAAAGTGTCCCTAGTATGCCTCTACTTGAGTAGCTCGTTTATCAAAGATGGTTATGTTTCCTAACCATAGACATGTGTTGTCATTTGATGAACGGGATCACATCATTAGGAGAATGATGTGATGGACAAGACCCGTTCGTTAGCTTAGCATTATGATCGTTACTGTTTCATTGCTACTGCTTACTTCATGACTTATACATGTTCCTCGGACTATGAGATTATGCAACTCCCAATACCAGAGGAACACTTTGTGTGCTATCAAGCATCACAACGTAAATGGGTGATTATAAAGATGCTCTACAGGTGTCTCCGAAGGTATTTTTTGGGTTGGCATAGATCGAGATTAGGATTTGTCACTCCGTGTTTCGGAGAGGTATCTTTGGGCCCTCCCGGCAATGCTTGTCACTACAAGCCTTGCAAGAAATGGGACTAATGAGTTAGTTGCAGGATGAAGTATTACGGAACGAGTAAAGAGACTTGCCGGTAACGAGATTGAACAAGGTATGATGATACCGACGATCGAATCTCGGGCAAGTAACATACCGATGACAAAGGGAACAACGTATGTTGTTATGCGGTTTGACCGATAAAGATCTTCATAGAATATGTAGGAACCAATATGAGCATCCAGGTTCTGCTATTGGTTATTGACCGGAGATGTGTCTCGGTCATGTCTACGTAGTTCTCGAATTCGTAGGGTCCGCACGCTTAATGTTCAATGATGATTTGTATTATGAGTTATGTGTTTTGATGACCGAAGTTTGTTCGGAGTCCCGGATGAGATCACGGACGTGACGAGGAGTCTCAAAATGGTCGAGACATAAATATTGATATATTGGACCATGTTATTCGGACACCGGAAGTGTTCCGGATAGTTTCGGGTAAAAATGGAGTGCTGGAGGGGTTACCGGAACCCCCCGGGGAGTTGATGGGCCTTTGTGGGCCTTAGTGGGAAGGAGAGGCAGTGGCCAGGAGGTGGCGCCCCCCTCCCCAAGCCTAGTCCGAGATGGACAAGGGGTTGGGGGCGCGGCCCCCCTCTCCCTTCCTTCCCCCTTCTCCTTTAGGTGGAAACCTACTAGGACTTGGAGTCCTGGTAGGATTCCCCTTCTCCCGGTACGCCTAGCTAGGGCCAGCCAGCCTCCCCCTCCCTCCTTTATATACGGGGACAGGGGGCAACCTAGAACACACAAGTTGATCTTTTAGCCGTGTGCGGTGCCCCCCTCCACAGTTACACACCTCGATCATATCGTCGTAGTGCTTAGGCGAAGCCCTGCGCCGGTAACATCAACATCACCGTCGCCACGCCGTCGTGCTGACGGAACTCTCCCTCGGCCTCAAATGGATCAAGGGTACGAGGGGCATCATCGAGCTGAACGTGTGCTGAACGCGGAGGTGCCGTACGTTCGGTACTTGGATTGGTTGGATCGCGAAGAACTTCGACTACATCAACCGCGTTACTAAACGCTTCCGCTTTCGGTCTACGAGGGTACGTGGACACACTCTCCCCTCTTGTTGCTATGCATCTCCTAGATAGATCTTGCGTGATCGTAGGATTTTTTTTTGAAATTACTGCGTTCCCCAACAAATCTTAGCAACTGAACTGGTATCAAATACCCAGGGGTTGCTACGAACACTAGTAAAGTACACTGATGTCTACTACGCAACTTTATTCTTGTAGACTCGTGTTGGGCCTTCAAGCGCAGAGTTTTGTAGGACAGTAGCAATTTTCCCTCAAGTGGATGACCTAAGGTTTATCAATCCGTGGGAGGCGTAGGATGAAGATGGTCTCTCTCAAACAACCCTGCAATCAAATACAAGAAATCTCTTGTGTCCCCAACACACCCAATGCAATGGCAAATTGTATAGGTGCACTAGTTCGGCGAAGAGATGGTGATAAAAGTGTAATATTGATTGTATAAATATATTTTTATAATCTGAATAAATAAAAACAGCAAGGTAGCAAATAGTAAACGGGCACAAAAACAGTATTGCAATGCTTGAAAGTGAGGCCTAGGGTCCTTACTTTCGCTAGTGCAATCTCTCAACAGTGCTAATATAATTGGATCATATAACCATCCCTCAACGTGCAACGAAGAATCATTCAAAAGTTCCTATCTAGCAGAGAACATAAGAATAAACTGTTTGTAGGGTACGAAACCACCTCAAAGCTATTCTTTCTGTTCGATCTATTCAAGAGTTCGTACTAAAATAACACAAAGCTATTCTTTCCGTTCGATCTATCCTAGAGTTCATACTAAAATAACACCAAAGCAAATTCATATTCATAATACTCAATCCAACACAAAGAACTTCAAAGAGTGCCCCAAGATTTCTACCGGAGAAACAAAGACAAGAACGTGCATCAACCCCTATGCATAGATTACCCCAACGTCACCTCGGGAATCCGCGAGTTGAGTGCCAAAACATATATCAAGTGAATCAATACGATACCCCATTGTCACTACAAGTATTCAATTGCAAGACATATATCAAGTGTTCTCAAATCCATAAAAGTATTCAATCCGATAACAAAGAAATCTCAAAGGGAAAAACTCAATTCATCACAACAAGATAGAGAGGGGAAAACACCATATGATCTGACTATATTAACAAAGCCCGCGATACATCAAGATCGTGACATCTCAAGAACACGAGAGAGAGGGAGAGAGAGATTAAACACATAGCTACTGGTACAAACCCTCAGCCCCGAGGGTGGACTACTCCCTCCTCATCGTGGTGGCCGCCAAGATGATGAAGATGGCCACCGGAGATGATTTCCCCCTTCGGTAGGGTGCCGGAAAGGGTCTAGATTGGTTTTCGGTGGCTACAGAGGCCTACGGTGGCGGAACTTCTGATCTAGGGTTATTTCTGATGGTTTCTCTATTTATAGGATTTTTTGGCGTCAGTTTCACACGAAGATGGGCCTCGAGGTGAGCACAACCCATCGGGGCGAGCGAGGCCCACCAGGCGCGCCCTGGTGGGTTGTGCCCTCCTCATGGCTCTTCTGGCCCTCCCACGAAGCTTCGGGGGTCTCTTTTGTTCCAAAAAAATCGTCAAAAAGTTTCAGCTCATTTGGAGAACTTTCATTTCTGCACAAAAAACAGCACCACGGTAGTTCTGCTGAAAACAACGTCAGTCCGGGTTAGTTCCATGCAAATCATACCAAAACCATATAAAAATTGTTGTAAACATGGCATGAATACTTCATAAATTATTGATACGTTGGAGACGTATTAGCATCCCCAAGCTTAATTCCTACTCGTCCTCGGGTAGGTAAATGATAAAAGAAATAATTTATGAAGTGTGAATGCTAGAAAAGTGCATAAGTTTGATCAATGATAATTTCAATCACTTTTCCTAGCATCATAACAGCAACTCTTTCTCATAAAACTTATTATGATAAAGTAGCAATTCAAAACGGAATTTTTGTTGTGGAAAGCTACCTATCATATTCGTCACATATTCTTTTCTTTGTAGTATGGACATTTGGACTTTTATCTGGTTCAAAGCAATAGTCTAGTTTTGATATGAGGACTTAAATACTCAAGAATACCAACAAGCAGCCATGTCTTTCAAAATAACAATGCTAAAATAAGTTATCCCTAGCCCATCTTGCTCAATCATTGATCCATTCATGAAACACACTCGCATATTAGCTACACCCAATGCTCAAGTACGATCATAGTGCCCCCTAGTTGGTGCTTTATAAGAGAAGATGGAGACTCAAATTTAAAATAAAAAATTGCATAAAGCAAAAGAAAGGCCCTTCGCAGAGGGAAGTAGGGATTTGTAGAGGTGCCAGAGCTCAAAGCAAAAATTGAGAGGTAAAAACATTTTGAGAGGCATAATTTTCCCACCAACGAAAATGACTTAGAGTTCCCAACACTTTCCATGCTAGATATATCATAGGCGGTTCCCAAACAGAAAATAAAGTTTATTCCTTTTCCCACCATACTTTCACTTTCCATCGTTAACCGTATCCACGGGTGCCCTCCAGACCAACACTTTCGAAGGAATTTATTGAAGGAAATATGGCCTAGAGGCAATAATAAAGTTATTATTTATTTCCTTATTTCATGATAAATGTTTATTATTCATGCTAGAATTACATTAACCGAAAACTTAGTACATGTGTGAATACATAGACAAACAGAGTGTCACTAGTATGCCTCTACTTGACTAGCTCGTTCATCAAAGATGGTTAAGTTTCCTAACCATAGACATGAGTTGTCATTTGATTAACGGGATCACATCATTAGAGAATGATGTGAGTGACAAGACCCATCCGTTAGCTTAGCACGATGATTGTTTAATTTGTTGCTATTGCTTTCTTCATGACTTATACATGTTCCTATGACTATGAGATTATGCAACTCCCGAATACCGGAGGAACACTTAGTGTGCTATCAAACGTCACAACGTAACTGGGTGATTATAAAGATGCTCTACAGGTGTCTCCGATGGTGTTTGTTGAGTTGGCATAGATCGAGATTAGGATTTGTCACTCCGATTGTCGGAGAGGTATCTCTGGGCCCTCTCGGTAATGCACATCACTATA
This sequence comes from Aegilops tauschii subsp. strangulata, assembly GCF_002575655.3. Classification (NCBI taxonomy): domain Eukaryota; kingdom Viridiplantae; phylum Streptophyta; class Magnoliopsida; order Poales; family Poaceae; genus Aegilops; species Aegilops tauschii. The sequence continues at coordinate 384,292,375 of NC_053037.3, read as the reverse complement.
AGCCTTGCAAGCAATGTGACTAATGAGTTAGTTACAGGATGATGCATTACGGAACGAGTAAAGAGACTTGCCGGTAACGAGGTTGAACTAGGTATTGAGATACCGACGATCGAATCTCGGGCAAGTAACATACCGATGACAAAGGGAACAACGTATGTTGTTATGCGGTTTGACCGATAAAGATCTTTGTAGAATATGTGGGAGCCAATATGAGCATCCAGGTTTCGCTATTGGTTATTGACCAGAGATGAGTCTCGGTCATGTCTACATAGTTCTCGAACCCGTAGGGTCCGCATGCTTAAACATTTGATGACAATCGGTATTATGAGTTTATGTGTTTTGATGTACCGAAGGTAGTTCGGAGTCTTGGATGTGATCACGTACATGATGAGGAGTCTCGAAATGGTCGAGACATAAATAATGATATATTGGACGATGTTATTCGGACAACGGATGAGTTCCGGGGGTCATCGGATAAATATCGGAGTGCCGGAAGGGTTATTGGAACCACCGGAGAAGTAACGGGCCTTATTGGGCCTAGGGGGAGAGAGAGAGGGGCTGCCAAGGGCTGGTCGCGTGCCCCCATGGGCCTGGTCCAAATTGGACTAGGGGGAGGGGCGGCGCCCCCTCCTTCCTTCTCTTTCCCCCTCCTTCCTTCGTCTCCTAGTAGGACTAGGAAAGGGGGGAGTCCTACTCCTACTAGGAGGAGGATTCCTCCCCCCTTGGCGCGCCTATGAGGGCCGGCCGGCCTCCCCCTCCCTCCTTTATATACGTGGGGAGGGAGGCACCCTAGAAGACATCAAAGTTGATCTTAGCCGTGTGCGGTGCCCCCCTCCACAGATTTCCACCTCGGTCATATCGTTGTAGTGCTGAGGCGAAGCCCTGCATCAGTAACTTCATCAACACCGTCACCACGCCGTCGTGCTGATGGAACTTTCCCTCGGCCTCAGCTGGATCAAGAGTTCTAGGGACATCACCGAGATGAATGTGTGCATATCGCGAAGGTGTCGTGCATTCGGTACTTGATCGGTTGGATCGCGAAGACGTTCGACTACATCAACCGCGTTACTTAACACTTTCGCTTTCGGTGTACGAGGGTACGTGGACACACTCTCCCGCTCGTTGCTATGCATCACATAGATAGATCTTGCGTGATCGTAGGTCAAATTTTTGAAATACTACGTTCCCCAACAGTGGCATCTGAGCCAGGTCTATGCGTAGATGTTATATGCACGAGTAGAACACATAGAGTTGTGGGCGATAATAGTCAAACTGCTTACCAGCATGTCATACTTTGATTCGGCGGTATTGTTGGATGAAGCGGCTCAGACCGACATTAGGCGTACGCTTATGCGAGACTGGTTCTACCGACGTGCTTCGCACACAGGTGGCTAGTGGGTGTTAGTTTCTCCAACTTTAGTTGAATCGAGTGTGACTACGCACGGTCCTTGTTGAAGGTTAAAATAGCACACTTGACGAAAAATCGTTGTGGTTTTGATGCGTAGGTAAGAATGGTTCTTGCTCAGCCCGTAGCAGCCACGTAAAACTTGCAACAACAAAGTAGAGGACGTCTAACTTGTTTTTGCAGGGCATGTTGTGATGTGATATGGTCAAGACGTGATGATATAAATTGTTGTATGAGACGATCATGTTTTGTAACAGAGTTATCGGCAACTGGCAGGAGCCATATGGTTGTCGCTTTATTGTATGCAATGCAATCGCCATGTAATTGCTTTACTTTATCACTAAGCGGTAGCGATAGTCGTAGTAGAAATAGTTGGCGAGACGACAACGAGGCTTCAATGGAGATCAAGGTGTCAAGCCGGTGACGACGGTGATCACGATGGTGCTTTGGAGATGGAGATCAAAGGCACAAGATGATGATGGCCATATCATATCACTTATATTGAATGCATGTGATGTTTATCCTTTATGCATCTGATTTTGCTTAGTACGACGGTAGCTTTATAAGATGATCCCTTACTAAAATTTCAAGGTATAAGTGTTCTCCCTGAGTATGCACCGTTGCGACAGTTCTTCGTGCTGAGACACCACGTGATGATCGGGTGTGATAAGCTCTACGTTCAAATACAACGGGTGCAAGCCAGTTTTGCACACACAGAATACTCGGGTTAAACTTGACGAGCCTAGCATATGCAGATATGGCCTCGGAACACTGAGACCGAAAGGTCGAGCGTGAATCATATAGTAGATATGATCAACATAGTGATGTTCACCATTGAAAACTACTCCATCTCACGTGATGATCGGACATGGTTTAGTTGATTTGGATCACGTGATCACTTAGATGATTAGAGGGATGTCTATCTAAGTGGGAGTTCTTAAGTAATATGATTAATTGAACTTTAATTTATCATGAACTTAGTCCTGATAGTATTTGCATAAATATGTTGTAGATCAATAGCTCGCGATGTAGCTCCCCATTTATTTTTTATATGTTCCTAGAGAAAAACTATGTTGAAAGATGATAGTAGCAATGATGCGGACTAGGTCCGTGATCTGAGGATTATCCTCATTGCTGCATAAGAATTATGTCCTTGATGCACCGCTAGGTGACAGACCTATTGCAGGAGCAGATGCAAACGTTATGAACGTTTGACAAGCTCGGTATGATGACTACTTGACAGTTTAGTGCACCATGCTTTACGGCTTAGAACCGGGACTTCAAAAATGTTTTGAACACCACGGAGCATATAAGATGTTCCAAGATTTGAAATTGGTATTTCATACTCATGCCCGTGTCAAGAGGTATGAGACCTCTGACAATACTTTGCCTACAAGATGGAGGAGAATAGCTCAACCAGTGAGCATGTGTTCAGATATTCTGGGTACTACAATTGCTTGAATCAAGTGGGAGTTAATCTTCCAGATAAGATAGTAATTGACAAGGTTCTCTAGTCACTATCACCAAGTTACTAGAACTTCATGATAAACTATAATATGCAAGGGATGACAAAAGTAATTCCCGAGCTCTTCATGATGCTGAAATCGGCGAAGTTAGAAATCAAGAAATAGCATCAAGTGTTGATGGTTAACAAGACCACTAGTTTCAAGTAAAGGACAATGGGATAGAAAGGGAACTTCAAGAAGAATGACAAGCAGGTTGTCACTCCCAAAGAAACCCAAAGCTAGACTCAAGCCTGAAACTGAGTGCTTCTACTGCAAAGGAAATGGTCACTGGAAGTGGACTGCCCTAGATACTTGGCGGATAAGAAGGATGGCAAAGTGAACAAAGGTATATTTGATATACATGTTATTGATGTGTACTTTACTAGTGTTTATAGCAACCCCTCGGTATTTGATACTGGTTCAGTTGCTAAGAGTAGTAACTCTAAACGGGAGTTGCAAAATAAACAGAGACTAGTTGAGGGCGACGTGACGATGTGTGTTGGAAGTGATTCCAAGGTTGATAAACCATCACACACTCCCTCTACCTTCGGGATTAGTGTTGAACCTAAATAAATGTTATTTAGTGTTTGCGTTGATCATGAATATGATTAGATAATGTTTATTGCAATATGGTTATTCATTTAAGTGAGAGAATAATTGTTATTCTCTTTTTACATGAATAAAACCTTCAATGGTCATACACCCAATGTGAATGGTTTATTGAATCTCGATCGTAATGATACACATAATCATAATATTGATGCCAAAAGATGCAAAGTTAATAATGATAGAGCAACTTATTTGTGGCACTGCCGTTTAAGTCATATTGGTGTAAAGCGCATGAAGAAACTCCATGCTAATGGGCTTTTGGAATCACTTGATTATGAATCACTTGATGCTTGCGAACCATGGGCAAGATGACTAAGACTCCGTTCTCCGGAACAATGGAGCGAGCAAATAACTTATTGGAAATAATACATACTGATGTATGTGGTCCGATAAGTGTTGAGGCTCGCGGCGGGTATCGTTATTTTCTGACCTTCATATATGATTTGAGCAGATATGGGTATATCTACTTGATAAAACATAAGTCTGAAACATTTGAAAAGTTCAAAGAATTTCAGAGTGAAGTGGAAAATCATCGTAACAAGAAAATAAAGTTTCTACGATTTGATCGCAAAGAAGAATATTTGAGTTACGAGTTTGGTCTTCATTTCAAACAATGCGGAATAGTTTCGCAACTCACGCCACCCGGAACACCACAGCGTAATGGTGTGTCCGAACGCTGTAACCGCACTTTATTAGATATGGTGCGATCTATGATGTCTCTTACTGATTTATCGCTATCGTTTTGGGGTTATGCATTAGAGACAAATGCATTCACGTTAAATAGGGCACCATCTAAATCCGTTGAGACGACACCATATGAACTGTGGTTTGGCAAGAAACCTAAGCTGTCGTTTCTTGAAGTTTGGGGCGGCGATGCTTATGTGAAAAAGTTTCAACCTGATAAGCTCGAATCCAAATCGGAGAAATGTGTCTTCATAGGATACCCAAAGGAAACTGTTGGGTACACCTTCTATCACACATCCGAAGGCAAGATATTCGTTGCTAAAAATGGATACTTTCTAGAGAAGGAGTCTCTCTTGAAAGAAGTGAGTGGGAGGAAAGTAGAACTTGATGAGGTAGTTGTACCTTCTCCCTTATTGGAAAGTAGTTCATCACAGAAATCAGTTCCAGTGATTCCTACACCAATTAGTGAGGAAGGTAATGATGATGATCATGAAACTTCTGATCAAGTTACTACCGGACCTCGTAGGTCAACCAGAGTAAGATCTGCACTAGAGTGGTACGGTAATCCTGTTCTGGAGGTCATGTTACTTGACCATTACAAACTTACGAACTATGAGGAAGCAATGATGACCCCAGATTCCGCGAAATGGCTTGAGGCCATAAACTCTGAGATGGGATCCATGTATGAAAACAAAGTGTGGACTTTGATGAATTTGCCCGATGATCGGCAAACCATAGAAAATAAATGGATCTTCAAGAGGAAGACAGACGCTGATAGTAGTGTTACTATCTACAAAGCTCAAATTGTCGCAAAAGGTTTTCGACAAGTTCAAAGTGTTGACTAGGGTAAGATTTTCTCACTCGTAGCGATGCTTAAGTCTGTCCGAATCATGTTAGCAATTGCCACATTTTATGAAATCTGGCAAATGGATGTCAAAACTACATTCCTTAATGGATTTCTTAAAGAAGAGTTTTATATGATACAAATAGAAGGTTTTGTCAATCCTAAAGGTGCTAACAAAATGTGCAAGCTCCAGCGATCCATCTTTGGACTGGTGCAAGCATCTTGGAGTTGGAATATACGCTTTGATAAGTTGATCAAAGCATATAGTTTTATACAGACTTGCGGTGAAGCCTGTATTTACAAGAAAGTGAGTGGGAGCACTACAGCCTTTCTGATAAGTATATGTGAATGACATATTGTTGATCGGAAATGATGTAGAATTTTCTGGAAAGCATAAAGGAGTGTTTGAAAGGAGTTTTTCAAAGAAAGACCTTGGTGAAGCTGCTTACATATTGAGCATCAAGATCTGTAGAGATAGATCAAGACGCTTGATAAGTTTTTTCAATGAGTACATACCTTGACAAGTTTTTCAAAATGGAACAGTCAAAGAAGGAGTTCTTGCCTGTGTTGCAAGGTGTGAAGTTGAGTAAAGACTCAAAAACCTGACCACGGCAGAAAATAGAAGGAGAACGAAAAGTCATTCCCTATGCCTCAGTCATAGGTTATATGAAGTATGCTATGTTGTGTACCAGACCTATTGTGTACCTCACCATGACTTTGGCAAGAGGGTACAATAGTGATCCAGGAGTGGATCACTAGACACCGGTCAAAATTATCCTTAGTAGAATAAGGATATGTTTCTCGGTTATGGAGGTGACAAAAAGTTTGTCGTAAAGGGTTACGTCGATGCAAGTTTTGACATCGATCCGGATGAATCTAAGTCTCAATCTGGATACATATTGAAAGTGGGAGCAATTAGCTAGAATAGCTCCGTGCAGAGCATTGTAGACATAGAAATTTGCAAAATACATACGGATCTGAATTTGGTAGACCCGTTGACTAAACTTCTCTCACAAGCAAAACAAGATCACACCTTAGTACTCTTTGGGTGTTAATCACATGGCGATGTGAACTAGATTACTGACTCTAGTAAACCGTTTGAGTGTTGGTCACATGGCGGTGTGAACTATGGGTGTTAATCACATGGTGATGTGAACTACTGGTGTTAAATCACATGGCGATGTGAACTGGATTATTGACTCTAGTGCAAGTGGGAGACTGAAGGAAATATGCCCTAGAGGCAATAATAAACTTATTATTTATTTCCTTATTTCATTATAAATGTTTATTATTCATGTTAGAATTGTATTAACCGAAAACTTAGTACATGTGTGAATACATAGACAAATAGAGTGTCACTAGTATGCCTCTACTTGACTAGCTCGTTAATCAAAGATGGTTAAGTTTCCTAACCATAGACATGAGTTGTCATTTGATTAATGGGATCACATCATTAGAGAATGATGTGATTGACAAGACCCATCCGTTAGCTTAGCACGATGATCATTTAGTTTGTTGCTATTGCTTTCTTCATGACTTATACATGTTCCTATGACTATGAGATTATGCAACTCCCGAATACCGGAGGAACACTTAGTGTGCTATCAAACGTCACAACGTAATAGGGTGATTATAAAGATGCTCTACAGGTGTCTCCGATGGTGTTTGTTGAGTTGGCATAGATCGAGATTAGGATTTTTCACTTCGATTGTCGGAGAGGTATCTCTGGGCCCTCTCGATAATGCACATCACTATAAGCCTTGCAAGCAATGTGACTAATGAGTTATTTACGGGATGATGCATTACGGAACGAGTAAAGAGACTTGCCGGTAACGAGATTGAACTAGGTATTGAGATACCGACGATCGAATCTCGGGCAAGTAACATACCGATGACAAAGGGAACAACATATGTTGTTCTGCGGTTTGACCGATAAAGATCTTCGTAGAATATGTGGGAGCCAATATGAGCATCCAGGTTTCGCTATTGGTTATTAACCGGAGATGAGTCTCGGTCATGTCTACATAGTTCTCGAACCCGTAGGGTCCGCACACTTAAACATTCGATGACGATCGGTATTATGAGTTTATATGTTTTGATGTACCGAAGGTAGTTCGGAGTCCCGGATGTGATCACGGACATGATGAGGAGTCTCAAAATGGTCGAGACATAAATAATGATATATTGGATGATGTTATTCGGACACTGGAAGAGTTCCGGGGGTCACCGGATAAATATCGGAGTGCCGGAAGGGTTATTGGAACCACCGGAGAAGTAACGGGCCTTATTGGGCCTTGGGGAGAGAGAGAGGGGCTGGCCGCACCCCCCCCCCCATGGGCCTAGTCCGAGTTGGACTAGGGGGAGGGGCGGCGCCCCCTCCTTCCTTCTCTTTCCCCCTCCTTCCTTCTTCTCCTAGTAGGACTAGGAAAGGGGGGAGTCCTACTCCTACTAGGAGGAGGATTCCTCCCCCCTTGGCGCACCTATGAGGGCCGGCCGGCCTCCCCCTCCCTCCTTTATATACGTGGGGAGGGGGGCACCCTAGAAGACATCAAAGTTGATCTTAGCCGTGTGCGGTGCCCCCCTCCATAGATTTCCACCTCGGTCATATCGTTGTAGTGTTTAGGTGAAGCCCTGCGTCGGTAACTTCATCAACACCGTCACCACGCCGTCATGCTGATGGAACTCTCCCTCGGCCTCAGCTGGATCAAGAGTTCGAGGGACGTCACCGAGCTGAACGTGTGTAGATCGCGGAGGTGTCGTGCGTTCGGTACTTGATCGGTTGGATCGCGAAGACGTTCGACTACATCAACCGCGTTACTTAACGCTTCCGCTTTCAGTCTACGAGGTTACGTGGACACACTCTCCCGCTCGTTGCTATGCATCACATAGATAGATCTTGCGTGATCGTAGGTAAAAAATTTGAAATACTGCGTTCCCCAGCATTTATTATTTGACAACATAAAGTAAATTCATTTTTCATTTCGGGACTGGGCATCCCTAATACCTTTCCCTTACTCTCGTGCAATGACAAGTGAATAAACACTCATCGTGAGAATAACACATCTAGCATGGAAAATATTGGCCACCCCTCACCGCCTCGCGAGCGGTACGAGCACACAAAAGAGAAATTTATTTGAAAATTAGAGATGGCACATACAAATTTTCTTAGAACGGCAAAAGAATACCGCATATGGGTAGGTATAGTGGACTCATGTGGCAAAACTGGTTTAAAGGATTTTGGATGCACAAGTAGTGATCATACTTAGTGCAAAATGAAGGCTAGCAAAAGATTGTGAAGCGACCAACCAAGAAACGAATAATATCATAAGCGAGCATTGAGCATAATTAACACCGAATAATGTACCACAAGTAGGATGTAATTTCATTGCACAACTATTGACTTTCATGCTTGCAAAGGGAATCACAAACCTTAACACCAATATTCTTACTAAAGCATAATTACTCATCAACATGACTCACATATCACATCATCATATCTTAAAACTATTACAAGGAATCAAGTTTATTTTGTCCAATGATCTTCATGAAAGTTTTTATTATATCCTTCTTGGATATCTATCACTTTGGAACTAATTTTCATGTATTGCTTTTGATAAGCTCAAACAAATATAAGTGAAGATCATGAGCATAATATCTCTTTCTCTCAAATTAATTTAAGTGAAGCAATAGAGAATTTCTTCAAAAATACTAAAGCACACCGTGCTAAAAAATATGTAAGTTAAGCACTAGAGCAATTCCATAGAAAAGAGCTTCGTTGACAGGATGTGAGTGCCGCTTACTTAGCCTCCCTGGCAACTATTTGAGGACTCTATTTTATTTAAAAACTTTCACATCTAAGTATTTTATTAAAACATAAAGCAAAAACAAAACAAAATGCAATTCCAAGAATAGCACACATCATGTGAAGAAGCAAAAACTTAGGCTCAACCGATACTAACCGATAATTGTTGAAGACGAAAGGTGGGATGCCTACCGGGGCATCCCCAAGCTTAGATGCTTGAGACTTCTTGAAATATTATCTTGGGGTGTCTTGGGCATCCCCAATCTTGAGCTTTTGCGTCTCCTTATTTCCTCTCATATCACGGTTTTCCTAAATCTCAAAAGCTTCATCCACACAAAACTCAACAAGAACTCGTGAGATAAGTTAGTATAAACCAATGCAAAAACATTATAATTCTCTACTGTAGCAAATCACTAAAATTATTATTTGACATTGCATACTAAATGCCTCTGCGTATTTAATACTCCTATCCTCAAATAGAATCATTAAACAAGCAAACATATGCAAACATAACAGCAATCTGCCAAAACAGTACAGTCTGTAAAGAATGCAAGACTATCAATACTTCTTAAACTCCAAAGATTATGAAAATTTACCACCCTGTAGAAAATTTATCAGATCTTATTTTGCAAAAAGTTTCAACATTTTATCACATTCTGACTTTTCTTGGGAATTTTTGCAACAGCGATAAACTTTCTGTTTTCAAACAGCAACATGTATACTTGCAAAATAAGCATGGCAAAGGCTATCATTGCCACTTTTATTGAAATAAAAGATGCAAAACATTATTCTAAATAACAGAAAGCAAATCCTAACAAAATAAATTGACGCTCCAAGCAAAACACATATCATGTGACGAATGAAAACATAGCTCCAAGTGAGGTTACCGATAATGTTGGAAACGAAAGAGGGGATGCCTTCCGGGGCATCCCCAAGCTTAGTTGCTTGGATCTTACTTGAATATTACCTTGGGGTGCCTTAGGCATCCCCAAGCTTAGGGTCTTGTCACTCCTTATTCTCCTCATATCGACATCTCACCCAAAATTTGAAAACTTCAATCACACAAAACTTAACGGAACTTCGTGAGATAGGTTAGTATGATAAAGAGCAAACCATTTCACTTTGGTACTGTCAAAGACAACATTAATAATTGTTTCCACACAATGCCTACTGTAGCATATCATTTCCACAATTTATATTGAGCAATATAAGCCATAGAAACTAGAAAACAAGGAAACTATGCATTGAAAACAGAATCTGTCAAAAACAGAATAGTCTGTAGTAATCTGTACTCCAACCATACTTATGCTACTCCAAAAATTCTGAAAACTTAGGACCACATGAGAAATTTGTATATTAATATTCTGCAAAAAGAATCAACTCAAAATTACTCTTCCATTAAAAATGAGAATTATTTTCGTGAGCGCAAAAGTTTCTGTTTTTCAGCAAGATCAAAACAACTATCACCCAACATGATCCCAAAGGCTTTACTTGGCACTTTATTGAAACAAAAGCAATAAAACATGATCAATACAGTAGCATAATCATTTGAACACACAAAAACAGTAGGTAAAAGTGTTGGGTTGTCTCCCAACAAGCACTTTTCTTTAATGCCTTTTAGCTAGGCATGATGATTTCAATGATGCTCACGTAAAAGATAAGAATTCAAACACAAAGAGAGCATCATGAAGCATATGACTAGCACATTTAAGTCTAAACCACTTCCTATTTATAGGGATTTTGTAAGAAAATAATTCATGGGAACAAGAATCATCTAGCATAGGAAGGCAAAACAAACATAACTTCAAGATTTTCAACACATAGAAGGGAAACTTGATATTACTGCAATTCCTACAAGCATATGTTCCTCCCTCATTATAATTTTCAGTAGCATCATGAATGAATTCAACAACATATCTATCACATAAAGCATTCTTTTCATGATGCATAAGCATAGAAATTTTATTACTCTCCACATAAGCAAATTTATTCTCATGAATAGTAGTGGGAGCAAACTCAACAAAATAACTATCATGGAATTGAAAATAAAAATCATGATGACAAGTTTCATGCTTATAATTATTCTCTATAACATATATGCCATCACAATAATCATCATAGATAGCAACCATGTTCTCATAATAATCAATTGAAACCTCTTCCGAAATAGTGGATTCATCATTAAATAAAGTCATGACCTCTCCAAATCCACTTTCATAATTATAAAAATAAGATTCAACACCCTCCAAAATAGTGGGATCATTAACCTAGATTTGACACTCTTCCAAACCCACTTTCATCAATATAATCATCATGAATAGGAGGCATGCTTTCATCATAATAAATTTTCTCATCAAAACTTGGGGGAGTAAAAATATCATCTTCATCAAATATAGCATCCCCAAGCTTGTAACTTTGCATATCATTAGCATCATGGATATTCAAAGAATTCATACTAACAACATTGCAATCATGCTCATCATTTAAATATTTTGTGCCAAACATTTTATTGACTTCTTCTTCTAACAATTTAGCACAATTTTCCGAACCATCATTTTCAAGAAAGATATTATAAAGATGATCAATAATATGATGCAACCTCAATTCCATTTTTTAGTTTTCTTTTTGTAAACCAAACTAGTGATTAAACAAGAAACTAAAAGATTCAATTGCAAGATCTAAAGATATACCTTCAAGCACTCACCTCCCTGGCAACGGCGCCAGAAAAGAGCTTGATGTCTACTATGCAACTTTATTCTTGTAGACCGTGTTGGGTCTCCAAGCGTAGAGTTTTGTAGGACAGTAGCAATTTTCCCTCAAGTGGAAGACCTAAGGTTTATCAATCTGTGGGAGGCGTAGGATGAAGATGGTCTCTCTCAAACAACCCTGCAATCAAATACAAGAAATCTCTTGTGTCCCCAACACACCCAATACAATGGCAAATTGTATAGGTGCACTAGTTCGGTGAAAAGATGGTGATAAAAGTGTAATATTGATCGTATAAATATATTTTTATAATCTGAATAAATAAAAACAGCAAGGTAGCAATTAGTAAACAGGCACAAAAACGGTATTGCAATGCTTGAAAATGAGGCCTAGGGTCCGTACTTTCGCTAGTGCAATCTCTCAACAGTGCTAATATAATTGGATCATATAACCATCCCTCAACATGCAACGAAGAATCATTCCAAAGTTCCTACCTAGCGAATAACATAAGAATAAATTGTTTGTAGGGTACGAAACCACCTCAAAGCTATTCTTTCCGTTCGATCTATTCAAGAGTTCGTACTAAAATAACACAAATCTATTCTTTCTGTTCGATCTATCCTAGAGTCCGTACTAAAATAACACCAAAGCAAATTCATATTCATAATACTCAATCCAACACAAAGAACTTTAAAGAGTGGCCCAATATTTCTACCGGAGAAACAAAGACAAGAACGTGCATCAACCCCTATGCATAGATTACCCCAATGTCACCTCGGGAATCCGCGAGTTGAGTGCCAAAACATATATCAAGTGAATCAGTACGGTACCCCACTGTCACCACGAGTATTCAATTGCAAGACATATATCAAGTGTTCTCAAATCCATAAAAGTATTCAATCCGATAACAAAGAAATCTCAAAGAGAAAAACTCAATTCATCACAACAAGATAGAAAGAGGAAAACACCATATATATGATCCGACTATATTAACAAAGCCCGCGATACATCAAGATCGTGACATCTCAATAACACGAGAGAGAGAGAGATTAAACACATAGCTACTGGTACAAACCGTCAGCCCCGAGGGTGGACCACTCCCTCCTCATCGTGGTGGCCGCCGGTATGATGAAGATGGCCACCGGAGATGATTTCCCCTCCGGCAGGGTGCCGGAAAGGGTCTAGATTAGTTTTCGGTGGCTACAGAGGCCTGTGGCGGCGGAACTTCTTATCTAGGGTTATTTATAATGGTTTCTCTATTTATAGGATTTTTTGGCGTCGGCTTCACGCGAAGATGGGCCTCGAGGTGAGCACAACCCACCGGGGCGAGCCAGGCCCACCAAGCGCGCCCTGGTGGGTTGTGCCCTCCTTGTGGCTCTTCTGGACCTCCCACGAAGCTTCGGGGGGTCTCTTTTGTTCCAAAAAAATCGTCAAAAAGTTTCAGCTCATTTGGAGAACTTTCATTTCTGCACAAAAAACAACACCACGGTAGTTCTGCTGAAAACAGCGTCAGTCTGGGTTAGTTCCATGCAAATCATACCAAAACCATATAAAAATTGTTGTAAACATGGCATGAATACTTCATAAATTATAGATACGTTGGAGATGTATCATACACATCAATAATCTATATATAAAATATACCTTTGTTCACTTTGCCATCCTTCTTATCTGCCAAGTATTCAGGGTAGTTCCGCTTCTAGTGACCATTCCCTTTGCAGTAGAAGCACTCAGTTTCAGGCTTAGGTCCAACTTTGGGCTTCCTCACGGGAGCGGCAACTTGCTTGCCATTCTTCTTGAAGTTCCCTTTCTTTCCCTTGCCCTTTTTCTTGAAACTAGTGGTCTTGTTAATCATCAACACTTGATGCTCTTTCTTGATTTCTACCTTCGCCGATTTCAGCATCGCGAAGAGCCCGGGAATCATTTTCATCATCCCTTGCATATTATAGTTCATCACAAAGTTCTAGTAGCTTGGTGATATTGGCTAGAGATTGTCAATCACTATCTTATGTGGAAGATTAACTCCCACTTGATTCAAGTGATTGTAGTACCCAGACATTCTGAGCACATGCTCACTTGAGCTATTCTCCTCCATCTTGTAGGCAAAGTACTTGTCAAAGGTATCATACCTCTTGACACGGGCATGAGTCTTGAAATACCAATTTCAGCTCTAGGAACATCTCATATGCTCTGTGGCGTTCAAAACGTCTTTGAAGCCCCGATTCTAAGCCGTAAAGCATGGTGCACTAAACTATCAAGTTGTTATCATATCAAGCTTGCCAAACGTTCATAACGTCTGCATTTGCTCCTGCAATCGATTTGTCACCTAGCGGTGCATCAAGGACATAATTCTTCTGTGCAGCAATGAGGATAATCCTCAGATCACGGACCCAGTCCGCATCATTGCTACTATATATCATCTTTCAACTTATTTTTTCTCTAGGAACATATCAAAAATAAATGGGGAGCTACATCGCGAGCTATTGATCTACAACATAATTTGCAAATACTATCAAGACTAAGTTCGCGAGCTATTGATCGACGGAACATAGCATGCAATTTCAAAAAAATTCTATGATCACGCAAGATTTATCTAGGAGATGCATAGCAACGAGAGGGGAAGAGTGTGTCCACGTACCCTCGTAGACCGAAAGTGGAAGCGTATAGATTAATGCGGTTGATGTAGTCGAACGTCTTCGCGATTCAACTGATCAAGTACCGAACATACGGCACCTCCGAGTTCAACACACGTTCAGCTTGATGATGTCCCTCGGATCTTGATCCAGCAAAGTGTCGAGGGAGATTTTCGTCAGCACGATGGCGTGGTGATGGTGATGGTGATGTGATCCGCGTAGGGCTTCGCCTAAGCTCTACGACAATATGACCGGAGGAGTAAATGGTGGAGGGGGGCACCGCACATGGCTAACAAACAATTGATCTGCTTTTGGGTGCCCCCTGCCCACGTATATAAAGGAGGAGAGGGGAGGAGGCCGGCCCTAGGGGGCACGCCAAGTGGGGGGAAACCCACTAGCACTCCTAGTCCTAATCGCCCCCCCCCCTTCCTTCTTTCGGAGGGGGAAAGGGGGAAGGAGAGGACAAGGAGAAGGAAAGGGGGGGCGCCCCCTTCCCCTTGTCCAATTCGGACTGCCCATGGGGGGGGGCACCACCCCTTGTGGGCTGCCCTCTCTCTCCCCTATGGCCCATTACTTTCCCCGGGGGGTTCCGGTAACCTCCCGGTACTCTGATAAATATCTGAAATGCTCCGGAACCATTCTGATGTCCGAATACTATCGTCCAATATATCAATCTTTACCTCTCGACCACTTCGAGACTCCTCTCCATATCTGTGATCTCATCTGGGACTCCGAACAATCTTTGGTCACCAAAACACATAACTCAATACAAATCGTCATCGAACGTTAAGCATGCGGACCCTACGGGTTCGAGAACTATGTAGACATGACCGAGACACCTCTCCGGTCAATAACCAATAGCGGAACCTGGATGCTCATATTGGCTCCCACATATTTTACGGAGATCTTTATCGGTCGAACCGTTATGACAACATACGTTATTCCCTTTGTCATCGGTATGTTACTTGCCCGAGATTCGATCGTCGGTATCCTCATACCTAGTTCAATCTCGTTACCGGCAAGTCTCTTTACTCGTTTCGTAATGCATCATCCCGCAACTAACTCATTAGTCACATTGCTTGCAAGGCTTATCATGATGTGCATTACCGAGAGGGCCCAGAGATACCTCTCCGATACTCGGAGTGACAAATCCTAATCTCGATCTATGCCAACCCAACAAACACCTTCGGAGATACCTGTAGAGCATCTTTATAATCACCCAGTTATGTTGTGATGTTTGATAGCACACAAGGTATTCCTTCGGTATCCGGGAGTTGCATAATCTCATAGTCAAAGGAATATGTATAAGTCATGAAGAAAGCAATAGCAATAAAACTTAACGATCATTATGCTAAGCTAATGGATGGGTCTTGTCCATCACATCATTCTCCTAATGATGTGATCCCGTTCATCAAATGAAAACACATGTCTATGGTTAGGAAACTTAACCATCTTTGATTAACGAGCTAGTCTAGTAGAGGCTTACTAGGACACGGTGTTTTATCTATGTATCCACACATGTATCAAGTTTCCGGTTAATACAATTCTAGCATGAATAATAAACATTTATCATGATATAAGGAAATATAAAATAACAAATTTATTATTTCCTCTAGGGCATATTTCTTTCAGTCGGGGCAGGCCAGCGTGGACATGTGCGTGTCCGGTACTCCCCATATCCGCCCTAGATTTAGCTTGGATATGAGGGGTGCCGGTCAGCACGGGCATATAGGGACGGTTTGAGGCGCCTGGTTAGGTCGCGTTCTTGTTATCGGTCACTGGTCGGGCTTTCCGCCAGGACTTATAGAGGAGGGTGAGGAGCCCAGTTGTAGATGCTGCAAGGAAATCTCTAACCAATCATCTATGGTTCAGAGGAGGATGCAACTGAGTATTCTTTAGACGAGTATATTTGCTCCTCTAAAAATGTGTCATTTTAACTAATCTCTTAAACTTAGCGGAGTAAAAAATCAACACAAATTCGGTGTAAATCTGGTTCAAACTACTACATCTAGATTGATTCCAAATATTTTACATAAATTAAATGAAATTTGGCTAGATTGCATAAAAACTTACGAAAACTACTCACTATCGCTCTCGTTCTTGATCATCTCCCAGTATGATTCGGTAAGCCCTCTGATGAGATGGTTGTGGCCCTCGTCACCTGTTGGGGATCGTAGCAGAATTTTAAAATTTTCCTACGCTCACCAAGATCCATCTATGGAGTATACTAGCAACGAGGGGAAAGGAGTGCATCTACATACCCTTGTAGATCGCGAGCGGAAGCGTTCCAATGGACGAGGTTGATGGAGTCGTACTCGCCGTGATCCAAATCACCGATGACCGAGTGCCGAACGGACGGCACCTCCGCGTTCAACACACGTACGGAGCAGCGACGTTCTCCTCCTTCTTGATCCAGCAAGGGGGAAGGAGAGGTTGATGGAGATCCAGCAGCACGACGGCGTGGTGGTGGATGTAGCGGGATCTCGGCAGGGCTTCGGCGAGCTTCTGCGATAGGGAGAGGTGTTGCAGGGGAGGAGGGAGGCGCCAAAGGCTGTAGTACTCTTGCTCTCCCTCCCCCCCCCTTTATATAGGCCCCCTGGGAGGGGGGCGCCGGCCAGGAACCCATCTGGATGGGGGGCGGCGGCCAGGGGGGAGACTTGCCCCCCAAGGCAAGTGGGGCGCCCCCCCCCCCACCCTAGGGTTTCCAACCCTAGGCGCAGGGGGAGGCCCATGGGGGGCGCCCCAGCCCACTAAGGGCTGCTTCCCTTCCCACTTCAGCCCATGGGGCCCTCCGGGATAGGTGGCCCCACCTGGTGGACCCCCGGGACCCTTCCGGTCGTCCCGGTACAATACCGGTGACCCCCGAAACTTTCCCGATGGCCGAAACTTGACTTCCTATATATAATTCTTCACCTCCGGACCATTCCGGAACTCCTCGTGACGTCCGGGATCTCATCCGGGACTTCGAACAACTTTCGGGTTTCCGCACACTCATATCTCTACAACCCTAGCGTCACCGAACCTTAAGTGTGTAGACCCTACGGGTTCGGGAGACATGCAGACATGACCGAGACGCCTCTCCGGTCAATAACCAACAGCGGGATCTGGATACCCATGTTGGCTCCCACATGTTCCACGATGATCTCATCGGATGAACCACGATGTCGAGGATTCAATCAATACCGTATACAATTCCCTTTGTCAATCGGTATGTTACTTGCCCGAGATTCGATCGTCGGTATCCCAATACCTTGTTCAATCTCGTTACCGGCAAGTCTCTTTACTCGTACCGCAATGCATGATCCCGTGACTAACTCCTTAGTCACATTGAGCTCATTATGATGATGCATTACCGAGTGGGCCCAGAGATATCTCTCCGTCATACGGAGTGACAAATCCCAGTCTCGATCCGTGCCAACCCAACAGACGCTTTCGGAGATACCCGTAGTGTACCTTTATAGTCACCCAGTTACGTTGTGACGTTTGGCACACCCAAAGTACTCCTACGGTATCCGGGAGTTGCACGATCTCATGGTCTAAGGAGAAGATACTTGACATTGGAAAAGCTCTAGCAAACGAACTACACGATCTTTGAGCTATGCTTATGATTGGGTCTTGTCCATCACATCATTCTCCTAATGATGTGATCCCGTTATCAATGACATCCAATGTCCATAGTCAGGAAACCATGACTATCTGTTGAGCAACGAGCTAGTCAACTAGAGGCTTACTAGGGACACGTTGTGGTCTATGTATTCACACATGTATTACGATTTCCGGATAACACAATTATAGCATGAACAATAGACAATTACCATGACAAAGAAATATAATAATAACCATTTATTATTGCCTCTAGGGCATATTTCCAAGAGTCTCCCACTTGCACTAGAGTCAATAATCTAGTTACACTGTGATGAATCGAACACCCATTGCGTCCTGGTGTTGATCATGTTTTGCTCTAGGGAGAGGTTTAGTCAACGGATCTGCTACATTCAGGTCCGTATGTACTTTACAAATATCTATGTCTCCATTTTGAACACTTTCACGAATGGAGTTGAAGCGACGCTTGATATGCCTGGTCTTCCTATGAAACCTGGGCTCCTTGGCAAGGGCAATAGCTCCAGTGTTGTCACAGAAGAGAGTCATCGGGCCCGACGCATTGGGAATCACCCCTAGGTCGGTAATGAACTCCTTCATCCAGACTGCTTCCTGTGCTGCCTCCGAGGATGCCATGTACTCCGCTTCACATGTAGATCCCGCCACGACGCTTTGCTTGCAACTGCACCAGCTTACTACTCCTCCATTCAAAATATACACATATCCGGTTTGTGACTTCGAGTCATCCAGATCTGTGTCGAAGCTAGCGTCGATGTAACACTTTACGATGAGCTCTTCGTCACCTCCATAAACGAGAAACATATCCTTAGTCCTCTTCAGGTACTTCAGGATATTCTTGACCGCTGTCCAGTGTTCCATGCCGGGATTACTTTGGTACCTTCCTACCAAACTTACGGCAAGGTTTACATCAGGTCTGATACACAGCATGGCATACATAATAGACCCTATGGCCGAGGCATAGGGGATGACACTCATCTTTTCTCTATCTTCTGCCATGGTCGGGCATTGAGCCGTGCTCAATTGCACACCTTGCAATACAGGCAAGAACCCCTTCTTGGACTGATCCATATTGAACTTCTTCAATATCTTGTCAAGGTACATACTCTGTGAAAGACCAATGAGGCGTCTTGATCTATCTCTATAGATCTTGATGCCTAATATATAAGCAGCTTCTCCAAGGTCCTTCATTGAAAAACACTCATTCAAATAGGCCTTTATACTTTCCAAGAATTCTATATCATTTCCCATCAATAGTATGTCATCCACATATAATATGAGAAATGCTACAGAGCTCCCACTCACTTTCTTGTAAACACAGGCTTCTCCATAAGTCTGTGTAAACACAAACGCTTTGATCATCTCATCAAAGCGAATGTTCCAACTCCGAGATGCTTGCACCAGCCCATAGATTGAGCGCTGGAGCTTGCACACTTTGTTAGCATTCTTAGGATCGACAAAACCTTCCGGCTGCATCATATACAATTCTTCCTTAAGGAAGCCATTAAGGAATGCCGTTTTGACGTCCATCTGCCATATCTCATAATCATAGTATGCGGAAATTGCTAACATGATTCGGACGGACTTCAGCTTCGCTACGGGTGAGAAAGTCTCATCGTAGTCAACCCCTTGAACTTGTCGATAACCCTTAGCGACAAGTCGAGCCTTATAGATGGTCACATTACCATCCGCGTCTGTCTTCTTCTTAAAGATCCATTTGTTTTCTATGGCTCGCCGATCATCAGGCAAGTCAGTCAAAGTCCATACTTCGTTTTCATACATGGAACCTATCTCAGATTTCATGGCTTCTAGCCATTTGTCGGAATCCGGGCCCGCCATCGCTTCTTCATAGTTCGAAGGTTCACCGTTGTCTAACAACATGATTTCCAGGACAGGGTTGCCGTACCACTCTGGTGCGGAACGTGTCCTTGTGGACCTACGAAGTTCAGTAGTAACTTGATCCGAAGCTTCATGATCATCATCATTAACTTCCTCCCCAGTCGGTGTAGGCACTACAGGAACACCTTCCCACGCTGCGCTACTTTCCGGTACGGAAGGGGTGACTATCACCTCATCAAGTTCCACTTTCCTCCCACTTACTTCCTTCGAGAGAAACTCTTTCTCCAGAAAGGACCCGTTCTTGGCAACGAAGATCTTGCCTTCGGATCTGAGGTAGAAGGTATACCCAATAGTTTCCTTAGGGTATCCTATGAAGACGCATTTCTCCGACTTGGGTTCGAGCTTTTCAGGTTGAAGTTTCTTGACATAAGCATCGCATCCCCAAACTTTTAGAAACGACAGCTTAGGTTTCTTCCCAAACCATAATTCATACGGTGTCGTCTCAACGGATTTCGACGGAGCCCTATTTAAAGTGAATGCGGCAGTCTCTAAAGCATAGCCCCAAAATGAGAGCGGTAAATCGGTAAGAGACATCATAGATCGCACCATATAAAATAGAGTGCGATTACGACGTTCGGACACACCGTTTCGCTGAGGTGTTCCAGGCGGCGTGAGTTGTGAAACGATTCCACATTTCCTTAAGTGCGCACCAAATTCGTGACTTAAATATTCTCCACCACGATCTGATCGTAAGAATTTTATTTTTCTGTCACGTTGATTCTCAACCTCACTCTGAAATTCCTTGAACTTTTCAAAGGTTTCAGACTTGTGTTTCATTAGGTAGACATACCCATATCTACTTAAATCATCAGTGAGAGTGAGAACATAACGATATCCTCCGCGAGCCTCAACACTCATTGGACCGCACACATCGGTATGTATGATTTCCAATAAGTTGGTTACTCGCTCCATTGTTCCGGAGAACGGAGTCTTGGTCATCTTACCCATGAGGCATGGTTCGCACGTGTCAAATGATTCGTAATCAAGAGACTCCAAAAGTCCATCTGCATGGAGCTTCTTCATGCGCTTGACACCAATGTGACCAAGGCGGCAGTGCCACAAGTATGTGGGACTATCGTTATCAACTTTACATCTTTTGGTATTCACACTATGAATATGTGTAACATCATGTTCGAGATTCATCAAGAATAAACCATTGACCAGCGGGGCATGACCATAAAACATATCTCTCAAATAAATAGAACAACCATTATTCTCGGATTTAAATGAGTAGCCATCTCGAATTAAACGAGATCCAGATACAATGTTCATGCTCAAAGCTGGCACTAAATAACAATTATTGAGGTTTAAAACTAACCCCGTAGGTAGATGCAGAGGTAGCGTGCCGACGGCGATCACATCGACCTTGGAACCATTCCCGACGCGCATCATCACCTCGTCCTTTGCCAGTCTCCGTTTATTCCGCAGTTCCTGTTTTGAGTTACAAATATGAGCAACCGCACCGGTATCAAATACCCAGGAGCTACTACGAGTACTGGTAAGGTACACATCAATTACATGTATATCACATATACCTTTGGTGTTGTCGGCCTTCTTGTCCGCTAAGTATTTGGGGCAGTTCCGCTTCCAGTGACCACTTCCCTTGCAATAAAAGCACTCAGTCTCAAGCTTGGGTCCATTCTTTGACTTCTTCCCGGCAACTGGCTTATCGGGCGCGGCAACTCCCTTGCCGTCCTTCTTGAAGTTCTTCTTACCCTTGCCCTTCTTGAACTTAGTGGTTTTATTCACCATCAACACTTGATGTTCTTTTCTGATCTCCACCTCCGCTGATTTCAGCATCGAATATACCTCAGGAATGGTCTTTTCCATCCCCTGCATATTGAAGTTCATCACAAAGCTCTTGTAGCTTGGTGGAAGCGACTGAAGGATTCTGTCAATGACCGCGTCATCCGGGAGATTAACTCCCAGCTGAGACAAGCGGTTGTGTAACCCAGACATTCTGAGTATGTGCTCACTAACAGAACTATTCTCCTCCATTTTACAGCTGAAGAACTTGTCGGAGACTTCATATCTCTCGACCCGGGCATGAGCTTGGAAAACCATTTTCAGCTCTTCGAACATCTCATATGCTCCATGCTTCTCAAAACGCTTTTGGAGCCCCGGTTCTAAGCTGTAAAGCATGCCGCACTGAACGAGGGAGTAATCATCAGCACGTGATTGCCAAGCATTCATAACGTCTTTGTTCTCTGGGATTGGTGCTTCACCTAGCGGTGCTTCTAGGACATAATCTTTCTTGGCTGCTATGAGGATGATCCTCAGGTTCCGGACCCAGTCCGTATAGTTGTTGCCATCATCTTTCAGCTTGGTTTTCTCTAGGAACGCGTTGAAGTTGAGGACAACGTGGGCCATTTGATCTACAAGACATATTGTAAAGATTTTAGACTAAGTTCATGATAATTAAGTTCATATAATCAAATTATTCAATGAACTCCCACTCAGATAGACATCCCTCTAGTCATCTAAATGAAACATGATCCGAGTTAACTAGGCCGTGTCCGATCATCACATGAGACGGACTAGTCAAGATCGGTGAACATCTCCATGTTGATCGTATCTTCTATACGACTCATGCTCGACCTTTCGGTCCTCCGTGTTCCGAGGCCATGTCTGTACATGCTAGGCTCGTCAAGTCAACCTAAGTGTATTGCGTGTGTTCCGAGGCCATGTCTGTACATGCTAGGCTCGTCAACACCCGTTGTATGCGAACGTTAGAATCTATCACACCCGATCATCACGTGGTGCTTCGAAACAACGAACCTTCGCAACGGTGCACAGTTAGGGTGAACACTTTCTTGAAATTATTATAAGGGATCATCTTACTTACTACCGTCGTTCTAAGCAAATAAGATGCAAAACATGATAAACATCACATGCAATCAAATAGTGACATGATATGGCCAATATCATTTTGCTCCTTTGATCTCCATCTTCGGGGCACCATGATCATCTTCGTCACCGGCATGACACCATGATCTCTATCATTGTGTCTTCATGAAGTTGTCACGCCAACGAGTACTTCTACTTCTACGGCTAACACGTTTAGCAATAAAGTAAAGTAATTTACATGGCGTTATTCAATAACACGCAGGTCATACAAAATAATAAAGACAACTCCTATGGCTCCAGCCGATTGTCATACTCATCGACATGCAAGTCGTGATTCCTATTACAAGAATATGATCAATCTCATACATCACATATATCATTCATCACATCTTCTGGCCATATCATATCACATAGCACATGCTGCAAAAACAAGTTAGACATCCGCTAATTGTTGTTGCAAGTTTTTACGTGGCTTGAATAGGTTTCTAGCAAGAACGTTTCTTACCTACGTAAAACCACAACGTGATGTGCCAATTTCTATTTACCCTTCATAAGGACCCTTTTCATCGAATCCGTTCCGACTAAAGTGGGAGAGACAGACACCCGCTAGCCACCTTATGCAACTAGTGCATGTCAGTCGGTGGAACCTGTCTCACGTAAGCGTACGTGTAAGGTCGGTTCGGGCCGCTTCATCCCACAATTACGCCGAAACAAGATAAGACTAGTAGCGGCAAGAAGAATTGGCAACATCTACGCCCACAACTGCTTTGTGTTCTACTCGTGCATAGTAACTACGCATAGGCCTGGCTCATGATGCCACTGATGGGGATCGTAGCAGAATTTTAAAATTTTCCTATGCTCACCAAGATCCATCTATGGAGTATACTAGCAACGAGGGGAAAGGAGTGCATCTACATACCCTTGTAGATCGCGAGCGGAAGCGTTCCAATGAACGAGGTTGATGGAGTCGTACTCGCCGTGATCCAAATCACCGATGACCGAGTGCCGAACGGACGACACCTCCGCGTTCAACACACGTACGGAGCAGCGACGTTCTCCTCCTTCTTGATCCAGCAAGGGGGAAGGAGAGGTTGATGGAGATCCAGCAGCACGACGGCGTGGTGGTGGATGTAGCGGGATCTCGGCAGGGCTTCGCCGAGCTTCTGCGAGAGGGAGAGGTGTTGCAGGGGAGGAGGGAGGCGCCAAAGGCTGTAGTACTCTTGCTCTCCCTCCCCCCTTTATATAGGCCCCCTGGGAGGGGGGCGCCGGCCAGCAACCCATCTGGATGGGGGGCGGCGGCCAGGGGGGAGACTTGCCCCCCAAGGCAAGTGGGGCGCCCCCCCCCCCCCACCCTAGGGTTTCCAACCCTAGGCGCAGGGGGAGGCCCATGGGGGGCGCCCCAGCCCACTAAGGGCTGGTTCCCTTCCCACTTCAGCCCATGGGGCCCTCCGGGATAGGTGGCCCCACCCGGTGGACCCCCGGGACCCTTCCGGTGGTCCCGGTACAATACCGGTGACCCCCGAAACTTTCCCGGTGGCCGAAACTTGACTTCCTATATATAATTCTTCACCTCCGGACCATTCCGGAACTCCTCGTGACGTCTGGGATCTCATCCGGGACTCCGAACAACTTTCGGGTTTCCGCACACTCATATCTCTACAACCCTAGCGTCACCGAACCTTAAGTGTGTAGACCCTACGGGTTCGGGAGACATGCAGACATGACCGAGACGCCTCTCCGGTCAATAACCAACAGCGGGATCTGGATACCCATGTTGGCTCCCACATGTTCCACGATGATCTCATCGGATGAACCACGATGTCGAGGATTCAATCAATCCCGTATACAATTCCCTTTGTCAATCGGTATGTTACTTGCCCGAGATTCGATCGTCGGTATCCTAATACCTTGTTCAATCTCGTTACCGGCAAGTCTCTTTACTCGTACCACAATGCATGATCCCGTGACTAACTCCTTAGTCACATTGAGCTCATTATGATGATGCATTACCGAGTGGGCCCAGAGATACCTCTCCGTCATACGGAGTGACAAATCCCAGTCTCGATCCGTGCCAACCCAACAGACACTTTCGGAGATACCCGTAGTGTACCTTTATAGTCACCCAGTTACGTTGTGACGTTTGGCACACCCAAAGTACTCCTACGGTATCCGGGAGTTGCACGATCTCATGGTCTAAGGAGAAGATACTTGACATTGGAAAAGCTCTAGCAAACGAACTACACGATCTTTGAGCTATGCTTATGATTGGGTCTTGTCCATCACATCATTCTCCTAATGATGTGATCCCGTTATCAATGACATCCAATGTCCATAGTCAGGAAACCATGACTATCTGTTGAGCAACGAGCTAGTCAACTAGAGGCTTACTAGGGACACGTTATGGTCTATGTATTCACACATGTATTACGATTATAGCATGAACAATAGACAATTACCGTGAACAAAGAAATATAATAATAACCATTTATTATTGCCTCTAGGGCATATTTCCAACAGGCCTTATACTGCTTGTATAGCCGTCGGTCCGCCTTGACGCGCTTCGGGTAGAGGCGACGGAGCTATGTCATGCAGCCTCGCGGGCTTGCTCCGCCTCGAGGCGCTCTCGGGCCTCCCGGTCTTCCCGCATCTCCTGTGTCGTGGGCACCCCGGGGTCGACGGACTCCACCCGTGGCTGGCCGTGGGGGAAGTTGCGCCTGGCATTGGCACCGTGTAGGAGGAACGGCATAATGTCATATTCGCGCAGCCTACATCGCACGGTGGGTGGGCACTGCATGTGTGCCACTTGTCGCAACCCGAGCGTTATATTTTTTGTTTATTCTTTTTTACAAAATGCTTTATCTCTTGAACAATGCATCCAAATCATGAACCATTTTCATGTTGCATTTCTCATGTCGATATCTTCAAACCTATATCCCATTTTAATAGGTTCGGACGATATTTTTTCCGTAAAAACCCGAGAGAAGCAGGAAACATAAAAATATGAAAACTGAAATCTAAAAACCAAATAACAAGGAAAAATAGAAAAACACAACAAAAAAGGGAAACCAAAAGATTATATGTGGTTTTCACTTCTTTTGGGAATTACACCTGTGATTTTTCACCTTTTGGAAGCACAATTGTGTTTCTTCACTTTTCAGGAAGCATAGCTATAGTTTTCAGTTACCGAAAGCACAAGCACAACTAAGTTTTTTTTTATGGTAAAACTATGGGAAACACGTGCAAAAAAATTGTGTTCTGTTGGGTCCACCGAATGCGTGTCATGTGCTAGTTGGAGCGCCCTCACGCACGTCCATTGGACACGCTCTCGAGGGGGTAATTTCCTATATGAGGACACATTGCGCCCAACTGCTGACGCTTCACACAGGACGTGCGAGCGAGTGACTGAGTGGGCTGACCCATTTCAGCGCTAAGCATAGGGTGTTTTGGTTCTGTTTTTGGGAAGTTTCTAGAAGGTTTGAAGCCGGTTTCTACTGGCTTTGGCAATCTTCTAGAAGTTTTTTTACCTATTTTTATTTTTCTATTTACTTTTTATTTTATTTTATTTCCATTTATTAGTTCTCTATTTTCTGGGTTTTCTTCCTTTCTTCTCTTTTTATTTATTTTCAAAAAATTCTAAAATAAAAAACGGATTTTCAGACATTTTTAGAATTATTCAAAATTATGTATTCACTTTTTTCCAAAAAAATTTGGGAACCAAAAATTTGTTTGCATTCCTAAAAATATGTTCACAATTTTATAAAACATTCCGCATTATCTAAAAAGGTCGTCGCATAGCACCGTAGCGCGTACCCACCGTGCGTCTTTCCTTCCGTTATCAGGCCGGCCTAGTTCGCTTCCCTTCCTTTGGTTCAGCCTGTTTTGGGAAGGTTCTAGAACCTTTCCAGAACCGTTTTTTTAATGTTTTCTATACTTTTTTTCCTTATATTCAATTTTTCCTTCCGTTTTTATTTCCCTTTTTTCCATTTTCTTCTTCTTCTTCACTTTTTGACTATTTTTGGCATTCTTTATTTCAAATTCGTTAACAACTTTTTTTGTTCATCAAATTCAAAAAATGTTCAACCTTGCAAAAAAAATGTTCAACAATCCAAAAAAAATCATGAGATTTAAAAAATGTTCGTTCATCAAACTAAATAAATATTCATCGGTTTACATATTTTCTTTGAAATTTTTGTTCATCACATTCAAATCTTGTTCACTGAATTAAAATTTTGTTTATCATTTTTTTAAATGTTCATCGAATGCAAATTTTGTTCATATTTTTTTCCAAAAAATTTCTCTAACACAAATATTGTTCTTCAAATTAATAAAAATGTTCATAACATGCCAAATTTGTTCATCGATGTTCAAAATATGTTCAAAAAATTCAAAAAAAATGTTCATTCCTTTGGAATCATGAACTTTTTTTTACAATTTGTGAACATTTTCTGAATTCACGAACATTTTTTTTAACCAAGAACATCATCTTATATTCAAGACAGTTTTTTGTAATCATGAACGTTTTTTTCAAATTCGTGAACAGTTCACGAATGCATGAGAACTTTTTTTAAAATCACAAACATTTTTTAAAATTTGTGAACATTTATTGTAATAATGAAGATTTCTTTTGCAAATTTGTGAACATTATGCAGATGCATGAACGTTTTTTGAAATCATGAACATTTTTTAAATTCTTGAACATTTCTTAAATTTGAGAACACTTTTTTACAAATTCATGAACATTTTTTGAATTCTCGAGCATCTTTTTGAAATAATGATTTTTTTCGAATTCACGATCGTTTTTTTTCAAATTTAGGAACTTTTTCTGAAATTTGGAAGCTGTTGATACCCTGAATTATTGAAAAAAAGAAGAAAAAACGCAATGGAAAATTCGGAAAAAAAAAGGCGGCGTGCCGTCCGCACATGGGCCGGCCCATAAGGATGCGAAGGCGGGAGCGGGGGGATTATGCGCCCGCTGCTTTCTCAGCGCGTGGTGCGCCATATAGGAGGTCCTCCCCAAAATGGTACCCTCCTCCATGCGTGCTCCGTCTGGTCGTCAAAATCAAATCCAGACCACAGGAGTGAGGACAGACCTACTAATTAGCGCTCTCAGCGTGAGCTCACTTCGTTCGCGTCCGTGCCTCGCTTTCTTTTTTTCATTTGTTCGTGTTTCTTGCTTGGTTTTCTTTTTTATGCTATGTTGTTCGCTGAAAAGACTAGTTGCCGGTTTTTTTAAGTAAAAATGTTTGTGAGTTTAAAACAGTTCACAAATATGAAAAAGTTCACTAATTTTATGAAGGGCATGAATTTGCCAAATTTCAAGAATTTGAATAAAAATCATGGATTTGAAAAAGTTTGTGTATTTAAATTAAAGTATCTGCGAAGTTGAAAATTTACACAAATTTGGAAAAATCTCGCACATTCATAAAAAGTTCATGTATTGGAAGTATCGTTCCCGAATCTGAAAAAAGTTCAACAATTTTAAAAAGTGCATGAATTTGAAAAAAAGTTTGCGAAATTTTAAAATAAGTTAATGATTTTAAAAAAAGTTCAAATTTTGAACAGTTCATTACATTTGAAAAAATTTAGGAAAATTGAAAAAAAATATCATAGATTTGGAAAAAAAATCACAACTTTGAAAATTTGCGGGTTTTGAAAAAACGTTTGTACAAATTAAAAAGTGTTCATGGATTTGAAAAAATTCATGCATTTGAATAAAGTCCACGGATTCAGAAAAAAGTTCAGGGAATTGAAAAAAAAAATCGCGGAACAGGAGTTGGGAGCCAATTAGACCTAAAAGGAAAAGCACGTGGACAGTGATGACATGAGGTCCAATTGACAGTGGACCTTTCTGAAGAAGAAAAACAGGCAGTGAGCCAAACGAACATGCGGACGGGTCCGGACGCCCGCAAAGCTCCCCGTGATTTGCTTCTACTTTAGTGAATTTCGGACATGCGGACGCTTGGGGTACAACGTTGGATGACAAAAATATCGAGACCGTATGGTCCGGACCTTTATAAGCGTTCTGATGCACCGCGTTGGAGATGCCCTAAGTCCTATCGTGTAAAAATACTCTATTCATGTCCAGATTGTGTTTTCCATGTGCATTTCAAATTTAAATTGCCTTGAGAGCATTTAAATTTGGATTTGCTATTTTACAGTCGACTGTTTTTCAATTCGTTGACATTCAAATCTCTGTCCGTTTGTTCTTGCGCAGAAATTCACGCTGGGAGGTGTGGTTTTCGGGCTGGTTTTCTGTTTGTAGGGCGCGGTTTTTTTTGTCCCAACCCGTTAAGGCCGCCCCGGTCCTTCACCGTAATGTGTTTTCCTTTTTTTATTTTTCTCTGAGTCTTTTTCCCGTTTTCATTTGGGCGGCCGCGTGAAAAGAAGGCAGAGAGGGGGGTGAGAGAGGAAGAGGCGCTCGACGGCTCGAGCGGCGGAGGAGCGGAGGCGATTCCTGTGGTTCATGTCGATTCCGAGATCCTCTTCCGCTCGAGCTTGATTACTCTTCCCTTTCTCTTCGTTCCTCGGCTGCCCCGGTTGTTTTTTCTCGTCTCTCTCTCTTCCCTGTGTGATCTAGGTCTCTCCTCTGTTTCTGCTAGTGTAGCTTCAAGATCTATGTGTGTTCTGGTGTTGGATTGATGAATGGTGTATGTTGCTGCCCGTGTTTGGTGTAGGTTTCGTTGCTCTTGTAGATTTGCCCCATGGCTCCCGATGTGTTTGTGTAAGATCTATGTAATCGATGTGATTCCTCAGTTTAGGTCTTTAGCTCTTTCTTGTTTGAATCCCCTCGGGTGTAGGCGCTGGTAGGTGTTTCGTTTCATGTAGTCGTTGGTAGGTGTCTAGATTTATGGATTTTGTTGGGGGTTTTCTTGTGGTTAGGGTTGGTGATTTTGCTCTGGTTGGGGGCCTCTGTATTGCTTCGTGTGGTTCGTCCTTGGGATTATCCCTTGTATCCTCTTGATTTTTCGTTCTAGATGTATGTAATTTGGGGTAGGTTAGATGTAGGTGTTTGTTTCCCTGGTTTAGGATTTCCTCAATGTATCATAATTTTAGAGATTAGTACTACTATTTTTTTTTGCCAGTATGATTCTTCAGTGGATGTCCCTGATTGTGTTTTTTCTGTAATCCCCTGTGTTCTAGCCCTGCTATTGCCCTTATGTTGTCAGTCTTAGACCCCTCCAGTGCATTTTTTCAATTTCCTTTGTATTAGAGTGCAAGCTTAGATATTAATGTGTACTTTCAGTAGTATTTTCGTCGGTAAATCCTGCGCACTTAGTCATTGGCAGCATTTTTCATGTGCTTACACCATAGTTCATGTTCTTGCCCTGAATTTTTGTGTAGGGTTTTCATTATACTGTAATATTCATCTGATTTTGCAGTGTAATTCCCATGCTTAGTCACTGTATTTTTTAGTTATATTACGATGTAATTTACCCCAGAATTCCACTGTAATTCCCATGAATTTCATGTAGGTTTTCATTTCTTAGGCTTCTTCATCACACTAAGTGTACTTTTCAGAACTATGGTCCCTCTAGGCTACTAGGTTTGATGTGTATTGCATCCATTTTTAGAACTTTTTTTTTGGTCTGCTGCTTAACTTGCAATTTCACAGCAAGTGTAATTTCAGGGGCAATCAATACTGTAAATTCAGGTCAATTACAATGGAAATCACAGTGTAATTTCAGTGCACTTGCATTGTAATTTGAGGAGTGTTACAGTGTAAATTTAGGGAAATTACTACTGTAATTCATGTACAATATCCAGTGTAATTTGCAGGGCAATTACTGTGTAAAACAGAGGGAAATTACACTGTAATTCACTAATTCTTGTGAAACTCACTGTAAGTCACAGGGCAGTTACAATGTAATTTTCATGGCTATTTTGTTTGGTTTGTCTTTGTTGGGTAACATCTCTTTTCTAGATAGTTTTAGGGGTTTGTCAACGTCAGGTGATACTGTCAAAACTACAAATCTACGGATTTATAATGTAATTGAACTGCACATTTACACTGTAACTCCACCGTAGAACTGTAAATATACTAGTGTAATTCAACTGATTCACTACTGTAAATTACAAATGAGGTTCACAAACCTGTACTAATTTATAGTGGTATAATGTATAGTTCTTACAGTGGTTATATGCAGCAGTTTTTTTCATAATTTTCAAGGTGTACTCATGTTAATTAGAGTGCTTTTGTTCTACTGTTGATCTACTTTGTTTTCATGTACACCCCCCCTCTTTGTTCTGGTGGTTTGGCAGCGGGTCTAGTTGAGTGCAACCCGTTTGGCCACTGTAATATTTACACAGTATTTTCTTAAAAGTTCTAGTAGTAATGCCACTGTAATATTTACACAGTATCGGTGAAGTTCTGTGTAAATACAATCACCGATTATCTATAAGTTCCTGTCATAATGTCACTGTAATGTTCAAACAGTATGTATGTAAGTACTGTGTAAATACACTGTAATTTTTAAGAAGTTTCAGTGCTAATTCTGACTTAAGTTGTGTGTATCTAGATTGTAGCTCTTAAGATACACTGCAAGTAGACTCTAAGTAGACTATAATGACAGTGTAATTATCACTGTAATTTTCTCTCTCTCAAATGACAGTGTAAGTTCTGTGTGAATCCACTGTGATCATTGTTTTCATACTTTCTGTAAGTTCCGGTCATAATGTCACTGTAATAATCACACGGTACGTGTAAGTTCTGTGTAAATGCACTGTAATTCTAGAAGTTCCAGTGCTAATTTGACTTGCAAATTTTGTCTATTTAGACTTCAACTCTTAAGATATCACTGTAACTGTAAGTAGACTGCAAGTTACCAGCAGATTCCAATGGCGGTCTAATTATCACTGCAATTCTCCCAAATGACTGTAAGTGGACTGTATGTTGACGCCATTGTTGCCAGACCTACAAACAGTAGGTTGATGGATCTGTAGGGCTTTTTTGAGCTGTGGTAGTGCGATAGTTGTAGCTCACATTTGTTTCAAACCGGGTCCAGTTCCAACCCGGTTAGGATTGGCCTTTTAGCATTGACATACACATAGCGGAGATACACAAAGGGGAGACGCACAAATACGTGCAAGTGTCATCCTATTATTGGTTGGAAAACTTGACTGATGCCCAATTAATTTTCAGTCAAACGTCAAATAGACACTCCCAAATTTAAATTTGTTTTTCTATATATGGAATGTGGGAAGATGTGAGGGGTGGAGCTGAGGATGTGCGCTCGTTGGGAGATGAACGGCGAGCGAATAAGGGGCGCGCAGGCACAAGATGAGAATGCAAAGACGCATAGTAGTGTACGTGCAGCCACAGCCTGCAGAGGCACTCCTACACACGCACGCTGCCATTGCCAATACTTTGAGCATCGACATACCAGTATTGCAGTGCAGTAGCCAGCCCAGTTGTGGGCAAACAAACGATGCAGAGGTTGGGTAGCAGACGACGGCCACCAGTTGACTTGGAGTAGAGGAGCCCACTCTGGCTGCAGCAGAGCTAGTTCCCATCCCCACGCCCCCTGTACACACAGTGGCGCTGGTGCAGCTGCAGCGGGGCATGGGAGAACTGGCACTGGCGCTAGACATCGGCGCCTTTTGGTCATGCTCCCATACGGGCACGGCACGGGGCGGAGCAGAGCAGGGCAGGGCACGAGACTGCCCGCGCGCGCGCGTTCGCGGCTGTCCCCACGCCAAGAAACAAACAAACAATCGGCAATGGCTTTTTACTGCCCGCTTCCGTGCGTGTGTGGTTTTTGCTCGCTCGGTGGTGTCTGCCTGTTGCCGCTGGGGCAAGGGAGACACGGGCGCTGCCAAAAGGGTGCGTGCGAAAGGGGCTCATCATGATGATCCCCTGGCTGCCCGTCGCACGGGCTCCTGTCCTACTCCTGCTGTTCCCACCATCGCACTGGTCATGACACCAGTAACAACTGTGCGTTCTGCAGTAGTACTACTTGTTGGCAGTAAACGAATTCGCGCGAGTGTTTCCCGTGCCGTGCTTCACTTTTGACGGTCTCTTCTCTTGACACGCTCTCGTTAGGATTCCGAAATGTTGAACGAACGGGCTGTTATCATCTGCAGCAATTAGAAATCGCCGAGAATACATGGAAGTCGTACTGGAAAAGTTTGCGACGAGGAGCGAAATGTGTCGGTCGCATTTCACGCCGACAAGGGGTACTAGTGCCGCTACAAAGCGCAGCATCGCGTACTCTACTCATGCTGCAAAACGTCTCGATCGCAACACCGTGTGTCGCCACGGAAAGCCTAGCGCGAGTAGCCACTTGAAGCAAAGCACAAAGCAGATTCATCCGGGCACGGCACCTGCATGCACGCACGCACGCGACGGATGATTGAGCGACGCGGCGGGCAAGGCGTGGGAGGGGGCCTGGCCCTGGCTGGTTCCGCGCGGCGCAAGGAAATTCCTCGCCGCAATGACGACGAACCGGACGAGGAAGGCGAAGCGAGCGGCACGGCGGCGGCCACGGACGAACCTAGCTAGCGCTCTCGAGCACCCGCACGCGTAGACGGGGTAGGCGTGCATGATGGGTGCAACTGCAAGCTGGTGTGGCGAGACGGGGAGAGGAGCGGAGCTTCGGGGTGATGATGCACGCATGGACTGGGGAGCAGAGGAGTGGCAGCCTGCCTGCTACTGTGCTAGCTTCGCGCGTTCGTTCGGGCGCGCGGCATGCATGCATCCACGGGCGGCAGCGGCAGCGGGAGCGAACCCACTGCGCCTGCGCGCGCATGTGGCCGGCCGGCCGGCTTTACTAGCCTGCACACGGTGCGCGGCTCAGCGATTGTTGCGACTTGTGAGAATAGGAACTGGCAGTGGAAGCCGGCAGGAATCCAAGAGGCTATGTGATGCGTTGTTTGACCATTTCTCGCTGAGCCAATAGACTATTTGGAAGACTGTACTTTTTTTTTGGAAAAACTAATGCCCACACGTGTGGGCGTTTGTACATCGCCCACACGCCTCCATCAGCACTCATTTTGCCACGTATGAACAGATGACATCAACAGAAATCTTTTTGGTTTTTCGCTTAAAAATGTTTTAGCTTCTAATTTAAAAAGTGAATTAAAAATCCGTTTTGACCATTAAATCCGTCTCAACGAGATCTTCAAAACTAGGCTCCGTGTTGATATGTTTTGACGAAAAAAAATTTGCCCAAAAATTGCCATGATGTTTACACTGAAACAGTAGGAGAGCCTCCTACTGTGTAATTAAATTAATAAATGAGTGGATTTACATATGGTTCTGTACATGTCATCCCCTTTGGGGACGGCGGGGGGGGGGGGGGGGGGGAACAAATCAAAGAGTAGCTACAAGAGAGGTGAGAAAGGAGGTGTGTTTTTCTCCAACCCTATGAGTTAGGAGAGATAGATCCTCTTTTAGTCTTGAAATCCAAGATGTTTCCGTGGGTGTTATTCTTCTGAAGACTTTATTATTTCTTTCCTTCCAGATGCTCCATGCTGCTTGTAGAAATATTGCCATGAACATTGGCTTGTTCCATGCTGTTTTAGCTATGCTTATCCAATCCAAACGTGAACCTTGAGAACTCCAGCAGATGGCAATATCAGACTAGCAATCCTTGCTGAAGGCACAATCAAAGAAAAGATGTTCAAGTGTTTCTTCCACGTTGGACTGGCAAAGGGGGCAAGTATAGTCATTGCCAATGTTGTAGTGTCTCCGCTTCAGCATGTTTCTAGTGTTGAGTCTATCAGACAGAAGGAGCCACCCAAAAACCTTTATTTTCATTGTAACCTTAGACTTCCATAGCCAGGTATAAGTTTGATGGGCCCGAACCTCCCTGAAGTAAAAGTTATAGTATTTGCTGGCCGAGTACGTCTGAGTCGCCCAAGTACAGTTCCAGTTATCATTCCCAGAGAGGCTGTCTTGCAGTTGAATGTCACGTACCAGACGTTGAAGATCTCTAGTCTCTGCATGTGCCTGGACCGAAAGCAGCAGATGAAACGTTTCGCGTAAAGTCGTGGCCCCCAAGAAATCTCTAACAGAAATATCCTCCTGGGTGGCGAATGAGAAAGCCCGCGGATGTGTTTCTGCCAGAATACCATCCGTCCAGTGATCCTTCCAAAAAAAGTATGTCCTTCCCCGTGTGTACTTGGGCTTTGGTAATCCCACGGTAAATTGGCATTAGTTTCATCACATCCCGCCACCAAAAAGACCCGCAGGGATCAGCAGCATGGGGGATCTTGTTGCTATAGTACGTGCTCCATATGAGTTCCACCCAAGGTAGGTCCCATCGGTTATAGAATTTGTGGAGGTATTTTAGCAGAAGTGCATCACTTTGTACCTTGAGATTAATGACACCGAGGCCTCCCGAAACCTTGGGTTGACAGACCATGTCCCAAGCCGCAAGAGAGTTGCAAGAATCCCCATCCTCCGTTTTTTTGGTCCATAAACATTTGCGTCTGATTTTGTCCAGAAGTTCAATAATGCTAACTGGCAACTTGAGAGTACATAGTGCGAAGATGATTAGGGAGGTTATGACCGAGTTGAGGAGTGATAGTTTACCCCCATAAGAGATCATGTTGAGCGTAGCAGAAAGCCTTCGTTCCACCCGACAGACAAGAGGGAAAAGATCTAGCACTGATGGCCTGGTCGTCCCCATAGGCAAACCGAGGTAGGTGAAAGGTGATACGTCTCCAACGTATCTATAATTTATGAAGTATTCATGCTATTACATTATCCATCTTGGATGTTTTATGGGCGTTACTATGTAATTTTATATTACTTTTGGGACTAACCTATTGACCCAGAGCCCAGTGCCAGTTTCTGTTTTTTTCCTTGTTTCAGTGTTTCGCAGAAAAGGAATATCAAACGGAGTCCAAACGGAATGAAACCTTCGGAAAAGTTATTTTTGGAAAGAAAGCAATACAGGAGACTTGGAGTGCACGTCAGGGGATCAACGAGGAGACCCTCGTGGGCCCCTCATGGCTCCCCTGACCGACCTCTTTCGCCTATATATATCAATATACCCTAAAACTATCGGGGAGCAGAATAGATCAGGAGTTCCGCCGCCGCAAGCCTCTGTAGCCACCAAAAACCAATCGGGACCCTGTTCCGGCACCCTGCCGGAGGGGTTATCCCTCACCGGTGGCCATCTTCATCATCACGGCGCTCTCCATGACGAGGAGGGAGTAGTTCACCCTCGGGGCTGAGGGTATGTACCAGTAGCTATGTGTTTGATCTCTCTCTCTCTCTCTCGTGTTCTTGAGATGATACGATCTTGATGTATCGCGAGCTTTGCTATTTTAGTTGGATCTTATGATGTTTCTCCCCCTCTACTCTCTTGTAATGGATTGAGTTTTCCCTTTGAACTTATCTTATCGGGTTGAGTCTTTAAGGATTTGAGAACACTTGATGTATGTCTTGCCGTGCATATCTGTGGTGACAATGGGATATCACGTGGTTCACTTGATGTATGTTTTGGTGATCAACTTGCGGGTTCCGCCCATGAACCTATGCATAGGGGTTGGCACACGTTTTCGTCTTGACTCTCCGGTAGAAACTTTGGGGCACTCTTTGAAGTACTTTGTGTTGGTTGAATAGATGAATTTGAGATTGTGTGATGCACATTGTATAATCATGCCCATGGATACTTGAGGTGACATTGGAGTATCTAGGTGACATTAGGGTTTTGGTTGATATGTGTCTTAAGGTGTTATTCTAGTACGAACTCTATGATAGATTGATCCGAAAGAATAACTTTGAGGTGGTTTCGTACCCTACAATAATCTCTTCGTTTGTTCTCCGCTATTAGTGGCTTTGGAGTGAATCTTTGTTGCATGTTGAGGGGTAGTTATGTGATCCAATTATGTTATTATTGTTGAGAGAACTTGCACTAGTGAAAGTATGAACCCTAGGCCTTGTTTCTTAGCATTGCAATACCGTTTGTGCTCACTTTTATCATTAGTTACCTTGCTGTTTTTATACTTTCAGATTACAAAAACCTATATCTACCATCCATATTGCACTTGTATCACCATCTCTTCGCCGAACTAGTGCACCTATACAATTTACCATTGTATTGGGTGTGTTGGGGACACAAGAGACTCTTTGTTATTTGGTTGCAGGGTTGCTTGAAAGGGACCATCTTCAACCTACGCCTCCCACGAATTGATAAACCTTAGGTCATCCACTTGAGGGAAATTTGCTACTGTCCTACAAACCTCTGCACTTGGAGGCCCAACAACGTCTACAAGAAGAAGGTCGTGTAGTAGACATCAAGCTCTTTTCTGGCGCTGTTGCCGGGGAGGCTAGGTAAGTGGCACTCACACCCCGTCAACTAAGCTCTTTTCTGGCGCCGTTGTCGGGGAGGTGAGTGCTTGAAGGTATATCTTTAGATCTTGCAATCAAATCTTTTTGTTTCTTGTTTTATCAGTAGTTTAGTCTATAAAAGAAAACTACAAAAAAAATAGAATTGAGTTTGTCTCATACGCTTCATCTTTTTAATATCCTTCGTGAGAATGACGGAAAGGAAAATTGTGCCAAAGTGTTAGAAGAAGAATGCATTAAAATGTTTGGCACTGAATCTTTGAATGATGAGCATGATTGCAATGCTGTTAGTATGAACTCCTTAAATATCCATAGTACTAATGATGATTGCACTAGTCATGATGAAAATATCTCTTATAAGCATGTCGATTTTTGTGGAGTGTATTGGGTTTGCATGTACACACCAAATAGGGAAGATAGATATTGCAAGAGGCATAAGCATTTAGAAACTAAATTGTTGCAAGAAAGGCTAGATGTTTGTGCTAAAAATTTAAATTTTCTTAGCCGTACTTGTGAACTTTGCAATGAACATGATCATTTCAGTACCCAATGCAAATTGTTTCATGATCGTATCGTGTCCAAAAATTGCGATGACTTGATTTCCCTTGCACATCATAATGAACTTAGTTTGCTCTTGGGTTATGAAGAAATGAAACGTATAACTAAGGTCATTCCAGAATTTGCCCTTGATAGAGTTCTTCATTTTGATCTAGAAAAAATTTATATGTATTGTGCGGTGAATTGCATTGAAAATCCTTATATTGCCAACTACATAAAGAAAACAAAACAAATAGAAGATGAAGAAAATACTAATGAAAGGGAAGAGACTTCCCAATATCCTCCTATTATTTCTTATGATGAATCAGGTAATGAGGAGGAGCTTTCTATTCAACCAATCTCATTAATAAGGAGCTCCAAAAAGGGGATTGAACCCACACATGATGTGGTGAAGAAGAAGAAGAAAATAAAAAGGAAGAGAGGTAAAAAGATATCTCTCCCAAATAATGTTGCTCCTATTATTGTTGTGCCTCATGAAAATGAATCAAAAATAATTGTGGAAGATGACGCACTTGATGATGATCTCGTTATGCCTATTGCCTGTTGTGATGATTATGATTGGGAAGATAATAATACTTCTTATGATCTTGAAAATCTTTTTGGCACTTGCTTGGAAGAATATGATAATTGCTATACTATTGGTGCTATCCATACTATTAATGATGAGAGTGATTATGCTTATGATGTGAAAAGGCCCAAGATTGGGGAAGCTATGTTTGATGAGAATGACATATTTGAGAATATATTTTCTCAAATTAATGTTTGTCCCAAGCTTGGGGATGCTACGTTTAATGAAGATGATATTTTTAGCCTCCCAAGTTTTGATATGCAAAGTTGTTATGATGATAGCATGTCTTCTACCTATGATGATTATAGTGATGAAAGTGGGTTTGGAAGAGTGTCAACTTTAGGAAGTAATGATCCCACTATTTTGGAGGATGTTGAATCTTATAATATTTATGAAAGTGTATTTGGAGAGGTCATGACTTTATTTAGTGATGAGTCCACTATCTTGGAAGAGGTTCAATCGATTATGATGAGAACAAAGTAGCTACTTATGATGATTATTGTGATGAAACTTATGCTATAAAAAGTAGTGATGATTATATTTATAAAACTTGTCATGATTATGATTACCCTTTTTCTGAACATTAATCTTTTAATGTGGAAACAATTATAGTATTCAAGTCCCTTATGAAACTCCCACTATTCCGAATGAGAAGAATTTTGCTTATGTGGAGAGTAGTAAAAATTCTATGCTTGTAGATCATGAAAAGAATGCTTTATGTGATGGTTATATTGTTGAATTCATTCATGATGCTACTGAAAATTACTATGAGGGAGGAATATATGCTTGTAGGAATTGCAATAATATCAAGTTTCCTCTCTATGTGCTTAAAGTTTTGAAGTTATGCTTGTTTTGCCTTCCTATGCTAGTTGATTATTGTTCGCATAAGTTGTTTTCTCACAAAATACCTATGCATAGGAAGTGGGTTAGACTTAAATGTGCTAGTAATATTCTTCATGATGCTCTCTTCATGTTTTAATTCTTATGTCTTATGTGAGCATCATTGAAATCATCATGCCTAGCTAGGGGCGTTAAACGTTAGCGCTTGTTGGGAGGCAACCCAATTTTATTTTAGTTTCTTGCTTTTTGGTTCTGTTTAGTAATAAATAATCCATCTAGCTTCTGTTTATATGTGGTTTTATGTTTTAATTAGTGTTTGTGCCAAGTAGAACCTTTGGGAAGACTTGGGTGAAGTTTTATGATCATGCTGTAAAAACAGAAACTTTAGTGCTCACGAGATTAGCTAAAACTTTTTACTGGAGAGTGCTATTTAGTTTATTATTTTTTCAGATGATTACTAGAAAAATTCCTCAGGTCCACCAATTTATTTTAGAATTTTTAGAGTTCCAGAAGTTTGCGTTAGTTACAGATTACTACTGACTGTTCTGTTTTTGACAGATTCTGTTTTTCGTGTGTTGTTTGCTTATTTTGATGACTCTATGGCTAGTAAAATAGTTTATAAACCATAGAGAAGTTGGAATACAGTAGGTTTAACACCAATATAAATAAATAATGAGTTAATTACAGTACCATGAAGTGGTGTTTTGTTTTCTTTCGCTAACGGAGCTCACGAGATTTTCTGTTAAGTTTTGTGTTGTGAAGTTTTCAAGTTTTGGGTAAAGATTCGATAGACTATGGAATAAGGAGTGGAAAGAGCCTAAGATTGGGGATGCCCAAGGCACCCCAAGGTAATATTCAAGGATAACCAAGAGCCTAAGCTTGGGGATGCCCCGGAAGGCATCCCCTCTTTCGTCTTCGTTCATCGGTAACTTTACTTGGGCTATATTTTTATTCACCACATGATATGTGTTTTGCTTGGAGCGTCATTTTATTTTCTTTAGCCTTGCTTGCTGTTTGAATAAAATACCAAGATCTGAAATTCTTAAATGAGAGAGATTCTTCACATAGTTACATAATTATTCGACTACTCATTGATCTTCACTTATATCTCTTTGGAGTAGTTTGTCATTTACTCGTGTGCTTCACTTATATCCTATGAGTAAATGGTTGAATGAGTTGAATATCATAAATCTGAAATTATATATGTTTCATATGCTTATCCCATGGGGAGTAATGACTTCACATATAAGAAGTAGAGGTGGTAAATTTATTGAAGGTTAGCAAACATTGTATTGGTCACTTGAACAATTCATGAAAGAATATTGAAGGAAGAGAGGTTTCACATATAAATATACTATCTTGGACATCTTCTATGATTGTGAGCCCCATTAATTATTTTCAAACCTGAGCAAATTAGTTGAAGTTGGACAAGGAAGACAACATAATGAGTTATGCTTGGGTATATTTGTATAGAAGTTATATTGTTATGGATCCTCTAACATGTGGTGCTTTCTATTTAGAATCATTTGCTAGCCAAAATATCTGTACTAAGCGGGAATACTGCTTGTGCATCCCAAATCCTTGAACCAAGTTCCTTCCATGAGTGTCCACCATATCTACCTATATGCGGTATTTACCTGCCGTTCCAAGTAAATTTGCATGTGCCAAACTCTAAACCTTCAAATAATAATCTGTTTTGTATGCCCGAATCGCTCATGTAGCGACTAGGGGTTGTCAGTATCTTCCATGCTAGGTGGGTTATTCTCACGATGAGTGGACTCCGCTCATCATTCATGAGAAAATGGCTGGTAACTGGGATGCCCAGTCCTATGATCAAAGGATCAAAAACAAATTCGCAAATAATTTAAATAGAACTCCCCCAGGATTGTTGATAGTTGGACGACACCCGTTGTTTCGGACAAGCCGTGGAGTGTGATTGTTGGTGGAGGGGGAGTAAAATCTTTACCTTTCTGTTTGGGAACCGCCTATAATGTATGTAGTATGGAAGATATTGGGAACTCTTGGTCGTTATGTTGACAATGAAAGCATACCTCTCAAAATTATTTTCATCTCTGTTTTAGCTTCGAGCTCTGGCACCTCTGCAAATCCCTGCCTCCCTCTGTGAAGGGCCTATCTTTTACTTTTATGCAAGAGTCAATAGTATTCCTTCTCATTCCAACCTACCCTTTAGTTGGCAAGCATCATGTGATGGAAAGATCTAGGCATATATGGCCATTCAAATATATTTGAGCATGAATTATTACTATTGACATTACCCTTGAGGTAAAAGGTTGGGAGGCGAAACATTAAGCCCCTATCTTTCTCTGTGTTCGGTGAATACTATTTGTTCTAAAAAAATGCTTTGAGTGGTAGCAATCATGGAAGAATAAATGATAGTTGAGTATGTGAAGTTTGCTGAATCAAAGCTCTGACATAGACTCTTCCTGAAAATAAGATGAATTGTAATTGTTTGATGACTAATAACACAGTTTGCTAGTTTTCAAGAAAGTTTATGATCTATACTTTAACATGTGAATAGTTTGTTACTTGATCATGCAAAGTTCTATGAGTTGAGCTACTGTTATGACATATAATGATGCTAGAAAAAGGTGATTGAAATTATCATTGATCAAACTTATGCACATGCTAGCATTCACACTTCATAAATTATTTCTTTTATCATTTACCTACTCGAGGACGAGCAGGAATTAAGCTTGGGGATGCTGATACGTCTCCAACCTATCTATAATTTATGAACTATTCATGCTATTATATTATCCATCTTGGATGTTTTATGGGCTTTACTATGCACTTTTATATTACTTTTGGGACTAACCTATTGACCCAGAGCCCAGTGCCAGTTTCTGTTTTTTCCTTGTTTCAGTGTTTCGCAGAAAAGGAATATCAAACGGAGCCCAAACGGAATGAAACCTTCGGAAAAGTTATTTTTGGAAAGAAAGCAATACAGGAGACTTAGAGTGCACGTCAGGGGATCAACGAGGAGAGCACGAGGCAGGGGGCGCGCCTACCCCCCTGGGCGCGCCCTCCACCCTCGTGGCTCCCCTGACTGACTTCTTTCACCTATATATATCAATATACCCTAAAACTATCGGGGAGTAGAATAGATCGGGAGTTCCGCCGCCGCAAGCCTCTGTAGCCACCAAAAACCAATCGGGACCCTGTTCCGGCACCCTGCCGGAGAGGGGATCCCTCACCGGTGGCCATCTTCATCATCCCGGCGCTCTCCATGACGAGGAGGGAGTAGTTCACCCTCGGGGCTGAGGGTATGTACCAGTAGCTATGTGTTTGATCTCTCTCTCTCGTGTTCTTGAGATGATACGATCTTGATGTATCGCGAGCTTTGCTATTTTAGTTGGATCTTATGATGTTTCTCCCCCTCTACTCTTTTGTAATGGATTGAGTTTTCCCTTTGAAGTTATCTTATCGGATTGAGTCTTTAAGGATTTGAGAACACTTGATGTATGTCTTGCCGTGCGTATCTGTGGTGAGAATGGGGTATCACGTGATTCACTTGATGTATGTTTTGGTGATCAACTTGCGGGTTCCGCCCATGAACCTATGCATAGGGGTTGGCACACGTTTTCGTCTTGACTCTCCGGTAGAAACTTTGGGGCACTCTTTGAAGTACTTTGTGTTGGTTGAATAGATGAATTTGAGATTGTGTGATGCATATCGTATAATCATGCCCATGGATACTTGAGGTGACATTGGAGTATCTAGGTGACATTAGGGCTTTGGTTGATATGTGTCTTAAGGTGTTATTCTAGTACGAACT
Organism: Aegilops tauschii subsp. strangulata; assembly: GCF_002575655.3. Classification (NCBI taxonomy): domain Eukaryota; kingdom Viridiplantae; phylum Streptophyta; class Magnoliopsida; order Poales; family Poaceae; genus Aegilops; species Aegilops tauschii. The sequence goes on along the minus strand of NC_053037.3, from coordinate 384,249,765 downwards.
CTATGATAGATTGATCCGAAAGAATAACTTTGAGGTGGTTTCGTACCCTACAATAATCTCTTCATTTGTTCTCCGCTATTAGTGGCTTTGGAGTGACTCTTTGTTGCATGTTGAGGGATAGTTATGTGATCCAATTATGTTATTATTGTTGAGAGAACTTGCACTAGTGAAAGTATGAACGCTAGGCCTTGTTTCTTAGTATTGCAATACCGTTTGTGCTCACTTTCTATCATTAGTTACCTTGCTGTTTTTATATTTTCAGATTACAATAACCTATATCTACCATCCATATTGCACTTGTATCACCATCTCTTCGCCGAACTAGTGCACCTATACAATTTACCATTGTATTGGGTGTGTTGGGGACACAAGAGACTCTTTGTTATTTGGTTGCAGGTTGCTTGAAAGAGACCATCTTCAACCTACGCCTCCCACGGATTGATAAACCTTAGGTCATCCACTTGAGGGAAATTTGCTACTGTCCTACAAACCTCTGCACTTGGAGGCCCAACAACGTCTACAAGAAGAAGGTCGTGTAGTAGACATCAAAAGGCATTTTACCAACCACACGCCCGAATATGGTTGCAAGGCAGTTGTACGTGTCTTCGTGACAGTTTATGGGGATCAGAGTCAACTTGTGGAAGTTTATTTTGAGGCCAATTGAGGTTGCATAGTCCGAGAGAATATCTTTGATGATCACTGCTTGCGTTGTGCGTGCTGGCATGGCTAGAATAGTGTCGTCCGCGTATTGAATGACTGGGTAGTCCGTTTGATTGGTCGAGGGGAAAGGCAGCTGAATTGCTCCTCTAGAGTAGGCATCATTGATTGATGCTTGCAAGAGATCAGCCGCCAATAAAAACACTAGGGGCGAGAAGGGATCGCCTTGCCGGACCCTGCATTTACAATGGAATTGTCGTCCAGGTACACCGTTCAAGAGAACCGCAGATTTACCAGACCCAAATATGCATTGCACCCAACCGAGCCATTTGTCATTAAAACCCATATTCTTCATTATTGCTAGCATGGCTTCATGATCAATAGTGTCGAATGCCTTGGCAAAGTCAAGCTTAAGTAGCACAATTTCTTTCTTAGTGGCCTGACATTGGTAAATGTATTCAAATGCCCAAGCAAGGCAGTCTTGGATGGTGCGACCTTTGAGGAATCCATATTGGTTTCGATAAATTATACGTAGGATCACTCTTTGCAGGCGGTTGGCGAGTAGTTTGGTTAGGACTTTGAGGCAGCAGTTTAACAAAGTGATCGGTCGATAATTGTTGACTGATGATGGGGCATTATTTTTGGGTATTAACGTGATGAAACCATCATTTATGCTTTCAAGGTTGAGATTACCATCAAAAAACTGGTTGCAGAGCTTATAGAAGTCGTGCTTGATAATGTGCCAACAAGATTTCAGAAACGCACCGTTGAAGCCATCCGGGCCAGGTGCATGATCGGCTGGCATGGGCTTAATAACATTATCGATCTCCTCTGTGGTGAATGGAATAGTAAGCTCTTCTAACCCATCAACTTTTTTAATGATTCTATCAAGATTGAATTTCATATCATGATGTGATGCCGAGCCCAACCTTTGCTTGAAAGTATTAAAGATGAGTGCCTCTTTTCCAGCATGATCCTCCACAATGGTGTCATTGTCAGTAGTCAGGGAGGCAATGTTGTTAATTCTCATCCGTTCAGAGGCCATCGCTTGAAAGAACTTTGAATTCTCATCTCCGAACTTAACCCAACGTATAGTGCAACGTTTTTTCCAATATTGCTACTGATAAGATAAGAGACGAAGAATATGTGTCTTGAGAATCCTCCTAAAGTTTGCTTCTGGTAATGTGAGGGGGCGTTTGTTTTCCAACTCGTCAAGTTCAAAAAGTGCCTTATTGGAATTTTCAATGGCAATAGAAAGTCTAGAAGTCCCTTTGCTCCAAACCTTAAGAGCATGTCTGAGAGCCTTTAGCTTTCTGCAGAGAACCGTGGCCATATTGTCGAACCAAATCTGTCTGCCCCAAACTTGCTGGACAATATCAAAAAAGCCATGATGCTGGACCCAATAAGATTCAAAACAAAACACCTTTGATCTTGGTATGGAGGTCTCAATTGTGACAACACACGGAATATGGTCCGAAACTGGTCTCCCTAGGGGTTTAACCATGGTCTTGGGGTAGGAAGTGGTCCAATTGGAGCTAGTAAAGAACCAATATAGTTGCTCTAAGAGGGGGTCGGTTTGCATATTGCTCCACGTGAAAGATCAGCCTTTAATAGGTGATTCAATGAGGGCTTGTGAACGGATGAAATCGTTAAAGGTTATCATGTCATTAAGATATTACCACCTGGTTTATTGCGATTGTCTGGGCTTCTGATGAAATTAAAGTCGCCGACTAACAGCCAATCTTCATTATCAGGGATGTTTAATTGGACAAGCCATTGAATGAATGCTAGTCCCTGATCCCCCTGGCAGGGTCCATAGACATTCACAAGAGTCCAACGGTGAGCGGACTGCAATGATTTGAAGTTAATGACCTGAGCGAAATCATCAGAAGAAACAATATCTGCATGAAAAATGGAGCTGCTCCAGATTGTAACGAGACCACCAGAGGCTCCCCGGGAGGGGACAAAAGCAAATTTATCATAGCGTCGCGGGCAGCAGGATTTAATGAACGCATTATCAAAAGAGGCCATTTTAGTTTCCTGCAAGCAAATAACAGCACAACCACTAGAGTTGATGGCGTTGGTCAGGGCTAGCTGCTTGGCATCAGAGTTCAAACCCCGGACATTCCAGCATAGAACGTTCCAATTAACTGACAGAACCATAATAAAAGGTAGCGAGAGCACAAATAAAAGGCTAGGCAGAGGCCGAAGATGGCCCCGCCTCCTTATCAGAAAGGAGAGCTTCCTCCGAGAGCTCCGTAGCTGGGATGGCGCAAAGGGTTTTACCAATATGCTGAATCACCTGGATTGGAGTAGGCGGTGGTGGTGCAGTAGTTGTTATGGCTTCATTTTGTCGGAGATCTTGACAGCGGAGGTAGAAGGCACGGACCTTGGCTTGACCTTGGATTTTTTGGTTGACGTGTCCGCGACAGAAGGCACTTTGAAACCATCATATTTGATAGAGCGAGTACTCCTGCGCAGAACAATGGAACAATCTGGAGCCACAGTCTTTCCACGACGCCCAACCGAAGCAGAACCAGATGGAGCAGACAAATCCTCTGTTTGTGTCAGAGCAAGGACGGTCGGATCATCATCAGATGGCACTGAAGAGCCCAAACTGACATCAGAACTAGATGAGTTCTCAAGCACAAGTCCCAGGCCCACAGATTCAGAAGTTGCAACCGCATGGACAATGCTTGAAGCCGTGTCCAGCAGGGGCAAACCAGTACCAGCATTTTCCTGAGCCGGAAGCATCCAAGCCGACAGACCAGGCATCAGGTTTGTGCAAGAGACCGAGGAGGCAAGGTGAGTGGTCATGGAAGCTTGGGAAACCACAAAAGAACCACTATCTTCAGAAAGAACCACTTTGATGTCAATGCTGTTGTTTCTAAAACCAAGCCCAGTGCTCCAAGGGCCATAACTAGCAATGATTGGCATTATAGCAGCTGTGAGGCAAGTGTTGATTCTAACAAAAGGAATTCCAGGATTCAGCAGCATGGAGGAGACAGTATCTCCCTGGGATGTCATCTTAATATGCAAGCCCGCTGTGGAGAGGGAGAGATCAATTGTCAGAGAGTTGACACGGGTTGGTTCAACAGCAGCATCAGAGGTATCTTTAGCAGACAGAGCAGGTTCAGTCAGAGAGCTTTCTCCAGGAATCAGAACAGGAGCAGTAGCAGAGCTAGTTCCAGTAACCATGGAGTGAAGAACATTTGTTGGCACCAGCACAAAGCTGTCAGACAGAGTGGCACTGGAGTCGGTGCTAGTATAGACATAAATTAAGTCATTCCAGGCCATTCCAGGGCTATCATGAAGATTGTTGGCAGGCAGCACACCGTCTTGCACCTGTAATCCTTCTGCAGCAAGCCATTCCTGAAAATTGTACAAAACTGGTGGCGCTTGAGGAGGAGAAGGAGGCCATTCCCCCCAGTTAACCTGAAAGTGCACATCATTGACCTGAACATCCTGTTGCCCACCTTGTTGCTGTACATCATTAGCAGCAGCGTTCTATGCCATCCAGTTATGCAGTTGGGCTTGATAAAGTTGTTCGGCAATGAGTCCCTGCCCATACAGGGGGTGTGGGATACCATCCTCCGGTGGAGGATCCTCGCCAGCCGGCGGGACCTCAGGCAGGTGGGCATTCCAGTCGCTGCTTCTTAACATTGTGACACAAACAGTCCAGCTATGCCTCTCTCCTCCCATCTGACGCATAACAAAGCTCTCTGGCACCAAACGCAAGCTAATCACACGACACTTGATCAACACAATCTTTCTGTCCGCTCGCGGGTTATGCCAAGTAATCAACTCCCCAAACTTATCAACAGATTTATGAATATAGTGAGAGGTCTGATAGTCATGAGGAAAACCAACATAAAGTATCCAAATCTGAGGTCCATATCTAGTCATGCGCATGTTAATGGCAGCATCATGAGGGACAAAAGAGACTACTGTGTTCATATTTTCATCATCCTCATCAAGCTCAAAGGTTGTGCCCACAACAGCATCTCTAACCACAGAATCCATAAACCCAAAAATGCCAATGCTAAGCGGATAATCATCTACCTCAGTTGGGAAGAAGTTGGATTCGTGAAGCAAGCCCTCAATGGTATGGCGCAGATCTGCCCTGCGGTGGAACGGGGCGAACCTGTTAACCTCAGCAATGGCAAGGAAGTCATGCCGCAGCGGCAGGTTGGGGCCGATCACCATGTCATCACGCACCTTCGGATCAGCGGGGCCGAGCTCAATGGTCATACCCTGTGGGAGGTAAGGGACGACATTGACCGGATAGTTCGCCATTGGAGCAGAGAGGGGAGCTTGGTGCGAGACAGGGGAGGGGGCGGGCTGGGGGGTGGAATGCGTATCGGCAGCGGTCTTGGGAACCCAAACTCCCCCCTTTTTCCTTTGGTTGGCTGGGCAGGAGGTGGCAACATGCCCAGGGTTGTCGCACGATGAACATCGAACGGTCCCGCTTGGTCTCCCAGTGTTCATGGCAAGTTTGGTCAGATAATTAAACGGTGACTGATTGATTGGATTGCTAGCAGGACTTGCCAATACTGACTCTGCATTAAAGATATTGCCATCCCCAAGATGATAAGGATCAGCATTAGCCACATTCGAATGAATCAAAGCCGGAGATAAATCAGATTCTGTATTTTCCTGCCCAGTGAGGGGATATTTTCCAAGTGAAGAATCAGTGTGGCATTTCCTTGTAATCTTGGGCTTCCATATGAAACAAGGGGCAGAACCACAGGCCCAAGAGGTGTGGCCCAATCTACCACAAGAAGAGCACTTAAAATAGGTCGGGCAATCAAAAAAATAGTGGTGTGAGGAACCACAAGTGACACAGACCCGAACAACAGAAAGTTTAGTGGGCTCAGTAGGTTTGATGGGCTCAAGGGCCGTGACCAAAACAGGATAGGATTGTGACCCAGTAGATAATTCGGAGGTAGCAGCATCATCAGAAGGGCAGTTACTGGCTAGGTGGCCCGACAGATTACAATTAGAACATTTATTAATTCTCTTGTAAATGTAGTCCAGCGGCAGAATGTGCTTTAAGGCCCAGATGGTAGCAATATGCTGAGGTGTATAGACAAAGCGCAGTTGATCCAGAATATAAAGGATAATGAAAGTGGGAATTGAATTCCAGTAGGCTCGCTTAAATTTATTCCCAACAAAACACCGATAACCCCGATCATTGGTGGGGTAATTGAGAGAAAAACTGCCAATTCGAATATTCTTCTGTGAACATTGATGATGATCATTAAATCCTTGATAGCCATTTTGTCCCTCATTAAATACGAAATTGCCAATTTTGAGGCCCGGTAATTCTTCATTGCATTGAATGGGATTAACAGAGTTACCAAAATTGTCCAGAACCGGCGGGGTGTCAGCACCGATCACCGGAGTAAGGATCTCCGGCGAGCAACCATTATGGAGAGACGCAGAGCTCTGCCCTTGGTCATCCGCTAAAAATAATCCCTTGGAAATGATGGCCATAGAAGAACGTGGCGCAACCGCAGCAATTCTTTCATCAGCATGCCAACACTCATCATCAACAGAGTAGTCATGGACATGAGGCTGGAAAAGTTGAAAATGACATACAAAGTCGGGCCAAATTATGTCCTTGAGATGATAGATAAAGTGACCAACCTTGTTAGAGGCCAGAGAAAACTGAAATCTTCGATCACCCAGACGAAAGACATTGAAACCAGAAGCTAGGCCACCAATACAGCATTGAAGAGCAATGCCCACAGATTCCTCCGACAAGATGAAGGAAGCAGAGGAAAAGTAGACGACCAAGAAGAATTCCTTGGATCGCATCGAAGGAGAGAAATGCACCGTGGTGCCAAAACGACGACGCACCTGAGCCGCGACCTTAAGGCCCGGGTTGAAATCCCAATGAAGAAGACCCTCCATGAGACGGAAAGATCAGAGAACGTCATTGGAACCTAGGTGGAGGTGGAATGCCATTGGAACGCCACGCTTGTTGTTTACACTGTAGTTGCCATAGTGCTTAAACTAAAGTTTCCATGTGGCAATTTTAGTTTGTAGATCATGGCAATTTTAGTTTTTCGATGATGGAAGTTCCAGTACTTGCTACCTCTTGAGCACTGCGTTGGTTTTCCCTTGAAGAGGAAAGGGTGATGCAGCAAAGTAGCATAAGTATTTCCGTCAGTTTTTGAGAACCAAGGTATCAATCCAGTAGGAGGCTACGCGCGAGTCCCTCGCACCTACACAAACAAATAAATCCTCACAACCAACGCGATAAGGGGTTGTCAATCCCTACACGGTCACTTACGAGAGTGAGATCTGATAGATATGATAGGATAATATTTTTGGTATTTTATGATAAAGATGCAAAGTAAAATAAAAGCAAAGTAAAAAGCAACGGAAATAACTAAGTGTTGGAAGATTAATATGATGAAGATAGACCCGGGGGCCATAGGTTTCACTAGTGGCTTCTCTCAAGAGCATAAGTATTTTACAGTGGGTGAACAAATTACTGTTGAGCAATTGACAGAATTGAGCATAGTTATGAGAATATCTAGGTATGATCATGTATATAGGCATCACGTCCGAGACAAGTAGACCGACTCCTGCCTGCATCTACTACTATTACTCCACACATCGACCGCTATCCAGCATGCATCTAGAGTATTAAGTTCATAAGAACAGAGTAACGCCTTAAGCAAGATGACATGATGTAGAGGGATAAATTCATGCAATATGATAAAAAAAACCATCTTGTTATCCTCGATGGCAACAATACTATACGTGCCTTGCTGCCCCTACTGTCACTGGGAAAGGACACCGCAAGATTGAACCCAAAGCTAAGCACTTCTCCCATTGTAAGAAAGATCAATCTAGTAGGCCAAACCAAACTGATAATTCGAAGAGACTTGCAAAGATAACCAATCATACATAAAAGAATTCAGAGAAGATTCAAATATTGTTCATAGATAAACTTGATCATAAACCCACAATTCATCGGTCTCAACAAACACACCGCAAAAGAAGATTACATCGAATAGATCTCCACGAGAGAGGGGGAGAACATTGTATTGAGATCCAAAAAGAGAGAGGAAGCCATCTAGATAATAACTATGGACCCAAAGGTCTGAGGTAAACTACTCACACTTCATCGGAGAGGCTATGGTGTTGATGTAGAAGCCCTTCGTGATGGATGCCCCCTCCGGCGGAGCTCCGAAACAGGCCCCAAGATGGGATCTCGTGGGTACAGAAGGTTGCGGCGGTGGAATTAGGTTTTTGGCTCCGTATCTGATCGTTTGGGGGTACGTAGGTACATATAGGAGGAAGAAGTACGTCGGTGGAGCAACAGGGGGCCCACGAGGGCGGAGGGCGCGCCCTGGGGGGGGGGGGGGGTAGGCGCGCCCCCTACCTCGTGGATTCCCTATTGGTTACTTGACGTAGGGTCCAAGTCTCCTGGATCATGTTCGTTCCGAAAATCACGTTCTCAAAGGTTTCATTCCGTTTGGACTCCGTTTGATATTCTTTTTCTGCGAAACTCTGAAATAGGCAAAAAAACAGCAATTCTGGGCTGGGCCTCCGGTTAATAGGTTAGTCCCAAAAATAATATAAAAGTGAATAATAAAGCCCAATAATGTCCAAAACAGAAGGTAATATAGCATGGAGCAATCAAAAAATATAGATACGTTGGAGACGTATCAGTACTTGACCATGAAAATATTTTTTTATGAACCATGGCAATTTTAAGTGCATGTATTATGGCGATTTTAATTTATGGTGCATGGCAAGTCTAATTTCTTAATTCCCCGTTTTATAATATGTCAAAATTTACTTTTAAATGTAGAAGAAAATAGGTGAAACATATCATGGCAACTTCAGTGTAAACATCATGGCAATTCATGTGCAATAGACACGACAACTTTTAACCAAAAAAAATTCTGTCGAAATATATTGATATGAGATCTAGTTTCGAAGATCTCGTCGCGAGGGATTTAATGGTGAAAACGGATCTTCAATCGGATTTTTCATTTAAGAGATAAAACATTTTAAAAACAGAAAATCCAAAAAGATTTTCACATGCATGCATGCGGTGACATGTCGTAGTCTGTGTGCTATAGGGCGTGTGGGCGGGTTTGCCTCCCACCACACGTGTGGGCGTTAGCGTTGTCCTATTTTTTGCGGGGTCTTTTCTGAAACTTCAACACAAAATGACTCCAATCTCAAAATATTTCAGAAACTGGCCTTTTTGCATAACGCCCGGGGCTAGGGCGACCCATTTAGCATGGCACCCTAGCCCGGGACGTCAAGCTAGCAATAATGAGAAAAAAATCATGCATTTTGTGTTGGGCTTTTATTGAGGTGACATGTGTGTATGTTAAAATAATAAAGATAGTAGAGATGAACTATTTAGTTAGGTATATATAAGATTCCTCTCCGCCAATCCGATAAAGTTACAACATGCATTTTATATTTTTATCCATGGCGCAAAATGTATATAAGTCAAGTGTTTTGAAACATGCCCTGCACCTCAGGGCCCACGTACCCCACATCATCGGCGGCGCATGCTGCTGGAGAAATCTACTGGCGGTCGGTAGCGGCGGTATCTGCTAGGGCGACGAGGTATCTATGGATGCGCGGGGTGGTTCGACTTGATATACCTCAGAGGCGCGGCGGTTGCTGTTGGCGCTTCATCTGGGCGTCTGACAACGAGGTCACGTGTTGATATACCATCGGAGGGGAGTACAGTGTGTCCTTGCCGAGGGTGCGTCGGATCTACACTGCATGATCTATGGTGCCGCTCTCCGCTAGGCTTGTCCACGTGAAGGACGCTGGGGCAGCGTATGACGTGTAGCGCTCGGATTTGCCTCCCAAGAGGGTGTGCTCTTGGTTGTTGCGGAGAAAGGTGCGTTGGTGGTTACAACACGAGGTGGAGCGGGTGGACGTCAGCCAAGTGGGTTGTTTGTTGTGTGGTGCTTGTGTTTAGTCCAGACGTGTCCCATTCTCTAGAGTGTGGAAGAGCCCTTGTCGAAAGCCTAGTCTCTAACAAAGCCGACGTGTTAGCGTTGTCCCCCCTCCTTGAGGCGTTGTCATTGTTCCCTTCCTTGAGGCGTTGTCATTGTTCCCTTCCTTGAGGCGTCGTCATTGTTCCCTTCCTTGAGGCGTCGTCATTGTTTTCCCTTCCTTGAGGCATTGTCATGTAGGTTTGTTCCACTCCAAGAGAAATCCCTAGTTTTGGGTTGATGAAGAGGGTGATGCCTACCTCGTTTCATTCTTGGGGGCGTAGCCATGGAGAGTTAGCATGCGGTAACTTGCACGAATCTCTTTTGTCATCGCGGTGGTGGACATCGGGGCGACATCCATAGTGTCGATATTAGTGTGCGTCGAGGTAGCAATCTTGGGAAGAATGCGATTGGGTGTCCTATGGGACGAGGAGTCGATTCAATATTCCGCGGGTGACAAACAACCTTGTCCTACTAGGATGATGGTCGATGTCAAAACTACCGAGAAGTTCTTATATTGTTCTGCTAGGGGTTAAAACACTTCGATCACTCCAACACGTGACCTGACGATGTCCTTCCTGCCATAGGCATGGGCTTTTCCTGACATGTTCCCCTTCCAGGTCCTAGGGGGAGGCTGGTTGTAGCAAAGAAGAGTGCATGTCTTGAGGAGGAAGGTGTTTATCAAGCGCTCGAGCACCCCTTTAAGCCCGCCCATCCAGATCTTGAGGTTCATGACACGAAGGCCACCTTTTCGAGGTGGAGCCGAAGGAACCCTGTCTCCATCAGAAAGAATGGCCCAACTTTGCGTCATCCCAATGGTTGTGATTTGTGGATGGTTGCCTGCGCTTTTGGTTGTGGTCGCCTAGATTGTGCGGCATCGTGGCTCGAGTGCGAGGGGCGACTAACACAAGATATCTAGGAGATTCTACTTTAATAGAGTGGTTTGGCATATATAAGTTTTTCACAGTTAATTGGGCAACAATTTACTCCTTGGTTAATGAAACATGCAAAGCTTCCGTGTCATGTTTAAAAAAATGGAGCATAACTTTGTATTGCACTAACGAACTAGTGCATGATGCCAAGTGGAAGTAAGACATGTGTAGTGAACCACTGAGGGCGTCTCTAATCTGGATCATCAAACGGACATCACCGAATATCTATGAATACATTCAGACGTGTTCGTGGACACTTGATAGAGCAGAGGTCATCTAATCGGAGTCACCAAATGTCTGGCCTTCTTCCTTTTTTATTTATAGATCAATAACAATTCAACCATACATTTAAATAATTGCAAAAACTGCAACTACTACTAAAATCATCGGATGTTTATCAAATTATATACATTTCAATCGATCCAAAAGCCTCCAGTCCGGTTGTCCGTGCCAAAGGCCTCAAGTTGCGGCCTCCTTTTCACCGTCCTTTTGCACAAAGCATTTGTACATGCTAGCACGAAAGTCTTCAACAAACTTAGGCGTATCAAGATCCAAGTCTGCCACCTTCATGAGCAACAACTTTTACTCCTCAGAAGTGGTCTTGATACCAATGTTCATCTTCTTGAGCCTAATGTTCTTGTTTTGCATCTCCATGAAGATGTCGAACATCTACGCCTTATTTTCCTCCTTCACCTCATTGTGCTTGCACACGCCTCCTCCTTCTTTGCCATGATGTCCTCGAACTTCTCTGACATCTTGGTCGCTGCCCCTTCTCGCTTCTCCTTCTCTATCTCATATTTCCTGCCCCTCAACCTAGCCACACGTGTGGCAAGCGCAATCCCTGCGACGGTTGGATCAACATCATTGTCCTCACCAGTGGCTTTGGCATTGGCAGTCTGAGCAGAATGGAAAATGATTTCCCACTTACTTATTTGTTCACTTTGAACCAACAATGCATCAATGTGAATGTCCCTTTCTCAATCTTGCAGTACAAGATGTGTGCCCGGTTTGGCTAGTAAAGCAAGACAATGACATGATCAACAAGTTGCAACATAGAGAAGATCAATCCAATGACAAACACATAGAGCAGCATGAAGCGAAACTTACGAGCTCAAGGATTGACATGCCATTTGACCACCGTTTTTTCGTTTGTGAATACGCACCACAATACTTGTTGACCCCATGTTGAATGATGTTCCATCGATGGCATGCCAACTTCGTAGTGCGGTCATGGATCACTCCTTTGTCGCAGAAAGGTAGTTCTTTTGCCCATGAAAGAAATCATGCATGACTTGCCAAAAAGCCAAGCCCTTTTGCTTTGTACCATGCATCAGATCAACACCTGTGCCCAACTATGTGTTGCACAACAATTCATCCTCTTTTATTGAGTACGATGAACCTCCCGCCTTCTTTTTGTTCAGATCAGGCACGTCCGGCTGCGGCTGCAGCGAGTCATCGTCGTCGTTGAATTGTCCGTCCTCGTGGCCGTCGTCATTGTGAATCATGTTCATCATCACCTCGTCGGTAGCCGCCATCAACATTGGGGAGGCCTTTCGTCGAACAGTGACCTGTCACCGTCGGACGAGGGCTCCTCGAACAAAAACTGCAACCGTACGAGTTATGACGACTACGACTTTGTGAACGTGTAGTTTGTATTGAGGTCAACGGTGTAAGTTGGAAGGCGTCACGCGCTGACTGTTTAGAAGCGTCGCTGTATGTTGTGGGAATTGCACAATGTATTACTCAGGTGCAATCGCACATATATATGATGTACAATGGTGGACCACGACCTCAACTATACAAGGAAACTAGGAGGTGGGCCCAATACACAATATGCACAACACATATACTCAACACCCCCCCCCACACACACATAGTCGAAGCGGCACCATTGCTGACGCAAAGACTGGACCGGAACTCCTCAAATGACGCCGTAGGCAAGCCCTTGGTCATGATATCTGCAAATTGTTGGGAAGTAGGAATGTGTAGAACACGAATATGGCCAAGAGCCACCTGTTCCCGAACAAAATGAATATCTAACTCAATATGCTTGGTCCGACAATGATGAACCGGGTTGGTGGAGAGGTAGACCGCCGAGACGTTGTCGCAATAGACCACCGTAGCACGGTCGACAGGACATGAGAGCTCCTGAAGCAGCTGGTGAAGCCACAAACACTCGACGACGACGTTGGCCACAACGCGATACTCAGCCCCTGCACTGGAGCGAGAGACCATAGGCTGCCGCTTGGACAACCATGAGATGAGTGAGGGTCCAAGGAAGACACAGTAGCCCAAGGTGGAACGACGAGTGTCGGGGCAGCCCGCCCAGTCGACATCGGAGTAGGCGGTGAGAACGGTGTCGGTGGAGGTGTGAAGTGTGACGCCAAGGTCCATAGTGCCACAAACATAGCGGAGAATCCGCTTGAGAGCGGCCCAATGAACATCCCGAGGAGCATGCATGTGAAGACACACCTGCTGGACGGCATACTGGATCTCCGGTCGAGTCAGAATGAGGTACTGAAGAGCCCCAACAATAGACTGATAAAAGGCAGCATCCGAAGCAGTGGAACCATCCGTGGCAGAGAGCTTTGGCCTTCGTATCAACAGGCATGGTAGCGGGCTTGCAGTTAAGCATGCCAGCGCGATCCAGGAGCTCATGAGCGTATTTCCGCTGGTGAAGGAAGAAGTCATCCGGACATCGCACCACATCAACGCGGAGGAAGTAGTGCAAAGGACCCAAGTCCTTGATGGCAAACTCGGCGCGAAGACGGGCAGTGAGCTAACTGAGAAGACCGGCCGTACATGCCGTCAAGATGATGTCGTCGACATAAAGGGGCAAGTATGCCGTGTCGGAGCCCTGGTGATAGACGAAGAGCGATACGCCCGAGCGAGTAGAGCGAAACCCGAGATGGTACAAAAACGTCGCGATGCACTGGTACCAAGCGTGAGGAGCCTTCTTGAGTCCATACAAGGACCGCGAGAGCAGACACACGTGGTCGGGATGTGCCGAGTCAACAAACCCCGTGGGCTGCTGGCAAAAGACCTGCTCCTCGAGGTGCCCATGAAGGAAGGCATTGGAGATGTCCATCTGGTGCACTGGCCAGGCACGGGAGACCACAAGGTGGAGAACCATGCGAATCGTCCCGGGCTTAACAACTGGAGCAAAGGTGTTGGTGAAGTCGATGCCAGCACGTTGCCGGAAACCACGAACAACCCAACACGCTTTATAGCGGTCAAGGGTACCATCAGGACGGAGCTTGTGTTTGAAGACCCACTTCCCGGTAATCACGTTAGCGTGCCGGGGACGGGGAACAAGCTGCCGTTAGCGTGTCGGAGGTGCAGCAAGGCATCAAACTCCTCTTGCATCACAGCCATCCAGAGCGGGACACGAAGAGCGGCTCGAACGGAGGACGGCAACGGCGACAGCGTAGAGGTGGATGCCATGTGGACGTACTCGTCCGAAGCATAGCGTGAGCTCGGACAAAAAACACCCGTACGGGCGCGAGTGACCGGACCGACCGCGGGTGATGAGTCCGCGACCACCGGTGAAGAGGCCGACGAAGCCGTGGCCGAAGGCGGGGCCACGAGATCCAGGTCCGTGGGAGGGACCGACCTGCTGGCCGATGAGGCCGCGGGTGAAGAGGGCGCCGAGGCCGCGGTCGGAGGGGGCGCCGGGGCCACGGGCGAAGGGGCGCCGGATCCGCGGTCAAAGGGGGCGCCGAGCCGAAGGACGGCGGCGGGTGACGCGCCTCAAAGCCAGGGGCGGGCCGAGGGCAGCGCACGAGCGCCCTGGGTGAGACGCCGAGGGCCCCACATCATCAGCGACAGAAGGGACAGCCGGAGGTACCTGCTGAAACGGAAACACGTGATCATCCAAGTAAACATGCCGGGAGGTGAACACACAGTGGAGGAGGGATCGTTGCACCGATAGCCCTTGGAGTTGGAAGGGTAGCCGATGAAGATGCATGCAACAGAACATGGTGCAATTTTATGAGGAGACATGTCGGCAGTGCTAGGATAACATAGACACCCAAAGATACGCAGACCATCGTAACACGGTGGTGTATCAAAGAGGAGATGATGAGGTGCGTAATTCCACCGCGGGTGACAGGGCCGGAGGTTAAGGAGAAGTGATGCGGTAGCAAGTGCGTCCGGCCAGAAGGAAGGCGACACGTTAGAATGAAACAGGAGCGTGCGAACGCAGTCATTCAGAGTGCGAAGGACGCGTTCGGCTCGACCGTTCTGTTGTGAAGTATACGGGCAAGTGAGGCGAAAAATTATGCCATGGTGTGACAAAAAATGCGGAAAGCAAGATTGTCGAACTCTTTTCCATTGTCAGTCTGAAGAGCAAGAATGGGACGCCCAAACTGCATGCTGAGATAGGAGTAAAAAGCCGTCAAAGTGGAGAGTGCATCCGACTTTCGTCACAAAGGAAAAGTCCACACATAATGAGAATAATCAACAGGGATAACCAGATAACATAAATAGCCCTAATTAATAGGAACCGGAGAGGTCCACACATCGCTATGAATCAACTGAAAAGGAAAAGAAGCAATGGTGGTGGAGTTATTAAACGGAAGACGAACATGTTTGCCGACACGACAAGCATGACAAGTGTGATCCTCAATCTTATTACAACTAAAACTGAAAATCCTAAGAATATGATGAAGGGTGACGGGGTTGGGATGACCCACATGAGCGTGCCAGAGATCAACGCCAACGGAGAGGGCGACCGGTGCGGTGGTGGTGGAGGAAGGCGAATGCACCGGATAGAGTTCGTCGGGGCTGTCACATCGGTGAAGTACCATCCTGGTTCGAGCATCCTTGACACAAAAACCAAGCTCGTCAAATTCAACAGTAACAGGTTTTTCATGAGTGAAACAACGAATGGAAATAAGATTCTTAATAGGATGAGGTGACACAAGTATGTTAGACAAAGATAAAGGCATGGAATTAGAAGGAACAGAAGTGTGCCCGACGTGTGTAATAGGGAGGGTGGAACCGTCGCCGACAGTGATGCGGAGGTCGGTGGTGACGGGGGTGAAGGAGGCAAGATTATCAGGATGAGGAAATATGTGAGCCGTGGCACCGGTGTCCATATACCAATCACAGCCTCGAGTGTAATTGTTCGGCGCGGGGGCGGTGTGCAGCACGGCGAGAAGCGCTGGATCCCAAGGCGCCGGTGGCAGCGCCGACAAAGGTGACGACGGCGCCATCGGGAAGCCGTAGCCGTGACTCAGCTGCGGTGATGGGTACCCTCCATAGGGCTGCGGAGCCGCGAAGTACACCTGACGCGCCGGCGGACGCGGCACGGGAAGTGTTGGTGCAGGGGCCCGTGGGACCGGCATGGTGTACGCATGAACGACACCGGTCCACGGGTTGTACCCGCCGGCCCACGGAGGAGGAAGTGATAATCCTAAAGTGCAAGGAATCATCGTAGCACTTTCCAAAGGTGGAAGTGATAAGTATGGAGTGTTGAACCCACAAGGAGCTAAAGGTAAGATCAATATTCTCTCAAGTCCTATCTGCCACTGATACGACTCTACGTACACCGAACGTTTGCTTCCAACTAGAAACGAGAAATAAAACTATGTTGTGGGTATGAAGAGGATAACTTTGCATGATATCGGAGAACTAAAATATAAAAGTAGGTGTTGTTAATATAAAGTGAGAATATATTACTATATATTATAAATAGCGAGTGTGGAATAATGATGGGTCGGTGTGCGGAATTATCCTAGGCAATTGTTAACAAGATCGGTAGTCGTCATTGCAATTTTATATGAGGAGAGGCATAAGCTAACATACTTTCTCTTCTTGTATCATATGCACTTATGATTGGAACTCTAGCAAGCATCCACAACTACTAAAGATCATTGAGGTAAAAACCAACCATAGCATTAAAGCATCAAGTCCCCTTTATCCCATACGCAACAACCCCCTTACTCGGGTTTAAGCTTCTGTCGCTCTAGCAACCCACTATAAGTGAATCATGAACGCATTGCAACACCCTACAGCGGGAATCCCTCACGTGTGCGCGGCACGGAAGGCACCATAGGACAGTACCATAATAGAACATACAACTCAAACCAATCTAGATCATCAATCAACCCAAGAGATAAAGGAAATCTACTCAAAACATCATAGGATGGCAACACATCATTGGATCATAATATGTGGCATAAAGCACCATGTTCAAGTAGGGGATTACAGCGGGGTCCGGGAGAGTGGACCGCGTAAAAGAGATGAGGATGGTGATGTTGATGAAGACGATCACCGCAGTGATGGTTCCCCCGATGGCGCTCCGGCGCCACCAAGAGAGGGGGAGCGGTTCTCTCCTTTGTGCTTCCTCCTCCATGGCCTCCCCCTTAGATGGGGAAAGGTTCTCCCTCTGGTCCTTGGCCTCCATGACGATGGTGACCCCTCCGACTTCCTCCTACATTGCCTCCGGTGATGTTGGCCCCCTCCGTCAGGGTGCTAGAGAGGGCCAAGATTGGTTTTTCGTGGCTACAGAGGCTCACGACGGCGGAACTCTCGATCTAGTTTTCTTTTTGGGGGGTTTTGTATTTATAGGAATTTATGGCGTTGGTTTCACGTCAAGGGGGTCCACGAGGCGCCCACAAGGTTGGAGCACCCTCCCAAGGGGGGTAGGGCGCGCCCCCCGACCTTGTGGAGGCCTCGTGGCTCTTCTGGCCCAACTCTTTTGCTTCGGGGGCTTCTTCTGGTCCATAAAAAATCTCCGTAAATTTTCAGGTCATTTGGACTCCGTTTGATATCCCTTTCTGTAAAACTCAAAAACAAGGAAAAAACATAAATTGGCACTGGCTCTAGGTTAATAGGTTAGTCCCAAAAATCATATAAAATAGCATACAAATGCATATAAAACATCCAAGATAGATAATCTAATATCATGAATACTTTATAAATTATAGATACGTTGGAGACGTATCAGCATCCTCAAGCTTAATTCCTGCTCGTCCTCGAGTAGGTAAATGATAATAGAAATAATTTATGAAGTGTGAATGCTAGCATAGTGTATAAGTTTGATCAATGATAATTTCAATCACTTTTTCTAGCATTATTATATATCACAACAGTAGCTTATCTCATAAAACTTCACATGTTAAAGTATAGACCATAAATTTTCTTGAAAACTAACAAACTATGTCTTAGTCATCAAACAGTTGCAATTCATATTATTTTCAGGGAGGGTCTATGTAAGAGCTTTGATTTAGCAAATTCCACATACTCAACTATCATTTAATCTTTCACAATTGCTAACAGCCACGTGATATTTATGGGTTCAAAGTTTTAATCGGACACAGAGAAAGATAGGGGCTTATAGTTTCGCCTCCCAACCTTTTACCTCAAGGGTAATATCAACTATAATACTTTATGAAAACCTACATCCGAGTGGATATATATATATCCGGATCTCTCCAACAAATAGTGTTTGCCAAAGGGAAAAAGTGTAAAAAGGAAAGGTGAAGATCACCATGACTCTTGTATAAGGGTAGAAGATAAAAGTAAAAGATAGGCCCTTCGCAGAGGGAAGTAGAGGTTGTCATGCGCTTTTATGGTTGGATGCACAAAATCGTAATGCAAAAGAATGTCACTTTATATTGCCGCTTGTGATAAAGACCTTTATTATGCAGTCTGTCACTTTTATTTCTTTGATATCACAAGTTCGTATAAAGCTTATTTTCTTCACACTAATAGATTATACATATTTAGAGAGCAATTTTTATTGCTTGCACCGATGACAACTTACTTGAAGGATCTTACTCAATCCATAGGTAGGTATGGTGGACTCTCATGGCAAAACTGGTTTAAGGGATTTTTGGAAGCACAAGTAGTATCTCTACTTGGTGCAAAGAATTTGGCTAGCATGAGGGGGAAAGGCAAGCTCAACATGTTGAATGATCCATGACAATATAACTTCTATCAGATACAAGAAAACATAACTCATTATGTTGTCTTCCTTGTCCAACGTCAACTTTTTAGCATGTCATATTTTAATGAGTGCTCACAATTACAAAAGATGTCCAAGATAGTATTCTTTCGTCGTAGCACTTTCCAAAGGTGGAAGTGATAATCCTCAAGTGCAAGGAATCATCATAGCACTTTCCAAAGGTGGAAATGATAAGTATGGAGTGTCGAACCCACAAGGAGCTAAAGATAAGATCAATTTTCTCTCAAGTCCTATCTGCCACTGATACGACTCTACGTATACCAAACGTATGCTTCCAACTGGAAACAAGAAATAAAACTACATTGCGGGTATGAAGAGGATAACTTTGCATGATATCAGAGAACTAAAATATAAAAGTAGGTGCCGTTAATATAAAGTTAGAATATATTACTATATATTATAAATAGCGAGTGTGGAATAATGATGGGTCGGTGTGCGGAATTATCCTAGGCAATTGTTAACAAGATCGGTAGTCGTCATTGCAATTTTATATGAGAGAGAGGCATAAGCTAACATACTTTCTCTTCTTGGATCATATGCACTTATGATTGGAACTCTAGCAAGCATCCACAACTACTAAAGATCACTGAGGTAAAAACCAACCATAGCATTAAAGCATCAAGTCCCCTTTATCCCATACGCAACAACCCCCTTACTCGGGTTTAAGATTCTGTCACTCTAGCAACCCACTATAAGCGAATCATGAACGTATTGCAACACCCTACAGCGGGAATCCCTCGCGTATGCGTGGCACGGAAGGCACCATAGGAAATCACCAAAATAAAACATACAACTCAAACCAATCTAGATCATCAATCAACCCAAGAGATAAAGGAAATCTACTCAAAACATCATAGGATGGCAACACATCACTGGATCATAATATGTGGCATAAAGCACCATGTTCAAGTAGGGGATTACAGCGGGATGTCGGAGAGTGGACCGCGTAAAAGAGATGAGGATGGTGATGTTGATGAAGACGATCACCACGGCGATGGTTCCCCCGATAGCGCTCCGGCGCCACCAAGAGAGAGGGGAGCGGTGATACGTCTCCAACGTATCAATAATTTTTTATTGTTCCATGATGTTATATTATCAATCTTTGATGTTTTATTATAATTTTATAGTCATTTTATATCATTTTTTGGTACTAACCTATTGACATAGTGCCAAGTGCCAGTTGCTGTTTCCTGCATGTGTTTTACATCGCGGGAAATCAATATCAGACGGAGTCCAAACGCAACAAAACTCCACGGAGATTTTTTTTGGACCAGAAGGAACATAATGGGCCCTGCCTGCGCCTGGGGGGTGCCTCGAGGAGGGCACAACCCACTAGGGCGCGCCAGGAGGCCCAGGCGCGCCCTGGTGGGTTGTGCCCACCTCGGGTACCCCTGGACCGCCTCTTTGCTCTATAAATACACCAATATTCCAGAAAACCTAGGGGAGTCGACGAAATATTCATCCAGCCGCCGCAGAGTCCAGAGCCACCAGATCCAAGCTAGACACCATCTCGGATGGGGTTCACCACCTCCATTGGTGCCTCTCCGATGATGCGTGAGTTGTTCTTTGTAGACCTTCGGGTCCGTAGTTAGGAGCTAGATGGCTTCATTTCTCTCTCTCTCTGAATTCTCAATACAATGGTCTCTTGGAGATCCATATGATGTAACTCTTTTGCGGTGTGTTTGTTGGGATCGATGAACTTTGAGTTTATGATCAGATCTATCTTTTTATATCCATGAAAGTATTTGAGTTTCTTTGATCTCTTTTATGCATGATCTCTTATAGCCTCGTATTTCTTCTCCGATATTTGGGTTTTGTTTGGCCAACTTGATCTATTTATCTTGCAATGGGAAGAGGTGCTTTGTAGTGGGTTCGATCTTACGGTGCTTGATCCCAGTGACAGAAAGGGAACTGACACGTATGTATCGTTGCTACTAAGGATAAAATGATGGGGTCTATCTCTACATAGATAGATCTTGTCTACATCATGTCATTGTTCTTATTGCATTACTCCGTTTTTCCATGAACTTAATACACTAGATGCATGCTGGATAGCGGTCGATGTGTGGAGTAATAGTAGTAGATGCAGGCAGGAGTCGGTCTACGAATCTTGGACGTGATGCCTATATAATGATCATTGCCTGGATATCGTCATGAGTATTTGAAGTTCTATCAATTGCCCAACAGTAATTTGTTCACCCACCATTTGCTATTTTTCTCGAGAGAAGCCACTAGTGAAACCTACGGCCCACGAGTCTCTTTCTCGTATATTTGCCTTTGCGATCTACTTTTTCCTTGCATTTATTTTCAGATCTATTAAACCAAAAATACAAAAATACTTTGCTGCACTTTATTTTATTTGTGATATATTTATTCATTGTATTACAACTTTCTCCCGTCTGCGCACCATTTCTGGCGCCGTTACCTGAAAGGGATTGACAACCCCTTTAACACGTCGGGTTGCGAGTGGTTGTTATTTGTGTGCAGGGGCTGTTTACGTTGTGTTGCTTGGTTCTCCTACTGGTTCAATAACCTTGGTTTCATATCTGAGGGAAATACCTACCACCGCTGTGCTGCATCATCCCTTCCTCTTTGGGGAAATATCGACATAGCTTCAAGCGACATCAAAAGGAATTTCTGGCACCGTCGCCGGGGAGGATCTTCAAAATATACCAGGTTTCTAATCACAAATCTCATCTCCTCGCAATTTACATTATTTGCCATTTGCCTCTCGTTTTCCTCTCCCTCACTTCATGAAAATTTGCCGTTTTATTCGCCTCTCTTTTTCCATTCGCCGTTTTCTTGCCGGATCTGTTTTTGGGTGCAATCTTGTTGTGTGGTCATCATGACTCAAGAGAACACCAAGTTATGTGATTTCTCAAATACCAACAACAATGATTTTATTGGCACTCCAATTGCTCCTCCCGTCACTAGTGCGGAGTCTTGTGATCTTAATACTGCTTTGCTGAATCTTGTTATGAAAGATCAATTTTCCAGTACTCCTAATGAGGATGCCGCGTCCCATCTTAACACCTTCGTGGAATTATGCGATATGCAAAAGAAAAAATATGTGGACAATGATGTGGTGAAGATGAAATTATTTCCGTTTTCTTTGCGTGATTCTGCAAAAAATTGGTTCTCTTCTTTGCCTCGCAATAGTATCAATTCTTGGAATAAGTGCAAAGATGCTTTTATCACTAAGTATTTTCCTCCTTCAAAAATTATTTCCCTTAGAACCCTGAACATGAATTTCAAGGAACTTGAACATGAGCATGTTGCACAATCTTGGGAAACGATGAAAATGATGCTAAGGAATTGCCCAACTCATGGGTTAAATCTTTGGATGATCATACAAATTTTTTATGCGAGATTGAATTTTGTTTCTCGTAATCTTTTAGATTCCACCACGGGTGGTACTTTTATGGAAATTACTTTGGGTGAAGCCACCAAATTGCTTGATAGTATTATGGAAAATTATTCACAATGGCATACTGAAAGGGCTCCTACTAGTAAAAAAGTTAATTCGGTTGAAGAAATTTCTTCCTTTTGAGTGAAAAAGTTGATGCTCTTTTGAAATTGGTTGCTAGTAAAAGTGCTCCTATTGATTTAAATGATATGCCTTTGTCTACTTTAATTGAGCAAAATAGTGATGCCATAGATGTGAATTTTATCTCTCGAAATAATTTCAACAACAATGCTTATAGAGGTGATTTTAATCCTAGGCCTTTTCCTAGTAATTCCTCTAATAATTATGGTAATTCTTATGGAAATCAATCTTACAATAATAATAGAACACCTCTGATCTTGAGAATAATATTAAAGAATTTATCAACACGCAAAAAGTTTTCAACACTTCCATATAAGAAAAGTTGAGTAAGATTGATGATTTGTCTAGAAGTGTTGATAGAATTGCTCATGATGTGGAAAATCTCAAGATGAAAATTTTTGTGCCTAAAGTAGATGAATCAATTAAATCTCTTTATGTTTTTATGGATAAAAGTAAGAAAAGAATCGCTATGCTTAGAGCTAAAAGAGAATTTTTAGAAAAAGCGTTTTCTAGTGATTTCTTTTGCAAAAGTGATGAAGATCTTAAAATGATTGGTGTTTCTTCTATTGATTCCTTGTTTAGTAAGTTAAGATTGATGAAAAAGGGACTGGAGAAGAGTCAACTTTAGGTAGAAGGCGTCCCAATATTTCGGAGGGTGAAAATCTTGTTGAGAAAATTGATGAAAGTGGGTTTGGAGAGGTCAAAACTTTAGCTAGTAATGTGCCCACACTTTTGGATTACAAAGACTTTAATTATGATAGTTGCTCTTTGATTGATTGTATTTCTTTGTTGCAATCCATGATAAATCCGCCCCATGCTTATGAACAAAATAAAGCTTTTCCTAAACATATTGTTGATGCTATGATGAAAACTTTTTAAGAAAAATTTGAATTAGAAGTTTCAATTCCTAGAAAATTGCATGATGAGTGGGAACCTACTATCGAAGTCAAGATTAAAAATTATGAATGTTTTGCTTTATGTGACTTGTGTGCTAGTGTTTCTACAATTCCGAAATCTTTAGTGCTTGGTCTTACCGATCTTGAAGAATGTTCTTTGAATTTGCACTTAGCGGATTCTACTATTAAAAAGCCTATGGGGAGAATTAATAATGTTCTTATTCTTGCAAATAGGAATTATGTGCCCATAGATTTTTATCGTTCTTGATACTGATTGCAATTCGTCTTGTCCAATTATTCTTGGTAGACCGTTCTTACGCACTATCGGTGCCGTGATTGATGTGAAAGAAGGCAATATTAAGTTCCAATTTCCTTTGAGAAAGGGTATGGAACACTTTCCTAGAACAAGAATTAGTCCACCTTGTGAATCAATCATGAGGGCATCTTATGGATCTCGAACCAAAGATGACAAAATTTAGATCCTTGCTTTATGCCTAGCTAAGGGTGTAAAACTATAGCGCTTGTTGGGAGGCAACCCAATGAATAAAATTTATTTTTGCTTTTTAATTTCTGTTCTTGAGTGTTTGTACAATTATTCTACTGTTATGATTCTGTTTTTTGTGTTTTAAGTAGTGTTTGTGCCAAGTAGAACCAATAGGATCTTCTTTGGTGATAGTTGTTTGATCTTGCTGAAAAACAGAAACTTTTGCTCTCACGAAAATAATTGTTAAAATTCACTAGAACGTGATAAAATTCCAATTCTTTTTTAAGAAGATTAATATACAAATTACCTAGGTCGTCCTAGTTTTTCAGAATTTTTGGAGTTGCAGAAGTATTCAAAAAAGTCAGATTTCTACAGACTGTTCTGTTTTGACAGATTCTGTCTTCTTTGCGTTGTGTGCTTATTTCGATGGCTCTATGGTTTCTTTAATGAGTTTTTTCCATAGAAAAGTTGGAATACAGTAGATATAATGCAAAAAAAATTGAATTGGTTTGGTACAGTACTTATAGTAGTGGTTTGCTTTCTTATACTAACGGATCTCACGAAGGTTTTGTTGAGTTTTGTGTGATTGAAGTTTTCAAGTTTTGGGTTATCTTACGATGGATGAAGGAATAAAGGATAGAAGATCCTAAGATTGGGGATGCCCCAGCATCCCAAGCTATTATCCAAAAATGAGCAACCAACTAAGCTTGGGGATGCCCCGGAGTGGCATCCCCTCTTTCTTCTAACGACCATCGGTATTTTACTCGAAGGTATATTTTTATTTGTCACATGATATGTGTTTTGCTTGGAGTGTCTTGTATGATATGAGTCTTTGCTTGTTTTATTTTGTGTTTTAAGTCTTGATCCCTTGCTGGACACACCTATTTGGGAGAGCCAAAATTATATCATGACTTGTTAGAATTGCTCTCTATGATTCGCTTAAATTCTTATGAGCTATGGACTTGCTCTAGTGCTTCACTTATATCTTTTTGAGCACGGCGTGCTTAGTATTTTTGAAGAATTGCTCTCTTGCTTACTTAGATTTATTTTAGAGTTAGTAAAATTTTCAAGAAATTCTCTCTTGCTTCACTTAAATTATTTTGAGAGAAAGAAAGAAAAATTATGCTCGTGATCTTCACTTATATTTGTTTGAGCTTATGAAAAGCAACACATGAAAATTAGTCCCAAAGTGATAGATATCCAAGAAGGATATAATAAAAACTTTCATGAAGATCATTGGACAAAAAAAACTTGCTTCTTAGTAATAGTTTTGAGATATGATGATGTGATATGTGAGTTATGTTGATGAGTAATTATGCTTTAGTAAGAATATTGGTGTTAAGGTTTGTGATTCCTATGCAAGCACGAAAGTCAATAGTCATGCAATGAAATTATATCCTACTTGTGGTGCATTATTCGGTGTTATTTATGCTTAATGCTTGCTTATGAGATTATCCATTTCTTGGTTGGTCGCTTCTCAATCTTTTGCTAGCCTTCATTTTGCAGTAAGTATGATCTCTACTTGTGCATCCAAAATCCTTTAAACCAGTTTTGCCACATGAGTCCACTATATCTACCTATATGCGGTATTATTTTGCCGTTCTAAGCAAATTTGCATGTGCCATCTGTAATTTTCAAAATAAACTTATCTTTTGTGTGTTCGTTTCGCTCGCGGAGCGGTGAGGGGTGGCTAATATTTTCCATGCTGGATGTGTTATTCTCACGATGAGTGTTTATTCACTTGTCATTGCACGAGAGTAAGGCAAAGGTATTAGGGATGCCCAGTCTCGAAATAAAAAAAATTAATTTACTTTATGTTGTCAAATAATAAATTCCTTGGAAAATGTTGGTACGGAGGGCAACCATGGATACGACTAGCCATGGAAAGTGAAAGTATGGTGGAAAAAGGAATAAACTTTATTTTCTGTTTGGGAACCGCCTATGGTATATCTAGCATGGAAAGTGTTGGGAACTCTAAGTCGTTTTCGTTGGTGGGATGGATACACCTCCCAAAATGTTTTTGTCTCTAATTTTTTTGCTTTGAGCTCTGGCACCTCTACAAATCCCTACTTCCCTCTGCGAAGGGAATTTATTTTACTTTATGCTATTTTTATTTTGAATTTGAGTCTCCATCTTCTCTTATAAAAGCACCAACTAGGAGGCAATATGATCGTACTTAAGTATTGGGTGTAACTAATATGCGAGTGTGTTTCATGAATGGATCAATGGTTGAGCATGATGGGCTAGGGATAACTTATTTTAGCGTTGATATTTTGAAAGACATGGTTGCTTGTTGATATGCTTGAGTATTTAAATTATCATGTCAAAACTAGAACATTGCTTTGAATCATATAGAAGTCCAAATATCCATGCTATAAAGAAAAGAAATATGATATGACATGTTAGGCAGCATTTCACATCAAAAATTCTAATTTTATCACTTACCTACTCGAGGACGAGTAGGAGTTAAGCTTGGGGATGCTGATACGTCTCCAACGTATCTATAATTTTTTATTGTTCCATGTTGTTATATTATCAATCTTGGATGTTTTATTATCATTTTATAGTCATTTTATATCATTTTTTGGTACTAACCTATTGACATAGTGCCAAGTGCCAGTTGCTGTTTTCTGCATGTTTTTTACATCGCAGGAAATCAATATCAGACGAAGTCCAAACGCAACGAAACTCCACGGAGATTTTTTGGACCAGAAGGAACATAATGGGCCCTGGCTGCGCCTGGGGGGTGCCTCGAGGAGGGCACAACCCACTAAGGCGCGCCAGGAGGCCCAGGCGCGCCCTGGTGGGTTGTGCCCACCTCGGGTGCCCCCCGGACCGCCTCTTTGCTCAATAAATACCCCAATATTCCAGAAACCCTAGGGGAGTCGACGAAATATTCATCCAGCCACCGCAGGGTCCAGAACCACTAGATCCAATCTAGACACCATCTCGGATGGGGTTCACCACCTCCATTGGTGCCTCTTCGATGATGCGTGAGTAGTTCTCTGTAGACCTTCGGGTCTGATACGTCTCCAACGTATCTATAATTTTTGATTGTTCCATGCTATTATATTATCTGTTTTGGATGTTTAATGGGCTTTATTATGCACTTTTATATTATTTTTGGGACTAACCTACTAACCAAAGGCCCAGTGCAAATTGCTGTTTTTTGCCTATTTTAGTGTTTCGCAGAAAAGGAATATCAAACGGAATCCAAACGGAATGAAACCTTCGGGAGAGTTATTTTTGGAACAAACGAAATCCAGGAGACTTGGAGTGGACGTCAAGGAAGCAACGAGGCGGCCACGAGATAGGGAGGCGCGCCCAGGGGGGTAGGTGCGCCCCCACCCTCGTGGGCCCCTCGTGGCTCCACCGACCTACTTCTTTCGCCTATATATACTCATATACCCTGAAAACATCAGAGAGCACCACGAAACCCTATTTCCATCGCCACAACCTTCTGTACCCGTGAGATCCCATCTTGGGGCCTTTTCCGGCGCTCCGCCGAAGGGGGAATCGATCACGGAGGGCTTCTACATCAACACCATAGCCTCTTCGATGATGTGTGAGTAGTTTACCACAGACCTTCGGGTCCATAGTTATTAGCTAGATGGCTTCTTCTCTCTCTTTGGATCTCAATACAAAGTTCTCCTCGATTCTCTTGGAGATCTATTCGATGTAATTCTTTTTGCGGTGTGTTTGTCGAGATCCGATGGATTGTGGGTATATGATCAAGATTATCTAGGAACAATATTTGGTTCTTCTCTGAATTCTTATATGTATGATTTGATATCTTTGCAAGTCTCTTCGAATTATTAGTTTGGTTTGGCCTACTAGATTGATCTTTCTTGCAATGGGAGAAGTGCTTAGCTTTGGGTTCAATCTTGCGGTGTCCTTTCCCAGTGACAGCAGGGGCAGCAAGGCACATATTGTATTGTTGCCATCGAGGATAAAAAGATGGGGTTTATATCATATTGCTTGAGTTTATCCCTCTACATCATGTCATCTTGCCTAATGCGTTACTCTGATCTTATGAACTTAATACTCTAGATGCATGCTGGATAGCGGTCGATGTGTGGAGTAATAGTAGTAGATGTAGAATCGTTTCGGTCTACTTGTCGCGGACGTGATGCCTATATAAATGATCATGCCTAGATATTCTCATAACTATGCGCTTTTCTATCAATTGCTCGACAGTAATTTGTTCACCCACCGTAGATTATGCTATCTTGAGAGAAGCCACTAGTGAAACCTATGGCCCCCGGGTCTATTTTCCATCATATAAGTTTCCGATCTATTTTATTTTGCAATCTTTACTTTCCAATCTATATCATAAAAATACCAAAAATATTTATCTTATTATCTCTATTAGATCTCACTTTTGCAAGTGGCCGTGAAGGGACTGACAACCCCTTTATCGCGTTGGTTGCAAGGTTCTTATTTGTTTGTGCAGGTACAAGGCGACTTGCGTGTAACCTCCTACTGGATTGATACCTTGGTTCTCAAAAACCGAGGGAAATACTTACGCTACTTTGCTGCATCACCCTTTCCTCTTCAAGGGAAAACCAACGCATGCTCAAGAGGTAGCAAGAAGGATTTCTGGCGTTGTTGCCGGGGAGGCTTACGCCAAGTCAAGTCAAGATTTGATCTCCCAGCAACTAGCCATTTCTGGCGCCGTTGCCGGGGAGATCTACTCACAAGTCAGGACATACCAAGTACCCATCACAAACTCTTATCCCTCGCATTACATTATTTGCCATTTGCCTCTCGTTTTCCTCTCCCCCACTTCACCTTTGCCGTTTTATTCGCCCTCTCTTTCCGTTCGTCTCTTTTTGCTTGCTTTTTGTGTGCTCGTTCTTTGTGCCATTTTCTGCCATCATGCCTAAAACTGGGGAGGTTATCGTTGATAATGATAGTGGTAATAACATGGGAAACTTTGATGCTTTTGATGATCCTCGTGAAGAACCTACTATTTTACACACTAAAAGGTTACGGATTGGCAGCGGTAATATTATTGCAAAAGGAGTTATTCAAGATTTCTTTACTTGTGCCGGTGCCCTGCCCTCTATGGGTGGGTCTATTCTTCATAGAACTAGTAGTCTTGCAGATGCTATATCCTTGCTCGTAGTTGAACTTGAAAGACTATTTATTCATATGCATCCTTGCATACAAAGGATTTTTCTAGAGTTTTCCAATATCGAGCATTCTTCTGTTAAGCGAGCAGCTACTATCTTTTTGGCACATGAGTTCAAATTTATAATGAAAGAGGCCAATGAAATTTTTGCGCATTATAGGGTGGACGCTGGCCGTCCTCCCATAGAAGCTATCCTTTTTAATCAAGAAGACTTAATGCGTTTACGATCTTTAGATCATGTTGCTTACAATGAAAATCTTAGAAAGAAGGTTCCTACCGATGTTCTAGTTGATAGAATTTCTGAACTCAATGATGACTTTGCTATTCAGAACAATGGGTTAGGTTTTTCTCTTGAACAAAGGCTCATGACTTATTGCCAAAAGAATGCTTATAATGATGAATTGGTTGTGCAATATAAGGGGCCAAAGGAGGAACCCATACCTCCCGAGCTTGACCTTGGGGACTTTTGTCCCATTAAATTTAGCCCTTTTGATTACTTTTGCTTGCCACAAAGAAAACTTGCTGCTGAACGTAGGGAATATGAGATGAGTTTTCGCAATTTTCCCTACCATTATAATGACAATACCTAGATCTATTCTTGTTTTTATGCCTAGCTAGGGGCGTTAAACGATAGCGCTTGTTGGGAGGCAACCCAATTTTATTTTTGTTTCTTGCTTTTTCTTTATGTTTAGTAATAAATAATTCATCTAGCCTCTGGTTAGATGTGGTTTTATGTTTTAATTAGTGTTTGTGCCAAGTAGAACCTTTGGGAAGACTTGGGTGAAGTCTTTATGATCTTGCTGTAAAAAAAACAGAAACTTTAGCGCTCACGAGATTAGCTGCCATTTTTTACTGGAGAGTGCTTTTAGGTTGATTCTTTTTGAAGATGATTTAGACAAATTCCTCACGTCCACCAATTTATTTCAGAATTTTTGGAGTTACATAAGTATACGTTTGATACAGATTGCTACAGACTGTTCTGTTTTTGACAGATTCTGTTTTTTTCGTGTGTTGTTTGCTTATTTTGATGAATCTATGGCTAGTATCAGGGGGTATGAACCATAGAGAAGTCGGAATACAGTAGGTTTAACACCAATATAAATAAAGAATGAGTTCATTACAGTACCTTAAAGTGGTGATTTGTTTTCTTATACTAAACGGAGCTCATGAGATTTTCTGTTGAGTTTTGTGTTGTGAAGTTTTCAAGTTTTTGGGTAAAGATTGATGGATTATGGAATAAGGAGTGGCAAGAGCCTAAGCTTGGGGATTCCCAAGGCATCCCAAGGTAAAATTCAAGGACAACCAAAAGCCTAAGCTTGGGGATGCCCCGGAAGGCATCCCCTCTTTCATCTTCGTCTATCGGTAACTTTACTTGAGGCTATATTTTTATTCACCACATGATATGTGTTTTGCTTGGAGCGTCTTGTATGATTTGAGTCTTTGATTTTTAGTTTACCACAATCATCCTTGCTGTACACACCTTTTGGATAGACACACATGAATCGGAATTTATTAGAATACTCTTTGTGCTTCACTTATATCTTTTGAGCTAGATAATTTTGCTATAGTGCTTCACTTATATCTTTTAGAGCACGGTGGTGGTTTTATTTTATAGAAATTATTGATCTCTCATGCTTCACTTATATTATTTTGAGAGTCCTATAAAACAGCATGGTAATTTGCTTTGGCTATAAAATTAGTCCTAATATGATGAACATCTAAGATGGGTATAATAAAAACTATCATATAAAGTGCATCGAATACTAGGAGAAGTTTGATTCTTTATGATTGTTTTGAGATATGAAGATGGTGATATTAGAGTCATGCTAGTTGAGTAGTTGTGAATTTGAGAAATACTTGTTCTAAAGTTTGTGATTCCTGTAGCATGCACGTATGGTGAACCGTTATGTGATGAAGTCGGAGCATGATTTATTTATTGATTGTCTTCCTTATGAGTGGCGGTCGGGGACGAGCGATGGTATTTTCCTACCAATCTATCCCCCTAGGAGCATGCGTGTAGTACTTCATTTCGTTAACTAATAGATTTTTGCAATAAGTATGTGAGTTCTTTATGACTAATGTTGAGTCCATGGATTATACACACTCTCACCCTTCCACCATTGCTAGCCTCTCTAATACCGCGCACCTTTCGCCGGTATCTTACACCCACCATATACCTTCCTCAAAACAGCCACCATACCTACCTATTATGGCATTTCCATAGCCATTCCGAGATATATCGCCATGCAACTTACCACCGTTCCGTTTGTTATGACACGTTTCATCATTGTCATATTGCTTTGCATGATCATGTAGTTGACATCGTATTTGTGGCAAAGCCACCTTTATAATTCTTTCATACATGTCACTCTTGATTCATTACATATCCCGGTAGACCGCCGGAGGCATTCACATAGAGTCATATTTTGTTCTAAGTATTGAGTTGTAAGTAAATAAAAGTGTGATGATCATCATTATTAGAGCATTGTACCAAGTGAGGAAAGGATGATGGAGACTGTGATTCCCCCACAAGTCGGGATGAGACTCCAGACGAAAATAAAAAATAAAATAAAAAAAGAGGCAATAAAAAAAGAGAAAAAGGCCCAAATAAAAAAATGAGAGAAAAAGAGAGAAGGGACAATGTTACTATCCTTTTACCACACTTGTGCTTCAAAGTAGCACCATGATCTTCATGTTAGAAAGTCTCCTATGTTGTCACTTTCATATACTAGTGGGAATTTTACATTATAGAACTTGGCTTGTATATTCCAATGATGGGCTTCCTCAAAATGCCCTAGGTCTTCGTGAGCAAGCGAGTTGGATGCACACCCGCTTAGTTTATTTTGTTGAGTTTTCATACACTTATACCTCTAGTGCATCCGTTGCATGGAAAATCCATACTCACTCACATTGATATCTATTGATGGGCATCTCCATAGCCCGTTGATACGCCTAGTTGATGTGAGACTATCTTCTCCTTTTTGTCTTCTCCACAACCACCCTTCTACTCCACATATAGTGCTATGTCCGTGGCTCATGCTCATGTATTGCATGAAGATTGAAAAAGTTTGAGAACATCAAAAGTATGAAACAATTGCTTGGCTTGTCATCGGGGTTGTGCATGATTTAAATATTTTGTGTGATGAAGATAGAGCATAGCGAGACTATATGATTTTGTAGGGATAACTTTCTTTGGCCATGTTATTTTGAGAAGACATGATTGCTTTGTTACTATGCTTGAAGTATTATTATTTTTATGTCAATATTAAAATTTTATCTTCTGTCTTTCGGATCTGAACATTCATGCCACAATAAAGAAAATTACATTGAGAATTATGCTAGGTAGCATTCCACATCAAAAATTCTGTTTTTATCATTTACCTACTCGAGGACGAGCAGGAATTAAGCTTGGGGATGCTTGATACGTCTCCAACGTATCTATAATTTTTGATTGTTCCATGCTATTATATTATCTGTTTTGGATGTTTAATGGGCTTTATTATGCACTTTTATATTTTTTTGAGACTAACCTATTAACCAAAGGCCAGTGCAAATTGCTGTTTTTTTGCCTATTTCAGTGTTTCGCAGAAAAGGAATATCAAACGGAATGAAACCTTCGGGAGAGTTATTTTTGGAACAAACGCAATCCAGGAGACTTGGAGTGGACGTTAAGGAAGCAATGAGGCGGCCACGAGATAGGGAGGCGCTCCCCCACCCTCGTGGGCCCCTCGTGGCTCCACCGACCTACTTCTTTCGCCTATATATACCCTGAAAACATCCGAGAGCACCACGAAACCCTATTTCCACCGCCGCAACCTTCTGTACCCGTGAGATCCCATCTTGGGGCCTTTTTCGGCGCTCCACCGGAGGGGGAATCGATCATGGAGGGCTTCTACATCAACACCATAGCCTCTCCGATGATGTGTGAGTAGTTTACCACAGACCTTCGGGTCCATAGTTATTAGCTAGATGGCTTCTTCTCTCTCTTTGGATCTCAATACAAAGTTCTCCTTGATTCTCTTGGAGATCTATTTGATGTAATTCTTTTTGCGACGTGTTTGTCGAGATCTGATGAATTGTGGGTTTATGATCAAGATTATCTATGAACAATATTTGGTTCTTCTCTGAATTCTTATATGTATGATTTGATATCTTTGCAAGTCTCTTCGAATTATCAGTTTGGTTTGGCCTACTAGATTGATCTTTCTTGCAATGGGAGAAGTGCTTAGCTTTGGGTTCAATCTTGCGGTGTCCTTTCCCAGTGACAGCAGGGGCAGCAAGGCACGTATTGTATTGTTGCCATCGAGGATAAAAAGATGGGGTTTATATCATATTGCTTGAGTTTATCCCTCTGCATCATGTCATCTTGCCTAATGCGTTACTCTGTTCTTATGAACTTAATACTCTAGATGCATGCTGGATAGCGGTCGATGTGTGGAGTAATAGTAGTAGATGCAGAATCGTTTCGGTCTACTTGTCACGGACGTGATGCCTATATACATGATCATGCCTAGATATTCTCATAACTATGCGCTTTTCTATCAATTGCTCGACAGTAATTTGTTCACCCACCGTAGATTATGCTATCTTGAGAGAAGCCACTAGTGAAACCTATGGCCCCCGGGTCTATTTTCCATCATATAAGTTTCCGATCTATTTTATTTTGCAATCTTTACTTTCCAATCTATATCATAAAAAATACCAAAAATATTTATCTTATTATCTCTATCAGATCTCACTTTTGCAAGTGGCCGTGAAGGGATTGACAACCCCTTTATCGCGTTGGTTGCAAGGTTCTTATTTGTTTGTGCAGGTACAAGGCGACTTGCGTGTAACCTCCTACTGGATTGATACCTTGGTTCTCAAAAACTGAGGGAAATACTTACGCTACTTTGCTTCATCACCCTTTCCTCTTCAAGGGAAAACCAACACGCATGCTCAAGAGGTAGCAGGGTCCGTAGTTAGTAGCTAGATGGCTTCATCTCTCTCTCTCTCTCTGAATTCTCAATACAATGGTCTCTTTTAGATCCATATGATGTAACTCTTTTGCGGTGTGTTTGTTGGGATCGATGAACTTTGAGTTTTTTTTTGAAGTTGTGAACTTTGAGTTTATGATCAGATCTATCTTTTTATATCCATGAAAGTATTTGAGTTTCTTTGATCTCTTTTATGCATGATCTCTTATAGCCTCATATTTCTTCTCCGATATTTGGGTTTTGTTTGGCCAACTTGATCTATTTATCTTGCAATGGGAAGAGGTGCTTTGTAGTGGGTTCGATCTTACAGTGCTTGATCCGAGTGACAGAAAGGGAACCGACACGTATGTATCTTTGCTACTAAGGATAAAACGATGGGGTCTATCTCTACATAGATAGATCTTGTCTACATCATGTCATCGATCTTATTGCATGACTTCGTTTTTCCATGAACTTAATACACTAGATGCATGCTGGATAGCGGTCGATGTGTGGAGTAATAGTAGTAGATGCAGGCAGGAGTCAGTCTACTAATCTTGGACGTGGTGCCTATATAATGATCATTGCCTGGATATCGTCATGAGTATTTGAAGTTTTATCAATTGCCCAACAGTAATTTGTTCACCCACCGTTTGCTATTTTTCTCGAGAGAAGCCACTAGTGAAACCTACGGCCCCGGGGTCTCTTTCTCGTATATTTTCCTTTGCGATCTAATTTTTTCATGCATTTATTTTCAGATCTATTAAACCAAAATTACTTTGCTGCACTTTATTTATTTGTGATCTATTTATTCAATCTATTACAACTTTCTCCCGTCCGCGCACCATTTCTGGCGCCGTTACCCAAAAGGGATTGACAACCCCTTTAACACGTCGGGTTGCAAGTGGTTGTTATTTGTGTGCAGGGGTTGTTTACATTGTGTTGCTTGGTTCTCCTACTGGTTCGATAACCTTGGTTTCATATCTGAGGGAAATACCTATCGCCGCTGTGCTGCATCATCCCTTCCTCTTTGGGGAAATACCGACGTAGCTTCAAGCGACATCAAGCGGTTCTCCCCTTTGTGCTTCCTCCTCCATGGCCTCCCCCTTAGACGGGGAAAGGTTCTCCCTCTAGTCCTTGGCCTCCATGACGATGGTGACCCCTCCGGCTTCCTCCTCCATGGCCTCCGGTGATGTTGGCCCCCTACGGCAGGGTGCCAGAGAGGGCCTAGATTGGTTTTTCGTGGCTACAGAGGTTTACGGTGGCAGAACTCCCGATCTAGGTTTCTTTTTGGGGGTTTCTGTATTTATAGGAATTTGTGGCATTGGTTTCATGTCAAGGGGGTCCACGAGGCGCCCACAAGGTCGGAGCACCCTCCTGGGGGATAGGGCGTGCCCCCCCGACCTTGTGGAGGCTGATGTCTACTACGCAACCTTCTTCTTGTAGACGTTGTTGGGCGTCCAAGTGCAGAGGTTTGTAGGATAGTAGCAAATTTCCCTCAAGTGGATGACCTAAGGTTTATCAATCCGTGGGAGGCGTAGGTTGAAGATGGTATCTCTCAAGCAACCCTGCAACCAAATAACAAAGAGTCTCTTGTGTCCCCAACACACCCAATACAATGGTAAATTGTATAGGTGCACTAGTTCGGCGAAGAGATGGTGATACAAGTGCAATATGGATGGTAGATATAGGTTTTTGTAATCTGAAATTATAAAAACAGCAAGGTAACAAGCGATAAAAGTGAGCATAAATGGTATTGCAATGCTAGGAAACAAGGCCTAGGGTTCATACTTTCAGTAGTGCAAGTTCTCTCAACAATAATAACATAATTGGATCATATAACTATCCCTCAACATGCAAAAAAGAGTCACTCCAAAGTCACTAATACCGGAGAACAAACGAAGAGATTATTGTAGGGTACGAAACCACCTCAAAGTTATTCTTTCGGATCGATCTATTCAAGAGTTCGTACTAGAATAACACCTTAAGACACAAATCAACCAAAACCCTAATGTCACCTAGATACTCCAATGTCACCTCAAGTATCCGTGGGTATGATTATACGATATGAATCACACAATCTCAGATTCATCTATTCAGCCAACACAAAGAACTTCAAAGAGTGCCCCAAAGTTTCTACCGGAGAGTCAAGACGAAAACGTGTGCCAACCCCTATGCATAAGTTCACAAGGTCACTGAACCCACAGGTTCATCACCAAAACATACATCAAGTAGATCACGTGAATATCCCATTGTCACCACAGATAAGCACATGCAAGACATACATCAAGTGTTCTCAAATCCTTAAAGACTCAATCCGATAAGATAACTTGAAAGGGAAAACTCAATCCATTACAAGAGAGTAGAGGGGGAGAAACATCATAAGATCCAACTATAATAGCAAAGCTCGCGATACATCAAGATCGTGCCGAATCAAGAACACAAGCGAGAGAGAGAGAGAGAGAGAGAGAGAGAGAGAGATCAAACACATAGCTACTGGTACATACCCTCAGCCCCGAGGGTGAACTACTCCCTCCTCGTCATGGAGAGCGCCGGGATGATGAAGATGGCCACCGGAGAGGGATTACCCTCCTTCGGCAGGGTGCCGGAACAGGGTGCCGATTGGTTTTTGGTGGCTACAGAGGCTTGCGGCGGCGGAACTCCCGATCTCGGTTATGTTCTGGGGGTTTCTGTATATATAAGAGGTTTTGGCGTCGGGAACAAGTCAGGGGGGTCTCCGGGATGTCCACGAGGTAGGGGGCGCGCCCGGGAGGGTGGGCGGGCCTCCCACCCTCGTGGGCAGCCCGGGACTCTTCTGGCCCAACTCTTTTACTCCATGGCCTTCTTCTGGTCCAAAAATAAGCTCCGTCAAGTTTCAGGTCAATTGGACTCCATTTGGTTTTCCTTTTCTGCGATACTCAAAAACAAGGAAAAAACAGAAACTGGCACTAGGCTCTAGGTTAGTCCCAAAAATCATATAAAATAGCATATAAATGCATATAAAACATCCTAGAAGGATAATTTAATAGCATGAATACTTCATAAATTATAGATACGTTGGAGACGTATCAGCATCCCCAAGCTTAATTCCTGCTCGTCCTCGAGTAGGTAAATGATAAAAGAAATAATTTATGAAGTGCGAATGCTAGCAGGTGCACAAGTTTGATAAATGATAATTTCAATCACCTTTTCTAGCATCATTATATGTCATAACAGCAGCTCATATCATAAAGCTTCTCATGATAAAGTAACAAGCTATTCACATGTTAAAGTATAGATCATAAACTTTCTTGAAAACTAACAAACAGTTCTCAGTCATCAAACAATTGCAATTCTCTTATTTTCAGGAAGGGTCTATGTAAGAGCTTTGATTTAGCAAATCCCACATACTCAACTATCAGATAGTCTTCCATGATTGCTACCACTCAAAGCATATTTTTAGAACAAATAGCATCCATCGAACACAGAGAAAGATAGGGGCTTAATGTTTCGCCTCCCAACTTATTTATCATATAGATAATCGTCAACAATAATAATTCATGATCAAATATATTTGAATGGCCATATATGCTTAGATCTTTCCCCATCACATGATGCTTGCCAACTAAACAGTGGGTTGGAATGAGAAGGAATACTACTGACTCTTGCATAAAAGTAAAATATAGACCCTTCGCAGAGGGAAGCAGGGATTTGCAGAGGTGCCAGAGCTCGAAGCTTTAAAACGGAGATGAAAATAATTTCGAGAGGTATGCTTTCATTGTCAACATAACGACCAAGAGTTCCCAATATCTTCCATACTAGATACATTATAGGCAGTTCCCAAACAGAAAGGTAAAGATTTTACTCCCCCTCCACCAACAATCACACTCCACGGCTTGTCCGAAACAACGGGTGTCGTCCAAGTATCAACAATCCTGGGGGACTTTTGTTTAAATTATTTGCCATTTTGTTTTTGATCTTTTGATCATAGGACTGGGCATCCCAGTTACCAGCCATTTTCTCATGAATGATGAGCGGAGTCCACTCATCGTGAGAATAACCCACCTAGCATGGAAGATACTGACAGCCCCTAGTTGCTACATGAGCGATTCGGGCATACAAAACAGATTATTATTTGAAGGTTTAGAGTTTGGCACATGCACATTTACTTGGAACGACAGGTAAATACCGCATATAGGTAGATATGGTGGACACTCATGGAATAAACTTGGTTCAAGGAATTTGGATGCACAAGCAGTATTCCCGCTTAGTACAGATATTTTGGCTAGCAAAGGATTCTAAATAGCAAGCACCACATGTTAGAGGATCCATAACAATATAACTTCTATACAAATATACCCAAGCATAACTCATTATGTTGTCTTCCATGTCCAACTTCAACTAATCTGCTCAGGTTTGAAAATAATTAATGGGGATCACAATCATAGAAGATGTCCAAGATAGTATATTTATATGTGAAATCTCTCTTCCTTCAATATTCTTTCATGAATTGTTCAAGTGACCAATACAATGTTTGCTAACCTTCAAAAAATTTACCACCTCTACTTCTTATATGTTAAGGCATTACTCCCCATGGGAAAGGCATATGAAACATATATAATTTCAGATTTATGACATTCAAATCATTCAACCATTTACTCATACGATATAAGTGAAGCACACGAGTAAATGACAAACTACTCCAAAAAGATATAAGTGAAGATCAATGAGTAGTTAAATAATTATGTAGCTATGTGAAGACTCTCTCTCATTTAAGAATTTCAGATCTTGGGATATTATTCAAAAAACAAGCAAAACAAAAGAAAATGACATCTCAAAGATAGCACTCATCATGTGAAGAAGCAAAAACTTAGGCTCAACCGATACTAACTGATAATTGTTGAAGAAGAAAGGTGGGATGCCTACCGGGGCATCCCCAAGCTTAGCTACTTGAGACTTCTTGAAATATTATCTTGGGGTGCCTCGGGCATCCCCAAGCTTAGGCTTTTGTGTCTCCTTAATTCCTCTCATATCACGGTTTCCTGAATCTCGAAAGCTTCATCCACACCTAATTCAACAAGAACTCGTGAGATAAGTTAGTATAAACCAATGCAAAAACCTTATCATTTTTTACGGTAACAAATCACTAAAATTATTATTCAACATTGCATACTAAATGCCTCTGCATATTTAATACTCCTATCCTCAAATAGATTCATTAAACAAGCAAACATATGCAAACATAACAGCAATCTGCCAAAACAGTACAGTCTGTAAAGAATGCAAGATTCATCATACTTACCTAACTCCAAACATTATGAAATTCTACCACACTGTAGCAGACTTATCAGAGCTCAATATGCAAAAAGTTTCAACATTTATCATATTCTGACTTTTCTAGGGAATTTTTGCAACAACGGTAAACTTTCTGTTTTGAAACAGCAACATGTATACTTGCAAAATAAGCATGGTAAAGGCTATCCTTGAAATTTTTATTGAAAATAAAGATGCAAAACATTATTATAAACAACATCAAGCAAATCCTAGCAAAATAAAATGACGCTCCAAGCAAAACACATATCATGTGGTGAATAAAAATATAGCTCCAAGTAAAGTTACCGATGAATGTAGACGAAAGAGGGGATGCCATCCGGGGCATCCCCAAGCTTAGGCTCTTGGTTGTCCTTGAATATTACCTTGGGGTGCCTTGGGAATCCCCAAGCTTAGGCTATTTCCACTCCTTATTCCATAGTCCATCGAATCTTTACCCAAAACTTGAAAACTTCACAACACAAAACTCAACAGAAAACTCGTAAGCTCCGTTAGTATAAGAAAATAAATCACCACTTAGATACTGTTGTGAACTCATTATAAATTCATATTGGTGTAATATCTACTGAATTCCAACTTCTCTATGGTTCATACCCTCTGATACTACTCATAGATTCATCAAAATAAGCGAACAACACATAGAAAACAGAATCTGTCAAAAACAGAACAGTCTGTAGTAATCTGTATCAAACGTATAATTCTGGAACTCCAAAAATTCTGCAATAAATGGGTGGACCTGAGGAATTTGTATATTAATATTATGAAAAAGGAATCAACTTAAAATCACTCTTCTATAAAAAATGACAGCTAAACTCGTGAGCGCAAAGTTTCTGTTTTTTACAGCAAGATCACCTTAACTTCCACCCAAGTCTTCCCAAAGGTTCTACTTGGGACTTTATTGAAAAAAAGCTATAAAACATGATTACTACAGTAGCTTAATCATGTGAACACACAAAAACAGTAGGGGTAAATATTGGGTTGTCTCCCAACAAGCACTTTTCTTTAATGCCTTTCTAGCTAGGCATGATGATTTCAATGATGCTCGTATAAAAGATAAGAATTGAAACATAAAGAGAGCATCATGAAACACATGGCAAGCACATTTAAGTCTAACCAACTTCCTATGCATAGGGATTTTGTGAGCAAACAACTTATGGGAACAATAATCAACTAGCATAGGAAGGCAAAACAGGCATAACTTCAAGATCTTAAGAACATAGAGAGGAAACTTGAAATTATTGCAATTCCTACAAGCATATATTCCTCCCTCATAATAATTTTCAGTAGAATCATTAATGAATTCAACAATATAACTATCACATAAAGCACTATTTTCATGATGCACAAGCATATAAATTTTATTACTCTCCACATAAGCAAATTTCTTCTCATGAATACTAGTGGGAGCAAACTCAACAAAATAACTATCATGTGAAGCATAATCCAATTGAAAATTAAAATCATGATGACAAGTTTCATGGTTATCTTTATTCTTTATAGCATACGTGTCATCACAATAATCATCATAAATAGGAGGCATGCTTTCATCATAATAAATTTGCTCATCAAAACTTGGGGGACAAAAAATATCATCTTCATCAAACATAGCATCCCCAAGCTTGTGGCTTTGCATATCATTAGCATCATGGGTATTCAAAGAATTCATACTAACAACATTGCTATCATGCTCATCATTCAAATATTTAGTGCCAAACATTTTAATGCATTCTTCCTCTAGCAATTGAGCACAATTGTCGGAATCCTTATTTTCACGGAAGACATTAAAAAGATGAAGCATATGAGGCAATCTCAATTCCATTTTTTTGTAGTTTTATTTTATGAAATAAACTAGTGATAAAACAAGAAACTAAAAGATTCGATTGCAAGATCTAAAGATATACCTTCAAGCACTCACCTCCCCGGCAACGGCGCCAGAGAAGAGCTTGATGTCTACTATGCAACCTTCTTCTTGTAGACGTTGTTGGGCCTCCAAGTGCAGAGGTTTGTAGGACAGTAGCAAATTTCCCTCAAGTGGATGACCTAAGCTTTATCAATCCGTGGGAGGCATAGGTTGAAGATGGTCTCTCTCAAGCTACCCTGCAACCAAATAACAAAGAGTCTCTTGTGTCCCCAACACACCCAATACAATGGTAAATTGTATAGGTGCACTAGTTCGGCGAAGAGATGGTGATACAAGTGCAATATGGATGGTAGATATAGGTTTTTGTAATCTGAAATTATAAAAACAGCAAGGTAACAAGCGATAAAAGTGAGCGTAAATGGTATTGCAATGCTAGGAAACAAGGCCTAGGGTTCATACTTTCACTAGTGCAAGTTCTCTCAACAATAATAACATAATTGGATCATATAACTACCCCTCAACATGCAACAAAGAGTCACTCCAAAGTCACCAATACCGGAGAACAAACGAAGAGATTATTGTAGGGTACGAAACCACCTCAAAGTTATTCTTTCGGATCGATCTATTCAAGAGTTCGTACTAGAATAACACCTTAAGACACAAATCAACCAAAACCCTAATGTCACCTAGATACTCCAATGTCACCTCAAGTATCCATGGGTATGATTATACGATATGCATCACACAATCTCAGATTCATCTATTCAACCAACACAAAGAACTTCAAAGAGTGCCCCAAAGTTTCTACCGGAGATTCAAGACGAAAACGTGTCCCAACCCCTATGCATAAGTTCACAAGGTCACTGAACCCGCAAGTTGATCACCAAAACATACATCAAGTAGATCACGTGAATATCCCATTGTCACCACAGATAAGCACATGCAAGACATACATCAAGTGTTCTCAAATCCTTAAAGACTCAATCCGATAAGATAACTTGAAAGGGAAAACTCAATCCATTACAAGAGAGTAGAAGGGGAGAAACATCATAAGATACAACTATAATAGCAAAGCTCGCGATACATCAAGATCGTGCCAAATCAAGAACACGAGAGAGTGAGATCAAACACATAGCTACTGGTACATACCCTCAGCCCCGAGGGTGAACTACTCCCTCCTCGTCGTGGAGAGCGCCGGGATGATGAAGATGGCCACCGGAGAGGGATTACCCTCCTCCGGCAGGGTGCCGGAACAGGGTCCCGATTGGTTTTTGGTGGCTACAGAGCCTTGCGGCGGCGGAACTCCCGATCTCGGTTATGTTCTGGGGGTTTCTGTATATATAAGAGGTTTTGGCGTCGGGAATAAGTCAGGGGGTCTCCGGGCTGTCCACGAGGTAGGGGGGCGCGCCCAGGGGGTGGGCGCGCCTCCCACCCTCGTGGGCAGCCCGGGACTCTTCTGGCCCAACTCTTTTACTCCATGGCCTTCTTCTGGTCCAAAAATAAGCTCCGTCAAGTTTCAGGTCAATTGGACTCCGTTTGGTTTTCCTTTTCTCCGATACTCAAAAACAAGGAAAAAACAGAAACTGGCACTGGGCTCTAGGTTAATAGGTTAGTCCCAAAAATTATATAAAATAGCATATAAATGCATATAAAACATCCTAGAAGGATAATATAATAGCATGAATACTTCATAAATTATAGATACGTTGGAGACGTATCAGAGGCCTCGTGGCTCTTCTGGCCAACTCTTTTGCTTCGGGGGCTTCTTCTGGTCCATAAAAAATCACCGTAAATTTTCAGGTCATTTGGACTCCGTTTGATATCCCTTTTCTGTAAAACTCAAAAACAAGGAAAA
The DNA here is from genome assembly GCF_002575655.3 of Aegilops tauschii subsp. strangulata. Taxonomy (NCBI): domain Eukaryota; kingdom Viridiplantae; phylum Streptophyta; class Magnoliopsida; order Poales; family Poaceae; genus Aegilops; species Aegilops tauschii. The sequence continues at coordinate 384,207,175 of NC_053037.3, read as the reverse complement.
AACAGAAACTGTCACTGGGCTCTAGGTTAATAGGTTAGTCCCAAAAATCATATAAAATAGCATATAAACACTAATAGGGAAAACCTTATACACAGAACTTTAGTAGTAGCGCTGGGTAAAATAGGGCGCTACTGCTACTTAGCAGTAGCGCGGGGCAAAGGAAGGCGCTTCTGCTATGAACATAGCAGTAGCGCGGCAAGGGAAAAGAGTGCTACTACTAAAATTACCCCACCATTACTGCTAGGCTAAGTTTAGTAGTAGCGCTTTCCTATGAAACGCGCTACTGCTAGCTAGTTTAGCAGTAGCGTTTGCTTCAAAACCGCGCTACTGCTAATCCAGCCTTATCCCCCGCGCGCCCGCCCATTTCCTCACTCTTCTGTCTCACTATTGTCGTCCTCCTCCTGCCATTGCCCCCATCGCCACATTGCCGCCGCCGGCGTGGCCGCAATCCTCCGGCCTCGGTAAGCCTCCTCCTTCTCCTGTTCCTCCTCCCTCCTCCCTCCTCTAGCTGCCACTCCTCCCTCCTCTGCCCCACTCCTCCTCCCCTCGTCCCCCTCCTCCTCCCTCCTCTAGCCGCCCCTCCATCAACAGCACCTCCTCCCTCCATAGCCCCTCATCCCTCCACAACCCCTACTCCCTCCCCCTCCTCCATCCACAGCCCCTCTTCCCTCCATAGATTTAGTTGATAGTATAGATAGGTAGAATGTAGGTTTTTTCAATAGTATAGATAGGTAGAATTTTGTAGAATGTACATAGAATTTAAGTGGTTAATAGAACTAGTTTATTTATAGTAAGTGCTTAATAGAATTAGTTGAATTAGTAAGAACATTAATTATTTTTATTTATAGTAAGTGCTTAGTTGAACTAGTTGAATTAATAGGACTAGTTTGTTTTTAGTAAGAAAATTTAGGTATGGAAAATTTAATTATTTTTATGTCATTATCACTTTGTGATCAAAGAATGCTATATGAGATTTGATGTTCTAAAATTTTACTCGGTGGAATATGCAGGCTTTGTAGAGTCGTGTCTCCTTGGAGTGATCGTCATCCGAGCTACCTCTACTTCCTCTACACCCGAGTCGGTGAGCTAAAAGTCCACCTCCTCCTTCTCCACTCCTCGGTGTGTTGAATAGAGTAGAACTAGGGTATTTAGTCGGTGAGCTCATGTGCGAATGCTTATGATAATTGATCCGAATGGAATTGCAAGTTTAAGCATCATTGTATGTGGATGAACATCTTTGTATCGCAGGGAAAACCCGAGTGGCCTATGTTTTGCCGGAGTGTTGATTCATTTCCGTTCCAGCAAATTTCAGGCGCTCGATATGTCCTATTTTAGCAAAGGTCATGCCGGATTTTTCTGTGAATTTAAGCATGACTTGTGCTACAATATGTAGGAAATATTGAGTGCCCCGGATTTGTGTGTTGAGTTTCCTGGTAGTTGCCTTTGATCGATTTTCAATTAATGTTTCATCTATGAACATAGGAAATGTCTGACGACGAAAAGGGTTTCGGTATGTGCGAATACTGCGAAGACGAGCCCGGCCTGTGCGACAGACATTTCCTAGTTGATGATAGGCACTTCAGCATCAAGCTGGATGAGAACTTCGAAGTGGATACAGTAAGTCACAACGACAAGTCTTTTTTCATAATTAAGCATGATTTCTGCTTCTTTTGCTTCAACTTGTAATTTTAATTTTGTACTATTCTACTAGCGTATCTCCTGCCATGCAAGAATTTTTGTCTTGGATAAGATTGGTTTCAGTCCTACGAAAACTATGGAGGTAAAGAGAGTTCACTTGAAGACCGAGCATGGTTATACTTTCGACGCAAAATTATACAATGCAGACACCTACACCTACTTTGAATGCAAAAATTGGAGAGCACTATGCAAGGCTTATGCATTTGAGCCTGATATGCTTATCACCTTTGATATTCATCCGGAAGATGATATTGAAGGCAATATCGACATCTGGGTCGATGTGCAGACGCCTCCAGTTCTACCATTATGTGAGTTTCTCAACCATATTTATGTCTTGGATATTGTTTATTCAAAAATAGTTGACAACTAATTTCTATTGACAACTTATTTCCAATCAAGCAAACATGTCCATCGCTTGGTAGACATGACCTACTACTGTCCCGAGGCTGAACTAAACCGCAAGGAGATAACTCATTATGTTTCATGGCTTGCGGATCTTGATACTGTCAAGACAAATTATTTTCCTGGACTTCAAAATCTTAGTAATCAAAACGTGCGACCAATAGCGTGCGTATTGAACTACAGTCACATCTATTTAGGAAAGATGGTAAGATTTTTACTATTTGTCCTCAGTGCATCTTTTGCATACATTATTTTTTAAGCTAAACTTCATTGCTAAGTATGTTACTACGATGTTCTTCAACAGGGTCTCCCGATGATAGTTGTGCCTCATTGGATCGAGGCTAAAGGTCACATGAAAATGGTTAGCTTATGGCCAAGACATCCTACATTGCACACGAGTGCATTCAGGATTTCTAAAAGCGAGCAAGTATTAATAGTTAGAGACTGAAGCAAAATTGTGAAGGATCGCAGAGAATTACTAGGGGGCAGCAATCAGAAGCGCAACCCACAATTAGGATACAGGTTCATCTGCATGCTTCAATATGATGAATCAGGAGTGTTACACATGTTCTATGCTATTTTACCTGAGAGAGAGAGAGAGAGCAACATGAGTGATTAGCTAGCTAGAATGGGTTTGAAGATGATGATGTGCTGCACTATGACTATGATGATTAAATAGCTAGTGTTGGTGGTAATGACTATGATGATTATTATTAGCTAGTGTTGGTGGTGATTAGATAGCTACACTATGGCTATGATGATTAAATAGTGGTAATGACTATGATGATTATTAGCTAGTGTTGTTGGTGATGATATGATGCAAGAGTTTATTATATTAATATGATGATGATGATGATGATGAGTTATTATATCATTGGGTGAAAGAACCGCGGATTAGTTTCAAGTGGATGGATCCTAAGTGATCAAGTCATGTACATGTTCTTTCATCTAATGATGTAATAACTCATTATAGTGTAAAAACAATCTCTAAATTGCTACTGTATGGAAACTTATATAAAGGTGTATGAATACGACACAAAATAAAAAAGAAATAGAATACGGAATAATAGTAGTAGCACGGGCAGTGAGACGCGCTACTAGTAATTACCAGTAGCGCCTGTTGCACGACGCGCTACTACTAAGTAGATATAGCAGTAGCGCGTGTTAACACACGCTATTGCTAACCTTTAGCTGTAGCACCGTAGCAGTAGCGCGGTTACCCGCGCTACTGCTAGGCTTTTCCCTAGTAGTGAAATGCATATAAACAACCAAGATAGATAATCTAATAGCATGAATACTTCATAAATTATATATACGTTGGAGACGTATCAGGCACCTAGAGCTGCTGCTGCTGGCGAGGAGGGCCCGCGGTCTGCGGCTGCTGCTGGCCGCCGCGCCTGCCTCCGCGGCGCTGATCGGCGGGTGGCGCGGGAGGAGCGGGGGGCCCGTACGGGGGCAGCAGCAAGGGCAGCGACGACGGCGGCTGTTGCTGCGGCTGCGGGTAAGGCGCCGGGTGGCGCTGCTGTTGGGGTGCGACCGGGGTGGCGGGTGGTGGCGGTGGCCCACCGCGGGTGGTGCCAGCGGCGAGGGCGGTGTGGATGGCCCACGCCTTCACCTGCTTCATCTGCCGCTCCTCCTGCCGGAGGTAAGCAACGAACTTGGCGAAGGAGGGCTCGGGGATAAGGGTGAGGTTCGCTGTGGCATTCCCGAAGTCCTCGTTGAGGCCGTCGGTGAGCGTGCTGAGGAGGAGATCATCGTCAATCTTCGCGCCAATATCGCGGAGCTCGTCTGCGAGAGTCTTGAGGTGGCGACAATAGTCGTCGACGGAGGAGTTATCCTGGTGGCATAAAAAAACTCTTACTGCAAAAAAACGCGACGTTGAAGGCGATTGTCGGTGAAGAGCCCGTTCAGCTTGGTCCACATGGCGTGGGCGTCATCACCGTCCTGCACGACCGTCTGAAACAGGTCCGGCGAGATGGTGAGGAAGAACCACCGGATGAGCGTGGCGTCGATGGTGGACCAGTCATGGAAGTCGGGGACGAGGCTGGAGTCGACGGAGCCGTCCACATGGTCGACGAGGTGGTACTCCCGAAACACGAGGGAGAAGTAAGTCTTCCACGCGTAGTAGGAGGAGTCTGTCTGGGAGAGACGAACCAAAACCCACTCGTAGATGTTGAGGTTGCGGATGTCGGTGACGTCGGGAGGGTTGGCGTCGGCGAACGGGTTGGGGTTGATGGTGGAGCCGGACGAGGTGACGGACGACATGGCAGCGAGGTGGCGGTGCGGCTAGGGTTAGGGTTGGGTGAGCGGCGGCGGCTGTGAGAGGTGCAACGGCGGCTTCGGATGAAGAGGAGGGGGTCGCGGCGGCAGGGAGGACCGGCGACGGCGACGGGAGGTGATGGCGGCGGCGCTCGGGTAGGGGCGGCGGCTGCAGAGATCGCGGCAGCGACGGACGGGGCGGCTGGGGTGACCGGGAAAGGCAGCGGCGGCAGGGGGTGGCGCAGCGGCGAGAGGGGAAGGCGGTGGCGGTGCGACGGGAGGGGCGCGGCGGCGGCTGGAGCGACGGCGGCGGCAGCGAAAACTAGGGTTGAAACCTAAAAATTGATATCATATATGTTGTGGGAATTGCACAATGTATTACTCAGGTGCAATCGCATGTATATATGATGTACAATGGTGGACCACGACCTCAACTATAAAAAAACTAGAAAATGGGTCCAATACTTAAATATGCATAACACATATACTCAACAGCCGCCCTTGCCATACACGGACCGAGCGAGCAGGCTTGTCCGGGTCTGGCGGGACGACAAACATCTTGAAGAGTTCCGGCTGTCCAATCGCGGTCGGTGGCAAACGGCGAAACGGGCAAGGGCAAACGCGGAGGCTTAAGACTGTTCGGTCCAAACAATTTGCATGTGTTTTGATGATCCGCGTTGGAGATACCTTTACAAAACGTGCAATTAAACTGAACTTTATGGTGCAAGGAGACGTCCAAGAAATGATACGGGAAATCTGCATTACGTACAGATGGGCCCAAAGGTTCGTTAGCGTGGACGTGTCGTCCGATCGTATCCAGACGTACGCAAGGAGGCGTCCAAATGTCCAATGCAAGTGCCGTGGGCAAGCCTACGAGCAGGGAGGGGGCCGCACTGGAACGCCGGTGCGCGCGTGCGCATGACGTCCACCATACGGCGACCGGCGAGCGGGCGGGGCGACATCCATGGCCGCGAGCGCGACCCGTCTCATCCGATCGGCGTGGCGCAGAGCAGCGGCACCGAGCACGAGAGCCCCGTACTGTACGTTGTGGTGGGGAACGGGAAACCTGAACGGGTGCGGTGCGGTGGGAGAGAGCGACGTCTCCGCGGCGCTGTCGGAGGGCCGGCAGCTCTCGTGTCGGCAGCTACGCGCGCTGCGCTCCCGCCCCGGCACCCACAACTGCTCCGCCTTGCGCGCTCGTCAAACCGGGACTATTTCGTTCGCCACACGTGGAGCCAAATTAGGCTGAACTTGCGGGTGATTTTTGGCCCAACAAGCCAGAAGAGAACAAACTTGCCTTAGAAGGTTTCGAGCGTGCATCATACGTACGTACGTCCCAACATGTCTTAGGAGAGAACGTAACATCGCGTTTATGTTCTCGGCTGTCACCTGCAAGCATTTACTAGACAGTTTCGTCTGCCGGGGAAGCTGTCACCTCGCGTCCTAGCTGGAGCCATTAGCAGACAAGTCCCTTGTGAGTTGTGACACCCAGTGGTGCGGACGCCGGACGGGCCTAGTCGATGTTGAGGCAGTTATCAAGCAGCGCCATCCAATGCCCGAAATTTACAATAACAAAGAGAATTAAACTATTAACTACAGCAGTACCCAACTATAAACGAAAATAAAATTACAGTAGTACCTCTTGCTTTGACTTGTTGCTCCGAACAATGGTCGAACTGTACTCTACTCGTCGAGACGCACACAAACAAGGCAGGCAGAGGCGACTGCCAGAGCGCACAAGCGGCAGCAGACAAGAGGACAAGCGGACAAGGGCCACGCATAAAGAAAGGAAACGCCCGGGCAAAATAAATCCTCCCGGTCGGCCACTTTTATTAACAAGTCGTCTCCCACTCCCCACCCCACTCGCCTCCCTCCAAAGCATAGAGAAGGGAACCTCTCCTCCCCCCACCTCCGCTCCCCCACCCCACCCCACCCGCTCCAATGTCGCCGCCCCTCGAGCCGCACGACTACATCGGCCTCTCCGCCCCCACCCCCTCCTCCTCCTCCTGCTCCTCCTCGCCCAGCCCCGCCGCCGAGGCCGGGCCCCGCCTCACGCTCCGCCTCGGCCTCCCGGGATCCGAGTCCCCCGACCGCGACCGCGACGGCCCCGCGGACGACGTCGCGCCGGCGCTCACCCTCGGCCCCGCCCCCCACAAGGCCGCCTCCAAGCGCGCCTTCCCCGACGCCTCCCCCCACCGCGGGTGCTCCGCCGCCGCCAGGGCCGAGGACAAGCCGCCCTCCGCTGCCCCGCCGGCCGCCAAGTAAGATTCGATTCGATTCGGTTCGCCTCTGAAATTGGATGTACGCTGTTGGTTGGCCGCTGCTGATCGACAGGGCCTTCTCTTGCCCAGGGCGCAGGTCGTGGGATGGCCGCCCGTGCGCAACTACCGGAAGAACACGCTCGCGGCGAGCGCCTCCAAGGCCAAGGGGGCAGACGACGGCGCGCCTCACTATGTCAAGGTGAGCATGGATGGTGCCCCGTACCTCAGGAAGGTCGACCTCAAGATGTATTCCAGCTACGAGGATCTCTCCATGGCACTTCAGAAGATGTTCAGCTGCTTCATCACTGGTTAGTGTTCAGTTCTACTAGTAGTAGTACTTTCCATCTTTGCGTTTGAATGGATCCAGTGGTATTGCCTAGGTGTTCAGTTCTACTAGTAGTAGTTTCCATCTTTGCCAACTTGCTAAAGCCTGGACGTTGGAAGGGTAAAATTACTAGTAATAACATCCACCTCTGATTCTAAAGGTCAAAGCTCGCTGCGCAAACCATCAACCAAGGACAGGCTCACTAATCGTTCAAATGTTGATTCCCTCCAAGATCAAGAGTATGTCCTTACATACGAAGACAAAGACGCTGACTGGATGCTTGTCGGTGATCTTCCATGGGAGTAAGTTGCTTTAATTGCTATACTCCTATTTACTGTGGACGCCAGTTCAAGGAGTAATCCCAGAATATCTTTGATTGTCTTAAATACAAATCTCGTCGAACTTTAATCCCTATTGCAGATGGAACTACTCCCTCCATCCCAAAATAAGTATCTCAACTTTAATCGAAACCAACAACAACACTTAAGTAGATTCCAGTAGCCAATTTAACATCAAGGCCACATCCATGTACAAAGTTAAGACACTTATTTTGGGACTACTTAAGATTCTTTTGTTGTTAGGTTGGTCTGAGGCTCATTATGAAAATACTATGAACATGATGTCATTCACCATTTGGCAGATATTAGGGCTCCACCGTTTTTCTCCATCTACACGTCTTGCCTCCCCAAAGAAAATTGTACCCATCCTCGAGGAAAAGAAGACTGTAACCGTAGATACTGGATAACTTATAGAAGAACAAGCTTGTTATATCCCCCCCCCCCCCCCCCCCCTGAAAGAAAGCAACGAATCTGCCAGGCTGGCCTCACAATTGGGCTATATCTATCATGCTCAATCTCGGTTGCTGTTTCTCTCTGAAACCTCGAGTACGAGGCCTATTGTTGCCAAATTAACAATCCGGATTATCTAGCCATTTGCAAACATTTGAGGCAATAATTTCACATGGATCTTCACTGGCCTATAAGCACTGGATAGAAACTTAGATTTATTAATACGCTGCTAATATAAAAATGTTAATTTAGGATTCATGAACTTTTATTCTCATCTTTGAATAGGTAGTTTGGAGATATAAAATTTATATGCGCCGACCCCTTTACCTTCTTTTAGTGAAAAATCATGCATGTGGCCTTGATGTTTAATTGGCTACTGGAATCTACTTAGGTGTTGTTGGTGAATTTTCGAAATTGATTTGCGTGTCATATTGCCTTAGCTTTCATACATGTATTGGCTACGGAGGTCAAGTTCTAACAATTCCAATAATTCCTGACCTTAAATTCTTCCTTGCAGTTTGTTTACCACAATATGCAGGAAACTGAAAATCATGAGAGGATCTGATGCAGCTGGAATAGGTATTTGCAGTTTTTACCATGTGGAACAGTGCTTATATTTGTGTTTCCATTGTGTTGCATAGTTTTTACCATATGGAACAGTACTTGTATTTGTGTTTCCCATTGTGTTCCATATGATTTATTTCCACTAGTGTCAACCCTGTGCACATAAAAATAAAAATGTATAGTGATTGATGATAGTGGAACCTAAATTAAAATATTAGCTGGTAAAACACTTGTATGCAGAAAATAGTTTCTCTTGGCTACCATAACTCCATAAGTGACAGAAACCTTGGCTGATATGATAATAATAAACTGTTGGCTGATAGAAACCAATAGCTGGGATATGTTGGAACCTGAAACTTCAACTTATAATGTACTTTCGCCATCAGCTACCAACACATTGACTATTTAACCTTTATACCTGAACATTAGGTTTGTGTAGATTTGTGTAGATTATATCATTACTAGGTAAAACTTTGGATTACAAACATGCTCTGAACTGAGATGTGTCCATCTGCCTGCAGCTCCAAGATCCCTAGAGCAGACAGGTCAGAACAAATAAGATTGACCTTCTTCCGGAGTAAAGAAAATGAACCGAGCTAAGTTGCGATGATGTCGATGGTCTAAATTATTCATGTCAAGTACCTCAAATATCCCAAATGTTAGTGTAGTTACACGTGTTTCTTAGACCTGTTTGTCAAATGTCTGTAATGTGATCTGCTGAGGTATCGCAATTATGGTTGACGTATTTTCACTTGGAAGCTTATGTGAGGAAGCTCTGCACTTCCTGAATGCAAGCTTTCCACCCGTATTATTTCATATGTATATTCAAGTGTTGCACTACGTATTATGCTCTGTTGCAATTATCCAATTGCCAAAAACTTTATATTGGCTACTGTCAATGCAATGCTCTGTTCTGATCGAAGAAAACTGCTACATTGTTGTACAATTTATTTGCGATTGAGAAAACTGCTAATGTACAATTTGATCAAGTTGCTGAACGATTTGTTTGTACGCCAAGAAGTACAACAATTTGACAAACCGAAATGCCTATATATGTACCTAATCCGATGTGCATACCAAGAACGAAGAGTAAATTGCAGGCAGAACCATGGGATTTCCCCCCTACTTAAACCTATCCCCTCCCCTGGTGGTGGATACAAAATTCGCTGGGAAAGCATGTTTCAGGAGAAAACTGGGGATCATCTATCTAGTTGTCAAATCTTGAACTGGTAGAACGTCCTGCCGCATACTGAAGATTCACCTGCTCTGTGGCAATGGGGTGCGCCGGACTCGCCGGTCATGGGGTCGTCCTCGTCAAGATCCGTCTCCGATCCGTCTTCCTCCTCGTCAGCAGGATCGGGCGTTCCGCGGTGCGACAACGCTGGCTCCATCCCACAGCGAGCGCATGGAGTGCGCCGTTCCGCGCTGCTGTTCTTCTTGCGCCCAGACGTCACCGGCCGCGTCAACTTCAGGACGCCGCGCGCGGGCCTCAGCACGGGACCGGAGTTCCTGCTGTGGGTCTTCCTCTTCTTGTGCCCGGAGGAAGATGTCGACGCCGCCGTAGAATTCCTGGCACCGGGCGCGGGCCCCAGCGTCAGCACGGGCGCCGCTGAGCCAGAGTAGTTGTCGCCGGATTTCCTCTTCCGTCCAGCCGCCGCTGGGGGTTCCACCGGGCCGGCGCGCGGGCTGCGGTACACCTTGCACAGGACGAGCTCGTCCGAGGGCCCCTCTTCTTTGCCATGGTCGAGGCCGATCTCAACCATGATCCATCCCGATCGGATGCTCCGGACACGCTGGCCTTCCTCCTTGGTCATGAACGAGAAGAACTGTCGCCATCCTATCGGATGGTCGCCGTCGAGAACAGGCTTCACGCCGGCCTCCGAGTGCCAGCACCCCTCCCCGGTACCCACCGTGCGCGGCCGCCGCTGGCCGTGGGCGCTCTTGGCCGGCAGGAGGGTGAAGAAGTACCAGGCCTTCTCGCCGTCGCTTGCCAACGCCGGGGAGTACTTCCTGGTGAGGGCGGCGGGGCTGGCGGTGTAGACGTCGGCGTCGTGCGTGAACTGGCACGGGTGTTGGCCGGAGGCGACACGCGGGGTGAGGTAGGACTTGATGAGCACTTGGTCCGAAGGGTGAGAAGCGAAGTCCGGGCGCTGCGCCACGGGAACCGTCGGGATCCGGGGAAGCTGAGCAGCTCGAAGGGCCTCGGAACGGGGAACCCGAGGCGGAGTGGCGGACGGCGACGTGCCAATCACTCCGCCGCCTCGGCTGGTCGAACCCTGCTCGGAGTCGGACACCTCCATGGACAGGGTACCTGAAGTGGACGCGGAGACTCGAGCGGGCTGCTGGGCCGAATAGCAGCCGGGCCCAGCAGCCCTTGGCGTCCCCTCTTCAGACGAGGTAGAGTCCTCCTCGCTCGCCTTTCCCCTTCCAATCCTGACGGGTCCAACTCCGGTAGCGGCCGGCGCCGTAGATCTCTGGCCTGTCCCGACGCGCGGGCTCCGATACACCTTGCAGAGGACGAGCTCCTCCTCCGCGGAGGCGTCGGGGTTGAGGCCGATCTCGGCCATGAGCCACCCCGAGCGGACCAGGCGGCCGTCCTCCTTGGTCGCGAAGGAGAAGGCCTGGCGGTACCCGATCTGGCGGCTGTGGCCGATGCCGGCGAAGAGGGGCTTGGCGGCGCGCTCCGAGTGCCAGCAGCCGTGGTCCCCGGATCCGACGGTGCGGGCCTTGCGCTGTCCGCGGCGGCTCTTGGCCCGCAGCGTCGTGAAGAAGTACCAGCTCTCCTGGCCGTCGCTGGCCGTGGCCGGGGCGTAGGCGCGGGCGAGGTCCTGCGGCGTGGCGGCGTAGACATCGGCCTCATGGACGAACTTCCAGGGGCGCTCGCCGGTGCTGACCCAGGGGATGAGGTACGTGCTGATGAGCTCGAGGTCAGAAGGGTGGGAGGCGAAGTCCGGCCGCTGCGCGGCGCGTCGGATTGGAGCCATGGCGATTTGTTGGGCGGGGCGAGAATTATGAAGGGAGAGAGGAAGGAAAGAATGGCTGGGGATTTCGGAGGAAAGTCAAGGCTATATATTAGCACGGGCGAGGACGCGTTTAAGCCTGACAGTCCGAGTTCCCATCGGCATCCAGGCGTACGTACTACGCCAACTCCGCCTAGATTACTACTGTTGATCTCCTCAAATCCGAGTTCGACCTGGAGCCGTACGAGTTTGGCAACCGCAGGGTTGGTGGATTGGAATTCGACCCGGAGTCGGTTTCCTTCACTCTGATGGGCTGGGCCTAGCAATATCTCTAGGCCCAGTCAAATGATCCACATTAATAACCCGCATTACGATCTCGCCGCGGATATAGAGGGATGAGCGTTTCTCAACACAAAAAAATAAAAAAAAATTAGAGGGATGAGCAAGTGCTCCCCAAATGGAAAAGGATAAGGATGAGCAAGCTCTAAAAATATAGTATCATTAAAAAAGAGATGAGCACAGTGTGGAATTTACTCGGTAGTTCAGCAAAAAGCGAAAATGGAGAAAATTATAGAAACTGAAAAAGGGTTTTGCGGAACGGAAACGGAAGTAAAACATATGGTCCCCTTCCCGCGTGGAACATGTAGGGAGACGGAAATTTCCACGTGTATTTTACCTATATGCAGCCAATTTTAAAAAGGTAAAGCCCATATACATTTTGCTTGGCCCAAGCCCAACCCAATTCTTTACACACCTAAACCTAACCTCTCGGTCGTTCTCCCCTAGTCACTGCCTCATTAGGTCCTGAGCTGCCACTATTATGCACCTACACCCAAGCGACTAGTTAGAGCATCTCCAGCCGTTGGCCCCCCCAGGACGCATAAAAATCGCCCCCTAGGGGCGAGCCGGCGATTCGTTCGGCGCTGGGGACGGTTTTACGCCCAGTCGTCGATTTTGGCCCACTTTTGAAACCCCATTTCGGCGAAAAAGGCCCATATGGGCGAGAATAGGCCCATATTCGGCGTGGTTCGCCGTGGCTCGGCGTTCAATTATCAACATAAATATTTTTTTATCACATATTTCATCACAGAAAATTCCTCGTCATCCGAGTCCATCGCCGAGGCAGGCAAATCGCCGAACACCTTGCGCGCGGTGGGCGTGCACCCGCCGCTAAACTGCCCCTCCGCGGCCGGAAACGGCGGTCGGAAACGCCCAACTGGTGTCGGAGGGGCTGCCGCGGCGAACCTCTGCTATTTTTCTGGCGGGGAATGACTATCTACCGGTGAAGGGCAGCGGGGCGGCGCCGGGATATACCTAGTGGCGGCCGAGAGCGCGGGGGGTGGGAGGCGAGTCGGGGAAGAAAATCTTGACTTTCACCTGACGGCGTGGGCCAGCCGCGCTTTTCCATTGCGCCGGAGCCCCCAAGCGCCCCTAGCGCGCCGGGTTCGGCCTGCGGCCGCCGGGCGAAAAAAAGGGCCGAACCGGCGCTTTTCGTCGTTCTGGGGGCGCGACTGGGACGTTTTTTTGACGCCGGCGCCGGAAAAGTCGCCTGGGGGGGCCTGTTGGGGGCGCGGCTGGAGATGCTCTTATATGCCTCGGCTTATGACCATCACAATGTAAGTGCTTTATGAAAATTCGCACAATGATGTAGAAGTGTTCCACCTCCCGAAGAGGCCGCATGAGTCTACTGATATAGATGGGAAAATCCCTCGTCCGGACATTACAAGGAAGGTGAAGCACGATGCATTAATCAAGGAAGGATCAGTTACAACTTTAATTGTGCTAGTTTGCATGCATGTGTTGGACATTACAGGAGACTTCTAGAGTCTACGAGAGATTCTATACAAATTCAAACAACGCCCTTAATCACTTCATTAAGTTGAGATTATGTGTGAATGATTTCATGTCTCTTGTTGGTAGAGCCTTGGTGAAACCATATGCAACTTCATACCTGGAGTGGACAAACTGAATCTCTAACATTTTTTATGCTTCTATTCTCTCACAAAATGATATCTATCTCTATGTGATATGTTCCGGCATGGAAGACATGATTTACTTAGAAATATGCGGCACCCGAATTGCCATATACCAAAGACATGGATCTTGTGTTATTACAAGTCCCTTGAGCATATACTAAACCCAAATAATTTTTGCATTTGCATTTGCAAGAGCTTTATATTCTGCTTTATTACTTGACCTTGATATGGTTCCTTGTTTCCTAGCACACCAAGATATCAAGTTTAGTCCAAATAAAATAGCAAACCCACCAATTGACCTTCTATCATCAACGCATCCGGCCCAATCTGCATAGTGTTCTCGATGTTCCTTAAGATGCGTTGGCCAATGTACTATGGTTGGTACATACAAATACTGACGCACTCTTTTAATTGGAAAAGAAATTTCAGTTCTTGAAAGTGTCAAGTATTGAAGAGCACCAACTATGCTTCTACATTTTGTAATATCTCCCTGTCCCAAAAGTTCACCATCAAAAGATGATAATTTCTCGGTGCTGGAAAGAGGTGTAGCCATGTAGGTGAAGGTTTGCTACCTTGCATTCCAGTTTTAGCCAAAAGATTGTATCATATTTTTCTTGGGTCAGAACCACTTCTTCTTTAATTTTCTTCACTTCAGTTCCTAAGAAAAAGTGCAAATCTCCTAGGTCCTCAAGAGCAAACTCTGATCTTAATCCTTTAGCATTTCTCTTATACTCTCTTGAGAAGAACTTGTGACAATGATGTTGTCGCCCGTGCAAGCACGACACCTGGGTATGAGGGGTGTCCCCTTTGTGTGTTCGACGAGGGCTAACACACTCAAGATCCACCTCTACTACATGGTGAAGATAATGTAGTGTCACAACGACTTTCACCTAGGTTCAGGCCACTCAGTAGGGTAACACCCCCTAATGTTATTCACTGGACATGAGGTTTGGTGTTTACATCAGATGAGCACTTTTTGCTAGGAGGCAGTCCAGCCCTCACTATGTCATGTCTTGCTACTTGTGATGGAGTTGTTAGATTTCCCCGAAGAGGAAGGGTGAAGGAATATAGTATCAGTAGTATTTCCCTCAGTTAAGAACCACAGTTATCGATCCAGAAGGAGGCACCACACTAGCAACATGAACCATACCTGCACACACACAACAATTACTTGCACCAAACACATGCAAGGGGGTCGTCACTCCCCTTGTTCTTGCTAGTTGCAAGATTAAAACTAATAGTGATAGGCAAAAAAATAAAAGTAAAAAAGAAATTAATAGATACACATGAAGCAATTGCAGTGTTTTAGTATTAATGGAGCATGGACCCTGGGGCCATTGATTTACTAGAGGGATCTCTCTCATAAGCATAACAACGATGGGTAAAAAATTACTGTTGGGCAATTGACAGAATTGCACATAGTTATGATGATCATCCAAGGCACAATCAATATGTAGGCATTATGCACTACAAAAAAATACACTTCCGTGATGATACGTGTTTGTCACAGTAGGTCACGTTTTCTGTCATGCATGTACATCCATGACAAATTTATGACAGAATCAAGATAGTCATACCTGTGCTGTCGTAGAAGTGTTCCATGACATTACCAAAATTATCATCACGGAAGTGTCCACTTCCATGACGATAAATCACGCGTCACAGAAGTGCTTTCATCAAGGGTGACCGACACGTGGCATCCACCGTAACGGAATGCCGTTAAGCTATCGGGTCCGGTTTTGGATCCGATAACCCGTTAACAGCCCGGACCAATGGGGATTTTCCACGTGTAAAATTCTGATTGGCTGATGGAAACACGTGTCAGCTCCGCGTTGGCACAGGTTTCACTCATCCAATGGGCGAGATGCGCCTATGATATGTTGACACGTGGACCGGCCCAAAATTGGCCCATAAAGTTTAAATGGGCCGGCCCAACTAAAGGCCCACAAGATTTTGCGGTCCATAATGGGCCGGCCCAGCAAAAGGCCCACGAGATTTTGCGTATCATAATAGGCCGACCCAGCTAAAGGCCCACGAGATTTTGCGGGCCATAATGGGCCGGCCCAGCTAAAGGCCCGTGAGATTTTGCGGACCATAATGGGCCGGCCCAGCTAAAGGCCCACAGGATTTTGCGGACCATAAAGGGCCGGCCCAGCTAAAGGCCCACGAGATTTCACCGACCATAATGGGCCGGCCCAGCAGAAGGCCCAAAATATTTTGATGACACTAGTAGGCCGGCCCATTAACAGGCTGCCATGTTTTGGGCCAAATGCCGGCCCATATTTGATCCGGTCCATTAACAGGCTGTGTCGGAGTAATGGGACACGGCTAGCCTAACCCGAGTCCCATAACCTTTCAAGACATCGGGGCCGGCTGCGCCCCTCAAGACGTCGAGATAAAGCGCCGCCTTCTGGTGGCAGGCTGGCTGAACGGCCGACTGCCAGAAGACGGCCATGCTCAGGAAGGCGGCTCCAAGACGGGCCGACTCCTAGCAGTCGGCCCATGGCGCCCTCAAAGTCTGCACCCCCATTAAGAAGACAAGACAGGGTGAGGCTACAGTGTAGCCCATCCCCCCGTATCCAGGGCCGGGCGTGGCCACAGTGCTCCGTACATGCGGAGATCTCCGCCCGGCGCGGCACTGTTGCCACTCCGCCCCTGACATCACTCCTATCAGGCAGGGCCCTGCTCCCACGACCGCCTGTCGATACGACCCGAAGACGGCGGGCCCTATCAGTCAACGAGAGCCCGGAAGACGGCGGGCCCTATCAGTCAACGAGAGCCCGGAAGACGGCGGGAGCCTCACCAGTCGGACCCGAGGGAGGCAGGCTCCCAGCAGGCGGCCCGTTCCTTCCTCGGGGCCCATGCACCATTAACCAGATAAGACCCGGAGTGGCTACAGTGATCCCCCACCAGGACGGGACTGTAGCCACGCTCCCCTAACCAAGCCTGCATCATTAGCATCACGTCTACAGTAATCTGCAGCCGGCAAGACCCACGAGCGGCGGGAGCGGCCTGTCGGCGCCGTACCAGGCTAGCCGGCAGGGCCCACCAGGCGGCGGGCCCCAGCAGCCGGCGGAGAAGCCGGCGACCAGAGAGACTGACAGCCGGGTCCTACACCCGGCCGGATTATCATTGTACCCCTGGGGGGTAGGCCTATATAAACCCCCCAGGGCACCCATGCAAAGGGTTGGAACCTGTTAGAGTTAGACTCACACCTAGGGGAAGAGGAGAGCAAGCCCTGCCTTCTTCTACATCTAGCATACAGCTCAAGGAGCACCATTGTACTCACTAGTGCCTTAGTGATCATCCGGAGACCCCGCAGAGCAGGACTAGGGGTGTTATCTCCTAGGAGAGCCCTGAACCTGGGTAAAGTGTGCTGGCGTTCATGTCTACGCCTCATCCCGCTTCCAGGCACTGACGATGTTCTACTCGCTCCCACCATGATAAGCCATCCATTGGCATATGTCGCACCCAACCCCCGACATTTGGCGCCCACCGTGGGGCGAGGTGCACCGTCTCCCGGAGACCTGTTCTGGACGGGAACCCTGTTCCTTCCTGGCGAGCGCAGCCAGCCCGACACGCCAGACGGCGTCTGCACCGACGCGCTCCGCGGTGCGGAGGTTGCCTACGCGGTGAGCTGCCTCACCGATCTTGTTGGCGAGATTCGCCTCTCCGACGAGCCCGCGTTTGATGCGGGCATCGACGGCCCTGAGTGCCGCCTCGTGAGCCTCCTCGATCAGCTCCACGTCGCCAGCGAGCCTGCTGCTGACTTGGAGTCGGTTGGCTCCACCGACCCGATGTTGGTCGACTCCGACACGCCGTCGCTTGACGCGTTCCCCACCAACGTGGTGGTCTACGACGAGCCGCTTCCTCGCGCGGACAGCGGCTGCAGCACCGTTACGGAAGTGCTCATCATCAGCCACGGCGAGCATTCTGGCGGAGGTGGCCAGGATACGTTGCAGGCGGCGATACAAGACCTGACTGCGTCCATCCCGGAAGACGCCGGCGCCGAGACGCTGGAAGCACGCAGCGTCTAGCTCGTCGAGAGCGCCAACCGGCTGGCCAACATGAGACGCCTTTCGGAGGCCTACCAGCGGGAGATGGACCGTGCCGTCGGAGGCACGCCGGCTCCTAGTGGGCCTAGCCGCATTGGCCAGATCCGACAGCGTGACGCGACGATCGCCAGCATGCTCGGGATGGATCGTCCCGTCTACGCCACGCCTGCGGAGAACATACGAGCTGCCCAGGCGGCAGCAGACGAGCTAGACAAGCTCGAGGGCGACGAGCGTCGCCACATGACGGAGCCCGTTCAGCAGCTGCTCGACGCGGCAGCTGAGCAGCAAGACGCCGGGTGCCGCACTGAAGCGCCCAACCGGCGAAACGACGACCCGCCTCCTCGCCGAGACCAAGGCGCGACATCCCGGACACCGACTGGTGGCGTCCGCGATAGAAGAGACAAGGAGCCGGCTGCCAGCCGCAGCCGGAGTCACATCATCATCGAGCGCGATCAAGACGGCCGCCCACGAGCAGTGCGGCGGCGAGACGACTGTCCGCCTC
The DNA here is from genome assembly GCF_002575655.3 of Aegilops tauschii subsp. strangulata. Lineage (NCBI taxonomy): Eukaryota > Viridiplantae > Streptophyta > Magnoliopsida > Poales > Poaceae > Aegilops > Aegilops tauschii. The sequence continues at coordinate 384,189,385 of NC_053037.3, read as the reverse complement.
CTCCTCCTCGCAGGGAGAGGCGTATTTCCCTGCCGCCTGTTGATCACTCATCACTCAGCGACCGCCTTGGCCGCCGAGAAGGAATCGGAGAAAACGATGCCCGCCACCGGATCGATCGCCTCAATTGATCCTTGGCGCTAGAAGAAGAAGATGAGCTGGGTCCACCTTGTTTCGGCCCCTGCATCCGAGATGAGCCCTTCCCCAAAGGGTTCACTCTCCCGAGAGATACACCCAAGTACACCGGCTCCGTGAAGCCGGAAGACTGGCTGGTCGGCTACTCCACAGCCGTCAGCATCGCCAACGGCAACAAGCGCGTTGCCATGAAGTACGTTCCGCTCATGCTCCAGGGCACAGCCCGGACATGGCTGAACAGCCTGAAGCCCCGAAGCATCAACAACTAGGTTGACTTCACAGAAGCATTCATCCGCAACTTCACCAGCACGTACAAGCGGCCGCCCAAGCCTCGACAGCTCTCCTTGTGCGTCCAAGGCCCCAACGAGTCGACTCGCGACTATCTCACACGCTGGGCCGAGCTGCGCAACTCTTGCGAGGGCGTGCACGAGGTGCAGGCCATCGAGTACTTCACTGCCGGGTGCCGAGAGGGCACCCTCCTCAAGCACAAGCTTCTCTGCGACGAACCGGCGACCCTCGACGAACTGCTGATCATAGCGGACAAGTACGCCACGACCGACTCCTCCATGAAGACAGAGATCCAAGTCAATGTGTCGGGCAAGATGGCCCCTCAACCTCCTTGGACCCCGGCTGGTGACACCAGTCGGCGACAGCAACCAAACGACAACAAGCGCAAGGCCATGCAGCCGGCTTCCACGAGCCGGCAGGTGGCAACAGTCGAAGATCAGCAGCAGGAAGGGCAGCCTCCTCCCAAGCGCCAGAAGGGCGGCAAGCCCAACTGGTTGTCTGCCTTCTTGTACGAGCAGACTCTCGATGCACCCTGCAAGTTCCACAGCGGCGCGAAGCCGTCCAACCACACCACTCGAAAGTGCCACTAGCTCACCAGGATCGCCAAGGGTGATGGACTCCAGCCCCCTCCGCCTGCCGGCCCGCCGCCTCCTCCTCCTCAGCAGCCGGCGGTTCGGCCAGTCGGCGATATACAAGATGAATACCCTGAAGAGCATGGGGCCTACGTCGTGTTCACCAGCGTGGCCGACGACAGGCGCAGCAGACGGCATCACTAATAAGAAGTGAATGCAGTAGCATCAGAGGCCCCCGAGTTCATGCATTGGTCTGAGAAGCCCATCAGCTGGAGCAGAGCTGACCACCCTGAGGTGATGCCCAATCCCGGCTCTTATGCTCTGGTGTTGGATACCACCTTTGCCACGGAGAGGCGAGCAGCTCGCTTCTCCCGAGTTCTGATAGATGGCGGCAGCAGCATCAACATTCTGTACAAAGATACCATGGAGAAGTTGGGAATCAAGCAGAGACATCTTCAGCCTAGCCGGACTGTTTTCCATGGCATAGTTCCAGGCCTTTCCTGCTCACCAATCGGCAAGACACAGATTGACGTCCTCTTCAGGGACAAAAATCATTTCCGCCGAGAGCCAGTCTGGTTTGAGGTGGTGGACCTTGAGAGCCCCTATCATGCATTGCTTGGCCGGCCTGCCCTGGCCAAGTTTATGGTGGTCCCCCACTATGATTACCTAAAGATGAAGATGCCGAGCTCCAAGGGAATCCTAACCATAGCAGGAGACTACAAGAAGTTGTCCACCTGCGCAGCAGAGAGCAGCCGGTTAGCCGATTCCCTCGTGATCGCGGCTGAGAAGCGGCTCCTTGACCGGGTTGTGGCGATGGCCGGCAAGCAGCCGGAAATGTCACCCAACCCCAAGGAGTCGGAAGTTGAGGGCTCGTTCAAGCCGGCAAAAGAGACAAAGAAGATACCCTTGGACCCAGAGCACCCAGAGAGGCACGCAGTCATAGGTGCAAATCTTGACAGCAAATAGGAAGGCGAGCTCGTCGATTTCCTCCGTGAGAATCAGGACATCTTTGCATGGTCTCCCAAAGACATGCCGGGTGTTCCGACGGAATTTGCCGAGCACAAGCTACATGTCTGGTCTGATGCCAAGCCAGTCAGGCAGCCCTTGCGCCGCGTGTCGGAGGAGAAGAGAAGAGTTGTTGGAGAAGAGATAGCCCGGCTCCTAGCAGCTGGCTTCATCATGGAAGTATTCTTTCCAGAATGGTTAGCCAACCCAGTCCTGGTGCTGGAGAAGAACAAGCAGTGGCGTATGTGTATTGATTATACCAGCCTCAACAAAGCATGCCCCAAAGACCCATTTGCGTTGCCAAGAATCGACCAAGTGATTGACTCCACAGCTGGATGCGAGGTGTTCAGCTTTTTGGATGGGTACTCAGGATACCACCAGATCAAGCTGAACCCGGCTGACAGGCTGAAGACCGCCTTCATCACGCCATTCGGAGCCTTCTATTACCTGACCATGACGTTCGGCTTGAGAAATGCTGGCGCCATGTTTCAGCGTTGCATGTAGAAGTGTCTCCTCAAGCAACTCGGCAGAAACGCCCACGTCTATGTGGACGATGTTGTGGTGAAGACGGAGAAGTGTGGAACGCTGCTAGAGGACCTCAAGGAGACCTTTGAGAACTTGCGTCGATTTCAGATCAAGCTCAACCCGAAGAAATGCGTCTTTGGAGTGCCAGCCGGCCAGCTTCTTGGCTTTCTGGTCTCAGAACGCGGCATAGAGTGCAACCCTATGAAGATCAAGGCCATCGAGAGGATGGAGGTGCCCACCCGACTGCTGGACATGCAGAAATTCACCAGCTGCCTGGCATCCATCAGCCGTTTCATCAGTCGGCTGGGCGTGAAGGCTCTTCCCCTGTACCAGCTCATGAAGAAGATCACTTTTTTCGAGTGGAACGACAAGGAGGATGAAGCTTTTCTCCAGCTGAAGAAGATGTTGACCACTCCGCCTGTCCTGGCGGCTCCGACTCCCAAGGAGCCCATGCTCCTCTACATCGCCGCCACCAGCCGGGTGGTCAGCACAGTCATAGTGGTGGAACGCAAAGAAGAAGGCAAAGCACTACTAGTCCAGAGACCGGTGTATTACCTGAGTGAAGTGCTGTCCGCCTCCAAGCAAAACTACCCTCCCTACCAGAAGATGTGTTATGGCGTGCACTTTGCCGCCAAGAAACTGAAGCCATACTTCCAAGAGCACCCAATCACTCTGGTCTGCACAGCTCCGCTGGCCGAGATCATTGGAAGCCGAGATGCTTCAGGCCAAGTGGCCAAATGGGCCATAGATTTGGCCCCCTACACCATCTACTACCAGCCTCGCACCGCCATCAAGTCACAAGCACTGGCCGACTTCCTTGTCGACTAGGCCGAGACCCAGTACCTGCCGCCAGCGCCAGACTCCACTCATTGGCGAATGCACTTTGATGGTTCCAAGATGCGCACCGGTTTGGGAGCCGGCATCATCCTCACTTCTCCCAAAGGCGACAAGCTCAGATATGTGCTGCAAATTCACTTTGCTGCCTCTAACAACGTTGCTGAATACGAAGCACTCATTCACGGGCTCCGGCTTGTCAAGGAACTCGGCATTCGCCGGATCCTGTGCTATGGAGATTCTGACTTGGTGGTCCAGCAGTCGTCTGGTGACTGGGACGCCAAGGATGCAAACATGGCGAGCTACCGTTTCCTCGTACAACAACTCAGTGGATACTTTGAAGGATGCAAGTTCCTCCATGTGCCAAGAAATGACAATGAGCAAGCAGATGCCTTGGCACGAATCGGCTCCACCCGGCAAGCAATACCAGCCGGCATCGCCTTGCAGCGCCTCCTCAAGCCGTCTGTCAAGCCATCGCCAGAGTCGGATTCCATCTTTGTGCCGGCTCCTTCTGAAGCAGTCAGATCCGACTTGAGGACCCCAGCAGCCGGCATGAGGAGTTCGGCAGGTGACCCAGGGACTGCAGCAGCCGCACCTGGCCCGGGGACTTCAGAGCCCGGCCCAGGGATTGCAGCAGTCGGCCCGGGGACTTCATCGACGCAGCAAGCGGCAGCCGACTCCAACCCGCCGCCTCCCGGCCCAACCGCCCTCGTCCAAGTAGCAGTCCTAGCAGTAGAAGAAATTGCAGCACCTTCATGGGCCCAGCCCATCCTCAACTTCCTGGTGAACAAAGAGCTGTCGACTGATGAGATCTCGGCCCGGCAAGTGCAACGCCGGGCAGCAGCATACAACATCGTCAACAGAGAACTTGTGAGGCGCAGTGTCACTGGTGTTTACCAGCGCTGCGTAGAGCCGGAGCAAGGCCAAGCAATCCTCAAAGATATCCATCAAGGCGAGTGTGGTCACCACGCGGCTTCAAGAGCACTCGTGGCCAAAGCTTTCCGCCACGGTTTTTTCTGGCCGACTGCTCTAGAAGACGCCAAAGACTTGGTCCAGAAATGCAAAGGGTGTCAGAAGTTCCGCTCCAAGCCACATCAGCCGGCTTCTGCACTCAAGACCATCCCCATTGCCTGGCCCTTCGCTGTTTGGGGGCTGGATATGGTGGGACCATTCAAGACAGCACGCGGCGGCATGACTCATCTGCTTGTCGCGGTGGACAAGTTCAGCAAGTGGATAGAAGCAAAGCCAATTAAAAAATTGAATGGTCCGACTGCTGTGACTTTCATCTCCGACATCACCTTCCGGTATGGCATACCACACAACATCATCACCGACAACGGCACAAACTTTGCCAAAGGCGCTTTGGCCCGTTTCTGCGCGACGCAGGGCATCCGACTGGACCTAGCGTCTGTTGCCCATCCGCAGTCAAACGACCAGGTGGAGTGAGAAAACAACCTCATTTTGTCCTGCATCAAGCCCCGACTGGTCGAGCCTCTGGAGCGTTCGGCCGGCTGCTGGCTCGATGAGCTTCCGGCCGTCCTCTGGAGTCTGCGCACAACTCCGAACAAGTCAACCGGCTTCACGCCTTTCTTCCTCGTCTACGGTGCCGAAGCCGTCATCCCGACGAACATAGAATTCGACTCCCCTCGAGTCACCATGTACACCGAAGAGGAGGCAAAAGAAGCACGAGAAGACGGCGTCGATCTGCTGGAAGAGGGCCGGCTGTTGGCACTCAGCCGGTCCACCATCTACCAGCAGAGCCTGCGCTAATACTACAATTGAAAGGTCAAGTCAAGATCCTTCCAAGAGGGAGACCTTGTGCTCCGGCTGATCCAGCGAACAGCCAACCAGCACAAGCTCTCGGCACCTTGGAAAGGCCCCTTCATCATCAGCAAGGTGTTGGGCAATGACTCCTACTACCCGATCGATGCTTAGAAGCCTCGAGCATGCAAAAGAGACGACTCCGGCAAGGAGACGGAGCGACCATGGAATGCAAACCTCCTCCGAAGGTTTTGCAGTTAATGAAGTATGTACCACGCCAACTTTTGTATGAAGTACAAAGACTCCGGGTCCCCCGAGAAGAGCTCGGGACTGCCCTCTTTTATCTATATGATAAGTATTATGCCTATCAATGTGTTATTTCATTTAGTCCGCCTGGCACCGGGTTCGACCAGCCGACCCGGGGACTCGCCGCCTTGTACTATGTAATGCTTCCTGCAGCCGGACAAGTAATGTGTTGGCACTTAAGCTTTCTCCTGCCAGAAGCCGCAGCTCGCAGAGCGACTGTCCGGTCGGCAGGAGTTAAGGCAGAAAGGGTGTTCACATGAAAAATGGCTAAGGACCCAGAGCATGCACATAGTTCAAGCTGGTTTCGGTCTTCGCCGACCGGCTGCTGAGCAGCCGGCCGGCCGGCTTCTACTTAACTTGCTAGAAAACTCTAATCGGCTAAGTACTTGCCTCCCGAAAGTGGCTAAGTACTTGACCCAGCCACAGTCCGCAGAGCGGCTGTTCGGCTGGCAAGACGGCAACCGAGGGAAGGCGGCAAAGGAAAAAAAGCCAAGGAGCAGAAAACAAGGAAAGATAGAACTAGGCGAGCATATTTACATATCAAAAGGCCCTTGGCCAACATTCAACAGAAGTTTGAAATACAGCCCGCGGGTGGGATTGTGCGAAATTAACGAAGTTTGTCGAGACTGATAAGCAGGTAGAAACAAAAGGTAAATTGGCAGCCTAGGAAGCAGCAAACGGGTTCGGCGGAATGGTGGAGTCGGTGCTGCCGGATGGAGGAGCGGCCGGCTGGTCGGTCTCCGCTTGGTCGCCCTCAGCAGCAGCAGGCTCGCTCGGGCGTGGCTCGTTGCTGGAGGCGCGGTCGAGCTGAGGCTGGTCGTCTGCTCCGACCTCTGGCGCCTCCTCTTCACTTTCCTCCTCCTCGCCTTCTCCCTCGTCATTGGAGTCGATCACCTCGGCCGAGTCCTCGCCATCCTCCGGGTTCAGCCCGAACCACTCTGGTGGCGCCTCGGCGCCGTTCTCGGCTAGCTCCGGGATGAAGATGCGGGTATTGGTGTACTCGGCGATCGCCGCCGCTCGCTTGACAAGATCACTCTCCACCGCCACCAGCTCCTCCTGGGCCTCCTGACGAAACGTGGTTAACTGGGCTAGATTTAGCCCAGGGTACCACGCCTTGACGAACTCCAAGGCCCGGCGTGCTCCAGCCCGGGCCGAGGAGCCCTTCCAGGCCTCAAGACGGCCGCCCGCCACCTCCAGCCAGTTGGCAGTCCGGCTGGGTGTACATGGAGCCGGCATGTCTGGCCACAGGGCGGCGATCGCCTGGGCGCCGACACGCTGAAGGCGGCGCAACATCTGATAAGCCGGCCGAAGACGAGCCTGGATGCTGAGAAGCTGCTCACACGAGTGCGGGGGCGTCGGCAGCAATCTGCTCGCCTTCGGCCCTCCGCCCTTCGCGATCGACCTCGATAGCTTGGTTGGCAGCACTAGGGTGACCTGGGAAGAAGTCTGCTCAGACAAAAAGCAAAAGAGCCATTAGAAACAAGAAACCGGCTTGATCAGAAGCCGGCGGCTTGAAGAAAGAGTAAAGAAGGCAGCTTACCGTCAACCATGTCTTCAATCTCGCCAAAGCCGGCAGTCAGCATGGCCTCCTTATCGGTCTAGGTAGAGCGTTCGTTCTCCTACTCAGCAAGGAGACCGGCCTCCTTGTCCTCCGCCTCCTTCTCGGTCTTCTTGAGAAGCTCCACCTGCTCCGCCAGTTGCGTGACCAGCCGGTCACGCTCTTAGGCCAGCTTGCTGCATTCCGCCTCCTTGGCGTGCAGCGCGGTGTTGGCTTCGCCCAGCTGCTGCTGCAGGGTGGCGTTGGCCTCTGCAAAAGTAGAAAAAGAAAAGGACATCAACAATCAACAAAGAGAGATATAGTTGCTGGGAAGATCCGGCCCGACTGCTCACCAGTCGGCCCGGATCTCGGGGACTACAGCCCGCGGGTGCGCATGCGCGCCCCCGCAGAGAAACAAAAAGACTTACTCCGGCTCTCTGACAAGTCGACAATCCGTTGATCCAACTCCTGGACTTTGGAGTTGAAGGCGGCTGCACGGAGGTTATGATAATCCTGCAGCAAAGATATCAGACAATATTAGTACTCGGAGCTTGCCAATTAAAGTTTCAAGCCGCCTGCTCAGCAGCTGGCCCGAAACTCTGGGACTACACCCAGTGGGTGCGCTGGCGCCCCCCCACGAAGCAAGACAAGAACTAAAAACAAAGAAGCAAGAAGCATACCCGGACGGCTGCTCGCGACTCCAGGAACGCATTGTTGCAGTGCTTGAGTGCGTCGAATTCAGCGCGAAGCTTGGCCTGGACGTCCAGGATCGCCTTGTTCAAAGGGCCTATCCCGCCTTCCCGCACCCAGTCAGCGGGCGCGGCGCTGGTCGCCTTGGCGTCCGGGATCGAAGAGCTCGTGGCGGCGGTCTCCAGCGGGCGTGGCGCTGAAGCCGCCTTTGCAAACCGGCGGCGTGTCAGGGTGCGGACCTCAGGAGTTGGTCCCGTCACCATCTCGTCTCTGGCTAGTGGCGACGGCGGATCAGCCGACTGTTTGTCTCGCGCCTCCTCAGAAGGTGGTGGCGGGGGCACGATTACATCCGGCATGACGACATCGCCGCCGTCCCTCTCCATGATCGGGTGCTCATCGCTGGCTCCCCCAGTCGGCGTCACAAACTCTGGTGGTGGCGGCGCGGAGTTCAGAGGGATGACAAACAATGCCGACTAACGGCGCGCGGCTTCCTCGGCCTGCTTCTTCGCCGCGGTGGCAGCCTCGGCCTCCGCCAGCTTCTTCAAGGCGGCGGCTTCCGCCCTGTGCGTCTCCGCCTTCTCGAGGCGGGCGGCTTCCTGCTCCTCGCGCACCTCCCGTGCGTTTCGCTCCCGCGCTTCCCGATGGTCGGCGGCCGGCGGCCGGATCGATTCGCCGGGTGGTGGTGGAGGTCTCCGCCGACCCAACGACGAAGGCGGCGGCCGACTTCTCAAGGGAGAGCGGAGCCTTAAGTCAGGAAAATGAAGAAGAAGAAGTTAAGAAAGAATCGGCAAGAAAGGAGAGCACAAGGAAAAGATACTTACGCTGACACCATAGGATGTGCCTTCGGGAGCTTCTGGTATTTGGCCGCCTTCGCGGCGGCCTCCTTCCGCCTGGTCGCGGCGGTCGGATTCTTGGCCTTCTTCGGCACACTGCCGAACAAGGCGGTGCCTTGCTTACGCTTGCGCGTGCCGCCTCGGGCAGTCGGCTCAACGGAGGGGCCCGCGTCCGCCATGCCGGCAACCCGCGTGGGGCGCGGCTCGTCTTCCTCCTTGTCGTCGTCAGGCCAAGTCTCAATGCCGCCTTCTTCGGAGCCACCTGCTTCGTAGACGCCGCCTGTTGCGGTGTCCTCCAAGGCGGCCGCCCCCAAGTCGGGGTCGTCCACGTCGCTCACCGCCCGGTCCGGCTGATAGTCGCCACCCGCCCCTACGATGGCGGTTGTCGCTTCCGACATGTAGATCTGTTTCAAATGATGAGAGGCCAGCTGATCAAGACCAAGATCAAGACTAAGACGAGTGTCAAGAAGAAAGAATTGGAGAACTTACCGCAGGCGGCGGGTCGGCGCGGGAATATGGCTGCTTGCCGAAGCTCCAAGACCCCTCCAGCTTGAGGCCGGAGATCTCGTTCACCAAGTTTGCGACCTCGGCAGCCGGCATCTCCTTGGTGCTCAGCCGGCACGGGTCACGATGCTCGCTCATCCGGCTGATCAGGTACGGCCGGCCTTGAAGCGAGAGAACCCGGCACGCGACGAAGGCGACTAGCAAGTCGGACGCCTTGAGGCCTTCGGCTTCGGTCAGCTCTCGGAATCGTTGGATGGCAGCGGCACCGTCTGCTGATACCGGCTTCGGCTTGTAGCCCCAGCTGGCCCGAGGCTCGGCCGGCGGGCCGGCTACATAAGCCGGCAGGTTGATGAAGTCGACGGCCGGGTCCACGTTCTCCACGTAGATGTAAGATTGCTGCCACATCTTGACCGATTGTGGCAGCTTGATGGTGGGGAAGGCGTTCGTCGGCGATGGCCGGCGAACCGCGACGAAGGCACCACACTAGGCACCCATCTCCCGGACGGAGGTGCCCAGCTTGGTGTAGAAGAATGCTCCCCACAGCTCGATGGTGGGGAGGATGCCGAGATAGCCTTCGCACATCGTGACGAACGCGGCCAGGAGCATCACGGTGTTGGGCGTGATGTGATGAGGCTGGAGGTGATAAAACTCAAGAAACGAGCGGAGAAAGCCGCTCGCCGGCAGGCCGAAGCCGCTGATGAAGTGCGAGCGGAAGACGACCCGCTCGTCCTCCCCCGGCGCCGGCGAGATCTCTCCCTCTGGCGGCATGCGCGCCTTCACGTAGCCCGCGCCGGGGAGACGCCGCGTCTCATGGAGGAAAGTGATATGGTCTTCGTTGACGTTGGACCCGTCCCAGTCTCCTCCTCGCTCGCGCGCCATGGAGAGCTCGACGAAGAAAGGGCGCGACGAGGGAGCTGAGAATGGAGCGGGGCAAAGAGGGCTCGGGGTGGACGAGCTCGACGGAGACGAGCTGCGGCAGCGCTCCGGCGTGGCTCGGGGTCGCTGCGGCAAGAGGAAGAAGAAGGAGGCAAGAGTGGGGTGGAGGGGCGCGCGTGCTCCGCCGCTCCCTCTCCTCTCCCTTCTTATAGCCTGCGGGCTATGAAGCCGAGGGGGTGGGCGTGGGATCGTGGGATTAACTGTGCCCACGACCCCACGCTCCCGCCTTTATCACGCGAGTTACTGCGCGCAGTAACTCCGCGGGGAAACTCAACCGCCCGCCTCAGCCGCAGCGGATCCGCTCGCGTGCTGAGGCCCGGTGGTGGCGGGCCCAGCTCGCAGTCGCGTCCCATCACGCGCGTGGGCTGGCAGGCTGGCCCGCTGGCTGGTGCCACGTGGCACGCCCACGACAGGCGGCGGGCCTAGAAGCTTAGCTAGCACGCCACCTAATTCCCGCCGTTAGATTCGAAATTCCAGATAGATCCGACTGGACATGGCCGACTCCCTTCAGGCGGCTTGCCAGGAGTCGGACGAAGCTTCCACCCAGAGCACCCGGAGGAGGAAACTGTTGAGGCTTCTCGGCTCTTCAGCCGCGGCGCCTCACCAGCTTCGGGGACTACTGTCGGAGTAATGGGCCACGGGTAGCCTAACCCGAGTCCCATAACCTTTCAAGACATCGGGGCCGACTGCGCCCCTCAAGATGTCAAGATAAAGCGCCGCCTTCTGGTGGCCGGCTGGCTGAACGGCCGACTGCCAGAAGACGGCCATGCTGAGGAAGGCGGCTCCAAGACGGGCCGACTCCTAGCAGGCGGCCTCCAGAGAGGCCGGCTCCTAGCAGTCGGCCCATGGTGCCCTCAAAGTCTGCACCCCCATTAAGAAGACAAGACAGGGTGAGGCTACAGTGTAGCCCATCCCCCCGTATCCAGGGCCGGGCGTGGCCACAGTGCTCCGTACATGCGGGGATCTCCGCCCGATGCGGCACTGTTGCCACTCCGCCCCTGACGTCACTCCTGTCAGGCAGGGCCCTGCTCCCACGACCGCCTGTCGGTACGGCCCGAAGATGGCGGGCCCTATCAGTCAGCGAGAGCCCAGAAGATGGCGGGAGCCTCACCAGTCGGACCCGAGGGAGGCAGGCTCCCAGCAGGCGGCCCGTTCCTTCCTCGGGGCCCGTGCACCATTAACCAGATAAGACCCAGAGTGGCTACAGTGATCCCCCACCAGGTGGCGGGACTGTAGCCACGCTCCCCTGACCAAGCCTGCGTCATTAGCATCACGGCTACAGTAATCAGCAGCCGGCAAGACCCGCGAGCGACGGGAGCGGCCTGTCGGTGCCGTACCAGACCAGCCGGCGGGCCCCAACAGCCGGCGGAGAAGCCGGCGACCAGAGAGACTGACAGCCGGGTCCTACACTCGGCCGGATCACCATTATACCCCTGGGGGGTAGGCCTATATAAACCCCCCAGGGCGCCCATGCAAAGGGTTGGAACCTGTTAGAGTTAGACTCACACCTAGGGGAAGAGGAGAGCAAACCCTGCCTTCTTCTACCTCTAGCATACAGCTGAAGGAGCACCATTGTACTCACTAGTGCCTTAGTGATCATGCGGATACCCCGTAGAGCAGGACTAGGGCTGTTATCTCCTAGGAGAGCCCCGAACCTGGGTAAAGTGCGCCGGCGTTCGTGTCTATGCCTCATCCCGCTTCCAGGCACCGGTGACGTTCTACTCGCTCCCACCATGATAAGCCATCCATTGGCATATGTCGCACCCAACCCCCGACAAGCTGCCATGTTCCGGGCCTAATAAAGGCTCATATGTGATCCGGCCCGTTAAAAGCCTACCACGTTGTGGGCCAAATTACGGCCCAGATCAGGTCCGACCCTTTGAGAGGCTTTGGCCTAAATTATGGCCCATATCAGATTCGGCCCGTCAACTGGACGCTATCCTTTTGGGCCCACTTGATAAAGGCCCATTTAGTAATTTGACCTGATATTAGTTTCGGCCTGTTAAAGGCCCGTTTAACATTTCGGCCCTATATATATTTCGGCCTATTAAAAGCCCGTCATATAGTTGCGCCTAACTACGGCCCCGTTTGCATCCGGCCTGCTCACAGACGATAATCTGATTGGGCCAAACAAGGACCGAGACAATTTTGGCCTGTTATAAGCCCATGATTTGATTGGCACAATCATGGGCCGGGGTCTATTTCGGCCTGCTGCCGGCCCGTGAGCTATTCGGCACGTTTCAGGCCCAACCTACTTTTCAGCCTCCTAAAATCCCATTGAGTTTTCTTGGGAAAATAGGGCCGACGGTTTCTCGGCCTATTAAAGGCCCGAATCTACTAGTGGGCCAGTTTACATTTAGGCCTATTAACGGACCAAGATGACGGGGCCCATGATGCGGATCATACATGGTGATTTGCATGACGGCCCGATTATGTACCGTAATTTTACGGTTTGGCCGGTTTACTGCGAAGGCAGGATATATATACAGTAAAATAACTGCAGCATCATGAATAAGAAAAAAACCTAGACTATACAATAAATAAATTACGACATATTACATCCACTGGGCATCAAAGTTCGCCACTATGATAATAAAGCACAAGCAGACAGCAGATTACATACACTAGGCATCAAAGATCGCCACCAGTGCAATTAAACACGCCGACAAAATAATATACAAAACCGACAATACTTCAATAGAGTTCAAGAAAGGTTAGCCCTGCTCGGGAGCTGCAGCACAAGCAGCTGAGCAAGCTGGTGAGACTGCACTTGTTTGACACTTATATCCTCCTCTCTCTGAAAGACAAACAAGCAGACAGATGACAGGTTTTGCACATTTAAGTATCAGTGCTAACAATTCATCACATTTTTTACTGACGAATAAAGTGACACAGTTTAAAATAGCATTAACACAATATGGTATTGTTCAGGTCAAGACATGGCAGGAAATGACATTGTGAAGGAGTTGGAAGCTTCACGACACCACTGAATTACAGATTAAGAACTCATAAGTTAAGAACTCATAAGTATCAATGGTTAGTGTGCAGTCAATTTATCCCATTTCAGATTGCCAAAAAAAGATCACTTGCTCTATATAGTTTAATTTACATGGTATGAAGAAGGAACTTGGTTGTACAACTGAAAACTTAAATTGAGAAGGACAAACTTTTGTTTATGAACTACTCCCTCCGTCCCATAATATAAGAACGTTTTTTTACACTACACTAATGTCAAAAACGTTCTTATATTATGGGACGGAGGGAGTACATAATAAACTTTAAACATGCAATTTGATGCAAACACCAAAAATAAACAGCTGTTGCAGTCATGCCTAACCAAATATACACAACAAAGTTTGAAGGCTTGAGAAGGACAAACTTACATTATTGGTGAAGGCAGGCTCTATAAAGCCCTTGTCCATGCTGATGGGGGGGGGGCAATTCAAGAAGTTTACCACAGAATCTTCTTCATAAGCATTGCCTTTATTCTACATTTTGTTAAGAGTAAATATAGATGTGACAATATAAGAAAAAATGGAGAATATTTAAGATAAGATGAAGAGTGATGCTACATAACGAAGTAGCTATAAATGTAAGTACAACGATACAGGCAAAAGGTACAACCAAGAGCAATGCAGAGCTAAACTTCTTCAGTACCATCGGTGTTATCCAACCTTATGGTAAGGGTAAATATAGATCTTATGTGTAGAAAATGGAGGGCAAAGGAAAATAAGCTGGAGAGTGATGGTACATGAACACCTACCTGTCAATATAAGTACACTGATAAAGGACAACAGGTACTTACAAGAACAATGCAGAGCTAAAAAAATTCATTGGCATTGGATATATTCTACACTAATGTAACCATTCATACAGATCAGATAATTTGGAGCGAACAATTGATAAGCAAGCTATCATGCATACTGCTGTCACATAATGAACCAGGCATGTATGCAAGTACAGTGATACAGGACAACAGGTACTAACAAGAGCAAAGCAGCAGGCAGCATATTTGCGATATCCTGTCGTTCTTTTCAAACCGGAATTCTTTTTCGAGCAGATTTCCTGCAAAAAAGATCCGTAAGGCACATGCGGAAAAGTAGAAGTTCAAATTGTCATGCGATATCATAGATAGTACCTCATCCTCGGAACGAGACCAGTTCATAACAAGGTTTTTCCATTCAATCTCTTCTAAATTTAGCACAGGAGACTTCACCAGAAATTCGTTTATAGACTTGCCATCAAAATGTGATTTCCTCAGGTAACACCAATACTGCTGCAATGCTTTCTTGAAAAGCGCAAGCAAGCTTTGCTCGTCATGACTATCCAGATTGACCCTCGCCTACTTACAACAATGTAATGTAAATCATTGATGTGTTCAATCAGCAGAAAACAGGAAAATAATCACCATGAATAATAGCACTTACACGTAAGTGGGACAGGAAGATGTGAAAATGGTGTTTGTCTTCACTATAATCTTCCCATGATGGGAATATATGCACGTAGTCCCTAACAACATTGAAAGCATTGTCTTTTAAACTCGGAATAACTGGAATGGGGTTCCAATCTGCAGGAATTGGCCTTCTCTGCAGTTGGGATAGGTCTTCGGCCGGTGGACTTGCTGTACTTTTTGCTGGAGTGGGATTTTTTTGTGGTACGGCTGGTGCTATGGCAATTGAAATCGGCATACCTTTTGCTGGAGTGCAGGTCCTGTGTGGTGCGGCTAGTGGTGTGGCCAGTGAAGTATGGGTACAATCTGCTGGAGTCAGTCCTATGTTTTGTGTCACTGGTTGTACAGTAATATAAGTGGGGTGCTGTCTGATTTCTCCGGCACAACCACGTTTTTCAAGGACTTTGCTGGTGCTCCTTCAGGTTCGGCAATCACCCTCTTCCTTTTTGATGTCTGATGCACAAGAACAACATTTGAGTGGAAAAACATGGTACGATGACAGATGGAATATGTATTGATAATAGATGGGCATGGCATCTTGACATATATGATGAGTAAACTAAGCAAATGGCGGTGCAACAAAGTAGAAGAAATGCAAGACAACATATGCAAGATACGCACAATCAATAAAACCTTGCCAAATTAGAACATGCACCTTGATGGGTGAACAGGACAGGCCATCTGCCTTTGACTCCTCGAGGTTAGAATAGTCATTAGGATCATATTCTGAACAAGAACCAACATGTGGGGAGCGTATGAGTTTCATTGCATCCAGAATGGCACTCAATGCCAATTTTGTAAGTCATTGCGGTGTTCAAGAGTGGACTGCTGCTAGTGCGACACAAAGCAGCTACACAGATCATAGTGTAGATATAACGAGAAAACCGTAAGCATCAGAGTAAAATCAGCAAAGTGTAACTTGCTGGAATATATGTGCTAGTATTGCCGGTACGGCTAGAAAGGCTTCGGATACCAGCTCTCTTCAACTGAAGGTGCGGCACTGTTAATATCAGTGTAACTCTCAAAGGCAACACAGCTCCCCGCATTTCCTTGCTATTCTTATAGGATTCAAGTGGGCAGGCCACTACAAATCCTATTCCCATGTTTACAAAATCCTACGAACCAAAGAGGCCCGAAGAGTTCAAAGTGTCCACACCAACCGACCGTATAGACCTCTACACTACAAATGTCCCTACTCATCTTCACTACAAGGAACATACTGTACTACTATCATACTCCCTCCGTTCCAAAATATAAGTCTTGGTAGAGATTTCCACTATGGATCACATACAGATGTATCCAGATACATTTTAGAGTGTAGATTCACTCATTTTGCTCCATATGTAGTCCATGGTGGAATCTATACAAAGACTTGTATTTAGGAACGGAGAGAGTACTTATTAAAGAAGAACGTAAGAGGAACATGCTAAATAAGAGCAAGCAGATTTTGGATAATAAAATGTTCGTTGCGCAGTGCCCACACATGATGAACCAGAGAGCATTAAGAAAGCAACTCCCTGATGTCTCTCTATATGTGGTGCACGTGCTTTTTCAAAAGTAAAGTAGGAACATTAGCTGACCAATTAAATGTTATCTGTTTTAATAATATCAACATCATATCAGATTCGTACTTGAGCAACAAGTTTGGAATTATGAGTGGCAGGTTGTTTAGCTTGATGGATTCAGGAGCAGTGCTAAGCAGGTACGATGATGGTACTGAATATAAAGGCATGTCTGCATGCAAGTCGCGTGACTCTTGTCATTTGGGTCAGTCGACCATTTCAAGCGGTTGGATGAAGATCCTACGTCTCCTAACCCTTCTTCTTCCTCATCTCTGATTCTTCCCATAGAGAACACCGCACGGGCCGCCGACCGGACCACGGGCCCCCACCGCCTGTGTTCCTCCGCCACCCCCACCCCCGCCCCCACCCGCGTCGAGTTTTCTTCGTTGGGCGAGGCCCCACGACCGCCCCCCACAACCAAAGTCCCCACCCGAGCCCCTTCGTTCGCACCGGCGAACTCCGGCGAGCTCTGAAAAATCGACTGACCCAATTTTGAAATTTAGTCTACTGTGATTTAACTAGTGTGGAATATAAAAGGGGAAAACCATAAGCATTGGGAGTATAGTGTTGAGCGTGCCATGGCGGATCTGAAGGTGCAAACCGGACAAAGGCAACTTCGCAACCAATGTTTGCTTTCAACTAGCAAGTAAGTGATGGACAAGAAATCAGACTAAAGCAGTGGCGATCTATTTTCTTGCTGCGATAAATAAGTTGAGCAGACACGAAAGAGTACCGCCTCTAGTGCAGCGCCGTGTATGCATCTGCTGAGAATTTGACGGTGCTGCGGTAGCGATGGCTGTCGGCGGCGTGGAAGCAGATCTAGGAGGGTAGACGATGGCGGCGGGGTGCGGTGGACGAGACGGTCGTAGGAGCGGCGCCGGCAAGGTGGACGACGACAGGGATGAAGCGAGAGGACGGGATGCAAGGATCCTGGTCCGAAGCCGTGGATGAGAGAGGTCGATCTCTTGTAATGGACGGCGGCATCGGGGTATCAGCTCCGGCATGGTGGAGGAGGATGGCGGTGGATGGGCTGGCGGACGGAGGAGGCTGGGGTGGAGAGGGTGTTTTGGCGCCCACGGAGTACGAATGGGGAAATGGAGGTGGAGAGGAAGGGGGGAACCATGTCTTCAGGGTGCGCTTGTCTCAAATGCGAGGAAATTTACAAACTTAGCCCCCGTTTCAAATTTCCTACATCACAGCAACATTAGTCGGTTGGGGATAGGACGGTAATCTCGCATACACCGAATATTTGCCGACGAGAGTTTGTTTTTGGCGCCCACTGTGTATGAATCGGGGAGGGAGTCGATTTCGGCCGAGGACACACTGTGTTTTGGCGCCCACCGTGTATGAATCCGGGTGAGAGGCGGTTATGTCACGTTCGAGTGAAATTACAAACCTACCCCTATCGAAACCTATAGAAATCGAGCAGATAGGCTTTGCGTGGCAGGGATAGGCAGTAGTAATTTCCATCTCGCAGATTTTGGTTTCGAGCGGTTACTGCGACTTTCCCCACTTCGTTCAAATTTTGCAGAGTGCACGTTTACCGTGCCAACTCAATTCGAATCCCGTTTGTATTCTATTTTTTTCGGGCGGGATCCATTTTCGATTGGAATAAAATTCTGTATACATCATTTTTTTATATATACTTTCAAAAGCACAACACCCTTTATACATAAATATGGGTTACAAATGGCATGATCTCAGATTCATAAGGTTGTATCCATCAATTTGGATTTTCAAATATTTGAAACCACTTTATGTTGAAATCCAATGTATGCATTCCTCGCTAAATGTCTCCAATTAATGTGTGTTTCATGCGGGTTTTTTTACTTCTCAAACATGTATAATGTGTTTCACACACGCAACATATAGTGTAATCCCGTTTAGACATTAATTGCATATAAACCATGCATTGATTCTAATTAAAGAATCGATGGATCACCAATATTGATAAACTATATAACATTACACGTGTCCCCAAATTCAAATGAATATGCATTTTTGATACACCAATTTGCGTTATGATATTATCGATGTCGTGATCTCCAGTTTAAATATTTGAATCCCATTTAATCCAGATATTCGTCTCATATAACTATCACTCATGCTTATATAGGACTATCTCTCTAGACCTATACGCGTTCATCGTCTCTCGGGTATCTCTCGTGCTACCTGTATGTCGACAATGATCTTTTATCTTCGTAACACACTAACGGTACTCTCTCCCTCGACCTTCATCACTCTATCTCTCTCTAAGTTCGCTCCGTGTTATGTGTCTCTAACTATGATTCTCCATGTGGAATCTCTTTCTCTCACACAAACACAAAACTTTGTCTCCCGGGGTCTCATTTCTCTCTACTATTCCCCTGTGTGCCACTCGCACACCCCTCATACAGAGATGTCTTTCGCTCCTTAGGTATGAGAACCTACGACTCTTCCTCTTAAATATCTCTTTCTCACACACAAACACAAACTCTGTCTCCCAGGGTCTCATATTTCTCCACTGTTCTCTTGTATGTCGCTCACACACACTCTCTCTCCCTAGAGATATCTTGCGTTCCCTCATATGTTTCTCTAGCTATCACTCTCGTTTTGAAATATCTTTCTCTCTCGCAGACACAAAACTCCGTCTGTCGGGATCTCATTTCTCTCCGATATTTGTTTGTATGTGAGTCACATGCACCCTTTCTTCATCTCTCTCACACCCACACCCATAACCCAGCCTTCTGATCCACTCGACTCCTATCTCTAACACACACTAGCTAGCATCTTTATCTTTCTATTTATCTGTTTCTCCATCAACCTTCTTTCATTTATAGGTTGATCTCTTTTGCACAATCGTTGTGCCTCACTCCCTCTACTCGCCATAGATGCATGCTCCAGCGCACGCCACTATCTCTTAAAGACAAAAACACATGCTCAATTGTCGGGCCTTCTTCCCTGCATTCTCGCATGCATGCATATTGTCATACCGATCCGTCTCTTCCATGTCGTTGATCTTAGCTTATGACTTATGTCTTCTTTCTTTTATCTCGATCATGCACGCGCGCGCACACACACACACATCCCACGTATACATCTATACCTCTCACACATGCACGTTGAAGGTCTCTATGTCTCCATACATAGTTAATTACCCTCAACCCTAACGCCACATCGAATCGTTCTCTTCTTGTGTGCACATAACTTCCGCCTGGATGGGTAAAACACACACTCACACTTAACAATCTCCTTCTAGCTACCCCTCCCTCTCACTCTTCCCCTATATCCCCGAAACCAATAAGACCATCCCTTCGTTTAATTCCCGCCTACATGCACCATCGATATATACTAGTCTTCCTCGGTGTCTCTCGAACAAACACGTTCTCTCTATGTCGACTACTCTCACGCGCACACACCTTCTCTTCCCTCTCTACGGGCATTTTCTCTCTCGCACCCCATCGTTGGTGGCCTCTGCCATATACATCACCTCTCTATGATGAAGCCATGCACACTTAAATTACATCCGCCACCGAGGACCCCGCGACACACACACACACACACACACAAACAAACACACACACACACGCGCACGCACGCACCCACCCACCCACCCACCCACACACACTAAGACTCCATCACACACACGCACGCACGCACCCACCCACCCACACACACACACACTAAGACTCGATCACACACACACACACGCACACAAACACACACTAAGACTCCATCTCTCTCTCTCACACACAAACACACACACACACACACTGAGACTCCATCTCACACACACATGCTCTAGGCGGAGCATTTGTTCCTACCACCCTTCATCCACCCTTACCCGTATGATAAACAATCACCTTAATTTACTTGTATAACATGGACAAATTCCACTTTACTTTAGTAGTTAGCAAACTTATCATCTGTACCCTTATAAAAACTGAGGTGGCGATGATGGTGTGCCTGCCATCTTGTAATATAGACCGTCTGATCTATATCTGACGGATAGAAAGCAAACTATGATAATTTTACAAAAGATAGCCGCACCTCTCTCCACATCCTTATCTCCCACAACCTCATTGCTGAGCAATGAAAAAAGAAAGTCTCTGGAACAATCTAGCATGGTGGCCGCTACCGCCTGCCGGCACCGTCCATCCCCATGCCTCCGCCCATTCCGACCACCAGTCACCACCACGCTCCACTCCTCCTCACCTTATCTCTCATCTTTCATTTTTTCGATGACATTCTCGAGATACCAGTTTTCCGATAAAATTCTCGAAATATCATTAGTTTTTACACATGGGATTACTCCTGCATGGGTAAATCACAATAGGTGTTTTGTAAAAAAAAATGCATATTGATGTTCCGTGCAATGCACGAGCATCTTGCTTGTAATTATATAACACAAATCACGAGCAGGAAGTGACATTTTTTCACACAACCACATTAACATGGCCACGTAAATCACTAGCTAAAGTAAATACCATTGTACTTATATCCCGATGCAAAAGGTTGAGTACATGTCGAAGAGTAGAGTTGCACACACGCACTCTGTCTCTCAGAATCTCACACACACACACACACCAGTTACGTGACGCCCACTTAAGCAGACACGTATGTTACAATTTGTGCACCCGCGGGTACACGTGATGTGCACATTTATTTAAGCCGGACGGTGAACCCAAACAGTAGCTGCATTCATTCCCCTCCCGCTGCCTCTTCTCTGGTCGCTGTCGCCCGGTAGGATGAGGATCCCCTGACGTGAACAATCCTACCATTCTATCACTAACATGTGGGACCCCCAAGCGTGGGTCCCACCAGTCAGCAAAGGAAAGGCAGGGTAAGGCAGTGATAGCCACGTCAGAGGATCCATGTCCCGCCCGGTAGCCATGGCCCGGTCGAAGGTAACAACATATGCCATACTCCAGCCGGAGCGGCTCTTTAATATGGAAATTTTAGTGGTCATGCATGCATCTTTTTGTGCTAGCACTCCTATATAAGGGTTGACCGGTCGCTTCCTGCGGACGTGCGTGGGCGGTGGAAGAGGAAGGAGAAGGGAAGCGGGCTGTGGAGTAATGTTTTTACCACAATTTCTTAGGAAACTGAGTTCAATAATTGAGTACTTTTGCAAACTACCAGTACTACACCTGAAACGGTTCAAAACCTATACTCCCTTGCCAGCGCGCGCTTCCTGCGTGAAACGGTCAGCGTCACCCTGGAGCGTCAGTGCCGCATTAATGCCCGGCCAGAGCGGAGGCGACCTCTCACTGGCGCCGGCTTTGAAGCGGCGCGACGGCCGAGAGAGCGCCGCTTCCCGGTGCACCGACTGCTCCGCGTCGAGGCTGGCCATACGCCCTGTTTGGATCCATGGGTTAGAGTTAGTTTGAGCTAGTTGGGGCTCAAATAGCCCTAAAGTATCCAAGCATGAGGGTTTAAATTGGAGCAAGTTGCACCGAACCCACTAAAAAAAACTATCCCACCCAAGAGGTGCTAACTGAAGATAGTTCTCATTGGGACCACTGAAAAATCACTTCTCTCTCTCCATCAAGTGCATTTATTGTCAATCTAACCCTGTCTCCCAAACACCTCTTTGGCTACCGTTAGTTCAGGGTTAGTCATGAGTTAGTCTAACCTCTAGCTAAGTTAGAGTATCCAAACAGGAGCAGTATAGGACATGCAAGTTGCTCAAAGCATACAGTAAAATTCGTACGTGAAAGGATTTTTTTCTTTTTGAAAACGGAACATGAAAGGAATTTTTTTAGAATGCCTTTGGCATGTCGCTAACATGTGATGAGTTAACCGACCTCAATAGACGGCAAAAACGCCAGCCCGCGCACTTTGAGAGAGATGAGGAGGGAGAAGCGATACAGGCTGCTGGATTACTAGAGATGGGTGTCGCACGGAAGCCAAGAAATATGGTGATAGCGTGGGTTAGCCATGTACTAGTATGATGTAACTACACTGGGCTGCCGTGTTTCGTACTCTTCCAGTCCACTGTGGAGATGATTGGTTGATTTTATATCGCTGAATAATATAAAATATTATGAGTGCAGACGCTCCATCCCGAGGTTCCTTGCTCCTTCTCGGTCGTCGGGAATCTATGTTCTTCCACTCTATTTTTTTACGTGAGCTTTGTTCATCCTTTTGCCAACACGCGACACATCTAGCATCAAGGTGCACGTGTCATGTAAGGATCGTTCCATCTATATGAAGAACACGTGGGACTGGAACTACAAGACGGACATGTACCCATGAGTGGACGTGCGAACCTGTGTAATGTAGCGCAGTAAGTGAAGTAGAAAGGCACAAATAGTATGAACATGCGTGGCATATAGGCATTTGTCTTTTACTACCACTAAATGTTGTATGTGCAATGCCCGGTGATGTTATGGAGTACGTGACTAAGTACTCTACTACTACTATATTAATTGGAGGCACATATTAGGTTTTATATTTGTTTACGTGTATGCCCCGAGACCTTCCAACTAGACGTGTCTTTCTCTCCGGGTCGCACTTTGTATCGTTCATACCACTAGTATAGTAGTACTACTACGTGTGGTCTCCGACCCAGAAGTTGAGACGCGCTACCACGCTGTTCATGTCCCACTCCTTTCGCTGACGTGTGCGACATCCAGCACGTGCCGTGTGTTTGTCACTCCTTCGTCGTAAGAGTTGAAACGCTAGCATTCATTAGAAATAAAAAATAAATATAAATCACCAGTGATACTATACCACGCGGTTTCCTTGCTCCTCGATATCGGAAAGAATACTTCCGCTCGTCGACATGTGGGACGTCGACCATCCTGGTCCACTTGCCATGCCCGCAGAACTCCAAGGGAGAGTCACCCCGGCCGCCGCGCCGCAGTAATTACTAATGAGCCGTCAAATCACAGACCCAACCTTACCCACTGTGAAGTTGCTCGGACGAAGGAACCATCATGACTTCGTTGAATTCCGATTCTTGAAGAAAACTACTGTACCAGCAGTACTGCTAGCTATAGTAGTTACTCCAGCAGAGGCCTCCTTTGGTTCATAGGATAGGAATTTTATAGGAATATGAAAATCATAGGAAGTGACATGACATGCATCTCAATTCCTATAGAGAAAGAGATGCCATTTGATGCATAGGATAGGAATTTTTCCATTGAGTCTAGGCTAATGTACTGGTAATTTGCTCTAAAAACTACAGTAGTAACTAATAGTACTGTTATATGCTCGTAATTAATCAAACAAAGTACAGGCGACACAGACACACACACTAACTACTAGTACTACTACTTCTCACATGCTGGCCAGACGCCGTCGTTCTCCTTCCCGGCTTTGTCGGCGACACCCCACCGTGCTTGGATCTCCGCCGACCTCTCCGCAGCAACGCGTGCGTCCTCTTCTTTCTTGTGGCGGCGGGCTTCTTTTCTTGAGTGCTTTCTGACTTTTCCGCTCCCTCTGTGCGGCTTTGGCCACCTCTTGCTCTACCGCCCATTCGGCCTTGGCAGCTTCAAATTCCGCCCACATAGGTGTGAGGTCGCGAGTGGCGATGAACTCGGCACGACGGGATGCCACCGCTTGCCTACCATTCTATGTGCGGTCGTGGGCGGCGAGGAACTCGGCGCGGCGGGATGCCAGCGCTTCCTTACTGGTTAGTGTGCGGCGCGGTGGCATGAACGACGCTTGGTGACAGCTCTGGGGTGGAGTGGCCGGACAACCGTAAAGTGCATTGGTTTGTCAAGAGCTCAAGGACAGAAGACGAAGGAAATTTGGATTCCCCTTCAATCCTGGTCATTTATTACCGAGTAAAATGCATTGGCGGTCATTGAACTTGTCTTGATAGCTCACTTTGATCATTGTATTTGTATACGAGATATGGTGATTATACGGTCACTGGCTCAGCGTATAGCTCCGTATTTGTTTGGTTGACCAGTCAAACAGTCCGCATGCACCTCATCAGCTCGTGTTCTTTATCTATCTATCTATGCGGGCCTACCTGTCAGTGGAGAAAGAAATAAAAACCAAAATTATGCGTATGTGACATTACTGTTTAGACGTTTGCTAGAGGCCTCCGCGAACACCGAGCATGTATTGACCTGGCTCAACACCAACGGTCATACTCGTGACTCGGCGCCTTGCTCATGTATATCGTCCATCACAACGACAATCTATAAAACAACCTAGCTAGAGAGGGTACTATGGTGCGGATTATGTACTATCGTGAGCAACCGATCATAGTGCCACTGCATACGAGTGTGTGTCTGATCGATTCGTCCATTATTAGTAAGTTATGTATGGTTGTGTGGTGTCTAATGGTGGTCGTTGAATGCTAGCTGGCGACAAGAGCGGTTGCATGGACGCCTGGTTGTCAATACGTGCCGCATACGCTTCAAAGGCTCGTCATCCATGAGTTCACATTTTACCATCACGCCAGCGTCTGACCGCCCTGGCCTACCGAAACCCCTTCCATCGCTAGCGCGCGCTTCCCACCTGAAATGATCATGTCTCTCTAGAATATCAATGCCGCATTCACCGGCCTTAACTGCAGGTGCAGTTGGTGTGTCAGTGACATGCGGGCCTGATGCCCGTTGGGCCCACATGTCAGTGAGACAATGCACCTGCAGTTAAGTCACTGAAGCAGCGTCCGCATTCACGCCCGACGTGACCTCTCACTGGCGCCGGCATTGCAGCAGCGTGACGGCCGAGAGAGCGCCACCCGCGCGGCAGTCGGATGGACGGCTGGCACTGGAGTAGGTTTTAGTACGGTTTGTGCGAAATATGTAATGAATTTCGTCTAGTTTATAGGAAAAGTTCTTGAAATGTAATGAATTTCATCCGGTCAATTTGAAATTTGCTTTGTTTGCACGAATTTCGTCCAGTTAGTTCATATAGTTATCGAAAGTTATGCAGGCAGCATTGGATGGCATCCATCAGTGTCCTCGGACAGATGCCGGTGTAAATTTGAGGGCCAGCGCTGGAGATGCCCTAACTATCATGCTATAATCGCTAACAGTGCTCCATTATTTCGCAGGGAACAGTTATCCCTCGATCAAAATCAGATCCGCCGTGTTTCGCACTCCTCCCACGTAAGAGTGTAGACTCTTGCTTACACAAAAATGAAGCAAGTGGACGGCACTGTAGCACGTCATATCACTCAAACTAGCCCGCCTAACGCGCGGGAAAGCACCACCCTCGTCATTTTGTTCTGGATTTCTATCAATCAACCACACGAAAATGTTACGCTTTGCAAGTTCAAAAGGAAAAGGCGGCACACTTACAACTCGTACGCGTCGCGTTCATGTCGCACCCCCGACAGTCTGGCTCACACGCCGCTCCCCAGAGGGGACACGCGTTGTCTTGCGTTTTCACTGACATGTGGGACTGCAATTGAATAAACCGTCGATAGCCGAAATCTAATCGCTCGGCGGGCGTCGGCTGAGAGGAGAGAGACGGGGGAGGGAGAAGAGATCGCCCGCCCGCCGTGCACGGACTCCAAGAAATATGTGGTGATAATGTGAGGTGGGCCATGCGGGAGTCCACACCGCTTCCAAGCCCGCTTCTTACCGCCCTGGCCCACCAGAACCTCTCCCCCACCCCACCACCTCCCCGCACGCGCTCCCCCCTCAGAGGCCAGCTGCCCGCATTCATAGCAAGTAGTACCAGTAAAATTCTGGGCTATAAAGGGCATGTACAATGGTTGATAATGTAGTCTTATCATAAGTCTTTCATGTAATTTAGAGATGACAAAAAAACATGTGTACAATGGATCATCTCTTAGCCTTATCTTCAATAACTAGTTATTCCTAAAAACATGGTGAAACATATTGTGCTAAGAGATCATCTCTTGTCTTCTCGACAAGCCCGCTTATGTGGAGGAGAGAGAGGCATTGACAAAGTCAAGGAGTGGGATCTACAGGAGCCCGTCTCTACACGTGCTCCTAGGTATAAAAAAACTAATTCTAAAAAAAGAGGCATAAAAAACAATTGTGTCTAAAAAAAGAAAGGCAAAAAACTTTTGAGGGGAAATAGATAGAGAGAAAGTGAGAAAAAGTTGTAACCTTATAGTCAACACTATGGTAGTATTACATGAGGAAGGAGGGAGTGGTGCACATGCCAAGTTCACTGGGCTGCCGTGTTTCACACTCCTCCGTATTAACAGTGGAGACAATAGGTTTCATCAAAAATAAACAATGAATACTCGTTGCTCGTCCACTATATCGGAAAGAATACTTTCATTCGCCGACATGTGGGACGTCGACCATCCTGGTCCACCTGCCATGCACAAAATTATCCTGGTCCACCTGCCATGCACAAAGTTAGTCGGACGAAGGAGCCATCATGACTTTGTTGAATTCCGCTTCTTCATGAAAACTTACTCTACCCGCAGTACTGCTACCACACGCGAAGACTGGACGACACTGTACCACGTCATATCACTAAAACCCACTAGGCCAAACTAGCCCGCCTAGGATTTGTACTCCCTCCGTTTCAAAGTTAGTAGTACAAAGTTAACTCATCTATTTTGGAACGGAGGGACGTCTCTGTACTGCTATGATTTTGTGTTGTACATCTCTGTACTTTTGCTATGATTTTCCTACCCTATGAGCCAAATGAGGCCTGAATGTATCCGTGTCGACTATTGCCTGATCGATCGCTAAGCCTACAATTTTAGGAGCTTCGGCTATTGGCCGATCGACGACGGATCAGTATAAGCATACCACGAGCTCATCAGCCCCAACATTTCTCTTCGGTGAGTGTTTTGCAAGTACTATGGCTCGCACAGTAGCTAGCCTACTAACACCAAGAATCATCAAATAAGCCCTGCTGATATGATACATAGTTCAAACTTACATCTAAGCATGCCATATATTACATCAAAAGCTGGTGAGGATACATCTGTTTCCATAACTCGGAGAGGGTTCACATGATTCACTATCAAACAAAAGTAGCAAGTACCGCCCACACAAGACAGTGCACTAGCCCTAAGATGGTTTGATAACACGCATCATTCTGGTAATTAAACACAGGGCAATGCAAACTACCCTGAAGGATTAGCGCGGCCAACTATTTCTTGTCATCGATCTCTCGGGCAATGACCACAACACGGACATCGGCATGGGAATCGATCTCTGGGGCGATGTCCACAGGACTGACCGCGACATCGGAATCGATCTCTAGGGCGATGTCCACAGGATGGACGGCGGCATCGGAATCGATCTTCGGGGCGATGCCAACAGGACGGACCGCGACATCAAAAACGATCTCTGGGGCGTTGTCCACAGGACGGGCCGCGACATCGGAATCATCAAGGACGTCCACCGGCACCTGCACTACCCTAACATATTAGCAAGCACATTGCAAATAATCAAAAACCACAACTTTCGGTAATAAGCCATTTTTTTACCTTGTGCAGCTCACCGGGGGATCCCATCCCTCCGGGGCCATCTCCTCGTCCTCCATGGGGGCCATCACCTTGCCAGGGGAATACTGCTTCTCAACGGCGACTATCTCCTCAAACTTGGCCTTGAGCCTCGCATAGGTGGCCATCAGAGTTTTTGGGGTAGGCACGGTGGGGCCCTTGCTGTTCTTCCAACTTTCTTTGAGGAGTTCATCCGCCAACGTCGTCAACTCATTGGCCAGTGCTTGTTTCTTGGAGTTCTTCGTCTCCATGGGTTGGCCCACCAACATGGTCAACTCGTTGGTCGGTGCTCGCTTCCTGGAGATCGTTGTCTCCAGTGGGTTGTCCGCCGGCAACTCTTTGCCTAGTGCTCCAGGATCCATCAATGAACAGACAAACAAAAAGCAATCGAAAGGAAACCACAATCACAATGAAAACGGGAAAAGAATAGGCTGTGAGAATCGGTGAGTGCTTCGCAAAAAGAAGATTCTTGGAATGAAAATATAGCAGCATCACTGATTCGCCCACCTTTCCTTCATTGGTACAGAAGAAAAATGGCAGAAGTGAGTAGCCTGGAGTGAGGTTTTCTCCAAGAAAGGGGAGAAAGGGCTTCAACGAGCATTGCAGTGAAATGATGGTTGCTTCGTCCAGTCCAACTTCGAGGCCACTTTACCATTGCTGGTAAAGGTGTGGGTTTTGTGATATGACGGGTCATGACGGCCACACTGGGGTGACCGGTGAGTTTTGACTGTAGCACCTCGCTGTGATTTGGTGGATGGCACGCGGGCCCGGATGCTTTGATGTCCCGCATGTAGATAGAGCGGCTAGTCATATAGGACTGCCCAATATTGTGCACCGCGACCAAGGCGGAGAGGAAAACGAGATAACTACGTAATTAATGCATGAGTTTAATTAGGGTAGTTTTATAAAGTACGAGATACATTCCTCCAATCGCAAAATGCCTTGGTTGATGAGATTTGAGATTTGAGCCCTATAAACCGGAAGGGAGATTTGAGATTTGAGATACTGCACGCGGTGTAGTCTAGTCACTTGTTGGAATCTCTAGAAAGACTTACACCGCATGATTCTTTGCTCCTTCTTACTACTACGTACTACTTCACCGACATGTGGGACAGCCAGCAGCATCCGGGTCGATGTAATACGTGTCATGCACCAGATTAGAGTACAGAATGGAAGGGGGGCATCACCCCGGTCGTACCGCCTGGCCCTGTTTGGATACTCTAACTCAGTTAAAGGTTAGAGTTAGACCGAAAGAGGTGTTTGGATGACAGGGTTAGATGGAGCGCGGATACGGCGAGGTGCCTTCATGGGCGGTGCGAAAGGGAGGGAGGGAGAGGATGAGAAGCTTCGAGGAAGTGGGGAGGGATCTGCTGCGGGGAGAGCGAGAGAAAAATGTGTTTTTTAGTGTCCCGAGAAGAACTAACTAAAATAAGCACCTCTTGGGTGGGTTAGATTTTTTTTGGGTTAGTTGAGTTCAAACTAACCCAAACTAACTCTAACACATGGATCCAAACAGTAACCCAAACTAACCCTCCTATTTGGATATTTTTGGGTTAGTTGAGTTCAAACTAACCCACTAACTCTGACACATGGATCCAAACAGTAACGCATCGTTAAATCGCATAGCCCGACCTTTCCAGCAGTAAGTAAGTTGAATCCGCTACTCCCTCACCCTCCTCGCCTCTCTGTCAAACCGCCTACACGAAAACTGCCGCGCGTACTGCCCGGGAAAAGCCCCGCCCTCAACTTTTAACTACGCAAAAATAGTTCGAGCTTATTCGTTCTATATAAATACTAGTACTGTATGTTTATTCACCCATGGGGTTGTTCAATGAATGGAGGGCCGAGGAGCACAAGTGAACAATACTACTACTAGTAGTAGTAAGTAGGAGTCGTACAGTTGGTCACCTTAAATAGAGAGTTTCTTTTCTTTAATGCCACGTACGAAAATTGAAACGCTTGTTGTGGAGAGAAAAAGATAATCACTCCACTATATATGTACATAGGGGCATGAGTGCTTGCTTTACTAGGGTTGCTCTCTTCATTCTCTCATCCTCTCCAGATATAAACAAGACAGCGTAAGCGACATTTTCTCTCTGCTCATAGATCCGACCGAATCCCTTCGGCTGGTGTGTGTAGAGGACTAGGTGCATTGTTCACGCGGTCATCGCCGGCGAGGGAGGAAACCTACAGCTGCCGGAGGGGCCCGATCCTCTACCCGTGCCGTTCTCTCCGAGACAGTGCCGGATCAGGAGGTCCTCCGACCCTTCTTCCTCCCTGCCGTATTGTCCGCAGATTCGACCTGCCGCCGCCGACATCCCGATGACCCTCAGGTATAAGTTCTTCGAAAGCGGCCTTGCTCTACTGCCCCAGCTCCCCACGTGTCCGCATGTGCATCTTTTTCTACTCCCATCAGCTCTTCCAAAGCCACCTAAATTTTTAGTATTATTAGAGGTAAAGCTACTTCATGCATTCGAATCTAGGGCTTTGTTCAAACAACGAAGAAAGGGGGGAAAGTTGTAGCATGAATCTAGGACTTGATTCAAAGAGGAAATAATATGGTGGAAGTAGTAGAGACCGGATACCCAACCGGTCTCTTGGTTGAAAAGGGAAATAATGGGAAAACGCAGTACAAACAGGATAAGGAACAGATCTATTATTGGTTGAAAAAAGGATAGAAAGTGGCGGCTGGTGCACAAGTCAACAGAGTATGTCTAGGATTAGATTTGTTGCCCTCACATAGTAAAAGGTCTCCAGGATTAGAATTGCTGCCCTCACATAGTAAAAGGTCTCAGGATTAGATTTGCTGCCCTCACATAGTAAAAGGTCTCCAGGATTAGATTTGCTGCCCTCACATAGTAAAAGGTCTCCAGGATTAGATTTGCTGCCCTCACATAGTACAAGGTCTCTAGGATTAGGTTTTCTGCCCTCACATAGTAAAAGGTCTCCAGGATTAGATTTGCTGCCCTCACATAGCATGAACAAACTCAGCATCACCACTTTATGCCTCCTTGTAGGTACATTGTGCTGATGCGTCCACTGTCGCATGTCCTTATACCAACCTTTTGCTGTTGTTAATGTAAGGGCGCATGTAAAATGAAGCGATCACAATGTTACCTTAGGGACATGTCTAACCAGTGTTATTGTTAATCTAATGCCTCCAGTGATAAGATGCAATTAAAATGTGTTACAAATGACACTCCTGCTGTTTTCCCCAGTATGATAAGTAAGTTGCTCCTTTACGCTGCTGAGTGTCCTGGTGTCCCCATGGTCCCATGCCCTTAAACCAACTCTTTAGCTGCTGTTGATTTACTGTATCTGGTAAACAAGCAATGCCACCATTAAAGTAATCCCATATTTGAGGAATCTCATTGTTGATCATAATGCTTCTGGTAACATGAAGCGTTGCTAACATTTTAAAATTTCTACTGTCCTTGCGTGATTGCCATGAACATAATTAAGATGCTTCTTTTCATTTCGTATATGTTTCGTATATTCTTATTGACCAGCAACTGTTTACTTTCTATCTTTTTGTGCAGATAGGGATATCCATTTCACCTTGTTGCTATTGTGACCTTTTGGTGAACTTCACAAAACACTTTTTTTGGAATGAGTGTCTTGTGCAGTTCAACTAAAATGTCACGTGGGCAACATCTCTCAATTTTGGTGGAACTGCACAAAATGGTGATTGGAGTTTCCAAAATCTCCGTCAAGTTCTGCTGGTAATCTCGTCCAACATTTTATTAGCCTTTGCAAGATGAGCCGTCACTGTCACCACAATGGCACTTTATTTTAGTGGAACTGCACAAAAGGATAAGAAAATTATAGTTGCACCTTACATGAGCTGGACAACCAACCTTAATGTTCCTCAATTTTAGTGCAACTACTAAAGAAGAACCTGCCAGCTCACGAGAGCAAGTACTTCTTGCTAGCTGAATGATGCAATCTTTGCTTCATTTTAGGTGAACTGCAGAAAAGGGCGCATGAATTGAGTCATGGAACTCCAGGCAGGCCTCATCCGAGTGGAGCTGCAGGTTGAGTTCAAGGAGGCCACTATTAAAGTGAAATCATGCTCTTCTTGTTTGTGCTGTGCAAACAGGAATACTCAACTACAG
The DNA here is from genome assembly GCF_002575655.3 of Aegilops tauschii subsp. strangulata. Classification (NCBI taxonomy): domain Eukaryota; kingdom Viridiplantae; phylum Streptophyta; class Magnoliopsida; order Poales; family Poaceae; genus Aegilops; species Aegilops tauschii. The sequence continues at coordinate 384,157,949 of NC_053037.3, read as the reverse complement.
ATGTTGTGACGGTTAAGAGCATTCGCCAAGTTCTTCGATTGTATGACATGGCTAGCCAAGATGGATTTAATCTCGATATTCACTTTGTCAAAAGGCTCTAATGGGTTGGTTCTGAATCTTGCAAGCTGGGAATCAATGAGATGTGTAGGCATCTTTGTTATACTTATTATTTGAATCTTATTTGTTGGTTCTGAATCTTGCAAGTTGGGAATCAATGAGATGTGTAGGCATCTTTGTTGTATTTATTATTTGGATCTTATTTGTTGGTTCTGAATCTTGCAAGCTGGGAATCAATGAGATGTGTAGGCATCTTTGTTGTACTTATTATTTGGATCTTATTTGTTGGTTCTGAATCTTGCAAGCTGGGAAACACGACATGATGATGCAGAGGACAACAACCATAACAAACAGTTCAAACTTGGTAGTATTATCTTTGTGAAAGTGCGACAAATGTGCTGATCGTGTGCGTCCTGAGAATAATAATTCTAATTGTTGTGCATGTTGATCCTGTGGCACTGATAGAACGAGCCAATGCATTGCTTGTTTTAAGTATAAATTTCTATTAAAGCTAATTAAATTTAAGTAAAGTGACCACTAACTCCTGTTATTACAGTACCAATACAGACCCGCTCGTGAACCGACGTGTGGCCGGAGTAGGTTTCTTAATGGAGGCATTTGAATGCGCCGAGGGTGCATCTTCTGCCGGGCGCGCAGCGGACGAGGGAGGCGTAGTAACTGTTGTCACCTGTGCCCATCCATTCGTTCAGTTGAAAAATGAACTGCTGCCGCCGCCTACACACTCGTTCAGTTGAAGAGACTCCAATGGCGATCTGAGGGGTGATCCTGCTGGATATGGACTTCAGCAAGGAGTTCCCCTTTGAGTTCGCCGTTCAGTCCTATGGCTGCACCAAGTCGAATGTGATGTACACCAACGATCCGGACTCGGTGAAGCTCTGCCTCGCCGAGTTCAAGCTGTACCTATAGGACGAGAAAGCACAAGGTTGCAGGACTAGACCTTGTGCCCATCCATTCGTCTCCTGACAGGGACCAGCAGATCGCCATCACCCAGGTATGTGTGCGGGACGAGGTTCTCATCTACCACTTCTATAGGGCCATCAGAGGTTCTGGAGCATTCGCCCGTTTCATCGGCAGCGCCGACTGCACCTTCGCTACGGTGGAGAGAAGGAAGAACGCGACGATTCGGCCATCTGGTGCAACAAGCTTGTCGATATCCAGAAGCAATACAAAATCATCAGCAACGGGCAGGAGAAGGACTCCGTGGTTGACCTCGTCGAGACCATCATCGACCCCTGATACGCCAACATGAAAGAAGACAATGATACCAAGGACCTGAACATGTGGGAGGTACCTCTGAATCTAGCCTACATAACCTACGCGGCCAAGGACGCATACGCATGCTACGACATGTACAGGCAGATCTTGGACATGAGGGCGTGTCTGCTTCCCGTAACCGACAAGTACACGGACAGCCGCAGCGTCATGATCAAGCGTGCCAGGAAGGTCTAGATGTTGTACTTTATCTGTTTATAAGCAGCTTTATCATCCGAGTGTTTCATGCATTAGCCTATGTGTCGTAATTATCTGTTTTGTCCGAAATATTTCTTTTAAGAACCCATTAACCCGTTTGCTTTTTTAGTGGCTATTTGCTTATGTATGCAACTAGTTCACTTGTCCGTTAAAAAAATAGTTCACTCGGCTGCCGTGTTTTGAATCTCCTTCCTCCCAACATATTCCCCTCCTCAGGTGGACCCAGTAGGTCTCGTACACAGACATATGGGACCAACCACCTATCCATTTGTATTTCTTTATTTTGTTTAATCTTTCGTCCTCTTCCTATACAGTGGCTGGCCATCATAGCCTATGGCGTTGGCCAGGCCATCCCTCTACTACCTCACATTGTCCGGCGGCGGCAGCTCCACCGGCCCACCCTGCACCCGAACAAGTCAACCCTCGTACTCCCCTCCGCCTGCATCTTCCCCCGCTCCGGTTTGTTCAGTCCGAGGTCTCAACGTCGTCCTCCGCCTTGGTGCTCTAGCCGCGTCGTCGCCGTCTGTTGTTCCCAACATGGTCAGCAAAACAAGAGGAATCGGGAGACAACTGTTCGTCGAGAGGCTGACAGTCCTGGGCCCACCAGGTCCATGGCCTAGGTTTTGTTGTTTAACATGGGCAGCCCATGACATGTTTCAACATTTTTTTGGATCCAGCAGGTATCAAGCGGCCTCTGGGCCTCCCAACCTAGCTTGTCTATAACATCAGCAACCCAAGTTATGTTTGTTTTTTCAAGACGACGCACAGCTCAGTTCTATTTTTTTATAAGAATGCAAAACTGAACCTGTTTTCTATAAGAATGCAAAAGTGAACCTATATTTATATCTTATTTTATTATATATATATATATATATATATTAGAAACAATATAAGTTTTCGTTAAACCTGTCGTTCGTCCAACCATTTTATAGACCTTCCCACTTCCTTTATTTTTTGTTTTCATTAATCCTATATCTGAATTTTCTCCCACTTTCTTTTTCGATGTAAACTGAGTTTTCTCCCAGTACTTTTTCCTAGAACCAACTCAACTATCTCACGTCTAGCCTAAAAAATAATAATACCCCACATACTATTAACTCATCAAATTAAAATGATATTTTATTTCATAAGTTGAAAGTTCTTACAAAATAATAATAATAATTGTTTATATATAACTTGGAAATTTAAGTCCTAGTGATTGCGTACATAAGCTTGCAAAGATTTTACTGACCAATGTAGTAATAGACGTGCAATCATGTGTTTATGTTTTTATAACATTTCTCCATCTATCCCAACATGATATTTTCACCCAGCCCAGCAAGTCCGCAGATTTCGAGAAAAATACAAATGGGCTTTAAATTCTACCATATATATAAACAGGTTGCATAGATGCTACATCATTGTTTCACCCAGCCCACCAAATGGACTAAAAAACAAATGGACTAGCTGACATGTGGGCCAGTAGGTCGAAGCCTAAGAAGACGTTGGATTTACATCCAACGGCCGGCATTCTTCTTCAATCTCTCGTCTTCTTCCCCCAGCGCTGCCGGGACCGCCTGCTCCAGCCTCCGGCGTCCAGCGGCATTGTTTTGCGCTCCTCAGCGAAACACTACCCCACTGACGGCCAGGCCATCCCTCCACTCCGCACCTCCTGTTATTCTCTGCTGAGTGTAGGCCCACCCCGCACCCGAACCAGTCAGGTTTCCCATTCCTCTCCGTTTGCGACTCCACTGCTGCGCCTTCCCCATCTCCGGGTCATTCCAGTTTGGGGCCTCGCCGTCGTCCACCGCCTCGGTGCGCTCGACGTGGCGTGGTCAACATACGAGAGTCATCGGAAGAGGACTGTACGTGGAGAGCCTGACGACTGGGACCAACGAGGTCCATGGTCGCACGCAAGGAAAGTTCCTCCTTATTACGCACTGTACATGGACTGTATGTGGGAAGGGCTTCTGTATTTCACGAAAAAAACGTTCCCCCCGCTGACAGGTCGGACCCACCAGCTATATCTTCGCACGCAAGGAAGTGCCTCCTTATTACGCACAAAAAAATGAATACCCCCTGCTAGCTGGGACCCACCATAGTGGGTGACTGACTTGTGGGCCTACTAAGTTGACGGGGATGGAGGGCTTTGTCAACTTAGTCAATATGAACGATTCTAGCTCCAGTGACCGTATGATATCCATCCAACGGCCATAGTGCTTCTTCAACCTCTGGTCTTCTTGCTCCAGCCGCCCAAAGAAGCGCCGATCGTGCCTCCTACTCCTACCTCTCATGGCCGGCTGTGCTGTCGCGGAGGCCTCATCGCCCCCATACTACTCCCACCACTGGCCAGGCCATCCCTCCACTCACCCACACCCCCTGTTATTCTGCGGCGACGGCAGCCTCACACCGCAACCGAACCAGTGAACCCTCATACTCCTCTCCGCGCGGGCTTCCATTGCCGCGTCTTCCCCGGCTCCGCGTCGTCCCCTTCCTAGGCCTCGCCGTCGTCCACCGCCCTGGTGCTCTCGGCGCGGCGTGGTCAACGTGGTCAAGGAAAGGCTTTCATCGGACGTGGACTGTACGTGGATAGGCTGACAGCTAGGTCCACGGCCGCAAGAAGCAGCTGGGTCCTAGGCCTCGTCGTCGTCCACCGCCTTGGTGCTCTCGGCGCAGCCTGGTCAATGTGGTCAACGACCTACTTCCATCAGAAGAGTACTGTACGTGGAGAGGCTGACAGCTCGGTCCACAGCCACAACCCAGTTTTTTTGTGATTTGCCAAGTAAGTCGCTTTGTCAGGCCTGTTGGGCTGCAAATCTTTCAAGACAAGGAGAGCTTCATTTGGCTGGCCGAGAAAATGGCCTATCAGTAATGAGAAATGGGCTGTACATTTTTAAAACACATCAAAACGGCAATTAGTTTCAAATTTCTTTTTTTCATTTCGAGATGTTAAATCGCATTGATTTTTATGCATGGAAAATTTGTTGGATTTTATATTGATATACATTTATTTTTAAAATTAGTTTGAATGTGACTCGAAATTTTGGGATTAAAAACAGTTCGGACCGCACCGAAATATGCAAAATTTCATACAATTTTTTAACCGTGGCCACAATATGGGCTGTAATGCTAACGAAAAGAATATGGGCTCCAGAAAAAAACCTTAAGAATTAGCAAATGGGCTGTAAAGTATTAGAAATAATGGCAGATGGGCTGTATGATGTTTTCCACAGATTTGAGGTTTTCCTAAAAAAAGGTTGACGCACAAGCAGTGACTGTTGGATGTCCATCCAACGACCATCGTGCTTCTTTAATCTCTGCTCTTCCTGCTCCAGCCGCTCAAACAAGCGCCAGCGGGACTGCCTGCTCCCTCCTCCCCACGGTCGGCTGTACTGCCGCGCAGGCCTCACCGCCCCAGCTTACTCCCATCGCTGGCCTAGCCATCCCTCTACTCACCCACACCTGCTGTTATTCTCCTGCGACGGTAGACGAACCAGTAAACCCTCGTACAGTCGTACTCCCCTCCGCGTGGGAAACAACTGCCGAGTCTTCCCTGGCTCTGTGTTGTTCCCTTCCTAGGCCTCGCCGTCGTCCACCGCCCTGGTGCTCTCAGCGCGGCCTGGTCAACGTGGTCAACGACCGACATGCATATGAAGTGGATCGTACGTGGAGAGGCTGACAGCTGGGTCCACAGCCGCATGCAAGAAAATGCCTCCTTATTACGCGCAAAATAATGATTCCTCCACCTGACATATGGGACCCACCGAAAGGGCCTCTGTATTTCGTGAAAAAAAATGTTACCGCCGCTGACAGCTCGGACCCACCAGCTATATCTTCGCATGCAAGGAAGTGCCTCCTTATTACGCACAAAAAAAATGAATACTCCCCCTGTTAGCTGGGACCCAGTATAGTGGCAGGCTGACTTGTGGGCCTACTAAGTTGACGGGGACGGAGGGCTTTGTCAACTAAGTCAATATGCACGATTCTAGCTCTAGTGACCGTACGATGTCCATCCAATGGCCGTAGTGCTTCTTCAACCTCTGGTCTTCTTGCTCCAGCCACCCAAACCAGCGCCGGCCGTGCTGCCGGGGAGGCCTCACCGCCCCCTACTACTCCCACCGCTGGCTAGGCCATCCCTCCACTCACCCACACCCCCTGTTATTCTGCGGCAACGGCAGCCTCACACCGCAGCCGAACCAGTGAACCCTCGTACTCCTCTCCGCGCGGGCTTCCACTGCCACGTCTTCCCGGCTCCAGGTCATCCCCTTCCTAGGCCTCGCCGTCATCCACCGCCCTGGTGCTCTCGGCACGGCGTGGTCAACGTGGTCAAGGAACGGCTTCCATCGGACATCGACTGTACGTGGAGAGGCTGACAGCTGGGTCCACGGCCGCAGCAAGCAAGTGCCTCCTTATTATGCGCAAAATAAATATTCCTCCACCTGACAACGAGGACCCACCGGACGGGCCACTGTATTTCACGAAAAAAGTTTCCCCCTGACTGCTGCAACCCACCAGCTACATCTTCGCACTCAAGGAAGTGCATCCGGGCAAAAAAACGATTCTCCCCCCTGACTGCTGGGACCCACCTGCTACATCTTCGCACGCAAGGAAGTGCCTGACAGTCGGGACCCACCTGGTCGAAGCATACGTAGTGTTGTCATTCTGGTCGCGAACGTGTACGTACATACTGGTCGATGTGGAGGCGCGCACTTGTCGTAGTAGAGGCGCGCACGTAGCATGTACACGTACGTATAGCGGCCAGTGTGCAAGAAAAAAAATACGGCCACGCACGTACATACGAGCAGGGTCTTGAACGCCTACTCGGGCATACGTACGGCCAGGGCTCGTGTACATGGCTGGGTCGGAACGGAGAAACAACGTCGTCGTCGTGTTCATGGGGAGCCAACCGGGGGGGGGGGGGGGGGTCGGAATGGAATGCGTCGTCGTGTTCATCGGGAGGGCTTAGACGAAACATCCGATGGAAACGAGGCCTGGTGTACCACAGAACGGAGGAAACGACCTTGTGTTCAACCGGCCACGTTCGAAACGGGATCCTGTTCATCGGGAGGGGTCTAGCGTACCGCAAAACGGAGGAAATGGACCTCCTACGGTCGAAACGGGGGTCCTGTTGATCGGGAGGGGTGTGGCGTACCGCAAAACGGAGGAAACAGACTTGTGTTGGAGCACTACGGTCGAAACTGGGGTCCTGTTCATCGGGAGGGGTGTGGCGTACCACAAAACGAGACTCCACGGGATACTGTTCATCTCCACCGTTGACCCCCTCCAGCCTCCACGGGCTACTGTTCATCCACCGTCGACCTCCTCCATCCTCCACCTGCGACTGTTCATCCACGGGCTCCTGTTCATCCATCCTCCACCGCGCGCTACTCCACCGGCTACTGTACAACCAGCCCTCTCCACGGGCTCCTGTTCAACCACCCCTCCACGGGCTACTGTTCATCCACCCTTCCACCGTCTACTGTTCATCCAGCCCTCCACGGGGTGGTCCTGTTCATCCAGCCCTCCACGGAGTCCTGTTCATCCAGCCCCAACCGGCTCAATCGATCGGGGTCCTGTTCATCCAGAGGCAACACCACGGGGTCCTGTTCATCCACCCCCACCGGGAAATGTTCATCCAAACCCCCCAACAATGCTCACTGTTCATCCAGAGGCAGCATCGATTGGCTTCAGTTAGCAGCAGTAGCGAAGGAATCACTCGATCGGGTTCAGTTAACAGCCATCGATCGATCGCTTGGGTTCAGTAACGCGTAGCCTGCAGTGCAATTGCTCGGGTTCAGTTAGAGCCCAACGCCTCGCACCCACGCGCGTGCGTGTACGAGAGAAACACGCATCGCTCGGCCCTGACCACCCACCGTAACCGGGAACACCCCGATATTTTTCTCGCCCTCGCTTCTACCAGGGTTTTTTCCGTCATGGACGGCCCAAAGAATGTCATGCAGTTGTGTCTCCGGCCCGCCCAGGACGAAAAGCCCATTTTCTGTCATGATTTTTTGTCATAGAAGTAGGAGCCCACCACATCTATGATGATACCGGGTTTTGTCACAATTATCGTCATAGAAGTGTCATAAGTATGACAGAAAAAAAATTTGTTCGGCCCAAAATGTGACGGATGTGTCTTTTTTTTGAAAGTGATATCGTGGATTTAACACGGCAGATGCCCTAGCAAAAGGACTTAGGTGTGGAGCCATCGCAACTAGGTTAGCATGAAGGGGTTAAACGGGTCAAAGGACACAGAGAGTTTACCCAGGTTCGGCCCCTCTCAACGAGGTAAAAGCCTACTCCTGCTTTAGGTTGTATTTCTTGGGTTTCAATTACCACGGAGCGAATACGCTTGACCTAGTTCTCGGTGAGTTGTTTCTTGAGTTAACCCGCCGCCGGGTCACCCCTTTATATACACAGGTTGATGCCCGACGGCTTACAAAGTCCCGACCGACTCATACAAGACGAGTCCGGCTCGGTATCTAATTAAGCTTGCCTTACAATACAAGTTAAACATATGGCGGCTCACACTCGTGGGCCTTAAGTCGTCCCCGGGTCTTGAGCCTTCAATAAGTTTGCTTTATGAACCACCATCTTCATATCTTCTTGTGCCTCTTCATCTTAAGCCGCCAGTGGCATGACCCACCCCCTCTTGTGCGGGTCATACTCAATAGTTATATCCCCAACATTAGGCCCCAGGTTGATTTGAACTTGTTCACATCAATCTTCAGTGCTTGACTTAGCCAAATCTTCCATCGTCAACTTTTATGAACTTGCTATAACCCGCCATGACGTCAGCTCACAGAATTGTGTTAACCCGCCATGATGTCATCTCACATTAACTTCACATGAAGCCCAGAACATCTCAGTATATCTTTATCTTTAATGGACCTCCCGAAAATTGAGGCGTCCGTGCAGCAACTTTATCATTTTTTGGCCTCCTCGATTCCCGCGCATGCCTTTTATCCATCTCCTTATAAATAGGGACAGGGGCACTTTTCATTTTTTCACCCTTGCCCCCTCGTCTCCATCTTCCTCCTCGCAATGCCCCTGTGCGCCCGAGCTCCACCGCCGTCGGCCTTCGTCAACTGCCTCAACTCCGGCCGCTGCATCAACCTGAACGAACGAGAGCACCGCGACACACCTCTGCTGTCCAATAGCATCAATAAGCAGTCCTCCTCCCATATAGCAGATCTCCATTAGGGTTTGCCCAGTTCGTCGGAGTTCTTCTCTGTTCTTCTTTTCCTTCTTTAGATCACGTAGTTGAATCTGAAGATGATATTGAAGACGCGCGGTAGTAGTTTAGCATCCCTTTTCCAATCGCAGTAGATACTAGTTCTGTATAAAATCTATCTAAACACATGAGTTCTTCCACTGCCTTCACTTTAGGTCTAGAATTTATTTTATTTTCCAAACTGCTGCAGATCCAAAATCATAGCATCAATCTGCGGAATCTGTTTGTCCATTACTTAGCAAAAACTCACTTTCAGATCTGTCACACTGCAACCATACGGGCGGCTTATACGATAAACCATAACCCACCATATAGCATTAGTCCCCTTATTAAGCTGCCAATATATGTTCACAATCCATATGACCCGGCACTGTCTTCCGGCTTAGTCATGTCAATCTTTACAGTTCTTACTTTGTAATCATTAGCCGGCTTAATAGCATAATCTTAAACCGGCAATATTTTCCTTTGTAGCCAAAAAAATGTCTAAAGCCAAGACCGTGACCTCATGCAACTGGTTCGTCTCCCGGGTTACCGAAGAAACATTGAACGAGTATGTCCAGACGAGCGTCTTAGCCAAAAAAGATGTCATCCATTGGAGGGTCCCTGGCACAGAAACCCCTCCTCAGCCCAAGGAAGGTGAAGTAATTGTCTTTATCGATCATCTGCTCCGAGGTTTCAACCCCCCCGGATCAAAATTCTTCCATGATGTGCTGCACTTTTTCAAGCTCCATCCTCAAGATATCGGGCCCAATTCCATTTCAAATATCTGCAACTTTCAAGTGGTCAGCGAAGTATACCTTCAACAGGAACCCACTGTAGAGTTGTTCAGAGAATTTTATTACTTAAACCGGCAGACCGAGTTCACAGATGGACCCAGCCTAGAGTTGGGTGACATTTCAATTCAGAGGTGGAAAGAAGCTACTTTCCAGCCGCCAAACTGCCCAGTCATCCCAAGGACTGGAACCAAACTTGGTTTTACTGCCAAGACACTTCTCCAGAAGGGGAAAATCCTCTGCCGGGTTATCGCGAAAGCCAGCTTAGCAGCAGGCACCTTCTGCCAGAGCGAATTAGCACAAAAGAACAGGCCAAATATATGCCCATCTTTTCAAATATCAGAGCCTTGATGGCTAACGGTTTGACTGGAATCGACCTAGTTCGATGCTTGGTCACTTGGAGAATTTTGCCCTTAAGCCGCCGCTCCAACTTGATGTGTGAGTATACTGGCAATGTCAAAGATCCTCAACGCCACTGTCAGATTGAACTGACTGATGATGATATCAATGATATGACCAAGTCCCTGCTGAACGAGAGCTTGGCAGATTGCAGCAAAACAGGGTTGAATCCTTTCTGCGTTCTCAACAAGCCGCCAACTGTATGCTTTTAAACAATTTCTGGTTTAATAATTTCTTCACTTAAACTGTCCTCTTATACCCATTTGATTTCTGCAGGCCGATTCTCCTTTTTGGAATAAGAAGCTGCAGGATAAGCTGGCCAAGAAGACTTGGACGAAGAATAAGGCTCAGAAAAAGCCTGCCAAGAAGAAGACCACCCCCTCCGAGTTATTTAACTTGGATGATGATGGGTTGGAGGTAGAACTTGACTCCCTTGACTCATTTTTTATACATCTTATTGACAATGATCACTATCAGGATGACACGGAAGGCAGCCACGCGGATGGTGAAGAGGTAACTATCCTTTCCTCCGACTCAGAACCTCTGCCAAGACAGTAAGGTTTTCTCACCCTTTAGCTTACTTGGATCCCAACTTTATTTTGAAGAAGCAGCAGCATGAAGCTCGCCGCACGACCCAGAACAGTGGCGGTGGGTTTCTATCCTCCGGCTTACCCAACACGCCGGCTCCCCGGAAGCGCCGTGCAGAGGTTTCACAGATTTCCGACTTAACCTTTCCCAGGGCGGGCCTTTTTCGACAGCCTCTAAACCCTTCTGATTCAAACTATCAGGGAACCTCTCACTCGTCATCAGGCCATTCCACTGGGACTCAAGTTCCTTTGTTCAAGACTGTTCCTGGGTAAGAACTCTTAAGCCTGCTTGCTTTAACACCTTACTCAATTGGTATACTAATCTCATCATGTGTTTTACTTTCAGTGCTATGGCCAAACCCAGCAAGAAGCTCAGGGTTGATAAACCGGCTGTAGATCCCAAGGTTGCTGACCTGGAGAAACAGAGAATGTCTGAGTCTTTGCATCAAACTTCAGAAGCAGCCATGGATGATCTGCCACTAGAAGAGCACCCTGTCACCACAGACCCCATGAACGTTGATCCAGAAAATGCTAAGCCGCCCAGCCCCGCTCAGCCGGCTCAAGAAAATAAAAGATGTCATAGTTACTGGGATGGCTTACACAACACCAGGTAACCCCACAGTCTTGTCCAAGCACAGCGCCAAAGAGGAATTCTCCATTGTTGACAAAGGCAAGTGGAAAATGGATCTGGACAGCTATGCCCAATTCAATGCCCAGGAGCTTCACGCGGGTTACTTGAACCGCCTCCACACCAGCCGTGACTTTGAGGCCGGCTTGGTTAATCTCATGAAAGATTGTTTTGAGGTAAGCAAAAAACTTGTCTCATACAAATATTGTCAGGACCCCGATTCCAAGTCACATCGATCTAGCCGGTAACACCTCATATCACTTTGTGGCCTCACGCACGGTATTCCCACGGGTGTCGCCTTACCATGGCCCGGGACCGTTTGCGCCTTTTGGCTCACGTATATGATAGTGTCGCTAGCATCCATATGACAGAGAACCCGGGCCGACGTGACTAGTCGTGAACCCAAAGTGGCACTAACTTACGGGGACAGGCATACATGAATCAACATCGAGCATGTTGGTCAGCAGCGTGCGAATTCGGGCTGTAGCACTGGGCTAACAGGACTCCGGTGAACCGGGCTGTAGCAGGCTAGGCAGGACTCCGGATGTCACCGCGTGACATTTCCCCGAAGGGACAGACACATGAACAAAGTGTATCACATGCTGGCCAGTCAAGTGTTCCGGGCAGTAGTGCTGGGCTAGCAGGACTCCGGTGAACCGGGCTGTAGCAGACTACTATGGCTCATGGAAGCACAAGACTACATTTCCCCATAAGAGAGGCTACCAAGGATAAACAACTAGGTTGTCGGATCCCACACATACCAAGCATTTCAATCATACACACAATATGCTCGATATGTGCAAATACAACATGGCATCACAACAAGACTCTACGACTCAGAGTATTTATTCATTAGGCCCCGAAGAGCCAGATATTACAAACATGGGTCTCATGACCCAACATTCAGAGCATACAAGCAACAAGCACATGCGGAAGCTTAACTTGTCTGAGTACAGACAACTACAAATGAAAAAGGCTGAGAAGCCTGACTATCTACAAGACCCTGCCGAGGGCACAAGATCGTAGCTGAGGTATCAAGCTAAATGTCGAAGTCCACACGGAACTACTAGCGAGACTGACGTCTCTCTGCAAAACATAAAATAAGCAAACGTGAGTACAAATGTACCCAGCAAGACTTACATCAGAACTATCTACATATGCATCGGTATCAACAAAGGGGGTGGTGGAGTTTAACTGCAGCAAGCCAGCTTTGACTCGGTGGCTATCCTGAACTACGACTGCAAGTAACTCTTTTGAGGTGGCGCACACGAGTCCACATATTCGCCATATCAATACACCACTATGGATCCGCTCCCGTCTCCCTACGAGAACGCCATCCATAGCACTCACGCTTATCTTGCGCATTTTAGAGTATCCACTTTCACTTGTCTATGAACTGTTATAGGTAACCCAGAAGTCCTTTTCCGCGGACACGGCTATTCGAATAGATGATGTTAACCCTGCAGGGGTGTACTTCGTCACACACGCTCTCACCACTTACCACCATGTACACGTCGTGTACCTCGGCAACCTTCAATCGGAAGCCTGGCGAGGGAGTCGGCCACGACCTGACTAACCACACAAGTCTCTAGTCCAGGTTTATCGCCTATTCGAGTTCCATCCGCAAGGAGATCCGGCCGGGGTGTCGCTCACGGCCCCAAACGATGTGTGCAGGGTTCCCGAGTCCACCATCCGGGTGCCACTCGATACACCAGGCCACGTGTGCCTAGTCTTTCCCAAGCCCACCTGTACCGGGTGCCACTTGGTAGACTACTAACACTACCTACAAACACCAGAAACTAGTTGCAACTCCTGGACAGAGATCAGGTTGATTAATAAGTCGAGAGAGCTTGGATCACCCGGAGCCCAATGTGTGGTAGTAACTGTTCATGGATCACAAACACAGAACTCAGTTCCTGAGGACAGTTTCAATGAGACAACCCACCATGTACTCCTACATGGCCTCTCACCGCTACCTTTACCAAATCGTGTTCACACACTTAGCTCTCACATAGTAGGACATGTTCACAACTTTCCAATTCATTCCCGATGAATCAGACCTGACACAACTCTAAGCAATAGCAGGCATGACAAACAAGCATGAATGAGTGGGCACATCAGGGCTCAAACAACTCCTACTCATGCTAGTGGGTTTCATCTATTTACTGTGGCAATGACAGGTCATGCAGAGGATAAGGGGTTCAACTACCGCAGCAAGTAACACATGAATCGTTGTTGTCCTAATGCAGTAAAAGAGAGCAGGAGCGAGAGAGTGGGATTGTATCGGGATGAACAAGGGGGTTTTGCTTGCCTGGCACTTCTGAAGATAGTATAACTCCTCATCGGTGTCAACGATCACAACGCCGGAACATCGTCTACCGAGAGGGGACAAATACCGGCAACAGAGAAGAAATACAATCAATGCAATGCACAATATGATGCATGATCATGCCATGGCAATATGAATGTGTTTTGGGCTAGTGCAAGCTACAACAGATTGAGATGAGTCCATTTGAACCAAAGATTCAAATACAAACCCATTTTATAGAGTCGTATAAGTGCATTTTCTTGTTTCATCTAAACAGCATGGTTAGGTTGCTCTAACATGCATGAAACCAGTACAGATGGATAGATTGGATTTTTTTTGATCATTTTTCATATATAAATCTTTTCATTCTGAGCTACGGTTGAATTTCTATGATTTTTAGAAGTTAGCACTATTTTCTGAAATTTATGAATTATTTTAAATCCAGAAATCAAATACTGCGTCAGCATTGCATCACTGTGACATCAGTGGTCAACGGGGCCGGTCCAGGTCAAACTGACCAGTGGGTCCCGTCTGTCAGTAGTTAGTTAAGCTAACTAACTTTAGTTAGCGTTAAACTAATACTAACCTAGTTTAGTTAGTGGCCTGGGGCCCACACGTCAGTGACCCAGGGGGTCAAACTGGGTCCACCCGGGGTCAACGGTCAGCGGGGTCAAACTCGCCGGTGACTCGACGCCGGCGAGGCCTGAAACGGCGGCGCGGCTCGGAAATCGCCCACGGGTGTCCAAATGGGCGGCGGAGAGGCTCTACGGGTGCAGCGCGACGAGGCGCGTCTAACGGGACAAGCGGGAGCAGCTGGGGTGGACCGAACTCGTCGGAAGCAAGCTCGCGGCGGCGGCCGGAGTTCGGGAACATGTGGGCACGAGGCTGCGATGCACTAGGGGGCCAGTTAGCGGCTGCTTTGGCCTCTCTGTTGCTCCAGGAGTACGCCGGAGGCTCAAGCTCAAGCGGAGACGCACGGTGGCTGCGAGAGCAATGTCCATGGCGGACGGCGGCGCTCGGGTACGGCGGTTGGTATAGTTAGAGGACAGAAACGATCTTGGGGAGGAGGGGAGAAAGTATCGGAGCTCACAGCGATCTCAAGGGAGGACTCAGCGGGCTCGGGGAGGCGGTGACAGCGGCGAATCGCCGGTGAGGTTGCCGGCGGCCGAAGGTTGGGGATGAGCTCGGGGAAAGCGCTACAGGGCTCCCGCGGTCGAATGGGTTGGTGTAGACGACGCAGAAGGCGATGGCGGTTCCTCTGGACCCATCGGGGAGGCACGGGATGGACAGTGGCCGCGGTAATTTGCGTCGGCAACGACGAGCTCCGCTCGGGTGTGCTCGGGAGAGGGAGCAGAGGGCGAGGGAGAGAGCAGAGAGTGAGGGAGAGGAGCGAGGGGGTCAAGGGGAGGTGCGTGGCATTCACAGCCGCGTCGGGGAAGCGGCGGGAAGCAGGAGGTGGCGCGGGCGCGTGCTCGGCGGCGGTGCGTTGTCCCCCTCCTCTGCCTACTGGCAAAGGTAGGTGGTGACTGGCATGGGCCAGGTGGGCCGGCCCAGTCCAGGTAAGTGGCCTGAGGCCTATATCTCTCTCTCTCTTTTCCATTTCCTATTTTCTATTTTCTGTAATTGTGTTTGGCTTTATTAAAAATGCAAGAGCATTTCCAAAAATCATGCAACTGACTGTGGCCACTGTTTGGAATATTTCCAACAGTAAACATTTCAGTTTGTGATTATTTGGGCATTTAATATATTTTATAGGTTTAAATGCCCAATTGCAAATACTATATGATTTAATTCAGTGACCCCCAATTGACCTAGAAAATGTGCAATATTTTTGGCAGAGTTTCGAGACCAATCCAAAGATGATGAACATTTTGTGAAGGCATTTTGGGTTCATTGAAAATATTTTTATTTGAACCTAGTTGATTTGATCTGGTGCTAGGGTTTGAGCAATCCCCATTTCAACTTTCAAGTAAATTTAGACATGATGCAACAACCAAGCTAGTCCAGGTGCATAGCAAGGCTAGGGATGTGACAACTCACCCCCACTAAACAGGAATCTCGTCCCGAGATTCAAGACGTGAGGTAAGAGGAAAGGGGGTTACAAAACTATCACAATCTTCATGATCCGTTTGCCCCTCTCGAAAACGTTGATTCGATCATCATCTTGATCTTGACATCTTTGCCTTCGAGATCTTCATCCAACACGACGACAGAAATAAACTCTACAGGATTTGACCTTCTCGAAGATCGAGCAACTCACGATCAATTCATGGAATGAGACATAATAACATCTCTTGAGCTGAGACACATAACACACATCAGGAGTGATGGAAAAGTAGATGACGAAGGTTCAAGTTGGTAGGCAACAACTCCACGCTTGGGTAGGATGGTGCATGGTTTCAAAGTAGCGAGGAGGTAATTGCCATGACTCCATAACGGGGAACCTTAGGAAAGGTGACTCGTAGAATTATTCCCTTAAGTGGCAAAAAGAATTACTTTTGATACAAAGATCGTTGAAACTCTTTATACCAGCCTAAGGCAATCACAAACGATCGTGTGAACGAATTCGAAAGAATGGCATACTCATACTAGAAGGAATGATGTGGACTACCTTGTTGAAGACAACACCATGGATGATTTTGCTTATCATCGGGGATGGATGGGACCCATAGTAGGACCACTTTTGAAGATGATCCTAAACAGTAATTACTGAGGTGCAAGCTGGGAACAAAATGCAAATGCTGGGTATGATTCTGGTAACTGGGGATAACTCAACGAGAGTGATTCCACCGTTGAATGGTTCTAGCATAATCGAGGAAACCGAGAGCACAAGGACCCCTGAGGATCAACTTCTAGAATAAGTTGCACTAAATCCTCATGGAGAAGATGGTTAAATAGCTCAATCAAGATACTACAATGATAGATCTTCCGGCTAGGTGTGTCGGCCAGAACATCAACCTTGTCGGGACCTACATCATAATGTTGGAAAAGTTCCAACCGTCATATCTGCCTGAGATTCAGATCTAGTTGGTAGCAGGATAATTCAGACCACGTGTCTGGAAAAGAAGGTTTGCAACACAAACCGACGAGATGATGTTGCGAGATTCTCGGGAGATGAACTACGATAGCAAACTCCAAAACGAGCTGGTTCTGCTACAACCTGTGAACACGCTATCCCAGACAAGCATGACAATGTAGTAGTCTTACAGTACAACACTACCGAGTTCTGGTAAGGAACCATCACCGAGGATATCGAATTCCTAACATAAGTCTTGCTCTTAGGAAGGAACTTCTTCTCCTTGAACAAATCAGTCAGTGGCTTGGTGTGCTACGGAATGCATATGGAGTGGAGGTAATTAATCTACCAAACCATGGTATACTTTGCACATGCATGACTGACTTGGGATGATTCTGAAGGAAGCAAAAACAATCTTTCTCGAACTCATGGCGACAACTTGCACCAAATGCACATGAATTCGAGGAAGTCACTACTTCCATCCAAACATATACTTCATGAACAGAGCATGAAGAAAATGCTTACACAATTTCCCAACACTAGCTGGATGTTCAACACGAAACATGGAGGAGACAAAATGCTGCTGATGGGCTCAACAGCAACTCATCGGAATTTCCATATCACTAGACTTCCACCATCATGTGAACATGATGATAGCATTGGTCAGACCAAAAGATGTAATGGTGTATGCTCGAGGAATCAACCACGAGTAAGACAACATTACGAACATCGTTGGTTCTGATTTGATTTGACGATAGCCCACACTCAAATCAAAGTATTGACAAGACAGTAGATCCAACAATTGATCACAAGGATCAATCAATGAGGATATCATCTTTCTTCAACACACACACACAAAAAGATATCCCTTAAAATGAACTAAGCCAGGCAAGCTTTTATCTTCCAACTCTCCAAGTTGCTGTTCAGCTTAACCAACTAGCTCAGGGGTATCCAACACAGATTCTTGGAGAAAGAGTGGTTTATTGGAAAACCATTTGATCACGAGCTCAACATAGCGGTCAGGTGACAACCTGGTGATACTTCTGAGAAGATATTCGGAAAATCATGAACCACCGATATGTTACTAAGCTCGAGAACAATCTTGCTTTTCAGGGAAAGACGATATGACCAAGAGAGTGATGGATTGACACAATCCTATCTCATTAATCGAGGAGTGCACCAGGGAAAATGGACTAGGTCGCACGATAAATCTTAGGATGATGATTCAATAACCAGCACGCTAAGAATGAGAGTATTGCCATTAACTACCAAGCAACGAGTTGCTCAGAGTATTGATTTCACACATCACAGTTCACCTGTCGGTATTCCGGTTGCGACAACACGGGACCGAGGAATGAAAATGATGGCGAGAAGTATCACTACATCAAGAATTCATGAGAGATTGTGCAATTCTCACGTCATTCTTGATATGAAAGAGGGTGACATTCCAAGGTAGAACAGATCAAAGGCTGGATTAGCAATTTGATCTGCGGAATACAACTACTTTGACCCAATCCTCGAAATGGATGAGGTACTGGAGTTTTTTTCTCCTAGTCATTCCGGAATAGAACGACTTGACGGACTACAAGAATAATAGGCATCGATGAATGAATGGACACATACTCTTGACTATCAATTGATAGACAATGGTCGGAATACAAGTGAAGAGTAACAACTCAAGGAACATATATATTTCTGAGTTGTGGATGCATAGATTAGTATGTCAAACAAGTTCAACATATTTCTTCCGGATAATCCATGCAGAAAGGTAGGATTGGCAGATTCACAATTCAGAATGGAGGACTCATCAAGAGCACTCTTATTGTGATCTTTTGGTTCAAGAACTTCTGCCGTAAGCAATTCATGGTATTTGGAAGAAGGATATACCACAGACCTCGAGGACTATCGCAAAGGTTACTAATATCCTAAAGGAACGAGCAAACACTATCAACAGGAGGTAAGTAGAGTGAATCTTGGGTCAAGAACCCAAGGGTAGGATACCTACTACTAAATGGCATCACGAGATGCTTTCGAGAATGGTGGCCAGAATCATCACACCGGGAACACAAAACATGGCTAGATTACTAGGTGACTCCCTAAGACACCTAGGGTCATAATAATAGCTCCAACATATATGTCGAGGCAATAGAGTGCCTCAACGCACCGGTAGTGTGCTTAATCTGGCCCAAAGGGACGCAAAAACAGAGGGAAAGGATTTTGCAAATGCATCAGATTGTTTAGAAACCTGGGATGACTCAGACAACATAACGGCCGTAAATGCTCAAAAAGAATTGAGACATCCTGCAAAATGGTGGCATAACCACTCAACATCACAATATAAACTTCCGGGATCAATGGTCAACATACGGAAGTAGTAGGAACTGAACTGCGGCCTGGAACCAACAATCCTACGAGTCTACGGATTAGTAACACGTGATCCTGATAGAAAGATGAGAAGCCTAGTTCTTAATCCCCGTAGAAGAGAAGAGGGTGACTCAGATCAGAAGGGCATAAGGTAAAGGAGTAAAAAGAGCCTTACGTTCCCTTCCACAATCAATTCCCTTATATAACTAAAGCACTTCTAGACTCAACTTCGACCAGTTTGGCTTGGTAATCCTACAGGCAGTCAGGCTCTGATACCAAAGCTGTCAGGACCCCGATTCCAAGTCACATCGATCTAGCCGGTAACACCTCATATCACTATGTGGCCTCACGCACGGTATTCCCACGGGTGTCGCCTTACCATGGCCCGGGACCGTTTGCGCCTTTTGGCTCACGTATATGATAGTGTCGCTAGCATCCATATGACAGAGAACCCGGGCCGACGTCACTAGTCGTGAACCCAAAGTGGCACTAACTTACGGGGACATGCATACATGAATCAACATCGAGCATGTCGGTCAGCAGCGTGCGAATCCGGGCTGTAGCACTGGGCTAACAGGACTCCGGTGAACCGGGCTGTAGCAGGCTAGGCAGGACTCCGGATGTCACCACGTGACATTTCCCCGAAGGGACAGACACAGGAACGAAGTGTATCACATGCCGGCCAGTCAAGTGTTCCGGGCAGTAGTGCTGGGCTAGCAGGACTCCGGTGAACCGGGCTGTAGCGGACTACTATGGCTCATCGAAGCACAAGACTACATTTCCCCATAAGAGAGGCTACCAAGGATAAACAACTAGGTTGTCGGATCCCACACATACCAAGCATTTCAATCATACACACAATATGCTCGATATGTGCAAATACAACATGGCATCACAACAAGACTCTACGACTCAGAGTATTTATTCATTAGGCCCCGAAGAGCCAGATATTACAAACATGGGTCTCATGACCCAACATTCAAAGCATACAAGCAACAAGCACATGCGGAAGCTTAACTTGTCTGAGTACAGACAACTACAAATGAAAAAGGCTGAGAAGCCTGACTATCTACAAGACCCTGCCGAGGGCACAAGATCGTAGCTGAGGTATCAAGCTAAACGTCGAAGTCCACACGGAACTACTAGCGAGACTGACGTCTCTCTGCAAAACATAAAATAAGCAAACGTGAGTACAAATGTACCCAGCAAGACTTACATCAGAACTATCTACATATGCATCGGTATCAACAAAGGGGGTGGTGGAGTTTAACTGCAGCAAGCCAGCTTTGACTCGGTGGCTATCCTGAACTACGACTGCAAGTAACTCTTTTGAGGTGGCGCACACGAGTCCACATATTCACCATATCAATACACCACTATGGATCCGCTCCTGTCTGCCTACGAGAACGCCATCCATAGCACTCACGCTTATCTTGCGCATTTTAGAGTATCCAATTTCACTTGTCTATGAACTGTTATAGGTAACCCAGAAGTCCTTTTCCGCGGACACGGCTATTCGAATAGATGATGTTAACCCTGCAGGGGTGTACTTTTTCACACACGCTCTCGCCACTTACCACCATGTACACGTCGTGTACCTCGGCAACCTTCAAGAGGAAGCCTGGCGAGGGAGTCGGCCACGACCTGACTAACCACACAAGTCTCTAGTCCAGGTTTATCGCCTATTCGGGTTCCATCCGCAAGGAGATCCGGCCGGGGTGTCGCTCACGGCCCCAAACGATGTGTGCAGGGTTCCCGAGCCCACCATCCGGGTGCCACTCGGTACACCAGACCACGTGTGCCTAGTCTGTCCCAAGCCCACCTGTACCGGGTGCCACTTGTTAGACTACTAACACTACCTACAAACACCAGAAACTAGTTGCAACTCCTGGACAGAGATCGGGTTGATTAATAAGTCGAGAGAGCTTGGAGCGCCCGGAGCCCAATGTGTGGTAGTAACTGTTCATGGATCACAAACACAGAACTCAGTTCCTGAGGACGGTTTCAATGAGACAACCCACCATGTACTCTTACATGGCCTCTCAGCGCAACCTTTACCAAATCGTGTTCACACACTTAGCTCTCACACAGTAGGACATGCTCACAACTTTCCAATTCATTCCCGATGAATCAAACCTGACACAACTCTAAGCAATAGCAGGCATGACAAACAAGCATGAATGAGTGGGCACATCAGGGCTCAAACAACTCCTACTCATGCTAGTGGGTTTCATCTATTTACTGTGGCAATGACAGGTCATGCAGAGGATAAGGGGTTCAACTACCGCAGCAAGTAACACATGAATCGTTGTTGTCCTAATGCAGTAAAAGAGAGCAGGAGCGAGAGAGTGGGATTGTATCGGGATGAACAAGGGGGTTTTGCTTGCCTGGCACTTCTGAAGATAGTATAACTCCTCATCGGTGTCAACGATCACAACGCCGGAACATCGTCTACCGAGAGGGGACAAATACCGGCAACAGAGAAGAAATACAATCAATGCAATGCACAATATGATGCATGATCATGCCATGGCAATATGAATGTGTTTTGGGCTAATGCAAGCTACAACAGATTGAGATGAGTCCATTTGAACCAAAGATTCAAATACAAACCCATTTTATAGAGTCATATAAGTGCATTATCTTGTTTCATCTAAACAGCATGGTTAGGTTGCTCTAACATGCATGAAACCAGTACAGATGGATAGATTGGATTTTTCTGATCATTTTTCATATATAATCTTTTCATTCTGAGCTACGGTTGAATTTCTATGATTTTTAGAAGTTAGCACTATTTTCTGAAATTTCTGAATTATTTTAAATCCAGAAATCAAATACTGCGTCAGCATTGCATCACTGTGACATCAGTGGTCAACGGGGCCGGTCCAGGTCAAACTGACCAGTGGGTCCCGTCTGTCAGTAGTTAGTTAAGCTAACTAAGTTTAGTTAGAGTTAAACTAATACTAACCTAGTTTAGTTAGTGGCCTGGGGCCCACACGTCAGTGACCCAGGGGGTCAAACTGGGTCCACCCGGGGTCAACGGTCAACGGGGTCAAACTCGCCGGCGACTCGACGCCGGCGAGGCCTGAGACGGCGGCGCGGCTCGAAAATCGTCCACGGGTGTCCAAATGGGCGGCGGAGAGGCTCTACGGGTGTAGCGCGACGAGGCGCGTCTAACGGGGCAAGCGGGAGCAGCTGGGGTGGACCGAACTCGTCGGAAAAAAGCTCGCGGCAGCGGCCGGAGTTCGGGAACATGCGGGCACGAGGCTGCGATGCACTAGGGGGCCAGTTAGCGGCTGCGTTGGCCTCTCCGTTGCTCCAGGAGTACGCCGGAGGCTCAAGCTCAAGCGGAGACGCACGGTGGTTGCGAGAGCAACGTCCATGGCGGACGGTGGTGCTCGGGTACGGCGGCTGGTATAGTTAGAGGACAGAAACGATCTTGGGGAGGAGGGGAGAAAGTGTCGGAGCTCACAGCGATCTCAAGGGAGGACCCAGCGGGCTCGGGGATGCGGAGACGACGGCGAATCGCCGGTGAGGTTGTCGGCGGCCGAAGGTTGGGGATGAGCTCGGGGAAAACGCTACAGGGCTCCCGCGGTCGAATGGGTTGGTGTAGACGACACAGAAGGTGGTGGCGGTTCCTCTGGACCCATCGGGGAGGCACTGGATGGACAGTGGCCGCGGTAATTTGCGTCGGCGACGATGAGCTCCGCTCGGGTGTGCTCGGGAGAGGGAGCAGAGGGCGAGGGAGAGAGCAGAGAGTGAGGGAGAGGAGCGAGGGGGTCGAGGGGAGGTGCGTGGCGTTCACAGCCGCGTCGGGGAAGCGACGGGAAGCAGGAGGTGGCGCGGGCGCGTGCTCGGCGGCGGTGCGCTGTCCCCCTCCTCTGCCTACTGGCAAAGGTAGGTGGCGACTGGCATGGGCTAGGTGGGCCGGCCCAGTCCAGGTAAGTGGCCTGAGGCCTATATCTCTCTCTCTTTTCCATTTCCTGTTTTCTATTTTCTGTAATTGTGTTTGGCCTTATTAAAAATGCCAGAGCATTTCCAAAAATCATGCAACTGACTGTGGCCACTGTTTGGAATATTTCCAACAGTAAACATTTCAGTTTGTGATTATTTGGGCATTTAATATATTTTATAGGATTTAAATGCCCAATTGCAAATACTATATGATTTAATTCAGTGACCCCCAATTGACCTAGAAAAATTTGCAATATTTTTGGCAGAGGTTCGAGACCAATCCAAAGATGATGAACATTTTGTGAAGGCATTTTGGGTTCATTGAAAATATTTTTATTTGAACCTAGTTGATTTGATCTGGTGCTAGGGTTTGAGCAATCCCCATTTCAACTTTCAAGTAAATTTAGACATGATGCAACAACCAAGCTAGTCCAGGTGCATAGCAAGGCTAGGGATGTGACAAATATATACCTGTCAGCCGCGAAGTCTACTGGATATGATAAACTTGAATATGTTGTAGACTTTAAATATCCTTGTTGATCTTGACATCCATGTCATAGCATGTTAGATCTACAGAATCAACACAAGTAGCCCCCAAGGGCCGGCTTAAGTTGCATAGCCGAAGCCGGGACTTCAAATATAGCTCTTAATTTCACATATGTAGCTCCCAAGGGCCGGCTTGAAATTACAAGTTAAGGCGATACTTCAAATAATAGTGCTCAATTTTGCACCTGTAGCCCCCAAGGGCTGGCTAAATTAGCATGGCTAAGCCGAGACTTATAACCACAATTATGATCAAAATCCAAATATGTAGCCCCCATGAGCCGGCTTAATCAGCATGGCTAAGCTGGGTCATTAAAGATGTGTCTTCAAAAAGAGCAATGTGCATTAGACCCCATGTGCCAAGTAAAATACTTGTATTGTGCTTGGGACTTCAAATAAGAAGATCATAATGCCTCCTATCTTGTTCATGTTGTAGGCTGAATTAAACATGAAGGTATCCCAAGTCAATGATCTAAGGCAAAACATTCAAACCCAGCAATCTGAGACTTCAAAGGCCAAACCAGAGCTGAAGACTGCCTTAGAAAATATTGAGAAGCCGAAGAAGGATTTTAGCACAAAGAGAATTTGTTGGGACACCGAAAAGGCAGGTCTACTGGAAAGAGCAGAAGATGCCGAAGCTGCCCTTAAACCGGTGACTGATGAGTTGTCCGATTTAAAACATCAAATTAGTAGCATGACAGACGCCATCTTTGGTAAGTAATACCGTACTTCAATCTTTCATCATCAATACCTTGAATAATCATTCATCCGGCTTATCAATTTCTTTGGTAATGTAGGCTCCAGAATTTCCCACCTTGGCTCAAACATGCGCATGAAGCTGAAAGCCGCCTACACTCTTGTAGAGCAATTATACACTGGCGCTCAACGAGCTATCTCTACTGCCTCTCATAAGAAGCAACCACCTTCTCTCATCAAGGAAACATTGGAAAAGTTGTTTGTGCTACCACAAAGGGTTGAAGAGTTAAAACGATCAGCCGCCAGAGCCGGTGCCATTACCGCCCTGAGCCGAGCAAAGGCGTGGCAAGCAGAACTTGACCCGAAAGATATATCAACCGGCTGTCCCAGCTTAAAAGAAGATGGGTCTTCCTTCAGCGCCGATGACTTCACAAAGATAGTAAGGGAGATGCGTCCTTGGCAAGCAAACTGGCTGAGGAAACTGATCTCTCCAAGTACCATCCGGTTTATGATGCTGAAAATGCCAAAGTGAAGTCGCTGGTTCATGAGGCCGTGGACCTTATCCCGCCAACACGTAAGCACGCCTTTGCCCCTGACATTGACCCGTCAACCCTTATAGACGATGAAGCTGTTTTCAAAGCTTTGACTGGGATCAATTGGGCCATATCTGACTTCCAGCTAACGGGTGAAGGGGACGATGAAGAGCCGGTGCAAGATAACCCGGTATCTTCAACACGCCAGGGCCAAGACAACTAATAAAGGACCGACTTATCATCCACAGCATGGGATGCTGTGTGCCTCAAAAAACACTTATTCTTTTGGGCCGTTCAATGCCTTGTAATAGGCTAGATAAAATCCATGATCTGCCATGCCATCGTGCATGTTTATTTGCATAACACTTTTGAGCCGTCGGTCTGATGTTGAAGATATGTCACTTATGCTTATAATATCATCAATCATGCAGACAATACTTATCATATTCCCTGCACACAAATAGATAACATGTGCCCCGGCGGTTTACCCCAGGGCGGGTCATAATGCCCCATATAAAATTGCTGGTGACTGTATAGTCCATAACCAGGGCGAGTTATCAAAACCTCACATATTCATAAAACAAATAACATACCTGTGAAATTTGTTCATACTGGCGGCTCACCACGCCATATGTAGCAAGGTAATAGCCCAAAGACTTAGAGCACAACGCCCAAAGTGCATAATCAAAACATACTGGCGACTTATCGTCCAAAGCCAGGCCGGGTCAACAGAACTCCGGATATAATCAAATATGAGTTATAAGGATCAGGGCTACATGGTCTGAATCATTTTAAAGCCATATATCAATATGGTACAAAAGATGAACCCAAAAAATATTCAAAGCAAAAACAAATCAGACAAAACAAGGCTTTCATAGGCTGCCAGACCTCAATATCAAGTGCTATTCAAGGGCCGCATAGCCTCTGAGTTAGTCCTTTATTCAAACCTATAAGCCAGGCCTCACATGACCAATCATCGTTTTAACTTTGACAAGTTCAGGGTCTTTATAAGATTGACTGTCAAGTGTTCGGCGAGTCATTCCAGGAATACCTGGTCGGAGTGGCAGGCATACACATGCAGGATAACCCAGATTTTTGGTGAATACACCTGGCGTCTAAGCCAATTAAAAGGGTAAACAAAGCTTTGTTCATTAACAGGAAGCCCCCAAAGAATTTTTCAATCAAGGCGTATAAGCTAGATCAGTAGGGTAGTCATAGCTATGCTCAATGAGCAGGAAGCCCCCAAGTAATTTGCAATCAAGGCGTACAAGCCGGATCAAGAGGTAGTCATAGCTATGCTCAATGAGCAGGAAGCCCCCAAGTGACCTTATGAATTGACAATAAAGACTCAGATTCTAAAAAATGAAACGACAGAGGCCCTGAATTATCAGGGATGCCGGCTTTATTATACTGATCATAATATATACATTGGTAGAAGTATGTACATCACAAGAGCCGGTGGCTCAGATGTAATAAGGCCGAAGATGAGCAATGTTCCACGGCCGGCGGGTCTCCTCCTCAGACTTGCGTGAGTCCTTGTGCTCTCGAATATCAATGAGGTAGTATGACCTGTTGTTCAAATTTTTGCTGACCACAAAGGGCCCTTCCCAAGGTGGGGATAACTTGTGCATGTCTGTTTGATCCTGGATGAGCCGGAGCACCAAGTCACCTTCTTGAAAGGTCCGGGCTTTAACCCGGCGGCTATGATAACAACGCATCTTGATACGTCTCCGTCGTATCTATAATTTTTTATTGTTCCATGCCAATATTCTACAACTTTTACAAACTTTTGGCAATTTTTTATACTATTTTTGGGACTAACATATTGATCCAGTGCCCAGTGCCAGTTCCTGTTTGTTGCATGTTTTTTGTTTCGCAGAAAATCCATATCAAACGAAGTCCAAGCGGGATAAAAACTGACGGAGATATTTTTTGGAATATATGTGAATTTTGGGAAGTGGAATCAACGCGAGACGATGCCCGAGGGGCCCATGAGGGTGAGGGGCGCGCCCTGGGCCCTCGTGGCCATCCCGTAAGGCGGTTGGTGCCCTTCTTTCGCCGCAAGAAAGCTAATATCCGGCTAAAAATCGTGTCCAAATTTAAGCCCAATCGGAGTTACGGATCTCCGGGAATATAAGAAACGATGAAAGGGCAGACAGGGAGCGCAGAAACAGAGAGAGACAAAGCGACAGATCCAATCTCGGAGGGGCTCTTGCCCCTCCCATGCGATGGAAGCCAAGGACAAGAGGGGAAACCCTTCTCCCATCTAGGGAGATGGTCAAGGAAGAAGAAGAAGAAGAAGAAGAAGGGGCCCCCTCTCCCCCTCGCTTCCAGTGGCGCCGGAGTGCCACCGGGGCCATCATCGTCACCGCAATCTACACCAACACCTCCGTCATCTTCACCAACATCTTCATCACCTTCCCCCATCTATCTACAGCGGTCCTCTCTGTCGCAACCCACTGTACCCTCTACTTGAACATGGTGCTTTATGCTTCATATTATTATCCAATGATGTGTTGCCATCCTATGATGTCTGAGTAGATTTTCGTTGTCCTATCGGTAATTGGTGAATTGCTATGATTGGTTTAATTTGCTTGTGGTTATGTTGCTGCCCTTTGGTGCCCATCATATGAGCGCGCGCGTGGATCATTGCTACCTCTTGAGCATGCGTTGGTTTTCCCTTGAAGAGGAAAGGGTGATGCAGCAAAGTAGCGTAAGTATTTCCCTTAGTTTTTGAGAACCAAGGTATCAATCTAGTAGGAGGTTATACGCAAGTCGCCTTGTACCTGCACAAACAAAAAAGAACCTTGCAACCAACGCGATAAAGGGGTTGTCAATCCCTTCACGGCCACTTGCAAAAGTGAGATCTGATAGAGATAATAAGATAAATATTTTTGGTATTTTTATGGTATAGATTGGAAAGTAAAGATTGCAAAATAAAATAGATCAGAAACTTATATGTTGGAAAAAGACCCAGATGCCATAGGTTTCACTAGCGGCTTCTCTCAGGATAGCATAATCTATGGTGGGTGAATAAATTACTGTCGAGCAATTGATAGAAAAGCGCATAGTTATGAGAATATCTAGGCATGATCATGTATATAGGCATCACGTCCGCGACAAGTAGACCGAAACGATTCTGCATCTACTACTATTACTCCACACATCGACCGCTATCTAGCATGCATCTAGAGTATTAAGTTCATAAGAACAGAGTAACGCATTAGGCAAGATGACATGACGTAGAGGGATAAACTCAACCAATATGATATAAAACCCCATCTTTTTATCCTCGATGGCAACAATACAATACGTGCATTGCTGCCCCTGCTGTCACTGGGAAAGGACACTGCAAGATTGAACCCAAAGCTAAGCACTTCTCCCATTGCAATAAAGATCAATCTAGTAGGCCAAACCAAACTGATAATTCGAAGAGACTTGCAAAGATATCAAATCATACATATAAGAATTCAGAGAAGAACCAAATATTGTTCATAGATAATCTTGATCATAAACCCACAATTCATCGGATCTCGACCAACACACCGCAAAAAGATTTACATCGAATATATCTCCAAGAGAATCGAGGAGAACTTTGTATTGAGATCCAAAGAGAGAGAAGAAGCCATCTAGCTAATAACTATGGACCCGAAGGTCTGTGGTAAACTACTCACACATCATCGGAGAGGCTATGGTGTTGATGTAGAAGCCCTCCGTGATCGATCCCCCCTCCGGCGGAGTGCCAGAAAAGGCCCCAAGATGGGATCTCACGGGTACAGAAGGTTGCGGCAGTGGAAATAGGGTTTCGTGGTACTCTCGGATGTTTTCAGGGTATATGAGTATATATAGGCGAAGGAAGTAGGTCGCTGGAGCCACGAGGGGCCCACGAGGGTGGGGGGCGCGCCTACCCCCTGGGCGCGCCTCCCTGCCTCGTGGCCGCCTCGTTGCTTCCTTGACGTCCACTCCAAGTCTCCTGGATTGCGTTTTTTCTAAAAATAACTCCCCCGAAGGTTTCATTCCGTTTGGATTCCGTTTGATATTCCTTTTCTTCGAAACACTGAAATAGGCAAAAAAACAGCAATTTGCACTAGGCCTTCGGTTAGTAGGTTAGTCCCAAAAATAATATAAAAGTGCATAATAAAGCCCATTAAACATCCAAAACAGATAATATAATAGCATGGAACAATCAAAAATTATAGATACGTTGGAGACGTATCAAGCATCCCCAAGCTTAATTCCTGCTCGTCCTCGAGTAGGTAAATGATAAAAACAGAATTTTTGATGTGGAATGCTACCTAGCATAATTCGCAATGTAATTTTCTTTATTGTGGCATGAATGTTCAGATCAGAAAGATTCAAGATAAAAGTTTAATATTGACATAAGAATAATAATACTTAAGGCATACTAACAAAGCAATCATGTCTTGTCAAAATAATATGGCCAAAGAAAGTTATCCCTACAAAATAATATTGTCTGGCTATGCTCTATCTTCATCACACAAAATATTTAAATCATGCACAACCCCGATGACAAGCCAAGCAATTGTTTCATACTTTTGATGTTCTCAAACTTTTTCAATCTTCACGCAATACATGAGCGTGAGCCATGGACATATCACTATATGTGGAATAGAAGGGTGGTTGTGGAGAAGACAAAAATGAGAAGATAGTCTCACATCAACTAGGCGTACCAACTGGCTATGGAGATTCCCATCAATAGATATCAATGTGAGTGAGTAGGGATTGCCATGCAACGGATGCACTAGAGCTATAAGTGTATGAAAGCTCAACAAAAGAAACTAAGTGGGTGTGCATCCAACTCTCTTGCTCACGAAGACCTAGGGCATTTTGAGGAAGCCCATCATTGGAATATACAAGCCAAGTTCTATAATGTAAAATTCCCAGTAGTATATGAAAGTGATAACATAGGAGGCTCTCTATCATGAAGATCATGGTGCTACTTTGAAGCACAAGTGTGGTAAAAGGATAGTAACATTGTCCCTTCTCTCTTTTTCTCTCATTTTTTTTATTTGGGCCTTTTCTCTTTATTTATGGCCTTTTTTTTTTCTTTTTCTTTTCATCCAGAGTCTCATCCCGACTTGTGGGGGAATCATAGTCTCCATCATCCTTTCCTCACTTGGGACAATGCTCTAATAATGATGATCATCACACTTTTATTTACTTACAACTCGAGAATTACAACTCAATACTTAGAACAAAATATGACTCTATGTGAATGCCTCCGGCGGTGTACCGGGATGTGCAATGAATCAAGAGTGACATGTATGAAAGAATTATGAAGGTGGCTTTGCCACAAATACAATGTCAACTACATGATCATGCAAAGCAATATGACGATGATGAAACGTGTCATAACAAACGGAACGGTGGTAAGTTGCATGGCAATATATCTCAGAATGGCTATGGAAATGCCATAATAGGTAGTTATGGTGACTGTTTTGAGGAAGGTATATGGTGGGTGTATGATACCGGCGAAAGGTGCGCGGTATTAGAGAGGCTAGCAATGGTGGAAGGGTGAGAGTGCGTATAATCCATGGACACAACATTAGTCATAAAGAACTCACATACTTATTGCAAAAATCTATTAGTTATCGAAACAAAGTACTACACACATGCT
This sequence comes from Aegilops tauschii subsp. strangulata, assembly GCF_002575655.3. NCBI lineage: Eukaryota > Viridiplantae > Streptophyta > Magnoliopsida > Poales > Poaceae > Aegilops > Aegilops tauschii. Next base: position 384,127,749 of record NC_053037.3, on the reverse strand, counting down.
CCTAGGGGGATAGATTGGTAGGAAAAGACCATCGCTCGTCCCCGTCCGCCACTCATAAGGAAGACAATCAAAAAATAAATCATGCTCCGACTTCATCACATAACGGTTCACCATACATGCATGCTACGGGAATCACAAACTTTAGGACAAGTATTTCTCAAATTCACAACTACTCAACTAGCATGACTCTAATATCACCATCTTCATATCTCAAAACAATTATCAAGTATCAAACTTCTCATAGTATTCGATGCACTTTATATGATAGTTTTTATTATACCTATCTTGGATGTTCATCATATTAGGACTAATTTTATAGCCAAAGCAAATTACCATACTGTTTTATAGGACTCTCAAAATAATATAAGTGAACCATGAGATATCAATAATTTCTATAAAATAAAACCACCACCGTGCTCTAAAAGATATAAGCGAAGCACTAGAGCAAAAATATCTAGCTCAAAAGATATAAGTGAAGCACATAGAGTATTCTAATAAATTCTGATTCATGTGCGTCTCTCCCAAAAGGTGTGTACAGAAAGGATGATTGTGGTGAACTGAAAAGCAAAGACTCAAATCATACAAGACGCTCCAAGCAAAACACATATCATGTGGTGAATAAAAATATAGCCTCAAGTAAAGTTACCGATAGACGAATGCGAAAGAGGGGATGCCTTCCGGGGCATCCCCAAGCTTAGGCTTTTGGTTGTCCTTTCATTTTACCTTGGGGTGCCTTGGGCATCCCCAAGCTTAAGCTCTTGCCACTCCTTATTCCATAATCCATCAAATCTTTACCCAAAAACTTGAAAACTTCAGAACACAAAACTCAACAGAAAATCTCATGAGCTCCGTTAGTATAAAAAAACAAATCACCACATTAAGGTACTGTAATGAACTCATTATTTATTTATATGGGTGTTAAACCTACTGTATTCCAACTTCTCTATGGTTCATACCCCCCGATACTAGCCATAGATTCATCAAAATAAGCAAACAACACACGAAAAACAGAATCTGTCAAAAACAGAACAGTCTGTAGTAATCTGTATCAGACGCAAACTTTCTGTGACTTAAAAATTCTCCCAAAATAGGAAGACCTAGATAATTTTATTATTGATCTACTTAAATTGGAATCAGTATTTTATCACTTTCTAGTGATTTTTAACAAATTTTTTGTGAGAAGAAAGTTTATGTCTTTTTCAGCAAGATCAAATAATTATCACCCAAGAAGATCCTATAGGTTTTACTTGGCACAAACACTAATTAAAATATAAAACCACATCTAACCAGAGTCTAGATTAAATATTTATTACTAAACAGAAACAAAAATCAAGAAACAAAAATAAAATTGGGTTGCCTCCCAACAAGCGCTATCGTTTAACGCCCCTAGCTAGGCATAAAAACAAGAATAGATCTAGGTATTATCATCTTTGGTATGCAATTCATAAGTGGCTCTCATAATAGATTCATAAGGTAATTTAATTTTATTTCTAGGAAAGTGTCCCATGCCTTTCCTTAACGGAAATTGGAATCTAATATTCCCTTCCTTCATATCAATGATTGCACCAATCGTTCTAAGGAAAGGTCTACCAAGAATAATAGGACATGTAGGATTGCAATCTATATCAAGAACAATAAAATCTATGGGCACATAATTCCTATTTGCAACAATAAGAACATGATTAATCCTTCCCATAGGTTTCTTAATGGTGGAATCTGCAAGATGCAAGTTTAAAGAACAATCATCAAATTCACGGAAACCTAACACATCACACAAAGTTTTTGGAATCGTGGAAACACTAGCACCCAAATCATACAAAGCATAGCATTCATGATATTTAATCTTAATTTTAATAGTAGGTTCCCACTCATCATAAAGTTTTCTAGGGATAGAAACTTCTAATTCAAGTTTTTCTTCATAAGATTGCATTAAAGCATCAACGATATGTTTGGTAAAAGTTTCATTTTGACAATAAGCATAAGGAGAATTTAACACGGATTGCAACAAGGAAATACAATCTATCAAAGAAAATTATCATAATTAAATTCCTTGAAATGCAAAATAGTGGGTTCATTGCTATGTAAAGTTTTGACCTCTTCAATCCCACTTTTACCAATTTTTGCAACAAGATCTAAAAACTCCGAATCATTGGGACGCCTTTTAACTAAAGTTAACTCATCTCCAGTCCCATCATTATCAAGATTCATATTGCAAAACAAAGATTTAATAGGAGACACATCAATCACTTTTAGATCTTCATCCTTATTATCATGAAAACTAGAAGAACACGCTTTCATAAAGCAATCTTTTTAGCACGCATCCTAGCGGTTCTTTCCTTGCACTCATGAATGGAAATTCTCATGGTTTTGAGAGACTCATTAATATCATGATTAGGTGGAATAGATCAAAGTTTCAAAGAATCAACATCAAGAGAAATTATATCCACGTTCCTAGCCAACTCATCAATCTTAGGCAATTTTTCTTCAAGCAAAGCATTGAAATTCTTTTGCAAAATCATAAATTCTTTAACACTAGTCTCAAAATCAGAGGGCATCTTATTAAAATTTCCATAAGAGTTGTTGTAGGAATTACCATAATTATTAGAGGAATTACTAGGAAACGGCCTAGGATTAAAGTTTCCTCTATACGCGTTGTTACCAAAATTATTCCTACCAACAAAATTCACATCCATAGATTCATTATTATTCTCAATCAAAGTAGACAAAGGCATATCATTAGGATCAGAAGAAACACTCTTATTAGCAAACAATTTCATAAGTTCACCCATCTTTCAACTCAAAACATTAATCTCTTCTATCGCATGAACCTTTTTACTAGTAGATCTTTTGGTGTGCCATTGAGAATAATTAACCTTAATATTATCTAGGAGTTTAGTAGCTTCTCCTAAAGTTATTTCAATAAAAGTGCCTCCCGCGGCCGAATCTAAAAGATTTCTAGAAGCAAAATTCAATCCAGCATAATTTTTGTATAATCATCCATAAATTCAAACCATGTGTAGGGCAATTACGTATCATTAATTTCATCCTCTCCCAAGCTTGTGCAACATGTTCATGATCTAGTTGCTTAAAATTCATAGTACCGTTTCTAAGAGAGATGATCTTAGCGGGAGGAAAGTACTTAGAGATAAAAGCATCTTTGCACTTGTTCCATGAATCAATACTACTTTAAGGCAAAGACGAAAACCAAGTTTTAGCACGATCTCTAAGCGAAAACGGAAATAGCTTCAATTTAACAATATCATTATCCACGTCTTTCTTCTTTTGCATATCACACAAATCAACAAATTTGTTTAGATGAGTAGCGGCATCTTCACTAGGAAGGCCAGAAAATTGATCTTTCATGACAAGATTCAACAAGGCAGCATTAATTTCACAAGATTCAGCATCGGTAATAGGAGCAATCGGAGTGCTAAGAAAATCATTGTTGTTGGTATTGGAAAAATCACACAATTTAGTATTGTCTTGAGCCATTGTGACAAGCAAACAATCCAACACACAAGCAAACAAGAAGCAAGCAAAAGAGGCGAACGGAAAAAGAGGGCGAATAAAATGGCAAAGGTGAAGTGGGGGAGAGGAAAACGGGAGGCAAATGACAAATAATGTAATGCGAGGGATAAGAGTTTGTGATGGGTACTTGGTATGTCTTGACTTGTGCGTAGATCTCCCCAGCAACGGTGCCAGAAATGGCTAGTTGCTGGGAGATCAAATCTTGACTTGACTTGGCGTAAGCCTCCCTGGCAACGGCGCCAGAAATCCTTCTTGCTACCTCTTGAGCATGCGTTGGTTTTGACAGAAAGACTGTAAGGGAACCCCATACAATATAATTGGTGCAGCAAACCCAAATTGCAAGTACCATGCCTTTAACCTGCGTGGGTGGGAAGGCATCAGCCCCTTCCGACCACTAGGCTATGCCTCAGTCTGCCTCTTGAGCATGCGTTGGTTTTCCCTTGAAGAGGAACGGGTGATGTAGCAAAGTAGCGTAAGTATTTCCCTCAGTTTTTGAGAACCAAGGTATCAATCCAGTTGGAGGTTACACGCAAGTCGCCTTGTACCTGCACAAACAAATAAGAACCTTGCAACCAACGCGATAAAGGGGTTGTCAATCCCTTTACGGCCACTTGCAAAAATGAGATCTGATAGAGATAATAAGATAAATATTTTTGGTATTTTTATGGTATATATTGGAAAGTAAAGATTGCAAAATAAAATAGATCGGAAACTTATATGATGGAAAATAGACCCGAAGGCCATAGGTTTCACTAGTGGCTTCTCTCAAGATAGCATAATCTATGGTGGGTGAACAAATTAGTGTCGAGCAATTGATAGAAAAGCGCATAGTTATGAGAATATCTAGGCATAATCATGTATATAGGGATCACGTCTGCGACAAGTAGACCGAAACGATTCTGCATCTACTGCTATTACTTCACACATCGACCGCTATCCAGCATGCATCTAGAGTATTAAGTTCATAAGAACAGAGTAACGCATTAGGCAAGATGACATGATGTAGAGGGATAAACTCAAGCAATATGATATAAACCCCATCTTTTTATCCTCGATGGCAACGATACAATACGTGCCTTGCTGCCCCTGCTGTCACTGGGAAAGGACACCGCAAGATTGAACCCAAAGCTAAACACTTCTCCCATTGCAAGAAAGATCAATCTAGTAGGCCAAACCAAACTGATAATTCGAAGAGACTTGCAAAGATATCAAATCATACATATAAGAATTTAGAGAAGAACCAAATATTATTCATAGATAATCTTGATCATAAACCCACAATTCATCGGATCTCGACAAACACACCGCAAAAAGAATTACATCGAATAGATCTCCAAGAGAATCAAGGAGAACTTTGTATTGAGATCCAAAGAGAGAGAGAAGAAGCCATCTAGCTAATAACTATGGACCTGAAGGTCTGTGGTAAACTACTCACACATCATCGGAGAGGCTATGGTGTTGATGTAGAAGCCCTCTATGATCGATTCCCCCTCCGACGAAGTGCCAAAAAAGGCCCCAAGATGGGATCTCACGGGTACAGAAGGTTGCGGCGGTGGAAATAGGGTTTCGTGGTACTCTCGGCGAAGGAAGTAGGTCGGTGGAGCCACGAGGGGCCCCACGAGGGTGGGGGCGCGCCTACCCCCCTGGGCGCGCCTTCCTGCCTCGTGGCCGCCTCGTTGCTTCCTTGACGTCCACTCCAAGTCTCCTGGATTGCGTTTGTTCCAAAAATAACTCTCCCGAACGTTTCATTCCGTTTGGATTCCGTTTGATATTCCTTTTCTGCGAAACACTGAAATAGGCAAAAACAGCAATTTGCACTGGGCCTCCGGTTAGTAGGTTAGTCCCAAAAATAATATAGAAGTGCATAATAAAGCCCATTAAACATCCAAAACAGATAATATAATAGCATGGAACAATCAAAAATTATAGATACGTTGGAGACGTATCAATCACACCATAGGGTTAGTTGTATGTTGATAGGACTATGTATGGGAGGGCAAGAGTGACAGAAGCTTCAACCTAGCATAGAAATTGATGCATACGGGATTGAAGGGGGACCAATATATCTTAATGCTATGGTTGGGTTTTACCTTAATGAACGTTAGTAGTTGCGGATGCTTGCTAATAGTTCCAATCATAAGTGCATAGAATTCCAAGTCAGGGATGACATGCTAGCAGTGGCCTCTCCCACATAAAACTTGCTATCGGTCTAGTAAAGTAGTCAATTGCTTAGGGACAATTTCGCAAATCCTACCACCACTTTTCCACACTCGCTATACTAACTTTATTGCTTCTTTATCTAAACAGCCCCTAGTTTTTATTTACGCGCTCTTTATTATCTTGCAAACCTATCTGTTACACCTACAAAGTACTTCTAGTTTTATACTTGTTCTAGGTAAAGCGAATGTTAAGCGTGCGTAGAGTTGTATCGGTGGTCGATAAAACTTGAGGAAATATCTGTTCTACCTTTAGCTCCTCGTTGGGTTCGACACTCTTACTTATCGAAAGAGGCTACAATTGATCCCCTATACTTGTGGGTTATCAAGACCTTTTTCTGGCGCCGTTGCCGGGGAGCAATAGCGTGGGGTGAATATTCTCGTGTGTGCTTGTTTGCTTTATCACTAAGTAATTTTTATTTTCTGTTCTAAGTTGTTCTCTATCTTTAGTTATGGATATGGAACACGAAATACCAAAAAATTAGGTTTACTTGCTACTCATGGAGATGGGGAACCTCCTAAAACCCTCGATGCTCATTATGTGAAAGATATTATGCACTACTTTAATAATCCTGAGAAAACCCATTCAATTATATAATGGGAGACACGTTGGATCAATGTGAATACTTTAGGGATTATCACTTGACTCAAAAAGGGAAACTATTATGGGATCAAATTCATGTGTTGCATTGGTATGCTCGGGAACTATGCAGATATGATTATACTTGTTGCTCTAGGATGAAGGCTCCACACCTTCCCTTTTCATGCAGATTTAATGATAATAAAACCTTGGCTTCTTATGCTAATGGTATATATGATTACTATGATGTGGAACAGATAGAAGAATTCGTTGCTTTTATGGGTGCTTATGAAATTGAATCTTTGTTTAAAGAGTGTGAAAATCTTGATGATGCTGTTTATAGACCTGGAAATTTTGCTATACTTAAATATTGCTATGAGAATTATGAATTCAATTCTGATATTGATGAATTTATTTAGAGTGTCTCCGCTGTCCACGAAGAGACTAATATTTTGCAGGAGTCTATGGAAGAAGAAATTGATGAAATTGTGAGCTCATTGGATGAAAAAGATGAGGAGGAGAGTGAAGAACAAAAGGAGGAAGAGCGGATTAGCTACCCATGCCCACCTTCTAATGAGAGTAACTCTTCAACTCATACATTGTTTAATTTCCCTTCGTGCTTACCGAAGGATGATTGCTATGATAATTGCTATGATCCCTTTAATTCGTTTGAAATATCCCTTTTTGATGAACTTGATGTTTGCTATGCTTGTGGCCAAGATGCCAATATGAATGATGCTTATGGAGATGAACTTGCTATAGTTCCTTATGTTAAGAATGAAATTGTTTCTATTGCACCCACGCATGATAGTCCTGTTATCTTTTTGAATTCTCCAAACTACACTATATCGGAGAAGTTTGTTCTTATTAAGGATTGTATTGATGGGTTGCGTTTTACTTCTACTCATGATGATTTTGATAGATATAATATGCCTGTGCTTGCTGCTCCTACTTGCAATTATTATGAGAGAGGAACTATATCTCCACCTCTCTATGTTTCCAATATGACAAAATTGCAAGAAACTATTTATACTATGCATTGGCCTTTACTATGTGTGCATGAATTGTTCTTTTATGACATACCGATGCATAGGAAGAGAGTTAGACTTCGTTGTTGCATGATATATGTTACTTTGTGCTCACTACTAAATCACAAATCATTGTTAATTAAAATTGACTTTGATATACCTTGGGACCCGGGTGGATCCATTACTTGAGCACTATATGCCTAGCTTAAGGGCTTTAAAGAAAGCGCTGCCAGGGAGACAACCCGGAAGTTTTAGAGAGTCATTTATTTCTGTTGAGTGCTTTTATATAGTTTAAAAACAAAAAATATAGAGGGGAACCCAAAACTTTTCAAAAAGGAAAGTGAAAGTGAGAGAGACAAGCATTGTTGAAGTGGGGGAGCTCCTTGAACTTTGTTCATGCTCACAGAAACTTTGTGAATCTTGATTACATAAACTTTTCAACAAAAATAATTATCCCCTTGTACAATTCCATTGTATCATAAAAATAATGTGCCAAGATTTTCCTTTAGGATGTTTACATTACTTGTTGGTTTGTGCGGTGCAAAACAGAAACTTTGGCTGTAGTGCGCGATTTTACATTTCTTACTGGAACATCAAACGGTTCTGAAACTTTTTGCACTGTATTTCTATACAATTTTTTTCCTATTTTTTTTGGAATTTTTGTAGTACCAGAGCTATGGTGAATGTTCAGATTACTACAAACTGTCCTATTTAAGACAGATTCTGTTTTGGATGCATAGGTTGCCTGTTTTGATGAAACTATCAATTTCTATCAGTGGATTAAGCCATGGAAAAGTTATATTACAGTAGCTACAATGCAAAAACAAAATATGAGTTGGATTGCAACAGTACTTAGAGTAGTGATTTGCTTTATTATACTAACGGATCTTACCGAGCTTTTTGTTGAGTTTTGTGTGGATGAAGTGTTCGAAGATCGATGAGGACTCGATATGACGATAAGGAGGAGAGGCAAGAGCTCAATCTTGGGGATGCCCAAGGCACCCCAAGTAAATATTCAAGGAGACTCAAGCGTCTAAGCTTGGGGATGCCCCGGAAGGCATCCCATCTTTCTTCAACAAGTATTGGTATGTTTCCGGATTTGTTTCGTTCATGTGATATGTGCAAATCTTGGGGCGTGTTTTGCATTTAGTTTTCACTTTTCTTTTCTTTTATGCACCATGCTAGTATGAGATAGTCCTTGGTTGATTTCTAGAATGCTCATTGCACTTCACTTATATTTTTTTGAGTATGGCTTTATAGAATGCTTCATGTGCTTCACTTATATCATTTGAAGTTTGGATTGCTTGTTCCTCTTCACATAGAAAACCGCCATTTGTAGAATGCTCTTTTGCTTCACTTATATTTTTTAGAGCGTGGGCATTCTTTTGTAGACAGAATTAAACTCTCTTGCTTCACTTATATCTATTTAGAGAGATGACAGGAATTGGTCATTTACATGGTTAGTCATAAAATCCTACATAAAACTTGTAGATCACTGAATATGATATGTTTTATTCCTTGCAATAGTTTTGCGATATAGAGATGATAATATGTGGGAGGTACTAGTAAATGGTTGTGTTTAGTAAGAATATTGGTGTTAAGGTTTGTGATTCCGAAGCATGCACGTATAGTCTCTCGTTATGCTAAGAAGTTGGAGCATGATTTATTATTGATTGTCCTCCTTATGAGTGGCGGTCGGGGACGAGCGATGGTCTTTTCCTACCAATCTATCCCCCTAGGGGCATGCGCAGTAGTAATTTGCTTCGAGGGCTAATAAACTTTTGCAATAAGTATATGAGTTCTTTATGACTAATGTGAGTCCATGGATTATACGCAATCTTACCTTTCCACAATTTTCTAGCCTCTACGGTACCATGCATTGCCCTTTCTCACCTCGAGAGTTGGTGCAAACTTCGCCGGTGCATCCAAACCCCGTGATACGATACGCTCTATCACACATAAGCCTCCTTATATCTTCCTCAAAACTGCCACCATACCTACCTATCATGGCATTTCCATAGCCATTCCGAGTTATATTGCCATGCAACTTCCATCATCATCATATACATGACTTGAGCATTCATTGTCATATTGCTTTGCATGATCGTAAGATAGCTAGCATGATGTTTTCATGGCTTGTCCTTTTTTGATATCTTTGCTACGCTAGATCATTGCACATCCCGGTACACCGCCGGAGGCATTCATATAGAGTCATATTTTTGTTCTGGTATCGAGTTGTAATAATGAGTTGTAAGTAAATGAAAGTGTGATGATCATCATTATTAGAGCATTGCCCCAGCGAGGAAAGGATGATGGAGACTATGATTCCCCCACAAGTCGGGATGAGACTCTGGACTTTTAAAAAAAGAGGCCAAAGAAGCCCAAATAAAAAAAGGGAGCCAAAGAAGCCCACCAAAACAAAAAAAACAAAAAACAAAAAAAATGAGAGAAAAAGAGAGAAGGGGCAATGTTACTATCCTTTTACCACACTTGTGCTTCAGAGTAGCGCCATGTTCTTCATATAGAGAGTCTCTTGAGTTATCACTTTCATATACTAGTGGGAATTTTCATTATAGAACTTGGCTTGTATATTCTGATGATGGGCTTCCTCAAATGCCCGAGGTCTTCATGAGCAAGAAAGTTGGATGCGCACTGACTTAGTTTCAGTTTGAGCTTTCATAGACTTATAGCTCTGGTGCATCCATTGCATGGCAATCCCTACTCCTCGCATTGACATCGATTGATGGACATCTCCATAGCCCGTTGATTAGCCACGTCGATGTGAGACTTTCTCCCTTTTTGTCTTCTCCACACAACCTCCATCATCATATTTTGTTCCACCTGTAGCGCTATATCCATGGCTTGCACTCAAGTATTGCGTGAGGGTTGAAGAAGCTGAAGCACGTTAAAAAGTATGAACCAATTGCTCGGCTTGTCATTGGGGTTGTGCATGATAAATACTTTTTGTTAAGAAGACAGAGCATGACAAGATTATATGATTTTGCAGGGATAGCGTTCTTTAGCATTGATATTTTGAAAGACATGATTGTTTGTTGGGATGCCTGAGTATTGATGTATTTATGTCAAATTATAGACTATTGCTTTGAATCACTCGTGTCTTAATATTCATGCCATGATTATATTACATGATCAAGATTATGCTAGGTAGCATTCCACATCAAAAATTATCCTTTTTATCATTTACCTACTCGAGGACAAGCAGGAATTAAGCTTGGGGATGTTGATACGTCTCTGTCGTATCTACAATATTTGATTGTTCCATGCCAATATTCTACAACTTTTACATACTTTTGGCAACTTTTTATACTATTTTTGGGACTAACATATTGATCCAGTGGCCAGTACCAGTTCCTGTTTGTTGCATGTTTTTTGTTTCGCAGAAAAACCATATCAAATGGAGTCCAAACGGGATAAAAACTGACAGAGATTTTTTTTGAATAGATGTGAATTTTGGGAAGTGGAATCAATGCGAGACGATGCCCGAGGGGCCCATGAGGGTGAGGGGCGCGCCCTGGGACCTCGTGGCCACCCCGTAAGGCGGTTGGTGCCCTTCTTTCGCCGCAAGAAAGCTAATATCCGGATAAAAATCGTGTCCAAATTTCAGCCCAATCGGAGTTACGGATCTCCGGGAATATAAGAAACGGTGAAAGGACAGACAGGGAGCGCAGAAACAGAGAGAGACAGAGAGACAGATCCAATCTCGGAGGGGCTCTCGCCCCTCCCATGCCATGGAAGCCAAGGAACAGGGGGAAACCCTTCTCCCATCTAGGGAGAAGTTCAAGGAAGAAGAAGAAGAAGGGGGGCCCTCTCCCCCTCGCTTTCGGTGGCGCCGGAGTGCCACCGGGGCCATCATCGTCACCGCAATCTACACCAACACCTCCTTCATCTTCACCAACATCTTCATCACCTTCCCCCATCTACCTACAGCGGTCCACTCTCCCGCAACCCGTTGTACCCTCTACTTGAACATGGTGCTTTATGCTTCATATTATTATCCAATGATGTGCTGCCATCCTATGATGTCTGAGTAGATTTTCGTTGTCCTATCGTAATTGGTGAATTGCTATGATTGGTTTAATTTGCTTGTGGTTATGTTGCTGCCCTTTGGTGCCCATCATATGAGCGCGCGCATGGATCACACCATAGGGTTAGTTGTATGTTGATAGGACTATGTATTGGAGGGCAAGAGTGACAGAAGCTTCAACCTAGCATAGAAATTGATGCATACGGGATTGAAGGGGGACCAATATATCTTAATGCTATGGTTGGGTTTTACCTTAATGAACGTTAGTAGTTGTGGATGCTTGATAATAGTTCCAATCATAAGTGCATAGAATTCCAAGTCAGGGATGACATGCTAGCAGTGGCCTCTCCCACATAAAACTTGCTATCGGTCTAGTAAAGTAGTCAATTGCTTAGGGACAATTTCGCAACTCCTACCACCACTTTTCCACACTCGCTATACTAACTTTATTGCTTCTTTATCTAAACAACCCCTAGTTTTTATTTACACGCTCTTTATTATCTTGCAAACCTATCCCGTTACACCTACAAAGTACTTCTAGTTTTATACTTGTTCTAGGTAAAGCGAATGCTAAGCGTGCGTAGAGCTGTATCGGTGGTCGATAAAACTTGAGGGAATATTTGTTCTACCTTTAGCTCCTCGTTGGTTTCGACACTCTTACTTATCGAAAGAGGCTACAATTGATCCCCTATACTTGTGGGTTATCACATATCTTGCTGGTAAATCGCCGAGCGAGCCGCTGCAAGGTCACGCTCCTCATCCAGGAGGTCAAGAGCATCATGACGTGCATTTTAATTACTAGCTTCAACATAAGCCGCCACACGGGGCGAGTCATGACGGATGTCACTAGGGAGAACCGCCTCTGCTCCGTAAACCATGAAGAAAGGCGTGTAACCTATAGATCTGTTGGGGGTAGTATTGATATTCCATAGCACTGAGGGCAACTCCTCCACCCAACAACCCGGCGTCCTCTGCAAAGGGACCATAAGCCAGGGTTTTATGCCTCTCAAGATTTCTTGATTGGCTCTTTCAGCTTGACCATTGTACTGGGGGTGGGCCACAGATGAAACATCAAGACGAATATGTTCATGTTGACAGAATTCTTTCATAGCACCTTTAGACAGATTAGTGTCATTATCAGTGATGATGCTGTGAGGGTAACCAAAACGGAAAATCACCTTTTTGATGAATTGAACCTCCGTTGCCGCGTCACACTTGCTGACCGACTCTGCCTCAACCTAGTTTGTAAACTTGTCAACCGCCACCAATAGGTGAGTCTTTTTGTCCTAGGATCTTTTAAAAGGTCCAACCATATCCAGCCCCCAGACTGAAAACGGCCAAGTAATTAGAATCATCCTCAATTCTTGAGCCGGCACATGAGCTCGTCTTGAGAATTTCTGACAACCATCACATTTGCTGACAAAATCCTCTGCATCAGCATGAGCTGTCAGCCAATAGAACCCATGACGAAAAGCCTTAGCCATGAGAGACTTAGAGCCGGCATGATGGCCACAATCTCCTTCATGAATCTCTCGTAGAATCTCACGGCCCTCCTCACGAGAAACACAACGTTGAAATGCCCCTGTGACACTGCATCGGTGCAACTCTCCATTGACAATAGTCATTGACTTAGACCGCCGGGTTATCTCCCTGGCCAAAGTTTCATCTTCAGGTAACTCACCCCAAGTCATATAAGCCAAATATGGAACTGTCCAACCAGGAATAGCATGAAGAGCCGCCACCAACTATGCCTCCGGGTCAGGAACAGCAAGATCTTCCTCTGTAGGCAATTTAACTGAAGGATTATGCAAAATATCAAGGAAAACATTAGGTGGTACCGTCTTACGCTGGGACCCTAGCCGGCTTAAAGCATCAGCCGCCTCATTTTTCCTGCGATCAACATGTTCCACTTGATAACCTTTGAAATGACCAGCAATAGCATCAACCTCTCGGTGATAAGCCGCCATGAGTGGATCTTTGGAATCCCAAGTTCATGAAACTTGCTGAGCCACCAAATCTGAGTCGCCAAAACACCTCACCCGGCTTAGATTCATCTCTTTAGCCATCCGAAGAACGTGGAGCAAGGCTGCATACTCAGCTGCATTATTAGTACAAGGGAACATCAACCTTAAGACATAACAAAATTTATCACCTCGTGGGGAAGTCAAAATAACTCCAGCCCCCGAGCCTTCCAACTGGCTGGATCCATCAAAGTGAATAGTCCAATGTGTGCTATCCGGCTTTTCCTCAGGCATCCGCAACTCTGTCCAGTCATTGATGGAATCCACAAGTGCTTGAGACTTGATAGCTGTCCGAGGCATATACTTCAAACCATGGGGTCCAAGCTCAATGGCCCACTTGGCTACCCGACCTGTGGCTTCTCTGTTTTGAATAATATCTTCTAAGGGAGCAAAACTGACCACAGTGATGGGATGACCGAAGAAATACTGCTTCAGTTTACGACTAGCCATGAACACCCCATAAACCAGCTTCTGCCAATGTGGGTACCTCTGCTTAGATTCAATGAGTACATCACTGACATAGTAAACCGGCCGCTGAACCAAATATTCCTTGCCCGATTCCTTCCTTTCCACAACAATTGCCACACTGACGGCTCTGCTATTAGCAGCCACATATAACAGTAAGGGCTCCTTATCAATTGGAGCTGCAAGGATTGGCGGCTCAGCCAACTGCTTTTTCAACGCCTCAAACGCCTGATCGGTAGCATCACTCCAGACAAAGTGATCCGTCTTCTTCATCATCTGATACAGAGGAATAGCCTTTTCGCCCAAACGGCTTACAAACTGGCTTAAGGCCGCAATACGACCCGCTAGACGCTGGACGTCATTGATGCATGCTGGTTTAGCCAAAGAAGTAATAGCCTTGATTTTCTCCGGGTTAGCTTCAATGCCTCTTTCAGAGACCAAAAAACCCAGAGCTTGCCTACTGGCACACCAAAGACACACTTGGCCGGTTTAAGCATCATTTTATAGACCCAGAGATTGTCAAACGTTTCTTTCAAATCATCTATCAAGGTCTCCTTCTTCCTGGATTTCACAACAATATCATCCACATAAGCATGAACATTGCGTCTAATCTGGTCATGGAGGCAATTCTGAACGCACCGCTGATAAGTCGCCTGGGCACTCTTAAGCCCAAAAGGCATAGACACATAGCAGAAGGCTCCAAAGGGAGTGGTGAAAGATGTCTTCTCCTGGTCCTTAATTGCCATCTTGATGTGATTATAACCAGAATAAGCATCCAAAAAACTCAAACGCTCACAACCCGCCGTAGCATCAATGATCCGATCAATACGAGGGAGAGCAAAAGGATCAGCCGGACAGGCTTTATTGAGATCTGTGTAATCCACGCACATGCGCCAGGTGCCAATTTTCTTAAGTACCAGTACCGGGTTAGCCAACCATTTAGGATGAAAATTTTCAATGATGAACCCAACCGCCAAGAGTCGGGCCACTTCTTCACCAATGGCCTTACACCTCTCTTCATTAAAACGGCGAAGGAATTGCTTGACCGTTGTAAAATTTGGATCAACATTGAGAGTGTGCTCAGCAAGTTCCCTCGGTACACCTAGCATGTCCGAAGGCTTCCATGCAAAGATGTACCGGTTCTCACGGATGAGCTCGATGAGCGTGCTTTCCTATTTTGGATCCATATTAGCACTGATACTGAACTGCTTGGATGAGTCGCCCGGAACAAACTCAACCAGCTTAGTGTCATCTGCCGACTTAAACTTCAACAAAGGGTCATGCTCTGTAGTTGGCTTTTTCAAAGGTGTCATATCGGCCGGGTCAACATTGTCTTTGTATAACTTCAACTCCTCTGTTGCACAAACAGACTCAGCATAAGCAACATCGCCCTCTTCACACTCCAAAGCTATCTTCCTGTTGCTGTGTACTGTGATAGTGCCCTTACGACCCGACATCTTAATCTGCAGATAAGCATTACAAAGCCGTGCCATGAATTTAGCATAAGCCGGCCGTCCAAACAGGGCATGATAAGGGATCTTAATCTTGACTACATCGAAAGTCAATGTCTCAGCTCTGTAATCATGATCATCACCAAAGGCAACCTCCAAAGCTATCTTACCCACTGATACGTCTCCAACGTATCTATAATTTTTGATTGTTCCATGCTATTATATTATCCATCTAGAATGTTTTATATGCATTTATATGCTATTTTATATGATTTTTGGGACTAACCTATTAACCTAGAGCCCAGTGCCAGTTTTTGTTTTTTCCTTGGTTTTGATTTTTACAGAAAAGGAATACCAAATGGAGTCCAATGGACATGCCAATTTTTGACGATTTTTTATGGACCAAAAGAAGACCCCGGAGCAAAAGAGTTGGGCCAGGAGAGTCCCGGGCTGCCCACGAGGGTGGGGGCGCGCCCAGCCCCCCTGGGCATGGGCCCCTGCCTCGTGGGCAACCCGGAGACCCCCCTGACTTGTTCTCTACGCCAAAACATCCTATAAATACTAAAACCTCCAGAAAATAACCTAGATCAGGAGTTCCGCCGCCGCAAGCCTCTGTAGCCACCAAAAACCAATCGAGACCCTGTTCCGGCACCCTGCCGGAGGGGGGATCCCTCACCGCTGGCCATCTTCATCATCCCGGTGCTCTCCATGACGAGGAGGGAGTAGTTCACCCTCGGGGCTGATGGTATGTACCAGTAGCTATGTGTTTGATCTCTCTGTCTCTCTCTCTCGTGTTCTTGATTTGGCACGATCTTGATGTATCGCGAGCTTTGCTATTATAGTTGGATCTTATGATGTTTCTCCCCCTCTACTCTCTTGTAATGGATTGAGTTTTCCCTTTGAAGTTATCTTATCGGATTGAGTCTTTAAGGATTTGAGAACACTTGATGTATGTCTTGCATGTGCTTATCTGTGGTGACAATGGGATATTCACGTGATCTACTTGATGTATGTTTTGGTGATCAACTTGCGGGTTCAGTGACCTTGTGAACTTATGCATAGGGGTTGGCACACGTTTTCGTCTTGACTCTCCGGTAGAAACTTTGGGGCACTCTTTGAAGTACTTTGTGTTGGTTTGAATAGATGAATCTGAGATTGTGTGATGCATATCGTATAATCATACCCACGGATACTTGAGGTGACATTGGAGTATCTAGGTGACATTAGGGTTTTGGTTGATTTGTGTCTTAAGGTGTTATTCTAGTACGAACTCTATGATAGATCGAACGGAAATAATAACTTCGTGTTATTTTACTACGGACTCTTGAATAGATCGATCCGAAAGAATAACTTTGAGGTGGTTTCGTACCCTACCATAATCTCTTCGTTTGTTCTCCGCTATTAGTGACTTTGGAGTGACTCTTTGTTGCATGTTGAGGGATAGTTATATGATCCAATTATGTTATTATTGTTGAGAGAACTTGCACTAGTGAAAGTATGAACCTGAGGCCTTGTTTCCTAGCATTGCAATACCGTTTACGCTCACTTTTACCACTTGCTGCCTTGCTGTTTTTATATTTTCAGATTACAAATACCCATATATACCATCCATATTGCACTTGTATCACCATCTATTCGCCGAACTAGTGCACCTATACAATTTACCATTGTATTGGGTGTGTTGGGGACACAAGAGACTCTTTGTTATTTGGTTGCAGGGTTGCTTGAGAGAGACCATCTTCATCCTACGCCTCCCACGGATTGAGGTCATCCACTTGAGGGAAATTTGCTACTGTCCTACAAACCTCTGCACTTGGAGGCTCAACAACGTCCACAAGAAGAAGGTTGCGTAGTAGACATCAAGCTCTTTTCTGGCGCCGTTGCCGGGGAGGTTAGTCCTTGAAGGTATATCTTTAAATCTTGCAATCGAATCTTTTAGTTTCTTGTTTTATCACTAGTTTAGTCTATAAAAGAAAACTACAAAAAAATGGAATTGAGGGTGCCTCATATGCTTCATCGTTTTAATGTCTTCCGTGAAAATAAGGATTCCGATAATTGTGCTCAATTGCTAGAGGAAGAATGCATTAAAATGTTTGGCACTAAATCTTTGAATGATGAGCATGATTGCAATATTGTTAGTATGAATTCTTTGAACATCCATGATGCTAATGATATGCAAAGCCACAAGCTTGGGGATGCTATGTTTGATGAAGATGATATGTTTAGTCGCCCAAGTTTTGATGATCAAATTTATTATGATGAAAGCATGCTTCCTATTTATGATGATTATTGTGATGACACGTATGCTATAAAGAATAAAGATAACCATGAAACTTGTCATCAAGATTTTAATTTTCAATTGGATTATGCTTCACATGATAGTTATTTTGTTGAGTTTGCTCCCACTACTATTGATGAGAATAAATTTGCTTATGTGGAGAGTAGTAAAATTTCTATGCAAGTAGATGATGAAAAGAATGCTTTATGTGCTGGTTATATGGTTGAATTCATTCATGATGCTACTGAAAATTATTGTGAGAGAGGATCATATACTTCTACATATTGCAATAATATCAAGTTCCTCTCTATGTGTTGAAAATCTTGAAGATTTGCTTGTTTTACCTTCCTATGCTAGTTGATTATTGTTCCCATAAGTTTTTTGCTCACAAAATCCCTATTCATAGGAAGTGGGTTAGACTTAAATGTGCTTGCCATGTGTTTCATGATGCTCTCTTTATGTTTCAATTCTCATCTTTTATACGAGCATCATTGAAATCATCATGCCTAGCTAGAAAGGCATTAAAGAAAAGCGCTTGTTGGGAGACAACCCAATATTTACCCCTACTGTTTTTGTGTGTTCACATGATTAAGCTACTGTAGTAAACATGTTTTATAGCTTTTGTTTCAATAAAGTGCCAAGTAGAACCTTTGGAAAGACTTGGGTGGTAGTGGTAGTTAATTTGATCTTGCTGTAAAAACAGAAACTTTGCGCTCAGAATGTGATAAAATACTGATTCTTTTTGCAGAAGATCAATAAACAAATTACCTAGGAATTCCTGTTTTTCAGAATTTTTGGAGTTCCATAAGTATACGTTTGATACAGATTACTACAGACTGTTCTGTTTTAGACAGATTCTGTTTTCATTGTGTTGTTTGCTTATTTTGATGAATCTATTAGTAGTATCGGAGGGTATGAACCATAGAGAAGTTGGAATACAGTAGATATAACACCAATATGAATTTAGAATGAGTTCACAACAGTACCTAAGTGGTGGTCTTATTTTCTTATACTAACGGAGCTTACGAGTTTTCTGTTGAGTTTTGTGTTGTGAAGTTTTCAAGTTTTGGGTAAAGATTCGATGGACTATGGAATAAGGAGTGGCAAGAGCCTAAGCTTGGGGATGCCCAAGGCACCCCAAGGTAAAATTCAAGGACAACCAAAAGCTTAAGCTTGGGGATGCCTTGGCATCCCCTCTTTCGTCTTCGTTCATCGGTAACTTTACTTGGAGCTATATTTTTATTCACCACATGATATGTGTTTTGCTTGGAGCGTCAATTTATTTTGTTAGGATTTGCTTGCTGTTATTTAGAACAATGTTTTGCATCTTTTATTTCAATAAAAGTGGCATTGATAGCGTTTACTTTGCCTATTTTACAAGTATACATGTTGCTGTTTGAAAACAGAAAGTTTACCGCTGTTGCAAAAATTCCCTAGAAAGTCAGAATGTGATAAAATGTTGAAACCTTTTGCATAATAAGCTCTGATGAATTTACTACAGTGGGAATTTTCTTTCATAATTTTTGGAGCTAGGGAAGTATGGATCTTGCTGCATTCTTTACAGACTGTCCTGTTTATGCAGATTGCTGTTATGTTTGCATTGTTTGCATATGTTTGCTTGTTTAATGATTATATTTGAGGATAGGACTATTAAATATGCAGAGGCATTTAGTATGAAATGTTGAATAATAATTTTAGTGATTTTCTACAGTATAGTATGATAAGGTTTTTGCATTGGTTTATACTAACTTATCTCACGAGTCCTTGTTGAGTTTTGTGTGGTTGAAGCTTTTGAGATTTAGGGAGACCGTGATATGAGAGGAATCAAGGAGACACAAAAGCTCAATATTGGGGATGCCCAAGGCATCCCAAGATAGTATTTCAAGAAGTCTCAAGCGTCTAAGCTTGGGGATGCTCCGGTTGGCATCCTACCTTCTTCTTCAAGAACTATCGGTTAGTATCGGTTGATCCTAAGTTTTTGCTTCTTCACGTGATGTTTGCTATTCTTAGAATGTCATTTCATTTTGTTTTGCTTGCTGTTTGAATAAAATATCAAGATCTGAAATTATTAAATGGGAGAGTCTTCACATAGTTACATAATTATTCAACTACTCATTGATCTTCACTTATACCTTTCGGAGTAGTTTGTCATTTGCTCTAGTGCTTCACTTATATCCTTTTAGAGCACGGCGGTGGTTTTATTTTGAAGAAATAGATGAACTCTCATGCTTCACTTATATTATTTTGAGAGTCCTTTAGAACAGCATGGTAATTTGCTTTGGTTATGAATTTAGTCCTAATATGATGGGCATCCAAGATGGGTATCATAAAAACTATCATATAAAGTGCATTGAATACTATGAGAAGTTTGATTCCTTATGATTGTTTTGAGATATGAAGATGGTGATATTAGAGTCATGCTAGTTGAGTAGTTGTGAATTTGAGAGATACTTGTGTTAAAGTTTGTGATTCCCGTAGCATGCACGTATGGTGAACCGTTATGTGATGAAGTCGGAGCATGATTTATTTTTTGATTGTCTTCCTTATGAGTGGCGGTCGGGAACGAGCGATGGTCTTTTCCTACCAATCTATCCCCCTTGGAGCATGCGAGTAGTACAGCGTTTCGATAACTAATAGATTTTTGCAATAAGTATGTGAGTTCTTTATGACTAATGTTGAGTCCATGGATTATACGCACTCTCACCCTTCCACCATTGCTAGCCATTCTAATACCGCACACCTTTCGCCGGTATCATACACCCACCATATACCTTCCTCAAAACAGCCACCATACCTACTTATCATGGCATTTCCATAGCCATTCCGAGATATATTGCCATGCAACTTTCCACCGTTCCGTTTATTATGACACGCTTCATCATTGTCATATTGCTTTGCATGATCATGTAGTTGACATTGTATTTGTGGCAAAGCCACCGTTCATAATTCTTTCATACATGTCACTCTTGATTCATTGCACATCCCGGTACACCGCCGGAGGCATTCACATAGAGTCATATTTTGTTCTTAGTATTGAGTTGTAATTCTTGAGTTGTAAGTAAATAAAAGTGTGATGATCATCATTATTAGATCATTGTCCTAAGTGAGGAAAGGATGATGGAGACTATGATTCCCCCACAAGTCGGGATGAGACTCCGGACTAACAAAAAAAAGAGGTCATAAAAAAGAGAGAGAAAAGGCCCAAATAAAATAAAAAAATGAGAGAAAAAGAGAGAAGGGGCAATGCTACTATCCTTTTACCACACTTGTGCTTCAAAGTAGCACCATGATCTTCATGATAGAGAGTCTCCTATGTTGTCACTTTCATATACTAGTGGGAATCTTTCATTATAGAACTTGGCTTGTATATTCCAATGATGGGCTTCCTCAAAGTGCCCTAGGTCTTCGTGAGCAAGCAAGTTGGATGCACACCCACTTAGTTTCCTTTGTTGAGCTTTCATACACTTATAGCTCTAGTGCATCTGTTGCATGGCAATCCCTACTCACTCACATTGATATCTATTAATGGGCATCTCCATGGCCCGTTGATACGCCTAGTTGATGTGAGACTATCTTCTCCTTTTTGTCTTCTCCACAACCACCATTCTATTCCACCTATAGTGTTATGTCCATGGTTCATGCTCATGTATTGCGTGAAGATTGAAAAAGTTTGAGAACACCAAAAGTATGAAACAATTGCTTGGCTTGTCATCGGGGTTGTGCATGATTTAAATATTTTGTGTGGTGAAGATAGAGCATAGCTAGACTATATGATTTTTTAGGGATAACTTTCTTTGGCCATGTTATTTTGAGAAGACATAATTGCTTTGTTAGTTGCTTGAAGTATTATTATTTTTATGTCAATATTAAAATTTTATCTTGAATCTTTCGGATCTGAACATTCATGCCACAATAAAGAAAATTACATTCATACATATGTTAGGTAGCATTCCACATCAAAAATTCTGTTTTAATCATTTATCTACTCGAGGACGAGCAGGAATTAAGCTTGGGGATGCTGATACGTCTCCAATGTATCTATAATTATTGATTGTTCCATGCTATTATATTATCCATCTAGGATGTTTTATATGCATTTATATGCTATTTTATATGATTTTTGGGACTAACCTATTAACCTAGAGCCCAGTGCCAGTTTATGTTTTTTCCTTGTTTTTGAGTTCTACAGAAAAGGAATACCAAACGGAGTCCAATGGACGTTCCAATTTTTGACAATTTTTTATGGACCAAAAGAAGACCCCGGAGTAAAAGAGTTGGGCCAGGCGAGTCCCAGGCTGCCCACGAGGGTGGGGGGCGCGCCCAGCTCCCCTGGCGTGGGCCCCTGCCTTGTGGACAACCCGGAGACCCCCCCTGACTTGTTCTCTATGCCAAAACATCCTATAAATACTGAAACCTCCAGAAAATAACCTAGATCGGGAGTTCCGTCGCCGCAAGCCTCTGTAGCCACCAAAAACCAATCGGGACCCTGTTCTGGCACCCTGCCGGAGGGGGGATCCCTCACCGCTGGCCATCTTCATCATGTCGGCGCTCTCCATGACGAGGAGGGAGTAGTTCACCCTCGGGGCTGAGGGTATGTACCAGTAGCTATGTGTTTGATCTCTCTCTCTCTCGTGTTCTTGATTTGGCACGATCTTGATGTATCGCGAGCTTTGCTATTATAGTTGGATCTTATGATGTTTCTCCCCCTCTACTCTCTTGTAATGGATTGATTTTTCCCTTTGAAGTTATCTTATCGGATTGAGTCTTTAAGGATTTGAGAACACTTGATGTATGTCTTGCATGTGCTTATCTGTGGTGACAATGGGATATTCACGTGATCTACTTGATGTATGTTTTGGTGATCAACTTGCGGCTTCAGTGACCTTGTGAACTTGTGCATAGGGGTTGGCAATCGTTTTCGTCTTGACTCTCCGGTAGAAACTTTGGGGCACTCTTTGAAGTACTTTGTGTTGGTTTGAATAGATGAATCTGAGATTGTGTGATGCATATCGTATAATCATACCCACGGATACTTGAGGTGACATTGGAGTATCTAGGTCACATTAGGGTTTTGGTTGATTTGTTTCTGAAGGTGTTATTCTAGTACGAACTCTATGATAGATCGAACGGAAAGAATAGCTTCGTGTTATTTTACTACGGACTCTTGAATAGATCGATCTGAAAGAATAACTTTGAGGTGGTTTCGTACCCTACCATAATCTCTTCGTTTGTTCTCCGCTATTAGTGACTTTGGAGTGACTCTTTGTTGCATGTTGAGGGATAGTTATATGATCCAATTATGTTATTATTGTTGAGAGAACTTGCACTAGTGAAATTATGAACCTTAGGCCTTGTTTCCTAGCATTGCAATACCGTTTACGCTCACTTTTACCACTTGCTGCCTTGCTGTTTTTATATTTTCAGATTACAAATACCCATATCTACCATCCATATTGCACTTGTATCACCATCTCTTCGCCGAACTAGTGCACCTATACAATTTACCATTGTATTGGGTGTGTTGGGGACACAAGAGACTCTTTGTTATTTGGTTGCAGGGTTGCTTGAGAGAGACCATCTTCATCCTACGCCTCCCACAGATTGATAAACCTTAGGTCATCCACTTGAAGGAAATTTGCTACTGTCCTACAAACCTCTGCACTTGGAGGCCCAACAACGTCCACAAGAAGAAGGTTGCATAGTAGACATCACCCACTGGGTACGCCGACTTACCAAGCACCACCCCATGAAAAACAGTAGAAGACGACTTAAGATCTTTGTCAGTCAAATTCATACGGTGAAAAGTATCATAGTAAAGGTTATTGATGTTGTTGCCTCCATCCATGAGCACCTTAGTGAACTTGTACCCTCCAACCTGAGGCGCGACCACCAAAGCCAACTGACCCGGATTGTCAACCCGGGGCAGGTGATCCTCATGGCTCCATACAATACGATGTTCAGACCATCGCAAGTATCGAGGGACTGCCGGCTCAACCGCATTCACCGCCCGCTTATGAATCTTCTGACCTCGTTTGCACAAGCTCGTGGTAAATACATGATATTGACCACTATTCAGCTATTTCGGAGATCTCTGATAACCCGACTGCTGCTACTGATTCCCTTGACTAGGTTGCTGATTAAAACCACCTTCATTACCTTGGCCCTGGAAACCAGAGCTTGAGCCGCCGCCCCCAAAGCCAGGTCCTTGAGAACCGGACCCTGAGTCGCCATTCGGGTCATGATTATTCCGAAAAAATTGGAATTTATGTACTCCCTCATGATGAAGCAATCCTTCCATAGATGGCTGGCCGGCTTCTCTTGCGTACCATGCTTCGGGCAAGGTTGATTCATCATTGCCTCAAGGTTGAACTTTGGCCCTCCAAACCGGGGCGTTGACGCTTTCCCCTTGTGACACTGATTATTATTCTGCGTATTGGTGTTAGCCACAAAGTCTAAACCGCCGTCGGCTTTGCGCTTACCGTTGCCACCTTGACCCGCCATATTATATTGCTGTCCCTTTGCATTGCCACTCTTCTTCCCCTTGCCAGCCTTCTCCTCATCAGACTCGGGGTCTTTATGTTGGGGAACGTAGTATTTCAAAAGAATCCTACGATCACGCAAGATCTATCTAGGAGAATCATAGCAACGAGCGAGGAGAGTGTGTCCACGTACCCTTGTAGAACGAAAGCAGAAGCGTTTAGTACGCGGTTGATGTAGTCGAACCTCTTCGCGATCCAACCAATCCAAGTACCGAGCGCACGGGACCTTCGCGATCTGCCTACGTTCAGCTCGGTGACGTCCCTCGAACTCTTGATCCAGTTGAGGCCGAGGGAGAGTTTCGTCAGCACGATGGTGTGGTGACGGTGATGATGAATTTGCCGGCGCAGGGCTTCGCCTAAGCACTACGACGATATGACCGAGGTGTGTTTCTATGGAGGGGGGCACCGCACACGGCTAAAAGATCAACTTGTATGTTCTAGGGTGCCCCCTCCCCACGTATATAAAGGAGGGAGGGAGGAGGAGGCCGGCCAAGGGTGGCGCGAACAAGGGGGTGGGGAGTCCTACTCCAAGTAGGATTCGGCACCCCTTTCCTATTCCTACAAGGAGAAGGGGGAAATAGTGTTGGGGAACGTAGTATTTTCAAAAAAAATCCTACGCACACGCAAGATCATGGTGATGCATAGCAACGAGAGGGGAGAGTGTAGTCCACGTACCCTCGTAGACCGTAAGCGGAAGCGTTATGACAACGCGGTTGATGTAGTCGTACGTCTTCACGATCGATCGATCGATCCTAGTACCGAAAGTACGGCACCTCCGCGATCTGCACACGTTCGGCTCGGTGACGTCCCACGAACTCACGATCTAGCAGAGTGTCAAGGGAGAGCTTCGTCAGCACGATGGTGTGATGATGGTGATGATGAAGCTACCAGTGCAGGGCTTCGCCTAAGCACTAAAACGATATGATCGAGGTGGATTATGGCGGAGGGGGGCACCGCACACGGCTAAGAGATCAATGATCAACTTGTGTGTCTCTATGGGGTGCCCCCTCCCCCGTATATAAAGGATGGGAGGAGGAGGCCGGCTGGCCCAAGGGGCGCGCCAAGGGAGGGGAGGATTCCTCCTCCTAGTAGGAGTAGGACTCCCCCTTTCCTAGTCCAACTAGGAGGAGGAAGGGGGGAGGAAGGAGAGGAAGAAAGGGAGGGAAAGAGGGGGCGCCGCCCCCCTCCTTGTCCAATTCGGACTCCACAAGGGGGGGGCGCGGCCAGCCCTAGTCCCTCTCCTCTCTCTCTCTCTCTCACAAGGCCAATGTTGGCCCATTAGTTCCCCCGGGGGTTCCGATAACCCCCCGGCACTCCGAAAATTATCCGGTGACCACCAGAACTCATCCGGTGTCCGAATATAGTCATCCAATATATCATTCTTTATGTCTCGACCATTTCAAGACTCCTCGTCATGTCCGTGATCACATCCAGGACTCCGAACTATCTTCGGTTGATCAAAACACATAAACTCATAATACCGATCGTCACCGAACGTTAAGTGTGCGGACCCTACGGGTTCGAGAACTATGTAGACATGACCGAGACACGTCTCCGGTCAATAACCAATAGCGGAACCTGGATGCTCATATTGGCTCCCACATATTCTACGAAGATCTTTATCGGTCAAAACGCATAACAACATACGTTGTATCCTTTGTCATCGGTATGTTACTTGCCCGAGAGTCGATCGTCGGTATCTCAATACCTAGTTCAATCTCGTTACCGGCAAGTCTCTCTACTCGTTCCGTAATGCATCATCCCGCAACACACTCATTAGTCACATTGCTTGCAAGGCTTATAGTGATGTGCATTGCCGAGAGGGCCCAGAGATACCTCTCCGACAATCGGAGTGACAAATCGTAATCTCGATCTATGCCAACTCAACAAGTACCATTGGAGACACATTTAGAGCATCTTTATAATCACCCAGTTACGTTGTGACGTTTGGTAGCACACAAAGTGTTCCTCCGGTATTCGGGAGTTGCATAATCTCATAGTCATAGGAACATGTATAAGTCATGAAGAAAGCAATAGCAACATACTAAACGATCAAGTGCTAAGCTAACGGAATGGGTCAAGTCAATCACATCATTCTCTAATGATGTGATCCCGTTAATCAAATGACAACTCATGTCTATGGCTAGGAAACTTAACCATCTTTGATTCAACGAGCTAGTCAAGTAGAGGCATACTAGTGACACTGTGTTTGTCTATTTATTCACACATGTACTAAGTTTTTGGTTAATGCAATTCTAGCATGAATAACAAACATTTATCATGATATAAGGAAATATAAATAACAACTTTATTATTGCCTCTAGGGCATATTTCCTTCAGTCTCCCACTTGGACTAGAGTCAATAATCTAGATTACAAAATAATGATTCTAACACCCATGGAGTCTTGGTGCTGATCATGTTTTGCCCGTGAGAGAGGTTTAGTCAACGGGTCTGCAACATTCAGATCCGTATGTATCTTGCAAATCTCTATGTCTCCCTCCTTGACTTGATCGTGGATGGAATTGAAGCGTCTCTTGATGTGCTTGGTTCTCTTGTGAAATCTGGATTCCTTTGCCAAGGCAATTGCACCAGTATTGTCACAAAAGATTTTCGTTGGACCCGATGCACTAGGTATGACACCTAGATCGGATATGAACTCCTTCATCCAGACTCCTTCATTTGCTGCTTCCGAAGCAGCTATGTACTCCGCTTCACACGTAGATCCCGCCACGACGCTTTGCTTAGAACTGCACCAACTGACAGCTCCACCGTTTAATATAAATACGTATACGGTTTGTGACTTAGAGTGATCCGGATCAGTGTCAAAGCTTGCATCGACGTAACCATTTATAACGAGCTCTTTGTCACCTCCATAAATGAGAAACATATCCTTAGTCCTTTTCAGGTATTTTAGGATGTTCTTGACCGCTGTCCAGTGATCCACTCCTGGATTACTTGGGTACCTCCCTGCTAAACTAATAGCAAGGCACACATCAGGTCTGGTACACAGCATTGCAGACATGATAGTGCCAATGGCTGAAGCATAGGGAACAACTTTCTTTTTTCCTCTATCTTCTGCAGTGGTCGGGCATAGAGTCTGACTCAACTTCACACCTTGTAACACAGGCAAGAACCCTTTCTTTGCTTGATCCATTTTGAACTTCTTCAAAACTTTATCAAGGTATGTGCTTTGTGAAAGTCCAATTAAGCATCTCGATCTATCTTTATAGATCTTGATGCCCAATATATAAGCAGCTCCACCGAGGTCTTTCATTGAAAAACTCTTGTTCAAGTATCCTTTTATGTTATCCAGAAATTCTATATCATTTCCAATCAACAATATGTCATCTACATATAATATTAGAAATGCTACAGAGCTCCCACTCACTTTCTTGTAAATACAGGCTTCTCCAAAAGTCTGTATAAAACCATATGCTTTGATCACACTATCAACACATTTATTCCAACTCGGAGATGCCTGCACTAGTCCATAAATGGATCGCTGGAGCTTGCACACTTTGTTATCATCCTTTGGATCGATAAAACCTTCGGGTTGCATCATATACAACTCTTCTTCCAGAAATCCATTCAGGAATGCAGTCTTTACATCCATTTGCCAAATTTCATAATCATAAAATGCAGCAATTGCTAACATGATTCGGACGGACTTAAGCATCGCTACGGGTGAGAAGGTCTCCTCGTAGTCAACTCCTTGAACTTGTCGAAAACCTTTTGCAACAAGTCGAGCTTTGTAGACAGAAACATTACCGTCAGCGTCGGTCTTCTTCTTGAAGATCCATTTATTCTCAATGGCTTGCCGATCATCGGGCAAGTCAACCAAAGTCCACACTTTGTTCTCATACATGGATCCCATCTCAGATTTCATGGCCTCAAGCCATTTCGCGGAATCTGGGCTCATCATCGCTTCCTCATAGTTCGTAGGTTCGTCATGGTCAAGTAACATGACCTCCAGAACAGGATTACCGTACCACTCTGGTGCGGATCTTACTCTGGTTGACCTACGAGGTTTGGTAGTAACTTGATCTGAAGTTACATGATCATCATCATTAGCTTCCTCACTAATTGGTGTAGGGATCACAGGAACTGATTTCTGTAATGAACTACTTTCCGATTAGGGAGCAGGTACAGTTACCTCATCAAGTTCTACTTTCCTCCCACTCACTTCTTTCGAGAGAAACCCCTTCTCTAGAAAGGACCCACTCTTAGCAACGAATGTCTTGCCTTCGGATCTGTGATAGAAGGTGTATCCAACAGTTTCCTTTGGGTATCCTATGAAGACACATTTCTCGGATTTGGGTTCGAGCTTATCAGGTTGAAGCTTTTTCACATAAGCATCGCAGCCCCAAACTTTAAGAAACGACAACTTGGGTTTCTTGCCAAACCACAGTCCATAAGGTGTCGTCTCAATAGATTTAGATGGTGCCCTATTTAACGTGAATGCAGCCGTCTCTAAAGCATAACCCCAAAACGATAGCGGTAAATCAGTAAGAGACATCATAGATCGCACCATATCTAGCAAAGTACGATTACGACGTTCGGACACACCATTACGTTGTGGTGTTCCGAGTGGCGTGAGTTGTGAAACTATTCCGCTTTGTTTCAAATGAAGACCAAACTCGTAACTCAAATATCCTCCTCCATGATCAGATTGTAGAAACTTTATTTTCTTGTTACGATGATTTTCCACTTCACTCTGAAATTCTTTGAACTTTTCAAATGTTTCAGACTTATGTTTCATCAAGTAGATATACCCATATCTGCTCAAATCATCTGTGAAGGTGAGAAAATAACGATACCCGCCACGAGCCTCAATATTCATCGGACCACATACATCAGTATGTATGATTTCCCACAAATCTGTTGCTCGCTCAATTGTTCCGAAGAACGGAGTTTTAGTCATCTTGCCCATGAGGCATGGTTCACAAGTACCAAGTGATTCATAATCAAGTGATTCCAGAAGTCCATTAGAATGGAGTTTCTTCATGCGCTTTACACCAATATGACCCAAACGGCAGTGCCACAAATAAGTTGCACTATCATTATCAACTTTGCATCTTTTGGCTTCAATATTATGAATATATGTGTCACTACTATCGAGATTCAACAAAAATAGACCACTCTTCAAGGGTATGTGACCATAAAAGATATTACTCATATAAATAGAACAACCATTATTCTCGGATTTAAATGAATAACCATCTCGCATCAAACAAGGTCCAGATATAATGATCATGCTCAACGCTGGCACCACATAACAATTATTCAGGTCTAAAACTAATCCCGAAGGTAGATGTAGAGGTAGCGTGCTGATGGCGATCACATCGACTTTGGAACCATTTCCCACGCGCATCGTCACCTCGTCCTTAGCCAATCTTCGCTTAATCCGTAGTCCCTGTTTCGAGTTGCAAAAATTAGCAATAGAACCAGTATCAAATACCCAGGTACTATTGCGAGCATTAGTAATGTACACATAAATAACATGTATATCACATATACCTTTGTTCACCTTGCCATCCTTCTTATCCGCCAAATACTTGGGGCAGTTCCGCTTCAAGTGACCGGTTCTTTTGCAGTAGAAGCACTCAGTCTTAGGCTTAGGTCCAGACTTGGGCTTCTTCACTTGAGCAGCAACTTGTTTGTCGTTCTTCTTGAAGTTCCCCTTCTTCCCTTTACCTTTTTCTTGAAACTGGTGGTCTTGTTGACCATCAACACTTGATGCTCTTTCTTGATTTCTACCTCCGCAGCCTTTAGCATCGCGAAGAGCTCGGGAATTGTCTTCTCCATCCCTTGCATATTATAGTTCATCACGAAGCTCTTGTAGCTTGGTGGCAGTGATTGAAGAATTCTGTCAATGACACTATCATCAGGAAGATTAACTCCCAGTTGAATCAGGTGATTGTTATACCCAGACATTTTGAGTATATGTTCACTGACAGAACTATTCTCCTCCATCTTGCAGCTATAGAACTTATTGGAGACTTCATATCTCTCAATCCGGGCGTTTGCTTGAAATATTAACTTCAACTCCTGGAACATCTCATATGCTCCATGACGTTCAAAACATCGTTGAAGTCCCGGTTTTAAGCCGTAAAGCATGGCACACTGAACTATCGAGTAGTCATCAGCTTTGCTCTGCCAGACATTCATAACATCTGGCGTTGCTCCTGCACTGGGTTTGGCACCTAACGTGCTTCCAGGATGTAATTCTTCTGTGTAGCAATGAGGATAATCCTCAAGTTACGGACCCAGTCCGTGTAGTTACTACCATCATCTTTCAACTTAGCTTTCTCTAGGAACGTATTAAAATTCAACGGAACAACAGCACGGGCCATCTATCTACAACAACATAGACATGCAAAATACTATCAGGTACTAAGTTCATGATAAATTAAAGTTCAATTAATCAAATTACTTAAGAACTCCCACTTAGATAGACATCCCTCTAATCATCTAAGTGATCACGTGATCCAAATCAACTAAACCATGTCCGATCATCACGTGAGATGGAGTAGTTTTCAATGGTGAACATCACTATGTTGATCATATCTACTATATGATTCATGCTCGACCTTTCGGTCTCATTGTTCCGAGGCCATATCTGCATATGCTAGGCTCGTCAAGTTTAACCCGAGTATTCTGCGTGTGCAAAACTGGCTTGCACCCGTTGTATGTGAACGTAGAGCTTATCACACCCGATCATCACGTGGTGTCTCGGCACGACGAACTTTCGCAACGGTGCATACTCAGGGAGAACACTTGTATCTTGAAATTTAGTGAGAGATCATCTTATAATGCTACCGTCGAACTAAGCAAAATAAGATGCATAAAGGATAAACATCACATGCAATCAATATAAGTGATATGATATGGCCATCATCATCTTGTGCCTTTGATCTCCATCTCCAAAGCACCGTCATGATCACCATCGTCACTGGCGCGACACCTTGATCTCCATCGTAGCATCGTTGTCGTCTCGCCAACTATTGCTTCTACGACTATCGCTACCGCTTAGTGATAAAGTAAAGCAATTACATGGCGATTGCATTTCATACAATAAAGCGACAACCATATGGCTCCTGCCAGTTGACGATAACTCGGTTACAAAACATGATCATCTCATACAATAAAATATAGCATCATGCCTTGACCATATCACATCACAACATGCCCTGCAAAAACAAGTTAGACGTCCTCTACTTTGTTGTTGCAAGTTTTACGTGGCTGCTACGGGCTGAGCAAGAACCGTTCTTACCTACGCATCAAAACCACAACGATTTTTCGTCAAGTATGTGCTATTTTAACCTTCAACAAGGACCGGGCGTAGCCACACTCGATTCAACAAAAGTTGGAGAAACTGACACCCGCCAGCCACCTGTGTGCGAAGCACGTCGGTAGAACCAGTCTCGCGTAAGCGTACGCGTAATGTCGGTCCGGGTTGCTTCATCCAACAATACCGCTGAATCAAATTATGACATGCTGGTAAGCAGTATGACTATTATCGCCCACAACTCACTTGTGTTCTACTCGTGCATATAACATCTACGCATAAACCTGGCTTGGATGCCACTGTTGGGGAACGTAGTAATTTCAAAAAAATTCCTACGCACATACAAGATCATGGTGATGCATAGCAACGAGAGGGGAGAGTGTAGTCCACATACCCTCGTAGACCGTAAGCGGAAGCGTTATGACAACGCGGTTGATGTAGTCGTACGTCTTCATGATCGACCGATCCTAGTACCGAAAGTATGGCACCTTCGCGATCTGCACACGTTTGGCTCGGTGACGTACCACGAACTCATGATCCAGCAGAGTGTCGAGGGAGAGCTTCATCAGCACAAGGGTGTGATGATGGTGATGAAGAAGCTACCGGTGCAGGGCTTGGCCTAAGCACTGCAACGATATGACCGAGGTGGATTATGGTGGAGGGGGGCACCGCACACGGCTAAGAGATCAATGATCAACTTGTGTGTCTCTATGGGGTGCCCCCTCCCCCGTATATAAAGGAGGGGAGGAGGAGGCCAGCCGGCCCAAGGGGCGCGAAGGGAGGGGAGGAGTCCTCCTCCTAGTAGGAGTAGGACTCCCCCTTTCCTAGTCCAACTAGGAGGAGGAAGGGGGAAGGAAGGAGAGGGAGAGGGGGAGGGAAAGAGGGGGCGCCGCCCCCCTCCTTGTCCAATTCGGACTCCACAAGGGGGGTGCCGCCAGCCCTAGGCCCTCTCCTCTCTCTCTCTCACAAGGACCATGTTGGCCCATTAGTTCCCCCGGGGGGATCCGATAACCCCCCCCCCCCCCCCCCCCGCACTCCGAAAATTACCCAGTGACCCCCGGAACTCATCCGGTGTCCGAATATAGTCATCCAATATATCAATCTTTATGTCTCGACCATTTCGAGACTCCTCGTCATGTCCGTGATCTCATCCGGGACTCCGAACAACCTTCGGTACATCAAATCACATAAACTCATAATACGAATCGTCATCGAACGTTAAGCGTGTGGACCTTACGGGTTTGAGAACTATGTAGACATGACCGAGACACATCTCCGGTCAATAACCAATAGCGGAACCTGGATGCTCATATTGGCTCCTACATACTCTATGAAGATCTTTATCGGTCAAACCGCATAACAACATACGTTGTTCCCTTTGTCATCGGTATGTTACTTGCCTGAGATTTGATCGTCTGTATCACCATACCTATTTCAATCTCATTACTGGCAAGTCTATTTACTCGTTCCGTAATGCATCATCCCGCAACTAACTCATTAGTCACATTGCTTGCAAGGCTTATAGTGATGTGCATTACCGAGAGGGCCCGGAGATACCTCTCCGACAATCGGAGTGACAAATCCTAATCTCGATCTATGCCAACTCAACAAACACCATCGGAGACACCTGTAGAGCATCTTTATAATCACCCAGTTACGTTGTGACGTTTGATAGCACACTAAGTGTTCCTCCGGTATTCGGGAGTTGCATAATCTCATAGTCATAGGAACATGTATAAGTCATGAAGAAAGCAATAGCAATAAACTAAACGACCATAGTGCTAAGCTAACGGATGGGTCTTGTCCATCACATCATTCTCTAATGATGTGATCCCGTTCATCAAATGACAACACATGTCTATGGCTAGGAAACTTAACCATCTTTGATTAACGAGCTAGTCAAGTAGAGGCATACTAGGGACACTCTATTTGTCTATGTATTCACACATGTACTAAGTTTCCGATTAATACAATTCTAGCATGAATAATAAACATTTATCATGATATAAGGAAATATAAATAACAACTTTATTATTGCCTCTAGGGCATATTTCCTTCACTTTAGTACTATCAGAGTCGGTGTATTTAACGAGAGCCGCCATGAGCTCTCCCATATCATTGCAGTGGCGCTTACGCTGCCCCAGCTTCTTCTTAAGGGGAAGGTAACGGCAATTCTTTTCCAACATTAGAACGGCTGAACCAGCGTTGATACTGTCCGATGAGTGTATGACGGTCGAGACCCGGCGTGCCCAATTGGTGGTTGACTCGCCTTCATCCTGGACGCAAGAGTCTAAGTCAAGAATCGACATAGGCTACTTGCACGTGTCTTTGAAATTTTGGATAAAACGCGTTTTCAATTCGGCCCATGACCTGATGGAGTTAGGGGGCAATCCTTTCAGCCAAGTGCGTGCCGGCCCGTCCAACATCATGGTGAAGTACTTAGCACATGCAGCGTCACTAACATCCAACATCTCCATGGCCATCTCATAGCTCTCAATCCAGGCCTGTGGGGGCTGATCCGCTGTGTAATTGGGCACCTTGCGGGGGCCCTTGAAATCCTTAGGAAAGCGCTCGTTACATAGAGCCGGCACTAAACATGGCACACCAAGTGTTCTAGAGGTCACTCCTGCCTCCACAGACATTGTTGGGTAAGCCGGAGATTGTTGTTGAGCCGCCAACTGAGCCGCCAGCTCAGCTTCCCGACGCGCCATCCCCTGATCCACCAAAGTATGAGCATCGTTACCAACACGCGGTGGGTCATGCCTACGAGGCTAGTTATGGTGTCGTTCACTGCTT
Source organism: Aegilops tauschii subsp. strangulata (assembly GCF_002575655.3). NCBI lineage: Eukaryota > Viridiplantae > Streptophyta > Magnoliopsida > Poales > Poaceae > Aegilops > Aegilops tauschii. Next base: position 384,093,513 of record NC_053037.3, on the reverse strand, counting down.
GAAACTGTTGGCGAATCAATATGCCTGCTATAACTCCGGCTTGGACGTGGGGTTGAATGAATCCGTTCACGGCTGTTTGAGTAAGCCGCCTGTTGAGACACTGCTGTCTGAAGAAGCTCTCCGGCCCTCCGTATCTCCATCGCAGCTGGTGACTCGCCTTCCACAGGGAGAGCCGCCAATCGTGTAGCTGCAGCAATCATATTGTCCAGAGGGTTAGAATAATGACCCGGCGGTGTCGGAACATGCTGAGGCGGAGTCAAATTCAAACGAGGCGGGTCTACAGCACGTGGCTGAACCGGCGCTCTGGTCATGGGTGCCTCAACAATCCGGTTTACCACGGGCGGGTCACTGGTCCCTGCCCCACGTGTGTTAAAAAGGTTCCTAGCCTCAAACTCTGTGGGTAGACGGGTCTGGTGCCTCCTCCTCATTATTGCGTTTGAAGCGTTCTGATCCAAGGTGAGCCGGAACGACTCTGCCTGGATCCGCTGTGGTTGCACGTCCAAGGCGGCTCGCTCCGTCGCCATCCTAGCGTTCTCAGCAGCATGCACTACAAAAAAAGACACATCCATGACATTTTAGGATGAACGGAATTTTTCTCTCACTTATGACACTTCTATGACAATAATTGTGACAAAACACGGTATTATCATAGATGTGGTGGGGTCCTACTTCTATGACAAAAAATCATGACAGAAAATGGGCTTTTCGTCCTGCGCGGACCGGAGACGCAGCTGCATGACATTCTTTGGGCCGTCCATGACGGAAAAAACCGTGGTAGAAGCGAGGGCGAGGAAAATATCGGGGTGTTCCCGGTTACGGGGTGGTCGAGGCCGAGCGATGCGTGTTTCTCTCATACACGCATGCGCGTGGGTGCGAGGCGTTGGGCTCTAACTGAACCTGAGCAAGGCGTTGGCTCTAACTGAACCTGAGCGATTGCACTGCAGGCTACGCGTTACTGAACCCGAGCGGTCGATCGATGGCTGTTAACTGAACCCGATCGAGCGATTCCTTTGCTACTGCTGCTAACTGAAGCTGATCGATGCTGCCTCTGGATGAACAGTGAGCATTGCTGGGGGGGGGGGTTTGGATGAACAGTTCCCGGTGGGGGTGGATGAACAGGACCCCGTGGTGTTGCCTCTGGATGAACGGGACCCCGATCGATCGAGCTGGTTGGGGCTGGATGAACAGGACCCCGTGGAGGGCAGGATGAATAGGACCACCCTGTGGAGGGCAGGATGAACAGTAGACGGTGGAGGGCTGGATGAACAGTAGCCCGTGGAGGGGTGGTTGAACAAGAGCCCGTGGAGAGGGCTGGTTGAACATTAGCCGGTGGAGTAGCGCGTGGTGGACGCTGGATGAATAGGAGCCCGTGGATGAACAGTCGCAGGTGGAGGCTGGAGGAGGTCGACGGTGGATGAACAGTAGCCCATGGAGGCTGGAGGGGGTCGACGGTGGAGATGAACAGTATCCCGTGGAGTCCCATTTTGCGGTACGCCACACCCCTCTCGATGAACAGGACCCCCGCTTCGACCGCAGCGCTCCAACACAAGTCCGTTTCCTCCGTTTTGCGGTACGCCACACCCCTCCCGATGAACAGGACCCCCGTTTCGACCGTAGGAGGTCCGTTTCCTCCGTTTTGCGGTACGCCAGACCCCTCCCGATGAACAGCATCCCATTTCGAACATGGCCGGTCGAACACAAGGCCATTTCCTCCGTTCTGCGGTACTCCAGGCCTCGTTTCCATCGGCTGTTCCGTCCAAGCCGGTTGGCTCCCACGCGTTCCGTTGCCTCCCGATGAACACGACGCATTCCGTTGCCTCCCCATGAACACGACGATGAGGCAGTTTCTCCATTCCGACCCAGCCATGTACACGAGCCCTGGCCGTAAGTATGCGCGAGTAGGCGTTCGAGACCCTGCCCGTATGTACGTACGTGGCCGTATTTTCTTTCTTGCACACTGGCCGCTGTATGTACGTGTACATGCTACGTGCGCGCCTCTACTACAACACGTGTGCGCCTCTACATCGACTAGTATGTACGTACACGTTCGCGACCAGAATGACAATGCTACGTACGCTTCGACCAGGTGGGTGCCGACTGTCAGGCACTTCCTTGCCTGCGAAGATGTAGCTGGTGGGTCCCAGCAGTCAGGGGCGAATCGTTTTTTTTGCCCGGACGCACTTCCTTGCATGCGAAGATGTAGCTGGTGGGTCTCAGCAGTCAGGGGGGAATGTTTTTTTGCGAAATAAGGTGGCCCGTCCGGTGGGTCCCCGCTGTCAGGTGGAGGAATAATTATTTTGTGCGTAATAAGGAGGCACTTCCTTGCGGCCGCCGTGGACCCAGCTGTCAGCCTCTCCACGTAAAGTACTCTTCCGATGGAAGTCGTTCCTTGACCATGTTGACCACGCCGCGCCGAGAGCACCAGGGCGATGGACGACGGTGAGGCCTAGGAAGGGGACGGCGCGGAGCCGGGGAAGACACGGTAGTGGAAGCCCGCGCGGAGAGGAGTACGAGGGTTCACTGGTTCGGCTGCAGTGTGAGACTGCCGTCGCCGCAGGGCCTGGCCAGCGGTGGCAATAGTAGGGGGCGGTGAGGCCTCTGCGGCAGCACAGCCGGCCATGGGAGGCAGGAGCATGCGGCACGACCGGCGCTGCTTTGGGCGGCTGGAGCAAGAAGACCAGAGGTTGAAGAAGCACTACGGCCGCTGGATGGACATCATACGGTCACTGGAGCTAGAATTGTTCATATTGACTAAGTTGACAAAGCACTCCATCCCCGTCAACTTAGTAGGCCCACAAGTCAGCCTCCCACCAAGGTGGCTCCCAACTAGCAGGGGGTGTATTCATTTTTTTGTGCGTAATAAGGAGGCACCTCCGGTGGGTCCGAGCTGACAGCGGGGGGAACGTTTTTTCGCAAAATACGTTGGCCCGCCCGGTGGGTCCCAGCAGTCAGGGGGAAACGTTTTTTTCGCCAAATACGGTGGCCCGTCCGGTGGGTCCCTGCTGTCAGGTGAAGGAATAATTATTTTTCGCGTAATAAGGAGGCACTTCCTTGCGGCTGCCGTGGACCCAGCTGTCAGCCTCTCCACGTACAGTACTCTTCCGATGGAAGTCGTTCCTTGACCACGTTGACCACGCCGCGCCGAGAGAACCAGGGCGGTGGACCACCACGAGGCCTAGGAAGGGGACGACGTTTTCGTTGCTGTTCAGAGGAGAAAAATTAATATCCGGGCTAAACATCGCTCAAGAAAAACTCTGCAGTGCTCACACCTCAAAAACCTGCTTGTTCCCAACTGTCGGCCGCTTCTTGTGCAATTCTCTCGTTTATTGACTACATAGGTTGACAATGGTGTGGGACCGTGATGTCAGGAAACCAGGAGGAAGCAAAAAAATTATAGTTTTATATACTAATAAGGAGGCACTTGCGTACGTGCGGCTATGGCTCTGGTGGGTCCCCACTGTCATCCTCTCCAAGTAAAGTCATCTCCTCATGCTCATGTCCGTTGACCATGTTGACAACGCGAGACGGCGGCGCCACGGCGAGCGCAACAACTCGAAGGACGATGGAGAGGGCCTCGCGGGCCCTACGGATGGTCTGATACAGCGCCCGTTGCTCATTCGGGAAGCCAGGATCATAGGGCCACATGTCCGCGACGGCATTGTCGTTCGCTTGTTCACCGGTGCTCGTTAAGGAGACGGAGGTTGCAGCACAGGTCCTCCTGCGCTGGTAGCTCTTCCGCCATTAGGGCGTCAAAGTGCAGCCGCACCTGCTCTATGGTGAACACGGCATGAACCGGCTTGGACAGTGGCGCCTGCTCCTGGTCGGAAGCTACGTCCAACGTCTGGTTGTCGTCGCTCAGCTCAGCGAGGTAGCTGGTGAGCCAGAATGTCCGGCTGCTGGACCGACCCGCTGCCAAGCACGAGTCTGACTGCCCTAGCCCACCCAGACCGCCTCCCTCGCCCGCGCGTGCTTTCTGCCCGAAACAGTCAGCGCCGCCCGCCCCGCTTCCTGGTGCATGCGATTGCTCCGCCTTCAAACGACACAAGTGTCGTCCGTCCATCCTTCTGTCGCCCACATTAATGATACGCGGTTGCCGAGGCGGCTACTCCGGCGCCACACGTCCGTCCCTCCGCCGCCCACCATTGCTATATAAACTGCTGCGTCGGCCATAGCCGCAGTCATCCGCATCCATTCCTATTCTCCTGTCCACACCACTACTGCCCACCATGGCTTCCTTGCGCTCCAGCGCTCTTCGGGGCGGGCAGACGACGGACCACAAGGAGATGGCAGCCATTGTTGCCGACTAGCTGGCCGGTAGGCAGCCGGAGGACGACGACGTCCCAATGGAGAACATGGTAGTCGACGATCCGGCGCCAACCCCCTCCTCTGCGCCATCCTCGTCGGTGCATTGCACCATGACCATCGGCGAGGCCCGTGCCCAATAAATGGACACGGTGAGGCAGAAGCGTGAGGAGCAGTTCCGGGAGGCGCAGGTCGACGCCGCCTACAACCACCATCTCCTACAAGAGCACCTGCAGGCGGAGGAGCAGATCGCCGCAGAGCGGGCGGAGCAGCAGGCACTGCTCAACTCGTACCGCTCCGCCGGCGAGGGCCGCCTCGAGCGCTGGCGGTACCGCATGTGGGTGGCGGAGTCTACGGCCGCCTACAAAGAGGGCGATGAAGCGGGCGAGGCGCTGTTTGGCGAGACCGAGGACGAGGCAGAGGACAATGCCGGATCCGACGAGTCCCTGTTCCGCTGGCGTCGACGAGGCCCTGCTCCGCCGAGACCCCGCGGCGCCAACAACGAGGCAGAGGACACCGCCGGCTAAGCCTAGGCCCCACCGTGCCGGCAACGAGTGGGAGGATTTCCCCCGCTCTGCCGAGGCACCGCCCACCGGCAACGAGACAGAGGACATCGCCGGCTCCGCCGAGGCCCCGCCCCACTGCCAACGAGAGGCCGCGCCACACATAAAAGAGGAAGAGTAGAAAACGGCAAGTCGCCGCCACTCGGGTCCAAGTAAGGCCACCGCTGCTACCGTTCGGTTGCTGGCACTGAGCTGTACATCATGGAGCAATTCTATGATTACAGGATGATTGAAGAGTGCTTCGTGGTTGAGCAAGCTCATGAGATACAGTCATTTTCTAGAGAACTTGAGCACTTCAGTTGTATGCTACCGGACAAGTTTGTTGCCGGAGGTATCATCACTAAGCTTCCTCCTTCGTGGATCTCATTGGCACTCTTGATGTGGAAGAAAAGGCGAGAGCAAAGGACACACGTGCTCGAGGAATTGAGGGAGAATCTAGTGCCAATCTGGTACAGAAGAAGAACTTCCAGCCCCACAAGTTCAAGAACAAGGGCAAGTTTGATGGTAAAGCAAAGTTTGATGGGAACAACAAGGTTGTGCAACACACGAACTTCAAGAAGAAGAATGACAAGAAGAAAGGTGTTTGTCATGTGGGGATCCTGATCATTGGGCTCCTAGTTGCCCTAATCGCTATGACAAGCTAGGCGGGTTGACCACTGACGACCGGTTAGCTTCTTGGCGGCGACGTGGAGTCAGAGAGCTATGTTGGAGAAGGACGCTGCTTCTACTTAACTGATGGTGCAGTTTGCTGACTGACACGTGGGCCCAACAGGCATCTGGGCCACATGTCAGTTACGCAACCGCACCTGCAGTTAAGTCACTGAAGCTTCTGTTCGGCTCAGCCGGACATAGGTGGGTAGCTTCGGTTAATTAATTATACCTCCAGCGCACCCCTTTTTAGTTGAAGAATGTATGAAATGTAATGAAATCCGGCATGTTTATATGAAATCCGACCGTGTATGAATGAATTTATTTCGATTAGTTCGAATTCTTATATCACTAGCATTGGATGAACATGCAAAACAATACGTACTAGCATTATTCCCAGGGTGATCACCTCGTTTGCAGCAGTTTCACATGTACTCCCTCCGGTCCTTTCTAGTCTGCATACAAGTTTTGTCTGCAGTCAAAGTATCTCTACTTTGACTAATCTTATAGAAAAAAGTATGCACTTTCACAATGTGCAAAGTAAAAAGGAATAGAAGGAGTACAAAGAGTTTGAGCAGCTTTTTAGTGTTCCTGTACATTGCATTCAAACACACATGCTTGCAAATTCATAGAGAACATTCAAAACAATCGATGATTATGCATCTCAGCGATTCACATGTAGCCAATATTTACTTCACAACTAAAGAATAAAGAAAAAATGGATCGACGCTGCTGACAGCAAAGGGCGTCCCATTCGAAAATATCAAACGCATGTCTACTTGCTAAAATCAATGAGCAAAATTTGACAAGGTTTTCCCATTCCAAAATATCAAATGCCTACGGTTGTGGAATGGGCAGGGTTTGCCATCAGTTCGGACATTGACATGTCACCTCGTGCTAAATAAACCAGCTATTCTTTTTGTGCAGCTCCACCAAAATCAACCAAATTCCCGTGTAGCTTGTATGATTTCGCCCTTATATGTTGCAATGCCTTGAACTTATCGGCACCTCCTTTCTTGTGGTGGAAATGAATGATTCGATGTATTCATGAACATTTTGTGCAGTTCCCATTGAAATCAAGCTGAGCACCCCTATTTACACAAATACAAAAAAGTGATTAGTATAAAGCAAACCGTACTATGAATTGACAGCTTAAACAGGCACCTACATGGTCCATGTAACTTTTAGAAAAATGGAACTCATCGGAAAGAATCCTAGAACAACATTGTACTCGCGCATCACAGCAAGAAAATGGAGATTTGTCAGTCCTTCTGAGCTGAAGTTAGTTTGGTCTTGTGGGGGGGGGGGTAATGTAACCATCCTTCAACTGCTCCTTCTGATGAGAAGATAGACAGGGCTTCTTCATCCTGGCATAACTGGATCTAGTCACTTCACGTACTCCATATTCTTCTTCAGAGGAGGATGATCCTGTTGTGCAAAGACAAGAGGATAACTAAATGCTAGCATCCCAGTTTGCTCGAAAAAAAGGAAAGGAAATATTTAAAACAACATAGATGAAGCACTTCTCAAGGACAATACTACTTTTTTATGACAGTATCTAAACAGTAGCACAACACCAATAGAGATGACAAAGCTCAATCATATGGATGAAATCAGTGGGCAAGTACCAACCTTTGTCAGGAGGCTTATTGTGTAGAGCATACAGATGAAGCACTTCTCCGGAACCATCTGTTGCTATCTACTGTGATGGCCATGCTTACTATATACTCCTCAATTTGATTAATGTTTCCAACATGTTCTTGTGCAGTTCCACTAAAATATATGGTATCTTCAAAGAAGATCCCTGTTTGCACAAGTAGAGATAATTACGTATTACATTAATAGTGGCATCAAATCAGGGGCAAAACAATTGCTCGTTCCAGCCATAGCAATAAATTAAGATGCAAAACTATATCATTACTTGTGTCATCACAGTTCCAGTGCTTCATTACAGCACCAGGAGTTGATTTTTGTTTTTCTTCCGCTTGTTCTTCCCCTTCATCACTTGGTTCAATAACAGAGAAGCTTCGCCTTCAATGTAAGATTTGGCATGTCAATTAGGTTGCAGAAGTATAGCACTAAACAATGACATTAATTTTCTGATGAAAGTGGCAAAATACAGGCCAACAGTTGTGAAATATCCTTATCTTACCTCAATGGGATATTGCGGTGCACATACAGATTGGAAGTCTTGTCTCCATTTGTGTAGTTCACTAAAATCAAGCAACATTACCATACAAGTAGCACAACATATGAAAGCACACTGCAGAATCATGTGAAAGAATGCTAGTACTGACCTCTCATGACATGGAATTCAAACAACTCACAAGAAGAAGATTTGAACCAAATTTGCCAACACAGATAGGAAGTAAGATCTCCTCTTGTGCAGTTCCACTAAGATCAAGCAATCAAGCAACATTGTCAGTGTGACATTTTGGTTGAACTGCACAAAACACTCTTAAAACAAAAGTGTTTTTGTGTAGTGCAACAAAAGGTCACAATGGCAACGAGGTGAAGTAGATAACCCTGTTTACACAGAGGTGCAAAGGAAACAACTAGTGGTCAATAACAGTGGATGACATAGAAGCCAACAAAAAGAAGCATCTACCTTATCTAAATGGGAAAGAAAGCAAGACAGTAGCATTTCTCAAATGGTGGCATTGATTAATATTAATAGAGAGATTATATTAACAATAAAATTCTTTAAACATGTAATTTGCTTTTAACTGTAGCATTGCATCAATTTTCCAGCGGCATTATTAAAGGGTGCTTGTTTACAGGGACATTTTGGTGGAGGGACTACAAAAATTCCGTGTCAGTCCCATCTAAACCAAACAGGAGGGACTTTTAGGGACTAAAAGTGGGCATTTGGGAGTAAAGAAAGAAGACCCCGAGGGAGAGTCTTTTTGGGACTTTTTCCAACAGTTGCCCCTGCCACGCATCGCACCTTGTCTCTATTAGTTCATTAGTAGGGGTAACATGGTCTTTTAGAATGTCATTTAATAACCTCTAGTCCATGTTTAGTCCCTGGAACCAAGCAGGTAGGGACTAGGGAGTTTTTAACCAAACAGGGCCTTAGATTAACAACAGCTAAAGAGTTGCACGGGACAGTGGACGCACCAGCACCATGTGCATCTACCGATGTACTGGGGTGATGCATAGTCTGTCGCAACAAAGAACAAACAACCAAGGAGCATATTTGTGTTGGTCCCAGTTTTGTTATCTTTAGACACCTTTTCCTATGTGAGCGCAGCAATTCTAGTCCTGCTCAAACTCTACAGTCTTGTCCCCCAAAACAAAAGATCAGTTCATTATAGATGTGCATACTGAGTTTGTCATTGTTTTCCCTTTTCGACCAACGTAGGTGCTGGATAGCCAGTGTGTACTAGTACTTTCCCCACTTCCTTTCCTCTGTGAACCACATCCTAGATTTATGCTATACAACTTTCCCCACTACTTCCCCCCATTCCTGTCCTGTTTGAACCACGTCTTAGATTCATGCGATACAACTTTCCCCACTACTTTCCCCCTGCCTTTCCTTTTTGAACCACGTCCTAGATTCATGCTATACAACTTTTCCCACTACTTTCCCCCATTCCTTTACTCTTTGAACCACGTCCTAGATTCATGGTATACAACTTTCCCCACTACTTTCCTGTTTGATCCAACACCTAGATTCGACTGCAGAAGCGAAAAAAGCCCACATGCAGCTAGAGCAATGCATGTGGAATAAGTAAATTATACCTTAAGGTTTTTGGGGTGTGGTTAGGTGGGCGACCAGAGGCCGTTCGACCCACACTATGTACGGTGGCGAAGAAGAAGGGGTCGGAGGCCCTCCCGCGCCGCCGCTGGGTGAAAGTGAACAGCTGCGCCGGTAGTGGATTCCCTCCCTCGCCGACGGCGACAGCGTTAAGCCTCCTTCCCTTCCTGGCGGACGGATCCTGCCGGCTGTTTGACCAGCAGTGAGGGGAGAGAGAGAGGCCACCGAAGTCTTGTTTAGATCTGGAGAGGGTGAGAGAGTGTGAAGAGAGCAACTACAAGCAGACCAGCAGTGAGGGGAGAGAGAGAGGCCAACGAAGTCTTGTTTAGATCTGGAGAGGGTGAGAGAGTGTGAAGAGAGCAACTACAAGCGCTGAGGCTCCAGCGTGTATATATATATATACTGGAGAGAGTGTGAAGAGTGCAAACTCTAGAAAACAAGCGCCGAGGCTGCAGCTTATACGTGATGAGGTGATTATACGGTCACTACGAGATCGTATAGCTCCGTATCCATCCATTTTGACCAGTCAAAGAATCCTCCTGGCACGAATTATGCTCAAGTGTAGTTATCGAACCCGAGACCTCAAGTTTGATGAGCGAACAGGCTAACCAGCTACACAACCCTCCCGTTATGTTCAACAAGAGGAAAATAACCTTTTATACATTCCTGCATTCGTGTGACAAGCATGCCGTGTTTTTTTGTGTGTGTGGGAGTCATTGGGATTTAAATCATAATCGTGTCATGTGGCTTTCGTGGTAAGACTATCCACAGTGGTGCAGAAATAATGCAGCCTTAGTCACCTTACCTCTCTCCACGTAGTACGTTGGGTCCCACCAGTCAGAGGGTGAAACAAACAAATTAATAAGAAAAATTAAAAGCGCCAGCGGTGCATCTTACCTCACACATCTCGCTACTGCTCGGGAACACTGTCCAATTGATCCCTCTGTTCGCTCATGTACTATTTTAAGTGAATCATTAATAACATGCACACAATTTTGGGCACTTGTATTCGACCTAAGTCAGTGTGCCACCGTATCTCGTACGACTCCCTCCATCTTGGTGTAATAAGTCACGTTAGAAGGTGCAGCGGGACCAAGGTGCAAGCAGATTGGAGGAGAAGGAGAAACTTGACTGGTCATTCCTCCAATCAAAGCCCTGATTTATGTCTCTAAACGCAACAATTAATCCAAACAACTAAGAGATGTTGTTTTAGCTACCATGCAGGGCCACGTATTAACTCGCATGCAAGCCGACTTTGCTTTCTTGACTGATCAACGCGTAGTTGCGCTCCATGCATTGGGTTTCCGGGGGAGATAACAAGGCAGAGTAAGGAGCGTTTGGTTACATTGCTTAGGCTGGTCATAGTGGTGAGTAACTTGGACTAGTACAACATGCATATGTTACTAGTCTATGTTACTACTACGCGAAGTTTGCCGTCGGAAGCGAGCCGATCTGGCTCTCCTGAGCTAGCAAGGTTTTTCTAGCCCACCCAAGCTAGCTGGCCCACAAAAGCTAACATATTTTAACAGTTCCAAACGCCTAACCTTGCCCGGCTATGCTATAAGCTGTTCTTGCTAAGGATCCAAACGCTCCCTAAGTAACAACGCTCTCTAGCAACGAGGCCAGGAGGGGATTGAGATGCCTAAACATTTTAGGAATATCTGATTTCCGTAGGATGACTTAACACCTAGACGGAGGGAGTACTACTGCTCAGTCCAGGTTTGATGGAATATTCGTCACCTCTTCTCTTCTTGTACGTACTCCATTTGTATCTCACTTCTTGTGGCTTCGCACTCGCACGATTTTCCTATCCTATGAACCTGTGTGTGCGTGTGTGTGTGTGTGTTTCACAGCATGTGTGTGTTAGAGAGAGCGACAGATCGACCTACTCCTACAGAGAGATGGTGTGTAGTGTACGATTTTAGCCGCGAGAGTCGGTGCATCCTCTCGTTTCCGGGCGTCCGGTAGGGACAGGCGGACAGCTGCCACGCCCGCTCCTGACCAGCCTGGCTCACCCAAAGCCCCTCCATCGCACGCGCGCGCTTCCCGCCCGAAACGGTCAGCGCCGCTCCAAATAATCGGTGCCGCATTCATGCCCGGGCAGAGCGGATGCGTCCTGTCACTGGCGCCTGCGTTGAAGGAAGAAGTGGATTCAAGAGTGATGGTTGCTTCGTCCGTCCAACTTACTGCTGGGTCTATGTGATTTGACGGCTGATTGGTCATTATTACTGAGGTGGTAGGACTGCTGGATGTCCCACGCTTTCAGCGAAAGGAGGTACTACTAGATTACAATTTTCTCCATTCTTACGGCGGAGGAGTGCAAGAGCAGTGAAAACACGCAGGCTCGGTGATTACATGGCCCACCTCACACTATCACCATATTTTCTGGACACCGTGCGACACCTAACTCTTTACATAGTACTCCCTCCGTTCCTAAATATAAGTCTTTGTAGTGATTCCACTAGGTGGACTACATACGGAACAAAATGAATGAATCTACACTTAAAATGCATCTATATACATCCGTATGTGGTTCATGGTGAAACCTCTACAAAGACTTATATTTAGGAACGGAGGAAGTACTTGTATAGTACGTACTGTAATTTATCAGCGAGATAGTACAATGCTATGAAGCTTCTAGCTTCTGTTACATGTATCTTGCGTCCAAAGTTGCCTGTTGCAACATTTCATCAAATACAAAGGAGACTAACATGCATGCTATTGCATCTCAATGATTGACAGATCATAGCAAATATGTACTCCCTCCGTTCCAAAATAAGTGTCTCAACTTTATGCTACATATCGAGCAAAATGAGTGAATCTACACTCTAAAATACGTCTATATACATCAGTGTTTGGAGTATGTACTAGTATTTCATATTGAAATCTACTAAAGGACATATATATTCCAAACAATATGATAATCTCTCTAACCATGGTAGTAGGGACGAGGAGTAAACGGAGGGAGTATTAAAATTTTCTCCTCATCTTGCGAGCCACCGCGCGCGTGGGCGAGGGAGCGGGCGTAAGCGTACAGTACTACTACTACTCATGCAGTCCCTAGCCATTGAAACAGAGACAGCTAAAGAAAAAATGATCCATGCAGTCCCTAGCCCTTGAACCGTAAACCCTAACCAGGCTTTAATTTGCTGCAACGTCGGCGCTTCCTAAGAAATGAAGTTTGCAACCCTTTAACCATCGGATCATTTTGTGCAGTTTCACCAAAATCGAGATGAGCATCCCTGTGGCAAAGAAATTGAAGAAGCGTGATTAGAATAAGATTACTGGGACTAGTTGATGAGACCTAAACTCATCACAAATACAGTACGTAGAAGCCAGTAGAGGTATGTGCGGGGCAAAGAAGTAGAGAAATATCCACATGCAGTGATGTGGGCAGCTGAAGCAGTGGTGCAAACCGGCTGTAAAGTGAGTTGTACCTGAGGGATATCGGGACGTAGCTTAACCTAGAGGAGGGCGGCGGGAGGGGCAACTACCCACGTCGCAGTAGTGAGCAATGGACGAAGGCAACCTCACCGGCTTTGTGAGAGAGAATGGCGGGGACCCCTGATCGGGACGTGCCGACAGTGGGTTTTCACCGTCGGCGACGGCGACCGCATCTACACTAAGCATCCACCTCTTCCCCCGGCGGACGTGATCCTCCGGAATGTTAGAGATGTGGCCACAGTGGTTTTGTGCGAGGGAGTGTGAAAACTGAAGAGAGCAACCCCGGCAAGCAACCGTGTAGGCTCGTCCTGCCTATGTATATAGTGGAGCGGTTTCCTTTTCTCTCCATATGAACCTATTTATATTGTGTACGTGCCACTGAAGAAAAAAACTTTATTTATAAATGACGCGGCACCTACTACTCGTTCTCCTATAAACCTTGCGCTTGGCATCTCCAAACTATTAACCTTGCGATTGGCTCTTCGCCTCTTCGGGAAGTCGAGCAATAATGGTACTGCAGTATATAACATTCTGGCTATATGAGACCGAATGAATTGCTGCACGTCCACCACGTGGCGAGGGTCGAGGGGCGAGGGAGAGTGCGTACTATTACGTCTGTTTCAATATGGACAACATACGGAGCAAAATGGGTGAATCTACACTCTAAAATACGTCTATATACATCAGTGTTTGGAGTATGTACTAGTAGTTCATATTGAAATCTACTAAAGGACATATATTCCAAACAATATGATAATCTCTCTAACCAAGGTAGGGACGAGGAGTAAACGGAGGGAGTACTAGTAAATTTTTCTCCTCGTCCTGAGAGCCACCGCGCGCGTGGGCGAGGGAGCGGGCATAAGGCGTAGTAAGCAAGCTTCACCTCATCCTGCGAGCCACCGCGCCCGTGGGCGGGGGAGACGGCATACTAAGCAAGCTTCTCCTCGTTCTGCGAGTTGACGAGACACATCAAAAGTACTCCAGTGTATAGAGCCTTGCCTCTAAGGTAGGCCCCACATGGTTTGCCTCTTTTTAACATAACGCGTCAAGTCGCAATTTGTTTGTTCACCCGTGGTAGACGATCCTCCCTCCATCTAGTGGACAACCAGTACACGTGTCAAATTACCATGTGGGCTGCCTTTTCGTACAGAAATGAGCTCCACCGTGTACCCGCGCGAGTGTGGTTGGGAAAGAGACGGGAGTACGTGTGCCGTGCGTGCACCTCTTCTCTTCGTGCACGTCCCCCACCTACGTGGGTGGGTGTGAGAGATACAAACCTAGACAAATGGCTTGTGCGTTCGTGAGTGTTTTTTGTTGGGGGGAGGTTGATTTCGTGAATGTATTTGTGGGAATATGTGTCGATGACATCTCAAACAAAATTTTGCATGCAATGTGTGTGAAATGGAGGCCTATCCATATCATATATAGAGGGTCGGGTGATCCACGAGAAGAGAGGGAGGGGTCATAGATATCGATAGAGTCGAAGAGAGGATCAAGTGGGTGGGTGCGAGATCGATGAAGAGAGCCATCGAAATTGTGTGTGTGTGCAAGTCAAAGATATAGGGCGACTGACCTAGCTACCGGAACATCGGAGGGCACAGGTCAAGTTTGTGTGTGGCAGGGAGACATGACTAGAGCGCTCGATGTATCGGTGTGTGTGTGTGTGTGTGTGTGTGTGTGTGTGTGTGTGTGTGTGTGTGTGTGCGCGCGAGGGGGTGGGGGGAGGGGTAGGCAGAGGCCTAACTATAGAGGTAGAATGACTCGTATATGTGTTGAGAAGGAGAGACCCAGCTATGTCTTGAGGGAGATCGGTCGACATCCATACATAACTGAAGGACGGGAAATAGGATGGGACAGAGAGAGAGAGAGAGGAGGGAGAGAGGGAGGGAGAGGGGTAGAGTGCTGGATGGGTGATGGAGTTGCTTCTCGAAGATGGTGAGAGAGGCCTACTAGACAAAGTGAGGGTGGAACTGCAATATTATCAATAAGAGTGGGGATGTGTTTCTGTGTGTGCCTGTGCGTGATAGATCTGTCGGGACACATCCATGGATGATGAAGGGGAACCATGTGTTTTGTAAGCAAACCTAACTAGATCGGTAGATCAATTGTTGTTTGTCGGAGGAAGGGAGAGACATAACTAATGAGCTAGATCGATCGACGCGTGGGGGAAAATGAGTTATAAGGACCTAGCTAGCTATATGTATAGCGGGAGATCGGTCGGTGTACGTCCATTTGTTAGAGGCAAATAAGGCCCGGCGAGACGGATAGACAGAGAGAATGGATCTAGGAGGTGGTGCGAGAGGCCCAGCTACTAGCTAGATAGGGGGAGGAGTATGCGGTTGTGAGATCGATGAAAAGAGGGGCGAGAGTTTACACGTGTGTGGGACCGTATGAGAGACACGAGGCAAGGACACATAAAGGAGGAGATTGAAGGTGCGTGTGTATGTTGTAGGCAGACATCGCTGGAGAGGTTTATCGATCGGTGTGTGTCGAAAAGGAGTTGTGGAGACTGTGGGAGAACGACCTAAAGAAAAAAAATGAATGTGCGCGATGGATAGAATGCTGAGGGAGGGGGAGGGCGAGGAGGGCCTGTGCATGCACGAGAGAAAGTTAGTGGTAGCTACAATGGTTAGAGGATTGTGTGGGTGTAAGAGACTAACAAAGATCATAATTTGATATGAAAGTGGATTCATATATTTGAATAGGAGATCATAGTGTTTTAAACATATGCATGCATGAATATAGCGGTGATACGCGTGTTGTGGTTTTGCACATATTATACCATAATGTGATAATGCATGGCGTTTGCAACTCACAGCTAAATGTCGAACAATCTAAACCATACTATACATCGAACAATCTCACATTTTATTTGAATTTGTGATAATGTGTGGCGTTTGCAGCTTACAACTAAATATCGAACAATCTAAACAATACTATATATCGAACATTCTCACATTTTATTTGAATTTGTGGTAATGTGTGGTATTTGCAACTCACATCTAAATACTTGTAGGCGTAGGGGGCGGGCACCATACATAATGTGATAAACACATTATACATATGAGACATGGTTTAGTTTGTGAAGATCTAGCTAGAGCTTGAAATGTACTATGATTTGAAATCAACATAAAGTGGATTCAAAAAATCGAGTTTGAGTTCATATAGTACACATAGTTCATATGTAACTCGAGACTAATCATGTGGTGTGCTGTGATAATACAAAAACGATGGTTTAACTTGACAATAATGACGATTGTAGATCTTATTAAAACAGAGAAATGAATTCAAATGCTTTGACTTCACAACAATCATTATTGTAGATCTTATTCAAATAGAGAAACAAATTCAAATTTAGTTCATATTGAAGCGGTAGTATATACGTTTGGAATGCACTAAAACGTTCATTTGAGTACTAGGTTGCATGCATTATACACGTAGCGAAATATTTTAATTGAACATAACATGAATTCAAAGTTTTGAATGACATTTGTAGTGCGAATTGATTTGGTACAGTACACGTTAGGCTTGTCCGGAAATTTCAACTCGCGCCTTGTTAGCCCGAAATATTTAAGATATATCTTTGTCTCGTTGTGCTCCGACAACTCCCTCCATCTCAACCCGCGCCTTGCTATTCCAAAATTACAACGCGCACGAAAACTCCCACCTCCTGTGAAATCCCAACACGTGAAATGCCCGTGATACCCCTGAACCGAAAGAACCGCCCCAAATCGGTGGGGGTACTTTCATAACTTACCCCACATTTCGGACAAGCGCGTCCCTAAGCCATGGTTCCCCACTCCCATCCCATCCGCCCACCCATTCGTACACCGAGGCCGGCAAAACCCGTGAAGCCCCACACCCTCCTCCGTCCGCCACCCAGCCGGAGCCTCTTCCCCGACGACGCCGTCCACAGCAACACCTCGACGTCCCTCATCCACCGTACTGGATGAGGATCTGTCGTCGATTTGGTCGTCCCGCCGGTTCAGCCACCCCGTCCTCCACCTCCAAGGAGCTGCCCTGACGTTCCCCTCGTCTTTTGCGCCACCTCCATTCCCACACCGCCGTCTTCACCTGCACCACCGGAAGAGCATCATCATCACCGTTTCCTCGGATGAAGCTACGGCCTAATCGGCGCCACCAAAGAGGTTGTACACTAATCACCGCATTTTCTTCTTGATTCGATCTCACGGTGTTGCCGGCGCTCGGTCCCGAGCCGACATGGCGCGGCTCCATCCACGGCGGCGTCGCCGGCCACTTCCTCCACGGTGTCGCTCCCTCGGCGGCGACGTCCACATCAGTAGGAGCTGCTGGTGCTTTAGCTCTCGCTCGCGCTGCTGCTCTGCTCTTGCTCTCGGTCCCCTGCCTGGTCTGCTCTTGCTCTTGCTCTTTCTCGCGCTGTTGCTCTCTCTCTCTTGCTCTTGCTTGCGATGCTGCTCCGATTTAGCTACACTTCAGTCGACTGAATCTACTTTTGGGTCAGTCGATTTTCAGGGGGTGGGGGGGCTCGCCGGAGTTAAGGAAGAACCAGCCGCAGCGGGGAGGGGGGCTTGCCGGAGAGGTACCCTACTATCTATCTTAGGGTTCAGGGTGGGGGCGATGGTCGCCGGCGGTGGTGGGGCGGTGGCGTGGGGATCGCCGGAGAAAAATCTCGGCACGGGGGGGCCTACAGGGATGGCCGGGGCGGCGGCGGACCAGCGGTGGGGAGTGTTTTCGGGGCGGGCGGGGCGGCGCACCGCCGGCCATGGGCGGCAGGGGGCGGCTGTTTGGCCGGTGGTGGCTGGCGGCTCAGGGGGGTGGAGGTTGAAGATGAACTGCAGGCCCTTGATTTCGTATCCAACGGCTGCAAAATCGACTGACCAGAGATGAAAAAGTCAGTCGACTGACGTGTAGCCTCACCTCTAGTGCGTTCAGTTTCGACACTAAAATTCAGTTTCGACAGCAAAATTCAGTTTCGACAGTTAAGTTCAGTTTCGACAGTTAAATTTAGTTTCGACAGTTAAGTTCAGAGGTGAGCGGCTGATGTATACATCTAGCACTTTGTGGTTATGTATTTTACGTCATCTATTGGAGATGCTATTAGAATTCCACTCAGGTTAATATTGTCTCTCTTGTCCTGCTTCAGCCTCGGCATCGTACAACTCACTGGAGCTGCTCCAACGACGAAACCCTCCATCACAGCGGAGCAGTACCTCGGGCTCCATCTCCAGACGCCTAAGATCTTCTTCCCCTCCTCCGACAGCCAAGTCAGCCGGAGCATCCTCAACGGCCAATCCAATCACGCTGAGATCGACATGGCTTCACCAAAGAGGTTGTACAGTTCTTGTGGTTTGACTTAATCTCACCATGCTTCTTTGCATCCTGTGATCTTCCAATTCTTGTGAACCAAACACCCAGATTGGCAGAAATCCTGTGTTTTTAAATTCTCTGTTTTGCACGTGCATTCCTATCCTATTCCTGTCTATTTCCTATCCCTGCATTGTTAGAATCCTCAAATTCAAACAAGCCCTTACACAATTACTTATGTTACAGATATGTGTCAAAGAAAACCTTGTGTGGTTTGTCCTACTCCTGCAGTGTTGTGTTCCACCCCAGCTCAGCTGCTCCAACGACGGAAGGGTTCACCACAGCAGGGATCCGCTCTCCAGACTGTCTTTCGCTGCCTCAGATCTTCTTCCCCGCCGCCGGCAGCCACGACAACTGCATTACCATCATCAACTGAGCAGATGACCTTGAGGACTACACGGGTCGGCAAGAGAGGTTGCACTCTTCCGTGTCTGCTTACGTTATGCATCACTTAATATGATGACATGCTACTTTATCATCGTGTTCACCTATTAGACTCCGACTCAGGTCCAAACTTATGCTGAAACTTGAGTTTTTAAATGGTTGTGGGGTACATATTGGGGCAGCAATCAGTACTATCTGTCTACTATCTGGTTAATCTCGGGTGTCTACTATGAGTTTCATGTTGGGTTCAAACAAACATTAAAGGAGCCATTATCTGTATTTTTTAACTAAAGCTATTATCTGCCTGCTATCATTGGTTTTGGGTCTATCCACAGTTTGCTACCTTCACTCTGGATTTGTGCATACACTCCTTACATAATCTCACTATGTTTTATTCCTATGCATGTCAGTTATTGTACACAATGGAACTGAACATGTAGAGCAAAAGAGACGAGCCTTGCGTGGCAATAAAATTTCATGCAGACGTCGCTCCATGGTGGGCGCAAAGGCAGCCCCCCTCCACCCATTTCGGATCGTAATCAAGAGGAAGATAACTGTTCTGAGGGGAATTCAGAAGCAGAAGACCACTCCTATTTACCCCATGAGGTCTTTGCTCTAACTTGGCATGCTGATGTTGGTAATATCATGCATATGGTGCCTTGCATTGCTTACTGTATACATCAAAGATGTCATCTGCTTAGTTTAGACATGCTTTGTGTCAATGCCATCTGTTTAGTATCTTTATTGTATATGTGAATCATGCAGTGCCATCTTGTTTAGCCAGGAATCATATATGTGAATTTTGCAATGCCACCCTGGTTAGCCAGTCATCTTATATGTGAATTATATCATGACATCATTTTTTTATTACGTGTTAAATTTGTCAACAATTTTAGTACATTCAATTACTCTTCATGTGCATCAGCCATTCGGCACGGTCATGGAAAAATCTGGCGTGGAAACAAGGTCTTCAGAGCAGAAAATGCTATCTGACGAAGCGCATGTCTTGCTGGTTATAGATAGCTCCTCAGAGGAGGATTCAGAGACAGATGACCAGTCCTATTCCCCCCCCCCCCCCGAGGTGCATGCTCTAACTTGGCAGGGTTATGTTGCTCATATCGTGCGTATGGTATCTTGCATTGCTATGTCATTTGCTTAGTTTAGACATGATTTGTGTGAATGCCACCTGTTTAGTGTCTAATTACCATATATGTGAACTATGCAATGCCATCTTTTTGCAAGACATTATATATGTGAATTATGCAATGCTATCTTGTTGCAAGGCATTATATATGTGAATTATGCAATGCCATGCTGTTTAGCCAAGCGTCATATATGTGAATTATATCATGCCGTCCTTTTTTTGTATTTCTCATTGCTTTTGTCGACAATGTTTGTATATTCAACTGCTCTTCCTGTGCATCAGCCATTTGAATTGGTGATGGAGAAATCTGGAGTGAAAACAAGGTCTTCAGAGCAGACAATGCTACCTGGTGAAGCAGATATGTTGCTGGTTACAGATAGCTCTTTAGAGGAGGATTCAGAGGCAGATGACCGGTCCTATTATCCCCCTGAGGTGTATGCTCAAACTTGGCAGGGTTATATTACTCATATCATGCATATGTTGTATTGCAATGCTTAGTTTTTACATCATATACATGATATTGAATGCCATCTCCTTAGTTGACACATCATATATGCAATTGCCCTCTGCTCACTTCCTTAGTATATAAATCATATATTTGAATTATATCATGCCATGATGTTTACATAGACAGCATGTATCTGAATTATGGCATGCCAACCCATTTTCTAAAGACATAATATAGTTATATCATCTCATCCTATTCACATAGTCATCATATTTTGAATTATGTCATTCTATCCGTGAATTATATCATGCCATCATGTTTCCATCGACGGCATGTTTGTGATTTATGGCATGCCAACCACTTTAATAGACACATCGTATAGTTATATCATGTCATCCTGTTTACATAGTCATCATATTTTGAAGTATGTCATTCTATCCTGTTTAGTTAGCCATCATACATGTGAAATTGTGTCATCTATCCTGTTTAATTAGCCATCATATATTTGAAATTATGTCCTGCTATTCTGTTTGGTTAGACAACATAAATGTGAATTATTTCATACCCTGTTTTCTTCCCTACTATCCATTGCACCTGTCTATCTTACAATGTCTGTGCATTCAATTACTTTTCTTGTTTATCAGCCATTTCAATTGGAGGGGGTGATGGCAGTATCTGTGCGAGTAAAAACACGGTCTTCAGAAAAGATCGTGCTACCTGTCGATGGAGATAGAACCACGGTTGTACTTGCCCAAGAACCAGCCCCACCACACATAACCCAGACTCACGCAGATTGTACCCCTACCCAGTTGGACAGAGAACCAACTACACCCCTTCTAACCCCAACCCCAGCAGATAGTAACCCAGTTCCCGTTGACACAGCACCGTCTCCACCACAGAGCACCAAAACACGAGCAGTTAGTAAGGCAACTGCAGTGCCCAAAGCACGAGGAACACCACTCCGAACCCCAACTCAACGCTTAAAGCAGAAGAACAATTGTTCTCAGGCCAGGTTCCGTAGCTATGGTTCATACTACTTTGCTCTTGCATCACTGTATTTACTCATACCAACTAATTTCAAATTTGAAGGATGCAATTGAAACTCCAATGGCGCAACAGGTATGTTTTAAACCTGTTTCTTTAACGTGTTTGCTGTTGTAACTTGCTCTATGTTGATTTCAGTTTCAATTGAATAAACAGTTATGTTCTCATGCCATGCACATTACAAGTGTTGTTATTGCTGTGTAGTTTCCCACACTTATATTCTGTCTATGCTGCTTTGTCTTAAATAGATATGATTCGAACTGTATCTATCTTGATTTGGCAACATAAACTAGAATGATATAGACCATACAGTGACCATACTACATAGATATATGTTTGTTTCATGTTGTTATCCTGTCCACCTTACTACTGAAATGGTTTACCAAAATGAGTTTCATATACTACATTGTAAACCTATGATGTGTTTGTTTGTTTCTCCTTTAGAACGCGGATAAAATATTGGAGAATAGTACCCCGTTATGCAATGGTAAAGGAAGTAATGCAAATCAAGTTCAAGATAGTGAGACATCCATGTTGTTCTCCAAGAAAGCTGATAAAAACTATATTGAAGACACTGAGACAACCCCAAAGTCCTGTCTTGATGTAGTGTTCGAGTTACTCTCTACTACTGCTGGCACCAGCTCTTCGTACTCGCTGCCTGAATCAGTTCGGCTTCTTGAGTCTCAACTTCAAGCTGAAAGACATCGATCAGATGTTATGCGACAGGAAGCCGAAGGACTGAGGAAGTCCCTGCAGAATTCAGATGCATACTTTCTGGTGCAACAGCAAGTGCTGGAGGATTTAAGCGCCAAACAAGAGAAAGTTAATAAGCTTGCTAAGCATCTTGCCAGCATTATGGGTACCCAGGATATTGTTTCTTGAGCTCTTCTGAAGTGGTTTCAGTTCTGGACTTGTTTTGCTACGGCGTTTATATGCTGCTGTGCTCCCTATATTTGCACTTGTGGCGAACTTTGATGCCCAGTGGATGTAATATGTGTAATAGCCGTGATAGCCTAGCGTAAGTTGCTTGCTTATTTAACCATTGTCTTGTTTATTTGTTTTCTTGTAGTCAGTGCAGTTCTTTTTCCGCGGTTAGCTAGTGGTCGGAATAACCTATTTTTTAAAACTAGGCCACATTAACAATGGGCTACATATTTACTGTAGTTAACATGCGCCTCCTACGGGCCGTAGAGACAATGGGCCTTCTAAGGGCCGTAGAAACAATGGGCCTTCTACGGGGCGTAGACACAATGGGCCTTCTACGGGCCATATCATCAATGGGCCTTCTACGGGCCGTATGATCGGTTGGCCAAACATGGGCCAATAACAGACCACATTATGGCCGTAAATGGCTAGAGTTGAAATCGTCCGTTCATGGGCCGACCATAACGGGTCGTCGTTAATAGGCTGTATTTGATGACGCTATGAAAACGGCCCAACGTATTAACGGGCCACAAACGGGCCGACTGTAACCACGGGCTGTATTTGGCCCACAAGCAGAAAATGACAGTAACGGGCCGAAAGTAAACGAATGCTGGAAATGAGCCCAAGAATAAATGGGCCCTGAGAAGGCCGAAAGATAACATGGGCTAACGGCCCAACGGAATAATGGGACGATAATGGGTATAAAGTGATACAATGTTCATTACGGGCCAGTTTTACCACGGGCCGTTAATGGGCCGAGGGTTACTAAGGGCCTCATATGGGCCAAAAGATGTCATGGGCCATACATGGGCCGGAAGTTAAAATGGGTTGGAATTATATTGGATGGCCCAGATGACACTACTGGGCCTAATTCGGATAGGTCGTAAACAGGCCCTGGGTTAGCGGGCTGTAAATGGGCTATATGCGAACAGGCCGTTAATAGGCTTGCCATGGGCCGGCCCGCCACCTTTTGACCAAGTCAAACGGACCGGCCTTTTCACAGGAATGGGCCTCTGTTGGGTCGTGCCACGTGTCGACATATCATAGGCGCTTTGGGTCCAATGAGTGGATGACATCTGTCCCAACGGTGAGCCGACACGTGTTTCCTCCAGCCAATGATGATTTTACGTGGAAAATCCCCATTGGTCGGGGCTGTTAACAGGTTATCGGATCCCAAACCGGACCCGATAGCTTAAAGGCGTTCCGTTACGGTGGATGCCACGTGTTGGTCACCCTTGACGAAAGCACTTATATGACGCGTGATTTATCGTCATGGAAGTGGACACTTCCGTGATGATAATTTTGGTAATGTCATGGAACACTTCTACGACAGCACAGGTATGACTATCTTGATTCTGTCATAAATTTGTCATGGATGTACATGCATGATAGAAAACGTGACCTACTGTGACAAACACGTACCATCACGGAAGTGTATTTTTTTTGTAGTGAAGTTCTTCCTTGGCTTGACCTATCTCATCTCGCAGCTTCGCGACATCCACTTTATGTTGTTCCTGAGTCTCTCGGGTTACCTCTGCCCCCATTAAAGTAGCCAAAGCATCCAAAATCTCAGTCAGAACCTGAGCCGGCGGGCGCGCAGAGCCACTTGCTCCGGCCGTCGCCGCGGCCCTTGAACTAGAAGTCATAGCAGCAGCAGTTGTTGAATTGAGCATTGGTTGTGTGCCAGCCATGAAGATCGCAACCCGTTTCGGCGGCCCATAGGGGGTCCGGAATACTGTCGCCATCGGAACATCCCCCAAGCCCATCGTCTTGCAATTGATATATGGAATTGGTCTCGCCGGTTGAGGACTCATCACCAGAGTAGATGGCCATCTCTCTGCCGGACACAGATCCTTCCTCAAGATTCACTCCTTGAGTAAAACCCACGAAAGCGTGCTTTACGGCGGGTTGAACCTTGGCAGGTCGTGCATGCTGAGCCGTCTCGACGATGTCGGTGCAGGTGTCCGGCTCAGGCCCCGACTCGCCGATCTTGCCGATGAAGACGTGGATTCCGCCGAAGGGGACCCGTTACCCGTACTCAACTGAGCCAGCGTCGGGGCCCCAGCCAGCCTCGTCGATGTAGAGCTTGCTGCGACGACTCTTGGTCATCCGGCCCACGGCGTATCCCTCGATCCCTGCGAAGCTTCCCTTCAAGAACTCGAAACCACCGTGTGCTGGCCCCACGGTGGGCGCCAACTGTCGTGGACTTAACACGGCAGATACCCTAGCAAAAGGACTTAGGTGTGGAGCCATCACAACTAGGTTAGCTTGAAGGGGTTAAACGGGACGAAGGACACAAAGAGTTTAGCCAGGTTCGGCCCCTCTCAACTAGGTAAAAGCCTACTCATGCTTTACGTTGTATTGCTTGGGATTCAATTACCAGGGAGCGAATACGCTTGACCTAGTTCTCGATGAGTTTTTTCTTGAGTTAACCCGCCGTCGGGTCACCCCTTTATATACACAGGTGGATGCCCGGCGGCTTACAGAGTCCCGACCGGCTCATACGAGACGTGTCCGGCTCGGTATCTAATTAAGCTTGCCTTACAATACAAGTTAAACATATGGCGGCTCACACCCGTGGGCCTTAAGTCATCCCCGGGTCTTGGGCCTTCAATAAGCTTGCTTTATGAACCGCCATCTTCATATCTTCTTGGGCCTCTTCATCTTAAGCCGCCAGTGGCATGACCCGGCCCCTCCTGGGCAGGTCATACCCAATAGTTATATCCCCAACACATTACGTCCATGACAAGTAGATCATTAATCCAACCGCACCTACTACTATTACTCCACCCCAAGACTGCTATCAAGTATGCATCTCAAAGTATTAAGTTCATGATAAACAAAGTAACACTCTAAGCAAGATGATATAATGCAAAGTAAGACCAATCACTATGACCAAACCCCGTCGTTTTATTCTTAGTAGCAACAATACAAATACGTGCCTTTGCACCTCCTATCACAGGGCAAGTGTTGGAAATATGCCCTAGAGGCAATAATATTTGTATTATTATATTTGCATATTCATAATTACAGAGTTTATATTCTATGCTATAACTACTATGATCCTGGAATATGCGATTTAGTGGAAAACTCATGTGCACGTGTGGAATGATAAAAGGTTAAATAGAAGGTTCCTAGTTTTGCCTCTAGGGCGAGCTCAAGTGTTGTGGGTGATCACGTCTTTTGGATCTTAGGATATCGTTAAGTGTAACGGTAGTCCTAAAACAACATTGAGATTATGACATTGGAAGAACGATCATATTGAGTCGACCCAAACTTGTCTGTTATGAATTGAGTTAATATCGTTTGTAATCAATTTGAATAACATAGAGTCTTAACATGTGATTTTGCTCCTTAGACCATGAGAGTATCATAGTCACTTCTTACTATACAGTAGGCTTTGAGGTTTCTCAAACGTGACATGTAACATAGTGATCATAACAACAACTTACAGGTTCACCGGAAAGTTTGACAAGGGACTAGATAGCTCAAGAGTGGCATTTGCTCCTCCGATGATGGAGATACATTCTTAGGCCCTCTCATTGTGACGGCATCCATCATCGTCTGGCCAGACACAGGTGACTACGTCACGGGAATGCCCGAACACAATAACGAGAAAGAAGAACAAAACTGGTAATGGGTATAACGGTATAGTGAGCATGTGATGACTCAGGAGGATACCGATGCATCCCGAGTTTTGTGAAGTATCGCTAAGCAAAGGGAACATCTCATGATAACCAAAGGTTCACTTGAATATCATTTGTGTGCTCATAGGCATTGATATGGATGTCCAAGGTTCCGCTGTCGGTCATTAAACGAGGGGTTTCGTTCATGTCTACGAGTTACCGAACCTACGAGGTCACAAGCTTAAGGCAACCATGATCTGCTAAGTGTTAGTAGGATCGGAGTGATGAGAACGTATTTTCAGAATTTTTTTCATAAATATTCAGAATAGTTTCGAGAGGATCCGAAAGCATTTTGGGTCACTGAAAGGGTTTCACAGAGTATCAGGTAATACTGGGTATTACCGATATATATATATATTGGTGGAAAATGTTTCTGGGGATGTTAAATTATATATAAAATGGTCTAAAAATATTTAGAACACTTTTATATTTAATTTAGTATCAATGGACCTAAAAAGGCCAAGAGGTGGAAGGCAACTTGGGCCACAAGGTCCCAAGTGAGGAGGCACCTCCCTCCCCTAAGGAAGGAGACCTAATTGGGGTAGGGGAGGAGTCCAACTCCTCCCCCTGGCCGGCGCACCAAGGAGGACTCCTTCCTCTTTTGTGGCAGCCCTCCCTCTTCTCCCAACCTATATATACTAGGTTTTTTTGTTATATTGATAAGACAAGTTTTTGAGCCTCCTCTAGTTCTTCTAGTTCTAGTTCTAGTTGGTCCTAATTGACTAATTAGAGCAAGACTAACCCTCTAATCCTCATAATTAGAAGCCTAGTGTGGTTCTAATCTCCTCCCTCTAATTCTCCGGTGACGATTAGCCTTGGACGGCAAAGCGCTGCCGGATCATGAAGGCAGCACGCTTGCAACCAAGTAGAGAGGCCGTGCTTTCGGTCTTTGGTTCGAGGGAATGTTCGTGGGATCGTTCATCGACGGTTCAAGGGACTCCAAGTACCATCTACACCGACACAATCTTCTTCCGCTGCAACTCGGTGATGGTAACGATTGTGATCACAACCCATTATGTATATTCATATTGATCTTGGGTGTGCGTAGGTGTGATTTTTTTGTTTTCTACTACGTTACCCAATAGTGGCATCATGAGCAGTTATATGAGTAGGTGGAGGTTGCAATATAGATCACATGCGGATGTGAGGGTTTTATGTTCTTGCTATGCTTCCCTCGAGTGTTGCTTCGGTTCAGTTCATTGATGGCGTGGTGTCACTTTTCAAAAGCTTCTGACAATCGCTCGGCTTTGGCTGTCGACGATCTTCTAATAGTTTCTTGGGCTTCACCATAGTCAAGAATAGTGAATAGTTCCATACACAAAAGGGTGATGAATATGATCGATCTTCTAGGGGTTCACGCGTATTTGACGAAGTTTAGTGTCGGGGACGTGATTTTTTTGTAAAAGTCTCTTCTTTCACACACCCCAAAACTTAATCTATCATCAAGATTTATCACCTTTGTTGTGGACGTAGGTAGATAGTGTTATTTGTTAAAACTGGTTAACCATGTAACTAAAACTTGCTAAAAACGATTAGAGGACATCTAAGTTGGTTTTGTAGGGTATGCATATGATGTGGTATAGCCTTCGTCATGATAATGAGTTTATGTATGAGATGGTTATATCTTGTAATGTTAAGTGGCCTGCACGTCACAGCATGATGGCTAGAGCCACGAGATTGCCACGTTAATGTAAATATCATAGAGATAGCCTATAGGTTACAGGTGACGATGGCAAATGTACATGGAGGACCCCGACGTGGAGAAGGTGTACTAAGGTGCGGGACAGGAACTATAAGTTTGTGCCACGACAGAATTTCTGAATTTGGTGCCACGACAAGGTTTTCCGAAATGGTCGCCAAGACAACTGATACGTCTCCAACGTATCTATAATTTTTGTTTGTTCCATGCTATTATATTACGTGTTTTGGATGTTTTATATGCATTAATATGCTATTTTATATGATTTTTGGGACTAACATATTAACCTAGAGCCCAGTGCCAGTGCCAGTTTCTGTTTTTCCTTGTTTTAGAGTTTCGCAGAAAAAGAATACCAAACGGAGTCCAAACGGAATAAAACTTTCGCGATGATTTTTCTTGGACCAAAAGACACCCAGGAGACTTGGAGTGCAAGTCAGAAGAGCCACGAGGCGGCCACAAGGGTGGAGGGCGCGCCTAGGGGGATAGGGTGCGCCCCTCCCCGACCTTGTGGGCCCCTTGTAGACCCCCTGGCCTAGATCTTCCTCCTATATATACTCTTATACCCCAAAAACATCCAGGGGAGCCACGAAACCACTTTTCCACCGCCGCAACCTTCTATACCCGTGAGATCCCATCTTGGGGCCTTTTCCGACATCCTGACGGAGGGGGATTCGATCACGGAGGGCTTCTACATCAACACTATTGCCTCTTCGATGAAGCGTGAGTAGTTTAATTCAGACCTATGGGTCCATAGCTAGTAGCTAGATGGCTTCTTCTCTCTCTTTGATTCTCAATACAAAGTTCACCTCGATGTTCTTGGTGATCTATTCGATGTAATACTTTTTTGCAGTGTGTTTGCCGAGATCCGATGAATTGTGGATTTATGATCAGCTTATCTATGAATATTATTTGAATCTCCTCTGAATTCTTATATGCATGATTTGATATCTTTGCAAGTCTCTTCGAACTATCAATTTGGTTTGGCCAACTAGATTGGTTTTTCTTGCAATGGGAGAAGTGCTTAGCTTTGGATTCAGTCTTGCGGTGTCCTTTCCCAGTGACAACAGGGGCAGCAAGGCACGTATTGTATTGTTGCCATCGAGGATAAAAAGATGGGGTTTTCATCATATTGCTTGAGTTAATTCCTCTACATCATGTCATCTTGCTTAATGCGTTACTCCGTTCTTTATGAGCTTAATACTCTAGATGCATGCTGGATAGCGGTCGATGTGTGGAGTAATAGTAGTAGATGCAGAATCGTTTCGTTCTACTTGACACGGACGTGATGCCTATATTCATGATCATTGCCTTAGATATCGTCATAACTTTGTGCTTTTCTATCAATTGCTCAGCAGTAATTTGTTCACCCACCGTAATAATTTCTATCTTGAGAGAAGCCTCTAGTGAAACCTATGGCCCCGGGTCTATTTTACAACATATTAGTTTCCCGTCAACTTGCCAATTTTTGTCGCCGTTCCCTTATTTCGCAATCTTTACTTTCCGTTCCACAAACCAAAAATACCAAAAATATTACTTTACCGTTTATCCATCTCTATCAAATCTCACTTTGCGAATAACCGTGAAGGGATTGACAACCCCTTTGTCGCGTTGGTTGCAAGTTGGTGTTTGTTTGTGCATGTATTTGGTGGCTTGTTGCGTTGTCTCCTACTGGATTGATACCTTGGTTCTCAAAACTAAGGGAAATACGTAAGCTACTTTGCTGCATCACTGTTTCCTCTTCAAGGGAAAAACCAACGCAAGCTCAAGAGGTAGCGACAACGTTTTTTGAAATTGCCGCCACGACAACGAAATATTGGCCATCACGATGCTTCAACTGGATATTGGAGATGATCATGAAGTATTCCCGGCGCCCAGGGCTATACCATATCATACTTTTATGAATTGCCTGAGATGTTTATCCCTTTGTTGTTTGCACCCTTTGATTGTGCATTAGTCCATTATTAGGGTGATCTCTCACAGTAATTATCAAGTTAAAAGGTGCCCTTCCCAGTGTTGCAACCATCTATAACATGTGGCCTTCGGAGTACTACAGGCTACCATGAGTACAAACAAGGATTGAAGTGTAAGGCGGGTGAGGTAGGAATTCACAATAGAAACACTCGGTTGCCTTGAAGTTCTAGCAGAAAAGTTCTGAGCTCGGAGCACGAAGCATCGAAAGATGAACAAGAGTCATATGGTGATATGATCAGTAAAAGATAGACTACCAATTGAAATTCACATCATATGAGATGCTACCATCCATGGGTGTCAATGAGATCAGGATCTTGAATCACTTACAATCAATTATGAGAGATATTGATTTGAGTAGGAGCACAATTATGTATTAGTTTAATTTAATCACTAGTGCAAATTAATTATGAACTACGAATAGTTCTAGTTCTAGTTAGTCCTTTTTAACTAATTAGAGCTAGACTAATCCTATAATCCTCATAATTATAAGCCTAGTGTGGATCTAATCTCCCCCTTCTAGCGACGATTAGCTCTGGATGGCGAAGCGCTACCGGATCATGAAGGTTGCACGCTTGCAACCAAGTAGAGAGGTCGTGCTTTCGGTCTTCGGTTCGAGGGACTGTTCGTGGGATCATTCATCGATGGTTTGACGGACACCAAGTACGATCTACACTGACACAATCTTCTTTCCACTGCAACTCAGTGACAGTAACGATCGTGATCACAACCCGTTATGCATCTTCATATTGATCTTGGGTGTGTGTAAGTGCAAATTGTTTTATTTTCTACTACGTTACCCAACAAGATCACTCCAAGATTGAACCTCGCCGGCTAAAGATAAATCAATCTAACTTGGCCAAAGTAGACGGATAGATCAAAGAGAAATACGAAGCTATAAAGTTACACAGCAAAAAAATCTCAAGAGACTCAAATAGCTTCAATGGATAATATGATCATAAACCCACAATTCATCAGATCCCAACAAACACACCACAAAAAAATTACATTAGATTGATCTGAGAGAAGATCATTGTATTGAAGATCGAGAGAGAGAGAGAGAGAGAGAGAGAGAGAGAGAGAGAGAGAGCCATCTAGCTACTACTATGGACCCGTAGGTCCTGAAGGAACTACTCACACATCATCATGAAGGTAACAATGTTGATGAAGATAGCCTCCCCAATGATTCCCCCCTCTGGCAGAGTACTGGAACATGGCTCTAGATGGGATCGCCGAAGAACAGAAGCTTGCGGCGGTGGAAGAATTGTTTTGGGTCTCGCTCTGAGGGTCTCAGAATATATGTGAATTTATAGGCCAAATATTAGGGGAAATGGAGCTACGTGGAGCCCACAAGTTAGGGGGGCGCGCCACCCTGGCTTGTGGGGCCCTCATGGGTCTTCTCATCCTCCCCCGAAACTTCTAGTTTATCTTATTGTCCAGAAAAATCATCGTAAAATTTCATCGTGTTTGGACTTCTGTAGGTATAGTTTTTCTACGAAACTAACAACATGCAAAAAATAGGAACTGACGATGGGCACTAAATTAATACGTTAGTCCAGAAAAATAATATAAAATGGCATACAAAGTATACAAAAATGATAATATAATAGCATGAAATAATAAAAAATTATAAATACGTTGGAGACGTATCATGTGCTCAAATGCTGAAGGTTGGCACCCTTTTCTACATAGTAATGGACCTCCTTTTATACGTGCAAAGGGGCTACCACAGTGGCTAGTACAGTGGAATACATACGGTTGGGAAACATAGTAGTAAATATTTTTTTTGCCCTACGATCAACCAAACACTATGAAGATGCAAAAAATGGTTTGGGTCAGATCGTTACCAACTCCGAGTTGCAGTGGAAGAAGATGAGTCGCTGTAGTTCGTACTTGAAGTTCCTCGAATTGTCGGTCAACGATCCCTCGAACGAGTCGGTGTATGCACTTGATTTTTTGGAATATCATCTATATACATATGTTGATTTTTGTGTTAAAGGGCCCCATGTTTTAGTTTCACAGTGGATCCCCGAAACCTCATGGCCAACCCCACAATTGCTCCTGGATCGACCATGCAGCGTTGAGCGCTGCCGACAAGTGGGGCTCGGCCTTACGCCCTTGCAACACTGGGCCTCCTTTGCAATAGTGTGGTGTGTCTAGGCACCGAAGGGCATGAAGCATCAGTAGCGAGGAGCGTGAGGCTTGTGGTGGGCCCTGCAACACCGAGCACCGGTTACAAGCACTGGCTAGGTTGCAACGGTAGGGTGCAGCTTTGCATCAACAGGCATGAGACAACAACATTTGCAATGTGTCACAATGGAGGAGCAAATGCGGGCAAGGAAGTACAATGAGAGTACCATAGGTAGTATCATGCATATCAACTAGACATTTTGCTGAGATGACATACAATTAAATGAGGAAATTGAGTATCATAATATGATAGTGCATCATATGAAATGATGTATTAGTATGTGTCATGCATAACAACAAATGAGGTCACTATGATATCAAACTGTGATACTATACACTCTGGAGGTAGTATCATACACTAATATCATATGCATGATACTAGAGTATGATACTAGCTTCCATTGTGACCACCCTAACGCAAAAGGAAAAGTAGTGTGTTGGCCCATGGGGCACCTATCGCCTGCACAAGACGGTCGAACAAGGCTTGTGATTAGTCGGTAGATTAGAGAGACCTCCTCCTCAACTCCTACATTGCTGGTTTTGCGCGTGAGCGCTCATGCGAACGCTCGGTTGGGCGCCCATTAAGCACCCCTTGACCGCTCGCTCTCTTGATTGCTAGACCACGGTCATTTGAACGCTAGATCGGCTCGGGCTCGCTTGATTGCTAGACCGATCTGCTCGCTCGCTCGCTTGTTGTTAGTTCAGAAAAAACTAGTGATGGTTTGAGGGGGAAAACAGGCTTCCCGTTGTTTACAGACTGAAAAACACATACTTTAAAAATGCTCATGGATTAATAAAAAGGTTTGCAGATTTGGAAAAAGTTTCTGAATTCCAAAAAAGTTCACAAATTTGAAAAAGGAAATTCGTGGATTTGAGAAAAAATCATGAATTTGGAAAAAATCACAAATTTGAAAAAAAATGAATTTGAAAAGCGTTCACAAATTTGGAAAATTCAAAAACAAAATCATGAATTTGGAAATTTCACAAATTTGATTTTTTTTTTTGTAAATTTGAAAAAGTTCATGAATCTGAAAAATGTTTGTGGATTTAACAAATGTTCACAAAATTTAAAAATGTTTGGGAAGTTGAAAATTTTCAACAATTTATAGAAAGTTCATGAATTTGAAAAAAAGGCAAATTTTAAAAATGTTCATGGATTTGAAAAAACTTCATGAATTTGAAAAATATTCATGAATTTTAAAAAAGTTCACAATTTGGAAATAAAGGAGAAAAGAAAAAGAATCTGAAAAAAAGAAAAAATATATGAAACCAAGAAAAAACCTGAAAGAGAATAAAGAGAAAGACAAAGATGAAGAAAACCAAACAAACGCAGGCGGAATCTTCTAGAATGTTCACAAAACCAGATTAGAGGTCTACTGTACGCTTGGCTCAGATGGGCCGGCTCACTGTGTCGCTGGGGCTTTGCTCTTCCTACGAAATGCACACTATGTGGCGCAGCGTAGATTGGAAGACTTTTTCCTGATTTAATCCTGTTCCCACAAATATCGATTCGATCCAGCTCGAGTCTGATGTCTCTTCTCTGTTCTCGCGCGGCGACAGAGCGCATTTGTAAGCTTATCTCCAAACCTATCTATCACGTAAAAACGGCACAGCCATTCGCTTCACCATTTCCCACCACGCCTCATCCGCCATGGCCGCCTCCTTCCTCCGCCCTCTCCTCCCTCCCAAACCTTTCCTCTCCACCCCCAAACCACAAGTCCCTATCGCCCCCATCACCGCCGTACGCTGCACCGCGGCGCCCAAACCGACCACCTCCACCCCTAAGCCTGCCCAGCAAGAGGTAGAGGACAACCAGGAGCAAGAACCCACTCCCGACGAGGCCGACGCCAACCCCCACCGCATCCCCGACGACGAGACCCCGCCGTCGGCGACTGCGACCACCTCCTTCTCGGTGGTCCGGCGCGTGCCGTCGGCCATCTCGACGGACGGCCGCCTCCGCCGGACGGCGCTGACGCAGGAGGAGCCGCCCAACTACGAGATCGGGTGGAAGCGCACCAAGAATCTCCCCCTGGAGAAGCCCAAGGGGTGGGCCATCGCCGACTTTCTGGAGAAGCTGGAGGGGCTGATGGAGCGCGGGCGGTACGGGTCGGGCGCGCTGCTGGGCACGGTGGCGGGCGTGGTGACGGAGCGCGCCCGGGAGGAGGCGGAGATCCTGATGGCCGAGGGCGGCGTGGACGAGCGCGTGGCGACGGAGCTCTTCCGCGTGCTGCGGCTGGTGGAGATGGACGTGGAGATGGTCAAAGCCGCCGTCAAGGAGGAGACCGTCAAGGAGCGCGTCGAGACGGCGCGCGCGCGGTGCCGCCAGGCCATCCTCGTCGCGCTCTCGCTGTGACCGTGCACGCGCGCTTAGGGACGGGTGTAATCACGTCTAAGTATACTGCTAGCACTTAATGCGGTGCATCCATCCAACACGTAGAAATTTTGTTATCAAGTGGTGCAATGAGGTCAGTCTACTCAAGCTGCAGCAAATCTGAATGTTCTGCACCGGTCAACTGTACGCCGTTGTGTGTCATTCTGTGAGAAGGCAGACAACACGGTCACAGACTCGAGCAGTCTATGGTAGTAGTGTCATGGCCTGATCGGGTCCACGATCCCTCTGCAGAAGATTTGTGTTACAGATGACGAGACGTGGCAGGTGGCACCATCTTTTCTGAGGCTAGCTGTACTTTGCCTCGACATTCAAGCTCCTATATTCATGAACGACATCACAGAGGGAAAGACTATTGCACTTCCTCGTTTGATGCCGTCCACCACAATATTGCAATCAGAGGCCATGAGAATTCTATGAACATAAACATCCTCGGGCTGCGCTAGTGCTTCTCTCACTGCCATTGCCTCTAAAATTGTTGGATCCGTAATACCTCGAAATACACAACAAAGGCGCCCAAAAAGCGCCGAGAAGGTCTCTGCACACGGCTCCCACTGCACTGAAATCATCGTTCCTCGACATGGCCGCATCAACATTGACCTGGGTAAGATTGTCAGGAGATGCCACCCGGTACATTCGTCTGGTTCGAGCTGTCCTGATGTCCTCTCTCGCCGGCTTGTCGAGGATCTATAGCTTAGTTAATAAGAGGAAATAAAGCAAGGAGTAGACAAGGGACTCTGGAAAATCTCCTTGTGGATTGCTTTTCGCGTAGCGATCCAAATAGCCCAAATAGTCACCACCAAACGAATGAACTACTCATGAGAGAGTAATCTCGATCATTGAGAAAATCCAGTTCTTGATGTTAGGATCCCTTTTAGCACATATGCTCAATCAACTCCTCTTGAGATAGCGCCCATACGGACCTGGCTATATTACATTCAATAATTAAGCGCGTGTCGCCAAGGGTGTGCAGCTTAGGCCTATCCGGCTTAGTAATTGGGTTCAGCCAATAGCAGACAGGGTGCCTCGGGCCGAACTCTGGAGGGATGAGCAGTAGCGCCTGCTGCGTGGCTCTGCCATTTTTTTAAAAACACCTTGAGAGGGGCAGGGACTCATGCATTTCATTAAGAAGAAGAGAATTGACCAGTTAATCGGGGATAATCGAGCAAAAACCCGACACACACACGCGATTAATAAGGGTCAATTGTGCGAAAACGCCGACCACATTGATTAAGGACAAGCATGAAGAAACCCCGGCCACATGATTGATGAAGGGACAATCATACAAAAACCCACAGCCATGACAGACCTCACCACCCTTGAAGCGCCGGAATGCCACCAACGCGGAGCAAAGCCGCAACGCCATCACATAGGGCCACCGCTGCACTGAAGCCCCGGGCTGCCACCCCGACATCCAACCTGCAAACTAAAGAGCACCATCTCGACGTTCTCCAAGTTGCCGATGAGACCAAATTAACAACACGACAAAAGCAAAGGCAACACACGCAGGCTCATTCTCCAAAAGAGACGCCCCCAAGGGAGGGGGGGGGGCGACGAAGACACCGCCATCGCACGCTTCAGACAAACGGGAGCTAGATTTTCACCTGGAGAACCTAGGGATTTGGGGCAAGGGAGAGGTCAGAGTTCCACAGTGGCGACTCCAGGGGGGGACGAGGTCCAAAGACGCTGCCGCTGCCAGCATCGACCTGTTGGGAAACGTATTTGATAACAAAAAATTTGCATCTACGCACACCGAAGATCAATATGAAGATGCATTACGAGTTGGTATCACGATAGTTATCGTCACTGAGTTGTGGTGGAAGAAGAACGTGTCGGTGTAGATCGTACTTGGAGTCCCTTGAACCGTCGATGGACGATCCCGCTAACCGTCCACGAACAGTCCCTCAAATCTAAGACCGAATGCACGACCTCTCTACTTGGTTGCAAGCGTGCAGCCTTCACGATCTGGCAACGCTTCGCCGCCCGGAACTAATCATCACCGAGAATTAGAGGGAGGACATTAGAACCACACTTGGCTTCTAATTATGAGGATTAGAAGATCTATATCTAGCTCAAATTAGATCAACTAGGATCAACTAGAACTAGAACTAGAACTAGAGAAAACTAGAGGAGGCTCCAAAACTTGTGTATCTCCATAGAGCAAAAAACCCTAGTATATATAAGTTGGAGGGGAGGGAGAGGGAAGCCACCAAGGAGGGAAGGCCCCACCTTGGTGCGCCGGCCTAGGGGGAGGAGTTGGAGTCCTCCCCTAGTAGATTCGGCCTCCCCTTCTGGAAAGGGGCCGCACCACCTCCACTTGGGCCCTTGTGGCCCAAGTTACCTTCTCCGGTTTAACCTTTTAAGGTCCGTTGATATTAAATTTAATATAAAAGCCCTCTAGTCAATATTAGACCCTTCCCAAAAACATTTTCCACCTATATATTATTTATCGGTATTACCCGATACTCTCCGAAACCCTTTCGGTGACCCTGAAACGTTTCCAGATCCTCTCGAAACTATTTCGAATATTTATGAAACAATTCCACAAATATATTATTATCACTCCCGTCCTACTAACACTCTACAGATCATGATTGCCTTAAGCTTGTGACCCCGTAGGTTACTCATAGACATGAACGAAACCGTTTGTTCAATGACCGATAGCGGAACCGTGGACGTCTGTATCTATCCTTATGAGCACAAGAATGACATTCTATTGAAACTTTGGTTATCATGTGATGTTCCCTTTGCTTCGTGATACTTCACAAAACCCGGGATGCATCGGTATCCTCCCGAGTCATCACATGCTCACTATACCGTTATCCTCGTTACCTGTTTTGTTCTTCTTTCTCGTTGTCGTGTTCTGGCATCCTCGTGACGTAGTCACCTATGTCAGGACGGACAATGATGGATGCCCTCACACTGAGAGGCCCCTAAGAATATCTCTGCATCGTCGGAGGAGCAAATATCACTCTCGAGCTATCTAGTCCCTTGTCAACACTTTTCGATGAGCCCGTAAGTTGTCGTTATGATCACCGTGTTACAAGTGAGAAACCCCATAGTCCAACATATAGTAAGAAGTGACTATGATACTCTCATGGTTTAAGGAGAAAAATCATATATTAACACTCCATGTTATTACAATTGATTACAAACGATATAAACTCAATTCATAAGAGACAAGTTTGGGTCGATTCAATATGATCGTTCTTCCAACGTCATAATCTCAATGTTGTTTTAGGACTATCGTTTACACTCAAGGATATCTTAATATCCGGAAAACATGATCACCAACAACACTTGAGCTAGTCCTAGAGGCAAGACTAGGAATCTTTTTATTTAACCGTTCCACGCGTGTATATGAGTTTTCCACTGAATCGCATATTCTAAAATCATAACAGTTAAAACATAAAATATAAACTCTTTAATTATGAATATGAAAATATAATAATACAAATATTATAGCCTCTAGGGCATAATTCCAACACGACCATGGTCTAACCCAAGGTTTTTACCCGGAACGAGCCAACGAACAGCAGCCGCGCTCACACCCGAACATCCAAGTAGTCCCCACGTCCAAGCCAAGCCAATCCCGCCGGGCCAAAGCTCCTGGCCGCCGTCCACCACGCCAACCATAGCAGCCAGCCGCAGGATGACACCTCGCGTCGCCGAGCCGATGCCCACAACCCGGCGCCAGAAATGAACACACTGGGGCCACCCAGAGCGGCACCGCCCCACTGCCGTCCTCGATCCATGGCTCGCTGTCACACCACACATCCACGGGCACTAGCAAAGACTTCCACCATTGCGGCGCCGCTGCGCCGCCATCCAAGAGCTGTAGCTTGCCGCCGCCAGCACAACTCCCCCGATTGAGGGAGGGGACCCTAGGAACTCCCCGCGCCCCCATAGCCGCACCACCAGAGCATCGCCATCACAGCACACCGGAGCGCCTCTATCGCCAGATCCGGGCGTCGGGCGCCAGATCGACGACGGCTGGCCTTAGCGCCGCCCCACACGCCCTAGCCGGGGAAAGGCAGGAACAATGCCGCCGCTGAGCCCGAGGACGTCGCCCCAGCTTGCCTGTGTCGCCAAGACGCAGTCGCCACCAGATGCAAGCCTCGATTCTGGGCTGAAGCCGCACGAAGCGCGATGAAGGGGCCCCGCCGCCATCGTCCGTCGGGCGGGCTATGCCCGTCGGCATCCTCCGGCGGCGACAGCTAGAGCGAGGGAGGGGGAGGAACGGGGGTGGCAGCTAGGTTATCGCCCGAGCCGTGCCCCGGGGAGCGACACGAGCGAGTGAGTAAATAAGTTTCTGCCATTTATTTCGGCTCCTAAAAAAATGCCATTCATTTTGACCTTTTTCTTATATTTTCCATTTTTAATAAAAGAATACTTTCCAACTTTTATGAATATTTTATAAATTTTCTTTATCATTTAAAAAATGCATGAAACTTTTTCTTAAATCCATGAACACCTCTATAAGACTCATATATTTTTAAATCAAATCATGAGCTATGCTCTAACTCATGAACATTTTATATTACATTTTTTTAAATTCATGTTTGAAAAAATTTGTGAATGGTAAAAAAATGGTTGAAATAAAAAAGTCGATTGAAAATCCGACCGAAATAAAGAAATGGCTGAACATACCGGAACTGAAAAAAGAAGCGCAACATGGGCTGTCGACCCAGCACGTGTTAGAGGGGATATTCTAAAAATAATGGGTTGAATAGGAGCTCTCATTGTGAAAGTACCATTCTTCTCCTGAGCATAAATGCACTTTGACCCATGAAAAAGAAAAATGAATAACAATAGAAATTCTGAAATTTTCCGAATTAAACATTGTTGAATGTTTTACATACATACATAGTTTCATGAGGAGAAAACGAGTTCGCAATGCTCTGGACAAAAAATATCAGTGCTTGAAAATGCATTCCAAAATAGTATTTTTGACATCGATTCTTTTTTGGGCCAGAATATTTGGACATGTTTTTTCTTCAAAAAAATGCACGCATGTAAAAAATCTTCAATGTTTGTTGCCATTAAAAAAAATTCATTTTACACTTTTTTGTGTTTTTACTATTCATCAGGGAGCATTTGAGGTGTCTCGCTCTCTTGTTTGGAGCTGATGACGCAAGACATGAGGAGTAACATCGCTAAAGGTCTAGGCAATGCCCCATGTTGGGCCAATTGTTATGGAATTTTCTATTTGACAAGTTTTAAAAATTTATTGGGTTTAGGAAGAGGAAAAAAATATTAATGTTCACGCATATAAAAATCTACTGAATATCATATCCCGTGGTAACATCTACTCCGTCCATTCCAAAATATAGTGCGCCCGCGCTTCCGAGGTTCAACTTTGACCATAAATTTAACCAACAAGACCGACTGTGAAGGGAGCAAAAGTTATACCAATGAATTCGTATTCAAAAGAAGTTTTCAATTATATAATTTTTTCTCCCGACGCAGTCGGTCTCGTTGGTTAAATTTATGGTCAAAATTGAAGCACGGGAATAGAGGAAGCGCTATATTTTGAAACGAAGGGAGTACTGATTTTGCTATCGGCAAAGTACGCATTTGAAAAAAAGTTCACAACATATTTTAAATATATTCACACTTACTTTTGTATATTATGGTGCCAGATAGGAAAAGTACGCATTTAAGGTTGTTTAATGGGCCATGCAGCGCCGCACGAAGATAGCTTTAGATGGACGGTGTTTATCATGGCCCATTAAACAAGATACATTTGTTTATTCACATAAATTGTTCCTGGTATGAAAATATAAATATTCTTATATTCAAAAGAATTTTTTATGTATAATAAAAGTACTGTTCATTAGCATAAGAGTCAATGTTCATATATATCAAAAGAAACTTAATGTATTATTCAATCTTGGATATATGAAGAAATACAAATTTCAAAGTAATAGTAAAAATATGCATGGATCTGTGAAAATAATAATAAAAGTAAAACACAGAATGGGGAATGTGAAAAATAAACACAGGAAAAGTAAATTAAAAAGGGAAAAAGATTAAAGAAAACATAAAAAAGTAAGGTACCAAAAATATAAAAATGGGAAAGGTAATAAAAAAATCTGGAAAATGAAACAACCAAAAAGCGGAAAACCAAAGTGAAAAGATCCAGATGGGTCGGTCCCATTAAGATATGTTGGGGGGGGGGGGGGGGGGGGTTGTCTTCACGGATTACTTAGCGTCGGATTTTTGATAGTTTAGATACTTTGTACTCTCGTAGAGGATCGGCAGAAGAGAGGGGACATATAAACCTAGCCATTGGAGAGTGTTTAAGTCACAACTTATTTTAGTATTTGGAGAAAAATATGCAATTAGATTCATCTTAAGATGTAGTTTAATATGTTACATCTATGGACTTCAATAGCTGGCGAATATTCGCTGGGGAAGATGGCATTTGCGAATGATTTCTATGGCAATTTTAGCTATAGGGGGTGGCAGTTTCTTTAGACTAGCATGGGAATTCCTTCGTGGAAGACATTATTTTTAAAAAACTACCAAAAGATCTCAATCAAACGTTGTGAGGGCGTTCGCTGGGAGTTCCTTCCTAGCGAACGTTTGCCAGTTAGCATTTCTATACAACTATTTAGTAATAGAGGATAGGGCATATAAGCATTCCATCGATAAAGATTAAAAAGGACAAAAGGAATGTTGGAAATGCTACTCACTCGCATGGGAATATAAGCTTGGCAGAGAAACTTAGGTCATCAATGTAAGCACTGACATGTGTACAATATGCCACAAAAATATATGCCAAGAAAATTCATTCGACTGTGAATATTTTATGATATAGTACGGCACGGCACATTTTTCACCAATCAAATCGAAGGCCTAAAAATCCATTCCGACTAATGTTCCCATTCGTTGGAGAAGTCAAGTTGTGTTTTTATTCCCCGCCTGGTATCTCTGAGGTTTTGGGTTTATGTACTGCATGTGCGCAAGAAAAATCTGAGTATAGTAAAGAAACAAATGGAACTTGAATGCTAGTGACACCATGTCTGTTATAAGTGGAGAATTGTTCATATTGCTCTCCACAACCAATACAAGAGTTACGAAATCAAAAACAAAAAGAATTGATTTCACGTACACTTTTACTCTGCGTTCTTCCGCTTTACAAGACTAAGCACACTACAAAGTTGCAGTTTGGATCGATTAACCTTTTCGACCCAAGTCTCTAGTGTAAATATATATTTGTGCACTAGTAAAGTACATTTGGAGAGACCATATGGGCGGTGTGGACTGCCTACGCCCCATGGAAATCTTTTGCTTGGCGGGCCGCGGGCATGCTGTTACTCTATGGCATATCGTCGTGCCAGTCGCCATCTGAACAGCATGCATGCACCCGGAGAGTCAGCTCATCAGGGGTGTATCTTCACCCAAGCGGCTTTGCTCGGCACCCCCTTGACCAGAACGAACACCAAGTAGTAGCCTGGCGGCGCGAGCGTCGGCTTGGACGGCGTCTGGGCCGTGATCTTGTACTTGTTCCCTTCTGGCTTGAACGCGGTGACCTGCAGTACCAGCAGCCGCTGATTCTGCGAGAAGCCGTGTGTGGTGAACGGCGGCGCGTACATGGTCACCTTCATGTCGGCCTCGGTCACGGCTGGCCCGCGCGACGTGAACCTGAGCGTGAGCTTGTCCCCGTACTTCACCCCGTTCGCTGGGACCGACGCCAGGTCGATCTCCGGCCTGGTGGCGACAAGCTCCGGGGCGAGGTACGGCGGGGTGTACCGCTCGACGCGCACCTCCGTCGGGAAGTCGACGCCAGAGAAGTTGTAGGCCGAGTTGGTGTTGCCGCCGGCCACGAGCACGGTGGCGTCGGGCAGCACGGCGCTGCTGGAGTGGTACATGCGTGGGATGTTGGACGCGGCCAGGGCGCGGAACCGCGCGCCCCGTCGTTTCCGCGGAGAGTAGAGAAGCGGGGTCAGCACCGGTTCCCGGGCGAAAACCCACCCCGAGCAGCCCTGGGCGGCGCCGTTGAGCAGCAGGAGGTCTCCGGTGGGCAGTATGAGCATGTCGCCCATCACGCGGCCCACTGGCATGAAGTCGATCGCCCACCGCGCCCCGGGCTTAGACGGGTTGATGCGCCCGCAGTCCCGGAGCGCGTGCGGGAACTTGTTGGCCTCGCCGAGCTTGAAGGCTTCTTTGGGGGCGCCGCCGCACACTATCACCTCCGCGCTCAGCCTCTCACCGCGGCGGAGATCGAGGGGAAGCAGAGCGGACATGCCGGAGGCAGGGTAGTTCCGTGCACCGCCGTTGAGCTTCGGGAGCTCGCGGAGGACCTGCCCGTTCTGGGGGTCGAAAACGATGGAGCGGTCGTTGGCGAAGAGGAAGACGGTCCCCTCCGGGAGGAGGTGGACGAAGGGGTACAGGTTGTTCTCCACGTCATCTGTCGTTTGTTGAAGAAGCGGGAGGGGAGTGAATTGGGTGTTCAACTGGCCGGCGGCCGGGACGAACTCGTAGCTGAACGATCGCCGCCCGCCGACCACGATGAAGCGGCCGTCCGGGAGCACCTGCTGCGTTGCGTACCTGCGAGCTCATGCATGCAAGAACCAGTTGTAAATTCCTTCTTGATCATATCTGTTATACTACTGTCAATTAGTAGAGTATTACTTAATTCCACATATGAAAATTGGTTGATTAATATAGCTAGCTAAATCATGAAGCACGACTCTACTCATTAGCTAGCTAGACTATGTACGTAGGAGTACCATCTTCCTTCGGCCAAGGTATTGGGGAACTCGACCCAGTCGGCATTTCCTTGTGGGTTCAGGCGTCTCACAACCTTCACCCCTTCGAAGTAGCCGCCCGTTTGCACCAGCATGCCGTCCACGTCGAACGCTCCCGACGAGCACCACGTATCGGTTAAGATCTGCAGGCACGCTCCCGATGAACAGCATGCACGCGAGAAGCAAATCGGCGCGGCGAACAATCAGCCAAGCAAACCAACCTTGAGAGGCCGGACCGCGCCAGTGTTGTAATCGAACTCCACGGCGTGCGCCGAGCAGTCCATGCCGCCCGGCGGGTCGCTCCGGGGGTCGACGCGGCAGTTCCCTGCCGGCAGCTGCATGAGCGACGGCCCCGTCGTGGTCGTGTCGAACATGACGGCCTTGCCGTGCCGCATCACCGCCAGGTGCATCGCGGACACGCCCGCGTTCTCGCTCAGGATGTTCCACAAACCGGCGAATCCCCCGGCATTGTCCACGGGGAGCACCACCCTGTCCATGTTTGCCTTGGTGGGCGGGGACCTGTTCGGCACCCTCAAGAGTCCCACCTGCTGGCCCTGCGCCACCCCGACGACGGCGAGGGCGAGTAGCGCCGCGGCGAGGGCGCCAGGGCGGAGGAGCGGCGCCATTGTCAGAGAGAAGATGCCCCTCATTCTTCCTTCTTACGATCTTGTGGAGAATGGAATGGTGCACCCTCCCTTCCCTTTGTGCCCATTGTGTCGTCGCGAGCTTATAATTCTATACAGCGGGTGTGCCTTGTTTGGGTTGGGAGATTGGAGAAGCACGAGGAGCGCTCGTTCAAATATAGAAATTTCTGAACGGTGGCCGTGGTTCGCGCCAAAACCAGGAAAGAACAGAGGGCTTCTCTTTTACGCAGGTGAACCTATACAGCACTGCACGTGCTTGGTT
Organism: Aegilops tauschii subsp. strangulata; assembly: GCF_002575655.3. Classification (NCBI taxonomy): domain Eukaryota; kingdom Viridiplantae; phylum Streptophyta; class Magnoliopsida; order Poales; family Poaceae; genus Aegilops; species Aegilops tauschii. Next base: position 384,049,912 of record NC_053037.3, on the reverse strand, counting down.
TATTCTGGGAGCCTGGGACATGATTAAGATCATGGATAGAGTATGTTTTCATATGCACGTGGTAATTTGTTTGTTCAACTATAAGATTATCGCAATTGTTCGAGAAAGAGATATTTTCTCCATATTTGTTTATTTTAGAAAAGGAGGAAGACCTCCGGCCTCTGCATCTGGGCAATGCATGCAGCCACTTTATTGATATTCACAAAAGATCTTACAAAAAAATACAGCAGTAAGTCTGAAGCCACCATCTAGACAACATCTGTCGCTACTCCTATCCAGTTGATGGAAGGATGCTCATAGTCCGGGCCTAATACCACATACCTCGCAATCAAGCCTAACATCTAAGACCTGAGACCCCAACCAAGCCACTTACCAGGTACGGGGCACACACCGGTCCGGCGCCCTCTTAGAGGCCGCCGCCGCCAACTGCCACCATTCCATCTTTAGAGCTGTACTGACGCATCATCCTTGCCCGGTCTAGTTGCCGTCGACGCCACCACGGCGCCCAATAGCACCACCTCCCTGCGCGCGAACTACTGAGCACGTCGCGGTCGCTACCGGTACACCTCAGCAGCATGTCGCCAAGTACCACCAGCCGACACAACTTCAAGTCTTTGAAAGATCTGTCGTGCGTAGCACCTGCCGACCAGGCATGACACGGCGTAACACCTGTCGGCCAGGCATGACTTGACATCTCCACCGAAGCTCCATGCAAGATGAAGCCACTCCACCTCCTGCCTCTGACTTCCAGCGCTGCTCCACAAACGATGACTCCAAGCAAGAAACGACACTGCAGTGCCGCCATCGTCGGATCTGGAAAACCAGATTCTAGGGTTTCCCCCGGAGCAGCACGAATGCATCGACAATAGTTACACGACGATGCCTTCATCAAGGTAACGACACAGAACGCCGCCATTACCTGCCATCGGCTCAGTTTTCACCGGCAACTATGTCTTCCCGACTCGCAACCGTAGTTAGATGATGGATCTCGAGATCTGCCCATCTAGCGTCAGGCCGACCACCTCCGGCGAAGGAGATGGCCACCACTGCCGCGTCTAGGGCCAGAGCCCCCGACGCCCTCGTGTTGCAGGTCCAACCAAGACGCCGCTTGACGTAGCCGGATTAGCGAAGATGCACGATTGCGTGTGGAGCGGCTCGTTGAAGCCCATCTGGGCCCAGATCGGGCGCCCTAGCTGCCGTCGCAGAGATCTCACCATCGCCGGCTCCAGCATGCCGACCCTGGTCGTCGTCGGCCTGCGCCACCGCCCTTGATTCGACCGGAGTAGAACACCGCCACCTAGATCCAATTGCGGGCCTAGGAGGATTGTCGTCGCCGCCGCTACGGGCGTAGGCTTAGCCTGCGACACCCCTAGCGACGGCGGCGGGAGGTGGGGGCCGCTGGCGCCTACTGGAGGCGGCCGACGGGGTTTCCCCGGTGCGGGGTGGCGCTGCCCACGGGTTGGGGGGGGGAGGAGGAGCTCAGCTACGAGATGTGTCTAAAATTGGGGGAGAATTTCACTTCCCCGGCCTCTGCACCAACTAGGGATGCATACGACCTTTTAAGTATGAGTACTAGGATTTTTAATCTCGGTTACGCACCGAGCCTAGTCCTCAATAAATGTGTGAGTACCAGGAAAGTCTGGTCCTCAAAAACTAGGACATGATTATGGTTGTGTAACTTTGAGAATATTATAATTTGCACTTAAATTGCATGTATATGCTCATATTGTACTCACTGATCAAACAACTAGATAAGAACGTTAGAGATTAATCATCCCTTGAAAGGCCGGAATTGACTAACATGTTAAGAGCATCTACAATGGTGCTATCTTCGGAGTGCCACATAAGATAAACAATGAGGTGGAGGAGAGAGAAATCATAAGAAAATGATTATCTTCTCTTATTTAAGAGATGATCTCTTAGCACAATTATGTCTCATCATGTTTTTAGAAATTTCTAGTTATTGAAGATAAGACTAAGAGATAACCCATCGTAGGCATGATTTTATTGCCATCTCTTGATAAATAAGTTGAGAGGCAAAACATTAAGCCCCTATCTTTCTCTGTGTTCGACGGATGCCTTTTGTTCTAAAAATATGCTTTGATTACTAGCAATCATAGAAGACTATATGATAATTGAGTATGTGGAGCTCTTACTTAGACTTTGTTGAAAATAAGTTGAATTTCAATTGTTTGGTGACTAAGAACATATGTTGTTAAGTTTCAAAAGAATGCATTGTTTGAACCATAACATATGAATTGATTGCTACTTTATTATGATGAGTTTTATGAGAAAAATTTGGTGTTATAATGCTAGGAAAAGTGATTGAAATTATCATAGATCAAACTTATACACTATGCTAGCATTCATACTTCATAAATTATTTCTTTTATCATTTACCTACTCGAGGATGAGCAGGAATTAAGCTTGGGGATGCTTATACGTCTCCAATGTATCTATAATTTATGAAGTATTCATGCCATGTGTGCAATAATTTCATATGGTTTTGGTATGGTTTGATTAGAACTAACCCGGACTGACACTGTTTTCAGCAAAAATGTTGTTTTTTGTGCAGAAATAAAAGTTCTCGGAATGGGCTGAAAATTTATGGTGATTTTTTATGGACAAAACTAGACCCCTAAAGCTTCTAGGAAGGACCGGAAGCCTCACGAGGAAGCGGCAAGCCTGGGGGGCGCGCCCTCCCTCCAGGGCGCGCCGGACAGGCTTGTCGCTCCCTCGTGGGTCCCCTTGACATGAGACCTACGCCAAAAATTCATATAAATACCCAAGATCCCAGAAAGAACCCTAGATGAGAAGTTCCGCCGCCGCAAGCCTCTATATCCATGAAAACTCAATCGGGACCCTGTTTTGGCACCCTGCCGGAGGGGGAAATCATCACCGGAGGCCATCTTCATCATCCCGGCAGCCACCATGATGAGGAGGGAGTAGTTCACCCTCGGGGCTGAGGGTATGTACTAGTAGCTATGTGTTTGATCTCTCTCTCTCTCTCTCTCTCTCTCTCTCTCTCTCTCGTGTTCTTGATTTGGCACAATCTTGATGTACCGCGAGCTTTGTTAATATAGTTTGATCATATGGTGTTTCTCCCTCTCTATCTGGTTGTGATGAATTGAGTTTTTACCTTTGAGGTTTCACTATTTTCGGATTGAATACTTTGTTGGATTTGAGAACACTTGATGTATGTCTTGCATCTGAATACACGTGGTGACAATGGGGTATTATAATAATTCACTTGATGTATGTTTTGGCACTCAACTTGCGGATTTCCGAGGTGACATTGGGGTAATCTATGCATAGGGGTTGATGCATGTTTTCGTCCTAGTTTCTCCGATAGAAATCTTGGGGCACTCTTTGAAATTCTTTGTGTTGGATTGAATGTTATGAATCTGAAGTTGTTTGATGCGTACCGTATAATTGACTCACGGATACTTGTGGTGACATGTGAGTATCTAGATGACATTAGAGTTAGTTGATGCATATCATATGGTGTTATTTTAGTACGAACTCTAGTACTGTTTGTGACACTTATAAGAATAGCTCAATAGATTGATCAGAAAGGGTAACTTTGAGGTGGTATCGTACCCTACAAACAATTTCATCTTATGTTCTCCGCTAGATAAGAACTTTGGAGTAATTCTTTGTCATGCGTTGAGGGATTGTTATATGATTCAATTATGTCAGCACTGCTGAGAGATTGCACTAGTGGAAGTATGAACCCTATGCCTTGTTTTCAAGCATTGCAATACTGTTTGTGCTCACTTTGCCACCTTGTTGTTTTTATATTTCCAGATTACAAAAACCAATATCTACTATCCATACTACACCTGTATCACCATCTCTTCTCCAAACTAGTGCACCTATACAATTTGCCATTGTATCGGGTGTGTTGGGGACACACGATATTTCTTGTATTTGGTTGCAGGATTGCTTGAGAGAGACCATCTTCATCCTACGCCTCCCACGAATTGATAAACTTTAGGTCATCCACTTGAGGGAAAATTGCTACTGTCCTACAAAACTCTGCGCTTGGAGGCCCAACACGAGTCTACAAGAATAAGTTGTGTAGTAGACATCACGGATCACGGAGGACATGGCCTTGTTGAATGGCATGATGGCCTTGAGGAACTTCCGCTTGATCCAACTATCATATGTATCCTTACTCCCATGATCTAGGAGTGAGATCGCGAGATTTGTGAACCTCCAGTAGAGCTCACGAGGATCCTCATCTTCATTCATCACAAACTCTTCAGCCTCATCAAGTATCACCTCAAAGTTGGAGCGTTGAATGCTCGAGCTCCCCTTGTACAAAGAAACAATGTGTTCCCATGCATCTTTTGTACGAGTGAATGGACACAAGTAAGCTAGCTCTTCGGGAGGCACTGCGACTTGAAGGATGAACAAGGCGAAGTGGTTGAATTGATTGTCCACCTCTTCTCTTGGGGTGAGGTTGTTTGGATCATGCGGGTAGAAGCCTTGTTCAATGATTCTCCAAAGATGTATTGAGCTCTGATTCAAATGAGACTTGATACGAAAAACCCAATTAGGAAAATCATTCTTCACAAGCTTAGGAGGAGAACCAAGGTTGTTAATATGAGGTGAGGGGACCGGTCCTCCATAGACCCGGGGAGGGGCAACTGCGGCATGGATGCCCGTCCCATTCTTTCCTTGAGGCATCTTATCTTTTTCACGACTAGTTCCCTCCTTACTGGACTTGGCATGCGAATCCGAGACGGTGAGATTAACTGATACGTCTCCATCGTATCTACTTTTCCAAACTCTTTTGCCCTTGTTTTGGACTCTAATTTGCATGATTTGAATGGAACTAACCTGGACTAACGTTGTTTTCAGTAGAATTGCCATGGTGTTAATTTTGTGCAGAAATAAAAGTTCTCGGAATGACCTGAAACTACACAGAGATCATTTTTGGAATAAATAAAAATATTGGCGAAAGAATTAACCAAAGGGGACCCACACCATGTCCACAAGGGTGGAGGGCGCGCCCTCCGTCCTTGTGGGTCCCACGAGGCTCCACCGACCTCAACTCCAACTCCATATATTCACGTTCAGGGAGAAAAAAACTAGAGAGAAGGATTCATTGGGTTTTACGATATGGAGCCACCGCCACCTCCTCTTCTTCCTCAGGAGGGCAGATCTGGAGTCCGTTCGGGGCTCCGGAGAGGGGAAATCGTCGCCATTGTCATCATCAACCATCCTCCATCACCAATTTCATGATGCTCACCGCTGTGCGTGAGTAATCTCATCGTAGGCTTGCTGGACGGTGATGGGTTGGATGAGATTTACCATGTAATCGAGTTAGTTTTGTTAGCGTTTGATCCCTAGTATCCACTATGTTCTAAGATTGATGTTGCTATGACTTTGCTATGCCTAATGCTTGTCACTAGGGCCCGCCATGATTTCAGATCTGAACCTATTATGTTTTCTTGAATATATTTGTGTTCTTGATCCTATCTTGCAAGTTATAGTAACCTACTACGTGTTATGATCCGGCAACCCCGGAGTGACAATAGTCGGGACACTTCCCGGTGATGACCGTAGTTTGAGGAGTTCATGTATTCACTAAGTGCTAATGCTTCGGTCCGACACTCTATTAAAAGGAGGCCTTAATATACCTTAGTTTCCAATAGGACCCCGCTGCCACGGGAGGGTAGGACAAAAGATGTCATGCAAGTTCTTTTCCATAAGCACGTATGACTATATCCGGAATACATGCCTACATTATATTGATGAATTGGAGCTAGTTCTGTGTCACCCTATGTTATAACTGTTGCAAGATGAATGCCATCCGACATAATTATCCATCATTGATCCATTGCCTACGAGCTCGTTTCATATTGATCTTTGCTTCGTTACTTTTCCGTTACCACTGTTACGATTGCTATAAAACTGATAGTGTTACTTTTGCCACCGTTACCGTTACTTCCCTACTACTTTGCTACTAAATACTTTGCTGCAGATATTAAGTCTTTCAGGTGTGGTTGAATTGACAACTCAGCTGCTAATACTTGAGAATATTATTTGGCTCCCCTTGTGTCGAATCAATAAATTTGGGTTGAATACTCTACCCTCGAAAACTGTTGCGATCCCCTATACTTGTGGGTTATCAAGACCTTTTTGTGGCACCATTGCCGGGGAGCATAGATCCTTTCTCCGAGTCACTTAGGATTTATATCTTTTGATCACAATGAGGAGTTTGAAAGATCAAAGAACCAAGATTTTTCCCTCAACTACGAGGGGAGGTACGGAACTGCCATCTAGTTCTGCACTTGATTCTCCTTCTGTTTTGAGTAAACTTGCGACACTTACACCTGCTATTGATTCTGATATGTCACATGTTATTGATGATTCCATTTCTGCTATGCATGATTCTTATGATGATACTACTTCTCTGCTCGATAATACTGTGCCACTAGGTGAATTTCTTGATGAACAACTTGCTAGGGTTAGAGAGAACGAAATTACTGAAACTGAGGATATTATTGAAACTGAAGATTATGATTCTCCCCCTAGATATGAATTGCCTATTGTACCTGAGGGTTATGTTATAGATAAATAAACTGCTAGAGACTTGTTTGCTTGCAATGATAGAGACGATCTTAAAAAACCGCTAGCTTAGCTGAAAGAAAAGTCTTTGAATGCTAGAATGAAATATGATCCCACTTTTGCTACTTCACCTATCTTTGTTACTGATAAGGATTATGAATTCTCTGTCGATCCTGAGTTAATTACTTTGGTTGAATCTGATCCTTTCTATGGTTATGAATCTGAAACTGTTGTGGCACATCTTACTAAATTAAATGATATAGCCACCATATTTGCTCATGAGGAAATTTTTTGCTATTACTATATTCTTAAGTTGTTTCCTTTCTCATTAAAGGGTGTTTCTAAGTTATGGTTTAATTCTCTTGCTCCTAGTTGTGTGCGTAGTCCCCAGGATATGATTTACCACTTCTCTGCAAAATATTTCCCCGCTCATAAGAAACAAGCTGCCTTAGGGGAAATATTTAACTTTGTACAAATTAAAGAAGATAGTCTCCCGCAAGCTTGGGGAGGCTTCTCCAATTACTTAATGCTTGCCTGATCATCCTCTCAAGAAAAATGAAATACTTGATATCTTTTATAATGGACTAACCGATGCTTCCAAAGACCACCTGGATAGTTGTGCTGGTTGTGTTTTCAGGGAAAGAACTGTTGAGCAAGCTGAATTGCTATTGAATAATATATTGAGTAATGATAATGATTGGACACTTCCTGAACCAACTCCTAAGTCAACTCCGAAGAAAAGGGGTATTCTATTTCTCAGTCCTGAAGGTATGCAAGAGGCAAAGAAATCTATGAAAGAAAAAGGAATTAAAGCTGAATATGTCAAGAATCTACCACCTATTGAAGAAATACATGGTCTTGATAACCCGACACAGGTAGTAGAGGTAAACTCTCTCCATAGATTTGATGAAGGTGATATTCCTCATAATAAGTCTGCTAGTCAATGCTTGGATGAGTTTGATAATTTTATTGTTAGACAAGAAAATTTCAATGCTCATGTCAGTAGACAACTGAAACATAATGCACAAATGCTTGACCACTTGGGTGATTATATGAGTAGAGCAGTTAACGATCTTAAGCTTATTAGTAAGCATGCTTCCATGGTTACAACTCAAGTAGAAGAAGTACTTAAGGCACATGATGAATTTCTTAATGAGTAAAATAGTAAGAATAATGATAATGCTGTTAGGGTTATGACTAGAGGTGGTAAAATGACCCAGGAACCTTTGTATCCTGAGGGCCATCCTAAGAGAGTTGGGTAAGATTCTCAGAGAACTAATACTGATGCACCTAGTCGTTCTAATAAAAAGAAAAAGAAAACTGATAGGACTTTGCATGCTTCTAGTGAACCTGTTATAGACACACCTGAGAATCCCAATGATATTTGTATTTCTGATGCAGAGACACAATCTGGCGATGAACATGAACCTAGTGATAATGTTAATAATTATGTTCATGTTGATGGCCAACCTAGTAATGATAATGATGTAGAGATTGAATCTGATGTTGATCTTGATAACCCACAATCAAAGAATCAATGTTATGATAAGAGAGACTTCGTTGCTAGAAAACATGGTAAAGAGAGAGAACCATGGGTTCAGAAACCCATGCCCTTTCCTCCTAAACCATCTAAGAAAAAGGATGATGAGGATTTTGAGCGCTTTGCTGAAATGATTAGACCTATCTTTTTGCGTATGTGTTTGACTGATATGCTTAAAATGCCTCCTTATTCTAAGTATATGAAAGATATTTTTACAAATAAAAGAAAGATACCAGAAGCTAAAATTTCCAACGTGCTTGCTAATTATACTTTTAAGGTTGGAAGACCAAAGAAACTTGGAGATCCAGGAGTACCAACTATACCATGCTCCATTAAAAGAAACTATGTTAAAACTGCTTTATGTGATCTTGGAGCCGGTGTTAGTGTTATGCCTTTCTGTTTATATCGTAGATTTGAATTGAATAAGTTGACACCTATTGAAATTTCTTTGCAAATGGCTGATAAATCAACTGCTATACCCATCGGTATTTGTGAGGATGTGCTTGTTATGGTTGCAAACGTTACTATCTTAACGGACTTTGTTATTCTTGATATCCTCGAGGACGACAGTATGTCCATCATCCTTGGCAGGCCCTTTTTGAACACTGTAGGGGATGTTATTGATTGCAACAAAGGCAATGCCACTTTTCATGTTAATGGTAATGATCATATGGTACACTTTCCGAAGAAACAACCTCAAGTTCATAGTATCAATTCTATTGGAAAAATTTCAACTATTACTATTGGAGGTTTTGAATTCCCTCTTCCTACTGTCAAAAAGAAATATGATATTCTTATTGTTCTGGACATGCATATCCCCGTTGAGATAACTTACTGTCATTTGAAAATTCTCCGGTTTCATGTCATTCGGAAGAAGTTTGTTATTAAGACTTGATCAACCTTGTTAATGGATTCCTTTTGATCAGCATGAGATGGATGAATTTAGAAAGCACAAATCTCTGTACCCATCTTTTACTTTCTGTTATTTAGATTAAATAAAGGAAAAATAGTATTTTCTGTCTGTTTTTTGATTATCCATGCAACAAAAAATGTCTCGAAAATAAAAGTTCTCCAAATGCCCTGAAAATCTAGTATGATTTTTTATAAAATATTTGAGAATTTCTGGTACTGAGAACACACCAGGGGGCCTCACCAGTGGGCCACAAGGGTGGAGGGCGCGTCCACCCCCTAGGGCGCGCCCCTACCTTGTGGGTCCCACGTGGGTCCCCTCCACTTATTCCAGCACCCATCCACTTCGTCTTCCTCTAGAAAAAATCATCCCGTAGCTCAAACTCGTGTTCTTGCTCATTTTGCTGCCATTTTCGATCTCCTTGCTCAAAGCTCCTTTCGCAAAACTGCTTTCGGGGATTGTTCTTCGGTTTGTGCCTCTTCCAATGGTCCAATTAGTTTTTGTTCTAGTGCTTTATTTATTGCAAATTTTTGCTGCTGTGGTGACCTTGTTCTCGAGCTTGCATGTCAAATTTAAATGGTCCAAAGTAGTTTTGATGCATGATTTAGCCTCTAGGCACTTGTAGGAGTAGTTGCTATCAATTTTGTTGAGTTTGGTTCACTTTTATTTTGAGTCACTAAATTTTTTAGAATTTTTTCAGAGGAAGAAAAATGTCCAGGAAAATGTACCAAGGTGGTTCTTCGAGGAAGCAAGCACCGAGGCTCGCGATACGTGAGCCGGACCTAGAACCACCAAGGGAAGCTCAAGTGCAGCCTTGTGAATGGCCATCGGATGAATTCATGGTTCATGCAGGTTTCAAGGATGAGTTTTAGGCATACGTACAAAATGCCGACCTTGAGGACTTCGTGTCAGACAAGTGCCAACAATACTATTACCTCACCGATTCCTTTGTGCGGAGGTTTGAGTTTTCATCTAAGCGCAATACCCATACTATCATGTTTGATCTCTAAGATAAATCTTATACCATGGACTTAGAAGATTTTAGTGATGCATGCAAAATTCCAAAGTGGGCTATTCTTAGTGAGCCTCACAAATCTGAATACAATGATTTCCTTGCTAGCATCACCATGGGAGAACTAGAAATACCACACAAGCCACCATAGGGAGCATTCACTTTCCTTCCATACATTATTCTGCTCTCTTTTTAGGTAGATACATTAACGGTAAACATGATCACTGCCACCTTTGCGTTCCAGATCTTATTATCCTCAAGTGTGCGGTGTTAGGTGACAAGCGATATAACTTGGGGGCCATTATTGCGAGGAGGTTACATCTTAATGCTAAAGAGGGAGATTTATTTGGTGGGATTTATGCAACTCGTTTAGCTAATTATCTTAGAGTACCCATTAGAGGTAATGACAAAGAGTCGCCACCCGCTTTTATAGATTATAATGCTATGGTACGCTACCAGTTTCTTGAGAGGAACAAACAGTCCCTCCAGTACCGATTAATCTTTGACAGATGGTGTGTCGTCCATATTACCCTTCCTGCTCCTGCCTTCTTTAACTTTCAGGTAAATGGGAGATAATTTATAACTAGAGAGGAGGCAAACAAGTATGAGAAAGTAGCGGAGGCCGCTCACCTCCAGGAGGCAGCTCGCCAAGCGGTAGCTACCGCAGCACAATACGACCCCAACTATGATTTCGGATATCATCCGGGCCAGTGGTGGCCCTAGACCAACTTACGCCAAAAGCCTAAGCTTGGGGGAGTACGTATTTCTCACCGACATTACATTCATGTTCACACACTCATTTCAGTTGTCCGTGTTCACACTTTTTCATTGTATTATCCATGTTATTTTATTTTCCTTTTTCCCGCTTTCTTCTTGTGTGTTTGAAAAACTTTAAGAAAAACCAAAAAAATAGTTGTAGTTTAGTATTCTTTGCATGCTTAGTTGTAGTATTAAGAATAAAACCCAAAAAGATTTCTCGTTCTTCTTTTGCTTGTTGGGAGCTTTCCCGTGTAAATAGTTTGTCTCGTTCTTGTTTTACTTTCTTCAGAAAAACAAAAACTCCAAAAACATCCCAGTGTGTTTCTTTGAAATTATTTTCCTTCCTTTGGGGGTCGAGAGGATAAGACCACGATGAAAATGTTGAGTGGCTCTCATTTGCATTATTGTTGATCTAACAAAGAGCCCATATTACCTAGTCTTCTCCTTTGAATAAATGTTTGCAGATTCCAGCTTAGTCCAATGCACGTGCACTATTATTACTATCCACACTGTTCGGTCGTGCAAGTGAAAGGAAATAATGACGATATATGATGAAATGATTGAGATGAGGAAAAGCTAGTATGAACTCGACCTATCTTGTTTTTGTAAATATGGTTAGTTCATCGTTCCTGATTCAGCCTATTATGAATGAAACATGTTTGCAATGACAAATAGAGATTATAGTTAGTCATGCCATGCTTAATTATCTAGGAGTTTATAATGGTTTACCTTGCGTGCCAACATGCTTTTAAAATGGTTGTGATGTAGTATGATAGGAGGGTATCCTCCTTTGAATGATTCGAGTGGCTTCACTTGGCACATGTTCACGCATGTAGTTGAAACAACATCAACATAGCCTCTACGATATTTATTTTCATGGTGATTTATATCCTACTCATGCTTGCACTCAATGTTGGTTAATATCAATGCATGTTTATGACTGTTGTCGCTCTCTAGTTGGTCGCTTCCCAGTCTTTTTCTAGCCTTCACTTGTACTAAGCGGGAATACTGCTTGTGCATCCACTTCCATAAACCCAAAGTTGTTCCATATGAGTCCACCATACCTACCTATATGCGGTATTTACCTGCCGTTCCAAGTAAATTTGCATGTGCCAAACTCTAAACCTTCAAATGATAATCTGTTTTGTATGCTCGAATCGCTCATGTACCAACTAGGGATGTCAATATCTTCCATGCTAGGTGGGTTATTCTCACGATGAGTGGACTCTGCTCATCAGTCACGAGAAAATGGCTAGTAACCGGGATGCCCAGTCCCATGCTCAAATCAAATCAAAATATAATTGCAAACAAAACCCCCGCAGGAGTGTTGTTAGTTGGACGGTACCCGTTGTTTTGGACCAGCTGTGGAGTGTGCTTGTTGGTGGTGGGGGAGTATAAACTTTATCATTCTGTTTGGGAACCGCCTATAATGTATCTAGTATGGAAGATACCAAGATCTCTTGGTTGTTAAGTTGACAATGAAAGCATGCCGCTCAAAATATTATTTATCTCTGCTTTAAAAACTCGAGCTCTGGCACCGCAGCAAATCCCTGCTTCCCTCTACGAAGGGCCTATCTATTTACTTTTATCGCTGTGTCATCATCTTCTTATAGAAAGCCGCAGTTAGAGAGCACCACTGTCATTTGTATGAATTTTTATTAATTTATATTGAGTATGACTGTGACTGGATCTCTTTTACCATGATTTACAATGTCTAGTCAGTCTTTGATCTTCAGGGGTGCTCTGCATTTATGTTTTTCAGCCTTAGAAAGGGCTAGCGAGATACCATCTTGTTATATCATACCATGATTGTTTTGAAAAAGTGTTGTCATCCAAGATTTATTATTATTGCTCGCTAGTTGATTATGCCATTGATATGAGTAAATGTGGGACCTAAATGTTATTGTGAATATGGTAAGTTCATGATTTTTGTTGAAAACTTGCATGCTGGCTTTACATATTTGCAACAACAAGATCAAACAGAGTTGTAAAAGTTTTTCTTTATCAGTTTCAGTTTGTCAACTGAATTTCTTGAGGAAAAACAATGAGTTAAGCTTGGGGAGTTGATACGTCTCCATCGTATCTACTTTTCCAAACTCTTTTGCCCTTGTTGACTCTAATTTGCATGATTTGAATGGAACTAACACGGACTGGCGCTGTTTTCAGCAGAATTGCCATGGTGTTATTTTTGTGCAGAATTTTTTTTTCTCGGAATGACCTGAAACTTCACGGAGATCATTTTTGGAATAAATAAGAAATATTGGCGAAAGAATTAACCAAAGGGGACGCATACCCTGTCCACAAGGGTGGAGGGCGCACCCACCCCCTGGGGCACGCCCTCTGTCCTTGTGGGTTCCGTGAGGCTCCACCGACCTCAACTCCAACTCCATATATTCACGTTCAGGGAGAAAAAACCCAGAGAGAAGGATTCATCGCGTTTTACGATACAGAGCCGCCGCCATCTCTTATTCTTCCTCGGAAGGGAAGATCTGGAGTCCGTTCTGGGCTCCGGAGAGGGGAAATCGTCGCCATCGTCATCATCAACCATCCTCCATCACCAATTTCATGATGCTCACCGCCGTGCGTGAGTAATCTCATCGTAGGTTTGCTGGACGGTGATGGGTTGGATGATATTTACCATGTAATCAAGTTAGTTTTGTTAGGGTTTGATCCCTAGTATCCACTATGTTCTAAGATTGATGTTGCTATGACTTTGCTATGCCTAATGCTTGTCACTAGGGCCCGAGTGCCATGATTTCAGATCTGAACCTATTATGTTTTCTTGAATATATTTGTGTTCTTGATCCTATCTTGCAAGTTATAGTCACCTACTACGTGTTATGATCCGGCAACCCCAGAGTGACAATAGTCGGGACACTTCCCGGTGATGACCGTAGTTTGAGGAGTTAATGTATTCACTAAGTGCTAATGCTTTGGTCTGGTACTCTATTAAAAGGAGGCCTTAATATCCCTAGTTTCCAATAGGACCCCGCTGCCATGGGAGGGTGGGACAAAAGATGTCATGCAAGTTCTTTTCCATAAGCACGTATGACTATATCCGGAATACATGCCTACATTATATTGAAGAATTGGAGCTAGTTTTGTGTCAGCCTATGTTATAACTATTGCAAGATGAATGCCATCTGACATAATTATCCATCATTGATCCATTGCCTACGAGCTCGTTTCATATTGATCTTTGCTTTGTTACTTTTCCGTTGCCACTGTTACGATTGCTACAAAACTGCTACTGTTACTTTTGCCACCATTACCGTTACTTCCATACTACTTTGCTACTAAATACTTTGCTGCAGATATTAAGTCTTTCAGGTGTCGTTGAATTGATAACTCAGCTACTAATACTTGAGAATATTCTTTGGCTCCCCTTGTGTCGAATCAATAAATTTGGGTTGAATACTCTACCCTCAAAAACTGTTGCGATCCCCTATACTTGTGGGTTATCAAGATTAACCACTTGCAACGAACCGGTAGAAAGTTTAAGACCCTCAAGTAATTCCTTAAACAAGGATTTGACCTCGGTCGTCATAGAAGTCCTAAGTGAGGCCATAGCCTCATTTAGGTCTTCTTGAGTGACCGTGGCCACCGCATCAGCTGTGGGAAGACCTTCCCCACTAGACCCGTCGTCAACCATACTCTTTAGGCAGTTAAGCTCTTAAAAAGAGACGAGGCTCTGATACCAATTGAAAGGATCATTATGCTTTACTAGAGGAGGGGTGGTGAATAGGCAACTACCAATTTTTAGCTTTTCTTAACAAATTAGGTTTAGCAACAAATAGGTTGTCTAGATATGCAGATAGGTGAACCTATATGACGCTAACAACAACAACAACAACTCGTATTGTGTTGTATCTCTCGCAACAACAACAACAACAACAACAACAACAACAACAACACAAGCAAAATCGAGGGATACAACACAATACGAGCTTGCACAAAGTAAAGGTAAGAGATAACCATAAGTGGAGCCGATGAAGACGAGGATGTATTACCGAAGTTCCTTCCCTTAAGGGGGGAGTACATCTCCGTTGGAATAGTGCGAAGGAACAATGCTCCCCAAGAAGCCACTAGGGCTACCGTATTCTACTCACACCATCACACAATGCAAGATGTCGTGGTTCCACTCATGGTGCCCTTGAAGGCCGCAACCGAACCTTTACAAACAAGGTTGGGGAAATCTCCACAATTTAATTGGAGGCTCCCATTCCCAACACAACCACGAAACTTCACCACATTGGATTTGGCTCCAGGGTGACCTCTTCCGTCTAGAGTGCTCAAACACCCAAGAGTAACAAGATCCTCAAGGGATTAGTGGGGTGAATCGAATATTGATACGTCTCCAACGCATCTATAATTTTTGCTTGTTCCATGCTGTTACATTATCATTATGGGATGTTTTACAATCATTTTATAGCAACTTTATATCATTTTTGGGACTAACCTATTGACATAGTGCCCAGTGCCAGTTCCTGTTTTTGCTTGTTTTTTACTTTGCAGGAAATCCGTACCAAACGGAGTCCAAACGCAGTGAAAATTTTTGGAGAATTTTTCTGGATCAAAAGACACCCATTGGTCCAAACAAGTACCAGAGGGGGGCTCCGAGGGGAGCACAACCCACCTGGGCACACCTGAGGGCCCAGGCGCACCCTGGTGGGTTGTGCCCACCTCGGCCACCTCCCACACCACCTCTCCGCTCTATAAATACCCCGAAAATCCAAAAACCCTAGGGGAGTCGACGAAACACAATTCCAGACGCTGCAAGTTCCAGAACCACCAGATCCAATCTAGACACCATCATAGAGGGGTTCATCATCCTCATTGGTGCATCTCCGATGATGCGTGAGTAGTTCATTGTAGACCTACGGGTCTGTAGGCAGTAGCTAGATGGCTTCCTCTCTCTCTCTTTTGATTCTCAATACAATGGTCTCTTGGAGATCTATTTGATGTAACTCTTTTTGCAGTGTGTTTGCTGGGATCCGATGAACTTTGAGTTTATGATCAGATCTATTTTATCCATGCAAGTTATTTGAGTTTTGATCTCTTATATGCATGATTGCTTATAGCCTCGTATTTCTTCTTCGAATCTTTGGTTTAGTTAGGCCAACTAGATCGATTTTTCTTGCCATGGGAAGAGGTGCTTTGTGATGGGTTCGATCTTACGGTGCTTGATCCCCATGAAAGAAGGGGACATGACACGTATGTATCGTTGCTATTAAGGATACCAAGATGGGGTCTATTCCTACATGAATAGATCTTGTCTACATCATGTCATCGTTCTTATTGCATTACTCCGTTTCTACATGAACTTAATACATTAGATGCATGCTGGATAGCAGTCGATGTGTGGAGTAACAGTAGTAGATACAGGCAGGAGTCGGTCTACTAATCTTGGACGTGATGCTTATATAATGATCATTCCCTGGATATCGTCATAATTATTTGAAGTTCTATCAATTGCACAACAGTAATTTGTTTACCCACCATATGCTATTTTTCTCGAGAGAAGCCACTAGTGAAATCTACGGCCCCGGGGTCTTTTCTCTATCATATTTGCTCTCCGATCTATTATTTGCCACTTTTATTTTCAGATATATTATTCAAAAAACACAAAAATACCTTGCTGCATTTTTTGTCATTTGTTTTATTTCGCGTTTCCGCGAGATCTACTTATCCACTCTACTACAAACCAATCTATCTTTTACCCGGGAGGGATTGACAACCCCTCTTACGCATGGGGTTGCAAGTATTTGTTCTTTGTGTGCAGGTACTGTTTACATAGTGTTGCATGGTTCTCCTACTGGTTCGATAACCTTGGTCTCATCACTAAGGGAAATACCTACCGCAGCTGTGCTACATCATCCCTTCCTCTTCAGGGAAAATATTGGCGCGGACACGAGCCATCAAATATCTATTGGTGGAAGTGTTGACCGGGGCCCTCTCAACCAAACCCTAGAAAATGAACAAGATTGGTTGGCTAGGGAGAGAGATCGAGTGAAAATGCAGCTTTGAGAAACAATGAAGTTTGAGGAAGAAAGAGGTAAGTCTTCTTGGGGAAGAACACCCCCTATTTATAGTGGGAAGAAAGCCAACCGTTTTCTTGCACTTAGCTAGAACACAAGCGGTACTACCGCTCAGATGAGGGGTACTACCGCTCAGATGAGGGGTACTACTGCTAGGGCGGTAGTTCGTAAGCCAAATGCATGGGTAGAGTGCCCGAAGGCGGTAGTGCCACCGGAGTGGTACTACCGCTCGCCCGAGCGGTACTACCGCTTAGGGTGCATTAGATAGGAACTCATGGTAGTAGGTGGAGTACAACGGCAGTCGTACTACCGCCCTACTGCCACACTGATGCAAACCAGTCCAGGAGGCCTCGAATAAGCGGTAGTCACAACAGTAGTGAAAGGGCGGTAGTGCCGCACGAAAGCGGTACTATCGCTTTACTACAGCGCCACTTCCGCTTATGTTCTGAAGCTATGGGGAGACCGGGGGAAGTGGGGCGATAGTAGGGCCGGAAGTACCGCAAGCGGTACTACTGCTCTACCTTCGCTCAGCTGCCGCTGAGTGCATAGGAGCAACAGAGCGCATCATATAAATGGTAGTAGCCATGGCACTGAACGACGACAGTACGCACAAGCGGTACTTTCGCTGCCCAGAGCGGAACTACCGCTGCCCAGAGCGGTACTACCGCTGCCTCATGATAGGACAACTGAGAAACAGGGGATGAACTCCAAAGTTGCGGGAATGGAAGTGGGTGCAAATGAAGACGTGTATGTGATGATTCCACCCAAACCTTTCCGATGCGGACCCCATCTTGATAGTATGATTTCGCACGACTCAAGTGCATCGAAAAAGAAATGCAGGAAAAAACAGACTTCACTCTATAACTCTGAGGGGCTCGAATCGTCTTTAATATCTAAAATGCTCAATGCACACGATTAGTCAACAAATGCATTGTCATCAAGCACCAAAACCACTAAGGGAGAAATATGCCCTAACACTAAGACTTTTAAATATTCTTCTTTGGCTCCCCTTGTGTCGATTCAATAAATTTTGGTTGAAGTACTTCCCTCGAAGACTGTTGTATTCCCCTACAATTGTGGGTCCTCAAGACTATTTTCTGGTGCCGTTGTCGGGAAGCATAGGTCTATTTATTAAGTTCACTTGGGATTTATTTATTTTTTGAAATTTATATTTCACTATGGGAAAATTCAAGGATACTAAGACCAAGATCAAGCCTTCTAAGACAAGCCAAGGTGCATACTGGCCTACTAGCTCTACTCTTGATTCACCTACTATTTTGAGTGAACTTGTGACCCCCACCATCACATGCTCGACACACTGTTATGTCACATAAAGTAGTCACTGCTTCTACTTCTGCTAATACTTTTGATGATGCTTCTACTGTGCTTAGTGAATCTGTTCCACTTGGAGTTTTGGATGCTCAACTTGCTAAAGCTAAAGAAATTGGAACTACTAAAATCTTGATGAATCACATGTTACATAGTGACACATTTTTTTGTCATATAACTCACTTTGTGTTGGTGAAATTAATGGTCAAAGATAGATATAAAAATATGAAGTGGCCTTGTATAAGGGAATGGAGGGAGTATATTTGATTCTTAGTTTACTTGGTTTTCTAAAGAATAGCTTAGACCAATGATGTAATCCCCTCGTTCATAAGCGTGTATGTCTCCTATCTGATTTGCTAGCATGACTAACTATCTAAGTTGGCATAGTTCGTAATTACATGATCCAACAAGAGAAAGAGTACTTACTGCTTTTTCCTTGAGTTTTCTAGGATGTAAACTTTGGTAGGAACAGATCTGAACCCGCACCCTTCGATCGCCCCTACCCAGGGTGACGCGAGGGTGGCTTCCCCACCAGCAACCGCCGCTGCCAATCCTCTCTCCCCACCTGCCACCGCTAGAAGACGCTGTCGGGCGAAGCTCGTGTGGCTGATGGCGGCGGCGTGGCACATCTCTCACAGCCTCCCCTTGCTCTGTGGGAGACATGACCTGGTGGCGGCCGGTGGCATCCCAGTCCGATGCACATCTAGGCATACAACGGTGGGACTCAGCGAGCGGTGGTCGGCGGTGGAGGTCAAGGTTCATCTCATGGTGGTGCTCTCCAGCCAGATCGGGGAGATTTGGTGCTTGCGACCAGGACAAGGATGGTGTCGCTGGCCTCGGCCAGATCTGGCCGTGGCTAGTGGTTGGACGTGTCTATGATGTCCGGCGGCTGGCACCGGGTTGCAGCCGGCGCGGTGGCGGGTGCGGCATGTCGGCAACTAGGCGGATCTTGACGGGTTCTTCTGATCACGCCGGGATTTGACCCTTGTCTGGGTGCTTGACACCGCTGGCAACTCTGAGGGAAACCCTAGATGTCATTGGGATCGAGCGATGGCGGTGCTTTGGCGTCGCCGTCCCTCTTGAGGGCACCGTTTCTGGAGTTTGCTCCGGTTGAAGGGACCAGTGGCGCCGGCGGCGCACAGCCTGATGGTGCGACTGCCGATGAAAATCACGCCGACTATGATCATGGCAAACGATGGTGGCCTCTCCGATGTCGTTTCCTTGTTGAGGCATCGTCATTGCACTTTGCGTCAGCATGCTCGGGATGCTCCTGGGGAAACCCTAGATCTGGGTCTCCTAGATCGGACGATGGCGGCGCCTTTGGTGTGTTCTCCCTCCTGGGGGCATCGTTTTGGAGCAAATACTGGTTGGAGGGGACTAGAGGAGGAGCGGTGTTACATCTACCGCAAGGCTGATGGCGGATCTCGGTGGCATGGCATTGCGGAGTTTTGGCCACGGGTGTGAATGGATGGATACATGCAGGATGGTGGTGTTGTCTGGCGCCATGGTGGCATCGACGGCAGGCCTGGCAAGGGTGATGCATCAGTGTCTGTTCTGGAGATGGATCGGTGGAAGACGGCAGCGACGACCTCTGTGAGTCTGCCGGACCGGTGTGTGCCCTAGCAACGCGGCTTGGTTGGGGCCTCTCGGTTTAGATGTTAGGCTTTGGTGTGGTGTATGTTTGGTATTAGGCTCAGACTATGGGCACCCCTTCATCAAGTGGATAGTGGTAGCGGCAAATGTTGCCAAGATGATTGCTTCAGACTACCTGATGTATTACTTTGTAAGGTCTTTGTAAATTTAATAAAATGGTTGCATGCATCGCCCAGATGCAGAGGCCGGGGGTCATCCTCCTTTTTCTAAAAAAAGAATGTCATTTCTAGCCAAATATTTTGTTGCAAAACTAGCTAAATGACAAAAAAGACTAGCAAAAGCTTGTTTACACATTGATGGGTTCCATACCACACCAAGGAGAAACACCATGTCATAACAAATTTACCCCTTCACTAGATGCCATTGTTGAATCAACGAAGGCATTGTGAGGAAGGGATAGCATTTCACAGTTTGTTTGTTGATGTTTTCTATTAATATGTTTATAACCTAAACATATATAGGCAATCCTGATTATACATTTTCACGGATTGCGCATCTAGTGCCAGTGGTAACTAAATCTTCTAAGATAATATAAGTGCTAATTTCTATTGAGAAATTCGAAAAGCACGCCAACTTGCTGGTTAGTTCAGCCCCAAGTCAAGTCCTAATATATGTCATGTCTTCACCACATGCATTTGTTGTGGGGAAGACATGCATTTCAGGGTTGTCCGATGTTTGCCATTGGCCTTGTTTGCTAACTAGTCATCGGTAGGCGAGTGATCATAATTTTATAGTTGGTCATTAGAATTAGTGTTATACACATAATATATGCAACTCAAAGGATATTTGAATGTTCATTTCTTAGTTTTTGAGGCATTATTATCATTTGATGTTGTAAGGGCAAGTTTAAATTTTATCCAAAAGATATCACAATTTCATACATAGCATGATAGCTAACAATTCTATCCACATAGTTTCTACCTATATTTCTGACGGCTTGCTCTTCTAGTATTCACAAGATATTGAGCTTATGTTTAATCTAGTCCGAGTCTTAGGCACTTTTTTGTAAAGGGAGTATATCAATATCAACACTATATCAATTACGCTATGCCTCTGCAAACATGAAACCAAGAGCAATTAAAGACACTAAGGATACACAAAACCAAATTAGTACAAAACAGAAAGAAGAAAAGCAACGATGATCCACACCAAGCAGCCGACCGACCACCCTTGACAGCACCAAGACCGCAATAATGGTTATCCAAAAGCAACGCTTCCAGGAAGGGAATGACACGCCAACACTGTTGTTGCCGCATCCGACCAGTAAAAAACCACACCATGGGCTTTCGCCCTGAGGATCAAGTCCTAGAAATTCCTTTAAAGACAAGAACCGACATATCATGGTATATGAATATGTGAAGAGTTTCCTTCCCATTCCCCTGGGCAGCTAGGGCACACTCATCCCCTCTAGGCTTAGCCGATGAGCTCGTGGATATGTGTCCCCTCTGTCTGTTGCTTCGGCAGCCAGTGGCGAGAAGAAGAATCCTGGTGCCATGGCTCTGGCTAGTGGTTTAGCTTAGGGTTTTATTTAGTCCTTGCAGATGTGTCATTCGGGTGGATGGCAGGCTCCTTCTTTGAGTTGGTCTTCCCAGCTTCGATCCTCCTCGAGTTCTTCTATCTGGACGGAATCGAGGGAGCTTTGGCATAGATTCTTGTCATCTCCTTGGGCCGAAAGGTTAGATTTTTTCTGTGCATGCGCGATGGCGAGATTTGGTGTCAGGTGCTTCAATTCGATTCGAGGGTCCAACAACGACGACTATGGATCTATGTTGTTGATCCTTAGGGGCACATGCGCGAAGACTACATGTATGCCACCGACAAGGTCAGTCCATCCCCTGGTAATAGAGCGGCGACAGCGACACGTCAGCGGCTCATTCTAGAGACGACAGTGGTCGTTCGGAGCTCTAAGGACCTTGATGTAATTTTTATTATGTTTGGGGTCCTTTATACTTTTGACAAGTCTTTATAATAGATACTAGGGTTTTCATAAGAACAACTACCATGCCATGGGATTCGATGTATCAAGTTTCTAAATCCATGTTCCAGCCATTCGCAGTGCTGGCCAGCATCACCGACACTGCTATCGAGCACCACCTCCGCCACGCCACACTGCCACTGTAGAATGCCACAATCCGTCGCCGCCCCGCAATGGGCCGACTTACCTAACAAAATCTGGGCGCCTGAGAGGTAGAAAAGGAGTGGTGGATTTTGTATCATACCATGTAGCTACACCTTCTATCTAGGCCATCCAACTTGCATCAAGATCCGTGATGTCTTCATATATAAATTTATCTTTTTCATTTCTTCCAAAAAAGAGAACATCTTACCTTGAAGTTTTGCAGGTAAACACCATACAAGAATTTGCTTTGTTGGGATCTCTCTTTGTTTTCCTTCCCTAACCCTAAGTGGCTAGGGCAAACTCTCCCCTCCAAACTTCGCGGGCGAGCCCATGGATTCGCCTCCCCTCTACCTGCCGCTCTGGCGGCCGATGGCGGGGATGGGAATGTTGGTGCCTTCGCTCCAGTTAGTAATTTAGGTTAGGGGTTTTAGTCCTTGCAGGTGCGGTGCTCGGGTGGATGGTAGTGCTACTTCTTTGAGTTTGTCTTCCGGACTCTGATCCTCCTCGAGTTAGTCCATCTGGACGGAATCGACGGAGCTCCGGCCAAGATTTCTGCCGTCTCTTTGGGGCGGTGAGGTTAGGGTTTTTCGTCTTGTGGCGAGATTTGGTGCCAGGAGTTTCAGATCTATGCAAGGGTTCAACGGCGACCACTGCGGCTCCAGGGCGCTGGCCCTTAGGGGCACGTGCATGAAGACTTCCCAACTGTCATCGACAAGGTTAAGGCGGCTCTGGTAGGGGAGCGGCGACAACGGCGCATCGGCCGCTCATTTTGGTGGCAGTAGTGATTGTTTGGGGTTCTTGGAGTCTCAACGTAATTTTTATTATGTTCGAGATCCTTTGTACTTCTGCTGAATTTTCATAATAGATATGGATCCTTTTCGCAAAAAAGGTAAACACCATACAAGTACTATTCTAGGAGTAAAATGTTTCCGATTTTCTTGATGCAACAAAAATTTGTCAACCTATAAATTTAAAATGAATTTTATTATCTTATATATTTCTGTTGTGCCAAAATAAACTAAAAAAAATCTGTACATGGTAGTACTTGTGTGATGTTGAGCTACAAAGTTTCAAGTTCAAATAATTTATTATTTGGGAAAAAAAGAGAAATTCGTATGCACGAATTTTAGTGCAAAATGGATGGTGTAGATAAGAGATGCAGCTATGTAGTCACACAACTATAACTTTTCCATCAAAAAGGATCGTTGCGGTGTATGCCTCGACACCATTGTCAATCGGCCACCGCCGCCGAGTTGGAGTGCGGTGCACCGATTTGACATTCTGGCGACCCTCGCACCCGGTGAGCACCGCTAGACCGCACACACAAGGCAGGGTATGCCACCATACATGCCACTTGGCGATGGTGCCCAGCAGTCAATCCACCGTGTGCAAGCCTGCCATTATCCTCTGATGCAAAAGGGGCGGGAAGGACCCCGCCTCCGCCCTCCATGTGTGGGGCTTCTCCGGATGATGGCAAGGATTAAGAGGCTAGTGTTTTCGGTGGCCGCCCGTGTCGCCATAGGGAGATCGACCCTAAGAGCATCTACAACCAAACGCCTCAAACCATTTCTCATACACCCGTGGACGCGCCCCGTCAGTGATCGGACAGGAGAGAGAAGATAAAAAAAGATCCAACCAGACCCCTCATATCATCCCTATACGTCCGGGTTGTCGGCGAACCCTCATATCCATCACAAATGCAGGGAGGATATGAGGGTTCACGGACTCGTCTGGGCGTGCTCGGTCAGCCCGCCACATAGGACGCGGTCCCACACCGGACCACATTTTTCTTTCTTTATTCATTCTCTTCTCTCTCTCTTCGTCTTCACCAATCACGTGCAAATGACCGGACATATAAGGAAGAAAATGAGGATTGTGGCTGTGCGGATAGACAAATATGAGCTCAAAACGGACACGCCCGGTCACTCGTTTAGTCTATGTTATAACAATGCGCATCGACTGTGAGGTCATTTAATCAACTGTTTATTACCGAGCTAGCTTCATGTGACTTCTCAAGTGAAACATCTTGACTCTTGGCCAGCAAGTTTCCTAATAAGTTTAATTCGGTGGCCATGAATGTATGTAGAGATTTGTGTCCATATCTAGTATGTACAGCTGAAACCAAAATTGTTTTAAACAAACAAAGCTGAAACTGAAAACAAGAATTGGGGGTACTGTTCAGAGGCATCCTGACTTGGATCAAGTCCTGGACCAACACACGTGAGGTGGACACACACATACACACCTGAACCTTGCAAAGTTCAGACTAATAGAGAGAAGAGGAGACTCTACAACGGGACAGTTTTGCGACGCCTCAACCTTGTGTCCTTTTCGCTTCTTTCCTTTTATTCCATGGTAACAAACTGGAAGCCCACGATCCGTTATACCTGCGCCATCCCACAGCCAGATCATGGTCATCGCTCTACCTATTACAGAGGAGAAGATAACTGAAGAAAACTAGCACCTGAAGCTATTAAAGCGCAACACGAACAGAGCGCACTTCTGGCTATTATTCAGCATATTCAGAAACGGAAATAACATCTACGTGACTACTCTCAGTGCACCGAGATTACTTGTAACATTTCACCCCGTTAAACTTGGTGCACTGGCTTCAAATCCTGCATGCCGATCTTCTTCTTCATTTCCTGAAATAGAGACCTTGGGAGAGGTTTAGTCAGGATGTCTGCATGTTGTTCTTCAGACCTAACATGCTCCACTGTAACTTTTCCTTCTTTGACACAATCTCTCACAAAATGATAACGTATGTCGATGTGCTTGCTTCTCTCATGAAACACAGGATTTTGGCACAGGGCTATTGCTGATTGGTTGTCGATCTTTAGTGTCCATTTTTCCGGCTCACGATCAAGTAATTCACCTAGGAGCCGGGCCAACCAAATTCGTTGACAAGCTGCACATGCAGCTGCCACATACTCAGCTTCACATGATGACATAGCCACGACTTTCGGTTTTTGAGATGCCCAAGTAACTGGATTCTTTCCGAGGTAGAACAACACCCCTGTAGTGCTCTTGCGATCATCAATGTCACCACCTAGATCACTGTCGCAATACCCAATGAGCTGAAATTTGCTCCTCTCACCTTTACTGTATCAGCATCCAAGATTCAATGTTCCTTTCAGATACCTTAGAATGTGCTTCACAACACTCATGTGTTCTGCTGTAGGTTTCTCCATGAAGCGACTGACAAAACCAACAGAGTAACTCAAATCGGGGCGAGTATGAATCAGGTACCTCAAACTTCCCACTACACATCTGTATTGGGTTGCATCAACAGCCTCTGCTTGGCCGGTTTTGCTCATCTTCAGCCTGGCTTCCATCGGTGTATGTATAGGATTACATCTCGACATTCCCATCCTCTCAAGGATTCGAGCTGCATATGCTGATTGACATAGAGTGATTGCATCCTCTGTTTGCTTCACTTCTGTCCCCAAGTAGTAGCTCAACAGTCCCAAATCACTCATACTGAACTTAGACTTCATTTGCTTTTTGAAATCTTCTATGGCTCGATCACTACCTCCTGTTATGATGAGATCATCTACATACACACCGACAATCAGACCTGATTGATCCACTTGTTTTTTGTAGAGTCCAGATTCAGAAGAGCATCTTTCAAAACCAAGATTTCTCAAGGTTGCATCTAGTTTTGAATTCCAGGCCCTTGGCGCCTTGTTTGAGGCCATACAATGCTTTCTTCAATCGATAGACTTTGCTATCTTCACGTATTACCTCAAATCCTGGGGGCTGACAAACATACACCTCTTCGTTCAAATCACCATTTAAAAATGCCGACTTAACATCCATATGATGCATTTTCCATTGAAATTCAGCTGCCAACGCCACCAGCAATCTGACTGGCTCCATACGAGCCATTGGTGCAAACACTTCATCAAAATCCACCCACTGACGTTGCACATACCCCTTCGCAACTAGTCTTGCCTTGTGTTTCACTATGGCACCATCCGGGTCCTTCTTGAACTTGCACACCCATTTCAGACCTATGGGTTTATGCCCTTTTGGGAGATCACACAATACCCATGTCCCATTAGACTCAATCGAGGTCAGCTCCTCTCTCATGGCTTTCTCCCAACATTTTTCTTTCTTTGCATCAATATGACTAGCTGGCTCTCCCAGACCAAACAGGCATAAGCCGGAATCAGCTTGCTTTATCTCCACTGTCTCCTAATAAATATCTTCAAGAGGATGTTTACCTTGCGGCCCCTGTGACGGTTCTGTCCATGGTGACTCCAGTGAGGGTGATGCAGGTGCAGGAGTCATGGGTGAGGAGCCGAGGTCGCAAGGAATTGCTACCCCAACACCGAAAGGCCGCGTCTTCACACCCAGCCGTGGTGCTTCCATGGTCGTGGAGTTCACTGTCGTGGAAATTTATGCTGCCACGGTAGGAGTTCTGAAATCACCTTCTCCAGCAGCACTTTTCTCTGCCACGGTGGCCGTTTCGGCTGAGCTTGCTTCCTCTTGGACTCTGCCCTGATCTGAAAACACGACAGTGAAAGTGCTTCGTTCTTCTTCACCTGAACTTGACTGTGGGTCCCAGTCCCAACACCTACCCTCTTCAAACGCAACATCTCTAGACACCACCGACTTCTTCCCTTCCGGATCATACATCTGGTATGCCTTTGAGCCAGGTTCGTATCCAATAAACACCATTTTCTTGCTTCTGTCAGGGAGTTTATTTTGTCCAGGTCCAACTAATTTTACATGAGCGACGCAACCAAACGTACGCAAGTGCTGCACCTTTGGTTTTTTCTCATGCCATGCTTCATATGGCGTCATGTTCTTCACACTTTTTGTAGGGTATCTGTTGAGGAGATACACTGCAGTGCACACAGCTTCTCCCCAAAACTTTGCAGGCACACCCAAACTCTTGAGAAGACTCCTGGCCATCCTAACTACAGTCTGATTTCTTCCCTCAATGACACCATTGTGCTGCGGGGTGTATGGCGTTGTGAGAAAATGCTTGATGTCGTGTTCATCACAGTGTTCAACAAATTCCTTTGACATGAACTCTCCACCTGTGTCAGTCCTTAGTGCCTTCATTTTTAGATTCCGTTCGGTCTCGGCTGCTTTCTGAATCTTTTTCAAGGCCCCGAGCGCTTCATCCTTGCTGCGCAGTAGGACTACCCACATATACCAGGAGTAGTCATCGACAAGGAGCAAAAAATACTTCTTACCGCCGGGGGTCTCTGGTGTGATTGGGCCACACAAGTCACCATGCACTAGCTGTAAATGTTCAGTTGCGCGATATGCAGCTTGCATAGGGAAAGGCAGACGACGCTGCTTCGCGATCATGCAGCCGTCGCATATCTGTTCAACTTGGTCTATCAATGGCAATCCATCGACCATGCAACCAGCTGCTAGTGCTCGCCAAGATCTGAAGTTGACATGCCCAAAGCGCATATGCCACAACCATGCATCTTCCTTTGCGTGTGTGAGCAAGCACACTGGCACTGACGGTTGTATGTTCAGAATGTACATATGGTTGCGTGTGCGAGGCACCTGAGCCAGCACATTCCGCCGCCTGTCCCACACTGTCATGACTCCATTCTTGCTTGAATATTTGCACCCATTTTCAACCAGCTACCCGAGGCTTATTATGTTATTCTTGAACCGCGGTATATAGCAGACATCAGATAGGACCCTGTGTTCTCCGGTGAGGCACTGCAACAAAACCGAACCCTGTCCACAGATTTCTACAGCCGAGCCATCACCGAAACGTACTTTGCCTCTCACTGTTTGATCCAATTCAGCAAACTTGTCTGAGTTTCCTGTCATATGATTGCTTGCCCCTGTATCCAAGTACCAGGCAATGTCACGGTCACCTGACAGCTTTGGGACAACCTTTTCCTCATTGAGCAGCACCTGTTATGTCGGCACCGTCTCTGAAACCATGAGCTCACATGTCTCCAGCATGAGCAAACCAGGGTCATCATCTTCTTCTGCTTGAGCAAAATTTGCATTTTCCTTATTTGGCTCCGGGCAGTCAGACTTGAAAGGACCCATTTCATTGCAGTTGAAACATCTCACCTTGGTTATGTCGAATTTCCTGTGTTTTTTCTGCTTGCCGCGCCCAGCTTGCCCACCGTTGGCATGATCACCACGGCCACGGCCATGCCCGCGGCCGCCACCACGGCCACGTCCACCACCACTGCTGCTCGCACCTGGGGCGCCTTTCTTGCCCTTCATCAACTGCTCAAGGGCCTGCGTCGTCAGCATCAGTTGGTCCTCCTTCCCACCAGAGTGACGGTGCCGCCCCATCATGGTGCCGTCATCAGCATCAGTTGGCTCTTTTCAAACGCGGCGAGGCGACCGACTGCCTCCGACACGGTCATGGTAGTAAGGTCACCCCACTGCTCAATGGTGTTCACGATATCCCCAAACCGGCTCGGCACGACGTTGAAGAGGACCTCAATGATCGACTCATCCGACACCATCTCGCCCAGCGACGAATTTGTCCGACGAGCGTCATGAGCTTCTGTGCAAACACGCTTACTGACTCGCTGTCCGCCATCTCCATAAGATCGAGCTGGCGCTTGAGCTGCTTCACTCGCGCCTTCTGGACGCGATCTTCGCTGACGCGCATGCGTCGGATGGCCTCCCAGGCGTCGTGAGCAGTCTCGTAGTTGGCCACCACCATCATCACCGCGTCTGGGACGGACTGGGAGAGAGCGGCGAACGCCTCATCATCCTTTCCCTGGTCAAACTCCGCAGTGCCCTCCAACGCCGACCAAACACCGAACGGGCGGAGCAACACTCTCATCTTCACGGCCCAGAGACCGTAGTTGGAGTCGTTGAGCATCGGATATTGGATCGAGACGCCGCCGGTCCTCGTCGGCGCGCGCTGCACGACCACGGCACCGTTATCTCCGGGCCTCTTGCTGGCGGCATGTACTTTTCGCCACCGCTGACGCCGCCGCTGATCTGATCCTTCTTCGGTGACGTATCTCCCATTGCCGATCACCGCCGCCGCAACTCCTCACTCCGCCGCCGTGCACCGCCTCCCGTGAACCAACGCTCTGAATACCAATTGTTGGATCAAGTCCTGGATCAACACACGCAAGGTGGACACACACATACACACCTGAACCTTGCAAAGTTTAGACGAACAAAGAAAAGAGGAGACTCTACAACGGAGCAGTTTTGCGACGCTTCAACCCTGCGTCCTTTTCTCTTCTTTCCTTTTATTCCATGGTAACAAACTGGAAGCCCACAATCCGTTATACCCGCGCCATCCCACGGCCAGATCGTGGTCATCGCTCTTCCTATTACAGAGGAGAAGATAACAGAAGAAAACTAACAATTGAAGCTATTAAACCGCAGCACGAACAAAGCGCACTTCTGGCTATTATTCAGCATATTCAGAAACAGAAATAACATCTACGTGACTACTCTCAGTGCACCGAGATTACTTCTAACACGTCCCATCTGAACAAACAGGGAAGATAGAGCTTAAACTTGCAACAAGTCAAATGAAAAATCACAGAGGATAAACGCTCCACGTAGAACTGTAGAAACTGTCGAGAGGTTCCTTTTGTAACTTTCTTCCAGAAAAAAACACTGAAACAAAAGTCTGAATTCCTGAACTTTCTGAATTCCAACACTTACTGAAGCTGAATATGCTAATCATGAACGTACACATGGTCGATGTAGCCCTAGACGATCACAACTATCAGGAGAACCAGGTAATATTCCGCTATGAAAGAAAACGAAGCAAGTAATGTGCGCATTGTAGCATACACAGCGTTTAATATGAATTTTTATCAGGTTAAATTAGTTTACCCACTAAGCACAGCCCAGGGCCGGCCCTGGGGAGGGGCAGGGGGGGCGACCGCCCCAGGCCTCCAATATCCCAGGGCCCCCCTCCAGGTACGCAAATAGCCCACGGCAAGGGATGCACAGGAAGCCTAACGCGGACACTCAGCCACGAAGTAGATAGCCCACCACGTACTGTTTCCAAGCGTAGGCCCCGTACAATTCCCACACGGAGATACTAGGCATGACCTAGCGCACCGGTGGCATGTTGATCGCTACGGAAGGCCCCATGTAGTAGCGTTCAACACCCATGTCGCGTTTTCCCCGTCTTCTACGCCCACCGCGCACGCCAAACCCTCCCCAATCGCCGCCGCCGCCGCCTTCGCCGCCGCCGCCTCTACAGCAGCAGCAACGGAGGAAGGGCGCGCAAGTAGGCTTCTTGTCACACTCCGGTGAGGATCTCTCTGCTACTTTTTGATCCAATCCTGTGGAGTAGTACAGATTTTTTAGATTTCTGCCCTTCCTTTTTTCCACCGTAAAAAAGAAGTCACCACGAGCATTATTTGCTTCGTATCCGAAAATTAAGAGCCATGCTGTGATTGTTCGATTACAAATTAGAAGTATGGGACGATGTCTTTGAAGCAGGATTAACCACTAAGTTGCATCAAGTTTTTTATGAACTCATCTGTTTAACTCAGACGGTCAATTTTGGGGATGATGCAGAAGCATAATCTGAAAGGCATTCAAATGGCTCCTTCCGTGTAGAAGATTTCATCTTAGGTCTCCAGGATCAAAGTAGAGATAAAATGTTCTTGGATTTGCATGTGACATATCAAGTAATATATTGATCAATTTTCTGTTCAATGATTTTCTAATATAGCATATGACATTTACCTAATTATCCAACTTATCTCTAAAGCTTATCAGAAGGTTCTAATATTTCACGAAAAAGCAAAGTTCTTATCAAAGAACATGTACAAGGAGGCAGCCGATGTGTTGCTGATGGCCGAGGTATGCTTTCAAAGTGACTTTTTTTGCTTTATTATGTAAAACATGTAGATCTTTTAGATAGCCACATATCAACAAAGAATTGTAGTGAGGTATGTAAATGTGGCAGGAGAGGTTAAATGTTTATATTAAGGGGCCCCTGGTTCTAATTTCGCCCCAGGCCCCCGAAATCCCAGGACCGGCCCTGCACAGCCATACACATGGATGTACGAACTACGAAACTAAAGTCGAGAAGGCTGGCGCTGCGGCCTGCTTTGGGCAATATAGAAATCAACTGACAGCTCCCAGTTGCAAGACCAAATGGCCGGCGCCTCCAACTACTCAAAGTACGCACTTTTAAGTTGGTACGTAGTATATAAATAATACAGAAGGAGTGCAATTTGCGCAAATTCTTGAGTATTATGCTCCCTCCATCTCATAATATAAAATTATTTTTGACACTTATTAATGTCATAAACGCTCTTAGGCTCTGAAGATCAATCATAGAGAAGCTTGGGCTCGCGCACATGGACAGCTTCCAATGACAGTTAGATGAAATTGTCACTGAGTGGTGGCAAAAGAGAACCGACGACCGCAACCCTCACCTCCATACAATGATTTTCCTCATTATGCTTGTTTTTTGGACCATTTAGAATGAGAGAAACGTCCGCGTATTCCGTTGGAAAAGCGCACCCCCGTCGGTCCTCCTAACCAACATTTTAGGAGATGTTAAACTTTGGGTTACTGCCGACGTAAGAAAACTAGGAAACATCATATTGTATGAGTAATTGTCATGCCGCTTATTTGTGAGTGCGTCGTAAAACTCTAAACTCTACTTTCCCTTATTTAATTGAAGAGGCAAATCTTTTAATTCCATTTAAAAAACGCTCTTATATTATGGGATGGAGGGAGTAGACTAGAAATTATTCTAACTTGTCTTGTACTCTAAAAAGATCATGTACTCTTATATACATTCATGCGGCTCAAGCAATACATCGTCGATTCCACCAATCCATCTCTATTGCTCTTATATGGTATCAGCGTAACCCCGATCCTAAACCCGAGCAGTCGCCGCTTCCGCACTGTGCGCCCCAGGAAGTCGATCTCCATGATCTTCACCGAGGGCCGCGTCGCCTGTACTTAGAGTTCGTCTACGATCGTGTTGATCGACTGCCTTGGAGAGTCTTTTTTCCAATCATTTGATCCGGGTTTTTCTCTCACACTGGTCGTTTTGATCGGCGGTTCTTTTTGGTTTTCCGATCTAAGATCAGTTTGCATCGTCCGCCGCCCGTCGACCCTCGTGCGCCTCTACTCTGACACCGGCACGACTACCCAACCTCTTCTTTGACACGGCGCCTCGCGCGACAACGTCGGCCCGTAACGGCCATCGTCAACGCGTCCGTCCGCCCGTCGTTCTGCGTCGCTCGTCATCGTCCTGCTCCGCTTAGGGCTCCTCCATCAACCCCGTCTCCGTCGACGTTGATCGTCGGTCATTCTATGTCTGCACGGGGCCAACTCACACGCCCCTCACGAGGGTAGTTGGCGCAGCCATGGTCGGCCGATCACGCCAACCACCAATCCACGACGCTTGGACCGGCCACCTCATCTGATCCAGCGGACACTCCGACCTCGGGAGCTATCGGTTGAGCACTCGCCCACCCGCGATCTGCTCCATCGACGCTGCGGGACCGACCTGATCAGTCGTTTGCGCACGTCTCCGCAGATTCCCGTGGAGATCTTCCTCGAGTTTGCGCGGCTCTACACCGATTGAGCAACAGACCGCCGCGCCGCTACCCCGTGATTCTCCCCGCGGATGCACCGACCCTGCGCGCTGCCGCTAGGTCGCCCCTTCAGGTCGTAACACCATGGCATGGGGTCCACGCCACCGCCCAGAGGTCTTCCCCGTCGTTGCACCGACATATGCGTTGTTGCTGTGTCGCCCCTTTGGGCCGTAGCGTCGTGGTACGCCGTCCTCATGCGTCGATGTCTACGTGGTGCGTGTGGTGCCACCTCCCTAGGTGCAGTCCGTGCACAGTCTTCGTAAATATGTTGGGTTCTTCCTCGCCTACTTCGAGGACCGCCGCCACGCTTCTATAGGCGATCGACGTGGCCCATCACGGGCTACCTTTGGTTCCGCCGACCACATCGCCGACCATATCTTCGCCTTCGTCTAGCACCAGCTCATCACCAGCGCCGCCGTCATCTTCTTTTTGACCACTTCATCTACTCTGGCAACCGTGGCAACATTGACACCTTGTCCCCCCCCCCCCCCCCCCCCCCCCGCATTTGCGCCACAACCATCGTCGAGTCTTCCTTTGCTGGTCCCTCCAACATGGTCTACAGTTTATGTTGGTCCCTGTCTACGCATGCTCGGTGCTGGCAACACCGACACGTGCCTTCTTCCATGACGTGTCCCCGGGCTTGGCAAATCCGGTGCGACCCCTCGCCAATATTTACTTATCCTCATCTACGGATGTCCGGTGCTGAATACCGACGCGTGTGTTCGTCCACGATGTGTCCAGTCTTAGCAAACCCGATGCAGTGCCTCGTCAACACTGTCTTCTTTCTGGCGCATCGCTGCACTCCTGACTACACGACACTTCCTTGCACCCGCGGCTCCCCAATGACTACCTCAACATCGGCCACCCAGGACTCAACCTCGACCATGGCGTACCTTGCACAGTTTCCTCGACCAAGGCTGCACCACCCTACGCTCTCGGCTGGACCGAGCGGTCTGGACAGGTTTTGCAATCCAACGCGGTACCCATTGGTCCACGGACAGGTCCAGACATCCATTTTCCTGCAAATCGGGGGCCTTTGCGGGTGTCTGGAATGCTGTGATGCCCGCATCTAACACCCCGGTTCCACCCAAAACCCTCTCCCGCACGAAGCGGTTGCCACACATTCATGCTAATCATCGACACTCTAGAGCGGTCACGACTCCACGACATTGATTCTGGTCAGAGCGACGCGACTGATCTAGCGGGCGGCTCCGCTTCAATACTGACATGGCGGACAAGAAGCCTACTCCGGCCGGTGCGCCACATTGAAGCCGTTTTTGCGTCACTTTGCCTAACCAGGCCTATTTATAAAGTTCCACTCCGACATCGTCCGCATTGCGCCCACCTCTATGCACCCACCCTCTCCCCTCCCCTCCGGCACCAGACCACCGTCTCCACCATGCCAAGTACCGTATCTCCATGTCGACAGGCGGTGGCGGCTCCAGATCTTAGAGTCGTCGCCCTCACTTTCCGGGGCCCTCATCCTCCACTATATCAGCTCCTTCAAGAAGGAGGAGATGACAATCTCCTCCAGTGACGAGGAGGAGCAGCTGCTGCAGCAGTCGTGCCTCCTCTCGGAAGCCGCGATCACGGACGATGCGTTTGTGCGACAGATCGAGCTCATAACGCATGGGACTCTCCATGACCGTGGTCCGTGAAATAGGAGCCCTCGTCGCCACTGTGCTACCGCGTGAAGCATGAGCCGGCCTCTCCTCCTCTCTGTCGCATGAAGGCTGAGCTGGCGTCCCACTCACACAACCGAGGCGTCCAAATCAGGCACTGTGTGACAGAGGAGCCGACATCGTCGCCGCACTGGCACGACAACGCCGTGAAGGAGGAGGTGCCGCCGGCGATCGGCAAGGTTTGTGGGCTCCTCCACGACGTTGGTGGCCGTGGTGGCGGTGGATCTTCGTCGTCGAAGAGCACCGTCAAAGCAGATAAGAGGACTGCGAGGCAGGCAGCGCGCGCAGGAGTGGCTCACCACCGCCGTGACGGCCGCATGGCGAGCTCGCCAAGACCGGCGAGCAGTGGTCTCCCGGTGAGACGGCCGCCGCCGCCGGTATGGGCATGGGCAAGGCTCCTCGGCCTTTGTCGGTGTTAGCTGTGGCGGCCCTTTGCATGACACAAGAGGAAGTGGAGCGGCTCCGGCACAAGCGCCAGGAGGCGGCCGGGTAGGGCTGCTGCGCCCCCACGCCATTCCACCGCTAGGGGGACCACTCCGGCGACGAAGGCGACACACAGACGACGGCGTAAATTATGACCGAACTTTAGTGAATTCATCATGTTTAATAAAATCCGTCTGTTTTATTTAACTTTGTTTTAAAATGTATGCGGATATGATTAAATGGCCGGCTCCCATATCACTGTTGGCGGACATGTCCGTGGACGGATACCGTGTACGTTTTAGGGGTTTGCATTGGAGAAGCCCTAAACCCTTTTGCTAGGCGATGGACGCGGTCTAGTCCATTGGCATGCAACTTGCTGCAGGTAACGTGCATGCATGCACGCCCAGCGGGTGAAACGCACGTATATAAAATATCATCCTGTTCCTGTCAGTTGTGTAGTACGTATATATATGGGGTGGGGGAGGGAGAAGAGGCACATAGTGCTTTTCACATGAGGAGGAACTATCATGTTAGTTAGGGATCGATCGAGTTGCAAATTAGTAGAGCTTTCTTTTTCTCTTTATATAATCCATGCATGCAGCGCGCAACACATGCATGCGATGATGACCGAAAAGATTTGATTGAAAAGTACCATTTGGGATTTGTGCAATTTGAGTCGATCCGACCATGAAAGCCGATCCGGCCCTGGGGGGACAGCAAAGCCTCATCGATCATGCATGCCAAGCATGAGTCGGATCTGTCCGTGAAGATACCTACGCGCTTAATTGGATGGAGATTGGGAGGATGATCTGGTTTGATTATATAATACTTATACACTAGCTGTACTCCGGAGCCATGGCTCGGGTATGACAGGTTCAATGCAAAGCTAGCACGAAGGGTGCATCATTAGTCTGCAGGTACCAAATAATTCGTGATCAGAACGAATCAGGCTTTTCTATAGAGAGGATCAGACCGTATCAACTGGGGGAGCGAAAAGTATCAGCGCATTTTTTAACCATTGTAAAAGCATGTTCCTCACGCGTCAACTCTTTGTTCACAAAAGATACTACACAACTATATATGTTCATCATCGAGGATAATACATATATCTATATAAATTCAGGCCTCCTACATTGCATCCCTCTTACCTCCTCTTTTCGCATGGGAGATAGAAAGGTAAGAGTTAAACAAAGAGATTACTTAGCAGACTACTACGAAACTGGCTAGCTAGCTAGGCAAGTGGAGATGAGTGAGACAATGGGGTTAGGCGACAGCGCGGGCGACGCGGCTGCTACGGTGGGGCAGCCAACCACGGCGGTGACGGCGGACTGGTCTGTGGTCCGGCGCAGCGCGAGCAGCCACCAGGTGAGCGGCGGGGAGGGCCGCGCCGGCTCACCAGCAGCGGTGGACGACGGTCGACACAACCGCTTCTGGGCGCTGGCGGCGGAGGACTCGGAGGAGGAGGCCGAGGACGGGGAGCTGGAGTCGGAGCGGGGCCTGTGCGCGGTGCCTGCAGGGCCGTCGATTGGAGATTTCGTGGCCTTTGCGACGCAGAAGAGTGGTGTGGGCTCGGGCTCGGGGCGTGGAAGGCGCTTCGCGCCGGGCGGCCGTGGCTCCAGATCCATGGCCTCGCACATCTGGCTGCCGTCGAGGTCGTGCAGCTCGGGCCCGGGAGCTGGCGGTTCGTCGGGGGCGGCGACGCTTATTAGAGCCAAGGCGGCGGCGAGCCTGATGGTGGCGCAGTCGGAGTTGTCCAGGGAGGACTGGCCGTGCCTGCCGGCACCCCCTGTGGTGGCGGCGGCGGAGGCGGCGGGGGCGCCGTGCGGTCTGGAGACGATGCACTCGGCACCGTGCCCTAGGGTTGGGCCGGATGGGCCGACTGCGGGGGGTCTTCCTGGGCTGACGTCGGGTGTGGGGCTGGCTGAGGGTTCTGGGCCTGGGCTGGGGGGACAGTCTGGGCCCTTATCTGACCCTCCAGTGGGGCTGGGCCTGGAGATGGCCTCGGACACACGGCCCCAAGTGCCCCAGCGGCCCAACGCGCCTTGGCCCGGTACTCGCTCGACCACTGGCTATAAATGGGTGAGGAGGGGTTGCCTGGATCCCCTTTTAGGGTTTCCAGCTACCACTCGCGAGGTGCGGCGCCTCGCTCACTCCGCCCGCACGATCAAGATCTACCCCCTCCCCCCCTCCTCCAATCCTTCGCGGCGGTGGTGATGGGAGATCGGCGTGCAGACAAGAGACCGATGGAGGTGTCAGATCCGGAGGCGGAGCGGCGCAGGGAGCGGGAGCTGCGCGACAAGGCGAAGCGTGTGATGCGCGAGCATTCGGGTGGCCGCGAGGCCAGAGAAGAACGTGGCGGATCTCATGACCATGGCGGGCGTGAGGGGGATTGGGGTCCTCCTCCCCCGTGGTGGATCCAGCAGCAGGAGCGCAAGAAGAAAAAGAAGGTTTAGCAGCGACGGCGCGAGCTTGAGAGGAAGCATGAGACTCACCCCTACTGTGGTGGGGCCCACGGGGATCCAATGGCCAAGAAGCCGCGTGCACCTGCAGATCCACTGGCGGTGGCGCTGCCCTCTGCATCTAAGGGGACGACGGAGGAGCCCATCCCAGTGGAGGAGGCACCGGACGTGGAGTGCTTCAAGTGCGGGCGCCTCGGTCACTTCCAATCCAAGTGCAAGTTCTTGCCCCTCTGTGTGCTCTGCAAGGAAGAAGGGCACGCGTCCGCTCACTGTCCGACGAGGGGCCGGCAGCTTCACCTTCAAATCATGGGAAGTGCCATATCTGGGGAAGGGTTCTTCTGCCTAGAGTTCGAGGATGCGGACGAGACCGAAGCCCCCATCGATGCTCGCATCAAGAACGCTGCCATCCTCTCTGCGGAGCCGGGGAAGCTTAATCTTCGGATTCTCAAGCAAGAACTGAAGCACATGGTGACCGGAGATTGGGATTGGCAGGTAACACAAGTGGGCGACGACGATTTCGTGGTGGTCTTTCCTTCTGCAGATCTGTTACACATGGCGAAATCAAGTGGTAAGTTGTTTTTGTCTATCAATGACATTACTGCGCATGTGCGCGACATGCTTCACAAGGAGGTCCAACCCATGGTGATGCCGGAGACTTGGGTGCGACTCCATGGCATTCCAAAGAAGCACAGACGTGAAGACCGCATCAGGGAGGGGTTCCGGATGCTGGGCCGGCCAATCGTGGTCGATGAACTGTCTCTGATCATGTTGGGGCCTGTTCGGATGAAGCTCGCTTGCAAAGCTCCGGAGAAGCTGAATGGTGTCGTCGAGGTGTGGTTCAACCACGAGGGATATCAAATCAAGGTGGAGCGTGAGACCCTGCCCAAAAGGGGTGGTGAGCGGGCTGGGCTTGGATCTGGCCCCTCCAATCCTCCTACCAAGGACGCGAATCCAGGCGCACGGCCGCTGGGCAATGACAAACAAGGTAGGGCTGAACTAGGCAATGAGCTGCATGGGTGCGAGGGCGGCCCTAGTGATGCGGCGAACCAGGATGCCAAGATGCAAGACAGGGGGGAGGAACAAGATGACAACATACAGGATACATCCATTGACACGGAAACTTGGGATAAGTTGGGTGCGTTGTCGGCTGAGACTGGTGCCATGGGGGTGGCGACCCAGGACACCGCGGTGAGCGTGCCTCCGCTAGCCCGGTCGCTGGAGCTTTCCTTCAACGAGTTCGGGACCAACCCTGCTCCGATCCAGGTGGCGGCGACTACGAGTGGCGCGGGCGGGGTCTCCTCGGCTATTTCTCTTCCTGCCTCATCCTCTCCAGTGGCCGTGGGGGCGGACTCTGGTTGTGTGGTGATCGAGGGTGGCGACCTTACGCCTGCTCCGTGTCGGGGCTCCAACAGCGGTGGTAGGCAACCAAAGAAAACGGCGGGGAGGAAACTGGCTAACAAGCAGGCGATGATGGTGGCGGAGGTGGAGACTTCTGACCTTGGTGGCGAGTTGGGGGCGGCGCTGGGGGTGACGGGTACTAACAACAAGGCCAGGCGCACCAAGGCGATCCCGGTGGTGCAGCGCGCTCCTAGCGTTCGGGCCAAGGCCAAGCTCGGTGATCTCTCTTCCTTGGAGAGCGCCAAACTCCGCATCGCCGACAAGAACATGGACGCCGCAGGTAACCCCTTGCCATCTTTCCGCATTCTAAATGCCTTCTCGGATGAGCACCTGGCGAGCATTTTACACGATTGCGGTGTGGAGACCCGAGGGTCTGAGTCCGATATTATATCGCTCGTGCGTGCTAGGGAAGAGGCGCAGGCTGCGCTGACGGCCGCCGCCGTGCGCTGCGCTAACAACAACGAGTTAGCTATTGTGCCAGTAGAGGCTGGTGACGAGAGAGTGCCCGACGAGGTGACACAAGCTAGGGAAGCTGGTGTCCTTCCTTCTAATGGCCGAGTGACGACTAGGAAGAGAGTGGCGAAGGCGGTGACCTCTCAGGGTGTGCGCCTACGTAACCGGGTTATTTAGATGAGGTACATGTTCTGGAATACCCGTGGCTGTGGCCACGGTGGTCGACGCACGCAACTTAAAGAATACATGGCCAAAGAACGTATTGACGTGGTTGCGCTCCAAGAGACGATTAAAACTGATTTTACCTTCAGAGAATTGCTTGCTTATGACCCCCTACAACGTTTTGATTGGCATTGGGTTTCCTCTGTTGGGCATTCTGGTGGCATTTTGTTGGGTTGTAATAAAGATGTATGTGATGTTCTGCAGTGGGATGTTGGCGTTTTCCTTTTATCCGCTACTATTAAACATCGTGTATCAGGTTTGTCGTGGGTGGTCGTCTGTGTATACGGACCTGCTGACCACGCCAGATCGCCGGCGTTCCTACTAGAACTGACCAACCTAGTTGGGGCCAAAAGGGCAATCAACCTCCCAGTACTGGTGGGGGGTGATTTTAACTTGATTCGCTCGGGGGCGGATAAGAATAATGCTAATATTGATTGGGCTAGGGTGTCCTTATTCAATAATGCCATTGCGGCAGCAGCATTGCGGGAAGCAGCACGGACTGGTGCCAGATATACCTGGACTAACAAACAAACGCAGCCGGTCCGTAGCGTGCTGGACAGGGTCTTTTTTACGCCTGAATGGGAGGTGCTGTTTCCCATGTGCTCTCTCGTGGCGGAGACGCGCATTGGATCAGACCATGTTCCGCTGATTCTTTCCTCAGGGGAGGATCTCATCCGACGTAGTCCTAGGTTTTACTTCGAAACGGCTTGGTTCGAAGCGGAGGGATTTGCCGAGTTGGTGGTAGAGCGTTGGGGCGAGATTTGCACTCATCTGGGGCCTCAACGCGGGCCAGCAGAGAGCTGGAACGCGGCTGCCGGCAAGCTTCGTGCCTTCCTTCGTGGGTGGGGCGCTAACCACGGTAGCGAGTCCAAGAAAGAGCGCGCGCGCATTGTAGAGACTATTGCGCTGTTAGATGCTGAGGCAGATCGCCGCCCCTTCTCGGAGGCCGAGTGGGCTCATAGGTACGCATTAGAAAATCAAGTAACGGCGATTTTGCGCGCGGAAGAGGAATATTGGCGACGCAGGGGCGGAGTCAAATGGGTCACGAAAGGAGACACAAACACTGGATACTTCCATGCCTACGCGAACGGGCGGAAAAGGAAGTGCTCCATTCTGCGTCTCCAAACAGATCACGGTATCCTGTTGACGCAGGAACAAATTATGACTCATATCTACGAGTTTTTCATAGGTCTTTTGGGGACGGCCGACGAAAAACCGTTACGTTTGCGCAGTGATCTGTGGGATACCGCGGAACGTGTATCGCAGGAGGAGAACGATAGGCTTGCCCTTGCTTTCCTTCCTGAGGAAATAGACCAGGCCTTACACGGCATGAAAACGAGCACGGCGCCTGGGCCGGACGGATGGCCTGTCGAGTTCTTTAAGAAGTTTTGGCCCTGCCTTAAACACTTATTCTATGATATTGTCAACGGCTTCGCTTTAGGCACGGTGGACCTATCCCGTTTGAACTATGGTGCCATTAGCCTTATTCCTAAGGTGATTGGGGCGGATAACATTAAGCTTTTTAGACCCATTACCTTCATTAACGTCTCGTTCAAAATCTGTGCGAAAGCTTATGCCTCGCGCTTGGCTCCGGTCGCTCAACGAGTTATTAGCTCTAGTCAAACGGGTTTCCTCAAACATCGTAACATCCTCGAGGGACCAATTGCGTTACAAGAGATCGTGCACGAGTTAAAACGGACCAAGGCACAGGGAGTGCTGCTTAAATTAGACTTCGAGAAAGCGTACGATCGCGTGAACTGGGAGTTCGTGCGAGAGGTCTTCCTCAAAAAGGGTTTTGAGGCAGGATTCGTGCATCGCATCATGCACCTCGTGTGTAGTGGGCACACGGCGGTCAATGTCAATAGCACAATGGGCAAGTTCTTCCGTAACAAACGAGGTCTCCGTCAGGGAGACCAAGCTCGCCGCTCATTTTTAATTTTGTTGCGGATGCCCTGGCGGCCATGATTAATAAAGCACGGGCAGAGGGGCACATTAAAGGGCTGGTATCCCACCTTATTCCTGGTGGGGTCACGCATCTGCAATACGCAGATGATACGATGCTCTTATTCGAACCCGACGACCACAGCATTGCTACCATCAAGTTACTACTACTTGCGTTCGAGATTTTATCGGGGCTTAAGATCAACTTTCTGAAGAGCGAAGTGATCACCATTGGGATGGATGATCTAGCAAGCACTCGGATTGCGAATCTACTTAATTGCAAGCTAGGGAGCTTCCCGATTAAATACTTGGGCCTCCCGATCTCGACCAAGAAACTTACCATAGCGGAATGGGAACCGCTGTATGGGAAAGTCGCTAACAGAGTGAGCCCTTGGAGGGGCAGGTTTATGTCCTCGGCGGCGAGGCTTATCCTCACCAACTCGAGCTTATCTTCCCTTCCTATATTCACAATGGGAATGTTCCTACTTGCGGATGGGGTTCACGCTAGACTCGATACTCCGCGTTCCCGGTTCTTTTGGGAAGGAGCTGGGACCAAGCGCAAGTACCACTTAGTGAAATGGGCAGCGGTGTGTAGGCCAAAAAAATTTGGCGGCCTAGGTATTACGAACTCTAAACTCATGAACGTGGCCATGCTTACTAAGTGGTGGTGGCGTCTCGCCCAAAACGAGTCGGGACTCTGGGCAGACATCCTCCGGGCTAAATATTTCCCAGACGGGAATTTGTTCAAGGCTAAAAGCAACGGTTCGGCCTTTTGGAACGGGGTCCAAGCGGTCCGACCGGCTTTTACAGTGGGTGCGCAGTTCCGGGTAAACGATGGCAAGTCCACACGCTTCTGGCTTGACCATTGGTGGGGTCAGGAACCGTTGTGGCAATCACACCCGGAACTGTACCAATTGGCAACGGACACCAACATTATGGTGGCCGATGCTATGCGAGTCCAACCTCCAGCCATTTCTTTCATTAGGACTCTAGAGACTACGGAGGCCGCTAGCTGGGACGCTTTGACGGCTAACTTGGGAGGGCTGACTCGTAGTAATGGGGCGGATACGATAACGTGGAAGTTGACCGCCTCCAATAGATTCACGGTCAAGTCCCTATACGACAAGCTCTCCGAGGGTACTACGCTGGATATAGCTAGGGGGCTATGGAAGGCTGGCATTCCTCTCAAAATCAAGATTTTCCTATGGCAAATGTTTCGCAACCGCTTACCTACGTCGGATAACGTGGCCAAGCGCAATGGGCCGGCGGACGGAACGTGCACCACCTGCGGTTTAGGGGAAAACGCGAACCGGGGAAAACGCGAACCATGTGTTCTTTGGCTGTGTGCTCGCTAGATTTGCGTGGAGTGCGGTTAGAGACGCCTTCAAACAAAATTGGAATCCACAGTCTAGTCACGACGTGCTTGCTATCTTAACGTCGCAAAGAGGGGCCAATGCTAGGATTGTTTGGAGATGCGTTGGGGCGCTACTTTGGTCCCTCTGGATGGTTCGGAACAAAATTATGATTGAACACAAGTTCCCGGCACACCCCGCTGATATAATCTTCAAATGTCATATTTTCCTTCAGGTATGGGCACCGCTGGGGAAGAAGCGTGACGTCGACCGCATGAACGAGACTATGGAGCTGATCAAGGCGACCATGGTGAAGGCGCGGCAAGGGGTGTCGGCTTGATCTCGAGACCTCTACTTTTAGCTAGCTTTTGCCTTGATGCTCCGCTTTTGCGCTATTGAACTTGTGGCTGCGACCTTCTTAGCTTTATCCTGAGCCATGGGCTCGATGACTGTTTCTATTTGGTTTGTAAGACTTTATCTGTGTGGACCCTGCCTAGTGGCTTTATTAATTTAAAGCCGGACGCTCCCAGCGTCTACGTTCCAAAAAAAGAGTTAAACAAATCCACTAAATGAAATCAATGACCCAGATCTATTATATACTCTGACCTCTTACATTAAAAGAGGAGATAAGAGGGATCATGTTAAAATTGCTCGGGAAACTATAATAGCTAGCATACTGCTGCTAGATAGTAATCTGACAAACTGCAAAAGAGCATCACATATTTAGGAGCATGACTATTTTTTATTTTATTTTATAAAATGGTAGCCACAATTTTTGTTGGTTGTCTGTTGGATCACCTAGTCGCATAATCATTTTCAGAGAGGTGTAAGTGAAAAAAAG
Organism: Aegilops tauschii subsp. strangulata; assembly: GCF_002575655.3. Lineage (NCBI taxonomy): Eukaryota > Viridiplantae > Streptophyta > Magnoliopsida > Poales > Poaceae > Aegilops > Aegilops tauschii. The sequence continues at coordinate 384,006,649 of NC_053037.3, read as the reverse complement.
TGAAGAACTCCTTTTCTATTAAATGGTAGACGTCTTATATTAGTTTACAGAGGAAGTATTAGTTTCTAATAGGTTTAACGCATATGCACTGAGGAAAGTAGAATCAAGATGAAAACGCTGTATAACCAAACCAGTGGGGGTGCCGTGGGTGCCCCGGCACCCATAAAAAATGCAAATCTTTTTTATGTACTACTTTGTCCAATTCTATAGGATTAAATTGCCAAACTGACAGTTTTTCAAGGTTGTACATGGCATTTTTTGTGTGGATGAGCTTTAATATTATGGATGGTTTTTTGGTCAGCATGCAAAAGCTACAATAATATCTGCATATATACATGGTATTTAAAGTAAGGGAAATTAATAGTCTCACCATTTCATCGATAGGTGTTATAGATTCAGACATATATAATTCATAAATTTAGATGTGCATTATGGATGCAGTTAAGCTGATGAACAGGTAGGGCAAAGTAGGTTTCAAAGGCGAAAAAAGTTGTTATCTATTTCCCATTGTGCGAATGATCTATAGATTGTGCTATAGCATATGTGGATGCAGTTAAGTTGATACATACACATGGAAAAGTAGATTTCAAAGGCAAGCAAGTTTATATGTGTTATCATTTGTGATCCATGGATGAGCTAGCTTGCTCTAGTCTGTTGATATCCCCTGGAAAAGTTAACCGAGGCACACTCCCACCTGCATTGTGTGGATCTGCATTTCTAAGATGTCTATAACACATACACATTATCCATGAATTTGTTATAATTATGTTACATGCCAGACATATAACAATATCTTAATTAACCGTTTGAAACCATGACCCTTTATCAGTTTGCTTTTTCCAAAGTATTACCTCCGTATAAAAAATATAAGACACTTTGGTAGGCTATAAAATGGCCTACCAAAACGTCTTATATTTTGGTACAGAGGTAGTAATATATATGTTTCAAAACTCTTTAGCAGATTAAATGTACACTATACAGAGACGTCGCCAAGGATCAAATCTCATGGATATATCCACCTGGTATAACTGAAAGCACGACAAAATACTACCTGTAATTAATTAAAATTAATAGATATGCATATGTATTATCATCCACTAGATCCATAGCCAGATCGACACATGACCAGAGTCACCAGACACTGACATACACACTCACAGAGAGATCATAGATCTTCTGTTGATTATAAGGACACCAAACAACTAATAATGGAACAGCTTACACAGGCTGCATTACATGTAGTAGTACAAAATACAGCTGTGCATGAGATAGTGCATCGATAAAGTGGGTTATTATTCTATTTCCATCTTGTGCCTCTGGATAAAAAAAGGTCTGCGATGCAAGTGCTCATGCGCATATGAACATTCTCTCTGAGCTCAGCAGTGATGAAAATTGCATAGCATAAATTAATAGCAATCATGTACGAAACTGTGTCAGTGTATGCTAGCATGCAGTTTCAGGGCAAGAGTCAACACATCTATGTTTGTATAGTAGTACAATCAAAACGACTTGCATCCATATGGCCATACCCATACAACATCATGTCTTGACGTAAAAAATAATGTGAATTGCTATTCCTCTCTTTTTATCTTTTGCGCATTACACAAGCTGGCAAATCCTTGGTTCTAGCTAGTGGCACCAATTCAGAAACTTATTGCACCACAAGGAAGGAAAACCCCATGCAGGCTAAAGAAAGGAACTGTCGTATAAGATCAGAGGAGAGATGAACGTAAGGAGAAGAACACTTGAGGATCATAGCTTGAGCTCGAGATCCACGTCTTCTGGATCATCGGAATTCATACTCGTCGAATCAGCTGACCGGCTCCGGTCATGGTGCCTTCTCAGACGGGTAGATTCCTACAGAAAATAAAAATGGTTAAGAACCACATGAGTTAAAAAGATAACTTCGCAGTGTATAATGCTTTTTGATCAGCCATTCAACACTCGTCCATCTGTCTCCATGATCTGCATGTAGAGAGACATACCTCTGGTGCAAACAGTGGCAATGTGACACCAGGATGTGCGTAATGTGGTGGCCCGTAGATAGTGCTGCTGCTTGGTGATCTGGTTGGCAGGCATATGCAGATGTTGCAGTTGTTAGTTGGAGCTATAGCTTGTTATTCCGGGTAAATTCAAGGAGTAATGGAGTTGTAGCTTGTTATTCCGGGTAAATTCAAGGATTAATGAAGTTGTGTGCAGTACCTTACGATGGGAGTCTGGAATTCACCATATCGAGCGTCTCCTCTCTCCCCATATGCCATCTGTACATGATAAGGCCGGAGATATCGTAAGAGATCTTGATATATAGCTCACGTGCATATGGAAGAACAAACAAGATACATACAGCACGAAAGCTGATGATAATAAGATGATGTCAGAGAAAGTTTGATCTCATGTAGATTTTTCGTATCATGAAAACAGTACGGACGAGATCCTTGTCAGAATAACTGCTTAGATAACGCGATAATGACGATATCTATGATCAAGGAGAAAATAAGTACAAATTAATAACGAGGGAAGAAGCAAGAGAACGGGTAGAGCTAGCACACCTAACTGGAAACAAATCTCAAATTAATTCAAGAATGATTGCTCGTTTTTCTTTGAAACAATTCAAAGACAACTAGTTTCTTCACTGTTTATCACAAAGAAGCTCAAAATCTCATTTCCATAGTTTTTTTTTCACTCGCAAAAAAAAGAAGATCAACAGTTGTTTCTACTGCTTCCACATATATATACCTATATCCAGTTTTTCGTATACCAATTAATTTGTTCCTAAAACAACATGAAGGGGAAAAGATGACAGCCTACCCCAAAATTCGGATGGACCGGGAAGGCCGACGAGACGGCGGTAGCATGGAAGGGGGACGATGGGGACGATGAGAGCGAGGACGTTGACGCCCGCGTATCCTCCTGCTCGATAGATCCATTCCAAAGACGCAAGGAATCAGAAACGCCCAATCTTACGAAAATCGCAAGCAAATCCATACACACAAAATACGCATATACACATATGTTCGCTTCAGCTTTGCAAGATGTGTCTTCACTCACCAAATTGAGGCTGGCCGTTCTGTGGATCAAGCTGGGTGGCTGACCACCAAGAGGATGGAAGTACTCAGCCATTTCGCTCTGTAACCTAATCTTCTCGAGCTGCGCCACGCCGAGCCCCCGCTGCGGCTGCTTCGGCTTGTCGGCGCCACTGCCGCCGCTGCTGCTGCCGCCTCTCTTGCCCTTCCTGGAGCCGGACGATCTGCCCCACCCCATGCTGTCCCCAAAGTTGTTCCCACTCATATCCCCGAAGAGAGACCTAGCAGGAAGACTTGGAAGAACAAGATGAACAAGCTAGCTAGCTAGGAGGAGAGAGAGAGAGGGTTGATTGGATGATGCACACAACCTCTTTTAAAATGAAAGGGAGAGATCTCTTGCAGGCCAATATATCCCTACTCTTTATTAAAAGGGAGACTTGCTCTCCCAAGCTTTTCTTGCCTCAAATTTTAAAATTTCATCTAGTATTCTAGTGGCATGGCCATCTTTTGAATATAGTGAACACCATGTGCCCCAAAACCCTATCGCTTGAAATAAAAATCCAGGAATTTTAAAAGCGGGCAATGCATTTTAATTAGTTAGGTGCTGATCTCCTAGGATCTTTGCCATCAATTGTCTCCTTGGTTACTTAGGAGAGTAATTTGCACTTAGATACTCTTCTTTAAGTCACTATTCAATACCACCACAACAAATATAGCAGGAAATCTGCTAATAAATAATTCCCTACAAATGTCAGATTTTTAAGCATGGAAAATCTGATGTTTTGGATGGTAAATTATGTTTTCGCAAGCATGAAAATTTTCTTTAGCAAGCATGGTAAATTTTTCATACTCGTTTTTTGTCGGGATTGTCCACCTTTGCTGAAGGAAATTGCTATGCACGCGACAACATAATTTGTCATCCAAAACATCAGATTTGTCGTGCTTAAAAATCTAACATAAAATTTTATGATTTCCGATAAATAAAGCATTGGTTCTTCATAAATTTTGCTACGTACGTGTTCTGGCGTGAACACAAGTAGAGGCAGTTTTTTGTTGACTTTTCGTTCTCTCGATATCATTTGGAATCAACAACAAAATTAGTAGAGGCGACGACAGCTCTTTGAAGATGGAATAAATTCTTCCCTCTTAGTCCCGTCCCGGTGGTGATTCTAGCATCTTCGGAGGGCGTGTGGAGGTTTGTCTCCAATGGATCTCACAGGATTCAATTGGCGTTTGTCTTCGGTGGATCCTGTCTTCGTTCATCTGTGTTCGTGTAACTACAGGTTTGATCCTTACGATCTAAGCTTCTCTTCATCGGCGCCGATTGCTGTTCTGTTGCGCTGGTCTTATATGTGGCTTTAGCACGACGACTTTTCGACTGTCTACTATAATAAGGTTTGTTCGGCTCTGATGAGGGAGGGGCAATGACGGCGGCGCGCATTCGGCTTACTCCAATGCTTGTAGCCGTCGCTAGGTGGTCTACGAAACTGGATGTATTTTTTACTTCTATATTTCTTTGTACTATCTTTTTTCTGCGGAAAAAATGAAAGTTTTATTCCTTAGGTAATAGGATTACAATCTACTGGCGAGAGCTCCTCTATACCGAAAGTTTTCCCTGCAAAGGAAAAAAAGCAACGAGGAGCTAGCATAAAATACATCACTACTATGAGAATACAATAACATCAAACTTGGAGGAGTGAATTGCAAGAAACCACCACATTTGGGGCTTCTCTTGCAGAAAAATACCTGGTCCCTAATCTTTTGCAAAAGCCACCGCACTTTCAGTAATAGTTTTGCAGAGTGCACTGAACCTGTCATTTGGCGCGGTTGAGGGCGTTTCCGACAGGTGGGGCCCAAAATCTCTGACGTGGCCTAACGGACGCGCGGACGGCGCCGTTTGCTTAAGACAGACGCGGTCGGGTCGCCAGAGACAGACCGCCCGCGCCCGACCACATCTCGCTCGCTCTTTCTGCTCTCACGCTCGCTCTCTCTGCTCCCACGCTCGCTCGCTCCCCTCCCATTTGCTCCTCTCCTCTCCGGTCGCCGCCGGTCGCCGTCCGCCATGGTGTCCTGGAGCGACAGTGAGAGCACTGACGGCTCCGGCGCGCAGTACATCTCCTCCGACGACTCCCCTCTCAAGGTCAGAACCTTCTATTGCTCATTTCTGTTCTAGGGTTTCTAGGGTTGAACATTTGCTTGATTTGAACAAGTTTTTGTTGGATTTATCAGATCCCAGCTACAATTGACGAGCCGTCGTTCGAGGGTCTTGCTGACGACTTGAATGTGATTTGTGAGCATGGGAATCCAGGGAGGAAGTATGTTGCATTTGAGGGGATAAGCACTGGTAGGAGGTTCATTGCCTGTGCCACTGAAGTAAGTTTTAAGTTGTGTTTGCAGCATTCCAATTCTTGTTCTAGGGTTTGTAGTTACTGTTCATTTTCTAGGGTTCATAGTTACTGTTCATGTTCTAGGGTTCATAGTTACTGCTCATGTTCTAGGGTTCATAGTTACTGAATTTAGTTCTAGGGTTCATAGGTACTATTCTTAGTTGTAGTTTTCATAATTATTCATCATTAAATGAATCTGATTCTGGTACATAAACTGAATCAGCTATTTTAACTGAATCTGTAAGTAATGTCTGTAATTTTGAACTGATTTTTTCTTTTGTAGGGTGTTGGAAATTGTGGATTAGTGTAGTGGGTAGATGAGCATTGGCCAGAGCATCTGCAGAATGCTATTCATAAGCTGTGGCTTATGTATGAGCATAGCCAACATGAAAACAAGATGACATGCCTGGAGCATTCAAGCACTGTACACAATCTCACACAGCAGAAAAAGAGTTGCAGGAGACATATGAGAAGCTTGTTGAAGATGTGAACAACCTCTTTGATTATAAGGATAGCCAGCCTGAGGTCAACCAGAAGAATGATGCTGAGAACATTTCAGTTAGTGTGGAAAGCAGCATGACAAAGGATGCTGAGATCAAAAAATTAAAGGCTGTTGTTGACCAGTTAAAGCAAATTCATGTAGCTCAAGCCACTGTCATTAGGAATTTGAAGTTCAACCATCTTAAAGAGAAGGAAAAGTTGACCTCTGATAAGAGGACTTTGGAGATTTGCTATGCTGACCTGAAGAAAGAGAAGGATGACCTGAAGAAAGAGAAGGATAAGCTGGATTGTTGCATTAATGAGCTGATGAAAGTGAAAGAGAAGTTGACCATGGAGAAGAGTACTCTTGCTTCCTGCATTGTTGAGCTCAAGACAGCAGGTGATAGCAACAAGAGGAAGCTTCACCAGATTAAGGCTATTTGTGATGAGGACTAAGTTGTGTTGCTGTCTGACCATGTGTGTCAATGATGTCTTTTGTAGTAGCTATGGAGGAAAGCTTGTAATGTGTTAAGCTTTATTGTGGTGAACTCTATTATTTCTGTAGCAATGAACCTTGGATTGTATGTTGTTTGTGAGAGTACTCTGTTTGTGATGAATTATCAGCTTGTATTAAGTTCAGTTTGTGATGAATTAACAGCTTGGATTATAGCAAGTAGATAGTGAACATAGATAGCAAGTTCATACTACATAGATAATCTGACATAGATAGAACTGACATAGATAGAACTGGCATACTAACATAGATAGTAGCTGCATAGATAGTCTGACATAGATACAACTGACATAGATAGAACTGGCAAACTAACATACTGACGAAACTGAACTTTTTCTTCTACTGAAGAAACTGAAGACAGCATGTCACTCCTCCTTCTTCAGCATCTTCAGGCATTGGGAGCGCCGCACGTCATTGTTGTTCACCGCCGCCCTCTTCTTCTTGGCCGGCGCTGGCTCCACCACATCTTCACCGCCGCCCTCCTCTTCTTGCTTCACGACAACGAGCTCTGGGTTGTCGGCGAGCTCCGGCAGCTTATCCACATCAATTGGGCTGTTCTTCTGCCCCTCCATGGCGTCGAGGACGGGCGCCAGGAGCTGCACATCAGGCTCGTCATTGGAGGAGTCGGAGGAGAGTACGACGACCTCGTCCACCTCGTTGTCAGAGGAGTAGTCGTCAGTTTCGTCAGAGTTGTAGTCGTCAGAGGACTCGGCGTCAGAGTCCTCGTCTGGCCTGATGACCCATGGATTGCGCCTCTCCCAGTAGGCGTTGTTGATGGGGGCTGGGAGAGCGAGGACGATGTCGGTGATGTCATCCGCGGCGGCCGACGGCGTGGTGGATGAGCGGTACATCCACCAACGGGCGCGCTGCCTGGGGTCGGGGGAGCGCTGCACCTCGCGCATCGCCCATAGGAGAATGGTCGCCGGCGGGACAGTGCGGCCGGCAGGGAAGGCACGCTGCCTTTCGGCAGGTGTCATCACCTTCACCAGGCCGCGGGCATGGTTCCTCAGCATCGCCAGACTGGGGAACCAACGCGCGATCTCCCTGTACTACGCGCGCAGCTCCTGGTTGTTGCCGGCGAGCTCTTCAATGGCCAGCTGCCAGTCCATGGCGACGGCGGTGGGGGTGGCTGTCGGCGGTGGTTTCGACAGGAGAGAGGGGGAAGAGGAGTGAGCGGTGCAGGCGGCGAGTGGGCGGAGAGAGCGGTGGGTGGACAGGTATTAAACAGTGAGAAACCGAAACGACTAGTTATACTGAACGCACGTTCACCATGCTGCGGGCCGCAACGCACTCTCAACACAGTGCATGCCTAACTAAATATAAGTAAAATAGCGGATGCTACTCAAACAAGATCACTACCACTGTCCCATTGGTATTGAACGCATGGTTACTACCCACTGATCCTGGGTTCGAGCCCCAGGCCAAACAATTTTTGTGCAATTTTTTTTGGTTTTATAAAATTAATATGTCGACGCCGAGGCACCCAAAATGCCCAAGTGGACCCATTTTGGGTTTTGTCGACGCCGAGGCACCCAAAATGAAAACTAAGATCATCATCATATCAACACCATGAAAACTAAGATCATCATCATATCAACTATGAAACTATGATCATCATCACAACAACAGAATGAAAACTTCTTGAAAACATCATAACTAATAAGTTCATCATCATATCATCATAACCAGAGTACCATAGTGCATCACAACCATTAGGTACATTACATAGTCCACCACTTGGACTTGAACTAACTGGTTTCAACATGAAATTCTTAATATTCTTCATCACAAACTAGCCAAAACAGGCTGAATTAAACATGTTTGAACATGACATCACTTCTTGCTGCCTTGAGAACAATTGAACCATTCAGACATCTTGTATGATGGCTTTCTCACTCTTCCAGTACCTGACACTCTTGGTGGTATGAATGTTCTCTTTGCCCTTGACCTAGCAGCAATAGCAGAAGATGAACTAGGCCTATAAGCAGTAGCAGAAGATGAAGTTAGCCTTGTTGTAGCAGGAGCAAAAGGAGCTGCTCTAGGTGCAGCCCTAGTTGCAGCTGGAGCTGATGGAGCTGTCCTTGGTGTTGCACTGGTTGCAGCAGGAGCTCTTGCCCTTGCTGCTGGTGCATCAACTCTCCTGTTTTCCTGCAGTGACAACCTATAGACAGATTAGAACATAGTATTAAATATACACAAGATTTAACATGCAGTGACAACATATATACACAAGATTTAACCTGGTGTTGGTTCCTTCTCATTGCTAGGGCTGGCTTCAGATTTTTGTGGGAGCTAGTGTACCTATGACCTGTCAAGTTGCAATTGCTGCAGGTTATTGTTGCCATCCTTGAAGTATCCTTGGGAGCTGGCTTCTCAAACTGATTCCTTCTCCTCTTAGTCTGCTTCTTTCCTGGCTTGTCTCTGAAAACTGGTGGTTCTATGTCAGGGGTCCCAGTATTTGGCCATAGATCAGGCCCAGGCACAGGATACACAATTGGATTGTAGGCTGCTTGGTACATTGGTTTCTTGAAGAAATCACTAACAAAATCTTCTGGATGAAGTTTTGCCTTATTAATTGCAGAAACACCATGCTTGCAAGGAACACCAGTCATGTCCCATTTGCTACACCCACATGTGTGCACTTGTAGATTTACTGCATATGTGCTTTCTCCACTGCTAACCTGGTATAGATCAGGTCCTGCTTTGATGGACTGACAGTATCTAGCATGGTGTTTTTCTTCTTCTAGCTTTTCAGCATATGTTGGGCATATCTGCCACTTGGCTGTCTCAGTCTTGGTCCTGTTTGCATTGAACTTAACTAGCAATTTAGTTCTGATGCCATCAACCATGGTTTTAATTGGTTTCCCTCTCACATCAAGTATCATTTTGTTGAAAACTTCACTAATATTGTTAACAACCAAATCAGTTTTACAATTTTTGTCCATGGCATGTCTAGCCCATGTATGCTTGGGTATCTTTCTAAGCCATTTCCAAGCTGCCTCACACTCTCTTTTCATGCCTTCCATCGCTTGATCAAAACCATGCTCAGTATATGAATAACTAGCCTGATCCATATACTTCTTTAACTCTTTACCTCTAAAGCCAGCTGTTTGAAAGTTCTGATAAATATGTCTAAGGCAGAATCTTTGAGGACAATTTGGGAAGACATTGTTTATGGCTTTAAGAAGGCCCTGTTTAAATAACTAGTGTTCAAAATATAGTATAACAACAAACAATTTGAAAGTACTAAGCATGGTAAAACTTCAGTAAATATAAGAATGATGATGTGTGAGGTACCTTTTGTCTATCAGATATGATAGTGTAGTTGCCATACTTCCCTGACTCACCACCAAGAGCATACTTGAGCTGGGTTAGAAACCAGGACCAGCTGGCAGTGTCTTCCTTGTCAACAATTGCAAATGCAATGGGAAAGATGTTGTTATTACCATCTCTTCCAGTTGCAGCCAATATTTGTTGCCCTGTTGTCAACTTAACAAAGCAACCATCAACACCTAAAACCAAACATAACACATTAGTACCAAACATAACCAAATGCAATGGGAAAAATGTTGGGAAAATAATTATGCAAGTACCTATGAAGGGTCTGCAACCATTTAGGAAGCCCTCTTTGCAAGCATCGAGGCACATGAACAAGCCATGAAATCTAGGATTTATGCTAGGATAAGTCTTTAAATGCTTTGTTGTAACAATGCATCTACTTCCAGGATTGGTATCCAGCACAGCTTGGAGGTAATCCCTTATCCTAGTGTATTGTGCCCTCTGATCTCCTTGGACAACTTCCTTAGCTGCTTTCCTTGCCCTGTAGGCCATGTGAATGGACACTTCAATTCCATGTTTTTTCTTCAAATTGTCCAATATTGCCTGGACTGGTGTGTTTATGCCAGACCTTAACTGTTGCTCACACTCATGTGCCAACCACCTAGCAGTCACTTTGGTGCTCTCTCCAACAGCAGGACAATTGTGGTACAAGTTCATTTTCTTTATGCAAAATGTCTTCTCATGTGCAATTTTGGAAGCAGCAATGAAAAAAGGACAGTCATCTGTATTGCAAACTACAATAACTCTATCTGAGCAGTTCCTATGAAATGAGTAGTTCCTATTTTGTGAGATGTGAAATGTAAGCAGTGCCCTTCTGAACTGCTGCACATCTAGGAAACAAAGTTTCTTGACAAATTGTTCTTGTGGGTTTTCCCTCTTCTCATCATACCAAACCCTAACTTTATTCTTTTTGGCCCTGCTCTTCCTACCATTTGGTAGCTTAAATGCTGGAAGCTGAGCCCAATCATTCTCTTCCTGACTTAAGTCACCTAGGTTGCTCTCCTCATTAGATGAAGGTGCCCAGTCTTGCTCTATGATTTGATCCAAACTTGCATGGGATCTTGTTGTTGGCCCCTTCCCCCTCGTCTTACTTCCTCCTGTGCTGCTGCTACCTCCTGCACTGCTTCCTCCTACACTGCTTCCTCCTCTCAAGCCCTCATCTAGTGGCTCCTCCTGTCCTTCCTCTTCATCTCTTCCTTCATTCTCCTCCTTCTCCTCATCTGGTCCATATAGCTCTTCTACATCAGTGTCTCCTTCAAAGTGATATAGTGGATCATCCCTATGCCTCTTCATTGCCTCCAACCTAGCCAATATGTCCTCATCTTCTAGATATTCATCCTCACTTTCACTATCAGTGAACTCCTCAGCAAGCAGCTGTGGGAGTTTTCTTTTTGCTGCCTTGTACTTCTCTCTTTGTATCTTATTACTCCTGTACCTCTGAATTTCTTCATTTCTTTTCTGCTCCATCATCTGCTCAATGTGCTCTTGCTCTTGGTCTGTCTTCATGAAATACTCATGCCTCTCATTACCATTGTCCAAAGCAAACTCAGGTTCACTTGGGCCCTTTTGCTTCAACAAACAAGAGCTCTCCTGTGTGTTCATTACTTGGACTGGCTGTGGTTGGGGTTTCACTGGACTGGGGAAAAGAACTCCTGAATTGTCTACCTCATAGACAACTGGTACACCTATTTCTGACAAAGGAACCTGCTCTTCATAAGCATGACCAATGTTCAAATCAACTGGTCTAGGTGCATCACTTCTCATAACTGTAATGTTAACAACATTCTTTCCTTTACTAGCTATGTGATCCAACATTTCTTCCACCTTGTCATCATCAGTTAATTCTTCCATTCCTGACACCCCAGCTCCTGGATCTCTAACATAATACATAAAATCCCTTGAACTATAGCCTTCTACCTCTATTAGGGCAATGAGATTCCAGAAGGTTATGTCTGATAAACAGATTGTTCTTTCCAAGTTATCTTTGTCTAGGAAATGGAACCTTACTTCCCATTCTTCATCATCCAAGCTACAAATTCAGATAAAATGCATTTAATTTTGCTGTTAAGTAATTCATTTAACAATGTTAAAATTATTGTTAAGAGGTCTCATTGGTGGCAACAGAAATTCAGTTAACAGTGTTAAAAAATTTCAGTTAACAGTGTACAGTGTTCAATAAATTCAGTTAACAGTTAACAGTGTTCACAAAATTCTGTTAACAGAGTTAAAATTGGTGGCAACAGAAATTTCTGATTCAATTTACAATACTAAAGTTGGTGAAAGAGAGTATTTGATCAAACAACAGACGCAGAGGATTTGTGTCTAAGTACTCATGTTAAAATTAATTTCTGTGACACCAACAATCAGTTGACAGAGAGGATGTCATATAACACTAACCCTAATGCTAGAACCCTAACCCTAGAACCTTAACCGTACTACACGTACCTAAGAACACTAACCATAGAACCCTAACCCTAGAACCCTAACCCTAGAATACCAATCGGGGAAATGACAAAGAAGGAGGAGGATGACTTACTCCACACCGCCGAAGGACGAGGCAAAATGGTGGCTGCCCGTCGGATTGGCCTTCACCGCCTGGGCGAATGCAGTAGCCACCGCGTATTCCAACGACTTCGGCGGCGAGGGCGGTTGGGGAAGAGGCAGCGCGCTCGAGGGATGGGAGCTCCCGTAGTACTCCGGTGGATCTCCAGCACCGCCGCCCGGAGCATCCCCACCGGCAGCAACTCCGCCGCCGCCGTCCACGCCGCCAGGTTTCGTCGTCGCCATGGATTTGGAGCTAGAGGGAGAGGTCTGGTCTGGTCAGGTGCGGGCGGTCGGTCTGTCCGGCGCGACCAGACCGCGTCGGTCTGGACCAAACGGCGCCGTCCGCGCGTCCGTTAGGCCACGTCAGAGATTTTGGGCCCCACCTGTCGGAAACGCCCTCAACCGCGCCAAATGGCAGGTTCAGTGCACTCTGCAAAACTATTACTGAATGTGCGATGGCTTTTGCAAAAGATTAGCGACCAGGTAGTTTTCTGCAAGAGAAGCCCCAAATGTGGTGGTTTCTTGCAATTCACTCAACTTGAAGCCTCCGTTCTTGAACTTAAGCTCACCGAACGACCAGCTTGGTAAACAGTTATAAAAAATTCAAAAAATAGGGAAATTTTAATAAGCTCTGGGGGCGCTTCCAATCAGTGCAAGATCGACTGCACGTTTTTGCAGAGCTGAATCATACTACGACGACAGTACTAGTACTCGACAGCTTGATACTTCGGATTCCTGGTTCTTGTTCTCACCTGGCGCTTCCCGATTCTCTCATTCTTCTTCTTTTATCTGGGAGGTGCGTCCCGGTAGGCATACTCCCCTATTCCAGAATATAAGGTACTGTGCATTAATTTTTGTGCAAGTTAAATTTGTGTATTCTTAACCAAGATTATAGAATAAAATATTATAATATAAAATGAATAAAATATGAAAATATTTTTCACGTTGGATCTAATAATACAAATTTGGTACTGCAGATATTGTTATTTTTTTTTTTATAAATTTGGTCATACATGCACATGTTTTTTAGTTTTTTGTACATGCACATGTTTGTCTTTTGCAAAAACTAAGAGCATCTACAGCTGGCTTCCCAAACCCCCTATACGTCCAGGTGGACGCCCCGGTCATTGATCGGCCGAAAAACTCCGATCAGACGGGCTCCTCATATCGGCCTTAAATGTCCGGGCACATCAACATCCCTCAAATCCAACTCATATCTAGGGCGGATATGAGGAAGCCCAGACGCGTCGGGTGCGTCCACCACGTTGGACCCAAGGCAGGATCCATCGTAAATTGCACCAAATCCCCCCATCTCCGACCTTGTGGGACCAGCCATTTTGCACTCCTTTCTTCTCCCTCGCCCGTGCCGGCCATCCCCTAGCTAGCCCCGCCACCACCCTTGCTCGGTCGCCATATCGAGCCCTCAGCGCTGCCAGCACCGCCAGAAAACTCCTCCCCTCTAGCCTCGCCGCCATGGACACTGTCGCCGGTCCGAACGCCGTCGTGGTACGTCCGGCCACTCTCAGACTGGACCTTGGCCTTTGTGTGTTTGACACATTGTCGACCAATTTTTTGTTATTGTTCTGTAGATAAAGCGATGGATTTAGATGGTTCGTCGAATGAGGAGTATGGACCCATGAAGCTTTATGAATTAATTCAAAAGGAGTTCTTTGATTCCTCGATTCAATTGAGCAAGTGAAGATGATGATGATCATGATTCATGAACATGAAGCAGAAAATGGACCGGGAGGTGGAGGACATCCTGAACTTTAAGGGTTCAAACAAAGGGAGAAGAGTTCTGAATCAGGATATGGTCTCTGGAGCATGGTTGCTCTTTTCCGATAAAGGGCGCTTTATTACTTAAAAGATTTAAGCATTACATCCGGCCTCTACATAACTGAGATGCACACAGCCGAACCAAGCACGGTTGCTCTACATGGAATACTTTGATCATGCACCAACATTCTATAGATGCATTAGAATCTTCGAGATCATCAGGTGCACACACAAATACTCAATGATCTTGTGAAGCATATGTGGATTCACAATCAAAACCAATAAATTCTGTACTTCAAATAAATTTTATGTTCGAAATATGCAATTTCGCTACCAACAAATGTTATTTACGTGCGATATTCACATGTGTGATGGACGTGCATGAAGTTACATGAATTTGAGAGTTTCAATTTAAGTAGCGTGACCGCCCAGGCAATATGAGGGGCTGTCCGAGGTCGCGCCCGAACGGGTCCGCTGATGTTTAGGTACCGGATTTACCAAGTTTGACTGTAGATGCTTATATTTTGAATTGAAGGGAGACGTGGTCCACTATTGCAGCTCCCACATGCACTGTGAGGCGTGCGCCCACCGGCTCTTGAGGTTGAAGCGAACCGCGACTCAACACATCCGCTAGTTGGGATGGGTGGCTAAACAATTCGCTCCGACACCGATGGAATCGTCAGGAGGCAAAGGCATGAGTCGACCCCGACGAGGCAAAGCATAAACAATTGGATCGGGTTTGGGGTACGAACAACGGAGAGAAGAGCAGGATCTACCCGGGAGATCTGGGCACGATATATAGTTGTGTCGTAAAGGCGTGATCTTCCCCCGCGATCCTGCCCAGCAGAAGCTTCGCTGGTCGATCGCGCGCAACCGATCCTCTCCCGCGTGCTATACAATATTGGCCGGCAGGAGGGCCAGGCGTACGAGTCTGCTTTGGGATCATGGTGTTGCTTTCCAAACCCCCGTGTCTGCCTTACCTGCCCGGTTCGGTTCGCTGGGTTGACTGACGGGCTGGCTCGGGGTCGGGCTTTTGCTCTGCGGATATTCGCTTCACGTGCGACCTGGACCACCGCTAGATATTGCCAGCACGTCCAAATAACTGGAGTACAAGGGCATGCGTCGCCAGCGTGATTAGTTGCATCAGGGCAACTCACGTCAATCATCAAATTGACATCATCAAATGTCCGCGATTCTCAAAAAAAAAATGTCCACAAAAATGTATGGTCATCCAGCCGGAGTTTCAAATGACTGAAGAGGAAGTTCGAGCCGCGGTGTTTCAAATGGAACACAACAAGGCTCCGGGACCAGATGGTTTTTGGCAGAGTTTTATCAATGTTTTTGGGATATGATTAAGGCGGATTTGGTTCAGTTGTTTAACCAACTGCATGCTGAAAACCTTGATATTACCCGTTTAAACTTTGGAGAAATTATTCTTCTGCCCAAGACTAAGGAGGCTAGTCGTATTCAACAATATAGACCGATTTGCCTTCTAAATGTCAGCTTTAAGATATTCACAAAGGTGGCAATTAATAGGTTGAACGGGGTGGCTGACCACGTGGTCGAACCCACTCAAACAGCTTTTATGCAAGGACGCAACATACTAGATGGAGTTGTTGTGCTGCATGAAACTGTGCATGAGCTCCACCATAAAAAGTTGAATGGAGTCATATTCAAAATAGACTTCGAAAAAGCATATGACAAAGTCAAATGGCCCTTTGTTTTACAAACTTTGTGCATGAAGGGGTTTTCATCAAAATGGTGTCGATGGGTAGAGAGTTTTGTTTCTGGAGGTAGTGTGGCTATCAAAGTCAACGATGATGTTGGCAACTACTTTCAGACTAGGAAGGGGCTTCGCCAAGGGGACCCTGCTTCCCCTATTTTGTTCAACATTGTAGCTGATATGTTAGCTATCCTTGTTGAGCGGGCTAAGGTGGCCGGTCAATTTAGCGGCGTGATTCCTCATCTGGTAGAAGAAGAACTGTCTGTTCTACAATATGCGGATGACACTATACTTTTTCTAGATCATGACCTAGATAAAGCTAAAAACCTCAAATTACTTTTATGTGCATTTGAGGAGTTCTCTGGTCTCAAAATTAACTTCCATAAGAGCGAGCTTTTCTGCTTCGGCGATGCTGCAGAGTCCGCATCTGAGTATGCTGAGATTTTCGGCTGTCAGCTCGGCCAGTTCCCGATTAGGTATCTAGGTATTCCTATTCACTATCGGCGTTTAACTATCGCTGAGTGGAAGCAAGTGGAAGAAAGACTTGAGAAACGCCTAGCCAGCTGGAAGGCCAAACTCTTGTCGTATGGGGGATGGTTGATTCTAATTAATTCCGTCCTCAGCAACGTGGTTCTATACATGTTGTCATTCTTCCACTTACCTAAAGGGGTTCTACAACGTCTTGATTATTTTAGATCCAGTTTTTTTGGCAGTGTGATAATGAATCCAAGAAATATCGGCTGGCTAGGTGGAGTATATTATGCCGACCTAAAAGTCAAGGGTGCCTTGGAATTCAGGATCTTGAGATTAAAAACATTGCTCTCTTGAGTAAATGGGTATACAAACTACTCACCGAGAATGGAGTATGGCAGGAAATCATTCGTAACAAGTACGTGGGGTCTAAAGCCATTTCTCAAGTTCATTGGAAACTCGGTGATTCACATTTTTGGAGTGGCGTGATGAAGGCCAAGGAATTCTTTTTTCAATTTGGTACTTTCTCGGTTAGGGATGGTTCTCAGGTTCGATTCTGGGAAGACACCTGGCTGGGGGCCACTCCACTTATGGTGCAATACCCTAGCTTGTATAGGATCGTTAGACATAAATTAGTCACGATCAAAAAAGTATTGGGACAAGAAAACCCTGATATTTCTTTCCGTAGGGACCTTATTGGGCCTCGTCTGGTAGCATGGAATGAATTACTCAATCGTCTGGAGGCCATTCAGCTGTCAGGCGAACCAGATAAGTTCCGATGGAATTTGCATCAGAATGGTACCTTTTCAGTCAAATCCTTGTATGATGCAATGACCCACACTGATGTACCGGTTGATAACAAGAAATTGTGGAAGCTCAAAATTCCCCTAAGAGTGAATATATTCCTCTGGTTTCTAAACAGAGGGGTCATCTTAACTAGAGATAACTTGGCACGACGCAACTGGCAAGGTAGCAAGACATGTGTCTTTTGCCAACATGACGAGTCCATCAAACACTTATTTTTTGAGTGTAAGTTTACTCGTGTAGTCTGGGCCATAGTTCAAGTAACTTCAAATCTATATCCCCCACGTAGTCCGCGTAACATGTTCGGCAATTGGTTGCGGGGTATCGATAAACAATTTTCTGCACATCTACTCGTGGGAGCGGCTGCCTTATGTTGGACACTGTGGCTCACCAGAAATGATGTGATTTTTAACAATAAATGTGTTTCATCTCCTGTGCAGGTTATCCATGCGTGTACGCGATGGCTCCGTACGTGGTCTATCCTGCAGAGGCCGGAGGACAGAGACCTTTTTATGATTACGTCTACACGGCTGGAGCATACAGCCAGGGAGGTTTTCTCCCAACATGGATGGCGGTGTAATCTCCGGATAGGCGTTGCCCCATCCTAGGCTGGACTGGTTTACTTTTGCTGTAAAACGATATTTATGTTTAGGCTTGTTGGACATGTTGGCTGTGTGCATCGCGCTATGCAGAGGCCGGGCATTCTTCAATGCGGTTGTATCACCTCGATATATCAATTGAATGAAATGTTCTTTATCGAAGAAATCCAGCTGGAGTCATCAAAAAGACCACCAACACCGATTTTTTGTTGATTTTTAGAAAGAAAATAAAGGACGCCGATAACTGCCACACATGTGGCATCTAGGGAGGTGTGCGGCACGCCCTGTGTGGCATAAAGACAGCCCCGCCCGCACAATGACGTCCGGGCGCACCCAGCCACAACCCGCACGTCCGGTGAGTGGCACAATCGCCCACACGTCCGGGCGAGCGAACCCGCTGCCCGCACAACCTCAGGCGCCCATCGTCCCTATCCGCCTTCAACCACAGTGCCACCTGCCGCCGTCGTCTCCTACTGAAGGAAATATGCCCTAGAGGCAATAATAAAGTTATTATTTATTTCCTTATATCATGATAAATGTTTATTATTCATGCTAGAATTGTATTAACCGGAAACATGATACATGTGTGAATACATAGACAAACAGAGTGTCACTAGTATGCCTCTACTTGACTAGCTCGTTGATCAAAGATGGTTATGTTTCCTAGCCATAGACATGAGTTGTCATTTGATTAGCGGGATCACATCATTAGGAGAATGATGTGATTGACTTGACCCATTCCGTTAGCTTAGCACTTGATCGTTTAGTATGTTGGTATTGCTTTCTTCATGACTTATACATGTTCCTATGACTATGAGATTATGCAACTCCCGTTTACCGGAGGAACACTTTGTGTGCTACCAAACGTCACAACGTAACTGGGTGATTATAAAGGTGCTCTACAGGTGTCTCCAAAGGTACTTGTTGAGTTGGCGTATTTCGAGATTAGGATTTGTCACTCCGATTGTCGGAGAGGTATCTCTGGGCCCACTCGGTAATGCACATCACTATAAGCCTTGCAAGCATTGCAGCTAATGAGTTAGTTGCGAGATGATGTATTACAGAACGAGTAAAGAGACTTGCCGGTAACGAGATTGAACTAGGTATTGAGATATCGATGATCGAATCTCGGGCAAGGAACATACCGATGACAAAGGGAACAACGTATGTTGTTATGTGGTTTGACCGATAAAGATCTTCGTAGAATATGTGGGAGCCAATATGAGCATCCAGGTTCCGCTATTGGTTATTGACCGGAGACGTGTCTCGGTCATGTCTACATAGTTCTCGAACCCGTAGGGTCCGCACGCTTAAAGTTCAATGACGGTTATATTATGAGTTTATGTGTTTTGATGTACCGAAGGTAGTTCAGAGTCCCGGATGTGAGCACGGACATGACGAGGAGTATCGAAGTGGTCGAGACATAAAGATCGATATATTAGACGACTATATTTGGACACCGGAATGGTTCCGGGTGAGATCGGGATAATACCGGAGCACCGGGAGGTTATCGAAACCCCCCGGGAGGTATATGGGCCTTAATGGGCTTTAGTGGAAAGGAGGGGAAAGGATCAAGGGAGGGGGCGCCCCCCCCAAGCCCAATCCGAATTGGGAGGGGGGCCGGCCCCCCTTTCCTTCCTCCCTCCTTCCTCTTCCTTCCCTCTCCCTGTCCAAATAGGAAAAGGAGGAGTCCTACTCCCACCGGGAGTAGGACTCCCCCCCTTGGGCGCACCTCCTCCTCCTGGCCGGCCCTCTCCTCGCCTCCTTTATATACGGAGGAGGGGGGCACCCCATAGACACAACAATTGAGCCCTTGGATCTCTTAGCCGTGTGCGGTGCCCCCCTCCACCATAAACCACCTCGATAATATCGTGGCGGTGCTTAGGCGAAGCCCTGCGTCGGTAGAACATCATCATCGTCACCACGTCGTCGTGCTGACGAAACTCTCCCTCAAAGCTCGGCTGGATCGGAGTTCGAGGGACGTCATCGAGTTGAACGTGTGCTGAAGTCGGAGGTGCCGTGCGTTCGGTACTTGATCTGTCAGATCGTGAAGACGTACGACTACATCAACCGCGTTGTGCTAACGCTTCCGCTTTCGGTCTACGAGGGTACGTGGACACACTCTCCCCTCTCGTTGCTATGCATTACCATGATCTTGCGTGTGCGTAGGAATTTTTTTGAAATTACTACGATCCCCAACAGTGGCATCCGAGCCAGGTTTTGTGCGTAGATGTTATATGCACGAGTAGAATGCAAGTGAGTTGTGGGCGATATAATTCATACTGCTTACCAGCATGTCACACTTTGGTTCGGCGGTATTGTTGGATGAAGCGGTCCGGACCGACATTAGGAGTACGCTTACGCGAGACTGGTTTTACCGCCATGTTTTGCAGACAGGTGACTAGCGGGTGTCAGTTTCTCCAACTTTAGTTGAATCGAGTGTGGCTATGCCCGGTCCTTGAGAAGGTTAAAAGAACACTAACTTGACAAACTATCGTTGTGGTTTTGATGCGTAGGTAAGAATGGTTCTTGCTCAGCCCGTAGCAGCCACGTAAAACTTGCAACAACAAAGTAGAGGACGTCTAACTTGTTTTTGCAGGGCATGTTGTGATGTGATATGGTCAAGATGTGATGAGATATAAGTTGTTGTATAAGATGATCATGTTTTGTTGAAGTTATCGGCAACTGGCAGAAGCCTTATGGTTGTTTCTTTATTGCATAAGATGCAAGCGCCAAATAATTGCTTTACTTTATCGCTATGCGATAGCAATAGTTGCAAGAGCAATAGTTGGCGAGACGACCATGTGACGAAACATTGATATAGATCAAGATGATGGAGATCATGGTGTCATGCCGATGATGATGGAAATCATGACGATGCTTTGGAGATGGAGATCAAAGGCACAAGATGATGATGGCCATATCATGTCACATATTTTGATTGCATGTGATGTTTATCTTTTATACATCTTATTTTGCTTAGTTTGATGGTAGCTTTATAAGATGATCCATTACTAAAATTTCAAGGTACAAGTGTTCTTCCTGAATATGCACCGTTGCCAAAGTTCGTCGTGCCGAGACACCACGTGATGATCGGGTGTGATAAGCTCTACGTTCATCTACAACGGGTGCAAGCCAGTTTTTGCACACGCAGAATACTCAGGTTAAACTTGACGAGCCTAGCATATGCAGATATGGCCTCGGAACACTGAGACCGAAAGGTCGAGCGTGAATCATATAGTAGATATGATCAACATAGTGATGTTCACCATTGAAAACTACTCCATCTCACGTGATGATCGGACATGGTTTAGTTGATATGGATCACGTGATCACTTGGATGATTAGAGGGATGTCTATCTAAGTGGGAGTTCTTAAGTAATATGATTAATTGAACTTTAATTTATAATGAACTTAGTCCTGGTAGTATTAGCATATCTATGTTGTAGATCAATAGCTCGCGTTTAGCTCCCCTGTTTTATTTTTGATATGTTCCTAGAGAAAACTAAGTTGAAAGATGTTTGTAGCAATGATGCGGATTGGATCCATGATATGAGGTTTATCCTCATTGCTGCACAGAAGAATTATGTCCTTGATGCACCGCTAGGTGACAGACCTATTGCAGGAGCAGATGCAGACGTTATGAACGTTTTGACAAAAGCTCGGTATGATGACTACTTGATAGTTAAGTGCACCATGCTTCACGGCTTAGAACCGGGAATTCAAAAATGTTTTGAACGCCACGGAGCATATAAGATGTTCCAAGAGTTGAAATTGGTATTTCATACTCATGCCCGTGTCGAGAGGTATGAGACCTCTAACAGTACTTTGCCTACAAGATGGAGGAGAATAGCTCAACCAGTGAGCATGTGCTCAGATTGTCTGGGTACTACAATTGCTTGAATCAAGTGGGAGTTAATCTTCCAGATAAGATAGTAATTGACATAATTCTCTAGTCACTATCACCAAGTTATTAGAACTTCGTGATGAACTATAATATGCAAGGGATGACGAAAGTAATTCCCGAGCTCTTCGCGATGCTGAAATCGACGAAGGTAGAAATCAAGAAAGAGCATCAAGTGTTGATGGTTAACAAGACCACTAGTTTCAAGTAAAGGGAAGAAAAGGGAACTTCAAGAAGAACGGCAAGCAAGTTGCTGCTCAAGTGAAAAATCCCAAGTCTGGACCTAAGCCTGAAACTGAGTGCTTCTACTGCAAAGGGAATGGTCACTGGAAGCGGAACTGCCCCAAGTATTTGGTGGATAAGAAGGATGGCAAAGTGAACAAAGCTATATTTGATATACATATTATTGATGTGTACTTTAGTAGTGTTTATAGCAACCCCTCGGTATTTGATACTGGTTCAGTTGCTAAGAGCAGTAACTCGAAACGGGAGTTGCAGAATGAATAGAGACTAGTTAAGGGTGAAGTGACGATGTGTATTGGAAGTGGTTCCAAGATTGATATGATCATCATCACACACTCCCTATACTTTCGGGATTAGTGTTGAACCTAAAATAAATGTTATTTAGTGTTTGCGTTGAGCATGAATATGATTGGATCATGTTTATTGCAATACGGTTATTCATGTAAGCTAGAGAATAATTGTTGTTCTGTTTGCATGAATAAAACCTTCTATGGTCATACTCCCAATGAAAATGGTTTGTTGGATCTCGATCGTGGTGATACACATTTTCATAATATTGAAGCCAAAAGATGCAAAGTTAATAATGCTAGTGCAACTTATTTGTGGCACTGCCGTTTAGGTCATATTGGTGTAAAGCGCATGAAGAAACTCCATGCTAATGGACTTTTGGAATCACTTGATGCTTGCGAACCATGCCTCATGGGCAAGATGACTAAGACTCCGTTCTCCGGATGTAACGCCCACGATGCGGCTATATCTCCCACGTGTCGAGGCACGACTTAGAGGCATAACCGCATTGTGGTTTTGTCGCAAGAAGGGTCATCTTCACACAATCCCATGTAATGAACAAGAATGGGATAACGAGAGTTGGCTTACAATCGCCACTTCACACAATACATAAATATAATCCATACATCATACAAAATCCACACATAGACCGACTACGGTCAAAATCCAAATGAAAATAAGATAACCCCAAATGCTAGATCCCCGATCGTCCCAACTGGGCTCCACTACTGATCATCAGGAAAAGAAACATAGTAACAACCACGTTCCTCGTCAAACTCCCACTTGAGGTCGATTGCATCATCTGCACTGGCATCGTCGGCACCTGCAACTGTTTTGGTAGAATCTGTGAGTCACGAGGACTCAGCAATCTCACACCCGCGAGATCAAGACTATTTAAACTTATAGGAAAGGATGGTGTAATGAGGTGGAGCTGCAGCAGGCACTAAGCATATATGGTGTCTAACATACGCAAATGAGAGCGAGAAGAGAAGCAACGCAACGGTCGTGAAGCTAGAAATGATCAAGAAGTGATCCTGAAACTACTTACGTTCATGCATAACTCAAACCGTGTTCACTTCCCGGACTCCGCCGAGAAGAGACCATCATGGCTACACACACAGTTGATGTATTTTAATTGGGTCAAGTGACAAGTTCTCTATAACCGGACATTAACAAATTCCCATCTGCCTCATAACCGCGGGCACGGCTTTCGAAAGATAATACCCTGCAGGGGTGTCCCAACTTAACCCATTATAAGCTCTCACGGTCAACGAAGGATAAACCTTCTCCCGGAAAGACCCGATCAGTCTCGGAATCCCGGTTTACAAGACATTTCGACAATGGTAAAACAAGACCAGCAAAGCCGCCTGAATGTGCCGACAAATCCCGATAGGAGCTGCACATATCTCGTTCTCAGGGCACACCGGATGAGCAGTCCGTACAACTAAAACCAATCCTCGGGTTTCCCCAAGGTGGCGCTGCAAAGGGCTCTAGTTTGGACCAGCACTCAGAGGAACACTGGCCCGGGGGTTTAAATAAAGATGACCCTCGGGCTCGCGAAAACCCGGGGGAAAAGGCTTAGGTGGCAAAAGGTAAAACCAAGGTTGGGCCTTGCTGGAGGACTTTTATTCAAGGCGAACTGTCAAGGGGGTCCCATAAATCACCCAACCGCGTAAGGAACACAAACTCAAGGAACATAATACCGGTATGACAGAAACTAGGGCGGCAAGAGTGGAACAAAACACCAGGCATAAGGCCGAGCCTTCCACCCTTTACCCAATATATAGATGCATTAATTAAATAAGAGATATTGTGATATTTCAAAAATATCCATGTTCCAACATGGAACCAACTTCCACTTCACCTACAACTAGCAACGCTATAAGAAGGGCTGAGCAAAAGCGGTAACTTAGCCAAACAACGGTTTGCTAGGAAAGGATGGTTAGAGGCTGACATGGCAATATGGGAGGCATGATATAGCAAGTGGTAGGTAGCGCAGCATGGCAATAGAACGAACAACTAGCAAAGCAAAGATAGAAGTGATTTCGAGGGTATGGTCATCTTGTCTACAAGGTTCTCAGAGTTGTCGAAAGCTTGATCCTCGTAAGCGTACTCAACAGGTTCCTCGTTCACGAACTCGTCTCCCGGATCTACCCAATACAAGAACACAAGCAATGGAACCACAATCAATCACGGGAAATGCACAAGCAACATGATGCAATACATGAATGATATGCAAGATATGATATGCGATGCATATGCGTGCTCCGGAAGGGAAATGATGAACAAGGCAGTAACTTGGCAAACCAAGCATTCCATTGGAAAGATGAGATGATTTCGGTCGAAATCGATATAAAGATCACCGGAAACGGATGCACGGTTTGCAAATGGCAAGCAACACAAGACACGAATCTGCGATTAACAGCATGATAGCACTTAGAATGCAACAAGTAAAAATGCTACAACACTCCAACATAGCAACAAAGCATATGACAGTCATCTACAGGAGATGCTTGACAAAAGATGAACACTGAGCTACGGCTAGTTCACACCACAGCAGGTTCAAACAGGCATGGCAAAAGTGCAAAAGATAACAGGTTCACGGACTTGGTGAAATTACTGGACATGACTGAAACAGCATCAGGTAGCAATGTTCAGAGCACGAAATCAACATGCTACAGGAACTTAACATGGCAAAACAAGGCATGGCAGTATTCTACTAAATGCATATGACAAAAGTCCCTTACTGAACATAAGCCAAAAAGGATCAGAAGATAAGATGGCAACCATGTAAACATAGCAAGTTTCGTTAACAGGTTACAGACTTGGCAGAAAACAGAGCATGGCAGAAACAGACATTATGAGGGCATCTTGGTGAGCTTGATGCACTCACTACAAAGCAATGCATGACAAAACAATCATACCTACAGCAAGACGGCATGTTTATGAAGCTATCGATGGCAAGAACAAATACATAGCATGGATGAAGCAATTACAACAAGCTTGGCAAAATTGAATATCATGTTAACAATCTGCCAGAAATATTTTATAGCAAAAGTAGAGCAAGATTGAGTCATGCTATGGTACTCCATAATTGCAAAAAGGGCATGAATGGATCAATTACAACAATATCTACAAAACATCCTTACTGAACATCACCAAAATAAGCATGGATCTCTCTGTAGCCACATGGATACATAGCAACAAAATAATAGCAGTCACAGACTTGGAAAAATTTACTGTCCCTGAAATCAGAAACATCACGAAGCCTAGTTTGCATGCTTGTGCTAGTCACCACAGAGATCACAAAAAATAAATGGCATAAATCTCTGTAAAGATGGCATGGCATACATCAAAACACATGTAGAGCTCATGCCCATAAGATGCACACATCAACAGCAACAAAAATAACAAATCCTCAAGTTCTGATAAGTAACAGCAGATAACAGCAACTAGCACTCTTGCATCAGAGATTTGGGCATCAAGATGAACTCAAATGAACATGGACAATGGAACAAAATGAAGAGCATCTAGAGGCGAACATTTCAATATATTACACGCGTGAAACGGAGCTATATGCAGAGAGTTATGATGCGATGAACATGAGCATGTACTGTAAAATGCATGGGACTTCGAGAAATTTCGGGGGAAGGAGAGGAAAGTCAACCTCGTGCTTGGATCGAGATCTGGCCTGAGCTGGAAGGGCGCGGCGGCCGGAGATCGCCGGAGCAGAGGCTGGCGCGGCGGAGGAGAGGAAGGAGGCGGCGCCGGCGACGATGGCGGCGGAGGCTGGGCGGTGACCGGCGTCGGGCGTGGAGGAGGCAGGCGGCGGCGACGCGGGAGTCGCCGGGCGCGGGCTCGGCGGCGTGGGAGGAGCGGGCCGGGAGGGCCCCGCACGGGCTCTCCGGGCCGGCAGCGCGGTGAGGGCGGCGGTGACACATGGCAGCCTGCGGTTGGCTGCGGGTGGCGGCGCGATTCGTCCGGCGCCGGGCGGACACGTCCGGCGCGCGGAGGGAGAGGCTAGGGTTTCGGGGATCCGGAAATTTCGGGGGGTCTCACATATATATAGCCAGAGGGAGCTAGGAGACTCCAAATGGAGCACGGTTTTCGCCCACACGATCGTGATCGAACGGCCGAGAGCATGGAAGAGACTTAGAGGGGGTTTGGGCTGTTTGGAGGGGGGTTTTGCTGCAACACACAAACGGCCTTTGCGGTTGCCCGGTTAACCGTTGGAGTACCAAACGACCTCCAAATGGAACGAAACTTGACCGGTGGTCTACCGGTGGTATACCAAGGCCACTTGACAAGACTCGGTCCATTCTGAGAACGTTCAACACCCGCTCACGAAAAGAAACAAGAAGGGTGCGCCGAAGGAGGTGGGAGTACCGGATTGCAAAACGGACAACGGGGAAAATGCTCGGATGCAAAAGACGAACACGTATGCAAATGCAATGCACATGATGACATGATATGAGATGCATGACATGAACAAAATGCAAAACGGAAAACAAAACCCGACCACGAAGGGAATATCCTAACACATAGCCGAAATGGCAAGAGTTGGAGTTACAAATATGGGAAGTTACATCCGGGGTGTTACACCGGAACAATGGAGCGAGCAACAGATTTGTTGGAAATCATACATACTGATGTATGTGGTCCGATGAATATTGAGGCTCGCGGCGGGTTTCTGACCTTCACAGATGATTTGAGCAGATATGGGTATATCTACTTGATGAAACACAAGTCTGAAACATTTGAAAAGTTCAAAGAATTTCAGAGTGAAGTGGAGAATCATCGTAACAAAAATAAAAGTTTCTACGATATGATCGCAGAGGTAAAATATTTGAGCTACGAGTTTGGCCTTCAGTTAAAACAATGTGAAATAGTTTCACTACTCACGCCACCTGGAACACCACAGTGTAATGGTGTGTCCGAACGTCGTAACCGTACTTTATTAGATATGGTGCGATCTATGATGTCTCTTACCAATCTACCACTATCGTTTTGGAGTTATGCATTAGAGACAACTACATTCACGTTAAATAGGGCACCATCTAAATCCGTTGAGACGACACCGTATGAACTATGGTTTGGCAAGAAATCTAAGCTGTCGTTTCTTAAAGTTTGAGGTTGCAATGCTTATGTGAAAAAGTTTCAACCTGATAAGCTCAAACTCAAATCGGAGAAGTGCATCTTCATAGGATACCCAAAAGAAAATGTTGGGTACACCTTCTATCACAGATCCGAAGGCAAGATATTCGTTGCTGAGAATGGATCCTTTCTAGAGAAGGAGTTTCTCTCGAAAGAAGTGAGTGGGAGGAAAGTAGAACTTGATGAGGTAACAGTACCTGCTCCCTTATTGGAAAGTAGTTCATCACATAAACCGGTTCGTGTGACGTCTACGCCAATTAGTGAGGAAGTTAATGATAATGATCATGAAACTTCAGATCAAGTTGTTACTGAACCTCGTAGGTCAACCAGAGTAAGATCCGCACCAGAGTGGTATGGTAATCCTGTTCTGGAGGTTATGTTACTAGACCATGATGAACCTACGAACTATGAAGAAGCGATGGTGAGCCCAGATTCCGCAAAATGGCTTGAGGCCATGACATCCGAGATGGGATCCATGTATGAGAACAAAGTATGGACTTTGGTTGACTTGCCCGATGATCAACAAGCCATTGAGAATAAATGGATCTTCAAGAAAAAGACTGACGCTGACGGTAATGTTACTGTCTATAAAGCTCGACTAGTTGCAAAAGGTTTTCGACAAGTTCAAGGGATTGACTACGATGAGACCTTCTCACCCGTAGCGATGCTTATGTCTGTCCGAATCATGTTAGCAATTGCCGCATTTTATGATTATGAAATTTGGCAAATGGATGTCAAAACTGCATTCCTGAATGGATTTCTGGAAGAAGAGTTGTATATGATGCAACCGGAAGGTTTTGTCGATCCAAAGGGAGCTAACAAAGTGTGCAAGCTCCAGCGATCCATTTATGGACTGGTGCAAGCATCTCGGAGTTGGAATAAACATTTTGATAGTGTGATCAAAGCATATGGTTTTATACAGACTTTTGGAGAAGCCTGTATTTACAAGAAAGTGAGTGGGAGCTCTGTAGCATTTCTGATATTATATGTGGATGATATATTGTTGATTGGAAATGATATAGAATTTTTGGATAGCATAAAGGGATATTTGAATAAGAGTTTTTCAATGAAGAACCTTGGTGAAGCTGCTTATATATTGGGCATCAAGATCTATAGAGATAGATCAAGACGCTTAATTGGACTTTCACAAAGCACATACCTTGACAAAGTTTTGAAGAAGTTCAAAATGGATCAAGCAAAGAAAGGGTTCTTGCCTGTGTTACAAGGTGTGAAATTGAGTAAGACTCAAAGCCCGACCACGGCAGAAGATAGAAAGAGAATGAAAGTCATTCCCTATGCCTCAGCCATAGGTTCTATAAAGTATGCCATGCTGTGGACCAGATCTATTGTATACCCTACACTAAGTTTGGCAAGGGAGTACAATATTGATCTAGGAGTAGATCGCTGAACAGCGGTCAAAATTATCCTTAGTGGGATAAGGATATGTTTCTCGATTATGGAGGTGACAAAAGGTTCGTCGTAAACGGTTATGTCGATGCAAGCTTTGACACCGATCTAGATGTCTCTAAGTCTCGATCTAGATACATATTGAAAGTGGGAGCTATTAGCTAGAGTAGCTCCATGCAGAGCATTGTAAACATAGAAATTTGCAAAATACTTACGAATCTGAATGTGACAGACCCGTTGACTAAAATTATCTCACAAGCAAAACATGATCACACTTTAGTACTCTTTGGGTGTTAATCACATAGCGATGTGAACTAGATTACTGACTCTAGTAAACCCTTTGGGTGTTGGTCACATGTCGATGTGAACTATGGGTGTTAACCACATAAATATGTGAACCATTGATGTTAAATCACATGGCGATGTGAACTAGATTATTGACTCTAGTGCAAGTGGGAGACTGAAGGAAATATGCACTAGAGGCAATAATAAAGTTATTATTTATTTCCTTATATCATGATAAATGTGTATTATTCATGCTAGAATTGTATTAACCGGAAACATGATACATGTGTGAATACATAGACAAACAGAGTATCACTAGTATGCCTCTACTTGACTAGCTCGTTGATCAAAGATGGTTATGTTTCCTAGCCATAGACATGAGTTGTCATTTGATTAACGGGATCACATCATTAGGAGAATGATGTGATTGACTTGACCCATTCCGTTAGCTTAGCACTTGATCGTTTAGTATTCTGTTATTGTTTTCTTCATGACTTATACATGTTCCTATGACTATGAGATTATGCAACTCCCGTTTACCGGAGGAACACTTTGTGTGCTACCAAACATCACAACATAACTGGGTGATTATAAAGGTGCTCTACAGGTGTCTCCAAAGGTACTTGTTGGGTTGGCGTATTTCGAGATTAGGATTTGTCACTCCAATTGTCGGAGAGGTATCTCTGGGCCCACTCGGTAATACACATCACGAGTTAGTTGCGGGATGATGTGTTACAGAACGAGTAAAGAGACTTGTCGGTAACGAGTAAAGAGACTTGCCGGTAACGAGATTGAACTAGGTATTGAAGATACCGACGATCGATGCAAGTTTTGACACTGATCCAGATGACTCTAAATCTCAATCTGGATACATATTGAAAGTGGGGGCAATTAGCTAAAGTAGCTCCGTGCAGAGCATTGTAGACATAGAAATTTGCAAAATACTTACGTATCTGAATGTGACAGACCCGTTGACTAAAATTATCTCGCAAGCAAAACATGATCACACCTTAGTACTCTTTGGGTGTTAATCACATAGCGATGTGAACTAGATTACTGACTCTAGTAAACCCTTTGGGTGTTGGTCACATGTCGATGTGAACTATGAGTGTTAACCACATAAAGATGTGAACTATTGATGTTAAATCACATGGCGATGTGAACTAGATTATTGACTCTAGTGCAAGTGGGAGACTGAAGGAAATATGCCCTAGAGGCAATAATAAAGTTATTATTTATTTCCTTATTTCATGATAAATGTTTATTATTCATGCTAGAATTGTATTAACCAGAAATATGATACATGTGTGAATACATAGACAAACAAAGTGTCACTAGTATGCCTCTCCTTGACTAGCTCGTTGATCAAAGATGGTTATGTTTCCCAACCATAGACATGAGTTGTCATTTGATTAACGGGATCACATCATTTAGAGAATGATGTGATTGACTTGACCCATTCCGTTAGCTTAGCATTTGATCGTTTAGTATGTTGCTATTGCTTTCTTCATGACTTATACATGTTCCTATGACTATGAGATTATGCAACTCCCGTTTACCGGAGGAACACTGGGTGATTATAAAGGTGCTCTACAGGTGTCTCCAAAGGTACTTGTTGAGTTGGCGTATTTCGAGATTAGGATTTGTCACTCCGATTGTCGGAGAGGTATCTTTGGGCCCACTCGGTAATGCACATCACTATAAGCCTTGCAAGCATTGTAGCTAATGAGTTAGTTGCGGGATGATGTATTACGAAACGAGTAAAGAGACTTGCCGGTAACGAGATTGAACTAGGTATTGAGATATCGACGATCGAATCTCAGGCAAGTAACATACCGATGACAAAGGGAACAACATATGTTGTTATGTGGTTTGACCGATAAAGATCTTCGTAGAATATGTGGGAGCCAATATGAGCATCCAGGTTCCGCTATTGGTTATTGACCGGAGACGTGTCTTGGTCATGTCTACATAGTTCTCGAACCCATAGGGTCCGCACGCTTAAAGTTCGATGAGAGTTATATTATGAGTTTATGTGTTTTGATGTACCGAAGGTAGTTCGAAGTCCCGGATGTGATCACGGACATGACGTGGAGTCTCGAAATGGTCGAGACATAAATATCGATATATTGGACGACTATATTTGGACACCGGAATGGTTCCTGGTGCGGGATAATACCGGAGCACCGGGAGGTTATCGGAACCCCCCGGGAGGTATATGGGCCTTAATGGGCTTTAGTGGAAAGGAGGGGAAAGGAGCAAGGGAGGGGGCACCCCCCCCCCCAAGCCCAATCCAAATTGGGAGGGGGGCCGGCCCCCCTTTCTTTCCTCCCTCCTTCCTCTTCCTTCCCTCTCCCTCTCCAAATAGGAAAAGGAGGAGTAGGACTCCCCCCCCTTGGTTGCGCCTCCTCCTCCTGGCCGGCCCTCTCCTCCCCTCCTTTATATACGGAGGAGGGGGCACCCCATAGACACAACAATTGATCCCTTGGATCTCCTAGCCGTGTGCGGTGCCCCCCTCCACCATAATCCACCTCGATAATATCGTAGTGGTGCTTAGGCGAAGCCCTGCGTCGGTAGAACATCATCATCGTCACCACGCCGTCGTGCTGACGAAACTCTCCCTGGAAGCTCGGCTGGATCGGAGTTCGAGGGACGTCATCGAGTTGAACGTGTGGTGAACTCGGAGGTGCCGTGCGTTCGGTACTTGATTGGTCGGATCGTGAAGACGTACGAATACATCAACCGCGTTGTGCTAACGCTTCCGCTTTCGGTCTACAAGGGTACGTGGACACACTCTCCCCTCTCGTTGCTATGCATCACCATGATCTTGCGTGTGTGTAGGAATTTTTTTGAAATTACTACGTTCCCCAACACCTACCTCTCGATCAGCCAATTTTCCCCTACCTCCATCGTTTTCCTTCTCTAGTTGCCATGGCAACCCACCAGATCTCTAGCGCCACCCACCCCCCACCCCCACTCACGATCGACGGAAAACACGACAACGAGCTAACAGGTCGTTATCCGATCTCCTCCTGCTTCTCCTCCTTCCCCTGTCCCAAATAATTGCACTTCCAGATTTCCCACGAAGATGGCGACTAGATCCACACTATCATGGCAAACACACCACGGATTTGTGTCGCATGGATCTACAACTAACATGAATTCTGGTCGTTCATGTTTATTCCCCTTTGCCCACTAACGTACGCAAGATCTGCCATGTTCTATCCTGGATCTGATCTAAGCTTGTAGGTTGGGTTGCTGCCAGTAGGTGCTCCAGAAGGATGTGTAGGATTCACTAAAATCAGGGAAGGAAGGAGCAATTTGGGCGGTACATAGGGAGGAAAAAAAATAGTTTCCACCTATTTTTGCTGTTAGTTGCCACCTATCTTTTTTGCTAGTTGCCACCATGTTATGTTGTTACTTGCCATCATATTATGTTGGTTGTTGCCATCAGTTCAAAATGATAGTTGGCATCCAGATTGTAGAAAAGAGAATGAATATGCATGTCCTACTTGTCATGATGTATTGGTTGCTTATGCAAGAAATGTGATAAGATTGCCGTGTGTCCTTTTATGTGGAAACAACAAAAATGCATTTCAAATAGTCATGCGTTCTTGTTCATGCAGTGACTGAAAACACAGTGGGAAAAAGCAGAAAAAATGAATCATGAAGACGGGACTGATCCTTGGTTTTCTCAAAGGCCGCAAGCGCCCCCTTGGGATGCAGTAGAGTACAATCAACTCATTTCCGCAGGACCGTTGCTGCCACTACTAGAGCAGTACGCGAACATAGGTACGATGCATGATCAAAAAAGGGACAATTGACATGTTTGTGGGCATGAAAATGGCATTCTACTTATGTGCTACAATGTCCTTGTTCGCAGGTTCTTATGACACAACCACACAGACAGGGATACCATGGCAAGTTCCAACACAGGGGTCTATCGCTGATAGATGTACGGAGACCAACTTCAAGGAGCAAATGTGGAAAATCAAGGTAACGCATAGAAAATAGCATACTGATGTGGTCAGAAAAGAAACTTGCAAGGATGGCAAGACTTACGAGTTTTTTGAAAAAAACGCAGGACCATCATGCAGCACGTGGCAACAGGCGGCAGCCGGGAACCTACGATCAACGTCGTACGCAGGTGAGTCGTATGAAGTGATCTTGCGGACAGTGCATCAGAAAAAGGAACCTAGGTGACATTGGTGTTTACGTGGTGTGACGAAAAAATTGAAAAAAAGGATGACATTGACGTTTGTTGCTGTTAGAAGCAGGAAAAAATGATGAGTGCATCTGCCAAGTCTGGTCACCTATAGTTGCCACATGTGGACAATCTGCATGTGTCAGGTTGAATGTATGACTGACATTGGCAGTATGTGATTGTACGCAGTTGCCATGTTTTAACAACCGCAATTGCCATGTCTTAACAACCACATTTGCCATGTCTAGACAACTGTAGTTGCCATGACTAAACAACTATGATTGCCATGTGTGAACAACTCTGGTTGCCATGTGTGAACAACTACAGTTGCCATGGTTGAATCACTACATACGCCATGTTATAGAAACAACGGTTGCCATGCATTGATCAACTCCTCATGATCGCAGGTTGTTATGGTGGAACCACAACAGCAAAGGTATCATGGCAAGCTTCACCGTTACAGGCCATCGGTATTGCAGATAGAGCACAACAAATTGAAGTGACAGACCATCTTCAATTAGCACATGCGGCAAAACAAGGTAAAATGTGTGAACCAACAAAAATAGTGCATTTGCTTTTGTGGAAAAGCAAGGGGGAAATTGGATTTGTCACGATGGAGGCGACAAACTACAAATGCTACCAAGTGAATACGTCCATTAGTCGTCCATGGTCGTCAGGATTTGTCAATTACTCTCTACGTGTATATGCCATTTGTGATTAACTCCATTTGCCATGTGGGCTCGTATCTAGAATGCAAGTTTTGATGTGAAAGATGCTGGTTGCCATGACTTGGCAACAGCAACTGCCATGTTTGGTCAACTACAGCTGCCATGGCTGAAAAACTGCAGTTGCCATGCATGGCCAGATGAAGATGCTCAAGGCTTGTTGTATGAATGATATCATGCCAAATCAGATGCATATGCTATATTTCATTACGATAAACATGCCATTCAAGCTATATTGCTTACACACGTACCTTTTTTTTTGCAGGAGCTTCAACTACAATCAACAGCGGCGCAGGAACATCTACTGCAGGAACCTCAGAGCACACGGAAGGGGCGTTCCATGAGCAAGTCACCAATGCTGCCACAAACAATGCAGAATCAGTTGCAGAACTAGCAATTGTTGCAGCAATGACGACAAGCATGCATGTGCACACCAGCACAAGGAACACTCAAGCAGATGAAACAACCGCCAATACTGAAGTGAATGATGAAACTGATGACGAAGCGGAAGGGGAAGAAGAAGATGGGCAATCGGAAATCATGATACCTCAACCACATTATGTTGGGAAGAGATTTGGTTCGTTTGAAGATGCCAAGGAATACTACCAGAGATATGCAATGTTCCATTGGTTTGCGGTGAACACAGAATACCATAGGAAAATAAAAAAACTAGCGAGTACAACAGAGGTGAGATAAGGTGCTACAAGGCACGAAGGAACAAGAAGGGTAAAGGTGTTGTGCCTGTCATGCCAGAACGAAAGAGAGGCGTCATTCTCAAGACGGAATGCCCTGTCCGATTGAAGCTAGGCGCAAATGGAGCATGGTGGGTGGTCATCGAATATTTCAACGAACACAACCATGAACTCATAAAGAAGTTTGACCTAGTAAAATTTCTAAGCGCCCACAGAGGATTCGGCCCCCTCAAGAAGAAATTCATAAAGTTGCTAGATGATTGTAACGTCGGTCCATCAAGAATGGTCCAAATACTGTCCCTGATCCACAGCGGAGATGGTAGTCTGAGTAGCATGCCCTACATACCAGCAGACGTCACAAACCTAAAGGCAAAGTACCGTAGAGAGAGCAGGTTGGCTGACATAGAAGACACAATAGCCTACTTCGAAGAGAAAGCAAAAGCAGATACTGATTTCTTCTATAGGATAAAGATTGGATGATGAGGACCGTGTCAGAAACATGTATTGGGTGGATGGTGCTGCAAGAAGAGCCTACAAACACTTCCGTGATTGCATTTCGTTCGATGCAACATATCTCACGAATATGTACAAGATGCCTTGCGCTCCATTCATAGGAATAAATAACCACAATCAGTCAGTGCAGTTCGGTTGCAGACTCGTTCGGAACGAAGATACAGATGGTTACACTTGGCTGTTCAAAACCTTCTTGGAGTGCATGGGTGGACTTGCTCCGATGAACATAATAACAGACCAGGATTTTAGCATGCGTGCAGGCATAGAAGAGGTCTTTCCGTTGGCAGTGCACATGCACTGCAGGTGGCATATTATTAAGAAGGCTGAGGAGACGCTAGGACCATTCTTTGCTGACCATCCAGAACTGCACAAGGCATTCGAGTTGTGTGTGGACCACAGCTTGACGGTGGAGGAGTTTGAACGGAGCTGGACAACTATGATTGAAACATACCAAGTCCAAGACAACGAGACACTTAATAGCGTTTGGGAGAAGCGAATGTACTGGGTGCCGGCCTACTTCATGAAGTGCTTATTTCCATTTCTGCAGACTACACAACACAGCGCGGGGTTCAATGCTATTTTGAAGCGGTACGTGAGCCCTGGCAACTCATTGCTGCAGTTTGCCAAGCAATATACAACTTTACAACAGAAAATACTGGGATCTGAGCTACAACAGGAAGCAAACACCGCACTCAAGTAGCCTAAATTGCTAACATATTTACCAATGGAGAGGTGGATGAGCAAGATATACACCAACAAGATATTTAACAAGTAAGTGGATGATCTTACTGTCTTATTTGCCATGTATGACATGGCACATTCAACATTGAAAATGCTATAAATAAATAAATAAATATGTTTGCCATATCTGCTGGTTTGAAGCTGAAATCTGTAGTGAACACGTGAATGGAAAATAAAATAATAAAACTGGAGTAAAAAACTCTATAGTTTTCAAAACAAATATATTGTAAACTGTATTTTACATGTAAGATGAACTCATGTGCACTAAGAACAGCATGATGCAGTTGCACTACCATGAAGATAGTAGTTGCCATGTAGAATGCAATGTAGTTACCAACTTTTTTGACATGTTGGTCAATTGAAAAAATAGCCATTGATTACAATAGAAGCATAAACTATAGTTGCCATGTGAAATGAACTGTAGTTGCCATGTGAAATGAATTGTAGTTGCCATGTGAAATGAACTGCATTTTCCATGTGAGATGAACTGCATTTGCCATGTGAGATAAAACTGCATTTGCCATGTGAAAATAAACTGTAGTTGCCATGTGAAATAAACTGCATTTGCCATGTTATGTGTTATGCAATTGCCATGTTAAATATCATGCAGTTGCCATGTGGAAACAAACAATACAAAAAATGTGGAAAAAAGGCTTTCCATGCGATCGTTGATTTTAATACGTTTGCTATGTTGTGACCTACCTCAACAGAAGGTGCTAAAAACATCATATAAGAATTTAACGAGCACAAAAACATGCAGATTCTAGGAAGAAATAAAGCGTGCCAGCATGTACACAACTTACCAGGTTGACGAACATACGTTCAAAATGTGTTCTCTCATGGGCATGTCCGATTCAGAACCTGAAGACCCAGACAAGGGAAGAAACTACTTTGTGAAGGCCTGGATAAACGAAGGTGAATACTACTGCCAATGCTGCAAATTTGACGGGACGGGATTGTGTGCTGTCACATACTCAAAATAATGGACATGCACGCGGTCACGCGATTGCCCCGCCATTTCATACGACGACGATGGACTTGGGATGCTGACGATGCGTTGGGGCCACAAACATCAAATGCAGTTTTGGCTGTGCATGATGATAGACCAGAGGCAACCATGGACGCCGTGAGGCACGCTGTATTGACCGAGAACTATGTTGAACTAATAGATGAAGCATGCAAGAGTGATGAGACAGCGAGGGTGGTAGAAAACACAAGAAAGCCCTGAAAAGAGAGCTTGATGAGATAAAAAAGAGGAAGGCTGAAGAAGCCTTACACAGGTTCCCCCGCACCTCAGTGTGCCTTCGTCCACGGGTCCATCCTCTGAAAACTCGGAGGTAGGGTCTGGAACAGCTAGCACACAAACCCAGGTCAGGAACCCGCTCCGTTCCATCACAAAAGGGCGTCCAAAAGAGGTGAGATACAAATCGGGGTTGGAAATTCAAGAAAAGCACAAGAAAGCAAAGAAAGGGACGGGCAATCCGTGAGCAACTGTGGAGGATTATAACTTAGGTGTTGGTGACAATTTTATAAAGTAGATGACCAAGATTTAAAAAATGCGAGAATGACTGTTGGTGGACAACAGAATTTGAAGAAAATGCCATGTATGCATGACTAAAAATGCAATGTAGTTGCTACTAAATCTGCCATGCAGCTTCCATCGAATCTGCCATGTAATTGCTGCTGAATATGCCATCGCGTAGATTTTCGTTTTCAGTCCACGTATTTCTGTTTCACACATATTGTCTTGTATACATACTCTATACGAACTAGTTGAAACGATCACGTGCGAAAACACGAGAGAACAGTTGCTTATGAACTACCATGCTAACCGATACAGTTATCACTGCAAAAATCCCCAAAACAAAACAAAACGATTACTTGCACTAACTGTGCCTGATCAACTATATTTGCCATGTTTCAGGCATCGTAAACGCATTCAAACTCCCAACTGGTACTCACAATCACAAACACATAATAGTAGTGAATATAAAGGTAGTTATTGTCACACCTAAGCAGGATCAGATCCACACTTATATTACAAATATTCAATGGCACACACGCGCCACCACTATATACTACAGCTACGGGGGATGCAGTCATAACATAGCACACAGACATAGTTTTAAAGAACAAGGTGATACCTTACATTTCTCAGCCACAGAATGTAAGGTAGGCATGCGTATGGAGCATCACGTGATCACTTGTACTTCTTGTTGGCGGATTTGACAGCTCCCTCTATGAACTCTCATGCTGAAGCCCGCGTGTTGAAATCTTCATTCATCAACCAGTTCCATGTATATATTTTATGGAGCTCGATGACCATTGCATCTGTGATCACAGGGACCCGTCGACCTTCCCACTTTGCAAGGTATTCCAACATGTAAAATCCGCAGTCATGCCTATAACGAAATAAACAGGTGAACTCATGCCAACAGAAAATATGATAAACTTCGATGAAGAGGTGAAAAGGTTTAAAATTGATGTGGAGAACACACGAAAAGATAGTAATTACCCGTTTTCTGGCTTCTCAGTCGTGACATACTTGATTGGAAAATGACTGATCAGGACCTTTGAGTTTTCATAATGACGGTTCCATGTCTCTTTCAGGTTGTTGATAAAGAATCCAGCATGTGTAGTAAGGTCTTCTTCATCTCCTGAACGGATTGAATCAAGCACCTCAAATCGTTGGTTCTTCAGGTCAAGGAAAATCGTGTTGTGGTGACCACACTTGTCATCTGGGTTGTCTGGTGCAAACTTCTGGAACATGGGGAACATGACCTGCAAGTAAAAAAGAGGAAAGAAAAAACAGAGTTCACATCAAAACAGAATGATGTAGTTGAAAAAATGATATGTAAAAATATTGCCAGATGCAGTAAGAGATATATGAAGCAGAAAGCATCAAGTGGACAAGTGCACGCATGGAAAATGTTTTTTTGCCACGTATAATTAAAAGAAGTTGCCATCCATGTATAAACAAAGTTGCCCAATATTTTAAGTGGATTTGCCACATAAGTTGCATTAAAAGTTCAAACTTATTTTACATGGCAGCTGTTGCCACATGAAACGTCTATCACGAACAGTATGTAACCCACATATGAAGTATAACTACTGACAAAACATACCATGGAAAAAATATGTACAACGAGAAGAAGCACTCACATATTTCTTCAGTGTGAGCTAGAATTCACCATGCGCGGCAAAATGCTTCCCCGGGATTTTATGGTGGAAGTCACCATCCCATATTTTGTAGGTCACGCTGTACTGCATGATCGTCTTGTCGGGACAAATGTCCATATGCCTGTTGATGAAGTCAATCCCACACGCAACTACATTCTTCGACATTTTACCAGTAGGCCTCACAGACTCGGCAAGATCACCCAGGTCGACATATGTCGCATCACATTGTATGATTTTGGTTTTGTCCAAACATGAGCTGTATGAAAATGATATAACATGAAATAATCATGTTTACTAAAAAATAAAAATAAACATAAACAATGCATGGCTAAAATGGCAAAAAAATATCGAAAAAAAGCAAGTGAGAGGTTATATGGTGTGGACATTACACTTTCAGCTCCTTCATGTGCTTGTTGTTTGACCTCGCATTTCCGAAACGCTTGACAATATCGTATAGATGGTTCTGCTCCTTTGTGGCCTTAACATCGGGCTCAAAGTCATCCACTGGTGGTGCGTGAACTACCCTAGTCTGCCTCACAGATCCAAGGGTTGCACTTCTAACGGTATCCTCGGATGCTGACTCAGCAGGCACGTCAGTACTTGATTGCCCCTGACCCCGTGAGGACCTCCTCTTTAATGCTTCCTCCTCAATCCTACGGTAAGCTTCATCGAGTGACGGAGAAATCTCCTCAGGGGTGGCTGGAAGAATAAAATAGTGGGTTAAGAAACTTGGAAAGAACGAGTTATTGTGCAAAAAGTTCAGACTGTGAACTGTAGGTGCTAATAAGAAAGTGTCAACATCAAATGTCACTTGGTAGACAGTGTTTTCCGTGTGCATTGCACTAGAGTTGCCATGTGCATTGCACTGGAGTTGCCATGTGGCAACCACTGCACTTGACATGTGCAGTGCACTGCAGTTGCCATGTGCAAATGCACTTAAGTTGGCATGTGGCAACAACTACATTTGCCATGTGTAACGAACTAAAGTCGTCATGCGACAACCTGTACAGAAAACACATGTGATGAAAAGTGCTTTGGCCCTGCCAAAGATAAAAAACGGTTGTCATCTCGTAAATAAAAAATCAGTTGCCATGTATATATGAACAGCAACCGCCAAATTAGGTAACCTGAAAATGACAACTACATGTGCATCCCCATGAGATTTGCCATCACAATTCAGAAACCAAAAAGCTTGTGACAAATGTCAGACAAAAAATTTAGAAACAAAAAGGTAAACACACAAAATTTTACCCTGCACTATCGGCTCTGCAAACTTCACAGCCTTCCTGCCATCAGCCATTGGTTGCGCCATCATTGGGGTCGTGCCTGCCGGGAAAGCAAAGGCAACAGGCACAAGATCGTGCACCACTGGTTCATCCTGAGTGCGATCGATGTGAAGACTAAAGCTTGGTGGGGTCAAAGCCATGGGGTGCCTCTCCTGCCTACTAGCCGGATCGCGAATAAATTGTTTGGTAGAATCTAGAGGTGACAAATCAACAAACATGTCTGCCTTGTCTGCTGCAGGATCATCAGGCTTATTAGTAGGGAGGGATGTGCTGTCAGCGGTCTCAATCACAACTTTCTTGCCTATCTTCCTGTTTGGGATGTAGGGGCACCAATGTTGACAGGGAGCTTAGAAGTGCGCAGATTTAAGCTGGTGTTCTCCACGGCGCTGAAAGACGCAGTCTGCTCCAAACGTCCACCTCCTTCAGTCATCCACGGCTTATCACCTGCATATGTTGTATTCCGGACTTCTGTCTTCTCCACAACATTGCTTTTCGCAGAAGGTGGGAACAGTGTGGAAGCAGGCACGTAACCAGAGTCACCTCTGCTGCTCTTAGCTACCTCTGGTGCATTGGATAATTGTGCAGGATGCTTGCGGGGGCTACGCGGCCTAGGTGGCAGGCCAGCTCGCGCAACGGTTGCAGTAGCAGCCTCTGGGCCACCAGCCGCTGGAGCTGTTGTGCGATTAGTCTCATTTGTGGATGGCCTATCATTCTGAAATGTGGCCGCAGCCCCTTCTTTTGTGGCCACAGAAGTGCCACCAGCCACACGCTTGGAATCCGTATCAGATGAGCGGGAATCTTCCTTATTTAGGTTGAGCTCGAGAGCGTCCACTTCAACACTTGTTGATCGGGTGGCATGGGTCACAACAACATCTCTCATTGCCACCAGGGTGGGAAATATCTCAGCAGTCCTGGCAGATACTGACTCGTCACTCCCAGATGTATGGATGGTTGTTGTTGTAGTCTGCACATCTACAACCGGCGGAGATGGGCGGCCGCTTGCATCAGAGCTAGTGGAATCTGTGGACGGTGCAACAGCAGTTTTGTCGACTGGCGGCTCATGAATATCTGCATTACCACTTGTCGACAACTTGGAGTGAATGCGTTCAAGTGGGTCTTTGGTAGTGCGTTTGGTCGAGAGTGTGGTAGTCTTCTTCACCTTGCAGGAAAACGCATGAAGAAAGGTGAACGCTGGGAACAAAATAATTGCCATGGTAGTCATCATAAAATGAGAATGTGTGATCTGCCAGAGCTACCATTTGAAAACAAGGTATGGATGAAGACACATGAAATGCAAAGCAGTTGAAGTTAGTGGAAAGCTACCAGTTGCCATATGAGTGCACAAGATTTGCCATGTGGTCTAGTAAGCAATTATCATGCACAAGAAGCAAGACTTGCCATGCAGCAATTTTAGATCATAAAAACAACAGTTGCCATGTGGGACAGATAGGAGTAGCCATGTGGCAACTTAGACAACTGCCATGAATATCAGACAGTAGTTGCCACAGAAATGGATCAAGTAAAAGGTTGTATATGATTTAGAATGCATCAAACAAAATTAGCATTAGGACAATAAAAAACAGGGAGAACCCACCCCTTGATTGTCTTCCTCAAGTCTTCCAGCACGACAGGATCCCCGGTGTTGGACGTCGATGTGCGAGGAGACGACCTAGTGGAAGTGGTGGCACCGGCAGTGGGTGCCCCCTTGTTCAATCGGGCAGAAAGACGGGTTGGCGTGGGTGCTTGTTTCTGCTTAACTGAACGTCCACCAGCTGTAGCCTCACTGCACGTAGAAAAAGGGCAAAAAGAGACCAAGTGTGAGACACAAAAATCATGGCGCACTTAACAAAATGAAAAAAGGTCGAGCTGTTAAAAAGGAAGGACAAACAAAACTCTAAATAGACGTCAAACCTCCTCCTAGCAGCTACGGGATCGGTCCTACACCTCTTGCCAACAGAGCCTTGGCCAGCATCTGTCGGATTTCGGGTTTTGGCAAAACCCTTAAGGTTTGAACTCTGGGATGCGCACGAAGATCTCTCCTCCCCCTAGCTCACACGCTCACCATGATCTCAAGGCTTAGCACATCGAACTCGAAGAACAAGGGACACAGGGTTTATACTGGTTCGGGCCACCGATGTGGTGTAATACCCTACTCCAGTGTGGTGTGGTGGATTGCCTCTTGGGCTGAGGATGAACTAGTACAAGGGAAGAACAGTCTCCTGACGAGAGGTGTTCTCGTGCTTCAGTGGGATTGTGTGGATGAGGATGATCTGAGTCTGGATCAGTTTACCCTACTGTGGTGGCTAGTCCTATTTATAGAGGCCCTGGTCCTCTTCCCAAATATTGAGCGGGAAGGGATCCAACAACGGCCAATTTTGAAGGGAGACAACTAGTACAAGTTATCCTGACTAAAGGTGGTCTTTGCCTGCCAAAGGCTCTGGTGCTGATGCCATCTTGGGCTCCACGGTGACCTCCATCCTGCCGTCCTGCTGGTCTTGGTCTTGTTGCACCGATATGGAAACCTTTGCCTGATGCCTCGGGACTCCTCTCCTGCGCCTACCTCTTTAGCACCAAAGAGGAAATGAGTACACTGCGCGCGTTGGCGCCTGCCTGGCCTTGGTCGTCATGGCTTGCGTCACAGGAACCTCGCGAGGTGCCCCTTGCCTTTATCTCTCCGCCCCTCGCGAGCCAGCCTGGTGAGGCTGCCCCCGAGGAGGTCTTGTGTCGTCCGCCTCGCGAGGCTTGGCCCCTCGTGAGGGTCTTGAAGGTTTGCTGATGAAGATGGGCCATACGGGGCCGCTAGTGGAGCCATGCCGTGGGCTGCAGGCAGGCAAGCCTGGGGACACCCGTTCCCAGGACGCCGACAGTAGCCCCCGGGCCCAAGGCATGCTCGGACTTGGCTTCGAGGCGAAGCCAAGGGGCAAGTGCGGAGCGTTGTGGGCCCCAACAACCTGCGGCCTCAGTCGACGCGTGGTGAGTGATAGGACATGGGCGTCTCCGCTTCCCCATGCTGCCTCGGCAACTGCTCGACTTGACGAGTCCCTGCTGCATGCAAAAAAGGGCTATCATTACCTGCGATCGTGGAGGTCGACATTTGGCCTCCTCCAGGCTATAAATGCGGAGGGGGCGGAGCCCCCGTCGCCCATCTCTTCCTGTTCTGCTCACTTCTTCTCCCTTGCTTCATTGCTAGCAGCGACACCCATGGCGCCAATACGAAGATTCTCGGCCGCAGAGAAGGGAAAATGCCCCGCGACGAGCCGGGGCCGCTCCCGCTGAAGAAGAGGCTGGCCCACCGCCGCGACGTAGTCGTGAGGCCGGAGGTGTCGAGGCCTTGGTATGAGCGGCCTCCCCCTGGGTTTCCGCTACCTTTGTACACCCAAGCTGAGGGCTCCGGAGGAAGAGGCAGCGAGCGGCGCCGTCCACGCCGCAGCCGTGGTGGCGCGCGCCGTCACCCCAGAACCCACGCCGAGGGCTCCCCGCGCGACCTCGTG
This sequence comes from Aegilops tauschii subsp. strangulata, assembly GCF_002575655.3. Taxonomy (NCBI): domain Eukaryota; kingdom Viridiplantae; phylum Streptophyta; class Magnoliopsida; order Poales; family Poaceae; genus Aegilops; species Aegilops tauschii. Next base: position 383,962,876 of record NC_053037.3, on the reverse strand, counting down.
ATGTGGGCGGCGATGCCTCCGCGCAGTTGGATTCGCTTTCCTCAGTTCTTCTCCGCTGAGATGCCGTCGAGGGGTCCCCTCGAGCTATGGCTGCAGCACGCCGACTGTGACGCCCCGGCGACTGGAGCGGAGGTTGAAGTCGTCTCCCCAGGCAAGATCTTCATGACCCGCGGCTGGGGTGAGGTCGCTCGAGTTTTCTGTATGGATGGCACACTCGCCATCCACTTCGAGTACGACGGTGCCTCCACGATGTCCTTCAAGGTCTTCGACGAGGAGGGCCGCCGCTTGGAGTGCTGCCCTGGAGGGGGTCGTCAGGATGGCGCTGCGGCAGGAGCCAGGCCCACCGCCTGCCTTGCCAGCGGCTCCTCCAGCAGTAGCGGTGGCGCTTGGGAGTCGAGCGACTCTCCTGAGCCCTACGAGACTCCGGAGACGAGCGACGACCGCTATGTGCCCCCGAGCTCTCACCGTGCCCACAACGCAGCAGCAGCGCCCGCCCGTCGCCGTCGCTGATCTGGACGGGGTTGGCGTCGGCCTCCCGTGGCCCACTGTTGATGATGGCGTCGGCGGCGTTGGGCTTGTAGATAGGGCTCCTAAGAACCTCCTTCTTTTGTTCCTTGCGAGGGATCGAGATGAACCCCACGGGGGTGTGAAAGGATATGTAATGCCTTTTGTTAATATTGCCCTTATTATGATGACTCATGACTGCGTGTCCTGCTTCGGCTCAGTCTCCCCTTTCCAACCTTGTGGTAGCTTGATGCTCTACGCTGATAGGTCCCGGTCCCCAGGCAGGCTACAGCCGTCGCTGGTATGCCAGGTCGCGATGCCGTGGTCAAGGCCAGGAGGTGAGCGGCCCGAGGTCCAGTAAGAGCTCCTGAGGGGCGATGCTGAAGAGGTCCCCTTTGGCGTGCAAGCGGCTACTTAGGGATAGGAAAGGGAGGCGGTGTCGCCGTAGCAAGGCTACGGGAGATGGGAATCCTATGCCGTGGTGATTGGCTGACCGGAGTGCGAAACTTATCTTAGCGATTCGGAGTCAATTCCCTGTGCAGCGCCATACTTGTGCGTCAATGCCCGCAATGTAGCTGGGTTAGGCCCGTGCGGACCTCCCGCTTTCTCCCACGCTCTTCCGTGTGCTCTACGTCCTTAGGCCCCGGCCCTCGAGCGAGCTCAGCCGCCGCTGGTATGCCAGGTCGCGATGCCGTGGTCAATGCCAGGGGGTGAGGGCTGGAGAGCCAGTAAGAGCTCCTGAGGCGCGATGCTCAGGAGCCCCCCTTTTAACGTGCAAGCGAATTGCCTGTGAGAAGGAGGCCGCGGTACCACCCGCCATCGTCCTCAGGGGGTTCCTGTAGGTTAGTGCGAGCAGGGATACAGATTGCAACATCGCTTCCCGGCCTGCCATCGGTTGTTCTGCAAGAAGATGAAGGCACTGAGGGCATGGTGAGGTGACGTGCGCGGGGCGTGCCGCGAGTCAGAGCTCGATCGCTCAGATTTGTCAGCGTTGCAGGGACGGACCCGAACACAAGCACCGTGCCAGCATGAGTAGTCCTCATTGCGGGATGAGCGAGGGGCCGATCGGTGACGCGAGCGGTCACGATGGGTGGCAATTAAGCAGGTGATAACCATAGATAATTCATGCAAGGAAGCAAACTAGTCCATTTAGATGCAGGAATGATACATGCCACTGGGTCAGACCCGAGCGGCCTGGGATGATGCAGCCCGAGGGGCGCCCCCAACAGAGTAAGCTAAAAAATGCAAAAGGATACATGCCGCAGGGGCGGGCCCGTACGGCCTGGGAATGATGTGGCCCGAGGGGCGCTCCTAGATGGATAAATTGGAAAATGTCACCTGGTACCGTTGTTGGAGGGGTGTTGGGGTAGCCGAACGTGCGTGATGAAGAAGTCGCTCCTCATGAGCCACCAGAGGACCATCGCCATCTCCGCCAAGACTGCGTTGTGCCTGGCCTCCTAAGCCGCCAGGGCGCTCTACAGGTTGCGCTGGAAGGCGGCTGCCACGCTCGGCAGGCCAAATGGCATGTGGACATAGCTCTGAGGTGGACCCTGATGACCCACAAGTATAGGGGATCTATCGTAGTCCTTTCGATAAGTAAGAGTGTCGAACCCAACGAGGAGCAGAAGGAAATGATAAGCAGTTTTCAGTTAGGTATTCTCTGCAAGCACTGAAATTATCGGTAACAGATAGTTTTGTGATAAGGTAATTTGTAACGGGTAACAAGTAAAAAGTGTAAATAAAGTGCAGCAAGGTGGCCCAATCCTTTTTGTAGCAAAGGACAAGCCTGGACAACTTCTTATATGAAGGAAAACGCTCCCGAGGACACATGGGAATTATCGTCAAGCTAGTTTTCATCACGTTCATATGATTCGCATTCGGTACTTTGATAATTTGATATGTGGGTGGACCGATGCTTGTGTGCTGTCCTTACTTGGACAAGCATCCCACTTATGATTAACTCCTATTGCAAGCATCTGCAACTACAAAAGAAGTACTAAGGTAAACCTAACCATAGCATGAAACATGTGGATCCAAATCAGCCCCTTACGAAGCAACACATAAACTAGGGTTTAAGCTTCTGTCACTCTAGCAACCCATCATCTACTTATTACTTCCCAATGCCTTCCTCTAGGCCCAAACAATGGTGAAGTGTCATGTAGTCAACGTTCACATAACACCACTAGAGGAGAGACAACATACATCTCATCAAAATATCGAACGAATACCAAATACACATGACTACTAATAGCAAGACTTCTCCCATGTCCTCAGGAACAAACATAACTACTCACAAATCATATTCATGTTCATAACCAGAGGGGTATTAATATGCAGAATGGATCTGAACATATGATCTTCCACCGGTTAAACCAACTAGCATCAACTACAAGGAGTAATCAACACTACTAGCAACCCACAGGTACCAATCTGAGGCTTTGGGACAAAGATTGGATACAAGAGATGAACTAGGGTTTTAGAGGAGATGGTGCTGGTGAAGATGTTGATGGAGATTGGCCCCCTCCCGATGAGAGGAGCGTTGGTGATGACGATGGCGATGATTTCCCCCTCTCAGACGGAAGTTTCCCCGGCAGAACAGCTCTGCCGGAGCTCTTGATTGGTTCCGCCAAGGTTCAGCCTCGTGGCGGCGAAGTTTCGTCCCGCAAGGTTGCTTATGATTTTTTCTCGGACGAAAGACTTCATATAGCAGAAGATGGGCACCGAAGGGCCACCAGGGGGCCCACGAGGCAGGGGGCGCGCCCCCACCCTCGTGGCCAGGGTGTGGGCCCCCTCTGGTATTTTCTTCGCTCAGTATTTTTTATTATTTCCAAAAATAACTTTAGTGGAGTTTCAGGACTTTTGGAGTTGTGCAGAATAGGTCTCTAATATTTGCTCCTTTTCCAGCCCAGAATTCTAGCTGCCGGCATTCTCCCTCTTTATGAAAACCTTGTAAAGTAAGAGAGAATAGGCATAAGTATTGTGACATAATGTGTAACAACAGCCCAGCATGCAATAAATATCGATATAAAAGCATGATGCAAAATGGACGTATCAACTCCCCCAAGCTTAGACCTCGGTTGTCCTCAAGCGGAAGCCGATAATGATAAATATGTCCACATGTTTAGAGATAGAGGTGTCGATAAAATAAAATACGGACATGAGGGCATCATGATCATTCTTATAACAGCAACATATGTGGATATTGTCATAGTATTTCTTATGCCAAAGTAACAATCTATTCACAATGTAAAGTATGAATCAGAAACTTCATTGAGAACTAACAAACTGTAATCTCATTCATTGAGGCAATTGCAATTTATCATAACATCAGAAAGAGTCAATATAAGAGCTTTTCAGCAAGTCCACATACTCAACTATCATTTAGTCTTTCACAATTGCTAACACTCACGCAATACTTGTGGTTATGGAGTTTTAATCGGACACAGAGAAAGATAGGGGCTTATAGTTTCGCCTCCCAACCTTTTACCTCAAGGGTAATGTCGACAATAATAGTTCATGCTAACTTACATCCAATTATATATATATATATATATATATATATATATATATATATATATATATATATATATATCAGGATCTTTCCAACACAATGCCAAAGGATAAAATATAAAAAGGAAAGGTGAAGATCACCATGACTCTTGCATAAGGGTAAGAGATCAAAGTAAAAGATAGGCCCTTCGCAGAGGGAAGCAGAGGTTGTCATGCGCTTTCATGGTTGGATGCACGAAATCTTAATGCAAAAGAACGTCACTTTATATTGCCACTTGTGATGTGGACCTTTATTATGTAGTCTATCGCTTTTATTTCTTCCAAATCACAAGATCGTATAAAGCTTATTTTCTCCACACTAATAAATCATACATATTTAGAGAGCAAATTTTTTATTGCTTGCACCGATGACAACTTACTTGAAGGATCTTACTCAATCCATAGGTAGGTATAGTGGACTCTCATGGCAAAAATTGGGTTTAAGGATATTTGGAAGCACAAGTAGTATCTCTACTTAGTGCAAAGAATTTGGCTAGCATGAGGCAGAAAGGCAAACTCAACATGTTGGATGATCCATGACAATATACTTTATTTCAGATGTAAGAAAACATAACCCATTACGTTGTCTTCCTTGTCCAACATCAACTCTTTAGCATGTCATATTTTAATGAGTGCTCACAATCATAAAAGATGTCCAAGATAGTATATCTATATGTGAAACCTCTCTTTCTTTATTACTTCCTATTAGTTGCAACGATGACCAAAAATATGTTTGTCAACTCTCAACAAATTTTAATCATCATACTTCTCTATATGTGAAGTCATTACTCTCCATAAGATCAATATGATCTCTTCGTTTCTTTTTATTCTATTTTTCTTTTATTCCCTCAAGATCATAGCAAGATAATCAAGCCCTAGACTCAACACTAATCTTTATTATATAGCTCACGGACTCGATTACATAGAGGGATCATAAAGTAAAACTCAAAACTCAAGGCTAAATCATACTAAAACTTTTATTCTACTAGATCAAGATATTACCAAAAGGATCGAACTAAAAAAACGGTAAAGATAGGAGTGTGATGGTGATACGATACCGGGGCACCTCCCCCAAGCTTGGCAGTTGCCAAGGGGAGTGCCCATACCCATGTGATTATATCTCTTTTGTTGGTGAAGGGGTTGTTGATGATGTAGGCTTGTCGTCCATCTTCCAAGGCATAGGCTCACCATCATAGAAGGATGATCGGGTCTCCGAGATCCTTAAATCTGCAGCCAAACTCATCCTCTTGAATCTATATTCATACTCACAGTTTTGGTTTTGTAGGTCATAGATTTGGGCTTGGAGGTGCTCGATTTTCTCGTGAAGCTTGAAGATGGCCTCCCCAATGTCCTTGGCATCCAGCTTGTGGTTGTTGGTGAACTCCGTGATTATTATGTGATTGGAGTCAAGTCCACGCTCCACCATCTCCTGGCACTTGAAAACTTGTTGCTCCATTGCCTCAAGCCTTGTCTCCACGCTTCCGGTCCTCCTTGGTCCCTCAACATCGCGGATGTGCAGCAGCCCCTCATGCATCTCAATGGTTTGAGGGTGTTGCAACACCTCCGCAAGGTAGGGGTTGATGACCTTCTCGAAGAACTCGTCCTTGGGGGCACTTGGAGACGTCATGTTGATCTAGATCTGCCAGAAAAACAGCTCGAAACAAGAACAGAGGATAATTGCGTGGTACGGTGGTCAAAACCTTCGGGAGCTTATATAATGAATTTTTACCGACCAAAAGAAGTATTGTGCAAGAAAACGGAGCCCGGAGAAGGGGGAAAGGAGGGGAGGGGAGAACGAAGGGAGAGGGGGGCCGCGCCCCAAACCCCTTGTCCAATTCGGACTGGGCTTGGGAGGGGCGCGCGCCACCTCCTGGCTGCTGCCTCTCCTTCCCAATACGGCCCATTAAGGCCCAATACTTCTTCCCCGTATTCCCGTAACTCCCCGGTCCTCCGAAAAATACCCGAATCACTCGGAACCTTTCCGATATCCGAATATAGTCGTCCAATATATCGATCTTTACATCTCGACCATTTCGAGACTCCTCATCATGTCCCCGATCTCATCCGGGATTCCGAACTACCTTCGGTACATCAAATCACATAAACTCATAATATCGATCGTCACCGAACTTTAAGCGTGCGGACCCTACAGGTTCGAGAACTATGTAGACATGACAGAGACACGTCTTTGCGCATCTGTTTCTCCATCCGTTCTCTTCACATAAGAAGCCAGCCGCCTACTCCTACTATTGGGTCGGTTGGTCGGTCAAGTGAACCACGCCCAGCAGGTGGGTATGCCGATAAGATTCCTTTGTTCGACGTACGTCCATATGAAGCGAGCGCTTCAAAACGAGGCTATTATGCTGAAACTAGGGCTCCCTCTGGACGGGTAGAGCGAGAGGGATAGCAAGGACTTGAAAAGGGGTGCAAGTCCAGTACAGCGTACTTTCATAATTGAATCAAAAGCGTCGATACATGAAAAATCTCTATATACGATATAGCGCGCACAAAAGAAAAAGAAAGCTAAAAAGCTTCTTTATGCTCTTTCCTAAGGAAGCAAGAGGAAGAGTGAGGGTCGACAGGCAAAGAATGGCTTGAGTGAAAGCTGGAGTGGCACAAGCGCTTTTAGGAAATTTTGACAATTCTCTTTCACTTGCATTTTCTTTCGTGAAGGCTCGCTCTCGTTCTTCTTACATCCAGGAACAAACCCTATGATTCAAGGTCTTGCCTAGAATTTCCCTAAGAAAAATGCACCCCATTAATTGATCCCTCTTTAGAGGAATAAGCTCACTCAGGCTACTGAACTTGTAAATACAGTTGCGCTCATGATAGGGATTCCGTTTATGGCGTGAGGTGCCGGTCAATAACCAATAGCGGAACCTAGATGCTCATATTGGCTCCTACATATTCTACGAAGATCTTTATCGGTCAAACCGCATAACAACATACGTCGTTCCCTTTGTCATCGGTATGTTGCCCGAGATTCGATCGTCGGTATCTTAATACCTAGTTCAATCTCGTTACCGGCAAGTCTCTTTACTCGTTCTGTAATACATCATCCCGCAACTAACTCATTGGTTACAATGCTTGCAAGGCTTATAGTGATGTGCATTACCGAGTGGGCCCAGAGATACCTCTCCGACAATCGGAGTGGCAAATCCTAATCACGAAATACGCCAACCCAACAAGTACCTTTGGAGACACCTGTAGAGCACCTTTATAATCACCTAGTTACGTTGTGACGTTTGGTAGAACGCAAAGTGTTCCTCTGGTAAATGGGAGTTGCATAATCTCATAGTCATAGGAACATGCATAAGTCATGAAGAAAGCAATAGCAACATACTAAACGATCAAGTGCTAAACTAACGGAATGGTTCAAGTCAATCACATCATTCTCCTAATGATGTGATCCCGTTAATCAAATGACAACTCATGTCTATGGCTGGGAAACATAACCATCTTTGATCAACGAGCTAGTCAAGTAGAGGCATACTACTGACACTTTGTTTGTCTATGTATTCACACATGTATCATGTTTCTGGTTAATACAATTCTAGCATGAATAATAAACATTTATCATGAAATAAGGAAATAAATAATAACTTTATTATTGCCTCTAGGGCATATTTCCTTCAGTCTCCCACTTGCACTAGAGTCAATAATCTAGTTCACATCGCCATGTGATTTAACATCAATAGTTCACATCTTTATGTGGTTAACACTCATAGTTCACATCGACATGTGACCAACACCCAAAGGGTTTACTAGAGTCAGTAATCTAGTTCACATCGCTATGTGATTAACACCCAAAGAGTACTAAGGTGTGATCATGTTTTGCTTGCGAGATAATTTTAGTCAATGGGTCTGTCACATTCAAATACGTAAGTATTTTGCAAATTTCTATGTCTACAATGCTCTGCATGGAGCTACTTTAGCTAATTGCTCCGACTTTCATTATGTATCCAGATTGAGACTTAGAGTCATCTGGATCAGTGTCAAAACTTGCATCGATGTAACCCTTTACGACAAACCTTTTGTCACCTCCATAATCGAGAAACATGTTCTTATTCTACTAAGGATAATTTTGACCGTTGTTCAGTGATCTACTCCTAGATCACTATTGTACTCCCTTGCCAAACTCAGTGTAGGGTATACAATAGATCTGGTACACAGCATGGCATACTTTATAGAACCTATGGCTGAGGCATAGGTAATGACTTTCATTCTCATTCTATCTTCTGCCATGGTCGGGCTTTGAGTCTTACTCAATTTCACACCTTGTAACACAGGCAAGAACTCTTTCTTTGACTGTTCCATTTTGAACTACTTCAAAAACTTGTCAAGGTATGTACTCATTGAAAAAACTCATCAAGCATTCTTGATCTATCTCTATAGATCTTGATGCTCAATGTGTAAGCAGCTTCACCGAGGTCTTTCATTGAAAAACTCCTTTCAAACACTCCTTTATGCTTTCCAGAAAATTCTACATCATTTCTGATCAACCATATGTCATTCACATATACTTATCAGAAAGGCTGTAGTGCTCCCACTCACTTTCTTGTAAATACAGGCTTAACCGAAAGACTGTATAAAACTATATGCTTTGATCAACTTATCAAAGCGTATATTCCAACTCCGAGATGCTTGCACCAGTCCATAGATGGATCGCTGGAGCTTGCATATTTTGTTAGCACCTTTAGAATTGACAAAACCTTCTGGTTGCATCATATATAACTCTTCTTTAATAAATCCATTAAGGAATGCAGTTTTGTTTATCCATTTGCCAGATTTCATAAAATGCGGCAATTGCTAACATGATTCGGACAGACTTAAGCATAGATACGAGTGAGAAACTCTCATCGTAGTCAACACCTTGAACTTGTCAAAAACCTTTTGCGACAATTCTAGCTTTGTAGATAGTAACACTACTATCAACATCCGTCTTCCTCTTGAAGATCCATTTATTCTCAATGGCTCGCCGATCATTGGGCAAGTCAATCAAAGTCCATACTTTGTTCTCATACATGGATCTCATCTCAGATTTCATGGCCTCAAGCCATTTTACGGAATCTGTGCTCATCATCGCTTCCTCATAGTTCGTAGGTTCGTCATGGTCAAGTAACATGATCTCTAGAACAGGATTACTGTACCACTCTGATGTGGATCTTACTATGGTTGACCTATGAGGTTCGGTAGTAACTTGATCTGAAGTTTCATCATCATCATCATTAGCTTCCTCACTAATTGGTGTAGGAGTCACAGGAACTGATTTCTGTGATTAACTACTTTCCAATAAGGGAGCAGGTATAGTTACCTCATCAAGTTCTACTTGCCTCCCACTCACTTCTTTCGAGAGAAACTCCTTCTCTAGAAAGTATCCATTCTCAGCAACGAATGTCTTGCCTTCGGATCTGTGATAGAAGGTGTACCCAACTGTCTCCTTTGGGTATCCTATGAAGACACATTTCTCCGATTTTGGGTTTGAGCTTATCAGGATGAAACTTTTTCACATAAGCATCGCAACCCCAAACTTTAAGAAACGACAACTTTGGTTTCTTTCCAAACCACAGTTCATATTGTGTCGTCTCAACGGACTTAGATGGTGCCCCTTTTTAACATGAATGCAGCTGTCTCTAATGCATAACCCCAAAACGATAGTGGTTGATCGGTAAGAGACATCATAGATGGGATGGTCCCACTATGATGGATGGGATTCAAACTGCTGATTCTGGTTTTGATGATGGGCTGCGACTTTGGAATGAACATGTTGCAATGATCAAAGATGTGGCAGACCGTTTTGTTCAGGGTAGCTCTACAGGTGATCTTTCTTTTCATCAGATGAATGATCATCAAGTAGTTTTGGAAGTTCCTGAGGAAGAGGAGAATTGGCTTTCTTTCATGATCTGCATTTACTACACTGTATTCACCCCTCGACTCTGATGGGTCTCTGAAGAAGACAACGAGACTAGTGCTTGGTATTCATTTGCTGAGGGTTTACAGAGTACTCTGGTGGATATTGTGGGCGGGGCCTGCTTCTCTTACTTCCCTTTTTCACCATTCGCTCCGGGCACAGATGTCATTTGCTTTCCTCAAGAGGCTTGGTCGATCTGTTGTGAATTTTTTGCTGCTCAAATGAACAGAGCTTGTCATCTGGTTGGTGCAGACTTCATGGTTGTGGAAGAAAACAGTCAGGAGATTAATTTTCCACGTTTTGATTCACAGCCTGAGATGATGGAGATGGAGGCGGCTACTAATAAGAGAAAGCGCAGAATGATTACGCCGCTTGATGTATCTGAAGTCAGGCGTAGTGTGCGCGCAACTAGGTACCAGGGTTTTAAGCCACCCTCTCTGGCAGACACTAAACGTAAACCCTCACATGTCAAACCGAGGAGGACTCCAGATATCCTGGAAATGTAGCATGGCAAGAACACTGAGGAAACTTCGGCCTCCACTCAGGTCCCTCCTCCCACTACAATTGAAACTCTGCAATATTTGGAAACAACTCAGTGTGCCATTCCACAGGAAGAGATCACCAATGAGAAGCTTCTGGCCCCTCTCAAGGGAAATGAGAAGGACGAGGCCTAGGCCTGTTATTTCACTATTTATTTCTGCTAAGTTGTGGAATTTCTTAGGAGTCTCCTGAACTTATATATTTGCTTTATCTAGCTTCTTGCAAAACTTAATGGCATCTGTTATGTGGAATATTTTGTGCTGGAATATTCATGGTCTAAATGCTAGTTCTAAATGTGATGCACTTCGTAATAAGATTGATGAGTCCAACTGCTCGATCGTATGCTTACAGGAAACTAAGAAGCTTGAGTTTGATCATTCTTTTATTAGGAAATGCTGCCCGAGGCGATTTGATAAGTTTGAGTTTATTCCATCTGATGGTGCTTCAGGTGGTTTAGTTATTATATGGTGTAGCAGCCAATTTTTGGGCCAAATAATTCATCAATTTTCATTGCTATAACTATCAAAATGACCTCAGTTCAAAGAAATGGAAGTTGGTTCCTCTCTAACATTTATGGGTCGTGTGATGGACCTGAGAGAGTAACGTTCACTGATTGGATGGACAGTTTAAGCATAGAACCTGAAGATCTTTGGCTTTTCATGGGTGACTTCAACTTCATGCGCTCTTTGGAAAACAGAAACCTACCAGGTGGAAATGTGGATGATGTGATCAAGTTTAATGAGATTATCAGTCATCTTGGATTGCTGGAAATTCCAATCAAAGGAAGGAGATACACTTGGAGTAACATGCAAGAAACTCCTTTACTGGAGCAATTAGACTGGTTTTTTTCTTCTCCCGAATAGATTTTGAAATTCCCCAGTACAATTGCAAAACCTCTTGCCCGTCCAATCTCGGATCATGTGCCTTGTACTCTTTCTGTGGAAACTTTGATCCCAAGATCTAAGCTTTTCAGATTTGAAATTTTTTTGGCCCTCTCACCTTGGATTTTTGGAGGTTGTGAAATCATCATGGAATGCTCCCATTAAGGCTTCCTCCAATGCCACAAGAATCTCTGCAAAATTAAAGAGGCTGAGGTATGCCTTAAAAAATGGAGTAAATCAATCTCTAAGTTAAAACTGTTAATTGAAAACTATAATAGAATTCTACTCCAAATAGACAACCTTGAGGATTGGAGGCAGCTGTCCATTCCTGAAGCGAATTTTAGAAAAATTCTAAAAGCACATCTATTACGTTTGCTTAAATATCAAAGTGAGTATTGGAAAAAATGTTGCATGTTTTGGTGGGCTGTCCAAGGTGAGGAAAATACTAAATATTTTCAAGCACGTGCACCTGAAAGACTGCAGAGAAATGCCATCACAAATCTAGTATTATCTGATGGCCGCTTGATAGAAAATCATGATGAAAAGGCGGCAGCGTTTTATAATTGCTTTAAGAAGAGAATGGGGGTGCCATTCAGCCTGTCTATGATTTCGAGCTTGCCAACTTAATTCAAAAGTATCAGGGTCTGGAAGAACTTTCAATACCATTTACGAAAGAAGAAATTGACAATGTGATCAAAATCATTCCGACTAATCGTGCACCAGGGCCTGACGGTTTCAATGGGTTCTTTCTTAAAGTATGTTGGGATATAATTAAAGAGGATTTTTACATTCTGTGTGAGGACTTCTGGAAGGGGACAATCAATTTGCAATGTTTGAACACGTCTTTAATCACACTTATACCGAAGAAGCTGACACCTGAGTCGGTCAATGATTATAGACCAATATCTTTGCTAAACTGTGTTCTCAAAGTTATAACAAAGATTCTCTCTGAAAGGGTTCAGCGTTGGATTCTAAAGGCAGTTCATCGAAACCAGTATGGATTCATTAAAACTAGGACAATTCAAGATTGTCTCGGTTGGGCCTTCGAGTATTTACATCAATGTAAACAATCAGGCAAGGAAATTGTAATTCTAAAACTAGATTTCGAGAAGGCGTTCGATACGATGGAACATTCTTTCATTTTGAAAATGCTTGAGTGCAAGGGTTTTGATGACAGGTGGTGTATGTGGATTAAGATGTTGCTGCAGTTAGGATCTTCATCAATTCTACTTAACGGTATACCTGGCACAGAATTCCAGTGTAAGCGAGGTGTGAGACAGGGTGACCCAATTTCCCCCTTGCTATTTGTGCTCGCGGCAGATTTACTGCAGTCTTTAATCAATAACGCCTAGCTAGATGGTTTGATCTCACTTCCAGTTAATCAACCTGCTTCTGAAGACTACCCAGTGATGCAATATGCCGACGATACTTTAATCATACTCCCAGCAAATCAACAAGAGCTGCAGACAATCAAGGAGATTCTTGATTCTTATGCCCGGGCAACTGGTTTGAAAATTAATTACGCCAAGTCTCAATTAATGCCAATCAATGTAAATGCTCATAAAACTCTGGATCTGGCCAATGCTCTTGGGTGTCAAGTTGGGGAGATGCCGTTTACCTATCTAGGTTTGCCTCTTGGTACAACAAGACCCACTGTTAGAGAGTTAATGCCTTTGGTCGACAGAATTGAGAGAAGGTTGACAGGAATAGCTATCTAGTTATCCTACGGAGAAAGAGTTCAGCTGATTAACTCTGCGCTATCATCACTGCTATCTTTTGCAATGTGTGTTCTAAAACTTCCACTCAAGTTGATTGATATCTTTGATAGAGCAAGAAGACACTGTTTATGGAGGAAAGAAGTCGACAGAGATGCTAAAACCCACTCCTTGGCTGCTTGGGAGATGGTTTGTCGCCCAAAGAAAAAAGGGGTATTGGAATCTTAAACCCACAAATCCAAAGCAATGCTCTACTGCTCAAGTACCTGCATAAATTTATTCACAAACAGGATGTCCCCTGGGTAATGCTAGTTTGGAATGCCCATTATGATGATACACCTCCCCATGCAAAACCACCTTGTGGTTCTTTTTGGTGGCGTGATGTATTCTCTCTGATGGATATTTACCGTGGGATCACCTCCTGTATACCTGCCATGGGGGACATGGTTTTGCTTTGGAAAAATGTTTGGATCAACGAAAGACCTCTGATGGACTCCGATGAGCATCTTTTTTCGTTTGCTAACAACGAAGACATCCCATTGGCGCAGTACTACAACAACAATGATCACGTGGACAACTTCATGCTTCCTTTGTCAATGGAAGCCAGAACAGAACTGGAGAATTTACAAGAGATCATGGAAGGAATCAACTTGGAAGCTATGGGGACCGATGAATGGATCCTTTGCTGGGGTGATAGTGATTTTAAACCGAAGAAGTTCTACAATTTCATGTTCAGAAATATATTGGCTCCCCAATGCATCACATCGGTTTGGAAAACAAAATGTATCATGGGACATAAAGTGTTTGCATGGTTGATGTTGCATGACAGGGTCAACACAAGGGATTTGTTGCTGAGATGCCACCTTAATATTGGAGAAAATCACAATTGCCCAATGTGCAATATGGAGGTTCTAGAAACAAATGCCCATATATTTTATGAGTGTCCTTTTGCTGCAAAGTGTTGGGAGGTTGTGGGCATAGATTGGGATAATCATCCAGACATACAACTCAAGTATGAGAGAGCTAGGGCAAGATGGCAGGGACCTTTGTTCAAAGAGATAACCATATTGACCTCCTGGAATATTTGGAAGCAACGCAACAGAGAAATTTTTGATGGAGAGGAGGCCACGCATGCTGAGTGGCTGAGGAAACTCAAGGAAGATTTTGTGATCTTGGGTTACAGGATCAACCCTCAAAATTTAACCTTTCTAGAAGGCTTTAGCAACTCTTTATCTTTGTAATCTCTTGTTTTACATAGGCTAGTTTAGCACCTTCTGTGTTCCTTTCAAAGCCATGTAAAACAGCCCCTTCTCTATAATGGTAACCATTGGTTAACATTTTAAATAAATAAAGGAAAAACAATAGTAGGAGGCTCCTGCTGTTTTCACTTGTCAAAAAAAAGAGACATCATAGATTGCACCATATCTAATAAAGTACGGTTACGATGTTCGGACACACCATTACTGTGGTGTTCTAGGTGGCATGATGTGTGAAACTATTCCACATTGTTTTAATTGAAGACCAAACTCGTAACTCAATATTCATCTCCGCGATCAGATCATAGAAACTTTATTTTCTTGTTACAATGATTTTACACCTCACTCTGAAATTCTTTGAACTTTTCAAACGTTTCAGACTTATGTTTCATCAAGTAGATATACCCATATCTGCTCAAATCATCTGTGAAGGTAAGAAAATAATGATACCCGCCGCGAACCTCAACACTCATCGGACTGCATACATCAGTATGTATTATTTCCGACAAGTCTGTTGCTTGCTCCATTGTTCCGGAGAACAGAGTCTTAGTCATCTTGCCCATGAGGCATGGTTCGCAAGCATCAAGTGATTCATAATCAAGTGATTCCAAAAGTCCATTAGCATGGAGTTTCTTCGTGCGCTTTACACCAATATGACCTAAACGGCAGTGCCACAAATAAGTTGCACTATCATTATTAACTTTGCATCTTTTGGCTTCAATATTATGAAAATGTGTATCACCACGATCGAGATCCAACAAACCATTTTCATTGGGTGTATGACCATAGAAGGTTTTATTCATGCAAATAGAACAACAATTATTCTCTAGCTTACATGAATAACCATATTGCAATAAACATGATCCAATCATATCCATGCTCAATGCAAACACTAAATAACATTTATTTTAGGTTCAACACTAATCCCGAAAGTATAGGGAGTGTGCGATGATGATCATATCAATCTTGGAACCACTTCCAATAAACATCGTCACTTCACCCTTAACTGGTCTATGTTCATTCTGTAACTCCCGTTTCGAGTTACTACTCTTAGCAACTGTACCAGTATCAAATACCGAGGGGTTGCTATAAACACTAGTAAAGTACACATCAATAACATGTATATCAAATATAGCTTTGTTCACTTTGCCATCCTTCTTATCCAGCAAATACTTGGGGCAGTTCCGCTTCCAGTGACCAGTCCCTTTGCAGTAGAAGCACTCAGTTTCAGGCTTAGGTCCAGACTTGGGCTTTTTCACTTGAGCAGCAACTTTCTTGACGTTCTTCTTGAAGTTCCCTTTTCTTCCCTTTGTCCCTTTACTTGAAACTAGTGGTCTTGTTAACCATCAACACTTGATGCTCTTTCTTGATTTCTACCTTCGTCGATTTCAGCATCGCGAAGAGCTCGGGAATTACTTTCGTCATCCCTTGCATATTATAGTTCATCACGAAGTTCTACTAACTTGGTGATGGTGATTAGAGAATTCTGTCAATCACTATCTTATCTGGAAGATTAACTCCCACTTGATTCAAGCGATTGTAGTACCCAGACAATCTGAGCACATGTTCACTGCTTGAGCTATTCTCCTCCATCATTTAGCTATAGAACTTGTTGGAGACTTCATATCTCTCAACTCGGGTATTTGCTTGAAATATTAACTTCAACTCCTGGAACATCTCATATGGTCCATGACGTTCAAAACATCTTTGAAGTCCCGATTCTAAGCCGCCAAGCATGGTGCACTAAACTATCAAGTAGTCATCATATTGAGCTAGCCAAATGTTCATAACGTCTGCATCTGCTCCTGCAATAGGTCTGTCACCTAGTGGTGCATCAAGGACATAATTCTTCTGTGCAACAATGAGGATAAACCTCAGATCACGGACCCAGTCCGCATCATTGCTACTATCATCTTTCAACTTAGTTTTCTCTAGGAACATATCAAAAAATAAAATAGGGGAGCTAAACGTGAGCTATTGATCTACAACATAGATATGCTAATACTACCAGGACTAAGTTCATGATAAATTAAAGTTCAATTAATCATATTACTTAAGAACTCCCACGTAGATAGACATCCCTCTAATCATCTAAGTGATCACGTGATCCAAATCAACTAAACCATGTCCGATCATCACGTGAGATGGAGTAGTTTTCAATGGTGAACATCACTGTTGATCATATCTACTATATGATTCACGCTCCACCTTTCGGTCTCAGTGTTCCGAGGCCATATCTGCATATGCTAGGCTCGTCAAGTTTAACCTGAGTATTCCGCGTGTGCAACTGTTTTGGACCCGTTGTATTTGAACGTAGAGCTTATCACACCCGATCATCACGTGGTGTCTCAGCGCGAAGAACTTTGGCAACGGTGCATACTCAGGGAGAACACTTATACCTTTAAATTTAGTGAGAGATCATCTTATAATGCTACCGTCGATCTAAGAAAAATAAGATGTATAAGATAAACATCACATGCAATCAAAATATGTGACATGATATGGCCATCATCATCTTGTGCCTTTGATGTCCATCTCCAAAGCATCGTCATGATTTCCATCATTATCGGCATGACACCATGATCTCCATCATCTTGATCTATATCAATGTGTCATCACATGACCGTCTCGCCAACCATTGCTCTTGCAACTATTGCTACCGCATAGCGATAAAGTAAAGCAACTATTTGGCGCTTGCATCTTATGCAATAAAGAGACGGCCATAAGGCTTCTGCCAGTTGCCGATAACTTCAACAAAACATGATCATCTTATACAACAACTTATATCTCATCACATCTTGACCATATCACATCACAACATGCCCTGCAAAAACAAGTTAGACGTCCTCTACTTTATTGTTGCAAGTTTTACGTGGCTGCTACGGGCTGAGCAAGAACCGTTCTTACCTACGCATCAAAACCACAACGATAGTTTGTCAAGTTAGTGTTGTTTTAACCTTCTCAAGGACCGGGCGTAGCCACACTCGATTCAACTAAAGTTGGAGAAACTGACACCCGCCAGCCACCTATGTGAAAAGCACGTCGGTAGAACCAGTCTCGCGTAAGCGTACGCGTAATGTCGGTCCGGGCCACTTCATCCAACAATACCGCCGAACCAAAGTATGACATGCTGGTAAGCAGTATGACTTGTATCGCCCACAACTCACTTGTGTTCTACTCATGCATATAACATCTACGCATAAAACCAGGCTCGGATGCCACTGTTGGGGAACGTAGTAATTTCAAAAAATTCCTACGTACACACAGGATCATGGTGATGCATAGCAACGAGAGGGGAGAGTTTTGTCCACGTACCCTCGTAGACCAAAAGCGGAAGCGTTAGCACAACGCGGTTGATGTAGTCGTACGTCTTCACGATCCGACCGATCCAAGTACCGAACGTACGGCACCTCCGGTTTCAGCACACGTTCAGCTCGATGATGTCCCACGAACTCCGATCCAGCAGAGCTTCACGGGAGAGTTCCGTCAGCACGACGGTGTGGCGACAGTGATGATGTTGCTACCGACGCAGGGCTTCGCCTAAGCACTGCTACGATATGACCGAGGTGGAATATGGTGGAGGGGGCACCGCACACGGTTGGAATAGATCAACAAATCAACTTGTGTGCCTTGGGGTGCCCTACTGCCCCCGTATATAAAGGAGCAAGGGAGGAGGAGGTCGGCCCTAGGAGGGGCGCGCCAAGGGAGTAGGATTCCTACTCCTAGTAGGAGTAGGTTTCCTCCTTTCCTAGTCCAACTAGGAGAAGGGGGAAAGGAGGGGAGGGGAGAAGGAAGGGAGAGGGGGGCCGCGCCCCAAACCCCTTGTCCAATTCGGACTGGGCTTGGGAGGGGCGCGCGCCACCTCCTGGCTGCTGCCTCTCCTTCCCACTAAGGCCCATTAATGCCCAATACTTCTTCCCCGTATTCCCGCAACTCCCCGGTACTCCGAAAAATACCCGAATCACTCGGAACCTTTCCAATACCCGAATCCGGGACTCCGAACTACCTTCAGTACATCAAATCACAAAAACTCATAATACCAATCGTCACCGAACTTTAAGCGTGTGGACCCTACGGGTTCGAGAACTATGTAGACATGACTGAGACACGTCTCCGGTCAATAACCAATAGCGGAACCTGGATGCTCATATTGGCTCCTACATATTCTACGAAGATCATTATCGGTCAAACCGCATAACAACATACGTCGTTCCCTTTGTCATCGATATGTTACTTGCCCGAGATTCAATCGTCGGTATCTTAATACCTAGTTCAATCTCGTTACCGGCAAGTCTCTTTACTCGTTCTGTAATACATCATCCCGCAACTAACTCATTAGTTACAATTCTTGCAAGGCTTATAGTGATGTGCATTACCGAGTGGGCCCAGAGATACCTCTTCGACAATCGGTGTGACAAATCCTAATCTCGAAATACGCCAACCCAACAAGTACCTTTGGAGACACCTGTAGAGCACCTTTATAATCACCCAGTTACGTTGTGACGTTTGGTAGCACACAAAGTGTTCCTCCGGTAAACGGGAGTTGCATAATCTCATAGTCATAGGAACATGTATAAGTCATGAAGAAAGCAATACCAACATACTAAACGATCAAGTGCTAAGCTAACGGAATGGGTCAAGTCAATCACATCATTCTCCTAATGATGTGATCCCGTTAATCAAATGACAACTCATGTCTATGGCTAGGAAACATAACCATCCTTGATCAACGAGCTAGTCAAGTAGAGGCATACTAGTGACACTTCGTTTGTCTATGTATTCACACATGTATCATGTTTCCAGTTAATACAATTCTAGCATGAATAATAGATATTTATCATGAAATAAGGAAATAAATAATAACTTTATTATTGCTTCTAGGGCATATTTCCTTCATGATGTCCTTGGGACACGACATCTTTTCGATAGCATCAACTTTAGCTTTATCAACTTCAATACCTCTTTCAAAAATTTTATGCCCCAAGACAATGCCTTCATTAACCAGAAAGTGGCACTTCTCCCAATTCAAGACAAGATTAGTTTCTTCACATCTCTGCAAAACTCGATCAAGGTTGCTCAAGCAATCATCAAAAGAGGATCCATAAACAGAGAAATCGTCCATGAAAACCTCACATATCTTTTCACAAAAGTCAGAAAATATAGCCATCATGCATCTTTGACAGGTAGTAGGTGCATTACATAAACCAAAAGCCATACGTCTATAAGCAAAAGTACCGAAAGGGCAAGTAAAAGTGGTCTTTGCTTGATCATCAACTGACACATGTATTTGAGAGAAACCAGAGTAACCATCTAGAAAGCAAAAATGTGTATGTTTGGATAATCTTTCTAGCATTTGATCAATGAAAGGCAAAGGGTAATGATCTTTTTTAGTAGCTTTATTTAATTTGCGGAAATCAATTACCATCCTATAACCTGTAATAATTCTTTGCAGAATCAATTCATCTTTATCATTTGGAACGACTGTAATACCTCCCTTCTTAGGGACACAATGGACAAGACTTACCCACTGACTATCAGCAACGGGATAAATTATACCTGCCTCAAGGAGCTTCAGTATTTCCTTTCTTACCACTTCTTTCATCTTAGGATTTAGCCGTCGTTGGTGATCAATAACTGGTTTGGTGTCTTTCTCCAGATATATTTTGTGTTGACATAGAGTGGGACTAATGCCCTTAAGACCATCAAGAGTATATCCAATAGCAGCACGGTGCTTCTTCAGAATTTTCAATAATTTCTCTTCTTCATGCTCTGAAAGGTTAGCACTAATAATAACAGGATATATCTTCTTTTCATCAAGATAAGCATATTTAAGAGTATCAGGTAACGGTTTAAGCTCAAACACGGGATCACCCTTGGGTGGAGGAGGATCCCCTAGGATTTCAACAGGCAAGTTGTGTTTCAGAATAGGTCCCTGTTTAAAGAATACTTCATCTATTTCCCTTCTTTCATTCATAAACATATCATTCTCATGGTCTAGCAAATATTGTTCTAAAGGATCAGTAGGAGGCACCGCAATAGAAGCAAGACCAATAATTTCATCTTTACTAGGCAATTCTTCATCACGGGGTTGTCTACGAAATTTAGAAAAATTAAACTCATGAGACATATCATCCAAACCAATAGTAACAACATCCTTTTCGCAGTCTATCTTAGCATTAACAGTATTCAAGAAGGGTCTACCATATATAATGGGACAAAAGCTATCTTGAGGGGAACCAAGAACAAGAAAATCAGCAGGATATTTAGCTTTCCCACACAAGACCTCAACATCTCTAACAATCCCAATCGGTGAAATAGTATCTCTATTAGCAAGCTTAATGGTAACATCGATATCTTCTATCTCAGCTGGTGCAATATCATGCATAATTTCTTTGTATAAGGAAATAGGTATTGCACTAGCAATAGCACCCATATCACACAAGCCATGATAACAATGATCTCCTATTTTAACAGAAATAACAGGCATGCCTACCACAAGTCTATGTTTATCTTTAGCACCAGGTTTAGCAATTCTAGCAGTCTCATCATAAAAGTAAATGACATGCCCATCAATATTATCAGCCAAGATATCTTTAACAATAGCAATATTAGGTTCAACTTTAACTTTCTCAGGAGGTGTATAAGTTCTAATATTACTTTTACGAACCACAGTTGAAGCTTTAGCATGATCCTTCATCCTAACAGGAAAAGGTGGTTTCTCAACATAAGCAGTAGGAACAATAGGATCATTATAAGTGATAGTTTTTTCTTGAACTTTAATAGGTTCAACTACTTTTACTTCTATGGGAGGATGATATTTAAACCACTTCTCCTTAGGGAGATCAACATGAGTAGCAAAGGATTCACAAAAAGAAGCTACTATCTCAGAGTCAAGTCCATATTTAGTGCTAAATTTACGAAAAACATCGGTATCCATAAAAGATTTAACACAGTCAAACTTAGGTGTTATACCTGACTCCTTACCTTCGTCGAGATCCCAATCTTCAGAGTTGCGTTTAATTCTTTCCAATAAATCCCATTTGAATTCAATAGTCTTCATCATAAAAGAACCAGTACAAGAAGTATCGAGCATGGAGCGATTGTTGTCAGAAAGCCGAGCATAAAATTTTTGAATAATCATTTCTCTTGAGAGCTCATGATTGGGGCATGAATATAACATTGATTTAACCCTCCCCCAAGCTTGAGCGATGCTTTCTCTTTCGCGAGGCCAAAAATTATATATATAATTACGATCATGATGAACAAGATGCATAGGATAAAACTTCTGATGAAATTCCAATTTCAATCGTTTGTAGTTCCATGATCCCATATCATCACATAGCCTATACCATGTCAATGCATCTCCCTTCAAAGATAAAGGGAAGACCTTCTTCTTGATAACATCATCGGGCATACCTGCAAGCTTAAATAATCCACAAACTTCATCCACATAGATTAAGTGTAAATCGGGATGCAATGTTCCATCTCCTACAAAAGGATTAGCTAGCAGTTTCTCTATCATACCCGAAGGAATTTCAAAGTAAACATTTTCAGTAGGTTCAGTAGGTTGAGGAGCAACTATTTGCTCTACTGGTCGGGGTGAAGATACCCCGAACAAGCCCCTCAAAGGATTACTTTCCATAGTAACAAGTGACAGTAAATTTCAGCACACTATATAAATTTTTCCTTACCAAATTCCACCTACCAAAGGTGCTTCACTCCCCGGCAACGGCGCCAGAGAAGAGTCTTGATGATCCACAAGTATAGGGGATCTATCGTAGTCCTTTCGATAAGTAAGAGTGTCGAACCCAACGAGGAGCAGAAGATAAGCAGTTTTCAGTAAGGTATTCTCTGCAAGCACTGAAATTATCGGTAATAGATAGTTTTGTGATAAGGTAATTTGTAACGGGTAACAAGTAACAAGTGTAAATAAAGTGCAGCAAGGTGGCCCAATCCTTTTTGTAGCAAAGGACAAGCCTGGACAACTTCTTATATGAAGGAAAACGCTCCCAAGGACACATGGGAATTATCGTCAAGCTAGTTTTCATCACGTTCATATGATTCACGTTCGGTACTTTGATAATTTGATATGTGGGTGGACCGGTGCTTGGGTGCTGTCCTTACTTGGACAAGCATCCCACTTATGATTAACTCCTATTGCAAGCAACCGCAACTACAAAAGAAGTATTAAGTAAACCTAACCATAGCATGAAACATGTGGATCCAAATCAGCCCCTTACGAAGCAACGCATAAACTAGGGTTTAAGCTTCTGTCACTCTAGCAACCCATCATCTACTTATTACTTCCCAATGCCTTCCTCTAGGCCCAAACAATGGTGAAGTTTCATGTAGTCGACGTTCACATAACACCACTAGAGGAGAGACAACATACATCTCATCAAAATATCGAACGAATACGAAATTCACATGACTACTAATAGCAAGACTTCTCCCATGTCCTCGGGAACAAATGTAACAACTCACAAATCATATTCATGTTCATAATCAGAGGGGTATTAATATGCATAATGGATCTGAAGATATGATCTTCCACCAGTTAAACCAACTAGCATCAACTACAAGGAGTAATAAACACTACTAGCAACCCATAGGTACCAACCTGAGGCTTTGGGACAAAGATTGGATACAAGAGATGAACTAGGGTTTTAGAGTAGATGCTGCTGGTGAATATTTTGATGGAGATTGGCCCCCTACCGATGAGAGGAGCGTTGGTGATGACGATGGCGATGATTTCCCCCTCCCGGAGGGAAGTTTCCCCGGCAGAACAGCTCTGCCGGAGCTCTAGATTGGTTCCGCCAAGGTTTCGCCTCGTGGCGGCGGAGTTTCGTCCCGCAAGGTTGCTTATGATTTTTTTTCGGATGAAAGACTTCATATAGCAGAAGATGGGCACCGGAGGGCCACCAGGGGGCCCACGAGGCAGGAGGCGCGCCCAGGGGGTAGGGCGCGCCCCCACCCTCGTGGCCAGGGTGTGGGCCCCCTCTGGTATTTTCTTTGCTCAGTATTTTTTGTTATTTCCAAAAATAACTTCCGTGGAGTTTCAGGACTTTTGGAGTTGTGCAGAATAGGTCTCTAATATTTGCTCCTTTTCCAGCCCAGAATTCCAGCTGCCGGCATTCTCCCTCTTTATGTAAACCTTGTAAAATAAGAGAGAATAGGCATAAGTATTGTGACATAATGTGTAATAACAACCCATAATGCAATAAATATCGATATAAAAGCATGATGAAAAATGGACGTATCAGACCCTCGCAACGCCCAACGCGCGAAGGCCAGAAGCGCTCCTGAGATGCGGCCCGGTTGAGTCCTGGAATGTCGACGTAGACGCGCAGCCCACCGTCCTCGCCAGGATGGGGAGCTGCGCCAGGTGGTGGGCGGCGGTCGCCGCGCATGGCTCTTGCATCTTGTAGTTCTTGACTGATCTTGGTTATGAACTCCTGAGCACCAGGCGCTCCTCGCCTGGGGCCTCCCTGAGGAAAACGTGTAGCAAAGCGCGCCTTAGTGCCAGGGCGCCGTCTTGGTGCGGAGGTGGCGGAGGCGCCCCGTGGGCTATGTCACCCGCAGCTGGAGGAGGGCGAGGTAGCGAGAGAGACGGGACAGGCGAGCCCCCAGCGACACTGATGAGCTCGGTGATGCGGTCCAAGCAGTCCTCGTAGAGGTCGTCGACTGGGCGGTAGCGCAGGAGCTCACGTGCCATGAGCAGCGTGGCCTGCGCATTCATGGGCGCGCGACGAGCGTGGGACGACGAGCCGGTCAGAGTCAATGACGGGGTGGCGGTGCGGCCATCTCGCCGCACCGAGGGGTGCAACAAAGATGCTTGCTGCTCGTTTCCCGCCGGGCCGGTGGCGGCGTTGGCAGCAGGTGATGGAGAACGACGGGGAGGCCCGCCAACAGGAGCTGTCTGAGCGACACGGGCGGCGAGGGTGTCCCGGCGCTCGGCGCGGGCTCGACGCGCATCTGCCATGGATGCGGTGGAGTGGTGGAACGTGGATCGACGGAAGGAAAGCTTCAGCGCACCCCTACTTGGCGAGCCAAATGTCGGATTTCGGGTTCCGGCAAAACACTTAAGGTTCAAACTCTGGGGTGCGCACGAAGATCTCTCCTCCCCCTAGCTCACAGGCTCACCACGATCTCAGGGCTCAGCACATTGAACTCGAAGAACAAAGGACACAGGGTTTATACTAGTTCGGGCCACCGATGTGGTGTAATACCCTCCAACTCCAGTGTGGTGTGGTGGATTGCCTCTTGGGCTGAGGATGAACTAGTACAAGGGAAGAGCAGCCTCCTAAGGAGAGATGTTCTCGTGCTTCAGTGGGCTTGTGTGGATGAGGATGATTTGAGTCTGGATCAGTTTACCCTACTGTGGTGGCTAGTCCTATTTATAGAGGCCCTGGTCCTCTTCCCAAATATTGAGCGGGAAGGGATCCAACAACGGCCAATTTAGAAGGGAGAAAACTAGTACAAGTTATCCTGACTAAAGGTGGTCTTCGCCTGCCAAAGGCTCTGGTGATGACGCCGTCCTGGGCTCCACGGTGACCTCCATCCTGCCGTCCTGCTGGTCTTTGCCTGATGCCTCGGGACTCCTCGCGTGCGCGTGCCTGTTTAGCACCAAAGAGGAAACGAGTACACTGCGCGCGCTAGCGCCCGCCTGGCCTTGGTCGTCATGGCTTGCATCACAGGAACCTCGCGAGGTGCCCCTTGCCTTGATCTCTCTGCCCCTCGCGAGCCATCCTGGTGAGGCCACCCCCGAGGAGGTCTTGTGTCGTCCGCCTCGCGAGGCTTGGCCCCTCGCGAGGGTCTTGAAGGTTTGCTGATGAAGATGGGTCGTACAGGGCCGCTAGTGGAGCCATGCCGTGGGCCACAGGCAGGCAAGTCTGGGGACCCCCGTTCCCAGGACGCCGACAGCATCATCTGGAGCCCTGCCCCTCTATGAGAGCGAAACCCCCATGTCTCTCGCAACAGTTGAATCAATGCCTCCCTCCGGTGGAGTAACTTTTGGTGCAGCCTTATCATTCTTACCCCCTACACGAACTTCATCATGTTCATCATCGTCGGTGTCATGTGGCACATTCTCCATGTCATCATCACCGTCCTTGTCGACACCAGCATCCACGCCACCAAAACCATCCCCATCTAGCTCATCTTGCGTGTCAGGGAGATCCTGAGAGCTGTTGTAGTCATACCGGCCACGACAACCAGTTGGTCGATGTATCCATTCTCCAACAAATGATGTGAACTGCCTCGCAATCGCATCGCTATCAGAACCATTAAGTGTTGTCCAACCCTCAACCAACTTCCCGAGCAAGCTGGTCATGCTCGAAGCAAACTGCCCAACTAGGTGCTCAACAGGTGCCCTCGCCTGAGCAGAAAAAAAGTAACAAGAAGCAAACATATTAGAGTCACGTGCGTAAGAAAAACAAGCCAAAACAACCATAGAGAAATATCAAATGCAAGAAAATATAATTTCAAAAAACAAATAAACATCCTTGATTACCTCAGCATGACAAGATGGAGCTGAATGCACATCCATCCACTTGCCAAAGTTTTGTGGCCCACCAAACACACTGTAGTCTATAGCATGCTTCACCATCAGCTGAAAACAGCAAAAACAACTAAGATGTCAAAAGAAATAAGGAGCAGCGACTACAATTCATGGATTGCAATGGAAAAAAAGGAGTTTCGACGTGGAACGACGGTGTTGCCATATGGGACAAACATGGTTGCCATGTGCAGACAACCATGGTTGCCAAAGTATTTATGACTTGTTAGCAATAAATGGAAGTGGTGAGGTGGTGGAATGGAATGCACAAAAAAATTGACTGCAAAAAAATGGAGTATCAATGCCAATTAAAGTGTTGTGCATTTCCCACGCAGAACCAAACGTATTTACCATGCTGTATACGCTATAGATTCCCATCTTTGAAAAGAAAACATATATGAACAAGCAGTATGGGTCAGTTTTTAGGTTTTTTTATATTATATCCAACATCAAAATTCAAGAATGTTGTGCAAGAAAGAAGGCAGAAATAACCTGCAATTTTCCATAACTTGTATCAGATATCCCGTCTGCGGCAAGCACAGCCTGGACAACATCGTACGTCCAGGCAGAGACAGCAAACTTATGTGGAGGCGGCGGACCTCCTATCCTAGTAAGTCGACGGTGTACAAATCAAGACGATCGACGTACATGAGCTGGTTTACAGAACAAAGGGAACAAGTAAGTCAGAATGTGACAATGAGCAGTGTTGTGCAAGGAAACAAAACATGAAAAATGCAGGAAAAAGGAAAATGAGTACGGTTTAAACATGATTGGCAACTGAGACTCCCTTGAGGCACAAGCTCAGAAAAAGAAGAAAGAACAAATATTTGCCATGGGCGTGAGCTTGTGTTTTCCATGTATCACTAATTAAAACAAAAAAGACACAAATGAATATAGGAAGTGAACACTATGTGTGCTATAGAAAAATGCAATTGCCTTGTAGGCAGCAACTACAGTTGCCATGGATCAAACAAAATTCACTTTGACATGTAAAAAGTCAAAGAAAAATGAAACAAAGGGTTGCCATGCATGATCGTCTACGGTTGCCATCAAAAAAATGAAAAACAAAAAATGAAACAAAGCTCAGTCAAAACTATGGGTTGTCAGATGATGGTCAAACGGAGATACCAAAAATGCAAAACAATTTGGTTCACACTTATGAACAGCTGCAACATTGATTTAGGAAAGAATTAACCGTGGTAAGAACATTTGCATAAGAGTAGGGAAAAATACCATTAGGTGCAAGCGACAGCCCTTCTGGTGCATCTTATTTGAGAATGCATTATGCAGGAAGTCATAAATGAATTTACACCAATTCATGTTCTTAACATCTTTCAGCTTCGCCTGCACAACACAATTCAGGACAAAAAGATGCCGCATCAGCATTCAATAAAAACATCAAAACCGGCAGTGACTAGCTTCTGCGTGACATCAAAATCAAAAGATTGTAGGAAAAAATAAGTAGAGAGAGAGCATTCACCAGGATAGGGAAGCACTTGTTGCTTGGGCGAAGAGATGTGGTAGGCGCAAAGACAGCTGAGATCAAGTACATGAGCAGCTTCATCTTAAATACCTTGCCATGTGTTCTCATGCCCTCCAGCGAAGTTGCCAGCATAGTCGTATTAGGCATGGATGCCATTCCAGGAAACAAACTGGCGAACAAAGCTTCCTCAATCTTATTATTCACCTCATACGGGACTTTGATTTCTCCATGGGGCACACCCAAAGTGCAAAACATAGATTCCACATCCAAAGGCAGTCTTCCACGTCCCGGAATCACGAATTCCCTAGACGCAGGCTCATATATTTCACCGAGCCAGTCGCATACAGGGTTTACTAGGTTCGTGCACCGGACATCCATCAGAGCCTGCATCCCCATCTCACCGGTAGCTCCCTTCTGCTCATCAGTAAATCCCTCGGTCAATATAGTCAGGCGTTCTTGCGAAGCCCTATTGCATTGACGTTTCTTCTTCTACATAACACATTAAGGATCATTTGTTGCCATGTTCAATGTAGTAAAAATTTAGTTCTAACAGAAGAATGAAAACTCAATGTAAAATTAAAACATAATGGGAGAGTGACCTCGTCACCATCTTTTGTATGACCGGTCGCACGATTCCGTGGCGGTAACTCCATGAAGTCATCATCGTCATCTTGATGGTCACCACGAGCCATTGTGCTACGGTAAGAACAAAAACACGTTAGTGTAAAATGAAAACACAACCGACAGATGCGGACAAAGATGCACGAAGTAACGATTCACTGGATATCATCGATAACAAAAATGAAAACTGCCATGTTTACCCCAAAGTTTTAGCATGTGAAAGGAGGTAATTACCATGTGCTGAACATGCACAAATAGGCAGAAAATAACCAATGGAAAAGCAAATGCAGAAACATGGCAACTGGATATGTGTGTGCTTCTTAAGGAAGCAGCGGCCATGTAGCAGAATCAAGTTGCCATGTTGGCACTAAACAATGTGGCAACTGAGGCATTACAATGGAACACCCAACTACCATTGTCCAACATGTAATGTGGCAACTAACACATTGGCTTGATAAAAGTACAGGTCACATCTACTAGGTTCAAGTTGCCATGT
Organism: Aegilops tauschii subsp. strangulata; assembly: GCF_002575655.3. Lineage (NCBI taxonomy): Eukaryota > Viridiplantae > Streptophyta > Magnoliopsida > Poales > Poaceae > Aegilops > Aegilops tauschii. The sequence goes on along the minus strand of NC_053037.3, from coordinate 383,934,363 downwards.
TACAAACAAAAGATGTGGCAACTAAGGCAGTTCAAATAGAACATACAACTTCCAGTCTACAACGTATAATGTGGCAACTCACACCCTGGCCTCGTAAAAAGTGACTTGCCATGTAATGCAATCAAATATGTTGTGCTATCACAAAACAACATGTCAACGAAGTGAGACCATTGTACAGTCAAACTGCCATTACTCTACAGTCAAACAACATGGCAACTGTCATAGTTGATTCACAAAATTAGGTGCCACTTAGAAGGATAGTTGTAGGTAAACAAATGCAATGAAATTGCCGTGACTACCATTATCCCACACTTAAATATGCATCTACCTAGATATAGGGATCGTACACAAATATCACTCCCTGAGTTGGATCTCATAAACAGACATTATCCTACATATGTCATGGCAACTGACATAGTTGATTCAGAAAAATAGTTGCCATCAATGAGGATAGTTGTGGACAAAACAAGTGCGTTGAAATTGCCATGACTGTCATTATACTACACTTTTAAATGCACCTAACTAGATCTAGGGTTCATACACAACTATCATACCCTCAATTCAACAACAAAAAACGCCCAAAAAACAGTGATGACCATAGCCTTCGAGGCAAATCATAACTAACAACTAGAAATCACTCGCACGGGCAAATGCAGGAACTAATCTCTCGTATATAGAGATGTGGTTGCTGACCGGGCGAGCCTCACCGGCATGACTACCACGGCGACGGAACTGCGCAATGCCGCCCTAAATGGCACACACGCGACTCCCCCGCCGACGGGGACACCGGAGCGCCGCAAATCCGCCTGAATCTCGACAAGGCTCGAGGGGAATGTGACTAGGGAGGTAGGGGACAGATTGCGCATGGAGGAATGTGACTAGCTTCGATAGCCTTACCTTCTCACTGCGGCTGCTCTGGCAACGACGCTCCGGTCCGGTGAACACCAGCAACGGCCGCGAATGCCGTCGACTCTTCCGCCGCCGCCGCCTCCTCCTCTCGTCTTCTCCTCCAATCGAATGGAACTGTTGTGGATGGTGGGTTAGGGAGTAATGAATGGGAAGGGGAGTAATGAAACCGCAGCGAGGGGAGGGAATGGCGAGTCATGGGAGACGCAAACCAAAGTCGTGCGGGCGCGACGGCAGTTCCACCGCACGCCCCGAATCGCAACCGCTATCGTTCGAGGGAGAAACGGCGTGCGGGCGAACTAACTAGACACCACACACCGGCCTTGTCCTACGTGGCACACAAAATCTGCCTTCCTGTGTCCAGATTCGTGCAAAATTGAATCGACGGCGATCCAGGCGTGTGGGCGAGTTGGAGAAGTGCCACACGTGTGGGCGTTAGTGTTTCCGATAAATAGCAAAAGGCCCTAAAAACAAGTAATAAAACATCTAAGGGCCAGCCTTGTAAGCTGCCAAAAGAACTGGCCCTAGAAGTCCGTCATCGACATCGGAGATGAGCCCGCGCCAGACGGTCTAGCTTCGTCGTCTTTGCGGGACGATGTGAGCAACGGTGACAACAAATGATCGTCGTGCTGGCCCGGCGTGTTGTCGTCCTCCACCTCTAGCATCTCGAAGAGAAGGTTGCCCTCCGCCTCATTGAAGCGGAGCCACGGTCGCTCACGGCAGATGGCACGAGCACTATTCACAGAGCCGAGCATGTCCCAGAGTAGACGTCGAGGATCGCCAGGTCTGCCACAATCATAGTCGTGATGACAACTTCAGACGCGCGCTTCGCCTCCAGCTGGTCTTCCGCCAGCCGACGCTCCTCTAGAAGCTGGAGGTAGTAGTGCTGCTCCGTCAACAGCTGCCTGAACGCGGACACTGACGCCTTCTCCATCGATGTGGGCCCCTGCTTCTCCTCCTCCGCCTCTCCGGCACCCTGCCTCACCTACACCATGATCAACCTGGGCACCGGTTGCTCCTCCATCGATGCGGGCGCAAGCTCCTCCTGCATGGCGATCTCCACCATGGCCACTGGGTAGCCCTCCTCCATCTCCTCCTCCGAGCACTCCGGATATATCGAAGGATGGCCCACATCAATGCGGGTAGCACCTCCGTGCCGCGGACCTCCTCCGCGATTTAGGCGCGGTGCACCGACATGAGTCTCCTATACCACATATCAAAGGACCGGGCCATGGCCACGGTGGACGACACACAAGGATGTGAACAGGTGGTTGGACGGCGGCTCAGACTGTGGGAGAAGGGCTTTGAGGGGTAGGGTTTTGGGCTATGGTTCGTGTGCTTAAATAACTGGACGGGCGGAGCGTTCTGTTGAATTCGGAGGACTGGAGTAGGCTTCTTGGGCTCCGCCCTGGTGTGAATGCTGGGTAAGTGGCCAACCGGCCAGCCAACGTGATCAATCGCGGGCAGCCGGTCGGTTGGATCCGCTCTGAATGCACGGGCGGTTCTCGAGATGACACGGAGAGAGGGGTGATTTGTATGGGGCGAGTCGTCGCAGTCCGACATGACGAATATCGGGACTCCCCAGATCTTCCCTTGTTTGATTTCGGTTTGTAGGATTTCGAATGTCCAAACCAGTTTGAACAAATTTGATAATTGCCATTGGATGGCCAAAATGTCCGGTTGTTTAATCCGAATACTTGTGGGTGATTCGATAATCCGGGTTGAAGTTGCCCTCCAATTAACAGCTGCGGATGCAGGCTAGCTACATGCCCTGTTGGCAGCTTGCCCAGCTGGTGGTCATGTACAGGCCACGCGTATACATTGTCGTTGGGTCGACCATGGATGGTACGAGTCAAATACTCAGAAGGGTCGTACTCCACGCTCAGCGTACGGACAACAGTTCTCGACGGTGGCAGCTTCGTTTCTGTACAAAAGACAGTGGCTACTATCTGTTCACGTGGACATAGATTGGGCTATACATCATAAGTAAAGAATAAAACATCCGAAATATAAAGGAGTGGGAGGTCAAACCAAAGGCACATATATATTTGGACGTGAAGTATCTGCTCGCGAGCTTGTATGCTCCTGCATGAACATAAAATTCACAAAAAATGGTAAAAAAAAATTAAAAAAACTAAAGACAAAATTATGGCAAACATTAAGAATTTTTTTGCCACACGAAAATTTGGAAAATCACATAAAATGTTTCATCATAAAATCACATTCATGAAAGTTATGGCAAAAAAAAAGATGCTCTGAAAATGATACTTTTGAATCCATTTTGGAGCTCAGATTTTACTCTTTTTTGCCATGACTTGCATGAATGCGATTTCATGGTGAAACTATGCGAACACTTCAAATATTCCTTAATTTTTGGCACACGAAAAATTGTAAAAAATTTATATTTTTTAAATTACTGTTCGTACCAGGAGCATTTCAACTCGAGCTGAGATAGGTACTTTCGCATATATATCAACTTTCGTGGAACAGTGTTGGTAGGAGATGATGATTTCTACATGGACAAAGGGCATCTCCAACACCATCTCTCAAATCGCACGTAAACGTCTGGACCAAGGCGTCCGGATGTTTGTTGTCATCCAATGTGGTGCCACAAACGTTTGCGGTCCTTATTCTCACAAACTAGAAGCACCCTGAAGGTTTGCGGGAGTCCGGACATCCGCCTGCCTCTTTGTCCACGCAGGATTTGCTGTTGTTTGGCGAAGGGGAATGATTACCATGTATGTATACTTGGCAGAAGGTTATTTAGCATGTCCACTCTCGTCTAATTTGGCGGAACTGTGCAGTGTATGGTAGAAGGGTTTTGCAGAAGGCTATTTAGCACATGAAGGAAGGCTGTTGTGTGGAAGGGGGCTTGACTGTTTAGCACATGTTTGGTGAAAGGTTATTGCTAAAATAATATTTGAATAAAGGCAGACATTTAAGGTATTTGGTTGGATGGCCGACTCCTGTATTCATGTTTGTGGACAGATAGTGAGTTCGATTTGGGGATGAAGTTGGACACAACCTAAGAAGAGAAACTCTAGCAACATTATTATAATAGTCCGATCGTCATAATAATCGCTACTAAGACAATTTTGATTACAAAAACTGGTCTAGTAGAATTGTCATCCCTAGCTTTATCATCATATTTTTTGAAGACAGCTCTAAGTCGAGTCCGTGAGGCGTGAGACTCCATAACTGACAGTTGGGTGAACCAATGTAGCTCTCCCTTCATCCACCTAAATCTTGGCGCCACAGACATTTTAGGACATGCACACCCTTTCACTGCCACATATATCCTCGCGTTGTCATAGTTTGGTTCCACCTCTGTTCTCGGGACCATCACAATTTGGCCTCGCTAGCCTCCGCTAAGATGTTCTGGGACCTCCCACACTTCATTGCAGCTCGCGAGGGCTTCTGTCATTCGTCTGTGCCATCACTTCCGCTTCACAACCTCAAGGTGTTCGACAACTTGCTTGGAGGTAAATTTCCCCAAATTTGATCGTGTAGACTAGTCTAGCGGCTCAAAAATTCATGTAGATGACACAAGATTTGTATTTTGTGTAGATGGATCCAATGATATATGACGGTACATGCTACCGGGAGTTGTCGGGCTGCAAGAAAGTCGGTCACTTGGGCAGCCAAAGGGCCCTGATAGGGTAAGGCATGGCCAGGGCCCCTCGTTTCACAAAAAGCCATCGTTCCTAAAGATTCTCAACTTGGCATGCAAGTCAAGAACCCTCGCCCCCTGATCTAGACTTTAAGTCGGTTAGCAACACTACTATAGGAATGCCTGGCAGTGACGAGTGACAAAAGCCCAGCAGTGACAGGCAAGGCTCCTAGGGGCGCCCGCTGATTGGTCTCTGACTATAGCGCCAGAAAAGCTCTTGTCTGCTAGGACTACGTCGGTATTTCCCAAAAGAGGAAGGGATGATGCAGCACAGCGACGGTAGGTATTTCCCTCAGTGAAGAAACCAAGGTTATCGAACCAGTAGGAGAACCAAGCAACACAACGTAAACAGCACCTGCACAGAAATAACAACACCTCGCAACCCGACGTGTTAAAGGGGTTGTCAATCCCTATCGGGTAACGATGCGAGAAAATTGTAGTAGATTGAAATAATAGATCGCAAATAAAATAAAGTGCAGCAAAGTATTTTTGTATTTTTGGTTTAATAGATCTGAATCCAAATGCAAAGGAAAAGTAGATCGCAAGCCAATATATGAGAAAGAAGACCCGGGGGCCGTAGGTTTCACTAGTGGCTTCTCTCGAGAAAGATAGCAAACGGTGGGTAAACAAATTACTGTTGGGCAATTGATAGAACCTCAAATAATTATGACAATATCCAGGCATTGATCATTACATAGGCATCACGTCCAAGATTAGTAGACCGACTCCTGCCTGCATCTACTACTATTACTCCACACATCGACCGCTATCCAGCATGCATCTAGTGTATTAAGTTAATGAAAAATGGAGTAATGCAATAAGAATTATGAAATGATGTAGACAAGATCTGTTTATCTATTGCGTAGATATAGATCTCGTCTTTTTATCCTTAGTAGCAACAATACATACGTGTCGGTTCCCTTTCTGTCACTAGGATCAAGCACTGTAAGATCGAACCCACTACCGGGCACCTCTTCCCATTGCAAGATAAATATATCAAGTTGGACAAACAAAACCCAAATATCGGAGAAGAAATACGAGGCTATAAGAGATCATGCATATAAGAGATCAATGAAACTCAAATGACTTTCATGGATATAAAAAGATATAACTGATCATAAACTCAAAGTTCATCAGATCCCAACAAACACACCGCAAAAGAGTTACATCATATGGATCTCCAAGAGACCATTGTATTGAGAATTCAGCGAGAGAGAGAAAGCCATCTAGCTACTAACTACGGACCCGAAGGTCTACAAAGAACTACTCACGCATCATCGGAGAGGCACCAATGGAGGTGGTGAACCCCATCCGAGATGGTGTCTAGATTGGATCTGGTGGTTCTGGACTCTGCGGCGGTTGGATGAATATTTCGTCGACTCCCCTAGGGTTCTGGTATTTTTGGGGTATTTATATAGCAAAGAGGCGGTCCGGGGGGGCACCCGAGGTGGGCACAACCCACCAGGGCGCGCCTGGGCCTCCTGGCGCGCCCTGGTGGGTTGTCCCCTCCTCGGGACTCCCCCCAGGTGCAACCAGGGCCCAACTTCTTCCTTTTGGTCCATAGAAAATCATCGTGAATTTTCGTTGCATTTGGACTCCGTCTGATATTGATTTCCTGCGATGTAAAAAACATGGAAAAAAATAGCAACGTTGGAACTATGTCAATAGGTTAGTACCAAAAATGATATAAAATGACTATAAAAATGATTATAAAACATCCAAGATTGATAATAAAACAGCATGGAACAATAAAAAATAATATATACATTGGAGACGTATCAGCATCCCCAAGCTTAACTCCTACTCGTCCTCGAGTAGGTAAGTGATAAAAACAGAATTTTCGATGTGGAGTGTTGTTTATCACGTCATATCATATTCTTTTCTTTATAGCATGGACATTTGGACTTTTATGTGATTCAAAGAAATAGTCTAGTTGTGACATAATAATTTAGATACTCAAGCATATCAACAAGCAACCATGTCTTTCAAAATATCAACGCTAAAATAAGTTATCCCTAACCCATCATACTCAAACATTGATCCATTCATGAAACACACTCGAATATTAGCTATACCTAATACTTAAGTATGATCATATTGCCTGCTAGTTGGTGCCTACATATTCTACGAAGATCTTTATCGGTCAAACCGCATAACAACATACGTTGTTCCCTTTGTCATCGGTATGTTACTTGTCCGAGATTCGATCGTCGGTATCATCATACCTAGTTCAATCTCGTTACCAGCAAGTCTCTTTACTCGTTCCGTAATGCATCATCCCGCAACTAACTCATTAGTCACATTGCTTGCAAGGCTTATAGTGATGTGCATTACCGAGAGGGCCCACAGATACCTCTCCGATACACTGAGTGACAAATCCTAATCTCGATCTATGCCAACCCAACAAACACCTTCGGAGACACCTGTAGAGCATCTTCATAATCAGCCAGTTACGTTGTAACGTTTGATAGCACACAAGGTGTTCCTTCGGTATTCGGGAGTTGCATAATCTCATAGTCAGAGGAACATGTATAAGTCATGAAGAAAGCAATAGCAATAAAACTCAACGATCATAATGCTAAGCTAACGGATGGGTCTTGTCCATCACATCATTCTCTAATGATGTGATCTCGTTCATCAAATGACAACACATGTCTATGGTCAGGAAACTTAACCATCTTTGATTAACGAGCTAGTCTAGTAGAGGCATACTAGGGACACTTTGTTTTGTCTATGTATTCACACATGTATCAAGTTTCCAGTTAAAACTATTCTAGCATGAATAATAAACATTATCATGATATAACGAAATAAAATAATAACTTTATTATTGCCTATAGGGCATGTTTCCTTCACCTAGATCTTTCCTCACCACATGATGCTTGCCAAAGGAGAAAAATAAAAAGGAATAGAAGAAAAACTTTGACTCTTTGCATAAAAGTAAATACATAAAAGTAAAAGATACGCCCTTCGCAGAGGGAAGCAGAGGCTGCCATGCGCTTATTTGTTTGTATGCTCAATCCCTTAATGCAAAAGAATGTCACGTTGTATTGCCCCTTAAGATGACAACCTTTATTATGCAGTCTGTCGCTTTTATTGTTTGTCATCCAAGTTCATATAACGCTCAATTTTCTCTTACACTAAATGATCTCACACTTTTAGAAGCAATTTTTATTGCCTTTTTGCACCGATGACAACTTACTTGAGGGATCTTGCTCAATACCTAGGTTGGTATGGTGGACACTTGAAAATAAGATTTGGGTTTAAGGGTTTTTGGATGCACAAGTAGTATCTCTAATTAGTGCGGAATTTTTGGCTAGCAAAGATAGGGGAAAGCACCACATGTTGAAGGATCTATGACAATATGACTTCTATGTGAATATAAACAAACATAAACCATTAAGTTATCTTCCTTGTCCAACGTCAACAATTTTGGCATATAATATTTTGATGAGAGCTCAAAATCACAAAATATTTCTAGGATAGTATATTTATATGTGAATCTTCCCTTCCCTTATTAATTCTTTCATGAGTTGCATCATTGACTAATGCTATGTTTGTCAATCTCTAATAAAATTTCCTACTTATACTTTTCCTTATGTGGTGCCATCACCTACCATAGGATTAGTATATGATATTATTGATTTATTTCCTTTCTTTTATTTATTTCCTTTCTCTTTTTTTTTCTTTCTTATTTCTTTTCTTTATTTGCAACATGAAAGTAAAGAAAGCAAAAACACAAACTAAACTTTATTATATAACTTGCACACGATTACAAGTATAGATCACTAAGCAAACTCTCAAAGAAGAAAGGATTGAACTAAACTTTATTCTAAAGAAAAAGATCAAACTGAGATAAGTAAAAGAAAAAATATAGTGGGATGATACTATACCGGGGCACCTCCCCCAAGCTTGGCGGAATTATAGGGGAGTTCCCATACCCGATACTCAATTCTCTTTTGGTGGTGAAGAAGATGGTGGTGGTGATGACAATTGTGCTTTCAACTTTTTCATATTGTAGTTGAGGAGAGCAATTTCCTCCTTTAAATCATTGACTTCCAACTCCAGCTTCAAGATCTTGTCACATAAATCCCCTTTTCTTTACTGCCGAAAACGAGAAGGAATAGATTGATTTTTAGAACGGTTAGCTCTTTTAGGCAGACTTGACTTTTTGAACTCCACGTGCATATCCCCAGGTTGAGGTAGAGGAACATCATCCTCATCTGAGCTAGAATCATCGATCCTCATCAAGTGAGCATCCTCCTCATCATCCGTAGTTCGACCATAGGGAGATAGGTCCCCATAGGTCTTTGGGTCAGCAATGAGATGTGAGACATAGCTCTCTCCATTGGAGTCTTGAGACGACATATTTTCAAAGCTGCGCAGAAAATAGCAAGAAAAGAGAACAGAGGATTTCTTCGCGATACGGTGGTTAACAGGTTCGGGAAGTATATATAGATTTTTTTATCTTGGATGACAAGAATACGGGAGAAAAACGGAGTCCGGGAAGGTGTCCCAAGTGGGCACAACCCACCTGGGCGCGCCAGGCAAGCCTGGCGCGCCCTGGTGTCTTGTACCCAACACGGTATGCTTCCTGGAAGTTTCTTTATTTTCAAAATTCTTAAATATTCCAAAACTGATAAAAAAATATTTTTATGGATTTTCCGGAGTCTGTTTACTTACCGTATCACGTACCTCCTTATTTTCACGATTCTAGAGTGTTCTGGAAGGACTCTTTTATATGTTCTTCCGGTGTCAAAGTTTGGATAATATTACTTTCAACATTAATGGGCGTACCTGAGATATAATGCTTTATTCGTTGCCCATTGACAACCTTCGGGTTAGTACCTTCGGAATTATTTATTTTGATGGCTCCAGACCGATAAACCTCCTCGATGACATAAGGGCCTTCCCATTTTGAGAGGAGCTTTCCTGCAAAAAATCTAAAATGAGAGTTGTACAAAAGAACATATTCTCCGACTTTAAACTCCGATTTTGAATTCTTTTATCATGCCATCTTTTAACTTTTTCTTTGAATAATTTTGCATTTTCATAAGCTTGGGTTCTCCATTCATCTAATGAGCTAATATCAAATAACCTCTTTTCACCAGCAAGTTTGAAATCATAGTTGAGCCCTTTGATGGCCCAATATGCTTTATGTTCTAACTCAAGAGGCAAATGAAAAGTTTTTCCATAAACCCTTTTATAAGGAGACATACCCATAGGGTTTTTATATGATGTTCTATAATCCCAAAGTGCATCATCTAATTTCTTAGACCAATTCTTCCTGGACCTATTAACAGTCTTTTGCAAAATTAATTTTATTTCTGTATTGCTAAGTTCAACTTCACCACTAGACTGAGGATGATAAGGTGATGGAACTCTATGGTTAACATCATACTTGGCAAGCATTTTACGGAAAGCACCATGAATAAAGTGTGAACCACCATCAGTCATTAAATATCTAGGGACTCCAAACCTTGGGAAACTAACTTCCTTAAGCATTTTAATAGAGGTGTTGTGATCAGCACTACTGGTTGGAATAGCTTCTACCCATTTAGTAACATAATCAACAGCAACCAAAATATATGTATACCCATTAGAGGAAGGAAAAGGTCCCATGTAATCAAATCCCCAAAATGAAATGGTTCAACAGCAAGTGAATAATTCTTAGGCATTGCTTGACGCTTACCGATATTACCTATTCTCTGACATTCATCACAAGATGAGACGAACTTACGGGCATCCTTGAAGAGAGTAGGCCAATAAAATCTAGAATGCAATACCTTATGAGCGGTTCTATATCCAGCATGATGCCCTCCATAAGCTTCGGAGTGACATTTCCGTAGGATTTGTCCCTGTTCATGCTCAGGTACACAATGTCTAATAATACCATCTACTCCTTCTTTATAAAGATGTGGGCCATCCCAAAAGTAATGTCTTAAATCATAGAAGAATTTTTTCTTTTGTTGGTATGTAAAGCTAGGTGGTAAATATTTAGCAACAATGTAATTAGCATAATCAGCATACCAAGGAGTACTGTGAGCAACATTTATTGCAGCTAACTGCTCATCAGGAAAACTATCATCAATAGGTAGTGGGCCATCAGGCACATTTTCAAGCCTAGTCAAATTATCAGCTACTGGGTTCTCAGCTCCTTTTCTATCAATGATATGTAAAAAAAAAATCTTGTAACAAGAGAACCCATCTAATAAGTCTAGGTTTAGCATCTTTCTTTTCCATAAGATATTTAATAGCAGCATGGTCTGTGTGAACAGTTACTTTGGAATCAACAATATAAGGTCTAAATTTATCACAAGCAGACACCACTACTAAAAATTCCTTCTCAGTAGTAGCATAACTTCTTTGAGCATTGTCTAGAGTTTTACTAGCATAATGAATAACATTCAATTTCTTATCAAGTCTTTGTCCTAGAACAGCACCAACAGCATAATCACTAGCATCACACATAATTTCAAAAGGCAAGTTCCAATCAGGTGGCTGAATAATAGGTGCAGAAATTAAGGCTTTCTTGAGTGCTTCAAAGGCTTCTAAACAATCATCATCAAAAACAAAGCAATATCCTTTTGCAAAAGACTAGTAAGAGGCCTAGAAATTTTAGAAAATTCTTTGATAAATCTCCTATAGAAACCAGCATGGCCTAGGAAACTATGAATACCTTTTATATCTTTAGGACATAGCATTTTGTCAATAGCATCAACCTTAGCTTGGTCCACTTCAATACCTATTTCAGAAATTTTATGACCCAAGACAATGCCTTCATTAACCATAAAGTGGCACTTCTCCCAATTCAAGACAAGATATGTTTGTTCACATCTCTGCAAAACTCGATCAAGATTGCTTAAACAATCATCAAAAGACTTCCCATAAACAAAAAAGTCATCCATGAAAACCTCAACAATCTTTTCACAAAAATCAGAGAATATAGTAGTCATACATCTTTGAAAGGTACCAGGTGCATTACATAAACCAAAAGGCGTGCGTCTATAAGCATAAGTTCCAAAGGGATAAGTAAAAGTGGTCTTTTCTTGATCAGGTTGAGAAACAGGTATTTGTGAAAAACCAGAGTATCCATCAAGGAAGCAAAAGTGTGTGTGCTTAGATAATCTTTCAAGCATTTGATCAATAAAAGGCAAAGGGTAATGATCTTTTCTAGTTGCTTTGTTTAATTTTTTAAAATCAATTACCATTCTATAGCCTGTAACAATTCTTTGTGGAATAAGTTCATTCTTATCATTAGGAACAACAGTTATACATCCTTTCTTAGGGACACAATGAACAGGACTTACCCATATACTATCAGCTATAGGATAGATTATACCTGCTTCCAGAAGTTTTAATATTTCCGTTCTTACCACCTCTTTCATCTTCAGATTTAACCGACGTTGGTGGTGAACAACTGGTTTAGCATCAGGTTCCATATTAATTTTGTGTTGACATAGAGTGGGACTAATGCCCTTTAAATCATCAAGAGTATATCCAATAGCAGCCCGGTGCTTCCTTAGAACTTTCGATAATGTTTCTTCTTCATGTTCTGAAAGGCTAGCACTGATAATAACAGGATATATTTTCTTTTCATCAAGATAAGCATATTTCAAAGTGTCTGGCAATTGTTTTAATTCAAACACATGATCACCTTTAGGTGGAGGAGGACCTCCTAGAGTTTCAATAGGCAAATTGTGTTTAAGTAGAGGACGTTGTTTAAAGAAAATCTTATCTATTTCATTTATTTCATGCATATGTAAATCATTTTCATGGTCTAGCAAATATTGTTCCAAAGGATCAGTAGGTGGCACAACAATAGAAGCAAGACCAATTAATTCATCCTTACTAGGCAATTCTTTTTCATGAAGATTTCTACTAAACTTGGAAAAATTAAACTCATGAGACTCATCACCGAAATTAACACTGACAGTTTGTTTCTTGCAATCTATCTTAGCATTAACTGTGTTCAAGAAAGGACTACCAAAGATAATGGGACAAAAGTCATCTTGTGCGGAACCAAGAACAAGGAAATCAGTAGGGTATTTTATTTTCTCATACAATAATTCAACATCTCTAACAATCCCAAATGGTGATATCATGTCTCTATTTGCAAGTTTAATAGTAACATCTATTTCTTCTATCTCTGTAGGTGCTATGTCTTTCATAATTTCTTGATATAAAGAATAAGGAATAGCACTCACACTAGCACCCATGTCACATAAACCATGATAACGGTGATCTCCTATTTTAACTGAGATGATAGGCATGCCCACAACAGGTCTATGTTTATCCCTTTTATCAGGTTTGGCAATTCTAGCAGCTTCTTCACAGAAGTAAATAACATGCCCATCAATATCTTCTTCTCAGAGATCTTTAACCATAGCAATGCTAGGTTCTACTTTAATTTGTTCATCAGGTTTAGGTGTTCTAATATAGCTTTTGTTAACCACAGTTGAAACTTTAGCATGTTCCTTTATCCTAACAGGGAAAGGTGGTTTCTCAATATAAGCAGAAGGAACAACTGGATCAACATTATAAAGTATAGTTTTTTCTCTAACTGGCACCGGTTCTTTAGTTTATTCTTTAATAGGTGGGTGATATTTAAACTACTTCTCTTTATGGAGTTCAACATGAGTAGCAAATGATTCACAAAAGGAGGCTACTATCTCAGAGTCAAGTCCATATTTAGTGCTAAACTTTTGAAAAGCATCGGTATCCATAAAAGATTTAACACAATCATACTTAACTTTAATACCTGACTCTTTACCTTCGTCAAGTTCCCAATCTTCAGAGTTGAGTTTAATTCTTTCCAAAAGATCCCACCGGAATTCAATAGTCTTCTTCATAAAGGAACCAACACAAGAAGTATCAAGCATGTTTGATCATTACGAGAAAGCCGAGCATAAAAGTTATGGATAATAATTTCTCTTGAGAGCTCATGATTGGGGCATGAATATAACATTGACTTAAGCCCCCCCCCACCCCCCACCCCCAATCTAGAGCGATGCTTTCTCCTTCACGAGGCCAAAAATTATATATATAATTCCGATCACGATGAACTAGATGCATAGGATAAAAAATTTGGTGGAACTCCAATTTCAAACGATTCCAATTCCATGTTCCAATATCATCGCATAGCCTATACCATGCCAATGCTTTTCCCTTCAAAGATAAAGGGAAACCTTTTTCATCACTTCATCTCCGGGTAAACCTGCAAGCTTAAACAATCCACAAATTTGTTCTACATATATCAAGTGCATATCAGGATGTTCGGTTCCATCTCCTGCATAAGGATTAGCTAGCAGTTGTTCTATCATACCCGAAGGAATTTCATATTCAATATTTTCAGTAGGTGCAGTAGGTTGAGGGGTAGCTAATTGTGGTTCTGGATGAGGTGAAGATACCCCGAACAAACCCCTCAAAGGATTGTTTTCCATAGTAACAAGTGACAATAAATTTCAGCACACTATATAAATGTTTCCTTACCAAAGGCGCTTCACTCCCCGGCAACGGCGCCAGAAAATAGCCTTGATGACCCACTAGTATAGGGGATCAATTGTAGCTCTTTTCAATAAGTAAGAGCGTCGGACCCAACGAGGAGCAGAAGGAAATGACAAGTAGTTTTCGGTAAGGTAATGTCCGCAAGTGCTGAAATTGTAAGTAGAGGAGTAGTTTGATAGCAAGATAATTTGTAACGAGCAAGTAACGATAGTAGTAACAAATAGGCAGCAAGGTAGCCAAATCCTTTTGAGGCAAAGGACATGCCAAAAAGGTCTCTTATGATAAGCAAAGCGTTCTTGAGGGTACACGGGAATTCCATCTAGTCACTTTCATCATGTTGGTTCGATTGGTGTTCGCTACTTTGATAATTTGATATGTGGGTGGACCGGTGCTTAGGTGTTGTTCTTACTTGAAAAAACCTCCTACTTATGATTAACCCTCCCGCAAGCATCCGCAACTATGAGAAAAGTATTAAGAATAAATTATAATCATAGCATTAAACTTTTGGATCCAATCGGTCCCTTACGGAATAGCGCATAAACTGGGTTTAAGCTTCTGTCACTCTCGCAACCCATCATTTAATTGCTACTCCACAATGCATTCCCTTAGGCCCAAATATGGTGAAGTTTCATGTAGTCGACGTTCACATGACACCACTAAGGGAATCACAACATACATACTATCAAAATATCGAACACATATCAAATTCACATGATTACTTGCAACATGATTTCTCCCGCGACCTCAAGAACAAAAGTAACTACTCACAAATAATAATCATGCTTATGATCAGAGGAGTATTAAATAGCATATTGGATCTGAACATATAATCTTCCACCAAATAAACCATATAGTAATTAACTACAACACTACTAGTCACCCACAAGCACAAATCTATAGTTTCGGTAACAAGATTAAACACAAGAGATGAACTAGGGTTTGAGATGAGATGGTGTTGTTGAAGATGTTGATGGAGATTTCCCTCCCCAAGATGGGAGAGTTGTTGGTGATGATGATGACGATGATTTCCCCCTCCGGGAGAGAAGTTCCCCTGGCGGAATCGCTCCACCGGAGGGCAAAAGTGCTCCTTCCCAAGTTCTGCCTCGAGACGGCAGTGCTCCGTCCCGAAAGTCTTCTGCTTATTTTTTTTTCTAGGTCAAAATGACTTATATACCAGAATATGGGCACCGGAGGTGGGCCGAGGAGGGCACAACCCACCAGGGTGCGCCTGGGCTCCCTGGCGCTCCCAGGTGGGTTGTGCCCACCAGGTAGGCCCCTCTGGTAGTTATTGGCTCCAATAATTCTTAAATATTCCATAAAAAATCCTCATGAAGTTTCAGCTTGTTTGGAGTTGTGCAGAATAGGTGGCCTGACGTAGCTTTTCCAGGTCCAGATTTCCAGCTGCCGGAATTCTCCCTCTTGGTGTGTACCTTGCAAATTATGAGAGAAAAGGCATTAGAATTACTCCAAAAAGCATTACTATGGACAAAAACATTATAAATAACAGTAAGAAAACATGATGCAAAATGGACGTATCAGCGGCTGGCGGCGGTGTGCTTCGGCCAGCGTTGGTGTGGCCCGGCGGTGATGCTGTTGCGTGCCGCAGTGCTCTCGACATGACAATGCGACCGTTGGCCGTGGGGCGGCGCAGTGGCGCTGGTGGCTGGCGGCGCCCGCCCAGCCCAGATCTGGGCTCATTTGGACCCCATCTAGGTTGGGGAGGGCCAGTGGCTCGGCATTCGGCTGCGGCGCTTCCTGATGGTGGAGAGGTGGCGGCGGTCTGCGGGCAGTGAGGACTTCATCGATCGGCGACCTACAGCATGGTGGCAGGACTGTCCGGGTCCACGTGGACCCATCCGGGCTGCCGAGGCCCGGCAAGTCCTCGTTGCCGCGTCCGGTCGGCTACGTTGCGGCGGTGGAGGCTGTCCCCTCCTTCTCGTCGAGTTGTGCTCGCTCCCGTGGCCGGTGTGGCCTTTCCCTCTCCAGGTCTCGTGTTGGCAGCTCCTGTGAGGCGGCGAGGATTTTCCGGTAATTGTGGTGGCTCAAGCTGGTGGGCGGATGATGGGGTGGTGCATTTCAAAGTGTCTGGGGGGTGGTGGTGGTCGTGGATCAGGAGAAATCCTTGTCGGCTTGTCTGGCACCAACGCGGTGACGCCTAAGGGCGTCGTCAGTCCTTCCTGAGGGCGTTGGGTGTATCCCTTCCCCACTATCCCCCGTGTACCGAGGGAAACCCTGGAACTTGTTCGGGCAACAATGGCGGCGATGTCTCATCCCTTCTTGAAGGTGTTGCTTGGTGCATGGCGCTTCGCGATGCTGGGAGCATGGTGGTATTTCTTCGGAGGGTGTAGCGGTTGCCGGGCTTCCTTTCTCCGTTGATCTGCCGGTGTCGGCATTTATTTCTCTTTGTTTTTTCTTCTTGTCTTTCATTTTGGGCTTTTCTGTGTTATAGCCCCAGCAGGCTGGATGTATCGGACATTTGCTTTATATATAAAGCGGGGGGGGCCCTTTATCGTCATGGTTCTATCCCTTTGTTTGCGCACTTCTACTTCGAATGTGCGCCCCTTATCATCCTCAAAGTGCGTATTCTCACTGGATAGATTGTTGAAGTCAACTCTTAGGTTGCACGGGATATACTATGAAATATACTATGAAACAGTTAATAATTAATGGTAAAGTCAGTAAAAGAATTACGCAAATTGTTTGAATTGAATACTAATTGAAGTTAAATACCGTTACCACTAGTTTTTTTCCAATCCCTCCTTCAAGAAGAGCCCAAATTGTAATGCAGTTAGCAAACTATCCATACATGGACTTTTGCAGATATGGCACATCTAACACCCCATGACCCTATGAATCATTATGAAACACTTATCAATTGTAAATAGTTTACATGAATACTAGCTTATGGAAGCAATATTGAGAAGAGTAAGCGGTTAAAAAGGGTCAAAAACGGCGGGAAAAATCGGCATGACATTTGCTAAAAAAGTGAACATATTGAGTGCTAGAAATTTGGCAAAATGGAAGTTAATCAACGTTTCGCCAAAACATTGGCACATATTGTTTAATCCCTGTAAATAACATGCTAAGATCATGTACTTAGCAAATTAAACTCGATTCAACTTGTTTCTCATAGCAAAATTAAACTCGGTTCCACTCATATGTAAGAAAATTAAACATGCTAAGCCCATGCACTTGAACAATGTGAGATATTACAATGCCACTCTAATAATTGAACAACTAACAATTTTAATCCTAGATACCTAGTAATAAACACAAATACTTAGTGGCCGAGAGAGAGAGAGAGAGAGAGAGAGGAGTGGAAATGAAATTCGGCATGACCTTTGCTTAAAAAGTGAACATATTCAGTGCCAGAAATTTGGCGAAACTGAAATGAATCAACGTTTTGCCAAAACATTGGCACTCATTATTGAATCCCTACGAATAAAATAGAATAGAACATGTACAAAATGGCAGACTTAAGTATGTAGAGACAATGTTCCTCTAACATTACCTCTTTCTATTGCAATACAAGAAAAATGAAACAACATTGCCACAGTCTAAATTAAACTAGGAAGTTCGAGAGGCAAACCCTAACCCTATCTCAAGCCTAAATTAAACTATGAAGTATCTAGAGGAAAACCCTAAACCTAACTAAAGCCAATCTATGAAGTATCTAGAGGCAACGACAGACAAGAGGGTGCTAGTATACCGTGGGCGGCGGCTCCAACGGCGGGCTCGACGGCGGACACAAGTACTGAGGGACAGCGGCTCCAGCGGCGGGCTCGACAGCGGACACAAGTACTGAGGTACAGTGGCTCCAGCATTTGAGGCAATGGATGGCGTGGAAGGCGGATCCGGCAGCGGTCGCGGTAGCGGACGACGTGGAAGGAGGCTTCGGTGGATTGAAGGGACGATGGTGGGATTCGGACGAGCGTGAAGGGGGAGATGAGAGGAACTGGCGAGAAATGAAAATGAATGTAAGGCTGGATCGGCCGGGCGTAAGGGGGTATGTGTGTGAAAGCACAAGTGCTCCCTGGGTGATTTTGGTAATTAATGTCAACATATCTCTTGTTGGATTAATACTTTTATCTAGTATATTTCAGATGAGTTCAACAGTGGAGTGGCGTGGACAAGAGGACGTGGAACCCCTTCTAGATGCTAAGGAAAGGAGATTGGCAAAAGCCCAAAGCTCAGGACTCTACTTTTTCATTTCAGTGATCCAAGATCACATTGAGTCCATAGGAAAAGCAAATACTATTAAAAGGGGATGAGGTGTTGCTTAATGGCTTGCTTGCTCAATGTGCTTAGTGATATGCTCCAAAAACCCTCAACGACTTTCTCATATCCACATATGTCCCAAACCAAAAGTCAAACTCGGCCCCATCAATTTGTTCTATCCGGCGGCACCGAGTTCATTTGCCATAGCCACTGCGAGAAACCCTAGTCATTTCGGTCTCACCGATAGGGATCTCGGTCTCACCGAGATGGGATTGCAAACTCTCTGTTTCCCTTTGTAACATTTCGGTCCCACTGAGATGTGCGATCGGTCCCACCGTGTTCGCAATGCAAACTCTCTGTTTCCCCTTCATAACATTTTGGTCTCAGCGAGATGAGCGAATCAGTCCCACCGAGTTTGCCTGACCAACTCTCTGGTTAGCTTATTACCAAAGTCGGTCCCACCAAGTTTGTGTAATCGGTCTCACCGAGATTACCTTATGCCCTAACCCTAATGAAATCGGTCCCACCGAGTTGACATGTCGGTCCCACCGAAAAGCCTAACGTTCACATTTTGAACTAAATCGGTCTGACCGAGTTTTCTGATTCGGTCCCACCGAGTTTGGTGAATTGTGTGTGGAGGCTATATATACCCCTCCACCCACTCTTCACTCGTGGAGAGAGCCATCAGAACGTGCCTACACTTCCAGCATACATTTTCTGAGAGAGAACCACCTACTCATGTGTTGAGATCAAGATGTTCCATTCCAACCACATAAATCTTGATCTCTAGCCTTCTCCAAGTTGCTTTCCACTCAAATCATCTTTCCACCAAATCCAAATCCATGAGAGAGAGTTGAGTGTTGGGGAGACTATCATTTGAAGCACAAGAGCAAGGAGTTCATCATCAACACACCATCTATTACCTTTTGGAGAGTGGTGTCTCCTAGATTGGTTAGGTGTCACTTGGGAGCCTCCGTAAAGATTGTGGAGTTGAACCAAGGAGTTTGTACGGGCAAGGAGATCGCCTACTTCATGAAGATCTACCCTAGTGAGGCAAGTCCTTCGTGGGCGATGGCCATGGTGGGACAGACAAGGTTGCTTCTTCGTGGACCCTTCATGGGTGGAGCCCTCCGTGGACTCGCGCAACCGTTACCCTTCGTGGGTTGAAGTCTCCATCAACGTGGATGTACGATAGCACCACCTATCGGAATCACGCCAAAATCTCCATCTCTCCAATTGCATTTGCACACTCCAATCCCATCCCTTTACATTCTCACAAATAGCATGCTTTACTTTCCTCTGCTCATATACTCTTGTCATGCTTGCTTGATATGTATTGTGAATGTTTAAACTTGTGCTTAAACTCCACCTTAACTTGAAGAAAATAAAAACTGCAACTTTTCTTTGCTAAGAGTCTATTCACCCCTCCTCTAGACGCCTCTTCTCTATCCTTTCAATTGGTATCAGGGCATTGGTCTCCATTGCTTTGGTTTAAACACCTTTGGAGGAAGATGGATGAATCTACGTTGGGGAGTCTTAGACATAGAGTTCCTATACTTGATGGAGAGTACTTTCATGAGTGAAAAAATGAGATGCTTGTGATTTTCAATGAATATCATTTGAGCAAGTATATTACTAGCCCTTGTGCACCTCATGTTGATCCTATGCATCCTACCCTTGATGAGTCCATTGACATGATCCGAAACCTTACAACTGTTAATCTTATCACTAGAGGTTTACCTAGAAACTTGATTGGTTGCTTGCCTACTCTTGATTGTGCCAACACTATATGAAGATTTCTTGAGGGACGATTTCCAAACTATTCCTTGAATAGATGAGATCCTTCATAAGTCTATTGCTCTGACTAAGATGAGTCCTAATGATCCTAAGTATGGTGATTGTTTGTTTGAGCTTCGTGACCTTATGCGTGCCAAAGGAGATGTTGGAATCATTAGCAATATCATCTCCGAAGTCATTAGAATCTGTAAAGATGCACATTGTCATGGTCATAAATCTAATGAATCACTCTCTCAAGGAATTGACCCATCACAAGATGATGTTGAACACGGATACTATGATGAGGATGATGATAGTGACTTCGATCTCGATGAGTCTATGAGACACTTTGCTCTTATGGCTAATCTTCACGGCTACATGGATGGAGGAAAGGAATGGGTCCTTGATAGTGGATGTACCGATCATATGACTGGAGATAAGGATATGTTTCGTGAGCTTGCTGAAAACAACGGCCCTCGAAAGTATGTCACTTTTCGTGATAACTCAAAGGGTAAGGTGGTTAGCCTTGGTAAGGTGGCCATCTCACATGATAGCTTCATACAAAATGTTATGCTCGTTGAATCTCTTGGCTATAATTTAATTTCCGTATCTAGACTTGCTGACTTTGGTTTCAATGTCCTATTTACTGAAGTAGATTGCCAAGTGTTTCGCAGAGATAATAATAATATGGTCTTTAACGGTATACGTAGAGGTGATCTTACATTGTTGATTTCACTAAAAAGGCTCAACCTAGAATTTGCTTTATTGCTAAATCTTCTAAAGGTTGGTTGTGGCATAGAAGGTTAGGTCATGTGGGCATGCGAAATCTTGATAAGCTTATTAAAGTTAATCATATCCTTGGAGTGAAAGATGTTATATTTGACAAGGATAGATTGTGTAGTGCTTGTCAAGCAGGAAAACAACTTGGATGAAGTCACCCCGTGAAGAACATCATGACCACGAGAAGACCGCTCGAGCTTCTTCACATGGATCTTTTTGGTCCCAATGCCTACAAGAGTCTTGGTGGAAACTCATTTGGTCTAGTCATAGTCGATGATTTTTCAAGATTTACGTGGGTGTTCTTTCTTGATGATAAATCGTAGGTCCAAAAGATCTTCAAGAACTTCGTTAGGAAGGCCCAAAATCAATTTGAAGTGAAGATCAAGAAGGTTCGCAGCGACAACGGAACGGATTTCAAGAACACAAATGTGGATACCTTTCTTGACGAAGAAGGGATTTCACACGAGTTCTCGGTTACGTACACACCTCAACAAAATGGAGTTGTTGAGAGGAAGAACCGGACTCTTATTGAGATGGCGAGAACGATGCTTGATGAGTACAAGACTCAAAAAGACTTTTGGGTAGAAGCGGTTGAGACGGCTTGTCATGCAACAAACTGCCTGTATCTTCACAAGCTACTCGGCAAGACGGCATACGAGCTTCTCACCGGTAACAAACCCCAAGTTGGATACTTTCGAGTATTCTGCTCAAAGTGTTACATTCTTGATAAGCATCATCATTCTAAATTTGCTCCTAAATCTCATGAAGGTTTCCTACTTGGTTATGGCTCAAACTCTCACACTTACCGTGTCTACAATAGTTTCACCCGAAAGGTTGAAGAGACGGTAGATGTGAAGTTTGATGAATCTAACGGCTCGCAAGTAGAGCAATTGCCAATTGATGTAGGAGACAAAGACCCTTCAGAAGCAATCCAAGACTTGTCTATTGGCAAAATTCGTCCAACGGAGGTGAAGGAGAGTACCTCGTCCGTCCAAGTGGAAGCTTCTACATCATGACAAGGTGAACCAAGAGTTGACACAGAAGCATCCACAAGTGGGACACACCAAGATGAAGAAAACGAGGAAGTACACCAAGATGAACCTCATCAACCTCCTTCTCCACCACGACAAGAGAACGACAACGTCAACAATGAAGAAGGCCAAGAAGAAGGACAAGATGATGATGAAGATGTTCCACCCCGACCCAAGCAAAAGCTCTCACGAGTTCGAGCAAGAGTCTCAAGAGACCATCCCGTCGAACAAATCTTCAATGATATTCAAACCGGGAGAATCACTCTCTCTAAAACTCGTTTGGCTAATTTCTATGAACATTATTCATTCATCTCTAGCATTGAACCTATGAAGGTTGAAGAAGCATTAGAAGATCCAGATTGGATAAATGCCATGCATGAAGAGTTACACAACTTTGAGAGAAACCAAGTGTGGACATTGGTCGAGAAGCCCGACAACAACCACAACATCACTGGTACCAAATGGGTGTTTTGCAACAACCAAGACGAAGATGGACAAGTTGTTCGCAACAAAGCACGTCTTGTTGCCCAAGGCTACACACAAGTCAAAGGTATGGACTATGGTGAGACATATGCTCCCGTTGCTAGACTTGAGTCCATCTGCATCTTACTTGCCTATGATAATCATGATATCACCTTGTACCAAATGGACATTAAAGTGCTTTTCTAAATGCTGAAATCGAGGAGGAAGTGTATGTTAAACAACCTCCCGACTTTGTCAATCCTAAGAAGCCCGACCATGTTTACAAACTTCACAAAGCTCTTTGTGGTCTTAAACAAGCTCCTAGAGCATGGTATAAATGCTTGACAAAGTTTCTTATTGAAAAAGTCTTTGAGATAGGAAAGATAGATTCTACTCTTTTTACTAAAAGGGTTAATGGTGAACTATTTGTGTGCCAAATTTATATTGATGATATCATATTTGGTTTGACTAACCCTCATTTTAGTGAAAAGTTTGGGAAGCTAATGTCGAAGAAGTTTGAGATGTCTATGATGAGTGAACTCAAGTTCTTTCTTGGTTTGCAAATCAAGCAAACTAAGGAGGGCACCTTTGTTTCTCAAACAAAATACACCAAGGAATATTCAAGAAGTTCAACATGCAAGAAAGCAAAGGTATGAAAACACCCATGCCTACTAGTGGACATCTTGACTTGACCAAGGATGGCAAGTCGTTTGACCAAAAGGTTTATCACTCTATGATTGGTTCATTGTTATATCTATGTGCCTCCCGTCCCAATATTATGCTAAGTGTGTGTGCATGTGTGCACGATATCAAGCGGCCCCCAAAGAATGTCATCTTAAGGCTGTGAAAAGGATAGTGAGATACTTAATACATACACCAAATTTTGGCATTTGGTATCCTAAGAGGTCTTCTTTTGATCTTGTTGGCTACTCCGACTCGGACTATGCCGGAGACAAGGTTGATAGAAAGTCCGCTTCGGGTACTTGTCAATTTCTTGGTAGATCTCTTGTGTCTTGGTCCTCCAAGAAACAAAACTCGGTATCCTTATCCACCGCCGAAGCGGAATACATTGTCGTCGGTTCATGTTGTGCTCAATTACTTTGGATGACCCAAACTCTTAAGGATTATGGGATCAATGTGAAACATGTTCCATTGCTTTGTGACAATGAGAGTGCTATTAAGATTGCTCATAATCCCGTGAAACATTCTCGAACTAAGCATATTGAAGTTCGGCATAATTTCATTCGAGATCATGTTGCCAATGGGGACATTGATCTTAAGCAAGTTCGTACCGATAAGCAATTGGCGAATATATTCACCAAACCGCTTGATGAGAAAGTATTTTGCCGTTTGAGAGGTGAATTGAACATCATTGATACTTCAAACTTGGAGTAGAAACTCCATTTGGATACATGCAAGGCATGAGCCTATGACTAATCCTTGACTTTTCTCTTATGATGATGATCATGTGTCTTGGATATATTTGTACCCTTGCATGATATCTAACCATTGTAGGTACTTGGATGAATCTAAATCCATGAGATTACAACTCACTCACATCTTGAGCAATCTTTACATCACCAAGTCTCTACACCATGGTGGTTGAAAACAAGGAAGCATGAAACCCTTCAACATATCCTTTGACAAATTCTATATATCAAATTTCAGTTGGTATCAAATTTCATGATTGTCATTTTGGATACTCAAGTGCTATTCCTTGAAAGAGTAACCCATCTAGGTGGATGAACTCAAACTACAAGAGGTGCTCCAAACCAATGATGCGCTACATCAACCTTGAGCATCCCACACAAGTTCAACTACATGACCAAGTTCAACACCACCACCCAAGGTATGATATTCCATCTTAGAGAAGCTTTACCCCAAGACATGGGTCAAAGCAGCTCAACAAGATGTGAATACATCAAAATGCTTAAACGAAAAATGGTAACCCCATTTTGAGCTTAAACGATGAGTATGACCTACGATCAAGTGCTCTCACTTGACTCCTCAGTCAATGTACTCAAACATAGGTGACTTTGTCGCCGCCCAATTCTAGATGAAGTTCTCTAGTGTTTTTGTGAGTTCTTGCATTTGCTCCTTGCATATTTGTTCCCTTTCAAAAAAACTTCATCTAGATTTCTTTTCTTTTCTCTGATTTGTTCTGCATTCCCTACATCCAATTCATTGCAAATCCTTCAGTTAATTCCTTGCAAATCTTTGTGAGATCCTTCTTGCCTAGTGAGCTGAGGTGACTAGTGTTCTCTCTGTGTTGAACTCGGACACACCGATCCGTCTCTTTCGGTCGAACCGAATCATTTCGGTTCCACCGAAGAATACAACTCGATGTTACCGATTTCATTGCAGAGAAGACAATTTTCCATTTGCATCTTGCATATTTACTCCAGCTCCACTCGATGACTCTTGTCCTCTACTTGTATCACATTCTACAAGCTGCTTTGCTCTGTGACTCAAGGAGCAAACCCATTTTCACTCACACTCTAGAAGATCCCTTCTTGGAAATTGATGTCAAAGGGAGAGAGATAGCTCACATCAAAGCTTAATCACATCGAAAGGGGGAGAGAGGTAATCACATGAAAGGTCCCAGATGCTTGGTGTTCAAGAGGGGAGAGGACACATGTCTTTAAGAGGGGAATATATGTTTGTGTTATGTTTTGTGCTCAGATTTATTTTGCTTTGATTTTCCTTTCCCTATATTCTCCCATTATCTAACATAAGATTCAGGGGGAGGAAGATCTCTAAGGGAAGAAAATCTTCGAATTCATTGCATACCTTTTACCTTTGGGGACATGTCTATATCCAATAGAGTACCTAGTACTCAATCTCTACATGTCATCCCAATCTTGGTACTCTTGTGGCTCTTTTGTTTGCTCTGTCTAGTAGATGTATCTGTGTTATCTAACCTTGTTTACTCAGGTTCATCTCTTCCTAAGCCAGCTCAAGACCATGAGGTAAGTATATGCATCACACTCATGTGCATGATGATCTCTTGCTGATGTACATATTGTTTGCAAGGAGGACTCATGAACATGAAGGTACATTTCCTATATTCTCATCATCTGCTCTGATGCATATAGCCAAGATACATGTAACACATTGCTTGCTCTGTCATGTTTATGCATTCACATGCTCTTACATTCTATATTGACATGATTGCATACATGTAGGGGGAGCCTATGCATGTTACATGTCCTTCCAAAGCTTTAATTACTACTCCTTATATCTTTATCTAAGGCTTTGATGTATGTTGTCATTAATTACCAAAAAGGGGGAGATTGAAAGCACAAGTACTCCCTGGGTGATTTTGGTAATTAATGTCAACATATCTCTTGTTGGATTAATACTTTTATCTAGTATATTTCAGATGAGTTCAACAGTGGAGTGGCGTGGACAAGAGGATGTGGAACCCCTTCTAGATGCTAAGGAAAGGAGATTGGCAAAAGCTCAAAGCTCAAGACTCTACTTTTTCATTTCAGTGATCCAAGATCACATTGAGTCCATAGGAAAAGCCAATACTATTAAAAGGGGATGAGGTGTTGCTTAATGGCTTGCTTGCTCAAAGTGCTTAGTGATATGCTCCAAAAACCCTCAACCACTTTCTCATATCCACATATGTCCCAAACCAAAAGTCAAACTTGGCCCCATCGACTTTCTCTATCCGGCGCCACCGAGTTCATTTGACATAGCCACTTCCAGAAACCCTAGTCATTTCGGTCTCATCGATAGGGATCTCGGTCTCACCGAGATGGGATTGCAAACTCTCTGTTTCCTGCTACCTCTTGAGCACTGCGTTGGTTTTCCCTTGAAGAGGAAAGGGTGATGCAGTAAAGTAGCGTAAGTATTTCCCTCAGTTTTTGAGAACCAAGGTATCAATCCAGTAGGAGGTCACGCTCAAGTCCCATGCACCTACACAAACAAATAAGAACCTCGCAACCAACGCGATAAAGGGGTTGTCAATCCCTTCACAGTCACTTACGAGAGTGAGATCTGATAGAGATGATAAGATAATATTTTTGGTATTTTTATGATAAAGAGTAAAAGTAAAGAAAGCAAGTAAACAACAATGGAAATAACGGGAGATTAATATGATGGAAAATAGACCGAGGGGCCATAGGTTTCACTAGTGGCTTCTCTCAAGATATCATAAGTATTACGTTGGGTGAACAAATTACTCTCGAGCAACTGATAGAATTGAGCATAGTTATGAGATATCTAGGTATGATCATGTATATAGGCATAATGTCCGGGCCAAGTAGACCGAAACGATTCTGCATCTACTACTATTACTCCACACATCGACCGCTATCCAGCATGCATCTAGAGTATTAAGTTCATAAGAACTGAGTAACGCTTTAAGCAAGATAACATGATGTAGAGGGATAAACTCATGCAATATGATATAAACCCCATCTTTTTATCCTCGATGGCAACAATACAATATGTGCCTTGTTGTCCCTGCTGTCACTGGGAAGGACACCGCAAGATTGAACCCAAAGCTAAGCACTTCTCCCATTGCAAGAAAGATCAATCTAGTAGGCCAAACCAAACTAATAATTCGAAGAGACTTTCAAAGATAACCAATCATACATAAAAGAATTCAGAGAAGATTCAAATATTATTCATATATAATCTTGATCATAAACCCACAATCCATCGGATCTCGACAAACACACCGCAAAAGAAGATTACATCGAATAGATCTCCAAGAGAATCGAGGAGAACTTTGTATTGAGATCCAAAGAGAGAGAAGAAGCCATCTAGCTAATAAAAATGGACCCGAAGGTCTCAGGTAAACTACTCACACATCATCGGAGAGGCTATGGTGTTGATGTAGAAGCCCTCTGTGATCAATGCCCCTCCGGCAGGACGCCGGAAAAGGCCCGAAGATGGGATCTCATGGGTATAGAAGGTTGCGACGGTGGAATTAGGTTTTTCGTGGTCGCTTCTGATGGTTTGGGGGTACGTAGGTATATATAGGAGGAAGAAGTAGGTCGGTGGAGCCACGAGGGGCCCACGAGGGTGGAGGGCACGCCTGGGGGGTAGGCGCGCCCCCTGCCTCGTGGCCTCCTTGTTGGTTGCTTGACATCCACTCCAAGTCCTCTGGATCACGTTTGTTCCAAAAATCGCGCTCCCGAAGGTTTCATTCCGTTTGGACTCCGTTTGATATTCTTTTTCCGCGAAACACTGAAATAGGCAAAAAAAATAGCAATTTGGGCTGGGCCTCCAATTAATAGGTTAGTCCCAAAAATAATATAGAAGTGTATAAATAATCCCATTAAACATCCAAAACATAATATATAATAGCATGGAACAATCAAATATTATAGATACGTTGGAGACGTATCAAGCATCCCCAAGCTTAATTCATGTTCGTCCTCGAGTAGGTAAATGATAAAAACAGAATTTTTGATGTGGAATGCTTCTTAGAATAATTCTCAATGTAAATATTTTTATTGTGGCATGAATATTTAGATCTGAAAGATTCAAGATAAAATTTCAATGTTGACATAAAAACAATAATACTTCAAACATGCTAACCAAGCAATCATGTCTTATCAAAATAACATATCCAAAGAAAGCTTATCCCTACAAAATCATATAGTTAGGCTATGTTTCAATATGTTGGGGAACGTAGCAGAAATTCAAAATTTTCTACGCATCACCAAGATCAATCTATGGAGTATTCTAGCAACGAGGGGAAGGGGAGTGCATCTACATACCATTGTAGATCGCGATGCGGAAGTGTTGCAAGAACGCGGATGAGGGAGTCGTACTCGTAGCGATTCAGATCGCGGTTGATTCCGATCTAAGCGCCGAACCACGGCGCCTCCGCGTTCAACACACGTGCAACCCGGTGACGTCTCCCACGCCTTGATCCAGCAAGAAGAGAGGGAGAGGTTGGGGAAGACTCCATCCAGCAGCAGCACGACGGCGTGGTGGTGATGGAGGAGCGTGGCAATCCCGCAGGGCTTCGCCAAGCACCGCGGGAGAGGAGGAGGAGGGAGAGGGGTAGGGCTGCGCCGAAAAGGAGACGTTCTCGTGTCTTTTTGGGCAGCCCAAACCTCAACTATATATAGGGGGGGAGGGGGCTGCGCCCCCCTCTAGGGTTCCCACCCCAAGAGGAGGCGGCCAGCCCTAGATCCCATCAAGGGGGGCGGCCAAGGGGAGGAGAGGGGGGGCGCCCCACTAGATGGGCCCTAAGGCCCATCTGGACCTAGGGTTTGCCCCCTCCCACTCTCCCATGTGCTTGGGCCTTGGTGGGGGGCGCACCAGCCCACCTGGGGCTGGTCCCCTCCCACACTTGGCCCACGCAGCCTTCTGGGGCTGGTGGCCCCACTTGGTGGACCCCCGGGACCCTCCCGGTGGTCCCGGTACATTACCGATATCACCCAAAACTTTTCCGGTGACCAAAACAGGACTTCCCATATATAAATCTTTACCTCCGGACCATTCCGGAACTCCTCGTGACGTCCGGGATCTCATCCGGGACTCCGAACAACATTCTGTAACCACGTACATACTTTTCCCTATAACCCTAGCGTCATCGAACCTTAAGCGTGTAGACCCTACGGGTTCGGGAACCATGCAGACATGACCGAGACGTTCTCCGGTCAATAAACAACAGCGGGATCTGGATACCCATGTTGGCTCCCACATGTTCCACGATGATCTCATCGGATGAACCACGATGTCGGGGATTCAATCAATCCCGTATACAATTCCCTTTGTCTATCGGTATGTTACTTGCCCGAGATTCGATCGTCGGTATCCCTATACCTTGTTCAATCTCGTTACCGGCAAGTCTCTTTACTCGTTCCGTAACTCACATCATCCCATGATCAACTCCTTGGTCACACTGTGCACATTATGATGATGTCCTACCGAGAGGGCCCAGAGATACCTCTCCGTTTACACGGAGTGACAAATCCCAGTCTCAATTCGTGCCAACCCAACAGACACTTTCGGAGATACCTGTAGTGCACCTTTATAGCCACCCAGTTACGTTGTGACGTTTGGTACACCCAAAGCATTCCTACGGTATCCGGGAGTTGCACAATCTCATGGTCCAAGGAAATGATACTTGACATTAGAAAAGCTCTGAGCAAACGAACTACACGATCTTGTGCTAGGCTTAGGATTGGGTCTCGTCCATCACTTCATTCTCCTAATGATGTGATCCCGTTATCAACGACATCCAATGTCCATGGTCAGGAAACAGTAACCATCCATTGATCAACGAGCTAGTCAACTAGAGGCTTACTAGGGACATGGTGTTGTCTATGTATCCACACATGTATCTGAGTTTCCTATCAATACAATTCTAGCATGGATAATAAACGATTATCGTGAACAAGGAAATATAATAATAACCAATTTATTATTGCCTCTAGGGCATATTTCCAACAGTCTCCCACTTGCACTAGAGTCAATAATCTAGTCCACATCACCATGTGATTAACACTCACAGGTCACATCACCATGTGAGCAACATCCAAAGAGTTTACCAGAGTCAACAATCTAGTTCACATCTCTATGTGATTAACACTCAATGAGTTCTGGTTTGATCATGTTATGCTTGTGAGAGAGGTTATTTAGTCAATGGGTCTGAACCTTTCAGATCTGTGTGTGCTTTACGAATATCTATGTCATCTTGTGGATGCTACCACGCGCTATTTGGAGCCATTTAAAATAATTGCTCTACTATACGAATCCGGTTTACTACTCAGAGTCATCCGGATTAGTGTCAAAGTTCGCATCGACGTAACCCTTTACGACGAACTCCTTTTCACCTCCATAATCGAGAAAATTCCTTAGTCCACTAGATACTAAGGATAAGTTCGACCGCTGTCACGTGATCCATTCCCGGATCACTATTGTACCCCTTGACCAACTCATGGCAAGGCACACTTCATGTGCGGTACACAGCATAGCATACTGTAGAGCCTACGTCTAAAGCATAGGGGACGACCTTCGTCCTTTCTCTCTCTTCTGCTGTGGTCAGGTCTTGAGTCTTACTCAATACTCACACCTTGTAACACAGCCAAGAACTCCTTCTTTGCTGATCTATTTTGAACTCTTTCAAAATCATGTCAAGGTGTGCGTTCTTTGAAAGTATCATCGGGCGTCTTGATCTATCTCTATAGATCTTGATGCCCAATATGTAAGCAGCTTTTATCCAGGTCTTCCTTTGAAAAACTCCTTTCAAACAACCCTTTATGCTTTCCAGAAATTTTACATCATTTCGGATCAACAATATGTCATTCACATATACTTATCAGAAATGTTGTAGCGCTCCCACTCACTTTATTGTAAACACAAGTTTCTAACAAACTTTGTATAAACCCAAAAACTTTGATCACTCCATCAAAGCGTATATTCTGACTCCGAGATGCTTGCTCTAGTCCATGGAAGGATTGCTGGAGCTAGCATACCTTTTAGCATCCTTAGGATCGACAAAACCTTTCTGATTGTATCACATACAACCTTTCCTTACGAAAACTGGTAAGGAAACTTGTTTTGACATCCATCTGCCAGATTACATAAATGCAGCTAATGCTAACATGATTCCGACGGGCTTAAGCATCGCTACGGATGAGAAAATCTCATCGTAGTCAACTCCTTGAACTTGTGGAAATACTCTTTTCCACAAGTCGAGCTTCATAGACGGTAACATTACCGTCCACGTCCGTCTTCTTCTCAAAGATCCATTTATCTTGGATTTCATGGCTTCTAACCATTTGTCGGAATATGGGCCCACCATCGCTTCTCCATAGCTTGTAGGTTCATTGTTGTCTAGCAACATGACTTCCAAGACAGGATCACGTACCACTCTGAAGTAGCACGCATCCTCGTCGTCCTACGAGGTTTGGTGGTGACTTGATCCGAAGTTTCATGATCACTATCATAAGCTTCCACTTCAATTGGTGTAGGTGCCATAGGAACAACTTCCTGTGCCCTGCTACACACTAGTTGAAGTGACGGTTCAATAACCTTATCAAGTCTCCACCATCCTCTCACTCAATTCTTTCGAGAGAAACTTTTCCTCGAGAAAGGACCCATTTCTAGAAGCAATTACTTTTGCTTCCAGATCTAAAATAGGAGGTATACCAACTGTTTTGGGTATTCTATGAAGATGCATTTATCCGCTTTGGTTCGAGCTTATCAGCCTGAAACTTTTTCACATAAGCATCGCAGCCCCAAACTTTTAAGAAATGACAACTTAGGTTTCTCTAAACGGTGTCGTCTCAACGGAATGGCGTGGTGCCCCTTTTAAAGTGAATGCGGTTGTCTCTATTGCCTAACCCATAAACGATAGTGGTAATTCGATAAGAGACATCATGGTATGCACCATATCCAATAGGGTGCAGTTATGATGTTCGGACACACCATCACACTGTGGTGTTCCAGGCGGTATTAATTGTGAAACACTTTCCACAATGTCTTAATTGTGTGCCAAACTCGTAACTCAGATACTCATCTCTATGATCATATCACAGACATTTTATCCTCTTGTCACGACGATCTTCAACTTCACTCTGAAATTACTTGAACCTTTCAATAATTCAGACTTGTGTTTCATCAAGTAAATACACTCAGCATCTACTCAAAATCATCTGTGAAGTAAGAACATAACGATATCCACTGCATGCCTTAGCACTCATTGGACTGCATACATCAAAATGTATTACTTCCAATAAGTTGCTCTCTTGTTCCATCTTACTGAAAACGAGGCCTTTCAGTCATCTTGCCCATGTGGTATGATTTGCATGTCTCAAGTGATTCAAAATCAAGTGAGTCCAAACGATCCATCTGCATGGAGTTTCTTCATGCATATATACCAATAGACATGGTTCGCATGTCTCAATCTTTTCAAAAACGAGTGAGTCCAAAGATCCATCTACATGGAGCTTCTTCATGCGTCCTATACCAATATGACTCAAGTGGCAGTGCCACAAGTATGTGGAACTATCATTACTATTTTATATCTTTTGGTACGAACATGTGTATCACTACGATCGAGATTCATTTTAGGTGCAAGACCATTGAAGGTATTATTCAAATAAACAGAGTAACCATTATTCTTCCTAAATGAATAACCGTATAGCGATAAACATAATCCAATCATGCTCAACGCAAACACCAAATCTCGATGGTAGAGGGAGCATGCGATGCTTGATCACATCAACCTTGGAAACACTTCCAACACATATCGTCATCTCACCTTTAGCTAGTCTCCATTTATTCCGCAGCTTTTATTTCGAGTTAGCAACCGAACTGGTATCTAATACCCTAGTGCTGCTAGGAGTACTAGTAAAGTACACATTCAAATAATGTATATCCAATATACTTCTGTCGACCTTGCCTGCCTTCTCATCTACCAAGTATCTAGGGTAGTTCCGCTTCAGTGACCGTTCCCCTCATTACAGAAGCACTTAGTCTCGGGTTTGGGTTCAACCTTGGGATTCTTCACTAGAGCAGCAAACGACTTGCTGTTTCATGAAGTATCCCTTTTGCCCTTGCCCTTCTTAAACTAGTGGTTTTACTAACCATCAACAATTGATGCTCCTTCTTGATTTCTACTTTCGCGGTGTCAAACATCGCGAATAGCTCAAGGATCATCATAACTATCCCTGATATGTTCTAGTTCATCACGAAGCTCTACTAGCTTGGTGGCAGTGACTATGGAGAACCATCACTATCTCATCTGGGAGATTAACTCCCACTCGATTCAAGCGATTGTGGTACTCAGACAATCTGAGCACATGCTCAACGATTGAGCTTTTCTCCCTTAGTTTGCAGGCTTAAGAAACTTGTCAGAGGTCTCATACCTCTTGACGTGGGCACTAGTCCGAAATCCCAATTTCAGTCTTCGGAACATCTCATATGTTCTGCGACGTTTCAAAAACCGTCTTTGGTGCCACAATTCTAAACCGTTAGCATTACGCACTGAACTATCACGTAGTCATCAAAACGTGTATGTCAGATGTTTCGCAACATCTACAGACGACGCTGAGGTTCAGCACACCGAGCAGTGCATTAAGGACATAAGCCTTCTATGCAGCAATGAGGACAATCCTCAGTTTACGGACCCAGTCCGCATAATTGCTACTACCATCTTTCAACTAAATTTTCTCTAGGAACATATCTTAAACAGTAGAACTAAAGCGTATGACATAATTCGCAAAGACCTTTTGACTATGTTCATGATAATGAAGTTCATCTGATTATTGAACTCCCACTCAGATAGACATCCCTCTAGTCATCTAAGTGATACATGATCCGAGTCAAACTAGGTCATGTCTGATCATCACGTGAGACGGACTAGTCATCATCGGTGAACATCTCCATGTTGATCGTATCTGCTATACGACTCATGTTCGACCTTTTGGTCTCTTGTGTTCCGAGGCCATGTCTATACATGCTAGGCTCGTCAAGTCAACCTAAGTGTTTCGCATGTGTTCCGAGGCCATGTCTGTACATGCTAGGCTCGTCAACACCCGTTGTATTCGAACGTTAGAATCTATCACACCCGATCATCACGTGCTGCTTCGAAACAACGAACCTTCGCAACAGTGCACAGTTAGGGGGAACACTTCTCTTGAAATTTTAGTGAGGGATCATCTTACTTACTACCGTCGTTCTAAGCAAATAAGATGCATAACATGATAAACATCACATGCAATCAAATAGTGACATGATATGGCCAATATCATTTTGCTCCTTTGATCTCCATCTTCGGGGCACCATGATCATCTTCGTCACCGGCATGACACCATGATCTCCATCATCATGATCTCCATCATTGTGTCTTTATGAAGTTGTCACGCCAACGACTACTTCTACTTCTATGGCTAACGCGCTTAGCAATAAAGTAAAGTAATTTACATGGCGTTATTCAATGACACGCAGGTCATACAAAAAATAAAGACAACTCCTATGGCTCCTGCCGGTTGTCATACTCATCGACATGCAAGTCGTGATCCCTATTACAAGAATATGATCAATCTCATACATCACATGTATCATTCATCATATCTTCTGGCCATATCACATCACATAGCACATGCTGCAAAAACAAGTTAGACGTCCTCTAATTGTTGTTGCAAGTTTTTATGTGGCTTGTATAGGTTTCTAGCAAGAACGTTTCTTACCTACGTAAAACCACAACGTGATATGCCAATTTCTATTTACCCTTCATAAGGACCCTTTTCATCGAATCCGTTCCGACTAAAGTGGGAGAGACAGACACCCGCTAGCCACCTTATGCAACTAGTGCATGTCAGTCGGTGGAACCTGTCTCACGTAAGCGTACGTGTAAGGTCGGTCCGGGCCGCTTCATCCCACAATGCCACCGAAACAAGATAAGACTAGTAGCGGCAAGAAGTATTGACAACATCGACGCCCACAACTACTTTGTGTTCTACTCGTGCATAGAAACTACGCATAGACCTAGCTCATGATGCCACTGTTGGGGAACGTAGCAGAAATTCAAAATTTTCTACGCATCACCAAGATCAATCTATGGAGTATTCTAGCAACGAGGGGAAGGGGAGTGCATCTACATACCATTGTAGATCGCGATGCGGAAGCGTCGCAAGAACGCGGATGAGGGAGTCGTACTCGTAGCGATTCAGATCGCGATTGATTCCGATCTAAGCGCCGAACCACGGCGCCTCCGCGTTCAACACACGTGCAGCCCGGTGACGTCTCTCACGCCTTGATCGAGCAAGGAGAGAGGGAGAGGTTGGGGAAGACTCCATCCAGCAGTAGCACGACGGCGTGGTGGTGATGGAGGAGCGTGGCAATCCCGCAGGGCTTCGCCAAGCACCGCGGGAGAGGAGGAGGAGGGAGAGGGGTAGGGCTGCGCCGAAAAGGAGACGTTGTCGTGTCTTTTTGGGCAGCCCAAACCTCAACTATATATAGGGGGGAGGGGGCTGCGCCCCCCTCTAGGGTTCCCACCCCAAGAGGAGGCGGCCAGCCCTAGATCCCATCAAGGGGGGCGGCCAAGGGGAGGAGAGGGGGGGCGCCCCACTAGATGGGCCCTAAGGCCCATCTGGACCTAGGGTTTGCCCCCTCCCACTCTCCCATGCGCTTGGGCCTTGGTGGGGGGCGCACCAGCCCACCTGGGGCTGGTCCCCTCCCACACTTGGCCCACGCAGCCTTCTGGGGCTGGTGGCCCCACTTGGTGGACCCCCGGGACCCTCCCGGTGGTCCTGGTACATTACCGATATCATCCGAAACTTTTCCGGTGACCAAAACAGGACTTCCCATATATAAATCTTTACCTCCGGACCATTCCGGAACTCCTCGTGATGTCCGGGATCTCATCCGGGACTCCGAACAACATTCGGTAACCACGTACATACTTTTCCCTATAACCCTAGCGTCATCGAACCTTAAGCGTGTAGACCCTACGGGAACCATGCAGACATGACCGAGACGTTCTCCGGTCAATAACCAACAGCGGGATCTGGATACCCATGTTGGCTCCCACATGTTCCACGATGATCTCATCGGATGAACCATGATGTCGGGGATTCAATCAATCCCGTATACAATTCCCTTTGTCTATCGGTATGTTACTTGCCCGAGATTCGATCGTCGGTATCCCTATACCTTGTTCAATCTCGTTACCGGCAAGTCTCTTTACTCGTTCCGTAACTCACATCATCCCGTGATCAACTCCTTGGTCACACTGTGCACATTATGATGATGTCCTACCGAGAGGGCCCAGAGATACCTCTCCGTTTACACGGAGTGACAAATCCCAGTCTCGTTTGTGCCAACCCAACAGACACTTTCGGAGATACCTGTAGTGCACCTTTATAGCCACCCAGTTACTTTGTGACGTTTGGTACACCCAAAGCATTCCTACAGTATCCGGGAGTTGCACAATCTCATGGTCCAAGGAAATGATACTTGACATTAGAAAAGCTCTGAGCAAACGAACTACACGATCTTGTGCTAGGCTTAGGATTGGGTCTTGTCCATCACATCATTCTCCTAATGATGTGATCCCGTTATCAACGACATCCAATGTCCATGGTCAGGAAACCGTAACCATCCATTGATCAATGAGCTAGTCAACTAGAGGCTTACTAGGGACATGGTGTTGTCTATCTATCCACACATGTATCTGAGTTTCCTATCAATACAATTCTAGCGTGAATAATAAACGATTATCGTGAACAAGGAAATATAATAATAACCAATTTATTATTGCCTCTAGGGCATATTTCCAACACAATATTGTCACACAAACATTCTCATCATGCATAACCCCGATGACAAGCCGAGCAATTGGTTCATACTCTTAATGCGCTTCAGCCTTTTCAACACTTACGCAATACATGAGTGCAAGCCATGGATATAGCACTATGGGTGGAGTAAAGTATAATGATGGGGGTTATGAGAGAAGACAAAAAAGGTAGAAAGTCTCACATTGACGCGGCTAATCAATAGGCTATGGAGATGCCCATCAATTGATGTCAATGAGAGGAGTAGGGATTGCCATGCAATGGATGCACTAGAGCTATAAATATATGAAAGCTCAACAACAGAAACTAAGTGGGTGTGCATCCAACTTGCTTGCTCACGAAGACCTAGGGCATTTTGAGGAAGCCCATCATTGGAATATACAAGCCACGTTCTATAATGAAAAATTCCCACTAGTATATGAAAGTGACAACATAGGAGACTCTCTATCATGAAGATTACGGTGCTATTTTGAAGCACAAGTGTGGAAAAAGGATTGTAACATTGTCCCTTCTCTCTTTTTCTCTCTTTTTTTTCTTTTTTTTCTTTGGGCCTTCTCTTTTTTTGCCTCTTTTTTTAGTCCGGAATCTCATCCCGACTTGTGGGGGAATCATAGTCTCCATCATCCTTTCCTCACATGGGACAATGCTCTAATAATGATGACCACCACACTTTTATTATTTACAACTCAACAATTACAACTCAATACTTAGAACAAAATATGACTCTATGTGAATGCCTCCGGTGGTGTACCGGGATATGCGATGAATCAACAGTGACATGTATGAAAAAAATATGAATAGTGGCTTTGCCACAAAATACGATGTCAACTACATGATCATGCAAAGCAATATGACAATGATGAAGCGTGTCATAATAAACGGAACGGTGGAAAGTTGCATGGCAATATATCTCGGAATGGCTATGGAAATTCCATGATAGGTAGGTATGGTGGCTGTTTTGAGGAAGATATAAGGAGGCTTATGTGTGATAGAGCGTATCATATCACGGGGTTTTGGATGCACCGGCGAAGTTTGCACCAACTCTCAAGGTGAGAAAGGGCAATGCGTGGTACCGTAGAGGCTAGAAAATTGTGGAAGGTTGAGAGTGCATATAATCCATGGACTCACATTAGTCATAAAGAACTCATATACTTATTGCAAAATTTTATTAGCCCTCGAATCAAAGTACTACTATGCATGCCCCTAGAGGGATAGATTGTTTGGAAAAGACCATCGCTCGTCCCCGACCGTCACTCATAAGGAAAGCAATAAAAGAACACCTATGTGTGAAAATTGTCACACAACTTTTACCATACGTGCATGCTACGGGACTTGCCAACTTTAACACAAGTATTTTTCAATTTCACAATTACCCAACTAGCACACTCTAATATTACCACCTTTATATCTCAAAACACTTATCAAGTATCTAACTTCTCATAACATTCAATGAACTCAATATGGAAGATTAATTTCACAATTAAAGCAAATTACCATGCTGTTTAAGACTCTCAAAATAATATAATTGAGGCATGAGAGATCAATAATTTCTATAAAATACAACCACCGCCGTTCTCTAAAAGGTATAAGTGAAGCACTAGAGCAAAAACTATATAGCTCAAAAGATATAAGTGAAGCACATAGAGTATTCTAATAAATTCCGAATCATGTGTCTCTCTCAAAAGGTGTGTACAGCAAGGATGATTGTGGCAAACTAACAAACAAAGACTCAAATCATACAAGACGCTCCAAGCAAAACACATATCATGTGGTGAATAAAAATATAGCTCCAAGTAAGTTACCGATGGTTGAGGACGAAAGAGGGGATGCCTTCCGGGGCATCCCCAAGCTTTGGCTTTTTGGTGTCCTTGGATTTACCTTGGGGTGCCTTGGGCATCCCCAAGCTTAGGCTCTTGCCACTACTTGTTCCATAATCCATCAAATCTTTTATCCAAAACTTGAAAACTTCACAACACAAAACTTAACAGAAAATCTCGTGAGCTCCGTTAGCAAAAGAAAACAAAACACCACTTCAAGGTACTGTATTGAACTCATTCTTTATTTACATTGGTGTTAAACCTACTGCATTACAACTTCTCTATGGTTTAAAAACTATTTTACTAGCCATAAATTCATCAAAATAAGCAAACAACACACGAAAAACAGAATCTGTCAAAAACAGAACAGTCTGTAGTAATCTGTAACTAACGCAAACTTCTGGAACTCCAAAAATTCTACCAAAATAGGACGACCTATACAATTTGTTTATTGATCTGCTGCAATTGGAATCAGTATTTTATAACGTTCTGGTGATTTTTAACAATTGTTTTCGTGAACAGAAAGTTTCTGGAATTTTCAGCAAGATCAAATAACTATCATCCAAGAAGATCCTATTGGTTTAACTTGGCACAAACACTAATTAAAACACAAAAACAAATCTAACCAGAGGCTTTATCAAAGATTTATTCCTAAACAGAAGCAAAAGAAAAAAACTAAAAATAAAATTGGGTTGCCTCCCTGTTGGATATATGCCCTAGAGGCAATAATAAATGGTTATTATTATATTTCTGTGTTCATGATAATAGTCTTTTATTCATGCTATAATTGTATTGTCTGGAAATCGTAATACATGTGTGAATACATAGACCACAACCTGTCCCTAGTAAGCCTCTAGTTGACTAGCTCGTTGATCAACAGATAGTCATGGTTTCCTGACTATGGACATAGGATGTCACTGATAACGGGATCACATCATTAGGAGAATGATGTGATGGACAAGACCCAACCTAAGCATAGCATAAAAGATCGTGTAGTTTCGTTTGCTAGAGCTTTTCCAATGTCAAGTATCTTTTCCTTAGCCCATGAGATCGTGCAACTCCCGGATACAGTAGGAGTGCTTTGGGTGTGCCAAACGTCACAACGTAACTGGGTGACTATAAAGGTGCATTACGGGTATCTCCGAAAGTGTCTGTTGGGTTGGCACGGATCGAGACTGGGATTTGTCACTCCGTGTAAACGGAGAGGTATCTCTGGGCCCACTCGGTAATGCATCATCATAATGAGCTCAATGTGACCAAGGCGTTGGTCACGGGATCATGCATTGCGGTACGAGTAAAGAGACTTGCCGGTAACGAGATTGAACAAGGTATTGGGATACCGACGATCGAATCTCGGGCAAGTAACATACCGATTGACAAAGGGAATTGCATACGGATTGATTGAATCCTCGACACCGTGGTTCACCCGATGATATCATCATGGAACATGTGGGAGCCAACATGGGTATCCAGATCCCGCTGTTGGTTATTGACCGGAGAGGCGTCTCGGTCATGTCTGCATGTCTCCCGAACCCGTAGGGTCTACACACTTAAGGTCCGGTGACGCTAGGGTTGTAGATATATATGTATGCGGAAACCCGAAAGTTGTTCGGAGTCCCGGATGAGATCCCGGACGTCACGAGAGGTTCCGGAATGGTCCGGAGGTGAAGAATTATATATAGGAAGTCCAGTTTTGGCCACCGGGAAAGTTTCGGGGGTTATCGGTATTGTACCGGGACCACCGGAAGGGTCCCGGGGGTCCACCGGGTGGGGCCACCTGTCCCGGAGGGCCCCGTGGGCTGAAAGTGGAGGGGAACCAGCCCCTAATGGGCTGGGGTGCCACTTTGGGCCTCCCCCCCATGCGCCTAGGGTTGGGAACCCTAGGGGGGGAGTTCCCCCTTGCCTTGGGGGGCAAGGCAACCCCTTCCCCCCTTGGCCGCCGCCCCCCCCCCTTGGAGATCCCATCTCCAAGGGCTGCGCACCCCCCTTGGGGGCCTATATAAAGGGGGGGAGGGAGGGCAGCACACTACAGCCTTTGGCGCCTCCCTCCTCCCCTGCAACACCTCTCTCTCGCGCGCAGAAGCTCGGCGAAGCCCTGCCGGAGAGCCGCTACATCCACCACCACGCCGTCGTGCTGTTGGATCTCCATCAACCTCTCCTCCCCCCTTGCTGGATCAAGAAAGGAGGTGACGTCGCTGCACCGTACGTGTGTTGAACGCGGAGGTGCCGTACGTTCGGCACTCGGTCATCGGTGATTTGGATCACGGCGAGTACGACTCCGTCATCCACGTTCATTGGAACGCTTCCGCTCGCGATCTACAACGGTATGTAGATGCACTCCCTTCCCTCGTTGCTAGTAGACTCCATAGGTGCATCTTGGTGAGCGTAGGAAAATTTTAAAATTATGCTACGATTCCCAACAGTGGCATCATGAGCCAGGCCTATGCGTAGTTACTATGCACGAGTAGAACACAAAGAAGTTGTGGGCGTTGATGTTGCCAATTCTTCTTGCCGCTACTAGTCGTTTCTTGTTTCGGCGGCATTGTAGGATGAAGCGGCCCGGACCGACCTTACATGTACGCTTACGTGAGACAGGTTCCACCGACTGACATGCACTAGTTGCATAAGGTGGCTAGCGGGTGTCTGTCTCTCCTACTTTAGTCGGAACGGATTCTATGAAAAGGGTCCTTATGAAGGGTAAATAGAAATTGGCAAATCACGTTGTGGTCATACGTAGGTAAGAAATCGTTCTTGCTAGAAACCTACAAACCACGTAAAAACTTGCAACAACAATTAGAGGACGTCTAACTTGTTTTTGCAGCAAGTGATATATGTGATATGATATGGCCAGAAGATGTGATGAATGATATATGTGATGTATGAGATTGATCATATTCTTGTAATAGGAATCACGACTTGCATGTCGATGAGTATGACAACCGGCAGGAGCCATAGGAGTTGTCTTTATTATTTTGCATGACCTGCGTGTCATTGAATAACGCCATGTAATTTACTTTACTTTGTTGCTAAACGGTTAGCCATAGAAGTAGAAGTAATCGTTGGCGTGACAACTTCATGAAGACACAATGATGGAGATCATGATGATGGAGATCATGGTGTCATGCCGGTGACGAAGATGATCATGGTGCCCCGAAGATGGAGATCAAAGGAGCATGATGATATTGGCCATATCATGTCACTATTTGATTGCATGTGATGTTTATCATGTTTTTGCATCTTATTTGCTTAGAACGACGGTAGCAAGTAGGATGATCCCTTATAATAATTTCAAGAAAGTGTTCACCCTAACTGTGCACCGTTGCGAAGGTTCATCGTTTCGAAGCACCACGTGATGATCGGGTGTGATAGATTCTTACGTTCGCATACAACGGGTGTTGACGAGCCTAGCATGTACAGACATGGCCTCGGAACACACGCAATACACTTAGGTTGACTTGACGAGCCTACTATGTATAGACATGGCCTCGGAACACGGAGGACCGAAAGGTCGAGCATGAGTCGTATAGAAGATACGATCAACATGGAGATGTTCACCGATCTTGACTAGTCCGTCTCACGTGATGATCGGACACGGCCTAGTTGAGCTCGGATCATGTTTCACTTAGATGACTAGAGGGATGTCTGTCTGAGTGGGAGTTCATTAAATAATTTGATTATATGAACTTAATTATCATGAACTTAGTCTAAAATCTTTACATTATGTATTGTAGATCAAATGGCCCACGTTGTCCTCAATTTCAACGCGTTCCTAGAGAAAACCAAGCTGAAAGATGATGGCAGCAACTATACGGACTGGGTCCGGAACCTGAGGCTCATCCTCATAGTTGCCAAGAAAGATTATGTCTTAGAAGCACCGCTAGGTGAAGCACCAATCCCAGAGAACCAAGACGTTATGAACGCTTGGCAGCAGCGTGCTGATGATTACTCCCTCGTTCAGTGCGGCATGCTTTACAGCTTAGAACCGGGTCTCCAAAAGCGTTTTGAGAAACATGGAGCATACGAGATGTTCGAGGAGCTGAAACTGGTTTTTCAAGCTCATGCCCGGGTCGAGAGATATGATGTCTCCGACAAGTTCTTCAGCTGTAAAATGGAGGAGAACAGTTCTGTTAGTGAGCACATACTCAGAATGTCTGGGTTGCACAACCGCTTGTCTCAGCTGGGAGTTAATCTCCCGGATGACGCGGTCATTGACAGAATCCTCCAGTCGCTTCCACCAAGCTATAAGAGCTTTGTGATGAACTACAATATGCAGGGGATGGAAAAGACCATTCCCGAGGTATATTCAATGCTAAAATCAGCGGAAGGGGAGATCAGAAAAGAACATCAAGTGTTGATGGTGAATAAAACCACTAAGTTCAAGAAGGGCAAGGGTAAGAAGAACTTCAAGAAGGACGGCAAGGGAGTTGCCGCGCCCGGTAAGCCAGTTACCGGGAAGAAGTCAAAGAATGGACCCAAGCCCGAG
Organism: Aegilops tauschii subsp. strangulata; assembly: GCF_002575655.3. NCBI lineage: Eukaryota > Viridiplantae > Streptophyta > Magnoliopsida > Poales > Poaceae > Aegilops > Aegilops tauschii. The sequence goes on along the minus strand of NC_053037.3, from coordinate 383,891,437 downwards.
ACTGAGTGCTTTTATTGCAAGGGAAGTGGTCACTGGAAGCGGAACTGCCCCAAATATTTAGCGGACAAGAAGAAGGCCGGCAACACCCAAGGTATATGTGATATACAAGTAATTGATGTGTACCTTACCAGTACTCGTAGTAGCTCCTGGGTATTTGATACCGGTGCGGTTGCTCATATTTGTAACTCAAATCAGGAACTACGGAATAAACGGAGACTGGCAAAAGACGAGGTGACGATGCGCGTCGGGAATGGTTCCAAGGTCGATGTGATCGCTGTCGGCACGCTACCTCTGCATCTACCCACGGGATTAGTTATAAACCTCAATAATTGTTATTTAGTGCCAGCTTTGAGCATGAACATTGTATCTGGATCTCGTTTAATTCGAGATGGCTACTCATTTAAATCTGAGAATAATGGTTGTTCTATTTATTTGAGAGATATGTTTTATGGTCATGCCCCGCTGGTCAATGGTTTATTCTTGATGAATCTCGAACGTGATGCTACACATGTTCATAGTGTGAATACCAAAAGATGTAAAGTTGATAACGATAGTCCCACATACTTGTGGCACTGCCGCCTTGGTCACATTGGTGTCAAGTGCATGAAGAAGCTCCATGCAGATGGACTTTTGGAGTCTCTTGATTACGAATCATTTGACACGTGCGAACCATGCCTCATGGGTAAGATGACCAAGACTCCGTTCTCCGGAACAATGGAGCGAGCAACCAACTTATTGGAAATCATACATACCGATGTGTGCGGTCCAATGAGTGTTGAGGCTCGCGGAGGATATCGTTATGTTCTCACTCTCACTGATGATTTAAGTAGATATGGGTATGTCTACCTAATGAAACACAAGTCTGAAACCTTTGAAAAGTTCAAGGAATTTCAGAGTGAAGTCGAGAATCAACGTGACAGGAAAATAAAATTCTTACGATCAGATCGTGGTGGAGAATATTTAAGTCACGAATTTGGTACACACTTAAGGAAATGTGGAATAGTTTCACAACTCACGCCGCCTGGAACACCTCAGAGAAATGGTGTGTCCGAACTTCGTAATCGCACTCTATTGGATATGGTGCGATCTATGATGTCTCTTACCGATTTACCGCTCTCATTTTGGGGTTATGCTTTAGAGACTGCCGCATTCACTTTAAATAGGGCACCGTCTAAATCCGTTGAGACGACACCGTATGAATTATGGTTTGGGAAGAAACCTAAGCTGTCGTTTCTAAAAGTTTGGGGATGCGATGCTTATGTCAAGAAACTTCAACCTGAAAAGCTCGAACCCAAATCGGAAAAATGCGTCTTAATAGGATACCCTAAGGAAACTATTGGGTATACCTTCTACCTCAGATCCGAAGGCAAGATCTTCGTTGCAAAGAACGGGTCCTTTCTAGAGAAGGAGTTTCTCTCGAAAGAATTGAGTGGGAGGAAAGTGGAACTTGATGAGGTGATAGTCACCCCTTCCGAACCGGAAAGTAGCGCAGCGCGGGAAAATGTTCCTGTGGTGCCTACACCAACTGGGGAGGAAGTTAATGATGATGATCATGAAGCTTCAGATCAAGTTACTGAACTTCGTAGGTCCACAAGGACACGTTCCGCACCAGAGTGGTACGGCAACCCTGTCCTGGAAATCATGTTGTTAGACAACGGTGAACCTTCGAACTATGAAGAAGCGATGGCGGGCCCGGATTCCGACAAATGGCTAGAAGCCATGAAATCCGAGATAGAATCCATGTATGAAAACAAAGTATGGACTTTGACAGAATTGCCCGATGAGAGGCGAGCCATAGAAAACAAATGGATCTTTAAGAAGAAGACGGACGCAGATGGTAATGTGACCATCTACAAAGCTCGACTTGTCGCTAAGGGTTATCGACAAGTTCAAGGGGTTGACTACGATGAGACTTTCTCACCCGTAGCGAAGCTGAAGTCCGTCCGAATCATGTTAGCAATTGCCGCATACTATGATTATGAGATATGGCAGATGGACGTCAAAACGGCATTCCTTAATGGCTTCCTTAAGGAAGAGTTGTATATGATGCAGCCGGAAGGTTTTGTCGATCCTAAGAATGCTAACAAAGTATGCAAGCTCCAGCGCTCAATCTATGGGCTGGTGCAAGCATCTCGGAGTTGGAACATTCGCTTTGATGAGATGATCAAAGCGTTTGGGTTTACACAGACTTATGGAGAAGCCTGTGTTTACAAGAAAGTGAGTGGGAGCTCTGTAGCATTTCTCATATTATATGTGGATGACATATTATTGATGGGAAATGATATAGAATTCTTGGAAAGTATAAAGGCCTATTTGAATAAGTGTTTTTCAATGAAGGACCTTGGAGAAGCTGCTTACATATTAGGCATCAAGATCTATAGAGATAGATCAAGACGCCTCATTGGTCTTTCACAGAGTACATACCTTGACAAGATATTGAAGAAGTTCAGTATGGATCAGTCCAAGAAGGGGTTCTTGCCTGTATTGCAAGGTGTGCAATTGAGCACGGCTCAATGCCCGACCACGGCAGAAGATATAGAAGAGATGAGTGTCATCCCCTATGCCTCGGCCATAGGGTCTATTATGTATGCCATGCTGTGTACCAGACCTGATGTAAACCTTGCCGTAAGTTTGGTAGGAAGGTACCAAAGTAATCCCGGCAAGGAACACTGGACAGCGGTCAAGAATATCCTGAAGTACCTGAAGAGGACTAAGGATATGTTTCTCGTTTATGGAGGTGACGAAGAGCTCGTCGTAAAGGGTTACGTCGACGCTAGCTTCGACACAGATCCGGATGACTCGAAGTCACACACCGGATACGTGTATATTTTGAATAGAGGAGCAGTAAGCTGGTGCAGTTGCAAGCAAAGCGTCGTGGCGGGATCTACATGTGAAGCGGAATACATGGCAGCCTCGGAGGCAGCACAGGAAGCAGTCTGGATGAAGGAGTTCATTACCGACCTAGGGGTGATTCCCAATGCGTCGGGCCCAATGACTCTCTTCTGTGACAACACTGGAGCTATTGCCCTTGCGAAGGAGCCCAGGTTTCACAGGAAGACCAGGCATATCAAGCGTCGCTTCAACTCCATTCGTGAAAGTGTTCAAAATGGAGACATAGATATTTGTAAAGTACACACGGACCTGAATGTAGCAGATCCGTTGACTAAACCTCTCCCTAGGGCAAAACATGATCAACACCAGGACGCAATGGGTGTTCGATTCATCACAATGTAACTAGATTATTGACTCTAGTGCAAGTGGGAGACTGTTGGAAATATGCCCTAGAGGCAATAATAAATGGTTATTATTATATTTCTGTGTTCATGATAATAGTCTTTTATTCATGCTATAATTGTATTGTCTGGAAATCGTAATACATGTGTGAATACATAGACCACAACCTGTCCCTAGTAAGCCTCTAGTTGACTAGCTCGTTGATCAACAGATAGTCATGGTTTCCTGACTATGGACATAGGATGTAACTGATAACGGGATCACATCATTAGGAGAATGATGTGATGGACAAGACCCAACCTAAGCATAGCATAAAAGATCGTGTAGTTTCGTTTGCTAGAGCTTTTCCAATGTCAAGTATCTTTTCCTTAGACCATGAGATCGTGCAACTCCCGGATACAGTAGGAGTGCTTTGGGTGTGCCAAACGTCACAACGTAACTGGGTGACTATAAAGGTGCATTACGGGTATCTCCGAAAGTGTCTGTTGGGTTGGCACGGATCGAGACTGGGATTTGTCACTCCGTGTAAACGGAGAGGTATCTCTGGGCCCACTCGGTAATGCATCATCATAATGAGCTCAATGTGACCAAGGCGTTGGTCACGGGATCATGCATTGCGGTACGAGTAAAGAGACTTGCCGGTAACGAGATTGAACAAGGTATTGGGATACCGACGATCGAATCTCGGGCAAGTAACATACCGATTGACAAAGGGAATTGCATACGGATTGATTGAATCCTCGACACCGTGGTTCACCCGATGATATCATCGTGGAACATGTGGGAGCCAACATGGGTATCCAGATCCCGCTGTTGGTTATTGACCGGAGAGGCGTCTCGGTCATGTCTGCATGTCTCCCGAACCCGTAGGGTCTACACACTTAAGGTCCGGTGACGCTAGGGTTGTAGAGATATATGTATGCGGAAACCCGAAAGTTGTTCGGAGTCCCGGATGAGATCCCGGACGTCACGAGAGGTTCCGGAATGGTCCGGAGGTGAAGAATTATATATAGGAAGTCCAGTTTTGGCCACCGGGAAAGTTTCGGGGGTTATCGGTATTGTACCGGGACCACCGGAAGGGTCCCGGGGGTCCACCGGGTGGGGCCACCTGTCCCGGAGGGCCCCGTGGGCTGAAAGTGGAGGGGAACCAGCCCCTAATGGGCTGGGGCGCCACTTTGGGCCTCCCCCCCATGCGCCTAGGGTTGGGAACCCTAGGGGGGAGTTCCCCCATGCCTTGGGGGGCAAGGCAACCCCTTCCCCCCTTGGCCGCCGCCCCCCCCCCCCCCCTTGGAGATCCCATCTCCAAGGGCTGCGCACCCCCCTTGGGGGCCTATATAAAGGGGGGAGGGAGGGCAGCACACTACAGCCTTTGGCGCCTCCCTCCTCCCCTGCAACACCTCTCTCTCTCGCGCAGAAGCTCGGCGAAGCCCTGCCGGAGAGCCGCTACATCCACCACCACGCCGTCGTGCTGTTGGATCTCCATCAACCTCTCCTCCCCCCTTGCTGGATCAAGAAAGGAGGAGACGTCGCTGCACCGTACGTGTGTTGAACGCGGAGGTGCCGTACGTTCGGCACTCGGTCATCGGTGATTTGGATCACGGCGAGTACGACTCCGTCATCCACGTTCATTGGAACGCTTCCGCTCGCGATCTACAACGGTATGTAGATGCACTCCCTTCCCTCGTTGCTAGTAGACTCCATAGATGCATCTTGGTGAGCGTAGGAAAATTTTAAAATTATGCTACGATTCCCAACACTCCCAACAAGCGCTATCGTTTAACGCCCCTAACTAGGCATTGAGATTTCAATGATGGTCACAAGAAAGACAAGAATTGAAGCACAAAGAAAGCATCATAAAACACGTGATAAACACATCTAAGTCTAACATACTTCCTATGCATAGGCATCTTATAGGCAAACAAATTATCAAGGCAAGCAAAAACTAGCATATGCAAGGAAGCGGAAAGAAACAATAGCAATCTCAACATAACGAGAGGTAATTTAGTAACATGAAAATTTCTACAACCATATTTTCCTCTCTCATAATAATTACATGTAGGATCATAAGCAAATTCAACAATACAGCTACCAAAAAACATATTCTTAACATGATCCACATGTATGCAAAGTTGACACTCTTCCAAAATAGTGGGATTAACATTAACTAAAGTCATGACCTCTCCAAACCCACTTTTATCAAAAACTTCATAAGATTGAAAATTCTCCAAATATGTGGGATCTAAAGTTGACACTCTTCCAAACCCACTTTCAATATTATTGCAAACATTATTATCAATCTCATATTCATCATGGGTCTTAAATAAATTTTCAAGATCATAAGAAGAATCACCCCAATCATGATCATTGCAACAAGTAGTAGACATAGCAAAACTAGCATCCCCAAGCTTAGGGTTTTGCATATTATTAACACAATTGACATTAAGAGAATTTATAGTAAAATCATTGCAATCATGCTTTTTATTCAAGGAGCTGTCGTGAATCTCTTCATAAATTTCTTCATCACAATTTTCAGATTCACGAATTTCAAGCAAAACTTCATAAAGATAATCTAGTGCACAAAACTCACTAGCAATTGGTTCATCATAATTGGATCTCTTAAAAAGATTAGCAAGCGGATGAGGATCCATAAACTTTTAGCAAGCGAAGATGCAAGCAAAAAGAAGGCACATGGAAGAGGGCGAATAAAACAGCAAGGGTGAAGTGGGGGAGAGGAAAACGAGAGGCAAATGGCAAATAATGTAATGTGAGGGATAAGAGTTTGTGATGGGTACTTGGTATGTCTTGACTTGTGCGTAGACTCCCCGTCAACGGCGCCAGAAATGGCTCGTTGTCGGGCAATCAAATCTTGACTTGACTTTGCGTAAGCCTCCCCGGCAACGGCGCCAGAAATCCTTCTGGCTACCTCTTGAGCACTGTGTTGGTTTTCCCTTGAAGAGGAAAGGGTGATGCAGTAAAGTAGCGTAAGTATTTCCCTCAGTTTTTGAGAACCAAGGTATCAATCCAGTAGGAGATCACGCTCAAGTCCCTTGCACCTACACAAACAAATAAGAACCTCGCAACCAACGTGATAAAGGGGTTGTCAATCCCTTCACGGTCACTTACGAGAGTGAGATCTGATAGAGATGATAAGATAATATTTTTGGTATTTTTATGATAAAGAGTAAAAGTAAAGAAAGCAAATAAACAATAATGGAAATAACGGGAGATTAATATGATGGAAAATAGACCCAGCAGCCATAGGCTTCACTAGTGGCTTCTCTCAAGATAGCATAAGTATTACGGTGGGTGAACAAATTACTGTCGAGCAATTGATAGAATTGAGCATAGTTATGAGAATATCTAGGTATGATCATGTATATAGGCATCACGTCCCGGACAAGTAGACCGAAACGATTCTGCATCTACTACTATTACTCCACACATCAACCGCTATCCAACATGCATCTAGAGTATTAAGTTCATAAGAACAGAGTAACGCTTTAAGCAAGATGACATGATGTAGAGGGATAAACTCATGCAATATGATATAAACCCCATCTTTTTATCCTCGATGGCAACAATACAATACATGCCTTGCTGCCCCTGCTGTCACTGGGAAAGGACACCGCAAGATTGAAGCCAAAGCTAAGCACTTCTCCCATTGCAAGAAAGATCAATCTAGTAGGCCAAACCAAACTGATAATTCGAAGAGACTTGCAAAGATAACCAATCATACATAAAAGAATTCAGAGAAGATTCAAACATTGTTCATAGATAATCTTGATCATAAACTCACAATTCATCGGATCTCGACAACCACACCGCAAAAGAAGATTACATTGAATAGATCTCCAAGAGAATCGAGGAGAACTTTGTATTGAGATCCAAAGAGAGAGAAGAAGCCATCTAGCTAATAACTATGGACCCGAAGGTCTGAGGTAAACTACTCACACATCATCGGAGAGGCTATGGTGTTGATGTAGAAGCCCTTCGTGATCAATGCCCCCTCCGGCAGGACGCCGGAAAAGGCCCCAAGATGGGATCTCATGGGTACAGAAGGTTGCGGCGGTGGAATTAGGTTTTCGTGGTCGCTTCTCATGGTTTGGGGGTACGTAGGTATATATAGGAGGAAGAAGTAGGTCGCTGGAGCCACGAGGGGCCCACGAGGGTGGAGGGCGCGCCTGGAGGGGTAGGCGCGCCCCCTGCCTCGTGGCCTCCTCGTTGGTTGCTTGACGTCCACTCCAAGTCCTCTGGATCACGTTTGTTCCAAAAATCACGCTCCCGAAGGTTTCATTCCATTTGGACTCCGTTTGATATTCTTTTTCTGCGAAACACTGAAATAGGCAAAAAATAGCAATTTGGGCTGGGCCTCCAGTTAATAGGTTAGTCCCAAAAATAATATAAAAGTGTATAAATAAGCCCATTAAACATCCAAAACAGAATATATAATAGCATGGAACAATAAAAAATTATAGATACCTTGGAGACGTATCATTTCCCTTCGTAATATTTTGGTCCCACCGAGTTCGCAATGCAAACTCTCTGTTTCCCCTTCCTAACATTTCGGTCTCACCCAGATGAGCGAATCGGTCCCACTGAGTTTGCCTAACCAACTCTCTGGTTAGCTTATTACCAAAGTGGGTCCCACCGAGTTTGTGTAATCGGTCTAACCGAGATTACGTTATGCCCTAACCCTAATGAAATCGGTCCCACCGAGTTGACATGCCGGTCCCACCGAAAAGCCTAACATTCACATTTTGAACAAAATCGGTCTGACGAGTTTTCTGATTCGGTCCCACCGAGTTTGGTGAATTGTGTGTAACGGTTAGATTTTGTGTGGATGCTATATATACCCCTCCATCCACTCTTCACTCGTGGAGAGAGCCATCAGAATGTGCCTACACTTCCAGCATACATTCTCTGAGAGAGAACCACCTACTCATCTGTTGAGATCAAGATATTCCATTCCAACCACATAAATCTTGATATCTAGCCTTCTCCAAGTTGCTTTCCACTCAAATCATCTTTCCACCAAATCCAAATCCGTGAGAGAGAGAGTTGAGTGTTGGGGAGACTATCATTTGAAGCACAAGAGTAAGGAGTTCATCATCACCACACCATCTATTACCTTTTGGAGAGTGGTGTCTCCTAGATTGGTTAGGTGTCACTTGGGAGTCTCCGTCAAGATTGTGGAGTTGAACCAAGGAGTTTGTACGGGCAAGGAGATCACCTACTTCGTGAAGATCTACCCTAGTGAGGCAAGTCCTTCGTGGGCGATGGCCATGGTGGGATAGACAAGTTCCCTTCTTCGTGGATCCTTTGTTGGTGGAGCCCTCCGTGGACTCGCGCAACCGTTACCCTTCGTGGGTTGAAGTCTCCATCAACGTGGATGTACGATAGCACCACCTATCGGAACCACGCCAAAATATCCATGTCTCCAATTGCGTTTGCACACTTCAATCCCATCCCTTTACATTCTCGCAAATAGCATGCTTTACTTTCCGCTGCTCTGTCATGCTTGCTTGATATGTATTGTGAATGTTTAAACTTGTGCTAAAACTCCACCTTAACTTGAAGACAATAAAAACTGCAACTTTTCTTTGCTAAGAGTCTATTCACCCCCCCCCCCTAGACGCCTCTTCTCGATCCTTTCAGTGTGCTAAGATAGCAGTGGCGGGCGTAGGAAGGAGGCCACCACAACAAAGTATTATAGGAGTAGCGGGGTGTCTGAAGTGTCGGCCACAATAATTGTTTCCAATTTTTGTTAGTACATAATTAAATTTTTGTACATGATTTTAAATTGAAACTTATGCCATGATTAATGCACACTATTGGCACCTCCATTTTCAATTGTGGCCACTTTTGAAGTTGATTTGGTATTTTTTCTAATAATTAACTTGTTTTTTCGGGCACTAAAAATGTCAGAAACGTTATTCGGGTGGGCTCCTACTTCTATGACAAAAAATCATGACAGAAAATGGGCTTTTCGTCCTGGGCGGGTCGGAGACACAACTGCATGACATTCTTTGGGCCGTCCATGACGGAAAAAATTGTGGTAGAAGCGAGGGCGAGGAAAATGTCGTGGAGTTCCCAGTTACGATGGGTGGTCGGGGCCGAGCGATGCACTATAGTTTGCACGTTTCTCTCGTGTACGCGTGTGTGTGCGAGGCGTTGGCTAACTGAACCCGAGCGATCGCACGTTACTGAACCCGAGCGATCGATCCCTTGGTGTTAAGTGAACCCAAGCGATTCATTCACTGCTGACTAAACCCGGGCAATTCCTTCGCTGCTGCTGCTAACTAAACCCAAGTGATCGATCACTGCTGCTGCTTACTGAAGCCGATCAAGCCCTCGTGCGAGACGTAGCCAGCCGGTGTTGGGTTGCCTCTCGATGAACAGTGACCGTTGCTACCATGCACGCTGTACGTAGAACGAGTCGAGACGTGGTGAGTCGAGCCGGTTGGTTGGCTGTACCAAGGGGAAGACCATGATGAAAATGTTGAGTGGCTCTCATATGCATTACTGTTGATCTAATAAAGAGCCCATATTATTTTGTATTTCCATATGAATAAAATGTTGTGGATTCCAGCTTAGTCCACGACACTCTTGCATTATTATTATTTTGATATCATTCGGTCGGTCAAGTGAAAGGCAATAATGGCGATATTTGATGAAGTGACTGTGGCAGAGAAAAGCGGGTATGAACTCAACTTGTTTTTGTCAATATGTTTAACCTAGTTTCCATGATTCAACATATTATGATCAAAATTTTTGCAATGACAATTAGAGATTATAGTTTCTCATGCTATGCTTAAGTAGCTAGGAGTGGATAATGATTTATCTTAGGTGTCAACATGCATTAAAATGATTGTGATGTAGTATGATGATATGGTATCGTCCTCTGAATGTTTCAAGTGGCTTGACTTGGCACATGTTCACCCATGTAGTTGAATCAAAATCAACATAGCCTCCACGATATTTATGTTCATGGTGTTTATATCCTACTCATGCTAGTGTTCAATGTCGATTATTCATAAAGCATGTTCATGACCGTTTTCGTTCTCTAGCTGGCCGCTTCTCAATCTATTTGCTAGCCTATGCCTGTACTAAGCGGGAATACTGCTTGTGCATCAAAATCCTTAAACCCAAGTTATTCCAGATGAGTCCACCATATCTCCCTATATGCGGTATTACCCTGCCGTCCCAAGTAAATTTGCATGTGCCACCTCCAAAATTTCAAATGAATATATGTTTTGTGTGCCTGGTCCGCTCATGGAGCGATAGGGGGCGGTCAGTATCTTCCATGCTAAGCGGGCCATTCTCATGATGAGTGTTTATTCACTCGTCCTTGCACGAAAGGGGCCGGTAATAGGGATACCTAGTCCCGGAATCAAAAATTGCAAATTATTAAACAAAACTCCCCCAGGATTGTTGTTGGTATGGACGGTACCCGTGGATTCGGCTAGCCGTGGAGTGTGTTTGTTGGTGGAGGGGGAGTAAATGATGCGGCTAGAAACTGCGTCAGTATTTCCCCAAAGAGGAAGGGATGATGCAGTACAGCTACAGTAGGTATTTCCCTCGGTTATGAAACCAAGGTATCAATCCAGTAGGAGAACCAAGCAACACTATGTAAATGGTACCTACACACAAATAACAAATCCTCGCAACCCAATGCGTAAGAGGGGTTGTCAATCCCTCCCTGGTAAAAGCATAGATTAATTTGTATGAGTTTGGACAAATAGATCTGAATAAAACACGAAATAAAATAAGTAAAGAAAACTGCAGCAAGGTATTTTTGGGTTTTTGGAATAATAGATCTGAAAATAAATACGGCAAAAGATAGATCGAAAAGCAAATATGATAAAAGACATACCCGGGGGTCGTAGATTTCATTAGTGGCTTCTCTCAAGAAAATAGCACATGGTGGGTAAACAAATTACTATTGGGAAAATGATAGAATAACAAATAATTATGACCATATCCAAGGCAATGATCAATATATAGGCATCACGTCCAAGATTAGTAGACCGAAACGATTATGCATCTACTACTATTACTCCACACATCGACCGCTATCCAGCATGCATCTAGTGTATTAAGTTCATGGAGAAACGGAGTAATGCAATAAGAATGATGACATGATGTAGACAAGATCTATTCATGTAGAAATAGATCCCATCTTTTTATCCTTAATAGAGATGATACATACGTGCCTCGCTACCCCTTCTGTCACTAGGTGAGGACACCGTAAGATCGAACCCATCAGAAAGCACCTCTTCCCATGGCAAGAAAAATCTATCTAGTTGGCCTAACTAAAACAACGATTCGAAGAAGAAATATGAGGCTATAAATAATCATGCATATAAGAGATCAAAGAAGACTCAAATAATATTCATGGATATATATCTAATCATAAACTTGAACTTCGTCGGATCCCAACAAACACACCGCAAAAAGTCATTACATCAAATAGATCTCCAAGAGACCATCGTATTGAGAATCAAAAAAGAGAGAATAAGCCATCTAGCTACTGCGTACGGACCCATAGGTTATGGTGGACTACTCACGCATCATTGGAGAGGCACAAATGAGGATGATGAACGCCTCCGTGATGGTGTTATATTGGATCTCATGGTTCTGGAACTTACAGTGGCTGGAATTGTGTTTCGTCGACTCCCCTAGGGTTTCTAGAATATTTGGGTACTTATAGAGCAAAGAGGTGGTGTAGGAGACCCCCGTTGGCCCCACAACCCACCAGGGCGCTCCTAGGCTCATGGGCCCGCCCTAGTGTCTTGTGGGCCCCACAGGCCTCCCCCAGGTGCTTCCTTGGCTCCCAAGTTGTCTTCTGGTCCAAAAAAATCTCCAAAAAGTTTCGTTGTGTTTGGACTCCCTTTGATAGGGATATTCTGGGAAGTAAAAAACAACAAGTAGCACTAGGCACTATGTCAATAGGTTAGTCCCAAAAAATAATATAAAGTTGCTATAAAATGATTGTAAAACATCCAAGAATGATAATATAACAACATGCAACAATCAAAAATTATAGATACGTTGGAGACGTATCAGCATCCCCAAGCTTAATTCATGCTCGTCCTCGTGTAAGTAAATGATAAAAACAGAATTTTTGATGTGGAATGCTGCCTAACATGTTCATCACGTCTTCTTTTCTTTTGTAGCATGGACATTTGGACTTTTAGATGATTCAAAGCAATAGTCTAGTTTTGACAAGAAGACTTCAATACTCAAGCATATTAACAAAAAAAACCATGTCTTTCAAAATATCAACACTAAAGAAAGTTATCCCTAGCCCATCATGCTCAAACATTGATCCATTCACGAAACACACTCGAATATTAGCTACATCCAATGCTCAAGTATGATCATAGTGCTCCCTAGTTGGTGCTTTATAAGACAAGATGGAGACTCAAAATAAAATAAAAATTGCATAAAAGTAAATAGATAGCCCTTCGTAGAGGGAAGCAGAGATTTGTAGAGGTGCCAGAGCTCAAAGCAAAAATTGAGAGATAAATATATTTTGAGAGGCATGCTTTTACCGTCAACGAAAATGACCGAGTAATTCCCAACACTTTCCATGCTAGTTATATCATAGGCATTTCCCAAACATAAAATAAAGTTTATTCCTTTTTCCACCATACTTTCACATTCCACGGCTAGCCGTATCCATGGGTACCGTCCGTACCAACACTTTCCAAGGAATTTATTATTTGACAACATAAAGTAATTTTCTTTTTCATTTCAGGACTGGGCATCCCTATTACCGCCACACTCTCGTGCTATGACAAGTGAATAAACACTCATCGTGAGAATAACACATCTAGCATGGAAAATATTGTCCACCCCATGCCGCTTCATGAGCGGTACGGGCACACAAAAAGGAAATTCATTTAAAAAATTAGAGATGGTACATACAAATTTACTTAGAATGGCACAGAAATATCGCATATAGGTACGTATGGTGGACTCATATGGCAAAACTGGGTTGAAAGATTTTGTATGCACAAGTAGTATTTCTACTTAGTACAAGTGGAGGCTAGCAAATAGATTGAGAAGCAACCAACCAAGAAACGAAAATTCACATAAACGAGCATTCAGCATAACTAACACCGAATAATGCGCCACAAGTAGGATATAATTTCATTGCATAACTATTGACTTTCATGCTTGCATAGGGAATCACAAACCTTAACACCAATATTCTTACTAAAGCATAATTACTCACCTACATGACTCATATATTACTATCATCATATCTCAAAACTATTCAAAGATTCAAGTTTATTTTGTCCAATGATCTTCATGAAAGTTTTTATTATATCCCTCTTGAATATCTATCACTTTGGGACTAATTTCATATGTTGCAATTGCTTTTGACAAGCTCAAACAAATTTAAGTGACGAACATAAGCATAAAAAATTTCATCTCTCAAAATAATATAAGTGAAGCATGAGAGAATTTCTTCAAAAATTTACTAACTCTGAAATAAATCTAAGTGAAGCATGAGAGTACTTCAAAAATATTAAAGCGCGCCATGCTCAAAAAGATATAAGTGAAGCACTAGAGCAATTCCATAGCTCAAAAAATTTAAGTGAAGCATAAAGAGCAATTCTAACAAATCATAGCATAATTTTGGCTCTCTCAAGTAGGTGTGTTTAGCAAGGATACTTGTGAAAAACTAAAAATCAAAACAAGCAAAGACTCATATAATACAAGACGCTCCAAGCAAAACTTATGATATGTGACAAATAAAAATATAGCTCCAAGTAAAATTACCGATGGTCGTTAGAAGAAAGAGGGGATGCCTTCCGGGGCATCCCCAAGCTTAGTTGCTTGGTTCTCCTTGAATATTATCTTGGGGTGCCATGGGAATCCCTAAGCTTAGGCTCTTTTCACTCCTTATTCCTTCATCCATCATGATCTCACCCAAAACTTGAAAACTTCAATCACACAAAACTTAACAAAACCTTCATGAGATCCATTAGTATAATAAAGCGAATCACCACTCTAAGTACTATTGCAAACCCATTCATATTTTATATTTGCATTATAACTACTGTATTCTAACTTTTCCATGGTTTATACCCTCCAATACAATCCATAGATTCATCAAAATAAGCACACAATGCAAAGAATAGAATTTGTCAAAAATAGAACAGTCTGCAGTAATCTGGACTTTGTCCAAACTTCTGTAACTCCAAAAATTCTGAAAACTTAGGACAACGTAGGCAATTTGTGTATCAATCTTTTGTAAAAAAATCAAAATTTTATCATGCTTCTGTAATTTTTTAACAATTCTGCTACTGGCCGCAAAAGTTTCTGTTTTCCAACAAGATCAAAGCAACTATCACCCAACATGATCCCAAAGGCTTTACTTGGCACAAACACTAATTGAAACATAAAAACACAATCATAACAGTAGCATAATTGTGCAAACACTCAAGAACATAAAGAAAAAGGAAAAAATAATTTTTATTCATTGGGTTGCCTCCCAACAAGCGCTATCGTTTTATGCCCCTAGCTAAGCATAATGCATAGATTCAAGTATTGTCATCTTTGGTTTTTGCCACCTTTGTGAGGGATTTTTCAAACCCGGTAGGCTCTTTACGCTTCCCCAAATTCTCAGGAAAAGAAACCATCTTGAGATCTAAAATATCCGAACATTTATTATAAAGAGTAATCAAAGTATTCATGCGATTGAGGTTTCCACTAATATGTTTGACAAGTTCATTATATTTTTGCAACTCGACCAAATTTTATGTAAATCACCCAATTCGTCTATAATTTTAACACCCTTCTTGTGTAAAGAAAACCCCTTTTTTGGTGGTGGAACTCCCAATATTCCTTCTAGGATTTCATAAGCAGCATTAGCATCAAGCTCAATAAAGCTCTCTTTTTCGGCAAAATCCAAGAGTTGTCTATGATGCAAATTTAATCCTACGTAAAAGTTACGAAGCAAAATCTTTGCATCCCCCTTTAGATTACAAATACGATAGGATTCCATTAACCTATACCAAGCATCTTTCAAATTTTCTCCTTGTTTCTGCTTGAAGTATAGAACTTCAAAATCTGCTGACAAAGGAGGGGTAGTCATGCTAGCCATAGCAACGAGGTAGGCAAACAAGATTGCCAAAAAAATAGATCTGACGAGAAAAAGGCGAAGGAAAAAAGAAGGCGAATAAAAAGGCAATTTTTGTGAAGTGGTGGAGATGAAAACGAGAGGCAAATGGCAAATAATGCTTCCAAGGAGATGAGACATGTGATTAGGAACCTGATTGATGTTGATGATGTCTCCCTGGCAACAGCGCGAGAAATTCCTTTTGATGCGGCTAGAAACTGCATCGGTATTTCCCCAAAAAGGAAGGGATGATGCAGTACAACTACGGTAGGTATTTCCCTCAGTTATGTAACCAAGGTATCAATCCAATAGGAGAACCAAGCAACACTATGTAAACGGTACCTGCACACAAAGAACAAATCCTCGCAACCCAACGCGTAAGAGGGGTCGTTAATCCTTCTTCGGTAAAAAGATAGATTAATCTGTATGAGTTTGGGCAAATAGATCTGAATAAAACACGAAACAAAATAAGTAAAGAAAAAGTGCAACAAGGTATTTTTGGGTTATTGAATAATAGATCTGAAAATAAATGCGGCAAAATATAGATCGGAAAGCAAAAATGATAAAAGATATACCCGGGGGTCGTAGATTTCCCTAGTTGCTTCTCTCGAGAAAATAGCATACGGTGGGTAAACAAATTACTGTTGGGCAATTGATAGAAGAACAAATAATTATGATGATATCCAAGGCAATGATCAGTATATAGGCATCACATCCAAGATTAGTAGACCGAAACGATTCTGCATCTACTACTATTACTCCACACATCGACCGCTATCCAGCATGCATCTATTGTATTAAGTTCATGGAGAAACGGAGTAATGCAATAAGAATGATGGCATGATGTAGACAAGATCTATTCATGTAGGAATAGATCCTATCTTGTTATCCTTAATAGCAACGATACATATGTGCCTCGCTACCCCTTCTGTCACTGGGTGAGGACACCGTAAGATCGAACTCATCACAAAGCACCTCTTCCCATGGCAAGAAAAAATCGATCTTGTTGGCCTAACTAAGCCAAAGATTCGAAGAAGAAATATGAGGCTATAGATAATCATGCATATAAGAGATGAAAGAAGACTCAAATAATGTTCATGGATATAGATCTGATCATAAACTTGAACTTCAACGGATCCCAACAAACACACCACAAAAAGTCATTATATCAAATAAATCTCCAAGAGACCATTGTATTGAGAATCAAAAAAGAGAAAAGAAGCCATCTAGCTACTGCCTATGGACCCGTAGGTCTATGGTGGACTACCCACGCATCATCGGAGAGGCACCGATGAGGATGATGAACCCCTCTGTGATGGTGTTAGATTGGATCTCGTGGTTCTAGAACATGCGGCGGCTGGAATTGTGTTCTGTCAACTCCCATAGGGTTTCTGGAATATTTGGATATTTATAGAGCGAAGAGGCAATGCAGGAGACCTCCATAGGCCCCGCAACCCACCAGGGCGCGCATGGGCTCCTAGGCGCACCCTGGTGTCTTGTGGGCCCCATGGGCCTCCCCCCAGGTGCTTCCTTGGCTCCCATGTCGTCTTCTAGACCAAAAAATTCTCCAAAAAGTATCGCTGCGTTTGGACTCCGTTTGATAGGGATATTCTGCGAAGTAAAAAACAAGCAAAAAACAGCAACTCGCAGTGGGCACTATGTCAATAGGTTAGTCCCAAAAAATGATATAAAGTTGCTATAAAATGATTGTAAAACATCTAACAATGATAATTTAATGAACAATCAAAAATTATAGATACGTTGGAGACGTATCAGTAAACCTTTACTTTTACTGCTTGGGAACCGCCGTTAATGTTTTTAGGATGGAAGATTTTGATAACTCTTGGTCGTAACATTGACAGGAAGGGTGCACCTAGCTACTTCTTGAGCTTGCGTTGATTTTTTCCTTGAAGGGGAAAGGGTGATGCAGCAAAGTAGAGATAAGTATTTCGCTCAGTTAAGAACCAAGGTATCAATCCAGTAGGAGGACCAAGCAAGTCCCCAATATATGCACCTGCACAAACTAACAAACACTTGCACACAACGCAAAAAAGGGTTGTCAATCCCTTCACGGTCACTTGCAGGAGTGAGATCTAATAGTGATAGGTATCCAAGATAATTAAAAGGCAAAATAAAGTAAATATAAATAAGTGCAGCAAGGTATTTTGTGTTTTTGGTTTTATAGATCAGAAAATATATGCTCGAAAATAGACCCGGGGGCCATAGGTTTCACTAGAGGCTTCTCTCTCGAAGAAAGCATACGGTGGGTAAACAAATTACTGTTGAGCAATTGATAGAAAAGCGCAAAGTTATGACGATATCTAAGGCAATGATCATGAATATAGGCATCACGTCCGTGACAAGTAGACCAAAACGATTCTGCATCTACTACTATTACCCCACACATCGACCGACTCCTGCCTGCATCTAGAGTATTAAGTTCATAAGAACAGAGTAACGCCTTAAGCAAGATGACAGGATGTAGAGGGATAAACTCAAGCAATATGATATAAACCCCATCTTTTTATCCTTAAAGGCAACAATACAATACGTGCCTCGCTACCCCTACTGTCACTGTGTGAGGACACTGCAAGATTTAACCCATCACAAAGCACCTCTCCCATTGCAAGAAAAACCAATCTAGTTGGCCAAACTAAATCGATAGATCGGAGAAATACAAAGCTACCTCAATCATGCATAAAAGAGTTCAGAGAAGACTCAAATAATATTCATAGATAATCTGATCATAAATCCACAATTCATCGGATCTCAACAAATGAACCAGCAAAAGAAGATTACATCGAATAGATCTATAAGAACATCGAGGAGAACATTGTATTGAAGATCAAAGAGAGAGAAGAGGACATCTAGCTACTAGCTATGTACCCGTAGGTCTATGGTAAACTACTCAGACATCATATGAAGGGCAGCAAGGCTGGTGTAGAGGCCCTCCGTGATCGAATCCCCCTCCGGCGGAGTACCAGAAAAGGCCCCGAGATGGGATCTCGCGAGAACAGAAGCTTGCGGTGGCGAAAAAGTATTTTTGGTGTTCCCTCTGACGTAAGGGGAATATTTGGGAATTTATAGTGCTGAAGTTAGGGTTAGGAGAGCCACGAGGGGCCCACAAGCCTAGGGGCATTCCCCTAGGGCTTGTGGTCTCCTCGTGGGTCTTTTGGCCTCCTCCCGAAGCTCCCTAGGTGTCTTCTGGTCCAAGAAAAATCATTGTAAAGTTTTATTCCGTTTGGACTCCGTTTGGTATTGATTTTCTATAGAAGTCAAAAACAAGGAAAAAATAGCAACTGGTACTCGGCACTAGGTTAATAGGTTAGTCCCAAAAATAATATAAAATAGCATATAGAACATCTAAGATAGATAATATAATACCATGGAACAATAAAAAATTATAGATACGTTGGCGACATATTACACCTCCCAAAATTTTATTTGTCCCTGTTTAAGCTTTGAGCTCTGGCACCTCTACAAATCCCCGCTTCCCTCTACGAGGGACTATCTATTTACTTTTATGTTATTTTACTTTTATGTTGACTCATCACCTTCTCAAATAAGCACCAGACCTGAGAGCACTATTGTTATCCTCATGCATTGTGTCTAGTTAATGTTGAATGCATCATGACTGGATCTCCTCTACCATGAATTACAATGTTTAGTCGCTGCTTGAGCTTTGGAGGTGCTCTGCATTTATATTTTGTGGTCTCAGAAAGGGCTAGCGAGATACCATTGTTGTCATATTATATCGTGATTGTTTTGACAAAGTGTTGGTATTTGAGATATTTTATTATTGTTCGCTAGTTGATTATGCCATTGATATGAGTTAATATAATTTTTAAGAGTTATTGTTGACATGGTTAGTCATGATCTTTGCTGAAAACCTGGGTGCTACTTAAGCATATATATGTAAACAAGAACAAAAGAGTTCGTAAAAGTTTTTCTTTATCACTTTCAGTTTGTCAACTGAATTGCTTGAGGACAAGCAATTGGTTAAGCTTGGGGGAGTTGATACGTCTCCATCGTATCTACTTTTCCTAACGCTTTTGCTCTTGTGTTGGGCTCTAATTTGCATGATTTGAATGAAACTAACCCGGACTGATGATGTTTTCAGCAGAACTACCATGGTGTTGTTTTTGTGCAGAAATAAAAGTTCTCGGATTTGGACGAAACTTTTTGGAGAATTATTTCAGAATATATAACGAATTATTGATCCAAGACCCACTGGAGGGGGGCAGGTGCTCACAAGACACCTGGGCTTGCCCACCCCCTCTGGAGCGCCCTGGTGGGTTGTGGGGCCCTCGGGGCTCTGCTGACCCTCATTCCGATGCTATAAAATCCTATTTTTGGAGAAAAATAGGAGAGGAAGTTTCATCGTTTTCCACGATACGAAGCCATCGCCACCTCCTGTTCTTCATCGGGAGGCCAGATCTAGAGCCCATTCGTGGCTCCGGAGAGGGGAATCTTCGATCTTCGTCATCACCAACCCTCCTTCATCACCAATTCCATGATGCTCCCGACCGTGAGCGAGTAATTCCTTCGTAGGCTCGCTGGTCGGTGTGGAGTTGGATGAGATTCATCATGTAATCAAATTATTTTTGGTAGGGTGAAGGCACAAGTGCTCCCTAGGTGATTTTCGTAATTAATGTCAACATATCTCTTGTTGGACAAATACTTCTATATAGTATATTTTAGACAAGTTCAACAATGGTGTGGAAAGGACAAGAGGATGTGGAACCCCTTCAAAATACTAAGAACAAACATTGGAAAAACCTCAAGACTCTTCATTTTACTTTTATTGACCCAAGATCACATTGAGTCCATAGGAAAGCCAATACTATTAAAAGGGGATGAGGTGTTGCTTAATCGCTTGCTTGCTCAAAGTGCTTAGTGATATTGCTCCAAAGCCCTCAACCACTTTCTCATTCCAAATATGTCAAAATCCCAAACTCCAACTCGGCCTCACCAATTCATCCAATCCGGAGCCACCAAGTTCATATGACATAGCCACTGCCAGAAACCCTAACAACTCGGTCACACCGATATGGATCTTGGTCTAACCGAGATGGCCTTGCCAGCATGTTGTGACTTGTTGCACTCTTTCGGTCCCACCGAGTTGGCTTGACATTTGCTCTGTTGCTTATTGCTTCACTTCGGTCTCACCGAGTTGATGCAATTGTCGCCATAGAGTTGATGTTTGCCCTAAGCCCTAGCACATAGATCCCATCAAGTTGTTCCAGTCGGTCCCACCAAGATTCCCAACGTTCACATTTTGAATTAAATCGGTCTCACCGAGTTCTTATGTTCGGTCTGACTGAGTTGGGTCAAATGTGTGTAACGGTTGGATTTTGTGTGGAGAATATATATACCCCTCCAACCCCTTCTCCATATGTGAGAGAGCCATCAGAACGTGCCTACACTTCCAGCATACATTTTCTGAGAGAGAACCACCTACTCATGTGTTGAGATAAAGATATTCTAATCCTACCAGAAGATTCTTGATTTCTAGCCTTTCCCAAGTTGCTTTCCACTCAAATCATCTTTACACCATATCCAAATCTATGAGAGAGAGTTGAGTGTTGGGGAGACTATCATTTGAAGCACAAGATCAAGGAGTTCATCATCAACACACCATTTATTACCTTTTGGAGAGTGGTGTCTCCTAGATTGGTTAGGTGTCGCTTGGGAGCCTCCGTCAAGTTGTGGAGTAGAACCAAGAAGTTTGTAAGGGCAAGGAGATCGCCTACTTCATGAAGATCTACCCGAGTGAGGCAAGTCCTTTGTGGGTGATGGCCATGGTGGGATAGACAAGGTTGCTTCTTCGTGGAACCTTCGTGGGTGGAGCCCTCCATGGACTCGCACAACTGTTACCCTTCGTGGGTTGAAGTCTCCATCAATGTGGATGTATGATAGCACCACCTATCAGAACCACGCCAAAAATCTCCGTGTCTTCATTGCGTTTGCACACTCCAATCCCATCCCTTTACTTTCTTGCAATTAGCATTCTTTACTCTTTCTGCCGCATATACTCTTGCCATGCTTGCTTGAAATGTATTGTGAATGCTTAAACTTGTGCTAAAACTCCACCTTAACTTGAAGAACATAAAAACTGCCACTTTTACTTGTTGAGGGTCTAATCACCCCCCCCCCCCTTCTCGATCCTTTCATAGGGCTTGATCCCTAGTATCCACTATGTTCTGAGATTGATGTTGCTATGACTTGACTATGCTTAATGCTTGTCACTAGGGCCCAAGTGCCATGATTTCAGATCTGAACCATTTATGTTTTCACCATTATATCTATGTTCTAGATCTGATCTTGCAAGTCATATGCACCTGTTACATGTTATGATCCGTAAACCCCAGTGTGACAGTAATTGGGATACTTTCCGGTGATGAACGTAATTTGAGGAGTTCATGTATTCACTATGTGTTAATGCTTTGTTCTGGTTCTCTATTAAAAGGAGGTCTTAATATCCCTTAGTTTCCTTATGGACCCAACTGCCACGGGAGGGTAGGACAAAAGATGTCATGTCAGTTCTTTTCCATAAGCACGTATGACTATTTACGGAATACATGCCTACATTGTATTTATGAACTGGAGCTAGTTCTGTGTCACCCTAAGTTATGACTGTTATGATGAATATTATCCAACGAATTCACCGATCCAATGCCTACGAGTTTTCCACATATTGCTCTTGCTAAGTTACTATTGCTATTGCTACTGTTACAACTGCTACTGCTATTACCGTTACTATTGCTACTATTGCCACTACCATCAAAACTATCATATTACTGTGCTACTGATCACTTTGTTGCTGATATTTAATCTCCAGGTGTAATTGAATTGACAAATCAACTGCTAATACTTACCAATATTATTTGGATCCCCTTATGTCAAATCTATAAATTTGGGTTGAATACTCTACCCTCGAAAACTATTGTGATCCCCTATACTTGTGGGTTATCAAGAGGTAATTGGAATGAAGAGAAAATGTGGGGGGCTATAGATGGGTCATCTGACAATTAACTAGAACAAAATCGAAGGCCATAATCAATTCATGGCCGACTTATTTGTGGTTGGTTGTACCTACCCAGCCTACCTATTTCGATGACCCTTCTGCATATCCGAACGATTATTGCGTCGAATTGCTGATGACATGGAAGCCAATGAACTATTCTTCATGTAACGGAGGAATGATGTTGGTGTGCAGGGTTTTTCTTGTTTCCAGAAGGTGACTGTGACACTTCATATGATTGCATATGGCACTCATACATATATGATTGATGAGTACCTTCCCATGGTCGAAGATAAATCAAAAAGTGCACAAACATATTTGTTGATATTATGGTTTTTATGTACAACATTATTTGCGAGCACCTAATGCCAAGGAAACAATGAGGGTTCTATCAATGAATGAACCATGAGGACGTCCTGGGATGCTTGTGAGTGTTAACTATATGCATTGGATCTAAAAAATGCTCTGTAGCTTGGCACACCCAATTCATTGGGCATTGCCATGATCCAATAATTACTTCGGAAGTGGCTGCCTCGGAGGATTTCTCGATTTGGCATTGGTACTCTGGGTTGTCAAGATCTCAAAGTGACATCAATGTCTTATAGATATCTCATCTATTTGCTAGGCTGGAAGGTGGTATTGCTCCACCATGCAACTAGACAGTGAATGGCCATCAGTATGACTAAGACTACTATATAATTGGTGAAATCTATTCATCTTGATCAACATTTGTGGAGAGAATTTCTAATCCTGGGACCAAAAAACTAAAATTTTCGCAAAGATGCAAGAAGAAGCGGGGAAGGGCATTGAGAGAACATTTGGAGTGCTGCAAGGTAGGTTTAATTTTTTTCGCGGTCTGGCTCATTTCTTGAACACATGTGTCTTGGTAAAGATTAGACATGTTGTGTGATCCTACACAACACGATCATCGAGGATAATAGGATTTTCCAAGCCCCATGGACTATGAAAATGTTAGCACAATCACTAAGCCTCAGAGGCGCACAAACTGCATTCAAGAGGCATACCCAAAGATTGAAGACCGAGCCTCCCAGGATCGGTACAACGATGATCTTATTGAGCATCATTGGTAGCTAGCTTCGAGATATTCCATTTATTTTTCTTTAAATTGATATATTATTAGTTGAAACTTTTGTTTCATTGTATTATTATTTTTTTGATGTCTACTACGCAACTTTATTCGTCTAGACTTTTTGGGCCTCCAAGCGCAATGTTTTGTAGGACAGCAACAAATTTCCATCAAATGGATGACCTAATGTTTATTAATCTCTGAGAGGTGTAGGATGAAGGTGGTTCTCTCTCAAATAACCCTGCAATCAAATACAAGTGGACTATTGTGTCCCCAACAACCTAATACAATTGTCACTTGTATAGGTGCATTGGTTCGGTGAAGAGATGATGATAAAATGTGTAATATGGATGATAAAAATAGGTTTTGTAATCTGAGAAAATAGAAATAGAAAGGTAGCAAGGAACAAAAGTAAGTAAAAATGGTGTTGCAATGCTTGAAAATATGGCCTAGGGTTCATACTTTAACTAGTGCCAACTCTCAACATCATTAACATAATTAAACCACATGATAATCCTTAAAAACTGCAGCAAAGAATTGCTCCAAAGTTTTTATTTCTATCGGAGAAAGTAGAATGAAATCGCGTGTCGCTTTCCAATCTTGATCTATTGAACCAGCCACAAAGTGTCACGGATAGTCCCATATTTTACTACGACAACACCATATGATACTTCATTCAACCTTTGTGCTAAGAGTACGCCAATGTCACTATGGGTATCAACAAGTTAATTACTAGACATGCATCATGTAATCCCAAATCCAAAGTATTCAATCCAACATATAGAAACATGAAAGAGCAAGACTCAATTCACCATAAAAATGATATAGGGGGGAGAACATCATATTATCCAACTTTATTAATAAAGCTCATAATATAATCAAGATCGACTCCATCAAGAACATGAGAGAGAGAGAGATCAAACACATAGCTACTAGTACATACCCTCAGCCCGTGGAAGAACTGCTCACACATCACCATGAGAATGGAAAAGAAGTTGTTGGTGATGGTGATGATGGAGATGTCCCCGGCGCCACTGGTGGAGAGGGGGAAGGGCCCCCTCCTTCTTCTTCTTCTTCTTCTTCTTCTTCTTCCTTGGTCCTCTGGAGAGAGGGAACTCTTCCCTAGATTGGATCTCCCTATTTTCTTCTCTGTTTTCGCTACCGTTCTCTGGCAGAACATTTTTTTTTATTCGGAGATCTGTAACTCTGACCGAGCTGAATTTTGAGGGGATGTTTTCATAAAGTTATCTTTCTATCGGCTGAATGAGAGCTCCAACTGACTTAAGGGCTGCCCACACAGGCCCATGACGCGTCCAGGGGGTGGTCACGCCATCTGGCCATGTGGGGCCCTCGGGCACCGTCTTGCATTGATTCCTATGCCAGAAATCACATATTTCCAGAAAAATCATATTAAATTCCCGAGGTATTTTGACCTTCCTAGATATTGATTTCCTGTAAAACAAAAACATGACTTGATACTGGCCACTAGATTAATAGGTTAGTACAAAAACATAACATAAAGTGCATCAAAACCATATATAATTGATATTAATATAGCATGAATTCTTCATAAATTATAGATACATTGGAGAAGTTCTAGTTGTATTTGATTAATGATTTGTAATATTTTGTTGAATTATTCATCCAAATTCGAGTAGTAGAGTAGATAGAAGAAAAGAAATTTTCATTGAGGTTGCATTATGGCAACTCTAAGTTTGTGCATAGCCTCTGCAGCGTCCAAAAAATTAAGGGGCACGCTCCGTATGAGTTATGGAGGCTGTAGATATGGGAATCCCGTTATGGTTGCTCTAACACAAGATCACGTCGGCTACTCTTGTTTTATATATCAGCCAAAATGAGTCCATACTAGTCACTTGAGTTATTATATAAGATAGCAAACAAACATACACCCGGTCCCCATGTCGCTCTCACGGGTGGCACGGGGAAACCTAGCCACCATAGAATGCGACACTCTGTACCCTCCAGAACCCCTCGCCACTTCCCGAGGATACGGTCGAGCAAAGCTTGCGCCATGGAAGGTGGTTGAGGAGCGTGCTCTCATGACGCCTTCACCCCCGATCGGAATAGTGATGATCTAGGCAATGAGTTCTATGACCTCGGTATTAACCTATGTTATGAATCCTATGCAAAACATGACTCCTTCTGCTCTGTCCCCGTTGCTATGGCGTTGTCTCCGACGTCATGGTGGAGCAGGGAGGTTTTTTCGTTCAGGAGTACGCGCAGGCGGTTGTCTACGCAAGTGACAGCTGGAAGATGGAGAATCTTGTGTTGGGTCTGTGGTTGAAGGCTGACAGTTCTGGTTTCCTCCTCCGACGTCGTCGTCATGCGCGGGTGTCAGTTCTGAAGTTCAATGGCGTGTCCGGGGACATGTTGCCCCGGTCTGATTCTTTCAACGGCTATGGTTTTGCTTCTGGCAAACTACTTTGGAGGTCCGCAAAGCTTCTGATCAGCGATGGAGCCGCGTCGAGCTTGGGTGAAGAGGTGATCTGTCTTTTTACCCTTTGGTGGCCGCTTCGGTGGTGTCGAAGGAGAGGGACAGACGTTGGTATTTTGCATAGGATTTTCCTATCTTTTCAGTCTTGTATGGTCGGTACTTACGTGCCTTGTAACTTGATCTTTATTCTATATAAATGAGACACTTATTACCATGGAAAAAAATGACCTCGGTGACTCCTCCGCCAGTACGACAACTAGGCGAAGTGGCAATCAAGCATGGCTTCGGCGATGGCCTCCCAACATCCAATGACGGGTCGAGGCCAGGTGACTGCGCCGGCTCCTTTTTGCTCCTGTGGTTTTGGCTTCCGACAATTGGGATATGTGCAGAGTGACTCGGTTGTAGCCTCCGGGGCAATGTTTTGGGCGAGATCATGGTTCTTTTCAGGCCCTCCCTTGCCTCTAGATCTGCTATATGGTGTCTAGCCCGTTGGGCCTAGCCGGTCTCCTGCTAACGGTGAAGACGATGATGTGGTGGCTGGGTCGCCCACAGTTCATGTGATTCAGCATCAAGTCTGCTAGGGAAGGTTGTGCTCCTAGTTTTGGATGGATCCGTTGACGGCGGCACATATGGGCACTGTTACCTTGTGGTAGGCGTTAGGGATGTAGTTTTAGCCCTCCCGCTCGACATGTTCCTGGGGAAACCTCAGATCCGGGTCCTCTGGATTGTAGGATGGCAATGCTATGGCTATGATTGGTATCGTGTTCCCTCTTAGGGGCATCGTCCTGGAGATGAGACCTATCCGATGGACTTGTGGTTCGAGTTGGTGGTCGTTGGCAGCTCGTGTGTGTCAACATTGATGGGGATGAGTGAGGTCGGGCTCGCGGGAAAATTTTGGTAGTGGCTCTTCAGTGTGTTTGTGGCGTCGTCTGGGTTTGTTTGTTGCCGAGGAATCAGAGTTGCAGCAGCGAGCCTGGGGTGGCGACGTGACTTGCAACTTGTGGTCTGGCTCGGCGATCCTTCATGACACTAACCTTGCATATTTCTTTGTCATGGCTCACCTTCGGACTTGGAGCTACCTTGCCACCGACCCGTGTGGCCGGTTATTTGGCATAGACCGGCAGGTCTTGTGTGCTCTTTGTGGCAAGGGATCATTGTTGGATGAATGCACTCAAGTTGGAGATGTTTGCTCGGGAGAGGTGATGACTTTGACAGTTTCCGCACAAGCCTCAGTGGTTTTCGTTTTTTCGGCGGCGTGTGTGGATCTTGTGGGTAGCTAAGTCGACCACCGGTGTCCTGTCTGCCCGGTTTTTCGTAATTAATCGGGCAATTATCTTCTTCCTACTTAAATAGATTGAGTCCTTTGGACTCCAGTTTCAAAAGATAAAAATAAATTAGTAAGCCAGCTGGCTAGGACAACTATTCTGATTTACTATATAGGTAGGTAAATGTAATTCCTTGTTTTCTTTCTGAACACCCAAATGTGCATCAAATGTTCTGACAAATCAGGTTGGACTGAAGCATATAAAGAACATTTATCGCAATGGTGACAGTGCCACCGAGATTGAACAATATTCTTCCACGTCGGCACCAATAGATTTGATTTGATCAGGACTCACGCTATCAAAGGATCCAATAAATTAGTGCAACTCCAGCCTGGACATATTATACAGCCCTGTCAGGTCAAATAATGTGCAAAATATGAAACTGAAAAAAATATTGCGCAAGTAGATGATCTCAGAAAAGATTGTGCAGGTAGTCTAAGGCGTAATGGACTGAAACATGGCAAGGAGTGGAGTACATCTTGTCAAAAAAAATACAGAAATACGAAGTTGAATCATCTATTTTGAAACGGAATGATACTAGCTAGCTTTAATTTGATGGTAAGTAAACATGAGAATCTTTTGAGTCGTGCTGGAGCGCCCGTCCCTCTCAAACTCCTTAAAGGAGACAACATCTACCCCGCATGGCCTCATCATGCCCATTGTGTTTCCCTTATCCAAGTTAATTTAATAGGGGAGTTAGTGAAGCATTAGATTAGAAATAATGCATCCACGCCGTGCATGCCCCCTAGTATTTTATTCTCCGTCTCCACGTCGCATTTCGGTGTCAATTGCTGGTTGCGTTCATTAGTCGCTTCTGCATAGTACATGTCGAAGTGCCACACGGACACAGATGCTTGTAGCGTCTGACGAAATTACTGCAACTTTAGAGACGCTTGGTTTTGATGACCGTAGGAAAGTGAAAGTTGCAATATGAGTCGCCGTACAGTGTGACATGTTGTGGTTGGTGATGTGCCTGTCCTGCAAGCGTTTAGGAGCTAGGCGTCAACACGCACGTGCGACGGTGCGAGAGAGAGTCGTGTGACACGACAGGCAAAGCGTGCACTCGAAGGGGGAGTACTGCGTGTGGAAAGTGAGGCGTCCTCGTAAAGAATCAAGGCAAGAATCCGATTGTAATTTAATCAGCAAGTCTCCAAACACCACTTGTGAAACTCGCTAGATTTCAGCAGCCTACTCGCCTAGATACATCTACACTGTTTGCATAGCGGCTGCCATTTAATTATCACTACTATCACGTCACATCACGATCATTTTCTTACTGGCTTAGTTACCTAACTATACTTTCAAAGGAAAAGTTACCTAATTATTGCCTTTTCCCCTCTTTTCTTTTATGCTTCTATCTGACCAACTGGTCCTTTTCTTTGTCTTCCATTTCTTTCCCATCACCTTCACGAGGCCTCACGGAAGAAGGCTAATAAATTAAAACTATAGTTTACATGGAAGCTTATGGCCATGGATTAGCCATGTCGCCTCCTAAGACTTTTGCTTTCGCAAATCACGACCGGCACTAAGTTAATAATGGCTTCCCAACCACATCAATCACCATATATGTAAAGCCCAGTCCTTGTTGCACTAATGTCACATCACGTCACCATTTCGATCTTAGCTGGCACACCTCACAAAGGCAAATCTCTGTCTTCAAATGTGTAATTAAGAGTGAGATGTAATATAAAGATAAAGAACTTAAGAAATTGGAGGTGTGAGCCCGCTGACTTGTAACAGAAGAAAAGCTTCGAGCCACACCAACAAAGATTTTGGACAACGCTAACGCCCACACGTGTGGTGGGAGTCAAACTCGCCCACACGCCCTATAGCACACAGACTACGCCATGTCACCGCATGCATGCAGTGGAAATCTTTTTGGATTTTCAGTTTTTAAAATGTTTTATCTCTTAAATGAAAAAACGGATTGAAGATCCGTTTTCACCATTAAATCCCTCGTGATGAGATCTTCGAAACTAGATCTCATATCAATATATTTTGATGAATTTTTTTTAGTTAAAAGTTGTCGTGTCTATTGCACATGAGTTGTCATGATATGTTTCAGCTATTTTCTTCTACATTTAAAAGTAAATTTTGACATATTATAAAACGGGGAATTAAAAAACTAGACTTGCCATGCACCATAAATTAAAATTGCCATACATGCACTTCAAATTGCCATGGTTCATACAAAAAAATATTTTCATGGTCAAAATACTGGAATTGCCATCATTGAAAAACTAAAATTGCCATGATCTACAAACTAAAATTGCCACATGGCAACTTTAGTTTAAGCAGTATGACAACTACAGTGTAAACATCATGGCAACTTTTGGGCAAAAAAAAATTTGTCGAAACATATTAACATGGGGTCTAGTTTTGAAGATCTCGTCGAGACGGATTTAATGGTGAAAACAGATTTTTAAGTTGCTTTTTTAATTAGGAGATAAAATATTTTTAAGCCGAAAACTAAAAAGATTTCTGCTGATGCCATCTGTTCATACGTGGCAAAATGAGTAATGATGAACGCGTGTGGGTGATGTGTAAACGCCCACACGTGTGGGCGTTAGTTTTTCCGAAGATTTTTTCTTTCGAAAAGGAGGTTACTGTTAGGATTTAATTAACCATGAGTTAACTATAAAGAGAAATCTACGCTAATTCTAACCATCGTGTGGTTCCCTTTCTCCCTATAGATCTCAACTGACGCGACTCTCCGCATGTGACGGTTCATATAAAGATGCATGTTACACGAGCCTCTTATACCCATATAAACAGGAACATTACCTGGATAAGGCGAGGAATCTGAAACTATTGCTTTCACCCTTTGAGCAATTGTCTGGTCTCAAAACTAATTTTTGTAAGAGTTAATTGTTCTACTTCGGAGAAGCCAAAAAGGTCGCTGAATAATATGTTGATCTGTTTGGTTGTGCATATTGCCAATTTTGATTAAAATTTGGTAATTCCAACTCATTATCGGCAGCTCACTATGTTGAAGAGCGCTTAGAGAAACGTTTGAGAAGTTGTAAAGGCAAATTGCTCTTCGTTGGAGGATGACTAATTCTGATCAACTCGATCCTCAAAAACATGGTTCTATACATGGTCTTATTTTCCATCTCCCTAAAGGGTTCACCCAGGCTAGATTATTTCAGATCCAGATTCATCTCGCAAGGAGATAGTGAAAAGTATTGGCCTATTAAATGGAGTGTGGTTTGTCGACAAAAAACCGGGGAGGTGTAGGCATTTAGGACCTACAGGTTAAGAATGATGACTGATTTCTCGTCTTTTTCCCAGAGGTGACCCTGAGTTATCGAACCCACGAGAGTGGTGCCTTTTAAGCTAGGGTCTCAGACGGGCTTTTGCAAGAGAATAAATTCCCGCTTTTGACCGGATCGTAAATCAAGATGACACTGAATACACTTATAATAAAAACAGACATGGGCATGAGGTCTTATGTAGTCACCCATCAATATGTGCTTGCTATGTATGAAAGTGGCGGATGTGTCCAAATTACGTCTTGACAAGCACACGTCATGCATTAAGAGTCAGTTGTCCAACTGAAGGCCCTACCCGTGGCGCGGGGTTGCCCCGATAATTAAGGTAGCAATAATTGTAAAAGCATAGGGAATTTAACGACTACACCTCTTGAATCCCCAGGGACAGGATCCGTGTTATCGTACTAAACCTTTTTGTCACTTTTGTTCAGAATAACACTTCACAGTCTCCCTGCCCTTAGCCTCTTCATGACTCACTCTCCATGATCCTGAGTACCTACAAGGATGAAGAACGCGAACGAGACAAGAGACAACTACGGAACAACTTTATGCTACACATACGGGACACTAATTCAAAGTACTTCCATTGAACCCTCCAACAATACATCGGGTTGCAAGGCTCTTGCCTCAACCCATGACCTTACTGGACTACTCATATAGGAAGATCACATCACATGAAGAACTCATTGAAGAACACATCATGAAGATTGATTGATTGCTAATATTGTCTTACAATGGATGTCGTGTGTGATACATGATTAAAAGTATGGCTAGATGGCTGAGAACTATGGTGGTGGTGAAGGTTGTGGCTATGAAGATGGGAAATGGTGGTGTCTAGGGTTGGCGGAGATGGCTTCTGTGAATATGGCGATGACTATATGGTTTCGCGATGTTTTGTTGCTCATTCGGCATCGGCCCCTTTGAAAGAACATGCGGTGCCCCCATGTTTGGTTTTGGTAATTGATGACAATCTCTATGGACTAATGGTTGCCTTGAGTTATATTTGAAGGATTTGTCCATATGCATTTCTTGAAGTCCATGTGTTGGTTTCAAGGAGTTTATGTGGTGACCAAGGTGTTATTAAGGAATTATCCAAAGATTGGTCATGTGAGAGTTGAGCTTATTGCAAGCATGTCTTGGAGAAGAAGATTGTGTGATCATTCATGTATATCTTCAAGACATCATCCAAATGAAGAGAGTTGAAAAGATTCAAGGTTGATCAAGACTAAGTCAAGAGTGAATCAACTTGATCAACTCACAAAGCGTAGAAGATGTACCGAGAGGGATCAAGCGATCCCATGGTGTGGTAAGCATTGTCAATTACGCTTTGTGTACTAACCCATGATCTTCGTGAGAGTTCTTTGTGGGGTTAGGTTGCGGTGTGCAAGTTCAAGTGAAGCATCATGAAGAGATCAAATGCTTGAAGCTTGCCGTCCATTGTGGTGACAATGGACTTGTGAAGATGTTGCGGTGTGCAAGTTCAAGTGAAGCATCATGAAGAGATCAAATGCTTGAAGCTTGCCGTCCATTGTGGTGACAATGGACTTGTGAAGATGTGCGGAAGGGTGGCTCACCCATAGTGGAGTATGGGGGAACAATCAACTAGTCTTCATCAAGCCAACGCAATCAAGAAAGGTGGTCCATCTTTAGGGAGTCAAGATCGTCATCATCTAGCTCAAGTGGACCATGTGCAAGGCAAAGGTTTGCTCTTGATAGGTTTTCTATTTTACCGGTCTCATGATGGTAGTTGGGAGACCGGGTTATAGGATCGATTGCCGTACTATCAAGGGGGGCTCTCGATGAGTAGCTTGATCGTATCATTCGTAGAGAGCTCAAACCATTGCATCCTTGCATCATCTTTCTTGGTTATTATTTGGTTCTTCTCTTTGTGATTTTTGGAGCCTATGGTCATCTTGATGACAAGCTCGAGTTCATCGAAAACAGAGTTCACTCGCATCTTCTATGATGTTTTCGATGTTGGAAGGTTATGCCGGTTCTTCTCGGTTGGAAGTTTCACTCCTCTATTTTGTTGGCATACCTTCCTTGCCTCTTCTTACTATAACCAATCGCTGTTTTGATGCTACTCGTCGTCTTGTATCCAACAAGCTTGAGTTTGCTCAATTCGGAGCTCATATGCAGAAGTTATGGCAGTTTTGGTTTCCCGTGGAGTATTCTTGTTTTCGTGGAAGTGGCTTTAGGATGGTCCCACGGTAGTACCACGGTACCCAGCGGTAGTACCGCTTAGGGGTCACAAGCGGTAGTACCGCTCCGCAGCGATAGTACCGCTGGTGGGTCCTCAGCAGTAGTACCGCTACGGTACCAGGCCCCTACCGTGTCGACTCGAGGGGTAATTTTTCGTGTCGGATAGTGCGGTACTTCGCAGCGGCAGTACCGCTCACGAGCGGTAGTACCGCCCAACCACCGCGGCAGTACCGCTCGGGTCTGTCACTCTCCTGCCCTCCAGACTCCACGGTAGTACCGCCCGGGGGAGCGGTAGTACCGGTGTGATCAGCGGTAGTACCGCTGCCTCCTGCGATAGTACCGCCCTCTGCGGGGCTGTTTTGGGGGTAACGGTTGGATTGTTCCCCCCACTATATAAGGGGGTCTTCTTCCCCAATGAACCTTATCCGTTGAGCTCGTGTTCTTCCCCCATTGTTGACCTTCTTCGAGCTTGCTAACTCTCAATCCCTCCATGGATTCTTGCTAGTTTTTGAGGGAAAAGAGAGAGGAGATCTAGATCCACATTTCCACCAATCACTTTCTCCTCTTTGTGAGGGGAACCCCTTGGATCTAGATCTTGGAGTTCTTGGTGTTCTCCTTCTTGTTCTTCCTCTCTTTTTCTTCCCTAGCATTAGTTGCTTCGGTGGGATTTGAGAGAGAAGGACTTGGGCACTCCGTGTGCCCTTGCCATTGCATTTGGTGCATCGGTTTGAGTTCTCTACGGTGATACGTGGAAGTTACAAGTTGAGAAGCTTATTACTCTTGGGTGCTTGGTGCCCTTGAGCTTGTTCCTCTTGGGTGCTTGGGCGCCCTAGACGGTTGGTGGTGTTCGGAGCTCAATCATTGTGGTGTAAAGCTCCGGGCAAGCGTCGGGGTCTCCAATTAGGTTGTGGAGATCGCCCCGAGCAATTTGACGGGTACCGGTGACCGCACCCAAGGGTTGCCAAAGTGTACGGGTTTGGTGACCGCCCCCAAGGGTTGCCATTTGTACGGGTTCGGTGACCGCCCTCAAGGGTCCCTTAGTGGAATCACGGCATCTTGCATTGTGCGAGGGCGTGAGGAGATTACGGTGGCCCTAGTGGCTTCTTGGGGAGCATTGTGCCTCCACACCGCTCGAAACGGAGATTAGCATTCGCAAGGGTGTGAACTTCAGGATACATCGTCGTCTCTGCGTGCCTCGGTTATCTCTTACCCGAGCCCTTTACTTATGCACTTTACTTTGTGATAGCCATATTGTTTCTTGTCATATATCTTGCTATCACCTAAGTAGGTTTTCTTGCTTAGCATAAGTTGTTGGTGCACATAGGTGAGCCTGGTTGTTGTAGGTTTTGTGCTTGACAAATTAACCGCTAGGTTTATTCCGCATTTGTTCAAGCTTAAACCGTAATTATTTTAAAGCGCCTATTCACCCCCCCCCTCTAGGCGACATCCACGATCTTTCACCCTTTATAAAGGTTATTCAGGTGGATCAAATGCCTCGATTGGCATGCCATACAACTGCCCATACGAGCGGGCACGATTGTATGGAACACCGTCTTTTGCTCTGTTTCCTCTGGTGCGCCTCCCACTTGATCTTCTCTATCTTCACTTTACTCATTTCCATGTATTGGCTGGATTTGGTCCATAAATAGCCCATTTCATGTGGAAACAAAATAAAGATCGGATATTTAGAGTCATTTGCATTCATTAGTCATTAATAGCAATATCATAGCGAATATCCCGGTTTTAATGAAATTTACTGGTTTAAACTCATGTTGGAGCAGTGTATAAATAACACTCATCAAATGATTCCTTACTCAGTACGTGGTTGTTCAAGCTACTTACGGAGGTGGGCATTCGTCAAACTTTTTTTTCTTTTTTGCCAGAAAACTTCCGATCTATTTATCTTCAGTCATGGTAGACATCGAACAACAGAAATAATACAAATTACATCCAGATCCGTAAACCACCTAGCGATGACTACAAGCACTGAAATGACCGAAGGCATACCGCCATCATCGCCCCTCCCTTGCCAGAGCTAGGCACTTGTTGTGATAGACGGTCGGGAAGTCATCGTGCTAAGCTCCCATAGGACCAGCGCAGTAGAACAACAACCGCCGTTGATGAAGAGATGCATAGATCGGAAGGATCTAACTTGAAGACACACGAACATAGATGAACAAAGCCCAATTCCGAGTAGATCCACCAAAGACAACCACGAACTGAATCCCCCGAGATCTACCGGAGATACACGACAAACTCTATTGCGCAATAAGTATCTGTTGGGGATCGTAGCAGAATTTTAAAATTTCCTACGCATCACCAAGATCCATCTATGGAGTATACTAGCAACAAGGGGAAAGGAGTGCATCTACATACCCTTGTAGATCGCGAGCGGAAGCGTTCAAGTGAACGGGGTTGATGGAGTCGTGCTCGCCGTGATCCAAATCACCGATGACCGAGTGCCGAACGGACGGCACCTCCGCGTTCAACACACGTACGGAGCAGCGACATCTCCTCCTTCTTGATCCAGCAAGGGGGAAGGAGAGGTTGATGGAGATCCAGCAGCACGACGGCGTGGTGATGGAAGTAGCGGGGATCCCGGCAGGGCTTCGCCAAGCACAAGCGGGAAGGAGAGGTGTTGCAGGGGGAGAGGGAGGCGCCAGGGGCTGTGGTGCTGCTGCCCTCCCTCCCCCCCCCCACTATTTATAGGGGCCCTGGGGGGCGGCGGCCCCCTGGAGATCCCATCTGAGGGGGGGCGGCGGCCAAGGGGGTGGCTTGCCCCCCAAGCCAAGTGGGGCGCCCCCACCCCTAGGGTTTCCAACCCTAGGCGCAGGGGGAGGCCCAAGGGGGGCGCCCCAGCCCACTAGGGGCTGGTTCCCCTCCCACTTCAGCCCATGGGGCCCTCCGGGATAGGTGGCCCCACCCGGTGGACCCCCGGGACCCTTCCGGTGGTCCCGATACAATACCGATAACCCCCGAAACTTTCCCGGTGGCCGAAACTGGACTTCCTATATATAATTCTTCACCTCCGGACCATTCCGGAACTCCTCGTGACGTCCGGGATCTCATCCGGGACTCCGAACAACTTTCGGGTTTCCGCATACTAATATCTCTACAACCCTAGCATCACCGAACCTTAAGTGTGTAGACCCTACGGGTTCGGGAGACATGCAGACATGACCGAGACGCCTCTCCGGTCAATAACCAACAGCGGGATCTGGATACCCATGTTGGCTCCCACATGTTCCACGATGATCTCATCGGATGAACCACGATGTCAAGGATTCAATCAATCCCATATACAATTCCCTTTGTCAATCGGTACGTTACTTGCCCGAGATTCGATCGTCGGTATCCCAATACCTTGTTCAATCTCGTTACCGGCAAGTCACTTTACTCGTACCGTAATGCATGATCCCGTGGCTAACTCCTTAGTCACATTGAGCTCATTATGATGATGCATTACCGAGTGGGCCCAGAGATACCTCTCCGTCATACGGAGTGACAAATCCCAGTCTCGATCCGTGCCAACTCAACAGACACTTTCGGAGATACCCGTAGTGTACCTTTATAGTCACCCAGTTACGTTGTGACGTTTGGTACACCCAAAGCACTCCTACGGTATCCGGGAGTTGCACGATCTCATGGTCTAAGGAAATGATACTTGACATTGGAAAAGCTCTAGCAAACGAACTACACGATCTTTAGTGCTATGCTTAGGATTGGGTCTTGTCCATCACATCATTCTCCTAATGATGTGATCCCGTTATCAATGACATCCAATGTCCATAGTCAGGAAACCATGACTATCTGTTGATCAACGAGCTAGTCAACTAGAGGCTTACTAGGGACATGTTGTGGTCTATGTATTCACACATGTATTACGATTTCCGGATAACACAATTATAGCATGAACAATAGACAATTATCATGAACAAGGAAATATAATAATAACCATTTATTATTGCCTCTAGGGCATATTTCCAACAGTCTCCCACTTGCACTAGAGTCAATAATCTAGTTACATTGTGATGAATCGAACACCCATAGAGTTCTGGTGTTGATCATGTTTTGCTCTAGGGAGAGGTTTAGTCAACGGATCTGCTACATTCAGGTCCGTATGTACTTTACAAATATCTATGTCTCCATTTTGAACACTTTCATGAATGGAGTTGAAGCGACGCTTGATATGCCTGGTCTTCCTGTGAAACCTGGGCTCCTTGGCAAGGGCAATAGCTCTAGTGTTGTCACAGAAGAGAGTCATCGGGCCCGACGCATTGGGAATCACCCCTAGGTCGGTAATGAACTCCTTCATCCAGATTGCTTCTTGCGCTGCCTCTGAGGCTGCCATGTACTCCTCTTCACATGTAGATCCCGCCACGACGCTTTGCTTGCAACTGCACCAGCTTACTGCCCCTCCATTCAAAATATACACGTATCCGGTTTGTGACTTCGAGTCATCCAGATCTGTGTCGGAGCTAGCGTCGACGTAACCCTTTACGACGAGCTCTTCGTCACCTCCATAAACGAGAAACATATCCTTAGTCCTTTTCAGGTACTTCAGGATATTCTTGACCGCTGTCCAGTGTTCCATGCCGGGATTACTTTGGTACCTTCCTACCAAACTTACGGCAAGGTTTACATCAGTTCTGGTACACAGCATGGCATACATAATAGACCCTATGGCCGAGGCATAGGGGATGACACTCATCTTTTCTCTATCTTGTGCCGTGGTCGGGCATTGAGCTGTGCTCAATTGCACACCTTGCAATACAGGCAAGAACCCCTTCTTGGACTGATCCATATTGAACTTCTTCAATATCTTGTCAAGGTACGTACTCTGTGAAAGACCAATGAGGCGTCTTGATCTATCTCTATAGATCTTGATGCCTAATATATAAGCAGCTTCTCCAAGGTCCTTCATTGAAAAACACTTATTCAAATAGGCCTTTATACTTTCCAAGAATTCTATATCATTTCCCATCAATAGTATGTCATCCACATATAATAAGAGAAATGCTACAGAGCTCCCACTCACTTTCTTGTAAACATAGGCTTCTCCATAAGGCTGTGTAAACCCAAACGCTTTGATCATCTCATCAAATCGAATGTTCCAACTCCGAGAAGCTTGCACCAGCCCATAGATGGAGCGTTGGAGCTTGCATACCTTGTTAGCATTCTTAGGATCGACAAAACCTTCCGGCTGCATCATATACAATTCTTCCTTAAGAAAGCCGTTAAGGAATGCCGTTTTGACGTCCATTTGCCATATCTCATAATCATAGTATGCGGCAATTGCTAACATGATTCGGACGGACTTCAGCTTCGCTACGGGTGAGAAAGTCTCATCGTAGTCAACCCCTTGAACTTGTCGATAACCCTTAGCGACAAGTCGAGCTTTGTAGATGGTCACATTACCATCTGCGTCCGTCTTCTTCTTAAAGATCCATTTGTTTTCTATGGCTCGCCGCTCATCGGGCAAGTCAGTCAAAGTCCATACTTTGTTTTCATACATGGATCCTATCTCGGATTTCATGGCTTCTAGCCATTTGTCGGAATCCGGGCCCGCCATCGCTTCTTCATAGTTCGAAGGTTCACCGTTGTCTAACAACATGATTTCCAGGACAGGGTTGCCGTACCACTCTGGTGCGGAACGTGTCCTTGTGGACCTACGAAGTTCAGCAGTAACTTGATCTGAAGCTTCATGATCATCATCATTAACTTCCTCCCCAGTCGGTGTAGGCACCACAGGAACATCTTCCCGCGCTGCGCTACTCTCCGGTTCGGAAGGGGTGACTATCACCTCATCAAGTTTCACTTTCCTCCCACTTAATTCTTTCGAGAGAAACTCTTTCTCCAGAAAGGACCCATTCTTGGCAACAAAGATCTTGCCTTCGGATCTGAGGTAGAAGGTATACCCAATGGTTTCCTTAGGGTATCCTATGAAGACGCATTTTTCTGACTTGGGTTCGAGCTTTTCAGGTTGAAGTTTCTTGACATAAGTATCGCATCCCCAAACTTTTAGAAACGACAGCTTAGGTTTCTTCCCAAACCATAATTCATACGGTGTCGTCTCAACGGATTTCGACGGAGCCCTATTTAAAGTGAATGCGGTAGTCTCTAAAGCATAGCCCCAAAATGAGAGCGGTAGATGGTAAGAGACATCATAGATCGCACCATATCCAACAGAGTGCGATTACGACGTTCGGACACACCATTTCGCTGAGGTGTTCCAGGCGGCGTGAGTTGTGAAACGATTCCACATTTCTTTAAGTGCGTACCAAATTCGTGACTTAAATATTCTCCACCACGATCTGATCGTAAGAACTTTATTTTCCTGTCACGTTGATTCTCAACCTCACTCTGAAATTCCTTGAACTTTTCAAAGGTTTCATACTTGTGTTTCATTAGGTAGACATACCCATATCTACTTAAATCATCAGTGAGAGTGAGAACATAACGATATCCTCCGCGAGCCTCAACACTCATTGGACCGCACACATCGGTATGTATGATTTCCAATAAGTTGGTTGCTCGCTCCATTGTTCCGGAGAACGGAGTCTTGGTCATCTTACCCATGAGGCATGGTTCGCACGTGTCAAATGATTCGTAATCAAGAGACTCCAAAAGTCCATCTGCATGGAGCTTCTTCATGCGTTTGACACCAATGTGACCAAGGCGGCAGTGCCACAAGTATGTGGGACTATCGTTATCAACTTTACATCTTTTGGTATTCACACTATGAATATGTATAACATCACGTTCGAGATTCATCAAGAATAAACCATTGACCAGCGGAGCATGACCATAAAACATATCTCTCATATAAATAGAACAACCATTATTCTCGGATTTAAATGAGTAGCCATCTCGAATTAAACGAGATCCAGATACAATGTTCATGTTCAAAGCTGGCACTAAATAACAATTATTGAGGTTTAAAACTAATCCCGTAGGTAAATGTAGAGGCAGCGTGTCGACGGCGATCACATCGACCTTGGAACCATTCCCGACGCGCATCGTCACCTCGTCCTTTGCCAGTCTCCGCTTATTCCGCAGTTCCTGTTTTGAGTTACAAATATGAGCAACCGCACCGGTATCAAATACCCAGGAGCTACTACGAGTACTGGTAAGGTACACATCAATTACATGTATATCACATATACCTTTGGTGTTGCCGGCCTTCTTGTCCGCTAAGTATTTGGGGCAGTTCCGCTTCCAGTGACCACTTCCCTTGCAATAAAAGCACTCAGTCTCAGGCTTGGGTCCATTCTTTGACTTCTTCCCGGCAACTGGCTTACCGGGCGCGGCAACTCCCTTGCCGTCCTTCTTGAAGTTCTTCTTACCCTTGCCTTTCTTGAACTTAGTGGTTTTATTCACCATCAACACTTGATGTTCCTTTTTGATCTCCACCTTCGCTGATTTCAGCATTGAATATACCTCAGGAATGGTCTTTTCCATCCCCTGCATATTGAAGTTCATCACAAAGCTCTTGTAGCTTGGTGGAAGCGACTGAAGGATTCTGTCAATGACCGCGTCATCCGGGAGATTAACTCCCAGCTGAGACAAGCGGTTGTGTAACCCAGACATTCTGAGTATGTGCTCACTAACAGAACTATTTTCCTCCATTTTACAGCTGAAGAACTTGTCGGAGACTTCATATTTCTCGACCCGGGCATGAGCTTGGAAAACCATTTTCAGCTCTTCGAACATCTCATATGCTCCATGTTTCTCAAAACGCTTTTGGAGACCCGGTTCTAAGCTGTAAAGCATGCCGCACTGAACGAGGGAGTAATCATCAGCACGTGATTGCCAAGCGTTCATAACGTCTTGGTTCTCTGGGATTGGTGCTTCACCTAGCGGTGCTTCTAGGACATAATCTTTCTTGGCAGCTATGAGGATGATCCTCAGGTTCCGGACCCAGTCCGTATAGTTGCTGCCATCATCTTTCAGCTTGGTTTTCTCTAGGAACGCATTGAAGTTGAGGACAACATGGGCCATTTGATCTACAAGACATATTGTAAAGATTTTAGACTAACTTCATGATAATTAAGTTCATCTAATCAAATTATTCAATGAACTCCCACTCAGATAGACATCCCTCTAGTCATCTAAGTGAAACATGATCCGAGTTAACTAGGCCGTGTCCGATCATCACGTGAGACGGACTAGTCAAGATCGATGAACATCTCCATGTTGATCGTATCTTCTATACGACTCATGCTCGACCTTTCGGTCTTCCGTGTTCCGAGGCCATGTCTGTACATGCTAGGCTCGTCAAGTTAACCTAAGTGTATTGCGTGTGTTCCGAGGCCATGTCTGTACATGCTAGGCTCGTCAACACCCGTTGTATGCGAACGTTAGAATCTATCACACCCGATCATCACGTGGTGCTTCGAAACAACGAACCTTCGCAACGGTGCACAGTTAGGGGGAACACTTTCTTGAAATTATTATAAGGGATCATCTTACTTACTACCGTCGTTCTAAGCAAATAAGATGCAAAACATGATAAACATCACATGCAATCAAATAGTGACATGATATGGCCATTATCATTTTGCTCCTTTGATCTCCATCTTCGGGGCGCCATGATCATCTTCGTCACCGGCATGACACCATGATCTCCATCATCATGATCTCCATCATCGTGTCTTCATGAAGTTGTCACGCCAATGATTACTTATACTTCTATGGCTAACGCGTTTAGCAATAAAGTAAAGTAATTTACATGGCGTTATTCAATGGCACGCAGGTCATACAAAAAATAAAGACAACTCCTATGGCTCCTGCCGGTTGTCATACTCATCGACATGCAAGTCGTGATTCCTATTACAAGAATATGATCAATCTCATACATCACATATATCATTCATCACATCTTCTGGCCATATCACATCACAAGGCACATGCTGCAAAAACAAGTTAGACGTCCTCTAATTGTTGTTGCAAGTTTTTACGTGGCTTCTATAGGTTTCTAGCAAGAACGTTTCTTACCTACGTAAAACCACAACGTGATATTCCAATTTCTATTTACCCTTCATAAGGACCATTTTCATCGAATCCGTTCCGACTAAAGTGGGAGAGACAGACACCCGCTAGCCACCTTATGCAACTAGTGCATGTCAGTCGGTGGAACCTGTCTCACGTAAGCGTACGTGTAAGGTCGGTCCGGGCCGCTTCATCCCACAATACCGCCGAAACAAGATAAGACTAGTAGTGGCAAGAAAAATTGACAACATCTACGCCCACAACTGCTTTGTGTTCTACTCGTGCATAGTAACTACGCATAGGCCTGGCTCATGATGCCACTGTTGGGGATCGTAGCAGAATTTTAAAATTTCCTACGCATCACCAAGATCCATCTATGGAGTATACTAGCAACGAGGGGAAAGGAGTGCATCTACATACCCTTGTAGATCGCGAGCGGAAGCGTTCAAGTGAACGGAGTTGATGGAGTCGTACTCGCCGTGATCCAAATCACCGATGACCGAGTGCCGAACGGACGGCACCTCCGCGTTCAACACACGTACGGAGCAGCGACGTCTCCTCCTTCTTGATCCAGCAAGGGGGAAGGAGAGGTTGATGGAGATCCACCAGCATGACAGCGTGGTGGTGGAAGTAGCGGGGATCCCGGCAGGGCTTCGCCAAGCACAAGCGGGAGGGAGAGGTGTTGCAGGGGGAGAGGGAGGCGCCAGGGGCTGTGTTGCTGCTGCCCTCCCTCCCCCCCACTATTTATAGGGGCCCTGGGGGGCGCCGGCCCCCTGGAGATCCCATCTGAGGGGGGTGGCGGCCAAGGGGGGTGGCTTGCCCCCCAAGCCAAGTGGGGCGCCCCCCACCCCTAGGGTTTCCAACCCTAGGCGCAGGGGGAGGCCCAAGGGGGGCGCCCCAGCCCACTAGGGGATGGTTCCCCTCACACTTCAGCCCATGGGGCCCTCCGGGACAGGTGGCCCCACCCGGTGGACCCCCGGGACCCTTCCGGTGGTCCCGGTACAATACCGATAACCCCCGAAACTTTCCCGGTGGCCGAAACTGGACTTCCTATATATAATTCTTCTCCTCCGGACCATTCCGGAACTCCTCGTGACGTCCGGGATCTCATCCGGGAC
Source organism: Aegilops tauschii subsp. strangulata (assembly GCF_002575655.3). Lineage (NCBI taxonomy): Eukaryota > Viridiplantae > Streptophyta > Magnoliopsida > Poales > Poaceae > Aegilops > Aegilops tauschii. Next base: position 383,848,596 of record NC_053037.3, on the reverse strand, counting down.
TCCGAACAACTTTCGGGTTTCCGCATACTAATATTTCTACAACCCTAGCGTCACTGAACCTTAAGTGTGTAGACCCTACGGGTTCGGGAGACATGCACACATGACCGAGACGCCTCTCCGGTCAATAACCAACAACGGGATCTGGATACCCATGTTGGCTCCCACATGTTCCACGATGATCTCATCGGATGAACCACGATGTCGAGGATTCAATCAATCCCGTATACAATTCCCTTTGTCAATCGGTACGTTACTTGCCCGAGATTCGATCGTCGGTATCCCAATACCTTGTTCAATCTCGTTACCGGCAAGTCACTTTACTCGTACCGTAATGCATGATCCCGTGGCTAACTTCTTAGTCACATTGAGCTCATTATGATGATGCATTACCGAGTGGGCCCAGAGATACCTCTCCGTCATACGGAGTGACAAATCCCAGTCTCGATCCGTGCCAACTCAACAGACACTTTCGGAGATACCCGTAGTGTACCTTTATAGTCACCCAGTTACGTTGTGACGTTTGGTACACCCAAAGCACTCCTACGGTATCCGGGAGTTGCACGATCTCATGGTCTAAGGAAATGATACTTGACATTGGAAAAGCTCTAGCAAACGAACTACACGATCTTTAGTGCCATGCTTAGGATTGGGTCTTGTCCATCACATCATTCTCCTAATGATGTGATCCCGTTATCAACGACATCCAATGTCCATAGTCAGGAAACCATGACTATCTGTTGATCAACGAGCTAGTCAACTAGAGGCTTACTAGGGACATGTTGTGGTCTATGTATTCACACATGTATTACGATTTCCGGATAACACAATTATAGCATGAACAATAGACAATTATCATGAACAAGGAAATATAATAATAACCATTTATTATTGCCTCTAGGGCATATTTCCAACAGTATAGGGAGAAAAGCGGTTCCCTGGGCGTTTTTTAAGCCAGGTAACTCACAATTTTGGTTCGGCCTAACGGCGGCAAAGAAGCATATTTTCCACTTAGGTTCTTTTGCGGTAAAGGACGGCTCAGAGATACCTTTCTGGGAGGATAAGTGGCTTGGAAACACTACTTCGGGAATAGTATCCGACTTTGTGCCGTATTATTCACGATAAGAATGATACTCTTGCACATGTGCTGAGCTCCTCTACCCGCCAGATGTTTCATTTTCGAAAAAATTGGTTGGCCCCAGTCTTATTTCATGGCAACATCTGTTATACCTTTTGGAATCAGTTAACCTAACACAATGATGGGATGTTTTTTGTTAGAAGCTCACTACATCTGGGTCATTCATTATCGACTCTATGTACTGTGCACTCATGATCTCAGAGATTCTAGTGGATAATAATAAAAAAATAAGTATACCATTGAAAATATTTTTCATGTGATATTTCCGAGGGGAGTTGTTACTTGCATGGAAGCTGGAACTGTAGATTTTGTACTCATGATAGGACAATCAAACACCTCTTCTTCCATTGCAAGTTTGTGTGCTCTACATGGTCAGTCATGTAAATATCGTCCAATTTGTATTTGCCCGCCAGTGTTGCCAACATATATGGTCACTAGCTTGACAGAATACCGAATAAGTTTAACACGATATAAGGGTGAGAGCTTCTACCTTAGTATGGTCGCTTTGGCTAAGTAGGTCTGATTTTGCTTTTAATGACAAAAATTCTTATTCATTCCTGGTTATTTTCTATTGTATGGACTGGTTTGTATGTGGTCTATACTACACCGTGCAGAGTACCAACCGATCTTCAAGACAGTGGGTATGTGGTTAGAGCGGATGATGAGTGAGGTTTTTATCCAACATTGATGACCATATCGGTCCACCTCCTCCTTCGATGTAGGCTTAATGTCGGTCTCGTATAACTTTACTATTACAAATATATTTGTTTTTTAGTCGAACTTGTTAGTTTTTGTTGTGCATCCTTGCCATATAGAAGCTGGATATCGCTTTTAATGCTTTGTATTGGTTTGATGTTATATTTTAAATTAAGGAAGTGTCTAGTGTTTTATTTAGTTGTGACATAATTATGTCACATCTAAGTTTGACATAAGCGCCACTTCACTCGTACTTGTTTGTTATCCTTTCCTTTTGGGTTTACACTATCAAAGCTGAGCTACGCATCACTAGCTCTGGCCACTGTTCGCATGCATGCACACTTGCATGATAACTCATTCTATCCACTACTTAGTTTTGCATCACTTGCCTCTGCATGCATGCATGCACACTAGCACAATCATTGATACAAATTCAAAAAGTTTATGAAATTAGAAAATGTCCATTAATTTGGAAAAGATCATGATTTTTTGGAATAATTTAAAATGTGAATAAAAAATTAATGATTTCAAAAAATCAAAATATTAAGAAAATGTTCATGATTTTTCAATAAAATATGAAAATGAAAAAAATCATGAATATTTAAAACAATGTGGAGACACAACTGGCCAACAACCCTCCTCCTGCCCTTAGTTGCAGTCTCGCTGAGGGCATGCAGTTGCGTGTCATGGGTGGATTTGCAGCTGGGACAAAACTAGGTCAGGGCAAGTTGTGTGTCGAGGGCGGACTTGCAACTGGGGAAAAATGGGTCGGGCCCCGGTTGCGTATCGAGGATGGAGTTGCAATTGAGAAAAATTGGTCGAGGACCAGTTGCGTATGGAGGATGGACTTGCAACTGCGACATAATAAGGGGTGTAGTTGGACTTGCAACTAGGAAAAAACTGAGTTGGATCCCAGTTGTGTGTCAACAGTTGCAACTTGGAAAAGCTAGGCGCCCCAATTACTTTTTGGTTGTCGAGTTGCAAGTGGGGCAAACGTGGTTGGCCCCTAGGTGTGTGTCGAGGGTGGGCTTGCAACTTGGAAAAAAATGGGCCGACCCCTCCCCCCCAGTTACGTATCGAGGGTGGAATTTGGTTGTGTCACGACTACGGGGCCTCTCATCATGTGGACTACTGCCCTGGTTGGCTGGCTGAGGACCCCTTGTCGATTCAGTCCTGGTCTACTACGGACGGCCCATGATGCTCTACAAAGAATACTTTAAAGTCTTGCCATTCAAGACAAGGACTCCTTATCCGTGGACGACTCCTCTCCATCGATGTAGCCGACTAGAACTCTTTTAATCATAGGCCTCCAGTATCTTATATAAGCCGAGGTCGGGCTATTCGATAGAACACATTAGACATAAAAAATCTCTTCGTAAATATCTATACTATATACTATACACCAACACAATAAACACAAGTAGGACATAGGATAAATCATGTGTCCTTGTTACCATTGCTCCCTCGAGATCTGCCGGTTTAGGTTTCGTTAGAGTTGCAACTGGAACAAAATTGGTTGGGCCCCTTTGCGTACTAAGTATGGACTTGTTGGGAAACGTAGCATGCAATTTCAAAAAAAATCCTACGCTCACGCAAGATCTATCTAGGAGATGCATAGCAACGAGAGGGGGAGAGTGTGTCCACGTACCCTCTTAGACCAAAAGCGGAAGCGTTTGACAACGCGGTTGATGTAGTCAAACTTCTTCTCGTTTCGACCGATCAAGCACCGAACGTATGGCACCTCTGAGTTATGCACACGTTCAGCTCGATGACATCCCTCAAACTCTTGATCGAGCAAAGTGTCGAGGGAGAGTTTCGTCAGCACGACGGCGTGGTGACGGTGATGGTGAAGTGATTCGCGCAGGGCTTCGCCTAAGCACTACGACAATATGACCGGAGGCGTAAACTATGGAGGGGGCGCCGCACACGACTAACAGATGTTTGTTATCTCTTCTAGCGATGCCCCCCCCCCCCACACACACACACATATATATAGGTTGGAGGGGAGGAGAGGCAGCCAAGGGGGTGCCCCAAGTAGGAGGAATCCAACTTGGGCGCCTCCCAATTCGGCCTCCCCCCTTTCCATAACTTCCGGAGGGGGAAGGAAGGAGGAGGAAGGGGAGAAGGAAGGGGGAGGCCGAATCCCTCCCCTTCCTTTCTCTCTTATCCTCTTTCCTTCCCCCCTCTATTTCGGCCTACATGGGGCGCACCAGCCCCATAGGGGCTGGTCTGTCCCCTTCTTGGCCCATTAGGCCCATGTAGTTGCCGGGGGGATGCCCGGAACCCCTTCCGGTGACCCGATATGTACCCGGTACCCTCGAAACACTTCCGGTATCGGAATACCATCATCATATATATCAATCTTTACCTCTCGACCATTTTGAGACTCCTCGTCATGTCTGTGATCTCATCTGGGACTCTGGACAACATTCGGTCACCAAATGACATAATTCATATAATAAAAAATCGTCATCGAACGTTAAGCATGCGGACCCTACGGGTTCGAGAACTATGTAGACATGACCGAGACACCTCTCCGGTCAATAAACAACAGTAGAACCTGGATGCTCATATTGGTTCCCACATATTCTATGAAGATCTTTATCGGTCGTACCGTAATGACAACATACGTTATTCCCTTTGTCACCGGTATGTTACTTGCCCGAGATTCGATCATCGGTATCTTCATACCTAGTTCAATCTCGTTACCGGAAAGTCTCTTTACTCGTTCTGTAATACATCATCCCGCAACTAACTCATTAGTCACATTGCTTGCAAGGCTTATTATGATGTGCATTACCGAGAGGGCCCAGAGATACCTCTCCGATACTCGGAGTGACAAGTCCTAATCTCGATATATGCCAACCCAACAAACACCTTCGGAGATCCCTGTAGAGCATCTTTGTAATCATCCAGTTACGTTGTGACGTTTGATAGCACACAAGGTATTCCTCTGGTACCGGAAGTTGCATAATCTCATAGTCGAAGGAATATGTATTTGACATGAAGAAAACAATAGCAATAAAACTGAACGATCAATATGCTAAGCTAACGGATGGGTCTTGTCCATCACATCATTCTCCTAATGATTTGATCTCGTTCATCAAATGAAAACACATGTCCATGGTTAGGAAACTTAACCATCTTTGATTAACGAGCCAGTCTAGTAGAGGCTTACCAGGGATACGGTGTTTTGTCTATGTATCCACACATGTATCAAGTTTCCGATTTATACAATTCTAGCATGAATAATAAATATTTATCATGATATAAGGAAATATAAAATAATAACTTTATTATTGCCTCTAGGGCATATTTCCTTCAGGACTTGCAACTGGGCATGCACCCCCACACCCCAATTGCATGTCAGGGGTGTAATTGGACTTGCAACTTGGACAAAAATAGGTTGAGCCCCAGTTGATTGTGATGGTGGACTTGCAACTAGGAGAAGAAAAAATGTTGGCTCGTAATTGCATGTCATGGTAGAGTTCCAATTGGGACAAAAATGGTCGGCCCTGTTTGTGTGTCAAGGGTAGACTTGCAACTGCGATAAAAATGGGTCAGGCTCCAATTTGCGTATCGAGGGTGGAGTTGCAACTGGGACAAAATTGGTCGGGTAGCCAATTGTGTGGGTGGACTTGCAACTGGGATAAAAAAGGTGGGCCTTCAATTGCATGTGAGGCTGTGGTTGGACTTGCACTAGGTTTGAGCCCCGGTTGCGTGTCGGGGTGAACTTGCAATTGGGACGAAAAAAGGAGGGCCCCTCAATTGCATGTTCTGGGTGGAGTTGTGATAACTCACAAGTATAGGGGATCAATTGTAGCCTTTCTCGATAAGTAAGAGTGTCTAATCCAACGAAAAGCTAAAGGTAGAATTTATATTCCCTTCAAATTCTATCGACCACCGATACAACTCTACGCGCACTTATTATTTGCTTTACCTAGAACAAGTATGAAACTATTTTATAGGTGTGACAGGATAGGTTTGTAAGATAATAAAGAACACGTAAATAAAAGCTAGATGTTGTTTAGATAAAGAACAATTAAGTTAGTTTTAGTAGAAAATTTTTGTCACAAGAAAGTTATTTGTCCCTCAATCGATAACTAAACTGGTAATCACTATTGCAATTTTATATGAGGGAGAGGCATCAGCTAACAGCATGACATTTTTATTACTAATAGGTTAGTATTTTTATTTATTGAGAGGATGTCATTTTTGTATTAAGAGGACAGATATTTATTTTTGAGATGTTGTCATTTTAACTTTTAGTAGCATGATTGCTTTATTACTTAAAGAACGATATTTTAATTTTAATGGCATGGCAGTTTTATTACTAAGAACATGGATTTTTTTTATTTAAAGTATGGATTTTTTTATTAGAAATTGTATGTTATTTTTCTTATGAGAGGATGCATTTTTATTTTTAATGGTATGTTAGTTTTATTATTTCTAAGGATGGCATTTTTAATTCTTTGCACCACAATTTTTTTCTATTTTCCAAAAAAGATTTTTTTCGCTGATAGCTTGAAAGGTGGCAACTTTTGTTGGGTGATAGCATAGGCTTATTTTCAGAAAAATAAAAGATTCCAACGAGAGCAAATGAAATAGTTTGCTGAAGGCAGCGCCCCCAATGACCGGTCGCCAGGCATTGGCGTCCAAAAGTTAAATGGGCCTCTAGGTCAACAAGGGTCACGTCGGAGCGAACAAAGAGAGAGCAACTAGTTGACGAGCGCTCCTTTGGGAGCCTCGCAATGATCAGCGCCAATTGGCGCGCTCTTAGCCGCCCGTCACGTGTCGCGCTTTGTACGCTCCTCTGGATTTTCTTTATTTTTTCGCATGCATTTTCGGCTTTTTAAACAATTTTTCCAGGGGTTTTTCGACGTTTCGGTTTTTCGCCGGTCTTCCTTAACTTTTGGACCCAACAAAAATTCCACGAAAAAACATGTTCTCTTTTTTTCTTATTTCGCAAGAGTCACGGTTTTGCTTCCGCGAGAAGCATGGTTTTGCTTTCGCGAGAGTCACGGCCGTGCCTCTCGGAAACGAAAAAAAACGCGTTTTTTGTTTTTTTTTCCTTTGGCGAGAGGCACGGTTGTGCGTGCCTCTCAGAAACGGAAAAAAGCACGTTTTCTGTTTTTTTTTCTTTCACGAGAGGCACGGTTTTGCTTCTGCGAGACACATGGTTGTGCTTTTGCGAGAGGCACGGCCGTGCCTCCTCGGAAACGGAAAAAAAATGTGTATTCTCTTCCGCGAGAGGCATGATTTTGGCACGGTTATGATTTCGCGAGAGGCACGGGCGTGCCTCTTTCGGAAAGTGAAAAAACCCGTGCTCCCGATTTGGTTTTTTCATCCGGTTTTTTCATGAAAGAAAGTTCGTCAAAACCTATCAACATGTGACCTAGTTTTGAAGATCTCGACGCGTGGAATCCAATGGTGAAAACGGTTCGAGATTTGGACGCACGGTTTAAGAGATAAAATGTTTTGAATGAACGGATCTACGAAAAAGGGAAAACTCCCGGGTTGTGACAAGTGGCGCACATGCAGCGCGCCACTTGTAGCAACTTGGAAAGGTGGGAGTGATCTTTGTAATGAGTACTCCTCAATTAGTGATTTTGGAACAACGAGCAAATCACCTGAAACGTTTGGTGGAGGACCCATGCAAGAGCGAATGAATCGTTCATTAGAGGGCAGCTCCTTTTTTTAGGGTAACTAGGGTATTCATTTATGTCCGGAATACAAGAAATATCTGGTAGAACCCCTAGCCACACATGGCGGTCCATCGGCAGAGACGCGGCTCCTTTTGCTATCGAGTGGGCCTCGAAATTATTCTCCCTACTTTTAAAACGAAAAATAACAGAGGAAAAAAAGTTTGTACTGCAATAGATTTCATGCAGGATAGGCGCATACACTGGCGAGGCTTCTCTATTGATATTTGAAATCACCTCTAAGCAATCCGAAGCGATCACGAGATCCTGCAAATTCAGGTCCTGTGCAAGGGCGAGAGACTCGCTACATGCTTGCGCCTCCAAGCTCGCCGGGTCGATCAAGCTGTCAAATACCACTGCTGATGCTCTTAGGAACTTTCCTGACTTGTCTCGACACACAGTAGCCGCTGCTCCCTTCTCCCCAAGAGTGGAGATTGCACCATCACAGTTCATCTTCGCGGCTTCTCCCAATGGCGCACCTTCGGAGCTGCGGAGCGAGCCGGCTGCGCACGCGATGTTTGAACAGCTGCAATATCTAGTTGCTCCAAAAATCTCCTGATAAAGCTCATAGTTGAAAACGGGCTCTGGAACTCATTCTCATGAATGGCAGCTCCTAGTTGACCTGCCCAAATATTACCCCAAATCCTATTTGCCGCCCTTAGCTCCAGTTATAGGCATATCTACAAACTGGCGCACACCATTCCCCTTCACCTTGGCCTTGGCCATTTTTTTTCCTTGATTCTCGAGAGCTCACGTATCACACGCCAATGGGCCAAAGTCGCTTTTGTTTTCTCTCCATACTTTTCCAGTTGGTTTGGTGAAGCTTCTAAAAGCCAAAACCCTTTTAGAAGCTTCCAACTGGTTTTTTCTTTTTTTGCGTCTGGTTTTTTCATTTTATTTTTCTGAATTTTATATTTTCTTTTCCTTCGTTTGGCCAATTTTTTTCTTTCAAATGTGACAACTTTTTTTAAGTTCATGAACATTTGAAAATACATGAACTCTTTTCAAATGCATGAACTTTTTTTCAGATCAATGAACTTTTTTCAAAGCCAACGAGTATTTCGTGGACAAACGTTTCTAAATGCATGAGCTTTATTCAATTCCACAAATATTTTTTGAATGTGTGAATTTTTTACAATTCGTGAACTTATTCCACATGCACAAACATTTTTCAAATCCCGTGATTTTTTTTTTGAACTCGTGAACTTTTTTGAGCTCATGAACTTATTTCAAATCTCCGAAGTTTTTCTGAACCCGTGATTTGTTCAAATTTTGTGAAATTTTTTTGATTTCCTATTGTTTGGAAATATTTGTATTTTTTGAAAAAGACAATGGACCACAGTTAACCGTTAATGGTGGATGGTCAACCTTGACATGTCAACTGCCGAACTGACGGACCGGAGAACTGGTGAGCCACTAGTTAACGAGCGCTCCTTCTGAAGCCTCGCAACGATCAGCGCCACTTGGCGCGCTCTTAGCCATTTGCCATGTGTCGCGCTCTGGACGCTCCCTCCAGATTTTTTTGACGTTTTGGTTTTCCACGGGTCTTCCTTAGCATTTCGACAAAAAAAATTCGAAAAAAAAATTGCGTGAAAAAACGCGCTTTCTTTTTTTTCCTTTCGCGAGAGTCACGGTTTTGCTTTAGCGAGAGGCGCGGTTTTACTTTCGCGAGAGTCACGGCCGTGCCTCTTGGAAAAGGAAAAAATAAACGCGCTTTCTGTTTTTTTTTCCTTTCGCGAGAGTCACGGTTTTGCTTTCGCGAGAGTCACGGCCGTGCCTCTCGGAAACGGAAAAAATGCATTTTATGTTTTTTTCCTTCGCAAGAGTCACGGTTTTGCTTCCGCGAGAGGCATGGTTGTGCTTTTGCGAGAGTCACGGTTGTGCCTCTCGGAAATGGAAAAACGCGTTTTCTGTTTTTTTTTCCTTTCGCGAGAGGCACGGGTGTGCTTTCGCGAGAGTCACGGCCGTGCCTCCTCGGAAACGAAAAAAACGCGTTTTCTTTTTTTTTTTCCTTCCGCCAGAGGCACGGTTGTGATTTCGTGAGAGGCACGGACGTGCCTCTTTCGGAAAGGGAAAAAATCAGTGCTGCCAGTTCGGTTTTTTCGGCCGGTTTTTTTCGTGAAAACAAAGTTCATCAAAACCCATCAACATGGGATCTAGTTTTAAAGATCTCGACGCGAGGAATCCAACAGTGAAAGCGGTTTGAGATTTGGACGCACGATTAGAGAGATAAAACATTTTGAATCAATAAATCTAAAAAAAAAGAAAAACTCCCAGGTTGAAACAAAGTGGCGCGCTGCATATGCACCATTTGTCGCAACCTGGGGAGTTGGAGTGATCTTTGCAACGAGTACTCCTCAACTATGATTTCGGGAGAACTGCGAGAACAGCCTCGTTCATGGGTCGGACCATGGAGCGGGGGCGCGTGAGCGTTGGCTCCTCTGCGAGCTCCTGTTTGATGGTGGTTCCTATTTGACACGCGCGTGCGTCAAGAAACGTGGCTTCGCTGAAGTATAGGAGCAGCGGCAGGCGATGGGCAGGCCTAGTTCGCGAGCTAAAGTAATGCCAGTTAAACCAGTGTTGGAAACCTTCTGGAAGGTTTCCTAAACCGATTTCTTTTTTTTTTCTTTGATGATTTTACGATTTTTTCTGTTTTTCTTTGTTGTTTCTGTTGTTTAATGATTATGTTCCTATTTCTTTTTCTTTTCCTTCTCTTTTTGTTTTATCCTATTTCTTTGTATTTTTATCTTTTGGTTCCAAAAATGTTTGAAATTCCACATTTTCTTCATCATTTTATGAAACATTCATGGTTTTTAATTTTTGTTCATAATTCAAAATTTGTTCACAGTATATGAAAGAAATGTTCATTGTGTATTTAAATACTGTTAATCGTATATAACAAAAAAAGTTCAATGTATATTTCAATTTGTTCAGCACATATTACAAAAAAATTCAGCATGTATTTAAAAATTGTTCAGATACAAAAAGTTTCAATGTTTATTTAAAAAAATCTTCTTTTTGCAATTTCGAAATTTGTGTTCATCTTTTCAATAATTGATCATGTTGTAAAAGCTTATCTGAATTTCAATTTTTATTCACGTTTTTTGAATACAATTGTTCATGGTTTTAAAAGTGTTCACGTTTGTCAAATTGTTTTCAGAATTTTATATTTTTTGTTCTCAATTTTCTTTGAATTGTTCAAGAAAATTCAAAAGATGTATGATACTTTAAAATTTTGCGCTGCTTGCAAACCAGTAGTAATTTTTAGCTCGATTGGTAAGGTTTTAGACTTCATAAGCGGGACGTCACGAATTCTATCTTTCGCTGGCGCGTGTATTTATGGTGATTTGTTGTACGCTCTCGAGTTCCTATGCTCCAAATGGGCCGGCCCATCTGCGTCTATCTTCTTCAGCGAAAGCTCCTCGGAGAGCTCCTATTGGAGGCCCGCGTGCATCCAATAGAAGAGCTTTCACTGAAGGGCGCGACGTAACAGGCCGGCCCATTGGTAGGCGTCGAGCAAATTAAAACATGTTACGAAAAATAACAGCAAAAACATGGAATATAACTCCCGACGTCACACTGGGGAGCAGCTTTGCTAGCCACTCAACCAGCACACCAAGATTTGCTAAAAGCGAAGCACTAAGCTTTAAGTCCTAGGTAGAGTGGCAGGTCCTATTTTAAAAGAATAAAAATCGACATTTCTTTGAAAAAAGTGTCAACAAAATTTTCTTATCGTGAAAAAAGTTGAAAATTCTAACAAACTTTAAAAACATGAACAATTTTTTGGAATTTGTTTTTCAATTCCGAACATTTGTTGAAATTCTTATATATACGATGATTCTTTTTAAATATACATAGAACATTTTTGTAATATATGCTATTTTTTTACACACTGAGCATTATTTTTATATATGCTGAACACTTTTTAAATACACATTGAACATTTTTGTGATATATGCTGAACAATTTTCAAAATACATTGAACATTTATTAATACACGGTGAGCATTTCCTTTATATACGATGAACATTTTCATATGGCACGGTGAACTCTTTGTATAATACACAAAAAAGAGAAGAAAAATAAATAAATAGAACGAAAAACCGGAAGAAAAAACCTTAAGAAAAAACAATTCTGAAAAAAGAGAAAGAAAAAAACCTGAAACACAAAACTGGAAGATAAGGGGAAAACCCGAGCAGCAGACAGCGACTGAAAAAGAACAAGCAGTGGATGCGCGTACGTGGGCCGGCCTACGTCACTCCGCCATGGAGGAAATCTTCACCGAAGCCATCGCTACGGGACGCACACGGGCGTCCAATAGGTAGGATTCGCCCTCCTCTGCCTGACGCTTAAGGCTCTGGTAAGGAGGTCTCACATATTAGGGGCCATAATATAAACTCAGCAAGCAGACTCAAAAGAGAACCCGATTCCGTTTCCGTTCGTGAAACGCACGAGCCCGATTTTGGTTTCAAGTAAAGTGTGGCAGATAGGAGTACAGAGGTGACTGATTTGGACTCCTCCGATGCGAACCTTGGTAAGTCGAGCCCGGAACCCATTTGGATTCTAACTCCGAATCAGCGGCAACGGAAACCTGACCGCCAGCGGTGCAATTGCCAACCTTGCTAAGTGGAGCCAGAACCGATTCGGGAGCCCGGGACCTATTTTGATTCCAAACTACGGATCAGCGGCAACGGACACCTGACACCGATATATGTAGCACCAAGGTTTACGATTTCGAAGTGGCAACAATTTCGCTCACGTGCTCGCCGTCCGGCCATCGTCGTTTCTTGAATCTATGCCAGTCGTCGTCGGGTTTTGTCATGGCCACGTCATGCCCAGTATCCGCAACCCCTCGTCATCCTTCCGAACCGGAGCTCATCAAGTCGTACCTCCTCGGTCGGATCACGAAGGACTTGTCATGGGAATTCATCCACGACGCCGACGTCTACACCGCGGACCCGGCCAGCCTCACTGGCAAGTTTCTCCCGGCAAGCGACGACAGTGACGAGAAAGTGTGGTACTTCTTCTCGCCGGTGAGGACGAAGAACGTTCGCGGCCAGCGCAAGGCGCGGACGCTTGAATCCGGGGCGGGATGCTGGCACTCTGAGGCAGGCACGAAGGCCGTGGAGGACGGCGACGGTCACCGCGTGGGATGCCGTCAGTTCTTCTCCTTCGTCTACAAGCACAACGGTCAACGGATCCGGACTGGGTGGTTGATGGTGGAACTCCGGCTCGACCGCGAACAGGTGGAGAAGATGCCGTCGGACGACCCGGATCTGGTCTTGTGCAAAATTTACTTCACACCACGTGTGTCATCTTCAACTGCGCATGCCACGGCAGAGGCTGCTGATGACGAGATTGGAGGTAAAAGGAAGAACGACGACCAGAGTCCCGACGAAGCACCTCCAGTAAGACAGCGTTGTTGCCATAATCTGCCTAAAGCAACCGCTTCGAGCAATGTGGTGACCACCGTCATGGACGAAGACGTGCCTTCAGCTCGAACGACGCCGCCGTCGACTTCAGCTCCAACGTCGTCGATGTTGCAGTCGCGGCGGGAGAGGTTATCCTGTTCGTCGCTCGCAGCCGAAGACGAGCCCGCGACGGTTTTTCCTGCTGAGAGCAGCATCAGTGCCACGCGCATCGTGGCGCCACCTTATTTCGTACTTCCTTCCTCGGATTACAGCAGACAAGAAGTATATGTAGTTTGCAGAGGTGACTGCAGTTTAACTCATCAGATTATTAGAGGTGATTGTCGTGTAACCATTACAATTTGTAGGGGCGATTGCCACGTCGCCTGATTTGTACTACCTCTAAAACTTTTTAGTTGTTGATTATTTTTGAGATAGCTACCCGCTTATTTCAAGTGGTTACTACCTTGTAACTAGGACGAAGATGTTTCGCTTTCTGCCATAGCTGCTACCTGAAGCTCCCCCTCTTTTGGGTTTTTGCTTCTTGGTTTTTGTCATTACTCCCTCCGTTTCTAAACATATGACCTTTTAGAGATTTCAACAAGGACTACTATGAATTTATATAAACATATTTTAGAGTGTAGATTCACTCATTTTGCTTCATATAGTCTGTATTTGAATCTCTAAAATGGATTATATTTAGGAATGGAGGAAATACTAGACAGGTGTATGTGTTGTTGTATTGTCCATCTGTACCAAGAGAACTCAGGTGATCAGGAACTGTGTGATCCTGCATGTCCAATGCGACATAGGCATGGCACATGGTAGCTAGACCCAGCTCCAACTGAATAAAGGATTTGCAAACTGCAACTGACAAACATGGGTTATTACTATTAGGCATAAGCCCGAACATTACAACTGAGTTCAAATTTGAAAGCCATAAGCATCCTGAAAGACCAGACTTCCCTTGAATGCGCCTTCATTGGATTTGCTATTTTAAATGTAGATAAAAGGAACATCTTCACTCCGAGTTAGGCCAACTGATTCGAAAAGAACCACAAGTTCCCTGTTGGTCCAGCCAAACCACGAGACAGTCTTGGAAATTTTGCTCACATTATCTGAAAATACAATATGCTGTGTTCAGGACCAGATGGGAAGCACCATCCATTAACAAAAATTTCAACCTCTCTCCAGTAAACCAAAAACATATATTACCCCTACCTATATAATCCCGTAACGAGTAAATTCCACAATGGGTTGCTATTACTTTTAAATACTGGTGCCGGGGGTATTGGGAAGACAACACTCGCTCAGATGGCATTCAACGATGCAAGAGTCGAGCGACATTTTGATGTCATATGTTGGGTTTCTGTTTCAACTAGTTCCAGCCAAATGGAGCTCGCGGCAGAGATCTCAAGGTCCGCCCAGCCATCTTGGGATGGCGCTGCAGACAAGATGGGGAATTTCCAAATGCTCAGATGTGAACTCTGCCAGTTTAAGCACTTGCTGATCTTACAACCTGATCACATTCGGAGGCGTAGCTTGGCAATATGCCAATTACGTTTGGAATGTTGTTATCCCTCTCAAGCACAAAGTATGCTACTTTATTTAATGCAACATTTTGTCGTCATATAGGTCGTTTGCATGCTTGATCAAGCTCGCCCAACGGGATCCTGACCCCAGGGGGGCGTGTAGTGCCTCAGCACAAGACGATGCTACAGGAACTCTTAGGCAGCATATCGTATTATTGTATGCATGTATGTATTCCGGCTTAGAGAATCGACATGAAAGATTTTATATTGACCTGCCCCTGTGCAGGAGAAGGTGCCAACGGGGGTGCAGAAGCGCGACCACGAAGAGTTGCAGGAGGCGTAACACTACAAGGAATACGTGACTACAAGCACTAAGTGTTTTCATAGAGTAGGGGGGCAATGGCCCCCTTTGGCCCCATGAAGCTCTGCCACTAATCGTGCGGTATGTAATTGATTGATCGCAGTCTGAACAAGAGAACGAAATTCGATCCGTATTTTTCCTGTGCTATCAGAGAATGATATGCTTCATTCAGAACCATTGCGTTCACTTTAGTGCCTGGTCAACATGAAATAGTATGTCTACCATACATTTAGTCACTTCTTTTGCACTTCTATATTCCTTAACTGAAGTTTTGTTTTGATACCTCAGGCTCCTGAATAAATGTGTGATGGCTATTTCATAATTATGCAAAAGCTTTTCGAAGTTGTTGATAAACATATAAGCAGAGGAACTTCGATAAGGGATCTGAACATGAGGAGATTTCCAATCCCGAGCGAGAAGCTCATTTGGCTACTTGAGTTGCTGGTACAAAGAATTTGTCTTCATGAATGTAGTCCCCCCACCAACGTGCGCGCGTGTCCCGCTTCTCTTTTTATCATGTACTATGTGTTTAACTACAACAACAAAAAAGCAAGAAAGACGATTTTTCATGTTGTTGACCAAATAGCAAAAATTACCATATTACCGGCTATGGTTATGAAAAACTATCTATTTTTAAAAAAATTCAAAATGCTACCACTGTTTTGGTTGGCTATTCCAAAAAAACAAGTAACTGAATGATTAATTTTTTATTATGATTATGACATGAAGGGTCCACCCGTCAGGTCCATGTGGCAAAAAAAGTCAATGGCATTATGTAAACAGTTAATTTGACCGTTATGACTGGGCAGGGTCCACATGTCAGCTTGTCTCCCTTCTCTCTATACACCGCTCGACGCCCAGCCCCCTCCTACTCCCAAGCCGGCCCATGCTCCTCACTGGAGGAGAAGAGCCGCCGATAGCAGCGGCGGCGTGCGGCGGGCAGCAAACAGCAGCAACAACGGGCGGCAAATGGCAGTGGAGGCAAGCAGCGGCGGCAAGCGGGAGAGGTGAAAAGCAGCAGCGACGGCGGCAGCAAGCAGCAGCAACGGGCGGTAAGCGGGAGCAGTGGCAGCGGCAAGCGGGAGCGACGGCATGCAGCAGCGGCGCTCGCGGCGGCTTAGCTCCGGCTATGTCTGGCCGCCGTCACGCATGGTTAGCGGGTGAGCTAGCTAGCTAGCTCCGGGTGGCCGCAGTTGTAGACCCGATTGCTTTTTTAGAAAATGTATTAGCGCGGGAAGCGCGGCGTGCATCGCGCCCACTGATTCTATCTCCGGCTATGTCTGTCTTTTGCTGAAATAAACAGAAAAACAACATGTATTACGCGAGAAAATAAAATGGAAAAGAGAACATGAATTCTATCTTTACCCATGATATGTGTAGGCACGTAATAAACATTAAATAATTTTGAAATTAAGTAAACGGGCTGGCCTATTAATGTTTTTTCATAAGCACATATTTTATCTTTTCGTAAGTAAAAATAATGTGATGGACGCTATAGCAATATGTATTTGGATTCATTCTCATATGGCCTATTCGATCAACAGTGAGACCGAATGGAATTTTTACCAATGTGTAGACCCTATAGGAGGTAAATATTTCTTGTCTAGTTTGTGCATCGTTTTCACCTATATTTCATATCTAGTTTCTACTCGGCACTCTTTCATTCTCTCTCAAACATGAATTTATTTAATAAAAATTCAAAATTAAAATTTTGCAAGCAGTTTAAACCCCAAAATTGCCGTGGTGTAAAAATGAATAGTAATTGGCGGAGAGCTTATTTGAATGCAGTACATGTGAATGGCTAATCTGATAATAAGACGTTCAACCCAGTGTGCTTTTCGAACTGTGATATAGGATAAGTGGTATATCCATACATCGGAAAATTTTGCAACCAAGGACTAACTGGTTCAACAATGGTTTTTTTTTTTTTGAGAAAATATTGCTCTACACGGACTTGTATTTTTCTCTTCTTTTTTTTTTGAATCGGTCAAAGAAACAGAATAGGAAGTGGAGTGGAGAGGTTTGTCAATTTTTATTTTCATATTGCCTCTTCTCGTTGGCTGCTTATAGACTGACATGATGGAGCACGTCGTAGAAATGGCTTCAGTGACTACAGTGTGGTTGAAGCCTTGATCTGGTTGGCCACAGAGAGGAGAAAACGAGGTAGACGACTGAAACACCATCGGCTATTCTCCTTGCGTAGGTGAACACGTCTAGGGAGAATGAGTCTCAGTTTATTTTTAGGGATTTTTTTGGTATTTCTTCTGGATTACTATCCACGTGAATGGATAGTGCTGATTTACTGTTTTTATTGTTCATGTTTATTCGGGTTTATTGTCCTAGATTACAATTCAGGTATTGCTTTGGCTTATGGTTTGGATGGGGTTAATGTTTCCGGTTTATTCAAATGTTGTACCGTGTCGCTGGTTTTATTGTTCCGGGTCGACGGGGAAGGAGTCTTAGTTGTTTTGGTATTTTTTCTGGATTGCTGTTCACGTGAATGCATAGTGATGTTTTACTGTTTTTGTTGTCCCGATTTGTATGGGTGTATTGCTTTGGGTTACAATTCGGTAAAGGTTTCGAATTATGGTTCGGGTGGGTTAATGTGTTTCGGTTTATTCAGGTGTTGTTCCGTGGCAGCGATTCTACAGTTCTGGGATATTCGGGTTTGTTGTTTCACTTTATTTGGGCTATTATTTTGGTTACGGTTCTTGAATAACTGTTATTGCACTGATCACTGATGTCATGGTGTAAAAATGGACATTAATCGCTCAAGAACTAATTTTTGCCATGGGGTATTGTTCATGCAAATATATCATTTTGGTCTACTATTTTGTGCCTCCATAGCACCATCACTTAAAATGATTGGGAGACGATCGAAACGTTTGTGCATCAGTACGCCAGTGGAGAGGAATGATGTGTACAAAAATCCTAAATCTTAATCCTCTATATAAGGACGCGAGGGTAGAGGAGGGGGAGAGAAATGATGATGCAAGGGTGGAGGAGGGGGAGAGAAATGATGAGGACGCGAGGGGTGGAGGAAGGGAGAGAAATGATGGGAAAAATATCTTAGTTTTTTTTCTAACGCGGATTTTTTCTTCGGGAGTACTGTTCACACAAGGGGGACTGATCGGTGATCGCGGTTCATAAGCGATTACTGATTGTGCGTGGTTACTGTTCATGCTTTAGTATATGTAATTGAACAATACCTTTAAAAAGTCAAAAACCAGAAAAATTAAACTCTTCCCGTTTTAGTATATGTCGCTCTTGGTTTATTTGGATGTTGTTTCAGTTTTTGTTTGAATAATTGTTGTTGCACTGTTCACTGATGTCATGGTGTAAAAATGGACATTAATCGCTCGAGAACTTATTTTTGCCACGGGGTATTGTTCGTGCAAATATACTATTTCCGTCTACTGTTTTGTGCCTCCGTAGCACCATCACTGAAATTGAGGACGTCTTCCCCGATGAGCTACCACTGGTAATACCTCCTCTTTGCTGAATCGAGCACCACATCATCCCCGGCGTGCTTCTACCGAACCGAGTCGCTTACCGCGTCAACCCCAACGAGACCAAAGAAATTAAATGTCAAGTTCAATGCCTACTTGACAATGGGTATGTACACGAGAGCCTTAGTCCTTGTGTGGTTCCCGTGGTTCTTGTGCCTAAGAAGGATGGTAGTTGGCGAATGTGCTCCGATTGTGGTGTCAGCACCCTATTCCCCATTATTACCATTAGGTATCAGCACCCTATTCCCCATCTAGGTGATATGCTAGATGAACTAAGTGGTGCCACCATATCCTCTAAAATTGACCTTAAAAGTGTGTGCTATCAAATTCGTATGCAAGAAGGCGATGAGTGAAAAACCGCTTTTAAAACCAAGTTTGGTCTCTATGAGTGGTTAGTCATGCCTTTATCTCAAGCACCTAGTACCTTTATGTGATTGATGCATCATGTGCTTATGAAATTAATTCGAAAAAGTGTTGTAGTCTATTTTGAGGATATCCTTGTGTTTAGTGAAACTCTTGATGGCCATGTCAAACACCTTAGGGAAGTCTTGCAACTTCTAAGAGATGAGAAACTTTATGCCAATCATGATAAGTGCACATTTGGTGTAGACAAGCTCATTTTCTTTGGTTTTGTTGTCTCCTCTAACGTCATTGAAGTAGATGAATCTAATACTCATACTATTAAAACTTGACCCCAACTCACCGATTAAAACCATGTGCGCAGTTTTCTTGGGTTAGCCGATTTTTATCGTCGCTTTGTGAAAGACTTTAGCACCGTTGCTTCACCTTTACATGCTTTGAGTAAGAAGAATGCACCATTCATATGGGGACCCTCACAAGATACCGCGTTCAGTGAGTTTAAGAATTAGCTAACACATGCACCATTGCTTGTTTTACTCAATTTTGATAAAACATTTGAAGTACATTGTGATGCTAGTGGTAATGGCATAGGTGGCGTGTTAATGCAAGAGAAATGTCCGATAGCTTATTTAAGTGAGAAACTATCCGGCCCACAATTGAATTACCCCATATATGACAAAGAATTGTATGCATTGATGAGAGTTTTGCATGTTTGGGAGCATACCTCGGGCCTAGTGAGTTTGTTATTGACACAGACCGTGAAACTCTCAAATGCCTACAAGGCCAAACCAATTTAAATAAAAGACATGCCAAATGGAGTGAATTAATATAATCTTTTCCTTATGTCATCAAATACATTAAGGGCAAAGAAAATGTTGTAGCGGATGCTCTTTTCTCACAAGCGTATGTTAATTACTGGACTTGAGCTAAATGTGATTGATTATGAGCATATCAAAGATTTATATGAGCATGACGCATACTTTGTGTTACCCTTTGCCAAGTGCCAAACTAACACTTGTTTGGAGGGTTACTATATGAAAGATGGGCATCTTATAAGTACTAACAAACTTTGCAGTCTCGAGTCCTTTTTGTGTTTTCTCTTTTTGCAAGAGGACTCATGAGACATTTTGGACGCGACAAGACGCATGCCATGCTCTCCAACAAATACTATTGGCCCAAGATGTTTTATGATGTGGCGTGTTCAACCAAGCGTTGTTCTACATGCCACAAAGCTAAGTCAAAAACCCAATTTCATGGCTTATACATGCCTTTTCCAATTGTGTTTAAATCGACCGAACGGACGCCTTACCGACGTATTGCCTTGCCTGTAATGTAAAGTGATTGTATTTCTTTTATCAAAATTGAAGCAGTGACAGTATTGATAGTTTTATGCTATATACCTTGCACAATGCAAGGTGTTTAGAAAAGGTGCTTAAAAAGATAAGTTAATTTTTTTAAGTACCAGTGCTCATTTATAGAAGGTAGACGTTTAATTATCATCCTTCTATAGAGATAACCACTAATGTGTGAGAAAAAGCTCGGCTCATTTTATCGAGCACCTCCTCTAAGCAACTTGCATTATATAAAGTCTCACTTGGGCAAACGACACTTCTAATTATCTCCGGTACCAGTGATGGAGCAGCCACGTTACTCGTCCTCGTCTATCGTCACGCACGCACGCACGCAGGGGCAGTTCCGTGCGCCGTAATGATCCTCGTCGGGGAGGGGAGGGTTGGTTTACCTAATGCGCTTAGCCGCGCACCTAAATCTCAAACCCTTGACACCCCCTCCCAGCACCCGCACCCGCACCTGTTCCAGTCAAAGCGGCCTTCTTGAGACGTGGAATCAGTAGGCCGCCACTGCGCCAACTGCCCTGAAATCTGCTTCACAGAGACGCTCTGCGACGTGTCCTGCTTCACACCCTTCCATGAATCGCATCGCAAGATAAAGAAAAAACAAGCCAAGTTATTTATGTGTTGACCCTGGATGGCCCATACATGAGCATGCGCGATATGCGGCCACGATCCGCCGATATTACAGCGCTAGTTAATTCCGGCGGTAAGGCATGCACCCAGATCACCAGGCGACTGACGCTGGCACGGTGCGTGCCTTCGAGTACTTTACCAAAACATTTCTTCGAGAATGCGTTCTTTAGCGTTTCCGGCCCTACAAATTCGTGACATGATCTTTCTCCGTCCCCTGTTATACAGGCCTGCAAGCTTTTTCTTTTCTCATTTCCACCACCTACTATTACGATCTCATACCATATCTTAATTTCTGTGTCGTGGTACATATACTTTTCTTATACTTGTAGTACCCCTACGCAACAAGAACAATCGAGCTGACTGCTTATTCGGGCTGTCAAATTTTGATAACGACGCACTTTTGCTACACCTTGATATGAACTGACTCTGGACCCTACATGTCAGTCCGAAGTCAAACCAAAGTGTAGCATGATCATCCTTGGGCCAAAGTCAAATTGCCCCCCAAAAAAGGTGTCCCTCACGCCCTTGGGCCAAAAGGAATGCACACGTACGCGTACATATGTTTTTATTCCAGGCACAAGTCAACAACACCACCAAAGAGAAGAGAATAATTTTCGGCTATAAAAAAAGGTAATGATTTTTATTTAATTTGTGAGACACGAATAGAGCCGTTGCCTTTAGTATTTTCCCTCCAATAAGCAACCAACCCTAACTACTCCTACACTCCCATAACGCTTCTGGTGAGAAAAAGAGGGGGCGCACGTACTCCCCTTCCCCCAGCCGCCAAACCCATTACCGCACCGTTGCCATGATAAAATCAAATCCAAGCCCTGGCTATTTATCTATCTATCTACGCACACTGCTGCTCCAATCCATCATCATCAATCCGTTCAAGCCTCTCGTGATTCATCTCCGTCCCATCTTCGCCAAGATCTTCTCCGTGTTTCTGTGCATTGCCAGTGGTCGGTTGCCCGTGCAGGAAGATGCAGGAGGCCTCGTCGTCTTCTCTCCCGGCGCTGAGCAGCGCCTACCAGCCTCTCCCGTCGCTCTACCTCGGCTTCTTGGCGATATGGGCGGCGTCGGGGATCTCCTGGGCCTTCAGCTCATGGAGGAATCGCCACTTCCAGGTCTGTTGAATCCTGCCGTTCAATTTCAACATTTTTTTCCCCAGAACTGTATGAGCTTCAAGCAGAATTTTCAGTATGTACCACCTGCTTTGGGTGCCTGATTAAATTGAGAGGGATTTTTTTTTTCGTAATTCCGTTGTTGGTTAGTTTCCTAATTTTGTTTCTTTTTTACAACAGGCGAATAACCTTCAGTGGATCCTGGCCTTGGTTCCCCTGATCAAAGCTTTGCAAATGGCACTCTCGTTTCTGTTCTGGTGAGCAGTCTGATTCTTTTTTTATATTTTGTTTCCCTTTCACTTCACTAGGTTCAGTACTTCAGTTTGGCACCTTTCATCCCTGAAAAAAATGTGAACAAGCCCCTGATGTTGTTGCCGAAGGTCTGAATTTGGGTGCCGCGCATGCAGGTACTCGTGCGTACACCTTCACACATGCTCGCTGTGGATGTCGTTCGGCGTGTACGTGACGGGGATCCTCTTCCAGACGGCCTCCTTCGTCTCCTTCATGCTCATCTCCCACGGTTACTGCATCATGTACGAGCGCCTCTCCATCAGGGAGAGACGCACAACTGCGGGGCTCGGATGCCTCCTCTACCTTAGCCTCATCGGCTATAAAGCCGCAGTCCCTTATTTCACCGTAAGCCATCTGTCTTCTTCCGAGATTATTTGTTTGGGGATTCTATACAATTAGCTATCTAAGAAGCCAGATGATCAGAAACTGTGCTCTGATTTTGGAACAGGGTTTTCTTCTGATGAACTACTTCGCGTCATTCTACATCATATTCTGCCGCACGTCGCAATGCCTGCTGGTTCTGCGCGAGCAGCTTAATTTCGTGGAGGAGGAAGACATCCATTCACTGCATGGGACACTCAACACCAAGTACACAATGTTTAAGTAAGCAGTCCTTATTCCTGACGAACACTTAAAGTAATTTACTCTTCTTAAAATAATAACTCATGTGCTTAGCTCCTTGTTTTCTTCTCTTCAGGAGATTTCAGGGTACAATGCAGGTGGCAGCAGTGGCATTCATCATGGTAACAATCAGCTTTGACTGCGCATGCACACCGTTTTCTTATGGTACATTCAGAGTTTGGTAAGACGATGCATACTGAACTGTGATGATGCCATTTGTGACTTCAGGTGTACATGAGGGCTGATGATACGCCGGATAACTACTGGTTCCGTGTGTTGGTACGCGAATGGGTGCAGTTCTGCATCTTCATGTATATTGGGTGAGTATAGATTATCGCCGGACAGGGTCGTTAGAAGGAACCGAAACACCATCTTGAGCTGAAATTTGACATGAATTCCAAATGTTCAGGTGGAACTTCAGGATCCCTGAAGCATCACTCCACCTGCCGGTCATGCCCCTGATGAAGTCGAACTGGGAGATTACCATGCCACCCATTTACAGCGTGGTATGGTCACCTAACCTCAGTTCATTTCTTTAGCATCTTGTGTTCTTGTGGTCTGAAAAACTCGACTGAAATGCGCCGTGCTTACTGTAACAACACAGGAAATGGACGCAGCCGATTTCAGAGGCCTCGTCTCGGACCAATGGCATGTTGGAGTGGTAGGCAACACTGCACAATTAATTCAGTTATTTGTTCATCTTTGTGTTATGATCGCAGAGTTGTTGCATTTGAATCTAACACCTGGTGATACTGCAGAGGACTTCTCATGCCGAACCGTGCTATTCTTCACAGCCGTTGCTGGTGCTAGTTCAGAATCCTAGCCCGAAGGTCTCCCGTGCCGCCGTAGCTTCAGGTTTCAGTTGAAGGAGGAGAAACCAGGTTCATTTCTGAAGACCGGGAGATGCAGAAGATGACATCGACCTACTGCCTGATCCGGAAACCGGTGATAGCACGGTTGGGTTGCAACGGAGAAATATTGGACGCCACGGTGCAGTAGCTTCTTGTTAGCACTAGGAAAGGGTCTGACCCTCAAAAAAAAAGGAAAGGGTCTGCAGTTTTTCTGTACACTGACAAACAGAGATGCGTTCGCTTCTTCAGCGGTGAACGAATCCGCCCTTTTTTTGCATCCCAAAGTATATTTCGTTCTTCTCCAAGTACAGCACGATTTTTCACATGTGAAAGACACGATCCAAAATGAATGAGTGGCAATTCCATTTTTCATGGGATGGTGTGCGATACAATTAGAGCATCTACAGCCGGAGCCCCATTTCCGCCCCAAACGTCAGGCGGTCGGGCTCGGACAGAAAACTTTCACCCAACAAGACCTGCCAAACTCAGTCCAAACGTCCAGCCCCCCCCCCCCACCCCCCCCCCCCCCACACACCCAAACAAATACCCAGCTAATGGGTTGGATATAGGGGCGCCCGGATGCGTCCGATACGTCGGATCGGACAGGCCGGACCATCCCAAATCCACTCCAAATTGACTGGTCCACCAAATTGAGTGCACTCCTCCCGCGTTCACGCCGCCGCCCACCTGCACCCTTGCCATTCGTGCCACCGCCCTCGTCCACTGTCATAGATGTCGTTGTCGACTACCTTGTCCGCCACCATCGGCATGGATGATGCCTGGGCGGAATCCATGGGGATCCCGGACTGTGGTCGTCAGTTGCAAGGCGAAGAATGCCGCCAGAAGGGAGCGCTGCCAGAAGCGGTGGAGAAGGTAGTTGCGGAGAGGGTCGGTGCGGAGATGGCTGGTGATGAGGAGATGGACTTGGGTGCATGCGGTCTGGCGACCGATCCGTTCGTCATAGCCGCGGGAAAGAAGAACTCATCGGTAAAGCCATAACTTTTTGAAAGACGCCGCCGTCAAGGAGACGGTGTACGACTCGCCGCAACTCCAAAGGCATTGAACAACGTCGGGCAAGGCCAGCCTTGGGCATGCCCACCAATTTGGTCGACAATATGCCCGAACAAAACCCGGTACATTCTTTGCCCCATACGACATTGGTTGATTCATTTGTGGCACATGCCATTTGATCAATCTAGTGATGGTAGTTTAGTTGCGACCCATATTGTGTAGGACGAAATAATGCTAAACATTATTAATGATGGTCAAGATTCTTTACATTTTGATATGGGGTATACCAATTCCCCTTTATTTTAAGTCGGGCAAACGTCGCGCCCCAAAAAGAAGGCAATCAAGCCAAGAGGTATGCCATTCACACATTTTGAAGATGTTTTGTTGGTTGATTCTTGGTTGGCCAGAAGCATGGATCCGGTATGTGTAAGCGAGCAAAATGGCGTCAAATATTGGCAAAAAATCACAAACTCTCTCATGAGGAAAAACACTATGTGGAACCGCACCCAATCGCTACCGGCCGCAATGAGGGCTCTCTTCAATATAGATGGTCCACTATGCAAGAGAATGTGAACAAGTTTGTTGGTTTCTACACAAGTGGTTGACTGCAACCAAAATGGCATAGGAGGCCAAAGCCATATGCAACTTTGGTTGCGACTTTGTACCAACATATCAAAAAGAAGTCATTCACTTTGCCCATTGTTGGATGAAATTGAAAAAGAAACCAAAGTGGCAAATCGTCCTTGGGGACCTCCAAAATGACACCAAAAAGATGAAGAAAATGATGAGTCTAGCTCCAATCAATTAATTGGATTTGAGGACGAAGAAGGGCAAAATGGAGGGGCGAGCATACAAGCCACCATGCCAAAGAGGAACCAATAGGTGATGGGAAACAAGTGGGAATGATGGCACAAAAATTGTCATAGCCGATCAAGACCACGTCATACATGTCATATAATGTGCTTACCTGGCCTTCAAGGATAGCCGAACATGTATGAGTACATTGGTGCACCCATGCACCCATGCAGGTATAAAATTATTCAAATAGTTGCATACGTGGTTATAGATGACTTGGAGCATGTTAACTTGTTCATAGAACAACTTCAACTTAATAATTAAAGCTTGGCAACCGTGTGAGTGCCTTGTGGGTTCTTCCTCGTAGGGTTTGCGAGGGGGAAACCAAGGTAGTGTTATGATTGTGGTTAGGTAGGTGGACGGACTAGTGGATCGACGTTCCTTTACTTCTTATGTGCTTTCTCACCTCATCTCTAATAAACACAAGTTATAGTGTATCTCTATAGAATTCTTAGTATTTGCACAGCTAAACCATACCCTTCTTTGACAATGTGGAGTACTAGCTTGGGTTTGATGTAAGCCTGGAGGAGTGAGACATGTAGTCACCCTTGCTATAAACAATTTCTTGTAGAGGACTACTTCTACTACGACGCTTATGTGCGATACTACATTTAGTACTATAATGGTGACGAGTAGACAGGAGATCCCGAGTGGCTGAGACCTCGTGGGATGGGATCATTTTTCCGCTAATGTATGAATGTTATGTTGAGCCTTGTGGCCTCTCGATGTAATAACTTGGATCTTGACCCATGTTAGTTCTATTTATATCGATGCTTCTTTTTAGATGGTTTCGTGATGTTCCCGATCATGTATTACCCTGTGGTGTATATTCCTATAAATATGGTTGAAGATATACATTGTGGGCGATATCAAATGCGTTCATATTTTGAGATTGACAGCAATGTACTAAACTAGGAATAGCTCCACATGCCGGGACTTACACATCGTCTCCCATCTTCCAGCGAGCACGCGAGTGTGGAGCACCCTCGTTGTGGGTCACTTGCATTATGGGGTGGGGTGTGGCATTTTAGCAGCGTTGCGGTGGCGGTGATGTGAAGGTGCGGCGGCAACTGGGGGGTCTTAGAGAAAGAGAGGAGGGGCAAGCTCAGACGAGGAGTCCCAAGGCAGTCGCGGTGAAGACGAGAGGGGAAAGGATATGAACGAGTGAACAAAGTTGTGCGGTGCCCATTGCGATGGGCACGTGTGTGTCAGTCGATGGAGCAACCCGATCGGTCGATTGATTGCAATCTTTTCCCAAAGAAGAAACCGATGGATCTAGAACTTGATTGCATTTTTCACGAAGGATTTTTTTATTGCAATAGTTGTTAGAGCAATTCCAACGGGCTAACCCAAATGAACGCAAAATGTGTCTGTTTTGTATCCGTTTGGGTAGGCGGACAACAAAAGTACGACTGTGTCCACCATCCTATAGTGGACCCAACACACGCAGCACATTTCACCCCCCCTTTTTGATTTAAAATGTACTCCCTTCATACCACAATGCAAGAGTTTCTTTTGACACACATTTTGAGACGAGGGCTCATATATTAGGTCGCCAAAAGTCTGTTCATTACATTAATTAAACTAAAAAAAAACCATAGATCTACTACTCGTCGTCCTAGTCCTCGTCACCGGTGAGATCAATGTAGACTGGAGGCGGCTGATGACCCACAAGTATAGGGGATCAATTGTAGCTCTTTTCGATAAGTAAGAGTGTCGAACCCAACGAGGAGCAGAAGGAAATGACAAGTAGTTTTCAGTAAGGTATTGTCTGCAAGTGTTGAAACTGTAAGTAGCGAGTAGTTTGGTAGCAAGATAATTGGTAACGAGCAAGTAACAATAATAGTAACAAGTATGCAGCAAGGTAGCCCAATCCTTTTGAGGCAAAGGACAGGCCAAAACGGTCTCTTATGATAAGCAAAGCGTTCTTGAGGGTACACGGGAATTTCATCTAGTCACTTTCATCATGTTGGTTTGGTTTGTGTTCGCTACTTTGATAATTTGATATGTGGGTGGACCGGTGCTTAGGTGCCGTTCTTACTTGAACAAACCTCCTACTTATGATTAACCCTCCCGCAAGGATCCGCAACTACGAGAAAAGTATTAAGGATAAATCTTAACCATAGCATTAAACTTTTGGATCCAATCGGTCCCTTGCGGAATAGCGCATAAACTGGGGTTTAAGCTTCTGTCACTCTCACAACCCATCATATATTTACTACTCCACAATGCATTTCCTTAGGCCCAGATATGGTGAAGTGTCATGAAGTCGACGTTCATATAACACCACTAAGGGAATCACAACATACATACCATCAAAATATCGAACACATATAAAATTCACATGATTACTTGCAACATGATTTATCCCGTGACCTCAAGAACAAAAGTGAATACTCACAATCAACAAACATGCTCATGATCAGAGGGGTATTAATATGCATAATGGATCGAAACATATAATCTTCCACCAAATAAACCATATAGTAATCAACTACAGGATGTAATCAACACTACTAGTCACCCCTTAGCAACAATCTATAGTTCCGGTAACAAGATTGAATACAAGAGATGAACTAGGGTTTGAGATGAGATGGGCTGGTGAAGATGTTGATGGAGATTGCCCTCCCCAAGATGGGAGAGTTGTTGGTGATGATGATGACGATGATTTCCCCCTCCGGAAGGGAAGTTCCCCCGGCAGAATCGCTCCGCCGGAGGGCAAAAGTGCTCCTGCCCAAGTTCCGCCTCGAGATGGCGGCGCTCCATCCCGAAAGTATTATTCTTATTTTTTCTAGGTCAAAACCACTTATATACCGGAAGATGGGCACCGGAGGTGGGCCGAGTGTAAGGGCATTTGTATCCCTTAGCTGTTTTGGTGATTGATGACAATGCTTTTGCGGACTAATCGTGTGCATTGAGTGTTTTCAGAGATTCATCCTTTTGGCACGAGACGATTCCCTCCCCTCGAAGCTTGAAGCGAAGATGGTGTAGTCCTTTCGAATTAGTTTGGTGGACTAGTTTCATAGGGATCACCGTACTATCAAGAGGGGGTCCGCTTTGGAAAGGCTAGGGCGGAATCATCACGTACACTTCCTTTGCCCCCCTCCGAGCCTTTCCGCTTCAATGATGGGCTCGTTCCCCTACTTAGTGTGCCCTCTCTGGTCCCAGCGATAGTACCGCGGGCCGGAGCGGTAGTACCGCTTGGGTGCTACAAGCAGTAGTACCGCTCTAGAGCGGTAGTACCACTGGTAGCCCCCGGCCGTAGTACCGCTGCGGTCTCGTGCTAGTATCGCCTCGATTCGAGGGGTCTTTTTTCGTGTCGGGTTTTACGGTACTAGCCGCGGCAGTGGGGGCCGTAGTACCGCTCGTATGCGGTAGTACCGCCCTGACCACCGCGGTAGTACCGCTCTGGGCCCAGCGGCAGTACCGCGAGGGGGAGCGGTAGTACCGCTGGCCAAGCGATAGTACCGCTCTCTGCGGGGCTGGTGTGGGGGTAACGGTTGGATTGTTCCCCCCACTATATAAGGAGGTCTTCTTCCCCAAAGTTGACCTACCTCTTCCCCCAAAAGCTCCATTGTTGCTCCAAGCTCCATTTTCGCCCGATCTCTCTCCCTAGCCAATCAAACTTGATTTGCTCGGGATTGGTTGAGAAGGCCCCGATCTACACTTCCACCAAGATAAATTTGATTCCCCCCACTAATCCCTAGCGGATCTTGTTACTCTTGGGTGTTTGAGCACCCTAGACGGTTGAGGTCACCGCGAAGCCATAGTCCATTGTGGTGAAGCTTCGTGGTGTCGTTGGGAGCCTCCAATTAAGTTGTGGAGATTGCCCCAACCTTGTTTGTAAAGGTTCGGTCGCCGCCTTCAAGGGCACCAATAGTGGAATCACGGCATCTCGCATTGTGTGAGGGCGTGAGGAGAATACGGTGGCCCTAGTGGCTTCTTGGGGAGCATTGTGCCTCCACACCGCTCTAACGGAGACGTACTTCCCCTCAAAAGGAAGGAACTTCGGTAACACATCATCGTCCCCACCGGCTCCACTCTTGGTTATCTCTTACCTTTACTTGTGCGCGCTTATATTGTGTTGTATCCCTTCCTTGCGTGTGTGCTAGTTGTTGTTGCATCATATAGGTTGCCCACCTAGTTGCATATCTAGACAACCTACTTTGATGCAAAGTTTAAATTGGTAAAGAAAAGCTAAAAATTGTTAGTTGCCTATTCACCCCCCTCTAGTCAACTATATCGATCCTTTCAATTGGTATCAGAGCCTCGTCTCTTTTTAAGGACTTTACCGTCCGAAGAGTATGGTTGACGTCGTAGACGGTGTGGAGGAGCACTCCGGTGTGAATCCGGTCTCGTCTACGGAAGATGGGGGAATCACGGTCTCTCGTGAGGAATTAAATGTGGTGTTGGACACATTGAAAACCTCAATGACTACGGAGGTCGAAAGCATGTTTAATAAATACTTAGAAGGGCTTAAGCTTTCCACCGCACCGTTGAAAGTGGGTGATCCTGCCAACAAGGTGACGGATGCAACCTCCGACAAAGGGAAAGCTACTAGCGAGAAAGCTCCTTCTTCTAGTGGTAAAAAGGGCACCGGCATCTTTGCCCATGTGGAACCTCCACCTGTCTATGGTGGACCGCTCCCTTCCACTCATTTAAATCATGCCCGCCCGGCTCCTAAGATTGAGAAGAATGTAGATTTTGATTCTTGGGTCTATCGTTTTAAGCGTCATTTAAATCATGTGAACACTAACCTTTGGAGAATCATTGAAGAAGGTTTCTATCCGCATGACCGAAGTAACTTCACTCCTAGAGAAGTTGTGGATCATCAATTCAATGAGAATGCTCTCTTCATCATCCAAGAAGCAATCCCACCCGAAGATCTTCCTCATCTTCGGCCTTACACCATGGCCAAAGATGCTTGGCTCCAAGTTGTTTCCCTCTATCGGGGAAGCGCAAGCATTCAACGCTCCAACTATGAAGTGGTGCAAGATGAAGCCGACGAGTTTGCAATGAAAGAAGATGAAGAACCTCGTGAGCTTTTTCGGAGAGTAACCAAACTCGCGGTCTCTCTCCGAGATCATGGAAGTAAGGACACGGATGACAATTGGATCAAGCGCAAATTCCTCAAGGCAATGATGCCCTACACAAAGCCATGTCCTCCGTAATTCGTCAAAGTCCGGACTTCCACACCTTGTCATCAAGTGAAGTGTTGGATGAGTTTGTTGCTATGAGCATCTTGGACAAGACCGCCGACAATGCGGTTCTTCGCTCTCAAAGAGTAAAGAAGCCCAATCTTGCTCTAAAGGCCAAGGTTAGTATGGAGGAAGAGGATGAAGAGGAAGAAGAGGAGGGCAATCTCGAAGATACGAAGTATGCCTATCATGAACACATGGCTCTTGCTTCAAGGCAATTTTGGAGCAAGAAGAACACAAGGCCAAACTTCAACAAGAACAATTCAAGTGGCGCAAAGGGCAAGCAACAAGTGAGGACTTGCTTCAATTGTGGCAATGTGAGCCACTTTGTTGTGGAGTGCCATTATGAGAAGAGGGAGGACAATGGTGGCAAGCTCATTAGAAAGGACAAGGCCAAGTCGTTCCCCAACAAGAGAAACTTCACCAAGAAGACTCCTCCCAAGGCATTGGTGGTACAAGAAGAGTACAACGAGGATGATGACGATGATGAAGATGGTGAGTCAGTTGCCATGGCCTCCGTTGCCATTGCGAAGACTCCACGGATGTCTCTCTTCGACTCACCCAATGAGAACATCACCGCCAAGTGCCTCATGGCTAAAGCCACCAACAAGGTAACCTCCAACATCAAAACTACCATCATTAATCATCCTTCTTCGACGGATAGCATTGATGAACATGAGGAGACAAATGTGGAGGAAAATGAGTTTGAGACCTTTATGGGTAAACTCAAGGGTAAATCCAAGAAGCACTTCGTTGCTCTTTTGGAACAACTTGGTGAAGCCAATGACATGATCGAGGCTCACGAAGATACCATCTCTAAGATGTAGGGGCATAGTCGTGACTATGCCGATGAGATTTCGAATCTTTCCAATGCTCTTGACGAAGAGCGTGGTCTTCGTTTGGCTCTTGAGGAGTCATACAACGATGATCATGCTAAGTTAAAGAAAGATCTTGATCATGCTCTTGTTGTGTCTCGTGTGCTAAACTCTGAGAAGGCAAAACTTGGGGTTGATCTTGCTAGACTTAAAGAGGAGTTTGACATTCTCGACAAGGCTCACAAAGTCTTGAAGGGCGTTCATGCTAGCCTCAAGGAGTCTCATGATCAACTCCAAGTAAAGCTAACTAAGGAGAAATCCACCTTTCCTCATATGGTGTTAATTGATAATGCAAATGCTACTAACCCTTGTTGTGAGCATGTGCATCTTGTTGAGGAGAATGCTAAGTTGAAGGAGCAACTTGAGAAAGGCCTTGTGTCATGCATCCAAGGTGAGAAGAACCTCAACGACCTTTTGAGAAACCAAAAGGAAGTTGTGGCCAAGGAGGGGATTGGGTTCGCACCCAAGCCCAAGAACAAGAAGAAGAATGACAAGACCAAACGACCTCCTCCTCTCAAGCAAACTTTTGTGAAGGAGGGAGAGGGTGCTTCCAAGGAGAAGAAGAACAATGTGAAGGGTGACGGTGTCAAGAAGGGCAATACCACCCCATCCAACAAAGCCGGCGACTTTAATCCTTCTTATGTGTTATGACGTGCTAGTGATGGGCATGTTTATGCCAAATTTGTTGGTTCTCCTCATGAGTATATTGAATGGTCCATTTGGGTTCCTAAGACCCTTGTTACTAACATCAAAGGACCCATTACAAAATGGGTACCTAAAACCAAGCATTGATCACTTGTAGGTGTTTGCTTCCGGTGGGGGATCATGGTTGCTCGATAGTGGAGCTACAAATCATATGACCGGAAGCAAGGACTTGGTGGTGGACGTGCACAAGATTCCATCTATGCCCACCAATGTCGAGTGGGGTGATGCCTCGTCTTCTAAGGTATTGGGACTTGGCAAAGTTGTCATTTCTCATGATCTCATGATCGAGAAGGTCATGCTAGTTGAGTCCCTTGCATACAATTTACTTTCCGTTCGTCAACTTGCTACCATGGGCTTTGCCACTTTCTTTGATATTGATACCGTGGCCCTCTTGTGGAGCAAGACTCTTAAAGTAGCCTTTGTTGGGCATGTCGAGAACGGTCTCTATGTGATTAACTTTTCGGAGCGACCCACTAAGACCGCGACATGCCTAATGGCTAAAGTTGACGTGGGATGGCTTTGGCATCACCGTTTAGCCCATGTCAATATGAGATCTTTGCAAAGTCTTCTCAAGGGGACCATGTCTGTGGACTAACGAATGTTAGTTTTGCTAAAGATCGTGCTTGAAGTGCTTGTATCGAAGGAAAGCTTCATGAGAAGGCTCACCCTCCCATGACTCTCATTTACTCGAAGAGGCCTTTGGAGCTCCTTCATTTGGATCTCTTTGGGCCTCCATCCTTTGATAGTCTTGGGGGTAGAAAGTATTGCTTGGTAATTGTGGATGACTATTCAAGATACACTTGGGTGTATTTCTTCAAGAGGAAGAGTGAGACCCAACAAACCGTCATTGACTTTGCAAATGAAGTCCAAGGTCAACACAATGCAAAGATCTTGACAATAAGAAGTGACAACGGCACCGAGTTCAAGAACTACACCTTGGATGAGTTTCTTAGTGATGAGGGGATCAAGCATCAATATTCCGCACCTTACACCCCTCAACAAAATGGTGTTGCGGAGAGGAAGAACCGGACGTTGATGGATGCGGCAAGGACCATGATGGCGGAGTTCAAGTCTCCATACAACTTTTGGGCCGAAGCCATCAACACCGCGTGTCATGCTTCAAATTGGCTCTATCTCCGCAAAGGCTTGAACAAGACTCCATATGAGATACTCATCGGTAACAAGCCCAACCTCAAGTACTTTCGGGTGTTCGGGTGTAAGTGTTTCATTCTCAAGAAAGGTGTTCGTTTGTCTAAATTTGAGACTAGAGCTCATGAGGGCATATTTGTTGGTTATGCTACAAACTCCCATGCTCACCGTGTTCTCAATAAGTCCACGGGACTTATTGAGGAGACGTGTAACGTGGAGTTTGATGAGAATAACGGCTCCCAAGTGGAGCAAAGTGGTACTTGTGATGTAGGTGATGAAATTCCTCCCCAAGCCATAAGAAGAATGGGTGTTGTTTATATCCTACCCATTGAGGAACCCCTTGTGGCCGAAGGAGAAGGACAATGCTCCACTCAAGTGGGGCCATCACCAACCCAAGACCCACACGCTTCCGAAGAACAAAGTGAAGGCCCTCAACCTCATGAACAAGATCAAGGGCAAGATCAACCTTAAGATGGTGGTGATCCACCAAATGATGCCCAAGGTCAAGTTCTCCCCCTCGAGCAAGTTCAAGATCAAGAACAAGCTCAAGACGACGCTCAAGATGATCAAGTAACCCCTCCTCGTTTCACTTTCGAGGAGGAATTGGAGCGTCGTGCCGCTAAGATCGCTTCCAAGCTCACCACCAAAGGTCATCTCATGGAGAATGTGGTTGGAAGCCTAAGAAAGGGGGTAAGCACTCGTAGAAAATAGCAAACTATTGTGAACATCATGCGTTTGTTTCTTGTGTCGAACCCCAAAAGGTTTATGAAGCGCTCGAGGACCCGGATTGGCTCAATGCCATGCATGAAGAACTCAACAACTTCGAACATAACCAAGTGTGGAAATTGGTGCCAAGGCCAACCGGGAACCATAATGTCATTGGAACCAAGTGGATATTCAAGAACAAGCAAGATGCTCATGGGATCATTGTTCGCAACAAGGCTCGTTTGGTGGCACAAGGCTACTCCCAAGTCGAGGGTATCGACTACGGTGAAACCTTTGCCCCCGTCGCTCGCCTTGAATCTATTCGTTTGTTGATTGCTTATGCTTCTCATCATAATTTCACGTTGCAACAAATGGATGTGAAGAGTGCTTTTCTTAATGGTCCCATAAATGAGTTGGTGTATGTCAAACAACCCCCCGGGTTCGAAGATCCCTATTTCCCCGATCATGTGTATCAACTCCACAAGGCGCTCTATGGCCTTAAACAAGCCCCACGTGCGTGGTATGAGCATCTTACGGAGTTGTTACAAGACCGTGGATTCGAAATCGGGAAAATCGACCCCACTCTTTTTACTAAGAAGGTCAAAGGGGAGTTGTTTGTGTGGCAACTATATGTTGATGATATTATTTTTGGTTCCCCTAACAAAGCCTTCAATGAAGAATTTGCCGCTCTCATGACCTCAAAGTTCAAGATGTCTATGATGGGAGAGTTGAAGTTCTTTCTCGGATTCAAAATCAAACAAAGAAGAGAAGGAACCTTCATCAACCAAGCCAAATACACTCAAGACATGCTAAAGAGATTCAAGCTAAGTGATGTCAAGCCGGCTTCCACTCCAATGCCCACCAAGTGCCAACTTGACATTGATCCCAATGGTAAAGCGGTGGATCAAAAGGTATATCGCTCCATGATTGGATCCTTGCTTTACCTTTGTGCATCTAGACCGGATATCATGTTGAGTGTGGGAATTTGTGCACGGTTTCAAGCCGCACCTAAGGAAAGCCACTTTGTGGCGGTCAAGCGAATCTTTCGATATTTGGCTCATACCCCAAACTTTGGCTTATGGTACCCAAGGGGAGCAAACTTCAAGCTTGTAGGTTATTCGGACTCCGATCGGGCGGGAGACAAAGTGGATAGGAAGTCCACTTCCGGAGGGTGCCAATTTCTTGGTTGCTCTTTGGTAAGTTGGTCTTCTAAAAAGCAAAGTTGTGTGTCTCTCTCGTCCACCGAAGCGGAGTATGTGGCGGCCGGGATTTGTTGTGCACAACTCTTATGGATGAGGCAAACTTTAAAGGATTACGGTGTCATTTGTGACAAAGTGCCTCTTTGGTGTGACAATGAAAGTGCCATCAAGATTTCTCTCAACCCGGTGCAACACTTCAAGACGAAGCATATTGAGATTCGGTATCACTTCATCCGGGATCATATTAGGCGAGGGGAGATCGAGCTCAACTATGTCAACACTCATGATAACCTTGCAGATATTTTCAGGAAACCATTGGATGAAGCAAGATTTCGCGAGTTAAGGCATGAGCTAAATATCATTGATTCGAGCAATGTGGTTTGAACCTTTGCACACCCCTCACATTCATCATGCATTCTTGTCTAGGTGTAGGCATGGACTTAGGGGGAGTGTTGTTCTCTCAATGAACTCTTCCTCCCCCCCATAATGCATAAACTAATCTCACTCTCTCACATTAGCCATTTTTTATGGTACTTGTGCTTCAAAGACGAGTTTTGGTCATGGGCCCAAGGATAATTCTTCGCGGTGCCATACCAATTGACTCAAACATAGGTGGCCTCGGCCACCGCCCTCTCGTGTAGAGGTGTGTGGTTCTTGCTCTCTTGCTGG
Organism: Aegilops tauschii subsp. strangulata; assembly: GCF_002575655.3. Classification (NCBI taxonomy): domain Eukaryota; kingdom Viridiplantae; phylum Streptophyta; class Magnoliopsida; order Poales; family Poaceae; genus Aegilops; species Aegilops tauschii. The sequence continues at coordinate 383,812,655 of NC_053037.3, read as the reverse complement.
TGCTCTTGTTGCTTTGTGTTGGTTTTCTCTTCTTGTCGTCGTTTCCCTTCTTTTCTTTTTGTGCCATAGGTGTTGAGTCTAGTTTTGAGTTGCGCTGGGCGGTACTACCGCTGTGAAGGCGCGGTACTACCGCTGGAGCGGTACTGCCGCTATACGGGAGCGGTACTACCGCTTATGTGGCTAAGCGGTACTACCGCCCATCACCACGGTACTACCGCTGAGGGGCGGGGCCAGGGGGTTAAGTCGTGGGCAGGGGTGGTTTCCTCCCCCCATATCCATTTGCTTCGTCCCCTCGTTCCTCTTCCTCTCTCTCCAGCGCCATCTCGCCGCGGGAGGGCTCCGGCAGCCCTCCGTCTCCGGACCGTTCCTCTCCATTTCCTTCGGTGGAGTCGATCCCCACCTCGTCCTCTTGCCATGGATGCCGGTATTGCCCCCGTTCCTCTTCTCTTCTTGTCTAGTTTTCAGATCTCGCGTTTTAGGGGCAATAGTGGTTGCATCTCTAGATTTTTGGCCAAATCTAGGCTTGAGTAGGTTGGAGAAGGCAACTAGACTCTTTGGATTGATGTTTGGTAGGTTTATTTTTGAATTTGGCATCCCCGGTAGTGCCGGATCTGACCACGGCAGTAGGGATCCTCTGTGCCCCGTCTCGGGCAGTACTACCGCCCATCTGGCGCGGTACTACCGCTGGAGCGGTACTGCCGCTGTGGAGGCACGGTACTACCGCTGGTGCGGTACTGCCGCTGTGCAGGCACGGTACTACCGCCGGATGCCCAGTTCCATCGTTTCCTACCACATGTTGATCCATATTTGTTGTGTTTATTTGGTTTTGATCGTTCCTTCTGGTTGTTTCGTGTGTCCGTGTGTTTGGTTCCAGGTGATGAACATCCTGAGCAGCAAGTCCACCGTGTCAACCCCGGGCGTTCAACGTCAAAGCGGTACCGCTCATCTGAGTCTGCAGGTGGTTCTTCCAGTGCTCCACCGCCGCCAGTGGGTGCTTCCTCAAGTGCTAATCCTCATCTCAAGAAGAAGTCTGCCAACCGGCCGAAGTCAACTGGCAAGAAGGTGACTGAGATGGCTGCCAAGGAATTCTGGGACAGGCGTCGCTGCAACCCATATGAGGAAGCCCAAGAATCCAACCTTGTCAATCGCCCGTTCTGGAACCGGTTTCAGTATGCCACCTACTTTGACGTGATCAAGGCTAAGAAGAACCTCTTTGTCAATGTTCATTCCATCAACATGGATGCTATGGAGAAGGACCCGGAGTACTTTGGTGATGCCCTTCAGATGTGCTCTCAGTTGAACATTCTCAGGATCATGCAGTTCAACAAGGACTTTGATGCAGATTTGGTGGCCCAGTTCTATGCCACTGTCCACCTAGGAACTGATGTAGACAGGACTCTGACTTGGATGACTAATGGGAAGTTGCTAGCTGTCAAGTGGAAGGCCTTCATGGAGTTGCTTGAGGTGGAAGATCAAGGGCTCGAGACTCCAGTCGGGTTCCGTCCTCACCACAGTGTTACCTCCACTCACAAGCAAGCCCTCTGGCCCTACTGTACTCTGAAGATCAACCCTGAGACCAAGAAGGAAACCTATGAGCTGTCTGCCTTTCTGGACATGCTTCACCGTATCTTCCCTGAGACTCTCTTGCCTCGTATCGGGAATCTGGACATGGTTCACTCCTATCTCGTGGACATGCTTCTCTTCTACCAGCGTGAGAAGGAAGCAAACACTGGCGAGTCCCTGGACATCTCTCATGTTATGTGGTCTGAACTTCTGTCTGCTGTTTCTGAGCGCAAGTGCCCGATTTATGCTCCGTTTATCATGTTGCTCATTGAGAAGGCCTGGAGAAGTACCTATCCCGAGGAATTGCTGGAAACTGGAGAGTTGGTTTCTCATGAGATCAAGCGTCTGAGGAAGAAGGACAACTGGGGCACCTCCGTTCCTAAATCTGGGGTTCCTTCTTCTGCTGCTGCCATGGAGACCGAGGGCGAGGCTGATACTGGTGTTGACCATGACTCTGTGCCTTCTGAGGCAGAGCCCTCTTGGGCAAAGAAGCTCAAGCTCAAGATGAAGAAGCTGTTCTGCATGGAGTCTCACGGTCAGTACATGACACATGTGGCTGAGAAGAATGCCAGGGGACGCCACAAGGAGCTTATGCGTCAGTTAGGTGCGACAGTCACCAGCGGCTCTGAGGGTCACATCACTGAGGAGGAGGAGTGGATCCAGCAGCACTGTTCGTGGACCGATTCAGATGCCGAGCAGTTTCCGACCGAGGACGGCGGTGCAGACGATCACGCGGAGTACTGATGTTCGAGATCCTCAGCATGCTCTCACCTGGAGCTGTAGGAGCGCTCTTTGCCCCTTTTGGTGTCTCGATGCCAAAGGGGGAGAGAGTTTAGGGATTTGCGTCGTTGTGTTGCAAGATTTGCGTCGTTGTGTTGCGAGTGTGTCTTTGTCTTTGTGCTTTCGTTGTGTTTGCTACCTCGTGCTTTGTTTGGTTTTGTGTTCCGTGAGACCTAAGTTCCAGTCATATGGTGTGAGACATATGCTACCTTATCCTTATCATATCTTTATCTATGTCTCTAGTCTTTTGGTATTTCATGAGTTGCATGCTTATTATGTTATATATCCTGCTCTCTTGAATCTCGCTTAGGTTGTTGGTCTCTAAAATACAGGGGGAGTGTTGATCCTAGTATGTGTGTCGTGCAGTCCAAAGCACTTATCTTGATGGCACACATCTAGGGGGAGCCCGTCTATATTTTAGAGACTTGGGGGGTTTGCTTATGTCCTTTGTCTGTTCCCGTTTGTGCGAATCCCGTATTGTCATCAATCCACCAAAAAGGGGGAGATTGTAAGGGCATTTGTATCCCTTAGCTGTTTTGGTGATTGATGACAATGCTTTTGCGGACTAATCATGTGCATTGAGTATTTTCAGAGATTCATCCTTTTGGCACGAGATGATTCCCTCCCCTCGGAGCTTGAAGCGAAGACGGTGTAGTCCTTTCGAATTAGTTTGGTGGACTAGTTTCATAGGGATCACCGTGCTATCAAGAGGGGGTCCGCTTTGGAAAGGCTAGGGCGGAATCATCACGTACACTTCCTTTGCCCCCCTCCGAGCCTTTCCGCTTCAATGATGGGCTCGTTACCCTTCTCAGTGTGCCCTCTCTGGTCCCAGCGGTAGTACCGCGGGCCGGAGCGGTAGTACCGCTTGGGTGCTCCAAGCGGTAGTACCGCTCCAGAGCGGTAGTACCGCTGGTAGCCCCCAGCCGTAGTACCGTTGCGGTCTCGTGCTCGTACCGCCTCGATTCGAGGGGTCTTTTTTCATGTCGGGTTTTACGGTACTAGCCGTGGCAGTGGGGGCCGTAGTACCACTCTTATGCGGTAGTACCGCCCTGACCACCGCGGTAGTACCGCTCTGGGCCCAGCGGCAGTACCGCGAGGGGGAGCGGTAGTACCGCTGGCCAAGCGGTAGTACTGCTCTCTGCGGGGCTGGTATGGGGGGTAACGGTTGGATTGTTCCCCCCACTATATAAGGAGCTTGAAGCGAAGACGGTGTTGATTTGCTCGGGATTGGTTGAGAAGGCCCCGATCTACACTTCCACCAAGAGAAATTTGATTCCCCCCACTAATCCCTAGCGGATCTTGTTACTCTTGGGTGTTTGAGCACCATAGACGGTTGAGGTCACTGCGGAGCCATAGTCCATTGTGGTGAAGCTTTGTGGTGTCGTTGGGAGCCTCCAATTAAGTTGTGGAGATTGCCCCAACCTTGTTTGTAAAGGTTTGGTCGCCGCCTTCAAGGGCACCAATAGTGGAATCACGGCATCTCGCATTGTGTGAGGGCGTGAGGAGAATACGGTGGCCCTAGTGGCTTCTTGGGGAGCATTGTGCCTCCACACCGCTCTAATGGAGACGTACTTCCCCTCAAAAGGAAGGAACTTCGGTAACACATCCTCGTCCCCACCGGCTCCACTCTTGGTTATCTCTTACCTTTACTTGTGCACGCTTATATTGTGTTGTATCCCTTCCTTGCGTGTGTGCTAGTTGTTGTTGCATCATATAGGTTGCCCACCTAGTTGCATATCTAGACAACCTACTTTGATGCAAAGTTTAAATTGGTAAAGAAAAGCTAAAAATTGTTAGTTGCCTATTCACCCCCCTCTAGTCAACTATATCGATCCTTTCACCAAGGAGGCCACAACCCACCAGGGCGCGCCAGGGGGGCCTGGCGCACCCAGGTGGGTTGTGCTCACCTGGTGGCTCCCCTCTGGTACTTATTGGCTCCAATATTTCTTATATATTTCATAAAAAATCTCCGTGAAGTTTCAGCCCATTTGGAGTTGTGCAGAATAGGTGGCCTGACGTAGCTTTTTCAGGTCCAGATTTCTAGCTACCGGAATTCTCCCTCTTGGTGTGTACCTTGCAAATTATGAGAGAAAAGGCATTAGAATTACTCCAAAAAGCATTATTATGGATAAAAACATTATAAATAACAGTAAGAAAACATGATGCAAAATGGACGTATCAACTCCCCCAAGCTTAGACCTCGCTTGTCCTCAAGCGTAAACCGAAATCGAGAAACATGTCCACATGCTTTGAGAAAGAGGTGTCGATAAAAAAAAATATGGACATAGAAGCATCATGTTGATTATTATAACAACCACAAATTTAAACATATGACTTTTATCATAGAACTTGCATCATATACTTCCCATGAATAAGTAATAGTTCATCACACAATCGAAGTATAAAGCAAAAACTCTATTAGAAACCAACAAACTATGTTCTCAGTCAACTTTGCAACTACAATTCATCATCTATTCAGGAAGGGTCACGTATCGGAGCTCTTAAGCAAGTCCACATACTCAACCATCATATAGTCTTTTATGATTGCTAACACTCACCTTGTACCCATGAGCAAAATGTTTCAACCGGACACATGGAAAGATAGGGGCTTATAATTTCGCCTCCCAACTTACTCACCTCAAGGTTGATGTCAACAATAATAACTCATGCTATATATATTCAACTGGACATATGTGCCTAGATCTTTCCTCACCACATGATGCTTGCCAAAAGAATAAATAAAAAGGAATATAAGGAAAACTTTGACTCTTTGCATAAAAGTAAATACATAAAAGTAAAAGATAGGCCCTTCGCAGAGGGAAGCAGAGGTTGCCATGCGCTTATTTGTTTGCATGCTCAATCCCTTAGTGCAAGAGAACGCCACGTTGTATTGCCCCTTAAGATGACAACCTTTATTATGCAGTCTGTCACTTTTATTCTTTGTCATCCAAGTTCGTACAACGCTCAATTTTCTCTTACACTAAATGATCTTACATATTTAGAAGCAATCTTTATTGCCTTTTTGCACCGATGACAACTTACTTGAAGGATCTTGTTCAATACATAGGTAGGTATGGTGGACACTTGAAAAAGGTTTAGGTTTAAGGGTTTTTGGATGCACAAGTAGTATCTCTACTTAGTGCGGAGTTTTTGGCTAGCAAAGATAGGGGCAAGCATCACATGTTAAAGGATCTATGACAATATGACTTCTATGTGAATATAAACATACATAAACCATTACGTTGTCTTCCTTGTCCAACGTCAACAATTTTGGCATATGATATTTTGATGAGGGCTCACAATCACAAAAGATTTCTAGGATAGTATATTTATATGTGAATCTTCCCTTCCCTTATTAATTCTTTCATGAGTTGCATCATTGACTAATGCCATGTTTGTCAATCTCTAATAAAAATTTCTTACTTATACTTTTCCTTATGTGGAGGATTAGTATATGATCTTATTGATTTATTTCCTTTCTTTTATTTGCTTCCTTTCTCTTTTTCTTTCTTTCTTTATTTGCAACATGAAAGTAAAGAAAGTAAAAACTCAAACTAACTTTATTATATAACTTGCACATGATTATAATGATAGATTACTAAGCAAACTTCTAAAAGAAGAAAAGACCGAACTAAACTTTATTCATCTAAGCAAAAGATTAAACTAAGATAAGTAAGTAAAAAAGATAGTGGGATGATACGATACCGGGGCACCTCCCCCAAGCTTGGCAGAAACCAAGGGGAGTGCCCATACCCGACACTCAGTTCTCGTTTGGTGGTGAAGAAGATGGTGGTGGTGATGAAGAACGTAATTTGCCTTTTGCTTCCTTCAGCTTCATTTCGATCTTCATCAGCCAAGCATCTTCTTCCATGTGGTTGGAGGAGCAGGAAGACATGATGCTTAGCTTGATAAATCTGACCGGAAACAACAAGAAAAGAGAACAGAGGATTTTCTCCGCGATACGGTGGTTAACAGGTTCATGAAGTATATATAGAATTTTTATAAATAACAGTAAGAAAACATGATGCAAAATGGACGTATCAGCGGCCATGGCAATGGCCAGGTTGTTGTTGATGGTCCTACCGCCGACACGGGTGGTGGCGTAGCTGGCACCTCCCACCGCTCCTCCTGGTGCTCCTCCTCTAGCTTAGGCGTGCAAGAAAACGTGGAAGTCCATGCCCACAACTGTGCCACTAGCCCTTCCAGTGGCCATGGCTCCGGCTCTGGCGGTATCACAGGGGCGGTGCGGTGGCCGCCACCGACGATGCGTGGAGTGCCAGTGGTAGCTCAGGCCACATCGCAAAGCTCGGCCAGCTCGGATGCCTCATCGTCCTCAGGCTCCTCCTTCACCACGAGCCCCCTCCCCCCACCCCCACCCCACGGCGGCTTAGACGAACCAAAAAACAGAGTAATCAAATGCACCGCGGCGTTGGGCCGTGATTTTTATTTGTTGTGTTTGTGTCGAATATTTTGTACTAGTTGGGTTACATTTGGACTTGGTGTTGTAGTGTGGGTAGGATACTTGTAGTGTCGGAGTCAGACATGTTGTACTCTTGGCCTCTTATATATGAGGAGGCACCCCACGTTGTAACTCATGACGACTAGATAGCGACAGGCTTGCAAGGGGGTGCTGGCGGCTTGTGCCGGCGCCCAGGTGGCCGGTGTTGTAGTATCTCGGGGAGGAGCGCCCGTAGTCATTGCCCCGGGGAGTAGGCGAGTTCGCCGAACCTCGTTAGCAAATCTCGGTGTCGTCATTGTGCTCTGATACCTTGGAAAGCAAGGGTTGTGGCAAGGCGAAGCAAGCGCTAGCATCAGGAAGTTGAGTCAAGACAGGAGCTGCTACACGTGAGGACCAGAAGGATTTTTTGGTTGGAATTGCTAGTAGTACGCGGAAGACCGAAGGTTCTATTTATGTACTTGGGGCATCACGTGCAAAGCTCGGATAATTTTTCACAGGGTCAGCCGTACAAAGAACAATGGCGCCAATGGGTACCAGGTTTGAGGTGGAGAAGTTCAACGGAACTGGAAGCTTTGGGTTATGGCAGACAAGGGTGAAAGATTTGTTGGCACAACAGGGATGCTTGAAGGCGTTGTTGTAGGAAGCCAAGCCAACTAAGATGGAGGCGGATGACTGGGAGGAGTTACAGTTGAAAGCAGCCGGGACTATACGGTTGTGTCTGTCGGCCCAGGTTATTTATCATGTGATGGATGAGAATTCGCCGAAGAAGATCTAGGAGAAGCTGGAAAGTCAGTTTATGTCCAAGACTGCAACGACCAAGGTGTATCTGAAGCAAAAGTTGTATGGGATGAGGATGCAGGAGTGGTCAGATCTTGTGGTGTATATGAACGCCTTTAATCAAGTCGTGACTGACCTAGCACGCTTGGGTGCGACGGTTGACGACGAGGATAGGGCAATTCTACTTCTTTGTTCATTGCCATCATCCTATGACCATTTGATCACTACTTTGACGCACGACAAGGAGACCGTCAAGAATGAGGATATTACTGCGGCATTGCTATCTTATGATATGAGAAAGAAGAACGCGGTGGAATTCTCTCATGGTGAAGGTTTGCTAGTCAAGGGTGAGGAGTGGCGGAAGGGATATGAGGCTGGGAAGAACAAGAAAAAGAAAAAGAATATACAGTGTCACAAGTGTAAGCAGTGGGACATATGAGAAATGACTGTCCAGAACTCAATGGTGAGGCAAGTGCTAATGTGGCAACTCATGGTGATGACTCAGACAATAGTAGTGATGTCCTCGTAGTATCAGACAGGCGGTCAACCAAAGGTGAAGCGTGGATGTTGGATTCGGCTTGCTCTTTTCATGTGACACCCAACAGGGAGTGGTTCTCTTCATACAAGTCTGGTGAGTTTGGTTTAGCCTATGTGGGCGATGACACGGGTTATCGTGTTGCTGCAGTAGGTGACATCAAAATCAAGATGTTTGACAGAGTTGAGCGGATGCTTCGGGGAGTCAGGCATGTGCCAGGGCTAAGGAGAAATCTAATTTCGCTTGGTGTTCTTCATGATGGTGGTATGGTATTCCGTTGTGATCGGGATAAGAAGACCATGAGAATCATGGAAGATGAGGTGACCGTGATGATTGGAGGGAGGACGGCTTCACATCTTTACAAGTTGCAAGGGAGCACTATTGCAGGTGGAGTCACGGAGACTGGAGTTGCGGGAGTAGCAGCAGGGTCTCATGGCGGCGGCGGGTCTGGGGCAGACTCGTCGAGTAGCTCTCAGTAAGCTACGAAGAAGACAACACAAGTCCAGAGTACATGGAAGTTTGAAGCATGGACAAATTCAAGGTGGTGGAGAATATTCGTCAAGATGGAGTTTGTTGTGTTTGTGTCGAATATTTTGTACTAGTTGGGTTACGTTCGGACTTGGTGTTGTAGTGTGGGTAACATACTTGTAATGTCGGAGTCGGACACGTTGTACCCTTGGTCTTTTATATATGAAGAGGCACCCCACGTTGTAACTCATGACGACTAATAGCGATAGGCTCGCAAGGGGTGCTGGCGGCTTGTGCCGGCACCCGGGTGGCCGGTGTTGCAGTATCTCAGGGAGGAGCCCCCGTAGTCACTGCCCTGAGGAGTAGGCGAGTTTGCCGAACCTCGTTAGCAAATCTTGATGTCGTCATTATGCTGTGTTCCTCGATGGATCGATTGCGTACCTCGAATTAATTCTAACATTATTCACACGGACCTAAACAGACATGAGTAGATAAAATGGGTCCCCGCGTTAGAGTTAGACCTTGATCTCCAATCGGATTGAAAAAAGGGAAAACTCATCACCAAATCATCCAACCTTGGAAAGATTCGAAGGTTATCCGGAAGGACGAAGCACCAAACAAACCAAAGGCACCAGCCCGGACCCCACGCATCCACACCTCCAGTTGACTGGTGGGCCCCCACACGCCAGATTCGCGTCAGGCCAGGCCCACTTCCCTGGCCCGAAAGAGGGAGCCCCACTCTTTCCGAATCCCACGAACCAAAGCGGAAAGGAAACGCCAAAATATTTGGACCCTTTCTTTCCCCTTCCCTTCTATTCCTCACGCTTTTTATCGCAAAAATCTTTCTCGCTCCGCACGCGCCGGCGCACCCAAAACAGAACCACCCCCCCCCCCCCACCCCACAGCACGCGCGCAGCCCGCCGCCGTCGCCGACGAGCGCATTTGCCGCCTCCCCCTTCCCATGGCGGAGGGATCTTCCAGGCGAGTGCGGCGCCCTTCTCCTCTCCACCCGCCGCGCTCCCCTGGTACGGTTCGGTTTCTGATGGGTCTTTTGTTTCGGATGTTGGTTTTGGTCGCAGGAGTTATCCCTTCGGGGGAAGCTTGGTGTTGGACGACCCGGAGGTCGTCGAGGTGCCACCGGAGGTCGCCGCCGGATGGAACTCCGTCCGCCAGAAGCGGAAGCGGGCCCAGGTGATGTGGAGCCTGGAAAGGCGGCTGCCTTTTTATGTTTCATGGATTTACCTCTTGCAAAACATTTGCAATTTCTGCAGCTGAGTATAGCCAACTCTCTTTCTAATACTCCATCCGTTCGTAAATAGATGACGTTTAGACATCACACGATCTCCAACATTCATCTTTGCATTAATTTTTGTAGGCACATGTTAGTAGAGAATTATGAAATTTTATAGCATGCACATATTTCTCATGAAAAATCTAACGGTATTAGTTTCAACTTAGCAATCTAAATATTCTAGTAATAGCAATCTTAATATTATAGTAAATGCGTACATGCAATGCACATTGATATCAGGTAGGGTATTAATTGAGAGTTAAAAAAGGTGACATTAATTGCATGCTGATGTATTAGGCAGGATATGTTTTTAGGAAAGGTAGTATTAATTGCACGGTTTGTGCTAATGTTAATATTTGGTATGATAATGATTGCACGCTAAACATGTTGAGCACTCACCATTGGAGCAATGTAGGTCATTAGATGCACATGGTTTGATGGCCGAGATTAGTTGGATCTGCCTCTTTGGGTCTTTTTATATTGGTATATAACTATATATAGATGATACATTATCCCTTTATATGAACGAACTAGAGTCTTGTTATGTGGCTTCTTTTTGTAAAGAGCGCCATAGTGCCTAACAGTTATGCTGTTAGTCTCATGTGGGAAAGTTAGTCTCTATCAATAAAAGAAGAATCAACAATACATAACAAATGTAAACAAAACTACAAGAACATCAACTGGAAACCAAATGAGGCTGTCATGTTTCTCTCGCTTTGCCTTTTGCGAAATGCATGGCAATCTCTCTCTCTCTCCCGCCCCCCACAAAATCAACATAAGTGCGTGATCGCATTGTATAATGTGGGAGTGCAATGGTTGACATTTCTTTTAATCTTCAAAGAAATTCATGCTGTGAATGTACCACACAGCCTCTTTTTTTTAACCGTCACATGTTTAATAAACAGGTTGCTCCTCATGAAATAATCGAACTTGATGCTGATGATGATCATGACGGAGTTACAATCATTGATGCAAAGACATCAGATTACAAGAATAAACAAGCTGTTGGTCATCCTGTAAATTGCTGGAAGAATGCAAAGGTGGATCCTTTGTGTACTTGCTTACTTTTGGTGCCATTGGTTTGTGCAATCTACCATTGATTGATACATGCTTCTCTGTTGGAACACTCAGATTGGCTTGGCGGCCGATGACATTGCTTGCCCAAGTGCTATTTCTGCCAAAGTTGTTTATCCGTGGGATGGCCTGGGAACTTACCATGGAGGTCCCAAACTTCCAATTTATGGCTTGCCTACGGATTTTGCTGGCCCAAGTTCTTTTGCTTCTTATCCATGGCAAAGCGTAGGAACTTACCATACAGGTACATTGCCTCCAGCTTATTTTGATGATGTTTTGGGGGCAGTTGGAGAGGAACACTACGCTTATGATGAAGATGATTTCAGTAACTATAGTTACAACACTCCTCTGATGGAAAACGATAGCAGCTTTAACTTGAATGTGGATCATTACGGCTTTCCACCTAGTGTGGGGTTGTATTTACCAAGGGGACATGTGGCCCCTGCTGATTCAACGCAGCAGCGGCAGCAAGTTAAGATTGTGGAAAGTGAAATTGAGGAAAAGTATAAGGCATTTAAGCAGTTTGATACTGTTGGTGACCACAGTGATCACTTTTATTTGAAGTTTCGGACCGTGAAGAAGGTAGTGCTTTGTATTCTGTTGATGCTCTGTCTGCATTCCATCTTCTTACTTCAGTACTAAGTTGTCACTTTAACAGCCATCAAAGGACTGGGTGAAGAGAATTCAGCATGAATGGAAAGTTCTAGGGAAAGATTTACCAGGTAAGGGACAAAATATTTATGGTCTATTTGCCAAAGACGTTGCACATTTCTTCTATTGCCTTTCCTTTCCTCCCTTTGTGCGTCCACAGCGGGTGTACTGGCGATTGATGTTTACAACTACATTTGCATGTTTGAAATGACATCGAGTTCAGGCTAGCCAAATGTACCCTTTTTGGATATAACTTGGCACTAACATGGACTCATGGAGTACAGTGGTTTCATGTACTGACTGCTAGTTTTCTCCAAATTGAACAGATACAATATTTGTAAGAGCTTATGAGGACAGAATGGACCTGCTTAGAGCTGTCATAGTTGGGCCTGCAGGCACTCCTTACCATGACGGGTTGTTCTTTTTTGATGTCTATTTCCCTTCCCAGTATCCATGTAAACCTCCTGTAAGTATTCTTTGATGTCATCTACACACATAGTATAGCTCATTCTTCATTTCTCTCTCTATTCGAAGCATGGATGTGAGAATTTGAGATGTATATATGTGACTATTATTTTCAGCAAGTGAATTACCGCTCTGGAGGTCTGCGGCTTAATCCAAATCTCTATGCCTGTGGGAAAGTCTGCCTTAGCCTCTTAAACACATGGACTGGTAGTGGGTGTGAGATGTGGAACCCATCCACTTCAACTATGTTGCAGGTCCTGGTCTCCATTCAAGCCTTGGTGCTGAATGCTAAACCTTATTTCAATGAACCTGGTCATTCGATGTATGCTAACACACCCCTTGGGGAGAAGCTGTCCCTGGCTTATAATGAGGAGACTTTTCTGCTATCCTGTAGAACCATGCTGTATTCTCTTCGCAATCCACCAAAGGTATGAATATCTATACACTGGTGCTATGTTTTCCTTTTCTAGTTTTCTGGATATCAGAAATGTCTCACTATCCCTGGTGTTGGATACACACACTTCATTTGGCTGACATATGATGTCACACGGTCAGCACACGCACCATCCCAACAGTTAAATGGTTTGCCCGCAATGTTTTGTACCAGCGCACGCCGTTCACATAAGGATGGCTTGAACTGTGGGCCTCTTTTTTTTTTTTTGCATTGGGTACCAACTTTTCAGTTCTGTTCAAATGATTTAGTGCCCCGGCGCTCCGTATGCCATGACGCACTACAAGAAGTTCTAAACATAGACGCCCCCGCCCCCGCCCCCCAACACACACACACACTTTCACCCCTTTCCTCTGTTACAAACCAGTACCGATCTCTTGGAGGTTTATTTGTAGCCTGAGGACAGGTTCTTAGCTGCTTGCTTGATTGGCAGAATCTGTGCAATTTTATATGTTAGGTTTGTTCATCTCCTGAGAGCAGGTTGTTAATTTTTTATGGTAGAATCCATGCATTTTTTAGGTTGAATCTCATTGCTTAAGGCCAGGTTTTTTAGTTTTTTTAACCATCTTTGCGGACCAGCGTAATTGATACCTTACGTATTAGCGTGTTTTTTCACATTTCCTCTGTACTTTGACAAGGCTTGGTGTCATTCTGAACAAAATAGCAATAGGGGTAAAATCCAACCACGTACGGCTGTAGGATGCAGCACAGATTACCTTCTTTTTTTGAGGAACAAATATTTTTTTTACCTTCTGAAGCAAAATAACGCTGACAACCATCCCCAGTTCTCACCTGGTCAGATTTTTTTAGGGAAACCCGGTTAGAAATATTTAATCGTGCAAACAAACAGATGTAATGTCCGAAACAGTACCTCAATAGGAGGTCAAAGAAAAATGTTTTTTTGACGGAACCTCGTCAGAGGGCCAGGAGCTCTGGCATTGCATTATAGAAGAAGAGAGTTGATCCAGTTTATAAGGGAAACCGGATCGAAAACCTCACAAAGTGGCCGGTTTATAAGGAAAACCGAGCCGAAAACCGCACAAGCAACGAAGCCTTGTCGACCACACGACACAAGGCCACAATCGCAACAAACACACACCCCCAGCTCCGGAGCCGTCGCCCCGGCTTGCCTGCGCCGGCGATAGGGCCCGCCGCCGCCCAGCCGCAACCAGGAGTGGAGCTCCGTCCAGGGCCGAAGCCGCACGCCACGCGACGAGGAGGCCCCGCCGCCGCCGTCCGCGGAGCGGGCTTTGCCCGTCGGCATCCCCCGGCGGCGGCAGGGGAGCGAGGAAGGAGCGGGGAGTGGGGGCGGCAGCGGCTAGGTTATCGCCCGTGCCGCCCCCCTGGGAGCGACGGGAGCGAGCGCAATTTTTTTTGCATCAGCTAAAGAAAAATGTGTCACGGATAAAAAGTAGCCAGGATCCAACGGTTACCATAACATGCACAGGCATAGCTAACACCATGGCAGGAAATCTGCACATGATGTCATACAATTTCGTTTGTGAAGAATTGTGTTTGGTGAACCAGTTGTGCTGTGTATGATCTACTCTCTCTGCCAAAATGTAAGAGGTATTACGAAGACTATTCATGCATTTGACCTGGCTACAACATTTTGCAGCATTTTGAGCACTTCATTGGTGGACATTTCCGGAAATATGGGCGTGACATCCTCGTAGGATGCAAAGCTTACATGGGCGGTGCCCAAGTTGGATGCCTTGCTGGAGACGGAGTGCAAGATGTTGACGAGGGTGACAAAAGCTGCTCACAAAATTTCAAGTGCTCGCTTGAGATATTATTTAAGGGTCTCATTAACGAATTCACCGATTTAGGAGTAGGTTGTCATGAATTCCAAGCCAAGATTGTGAACTCTGGAGCTGCAGCAGACACCACATTAAGGCTATAAGTTATAGGTGATCCCAAGGATCATGTTGACCAAATTTTGTTTTGAAGGAATATAAACATGTAGTCATTGGTTCTATCGTCAGAAATATGACAGGAGTAGTCCGTGTGAATACCTCCCTTTTCCCACCGTTGAGCTAGTGCCAACTCCAACCGGCCGAGGCAAACAAATGTGATTTTAGTCTGCTTTTTGTTTGTTTGGGTCGGCCGAAGGGGCAGTGTCCACCCTCGTCCGTGTTTTACCTGCTAGTGTGCCGAATTGGCCGGACCAAAAACCCATTTGGTCCAGTTGGCTGGTTTTTGTCCAAATTTTAACATTTTACATTTTATGCATATGGATACAAATAAAAAATCAACTAGTTTTACATCACAATAAAAAGTTTATAACTAAATAAAAATCTCATGGTTTACAATCAAATGAATTTGAAATTATCACAAGTACTCCCTCCGTAAACTATAATATAAGAGCGTTTAGATCACTACTTTAGTTATCTATAAACGCTCTTATATTAGTTACATTGAAAGAAGAAGATCTGATACATTTATTGTTGCCTGGTGAGTTCATAGATGCTCAACCAAATCATTTTGAAGTTGAATGTGAGTGGTCCAATCATGATTTTCATGACGAAGTTGCCGATCCACGCTCAGGCTCAACATTCCTGAAAATCAAACCCTTGGTCGAAGATGCTGTCATCACGCTCATCCTCATCTTGTGCATGATCATACAAACAGTCAATCACCTCCCACATCTTCGCCGACTCCATGTTCTACGCTCCATATCCTTCCTAGCACTCTCTTGTGCTTGGGCAAACCTAGCCTACTTCTCTCCTGCGGGCTAGGAGATTGTCTTCACAAGAGTTGACCATTGAGGGCAAATACCATCAACTAGGTAGTATCCCTTATTGTAGTGGTGGCCATTGACCTTAAAGTTGCCTCTGGGCAGTTGCCTTATGCAAGCCATGCGAACACCAAAGATTATTGAAGCACATTGATGTCATTGTGAGAACCTGCCATGTCAAAAAAAGAGTGCAAAATCGAGATATCTTGTGATGCCACAACTTCAAGCATGACCGTGGAAGCTTTAACAAGCCCCTTATACTGCCCTTGCCAGCAAATGGGCAATTCTTCCACTTCCAGTGCATACAATTTATGCTACCAAGCATTCCCAGAAAGCCTCTGGATTCATTGACCGCCAACAACCCGGCTGTATCTGCAACATTTGCTTCTGTCAAATCGTCCGGGCCAAACACTGCAGCCACAGCTGTGCAGAACTTGTACAATGATGCAAGCCATGTGGACTCACTCGTGTAGACATACACATCCACAAGATCACCAAGAATTTTGTATGCAAGCATCCGAATAGCTGCAGTGCATTTCTGGTAAGAGGAGAAGCCAGCCCTTCTGAGGGCATCATTCTTCTTGCATCTAAAGTAATCATCAAACTCCACCACTCCTTAATACGGTTGAACACATGTCTCATCATCCGGAAGTGTCGTCGGAAAAGCTTCGCATTGAAGAGTGGGGGCATGCACCGGAAATAATCGCTATAGAGCAGACAATGGCCGCTCTCTCTATTACGATTCAACGTCGGAGCATGACCTGGGATCGACCCCCTGAACATTCGACGCATCCTAGAAATGTGCTCATTGATGACCATACTAGCAACCACAAAATCCTAATCGTTGGACGATTCATTGTTCGATGAACATATGATGTTATTGTATAAGGACTCATATGAGCTATCGACCATGGTACCTTGTGGGCGGCGACAGAGGCGGGCGTGGTTGAGCCGCGATCGATGAAGGGAAGTAGGCCTGTCGACGCCCGCGACCTACGGCGATGATCATGGAGGCGACGGCGGTGCCGGTGACCCATGATCATCGACAACACTTGAGCCAGTCTTAGAGGCGAGAATATGAATATTATTATACCGTTTATTATTCCACACGTGCATATGAATTTTTCACTGAATCACACATTCCAGGATCATAGCTGTTATAGCATAGAATATAAACTCTTAATTATGAATATGAAAACATAATAATACAATATCATTGCCTCTAGGGCATATTTCCAATAGTCCCCACTTGCACTAGAGCCAATAATCTAGTTTACATAGTTTCTCTAACACCTATGGCTATCCGGTGTTGCTCATGCTTTGTTCGTGGTAGAGCCTTTGTCATTGGGTCTGGCACATTCAAATCTGTGTGAACCTTGAGAACTTTCACAAAACCCTTTTCGACATACTGTCGGATAATGTGATACTTACGCTCGATATGTCTGGTCTTCATGTGGGATCTTGGTTCCTTTGCTTGAGAAACAACACCACTATTCTCATAATAGAGCGCCATTGGGTTCATTGCACTTGGGACCACACCAACTTCTTCAAGAACTTCTTGATCCAGACCGCCTCCTTTGAAGCTTCTGAAGCCGCAATATACTCTGCTTCTGTCGTAGAATCCGCAACAGTGTTATGCTTGAGACTCTCCCAAACCACCGCACCACACTTAAGGGTATAAACAGCCTGATTGAGATTTATAGTCATCTATATCAGTCATGAAGCTAGCATCGGTGTAACCATTTACGACGAGTTCTTCATCTCCTCCATAGACAAGGAGCATGTACTTTGTCCTTTTGCTAACACTAAGCGCATAAGAAATATATGGTCTAGTACATATCATAGCATACATGATGGATCCAGTTGCGGAGGTATATGGAACTCCACTTATCTACACTCGCTCATCGACTGTCTTGGGACATTGATTTCTGCTAAGTGTTGTGCCATGTGACATTGGGAGAAAACCTTTCCTTGTATTCTGCATTTTAATCCTCTTAAAACCTTGTCAATGTACATGCTCTAGCTTAGAGCAATTAGATGTCTCAATCTATCCCTATAGATCTTTATGCCTAATATATAAGATGCTTCACCTAATTCCTTCATTGAAAACACACTCTTTAAATGGTCCTTTATTGTGCTAAGAAAACTCATATAATTTCCAATCAACAATATGCCATCTACATATAAGACTAGAAATTGCTATAGAGCTCCCACTAAATTTCTTGTATACACAAGCTTATTCATCATTTTTAGTGAAGCCAAACTCTTTAACCACTTCATCAAAACGTTGATTCCAGCACCTTGATGCTTGCTTCAAACCATAGATAGATCTTTGAAGCCTGTAGACCTTACCGACATCCTTAGGATTGACAAAACCTTCTGGTTGTATCATATATACATCCTCTTTGAGATTTCCATTTAGGAAAGCAGTTTTGACATCCATCTGCCATATTTCATAGTCGAAGTATGCAACAATTGCCATCATGACCCGCACAGACTTGAACATGGCTACCAGTGAGAAAGTTTTGTCATAATCAACTCCCTCAACCTGCAAAAATCCTTTCGTAACTATCCTTGCTTTATAGTTAGCAGGATTACCATCTGCATCTGTTTTTCTTTTGAAGATCCATTTACATTGTATGGGTTTCACACCCTCTAGAGGATCAACCAAGTTCCAAACTTGATTGTAGTACATCGACTCCATTTCAAATTGCATGGCTTTAAGCCATTCTTTTGAGCTGGGCGCCGCCATCGCTTCTCTGTAGTGCGCAGGTTCATCTTCCTCTAAGTTGAATATTTAATTGTGAAACCATTCAGGAGGTTCGGTAACTCTTCCTGACCTACGCGGTTCAGTTATAGTCTTAACTACAATTTCTATAACTGGTGTAATAACTTCTGGGTCAGTCGTGTGGACAACTTGCGGAATAGATTCCGTTTCATTAGTCCTGTTCACTTATGAAGATTCAGTAATCTCGTCAAGCTGTACTATCCTCCCATTGATTTCTTTGGCGAGAAACTCCTCGAGATAGTGTCCATTGTTTGCAAGAAACACTTTGTCTTTAGATTTTTGGTAGAAGGAATACCCAATTATCTCTTTGGAATATCCTACAACTTAACATTTATCTTCTTTGGGATCAAGCTTATTTGGTTGTAAACGTTTTACATAAGCTTCGCAACCCCAAATCTTGAGATGTGACAAGTTGGGTTTCTTCCCATTCCATAACTCATATGGTGTTGTCTCTACAGATTTAGACAACACTTTGTTTAGTGTATGTGTTGTTGTTTCAAGTGCATATCCCCAAAATGATAAAGGTAGATCGGTAAATGACATCATTGACCTCACCATGTCTAACAAGGTTCTGTTACGCCTTTTAGATACTCCATTTCCTTGTGGAGTTCCGAGAGGAGTAAGTCGTGAAACAATTCCACGATCACTTAGATGTTTGCTAAAGTCATGGATTAGATATTCTCCACCATGATCTGATCGTAGAAACTTTATCTTTTTGCCACGATGATTGTCAACTTCGTTTTCAAATTTCTTCAAGTTGTCAAATGTTTCAGACTTATGTTTCATCAAGTAAATATAACCATATCTACTCAAATCATTAGTGAATGTTACGAAGTATAAGTATCCACCGCGCGTCGGTATACTCATTGGACTAGATACATATGTGTTATATCCAACAATTCATGCGCCCGTTCAGGATGACCAGTGAACGGCGTTATTTTTTATGTTTTGGATCATTATTTCACTTTATGATGTGCGTTTTCTCTCTTAATTTGCAAGATTTACATGAAGAGGGAAATTGCCGGCAACTAGAATTCTGGACCTAAAAAAAGCTACATCAGAGATAGATATTCTTTAGAGCTCCAAATGACCTGAAAATTTATGGAGAATTATTTTGGAATTAATAAAAAAATACTGGAAGAAGAATCACCAGGAGGGGCCTACCAGTGAGCCACAAGCTCAGGTGGCCCCCCCCTAGGGCGCGCCACCCAGGCTTGCGGGCCCATCAGCAGGCCTTCATGGCCCTCCTTATCCTATATGATGCCATTTTCCCTAAAAAATAAAATAAAAAGAATACTTTCGGGGCGAAGGGCTGCTGTCTTGAGGCGGAACATGGGCAGGAGCGCTTTTGCTCTCCGGTGGAGCGATACTGTCGGGGATACTTCCCTCCGGGAGGGGGAAATCGAAACCATCGACATCACCAACAATTCTCTCGTCGTGGGAGGACCAATCTTCATCAACATCTTCACCAACACCATCTCCTCTCAAACCCTAGTTCATATCTTGTATTCAATCATTCTCTCAAAACCCCAGATTGGTGCCCGTGGGTTGCTAGTAGTGTCGATTACACCTTGTAGTTGATGCTAGTTGGTTTATTTGGTGGAAGATTATATGTTTAGATCCTTACGCATATTCAATACACCTCTTATCTTGAACATGCATATCATTTGTGAGTAGTTACTTTTGTTCTTGAGGACATGGGAGAAGTCTTGTTATAAGTAATCATGAGAAGTTGGCATTCCTTCAATATTTTGATGATATTTATGTTGCTCTTTCTTTAGTGGTGTCTGCTACTTCTTGAGCTTGCGTTGATTTTTTCCTTGAAGAGGAAAGGGTGATGCAGCAAAGTAGAGATAAGTATTTCCCTCAGTTAAGGACCAAGGTATCAATCCAGTAGGAGGCACAAGCAAGTCCCCAATAGATGCACCTGCACAAACTAACAAACACTTGCACACAACGCGAAAATGGGGTTGTAAATCCCTTCAGGGTCACTAGCAAGAGTGAGATCTGATATAGATAGGTATAAAAGATAAGTAAAAAGGTCGAAGTAAATAAAATTAAATAAATTGCAGCAAGGTATTTTTGGGTTTTTGGTTTTATAGATCTGAAAATAATATGGTAAAAATAGACCCGGGGGCCATAGGTTTCACTAGATGCTTCTCTCTTGAAGAAAGCCTACAGTGGGTGAACAAATTACTGTTGAGCAACTGATAGAAAAGCGCATAGTTATGGCGATATCTAAGGCAATGATCATGAATATAGGCATCACGTCCGTGACAAGTAGACCGACTCCTGCCAGCATCTACTACTATTACTCCACACATCGACCGCTATCCAGCATGCATCTAGTGTATTAAGTTAACAAGAACGGAGTAACGCCTTAAGCAAGATGACATGATGTAGAGGGATAGATCCAAACAATAAGTTAAAAAACCCATATTTTTATCCTTAATTGCAACAATATAATACGTGCCTCGCTACCCCTTCTGTCACTGGGTGAGGACACTTCAAGATTGAACCCAAAACATAGCACCTCTCCCATTGCAAGAAAGATCAATCTAGTTGGCCAAACCAAATCAATAGATCGAAGAGATATACAAAGCTATCTTAATCATGCATAAAAGAGTTCAAGAAGACTCAAATAGTATTCATAGATAATCTGATCATAAACCCACAATTCAGCGGATCTCAACAAACGCACTGCAAATAGATCTCCAAGAACATCAAGGAGAACATTGTATTGAAGATCAAACAAAGAGAAGAAGCCATCTAGATACTAGTTATGTACCCTTAGGTCCATGGTAAACTACTCACACATAATTGGAAGGGCAGCAAGGTTGGTGTAGAGGCCCTCCGTGATCGAATCCCCCTCTGCCAGAGTGCCAGGAAAGGCCCCAAGATGGGATCTCACGAGAACGGAAGCTTGCGGCGACGGAAAAGTATTTTTGGTGTGCCCTCTGGTCTTCGGGGAATATTTGGGTATTTATAGAACGAATATTAGGGTTAGAAGAGCCACGGGGGGCCCACAAGCCTAGGGGCGCCCCCCTAGGGCTTGTGGTCCCCTCGTGGGTCTTCTGGCCTGCTCCTAAAGCTTTCTAGGTGTCTTGTTGTCCAAGAAAAATCGTCAAAAAGTTTCATTCCGTTTGGACTCTGTTTGGTATTGATTTTCTATAAAAGACAAAAACAAGGAAAAAACAACAACTGGCACTGTGCACTAGGTTAATAGGTTAGTCCCAAAAAATGATATAAAATAGCATATTAATGCATATAAAACATCAAAGATGGATAATATAATAGCATGGAACAATAAAAAAAATTATAGATACATTGGAGACGTATCAAGCATCCCCAAGCTTAATTCCTGCTCTCCTCGAGTACGTAATGATAAAAATAGAATTTTTGATGTGGAATGCTACCTAACATGTTTATCGAGTAATTTTTCTTATTGTCGTATGAATATTCAGATCCATAAGATTCAAAACAAAAGTTTAATACTGACATAAAAGCAATAATACTTCAAGCATACTAATAAAGCAATCATGGCTTTTCAAAATATCATGGCTAAAGAAAGTTATCCCTACAAAATCATATGGTCTTGTCATGCTCTATCTTCATCACACAAAGTATTTATCATGCACAACCCCGATGACAAGCCAAGCAATTGTTTCATACTTTTGATGTTCTAAAGCTTTTTCAACTTTCACGCAATACATGAGTGTGAGCCATGGATATAGCACTATGGGTGGAATAGAAGGTGGTAGTAGACAAAAGAGGAGAAAAAAGTTCTCACACCAACTAGGCAAATTGATAGGCTATGGAGATGCCCATCAATTGATATTGGTGCAAGTGAGTAGGGATTGTCATGCAACGGATGCACTAGAGCTATAAGTGTATGAAAGCTCAAAAGAAAACTAAGTGGGTGTGCATCCAACTTGCTTGCTCACGAAGACTTAGGGCAATTTGAGGAAGCCCACCACTGGAATATACAAGCCAAGTTCTATAATGAAAAATTCCCACTAGTAATATATGAAAGCGACAACATAGGAGACTCTCTATCATGAAGAACATGATGCTACTTTGAAGCACAAGGGTGGAAAGGATAGTAACATTGTCCCTTCTCTCTTTTTCTCTCATTTTTTTCTTTTTCTTTTCCCTTTGGGCTCTTTGGCCTATATTTTTGGGGTCTTTAGCCTCTTTTTATTTCAAGTCCGGGGTCTCATCCCGACTTGTGGGAGAATCATAGCCTCCATCATCCTTTCCTCACATGGGACAATGCTCTAATAATGATGATCATCACACTATTATTTACTTACAACTCAAGAATTACAACTCGATACTAGAACAAAGATATGACTCTACATGAATGCCTCCGACGGTGTACTGGGATGTGCAATGATCTAGTGTGACATGTATAAAAAATATGAAAGGTGTCCAAGCCACAAATACTATGCCAACTACATGATCATGCAAAGCAATATGACAATGATGGTATGTGTCATAATAAACGGAACAGTGGAAGTTGCATGGCAACATATCTCGGAATGGCTATGGAAATGCCATAATATGTAGGTATGGTGGCTGTTTTGAGTAAGGGTATAAGGTGGTTTAGTGCACCGGCGAAAATTGCGTGATACTAGAGTGGCTAGCAAAGGTGGAAGGATGAGAGTGTGTATAATCCATGGACTCAACATTAGTCATAACGAACTCACATACTTATTGCAAAGCTTTATTAGCCATCGAAACCAAGTAATAATACACATGCTCCTAGGGGGATAGATTGGTAGGAAAAGACCATTGCTCGTCCCCGACCACCACTCATAAGGAAGACAATCAAAAATAAATCATGCTCCAACTTCATCACATAACGTAGGACCATACGTGCATGCTTCGAGAATCATAAACTTTAACACAAGTATTTCTATCTACCCACAATTACCAACTAGCAAGACTCTAATATCACCATCTTTATATCTCAAAACAATTGCAAGGAATCAAACTTCTCATATATTCAATGATCTACATGAATTTTTTTATTATACCCCTCTTGAATGCCCATCATATTAGGACTAAATTCATAACCTAAGAAATTTTCCATACTATTTATAAGACTCTCAAAATAATATAAGTGAAGCATGAGATTTCATAAATTTCTACAAAATAAAACCACCGCCGTGCTCTAGAAAGATATAAGTGAAGGACTAGAGCAACTGCCTAGCTCAAAAGATATAAGTGAAGCACATAGAGTATTCTAATAAATTCACGATTGATGTGTGTCCCTCTCAAAAGGTGTGTACAGCAAGGATGATTGTGGAAAACTAAAAATCAAAGACTCATATAATACAAGACGCTCCAAGGAAAACACATATCACGTGGTGAATAAAAATATAGCCTCATGTAATTTTACCGATGGATTGAAGACAAAAGAGGTGATGCCATCCGAGGCATCCCCAAGCTTAGATGCTTGGTTGTCCTTGAATATTACCTTGGGGTGACTTGGGAATCCCCAAGCTTAGGCTCTTCCCACTCCTTATTCCGCAGTCCATCAAAACTTTACTCAAAACTTGAAAACTTCACAACACAAGCTCAACAGAAAACTCGTGAGATCCGTTAGTGAAACAAAAAAAACCACTTTTAGGTACTGTTGTAAACTCATTCCAATTTTATATTGGTGTTATAACTACTGTATTATAACTTCTCCATGGTTCATACCCCCCGATACTACCCATAGATTCATCAAAATAAGCAAACAACACAACGAAAACAGAATCTGCCAAAAACAGAACAATCTGTAGTAATCTGTACGTAGCCAAACTTCTGTAACTCCAAAAATTCTTTAAAATTAGGACAACATAGGCAATTTGTATATCAATATTATGTAAAAAAATCAGAATTTTATCACGCTCCAGTGAATTTTAACAATTTTGCTACTGGACACAAAATTTTCTGTTTTTCAGCAAAATCAAATCAACTATCACGATAGATCATCCCAAAGGTCTTACTTGGCTCGAACACTAATGAAAACACTAAAACACAATTATTAGAGAAGTAATATTGTGTATTTATTCAAGAACAGAAGAAAAAACAAAAAAACACAAAATAAAATTGGGTTGCCTCCCAACAAGCGCTATTGTTTAACTCCCCTAGCTAGGCATATTGCATAGATCTAGGTATTGTCATCTTTGGTATGCAATCCATAAGTAGCCCTCATAATAGATTCATATGTTAACTTAATTTTATTTCTTGGAAAGTGTTCCATGCCAACGGAAATTGAAACCTAATGTTTCCTTCTTTCATATCAATAATTGCACCAATCGTTCTAAGGAAAGGTGTACCAAGAATAATAGGGCATGAAGGATTGCAATCTATATCAAGCACAATAAAATATACGGGCACATAATTCCTATTTGCAACAATACAAACATCATTAATCCTTCCCATAGGTTTCTTAATAGTGGAATCCGCTAATTGCAAATTTAAAGAATAATCATCAAGTTTATGGAAACCTAGCACATCACATAGAGTTTTTGGGATAGTGGAAATGCTAGCACCCAAATCACACAAAACATTGCTCTCATAATCTTCAATCTTAATTTTAATAGTAGGTTCCCATTCATCATAAAGCTTTCTAGGGATTGAAACTTCCAACTCAAGTTTTTCTTCAAATGATTTCAGCATAGCATCAACAATATGTTTAGTAAAAGCCTTGTTTTGATTATAAGCATGAGGTGAATTAAGCATGGATTGCAACAAGGAATACAATCAATCAAAGAACAATCATAAGTAAAGTCCTTTAAATCCAAAATAGTGGGTTCATCACTACTTAAAGTTTTGACCTCGCCAATCCGAGTTTTATCAATTTTTTCATTAAGATCTTCACCCTCCAAATTATTGGGACGCCTTCTAGCTAAAGTTGACTCATCTCCAGTCCCTTCTTTATAAAATTTTATATTAGGAAACAGATATTCAATAGGAGTCACACCAATCACTTTAAGATCTTCATCATTATTATCACGAAAACTAGAAGAACATGCTTTTTCTAGCCAATCTTTCTTAGCACGCATCCTAGCGGCTCTCTCTCTACTTTCATTAATAGAAAATTTTAATAGCTTTCAGAAACTCATTAATATCAATCTTGGGTGGCATATATCTAATCTTAAAAGAATCTATCTCATGAGAAATTCTATCAACGTTTCTAGCCAAATCATCAATCTTAAGCAAATTTTCTTCTACCATAGCATTGAAAATCTTTAATATTATTATCAAGATCATAAGGTATCTTATTATAATTTACATAAGAATTTTTGTAGGAATTACCATAATTATTAGAGGAATTACTAGGAAACGACCTAGGGTTGAAATTGCCTCTATATGCGTTATTACCAAAATTGTTTCTACGAACAAAATTCACATCCATAGATTCATTATTATTCCCAATCAAAGTGTAAAAAGGCATATCATTAGGATCAATAGGAGCACTCTTACTAGTAATCAATTTCATAAGTTCATCCATCTTTCCACTCAAAGTATTAATTTCTTCAATCGCATGCACTTTTTTACTAGTAGAGGATCTTTCGGTATGCCATTAAGAGTAATTTGCCATAATATTATATAGGAGTTTAGTAGCTTCTCCTAATGTGATTTCCATAAAAGTATCTCCTGCGGCAGAATGTAAAATATTTCTAGATGCACAATTCAATCTAGCATAAAAAATTTGTATGATCATCCATAAACTTAAACCATGAGTAGGGCAATTTCTTATCATCAATTCATCCTCTCCCAAGATTGTGCAACATGATCATGATCAAGTTGCTTAAAATTCATTATATCGTTCCTAAGAGAGATGATCTTAGCGGGAGGAAAATACTTGGAAATAAAAACATCTTTACACTTATTCCATGAATCAATACTATTTTTAGGCAAAGATGAAAACCAAGTTTTAGCACAATCTCGTAGTGAGAACGGAAGTAGCTTAAATTTAACAATATCATTATCCACATTTTTTCTTTTGCATATCACACAACTGAATGAAAGTATTTACATGGGATGCAACATCTTCATTAGGGCTACCAGAAAATTGTTCTTTCATAACAAGATTCAACAAACCAGAATTAATTTCATAAGATTCCGCACTAGTGGCGGGAGCAATCGGATACTAATAAAATCATTATTGTTAGTGTTGCAAAAAGCACACAACTTGGTATTTTCTTGAGACATCTTGACAAAGCAAGCAATCTAGCACACAAGCAAACCAAAAGACGAACGGAAAGAAGGCGAATAAAAAGGCAAATATTTTTGTGTTTTTCTGAAAACATTTTAGAAGTGGGGGAGAGGTAAACGAGAGGCAAATGGCAAATAATGTAAGTGCAAGAGATAGAGTTTATGATAGGTACTTGGTAGTCTTGATGTAGAACCTCCCCGGCAACGGCAGCGGAAATTCTTCCTGCTACTTCTTGAGCTTGCGTTGATTTTTCCCTTGAAGAGGAAAGGGTGATGCAGCAAAGTAGAGATAAGTATTTCCCTCAGTTAAGAACCAAGGTATCAATCTAGTAGGAGGCACAAGCAAGTCCCCAATAGATGCACCTGCACAAACTAACAAACACTTGCACACAACGCGAAAAAGGGGTTGTCAATCCCTTCATGGTCACTAGCAAGAGTGAGATCTGATAGAGATAGGTATAAAAGATAAGTAAAAAAGTAAAAGTAATTATAATTAAATAAATCGCAGCAAGGTATTTTCGGGTTTTTGGTTTTATAGATCTAAAAATAATATGGTAAAAATAGACCCCGGGGCCATAGGTTTCACTAGAGGCTTCTCTCTTGAAGAAAGCATACAGTGGGTGAACAAATTACTGTTGAGCAATTGATAGAAAAGCACATAGTTATGAAGATATCAAAGGCAATGATCATGAATATAGGCATCACGTTCGTGACAAGTAGACCGACTCCTGCCTACATCTACGACTATTACTCCACACATCAACCGGTATCCAGCATGCATCTAGGGTATTAAGTTAACAAGAATGGAGTAACACTTTAAGCAAGATGCCATGATCTAGAGGGATAGATCCAAACAATATGGTAAACACCCCCATCTTTTTATCCTTAATGGCAACGGGAATACAATACGTGCCTCGCTACCCTTCTATCATCGGGGGAGGACACCACAAGATTGAACCCAAAACAAAGCACCTCTCCCATTGCAAGGAAGATCAATCCAGTTGGCCAAACCAAATCAATAGATCGAAGAGAAATACAAAGCTATCTTAATCATGCATAAAAGAGTTCATAGAAGACTCAAATAATATTCATAGATAATCTGATCATAAACCCACAATTCATCGGATCTGAACAAACGCACCGCAAAAGAAGATTACATCAAATAGATCTCCAAAAACATCGAGGAGAACATTGTATTGAAGATCAAAGAGAGAGAAGAAGACATCTAGCTACTAGCTATGGACTCTTAGGTCAATGGTAAACTACTCATGCATCATCGGAAGGGAAGCATGGTTGGTGTAGAGGCCCTTCGTGATCGAAACCCCCTCTGGAAGAGTGCCAAAAAAGGCCCCAAGATGGGATCTCACGAGAACATAAGCTTGCGGCAGAAAAAAGTATTTTTGGTGTGCCCTTTGGTCTTCGGGGAATATTCGGGTATTTATAGAACGAAGATTAGGGTTAGAAGAGCCACGGGGGGCCCACAAGCCTAGGGGGTGCGCCCATAGGGCTTGTGGCCCCCTCGTGGGTTTCTGGCCTCCTCCCGAAGCTTCCTAGGTGTCTTGTTGTCCAAGAAAAATCGTCAAAAAGTTTTGTTCCGTTTGGACTTCGTTTGGTTTTGATTTTCTGTGCAAGACATAAACACGGTAAAAATAACAACTAGCACAGGGCACTAGGGCATGCCCTGGAGGGGGGGGCACGCCCTGTTTCCTTGTGGGCCCCTCATGGCTTCGATTAACCTAATTCCACCTCTATAAATTCTATAAAATTGGGAAACCAACAGAGAGCCACCAAAACACTTTTTCCACTGCCACAAGTTTCTGTTCTTCCGCGATCCCATCTGGAGGCCTTTTCCGTTACTCTGCCGGAGGGGGAATCGATCACGGAGGGCTTCTACATCATCCTTGCCGCCTCCGATGATGCATCATTAGTTCACCACAGACCTACGAGTCCATATCTAGTAGCTAGATGGCTTCTTCTCTCTCTTCGATCTTCAGTACAATGTTCTCCTCGATGTTCTTGGAGTTCTATCCGATGTAATCTTCCTTTTGGTGTGTTTGGTGGGATCCGATGAATTGTGGCTTTATGATATGAACATTCATGAGAATTAATTGAGTCTTTTCTGAACTTTATTATGCATGATTGTTATAGCTTTGTATTTTTCTCTGATCTATGTGTTTGGTTTGCTCAACTAGACTGATTTATGTCCAGTGGGACAACTGCTTTGTAATGGGTTCAATCTTGCGGTGCTCTATCCCAGTGACAGAAAGGGACAAGACACATATTTGTATTGTTGCATTAAGGGTAAAACGATGGGGTTTATTCATATTAGTTGAGTTTACTTTGTCTACATCATGTCAACTTGCTTAAGGCGTTACTCAGTTTTTATTAACTTAATACCCTAGATGCATGCGGGATAGCGGTTGATGGGTGGAGTAATAGTAGTAGATGCAGGAAGGAGTCGGTCTACTTGTCTCGGGCGTGATGCCTATATACATGATCATTGCCTTGAATATCATCATAAATATGCCCTTTTCTATCAGTTGCCCAACAGTAATTTTTTCACCCACCGTATGCTATGTGTTCGAGAGAGAAGCCTCTAGTGAAAACTATGGCCACCGGGTCTACTTTTATCATATATATATATATAACCAAAATATCTTTGCTACAATTTTTTATCTTTTATTTTTTATTGCAATTTTTCTATCTACCACTACAAGATTTGATCCTTGCAAGTAACGAGTTCAAGGGGATTGACAACCCTCCTGCCCATGTTGGGTGCAAGTATTTGCTTTTGTGTGTGTAGGTGCTGTTCATGAGGCTTTGCGTGATTCTTCTACTGGATTGATACCTTGGTTCTCACTTAGGGAAATACTTATCTCTACTGTGCTGCATCTCCTCTTCTCTTCGGGGAAAATCCCAAGGCAGCTCACAAGTAGCAGGAAGTATTTCTCGCGCTGTTGTCGAGGAGACATCTTCAATACTTATCAAGTACCTTCGCACAAACTATCATCTACTTGTTATATTTTTATTTGCCTTTGCCTCTTGTTTTCATGTCCCCCACTTCTAAATCTTTTTTAGGAAAACACAAAAATATTTTTGTTTGCTTGTTTTGCCGTTATGGCTAGTTCTTCACTTGTTGCTTGTACCCCCGAGAATGAAGTGCTTAATTTTAAACAAAGGGGAGGAGAAAGTTTAAAAGATGCTTGGTATACGATTTGGGAGGCTCAAAATAGATCCACTCATAAGCAATCCACTATCGTTCTTCTTTGTAATTTTATGTGGGTGTTACTACTTGGTATAGAATTGTCCTTGACACTACCACCGGAGGGAATTTCTTGAGTAGTCACCCTATGGATGCTTTCAATTCTACAGGAAACTTAGTGGGATCACCACCTTTACTATTAATGAAACAACATTAACTTTGGAACATGTTATGAAAATATTGGAAGCTATTGAAAATAAAATGTCTACCATAGAACATATTTAAAATCTAGATAAAAAGATCCATCACTACAGAAAAAGACACATCCGTGACATTATGGCCCGAATGAAAAAAAATCTGTCATGGTTATGACACTTCTATGACGATAATTGTGACAAAACCACGTATCATCATAGATGTGGTGGGCTCCTACTACTATGACAAAAAATCATGACAGAAAATGGGCTTTTTGTCCTGAGCGGGCCGGGACGCACCTGCATGACATTCTTTCGGCCGTTCATGACATTAAAAATCATGGTAGAAGTGAGGGCAAGGAAATTTTCGCGGAGTTCATGGTTACGGTGGGTGGTCGGGGCCGAGCGATGCAGTGTGGTTTGTGCGTTTCTCTCATACGCGCACGTGGTGTGAGCCATGTCACTATAACTGAACCCGAGCAAGAGGCGTTCACTTACTGAACCCGAGCGATCGCCTGCTGCTACATACTGAAGCCGATCGATCGATCCCTTCGGTGCTAGCTGAACCCGACCGACTCCTTCACTGCTAACTGAACCCGGTCGATCGCTGCTGCTGGTTACTGAAGCCGATGGAACCCCCGTGTGCGAGACGTAGCTAGACAGTTGGGTTGCACCTGGATGAACAGTGTCGGTTGCTGCCGTGCGCGTGATATGTAGAATGAGTCGACACATGGTGAGTCGAGCCTGTTGGGTTGGCCGTGGATGAACATTTCCTGGTGGGGTTGGATGAACAGGATCCCGGTCGTGTGTAGAGGCGGTTGCCCCTGGATGAACAGGACCCCGTGGTAGTACGCGGTTGCCGCTGGATGAACATGACCCCGTGGTAGTACGCGGTTGCCGCTGGATGAACAGGACCTCGAGGAGGCCGCCACACACCCCAGTCGGTTGGGGGTGGATGAAAAGGACCCCGTGGAGGCTGGTTGAATTGTAGCCGGTGGAGGCTGGATGGACAGTAGCTCGTGGATGAACAGTGGTTGGTGAAGGCTGGAGACGATGGATGAACAGTAGCCCGTGGAGTCCCATTTTGCGGTAAGCCACACCCCTCCCGATGAACAGGACCCTGTTTCGACCGTAGGAGGTCGAAGAGAAGTTTGTTTCCTCCGTTTTGCGGTACGCCACACCCTTCCCGATGAACATGACCCCGTTTTGACCGTAGGAGCTCGAACAGTAGTCTATTTCCTCCATTTTACGGTATGCCAGACCCCTCCTGATGAACAAGATCCCGTTTCGATCGTAGACGGTCGAACAGAAGGCCATTTCCTCCATACTGCAGTATGCTAGACCCTGTTTTGGCTGTTCTGTCCAAGCTGGTTGGCTCCCGTTGAATAGGACGCATTCCAACCCAGCCGGTTGGCTGCCGATGAACAGGACGTCGTCGCTGTACGCGTTCGAGACCACGCCCGTATGTACGTACATGGCCGTCTGATACGTCTCCAACGTATCTATAATTTATGAAGTATTCATGCTATTATATTATCTGTTTTGGATGTTTATGGGCTTTACTAAACACTTTTATATTATTTTTGGGACTAACCTATTAACCGGAGGCCCAGCCCAAATTGCTGTTTTCTTGCCTATTTCAGTGTTTCGAAGAAAATAAATATCAAACAGAGTCCAAACGGAATGAAACCTTCGGGAGAGTTATTTTTGGAACGGAAGCAATCCAAGAGACTTGGAGTAGGGAAGCTTCGAGGTGGCCACGAGGCAGGAAGGCGCGCCTGCCCCCCTGGGCGCGCTCCCCACCTTCGTGGGCCCCTCGTGGCTCCCTGACCGACTTCTTTCACCTATATATATCCATATACCCTAAAAACACTGGGGAACAGAATAGATCGGGAGTTCCGCCGTCGCAAGCCTCTGTAGCCACCAAAAACCAATCGGGACCCTGTTCCGGCACCCTGCCGGAGGGGGATCCCTCACCGGTGGCCATCTTCATCATCCCAGCGATCTCCATGACGAGGAGGGAGTAGTTCATCCTCAGGGCTGAGGGTCTGTACCAGTAGCTATGTGTTTGATCTCTCTCTCTCTCTCTCTCTCGTGTTCTTGATTTGGCACGATCTTGATGTATCGCGAGCTTTGCTATTATAGTTGGATCTTATGATGTTTCTCCCCCTCTACTCTCTTGTAATGGATTGAGTTTTCCCTTTGAAGTTATCTTATCGGATTGAGGCTTTAAGGATTTGAGAACACTTGATGTATGTCTTTCATGTGCTTATCTGTGGTGACAATGGGATATCACGTGATATACTTGATGTATGTTTTGGTGATCAACTTGCGGGTTCCATGACCTCGTGAACTTATGCATAGGGGTTGGCACACGTTTTCGTCTTGACTCTCCGGTAGAAACTTTGGGGCACTCTTTGAAGTTCTTTGTGTTGGTTTGAATAGATGAATCTGAGATTGTGTGATGCATATCGTATAATCATACCCACGGATACTTGAGGTGACATTGGAGTATCTAGGTGACATTAGGGTTTTGGTTGATTTGTGTCTTAAGGTGTTATTCTAGTACGAACTCTATGATAGATCAAATGGAAAGAATAGCTTCGTGTTATTTTACTACGGACTCTTGAATAGATCGATCAGAAAGGATAACTTTGAGGTGGTTTCGTACCC
The DNA here is from genome assembly GCF_002575655.3 of Aegilops tauschii subsp. strangulata. NCBI lineage: Eukaryota > Viridiplantae > Streptophyta > Magnoliopsida > Poales > Poaceae > Aegilops > Aegilops tauschii. The sequence goes on along the minus strand of NC_053037.3, from coordinate 383,780,330 downwards.
TACAATAATCTCTTCGTTTGTTCTCCGCTATTAGTGACTTTGGAGTGACTCTTTGTTGCATGTTGAGGGATAGTTATATGATCCAATTATGTTATTATTGTTGAGAGAACCTGCACTAGTGAAAGTATGAACCCTAGGCCTTGTTTCCTAGCATTGCAATAGCGTTTGTGCTCACTTTTATCATTAGTTACCTTGCTGTTTTTATAATTTCAGATTACAAAAACCTATATCTACCATCCATATTGCACTTGTATCACCATCTCTTCGCCGAACTAGTGCACCTATACAATTTACCATTGTATTGGGTGTGTTGGGGACACAAGAGACTCTTTGTTATTTGGTTGCAGGGTTGCTTGAGAGAGACCATCTTCAATCTACCCCCCCCCCACGGATTGATAAACCTTAGGTCATCCACTTGAGGGAAATTTGCTACGGTCCTACAAACCTCTGCATTTGGAGGCCCAACAACGTCTACAAGAAGAAGGTTGCGTAGTAGACATCAAGCTCTTTTCTGGCGCCGTTGCCGGGGAGGTGAGTGCTTGAAGGTATATCTTTAGATCTTGCAAACGAATCTTTTACTTTCTTGTTTTATCACTAGTTTAGTTTATAAAATAAAACTACAAAAAATGGAATTGAGTTTGCCTCATACGCTTCATCTTTTTAATATCTTTCGTGAGAATGATGGAAAGGAAAATTGTGCTCAAGTGCTAGAAGAAGAAGTCTATAAAATGTTTGGCACTAAATATTTGAATGATGAGCATGATTGCAATGTTGTTAGTATGAACTCTTTGGATATCCATATATAGTACTAATGATGATTGCACTAGTCATGATGAAAATGTCTCTTATAATCATGTCAACTTTTGTGGAGTGCATAGAGTTTGCAAGTACACACCAAATAGGGAAGATAGATTTTGCAAGAGGCATAAGTATTTAGAAACCAAATGGTTGCAAGAGAGGCTAGATGTTTGTGCTGAAAATTTAAACTTTCTTTGCCGTCCTTGTGAACTTTGCAATGAACGTGATCATTTCAATACCCAATGCAAATTGTTTCATGATCGTATCGTGTCCAAAAATTGTGATGACTTGATTTCCCTTGCACATCATAATGAACTTAGTTTGCTTTTGGGTTATGAAGAAATGAAACGTATAACTAAGGATCTTCCAGAATTTGTCCTTGATAAAGTTCTTGATTTTGATCTAGAAGAAATTTTTATGTATTGTGTGGTGAATTGCATTGAAAATCCTTATATTGCCAATTACATAAAGACAAGAAAACAAATAGAAGATGAAGAGAATACTAACGAAAGGGAAGAGACTTCCCAATATCCTCCTGTTATTTCTTATGATGAATCAGGTAACAAGGAGGAGCCTTCCATTCAACCAATCTCATCAATAAGGAGCTCAAAAAAGAGGGTTAAACCCACACATGATGTGAAGAAGTTAAAGAAAAGACGGAGAAGCAAAGGTAGAAAGGTATCCCTCCCTAATGATGTTGCTCCTACTACTCATTGTGATGATGATAATTGCTATACTATTGGTGCTATCCAAACTATTAATGATGAGAGTGATTATGCTTATGATATGAAAAGGCCCAAGCTTGGGGATGCTATGTTTGATGAGAATGACATGTTTGAGAATATATTTGCTGCAATTAATGTTTGTCCCAAGCTTGGGGATGCTATGTTTAATGAAGATGATATTTTTAGCCTCCCAAGTTTTGATGAGCAAATTTATTATGATGATAGCATGCCTCCTATTTATGATGGTTATATTGATGAAAGTGGGTTTGGAAGAGTGTCAACTTTAGGAAGTAATGATCCCACTATTTTGGAGGGTGTTGAATCTTATTGTGACAATTATGAAAGTGGATTTGGAGAGGTCATGACTTTATTTAGTGATGATTCCACTATCTCGGAAGAGGTTTCAATCGATTATGATGAGAACAAAGTTGCTACCTATGATGATTATTGTGATGATACTTATGCTATAAAGAGTAGTGATGATTATATTTATAAAACTTGTCATGATTATGATTACCCTTTTTCTGAACACTACTCTTTTAACGTGGAAACAATTTATAGTATTCGAGTCTCTTATGATACTCCCACTATTCTGATTGAGAAGAATTTTGCTTATGTAGAGAGTAGTAAATTTCCTATGCTTGTAGATCATGAAAAGAATGCTTTGGGTGCTGGTTATATTGTTGAATTCATTCATGATTCTACTGAAAATTATTATGAGGGAGGAATATATGCTTGTAGGAATTGCAATAATATCAAGTTTCCTCTCTATGTGCTTATTTGAAGTTATGCTTGTTTTGCCTTCCTATGCTAGTTGATTATTGTTCCCATAAGTTGTTTGCTCACAAAATCCCTATGCATAGGAAGTGGGTTAGACTTAAATGTGATAGTCATATTCTTCATTATGCTCTCTTTATGTTTCAATTCTTATCTTTTATGTGAGCATCATTGAAATCATCATGCCTAGCTAGGGGCGTTAAACGACAGCGCTTGTTGGGAGGCAACCCAATGTTATTTTTGTTCCTTGCTTTTTGTTCCTGTTTAGTAATAAATAAATCATATAGCCTCTGGTTAGATGTGGTTTTATGTTTTAATTAGTGTTTGTGCCAAGTAAGACCTATAGGATCTTCTTGGATGATAATTATTTGATCTTGCTGAAAAGACAGAAACTTTCTGCTCACGAAAACAATTGTTAAAAATCACCAGAAAGTGATAAAATACTGATTCCAATTGAAGTAGATCAATAAACAAATTATCTAGGTCATCCTATTTTGGTAGATTTTTCTGAGTTCCATAAGTTTGCGGTTGATACAGATTACTACAGACTGTTCTGTTTTTGACAGATTCTGTTTTCATTTTGTTGTTTGCTTATTTTGATGAATCTATGAGTAGTATCGGAGGGTATGAACCATAGATAAGTTGGAATACAGTAGATATTACACCAATATGAATTTAGAATGAGTTCACAACAGTACCTAAGTGGTGATTTATTTTCTTATACTAACGGAGCTCATGAGATTTTCTGTTGAGTTTTTTGTTGTGAAGTTTTTAAGTATTGGGTAAAGATTCGATGGACTATGGAATAAGGAGTGGCAAGAGCCTAAGCTTGGGGATTCCCAAGGCACCCCAAGGTAATATTCAAGGACAACCAAGAGCCTAAGCTTGGGGATGCCCCGGATGGCATCCCCTCTTTCGTCTTCGTTCATCGGTAACTTTACTTGGAGCTATATTTTTATTCACCACATGATATGTGTTTTGCTTGGAGCGTCATTTTATTTTCTTTTGTTTTGCTTGCTGTAAGAATAAAATACCAAGATCTGAAATTCTTAAATGAGAGAGAGTCTTCACATAGCTACATAATTATTTAACTACTCATTGATCTTCACTTATATCTTTTTGGAGTAGTTTGTCATTTACTCGTGTGCTTCACTTATATCCTATGAGTAAATGGTTGAATGATTTGAATATCATAAATCTGAAATTATATATGTTTCATATGCTTATCCCATGGGGAGTAATGACTTAACATATAAGAAGTAGAGGTGGTAAATTTATTGAAGGTTAGCAAACATTGTATTGGTCACTTGAACAATTCATGAAAGATTATTGAGGGAAGAGAGATTTCACATATAAATATACTATCTCTGACAACTTTTATGATTGTGAGCACTCATTAAAATATGACATGCTAAAAGGTTGATGTTGGACAAGGAAGACAACGTAATGGGTTATGTTTTCTTATATCTGAAATAAAGTATATTGTCATGGATCATCCAACATGTTGAGCTCGCCTTTCCCCCTCATGCTAGCCAAACTCTTTGCACCAAGTAGATATACTACTTGTGCTTCGAAACATCCCTTAAACTAGTATTGCCATGAGAGTCCACCATACCTACCTATGGATTGAGTAAGATCCTTCAAGTAAGTTGTCATCGGTTCATGCAATAAAAATTGCTCTCTAAATATGTATGATCTATTAGTGTGGAGAAAATAAGCTTTATACGATCTTGTGATGTGGAAGCAATAAAAGCGACGGACTGCATAACAAAGGTCCCTATCACAAGTGGCAATATAAAGTGACGTTCTTTCGCATTAAGATTTTGTGCATCCAACTATAAAAGCGCATGACAACCTCTGCTTCCCTCTGCGAAGGGCCTATCTTTTATTCTTCTCTTATACCTTATGCAAGAGTCATGGTGATCTTCACCTTTCCTTTTTACATTTTATCCTTTGGTAAGCACATTGTGTTGGAAAGATCCTGATATATATATCCAATTGGATGTAAGGCATCATGAACTATTATTGTTGACATTACCCTTGAGGTAAAAGGTTGGGAGGCGAATCTATAAGCCCCTATCTTTCTCTGTGTCTGATTAAAACTTTGAACCCATAAATATCGCGTGAGTGTTAGCAATTGTGAAATACTAAATGATAGTTGAGTATGTGAAGTTTGCTGAATCAAAGCTCTGACATAGACTCTTCCTGAAAATAAGATGAATTGTAATTGTTTGATGACTAATAACACGGTTTGTTAGTTTTCAAGAATGTTTATGATCTATACTTTAACCTGTGAATAGTTTGTTACTTGATCATGAAAAGTTTTATGAGATGAGCTACTGTTATGACATATGATGATGCTAGAAAAGGTGATTGAAATTATCATTGATCAAACTTGTGCACCTGCTAGCATTCACACTTCATAAATTTTCTCTTTTATCATTTACCTACTCGAGGACGAGCAGGAATTAAGCTTGGGGATGCTGATACGTCTCCAACGTATCTATAATTTATGAAGTAGTCATGCTATTATGTTATCTGTTTTGGATGTTTATGGGCTTTACTAAACACTTTTATATTATTTTTGGGACTAACCTATTAACCGGAGGGCCAGCCCAAATTGCTGTTTTCTTGCCTATTTCAGTGTTTCGAAGAAAAGGAATATCAAACGGAGTCCAAACGGAATGAAACCTTCGGGAGAGTTATTTTTGGAACGGAAGCAATCTAGGAGACTTGGAGTAGGGAAGCTTCGAGGTGGCCACGAGGCAGGAAGGTGCGCCTACCCCCTGGGCGCGCTCCTCACCCTCGTGGGCCCCTCGTGGCTCCCCTGACTGACTTCTTTCGCCTATATATATCCATATACCCTAAAAACATCGGGGAACAGAATAGATCGGGAGTTCCACCGCCGCAAGCCTCTGTAGCCACCAAAAACCAATCGGGACCCTGTTCCGGCACCCTGCCGGAGGGGGGATCCCTCACCGGTGGCATCTTCATCATCCCGGCAATCTCCATGACGAGGAGGGAGTAGTTCACCCTCGGGGCTGAGGATATGTACCAGTAGCTATATGTTTGATCTCTCTCTCGTGTTCTTGATTTGGCACAATCTTGATGTATCGCGAGCTTTGCTATTATAGTTGGATCTTATGATGTTTCTCCCCTCTACTCTCTTGTAATGGATTGAGTTTTCCCTTTGAAGTTATCTTATTAGATTGAGTCTTTAAGGATTTGAGAACACTTGATGTATGTCTTGCATGTGCTTATCTGTGGTGACAATGGGATATCACGTGATCTACTTGATGTATGTTTTGGTGATCAACTTGCGGGTTCCGTGACCTTGTGAACTTATGCATAGGGGTTGGCACACGCTTTTGTCTTGACTCTCCGGTGAAACTTTGGGGCACTCTTTGAAGTTCTTTGTATTGGTTTGAATAGATGAATCTGAGATTGTGTGATGCATATCGTATAATCATACCCACGGATACTTGAGGTGACATTGGAGTATCTAGGTGACATTAGGGTTTTGGTTGATTTGTGTCTTAAGGTGTTATTCTAGTACGGACTCTATGATAGATCGAACGGAAAGAATAGCTTCGTGTTATTTTACTATGAACTCTTGAATAGATCGATCAGAAAGGATAACTTTGAGGTGGTTTCGTACCCTACAATAATCTCTTCGTTTGTTCTCCGCTATTAGTGACTTTGGAGTGACTCTTTGTTGCATGTTGAGGGATAGTTATATGATCCAATTATGTTATTATTGTTGAGAGAACTTGCACTAGTGAAAGTATGAACCCTAGGCCTTGTTTCCTAGCATTGCAATACCGTTTGTGCTCACTTTTATCATTAGTTACCTTACTGTTTTTATAATTTCAGATTACAAAAACCTATATCTACCATCCATATTGCACTTGTATCACCATCTCTTCGCCGAACTAGTGCACCTATACAATTTACCATTGTATTGGGTGTGTTGGGGACACAAGAGACTCTTTATTATTTGGTTGCAGGGTTGCTTGAGAGAGACCATCTTCAGCCTACGCCTCCCACAGATTTATAAACCTTAGGTCATCTACTTGAGGGAAATTTGCTACTGTCCTACAAACCTCTGCACTTGGAGGCCCAACAACGTCTACAAGAAGAAGGTTGCCTAGTAGACATCACCGTCTTTTTTGCAGTGTGGCTGACGTATGTGTATAGGATTTAGATGGGACTGCCTGAACTGCTACCGCTCCTTACTCAGCCATGGTTCATCATGCTAGACAGATCGATCGATCGGTATGTACGTACACGTCTGCACCCACATAGACAACGGTATGTATGCTTCGACCTGCTGGGTCCCAACTATCGGGGAGGACAAGAACGCACTTCCTGGCATGCGAAGATAAAGCTGGTGGGTCCCAGTTGTCAGGGGGAGGAACCTTTTTTCACGTAATAAGAAGACACTTCATTGCGTGCGGGTCCAGCTGTCAGCCTCACCACGTACAGTCCTCTTCCGATGGCTGTCGTTCATTGACCATGTTGACGACACCGCGCCAAGAGCACCAGCGCGGCGGACGACAGCGAGGCCTAGGAAGGGAATGGACCGGAGCCGGGGAAGACAAGGGAGTGGTTTCCCACACGGAAGGGTGTACGAGGGTTGACTGGTTCGGCTGCGGTGTGAGGCTGCCGTCGCTGAAAAATAACATGGGGTGTGGGCGAATAAAGGGATGGCCTAGCCAGTGTTGGGAGTAGTGTGGGGAGGTGATGCCCACGCAACAGCATAGCCGACCATGGGAGGCGGGAGCAGGCGGTATGGCCGGAGCTGGTTTGGGCGGTTGGAGCAAGCAGATCAGATGTTGAAGAAGTAGCACGACGGTTGGACTAAGATTCAGCATTCACTGCTGCTAGAATCGTTTGTTGACTAAGTGGACAAAGCGATGCATACGCGTCAACTTAGTAGGCCCACAAGTCAGCCTCCAAATTGGGTGGGTCCCAGCTAGCAGCGGGAGGAATCATTTTTCTTGCGTGTAATAAGGAGGCACTTTCTTGCATGCGAACATGTACCTGGTGGGTCTCAGCTGTCAGGGGGAGGAAACTTTTTTTCCGCGTAATAAGGAGGCACTTGCTTGCATGCGGAGATGTAGATGGTGGGTCCCTCCTATTAGTGGGTGGAATCATTTTTGCGTGTAATAAGGACACACTTCCTTGCATGCGAAGATGTAGCTGGTGTTGGAGAACGTTGCATGGGAAACAAAAAAATTCCTACCGCTCAGCAAGATCAATCTAGGAGATGAACATTTACGAGAGGAGAGATTGCATCTACATACCCTTGTAGATCGCTAAGCGGAAGCGTTAAGAAACATGGTTGATGTAGTCGAACATCTTCGCGATCTAATCATGATCTATCCCGCGATCTCCCGATCCAAGTGCCGATTTGATATCACCTCCACGTTCAACACATGTACGGCTTGATGACGCCTTCACCTCCTAGATCTAGCGAGCGATGGTGAAGTAGTAGCTTGAGTCCTCCGGCAGCACGACGGCATGATGGCGGCAATGGTGGAGAAATCTCAACAGAGCTTCACTAAGCTATGCAGAGAGAAGATGGACTCTGAGGGAGAGGGAGGGCAGCGCCATGGCATAGATGGGATGCGGCTGCCCTCCTGATACGTCTCCAACGTATCTACAATTTATGAAGTATTCATGCTATTATATTATCCATCTTGGATGTTTAATGGGCTTTACTATGAACTTTTATATTATTTTTGGGACTAACCTATTAACCCAGAGCCCAGTGTCAGTTTCTGTTTTTTCCCTTGTTTCAGTGTTTCGCAGAAAAGGAATATCAAACGGAGTCCAAATGGAATGAAACCTTCGGGAGCGTGATTTTTGGAACGAACATGATCCAGGAGACTTGGAGTTGAAGTCAAGGAAGCTTCGAGGTGGCCACGAGGCAGGGAGGCGCGCCTGCCCCCCTGGGCGCGCCCCCACCCTCGTGGCTCCCCTGACCGACTTCTTTCGCCTATATATGTCCATATACCCTAAAAACTTCGGGGATCAGAATAGATCGGGAGTTCCACTGCCGAAAGCCTCTGTAGCAACCAAAAACCAATCGGGACCCTGTTCCGGCACCCTGACGGAGGTGGGAATCCCTCTCCAGTGGCCATCTTCATCATCCCGGCGCTCTCCATGACGAGGAGGGAGTAGTTCACGCTCGGGGCTGAGGGTATGTACCAGTAGCTATGTGTTTGATCTCTCTCTCTCTCGTGTTCTTGATTTGGCACGATCTTGATGTATCGCGAGCTTTGCTATTATAGTTGGATCTTATGATGTTTCTCCCCCTCTACTCTCTTGTAATGGATTGAGTTTTCCCTTTGAAGTTATCTTATCGGATTGAGTCTTTAAGGATTTGAGAACACTTGATGTACGTCTTGCATGTGCTTATCTATGGTGACAATGGGATATTCATGTGATCTACTTGATGTATGTTTTGGTGATCAACTTGCGGGTTCCGTGAACTTGGGAATCTATGCATAGGGGTTGGCACATGTTTTCGACTTGACTCTCCGCTAGAAACTTTGGGGCACTCTTTGAAGTACTTTGTGTTGGTTTGAATAGATGAGTCTGAGATTGTGTGATGCATATCGTATAATCATACCCACGGATACTTGAGGTGACATTGGATATCTAGGTGACATTAGGGTTTTGGTTGATTTGTGTCTTAAGGTGTTATTCTAGTACGAACTCTATAATAGATCGAACGAAAAGAATAGCTTCATGTTATTTTACTACGGACTCTTGAATAGATCAATCAGAAAGGATAACTTTGAGGTGGTTTCGTACCCTACCATAATCTCTTCGTTTGTTCTCCGCTATTAGTGACTTTGGAGTGACTCTCTGTTGCATGTTGAGGGATAGTTATATGATTCAGTTATGTTATTATTGTTGAGAGAACTTGCACTAGTGAAAGTATGAATCCTAGGCCTTGTTTCCTAGCATTGCAATACCGTTTGTGCTCACTTTTATCATTAGTTACCTTGCTGTTTTTATATTTTCAGATTACAAAAACCTATATCTACCATCCATATTGCACTTGTATCACCATCTCTTCGCTGAACTAGTACACCTATACAATTTACCATTGTATTGGGTGTGTTGGGAACACAAGAGACTCTTTGTTATTTGGTTGCAGGGTTGCTTGAGAGAGACCATCTTCATCCTACGCCTCCCATGGATTGATAAACCTTAGGTCGTCCACTTGAGGGAAATTTGCTACTGTCCTACAAACCTCTGCACTTGAAGGCCCAACAACGTCTACAAGAAGAAGGTTGCGTAGTAGATATCAAGCTCTTTTCTAGCGCCGTTGCCGGGGAGATGAGTGCTTGAAGGTATATCTTCAGATCTTGCAATCGAATCTTTTAGTTTCTTGTTTTATCACCAGTTTAGTTTATACAAGAAAACTACAAGAAATGGAATTGAGGATGCCTCATATGCTTCATCTTTTTAATGTCTTTCGTGAAAATAAGGATTCCGATAATTGTGCCAAAGTGTTAGAAGAAGAATGTATTAAAATGTTTGGCACTAAATCCCTGGTTGATGAGCATGATTGCAATGTTGTTAGTATGAATTCTTTGAATACCCATGATGCTAATGATATGCAAAGCCACAAGCTTGGGGAAGCTATGTTTGATGAAGATGATATTTTTTGTCCCCCAAGTTTTGATGAGCAAATTTATTGTGATGAAAGCATGCCTCCTATCTATGATGATTATTGTGATGACACGTATGCTATAAAGAATAAACATAACCATGAAACTTGTCATCATGATTTTAATTTTCAATTGGATTATGCTTCACATGATAGTTATTTTGTTGAGTTTGCTCCCACTACTATTCATGAGAAGAAATTTGCTTATGTGGAGAGTAATACAAATTATATGCATGTAGATCATGAAAAGAATGCTTTGTATGATGTTTATATTGTTGAATTCATTCATGATGTTACTGAAATTTATTATGAGGGAGGAATATATGCTTGTAGGAATTGCAATAATATCAAGTTTCCTCTCTATGTGCTTATTTGAAGTTATGCTTGTTTTGCCTTCCTATGCTAGTTGATTATTGTCCCCGTAAGTTGTTTGCTCACAAAATCCCTATGCATAGGAAGTGGGTTATACTTAAATGTGCTAGTCATATTCTTCATGATGCTCTCTTTATGTTTCAATTCTTATCTTTTATGTGAGCATCATTGAAATCATCATGCCTAGCTAGGGGCGTTAAACGTTAGCACTTGTTGGGAGGCAACCCAACTTTATATTTGTTCCTTGATTTTTGTTCCTGTTTAGTAATAAATAATTTATCTAGCCTCTGGTTAGATGTGGTTTTATGTTTTAATTAGTGTTTGTACCAAGTAAGACCTATAGGATCTTCTTGGATGATAATTATTTGATCTTGGTGAAAAAGACAGAAACTTTCTGCTCACTAAAACAATTGTTAAAAATCACCAGAAAGTGATAAAATACTGATTCCAATTGAAGTAGATCAATAATCAAATTATCTAGGTCATCCTATTTTGGCAGATTTTTCGGAGTTCCAGAAGTATACGTTTGATACAGATTACTACAGACTGTTCTGTTTTTGACAGATTCTGTTTTCTATGCGTTGTTTGCTTATTTTGATGAATCTATGAGTAGTATCGGAGGGTATGAACCATAGAGAATTTGGAATACATTAGATATTACACCAATATAAATAAAGAATGAGTTCACAACAGTACCAAAAGTGGTGATTTATTTTCTTATACTAACGGAGCTTACGAGTTTTCTGTTGAGTTTTGTGTTGTGAAGTTTTCAAGTTTTGGATAAAGATTCGATGGACTATGGAATAAGGAGTGGCAAGAGCCTAAGCTTGGGGATGCCCAAGGCACCCCAAGGTAATATTCAAGGACAACCAAAAGCATAAGCTTGGGGATGCCCCGGATGGCATCCCCTCTTTCGTCTTCGTTCATCGGTAACTTTACTTGGAGCTATATTTTTATTCACCACATGATATGTGTTTTGCTTGGAGCGTCATTTTATTTTGTTATTATTTGCTTGAATTTATTTATAATAATTTTTTGCATCTTTATTTTCAATAAAAATGTCAAGGATAGCCTTTACCATGCTTATTTTGCAAGTCTTCATGTTGCTGTTTGAAAACAGAAAGTTTACCGCTGTTGCAAAAATTCCCTAGAAAAGTAAGAATGTGATAAAATGTTGAAACCTTTTGCATAATAAGATCTGATAAATTTACTACAATGGGAATTTTATTTCATAATTTTTGGAGCTAGGGAAGTATGGATCTTGCTACATTCTTTACAGACTGTCCTGTTTAGGCAGATTGCTGTTATGTTTGCATTGTTTGCATATGTTTGCTTCTTTAATGATTCTATTTGAGGATAGGAGTATTAAATATGCAGAGGAATTTAGTATGCAATGTTGAATAATAATTTTAGTGATTTTTACAGTAGAAAATGATAAGGTTTTTGCATTGGTTTATACTAACTTATCTCACGAGTTCTTGTTGAGTTTGGTGTGGATGAAGCTTTCGAGATTTACGAAACCGTGATATGAGAGGAATTAAGGAGACACAAAAGCTCAAGCTTGGGGATGCCCAAGGCACCCCAAGATAGTATTTCAAGAAGTCTCAAGCATCTAAGCTTGGGGATGCCCCGGTAGGCATCCCACCTTTCTTCTTCAACAATTATCGGTTAGTATCGGTTGAGCCTAAGTTTTTGCTTCTTCACATGATGAGTGCTATCCTTGAAATGTCGTTTGATTTTGCTTTATATTTGAATAATATCCCAAGATCTGAAATTCTTAAATGAGAGAGAGTCTTCACATAGCTACATAATTATTTAACTACTCATTGATCTTCACTTATATCTTTTTGGAGTAGTTTGTCATTTACTCGTGTGCTTCACTTATATCCTATGAGTAAATGGTTGAATGATTTGAATGTCATAAATGTGAAATTATATATGTTTCATATGCCTTTCCCATGGGGAGTAATGCCTTCACATATAAGAAGTAGAGGTGGTAAATTTTTTGAAGGTTAGCAAACATTGTATTGGTCACTTGAACAATTCATGAAATAATATTGAAGGAAGAGAGATTTCACATATAAATATACTATCTTGGACATCTTCTATGATTGTGAGCCCCATTAATTATTTTCAAACCTGAGCAAAGTAGTTGAAGTTGGACAAGGAAGACAACATAATGAGTTATGCTTGGGTATATTTGTATTGAAGTTATATTGTTATGGATCCTCTAAATGTGGTTCTTGCTATTTAGAATCCTTTGCTAGCCAAAATATCTGTACTAAGCGGGAATACTGCTTGTGCATCCAAACTCCTTGAACCAAGTTTCTTCCATGAGTTTCCACCATATCTACCTATATGCGGTATTTAGCTGCCGTTCCAAGTAAATTTGCATGTGCCAAACTCTAAACCTTCAAATAATAATCTGTTTTGTATGCCCGAATCGCTCATGTAGCGACTAGGGGCTGTCAGTATCTTCCATGCTAGGTGGGTTATTCTCACGATGAGTGGACTCCGCTCATCATTCACGAGAAAATGGCTGGTAACTGGGATGCCCAGTCCTATGATCAAAAGATCAAAAACAAATTCGCAAATAATTTAAACAAAACTCCCCCAGGAATGTTGATAGTTGGACGACACCCGTTGTTTCGGACAAGCCGTGGAGTGTGAATGTTGGTGGAGGGGGAGTAAAAACTTTACCTTTCTGCATGGGAACCGCCTATAATGTATCTAGTATGGAAGATATTGGGAACTCTTGGTCGTTACAATGAAAGCATACCTCCCAATTTTTTTTTCATCTCTGTTTTTGCTTCGAGCTCTGGCACCTCTGCAAATCCCTGCTTCCCTCTGCGAAGGGCCTATCTTTTACTTTTGTGCAAGAGTCAGTAGTATTCCTTCTCATTCCAACCTACTCTTTAGTTGGCAAGCATCATGTGGCGGAGAAAGATCTAAGCATATATGACCATTCAAATATATTTGATCATGAATTATTATTGTTGACATTACCCTTGAGATAAAAGGTTGGGAGGCGACACATTAAGCCCCTATCTTTCTCTGTGTTCGATGAATACTATTTGTTCTAAAAATATGCTTTGAGTGGTAGCAATCATGGAAGACTATATGATAGTTGAGTATGTGGGATTTGCTGAATCAAAGCTCTGACGTAGACTCTTCTTGAAAATAAGATGAATTGTAATTGTTTGATGACTAATAACACGGTTTGTTAGTTTTCAAGAAAGTTTATGATCTATACTTTAACATGTGAATAGTTTGTTACTTGATCATGAAAAGTTTTATGAGATGAGATACTGTTATGACATATGATGATGCTAGAAAAGGTGATTGAAATTATCATTGTTCAAACTTGTGCACCTGCTAGCATTCACACTTCATAAATTATTTCTTTTATCATTTACCTACTCGAGGACGAGCAGGAATTAAGCTTGGGGATGCTGATACGTCTCCAACGTATCTATAATTTATGAAGTATTCATGCTATTATATTATCCATCTTGGATGTTTAATGGGCTTTACTATGCACTTTTATATTATTTTTGGGACTAACCTATTAACCCAGAGCCCAGTGCCAGTTTCTGTTTTTCCCTTGTTTCCGTGTTTCGCTGAAAAGGAATATCAAATGGAGTCCAAACGGAATGAAACCTTCGGGAGTATGATTTTTGGAACGAACGTGATCCAGGAGACTTGGAGTAGAAGTCAGGGAAGCTTCGAGGTGGCCACGAGGCAGGGAGGCGCGCCTGCCCCCTTGGGCGCGCCCCCACCCTCGTGGGCTCCTCGTGGCTCCCCTGACCGACTTCTTTCGCCTATATATGTCCATGTACTCTCTTGTAATGGATTGAGTTTTCCCTTTGAAGTTATCTTATCGGATTGAGTCTTTAAGGATTTGAGAACACTTGATGTATGTCTTGCATGTGCTTATCTGTGGTGACAATGGGATATTCATGTGATCTACTTGATGTATGTTTTGGTGATCAACTTGCGGGTTCCGTGACCTTGGGAATCTATGGATAGGGGTTGGCACACGTTTTTGTCTTGACTCTCCGGTAGAAACTTTGGGGCACTCTTTGAAGTACTTTTTGTTGGTTTGAATAGATGAGTCTGAGATTGTGTGATGCATATCGTATAATCATACCCACGGATACTTGAGGTGACACTGGAGTATCTAGGTGACATTAGGGTTTTGGTTGATTTGTGTCTTAAGGTGTTATTCTAGTACGAACTCTATAATAGATCGAACGGAAAGAATAGCTTCATGTTATTTTACTACGGACTCTTGAATAGATCGATCAGAAAGGATAACTTTGAGGTGGTTTCGTACCCTACCATAATCTCTTCGTTTGTTCTCCGGTATTAGTGACTTTGGAGTGACTTTCTGTTGCATGTTGAGGGATAGTTATATGATTCAGTTATGTTATTATTGTTGAGAGAACTTGCACTAGTGAAAGTATGAACCCTAGGCCTTGTTTCCTAGCATTGCAATACCGTTTGTGCTCATTTTTATCATTAGTTACCTTGCTATTTTTATATTTTCAGATTACAAAAATCTATATCTACCATCCATATTGCACTTGTATCACCATCTCTTCGCCGAACTAGTGCACCTATACAATTTACCATTGTATTGGGTGTATTGGGGACACAAGAGACTCTTTGTTATTTGGTTGCATTGCTTGAGAGAGACCATCTTCATCCTATGCCTCCCACAGATTGATAAACCTTAGGTCATCCACTTGAGGGAAATTTGCTACTGTCCTACAAACCTCTGCATTTGGAGGCCCAACAACGTCTACAAGAAGAAGGTTGCATAGTAGACATCACCTCCCTCTACCCCTCTACATATAGGGGGAAGGTAGGAGGAGGGGGCACCCTAGGGTTTCCCCTAGGGGGGCACCACAGATGGGGCGCCCCTAGGGAAACCCTAGGGTGGCTTGCGTCCCAAGCCAGGTGGAGGCAGCCCTAGGGGAGGTGCCCCACCTCCTCTGGTGACCGTGGGATGGGGTGAGGGGGGTGCACAACCTCTTAGTGGGCTGATGTACTCCCTCCCCTTGGCCCATGAGGCCCCCAACATTTGTCGGGGCCTCCGAAACCCTTTTCGGTTCTCCTTGCCATAACCCGATACCCCCGGAACACATTCGAACTCCAATACCCTTCGTCCTATATTTCAATCTTCACCTCCGGACCATTCTGGAGTTCCTCATCACGTCCGAGATCTCATCCGGGACTCCGAACAACCTTGGGTTACCACCATAACAACTCAACTATACTTATATCGTCACTGCACATTAAGTGTGTAGACCCTGCGGGTTCGAGAACTATGTAGACATGGCCGAGACATCTCTACGATCAATAACCAACATCGGGACCTAGATGTCCATATTGGTTCCTACATATTCTACAAAGATCTTTATCGGTCGAACCTCGATGTCAAGGATTCAGATAATCCCGTATGCAGTTCCCTTTGTCCATCGGTATGCTACTTGCCCGAGATTCGATCGTCGGTATCGCCATACCTAGTTCAATCTCGTTACTGGCAAGTCTCTTTACTCATTGCATAATACATGATCCTGTGGCTAACCCATTAGTCACATTGCTTGCAAGCTCATTGTGAAACTATATTACCGAGTGGGCCTTGAGATACCTCTCCATCATACGGAGTGACAAATCCCAGTCTTGATCAGGGCCAACTCAACAGACACCCTCGGAGATACCAGTAGAGCACCTTTATAGTCACCCAGTTATGTTGCGACGTTTGGTACACACAAGGTACTCCTCCGGTGTCGGTGAGTTGCATGATCTCATGGTCATAGGAACATATACTTGACATCCAGAAAATGATAGCAATAAACTTGATACGATCATATGCTACGTTTATAGTTTGGGTCTTGTCCATCACATCATTCTCCAGAAAACGATGTCGTTATCAAATGACAACTCATGTCTATGGCTAGGAAACCACAACCATCTTTGATCAATGAGCTAGTCCGATAGAGGCTCACTAGGGACATGTTGTTGTCTATGTATCCACACATGCATTTGAGTTTCCGGTCAATACAATTATAGCATGGATAATAAACAATTATCATGAAAAAGGAAATATAATAATAACCACTTTATTATTGCCTCTAGGGCATATTTCCAGCAGTCCCCCACTTGCACTAGAGTCAATAATTTAGTATTACATGGTAATGAATCTAACACCCATAGAGTTCTGGTATTGATCATGTTATGCCAGTGGAAGAGCTTTATTCAACGGATCTGCAACATTCAGATCTGTATGTACTTTGCAAATGTTTATGTCCTCCTCCTTGACTGCATCACAGATGGAGTTGAAGCGTCACTTTATGTGTCTGGTCCTCTTGTGAAACCCTGGTTCCTTGGCTAGAGCAATGGCACCAGTGTTCTCACAGAACAGAGTCATTGGGTTCAGTACACTGGGCACAACTCCAAGATCTGTCATGAAATGTGTCGGCGTTCTGGGAACGGGGGTCCCCAGACTTGCCTGCCTGCGGCCCACGGCGTGGCTCTGCGAGTGGGCCCATACGGCCCATCTTCACCAGCTAGCACTCAAGACCTTCGCGAGGGGCCAAGCCTCGCGAGGCGGACGGTGCAAGACCTCCTCGGGAGTGGCCTCACCAGGCTGGCTCGCGAGGGGTGGAGAGATCAAGGCAAGGCAAACGTCACGAGGATCTCATGACGTGAGCCATGACGACCAAGGCCAGGCGGGCGCCAGTGCGTGCAGTGTCCTTGCTTCCACTTTGGTGCTAAGGAGGCAAGCGCAGGCGAGGAGTTCCGAGGCATCGGGCAAAGGTTTTCATATCGGTGCAACGAGACCAAGACCAGCAGGATGGCAGGACGGAGGTCACCGTGGAGCCCAAGACAGCGTCACCACCAGAGCCTTTGGCAGGCGAAGACTACTTTTGTCAGGATAAGCTGTACTAGTTGTCCCCTTTCAAATTGGCCGTTGTGGGATCCCTTCCTGCTCAATATTTGGCAAGAGGACCAGGGCCTCTATAAATAGGACTAGCCACCACGTTAGGAGGGGGTTCGACTTTCCATCCACACACCCACAAGTTCACCAAGCACAAGAACACCTCCCCTCAGGAGGCTGTTCTTCCCCTTGTACTGTTCATCGTCAGCCCAAGAGGCAATCCACCACCACCACACTAGAGTAGGGTATTACACCGCAACGGTGGCCCGAACCAGTCTAAATCTTGTGTCTCGTGTGTTGTGAGTTCGTCGTGCCTAGCCTAGAGATCGCGAAGTGTTTGAGGGCATGATCGGTGAGGGGGAGATCTTCGCGCACACCCCAGTGTTTGAACCTTAAGGGTTTTGCTGGAACCCGAAATCCGACATTTGGCGCGCCAGGTAGGGGTGCGCCGGAGTTTTTCCTTCACTGATCCGCGTCCCATCACTTCGTCGCAACCATGTCGGACGCTCGTCGCGCCCGCGTTGAGCGCCGGGCCGCCCTCGCCGCCCGCGTCGCCCAGACGGCTCCTGTCGGCGGGCCTCCTCGTCGTTCTCTGTCACCCGCCGCCAACGCTGCCACCGGCCCGGTGGGGAACAAGCAGCAAGCATCCTCGTTGCACCCCTCGGTGCGGCAGGACGGCCGCACCGCCACTCCGTCACTGACCCCCGCTGGTTCGTCGTCGCACGCTCCCACGGACGCACGGGCCGCGCTACTCATGGCACACGAGCTCCTGCGTTGCCGCCCAGTCAACGACCTCTACGAGGACTGGCTGGACCGCATCGCCGAGCTCGTCAGGGCCGCAGGGGGATCCCTGTACCGTCCCTCTCGCTGCCTCGTCCACCGCCAGCTACGGGCGACGTAGCTCACGGAGCACCTCCACCACCTCTGCACCAAGACGGCGCCCTGGCGCCAAGGCGCACGGCTCCGCGGCGCGACCTGCCGCGCCAAGCACCCGCACGTGAAGAAAGAAGTTGTCAAGAAGTTCCTCGACCGCAAGAGAACGCTCCACCGCTCCCCGCACCGCCACGTCAGGATCGCTTGCCGCGGCAGGGCCTTGCACCGCTTGCCGTGGCTGCACGCGGGCGCCAAGATCAAGCTCCACCTCCACGGCGGCCCCCGGTGACCACGGCCGTCTACCGCGCCTTCACCCCCGAGCTGCGTAGCGTTGCCTGGTCGGGCAAGTTCAAGCCGGATCTGCCTCCTCGCTACGACGGCACCCCTGACCTACAGAGTTCTTGCAGCTCTATGAGCTGAGCATCGAGGCGGCCAATGGCGACGAGAAAGTTATGGTGAACTGGTTCCCCATGTCGCTCAAGGACGACGCTCGTTCGTGGCTCCTGAACTTGCCTCCAGGCTCGATCTCCTTCTGGGAGAAGATGCGCGACCGCTTCGTCGCCAACTTCCAGGGCACTCGCGACCGCCCACCAGCCGCGGGTGACCTGCGCCGCGTCAAGCAGCAACCGGGAGAGACCCTCCAGAAGTACATCCAACACTTCAACAACGTCCGCCTCAAGATCCCCAAGGTGACGGACGAGGCCATCATCTCGGCATTCTCTGACGGTGTCTGTGACGTCAAGATGAAGGAGGAGCTCGCCATCCATGAGGAGCTGTGCACATCCCTGGAGCTGTTCAACCTGGCGACCAAGTGCGCAAGGGCTGAGGAAGGGCGCCTTTCCCTCCTCGAGCTCCCAGCTGCCGACCCGGAGGAGAAGAAAGCCAAGGCCAAGGACGTGAAGCGCAAGGGAGTCGCCGTGCTCGCGGCGGAGCCGGACACGAAGCGCGGCAGGGACCAGCCTGAGTCATCCAAGAGCAGCCGACCGTTTTGCGCCTTCCACAATGTGCACAGCCACAACACCAATGATTGTCAAGAGCTCAGGGCCATTCGCGACGGACGCTTCGGTCGATGCCCCGAGTGCAACGACCGAGGCTACGGCCGAGGAGGAGGACGCTGGGACGACCGTGGTCCACGCCAGGAGTGGAGCGACCGACCCCGTGAGGACCGCTGGCAAGATCAGCCTCGTGAGGGCGCCTGGAGGGATCAGCCTCGCGAGGATCGCCCCCAGGGCAACCCCGGTCTTCCTCCGCTGCCGCCACCACCAAGAAGGAACGACGACCACCATCAAGACGAGGGGGCCGAGGGCTTCCAGGAGCCGCGTGCTATCGCCTGCATCTTGGGCGGAGCTCAAGCCCCAGCCTCACAGCGTATCTTCTAGCAGTTTGCTCGCGAGGTGAACACGGTCCTCCCCAGGCTCGAGGCCACGCGCCCGATCAGGTGGTCCAAGTGCGCCATCACTTTTAGTTCGGCAGATCAGCTCAAGTGCGCGGCTACCGCTGGCGCTCTCCCAATGCTTTGTTCACCCGCCATCAGCAACGTACAAGTCACCAAGACCCTCATCGACGGCGGCGCAGGGCTCAACGTCTTGTCCGTCGACACGTTCGACAGTCTCCAAGTGCCCTACGACCAACTTCAGCCCACTAAGCCCTTATCAGGGGTGACCGACGGTTCCACCACACCGATAGGGCAGGTCCGCCTCCCTGTCACCTTCGGAGAACGCAACAACTACCGCACCGAGCTCATCGACTTCGACGTCACCCACATCTATCTGCCATACAATGCCATCCTCGGGTATCCAGCCCTGGCCAAGTTCATGGCAGTGATGCACCACGGCTACAACGTCCTCAAGATGCCGGGGAGCGGCGGGATCATCACAGTCCCCTGCGAAGAAAGAGATGCGGTGTGCTCCCTCGAGCGCGCCTTCCAAGCAGCGTCAATCGAAGACCCCGACAACAGCGCAACTCGGTACCCTCCTGAGGTTGTCCCCAAGAAGAAGAAGTAGCTACTCCGTGACGGACCTCAGGAGGGCGGCGTTGCGAGTGGTACCTCGTCAGGATCAGCGCCCTCGCCTGGGCGCCTCCCTCCCTCGCATAGGAAGGCGCGCCCGGCGCCCTCCTAGGGCAGGGATCGGGGGCTCTCTTCTGGAGGGCCTCAGACCTTGCCAACGTCACGAGGGAGGCGCTCGGGCACCACTTGGAGGTGTGCTTTGCGGCACGTCTCCCTCAGGAGGACACAGGGCGAGGGGCGCCCAGCGCTCAGGAGTTAGTGCCAAGACTACTCAGGAACTGCAAGGCGCGAGAGCCATGCGCGGCGACCGCCGCTCACCGGGCGCAGCTCCCCATCCAGGCGAGGATGCCGGGTTGCACGTCTGCATCGATGTCCCAGGGCTCAACAGGGCCGCGTCTCAGGAGCTCTTCTGGCCTTCGCGTGTGGGACGCTGCAAGGGACCACCTCACAGCTATGTTCGCATGCGATTCGGCCTGCCGAGCATGGTATCTGCCTTCCCGCGCAACTTGCGGAGCATCTTGGCTTCTCAGGAAGCCAGGCAGCATGCTGTCCTGGCGGAGATGGAGGCGGTCCTCAAGGAACTGCCCGGACCCCCGGAGCCTCCTGAGGCTCGGGCCCCCGGTGGCGCGTGAGAAGCAACTCCTTCGCCACGCATCTTCAGCTGCTCCAGCATTCCTTCTACAACGGAACCAGGTGACATTTTCCAAGTTTATTTAGCTGGGAGCGTCCCCAGGGCTGCATCATTCCCAGGCCGCGTGGGTCCGTCCCTATGGCATGTATCCATTTTTATGTCTTTAGCTTACCTTGCTGGGGGCGCCCATCGGGCTGCGCCATCCCCAATCCGCTCGGGCCTGACCCAGTGGCATGTGTCGTTCATGCATCTACCTTAGCTAGTTTGCTTTCCATGCTTAATCTACATATGACTATCACCTGCTCGATTGTCACCCACCATGGGAGCTGCTCACACCGGCACGACACTTGTGCGTGGGTCCGTCCCTGCAACATCGACAAATCTAAGCGGTCGAGCTCTGGCCCGTGGCACGCCCCGCGCGCGTCACCTCACCAGGCCCTCAGTGCCTTTGTTCTCTTGCGGAGCGACCAGTGGCCGGCTGGCAATCATAATGGCAATTTGCGCCCTTCCTCGTGCTGGCTTGCACGAACCTCCTGAGGACCACAACAGGCGGTACCGCGGGCTCCCTCTTCTCCCATGTAATCCGCTTGCGCGTTAAAAGGGGGGCTCCTGAGCATCGCGACTCAGGAGCTCTTACTGGCTCTCCAGCCCTCACCCCCTGGCCTTGACCACGGCATTGCGACCTGGCATACCAGCGGCGGCTGAGCTCGCTCGAGGGCCGGGACTGAGGACGTAGAGCACGAAGGGGAGCATGGGGAAGAGACTCGTACGGGCCGGACCTGGCTATGCTACAACCACCTATGCACGAGTCTGGCGCCTCATGAAGGACCGGCCCGGGACTACCAAGATAAGTTTCACGCTCGGGTCAACCAATCACTACGGCCTAGAATTCTCATTTGTGTTGCCCCGTTACGGCAACGTAGTCTCCCTTTCCTACCTCTCGGCGGTCGCTTGCACGCTAAAGGGGACCTCCTAAGCATCGCGACTCAGGGGCTCTTACTGGACCTCGGGTTGCTCACCTCCTGGCCTTGACCACGGCATCGCGACCTGGCATACCAGCGAAGGTTGAAGCCTGCCTGGGGACTAGGGCCTGTCGGCGTAGAGCACCAAGCCGTCGCGAGGTTGGAAAAGGGGAAACTGAGATGGAACGGGACACGCACACGCGCAATTCCATAATGAAGATAATATCAAAGGACACTACGGACCCTTACACGCCCCCGCTGGGTACTTCTCGACTCCTCGCAGGGAACAAAAGGGAAGAACTTCTAGGAGCCCTATCTATACGCGCCCCGGTGGCCGACGCCATCATCAACAGTGGGCCACGGGAGGCTAGCGCCAACCCCATCCAGATCAGCGGCGGTGACGGCCGGACGCTGCAGCCTTGCTCCGGGCGCGGCGAGAACTTGGGGGCACGTAGCTGTCGTCGCTCGTCTCCGGGGTCTCGTAGAGCTCGAGAGAATCGCTGGACTCTCAAGCGTCGCTGCTGCTATCGGAGGAGCCGCTGGCAACACGGACAGCATGCCCTGCTCCTGCTGCGACTCCGTCCTGACGGCCCCTTTTGGAGAAGCCTCCAGGCGGCGGCCTTCCGCGTCGAAGATCTTGAAGGACAGCATGGAGGCGCCGTCGTACTCAAAGTGGATCGCGAGGGCGCCTTCCGCACGGCACACCCGAGCGATCTCACCCCAGCCCCGGGTCATGAAGATCTTGCCCGAAGAGATGGCTTCAACTTCCGCTCCAGTTGCCGGCGCGTCGCAGTCGGTGTGCTGCAGCCAAAGCTCGAGGGTCCCCCTTGGCGGCATATCGGCAGAGAAGAAGGAAGGGAAGTGGATCCAAGTACACGGAGGCATCACCGCCCACAACACGAGTTCGCACGAGGGGTCCGCGGCGTGGACTCCGGGGGCGACGATGCGTGCCACCGCGGTGCGACGACCAAGGCTGCGGCGCGGGCGGAGCCGCTCGTCGCCTCTCCCTCCTGAGCCTACGGCTTGGGCGTACAGGGGTAACGGATGCCCAGGAGGAGGCCGCTCGCACCAAGGCCTTGTCACCTCCTGCATCACCACCATGTCACGGTGATGGACCGGCCTCTTCTTCGGCGGGAGCGGCCCTGGCTCATCGCGGGGAGTCTTTCCCTTCCCCGCAGCAGAAAACCTTCGGATGGGCGCCATTGGTGTCGCTACTGGCAATGGAGCAAAGGGGGAGAAGGAAGCGGAATGGGAAGAAATGGGCGACGGGGGCTCAGCTCCCCTCCCCATTTATAGCAGGAGAAGGCCAACCAGCATCCCCCACGATCACAAGTAATGATGGTTTTTCCTTGCATGCAGTAGGGGCTCGTCAAGTCGGGCAGTTGCCGAGGCAACATGGGGAAGCGGAGACGCCCACGTCCAATCATCCGCCACGCGGCGACCATGGCCGCAGGCTGATGGGGCCCGCGGCGCTCCGCACTTGCCCTTTGGCTTCGCCTCAAGCCAAGTCCGAGCGCGCCTTGGGCCCGGGGGCTACTGTCAGCGTTCTGGGAATGGGGGTCCCCAGACTTGCCTGCCTGCGGCCCACGACGTGGCTCTGCGAGTGGGCCCGTACGACCCATCTTCAGCAGCTAGAACTCAAGACCTTCGCGAGGGGCCAAGCCTCGCGAGGCGGACGACGCAAGACCTCCTCAGGAGCGGCCTCACCAGGCTGGCTCGCGAGGGGCGGAGAGATCAAGGCAAGGCAAACCTCGCGAGGATCTCATGACGTGAGCCATGACGACCAAGGCCAGGCGGGCGCCCACGCGCACAGTGTCCTTGCTTCCACTTTGGTGCTAAGGAGGCAAGCGCAGGTGACGAGTTCGGAGGAATTAGGCAAAGGTTTCCATATCGGTGTAACGAGACCAAGACCAGCAGGACGGCATGATGGAGGTCACCGTGGAGCCTAAGATGGCGTCACCACCAAAGCCTTTGGTAGGCGAAGACTACTTTTGTCAGGATAAGCTGTACTAGTTGACCCCTTTCAAATTGGCCGTTTTGGCATCCCTTCCCGCTCAATATTTCGGAAGAGGACCAGGGCCTCTATAAATAGGACTAGCCACCACGTTAGGAGGGGGTTCTACTTTCCATCCACACACCCACAAGTTCACCAAGCACAAGAACACCTCCCCTCAGGAGGCTGTTCTTCCTCTTGTACTGTTCATCCTCAGCCCAAGAGGCAATCCACCACCACCACATTGGAGTAGGGTATTACACTGCAACGGTGGCCCGAACCAGTATAAATCTTGTGTCTCGTGTGTTGTGAGTTCGTCGTGCCTAGCCTAGAGATCGCGAAGTGTTTGAGGGCGTGATCGGTGAGGGGGAGATCTTCGCGCGCACCCCAGTGTTCGAACCTTAAGGGTTTTGCCGGAACCCGAAATCCGACAAACTGCTTCATCCAGACACCTTCCTTCGCTACCTTCGAGGTAACTATGTGCTCCGCTTGCATGTAGAATCAGCTACCACACTTTGCTTGGAACTGCACCAGCTTACCGCTCCCCCATTTAGAATATACTAGTAAAGTGCCCGTGCGTTGCCACAGGCTCTTGAAATAGTTTGCAAGAGTTACATGTTAACTTTCTAAGGCCTCGCCCCGCCGTAGATCTAGACCCCCGCCACTGATTCCACCCCGCCTTGGCCGCCGCCTGCCGCTGCGTTGCCCCATCGCGTTCGCTTCCGCCCGCCTCCTCTCCGGCCGCCTCCGCCTTCGGTCCATCCTCCGCCCGGCCCCGCTCCGTCCGCCTCCTCTCCAGCCCTGCTTCGTCCGCCTCCTCTTCGGCCTGTCCGCGGCCCCGCTCCGTCCGCCTCCGCCCCGCGCCGTACGCCGCCTCCCTGCTCCGTTCGCCTCCGCCCCGCGCCGCACGTCACCGGCCTCCTCCCCGCTCGACCGCTGTCGTTGTCAAAACCGGCAGATCTCAGGTAGGGGGTCCCGAGCTGTGTGTCATGGATCGATGGGTAACAGGAGACAGGGGACACGATGTTTACCCAGGTTCGGGCCCTCTTAATGGAGGTAATACCCTACTTCCTGCTTGATTGATCTTGATGAATATAAAGATTACAAGAGTTGATCTACCTCGAGATCATATGTTGTGGTCTAAACCCTAGAGGTATGATGAGTAATGTCATAATAATCTATCGACTAGCCTAGCCTCGGCTTATATAACATACCGGAGGCCTAGGATAACAAGAGTCCTAGCCGAATACGTTGGTGGAGAGGAGTCCTTGTCTTGATCACCAAGTCTTGTGGAATACGCCTTGTATGCGGCATGGGCTGCCCGAAGTGGCCCATGAGTGAACCGCCATGGGGGTCCTCGGCCCGATCCACCTAGTTGGGAGACCATGTGGTGAGTACCCCCTAGTCCAGGACACCGTCAGTAGCCCCCTGAACCGGTCTTCAAGTTGGGGACGCTCCTCGATCCTTCCGAACCGTTCTTCATCTTTGGTCGTTGGTCTTGAAAACTGGTTCAACAAATCTTCTCATCTTCGATCTTGAGGATCACCGAAGTAAATCCGAAGAGTTTACACGTCGGGTATCCGAGGAGCTCCTTTAAGTTATCGGCCTTAATCAATGCCTTGTTATTTTTATGCCACACCTCGGGTTTGAAGTTGTTCCCGGGCGGCAGTGTCCTCTTGCGTCCGAGCTCCAACGCTGGACTGTATTCGAGGTATCTTTTCAGCCGAGCACCAACGCCGAACAGCTTCCGAGCTCCAACGCCGGAATGTATCCGAGCTCCAACTCCGGACTATATCCGAGGTGTCATAGATCACCTTGGTTCAAAAAAGTTGAAGGAGTTTAGCCGAGCTTATTGCCGGAAATGCCCTCTATGGAACCAGCCACTGGCGCCCGAGCTTTATGCCGGACTGCTTCCGAGGTGGTGCACCACCCGATTTTTTGTCAATATTTTTGATTGGTGCAATTTATTCTCTACCGAGATATATAGCCAGTAGCCCTCAAGGTGTGTATCAGTCGAAATCCCGAGATGCACCTGAAGGATGACATAAGACCGCTGATCCCAGTAACCCCTGAGACTTAGGTTGATTCACAAAATCAGCCTGAGGATCAACTCCTAGCTTGGCAGAATACTTCGGGACACAAAAAGCGGTGTGCAAAGTCCTCGAGACTCAGGTCGATCCACCTAGTTGGGAGACCATGTGGTGAGTACCCCCTAGTCCAGGACACCGTCAGTAGCCCCCTGAACCGGTCTTCAAGTTGGGGACGCTCCTCGATCCTTCTGAACCGTTCTTCATCTTTGGTCGTTGGTCTTGAAAACTGGTTCAACAAATCTTCTCATCTTCGATCTTGAGGATCACCGAAGTAAATCCGAAGAGTTTACACGTCGGGTATCCGAGGAGCTCCTTTAAGTTATCGGCCTTAATCAATGCCTTGTTATTTTTATGCCACACCTCGGGTTTGAAGTTGTTCCCGGGCGGTAGTGTCCTCTTGCGTCCGAGCTCCAACGCTGGACTGTATTCGAGGTATCTTTTCAGCCGAGCACCAACGCCGAACAGCTTCCGAGCTCCAACGCCGGAATGTATCCGAGCTCCAACTCCGGACTATATCCGAGGTGTCATAGATCACCTTGGTTCAAAAAAGTTGAAGGAGTTTAGCCGAGCTTAATGCTGGAAATGCCCTCTATGGAACCAGCCACTGGCGCCCGAGCTTTATGCCGGACTGCTTCCGAGGTGGTGCACCACCCGATTTTTTGTCAATATTTTTGATTGGTGCAATTTATTCTCTACCGAGATATATAGCCAGTAGCCCTCAAGGTGTGTATCAGTCGAAATCCCGAGATGCACCTGAAGGATGACATAAGACCTGATCCCAGTAACCCCTGAGACTTAGGTTGATTCACAAAATCGGCCTGAGGATCAACTCCTAGCTTGGCAGAATACTTCGGGACACAAAAAGCGGTGTGCAAAGTCCTCGAGACTCAGGTTGGGTGTCGGAGTAATTGGACACGGGTATCCCGAAGACGGCGAGACAATATTTCAAGACATCGGGGCTAGCAAAGCCCCTCAGTCCGACTGCCCGGCCGCTCCTGCCGGCTCCCCGTCCGACTGCTCCACCCGGCCGGCTGCCAGCTGACCGACTGCACCGACTAGCCGGCTGCTGACTGCAGCCCGACCCGGCATCGACAAGACCCCGACGAGACGGCCATACCGCGGACAAGACAACCGTACCGCAACACCATCATGTATAGTGTCACTTGTCCCCTGGCACTATTCATGAAGTGACCTAGGGGACAAGCATGACATGCACCATGCCTTGCTCCCATACCTCCACATAGCTTAGATACAAAGCTACCCTCTCCTATAAAAGGAGACACACATCCATCCATCCATGGATGGACTCACACGTACACACACAAGCAAGCTAGCTAGCAAGAGAGCTAGCTAGCCATCCATCCATCCATTCCCACGGGCAAGCATGCCCAAGCACACATACGGCCATGCTCATGGCCGGCCACTAAAGCGTGCCTTGTGCACACATATATGGAGCCAGATGCCCATGGCACTGCCCCCAGATACAGCTCTAGGAGCGCTTTGTACTGCCCGATGTACAACCCAGATATATATGCTCAGACATGCAGGAGTAGGGGTATTATCTCTCCGGAGAGCCCCGAACCTGGGTAAACTAGCGCGTGCTACTCGCATACCCGCTCCCGGGCCTATCAGCAGCAGTCTTACCCTCACACAAAGCCCTTGTGGCATCTGTCGCCTTACACCCCCCCCCCCCCCGTGAGAATACCACGACATTGGGTGCGGCCGACCAACGTGAGGATCATAATCTCCTCGAAAACTATATTGCACTTAAATTTTCTGCATTAGATTGCCAATGCAGTAGCCCCCGAGACACTGGTCGGGTGGCAACACCAGATCAGGGGATCGATGTGCCCCTTTAATATTTATAATTAATGAGCGTGAAGCCCAGTAGCCCCCGAGCCTTAATGTGGTCACATGTGGCCGAATTAAGGATCGATATCCGGAGTAAAATCACAAATTATGTGTAATAATTCTTTGTATCCAAGTACTTGACATCATTAATGCTCGGATCCGCATTGTCCAAAACTTTGTTGACCGACCATCAGCTTCAACCTCCTCGGCCAGTAGCTGGGGAGTGTTTGTCCTACTTTATTAAGCCTTTATAAGGGCAAAGGTTTACGGCAAACAAGGCAATCCGGTCATACAGTTTTATAAACAAAGGTACGCGGAGAGATATGTTATATTACTTTTTTAATGTAAGAAACATAAGGAAAATAGTCCCGCTATCGGTTCCTTTCCTTGGGTTGTCATGCTGACCATGATCATGAAACCTCACCTCCGATCAATGTGGGAGGAAAATATTGAGGATTTAGTTCGGAGAAAGTTTCCGAACTCTATGGTATTGATGAACCGAAATTTTCACTTCCATCGTTACCGACCAATTATATCCTTTAAGATTGCTAGGTTTCGGCTTCACCCAGTCTGAGGTACTAACTCGGATGACCCGGTAGTAACAATCACAGAGGTGCTCCCTTTACCGCCTAGCCGAACAATCGGGAACGTAGGGGTAAGCACAGGGGCCAGGCAACCCAGCTTGGCCAAAATCTTAAGTCAAATTGATGCATATTTATGGCTTTATAACGATGATTGTGGAAGGCGGCCCTCGTATATTGAATACAAACGCTCATGATATGTTTATTTTCACTCCATTGCGACCATTTATCAGTTGAAAGCGGCCCATCGTCGGCTTCCACCCCCTTGTAGATGCTACGCAGGATGTTTCCGCATAACAAAACAACCCTTAGCCGACGTCTCGGTGCCCGAAGGCGGCTGTGTTAGCGGAAATAGGGCAATCAGATATGCGGGCTTTATAACTTTCACTTAGTCATAGGAACTTAAAGTTGGGAGGCCAGTTACTAGCCCCCGGTTAGTGTTCGGCGACAGTCGAGGTCAAGCCGTAAACACTTCAGCCAATGTTATGAAGACCATCATTTAACACGGGGTGACCTCTATCGACCTTATAGTTTAATACAGTCATCGGATCGCTGACCAGTTTACGCATATTGTGACAGTCAGTTTTCGGCTTTCTCCACTGAGGCGCTTAACCATGCTAGCTGGAAGCGCAATCGCAGTGGTTCTCCCTTTGCTCACCTAGCCGAACAAAGCGGATCGTAGGAGGCAAGCACAGGAGCCGGGCAACCCAACTATTGACCAAAGACACAATTCGAAACCGATGCATATATAGCAATGTCCGAGAATGTTTTTGCCGAATCTCTAAAGGTGTCTGGCGTTGCACTGCGAGACTAATGCTGGAAACACACAAATAGTTTAAAAGTGCCATAGGCTTGGAAAACCAAAAAACTTCAGTAAAAACTGGACATCCGAACTAGATCAAGTGTTCGGTGCCAAATTGAAAATTGGTCTTAGAAAAAAAGGTGCTTCTGTCTTGCTTTAACATGACACATCCTATCTCAAGACTTCAAGCGGGCCAGCCTACGGCTTCAACCTCCTATCCCGAAGGGGGAGTACTTCTCGTAGGCTAGTTTAGCAAACTAAACTCTAGCGGCTTTGAGAGAGAAATTAGGCTCCTCGGCTATTGACCACACACCCGCGTCGAAAAAAGGAGTGATAGAAAAAGACTTTGCAACGACTAAGAAGAAGAACACTTATTATAAAACAACTCATACTAATTTAAGAGCCCCCAAGTGACTTTGGGTAAAAGAATTTTATGTATAATGATTGTACGTACCGAAGCACTAATATCATATCTGTGTTCACCCGAACTTTAAACACGTCTTAACCGACCGTCGGCTTCTCCCTCTTCGGTCAAGGGCCGAAAAGTGTTATGTACTCCACCTGTCGAGAATATCGACGGCGTTTCTGATAACCAGGCAATCAGGCCATAAGGCTGTAACAGACAAAGCGCGCTCAGGGAACTTATGCTATATTACTGACGAAGTGTAAGAAGCATCTTCGAAGAAAATAGTACCCCCACCGATACCTTTCTTCGGTTGCTCATTGTTACTATGAGACTTGTGCAATAGATTTTTGTACTCATGAGTTCCGTTGTGTGCCGACCATGATTGAAAACAATAAGAGCGCTAGCTTTCGGCTTCACCCAGTCTGAGGTCCGGCTCGGATGACCCGATCGTGAGAATCGCAGAGGTGCTCCCTTTACTCCCTAGCCGAACAATCGGGAACGTAGGGGTAAACACAGGAGCAAGGCAACCCAGCTTGTGGAACACTTAAGTCAACATGGTGCATATTGTGGTGTAATACACGAACAAGGAACGAAGCCATACAAGTATAATCATATGCAAGAGGAAAGGCTTCATAAAGGAAGCCCCCAAGTAAACGGGGTATTTGAATTTGTGTGTCACAAACAAAGTTTTGACAAGGAAGTTTTTCACAAACAACTTTTTGCCAAAAAAGTACAATGCTTGGTCAAAGCGAACAAAATTTAAAACTGAAAGTCTTTGAGCATGAAAGCGACTTAGCTGGTTAATGTGTTCGGCATTGATGACGCGGTCCGAGCTTGATGCGGGACAAGGTTCCATCCCCCAAGCCGGTCCTGAGGTGGCGGAGCGAAGAGCTCGGCACTCCAAAGTGGTGACATAGCACGGCCAATGCAGGCCGGCAAAGTGACGCCGAAGCCCCCGGCGTGGTTTAATGAAGTGAGGACGAAGGCCCCAGTCCAGCCAAGGTGACGTGGTATGTCTGTACGCCAAGGTGATAACACTGCCCGACCCGGATCATTTACCTGTGCACAAAAAATAATGCAAACCGGAGATGATAGTAATAATAATAAATTAAAAAAGTTGCACAATTAACAATTTATGCAAAGTGAGTAATAAAAGAAATATGGCCCGTGTGCCGAACAGTCGATGAGGTAGAGTTCTCTCAACGATGCCACAGTCCCCGAGGCAACCGAACATGTCGGTATGGCAATTTGACCAACAAGGTGATCATGCGAGCCGATTTATGCCGATTGGGACGACGACGTCGGCTTGCCGAAGTGACCGCGTGACGCAGTCGAAGTCGATTACCTACACACATAAAATAGTGCGGTCCAAACAATAATAATATATATATATATAAAATCCTTGCATAATTGCTTTACGCAAAAATAATTTATTTAAAGAGATGTGGCCTGGTGCCGAAGCCAACGTCGATGCAAGGCGTCGGCGTGATGCAGTGAATGCCTGACAAAGCCTGAATTTGCAGGGCGATCCGGGCTCTAGATGCGGCGTTCGCCGAACTGCGGACGGGAAACTGACCGAACCATCGCGCAACGATCGTTAATGCGGCCATCATTTGATAGACCTATGTACAGATGATGGAACAAACCAGAGTAATAATTCCTCGGGAAAAATAAACCCAAACAAGAAAAAATTACTAGGATTAATAGCACCTGGTTTATTTGTTGTAGCGATCCGAAGGAAAGTGGCTCCCAAAATTGGGACTCGATCCGCACACCCATTGCCTGATGGGCGATGAAGCGACGAGATGGCGATGCTGGCAAAGGTTGGCTCGCCGAGGTAAAGCCCCCGGTCCAGCTAACGTGACGAAGCCGGTCGGCTAGTGATGCCGAAGTCTCCGGAGTAGGTTGATGAAGAGATGGCGAAGCCCCCGGTCCAGACGAGGTGACGGAGTAGGTCGGTAAGGAGATGTTGCAGCTACCATGTCAGCCGAGGTGTTGAAGCAGTTCGGCATGATGGACATCGGCTTGAAGAAGCAACAGTGCGGCCATGCCGACGCAGGTCTTAACTTGTGACACGGTCAATGCCAGTTTGGTGAAGTGACCATGAGGTGATGCCGGTGTGCCCGCTTCGTGTAATCCGTGGGGCAGCGATGTTGGTGATGATTTATTCTTGGCGATTCCGAACTCTTGTTTGGCTCGCCGAGATGGGGATCTGAAGAAGTTGAGCTCGGCTCAACAAAGCGACGACGTGTCTAGCGCAGGTCGGCAGCCGTGGAGCAATATTGCCGGACTGGTTTGACACCAACGTGATGGTGAAGATTACCTCAGAGGAGGCTTAAAATTTTATGGACACGTGTTTAAAAACAAGGCGCAATACCCTAGAAAAAAATTCCTTCAAAGGGGTTGTCCAATATCCCGTTCATGAAGAAACATGAACTCGGGCCGGATTCGTATTAGCGCAGAAAACAGATCCGAAAATTGGTCCAGTCATCGGAAGGTTCCCGGAGTTTGAACCGTCGGATCGAGCTGAAATTTGGAGGGATGGTGGATATGGGATTTCCACAGCAGATGAACGGTTGGATATTCCAAAGGACCTCTGAGCCGGGCTCTGGAGACCACGCCCTAAACTCGTCCGGATTCCCATCCAGATTTGACAGGGCTCTGGTATATCGTAGATTGCCAGAGATTCCTCCATCGGAACTCGACGAAATTTTGCATGGTTGTTGTAGACTTAATCCCGCACAATTCCACCGAAGGAATCGTCAAAGCGATGCTCGAGGAGGTGGTGGCAGCGGATACAAGTTTGCTGTCCAGAAAAATAGCACGGTCACACGGGGGCAATGTTGACGTTGAGCCCCCGGGCTCCGTGGATGATTCCTCCGTGATCTTGAGAGAGATCGGAGTTGATGTTGATGAAGGTCATTGTCCGAACATGACGATCCGACGTGGAGTGCTGTCCTCGGTCGAGCCAAGGTGACCAGTCGAGCCGGTGACGAAGATGCTGACATTGCAGCTAATCTGCAGACGAGCCATTGATCCTTTGCTGATCACACAACGGAACTCTCAATGAAAACACCATTGTCGGTGTCAAAACCGGCAGATCTCGGGTAGGGGGTCCCGAGCTGTGTGTTATGGATCGATGGGTAACGGGAGACAGGGGACATAATGTTTACCCAGGTTCGGGCCCTCTTAATGGAGGTAATACCCTACTTCCTGCTTGATTGATCTTGATGAATATAAAGATTACAAGAGTTGATCTACCTCGAGATTATATGTTGTGGTCTAAACCCTAGAGGTATGATGAGTAATGTCATAATAATCTATCGACTAGCCTAGCCTCAGCTTATATAACATACCGGAGGCCTAGGATAACAAGAGTCCTAGCCGAATACGTTGGTGGAGAGGAGTCCTTGTCTTGATCACCAAGTCTTGTGGAATACTCCTTGTATGCGGCATGAGCTGCCCGAAGTGGCCCATGAGTGAACCGTTGTGGGGGTCCTCGGCCCGATCCACCTAGTCGGGAGACCATGTGGTGAGTACCCCCTAGTCCAGGACACCGTCAGCCGCCGCCCTCTCCCCGACTGCGCCGAAGAAGACACCGAAGGGCAAGTCTGGTTTCTTCGGCATGAGGGCGAAGCCCTCTGTGAACTTCGGACTGGAGTTCTCCGACGCTGGGCAGCATTCGTGGCTCGGCACGTATCCCACCGCCGATGAGGCCGCGCGTGCCTACGACGTGGCAGTGTGGCATGCCGGACGACCGAAGACGGACCTAAACTTCCCGGAGGTCGAGTCCCATGCGGTGGCAGAGTGGCTCGTGCCGCAGGGCATCCGGATGGAGGAGATGCCGGCTAAGATGGCGAAGAAGAGACCGGGGGTTGTTGTCGCTCCCGGCGAGAGCGACGAGGCGGCGTTGGCTTGGTTTGCGCGATTTGTAATTTGCTGCAAAGCCATCCCTAATGAAATGCTATTTGCTACATTTTTTAAATAGGGAAATTATTCCGATCAGCCAACCATAACTCAACAGACCAATCTCTAATGAAATGCTATTTGCTACATTTTTTTAATAGAAAAATTATTCCGATCAGCCAGCCATAACTCAACAGACCAATCCGAACCCACATTTTCTAAAGTAAAGAAATTATTTCCCTTGATAGATCAAGATGCCAAAGTGTCATTTGCCCGACTGCTATGTTCCTACACACGCAGAGCAAATTATTTTTCAAATCATGGAATTAAGAAAAGGAAGAATATTATGATGTTCGTGGCACTTGCCAGGTCTGCCATGCTACCATGGCATCGTCTTTTTAGTCTCTACCCACGTGCCGAGTTGAGAAATAATCTTCAGATATACCCACTGCTAACACACTCACGTACATAATGGCCCTTGGCTGATTGATTTGGCTGGCTGTTAACACAAGCACACAACACACAAAATCAGTCAATGGGCACACGTATGCATTGTTTACTTTATTCCAATTGTGATGCAATCAGGACACCTACTCGCCCCGTCCGCTCGCCCGTCACGGTAATTGCCTACTCGCTGCTGGTGCCAACCGCTCGACCTCGCCACCGCCGCTCACCACTCAGTCTTCACCGGCTGCCCATTGCCTCTTGCGCCACCCGCGCGCTCGCTCGGCCCAATGTTGTTGATTGGAATGTGGGACTGAAGGTAATCCATGGACATGTTTTAGTTCTGCTTGGCATCAATATTTGGTACTTGTCAATCCATCTAACGCACAAAAAAAATCGACTCTCAGACAGAAAAGTGATCTAACTCATTTGCCGAGTACCCTGCTCTAAAACTCTGTGACAAATGAATCTAGTAGAAGTAAAAACGGCAAGAAGCCCTCAGCTCAAACTATAACATAGCTAAAATTAATTAATTTAACAATAGGGCTTCAATAGTTGGAACACTGCAGTTTTATTTATATGGACTTATACTAAAGAAAATTTAGGTATGGAAGAGAAAAACATCACCTCCAATCATTAACATCCCAATATTCTGAGGTAGATTTGGCACTGACTTCTCTAGGATAGCAAGTCCAATGTCAACGGCAATACGCAATAGGAAGCGACATATGAAATCATGTGGTCCATAGCAATTAGAGTCCTTCTCAAGAACTTATCCTGCTTCGATAACCACATATGAACCAACCATAGAAGCGTGAAAAGTGAATGCATTATTGGTGCATATAGAGGACTACATATCACATTCTCTTGCCATCTCTCAAACTTAACGGTCACATCTCGTTACTTCTGATTCCACACTGTTCTCTCTCAAATTAATTAGTGATTGCATCACAACACAGCGGATTATCTTCATCAACTCCAAACAGGATTCAAGTCAGCATTGAAATCTACAGGAAGACCATGGATCAGTAATCTGAGAAAGGAAAGTCATGACAGAAATAATCAAGATGCTATAATCACTTGATATATAAGCGTGCTAATTACATAGCAGTGTAAAAACAACTGATTGGAACAATACAAATAGAACTGAAAATTTTCTGTTAAGTGAGGAAATCAGAACTATTGTTTAGCTTACTAAAAATCATGCTTCATTTAACAACATAAGAGCTCAAACTAAGTTCACGTGGCTTCTGTTCAAGAAAGAGTTCAGTAGTATAGTGATCATGAATTGTTCAGCACAAGAAAAAGAAGTGCATGGCGGTTTTACCAGACAACGCGGCAGGAACCGCACAACCGCACACACACGCTGATCAACAGCAGCAAGCACACAGCGTCACAGTGATACACAGCGGCAGGGGCATACCACGCACACATGCGCGGCAACAACAACCACACGCGCACATCAGCAAGCAAGCGGGCATGCCAGCGGATATAAAAATCTCAATGGTGGCCTGTCTCCCTCAAACTTCCTTGACAACCCCACTGAACTTGACACCTCATGCCCCTCATGTCTCTCTCACTCTCCCTTCCATCCAACAACGCCCTGCCTTCCAGCCATCGTCCTCGTCTTTCTCGGATTGATACAAAACATAGGGTAAATAATTGGATGCTTACTTAGCATGTTGTACCTGCTTCTGTAAGTGACTCAATGGGACAAGCGCACGAAACATTTCAAAACATGAAGTGAAGAGCTGCCAACCGTAGCAATTTTCTTAATGTATGTACTATTAGTTGGCAAAGGAAATTGATTTTGTGCCACCAAATGAATGCACATCATCTCGTCCGCTTATTCTGGATGGCTAGAGATATGCAATCCTTTTGCCGGCCAATTGACAATAATGGCTGAAGCAAGTTTATACAAATACATAGCAATGGACATCAAAAATGATATAAGGAACTAAAGCTAAGAGTACCCCCTATTTCTTTAGTTTCGTCAGATTCCTCATCTTCAGCATCTTGACCATATTTGTCAAGTCGTCATCAGGCCTAAGCCTGGCTCTGTTGTTGGCTTGGCTGTTGCATGCCACAACCATTATATCAATTAGAGAAAACAGAAGCAGGCCCTAATTAGTCCAGAGAAAAAAAATAGAGGTAACACATACCAGAAGTCCAGCCACAACCACAACTAGAGATAACATATCATGGCAGGCGGATATCAAAAGAACATGATCCAGAGCCAGAGGCTCGGGATAGACCAAATGCAGCGACCGTTGACAAATCCAAATTCAGTGTTAACAACAACCACTTATATATATTTGGACGTACATAGAAATTATATATTTCCTAATTGTTTGCATAACAAAAAGCATACTGCCTGCAAGAGAATGAAAGACTAACCTATTGATGAGCACAACAGTACATACCATCCCATCATGATGTTGCCATCTCTCACACTTGATGATTACATCTTGTTATTTCTAACATGTACACCATCGGGCGATTGCTTTATTAGAAATATATTTACACAATATGATCAGAGCAACATCAAGGAGTCAGATGCTGGTGCACAGATTCTCCTCAAATTCCACATGCAACCCTTGTAGAGAAGAACGACATATTTTTCTTAGGTGATTTTTGATCGAGCTCCTACAAAAAAATTCAAAGAAATCACGAGGAGCATGGAGCCAAGAAAACTAATCAGAGTAAATCATGAGAGGAGAAGCCTCTCAACCTACTATAGGGAATCGAGTCAACATTAATTCGTGTAAGAATTAAACCGTAATGTAGATCAACACTGTTGAATAGTTGATAAAATAACCCTGACACAACCCATTAATACAATATATAGTCACTGGAAGTAGATTGAGATTGTGCAGATATCATGATCTACGAACTGTATCTACGAATATTGATTGCAAAGTCACAAACAGAACCTCCTGACATCACAAAACAAATGTTTCATCAACAGAAACTCTAGCGAATGCCAATGAAGTAAAAATAAAGCCATAAATCCACGTCTCATTTTTTTGTTTGTAGAAAATGAACTGAGTAACAACAGCATGCAACTCGCAGAGGAGGGAATGAAGCTAGTAAAGAACCTGCCTAATTTTTTGTTATTCCATTATTAGTCTATGTGGACGAACACCTTAAATACTCTGCATTTCACTAAAGAGATAAGAAAGCAGTTGGGAAGTACTAAAGACTTAAAATGAGCCCCCCTCCCCCCAGAACTACAATAACATGCTAGCTGCAATGGAGCGAAAGTAAAAGGACTCGTGTTAGAACTTAGCAAGGCCAGCATGCCTGAAATAGAGCATATTTCTCTCAACATCGTCGAAACGTTGTCAGCTAGTATCCATGAGGGGTGAGACGAATAGGGTCACTTCCAAATAATTTTCATTGGCTACTATTACAGCACCAAGAATGGAAAAAATTTCATCACTCTGCATACAAAAGCAGAGGATAAGGTAGACCTTGGTTTCCTTGATTACCTGTATCACATCACACCTTTTCCTGCTCCCGATGCATGCACTCTTTGATCTGCACCATTGCTCGTGTTAAAGAAATATCTCATAAAAACTACACCTTCACTTGGGCATATTGGGAAACATTTCATATAACGTACTAAAGGATACTGATAATATGCATAAGTTATACTCCCTCCGTTTGAAAATACTTGTCATGGTTTTAGTTCAAATTTGAATTAAAGCCACGACAAGTATTTCGAAACTGAGGGAATAGTAAGAGATACACTGCCTCGATAGAAAAGCAGCTCTTTATCCAAAAAAGGAATGGAATGCCCTGAAATTTGTAACACAAGCCGTCTCTCACAAAAAAAGTAGCACAAACCTTTTATTTGAAAGACACAAATGTTGTTCTCTCTAATAACAGCTATACACGGCACAAGTTACATTCTTCAAAGAAACAATGTTATCACTTAATTAAACATAGAGGGTCCATAGCAGAAATGCTCACACATGTTGAGAACAAAATGCCATCAGTCCAAGACACCTCGCTGGATCTGTATCAAAAGGGCATTTGGTAGTACATAGAAGCATGGCATGAGCTATGAATCAACTTGATTCAATCCATGGTAAGGATGCACAAGCGTCTGAAGATATAGATACATCGAGATGACAATCTAGAATTTAGTACTAAACTCATTTAATCTTGTAGCTCAGGGAAGATTCAATCATGGAATTAGAGGCATACAATTGGCATGCTAGAGAAGAACTGACATGAAAGTAACTGATTACCAAGCTGCAATATTTCGAATAAACACTCCCAAGAACATTGAACTTGACCCAAGACCATCAACACACTTAATAGATAAGTAGTTGTCACACTCGAATCAATATCCATGTACTCTTTCGATCATATTGCTAAGTTACAGTTCAATTGTATAAATGAACCACAGTTCTTGAATCAATATTCATATATTTTCTACTCGCCTACTAAGTAAACCAATCACCTATATACAGTACTACAGACCACAATGTGCAGATAGATGAACGGAGTTCATTTGTGATATGTCACTGTAAAGTTCAGGGAAAAATACATGTACTCTAAATACTGAAGGTAAAAAATTTCTCAAGAGAAAATATATTAAAACAACATGAGATCAGGGTGAATGTACCACACACTCAACCCAACCCGATGTAGCTCTATTCATTGGATCGTTGTCTCCGGTGACTTTGATGTGAAGCTGCAAAAACCACCGATGCCCAAATCGAGCAAGGATGATATCCGAACACCACGTGGTCATCACAATTTTGACTGCGGAAACTTCTTCTTAGTGCTAATAATAATTTTCTGGAGTAACTAATAGTTTTTCAAAGAGATAAACACCAGCCTCATAATCACATACACAGAATAATGATCCAGTTTTCCTAGCAAGATCTCATAATCTATATAATACACAATTTGCTGACAGTTTGCATCAATGGAATAACCAGGACTCCTTGTCATAATGTCTGGGATTCTATATGGTATAATCAAGGTCAAAATATGTGGAAGTAGAACAAATGATGCACCTACTAAGCACCATATACTTCACCACTGGTAGCCCCTCCTCCATACACAATTGCATCAGAGGGGAGCAGAAAGAATAGATAGAAAAATTACATATGAATAGGCAGAGGCACACATACATTCTACATATCTTTTCGGAACTCAAGTTTGAGCTCTTAAGGGTTTTGTTCCTTCGTCTCGACCCACCAGACTTCAGAAAACACAATATGTGGAGAGATTTCAGCACACATTAGATTTTCCTGGGCAATGGAACTGGAGTACTTCAGCTAACCGAATCAGCATGAGGCATGATGTGAAATGAGTTAGTGGTAGCTTTTCAGGTGAGAGGTGAGATGCTGACCATGCTCTCGAAGGCGTCCTCACAAGAGTCGCCCTTGGCCGACCTCATCATTTGCAGCATCCGGTACTTGTTCTTGGGGTCACACATGCGTTCCCAGCAGCTTCATCCTAACCCAAAGATCCAATTTTGCATCAGAAAATCTCGAGAAAGAATTACAGAATTCATCGGATTGATTAATTTCTTCATGGGGCCGGAACCTGACCTCTCTCCTTCTGACCCATTCTCCTTCAAGCGAGTTTACGCTGCTCCTGCTGAACTCACGATGGTGAAGGGAGAGGGGGGAGGGTGCAGCTTGCGGCAAGCTGGCAACAGATCTTGTCGATGTCGAGGCAGTTGTTGGGATCTCGATTGATGTTGCGGCGGGGAGGGGGTCAAGTGGTGGCGGCGCAAGTTCTGCTCCCTATGCGCCTCGGATGTGACGGAAACGGTGGGGCACCGAGGACTCGCGGGCGTCGGCCAGTGCCCGGGCGCTGAGGAGTCGGCATCATCAGGCAGGGCAAGGAGATCGCAGAGAAAAAGAGAACGGCGGCGCGAGGACGCGAGGAGTGCATGCGTCGGGAGGATCGTGTCCAGGGCTTGCGTGAATGGCTTGGTCTTCGGCGGCCACCTCGAGCCCCTTCCGTCACGGCCGCACGATCTCAGATCCGGGAGCCGCTTCCTTGACGAGTGAGGGAGTCCTGGACTAAGGGGTCCTCGGGCGTCCGGCCTGTTATCCGTGGGCCGGACTGATGGGCTATGAAGACATGAAGACCGAAGATTGTACCCGTGTCCGGATTGGACTCTACTTTGCGTGGAAGGCAATCTTGACAACCGACTATGTAGATTTCCTCCGATGTAACCGACCCTATGTAACCCTAGATCTCTCCAGTGTTTATATAAACCGGAGAGCGTAGTCCGGATAGGGATACTCATTACCATATTCACATAGGCTAGACTTCTAGGGTTTACCCATTACGATCTCGTGGTAGATCAACTCTTGTAATACTCATATTCATCAAGATCAATCAAGCAGGAAGTAGGGTATTACCTCCATACAGAGGGTCCGAACCTGGGTAAACATCGTGTCCCTCGTCTCCTGTTACCATCGATCCTAGACGCACAGTTCGGGACCCCCTACCCAAGATCCGCCTGTTTTGACACCGACATTGGTGCTTTCATTGAGAGTCCCACTGTGCCGTCGCCAAGAGGGTTGATAATTCGCCTTGTTCTCAAGGATAATGTCATCTCCGGAGGAGCCCTGGCCCCAGGCCAAACCCTCCGGCTGGGCGGCTTCGTCATGACCGCCGGGTCGGCCCTTAAGCCGACGATGGCCTCTCAAGTCATCGAAAATCACCTCCGCGTTGATCCCGAATACTCCGCCCGGATGGATCCAACGGAGTTATCATCGTTGAACGAACTCCTGGATCACATGGCCGCCTTGGGGGTTGCTACGGACTACGATCGGGTTGGGCTTAAACCCGACCAGAGAGAAATTAAAACTCCGCCGATCACCCACCAGATAGCGGTAGTCGAGGAGCGGAGCAACTCTTCTACTATATTGAAGACGAAATATGTTTGGATCTCCGATCTTGAAGGGCCGGATATTCTTCGGCAGAAAGGCATGTCCCTTCCTCCGAACATGGAGTCGGATGATGAGCCTAAAAAATCAGTCGATACCTCGGAGCCCGAACTTCCAGGTCCGGTAGATCTCCAGACTCCGGATCCAAAATCAGGGCAGGGTTCGGATTTCGTTCCACCCACCCACCCAGACATAGACGCTCTCATGAGCATCAAACAACAGTCTCAGGAAACGGTCCACCACTTCTGGGCCAGATTCCTCCTTGTCAAAAATAAGGTAAAAGATTGCCGCGACAAAGACGCGATAGCGGCATTCTGCAACAACTGCGCGGACGAAGGTATCCTCAATGCCATCAATCGCCGCCGCATACTAAAGTTCGCTGACTCAGCAAGTACCGTACAAAAGTATAGCGTGATGGAAAGCGTCTGGAAAACTCAGGCAGCTCGCTGGGAACCGTCGGTCCCAACCCAACTCATTCTACAGGCGAAGAGGACGCACCCCCGTGGCACGCGTAGCCGAACAGTCAAAAAACATAAACCCATTACGCTGCACGGCACCGTTCTGGAGGGATGGCTCAATGGCCCATGCAAAATACACACGACGTGGGATACCGTGGCAACCCACAACCTTAGAGCATGTTGGATACTTCGGCAGGTAGCCAAGAGCGGCGAGGACATCCTTATCAAGGACACCCCAGAACAACACCCCCCCAGCAAATGACGACAATAGAGTATTGACAGTCTTCGAGACATTCGCTTCAAACAATAAGCATAAAAGGGCACTGCGCGATCTCGCCGAAGTTTGCCAGGTCGCCGCAATTGACCCCTGGAATGACACGGCCATAACCTTTAACGCCAGTGACGAACCTAAATACAGAACGGTCTGAGCGCCAGCTGCATTAGTCCTCAGTCCCATCATGGACGGTTTTTGACTTACAAAAGTCCTCATGGACGGCGGCAGCGGACTAAACCTCATTTACGAGGACACGCTCCACAAGATGGAAATAGACAGGAACCGCATCGAGAAAAGTAGCACAACCTTTCGAGGTATCATTCCCAGCCGGGAAGCGCGGTGTGCGGGAAAATTACACTTGATGTGGTATTCGGCACGCCGGAGAATTATCGGTCCGAAGAAATAACTTTCCAGGTGGCCCCTTTCAACAGTGGATACCACGCCCTGTTAGGGCGAGAGGCCTTCATGCGCTTTCAAGCCATACCTCATTATGGGTATATGAAGCTAAAAATGCCCGGGCCTAATGGAATAATCACCCTCGTCAGCGATCCGGATATAGCACTCCGCGCCGAGAACAAAACCGCATCCTTGGCCCTCGAGGCATTATCTGAGGCCCTTGCAGCTGAAGAACTAACTGCACTACGCTCCACTGTGGATAGAGACGATGTTATCCTGGACAAATGACCCAAATCCACTTCCTTCAAGCCAGCAGAAGAAATGGTCAAATTTCAGGTCCATCCAACAGACCCGAAGAAGACAGCCTCCATCGGAGCGCAACTCAGCCCCACTGTCGACGCCGCACTGCGAGACTTCTTGCGCGAAAACTGGGATATATTCGCCTGGCACCCCTCAGATATGCCAGGAATCCCGCGCGAGTTGGCCGAACACAGCCTCGACATACTAAAGGGATATAAGCCGGTCAAGCAAACACTGCGGCGCTTTTCCGAACCTAAACGACAAGCTATAGGGGAGGAGCTAGCCAAACTCATCGAGGCCAGATTCATCAAAGATATTAAACATCCGGACTGGCTGGCAAACTTGGTAATGGTACCAAAGAAGGATAAATCCTGGCGCCTATGCTTCGACTTCAAAGACCTTAACAACCTTTTAATATCTTTCTTCATGGTGTACGTTGCAGAGACTGTATTGCCCTGCGATATTATACATGATTCACCTTGAGTGCGTATGTACGAAGAGAAAGAGGCCGAGTTGGATCGGCATGACAGCCTAGACGCCCTGGAGGAGGAGCGTGACGTCGCCAAAGCCCGTTCAGCATTTTATCAACAGCAGGCTCGAAGATATCAAAGCAGAGAAGTACGGGCCAAGACTTACAATGTTGGCGAACTCGTTCTACGCTTGCCGGAGAAGAAAAAGGACAAACTCAAGCCTAAATGGGAGGGTCCCTTCATAATTGACGAAGTTCTTACCAGAGGAGCGTACCGTCTTCGTGACGCATCAGACAATCGCCTCGAGCCGAACCCCTGGAACGCGGCCAGACTCCGAAGGTTCTATGCCTAGCGCCGAACTCTTTGTTAGTCTCCTTCTCCCCTATAGTTCCCATTACTTTTTCTCTCTTTTACACATTTTTTTCACTTTAAAGCTGTCATTCGGCTTAACCGAACACTGCTGACGTACACATCTTTACATATGTACGCCCATTATACCTGGGGGCTTCTTTAACAGAAGCTTGTTAATATTATTTTCCGAGCGTCAAGCTCATCACACATACGCGTTTTTCCCGTATGTCTTTTCTTCACCATTATATGCATCGATATGACTTAAGTTTTGGCCAAGCTGGGTTGCCTGGCTCCTGTGCTTACCACTACGTTCTCGATTGTTCAGCTAGGTGGTAAAGGGAGCACCTCTGCGATTGTTACTGCCGGGTCATCCGGATGTGTACCTCAGACTGGGTGAAGCCGAAAGCTAGCGTTCTTAAGGGAATATTCGGTCGGTGGATGAAAAATGTTTTATGCACTCACTCTATTGTGAACCCCCAGAAGCTATACACACTGTGATTTTCACATCACAATTCGGACATGTCTACTAATGCATGCACACCCAGGGAAAGGAACCCTTAATGAAACTATTCTCCCTGGAAGATGTTTCTTACAATCTCAATGTAATATAACATAACTAGCCGGATACAACTTGTCTGTTCAAGCAACTATGACCCCTACGCTTAGTTTTCCACGCATACCCCGGCCTATTCGGCCGTGACGGTATTCGGAAAAACTCCGCACCTTCGGGTCCGGAGGTTGAAGCGAAAAGGTCTGCCATGAGAAATGATATACAATTCAGCTAGAATTCCACATGGTGAGGAAAGTACATAGTCACTTGGACACAAACACTTCCTCCTCTATACCATCTAATAGGCAGTCTAACTTACAGTCCTATCGGAATATTTGGCGGCCACCTCTACTTGGTCATATACTAAACTAACGGGAATTTCTTCCCCATTTGGCCCTTAAGGTCCAACCCGGGCTATGTGATTAGGATTCATCTTGGTATATCGCGTTTTCACCATGGCCCAGGCCTCTCGCGCACCCTCTCGGCAGGCCGATATCTTCCATAATCGGATACGCCGCCGCGCTCCCTTGAACAGCTCTACAAGCTCCTCCATACTTCCTGGAGGGGAGGCAGATGGCCATAAGGCCTTGGCAACACTCCGCATGGCCAGCCGAGCATGCTCGTGCACTTGCGACAGTCTTTGCAGCAGATCACTTGCTGATCCGGACACCTCCTCTTCAGGACGGCCCGTCAATATACCTGCAAACATAGCTACATCAGTTCCATTTATCTTTGAACTACTTGAAAAACAAAAAA
Source organism: Aegilops tauschii subsp. strangulata (assembly GCF_002575655.3). Lineage (NCBI taxonomy): Eukaryota > Viridiplantae > Streptophyta > Magnoliopsida > Poales > Poaceae > Aegilops > Aegilops tauschii. Next base: position 383,735,994 of record NC_053037.3, on the reverse strand, counting down.
AAAGTTCGGAAACATACTGAATATACCGCCCCGCAGCCTCTTGTTCTCCTTCACGGAGTCGGCTAGCTGGGCCCGCACATCTTTCAACTCTTCACCCAACGTAGTGTTGGAATCCTGCAGCTTGTTTTTCTCGTCCCTGACATGGGTCAGCACACGCTCGCCCGCGGTGTGTTGCCTCTTTTCCTCTCTTTCTCCCTCTTGGGCGATCTTCAACTTCTTTTCAAGTTGTTCAGGCGACCCTATTATGCGATTAGTGGCAGTATTAGCACAGTTGGTATACAATTATTGTTCCTCGATGGAGGGGAATGTTACCAGTGGACAGCTTCTTGAAGTTCTCCAGCTCGGCGGTAGCAGCATTTAGCCGCGCCCGACACTGTTCCAGCTCTTGGGTTAGCAGGTTGTTCTTCTCTGTAAGAACCTAGTGATACAATGGTCCTTAAATCAGTTGTACCAACTGCTTTCAGTCCCGGCGGCTACTGGCATATGGCTATCCTATTCGGACAAAGAAAACTTACTTGCATGTCTGTTAAATGCTGCTTTGTGACTAAGCCCGTTTTGAGCAGCTCGGATGTACGCATCAGGCGAGCTGAAAGCATTGAATGCCTCTTCCGAGAACTTAGGGTCTCGTAAAACAGCGCTAAAACGCAGATGGTTCATGGCGCTCTCCACTTCCGAGTTGGTAACGGACATATTCTCCGAACCCTCGGCCGAAGGACAGTCCAGCATTGTTCCCATGTCAGCTCCCGTCTCGCCGACGGGGCCTAAATCCCGAGCGCCGGGAGTACAGCCGGCCGGACCCTCGGACTTAGTCCGGTGAACCTTTTTCCTGGTACCAAACAAACGTGCAAGTTACAGTTGGATGTGACTACTAAAGCATACCTTCAAATCCTTACCTCTTTGATGAGGGACCAGTCGTGTCTTCACCGACCTTCCTTTTAGAAGCCTTGCTCGGCGCCGGAGCCACTCTCTTTGGAGCCGCCCCTGGAGTAGCGTGGCGCGCCGAACGCCTCCCCTGTGGAGCACGAGACAATGCGATGGGTGAGGCAGTGCGAGGAAGCTCTTTCGAGTGAGATTTTCTCTTGATGACTTACGTGGGAAGCAGGAAGAAGACCAGGGTAATCAGCGATAATGGCCACTTCCGTGCCATCGTAGCTCGCCTGGTAAAACACCCCTCCCGCGAGTACCACGAATATATCCGGATCTTCTTCGAACCCAGAATCCAGCTCCCGGTTGTGGTTCTCAGGCTGTGGGGCGGGGATGTGAAATCCCTCGGTAATTTTTTGCCAATGCTGTCATAAGCGGATTAGAAATTTGTCAAAGGTAATCCGGGAGGCAGAATAAGTAGAGCAGAAGGATCGGGGCTTACCCAACTGGGTGGATTATACATAGAATATCCATCTCTGCGATTGATGCGAAGAAATTCCTCTTCCTCCCCTTTGAACAGCTCGGCCAGTATCTTGGCTAGAGCGGCAGGGGTGTCTGGACCTTTCCGACCACAGCGGGAGGCGTCGTCCTCCCCGTTGTAGTGCCACATTGGGAGCCCTCTATATTGAAGCGGCTGAACCCCTCGCACTATGGAGATCGCCACTACCTCAACCATTGTTAATCCGGACTGGGTGAGCGTCTTTATCTTGCCCAGGAGCTGACGAACCTCCGCACTGTCATCCTCTTCAAGGCTCCGGGGACGCCAACTATGGCGTTTCTTTAGCGGAACGCTTGCAAATTCAGGGAGACCCTTTCGAACTGGTCGGGAGGAAGGCCATTCCTTTGTTTCCCTCCTTAGTGTGCCGGACAGGTATCCGGTATCGGCGATGCGCCACACTTCGGCTCCACCCACTTCAAATATTGACCCCTCGTGGTTGCGCAGGACAAGACAGAACAATTTTCTCCACAATTAGAAATGGGCTTAAACAGCCAGAAATAACTCGCGTAGAGCGACGTAACCTGTGATCTGCAGGATAGAGGCGGGGGTGAAGTTGTGCAGCTGGAGGCCATAATATTCCAGAAGCCCTTGGAGGAACGGATGGACGGGAAATCCAACGCCTCTTAGCAGGTAGGGGACAAAGCACAATCGCTCCCCCCGGATGGATTCGGGAACTCCTCCGCCTGAGTCACGCCATTCAAGGAGGCCGACCCTGCTCGGACAGGGACCAGATCCGCGGGAGGAAAAAATCCCTGCGTTTGCAACTTTGCTAGTTGACTATGAGTCACGGAGCACTTCTCCCACTCGCTTCTCTTTGGGCTGGGGCGGGAGGAGGAGCTGGGAATGCTAGCCATGAGTGAGGGAGTCCTGGACTAAGGGGTCCTCGGGCGTCCGGCCTGTTATCCGTGGGCCGGACTGATGGGCTGTGAAGACATGAAGACCGAAGATTGTACCCGTGTCCGGATTGGACTCTACTTGGCGTGGAAGGCAAGCTTGGCAATCGACTATGTAGATTTCCTCCGATGTAACCGACCCCATGTAACCCTAGATCTCTTCGATGTTTATATAAACCGGAGAGCGTAGTCCGGATAGGGATACTCATTACCATATTCACATAGGCTAGACTTCTAGGGTTTAACCATTATGATCTCGTGGTAGATCAACTCTTGTAATACTCATATTCATCAAGATCAATCAAGCAGGAAGTAGGGTATTACCTCCATAGAGAGGGCCCGAACCTGGGTAAACATCGTGTCCCCTGTCTCCTATTACCATCGATCCTAGACGCACAGGGACCCCCTACCTGAGATCCACCGGTTTTGACACCGACAACGAGCACGTGCGCGTCGCGGACATGGAGCTTTGCCGCCTAACCTTGACGAGCAAGCGGATCCGACAATGGGGAGAAGGGTGGGAGCGGTGGAGGTGGCTGAGCGGGAGGGAAGCAGGGGCGGCGGCGGCTGCGGCGGAGCAAGAGATGGGGGCAGCGCCGCATCGGGAGGAGAGGGAACGAGAGCGGTCGCACAAGAGGGGTGGATCGAGAGGTGAGTTTTTTTTCGTGTGAGGGAGGCTAGGGCGTCGTCCGATTTTTTGTTCGTGCGAAGGGAATCGCTAGTCATTGTTGTCCCTGGTTAAATTTCGTAGGTTATTTTTCGTAGATTTTTTTAGGACAAAAAAACAGTGAAGGTGGGACGAAAATTAACTGTGGAATGGAGACTACCAACTGAGACATTAGGAGTAGAGATACGTATCCGGTTTGAGACTTAGAGTCATCCGGATCAGTGTCAAAGCTTGCATCGACGTAACCCTTTACGACGAGCTCTTGATCGCCTCCATAAACGAGAAACATTTCCTTAGTCCTTTTCAGGTGCTTAAGGATATTCTTCACCGCTGTCCAGTGATCCATTCCTGGATTACTTTGAAACCTTCCGGCCATACTTATGGCAAGGCTGACATCCGGTCTTGTGCACAACATCACATACATGATAGAGCCTATGGCAGAAGCATAGGGGATGACACTCATCTTCTCTCTATCCTTTGTAGTCGCTGGGCATTGAGTCTGACTCAAGTTCACACCTTGCAAAATAGGCAAGAACCCCTTCTTAGACTGATCCATTTTTAACTTCTTCAAAATCTTATCAAGGTATGTGCTTTGTGAAAGTCCTATTAAGCATCTCGATCTATCTCTATAGATCTTGATGCCTAATATGAAAGAAGCTTTCCTAGGTCCTTCATTGAAAAACTCTTGTTCAAATATTCCTTCACATTTTCCAAAAGTTCTATATTTTTTCCAATCAGCAATATGTCATCCACATATAATATTAGAAACGCTATAGAGCTCCCACTCAGTTTCTTGTGAATACAACATTCTCCAAAAACTTGTATAAACCCAAACGCTTTGATCATCTCATCAAAGCGAAGATTCCAACTCCGAGATGCTTGCACCAGTCCATAAATGGATCATTGGAGTTTGCACACTTTGTCAGCATTCCCTAGATTGACAGAACCTTCCGGTTGGATCATATACAACTCTTCCTTAAGGAAACCATTAAGGAATGTTGTTTTGACATCCATTTGCCAGATTTCATAATAAAAAAATGCAGCTATTGCCAACATGATTCTGATGGACTTAAGCATCGCTACGTGTGAGAAAGTCTCATCATAGTCAACTCCTTGAACTTGTGAAAACACCTTCGCCACAAGTCGAGCTTATAGAAGGTGACATTACCGTCCGCGTTCATCTTATTCTTGAAGATCCATTTATTGTAAATGGCCTTTCGCCCTTCAGGTAATACTTCCAAAGTCCATACTTTGTTTTCGTACATGGATTCCATCTTGGATTTCATGGCCTCTAACCATTTGATGGAATCCAGGCCCACCATCGCTTCTCCATAGCTCGTAGGTTCACCGTTGTCCAACAACATGACCTCTAAGACAGGTTACCGTACCGCTCAGGAGTTGTACGTACCCTTGTCGACCTATGAGGTTCGATAGTAACTTGATCCAAAGCTTCATGATCATCATCATTAGCTTCCTCTTCCACTAACGTAGGTGCCACAGAAACATCTTTCTGTGCTGCACTACTCTCTAGTTGAAGTAAAGGTTCAACAACCTCATCAAGTTCTATCTTCCTCCAACTCAATTCTTTTGAGAGAAACTCTTTCAAGAGAATGGACCCGTTCTTAGCGACAAACAATTTTCGTTTGGATCTGAGATAGAATGTATACCGAACGTCTCTTTTGGGTATCCTATGAAGACACATTTGTCCGCTTTGGGTTCGAGCTTTTCCAGCTGAATAGCCTTTTGACATAAGCATCATAGCCCCAAACCTTAAGAAATGACAAGTTAGGTTTCTTGCCAAACCACAGTTCATACGGTGTCGTCTCCACGGACTTAGATGGTGCCCTATTTAAAGTGAATGCAGCTGTCTCTAACGCATAACCCCAAAATGATAGTGGCAGGTTGATGTCTACTACACAACTTGTTTTTGTAGACTCATGGTGGGCCTCCAAGCGCAGAGTTTTGTAGGACAGTAGCAAATTTCCCTCAAGTGGATGACCTAAGGTTTATCAATCCATGGGAGGCGTAGGACGAAGATGGTCTCTCTCAAACAACCCTGCAACCAAAAATAAAAAGTCTCTCGTGTCCCCAACACACCAAATACAATGGTAATTTGTATAGGTGCACTAGTTCGGCGAAGAGATGGTGATACAAGCATAGTAACGATAGTAGATATTGATTTTTGTAATAGGAACAATAAAAACAACAAGGTAACAAGTAACAAAAGTGAGCACAAACGGTATTGCAATCCTTGAAAATGAGGCCTAGGGTCTGTACTTTCGCTAGTGCAATATCTCAACAATGCTAATATAATTGTATCATATAACCATCCCTGAACGTGCGATGAAGAATCACTCCAAAGTTCCTATGTAGCGGAGAACATAAGAAGAAACTGTTTGTAGGGTACGAAACCACCTCAAAGCTATTCTTTCTGATCAATCTATCCTAGAGTTCGTACTAAAATAACACCAAGCTATTATTTCTGATTGATCTAACCAAGAGTTCATACTAAAATAACACGATATGATAAACATAAACCAACTCTAATGTCACCTAGATACCCCAATGTCACCGCGAGTATCTGTGAGTTGATTATACGATATGCATCAAACAATTTCAGATTCATAATACTCAATCCAACACAAAGAACCTCAAAGAGTGCCCCAAGATTTCTACCGGAGAAACAAAGACGAGAACGTGCATCAACCCCTATGCATAGATTACCCCAATGTCACCTCGGGAATCCGCGAGTTGAGTGCCAAAACACATATCAAGTGAATCAATATGATACCCCATTGTCACCACGGGTATTCATAGCAAGACATACATCAAGTGTTCTCAAATCCACAAAAGTATTCAATCCGATAAGAACGAAGTCTCAAAGGGAAAACTCAATTCGCAACAAGATAGAGAGGGGAAAACACCATATGATCCAACTATATTAACAAAGCTCATGATACATCAAGATCGTGCCATCAAGAACAGGAGACAAACAGATTAAACACATAGCTACTGGTACAAACCCTCAGCCTCGAGGTTTGACTACTCCCTCCTCATCATGGTGGCCGCTGGGATGATGAAGATGGCCACCGGTGATGATTTCCCCCTTCGGCAGGGTGCCGGAACGTGGTCTATGTTGGTTTTTCGTGGCTATAGAGGCTTGCAGCAGCGGAACTTCTGATCTAGGGTTATTTCTGATGGTTTCTCTATTTATATGATTTTTGGCGTCGGTTTCACGCGAAGATGGGCCTCGAGGTGAGCACAACTCACCGGGGCAAGCCGGGCCCCTATGGCACGCCCTGGTGGGTTGTGCCCTCCACGTGGCTCTTCTGGCCCTCCCACGAAGCTTCTATTGCCTCTTTTGTTCCAAAAAAAATCATGAAAATTTTCATTGCATTTGGAGAACTTTTATTATTGCACAAAAAACAACACCACGGTAGTTCTGTTGAAAACAACGCCAGTCCGGGTTAGTTCCATGGAAATCATACAAAACCATATAAAATTGTTGTAAACATGGCACGAATACTTCATAGATTATAGATACGTTGGAGACGTATCTGCATCCCCAAGCTTAATTTCTGCTCGTCCTCGAGTAGGTAAATGATAAAAGAAATAATTTATGAAGTGTGAATGCTAGCATAGTGCATAAGTTTGATCAATGATAATTTCGACAAGTTTTTCTAGCATCATAACAGCAACTCTTTCTCATAAAACTTCTCATGTTAAAGTAGCAACCAATTCACATGTTAAAGTTCAAACAATGAATTCTCTTAAAACTCAACAACCTATATTATTAGTCACCAAACAATTGCAATTCAACTTTTTCAACAGAGTCTAAGTAAGAGCTCCACATACTCAATCATCATATAGTCTTCCATGATTGCTAGTACCCAAAGCATATTCTTAGAACAAATGGCATCCATCGAACACAGAGAAAGATAGGGGCTTAATGTTTCGCCTCCCAGGTCATTTATCATAGAGATAATTGTCAGCAATAATAAATCATGATCAAATATATTTGGCTGGACATATGTGCCTAGATCTTTCCCCGCCACATGATGCTTGACAACTAGATAATTGTTGAGGTTGAAATGAGAATGCATTCTATTGACTCTTGCATAAAAGTAAATACTGAAAAGTAGAAGATAGGCCCTTCGCAGAGGGAAGTAGAGGTTGTCATGCGCTTTTTATTTGGATGCCCAAGCTCTTAATGCAAAGGAACGTCATGTTATATTGCCCCTTATGATAGCAACTTTTATTATGCATTCCATCGCTTTTATTACTTTGCCATCACAAGTTAACGCTCAATTTTCCCTTACAATAAAATATCAAACAAGTTTAGGAGCAATTTTTATTGCTTTATGCACCGATGGCAACTTACTTGAAGGATCTTATTCAATCCACATGTAGGTATGGTGGACACTCATGGACAGAAACTGGGTTTAAGGGGTTTTGATGCACACGTAGTATCTCTACTTAGTACGAATTTTTGGCTAGCAAAAGATCCTAAGCAAACACCACATGTTGGAGGATCCATAACAATATAACTTCTATGCAAATATACCCAAACATAACTCATTACGTTGTCTTCCTTGTCCAACTTCAACTAATTTGCTCAAGTTTGAAAATAATTAATTGGTATTCACAATCATAGAAGATGTCCAAGATAATATATTTGTATGTGAAAGTTCCCTTCCTTATACTAATCATTCACGAATTGCTTGTATGACCAATATTGTGATTGTCAAGCTTCAAAAGATTTCACTTTCTAAACCCAATGTGAATCTACCACTAGGCATGATATGAACAGATAATTTCAACTTCATGATGTTCAATTTATTCAACAATTTACTCGTAGGATATAAGTGAAGTACAAGAGCAAATGACAAACTACTCCAAAAAGATATAAGTGAAGATCAAGCGAGTAGTTAAGTAAATGGTAGCCATTTGACAACTCTCTCTTATTTAAAAACCTTCATATATAAGTATTTTATTAAAACAACAAGCTAAACAAAACAAAATGACATTCCAAGAATAGCAGAAATCATGTGGAGAAGCAAAAACTTAGGCTCAACCGATACTAACCGATAATTGTTGATGAAGAAAGGTGGGATGCCTACCAGGGCATCCCCAAGCTTAGATGCTTGATACTTCTGGAAATATTATCTTGGGATGACCTGGGAATCCCCAAGCTTGAGCTTTTGTGTGTCCTTAATTCCTTTTATATCACGGTTTCCCTAAATCTTAAAAACTTCATCCACACAAAACTTACCAAGAACTCGTGAGATAAGTTAGTATAAACTAATGCACAACCTTATCATTATCTACTGTAGCAAATCACTAAAATTATTATTGAACATTGCATACTAACTGCCTCTACATATTTAATAGTCCCATCCTCAAATAGAATCATTAAACAAGCAAACATATGCAAACAATGCAAACATAACAACAATCTGTCAAAACTGTACAGTCTGTAAAGAATGCAAGAAGATTCATACTTCTGTTCCTCCAAAAATTCTGAAAAATTACCACACTGTATAAAATTTGCTTTAGCTTATTTTGTAAAAATTTCAAGATTTTATCACGTACTGACATTTTTTAACAATTCAGAAAATGATAGAAAACTTTCTGTCTTCAAAACAGCAACATATAGACTTGCAAAATAAGCATGGTAAAGGCTATCCTTAAATTTTTTATTGAAATCAAAGATTCAAAAAATTATTATAAATAGCAGCAGGAAAATACAAATAAAAGAAAATTACGCTCCAAGCAAAACACATATCATGTGACGAATAAAAATATAGCTCCAAGTGAGGTTACCGATAATGTTGAAGACGAAAGAGGGGATGCCTTCCGGGGCATCCCCAAGCTTAGTTGCTTGGGTCTTCCTTGAATATTACTTTGGGGTGCCTTGGGCATCCCCGATCTTAAGGTCTTGCCACTTCTTATTCTCCTCATATCGATATCTTACCCAAAACTTGAAAACTTCAATCACACAAAACTTAACGAAACTTCGTGAGATACGTTAGTATGATAGAGAGCAAACCATTCACTTTGGTACTGTCAAAGACAAGATTGATAATTGTTCTCACACAATGCCTACTGTACCTTATCATTTCCAAAATTTATATTGAGCAATATAAGCCATAGAAACTAGAAAATAAGAAAACTATGCATTGAAAACAGAACAGTCTGTAATGATGTGGACAACGACCGGACTTCTGCTACTCCAAAAATTCTGAAAAATTAGGACATCGTGGGAAATTTTTATATCAATCATCTGTAAAAAAATTCAAGAGTTTATCACATTTCAGTAGAGCATATCAAATATGTTACTAGGCGCAAAAGTTTCCGTTTTTGCACAGAATCAAATCAACTACCATCCACACTATCCCAAAGGCTTTGGTTGGCACTTTATTGAAACAAAAGCAATAAAAATGATTACTACGGTAGCTTAATCATGTTAACACACAAAAACAGTAGGTAAATGTGTTGGGTTGTCTCCCAACAAGCGCTTTTATTTAATGCCTTTTAGCTAGGCATGATGATTTCATTTATGCTCGCATAAAAATATGAATTGAAACATGAAGAGAGCATAATGAAGCATATGAGTAGCACATTTAATCCTAACCCACTTCCTAAGCATAGGGATTTTGTGAGCAAACAATTTATGGGAACAAGAATCGACTAGCATATGAAGACAAAACAAGTATAACTTCAAAATTTTCAACACATAGAGAGGAAACTTGATATTATTGCAACGCCTACAAGCATATGTTCCTCTCTCAAAATAATTTTTAGTAGCATCATAAATGAATTCAACAATATAACTATCACATAAAGCATTCTTTTCATGATCCACAAGCATAGAAAATTTATTACCCTCCACATAAGCAAATTTGTTCTCATGAATAGAAGTGGGAGAAAACTCAACAAAATAACTATCATGTGATTGAAAATTAAAATCATGATGACAAGTTTCATGGTTATCATTATTCAATATAGAATACATGTCATCACCATAATCATCATAGATAGTAATTTTTTGTCATAATCAATTGAAACATCTTCCGAAATAGTGGATTCATCGCTAAATAAAGTCATGACCTCTCCAAATCCACTTTCATAATTATTAGAATAAGAATCAACACCCTCCAAAATAGTGGTATCATTACTACCTAGAGTTGACACTCTTCCAAACCACTTTCGTCAATATAATCATCATAAATATATAGGAGGCATGCAATCATCATAGTAAATACTCTCATCAAAACTTGGGGGACTAAAAATATCACCTTCATCAAATATAGCATCCCCAAGCTTGTAGCTTTGCATGTCATTAGCATCATGGATATTCAAAGAGTTCATACCAACAACATTGCAATCATGCTCATCATTCAAAGATTTTTTTCCAAATATTTTATAGAATTCTTCTTCTATCAATTGAACACTTTCCATCATTTTCACGAAATACATTATAAAGATGAATCATATGATGCAACCTCAATTCCATTTTTTGTAGTTTTCTATTATAAAACCAAACTAGTGATAAAACAAGAAACTAAAATATTCAATTGCAAGATCTAAAGATATACCTTCAAGCACTCACCTCCCCGGCAACGGCGCCAGAAAAGAGCTTGATGTCTACTACACAACTTGTTTTTGTATACTCATGTTGGGCCTGTAAGCGCAGAGTTTTGTAGGATAGTAGCAAATTTCCCTCAAGTGGATGACCTAAGGTATATCAATCCGTGGGAGGCGTAGGATGAAGATGGTCTCTCTCAAACAACCCTGCAATCAAATAATAAAAAGTCTCTTGTCTCCCCAACACACCAAATACAATGGTAATTTGTATAGGTGCACTAGTTCGGCGAAGAGATGGTGATACAAACGTAGTAATGATAGTATCTATTGATTTTTGTAATAGGAAGAATAAAAACACCAAGGTAACAAGTAACAAAAGTGAGAACAAACGATATTGCAATGCTTGAAAATGAAGCCTAGGGTCCGTACTTTCGCTAGTGCAATCTCTCAACAATGCTAATATAATTGGATCATATAACCATCCCTGAACATGCGATGAAGAATCACTCCAAAGTTCCTATCTAGCGGAGAACATAAGAAGAATTGTTTGTAGGGTACGAAACCACCTCAAAGCTATTCTTTCCGATCAATCTATCCTAGAGTTCGTACTAAAATAAAGCCAAGCTATTCTTTCTGATCGTTCTAACCAAGAGTTCGTACGAAAATAACACCATATGATACACATCAACCGACTCTAATGTCACCTAGATACTCCAATGTCACCGCGAGTATCCGTGAGTTGATTATACGATATGCATCAAACAATTTCAGATTCATAATGCTCAATCCAACACAAAGAACCTCAAAGAGTGCCCCAAGATTTCTACCGGAGAAACAAAGACGAGAACGGGCATGAACCTCTATGCATAGATTAACCCAATGTCAGATCCGCGAGTTCAGTGCCAAAACACATATCAAGTGAATCAATATGACACCCCATTGTCACCACGAGTATTCATAGCAAGACATACATCAAGTGTTCTCAAATCCATAAAAGTATTCAATCCGATAAGAATAAAATCTCAAAGGGAAAACTCAATTCACAACAAGATAAAGAGGGGGAAACACCATATGATCCAACTGTATTAACAAAGCTCGTGATACATCAGGATCGTTCCATCAAGATAATGAGAGAGAGAGAGATTAAACACATAGCTACTGGTACAAACCCTCAGTCTCGAGGGTGGACTACTCCCTCCTCATCATGGTGGCTACCGGGATGATGAAGATGGCCACCGGTGATGATTTCCCCCTCCGGCAGGGTGCCGGAATGGAGTCTAGATTGGTTTTTCGTGGATACAGAGGCTTGCGGCGGCGGAACTTCTGATCTAGGGTTATTTCTGATTGTTTCTCTATTTATATGATTTTTTGGTGTCGGTTTCATGCGAAGATGGGCCACGAGGTGAGCACAACCCACTAGGGCAAGCCAGGCCCCTCTGGCATGCCCCGGTGGGTTGTGCCCTCCTCGTGGCTCTTCTGGCCCGCCAACGAAGCTTCTAGTGCCTCTTTTGTTCCAAAAATATTGTCAAAAAGTTTCATTGCATTTGGAGAACTTTTATTTCTGCACAAAAAACAACACCACGGTAGTTCTACTGAAAACAACGTCAGTCCGGGTTAGTTCCACGCAGATCATACCAAAACCATATAAAATAGTTGTAAACCTAGCATGAATACTTCATAAATTATAGATACGTTGGAGAAGTATCACAGATCGGCAAGAGATATCGTAGAACGCACCATATCCAATAGGGTACGATTATGGCGTTCGGACAGACCATTGCGCTGTGGTGTTCTAGGTGGTGTCAATTGTGAAACAATTCCACATTGTTTAAAGTTATTGCCAAACTCATAACTTAGATACTCTCCCCCTCGATCAGATCGTAGGAATTTGATCTTCTTGTTATGATGATTCTCAACTTCACTCCAAAATTGCTTGAACTTTTCAAACGTCTCAAACTTGTGCTTCATTAAGTAAATATACCATATCTACTCAAATCATCGGTGAAGGTGAGAAAGTAACGATATCTACCGCACGCGTCAATGCTCATCGGACCGCACACATCAGTATGTATGATTTCCAACAAGTCACTTGCCCGTTCCATGATTTCGAAAAATGGGATCTTAGTCATCTTGCCCATGAGGCATGGTTCACATGTGTCAAGTGATTCAAAATCAAGTGACTCCAAAAGTCCATCAGCATGGAGTTTCTTCATGCGCTTTACACCAATATGACCTAAGCGGCAGTGCCACAAGAAAGTGGTACTATCATTATCAACTCTACATCTTTTGGCATCAATGTTATGAACATGTGTATCATCACTATCGAGATTCAATAAGAATAAACCCCTCACAATGGGTGCATGACCATAAAAGATATTACCCATATAAATAGAACAACCATTATTCTCTGATTTAAATGAGTACCATCTTGCATTAAACAAGATCCAGATATAATGTTCATGCTCAACACATGCACTAAATAATAATTATTCACGTTATCACTAATTCCAATGGTAATCGAAGAGTGAGCGTCCCGATCGCGATCACATTAACCTTGGAACCATTTCCCACGCGCATCGTCACTTCATCCTTGCTACCTCTTAAGCTTGCATTGGTTTTCCCTTGAAGAGGAAAGGGTGATGCAGCAAAGTAGAGTAAGTACACTACAAAAAAAAGACACATCCGTGACATTTCGGGCCGAACGAATTTTTTTTCTGTCATGCTTATGACACTTCTATGACGATAATTGTGACAAAACCCGGTATCATCATAGATGTGGTGGGCTCCTACTTATATGACAAAAAATCATGACAGAAAATGGCCTTTTCGTCGTGGGCGGGCCGGAGACGCAGCTGCATGACATTCTTTGGGCTGTCCATGATGGAGAAAACGGTGGTAGAAGCGAGGACGAAGAAAATATCGGGGGAGTTCCCGGGTACGGTGGGTGGTCGGGGGCCGAGCGATGCGCGTTTCTCTCGTACTTACGTGCGTGTGTGCGAGGCGTTGAGCTCTAACTAAACCCGAGCGAAGCGTTGGGCTCTAACTGAACCCGAGCGATTGCACTGCAGGCTACGCGTTACTGAACCCGAGCGATCGATCGATCCCCTGCTGTTAACTGAACCCGAGTGATTCCTTCGCTACTACTGCTAACTAAAGCCGATTGATGCTGCCTCTGGATGAAAAGTGAGCGTTGTTGGGGGGTTTGGATGAACAGTTCCCGGTGGGGGGTTGGATGAACAGGACCCCTTGGTAGTAGAGGCCGTTGCCGCTGGATGAACGGGACCCCGATCGATCGAGCCGGTGGATGAACAGGACCCCGTGGAGGGCTGGATGAACAGGACCCCGTGGAGGGCTGGTTGAACAGTAGCCGGTGGAGGGCTGGTTGAATAGTAGCCAGTGGAGGGTTGGATGAAAAGTAGCTCGTGGAGGGGTGGTTGAACAGGACCCCGTGGAGAGGGCTGGTTGAACAGTAGTTAGTGGAGGAGCGCACGGTGGAGGCTGGATGAACAGGAGCCCGTGGATGAACAGTCACAGGTGGAGGCTGGAAGAGGTCGACGGTGGATGAACAGGAGCCCGTGGAGGCAGTCGACGGTGGATGAACAGTAGCCCGTGGAGGCAGTCGACGGTGGAGATGAACAGTATCTCGTGGAGTCCCGTTTTGTGGTACGCCACACCCCTCCCGATGAGCAGGACCCCCGTTTCGACCGTAGCGCTCCAACACAAGTCTGTTTCCTCCGTTTTGCGTTATGCCACACCCCTACCGATCAACAGGACCCCATTTTGACCGTAGGAGGCCCGTTTCCTCCGTTTTGCGGTATGCCAGACCCCTCCAGATGAACAGGATCCCGTTTCGACCATGGCCGGTCGAACATAAGGCCGTTTCCTCTGTTCTGCGGTACGCCAGGCCTCGTTTCCATCGGCTGTTCTGTCCAAACCGGTTGGTTCCCGATGAACAGCACACGTTCCATTGCCTCCCGATGACCACGACGCATTCTGTTGCCTCCCCATGAACACGACGACGCAGTTTCTCCGTTCCGACCCAGCCATGTACATGAGCCCTGGTCGTACGTATGCGCGAGTAGGCGTTCGAGACCCCGCCCGTACGTACATGGTCGTATTTACTTTCTTGCACCCTGGCCGCTGTACGTACGTGTACATGCTATGTGCGCACCTCTATTACGACACGTGCCCTTCCTTACACGGCCACGGTTCATCGCTGCAACCTGCAGATAGACCGATCGACCAGTATGTACGTACACATTCGCGACCAGAATGACAACGCCACGTACGCTTCGACCGGGTGGGTCCCGACTATCAGGCACTTCCTTGCATGCGAAGATGTAGCTGGTGGGTCCCAGCAGTCAGGGGGAAACTTTTTTTCGCGAAATACGGTGGCCCGTCCGGTGGGTCCCTGCTGTCAGGTGGAGGAATCATTATTTTCCGTGTAATAAGGAGGCACTTCCTTGTTGTTGCCGTGGACCCAGCTATCAGCCTCTCAACCTACAGTACTCTTGCGATGGAAGTCATTCGTTGACCACATTGACCACGCGGCGCCGAGAGCACCAAGTCAGTGGACGACGGCAAGGCCTAGGAAGGGAATGACGCGGAGCCGGGGAAGATGCGGCAGTGGATGACCACACCGAGAGGAGTACTAGGGTTCACTGGTTCGGCTGCAGTGTGAGGCTGCCGTCGCCGCAGGGCCTGGCCAGCGGTGGGAGTAGTAGGGGGCGGTGAGGCCTCCGCGGCAGCACAGCCGGCCATGGGAGGCAAGAGCACGCGGTGGTTTGGACGGCTGGAGCAAGAAAATCAGAGGTTGAAGAAGCAGGACGACAGTTGGATGTTAACAATCCAACGGTCACTGGTGATAGAATCGTTTGTTGACTAAGTTGACAAAGCCCTCCGTCCACGTCAACTTAGTAGGCCCACAAGTCAGCCTCCCACAATGATGGGTCCCAGCTAGCACGGGGAGTATTCATTTTTTGTGCGTAATAAGGAGGCACTTCCTTGCGTGCGAAGATATAGATGGTGGGTCCGAGCTATCAGCGGGAGTATTCATTCTTTTTGGCGTAATAAGGAGGTACTTGCTTGCGTGCGGCCATGGCCATGTGGGTCCCAACTGTCAGCCTCTCCATGTACGTCCCTCTTCCCATGTTGTCGTTTGTTGACAATGTTGACCACGCCGTGCCGAGAACACCAGCGCGATGGACGACGGCGAGACCCAGGAAGGGAATGAACCGGAGGCGACGAAGCCACAACAGTGGAGGGATGTGGGTGAGTAGAGGGATGGCCTGGCCAGCGATGGGAGTAGTAGGGGGCGGTGAGGCCTACGCGGCAGCACAGCCGGCCACGGGAGGCAGGAGCAAGCGGTCCCGCCGGCGCTGGATTTGGCGGCTGGAGCAAGAAGACCAGAGATTGAAGAAACACGACGGTCGTTGGATTAACATCCAACGGTTACGTCTGCTAGAATCGTTTGTTGTCCTATGTAATAAGTAAAAAAAAATCTTGCATACGCGTCAACTTAATAGGCCCACAAGTCAGACCATTCCCTATTTTTTTAATAATTTTATATATAGCTCATTGCAACTTCTTATGCAATTTATTGCAGTCCGTTTTTTTGTTGGCCAGGGCCAGGGTTAAAAATTTAAACGAAATTTCGCATATTTCTGTGGGTTCCAAACTATTTTTAATACCGAAATGTCAAGCCAGATTTAAAGTACTTTGAAGATATATTTAAATTAGGTTAAAGCCCAGTGAAATTGGAAGCTGAAAATGTGAAAAAATTCAGAAATTATAAAGTAATTGCCAATTTGTCATCTGTTTTTATATTTACAGCCCATTTCATATTACTTTCAAGATTTGCAGGCGTCTTGAAAGAGTTGCAGCCCATCAGGGCGTAGAAAAATAAGTAGGCATGGATTGGGTATTCTTTAGAAAAAATAAACTGGGCTCATTTTCACAAAAAAATAGCTGGGCTAGTCATGTGGTGAACATAAAATATAAGCCTGGGCTAGACGGGCCACAGCCCAGTTGAAACCCTGCTCCGTCTCAACAATAAAAAAAAACTGCTCGAGCAGCTACGTCCCAGGTGTCAGCCGATCTTGTGCTGTTCTCTTGTCTATTGACTATATACGCTGACAATGTCGTGGGTCCCTGATGTCAGGAAACCACTAGCAAGAAGCATTTTCTTTTTCCATACGCTGACAATGGAGTATATATATATATAACAAAAAATGAGGAACTTCCTTGCGTCCGGCCATGGACATGGTGGGCCCCTACTATAGTCCTCTCCACGTACAGTCCTCTGCCGATTCCTCTTGTTTGTTGACCATGTTGACAACGCGAGAGGGCGGTGCCGCGGCGAGCGCAGCAAAGTGCACGGAGGACAATGGCAAGGCCTCAGAGGTCGGTGTTAACGATTTAGGAGACGGTGGGGCGGTGATGCGTGCGTTGAGGCACAACCAACCATGGGAGGCGGAAGCAGGCGGCCCCGCTGGCACTGGTTTGGTTTTGGCGGCTGGAGGAAGACAGGATTGAAGAAACACGATAGACTATAAAAGCAGCAGGAGTACTTAACAACCTTAACTGAAACCAGCAGGGGCACTTAACAACCATAGCTGAAAGCAGTATGAGTACTTATACAGGTTCAGCCGTACAAAGCACGCCTCGAACAGTGCTACTTTGCCTACAGTTAACCAAAGGGTCAGGCTGCCAAGCCCCAGGACAAGGCCCAGGTGCCACCCCGCGCATCCACAACCTTCTGAAAGCGGCTTCATCTCGAAATGTGGTCAATAAACAGGATATTCGCTTTGGAGCCATGGAAAAGCAGGAACATAATCTTCTGTCCTATTCTCCAAGATGGACGGGCCTTCATTATTTGAGACCACCCATGAATAAGTATCTTTTCACCTCCAAGGGGAATGGAGTAGGTCGACATCATGTTGTGACCGAGCGCAAGTCTGACCCGACCATGGTCAGGCATCTGTATAGGAACAATAGAACTGGGCAGTTCCCGTTTCAAGAAGATCACAGCTGTAAAACTGTGCATAAGCAAGAGTTTATGAACAACATATATAACAGAAAACAGCTTGTACCATAAGTTTCACAACATAGTTGGACCTGTTCAACGAGTGCAGCAGTGGCACACATATCCCACGTGGCCTTCCACCATTGAAACGCCCCACAAGGACCTCAAGATGATCAATAAAGTGTAGGAACTTGTGGATGTCATCCAAGTCAACTTCAGTGCCATGAGTAACAGCCGAGTTCTTATAGAATAACAAACGAGCAGCCTGCTTAACTCTGAAAAAACCTACACGTGCTAGCAATTGTAAGAAAATATTAGTTAGAAGTAGCATCTTCATGAGAGATTCGTTGCTACTTCTAAAGTTAAATTGTGATTAGTTAGACAGAATAGGTGGATTAAGAAGTAATCGAGGCAAGAAGCAAGAACCAGATACAAAACTAACATGGATGAACAAGTGGAACGACGTCGGGGTGGAAGATAACAGTGAAGATGAGACCAGGTTCTGCTATTTCCGTCAACATTCGTGCGCCAACTTTCAGTCCGTAACACTTGAGAAAGCTTATCCAAGTTCGACCATAAAACAACAGCGATCTTCTTGGTTCATGAACCCAACTCGAAACTTATATCCATGGCTTGTCTTCACTGTTACCATTAAACTAGTGTATTCAGTTATGGCAAGACTGAGCATCTTGAGTACATGTGTTCTGGCAGAGCAAGGAATGCACTGTAGGAAAAAATATGAGAACACAATGTATTCCCTATATCCAAATCTAGAAACAGAGGATTCTAGGAACATATTGTGCGCATTTTAAAATCCAGTGTTAGGATGAGAAGGAACAAGTGTGGTGTCTCGCCGAGGGCGCAGAAACCTGTAGGGTCCTCGCACTTTGGGCACTGCAAATGAAACACACTAGATTCAGTAGGAAGAAAAATACATCAACGGTGGCGGCTGCCTGTAACACCCCGCATGTAACTTGCCATATTTGTAACTCCGACTCTTGCCTTTTTCCGGCTATGTGTTATGATATTCCCTCCGTTGTCGGGTTTTGTCTTTCGTTTTGTATTTTTTCATGTCATGCATTTTCATATCATGTCATCATGTGCATTGCATTCGCATACGTGTTCGTCTCATGCATCCGAGCATTTTTCCCGTTGTCCGTTTTCCAATCCGGCGCTCCTATCTCCTCCGGTGCACCCCTCTTGTTTTCTTTCGTCTGCGTGTGTCAAACTTTCTCGGAATGGACCGACGCTTGTCAAGTGGTCTTAATATACCACCCGGAGACTACCGGTCAAGTTTCGTTCCATTCGGAGGTCGTTTGGTACTCCAACGGTTAACCGGGCATCCGCAAAGTCCATTTGAGTGTCCAGCAAAACCCCCCTCTAAAACCAGCCCAAAACCCACCAAACTCTCTTCCATGCTCTAGGTCGTTCGATCACGATCGTGTGGGCGAAAACCGCTCCTCATTTGGAGCCTCCTAGCTCCCTCTACCTATAAAACTCCATCTCCCCCGAAAAACGGAATCGCAGACGAAACCCTAGAAACTCCCTCCGCGCCGCGCCGGACGCGTCCGCTCCGGCCGGACAACGTCCGCCGCGCCGCCCGACCAGTCCGGAGCCGCCACGTGTCGCCGCCGGATCCTCCACCGCGCCGGCCCACCCGGCCCGTCGCGGGCCCGCCGGCCCGCACCGCCGCCCCGCGCCTGCCGCCTCCTCCGACCGCCGCCCGTAGCCACCGCCGGCACGGAGCTCCGCCGCCGCCATCCGCCCCGCAGCTCCGCCGGCGCCGCCGCCTCCTCGCCCGCCGGCCCGCACCGCCGCCCTCGCGCCGCCTCCTCCTCGCCGTGGCTCCCCGCCGGCCAGCGCCGCCCCGCCGCGGTCGGTCCCGCCGTCCCCTGCCTCGCCGGCGTCGACCCCCATCGCCTCCGCCATCGTCGAGCTCGAGCTCTCCCCAGATCCGATCGAGTTCTCGGTACCGTTGACTTTTCTCGCGACCCCCTAATTCCTCCAAGTCCTCAGAAATCTTCAGCATCTTGCTCTATTCGTGATGCGATAACTCCGTGCATGTAGCTCCGATTCGCGCGTATAATATGTCAAATTGTTTGTCTCGTGATGCTCTACATTTTTTTCAATTGCACCATGTTCATTAGAGGTCATCTTGATGCCCAAATCTCTGTTGGAAGAGGGCTAGTTGCTGTTATTCTCTGGTTCTTGACAGAACTTGGAGATTTGTCATTTTTGTATCATTTAATCTGTGCATCTTTTGAGCATGAGCTCTACATATGTTTTGAAGTATGCCATGCCATATTTCCAGTGGTGTAGTCCATGTATTTTTGTGATCTCTTTGGTGACTAGCAAAAGCATGCAAAGTAGGCTCCGTAATATTCCTGATTTCAGGGACAGTGATTTCTCTAAGTCTGTCTGCTGTAATTTTGTTGCCATGTAAACTTGATGTTACAGAGAGATCCATGCATATTTTGGAGATCTTCAGTAAGGATGTTTTGTAGCTATAGTTGTAGTTGATCCATTCCTGAATTTTTTTGCAATTATGGAGTGCCATAGCATGACTCAATCTTGCTCTACTTTTGCTATAAAATATTTCTGGCAGATTCTTAACATGATATGCAATTTTGCCAAGCTTATTGTAGTTGATCCATACATGCTATGCAATTGTTCTTGCCATGGATAGCTTCATAAACATGCTGTCTTGCTTTAGGTATGCTTGGTTTGTCATGCATTGCTCTGTAGTGAGTGCATCAAGCTCACAAAGAGGCCTACTTATTAATATTTCTGCCATGCTCTGTTTTCTGCTAAGTCTGGAACCTGATAACGAAAGTTGCTATATTTACATGCTTACCATCATATCTTCGGGTCCTTTTTGGCTTATGGTCAGTAAGGGACTTTTGTCATGTGCATTTAGTAGAACACTACCATGCCTTGCTTTGCTATGTTAAGTTCCTGTAGCATGTTGATTTTGTGCTCTGAACATTGCTACCTGATGCTGATTTCTGCCATGTCCAGTTTTTCACCGTCTGTGATCCTGTAATCTTTTGCACTTTTGCCATGCTTGTTTGAGCTTGATATGTTGTGAACTAGCCGTAGCTCAGTGTTCATCTTTTCTCAAGCATCTCCTGTAGATTACTGTCATGTGCTTTGTTGCTATGTTGGGGTGCTGTAGAATTGTTGCTTGTTGCATTTTAAGTGCTATCTTGCTGTTTATCGCAGATTAGTGTCATTCTTGTTTTGCTTGCCATTTGCAAACCGTGCATCCGATTCCGGTGATCTTTATATCGATTTCGACCGAAATCATATCATCTTTCCAGTGGCATGCTTGGTTTGCCAAGTTACTGCCATGTTCATCATTTTTCCTTCCGGAGCACGCATATGCATCGCATATCATATCTTGCATATCATACATGTTTTGCATCATGTTGCTTGCGCATTTCTCGTTGTTGATTGTGGTTCCGTTTGTTTGTGTTCTTGTCTTGGGTAGAGCCGGGAGACGAGTTCGTGAACGAGGAACCTGTCGAGTATGCTTACGAGGATCAAGCTTTCGACAACTCTGAGAATCTTGCAGGCAAGATGACCACCCCTCGAAATCACTTCTATCTTTGCTTTGCTAGTTGTTCGCTCTATTACCATGCTCCGCTACCTATCACTTGCTATATCATGTCTCCCATTTTAGCCATGTCAGCCCCTAACCATCCTTTCCTAGCAAACCGTTGTTTGGCTAAGTTTCCGCTATCTTTGCTTTGCTAGTTGCAGGTGAAGTTGAAGTTTGTTCCATGTCGGAACATGGATATGTTGGGATATCACAATATCTCTTATTTAATTAATGCATCTATATATTTTGGTAAAGGGTGGAAGGCTCGGCCTTATGCCTGGTGTTTTGTTCCACTCTTGCCGCCCTAGTTACTGTTATACCGGGATTATGTTCCTTGAGTTTGCGTTCCTTACACGGTCGGGTGATTTATGGGACCCCCTTGACAGTTCGCCTTGAATAAAACTCCTCCAGCAAGGCCCAACTTTGGTTTTAGCATTTGCTACCTAAGCCTTTTCCCCCGGTTTTCGCGAGCCCGAGGGTCATCTTATTTTAACCCCCCCGGGCTAGTGCTCCTTCGAGTGTTGGTCCGAACCGAGCAGCCTGCGGGGCCACCTC
The DNA here is from genome assembly GCF_002575655.3 of Aegilops tauschii subsp. strangulata. Lineage (NCBI taxonomy): Eukaryota > Viridiplantae > Streptophyta > Magnoliopsida > Poales > Poaceae > Aegilops > Aegilops tauschii. Next base: position 383,714,244 of record NC_053037.3, on the reverse strand, counting down.
GGGGAAACTCGAGGGGCCCTGAGAACGAGATATGTGCAGCTCCTATCGGGATTTGTCGGCACATTCGGGCGGCTTTGCTGGTCTTGTTTTACCATTGTCGAGATGTCTTGTAAACCGGGATTCCGAGACTGATCGGGTTTTTCCGGGAGAAGGTTTATCCTTCGTTGACCGTGAGAGCTTATGATGGGCTAAGTTGGGACACCCCTGCAGGGTATTATCTTTCGAAAGCCGTGCCCGCGGTTATGAGGCAGATGGGAATTTGTTAATGTTCGGTTGTAGATAACTTGTCACTTGACCCATTTAAAATACATCAACTACGTGTGTAGCCGTGATGGTCTCTTCTCGGCGGAGTCCGGGAAGTGAACACGGTCTGTGTTATGTATGACGTAAGTAGGTGATTAGGATCACTTCTTGGTCATTGCTAGATGACGTCCGTTCCGTTGCTTCTCTTCTCGCTCTCATTTACGCAAGTTAGCCACCATATATGCTTTTGCCGCTGCAGCTCCACCTCATTACACCTTCCTTTCCTACTAGCTTAAATAGTCTTGATCTCGCGGGTGTGAGATTGCTGAGTCCCCGTGACTCATAGTTTCTACCAAAACAGTTGCAGGTGCCGATGATGCCAGTGCAGACGATGGCGTCGATCTCAAGTGGGAGTTCGACGAGGAACGTGGTCGTTACTATGTGTCTTTTCCTAATGATCAGTAGTGGAGCCCAGTTGGGACGATCGGGGATCTAGCATTTGGGGTTGTCTTATTTTCATCTGGATTTTGGCCGTAGTCGGTCTATATGTTTGTATTTTGGATGATGTATGATTTTTATTTATGTATTGTGTGAAGTGGCGATTGTAAGCCAACTCTTTATCCCATTCTTGTTCATTACATGGGATTGTGTGAAGATGACCCTTCTTGCGACAAAACCACTATGCGGTTATGCCTCTAAGTCGTGCCTCGACACGTGGGAGATATAGCTGCATCGTGGGCGTTACACTGCCATCCTAGGAGTACCCGCGACCAAGGGACTTGTATTTATCGGGGATGGATGAAGAATTCTTGCCAAGTTCTCCATGAGAAAACCCTATGCAATCGCCGAGCGGGAGTTTTCTCTGAACAAGCAGATGAGGGAGAAGGGGATTCAGGCCCAGTGAAATATTGCTGCTTCATCCGTCCAGCTTACTGCTAAAGTTGGAAAGGTGGGGTTTTTTGTGATTTGACGGCTCATTGGGCATTATTGTGGCGCTATGACCGGGGTGTGTCTACCGTGCATTTGTGCACTCTAATTTGGTGCATATGGCACGTGGACCCCGTTGCCGGATGCCCCACATATCAGCGAAAGGAAGTAGAAAGACAGGAGTAACTAGTTACACATAAATATATTTCTGATAGAGAGATACTCCCTCTGTAAAGAAATATAAAGATCTTTTATATCACAACTTTATACATAAGAAAAATCAAGGGGAATATATATAACATATATAATTATAAAAAGCAGAGTTTTTTTTAACACGAGATAGACGAGTTGGTGATGATGGTGTGCCTGCCATCCTGCAATATAGGCCGTCCGATTTATATCTGACGGATAGGAAGGAAACTATGGAAATTTTGCAAAAGGTACCCACACACATCTCCACATTTGCAAATAAGGCCTCCCCTCATTCATCCTTTTCTCTCACAAGATAAAATACTCATACAAATGCATCTTGATGTTACGTGCAACGCACGGGCATTATGGGGGTTCAGCTGAGAAATACTCAGACAGGCTCACGGTTCTGGACTTTGGGCCACAGGCCGGTGGGCCTGCATGTTTGGGGGCCCATGTGCTGTACCTCAGCGCTTTTCATATTGCAAGCGGTCGGTACGGCGCTGGTTTTAGATGTTGTCGCAAGGCGAATACACAAAATTGAATAAAGCATGGCAGCTGTTGGAATGAAATCAAACGACAGTTCCTAACCAGCAACCAGAGTTGCAATTCTATCAATGATACTGTCGTACTACTTATACACACAGGACACTTGTTTCACCATGCCAGAGTATTACATCAAAATCTCTCGGAGGATAGATCAGTTCGGTAGTTGCGTGCTGCTATTGAAGAATTTCAAAGTTGATTTGGACCAGCTCTCCTTGTCGAGAAAGTTCGATTTTGACATCATCCCCTACCGCAAGATATGATTTAGATTTGAACCTTGATCGACCATCCTTTAGCATCAATCATCATGCGACCATACTTTGTACTTACGGTATATTGAGCAGGTTCATTCACACCAAGGCTGCGCATGGTAAGAGAAACTTGGCCACTGTTGCCCGGATTGTAGAACGACTCCCTCGTTTCTCTTGGAATTCTCTGTTTGCAAACAAGAAGACATACACAAACAGTTAGATCAACACAGTGAATCATGTGAAACAACATGGAAATAAAAAAGAACGCAACACTTGGGCGGCCAATGCTTACCAAGAAGGTGGACATGTCGGTTTTTGTAAGGACTTTGGTATATGAAGTGCGAACTGCAGCCCAGTCTGTTGCTGGTGCTACTGTTGGTTTCGTTGCCGCTGCACGGGCTGGAGCAGATGCAAGTGCAAGTGTTGGTGCAAGTGCCGAAGCCATTGCTGGTGCCCGTGTCGGTGCGACTGGTAGTGCCGCTGCTGCTGCCAGAGATGGTGCTCCTTGTAGAGCTGGTGCAAGTGTCGGAGCAGGTGCCAGTGTCGATGCCCGATCCTCTGGTAGATCAGCCTGATTTGCTGACGTGGTCGGTGCCCAATCCTCAGCTGGATCAGACTGAGCTGCTGCCGCTGTCAGTGCAAGAGCAACTGCCGGTGCTCGATCCGTTGCTGAAGGTGGTACCGATGTGTGAGACAGCGGCGATCGTGTCTGGTCTGCTATGATTGGCTTTCTAACTTGACTAGGCTTCGTGACCGTGATCCAGTCTTTTTCTTCATTTCTTTTAAACGCGAGAAGGACTAATTGTGGCGTGTTTGTTAAACCAAACTGCAGTTCATCATAGGGATTCAGCTTGTACTCAGACAACAGACTGATCCAATTTTTTCCAGTAATATAAGTGATGGACTGTGCCTTCGTTACTGACACGACATAAGAAGTGAAACCTGCAAAAATATCCATCGTAGAGCAAACCAAACGGTTTATTCTATGATGAATGTCACATGGCAAAACCTACATCGTAAAATTGTTGCAAAAGAAAGAAAACATGACATTAAATCAATAAGATTTAGACAATAAATCAATAAGATTTACTTGATGTGACACGAGTGAATCCTTACCAGGAAATCACTATGTTGAAGTACTAACAGAAGATTGGTCGTCCAACTACGCGTGGCATGCAGGGCCCCCGCCTACTCCCACAAGCAGGACAATCCAAAGGTCGTGACAAATCGTATGGACCGAACATCCATGGGACTGGAAATCCTGGTGGGTGCGATAAACCCTACAATGCATACAGATATTGGAGTGTAACCATAATTGATAAACCGTCCTCACAAAAAAGATGATCTGGATACTTCAAAATATACAGACTAAATTGAGTGGACAGACATTAACATAGACTGTTCTCAGGACTCACCACACACCAAAAGCGGCAGTACTAAACAATACAGGGTTCACAAACACAAATCAAGTACTGAACAATAGTACTTACTACAGACAAGAAAAGTTGCACTAATTAAACTCTGCAGACTATTTCTTGCCACCAACCAACGGGATGAACCCCACATAACTGACTAGGCCATGGACTTCGTGAGAGATGTCTACCGGCACCATCACCATCTCCTCAACCTTGGAGAACCTAACAGAGTGGTCTTTCCACTCATAAACATGACGATGAAGAATGGCCGCATCAGATTTGTCGGGAAGCTTTACAAGAACCACACCCTTCATAATCGATGGCACAACCAGGAAATTGTTGTGGTCAAGTACAGCCTCGAGAACACGCCTGACAACAATGCTACAGGAAAACACTAGTTTAGGACACGTGGCGACAAGGACACATCAGCTGGATAGTTTAGCAGTAGAACTCATCCTCGGGTCTTCCATTTCACACGACATGACTTTGAGAACTTCATCTCCACCGCGGACCTGGTTCTAATTCAAACAGAAACCAAATATTTTATTACTACCTCTTTTACTCCATATATGACTACATATACGCACAGAAATGAGTGAACAAAGACACTAGAACATCTCATCAAAGGCATGAGAGCAGAGGGATTACTTGCAATATCCATAACACAAGTTACTGATGCAAATATACCCTCTTCAAAGGTAGCATTGATGTTCATAAAGTAGTTGAAAGTAATCTATAAGAAATCAGTGTCAATCTCTCGCATGTTTTGGTCAAAAGAGGAATTTAGAACCGTCATTTGGCACCCAAAAATCACATGCAAGATCACCCAAAAAGTTGTACTACTAGTACTAGTACTGCGTGTTAGATGAAAAAACATGATCAAGATCGAGAAAAAGATCGTCAAGAAGAGATATTACCTGGACTTGATTAATGAGGGATCCCGGAGAGGGGGCCTTGGACAGGGCGATGGCTTTGAGCTTGTCTGCGGTAGTCTCGGCGGGGTGCTTGCGCTTCTTCGTACCATGAGCCTCGACGGTTTTGGCCAGAGCCATAGACATCACTTGGGCCGGTGCTCCAGCGTCCATCAAGAAACTATCAAATAGAAATAAAAGAAAATAAACCGTAATCACAAACCCAAAAGAAGAGCAGAGAGGGAGTTATAGGATCAGTCTCGGGGTTGCAAGACCGGGCCTTGGCCAGAATCAACACCATTGATGCGCTTACCTTTCCTTCTTTGGGAGAGAAGAACAATGGCAGAAGTGGGTCGGGGTTTTCTTGAAGAAATGATGAACAAGATGAGGGAGAAGCGAGGGTTGGGTAGAGAGGAAGCTGAGAGAGAAGAGTGAAATGATTGTTGCTTCGTCCGTCCAACTTACTGTTGGAAAGGAGGGGGTTTTGTGATTTGATGGCTCATTGGGCATTATTGCGGCCCTTCGATCGGGGTAGTCTACCGTGTAGTTGAGCACTCTACTATGGAGTAATTTAGTGCATGGGGGCTATCCCACACGTCAGCGAAAGTGAGTAGCAAGGTTCCCGACGACCGTCGAGGAGGATCCACACGGCAGAGCGAGTCCACTGTTTTTTCTGAAGGAAAAAAATGATTACAGCAAGTGTTTCCACTCTTACGACGGAGGAGTTGGAAACACGGTAGCCACTTGAACATACACAGTGCTCCTACTACTAGGCATGTGCAGTGGTTCATACGTCAGTACTACATAATCTTGTTGCTAGTGTTGTAGACAATAACAAATGATGTTGTGCGCATGTCAACTATATGAACAGTAATGTAACATAGTACCGCTTTTTCGACTGTCCGGTCGAGAATGAACAGTGAGATCAATGTTAACAGAACTAGGTCTATAGCGCACGGAGAGTGCAGTGCTACAGTACTCCACGAAACATGAACCATATGAAGCACGACTCAGTGTTAGGTAGGGTGTATGAAGGGTGCACGGGATGGGAGCAAAAGTTCCCTTCTCGACCCACTTTTGGGTGTTTGGCAGAGTGCATGAAGGGTGCATGAGTCGACACTATAGGTTAACACAAATACACGAAGAGGGAACGACTATATTGAGATGAGAATGCAACCAAACACACCCACACGCTTTGTGCTACAGTGACTGATCTGCACCGTCTGACTTTGATCCAACAGTCATGTTGCGCCGAGACATGGACATGCCCATGCAGAGGACGCCAAAACACCACCGAAGTCCCTCCGCTTCTCGAGGCGCACGATGTTGGTGATGCAGGGTGCAACGGTCCGCAGGGCCCGCTCTCGGTCGACGGGAGCCAGCTCGTCAAATACGGCGTCCAATGGCATGAATGGATTCCAGTGACGGAGCCCTGAGAGGATTCGCCCGACAACGGCGACGGCAGCCCGCAACCTCTCCTTGTCCAGCTCCGCCCCCACCATCGCGCGGAGACGGCTCAGCTCCTCGGAGATATAGGTGAAGAAGGAGACCAGGTCAAGAAGCCGCAGCTCATTGAAGTTGACGGGGTGGTCGAACGAGTTTAGCCCAACGGCCGGCATGGTCGCGCTGGCACGACGGTAGGCATCGCACAGCCGCAACACGTGCATGGCAACTTGGTCCACCAAGTGGCTAAGGCGATCCTGGACCTCGTCACGATCGGCCCGCTCGCGCTCCAACCGGCTCCCCTGACGGCCTATCGTATCTCCCGCTTTCTGCAGCAACACCGCCGATGCCTCGAGCATCTTTGTGGTGGACGCCTGCCGCTTTTGAAGCTCCGCGAACTCCCGCACATAACAGAGGAGCATGGCACTCCTCTCCTCCTTGAGCTCACGGAGCTCCACGTCCTTGGCCCTGAGCTCCGCATCCTTGGCCTGGAGCTCCTGTGTCAGGCGCCTCACCTCAGACTCCTTGATCTGCCGCGCCGCCATGGCACCAGGTAGAAGCAATGGGGAGAGGAAGCAAAGGGGGTGAAACGGCTTAAAGGCAATGCAATCTACCTGAAGCCGGAGGGAGCCAGCCGAGGAGCGGGGAATCTTTAGGTTTTCACCATGGGAAAACACTAGTCGACGACTTCTCACATCAAAGAGCAGTGGGTTTTATAGGCGGAGTCATCGTGACTAATTACTGCCGCGCCTGCTCCCATCAATCAAAAAATTAAAAATCCTACCGCGCCTGCTCCCATCAATCAAAAACTTAAAAATCCTGCCGCGCCTGCCGCACCCAAAGACTAGAGCAACGCCGCGGTGGATATTTAAATTTACCTGCCGGCAAGGAGATAAAAAAGGGTGAAAAACAAATGTGGCGGCGGCCTAGCTAATCGGTCGCACTAGCCCAACTAGCTAGCCACCGTGCTTCACTGATGTACTCGGCGGGAAAGGTGGTCTTTCGTGATTTGATGACTCATTTACTTGCTTCCGCGCTACGATCGAGGAGGACCCAGAAAACGTGCGGTAGGGCGTCCCACATCTCGGCAAGGAAGAATATATGCGTGCACCACCTGGGAGGACCCCGAAACCGCGCGGTAGGGTGTGCCACGTGTCGGCACGGAGGAAAAATGTGCGTGTAAAAATATACTATATCAGACGTAGTAGTACCTATGGTTCGACCTCGGGACCCAGCCAGTCGGTCGAAAACACCCCACTAGCCACACAGCTTCATCATGCTAACATGGCACGGAGGATAGGTGTGGTTAGCTCCGTCTCGACCAGCCACAACATCTCTTGTTCTAGGCGATTCTTCTATTTTCCAAGCTTTTTTTAGTTATAATAACACCACGTCAAGCTAGCGCCGCTCTTCGTGTGTGCCCGTGCGTCTAAAGGTTAGACAATGGAGAGGAGAGAGAGATCGCAGACCTGGGACCCACCAGTAAGTGAGTCAACGGTCATGCACGTGTTGACGAGGCACTCCCTCTACTCTACTCAGCATAATACTGTATAAAATCAAGTTATGGGACAAAGCCAACAACCGTTGTTGTTTCAGGCTATCGACTTACGCTTTGTAGTCCAGGTTGCCAGTTCGAATCTCGTCTTTCAGATTTGTTAGTTTTAGGTCCAAATTTGATCAATGACAAGTGGGACCCCCGTGTGTTGTTCTGATATTTCAGTGTAAGATGATTTTTTGAACAAACACTTTACGCGGTTAGACAAGTAACGGCACGAGTTACACGTATTTTGCAAGTTTACGAACAAAAATGACAGCGGCATAGAATATCACATACACCCCGCAACTTAGATGATATGGTGATACGAGTTTTTACATCGTTCGAACTGAGATCCAATGGCTTGGGAGTAGTCTTTATAATTATGCGCAATTTCCAAACTCTCCAAGGTTTTTTTTGCAAATAAAACATTCAGGCCTCATGTGTGCCGCTGCATCTTGGATCCAATGGCTCCCCATTGCTCATATTAGGCGCTCCCCGTAGCTTAATTAGCCGCTACGGTGATACGAGCATCTAGGTCGTATGATATGTGATCAGATGCCACATGCGTAGTATTTGTACTTTCTGCGCAATTCCCAAACTCTCTCAGGCGTATATTGCAAAAGCATTCAAACCTCCTACTATGAGCTGTCAGATCTCCATGAACTCGTATCACCATAGAATCTACAGTGCAGGAGCACCTCATATTCTCCCGTGTGAGAAAACATCAGGTGCTCTCGCAGCTTGGATGGTACGGTGATACGAGCTTCGAGGTCGTTTGATCTGAGATCCAATGACATCTGAGCAGTCTTTGTGCTTGTAAGTAGTGGCCGAACACTTTGGGGGCTTTTCTGCAAAAAACATTCGAACCACCGAGGAGTTGTTGGTTCACAAATCCAACGGATCCGAAGATCTTGTATCACCAAAGCATCTAAGGTGTGGTAGCACATGATATTCTTACATACAGGAGAATATGATGTTTTCCTTCATCTTAGATGCTACGGTGATACGAGCTTCGAGGTCGTTGGATATGGGATCCAAGGGCATCTGAGTAGTTTTTATACAAATTGTGTGCAATTCTCAAACTCATTAAGATTTCCTGTAAAAATATTAAGACATCATGTGAGCTGCTATATCTCAGATCAACAAGCTCCAAGCAACTCGTATCAGCATATAGCATCTAAGGTGTGGGGGCACATGATATTCTCCCGGGAAGGAGGGGGGTGCACAATCAATCGGTGTTTGGGAGGGTGGGGACAAATATAATCTAAACAATCCTAAACAGAGCTTCACAATTTTATCTAGGGTCGAGGGGTTAACCCCCGACAATCTACGTAGCTCCACCTAAAAACAAGATGTGCATGTACTGTAGTACTAGACTTAATATTCATGTTTCAGTTTCCTGTTCATTTTAAATATTGAATTGAGGACCATGCATGTCTTTCATTTTACTCCCTTCGTTCCTAAATATTAGTCTTTTTAGAGATTTCAAATGGACTGCCACATACGGATGTATATAGACATAGTTTAGAGTGTAGATTCACTCATTTTGCTCCGTATGTAGTCACTTGTTGAAATCTCTAAAAGACTAATATTTAGGAACAGAAGGAGTATTTTTGAATTCGTGTCATACATGCATGGTTTGGAAAAATAGATGCACTATACTTATTGGATTGCTGTTGTGTTCGTGTGTGTGTGTGTGTGTGGTCGTATGCTTGATATATACAAAGTTTTCTCACCACCATACCGTTCATCTTTTAAATTTCAATTTGCAATGAAAAACTTACTAGGGATACCATGAAATGTGAAATCCACGCTGAGATCACTATATCACAAACTCACTCTAGTTCAAGAACTCGTCATCAATCAATTACCATGTTGAGATTACTATTTGCAAGGAAAATACAGGCATTGTAATACACATACATTCGTTCGGAAATTTAAAAGATTCCTTTTGTATTCTTTTTTCCGAAGGATCCTTTCGTATTCTCGAATTGTAGGACCCAACGGCGTACAAGCCAGACCTTGGCTCGTGTTGATCCTAAAAAAATAGGCTCGTGTCCTTCTGGTGGCTTGCGTGGTACGCACATTAGCCAACCCCAACCAGTCGAGCCTCCGCGTTTCGAGTCGAAATATCTGGCGGCCATAATTCCAGCCCTTGAAAATGCCCCTCATGTCCCCGGTCCATAATGACTACCGATGAACAATGGAGGGATGCTTTACTAACTAGACAACGTTACCTACCGTGCCGAGCACGGTTCAATTCCCTCGGTCGCTGCTACCAAGGTCACCCGTCAACTGCATTGCCTACTACTACTACTACACCAAGATGAGCACAGAATTGAGCCCGTTTGTTCGTGCCTACTAGTACTTGAGTTAATATATACCCCTAAAAAAACTTGAGTTAATATATCAGGCAATGCACTGGTACGGAGGGATTATCCTTTTACTTTGCATATATAACTTGTCTGAAGTCTAACTAGGCAAAATGTTTGACCAAATCCTTTCTTAAGAAATACAACAGGAAAGATGTATCGCTTGAAAATTTATTGCATGATGCAGGTTATGATATTGTTTCAAATCCTGGATTTTAAATTTAAGAAAATCCAAAAGTGGCCAGAAATTCATGAAACTGAGCATGGTCACGTGATATGGCACAAATATTCGTACGTAATTTTTTCTTCAATTTGAGACAAGCTGCTTATGAGAAGTTGCACAAATGAAGAGCCAAGGTATTTTGGAACAAAGACCTATCACGTTAAGGCGGACACTTTCACTATTGAAACCGTGGGTGTTTACGTGCCACCACGAGTCCCGCTTCTCATCGGCAGGTGCCGTCCGAGCAAGCGTGTGAGTCGACGGGAGGCGTGCGAGCAGACCGCTGCGCTGGCTGACAGGGAGGCATGCAAGCAGACCGCTGCGCAGGCTCACCGGGAGGCGAGCCCTTTGACCAGGCTCCGCCGCCCACATTCGTCCCAACTGCTCCCACTTTTAATGTCGCCGGCGCCGCAGTTTAAAATCAACCCCGCACTACCCGGTATCGCTACAATCTTCTCTCTTCCCCTCTGATTCTCCTGTTGTCTACCTCCAACCAGCCTGACCTAACCATACGCCATGCCGCATCACGATGGTCTGCCCTTAGTCTTCCAGTTTCCTGAGGAAGACACCCGGTCGGAGTCTCAAGAACATAAGGCGCTGTGGGACGAGCTTCAACCGGCCTTGTGGGAAGACGCCGCGCCTGTCCCTGCTCCCGTTCCAGCTCCCGTCGCCCCGTCTGCGCCAGCGCCCATCCCCGTGGCATTGATGGGCTGGGAGCCGCACATTGTCGCCGAGCTCTATGCCACGGGGTTCCACGAGGTCCCCGCCGACTTTCACGCGCCCGTGCACCTGCCACCGCATGCGCCTGCGCGTGCACTGACGCGCACGCCCGTGCCGGTGCCCGTGCACCTGCCAGCGCATGTGCCTGCGCATGCACTGACGTGCGCACCCGTGCCAGTGCCCGTGCACACGAATGTCTCCGCCGCGCCGTTGCCAGCGCCTGTCCCCGCGCGGGTGCCAGTGCCCCCCTCAGCGGCATGGATGGCCGCCGTCGACCGCTTCCTTGCACTAACGCCAGTCGCCTCCTCCCGCCAATTGACTCGCTCCTCGAGACCGAAGTCCAGAACATTGTGGCCTTCCTTGAAGCTAGGGCCAATGTCCAGGAGTACGCCAACAACGGCGCAAGACGACACCGTCGCCGTCGCCGTCAGTCAGTGGCTCGACGACACACAGAGCACGGCAGAGCAGCCGCTTCCCACCGCAAGACGCCCCCCCCGCTGTCGCATAATCTAAATTTTCCATGAAAATAGTTGGGATTGCCATGCTTAAAATCCGAACGTTTATCATTTCCATTTATTTTAGATCGATCGTCGTATGAATGTAAAGTCGGAGTCAGACTGAATGAAATTTAAGGTTTGATCAATTGAATGTTCTGCTTGAGCCGTATCAAATTAAATATAAAACGTCATCAAGCCACATGTTCCTTCTCATCCAACGACCTGGACTGCTTCAATGTCGAATGCTCAACACGTTTAGCATGCAGTTAATTTCATGCCAAAAATAGTGCTAATCACATAATAACACGCAAATAATATCCTACTTAATATCCGCATGCACTTAGTATACTTCTAAATTAACGCGCATTGCACGTACACATTGACTAGTACTACTAGTACGTGAAACTGGTGCCGTAACTTGTGAACGCGTCCAGATATAGTCAACGGCAACATCGCCCGCGAGTTCTTCGTTTTTGCCCGTGCGTCTAAACGTAGAAGGGGAGGAGAGAGAGAGAGAGAGAGAGAGAGCACACATGGAACCCACCAGTAAGTGAAGGCGAATAGTACGTGCTAACGAGCCGGTCCCACTAATGTACTAAAAATAATATTACATGTTATCCATTAAATAGGATGTGGTAATATAAAAACATTATATGAACAAAGGGGGGTACAACAAACATTGTTGTTCTACGTATGTTGCCTATTGACGTGCGGCTTGAAGGCCCTGGTCGCATGTTCGATCCTCGTCCTTTATTTTTTAATTTGTATATGGGTCCAAATTTGTTTCATGACAGGTGGGCCGCTCAGTGTGTAGTTTGTAGCACTTTAATTTGTGGGTCAAAATTTGTTCCATTCCAGGTGGACTATCGATGTGTAGTTTTGTAGCTTATTTGTAATAATTAAAGAGAACAACAGAGTTTTTTGCAATAATACCATGGTGCGAGTTGAGCGAGAAAGGACGTGCGAGAGAGCTATGACCGAGCCAGAGGGAAATCAATTGGGGGAGGTGCGGGGGTTGCAACGGTGTTTGGAGTAGTTGTGGGCCGAATGCTACGAAAATATAATCTAAACCCACCAGAATAAATGCCTACACAAAATAATCCAAGGTTGGAGTCCCCCTCGCAATGTAAATAGCTCCGGCTTTGCGAGGGATGGAGAGGTAGCTTCAATGTGTGGAAGATACGGCGTGAGAAAGCGAGGTCAATCGAGAGACATATAGATAGAGAGACAAAGTGAGTGTGGTCCGACATTCATTGAATATATATACGCTCTGGAGAGATATTATCCGATTGAGCTTTTGGGAAGAGTGAGGGCTGTAAGATAGAGCTTGAGAGATGATCTAGTCACAGACATATAGATATATTTTGTGCGTGGGAGGAAGCAAGGTCAATCGATTACATATATAAAGGGAGAGAGATTGAGCGAGTGTGGGTCGCTGTGCGATCGAAAGAGTGAGACGGGTTGGAGAGAGTGACCTAGATAGACAATGTGAGTGAGAGAGTATACAATATGAATATGCCGAATTGGGCTCAAACATGGAGATATATCATTTGTGTCCGAGAAAGAGCGAGGTCAATCGAGACATACAAAGAGAGAGAGAGAGAGATTGAGCGAGTGTGGCCCGCCATGAGGTCGAAAGAGCGGGGGCGGCTTGGATTGAATGACCTAGATAGACAATCTGCATGAGAGAGTATAGAGTGTGTCTATCGAGGCCCGAACAGGGAGATATATCATTTGTGTGTGAAAGAAAACAAGGTTAATCAAGACTCAGATAAAGAGAGCGAGATTGAGCGAGTGTGGCCCGCCGTGCAGAAGAAATAGTGAGACAGTCTCGAGGGAGTGACCTAGATAAACAACGTGCGTGCGTGCGCACGAGAGGTTGGGGGGCTAGATAGGCAATGCATGTATCTAGCGAGAGAGGGTGGGAGGGAGAGAGAGAGCTCGGCATGGGGTGCAATGGCGGGTGTGTGAGGTAAATACATTTGGTAACAGAGTGTAAAAGGGGTTTTTGTAGTTGAGAGAGTTAGAGATCGAAACATGGAGAGAAAGAATGAACGTGTGTCGGAAACTGATAGCTTCCTAATATGGTTAGGAGAGGAAGATTGACCGATACAGGAACTATGTAGCGTGTGTGCCGAGGGGTGGGGGTGGGGCTAAAAACAACATTTGAATGTAGATAGTATGAGACTTAATATCGATGTTCCAATTCGGTGTACATTGTAAGATTTGAACTGAGGACCATGCATATGGGTAATTATTTCAAATTCGTGCCATACTAGGTTTGGAAAAGTTGACATTGACTCGATTTTTGTGCTATTTACTAGCAAGAGGCCAATGCGTTGCATGGAACACCAAGATGCATTTATACGAGCTGTTTATCTCGTGGGAGACGAAGATGAACGAGGGAAGTCCTTATGTGCAAATGTGGAGAGGGGTGCGGGTATCTTTTTGCAAAATTGTCATAGTTTGCTTTCTATCCGTCAGATATAGATCCGACGGTCTATATTGCAGTATGGCAGGCACACCATCATTACCAACTCGTTTTTTTATCTATACCCCTATATAGTGTGCGAATAACTTTGAAAGTTGGTCGTTGGATGAAGCCAATCCGACGGTATAGAGATGGCAAATCCGAGCACTACTGGCCGTTGGATATCATCTACATTCCACCAGATTCTGCCACATGTACAATCTAGAGGACTCCATGGTTGAACTTAAGCATAATGCATAAACCTCAAAACACAAGCACTTCTCCTTTGTTCTCTAGAATCTTCCATATCTTAATTGCCCATTTTTTTCTAAATGAATTGTCACTTTTTGTTTTTACTTTATGCTTTACAATGCACAATTCCACGAATCTCAAAATAGATTTTTATAAAACTAATTGATTTTGGAAGAGATGGACTATAAGAATTAAACGAACATCTACATCATGCATATATGACTCAAAGCTTACATGCTATATTGTGGTATTTATTCATAATTTGGTTACCAAATCTCATGCGTGCAATGCACGTGTACCTTACTAGTAAGAGTAGATATTAGTTCATATATTTGAATTCATCCAAAGTTTTCTCACTACCATGGTGTTCAACATATACATATGAATTTGTATTAAAAAAGTAGCGTGGATACCGTGCAACGCTAAATCCACGTTAGAATTGGAGATCGCTATGTGACACACACTCTAATTCAAATAACTAATTATGTGACACAGACTCTAATCCACGTTAGTGTGGATACCGTGGATATCATTTTGAATTTTTTCAAATCACTCCTCATTAATTAATTTATAGTATCTCGTTTCAAATGACTAATTATTTGCAAGGAAAACACGGGCATGGTAATACATACAGCTTCATTTGCAAAAGAAAGAAGATTCGTTTGCATTCTCAAATGTAGGTGCACCAGGCAGACCAGGGTCGTGTCGTGGTGGTCGCGTGTGTCGTACGGATGCTTAACACCCAGCCACCCTCCCCCCCAATAAAAACGACAACAAAATAAGTTCGCGCTTCCACGTTTCGGATTGAAATATCTGGCGGCCCCAAGCAAAATCTCCCTTCTCCATCGTCCCTTTTTGCGCCCAGATTGCTCAAATCCCCAATTCGCCGCCAACCCAAGAAAAGTTCGAATCGCCCTCGTCTCGTCTCTTTCCCCACCTCTGTGCCGGACGACTACGACGAAGACGACGGTTGCGCTTCACCACCGCACCGGAGCTACCTCATCTACGCCCTCGTCCACCGCACCTGGTGGTACACCGACAACGTCGGACGTCGCAACCGACGTGCCTCACAGACACCGACTTCCACCGCATCAGGTGCGCTTCACCGACGCCGTCTCCCACCTCACCGGGGCTACTTCACCGAGCACATCATCGCACCTCCCCCCCCCCCCCGCGAGGCCGTTGGGGCTTCACCAACGGTCTCGTCCACCGCATCGTAGCGCTCCGCTGCCACTCAAGTTCTGCATCCGTGTGCGGCCACCTAACGCTATCGCATCACCCTCAACGGCTCTGAAGTGACCCGCACTCTAGCTAGGCGAGCATGTCCAGACACAGGCCCGAACTAGGTATCCACACATCACTCCCTTGTACTGTTCCGACGATGTTTGGATATCCTTTCACTGCTCTCTTAGATTACACGCTTATGCAACTCTGACTTTAACTCTTATTTCTTCTGGAGATATCATCTGAAACAAGCAAAACCATTTTTTAGCGAAGCATGACGGCGCTACGGGATCTGGTACACATCCTGTACACCCGTATAACCTTGTAAGTATCTGTCCTCCGGTACAACAACAAGGTCGATTCCTCTTATTTGATCAACCATTCGCCGTGTCAAAAATGCAGAGGGGGATGCAAGGAGCACAAGGCCTGCACATCCAAGCAAGTGGTAACATGGACTTGTACATGGAACATCCCAAGCGCAAGCAGAGCTGCAGTGAGCCTGTACAACGAGCTAGCGTAAGTCCCTACATTTCATTTAATTCGTACTGGCCTGCGTGTATGATTTGTGTGCAGTGGCGGATCCATGAATTCAAGTTACCAGGGGTGACCATTTAACTTAAAAAATACGAAGGCACTTGCACTCCGGAAATCAACATAACTTGAGAAATGTGAAGCTACGTGCACTTTGAAAACCAGCTAATGATCCAAAGTAGTTCAGATTATAAAACACTAAATGATGTAAGCACCAAAAAACACAAAATGCAACATGGTGTACAAGGACTACTAACATGGTCTGTACCTGCTTGAATTATTCGTTCTCTGGCTGAAAATATCAAAGTGTAATTGCACCTATAACCAGTGCGCAAACTGCATATCAATATATCTATCCTACACAAGTATGCCAATAGTTTCAAACAATATATTAGAAAAGTATTTATGCTACATTGTCATGATACGGGGACTTTCTGGTAGATGGCCTCGACGTTTCCTCAAGCCATGAAGATGTACTATAATTTGCTTCTCATCAATGCCTGCAAATCTCTATGTCTCTCTCAACATAGCAGATGATCATTAGACACTAAATCCTTCAATGGGAGCTTTCAAAATGCTTGCATTAGATCCCTTATTACACTAGTATGTACATCACCAGGAGCATGTAAAATGTTTGCATCAAATCCTTCATTAGCAGTCTGTTCACTAGACACTTCAGGCTCAAGAACAACATGAGCTTGTATGTTTGCACCGGAAACTTGATTAGATACATTAGATTTAGTCAGTTCAGTATTGATTGGGGGAGTTATAAAATAAGCAGAAATTGGTTTCATTTTCTCATAGATTCCCTACATACAAGCAGTTTTACAACACCGCCAGGTTTAACAATTGGCCAAAAATTGAAGAGTTGAATTAGATATAATCAGGGATGTGATGTACCTGCTCGTTGCGCATGCTGCTCTTGCAAGCTGCGACTGTCCGTTTGCGCAAGCTCGATGCCATGCCCGTGCTGCCGCTGCTGCCTCCCACGCAGGCTACACCTAGGGTTGGATCTTCATCTTCTTGTCCTTCCATTCGCTTGAAGCCCGGCGACCGTCCTCCAACGAGGGTGCGAGGAAGTGTTGTGTCGGTCTGTCCAGCGTCAGCTAGGTTTGGAGCGAACCAGACTGGAGGCTGGAGCGAACAAATTGGGTTTTTTCCTGCAGTCAATAGATATGGGAGGCGCTCGTTTGGGCCGCGAGCCTACTATAGGGCCTGCCTTGCACTTACGTTATTGGCCCATCCAAATTGAAATGTTTTTTCTTCATTTTTTACATTGCCTGCTCGTGCGTTGGGACGAACAAAACAATCCTGGGCCAACCTGGACGACTCAAACTAGGTGCACACTTTCCAGCCACCCGAGGCGGCCACCCATACCAGCCCCTATGGTGGCGTCACCCCTTTTTGCGTGTATGATTGGGGTAGTGAAAAATATTCCAGTGGCGCTTTTGATTTACCCACAGAATGGTTGAATCGCTTGTTTCTATGAACCGAGTTCGCCAATAATGTGAAGGATGCTAGTCTTTTCATCCTATTGTAGATTGCTTAGATCTCGATATGTCAAATGTAATCGCGTGAAATATACAATAAAAGCCAGTGTGATGTGTGTGGCTACAACTAGTCTGACTACACGTCCTCATATAACATATCAAGGACACGCCATCTTACCAGATTAACCATTCGACTTACCAATGCAGTATGGGAAAAAACAAGTATTGGGACTACGTATCCAAGCAATTGATGCCATGGACTCCTTCGTAGAACCTTGTAAGCGAAAAAGAAGTTGCAGTGTGCCTGTACAAAGAGCTAGCGTAAGTTCAGTTACCTGCTTCTCGGAATTTTAGTTAGCCATTTATTGCAAAATTGTTCAATTACGTTGCTTGGCTTAATTTAGTTTGCTACTGATTACATAATGCCATAGCCTGTTAATCCTATTATAGGCTGCACCTATCTATGTGTTTGATACTTACTGTTAAGAATTACCTGTTTGCCCGAACTTAAATAGCTACTTAAGCATGTAGATAACTGGTCATATGTACTTCTAGGGTGCAGCAGAATTCACGTGTAATTTACGTTGTGATACCCTGTCTGTTTAAATGGTTTGCTGTTATCACTTGTTGCACTACTAGTGTTTGCATGTTCAAAGATAGACAACTGTCAGGTTTATATGAGGGACACTGTCTTTTTAACTTATATATGTGTTGGAGTCATTTTGCTTATGTCAAAGAAATTTACAGATGTCTGTGCTGCTGGTAAACGGTACCGACTTGTTACTTTAATACGTTGCCAAGAACTTGGTTAGTTTTACTAGTTCATGTGTAATTAAATATGTTGCCAAAACTGGTTAGTTTTACTAGTTTGATGTTAGTTTCTTATGGCTCTTGCAAAAATTTATTTATTGATTGCTAACATTCAAGTTTGCAGGATCCAACTGAAACTCCGTTGGCATAACAGGTATGTTTTCAGAAACTTCCTTCTTTACCTGGTTTGCTGCTGTAACTTGTTGCTGTAATCATCTTACCAACTTCAAGTTTTCAGGATCCAATTGGAAGTCCAATTGCACAACAGGTACATTTTCAAAAATATATTTGTGTAACAGGTTTGCTGCTGTAACTTGTTGCTCTAATCAAGTTACTGACTACTCACCTTTTCAGGATCCAAGAGAAACTCCAATGCCGCAACAGGTTCCTTTTGCAAAACTTGTTTGTTTAACTGCTTTGCTGCTGCAACAACCGGTCACAATGATGTTAATAACTACTTTTCAGCATCCAATTGAAACTCTTTAATTCCTTGTTTGTTTAACTGGTTTGCTGTTATAACTCCTAGTTGAGATGTTTTGCTAACTTCAACTTTTCGTAATCCAATCGGAACTTTAATGGCAAAACAGGTTAGCCCAAGATCAAAGAGCGAGGTCCCCATGGACGTTGTATCATCCCACAGCAGTGGCACCGACCCAATCGTGCATCATGAATTGCCAACTGTTGATGCTCTAGAGGCTAAACTAGTGGTAGAAAGAGATTCTGCTTTGGCACTTAGAGATGAAGTTGACATGTTGAGGAAGCAAACAACACAATCACAAGAAGTACTCAAGACAACCATTAAATATTTGGTGGATTTCAAAACGCAGCAACCCGAGACTGACCAAAAGGAATTCAAAATCCCACTTGGTAAATCATAGGTGAAATGTTCTTTCCATCGTTGAATAACCTTTGTGTTGTTTGTTCATGTAATCGATCAAACCATTTGTTTTAGAGATCATGTAATAATTTTTTTGTTTTTTGGTTTGTAATTTTATTTGAGCACAAGTCTGTATTAATTGACAAGACTCGGGGACATTTCATTTTGATTGCTGTGCCAGACCTACAAATATGCCAATCGAGCTGAATGTGCATTCAGCAATAATAGTAGTATAGATGGACCATATGTGGCACGCATCGGAAAGTGCCAAGATGTTGTACTAGCTTCACTAGAAAAAGGATGCTCTTCTAGCAAAAAAAATACAGCGGCCTGGCTTATGTATGTTAGTTGATATTATTGATCCATATCTATAAGTGTTTATATGTTTACTAGTTTTGTACATTCTTGGTTGATTGACTCGTATTTGAATCTTGATACATCGCTTGTGTACATATCTAAATGGGAGTACACATTATGCTGCATGTGACATTTGAGTTGGACATAAAGTGTTCCAAATATTCGAATTCACCTTAAACTGGATTCTAGCTTTTGAATTCGAGTATTGGCATTTGTAAATCATATTCATATATGACAGTGGAATACATCTTTGTCGTGCTTTTGAAGATATATAAAAACACATAGAATGATTTATAAAGATTCGTATAGGAATACAAAATGGATTCGAATTTAGTTGCCAGGGTAAATGTGGATGCCTATTGTCACAAAATTCGAAAGAAGCGGCAAAATGTCCACTCCCACGTTGGCTGCCCGAAGCCAAGTGTTTTGGAGATGGAAATTACTGTCTTCCCCTTACACGGACAATCCATCGGCCCGATTTCCACTGCTCTCAATAGGGGTAGGTTACTAACTTCAATTAGACGTGACACGACCGCCTCTGAGACCATTCCGACACGGTGAGCGCCAAACATGGGCGGCAAAACACATTTGATTCAAGCTCGTCCGAAAGAACTCTGTTTCTCCCTCCATTTCCCCATTCATACATGGTGGGCGGCAAAACAAACTCGCCTCGACCGAAATCGATGTAGACAAATGTTTTCAATAGGGGCAGGTTTGTAACTTCACTCAGACATGACACAACCGCCCTACCTGTCAGCCCCGTTCATACACCGTGGGCGCCAACCATGGTCGCCAAAACACCCTCTCCTCGCCAGAAATCGCTCTGGGCAAATATTGGCGAGATGTGAGATTACCGTCCTATCCCCAACCGACGGGACGTCCATATTTTAAACGGGGGCTAAGTTCGTAACTTTCCCATATTTCAGACAGGCGTGTCCCAAAAACATGATTCCCCGTACCTCTCCCTCCATTTTCCCATTCATACACCGTCCACGCTAGAACACCATCCCCACACCAGCCTCCTCCGTCTGCCACCCCATCCATCGCCGCCGTCCTCCACCCCATCCATCGCCACTGTCCTCGACCATGTCGGAGCGCCTACCAAGACCGCATCGTCCACTGCTAGAGGTGGACGTTTCTCATCCATGGCGACGGACAAAGAGCCTTGCATCGCGTCCTCTCGCTTCATCGGCGCCGTCGTCCTCTTTGTCGGGGCCGCTCACACGACCTTCTCTTCCACCGCAATGGGACTTATCCCCCGATGCACCCGTCTACGCTCGCAGATCTGCTTCAACGCCACCGAGAGCCATCGCACCCCCGATGCCTACACGGCGCCGCAAGAGAGGTGGTACTTCATATCTCCTCAACTTTTTGATCTCAACCAGAAAATAGATCGTAACTTGGTTACTGTACTTTCCTTTTAGCTCTTAGAATTTAGTTCTTAGTTCGAAGCAAACAATGGATGCTAAATAGCATTTCTCTGGTTTGCAGCTTTAAATCTGCCATGGCACAGTCATAATAGGGTTTAATTGATCATGCTTAGGGTTTAACTGATCATGTTGGTTCTGTGGTGGTTTCTTTAATAGAAATTGGAGGGGAAACCCTCTTTTGCTCAAAAACAAAATGCTAGCAGAAGAACACTCGGGCGTGTATCTCTACAGGGTGCCCACGGTGGGCAGCGGCCCACCCTGGGATTTTGGGTCGGCCCAGGCCCCGATTCCCCTTTGTTCTGCTGCGCGCTTCCGATCTCTACTCGCCCCCAGCCGCCTGCCTCGCCGGCGACTTGCCGTTCCTGGACGGCATGACTCTAGGAGGAGACGCCGACTAACAGGAGGTCAGTAGCCGCTCACCCAACAGCGTCACCGCTGCTCGGGCGCGCCGCCATGCCTACCTTCCCAGTCCGTTCAGGGCTCAGGCGTGTAGCACCCACTAAGCCAACCAGATTTATTCTGAGATACGTCCTCAACACTCAGCGGCCACTCCTCATCACCCATTTTCTAATTGATTCGTTACTCATTAGGCAGGACTATCTTTAGGATTTGTTGTGTGCTGAGTGCTACCTACACTTAATGGTTCAGATGTATTTCAGTAATCTTTAGTACCTGTAAAGTTCACGGGGTTTCAAAATTCTGGCCCTAGGAACAGACACTAGTCATTTTGGATTGTTGGTCATAGTGACACTGACCTAGATTACTACTGCAGGCCAAGTTTGTTCACAATTTTACTTGTCTTTCTTACTCATTCGATATGATATCCAATTATTCATGTCGATTAGCTGCTAACAATAAGTGCTAGACAAACTTCTTGATTCAGATTTTGGACGGTCTCTTACTGCAGTTACAATTTTGCATACTTGTCCTAGTAAGCTCATAAGTAAATGATTGATTCCCTATATCTATGCTTGCCTTGTCATATTTGTTGTCAATATTCTTTTAGGGTGGACCATCCTATTTCAAAATACTAGAACCGTAGACATGAGTGAATGGTATTTCTCTGTGTGATCTCTTCCATCATGTGTGGGAAACGAACACTGCATTGTATAGAAAGAAAGTGTCATTTCTAGCTTTTACATAGACTACAATCTTTTACATGGAATACAATCTGCCTACTTGTTATGCTTGGCACAACCAGCACTCCACCCTTGAAGCTAAACATTATGCCACTCATATTTCCTTAGTTTATTTGTTCAAATACGAATTTGATATGATTCTAATGTTCCTAGTTCAGTTTTGAAATGTGTGTTTGCCTGTTATAGAGACATAAGAGGTTTGTATTTCTGTGTGGTCTGGTCAGCACGGTTGGGGGTGAACTTTGCATATGCAGGGGTTTATAGGGAGACACTCTTCAATTTGAATCCGCAATGCATTCCATAGATAATCTGACTACTTTTTATGTTTTCATGAATCTCATATTCTGAACAACATCATAATGATTATGAGCTTGCGCGCATGAAAAGAATAAAGCAGAACAATGCCATGGCTGTCAAACTTGGCATTAAGGGACTGAAATCAAGTCTGGATGCAATGCAATGCAAACGCTCTCCACCTACAGATTCATGCTCAGAATATGATCCTAACAGTGATTCTGAGCTAGAGGGAGACCTAAGTCAACGTAGCTCCATACTGGAGGAGTCAGAGGCAGATGCCCTATCTTATTCACCCATCAAGGTGCTTGCTCTAACTTTCCAAGGTTATATTGGTCGCACATATCTTGCAACTGATGCTTTGCATTGCTTCTACTTTGTTGCACTGCCATTAGCTTAGTTTACACATCGTGTATGTGAATACGCCCTGCCTATCCATTTTTAGTACATATTCCATCTGTCATCATACCGTATTTATCCATCGAAATGTTGTTCTTGTGTATCAGACGTTCAAAAGGAAGAGGGCGATTGCTGATCGCGGAGGAGCACGAGAAAAGTATTTGGAAAAGGTAGTGACATCTGATAAATCAAATATCCCATTAGGTGTAGTTGCAATATTACCTGACCCACAAAACACCCCAACTCTAGCAGACTCTAGCCCTACTACACTGGTCATTTCTGATGCCCCAACTCAGCAGTCCCCAACTGCAGGAAAGAGTATGATGATGCCAGTTGACGTAGCACCAGCTCTACGACGCAAAAACCCCATTCCAGCAAAGAGTACACCAAATCCAGTTGCCAAATTCTTTCTCGAACCAGAGAGAGCCCCAATTGCAGCAAATAGGACCCCTGTTCCATTTCTTCCCAGTTTAGAAGACGAAGCTTATATTGTTGTCAGGAACTTTGTGCGCATCTTTCCTTAATGGAAATATTATACCGTAGACACAAAACAATTTCCAGTCTTCCTCCGCAACTTACGCGTAAGTAATGTACTAATGTTATTCATGGTAATTACTGCATATGTTTCTGCTGACAGAAGACACAAGATTTCATTCTTTTAAATAGGCGAGGACCAAACTGGATTGTCAAGACGAGCAAGGGTTGGCTGCGCTTTTCAAGTACTCATTGATGAAGTATCGTTCCTACCTGAGATAAGCCCACTTCGATGGCAAGCCTCTAAACGAAATTTCTGTAAAGTCTCCGGTGCTACATTTATCAAACAGTGACTGGAATAATCTTGTTACACATTGGTCCCGTCTGCAGCGTAAGGTACTATCTATGATATCACATCACAATTTGAACTACATTTCTGCATTTGCCTTAACGTCTCACTTGTACATAAACTGTTAGCAGAAGAACACTCATTCTCAAGGGACCACAGAATCTCGCAACTATACTGCACACTGCATTGCTCTTGTGAGTACATCTTGCCCTGTATGACCATACTTACTTTCATAGCTGTTTGATTATGTAGCATCACTGCACATGTTAGCCTCGTTATCGTCCATTTGGTGGACATTATAAGATCCGTATGGACTCTTACATAAATTTAGAATCAACCCAATGCTTTTGAAGAGGTTTAGCTCTGCAGTCCTTTTGTAAGGACTGAACGTCGTCTATCACTGTACTTACATTAACAGCTACTCCCTCTATCCCATAATATAAGAACATTTTGTACAGTACAACAGTGTTCAAAACACTCTTGTATTATCGGAAGAGGGATTGGTTCATTGTATAGCATTCTGCATCTTATCTCCCTCGCCCACCATTTACTAAAAAAATATCAGATCTATATTTAATCTTACCAAAAAAGTTGAATACACAGACAATGCCAGTGCAGAACTGTAGCCTATTGCTCTTGTCAGTACATTTTGTCCTGTAACGCTGGTACTTCCAGGGATTGGTAGTTGATTATGTAGCATCAATCTGCATCTTATCTTCATTATCCTCTATCCCTTCCAGTATTATCATATCTGTAATTACTCTCTACAAAATGTAGAGTACAGGCAATGCTTATGAAGAAGATTCTGTGCTGAAATTCTTGAGTTATCCTTCCCTTGACATGGAGAAGGGCATTATAAAGCTGGTGTTAACTGTTAATGTAAGTCAGTCCTTCTAAAGCCTTTATCCCCAATTGTTGTTTAATTTGCTCATACTCCCAATCGTTTACTGCTGTTTAGTTTGTTGTTTATGTCAAAATGCATGTTCACAAGAACCATAAGTTCCAAGTTTTACTTGTAAAACCATATTCCTTATTAATACCATGCACATTACTCAATACTCCCTATATGTATGCTTGTTTTTGTGGATCTATAATCCAGTGTGTGGTGAAGCAGCCCACATTTGCACCTT
Organism: Aegilops tauschii subsp. strangulata; assembly: GCF_002575655.3. Taxonomy (NCBI): domain Eukaryota; kingdom Viridiplantae; phylum Streptophyta; class Magnoliopsida; order Poales; family Poaceae; genus Aegilops; species Aegilops tauschii. The sequence continues at coordinate 383,689,744 of NC_053037.3, read as the reverse complement.
GTCATCTCCTGTTTTATCTTACTGGTGTGGCTGATGATATGAACAACATGCCATGCACATTAACCAAAATAGATACAATGATTGTCTTTGGCCTTCATCTATGTTTGTTGTGTTGACACGGTAATCCAATAGTGTGGGGAAGCTCCCCGCATTATGAACAATGCCAAATTATGCTATTGATATTTTGAACTCACTCTTTATTTTCTAATTTCAAATTGGATGGAATTGACAACATAGTTATCATCTTTGTTTATACACGTGCAAAACCTGCCATCTCTCTGCTTGTTTCAGGGTGATATGCCTGATGGCATGAACAAGTCTGCTGAAGGCTGTGAGACAAACCCAACATATATTGCAGCAAAGATGGCAAAACATCTTGAAGATAGCCAGACAACCCCAAAGTCTTGTCTTGATGCAGTGTTCAAGTTACTTGAGACTAGCAGTCAGACAAGCTCACAGAATTCGCTGTCTGAATCAGTTCGACTTCTTCAGTCCCAAGTTCTAGCAGAAAGGCATTCTGCAACTCAACTTCGACTTGAAGTCCTATCTCTAAGAAAGATTGCGGAGAACACCAATGAGAACCTCATTGCTAAACAGCTACACCTGGAAGCTATGACCGACATGCTAGGCTGGTCTCTTAGCCTTGCTCAGCAGCTTGCGCAGTAGTTCCCGCGCAAGCCTAACCTTTGTTGAACTGTCTTGGAAGTGGTCTCGGTTTAGTATTATTTTGTTACGCTGCAATGGTGCCTAGTTTTTGTAATCTGCTTCTTCGTTGCGCTTTATGATCACTGGTGGCGAACTTCGATGCCCAGTGGATGTAATATACCATAAATCCTTTATTGTATAGTGTAGGTTTATTCTAAGTTACTATGCCGTAATTTCTTTATTGTATAGAGTAGGTTTGTTCTTAATTCCTACTAGTTACTACCATCATTCGCTATTTGAAAAAAATCTGATGTAGTCGACCGGGCCGAAACATTCGCCTCTAATGGGCCTGGTTTTTAGCGGGCCACAATTGGGCCGGCCTGCATCTTTCTTAGGCCCGAATGGCCATTGGGGCCTTCACACTTTGCGCCAGGCCCACAACTTACTCCGGCCTATATTCGGCCCAAATTTTAGTTCTGCCTTTTGTGGACCCATCGCTTAGTTTGGCCCATGTAGCATTGGGCCATTAACAGGCGAAATATTCTGCTGGCCTGTTACGGCCCAGAAGAAACCATGGGCCTTTAGCTGGCCGAAATGCATGTTGGGCCTCAATTTTCACTAGTCGTCGATGGGCCTTCAGCAGGCTGAAATGTAGACCGGGCCTTTTTCGGCCCAGTTATATGACGGGCCGTTACGAGGCCGAAACATATCTCGGGCCTTAGTTGGCCCACTGATATCATGGGCCTTTAACAGGCCGAAAGCTTAGTACATGTGTCAATGGGCCGAATTATACGACATGCCTTTAACAGGCCCAAAGTCACGTTGGGCTGAACTGTTGCCACCTTTATCACAGGCCGTTAATGGGCCGGATGTCGCGTCGGACCAAATATGGCCCATGGGCAGCACATGTCAATCCCAGTCCGAAAGACACACCGGCCTGAAATGGGCCCATGTCTACATCGGGCCTCTAACAAGCCGAAAGTCACTGGGCTGTAATTGGGCCCAAATATTCGGCGAAGAATTAACGGGCCAGATCTGGCTTCGGGCCGTAAATGGGCCTTTATTAAACAGGTCGTCATTGGGCTGGTCCACTAGTACCTGAGAAACTACTACGGGCCTTTGACTGGGCCGGCCTTTTTAACCTATACGGGCCTCTGTTGGGCCGTGCCACATGTCGACATATCATAGGCGCCTCCTGTCCAATGAATCGATGACATCTGTCCCAACGGTGAGCCAACACGTGTTTCCTCCGGCCAATGAGAATTTTACACGTGGAAAATCCTCATTGGTCCGGGCTGTTAGCGGGTTATCGGATCCAAAACCGGACCCGATAGCTTAACGACGACCCGTTACGGTGGATGCCACCTGTCGATCACCCTTGACGAAAGCACTTCCATGACGCGGAATTTATCGTCATGGAAGTGGACACTTCCGTGATGATAATTTTTGTAATGTCATGGACACTTCTACGACAGCACAGGTATGACTATCTTGATTCTGTCATAAAATTGTCATGGATGTACATGCGTGACAGAAAACGTGACCTACTATGACAAACACGTATCATCACGGAAGTGTATTTTTTTGTAGTGGTATTTCCCTCAGCTTTTGAGAACCAAGGTATCAATCCAGTAGGAGACAACGCGCAAGCCACCGAATACCTGCACAAATAAACACCAACTTGCACCCAACGCGATAAAGGGGTTGTCAATCCCTTCACGGTTATTCGCAAAGTGAGATCTGATAGAGATGGATAAACGACAAAGTAATTTTTTTGGTATTTTTGGTTTAAGGAACTGAAAGTAAAAGATTGCAAAGAAAGTAAATAGGAAACTGAAGTTGTAGATCGGAAACTTATATGATGGAAAATAGACCCGGGGCCCATAGGTTTCACTAGAGGCTTCTCTCAAGATAGAAACTATTACGGTGGGTGAACAAATTACTGCCGAGCAATTGATAGAAAAGCGCAAAGTTATGACGATATCTAAGGCAATGATCATGAATATAGGCTTCACGTCCGTTTCAAGTAGACCGAAACGCTTCTGCATCTACTACTATTACTCCACACCTCGACCGCTATCCAGCATGCATCTAGAGTATTAAGTTCATAAAGAACAGAGTAACGCCTTAAGCAAGATGGCATGATGTAGAGGAATCAACTCAAGCATTATGATAAAAACCCCATCTTTTTATCCTCGATGGCAACAATACAATACGTGTCGTTTCTTGTTCTGTCACTGGGATCGAGCACCGCAAGATTGAACCCAAAGCCAAGCACTTCTCCCATTGCAAGAAAAACCAATCTAGTTGGCCAAACCAAATCGATAGTTCGAAGAGACTTGCAAAGATATCAAATCATGCATATAGGAATTCAGAGAAGATTCAAATAATATTCATAGATAAGCTGATCATAAATCCACAATTCATCGGATCTCGACAAACACACCGCAAAGAGTATTACATCGAATAGGTCTCCAAGAACATCAAGGAGAAATTTGTATTGAGAATCAAAGAGAGAGAAGATGCCATCTAGCTACTAGCTATGTGGAAGTGCAACTAATCCCTGGGGGGTTATGGTAATTCCTAACAACATATAGCTCATTGAACTAATACTCTTTCAAGATGATCATTTCAGAAAGTTCAATGATTGGCATGGCATGGACTAGGAATGTGGACCCCTCAAAATGCTAAGGACACATATTGGCTCATGCTCAAGACTCTACATTTTCCATTTTTAGTGATCCAAGATCACATGAGTCCATAGGAAAGCCAATACTATTAAAAGGGGATGAGGTGTTGCTTAATGGCTTGCTTGCTCAAAATGCTTAGTGATATGCTCCAAAAGGCCTCAACCACTTTCTCAATTCCACATATGTCCCAAACCAAAAGTCAAACTCGGCCCCACCGATTTGATCTATCCGGCGCCACCGAGTTCATTTGACATAGCCATAGCCAGAAACCCTAATCAGTTCGCTCTCACCGATAGGATCTCGGTCTCACCGAGATGGGATTGCTAACTCTCGGTTTCCCTTCGTAATACTTCGGTCTAACCGAGATGAGCGATCGGTCCCATCGAGTTCGCAATGCAAACTCTCTGTTTCCTCTTCATAACATTTTGGTCTCACCGAAATGAGCGATCGGTCCCACCGAGTGTTCTTGACCAACTCTCTATTTTCCTATTACAGAAATCGGTCTCACCGAGTTCATGTGATCGGTCTCACCGAGATTATGTTATGCCCAAACCCTAACGAAATCGGTCCCACCGAGTTGACATGTCGGTCCCACCGAAAAGCCTAACGTTCACATTTTGAACTAAACCGGTCTGACCGAGTTTCAGTATTCGGTCTCACCGAGTTTGGTAAATTGTGTGTAACGGTTAGATTTTGTGTGGAGGCTATATATACCCCTCCACCCTTCCTCCATTTGGGGTGAGAGCCATCAGAATGTGCCTACACTTCCAGCATTCATTTTCTGAGAGAGAACCACCTAGTCATGTGTTGAGACCAAGATATTCCAATCCAACCACAGGAATCTTGATCTCCAGCCTTCCCCAAGTTGCTTTCCACTCAAATCATCTTTCCACCAAATCCAAATCTGTGAGAGAGAGTTGAGTGTTGGGGAGACTATCATTTGATGCACAAGAGCAAGGAGTTCATCATCAACACACCATCTATTACCTTTTGGAGAGTGGTGTCTCCTAGATATGTTAGGTGTCACTTGGGAGCCTCTGTCAAGATTGTGGAGTTGAACCAAGGAGTTTGTATGGGTAAGGAGATCGCCTACTTCGTGAAGATCTACCCTAGTGAGGCAAGTACTTCGTGGGCGATGGCCATGGTGGGATACACAAGGTTGCTTTTTCGTGGACCCTTCATGGGTGGAGCCCTCCATGGACTCGCGCAACCCTTACCCTTCGTGGGTTGAAGTCTCCATCAACGTGGATGTACGATAGCACCACCTATCGGAACCACGGGAAAAATCTTCGTGTCTACATTGCGTTTGCTCCCTCCAAACTCCTCCCCTTTACCTTCGTATGCAATGATTTACATTCCGCTGCTATACTCTTAGAATTGCATGTGTAGGTTGATTGCTTGACTTGTGCTAAATTGCTAAATTGGGAAAAGGCTAGATTTTTATTTGGTCAAGTAGTCTAATCACCCCCCCTCTAGACATACTTTCGATCCTACACTATGGACCCATAGGTCTGAGGTAAACTACTCACGCTTCATCGGAGAGGCAATGGTGTTGATGTGGAAGCCCTCCGTGATCGAATCCCCCTCCAGCTGGACGCCGGAAAAGGCCCCTAGATGGAATTTCACGGGTACAAAAGGTTGCGGCAGTAGAAAAGTGGTTTCGTGGCTCCCCTGGAAGTTTTTGGGGTATTTGAGAATATATAGGAGGAAGATCTAGGTCAGGGGGTCATCGAGGGCCCACAAGGTCGGGGGTGCACCCTACCCCCCGGGCGCGCCATCCACCCTTGTGGACGCCTCATGGCTCTTCTGACTTGCACTCCAAGTCTCCTGGGTGTCTTCTGGTCCAAGAAAAATCATCGCAAAAGTTTTATTCCGTTTGGTATTCCTTTTCTGCGAAACTCAAAAACAAGGGGAAAAAACAGGAACTCGCACTGGGCTCTAGGTTAATAGGTTAGTCCTAAAAATCATATAAAATAGCATATTAATGCATATAAAACATCCAAAACAGATAATATAATAGCATGGAACAATAAAAAAGTATAGATACGTTGGAGACGTATCAAGTATCCCCAAGCTTAATTCTTGTTCGTCCTCAAGTAGGTAAATGATAAAAACAGAATTTTTGATTTGGGAGGCTATCTAACATATTTATCCATGTAATTCTATTTATTGTGGCATGAATGTTCAGATCTGTAAGATTCAAAACAAAAGCTTAATATTGACATAAAAACAATAATACTTCAAGCATACTAACAAAATAATTATGTCTTCTCAAAATAACATGGCCAAAGAAAGCTTATCCCTACAAAATCATATAGTCTGGCTATGCTCCATCTTCATCACACAAAACATTTAAATCATGCACAACCACGATGACAAGCCATGCAATTGTTTCATACATTTGATGTTCTCAAACCTTTTCAATTTTCACGCAATACATGAGCGTGAGCCATGGACATAGCACTATGGGTGGAATAGAAGGCGGTTGTGGAGAAGACAAAAGGAAGGAGATAGTCTCACATCAACTAGGCGTATTAATGGGCTATGGAGATGCCCATCAATAGATATCAATGTGAGTGAGTAGGGATTTCCATGCAATGGATGCACTAGAGCTATAAGTGCATGAAAGCTCAAAAAAGAAAACTAAGTGGGTGTGCATCCAACTTGCTAGCTCATGAAGACCTAGGGCAATTTGAGGAAGCCCATCGTTGGAATATACAAGCCAATTTCTATAATGAAAATTCCCACTAGTATATGAAAGTGACAACATAGGAGACTCTCTATCATGAAGATCATGGTGCTACTTTGAAGCACAAGTATGGATAAAGGATAGTAACATTGCCCCTTCTCTCTTTTTATCTCTTTTTTCTTTTTCTCTTTTTTTCTTTCTTTTTTCTTTCTTTCTTCTCCTTTTTTTCTTTCTTTTTTTCTTTCTTTTATTTCCTCACATGGGACAATGCTCTAAAAAGGAAAATCATCATACTTCTATTTACTTACAACTAAAAAATTAAAACTCTATACTAGAACAAAATATGACTCTATGAATGCCTATGGCGGTGTACCGGGATGTGCAATGAATCAAGAGCGACATGTATAAAAAATGATGAAAGGTGGCTTTGCCAGAAATACAATGTCAACTACATGATGATGCAAAGCAATATGACAGTGATGATGCGTATCATAATAAAAACGAAACAATGCAAAGTTGCATGGCGATATATCTCGGAATGGCTATGGAAATGCCATAATAGGTAGGTATGGTGGCTGTTTTGAGGAAGGATATGTGGTGGGTTTATGGTACCGGCGAAAGTTGCGCGGTACAAGAGAGGCTAGCAATGGCGGAGAGGTGAGAGTGCATATAATCCATGGACTCAACATTAGTCATAAAGAACTCACATACTTATTGCAAAAATCTATTAGTCATCGAAACAAAGTACTACGCACATGCTGGTGATAGATTGGTAGGAAAAGACCATCGCTCGTCCCCGACTGCCACTCATAAGGAAGACAATCAAAAAACATCTCATGCTCCAACTTCGTTACATAACGGTTCACCATACGTGCATGCTACGGGACTCACAAACCTTAACACAAGTATTTCTCAAATTCACAACTACTTACTAGCATGACTCTAATATCACTATCCTCATATCTCAAAACAATCATAAGGAATCAAACTTCACATAGTATTCAATGCGCTTTATATGAAAGTTTTTATTATATCCCCCTTGGATTCCTATCATATTAGGACTAATTTTATAACCAAAGCAAATTACCATGCTGTTTAGAGACTCTCAAAATAATATAAGTGAAGTGAGAGAGTTCATCAATTTATATAAAATAAAATCACCTCCGTGCTCTAAAAAGATATAAGTGAAGCACTAGAGCAAATTTGCCTAGCTCAAAAGATATAAGTGAAGCACATAGAGTATTCTAATAAATCACGATTCATGCGTGTCTCTCCCAAAAGGTGTGTACAACAAGGATGGTTGTGGCAAACTAAAAATCAAAGACTCAAATCATACAAGACGCTCCAAGGAAAACACATATCATGTGGTGAATAAAAATATAGCCTCAAGTAAAGTTACCGATAGACGAAGACGAAAGAGGGGATGCCTTCCTGGGGCATCCCCAAGCCTAGGCTCTTGACATGCTTGAATATTACCTTTGGGGTGCCTTGGGCATCCCCAAGCTTAGGCTCTTGCCACTCCTTATTCCATAGTCCATCAAATCCTTACCCAAAACTTGAAAACTTCACAACACAAAACTCAACAGAAAATCTCATAAGCTTCGTTAGTATAAGAAAAATCACCACTTTTGGTACTGTTGTGAACTCATTCTTTATGTATATTGGTGTAGTATCTACTGTATTCCAACTTTTCCATGGTTCATATCCCCCGATACTAGCCATAGATGCATCAAAATAATCAAACAACACGCGAAAAACAGAATCTGTCAAAAACAGAACAGTCTGTAGTAATCTGAATGTTTCGAATACTTCTGAAACTCCAAAATCCTGAGAAATTAGGAAGTCCTAGAAATTTTTTTATTAATATTCTGAAAAAAGAATCAAATATTTTATCACACTCCTGCTAAAAATGATAATTGTTTTCATGAGCGCAAAAGTTTTTGTTTTTCAGCAAGATCAAATCAACTATCACCGTAAGCTATTCCAAAGGTCTTACTTGGTGCAAACACTAATTAAACCACAAAACCACATATAATCAGAGGCTATATGAATTATTCAAAGCAAAACAGAACATAAAAAGCAAAAACAAAAATAAAATTGGGTTGCCTCCCAACAAGCGCTATCGTTTAACGCCCTTAGCTAGGCATAAACCACGAATAGATCTAAGTATTCTCATCTTCGGTATGCAAATCTTTTCTCATCAAGTCTTCGAAGACTCGTCTTAGCAATTATATTCTTTCCTTTATTTCCCTCCTAGTGGATGAACTTAGATCATGAAAGGGACTTTGGTTGGTAATCTTAACATGCATAAACCCATAGTCGGGATCACTACAAAAAAAATACACTTCCGTGATGATACGTGTTTGTCACAGTAGGTCACGTTTTCTGTCATGCATGTACATCCATGACAAATTTATGACAGAATGAAGATGGTCATACCTGTGCTGTGGTAGAAGTGTTCCATGACATTACCAAAATTATCATCACGGAAGTGTCCACTTCCATGACGATAAATCGCGCGTCACAGAAGTGCTTTCGTCAAGGGTGACCGACACGTGGCATCCACCGTAACGGAACGCCGTTAAGCTATCGGGTCCAGTTTTGGATTCGATAACCCGTTAACAGCCCGGACCAATGGGGATTTTCCACGTGAAAAATTCTGATTGGCTGACGGAAACACGTGTCAGCTCCGCATTGGCACAGGTGTCACTCATCCAATGTGCGAGATGCGCCTATGATATGCTGACACGTGGACCGGCCCAAAAGTGGCCCATAAAGTTTAAATGGGCCGGCCCAACTAAAGGCCCACAAGATTTTGCGGTCCATAATGGGCCAGCCCAGCAAAAGGCCCACGAGATTTTGCATATCATAATGGGCCGGCCCAGCTAAAGGCCCACGAGATTTTGCGGGCCATAATGGGCTGGCCCAGCTAAAGGCCCGCGAGATTTTGCGGACCATAATGGGCCGGCCCAGCTAAAGGCCCAACATTCTCAGTTAAGGCCCATACGGCTAGTGTCAAATCGGACCGTCGACGGCCTGTCCTAAACTTGTCATCATCGCGGCCCATGGTCACTTTTGGCCCGTTAACAGTCCGCTAAGTATATGGGCCGAATTACGGCCCGGTGTATTTTCGGCCTGTTAAAGGTCCTGCTTCATTTGGGCCCATTTACAGGCCATTGAAACTTTTGGCCCATAAACGACCGTGAAGGATTTGGGTCATATTCGGCCATGTATGACATTCGGCCTGTTAGAGGCCCACTATAGATTTGGGCCACTTTCGGCCTGTTGTGATTTTCGGCCTGTTAACGTCGGACGAAATCCATGGGCCATATGTGGCCCAACGTCACATCGGGCCCATTAACAGCCCATATAAAAATGACGATAATCTAGCCCGACCGAACTTCCGGCCTGTCAAAGGCCCGTGTATTAGGTCGGCGCATTTACGGCCCGTCCGAATTTCGGCCTGTGAAAGATCCGCATCGTAAATGGGCCCAATCTCACTTTCGGTCTTTTAAAGGCGCATGTTTTTTATGGGCTCGAGATATTTACACCTGTAAACGGCCTATTGTTACTGAGGGCCCAAATTATGTTTAGGCCTGCTAAAGGACCACTATGGGCACAGGCCTACCAGAAAAATATGAAATCTTATGCTGATTTAGGCCCAGCTATTTTTAGTGGGCTACATGCAAATTTCGGCCCATAATCGTTTTTAGCCCAATTGGAATGGGCCCGATGAATGTTGGCATGTTGGGCTCCTATGAAGCTTTCGGCTGAATACATTACTAAGATAAACCTACACTATACAAAAATAGCGTCGTAATTATTGCAGCCTTTGGCAGCATCATAAATGTTGTATCACACCAAAAGGCGTGTTGGCATAAAGTTTACAGTCCTTGCAGATAAAAGCACCATCAGATGTATAGAAGCACAGATCATTTGACCTGAGTGCTAATGTTTCAGGCTATAGAATCTGATGGAGCAGCACGATCTTCACCTTTTTTCCGCCATTGCTCTTGAACAACGAAGCGAATGTCTGATAGTCTGGTTTCAAAACCATTCATATCTTGACGACATTTGTCAACCACTATTCTTGTTTCCAAAACGACGTCCATTAGGGATTGGACTTGTGTCTGGAGCATAGATATATCTCTCTGTCTAGTAGGAAGATTTTGTTCAGTAGGCGATTTGGACGAGGTTACGTTGACAACCAACCCAGAATTACGCAGGAAGGTGCTTTTTGCACTGTTAGTGGAGAGATACTGACGCACTGCAGCAAGAGGTGACATTGTGCCTGTGGTAGCCTCGTCACCTTCAGGTGGTTGTGGCTGTTCAATCATTTTTTCCATAGCTTCCTGAAAGTTTGAACTTGTAGATTAGTGTACCAGATAGGTTACTAATGAGACAAAAACAAACAAAGTAGGTTACACGTTTATACATAACTTATTTTGACGAACTACTGTAATACATTAGCATGTATTGTAGTCCAACTACATAATAAAATCACTTTCAGAACATATGTCCATGTAGCATGCCTACTGTATTGTCTATTTCCTCACATTCGTTGACATCTAAGGATAACGAGACATGGTTTAAAGTAGGATGAACATATTATGACATCATTCATATCATGGGCAAACAGATATAAAAAACAGGCAATTTTATCATTGTGTGCGCACGTGAACATAACAACTAGAATATTGATCAAGACCAAAAGAATATCCTTCATCTCTTTTAAACCATGTAAGGTGAAATGATACGTTAAGACAACTATGTATAAAAGTGAACAGAGTAACTGACATTGGCTGCAAACCAAGTAGTTAAATGAACACATCACAGTACCAATCAGTTCAAAGGCAGGAGGAGTAAGGACTTACAACAACGGCTTGAACTGGTGTGCTCATGGCCTTCATCTTGCTGGTGTGGCAATCCTTGAAGATTTGCACTGCATTCGGTTCAGGTTCTTTTTGGTCCGCACAGGCTTTCCTCTGTATTTGGAACAAGTCAGTATAGATACGATAATATGGCACAGAAAAAAGAAGGAAGTAGCAGCTATTTACAAGAGCCTCGCAGTGTGCAATATAGCTATGAGATCCTGTTGTCTGTTGGAATTTCACTTTAGAACGGTTGGTCTTGTTCTTCAAATAGTTAGCCTAGAAGAAGATACACTTGTAAGGCACATACATAAATACAAGTTCAATATGTGGTCTGATCAAATACATATAGCCTACCTGATACTTTGGATCAGACTAGTGTTTAATGAGGGCTGACCAGTCTTCATCTGTAATATATTCCACTGGAGATGTTTGGGCAATTTCATTGTTAGCCTTGCCTTCAAAGTGAGATTTTCTAAGGTGGTACCGATACTGTCGCAGAGCAGACTGAAAAACATGAGTGCATGCTTGTTTAGTTGCATCATCTTTCGGATCCAACTTGAACCTCATCTGTTGAAAAAAGAATGTGAGTCTTATTAGGAGGAAGCTAGAAAGTATGGGACAGAGCAAGACAATATTACTAATTGCGATGAATAACATTACTTACGGATAAATGGTCAAGGAAGGTGTTAAACTGGGTATTGTCTTTCTCATTCCTGTACTGGATCCACGTTGGGAGGATACGTGCATGACACCTAACGGCAGCGGTTGCCTCTGATACTAACTTGGCTGACTCTGTAGCATCACGTGGCCTTTTTATACCTGCCTCAAAATGGATCTCCATTCTTCCTCCTTTAGATTTTGTTAATCTGTCAAGCATTATCCCTCATGTCTGTTTCCCCTTGCGTCGTGGTGCTAGGTCAACAACGAATATGGAAAGTGTTAGTGTACATCAAACTGTGAGAGTACATATAAAGGAGCATGCAACTGCAACTTGACTCGGTCAGTTACCGTCTTGGTGTTGATGCTCATGAGGTTATCTGATTTTGCCAAGTCCTGTTGTGTCAGCAGTGCTTTGGAAGTAGTGTTAGGTGTGAAGGCAGCTTAGGAACTGGTCAGTTCTGGAGCAAACGAACGAGTAACTCGTTGAGATGCTGGTACAGTTGAAGCGGATGCTGCAGCTGGTGGAGCAGGTGATACCGTGTTTGTAGATTTAGTCGGTGGACTTGGACCTTCTACTGCACTATAAGTACCAGCAGAATTTGGACGGCAGATCCTTTTCCGTTTCACCCGACAAGAAACACCACTCCCTACTATATTATTTTCCTTGCTCTTTTTTGACTTTGCCATGTCAAGCCGTACCCACAACACAAAAGAATAAAATCGCTCTTCAGAACTCATTGATGCATGATACAGACAAGCAATACTTTGATGTAAGACAACCTTATGAGGATGGAATATGTAAGAAAAACAGGACGACATGACATATTCACAGCTACGATGTGTAAACTAAGCAGAAGGATTTTCAAGAAAATAGAAGTAATGCAAGCTAGACACCATATGAAAGATGCATCCAATATTACTCTGCCAAGTTAAAAGTGTCTTGTCATAAGTGGCAATTCGAAAAATTAGAAGCAGTATAACGTAGAAATCAATGCAAGATGCAACCACTATCAAACTGCCATGTTAAAAGTGTCCAATCATGAGTGACTGATGCGGGATACACAACAGCAGTACTTTGATGTAAGAACATGGTATGATAGATAGATGCAGTGTATTCTAGACACAGAACGCCATGTCATATGCACATGTATAACGTACGAACTCAGCAGGTGCAATTTAATCAAAATAGAAGAAATACAGGCTAGACAACATATGCAACATGAAACCAATTATCACACTGTCAACTTAGAGCAAGCACCTGCAATGGTGGAGTACGGGAGATGAACTCATCATGTAGACTTGGGACTTCAACTTCATTAGCAGTAGCAGTGGCAAATCTAGAGAGTCTCTGTTTACGTCGGTGCGGAGGACCACCAACATCCCCTAACTTACTCTTTTCCTTCCTATTTTCTGATATTGCCTTATGAAGTCAAAACCACAAGAAGATGAATAAAATTAGCTCTGCATAACTAGTTGATGCATGATACAGACGAACACTACTTTGATGTAAGGCAAGCGCAGGATAGGAGGATGGAATATATACAAAAAAGACAGCGTTTCATATTCACACGTACGATAGGAGGATGGAATATGTATGAAAAAACAGTAAGCGGAAGGCATTTCAACAAAATTAGAAGAAATGAAAGCTAGGCACCATATGAACATGCAACCAATATCACTCTATCAGGTAAAAAGTGTCTCGTCGTAAGTGCCATTTCAAGAAATTAGAAGCAGTACAAGCTAGAAGACAAATGCAAGATGCAACCTACATCACAGTCCCAAGTTAAATGTGTCTTATGGGTAAGTGATCGTTGCAGGTATAAGTTGTAAGCTACGCAGATGCAATTCAACATAATCAGAAGCAATAGAAACTAGACATCATACAGAAAACGCAACCACATATAACAGTTCCAAGTTAGAGCAAGCACCTGTGATGGTGGAGTAGGGGAGATGTGCTCATCATGTACATGTATGTTCTAGAAACAGGAACACGTGTCATATTCACAGGCACTATGTGTAAAGTAAGCAGATGCAATTCAACAAAGTTAGAAGCAATACAAGCTAGACATCATACGCAACATGCAACCACATATAATAGTGCCAAGTTAGAGCAAGCACCTGTGATGGTGGAGTAGGGGAGATGTGCTCATCATGTACGCGTATGTTCTAGAAACAGGAACACATGTCATATTCACAGGCATTATGTGTAAAGTAAGCAGATGCAATTCAACAAAGTTAGAAGCAATACAAGCTAGACATCATACGCAACATGCAACCACATATTATAGTGCCAAGTTAGAGCAAGAACCTGTGGTGGTGGAGTAGGGGAGATGTGCTCATCATCTATACAGCTACGTTGACTGTCTAGCCTTGCGTTGTCTTGCGAATCTTGTTGGGAGGATGGCGGAGTAGAATCTGTAGAGAACCTCCGTTTCAATTGCTCGGAAGGACCACCATCATCCAATGCCTTGCCAATTTCCTTCAGCTTTATTGGTTTTGCATTGTGAGGTCAAACCGACAAGAAAAAGGAATATAATTCGCTCTTCAGAACTCATTCATGCATGATACTGATGAACACTTGTCGGTGTGGAACGACACCTATGGGATCACAAGAATCCCTACTATGGTTGCCGGGGCGCAGGGTTGCAAGAAGAGCAGGATCAGTAGTTAGCACAGGGATCGTTTACCCAGGTTCGGGCCGCGAGGATGTGTAAAACCCTTGTGCTGCTTTGGTGGGTGTATTTCAGAGGGTTCTTGAGCTCTCGAACTAGCTGTGGTGAGCGTGTGGTTCGAAAGAGCCGAATCCTTCTCCAGTATGCCATGGGCCTCCTTTTATAGTTGAAAGGGGCTGCCACAGTGGCACACAGGACGTGGAAAGGCGCACAGTGCTATGAGCTTATCGCTCGTATTACAGGACAAGTCGCATTTAATGCGCCGCTGAGGTGTCCCCTAGCTTTATCGGGGACGGGGGCGAGGCCTGTCCCGTTCGTCGCCGCTCCTCCTCGCTTTGACACGCGCCCTGGCCAGCGATGCGTGCGGCGCCATGTAGGCAGGCAGGCAGCTGAGGTGGTGCGGTGGTAGGGTCTTCACGAAGATCTGCATGCCGCCACGCAGGTGCTTGATGAGTTGGCCTGGGAGCTGTATGTTGCTACGCAGGTGCCTGCCCAGCTGGTTGGGTTGGCAGCTGCATGTGAACGGCGGTGGAAACTTGGTTGGTGCAGGCCTGACGGTGGCCCCCACTGGCGTCCTCGGTGAGGGCCTTGCCGGGTGGCCCGGCAAGGGTCTCGCTGTGGCGCGCTGTCGTCCCCGGCAAGATCAGGATCTTGCCGGGGGTCTTGTGGTTCCCCTCGGCAAGGATCTTGCCGAGGATCGTTGTCTTCTAATCCTCATCTGATCTTGAATATTCGTTGTCTTCACAAAGATCTGCATGCCACCACAGAGGTGCCTCCCGAGCCCTGGCCCAACGTGGTTGATGGTGTGTGGGGACGTGGGCTCAAGGGTGGCTCGCTTTGTTGGTGTTTTGGGCGTGCTGCCCCGCCAAGGGTCTTGCCGGGGCCGCTAAGGCCGCCCCCGGCAAGGGTCTTGCCGGGGGAAACTGCTCCGCCCCTCTGCTTCTTTGCGTCCTTGGTCTTGGCGTTGCTCTGGCTGTCTTGGGCTTTGGTTTTACCTTGGTTCACCTCCCCCATTCTGCTTGGTGTGACCGTGGGCGCGGCTCCGACTGCGTGTGCACAGGTAAAGGGGTACAAAGGTGCGCCCCTTCTTTTGTACACCGACAGGTGCCCCCGGGCCTGGGCCACACATAAGCGCGACACGTTGTTGGGCCAGGCCCAAGACGGTGCGCGGGAAGGCGGGGCGGTCTTTACCGCGGTAAAACTTTTCGCGTGCTTCACTTCCCATGACCCGCGCGCGGCGTGGCGCGGCGTGGAGGGTTGCGTGTGACGTGGGCTGCATGCGTGGGGGAGGTTCCCGCATGCATGCGTCACATCGTAGTAAAGAGGCGGCTCGCGCCTTCCCAATAAAAAGAGGGAGGCGTGGAGGCGCGTCTCATTTACCACGCGGGGCTGGGTCTCGGTCTTCAAGGCGTCCACACCCCATGATCAAGGGGTGGGGAGAGGTAGCCTCACCCGTCCCCTCGATTCTGCACGTTCGCCACGCGTCCTCCGTGTACTTGGGGTGGCAAGCGGTGGAGGCGGGAAACCGGGCCGTTGCTGGTTGGGGCAGCGGGTCGGTCCCGATTCCCTGCGCCTCTGGTGGCTGGATTGGCTGAGCGGGGCGGCCGAGTTCCGACCCCGCCCCTTTATAAGGAGGGGGAAGGGGCGGATGGCGTCCCGCACTCTTCTGTCATCTATCTCCTCTGGCTTATGCTTCTTCCTTTTACTTGCCATGGAGAAAGGGAATCCTGGTCACTCGACGGTGGCGGCGAGGGTCGCCGCTCGACAGTGCGTCCCTCCTCCTCCTGAGCCCGCGGTGGTGGAGCCAGCCGCGAGGGGAAGGGGGAGGGGGCGAGGCCGTGGCAGAAGTCGTGGTGCTTGGGGAAGAGGAGGACGGGGCGGCGCGCCGGCTTCGCCCCCGCCAATGATGCCCTTCCCGATGGAAGGCCATGTTGGAGACCAGCCCCGCGAGTTCTTCATCAGGCTGCGCCAGCCTCCGCATCGCCGTCTTCGTCTTCCCGCCCCGTTTGCTCGGGAGATGGAGCGTGACCCGCCCCAATCCCTCAGATTGCACATGAGGGGCTGTGGGAATGGGGGCACGCGGGTCGACGTCGACTTCCCGGCTCCTCGGGTCATGTACCTCCGTCGTGGATGGAAGACGTTCGCTCGCATCCATAGCCTAACGGCGGGGCTCATCTTCTACTTCAAATTAATGGAGGACGGCCTGCTCTCCGTCAAGGTCTTCGGAGACTTCGGGACTCGCCTGAAGTGCTACGTGGAGAGATCCTCTGACGGAGATTCCGATGATGGAAGCTCTTCCTCGAGCGAAAATGATGAGGAGGACAGCGGGGCAGATGACGGGGACGAGTCCGACTAGGTGTCGGACGCCCCGCGCCTGGGCGGGTGCGGCAGCAGCAGCATCTGCACCTGGCCACTCCTCCGGCAGAGTTTTGCCGGGGTGGGGCCAGCTCCATGAACTTCTCGGGGCCGTCTCCTTGGGCGGCTGGCGTTGGGAGGCTGCGGAAGAGGAAGAGGGCGGGCGGCAAGGCCGTCAACTCAGAGTACGCGGGCACTGACGCCTTCATCGCATATTGCCGGTCCTGCCGCCTCGTCTTCCAGCTCATTTCCCAGCACCGTCATCACCGGCCCACCCGTGGGTGGCCACCGAGGTGTTCTCTTGGTGCTTTCTGCTGCTCGTAGCTCGCCTAGGCGCCCCATTTGCCCTTTTGCCTCCTTGACCTGCCTCCTGAGGAGAGGGACAAGATAGGGATCACGGGCATCTTATCTCTTTTTTTAATCAGTAAGCCTTCGGGCCTTGTTAAATTTAAAGCTTGTAATCCCCCTTGCTCATGTTTTTCATTCCGTACGGACTGTACCTGTGTGGGATGCTTTTAATGAAAAAGGGATGTTTGCCGGGGTTTTCGTTCGTGGGTAGACCCCGCGACAAGGAGCGAATCCTTGTTACAATTTAGGATAAACATTTTCACCCGGCAACAGGCCTTGCCGCCCCCCACTTCGCTCGACCATTCTCGCACCCTTGGCGGAGGCAGGGATGAAGCGGGCTTAGGCTCCTTGTTCTACTTCCTTGCCACCGTGACTACAACCAAATCTGGGCCCAGGAGATAATCCTTGGGTATAGAAAAAGGGGAGCACGGTGGCCTAGAAATAAAACGAGGTTTGACATATCCCAGTTCCGTTCCGAAATGCATGATAGAGGATGAAAGACTTATCTGGATCTGCAGCCCCCGGCAACCTTGTCTTGCCGCGGTTGGATCCTTGTGCTTGCAGCCCCCGGCAACTCTGGTTTGCCGAGGTCGGGACATCGGTCCGTTTCCTTTCTTCCAAGTAGCTCAGCAGAAGTGCTCATGTGCCCTGCGAACCAAAGGAGGATAGAAAAGAAACAGATAGATGCGCACTTGACCTCTAGGCTAGGGGTTAGTCGCCGCTAAGCACTATCAACCCTAACCAAGGAAGAGACTCGACCTAACATGCATGCTATAACTTAGGGCGCCGGCGCTTCATTTATTTATGCTCAGGGTCTGCGCGTGGCTTTGTACGAAGGGTTACATGCCTTGCCGGCAAAGCTTGTACAAAAGGTGGCTTGCCGGGAGGCCCGGCAAGCCGCACCTTACGGGTAAAACTTGCGAAGTTGCTCGATGTTCCAGGAGTTGCTCACTGGGACAACATCTTCGGTCTCCAGGCAGACTGCGCCGGGCCTGGTGACTCGCATTACCCGTTAAGGGCCTTCCCACTTTGGCGTCAACTTGTTGGAATTCTTGGCCGACTAAACGCGCCGAAGAACAAGGTCGCCTTTCTCAAAGCTTCGGGCATGAACCTTGCGGCTATGGTAGCGGCGCAAGGCTTGCTGGTAGCGTGCTGCTCTCACAGCCGCTCGGAGACGATCTTCCTCAAGGAGCGTCACGTCATCTTGGCGTAACTGCTTTTGCTCAAGCTCATCATAAGCGAGCACTCGAGGTGACCCGTATATGAGTTCCGTGGGGAGAACTGCTTCTGCCCCGTATACCAGGGCAAAAGGTGTCTGGCTGGTGGCTCGATTTGGCGTCGTCCTGATCGACCAAAGAACCGGCGGCAACTCATCAATCTAGCACCTTCCACTCTTGTGCAGCTTGTCAAAGGTCTTCGTTCTCAGGCCTCGCAACACTTCAGCATTTGCCCTCTCCGCTTGGCCGTTCCTCCGTGGGTGTGCCACGAAAGCAAAACAGACCTTGCTACCGAGGTCTTGAATGTATTGCATGAAGGTGTGGCTTGTGAACTGCGTGCCGTTGTCGGTGATGACTCTGTTTGGCACACCAAAACGGCAGACCAGTCCCTTGAAGAACTTGACGGCTGATTGAGCAGTCACCTTTCTCACTGCTTCCACTTCCGGCCCCTTTGTGAACTTGTCGGTTGCAACGTACAAGTACTCAAAGCCCCCGACAGCATGGGGGAAAGGGCCCAGTATATCGAGCCCCCAGACCGAGAATGGCCAGGAGAGAGGGATTGTTTGAAGGGCTTGAGCTGGTTGATGAAGCTTCTTTGAATGGAACTGACACGCTTCACACTTGGTTACTAGTGCCGTCGCATCTTGGAGGGCGGTGGGCCAGAAGAAACCTTGCCGGAACACCTTTCCAGCAAGGGCCTCGACCCTATGTGGGAGCCACATATGCCTCCATGTATCTCTGCCAACAACTCCAGTCCTTCCTCCCGGGGGATGCACTTCAGTTTCACACCGTTCGGCCTTCTCCTGTACAGGACGTCATGGATGAACTGGTACAGGGCGGACCGACGGGCTACTTTCTCCGCTTCTTCCTGTTCCTCAGGAAGCTCCCCTGTTTGGAGGAATTGGACGGTATGCTGCGCCCATGCCGGAGCCTGGGGCTCGACGACAAGGACCAAAGGCATCTCTTCCGGCATGGGAGTGGCTGTCTCTACGGCCAGGGCTTGACGCCCTACCGGAGCCAGTTGCTCTTGGGCAGGCCCAGCATCCGTGGCAGCACCCTTGCCGGCAGCCCCAGGGGGCTCGGTAGGAAAGTACTTGCCGGGACCTGACTTCCTGTGCTTGTTCTGCCCCGTTGATGGATCGACAAATGGTTGAGTTAACCGGAGCAAAAAGGTACCTGGTTCCACAGGTAGCTTGAATGCAGCACGCTTTGACAGGTAATCGGCGATGTCGTTCTCCATTCGGGGGACGTGCTCCGCTTGGATACCGTCAAAGCGTTCCTCCAGCTTCCTCACCTCATCTACATAGGCCTCCCTCAATGGGCTCTGGTAATCCTTGTTGACCTGCCTAACAACAAGCTGCGAGTCACCCCTGACGATGAGCTTCTTAACCCCGATGTCTGCCGCGATCCTAAGACCGGCGAGAAATCCCTCGTACTCAGCAGTGTTGTTGGTGGACATCTCCCTGGGGAAGTGCATTTGGATCACGTACTTGAGGTGCTCTCCGGTGGGCACGACGAGCAGCACACCGGCACCGGCGCCTTGCAGCGAGAAAGCCCCATCAAAGTACATGATCAAGTCGCGATCTGCTTCCTTGCCCGGGAGAGGGGTCTCCTGGATTTCTTCGTATGGCGTTGAGGTCCATTCTGCAATGAACTCCGCCAAGACTCTGCTCTGGATTGTCGAGGTACTTTCAAACTTCAAACCGAAACTTGACAACTCCAAGGCCCATTCCACAATCCTTCCGGTTGCATCTGGGTTATGCAGTATCCGTTGCAACGGGAGGCGGGTGACGACAGTGATCTCGTGGGCTTGGAAGTAATGACGCAGCTTCCTCAAGGCCATAAGGAGGCCGAAGAGCAATTTTTGCACACCGGAGTACCTCGATCTAGCTCCCTGCAAGAGGGAGCTGACAAAGTAAACCGGGTGCTGCATCATCTTCTTCTTCTGCACCACCTCACTCGGCCGCGCGGGCACTGCCTTGGTGGCATCAGACTCTGCCGGGGGCATCGCCTTGCCGGCACCAGGCCCTGCTGGGGGAATCTTTTATTTGCCATTCGCTGGTTCTGCCGCCGCCACTGCCTCCTCGTCGAGCTCCCTCTATGCCACCAGTGCAGCGCTGACCACTTGATTCGTCGCCGCCAGATACAGCAGTAATGGCTCTTGTGGTTTAGGCACAACCAGTATTGGCATGGAGGAAAGGTATTTCTTCAGACCCTGCAATGCTGCCTCGGCTTCTGGGGTCCACTCCATTGGGCCTGCCTTCTTCAAGATTTTGAAGAAAGGAAGGGCGCGCTCGGCGGACTTGGAGATGAATCGGCTCATGGCGGCGACGCAGCCGGTGAGGCGATGCACATCCTTGATCCGCTTGGGCGCCTCAATCTGCTCAATAGCCTTGATTTTGTCTGGGTTTGCCTCGATCCCGCGCTGCGACACAAAGAACCCAAGAAGCTTGCCGGACAGAACGCCGAAGACACACTTCTCAGGGTTCAGCTTGAGGTTGATCTTGCGCAGGTTGGAAAATGTCTCTTCCAGATCTTGCACAAGAGTTGCCCCGTCTTTGGTCTTGACCACTATGTCATCCATGTATGCTTCCATATTTCTATGGAGCTGGGGTTCAAAACAAATTTGGACTGCTCTTGCAAACGTCGAGCCAGCACTCTTCAACCCGAAAGGCATCGAAAGGCATCCGCAAAAAGCAATACATACCACATGGGGTGATGAATGTTGTCTTCTCTTCATCTTCTCTTGTCATGAAGATTTGGTGGTAGCCCAAGTAGGCGTCGAGGAATGATAACAGATCACACCCGGCCGTGGAGTCAACAATCTGGTCGACGCGCGGCAATGGGAAGGGGTCCTTAGGACAAGCCTTATTGATATTTGTGTAATCAATACACAGCCTCCACTTCCCATTCGCCTTGCGCACCACTACCGGATTGGCCAACCACGTCGGGTGGAGCACTCCTCTCACCAAACCTGCTGCTTCCAACTTCCTAATCTCCTCTGTGATGAACTCCTGTCTCTCCAGAGCCTGCTTTCTGACCTTCTGCTTGACGGGCCGCGCATGAGGGCAGACAGCTAGGTGGTGCTCAACCACCTCCCTGGGAACACCGGGGATGTCGGATGCTTGCCACGCAAACACGTCGACATTCGCCCGCAGGAAGGTGACGAGTGCACCTTCCTATTTGATGTCGAGGGTGGAGCCTATGGTGAAGGCCCCTCCCGTGCCATCCTCCCTGGCGGACACCTTCTTGGTCTGCGGTGCCTCGGCTCTGGATTTCTTGCTCTTGCCGGTAGAGCTCTCTGGCACATCCTCGACGGTAGCTAGCACTCCGAAGAGGCGTGCTTGCCGGAGTGGGTGCGAGAGGTTTTGCCGCTCTTCCCTTCCGGGCTTTCAGCGGCAGGAGCAGGTGCCTTGACGGCAGCTGCTGCAACTGCTTCCCGGTAGAGTTGGTCGGTGCAGATCAGCGCGTCCTTCTTGTCGGAGGGGACGGAGATGATGGTCAACGGCCCGGGCATCTATAGCATGTTGTAGGCGTAGTGTGATGCTGCCATGAACTTGGCTAGTGCCGGGCGGCCGAGGATCCCGTTGTAGGGCAAGGGGATCTCGGCCACGTCGAAGGTGATCCTCTCCGTCCTGTAGTTCAACTCTCCTCCAAACGTCACGGGCAGTGTGACCTTCCCCTTCGGCTGGCTCCTCCCCGGATTGACCCCTTGAAACGTGCCCGTTTCCTCGAGGTCTCCATCAGGAATTTGCAGCCTTTTGATCACGACAGGCGAGATCAAGTTCAGGCCGGCCCCGCCGTCAACCAACATCTTGTTCACCTCGAGGTTGCATATCGTTGGTGAGACCAACAATGGCAAACACCTGACCACGGTTGTGCGGTCAGTGTGGTCCTCGGCGTCAAAGATGAGGGGCGTGCTGGACCACTTTAGCGGCTTCTGAGCGTCGAACGACGGCTCCGCTGCCGTAATCTCACGCGCCCACTGCTTGAGCTGGCGGTGAGAAGTATGCAGCGAGGCACCACCATCGATGCACATGGCCTCCGTAGCCTTCTGGTATTCTTGCTCACCGGACTCGTCGTCCTCGTCGTGATCATCGTCTTCTTGTTTCTTGTCACGGCCCCGGGCAGGCCTCTCTTGCTGGTTGGCCTTGCCGGGGCGGCTTCCTTGGCCGCCACGCTTCTTGCCGGATCCCTCGGCAGCGTCCTGACCTTTCTCCTTGTCCTGCATTTCGTACTCGACCTTTTGCTTTTCAGCAAGGAGCTCGACTTGTCAGCACTTCTGGAGGTCGTGGCCCTTGGTGCGGTGGATCTTGCAGTACTGCTTGCCGGAGCCCCCTGGCTTGTCGGCAGCTGCTAAGGCCCGGCAAGTGGCGCACCCGGCAATCTCCTTGCTGGGGTCGTCTGCCTTGACCTTTTTGGCAGCGCCGGTGTCGTCAGACCCCTCGACGGCAAGTTGGCCTTGCCCTTGCGTTTCCTATTGCGACGCCGGCCCTTCTTCGTCGGGGTGGTGGCGTCTACGTCGGTAGAGTCGGTTTCCGCACTGGCATCTTCGCCGGGGTACTTCCTTCCCTCTTCAGCCCGGGCGCATCTATCGGCCAGAACATAGAGCTCGGCCACATCCTTAACCTTGGTCATCGCCAGCTCTTCGCGTATCTTGCGGTTGCGCACGTTTTGATGGAACGCGCTGATCACGGCGGCGGGATGAACGTCGGGGATGTTGTACTGCACCCGGCTGAATCTCTGGATGTACTTGCGCAGGGTTTCCCCTTCCTTTTGGGGAATGATATGCAGATCACTGGCCTGGCCATGAGCTTGGTGGCCTCCTGTGAAGGCGCCAATGAACTCATGGCTCAGATCCGACCAAGAAGAAATGGAATCCGCCGGCAAATGCATCAACCAAGACATAACATTGGGCTTCAGTGCCAGCGGGAAATAATTGGCAAGCACCTTGTCGTCGCGAGCTCCGGCAGCCTGCAACGCGATGGTGTAGATGCTGAAGAACTCGGACGGATGGGTCTTGCCAGTGTACTTCTCGCCGACGTCAGGCCTGAACGTGCGGTGGGACGGCCACTGGAACTGCCACAGCTCACGGGTAAAGGCCGGGCAGCCCACCTCGTAAGGTAGGCCGTCGGAGCCCCCCGGTGCTGGGCGGTCCATAGCGGGTCCCGCCCGCTTGTCCGACTGGTGGCGTGTATCGCGCCGGCGCGCGATGGTGGTCCGAGCATCTTTGTGAGCTCGTTCTCGAAGAACTTGGCGCTGGTCGCGGAGGATCCGCGGGTCGGACGACGCTATGGAGATGTTGTCACAAGCGTCTCACGACGGGCCGACGCCCGCGGCGGCTGGCGAGGAGGAGGAGAGTGCACCGTGGCCGCAGCTCCCCCGGTCCTCCCAGCGCCAGCACGTGGCGGCTCGGTGGAGCGCCGCCCGAGGGCCCCGCCGGTCGCGGATCGTCTTTGTTGGCGACGGCGACGGCGATGAGGCTCCGGATGGTGGCCCTCCACTCGTCGAGCTTCTCTGCAATAGGAGGGAAGTCGAGGAGCAGCTGTGCGCGCACCAAAGCTTCTGCTGGCGTGGGCGGTGGCGACAGCTGCGTGGATCGCGGCGCGCTTCGACTTCTAACTGCGTTAGAAGGAGCTCCGTTACGACCCAGCGGCTGCGTGCCATTTTCGCCAGCACTTCGGCGGGCATGCTGAACCCCTTCATCCCGCGGAAGACGCACAGGGCTCTTCCCACGGCGGTGCCCAGGGTCACCAGTGTGGTGACGCTGCTCGGCGCGCACACCATGGGAAGAGCGCGCAGTGGTCGCCGGTGTGGGCGTCTTGGAGGTCGCTGCGCCGCCCGGAGGTGGCACAACGACACCCCTGGAGGGCCCCGCGCCGCCTGCAGGGGCCCCAGCTCTGTTTGTATCTGGCAACGTGCGGCCGGTCGTCTGGCGCGCTAACGATGCCGCTCGCCAGGCTCTGGCTGCCAGGGCGATGTTGGTGCTCGCGGACCGCGGCCCGGGTCCTGTCCGCGACCGGTCCACTGCTCGTCCGCACCGGCACGGGCCGTTCGGCTCCCAACGAGCCGATCGCCGTGGCCGTCTTCTTCTTGGGAGCCATGGCGACGAAGAGCTGCTAGGCTAACTACTAGACCAGATTCTCACAATTGCGCCCCCTACCTGGTGCGCCAAAGATGTCGGTGTGGAACGACACCTATGGGATCACAAGAATCCCTACTATGGTTGCCGGGGCGCAGGGTTGCAAGAAGAGCAGGATCAGTAGTCAGCACAAGGATCGTTTATCCAGGTTCGG
Organism: Aegilops tauschii subsp. strangulata; assembly: GCF_002575655.3. Classification (NCBI taxonomy): domain Eukaryota; kingdom Viridiplantae; phylum Streptophyta; class Magnoliopsida; order Poales; family Poaceae; genus Aegilops; species Aegilops tauschii. The sequence continues at coordinate 383,665,298 of NC_053037.3, read as the reverse complement.
GCCGCGAGGATGCGTAAAATCCTAGTCCTGCTTTGGTGGCTGTATTTCAGAGAGTTCTTGAGCTCTCGAACTAGCTGTGGTGAGCGTGTGGTTCGAAAGAGCCGAATCCTTCTCCAGTATGCCATGGGCCTCCTTTTATAGTCGAAACGGGCTGCCACAGTGGCACATAGGAGGTGGAAAGGCGCACAGTGCTATGAGCTTATCGCTCGTATTACAGGACAAGTCGCATTTAATGCACCGCTGAGGTGTCTCCTAGCTTTATCGGGGACGGGGCCAAGGCCCGTCCTGTCCGTCGCCGCTCATCCTCGCTTCGACATGCGCCCTAGCCAGCGATGCGTGCGGCGCCATGTAGGCAGGCAGGCAGCTGAGGTGGCGCGGTGGTAGGGTCTTCACGAAGATCTGCATGCCGCCACGCAGGCGCTTGATGAGTTGGCTTGGGAGCTATATGTTGCTACGCAGGTGCCTGCCCAGCTGGTTGGGTTGGCAGCTGCATGTGAACATCGATGGAAACTTGGTTGGTGCGGGCCTGACGGTGGCCCCGCTGGCATCCTCGGTGAGGGCCTTGCCGGGTGGCCTGGCAAGGGTCTCGCCGTGGCGCGCTGTCGTCCCCGGCAAAGGTCTTGCCGGGGGTCTTGTGATTCCCCTCGGCAAGGATCTTGCCGAGGATCGCTGTCTTCTAATACTCATCTGATCTTGAATATTCCTTGTCTTCACAAAGATCTGCATGCCACCATAGAGGTGCCTCCCGAGCCCTGGCCCAACGTGGTTGATGGTGTTTGGGGACGTGGGCTCAAGGGTGGCTCGCTCTGTTGGTGTTTTGGGCATGCTGCCCCGGCAAGGGTCTTGCCGGGGGAAACTGCTCCGCCCCTCTGCTTCTTTGCGTCCTTGGTCTTGGCGTTGCTCTGGCTGTCTTGGGCTTCGGTTTTACCTTGGTTCACCTCCCCTGTTCTGCTTGGTCTGACCGTGGGCGCGGCTCCGACTGCCCGTGCACAGGTAAAGGGGTACAAAGGTGCGCCCCTTCTTTTGTACACCGACAACACTACTCTGATGAAAGGCAAAGTCATGATACGAGGATGGAATATGTACAAAAAAATGGACGGGTTGACATATTCACACCTATGATGTGGTAACTAAGCAGAAGGCACTTCAACAAATTAGAAGCACTGCAAACTAGACACCATATGAAAGGTGCAATCAATATCACTCTGCCAAGTTAAAACTGTCTCGTCATAGGTGGCGTTCATCAAACTAGAAGCAATACATGCTAGAAATCATATTCAAGACGCAAACCAATATCACACTGCCAACTTAAAGGTGTTCCATCATAAGTGACTGATGCTGGATACACAAGAAGAGTAGTTTCATGTAAGAACATGGTGTGATAGACAGATATAGTATGTACCAAAAACAGAAAAGCGTGACATATTCACACGTATCATGTGTAAGCTAAGCAGATGCAGTTTACACTTATTAGGAGCAATACAAGCTAGACACCATATGCAACATGCAACCAGATATCACACTGCCAAGTTAGAGCAAGCACCTTGGATGGTGGAGTAGGGGAGCGGAGACTTGGACCTTGTAATGCACTATCAGTACAAGGAGAATCGGTACAGATGCTCCGTTTACGTTGCTGCAGAGGACCACCATCATCGCCTTCCTTACTCTTTTCCTTCCTCTTTCTTGATTTTGCCTTGTCAAGTCAAACCCACAAGAAAGAGGAATAAAATTTGCTCTTCAGAACTCATTGATGCATGATACTGACGAACACTACTCTCATGAAAGGCAAAGTCATGATACGAGGATGGAATATGTACGAAAAAATGGACGGCTTGACATATTCACACCTATGATGTGGTAACTAAGAAGAAGGCACTTCAACAAACTAGAAGCACTGCAAACTAGACACCATATGAAAGGTGCAATCAATATCACTCTGCCAAGTTAAAACTGTCTCGTCATAGGTGGCGTTCATCAAACTAGAAGCAATACATGCTAGAAATCACATTCAAGACGCAAACCAATATCACACTGCCAACTTAAAGGTGTTCCATCATAAGTGACTGATGCTGGATACACAAGAAGAGTAGTTTCATGTAAGAACATGGTGTGATAGACAGATATAGTATGTACAAAAAACAGGAAAGCATGTCATATTCACGCGTATCATGTGTAAGCTAAGCAGATGCAGTTTACACTAACTAGGAGCAATACAAGCCAGACACCATATGCAACATGCAACCAGATATCACACTGCCAAGTTAGAGCAAGCACCTTGGATGGTGGAGTAGGGGAGCGGAGACTTGGACCTTGTAATGCACTATCAGTACAAGGAGAATCGGTACAGATGCTCCGTTTACGTTGCTGCAGAGGACCACCATCATCGCCTTCCTTACTCTTTTCCTTCCTCTTTCTTGATTTTGCCTTGTCAAGTCAAACCCACAAGAAAGAGGAATAAAATTTGCTCTTCAGAACTCATTGATGCATGATACTGACGAACACTACTCTCATGAAAGGCAAAGTCATGATACGAGGATGGAATATGTACGAAAAAATGGACGGCTTGACATATTCACACCTATGATGTGGTAACTAAGCAGAAGGCACTTCAACAAATTAGAAGCACTGCAAACTAGACACCATATGAAAGGTGCAATCAATATCACTCTGCCAAGTTAAAACTGTCTCGTCATAGGTGGCGTTCATCAAACTAGAAGCAATACATGCTAGAAATCATATTCAAGACGCAAACCAATATCACACTGCCAACTTAAAGGTGTTCCATCATAAGTGACTGATGCTGGATACACAAGAAGAGTAGTTTCATGTAAGAACATGGTGTGATAGACAGATATAGTATGTACCAAAAACAGAAAAGCGTGACATATTCACACGTATCATGTGTAAGCTAAGCAGATGCAGTTTACACTTATTAGGAGCAATACAAGCTAGACACCATATGCAACATGCAACCAGATATCACACTGCCAAGTTAGAGCAAGCACCTTGGATGGTGGAGTAGGGGAGCGGAGACTTGGACCTTGTAATGCACTATCAGTACAAGGAGAATCGGTACAGATGCTCCGTTTACGTTGCTGCAGAGGACCACCATCATCGCCTTCCTTACTCTTTTCCTTCCTCTTTCTTGATTTTGCCTTGTCAAGTCAAACCCACAAGAAAGAGGAATAAAATTTGCTCTTCAGAACTCATTGATGCATGATACTGACGAACACTACTCTCATGAAAGGCAAAGTCATGATACGAGGATGGAATATGTACGAAAAAATGGACGGCTTGACATATTCACACCTATGATGTGGTAACTAAGAAGAAGGCACTTCAACAAACTAGAAGCACTGCAAACTAGACACCATATGAAAGGTGCAATCAATATCACTCTGCCAAGTTAAAACTGTCTCGTCATAGGTGGCGTTCATCAAACTAGAAGCAATACATGCTAGAAATCACATTCAAGACGCAAACCAATATCACACTGCCAACTTAAAGGTGTTCCATCATAAGTGACTGATGCTGGATACACAAGAAGAGTAGTTTCATGTAAGAACATGGTGTGATAGACAGATATAGTATGTACAAAAAACAGGAAAGCATGTCATATTCACGCGTATCATGTGTAAGCTAAGCAGATGCAGTTTACACTAACTAGGAGCAATACAAGCCAGACACCATATGCAACATGCAACCAGATATCACACTGCCAAGTTAGAGCAAGCACCTTGGATGGTGGAGTAGGGGAGCGGAGACTTGGACCTTGTAATGCACTATCAGTACAAGGAGAATCGGTACAGATGCTCCGTTTACGTTGCTGCAGAGGACCACCATCATCGCCTTCCTTACTCTTTTCCTTCCTCTTTCTTGATTTTGCCTTGTCAAGTCAAACCCACAAGAAAGAGGAATAAAATTTGCTCTTCAGAACTCATTGATGCATGATACTGACGAACACTACTCTCATGAAAGGCAAAGTCATGATACGAGGATGGAATATGTACGAAAAAATGGACGGCTTGACATATTCACACCTATGATGTGGTAACTAAGAAGAAGGCACTTCAACAAACTAGAAGCACTGCAAACTAGACACCATATGAAAGGTGCAATCAATATCACTCTGCCAAGTTAAAACTGTCTCGTCATAGGTGGCGTTCATCAAACTAGAAGCAATACATGCTAGAAATCACATTCAAGACGCAAACCAATATCACACTGCCAACTTAAAGGTGTTCCATCATAAGTGACTGATGCTGGATACACAAGAAGAGTAGTTTCATGTAAGAACATGGTGTGATAGACAGATATAGTATGTACAAAAAACAGGAAAGCATGTCATATTCACGCGTATCATGTGTAAGCTAAGCAGATGCAGTTTACACTAACTAGGAGCAATACAAGCTAGACACCATATGCAACATGCAACCAGATATCACACTGCCAAGTTAGAGCACGCACCTTGGATGGTGGAGTAGGGGAGCGGAGACATGGACCTTGTAATGCACTATCAGTACAAGGAGAATCGGTACAGATGCTCCGTTTACGTTGCTGCAGAGGACCACCATCATCGCCTTCCTTACTCTTTTCCTTCCTTTTTATTGATTTTGCCTTGTCAAGTCAAACCCACAAGAAAAAGGAATAAAACTTGCTCTTCAGAACTCATTGATGCATGATACTGACGAACACTACTTTCATGTAAGGCAGCCGCATGATAGGAGGATGGAATATGTATGAAAAACAGGACGGCGTGACATATTGACATGTATGATGTATAAAGTGTAAACTAAGCACAAGGTGCTTGAATTTGTTAGAATCAATGCAAGCTAGAAACCATATGAAAGATGAAACCAATATCACTCTGCCAAATTAAAAGGGTGCCCTAACAAATGTATTTGACCAAATTAGAAGCAATGCATGGCAACAGGCTAGAAACAATATGCAATATGCAACGAATAAAGGTGACTCATCGTAAGTGATTGATGCGGGATACAGAAGAGAGGTAGTTTCATGTAAGAACAAGGTTAACACATAGATGTAGTGTGTACCAAAAATAGGAAGGCATGTCATATTCACAGGTATAATGTGTAAACTAAGCAGATGCAATTTACCCTAATTAGAAGCATTACAAGCTAGACACCATATGCAACATGCAACCACATATCACACTGCGAAGTTAGAGCAAGCACCTGTGATGGTGGTGTGGGGGAATTGCAGTCATCAACTAGAGAGCTACGTTGACTATCTTCATTTAGCCTTGCTGTTTCTTGAGAATCATGTGGGGAGGATGACACTGCACTCTTTAAATGAGTGTGGCGTCTCACAGTAACCCACCCGGGTGACTGTCTCATCATAAGTGATTGACGAGGGATACAAAAGAGCATTAGTTTGATGTACGAACATGGTTAATAGACATATGTAGTATGTATGAAAAACAGGAAGGCATGTCATTATCAAAGGTATAATGTGTAAAGTAAGCAGATGCAATTTAACCAAATTGGAAGCAATACAAGCTAGACACCATATGCAACATGCAACCACATTTGACAGCGCGAAGTTAAAGCAAGCACCTGGGATGGTTGTGTGTGGCAATTGAGATCATCAACTGCAGAGCTATGTTTACTGTCTCCAACTGCTGACACTGCATCCTTTAGAGCGGTGAAACGCTTAGTGCTTATCTTCGAATTACACTGGAGCGACTTCTGTCTTTTCTTTTCAGCATTCATCAACACTGCATCAGAGTCTGAAATACCCATGCATAAAAAAACAATAGTGTGAGTATGGGTGAAGTGTGTGCACAATTAGTACAGTGTAAAGGTAGCAGATAGCAGGTCGGTGAGAAATAAATGACGGGAGACATATGATAGCTCTACAACATGCATGGCACACTAAATTACTACAGGATTCTATGAAAATAACATTCGACTGAAAACAAATAGGCCAGTCCATTTTTTCCGCACCGTCCGATGTACAAAGAACCGGCAGATCGCCTTCATCTACCTCCAGCCAGTCAGTGTTGACGATCTTCCTCGAAACAGCAGCGACCACCGGCCCAGTTCCCGGCCTGCGCCCTCCCCTCGACCTCACCGCACCACCGTGCTTGGCACCGCCCCCCGGCAATCCATTCAAGCCCCGCCGACCTCCAGATCGGGCGCAAGCAGCTCCTGTGCCCCACACCCCTATGATAGACACCGATGCGCCGCTTCCCTGGTGAACAGGCAGACTAGCTGCTCCGCGCGCCTAAGCGGGTGCTGCTTCTTTTAATTGCGGTTCGAGTGACCCTGAATTGAAATCCAGGCGGGCTACTGACCTCTAGCAAAGGTGAAATGGTAAAGGGAGGAAACCTTGTGCATTTAGTATCACGAAGAAGATGCAGTAAGAAGCGCTCAACTAGTTTCTTTCGTGGGATGAATACGGTGTGAGCAGAGACGTAAGGTTTGCACGAATAAGGGAAGAGGAGTACCTCTTTCTGCTGGCAGTGCTGTGTCCTCCTTCTGTTTTTCCAACGATCTTCTTGTGGTTCACTGGAAACGAGAAGTTGTGAAGGACGGTGCAACCTTGGACGAACCCGTGGCCAAGTTGTTGAGTGTGGTGCGGTGGCCGTCTATCGGCGGTGGGGAAGTAGATCCGAGGCCGCGAACGACGGCATAGCGGGAACAGCTCCGGTGCGGTGGACGGTTGCGACAGTGGAGCGGCAGCAGTGAGGCGCAGGACGGCGTGGTCGGAGTGGTTGTGGTATGGCACACGTCGGCATCGGCGTCGTGGAGGCAGCTCTACCTCGACTTCAGCTGCTAAGTCCTTGAGGGTGTTGCGGTTGCGGTTGCGTTGGACGACGACGTCGGGGTACCGGCTCCGGCGTGATGGAGTTGGGCGGCGGTGGATTGGGCACTATGGGGTGGAGTACGGAGGAGGCTGGGGTTTCGCAGCTGGTGGAGAGGGCGTTTTGGCGCCCACGGAGTATGAATGGGGAAATGGAGGGAGGCGGGGAACTAAGGGGAACAACGTTTCAGTTTGTGATGCGCTTGTTTGAAATTTGGGGAAAGTTACAAACTTTGCCCCCATCTAAAATTTCGGACATATTGCAGGTTGGGGGTAGGACAGTAATCTCAGGTGTCCCAAATGTGGGCGGGATAGATTTCGGCCGAGCGCATGGGTGTTTAGGCGCCCACGGCGTATGAATGCTTCTCGGAGGTGGTTGAGACTGGTGTCTTGGTGAAGTTACAAACCTACCCCGGTTTAGACCTTTGGACATCGGGCCGATAGGCTACACGGGCCAGAGTCAGGATAGTAATTTCCTACCACCAAACATTAGTCTCGCGCGGTTTCGCGTGACCAGAGGCCTATTTGGTGCTTCGTTCAATATTTGGGAGCAGAAGCATTAACGTTTTTGGTTCTCTTGAAAATAACATTCATGATTTGTCAAACTTCACAAATCTTTACTCTTGAAAATCCTAAAGCTACGGTTATTTTGGAATGGAGGTGGTACATTTGAATATACATGGTACACGAGTATATATTAAAAAATATGCAACTTATTTCAGTTCATGCATGGTTCCAGATATAATCTCCTTGGTTGCAAAAAAAAAAGTTAGACATGCGTATGAATATATATATAGCATGTTCAAACACACAACAAAGATTGATGCCCCCTTTTACATTTGATTTACAAATGCCATTATCTCGGGTTCAAATAGATGAATGCACTTCCTATGAATTCGAATCTTCAAAACCCCCTTTATGTTGAATTCGACATGTATTCTATTTCGTAGCTAGCAATTTGGAATGTATCCATGCAAGTGACAAATGTATAAAGTGCTTCACACTAACAACATGGAGTGCACTAATTAATGTTTATAAATGAATTGCAAAAGCATCCATTCCCTGTATTTCAAACCACTCTCACTCTATGGATCGATAATATGAAATAAACACATGCACATGCTAGAATTCAATAGAGTATGGGTGTCTGATAGACCAATTTTCGTCCATACGCAATTTGCAAAATTCATGATCTCATCCAAAAATAATAATTCCATTTATATTTTAATTTAATGTGTAGAACCGCCTTTTACACGTAGATGCACTATGCCTTGGCCCGTTCTCACAAACGCGCTATATATCTCTCTATCTACCGCATAAGTGCACACACTTTATATGCATCAGCATTTCTCTTTCACACATGCTCACAATCTCTCTCAGGGTGTCGGGGAGTCTCACGCACATGCTCTCTCTGTATCTCTCTCTCTCTCTTTCTGACTACTATGTACCACTCTTTTCACTAATCTCAGTTGGAAAACACTATTTCTCTCACATGCATATATACACACGCACGGTCTCTACTAGCCCTCTATACGCACATATATGTGCCTACAAGTCTCCCGCACCCACATTATCTTTAGGCCTCTCTCGCACACATTGCCCCCCCCCAGACACACCTCTCTCTTAGTAGTTGGTAGATATGATTCCATCATATCATTCGGTAGGATATCCCTGACTGTTAGGCTGGATGGTAATACGAGGCAAAGTTTTAACCTAGTTCGGACCCTTGTAGTTGAGGAAAAAGCCTACTCCTGGTAATGTATATTAGTGATACGGGTGTGTACAAAGTACATGTGAATACCAGGCATTGTGTGTGTGTGTATACTATCGACGAACTAGCCCCCAAGCTTCTATAACATACTGGGGGCTTGGGGTTACAAATCATATATAGTCGGCTTATCACCAGTGGGGATAGAGTCCTCCGCGACTCTGGTAGCTAGCTTCGTGTTGTACGCCGAGTCCTCCACATGGGTCTTCGTATAATGCGTCTCGATCCAACCTATGTGGCACAGGATGGATCCGACCCATGAGTCCTCATGTTGACCCACCACAACTAGAAATGATGTGCCCACCACACCACACACGAAATCGGCCACTAAGAAAATAAGCATATACAATAGTACAATGTTATACATGAAAGTTAATTGCATGGTGCATCCAAAAATATTTGTTCTGCATTGTGAATGTTTATATATTCTCCTAAAATATTAGTCACGGGAAAGAGAAATGAAGGGCATATCTCTCCTTGTCTCCACCGGACATCCCCTCTTTCTACACCACTTTCACGTACGCACACAAACTATCTCTCGGCCCTCTAAAAGTATGCATGCCCACGACACATTCACGCATGACGGTCACTGTATTTCAAGCTAAAGCACTATACGGTCACTGGAGTTCAGAATATGCTCATTACGGTCACCGTATACATTCTCGTGGTGATCATGCGGTATCTAGCTCACGATATGTCTCCGTATTTTCTTGATGACACTGGCGGACTTTGCATTTGACGCGTGCTCCGTATTTTGTTGACGACACTTACGGTCATTGTATTTGAAGCGAAAGCACGATATGGTCACTAGACTTCAGAATAAGCTCATCACGGTCACCACATACATTTTGTTGTTCTAACCAACATGTGGTTGGATGGTTAGGAGGACAGTGGTTTCTCGAGCCCACCAGGGTTAAAGTCCCGGTGCTCGCATTTATCCTGGGTTTATTTCAGTATTTTCCGGCGATGTGCGTTCAGTGGGAGGAGACGTTCCACTAGACTACGAGGCACCTATGGTGACTTCGTAAAATCTCAAGATCATATGCTAGCCCACTCTCTCGAAGGTGCTCATAGGGGTAGGTTCTGCATGTGCGCGCTTATAGCGGTGAGTGCTTGCGCGTATATATGAGCCCTTGCGTCTGTACCGTGTTAAAAAAATACATGTCATGATTATACGGCCACTGGCTCACCCGTACAACTCCGTATTTTGTTGATGACACAATCAATTGACCAGTCAAACATTCCACGTGGCGCAACTAGTGTTGCACCATCGGGGCGCGTAACCGTGGGGCCCACCTGTCAGCCCGTATATGAAAGAAAGAAATGGTAGTTTGAGTCTGTACTGTGTTAATAAAATACATTTTAGTGTGATCATACGGTCACTGGCTCACCATACAGCTCCATAATTTGTTGATGACACGATCAATTGACCGGTCAAACGGTCCACATTCAGTAGCGCACATTACCATAGGGCCCACCCGTCAGCGCGTATATGAAGGACAGAAATGGTAATAAATTAGTGGTCGGTGGGTACTCAAAGTCGTGAGACCTCTGGTTGGCAGTCGCCGGCGGTGGGGGGGGCGTTGATTGGGCGATGGGGTGGGGATCGCCAGAGAAAAATCTCGGCGCGGGGGGCCTAGAGGGATGGCCGGTGCGGCGTGGCGGCGGGGGCCGGCGGCTCAGGGGGGTGGAGTTTGATGATAAACTGTAGGCCCTTGATTTCGTATGCAACGACTGGAAAATCTAATGACCAGAGATGAAGAAGTCAATCGACTGACGTGTAGCCTCACCCCGCACGTACACATGCACGCACGCAAGACAAGCACGCATGGAGGTGTGCAACACTGACACATACACATAACGAACACACGCACGCATGCAGGCGTGCAACACTAACGCGTACACATGCACTCACGAACACACGCACGTACGCACACATGCATGCAACACTCGCACGCCTGCATGCACACAACACACGATGCAAGACACACGCTCAACCTATACATGCATGCACCCTTTGTTAAGGACATGGATTGTTACGGGTATTAATCAATCTTATCTGTGATAAGCAGAACATTGATGTTTGTAGCGGTCTTTATGAATCACAACGTATCAAACAGGCTATCAACATAGTAGGCTTATCTACATGAAAAGGATGACATCACACTCAATGAACAATCATCGGTTTATGAAATGCCCGCTTCTGACCGCCCTGGCCCACCAAAGGTTCCTCTGTTGTGCGCTGCCTGCATTGGGTCACTGACATGCATGCCATGTACCCAAAGAGCCCACACGTCAGTGGAAGAACGGCGCACTGTCCTACGTCAGAGTCGAGGGCGCCACTCGCTGCACGCCCGGCTGAACATGCCTCCTTGCCGCATTCAAATGCCTCCATCAAACCCGCCCGTGTGGAAGCCGAGAAACCCACTCTGGACACACGTCCGTTCATGACCCGGCCGGCATTAAACGCAACGCCGGCCGAGCTCCTCCCGTCCGCCGTCTATTTAATCTCCTATTTAAACGAGGCCAAACGTCGGCCAAGAATCGCACACCTCCGCCGCTCCCCTATCTCCTCCTTCACCATTTTGTCCACTCTTACAATGGCTTACAAAGAGTAGTTATTCTGCATCCAAGCCGGCTGGGTTGCCCGCCGAGCCCGCCGGATACGAGCTATGCAGCTCGCTGATCCACCTCCCTCCCCTCGCCCGACGGAGCCAGTTGCCGCCCCAACCCGGCGCGCGGTTCAGCAACTCGCCGCTCCAGGCCAGCTCGACGAGGAGCGGCGCACGGGCGTCGTTGCTGCCGTCCACGCCGCCGCCTCGTACCGCGTCTCCCGTTTCTGTGGCCAAGACTCCCATGCCGGCGGCCGCGTCATGAAGCAGCGACAGAAGCCGGGTGCGCGGAGAGCGACGAGTCGGTGGCCAGCGCCTCTGCGTCCGCCGCCATCATCGAGGAGAAGTAGAACACGGGAGGCGGCCGCTGCTTGGGTCCCATGAAGGTCACCACGGAGGCGACGCCGGCGTACACAGCAGGTGTCTTGCCGGATCCTTTTGTTGCGAGGACCTTCGTCAACCCCGCATATACCTCTGGGGCTCCCGGCAGTCCGGTGATCGTGCTACCGGACATGAGGAACACAAATCGATCGGCGGGCGACCATTTATGCCATGTATTATATACCTGTGCTGTCTAGAACTAGCACCGCGTAGTTCATTTGAATGTAATGAAATCCGTCATGTTTGTATGAAAATTCAATATCTTATATGATTTCCGTCGTTGTTTATATGAAATATCGCCATGTTTGCGTGAATTTCGTCCGGTTGGTTGACTTGTTGTCATAATGTGTGCCGCTACGGTTGGATGGCGTAATTTGCGGGTCGCCGGTCGGTCTGCGAGCGGCTCAGGCGGCGTGGTGGGACAAAAAGAACATAGCTCCTGCGAGCTCATCTCCAACGTGCGCGCTGGAGGATGCATGAGCACCCGAGCCATTCCTCGTTCATCGGTAAACGGTGGCAAAGGCACCGGTGGACAAAAGGGTCGCCAATATTTGGGCTACCCCAGGCAAGATCCAAACAGCCCCTCCCAACAGATTCAAATCCCTCGTTCGCCGTGGAATTTTGCCATGTGTTGTTTTCATGGACTAGCAAGATGCCCGTGCATTGCACGGAACATCAAGATGCATTTTTTTACAAAGCACCTACTGTGATTGACCCATGCAGGAGTAATCCCATTTTGTAAAAACTAATGATTGCTCGAGAATTTTATCGGATAAATGGTATCTCGAGAATTTTATCGGACTCCATTTTTGTATACAAGGCCACAAACCCATATTACAGGTACCAAGGCAAAAATTAATGTCTTCTAACTCAATGTTGCAAGCCACCTTGTTTCCTTGTTTGCCGTGTAAATTAATGCGTATTATTCGCTTTCATGAACATCAAGCCAATGCTCACACTCCCGCATGCATGCAAGGGATAATTAATGTCCTCCTTTGCTAGTAGTACTACGAGGCAAACAGCATTAATATTGCATCGATTAGTGTTAGTGGCCTTGTATATCTGCAAATTGTAATTTTGATAGTGGCCTTGTATATAAAAATGGAGGGAGAAAGATGAGAGATAAGGTGAGGAGGAGTGGGCGTGGTGGTGACTGGTGCTTGGACTGGGCAGAGGCATGGGGATGGACGGCGCATTATGTCTAGGTTTGTATCTCTATAGTCCCTCTCACACACACCCACGTAGGTGGGGGATGTGCACGAAGAGAAGAGGTGCATGCACGGCGCACGTACTCCCGTCTCTTTCCCAACCACTCCCGCGCGGGTACAGGGTGGAGCTCATTTCTGTACAAAAAGGCAGCCCACGTGGTAACTTGACATGTGTACTAGTTGTCCACTAGATGGAGGGAGGATCGTCTACCACGGTTGAACAAACAAATTGCGACTTGACGCGCTATGTTAAAAAAGAGGCAAACCATGTGGGGCCTACCTTAGAGGCAAGGCTCTATACACTGGAGTACTTTTATGCCACTATAAAAAAATACATTTTGCATCTATACAAGGCCACAAATTGTAATTGAGACAAAAGTTACCACTCCTCCTTTCTAGTTTATGGCTCAATTTCAAAATCTCTCCAACCAAGGTAGACGGTGAGTGGTCGAATTAATTTCGTACTCCTAGTTTGCACAAGTAATTAGTACGCTCACTTTTCTCAAGAGGTTATGTTTACCGAGGCATTAATTCGAACGAATGCATGAATGACGACTAAATTTCCATGAACTTCTACATGCATTGGTGAGTTTTCTCTTGACACTGCTTGCATCGGGTGATCTAACGCACCTCAAAATCCAATGTGATGGTACTACTACTAGTAGTAGAATTGAGACTTATAAAACGGAAAAATGAATGTTTTTTAGATGAGCCCTATAAACCCTAGTGGGTACGTACTCCGTAAAATCAGATTTTCCCAAAACTAAGTCGCTCAACCTTTATTTGCTTGTTTCCCTTCCTGCCTCCTTGCCTCGAACAGACTATGCCAAACTCCCCTGCCTGCCGCGCGGGAAAAGACCCGCCCTCGCCTTTTTTTAGTCCGGGTTTGTATCGATGGATCGCGCGAAGCAGCAAAAACCCAAGCCATGTCTTGTACTCCTCCGTCGACGCTCGCTTTCATGAATTCTATACTTCCTGTCACCGACATGTGGGACATATAGCAACCGGGTCGACGTGTCAAGCACCAAATAACAATGCAGAACAGCAGTGGGGACGCACCCAAGTCGTACCGCCCCAGTAGTAGTAGTAGTAATGAGCAGTGAGACGTCAAATCACAATGCCGCACCTTCCCAGATGGATGAAGCAACCATTATTTCACACTTCAGTTCGCCATCATCTCAAACCACGTAGTATTGCTTCTGCCTCAAGAGGGACACGCGCATCGCCTTGGTACATCATGACACGTGGGACCGCATGACATGCCATGCTCCCCCACCGATCGCTCGGTAAAATCACCTCATTTTTACTACTACTTCCACCGTATCGGTTTACATGGCATGCACGTCGTTCTAGGTTGAGAATTTAACTGGCTATATATGTGATGAACATTATATGTTTAGAAACTACATCCGCTTAATAATCCAATGATATACTTTTTGTGACATAGTAACTCAGATTTAGTTAGTCAAATGGATGACCTAGAACTACGTGCACGCCCTATAAACCGAGATGTCTAAAAAAACGAGACGGAGAGGATAGTTCAGTACGTATCTTTTTAGATCAATATAGTTGGGATTCACCAAGGAGCAAAACCAAGTGGTAGGGTGCACCTGTCGTGTTGGCGTAGCGACTCAAGCAGGGTCAGTCCGCACACGAAATGGCGACACACTTAACAGGACCCCTTTAGCCAACATGTGGCTCATCCACCGTCTTGTTCCACGTGCGATGCACCAAATTACAGTTCGGAGCAGCGGTTGGAATTGGAGGCACCCCGGTCGTAGCGCCGCAGTAGTAGAAAATGATCGATGAGGGGTCAAATCACAAAGCCCCACCTTTCCCGCATTAAGCTGGACGGACGAAACAACCATCATTTCACTCTAGGGCGCAAGAGCATAAAGAAAAGAGAAAACCAATGATGCGTGCGGCAGCTACCTAGGGCACCCTAGGGTAGGGGTCTCCACTACAGATCATTTTTTTAAAGCGCATCCACTAAAAATCGGCTTCTCCCTCGTCCTCTTGAAGAAACCCAATGATGCGTGCGGCGGTAGTGTTTGTAGGAGTACTACTAGGGCGTGCGGGGCCACGTCATAGTAAACGGGAGAGGCATTGAGTTCGAGTCGACGCCTTAAATATGTGTGGGCCACTTGGTTTTAGGGGAACAAGGCAGCATTTTGGGTTCGGGGACCAGTGGAGATATAGTACGTACAAAAAATTTTGGACGTAGGTTCGACCGAAAGGCAATGATGCATGGGCCCTGCATTTTGATATAACCGGGGCCGCGTGAAATTTTCTACTCTACTCAAAACTAGTAAGGTACACATGCATTGAACGCATGAGATTTCGAAACCAAATTATGAATAAATACACACTATAGCATGTAAAGCTTTGAGTCATATATGCATGATGTAGATGTTCGTTTAGTTCTTATAGTTCATCTCATTCAAAATCAATTAGTTTTATAAAAATGTTAAGATTCATGGGGTTGTGCATTGTAAAGCATAAAGTAAAAAAAACAAATAATGGCGATTCATTTAGAAAAAAAATCAATTATGATACGGAAGATTCTAGAACAAAGGATAAGTGCTTGTGTTTTGAGGTTTGTGCATTATGCTTAAGTTCAACCATGGAGTCTTCTAAATTGTACATGTGGCAGATCTGGTGGAATGTTGATGATATCCAACGACCAGTAGTGCTCGGATTTGCCATCTCTGCACTGTCGGATTAGTTTCATCCAGCGACCATCTTTCAAGTTATTCGCACACTATATAGTTCTTGTGCCATAGTTGCATGTCTTGGAAAAAAGCTACTAGTGGGTTGTACTAGCTATTTAGGAATAGAAGATGTATACATGGAAGTTGTAGGGAAAGAGATGACATGGAGTATCTCAATTCCTATGAGTAGGGATTGGAAAAGAGATGTCATTTGGTTGACATCATAGGAAATTTTCTATTGAATCTAGAGATGCTATGTATCTCAATTCCTATGAGGAGGGATTAGAAAAGAGATGTAATTTGGTTCATATCATAGGAACTTTTCTATTGAATATACGCTAATGTTTATTTTCCTTTGAAATTATGGGAGTGTAGGAATCCATTCATATGAACCAAGTGGCTCTAAAGCTATAGAAATGATATCATGTTTATTTCCTTTGAAATGTGGAGTATATGAATCTATTCCTATGAACCAATTGGCTCTAAAGGAAAAAATCCAATAAAAATCATATCATATAGAGTTCCTATGATATTCCTCCATACCAAAGGATGGTTGAAATTGATGCAGGTGATACGATGGTCTTTCTTTGTAGACTCCTCCCCCATCTTTATAGTTACCTCTCGAAGATGAATGAAATGATATATACAAGGTATTCTACATGTGCAATTTGGTACACGAAAACTCGGTAAAAGTTTGCGAGGTTCGAATTTTCAATAAAGCTATATGCACTGCATTTTGGAACGGAGGGAGCATACGACAGTTGCTAACACTCACGTGGAAGATTTGTGTGTAGGAGGAGTGACTGTTCTGTTAAATGACATGGCAAAACTGACACTGTCAAGTGCCGATCTAACGGTTCTTACGGCGTTCATCAGGAAAAGGCTTGTGGCGAACGTTTGTTGGATAATGATTTACGGACACATGCATTGCATTGATACGTGCCCCCCTCTCCCTCACGCACATGCACCCTCCCGAGTCCTCTCGCACCCACCGTCTATCTGCAGGTAGACGTCACACACATATGTGCTCTTCACACCCTACCCTCAGAACTTCTAAAAAACAAAAGACGTCACGCACATTTTATTTTAGCTCACACATCACACACTTATACTATTACTCTTGTGGTGAACGTTCTTTGGGCATAGTATATTGTACTCTCACGAAGAGAAGCGGTGCACGCACGCACTAGTTCTCTCACACCCACTCGCGGGTACACGTAGGAGCACATTTTTTTGAAGCTAGTACAAAAAAATCACTCCACTATATATATAAGCAGGAGCCTTAGCGCTTGCTTTACTAGGGTTCCTCTCGTTCACTCTCTCATGCTCTCCAGATCTAAGCAAGACATAGGTGGCCACACTCTCTCTCAGCTCACGGCTGGTCACAAATCCGGCTGGACAACCTCGACAGGGGCAGGGGTGTAGGTGCATCGTTCACGCTGTCGTCGACGGCGAGGGAGGAGACCAACGGTTGTCCGCGCGTCCCGATCGGCGGCCGTGCCATTCTCTCTGAGAGAGGGCCGGCTCCAGAGGGCCTCCGACCTCTTCTTCCTCCCTGCGGTATTGCGGCCAAGATGCGGCCTCCCGATGCCGTCTTTGCCACATGCTGATGACCCTCAGGTATATATTGCTTTGAAACCTACCTTGCTCTACTGCCCCAGCTCCCCACTTGGCTTCGTGTGGATCTTTTTCTACTTCCGTCCGCTGTTCCAAAGCCACCTAGACTTTTGCTATTATTAGAGGTAAAGCTAGTTCATACAGTCAACTCTAAGAGTTGGTTCAAACAGGGAAGAAAGTGGGAAAGTTGTAGCATGAATCTAGGACTTGGTTCTAAGAGGAAACGGGGGAAAGTAGTAGATATTGGCTACCCAACCAGTCTCTTGGTTGAAAAGAAAGCATGGTGGATGGCGAAGGGTGGGGGGAAGTGGACCTATCTCTTGGTTGAAAAAGGAAAGAAAGTGACGGGTGTTGGGGGACAACGCAAATGAGAATGAGCAGGTCTAGATTTCCTGTGCTCACATAGGAAAATATCGCCGAGGAGATAAAAAATGGGACAAATGCAGACATGCTGCCTGAGTGTTTGCCGCTCCCGGCAGCCACATCTGCCTCACCACTTTATGCCCCTGCTGTCCCTACGCCCATATCGCTACCGTTAATGTAAAATCACATGAAGCATTAAGCAATGCCACCTAATGTCACTATAAGTAATGGTCTAGTGCCGTCGATAATTTGAAGCAATGCCACCACCATTTTATGAAGTGCCTCCGTCTTGCTTTATTTCCCATGAATTGTTTTTTTGCAGTTACACTTAAATCTCACACCGCTAACATTGCTTCATCCCAGTGGAACTGCACAAATTTGATTGCACATTTACTTGCCATGTGCTACTCTCATGACAGTAATACTAATGCTATTGTTCTGCATGTTAATCTAGTGGCAGTGTTGATGTGATGTGATGCTACTTACTTAAGGACACTTTCATACTGTCAATCTAGTGCCAATTACAACACAATAGATGCTGCTATTAATCATATGCCACTGCAAATATCGGTCACTGTTTAAATAACCGTATTTCGTATTTGCGCAAACAGGGATGTCTGTCTCCATATCGTTTCGGGATGTCTGTCTCCGTATCATTTCTATCCGCGCAATCAAAAGCACACACCTCAGTTTTAGTAGAACTGCGCAAAATGAGATGGCTATCCCTCGTTGCCGTCGTCTAACCACCCGTCTTCCAGGTATTCCTACATTGGTAGTTACTAGGTAGAATGACCAACGCAATATAAAAGAAGTTGATTCGTACGTTTTACTTCCTGATTGCAGTGTAGGGACGAGGGAAAACAACTGCATCCTAGTCTGGAATGCACTTTCTACCAGTTCATCCATGGACCGAGGACTAGCTGGCACGGCTGCACGGCGGTTTTTTGGACAGGTGTGCGGACAAGAGGCATTGTGGTCTGCTTATTTCTGCAAATAGCGCTGCTTAAATTTAGTGGAATGCACAAGAATTTCAGCTGGTCAGTACACTACATGGTTCAGTTCAGCATTCCAGCTGAGAACACAATTATAATTGGTTATTCTGGAGTTAGAGAACCTAACCCTGGATGGTGGCAACAAGAAAAAACCAGAGTGAACTCCAGGAAATTTAAGCCTGCCGGGAGGCCCTTTGCTCAGAGAAGCCTTGCTTGTTTTTTCCTGATTTGTAAACCTTCTCACAACTTTGTCTTTTGTTGTGAACTAGTATATGTTTGTTATGTTCTATGAACATTGAGATGTATAAAATTGCTTAACTTATGCTTTTCAAGTTTTTTATGAAGCCGAGTTTAATGTGAGTGTTCCACATGAACGCTGGACTAGCGTGTGAACGTTTGGAATTTACATTGTGGCCTCAGTTAACTGCATGAACCACTGTAACAAGATACATAGTTTCTTATATGTCAGACAGAAGATTGTTGATTGTTAGCTGGTCGATAGCCTAGTGTTGAAGCGAGCTGAGCCAATGTGCCGTGTTTTGCGCAACTGCTTACAAGTGGGGTAGCACCAACAGTGTTTACAAGTACTTATGTATACGTTAGCGCACAGTTCTCAAACGAGTACTCTATTTCATCAAAACACACACTGCTCGTATGATAAAACTAGTGAGGACGCATCTGTTTCGACAACAATTACGATGATTCACGGGCACACAAAAGTAGCAGCAGTTCCCATAGATGGATTCAAACAGATTACTAGCCCAGAGGGCTCGATAATAGGCAAGGTTCGGATAATTAGACAGAATCCAAACTACTATTATACACTAGCTGGGGCAAGTATTTCATGCCTCGATCTAATTTGGGCTGGACACAAGACGGACCTTGCCATGAACATCATCGAGGACGTCCGGCAGCAGCTCAATCCTGTGAACCTTCATGAAGACAACCTTGTAGCCTTGCCACTCATAAACTTGTTTGTGGAGGCATGCCACGTCATCTTCCTGCATAAGCTTGACAAGAACAATATGCCTCACAAACGAAGGAGTAGCTTTGAACTTCTTGTGCTTCAGTACACCCTGGACAACACGCCTGACAACAGTGAAGCTGGAATACAACTCTTCATTGGTATAAGCGCAAATGGCTTCCAGGATCCAACAGCCTAAAAACTCCATTTTCCCAGTGCGTATATTCAGGTCATCCGCCTCATAGCGAGTGATATGTACAACCACACAATCCTTGTCTGCATCAGGGCTCTAATTGAAATAGAAACAAATTCTGAATTACTTTCCAGTATAAGAAACACAAGTTATTTAAACCACTGTGTATAGCATGGCATCAAAGCTAATAAAATTTTGCATTATTCATCACCGCATACTTAGATGAAAAACCACAATCGAGATCGGCAAACACATCCTCGAAGGGGGAAAATTGCTCCTGCAGTGCCACGGGGGCTGTAACCTCAAACGGGGCGTTGACCATCTCAGTAGTGGCCGTGAGCGTATCTGGGGTCAGCTCGATGGCTGCCTCCATCTTCTTGGAGCTCTCTGTCTCATGGGGATCAGCCTCCCGCGTCTGCTCCAATATCGGCAGATCTTTGCCTGGTTCTCCTTGATCCATCATGAAACTGACGAATACTAGGAGACCACTGAAAGGAAAACACAATCACAATGACAATGAAACAAAAAAGAGAGTGAGGATCTGTTACTGCTTTGCAAAAGTTCTTTTTTTTCTTTGAACGAAAATATACCAACATCACGGATCCGCTTACCTTCCCTTCGTTGGGAGAGAAGAACAGTGGAAGATGCGAGTGTTGCCTTTCTTGAAGATGGTGAGGGAAAAGGGGATTCAGCAAAGAGTGAAATGATGGTTGCTTCGTCCGTCAAACTTAGACTGCGGGGAGGTGGGGTTTTGTGATAAGACGGCTCGTTATTGCCGCGCTACGACCGGGGTGACTCTCCGCATGCATACTGCCTTCTAATTTGGTGGATGGCATTTGGGCCTGCGCGCTGCATGGCCCGCATGTCGGTGAACAAAAGTATAACAACATTCAGTAGAGGGAGACGTTTCGATGACCTAGGAGGAGCCAGAAGCGGTATTGTATCCACTGTACTAATAGTAATTGTTTTTCTGGGTAGATGTAGAGTGTCTCCATTGTACTAGTAGTAATTGTTTCTCTGGGGCCAAGACAAAACAGCCCATCCACCCTAGTAAATAGTAAAATCAATTCAAAAGTCCATATATTTACTGAATGAGAGGCGCTACCCACACCCAGCACACCGCCCCCCAAAAAAACCTGGGTGTTCTTCTTCCTCCTCACTCCCACCCACCTCACGTCAGCTCGCTCCACTTGTACCCCCAAATTCCTCACCTCACTCCTAAAGAAAACCCCAGCTCCCCTTCTTCCTCACTACTACAAAAAAACCCCAGCTCCCCTTCTTCTTCACTCGCACTACAACTAGGCTCGTCATTCGTTGCTCTGCTCAAATCCGTGAGCGCGACGCGACGCCCTCGAGAAAAATGGAGTCGGCTGACCCCAGCGCCAAGAAGATGAGGCTCCCGCCAGCGGCGACGCCTGTTGTAGATCCCGCACCCGGCAGCGCGGGGAGAAGCGGCGACCCCGCCCCCACCGGATCCTAGGAACCCGTAGAATCTCGGGTGGACCACATCAGCAATCTCCCGGACGCCGTCCTTGGGGAGATCATCTCGCTTCTCCCCACCAAGGATTGCTGCCGCGCCCAAGTCCTCTCAATTCGGTGGCGCCCTCTATGGCGCGCCGTGCCCCTTAATCTTGACTGTCGTCAGCTATCTCTCTTCAATGATTTTGAAATCCCCAGAGCCATCATCTCCTCCCACCAGGGCTCCGTTCAAAGCCTCTGCATCCCATCATGCTACCTGAGCAAGCATACCATGCCCTGCACGGTGGACGCCTGACTGAAATCCCCTGAATTCACAGAACTACAGCTGCTTGAGTTCTACTATTCCCCTGGAAATCACCTACCAGATACCGAACGCCATCTACCTGTGCCCTCAGCACCGATGTCCATCTCGCGGTTTTCCTCCTCTCTCCACACCGCCACCTTTGCGCTGTGCGACCTACCAGACAATCTAGTACTAAACCTTCCACTCCCATTTCTCAAGAAACTTTCACTTGTGTGGGTTCGTATATCGAAGGCCTCATTGCACAACATCATCCACTCCAGTTGCCCTGCCCTGGAGTGCTTGGTGCTTGTTTTCACAGTTAGAATCGGTTGTCTCCAAATAAAGTCGCCTAACCTTGTAAGAATTGGAATTTGTTTTGACGGAAGGCAGCTCATCATCCAAGATGCCCCTTCACTTCAAAGGTTGATCCTTGATTCTAGTGATTCACCGTTGAAAATAACCGTCCTCTCTCCGCCTAAACTGGAGACCTTGGGTGTAATACATGATCTCTGTGCTCATTTCAGTATGGTGTTTGGCTCCACAGTTCTTCAGGTACATTACATTATCATCTACACTTGTAACCATAAGCTGCATTTTAAATTTCTGCGCATATGTTATATGCCATCTTGGAGTACACATTTTGTACTAATATTATGTTCTATGCTCAATGAAGAGTTTCTCCATGGATGGCCTATCAATGGTGCTGGATTCTGTCAAGATCTTATATATCCAAATGAATAGTTTTGATCTGAACAAGATTATTGGCTTGCTACAATGCTTTCCATGTCTGGAGAAGTTGTATATAAAAGTGATAATTTCACGCACATTGGAAGCCCGCATATAGTGTACAAGAATAACCATTCAGTTGTTGCTCTTTCGATACTCTTTTTTTAGACCTTAACTGTTTTCAATCTTCATGTCTATTTAGGCAACAGGACGGGGTAAGAAAGTTATAACCAATCGGTGGATTCGTAAGCATCGGGATTTTCTCACTTCTCATGAGATTCGATTGAGACAATAACGCTAGAACAATATGTAGCCAACCGTGCAAACACTAGATTTGTCACATTCTTCCTGCTGAATGCGAGGTTACTATTGTCCATCAGGCTTAAGTTTATCAGCAGCATGGTTTTGACGGATGGGTATGTGGAAGAGCAAAAAAAGGAGTTTCAGGTAGGCAAAAGAGCTTATGAACGTGCCGGGATTCTATTTACAACATATTGTGGTCATAATCCAGTAAATTTTACGACCCAGGATGTTCATTCTATGGACATGAATGATCCATTTGACTATGACTGCCGAAAACAGTGCTGGAGTTAGATGTTGTTGCCCTTTTCAACCTGGGTTTTTTTGTAAACCTGATGAACAATTAACCCTCGTGCTTTTGTACAGTTTGTAAGCTGGAGTTAGATGTTCTTGCCCTTTCCAACTCGGCTGTGACTGCCATATTTTCTTTGAAGCAAGGCAAATGGCTTGCCAGTCGTTTAATTTAGAGTGAAATATTGTAACAACTAACAAATCCCAACCAACGGAAATAACATCACTCTCGCCGGCTGCTTGAGCTCACTGTGCATTACAGAAGCCAAGTGATTAGCCCCCACCAGCACCCACAAACTTATTTCGAACTAGCACATCAAATGGGCTGTAAATTTTCATAGGAAAGGCTGCATGACCGTGACAGATTTGGATTCTCACATTTGGGACCCGCGAGGAAATAGCCTATCCAAGGTGGTGTCGACTTACTAGCCAGTCAACAGACGATTCTGCCTACCAGCCGTTGGATTGACATCCAACATCTGCGTGTATTTTCTATCTCTTGTCTTCTTCTTCCTCCAGCCACCCAAACCAAACCACCCCGTCGGCTCCGCCTGCTCCCGCCTCCGCCGCCCCACCGTACGTACCCTCCAACGTTGGCCAGTCCCTCCCTCTATTCTCCCACACGTCCTCTTATTCTCCGGTGACATCAGCCCCAACACGCACCCGCACCCGAACCAGTCAACCCTCGTACTCCCCTCCGCCTGCGACTGGACCGGCGCATCTTCCACGGCTCCTGTTCGTTCCGTCTGAGGCCTTGCCATCATCCTCCGCCTTGCAGCCTTGGTTCGCTCGCCGTGCGCGGTGCGCCGCCCTCTTGCGTTGTCAACGTCGTCAACAACCGAGAGGAACAAGGAGATGACTGTACGTGGAGAGGATGACAGTAGGGACCCACCAGCGTCATGGCAGTACGCAAGCAAGTGCCTCTATATTACAAGCCCAAAAATATGGTTCCTTCTAATGGTTGGACATCTGGGGCTCACGCCATTGTCAACGTAGTCAATAAACGAGAGAATTACACTATGAGCGGCTGACACCAGGGACCCAGCAGGTCGCGCAGTTTTTTTGAGGAACAAGCAGTTGTTATTTATACTAGTTTTAGCGACGGATCAGGGTAACAATAGGGATGTGGCCCGTCTAGCCAGGGTTTTATTTATGTTTACCACATCATGAGCCCAGTTGTGTTTTTTTCTTGCTGAAAATGGCTAGCCCAGTTCTATTTTTTAAAAGAAATACCCTAATGAGGCCTACTTGCTTTATCAGCCCTGCTGGGCTGCAAATCTTTCAAGACGAGGAGAGTTTCATTCGGTTTGCCCAGAAATGGGTTGTACATTTTTAAAACACATCAAACCGGGAATTAGTTTTAATTTTTTTTCATTACAAGATTTTAACTTCCATTGATTTTTATGTGTGGACTATTATTTGGATTTTATATTTATATAAATTATTTTTCAAAATAGTTTGAATGTGAATCGATATTTCGGGATTAAAATAAGTTGACCGCACCGAAATATGCAAAAATTCGTATACTTTTTAACCGTGGCCACAATATGGGGTGTAATGCTAACAAAAAGAAGATGGGCTCCAAAAAAATCAGTTTGTTGGATTTTATATTGATATACATTTATTTTTAAAATCAGTTTGAATGTGACTCGAAATTTCGGGATTAAAAACAGTTCGGACCGCACCAAAATATGCAAAATTTCGTATAATTTTTTAACCGTGGCCACAATATGGGCTGTAATGCTAAAAAAAGAATATGGGCTCCAAAAAAAACCTTAAGAATTAGCAAATGGGCTGTAAATTATTAGAAATAATGGCAGATGGGTTGTATGCTGTTTTCCACAGATTTGAGGCTTTCCTTAAAAAAGGTTGACGCACAAACTGTGACTGTTGGATTTCCATCCAACGGCCGTCGTGCTTCTTCAATCTCTGCTCTTCCTGCTCCAGCCGCTCAAACAAGCGCCGGCGGGACTGCCTGCTCCCTCCTCCCCACGGCCGGCTATGCTGCCGCGCAGGCCTCACCGCCCCACCGTACTCCCATCCCTGGCCTAGCCATCCCTCTACTCACCCACACCTGTTGTTATTCTCCGGCGACGGCAGACGAACCAGTAAACCCTCGTACAGTCGTACTCCCCTCCGCGTGGGAAACAACTTTCGAGTCTTCCCTGGCTCCGTGTCGCTCCCTTCCTAGGCATCGCCGTCGTCCACCGCCCTGGTGCTCTCGGCGCGGCCTGGTCAACGTGGTCAACGACCGACATGCATCTGAAGTGGACTGTACGTGGAGAGGCTGATAGCTGGGTCCACGGCCGCACGCAAGGAAATGCCTCCTTATTACCCGCAAAATAATGATTCCTCCACCTGACATCTGGGACCCACCGGAAGGGCCTTTGTATTTCGTGAAAAAATGTTACCACCGCTGACAGCTCGGACCCACCAGCTATATCTTTGCACGCAAGGAAGTGCCTCCTTATTATGCACAAAAAAATGAATACCCCCTGCTAGCTGGGACCCAGTATAGTGGCAGGCTGACTTGTGGGCCTAATAAGTTGACGGGGACGGAGGGCTTTGTCAACTTAGTCAATATGCACGATTCTAGCTCCAATGATCGTACGATGTCCATCCAACGGCCGTAGTGCTTCTTAAACCTCTGGTCTTCTTGCTCCAGCCGCCCAAACCAGCGCCGGTCGTGCCTTGTGCTCCCGCCTCCCGTGGCCGGCTGCGATGCGGCGGAGGCCTCATCGCCCCCTACTACTCCCACTGCTAGCCAGGCCATCCCTCTACTCACCCACACCCCCTGTTACTCTCCGGCGACGGTAGCCTCACACCGCAGCGAACCAGTGAACCCTCATACTCCTCTACGCGTGGGCATCCACTGCCGCATCTTCCCTGGCTCCGCGTCGTCCCCTTCCTAGGCCTCGCCGTCGTCCGCCGCCTTCGTGCTCTCGGCGCGGCGTGGTCAATGTGTTCAACGACCGACTTCCATCGGAAGAGTACTGTACATGGAGAGGCTGACAGTTGGGTCCACGGCAGCCGCAAGGAAGTGCCTCCTTATTACGCGCAAAATAATTATTCTTGTACCTGACAGCGGGGACCCACCGGACGGGCCACCGTATTTCATGAAAAAAACGTTTCCCCCATGATTGCTGGGACCCACCAGCTACATCTTCGCACGCAAGGAAGTGTGTCCGGGCAAAAAAACGATTCGCCCCCCTAACTGCTGGGACGCACCAGCTATATCTTCGCATGCAAGGAAGTGCCTGACAGTCAGGACCCACCTGGTCGAAGCGTACGTAGCATTGTCATTCTGGTCGCGAACGTGTACGTACATACTGGTCGATGTAGAGCGCGCATGTGTCGTAGTTGAGGCGCACATGTAGCATGTACACGTACGTATATCGGCGAGTGTGCAAGAAAGAAAATACGGCCACATACGTACATACGGGCGGGGTCTCGAACGCCTACTCGCGCATACGTACGGCCAGGGCTCGTGTACATGGCTGGGTCGGAATGGAGACACTGCGTCGTCGTCGTGTTCATGGGGAGGCAACGGAATGCGGCGTGTTCATCTGGAGGCAACGGAACACGTGGGAGCCAACCGGCTTGGACGGAACAGCCAATGGAAACTAGGATTGGCGTACCACAGAACGGAGGAAACGGCCTTGTGTTCGACTGGCCACGGTCGAAACGGGATCCAGTTCATCGGGAGGGGTATGCGTACCGCAAAACGGAGGAAACGGACCTCCTACGGTCGAAACGGGGGTCCTGTTGATCGGGAGGGGCGTGGCGTACCGCAAAATGGAGGAAACAGACTTGTGTTGGAGCGCTACGGTCGAAACGGGGGTCCTGTTCATCGGGAGGAGTGTGGCGTACCGCAAAACGGGACTCCACGGGATACTGTTCATCTCCACCGTCGACCCCCTCCAGCCTCCACGGGCTACTGTTCATCCACCGTCGACCTCCTCCAGCCTCCACCTGCGACTGTTCATCCACGGGCTCCTGTTCATCCAGGCTCCACCGCGCGCTACTCCACCGACTACTGTTCAACTAGCCCTCTCCACGGGCTCCTGTTCAACCACCCCTCCACGGGCTACTATTCGTCCAGCCCTCCACCGTCTACTGTTCATCCTGCCCTCCACGGGGTGGTCCTGTTCATCCAGCCCTCCATGGGGTCCTATTCATCCAGCCCCAACCGGCTCGATCGATCGGGGTCCTGTTCATCCAGAGGCAACACCACGGGGTCCTGTTCATCCACCCCTACCGGGAACTGTTCATCCAAACCCCCTAGCAACGCTCACTGTTCATCCAGAGGCAACACCACGGGGGCCTGTTCATCCACACCCACCGGGAACTGTTCATCCAAACCCCCCCAGCAACGATCACTGTTCATCCAGAGGCAGCATCGATCGGCTTCAGTTAGCAGCAGTAGTGAAGGAATCGCTCGATCGGGTTTAGTTAACAGCCATCGATCGATCGCTCAGGTTCAGTAACGCGTAGCCTGCAGTGCAATCACTCGGGTTCAGTTAGAGCCCAATGCCTCGCTTGGGTTCATCTAGAGCCCAATGCCTCGCACCCACGCGCGTGCGTGTACAAGAGAAACACGCATCGCTCAGCCCCGACCACCCACCGTAACCGGGAACACCCCGATATTTTCCTCGCCCTTGCTTCTACCATGGTTTTTTCCGTCATGGACGGCCCAAAGAATATCATGCAGCTGCGTCTCTGGCCCGCCTAGGATGAAAAGCCCATTTTCTGTCATGATTTTTTGTCATAGAAGTAGGACCCCACCACATCTATGATGATACCGTGTTTTGTCACAATTATTGTCATAGAAGTGTCATAAGTATGACAGAAAAAAAATTTGTTCGGCCCAAAATGTCACGGTGTGTCTTTTTTTGTAGTGGATCATCACCGTATATATCATCATATAAAATACGTAGCTCGTTTCTAACGGGTTCCTTCATCATTTTATTCAACAAATCCCTATTAAATCCTACATAAATTCCTCTAGTTATCCAATCAAACTCCTCAAAAGCCTCAAGATACAACGATTGAGATATCTCTGAATGAGGAACTCTCTTCCTTAGATTTGCACTATAAGATTGGTAGTCACTAGATTCCAAACTAGGCATAGTTTCTTTATCATGGAAAATGTCTATAATTGGAGGGTGTTCAACATCCTTTTTATAGAAAGCAAAAATTTCCCTAGCTTCTTGTATTATGAAATCAAATTCACGCATGAGGATAATAGTGGCAATCCTTTTAGCTGTAGGATGATTGATATTAGGAATTTCATAAAACACTGTTTGCAAAGCAGGATGAAGATGCACAAATTTTCTTTCTAATTTCTCAACTAGCATAACAATAGCATCAGCATAACAATGTATCTCAAGAATAATAGTTCTTTTATTGATAGGCAGTGATCCCGTACAATCGAAGAATTCTTGGATAACACTTTTCCCAATAATATTACCTTCTCCTATATGAAATATTTTAGTTTTGTAATTAGGAGGTTTTTCAGTTCCGGGATCCAAAGAGCAAGTTTCGAGGTGCTCCCCAAGATTTTCAGCGATAACTTCCCCAGTTTCAGACATTGCGCAAGCGGAAAGGCAAATGAGGAAGATGGACGGAAGAGGGGTGAAGAAAAGGCTCTTTTTGAAAATCATTTTAGAAGTGGGGGAGAGGAAAACGAGAGCTGAATGGCGAATAATGTAATGCGAGGGATGAGAGTTTATGATGGGTACTTGGTATGTCTTGACTTGGCATAGATCTCCCTGGCAACGGCACCAGAAATTCTTCCTGCTACCTCTTGAGCTGGCGTTGGTTTTTCCCTTGAAGAGGAAAGGGTGATGCAGCAAAGTAGAGCAAGTATTTCCCTCAGCTTTTGAGAACCAAGGTATCAATCCAGTAGGAGACAACGCGCAAGCCACCGAATACCTTCACAAACAAACACCAACTTCCACCCAACGCGATAAAGGGGTTGCCAATCCCTTCACGGTTATTCACAAAGTGAGATCTGATAGAGATGGATAAATGGCAAAGTAATATTTTTGGTATTTTTGGTTTATGGAACGAAAAGTAAAAGATTGCAAAGAAAGTAAATAGGAAACTGAAATTGTAGATCAGAAACTTATATGATGGAAAATAGACCCGGGGGCCATAGGTTTCACTAGAGGCTTCTCTCAAGATAGAAATTATTACGGTGGGTGAACAAATTACTGCCGAGCAATTGATAGAAAATCACAAAGTTATGACGATATCTAAGGCAATGATCATGAATATAGGCATTACGTCCGTGTCAAGTAGACCTAAACAATTATGCATCTACTACTATTACTCCACACATCAACCGCTATCCATCATGCATCTAGAGTATTAAGTTCATAAAGAACGGAGTAACGCCTTAAGCAAGATGACATGATGTACATGAATCAACTCAAGCATTATGGTAAAAACCCCATCTTTTTATCCTTGATGGCAACAATACAATACGTGTCGTTTCCCCTTCTGTCTCTTAGATCAAGCACCGCAAGATTGACCCCAAAGCCAAGCACTTCTCCCATTGCAAGAAAAACCAATCTAGTTGGCCAAACCAAATCGATAGTTCGAAGAGACTTGCAAAGATATCAAATCATGCATATAATAATTCAGAGAAGATTCGAATAATATTCATAGATAAGCTGATCATAAATCCACAATTCACAGGATCTCGGCAAACACACCGCAAATGAGTATTACATCGAATAGATCTCCAAGAACATCGAGGAGAACTTTGTATTGAGAATCAAAGAGAGAGAAGAAGCCATCTAGCTACTAGCTATGGACCCGTAGGTCTGAGGTAAACTACTCACACTCCATCGGAGAGGCAATGGTGTTGATGTAGAAGCCCTCCGAGATCGAATCCCCCTCCAGCAGGACGCCGGAAAAGGCCCCTAGATGGGATCTCACGGGTACAGAAGGTTGCGGTGGTGGAAAAGTGGTTTCGTGGCTCCCCTGGAAGTTTTGGGGGTATTTCAGAATATATAGGAGGAAGATCTAGGTCAGGGGGTCACCGAGGGGCCCGCAAGGTCGGGGGGCGCCCTATCCCCCTGGGCGCGCCCTCCACCCTTGTGGCCGCCTCGTGGCTCTACTGACTTGCACACCAAGTCTCCTGGGTGTCTTCTGGTCCAAGAAAAATCATCGCGAAAGTTCTATTCCGTTTGGTATTCCTTTTCTGCGGAACTCAAAAACAAGGAAAAACAGGAACTCGCACTGGGCTCTAGGTTAATAGGTTACTCCCAAAAATCATATATAGCATATTAATGCATATAAAACATCCAAAACAAATAATATAATAGCATGGAACAATCAAAAATTATGGATACATTGGAGACGTATCAGTCCTTCGCCAGCCTCCGTCTATTCCGTAGTTCCTGCTTTGAGTTGCAAATGTGAGCAATCAAACCAGTATCAAATATGCAGGCACAACAACGAGAGTTGGTAAGGTACACATGAATAACATGTATATCATATACCTTTGTTGACGTTGGCCCCCTTCATGTCGGCCAGATACTTGGGGCAGTTCTACTTCCAGTGACCAGTTCCCTTGCAATAGAAGCACTCAGTCTTTGGCTTGGGTCCAGCCTTGGGTTTCTTCACGGGAGGAGCAACTGCTTTGCCACCTTTCTTGCAGTTTCCCTTCTTTCCCTTGCCTTTCTTGAAACTAGTGGTTTTATTCACCATCAACACTTGATGCTCCTTCTAGATGTCTGACTCAGTGACTTTCAGCATCGCGAATAGCTCAGAGACTGACTTGTTCATCCCTTGCATGTTATAGTTCAACACAAAGCTCTTGTAGCTAGGTGGTAGAGATTGAAGAACTCTGTCAGTGACAGCCTCTGGCGGGAGCTCAACTCCCAACTCAACTCGACGGTTGTAGTACCCAGACATTCTAAGTATGTGCTCACTGATAGACCCGTTCTCCTCCATCTTGCAGGCATAGAACTTATCGGAGGTCTCATACCTCTCGATCTGTGCATTCTTCTCAAATATAAACATAAACTCTTGGAACATCTCATATGCTCCATTACGTTCAAAACGCCTTTGAAGTCCTGGCTCTAAGCCATACAAAGTCCCGGCTCTAAGCCATACAACATGGCGCACTGAAATATTGAGTAGTCATCAACACGTGACTACCAGGCGTTCACAACGTCCACAGTCGCTGGAGGGGGTGGTGCACCTAGTGGTGCATCAAGGACATAAGGCTTTTGGGCAGCCATGAGGATAATCCTCAGATTACGGGCCCAGTCCACAAAGTTGTTCCATCATCTTTCAGCTTAACTTTCTCTAGGAACGCATTGAAATTCAGGGGAGCTACTGGGCGAGCCATTGATCTACAACATAAATTTGCAAAGATAACTTAGACTACTGTTCAAGATAATGAGTTCAATTAATCATATTACTTAAGAACTGCCACTTAAATCGACATCCCTCCGGTCGTCCGAGTGCAACATGATTCAAATTCAGCAACCAAGTCCGATCATCATGTGAGATGAGGTGGTTTCAATGGTGAACATCTCCATGCTGATCATATCTACTATATGACTCATGTTCTACCTTTCGATCTCTTGTGTTCCGAGGCCATGTCTATACATGTTAGGCTCGTCAAGTTTAACCCAAGTGTTCCGTATGTGCAAATCTGGCTTGCACCCATTGTATGCGAACGTAGAGTCTATCACACCCGATCATCACGTGGTGCTTCGAAGCGACAAACTTTCACAACGGTGCACACTTGGGGAGAACAAAATTTTATCTTGACATTTTAGTGAGGGATCACCTTATAATGCTACTATCGTCCTAAGCAAAATAAGACGCATAAAAGGATTAACATCACATGCAAATCGTAAGTGACATGATATGGCCATCATCTTGTGCTTTTGATCTCCATCTTCAAAGCACCGACATGATCTCCATCGTCACCGGCATGACACCATGATCTCCATCATCGTGTCGCCATCGGGGTTGTCACACCAACCATGCTTCTACAACTATTGCTACTGTTTAGCGATAAAGTAAAGCATTACATAGCGCTTAATTACTGACACGCAGGTCATACAATAATTAAGACAACCCTAGCTATGGCACCTGCGTGTTGTTGTATTCATTGACATGCAAGTCGTGATTAACTATACTAAACATGATCATCTCATACATCAAATATATCTCGTCATGTCTTTGGCCATATCATATCACAACATACCCTGGAAAAACAAGTTAGACCTCCTCTAATTGTTGTTGCATGTTTTACGTGGCTGCTATGGGTATCTAGCAAGAATGATTCTTACCTATGCAAAGCCACAACGGGGATATACAAGTTGCTATTTAACCCTCTACAAGGACCGCCTTTGTTGAATCCGGTTCAACTAAGGTGGGAGAGACAGACACCCGCCAGCCATCTTTATGCAACAAGTTGCATGTCAGTCGATGGAATAGGTCTCATGTACGTGGACATGTAAAGTTGGTCCGGGCCGCCTCATCCACAAGACTGCTGAATCAAGAAAAGACCAAGGAAGGAAGCAATTTGAATATCAACACCCACAAACTCCTTTGTGTTCTACTCATGATGTCTTCTACGCAAGACCTAGCTCTGATCCCACTGTTGGAGAACACTGCATGGGAAACAAAAAATTCCTATGCTCACCAAGATCAATCTAGGAGATAAACATCTACGAGAGGAGAGATTGCATCTACATACCCATGTAGATCGCTAAGTGGAAGCATTAAGAAACGCGGTTGATGTAGTCGAATGTCTTCGCGATCCAATCACAATCTGTCCCGCCATCTCCCGATCCAAGTGCTGAACGGATGGCACCTCCGTGTTCAACACGCGTACGGCTTGATAACGCCTTCACCTCCTCGATCCAGCAAGCGATGGTGAAGTAGTAGCTCGAGTCCTTCGGCAGAATGACGGCGTGACGGCGGTGGTGGTGGAGAAATCTCATCAGAGCTTCGCTAAGCTATGCACAGAGAAGATGCACTACGAGGGAGAGGGAGGGCAGCGCCATGGCATAGATGGGGTGCGGCTGCCCTCCCTCTACCCTTCTATATATAGGGGGAAGGGAGGAGGAGGGGGCCGATACGTCCATTTTGCATCATGCTTTTATATTGATATTTATTGCATTATGGGCTGTTATTACACATTATGTCACAATACTTATGCCTATTCCCTCTTATTTTACAAGGTTTACACGAAGAGGGAGAATGCCGGCAGCTGGAATTCTGGGCTGGAAAAGGAGCAAATATTAGAGACCTATTCTGCACAACTCCAAAAGTCCTGAAACTCCACGAAAGTCAGTTTCGGAATATATTAAAAATATTGGGCGAAGAAAGCACCAGAGGGGGGCCACACCCTGTCCACGAGGGTGGGGGCACGCCCTACCCCCTGGGCACGCCCCCTGCCTCGTGGGCCTCCTGGCAGGCCTCCGGTGCCCATCTTTTGCTATATGAAGTCTTTCGCCCTGGAAAAAATAAGAAGGAAGCTTTCGGGACGAAGCGCCACCATCTCGAGGCGGAACCAATCTAGGGCTCCGGTGGAGCTGTTCTGCTGGGGAAACATCCCTCCGGGAGGGGGAAATCGTCACCATCGATCCTCTCATCGGGAGGGGGTCAATCTCCATCAACATCTTCACTAGCACCATCTCATCTCAAACCCTAGTTCATCTCTTGTATCCGATCTTTGTCTCAAAACCTCAGATTGGTACCTGTGGGTTGCTAGTAGTGTTGATTACTCCCTGTAGTTGATGCTAGTTGGTTTATTTGGTGGAAGATTATATGTTCAGATCCTTTATGCATATTAATACCCCTCTGATTATGAACATGAATATGATTTGTGAGTAGTTACGTTTGTTCCTGAGGACATGGGAGAAGTCTTGCTATAAGTAGTCATGTGAGTTTGGTATTCGTTCGATATTTTGATGAGATGTATGTTGTCTTTCCTCTAGTGGTGTTATGTGAACGTCGACTACATGACACTTCACCATTGTTTGGGCCTAGGGGAAGGCATTGGAAAGTAATAAGTAGATGATGGGTTGCTAGAGTGACAGAGGCTTAAACCCTAGTTTATGCGTTGCTTCGTAAGGGGCTGATTTGGATCCATATGTTTCATGCCATGGTTAGGTTTACCTTAATTCTTGTTTCATAGTTGTGGATGCTTGCGAGAGGGGTTAATCATAAGTGGGATGCTTGTACAAGGAAGGGCAGTGCCCAAGCACCGGTCCACCCACATATCAAATTATCAAAGTAACGAACGTGAATCATATGAGCGTGATGAAAACTAGCTTGACGATAATTCCCATGTGTCCTCGCGAGTGTTTTCCTTTATATGAGAGTTTGTCCAGGCTTGTCCTTTGCTACAAAAAGGATTGGGCCACCTTGATGCACCTTGTTTTCTTTTGTTACTTGCTACCCGTTACGAATTACCTTATCACAAAACTATCTGTTACCGATAATTTCAGTGCTTGCAGAGAATACCTTGATGAAAACCGCTTATCATTTCCTTCTGCTCCTTGTTGGGTTCGACACTCTTACTTATCGAAAGGACTATGATAGATCCCCTATACTTGTGGGTCATCAAGACTCTTTTCTGGCGCCGTTGCCGGGAAGTGAAGCGCCTTTGGTAAGGAAAAAATTTATATAGTGTGCTGAAATTTACTGTCACTTGTTACTATGGAAAGTAATCCTTTGAGGAGCTTGTTCGGGGTATCTTCACCCCGACCAGTAGAGCAAAGAGTTGCTCCTCAACCTGATGAACCTACTGAAATTTTTTACTTTGAAATTCCTTCGGGTATGATAGAGAAACTGCTAGCTAATCCTTTTACAGGAGATGGAACATTGCATCCCGATTTGCACCTAATCTATGTGGATGAAGTTTGTGGATTATTTAACCTTGCAGGTATGCCCGGGGATGTTATCAAGAAGAAGGTATTCCGTTTATATTTGAAGGGAAAAGCATTGACATGGTTTAGGCTATGCGATGATATTGGATCATGGAACTACAACCGATTGAAATTGGAATTTCATCAAAAGTTTTATCCTATGCATCTGGTTCATCGTGATCGTAATTATATGTATAATTTTTGGCCTCGCGAAGGAGAAAGCATCGCTCAAGCTTGGGCGAGGCTTAAGTCAATGTTATATTCATGCCCCAATCATGAGCTCTCAAGAGAAATTATTATTCAAAAGTTTTATGCTTGGCTTTCTCTCATTAATCGCTCCATGCTCGATACTTCTTGTACTGGTTCTTTTATGATGAAAACTATTGAATTCAGAAGATTTATTGGAAAGAATTAAACGCAACTCTGAAGATTGGGAACTCGATGAAGGTAAGGAGTCAGGTATAACACCTAAGTTTGATTGTGTTAAATCTTTTATGGATATCGATGTTTTCCATGAGATAGTAGCTTCTTTCTGTGAATCATTTGCTACTCATGTTGATCTTCCTAAGGAGAAGTGGTTTAAATATCATCCTCCCATTGAAGTAAAAGTAGTTGAACCTATTAAAGTTGAAGAAAATACTATCACTTATAATGTTGATCCTATTGTTCCTACCGCTCATATTGAGAAACCACCTTTCCCTGTTAGAATAAAGGATCATGCTAAAGCTTCAACTGTGGTCAACAAAAGTAATATTAGAACACCCAAACCCTCTGAGCAAATTAACGTTGAACCTAGCATTGCTATGGTTAAAGATCTCTTGGTTGATAATATTGATGGGCATGTTATTTACTTCTGTGATGAAGCTGCTAGAATTGCTTAACCTGATACTAAAGATAAACATAGACCTGTTGTTGGCATGCCTGTTGTTTCGATTAAAATAGGAGATCACTGTTATCATGGCTTATGTGATATGGGTGCTAGTGTCAGTGCAATACCTTATACCTTATATAAAGAAATTATGCATGATATTGCACCTGCTGAGATAGAAGATATTGATGTTATTATTACGCTTGCCAATAGAGATACTATCTCACCGGTTGGGATTGTTAGAGATGTTGAAGTCTTGTGTGGGAAAATTAAATATCCTACTGATTTTCTTGTTCTTGCTTCCCCACAAGATAACTTTTGTCCCATTATATTTGGTAGACCCTTCTTGAATAATGTTAATGCTAAGATAGACTGCAAAAAGGATATTGTTTCTGTTGGTTTAGGGGATATGTCTCATGATTTTAATTTTGCTAAATTTCTTAGAGAACCCCATGATAAAGAATTGCCTAGTAAAGATGAAATTGTTGGTCTTGCTTCTATTGCCGTGCCTCCTAATGATCCTTTAGAACAATATTTGTTAGACCATGAAAATGATATGTTTATGAATGAAAGAAGGGAAATAGATGAAGTATTCTTTAAACATGGACCTATTTTGAAACACAACTTGCCTGTTGAAATTCTAGGGGATCCTCCTCCACCCAAGGGTGATCCCGTGTTTGAGCTTAAACCATTACCTGATACTCTTAAATATGCTTATCTTGATGAAAAGAAGATATATCCTGTTATTATTAGTGCTAACCTTTCAGAGCAAGAAGAAGAGAAATTATTGAAAACTCTGAAGAAGCATCGTGCTGCTATTGGATATACTCTGGATGATCTTAAGGGCATTAGTCCCACTCTATGCCAGCACAAAATAAAATTGGAGAAAGACGCTAAATCGGTTGTTGATCACCAACGATGGTTAAAATCCTAATATGAAAGAAGTGGTAAGAAATGAAATACTAAAGCTCCTGGAGGCAGGTATAATTTATCCTGCTGCTGATAGTCAGTGGGTAAGTCATGTCCATTGTGTCCCTAAGAAGGAGGTGTTACTGTTGTTCCTAATGATAAAGATGAATTGATCCCACAAAGAATTGTTACAGGTTATAGAATGGTAATTGATTTCCGCAAACTAAATAAAGCTACTAAAAAGGATCATTGCCCTTTACCTTTTATTGATCAAATGCTAGAAAGATTATCCAAACATACGCATTTTTGCTTTCTAGACGGTTATTTTGGTTTCTCTCAAATTCCTCTGTCAAAAGAGGACCAAGAAAAGACCACTTTTACTTGCCCTTTCGGTACCTTTGCTTATAGACGTATGCCTTTTGGTTTATGCAATGCACCTGCTACCTTTCAAAGATGTATGACTGCTATATTCTCTGACTTTCGTGAAAAGATTGTTGAGGTTTTCATGGATGATTTCTCCGTGTATGGAACTTCTTTTGATGATTGGTTAAGCAACCTTGATCGAGTTTTGCAGAGATGTGAAGAAACTAATCTTGTCTTGAATTGGGAGAAGTGCCACTTTATGGTTAATGAAGGTATTGTCTTGGGACATAAAATTTCCGAAAGAGGTATTGAAGTTGATAAAGCTAAAGTTGATGCTATTGAAAAGATGTCGTGTCCTAAGGACATTAAAGGTATAAGAAGTTTCCTTGGTCATGCCGGTTTTTATAGGAGATTCATTAAAGACTTCTAAAAAATTTCTAGGCCTCTGACTAATCTCTTACAAAAAGATGTTCCTTTTGTCTTTCATGATGATTGTGTAGAAGCATTTGAAATACTTAAGAAAGCCTTGATTTCTGCACCTATTGTTCAGCCACCTGGTTGGAATTTACCCTTTGAAATTATGTGTAATGCTAGTGATTATGCTGTAGGCGCTGTTCTAGGACAAAGATTTCATAAGAAATTAAATGTTATCCAATATGCTAGTAAAACTCTAGACAGTGCCCAGAGAAATTATGCTACTACCGAAAAAGAATTTTTAGCAGTTGTATTTGCTTGTGATAAATTCAGACCTTATATTGTTGATTCTAAAGTAACTGTTCCACTACAAAAAAATACACTTCCGTGATGATACGTGTTTGTCACAGTAGGTCACGTTTTCTGTCATGCATGTACATCCATGACAAATTTATGACAGAATCAAGAGAGTCATACCTGTGCTGTCGTAGAAGTGTTCCATGACATTACCAAAATTATCATCACGGAAGTGTCCACTTCCATGACGATAAATCGCGCGTCATAGAAGTGCTTTCGTCAAGGGTGACCGACACGTGGCATCCACCGTAACGGAACGCCGTTAAGCTATCGGGTCCGGTTTTGGATCCGATAACCCGTTAACAGCCCCGACCAATGGGGATTTTCCACGTGTAAAATCATCATTGGCTGGAGGAAACACGTGTCGGCTCACCGTTGGGACAGATGTCATCCACTCATTGGACCCAAAGCGCCTATGATACGCCGACACGTGGCATGGCCCAACAGAGGCCGATTCCTGTGAAAAGGCCGACCCATTTGACTTGGTCAAAAGGTGGTGGGCCAGCCCACAGCAAGCCTGTTAACGGCCTGTTCGCATATAGCCCATTTACAGCCCGCTATCCCAGGGCCCGTTTACGGCCTATCCGAATTAGGCCCAGTAGCGTCATCTGGGCCGTCCAATATAATTCCAGCCCGTTTTAACTTCTGGCCCATGTATGGCCCATGACGTCTTTCGGCCCATATGAGGCCCTTAGTAACCCTCGGCCCCTTAACGGCCCGTGGTAAAACTGGCCCGTAATGAACAGTGTATCACTTTATACCCATTAACGGCCCATTATTCCGTTGGGCCGTTTCCAAGCCATGATATCTTTCGGCCTTCTCAGGGCCCATTTATTCTTGGGCCCATTTCCAGCATTCAGTTACTTACGGCCCGTTACTGTCATTTTCTGCTTGTGGGCCAAATTCAGCCCGTGGTTACAGTCGGCCCGTTTGTGGCCAGTTAATACGTTGGGCCGTTTTCATGTCGAAAAGAACCCGTTGGGCTGTTTTCATAGAGTTATCAAATACGGCCAATAAACGACCCGTTATTGTTCACAAATAGTACGGCCCATGATTGGCGAAATGACGATACGCCCCGTAGAAGGCCCATGGATCGTACGGCCCGTAGAAGGCCCATGGATCCTACGGCCCGTAGAAAGCCCATGGATCATATGGCCCGCAGGAGGCCCATGGTTACAACAGTCCGTGTGTTGCCATGATTATTTTGGCCTAGTTTCCAAAAATAGGTTATTGTGGCCACTAGAAAAACACAGAAAAAGAACTGCAGTGACTACAAGCAAACAACTAAACAAGACAATAAGGAAATAAATAAGCAAGCAATTAACGCTAGCCTATTACCGCTGTTACACATATTACATCCACTGGGCATCAAAGTTCACCACCAGTGCAAATATAGGGAACAAAGCAGCATATTACATACACTGGCCGTCAAAACTGGCCACCAGTGCAAATAAACGCGACAGCAAAACAAGAGCATAACTGAAACAACTTCAGAAGAGCTCAAGAAACGTGGTATCCACCATGCTGGCAATAAGCTTAGCAAGCTTATTAGCTTTGTCCTGTTTGGCGCTAAAATCCTCCAACGCTTGTTGTTGCACCAGAAAGTATGCATCTGAATGCTCCAGGGACTTCCGCAGTCGCACAGCTGATCGATGTCTTTCAGCTTGTAGTTGAGACTCAAGAAACTGAACTAATTCAGATAGTGAGTTTGAATAGCTTGTGCAAGCGGTAGTGGCTAGTAACTCCAACACTAAACCAAGACAGGACTTTGGGGTTGTCTCACTGTCTTTGAGATAGTCTTCCTTAGCTATTTTATCAGCTTTGTTGGAGACAAACAAGGATGTGTCACTATCCTGAACCTTATCTGCATTACTTCCTTTACCATTGCTTAATAAGGCACTCTTCCCCAATATTCTGTCAGCATTCTAAAAGAAGAAACAAGCAGACACATAACAGCTTAGCATGTACTAGTATATGAAACTCATTTCGGTGAACCAGTTCATTAGTAAGGTGGACAGGATTAAACTACCAAGTCTTCTATTGCCAAGTACTAGTACATAATAAAAGCATCAAACAAACATATATCTATGTCCTATGGTCATTGCATTGTCTTGCCAAATCAAAATAGAGACACGGTTCAAATCATATCAGTTCAAGACAAAGCAGCAGTGAAAGAATACAAAGCGTGGGAAACTACACGGCACAACAAGATTTCAGATGGGTACCACGGGTCTACATGTAGAACAACACCATTGGCTCTGTTGTGATGCTAGTAATGTGCATGATATGAGAAGCCAACTGTATACACAATTGAAATTGAAATCAACAGAGCTATTGATAAGAGCAAGCCTGTTAAAGAAACATGGGTGAACACACCTGTTGTGCCATTGAAGTTTCGATTGGATCCTTCAATTTAAAAAAAGGTTTGTATGAGTAAATACAGTGATACAAGAGCAAAGCAGTATGCACGATAGCAATCATAGTTAAAAAAGGCGCGCCTAAGCGAGCGCTTAAGCGCGCCTAGGCTCTAGGCGTTGGCGAAACGCATTGCGCATAACTACGCTTAATCTGTGCATAATTGCGCATAAGCATGTGCTTTGGTCAGTAAAGCGCAAGGCGGTGGCAAAACGCACAATTAACGCCTAGCACTTTTTTGAACTATGATAGCAATGGAATCTTAAATTAGAACAGTTGTTCTTCAGGTTTAGGCACTTGTTCTACATGAACAGAGTACAGTAAGACGCAAGAATATAGTACTTAAAATAGAAAATGAGCTCATAGACCTTACCACATTCTTGGTTCGGGACCAGTACAGAACAAGGCGTTCCCAGTCATCGTCCAGTAAATGTGTCTCAGGAGAACGTAAGGGAATTTGATGAGTTTCTTTGCCGGTGAAGTACGTTTTCTTCAGGTAATTCCGATACTGCCACCAAGCATTCTTGAAGATAGCAGAGGTATTAGCA
This sequence comes from Aegilops tauschii subsp. strangulata, assembly GCF_002575655.3. NCBI lineage: Eukaryota > Viridiplantae > Streptophyta > Magnoliopsida > Poales > Poaceae > Aegilops > Aegilops tauschii. Next base: position 383,624,802 of record NC_053037.3, on the reverse strand, counting down.
CAGGTTACCTCATCCTGAGTTTCCAAATCAGTCCTTCTCTATAGAGAAAAATGGGAAAATTTGTTGTATTATAACCATCACGGAGGTAGGATGTATGGGACAATGCAAAGTAATTGCCATGAATAACATTACTTACACATAACTCCTGGACAAACACCTGTAGCTGGCATTTTCCTTCATCATTAGTATAATATTTCCAAGATGGGAAGATACGCACATATGATTTAACAACATCAAATGCGATAGATGCTAAACTACGACTAGCTGGTTGTGCTTCCTCCACAGGAATAGGCATACTAACTGGTGGAGTTGGGGTTCGCTGTGGTAGTACTGGCCCTTTGGGCACTGGAGCTGCCTTACTAACTGCTCTTGTTTGGGAGCTCTGTGGTGGAGATGGTTCTGTGTCAACAGGAACTGGGTTACTATCTGCTGGGGTTGGGGTTAGATTGGGTGAAGCTGGTTCTCTATCCATCGCATTAGGGGTACAATCTGCGAGAGTTTGTGTTATGTATGGTAGGGCTGGTTCTCGTTCATGTACAACCGGGGTGCTATCTCCACCAAGAGGTAGCACTGTTTATTTGAAGACCATGTTTTTAGTCCGCTAGATGCTGGCATCACCCGCTCCAATTCAAATGGCTGATAAACAGGAAACATAGTTGAATGTACAGACATTGTATGAGAGACAGATGCAATAGATAGTGTGGAAAAAAGAGGGCATGAAATAGTTGACATGTATATTGTTTAACTAAAACGGATAGCATGACATAATTTCACATATATGATGTCTATCTAAACTGGATAGCATAGCATAACATAATTCAAATATATGATGAATAACTAAACAGGATCGCTTGACATAATTCACCTACATGTTATCTAAGTAATCAGGATCACATCATTTAATTCACATATGTGATTTATATGCTAAACAGAGGGCATTAGATATGATGTTTGAACTAAGAACATGGTGTTGAATATTGTGTATATGATGTCTAATCTATGCAATGCAAGACACCATATGCATGATATGAGCAGTATAACTGTGCCAAGTTAGAGCATACACATCGGTGGGGGAATAGGACTGGTCATCTGTCTCTGAATCCATCTCTGAGGAGCTATCGGGACCCAACAAGAGATCTGCTTTGACAAGTAGCACTGTCTGCGCTGAAGGCCTTGTTTTCACTCCAGATTTTTCAATCTCCCACCCAAATGGTTGATTCACAGGAAGAGTAGTTTAATGTACAAACATTGTCGACAAATGGAAATGTAATGAAGAAAAGGATGGGCAAGATATCATTCAAATATATGATGCCTGGTTAAACAGGATGGCGTTGCACATTTCACGTATATTATGGCTGGCTAAAAGACATGAGACTGCACAATTCCCATATGTGATATAGAAACTAAACAGGTGGCATTGCAGAACATGTCTAAACTAAGAAGATGACATATATGATGTCAAAAGTAGTCACTGCAAGGCAACATATGCATGATATGACTAACATCATCATGCCAAGGTAGAGCAAACACCTTGGGGGGTAAATAGGAGTGGTCAGCGGCGTCTGAATCTGCCTCAGAACAGATATCTTCCTCTGGGTTACAATCTGGAGAGGGGTGGGGAGGGTTTGCCATTGAACCCACCATGGAGCGATGTCTGCATGACATTGTATTGCTGTGCAAAACTCTTCTCTTTTTCTCTACATGTTCAGCATGACTGTGTACAATATCTGACATGCATACGAAAAAAATATAGTGAGATTATGTAAGGAGAGCATGCAGAAATTTAGACTGATGGTAAAAACCACTGGATGGATCCAAAAATATTGATAGCAGGCTGATGATTGCTTTAATTTAATAAAAAGACAGATGATGATTGCTTTACTATTTGTTTCCCACCCAAGATGAACAACATAGGCATACCCTAGGTGAACCAGATATTAGACAGAGATACTATTCATTGCTTCCTCGATATGTGCCCCACAACTAATTTAGAACTCAAGTTTGAACATTAATTTGGACCTGACTTGGAGTCCAAGAGGTGAACAGGACGATAAAGTAGCAAGTAATTTTAAGCAATGCATAACATAAGCAGAAACAAAAGAGTGCGACCTCTCTTGTGGACCCGTGTACTCCTCAGGTTCATCTGCTGAGTCGATGATGGTGATGCCGTTGCGGTGGGTGCCGGCGGCAGGGAAGGAGATCTGAGGCGGCGAAAGACAGTCAGGAGTCATGATGTCTGGTTTGGTGGATGTTTCTGTCAATGGAGCAGCTCAGTTGAGGTGGACAACGTCGCGGCAGGAGCAGGACAAACCACACAAAGTTCCCTTCGACACCTACCTGTAACTGAAGTAATTCTGTAAGGGCTCATTTGGCTTGCATGATTCTGAAAACGCAGGGATAGGAAAAACACCGGAATAGGATAGGAATGCACATGGTAAACAGAGCATTTGTAAACACAGGATTTCTGTCAACTTGAGTGTTTGGTTTACAGGATTTGGAAGAGCAGAGGAATGCAAAGAAACATGGCCAAAACAAAGTGAAACCATATGAAAGCGTGTACAGTTAGAATGTTATTCTGCCACTAATGCACTTGGTCTTGTTTTCATGCATAGGATTTTGAAAAGTAGGTCCAGGTGGATGTTTTGCTTCATTCCTTTCAACAAAATGCATGAATAATTGAATAGTAGAGTGCCATTGGAAAATTCCATATTGCTATGTTTTTCCGTTGAACCAAAATAGCCCTAATGGATCGACATGAATGTATAGTAATAAGTGATGCAACAAGTGTACAACATCTTTGCCGTAGCCGTGTCGACCTCAGCATCATTGTGTTGGTCGCTGAAGCAGTTGAGGCAGAGGTGGCTGTCGGAGGTGTGGAGGAAGATCTGAGGAATCTGTAGACGGCGTCCAGGGCACTGCTCTGTTGTGATGGATCGTTCTGTCGTTGGAGCAGCCCCGGTGAGCCGTAAGACGTCAAGGCTGAAGCAGCACAAGACAGACATCGTCAATCTCAAGTGGGATTCTAATAGCATCTCCAATAGATGATATAAAATAGATGTAAAATTTACATCACCAAAAACCACCTGACTACAACAGATGAGGTAAAAACATTTGACTCTGAACTTAACTGTCGAAACTAAAATTTACTGTGGAATCTGAATGTTACTGTCGAAACTGAATGCAATGGTAGCAGAGAGGCACTTGACATGTAGTTTAGGGAGGGCCTGCAGTTCATCTTCAACCTGCACCCCTCCCTGAGTCGCCAGCCACCACCGGCCGAACCGCCGGCCCCAGCGCCGCCTCGCCGCCCCGAAACAACTCCCCACTGCTAGTCCGCCGCCGCCCCAGCCTGCCCTATAGGCCCCTCGCCCCACCCTGAACCCTAAGATAGATAGTGGGGTACCTCTCCGGCGAGCCCCCGTCCCCGCTGCGGGTGGTTCTTCCTTAACTCCTGCAAGCCCCCCCCCCCCACCCCCTGAAAATCGACTGACCCAAAAGTCGATTCAGTTGACTAAAGTGTAGCTAAATCGGAGCAGAGCAGCAGCACGAGCGAGGGGGAGAGCAGCAGCAGCGCGAGCGAGCGAGAGGCGGAGCAGCAGCAGCAGCTGGGCGAGCGAGCGATCGAGCAAGAGCTGGAGCAATAGCAGCAGCGCGAGCGAGCGAGAGCCCGAGCAGCAGCAGCAGATCCGGCTGGTATGGACGCCGCCGCCGAAGGGCCTCGCACTGGGGGAGAGCCGCCGTGGAGATGTCGCCCGTGGCGCCGGCTTCAAGGTAGCCGCTCCATGGGGGTGCGGTATGGAGCACCGTCGGCGCCGGGAGGTCGAGCTAAGGAGAAGGTGCGGTGCGATGAGTGTAGAACCTCTTTGGTGGCGCCGAGTAGGCCTCGGCTTCGTCCGAGGAGTCGGTGAGGATGTTGTGGTTCCGGTGGAGCAGGTTAAGGCGGCGCTGTGGGAATGGAGCAGTCGCGATAGACGAGGCGATCATCGGAGCAGCTCCTTGGAGGTGGAGGACGGGGCGGCTGAACCGGCGGGAGGACGAGATGGATGACGGATCCTCATCCGGGGAGGTGAATGAGGGACGTCGAGCTGTTGCGGTGGACGACGTCGTCAGGGAAGAGGCTCCGGCTGGGCAGCGGTGAGGTGGCGGACGGAGGAGGGTGGGGTTTCGTGGCTGGAGCGGAGAGGTTATGGCGGCCTGGGATTTCGAATGGCAAAAAGGAGGCGATGGGAGGGGTGAACCATGACTTAGGGACGCGCTTGTCCAAAATGTAGGGTGTGTTACAAAAGTACCCCGCACCGATTTGAACTAGCGGCCCTTTCGGCTCAGGGTTAGAAGGGGGATTTCGCGTGTCGGGATTTGGCAGCTGGAGGGAGTTTTCACGCGCGTTGTAATTTCGGGATAGCAAGGCGCGGGTTGTGAAGGCACCAGTTTTGGGAGCACGATATCTGAATTTTCGGGATATAACAAGGCGCGGGTTGAATTTTAGGGACAAGCCTAACGTGTAATATTGTACTTGTATGTACCAAATCAATTCGCACTTCCCTCAAGCAAAAAGAAAACGAAAAAATAAAACTATTCACACCACAGAAAGAGAGAGTCTTGCCCCGTTTTACTAGAAAAATGCTATTTAAAGCTACTCATACCAACAATTTAGTGCAATTAAATGCTATTCGATAGTATGAATCCATGTTATGTCCAATTAAATTTTTTCGCTTGCTGTATAATGCATGTAACCTACTCATACCAACATTTTAGTGCATTCCAAATATCTTTGTCTATTCGTCTTTTACACCCACACAATCCTCTTATCTTTGTAGCTAGCTAGCGCTAACTTTCTCCCGTGCATGCAGACGCTCGCATCCCTCTAACCCTCCCTCGGCATTCTCTAGCTCCATCGCGCAAATTCGTCTTTTCACTTTAGGTCGTTCACCCACGGTGTGTGTAGGCCCCCCAGCTCCTTCTTTACGGCACACATCGATCGATATGCCTCTCTAGCCAGGTGTGCCTAGCACAAAACACAAGCTTCCCCTCTTCTCTTATCACCATCCATGCCTCACTCCCACCACTCTTTTCATCGATCTCGTACTCGCACACTTCTCCCCCCTCGATATAGTATGACTCTCGCACCACCTCCTAGATGCATCCCTCTCTCTCTCTATCCTTCTCCCCGTGCCTCATTTGCTTCTAACACACACATGCATGTATACCGATTGATCTCCCAACATATACCTAGGTCGACTTTAACTATTCCCCCCCATCGATCGACGTACCTCACAAGTTATGTCTCTCCTTTCTCTGACAAAGGACGATTGATCTTCCTATGTAGTTATGTCTGCTTACCACATCCATATCGCCCCCCCCCCCTCATCATTCGTGCATGCCTCCTGACCCATCTCTCACACGCACGTGCACAGACAGGCAGCCATCCCCTCTCTTATTAATATTGCAGGCGTGCCCTCCGGTTGTCTAGCAAGCCTATCCCACCATTTGTTAGAAGCAAATCCACTACCACCCCCTCCAACACTCTAGCTCTGTATCTCTCCCAACCTTATTCCTCTCCTACACATATGCATGGATGCCGATCGATCTCCCTTAATACATGAGGTAGATCGATCTCCCTTAATACATGAGGTAGGCCTCTCTCCTCCTCCACACATATACCAGCCATTGTACCTCTATGTTAATTAGGCCTCCCTCCCCCCACCACACACCGATAGTCGACCGCTGTAGGTAGGTATCCATGCCACAGAGACAAACTGCACCTGTCCCCTCTCATGTTCCAGTAGGCCAGCCACTTTATATCTTTGACGTGGGCACACACAAATTCGATGGCACTCTTTATCGATCGCGCGCACACACACACATCATCCCTCTCTTCGATTCTATGGACACCTCAAGCCGATGATACCTCCACTCTCTTCTCGTGGATCGCCCCCTCTATATATATGATATATCCAGGACTCTATTTCACACACATTGCATATGTTACATTTTTTTATTGACCCCACCCCCCCCCCCCCAAAAAAAACTCTCACGAACCCTCACACTATATCTCTCTACATTTGTATCTCTCTCACACAACCCCACGTAGGTGGTGTACATATACAAGAAGAGAATAGGTGCACCGTGCATGTACTCACACTTCGTGCCCAGCCACACCCGCGCGGGTACATGGTGGAGCTCATTTCTGTACGAAATGGCAGCCCACGTGCTAATTTGAACGCATGTAGCGGTTGTTTACCTACGGAGGTCGTGTACCACGCGTGCACGAAACAAAGTTCGACTTGATGCGTTGGCGCGTTATTTTTAAATAAAGTTATATCGCTCAATGGCATGTACACAGAATATAAAACGATTTGTATGGAGAAAAAGGTAGTCTGCTCCACTATATATAATGGATCCTGCCTGCCTGGTTTGTCTCTCTTCAGAGTATCTCACACAAGGCTGCGGTGGCCTCTCTCTCTCTCTCTCACCTTTGGTCAGTGATCCGGCCGCATCCCGTCCGCCGGCGGAAAGGGAGGGGTGCAACGTTTCTCTGTTCGACGGCACCGAGGCAGCACGTCCCGATCTGCGGTACACGCCGTTCTCTCTGACCAAGCTCCGGCATGGTAGGGCCTACGCCACCTACTCACTGCCGCAGTATGCGCAGATTCCGTCCGCCGCCGCTCACCTAGTTACATCCCGACGACCTCCAGGTATCCCCTCCGGCCTTGCTCCACTGCCCGTCTTCTCACGTCGCTGCATGTGGATCTTCCATAGTTCTTTGCCCAAAACGTAGCTCGTCCCGCGTACTTTCCATATTGAAATCTCGTCCTCACACCGTTTTAGACAAACATAACCATGTTGTTATCTTCCCTTAGGACAAGGAATATGCTTCCTTTTGTCGTCGCATGTGTCATCAACTGTTATTGGCCAATAATTGTTTCCTTTCTACCTCATTTTTGCAAACAGGGCTATCCATTTCACCTCGTTGCTATTGTGACCTTTTGGTGAACTGCACAAATCACTTTTTTCTTAAGAGTGTTTTGTGCAGTTCTGCCAAAATGTCACAGGGCAACGTCTCTACATTTCATTGCGACTGCACAAAGGGAGATTGGTTTTGCTCTATCCTCCTCATCCAACTCCGAGTCTAATCTTCTCCAACTAGTTAGTCTTAAGAGAGACTGCAAAGGTGACCGGCTTCTATTTGTGTGTTTATTGTTTCATCAGCAGTCCTCTATTATCGTAATCACACTTAATAACTTTGGAATAGGGACGCTCAGCTCTATTTTAGTGGAACTGCACAAAATGATCGGAATGTTGCATGCTCCAGACAGCTACTTTTTTCCCAACATGCCTTGTTGATTTAGACAGAGCTGGGGGGACGTTGCTGCCAATGAAAGCATGGATCAATTTTAATTTAACACCTTCTCATAAATTTGTCTTGAGTTGTGATGTAAATATTAGCTCTGATTAGCAAGGAAGTTAGTTTTTTATTGTTTCCGAAAGAGCATCGATGGCAAGACACACGAAACAAAAGCCGAAAGCTCACACCATTGTACAATTTCATGTCGCTGGAAAATTATTTGTATAGTACGTCAATTATGTAAACAACTGCTGGAAGCTTGATAGCATTGCCAGAAGCCTCTTCGGCATCCGGGTCCATGTGCCATGCACAAAATTATACTCCTTCATTCCTAAATATTTGTCTTTTTACAAAATTCAAATGGGCATATTTTAGAGTGTAGATTCACTCATTTTGCTTCGTATGTGTACTCCCTCCGTTCCTAAATATTTGTCTTTCTAGAGATTTCAACAAGTGACTACATATGGAGCAAAATGAGTGAATCTACACTCTAAAATATGTCTATATACATCCGTATGTAGTAGTCCATTTGAATCTCTAAAAAGACAAATATTTGAGTAGTCACTCGTTGAAATCTCTAGAAAGACAAATACTCCGGAGTATATTTAAGAACCGAGGGGGTAGTGCACAACCGCATGGGAGACTCAGACCGGTCGTTCCGCCGCATTAATAGTGAGTAATGAGCAGTCAAATCATAAGCCCCACCTTTCCCACTGTAAGTTGCTCGGAAGAAGCAACCATCAATACGCTCTTCTTTGAATCCGCTCATACTACTCCATCCATCACTGTTTATAGAGCGCGCTTCAGAAAAAGAGAAAATCTCTGGGACCAAGGCGACTAGCGATCGGCCTAAAAAATAGCATTGGTAGTTATAGCACGGCGTCTATTACTAGAGAAAATAATGCGTACACACATGCATGTAGTGCTTCCACCCCGGGTAGACACATGCATGCACTTACTCCACTCTGTAGTACTACATCGAGAGAAAATTGCGGTTACCACGCCCTAATTAATTGAGCATTAAACCAAACACATCTAAAGTCTCTCTGGTGGTGGAAATGCATTGAGAGAAATGCATCATAATGAAGCGCGCCCTGTAAACTGTGATGGAGGGAGGAGTAGTATGAAGGTGCAAAACCAAGTACGTGTATGGCCAGTCGGTCAACGCACCTCCTCTTGGCATATCACTGACATGTGGGACCGGAGTGTGAGCAAACCGATCTCAATTGACGGCAAAATGGCCAACCCCCATTCCATGAGAGAGACGAGGAGCGAGAACACACAGACGGGCTCGCACGAAGGCCAAGATATATTCGAGCATGGTTGATCGATATCATCATTACATGTTGGGCTGCCGTTTTCCGCCCTTCTCTGGAATAAATGTGTACTTTATCAAAGATTAAGAAAAATAAGAGTACAGAGGCTCCACCATGCGGTTCTAGTAGTAGTACTACTCGTACTACTAAACCTTGCGCTTGGCTCTTCGCCTCTTCATGAAGTCGAACAATGATGGTACTCCGCATGTTCGGTACTACAGTGTATGCCTCTGGCAATCTGACACCGAATGAACTGATGCATGTCCACCGCCTGGGCGAGGGTACGTTGCATTAGTCAAAAGGCGTAAGCAAGCTTCACCTTGTCCTGCAAGCTTCTCCTCGTTCCGCGAGTTGACGGGACACACCAACAAGTAGTGCTAGTCCATACTCCCTCCTTTCCGGTTAATATGGCTTAATCCTTTTTGCGGGTAAATGAGAGAGCTTTATTCATATATATAAGCATTCTTAGGACGATCAGCCAAGACACTAGTCACTAGGAAGCGAGGTACCCCACAAAAAAAAAGTAGGAAGTGAGGTGTTTCATCAAGCCAGCTCTCGGCCACATTCAAAGTGCAGCAAGCACGGTTCGCACAAAGATGCGCCGCAAGGTTTGCTGACCTGTTTACACGCTGAATAACAAAAAAATAGGAAATATTACCGAGCAGTCCTATTTGTAACAGGATATGAGCCAGAATTAAGCGAGAATTGTGGCGAGTGTTCCATGCAATCAACTTCCATTATCACATGCGAGAACCCTCGAAGAGAACCAAATGTGTTGAAGATTGCTTTATCACATTTTAAAAATATAATGAGGGTGTAGACGCTCCTCCATCCGGTTCCTAGTACTAGTATAGTACCTCTATAGACTATAGTAGTAGTACTAGTAAACTTGGCGCTTGGCTGTTCGCCTCTTCGGGAAGTGCAACAATAATAGTACTAGTATAGTGTATGCTTCCGGCAATCTGACACCGAATTAACTGTTGCACGTCCACCGCCTGAGCGAAGGACAGCTTGCATTAGGCAAAAGTTTCTCCTTGTCCTGCGAGCCACCGCGCGCAAGCTTCTCCCGTCCTGCAAGCTTATCCTCGTTCGGCAAGTTGACGGGACACAGCAAAGTAATGCTAGTCCATACTGCCTCCTCTCCGGTTAATATGGCTTAATTTCAAACGAGATAAATACACTGTCTGTCACTGTATATTTGTAAAAATACGGTCAGTGGACTTCATGATATGCTCATTGCGCTCAATATATACATTTTCCGGTGTTTATACGGTCACTACCTCACCCTGGCTGAGTATGTGTGTGCATGCACGTGTAGGTTGAGCACTTGAGCGTGACCGTGTGTGTTTCGTCGTGTGCCCGGACATGCATGCATTAGGACGTTGCGCGCGTTTTTGCGTCCATGTGTACGTGTGACTGTTGCATACACGTAGGGGGAGTATGTGTAGGGGCCACTAAAGGAGCAGTCAAATCACACAGTAAGTTAGTCGGAAGAAGCAACCATCATTTCACTCTTCAATGACACGTACGCAATATAAAGTGGTTGATATGGAGAGAAAAAGAAAACCACTATATATACACTAGCAGGAGCCTAAGCTACAAACCTGCTTGCTTGGGTTGCTCTCTTCACAAGCATAGAACGACGGTGGCCACACCGCTGGTCACATATCCGGCCTGATCCCGCAGCTGGGGCAAGGGAACAATGTTTTGTGTAGACGCGGTCGACATCGGCGAGGGGGAAAATCCACAGTCGGTGCGTCCCAATCGGGGGTCACCGCGGTACGGGCCGATGCCGCGTCCCAACCGCCCTTCTAGCTACAGCCCGACGTCCCAGGTAGTCCATCTTCCTTTTGGAGCCGGCTTGCTCCACTGCCGCAGCTCCCCACGTAGCTCCATCTCCATGTCGACCTTTCCTTTCTCTACTTCTACCGGCTTCTACTTGTGATGAGTTTATGTCTCATGAACTAGTGCCAGTACTATTATTCTAATCACACTTCTTCAATATCTTTGCCATCAGGGACGCTCAGCTTGATTTTAGTGGAACTGCACAAAAGCATCGTATGATCCGAGGGTGCCAGCCGTCTTTCCTTCGACAGGTTCTACCTGGCCAGGAAATTAAATCATGTTTAGGGTTTAGGATTTAAGTCGTAGTTACCCCATCAGTAGTTTTTCTTTCGTACACGCTCTCACAACTTTTGTCTTTAGTTGTGAAGGAAATATTGGCTATGATATGTGAATCATTGAGATGCATCAGCATGCGTGTTAGTTTTCCTTTGTATTTGATGGAATGTTGTAATGGGGCAACCTTGGAGTAGGAATGAAAATGGAGTGGAAAGTTTCCGTTTTTCCGGAGAAAAAGTGGAAACAGAGAGAAACCAACATTTCGTTTCGTTGGATCGCGCCATCGAGCAAAACCAATGTTTAAATCATGTCTGCCGCGTTCGTGTCTCACCCTCCTCCGTGGCTCGGCCCCACACGGTCGCTCGGCATGCCACTCACCATAAACCGAGTATACGATAACTTTCCCGCCTGCTTGTCGATGGATCGTGCCATGGAGTACTAGTACTACTGGAAGAGATTGACGAGTTGGGGAGGACAGCTAGCTGTAGCACGGACTCCCAAGAACTTTTTACATGCATGTTGTGGCCGGCTATTGCGTCCTTTGAACGCGGAGCAGTCGCGTGCACCAGGAAGCGGCGCAGGCGACGCTCTCTCGGCCGGCGCGCCGCTTCAATGTCGGCGCCAGTGAGAGGTTGCGTTCGCTCTGGCCGGGCATGAATGCGGCACTGAGCGTTTCGGGCGGGAAGCACGCGCGAGTGATGAAGAGGGTTCGGGTTGGTCAGGAGCGGCCGTGGCAGCGGTACGGACGCCCGCAAACAAGAGATGTTGTACGTTAATATTGCCGCGTATATAATTAACAACGTAAATAATGTGCCAGTTGGACAAATATGATTGGAGATGGAGATGGAAATGGAATTTTACGTAAACACGGGTATGCATGTCTATGTCTATGTGTGTGTGCGCGACGACTCTTGCGACCTGGAAGCGGGGGCGTGTTTTTGATCAAGTTTTCTTCCTTGGTACGTTAAAAAAATTTCCGCCAGTTTTCGTTTCTTTTTTCCGGGAACACACGTGTTCTATTTAAAATCACTGCTATGGAGAGATTGTTTTACTCCATTATAGCCTCTTGTTTGATAGAGTTTCTCGCGTCTCGCTCTCTCACCCTCTCCATATCAAAACAAGATGACAGTGTCCACACTATCTCTCTCCTCACCGGTGGTCACAGATCTGGCCGAATCCCGTCCGCTGCAGGAGGTGAGGAGGTGCAGCGTTGACGTTGTCGCCGTCGGCGATGGAGGAAGCCGATGCGCACCGTCCTCTCAGAGCCGGCGCTGGCACGGACGAAGGTCCTCCGCGCCCTTGTTCGCTGCCGTCGTGTGGGCAGATCCTACCCGCCCGCCTAAGCGACATCTCGCCCACCTGAGGTATAACTTCTTGTACTGGTCCAGCTCCCCAGGTCGCTCCATGCGGGTTTTCTTCTATGCGACTACTCCCCAGCTCCCCATGTATAGTAGCTAGGGTTCATCGGCTGGTCCAACATCACCTACTATTATAGAGGAAGTGCCACTCGAAAAGTTGTCCTGATTTATGCCTCGGTGGAGGTATACATTTTGTTTCGACAAAAAGTACAGGGTGGTTGTGCGGTCATTGTCCATATGCTCCTATTGCTGCTGCTAATCTAATACTATCACTGGTTAAATGAAGAAATGCTTTTTTTTCTCGGGTATCCTGGTTTAGTTCCCATCAAGATAATCATGATGCTTCTGTTTGTTGGTGTACTTTTCATAATTCTTATTGACAATTGAGATGTCGTTGTTAATCTTGTAAAACAAAGTAACAACACTATATCCCTTTTTTATATTTTTGGAAACAGTGATGCGTATCTCCATACCCGGGCATGTCTTCCTCAATTTTAGTGGAACTGCACAAAATTGGATGGCCATTGTTGTTCCACCTCACTGTCCTCTGCCACGTGGTTCTTCCTTCCTCGAGCTTGACTACTGAGAAGAAATAGACCACAGTGAGGATTTGTCAAACTTCATAGGTGCCTGACCCAAACTTGATGCCAAATGGATGATGCATCACCATGATGACCTATCGATGCTCATGGTTGCGCCTCATGGTTGCGTCGGCTGGTGAAGCTGGTCGATTTTCAATGAAAAACAAGTTGTCTTCCATTAGCGCTCTTTGCTTGTTACCCACAAAGATGATATCCTTCGTCAGTTCATCTTGGTTGCATTGGAGACGCAGTCGTCTTTCACGTTGGTGCAATTTTATCACACAATTGGCTATGAACCAAATGTTTCCTCGAAGAAGGATCGACGTTGGTACTAAGAGCATAAGTTTTGTATTGATTTCTAAGCCTTCTCACAACTTTGTCTCCAGCTCCCCTGTAATTTTATTTGTCCAGCTATTAACTTTGATTAAAAAAATGGTGTGGACTAAAAACCCGGATGGACGTAGTAGCCCTCCATTTTTATTTACTCTGCATATTAGATTTGACTGAAGTCAAACTTTGTAAAGTTTGACCAAGTTCAGGCCGAACACAACAAACCATAATTATTAGAGAGGGCAAACTATACATACTCTCAAACCTTTCCGATAATTGAAATTAAAATTCTTTATTTGTACACACTCTGACACGTTTCCCATAATTTGGCACATGTGTGGTTGTTCACTTAAGGGAGGGTAGTGTACCGCACGTGAAGGACAGGAAGTGCGACCAGGACGCGTGGATCGTTAGTTCATCGGAAGTACTCCCTCCGTTCCTAAATATTTGTCTTTCAAGTGGTTTGCAATGGACTACCACATACGGATGTATATAGACATTTTTTTACAGTGTAGATTCACTCATTTTTCTCCGTATGTAGTCATTTGTTGAAATCTCTAGAAAGACAAATATTTAGGAACAGAGGGAGTAGTAGTTTTCTTCACTGGTATGTTAAATAAAGAGTTTCGTTTCGTACTTACACAATTTAAAACGATTGTTATGGAGAGAATAAGAAAACCACTCCACTATATATTAGTCGTATACACGAGTACTATATGGACGCAACTTCATTGACTTTAGTGCACCTGCCTTTGGGTTTATGACAGGTGGGCCCAAAATGTGGCTGGCCCACCTATCATACAGCCAAAAGCAAGTGCAGTTAAGGCACCGGAGCTCAGTCCGTACTACAGTATATATATAAGCTGGAGCCTCGGCGCTTGTTCGCTAGGCTTTGCACTCTCCGCACTCTCGCCGCACTACATATATATACACGCTGGAGGCTCAGCGTTCCTTTGCTAGGGTTTTCTATATTCACTGTCTCTCACCCTCTTCACCGGATCTAAACAAGACTGCGTTGTGGCCTTTGTCTCTCTCACCCCCCTCACAGACAGCTGGCGAAGGAGGCATCCGGATCCCGTCGCACCGAGAAGGGGAGGAGGTGCAGCGTTCACTCTATCGCCTTCGGCGAGGGAGGCAATCCACTGTCGGCTGCGCTTTTCTCTTTCACCCAGCGCCTGTGCGGGAGGGCCACCGACCCCTTCTTCCTCGCTGTCGTACGTAGTGTGGACAGATCCAACCTCCCGCCGCACGCCTTGCCACATCCCGATGACCCTAAGGTATAAGTTTCTTTGAAACCGTCATTGGTCTAGCTGCTGATCTTTTTCGATTCTGTAGTCGAATCTAGGTCTTGGTTCAAAGAGGAAAGAAGGGTGCGGTGGGGTGGAGCATGAATCTAGGACGTGGTTCAATGAGGAAAGGAGGGAGGGAAAGTAGTAGAGACTAGCTATCCAGCCGCTTTGTTGGTCGAAAAGGGAAAAGGGGGTAACCCAGTACACACATCTGTAAGGAACCCAACTCTTTGTTGAAAAGGGAAAGAAACTGGGGGGTCAGGTAGTTTGTGCAGGACTAGATTTGCTGCCCTCACATCGGAAAAAGTTTCAAAGAGAACAAATATGGGACCAACGCAGATATGCTTCTTGGCTACATACTCTGCATCACCCATTTATACGTGTGGACGCACATGGTGCTGGCATGTCCCATGTCCCATCCACATGATCGTGCAGTGTGTTTTGAGATGTTGTGCTACTTGTATTGGTACTGTTTTAAATAAATGTTGAATTGAATCTATTGTATTTTAAGCAATGCCACTCTCAGAATTAACTACCGAACTATTTTAAGAGAATTTCTCTGTTAATATGAATCAATGCAACCGTTTTAGAAATGCTACTGTCCTATACTTTGTTTTCCATCAAGATAAGGTAGATGCTTCTTTTTGTGGCCGCATGTTTCATCCTCCTTTATTGGCAGTAATTGTTTCCTTTTTACCTCTGTTAAATCAGGGATATCTATTCAACTTGTTGCTATAGCAAACTAAAATGTCTCACCGGCGACTTTACTTGATTTGAGAGTAACTACACAAAACGAGATTGGATTTCCTATTCGTGTTGGCAGATTCGTACATGATCTTGTGTGCGTCATGATAGGTTGGTACTTGCCTTCATCCACATGATCGTGCAGTGTGTTTTGAGATGCCGTGCTACTTGTATTGGTACTGTTTTAAATAAATGTTGAATTGAAGCTATTGTATTGCTGTCTTTTCCCATTAAGTAGTGAACAAAAATGGGACCAACCCAGACATTATGCTTGTTGCTTTGTTACAACAAACTCTGCATCACCCCCTTTATAAGTAGATGGAAGCACATGTTGTTGCGCCCACTCTCCCCTGGAACTGTTTATGCTTTTTGTTAATCTAATGCCGCTGGTAAAATTAAGCAATGCCACTCTCAGAATTAACTACTGAATCTTATTTCAAAACTGCAACACTTGTTAGGGATTGGCGGGATTACCATTTTTGTGGCCGCATGTTTCATCCTCCTTTATTGGACAGTAATTGATTCCTTTTTTGCCTCTGTTAAAACAGGGATATCTATTCAACTTGTTGCTATTGCGACATTTTGCTTCGCTTAATTTTGGTGGAACTGCACAAAATGAGACCGGATTTCCATATATGTGTTGAGATCTCTTTTAGATCCACCTCAGGCGTTGTTTCAAATCTTGGTCTTGAAAGGTCAGTACCTACTTTCCTCATAATTAACTACTGAATCTTAGTTCAAAACTGCAACACTTGTTAGGGATCGGCGGGAGTACCATTTCTGTTAGGGATCGGCCGGAGTACATGTTTAAGAAATGTATTGTTCAGATAATGTCTCTGTTATTATATATCAGTTACAGTGTTTTACAAATGGTACTATCCTGCTTTGTAGTTCTTTCTACATGTTTAACCAAGGTATTGTTAAGATAATGTCTGTGTTAAAATGAATCAGTCGCATTGTTTTAGGAATGATACTTTTCTGCTTTGTCGTTCTTTATACATGTTGAAACAAGGCATTGTTAAGATAATGTCTCAGTTAATATGAATGAATCACACTAATTGAGAATTGCTACTCTCCTGCTTTGTTTCCCATTAAGATAAGGTAGATCAGTAGATGTTTTTCTTCTGGGGGTACAAGTCATCAACCGTTATTTCTCAGTAATTGTTTCCCTTATACCTTTTGTTGCTTACAGGGATATCAAAATTAAAGCTCGGCTTTATTCCGAGTTTGATTTTAGTTGAACTGCACAAAAGGAGCCAATGTGTCTAAGGCAAACTGCTGCATTAGTGGGTCCAGTTGATCTTACCACTTTGTAGAAAGAAGCAGTCACTGTTTGCGCTACATTACACAAGGAATGATCGAGAAGCTTTACAGAGTATTAGTAGACGCTGGTGACATGACTAGTCTGCAGAGATGGCTGCTTCACTTGTGGTTCGGAGGAACACTGGGCAAACAAGTGCCCAAACAAGTACCAAGAAGCCAGGACAGGACTCCAAGTCTGTCAACGTCACTCTAAGCAACAATGATGGGGCATCTGGGTATGGTAATCTGTTTACCGTACTTTCAGTTTGTTAGTCCACCAATTGCTGGGTTGACACTGGGGCCAATATTCATGTGTGTGATGATGTGTCATTGTTTTCTGGCAGCATATAAATACGAAATCCACAAGGATGCTCATCTTGATTTTAGTGGAACTGCACAAAATGTTCAGATGGTTCGTGTCCTCCATAATAATACTTCATCATGCACAATACATCGAATGGTTCTCTAATCATTCGTCGTCACCTTGAGCCACCGGACTATCAGATGACAAACTGATGACAAACCCTGCTCGTTCCACAATCATAGGCATTACATATTTTGAATGGGAAAAGCTTGTCAAAGTTGACATTAGTTTAACATATTGGAATTGGAAAACCTTGTAAATTTTTGCTGATTGATGTTAGCTAGAAGACATGCATTTGATATTTTTGAGTAGGACGCCCTTTGTTGTGAGCAACGTCGATCGTTTTTTCCTATTCCTATCTTCAATTCAGAAGTAAATATTTACTCTGCTGAGATGCATAATCACATGAATGTTGACTTATGTAAGATATTTTAAGAGTTTTTTCTGAATATTGTCGATGTAATGCCAGGCCTTGTGTTTGATTGCAAAGTTGAGCTTGGAATGTTGTGGCATGCGGCATCACGAGCTGTTCACCGTGCCTCCTGAGAATAATGCTTCGTATTGTTTTGCATGTCGATCTAATGCCAGTGATTTGCTTGTTAGGAAGATCATCCTCTTCTGTTGTTTCCGTGCTTAAGAAGTTCACCGCCTTATGTTTCATTCATAGCCTATACGACAAGTCGGGTAGGTTAGACGTGAAACCATATGATCTTCCGACCAACTCATCATCTTAGGCCGTGATTGGATCGTCGTTTTCCAACCAAAACCGCTTGTAAAACTGATGCTTGTAAATAAAAGCAGATGGTCTCGGGCGAAGCGCTTGGTTGGTCGATTTCGACTAGTAAAATATACACAGGTCTCTCAAATTACACGCGTAACCCGCCGGTTTTACTTACAGACCTCGGGCCCTCGGTTTCATTACGCCTGTATTTTACGCGTTGTTTCTGATGACGAGTAAATTACACTTGTATCTTAATACAGTTGTGAAATAAACCAGAGCTCCCAAGCGCGGCCTTACCGTTTCATGCCGTGTCAGTCTCTCGAAGGTGCTCATAGGTGTCCGATGATCCTGGCTTCCTGAATGAGCAGCGGGCGCTATATCAGACCATCCATAGGGCCCGCGAGGCCCTCTCCGTCGTCCTTCGAGTTGTTGCGCTCCCCGTGGCACCGAGCATTGTTAACATGGTCAATGAACATGAGGATTCAGGAGATGACTTTATTTTGACTGGTTGACAGTAGGGACCCACTAGGGCCATAGCCGTACGTACGCAAGTGCCTCCTTATTATGTACAACTATTTTTTTGCTTCCTCCTGGTTTCCTGACATCACGGTCCCACACCATTGTCAACCTATGCAGTCAATAAACGAGAGAATTGCACGAGGTGCGGCCGACAGCTGAGACCAAGCAGCTCGAGCAGTATTTGTGTTTTTGAGGCGTGAGCACTGCAGAGTTTTTCTTGGCGATGTTTTCGTTGTTGTTCAGAGGAGAGCAGGGTATTAACTGGGCGGGCTGTGGCCCGTCTAGCCCAGGACAGATATCCAGCCCAGATATTAATTTTTTTCAAGATGAAAATGGTTAGCCCAGCTATACATTTTTTTGAGGAATACCCAGGCAAGGTCAACTTGTTATTCTCCGCCCCGCTGGGCTGCAAATCTTTCCTAGGAGGGATGCATTAGGCTTAACAGGAAAATGGGCTTTAAAAATAATAAATGGGATATAATTATAAAAACTGGGCAGTAACTATAAAAAAATGCACCAAGCACGGAATTAGTTTATAAAATATTATTTATGGATTTTGAAAATCTTAATTTTTAATTGTTGCGCGCGCAATGTTTTGTTAGATTTTTACGTAATACAAATTTATATTTAATCTGACTAGAAATTTCGGGATAAAAATATTTCGGTTCCGATCAAAATGTGGGAAATTTTATTGAATTCTGTCTTGAACGGTTGGTTGAAATTATTAATCGTTGTCCTAGCTAGAAAATGGCTTGTACTTTTAACAAACTGTAAATGGGTTGTAGTAAATTCCATTAGAATTCAAAAATGGGTTGTACATTCTTACAAATCGCAAATGGGCTATAAGTTCTCTCCCACACACTTGTGGTCCTACTAAGTTGACGCGTCCCCTAAAAAAAAGAAGTTGACGCGTATGCAAGGCTTTGTGAACTTATTATAGTCAACACACGGTTCTAGCAGCAGTGGCCATTGGATGTCCATCCAACGGATGCCGTGCTTCTTCTTCAATCTCGGATATTCTAGCTTCACCCGCCCCAAAAATGATTCCTCCCCCTGACATCTGGGGCGCACCGCTTCGGAAGCTAACCTATGGGCCTACTAAGTTGACGCGTACCAAGGGCTTTGTCAACTTAGTCAATATGAACGATTCTAGCTGCAGTGACCTACGATGTCCATCCAACGGCCGTAGTGCTTCTTCAACCGCTGGTCTTCTTGCTCCAGCCACCCAAAGCAACGCCGCGTGCTCCTGCCTCCCGTGGCCGGCTGTGATGTCGCGGAGGCCTCACCACCCCCTACTACTCCCACCGCTGGCCAGGCCATCCCTCTACTCACCCACACCCCCTGATATTCCGCGGCGACGGCAGCCTCACACCGCAGCCGAACCAGTGAACCCTCGTACTCCTCTCCGCGTGGGCTTCCACTGTCGCGTCTTCCCCGGCTCCGTGTCGTCCCCTTCCTAGGCCTCACCGTCATCCACCGCCCTGGTGCTCTCGACGCGGCGTGGTCAACATGGTCAAGGAACGGCTTCCATCGGACGTGGACTGTACGTGGAGAGGCTGACAGCTGGGTCCACGACGGCAGCAAGGAAGTGCCTCCTTATTACGCAGAAAATAATGATTCCTCCACCTGACAGCAGGGACCCACCGGACGGGCCACCGTATTTCGTGAAAAAAATGTTTGCCCCCTGACTGCTGGGACCCACTGGACGGGCCACCGTATTGCGCGAAAAAAACGTTCCCCCCGCTGTTAGCTCGGACCCACCGGAAGTGCCTCCTTATTACGCACAAAAAAATGAATACTCCCCCTGCTGGTTGGGACCCACCTTGGTGGGAGGCTGACTTGTGGGCCTACTAAGTTGACGGGGACGGAGTGCTTTGTCAACTTAGTCAATATGAACGATTCTAGCTCCAGTGACCGTACGATGTCCATCCAACGGCCGTAGTGCTTCTTCAACCTCTGGTCTTGTTGCTCCAGCCGCCCAAAGCAGCGCCGGTCGTGCCGCATGCTCCTGCCTCCCGTGGCCGGCTGTGCTGCCGCGGAGGCCTCACCGCCCCCTACTATTCCCACCGCTGGCCAGACCCTGCGGCGACGGCAGCCTCACACCGCAGCCGAACCAGTGAACCCTCGTACTCCTCTCCGCGCAGGCTTCCACTGCCGCGTCTTCCCCGGCTCCGCGTCGTCCCCTTCCTAGGCCTCGCCGTCGTCCACCGCCCTGGTGTTCTCAGCGCGTCGTGGTCAACGTGGTCAAGGAACGGCTTCCATCGGACATGGACTGTACGTGGAGAGGCTGACAGCTGGGTCCACGGCCGCAGTAAGGAAGTGCCTCCTTATTACGCGCAAAATAATTATTCCTCCACCTGACAGCGGGGATCCACCGGACGGGGCACCGTATTTCGCGAAGAAAACGTTTCCCCCTGACTGCTGGGACCCACCAGCTACATCCTCGCACGCAAGGAAGTGCGTCCGGGCAAAAAAAACGATTCGCCCCCTGACTGTTGGGACCCACCAGCTACATCTTCGCACGCAAGGAAGTGCCTGACAGTCGGGACCCACCTGGTCGAAGCGTACGTAGCATTGTCATTCTGGTCACGAACGTGTACGTACATACTGGTCGATGTAGAGGCGCGCACGTGTCATAGTAGAGGCGCGCACGTAGCATGTACACGTACGTAGAGCGACCGGGGTGCAAGAAAGTAAATACGGCCACTTACGTACATACGGGCGGGGTCTCGAACGCCTACTCGCGCGTACGTACGGCCAGGGCTCGTGTACATGGCTGGGTAGGAACGGAGAAACAGCGTCGTCGCCATGTTCATGGGGAGCCAACCTGCTGGGTCGGAACGGAATGCGTCATCGTGTTCATCGGGAGGGCTTGGACGGAACAACCGATGGAAACGAGGCCTGGCGTACCGCAGAACGGAGGAAACGGCCTTGTGTTCGACCGGCCACGTTCGAAACAGGATCCTGTTCATTGGGAGGGGTCTGGCGTACCGCAAAACGGAGGTAACGGACCTCCTACGGTCGAAACGGGGGTCCTGTTGATCGGGAGGGGTGTGGCGTACCGCAAAACGGAGGAAACGGACTTGTGTTGGAGCGCTATGGTCGAAACGGGGGTCCTGTTCATCGGGAGGGGTGTGGCGTACCGCAAAACGGGACTCCACGGGATACTGTTCATCTCCACCGTCGACCCCCTCCAGCCTCCACGGGCTACTGTTCATCCACCGTCGACCTCCTCCAGGCTCCACCTGCGACTGTTCATCCACGGGCTCCTGTTCATCTAGCCTCCACCGCGCGCTACTCCACCGGCTACTGTTCAACCAGCCCTCTCCACGGGCTCCTGTTCAACCACCCCTCCACGGGCTACTGTTCATCCAGCCCTCCACCATCTACTGTTCATCCTACCCTCCACGGGGTGGTCCTATTCATCCTGCCCTCCACGGGGTGGTCCTGTTCATCCTGCCCTCCATGGGGTCCTGTTCATCCAGCCCCAACCGGCTCGATCGATCGGGGTCCTGTTCATCCAGAGGCAACACCACGGGGTCCTGTTCATCCACCCCCACCGGGAACGGTTCATCCAACCCCCCCCCCCCCAGCAACGCTCACTGTTCATCAAGAGGCATCATCGATCGGCTTCAGTTAGCAGCAGTAGCAAAGGAATCGCTCAATCGAGTTCAGTTAACAGCCATCGATCGATCGGGTTTAGTAACGCATAGCCTGCAGTGCAATCGCTCGGGTTCAGTTAGAGCCCAACGCCTCTCACCCACGCGCGTGCGTGTACGAGAGAAACGCGCATCGCTCGGCCCCGACCACCCACCGTAACCGGGAACACCCCGATATTTTCCTCGCCCTCGCTTGTACCATGGTTTGTTCCGTCATGGACGGCCCAAAGAATGTCATGCAGCTGCGTCTCCAGCCCGCCCAGGACGAAAAGCCCATTTTCTGTAATGATTTTTTGTCATAGAAGTAGGACCCCACCACATCTATGATGATACCGGGTTTTGTCACAGTTATCATCATAGAAGTGTCATAAGTATGACAAAAAAAATTCGTTCGGCCCAAAATGTCACGGATGTGTCTTGTTTTTGTAGTGTTCACATTGATCATGCTGCTATTAAATATCTTATGGAAAAGAAAGATGCTAAACCGAGACTTATTAGATGGGTTCTCTTGCTACAAGAATTTGATTTGCATATTATTGATAGAAAGGGAGCTGAGAACCCCATTGCAGACAACTTGTCTAGGTTAGAGAATGTCCTTGATGACCCACTACCTACTAATGATAGATTTCCCGATGAACAATTAGCTATCATAAATGCTTCTCGTACTGCTCCATGGTATGCTGATTATGCTGTTGCTAAATTTATACCACCTAGTTTCACATACTAGCAAAAGAAAAGGTTTTTCTATGATTTAAGACATTACTTCTGGGATGACCCACACCTTTATAAAGAAGGAGTAAATGGTGTTATTAGACGTTGTGTACTTGAGCATGAACAAGAACAGATCCTACGCAAGTGTCACTCCGAGGCTTATGGACAGATAGAACTGCTCATAAGGTATTGCAATCCGGTTTTTATTCGCCTACTCTTTTCAAAGATGCCCATAAGTTTGTCTTGTCTTGTGATGAATGTCAAAGAATTGGTAATATTAGTAGATGTCAAGAAATGCCTATGAACTATTCACTTGTTATTGAACCATTTTATGTTTGGGGCATTGATTATATGGGACCATTTCCTTCCTCTAATGGGTATACACATATTTTAGTTGTTGTTGATTACGTTACTAAGTGGGTAGAAGTTATTCCAACTAGTAGTGCTGATCATAACACCTCTATTAAGATGCTTAAAGAAGTTATTTTTCCGAGGTTTGGAGTCCCTAGATATTTAATGACTGATGGTGGTTCACATTTTATTCATGGTGTTTTTCGTAAAATGCTTACTAAGTATGATGTTAATCATAGAATTGCATCCCCGTACCACCCACAGTCTAGTGGTCAAGTAGAATTGACTAATAGAGAGATTAAATTAATTTTGGAAAAGACTGTTAATAGATCTAGAAAGAATTGGTCCAAGAAACTTGATGATGCATTATGGGCCTATAGAACTGCATATAAAAATCCTATGGGTATGTCTCCGTATAAAATGGTATATGGAAAAGCATGCCACTTACTCTCAAACTAGAACATAAGGCATATTGGGCCATTAAAGAGCTCAATTATGATTTCAAACTTGCCGGTGAGAAGAGACTATTTGACATTAGCTCACTTGATGAGTGGAGAACCCAAGCCTATGAGAATGCCAAACTGTTTAAAGAAAAAGTTAAAAGATGGCATGAAAAAAGGATACAAAAGCGTGAGTTTAATGTAGGTGATTATGTTTTGCTATACAACTCTCGTTTAAGATTTTTTGCAGGAAAACTCCTCTCTAAATGGGAAGGTCCTTACGTATCGAGGAGGTCTATCGTTCCGGTGCCATAAAAATCAACAACTTCGAAGGCACAAATCCGAAGGTGGTGAACGGTCAAAGAATCAAACAATATATCTCAGGTAATCCCATAAATGTTGAAACCAATGTTATTGAAACCATAACCCCGGAGGAATACATAAGGGACACTTTCCAGAATGTTTCAGACTCCGAAAAGGAATAGGTATGTGGTACGGTAAGTAAACTGACTCCAAAACAGTTCTAATAGCAATTTTCCTCCGTTTTGGAATATTTAAGAAAATAGGAAAATAAGAAGTATTCCGAGAAGGACACGAGGCATCCACGAGGGTGGAGGGCGCACCCTACCCCCCTGGGCACGCCCCCCTTCCTCATGGGCACCTCGTGTGCCCTCTGGACTCTGTTTTCTTGCACGATACTTCTTTTGGTCGATAAAAATTCATTATATAATCTCCCAAAGGTTTTGACCACCGTACCACGCAAATATCCTCTGTTTTTCGTTTTGAGTTGTTTCTACCGTAGATTAGAGCAAGATGTCTTCTCAAGAGTCAGTTGGGGAGAGTCGGGTGTCTCATCCGACACCGAGACCAGGAGCAAACAGTGATGCTGACCACTTTGGGCCATCAACGAAGGAAGAGATGGAGGCCGACTTGAAAAGGATAGATGCCATGGAAGAGGATCAAGAAGTTACTTCTCGTTTCCGAGCCGGATTCATGATGGGGGAATTACAGAGCTCAGCTATTCCAAACTCGGTCATCCCTTCCAATGTTAGATTTCTTTCTTATGAAAATATGAAAAAGAGTGTTACTTGTTCTCCCGCAGCTATGCAACATCCATGGGTGAAAGGAGCTTTAGCAGTCACAGGCAACCTCCGTAAGGAAATAATGGACGTCAAGCAGCAAGTCAATAAGCTCGAGGAAGAGAATCGTATCCTGAGGGGCATCATCACCAAGAATATCACATCACCACCCCCGAAGAAAGAGACATAAATACATGAATATGGGCACTCCCCTTGGCAACTGCGAAGCTTGGGGGAGGTGCCCCGGTATCGTATCACCACCACACTCGTATCTTTACCGTTTTCTTAGTCCGATCCTTTTGATAATGTCTTGATCTAGTAGAATAAAGTTTTGGGATGATCTAGTTTTGAGTTTTGCTTTATGATTCTTCTATGTAATCGAGTCAGTGAGCTACATATAATAAAGATTAGTTTTGAGTCGAGGTCTTGGTTACCTTGCTATGATCTTGAGGGAATAAAAGAAAGAATAAAAAGAAATAAACAGATCATATTGATCTTATGGAGAGTATTGACTTCACATATAAAGAGTATGATGAATAAAAGTTGTTGAGAGTTGACAAACATACTTTGGTCATTGTTGCAATTAATAGGAAGTAATAAAGAAAGAGAGGTTTTCACATATAAATATACTATCTTGGACATCTTTTATGATTGTGAGCACTCATTAAAATATGGCATGCTAAAAGGTTGATGTTGGACAAGGAAGACAATGTAATGGGTTATGTTTTCTTATATCTGAAATAAAGTATATTGTCATGGATCATCCAACATGTTGGGCTTGCCTTTCCCCCTCATGCTAGCCAAATTCTCTGCACCAAGTAGAGATACTACTTGTGCTTCCGAATATCCTTAAACCCAGTTTTCCCATGAGAGTCCACCATATCTACCTATGGATTGAGTAAGATCCTTCAAGTAAGCTGTCATTGTTGCATGCAATAAAAATTGCTCTCTAAATATGTATGATCTATTAGTGTGGAGAAAATAAGCTTCATATGATCTTGTGATAGGGAAGCAATAAAAGCGACGGACGGCATAATAAAGGTCCCTATCACAAGTGGCAATATAAAGTGACGTTCTTTTGCATTAAGATTTTGTGCATCCAACCATAAAAGCACATGACAACCTCTGCTTCCCTCTGCGAAGGGCCTGTCTTTTATTTTTGTCTCATGTCTTATGCAAGAGTCATGGTGAGCTTCACCTTTCCTTTTTACACTTTATCCTTTGGCAAGCACATTGTGTTGGAAAGATCCTGATATATATATATATCCAATTGGATGTAAGTAATCATAAATTATTATTGTTGACATTACCCTTGAGGTAAAAGGTTGGGAGGCAACACTATAAGCCCCTATCTTTCTCTGTGTCCGATTAAAACTCCATAGCCATAAGTATTGCGTGAGTGTTAGAAATTGTGAAAGACTAAATGATAGTTGAGTATGTGGACTTGCTGAAAAGCTCTTATAATGACTCTTTCCGATGTAATGATAAATTACAATTGCTTCAATGACAGAGATTATAGTTTGTTAGTTTTCAATGAAGTTTCTGATTCATACTTTACATTGTGAATAGATTGTTACTTTAGCGTAAGAAATCATATGACAATATATATATATATATATATATATATATATATATATATATATATATATATATATATATGTTGCTGTTATAAGAATGATCATGATGCCCTCATGTCCGTATTTTATTTTATCAACACCTCTATCTCTAAACATGTGGACATATTTTTCGTTATCGGCTTCCGCTTGAGGACAAGCGAGGTCTAAGCTTGGGGGAGTTGATACGTCCATTTTGCATCATGCTTTTATATCGATATTTATTGAATTATGGGCTGTTATTACACATTATGTCACAATACTTATGCCTATTCTCTCTTATATTACAAGGTTTACACGAAGAGGGAGAATGCCGGCAGCTGGAATTCTGGGCTGGAAAAGGAGCAAATATTAAAGACCTATTCTGTACAACTCCAAAAGTCCTGAAACTCCACGAAAGTCAGTTTTGGAATATATTAAAAATATTGGGCGAAGAAAGCACCAGAGGGGGACCACACCCTGTCCACGAGGGTGGGGGCGCGCCCTACCCCCCTGGGCACGCCCTCCTGCCTCATGGGCCCCCTGGCAGGCCTCCGGTGCCCATCTTTTGCTATATGAAGTCTTTCGCCCTGGAAAAAATAGGAAGGAAGCTTTCGGGACGAAGCGCCGCCGTCTCGAGGCGGAACCTTGGTGGAACCTATCTAGGGCTCCGGTGGAGCTGTTCTGCCGGGGAAACATCCCTCCGGGAGGGGGAAATCGTCACCATCATCATCACCAAAGATCCTCTCATCGGGAGGGGGTCAATCTCCATCAACATCTTCACCAGCACCATCTCATCTCAAACCCTAGTTCATCTCTTGTATCCGATCTTTGTCTCAAAACCTCAGATTGGTACCTGTGGGTTGCTAGTAGTGTTGATTACTCCTTGTAGTTGATGCTAGTTGGTTTATTTGGTGGAAGATTATATGTTCAGATCATTTATGCATATTAATACCCCTCTGATTATGAACATGAATATGATTTGTGAGTAGTTACGTTTGTTCCCGAGGACAGGGGAGAAGTCTTGCTATAAGTAGTCATGTGAATTTGGTATTCGTTCGATATTTTGATGAGATGTATGTTGTCTTTCCTCTAGTGGTGTTATGTGAACATCGACTACATGACACTTCACCATTGTTTGGGCCTAGGGGAAGGCATTGGCAAGTAATAAGTAGATGATGGGTTGCTAGAGTGACAGAAGCTTAAACCCTAGTTTATGCGTTGCTTCGTAAGGGGCTGATTTGGACCCATATGTTTCATGCTATGGTTAGGTTTACCTTAATTCTTCTTTCGTAGTTGTGGATGCTTGCGAGAGGGGTTAATCATAAGTGGGATGCTTGTCCAAGGAAGGGCAGTAACCAAGCACCGGTCCACCCACATATCAAATTATCAAAGTAACGAACGCGAATCATATGAGCGTGATGAAAACTAGCTTGACGATAATTCCCATGTGTCCCCGGGAGCGTTTTCCTTTATATAAGAGTTTGTCCAGGCTTGGCCTTTGCTACAAAAAGGATTGGGCCACCTTGCTGACCTTGTTTACTTTTGTTACTTGCTACCCGTTACGAATTACCTTATCACAAAACTATCTACTACCGATAATTCCGTGCTTGTAGAGAATACCTTGCTGAAAACCGCTTATCATTTCCTTCTGCTCCTCGTTGGGTTCGACACTCTTACTTATCGAAGGACTACGATAGATCCCCTATACTTGTGGTTCATTAGGGGCGCCCTAGGGTTTCCCCTAGTGGGGGCGGCGGCCACCACAGATGGGGCGCCCCTAGGGAAACCCTAGGGTGGCTTGCCCCCCAAGCCAGATGGAGGCAGCCGTAGGGGGTGCCCCACCTCCTCTAGTGATCGTGGGATGGGGTGAGGGGGGAACCCCACCTCCTATGGTGATCGTGGGATGGGGTGAGGGGGCGCCCCACCTCCTCTGGTGATCGTGGGATGGGGTGAGGGGGGCGCCCCACCTCCTCTGGTGATCGTGGGATGGGGTGAGGAGGACACACAACCTCTTAGTGGGCTGATGTGCTCCCTCTACTTGGTCCATGAGGCCCCCAACACTTGCCGAGGTCCCCGAAACCCTTTTCGGTTCTCCTGGCCATAACCCGGTACCCCGGGAACACTTTCGGACTCCAATACCCTTCTTCACATATATCAATCTTCACCTTCGGACCATTCCGGAGTTCCTCGTCCTCATCCTGGACTCCGAACAACCTTCGGTTACCACTATAACAACTCAACTATACTTATATCGTCACCAAACGTTAAGTGTGTAGACCCTGCGGGTTCAAGAACTATGTAGACATGGCCGAGACACCTCTACGATCAATAACAAATAGTGGGACCTGGATGTCCATATTGGTTCCAACATATTCTATGAAGATCTTTATCGGTCAAACCTTGATGTCAAGGATTCAGATAATCCCGTCCGCGGTTCCCTTTGTCCATCGGTATGTTACTTGCCCGAGATTCGATCATTAGCATCTCATACCTAGTTCAATCTCATT
Organism: Aegilops tauschii subsp. strangulata; assembly: GCF_002575655.3. Taxonomy (NCBI): domain Eukaryota; kingdom Viridiplantae; phylum Streptophyta; class Magnoliopsida; order Poales; family Poaceae; genus Aegilops; species Aegilops tauschii. The sequence continues at coordinate 383,596,470 of NC_053037.3, read as the reverse complement.
ATTGGCAAGTCTCTTTACTCGTTCCAAAATACAAGATCCCGTGGCTAACCCATTAGTAACATTGCTTGCAAGCTCATTGTGATACTGTATTACCGAGTGGGCCCTGAGATACCTCTCCGTCATACAGATTGACAAATCCCAGTCTTGATCCATGCCAGCTCAACAGACACCCTCAGAGATACCTGTAGAGCACCTTTATAGTCACCCAGTTATGTTGCGACGTTTGGTACACACAAGGTACTCCTCCAGTGTCAGTGAGTTGCATGATCTCATGGTCATAGGAACATATACTTGTCATGCTGAAAACGATAGCAATAAACTTGATACGATCATATGCTACGTTTATAGTTTGGGTCTTGTCCATCACATCATTCTCCTAATGATGTGATCCCATTATCAAATGACAACTCATGTCTATGGCTAGGAAACCACAACCATCTTTGATCAACGAGCTTGTCCGGTAGAGGCGCACTAGGGACATGTTGTTGTTTATGTATCCACACATGCATTTGAGTTTCCGGTCAATACAATTATATCATGGATAATAAACGATTATCATGAACAAGGAAATATAATAATAACCACTTTATTATTGCCTCTAGGGCATATTTCCAACAGCTGGTGGGTCCCAGCTATCAAGGGGAGGAAACATTATTTTTTCGCGCAAAAAGGAGGCAGTTGCATGCGTGCGTCCATGGACGTGGTGCGTCCGCACTGTCAGCCTTTCCATGTACAGTTGTCTTCCGACGACTCTCACTTGTTGATCATGTTGACCATGCCGCGCTGAGCGCACTAAGGTGGTGGACGACGGTGAGGCCCGGACGGGAGCGACCAGGAGATGGGGAAGACGCGGCAGTGGAGGTGCAGACGGACAGGAGTGCGAGACGTGACTGGTTCGGGTGCGAGCTAGAGATACACTCGACGGAGAATAACTGGAGGTGCGGAGGAGTGAAGGGATGGCCTGGCTATCCGTGGGATAGTGTTTCACTCCGAGGCGCGCGAAGCAGTGCCGCTGGAGGCCGGAGGCTGGATCATGCGGTCCCGCCAGTGCTAGAGGGAGAAGACGAGAGATTGAAGAAGAAGGTCGGCCGTTGGATGTCAATTCAACGCCTTGCTTAGGCTTCGACCTATTGGCCCACATGTCAGCGAGTCCATTTGGTGGGCTCGGTGAAACAATAATGTAGCGTCTATGCAGCCCATTTGTATGTTATGTTAGAATTTACAGCCCATTTACAATATTTTTTTGAAATACATGGATTTGTTGGGCCGGGTTATCATGTTAGGCTGGACGGAGAAATGTTATAAAAACATGGACACGTGGTTGCACATCTATTACTGTATTGGTCAGTAAAATATTAGAAAGCTTATGTTCACCAGGAATTAACTTGCAATCTTATTGTTAAACAATTATTATGATTATTATTATTATTATTTTGTAAGAACTTGTCATTTACGAAATAAAAATAATATTTTCATTTGATGAGTCAATAAGACGTGGGGTATTATTATCTTTTAGGCAGATGTGGGACAGTTGAGTTGGTTCTAGGGAAAACTAGTGCGAGAAAAATCAGATTACCTCAAAAAAGAAGTGGGAGAAAAATCAGAGATAGGATTAATAAAAAGGAATAAAAAGGAAGTGGTAAGGTCTATATAAAGGTTGGATGAAGGACAGGTCAAACGGGAACCTTAGGTTGTTTAAAATATAAATATAAATATACATACTATTATAGAAGGGGAAAATAGGAAAGGAAAAAACGCACTAAAAATGATACACCTGCTGGATCCCCATAATCATGTTGTGGGCCGCGGATGTCCTAAGAAAAGAAACCTGCGCTGGGCGGCCACAGCCCAGTTGATACCTACCGGACCTTGAAAAAAGGAAACACGGCAGCCCAATGAACTAGTTACGTACATAAGCAAATAGCCACTCAAAAAATAAAAGGCGAACATGTTAATGGGTTCTTAGACGAAATATTTCAGATAAAACATATAATTACGACACATAAGATAATGCATGAAACACACAGATGATAAAGGTGCTTAAACTGACAAAGTACACCATCTAGATCTTCCTGGCACACTTGATCAGGACGTTGCGGCTGTCCGTGTACTCCTCGGTTACGGGAAGCAGACACACCCTCATGTCTAAGATCCGCCTGTACATGTTGTAGCATACGTATGTGTCCTTGGTCGCGTAGGTGATGTAGGCTAGATTCAGAGGTACCTTCCATGTGTTCAGGTCTGTCGTATCCAGGTCTTCTTTCATGTTGGCATAGCAGGGGTCGATGATGGCCGTGGCGAGGTCAACCATGGAGTCCTTCTCCTGCCCGTTGCCGACGATCTTGTAATGCTTCTGGATGCAACCGAGCTTTTTGCACCAGATGGCCGAATCGTAAAGCACAGTGGCATTTTTCCTGCTCTCCACCGTAGCGAAGGTGCAGTCGGCGATGCCAATGAAATGTTTGAATGCTCTAGAACCTTTGATGGCCCTACAGTAATGGTAGACGAGAACCTCGTCCCGCACGCATACATGGGCGATGCCGATCCGCTGGTCCCTGCCATGAGATGGATGGATGGGCACACAGGTCTAGTCCCGCGACCTTGTGCTTCTCCTCCTGTAGGTACTGCTTGAACTTAGCAAGGCAGAGCTTCACCGAGTACGGATCGTTGGTGTACATCATATTCAACTTGGTGCTGCCATGGGTCTGAACGGCGAACTCAAAGGCGAACTCCTTGCTGAAGTCCATATCCAGCAGGCTCACCCCTCGGATCGCCATTGGAGTCTCATCGCATGCAGAGTTGATGTGGCAGTTCTCGTTTTGTGGGGATTGGCGGCAGGGGGAAGATGAAGACGATGGGCAGATATGGAGAGCGGAGGGATCCTTAATTACACTGGGGATCGGTGTGTAGTGGGGTACTGGGGGCGGCAGCAGCAGTTCATTTTTTCAATCTTGGGGAACTGCAATCGCAAGTGAACGTAGTGAGTATGCGGCTGCGGCAGTTAGTTTTTCAACTCTTGGGAACTGCTATCGCGAGTAAACGTAGTGGGTACAGGCGGCAGCAGTTATACTCCTACTACCCCTCCTCTCTCGCCCGCTATACGCTCGGAAGAACATGCCTCCTCGACGCATTCAAACGCCTCCATTAAACCGGCCTGGAAGCCGAGAAACCTATTCCGGCCACATGTCCGTTCACGAGCGGGTAACTTTACTTAAATTTTATTCGGTTTACTTAAATTTTATTCCTAAAACAAGCAAAGCATTGGCTCCTTCTATCAATGAATAGGATTGACACGCAAAACAATTAGAATTATTATTCTCAGGACGCACATGATCAGCTCATTTGCCATACTTTTACAATTACAATAATACCAAGTTTGAACAGCTTGTTATGCTTGCTATCCTTTGCATCATCATGTCATGTTTCCCAGCTTGCAAGATTCACAACCAACCCATAAGATTCAAATAATAAGTACAACAAAGATGCCTACACACCTGAATGATTCACATATCACAGCCAATAGTTACTGTAAAACTAAAACATTGTGAGAATGTGAACAAATAAATAAAAATCAACCGATTCTTCGTGTAAGAAATTTGATTCAAAGATTTGCTGAAACTTAAACCAGTCCTGTTTACGCCACGCAGGTCAAACATTGGCAGATAAATGTTCTGCATCACTGGTGGCACTACCACTTCCAACTTCTGCGTTATAGATTTTGAACTGGTGTGGAGCCTCATCCTTAGTATTTAACAAATATACATAGCACAATCTAGTTAAATCATCAATCAATGTCATGAAATATTTCTTTCCGCCTTTAGTCAAGGCACCACTCATCTCGCACAGATCTGAATGTATGAGCTGATGAGCTCTAGTGGTGCCAGGTGTCTCTCCTTCGTAGGCTTGTGAGGCTAACGATGTTGCTTAGCTTGCACATACGCACAGCACTCGGAGCCTTTGGCTAAAGTGAAACTTGGGTTTAAATCTATGTTGGCTAGCCGTGTCACAACCCAAGACCATTCCAACATCTGTAGTTGAGTATTCCTGTTAGCACAAATAGAGAAAGAGCATGCTTACTATAATAGTGGCACTAGCTGAAGCAACTTTATTTTCAAAATGACAAAAAGATTGTGATAGAATAGCTTTATTAAAAAAGCAACGTTACCACAGTATGACAAAGCACGATCATGTGGATAAAGGACAATACTGATCAGTTCGGCAGTAGAAGGAGGAGCGTCGACTCATTCTAATCTCTTTTTTGTGCAGTTCAACAAAAATTATGGCGTCCGCCATGCCGCGAGGGAGAGAGGGGGCCTGCATGCATCCTCGACGGTAGGCCTGATCGACTCAACTAGTTTAGTGCACATGCTATGTGATTGATGCAGTGCACATGGACTTGATTTTGCCGGATACGCCTTCTTTAAGTTATCTACATTGGAAATGAAATGGTAGCTAAGACAGTAGCTCTATTTTAAATGTATTATTTCTTCATTTTATCAGTGGTAGTAGCGGTGCCAAAACATTGCCTCAAATTATTAGTGGCATTAAATGGAGATGCAAAAACACTATCATTCTTGCTTTCTCATGGCAGTGCCAAAACAGTAGCACAAGATCACTAGTTGGATGTAGAGTCAAAAAAACAAAAAAAGGAACATACCCAGTCATGGGAAACATAACTGAGAGAGGGGCCCTGCACCGCCACAATGGTAGGCCTGATGGGCCCGGCCAGTTCAGGACTCGATTCTCCCGGATACGCCTTATGCAAGTGGTGAACCTGGAGCTCCACTCGGATGATTCAATTCATGCCACCTTTTTGTGCAGTTCGCCTAAAATGAAGCACTGTTTGCATCATGCAACTAGCAAGAAGTACTTGGTCTCATGAGTTGGCAGCTTCTTCTTTATTAGTTGCACTAAAATTGAGCAACATTATGGTTGGCTGTCATGCTCATGCAATGTGCAACTATAATTTGCTTATCCTTTTGTGCAGTTCCACTAAAAGCAAGGGCCATTGCGGTGACGATGGCGGCTAATCTTGCAAAGGCAAATAAATTGTTGCATGAGATTACCCGCAGAGTTAGCCGAAGAGGGAACTCCAATCACCCTTTGTGTAGTTCCACAAAAATCGAGAAACGTTGCCCATGTGAAATTTTAGTTGAACTGCACAAGACACTCTTTAAAAAAGATAGAAAGAAAACAGTTACTGGTCAATAATCAGATATGAAACATACACGAAATGAAAAGAAGCATCTTCATTATCTTCATGGCAATCATGCAAGGACAGTAGAAATTTTAAAATGACAGCATTGCTTCATATTACTGGAAACATTACGATCAACAATGACATTAGTCAAATATGGCATTACTTTAATGGTAGCATTGGTTGTTTTACCAGATACATTAGATTAACAGCAGCTAAAGAGTTGGTACAAGGGCATGGGACAGTGGGGACACTAGGACATTCACCAACGTAAAGAAGCAACTTATCATAATGGGAAAAATAGCAGGAGAGTACCATTTGTAGAACAGTTTAATTGCATCATATTACTGGAGGCATTAGATTAACAATAACATTGGTTAGACATGTCCTTACTGTAACAGTGGGATTGCTTTGTTTTACAACCGCCCTTACATTAACAACAGCAAAAAGTTGGTATAAGGGCATGCGACAGTGGACGCATTAGCACCATGTACCTACAGGGAGGCATAACGTGGTGATGCCAACATCCAATCAAGATCTGGGATGGACCCATATTTTGTTCTCTTTACCCACCTTTTACTATGTGAGGGCTGCAAATCTAATCCTAGACATACTCTATTGACTTGTCCCCCAGCCGCCACTTTCTTTCCTTTTTTAACAAATAATAGATATATTCCCTATCTTGTTTAACTATGTTTTCCCTTTATTTCCTTCTTCAACCAAGAGACCGGTTGGGTATCCAGTCTCTACTACTTTCACCCTGTTATTTCCTCTTTGAATCAAGTACTAGATTCATGCTATGACTTTCCCCCCTTTCTTCCCTGTTTGAACCAAGTCCTAGATTCGACTGCATGAAGTATCTTTACCACTAATAATACAAAAAAATTAGGTGGCTTTGGAAGAGCTGATGGAAGTAGAAAAGATACACATGCAGCCATGTGGGGAGTTGGGTAAGTAGAGCAAGGCCATTTTCGAAGGAAGTTATACCTGAGGGTCGTTGGGATGTGGCTAGGAGGCCGGCGGGAGGTCGGATCTGCCCACAATATGGCAGGGAGGAAGAAGGGTCCAAGGACCTCCCAAGCCGGCGTTGTGTCAGAGAGAACGCCACGAGCAGAGTATCAGGACCTGCCCGCAGCTGTGGGTTTCCTCCCTCGCCGCCGATGACCGCATGAACGATGCACCTATCCCCCTACACACCCCGGCTCAAGGGATCCATCCGGATCTGCGACCAGCGGTGAGCAGAGAGAAAATGTCGCTACCGCTGTCTTGTTTAGATCTGGAGAGGATGAGAGAATGAAGAGATCAACCCTAGTAAAGCAAGCGCTCAGGGTCCTGCCTATATATATAGTGGAGTGATTATCTTTTTCTCTCCACAACAAGCGTTTCAATTTGTGTATGTGGCACTAAAGAAAAGAAACTCTCTATTTAACGTGACTAACTGGACGTCGCACTTTGTACTGTATTGTACTACTACCTCCGTCCTGGTTTATTGGTCCCCTTCGCATTTTGTGCTAAATTTTGACCTTAGATTTAAGAAACAAAATGTTAATGCATGTAACCAAAATAGTATCCTGGAAAACTACGTTCAAATACGAATCCAACGATATAATTTGAGTGGCATGCATTATTATTTTCTTAGTTAAATCTATGGTCAAAGTTTAACACAAAATACTAAGGGAACCAATAAACCCGGATGGAGGTAGTAAAAAAACACACATGCACGGTTTACATTCCGAATCGCTAGCTAGAGCTTGCACTATATTTCTTTACATGTACCACCTTTTTCTTCTGGTTTTCTGCTCCATGGCGCAATTCACCGATACAAAATTATAGGAGTATTTAAAAATCAAGGGCAGGGCTTTTCCCGGGCAGTACGCGCGGCAGTTTCGCCTAGCCGGTTTGACAGAGAGGCGAGGAGGGTGAGGGACTAGCGGATTCAAATTACTGCTGGAAAGGTAGGGCTGTGTGATTTGACGGATCGTTACTGCTGGAAAGATGGGGTCTTGTGATATGACTGCTCATTATAGTCATTATTACTGCGGCACTACGACCGGGGTGAGGCTCCCCTTCCGTTCCCCACTCTAATCTGGTGCATGACACGTCGACCCGGATGCTGGCTCTCCCACATGTCGGCGATGTAAGAACGAGCAAAGAATCATGCGGTATATAAAGTACAACTCACGTCGGAGGAGTGCGAAACACGACAGCCCAGTGAACCAGCAGGTGATGGGCCATAGAAAACAATGTGGTGATATGGCCATAAAAACAATGTACTATAGTCCAGTCTCTAGCATGTACAGTACTCATCCTCTTCCTCCTCCTCTCGGTTCATCGCCATCATACTTTCCCCATTCCTGTGTTTTCAGTATCCCGCGAAGCAAAGAGGCCCTTAGACTGCTTTAGGCCCGGTAGTTTTTTTTCAATGTGTTATGTCCAAAATTTAATGAACGTGCTCCGGTTTCTATGAAAATAATCCGGTTAGCATGTAGTAATTCATTTATTTATTTATTCTTCTACGGGGGGTTTGCATGTAATTCGTCAGGTCTGGAATGTAAAGTACGTCGGCATGGTTGCATATGCTCTGAGTCGTGCATGCACTAGGACCCAGATGCTATATGTCCCACATGTCGATGAAAGGAGGCACGTGGAAATAGCCTAGGAGTATATATAGGAGAAAAATGCATGAAAAATTATGTACTATGAAGCGTAGCTGCGGTTCTAACAAGAGACCTAAAGTGATGACAGGTATAGGTCGCACGCACCTAACTAGTGGTATTAGACATACGAGTACTCGGTACTCCTATTCTATCAACACGAGTCCCATCTGACAATAGCGTCGATGCTACAACTACCTCTTATCCCTCGTTTCTCTCTTCTAATTCTAACTCAGCCAACACGTGGTGGGCATGGTGGGGATTTGCCGATAGTGGGTTTGCTCAACTGCGGCCACACCTGACTGTGTGGGGGTGCGACGCGAACACGGCAGTCTTTACCTTTTTAACTTGTAGATAGCAAATGCCAAGCCAATGCGCGGTGAGCGGCGGGCCGGAACAACAGTGTGGGGTGCGACGTGAACGGCACAGGCGTGCTGTACTTGTTCCACTTTCTCGTTTTGAACTCGTGACATGTAGTAACGCTCAGTTTTGAATATATAACTTTGCTGGTCACGCCAATATATATACTCCCTCCATGTAGGTTGGGTCTCGTACTTAAAGCTAAAGTCAAAATTTGGCACAAAACACGATGGTGAATAGTCTACCTCCATCCTGATTTATTGGCCCCACGCAATCTCTGCCAAATTTTGACCATAAATTTGACAAAAGGTTCATGCATGTCACCAAAATTTTGACCATAAATTTGGGTTCCACTTTTTCTTTCGTTAAAACTATTGAGAAAACTCCTCCTAGTAAGAATCCCAAGTTTATCTATGTTCCTAAAAATAGAGGTGCACCACCTAGAAATGGAGAGGATCTTAAGATGATTAGTGTGCATCCCAACTTCGTTGATTATATAAAGGAACCCACTATTGAAAACAAACTTCTTAACCTTGTTCCTAGGAGTGTGGTTATTAAAAGTATGTTTGCTAAACCTCCTAGGAAGTATGGATGTGTATTTGAGGAGTTGGACTTGAGGGATGACAATACTTTAAACGTTGCATTACGCCTAGCTAGGGGCGTAAAACAATAGTGCTTGTTGGGAGGCAACCCAATAGTTATCTTATTTTTCTTGTTTTCTTTTCGGGTTTTTTGAGTGGTCACACAATTATCCACTGTTATGATTGTGTTTTTATGTTTTAGTTAGTGTTTGTGCCAATTAAAGCCTTTGGGATGATTTGGTTGATAGTGAACTTGATTATGTGATAATATAGAAACTTTTGCACCCAGTACTGGAATTTCTCAAATTCACTGGAACATGATAAAATTCTAAACATTTTACACATTATTGATATACAAATTGCCCGTGTTTCCCTATTTTTTCAAAAGTTTTGGAGTTACAGAAGTACTGTGCTTGTTCAGATCATTACAAATTGTTATGTTTTTGACAGATTTTCTTTTCATTGCATAGTTTACTTTGTTTTGATAATGCTATGGATTATATCGGGGGGTATAAGTCACGGAGAAGTTATAATACAATAGGTATTATGCACTAATAAAATATGAACCCGGTTTGGATCAGATCATTACCGACACCGAGTTGCGGCAAAAGAAGATGAGTTGGTGTAGATCATACTTGGAGTCCCTCTAACCGTAGATGAACGACCCCGCGAACCGCCCACGAATAGTCCCTCGAATGGAAGACCGAAAGCACGACCTCCCCACAGATTGCAAGCGTACGGTCTTCACGGTCCGGCAGCGCCTCGCCATCCAGAGCTAATAGTCGCCGAGGAATTAGAGGGAGTAGATTAGAACCGAAATGGGCTTCTAATTATGAGGATTAGAGGAACTAGATCTAGCTCTAATTGGACAAACTAGAACTAGACTAGAGAACTAGAGGAGGCTCCAAAACTTGTGTGTTGAAAAAGTGCCAAAGCCTCTATTATATATAGATTGGAGGGAGAGGGGGGCTCCACAAAAGGGGGGAAAGTTTCCCCCTTGCTCCGGCCATGGGGAGGGGGACTCCCTCCCCAATTCGGCCTCCCTCCCTCCTTTCCATGGGGAGAAAGGGGCGCCTCCACTATTAGGCCCTTGTGGCCAAATATGCTTTCTACCACTTGGCCTTTTAAGGCCCGTTGATATTAACTATTATTAGAGCCTTTTATTATGAATTTAACATTATCTAAAAAATCCACCTATATATTATTTATCGGAAATACCCGGTATTGCCCGATAAACTCCGAAACCCTTCGCGAGCATCAGTGTCAAGTCTAGGCCTTGAACACTGATGGGCTAAGGATACCTCATCCTGCAAGGTGTGACGGCTTGAAGATCGGGTTGCCGGCGTATCAGCCAGACACGACGCATGGTGCGCGTCATCGCTTTATGAATGCAGTGCATCAGACGCATAGTCGACATGATGGCCTCAAAACGACCCAGCAAACGAAGAACACATCGCCCCACTGTCCTCCTAACCATCCAACCACAGGTTGGTTCACACAATTAGGACATCTCTAACGAACTCCTGAAACTAAAATTTAGCCCCTTAAACAACTCATATTTGAGGACTTAAAAAAGTTCCTAAAACTTAACTCCACAAAAATAATTTTGCACACACATTCATTTCAAATACAAATTTAATTGGATGGTTCATCAGTCGATACTACATCAACACTAATTGTCGTCATCGCCATGGTTGTAGTACACGTCAAAAGCGTCTGAGACGAAGGATCAGGGGAGATAGAGATCACTCCCACCAAAACACACGCACCCCCCGACACACCGAACGGGACAACCTCATCATCCTTGGTCTAGGCCGAGTCAACGACATCTCCACATCCTCGTTGCAGGGCTTGGTCAAGAGCTTGTTTAACATCTTTTCACACATAAATTCACTAATTGGAACATTGCACATGCCAACCCAGGGATCACTCTAGGGGCACCTGACACACATGGTATTTACAACACAGACATAACTACAAGAAAGGTTTACAAAGTCATTGTGGCTTGTTTATTACAACAACATCATATCTGACACTATAGCACAATTTTAAGGACAGCGTAATACAAACTAAGGGTATCATAGAATTAGGGTGATGTCACTCCATAGGGAACTGGCTTGAAAACTTTTCTAGCAAGCGACCACTCTGACTTCACACTAGTGGAAGATAGCTCGTTAGCTTGATTTGGCCAAAACAACGGGTTAGTGAGTTCTTCGAAAGTACTTGTAGGATAACCAAAATAACATAGCAAATAGATGCATGGCATGAGCATAATTATAGCAATTCTAGCTATCATGGCCTAGCAAACTGTATATAGAAAGTATAATGATGATAAAGCATATATATATAAGCATATAACATTTCAAGTATTCCTTGTGATCATTTCAAGATCACAACCAATCTTAGATCATCTCTATCATATGCTAACAATACCTTTCTTGATTTAATTTGCATGTGCTTTTGTTTATGATTTAACCTCCAAGTTCGACAAGCACCAAGCCTACTTGTCCATGACGATGGACACGACTACTCGTATAGGTTTACACTCTACAAAGGTTGTGCATTGTATCCATACGACGAAGCATCCTTTGTGGGGACACCTCGCCAAGATCATCCCTAGCCATACCTTTTTATCATATTGCGAGCAAGGACTCAAACCTTAATTTGAGAGTGAGAGGATGGACCTCATTATATTTTCTTGTGATGTCAAATAACCCCTTGGGGACTCTATTGATAATCCAACTCAACTGGTCAAGTATCTCACATTAGTGTAAGTCTGGACTTGTAAGGCCACACTTCCCGATCAACCTGCTCTATGGTAACATCAATAAAAGGGAATAACTAAGCTCCTAATCAAGGTAGAATAGGTCGCTCTCATGGTATTATTATGGGGTTCAACTTAGGCCATCTCCTAAAGTGAATTGATGGGCTTGATAAGCTTTCGAGGCCTTTCTTCTGAAGAAGAGGTGGATACTTTTATCGAGCAAATGCCATCAGATGCAGCTCCTGGGCCAAACGGGTTCACCGTGTTTTTTCTGAAAGTGATGGGCTATTTTGAAACCAGATTTTTTTAGCTCTATGTAACATCCCAATTTTCAATTTGGATGTTATACATAGGTCATCATATGCATATCATATTTTATTTGCATTTTTGGTTGTGATCCCAAAGATCCTAAGCAACTCAAGGACCCACGGAGAGAGTTGGGGATTTCATTTATTTTCATATTTGAATTTTTCTCAAATTTGAAAAGAGGATCAATTTGGTTTTAATATTTTTCTCTCCAAATATTTCTAATATTAAAATAAACGAGAGAAGATAATATGACTTCTTAAAAAAAGAGGAATATTGGAGGAAAAATCTTAAAATCAAATATTTTATTTTATTTGGATTTTTATTTGTTATTTTATTTGAATTACAAAAATATGCATATTTGAAAATAGCATTTTTAGGCCAGAAAAATGTTCACTTTGTTCTAAATATTTTATTTAGACGGTGAAAATTGTTTTTGGCATTTTTAGAAATTCTTTATACTTTATTAGGATTTTTTCTTCGGCGGAATTTATTTTAAAACAATTCCTCGGACCGACTGGGCTGAAACCCAGCCGGCCCACTCCCGCGCGCCGCCGGAGCTCGGGAGAGTCCGAGCAGGACTCCCCTCGCGCCGCCCCCTTCCCCAAGTCGGCCGAGCCCCCCCCCCTCTTTATAAGCGCGGCCCGGCCCCGCCGCCTCCACCACCCCGTCCCGAGCCGCCGCAGCACCGCCGCCCGCAGCCGCCTGTGCCGCCACCGCTGCAGCACGCCGCCGCCCTGCGTCGCTGTCGCACGCCGCCCCGCCCCGCCGAATCCCGTCGCCTCGCCGGAGCCGCACGTCACGCCAGATCTCGCCGTCGACCGCTGGTTTTTTTGTTGAACCAGTAGAAAACCGCCCCGGTCCACAGGTTCGTTTATGTTTTTTTCAGTTTTTGATCTATATCGGTTTTTATTTTAGGGTTCGGTTTTTCTCGGTTTTTCCGATCGGATCTATTTAGCGAACGTTCACTCGAACGTCTCTATTCGCGAACGTTTTCATTCGTTTGTCTCCGATAGCGAACGTTCGTTCGTTAGCGTTTTTCTTTTTATTTATTTTCGTCCAGGGACTTATCCGTGATTATTTTTATCGCAGATTAGCCCCTGGTCTTCAAACCCTCGCAACTTTTTAACCGTTTCTCCAAATCCAGTGAAACCAACGCCAAAATCTTCATTTCGAACCCCTCTTTCCAGATAATGAACTTGAACAAGATTTTGATAGTTTAAAATTTGGTTTCAAGCAGATTTGAATTCGAACTTCTTTTGATCGTAGTTTGAGTTTCGTAGCTCTGATTATATTGATTCTTTTTGCAAATCGAAGCTCTTCAGTTGAACTTTCAGTTTGCATCTTTTTATTTGAGTTTTACCCTTGAATATATGCTTGAATGCTTATGTATGCTATTGTTTGTTTGCGATAGAGTTTCTAGAGTGTGAAGCATGCTACTACGAGTCACTAGGGTTTTCATATCGCCAGCAAGGCAAGTAACACTTTGATCATACCCCTTTATTACCCAGTTTTTATGCATTAGTTTCAACCCTCAAACATTGCATGAGTAGGATTTGATTAACATGTGGGTATTGGGAAGTAGTTGATGCGGTAGTACTTATTGCCCTTTTCATTCAAACCCTGGGAGTTACTTCTACGTTATGCTTATACTGCTATGCTATGCTCGTAGACGTGGTTTGGTTTGAGTGATTCATGACAGATGTGAGAGATTATTATGAACTAAGGGTTTACTTAAGGTGGCTACTTTAATACATATCTGGGTGGATTGTTTGTGGGCACCTGGGGAATCCAGTGTTGTCCAAGGAGATCCCGGGAAATCCGTGCGATCATCCTATGGTTCGCCACCCAGGCTCAAAGGGATCATAAGATTATTCATGCTAGGAACTTCCGTGTGCAGCCACAAGCCATTATGGGCTCTGGCATAGTTGAGTATGTTGTGTGACCTCTTTCAGTGGTAAACTAGCAGATGTAGGCGATGTAGGTGGTACGGTTTACCCGTCGAAAGAGTTAATGCTTCTGAAAGACTGTGTCTCGGTCATCCGTTTCTCAAACACCATGTAGTGCGAGAAATCCAATGGAGGAGATCGAGTCTTGTGGGGAAAAGTGTGCAAACCTCTGCAGAGTGTACAAACTAATCATGGTTAGCCGTGCCCCCGGTTATGGACATCTTGAGTGTCTGGTACTTGAATTATTATGATGATTTCGTCACTTTACTCAATTAATTTGTTGGGATATTGATTATTAATTTGGGATTGAGATGGGGTTTCCATTCTCAATGTTTTCAACAAACTTTGTAGTTAAATAAAATATATTCCTTTGCAGTAGGGCAAAATTGGCTTTACGCAAAAATGATAGTCATAGGGCCTCCACCAGCCATATATGCATGTAGTAATAGTTGTTATCATGTTCTTTGCTCTATAGTGTTGTTTTGTCAGCATATTCCATGTGCTGACCCGTTTCGGGCTGCAACGTATTATGTTGCAGACTTTTCAGACGAAGAGTAAGGTGCGCTAGGTCGTTGTCGTGCACTCAGCTATGCCGTTGGAGTTGATCGACTCATTTACCTTTGATGCTTCCGCAGTTATCTTATTTAGATGGCCTTAAGCCATATTATTGTAATAATTTCTCTTTTGAGACATTCGATGTAATAAGTGTGTGATTGCACCCTGTTATAAATCATTCGAGTACTATGTGTGTCAGCATTACCGATCCAGGGATGACACTTATGCACAGAGATTTGACCGTTTGAGGTCGGATTGCTACACTCTAGTAAAGGACTTTTATGATGGAAAAGTGGATCTTGAATGCATGAATCCATCCCTGATCACTTTGATTCCTAAAGAGCTCAACCCTAAGATGATTGTGAATTATAGGCCAAATTCTTTGACTAACACTTTCTTAATGTTTCTTACTAAATTATTGGCTAACATACTACAAGGTGTTATTCTTAAGTGCACTCACTTAAATCAATGTGGATTTTTTTAGATGCAGATCAATTCATTACTTCCTTTCATGGTCTTTTTGAGTATATCGATCAGTGTCAAGCTTCAAAAAGGCATGACATTCTGCTCAAGTTGGATTTTCCCAAATCCTTTGATACAATTGAGCATGAGGCCATCATTCAGATTTTGAAGCATAAGGCTTTGATAATAGATGGATCAAAGGTTGTTGCTTTCCTCTGGGTCTTCATCGGTTCTCTTAAATGGAGTCACTGGTATCATTTCAAGTGCAACCATGGTGTTATGCAGGGGTTCTCTATTGTCTCCTTTGTTGTTGTCTTGACAGCTAATCATTTACAATCATTTGTTAATGACATGCATGCCAAGGGATTGCTTTCTTTGCCATTGCCCACAAATAATCAGGACTTTCCTGTGATTCGGTGTGCTGAGGACACACTTATTGTTCTCCCAGCTGTGCATTCTCAATTGTTGGCATTCAAAGAGATGCTTGCTACTTTTCCATGTCAACTGGTCTTAAGGTGAACTTCAATAAATCATGCATGATTCCTATTAACTTATCAAATGAGGAGGCCTCCAGGCTGGCTAGCTTGATAGGATGTTAGGTTGGATCTATGCCATTCACATATCTGGGCCTGCCTATGGGTGCTCATAGGCCTACTATTCAGGATCTTATGCCTGTAGTGGATAGGATTCAAAGGATATTATCTGCTTCATTTTTCTTTGAATCAGGGAAGTAGGCTCCAATTGTTATAATCAGTTTTAGCATCAATACCAACATACTTTCTCCACACACTTTCTATGCCACCTATTATCTTAAGCAAATTGAAACAATTGAGAGGTAGTGTTTATGAAGAGGGAATTCTGATACTCCAAGGCAACCTCTGACAGCTTGGGATTTAGTTTGTAGACCCAAAGACAAAGGTGGTTTGGGGATCACCAACCTGCATGCTCATAATGAAGCTCAACTTCTGAAACATCTTCATAAACTTTACAACAGAGTCAATGTCCCATGGGTTACTCTTGTATGGGAATCTTATTATCATAATGTGGTTCCACATGGTACAATGCTTTTTGGTGGAAGGGTTTTTTCAAACTAGTGGAGAAATGTCAAAGGTCAAAATTCACGTGCATTCAGGCAATTTTGTTATCTTCTAGTCAAACCACTAGCAGCTTGGTGATTCAAATTTACCTCCTTGGGAACGTTTTGTAAGGCTCTTCTCCTATGTCATTGATGTTAAAATGTCGGTCAAAGAGGTTATGGATTCTGAAGAACTCTCTAGCCTTTTCCATCTATCATTACCTACACAGGCTTATGTGGAGTCAACAGTTGGCTACTCTCCTGAATGATGTAAATCTTAGCTCTAAGACTCATGATGTTTGGCGATGGCCCACACCATCTGGTGAATACTGTAGTTTTTTAACTATAAACTGGCCTTTGATCATATTGTGCTTGATCCTATTTTTAAATGGATTTGGAGATGTGCATGCACATTGAAAATCAAGGTATTTGGATGGCTCTTATTGGTTGATCATTTGAATACTTGGGATACGATGCAACATCGACATTAGCATGCTGAAGATGATACTTGTGTACTCTGTCCTTTGATGGTTCATGAAGACCGGGCACATCGGTCTACTCTTTGCATGTAATTTCAGTCAATGTGTTTGAAATTTCCTCCAAATTTCATGGATTATCCAGCACAACAAGACTTTGTATTACATGGTGTTGGCTGCTAGTAGGGACTTTGATAGCGGAAGTCCCTTTCTAATCCTGAGCTCATCTGAGCTCGAGATGAATGGTAAAAACCAATAAAAATCTAAACTTCTGTGGTGCAAACTTTGACAAATGTTTTGAGTATTTACAAATTTTCATCACGAAATGACATATTTGGAAGTCATGGCAATAAAAAACAAAACTATCCAAAATGCTTTGGTAAATAGCATTTTTGGAACATCGGCTTTGTTTTTTCTGTCATGTTTTCCATGAATGTCATTTCATGATAAATTTTTGCAAGTACACAAAACATTTATCAAATTTTGGCACAAAAATGCAGAATTTTTGAATTTTCACTATTTTTTATTTTAGTGTTCACTAGGTGCATTTGAGCTCGAGAGTAGATACTCCGCGTTCCTTTGATAAACCCTTCCTTTACTGAGGTTGTGCTCAGTGTGCATAGAATATCTGCATCGTAAGAAATGGGAAGGTTTCCAGAAATGACAGACCAACTTTTTAGGGCTTGGTGCAGAAACTTTATCCATGACATCACCATGTTGTCTCATGGGACTAATGTAAATATAGGGATAGTCTTATGAGCTGGATTTCTTCTATTTCCTAGTTTCTGGGCATTTCTTATCCTAGGTAGTAACTTCTTTTACTTTTTCTACCTTTAGTTAGGCATGTACATATGTAAATGTATTTCTTAGTATGGAGATGAATAAAGGATTGTGGAGCTGTTGCCCTACAATACAGAGTCAAAAAATGATTGAACATTAGGATTTAAAGGTAAACTCTACAAATATTCTTGGAATCACAATGGTCCTTGAGAAGGTTCATGGTTTCAAGGCAGAAGTTTGCCGATATAACATGGTCATTCAACATTGACCCAAAGAAAAGCGATGAACTTGGGTGGTAGATTCACACGCTAAATTCCATCAAATAGTGTTTGGTCTGTGACACATCTCATCATTCTCCTTGGCCTCGAACCACGTTTGGTCCTCTATGATGAGTTGTGGTTTCTTCGCGATGAGCTTGGCTATGTAGTCCGCATCGGTGTGCCTGGCCTCGAGCTCATTCTCGGCCTTGTCATGCTCCTTCACCTCGACACGGGAAACCACTCTAATAGGAGGTGCGAGAAAGTCTACGACGGGGGTGTCGGCAGGGAAGTTAAGCTTCGTCCGGCTTCCGGAGTAGTAGAGTGATGTCACATTATAGGCGTGTGTCGCCTACTCCGCTGTAGCAAATGTGCCGAGCCACCTCTTCTTTCGTGTGTGTGTGTGTGTGTGTATTTTGGATGTCCGCTTCCCAAGTGCCCCACAACTGTTGCCGCACCCCGCGATACTGCGACAACGACCATCGTTCCGACATGGAGCTCGAGGAGGCGATGACAGCTCGAATAGGAGGTCCGGAAACTCCATGATGGCCCTCCTTGTCGACAAGCTTGCGACAACTAGATGTGTCGATTCCAGCGGCCGAGGAACAAATCGAAGTTGGGCGGGAGGTAGGTGCAGACTGCGGGGAACCACCGAGAGTGCATGGTGGCCGCCAAAGACAAGGAGTGCGGTGTCAGCATGGAGGCAGAGAAGAGATGCGGCTGCGCGGGGGAAGGGGATCTTTAGTAGAGAACACATTTTGGTTGCTCAAAATTGAGAGGCAGCCGACGTTTCTGATAAAAATTTAAGCAGCTACACTTTTTAAAAGTTCAACTAGATCCGATTTAACTCGAAGTGGAATGTTTCAAGGAGTTATGAGACTTTGGCTAGATGTGCTCGGCGTTTGTGTCATGCCATGTACTTTTTTCGTCCTAAAATAAATGTCTTTACTTTAGTACAACTTTATAATAAAATTAATATTCTTACGTCCTAAAATAAGTGTCTTAATTTTAATATGATTTTATAGTAAAATTAGTACAAAGTGAAGACACTTGTTTTGTCAGTGAGTGATGATGTTCGAGACGGAGGGAGTAGTATTCGTGACTTTTATGCACATAAGCGTGATGCTGGGGGCACAATGCATGGCTCCAAGAGCCCGCCGGGTTCCTTCCATTCAAACCAAAGTGTTGAACGTTGACGTTGACGTTGACGTTTACTTTGAAAAGCATGACAACACAATAAGTCTGTAGGACCCATTGGCAAAGATACCAGTAGCTCTCCGCTGACTACTTTTATGATATCCTCCCTGCCAGACACTCGTGGCCACAACACATTTCTTCCTCGATGAAGCAAGTTGCACGCAAAAAAGATCGAAAAATTATCTGAACGTAGATCGTTCCGTGCCATCCAGCCCAAAGGTCTCTGACAAGTCAAGCCGTTCCACCTCGCATCATCACCCACTTCACCCTGCCAGTCTGCTACTGGCATTATATAGACGCATGACACAGGCTCACCCTTGATCCTCCTCCTCCCCAGCCAACCAACAAAATAATGGCGCCACCGCGGAACCATCCCGGCCTGTTCCTCTGCTTCCTTTTGCTCGCGTCCACCGCCACGCTCTCCGCCGCGGTCTCCGCCGCGTCCTACTCCTCCGTTTGCACCAAGCCCGGACCCGCTGACGACCGCTACACCGACGGCAACGAAACCCTCTTACTCACCAGCTTCTTCCAAATCTCCACCGGTTACTTCTCCTTCTCCGAGGGCGCGCACAGCTTGTTCTCCGCCGCCGCCGATGATGACCCCTACGGCAGCTATCGCTCGTTTTCCCTTTTCCCCCACGGCGTCTACCGCACCAGCGACAAGGATCTCGTGCACCTCACTGCCACTCTCACCCTCACCGGCCCCCGCGTCCACACCTACCGGGGCCGTGGACGCCGCGAGAATTACACCGGCTCCGCGTCCGTCTCCTTCATCCTCGACGGCTTCTACTCCTCCGCCTCACTCGAACTCTGCATGGTCGGGAAGGGCACCGAGCACTCCGTCGACGGCTCTCCCAAGCACTACCCCGACGTCGTCCTCCGCCTCCGCGTCCCCGATCGTCCCTCCCTCACCGATCCCTTCGTGACCGGCAGTCTAGAGGTCTCCGACTTCGGGGCCATCCAGCTCCTCGCTTACGCCGAGGGCGACAACTACAAGTACGCCTCCGAGGGCGCGGCCTGCAGCGCACCGACGCCGACGCAGCCTGCCAGGGACTCGTACCAGGCGCTCGGCAGCGGCTTCGCCTGGTGCGCCCATCTGAAACAACAGCTCGTGACCGCGTACAGGCTGGAGCACGGCGGCGAACCGCTTCTGCGGCGGATGCACGTCAACCAGATGCAGTGCACCGCGAAGGGTGCCGTGCGCGCGTACGTGGTGTTCTCCAACGACACTGGGTCGACCGAGAGGCACCGATTCTTCAACCACCGTCCACACCGCTTCTCGGTGGACGAGGAGGCTGTCGTGGCCGAGGGGCGCTGGGACAAGGTTCGGGGCTCGCTCTGCCTCAGGGCGTGCCCGGTGGTGCGCTCGGCCTCGGCGCCCTCTGTCCCGGCGGTGCGAGAGCATGAGTGCGGGATCGGGATGAGCTTCTGGTTCCCGGCCGTGTGGACGATGCGGGACCGGAGCGTCGTGGCCGGGATGCTTTGGAACTCGACCCAGACTGGTATTGGCAGCAACGACGGCGTGACAACAGCGTCGAGCATCGACGTCGTCGACGACGGATTCATCGACCTCACTGACGACCACAGAAGCAGCAACCTCTCAGATGTGAAGTACAGCTACAACGACACGATGCTTGCCGAGGCGACGAAGCATTACTACCTCAAATTCAAGAAGGAGAAGATCAAGGGGGCGCGCTCATTCCCGGGGAACTATACTTACCGTGACTTCGAATTTCGTTTCTTCGCGCTGAGCAGGGGGGGCGGAAAGGCCAACCCAGTCACAATCGGTTCGGTGATGGTCTCCGGGGATCGGCTGGCTGCCGACGATTCCTTCTCCCATGGTGTGGTACTTGACACGAAGCAAAATCTGCTGAATGTCAGCTACGATATAGGCTATTATGCTCCAGCTGATGATTGGGTGCGTCCTACGAATGGGTCGTACTCGTTCTCATATAGCCCTGAGACACGGCGACGAATCTCAGCAGAGGGTGTTTATGATCCTGAGAGCGGCATACTGTGCATGGTCGGTTGCCGAGAGCACAACGGCTCGACC
The DNA here is from genome assembly GCF_002575655.3 of Aegilops tauschii subsp. strangulata. Classification (NCBI taxonomy): domain Eukaryota; kingdom Viridiplantae; phylum Streptophyta; class Magnoliopsida; order Poales; family Poaceae; genus Aegilops; species Aegilops tauschii. The sequence continues at coordinate 383,575,804 of NC_053037.3, read as the reverse complement.
GACTGTCAAACACTGGTAACCGTGAAGTTCGCCTCCCTTGATGCCAGGGGTCAGGGGCACGGCAGGGGGGTAATCAGCAGCCTCAGAGACAAGTCCGATCGTCTTTTCTTCAAGAAGGTCGACATCACTCTGTACGGGATGTACTCAGACCAAGTGTCGGAGGCGATATCTAGGATGGACTTGGAAGGCATCATGCTGGTGGCGTCCACGACGCTGTCGTGCGTCTTCACCGTCCTGCAGATCCTCCGTACCAAGAAGAACCCCGAGGCGGCTCCGGCGATGTCGATCACCATGCTCGCCATCCTCACGCTGGGATACCTCACTCCTCTCGTGCTCAACTTCGACGCCCTGTTCACGAGCAGGAGGAGCCGGTACTCCGTGTACTGGATGAGCGACTGGCGCGAGGTGAACGAGGTGGTGATGAGGGCGCCCACGCTGGTCGCCTTCGTGCTGCAGCTGCGCCTCCTTCAGCTCGTGTGGTCCGGCCGCCGGAGGTCGGCGGACCAGAGCAAGTCCGCCACGCCGTCGCCCGTCGTGTCCGAGAGGATCGTGCTGCAGATATGCCTGCCGCTGTACGTGCTCGGAGGAGCCCTGGCCGCGGCCGTCCACGTGATCAACGTCCGCGCCGCGAGCGAGGAGCCGCTCGTGGTGCGCATCGCCGGAGAGCCGGCCACGATCTGGGAGGACCTCGTGTCGTACGGCGGTCTGATACTGGACGGCTTCCTGCTCCCTCAGATCATCCTGAACGCGTCCTTGGCGGGCTCCGGAGTGCGAGCGATCTCGCCGTGGTTCTACGCGGGGGTCACCATGACCCGGGTGATGCCTCACGTGTACGACGTGGTGAGGCGGCAGATCTACGAGCCGAGCATGAGCTCCTCCGACCTGTACGCTAGCCCGCGGGGCGACCTCTTCGGCGTCGCGTGGGACATCATCATACCGTGCGGAGCGGGAGTGCTGGCCGTGCTGGTCTTCTTGCAGCAGCGGCTTGGAGGCAGCGCGGTTCTTCCTTCACAGAGGAGGAGATCAGGTGGGTATGAGATGGTCTCCAGCATCTAACAGAAAACGGGATAATGGTAATTCAGAACGAGGGCAGCCGTGGTCGTTGATGGGATAACAATGTGCTGGTTCCAAGAAAAAAGTATTGTTTGAAAGCAAAGTAAAGGCCCCTCGTGTTTCAGTAAAGGTCCCTCGTATTTACGGAGTTACACAAGCAGTCTTGCTAAATATCAGTCGATTTAGACTTGGTTATATGTCGCAGTCGATGTTATATTCGTAAAATCTTACATTAAGATATGTGAAAAAATTAGTACTTTTTTCATTTTTACATGTTGTGTCACTTTATTGAGACTTGGTTAAGTCTCAGTCGATCAGGACTGGCCACGGGTCAATCGACTGAAATAAGTTCTGGGTCAGTTGATTGACCCTGAATCATTTCGATTGACCGGCCAGAGGCGCGAGTGCAACCTGCGAACGCATTCCGGCCATGCATGTACTTCCTCCGTTTCTTTTTACTTCGCATATAAGATTTGGTCAAAGTCAAACTACACAAAGTTTGATCAAATTTATATAAAAAAATATGAACATCTACAATACTAAAACTATATAGTATGAAAATACGTTTCATGGTGCATCTGATAATATTGATCTCATATTGTGATTGTTTATATGTTTTAATATAAAGTTAGTCAAACTCTATAAAGCTTGACTTTGACCAAACCTTATATGCGGATTAAAAAGAACGGAGGGAGTACTAGGTAAGTACTGTGTATGTATATTATTTTTTACTATAACTGTGTACGTATATTATAGGTGTATAAGAGAGCGTCTGGACTCATCGATGATAGATGAAGATCGTGCATGGTGTGTTCTGAAGAGTAATACATATTTGCATGCAATGGTTTGTGATTATATGTGCAATCTCACACATGTATATATATTTTATACATGTATACAATAGGACGTGGAGTTTCTACACCTGAGCTCATATGCTCCTGCTATAAACAGTAAAATAAATAAAATAGGAAAACATTTCAAAAAATTCTGAATTTATTTTGTGGCATACTTTAAGAAATGTTTGTTGTGCTTGCAAAATTTCGTCATGAAATGACATTGGTGGAAGGCATGGTAAAAAGAACAAAATCGATACTCTGAAAATGTTACTTTCAAACGTATTTTGGAGCTCTGATTTTGTTACTTTTGCCACGACCTCCACCAATGTGATTTCGTGATGAAATTTTGCATGCACAACAAACATTTCTTAAAGTATGCCACAAAAAAATTTCAGAATTTTTTGAATGTTTTTCTATTTTATTTATTTTACTGTTCATAGCAGGAGCATATGAGCTCAGGTGTAGAAAGGTACTTTCGCATACAATACATATACGCACATATATGAATGTATATATCGAAAATTCCGTTACTACTATGCAAAATTAAGCATATAATGTTGGGATTTAAGAAAAAAATATTTTCTAAAACATAATGGATTAGTGACATCGGCATTACCCTTACAAAAGAAATATTTGTATTGCCATTACATTAGGAATATCTATCTTTCACAACTTCATGAAATAAAAACTAAAAACAAAATGAAGTTCTCTATGGAAGAATGAATTCATTGCAATGATATTACCCTTTCAAAAGAAAGAAAAATAAAAAATAAAACAAAACTAAAATAATGAAGTTTCTAATAAACGAAACCCTTTAAGAAGAAAGCAAATGAAAAATAAGAACCTTTCAAAACTTGCACATAACTTAGCACTGAAATTGCACTTTTTAAAATATGCAAAAAAATAAGTGAATAATTTTGCAATTTTCGCATTCTAATATAATTTACACACATATTATTTAGCACTTGCATTTACTTACACACACACAAATAAAAAAGTTACGTTTTCTAAGAAGGAATGAATTAGTGGGATTGGTATTACTCTTTAAGAAGAAAGAAAATGGAAACAAGAGCAGTAAATAAATATAATTTTCACACATTTCACACAAAAGCTGCATTTTTAGAATATTTAAGAATAACCATATAATAGTCAAATTTCACAAAAAATATGTTTACTGGTATTACCATTTAAGAAAAAACTAAAATAAAGAACACAAAATATTTAAATTTCCTAAGGAAGTATGAATTAGTGGCATCGTATTACGATTAAAGGTATTACACTAACAAAAAAAACTAAAACAAAATCAAGATAATGAAGTTTACTAAACAATAATGAAACCCTTTAAGAAGAAAGAAAATGAAAAAGGAAAATAATCAAAACTTGCACACAATTTGCACTGATATTACACTTTTAGAAATATGCAAAGAATAAGCATGAAATAGCACATTTTTGCATTCTACTATAATTCCCACGGAGTGTAATCGAAATGTTGTATTTCCTTTAAGAAGAAAGATAACTAAAAAAACTTGCGCACAACTTTCCACCGAAATTGCACTTTATCATAATATGCAAAAATAATCATATAATCATGAAATTTTGGCACATATTATATAGTATTTGTTTGTATATAATTACACTCAGCCAAAAACCCACAAAAAATAACCAATAAAGGGAATAAAAAGGAAAAAAGAAAAAACCCATGGAAACAGAAAACAAAAATAAAAAATGAAGCAAAACTACCCTTAAATAGAAAATAAAATCATATAAAAAACTAAAAAAATAATGACAAAATTTGCACACAATCTGCACATAAATTGCGCTTCATTATAATATGCAAGAATAAACACATAATAGTGAATTTTTTTGCAAAAAAAAAATAAAGAAAGAATGAATTAGTGGCATTGGTATTTCATCCATGGTGTCTCTAATTTCTGGATAAAAAATGAATTAGTGGTATTGGTATTATCATTTAAGAAGAAAGAAAAGTAAAAAAATAATAGTAAAATTTGTACGCGGTTTGAATAGAAATTGCGCTTTTATATAATATGCAAGAATAAGCACTGATAGTGAAATTTCACAAAAAAAGTCCTAAGTAGGAATGAATTAGAGGTATTGATATTACCCTTAAAGACTAAAAGAAAATGAAATAAAAACTTAAACAAAATTAAATTAGTAAAATCTTCTAAGAAACAATGAATTAATGTCATTGTTTCCCGTTAAGAAGAAAGGAACTGAAAATAACAAATAATGAAATATTTTGTAAACAATTTGCCCAGAAGTTGCCCATTTTATAATATGCAGGAATAAGAATATAATAGTGTAAATTTCACAAAAAGAAAGTTTTCTGGGAAAAAATGAATTTGCGGCATTCGTATTATCATTAAAGAATAAAGGAAATAAAATAATACTAAAAAACCGAATACCAAAATTTTCAAGAAATAATGAAATAGTGTCTTATATATTACTCTTTCAAAAAATGAAATAAAAAGTAGAACACAATCAAAATAATGAGGTTTTCTAAGGAAGAATGGATTATTAACATTGGTATTACCCTTTAAGAACAAAAAATAAAATAGAAACTATACCAAAGTCAAAATAATAAGGTTTTTTAAGGAACAATAAATTAGTGTCATTTTTATTACCTTTTAAGAAGAATAAAAATTAATAAATAAATTAAAATAAAGAAGAATGAATTAGTAGCATTATTATTAACCATTAAAAAATAACAATAAAAGTTTGCAAAACTTGGACACAACTTCGCTCTTAAATTATAGTTTTTTAGTACGCTGGTAGTGTATTTTCGCACATATTGCAAATTATTTATGTCTGTACATTACACTGACCTAACATCCCAAAAATATCCACAAAATAAAAATAAAACCAACTAACAAAGAGAAACAGAAAACGAAAAGCAAAAGGGCATAAAAACGAAAAATTACCAAAGAAACGAAGGGAGAGAGAGGAGGGTTGGAGCGCACAGTTAATGGGCTTCGGCCCATAAGGAAGTAGACTGACCCAAATAAGGGGTCGGTCAAAAAAAAACCAAGCCCACACAACGAACAACACGGGTCAGAAAAAAACGTAGCACGAATCTTAGAGGAAATCCAATGACCACAAAATCGACTGACCCAAAAGTAAAATTTCAGCTGACTGAAATGTAGCTAAAGTGGATTGAGACCTAGTGACACCCTACAGTAAATGGCATCTCGATGGGTTAACAATGCAATTACTTTTTTTGAGCGGTAACACAAGGCTTTATTCAGAGAAAGCCACAATTTATGGGATACAACGCTGATTATGGGATTGGCCGAATCAAACGTGACGTCCCAGACCCAAAGAAAAGGCATGCTTGGCTAAACTACGTGCCTCGACATTCTCGGCACGACTCTCAAAAGTAAAAGTACTATTGAACAAAGGTAATAAGCTATTGATCTCAGCAATGATGGCTCCATTTGGTCCTTGACAAGATTTGTTGATGGCGCCAACGACGTCCTTAGCATCCGACGCCACTACCAGAACATGGAGGTTGAGGTCCTGAGCCAGAGCAAGAGCCTCCCTGGAAGCAATTGTCTTCAAGATAGTCGGATCGTCAAACACCAGCTATACCAAGGGTCAAATTTCGAACCAAGCTCTAACTGCCTCCAGCTCCAGTTGGGATAGCGCCTGGTCTGGGTGGGGATCGCCTTGCGCGGGAAACGGACAAGTGGGAGTGCTCGACACTTTTGTTATCAGCCTCTCTGGCTCGGTGGCCCGCAGCGAGGAGAGTTCTGCAGCACGTTTGATTTCTAGCTCACTTTCAAGGTTCAGGGCGCGGTACAAGAAGGTGGTTACACCAGTTCTGTCTAGACCGACCGTCAGTAGGCAGAAAAGAAAGCGCCGGACTCCTCCGACCACAGTGCGGCGTAGCACCCGGATCAATGGGCGTCTGGCTGGTGGTGCTTCGGTGAAAACTCAACAGCGCACACTCATGATACAGCTTGGGATCGCGCGTGAAGGCGAGGTAATCGGTGATGAGGCCATGCAGGCCTATCTCGAGCTATTCTCAAGGCCTCTTCAGCAGTCGCACATTGCGGCCATCGTTGGCCTCTTCGGCTGGCAGGTGGACGTGCTGCCTTTAGACAGGGACGTGGAGGGCGTAGCACTCTAGGGGTTGCACCTCCGGTGGTTGTTTGTAGGCCTTACCCTATGGCCGGTCTGAACCAAGTCTGGGTAGTGTGGAACGTGCGTGGTATGAATAACCCGCAAAATGCAACGCAATAAATAACGTCATTTCGAGCTCGGGCGCGTGTGTAGTCTTTTTCAGGACACTAAGATTCAGGACATGAACCCGGCGCTCGTGCGGCACTGAATCGGGCCGGCATTTGACCAGTTCTTCTGCGCGCCGGCGGCCGGTACACGTGGTGGTATTTTGTTGGCATGCAAGTCCTCATGCGTGCGATTATCGAACCCGCACATCACGACCAATACGGTGACAGTGTGGGTTCAGTTCCACGAGTCGGTGGGGTGGTGGTTCACCCGGGTGTATGGGCCCCAGGAGGATACGGACAAGGTGGCTTTCATGCAGGAGCTGAAGGTGATCCAAGATTTACATGTAGGTCCCTGGATGCTCGCCGGGGATTTCAACTTGATAGCAGATCCATCTGATAAAAGCAACGACTGGATCAACTGTTAGATGATGGGGCATTTTAGAAGGTGCATCATAGATTTGGATATGCACGAGGTCTACCTCAACGGTAGGAGGTCCACCTCGTCGAACGAGCGGCTGGAACCCACGCTTGAGAAGCTGGACAGAGCTCTTGTTTCCGTGAATGGGAGGCTCTCTACCATGCCTCCTTCCTGTCGGTGCTCAGAACTAACATCTGAAAGATCGTGGATGTCGCCTAGAGGGGGGGTGAATAAGCGCTTTTAAATAATTACAGTTTAGGCTTGAACAAATGCGGAATAAACCTAGCGGTTAATTTGTCAAGCACAAAACCTACAACAACTAGGCTCACCTATGTGCACCAACAACTTATGCTAAGCAAGATAAACAACTAAGTGGTAGCAAAATATATGACAAGAAATAATATGGCTATCACAAAGTAAAGTGCAAAAGTAAAGGGCTCGGGTAAGAGATAACCGAGGCACGCGGAGACGATGATGTATCCCGAAGTTCACACCCTTATGGATGCTAATCTCCGTTTGGAGCGATATGGAGACACAATGCTCCCCAAGAAGCCACTAGGGCCACCGTAATCTCCTCACGCCCTCGCACAATGCAAGATGCCGTGATTCCACTAAGGGACCCTTGAGGGCGGTCACCAAACCCGTACAAATGGCAACCCTTAGGGGCGGTCACCGAACCCGTACACTTTGGCAACCCTTGGGGGCGGTCATTGGAACCCTTCAAATTGCTCGGGGTGATCTCCACAACCTAATTGGAGACCCCGACGCTTGCCCGGAGCTTTACACCACAATGATTGAGCTCCGAACACCACCAACTATCTAGGACGCCCAAGCACCCAAGAGAAACAAGCTCAAGGGTACCAAGCACCCAAGAGTAATAAGCTTCTCAACTTGTAACTTACACGTATCATCGTGGAGAACTCAAACCGATGCACCAAATGCAATGGCAAGGGCACACGGAGTGCCCAAGTCCTTCTCTCTCAAATCCCACCAAAGCAACTAATGCTAGGGAGGGAAATGAGAGGAAGAACAAGAAGGAGAACACCAAGAACTCCAAGATCTAGATCCAAGGGGTTCCTGAAGGAAATATGCCCTAGAGGCAATAATAAAGTTGTTATTTATATTTCCTTATAACATGATAAATGTTTATTGTTCATGCTAGAATTGTATTAACCGGAAACTTAGTACATGTGTGAATACATAGACAAACAGAGTGTCCCCAGTATGCCTCTACTTGACTAGCTCATTAATCAAAGATGGTTAAGTTTCCAAGCCATAGACATGTGTTGTCATTTGATCAACGGGATCACATCATTAGAGAATGATGTGATGGACAAGACCCATTTGTTAGCTTAGCATTATGATCGTTGAGTTTTATTGCTATTGCTTTCTTCATGACTTATACATGTTCCTCTGACTATGAGATTATGCAACTCCCGAATACCGGAGGAACACCTTGTGTGCTATCAAACGTCACAACGTAACTGAGTGATTATAAAGATGCTCTACATGTGTCTCCGAAGGTGTTTGTTGGGTTGGCATAGACCGAGATTAGGATTTGTCACTTCGTGTATCGGAGATGTATCTCTAGGCCCTCTCGGTAATGCACATCACTATAAGCCTTGCAAGCAATGTGACTAATGAGTTAGTTACGGGATGATGCATTACGGAACGAGTAAAGAGACTTGCCGGTAAGGAGATTGAACTAGGTATTGAGATACCGACGATCGAATCTCGGGCAAGTAACATACCTATGGCAAAGGGAATAACGTATGTTGTTATGCAGTTTGACCGATAAAGATCTTCGTAGAATATGTAGGAGCCAATATGGGCATCCAGGTTCCGCTATTGGTTATTGACCGGAGATGTGTCTCGGTCATGTCTACATAGTTCTCGAACCCGTAGGGTCCGCACGCTTAACGTTCGATGAGGATTTGTATTATGAGTTATGTGATTTGATGTACCGAAGGTTGTTCGGAGTCCCGGATGAGATCACGGACAAGACGAGAAGTCTCGAAATGGTTGATACATAACAACTGATATATTGGAAGGTTATATTCGGACACCAGAAGGGTTCCGAAGTGTATCGGGTATTTTTCGGAGTACCGGGAGGTTACCGGAACCCCCCGGGGAGTCTATGGGCCTTATTGGGCCCTAGTGGAGAAAGAGGGCAGCAAGCAAGGTGTGGGGCGCGCCCCCTAGGCCCAAACCGAATTGGTTTAGGGTTTGGGGGGCGGCCCCCTCTTTCCTCCTTCTCCTAGTAGGAATAGGAAGGGGGGGGCAAACCTACTTGGAGTAGGATTGCCCCCCCTTGGCGCGCGCCTCCTCCTCTCTCCCTCCTTTATATACGTGGGGAGGGGGCACCCCAAAGGACACACAAGATTTGTCTTAGCCGTGTGCGCTGCCCCCCTCCATAGTTACACACCTCGGTCATATCGTTGTAGTGCTTAGGCGAAGCCCTGCGTCGGTAACTTCATCATCACCGTCATCACGTCGTCGTGCTGACGAAGCTCTCCCTCGACACTCAGCTGGATCTAGAGTTCGTGGGATGTCACCGAGCTGAACGTGTGCAGACCGCGGAGGTGTCGTACTTTCGGTACTAGGATCGGTCGGATCGTGAAGACGTACGACTACATCAACCGCGTTGTCATAACGCTTCCGCTTTCGGTCTACGAGGGTACGTGGACAACACTCTCCCCTCTCATTGCTATGCATCACCTAGATGGATCTTGCGTGTGCGTAGGAAAATTTTGAAATTACTGCGTTCCCCAACAGTGGCATCCGAGCCAGGTCTATGCGTAGATGTTATATGCACGAGTAGAACACAAAGAGTTGTGGGCGATAATAGTCATACTGCTTACCAGCATGTCATACTTTGATTCGGCGGTATTGTTGGGTGAAGCGCCCCGGACCGACATTACGTGTACGCTTACGCGAGACCGGTTCTACCGACGTGCTTCGCACACAGGTGGCTAGTGGGTGTCTATTTCTCCAGCTTTAGTTGAATCGAGTGTGACTACGCCCGGTCCTTGTTGAAGGTTAAAACAACACACTTGACGAAAAGTCGTTGTGGTTTTTGATGCGTAGGTAAGAACGGTTCTTGCTCAGCCCGTAGCAGCCACGTAAAACTTGCAACAACAAAGTAGAGGACGTCTAACTTGTTTTTGCAGCGCATGTTGTGATGTGATATGGTCAAGACATGATGCTAAATTTTATTGTATGAGATGATCATGTTTTGTAACAGAGTTATCGACAACTGGCAGGAGCCATATGGTTGTCGCTTTATTGTATGCAATGCAATCGCCCTGTAATTGTTTTTACTTTATCACTAAGCGGTAGCGATAGTCATATAAGCAATAGTTGGCGAGACGACAATGATGCTACGATGGAGATCAAGGTGTCGCGCTGGTGATGATGGTGATCATGACGGTGCTTTGGAGATGGAGATCAAAGGCACAAGATGATGATGGCCATATCATATCACTTATATTGATTGCATGTGATGTTTATCCTTTATGCATCTTATTTTGCTTAGTTCGGCGGTAGCATTATAAGATGATCTCTCACTAGATTTCAAGGTACAAGTGTTCTCCCTGAGTATGCACCGTTGCGAAAGTTCGTCGTGCCGAGACACCACGTGATGATCGGGTGTGATAAGCTCTACGTTCACATACAACGGGTGCAAGTCAGTTTTGCACACGCAGAATACTCGGGTTAAACTTGACGAGCCTAGCATATATGCAGATATGGCCTCGGAACACTGAGACTGAAAGGTCGAGCATGAATCATATAGTAGATATGATCAACATAGTGATGTTCACCATTGAAAACTACTCCATCTCATGTGATGATCGGACATGGTTTAGTTGATTTGGATCACGTGATCACTTAGATGATTAGAGGGATGTCTATCTAAGTGGGAGTTCTTAAGTAATATGATTAATTGAACTTTAATTTATCATGAACTTAGTACCTGATAGTATTTTGCATGTCTATGATTGTTGTAGATCAATGGCCCGTGCTACTGTTCCTTTGTATTTTAATGCGTTCCTAGAGAAAGCTAAGTTGAAAGATGCTGGTAGCAACTACACGGACAGGGTCCGTAACTTGAGGATTATCCTCATTGCCGCACAGAAGAATTATGTCCTTGATGCACCGCTAGGTGACGTACCTATTGCAGGAGCAGATGCAGCCGTTATGAACGTTTGGCAAAGCTCGGTATGATGACTACTTGATAGTTTAGTGCACCATGATTTACGGCTTAGAACCGGGACTTAAAAGACGTTTTGAACACCACAGAACATATAAGATGCTCCAAGAGCTGAAATTTGTATTTCAGACTCATGCCCGAGTCAAGCGGTATGAGACCTCTGACAAGTATTTTGCCTAGAAGATGGAGGAGAATAGCTCAACCAGTGAGCATGTGCTCAGAATGTCTGAGTACTACAATCGCTTGAATCAAGTGGGAGTTAATCTTCCAGATAAGATAGTGATTGACAGAGTTGTCTGCTCACTATCACCAAGTTACTAGAACTTCGTGATGAACTATAATATGCAAGGGATAATGAAACGATTCCCAAGCTCTTCGCGATGCTGAAATCGGCGAAGGTAGAAATCAAGAAAAAGCATCAAGTGTTGATGGTTGACAAGACCACTAGTTTCAAGTAAAAGGGCAAGAGAAAGAAAGGGAACTTCAAGAAGAATGGCAAGCAAGTTGCCACTCCCATGAAGAAGCCCAAAGCTAGACCCAAGCCTGAAACTGAGTGCTTCTACTGCAAAGGAAATGGTCACTGGAAGCGGAACTGCCCCTAGATACTTGGCGAATAAGAAGGATGGCATAGTGAACAAAGGTATATTGGATATACATGTTATTGATGTGTACTTTACTAGTGTTTATAGCAACCCCTTGGTATTTGATACTGGTTCAATTGCTAAGAGTAGTAACTTGAAATGGGAGTTGCAAAATAAACAGAGACTAGTTAAGGGCGAGGTGATGATGTGTGTTGGAAATGATTCCAAGGTTGATAAGATCACCATCGCACACTCCCTTTACCTTCGGGATTAGTGTTGAACCTAAAATAAATGTTATTTGGTGTTTGCGTTGAGCATGAATAGATTGGATCATGTTTATTGCAATACGATTATTCATTTAAGTCAAAGAATAATTGTTGTTCTATTTACATGAATAAAACCCTTCTATGGTCATACACTCAATATAAATGGTTTATTGAATCTCGATCGTAGTGATACACATATTCATAATATTGAAGCCAAAAGATGCAAAGTTAATAATGATAGTGCAACTTATTTGTGGCACTGCCGTTTAGGTCATATTGGTGTAAAGCGCATGAAGAAACTCCATGCTCATGGGCTTTTGGAATCACTTGATTATGAATCATTTGATGCTTGCGAACCATGCCTCATGGGCAAGATGACTAAGACTCCGTTCTCTGGAACAATGGAGCGAGCAACTGACTTATTGGAAATAATACATACTGATGTATGCTGTCCGATTAGTGTTGAGGCTCGCGGCGGGTATCGTTATTTTCTAACCTTCACAGATGATTTGAGCAGAAATGGGTATATCTACTTGATGAAACATAAGTCTGAAACATTTGAAAAGTTCAAAGAATTTCAGAGTGAAGTGGAAAATCATGATAACAAGAAAATAAAGTTTCTATGATCTGATCGCGGAGACGAATATTTAAGTTACGAGTTTGGTCTTCAATTAAAACAATGTGGAATAGTTTCACGAACTCATGCCACCTGGAACACCACAGCATAATGGTGTGTCTGAACGTCATAACCGTACTTTATTGGATATAGTGCAATTTATGATGTCTCTTACCGATTTACCACTATCGTTTTGGGGTTACGCATTAAAGACAGCTGCATTCATGTTAAATAGGGCACCATCTAAATCCGTTGAGACGACACCATATGAACTATGGTTTAGCAAGAAACCTAAGCTGTCGTTTCTTAAAGTTTGGGGCTGTGATGCTTATGTAAAAGGTTTCAACCTGATAAGCTCGAACCCAAATCGGAGAAATGCGTCTTCATAGGATACCCAAAGGAAAATGTTGGGTACACCTTCTATCACAGATCCGAAGGCAAGACATTCGTTGCTCAGAATGGATCCTTTCTAGAGAAGGAGTTTCTCTTGAAAGAAGTGAGTGGGAGGAAAGTAGAACTTGATGAGGTAATCGTACCTTCTCCCGAATTGGAAAGAAGTTCATGTTAGTTGACCATGACGAACCTACGAACTATGAGGAAGCGATGATGAGCCCAGATTCCGCGAAATGGCTTGAGGCCATGAAATCTGAGATGGGATCCATGTATGAAAACAAAGTGTGGACTTTGATTGACTTGCCCGATGATCGGTGAGCCATTGAGAATAAATGGATCTTCAAGAGGAAGACGGACGCTGATGGTAGTGTTACTATCTACAAAGCTCGACTTGTCGCGAAAGGTTTTCGACAAGTTCAAGGTGTTGACTACGATGAGATTTTCGCACTCGTAGCAATGCTTAAGTCTATCCGAATCATGTTAGCAATTGCCGCATTTTATGAAATCTGGCAAATGGATAACAAAACTGCACTCCTTAATGGATTTATTAAAGAAGAGTTGTATATGATACAACCAGAAGGTTTTGTCAATCCTAAAGGTGCTAATAAAATGTGCAAGCTCCAGCAATCCATCTATGGACTGGTGCAAGCATCTTGGAGTTGGAATATACGCTTTGATAAGTTGATCAAAGCATATAGTTTTATACGGACTTGCGGTGAAGCCTGCATTTACAAGAAAGTGAGTGGGAGCACTACATCATTTATGATAAGTATATGTGAATGACATATTGTTGATAGGAAATGATGTAGAATTTTCTGGAAAGCATAAAGGAGTGTTTGAAAGGATTTTTTTCAAAGAAAGACCTCGATGAAGCTGCTTACATATTGAGCATCAATATCTATAGAGATAGATCAAGACGCTTGATAAGTTTTTTCAATGAGTACATACCTTGACAAGATTTTGAAGTAGTTCAAAATCGAACAGTCAAAGAAGGAGTTCTTGCCTATGTTGCAAGGTGTGAAGTTGAGTAATGACTCAAAACCCGACCACGACAGAAAGTAGAAAGAGAATGAAAAGTCATTCCCTATGCCTCATTCATAGGTTCTATGAAGTATGCTATGCTGTGTACCAGACTTATTGTGTACCTCACCATGAGTTTGGCAAGAGGGTACAATAGTGATCCAGGAGTGGATCACTGGACAACGGTCAAAATTATCCTTAGTAGAATAAGGATACGTTTCTCGGTTATGGAGGTGACAAAAAGTTCGTCGTAAAGGGTTACGTCGATGCAAGTTTTTACACCAATCCGGATGAATCTAAGTCTCAATCTGGATACATATTGAAAGTGGGAGCAATTAGCTAGAGTAGCTCCGTACAGAGCATTGTAGACATAGAAATTTGCAAAATATATACGGATCTGAATGTGGCAGAACCGTTGACTAAACTTCTCTCACAAACAAAACATGATCACACCTTAGTACTCTTTGGGTGTTAATCACATGGCGATGTGAACTAGATTATTGACTCTAGTAAACCCTTTGGATATTGGTCACATGGCTATGTAAACTATAGAGTGTTAAATCACATGACGATGTGAACTATTGGTGTTAAATCACATGGCGATGTGAACTAGATTATTGACTCTAGTGCAAGTGGGAGACTGAAGGAAATATGCCCTAGAGGCAATAATAAAGTTGTTATTTATATTTCCTTATATCATGATAAATGTTTATTATTCATGCTAGAATTGTATTAACCAGAAACTTAGTACATGTGTGAATACATAGACAAACAGAGTGTCCCTAGTATGCCTCTACTTGACTAGCTCGTTAATCAAAGATGGTTAAGTTTCCTAGCCATAGACATGTGTTGTCATTTGATCAACGGGATCACATCATTAGAGAATGATGTGATGGACAAGACCCATTCGTTAGCTTAGCATTATGATCGTTGTGTTTTATTGCTATGCTTTCTTCATGACTTATCACTACAAAAAAAGACACATCCGTGACATTTTGGGCCGAACAAAAAAAATTCCGTCATACATATGACACTTCTATGACGATAATTGTGACAAAACCCGGTATCATCATAGATGTGGTGGGCTCCTACTTCTATGAAAAAAATCATCACAAAAAATGGGCTTTTCGTCCTGGGCGGGCCGGAGACGCAGCTGCATGACATTCTTTGGGCCGTCCATGACGGAAAAAACCGTGGTAGAAGCGAGGGGGAGGAAAATTTCGGGGAGTTCCCGGTTACGGTGGGAGGTCGGGGGCCGAGCGATGCGCGTTTCTCTCGTACACGTACGCGCGTGTGTCCGAGGCGTTGGGCTCTAACTGAACCCAAGCGATTGCACTGCAGGCTACGCGTTACTGAACCCGAGCGATCGATCGATGGGTGTTAACTGAACCCGATAGAGCGATTCCTTCGCTACTGCTGCTAACTGAAGCCGATCGATTGGATGAACAATGAGCGTTGCGGGGGGGGGGGGGGGGTTGGATGAACAGTGAGCGGTGGCGTTGCCTCTGGATGAACATGACCCTGTGGTGTGGAGGGCTGGATGAACAGTAGACGGTGGAGGGGTGCCCATGGAGGGGTGGTTGAACAGGACCCCGTGGTGTGGAGGGCTGGATCAACAGTAGATGGTGGAGGGGTGCCCGTGGAGGGGTGGTTGAACAGTAGCCGGTGGAGTAGTGCGCGGTGGAGGCTGGATGAACAGGAGCCCGTGGAGGCTGGAGGAGGTCGACGGTGGAGATGAACAGTATCCCGTGGAGTCCCGTTTTGCGGTACGCCACACCCCTCCCGCGGAACAGGACCCCCGTTTCGACCGTAGGAGGTCCGTTTTGTCCGTTTTGCGGTACGCCACACCCCTCCCGATCAACAGGACCCCCGTTTCGATCGTAGGAGGTCCGTTTCGTCTGTTTTGCGGTACGCCACACCCCTCCCGATCAACAGGACCCCGTTTCGACCGTAGGAGGTCCGTTTCCTCCGTTTTGCGGTACGCCACACCCCTCCCGATCAACAGGACCCCCGTTTCGACCGTAGGAGGTCCGTTTCCTCCGTTTTGCGGTACGCCACACTCCTCCCGATCAACGGGACCCCTGTTTCGACCGTAGGAGGTCCGTTTCCTCCGTTTTGCGGTACGCCACACCCCTCCCCATGAACAGGACACATTCCGTTGCCTCCCCATGAACATGACGCATTCCGTTGCCTCCCCATGAACACGACGACGACGCTGTTTCTCCGTTCCGACCCAGCCATGTACATGAGCCCTCGCCGTACGTATGCGCGAGTAGGCGTTCGAGACCCTGCCCGTATGTACGTACGTGGCCGTATTTTCTTTCTTGCACCCTGGCCGCTGTACGTACGTGTACATGCTACGTGCGCGCCTCTACTACGACACGTACGCGCCTCTACTACGACACGTGCGCGCCTCTACATCGACCAGTATATATGTACGTACACGTTCGCGACCAGAATGACAACGCTACGTACGCTTCGACCAGGTGGGTCCCGACTGTCAGGCACTTCCTTGCCTGCGAAGATGTAGCTGGTGGGTCCAGCAGTCAGGGGGGCGAATCGTTTTGTTTTTTTTGCCCGGACGCACTTCCTTGCGTGCGAAGATGTAGCTGGTGGGTCCCAGCAGTCAGGGGGCGAATCGCTTTTTTTGCCCGGACGCACTTCCTTGCGTGCGAAGGTGTAGCTGGTGGGTCCCAGCAGTCAGGGGGGAAACGTTTTTTTCGCGAAATACGGTGGCCCGTCCGGTGGGTCCCTGCTGTCAGGTGGAGGAATCATTATTTTCCGCGAATAAGGAGGCACTTCCTTGCTGCCGCCGTGGACCCAGCTGTCAGCCTCTCCACGTACAGTCCACGTCCGATGGAAGTCGTTCCTTGACCACGTTGACCACGCCGCGCCGAGAGCACCAGGGCGGTGGACGACGGCGAGGCCTAGGAAGGGGACGACGCGGAGCCGGTGAAGACGCAACAGTGGATGCCCACGCGGAGAGGAGTATGAGGGTTCACTCGTTCGGCTGCGGTGTGAGGCTGCCGTCGCCGCAGGGCCTGGCCAGCGGTGGGAATAGTAGGGGGCGGTGAGGCCTCCGCGGCAGCACAGCCGGCCATGGGAGGCAGGAGCAGGTGGCACGACCGGCGCTGCTTTGGGCGGCTGGAGCAAGAAGACCAGAGGTTGAAGAAGCACTACGGCCGTTGGATGGACATCGTACGGTCACTGGAGCTAGAATCGTTCATATTGACTAAGTTGACAAAGCCCTCCGTCCCCGTCAACTTAGTAGGCCCACAAGTCAGCCTCCCACCAAGGTGGGTCCCAGCTAGCAGGGGGAGTATTCATTTTTTTGTGCGTAATAAGGAGGCACTTCCGGTGGGTCCGAGCTGACAGCGGGGGGAACGTTTTTTCGCGAAATACGGTGGCCCGTCCGGTGGGTCCCAGCAGTCAGGGGGGAAATGTTTTTTCGTGAAATAAGGTGGACCGTCCGGTGGGTCCTCGCTGTCAGGTGGAGGAATAATTATTTTGCGCGTAATAAGGAGGCACTTCCTTGCGGCCGCCGTGGACCCAGCTGTCAGCCTCTCCACGTACAGTACTCTTCCGATGGAAGTCGGTCGTTGACCACATTGACCACGCCGCACCGAGAGCACCAGGGCGGTGGACGACGGCGAGGCCTAGGAAGGGGACGACGCGGAGCCGGGGAAGACGCAACAGTGGAAGCCCGCGCGGAGAGGAGTACGAGGGTTCACTGGTTCGGCTGCGGTGTGAGGCTGCCATCGCCGCAGAATAACAGGTGGTGTGGATGAGTGGAGGGATGGCCTGGCCAGCGGTGGGAGTAGTATGGGGGAGGTGAGGCCTCCGCGGCAGCATAGCCGGCAACGGGAGGCAGGAGCAGGCGGCACGACCGGCGCTGCTTTGGGCGGCTGGACCAAGAAGACCAGAGGTTGAAGAAGCACTACGGCCGTTGGATGGACATCGTACGGTCACTGAAGCTAGAATCGTTTATATTGACTAAGTTGACAAAGCCCTTGGTACGCTCCAACTTAGTAGGCCCACAGGTCAGCCTCCGAAACGGTGCGCCCCAAATGTCAGGGGGAGGAATCATTTTTTGGGCGGCTGAAGCTAAGAATATCCGAGATTGAAGAAGAAGCACGACATCCGTTGGATAGACATCCAACGGCCACTGCTGCTAGAACCGTGTGTTGACTATAATAAGTTGACAAAGCCTTGCATACGCGTCAACTTATTTTTTTAGGGGACGCGTTACTTAGTAGGCCCACAAGTGTGTGGCAGAGAACTTATAGCCCATTTGCATTTTGTAAGAATGTACAGCCCATTTTTGAATTCTAATGGAATTTACAACATCCCATTTTCTAGCTAGGACAATGATTAATAATTTCAACCAACCGTTGAAGACAGAATTCAATAAAATTTCCCACATTTTGATGGGATCCGAAATATTTTTATCCCGAAATTTCTAGTTAGATTAAATATAAATTTGTATTACGTAAAAATCCAACGAAACATTGCGCGCGCAACAATGAAAATTTAAGATTTTCAAAATCCATAAATAATATTTTATAAACTAATTTCGTGTTTGGTGCATTTTTTATAGTTACTGCCCAGTTTTTATAATTACATCCCATTTATTATTTTTTAAAGCCCATTTTCCTGTTAAGCCTAATGCATCCCTCCTAGGAAAGATTTGCAGCCCAGCGGGGCGGAGAATAACAAGTTGACCTTGCCTGGGTATTCCTCAAAAAGACGTATAGCTGGGCTAGCCATTTTCATCTTGAAAAAATTAGTATCTGGGCTGGATATCTGGCCTGGGCTAGACGGGCCACAGCCCGCCCAGTTAATACCCTGCTCTCCTATGAACAACAACGAAATCATCGCCAAGAAAAACTCTGCAGTGCTCACGCCTCAAAAACACAAATACTGCTCGAGCTGCTTGGTCCCAGCTGTCGGCCGCACCTTGTGCAATTCTCTCGTTTATATTGACTACATAGGTTGACAATGGTGTGGGACCGTGATGTCAGGAAACCAGGAGAAAGCAAAAAAAATAGTTGTACATAATAAGGAGGCACTTGCATACGTACGGCTATGGCCCTAGTGGGTCCCTAGTGTCATCCAGTCAAAATAAAGTCATCTCCTGAATCCTCATGTTCGTTGACGATGTTAACTATGCTCGGCGCCACGGCGAGCGCAGCAACTCGAAGGACAACGGAGAGGGCCTCGCGGGCCCTACGGATGGTCTGATACAGCGCCCGCTGCTCATTCAGGAAGCCAGGATCATCGGACACCTATGGGCACCTTCGAGAAACTGAGACGGCATGAAACGGTAAGGCCGCGCTTGGGAGCTCTGGTTTATTTCAAACCTGTATTAACATACAAGTGTAATTTACTCGTCATCGGAAACAACGCGTAAAATACAGGCGTAATGAAACTGAGGGCCCGAGGTCTGTAAGTATAACCGGCGGGTTACGCGTGTAATTTGAAAGACCAGTGTATATTTTACGAGCACTGCTATATGGACGACATTACCAGACGATACATGCACGACGTGCGTATCATGCCATCCATGGGCAAGGCTGAAACAGCAGCTAACGGCTGGATTAGCAATCGTCCGAGTGTCGTTCAGCGTTTTTATCATGTGTGAAGTACTTTCGATATTTTACTAGTCGAAATCGACCAACCAAGCGCCTTTGCCCGAGACCATCTGCTTTAATTTACAAGCGTCAGTTTTACAAGCGGTTTTGGTTGTAAAACGACGATCCAATCACGGCCTAATATCATGAGTTGGTCGAAAGATCATATGGTTTCACGTCTAACCTACCCGACTTGTCGTATAGGCTATGAATGAGACATCAGACGATGAACTTCTTAAGCACGGAAACAACAGAAGAGGATGATCTTCTTAACAAGCAAATCACTGGCATTAGATCGACATGCAAAACAATACGAAGCATTATTCTCAGGAGGCACGGTGAACAGCTCGTGATGCCGCATGCCACAACATTCCAAGCTCAACTTTGCAATCAAACACAAGGCCTGGCATTGCATAGACAATATTCAGAACAAACTCTTAACACAGGAATATCTCAGCAGAGTAACTATTTACTTCTAAACTGAACACATGAATAGGAAAAAACACTCGACGCTGCTCACAGCAAGGGCGTCCCACTCAAAAATATCAAATGCATGTCTTCTGGCTAACATCAATGAGCAAATTTTGACAAGGTTTTCCAATTCCAATATATTAAACTAACGTCTTCTTGCTAACATCAATGATTAAACTTTGACAAGCTTTTCCCATTCAAAATATGTAATGTCTATGATCGTGGAGTCCTGTCGTAGCTTCTTGTACTTGTTTGGGCACTTTTTGCCCAGGGCACTCCACGTGTTGTTAAATTGCCAATGGTCTCTGCAGACTAGTCATGTCACCGGTGTCTAATAATACTCTGTAAAGCTTCTCGGTCATTCCTTCTGTAATGTAGCGCAAACAGTGACTGCTTTTTTCTGCAAAGTGGAACGACCAACTGGACCCAGTAATGCAGCAGTTTGCCTTGGACACATTGGCTCCTTTTGTGCAGTTCAACTAAAATCGAAGTCGGAATAAAACCGAGCTTTAATTTTGATATCCCTGTAAGCAACAATAGGTACAAGGGAAACAATTACTGAGAAATAACGGTTGATGACTTGTACTCCTAGAAGAAAAGCATCTACTGATCTACTTTATCTTAATGGGAAACAAAGCATGAGAGTAGCAATTCTCCATCAGTGTGATTCATTCATATTGACTGAGACATTATCTTAACAATGCCTTGTTTCAACATGTATAAAGAACGACAAAGCAGAAAAGTACCATTCCTAAAACAATGCAACTGATTCATTTTAACAGAGACATTATCTTAACAATACCTTGGTTAAACATGTAGAAAGAACTACAAAGCAGGATAGTACCATTCCTAACAAGTGTTGCAGTTTTGAACTAAGATTCAGTAGTTAATTAATTCTGAGAGTGGCATTGCTTAATTTTACCAGCGGCATTAGATTAACGAAAAGCATAAACAGTTCCAGGGGAGAGTGGGCGCAACAACAGTATGTGCTTCCATCTACTTATAAAGGGGGTGATGCAGAGTTTGTTGTAACAAAGCAAGAAGCATCATGTCTGGGTTGGTCCCATTTTTGTTCACTACTTAATGGGAAAAGACAGCAATACAATAGCTTCAATTCAACATTTATTTAAAATAGTACCAATACAAGTAGCACAACATCTCAAAGCACACTGCACAATCATGTGGATGAAGGCCTGTACTGACCTTTCATGAGACGGACAAGATAAAACATGAATAGGAAATCTAATCTCGTTTTGTGCAGTTGCACTGAAATCAAGCAAAGTGTTTCGCGTAGCGAAGCAAAATGTCGCAATAGCAACAAGTTGAATAGATATCCCTGTTTAAACAGAGGCAAAAAAGGAATCAATTACTGGCTAATAAAGGAGGATGAAACATGCGGCCACAAAAATGGTAATCCCGCCAATCCCTAACAAGTGTTGCAGTTTTGAAATAAGATTCAGTAGTTAATTCTGAGAGTGGCATCAATTACTGGCTTATAAAGGGGGTGATGCTGAATTTGTTGTAACAAAGCAACAAGCATCATGTCTGGGTTGGTCCCATTTTTGTTCACTACTTAATGGGAAAAGACAGCAATACAATAGCTTCAATTCAACATTTATTTAGAACAGTACCAAAACAAGTAGCACAACATCTCAAAGCACACTGCACATCATGTGGTTGAGACCAAGATTTGAAACAACTCGCCACGAAGACTGGAAACAAATCTCGATCTCCTTTTGTGCAGTTCCACCAAAATTAAGCAAAGTCACCGGTGTGACATTCAAGTTGAACTGCACAAAACACTCTTAAAACATAAGTGTTTCGAGTAGCGAAGCAAAATGTCGCAATAGCAACAAGTTGATTCGATAGCCCTGTTTTAACAGAGGCAAAAAAGGAAACAATTACTTGCCGATAAAGGAGGATGAAACAAGCGGTGACAGAAAGAAGCATCTAACTTATCTTGGATGGAAACAAAGTAGGACAGTAGCATTTCTAAAACGGTTGCATTGATTCATATTAACAGAGACATTCTCTTGAAACAACATTCGTTAAAAAATGTAATTTACTTTTAACAGTGGCATTGCTTCAATTTTCCAGCGGCATTCTTAGATTAACAACAGCAAAATAGCTGTATGGGACATGCCAGCACCATGTGCGTCCACACGTATAAATGGGTGATGCAGAGTATGTAGCCAAGCAGCATATATGCGCTGGTCCCATATTTGTTCTCTTTGAACCTTCTTCCTATGTGAGGGCAGCAAATCTAATCCTGCACAAACTACCCGACCCCCCAGTTTCTTTCCCTTTTCAACAAAGAGATTGGTTCCTTACAGATGTGTGTACTGGGTTACCCCCTTTTCCCCTTTTCGACCTACAAAGCGGCTGGATAGCCAGTCTATACTACTTTCCGCCCCTCCTTTCCTCATTGAACCACGTCCTAGATTCTTGCTCCAGCCCACCGCACCCTTCTTTCCTCTTTGAACCAAGACCTAGATTCGACTACAGATCGAAAAAGATCCACATGCAGCTAGAGCAACGACGGTTTCAAAGAAACTTATACCTTAGGGTCGTCGGGATGTGGCAAGGCGTGCGGCGAGAGGCCGGATCTGCCCACACTACGTACGACAGCGAGGAAGAAGGGGTCGGTGGCCCTCCCGCACAGGTGCTGGGTGAAAGAGAACAGCGTAGCCGGCAGTGGATTGCCTCCCTCGCTGAAGGCGATAGAGTGAACGCTGCACCTCCTCCCCTTCCCGGTGCGACGGGATACGGACGCCTCCTTCACCAGCTGTGAGGAGGGAGAGAGAGACAAGAGGCCAACACAGTCTTGTTTAGATCTGGTGAAGAGAGGGTGAGAGACTGTGAATATAGCAAACCCTAGCAAATGAACGCTGAGCCTCCAGCGTGTAACATATATGTAGTGCGACGAGCGTGTGGAGAGTGCAAACCCTAGCGAACAAGTGCTGAGGCTCCCGCTTATATATATACTACTGTAGTACGGACTGAGCTCCGGTGCCTTCACTGCACCTGCTTTTGGCTGTATGACCGGTGAGCCAGCCACATTTTGGGCCCACCTGTCATAAATCCAAAGGCAGGTGCACTAAGTCAATGAAGCTGCGTCCATATAGTACTCTCGTGTATACGACTAATATATAGTGGAGTGGTTTTCTTATTCTCTCCATAACAATCGTTTTAAATTGTGTAAGTACGAAACGAAACTCTTTATTTAATGTACAGTGAAGAAAACTAGTACTACTTCCGATGAACTAACGATCCACGCCCACGCGTCCTGGTCGCACTTCCTGTCCTTCACGTGTGGTACACTACCCTCCCTTAAGTGAACAACCACACATGCGCCAAATTATCGGAAACATGTGAGAGTGTGTATAAATAAAGAATTTTAATTTCAATTATCGGAAAGGTTTGAGAGTATTACAAAGTTTGACTTCAGTCAAATCTAATATGCGGAGTAAATAAAAATGGAGGGCTACTACGTCCATCCGGGTTTTTAGTCCACACCATTTTTCAAATCAAAGTTAATAGCTGGACAAATAAAATTACAGGGGAGCTGGAGACAAAGTTGTGAGAAGGCTTAGAAATCAATACAAAACTTATGCTCTTAGTACCAACGTCGATCCTTCTTCGAGAATTAGACATCTAGATGTGAATTAGACAAACTGATTTTCAAACGTACCAAGAAAGAAAACTCGATCAAAAACACGCCCCCGCTTCCAGGTCGCGAGTCATCGCGCACACACATATAGACATAGACATGCATATCCGTGTTTACATAAAATTCCATTTCCATCTCCATCTCCAATCATATTTGTCCAACTGGCACATTATTTACGTTGTTAATTATATACGCAGCAATATTAACGTACAACATCTCTTGTTTGCGCACGTCCGGACCGCTGCCACGGCCGGTCCTGACCAACCCGAACCCTCTTCATCACTTGCGCGTGCTTCCTGCCCAAAACGGTCAGTGCCGCATTCATGCCCGGCCAGAGCGGACGCGACCTCTCACTGGCGCCGGCATTGAAGCGGCACGCCGGCCGAGAGAGCGTCGCCCGCGTCGCTTCCGGGTGCACGCGGCTGCTCCACGTTCAAAGGTTGCAATAGCCGGCTACAACATGCATGTAAAAAGTTCTTGGGAGTCCGTGCTACAGCTAGCTGTCCTCCCCCAACTCGTCAATCTCTTCCAGTAGTGCTAGTACTCCATGGCGCGATCCATCGACAAGCAGGCGGTAAAGTTATCGTATACTCGGTTTGCGGTGAGTGGCATGCCGAGCGACCGTGTGGGGTCGAGCTGTGGAGGAGGGTGAGACACGAACACGACAGACGTGATTTAAACGTTGGTTTTGCTCGATGGCGCGATACAACGAAACGAAATGTTGGTTTCTCTCCGTTTCCATTTTTTCTCCGGAAAAACGGAAACTTTCCACTCCATTTTCATTCCTATTCCAAGGTTGCCCCGTTACAACATTCCATCAAATACAAAGGAAAACTAACACGCATGCTGATGCATCTCAATGATTCACAGATCATAGCCAATATTTACTTCACAACTAAAGAAAAAAGTTGTGAGAGCGTGTACGAAAGAAAAACTACCGATGGGGTCACTACGACTTAAACCCTAAACCCTAAACATGATTTAATTTCCTGGCCAGGTAGAACCTGTCGAAGGAAAGACGGCTGGCACCCTCGGATCATACGATGCTTTTGTGCAGTTCCACTAAAATCGACCTGAGCATCCTTGATGGCAAAGATATTGAAGAAGTGTGATTAGAATAATAGTACCGGCACTAGTTCATGAGACATAAACTCATCACAAGTAGAAGCCGGTAGAAGTAGAGAAAGATCGACATGGAGATGGAGCTACGGCAGTGGAGCAAGCCGGCTCCAAAAGGAAGATGGACTACCTGGGACGTCAGGCTGTAGCTAGAAGGGCGGTTGGGACGCGGCATCGGCCACCGCGGTGACCCCCGATTGGGACGCACCGACTGTGGGTTTTCTCCCTCGCCGATGTCGACCGCGTCTACGCAGAACATTGTTCCCTTCCCCCAGCTGCGGGATTAGGCCCGTCGTTCTATGCTTGTGAAGAGAGCAACCTAAGCAAGCAGGCTTGTAGCTTAGGCTCCTGCTAGTGTATATATAGTGGTTTTCTTTTTCTCTCCATATCAACCATTTTATATTGCGTACGTGTCATTCAAGAGTGAAATGATGGTTGCTTCTTCCGACTAACTTACTGTGTGATTTGACTGCTCCTTAGTTGCCCCTACACGTACTCCCCCTACGTGTATGCAACAGTCACACGTACACATGGACGCAAAAACGCGCGCGACGCCCTAATGCATGCATGTCCGAGCACACGACGGAACACACACGGTCACGCTCAAGTGCTCAACCTACACATGCATGCACACACATACTCAGTCAGGGTGAGCTAGTGACCGTATAAACACCAGAAAATATATATTGAGCGCAATGAGCGTATTATGAAGTCCACTGACCGTATTTTTACAAATATACAGTGACAGACAGTGTATTTATCTCGTTTGAAATTAAGCCATATTAACCGGAGAGGAGGCAGTATGGACTAGCATTACTTTGCTGTGTCCCGTCAACTTGCTGAACGAGGAGAAGGTTGCAGGATGGGAGAAGCTTGCACGCGGTGACTCGCAGGACAAGGAGAAACTTTTGACTAATGCAAGCTCTCCCTCGCTCAGGCGGTGGACGTGCAACAGTTAATTCGGTGTCAGATTGCCAGAAGCATACACTATACTACTAGTGCTATTATTGTTCGACTTCCCGAATAGGCGAACAACCAAGCGCAAAGTTTACTAGTACTACTAGTATAGTCTATAAAGGTACGTACTATACTAGTACTAGGAACCGGATGGAGGCGCGTCTGCACTCTTATTATAATTTTAAAATGTGATAAAGCAATCTTCAACACATTTGGTTCTCTTCGAGGGTTCTCGCATGTGATAATGGAAGTTGATTGCATGGAACACTCGCCACAATTCTCTCTTAATTCTGGCTCATATCCTGTTACAAATAGTAGCGCTCGGTAATATTTCCTCTTTTTTTGTTATTCAACATGTAAACAGGCCAGCAAACCTTGCGGCGCATCTTCGTGCGAACCGTGCTTGCTGCACTCTGAATGTGGCCGAGAGCTGGCTTGATGAAACACCTCGCTTCCTACTTTTTTTGCGGGGTACCTCGCTTCCTAGTGACCAGTGTCTTGGCTGATCGTCCTAAGAATGCTTATATATGAATAAAGCTCTCTCATTTACCCGCAAAAAAGATTAAGCCATATTAACCGGAAAGGAGGGAGTATGGACTAGCACTACTTTTTGGTGTGTCCCGTCAACTCGCAGAACGAGGAGAAGCTTGCAGGACAAGGTGAAGCTCGCTTACGCCTTTTGACTAATGCAACCTACCCTCGGTGGACAAGCATCAGTCCATTCGGTGTCAGATTGTCAGAGGCATACACTGTAGTACCCAACATGCGGAGTACCATCATTGTTCGACTTCACGAAGAGGCAAAGAGCCAAGCGCAGTAGTACGAGTAGTACTACTACTAGAACCGCATGGTGGAGCGTCTGTACTCTTATTTTTTTATCTCTGATAAAGTACACGTTTATTCCGGAGAAGGGCAGAAAACGGCAGCCCAACATGTAATGAATGATATCGATCAACCAACCATGCTCGAATATATCTTGGCCTCCGTGCGAGCCCGTCTGTGTGTTCTCGCTCCTCGTCTCTCTCAAGGAACGGCGGGTTGGCTCTTTGCCGTCAATTGAGATCGGTTTGCTCACACTCCTGTCCCACATGTCAGTGATATGCCAAGAGGAGGTGCGTTGACCAACTGGCCATACGCGTACTTGGTTTTGCACCTTCATACTACTCCTCCCTCCATCACAGTTTACAGGGCGCGCTTCATTATGATGCATTTCTCTCAATGCATTTCCACCACCAGAGAGACTTTAGACGCGTTTGGTTTAATGCTCAATTAATTAGGGCATGGTAACCGCAATCAAGTCCACAATTTTCTCTCCATGTACTGTACTACTACGGAGTGGAGTAAGTGCATGCATGTGTGTACCCGGGGTGGAAGCACTGCATGCATGTGTGTACGCATTATTTCCTCTAGTAATAGACGCCGTGCTATAACTACCAATGCTATTTTTCAGGCCGATTGCTAGTCGCCTTGGTCCCACAGATTTTTTTCTTTTTTCTGAAGCGTGCTGTATAAACAGTGACGGATGGAGTAGTATGAGCGGATCCAAAGAAGAGCGTACGGATGGTTGCTTCTTCAGAGCAACTTACAGTGGGAAAGGTGGGGCTTATGATTTGACTGCTCATTACTCACTATTAATGCGGCGCAACGACCGGGTTGAGTCTCCCATGCGGTTGTGCACTACCCCCTCGGTTCTTAAATATACTCCGGAGTATTTGTCTTTCTAGAGATTTCAACGAGTGACTAGTCAAATATTTGTCTTTTTAGATATTTCAAATGGACTGGCACATACAGATGTATATAGACATATTTTAGAGTGTAGATTCACTCATTTTGCTCCGTATGTAGTCACTTGTTGAAATCTCTAGAAAGACGAATAGAATATTTAGGAACGGAGGGAGTACACATACGAAGCAAAATGAGTGAATCTACACTCTAAAATATGCCCATTTGAAATTTGTAAAAAGACAAATATTTAGGAACGAAGGAGTATAATTTTGTGCATGGCACATGGACCCGGATGATGAAGAGGCTTCTGGCAATGCTATCAAGCTTCCATCATTTGTTTACATAATTGACGTACTATACAAATAATTTTCCAGCGACATGAAATTGTACAATGGTGTGAGCTTTCAGCTTTTGTTTCGCGTGTCTTGCCATCGATGCTCTTTCGGAAACAATAAAAAACTAACTTCCTTGCTAATGCATGTCAATTATTAGCAGATCAGAGCTAATAATTACATCACAACTAAAGACAGAGTTGTGAGAAGGTGTTAAATTAAAACTGATCCATGCTTTCATTGGCAGCAACGTCCCCCCAGCTCTGTCTAAATCAACAAGGCATGTTGGGAAAAAAAGTAGCTGCCTGGAGCATGCAACATTCCGATCATTTTGTGCAGTTCCACTAAAATAGAGCTGAGCGTCCCTGTTCCAAAGATATTAAGTGTGATTACGATAATAGAGGACTGCTGATGAAACAATAAACACACAAATAGAAGCCGGTCACCTTTGCAGTCTCTCTTAAGACTAACTAGTTGGAGAAGATTATGCTCGGAGTTGGATGAGGAGGATAGAGCAAAACCAATCTCCCTTTGTGCAGTCGCACTGAAATGTAGAGACGTTGCCCATGTGACATTTTAGTAGAACTGCACAAAACACTCTTAAGAAAAAAGTGATCTGTGCAGTTCACCAAAAGGTCGCAATAGCAACGAGTGGAAAGGAAACAATTAGTAGCCAATAACAGTTAATGACACATGCGACGACAAAAAAGAAGCATATCCCTTGTCCTAAGGGAAGATAACAACACGGTTGTGTTTGTCTAAAACAGTGTGAGGACGAGAATGCAATATGTAAAGTACGCCGGACGAGCTACGTTTTGGGCAAAGAACTATGGAAGATCCACATGCAGCGACGTGGGAAGACGGGCAGTGGAGCAAGGCCGGAGGGGATACCTGGAGGTCGTCGGGATGTAACTAGGTGAGCGGTGGCGGGCGGAATCTGCGAGCAGGTGGCGTAGGCCCTGTTGCGCCGGAGCTTGGTCAGAGAGAACGACGTGTACCGCAGATCGGGACGTGCTGCCTCGGCGCCGTCAAACGGAGAAACGATGCACTTCCTCCCTTTCCCCTGGCTGACGGGATGCGGCCGGATCAGTGACCAACGGTGAGAGAGAGAGAGAGAGGCCACCGCACTCCCTTTCCCCCGGCGGACGGGATGCGGCCGGATCAGTGACCAACGGTGAGAGAGAGAGAGAGAGGCCACCGCAGCCTTGTGTGAGATACTCTAAAGAGCGACAAACTAGGCAGGCAGGCTCCATTGTATATAGTGAGCGGACTACCTTTTTCTCCATAAAAATCGTTTTATATTCTGTGTACGTGCCATTGAGCGCTATAACTTTATTTAAAAATAACGCGGCAACGCGTCAAGTAGAACTTTGTTTCGTGCACGCGTGGTACACGACCTCCCTAGGTAAACAACCGCTACAGGCGTTCAAATTAGCACGTGGGCTACCATTTCGTAAAGAAATGAGCTCCACCATGTACCCGCGCGGGTGTGGCTGGGCACGAAGCGTGAGTACGTGCACGGTGCACCTATTCTCTTCTTGTATACGTACACCACCTATGTGGGGTTGTGTGAGAGAGATACAAACCTAGAGAGATATAGTGTGTGGGTTCTTGAGAGTTTTTTTTGGGGGGGGGGTCAATCAAAAAATGTAACATACGCAATGTGTGTGAAATAGAGTCCTGGATATAACATATATATAGAGGGGGCGATCCACGAGAAGAGAGTGGAGGTATCATCGGCTTGAGGTGTCCATAGAATCGAAGAGAGGGATGATGTGTGTGTGTGTGTGCGCGCGCGATCGATAAAGAGTGCCATCGAATATGTGTGTGCCCACGTCAAAGATATAGAGTGGCTGGCCTACTAGAACATGAGATGGGACATGTGCAGTTTGTCTCTGTGGCATGGATACCTACCTCAGCGCTCGACCATCGGTGTGTGGTGGGGGAAGAGGGAGGCCCAATTAACTATAGAGGTACAATGGCTGGTATATGTGTGGAGGAGGAGAGAGGCCTACCTCATGTATTAAGGAGATCGATCTGCCTCATGTATTAAGGGAGATCGATCGGCATCCATGCATATGTGCAGGAGAGGAATAAGGATGGGAGAGAGACAGAGCTAGAGTGTTGGAGGGGGTGGTAGTGGAGTTGCTTCTAACAAATGGTGGGATAGGCTTGCTAGACAAACGGAGGGCACGCCCGCAATATCAATAAGAGAGGAGATGGCTGCTTGTTGTCTGTGCACGTGTGTGTGAGAGACGGGTCAGGAGGCATGCACGAATGATGAGGGGGGACGATGTGGCTGTGGTAAGCAGACGTAACTAGATAGGACGATCAATCACCCTTTGTTAGAGAAATGAGAGACATAACTTGTGAGGTACGTCGATCGATGGGGGGGTAGTTAAAGTCGATCTAGGTATATGTTGGGAGATCGATCGGTATACATGCATGTGTGTGTTAGAAGCAAATGAGGCACGAGGAGAAGGATAGAGAGAGAGGGATACACGTAGGAGGTGGTACGAGAGGCATACTATATCGAGGGGGGAGGAGTGTGCGGGTACGAGAACGATGAAAAGAGTGGTGGGAGTGAGGCATGGACGGTGACAAGAGAAGAGGGGAAGCTTGTGTTTATGCTAGGCACACCTGGCTAGAGAGGCATATCGATCGGTGTGTGCCGTAAAGAAGGAGCTGGGGGGCCTACACACACCGTGGGTGAACGACCTAAAGTGAAAAAACGAATTTGCGCGATGGAGCTAGAGAATGCCGAGGGAGGGTGAGAGGGATGCGGGCGTGTGCATGCACAAGAGAAAGTTAGCGCTAGCTACAAAGATAAGAGGGTTGTGTGGGTGTAAAAGACGAATAGAGATCATATATACTTCATTATAAAAAGCGAATTCGGATATTTGAAGAATTTATCATAGTGTTTCAAACCGACGCATGTGTGAATATATATAACGGTGATACACATGGTGTGGTTATGAACATGTTATACTACATTTAATATATTTTATCTCTACTCTTATAAAAAACGGAGTTGTTGATGATGGTGTGCCTGCATCCTGCATTATAGGCCGTCCGATTTATATATGGCAGATAGCAAGGAAACTATGATGGTTGAAGTTGGCAACAATCATGATTGTAGATTCTTATTGAAATAGAGAAACGAATTCAAATTTAGTTCGAATTGCAGCGGTAGTATAGACATTTGGAATGCACTAAAATGTTGGTATGAGTAGGTTACATGCATTATACAACAAGCGAAAAAATTTAATCGGACATAACATGGATTCATACTCCGTCCTTCCATCTATATAGGGCGTAATGAGATTTTTAAGACCGCCTTTGACTATTGACAAGATTAATAGTACATGACATGCACAATGTGAAAATTATATCATTGAAAGAACCTTTCACAGACAAATTTAACGGTGTGCTTTGTGTAAGTTGCATGTCATATATCATTGCTCTAATATTTGGTCAAAGTTAGCATCAAAAAACGCATTAGGCCCTATATAGATGGAAGGAGGAGTAGCTTTGAATAGCATTTGTATAGTAAAACGGGGCAAGACTCTCTCTTTGTGTGGTGTGAATAGTTTTTTTTGTTTTCTTTTTGGTTGAGGGAAGTGTGAATTTATTTGGTACGTACAATTACAATATTACTACACGTTAGGCTTGTCCCTAAAATTCAACCCGCGTCTTGTTATATCCCGAAAATTCAGATATCGTGCTCCCAAAACTGGCGCCTTCACAACCCGCGCCTTGCTATCCCGAAATTACAACGTGCGCGAAAACTCCCTCCAGCTGCCAAATCCCGACACGCGAAATCCCCCTTCTAACCCTGAGCCGAAAGGGCCGCTAGTTCAAATCGGTGGGGGGTACTTTTGTAACACGCCCTACATTTTGGACAAGCGCGTCCCTAAGTCATGCTTCACCCCCTCCCATCGCCCCCTTTTCGCCATTGAAATCCCAGGCCGCCATAACCTCTCCGCTCCAGCCGCGAAACCCCACCCTCCTCCGCCCGCCACGTCACCGCTGCCCAGCCGGAGCCTCTTCCCCGACGACGTCGTTCACCGCAACAGCTCGACGTCCCACGTCCACCTCCCCGGATGAGGATCCGTCGTCCATCTCGCCGTCCCGCCGGTTCAGCCGCCCCGTCCTCCACCTCCAAGGAGCTGCTCTGACGATCGCCTCGTCTATCGCGGCTGCTCCATCCCCATAGCGCCGCCTTAACCTGCTCCACCGGAACCGCAGCATCCTCACCGACTCCTCGGACGAAGCCGAGGCCTACTCGGCGCCACAAAAGAGGTTGTACACTCATCGCATCGCACCTTCTCCTTAACTCGACCTCCCGGCGCCGACGGTGCTCCATCCCGCACCCCCATGGAGCGGCTACCTTGAAGCCGGCGCCGCGGGCGACATCTCCATGGTGGCTCTCCCGAGTGCGAGGCCCCTTCGGCGGCGGCGTCCATACCAGCCGGATCGGCTGCTGCTGCTGCTCCGGCTCTCGCTCGCTCGCTCGCTCGCGCTGCTGCTGCTACTCCAGCTCTCGCTCGATCACTCGCTCGCCCAGCTGCTGCTGCTGCTCTCCCCCTCGCTCGTGCTGCTGCTCTGCTCCGATTAAGCCACACTTCAGTCGATTAAATCGACTTTTGGGTCAGTCGATTTTCAGGGGTTGGGGGGGCTCGTCGGAGTTAAGGAAGAACCACCCGCAGCGGGGACGGTGGCTTGCCGGAGAGGTACCCCACTATATATCTTAGGGTTCAGGGTGGGGGGCGGGGGCCTAGAGGGCTGGCCAGGGCGGCGGTGGCGAGTTGTTTCGGGGCGGCGAGGCGGCGCTGGGGCCGGCGGTTCGGCCGGTGGTGGCTGGCGGCTCAGGGGGGTGCAGGTTGAAGATGAACTGCAGGCCCTCCCTAAACTACATGTCAAGTGCCTCTCTGCTACCATTGCGTTCAGTTTTGACAGTAGCATTCAGATTCCATAGTAAATTTTAGTTTCGACAGTTAAGTTCAGAGTCAACAGTTTTTACCTCATCTGTTGTAGTCAGGTGGTTTTTGGTGATGTTAATTTTACATCCATTTTACATCATCTATTGGAGATGCTATTAGAATCCCACTTGAGATTGACGATGTCTATCTTGTGCTGCTTCAGCCTTGACGTCTCACGGCTCACTGGAGCTGCTCCAACGACAGAACGATCCATCACAATAGAGCAGTGCCCTGGACGCCGTCTACAGATTCCTCAGATCTTCCTCCACACCTCCGACAGCCACCTCTGCCTCAACTGCTTCAGCGACCAACCCAATGATGCTGAGGTCGACACGGCTACAGCAAAGAGGTTGTAGACTTGTTGCATCACTTATTACTATACATTCACGTCGATCCATTAGGGCTATTTTGGTTCAACAGAAAAACGTCGATCCACTGGTTGTTACCATCACTCTAAATTTCTGCATGCTCTCCTTACATAATCTCACCATCTTTTTTCGTATGCATGTCAGATATTGTACACAGTCATGCTGAACATGTAGAGAAAAAGAAAAGAGTTTTGCGCGGCAATACAATGTCATGCAGACATCGCTCCATGGTGGGTTCAATGGAAAACCCTCCCCACCCCTCTCCAGATTGTAATCCAGAGGAAGATATCTGTTCTGAGGTGGATTCAGACGCCGCTGACCACTCCTATTTACCCCCAAGGTGTTTGCTCTACCTTGGCATGATGATGTTAGTCATATCATGCATATGTTGCCTTGCAGTGCCTACTTTTTACATCATATATGTCATCTGCTTAGTTTAGACATGTTCTGTAATGCCACATGTTTAGTTTGTATATCATATATGGGAATTATGCAGTCTCATGTCTTTTAGCCAGCCATAATATATGTGAAATGTGCAATGCCATCCTGTTTAACCAAGCATCATATATTTGAATGATATCTTGCCCATCCTTTTCTTCATTACATTTCCATTTGTCAACAATGTTTGTACATTAAACTACTCTTCCTGTGAATCAGCCATTTAGGTGGGAGATGGAAAAATCTGGAGTGAAAACAAGGCCTTCAGAGCAGACAGTGCTACTTGTCGAAGCAGATCTCTTGTTGGGTCCCGATAGCTCCTCAGAGATGGATTCAGAGACAGATGACCAGTCCTATTTGCCCACTGAGGTGTATGCTCTAACTTGGCACGGTTATACTGCTCATATCATGCATACGGTGTCTTGCATTGCATAGTTTGGACATCATATACACAATATTCAACACCATGTTCTTAGTTCAGACATCATATCGAATGCCCTTTGTTTAGCATATAAATCACATATGTGAATTAAATGATGCGATCCTGATTACTTAGATAACATGTAGGTGAATTATGTCATGCGATCCTGTTTAGTTATTCATCATATCTTTGAATTATGTTATGCTATGCTATCCAGTTTAGATAGACATCATATATGTGAAATTATGTCATGCTATCCGTTTTAGTTAAACAATATACATGTAAACTATTTCATGCCCTCTTTTTTCCACACTATCTATTGCATGTGTCTCTCATACAATGTCTGTACATTCAACTATGTTTCCTGTTTATCAGCCATTTGAATTGGAGCGGGTGATGCCAGTATCTAGCGGACTAAAAACACGGTCTTCAAATAAAACAGTGCTACCTCTTGGTGGAGATAGCACCCCGGTTGTACATGCACAAGAACCAGCCCTACCACACATAACCCAAACTCTCGCAGATTGTACCCCTACTGCGATGGATAGAGAACCAGCTTCACCCAATCTAACCCCAACCGCAGCCGATAGTAACCCAGTTCCTGTTGACACAGCACCATCTCCACCATAGAGCTCCCAAACAAGAGCAGTTAGTAAGGCAGCTCCAGTGCCCAAAGGGCCAGTACTATCACGACGAACCCCAACTCCACCAGTTAGTACGCCTATTCCTGTGGAGGAAGCACAACCAGCTAGTCGTAGTTTAGCATCTATCGCATTTGATGTTGTTAAATCGTATGTGCGTATCTTCCCATCTTGGAAATATTATACTGAAGATGAAGGAAAATGCCAGTTGCAAGTGTTTGTCCAGGAGTTATGTGTAAGTAATGTTATTCATGGCAATTACTTTGCTTCGTCCCATACATCCTACCTCCATGATGGTTATAATACAGCAAATTTTCCCATTTTTCTCTATAGAGAAGGACCAATTTGGAAACTCAGGATGAGGTAACCTGTGCTAATACCTCTGCTATCTTCAAGAATGCTTGGTGGCAGTATCGGAATTACCTGAAGAAAACATACTTCACCGGCAAAGAAACTCATCAAATTCCCTTACGTTCTCCTGAGACACATTTACTGGACGATGACTGGGAACGCCTTGTTCTGTACTGGTCCCGAACCAAGAATGTGGTAAGGTCTATGAGCTCATTTTCTATTTTTAAGTATTATATTCTTGCGTCTTACTGTACTCTGTTCATGTAGAACAAGTGCCTAAACCTAAAGAACAACTGTTCTAATTTAAGATTCCATTGCTATCATAGTTTAAAAAAGCGCTAGGCGTTAATTGTGCGTTTTGCCACCGCCTTGCGCTTTACTGACCAAAGCGCATGCTTATGCGCAGTTATGCACAGATTATGCGTAGTTATGCGCAATGCGTTTTGCCAACGCCTAGAGCCTAGGCGCACTTAAGCGCTCGCTTAGGCGCGCCTTTTTTAACTATGATTGCTTTGCTCTTGTATCACCTTATTTACTCATACAAACTTATTTTTAAATTGAAGGATCCAATAGAAACTCCAATGGCACAGCAGGTATATTCACGCATGTTTCTTTAACAGGCTTGCTCTTATCAATAGCTCTGTTGATTTCAATTTCAATTGTGTATACAGTTGACTTTCATATCATGCACATTACTAGCATCACAACAGAGCCAATAGTGTTGTTGTACATGTAGACCCGTGGTACCCATCTGAAATCTTGTTGTGCCGTGTAGTTTCCCACGCTTTGTATTGTTTCACTACTGCTTTGTCTTGAACTGATATGATTTGAACCGTGTCTCTATTTTGATTTGGCAAGACAATGCAGTGACCATAGGACATAGATATATGTTTGTTTGATGCTTTTATTATGTACTAGTACTTGGCAATAGAAGACTTGGTAGTTTAATCCTGTCCACCTTACTAATGAACTGGTTCACCGAAATGAGTTTCATATACCAGTACATGCTAAACTTGTTATGTGTCTGCTTGTTTCTTCTTTTAGAATGCTGACAGAATATTGGGGAAGAGTGCCTTATTAAGCAATGGTAAAGGAAGTAATGCAGATAAGGTTCAGGATAGTGACACATCCTTGTTGGTCTCCAACAAAGCTGATAAAGCAGCTAAGGAAGACTATCTTGAAGATAGCGAGACAACCCCAAAGTCCTGTCTTGGTTTAGTGTTCGAGTTACTGGCCACTACCGCTTGCACAAGCTATTCAAACTCACTGTCTGAATCAGTTCGTTTTCTTGAGTCACAACTACAAGCTGAAAGACATCGATCAGTTGTGCTGCGACAAGAAGCGGAAGGACTGCGGAAGTCCCTGGAGCATTCAGATGCATACTTTTTGGTGCAACAGCAAGCGTTGGAGGATTTTAGCGCCAAACAGGACAAAGCTAATCAGCTTGCTAAGCTTATTGCCAGCATGGTGGATACCCAGGATAACGTTTCTTGAGCTCTTCTGAAGTTGTTTCAGTTATGCTCTTGTTTTGCTGCCGCGTTTATTTGCACTGGTGGCCAATTTTGACGGCCAGTGTATGTAATGTGCTGCTTTGTTCCCTATATTTGCACTGGTGGCGAACTTTGATGCCCAGTGGATGTAATATGTGTAATAGCGGTAATAGGCTAGCGTTAATTGCTTGCTTATTTATTTCCTTATTGTCTTGTTTAGTTGTTTGCTTGTAGTCACTGCAGTTCTTTTTCTGTTTTTTTCTAGTGGCCACAATAGCCTATTTTTGGTAACTAGGCCAAAATAATCATGGCAACACACGGACTGTTGTAACCATGGGCCTCCGGCAGGCCGTATGATCCATGGGCCTTCGTCCGGCCGTAGGATCCATTGGCCTTCTATACGGGCCTTAGGGTCCATGGGCCTTCTACGGGCCGTAGGGTCCATGGGCCTTCTACGGGCCATACGATCGATGGGCCTTCTACGGGCCGTACTATCCATGGGCCTCATACGGGTCGTAGGATCCATGGGCCTTCTACGGGGTGTATCATCATTTCGCCAATCATGGGCCGTACTATTCGTGGACCATAACGGGCCGTTAATAGGCCGTATTTGATAACTCTATGAAAACAGCCCAACAGGTTTTTTTTGACATGAAAATGGCCCAACGTATTAACGGTCCGCAAACGGGCCGACTGTAACGACGGGCTGAATTTGGCCCACAAGCAGAAAATGACAGTAACGGGCCGTATGTAACCGAATGCTGCAAATGAGCCCAAGAATCAATGGGCCCTGAGATGGCCGAAAGATAACTTGGGCTGGAAACGGCCCAATGGAATAACGGGCCGTTAATGGGTATAAAGTGATACACTATTCATTACGGGCCAGTTTCACCACAGGCCGTTAATGGGCCAAGAGTTACAAAGGTCCTCATATGGGCCAAAAGAAGTCATGGGCCACAC
Organism: Aegilops tauschii subsp. strangulata; assembly: GCF_002575655.3. Taxonomy (NCBI): domain Eukaryota; kingdom Viridiplantae; phylum Streptophyta; class Magnoliopsida; order Poales; family Poaceae; genus Aegilops; species Aegilops tauschii. The sequence continues at coordinate 383,538,609 of NC_053037.3, read as the reverse complement.
ATGGGCCGGAAGTTAAAACGGGCTGAATCATATTGGACGGCCCAGATGACGCTACTGGGCCTAATTCAGATATGGCGTAACGGGCCCTGGGTTAGCGGGCTGTAAATGGGCTATATGCGAACAGGCCGTTAACAGGCTTTCCGTGGGCCGGCCCGCCACCTTTTGACCAAGTCAAACGGGCCGGCCTTTTCACAGGAATGGGCCTCTGTTGGGCCGTGCCACGTGTCGCCGTATCATAGGCGCCTTCGGTCCAATGAGCGGATGACATCTGTCCCAACGGTGAGCCGACACGTGTTTCCTCCAGCCAATGATGATTTTACACGTGGAAAATCTCCATTGGTCGGGGCTATTAACGGGTTATCGGATCCAAAACCCGACCCGATAGCTTAACGGCGTTCCGTTACGGTGGATGCCACGTGTCGGTCACCCTTGACGAAAGCACTTCTGTGACGCGCGATTTATCGTCATGGAAGTGGACACTTCCGTGATGATAATTTTGGTAATGTCATGGAACACTTCTACGACAGCACAGGTATGACAATCTTGATTCTGTCATAAAATCGTCATGGATGTACATGCATGACAAAAAACGCGACCTACTGTGACAAACACGTATCATCACGGAAGTGTATTTTTTTGTAGTGTATACATGTTCCTCTGACTATGAGATTATGCAACTCCCGAATACCGGAGGAACACCTTGTGTGCTATCAAACGTCACAACGTAACTGGGTGATTATAAAGATGCTCTACAGGTGTCTCCGAAGGTGTTTGTTGGGTTGGCATAGATCGAGATTAGGATTTGTCACTCCGTGTATTGGAGAGGTATATCTGGGCCCTCTCGGTAATGCACATCACTATAAGCCTTGCAAGCAATGTGACTAATGAGTTAGTTACGGGATGATGCATTACGGAACGAGTAAAGAGACTTGCCGGTAATGAGATTGAACTAGGTATTGAGATACCGACGATTGAATCTCGGGCAAGTAACATACCGATGGCAAAGGGAATAACGTATGTTGTTATGCGGTTTGACCGATAAAGATCTTCGTAGAATAGGAGCCAATATGGGCATCCAGGTTCCGCTATTGGTTATTGACCGGAGATGTGTCTCGGTCATGTCTACATAGTTCTCGAACCCGTAGGGTCCGCACGCTTAACGTTCGATGATGATTTGTATTATGAGTTATGTGATTTGATGTACCGAAGGTTGTTCGGAGTCCCGGATGAGATCACGGACAAGACGAGAAGTCTCGAAATGGTTGAGACATAACGACTGATATATTGGAAGGATATATTCGGACACCAGAAGGGTTCCGAAGTGTATCGGGTATTTTTGGAGTACCGGGAGGTTACCGGAACCCCCCAGGGAGTCTATGGGCCTTATTGGGCCCTAGTGGAGAAAGAGGGCAGCAAGCAAGGTGTGGGGCGCGCCCCCTAGGCCCAAACCGAATTGGTTTAGGGTTTGGGGGGCCGACCCCCTCTTTCCTTCTCCCCTCCTCCTCTTTCCTCCTTCTCCTAGTAGGAATAGGAAGGGGGGGCTACTTGGAGTAGGATTACCCCCCTGGCGCGCGCCTCCTCCTAGGCCGGCCTCCTCCTCCCTCCCTCCTTTATATACGTGGGGAGGGGGCACCCCAAAGGACACACAAGATTTGTCTTAGCCGTGTGCGCTATCCCCCCTCCACAGTTACACACCTCGGTCATATCGTTGTAGTGCTTAGGCGAAGCCCTGCATCGGTAAATTCATCATCACCGTCATCACGCCGTCGTGCTGACGAAGCTCTCCCTCGACACTCAGCTGGATCTAGAGTTCGTGGGACGTCACCGAGCTGAACGTGTGCAGATCACAGAGGTGCCGTACTTTCGGTACTAGGATCGGTCGGATCATGAAGACGCACGACTACATCAACCGCGTTGTCATAACGCTTCCGCTTTCGGTCTACGAGGGTACGTGGACAACACTCTCCCCTCTCGTTGCTATGCATCACCTAGAAGGATCTTGCGTGTGCGTAGGAAAATTTTGAAATTACCGCATTCCCCAACAGTTCCCCTCACATAGAGGAGAAAGTGATTGGTGGAAATGTGGATCCAGATCTCCTCTCTCTTTGCCCCCAAAAACTAGCAAGAATCCATGGAGGGATTGAGAGATAGCAAGCTCAAAGAAGGTCAACAACGGGGGAAGAACACGAGCTCCAAGGATAAGGTTCATTGGGGAAGAAGACCCCCTTTTATAGGTGGGGAAAATCCAACTGTTATGCTCACAACCCGCACAGAGCGGTACTACCGCTCATGGGAGCGGTAGTACCGCTGCAGCCTTTTTAAGGACACCAACACTGACACAACTTCTGCAAACAGACTCCAAATTCAAGGAAACCAAGTTTGTTGATAAGCTAACGACTAGGGCTAACACAATCTTGATATAAATAACAATAAGAATAAAATTAGAAAAGGCCCATAAGAAAATGGTGAGAACCCTTCCTCGAATAAGACCGGTAAAACCTCCAACACCGAAAACGCAATAGAAGTAGCATGTGAACTCCGTTTTCGATGAACTCGAGCTTGTCAAGAAGATGACCATAAACTCCAAATCTCACTAGGAGAAAACCAAACAAGAACCAAGAAAGATGATGCAAGCATGCAATGGTTTGAGCTCTCTACGAACGATACGATCAAGCTACTCACTTGAGAGCCCCCCTTGATAGTATGACAATCGATCCTATAACCCGGTCTCCAAACTACCACCATGATACCGGTAAAATAGAGAACCTATCAAGGCCAAACCTTTGCCTTGCACATAGTCCACTTGAGCTAGATGATGACGATCTTGACTCCCTCAAGTTGGACCACCTTTCTTGATTGCGTTGGCTCGATGAAGACTAGATGTTTGCTCCCCCATACTCTACTATGGGTGAGCCGCTCTTTGGCACATCTTCACAAGTCCATAGACACCACAATGGATGGCAAGCTTCAAGGATGATCTGTTCGTGATGCTCCACTTGAACTTGCACACCGCAACCTAACCCCACAAAGAACTCTCACGAATACCATGATTTAGTACACAAAGCGTAATGGACAATGCTTACCATACCATGGGATCACTTGATCCCTCGGTACATCTTGTATGCTTTGTGTGTTGATCAACTTGATTCACTCTTGACTTAGTCTTGATCAACCTTGAATCTTTCCAACTCTCTTCATTTGGATGATGTCTTGAAGGTAGACATGAATGATCACATGCTCTTCTTCTTCAAGACATGCTTGAAATAAGCTCAACACTCACATGACCAAACTTTGGATAATTCCTTAATAGCACCTTGGTCAACTCATAAACTCCTTGAAACCAACACATGGACTTCAAGAAAAGCCTACGGAGAAATCCTTCAAATATAACTCAATGCAACCATTAGTCCATAGAGAATGTCATCAATTACCAAAACCACACATGGGGGCACCGCATGTCCTTTCAATCTCCCCCATTTTGGTAATTGATGATAATCACTTTCAGGAGAGTTTATATAAGGAATTATGCATCACCATGCAATGCAACAACCAATGATGCGTGAGAATGAGATGCAAATGCTTAGGAACAAAATCAAAGCAAGGAGAAAATCTGAAAACTTCTCCACAAAAATCTCTGAAACTTCCCCCCCATTGGCATCGATTGCCAAAATGGGCGAAAAGCTTAGAAGGCCAATATAAAAAGTGTTCCTCCATAAATTGTGTATTTCTCAATAAGAGAGTGGAATGCCATACACATATCCAAAGGTAAATACTTGGAGGAAGACAAACTATATTGAGCCACAAAGATTGCTAAAGAAAGATATGCCACAAAGACATAACAAAGAGAGACACAAGCAATCAAGCAATCAAAAGATACCAATTGAAGCAGGCAACCAACGGATATCAATTGAACCAACTAGACCAAAGATCCTATGAGCCACATGAATAAAGGATATTATGATACGAGCAAAGGAGTGTTTTAAAGAAACTAGAGAAGCTCCCCATGATTTGTGCACAAGTAATTTGGATACAAAGTGCACAAAATAGGATCATAACTCCCCCAAAATCAATAGAAACTTAAAACAAGTGCAAGTGAGCATATAGGAAACAAATACTAGCACTTGCAACGAACGCATGGTTGAGCAACATGTAAAAGAGGCAACTTAAGAATAGGCTCAACCAAAACCGATGTGTGTGAGTCATGGCAAAGCACTTGAGAAGACTAATATACGGATGAGCATTAAGCATCAACATAGTCTTGGATAAATGAGATACAAGGTGCAAGACATGTCCTTCCCACACACACAACAAGCAAATGGATACACAAGCTTACTAAAAAGAGAAATAAAAACCAAGCTTGTGACAACCCATGGTGAAGATAGAAAGTGAAAGCCTCATCAAGACGAGGGATACCAATTAGGATGGCAAAAAGCCTCGTCAAGACAAGCATGAGGAAAATGATCTTCACCACACAAGAGCGCATCAAGATGCAACGAGATATGACCCGCACTCAAGGCACACACTTTCACGGAGCCACCAAAGAAATAACATGAGAAAGAAACGGTGGACGTGAAAGAGGGGGATATCAACTAGATATGCAACTTATCTCAAGTGTATAAGATTCTAGGTAGATGAAAATCATGATGATATCAATCCACAAAGAAGGATGTACACATGAAATAGTTACAAAAAGGAAAGAACAAGATATCCACAAGGAAGTCATAAATATACCAATAAGATATTTGCTTGAAAGCATAACACTTGGCTAGATATGGTCTTATTGTATATAAATGAAGTCCAACCACACATCCATCAAAGACATCACAACTAGCAACAAGAGATCATCGTTAGGATGCTTTGAGAAAGGAAACAAGTATCACAAGATATGAAATGGATATCATGCCAAGATGCAACCTACACAAGGTTGAATGCAAGAGAGGAAAGCATGAATAGATACTTGTTACCGAGATAGCATTTTAAGGATGCAGAAAATACCAATTGAAGGTATTAGATAGTAGTTCATTTAACATTCTAACTTGACTCCAATAAGCACATGGTGACACCACCTTCCTTGTGAGTGAGTCGAGCATCCAATGTATCTCCAATTGTTCCTAGAACAACAACACAAACAAAATGGTACCCAAACTCATTGGGACCAAAGAGTTAGAGAACCAACAATACATAGGACAAACTCCACATAAATATGTGCATATAGATATGAAAATGAATTTCATGCACATCTCATCCAATTTGAGACTTGGTGGAGTTTCCCCTATATATTGGTTCAAAGAAAGAAAGCATGCCAAAGAGACTACATGAAGTTAATATGCATGCTCAAGACTCTCAAGAACCGATACCAATTGACAAAGAAATACCAAGTGAAGAAAAGATACCAAATGAATAAATCATCACTTGGAGGATATCAACTCAAAGATACATCAAGGAATGAGATGTCCATTGATACACACGAAAAGAAAGATGTCAAACTCCCAAGAGAGATAATGGTTCCAAACAAACCAAGTGCTCTACAAAGTTTCATGATGGCACAAAGTACCAAAAAGAAACGGTTTGTATTCCACCAATACACACTTGATAAGGATCACAAGGTGGGCGTTCTAAGAAAAAGGATAGCTCCCCCAAGCATTGTGCATTATAGTGAATTTGCATTTGAATACAAAAAGCACCAGATGGGATCACCACTTTCACTATATCTATACAAACACTAGACAAGTTCAAGGAAATAACAAGATCCACAAGTGGTATGGAATACAATGGGAGTTGACACAATCCTCGGCAAGAGATAAGGCAAATAAAATCAAAGGCCAATGTAAAGATGATCAATAATTTCTACCACACAAATGATTACCAATTGTCAAGAGACAAGAAGTATTTGGAAATGATTCCCGGTGGTAGATGTCAAAGATATCCATCATCATTTTCAGACCAAATACAAAAGCAAATTGCAACTTGTAGAGCTAACATGACACCTAGGAACAAGATAATTTACAATATCAATTCTAGGTGACAATATCTCAAATGTACACATTTTCTAGGCTAGTAATTTGCACATAGCACATTACTCCCCCATAATGTGATACCAAAGAAAACTTCACGAGAGGCAATAAGAACCCAACAAGAGCTAATTAATGGACTATTTAGAATTTGAATTTCTCATGAGAAGACATACCACATAGAGACTAGATAAACTTGTAATATCAATACTAGATGGTATTCCTCATGTACACGCATTTATAGGATTATGAGGTGCACAAGGCACATCACTCCCCCACAATGGGATATTCCATTAATCTCTCACAAGAGCCAACTAAGATACAAACAAGACGCACAAGGGCTCAATGTACGACACACATGTACATGATGTGCAAACCAACAAACACATACTTGATTTCTCAAGATAAGCAAATTGGAGGCACACCATATACAAACACATGCAAGGAACAAAACAAACACATGCAAATGGGCAAGTAACTTTCAATGTAAACACATTAAGTACAAGTTACCGCAAGGAGGCACATTGGATATAAGATAGAAACTTGATAACCCAATTGGCTTGGCTTGAGACAATAAGAATGATGAAGCCCCCTTAATTCTTCATAATGTAGCCAAGTCTCCAATGCCCTCCAAAGACACCTATTGATCAAGTTTGAGCTTGTTGGTCCCCAACCAAGTTGGGTCCTAAGAGGTTAGTTACAATAGGCTTGGCAACCCAAATGGTTCTTTGCTTGAAACCACTTTGAGTACCAACAAACTTGGCAAACACATTGCCAACCTTATCCTTCCCAAGAGAATAGATATCATCATTAATAATTGGGTTGGATAAGTTACCACTAGTGCATGAAGAAGCGAGGTGACCTTTCTCACGACATAGGTAGCAACGTCTACTCTTCACTTTCTTCTCACTTGATTTCTCACCTTGAGAAGCATTAGCTTGAGTTTTCTTGGGAAGAGGCCTTTCTTCAACTTGAGGTTGAGCATGAGAATGAACTTGTGGCGCTTCCCTTGTTGCTTGTCACTAATGGCCTTCTTCTTCAAAGGGCAAGATCTAACATGGTGCCCTTCAATTTTGCACTTGAAGCAAATGATCTTGGCCGAATTATTGACTTGTTTTTGGCCCTTCTTCTTGTTGCTCTTGGACTTCTTCTTCTTATTGGAGTTATCCAAGTCCACCTTTGTCATTGGGGGATTTTTGCACACTCAAGATATTTGTTGAGTGTGGCCTTCCCTTCAAAACACTTTTCCAAGTCTTTCTTCAAAGAAGTGACTTGGGCCTTGAGCTCTTTGATTTCCTCTACATGGTTAGTCTCAACACAAGCACTAGAGGAAGTATAAGCTTCATCGTTATCGCAACAAGGCAAGGAAAGCAATTCATCACAAGATGTACCAATGTTATGCATGGATGAATTACGAGGACTAGCACAAGGCAATTTAGCATTTTGACTAAAAGTAGTGCTAGTATCCACATGAGGCTCACTAGATGTTACCTTAGAAATCATGGCCTCATGAGCTATCTTTAGCACATTATGGGATACTAGAAGATCATCATGAGAGCTTGAGAGCTTTTCATGGCTTTCTTCTAATTTCCCATAATTGCTAGATAGCAACTCAAGTTGAGCCCGTAGCTCAACATTCTCCTTCAAAATGGATGCTTCACAAGTAATAGAGTTAGTAGCACAAGCATCATCATTAACAACAATAGGAGAGGACAACTTGGCAAGCTCTTTTAAATAAGAATCTTCAAGTTGAGCATGAGACTCGGTGAGTTTGATGAGCTCACCCTTGATGACCCTTGAGCCATTTTTGAGGTGCTCAAAATCCTCAAGGAGTCTAGCATGAGCAACTTCAAGCTTAGAATTTTTAGTTTTAAAAACATTGACCACCTCAAGAGCTCTATCATGAGATTCCTTCACTCTAGATAATTCTAGAGCAAAAGTCTCCTCAAGAGATTCCTTCACTCTAGATAATTCTAGAGCAAAAGTCTCCTCAAGAGATTCCTTGGTGGTTTGTTCAAGTTCAAGAGCTTGGGAGAGGTTCGCAATCTCATTAGCGTAATCACGCTCATGACCTTCCATTTTATCAATGTTGACCTCATGCTACTCAAGACGAGATTCCAACTCATTAATATATTTCTTGCCCTCAATAGCAATAGACATGATTTCCATGAAATTGGAACGAGCAATTTTATTCTTAAGAAGAGCTTTAAAAATCATTTCCCCCTTAATTTTTAAGGAGGCAACATTATCATTCTTTTCATCATAATCAACATCATCATCATTCTTGCCATCATCAATATCATCACAAGATATATTGGGATTCAAAGTGGGAGATACCTTTGAAGCCTTGGCCATAAGGCAAAATGCAATAGATGATGATGTACGATCCCTTGAAGCACCATTCAAGATCACATCTTGTTCCATGGGGTGTTGGGTTTCCTCTACATTGTTAGCACAACAATTCTAGGAAATAGATGCCTTTTTATCATGGCAACAAGACATAGCAAGCATATCATCATGAGATTTAGTCAAGCAATTTCTACATGATATGCACGGACAGTCAACACAAGCATGTGAAACATTTGGAGTGCTCGAAGTGCTAAAGTCCAAAGATGAAGCATTGCAATAAGAAAGTGATGAAGGATTATCAACAATAAGCCCACTATCATTATTGCAATGAACACCACTACTCACCATGTCATTACCTTGTGGCAAACCACATGTAGGTGAAGTAGAAGAAGTTGAGAACACAGCACGGCCGGAGATGGAGGGAGAACAATCATCCCCACAAAACTTGGACATGCCATATTTATCTTGAAGCTTTGTCCACAACTCATGAGCATCCCGGAACGGCATGGGTTGAAATATAACTACATTGCTCAAAGCATCGAAAATCACATTAGAAGCTTGAGCATTGAGATAAGAGTTTTTGTCATCCTCTAAAGATAATCTTTGGGGATCCTTTGGAGGAGAAAAACCCATGTCTACAATTCGCTCTAAATTTGGGTCCTTGACCCTAAAGAGATTAAGCATGCGAATTACCCAAACATCAAAACTTGTGCCATCGAAACTAAGAGTGTCAGAGAATCCTAATCCCCTAGTTGACATCTTTACTCTCTAGGCGGTTAAGCCTAATAGAGAGAGACGAGTCTCTGATACCAATTGAAAGATCATGGATGTCGCCTAGAGGGGGGTGAATAGGCGCTTTAAAATAATTACGGTTTAGGCTTTAACATATGCGGAATAAACCAAGCGGTTAATTTGTCAAGCACAAAACCTACAACAACTAGGCTCACCTATGTGCACCAACAACTTATGCTAAGCAAGATAAACAACTAAGTGATAGCAAGGTATATGACAAGAAATAATATGGCTATCACAAAGTAAAGTGCATAAGTAAAGGGCTCGGGTAAGAGATAACCAAGGCACACGGAGACGACGATGTATCCCGAATTTCACACCCTTGCGGAGGCTAATCTCCGTTTGGAGTGGTGTGGAGGCACAATGCTCCCAGGAAGCCACTAGGGCCACCGTAATCTCCTCACGCCCTCGCACAATGCAAGATGCCGTGATTCCACTAAGGGACCCTTGAGGGCGGTCACCGAACCCGTACAAATGGCAACCCTTGGGGGCGGTCACCGAACCCGTACACTTTGGCAACCCTTGGGGGCGGTCATCGGAACCCGTCAAATTGCTCGGGGTGATCTCCACAACCTAATTGGAGACCCCGACGCTTCCCCGGAGGTTTACACCACAATGATTGAGCTCCGAACACCACCAACCGTCTAGGGCGCCCAAGCACCCAAGAGGAACAAGCTCAATGGTACCAAGCACCCAAGAGTAATAAGCTTCTCAACTTGTAACTTACACGTATCATCGTGGAGAACTCAAACCGATGCACCAAATGCAATGGCAAGGGCACACGGAGTGCCCAAATCCTTCTCTCTCAAATCCCACCAAAGCAGCTAATGCTAGGGAGGGAAATGAGAGGAATAGCAAGAAAGAGAACACCAAGAACTCCAAGGTCTAGATCCAAGGGGTTCCCCTCACATAGAGGAGAAAGTGATTGGTCCTTCTCTCTCAAATCCCACCAAAGCAACTAATGCTAGGGAGGGAAATGAGAGGAAGAACAAGAAGGAGAACACCAAGAACTCCAAGATCTAGATCCAAGGGGTTCCCCTCACATAGAGGAGAAAGTGATTGGTGGAAATGTGGATCTAGATCTCCTCTCTCTTTTCCCCCAAAAACTAGCAAGAATCCATGGAGGGATTGAGGGGTAGAATGCTCGAAGAAGGTCAACAATGGAGGAAGAACACGAGCTCCAAGGATAAGGTTCATTGGGGAAGAAGACCCCCTTTTATAGGTGGGAAAAAATCCAACCGTTATGCTCACAGCCCGCACAGAGCGGTAATACCTCTCATGGGAGCGGTAGTGCCGCTGCAGCCTTTTTAAGGACACCAACACTGACACAACTTCTGCAAACGGACTCTGAATTCAAGGAAACCAAGTTTGTTGAAAAGCTAACGACAAGGGCTAAAACAATCTTGATATAAATAACAATAAGAAGAAAATCAGAAAAGGCCCATAAGAAAATGGTGAGAACCCTTCCTCGAATAAGACAGGTAAAACCTCCAACACCGAAAATGCAATAGAAGGAGCATGTAAACTCCGTTTTCGATGAACTCGAGCTTGTCAAGAAGATGACCATAAGCTTCAAATCTCACTAGGAGAAAACCAAACAAGAACCAAGAAAGATGATGCAAGCATGCAATGGATTGAGCTCTCTACGAACGATACGATCAAGCTACTCACTTGAGAGCCCCCTTGATAGTACGGCAATCGATCCTATAACCCGGTCTCCAAACTACCACCATGACATCAGTAAAATAGAGAACCTATTAAGGCCAAACCTTTGCCTTGCACATAGTCCACTTGAGCTAGATGATGACGATCTTGACTCCCTCAAGTTGGACCACCTTTCTTGATTGAGTTGGCTTGATGAAGACTAGATGTTTGCTCCCCCATACTCTACTATGGGTGAGCTGCTCTTTGGCACATCTTCACAAGTCCATTGACACCATTGATAACCCACAAGTATAGGGGATCGCAACAGTTTTCGAGGGTAGAGTATTCAACCCAAATTTATTGATTCGACATAAGGGGAGCCAAAGAATATTCTCAAGTATTAGCAGTTGAGTTGTCAATTCAACCACACCTAGAAAACTTAATATCTGCGGCAAAGTATTTAGTAGCAAAGTAGAATGGAAGTAACGGTAACGGTGGCAAAGGTAACAGTAACAGTTTTGTAGTAATTGTAACAATGGCAACGGAAAAGTAACTAAGCAAAGATCAATATGTGAAAAGCTCGTAGGCATTGGATCAGTGATGGATAATTATGTCGGTTGCGATTCCTCATGCAACATTTATAACATAGGGTGACACAGAACTAGCTCCAGTTCATCAATGTACTGTAGGCATGTGTTCCGAATATAGTCATACGTGCTTATGGAAAAGAAGTTGCATGCCATCTTTTGTCCTACCCTCCCGTGGCAGCGGGGTCCTATTGGAAACTAAGGGATATTAAGGCCTCCTTTTAATAGAGTACCGGACCAAAGCATTAACACTTGGTGAATACATGAACTCCTCAAACTACGGTCATCACCGGGAGTGGTCCCGATTATTGTCACCTCGGGGTTGCCGGATCATAACACATAGTAGGTGACTATTGACTTGCAAGATAGGATCAAGAACTGACATATATTCATGAAAACATAATAGGTTCATATCTGAAATCATGGCACTCAGGCCCTAGTGACAAGCATTTAAGCATAGCAAAGTCATAGCAACATCAATCTCAGAACATAATGGATACTAGGGATCAAACCCTAACAAAACTAACTCGATTACATGATAAATCTCATCCAACCCATCACTGTCCAGCAAGCCTATGATGGAATTACTCACGCACGGCGGTGAGCATCATGAAATTGGTGATGGAGGACGGTTGATGATGACGACGGTGACGGATTCCCCTCTCTGGAGCCCCGAACGGACTCCAGATCAGCCCTCCCGAGAGAGATTAGGGCTTGGCGGCGGCTCCGTATCATAAAACATGATGAATCCTTCTCTCTGATTTTTTTCTCCCCGAACGTGAATATATAGAGTTGGAGTTGAGGTCGGTGGAGCCTCAGGGGGCCCACGAGACAGGGGGGCGCCCCCCCCCCCTCGTGGACAGGGTGTGGGCCCCCTGGTCTTGATTCTTTCGCCAGTATTTTTTATAAATTCCAAAAATATTCTCCATGAAGTTTCAGGTCATTCCGAGAACTTTTATTTATGCACAAAAATAACACCATGGCAGTTCTGCTGAAAACAGCGTGAGTCCGGGTTAGTTCCATTCAAATCATGCAAGTTAGAGTCGAAAACAAGGGCAAAAGTGTTTGGAAAAGTAGATATGATGCAGATGTATCAACTCCCCCAAGCTTAAACCTTTGCTTGTCCTCAAGCAATTCAGTTGATAAACTGAAAGTGATAAATAAAAACTTTTACAAACTCTGTTTGCTCTTGTTGTTGTAAATATGTAAAGCCAGCATTCAAGTTTTCAGCAAAGATTATGAACTAACCATATTCACAATAACATTTAGGTCTCATGTTTACTCATATCAATGGCATAATCAACTAGCGAGCAATAATAATAAATCTCGGATGACAAAACTTTCTCAAAACAATCATAATATGATATAACAAGATGGTATCTCGCTAGCCCTTTCTGAGACCGCAAAACATAAATGCAGAGCACCTCTGAAGATCAAGGATTGACTAAACATTGTAATTCATGGTAAAAGAGATCCAGTCATACTCAATGTAAATTAATAGTAATGCATGCAAATGACAGCGCTGCTCTCCAACTGGTGCTTTTTAATAAGAGGATGATGACTCAACATAAAAGTAAATAGATAGGCCCTTCGCAGAGGGAAGTAGGGATTTGTAGAGGTGCCAGAGCTCGATTTTTCAAATAGAGATAAATAATATTTTGAGTGGCATACTTTCATTGTCAACATAACAACCGAGAGATCTCGATATCTTCCATGCTACACACATTATAGGCGGTTCCCAAACAGAATGGTAAAGTTTATACTCCCCCTCCACCAACAAGCATTAATCCATGGCTTGCCCAAAACAACGGGTGCCTTCAACTAACAACAATCCTGGGGGAGTTTTGTTTGCAGTTATTTTGATTTGGTTTAAGCATGGGACTGGGCATCCCGGTGACCATCCATTTTCTCGTGAGTGAGGAGCGGAGTCCACTCCTCTTGATAATAACCCACCTAGCATGGAAGATACAGACAGCCCTAGTTGATACATGAGCTATTCGAGCATACAAAACAGAATTTCATTTGAAGGTTTAGAGTTTGGCACATACAGATTTACTTGGAACGGCAGGTAGATACCGCATATAGGAAGGTATAGTGGACTCATATGGAATAACTTTGGGGTTTATGGAAGTGGATGCACAAGCAGTATTCCCGCTTAGTACAAGTGAAGGCTAGAAAGAGACATGGAAGCGACCAACTAGAGAGCGACAATAGTCATGAACATGCATTAAAATTAATCAACACTGAGTGCAAGCATGAGTAGGATATAATTCACTATGAACATAAATATCGTGGAGGCTATGTTGATTTTGTTTCAACAACATGCGTGAACGTGTGCCAAGTCAAGCGACTCAAACCGTTCAAAGGAGGATACCACCCTATCATACCACATCACAACCATTTTTAATAGCATGTTGGCACGCAAGGTAAACCATTATAAACTCCTAGCAAATTAAGCATGGCATGAGCAACTATAATCTCTAATTGTTATTGCAAACATGTTTCATTCATAATAGGCTGAATCAGGAATGATGAACTAATCATATTTACAAAAACAAGATAGGTCGAGTTCATACTAGCCTTTCTCATATCAATCAGTCCATCATATATCGTCACTATTGCCTTTCACTTGCATGACCGAACGGTGTGGATAATAATAATAGTGCACGTGCATTTGGACTAAGCTGGAATCGGCAAGCATTTAATACAAGGGAGAAGACAAGGTAATATGGGCTCTTGGTTAAATTAACAATAATGCATATAAGAGCCACTTCAACATTTTCAATATGGTCTTCTCCTCTCGACCCCCAAAGAAAAGAAAGGAAATAAAACTATTTACACGGGAAAGCTCCAAACAAGCAAAAGAAGAACGAGAAATCTTTTTGGGTTTTCTTTTAATTACTACTACTACAGGCATGAAAAGTAAACTAGCTAAAAGCTACAACTAATTTTTTTGGTTTTTCTTAAGGTTATTCAAACACACAAGAAGAAGCTTAGAAAAGAAAATAACCTAGCATGGATAGTACAATGAAAAAGTATGAGCACCGACAACTGGCATGAGTGTGTGAACATGAATGTAATGTCAGTAAGAAATGAGTACTCCCCCAAGCTTAGGCTTTTGGCCTAAGTTGGTCTATGCCCATGGATCAAAGCTTCTCTCTCCGGGGTACTGAGGAGGATCCTCAGGGTGCCACTGGTTGGCGATCTCCTCCGGATCCCACTGATAAACAGACTGCCGATAAGGGTCAAGTAGTGGCTCCGGCTCAGCCTCTGGAGCAGGTGTCACGCTCAAGTATGCATGAATGGCCTCCGGAAAAATGAGGTACGTGCCTGAAAATATGTTAAACAAAGAGGGCGCCGGCAAGGTAATAAATTCACAATAATTTTTATCAAAAATCAAATTATACTTAAGCAATTTCTTCTTATTTTTAACAATAAAGTCATGTGCTACCATACTCTTATAATCTAGAAAGACAGGGGGCAACAACTTTTCTTCTTTCTCATAATGCCTAATAGGTATATTAAAGTGTGCAGCAAGGCGCGAAGCAAAGATGCCACCGAAGATGGGGCCCTTTGTATGGTTCAGACTTCATTGTTTAGCAATAATAGCGCCTAAACTGAAAGGTTTATCACGAAACAAAGCATGGCGCAAAATAACAATATCAGGAGCACTAAGATTTCCACTGTTCCGGCGACCAATCAAGCATCTACTAGCAAATATTGCAAAGTAACATAGAACAGGAAAATGTATGCTAGTAATTCTTGCACCTGAACTTTCCTCGTTTCCCCTACAACAATTTCATTAATAAATCCCTCCACATCATTATGGTGTGGTTCCTCTATGCTGCCCTCAAAAGGTATGTTGCATACCTGACAAAAATCATATAGGGACATCTCCTTAACTTCATCATATAAATGAAACTCCACTGAAGGTGCTGATTTCTTAGCATGAAAGTAAAAAATTTGCACGAAAATATTAGTGAGTAGGAGATACTGTTCGCGCTGGTCGCAGAGGAAGTCAGTGAGGCCCGCATTCTCAGCCAAATAATAAAAGTCATCATGAATCATGGCTGCCTTCAAGAACTCATCACAAGGTCATTCACACAGCCGAACCTCCGCAGTGCGAGGGAGATAATATTTGGGCTTCTTATTCTCCTCACTTTGCTTATCCTTCGAGCTTCGGCTTGAAGAGCCTCTCAACAATCTCTTCATCATTTTCTTTCTCTGAAAATTTCAGAAATTTTTAGTGACTCAAAATAAAAGTGGACCAAACTCAACAAAATTGGCAGCAACTACTTCCACAAGTGCCTAGAGACTATATCATGCATTAAAACTACTTGGGACCAAATAAATTTGATATGCAAGCTCAAGAACAGGGTCACCTAAGCAACAAAAATTTGCAATAAATAAAGCACTAGAACAAAAACTAATTGGACCATTGGAGGAGTCACATACCAAAGAACAATCCCCCAAAGCAGTTTTGTGAATGGAGCTTTGAGCAAGGAGATCGAAAATCGCAGCAAAATGAGCTAGAACACGAGTTTGAGGTGTGTGTGGATTTTTCTGGAGGAAGACGAAGTGTGTGGGTGCTGGAATAAGTGGAGGGGGGCCACATGGAGCCCACGAGGTAGGGGGCGCGCCCAGGGGGTAGGGCGCGCCCTGCACCCTCGTGGCCAGGTGGTTGCCCCCTCTGGTGTGTTCTCAGTGCCAGATATTCTTAAATATTCTACAAAAAATCATATTTCAATTTCAGGGCATTTGGAGAACTTTTATTTTCGGGGTATTTTTTATTGCACAGATAATTCAGAAAACAGACAGAAAATACTATTTTTGCTTTACTTAATCTAAATAACAGAAAGTAAAAGGAGGGTACAGAGAGTTGTGCTTTCTAACTTCATCCATCTCATGCTCATCAAAAGGAATCCACTAACAAGGTTGATCAAGTCTTGTTAACAAACTCATTCCGAATTGCATGAAACCGGAGAATTTTCGAATAGCACTAGGTTACCTCAACGGGGATATGCACATCCCTAGTAATAAGAATATCATATTTCTTCTTGACAGTAGGAAGAGGAAATTCGAAACCTCCAATAGTAATCGTTGGAATTATCTAATAGAATTTATACTGTGGACTTAAGGTTGTGTCCTCAGAAAGTGTACCGTATGCTCATTACCATTAACATGAAAAGTGACATTGCCTTTGTTGCAATCAATAACAGCCCCTGCAGTATTCAAAAAGGGTCTACCAAGAATAATAGACATACTATCGTCCTCGGGAATATCAAGAATTACAAAGTCCGTTAAAATAGTAACATTTGCAACCACAACAGGCACATCCTCACAAATACCGACAGATATAACAGTTGATTTATCGGTCATTTGCAAAGATATTTCAGTAGGTGTCAACTTATTCAAATCAAGTCTACGATATAAAGAGAGAGGCATAACACTTACACCGGCTCCAAGATCACATAAAGCAGTTTTAACATAGTTTCTTTTAATGGAGCGTGGTATAGTTGGTACTCATGGATCTCCTAGTTTCTTTGGTATTCCACCCTTAAAAGTATAATTAGCAAGCATGGTGGAAATTTTAGCTTCCGGTATCTTTCTTTTATTTGTAACAATATCTTTCATGTACTTAGCATAAGGATTCATTTTAAGCATATCAGTCAAACGCATACGCAAAAAGATAGGTCTAATCATTTCAGCAAAACGCTCAAAATCCTCATCATCCTTTTTCTTGGATGGTTTAGGAGGAAAAGGCATGGGTTTCTTAACCCATGGTTCTCTTTCTTTACCGTGCTTCCTAGCAGCGAAGTCTCTCTTATCATAATGTTGATTCTTTGATTGTGGGTTATCAAGATCAACAGCAGGTTCAATCTCTACATCATTATTATTGCTAGGTTGAGCATCAACATGAACATCATCATTAATACTATCACTAGGTTCATGTTCATCACCAGATTGTGTTTCAGCATCAGAAATAGAAATATCATTGGGATTCTCAGGTATGTCATCAACAGTTTCACTAGAAGCATGCAAAGTCCTATCATTTTTCTTTTTCTTCTTTTTAGAAGGACTAGGTGCATCAACATTAGTTCTCTGAGAATCCTGCTCAATTCTCATAGGGTGGCCCTCAGGATACAAAGGTTCCTGAGTCATTTTACCCCCTCTAGTCATAACTCTAACAGTATTATCATTTTTCTTATTATTTAATTCATTGAGCAAATCATTTTGAGCTTTAAGCACTTGTTCTACTTGACTGGTAACCATAGAAGCATGTTTACTAATAAGTTTAATTTCACCTTTAACTCTAGACATATAATCACTCAAGTGTTCAATCATATAAGCATTACGTTTCAATTGTCTACCAACATAAGCATTGAAGTTTTCTTGTTTAACAATAAAATCATCAAACTCATCCAAGCATTGGCTAGCAAACTTAGTAGATGGGATTTCAGCTTTATCAAATCTATAGAGAGAATTTACCTTTACTACCTGTGTCGGGTTATCAAGACCATGTATTTCTTTAATAGGTGGTAAATTCTTAACATCTTCAGCTTTAATACCCTTTGCTTTCATAGATTTCTTTGCCTCTTCCATATCTTCAGGATTGATAAATAGAATACCCCTTTTCTTTGGAGTTGGCTTAGGAGTTGGTTCAGGAAGTGTCCAATTATTTTCATTACTCAACATATTATTCAATAGCAATTCAGCTTGATCAACAATTCTTTCCCTAAAAACACAACCAGCACAACTATCCAGGTGGTCTCTGGAAGCATCGGTTAGTCCATTATAAAACATATCAAGTATTTCATTTTTCTTAAGAGGATGATCAGGAAAAGCATTTAGTAATCGGAGAAGCCTCCCCCAAGCTTGTGGGAGACTCTCTTCTTCAATTTGCACAAAATTATATATTTCCCTTAAAGCAGCTTGTTTCTTATGAGCGGGGAAATATTTAGCAGAGAAGTAATAAATCATATCCTGGGGACTACGCACACAACCAGGGTCAAGAGAATTAAACCATGTTTTAGCATCACCCTTTAATGAGAACGGAAATAATTTAAGGATATAGTAGTAACGAATTTTTTCCTCATGAGTGAATAGGGTGGCTATATCATTTAATTTAGTAAGATGTGCCACAATAGTTTCAGATTCATAGCCATAAAAAGGATCAGATTCAACCAAAGTAATCAACTCAAGATCAACAGAGAAATCATAATCCTTATCAGTAATACATATAGGTGAAGTAGCAAAAGCAGGGTCATATTTCATTCTAGCATTCAAAGATTTTTCTTTCAGCTTAGCTAATAATTTCTTAAGATCATATCAATCATTGCAAGCAAGAAAATCTCTAGCAGTTTCTTCATCCATAACATAACCCTCAGGCACAACAGGCAGTTCATATCTAGGGGGAGAATCTTCATCATCACTTTCATCAATATTATCAGTTTCAATAATTTCATTCTCTCTAACCCTAGCAAGTTGTTCATCAAGAAATTCACCCAATGGCATAGTATTATCAAGCATAGAAGTAGTTTCATCATAAGTATCATGCATAGCAGAAGTGGCATCATCAATAACATGCGACATAGCAGAATCAATAGCAGAAGCAGGTTTAGGTGTCGCAAGTTTACTCAAAACAGAAGGTGAATCAAGTGCAGAGCTAGATGGCAGATTACCTCCCCTCGTAGTTGAGGGATAAATCTTGGTTTTTTCGTCTTTCATGTTCCTCATAGTGATCAACACATATAAATCCCAAGTGACTCAAAGAATAGAGCTATGCTCCTCGGCAACGGCGCCAGAAAATAGTCTTGATAACCCACAAGTATAGGAGATCGCAACAATTTTCGAGGGTAGAGTATTTGATTCGACACAAGGGGAGCTGTTGGGGATATGACTATCGGGTATGACCCGCCCAGGAGGGGTCGGGTCATCCCTATGGCGGTTCATCTCAATGAAGCCCAAGAGTATAATAACAATGGCGGTTTATAGATAGGCTTAGTAGAGGGCCCAAACCCGAAGGCGGCTAAGGCCCACGAATATAAACCGCCATGTATATGTAGACTTGTATTGTAAGGCATGTAAGATAAGTCACCGAGCCGGACACGTTGTATGAGCCGGCCGGGACTCTGTAGGCCGGCAGGGCGTCAACCCGGGTATATAAGGGGATGACCTAGCGGCAGCTTAGGACAAGAAACAATAGATCGAGAGCCAGGCTAAGTGGATTCGCCCCTAGTCATCGAAACCCTAGCAATACCAGCTCAAACTGGATTAGGCCTTTACCTTCACCGCAAGGGGCCGAACCAGTATAAACCCCTCGTGTCCTTTTTCCGATTTAACCCCTTTAAGCTAACCTCATCGCAATGGCTCCACGTTTAAGTTCTTCCATGAGGACATCTGTCGTGACACTTCCACGATAGTTGGCGCCCACTGTGGGGGCCAGCACACGGTGGTTTCGAGTTCTTAAAGGGAAACTTCGAAGGGATCAAGGGATACACCATGGGCCGGATGACCAAGAGTCATCGCGGCAAGCTCTACATCGACGACGCAGGCTGGGGCCCTGAGGCCGGCTCAATTGCGTACGAGTACCGGGTCCCCTTTGGCAGAATTTACGTCTTCATCAGCAAGATCGGCGAGTCGGGACCTGAGCCGGACATCTGCACCGACATCGTCGAGACGGCTCAGTGTGCAAGACTCGCCCGAGTTCAGCCCGCCATGAAGCGTGCCTTCGTGGGATTCATCCATGGAGCAGAATCTGAGGATAGATCGGTATCTGGTGATGAGACGGCCGTCTACTCTGATGGCGAGTTGTCCACCGGTGAAACTGAATCGTTGTATCAACTGCAAGACGGCCGGCTTGGGGGCTGTTCCGATGGCGACAGTATTCCGGACCCCTGTGAGCCGCCGAACAGGGTTGCGATCTTCATGGCCGGAACGCAGCCCGTACAACACTCGTCGACTACAACAGAGATGATTTCCGGGTCAGCAGCGGCAACGACTGCCGTGGTAGGAGGCCCTGTGCGCCCGCCGGCTCAGGTCTTAACCGTCTTATTGGATAAGCTGACAGCGTTGTTAACAATGGTGGTTAATCCGGCAGATCAGGATCAGCATAACGTGGCGGTTGCAAAGTTGCGGGATGAGATAGCACAGGCCAAGGAAGAGCTGAACGCAGAAAACACTAGGATGGCCGCGGAGCGGGCTGCTTTGGATGTTCAGGCACATCGGATTCAATCAGAGTCTTCCCGGCTCATGCTAGATCAGAATGCTTCAAATGAAGTCATGAGGAGAAGGCATCAGACTCGCTTGCCTCCGGTTTACGAGGCGAGAAATCTCTTCAACACGCCCGGAGCAGGGACCAGTAACCAGCCAGTGGTAAACCGGATTGAAACGCCTGGAACGGGAGCACCGGTTCAGCCGTGCATGACGGACCCGCCTCGTCAAGACAATATCCCACCGCAGCACGTGCCGACGCCACCGGGTCATTATTCTAACCCTTTGGACAATATGATCACCGCTGCTTCACGATTGGCGGCCCTCCCAGTTGAAGGCGAGTCTCCAGCAGCAGTGGAGACGCGGAGGGTTAGAGAGCTTCTTCAGACGGCATTGGTTCAACAGCAAGCTTATTCTTACAGTCGTGAGAGGATTCATTCAACCCCTCGACCAAGCCGGAGTTATAGCAGGCATATTGAGGAACCGGCCGTGTCAAGCACTGGACGGAACCGTAACCCGCCCCGTGGACATAACCCGGCCGGTGGTGGGGTTAATGCCCAAAACATTGTGGATCAGGAAGAGCGCGTCGAGAGGCTGAGCTGGCGGCTCAGTATGCGGCTCTTCAGCATTCCCCGGTTCGTCCGACAACCTCGGTGGAGACAGGTGTAACTTTCAGGACTTTGGGTGTGCCATGTTTGGCTCCGGCTTTACGTAACGTACGATTGCCCAAGGACTTCATGGGTCCCCGTAAGGTGCCCAACTACACTGCCGACTTACCCCTTGAAGCATGGGTTGAGAGTTATGAGATGGCGATGGAACTGCTGGATGTTAACGATGCTGCATGTGCTAAGTACTTTACCATGATGTTGGAAGGGACGGCTCGTACTTGGTTGAAGGGGTTGCCAGCCAACTCCATTGGATCATGGGCCGAGTTAAAAGCCCGGTTTATCCAGAATTTTAAAGATACGTGCAAGCAGCCCATGTCAATTGTGGATTTAGCTTCCTGTGTCCAAGAAGATGGTGAGTCAACAACCCATTGGGTGCGCCGGGTCTCAACAATCATGCACTCGTCGAATCGTATCAATGCCGATTCAGCAGTCTTAATGTTAGAGAACAATTGTCGTTTCACGCCCCTGAAGCAGAAGTTAGGGCGGCTCAAACGTCACTGCAATGACATGGGAACACTCATGGTGGCTCTGGTTAAGTATGCTGACTCTGATGGTACCAAGGACCCCGAGTCTGATGATGAAAAGCCGGGAAAGGGAAAGAAGAGCAGCAGCACCACGGGGCAGCAACATAACCCAGCGAACTATGGAAACAACGGTAAGCGCAAAGCTGATAATAGTTTGGACTTTGTGGCTAACACCAATACGCAGAATAATGGTCAGCGTCGTAAGGGTAAACAGCCCCCACGGACTGGAGGGTCATGCCTCAATCTTGAGAAGCTGCTAAATCAGCCATGCCCAAGACACGAGACGCGAGAAAGACCGTCTGGGCACCTCTGGAAGGATTGCTTCGTTATGAAGGAGTTCAAAATTTCAAATCTTTTTCAAGACAGTCATGGGCCGGGTGGTGGCTCAGGATCCGGCTCTCATGGACCGGGTTACAGCAGTGGCGGCTCTAACTCCGGGTTCCAAGGAAATCAAGGCAGTCATGGCAACCAGGGTGGTTACAATCAGCAGAATAATTAGGGGAATCAACATCAGCAACAGTCTGGTTATCAGAGCAACCCGAAGCAATTGAATAGTGGACAGTATCATGTCTTTACCACTAGCTTATGTAAGCGCGACCAGAAGCTTCATAAGAGGGCAGTCAATGATGTTGAGCCGGCAGTTCCCCGTTACTTGCGCTGGTCTGAGCAGCCCATTGTGTGGAGCCGGGAAGATCACCCGCCCCGGGTTGATAATCCGAGTCACTTGGCTTTGGTAGTCGCACCTCAAGTCTAAGGATATAAGTTCACCAAGGTACTCATGGACGGAGGGAGCAGCATCAATATCCTCTATTATGAAACTTTCCGTTGCATGGGGTTGACTGATAAAAATCTTAAGCCGTCAAACACTGTTTTCCATGGCGTGGTGCCTGGTAAGTCGGCCTACCCGGTTGGTAAGATAGCTCTGGAGGTTGCTTTTGGAGATGATCATGACTCTAGATCAGAGACATTGACCTTTGAAGTGGTCAAGATCCACAGCCCATATCATGCTCTGTTTGGATGGCCGGCTTACGCCAAGTTCATGGCGCGGCCTTGTTATGTGTATGTGCAGCTCAAGATGCCGGGTTACAAGGGAACCATCACGGTGCATGGAAGCCGAAAGATAGCCTTGGAATGTGAGGAAGGTGATGCTGCCTATGCTGAGTCGGTTTGTGCAACTGAGGAGTTGAAGTTTTATAAGGATAATGTTGACCCGGCGGACATGATGTCTTTAAAGAAGCCAACTACAGAGCATGATCCTTAACTCAAATTTAAGTCGGCAGATGACACTAAAATGGTTGATTTCGTTCCTGGCGACTCATCGAAGCAGTTCAGTATCAGTGCCAATCTGGATTCGAAATAGGAAAGCACGCTCATCGAGTTCATCCGTGAGAACCAGGACATCTTTGCATGGAAGCCTTCAGACATGCCGGGTGTACCGAGGGAACTCGCTGAGAACACTCTTAATATTGATCCAAAATTTAAGTCGGTCAAGCAGTTTCTTCGCCGATTTAATGAGGAGAGGCGGAAGGCCATCAGAGAGGAAGTGGCTCGGCTCTTGGCAGCCGGGTTTATCATCGCAGTTTTCCATCCTGAGTGGCTGGCTAATCCGGTGCTGGTACTCAAGAAGAATGGCACTTGGCGGATGTGTGTGGATTACACGGACTTGAACAAGGCTTGTCCGGCTGATCCGTTTGCTCTCCCTCGTATTGATCAAATCATTGATGCTACGGCGGGTTGTGAGTGTTTGAGTTTTTTGGATGCTTATTCTGGTTATCATCAGATCAAGATGGTAGTTAAGGACCAGGAGAAAACAGCCTTCATTACTCCGTTTGGAGCCTTCTGCTATGTGTCTATGCCCTTTGGGCTCAAGAGTGCCCAGGCGACTTATCAACGATGTGTGCAAAACTGCCTTCACAATCAAATTGGGCGCAATGTTCATGCTTATGTAGATGACATTGTGGTAAAGTCAAGAAAGAAGGAGACCCTGATTGATGATTTGAAGGAGACGTTTGACAATCTCCGGGTCTACAAGATGATGCTTAATCCGGCTAAATGTGTCTTTGGTGTGCCAGCAGGCAAGCTCTTGGGTTTCTTGGTTTCTAACAGAGGCATTGAAGCTAACCTGGAAAAAATCAAAGCCATTACTTCATTGGCTAAGCCGGCGTGCGTTAATGATGTTCAGCGTCTGGCGGGTCGTATTGCGACTCTGAGCCAATTCATAAGCCGGCTGGGTGAGAAGGCTATCCCCCTTTATCAGATGATGAAAAAGACGGATCATTTTGTTTGGAGTGATGCTGCTAACCAAGCATTTGAGGATATGAAGAAGCAATTGGCTGAGCCGCCCGTGCTTGCTGCCCCTGTTGATAAAGAGCCTCTGTAGTTATATGTGGCAGCTAATAGTCGGGCTGTCAGTGTAGCCATAATGGTGGAAAGGAAGGAGGCAGGCAAGGAATATCCGGTTCAATGGCCGGTTTATTATATCAGTGAAGTGCTTATTGAGTCCAAACAGAGATACCCACATTGGCAGAAGCTTGTGTATGGGGTTTTCATGGCAAGCCGGAAGCTTAAGCAATATTTTCTGGGTCATCCCATTACTATGGTTAGCTCTGCCCCTTTGGGAGATATCATCCAAAATAGGGAAGCAACTGGCCGGGTTGCTAAGTGGGCCATTGAGCTTGGACCTCACGGTTTAAAATATGTGCCTCATACGGCTATCAAGTCCCAATCACTTGTGGATTTCATCAATGATTGGATAGAGTTGCAGGCACCAGAGGAAAAGCCGGATAACACATATTGGACTATTCACTTTGATGGATCTAGACAGCTGGAGGGCTCGGGGGCTGGAGTTGTCTTGACTTCCCCACGAGGTGATAAATTTTCTTATGTTCTCCGGTTAATGTTCCCTTGTACTAACAATGCAGCTGAGTATGAGGCCCTGCTCCATGGTCTTCGGATGGCTAAGGAGATGAATTTAAGCCGGGTGAGATGCTTTGGCGATTCAGATTTGGTGGCCAAACAGTTTTCTGGTACTTGGGATTCCAAGGATCCGCTTATGGCGGCTTATCGTCGAGAGGTCGATGCCATTGCAGGTCATTTCAAGGGTTACCAAGTTGAACATATTGATCGAAGGAAATATGAGGCAGCTGATAACTTAAGCCGGCTAGGCTCTCAACGTAAGCCGGTGCCACCGAATACATTCCTGGATGTTCTACTCAACCCTTCGGTCAAGTTGCCTACGGAGGAGGACCTTGCTATTCCTGACCTGGAAGCACAATTGGTGGCGGCTCTTCATGCTATTACTGATTGGACAGTTCCCTATTTGGCTTACATGACCCGGGGTGAGTTACCTGAGGATGAGACCCTGGCCAGGCAGATAACCCGACGGTCTAAGTCAATGACAATTGTTAATGGGGAGCTGCACCATTGTAGTGTTAAAGGGGCGTTTCAGTGTTGCGTTTCTGCTGAAGAAGGCTGTGAGATTCTGCGTGAGATCCATGAAGGAGATTGTGGTCATCATGTCGGCTCTAAATCTTTGGTAGCCAAGGCTTTTCTTCATGGTTTCTACTGGCTGACGGCTCATGCTGATGTTGAGGACTTGGTCAGAAAATGTGACGGTTGTCAGAAGTTTTCACGTCGAGCTCATGTTCCGGCTCAGGAGCTGAGGATGATCCCAATCACTTGGCCATTTGCAACTTGGGGGCTTTATATGGTTGGACCTTGTAAGAGGTCCAAGGATAAGAAGACCCACCTTTTGGTGACGGTTGATAAGTTCATTAAGTGGGTAGAGGCAGAGCCGGTCAGTAAGTCTGATGCAGCCATGGCGGTTCAATTCATGAAGAAGGTGATCTTCCGTTTTGGCTTTCCACACAACATTATAACAGATAATGGCACTAATCTCTCCAAGGGTGCTATGAAAGAATTTTGTCAACGTGAGCATATCCGGCTTGACTTATCATCAGTGTCTCACCCCCAATCTAATGGCCAAGCTGAGAGAGCCAATCAAGAGATCTTGAGAGGCATCAAGCCCCGGCTTATGGTTCCTTTACAGCGAACGCCGGGTTGTTGGGTGGAGGAGTTACCTTCCGTGTTATGGAGCATTAATACCACCCCTAACAGGTCTACGGGTTACACACCTTTCTTCATGGTTTACGGGGCAGAGGCGGTTCTCCCTAGCGACATCCGTCACAACTCACCTCGTGTGGCGGCTTATGTTGAGGCTGACAATGAAAAAGCTCGTCAGGAAGCACTTGACCTGTTAGATGAGGAGCGTGACATCGCGGCGGCTCGTTCGGTGATTTACCAGCAAGATCTGCGCCATTACCACAGCCGCCGGGTTAAAACCAGGACTTTTCAAGAAGGCGATCTGGTGCTCTGGCTCATCCAGGATCAGACTAATATGCACAAGTTGTCCCCACCTTGGGAAGGACCCTTTGTGGTCAGTAAGAATCTGAACAACGGGTCATACTACCTTATCGATGTTCAAGAGCACAAAGACTCACGTAAGTCGGAGGAGGAGACCCACCGGCCGTGGAATATTGCTCATCTTCGGCCTTACTACACTTGAGCCAATGGCTCTTCTGATGTACATATTTTTGACAATGTATATATCATGATCAATATAATAAAGTCGGCATCCCTGCTAAAGTAGGGCCTCTTATCGTTTTCTCTTTAAATAAATAGTCTTTTGGTTACTTGGGGGCTTCCGGATCATGAGCGAAGCTATGATTACCCTTTGAACCGGCTTAAAAGCCAATTGTAAAAAAAACTTGGGGGCGTGCTGCCAAGGTTAAAAGGGACCAAAGAGGGTCTGTTGCAAAAGCACAACTCAAACATAGGTGCCCATTGAGCACATCTCAAAAATATTGCTTGGGGGCTCCTTGTTCTAAAGAACAAAGATTTTTTATAACCCTTGTAATAGGCTTAAAAGCCAGGCTTGGAAGCCAGGTGTATTCACCTAAAACCCCGGGTTATCCTGCATTTTTAAGTAAGCCACTCCGCCCAGGTAATCCTGGAATGACCCGCCGAACGTTTGACAAGTCAATCTTATGCAGACCCTGAACTTGTCAAAGTTAAAACGACGATTGGTTATGTGAGGTCCATCTTATAAGGTTTGTATATAGGTTTAACTCAGTGGCTGTGCGGCCCGTGAAAGCACTCGATTTTCGGCCTGGCAGCCCATGAAAAGCCTCGTTTTTCGTTTGTTTTTTATTCGACAATTTTTTTGAGGTTTATCGAATGAGGCTTATAAAGTTTTATTATCACAATTCGCTGGTGTTTATTAACCCGGCTTGGCTTTCGACTATAAGTCGTCAGTACATGATAAGTTAATATCTGGTGTTTATTGACCCGGCCTGGCTTTTAACTATAAGTCGCCAGTATGAGATAAAATAATATCCGGTGTTTATTAACCCGGCCTGGCTTTATTCATAAGCCGACAATATATGATAATTACCAGTGCTCAAGTTTTGGGTTATCACCCTTATTCTACTGGTTTGGTAAACCAACAGTGTGATCAAATATCACAGGTATAACATATTTTGTTATAATTAAGCCAGTCCTGGTTATAAGCTATTTTAGTTTCCAGTGATTATGTATTGGGCATTATGACCTGTCCTGCGGTAAACCGTGGGACACTTGTGATCTGTTTTTGCATACAGGAACAGACTCAAAAAGCTGATATTATAAACATTAGTGGCAGATATTCAATTGGTAGATCAACAGTCTCATGCAAAGCAGAACGCGCACGATGGCACGGCAGATTCAAAGTTTTACTACCCTATTACATGCCTCCACGGGCCAAATAAGATCAAAGTGTTTTTCAAAAGATCAAGTGTTTAGAACCGCCTGACGGTTCAATCTTCTTGGCCTTGCTGCTCAGAGTCTTCTGCACCATCCTTTGCTGGCTCTTCGTCTTCTTCCGCCGTCTGAAAAGTTGGTGATGACCAATCGATGCCAGATAAAGCTTCAAATTCAGCCTCATCATCTATAAGCTCAGACGGATCGACTTCAGGAGCAAAGGTGTGCTTATGGATTGGCGGGATTAAGTCCATCACTTTGTAAGCCGGGGTCGGCATCTTTTGATTCTCCTGGTTATAAGCCGGATGGTACTTGGAAAGGTCCGAGTCATTGGCAATCAGAGTGGCCATTGGACGAATTTCCTTTACGCAAGCTGAGAAGTATTTCTGATCAAAAGGAGTACCATCTTCTTTCAAACTTGGGAAACCAGTGGCTACCTCAGACGGGTCAAGCTCTATTACCCATGCCTTGGCCCGGCTCAAAGCCGTCACAGCGCCAGCTCTTGCAGATGATCGCTTTATCTCATCAAATCTTACAGACAACACAGAGAGTTTCTTCAAAACATCTATCAGCATAGTTGGTGCTTGACCTGTTAGCGAAATGGCGGCTAATGCACGTTGAGTCCCGGTGTACAGCTGCTCGACAAGTGTATAGACAGCTTTAAGCTTCACAAGCATGTCCTGATTGAGATTGCTGCTCCTGGGACCTGGATATATAACATAATGATTAAATGGTGGGTTATATGATCAAAATAATGATTCATTTTTGATGATTGACAAGGCGGCTCACCAAAGATAGCTGAAACCATCTGAGTTACACGGTGTTTTAAACCGGTGAGCTCAGTGGTCACCTCTTGAAGTGCTGCCTCTGCCTTCTCAGGACGTTGCATTAAAATCGTCTTTTCATCCACCCAAGTCTGTTTCTCTGCCTCAAAGCTGGTCTTCAGTTTTTCCGACTCAGCCACACTAAACTGGAATTTTGACTCAGCCTTCCGGGTCTCAGTTTCCTGAGTCGCCAGCCGGGTCTTGGCATCATTCAATTGGGACTCCAGTTCCGCAGTGGCAGCCTGTATAAAGTATAGATTTATCAACATTTGTATCAAGATTACAAGAATACAAGTCCCAAGTCTTTTGCCAGCAACAACACTTGACACTTGGGGGCTAATGTCTATCGAAGAAATTTTTCAAGACAACGGCTCTTATGAATAAAGTCCCAAATACTTTGCAAGCAAGACTACTTGGCACTTGGGGGCTAATGCATATCGTTTGTATCTTCTTCATCATGAGCCGGAAGTGCTGTAAACAGTCCCAACCGACTCATGGGGGCTATGCAGTCAAGCTCTCTTTTCTTATACAAAGACAAATAGGACCGGCTCATTCCTGCGGATTAAACCGGCCCTTGGGGGCTACGGATGCAAAACTCAACTTGTGCAAACATCCGGTTTACATTTAAACCGTACAAGGTGGGATTCTAGGACAGAAGTGTATGGATTTTTCTAAAGTCTACAACCTATTCAATCTTGTCATAGCCAGTAGACTTGGGGGCTGGCAGGATATGTATATAAATTACTTAAAGTTGGAATTCATACCTCATATTTTTGGTGCATCTGTTTCACCATATCAATTTCAAGGTCGCGGCTGGAGTGGACCTGGCTGAGGTAGCCGGAGAGGATCTCATAGTTGTTCAGTTGCGCATAATGGGAAATGGCAAACTTCAGTTTCCGCCTCTCAATAACCTCTTGCTTGGCAGTATGTTTGGCCAAAGCTATTGGATTTCCCGGTTCAACAAAACCGGTGCCAGTAATCAACACGTCATCACTATGAGTCTCTGACGGCTTAGGTGAACTTGAGGGGGCAGGAGTTGAAGGATTGACAGTAGTGTCATCATCACGGAGATCCGGAATCTCAGGTGGAGTAGCAGTAACAGGCTCTTCCGGCTGTTTGTCAGAAGCTTTAGGAACGGAGACTTGTGGCTCCGGCTAAGTAGTTTTCGGCGCTTCAGTTTGTCGGAGTAATTGGACACGGGTATCCCGAAGACGGCAAGACAA
Organism: Aegilops tauschii subsp. strangulata; assembly: GCF_002575655.3. Classification (NCBI taxonomy): domain Eukaryota; kingdom Viridiplantae; phylum Streptophyta; class Magnoliopsida; order Poales; family Poaceae; genus Aegilops; species Aegilops tauschii. The sequence goes on along the minus strand of NC_053037.3, from coordinate 383,508,978 downwards.
TATTTCAAGACATCGGGGCTAGCAAAGCCCCTCAGTCCGACTGCCCGGCCGCTCCTGCCGGCTCCCCGTCCGACTGCTCCACCCGGCCGGCTGCCCGGCCGGCTGCCAGCTGACCGACTGCGCCGACTAGCCGGCTGCCGACTGCAGTCCGACCCGGCATCAACAAGACCCCGACGAGACGGCCATACCGCGGTCAAGACAACCGTACCGCGACGGGTGTCGCGTATAGTGTCACTTGTCCCCTGGCACTATTCATGAAGTGACCTAGGGGACAAGCATGACATGCACCATGCCTTGCTCCCATACCTCCACATAGCCTAGATACAAAACTACCTCACACTATAAAAGGAGACACATTCATCCATCCAGGGGATGGACTCACACGCACACAACAAGCAAGCTAGCTAGCAAGAGAGCTAGCTAGCCATCCATCCATCCATCCCCATGGGCAAGCATGCCCAAGCACACACATGCGGCCACGCTCATGGCCGGCCACTAAAGCATGCTTTGTGCATGCATATATGGAGCCAGATGCCCATGGCACTGCCCCCAGATACAGCTCTAGGAGCACTTTGTACTGCCCGATGTACACCCCAGATATATATACTCAGACATGCAGGAGTAGGGGTATTATCTCTCCGGAGAGCCCCGAACCTGGGTAAACTAGCGCGTGCTACTCGCATACCCGCTCCCGGTCCTATCAGCAGCAGTCTTACCCTCACACAAAGCCCTTGTGGCATCTGTCGACTCACCCCCCCCCCGTGAGAATACCACGACAGTTGGCGCCCACCGTGGGGCGGTACTATGCTACCGCGCTGCTGCTGGTTTCGCAGTCCGGGCGGGACCATCTTCGCCATCACCACCGCGGCGTCGCGCCGTCCCTCCGATAGCGGCCGAGGGCTCGATATCGATACACCCTCGGAATGGCCGCGAGGGGCGGCGCATCCTTGCCGTAGGCCTCGCCTTCGTCGTCATCACCGCGGCGTCGCGCCGTCCCTCCGATAGCGGCCGAGAGCTCGATTTCGACACACCCTCGGAATGGCCGCGAGGGGCGGCGCGTCCTAGCCGTAGGCCTCGCCTTCGTCGTCATCACCGCGGCGTCGCGCCGTCCCTCCGATAGCGGCCGAGGGCTCGATATCGACACGCCCTCGAAATGGCCGCGAGGGGCGGCGCGTCCTCGCCGTCGGGACCATCTTCGCCATCACCGCCGCGGCGTCGCGCCGTCTCTCCGGTAGCGCTCGGGGGCTCGACTTTGACCCGCCCCCGGAGCAGCCGGGCGGGACGGCGTCCTCGTCGTCGGCCTCGCCGCCTTCGTCATCATCACCGTTGCAACGCCGGTCGTCCGTCCGCCCGCGCGCCGCGCGTACGGTGCCTCGCGTCGGTCGGCCGCATCGGTGCGCGCGCCGTGCCGCATCGGTGCGCGCGCCGTGCCGCGTCGCTCGCATCTGCTCCCCTCCGCGTTGTGCCTTGCTCTGGCCGAAACACGCGCTCACTGCATTTATCGTCTGTACAAGCTAGCTATACGCAAGTCAATGGTCAAACTGTTCATGAACTACCCATACAGAACTCAGACGCAAGTCAGATACGCCTCATACACCGACCAGATAATGGTCAGATCATGCCCGTACCATGGTCGGCTCGGTCTGCAGTTAGCGCGCTCGACCGCGGCGCACAGCTCCCTCCATCGAGCGCTGGCTGCAGTTTCGCGCCCGCCGCAGCTCCGCCCTGCTCCCTTCTTCTCACGCATGCTCGCGGCCGCTGCGTCCACGCGTGGCTACCTCAGCGACGCCGTCAACCGCGTCCAGGGCCTCCTCTGCTCCAGCCCTTGCACGTCCGCAGCGCCTCCAGCTCGGCCTCGGGCCGGCTTCGTTGCCTCTGGCCTGCTCCGCCCCCGCGAGCTGGTTGCCGCCCCGCCGGATCCATCTGGTCGCCTTGCCCGCGGCCGGGTGCTTCACCCTGCTGGCTTTGCCAGTCCGCCACGACATGCGCGCCTGCACGCGCCGGCTCCGGCTCCAGCCTCCTGCGTGCCCGCCGGCTCTGGCTCCCGCACATGCCGGATCCTCCGCTCCGACTTGTCACCAGCACCGGGTCCGTTTCGTCCCTCACCACAGCGCCGGGTGCGGCCCCTCCCGCGCCACTGCGCCGGGTCCGGCTCCAGACCTCACGCGCGCTCGCTGGCCAGGGCCCAGCCCCTGCCGCTGCTTCGGCTCCACCTCCCGCCCGCGCGCCGGACCGGCTCGCCGTCCGCTGACTTCGCCTTCAACCGGCTCCGCCCCGCGCCTGTGGTCGCCTGCTAGCTTCGGCCTGCCGCCTGTGCTGGCTGCGGCCGCATCCCGGCTCCGCCCGCCTGCCGACTGCACCGCGCCATCCGCGTAGCCCGGCATCCGCCTCCTCCCTGCCCGGACCGGCTCTGGCTCCGACATGGCCGCCCCCGCGGGCCGGCTCCTCCCCGCACGCGCCCCCACGGCCGGCCGGCTCACCTCCCCGGACAGCCGGCTCCGCCCGCCACCCGGCCGGCCTGCTGCCTGCCGTCTTCATCCGCAACCCGGACGGCCGGCTCCGCACGCGCCCCCGCGGCCGGCCGGCTCGCCTCCCCGGACAGCCGGCTCCGCCCGCCACCCGGCCGGCCTGCTGCCTGCCGTCTTCATCCGTAACCCGGATGGCCGGCTCCGCACGCGCCCCCGCGGACGGCCGGACTCGCCGCCCCACCTCCGACCTCCGGCCCGAGCGCCCCCGCCTCCGGCTCGGTTTCGTCCGCGCCTCGGCGCCTGCCCCGCTTCGCGGCCTCCTCTGCCTGTGCGCCCCATGGCCGGCTGCGCCATGCCCGTCGGAGGCCGGCTGCGCCCCGCACCGGCTCGCGCCTGCGTCGGCCGCTTCCCACCTCGGCCGTGGCTTTCACTGGCCGGCTGCCTTGAAGGCAGAGAGGGGGCCGGCTAGAAGAGGCCGGCTGACCCGCCCCTGCCGACTGGTAAAAGAGAGAAAAGTCAAGCCGGCTGAAAAAGAGAGAGAGAGAGAGAAGTCGGCTGGGACAAAGAGAAGAAAAGAAACACCGGTCCGGATGATTCGCCCGCCTGCTTCACCACTCGGACGGTCAGTCGTGACCCACGCTGTCCGTAGTGCCAAGCCGGCTGGTCTGCCTCCTGCTCTGACGGCACACCCAGCGGGTGCGCTGACGCGCCCCCGCGAAGAAAGAAAAAGACAAAGTAGTCGCCGGGAGATCCGGCCCGACTGCTCAGCAGTCGGCCCGAATCTCGGGGGCTACACCCAGCGGGTGCGCTGACGCGCCCCCGCGAGGAGAGAAGACAAAGTAGTCGCCGGGAGATCCGGCCCAACTGCTCAGCAGTCGGCCCGAATCTCGGGGGCTACACCCAGCGGGTGCGCTGACGCGCCCCCGCGAGGAGAGAAGACAAAGTAGTCGCCGGGAGATCCGGCCCGACTGCTTAGCAGTCGGCCCGAATCTCGGGGGCTACACCCAGCGGGTGCGCTGACGCGCCCCCGCGAAGAAAGAGAAGACAAAGTAGTCGCCGGGAGATCCGGCCCGACTGCTCAGCAGTCGGCCCGAATCTCGGGGGCTACACCCAGCGGGTGCGCTGACGCGCCCCCGCGAGGAGAGAAGACAAAGTAGTCGCCGGGAGATCCGGCCCGACTGCTCAGCAGTCGGCCCGAATCTCGGGGGCTACACCCAGTGGGTGCGCTGACGCGCCCCCGCGAAGAAAGAGAAGACAAAGTAGTCGCCGGGAGATCCGGCCCGACTGCTCAGCAGTCGGCCCGAATCTCGGGGGCTACACCCAGCGGGTGCGCTGACGCGCCCCGGCGAGGAGAGAAGACAAAGTGGTCGCCGGGAGATCTGGCCCGACTGCTCAGCAGTCGGCCCGAATCTCGGGGGCTACACCCAGCGGGTGCGCTGATGCGCCCCCGCGAGGAGAGAAGACAAAGTAGTCGCCGGGAGATCCGGCCCGACTGCTCAGCAGTCGGCCCGAATCTCGGGGGCTACACCCAGCAGGTGCGCTAACGCGCCCCCGCGAGGAAAGAAGACAAAGTCGTTGCCGGAAGATCCGGCCCGACTGCTCAGCAGTCGGCCCGAATCTCGGGGGCTACACCCAGTGGGTGCGCTGGCGCGCCCCCATGGAGAGAAGAGAAGAGTTTCGTCCGGCCGCTAGCGGCCGGCAGAAGAAGAAAAAGGGCGCTGCAAGACGCCTCGCCGCCTGGCTGGTCGAGCCTGACCGGCCGGGACCCTCCTTCGAGCGACCGGGGGCTCGAAGGTTACACCCAGCGGGTGCGCCGGCTCTTTTCGGCAAACTCCGCCTCGGCTACACGAAAACCAATGTGAGCTCCTCACCCGCATATTTTTTCACCGCGAGAGCACGGATAACCCCGAGCGATGCTCGGGGGCTATCTCCGCATTGCATTACAGTTGCATTACTGTTCGCCCCGGCGCCAGCCAGAGTTGGCCCGGGGGCTGGCCGCTTGGCCTGAGACGTTTGTTCCCGCAGACGGCTTAGTAGCGTGCGCGGTACCAAAGGCCCACTCTTAGTCACAGACCGCGGAGCGGCTGTTCGGCTAGCAAGAGTGAACGCTGGAGGCCACCCACGCGAAAAACGTCCGGGAAGAAAAGCGGTTCGGGCGACCCGGCCGTTTTCTTTACGAGTATCTACTCGGTTGAATTCGCTCCCAGAATCTGAGTATTGTACACTCCACTCCGCGGCCCACTCTCAGCCACAGACCGCGGAGCGGCTGTCCGGCAAGCGAGAGCACAAGCCAAAGAGCGGAGGGAACATGAAAAATATTGAAGGGGGCTCGGACGAAACCGAGTCAGCACCCTCCGCATAAAACTTGCAGTGCTAAAAAGCAATCATTTGATATATCTGCATGGACTAACTTTGTCTTTTGCATGATCATTTCCATGAACACTCGCGAAAAAACCTCCGCCCGACTTTGCCAAGTTGCCCGGAGGCTTGGGGGCTACTGTCGGAGTAATTGGACACGGGTATCCCGAAGACGGCAAGACAATATTTCAAGATATCGGGGCTAGCAAAGCCCCTCAGTCCGACTGCCCGGCCGCTCCTGCTGGCTCCCCATCCGAATGCTCCACCCGGCCGGCTGCCCGGCCGGCTGCCAGCTGACCGACTGCGCCGACTAGCCGGCTGCCGACTGCAGTCCGACCCGGCATCGACAAGACCCCGACGAGACGGCCATACCGCGGACAAGACAACCGTACCGCGACACCGTCATGTATAGTGTCACTTGTCCCCTGGCACTATTCATGAAGTGACCTAGGGGACAAGCATGACATGCACCATGCCTTGCTCCCATACCTCCACATAGCTTAGATACAAAGCTACCTCACACTATAAAAGGAGACACATCCATCCATCCAGGGGATGGACTCACACGCACACAACAAGCAAGCTAGCTAGCAAGAGAGTTAGCTAGCCATCCATCCATCCATCCCCACGGGCAAGCATGCCCAAGCACACACATGCGGCCACGCTCATGGCCGTCCACTAAAGCATGCTTTGTGCATGCATATATGGAGCCAGATGCCCATGGCACTGCCCCCAGATACAGCTCTAGGAGCACTTTGTACTGCCCGATGTACACCCCAGATATATATACTCAGACATGCAGGAGTAGGGGTATTATCTCTCCGGAGAGCCCCGAACCTGGGTAAACTAGCGCGTGCTACTCGCATACCCGCTCCCGGTCCTATCAGCGGCAGTCTTACCCTCACACAAAGCCCTTGTGGCATCTGTCGACTCACCCCCCCCCCCCGTGAGAATACCACGACACAGTTGGTTTGTTCACCTTCGCCTACTTGTTAGGCTTGGCTTGTCCACTACGCAGATTATGACAAGTTAATGTAAGTATAAAGGTATGAAGAATTATAGAGTACAATCAATTGCTATTACCCAGGGGCAGTTTTGAAAGCCGGCAACTCAGTTTGTGATGAGTCGCCAGAGGAAGAACGGGCAAGTTCCCGATTAAAGGTTATCAACAGAGTTAGAAGGTATGCATATAATATCCGATAAACAGACAAAAAGAGTAATTAAAAAGAAACCTCGTTTCGACATTTTTGAGGGGCAGGAGTGTTCGGTAAGCCGGAGGATAGCTCGTCACCTCCACTGGTCCTGGTCTGGCGGCGGTTCTCATGTCGCTATTGCTTCAAAAGAAAGTGAGGATCTAAATAAGCCAAGGGGTGTGAAAACCTTACTTTTCGGGTTACTTGTCAAAGTTTCTGTCTTGGCAAAGGGTCTGAGCCGGAGGAAATAATAGTTACCCCATCTTCAGCTACTTGGCTGGCTCCCGTGTCAGCCTGATAATAATCAGTGTCAATAAGATGATTGAAAAATGAGCGAAGAGACTCAAGAGCTACCTCCGACTCAGAGGTGTCATCCAGTTTGAGTAGGTCAGAGGCGCTCGGTTTCATCCTCTTCTTGGTGGTCTTCTTGGCGGTTTTCCTAGCGGCTTTTTTGGCAGCCCTGGCCTTCTTAGCAGCCTCGTGATCATATTCCACTTTCCCAAAGTCAGACTCAGCCTGCAAAGGTTATTAAGGGTCAAGTTAATAAAGTATTCAAATGATGAGGTGACGATAAGTAAAGTTTAGAGGCTTACATCTGGTGGCGGGTTAAGCTTGCAGAAAGGGGCCAGACCCACTTTTATACAATCTTCTGGGTCTTCATTCAGAAGAGACTTCACCATTTCATTTATTGCTTCATCAGTTAATGGTGCGGAGCTGTGGCGCAATGGATCTTTTTCACCACCAGTGTAAGTACACATTAAGCCGGTGCGGCGGCTTAACGGAATGACCCGCCAAGAAACCCAACACCTGACTAAATCAACGCCAGTTAGCCCATTTCCTATTAGGGCTTTGACCTTCACAATGGTAGGTGCAATCTTCTTCCATTCAGCAGCGGTAAGCTTTTCAGGAAGATTATCTTTTGGGTTCAGGCGCTCAACACGATAACCCGGAAGTGGATTCTCGTCAGCTGGGGAAGTATCTTTGCAATAAAACCAAGTTTGGTTCCAATCTTTCGGGTGACTCGGCAAGCAGGCATAAGGAAAGATGGCGTCTCTTCTGCGTTGAATTGATATTCCGCCAAGTTCCAAGCTAGGACCATTTGTGAACTCAGTCTGGCGGTTTAAGTAAAAATACTCTCTAAAGAGGTCAACACTAGGCTCCTCTTGAAGGTATACTTCACAGAAGACTTGAAAGTTGCAGATATTTGACACGGAATTGGGTCCGATGTCTTGAGGGTGGAGCTGAAAAAAGTGCAGAACATCTCGGAAGAATTTAGACCCGGGCAGTGAGAAGCCCCGGTTCATGTGGTCAGTAAAAACGATGACTTCGCCGTCTTTCGGCTGAGGTCTTTCTTCACCCGGGTCAGGAGCACGGTAATGCATCACACTCTTGGCGGGTAAATACCCGACTTTGAGGAAGTCCTTAAATGTACCCTCAGTGACGATGGAGGGAATCTAGTTGCATGTGTAGACTGTTTTGGGCGGCATTGTGAAAGAAAGCCTAAAGGAAAGAAAAATTTGCCGGTTCAAGTCAATTGGTGAAATCACAGGTTAAGCGCGGATAGTATACATTCAGAATGGCGGCTTAAGTGAGGATTAATGGTATGTGAGTAATTGTAAGCCAGACGTATAAGCCGCCATGAGAGGCACAGGTATTCAAAATCTGGAAAAGAGTAAAATTCTAATAAGCATTGGACAAACAGGTTTCACGGATTAAAGTTATAGATTTGGATCTACCATTGTTCAGAAAAAGGGAATACATTCGAAACCTACAGAGGCGACAATGGAAAGCAGGGGTGCCCTAGAGGAGATCTGTCGCGTTGAGGATATATTCTAGTATCAAAAACAGGTGCTAAAACTACTGTTGCGCGAGATTTATGTGGTTTTTGGATCTAATCCATGGATCTGAACAAGGATAAAGAAGAGCGGCGACGAACACCGATGAACACTGAAACCCTAATGCCAGATCTATGGCAAAAGAAAGGAGGGCTTACTGATGCTGATGGGACAACGGAGAGGCGCCGTGGTTTTCTCGTCCGTTCAGGGTGATGCAGCGGCCGGAGTTGAGGACGGAGACGAAGGTCGACGGTGGCGGAGCTCGTGCGGGTTGGTGCGTCGTGAGGAGGAAGAAGGAAGTGAGAAGGAAAGGCGGGAGAATGAGAGGAGAGTCCGAGGTCTTATTTATAAGACTAGAAGGACAAACGATAGGCGCGAGAATCAAGGAGGTAGAAAATGGATAAGCGATGGCGCAGGCGCCTCGATTTTCGGAGGGACAATAAATAAAGAGATTTATTAAGATTTGGGTTCTGTGAAGCATTAATGGCAGGTGATGTCACGGCGGGTTACCGAAAATTCCGGAGATGACGTCATGGCGGATTACAATATTTCATAGTAAGATGAGGAAGGATTTTCTAAGTGTTGAAGATTGACATGAACAAGTTCAAATCAACCTGGGGCGTAATGTTGGGGATATGACTATCGGGTATGACCCGCCCAGGAGGGGCCGGGTCATCCCTATGGCGGTTCATCTCAATGAAGCCCAAGAGTATAATAACAATGGCAGTTTATAGATAGGCTTAGTAGAGGGCCCACACCAGAAGGCGGCTAAGGCCCACGAATATAAACTGCCATGTATATGTAGACTTGTATTGTAAGGCATGTAAGATAAGTCACCGAGCCAGACACGTTGTATGAGCCGGCCGGGACTCTGTAGGCCGGCAGGGCGTCAACCCGAGTATATAAGGGGACGACCCAGCGGCGGCTTAGGACAAGAAACAATAGATCTAGAGCTAGGCTAAGCGTATTCGCCCCCTAGTCATCGAAACCCTAGCAATACCACCTCAAACTGGATTAGGCCTTTACCTTCACCGCAAGGGGCCAAACCAGTATAAACCCCTCGTCTCCTTTGTCCGGTTTAACCCCTTTAAGCTAACCTCGTCGCAATGGTTCCATGTTTAAGTCCTTCCATGAGGACATCTGCCGAAACAGTTGTTTACCTGAAAACACAACCAGCACAACTATCCAGGTGGTCTCTGGAAGCATCGGTTAGTCCATTATAAAAGATATCAAGTATTTCATTTTTCTTAAGAGGATGATCAGGCAAAGCATTTAGTAATCGGAGAAGCCTCCCCCAAGCTTGTGGGAGACTCTCTTCTTCAATTTGCACAAAATTATATATTTCCCTTAAAGCAGCTTGTTTCTTATGAGCGGGGAAATATTTAGCAGAGAAGTAATAAATCATATCCTGGGGACTACGCACAGAACCAAGATCAAGAGAATTAAACCATGTTTTAGCATCACCCTTTAATGAGAACGGAAATAATTTAAGGATATAGTAGTAACGAATTTTTTCCTCATGAGTGAATAGGGTGGCTATATCATTTAATTTAGTAAGATGTGCCACAATAGTTTCAGATTCATAGCCATAAAAAGGATCAGATTCAACCAAAGTAATCAACTCAGGATCAACAGAGAAATCATAATCCTTATCAGTAATACATATAGGTGAAGTAGCAAAAGCAGGGTCATATTTCATTCTAGCATTCAAAGATTTTTCTTTCAGCTTAGCTAATAATTTCTTAAGATCATATCAATCATTGCAAGCAAGAAAATCTCTAGCAGTTTCTTCATCCATAACATAACCCTCAGGCACAACAGGCAGTTCATATCTAGGGGGAGAATCTTCATCATTACTTTCATCAATATTATCAGTTTCAATAATTCCATTCTCTCTAAGCCTAGCAAGTTGTTCATCACGAAATTCACCCAATGGCACAGTATTATCAAGCATAGAAGTAGTTTCATCATAAGTATCATGCATAGCAGAAGTGGCATCATCAATAACATGCGACATAGCAGAATCAATAGCAGAAGCAGGTTTAGGTGTCGCAAGTTTACTCAAAACAGAAGGTGAATCAAGTACAGAGCTAGATGGCAGATTTTTACCTCCCCTCGTAGTTGAGGGATAAATCTTTGTTTTTTCGTCTTTCAAGTTCCTCATAGTGATCAACAGATATAAATCCCAAGTGACTCAAAGAATAGAGCTATGCTCCCCGGCAACGGCGCCAGAAAATAGTCTTGATAACCCACAAGTATAGGGGATCGCAACAGTTTTCGAGGGTAGAGTATTCAACCCAAATTTATTGATTCGACCCAAGGGGAGCCAAAGAATATTCTCAAGTATTAGCAGTTGAGTTGTCAATTCAACCACACCTAGAAAACTTAATATCTGCGGCAAAGTATTTAGTAGGAAAGTAGTATGGATGTAACGGTAACGGTGGCAAAGGTAACAGTAATAGTTTTGTAGTAATTGTAACAATGCCAACGGAAAAGTAACTAAGCAAAGATCAATATTTGAAAAGCTCGTAGGCATTGGATCAGTGATGGATAATTATGTCGGATGCGATTCCTCATGCAACAGTTATAACATAGGGTGACACAGAACTAGCTCCAGTTCATCAATGTACTTTAGGCATGTATTCCGAATATAGTCATACGTGCTTATGGAAAAGAACTTGCATGACATATTTTGTCCTACCCTCCCGTGGCAGCGGGGTCCTATTGGAAACTAAGGGATATTAAGGCCTCCTTTTAATAGAGTACCGGACCAAAGCATTAAAACTTACTGAATACATGAACTCTTCAAACTACGATCATCATCGGGAGTGGTCCTAATTATTGTCACTTCGAGGTTGCCGGATCATAACACATTGTAGGTGACTATTGACTTGCAAGATAGGATCAAGAACTCACATATATTCATGAAAACATAATAGGTTCAGATCTGAAATCATGGCATTCGGGCCCTAGTGACAAGCATTAAGCATAGCAAAGTCATAGCAACATCAATCTCAGAACATAATGGATACTAGGGATCAAACCCTAACAAAACTAACTCGATTACATGATAAATCTCATCCAACCCATCACCGTCCAGCAAGCCTACGATGGAATTACTCACGCACGGCGGTGAGCATCATGAAATTGGTGATGGAGGATGGTTGATGATGACGACGGCGACGGATTACCCTCTCCGGAGCCCCGAACGGACTCCAGATCAGCCCCCCCGAGAGAGATTAGGGCTGGGCGGCGGCTCCGTATCGTAAAACGTGATGAATCCTTCTCTCTTATTTTTTTTCTCCCTGAACATGAATATATAGAGTTGGAGTTGAGGGCGGTGGTGTTGGGGAACGTACTAATTTCAAAAATTTCCTACGCACACACAGGATCATGGTGATGCATAGCAATGAGAGAGGAGAGTATGTCTACGTACCCTCGTAGACCGAAAGCGGAAGCGTTAGCACAACGTGGTTGATTTAGTCGTACGTCTTCACGATCCGACCGATCCAAGTACCGAACGCACGGCACCTCCGAGTTCAGCACACGTTCACCTTGATGACGTCCCACGAACTCTGATCCAGCAGAGCTTCGAGGAAGAGTTTCGTCAGCACGACGGCGTGATGACGGTGTTGATGATGCTACCAACGCAGGGCTTCGCCTAAGCACCGCTACGATATTATCGAGGTGGATTATGGTGGAGGGGTGCACCGCACACGGCTAAGAGATCAAGAGATCAATTGTTGTGTCTAGAGGTGCCCCCCTGCCCCCGTATATAAAGGAGGGAGGGAGAGGCCGGACCTAGAGGAGGCGCGCCAAGTGTGGGGAGTCCTACTAGGACTCCCAAGTCCTAGTAGGATTCCCCTTTCCTTTCCGGAGTAGGAGAGAAGGAAAGAGGGGGAGAGGGAGAAGGAAAAGGGGGCTGCACCCGTTGTCCAATTTGGACTAGAGGGGGGGCGCGCGCCTCCTTCCTTTTGACCTCTCTCCTCTATTCAGGTATGGCCCAATAAGGCCCAATACTTCTCCCGGTGAATTCCCGTAACTCCCCGGTACTCCGAAAAATACTCGAATCACTTGGAACCTTTCCGATGTCCGAATATAGTCGTCCAATATATCGATTTTTACGTCTCGACCATTTCGAGACTCCTCGTCATGTCCCCAATCACATCCGGGACTCCGAACTACCTTCGGTACATCAAAACACATAAACTCATATTACAAATCGTCACAGAACTTTAAGCGTGCGGACCCTACGGGTTCGAGAACTATGTAGACATGACCGAGACATGTCTCTGGTCAATAACCAATAGCGGAACCTGGATGCTCATATTGGCTCCCACATATTCTACGAAGATCTTTATCAGTCAAACCGCATAACAACATGCGTTGTTCCCTTTGTCATCGGTATGTTACTTGCCCGAGATTCGATCGTCGGTATCTCAATACCTAGTTCAATCTCGTTACCGGCAAGTCTCTTTACTCGTTCCGTAATACATCATCCCGCAAATAACTCATTAGTTACAATGCTTGCAAGGCTTATAGTGATGTGCATTACCGAGTGGGCCCAGAGATACCTCTCCGACAATCGGAGTGACAAATCCTAATATCGAAATACGCCAACCCAACAAGTACCTTCGGAGACACCTGTAGAGCACCTTTATAATCACCCAGTTACGTTGTGACGTTTGGTAGCACACAAAGTGTTCCTTCGGTAAACGGGAGTTGCATAATCTCATAGTCATAGGAACATGTATAAGTCATGAAGAAAGCAATAGCAACATACTAAACGATCAAGTGCTAAGCTAACGGAATGGGTCAAGTCAATCACATCATTCTCCTAATGATGTGATCTTGTTAATCAAATGACAACTCATATCTATGGCTAGGAAACATAACCATCTTTGATCAACGAGCTAGTCAAGTAGAGGCATACTAGTGACACTCTGTTTGTCAATGTATTCACACATGTATCATGTTTCCGGTTAATACAATTCTAGCATGAATAATAAACATTTATCATGAAATAAGGAAATAAATAATAACTTTATTATTGCCTCTAGGGCATATTTCCTTCAGGTGGAGCCTCAGGGGGCCCACGAGACAGGGGGCGCACCCCCACCCTCATGGACAGGGTGTGGGCCCCCTAGTCTTGATTCTTTCTCCAGTATTTTTTATAAATTTCAAAAAATTCTCCGTGAAGTTTCATGTCATTCCGAGAACTTTTATTTCTGCACAAAAATATTTTCAGCGTCAGTCCGGGTTAGTTCCATTCAAATCATGCAAGTTAGAGTCCAAAACAAGGGCAAATGTGTTTGGAAAAGTAGATACGATGGAGACGTATCAACCATAATGGACGGCAAGCTTCAAGGATGATCTCTTCGTGATGCTCCACTTGAACTTGCACACCGCAACCTAACCCCACAAAGAACTCTCACGAATACCATGGTTTAGTACACAAAGCGTAATGCACAATGCTTACCATACCATGGGATCACTTGATCCCTCGGTACATCTTGTACTCTTTGTGTGTTGATCAACTTGATTCACTCTTGACTTAGTCTTCATCAACCTTGAATCTTCCCAACTCTCTTCATTTGGATGATGTCTTGAAGGTAGACATGAATGATCACACACTCTTCTTCTTCAAGACATTCTTGCAATAAGCTCAACACTCACATGACCAATCTTTGAATAATTCCTTAATAGCACCTTGGTCAACTCATAAACTCCTTGAAACCAACACATGGACTTCAAGAAAAGCCTATGGACAAATCCTTCAAGTATAACTCAATGCAACCATTAGTCCATAGAGAATGTCATCAATTACCAAAACCACACATGGAGGCACCGCATGTCCTTTCAACATCTCTGACCAATGATGACTTGGTGTCCCATGCTTCTCCCAAACTCGCGACTGATTTTCACTTTGAGGAAAACCACATTGTCTTCACGTGCTCTTTTTTCATTATTTGTGCTTAGATCTTTCTTACTCCTACTTTTTATGGGGTTTTTTAACCTTGTGTAATCTTGCTTGCTAGAACTGTCAAGTTATATTGGTCGATTCAAAAACGTGATGGGAACATGATTGGAGTTGCTTTAAAATCGTCTTTTTCTTACGGACAATTTTAGATAATCGGAACCCAAGAAAGAGTATTAATAGGGTGATGGAACGTATTTGCTGAACTCTGGAACTGAAATCACTGAGGAAGTATTCAAAAACAGTGTTTGGATGAGGCTATCATAACAAAGGAGCATAGAAAAGAGAAATAAAGCACAAATACCACCAAATAGATGGGCTTGTTTGTTAGGGCTTCAGGTTTGGCAGAATCAGTTGTGGATTTGTTGGGCTTGCAAATCTGATTCGACACCGGGATGTGCTTCAACCCAATACACTAGAAATGGCCCGAATTAGATGCAGGCTGATATTGAAAGCTTATTCGAACTAGTTATTTGTTTCAAATTCAGCTTTTTAAAAGTTGAATCTAGAAGGGGGTTGTTGAATTACAAATGGGCTTTAGGCCCATATATACAATAATTCCTAGTTAATCTCTAACGCCCATGTGGGGTGTCATGACATGGTGGAAAGTTTAGTCCCATCACGCTAGTGGAAGAAAGTTTAGACCCTCCATAATGGTTTCTCCTCCACATGCTATTAGAGTTTGAGAAGAGGAGTGATACACGTGCGCTCCTCTGCCGCCCGCCACGCCACATGTGCATGCGTCATGTTGTTTGGACGAGCCGTGCCGATCGTGTATGCGCTTTAATTTTTGCCGGTGAGGGATGGTTAATTAATGAGAGATTAATTACAAGTCATTAATAAAAGTGCCACTGTCAGAGACGTTGGACCGTGGGTTGTTTGTGTGACTCGGTCGTGGGCCTAAGCCTAGGCCCACAACTCCTTACCCCAACGGCCTATAGACCTATATATTGGAGGCATTGGCAACCAGCCGACACACTAAGTTCCTCCTCACATATAACCTTAGCTGCCACTCTACTGTTCCACTCATTGTTTTGATTCTGGCGGTTTCATTCTATCAATTACGTGCACGGCCATTCGGGAGAGTAGGCCTCCGGAACCCTGCCCTTTGTGATCCTGAACCGGGAGAAGGGTGATAAGGTTTTTGGGGAGCGTCTCGGCGTGACTGCTCCCTATTCGTCTTCGTCCTCATTCTCTGATTCGACTACTTCCCCTACAGCAATGCCATGGCTGCTGCCGCCGCCAAGAAGAAGGCTGTGGGGAAGTCGTTGCCGCTGACGTGGCATTAGCCTAGCCACTGTGGGTATGATTTGTTCATCCCCTATTTACTCATTCAGTGCTAGTCGTATTTATTGTGTTCATATATGTTTCGGTTCTATGTTCAGTACATGCTCACATGTTTAGATATCGGTACGAGCTTCATACTATTATTACCAGCATCATGATTTGTTCGTGGATTAAAATTAATAAAAAAGTGTTAATACATCTAGCAATGGGGATGATTGGAGTTGCTTTAAAATCATATATTTTTATGGTCAGTTTTAAATAATCAGAACCCAAGAAAGAATATTAATGTAGTGGTGGAACGTATTTGCTGAACTTTGGAACTAAAATCACCGAGGAAGTAATTAAAAATAGTGTTTGGATGAGGCTAGCAGAATAAAGGAGCATAGAAAAACAGAAATAAAGCACAAATACCACCCAAAAAATGGGCTTGTTTGTTTGGGCTTCAGGTTCGTCAGAATCAGTTGTGGATTCCCTGGGGCTGGCAAATCTGATTTGACACTGAAGTACACCGGGATCCGGGATATGCATCAACCCTATACACTTAGAAATAGCCCGAATCAGATTCAGGCTGCCGGTTCAAAATAGCTATTTGTCAAATTCAGCTTTTTCAAAGCTGAATCTGGTCCTAAAGCTGAAACAAACACCGCCGTCACCGTACATATGGTAGTATGGAACCCACGCTCCTGAAGTACCCGGCTAGCAGTTTTGCTGACGAAACTGCTAGGGCTGGAATCAAAACTCAAAACTCGCGAGCTAAGCGAATAGCTTGTGACCGCTTGAATCAACTCGAACTCGATGACTAACAAGCCGAGCCAAGCTCTAATATGAACAACAAATAAGTACATCTCACCATCTAGCCCAAGCGCCTATCACAACTTTGCGAAAGTCCCGCCCTTGATGCCCAATGTCCTACTTTCCCTAGCGAGTGGTGATACCGACACGCTTCATTCCTCTCGGCCTCCTCTCCCTCGTCTAGTAATGGCTAGGAGAGTCAACATTTCTTTTGTGATTTTTTTTTTGAAATGGAAGCGTGCCCCCGGCCTCTGCATCATGATGAATTTCTTTTGTGATATGTGCATTTAAAACAGCTTTGCTTACATTATGCATGCTTAATATACATATTATATTACAAAGTCCCTCCCCCTCCCCCCCCTTCTATAAAACCCTGGATGTAACTTTCCATATTTGTAACTCCAACTCTTGCCATTTTCGGCTATGTGTTATGATATTCCCTCGTGGTTGGGTTTTGTTTTTCGTTTTGCATTTTGTTCATGTCATGCATCTCATATCATGTCATCATGTGCATATCATTTGCATACGTGTTCGTCTCATGCATCCGAGCATTTTCCCCGTTGTCCGTTTTGCAATCCGGCACTCCCACATGCACCGGCGCACCCCTCTTGTTTCTTTTCGTGAGCGGGTGTTAAACGTTCTCGGAATGGACCGAGGTTTGCCAAGTGGCCTTGGTACACCACCGGTAGACCACCTGTCAAGTTTCGTTCCATTTGGAGGTCGTTTGATGCTCCAACGGTTAACCGGGTAACCGCAAAGTCCTTTTGTGTGTTGCAGCAAAACTCCCCTCCAAACATCCCAAAACCCCTCAAAGTCTCCTCCATGCTCTAGGTCGTTCGATCACAACCGTGTGGGCGAAAACCGCACTCCATTTGAAGACTCCTAGCTCCCTCTACCTATAAAACACCTCCCCCCTCCGAAAATCTTCGCAGATCAAACCCTAGCAAATCACCCCGCCGCCACCGGACACATCCGCCGCCGCCGGACACTCCCGCCGCCGCGCCCGCGCCAATCAGGCGCTGCCACGTCAGCACCCGGCCGCCTCCACCGCGCGGAGCCCGCGAGGCCCGCGTCGGGCCCCCCGAGCCCGTCTCCCCGCCGCCAGGACCCGCAGGAGCCCGCGCCCTCGCGCCGCCCTCTGTCGTCCCCGCCGCCATCGTCGCCGGCGCCGCCGCACCCGTCGACCCCGCGGTCGCCCGCGCCCAAGGCCGCCCGCCACCGCCCGCGGACGCCGCCCGCGCGCCCGGCGCCCCCCTCCGACTCCGGTCGTCCTCCTCCGAGCTCCTCCCTCCTCCTGAGCTCCTCCCTCCGCCGGTTTCTTCTTCCCCGACGAACTCCGGCCGCGCCCGATCTGGATCGGAACCTACGGTTGACTTTCTCCCCGAGATCCCTCTAATTTCTGCCAAGTCCCGCATATTTTTACATTCTGTTGCATTGTTCATCGCATCATAACTCCGTGACCGTAGCTCCGTTTCGCGCATGTAATATATCGAAATGTTCGTTACAAGATGCTCTACATTTTGTTTCATTGGGTCATGCTCGTTTGAGTTCATTTAGATGCCCAAATCTCTGGTGCAATAGTGCTATATGCTGTTACCTGCTGTTACTTATCAGAACTTGGTGATTTGTTATTTTTCTTGCAATTGATGTGTGCATCCTATGAGTAGGAGCTCTACATCTATTTTGATGTGTGCCATGCCATCTTTACAGACGTGTATGCCATGTATTTTTATGATCTATGTGGTGACTAGCACAAGCATGCAAACTAGGCTTCGTGATGTTTCTGTTTTCATAGAGTAATTTTACAAAGTCTGTGACTGCTGTTATTTTGTTGCTATGTATCCATGCGGCTACAGAGAGATCCATGCTCCTTTTGGTGATGTTAAGTAAGGATGTTTTGTAGATATAGTTTTGCTCTATCCATACATGCCCCTGTTTGCCATTATGGAGTACCCTAGCATGACTCAATCTTGCTCTACTTTTGCTATAAAATATTCCTGGCAGATTGTTTACATGTTATTCAATTTTGCCAAGGTTGTTGTAGTTGATCCATACATGCTATGACATTGCTCTTGCCATGGATAGCTTTATAAACATGCCATCTTGCTGTAGGTATGCTTGTTTTATCATGCATTGCTTTGTGGTGAGTGCATCAAGCTCACCAAGATGCCTTCATATTATTGTTTCTGTCATGCTCTGTTTTCTGCTAAGTCAGGAACCTGTTAACGAAAATTGCTATGTTTACATGGTTGCCATCATATCTTATGGTCCTTTTTGGCTTATGGTCAGTAAGGGACTTTTGTCATATGCATTTAGTAGATTCATGCTATGCATTGTTTTGCTATGTTAAGTTCCTGTAGCATGTGTTTTGCTTGCTCTGAACATTGCTACCTGATGCTGTTTCAGCCATGTCCAGTAATTTCACCAAGTCTGCGAACTTGTTATCTTTTGCACTTTTGTCATGCTTGTTTGAACCTGTTATGTTGTGATCTAGCCGTAGCTCAGTGTTCAGCTTTTGTCAAGTATCTCCTGTAGATTACTTCCATATGCTTTGTTGCTATGTTGGAGTACTGTAGTATAGTTACTTGATGTATTCTAAGTGCTATCATGCTGTTAATCGCATAATCGTGTCATTCTTGTTTTGCTTGCCATTTGCAAACCGTGCATCCGTTTCCGGTGATCTTTATATCGATTTCAACCGAAATCATCTTATCTTTCCAGTGGCATGCTTGGTTTGCCAAGTTACTGCCTTGTTCATCTTTTTTCTTCCGGAGCACGCATATGCATCGCATACCACATCCCGCATATCATACACGTTTTGCATAGTGTTGCTTGTGCATTTCCCGTGATTGATTGTGGTTCCGTTGCTTGTGTTCTTGTTTCGGGTAGAGCCGGGAGACGAGTTCGTGAACGAGGAACCTGTTGAGTACGCTTACGAGGATCAAGCTTTCGACAACTCTGATAACCTTGCAGGCAAGATGACCATACCCTCGAAATTACTTCTATCTTTGCTTTGCTAGTTGTTCGTTCTATTGCCATGCTGCGCTACCTACCACTTGCTATATCATGCCTCCCATATTGCCATGTCAAGCCTCTAACCTTCCTTTCCTAGCAAACCGTTGTTTGGCTAAGTTACCGCTTTTGCTCAGCCCTTCTTATAGTGTTGCTAGTTGCAGGTGAAGTTGAAGTTGGTTCCATGTTGGAACATGGATATTTTTGGAATATCACAATATCTCTTATTTAATTAATGCATCTATATATTTGGTAAAGGGTGGAAGGCTCGGCCTTATGCCTGGTGTTTTGTTCCACTTTTGCCGCCTTAGTTTCCGTCATACCGGTATTATGTTCCTTGAGTTTGCGTTCCTTACGCGGTTGGGTGATTTATGGGACCCCCTTGACAGTTCGCCTTGAATAAAACCCCTCCAGCAAGGCCCAACTTTGGTTTTACCATTTGCCACCTAAGCCTTTTTCCCTTGGGTTTTCGCGAGCCCGAGGGTCATCTTTATTTAAACCCCCGGACCAGTGCTCCTTCGAGTGCTGGCCCAAACCGAGCGATGTCCGGTGCCCCCTGGGCAACCAGGGTCTATGCCAACCCGACGTCTGGCTCATCCGGTGTGCCCTGAGAATGAGATATGTGCAGCTCCTATCGGGATTTGTCGGCACATTCGGGCGGCTTTGCTGGTCTTGTTTTACCATTGTCGAAATGTCTTGTAAACCGGGATTCGGAGACTGATTGGGTCTTCCTGGGAGAAGGTTTATCCTTCGTTGACCGTGAGAGCTTATAATGAGCTAAGTTGGGACACCCCTGCAGGGTATTATCTTTCGAAAGCCGTGCCTGCGGTTATGAGGCAGATGGGAATTTGTTAATGTCCGGTTGTAGAGAACTTGTCACTAGACTTAATTAAAATACATCAACCGTGTGTGTAGCCGTGATGGTCTCTTCTCGGCGGAGTCCGGGAAGTGAACACGGTTTGAGTTATGCATGAACGTAAGTAGTTTCAGGATCACTTCTTGATCATTTCTAGCTTCGCGACCTTTGCGTTGCTTCTCTTCTCGCTCTCATTTGCGTATGTTAGCCACCATATATGCTTAGTGCCTGCTGCAGCTCCACCTTTACACCATCCTTACCTTTTAAGCTTAAATAGTCTTGATCTCGCGGGTGTGAGATTGCTGAGTCCTCGTGACTCACAGATTCTACCAAAACAGTTGCAGGTGCCGACGATGCCAGTGCAGATGACGCAACCGAGCTCAAGTGGGAGTTCGATGAGGAACGTGGTCGTTACTATGTTTCTTTTCCTGAGGATTAGTAGTGGAGCCCAGTTGGGACGATCGGGGATCTAGCATTTGGGGTTATCTTATTTTCATTTGGATTTTGACCGTAGTCGGTCTATTGTGGATTTTGGATGATGTATGAATTAATTTATGCATTGTGTGAAGTGGCGATTGTAAGCCAACTCTCGTTATCCCATTCTTGTTCATTACATGGGATTGTGTGAAGATAACCCTTCTTGCGACAATACCACAATGCGGTTATGCCTCTAAGTCGTGCCTCGACACGTGGGAGATATAGCCGCATCGTGGTCGTTACACCCCCCCCCCCCCCCGCGTCGCCCTCCTCTGGCGACACGGGGGGAACCCTAGCCGCCGCCAGCACAACCCCCGCCACCGCACTCCCCCACTTCGCCGCCGCCGGAGGGCCGGCCGGCGAAGCCGCGCCGGTCCCGAGGAAGGTGGCGGCGGGGCGGATCTGCGTCCCTCGCGCCCCAATCCCCCTGCCCGACCACCCCCGTGCCCCACCCCTTGCCGCGGCGGCGGTGGATCCGGTCCCCTCGTCGTCCTGGACCCCACCTCCGGCGAGGCGCTCCTCCCCTGATCCCCTGCCGCCGCGGGCGTCCCCCTCCTCACACGCCTCCGCCCCCTCGGCCCGCAACCCCGGGACCACCCCCGGTGATCCTCGGGCGGTCTCCCGCCAGCTGCTGCTCGTGCCTGCCGGCCGGCAGCGGTTCCAACGATCCTGGCCGCTGCCACGGTCTCCGGCGGCCCTCCACCCCCCGAGCCATGGTGATTTCTCTTGCGTCGAGACGGCGATGCTTATGTGGTTGTGGCTGGCATACGGCTTCCCATGGTGGTCTCGGGCCGGGGTTGTTTCGGTCCCGACGGCCTCGGACCCGCGTCTCTCCGGTGTCCCTCGCTGCCGGCGTCCCCTTCCGGGCAGCTTCCGCCTCAGCGACTAGGTAGATGCGTTCCTTCCATCTTACCTTGCTCGCCGATGCCCCGACGGTTAAAGCCACGGCAGCTCGGATCCGCATCCCTCCAGCCCTTGCTTGCTGGCGTTGCTGGACGCCGTCGTTCCAAGATCCCCGCTTGGTTCGCCTTGTCGCCCGCCCTACCCTGTATTGCCTCAAAGTCCCCCCTTTTGCCAGATCCTATGCTCGCAGGTTTGGAGGCGTTGCCACTCACCGACGGCAGGTGCAGCCCCGCCAACCCCTTCCTGACATGGTGGTTCAGACCAGCGTTGGCCTCCCCATCTTCGATTCCGCACTCAGCAGCTATGGGATCACTCAGCCTCAGGCCAGGGAGAGATCCCTGCTCGGCTTGCCGGTGCTTGCAGCGACGGCGCCTGCGGGTGTCGTTTTCCTCCTTGGAGGCGCTGCCAAGGCCTTCAGCTGCGCCCCTCTTCGAGCTCAGGGGAAACCCTAGGTCCGGGTCCCTCGGACCGGATAGTGACGGTGTCTCGGCGTCGTATTCCTTCTTGAAGGCACTATCTTGATCGCTCGCGGTGTCCCCAGTTTTGGCTCGGATGATGTTGGAGTTCTCGTTGGCTTGGCTTTGCCGCCCTTGGCTCGGGTCTGGTAGGTTTAGTTCTGTTGTATCCTCTCTACGGGCTGAGCATCCCTTGTCCCCCTGCTCCGGGCACCATGTACACGCCTGCCTGCGTTCGTGGCATGTGTTGTACCCATGTGTACTCATTCTACCCCTTCTATCAATGAAATGATACGCAAGCTTTGCGTATTCGCGAAAAAAATATACATATTACATACTCATGTAATCATTTTTGGACAACGCTAACGCCCACACGTGTGGTGGGAGCAAAACCTGCCCACACGCCCTATAACACACAGACAGCGCCACGTCACCGCATGCATGTATGTGGATATCTTTTCCGATTTTTAGTTTTTAAAATGTTTTATCTTTTAAATGAAAAATCCGATTGAAGATCCATTTTCACCATTAAATCCATCGCGGCGAGATCTTCGAAACTAGATCTCATATCAATATATTTCGACGAATTTTTTTGGGTTAAAAGTTGCCATGTCTATTGCACATGAATTGCCATGGTGTTTACACTGAAGTTGCCATGATATGTTTCAGCTATTTTCTTCTACATTTAAAAATAAATTTTGACATCTATAAAATGGGGAATTAAGAAACTAGACTTGCCATAAACCATAAACTAAAATTGCCATGATACATGCACTTAAAATTGCCGTGGTTCATAGAAAAATAATTTTCATGGTCAAAGTACTGGAGTTGCCATCATCAAAATACTAAAATTGTCATGCTCTACAAACTGAAATTGCCACATGGTAACTTTAGTTTAAGCAGTATGGTAACTACAGTGTAAACATCATGGCAACTTTTCGGCAAAAAAAATCGTCGAAACATATCAACATGAGGTCTAGTTTTGAAGATCTCGTCGAAACGGATTTTTAATTTGATTTTTTAATTAGGAGATAAAATATTTTTAAGCCGGAAACCAAAAGGATTACTGCTGACGTCATCAGTTCACATGTGACAAAATGAGTGGTAAAGAACCCGTGTGGAAGCGTCAGTTTTTTCCTCATTTTTATAATCATTATATTTGTTGTTCATATGCATAATGAGCTCCATTATATTAACGAGTTGAGCCAAGCTAGCTCGCTATCTAAATGAGCTCTAGCGAGTCAGCCGAGCGACTCACTCGAATTCCACCTCTAGGAACTACTCCGCTCGGCACTCACCTAAGGAGATGATGGGGTTCTGCCTGCCGGTCTCCACCTTTACCTCTACGCCACAGAAAGGAAAACGAAAAAAGAGAGGCCCAACCAGATGTTCATTTTCCTCTAAATCTGGAGGAATGTGTTAGACATGGAAATAGGAGGTCAACAGAATCCCAGCATTCAGCTTCTCGCGCGATCTGTGGTCTCGGAAGTTCAGGAAGCCTTTGTTTGTCTCTGTTGTGAGGAATATGGCAGGCGCAGGTGCAGGGCAGAATCAGGGAGGAAGAGGGGGTAGATACGGCGCGGGCCGTAGCCGCAATGAGTATGCTCGCCCTCCGGCTCCTACCCAGCAACAGGTTGCCGCTGATCAGGTGCCCACCTCTTTCTGTGCCCCGCAGATTACCTTGCAAGTTCCTCCCCAGCAGAATCCGCACCTCTCCATCTATGCCAAGCCTCCCACCCTCCCTATTGGGGCTGGTTCTTCTACTCTGGGTCATCCGGCTATGGGACCTATGTACCCTGGTTTTCCCGCGGCTGCCTATCAGTATCAGCAGTTAGCACCTTGGCAGCAACAACCCCAGTTCCCATTTCTATATATGCCACCGCAAAATGTTGTGCAATTCCAACAGCCATATCCTCAGCAAGTTAGCTCTAGCAGTGGAGTATCTGGGGGAGGTGGACAAGGTGGGGCTGGGAAGAACAAAAAGAAGCAGAAAGCCAGCGTCAAACACAAGCAACAAGCTATTGTTTCCGGACAGGGTGAGGGCTCCTCTGCTCAGAATTCTGCTGACCCTGAAGGCTTCATGGTGGATCCTAAATACATAGGTGCAATTTGTTACAACTGTGGCCTCCCTGGGCATTTTGTTGGCATGTGCCAAGTGCCAAAGGTCTGTTTCATCTACAAAACCCCAGGCCATCATATGGATGCCTGCCCCAAATGGTATCAGCCATACCCAGCTGCACAGTTTTGGGGGAGTGCCAATAATGGACTAGGCTTTTTCCACATTGAGGCTGGTGAGAAAAGTGACAGTGATTGGTTGAATTTTGGGAATGTGGGGCTGGGAATGTGATGAGCTAGAAAGTTGATTTGCAAAAATGTGGAAGACAAATTGGCCCTGGCAGATCAGACCATATGATGACTCCCAATACCTGGTCAGATTCCCTCCAGACAAGAAAGTGGCAGATCTGGTTGCTTTCAAGTCCATTAACCTGAAAAAGAAAGGGGTCACTGTTTCTTTTAAGGAATGGCATGGTGATATACCCACATATGACACTTTGAAGGAAGTTTGGATTAATATAATAGGGATCCCACCTGTGTGGTGTTCTTGGAAGGTTATAGCACATATTACCTCATCCCTAGGTGTAATTGTTAATGTTGATTGGCATGGTATTTTCAGAAGCTTTTATGAGGTGGTCAGAGTGCAGGTTGATGTGAGAGACCCACAACTGATACCTAGACAGAGTGATGGAGATTCAGCAAGACCTTTATCTCCTCAGCTTTGAAGTGGAGGGAGATGAAGATGATGAGCCCCCTGATCACAAGCCTTCTGATGACCCCTCTGATCCTAAAAGTGGTGATAGAAATGAGGAAAGTCACAGGAAAGATGAGGAAGTGGATGACTATAGCAATGATGACTTGCTGGGGGAAGAAATGGACCATGATAACAAGGAAAAACAAACTGACAAAAGATCTACCTCTGCCCCAAGTGGATCCAGGAACAGAAATGCTGGCACTCATTCCCACACTCCTGTTGGGACTCCTACTGTTGGCAACTCTATACTAGACAAAGGGCAGGGTGCTCCCATGACCAAAAGCTACTTGGAAGTTGTCAAGAGAGCCCCTTTGGAGAAGTGTGGAAGTCTACTTCTTCCTCAATTTGAAGTTGTTGTTTCCAAAAGTACTGGCCTTGGAGTTAGTGCCTCTGAGACTCAAATCTCTTGCCCAGTTCCCAAACCTCAGGTCCATAGACCTGGAAAAGGGAAATGGGGACCTGTTGTTGCCAGTAGGATGAGCAGCAGGATAAAGAGAGATGGTAAAAACTCTATTGTGAAAGCTCAAGAGCTCAAGCAAGTTCAGAATTTGGAAGTTGCTAAAGGTAAAACTGTCGGCGTCCTGGGAACGGGGGTCCCCAGACTTGCCTGCCTGCGGCCCACGGCGTGGCTCTACCAATGACCCAGTGCGGCCCATCTTCATCAGCAAGCACTCGAGACCCTCGCGAGGGGCCAAGCCTCGCGAGGCGGACGACACAAGACCTCCTCGGGAGCGGCCTCACCAGGCTGGCTCGCGAGGGACGGAGAGATCAAGGCAAGGGATACCTCGCGAGGTTCAAGTGACGCAAGCCATGACGACTGGAGCCAGGCGGGCGCCAGCGCACACAGTGTCCTCGTTTCCTCTTTGGTGCTAAAGGGGCAAGCGCGGGCGAGGAGTCCCGAGGCATCAGGCAAAGGTTTTCATATCAGTACTACGAGACCAAAACCAGCAGGACGGCAGGACGGAGGTCACCGTGGAGCCCAAGACGGCGTCACCACCAAAGCCTTTGGCAGGCGAAGACTACTTTTGTCAGGATAACTTGTACTAGTTGTCCCCCTTCAAACTGGCCGTTGTGGCATCCCTTCCCGCTCAATATTTGGGGAGAGGACCAAGGCCCCTATAAATAGGACTAGCCACCATAGGAGGAGACATCTTAAACTGATTCAGATCAATCTCACCCACACAAGCTCATCGAGCACAAGAACACCTCACCTCAGGAGGCTGTTCTTTCCCTTGTACTGTTCATCCTCAGCCCGAGAGGCAATCCACCACCACCACACTGGAGTAGGGTATTACACCACATCGGTGGCCCAAACTAGTATAAATCTTGCGTCTCTTGTATTGCGAGTTCGTCGAGCTAGGCTTTGAGATTACAGTGAGGGTGAGGGCGTGATTAGGTAGGGGAAACCTTTGTGCGCATCCCAGTGTTCGAACCTCAAGGGTTTTGCCGAAACCCGCAATCTGACATTTGGCGCGCCAGGTAGGGGTGCGCCGGAGTTTTCCTTCCGCCGATCCGCGTCCCATCGCTTCATCGCCTCCATGTCGGACGCCCGTCAAGCCCGCGCTGAGCGCAGGGCCGCCCTCGCCGCCCGCGTCGCTCAGATGGCTCCTGTCGGTGGGCCTCCCCGTCGTTCCCCATCGCCTGCCGCCAACGCCGCTACCGGCCCGGCGGGGAACGAGCAGCAAGCATCCTCGCTGCACACCTCGGTGCGGCGGGACGGCCGCACCGCCACCCCGTCGCTGACTCCGGCCGGCTCGTCATCTCATGCTCGTCGTGCTCCCACGGACGCGCAGGCCGCGCTGCTCATGGCGCGCGAGCTCTTGCGCTACCGCCCCGTCGACGACCTCTACGAGGACTGGTTGGACCGCATCGCCGAGCTCGTGGCCCCGCTGGGGGCTCTCACGTGTTGTCCCTTTCGCTGCCTCATCCTCCGCCAGCTACGGGCGACGTGGCTCACGGAGCGCCTCCGCCACCTCTGCCCCAAGACGACGTCCTGGCGCCAAGGCGCGCGGCCCCCCGGCACGACCCACCGCGTCCGGCGCTCGCGCGAGAGGAAAGAAGCTGCCAAGAAATCCCTCGGCCACGGGAGAACGTTCCCGTGCTCCCCGCACCACCACGGCAAGACCGTGCGCCGCCTGCGGTGGCGGTGCGCGGACATCAAGGGCAGGCTCCACATCAGCAAAGGGTCCCGGTGGCCACCGCGGGCTGCCGCGCCTTCACCCCGAGCTGCGTAGCATCGCATGGCCGGGCAAGTTCAAGCCAGACCTGCCTCCTCGCTACGACGGCACCCCCGACCCCGCGGAGTTCCTGCAGCTCTACGAGCTGAGCATCGAGGAGGCCAACGGCGACGAAAAGGTCATGGCGAACTGGTTCCCCATGGCTCTCAAGGATGGTGCCCGCTCATGGCTCCTGAACCTGCCTCCAGGCTCCATCTCCTCCTGGAACAAGATGCGCGACCGCTTCGTCGCCAACTTCCAGGGCACTCGCGACCGCCCTCCGGCCGTGGGTGACATGCGCCGCATCAAGCAGCAGCCAGGGGAGACCCTCCAGAAGTACATCCAGCGCTTCAACAACATTCTCCTCAAGATCCCCAAGGTGACAGACGAGGGCATCATCTCCGCGTTTTCTGATGGCGTCCGCGACGTCAAGATGAAGGAGGAGCTCGCCATCCACGAGGAGTTGTGCACGACCTTGGAGCTGTTCAACCTGGCGACCAAGTGCGCAAGAGCTGAGGAAGGGCGCCTTTCCCTCCTCGAGCTCCCAGCTGCTGACCCCGAGGAGAAGAAGGCCAAGGACAAGGACGTGAAGCGCAAGGGAGTGGCCGTGCTCGCGGCGGAGCCGGACACGAAGCGCGGCCGGGACCAGCCCGAGTCATCCAAGAGCAGTCGACCGTTCTGCGCCTTCCACAACGTTCACAGCCACAACACCAACGACTCTCAGGAGCTCAGGGGCATTCGAGATGGACGCTTCGGTCGACGCCCCGAGCGCAACGACCGGGGCTACGGCCGAGGGGGGGGGGACGTGGCGGAGGACGTTGGGACGACCGTGGCTCTCGCCAGGAATGGCGTGACCGGCCTCGTGAGGACCGCTGGCAGGACCAGCCTCGCGAGAGAGCTTGGAGGGATCAGCCTCGCGAGGATCGCCCTCAGGGCAACGCTGGTCTTCCTCCGCTGCCTCCACCACCAAGAAGGAATGACGACCACCATCAAGACGAGGGGGCTGGGGGCTTCCAGGAGCCACGTGCTATCGCCTGCATCTTGGGCGGAGCTCAAGCCCCAGCCTCTCAGCGTATCTTCAAGCAGTTTTCTCGCGAGGTGAACGCAGTCCTCCCCAAGCTCGAAGCCACATGCCCGCTCAGGTGGTCCAAGCGCGCCATCACCTTCAGTTCGGCAGACCAACTCAAGTGCGCGGCTACCGCTGGCGCTCTCCCGATGCTTTGCTCACCCGTCATCAGCAATGTACAAGTCACCAAGACCCTCATCGACGGCGGCGCAGGGCTCAACGTCCTGTCCGTCGAAACATTTGACAGCCTTCAAGTGCCTTACGATCAGCTTCAGCCTACCAAGCCTTTCTCGGGAGTGACCGACGGCTCCACCACACCATTGGGGCAGGTCCGCCTCCCTGTCACCTTCGGACAGCGCGACAACTACCGCACCGAGCTCATCGACTTCGACGTCGCCCACATCCGCCTGCCGTACAACGCCATCCTCGGGTACCCGGCCCTGGCCAAGTTCATGGCAGTGACTCACCACAGCTACAATGTCCTCAAGATGCCAGGAAGCGGCGGGATCATCACAGTCCCCTGCAAAGAAAGAGATGCGGTGTGCTCCGTCGAGTGCGCCTTCCAAGCAGCGTCAATCGAAGACCCCGGCAACAATGCAGCACAGTACCCTCCTAAGGTCGTCCCCAAGAAGAAGAAGAAGCTACTCCGCGCCGGGCCTCAGGAGAGCGGCGCCACAAGTGGTGCCTCGTCAGGATCGGCGCCCATGGCTGGGGAGCCTCCCTCCCTCGCATAGGAAGGCGCGCCCGACGCCCTCCTCGGGCAGGGCTCGGGGGCTCTCTTCTGGAGGGCCTCTGACCTTGCCAATATCACGAGGGAGGCGCTCGGGCACCACGTGGAGGCATGCTTCGCAGCACGGTTCCCTCAGGAGGACACCGGGCGAGGAGCGCCCAGCGCTCAGGAGTTCGTCGCCAAGACCACTCAGGAACTGCAAGACGCGAGAGCCATGCGCGGCGACTGCCGCTCACCTGGCGCGGCTCCCCATCCAGGCGAGGATGGCGGGTTGCGCGTCTGCATCGACATCCCAGGGCTCAACAGGGCTGCATCTCAGGAGCTCTTCTGGCCTTCGCGCGTGGGACGCTGCGAGGGCCCACTTCACAGCTACGTTCGCATGCCTTTTGGCCTGCCGAGCGTGGCGTCTACCTACTAGCGCAACCTGCGGAACATCCTGGCGGCTCAGGAGGCCAGGCATCACACAGTCCTGGTGGAGATGGAGACGGTCCTCGAGGAACCACCTGGACCCCCAGAGCCTCCCGAGGCTCAAGGTCCCGGTGGCTCGTGAGGAGCAAGCCCTTCACCACGCATCTTCAGCTGCCCCAACATTCCTTCAACAACAGAACCAGGTGACATTTTCCAAGTTTATTTAGCTGGGAGCGCCCTCAGGGCCGCATCATTCCCAGGCCGCGTGGGTCTGTCCCTGCGGCATGTATCTCTTTTTCATGTCTTTAGCTTACCTTGCTGGGGGCGCCCCACGGGCTGCATCATCCCCAAGCCGCTCGGGTCTAACCAAGTGGCATGTGTCGTTCTTGCATTTACCCAAGCTAGTTTGCTTTTCATGCCTAATCTATCTGTGATTATCACCTGCTTGATTGTCACCTACCACGGGAGCGGCTCACGCTGGCACGGCGCTTGTGCTTGGGTCCGTCCCTGAACGTCGACAAATCTGAGCGGTCGAGCTCTGGCCCGCGGCACGCCCCGCGCGCGTCACCTCACCAGGACCTCAGTGCCTCCATTCTCTTACGGAGCAACCAGTGGCCGGCCGACAATTACAATGGCAATTTGTGCCCTTCCTCGCGCTGTCTTGCAGGAACCTCCTGAGGACAATAGCAGGCGGCACCACGGGCTCCCTCTTCTCCCATGCGATTCGCTTGCGCGTTGAAAGGGGGGCTCCTGAGCATTGCGACTCGGGAGCTCCTACTGGCTCTCCAGCCCTCACCCCTTGGCCTTGTCCACGACATCGCGACCTGGCATACCAGCGGCGGCTGAGCTCACTCGAGGGCCGGGACCTGAGGACGTAGAGCACAAAGGAGAGCGTGGAGAAGAGGGGGAAGCACGCTCGGGCCTAACCTAGCTGCTCCACGGCCACCAACGCACGAGTCTGGCGCAACGCAAGGAAACGACTCCAGACTACCAAGATAAGTTTCGCGCTTGGATGAACCAACCGCCACGACATGGGAATCTCACTCGCTGTAGCCCTGTTGCGGCAACGTCGCCTCCCTTTCTAACCTTTCGGTGGCCGCTTGCGTGCTAAAGGGGACCTCCTGAGCATCGCGCCTCAGGAGCTCTTACTGGACCTCGGGCAGCTCACCTCCTGGCCTTGACCACGGCATCGCGGCCTGGCATACCAGCGACGGTTGCAGCCTGCCTGGGGACCGGGACCTGTCAGCGTAGAGGACCAAGCCATCGCGAGGATAGAAAGGGGAGACTGAGCTGAAACAAGACGCGCGCCCGCACAATTTCATAATAAGGATAATATCAACAAAAGACATTACAGGCCCTTCACACACCCCTGCGGGGTTCTTCTCGATTCCTCGCAGGGAACAAAAGGAAGGAAATTCAAGGAGCCCTATCTACACACGCCAGCGCAACCGATGCCACCATCAATGGTGGGCCATGGGAGGCCGGCGCCAACCCCATCCAGATCAGCGGCGGCCGGACGCTGCAGCCTTGTTCCGGGCGCGGCGAGAACTCGGGGGCACGTAGCTGTCGTCGCTCGTCTCCGGAGTCTCGTAGGGCTCGGGAGAGTCGCTAGACTCCCAAGCATCGCTGCTGCTGCTGGAGGAACCGCTAGCGAGGCGGCCCTGACGGCCCCGTCCCGAGCAGCACTCCAAGCGGCGGCCTTCCGCGTTGAACACCTTGAAGAACATGCTCGAGGCGCCATTGTACTCGAAGTGGATCGCAAGGGCGCCTTCTGCACGGCAAACCCGGGCGACCTCACCCCAGCCTCGGGTCATGAAGATCTTGCCTGAGGAGATGACTTCAACTTCCGCTCCGGTCGCCGGGACGTCGCAGTCGGCGTGCTGTAGCCACAGCTCCAGAGAGCCCCTCAGCGGCATCTCGGCGGAGAAGAACTGGGGGAAGCGGATCCAAGTGCGCGTAGGCATCGCCGCCCACAGCACGAGCTCGCGCGAGGAGTCCGCGGCGTGGACTCATGGGGCGACAGTGTGCGTCACCGCGGCGGGCGCGGGCGGCGGCGCTCGCCGCCTCTTTCTCTGGAGCCCTCAGCTTGGGTGTACAGAGGCAGCGGGTACCCGGGAGGAGGTCGCTCGTACCAAGGCCTCGTCACCTCTGGCCTCACGACCACGTCGCGGTGGTGGCTCGGCCTCTTCTTCGGTGAAGCGGCCCAGGCTCGTAGCGGGGGGTTTTCCCCTTCTCTGCGGCCGAAAACCTCCGAATCGGTGTCGCTACTAGCAATGGAGCAAGGGAGAAGAAGCGAGCAGAGCAGGAAGAGATGGGCGACGGGGGCTCTGCCTCCCTCCTCATTTATAGCCCAAGGGAGGCCAACCGTCGACCTCCACGATCGCAGGTAATGATAACCCTTTTTGCATGCAGCAGGGACTCGTCAAGTCGGGCAGTTGCCGAGGCAGCATGGGGAAGCGGAGACGCCCACGTCCAATCAATCACCACGCGTCAAGCGGGGCCGCAGGCTGTTGGGGCCCGCGGCGCTCCGCACTTGCCCTTTGGCTTTGCCTCGAAGCCAAGTCCGAGCGTGCCTTGGGCCCGGGGGCTACTGTCGGCGTCCTGGGAACGGGGGTCCCCAGACTTGCCTGTCTGCGGCCCACGGCGTGGCTCTACCAGTGGCCCAGTGCGGCCCGTCTTCATCAGCAAGCACTCAAGACCCTCGCAAGGGGCCAAGCCTCGCGAGGCGAGCGACACAAGACCTCCTCGGGAGCGGCCTCACCAGGATGGCTTGCAAGGGACGGAGAGATCAAGGCAAGGGACACCTCGCGAGGTTCAAGTGACACAAGCCATGACGACTGGAGACAGGCGGGCGCCAGCGCACACAGTGTCCTCGTTTCCTCTTTGGTGCTAAAGGGGCAAGCGCGGGCGAGGAGTCTCGAGGCATCAGGCAAAGGTTTTCATATCAGTGCAACGAGACCAAGACCAGCAGGACGGCAGGACGGAGGTCACCGTGGAGCCCAAGACGGCGTCACCACCAAAGCCTTTGGTAGGCGAAGACTACTTTTGTCAGGATAACTTTGTACTAGTTGTCCCCCTTCAAACTGGTCGTTGTGGCATCCCTTCCCGCTCTATATTTGGGGAGAGGGCCAAGGCCCCTATAAATAGGACTAGCCACCATAGGAGGAGACATCTTAAACTGATTCAGATCATCCTCACCCACACAAGCTCATCGAGCACAAGAACACCTTACCTCAGGAGGCTGTTCTTCCCCTTGTACTGTTCATCCTCAGCCTGAGAGGCAATCCACCACCACCACACTGGAGTAGGGTATTGCACCACATCGGTGACCCGAACCAGTATAAATCTTGCGTCTCTTGTGTTGCGAGTTCGTCGAGCTAGGCTTTGAGATCGTGGTGAGGGTGAGGGCGTGATTAGGTAGGGAGAAACCTTCGTGCGCACCCCAGTGTTCGAACCTCAAGGGTTTTGCCGGAACCCGCAATCCGACAAAAACCTCTGTAATCTTTCAAAACTCTTTTGCTTGTTTAGATAATGAGCTCCTTGTTAGCAATGCTGATAAGGCTGGTTTGACATTAGGAATGAATCCTGATAAGATCAGCCATAATGTCAACATTATTAAAAAGCTGGAGCTAGATAGAATGTCTAAGTTTCATCGAGATAACCCTGACATGTTTCTTTCCCCTGACATTGATGTCACTAAAGAGGGGACTAGTAGTTCTTCTAATATTGATGACAACTCTGCAGCCCCCATCTCCCCCTCTAGTAATTATACTTTAGAGGAAGGAGAGGGTGACACTTCCTGGATAGAAGTGTCTACCCAAAGGGGTAGGAAGAGAATGTCTAAAAATAATAAGAATAGTTAAATGATTGGTGCTTTTTGGAATATAAGAGGCCTAAATGTGTCCTCTAAAATTACCAGGCTGCAGGAGCTTATTAAAGCCACTTGCCCTGATTTTATTTGCATTTCTGAAACTAAGAAAACTAATTTTACTCTTCCTCAACTAGATGCCATTGATACTAGAAGTGGTTTCTGGTGGAAATGGCTTCCTGCTATCAATACAGCAGGGGGGGTCCTAGTTGGTGTTAAGGAAGATAATTTTGACATAGTTAAGTGTGATATAAAGTCTTATTGTATTTCCTGTATTTTAAAATTTAAGCACAATAGCACTGTGTGGAGACTAGTAGCAGTTTATGGGTCTGCTTATGAGGAGCATAAGCTTGACTTTATCAATGAGTTGCATTCTGTTTTAGCTAGCTGGTCTGGACCTACTTTAGTAGGTGGAGATTTTAATCTTATCAGAGTAGCTGGGGAGAAAAGTACGGGTTTGATTAACCATCATTGGGCAGACCTTTTTAATGATTGGATCAACAAGTATGGTCTCATAGAATTAAAAATGCGGGTAGAAAATTTAATTGGGCTAATAACCAGGATGACTTGGTTATGGCTACTTTAGACAGGATTTTTATTTCAGTTTATTGGGGCAGCCTTTTCCCTGCTTGCCATGTTAAGGCTTTACCCAGAGTTGGCAGCGATCATACTCCTTTAGTTCTAGACACTGCTGCTTTGCATATTCCTACTAATAAAATGTTTAGATTTGAAAAATGGTGGCTGGAAATTCCTGGCTTTGATGATGTTATTCATAAAGCCTGGAACACCAAATGTCTTGCTAGTAAAGCTATTGATGTTTGGCAATTTAAGATTTGTATAACCAGAAAAGCTGCTAAAGGCTGGTGTGCAAATTATGAAGCTGCTCAAAATAAAATGAAGCAAGCTCTCGTGGCTGAGTATAATTGTTTAGATATTTTGGCTGAGTCTCAGCCTCTGTCTCCCAACTCTAAACAAAAAATGAAAAAAAATGCAAGGGATCTGAATGACATATGGAGGAGGGAGGAGATCAAGGCCAGGCAGAGGTCCAGAGAGAAGGAGATTTTGGAAGGTGAACTGAACACTGGATATTTCAAGGCTGTGGCTAACCAGAAGAGGAGGAAGAAGCAGATTAATTTGCTGGAAAGCAGCTTAGGGCATGTAGAAGACACTAAAGGTATAATTCAGATTGCTGTTGATTATTATAAAAAATTGTTTGGTTTTACACCTACTATAGACATTGATCTTAAAGATGACTTTTGGCTAGCCTAGAGCATGTTGATTTGCTTGAAAAACCTTTATCTGAAGAAGAGATCAAAGCTGCTGTCTTTGGCTCATATGCTGAGGGAGCCCCTGGTCCTGATGGGTTTCCTTTTTTGTTTTACCAGAAATACTGGGATTTAATCAAGAATGATCTTTTGGCTTTATTTAGAGATTGGGAAGCTGGAGTGTTGGACTTATATAGACTTAATTTTTCTCTGCTTACTCTAGTGCCTAAAGAACCAGATCCTGTTAGATTAGAGAGGTTTAGACCTTTGGCTATCACTAACTGCAGCTATGACTAACTGCGGCTTCAAAATATTTTCCAAATGTGCCACCAATAGATTTGGTCCTGTGTGCAATGACATTATTGCCCCCAACCAAACTGCCTTCATTAAAGGGAGGTTTATTTTGGAAAGCATTGTAGCTGCCCACGAGGTGGTGCATGCTGTTGCTACTAGTAAGATGTCTGGTTTTTGCTTTAAGCTTGACTATGAGAAGGCTTATGACATGATTAGTAGAGAGTTCCTTTTGAAAATGCTTAGGAAGAGAGGCTTTGGCCCCAAGTGGATGCTTAAGATTGAATCTCTCCTCCACAATGGTTCTGTTGGAGTCGGAATAAATGATACCAACAGTGAATTTTTTATAGTTGGTAAAGGGGTTAGACAGGGTGACCCTGCTTCCCCCCCTTTTGTTTAATCTAGTAGCTGATGTATTCACTAGAATGCTGATTAAAGCTGCTGATAATAATTTGATTGCTGGGGTTTTCCCTCCCTCAAACCCAGCTGGGGTGATCAGTATGCAATATGCAGATGATACCCTACTGTTCTTAGATAATAATCCTGATCATGCCAGAAACTTGAAATGGATTTTATCCTGTTTTGAACAGATATCTGGCATGAGGATAAATTTTCATAAATGTGACCTTGTCCCTATTAACATAGATAGTGATGAGGCTAAGCCTTTTGCTCAAATTTTGGGGTGTAAGATCAGCTCTTGCCCCCATTAAGTATTTGGGGGCGCCTCTGCATCACAGTAAGCTTAGGAGGGAGGATCTCCAACCTACTGTGGACAAGATTATTAAGAGGGGTGCTGGTTGGAGAGGAAGACTCCTTCCTTTTGGCAAAAGACTCATATTAGTTCAGGCTTGCCTAGCAAGCATTCCTACTTACCTAATGGGTTTTGTCAAATTCCCTAAATGGGCTGTTAAGATGATAAATACTCAGTTAGCTAACTGTTTCTGGGATGACTATGAGGGTCATCACAAGTATCATTTAGCTGCTTGGGGTTCCCTTACCATCAAGAAGGAATTTGGGGGGTTTGGCATTACTGATGTAGGGGGCATGAATTTGTGTCTATTAGCCTCCTGGGTGAATAGATACTACAATGCTGAAGGTAAAATATGGAAGAGCATTGTGGAGTCCAAATACAACCTCCAGAATAACAATATATTTTCTTGTTCTACTTCTGGGGCCTCTCCTTTCTGGAAAGGTGTACTCTGATGTAACGCCCACGATGCGGCTATATCTCCCACGTGTCGAGGCACGACTTAGAGGCATAACCGCATTGTGGTTTTGTCGCAAGAAGGGTCATCTTCACACAATCCCATGTAATGAACAAGAATGGGATAGCGAGAGTTGGCTTACAATCGCCACTTCACACAATACATAAATATAATCCATACATCATCCAAAATACACACATAGACCGACTACGGTCAAATCCAAATGAAAATAAGATAACCCCAAATGCTAGATCCCCGATCGACCCAATTGGGCTCCACTACTGATCATCAGGAAAAGACACATAGTAACGACCACGTTCCTCGTCGAACTCCCACTTGAGGTCGATTGCATCATCTGTACTGGCATCGTCGACACCTGCAACTGTTTTGGTAGAATCTGTGAGTCACGAGGACTCAGCAATCTCACACCCACGAGATCAAGACTATTTAAGCTTATAGGAAAGGATGGTGTAATGAGGTGGAGCTGCAGCAGGCACTAAGCATATATAGTGGCTAACATACGCAAATGAGAGCGAGAAGAGAAGCAGCGGAACGGTCGTCATCTAGTAATGACCAAGAAGTGATCCTGAACTCCTACTTACGTCAATGCATAACTCAAACCGTGTTCACTTCCCGGACTCCGCCGAGAAGAGACCATCACGGCTACACACGCGGTTGATGTATTTTAATTAAGACAAGTGACAAGTTCTCTACAACCGGACATTAACAAATTCCCATCTGCCTCATAACCGCGGGCACGGCTTTTGAAAGATAATACCCTGCAGGGGTGTCCCAACTTAGCCCATCATAAGCTCTCACGGTCAACGAAGGATAAACCTTCTCCCAGGAAGACCCGATCAGTCTCCGAATCCCGGTTTACAAGACATTTCGACAATGGTAAAACAAGACCAGCAAAGCCGCCCGATGTGCCGACAAATCCCGATAGGAGCTGCACATATCTCGTTCTCAGGGCAACACCGGATGAGACTAGCTACGAGTAAAACCAGTCCTCAAGTTTCCCCAAGGTGGCCCCGCAGGCAGCTCGGTTCGAACCAACACTCGAAGGAGCACTGGCCCGTGGGGGTCTAAAATAAAGATGACCCTCGGGCTCGCGAAAACCCAAGGGAAGTGTAGGTGGTAGGTGGTCAAAAGGTAAAACCAAGGTTGGGCCTTGCTGGAGGAGTTTTATTCAAGGCGAACTGTCAAGGGGGTCCCATAAATCACCCAACCGCGTAAGGAACACAAACTCAAGGAACATAATACCGATATGACATAAACTAGGGCGGCAAGAGTGGAACAAAACACCAGGCATAAGGCCGAGCCTTCCACCCTTTACCAAATATATAGATGCATTAATTAAATAAGAGATATTGTGATATCCCAACATATCCATGTTCCAACATGGAACAAACTTCAACTTCACCTGCAACTAGCAACGCTATAAGAAGGGCTGAGCAAAAGCGGTAACTTAGCCAAACAACGGTTTGCTAGGAAAAGAATGGTTAGAGGCTTGACATGGCAATATGGGAGGCATGATATAGCAAGTGGTAGGTAGCGCAGGATGGCAATAGAACGAACAACTAGCAAAGCAAAGATAGAAGTGATTTCGAGGGTATGGTCATCTTGCCTGCAAGGTTCTCAGAGTTGTCGAAAGTCTGATCCTCGTAAGCGTACTCAACAGGTTCCTCGTCCACGAACTCGTCTCCCGGCTCTACCCAAAACAAGAACACAAGCAACGGAACCACAATCAATCACGGGAAATGCACAAACAACATGATGCAAAACATGTATGATATGCAAGATATGATATGCGATGCATATGCGTGCTCCGGAAGAAAAATGATGAACAAGGCAGTAGCTTGGTAAACCAAGCATGCCACTGGAAAGATGAGATGATTTCGGTTGAAATCGATATAAAGATCACCGGAAACTGCACGGTTTGCAAATGCCAAGCAAAATAAAAATGACACGAATCTGTGATTAACAGCATGATAGCACTTAGAATGCAACAAGTAACAAAGCTAAAGCACTCCAACATAGCAAAAAAGCATATGGAAGTAATCTACAGGAGATGCTTGACAAAAGATGAACACTGAGCTACGGCTAGATCACACCACAGCAGGTTCAAACAAGCATGGAAAAAGTGCAAAAGATAACAGGTTCACAGACTTGGTGAAAATTACTGGACATGTCTGAAACAGCATCAGGTAGCAATGTTCAAAGCACGAAATCAACATGCTACAGGAACTTAACATAACAAAACAAGGAATGGCCGTATTCTACTAAATACATATGACAAAAGTCCCTTACTGACCATAAGCCAAAAAGGGCCAGAAGATATGATGGCAACCATGTAAACATAGCAAGTTTCGTTATCAGGTTTCAGACTTAGCAGAAAACAGAGCATGACAGAAACAATAATATGAAGGCATCTTGGTGAGCTTTATGCACTCACCCCAAAGCAATGCATGACAAAACAAGCATACCTAAAGCATGATGACATGTTTATGAAGCTATCCATGGCAAGAACAAATACATAGCATGAATGTATCATCTACAACAAGCTTGGCAAAATTGAATAACATGTTAAGAATCTGCCAGAAATATTTTATAGCAAAAGTAGAGCAAGATTGAGTCATGATATGGCACTCCATAATTGCAAACAAGGGAAGGAATGGATCAATGACAACAATATATACAAAACACCCTTACTGAGCATCTCCAAAAGGAGCATGGATATCTCACATGGATACATAGCAACAAAATAACAGCAGTCACAGACTTAGAGAAAATACTGTCTGAAATCAGAAACATTACGGAGCCTAGTTTGCATGCTTGTGCTAGTAACCACAGAGATCACAAAAATACATGTCATACACCTCTATAAATATGGCATGGCATACAACAAAACACATGTAGAGCTCATGCCCATAAGATGCACAGATTAAATGCAACAAAAATAACAAATCTCCAAGTTCTGCTAAGTAACAGCAGATAATAGCAACTAGCACTCTTGCACCAGAGATTTGGGCATCAAGATGGACTCAGATGAACATGGTGCAATGGAACAAAATGAAGATCATCTTGAGACCAACATTTCGATATATTACACGCACGAAACGGAGCTATATGCAGAGAGTTATGATGTGATGAACAAGGGCATATCTCGTAAAAATCACAGGACTTAGAGATTTTCGGGGAGAAGGAGAAGTCAACCTCGGCGTTGACTGGATCGAGATCTGGAGCAGTTCGCCGGAGTCCTTGCTGGCCGGAGCTCGACCGGAGGGAGAGGGAGGAGGGAGAGGGCGGCGCTCGGGGAGGAGGCGCCGGACGGGGAGGCGCGGCGGCGAGGCGGCGGGGCTCCGGGCGGCGGCGGACGACGACGGCGGCGGAGGGCGCGGCGGTGCGGCGCCGGCAGCGACAGCGCGGAGGCGGCGGCGCTCGACCTCGGCGGCGCGGGGGCGCGGGCTACGGGCGAGGAAGACGGGCCCGGCGGGGGCCGAACGCGGGCTTCCCGGGCCGCGGCGGCGCGGCGTACGGAGGCGACACGTGTCGCCCTCTGAGTGGCTGCGGCGGCGGCGGCGATGTGTCCGGCCCGGGTGGACACGTCCGGCGGCGTGGAGGAGCGGGTTAGGGTTTGGACTGCGAATGTATTTCGGGAGGGATGCATATATATAGCTAGAGGGAGCTAGGAGACTCCAAATGGAGTGCGGTTTTCGCCCACACGATCGTGATCGAACTACCTAGAGCATGGAAGTGAGTTTGCTGGGTTTTGGGCTGTTTAGAGAGGGGTTTTTGCTGCACACACAAACGGATTTTGCGGTTAACCGTTGGAGTACCAAACGACCTCCAAATGAAACGAAACTTGACCGGTGGTATATCAAGGGCACTTGACAAGCCTCGGTCCATTCCGAGAACGTTCAACACCCGCTCACGAAAAGAAACAAGAGGGGTGCGCCGGAGGAGGTGGGAGTGCCGGATTGCAAAACGGACAACGGGGAAAATGCGCGGATGCATGAGACGAACATGTATGCAAATGCGATGCACATGATGACATGATATGAGATGCATGACACGAACAAAATGCAAAACAAAAAACAAAACAAGACCACGGAGGGAATATCATAACACATAGCCGAAAATGGCAAGAGTTGGAGTTACAAATATGGAAAGTTACATCCGGGATGTTACATCTGGGCAGCCCAGGCTGCAAAAGTGGGTTTCTCCTGGAAGATAGGCAATGGTAGAAAAGTTAGATTCTGGGAGGACCACTGGTTTGGCAATGCCACGTTGACTACCCAGTATTGGGAGTTGTATAATTTAGCCAATGAGCACAATGTCGCTATTGACAAAATCTGGGTGGAAAACACTCTTAAAATTTCTTTCAGGAGATGTTTCACCCAAGAGCTTATGAGTCTGTGGCATGAGCTGCTTGAGATAACTAAGTCTATTGTGTATACGGATGTGGAGGATTCCCTGGTTTGGAATATGAACTCCAAGGGAGTTTACACGGTCAAATCCTTCTATAAATTTGTTAACTTACAGAGGAGTGCTGCCTAGTAACACTCCTGCTGTTTGGTCTATTAAGATTCCGCCTAGGATTCAGATTTTTTTATGGCTCTTGACTAATAACAAACTGCTCACTAGAGACAATTTAGCTAAGAGGCAAACTGTGCCAGATTCAACTTGTGTGTTCTGCTCTGAACTGGAAGCTTGCTACCATTTATTTTTTGGCTGTGTTGTTGCTGAGGAATTCTGGAAATCTATCACTAGGCTAACTGGGTTTACGGGGGATATCAATATGATGTCCTTCTCATCGTGTTGGTCTAGAGGAGACAGATTTGCTGCCATTAATATTATACATGCAGCTGGCCTGTGGGCTCTCTGGAAAACTCGCAATAACATGGTTTTTAACTCTGCTGTCTAGCCTGGAATGCAGGCTATCTGGCGGAAAACTGCTTCAAACCTCTCTTCGTGGGAATGCCTAGCCTCAGATCGTGCCAGAACCAAGCTGGAAGAATGGTCGAAGGAGTTGGATCAACTGGCAAGAAGTCCCCCTCTCTTGATGTGGCCAGACCCTGGTTGAAGCTGGGCAAGCTCACTGAAGATATCCTGGCAGATGGGGGAGTTGTTTTCCCCTATACCTAGAATGAGGAGGGCTGTGATTGCTAAGAACTGATGAACTTGCGTCTTTAACAGTGTAATAGGCTAGAGCACTAGTTTTTTGCTTTCTGCACTTTGTTTTGCGCGTTTGTCTGCGTTGTGGCTGAGGCGGTTTGTCTGCCGTTCCTCCGCGGTCTTCTATGTAGCTCTCGGAACTTTATGTTTCATTTCTGGAATGAAATGGAGCTGGGGCGTGGTGCCCTTTTCTTCTAAAAAAAACAGAATCCCAGTATTTCAACTGATATAAGATCAGTTACAGAAAAATGTACCAGAGCCTGTAGTATCATATATTGATAGTATTTCAACTGATATAAGATTAGTTACAGAAAAAAGTACCAGAGCCTGTAGTATCATATTGATTTCCAGTACAGTTCCTTTTGTTTTATACAAGTTGCTGACTACACTTTGAAGTGGTGACTTGAACTCTTCTATAGTTGCTTGTTGGTATGTTGACTGAGACGGAGTGTGTATAAAACTCTACCAGACTGACAGACAGCAGTATCAAATCGACCAGATACAAATACGCATATTCGATGTATTTCTTGATTCTGAAAGAGGAAGCAAATC
Organism: Aegilops tauschii subsp. strangulata; assembly: GCF_002575655.3. Classification (NCBI taxonomy): domain Eukaryota; kingdom Viridiplantae; phylum Streptophyta; class Magnoliopsida; order Poales; family Poaceae; genus Aegilops; species Aegilops tauschii. The sequence continues at coordinate 383,467,777 of NC_053037.3, read as the reverse complement.
GAGTGCGTTGCAGCACTACTCAGAAATTTATCGCGGCTGCTACATACTCCGTGCTTGGGAATATACTGGTTGTAAGCGTTCGTGTATTTTCTTGCTTCCATCCTAGCAGAACTGAATAAAAAAAACCAAGAGTTATAACCATTAAAGCACAATGAGGGGGCAGCACCGATGTAATCGTGAAAATGATGTAGGCAAACTAATGCCAGGCACCTATCCAGTAAGACATTTAGTAAAAAGACATTAACAAATAGCAAACACTAGAAATGAGCTAGTGTCTGGCATGGATAATATCATACACTAAAAACATCTAACTTCATGAATTTGATTATTTTAGCACAATTATATGGAAGTTCTGAGTGAGAAGCAGGATAATACCAGTCATTGTTCAAGAGTTTTGAGATCCATCAAGTTCATTGCTCAGCATATGGTGCAGAAGAATATCAACCATCGTACCCTTTGACCTCACACTACAACACATAAATGATAAGACCGCAAAGCCTGCCACCGTATGTTCATATATAATAATAGAAAATAACAAGATCTACATTACCGCATAGACCGGCGTTTCTTTATTCCTCCAGATGTAGAATTCTGCAGGTGATGGAGAGTGTCCTAAAATATCAGCTCTTTCAATCCGGATAAAAAGTAGCTTAAATATTCATCTCATTCTCACCTGGATATCAACCTCTTCACCTTTCTCCAGTTCCATCTCAGCAAAAAATGCCTCCAACACAAATGCTACAATCTACGAAGATAAAAGAAATACAAAATTTATAATCAGTAACTAAACATCTAATAACATATAATGAGCTACTACCTCCGATCTATAAAAAGTGTCGCAGTTTTGAACTAAACCCAGTTCAAAACTGCGACACTTATTTTAGATCGGAGGGAGTACAATTCTTGGAAATATCCACTTCTCAACAAAGTTCTAGCCATGCACAGGTCAGTCATTCAAAATCTAAAATTATGCGAAGTTAGAAACTTATGTCATGCATGTTACTGGATGAACAAAAAAATGAGGATCTATTTAAGATCTTACCAGATTAAGCAGTAGTAATATTGAAATAAGGTAAAAGCTGACAAAATAAATCAGGCTCCAAGAACTTCCAGTCAGTTGCCAATAACTCTGAAAGTATTAGAAAGAAAGATAAAGAAACACAGGTTAGCAAATACAAAATTCTGTTCAGTATTTTTACCAGATGTCTTCGCATTGATTAGGAAGACAATCCTGACCACTTTAATTCATTTAATAGAACGGAGAATATTCTTACCTCCATCCATACTTGCCAATTGCCCATCACTAACAAATTGAACAGAGTGACCATACCACTTGGATAGTCATTGAAGTTAAAAAGAAGATAGCTGAATATGTCAAGGGGAAAAAATGCAAGAATTATGTGAAACAGATACATTTCAAAAGCATGCTTTAGGTTTAGCATAGCAAGGCAAGTAGTGGGCTAGCCGGTAACTTGGCGGTTACCAGCCGAGTGCATTATCTATTCTGGCTTGATATTTATTTATAACATATATTTTTGCTCATATTATTGTGTTCTTTTTTTGTTTTATATGAGCATTGAATTGTTGTTTCATGTCAATTCATATGAAAATTTGAAAACATCTCTTTCAGACTGACATTATATTACCAATCCAAGCTAGGACGGCCAGTAAGCGCCAGTTACAGAGGTTAGCAACGACGTATTTGAATCATTGGCCACAAGAAACTGTAAAATTCCTAGTGGAATCCCAACAGTGGAAGAAGAACAAACAAGGATACTCATTATTGAAGAGGTCCGTTTCTTCTAGTGTTGGGTTTCCAGCATACACAATGCCCCCAAAAATCTGCAAATGAAACAGACTAAGCTATCAGTTCACAAATAGTAACATGTCAAAAGTGCTAATGATATTTTAACAGTGAAGGTGTCCAGTTCAGATCAGGATAAGTTCAACTCAAACAACAGTAGTAATTAGTGCATGGGTAAGCTGTGAACAAAGAAAGAAAAAATAGCAATCACTGGCACAAATAACAAACTATTGTATGTAGGTGGATCATTGTCCAAAGAACAAACTGAATCTTAAACTTAATGTGCAAACATTCTAACCTGCAAACCAAGGGAGCAGTACATGCAAAGAACACAGAATACTATCCCCAAATATGGCATCAAACTAGACATCAGGGTAAAGAATGTTGCAACAAACGCTCTGAAACGTTGAACTTGCAGCAAAATTCTTGTTAAGCGCAACACCCTTCCAAGGAGAAGATACCGAATCCTGTTGGGCAAACATCAAATGAAAGTTACATATCTGACCGCAAGATCGCAAAGATTGAGCAAACAAGATAATGTCAGATTCTTTCAGATGTGATAGCTCGAAACATTTCAAAGTAGCTAAATGTTGAAATGGTAATTCCAACAAGTACGGCTCAACATCACTACATATATCTCAGGGGGTTGTATTTCTGCTTGCAGTTTCTTGTTACAGTGGAATCAAATTACATATTCCAAAATCGCCGTCATACCAAGAAGCATACTTTAGTTTAGTTGAACTGGTTCTAGCCTTGTGGGCCATTATCATAGAGCATGAGGTTTAGGGCTGGGTTTTGACCTCATAAGGCACATGGAGGTCATTCATTTTTGTTCCAGAATTTAAATAAGAAGAGCATACAGGATACTGGAATGGAAATATTTATCGATACGTATGATGACTTGACTAAAATTTGGAAAGTAATGCATCCGAAACAGTGAAAATTACCATTCTCCATTTGAAAGAAAGGGAAGCTTTGACGGGAAGGCAAACGTTAGAGTCTCTCCAATAACTACAAGGGAATCATATGTTAGATGACTACAAGAATATAATGTAAGATATACTAGCTTCCATTGAAAAGTTATTAAAGATATGAAATACTCAAACAATAGTACTCCCTCCGTAACCTAATATAAGACGTTACAGTGTCAAAAAACGTTTTATATTAAGTTACGGAGGGAGTAGCTGTCAACTTATTTTCAGTGCTTGCATGGAGGAACGATACAGCTCCAGGATAGACAAAAGCTTAACTTTAACAAGAACTATGCATCATATTTCTTTGGATCATGCATATTGATTTGTAAGTTGATGACTCTGATCAATGGTGAATCAATTATGCTCGATCATATGGTTTCCATAATCTTGTATACACAATTACTAGATGTAGTTTCTTTTTTTTTTATGAATCCTATAGAGTTGTGAAAAGGATCTGATTCCTCCTGTTTGAACCAAAATATTCTTAGTGCAGATGTTTTGTAACACCCCGCATGTAACTTTCCATATTTGTAACTCCAACTCTTGCCATTTCCGGCTATGTGTTATGATATTCCCTTCGTGGTCGGGTTTTGTTTGTCGTTTTGTATTTTGTTCATGTCATGCATTTCATATCATGTCATCATGTGCATTGCATTTGCATACGTGTTCGTCTCATGAATCCGAACATTTTCCCCGTTGTCCGTTTTGCAATCCGGCGCTCCCATCTCCTCCGGCGCACCCCTCTTGTTTTCTTTCGTGAGCGAGTGTCAAACGTTCTCGGAATGGACTGAGGCTTGTCAAGTGGCCTTGGTATACCACCGGTGGACCACCGGTCAAATTTTGTTCCATTTGGAGGTCGTTTGGTACTCCAACGGTTAACCGGGTAACCGCAGATGCCTTCTGTGTGTTGCAGCAAAAAACCCTCTCCAAACAGCCCAAAACCCACCAAACTCTCTTCCATGCTCTAGGTCGTTCGATCACGATCGTGTGGGCGAAAACCGCACCTCATTTGGACTCTCCTAGCTCCCTCTAGCTATATATATGCATCCCTCCCGAAATACGTTCGCAGTCCAACCCTAGCCCCGCTCCCTCTCCGCCGCCGGACAGTCGCCGCCGCCGCCCGGCCAGCCGCGCAGCGCCACGTGGCGTTCCCCGCCGGCTCCCGCGCCGCGGCCCGCCAGGCCCGTGGCCGGCTCCCGTACGCCGCCCCGCGGGCCCGTGCACCTGAGCCGCCGCCGCCCTTCGTTCCCCACGCCGCTCCGCCTCCTGCGCCGGCGCCGCCGTGCCCCGCCGCCGTCGCCTCGCCGTGCCCCGCCTCCGCCGCGCCCCGAGGGAGCCGCCCTCGACGCCGGTCGCCGCCGCCTCCCCGCGCCGCTCCGCCTCCTCGCCCGACGCCGGCGTCCCTCGCTCCGGCGAGCTCGAACAGCCGAGCCCGAGCCGAGATCCCGATCCAGTCAACCCTCAGGTTGACCCCGAGATCCCCCGAAATATTTCCAAGTCTTTTATTTTCACAATATGTGTACCTGTTCATAGCATCACAACTCTCTGCATATAGCTCCGTTTCGCGCGTGTAATATATCGATTTGTTCGTCTCGTGATGCTCTTCATTTTATTCCATTGCACCATACTCATTTGAGTTCATCTTGATGCCCAAATCTCTGGTGCAAGAGTGCTAGTTGCTGTTATCGGCTGTTACTTATCAGAACTTGGTGATTTGTTATTTTTGTTGCATTTAATCTGTGCATCTTATGGGCATGAGCTCTACATGTGTTTTGTTGTATGCCATGCCATCTTTCCAGTGGTGTATGCCATGTATTTTTTGTGATCTCTGTGGTGACTAGCACAAGCATGCAAACTAGGCTCCGTAATGTTTCTGATTTCAGAGACTTAGTGATTTCTCTAAGTCTTTCTCTGCTGTTATTTTGTTGCCATGTAAACTTGATGCTACAGAGAGATCCATGCATATTTTGGAGATGTTCAGTAAGGATGTTTTGTAGCTATTGTTGTAATTGATCCATTCCTGCCCTTGTTTGCAATTATGGAGTGCCATATCATGACTCAATCTTGCTCTACTTTTGCTAAAAAATATTTCTGGCAGATTGTTTACGTGTAATTCAATTTTGTCAAGCTTGTTGTAGTTGATCCATACATGCTATGTATTTGCTCTTGCCATGGATAGCTTCATAAACATGCCATCTTGCTGTAGGTATACTTGTTTGGTCATGCATTGCTTTGTGGTGAGTGCATCAAGCTCACCAAGATGCCTTCATATTATTGTTTCTGTCATGCTCTATTTTCTGCTAAGTCTGAAACCTGTTAACGAAACTTGCTATGTTTACATGGGTGCCATCATATCTTCTGATCCTTTTTGGCTTATGGTCAGTAAGGGACTTTTGTCATATGCATTTAGTAGAATACTGCCATGCCTTGTTTTGCCATGTTAAGTTCCTGTAGCATGTTGATTTCGTGCTCTGAACATTGCTACCTGATGCTGTTTCAGTCATGTCCAGTAATTTCACCAAGTCTGTGAAGCTGTTATCTTTTGCACTTTTTCCATGCTTGTTTGAACCTGCTGTGGTGTGATCTAGCCGTAGCTCAGTGTTCATTTTTTGTCAAGCATCTCCTGTAGATTACTGCCATATGCTTTGTTGCAATGTTGAAGTGTTGTAGCATTGTTACTTGTTGCATTTTAAGTGCTATCATGCTGTTAATCGCAGATTCGTGTCATTTTTGTTTTGCTTGCCATTTGCAAACCGTGCATCCGTTTCCGGTGATATTTATATCGATTTCAACCGAAATCATCTCATCTTTCCAGTGGCATGCTTGGTTTGCCAAGTTACTGCCTTGTTCATCATTTTTCTTCCGGAGCACGCATATGCATGGCATATCATATCTTGCATATCATACATGTTTTGCATCATGTTGCTTGTGCATTTCCCGTGATTGATTGTGGTTCCATTGCTTGTGTTCTTGTCTTGGGTAGAGCCGGGAGACGATTTCGTGAACGAGGAACCTGTTGAGTACGCTTACGAGGATCAAGCTTTCGACAACTCTGAGAACCTTGCAGGCAAGATGACCATACCCTCAAAATCACTTCTATCTTTGTTTTGCTAGTTGTTCGCTCTATTGCCATGCTGCACTACCTACCACTTGCTATATCATGCCTCCCATATTGCCATGTCAGCCTCTAACCATCCTTTCCTAGCAAACCGTTGTTTGGCTAAGTTACCGCTTTTGCTCAGCCCTTCTTATAGCGTTGCTAGTTGCAGGTGAAGATGAAGTTGGTTCCATGTTGGAACATGGATATTTTGGGATATCACAATATCTCTTATTATATTAATGCATCTATATATATTTGGTAAAGGGTGGAAGGCTCGGCCTTATGCCTGGTGTTTTGTTCCACTCTTGCCGCACTAGTTTCCATCTCACCGGTATTATGTTCCTTGAGTTTGCGTTCCTTACGCGGTTGGGTGATTTATGGGACCCCCTTGACAGTTCGCCTTGAATAAAACTCCTCCAGCAAGGCCAAACTTTGGTTTTACCATTTGCCGCCTAAGCCTTTTCCCTCGGGTTTTCGCGAGCCCGAGGGTCATCTTTATTTAAACCCCCCGGGCCAGTGTTCCTCTGAGTGCTGGTCCAAACTAGAGCCCTTTGCAGCGCCACCTTGGGGAAACTCGAGGATTGGTTTTAGTTGTACGGACTGCTCATCCGGTGTGCCCTGAGAACGAGATATGTGCAGCTCCTATCGGGATTTGTCGGCACATTCGGGCAGCTTTGCTGGTCTTGTTTTACCATTGTCGAAATGTCTTGTAAACCGGGATTCCGAGATTGATCGGGTCTTTCCGGGAGAAGGTTTATCCTTCGTTGACCGTGAGAGCTTATGATGGGCTAAGTTGGGACACCCCTGCAGGGTACTATCTTTCGAAAGCCGTGCCCGCGGTTATGAGGCAGATGGGAATTTGTTAATGTCCGGTTGTAAAGAATTTGTCACTTGACCCAGTTAAAATACATCAACTGTGTGTGTACCCGTGATGGTCTCTTTTTGGCGGAGTCCGGGAAGTGAACACGGTTTGAGTTATGCATGAACGTAAGTAGGAGTTCAGGATCACTTCTTGGTCATTACTAGATGACGACCGTTCCGTTGCTTCTCTTCTCGCTCTCTTTTGTGTATGTTAGCCACCATATATGCTTATTGTCTGCTGCAGCTCCACCTCATTACACCATCCTTTCCTATAAGCTTAAATAGTCTTGATCTCGCGGGTGTGAGATCGCTGAGTCCTCGTGACTCACAGATTCTACCAAAACAATTGCAGGTGCCGACGATGCCAGTGCAGTTGATGAGATCGACCTCAAGTGGGAGTTCGATGAGGAACGTGGTCGTTACTATGTGTCTTTTCCTGATGATCAGTAGTGGAGCCCAGTTGGGACGATCGGGGATCTAGCATTTGGGGTTATCTTATTTTCATTTGGATTTTGACCGTAGTCGGTCTATGTGTGTATTTTGGATGATGTATGAATTATATTTATGTATTATGTGAAGTGGCGATTGTAAGCCAACTCTTTATCCCATTCTTGTTCATTACATGGGATTGTGTGAAGATGACTCTTCTTGCGACAAAACCACTATGCAGTTATGCCTCTAAGTCGTGCCTCGACACGTGGGAGATATAGCCGCATCGTGGGCGTTACATGTTTTTCTTAACAATACAAGATAAAAGGTATCGATAGAAGAAACCGAATAAAATTTCCTCAGAAGAAGTGGGTTTAAGCTCATCTGATGAGAGAACGTGTGATAAACTTACATATAGTCCAAGTAAGCACAAAATCAAATTTGTTTTGGCCTTCCATCCAATAAGCACCAAATCCTAATGAAAATATTTTCAGTGCCATCTCGGCTACATAAATCCATCCTGCAAAATATTACTTCGATTAACATCTCAATATAAATTTTCCAGGAAGATGAAAAAACCATCAATAAAATATGTTAACTGACTGGTGAGGTGCCAACAGGAAAGAAGAAAGGGGACAATGATGAAAGAAGTGTGATGTGAAGTCCAAGTGTTGCCGTGCAACATATGCACCAAGCAAATGTGGCGGGGAAGTGTGATTCTGCAGAATACAAGCTAAGGCTAATATGTACTGCCACACTTTTTAGGCCACTGCTAGCATATGCTCTAGGCATTAATGCACTAAAGTTCTACTAAAAGAGGTGGCCTCTAGATCGAGTTCATCTTTCATAACTTAATTTACTTTTGAGAATACATCACTCCAATATATGATACAATTACGATATTGGTTCGTTTAAATTCTGATATTCCAATATATGACTTGCTCCAGTTCTGCTCGTTTTGTACCTTACAACCAGTGTGACTAACCAAGGTTCGATATGAATCATGCAGTACACCATTACAGCCTAAACTTGGAGCAACACAAAGATGCTTAAGTACGACATTCCACCGGGATAAAAATGGCTTGCTCAAGTTCTGCTCGTTTTGAACCTTACACCCATTGTGAATTTGTGACTAAACATGCTTCCATATGAATTATGTAGAACACCATTACAGCCTAAACTTGGAGCAACACAAAGATGCTTACATATGGCATTCTACCTGGAAAAGAAACTGCTAGTAAAAGGGAAAAAGGTTGAGATGGTTTTGGAAGCCAACAAGATGATAATATATGTTATTCAAGTATGTTGGAATCAGATAATGTACACCTTTTATTCGGAAATAAATGACACTTTGGACATAGGCACGGTCTCCATTGTGCAACTTCTACCATTACTTTTCATATAAATATGTCAGAGAAAAATAAAATTATGCTATTGCAGTAATATTCTTCACGATAGATCTAATAGTATTATTTTCACCTATCCAATTTCAATATATTAATAGTCAACGTCAGAGAAACGTTTGACAGCGTCCTTTCTAGGACATGATATACTTCCCAGCGGAAGTCATATTAGGTATAAATTCATCAGATAAAATCATAATGCTGCTTACATAGAACTGTTGAAACAATGTCACCACAAGATCCTTACCAAGAAAGAACTCTACTTCCTGCCACGTTTCCTGTGAGGAGCTGTTTTCTATATCAAGCTGCAAATATCACATTAGCAAAGAGATTGTCAGGGATAGTTTGCAATTGTAAGTTCAATAGTTTTGATTTTTAGTTGTAAGAGGATGGTGGGTTGCAAACAGTTATGCTGCCAACTAGTCATCACTTAGCAAACATGCACACGAGAGCGGACAGTAAGAAATGAAGAAAAAATAGCTACTTCAAACTTCATTTTGATTATTATTTTTGCTCACAAATAGGACTCCCAACAGTTATAACTTTTTCACTTACAAAATACCGAAAGTCCTATAATTAACAAAGCTCATGTCGTGCCAATTTTTAATTAATACCGTTGTTAACAAATCAGGCTTCTTCTCATAAGTCCATCATTTCTAACAAAAAAATATTCCAATTTGGAAACCGTAGTTAATGAATAATGCTGCAACACTTGCTCCCAGCTAATGTGAAGAATTGTTTTTTCTTTTACTGTATTGGACCAAGAGCATTGATCTTTCTTTTTCACAAGACTTCGGTGCATAAGTTGCGAGAATTGAAAATATTATGGTTCTACCTATCAGATATATGCCCATCATAGATCACATATCATATTTATTTGTCAATCATCATGTCACACCACCAAGTATAGCATTTATAAAACACAACTGTTGATTCAAAATTTTGTAAATGTAAAAGAGTTCATACCGTTGTTTCGATAATGACGGCAACTAGGTTTATCAGAAGAACAAAAACAATAATGTACTCAAAGACGCGGCTCCGCACAAAAGATTTCAACCTCCCACAAAGTGGTGAATGGTAGAATGGGAACTTTTCCAGATAAGACGGCTGCAAACATGCGTACAACACCGAGTCAAATAATTCAGAATGTTGGTTACAGTAACACGGTATTAACATAAAATAAAAATATATTTAAATTTCAAACTATTACTACCCCTGGTACAAAATAAATTTATATCCTTGCTAATCACACCTTTCCAATTTTCACCGTTCATATATTTACACAACAGGCAGATTATCCTTAAAAGTCTAATTGGTATTCTTCAATTGCAGTTCTAGAACTTTTACTGAAATACTAGATTAAAATTAACAGCCAAAGGTGTACATCAGTAACCGCATCATTTTTGTAACACAGAAAATGTATGGGATCATGAATGCCAAAGTAAGAACAATATACCGGTGGTTCTTTCTGAAATTTTATTGCAATGGTATTGCATAGGTCAGCAAATTCTTCGGAGGTAACCTGGACAAGATAAATAAATTAGAACAAATAGGCACCAAAATCTGAGTTGAAGAGGACTCAGACATGGGCGGTGAGGGAGTACACCCCCGCCTCCCACCAACAAAGCTAAGCTCAGTTCCTTGCAACTATTGACCAAGGTTCAGGCATTTGTAAATCTTAACAGAAACTCTAAATTCAGATTGCAATGCACCAACTCTTGTATTTGCATGTACCATCAGTTGGAGCAAGCAACATTATGAATATGTCATTCTTTCTTCAACACAATACTAAACAATATTATGTACTTGCTGACTTCACAAAAGCAAAACATGCCAACTGAACATAAGAAGAACACATACCTTGAAATCACCACTTCGATCAAGCTCGGCGAAAATTAATTCAAAATCTTCCCTTGAGGTTTTTGGTAAGGACCTACGAAAGTGAAATAAGTTATATGATAGCCATAGCTGGCAGAGGAGCTAGCAACAAAAGAATATGAAAATATCTCAATACTTGTTTGGTCTCAACTTTGGTATTATCACGTTGCTTCCAGAAAAAGGAGGGTGAGGTACGAACTGAGTATTTTAGGCCAAACTGTTTGATGAACGTAAGCTTTAGATCTTTTTGCGGAAGTTCGAACTAATAGGGTATTCACTATTGCTCATTCTGTTGTTCGACCAGCGCAAACAGCCTTCGTGCAAGGACGACACATTCTGGAGGGAGTGGTTGTCCTACACGAAACTATTCACGAACTCCACTCCAAGAAACTCGACGGAGTTATTTTTAAAGTGGACTTCAAAAAGGCTTACGATAAAGTCAACTGGCCTTTTCTACAATAAGCTTCGCGCATATCAGTTTCACGTCTGACTAGCGTCAACAGGTGGCGAGTTTTGTCCAATGTGGTAGCATTTGGGTAAAGGTTAACGATGACATTAGTCATAATTTCCAAACCCGGAAGGGGTGCGGCAGTGGGGATCCTATGTCACTAATCCTTTTTAACATCGTAGCCGACATGCTCGCAGTTCTCATTGCAAGAGCTAAGGAGGATGGCCAAGTTGGTGGTCTGATTCCACACCTTGTTGAAGGTGGTGTGTCGGTTCTACAGTATGCTGATGACACTATCATCTTATGGAGCATGATTTAGTGAAAGTTTTGACTATGCAATTAATTATTTGCCTTTTCAAGCAACTTTCGGGTCTCAAAATTAACTTCCACAAGTGAGCTTTTCTGCTTTGGCAAAGCCAAAGATGTGGAGTGAGTATAGGCAATTATTTGATTCACGACTGGTTCTCTTCCATTTAGTTATCTTGGGATACCCATTCATTATGGAAAAATCACTAATAAAGAATGGAAGATCATCGAAGACCGGTTCAAAAAAAACTTAGCAGCTGGAATGGCGAGGGCATGTCTTAGAGCACTAGTTTGACTTTTATTAATGCTGTCCTTACAAGCCTACATATGTTTATGTTATCGTTCTTTGAAGACCCTAGGGGGTGTTGAAAAGATCAGATTTCTATCGGCCTAGATTCTTCTGGCAATGTGATGAGTAGAAACGTAGTGTTGTCGCCGAGATTACCGCCTACCTATGTTTATGTTATCCCTTGGAGACTACCGCCACATTAGTCTCATCCACATCTTTGCCAAGCTGGTGGCAAAGAAGCTAGCCATCCAGCTGTCGCCGAGGCTAGGGGCGCTGGTTGAGGAGAAACAGTGCGCGTTCATCAGGAAATGTTGCATTCATGATAACTTAATGTTCATTCAGCAAACGGCGAGATATTTGCAGCGGCTGGGTGAGCCATGAGCCATGCTAAAGCTGGATACCGTCCATACGTTCGACTCGGTTTTTTGGGTTGTGGGCTCTCCGCTTCAAAGTGCTTCGCGGGATAGGTTTTGGCCCACGCTTCCGTGAGTGGATTGACTTCCTACTGTACCCTCAAGTAGCACGAGTGATGCTCAACGGCGAACCGGGGCCTTCGGTTTGGCAGCAAGGGCCTGCGTCAGGGCGAGACACTCTCCCTTATGTTGTTTGTGTTGGTGATTGATGCTTTCAACAGGTTCTTTGCTAGGGCCAGAGAGTTCGGGTTGCTCCTTGGCTTCGCGCCCCGCGACCTGATAACTACTGTCTCGTTTATGCAGACGAAGTCGTCATCTTCTGCCTCCTGGGTATGGAGGAGCATTCTATCGTTTGCAACTTGCTTGCGCTCTTCGGGAATGCATAGGGGTTGCACACCAACTATGAAAGTGCTCAGTGTCCCCCATCAGTTGTTCAGAGGAGGAGGCCCATGAGGCGGCATAAGTTATGAAGTCTGCTACCTTCCCTAGGGCTCAAGAAGCCCTCGAGTGTGGCACTCCAGCCCTTGGTCGACAGGATCATGGATCGCCTCCCCAACTAAAGGGCGTCCATGATGACGAAGGCAGGTTGCCTCACCTTGGTCAAGTTGGTCTTGGCCACCATGCCTCTACACCAATTGGTGATCCTAGGCATGTATAAGAAGACCCAAAGCAGACACAATCAAGATGAAAGCTGGGCAATGGGCAACAGCGGGCGCAAGGGTCTTGCGGCTTTGCTTCCGGTGATGGCTGTTTCTAGCGTTTAGAGCCGTCACGTTGTAATTATCGGGTGTTGCATTCTTAGGGCTTGTACAAACTCTTCTTTCTATCAATGCACCCGCAAGGCTTTTGAGTTTTCTCAAGAGAAAAATAATAATTGAAGATCATCAAAAAGACTTACTGATGAACAATATAATGTAGAAAGTGATTTGATACAAACATACAGTGTAATGTATGAGGGAACTTCAGTTACCTGTACTTGTTCAGCTCATTAAGCAATGATATGCACTGTTCCCTGTCGAGATAACCCCGATTCTGATGTACAAACAACAGGCAAGATCAACAACAGACTTGAAATACAACATTGAATGAACACAAACATGAGTTGGCACTAACAGCAATGTGTAACTACTAAAGTGAATATATTACCCACCTTCCCTCGTCAGTTCACATTAGACATATTTCAATTTATTTTTGTATTATGGCAGCCTTAATATTTAGTGGTAGTTTTAGCTTATTCTTATTCCATGTGTCAATTTCTGATTCACCAGTGACTTTATAAAGTAGCTCACACGTTATTTTTTTCAATGCTAGAACATTTCCCCCAAATTAGTAAGAAAACAGCTGATATGAATTGATAGAACACTTCATTCGAATTAACGGAACATTTGCTGTGAATGGACATTGTTTATAAATTGTCATGATATTGCGATAACAATTGGGAAAAAATTATTTAAAACAACATGAACACCAAATACGAACTATTGGAATCTTCACACAAAAAATAGTTTTGCTATTTCCTTTTTTTCCTGAAGAATATTTGGGTTAACTTAAACATGGTCCAGAAACATTTTGGTGGTGCTGGTGGTGAGGGGGGGGGGGGGGGGGGGGGGGATTCTTCAAAACGTACAAAATGAGAAAACGTAATTGGGTGGAACCCAACAGGAACTTGACCTAGTTGAATTCTCCAAACTGACGATTCAAGTGATTTAACTATATTCTAGAAAAGGGTCACTTGAACACCACCAGCCATTCTAAATTATATAGGAAGTTTACCAAAATACATTTGCTAAAAAATAGTACATCAGTGTCCAAGAAAACATAATAACAGAACACTCACGTTGGTATCGATAAGATCAAATGCCTTCTGTAATATATTTTTCCTGATAGAGTCCACCTGAACAAGTTGCTTTGCGAACTGTATCACCAAATGAATGCCATGTTATTGTTGTATTTACTATTAGCCAGAAGAATAGACAAGATTCAGAGGTAAAGAGTATAGTAAAAGCGAAGAGATAGGACACAGGTAAAAAATGTACCTGCTCCTTAAAGCTATCATAGATGACAGCAAGAATCAAATTTGTCAGGAAGTAAACTCCCAAAAGCACGTAGACGATGAAAAATAGGGAATACCAGCGGGATATCCTGCTCCAAAATATGTAAGGTGAACTTGAATGTGTGTCGACTGCCATTATCATAAACACATCAGAAATATTGATAGCCATCTTACTTGTAAGCAGGCACCCATACATCAGGATTATTGGAGGTGGTGAAGAGGACAAACATCTGATACAGTGTTACACCGTATGATGTAAAAATGGTCTTCCCTTGTGGAGTGTCCTCAAATGTTACGTAAGCTAGCCAGCTTGCAAATAAGAGGAACAACAGAGAGAGGGCCTACATGACATAGATGATCTAAGGTTATACATCAAACTGAACAGATAATGGATTGCAAACATTATGTGAACATGCAAACACACAGGAATCGTTGTGTGTTAAAGTAAATAGACATAATAGATGAGCATATTAGCTGCTGGTATCTCCTCCATATTAGACCAGAAGAGGTATAATTGAAAATTATATTTGCCACAGCAAAGCACTACAAGCAAAGATGTGCAATTAACCACCCACCCTGTGTCCACCACACAACTCAACTGCATGTGCCACACACCCTTTACTCCATACATTGATGATAATTAATGAAAGATCCTCATGACTTCAATGGATAAAATTTGTAATGACTTGTCCTGGAGTAAATTTGTTAATCCTTGCACGTCTTACAATGCATAGGCGTGTAGAATTTTGTGTATAGATATAACCTTACCAAGACATTGAGGTATGTCCCAATAAGACCGGCCAGTGTGATAGCACACATTCGCAATTCCCTATTGCAGACAGAAGAACACGTTAATCTATCTGTTAAACTCATAGTATATGACATTTGTTAGATAAAAATCAGTATATATCTAAGCTCACAATCAAATCAAATATTCTTTTTTCATACATTGTATAGAGAAGCAGTTTAGCATACACACCAGCTTTAATGACTTAAGTTCATCCTGTGTGTGCGTGCGTGTGTGCGTACGTACCTATTACAATAATTTATCATCATCAATATACCTCATTAATTATTCTTAGATACATCAATACAAGTGTTATGAAAATATATCATTGGAGTCCTTAGTTTATGCAATATACCTTTCTTACGTAAAGAAACAGTATGCAAATAATATAACATATATGGACTCAGATGGATCTTTTTGCAGAACTCACTTTGGGGTATCTAGTATTTATTAATGAAGTGTATGGAAAATGACAAAGAGGTATAGCCGGTTCAGATAGGACCTTCTCACTGTGTTCAGTAAGGTACCAGCAGTCTGGAACAAACAAAACGCTTCATACCTGATAGTCATGATTAGAAACACTACGCGGATGTATGGAGCTAATCTGAAAGGTTGGGAACTAAAGGCAAACACCAGTATGTCGCATGCTAAGATGAAGAGAAGAAGAATCTACAGGTAGAGCAGAAAAATGTGTAAGCCATAGTGAACTAGAAAGCAAAATCACACATCTAACACAGCAAGGTAGTCTAATAAAATAAAATAAATTCAAGTTTGAAAATAGACTGTCAAAATTTGCAAGGACCTAAACTGTGAGAAGTGTGCATGCAAAATAATATAATTAATGTACAAAAAAGGGAAAGCGCAATTAAAATTTGAACTTCAGCTCATGTTTACCAACATATAGTTTCCTAATGAAATCTTCACTCAGTCAACCATATATACTCCAACTTATCGTATCTAACAAGTAGTAACTATTTCTCCTTGTTCCTCACTGTATTATAAGGAAGAACAGCCAGAAATGTTCAGTGTCATTTTGTCGGAAAAATTTCCCATCTTCCATTATTTCTGCAGTAATCTAAACTTGGGCCTATATAAAAGCAAGTTATTGGCCTCTATTTGCCATGCATCTTTCACGGTGCATTGAAACAACATTCACTAAGCCACCTCCTGTGAATTATTAGGTCTTCTAAGTTCTCTGATATTTGCAGGGATGTATTGAACAATTATGTGCTTCCGAAAAGGCAGAGTTGTTACCTTCAACTTATTCGTGGTGCTCCTCCAGAAAATATTTAGGCCTTCATAAGAAAGTGGACAAAAGATATCCATTACAAGAATAACAAGTGTAAGCCCCTGAAATTTAAAAAGAACCATTTACAGATCAATACATCAGATTCAGGTTTTCAGTTCTCCATCTAGGCCACTACATGCTTTTCGATCAAGACATGCACATTTCATATTATGATAGGATAGCTCCAATCATACAAATTCGAGGATAACAGAATTCAGGTAGCAGAATCCACTACAATACATATGACCTGATGCAACTAATTCTGCAAAACACCTCAAAATTGAACAGATTTTTTAGCAGCCAAGATCATTTCACCTATTTTCAGGTTGCATTGATATTCTCCATAAAAATGGGAAGTGCAATTCTCAAAGCAACTTGAGGGCTTGACTTACTAATGTACTACTGACCTGCTTTAAGATTTCTGTAATTAAGGTTTGGAGCGAGCATAGAAATACTACCCTTATGAATAAAGCCGCACCTCGTAGATGAGTGATTCAGTTGTGCTGAAGTATGGCAACTGCCCGAGAAAGTAAAGATCCCTTTGATCGCAAGCCTGTAGAGCATCTTTCCGGCACCATAGAGGCTTCTGAAATGCAAACGAAAGAACTCACATCAATACCATATGGGAATCATGAGACTGTGCCTAATTTGTTCTTTATTTTGACCATGGAAAGTTTCCGCACTTAAGATGCCTGGTCACTGTTAGAATAATACAACGTCAATCTTGACCTAAAGAACCTATACAAAATAATATACAGATTCCACTTTCTGAGAACTAACCTCGTGACTATAAGAAAGAAAAAAAGAACTAACCTCGAGAAAATTCAAAAGAATCAAAGCAAACAGGTTAAGTGACCACAGCCAGTCCAACCGGAGATACACAAAATAGAAACTCATTGCCCTCCCGAACCTCGTATCATTCAAGACATCCTCAGGGATACCAACACCATCTTCTGCCTGCCAAAATAATTGTAATTACTAATTAGACTATCGAGTAAGTCAAAAGATGCCAAAAAAAAAAACAGATGAACAGTCCGTTTCATAACAGCATAGAAGCTCCAACAAATATTCTTCCCAAAAGAAAGGTTGTGCAACATAGTCTGATAAGTGCAGCCTAGCTTTCAGGGGAAGATTCGGTTACCCTGATTTCCTTGCAAGAGAAAATGGGACTTACTGTACTAAGGCCCTTGGTGTAAGGATGTCTATGAAATATGACAACACTATACAATGTCAAATTCCATAATGTAAAATATTAGATCAATTCGTAACATGTTTTGGCACTTCATCAGATAGATAATAAGCATCTAACACTCACGAACCAGCCGAGTCCCAAACAAAGAAGAAAAAGGGGGAAATAACATCAAGCAGCACATCTGCTTCCTAACCATCTCCGCACGGACCGCACGACAGCCGCGGCCACGTGGACCTCGGCACCAAATCAGCATGCTAAGCTAGGGCCGACAATCCATCAAACACCATTCCTACGCCACCTCACTCACAGTCGCCAGTCACAACAACCAACAGCACAAAGCCCCTGGAGGCTCGAGCATCTGAATTCCCAGTTGCGGTCTACAGCAAACAGCGTAGCTGTTCGCTCAGCGAAACAGGGCAAAGTGGAGCAGAGGACCAGCGGAGCGAGAGAGAGGCAAGAGAGGTGGACTGGGAACCGACGAGGTCGACGAGAGCGGCCGCCTTCTGGTAACGGTCGCCATAGGCTAGCGCGTCCGACCGCCTGCGGTACTTCCTGGAGCCCTGCCCGCCGGCCCCGTCGCTGAGGCGGCGACTGCCGGAGGACGCCAGGCCGCGCTCCGCCGCCTCCTCGGTGATGAGAGGCGCCTCCGCTTCGCTCATCTCTCTCCCCCTGGCTAGACTGAGATGCAACCGGAGATCTGAAGGCTGAAGCTACGAGCGGAAGTGGAACCCGAAGCGGAGGCGGAAGTGGATTAGTTTAAACAAGTGTTGTGTGGAAATGGCCAAATGGGGGAGTGCGATTAGAAGTAACCGGAACGGATCGTGTTCAGGTAGTAGTCGACCACGTTGCGGCCATCTCGACTGGCCGCATACGAAGCACAGGTCGCCCGTAATCCCGTTGGGATTAGCGCGTGGACCGACAGCAGGAGGGAGACGGGGCACGAGCGCCCGGTAGCTCATTGGTGGACGCCGGTGTTTGGTGTTTGGCTTTGACGGTGGACGGCCGTACAGGTCGTTTGCGCGGGGGTAGCTTTCGGCACAGCTGGGGGTCAGATGGTGATGTCTGCGGGACATTATCGTCGAGAAGAATTTTGCATGCCCGTTCTCGTGGTGACGTGGCTGTTACAGGTGCGCAAAAAATTCTCGAACAGTGGAGGCAGACAGCATTGCTACGAATCTTAAGACTCCGACCAAGAAGCGTGAGGTTGAATTTGTGTTGCCATGATTAGGTTTGTACGTATGGGCGCCATGTGTAATGCCATGATGCAATTTTGCTAGCAAAGTTTTCTTTTTTAACCGGGCTAACCCATTTCCATTAATGAGAACGAAAGTCTTACATAAAACGGGAAAAAGGAAGGGAAAGCGAGTTCAATGCACTGCTAAAAAACCCGACATTGTTCAACCGCCCGATATTGAAATAGCTGCTATGTAGCGAAAACCTAGCAGCACCATGATCAAACTAGCCCTATTAAAACACAGGAAAGCAGTGGTTCAGGGCGCAAATAAAGTCCACGACATTGGCAAAAGCAACAGGCTAAGACGAGCTACCAATAACGTTGGACAAAAGCAAAGCTCCAAGCAGATCGCAGGACCACCAATGAACTCCAGCAGCAAGCATCGTCAAAGTTTAGACTCGGCCTTCTCCAATTGGCTTCTGGGCAGCGTCACATAGCCTCATCAAGTTCATCGTCCTTGCACAGATCATCTCGATTCCACTCTGCATCGTCTTCGCATCGCCTTCTTTCTAGAGACCTGCCCAATACAACAAAAAGGAGCAAGCAGTACACACAATCTCAAAAGAGATTTGATCATTTTTTTTCTCAAAAGTAGCTCGATTTCGAGCTAACCAAATAGCTCAGATAACAACAACTAGACCCATTGTTGAGGATATAGCTACTGGTGTAACCCGCTCGAGATGGGCCGGGTTACGTTGTGACAGCTCTTCATTCAGAAGCCCAAGGACAGGTTAAGGATGGCGGTTTAGTAATAGGTCTAAGGCCCAGAGGCGACTTAAGGCCCGTAGTGGTAAACCGCCGTTGTGGCATGACTTGTAGTGAAAGGCAAGAATAGTTAAGAGTCCAAGCCGGACACAGTTTATGAGCCGGCCGGGACTCTGAGAGCCGCTGGGCGTTAACCTTTCTATATAAAGGGACGACCCGGCGGCGGTTCAGGACAAGTAAGATCAGATCGATAGCCAGGCAGAGCGGTTTAGCTCCTGGTCATCGAACCCCTAAGTAATTCCACCTCAACTGGAGTAGGCTTTTACCTTCAGCATAAGGGGCCGAACCAGTATAATCCTCGTGTCCTTTGTCCCGTTTAACCCCTTTAAGCTTCCTAGCTGCGATGGCTCCACGACTAAGTCCTTGCACGAGGACATCTGCCGTGACAATTCCACGACAGTTGGCGCCCACCGTGGGGCCAGCGCACGGTGGATTTGAGTTCTTGAAGGGCAGCTTCGAAGGGCTCAAGGGATACGCTGTGGGTCGGATGACCAAGAGTCGTCGCGGCAAGCTCTACATCGACGATGCAAGCTGGGGCCCCGACGCCGGCTCAATCGAGTACGGGTACCGGGTCCCCTTCGGCGGAATCCACGTTTTCATTGGCAAGATTGGCGAGCCGGGCCCTGAGCCGGACCTCTGCGCCGACCTCATCGAGACGGCTCAGCGTGCGAGACCCGCCCGGACTCTGCCTGCCTTGAAGCGTGCTTTCGTGGGATGCGTCCATGGAGGACTCTCTGAAGGATCTGGATCTAGCGATGAGACGGCCGCTCGCTCTGACGGCGAGTCGTCCACAGATGAGACCAACTCGTTATATCAACTTCAAGATGGCAGGCTCAGGGGTTGTTCCGATGGCGAAAGTATTTCGGACCCCTTTGAGCCGCCCAGCCGGGTTGGAATCTTCATGGCCGGTGCACAACCTGTTCAAAACCCTGCCGCTGGGGCAGGGGGCCCTGCGCACTCGCCGGCTCAGGTGCTAATGGATCTCACAGATAAGATGACGGCCCTGTTAACCGCTACGGTCGTCCCAGCGGATCAAGCTCAACATGATGCGGAGGTGGCACAGTTAAAGCTGGATATAGCAAGAGTAAAGGAAGATCTGGCAGCGGAAGGGATCAGGATGGCTGCAGAGCGGGCGGCTCTCGACGCCCAGACTCAGCTGATTCAAGCGCAGTCTTTTCGGCTCACGATGGATCAGAACGCATCCAATGAGATCATGAGAAGGAGGCATCAGAAGGCTCAATCTCGACTCCCTTCGATTTACGACCCTCGAAACCTCTTCAACACGCCTGGTGCAGGGCCCAGTAACCCGCCAGAAACCACGGCACCCGGGGCTGGAACGCCGGTTCAGCCGCAAGTGATGGGGCCTCCCCGTGTGAACACTACCCCGCCTAAATACGTGCCAATACCACCGGGTCATTATGCCAACCCGTTGGAAAACATGATCGCTGCAGCGGCGCGACTGGCGGCTCTCCCAGTCGAGGGCGACTCTCCGACGGCGGTCGAAACCCGCCGGGTCAGAGAACTTCTTCAGACGTCTCTGGCGCAACAGGAGGCATATTCATATAGCCGGGACAGGATTCATTCAACCCCTCGTCCAAACCGGAGCCCAAGTTATAGCAGACACATGGCTTCAGCGACCGGCTCAAGCAACGTCCGGCGCCGTGACTTGCCCGCTGGCCACGGCCCGGCTCGTAATGGAACCTTTAATGCGGTAGACCATGACAGAGCATGACAAGAGGCGGAGCAGGCGGCTCAGCTGACAGCTTACCAGCCCCTCCCGGTTTATCCGACGGCTTCTATCGAGGTGGGCATACCTACGAGGACCGGAGGTGTCCCTTGTCTGGTGCCGGCTCTCCGTAATGAACGTCTGCCCAAGGATTTCAAAGGACCTAGGAAGGTACTTAATTACACGGCTGATTTACAACCCGGAGCATGGATCGAGAGCTACGAGATGGCTATGGAGTTGCTGGAGGTCAGCGAAGCGGCAATGGCCAAATACTTCACCATGATGTTGGATGGGACTGCCCGCACTTGGTTGAAAGGACTGCCGCCTAATTCTATCGGGTCATGGGCAGAGCTAAAAGCCCGGTTCATCCAAAACTTCAAAGATACATGTAGGCAATCTATGTCAATTGTGGATTTGACTAACTGCAAGCAGCAAGAGGGCGAGTCTACAACCCATTGGGTTCGCCGGGTCAAAGAGATAATACATTCGTCTGATAAGATGGATGCCGGCTCCGCAGTCTTAATGTTGGAGCAAAATTGTCGTTTTGCGCCCCTGAAGATGAAGCTTGGGCGGCTCAAGAGCGATTGCAATGATATGGGTATGCTGATGGCGGCTCTGGTCAAGTACGCTGACTCTGATAGTACCAAGGATCCCGCGTCTGATGATGAAAGGACAGGGAAGGAAAGAAGAATGGCAATGGCAAGGGCCCTCAGCATAACCCGGCGAACCAGGGAGGTAACAAACGTAAGGCTGATGGCAGTATGGAGTTTGTGGCCAACGCCAATGCGTAGGGTAACAACCACCGACGTAAGGGGAGACCACCTCCCCGAGCCGGCGGGTCAGGCCCGACACTTGAGCAGTTGTTGAATGAGCCCTGTCCAAGGCATGGCTATAGGGAGAAGCCGGCCACTCATCTATGGAAAGACTGCGCAATCATGAAAGCCTTCAAAAATTCCAACGCTTTTAATGTCAACAATGGGCAGGGCGGCGGCTCAGGCGCCGGCGGCTTTCATGGCCCGGGCGGCGGCTCAAATTCCAATTCTCAGAATTTTCAAGGGGGTTTTAATCAGCAATCTGGCCAGGGTAATCAGCAGCAGCAGCAGGGGGGTTACCAGACCCATCCAAAGCAGCTCAACGGTGGACAGTATCATGTGTTTACCACCAGTTTATGCAAGCGAGACCAGAAGCTTCATAAGAGGGCTGTAAACGCTGTTGAGCCAGCGGTTCCACGTTACTTGCGGTGGTCTGAGCAGCCGATTGTATGGAGTAGGGAAGATCACCCTCCCCGGGTTGATAATCCAGGTCACCTGGCCTTGGTGGTGGCTCCTCAAGTTGGTGGGTATAAATTCACTAAGGTGCTCATGGACGGAGGCAGTAGCATCAACATCCTCTATTATGAGACCTTCCGTCGTATGGGATTAACTGATAAAAATCTCAACCAGTCCAACACTGTTTTCCATGGGGTGGTGCCCGGTAAGTCGGCGTATCCAGTTGGTAAGATCGAGCTGGAAGTAGCCTTTGGAGATGAGTACAACTACAGGGCGGAAAAACTGACTTTTGAGGTGGTTAAAATAAGAAGCCCGTACCATGCTTTATTTGGGCGGCCGACTTACGCCAAGTTCATGGCACGGCCGTGTTACGTGTATTTGCAGCTCAAGATGCCGGGTCACAATGGGACCATTACGGTTCATGGCAGCCGAAAGATAGCCTTGGAGTGTGAGGAAGGAGACGCTGCTTACGCTGAATCTGTTTGTGCGACAGAGGAGTTGAAGTTTTACAAGGATAATGTTGACCCGGCAGATATGACGTCTTTGAAAAAGCCAACCACGGAGCATGAGCCGGTAATGAAATTTAAGTCAGCCGATGAGACTAAACTTGTTGACTTTGTTCCAGGTGACTCATCTAAGCAGTTCAGCATCAGTGCCAATCTGGATCCCAAATAGGAAGGCGCGCTCATCAAGTTCATCTGTGAGAACCGGGACATCTTTGCATGGAAACCTTCTGACATGCCGGGTGCACCGAGAGAACTCGCTGAGCACACTCTTAACATTGATCCCAAATTTAAGCCGGTCAGGCAATTCCTCCGGCGGTTTAATGAGGAGAGGCGGAAAGCCATTGGTGAGGAAGTAGCCCGGCTCTTGGCGGCCGGGTTCATCGTTGAAGTCTTTCATCCAGAATGGTTAGCTAACACGGTGCTCGTACTCAAGAAGAACGGCACCTGGCGTATGTGCGTGGATTATACGGATTTAAACAAGGCTTGTCCGGCTGATCCTTTTGCTCTCCCCCGTATTGATCAAATTATTGATGCTACGGCGGGTTGTGAGCGTTTAAGTTTCCTGGATGCTTACTCTGGATACCATCAGATCAAAATGGCAGTTAAGGACCAAGAGAAGACGGCGTTCATTACTCCTTTCGGAGCCTTCTGTTATGTGTCTATGCCTTTTGGGCTCAAGAGTGCACAGGCGACTTACCAGCGTTGCGTGCAGAATTGTCTTCATAATCAGATTGGGCGCAACGTTCATGCCTATGTGGATGATATCGTGGTCAAATCCAGAGAGAAGGAGACCTTGATAGATGATCTGAGAGAGGCCTTTGATAATCTCCGGGTCTACAAGATGATGCTTAACCCGGCCAAGTGTGTTTTTGGTGTTCCTGCAGGAAAGCTCTTGGGTTTTCTGGTTTCTCACAAAGGCATTGAAGCTAACCCGGAGAAGATCAAGGCAATCACCTCTCTGGCTAAGCCGGCGTGCATAAACGACGTCCAGCGTCTGGCGGGTCGCATCGCTGCTTTGAGTCGGTTTATAAGCCGGTTGGGTGAAAAGGCCATGCCACTGTATCAGATGATGAAGAAAACAGATGACTTTGTCTGGAATGATGCTGCTAATGCTGCTTTTGAGGATTTGAAAAGACAGCTAGCTGAGCCGCCAGTCCTTGCTGCTCTTGTCGACAAGGAGCCTTTATTGTTGTATGTAGCCGCTAACACACGAGCCGTCAGTGTGGCTGTGGTGGTGGAGCGTAAGGAAGCGGGTAAGGAACATCCGGTTCAGCGGCCGGTTTACTACGTCAGCGAAGTACTCATTGAGTCCAAACAACGGTATCCACATTGGCAGAAGCTTGTTTATGGGGTGTTCATGGCAAGCCGGAAGCTTAAGCATTATTTCCAGGGCCACCCTATCACTGTGGTCAGTTCTGCTCCCCTAGGAGATATCATCCAAAACAGAGAAGCCACAGGAAGAGTTGCTAAGTGGGCTATAGAACTTGGGCCACATGGTCTAAAGTACGTGCCACACACTGCTATCAAATCTCAAGCATTGGTGGATTTCATCAACGATTGGACAGAGCTGCAGGTGCCTGAAGAGAAACCGGATAATACATACTGGGCTATTCACTTCGACGGGTCCAGGCAATTGGAGGGCTCGGGGGCTGGAGTTGTGTTAGCTTCCCCTCAAGGTGACAAGTTTTGTTATGTACTACGTTTGATGTTTCCCTGTACTAACAATGCAGCTGAGTACGAGGCCTTGCTCCATGGTCTTCGGATGGCTAAGGAGATGAGCTTAAGCCGGGTAAGGTGCTTTGGCGACTCAGATTTAGTGGCCCAACAAGTATCAGGCAAGTGGGATTCCAAGGACCCCCTCATGGCGGCCTATCGCCGCGAAGTTGATGCCATTGCTGGACATTTTCAGGGTTACCAAGTAGAGCACATCGATCGCAGAAAGAATGAGGCGGCTGATGCATTAAGCCGGCTGGGCTCTCAGCGAAAGCCGGTGCCGCCTAATACTTTCTTGGATATTCTGCATAACCCTTCTGTCAAGTTGCCTATAGAGGAAGACTTGGCTGTTCCTGACCCAGAGCACAGTTGGTGGCGGCTCTCCACGTTATCCCAAATTGGACAGTGCCATACTTGGCTTACATGACCCGGGGAGAATTGCCTGAGGATGAAACTTTGGCCAGACAAATAACCCGGCGGTCTAAGTCAATGATAATTATCAATGGCGAGCTGCATCATCGCAGTGTCACTGGAGCTTTTCAGCGTTGTGTTTCCTCTGAGGAAGGTCAAGAAATTTTACGTGAGATCCACGAGGGGGATTATGGCCATCATGCCGGCTCAAAATCCCTTATGGCCAAGGCTTTTCGTCATGGTTTTTATTGGCTGACGGCTCATGCTGATGCAGAGGACTTGGTCAGTAAGTGTGACGGTTGTCAGAAGTTCTCAAGACGGGCTCACGTGCCGGCTCAAGAGTTGAGGATGATTCCAATCACTTGGCCGTTTGCAGTCTGGGGGCTTGATATGGTTGGGCCTTTCAAAAGGTCCAAAGATAAGAAGACCCACCTCTTGGTGGCAGTTGACAAGTTCACAAAGTGGGTTGAGGCAGGGCCAGTTAGTAAGTGTGACGCAGCCACGGCGGTTCAGTTCATGAAAAAGGTGATATTTCGCTTTGGTTTTCCACACAGCATTATAACTGACAATGGTACCAATCTATCTAAAGGCGCCATGGCGGATTTTTGTCAACGGGAGCATATTCGGCTTGATGTTTCATCAGTGGCTCACCCTCAATCCAATGGTCAAGCTGAGAGAGCCAATCAGGAAATCTTGAAGGGCATCAAGCCCCGACTTTTGGTCCCTTTGCAACGGACACCGGGTTGTTGGGTGGAGGAGTTGCCTTCCGTATTATGGAGCATCAATACTACTCCTAACAGGTCTATGGGTTACACACCTTTCTTCATGGTTTACGGAGCTGAGGCGGTCCTCCCTAGCGACATCCGTCATGACTCGCCTCGAGTGGCGGCTTATGTCGAGGCGGATAATGAGTAGGCGCGTCAAGATGCTCTTAACTTGTTGGACGAACAACGTGACGTAGCAGCAGCTCGCTCGGCGATTTACCAACAAGACCTGCGCCGCTATCACAGCCGCCGGGTTAAGTCCAGGACCTTTCAGGAAGGTGATTTGGTGCTCCGGCTCATCCAGGATCAAACAGATGCACACAAGCTATCCCCACCTTGGGAAGGGCCCTTTGTGGTCAGCAAGAACTTGCACAACGGGTCATACTACCTTATCGATGTTCGGGAGCACAAAGATTCACGTAAGTCGGAGGAGGAGACCCGCCGGCCGTGGAACATAGCTCAGCTTCGGCCTTATTACACTTGAGCCACCGGCTCTCATAATGTGCATATTCTATAGCCATGTATATATTGTGATAAATAATAAAGCAGGACCTTTGTCCTTTTTTCCTCCAAAGGTAAATGTATCATTGTTATTTTCATTGTAATATTACATGGTCACTTGGAGGTTGGTCCGGCTTATGATCGTATTCGAATCTAGCCGTTAAAAATATGATCACTTGGGGGCTTCCTGTTCAAACATAGGTCGTATTCGAACCAAAGAGAACATAGCTGTCGATACCCACTTGATTGGCATATCGCCGAGCTCATTGGGGAGTTTTTCTTGATCATATTTGAATCATAGCTCAACCCCCTTTGAGAACCGACGTGGATCATATTCGAATCAGCGTCGTTAAACAACTCTCAAGGTCATTTGGGGGCTTCCTGTTCAAACATAGGTTGTATTCGAACCAAAGAGAACATAGCTGCCGGTACCCTCTTGATCGGCAACGCCAAAGCCACTGGGGGCTATATGATCGCATTCGAATCTTAGCTTAACCCCTTTGGGACGGTTCTCTGGTCGTATTCGAATCAGAAGCCCCTAAACTGTTGAGATCTCTTGGTTTGCAAACCAGTTCTTTTGATGATATCAAAAGTATTCAAGGGTGGTTCTTATTCCACCGGCTTAACCTTGATTAATAATGTTGATAGCACATAATAAGCATTATATGTGCTAGTGAACCGGAGTTGAGTTCTCAACCTTCATTATTCGGGTTACATAACCCGGAAGTGTACTTGAAGGCTTGCAGGTATGCTGTTATGGTTATCTCGAAGATATAATTGAGAGCCGGTTTTTTATGACTTTGATTCATATTCTGGGTTATATGTAAAATATATGACTCCATGCGGTAAGCCGCCTAGAGACTTGTGATTTGTTTTCTATGCAGGACAATTAAAGACAGCTCTTTAAACTTAAGGAAAGCAGATGATCAAACATAACCCGGAGGACTATAAAAGGGCAGTTTAAATAGAGTTAAGCGCTACACACGTGCACGATGGCACGACAAAATTAAGTGTTCATCTTACTCTATTACAGGACTCCCCGAGTCCAAAAGGTGAGGCATTGTTTTTGAGACATAACCATGAGCCGCCTAAGATATCAAAGGTGCTTGTTGGGTTGAAGCTTCCGGCTCATCCCTCTCCGCTCCTCCGGCTGTTTCCATGTCCTGGAAGGTTGATGATTTCCAGTCAATGCCACTCAAGGCTTCAAATTGAGCTTCATCATCAATTAACCCAGCCGGGTCAACTTCAGGGGCGAAGGTATGCTTACGAGTCGGAGGAATCAGGCTGACTGCTTCATAACGAGGTGTTGGGATCCTCTGATTCTCCGCGTCATAGCCCGGTTCATATTTGGTAAGGTCTGTGTCATTACCAATCAAAGTGGCCACCGGGCGTACACTCTTCACACAAGCGGCGAAGTCTTTCTGGTCAAAGGGAGTGCCATCTTCCTTCAAGCTAGGATACCCAAGGGTGATGCCGGCCGGGTCTAGCTCCGGTAGAAACGCTTTGGCCTGGCTTAGAGCGGCTATGGCTCCGGCTCTTGCAGAAGCTCGTCTTAACTCTTGGAAGCGTTGAGGAAGCACGACAAGCCGCCTGAGTACATCTACCAGATGAGTGGGAACTTCGTTTGACAGAGCCACAATGGCTAAGGCACGTTGTGACCCGGTGTACAGTTGTTCTACCAAGGTATAAACCGCCTTTAACTTGGTCAGCACGTTCTGATTGAGATTGGAACTTCTGGGACCTGCATTACAAAGTCAGGTGAGCTGATGGCAATTGCGATACTTATGGGAAATGAACGATGTAAACTAGTTAGAAACTTACAGAGTAACTTACCAAAAATTGCGGAGACCATCTGAGATACATGGCATTTTAAGCCGGATAGTTTGGCGGTTCTTTCAGTAAGAGCGGCCTCCGCTTGTTCGGCCCGGCTGAGCAAAGCAGTTTTCTCATCCGCCCAGGCTTTTCTTTCTGCTTCAAACTTTTTCTTCAGTTTCTCTTGTGCAAATACACTGAATTCAAATTTGGAATTGGCTTTTTGGGTCTCACTTTCCTGAGTCTTCAGGCGGTTCTTTAGATCAGAGATTTCCGATTCAAATTTCTTACAGGCGGCCTGTACAAATTCCGGGTTACAGTTGGGGTGATTATAATACAACATCAAGTCCCAAGCACTTTGCAAGCAAAGACACTTGGCACTTGGGGGCTAATGTATGCTGAAAAGCTCTATTTACAGTGCCGGTTCATGAAAATAAGTCCCAAGCACTTTGCAGGCAAAGGTACTTGGCACTTGGGGGCTAATGCATAAGGTTGCTCAACTACTTGATTAAAATAAGGTAAGGACCGGTTCAACTATGCTGTTTAAACCGGCCCTTGAGTGTTACCAGGTAAGCCGTTTTTCTTGCAGTGATTATTAAGCCGGTATTAAGTCTACATGGCATGGTAAGGATGACTATGGAATAAGCAAGAGAGTCATACCTCAGACTTTCGCTGTATTTTCTTCACCATATTAATTTCCAGGTCCCGGCTGTTGTGCACTTGATTAATATATCCAGAGACAATATCTCCAATGCTCAGATTAGCATAATCAGTGATGTCCAGCCTGGCCCTGCGGCGTTCCAGAAGTTCTTCCTTGGCAGAGCACCTAGCCAACACGGTGGGTCTTCCCGGTTCAACAAACTCGGTCCAGGTAATTACAACGTCCGGGTCATCTGGATGAGCCGGGCTGGGGATCTCTAGGTTGTCAGAACCTTCCATAACTTGTTCATCAGATGGAGCAGTGGTGGTTTCAGGAGCTGGTGCAGACGGCGGCTCATGAGCAGAAGCATCAGGTTCAGTCAGGACCGGCTCTTCGGCCGGCTTATTTTTCTTTGCCCTCTTGCTGGGCTTTACTTGTACACTGAAAGTCAAAGGGTTAGTGCAAAAACATGAGTAAGATAAGCACAAAATAAGCTGATCATCGTTACCCGGGTGCGGTTTTGAAAGCCGGCAAGCTAGACTGCATTGAATCGCCGGAGGAAGGTGAAGTTCCCTGGTAGTTTGAATCAGAAGAATTGAGTGGTTGACGAGTGACGCCCGCCAAAGGATGAAAAGGATATAAGTCGGAGATAACCTCAGTCCGGCGCTTCCTTGATGCTTCGGGTAAGCCGGAGGAGAGGTCTGCATCCTTGCTGGTCCGGGTCTGCCTCCGACTCTCATAAATCTGTCGCTTCAAAAGAAATTGAGGATCTTGATAAGCTAAAGGATGTGAAAATCTTACTTTCCGGGTTACTCTTCGGACTTTCAGTCTTGGCAAGGGCTCCGAGTCGGAGGAAATTATAGTTACCTCTTCAATCACTTCATGACTCATTCCGGTGTCCTCCTGCTGATAATCCATGTCAATAAGATGGTTGAAAAAGGAGCCTAAAGAGTCAAGGGCTACCTCTGACTCGGAGGTGTCTTCCAGGTGAAGCAGGTCCGAGGCGCTAGGTTTACTCCCCTTCTTGCGGGGAGCGGCTTTCCTGCCGGCTTTTTTAACCTTTCTGGCTTTCTTAGCAGCTTCATGGTCATACTTGACCTTCTAGAATTTATCATTAGCCTGTAAAATACAACAAAGGTTCTTGAAGTTAAGACGAAATCGTTAAAATGGAAGGTGAGGTGTTCAGGTCAATAATTTACCGTTGGGGCCGGGTTAGCCTTGCAGAAAGGACTTAAGCCTGTCCTCCCGCAATCTGCCAGGCTCTCGTTCAGAAGATACTTGGTCATGTCATCAATGACATCCTCAGGTAAGTCGTCGGGACTGTGCCGAAGAGGATCATCCTTCCGGCCCGTGTAATCACACATTAAGCCGGGGCGGCAGCTTAAAGGAATCGCCCGCCAGGCAATCCAGACCCGGACCAGATCAATGCCATTTAGGCCGTTCCCCAGAAGAGCTTCGATTTTGTTGATGGTGGGAATAAGTAGTTGACGTTCAGCTTGAGATAATTTGTCTGGCAGGGGGTGATTTGACTCCAGACGCAGGGCGCGAAAGCCGGGCAGAGGGTTCTCATCAGCCGGAGAAGTGTCTTGGCAGTAGAACCATGTCTGGTTCCAGTCCTTCGGGTGGCTTGGCGGCTCAGCATAAGGAAAGAGACAATCTCTCCGTCGTTGGATTGAGATTCCACCGAGCTCCAGGCTGGACCCATTGGTGCATTCATTTTGGCGGTTCAGATAGAATAACTCTCTAAACAGTAGTAAGCTGGGCTCTTCTCCAAGGTACACCTCACAGAACACTTGGAAGGTACGAATGTTTGACACAGAATTGGGTCCAATGTCTTGAGGTCGCAGGTCGAAAAAGTGCAGAACATCTCTGAAGAATTTTGAGCCGGGAGGAGCAAAGCCCCAGCTCATGTGATCAGCAAATATGACAACCTCTCCGTCCTTGGGTTGAGGTCTCTCTTCGGATGGGTCAGGAGCACGATAGAACATGACCTCTTTCTTGGGCAGGTAACCCGTTTTCACGAAGTCAGCTAAGGTGCTATCAGTAATGTTGGATCTAACCCAGTTGCATGTAAAGGGTGCCTTGGGAGCCTTGGGCGGCATTGTGAAGGATGGAA
The DNA here is from genome assembly GCF_002575655.3 of Aegilops tauschii subsp. strangulata. Taxonomy (NCBI): domain Eukaryota; kingdom Viridiplantae; phylum Streptophyta; class Magnoliopsida; order Poales; family Poaceae; genus Aegilops; species Aegilops tauschii. The sequence goes on along the minus strand of NC_053037.3, from coordinate 383,437,096 downwards.
GCCTATGACAAAATAAAATTTCCGGTTCAAATTTAAGCCGGAGGAAAATTTCGGTTCAGTATTTAAGGTGGCGGCTTATGAAGGGGCCTAATGATATATGGCCAATTGTGTCAGGTTATTTAAGCCGCTATGGATACCGTGAGCAATTAAGTTATTTGACTCCGTTATGGATGACCCGGAATATTCATGAAGCATCGCCTTTTTTAAGCCGGTGATATGAGCCGCCATAGCTAACAGATGCAATTTTTGCCTAAGTGTTGCACAAACAAGTTTCACAGGTTGCAGTAATTATTTTGGATCAAATGGTCGTCCAGAAAGGAAAATTTTCTAGACCTAAAAACTGGCACAGAGAAGTTCATAAGTTCTAATGAGGTCTTTTTGCAAGCAAAAGGGATCTGCTAGTATTGGAAATGGGTGCGAAACCACTACCGCAGGAGTTCTGTATTGTTTTTCGAATCAAAAGAAGTCGCGGTGGAAGAACTATAAAAGAACTGAGATGAACTACGAAGAACAGGGAGGAAAGCGGAACCCTAATGCGGATCTGACATTTGAGAAGAAGAGGACTTACAGTGGCAGGTTCACTGCGGAGAGTCGCCGCCGTTCTCTGGACTAGCTCAGGTTGATGCAGCGGCCGAGGCTGAGGAAGACGGGAGGCGCGGCGGCGGCGGAGGAGCTCGGGCTCTGAGGTGTTGAGAGGAGGAAGACGATGGAAAGGGAGGAGTGAGAGAGGACCCGGTCGGGCCTATTTATAAGGGACGGCTGTTAAGTGGGCGCGAGAAACGAGGAGGCTGAAGACATGATTATCCAGCTATAGAGGCGCCTCGATTTTCGGGATAGTTATTAAGATAAGGATCCGTTGAGATACGTTGGACGGAACGTGCATTAATGGCGGATGACATCACGGCGGGTTACCAAGAATCCATAAGATGACGTCATGGCGGGTTATAACCTTCGCGCAAACAGAAGCCGGAAGATTTTCTCTTAAGGTATTGAAGATTGACATGAACCGGTTCAAATCAATCTGGGGCCTAATGTTGAGGATATAGCTACTGGTGTAACCCGCTCGAGATGGGCCGGGTTACGTTGTGACAGCTCTTCATTCAGAAGCCCAAGGACAGGTTAAGGATGGCGGTTTAGTAATAGGTCTAAGGCCCAGAGGCGACTTAAGGCCCGTAGTGGTAAACCATCGTTGTGGCATGACTTGTAGTGAAAGGCAAGAATAGTTAAGAGTCCAAGCCGGACACAGTTTATGAGCCGGCCGGGACTCTGAGAGCCGCTGGACGTTAACCTTTCTATATAAAGGGACGACCCGGCGGCGGTTCAGGACAAGTAAGATCAGATCGATAGCCAGGCAGAGCGGTTTAGCTCCTGGTCATCGAAACCCTAAGTAATTCCACCTCAACTGGAGTAGGCTTTTACCTTCAGCATAAGGGGCCGAACCAGTATAATCCTCGTGTCCTTTGTCCCGTTTAACCCCTTTAAGCTTCCTAGCTGCGATGGCTCCATGACTAAGTCCTTGCACGAGGACATCTGCCGTGACAATTCCACGACACCCATGGTGTGAAATTTTTCTCCATCCGGGAGGGAAGTATGACACCAGGCATGCCAGTGGTTGTTTGGGCACATATATGTACCCATTGTTACCCAAATGGATCTCCAGACCAGCCCATTGTTACCGAAATGGATCTCCAGACCACACAGGGCTACATGACATGTGAAAAACAAGTGTTGGGAGGTCCCAGTCTCTCTACAGAATGAACAACATGGGCTACCAGGCCATCGTCGTTGCTTCATCACTTGCCTATTAAGCACAACATCTTGAAATAATTGCCAAAGGAAATTTTGGATTTTAAGGGGGAGTTTAGCTTCCCATATCCATTTTAAGTTACAGCCACTAAGGGGCTTCTCCGGCCACTCGTACATAGACTTCGTTTTATAAAGAGCAGTTTTATTGAGCCCACAATACACTATGTCATTCTCATTCGACAGCTGAATAACAGAAATGTGACTGCATTGGTTGTGACATTGTTCCAATAACCCAGAATCAAGCCTCCTTCGAAAGAAAAAAGAGGTAGAGACAATACCAAGCTTGTCAACGGTACAATCCTGGTCATTACAAATATCAAACAATTGTGGAAATTGCTCACTAAATGGGTCAGCCCATTAATTGAGTCTTTCCACAGCTTGGCTAGTTCGCCGGATTCGATCTTAATTCTTTCGCTAATCATATAGATTTCCTTCACCTTTGAAAGATCTTTCCAACAAGGATAATCAGAGCATTTGGGCTAACAGTAGACACTGTTTTGTTATTCAGGTATTTGGCCCTAAGAATGTCTTGCCAGATTCAATTCTAGGTCTAGTTTCCACCACCACTTGACCATTAGGCTAATATTTTGTTTTCTAAGGTCTTTCACCCCCCAAACCTCCTTTATTTTTGGATCTGCAGATCCTATTCCACCTGACGAGGTGATATCATGTTTTCCTGTTGCACCCCTGCCAAAAGAATCTCCTTCTGTGCTTATCGAGCTTTTCCACAAAAGTTTTGTTAGCAAAGTTATGATTTGAGCTTTCAAACGAAATATGTTCATCTTTCAAAATCGTTCTGGCGAGGGGCTAGTCCAAGCCTAGGCAGGAGAGCTCGAAACAGCGACAAATGTTGGCACAGTCCAAATGTGCAGGGAAGATTTTGTGTATACTTTAAGCTCATACTATCAAACCTTCAAGGCAACCAAGCAGTGTATGGCCTAGCCCCCGCAATTGGATATTCCTATACCAACCCATATTCTTTCTTTAATACACATAGGATATTGTAAGGTGGAAACTCATACAAGATCACACTTAATTCAAAAAAGTTGTTCTTGTTCATAGAAAATCGATAGAGCAAAGAAAAACAACTACGGAACCAATGACCCTCGCATTACAAATGTGATGCTCTAGCCTTTGAGCTAAGTGGGCTTACATAACCGAAATAGTGTAACAAATGGAAATAGGTATAGTATAGAAGTATGTAAAATCTCATATATTAGTTATTAGTCTTAGCTATTAGCTGCTTCTAAATTTAAAGTTCTACTTATTAAAAATATTAAAACTTCGTAAAGATAACAATTCAAGTAAGCAATGGTAGTATACCCAGTATCCATAGAAAATCAAAATGACTGCAATAGAGATGTGGTATTCAACTTCCTCTAGAGAAAGATGGAAGCAACACTAGCCCAAATGTGAATAGAGAAACTAAATAGTAGTTTGTAGTGTAGAATTTGAACAACTTACATATATAAACCAAACTAAAAGATCAAGTAACTAAATCCCTAGAAAACAAAAAAAACAAAAAAAATGCAATCACCAGACAAGGTCAAGACAAGACTGAACAAATCCTCGGAGTTCTACTCAAGTTGTGTCATTTCCACTAGCTTCAAGCTGATAATATAATTTTGAAGCATTGATTCATGTATAGAATGAGATTTGTTGTCCAAATTGTCATCCAAACTACAATTGAAAAGTTGTCCAGGAGAGATATGGTTGTATGAAAGGTAGGGGTCGTTTCCATAGTCAACCAATTTTGTTTGGTCATAGCTAAAGTGTGAAACCTGGAATGAAATTTCTTTGAACCCAGCTAATCCCCTTTCCATTACTCTGCCTTGACGAAAATATAATGTTTGGATTATAGCAAAAGGATGTGGGAAAGGGAAATATTGAGTTCAAGGCACTATAAGGAACACACGTTATGCATGTCTGAAATTCATACATACACTATGGGGTGAACCTTCTAAACCCTAAAAGAATGAAATAGCATAACAGAGTATCATCCACACAAACATAACATCCAAACACAATCTCCAATAAGCGACCCAACGACATCATCACATACTCTCACACGCCTACATGAAGCAGTAGATTCGTTTTCTTTCCTAGCACCACAAATCTTCATCGGATCCACTGCACTTGAATGATGAAGTTTAACTCCTTTCTTCAAAGCATCTACATTTCTAGCCTTCTGAAGCTCTTATGTAGGGATCTAGGTCTATGGCCTAGAGGGGATATATGCTCAACCGATCTTGAGAGTTTTTATGCGGCTTTCTCTTGGACCAAAAAGACTATATAAAAAGTTTGATGATTTTTTAGGTCTTTTGGACCCTCAAACAAACCCAAAACATGAGCTAACCTTAAATAAAAATAGAAGTACATTGTGCACTTGGGCCAGGCCCATCCCACTCAGTCTACCTTCAACAACTTTGAGACAGGGCCGCACGTTCGTGCGTTTGTCACCGTCATCCCTCCTCGTTGACGCGGCAGTGCGGCAACCCGGACCCCTACACCTAGAGTCGTGTCTCACCGCACGCTACGTCCGTCAATGGTTTTTGCGCCATGCTGCATGCAGCTTGGCCGGCATATGATGCGTCAATGAAATCAATCTTAATGTCTCCAACTAGTAAACTCACTAGACATGTGTAACACCCCACATGTAACTTGCCATATTTGTAACTCCGACTCTTGCCATTTCCGGCTATGTGATATGCTTTTCCCTCCGTTGTCGGGTTTTGTTTTTCGTTTTGTATTTTGTCATGTCATGCATTTTCATATCATGTCATCATGTGCATTGCATTCGCATACGTGTTCGTCTCATGTATCCGAGCATTTTCCCCGTTGTCCGTTTTCCAATCCGGCGCTCCTATCTCCTCCGGTGCACCCTCCTAGTTTTCTTTCGTGTGCGTGTGTCAAACTTTCTCGGAATGGACCGAGGCTTGTCAAGTGGTCTTAATATACCACCCGGAGACTACCGGTCAAGTTTCGTTCCATTCGGAGGTCGTTTGGTACTCCAACGGTTAATCAGGCCTCCGCAATGTCCATTTGAGTATCCAGCAAAAACCCCCTCCAAAACCAGCCCAAAGCCCACCAAACTCTCTTCCTTGCTCTAGGTCGTTCGATCACGATCGTGTGGGCGAAAACCGCACCTCATTTGGAGTCTCCTAGCTCCCTCTACCTATTTATAAGTGGGCATCCCGAAAAACGGAATCGCAGTCTAACCCTAGCAAAAATCCCTCGCGCCGCCGGACAACGTCCGCCCGCGCCGGACACGTCCGCCCGCGCCGGCGGATGAATCGCGCCTCGCCACGTCAGCGTCCGCCGTCGCCGTACCCCGCCGGCCCCGCGGGCCCGACCCCGGCCCCCGCGGCCCACGCCCGCCGCCGCCGCTGGGCCGAGCACCGGCCGTCGCCCCGCCGCCGCCTGGCCTCGCCTCGCCGCCCGACGTCCGCCGCCTGCCGCCGGTCTCCCTCCGGCCCGCCGCCTCCGGCCTCGCCTCCTCCTTCCCCCGCCGTCCTCTCCTCTGGTCGCCGACGAGCTCGAGGAGCCGGCCGATCCGATCTGGTAACGACACTGTGCCCGTTGACTTTCTCTCGTACCCCCCCCCCCCCCACCAAATTTCTTCCGAGTCCCAGGAAAACTTCAGCATGTGCTCCTGTTCGAGATGCGATAACTTCTTGCATGTAGCTCCGATTCGCGCGTATAATATGTCAAATTGTTCGTTTCGTGATGCTATTCATTTTGTTCAATTGCACCATGTTCATTAGAGGTCATCTTGATGCCCAAATCTTCGTTGGAAGAGGGCTAGTTGCTGTTAATCTCTGGTTCTTATCAGAACTTGGAGATTTGTCATTTTTGTATCATTTATTCTGTGCATCTTTTGAGCATGAGCTCTACATGTGTTTTGAAGTATGCCATGTCATATTTCCAGTGGTATAGTCCATGTAGTTTTGTGATCTTTGTGGTGACTATCACAAGCATGCAAAGTAGGCCCCGTAATATTTCTGATTTCAGGGACTTCGTGATTTCTCTAAGTCCTTGTCTGCTGTAACTTTGTTGCCATGTAAACTTGATGCTACCGAGAGATCCATGCATATTTTGGAGATGTTCAGTAAGGGTGTTTTGTAGATATAGTTGTAATTGATCCATTCCTGCAATTGTTTGCAATTTTAGAGTACCATAGCATGACGCAATCTTGCTCTACTTTTGCTATAAAATATTTCTGGCAGATTCTTAACATGACATGCATTTTTGCCAAGCTTATTGTAGTTGATCCATACATGCTATGCAATTGTTCTTGCCATGTATAGCTTCATAAACATTCCATGTTGCTGTAGGTATGCTTGGTTTGTCATGCATTGCTCTGTATTGAGTGCATCAAGCTCACAAAGAGGCCTACATATTTATATTTCTGCCATGCTCTCTTTCTGCTAAGTCTGAAACCTGATAACGAAACTTGCTATGTTTACATGCTTGCCATCATATCTTCTGGTCCTTTTTGGCTTATGGTCAGTAAGGGACTTTTGTCAAGTGCATTTAGTAGAACACTACCATGCCTTGTTTTGCTATGTTAAGTTCCTGTAGCATGTTGATTTCGTGCTCTGAACATTGCTACCTGATGCTGATTTCTGTCATGTCCAGTTTTTCACCAAGTCTGTGAACCTGTAATCTTTTGCACTTTTGCCATGCTTGTTTGAGCTTGATATGTTGTAAACTAGCAGTAGCTCAGTGTTCATCTTTTGTCAAGAATCTCCTGTAGATTACTGTCATGTGCGTTGTTTCTATGTTGGGGTGCTGTAGCATTGTTGCTTGTTGCATTTTAGGTGCTATCTTGCTGTTTATCGCAGATTAGTGTCATTCTTGTTTAGCTTGCCATTTGCAAACCGTGCATCCGATTCCGGTGATCTTTATATCGATTTCGACCGAAATCATCTCATCTTTCCAGTGGCATGCTTGGTTTGCCAAGTTACTGCCATGTTCATCATTTTCCTTCCGGAGCACGCATTCGCATCGCATATCATATCTTGCATATCATACATGTTTTGCATCATGTTGCTTGCGCATTTCTCGTTGTTGATTGTGGTTCCGTTTGTTTGTGTTCTTGTCTTGGGTAGAGCCGGGAGACGAGTTCGTGAACGAGGAACCTGTCGAGTACGCTTACGAGGATCAAGCTTTCGACAACTCTGAGAATCTTGCAGGCAAGATGACCACCCCTCGAAATCACTTCTATCTTTGCTATGCTAGTTGTTCGCTCTATTGCCATGCTCGCTACCTATCACTTGCTATATCATGTCTCCTATTTTAGCCATGTCAGCCCTAACCATCCTTTCCTAGCAAACCGTTGTTTGGCTATGTTACCGCTTTTGCTCAGCCCCTCTTATAGCGTTGCTAGTTGCAGGTGAAGTTGAAGTTTGTTCCATGTCGGAACATGGATATGTTGGGATATCACAATATCTCTTATTTAATTAATGCATCTATATATATCTGGTAAAGGGTGGAAGGCTCGGCCTTATGCCGGATGTTTTGTTCCACTCTTGCCGCCCTAGTTACTGTTATACCGGGTTTATGTTCCTTGAGTTTGCGTTCCTTACGCGATCGGGTGATTTATGGGACCCCCTTGACAGTTCGCCTTGAATAAAACTCTTCCAGCAAGGCCCAACCTTGGTTTTACTATTTGTTACCTAAACCTTTTCCCCCGGGTTTTCGCGAGCCCGAGGGTCATCCTATTTTAACCCCCCCGGGCCAGTGCTCCTTCGAGTGTTGGTCCGAACCGAGCAGCCTGCGGGGCCACCTCGGGGAAACTCGAGGTCTGGTTTTACTCGTAGCTTGACTTATCCGGTGTGCCCTGAGAACGAGATATGTGCAGCTCCTATCGGGATTTGTCGGCACATTCGGGCGGCTTTGCTGGTCTTGTTTTACCATTGTCGAGATGTCTTGTAAACCGGGATTCCGAGACTGATCGGGTCTTTCCGGGAGAAGGTTTATCCTTCGTTGACCGTGAGAGCTTATGATGGCTAAGTTGGGACACCCCTGCAGGGTATTATCTTTCGAAAGCCGTGCCCGCGGTTATGAGGCAGATGGGAATTTATTAATGTCCGGTTGTAGATAACTTGTCACTTGACCAAATTAAAATACACCAAGTGCGTGTGTAACCGTGATGGTCTCTTCTCGGCGGAGTCCGGGAAGTGAACACGGTCTGTGTTATGTATGAGGTAAGTAGGTGTTCAGGACCTCTTCTTGGTCATTGCTAGATGACGTCCGTTCCATTGCTTCTCTTCTCGCTCTCATTTGCGCAATGTAGCCACCATATATGCTTTTGCCGCTGCAGCTCCACCTCTTTGCACCTCTTGTCCTATAAGCTTAAATAGTCTTGATCTCGTGGGTGTGAGATTGCTGAGTCCCCGTGACTCACAGATACTTCCAAAACCAGTTGCAGGTGCCGACGATGCCAGTGCAGACGATGGCGTCAATCTCAAGTGGGAGTTCGACGAGGAACGTGGTCGTTACTATGTGTCTTTTCCTGATGATCAGTAGTGGAGCCCAGTTGGGACGATCGGGGATCTAGCATTTGGGGTTGTCTTATTTTCATCTGGATTTTGACCGTAGTCGGTCTATATGATTGTATTTTGGATGATGGATGATATTTATTTATGTATTGTGTGAAGTGGCGATTGTAAGCCAACTCCTTATCCCATTCTTGTTCATTACATGGGATTGTGTGAAGATGACCCTTCTTGCGACAAAACCACTATGCGGTTATGCCTCTAAGTCGTGCCTCGACACGTGGGAGATATAGCCGCATCGTGGGCGTTACAAGTTGGTAATCAGAGCCATCCCCGACCTAGGAGCCCCTTGCTTGATCGAATCGCTGACGCTGTTGAGTCTAGAACAAAATGTTTTGAGTCTTAGGATTATATATATCGGAGAGTAGGATTCTTTTTACTCCTCAGTCCCTTCGGCGCTCTGGTGAGGTCTCCTGACGTAGAAGTTTTGACTATTCTCTCCTCAAATTTCACTAAAAAAAAATTTAGGATCACGCGGGTATCTTGGAGTCGTTCCGATGGATTTGTGACGAGAACATTGTTCTTGGTGCCTCCTGTCATTTAGGGGTTGTGGCAGTGTCCCGGGGAGTTGAGCTCCAAGGTGTTGTCGTCACAATTTTATCGTTGCAGTTCTGGAATACCTGAGTTTCGCCGACATCGAAATCTCTTTTATGCAGTTGTTGGTGAGATCACCTCGACGCCACCCAGTACTGGGGCGGGAGTTCGGGAGTATTGCCATAACTTGCATAACGGATGTTTTTCGAAGGTTGAGGTAAACAATTTCCGAAGGTTTCTTGGTTATGTGTTGACGGATGGATACAGCTGGATCTAGCGATTGCTAGTTTGGGTGATATATATTTGTGTCCCCTGTATCCCCTACACCAGATTGCATAACCAGAAAGTTTCGGGAGTTTATAAGTGGGAATTCAAGTAACCTTAGGATTTGTTTCCGACAGATGCATGATATGAGATTGGGATTCGACGTCTAGTGGTCCGCCTGTATACGGTTGATTTTACAGTGGTCTCGTTGTGTCTTAAAGAGTCCATGGCTTTGCCGACTCGGGGACGCTTCGTATGTCATGTGCACAGCCTTGTACATGATGGTGCTGTACGATTGAGCCCGTGTGGGCCCCACCACGAAAACTTCGGACAAAACCTCTATCATATGTTTGTTCCGGCTTATTTTGCAAGTCAATACTTTGTTTTATTTTGTATTGTGGTATTCGAGTTCCTTCGAATTCATATGTTCATTCCATATCTTTTTCAAGTGGCTTCTCAACCTATGGAAGTGTGATGATTTACTACGGAATTCATTCGTTCATCTTCGTTCGAATGTTTATTGTGAAGACTATATGTTGCAATTTCTATCCGTTGATTCTACTTATCTTTTGTCTATCAAGATGCTAACGGATGTCACCCTCTTCAGGATGGCTCCGCCAACGCGTCAGAATCCGGATCGCAATGAAGGGAGTCAAGCGAACCCTCCGCCACCACCTCCACCTCCGGAGGCATGGCAAGCAATCATGGCAGCCACCAACGCCAATGCTCAGATGATTCTGCAACTCTTGCAAGAACGTACTCAAGGGCAAGGCAATCAAGGTCAAGGCAACAATCAGCTTCACTTTGCCACTCTCAACCAGTTTCTCGCAAATCAGCCCAAGTCTTTCAGCTACTGTGCCGAGGCCACGGATGCCGATGATTGGCTCGTGGACATCAACAAGCATTTTGAATGTAGCAATGTCAGGCCTGAGGACTTTGTCAAGTTCGCTTCTTTCCAGCTCAAGGACCAAGCTGCTGATTGGTTTCAGCAATACAAAGATTCCAGAGGAGGTCGTGTGATCACTTGGACTGACTTATGTCGGGACTTCAAAGCGCACCACATTCCACAAAGTGTTGTTGAGAGCAAGCGTGAGGAGTTCCGCAATCTCAAGCAAGGAAACATGTCTGTGTATCAATACAACATTCAGTTTCAGAAACTTGCTCGCTTCGCTAAACAAGACGTTCCTGATGAGAAGAGCATGATCTATCACTTCAGAGGTGGCCTTAAAGAGGATCTGCAGTTAGCTCTCGTTCTTGTTGAGCCTACTCACTTTGATCAATTCTACAATATGGCACTGAAGCAAGAGGCTGCTCAGCTCAAGTGTGAGGCTTCTAAGAAGAGAGTCAGAGACGCAGTTCAGTCTTCTTCTTCCTCACTTGTGACAGCTAAGCAACAGAAGTTCTGGTTGCCTCCTCCTCCTCCGTTTCGTCAACCTTACCAGCAGAAGAACAAAGGTGGCCATGGTTCTTCAAACTCTTCCAACTCTGGTTATCAGAACAAGTCTCAGAATCAAGCTCCAAAGTCCAATGCTCCTTATCACCGTCCACTCTCAGAGGTGACTTGCAACAAATGACAGCAGAAAGGTCACTATGCTAACAAGTGCTTCAACCAGAGGCGTCTTCCTCCTCCTCCTCCTGTCAGATCTTCCAGCAATGCAGTGGTCAAGCATAACCCAAAGTCTGCCAAGGTGAACATGATGAATGCAGCTCAAGCGGAGGAATCTACTGATGTGATAATGGGTAATCTCTCAGTTAATGATATTCCTGCAAAAGTTCTTTTTGATACTGGTGCATCGCTTTGTTTCATGTCAAGACCGTTTTTTGCCAAGCATGAATTCACTTGTTCTCATCTGAGTAAACCCATGGATGTCGTTTCTCCGGGTAAACGTTTGAGTTCTAGTATGATGGTTCCGGATATTTCCATCAAGATGGGCGACTATAAATTTCAGTCTTCTCCAATTGTTCTTGGTGACTCGGATCTTGATCTTATTCTCGGGATGGACTGGCTTTCTAAGCACAAGGCTCAACTTGATTGTGCTGCTAGAGAAATTCAATTGACACACTCGTCTGAGGATGTGATTATTTTTGCCGCTCGTGATGAAACCATTCGGTTTTTCTCTCTCAATGAGAAGGGCGAATTGGATGCCATCTCTCAAATTCCAGTCGTTTGCGAGTATCAAGATGTCTTTCCAGAAGAGCTTCCGGGTATGCCTCCGCATTGGCCAGTTGAGTTCGTTATCGAACTAGAGCCTGGTACTGTACCCGTTTGCAAGCGTCCATACAAGCTTGGACCAAACGAGCTGAAGGAATTGAAGAAGCAGCTCGATGAACAAGAACGTCTGGGTTTGATCAGACCGAGTTCTTCTCCATGGGGTTGTGGTGTTCTTTTTGTCAAGAAGAAGGATGGCACGGACCGACTTTGTGTCGACTACCGTCCATTGAACAAGAAGACAATCAAGAACAAGTATCCACTTCCCAACATCAATGAGCTATTTGAGCAACTCAAAGGTGCTAAAGTATTCTCGAAGCTTGACCTTCGTATGGGTTATCATCAGATTCACATTCGTGAAGAAGATATTCCCAAGACAGCATTCAGAACAAGCTTTGGTTCTTATGAATATACTGTCGTGTCTTTCGGCCTTGTCAATGCTCCTCCGGTGTTCTCTCGGATGATGAATTTCATCTTCAACCCCTATACCAATGAATTCGTTCTGGTGTATCTCGATGATATCTTGGTCTTCTCCAAGAATAAGCAGGATCATGCCAAACATTTGCGATTGGTGCTCGACAAGCTCAGAGAGTACCAATTCCATGCGAAGTTCTCCAAATGTGAGTTTTGGCTCGATGAAGTTCTTTTCCTTGGTCACATCATCTCCGCCAAAGGCATCGCTGTTAACCCCGAGAAGGTGTCCGCAGTTCTGGATTGGGAACCTCCTCAAAATGTCAAGCAGCTCCGCAGTTTTCTGGGTCTTGCAAGCTATTGCCGAAGATTCGTTGAGAATTTCTCCAAGATTGCAAAGCCTCTTTCCAACCTCCTACAGAAGCATGTGAAGTATGTCTGGTCTCCTGAGTGTGACGTTGCTTTCAATACTCTCAAACAGAAACTAGTCACAGCTCCTGTCTTGACTCCTCCTGATGAATCCAAGCCGTATGAAGTTTTCTGTGATGCTTCTCTCCAAGGTCTCGGTGCTGTGTTAATGCAAGAGAAGAAAGTTGTGGCTTATACTTCTCGGCAGTTGAAGCCCAACGAGAAGAACTACCCCACTCACGATCTTGAGTTGGCGGCAGTTGTCCATGCATTGATTACGTGGAGACATCTCTTGTTGGGAAGACAAGTGGACATTTTCACTGATCACAAGAGTCTCAAGTATATCTTCACTCAGCCCAACCTCAACCTCAGGCAGACTCGATGGGTCGAAATGATTCAAGAGTACAATCCGAGTATCGAATATACTCCAGGCAAAGCAAATGTCATTGCAGATGCTTTAAGCAGGAAAGCTTATTGCAACAGCTTAATTCTCAAGCCTTTCCAGCCGGATCTTTGTGAAGCTCTCCGCAAGCTGAATCTCCAAGTTGTTCCTCAAGGCTTTCTTGCCAACCTCATAGTATCTCCTACTTTGGAAGATCAAATTCGTGAGGCACAACTCCTTGATGCCATGGTTAAGAAGGTGAAACGTGGTATCGACAAGGGTCTTTCCAAATACAAGTGCTATCGCATTGATGACAGAGACACTTTGTTCTTCGAGGACCGGATTGTGGTTCCGAAAGGTGATCTAAGGAAAGTCATAATGAACGAGGCGCACAAACATAACATCCAAACACAATCTCCAATAAGCGACCCAACGACATCATCACATACTCTCACACGCCTACATGAAGCAGTAGATTCGTTTTCTTTCCTAGCACCACAAATCTTCATCGGATCCACTGCACTTGAATGATGAAGTTTAACTCCTTTCTTCAAAGCATCTACATTTCTAGCCTTCTGAAGCTCTTATGTAGGGATCTAGGTCTATGGCCTAGAGGGGATATACGCTCAACCGATCTTGAGAGTTTTTATGCGGCTTTCTCTTGGACCAAAAAGACTATATAAAAAGTTTGATGATTTTTTAGGTCTTTTGGACCCTCAAACAAACCCAAAACATGAGCTAACCTTAAATAAAAATAAATAAAAATAGAAGTACATTGTGCACTTGGGCCAGGCCCATCCCACTCAGTCTACCTTCAACAACTTTGAGACAGGGCCGCACGTTCGTGCATTTGTCACCGTCATCCCTCCTCGTTGACGCGGCAGTGCGGCAACCCGGACCCCTACACCTAGAGTCGTGTCTCACCGCACGCTACGTCCGTCAATGGTTTTTGCGCCATGCTGCATGCAGCTTGGCCGGCATATGATGCGTCAATGAAATCAATCTTAATGGCTCCAACTAGTAAACTCACTAGACATGAGACCCCAAGAGCCAAACTCGGTCCCCGAGGGCACGGGGTCAGGGACCCCATGTACACGGGGTATCCAAAGAGTTTAACACTCGTCCCCCCATGTGAACGGGGTCAGGAGGCTCGTGCACATGATATGTCCAGAGAGATTTCTCTGGACCTCATGGGCACAGGATTACCAGAGAGGGATACGAGGACGACTTCTTCGGAGGATTTTGATCATATTCTTTTGAAATCAACTATGTATACTTCATTCATGCTATGGAACATTTCTTCATATAAAACTCAATGCACTTGATGCTTCGTGGGAATATGTTGATACCAAAGCTTACAACATATCTTCATTTTGTGGCATTCATCCTTGAATCTATCTAATATTCTTAGCACACCACCTATGGATTATTCCTTCAAATATATCCCAATAAAACATTAATTCAAAATATTGTCATTAATTATCAAAACCACACTTAGGGGCTACATTTTTTTGGAAAAAGAGGCTCACCTCTAGCCTCTGCATTTGAACGATGCATGCGGCCAAATTATTAATAAAAATGTTCGAAAAAAATAACAAGATCTTAGCTCCATTACAGCTCGCAAGAGGAGCGAAAACATAAAAAAAAGAGCTCAAAGCCACAACCGGCAGGATGATAGGATTAGAACACTAGACGCCTATCCTATTATGACTGACATCCAAACCGGTTGAATATATCCCATGCTACCATCTCCCACTGGGTGCACCCAGTAACCAACGGCTCCCTGGAGTCCATATGAGTGAGTAAGGACTACGTACGGATCCATGCTGTAGCTCTGAAGATGACATGCAAGAATGTTAAAAAATGTTGTCTGTTAAAGATCATGTCATTTCTGCAGTTCCATATAGCCCAAATAAGCGCACATATTCCAATCCGAATATGAGACGCAGTAAGTAGATCAACTCCAGCTAGCTAGGTCCCAAATAACGCTTCAATGCTAGTTGGAGGGTTAATTTTAAAGGCTATATGAATCGTTCACCAAAGTAATTTCGCGAGGGGGCATTCTATGAATAAGTGTTGTATTGTTTCATCATGATCACAAAAACAACATCGTGCACTACCTACCCACTGCCGCTTTAGTAGATTATCTTTGGTGAGGATCACTTGCTTGTGGACAAACCACATAAAAAATTTGATACGCAAGGGAACCTTCACTTTCCAAATATGTAGTGATCTTGGGATTGGGCCAGAATTAATTAGATCCACGCACATAGATTTTACCGTAACACACTATTTCTGGTTAGTTTCCAGTGAAAGGAATCAGGTTGGTCGGATAGTTGGACTTCCATCAACCTCCTCACCAAGTGTAGCCAGGAATTCCAACGCTCCCCAACTAAAGATCTCCTAAACTGGATATTTAAGGGCACCTCCTGTAGAATATTAGCCACGTAATCCTCCTTACGTTGAACAATATTATATAAGGTGGGGAATTGTAGCGCTAGAGGCGTCTCCCCTAACCACCTATCCTCCCAAAATCTTGTTGTCATCCCATTGCCAACAAAGAATTTGGCCCTACGAAAGAACGCATCTTTCTTCTCATAAGTCCCTTCCAGAAAGGTGAATCGGTAGGCCTTGCGGTAACTTGGGCCAGAGTTTTTGAATGTAAATATTTGTTTCGTAGTATCTGAGCCCACATACCATCAGCTTCTACTGATAACCTATATAACCATTTACTCATTAAACATTTGTTTTTAATCTCTAGGTTCTCAATGCCAGGACCACCCTGGTCCTTGGCCCGACAAATGATATCCCATCTTGCCAAGCAATATTTCGTCTTTACATCGTCTGACTGCCAGAAAATCTAGATCGATAAAAATCAAGTCTCTTCCGTACCCCCTTAGGTACTTCGAAGAATGATAACAGGAACATCGGCATACTAGTTAGTATTGAATGAATAAGCACCAACCGACCTCCATAAGACATTAGCTTGCCCTTCCAGCAGCTTAGTTTTTTTCGAATCGATCTTCAATGCATTTCCATTCTTTATTAGTAAGCTTTCGATGATGAATGGGTATGCCCAAATAACTGAAAGGCAAAGATCCCAATTTGCATCCGAACAATTGTTTATATGCATCTTGTTCCTATTTGGCCCTCCCAAAGCAGAACAGTTCGCTTTTGTGAAAAAATATTTTGAATCCCGACAATTGTTCAAAAAGACATAGCACTAGTTTCATGTTTCGGGCCTTTGCGAGATCATGCTCTATAAGAAGAATAGTGTCGTCAGCATATTGTAAGATGGAAACTCCCCCATCAATGAGATGGGGAACTAATCCACCCACCTGTCTGTTCTCCTTGGCCCTGCCGATAAGAATGGTCAACATATCGGGTACTATATTGAATAAGAGCGGAGACATGGGATCACCTTGTCTCAAGCCCTTATGAGTATGAAAATAATGCCTGATATCATCATTAACCTTAACTCTGACACTACCTTTTTGGACTAGGGAATCCACCTGATTCCTCCAGGTCTCGTTAAAACCCTTCATGCGCATTGCCTGCTGAAGTAAAGGCCACTTAACTTTATCATATGCCTTTTCGAAATCCACTTTGAAGATGACCCCATCTAGTTTCTTAGGGGCTACATGCACTTTCAGCGAGGTAAGCATCAAATGAGCAGTTTGGAGGTGGGGTTTTAGAAAATTTGGTTGATGAAATGTGATGGATAATGTACGTTCTTGCATTATCCCACACTTTTGTCCAAGCACTTTGACCCCTCTTAATAATGTGGTTGTCCTATGACTCAAAAGAAACCAAAACAAAACTTCTAGTATGAAAATAATGCCTGATATCACATTTTCAAAGTGGGGGGGGGGTCAACCATCTCCATATAAATAGTCCTCGATAGAACCAGTGACCTGATATAAACTTAGTAATCATCATTCACTAACCACATTGTCATCACACTGGACTAAATGTGATTTCACCGCCGCCACAACCCGCAACCGTCGGTGTTGCGACCAACCATCATCGGTGATTTGAGAGGAGACAACCAATGCTTCGAGTGGCTATGACCTCGCTCACGGTGAGGCGACATCGGTGCCGAGCTTTTTTTCACGTGTGAGCCATGTATGGGTGGGGGGCAGGGGATTGAGCGGCAAGGTAGAAGGATATTTTTATTCATGATGCGCTCACGATGGAAGGGTCCAATCCCACGCTCCCACATGTTTCTACTGCAACGTGGAGGACAGGTTTGTATGGGATCAAATGGTTGTGCGACATCCAATCATATGACATGCATGACAACCGGTTGCTCGCTTAGATTGGGTGATTGATGTGTAATGTCACCCTAATAAAATACTTCCATAGGGCCTTTCCAAAGCACACCCACAAATCGCCAGCAAACTTATGGACCGCGCTAACCGAACGGAGTTTGCCATCCAACGCCGTCCCACATCAGTTTGCAGACCAGTTGGAGTGTTCGTTTTCTCGCAAACCGAAAGCAAACTAGGGGGCTTTGCGGGAGTGTTGACGACCGGGACGTAAGACATCGATACCCACAGCCCACTCAAAACCACATCCGAACCCCACGTGTCTATACATGTCCCCTTCTCTGCATCTGGTTCCTCCCTCTCGGTCACTGCTGTTGTACCACCCTGGCCGCCTGCCAAGCCCTTGCCGGACCTCTGCGATCTCCACCGCTCCACTCGGTCACCACACCATCAGTCCACACCTCTCTTCCTGAAGGAAATATGCTCTAGAGGCAATAATAAAGTTGTTATTTATATTTCCTTATATCATGATAAATGTTTATTATTCATGCTAGAATTGTATTAACCGGAAACTTAGTACATGTGTGAATACATAGACAAACAGAGTGTCCCTAGTATGCCTCTACTTGACTAGCTCGTTAATCAAAGATGGTTATGTCTCCTGACCATAGATATGTGTTGTCATTTGATCAACGGGATCACATCATTAGAGAATGATGTGATGGACAAGACCCATCTGTTACTTAGCATAATGATCATTTAGTTTTATTGCTATTGCTTTCTTCATGACTTATACATATTCCTCTGACTATGAGATTATGCAACTCTTGAATACCAGAGGAACACTTTGTGTGCTATCAAACGTCACAACATAACTGGGTGATTATAAAGATGCTCTACAGGTGTCTCCAATGGTGTTTGTTGAGTTGGCATAGATCAAGATTAGGATTTGTCACTCCGAGTATCGGAGAGGTATCTCTGGGCCCTCTTGGGAATGGCATCACTATAAACCTTGCAAGCAATGTGACTAATGAGTTAGTTATGGGATGATGCATTACAGAACGAGTAAAGAGACTTGCCGGTAGCAAGATTGAACTAGGTATGATGATACCGACGATCGAATCTCGGGAAAGTAACATACCGATGACAAAGGGAATAACGTATATTGTTATGCGGTTTGACCGATAAAGATCTTCGTAGAATATGTAGGAGCCAACATGAGCATCCAGGTTCCGCTATTGGTTATTGACCGGAGATGTGTCTCGGTCATGTCTACATAGTTCTCGAACCCGTAGGATCCGCACCCTTAACGTTCGATGACGATTTGTATTATGAGTTATGTGTTTTGGTGACTGGAGTTTGTTCGGAGTCCCGGATGAGATCACGGACATGACGAGGAGTCTCGAAATGGTCGAGAGGTAAAGATTCATATATTGGAAGGTTATATACGGACACCAGAATGGTTCCGAAGAAGATCTGGGATTTTTCGGAGTACCGGGAGGTTACCGGAACCCCCCGGGAAAGTTAATGGGCCTATTGGGACATAGTGGAGGAGAGGAGGCAGGCCACAGGAGGTGTTGCGCGCCCCCTTGCTCCAATCCGAATTGGACAAGGGGAGGGGGCGCGGCCCCCCTCTTTCCTTCTCCCACTCCCACCTTTTCCCTTTCCCCTCTCCGTTAGATGGACAGAGGGGGGGGGGGCGAATCCTACTAGGAACGGAGTCTGATGTCTACTACGCAACTTTATTCTTATAGACTCGTGTTGGGCCTCTAAGCGCAGAGTTTTGTAGGACTGTAGCAATTTTACCTCAAGTGGATGACCTAAGGTTTATCAATCCGTGGGAGGTGTAGGATAAAGATGGTCTCTCTCAAACAACCCTGCAACCAAATACAAGAAATTCGTGTGTCCCCAACACACCCAATATAATGGAAAATTGTATAGGTGCACTAGTTCGGCGAAGAGATGGTGATAAAAGTGTAATATTGATGGTAGAAATATATTTTTATAATCTGAATAATAAAAATAGCAAGGTAGCAAATAGTAAACGGGCACATAAACAGTATTGCAATGCTTAAAAATGAGGCCTAGGGTTCGTACTTTCACTAGTGCAATCTCTCAACAGTGCTAACATAGTTGGATCATATGATTATCCCTCAAAGTGTAACGAAGAAACACTCCCGAGTTCCTATTAGCGGAGAACAAAAGATAGGAATTGTTTGTAGGGTACTAAACAACCTCAAAGCTATTCTTTCTGTTCGATCTATTCAAGAGTCCGTACTAAAATAACACAAAGCTATTTTTTCGTCCGATCTATCCTAGAGTCCGTACTAAGATGACACCAAAGCAAGTTCATATTCATAATACTCAACCCACACAAAGAACTATAAAGAGACCCCAAAGTTTCCGTCGGAGAAAAGATAATAAAAACGTGCATCAACCCCTATGCATAGATTACCCCAATATCACCGCGGGAATTCGCGAGTTGAATGCCATAACATATATCAAGTGAATCAATAAGATACCCCAATTGTCACCTCAAGTATTCATATCGCAAGACATATATCATGTGTTCTCATCTCTGAATATTCAATCTGACAAGATAAAACTTCAAAGGGTAAAGACTCAATTCATCACAACAAGAGTATAGAGGGGAGAAACATCATATGATCCAACTATATTAACAAAGCCCATGATATAGATCACGAGAGAGAGAGAGAGATTAAACACATAGCTACTGGTACAAACCCTCAGCCCCGAGGGTGGACTACTCCCTCCTCATCGTGGTGGCCGCCGGGATGATGAAGATGGCCACCGAAGATGATTCCCCCCTTCGGCAGGGTGCCGGAACGGAGCTAGATTGGTTTTCGGTGGATACAAAGCCTTGTGGCGGGCGAAACTTCTGATCTAGGTTAACCCCGAAGGGTTTCGGAATATTTGGGAATTTATAGGCAAAGAGGGGGTGCGGGAGGCCACCGAGGTGGGCACGCCAGGGGGGCCTGGCGCGCCCTGGTGGGTTGTGCCCCCTCGGGGAACCCCCCAGGTGATGCTCTGGCCCAATCGATGTCTTCTGGCCCGTAAAAAATCACCGTGGAGTTTCGTTGCATTTGGAATCCATTTGGTATTGATTTCCTGCGATGTAAAAAAACAAGCAAAAACAGCAACTGTCACTGGGCACTGGGTCAATAGGTTAGTCCCAAAAAATGATATAAAGTTGCTATAAAATGATTGTAAAACATCCAAGAATGATAATAAAACAACATGAATACTTCATAAATTATAGATACGTTGGAGACGTATCAACATCCCCAAGCTTAATTCCTGCTCGTCCTCGAGTAGGTAAATGATAAAAGAAATAATTTATGAAGTATGAATGCTAGCAAAGTGCACAAGTTTGATCAATCACAATTTCAATCACTTTTCCTAGCATCATAACAACAATTCTTTCTTATAAAACTTCTCATGTTATAATAGCAACCAATTCACATGTTAAGGTTCAAACAATGAACCCTCTTGAAACTCAACAACCTATGTTCTTAGTCACCAAGCAGTGGCAATTCAACTTATTCAACAAAGTTTAAGTAAGAGCTCCACATACTCAACCATCATATAGTCTTCTATGATTGCTAACACTCACCGCATACTCATGAGCAAAATGTTTCAACCGGACACATAGAAAGATAGGGGCTTATTGTTTTGCCTCCCAACATATTCACCTAAAGGGTGATGTCAACAATAATAACTGATGCTACCCATATTCAACTGGACATATGTGCCTAGATCTTTGCTCACCACATGATGCTTGCCAAAATATAAAAATAAAAAGGAATAGAGAGAATAACTTTGACTCTTTGCATAAAAATGAATACTGAAAATTAAAAGATAGGCCCTTCGCAGAGGGAAGCAGAGGTTGCCATGCGCTTATTTGTTTGTATGCTCAATCCCTTAGTGGAAAAGAATGTCACATTATATTGCCCCTTATGATAGCAACCTTTATTATACAATCTGTCGCTTTTATTGCTTTGCCATCATAAGTTCGTACAACACTCAATTTTCTCTTACACTAAATGATCTAACACTTCTAGAAGCAATTTTTATTGCCTTATTGCACCCCTGACAACTTACTTGAAGGATCTTGCTCAATCCTTAGGTAGGTATGGTGGATTCTTGAAAATAAGATTTGGGTTTTAAGGATTTTTGGATGCACAAGTAGTATCTCTACTTAGTGCGGAATTTTTGGCTAGCAAAGATGGGGACAAGCACCACATGTTGAAGGATCTATGACAATATGACTTCTATGTGAATATGAGCAAACATAAATCATTACGTTGTCTTCCTTGTCCAACATCAACAATTTTTGGCATATAATATTCTAATGGGGGCTCACAATCACAAAAGATTTCCAAGATAGTGTATTTGCATGTGAAAGTTCTCTTCCTTATACTGATTATTCATGAATTGCTTGTATGACCAAAATTGTGATTGTCAAGCCTCAAAAGGTTTCATTTTCTAAACCCAATGTGAAGCTGCTACTAGGCATGATATGATTTCAACTTCATGACATTCAATTTATTCAACAATTTACTCATAGGATATAAGTGAAGTACAAGAGTAAATGACAAGCTACTCCAAAAAGATATAAGTGAAGATCAAATGAGTAGTTAAGTAAATAGATAGATATGTGTGGACTCTCTCTTGTTTAAAACTTTCAGATCTAAGTATTTTATTAAAACAGAAAGCAAAACAAAAATAAAATTACATTCTAAGAATAGCACAACTCATGTGAAGAAGCAAAAACTTAGGCTCAACCGATACTAACCGATAATTGTTGAAGAAGACAGGTGGGATGCCTACCGGGGCATCCCCAAGCTTAGATGCTTGAGACTTCTTGAAATATTATCTTGGGATGCCTTGGGCATCCCCAAGCTTGAGCTTTTGTGTCTCCTTAATTCCTCTCATATCACAGTTTCCCTAAATCTTAAAGGCTTCATCCACACAAAACTCAACAAGAACTCGTGAGATAAGTTAGTATAAACCAATGAAAAAACCTTATCATTCTCTACTGTAGCAAATCACTAAAATTATTATTAAACATTGCATACTAAATGCCTCTGCATATTTAATACTCCTATCCTCAAATAGGATCATTAAACAAGCAAACATATGCAAACAATGCAAACATAACAGCGATCTGCCAAAACAGTACAGTCTGTAAAGAATGCAAGAGTAACAATACTTATTCAACTCCAAAAATTATGAAATTCTACCACACTATAGAAAATTTATCAGAGCTTATTATGCAACATTTTATCACACTCTGACTTTTCTCGGGAATTTTTGCAACATCGATAAACTTTCTGTTTTCAAACAGCAACATGTATACTTGCAAGATAATCATGGCAAAGGCTATCAATGCCACTTTTATTGAAATAAAAGATGCAAAACATTATTCTAAATAACAGCAAGAAAATCCTAACAAAATAAAATGATGCTCCAAGCAAAACTCATATCATGTGATGAATGAAAACATAGCTCGAAGTGAGGTTACCGATATTGTTGGAGACGAAAGAGGGGATGCCTTCCGGGGCATCCCCAAGCTTAGTTGCTTGGATATTCCTTGAGTATTTCATTGGGATGCCTTGGGCATCCCCAAGCTTAGGGTCTTGTCACTCCTTATTCTCCTCATATCAATATCTCACCCAAAACTTGAAAACTTCAATCACACAAAACTTAACGGAACTTTGTGAGATAGGTTAGTATGATAAAGAGCAAACCATTCCAGTTTTGGTACTGCCAAAGACAAGATTCATAATTTTTTACACACAATTCCTACTGTAGAATATCATTTCCACAATTTATATTGAGCAATATAAGCCATAGAAACTAGAAAACAAGCAAACTATGCATTGAAAATAGAATCTGTCAAAAACAAAACAGTATGTAATGATCTGGATAACTACCATACTTATGCTACTCAAAAAATATGAAAAAATTGGGACCACGTGAGAAATTTTTATATTAAACTTCTTCAAAAAGAATCAACTGAAAATCACTCTTCTGTTAAAAATGAGACTTATTTTCGTGAGTGCAAAAGTTTCTGTTTTTCAGCAGGGTCAAATCAACTATCACCCATCATGATCCCAAAGGCTTTACTTGGCACTTTTTTGAAACAAAAGCAATAAAACATGATCAATACAGTAGCATAATCATGTGAACACACAAAAACAGTAGATAAAAGTGTTGGGTTGTCTCCCAACAAGCGCTTTTCTTTTATGCCTTTTAGCTAGGCAAGATGATTTCAATGATGCTCACATAAAAGATAATAATTGAAACATAAAGAGAACATCACGCATCATAAGTTCCTCTCTCATAATAATTTTCAGTAGCATCATGGATAGATTCATCAATATAACCATTACATAAAGCATTCTTTTCATGATCCACAAGCATAGAAAATTAATTACTCTCTATGGCATACATGTCATCATAATAATCATCATAGAAAGCAACTTTATTGCCATAGTCAGTTGAAACCTCTTCCAAAATAGTGGATGTATCACTAAATAAAGTCACGACCTCTCCAAATCCACTTTCATCAATATTGTAATGAGATTCAGCACCCTCCAAAATAGTGGGATCACTACTACCTAGAGTTGACACTCTTCCAAACCCACTTTTATCAATGTAATCATCATAAATGGGAGGCATGCTATCATCAAAATAAGTTTGATCAATCAAAGTAGGGGGGCTAAAAAGATCACCTTCATTAAACATAGCCTCCCCAAGCTTGGGACAAACATTAATTGCAGCAAATAAATTCTCAAACATGTCATTCTCATCATACATAGCATCCCCAAGCTAGTGGCTTGGCATATCATAAGCATAATCATTCTCATCATTAATAGTATGAATGGAACCAACGGTATAACAATTGCTATCATCATAATTTCCCAAGTTGGTGCCAAAAAGATTTCCAATATTATAAGAAGTATCATTATCTTCCCAATCATAATCATCACAACAAGCAATAGGCATAACAAAATCATCATCAAGTGCATCATCTTCCATAATTATTTTTTATTCATTTTCATGATGCACAACAATAATAGGAGCAACATTATTTGGGAGAGATACCTTTTTACCTCTCTTCTTTCTTCTTTTCTTATTCTTCACCACGTCATGTGTGGGTTTAATTAATCTTTTCAAGCTTCTTATTGATGAGATTGGTTGGATAGGAAGCTCCTCCTCGTTATCTGATTCATCATAATAAACACTAGGAGGGTTTTGGGAAATATTTTCCCTTTCATTAGTACTCTCTTCATATTCTATTTGTTCTCTTGACTTTAGATAGTTGGCAATATAAGGATTATCAATGCAATTTACCGCACAAAACATATAAATTTCTTCTAGATCAAAATCAAGAAACCTCTTGGGGTTTGGAAAACCCTTACTTATACGTTTCATTTCCTCATACCCCAAAAGAAGACTAAGTTCTTTATGATGCTCAAGGGTAATCAAGCTATCACAATGTTTGGACACGATTTGATCATGAAAGAATTTGCATTGCAGATTTAAATGACCACGTTCATTGCAAAGTTCACAAGGATGGCGAAAAAATTTACATCTTTCCGCACAATCATCTAGCCTCTCTTGCAACCTTTTTGTTTCTAAAGATTTATGCTTCTTACAAAATCTATCTTCCCTTTTTGGTGTGCAATTACACTCCCAATTCACTCCACAAAAAGTGACATGCTTATAAGAAACATTTTGTCATGACTTGTGCAATCATCATTAGCATTTTGGATATTCAAAGAACTCATACTAACAACATTGCAATCATGCTCATCATTCAAAAATTTTGTGCCAAGCATTTTATTGACTTCTTCTTCTAACAATTGAGCACAATTCTCCGATGCATCATTTTCAAGAAAGATATTATAAAGATGATCAATAATATGATGCAACCTAAATTCCATTTTTATGTAGTTTTCTTTTATAGACCAAACTAGTGATAAACAATAAACTAAAAGATTCAATTGCAAGATCTAAAGATATAGGTTAACCCCGAAGGGTTTCGGAATATTTGGGAATTTATAGTGCCTTGCGGCGGCGAAACTTCTGATCCTTGCGGCGGCGAAACTTCTGATCTAGGTTAACCCCGAAGGTTTTCAGAATATTTGGGAATTTATAGTGCAAAGAGGGGGTGCGGGACGCCACCGAGGTGGGCACAACCCACCTGGGCACGCCAGGGGGGCCTGGCGCGCCCTGGTGGGTTGTGCCCCCCTCGGGGCACCCCCCCCCCGTGTGTTGCTCTGGCCCAATGGATGTCTTCTGGCCCATAAAAAATCTCCGTGGAGTTTTGTTGCGTTTGGACTCCGTTTGGTATTGATTTCCTGTGATGTAAAAAAGCAAGCAAAAAACAGCAACTGACACTGGGCACTGGGTCAATAGGTTAGTCCCAAAAAATGATATAAAGTTGCTATAAAATGATTGTAAAACATCCAAGAATGATAATAAAATAGCTTGAATACTTCATAAATTATATATACATTGGAGACGTATCAGAGTCCTAGTAGGACTCCCCCTCATGGCGTGCCCCCCTTGGGCCGGCCTCCTCCTCCCCCTCCTTTATATACGTGGGCAGGGGGGCACCCCAAAGACACTACAGTTGTTTCTTAGCCGTGTGCGGTGCCCCCCTCCACAGTTTACCACCTCGGTCATATTGTCGTAGTGCTTAGGCGAAGCCCTGCGCGGATCACATCACCAACACCGTCGCCACGCCATCGTGCTAACAGAACTCTCCCTCGAACCTCTACTGGATCAAGAGCTCGAGGGACGTCATCGTGCTGAACGTGTGTAGAACACGAAGGTGCCGTACGTTTGGCACTTGGATCAGTTGGATCGTGAAGACGTTCGACTACATCAACCGTGTTAACTAAACGCTTCCGCTTTCGGTCTACGAGGGTACGTGGAAACACTCTCCCCTCTCGTTATGCATCTCCTAGATAGATCTTGCGTGATCATAGGAATTTTTTTGAATTAGTATGTTCCCCAACAACAGCATCCGAGCCAGGTCTATGCGTAGATGATATATGCACGAGTAGAACACAAAGAGTTGTTGGCGATAATAGTCATACTACTTACCACCAACGTATTACTTTGATTTGGCGGTATTGTTGGATGAAGCGGCCCGTACCGACATTACATGACCGCGTTCATGAGACTGATTCTACCGACGTGCTTCGCACACAGGTGGCTGGCGGGTGTCTGTTTCTCCAACTTTAGTTGAATCGAGTTTGACTACGGCCGGTCCTTGTTGAAGGTTAAAACAGCACACTTGACGAAAAATTATTGTGGTTTTGATGCGTAGGTAAGAATGGTTCTTGCTAGAAGTCCGTAGCAGCCACGTAAAACTTGCGACAACAAAGTAGAGGACGTCTAACTTGTTTTTACAGGGCATGTTCTGATGTGATATGGTCAAGACGTGATGAGATATAAATTGTTGTATGAGATGATCATGTTTTGTAAATGTTATCGGCAACTGGCAGGAGCCTTATGGTTGTCGCTTTATTGTATGAAATGCAATCGCCATGTAATTGCTTTACTTTATCACTAAGCGGTAGCGATAGTCGTAGAAGAAATAGTTGGCGAGACGACAACGATGCTACGATGGAGATCAAGGTGTCAAGCTGGTGACGAAGGAGATCATGACGGTGCTTTGGAGATGGAGATCAAAAGCACAAGAAGATGATGACCATATCATGTCACGTATTTTGATTGCATGTGATGTTTATCCTTTATGCATCTTGTTTTGCTTAGTACGAGAGTAGCATTATAAGATGATCCCTCACTAAATTTCAAGGTATAAGTGTTCTCCCTGAGTATGCCCCATTGCTACAGTTCGTCGTGCTGAGACACCACGTGATGATCGGGTGTGATAAGCTCTACGTTCACATACAACGGGTGCAAGCCAGTTTTGCACGTGCAGAATACTCGGGTTAAACTTGACGAGCCTAGCATATGCAGATATGGCCTCGTAACACTGAGACCAAAAGGTCGAACGTGAATCATATAGTAGATATGATCAACATAGTGATGTTCACCATTGAAAACTACTCAATCTCACGTTATGATCGGACATGGTTTAGTTGATATGGATCACGTGATCATTTAGATGACTAGAGGGATGTCTATCTAAGTGGGAGTTTTTAAGTAATATGATTAATTCAACTTTAATTTATCATGAACTTAGTACCTGATAGTTTTTGCATGTCTATGTTGTTGTAGATCAATGGCCCGTGCTACCGTTCCCTTGAATTTTAATGCGTTCCTAGAGAAAGCTAAGTTGAAAGATGATGGTAGAACCTACACGGACTGAGTTCGTAACTTGAGGATTATCCTCATTGCTGCACAGAAGAATTACGTCCTGGAAGCACCGCTAGGTGCAAGGCCCGCTGCAGGAGCAACTGCAGACGTTATGAACGTTTGGCAGAGCAAAGCTGATGACTACTCGATAGTTCAATGTGCCATGCTTTACGTCTTAGAATCAGGACTTCAAAGACGTTTTGAACGTCATGGAGCACTGATGTCTACTGCGTACCTTTATTCTTGTAGACTCGTGTTGGGCCTCCAAGCGCAGAGTTTTGTAGGACAGCAGCAATTTTCCCTCAAGTGGATGACCTAAGGTTTATCAATCCGTGGGAGGTGTACGATGAAGATGGTCTCTCTCGAACAACCCTGCAACCAAATACAAGAAATTTTTTGTGTCCCCAACACACCCAATACAATGGCAAATTGTATAGGTGCACTAGTTCGGGGAAGAGATGGTAATAAAAGTGTAATATTGATGGTAGAAATATTTTTTTATAATCTGAATAAATAAAAACAGCAAGTTAGCAAATAGTAAACGGGCACAAAAACGGTATTGCAATGCTTGAAAACAAGGCCTAGGGTCCGTACTTTCACTAGTGCAACCTCTCAACAATGCTAATATAATTGGATCATATAACCATCCCTCAATGTGCAATGAAGAATCACTCCAAAGTTCCTATCTAGCAGAGAACATAAGAATAAATTGTTTGTAGGGTACGAAACCACCTCAAAGCTATTCTTTCCGTTCGATCTATTCAAGAGTCCGTACTAAAATAATACAAAGCTATTCTTTCCGTTTGATCTATCCTAGAGTTCGTACTAAAATAACACCAAAGCAAATTCATATTCATAATACTCAATCCAACACGAAGAACTTCAAAGAGTGCCACAAGATTTCTACCGGAGAAACAAAGACAAGAACGTGCATCAACCCCTATGCATAGATTACCCTAATGTCACCTTGGGAATCCGTGAGTTGAGTGCCAAAACATATATCAAGTGAATCAATACGATACCCCATTGTCACCACGAGTATTCAATTGCAAGACATATATCAACTGTTCTCAAATCCATAAAAGTATTCAATCCGATAACAACGAAATCTCAAAGGGAAAGCTCAATTCATCACAACAAGATAGAGAGAGGAAAACACCATATGATCTGACTATATTAACGAAGGCCACGTTACATCAAGATCGTGACATCTCAAGAAGACGAGAGAGAGATTAAACACATAGCTACTGGTACAAACCCTCAGCCCCGAGGGTGGACTACTCCCTCCTCATCATGGTGGCCGTCAGGATGATGAAGATGGCCACCGGAGATGATTCGCCCCTCCGGCAGGGTGCCGGAAAGAGTCTAGATTGGTTTTCGGTGGCTACAGAGCCTTGCGGTAGCAGAACTTCTGATATAGGGTTACTTTTGATGGTTTCTCTATTTATAGGATTTTTTGGTGTTGGTTTCATGCTAAGATGGGCCTCGAGGTGAGCACAACCCACCAGGGCAAGGCAGGCCCACCAGGCACGCCCCGGTGTCTTGTGCCCTACTCCTTCACCTTCTGGTCCTTCCACGAAGCTTTGGGGTCTCTTTTGTTTGAAAAAAAATCATCAAAAAGTTTCAACTCATTTGGAGAACTTTCATTTCTGCACAAAAAACAACACCACGGTAGTTCTGCTGAAAACAGCGTCAGTCCGGGTTAGTTCCATGCAAATCATACCAAAACCATAAAATTATTGTAAACATGGCATGAATACTTCATAAATTATAGATACGTTGGAGACGTATCAGCATCCCCAAGCTTAATTCTTACTCGTCCTCAAGTAGGTAAATGATAAAAGAAATAATTTATGAAGTGTGAATGCTAGCAAAGTGCATAAGTTTGATCAATGATAATTTCAATCACTTTTCCTAGCATGATAACAACAAATCTTTCTCATAAAACTTATCATGATAAAGTTGCAATTGAAAATGGAATATTTGTTGTGGAAAGCTACCTATCATATCCATCACATATTCTTTTTCTTTTGTAGCATGGACATTTGGACTTTTATATGATTCAAAGCAATAGTCTAGTTTTGACATGAAGATTTCAATACTCAAGCATATCAACAAGCAACCATGTCTTTCAAAATATCAACACTAAAGCAAGTTATCCCTAGCCCATTATGCTCAATCATTGATCCATTCATGAAACACACTCGCATATTAGCTACACCCAATGCTCAAGTACGATCATAGTGCCCCTTAGTCAGTGCTTTATAATAGAAGATGGAGACTCAAATAAAAATAAAAATAGCATAAAGTAAATAGAAAGGCCCTTCGCAGAGGGAAGTAGGGATTTGTAGAGGTGCCAGAGCTCAGAGCGAAAATTGAGAGATAAAAACATTTTGAGAGGCATACTTTTCCCACCAACGAAAACGACTTAGAGCTCCCAACACTTTCCATGCTAGATATATCATAGGCGGTTCCCAAACAAAAAATAAAGTTTATTCCTTTTTCCACCATACTTTCACTTTCCATGGCTAACCGTAT
Source organism: Aegilops tauschii subsp. strangulata (assembly GCF_002575655.3). NCBI lineage: Eukaryota > Viridiplantae > Streptophyta > Magnoliopsida > Poales > Poaceae > Aegilops > Aegilops tauschii. The sequence goes on along the minus strand of NC_053037.3, from coordinate 383,407,354 downwards.
CCATGGGTGCCCTCCATACCAACACTTTCCAAGGAATTTATTATTTGACAACATAAAGTAAATTCATTTTTCATTTCGGGACTGGGCATCCCTAATATCTTTCCCTTACTCTCGTGCAATGACAAGTGAATAAACACTCATCGTGAGAATAACACATCTAGCATGGAAAATATTGGCCACCCCTCACCGCCTCGCGAGCGGTACAAGCACACAAAAGAGAAATTTATTTTGAAAATTAGAGATGGCACATACAAATTTGCTTAGAACGGCAAAAGAATACTGCATATAGGTAGGTATAGTGGACTCATGTGGCAAAACTGGTTTAAAGGATATTGGATGCACAAGTGTAGCGATCCGACCTCAAACGGTCAAGTCTCTGTGCTTCAGTGTCATCCCTAGATCGGTAATGCTGACACACACAGTACTCGAAGGATTTATAACAGAGTGGCAATCACACACTTATTACATCGAATATCTCAGAAGAGAACTTATTACAATAAATATGGCTTAAGGCCATCTAATACGATAACAACGGAAGGCTTGGAAGATAACGTGAGTCCATCAACTCCAACGGCATAGCTGAGCTGCACGACAACGACCTAGCGAACCTTACTCCTCGTCTGAAAAGTCTGCAACATAATACGTTGCAGCCCGAAAACGGGTCAGCACATGGAATATGCTGGCAATGTAACACAGTAGAGCAATGAACAGAATAAATGCTATCACTACATGCATATATGGCTGGTGGAGGCTCTATGGTTATATGGTTTTTGCGAAAAGCCAATTTTCCCTACAGCAAAGGAATAGATTTTATTTAACTATCATGGTAGTTGAAACATTGAGAATGGTACCCCCATCTCAATCCCAATTAAAGTAATCATTAACAACCCAACATATTAATTTAGAGTGATGAGATACGATAGGATAATCCAAGTACTAGATACTCAAGATGTCCATAACCTGGGACAAGGCTAACCATGATTAGATTGTACACTCTGCAAAGGTTTGCGCACTTTTCCCCGCAAGACTCGATCTCCCCCGTTGGATTTCTCGCACTTCATGGTGTTTGAGAAACGGATGACCGAGACACAGTATTTCAGAAGCATTAACTCTAACCCCGGGTAGATAGTACCAACCTACATCCCCTACATTTGCTAGCCTACCACTGGAAGAGGTCATGCAACTTACTCAAACTATGCTAGAGCCCATAATAGCTTCTGGCTGCACACGGAAGTTTCTAGCATGAAAATCCTCACGATCCCTTTGAGCCTGGGTGGCGGACCGTAGGATGATCACACGGATGCCCCGGGATCTCCTAGGACAACACTGGATTCCCCAGGTGCCCAAACAAGCAATCCACCCAGATGTGTATTAAAGTAGCCACCTTAGGTTGAACCATTAATTAACAACTCACATCTGTCATGGATACACTCAAACCCAATCCACGTCTACGAGCATAGCATGGCAATATAAGCATAACGTAGAAGTAACTCCCGAGGGTTTGATAATAAAACAGGTAATAGGTTCTACCTCATCAACTTCTTCCCAACCCACAAGTTAATCACATCCTAATCATGCAGCGTTTGAGGATTGGAACTAATGCATAAAGCTGGGTGTGAAAAGAGTATGATCAATGTGTTACTTGCCTTGCTGACGATCCGCAAAACCTAGAGACTCGTAGTAGCACGCTTCGCACTCCGGGAATTCTATCGCAAACAAACAATAGCACACATAAGCAATCAAGCGAAGATGCACGGGTAAATCTCAAATAAGAAGATCTAACCAGAAAATTCAACTTAAGAACTCCGGTTTGCAAAAAGAATCAAATCAAACGGAGCAACGAAACTCAAACTGCGAAAGAAACAAGATCCGTTTACTAATCTGGGCTAAAGTCAAATTTTACAGTACTAAAATCTTGTTCAAGTTGGTTAATCAGAAAGAGGGCTTTGATACGAAGATCTAGGCGCTTAAATCGCCTGATTCCGATAAACGAGCGAAAAGATATACTAAAACGAAAACCGGATCAGAAATCGCGGTCGAAAATAATCGCGAAAAACCCGAGAAAAAGAAAAACTGACGAACATGCTAACGAACGAACATTCACTGTCTGCGACTAACGCGCGAAAACCGTTCATTAAAACGAACGTACGGACGAACGTCCGCTAAATAAACTAAACCGAGAAAACCGACGAACCGATCTAAAAAAACGAACTAGGGTTTATATATAAAAAAACCGAACGGTTTTAAAAGAAAAACCGGCGGCGGCTACCTCGAGTCCGGCGGAATTCCAGCGAGGCGGCGGCGGTCTCCGGCGGGGCAGCGGCGGCGGCTCGGGCTAGGGTTTGCGAGGGGGCACGGGGCGGCTGGGTTGTCGGGGCCCCGGGGCCGCGGCTTAAAAAGGCCGGCCCGAGGTGTCCTGGCCGGGTACGGCCCGGAGTCGGTTACACTTTTTTTTAAAAACAATCCAACATGCAGAAAAAAGAAAGAAAAGAAATACTAAACGGACTCCAAAAATCCTGAAATAAATTTTCCCCGTCCTCTAAAAATATGTCGGACAAGGTGAACATTTATTTGGGCCTATAATACAATTTTGAAAAATGCGTATTTTTCCTATGCAAATAAAATAGCAATAAAATCCCAAATAAAATGTTTATTTGTTTTTAATATTTTTCCTCCAATATTTTGGGGAAATCATATTATCCCCTCTCATATATTTTGAATATGAAATATTTTTAGAGAGAAAAATAATTAAAACAAATGATCCTCGTTTCGATATTCGATAAAATTCAAATATGAAACTGGTGAAATCCCCAACTCTCTCCGAGGGTCCTTGAGTTGCTTAGAATTTCGAGGATCGCGAAACAAAATGCAATAAAATATGAAATGCATGAATGACCTATGTATAACATTCCAAATTGAAAATTTGGGATGTTACAAACTTACCCCCTTAAGATGAATCTCGTCCTCGAGATTCGGGTTGGCTAGAAAATAGGTGTGGTGGTCTTTGCGAAGATCATCCTCTCGTTCCCAGGTGGCTTCGTCCTCCGTATGGTGGCTCCACTGAACTTTGCAAAACTTGATGACCTTGCTGCGAGTAACTCGGCTGGCAAACTCAAGAATCTTGACGGGTTTCTCCTCATAGGTCAGATCACTGTTCAACCGAATCGCTTCCAGGGGCACTGTATCTCTCAGAGGTATGTCGGCCATATCAGCATGACACTTCTTTAACTGGGATACGTGAAACACATCATGAACTCCTGACAGTCCTTCAGGTAATTCCAACTTGTAGGCAACCTCTCCCATGCGTTCCAAAACTCGGTATGGTCCTACAAATCTAGGGGCTAACTTTCCCTTAACTCCAAAATGTTTCACCCCTCGGAGTGGTGATACACGAAGATATGCTATGTCTCTGATTTCATAGGCTACCTCCTTGCGTTTCAAATCTGCATAACTCTTCTGCCTGGACTGAGCTACCTTCAGTCTGTCTCGAATCAACTTAACCTTTTCTTCAGACTCTTTGATCAAATCTGGTCCAAACAACTGTCGGCCTCCCACTTCATCCCACATCAACGGTGTTCTGCACCTTCGTCCATACAGGGCTTCGAACGGTGCCATCTTCAAACTGGCCTGGTAGCTATTGTTGTATGAGAACTCCGCGTAGGGCAAATTGTCATCCCAACTAGATCCATAATCTAGCACACAAGCTCTCAACATATCCTCCAGAATCTGGTTGACTCTCTCGGTCTGTCCATCTGTCCGCGGATGAAATGCTGTACTGAACTCTAGCCTCGTACCCAAAGTTTGGTGCAGCTGGTGCCAAAACTTTGAAGTAAACTGTGTTCCTCTATCTGATACGATGGTCCTCGGAACTCCGTGCAGACATACGATCCTGGTCATATATATCTTGGCCAACTTCGCACTGGTATACGTGGTTTTCACTGGAATAAAGTGAGCCACTTTGGTCAAGCGATCAACTACTACCCAGATATAATCATATCCTGATCGAGTCCTGGGCAATCCGGTGATGAAATCCATGCCAAGTTTATCCCACTTCCATTCGGGTATCGGCATAGGCTACAGTAATCCTGCTGGCTTCTGATGTTCTGCCTTTACTCTCTGACATACATCGCATATGGCTACATACTCAGCAATATCCTTCTTCATACCAGTCCACCAGAAACGCTCCTTCAAATCCAAATACATCTTGGTGTTTCCGGGGTGTATCGAGTATGGCGAGTCGTGAGCCTCCCGAAGTATCAACTTCCTGATCTCCGCATTATTGGGCACATAAACGCGGTCCTCTAACCATAAGGTGTCGTGCTCATCCTCACAAAAACCTTTGGCCTTTCCTTTGCTCATTCTCTCTTTTATCTCGGCAATCTCTTTATCATCCTTCTGCGCTTCTCGAATCTTTCCCAACAAGGTAGATTGAACTTCGATTGCTGCAACAAAACCTCTAGGAACAATCTCCAAACGTAGTTCCCTGAGATCCTCTGCTAACTCCTTTGGAATTCCTCCGCTCACGAGGGTGTTGACGTAACTCTTCTGACTCAAAGCGTCTGCTACGACATTGGCCTTGCCTGGATGATACTGAAGCTTCATGTCATAATCCTTTATAAGCTCCAACCATCTCCTCTGCGTGAGGTTCAGCTCCTTCTGTGTGAAAATGTACTTCAAACTCTTATGATCCGTGTACACATCGCAGCGGTTTCCGATAAGATAATGTCTCCAAGTCTTGAGCGCATGCACTACGGCTGCTAACTCCAAATCGTGGGTAGCATAATTCAACTCATGTGGTCGAAGCTGTCGGGATGCATACGAAATAGCTCTTCCGTCCTGCATAAGTACACCTCCAAGTCCTGAGCGTGAAGCATCGCAATATACTTGGAAGTCCTTGCGTATATCTGGCAGAATCAGCACTGGGGCTGTAGTCAAACGTTTTTTCAACTCTCCTGAAAACTTGCCTCACATTCCTCCTTCCATTTGAATTTGGTATCCTTCTTCAACAATGCCGTCATTGGCTTCGCAATCTTGGAAAAATTCTCAATGAATCTCCGATAGTATCCCGCGAGTCCAAGAAAACTGCGGATCTCGCTAACTGAGGTGGGTGCCAATGATCAGTGACTGACTGAACCTTGGTGGGGTCTACTGCTATACCTTCTCCTGATATAACATGTCCAAGGAACCCAACTTCCTTCAATCAAAACTCACATTTGCTGAACTTGGCATACAACTGATGTTCCCTGAGTTTCTCGAGGACTAAACGCAAATGCTCCTTGTGCTCCTCCTCATTCTTCGAGTAGACCATTATATCATCAATGAACACCACCACAAATTTATCCAAGAATTCCATGAACACCTTATTCATCATACTCATGAAATAGGCAGGGGCATTAGTTAGTCCAAATGACATGACCGTATACTCATATAACCCGTACCTTCTGGTGAATGCTGTTTTTGGTATATCCTTCTCTTGAATCTTCAGCTAGTGATATCCTGATCGCAGATCGATCTTCAAAAACACTTTAGCTCCTTGCAGCTGGTCAAACAAATCATTGATCATTGGCAATGGGTACTTGTTCTTGATCGTCACCTCATTTAGTGCATGATAATCAACAACCATCCTTAAGGATCCATCCTTCTTCTCAACCAAAAGCACTGGGGCTCCCCACGGTGATGAACTTTGTTGGATGTAACCTTTCTCTAATAACTCCTTGATCTGCTTCTTAATCTCCTCCAAATCATTTGCGAGCATCCGGTATGGTCTCTTCGATATCGGTCTGGTGCCTGGCAACAGTTCTATTAAGAACTCAATGTCCCTATCTGGCGGCATGCCGGGTAATTCCTCTGGAAACACATCCGGGTAATCCTTCACAACAGGCACTTCCTCCTGAACAACTCCTGAGAGGGAATTTACTTGGGTTCTCCTTGATGAATGCTTGGATACATATATACTTGATCCTTTTTCCCTCCGGGCTGGTGAGCAGAATTGTCTTACTAGCACAATCAATGCTTCCTCCATACTTCGACATCCAGTCCATGCCTAATATCACATCCAATCCTTGTGACTCCAAAATTATTAGGTCTGATGGGAAAACATGGCTACCAATGGTTAAGGGTATCCGGTCGCACCATCGGCTGGCCATATACTCTGCTCCAGGTGAACTTACTAACAGGGGCGTCCTAAGGGCTTGGGTTGGCAACTTAAAATTATCCACAAATCCCCTCGATATGTATGAATGCGATGCACCAGTATCGAAAAGAACAAGAGCGGTAAAAGACTTAACCAAAAACTTACCGATAACTGCATCAGGCTGCTCCTCAAGCTCCTCCACGTTCACGTGGTTCACTTGTCCCCTATTGAAAGGGTTGGGCTTCTTCCCAGCGCTTCCATTACCATTGTCGTTCTTCAATTCCGGACAGTCATTGGCGTAGTGCCCAGTCTTCCCGCACTTGAAACAAGTAATGTGACTTTGGTCCTTCTTGGCGGGTGTGGCTGGGTTAGAACGGTTCTGATTGCTGCCTGCTCCATTCCCGTTTCCATTCCTGGGGCCACTATGATTATGGGAACTTCCTCCATTGTGAGTGTGGCCTCCATGGTTATGGATAAGTCCTCCCGAGTTCGGGGTTAGACGAGTGTTAAGGCATATCTCTCTAGATGTAGTTTTGGTGATTGATGACAACATGTTTGCGGACTAATCGTGTGCTTTGAGCATTTCAGAGATTCATCCTTTGACACGAGACGATTTCTTTCCCCTCGGAGTGTCATTCAAGACGGTGTAGCTCTTTCGCTTCTTTTATGGTGGACTAGTTTCGTAGGAGTCACCGTACTATCAAGAGGGGGTCCGCTCTGGTAAGGCTAGGGTGGAATCAACACGTACACATCCTTTTCACACACTCTGAGCCTTTCCGCTTCAATGGAGATCTCTTTCCCCTTTCCTTGGGCTTTGTCTGGTCCCAGCGGTAGTACCGCGGTACCCAGCGGTAGTACCGCTTAGGGGTCACAGGCGGCAGTACCGCTCCGCAGCGGTAGTACCGCCGGTGGGTCCTCAGCCGTAGTACCGCTGTGGTACCAGGCCCCTAGCGCGTCGACTCGAGTGGTCGTTTCTCGTGTCGGATTGTGCGGTACTTTGCAGCGGTAGTAGAGCGGCAGTGCCGCTCATGAGCGGTAGTACCGCCCTACCACCGCGGCAGTACCGCTCGGGTCCGTCTCTCTCCTGCCCTCCATACCCCATGGTAGTACCGCCTAGGGAGCGGTAGTACCGTTGTGCTCAGCGGTAGTGCCGCTGCCTCCTGCGGTAGTACCGCCCTCTGCGGGGCTGTTTTGGGGGGTAACGGTTGGATTGTTCCCCCCACTATATAAGGAGGTCTTCTTCCCCAAAGTTGACCTATCTCTTCCCCCAAAAGCTCCATTGTTGCTCCAAGCTCCATTTTCGCCCGATCTCTATCCCTAGCCAATCAAACTTGTTGATTTGCTCGGGATTGGTTGAGAAGGCCCCGATCTACACTTCCACCAAGAGAAATTTGATTCCCCCTACTAATCCCTATCAAATCTTGTTACTCTTGGGTGTTTGAGCACCCTAGACGGTTGAGGTCACCGCGGAGCCATAGTCCATTGTGGTGAAGCTTTGTGGTGTCGTTGGGAGCCTCCAATTAAGTTGTGGAGATTGCCCCAACCTTGTTTGTAAAGGTTCGGTCGCCGCCTTCAAGGGCACCAATAGTGGAATCACGGCATCTCGCATTGTGTGAGAGCGTGAGGAGAATACGGTGGCCCTAGTGGCTTCTTGGGGAGCATTGTGCCTCCACACCGCTCCAACGGAGACGTACTTCCCCTCAAAAGGAAGGAACTTCGGTAACACATCCTCGTCTTCACCGGCTCCACTCTTGGTTATCTCGTCCCTTTACTTTCGCAAGCTTACTTGTGTTAAATCCCTTGCTTGCTTGTGTGCTTGTTGTCATTGCATCATATAGGTTGCTCACTTAGTTGCATATTTAGACAACCTACTTTGATGCAAAGTTTAAATTGGTAAAGAAAAGCTAAAAATTGTTAGTTGCCTATTCACCCCCCCTCTAGTCAACTATATCGATCCTTTCAATTGGTATCAGAGGCTCGTCTCTTTATTAAGGACTTTACCGTCTGAAGAGTATGGTTGACGTCGTAGACGGTGTGGAGGAGCACTCCGGTGTGAATCCGGTCTCGTCTACGGGAGATGGGGGAACCGCGGTCTCTCGTGAGGAATTCAATGTGGCGTTGGACACATTGAAAACCTCCATGATGACCGGGGTCGAAAGCTTGTTTAATAAATTCTTAGAAGGGCTTAAACTTTCCACCGCACCGTTGAAAGTGGGTGATCCCGCCAACAAGGTGACGGATGCTACCTCCGACAAGGGGGAAGCTACTAGCGAGAAAGCTCCTTCTTCTAGTGGTAAAAATGGCACCGGCATCTTTGCCCATGTGGAACCTCCACTTGTCTATGGTGGACCACTTCCTTCCACTCATTTGAATCATGCCGGCCCGGCCTCTAAGATTGAGAAGAATGTAGAATTTGATTCTTGGGTCTATCATTTTAAGCGTCATTTAAATCATGTGAACACTAATCTTTGGAGAATCATTGAAGAAGGTTTCTATCGGCATGACCGAAGTAACTTCACTCCTAGAGAAGTCGTGGATCATCAATTCAATGAGAATGCTCTCTTCATCATCCAAGAAGCAATCCCACCCGAAGATCTTCCTCATCTCCGGCACTACACCGTGGCCAAAGATGCTTGGCTCCAAGTGGTTTCCCTCTATCGAGGAAGCGCAAGCATTCAATGCTCCAACTATGAAGTGGTGCAAGATGAAGCTGATGAGTTTGCAATGAAAGAAGATGAAGAACCTCGTGGGCTTTATCGGAGAGTAACCAAACTCGCGGTCTCTCTCTGAGATCATGGAAGTAAGGACACGGATGACAATTGGATCAAGCGCAAATTCCTCAAGGCAATGATGCCCTACCACAAAGCCATGTCCTCCGTCATTCGTCAAAGGCCGGACTTCCACACCTTGTCCTCAAGTGAAGTGTTGGATGAGTTCGTTGCTAGGAGCATCTTGGACAAGACCGCCGACAATGCGGTTCTTCGCTCTCAAAGAGTAAAGAAGCCCAACCTTGCTCTAAAGGCCAAGGTTAGTATGGAGGAAGAGGATGAAGAGGAAGAAGAGGAGAGCAACCTCGAAGATACGAAGTATGCCTATCATGAACACATGGCTCTTGCTTCAAGGCAATTTTGGAGCAAGAAGAACTCAAGGCCAAACTTCAACAAGAACAATTCAAGTGGCGCAAAGGGCAAGCAACGAGTGAGGACTTGCTTAAATTGTGGCAATGTGAGCCACTTTCTTGCGGAGTGCCCTTACGAGAAGAGGGAAGACAATGGTGGCAAGCTCATCCGAAAGGACAAGGCCAAGTCGTTCCCCAACAAGAGCAACTTCACCAAGAAGACTCCTCCCAAGGCATTGGTGGTACAAGAAGAGTACAATGAGGATGATGACGATGATGAAGATGGTGAGTCAGTTTCCATGGCCTCCGTTGCCATTGCGATGACTCCACGGATGTCTCTCTTCGACTCACCCAATGAGAACATCACCGCCAAGTGCCTCATGGCTAAAGCCACCAACAAGGTAACCCCCAACATCAAAACTACCATCATTAATCATCCTTGTTCGACGGATAGCATTGATGAACATGAGGGGACAAATGTGGAGGAGAATGAGTTTGAGACCTTTAAGGGTAAACTCAAGGGTAAATCCAAGAAGCACTTCATTGCTCTCTTGGAACAACTTGGTGAAGCCATGACATGATCGAGGCTCACGAAGATACCATCTCTAAGATGGAGGGGCATAGTCGTGACTATGCCGATGAGATTTTGGATCTTTCCAATGCTCTTGACGAAGAGCATGGTCTTTGTTTGGCTCTTGAGGAGTCACACAACGATGATCATGCTAAGTTAAAGAAAGATCTTGATCATGCTCTTGTTGTGTCTCGTGTGCTAAACTCCGAGAAGGCAAAGCTTGGGGTTGATCTTGCTAGACTCAAAGAGGAGTTTGACATTCTCGACAAGGCTCACAAAGTCTTGAAGGGTGTTCATGCTAGCCTCAAGGAGTCTCATGATCAACTCCAAGTGAAGCTAACTAAGGAGAAAGCCACCTTTCCTCATATGGTGTTAATTGATAATGCAAATGCTACTAACCCTTGTTGTGAGCATGTGCATCTTGTTGAGGAGAATGCTAAGTTGAAGGAGCAACTTGAGAAAGGCCTTGTGTCATGCATACAAGGTGAGAAGAACCTCAACGACCTTTTGAGCAATCAAAAGGAAGTTGTGGCCAAGGAGGGGATTGGGTTCGCACCCAAGCCCAAGAACAAGAAGAAGAATGACGAGACCAAACGACCTCCTCCTCTCAAGCAAACTTTTGTGAAGGAGGGAGAGGGTGCTTCCAAGGAGAAGAAGAACAATGCGAAGGGTGGCAGTGTCAAGAAGGGCAATGTCACCCCTTCCAACAAAGCCGGCGACTTTAATCCTTCTTATGTGCTATGTCGTGCTAGTGATGGGCATGTTTATGCCAAATTTGTTGGTTCTCCTCATGAGTATATTGAATGGTCCATTTGGGTTCCTAAGACACTTGTTACTAACATCAAAGGACCCATTACAAAATGGGTACCTAAAACCAAGCATTGATCTCTCGTAGGTGTTTGCTTCCGGTGGGGGATCATGGTTGCTCGATAGTGGAGCTACAAATCATATGACCGGAAGCAAGGACTTGGTGGTGGACGTGCACAAGATTCCATCTATGCCCACCAATGTCGAGTGGGGTGATGCCTCATCTTCTAAGGTACTGGAACTCGGCAAAGTTGTCATTTCTCATGATCTCACGATCGAGAAAGTCATGCTTGTTGAGTCCCTTGCATACAATTTATTTTCCGTCATCAACTTGCAATCATGGGTTTTTCCACCTTCTTTGATATTGATACCGTGGCCCTCTTGTGGAGCAAGACTCTTAAATTAGCCTTTGTTGGGCATGTCGAGAACGGTCTCTATGTGATTAACTTTTTGGAGCGACCCACTAAGACCGCGACATGCCTAATGGCTAAAGTTGACGTGGGATGGCTTTGGCATCGTTGTTTAGCCCATGTCAATATGAGATCTTTGCAAAGTCTTCTCAAGGGGGACCATGTCCGTGGACTAATGAACGTTAGTTTTGCTAAAGATCGTGCTTGCAGTGCTTGTATCGAAGGAAAGCTTCATGAGAAGGCTCACCCCCCCCCCCACGACTCTCATTTACTCGAAGAGGCCTTTGGAGCTCCTTCATTTGGATCTCTTTGGGCCTCCATCCTTTGATAGTCTTGGGGTAGGAAGTATTGCTTGGTAATTGTGGATGACTATTCAAGATACACTTGGGTGTATTTCTTCAAGAGGAAGAGTGAGACCCAACAAACCGTCATTGACTTTGCAAATGAAGCCCAACGTCAACACAATGCAAAGATCTTGACAATAAGAAGTGACAATGGCACCGAGTTCAAGAACTACACCTTGGATGAGTTTCTTAGTGATGAGGGGATCAAGCATCAATATTCCGCACCTTACACCCCTCAACAAAACGGTGTTGCGGAGAGGAAGAACCAGACGTTGATGGATGCCGCAAGGACCATGATGGCGGAGTTCAAGTCTCCATACAACTTTTGGGCCGAAGCCATAAACACCGCGTGTCATGCATCCAATCGGCTCTACCTCTGCAAGGGCTTGAACAAGACTCCATATGAGATACTCACCGGTAACAAGCCCAACCTCAAGTACTTTCGGGTGTTCGGGTGTAAGTGTTTCATTCTCAAGAAAGGTGGTTGGTTGTCTAAATTTGAGGATAGAGCTTATGAGGGCATATTTGTTGGTTATGCTACAAACTCTCATGCTTACCATGTCCTCAATAAATCCACGGGACTTATTGAGGAGACGTGTAACATGGAGTTTGATGAGAATAACGGCTCCCAAGTGGAGCAAAGTGGCACTTGTGATGTAGGTGATGAAATTCCTCCTCGAGCCATAAGAAGAATGGGTGTTGGTTTTATCCTACCCATTGAGGAACCCCTTGTGGCCGAAGGAGAAGGACAATGCTCCACTCAAGTGGATCCATCACCAACCCAAGGCCCACACGCTTCCGAAGAACAAAGTGAAGGCCCTCAACCTCATGAACAAGACCAAGGGCAAGATCATGCTCAAGACAGTGCGGACACACCAAGTGATGCCCAAGGTCAAGTTCTCTCCTCCGAGCAAGTTCAAGATCAAGAACAAGCTCAAGACGGCGCTCAAGATGATCAAGTGACCGCTCCTCAACTCACCACCGAGGAGGAATTGGAGCGTCGTGCCGCCAAGATTGCATCCAAGCTCTCTACCAAGGGTCATCTCATGAAGAATGTGCTTGGAAGCATTCAAAAGGGGGTAAGCACTCGTAGACAATTGGCAAACTATTGTGAACATCATGCGTTTGTCTCTTGTGTGGAACCCCAAAAGGTATATGAAGCACTCGAAGATCCGGATTGGCTTAATGCCATGCATGAAGAACTCAACAACTTCGAGTACAACAAGGTGTGGAGATTAGTGCCAAGGCCAATGGGGAACCACAATGTCATTGGAACCAAGTGGATATTCAAGAACAAGCAAGATGCTCATGGGACCATCATCCGCAACAAGGCACAATTGGTGGCACAAGGCTACTCCCAAGTCGAGGGTATCGACTACGGTGAAACCTTTGCTCCCGTTGCTCGCCTTGAATCTATTCGTTTGTTGATTGCTTATGCTTCTCATCACAACTTTAAGTTGCAACAAATGGATGTGAAGAGTGCTTTTCTTAATGGTCCTATTAATGAGTTGGTTTATGTCAAGCAACCCCCCGGGTTCGAGGATCCCTACTTTCCCGATCATGTGTATCAACTCGATAAGGCACTCTATGGCCTTAAACAAGCCCCACGTGCGTGGTATGACCACCTTACCGAGTTGTTACAAGATCGTGGGTTTGAAGTTGGGCTAATCGACCCCACTCGTTTTACTAAGAAGGTCAAAGGGGAGTTGTTTGTGTGCCAACTATATGTTGATGACATTATCTTTGGTTCCCCTAACAAAGCTTTCAATGAGGAATTTGCGGCACTCATGACCTCAAAGTTCAAGACGTCTTCCATGGGAGAGTTGAAGTTCTTTCTCGGTTTCGAAGTAAAGCAAATAAGAGAAGGAACCTTCATCAACCAAGCCAAATACACTCAAGACATGCTCAAGAGATTCAAGCTAAGTGATGTCAAGCCGACGTCCACTCCGATGCCCACCAAGTGCCAACTTGACATCGATCCCAATGGTAAAGCGGTGGATCAAAAGGTATATCACTCCATGATTGGTTCCTTGCTTTACCTTTGTGCATCTAGACCGGATATCATGTTGAGTGTGGGAATTTGTGCACGGTTTCAAGCCGCACCTAAGGAAAGTCGCTTTGTGGCGGTCAAGCGAATCTTTCAATATTTGGCTCATACCCCAAACTTTGGCTTATGGTACCCCAAAGGAGCAAACTTCAAGCTTGTAGGATATTCGGACTCCGATTGGGCGGGAGACAAAGTGGATAGGAAGTCCACTTCCGGAGGGTGCCAATTCCTTGGTTGCTCTTTGGTGAGTTGGTCTGCCAAGAAGCAAAGTTGTGTATCTCTCTCGTCCACCGAAGCGGAGTATGTGGCGGCCGGTAGTTGTTGTGCACAACTCTTATGGATGAGGCAAACTTTAAAGGATTACAGTGTCATTTGTGACAAAGTGCCTCTTTGGTGTGACAATGAAAGTTCCATCAAGATTTCTCTCAACCCGGTGCAACACTTCAAGACGAAGCATATTGAGATTCGGTATCAGTTCATCCGGGATCATATTAGGCGAGGGGAGATCGAGCTCAACTATGTCAACACTCATGATAACCTTGCAGAAATTTTCACGAAGCCGTTGGACGAAGCAAGATTCCGCGAGTTAAGGCATGAGCTAAATATCATTGATTCGAGCAATGTTGCTTGAACACTTGCACTCCCCACCATAATCAACTTGTTATCTTGTTTAGGTGTAGGCATGGACATAGGGGGAGTGGTGTTCTCTCAATGAACTCTCCCTCCCCCCATTATGCATAAATTGATCAACTCTTTCACATTAGCCATTTTTGATGGTGCTTGTGCTTCAAAGACGAGTTTTGGTCATGGGCCCAAGGATAATTCTTCGCGGTGCCATACCAATTGACTCAAACATAGGTGGCTCCGGCCACCGCCCTCTCCTTGGAGAGGTTGTGTCTTGTGGCTGGTCCTCGTTGTCGCTTGCTTTTCTTTCTTTTTGCCTTGTCTTAGTCTCCTTTTCTTGCCGTTTGTTTTTCGATTCCTTTTTGAGCCAAGCCTTCTTGTCTAGTAGTTGCATCTCGCTGGGCGGTACTACCGCTGGTGGTGCGCGGTACTACCGCTTATGTTGACAAGCGGTACTACCGCCCACCCGAGTGGTACTACCACTGGGGGGCGGGACCAGGGGGTTATGTCGGGGCAGGGGGAGGTTTCTTCTCCCCCATACCCATTCGCACCGCCCCCTCATTCCTCTTCTTCTCTCCAGCGTGGCCTCGCCGCGGGAGGGCTCCGGCAGGCCGCCGTCTCCGGGCCATCCCTCTCCATTCCCTTTGGTGGAGTCGATCCCCACCTCGTCCTCTTGCCATGGATGCCGGTATTGCCCTCGTTCCTTGTCTCTTTTTGTCTAGTTCTCAGATCTAGCGTCTTTGGGGCAATAGTGGTTGCATCTCTCAATTTTTGGCTAAATCTCGGCTTGAGTAGTTTGGAGAAGGCGTCTAGACTGTGTGGATTAAGTTTTGGTAGGAGTATTTTTGAATTTGGCAGTCCGGTAGTGCCGGATCTGACCACGGTAGTAGGAACCGCCGTTTCCCAGTCTTGAGCGGTACTACCGCTCCCGCTGGAGCGGTACTACCGCTTGCGCGGACTGCCGCCTATGGCCAGCGGTACTACCGCTGCTTGCTCGATTCCATCATTTTCCTACCATTGTTTGATCCGTGTTGTTTTGTTTGGAGGCTTATACTCTTTCTTTCGTGTTGGTTCTTCTGTTCGTGTGTTTGGTTCCAGGTGATGAACATCCTGAGCAGCAAGTCCGCTGTGTCAACCCCGGTCGTGCAACATCAAAGCGCTACCGCACCTCTGAGTCAGCAGGTGCTTCCTCAAGTGCACCACCTCCGCCTCAACTCCAGAAGAAACCTGCCAATAGGCCGAAGCCAAGGGGCAAGACTATGACTAAGTTGACTGCCAAGGAGTTCTGGGAAAAGCGTCGCCGCAACCCCTATGCGGAAGACCAAGAACCCAATTTGGTCAACCACCCGTTCTGGAACCACTTTTAGTTTGCCATCTACTTTGATGTGATCAAGGCCAAGAAGAATCTCTATGTTGATGTTCGCTCCATCGACACGGATGCCATGGAAAAGGATCATGAGTACTTTGGTGAAGCTCTTCAGATGTGTTCTCAGCTAAACATTCTCAGAATCATGCAGTTCAACAAGGATTTTGATGCAGATTTGGTGGCTCAATTCTATGCTACTGTCCATCTTGGAACTAATGAAGAAAGGACTCTGACCTGGATGACAAATGGCAAGTTGCTTTCTGTCAAGTGGAAGGCCTTCATGGAGTTACTTGAGGTGGAAGATCACGGGCTTGAGACTCCTGTCGGCTTTCGCCCTCACCACAATGCCAACTCCACTCACAAGCAAGCCCTCTGGCCCTACAACACTGTGAAGGTTAACCCTGTGACTAAGAAGGAAACCTATGAGCTGTCTACCTATCTGGACATCCTTCATCGTGTCTTTCGCGAGACCCTCTTCCCTCGCATCGGGAATCTGGATATGGTTCACTCCTATCTCGTGGATATGCTTCTCTTCTGCCAGCATGAGAAGGAAGCAAACACTGGCGAGTCCCTGGACATTTCTCATGTTATGTGGTCTGAACTTCATACTGCCGTCTCTGAGCGCAAGTGCCCGATCTATGGTCCGTTCATCATGCTGCTCATTGAGAAGGCCTGGGCACGTGTTTATCCCAAGGTTATGCTGGAAACTGGAGAATTGGTTTCTCATGAGATCAAGCGTCTGAGGAAGAAGGACAATTGGGGCACCCCAGCCCCTAAATCCGGGGTCCATCTATTGCTGCTGACATGGAGACTGAGGACGGGGCTGAGGCCGATGACGACGATGAGGACTATGAGCCTTCTGGGACAGAGCCCTCTTGGGCAAAGAAGCTCAAGTGCAAGATGAAGAAGCTCTTCTGCATGGAGTCTCATGGTCAGTACATGACTCATGTGGCTGAGAAGAAGGCCAAGGGGCGTCACAAGGAGCTCATGCGTCAGCTGGGTGCGACCGTTGTCAGTGGGTCTGAGGGCCAGATCACTGAGGAAGATGAGTGGATTCAGCAGCACTATCCGTGGACCGATTCCGACACCGAGCAGTTTAGGATGGCAGTGCAGATGACCCTGCCAGGATGTGATGAGAGAGCTCCTCAGTTTGCTTTCACCTGGAGCCGTAGCGTCGCTCTTTTCCCTTTTGGTGTCTCGATGCCAAAGGGGGAGAGAGCTTAGGGATTTGTGCTTTGTGGTGTCGTCGTTTCTCGTCGTTTCTTTGTAGTGTTGTTGTGTTTTCTCGCCATTTGCTTTGTTTGGTTTTGTACCAGTGAGACCTAAGTTCCAGACATATGGTGTAAGACATATGCTACCTTATATTTATCTATGTCTTTCTAGTACTTTGGTATCTTATGAGTTGCTTGTCTATCCTGTTATATTACCTACTCTCATGTATCCTATGCTTAGGTTGTTGGACTATAAAATATAGGGGGAGTGTTGATCCTAATGTGTGTGTCTTACATTCCAAAGGCACTACTAACCAGGTGCACACATTCAGGGGGAGCCCGTCTATATTTTGTAGTTCTAAGTATCTTTACTTTCACGATATATCCTTGTGAAAATCCCTGGTTGTCATCAATCCACCAAAAAGGGGGAGATTGTTAAGGCATATCTCTCTAGATGTAGTTTTGGTGATTGATGACAACATGTTTGCGGACTAATCATGTGCTTTGAGCATTTCAGAGATTCATCCTTTGGCACGAGACGATTTCTTTCCCCTCGGAGTGTCATTCAAGACGGTGTAGCTCTTTCGCTTCTTTTATGGTGGACTAGTTTCGTAGGAGTCGCCGTACTATCAAGAGGGGGTCCGCTTTGGTAAGGCTAGGGTGGAATCAACACGTACACATCCTTTTCACACCATCTGAGCCTTTCCGCTTCAATGGAGATCTCTTTCCCCTTTCCTTGGGCTTTGTCTGGTCCCAGCGGTAGTACCGCGGTACCCAGCGGTAGTACCGCTTAGGGGTCACAGGCGGCAGTACCGCTCCGCAGCGGTAGTACCGCCGGTGGGTCCGCAGCCGTAGTACCGCTGTGGTACCAGGCCCCTACAGCATCGACTCGAGTGGTCGTTTCTCGTGTCAGATTGTGCGGTACTTTGCAGCGGCAGTGCCGCTCATGAGCGGTAGTACTGCCCTACCACCGCGGCAGTACCACTCGGGTCCGTCTCTCTCCTGCCCTCCATACCCCACGGTAGTACCGCCTAGGGAGCGGTAGTACCGATGTGCTCAGCGGTAGTGCCGCCGCCTCCTGCGGTAGTACCGCCCTCTGCGGGGCTGTTTTGGGGGGTAACGGTTGGATTGTTCCCCCCACTATATAAGGAGGTCTTCTTCCCCAAAGTTGACCTATCTCTTCCCCCAAAAGCTCCATTGTTGCTCCAAGCTCCATTTTCGCCCGATCTCTCTCCCTAGCCAATCAAACTTGTTGATTTGCTCGGGATTGGTTGAGAAGGCCCCGATCTACACTTCCACCAAGAGAAATTTGATTCCCCCCACTAATCCCTAGCGGATCTTGTTACTCTTGGGTGTTTGAGCACCCTAGACGGTTGAGGTCACCGCGGAGCCATAGTCCATTGTGGTGAAGCTTTGTGGTGTCGTTGGGAGCCCCCAATTAAGTTGTGGAGATTGCCCCAACCTTGTTCGTAAAGGTTCGGTCGCCGCCTTCAAGGGCACCAATAGTGGAATCACGGCATCTCGCATTGTGTGAGAGCGTGAGGAGAATACGGTGGCCCTAGTGGCTTCTTGGGGAGCATTGTGCCTCCACACCGCTCCAACGGAGACGTACTTCCCCTCAAAAGGAAGGAACTTCGGTAACACATCCTCGTCTTCACCGGCTCCACTCTTGGTTATCTCGTCCCTTTACTTTCGCAAGCTTACTTGTGTTAAATCCCTTTCTTGCTTGTGTGCTTGTTGTCATTGCATCATATAGGTTGCTCACTTAGTTGCATATCTAGACAACCTACTTTGATGCAAAGTTTAAATTGGTATAGAAAAGCTAAAAATTGTTAGTTGCCTATTCACCCCCCCCCTCTAGTCAACTATATCGATCCTTTCAACGAGGCTTCTGCTGAGCTCCAGAATTATACTTTCCTTGCCCATACTTCCTCTTGCAGCTCTCAATCTGCTGCTGCTTCCCTTCCATCATAAGAGCCTTGTCTACCAACTCCTGGTAGTTAGCAAATGTTGCCACCATCAGCTGCATGCCCATCTCATCATTAAGCCCTTCCATAAAATTCTCCTGCTTCACGGCATCTGTGGCCACATCATCAGGGGCATAACGAGATAGCTTACTAAACTCATCCACGTACTGAGCTACAGTACGGTTTCCCTGGCGTAAGTTGCGAAACTCACGCTTCTTCATGCTCATAGCTCCAGTTGAGACATGGGCTGTGCGGAATGCTTGCTGAAACTGGTCCTATGTAACATTGGCTATGGGGAAAGTGCCTGTGTAATTCTCCCACCATGAGGCTGCTGGTCCATCCAACTGATGTGCGGCGAAACGCACCTTCTCTGCATCTGTGCAACCAGCGGTGGTCAACTCCCTTCCAATCATGCATAGCCAGTCATCCGCAACTATTGGCTCGGTGGTACTGGAAAACACCGGCGGATGTAACCTCAGAAAACGAGCTAAGTTGTCAACTGGAGGCGGGTTGTTGTTGTTGTTGTTGTTGTTGCCTTGGTTCTGGACTAATATCTGCATCAAGGCATTCTGCTGATGGATCAACTGTGTGATCTCCGGTGGGAAGACAAATCCGGTGTCACGTCTCGGAGGCATCTGATGGGTTTAGAGGGGAGAGATTAGAATAGAAAGAGGTGTAGTGAGAAAACACTACCCGTATGCACATGAGACAAACACAATGATATCACTCAATCAATCAAGCAAGGGCATACAAACGATCTAGAACTATCATTAAAAGTGCTCAGACTACTACTATATACATGGGGGAATACTACTAATCATTTGGTGGTCATCTAGAAATTTTGATCGGTGGAAGACTCCATGATGTCCGCTCCAGTTTCGTCTTCAAAATCATCATCACTATCATCGGGGTCGGAGTCGGTGTCGTCGATGATGAAGTAGTTATCCGGGCAAGTAGAATCGTCGTCTTCTCCTCCTGGCGCGGGGTCTCCCATGAATACTCTGATCTTCTTTATTAGGTCGTCGTTCTTCTCCAATAGTGTCGCGATTTCCTCCTCATATCCATCGCGTGTAGACTTGAGTTCTTCCTCCGGCTCAGTTATCCTTGTCATCGCCTTCTTCAAATCTATCATGCCTGCGCACATCTGATTCTCCTGGCGTCGAATGTGCTGGTTTAACTCCTGGATGAAAGGTGCAATGGACCTGTCCTTCTTGGTGCTGACTATCTCCCATTGCTCATCTCGGCGCCCACATATCTGGTAGGTAGTATCCTTGAGATCCTTGTGGTAAACTTCGCTGATGCGCCCCATGGCGATGTGAGCTGCCATGCTCTTGCCGAGACTCCAGGTTGGTGCATCAAAGGAAAATTCTATGGGCTCTGTGAGTGGCGTGAATGTCCTTCCTGGAACTTGAACTCGTATCATCCAGCGCTCCTCTTCTGGTAAAGTGGCATTGTAGGTCCCGGTGAAGCTTGGTATTCCGATGTTCAGGTACCTAGTGACTTCCTTCAAATGTCGTCCAAAGGGTGTGTCTTCATCCGGTTGTGCAAACTTGTTCCTTGAATCCGCCATCCTAAAGAGTAGAAAATGGAGAGGAGTCAGAAATGAGTAGAGAAGAGTGACCTATGGGTTATCTTAGTGGTCGTGTCCTACACTCAACGTGTGCTCTGATACCATCTTGTAGCGACCCGACCTCAAACGGTCAAGTCTCTGTGCTTCAGTGTAATCCCTGGATTGGTAATGCTGACACACACAGTACTCGAAGGATTTATAACAGAGTGGCAATCACACACTTATTACATCAAATATCTCAGAAGAGAACTTATTACAATAAATATGGCTTAAGGCCATCTAATACGATAACCGCGGAAGGCTTGGAAGATAAAGTGAGTCCATCAACTCCAACGGCATAGCTGAGATGCACGACAATGACCTAGCGAACCTTACTCCTCGTCTGAAAAGTCTGCAACATAATACGTTGTAGCCCGAAAACGGGTCAGCACATGGAATATGCTGGCAATGTAACACAGTAGAACAATGAACAGAATAAATGCTATCACTACGTGCATATATGGCTGGTGGAGGCTCTATGGTTATATGGTTTTTGCGAAAAGCCAATTTTCCCTACAGCAAAGGGATATGTTTTATTTAACTATCATGGTAGTTGAAACATTGAGAATGGTACCCCCATCTCAATCCCAATTAAAGAATCATTAACAACCCAACATATTAATTTAGAGTGATGAGATACGATAGGATAATCCAAGTACTAGATACTCAAGATGTCCATAACCGGGGACACGGCTAACCATGATTAGATTGTACACTCTGCAGAGGTTTGCGCACTTTTCCCCACAAGACTCGATCTCCTCCGTTGGATTTCTCGCACTTCATGGTGTTTGAGAAACGGATGACCGAGACACAGTATTTCAGAAGCATTAACTCTAACCCCGGGTAGATAGTACCAACCTACATCCCCTACATTTGCTAGCCTACCACTGGAAGAGGTCATGCAACTTACTCAAACTATGCTAGAGCCCATAATAGCTTCTGGCTGCACACAGAAGTTTCTAGCATGAAAATCCTCACGATCCCTTTGAGCCTGGGTGGCGGACCGTAGGATGATCACACGGATGCCCCGGGATCTCCTAGGACAACACTGGATTCCCCAGGTGCCCAAACAAGCAATCCACCCAGATGTGTATTAAAGTAGCCACCTTAGGTTGAACCATTAATTAACAACTCACATCTGTCATGGATACACTCAAACCCAATCCACGTCTACGAGCATAGCATGGCAATATAAGCATAACGTAGAAGTAACTCCCGAGGGTTTGATAATAAAACAGGTAATAGGTTCTACCTCATCAACTTCTTCCCAACCCACAAGTTAATCACATCCTAATCATGCAGTGTTTGAGGATTGGAACTAATGCATAAAACTGGGTATGAAAAGAGTATGATCAATGTGTTACTTGCCTTGCTGACGATCCGCAAAACCTAGAGACTCGTAGTAGCACGCTTCGCACTCCGGGAATTCTATCACAAACAAACAATAGCATACATAAGCAATCAAGCGAAGATGCACGGGTAAATCTCAAATAAGAAGATCTAACCAGAAAGTTCAACTTAAGAACTCCGGTTGGCAAAAAAATCAAATCAAACGGAGCAACGAAACTCAAACTGCGAAAGAAACAAGATCAGTTTACTAATCTGGGCTAAAGTCAAATTTTACAGTACCAAAATCTTGTTCAAGTTGGTTAAACAGAAAGAGGGCTTCGAGACGAAGATCTAGGCGCTTGAATGGCCTGATTCCGATAAACGAGCGAAAAGATATACTAAAACGAAAACCGGATCAGAAATCGCGGTCAAAAATAATCGCGAAAAACCCGAGAAAAAGAAAAACTGACGAACAGGCTAATGAACGAACGTTCGCTGTCTGCGACTAACGGGCGAAAACCGTTCGTTAAAACGAACGTACGGACGAACGTCCGCTAAATAAACTAAACCGAGAAAACCGATCTAAAAAAACGAACTAGGGTTTATATATATAAAAAATCGAACGGTTTTAAAAGAAAAACCGGCGGCGGCTACCTCGAGTCTGGCGGAATTTCGGCGAGGCGGCGGCGGGCTCCGGCGGCGGCGCGGGCGGCGGCTCGGGCTAGGGTTTGCGAGGGGGCGCGGGGCGGCTGCGCTGTCAGGGCCCCGGGGTCGCAGCTTAAAAAGGCCGGCCCGAGGTGTCCTGGCCGGGTACGGCCCGGAGTCGGTTACACTTTTTTTAAAACAATCCGACGTGCAGAAAAAGAAAGAAAAGAAATCCTAAACGGACTCCGAAAATCCCGAAATAAATTTTCCCCGTCCTCTAAAAATATGCCGGACAAGGTGAACATTTATTTGGGCCTGTAATGCAATTTTGAAAAACGCGTATTTTTCCTATGCAAATAAAATAGCAATAAAATCCCAAATAAAATGTTTATTTGTTTTTAATATTTTTCCTCCAATATTTCATTATTTTGGGGAAGTCATATTATCCCCTCTCATATATTTTGAATATGAAATATTTTTAGAGAGAAAAGTAATTAAAACAAATGATCCTCGTTTCGATATTCGATAAAATTCAAATATGAAACTGGTGAAATCCCAACTCTCTCCGAGGGTCCTTGAGTTGCTTAGAATTTCGAGGATCGCGAAACAAAATGAAATAAAATATGAGATGCATGAATATCTATCACTTTGGAACTAATTTTCATGTGTTGCTTTTGATAAGCTCAAACAAATATAAGTGAAGATCACGAGCATAATATTTATTTCTCTCAAATTAATTTAAGTGAAGCGAGAGATAATTTCTTCAAAAATACTAAAGCACGCCGTGCTCAAAAAGATATAAGTGAAGTACTAGAGAAAATGACAAGCTACTCCAAAAAGATATAAGTGAAGATCAAGCGAGTAGTTAAGTAAATAGGTAGCTATTTTAGGACTCTCTTATTCAAAAACTTTCAGATCTAAGAATTTAATTAAAACAGCAAGCAAAAACAAAATAAAATGACATTCTAAGAATAGCACACGTCATGTGAAGAAGCAAAAACTTAGGCTCAACCGATACTAACCGATAATTCTTGAAGAAGAAAGGTGGGATGCCTACCGGGGCATCCCCAAGCTTAGATGCTTAAGACTTATTGAAATATTATCTTGGGGTGACTTGGGCATCCCCAAGCTTGAGCTTTTGTGTCTCCTTAATTCCTTTCATATCACGGTTTTCCTAAATCTCAAAAGCTTCATCTACACGAAACTCAACAAGAACTCGTGAGATAAGTTAGTATAAACCAATGCAAAAACCTTAACATTAACTACTGTAGCAAATCACTAAAATTATTATTCAACATTGCATACTAAATGCCTCTGCATATTCAATACTCCTATCCTCAAATAGAATCTTTAAACAAGCAAACATATGCAAACAATGCAAACATAACAGCAATCTGCCAAAACAGTATAGTCTGTAAAGAACGCAAGCGTATCAATACTTCCCTAACTCCAAAAGTTATGAAAATTTACCACACTGTAGGAAATTTATCATAGCTTATTTTGCAAAAAGTTTCAACATTTTATCACATTCTGACTTTTCTAGGGAATTTTTGCAACATCGGTAAACTTTCTGTTTTGAAACATCGACAAGTAGACCTGCAAAATAAGCATGGCAAAGGCTAAAATTGATATTTTTATTGAAAAGAAAGATGCAAAATGTTATTCTAAATAACAGCAAGCAAATCCTAACAAAAGAAAATGATGCTCCAAGCAAAACACATATCATGTGATGAATGAAAACATAGCTCCAAGTGAGGTTACCGATAATGTTGGAGACGGAAGAGGGGATGCCTTCCGGGGCATCCCCAAGCTTAGTTGATTGGATCTTCCTTGAATATTACCTTGGGGTGCCCTGGACATCCCCAAGCTTAGGGTCTTCTCACTCCTCATTCTCCTCATATCGACATCTCACCAAAACTTGAAAACTTCAATCACACAAAACTTAACGGAACTTTGTGAGACTGGTTAGTATGATAAAGAGCAAACCATTTCACGTTTGGTACTGTCAAAGACAAGATTCATAATTGTTCTCACACAATGCCTACTGTAGCATATCATTTCCACAATTTATATTGAGCAATATAAGCCATAGAAACTAGACAACAAGCAAACTATGCATTGAAAACAGAATCTGTGAAAAACAGAACAACGTGTAGTAATCTGTACTCCAACCATACTTCTGCTACTCTAATTTTTTTGAAAAATTAGGACAACGTAGGGAATTTGTATATCTATCACCTGTAAAAATTCATATCAAAAGCTCTAGTGAATTTTCAAAATTCCTGGACTGAGCACAAAAGTTTATGTTTTTGCACAGAATCAAGTCAACTATCATCCACACTATCCCAAAGGCTTTACTTGGCACTTTATTGAAAAAAAAATTTAAGGCAATAAAACATGATTACTACAGTAGCATAATCATGTGAACACACAAAAACAGTAGGTAAAAGTGTTGGGTTGTCTCCCAATAAGCGCTTTTCTTTAATGCCTTTTAAGCTAGGCATGATGATATCAATGATGCTCGCATAAAAGATAAAAATTGAAACACAAAGAGAGCATCATGAAGCACATGGCAAGCACATTTAAGTCTAAACCACTTCCTATGCATAGAGATTTTGTGATCAAACAATTTATGGGAACAAGAATCAACTAGCATAGGATGGCAAAACAAGCACAACTTCAAGATTTTCAACACATCGAGAGGAAACTTGATATTATGGCAATACCTAGCTACAAGCATATATTCCTCTCTCATAATAATTTTCAGTAGCATCATGAATGAATTCAACAATATAGCCATCACATAAAGCATTCTTTTCATGACACAAAAGCATAGAAAACTTATTACTCTCCACATAAGCACATTTCTTCTCATCAATAGTAGTGGGAGCAAACTCAACAAAATAACTATCATGAGAGTGAAAATTAAAATCATGATGACAAGTTTCATGGTTATCATTATTCTTTATAGCATACATGTCATCACCATAATCATCATAGATAGCAACTTTGTTATCATAGTCAATTGAAACCTCATCCAAAATGGTGGATTCATCACTAAATAAAGTCATGACCTCTCCAAATCCACTTTCATCATTATAATCATCATAAATAGGAGGCATGCTTTCATCATAATAAATTTTCTCATCAAAACTTGGTGAGTAAAAATATCATCTTCATCAAACATAGCATCCCCAAGCTTATGACTTTGCATATCATTAGCATCATGGATATTCAAAGAATTCATACTAACAACATTGCAATCATGCTCATCATTTAAATATTTTGTGCCAAACATTTTATTGACTTCTTCTTCTAACAATTAAGCACAATTTTCCGATCCATCATTTTCAAGAAAGATATTATAAAGATGAATAATATGATGCAACCTCAATTCCATTTTTATGTAGTTTTCTTTTATAAACCAAACTAGTGATAAAACAAGAAACTAAAATATTCGATTGCAAGATCTAAAGATATACCTTCAAGCACTCACCTCCCCGGCAACGGTGTTAGAAAAGAGCTTTGTTGATGGGGTGTGAGTGCCGCTTACCTAACCTCCCCGGCAACGGCGCCAGGAAAGAGCTTGATGTCTACTACGCAACTTTATTCTTGTAGACTCGTGTTGGGCCTCCAAGTGCAGAGTTTTGTAGGACAGTAGTAATTTTCCCTCAAGTGGATGACCTAAGGTTTATCAATCCGTGGGAGGTGTACTATGAAGATGGTCTCTCTCGAACAACCCTGCAACCAAATACAAGAAATGTCTTGTGTCCCCAACACACCCAATACAATGGCAAATTGTATAGGTGCACTAGTTCAGGGAAGAGATGGTGATAAAAGTGTAATATTGATGGTAGAAATATATTTTTATAATCTGAATAAATAAAAACAGCAAGGTAGCAAATAGTAAACGGGCACAAAAACGGTATTGCAATGCTTGAAAACAAGGCCTATGGTCCGTACTTTCACTAGTGCAACCTCTCAACAATGCTAATATAATTGGATCATATAACCATCCCTCAACGTGTGATGAAGAATCACTCAAAAGTTCCTATCTAGCGGAGAACATAATAGTAAATTGTTTGTAGGGTACGAAACCACCTCAAAGTTATTCTTTCCGTTCGATCTATTCAAGAGTCCGTACTAAAATAACACAAAGCTATTCTTTCCGTTCGATCTATCCTAGAGTTCGTACTAAAATAACACCAAAGCAAATTCATATTCATAATACTCAATCCAACACGAAGAACTTCAAAGAGTGCCCCAAGATTTCTATCGGAGAAACAAAGACAAGAACATGCATCAACCCCTATGCATAGATTAACCCAATGTCACCTCGGGAATCCGCGAGTTGAGTGCCAAAACAATTATCAAGTGAATCAATATGATACCCCATTGTCCCCACAAGTATTCAATTGCAAGACATATATCGAGTGTTCTAAAATCCATAAAAGTATTCAATCCGATAACAACGAAATCTCAAAGGGAAAACTCAATTCATCACAACAAGATAGAGAGGGGAAAACACCATATGATTCGACTATATTAACAAAGCCCGCGTTACATCAAGATCGTGACATCTCAAGAACACGAGAGAGAGAGAGAGAGAGAGAGAGAGATTAAACACATAGCTACTGGTACAAACCCTCAGCCCCGAGGGTGGACTACTCTCTCCTCATGGTGGTGGCCGCCAGGATGATGAATATGGCCACCAGAGATGATTACCCCCTCCGGCAGGGTGCCGGAAAGGGTCTAGATTGGTTTTCGGTGGCTACAGAGCCTTGCGGTGGTGGAACTTCTGATCTAGGGTTACTTCTGATGGTTTCTCTATTTATAGGATTTTTTGGCATTGGTTTCGTGCTAAGATGGGCCTCAAGGTGAGCACAACCCACCGGGGCAAGGCAGGCCCACCAGGCGCACCCCGGTGTCTAGTGCCCTACTCCTTCACCTTTTGGTCCTTCCACGAAGCTTCAGGGGTCTCTTTTGTTCCAAAAAAACTGTCAAAAAATTTCAATTCATTTGGAGAACTTTCATTTCTGCACACAAAACAACACCATGGTTGTTCTGCTGAAACCAGCGTCAGTCCGGGTTAGTTCCATGCAAATCATACCAAAACCATATAAAATTATTGTAAACATGGCATGAATACTTCATAAATTATAGATACGTTGGAGATGTATCAAGCATATGAGATGTTCCAGGAGTTGACGTTAATATTTCAAGCAAATGCCCGAGTTGAGAGATATGAAGTCTCCAACAAGTTCTATAGCTGCAAGATGGAGGAGAATAGTTCTGTCAGTGAACACATACTCAGAATGTCTGGGTACCATAACCACTTGACTCAGCTGGGAGTTAATCTTCCTGATGATAGTGTCATTGACAGAGTTCATCAATCACTGCCACCAAGCTATAAAGGCTTCGTGATGAACTATAATATGCAAGGGATGGAGAAGACTATTCCCGAGCTCTTTGCGATGCTTAAAGTTGCAGAGATAGAAATCAAGAAGGAGCATCAAGTGTTGATGGTTAATAAGACCACTAGTTTCAAGAAAGAGGGCAAAGGGAAGAAGGGGAACTTCTAGAAGAACATCAAGCAAGTTGCTGCTCAAGGGAAGAAACCCAAGTCTGGACCTAAGCCTAAGACTGAGTGCTTCTACTACAAAGGGACTGGTCACTGGAAACGGAACTGCCCCAAGTATTTGGCGAATAAGAAGGATGGCAAAGTGAAAGGTATATTTTATATAGATGTTATTGATGTGTACCTTACTAATGCTTGTAGTAGCGCCTGGGTATTTGATACTGGTTCTGTTGCTCATATTTGCAACTCGAAACAGGGGCTACGGCTTAAACGAAGATTGGGTAATGATGAGGTGACGATGCGCGTGGGAAATGGTTCCAAAGTCGATGTGATCGCCGCCGGCACGCTGCCTCTACATCTACCATCGGGATTAGTTTTAGACCTGAATAATTGTTATTTGGTGCCAGCATTGAGCATGAACATTATATCTGGATCTTGTTTGATGCGAGACGGTTATTCATTTAAATATGAGAATAATGGTTGTTCTATTATATGAGTAATATCTTTTATGGTCATGCACCCTTGATGAGTGGTCTATTTTTGTTGAATCTCGATTGTAGTGATACACATGTTCATAATATTGAAGCCAAAAGATGCAAAGTTAATAATGATAGTGCAACTTATTTGTGGCACTGCCGTTTAGGTCATATTGGTGTAAAGCGCATGAAGAAACTTCATGCTGATGGGATTTTGGAATCACTTGATGCTTGCGAACCATGCCTGATGGGCAAGATGACTAAAACTCCGTTCTCCGGAACAATGGAGAGAGCAACTGACTTATTGGAAATAATACATACTGATGTATGCGGTCCGGTGAGTGTTGAGGCTCGCGTTGGGTATCGTTATTTTCTGACCTTCACAGATGATTTGAGCAGATATGGGTATATCTACTTGATGAAACATAAGTCTGAAACATTTGAAAAGTTCAAAGAATTTCAGAGTGAAGTGGAAAATCATCGTAACAAGAAAATAAAGCTTCTACGATCCGACCGCGGAGGAGAATATTTGAGTTATGAGTTTGATCTTCATTTGAAAAAATGTGGAATAGTTTCGCAACTCACGCCACCTGGAACACAACAACGTAATGGTGTGTCCAAACGTCGTAACCGTACTTTATTAGATATGGTGCGATCTATGATGTCTCTTACCGATTTACCACTATCATTTTGGGGTTATGCTTTAGAGACGACTGCATTCACGTTAAATAGGGAACCATCTAAATTCATTGAGACGACACCATATGAACTGTGGTTGGCGAGAAACCTAAGCTGCCGTTTCTTAAAGTTTGGGGTTGCGATGCTTATGTGAAAAAGCTTCAACCTGATAAGCTCGAACCCAAATCGGAGAAATGTGTCTTCATAGGATACCCAAAGGAGACTGTTGGGTACACCTTCTATCACAGATCCGAAGGCAATATATTCGTTGCCAAGAATGGATCCTTTCTAGAGAAGGAGTTTCTCTCGAAAGAAGTGAGTGGGAGGAAAGTAGAACTTGATGAGGTAATTGTACCTTCTCCCAAATTGGAAAGTAGTTCATCACAGAAATCAGTACCAGTGATTCCTACACCAATTAGTGAGGAAGTTAATGATGATGATCATGAAACTTCAGATCAAGTTACTACTGAACCTCGTAGGTCAACCAGAGTATGGACCGCACCTGAGTGGTACGGTAATCCTGTTCTGGAGGTCATGTTACTTGACCATGATGAACCTACGAACTATGAGGAAGCGATGATGAGCCCAGATTCCGCGAAATGGCTTGAGGCCATGAAATCTGAGATGGGATCCATGTATGAAAACAAAGTGTGGACTTTGGTTGACTTGCCCGATGATCGGCAAGCCATAGAGAATAAATGGATCTTCAAGAAGAAGACTGACGCTGACAGTAATGTTATTGTCTAGAAAGCACGACTTGTTGCGAAAGGTTTTCGACAAGTTCAAGGAGTTGACTACGATGAGACCTTCTCACCTGTAGCAATGCTTAAGTCTGTTCGAATCATGTTAGTAATTGCCGCATTTTATGATTATGAAATTTGGCAAATGGATGTCAAAACTGCATTCCTTAATGGATATCTTAAAGAAGAGTTGTATATGATGCAACCAGAAGGTTTTGTCGATCCTAAAGGTGCTAACAAAGTGTGCAAGCTCCAGCGATCCATTTATGGACTGGTGAAAGCCTCTCGGAGTTGGAATATACGCTTTGATAGTGTGATCAAAGCATATGGTTTTATACAGACTTCTGGAGAAGCCTGTATTTACAAGAAAGTGAGTGGGAGCTCTATAGCATTTCTAATATTATATGTGGATGACATATTGTTGATTGGAAATAATACAGAATTTCTGGATAGCATAAAAGGATACTTGAATAAGAATTTTTCAATGAAAGACCTCGGTGAAGCTGCTTATATATCGGGCATCTAGATCTATAGAGATAGATCGAGATGCTAAATTGGATTTTCACAAAGCACATACCTTGATAACGTTTTGAAGAAGTTCAAGATGGATCAGTCAAAGAAAGGATTCTTGCCTGTGTTACAAGGTGTGAAGTTGAGTCAGACTCAATGCCCGACCACTACAGAAGATAGAGAGAGAATGAAAGTCATTCCCTGTGCCTCAGCTATAGGTTCGATCATGTATGCAATGCTGTGTACCAGACCTGATGTGTGCCTTGCTATAAGTTTAGCAGGGAGGTACCAAAGTAATCCAGGAGTGGATCACTAGACAGCAGTCAAGAACATCCTGAAATACCTGAAAAGGACTAAGGATATGTTTCTCGTTTATGGAGGTGACAAAGAGCTTGTCGTAAATGGTTACGTCGATGCAAGCTTTGACACTGATCCAGATGACTCTAGGTCACAAACTAGATACGTATTTATATTGAATGGTGGAGCTGTCAGTTGGTGTAGTTCCAAGCAGAGCGTCATGGAGGGATCTACGCGTGAAGCAGAATACATAGTTGCTTCGGAAGCAGCAAATGAAGGAGTCTGGATGTAGGAGTTCATATCCGATCTAGGTGTAATACCTAGTGCATCGGGTCTAATGAAAATCTTTTGTGACAATACTGGAGCAATAGCCTTAGCGAAGGAATCCAGATTTCACAAGAGAACCAAACACATCAAGAGACGTTTCAATTCCATCTGCGATCAAGTCAAGGAGGGAGACATAGAGATTTGCAAAATACATACGGATCTGAATGTTGCAGACCCATTGACTAAGCCTCTTCCACAAGCAAAACATGATCAGCACCAAGACTCCATGGGTGTTAGAATCATTACTATGTAATCTAGATTATTGACTCTAGTGCAAGTGGGAGATTCAAGGAAATATGCCCTAGAGGCAATAATAAACTTGTTATTTATATTTCCTTATATCATGATAATTGTTTATTATTCATGCAAGAATTGTATTAACCAGAAACTTAGTACATGTGTGAATACATAGACAAAACAGAGTGTCCCTAGTATGCCTCTACTTGACTAGCTCGTTAATCAAAGATGGTTATGTTTCTTGACCATAGACATGTGTTGTCATTTGATGAATGTGACCACATCATTAGAGAATGATGTGACGGACAAGACCCATCCGTTAGCTTAGCATTATGATCGTTAAGTTTTATTGCTATTGCTTTCTTCATGACTTATACATGTTCCTCTGACTATGAGATTATGCAACTCCCGAATACCGAAGGAACACTTTGTGTGCTATCAAACATCACAACATAACTGGGTGATTATAAAGATGCTCTACGGGTGTCTCCGATGGTGTTTGTTGGGTTTGCATAGATCGAGATTCAGATTTGTCACTCCGTGTTTCGGAGAGGTATCTCTGGGCCCTCTCGGTAATGCACATCACTATAAGCCTTGCAAGCAATGTGACTAATGAGTTAGTCACGGGATGATGCATTACAGAACGAGTAAAGAGACTTGCCGGTAATGAGATTGAACTAGGTATGATGATACCGACGATCGAATCTCGGGCAAGTAACATACCGATGACAAAGGGAACAACGTATGTTGTTATGCGGTTTTGACCGGTAAAGATCTTCGTAGAATATGTGGCAACCAATATGAGCATCCGGGTTCTGCTATTGGTTACTGACCGGAAGTGAGTCTCGGTCATGTCTACATAGTTCTCGAGCCCATAGTGTTGGGGATATTACCACTGGGCATAAACCGGCCAGGAGAGGCCGGGTTAACCTCATAAGTAGTTCATCTGTATCTGAAGCCCATGAAGACAGACGGTGACGCTTCATGAAGGCCCAGGGCCCAAAGCCGGTTTAAGGCCTGTAGACACAAACCGGCATTGATATGTAAACTTGTGTTGTAAGATAGAAGTAGCAGAGACTGAGCCGGACACGATTATGAGCCAGCCTCGGAGTCTGTAAACGGACGGGCGTCAACCCATGTATATAAGGGGACGACCCGGCGGCGGTTCAAGGACAACAAACAACAACTCAAGACTCAGGCAAAGCGTATTCGCTCCCTGGTCATCGAAACCCCATCAATTCCATCCCAACTAGACGTAGGCTTTTACCTTCATCGTAAGGGGCCGAACTAGTATAAAACTCTCTTGCATCCCTTGTTCACTTTAACCCCTTTAAGCTAACCCGTAGTGATGGCTCCACGACTAAGTCCTTTCACTAGGACATCTGCCGTGACAAAACCACGGCAGTTGGCACCCACCGTGGGGCTATCGCATGATGGTTTCAAGTTCTTGGAGGGCAACTTCGAAGGACTCAAGGGTTACGCTGTGGGCCGGATGACCGAGAGTCATCGCGGCAAGCTCTACATCGACGATG
This sequence comes from Aegilops tauschii subsp. strangulata, assembly GCF_002575655.3. NCBI lineage: Eukaryota > Viridiplantae > Streptophyta > Magnoliopsida > Poales > Poaceae > Aegilops > Aegilops tauschii. Next base: position 383,374,798 of record NC_053037.3, on the reverse strand, counting down.
CAGGCTGGGGCCCCGAGGCGGGCTCAATTGAGTACGGGTATCGGGTCCCCTTTAGTGGCATACACGTTTTCATTGGCAAGATCGGCGAACCGGGCCCTGAGCCAGACATCTGCACCGACCTCGTCGAAATGGCTCAGCGTGTGAGATCTGCCCGGGTCAAGCCTGTCATGAAGCGTGCCTTCGTGGGAGTTATCCATGGAGGGGAATCTGAGGATAGATTGGAATCTGGTGGTGAGACCGTCGTTTATTCCGGCGACGAGTCATCGACTGGAGAGACCAAGTCGTTATATCAGTTACAAGATGGACGGACTGGGGGCTGTTCCGATGGCAACAATATTCTGGACCCCTCTGATCTGCCAAACCGGGTTGCGATCTTCATGGCCGGTACGCAACCGGTGCTCAACTCTTCGACCGCAACGGCAATGATTTCCGGATCGCCAGCGGCAGCAGCGGCCGGGGCAGGAGGCCCTATGCGACCGCCAGCTCAGGTTCTGTCTGATTTGTTTGACGCATTGGCAACGCTGATGGCGGAGGTTAACCTGGCGGATCAAGATGTGCACAATGCGGAAATCGCGAAAGTGAAAGATCAGATCACCCAGGCCAAAGTGGACTTAGCAGCTGAGGATACCAGGATAGCCGCGGAGCGGGCCGCTTTGGATGCACAAGCTTACCGGATTATGTTGGACCAGAGTGCGTCAAACAAAGTCCTAAAGAGGAGGCACCGATCTCGCCTACCGCCGGTTTATGACGCTAGAAATCTCTTTAACACCCCAGGAGCGGGGACCAGTAATCCGCCGGTGGTAAACCGGGTAGAGGCACTTGGAGCGGGGGCGCTGGTTCAACCACGTTTGGCGGATCCGCCTCGTCAGAACAACGCTGTAATACCACATGTCCCCACGCCGCCGGGTCATTACTCTAACCCGATGGACAACATTGTCGCTGCCGCTTCACGGCTGGCGGCCATCCCGATCGAAGGCGATTCTCCGGCGGCGGTCGAGACGCGACGGGTTAAGGAGCTCCTTCAGACAGCTTTGGTTCAACAGGAGGCTTATTCGTACAGTCGCGATCGGATTCATTCCACTCCCCGTCCAAGCCGGAGTTACATCAGACATATGGATGAACCGGCAGTGTCAAGCAATGCACGGAACCGTGATCCGCCCCATGGCAATACCCGGCGGGTGGTGCCGGTGATACTCAAGAGGTGGTGGACCGGGCTCGGGCACGCAGAGAGGCTGAGTTAGCAGCGCGGCATGAAGCCCGTCAGCTTACTCCGGTTCGTCCAACCACATCGGTGGAACCAGGAGTTACCTCTAGTTCCTTGGGAGTGCCATGTCTTGTCCCGGCATTGCGCAATGTGCGCCTGCCCAAAGATTTCAAGGGCCCCCGCAAGGTGCCGAATTACACCGCTGATTTATCCCCTGAAACATGGGTCGAAAGCTATGAGATGGCCATGGAGATGCTGGACGTGGATGATGTAGCATGTGCGAAGTACTTCACCATGATGCTAGAAGGAACGGCCCGCACTTGGCTAAAGAGCTTACCGGCTAATTCTATGAGGTCATGGGCCGAGTTGAGAGCCCGGTTTATTCAGAATTTCAAGGATACATGCAAGTAGCCCATGTCAATTGTGGACTTAGCTGCTTGTGTCCAGGAGGAAGGAGAGTCAACAACCCGTTGGGTGCGCCGGGTTTCAGAGATTTTGCATTCATCGGACCGCATCAATGCTGGCACCGCAATTTTAACATTGGAAGGCAATTGCCGGTTTGAACCCCTGAAGTTGAAGTTGGGACGGCTCAAACGTCATTGTAATGATATGGGAACCCTCATGGCTGCACTAGTGAAGTATGCCGACTCTGATAGTACCAAGGATCCCGAGTCTGATGATGATAAGACAGGGAAGGGAAAGAAGAGCGACAACACCAAGGGGCAGCACCCCAACCCGACGGGTCATGGAAACGGCGGCAAGCGTAAAGCGGACCACGATTTAGACTTTGTGGCTAACACTAGTACACACGACAAGGGCCAGCGGCGTAAGGGTAAACCGCCCCGGCGCAGTGGAATGCCAAATCCTAATCCGGACCGTTTGTTGTATTTGTTGAACCAGCCCTGTCCAAAGCATGGGACGAAGGAGGAACCATCCACACACCTCTGGAAAGATTGTTACATCATGCAAGAGTTCAAAAATTCTGACTCTTTTCGGTATGATCATGGATCAGGAGGCGGTTCAGGCTCTAGCTCTCATGGGCTGGGTTATGGCGGAGGAAATTCCGGTTCAGGATTCCATGGCAATCAGGGTGGACATAGCAATCAAAGTAATCAGGGTAATCAAAGTGGCTATAATCATCAGGGCAATCAGCAGCAGCAGCAGTCGGGTTACCAGAGCAACCCAAAGCAGTTGAATAGCGGACAGTATCATGTCTTCACCACTAGCTTGGACAAGCGCGATCAGAAGCTTCATAAAAGGGTGGTGAATGCCGTTGAACCGGCCGTGCCCCGTTATTTGCGCTGGTCTGAGCAGCCGATTGTGTGGAGTAGAGAAGATCATCCACCCCGGGTTGACAATCCGGGTCATCTGGCTCTGGTGGTGGCACCTCAGGTGGGAGGTTATAAGTTCACTAAGGTACTCATGGATGGAGGGAGTAGCATCAATATCCTTTATTATGAAACTTTCCGTCGCATGGGGCTAACAGATAAAAATCTTAACCGTCCAATACGGTGTTCCATGGTGTGGTGCCTGGTAAGTCGGCATATCCTGTTGGTAAGATAGCTCTAGAGGTGGCCTTTGGAGATGAGCATGACTCAAGATCAGAAACCTTGACCTTTGAAGTGGTGAAAATCAGGAGCCTGTATCATGCCCTATTTGGACGGCCAGCTTACGCTAAGTTTATGGCACGACCTTGTTATGTCTATCTGCAGCTCAAGATGCCGGGTCACAAGGGAACTGTAACCGTGCATGGGAGCCGCAAGATTGCTCTGGAGTGTGAAGAAGGTGATGCGGCTTATGCTGAGTCGGTTTGTGCAACAAAAGAGTTGAAGTTTTACAAGGGCAATGTTGATCCGGCAGATATGACTTTGTTGAAGAAACCAACTACAGAGCATGATCCGGCCCTGAAGTTTAAATCGGCTGATGAGACTAAGCTTGTTGACTTCGTACCAGGCAATTTGTCCAAGCAGTTCAGCATCAGCGCTAACTTAGATCCGAAATAGGAAGGCGCGGTCATCGAGTTCATCCGTGAGAATCGGGACATCTTTGCATGGAAGCCTTCTGACATGCCAGGTGTACCAAGAGAACTCGCTGAGCACACTCTCAATGTTGATCCTAAGTATAAACCGGTCAAGCAGTTTCTCCGCTGGTTCAATGAAGAAAGACGCAAAGCTATTGGAGAAGAAGTAGCCAGGCTCTTGGCGGCTGGATTTATCGTTGAAGTATTCCATCCTGAGTGGTTGGCTAATCCGGTGTTGGTCCTCAAGAAGAATGGCACTTGGCGTATGTGTGTGGACTACACAGATCTCAACAAAGCTTGTCCAGCAGATCCTTTTGCCCTTCCCCGTATTGATCAAATTATTGATGCTACGGCGGGTTGCGAGCATTTAAGCTTTTTGGATGCATACTCTGGTTATCATCAGATCAAAATGGCAGTTAAGGACCAGGAGAAGACAGCCTTCATAACTCCCTTTGGAGCCTTCTGCTGTGTGTCCATGCCCTTTGGGCTCAAGAGTGCCCAGGCGACTTATCAAAGGTGTGTGCAGAATTGTCTGCATAAACAGATCGGCCGCAATGTTCACGCCTATGTGGATGATATTGTGGTAAAATCAAGGAAGAAGGAAACATTGATTGATGACTTGAAGGAAACCTTTGATAACCTGCGGGTTTATAAAATGATGCTTAATCCGGCCAAGTGTGTCTTTGGTGTACCTGCAGGCAAACTCTTGGGCTTTTTGGTGTCTAACAGGGGCATTGAAGCTAATCCGGAAAAGATCAAAGCCATCACCTCTTTGACTAAACCGAAGTGTATCAATGATGTTCAACGCCTGGCAGGCCGGATTGCCGCGTTGAGCCGGTTTGTCAGTCGCCTTGGCGAGAAGGCCATCCCTTTGTATCAGATGCTGAAGAAAACGGATAACTTCGTCTGGAGTGACGCCACTAATGAAGCATTTGAGGACTTAAAGCAACAACTAGCTAATCCGCCGATTCTCGCTGCTCCAGTTGACAAAGAACCGTTGCTGCTATATGTGGCAGCTAATGCTCGGGCTGTTAGCGTGGCTATTGTGGTAGAGCGCAAAGAGGCAGGAAAGGAATATACAGTTCAGCGGCCGGTTTACTATATCAGTGAGGTACTTATTGAGTCCAAGCAGAGGTACCCGCATTGGCAAAAATTGGTGTATGGGGTTTTCATGGCAAGCCGGAAGCTGAAGCCGTATTTCCAAGGTCATCCCATCACGGTTGTCAGCTCTGCTCCTTTGGGAGATATAATCCAGAACAGGGAAGCAACCGGCCGGATTTCTAAGTGGGCTATCAAGCTCGGGCCTCACGGGTTGAAGTACATGCCCCGAACGGCGATCAAATCTCAAGCACTTGTGGATTTCATCAATGATTGGACAGAGTTACAAGCGCCAGAAGAGAAGCCGGATCATACTTATTGGACTATTCATTTTGATGGGTCCAGGCAATTGGAGGGCTCGGGGGCTGGAGTCGTATTAACTTCCCCACGAGGTGATAAGTTTTGTTATGTTCTCCGTTTAATGTTCCCTTGCACTAACAATGCAGCTGAATATGAGGCCTTACTCCATGGTCTTCGGATGGCTAAGGAGATGAACTTAAGCCGAGTTAAGTGCTTCGGTGACTCGGATCTAGTGGCTCAACAAGTGTCCTGCACTTGGGATTCCAAGGACCCACTCATGGCAGCATATCGTTGTGAGGTGGATATTGTTGCAGGTCACTTTAAAGGTTATCAGGTCTATCATGTGGACCGGCAAAGGAATGAAGCGGCGAACGCTTTAAGCTACCCGGATTCCCAACGTAAACCGGTTCCACCTAATGTCTTCTTGGATGTTTTGCATAATCCGTCCGTCAAGCTCCCGGGTGAAGAGGATTTGGATGTTCCTGATCCGGAGGCCCAATTGGTGGCAGCTCTTCATGTTATCCCGGATTGGACGGTTCCATATTTGGCGTATATAAACCGGGCGAGTTACCAGAAGATGAAACTTTGGCCAGGCAAATAACCCGGCGGTCCAAGTCCATGACTGTTATCAATGGAGAGTTACATCATTGCAGTGTGACAGGGGCATTTCAACGCTGTGTGTCTCCTGAGGAAGGCCGTGAAATTTTGCGTGAGATCCACGAAAGGGATTGTGGTCACCACGCCGGTTCAAAATCGTTGGTGGCCAAGGCGTTTCATCACGGTTTCTATTGGTTGACAGCTCATGCTGATGCCGAGGACTTGGTCAAAAGATGTGATGGTTGTCAGAAATTCTCAAGGCGCGCTCATGTACCGGCTCAAGAATTGAGGATGATTCCAATCACCTGGTCGTTTGCAACTTGGGGGCTGGATATGGTTGGGCCTTTCAAGAGGTCCAAGGACAAAAAGACCCACCTTTTGGTGGCGGTTGATAAGTTCACGAAGTGGGTGGAGGCAGAGCCAGTTAGTAAGTGTGACGCGGCCACGGCGGTTCAATTCATCAAAAAGGTGATCTTCCGGTTTGGCTTTCCACACAGCATTATAACAGACAATGGTACCAATCTGTCAAAGGGTGCCATGAAGGAGTTCTGTCAACGTGAGCACATCCGGCTTGACGTGTCATTAGTGGCTCACCCCCAGTCCAATGGTCAAGCGGAGAGGGCCAATCAAGAGATCTTGAGAGGCATAAAACCCCGGCTTATGGTTCCTTTGCAACGGACGCCGGGTTGTTGGGTTGAGGAGCTACCTTCTGTGTTATGGAGCATCAATACCATGCCCAACAGATCGGCATGATACACACCATTCTTCATGATTTATGGAGTGGAAGCAGTTCTTCCTAGTGACATCCGTCATGACTCGCCTCGTGTAGCGGCATATGTTGAAGCGGACAACGAGAAGGCATGACAGGAAGCTCTTGACCTGTTAGATGAAGAACGTGACATAGCAGCAGCCCGTTTGGCAATTTATCAGCAAGATCTGCGTCGTTATCATAGCCGCCGGGTTAGAACCAGAACCTTTTAAGAAGGCGATTTGGTGCTTCGGCTCATCCAGGATCAGACGGATATGCACAAGCTATCCCCCCTTGGGAAGGACCCTTTGTGGTCAGCAAGAATCTACACAACGGGTTGTACTACCTAATCGATGTTCGAGAGCGCAAAGACTCACGTAAATCGAAGGAGGAGACCAACCGGCCGTGGAATATTGCTCATCTTCGGCCTTACTATACTTGAGCTATAGGCTCTGCTTATGTACATATTATGACAATGTATATATTATGATCAATACAATAAACCGGAACCTCAGCTAAAGCGGGGTATCTGTTGTTTTTCTTACATCATGTGTGGTTACATGGAGCTTACAAAGCGGCGTCCGGTTTACCTCTTGATTTGGCTTCTCAAAGCTTCATATTAGATCACTTGGGGGCTTGGTCGTATCCGAACCATAGCTACACCTCTTGATCGGCGCAATGCCACAGCATCACTTGGGGGCTTGGTCGTATCCGAACCATAGCTACACCTCTTGATTGGCGCGATGCCACAACATCACTTGGGGGCTTGGTCGTATCCGAACCATAGCCACGCCTCTTGATCGGTGTAATGCCACATCATCACTTGGGGGCTTGGTCGTATCTGAACCATAGCAACGCCTCTTGATCGGCGTAATGCCACAGCATCACTTGGGGGCTTGGTCGAACCCGAACCATAGCAACACCTCTTGATTAAATTTGGGGCCTGGCAGCCCGTGAAAAGCCTTGACTACAACGGTTTTATTTGCCTTTTGCTAAGTTTCTTTTTCTTTTGCTAAGATTTGTGATGTTTTCAAACCGGTGTTTATCAACCCGGTTAGGCTGTCAACTACAAGTTGTCAGTACATGATCAAGTTATAATCCGGAGACTATCAGCCCGGTCTGGTTTTGACTCATAGTCACCAGTATGGAATAAACCGGTGTTTATCACAACCCGGAACGGTTTTATTGTAAACCAGCATTGTATAACAGGAGATACTTTTACTCCGGATTAGGGTTATTACCCTCATTACAAGGTTGGTCAGCCAATGCTATGCCTAAAAGGTCACAGGTATCATATATGTCCATATTTGGTTATCTTTTACAACCTTGGTCATATATATAGTTGGGTATCATGACCCGCCCGGTGGTAAACCGCCGGGGCGCTTTAAGCTTCTTATCTACAGGAACAGCTTGAATAAATAGCTATGGATTATGAACATCATATCTCAAGCATGGCGGATTAACACGCATCAGTTGCAGATAAATATGCACGAAGGCATAATAGACCAAGTGTTTTAACTAGCCTATTACAAGGTGTTTCAGTGCCCAATGGAGTAATTGTCTCAATAAGCATTACAGCAAAAGAAAAACTAAACCGGCCCCCGGATTATGATTTTGACCTGACGGCTACGGATCATCTTGCCCCGGTTCATCTTCTTCATCCCTACCCAGCGGCTGGAAGTCAACAATTGTCCAGTCGATCCCAGTTAAAGCTTGGAACACAGCTTCGTCGCTTATAAGGATGGACGGCTCAATATCAGGGGCATAAGTGTGCTTACGGATTGGAGGGATCAGGTTTTGAGCCTCAGGAGCTGGTGCAGCAACCCGCTTGTTATTAGCATCATAACTCGCCTGGTAATGTGAAAGATCAGCCTCTTCAGCAAGTTGACAAGCCAGTGGACGTACTTCCCGGTTTATGGCGCGGAGATCTTCAGTACAAAATTCTGATCCGTCTTACTTTAAGCTTGGGTAGCCTTTAGCCACGTCCGTCGGATCAAGATCGGGCACCCATGCTTTTGCCCGGGTTAATGCGGTCAGAGCGCCAGCCCTTGCAGCAGACCTCTTCAGCTCTTCCACCCGGGCAGGCAACATAGATAGCCTGTCTAAGGTATTCTTGATTAACGTCGGGGGCAGCTTATTGTGAGAAGCGGTGCAGATAATTTGTTGTGCGCCGGTATATAGTTGCTCTATCAGCGTGTAGGCAGCCTTCAGCTTCTTCTAAACATCAGAGCCCAGATGACTAATGCGAGTTCCTGCATCATTGCAAACATCAGGAAACCGGCAACGTATGGGAAGATATGTTGAAAGTATAAAGCAAGGATGCTTACCGAACACAGCAACAGTCATGGCATGTATCTGCCGCTTTACACCAGTCAGCTCGTCTACCACCGGTTTGAGAGCTGCTTCTGCGTCTTCAGCTCTTTTCCGTAAAGCGGATTTTTTTGTGTTCCAATCCGCCCGCTCCTTGGCGAAGCCCTCCTTTAGCTTTTCCATAGCGGCTAAGGCGCTTGTCAGCTCATCTTTTGCTTTGGAAGTTTCGGCCTGTTGGGACTTGATGTTCTCTTGCAGGTTAGCGGTTTGGCTTTCCTTCTTGCTCAGTTCAGCCTATAAAGAGACAGATACATAATGAGTTGACGGTACATATTTTAAGTACCAAGCACATAACAAGTTATGCCCTTAGTAATTGGGGGCTAATGCATATTTGCTCTTACTCAGAAATTTCTACAAGTCCCAAGCACAATACAAGTATTAAGCTTGGCACTTGGGGGCTAATGTGTGTTTGCTAAAAAAGGTTGATATGGGAATTCTTCTACAGTCCCGGTTCATCTTTATAAAGTTAAACCGGCCCTTGGGGGCTATACCGGCGAAAGAGCAATATGGCAAATTTTAAGGAACCGGTTCATCTTAACAAGGTAATCTGGTCCCTGGAGGCTAAATATGCAAAGTTAAGTTATGACAAAAGTCCCGGTTTAGATTGGTATCATAAACCGTCACTTGGGGGCTACTAGGAGTTGATAAACTGCAATTGGACAAAGGAAAAAAAACGGTAGTTACCTCATATCGCTCCTTCATCAAGTTTACCAAACTAGCTTCATAGTCACGGCTGGTATACAGACGGTTCAAGAAGCCAGAGTGAATATCTTGAGCATTGAGGTGGGCGAAGCTTGATAAATTGGCATTCCATTTGCCTTTGCCAATAGCAGAGAGATCATCCTTGGCAGTATGCTTTGACAAAGCTACAGGATTGCCAGGAGTGGTGTGGCCAGTACCAGTAATCGTAACGTCATCATCTTGTTCATCAGCAGCCTTCGCCGGAGTTGGCGGTTTATCAGTGTCCTTAGCTGGACTGACCGGTCTGTCATCAGTTCGGACAGGGCTAGCTGGCTGGTCTGCATGACTTGTAGTATCAACTTGCACTTGTTCAGCAAGGAAATCATGGTCTTGAAGCGGCGGATCGTGAAGCATGGCGTCAGCGTCGGTTTCTTCCAGATCTGGAGTTGTCTCTGGTTCAACAGCTACATTATCATCAGCCGGTTTGTTCAACCGAGCTTTCTTGCTGGGTCTTGGCTTGGCGCTGCGAAAAGATAGACATAAGGATCAATACAGTATGAAAAGATAACACATCAAGAATAGAGACATGTGCATAGCTCACCCAGGAACTGTTTTGAGGGGTGGAAGCTATGTGGCCGAGGACTCGCCAGAGGATGAGGGAGAAGTACCCTGATAATTTGAATCAGACGGGTTAAGAGGCTGGCGAAAACAACCTGCTTTTGGGCATGAAGTATCAATGGGATAAGAGACCTCTGATCGGCGTTTCTGAACCGGACTGTTCGGTAAACCGGCGGAGGTAACTACCTGGCCGCTGTGCCGGGTTGTACGGCGAGCTTCGTGCTGCTGCGTCTTCAAAAGAAAGTTTGGGTCCAAGTAAGCAAGTGGGTGAGAAAATTTTACTTTCCGGTTTGCTTGACGGATTTTTGATGTTGGCAGATGATCTGAATCGGAGGAAAGAATAGTTACCTCTACGTCCTCAGCGTGACTGCCTTCAGCGTCGTCCTGATAATAATCATTGTCAATGAGATGTACGAAAAATGAACCAAGAGAGTCAAGTTCTACCTCAGGTTCCGGATTACGCACATCGTCATCAGCTGGTAGATCGGAGGATGCAGTGGTCCTTCTCTTGGCAGCTTTCTTAACAACCTTGGTCTTTGGACGAACTGGCTTGACCGGTTTGTCTTGTGGCTTTGCCGGTTTGTCTTGTGATGGTTTCTTGTTCCAGAACGGATCATCACCCTGTTAGAAAATAATCACACTTTCAGAGAATATTTGGACAGAAGCAAATTCAGATAGAAAGGATTATATGATTCTTACAGTTGGTGGTTTGTTGAAGGTGCAGAAAGGGAGTAGTCCGGTTTGGGCACAGACGGCCTCCGGTTCGTTCAGTATTTTCTTTACAACCTCAGTGACTTCTTCGTCTGTAAGCTGAATGTCAATGTGCCACTGAGCATCCTTCAAACTCCCCGTGTACTCACACATCAAACCGGGGCGCCGGCTTAAGGGCAGAATGCTCCAGCTTATCCAGCAACGAGCAAGATCAACTCGTGTCAAACCGTTCGCCATGAAGGCTCTAAGCTTTGATAATTGGGGAGCATAGTTGGCCCGTTCTCTTGCTGTCAACCTCTGAGGAAAAGGATGTGTGTTGATAAGGCGTTCAGGGTGGTAACCCAGCAAAGGATTCTCATCAGATGGAGATGTATCCATGCAGTAAAACCAAGTCTGGTTCCACTCTTTGGGATGACTGTGGAGTTTGGGATGAGGGAAGGTGACTTCCTTCCTTTTCTGAACCGCCATTCCGCCCAGTTCCGTATTGGGTCCATCTGAGAACTCTGTGCGACGATTTAAGTGAAAGAAATCCTGAAACAGTTCGACTGAAGGTTCCTCTTGCAGATAAACCTCACAAAAGACTTGGAAGTGGCAGATGTTGGTTACAGAGTTAGGACCAATGTCTTGAGGGCGCAGTTGAAAACTAGCCAGTACATCCCGGAATTTTTTTGAACCGGGAGGGCTAAAACCTCGTCCGAGATGATCAGCAAAAACGACTACCTCTCCGTCCTTGGGTGTAGGAGGATTTTCCGGGCCAGGGACCCTCCAGTGGATGACATCTTTCTTGGCTAAAGCGCCCGTTTTAACAAGGTTGCTTAACTGTTCCTCAGTTACCCGAGAGGAAGCCCAATTGCACTCATGGACTTGCTTAGCCATGACAAGGAAAATCTGAAACATGATTATAACCGGTTTAAGATTTACAGTGGACAACTATACAACGGTATGATGATACAAGCATATTGGTAAACCGGATTTTGTTATTCGTAAACCGGAGTCTGACAATGGAACGGTGTAATGCATTGGCGGTTCAACAGGGGACTAATGGTATCTACAGGGTCATCATTTTTTCTATGAAGTTAAACCGGCCAATATGGTATTCAAAGTGTGTAAGAGAAGGAAGAAACAAGTTTCACATCTTGCTATGGTAATTTCAGATCTACTGCGCGTAGGAAAAACAAAATATATTCTGACCTAAATTCCAGCGTACTGAAAGTTCACCAAGTTGAGATGAGTTGGATATCAAACAGGTGCTGAAACTACTAAAGCGCGAGATCTATGTGGTTTAAACTACTGCCGCGCGAGATCTATGTGGTTTTTGGATCTAATCCATGGATATAAATAAGGAAAAAGAAGGGCGGCGACGAACACTAATGAACGACAGAAACCCTAAGTGCAGATCTATGGTAAGAGAAAGGGGAGACTTACGGAGGCTGTTGAGCAGCGGCGGCGCGCGGAGGAACTTTGGTACGTTCAGGTCGATGCAGCGGCCAAGGTTGGTGCAGCAGTCGAAGGTTGACGGCGGCGGCCGAGGTCGAAGGGTCGAGCGTCGCGAGGATGACGATGAAGTGAAGAGGCACGAGGGGGAAAATGGAAAGACCCCATGGCCCTATTTATAAGGGAGATAAACGACAGACGCGAAAATCGAGGAGCCGAGTTTTTGGATATGAGGCAATAATGTCGCCTTGATTGTTGGAGGCTCATTAATGACAGGTGATGTCACGGCGGTTTACCAAGATCCTAGAAGATGATGTCATGGCGGTTTACAAGATTGTGTCAAGATGTTGAAGAAGAAATTTTCTTAAGAATTGATGATTGACATGAACCAGTTCAAATCAATCTGGGGCTAATGTTGGGGATATTACCGCTGGGCGTAAACCGGCCAGGAGAGGCCGGGTTAACCTCATAAGTAGTTCATCTGTATCTGAAGCCCATGAAGACAGACGGTGACGCTTCATGAAGGCCCAGGGCCCAAAGCCGGTTTAAGGCCTGTAGACACAAACCGGCATTGATATGTAAACTTGTGTTGTAAGATAGAAGTAGCAGAGACCGAGCCGGACACGATTATGAGCCGGCCTCGGAGTCTGTAAACCGACGGGCGTCAACCCATGTATATAAGGGGACGACCCGGCGGCGGTTCAAGGACAACAAACAACAACTCGAGACTCAGGCAAAGCGTATTCGCTCCCTGGTCATCGAAACCCCATCAATTCCATCACAACTAGATGTAGGCTTTTACCTTCATCATAAGGGGCCGAACTAGTATAAAACTCTCTTGCGTCCCTTGTCTGCTTTAACCCCTTTAAGCTAACCCGTAGTGATGGCTCCACGACTAAGTCCTTTCACTAGGACATCTGCCGTGACAAAACCACGACACATAGGGTCCGCACACTTAACGTTCGATGACGATCGGTATTATGAGTTTATGTATTTATGTGTTTTGATGTACCGAAGGTAGTTTGGAGTCCCGGATGTGATCACGGACATGACGAGGAGTCTCGAAATGGTTGAGAAATGAAGATTGATATATTGGAAGGTTATGTTTGGACACCGGAATGGTTTCGGATGAGTTCAGGCATTTACCGGAGTACCGCGGGGTTACCGGAACCCCCCGGGGGCTTAATGGGCCTACATGGGCTTTAGTGGAAGAGAGAGGAGGCGGCTAAGAGGAGGGGCGTGCCCCCCAAGCTCAATCCGAATTGGGAAGGGGGGCGGCCCCCCTTTCCTTCCTCTCGTCTTCCCCTTCCTTCCCCCTCCTAGTTGGACTAGGAAAGGGGGGAAACCTACTCCTAGTAGGAGTAGGAATCCCCCCTTGGGGCGCACCCCATGAGGCCGGTCGGCCCCGTCCTCCACTCCTTTATATACGGGGGAGGGGGGCACCCCATAGACACACAAGTTGATTCATAGCCGTGTGCGGTGCCCCCCTCCACATATTTCCACCTTGGTCATATTGTCGCGGTGCTTAGGCGAAGCCCTGCATCAGTAACTTCATCATCACCGTCACCAGGGCGTCGTGCTGACGAAACTCTCCCTCGACCTCAGCTGGATCTAGAGTTCGTGGGACGTCACCGAGCTGAACGTGTGCAGATCGCGGAGGTGTCGTGTGTTCGGTACTTGGATCGGTTGGATCACGAACACGTTTGACTACATCAACCGCGTTACTAAAAGCTTCCGGTTTCGGTCTACGAGGGTACGTGGACACACTCTCCCCTCTTGTTGCTATGCATCTCCTAGATAGATCTTTCGTGATCGTAGGAATTTTTTTGAAATACTGCGTTCCCCAACAGTGGCATCCGAGCCAGGTCTATGCGTAGATGTTATATGCACGAGTAGAACACAAAGAGTTGTGGGCGATAATAGTCATACTGCTTACCAGCAAGTCATACTTTGATTCGGCGGTATTGTTGGATGAAGCGGCTCAGACCGACATTACGCGTACGCTTACGCGAGACTGGTTCTACCGACGTGCTTTGCACACAGGTGGCTAGTGGGTGTCTGCTTCTCCAACTTTAGTTGAATCTAGTGTGACTACGCCCGGTCCTCGTTGAAGGTTAAAACAGCAAACTTGACGAAAAATCGTTGTGGTTTTGATGCGTAGGTAAGAACTGTTCTTGCTAAGCCCGTAGCAGCCACGTAAAACTTGCAAGAACAAAGTAGAGGACGTCTAACTTATTTTTGCAGGGCATGTTGTGATGTGATATGGTCAAGACGTGATTATATAAATTGTTGTATGAGATGATCATGTTTTGTAACACAGTTATCGGCAACTGGCAGGAGCCATATGGTTGTCGCTTTATTGTATGAAATGTAATCGCCATGTAATTGCTTTACTTTATCACTAAGTGGCAGCGATAGTCGTAGAAGCAATAGTTGGCGAGACGACAATGATTCTTCAATGGAGATCAAGGTGTCAAGCCAGTGACGATGGTGATCATGACGGTGCTTTGGAGATGGAGATCAAAGGCACAAGATGATGATGGCCATATCATATCACTTATATTGATTGCATGTGATGTTTATCCTTTATGCATCTTATTTTGCTTAGTACGGCGGTAGCATTATAAGATGACCTCTCACTAAAATTTCAAGGTATAAGTGTTCTCCCTGAGTATGCACCATTGCGATAGTTCTTCGTGCTGAGACACCACGTGATGATCGGGTGAGATAAGCTCTGCGTTCACATACAACGGGTGCAAGCCAGTTTTGCACACGCAGAATACTCGGGTTAAACTTGACGAGCCTAGCATATGCAGATATGGCCTCGGAACACTGAGACCGAAAGGTCGAGCGTGAATCATATAGTAGATATGATCAACAAAGTGATGTTCACCATTGAAAACTTCTCCATCTCACGTGATGATCGAAGATGGTTTAGTTGATATGGATCATGAGGACCCACAAGTATAGGGGATCTATCGTAGTCCCTTCGATAAGTAAGAGTGTCGAACCCAACGAGGAGCAGAAGGAAATGACAAGCGGTTTTTCAGTAAGGTATTCTCTGCAAGCACTGAAATTATTGGTAACAGATAGTTTTGTGATTAGGTAATTTGTAACGGGTAACAAATAACAAAAGTAAATAAAGTGCAGCAAGGTGGCCCAATCCTTTTTGTAGAAAAGGACAGGCCTGGACAAACTCTTATATGAAGGAAAGCGCTCCCGAGGACACATGGGAATTATCGTCAACCTAGTTTTCATCACGCTCATATGATTCGCGTTCGTTACTTTGATAATTTGATATGTGGGTGGACCGGTGCTTTGGTACTGCCCTTCCTTGGACAAGCATCCCACTTATGATTAACCCCTATTGCAAGCATCCGCAACTACAAAAGAAGTATTAAGGTAAACCTAACCATAGCATGAAACATATGGATCCAAATCAGCCCCTTACGAAGCAACGCATAAACTAGGGTTTAAGCTTCTGTCACTCTAGCAACCCATCATCTACTTATTACTTCCCAATGCCTTCCTCTAGGCCCAAATAATGGTGAAGTATCATGTAGTCGACGTTCACATAACACCACTAGAGGAGAGACAACATACATCTCATCAAAATATCGAACGAATACCAAATTCACATGACTACTTATAGCAAGACTTCTCCCATGTCCTCAGGAACAAACGAAAATACTCACAAATCATATTCATGTTCATAATCAGAGGGGTATATTTATGTATGAAGGATCTGAACATATGATCTTCCATGAATAAACCAACTAGCATCAACTACAAGGAGTAATCAACACTACTAGCAACCCACAGGTACCAATCTGAGGCTTTGGATACAAGAGATGAACTAGGGTTTGAGATGAGATGGTGCTGGTGAAGATGTTGATGGAGATTGACCCCCTCCCGATGAGAGGATCGATGATGATGACGATGGTGACGATTTCCCCCTCCCGGAGGGATGTTTCCCCGGCAGAACAGCTCCGCCGGAGCCCTAGATTGGTTCCGCCAAGGTTCCGCCTCATGGCGGCGGTGTTTCATCCCGAAAGCTTCCTTCTTATTTTTTCTCGGACGGAAGACTTCATATAGCAGAAGATGGGCACCGGAGGCCTGCCAGGGGGCCCACGAGACAGGGGGCGCGCCCAGGGGGGTAGGGCGTGCCCCCACCCTCGTGGCCAGGGTGTGGGCTCCCTCTGGTTGATTCTTTTTCCATTATTTTTTATATATTCCAAAACGTGCCTCCGTGAAGTTTCAGGACTTTTGGAGTTGTGCAGAATAGGTCTCTAATATTTGCTCCTTTTCCAGCCTAGAATTCCAGCTGCCGGCATTCTCCCTCTTCATGTAAACCTTGTAAAATAAGAGAGAATAGGCATAAGTATTGTGACATAATGTGTAATAACAGCCCATAATGTAATAAATACCGATATAAAAGCATGATGCAAAATGGACGTATCAACTCCCCCAAGCTTAGACCTCGCTTGTCCTCAAGTGGAAGCCGATAACGAAAAATATGTCCACATGTTTAGAGATAGAGGTGTCGATAAAGTAAAATACGGACATGAGGGCATCATGATCATTCTTATAACAACAACTTATATATATATTGTCATATGATTTCTTATGCTAAAGTAACAATCTATTCAGAATGTCAAGTATGAATCAGAAACTTCATTGAGAACCAACAAACTATAATCTCAGTCATTGAAGCAATTGCAATTTATCATCACATCGGAAAGAGTCAATATAAGAGCTTTTCAGCAAGTCCACATACTCAACTATCATTTAGTCTTCCATAATTGCTAACACTCACGCAATACTTATGGGTATGGAGTTTTAATCGTACATAGAGAAAGATAGGGGCTTATAGTGTTGCCTCCCAATCTTTTACCTCAAGGGTAATGTCAAAAATAATAGTTCATGCTAAATTACATCCAATTGGATATATATATCAGGATTTTTCCAACACAATGTGCTTGCCAAAGGATAAAATATAAAAGGAAAGGTGAAGATCACCATGACTCTTGTATAAGGTATAAGACAAAAGTAGAAGATAGGCCCTTCGCAGAGGGAAGCAGAGGTTGTCATGTGCTTTTATGGTTGGATGCAAGAAATCTTAATGCAAAAGAACGTCACTTTATATTGCCACTTGTGATATGGACCTTTATTATGCAGTTCGTCGCTTTTATTGCTTCCACATCACAAGATCGTATAAAGCTTATTTTCTCCACACTAATAAATCATACATATTTAGAGAGCAATTTTTATTGCATGCAACAATGACAACTTACTTGAAGGATCTTACTCAATCCATAGGTAGGTATGATGGACACTCATGGCTAAACTGGGTTTAAGGATGTTTGGAAGCACAAGTAGTATCTCTATTTGGTGCAAAGAATTTGGCTAGCATGAGGGGGAAAGGCAAGCTCAACATGTTGGATGATCCATGACAATATACTTTATTTCGGATATAATAAAACATAACCCATTACGTTGTCTTCCTTGTCCAACATCAACTTTTTAGCATGTCACATTTTAATGAGTGCTCACAATCAACTTTTCTTTTGCTGGTATGTGAAACTAGGTGGTATAAATTTAGCAACAATGCAAGTAGCATAATCAGCATACCATGGAGCATCAGCATACCTTGGAGCAGTACGAGAAGTATTTATGACAACTAATTGTTCATCAGGAAAGCTATCATCAATAGGTAGTGGGTCATCAAGAACATTCTCTAACCTAGACAAGTTGTTTGCAACGGGGTTCTCAGCTCCTTTTCTATCATAATACGCAAATCAAATTCTTGTAGTAGGAGAACCCATCTAATAAGTCTAGGTTTAGCATCTTTATTTTCCATAAGATATTTAATAGCAGCATGATCAGTGTGAACAGTTACTTTAGAATCAAGAATATAAGGTCTGAACTTATCACAAGCAAATACAACTGCTAAAAGTTCTTTTTCAGTAGTAGCATAATTTCTCTGGGCACTGTCTAGAGTTTTACTAGCATACTGGATAACATTTAATTTCTTATCAACTCTTTGTCCTAGAACATCACCTACAGCATAATCACTAGCATCACACATAATTTCAAAGGGTAAATTCCAATCAGGTGGCTGAACAATAGGTGCAGAAATCAAGGATTTCTTAAGTATTTCAAATGCTTCTACACAATCATCATCAAAGACAAAAGGAACATCTTTTTGTAAGAGATTAGCCAGAGGCCTAGAAATTTTAGAGAAGTCCTTAATGAACCTCCTATAAAAACCGGCATGACCAAGGAAACTTCTTATACCTTTAATGTCCTTAGGACACGGCATCTTTTCAATAGCATCAACTTTAGCTTTATCAACTTCAATACCTCTTTCAGAAATTTGATGCCCCAAGACAATAACTTCATTAACCATAAAGTGGCACTTTTCCCAATTCAAGACAAGATTAGTTTCTTTACATCTCTGCAAAACTCGATCAAGGTTGCTTAAGAAATCATCAAAAGAAGTTCCATATACGGAAAAATCATCCATGAAAACCTCAACAATCTTTTCACAAAAGTCAGAGAATATAGCAGTCATACATCTTTGAATGGTAGCAGGTGCATTGCACAAACCAAAAGGCATACGTCTATAAGCAAAGGTACCGAAAGGGCAAGTAAAAGTAGTCTTTTCTTGATCCTCTTTTGACACAGGTATTTGAGAGAAACCAGAATAACCATCTAGGAAGCAAAAATGTGTATGTTTGGATAATCTTTCTAGCATTTGATCAATAAAAGGTAAAGGGTAATGATCCTTTTTAGTAGCTTTATTTAATTTGCGGAAATCAATTACCATTCTATAACCTGTAATAATTCTTTGTGGGATCAATTCATCTTTATCATTAGGAACAACAGTAATACCTCCCTTCTTAGGGACACAATGGACAGGACTTACCCACTGACTATTAGCAACGGGATAAATTATACCTTCCTCCAGAAGCTTTAGTATTCCTTTTCTTACCACTTCTTTCATCTTAGGATTTAACCGTCATTGGTGATCAACAACTGGTTTAGCGTCTTTCTCCAATTTTATTTTGTGTTGGCATAGAGTGGGACTAATGCCCTTAAGATCATCAAGAGTATATCCAATAGCAGCACGGTGCTTCTTTAGAGTTTTCAATAATTTCTCTTCTTCCTGCTCTGAAAGGTTAGCACTAATAATAACAGGATATATCTTCTTTTCATCAAGATAAGCATATTTAAGAGTATCAGGTAATGGTTTAAGCTCAAACACGGGATCACCCTTGGGTGGAGGAGGATCCCCTAGAATTTCAACAGGCAAGTTGTGTTTCAAGATAGGGCCTTGTTTAAAGAATACTTCATCTATTTCCCTTCTTTAATTCATAGACATATCATTTTCATGGTCTAGCAAATATTGCTCTAAGGGGTCATTAGGAGGCACGGCAATAGAAGCAAGACCAATAATTTCATCTTTACTAGGCAATTCTTTATCATGGGGTTGTCTACGAAATTTAGCAAAATTAAAATCATGAGACATATCCCCTAAACCAACAGTAACAATATCTTTTTCGCAGTCTATCTTAGCATTAACAGTATTCAAGAAGGGTCTACCAAATATAATGGGACAAAAGTCATCTTGTGGGGAACCAAGAACAAGAAAATCAGTAGGATATTTAACCTTCCCACACAAGACTTCAACATCTCTAACAATCCCAACTGGTGAAATAGTATCTCTATTGGCAAGCTTAATTGTAACATCAATTTCTTCTATCTCCGCAGGTGCAATATCATGCATAATTTATTTGTATAAGGAATGAGGTATTGCACTTGCACTAGCACCCATATCACACAAGCCATGATAACAATGATCTCCTATTTTAACAGAAATGACAGGCATGCCAACAACAGGTCTATGTTTACCCTTAGTATCGGGTCTAGCAATTCTAGCAGCTTCATTACAGAAATAAATAACATGACCATCAATATTATCGGCTAAGAGATCTTTAACCATAGCAATACTAGGTTCAACTTTAATTTGCTCAGAGGGTGTAGGTGTTCTAGTATTACTCTTACGAACCACAGTTGAAGCTTTAGCACGATCCTTTATTCTAACAGGGAAAGATGGTTTCTCAATATAAGCGATAAGAACAATAGGTTCAACATTATAAGTGATAGTCTTTTCTTCAACTTTAATAGGTTCAACTACTTTTACTTCAATGGGAGGATGATATTTAAACCACTTCTCCTTAGGGAGATCAACATGAGTAGCAAAGGATTCACAGAAAGAAGCTACTATCACAGAGTCAAGTCCATATAGTGCTAAATTCACGGAAAACATCAGTATCCATAAAAGATTTAACACAATCAAACTTGGATGTTATACCTGACTCCTTACCTTCATCGAGATCCCAATCTTCAGAGTTGCGTTTAATTCTTTCCAATAAATCCCATTTGAATTCAATAGTCTTCATCATAAAAGAACCAGTACAAGAAGTATCGAGCATGGAGCGATTATTGAGAGAAAGCCGAGCATAAATATTTTGAATAATAATTTCTCTTGAGAGCTCATGATTGGGGCATGAATATAACATTGACTTAAGCCTCCTCCAAGCTTGAGCAATGCCTTCTCCTTCGCGAGGCCAAAAATTATATATATAATTACGATCACGATGAACAAGATGCATAGGATAAAACTTCTGATGAAATTCCAATTTCAATCGGTTGTAGTTCCATGATCCCATATCATCACATAGCCTAAACCATGTCAATGCCTTTCCCTTCAAAGATAAAGGGAAGACCTTCTTCTTGATAACATCCTCGGGCATACCTGTAAGCTTAAATAATCCACAAACTTCATCCACATAGATTAGGTGCAAATCAGGATGCAATGTTCCATCTCCTGTAAAAGGATTAGCTAGCAGTTTCTCTATCATACCCGAAGGAATTTCAAAGTAAACATTTTCAGTAGGTTCAGTAGGTTGAGGATCAACTCTTTGCTCTACTGGTCAGGGTGAAGATACCCCGAACAAGCCCCTCAAAGGATTATGTTCCATAGTAACAAGTGACAGTAAATTTCAGCACAATATATAAATTTTTCCTTACCAAATTCCACCTACCAAAGGTGCTTCACTCCCCGGCAATGGCGCCAGACAAGAGTCTTGATGACCCACAAGTATAGGGGATCTATCATAGTCCTTTCGATAAGTAAGAGTGTCGAACCCAACGAGGAGCAGAAGGAAATGACAAGCGGTTTTCAGTAAGGTATTCTCTGCAAGCACTGAAATTACCGTAACAGATAGTTTTGTGATAAGGTTATTTGTAACGGGTAACAAATAACAAAAGTAAATAAAGTGCAGCAAGGTGGCCCAATCCTTTTTTTAGCTAAGGACAAGCCTGGACAAACTCTTATATGAAGGAAAGCGCTCCCGAGGACACATGGGAATTATCGTCAAGCTAGTTTTCATCACGCTCATATGATTCGCGTTCATTACTTTGATAATTTGATATGTGGGTGGACCGGTGCTTGGGTACTGCCCTTCCTT
Organism: Aegilops tauschii subsp. strangulata; assembly: GCF_002575655.3. Taxonomy (NCBI): domain Eukaryota; kingdom Viridiplantae; phylum Streptophyta; class Magnoliopsida; order Poales; family Poaceae; genus Aegilops; species Aegilops tauschii. The sequence continues at coordinate 383,353,481 of NC_053037.3, read as the reverse complement.
GGACAAGAATCCCACTTATGATTAACCCCTATTGCAAGCATCTGCAACTACAAAAGAAGTATTAAGGTAAACCTAACCATAGCATGAAACATATGGATCCAAATCAGCCCCTTACGAAGCAACGCATAAACTAGGGTTTAAGCTTCTGTCACTCTAGCAACCCATCATCTACTTATTACTTCCCAATGCCTTCCTATAGGCCCAAGTAATGGTGAAGTGTCATGTAGTCGATGTTCACATAACACCACTAGAGGAGAAACAACATACATCTCATCAAAATATCGAGCGAATACCAAATTCACATGACTACTTATAGCAAGACTTCTCCCATGTCCTCAGGAACAAACGTAACTACTCACAAATCATATTCATGTTCATAATCAGAGGGGTATAAATATGTATGAAGGATCTGAACATATGATCTTCCACCAAATAAACCAACTAGCATCAACTACAAGGAGTAATCAACACTACTAGCAACCACCAGGTACCAATCTGAGGTTTTGAGACAAAGATTGGATACAAGAGATGAACTAGGGTTCGAGATGAGATGGTGCTGGTGAAGATGTTGTGGAGATTGACCCCCTCCCGATGAGAGGATCGATGATGATGACGATGGTGACGATTTCCCCCTCCCGGAGGGATGTTTCCCCGGCAGAACAGCTCCGCCGGAGCCCTAGATTGGTTCCGCCAAGGTTCCGCCTCGTGGCGGCGGTGTTTCGTCCCGAAAGCTTCCTTCTTATTTTTTATCGGACGAAAGACTTCATATAGCAGAAGATGGGCACCGGAGGCCTGCCAGGGGGCCCACGAGACAGGGGGGCGCGCCCAGGGGGGTAGGGCGTGCCCCCCACCCTCGTGGCCAGGGTGTGGGCCCCCTCTGGTTGATTCTTTCTCCAGTATTTTTTATATATTCCAAAACGTGCCTCCGTGAAGTTTTAGGACTTTTGGAGTTGTGCAGAATAGGTCTCTAATATTTGCTCCTTTTCCAGCCCAGAATTCCAGCAGCCAGCATTCTCCCTCTTCATGTAAACCTTGTAAAATAAGAGAGAATAGGCATAAGTATTGTGACATAATGTGTAATAGCAACCCATAATGTAATAAATATCAATATAAAAGCATGATGCAAAATGGACGTATCAGATCAAGTGACCACTTAGATGATTAGAGGGATGTCTATCTAAGTGGGAGTTCTTAAGTAATATGATTAATTGAACTTTAATTTATCATGAACTTAGTCCTGATAGTAGTTGCATAACTATGTTGTAGATCAATAGCTCGCGTTGTAGCTCCCCGTTTATTTTTTTGATATGTTCCTAGAGAATAAATTTGTTGAAAGATGATGGTAGCAATTACACGGACTGGGTCTGTAACTTGAGGATTATCCTCATTGCTGCACAGAAGAATTACGTCCTGGAAGCACTGCTAGGTGCCAAACCCGCTGCAGGAGCAACGCCAGATGTTATGAACATCTGGCAGAGCAAAGCTGATGACTACTCGATAGTTCAGTGTGCCATGCTTTACGGCTTAGAATCGGGACTTCAACGACGTTTTGAACGTCATGGAGCATATGAGATGTTCTAGGAGTTGAAGTTAATATTTCAAGCAAATGCCCGGATTGAGAGATATGAAGTCTCCAATAAGTTCTATAGCTGCAAAATGGAGGAGAATAGTTCTGTCAGTGAGCATATACTCAGAATGTCTGGGTACCACAATCACTTGACTCAGCTCGGAGTTAATCTTCCAATTGATAGTGTCATTGACAGAGTTCTTCAATCACTGCCACCAAGCTACAAGAGCTTCGTGATGAACTATAATATGCAAGGGATGGATAAAACGATTCCCGAGTGCGGAGGTAGAAATCAAGAAGGAGCATCAAGTGTTGATGGTCAACAAGACCACTAGTTTCAAGAACAAGGGCAAAGGGAAGAAGGGGAACTTCAAGAACAACGGCAAACAAGTTGTTGCTCAAGTGAAGAAGCCCAAATCTGGACCTAAGCCTGAGACTGAGTGCTTCTACTGCAAAGGGACTGGTCACTGGAAGTGGAACTGCCCCAAGTATTTGGCGGAGAAGAGGGATGGCAAAGTGAAAGGTATATTTTATATACATGTTATTGATGTGTACCTTACTAATGCTCGTAGTAGCGCCTGGGTATTTGATACTGTTTCTGTTGCTAATATTTGCAACCCGAAACAGGGGCTACGGATTGAGCGAAGATTGGCTAAGGACGAGGTGACGATGCACGTGGGAAATGGTTCCAAAGTTGATGTGATCGCCGTTGGCACGCTACCTCTACATCTACCTTTGGTATTAGTTTTAGACCTGAATAATTGTTATTTGGTGCCGGCGTTAAGCATGAACATTATATCTGGATCTTGTTTTATGCGAGATAGTTATTCATTTAAATCAGAGAATAATGGTTGTTCTATTTACATGAATAATATCTTTTATGGTCATGCACCCTTGATGAGTGGTCTATTTTTTACTAAATCTTGATAGTAGTGATACACATGTTCATAGTATTGAAGCCAAAAGATATAAGTTTAATAATGATACTGCAACTTATTTGTGGCACTGCCGTTTAGGTCATATTGGTGTAAAGCGCATGAAGAAACTCCATGGTGATGGGCTTTTGGAATCACTTGATTATGAATCACTTGATGCTTGCACTACAAAAAAAAGACACATCCGTGACATTTTGGGCCGAATGATTTTTTTCTGTCATACTTATGACACTTCTATGACGATAATTGTGACAAAACCCGGTATCATCACAGATGTGGTAGGCTCCTACTTCTATGACAAAAAATCATGACAGAAAATGGGCTTTTCGTCCTGGGCGGGCCGGAGACGCAGCTGCATGACATTCTTTGGGCCGTTCATGACAGAAAAAACCGTGGTAGAAGCAAGGGCGAGGAAAATATCAGGGTGTTCCCGGTTACGGTGGGTGGTCGGGGCCGAGCGATGCGCGTTTCTCTCGTACACGCACGCGCGTGGGTGCGAGTTGGGCTCTAACTGAACCCGAGCGAGGCGTTGGGCTCTAACTGAACCCGAGTGATTGCACTGCAGGCTACGCGTTACTGAACCCGAGCGATCGATCGATGGCTGTTAACTGAACCAGATCGAGCGATTCCTTCGCTACTGCTGCTAACTGAAGCCAATCGATGCCGCCTCTGGATGAACAGTGAGCGTTGCTGGGGGGTTTGGATGAACAGTTCCCGGTGGGGGTGGATGAACAGGACCCCGTGGTGTTGCCTCTGGATGAACATGACCCCGATCAATCGAGTCGGTTGGGGCTGGATGAACAGGACCCTGTGGAGGGCTGGATGAACAGGACCACCCTGTGGAGGGCTGGATGAATAGTAGATGGTGGAGGGCTGGATGAACAGTAGCCCGTGGAGGGGTGGTTGAACAGGAGCTCGTGGAGAGGGCTGGTTGAACAGTGGCCGGTGGAGTAGCGCGCGGTGGAGGCTGGATGAACAGGGGCCCGTGGATGAACAGTCGCAGGTGGAGGCTGGAGGAGGTCGATGGTGGATGAATAGTAGCCCGTGGAGGCTGGAGGGGTCGATGGTGGAGATGATAAGTATCCCGTGGAGTCCCGTTTTGCGGTACGCCACACCCCTCCCGATGAACAGGGCCCCCATTTCGACCATAGCGCTCCAACACAAGTCCGTTTCCTCCGTTTTGCGGTACGCCACACCCCTCTCGATCAACAGGACTCTGTTTCGACCGTAGGAGGTCCGTTTCCTCCGTTTTGAGGTATGCCAGACCCCTCCCAATGAACAGGATCCCGTTTCGAACGTGGCCGATCGAACACAAGGCCGTTTCCTCCGTTCTGCGGTACGACAGGCCTTGTTTCCATCGGCTGTTCCGTCCAAGCCGGTTGGCTCCCACGCGTTCCGTTGCCTCCCGATGAACACGACGCATTTCGCTGCCTCCCCATGAACACGATGACGACGCTGTTTCTCTATTCTGACCCAGCCATGTACACGAGCCCTGGCCGTACGTATGCGCGAGTAGGCGTTTGAGACCCCGCCCGTATGTACGTACGTGGCCGTATTTTCTTTCTTGCACACTGGCTGTTGTACATATGTATACATGCTACATGCGCGCCTCTACATCGACCAGTATGTACGTACACGTTCGCGACCAGAATGACAACGCTACGTACGCTTCGACCAGGTGGGTCCCGACTATCAGGCACTTCCTTGCGTGCGAAGATGTTGCTGGTGGGTCCCAGCAGTCAGGGGGCGAATCATTTTTTTTTGCCCGGACGCACTTCCTTGCGTGTGAAGATGTACCTGGTGGGTCCCAGCTACCAGGGGGAAACGTTTTTTTTTGCGAAATACAGTGGCCCGTCCGGTGGGTCCCCGCTATCAGGTGGAGGAATAATTATTTTGCGTGTAATAAGGAGGCACTTCCTTGCTGCGGCCGTGGACCCAACTGTCAGCCTCTCTGTTGGAAATATGCCCTAGAGGCAATAATAAAATGGTTATTATTGTATTTCCTTGTTCATGATAATTGTCTATTGTTCATGCTATAATTGTATTAACTGGAAACCATAATACATGTGTGAATACATAGACCACAACATGTCCCTAGTAAGCCTCTAGTTGACTAGCTCGTTGATCAATAGATGGTAATGGTTTCCTGACCATGGACATTGCATGTCATTGATAACGGGATCACATCATTAGGAGAATGATGTGATGGACAAGACCCAATCCTAAGCATAGCACAAGATCGTGTAGTTCGTTTGCTAAGAGCTTTTCTAATGTCAAGTATCATTTCCTTAGACCATGAAATTGTGCAACTCCCGGATACCGTAGGAACGCTTTGGGTGTACCAAACGTCACAACGTAACTGGGTAGCTATAAAGCTGCACTACAGGTATCTCCGAAAGTGTCTGTTGGGTTGGCACGAATCGAGACTGGGATTTGTCACTTCGTATGACGGAGAGGTATCTCTGGGCCCACTCGGTAATGCATCATCTTAATAAGCTCAATGTGACTAAGGAGTTAGCCACGGGATCATGCGTTATGGAACAAGTAAAGAGACTTGCCAGTAACGAGATTGAACGAGGTATTGGGATACCGACGATCGAATCTCGGGCAAGTAACATACCGATGGACAAAGGGAATTGTATACGGGATTGATTGAATCCCCGACATCGTGGTTCATCCGATGAGATCATCGTGGAACATGTGGGAGCCAACATGGGTATCCAGATCCCGCTGTTGGTTATTGGCCGGAGAACGTCCCGGTCATGTCTACATGGTTCCCGAACCCGTAGGGTCTACACACTTAAGGTTCGGTGACGCTAGAGTTGTTATGTGAAATAGTATGTGGTTACCGAAGGTTGTTCGGAGTCCCAGATGAGATCCTGGACATGACGAGGAACTCCGGAATGGTCCGGAGGTGAAGATCGATATATTGGACGAAGGGTATTGGAGTCCGGAATTGTTCTGGGAGTACCGGGTGACGACCAGCGTGACCGAAAGGTGTTTCGGAGGCCCCGACAAGCGTTGGGGGTCCTTATGGGCCAAGGGGAGGGGGCACACCAGCCCACTAAGGGGTTGTGCGCCCCTCCCAACCCCTCTCACGTGACGTGGAGAGGTGGGGGCGCCTCCCCTAGGGCAGCCACCCCTCCCGGATTGGGGGGCAAGTTTCCCAGGGGTGGGGGCGCTCAAACCCATCTAGGGTTTCCCCTGTGGCAGCCGCCCCTCCCCTGGGGAACCCTAGGGCGCCTCCTCCACCCCTCTTCCCCCTATATATAGTGAGGGAGAGAGAGGGCAGCCGCACCCTTTGCCTGGCGCAGCCCTCTCCTCCTCCAACTCCTCCTCCTCCGTAGTGCTTAGCGAAGCTCTACCGGAGAACCACGAGCTCCATTGCCACCATGCCGTCGTGCTGCTGGAGTTCTCCCTCAACTTCTCCTCTCCCCTTGCTGGATCAAGAAGGAGGAGACCTCCCCGGGCTGTACGTGTGTTGAACGCGGAGGCGCCGTCCGTTCGGCGCTAGATCGGATCTTCCACGATTTGAATCGCCGCGAGTACGACTCCATCAACCGCGTTCTTGTAACGCTTCCGCTTAGCGATCTTCAAGGGTATGAAGATGCACTCCCTCTCTCTCGTTGCTAGCATCTCCTAGATTGATCTTGGTGACACGTAGGAATTTTTTTGAATTATTACTACGTTCCCCAACAGTGGCATCATGAGCTAGGTCTATGCGTAGATTCTATGCACGAGTAGAATACAAAGTAGTTGTGGGCAATGATTTGTTCAATTTGCTTACCGTTACTAGTCTTATCTTGATTCGGCGGCATTGTGGGATGAAGCGGTCCGGACTGACCTTACACATACTCTTACGTGAGACAGGTTCCACCGACTGACATGCACTTGATGCATAAGGTAGCTAGCGGGTGTCTGTCTCTCCCACTTTAGTCGGATCGGATTCGATGAAGAGGGTCCTTATGAAGGGTAAATAGCAATTGGCATATCACCGTTGTGGTTTTGCGTAGGTAAGAAACGTTCTTGCTAGAAACCCATAGCAGCCACGTAAAACATGCAACAAGAATTAGAGGACGTCTAACTTGTTTTTGCAGGGTATGCTATGTGATGTGATATGGCCAAAAGAATGTAGTGAATGATATATATGTGATGTATGAGATTGATCATGTTCTTGTAATAGGAATCACGACTTGCATGTCGATGAGTATGACAACCGGCAGGAGCCATAGGAGTTGTCTTAATTTATTGTATGACCTGCGTGTCAATGAAAACGCCATGTAATTACTTTACTTTATTGCTAACCGTTAGCCATAGTAGTAGAAGTAATAGTTGGCGAGACGACTTCATGAAGACACGATGATGGAGATCATGATGATGGAGATCATAGTGTCATGCCGGTGACGAAGGTGATCATGCCACGCCTCGAAGATGGAGATCAAAAAGGCGCAAGATGATATTGGCCATATCATGTCACTTTATGATTTGCATGTGATGTCTGTCATGTTTACATCTTATTTGCTTAGAACGACGGTAGCATAAATAAGATGATCCCTCACTAAAATTTCAAGAAATGTGTCCCCCCTAACTGTGCACCGTTGCGAAGGTTCGTTGTTTCAAAGCACCACGTGACGATCGGGTGTGATAGATTCTAACGTTCGCATACAACGGGTGTAAGCCAGATTTACACATGCGAAACACTTAGGTTGACTTGATGAGCCTAGCATGTACAGACATGGCCTCGGAACACAAGAGACCGAAAGGTCGAACATGAGTCGTATAGTGGATACGATCAACATGAAGATGTTCACCGATGATGACTAGTCCGTCTCACGTGATGATCGGACATGGCCTAGTTGACTCGGATCATCTATCACTTAGATGACTAGAGGGATGTCTATCTGAGTGGGAGTTCATTAAATAATTTGATTAGATGAACTTAATTATCATGAACATAGTCAAAAGGTCTTTGCAAATTATGTCGTAGCTTACGGTTTAGTTCTACTGTTTAAGATATGTTCCTAGAGAAAATTTAGTTGAAAGTTGATAGTAGCTATTATGCGGACTGGGTCCGTAAACTAAGGATTGTCCTCATTGTTGCGCAGAAGGATTATGTCCTCAATGCACCGCTCAATGTGCTGAACCTCGAGCGTTGTCTGTGGATGTTGCGAACATCTGACATACACGTTTTGATGACTACGTGATAGTTCAGTGCGTAATGTTAAACGGTTTATAATTGAGGCACCGAAGACATTTTTGAAACATCGCGGAACATATGAGATGTCCCAAGAGCTGAAATTGGGATTTCAGGCTCGTGCCCACGTCAAGAGGTGTGAGACCTCCGACAAGTTTCTTAAGCCTGCAAACTAAGGGAGAAAAGCTCAATCGTTGAGCATGTGATCAGATTGTCTGAGTACTACAATCGGTTGAATCGAGTGGGAGTTAATCTTCCAGATGAGATAGTGATGGTTCTCCAAAGTCACTGCCACCAAGCTACTAGAGCTTCGTGATGAACTATAACATATCAGGGATAGATATGATGATCCTTGAGCTATTCGCGATGTTTGACACCGCGAAAGTAGAAATCAAGTAGGAGCATCAATTGTTGATGGTTAGTAAAACCACTAATTTCAAGAAGGGCAAGGGCAAGAAGGGATACTTCATGAGACGGCAAATCAGTTGCTGCTCTAGTGAAGAAACCCAAGGTTGAACCCAAACCCGAGACTAAGTGCTTCTGAAATGAGGGGAACGGTCACTGAAGCAGAACTACCCTAGATACTTTGTAGATGAGAAGGCTGGCAAGGTCGACAGAAGTATATTGGATATACATTATATTAATGTGTACTTTACTAGTACTCCTAGTAGCACCAGGGTATTAGATACCGGTTCGGTTGCTAAGTGTTAGTAACTCGAAATAAAAGGCTACGGAATAAACGGAGACTAGCCAAAGGTGAGATGACGATATGTGTTGGAAGTGTTTCCAAGGTTGATGTGATCAAACATCGTACGCTCCCTCTACCATCGGGATTGGTGCTAAACCTAAATAATTGCTATTTGGTGTTTGCGTTGAGCATAGACATGATTGGATTATGTTTAACGCAATACGGTTATTCATTTAAGGAGAATAATGGTTACTCTGTTTATTTGAATAATACCTTCAATGGTCTTGCACCTAAAATGAATGGTTTATTGAATCTCGATTGTAGTGATACACATGTTCATGCCAAAAGATATAAGATAGTAATGATAGTACCACCTACTTGTGGCACTGCCATTTGAGTCATATTGGTATAAAAACGCATGAAGAAGCTCCATGTTGATGGATCTTTGGACTCACTCGTTTTTTGATAAGTTTGAGACATGCGAACCATGTCTATTGGTATATACGCATGAAGAAACTCCATGCAGATGGATCGTTTGGACTTACTTGATTTTGAATCACTTGAGACATGCAAATCATACCACATAGGCAAGATGACTGAAAGGCCTCGTTTTCAGTGAGATGCAACAAAAGAGCAACTTGTTGGAAGTAATACATTTGATGTGTGCAATCCAATGAGTGCTGAGGCACGCAGTGAATATCGTTATGCTCTTACTTCACAGATGATTTGAGTAGATTCTGAGTATATTTACTTGATGAAACACAAGTCTGAATTATTGAAAGGTTTAAGTAATTTCAAAGTGAAGTTGAAGATCGTCGTGACAAGAGGATAAAATGTCTATGATATGATCATAGAGATGAATATCTGAGTTACGAGTTTGATACACAATTAAGACATTGTGGAAATTGTTTCACAACTAATACCGCCTGGAACACCATAGTGTGATGGTGTGTCCGAACATCATAACTGCACCCTATTGGATATGGTGCATACCATGATGTGTCTTATCGAATTACCACTATCGTTTATGGGTTAGGCATTAGAGACAATCGCATTCACTTTAAATAGGGCACCATGCAATTCCGTTGAGACGACACCGTATGAACTATGGTTTAGAGAAACCTAAGCTGTCGTTTCTTAAAAGTTTGGGGCTGCGACGCTTATGTGAAAAAGTTTTAGGCTGATAAGCTCGAACCCAAAGAGGATAAATGCATCTTCATAGAATACCCAAAACAGTTGGGTATACCTCCTATTTCAGATCTGGAAGCAAAAGTGATTGTTTCTAGAAACGGGTCCTTTCTCGAGGAAAAGTTTCTCTCAAAAGAATTGAGTGGGATGATGGTGGAGACTTGATGGGGTTATTGAACCGTCACTTCAACTAGTGTGTAGCAGGGCACAAGAAGTTGTTCCTATGGCACCTACACCAATCGAAGTGGAAGCTTATGATAGTGATCATGAAACTTCGGATCAAGTCACTACCAAACCTCGTAGGTCGACAAGGATGTGTACTACTTTAGAGTGGTACGTAATCCTGTCTTGGAAGTCATGTTGCTAGACAACAATGAACCTACGAGCTATGGAGAAGCGATGGTGGGCCCAGATTCCGACGAATGGCTCGAGGCCATAAAATCCGAGAGAGGATCCATGTATAAAACGAAGTATAGACTTTGGAAGAACTACTTGATGGTCGTAAGGCTGTTGGGTGTAGATGGATTTTAAAAGGAAGACCGACAATGATGGTAAGTGTCACCATTAAGAAAGCTCGACTTGTCGTTAAGATGTTTTCCGACAAGTTCAAGGAGTTGACTACGATGAGACTTTCTCACTCGTAGAGATGCTAAGAGTCTGTTGGAATTATATTAGCAGTTACTGCATTATTTATGAAATCTTGCAGATGGGATGTCAAAACATTGTTTCCTCGACGATTTTCTTGAGGAAAGGTTGGATGTGATACAACCAGAAGGTTTTGTCAATCCTGAAAGATGCTAACAAATATGCAAAGCTCCAGCAATCCTTCTAAGGACTGGAGTAAGCATCTCGGAGTTGGAATGTATGCTTTGATGAGATGATCAAAGATTTTGGGTTTATACAAAGTTTATGAGAAACTTGTATTTCCAAAGAAGTGAGTGGGAGCACAATAGAATTTTTGATGAGTACATGTTGTTAACATATTGTTGATCAGAAATGATGTAGAATTTCTGGACAGCATACAGGGTTATTTGAAAAGTGTTTTTCAATGGAAAACCTGGATTAAGCTACTTGAACATTGAGCATCAAGATCTATAAGGATAGATCAAAAACGCTTAATAGTACTTTCAAATGAATACATACAGTGACAAGATTTTGAAGGAGTTCAAAATAGATCAGCAAAGGAGTTCTTGGCTGTGTTACAAGGTGTGAGTATTGAGTAAGACTCAAGACCTGACCACGGCAGAAGAGAGAGAAAGGATGAAGGTCGTCCCCTATGCTTTAGACGTAGGCTCTACAGTATGCTATGCTGTGTACCGCACCTGAAGTGTGCCTTGCCATGAGTCAGTCAAGGGGTACAAGAGTGATCTAGGAATGGATCACATGACAGCGGTCGAACTTATCATTAGTATCTAGTGGACTAAGGAATTTTCACGATTATGGAGGTGGAAAAAGAGTTCGTCGTAAAGGGTTACGTCGATGCAAACTTTGACACTAATCCAGATGACTCTGAGTAGTAAACCGGATTCGTATAGTAGAGCAGTTATTTGGAATAGCTCCAAGTAGCGCGTGGTAGCTGCATCTACAAGATGACATAGAGATTTGTAAAGCACACACGGATCTGGAAGGTTCAGACCCGTTGACTAATAACCTCTCTCACAAGCGAGATATGAACAAACCCCATGGGTGTTGGATTCATTACAATCACATAGTGATGTGAACTAGATTATTGACTCTAGTGCAAGTGGGAGACTGTTGGAAATATGCCCTAGAGGCAATAATAAAATGGTTATTATTGTATTTCCTTGTTCATGATAATTGTCTATTGTTCATGCTATAATTGTATTAACTGGAAACCGTAATACATGTGTGAATACATAGACCACAACATGTCCCTAGTAAGCCTCTAGTTGACTAGCTCATTGATCAATAGATGGTAATGGTTTCCTGACCATGGACATTGGATGTCATTGATAACGGGATCACATCATTAGGAGAATGATGTGATGGACAAGACCCAATCCTAAGCATAGCACAAGATCGTGTAGTTTGTTTGCTAAGAGCTTTTCTAATGTCAAGTATCATTTCCTTAGACCATGAGATTGTGCAACTCCTGGATACCGTAGGAATGCTTTGGGTGTACCAAACGTCACAACGTAACTGGGTGGCTATGAAGGTGCACTACAGGTATCGACGAAAGTGTCTGTTGGGTTGGCACGAATCGAGACTGGGATTTGTCACTCCGTATGATGGAGAGGTATCTCTAGGCCCACTCGGTAATGCATCATCTTAATGAGCTCAATGTGACTAAGGAGTTAGCCACGGGATCATGCATTACGGAACGAGTAAGGAGACTTGCCGGTAACGAGATTGAACGAGGTATTGGGATACCGACGATCGAATCTCGGGCAAGTAACATACCGATGGACAAAGGGAATTGTATACGGGATTGATTGAATCCCCGACATCGTGGTTCATCTGATGAGATCATCGTGGAACATGTGGGAGCCAACATGGGTATCCAGATCCTGCTGTTGGTTATTGGCCGGAGAACGTCTCGGTCATGTCTACATGGTTCCCGAACCCGTAGGGTCTACACACTTAAGGTTCGGTGACGCTAGAGTTGTTATGGGAAATAGTATGTGGTTACCGAAGGTTGTTCGGAGTCCCGGATGAGATCCTGGACATGACAAGGAACTCCGGAATGGTCCGGAGGTGAAGATCGATATATTGGACGAAGGGTATTGGAGTTCGGAATTGTTCTGGGAGTACCGGGTGACGACCAGCGTGACCGAAAGGTGTTTCGGAGGCCCCGGCAAGCGTTGGGGGGCCTTATGGGCCAAGGGGAGGGGGCACACCAGCCCACTAAGGGGCTGTGCGCCCCTCCCAACCCCTCTCACATAACGTGGAGAGGTGGGGGCGCCTCCCCTAGGGCAGCCACCCCTCCCGGATTGGGGGGCAAGTTTCCTAGGGGTGGGGGCGCCCAAACCCATCTAGGGTTTCCCTTGTGGCCGCCGCCCCTCCCCTGGGGAACCCTAGGGCGCCTCCTCCACCCCTCTTCCCCCTATATATAGTGAGGGAGAGAGAGAGGGCAGCCGCACCCTTTGCCTGGCGCAGCCCTCTCCTCCTCCAACTCCTCCTCCTCCTCCGTAGTGCTTAGCGAAGCTCTGCCGGAGAATCACGAGCTCCATTGCCACCATGCCGTCGTGCTGCTAGAGTTCTCCCTCAACTTCTCCTCTCCCCTTGCTGGATCAAGAAGGAGGAGACGTCCCCGGGCTGTACGTGTGTTGAACGCGGAGGCGCCGTCCGTTCGACGCTAGATCGGATCTTCCGCGATTTGAATCGCCGCGAGTACGACTCCATCAACCGCGTTCTTGTAACGCTTCCACTTAGCGATCTTCAAGGGTATGAAGATGCACTCCCTCTCTCTCGTTGCTAGCATCTCCTAGATTGATCTTGGTGACACGTAGGAATTTTTTTGAATTATTACTACGTTGCCCAACACTCTCCACGTACAGTCCACGTCCGATGGAAGCCGTTCCTTGACCACGTTGACCACGCCGCGCCGAGAGAACCAAGGCGGTGGACGACGGCGAGGCCTAGGAAGGGGAAGATGCGGAGCCAGGGAAGACGCGACAGTGGATGCCCACGCTTAGAGGAGTATGAGGGTTCACTGGTTCGCTGCGGTGTGAGGCTGTTGTCGCCGCAGAATAACAGGGGGTGTGGGTGAGTAGAGGGATGGCCTGGCCAGCGGTGGGAGTAGTAGGGGCGGTGAGGCCTCCACGGCATCTTAGCCGGCCACGGGAGGCAGGAGCACGAGGCACGACCGGCGCTGATTTGGGCGGCTGGAGCAAGAAGACCAGAGGTTGAAGAAGCACTACGGCCGTTGGATGGACATCGTACGGTCACTAGAGCTAGAATCGTGCATATTGACTAAGTTGACAAAGCCCTCCGTCCCCGTCAACTTAGTAGGCCCACAAGTCAGTCTGCCACTATACTGGGTCCCAGCTAGCAGGGGGAGTATTCATTTTTTTGCGTAATAAGGAGGCACTTCCTTGCGTGCGAAGATATAGCTGGTGGGTCCGAGCTGTCAGCGGCGGTAATGTTTTTTCGTGAAATACAGAGGCCCTTTCGGTGGGTCCCAGATGTCAGGTGGAGGAATCATTATTTTGCGCGTAATAAGGAGGCATTTCCTTGCGTGCGGCCATGGACCCAGCTGTCAGCCTCTCCACGTACAGTCCACTTCAGATGCATGTCGGTCGTTGACCACGTTGACCAGGCTGCGCTGAGAGCACCAGGGCGATGGACGACGGCGAGGCCTAGGAAGGGAATGACACAGAGCCAGGGAAGACTCGGCAGTTGTTTCCCATGCGGAGGGGAGTACGACTGTACGAGGGTTTACTAGTTCGTCTGTCGTCGCCGGAGAATAACAGCAGGTGTGAGTGAGTAGAGGGATGGCTAGGCCAGCGATGGGAGTACGGTAGGGCGGTAAGGCTTGCGCGGCAGCACAGCCGGCCGCAGGGAGGAGGGAGCAGGCAGTCCCGCCGGCGCTTGTTTGAGCGGCTGGAGCAGGAAGAGCAGATATTGAAGAAGCACGACGGCCGTTGGATGGACATCCAACAGTCACTGCTTGTGCATCAACCTTTTTTTAGGAAAGCCTCAAATCTGTGGAAAATAGCATACATCCCATCTGCCATTATTTCTAATAATTTACAGCCCATTTGCTAATTCTTAAGGGTTTTTTGGAGCCCATATTCTTTTTGTTAGCATTACAACCCATATTGTGGCCACGGTTAAAAAATTATACGAAATTTTGCATATTTCGGTCCGGTCTGAACTGTTTTTAATCCCGAAATTTCGAGTCACATTCAAACTGATTTTAAAAATAAATGTATATCAATATAAAATCCAACAAATTGTTCACGCATAAAAATCAATGCAATTTAAAATCTCGAAATGAAAAAAAGAAATTTGAAACTAATTGCCAGTTTGATGTGTTTTAAAAATGTATAGCCCATTTCTCATTACTGATAGGCCATTTTCTCAGCCAGCCGAATGAAGCTCTCCTCGTCTTGAAAGATTTGTAGCCCAACAGGCCTGACAAAGCGACTTATTTGGCAAATCACAAAAAAACTGGGCTAGGCATTTTTAGAAAGAAAAAAAAACTACTGGGCTGGTCTGTGGTAAACATAAAAGAGAAGGCTGTCTAGACAAGCCAGAGTGCCCCGCACAGCCCAGTTGACACCCTGCTTCCGTCTCAAAAACAAATTAGATAAATGCCACTCCAATTATGGCAATTCATAAAAATACCACTGCAATTTCCAAACTTTGAAAAATGCCACTGCAATTTTTGCAAACTTTGGAAAACGCCACTGTAATTTGCAAACTTTGAAAAACGCCACTCCAGACTTCAAAAAATGCCACTGGAAATGGCATGAAATGGCATTTTTCAAAGTTTGGAAATTGCAGTGGCATTTCTCGGAAACACCAGATTTGGAGTGGCATTTATCAAATTAACCCAAAACAAAAAAACTGGGCGAGCTGCTGGGTCCCTGGTGTCAGCCGCTCGTTGTGCAATTCTCTCGTTTATTGACTACGTTGACAATGGCATGGGACCCAGATATCAGAAATCCATTAGGAGGAGCCATTTTTTATTGGCTTGAAATAAGGAGGCACTTGCTTGCGTACTGCCATGACCTTGGCGGGTCCCTGCTGTCATCCTGTCCACGTAAAATCATCTCCTGATTGTGTACGCGTCAACTTGGTAGGCCCACAAGTCAGCCTCTAAACCCGTGGAGGACAAATACAACCCATTTAAAAAATAACAGCCCATTCCATACGTTCAAACAGAAAGTTCAACATTCAGAGCAAAGTAACAGGTCTGATCCACATATAGAATACTGAACTTCCACGTTGACAACCATCATAGCCAAGTTAACTATCTACTCCCACTAATACTCTAGTAGCGTACAAGTACTAACTTACTCTTAGCTAACTAGACGATGCCGGCCGCCATCTACGGTACATGCTAAACGCCGGCACCGGCGTCCTCCGCCTCGCCTCGGACTTGCCAGAGGTGCGATAGTGCGTGGTGCTCGCGCGCATTGGCCCTTTCCATGCCGGCGTGGTCCACCGAAGCTTCAGCTTCTAAGCGGGAAACCCACTTGACGAGCTGGTAGTAAAAATCGGCGTCGCAAACGCGTGCGTGCCCGACAGCCTCCAGGGCTATTTGTCGGGCGCCGGCCTCCACATAGTCGGCCCAGTTGCGGGCGCTCTACTCACGACTCAGAGCGTCGGTGCGCTACTGCTCCATGTCCCGCTGGCAGCGCAAATCGGCGATACGCTGCTCCTCCGCCAAGCGGTCGCGCTCCAACAACTCCTGCTCCTCCGCCAGGTGGTCGCGTTCGAACAAGTCCTCGATCTCCGCATTGCCATCTAAAGACCGATAGAATGCCTCCTCCCTCGTCTGCCTTCCGGTGAAAAACCGAACACTAGTTCCGGCGGTGACCGCCTCCGGCCTCGCCTATCGTGGACGGGTGGGGGCATGGCGGACGTGGCGAGAGCGAGGATAAGTGGCGAGCGACGTCGAGCCGGTGGGGTCTTATGAGGATAGGGCGAGTTGGGTCACGGTGCCACCGGAGAAGGCCGGGAAATAGTACTTATAGGCGGAAGGTAGCGCGACGGTCATCAGAATTCAATGCATAAGCAGGCATGGCTTAGCGCGCCAGCTTGCCGTGGAAAACTACAGAAACTGAAATTATGACTGTGCCGTCCCGTCCCGTCCGTGCTAGGTCGCACGCCGGCATGACGGTCAAACGAGTGCACTCGAATCATCTCCCTCCTTGTCAATAATGATTCCACGGATTTAAAAGGCCCGCAACAGTTAAAGCGCATCTTTTTTTGCATCAGTTAGCTGCCTTAATTACGGCCGGCTGCATGCAGGCACTCAGAATCCCTCGTAGCCAGTACGCAGAGCAGCATGCAACGATTCGCAACCGAGGGCATTACTTGATGAACTTTAGCTGGGAGATAAGGCATTTGTGAACGTTTTCGCTGGCAGTTTCTTCAGATTCGCATGGCATTTTCTTCAGATTAGCTTGTCAGTTTCTTCAAAGGTAGGCATTTTTATTCAAAAAACTGCCACTTTGGATCTTGCGTCGCAATTAAAACTGCCAGGAGCGCATTAGTAGGCTAGCTAGTGATCGATCAGTAACTTGTACCCATCTGGGAAAATGATGACAGATCTAGAAAAAACATTTGTTCTTCCAACTAACATGGATGCTTCTCTTGGCCAACATTCAGTACAGACTGAAAGACAATTTTTTTGTGAAGTCTACAATTCCTCTTGCAAACGTAAGTGGTTTCACCAACAGCTGGAACCATGAGAATGAACCACACATCATGGAGGAACATCCACTGCAATATGATTTGCTCTTCTCTCGATCACACGGCGAGACTATTTTCGGAATACAAACTTTAACTTAGGCAAAATGATGCCCATTGTATAATCAGACCAAAGCAATGAAGCACCTAGTGTTGGCCAATAAATAGTACAGTACTACTTTTCTGCAGTCCATGAAGTGACTATCCAATCTTTCTGTGTCTATTTTCAAATGGCACTGCATGCAGTGACTATACTATTCTCTTGTGCAGTTCAACCAAAATTGCGGTCACTTTGTGTGTTCGCCAAATAGCAACGGGCAGACATCTCTGTCTGCACAAATATCAAGCAGCTAGTAAACATATACCCACCTTGTATTTTTGGTTTAAACATGTCTCTTCCGCTTAGCATCTGTCATGTTTTGCACTGGACAATTTGATACAGTCATGTTTTGCCCTGGACAATTTCATACTAAATTGATTTGCTGGTTCAGAGAAGAAATATAGCACCTATTCTTCATCATACCAAGGATATCCATGTTCGCAGTGATGGAAGAGGTGAAATCGATACAACCGAAATTGAGCATCCAATCATTGAATCTTGTCCTGCACCTCCAATGTAGGTCCCCCCTGCCAATAAATTCACATGCAAACCACTAGTATTACTATCTAATGATAGTACAAAAATAGTAGCAATATAGTAGCAAGCCATGTACCTTCGTAATGAACAACTCATAGTGCCACCAATTGGATATAAAGGTTTGGAAGAAAACATGCTCCTAATGTTGAACCAGTTGGACTTTTTGTGCAGTTCCACTAAAATCGAGCATCCCTGTTTGCATAGATATTGAAAGTGTGATTACTATAAAAGTGGCACTAGTTGAAGCATAGACTCACAAATATAAGCATTCCAATTTCTTAATGGGAAAAGGTAGCAAGAATATTTCTAACCACCTGTTTGAAGGAATAAATAAGGCAACAGCGGCTGATGTTAGAAAGGCATATATAGTTCTTTCTGAAAGAATGATCGATTCCTGACCTTTCCTCTTCTTTTAAGCATATTTTGTGCAGTTCAACTAAAATAAAATGCCATCACCGCCTTGACAATTCAGTGACACTGTACAAAAGGAAATGACTTAACATTACTTCATGATGTCAGGTATGTAGTCGACAGGCATTAGAGACAAACATACAGACCTCCTCCGATAACATAATGAACATTAATTTTAACAAAGGTGTGACTAACTTTACCGGGATAATTTGATTGAACTCTACACCCTCTATTCCTTAATATAAGACGTTTTCGCGGTTCAATTTAAAGTACCCAAACGTCTAGTATTTAGAAAAATAGGTAGTAGTTTTCTTGAGCACATATCTGGGAAAGCTTGCCACACTTTATTTATGTCCATACGCTAATGCAACACCATTTGAATACTACAAATATACACTAATCCAGTGGCTAGTGCAATAGTAGAGTAGTTATTTATTACAGGGTACAGTACAATGGTTTTACTGAACAGATTTCAATAAACTCTAGCACTGGAAGATTTCTATAAGAATTAACAATACAAAATGTAAAGGTAACAAGTTTCAGCATTGGTATACTAGCTGTGCATGAGCATTAAACCAAATAAAAAAGTCTGAAGGTAACTAGCATTATTAACTAATGACAGTATAAAAAATTTGCAAACCATGTACCTCCAAGGTAAATATCATTTCGAACTCGGGGGGACCTTAAAAATTGCTATCCCAATCTTGATAATCGATCAAACATAAAAACTTGATCGAACGAATCAAGAGAACAGCCGAAGGAGGAGGTGCCCACTCTTGACCTTTCCTCTTGTCTTCATAATTTTTTGTGCAGTTTAACCAAAATAAAATGACATCAGCACCTTGGCATTTTGGTGACACTGTACAAAAAAATTAACTTATCTCATGAAAGTGAGGTATGTAATCTATAAGCATTAATAGTGCAAAAATCTGAAGGTAGTAACAAGTTTCATTGTTGGTATACTGGCTGTGCAACAGCATTAGAATGCCTTAGCTAAAAAATCTTTAATACATCCACAATCAATAGCTAACCATGAAATAATCCAGTGACATTAAATGGCATTGCTTAAATCTATCGGTGGCATTAGACTGAGTGCGGCATTAGTTAAATGTGGCATCACTTTAGCAGTAGCATTGCTTGACTTGACTACTGGCGTTATACTAACAGCAAAAAAGTGACAATAAGAGCATGGGAGGCCCATTCAGACAGTGGGCGCACCAGTACGATGTACCTCCACGGACGCATAGAGTGGTGAGGGAGGTATGGTTGCCCAGAGCAACAAATATCCAGGCAGCATATGTGGATTACGTCCCATTTTTGTTCTCTTTAGCCACCTTTTTCTATGTGAGGACAACAAACTGATCGACCTGGTCATTCTCTATTGCGTTGTCATGCCTTTCTACCCTTCTTCAACCAAGAGACACGAGACTCATTCCTTAGCTACTGATCTTCCCCTTTTCAACCTAGATGCGGGTTCGATGCCTACTCTCTTGGACAGTACAGTCTCCCTTCCTTTCCTTATTCAACCCAGACATGGATTAGTCTGCATGAAGTAGTGTTTCCTTTAATAGTGCAAATTAAGGTTTTCGTCTGCGTGACCAGCAGGGCAGAGGATAGCAAATTGAGAAGATAGTGGAGTGCAAAAAGATCCACATGTAGCGACGTGGCAGATGGGGCAATAGAACAAGGGTATGGTTCAAAAAGAGGTAGCATACCTGAGGGTTGGCAGGAAGTGGCTTCGCTTGTGGTCGTCGTCCTCCGCACGCACTACGGCAGCGAGCTTGGGGACGGAGGCTATCCCGCGCGGGCGCTAGGTCTGAGAGGACGGCCTTGTCGTCAGTGCGTGACCTCGCTCTCCGATGACGAGTGCGTCAACGCTGCACGTCCTTTTCTTCCCCGGCGGATCTGTGACCATCGGTGAGGAGGGAGAGAGAGGCCATCTTTTATAGATCTGGAGAGAGGGTGATAGTGTGAGAAGCAAGTGGGCAGCCCTTAGCAAGAAAGCTCTGAAGCTCCAGCCTGTATATCTTTTTTATACTACTAGTACTAGAGGTGGAGTAGTGGTAGAGTAGTTTATATTTTCTCTGCAAACAGTACCAGTTAGTCGTGCTTCAAAACTGAACGGAACGCCATTAAAAAAATAAAGTCGAGAAATACTGCGGCACCTCGGGCCAACGCGGCCAGATCACATTTTGCACGAGAAATTACACACCATGTTTCGTTGACATGTGGTCCCGTTCCATCATGTCAGTGAGACGATGGCGAGTCCTTTTGTACAATTTCCGAAAGGACGTGTAGGCTGGGGCGCCTCTTCATGTACCGTGGCAAACTAGCAACCGTCCACCGACTCTTCGCCTTTCCCTCTCGATTTGGAACTGTTGTCGCACGCTCTTCCTCCCTCCTCCATTTGCCTTCACCCTTCCTTCTACCATTGTTCGACCATCTTCTCCATGGAGGGAACAAGCCGGAAATGACCCCGTTATTCTTGCCCCGATCTGAAAGATGACGTGGTGGGGGAACTCATTGATTGGTGCGACGTCATCACCTCGGCTAGCATGGCAGGTTCGTTCAAGACCATTCTCGACTCAACTAATAACATCATTACAAGGAACCCAAGGGTCCAGGAGCGGTTTGATCTCCCTTATCTTCTTTGCTATAAGCCTGTTCGCATGGGCGCGGACGGCGGAGGCCTCGCCTTGTGCAAGTTGATGCCGCTTGATAATGATACGTGTGATGTCAAGATGCCATCGCTTAAGGGTAAGTACTGGGCTGGCGCAAATGGAGATTGGGTTGTTTATATTGGGTACAATTGCGAGTGGGAACTTGTGAATGTGTACAATCGTCAGCGGATTCCACTTTCAAAAATCTCAGAGTGCCCTGAGGTTGAGCACACAGATGATCTACGTACGTTTTAAAATACGATCATGGTGGCTGTCGTCTACGGAAGATAGCAATTTGTCGAGTTCCCAACCGCTCTTGGAATTACAAGAACTATGAAGTTGTTGCTATGTTTGATAAGCTTGTTGCCGTCGTTACTGATTCCACTGTTCGTCCATGGATATTGCTCAAAAATCAGTTTATGTACATGGATGAGTACTGTGATGCAATTGAATACGAGGATCTTGTGTTTGCTGCCACCACTCGTGGCACTGTTTTTGCATGGGATCCTCGTAGTTTCGGTAGGTTTGTCTTCCATCGTAATTATAATTGTTTCAGCCACATGCATGCGGGTTAGCAAGTTTCCCTTTACTAATTAACCTTCTTGTGTTTCCAAGGTCCTGTGAACATTCCACCACCTATACTTGAAATTTTTTATAACCAAGGGGAAGATGACTATGGTGATGATCACGAGAAAGAGGACGAGCAGAACTTATATACTCAGTGGCGCCTGGCAACTAATTCCGATGGGTCACCTCTTCTTGTCTGTATACAGTGCACTGAGATTGTTACTACTGAGGGAGCACGTGTTGTCTCCCATGGTCGCCCTCTCCGGACCTATTCCAACGCCTGTTGCAGGGTATTCGGGATGGATATTAGTGTGCTAGCACCAACACCTTCTCCCTGGTTCAGTATTGATAGTCTTGGAGAAAACTCGCTCTTCCTTGGACCAAACTATCCAATGATGGTGAAAGGCGATCCGGCTGCTGTTGACACAACATTACTACCATTTATGAGAAGCAACTGTATCTATACCTCGGACATTGCGGTGGTTCCCTACCCTGGTCCTGATATATGCCGCTTCAGCCTGGATGACCAGTCCTGCGTTGCTCTCGATATTGACAATAGCTAGCCCTTCCCAGAGCACCTATGGTTCAAAGCAAGCGTTTCCAACACCGAGAATTGGTTGAGTTGAAGTTCATTTCATTGCTTGTTATTTGTTGTGTGATGAAAACTTCAGTATTTACTAGAATGTTTTGTTGGAAATAATCTATAATCCAACATGTATCCTAGTTGTCGTTGTGTGTTCATGACTTGTTGTATGTAATGAATGGTACATTTGCAAATGCATGTCATAGACTCAATTTATGAATGGTTTTCAAGTCACTTCTTGGAGTGTGAGTACCGTAGTAGTATAGCCACCATCCGGTTAGTATATGAAGTTGCCACATCACATAGAGCCAACCTAATATTGGAGTATGCTAGCCCTCCACCGGCGCGCCGCTTCAAATGGCGGACGAAGTGAGAGGTCGCGTCACCTTGTGTCGAGATCTGAGATACCACGTGTACCAGATGAATGACTCCAAGTTCAACCACCGTGATGCTAGGTGCGAGCCGAGGAACACTGTTGGAGAGACCCCCCTCATAATTTTCCTTCATTGGTCGTTTGATTCATAGGATAGAATGCTATAGGATTTTTTCCCTATCTAATCATGTTTTAATTGGCAATCTAGCATCCACTCCAACTTTTGTTTCACTTCCTTTGTTCCTACGAAGAGAGTACTTGCTCTAAATGATGTGCCGCTGCAAGAGCCGCCTATATTAATTAACCATGCTCTAAAAAGGTGGACCAGCTTTGGCTATAGTAGTACTGTACTAGGTTAGTAGGTGACCTTGCACTTGGCTCTTCTCCTCTTCCGGAAGTCGAACAATAATGATGGTACTACAATAGTACTTCTGGCAATCTGACACCAAATGAACTGCTGCACGTCCACCGCTTGTAAGCAAAAGTTTCTCCTCGTGCTGCGAGCCACTGCGCACGTGTTGGCGAGGGAGAAGGCGTAGTAAGCAAGCTTCTCGTTGTTCTGCGAGTTGATGGGACACATCAAAGTTACGTATTTATTAGTACTCTCTTCAAAAAGGGCCGACCATGTCCATGGCTACCATCCCGTGCTCTGTCATTGAGTACATGCACTATTCACGTGCCATCGAGGAGAAAAAATATCGCGTAGTACTAGGTGCCATCGAAGTGCACGACTCACTTACGCACTGCATATCTCCATTTTCTTGCATGACACGCCACCTTGATGCTAGATGTCCCGTGTGTCATGGAGGCATATAGTATGATTTTGTAAAATGGAGGCATATAGATGTCCCGCGTGTCGGCAAAAGGATGAACAAAGCACATGTCTTAAATGAAAGAGTGGAAGAACATAGATTCCCGACGACCGAGAAGGAGCAACAAACCTCGGGGTGGAGCGTCTGCACTCATAATCTTTTATATTATCTAGCGATATAAAATCAACCAAATCTCTCCATGTTCCTATACCATTCTATAGTATGAGAATAACTTTGAACCTAAGCCATTGATTCACTCTATCCAATGGTCATAGTTGGAAAATCCAAACAAAACCAAGCATTGGATCAACTCTTTTTTCGAGATCAACTCTTTTAGCACTTAGATTGTTGCCGCCTGCCCACCTAGCCCACCTATATATCCGCTCATGTGTGATGACCACAGGAGCTATCCACTCAGATTGTATGTTAAAAAAATAAAGGTCGATAACTAATGCGGCACCTCGGGCCAATGCGGCCAGATCGCATTTTGCACGAGAAATTACACACCATGTTTCGTTGACATGTGGTCCTGTTCCAACATGTCAGTGAGACGACGACGAGTCCTTTTGTACAATTTCCGAAAGGACGTGTAGGCCGGGGCGCCTCTTCGTGTACCGTGGCAAACTGGCAACCGTCCACCGACTCTTCGCCTTTCCCTCTCGATTTGGAAATGCTATGGCACGCTCTTCCTCCCTCCTCCATTTGCATTCACCCTTCCTTCTTCCATTGTTCGATCGTCTTCTCCATGGAGGGAACAAGCCGAAAATGACCCCGTTATTCTTGCCCCGATCTGAAGGATGATGTGGTGGGGGAACTCATTGATCGGTGCGACATCATCACCTCGGCTAGCATGGCAGGTTCGTTCAAGACCATTCTCGACTCAACTAATAACATCATTACAAGGAACCCAAGGGTCCAGGAGCGGTTTGATCTCCCTTATCTTCTTCGCTATAAGCCTGTTCGCATGGGCGCGGACGACGGAGGCCTTGCCTTGTGCAAGTTGATGCCGCTTGATAATGATACGTGTGATGTCAAGATGCCATCGCTTAAGGGTAAGGCCTGGGCTGGCACAAATGGAGATTGGGTTGTTTATATTGGGTACAATTGCGAGTGGGAACTTGTGAATGTGTACACTCGTCAGCGGATTCCACTTCCAAAAATCTCAGAGTGCCCTGAGGTTGAGCACACAGATGATCTACGTACGTTCAAATACGATCATGGTGGCTGTCGTCAACGGAAGATAGCAATTTGTCGAGTTCCCAACCGCTCTTGGAATTACAAGAACTATGAAGTTGTTGCTATCTTCGACAAGCTTGTTGCCGTCCTTCGTGGTTCGACTGGATGGATATTGCTCAAAAATCAGTTTCTATACACGGATGTGTACTGTGATGCAATTCAATACGAGGGTCTTGTGTTTGCTGCCACCACTCGTGGCACTGTTTTTGCATGGGATCCTCGTAGTTTCGGTACGTTTGTCTTCCACCGTAATTATAATTGTTTCATCCACATGCATGCGAGTTAGCAAGTTTCCCTTCTCTACTAATTAACCTTCTTCTTGTGTTTCTAAGGTCCTGTGAACATTCCACCACCTATATTTGAACAATTTTATAACCAAGGGGGAGATGACGATGGTGATGATCACGAGCATGAGGACGAGCAGGGCCCATATACTCAGTGGCGGCTGGCAACTAATTCCGATGGATCACCCCTTCTTGTCTGTATACAGCCCACTGCTGATGTTACTACTAAGGAAGCAGGTGTTGTCTCCCATGGTCACACTCTCCGGACCTATTCCAACACCCGTTGCATGGTATTCCGGATGGATACTAGTGTGCTAGCGCCAACACCTTCTCCCTGGTACAGTATTGATAGTCTTGGAGAAAACTCGCTCTTCCTTGGACAAAACTATCCAATGATGGTGAAAGGCGATCCAACTGCTGTTGACACAACGTTACTACCATTTATGAGAAGCGACTGTATCTATGCGTCGGACATTGCGGTGGTTCCCTACCCTGGTCGTGATATAGTAGGCCGCTTCAGCTTGGATGATCAGTCATGCGTTGGTCTCGAGATTGACAGTAGTTGGCCCTTCCCAGAGAATCACTTGTGGTTCAAAGCAAGTGTTTCCAACGCCGAGGATTGGTTGAGTTGAAGTTCATTTCATTGCTTGTTATTTGTTGTGTGATGAAAACTTTAGTATTTATAATGTATCCTCATTGTCGTTGTGGGTTGATGACCTGTTGTATGTAATAAAATGATATGTGATAAACTTACTAAATTTATGAATGGCTTTCGAGTCACTTCTCTGAGTGGGTGCTGCGACGAGGCAAAAAAATATTTTCCGAATACATAATTGTACGTGCATTGCAACAGGTTATTGGATGAGGCCAATCAACAATAGTGCACTATTTGTACTAGCTTCACATGCTGCACTATCTCTACGTCTACGTACGTAATACAACAAGTTTTAAACTTGAGACCAGCCACCCATCCTCACAAAGAACACTTTTTAACCTAGCACAGACTCCAGGAAATTTGGCCACAGTGTGAGGTGGGCCATATGTTAATGTGTTCGTTGTACGTAACCAGCACCTCGAATCCTCGATACTGCTACTATAAGTAGTAGGAGTAGTAGGGTGGCATGGTCCAGAACAAGCATTCACGTCCAGGAGTACGGCACACGCCACCAGCACGACTTCCATCTGACACCATATTTCTTGGAGTCCATGCTACAACAATCTCTTCAACCTCGTCATTTCTCTAACTCAGCCATCGCGCAGCGGGCGAGGTGGGGGTTTGCCGATAGTCGGTTTCCTCAACTGCGGTCCCACTTGTAAGGCCAACTCCAACGCATGACCCCAAACGGACCTCCGTTTTGCCTGGATTCTGTCCGTTTGGGTAGGGTAATGGGGTCGTGTCCGGGCCATTTCTCGGATGCGGTGGCCGTGCGCCGAACGCGCGGACGCATCCCGACCGCGTACATTTTTCTTTGCAAACACATATTTTTTTTTCATCATTGATTTTTTGGTACATGGAAATACATCACCAAAGTTTTGACTAGAAAAGCAAGACCAAAGAAAACAAGAACCACAATAATACATTTTAGAAGATATCCAACTTCCATAACTGCTCCATCTTACATTGTTGATCTACAGAGGCTCGATCTTACGTGTTTATTTCTTCTTCGAGTGTAAAGAAGTAGACGTGTCTAGCCTCTATTCTATCAACAATTGCACTAGTCTCATCTCTAGCCTCTATGCTAGCTAAAAGTGCTAGAACATCTACTAAATTGCACTCTATCAATATATCGTTGTACTCTTCTTCCCAATACCAAAACTTGCATCCATTCTACACAATAAAATTTTAAGTTAGCACAACTAGTCTAATCCGAGAGCACAACCGAAGATTTGGTCGAGTTCTTCCTTCTTTTGCCGACACGTGGGACATCCAGCATCCAGGTCGTGTCATGCAAGAAAATAGAGTGGTAGTTGAAGCCACGTGATGTGCATCTTGGGTTAAACTGTAAATAGAATCTTACTACTCTTGAGTAACTCCAAAAGCGGCCACCGAAGATCTTTATTGGATTTGTTTTTCATCACCAGCACGTCGAGGTGAAAGATGTGCAGGTTCAGTGGGTCCTCTTGCGTTTTCATTGACATGTGGGACCGCATATGAGAAAACAGACGATGGGCTCCGCGCGTCTACTGGCTGGCTGAGAAGAGAGATAGAGGAGGGCTGAGCACGGACTCCAGGAAATTTGTTCTACGTAACCAGCACCTCGATATAGTGGGGTGGCATGGGCCATAACTAGCATTCATGTCTAGCAGTACGGCACACGCCACCCACACGAGTCCCATTCGACACCAATTTTCTTGGAGTCCGTGCTACAGCCATCTCTTCTCCCTCCTGTTTTCTCAGCCATCGCACGGTGGGCAGGGTGGGGGTTTGCCGATAGTCGGTTTGCTCAATTGCGGTCCCACTTGTAAGTGAAAATGCAACACAACACGCATTCCCCCTTGAGCGGCGTGCCAGACCAATCGTGTGGGGGTGCGACGCGAACACGGCAGGCTTTTCCTTTTGAAATTGTAACTTGTAAAATTTGGTTCTGCTCCATGGCGCGACCGATAGATAGAAATACTGATTTTCCCTAGAGTAATGAGAAGTTTGGTTCTGGTGCGGTTCATGCATGGAGTACGTATGAAAATTATGAAGTTGATGCGAAAGGTAAGATAATTACTAGTAGTACCATATACTACTACATGGATTTGACGGAAAGATAAAGATACATACAGATCCATCAACGACATCCTCACGCCCTAGTGCACCGGGTCACCAATCGACGTGTGAGGAGCAGCGGTGTTGGCGGCAAGCTCAACGTGCTTATGAACAATGTCGTCCAAGGTTGCCCTGCGGTCCAAGAAGGCCAGCGTCCTATCGCCCTCCTCTTGCATGTAGTAGTCCTTGTGGACGATTTGCGCGTAGACATGGGTGATTATGTCGATGGTGTCTTGCTGCGCCAGGCGCTACGCAGCGAGTGCGACCTCGAGGTGGACATTCTCCGGCGTGACGACGGGCAGTCGCAGGGCCACCAGTGCGTCGAAGAGGTTGTCAACATAGAGGCCGTTAAGGGTGGCAGGCATCACAGAGCCTGGGCGCGTGGGCTGGAGGCGTACGTCAAGGTCGTCCGCGAGCTTCTTGACGACGGTGAACTTGTCGAGGAAGCCGACGAGGACCTCGTCGAACAAGGAGACGAAGTTGTCGTCCAAGCGGCGCCTTGCCCTGGCGGCCTCAAGCACTACCTGGAGGCGTTCCTCGGTGCCGGGCCATAGGCCGGCATCGTGGACCATCTGGCACAGCTGGCTGATGCTCGCGCTCATCGCCTCCATGGGTCTAGCTTCTAGTCAACTGATCTTGTGATTGGAGTGATCACTCTTGCCCTTGGGTGCGTAGGTGCGTAGGATTTCGTAGATTGGACTGGCGGGAGCCTTTATATGAGAAGTGCAGACTGCGTTGAATTCACGTGCGTGTTGGCCATCTACTCCTCGCCCCTCTACTGCACCTGCCTTTGGCTGTATGACAGGTTGGCCATCCACTCATTGGGCCCACGTGTCATACACCCAAAGGCAGGTGCAGTAAGTCAATGAAGCTGCGTCCCCCTCCGTGCCGGTGCAGTATAGTCATCTCACCGGACCTCTAGTTGGGGCCAAACGAGAGAACTTTGATGTTTACTGGTTTATTGGTCCCCTTTGCATTTTGCGCCAAGTTTTGACCTTTGATTTAACTAATAAAATGTTAATGCATGTAACCAAAAATGTTGTGTAAGTCACCTTACGAAAACCAAATAATCCCAAAACACTTAGGCACGGTACATTAACTCCCTCCTCGTTTCTTATTTCGTGACATATCAACCAATGAGAGATGTGGGCCGTGCAGCTTTCAATGACTTGAGACTACCAAACATCACATGCGGTGGTTAGTTCATTGCATGTAATCCTATTAAGTAGAAAAATACATTAAGTTATCTCACCGATAGGAATAGAACAATACACCTTGTATTTATTTACAGAGGGAGTAGTACATTTTTTGTGACATGCATTACTAGATATTGCTAGTCAAATACTAAATCCAGATGGACGTGGTAGTACTACTAAATCCAGACGGTGGTGCTAGTACTAGTAGTAGTACTACCAATGTAGTAGCACTGTACTACCCGTTGGTCAAATTATTACGTGCTGCTCCTCACAGTGAAGTGACAAGACCCTACGCCGGAGATGACACATGAGTATAGGCGCCGTGTTCGGCATACCATAGTCAGCCTAATCGTCTGCAGTCACTATCATCATGGCTGTAGACCTAGCCTGCTTACAACTAGCCGTGTTCGACATAATTTCCCGTGCGTAGATGCCCGTGCATTGCACGGAACACCAAGATTGGGGGGTGCGGCGCCGGCAGCGGCCATCGCGCCAGATTTTTCCATGACCTTCTAGATGTGGTGGGGAGGAGATAAGGATGATTGTGAGAGACAAGGAGTTGTTTGTAAATAGGGAACAACTGCGGGCATCTTTTTGCAAAACTAGAGAAGTTTCGTTTGTATGCGTCAGATCTAGATCCGACGGCTATTGGTGAAAGATGGCAGGCACAACATCATCACCAACTCAGGACCTGTTTGATTCGCAGGATTTTGAAAACGCAGGAATAGGACACGGCAATATTACAAGTTTCAAACTGATATTACAAATGTTAGGAGTAATGTTGCACCTACGAAGAGGGAATTACTAGGAAGTTTACGTAAGAAGTTTCGTTACTTTAGGTGGATGCAGCATTATCGTACAAACTAAAATCCACCGCCCTGACAAGTCACTAATGGGCAAATAAGTTTTCGAGTCTCTGGCCACTTGATGTTTCAGAAACAAATTTAGCTTCTGCAGAGACTTTGTCATTTAGGCTTAGACGCTTGCGGTGATCAGCACGCCATTCATTGCTGCGCCAGAGAACGCCAAACCTCATTACCTTGAGCACACTTGCCTCCAGAACAAAGAACCTGGCCAATTTAATCTCAGATGTGCTGCCTCGGTAGTCGATCAAATCAATTTCTGTAAGATGGAGATCAAGGCATTCGATGAGATTGTTATAGTGCAGCACATTTTTCACTTTCGGGTCTTTTTATCTGCAAAAGAAGAGAACATATTAGAGCAGCTGGTTGTATAAGATTGCCATGTCATCAAGAGGTACCAATATCATTCGCTCATACGATAGGGTTGGCTGGCTAGTGATATTTTTTCACTCTCTCTCTCTCTCTCTTTCTCTTTCCTCTCATTTACCTAGGAGTACGTGAAGAGCTTGGGCATTTGTTGCCTTCCACTATGTGGCCGATGCCATATTTCGCAAAAGTATGCCACATAATACGCATCGATGTCAAATCAAAAGATTTTGGCACCGCTCTCGCGATTTGAGAGAGTTGGCACCGCTGTGCACACAGACCCACATGTATAAACAAATCAATCAAACCAACTACACCAGCCTCTCACTCTCCCAAACAAGTGTTTTTTTATTGCCTCAGTCCTCTCTCTCTCTCCCACGCAAGTGTTTTTTCATTGCGTGAGTTAATTTGGCACCAGAGCAAAGTAGGTGATCCAGATTGGGGCACCAAGTGAGCAATGGAGGGGCATCGATGCCAAATGCATCACAAGTGAATTTGGCACGTGTTTTGGCCTACATAGTGGAGGGCCGTTATAGCCCACTTTTGTACTACCTCTTATTTAGTATAATATTTTGACCATAGATTTACGTAAGAAAATGCCAATGCATGTCACTAAAAATTACACCATTTGAAATTATGTTCAAATACGGATCCAACGATATAGTTCTTAGTGACATGCATTAACATTTTGTCAGTTAAATCTATGGTCAAATTTTGATACTACAAAATAGGAAGAGTAAACCAGGACGGAGGTAGTACTTGCTCTTAGGGTAACGATAGAGTTACTGGAGTAGTCTAAGTTACTTTCCACTATGACTAGCCTAGGCTACTATAGTAGTACAACAAAAAAACGATGCAGGTGATCACGTGAGAAAAAATACTAAAAACATTTCTTTCGGTGCAGTGCGTAGATGCAGTTTTGAACACTACACTTGTCATCGTAATTTGGGAAAATTACGAAAAAATTGAGCTGCGTTGTGATTACCGTTTACTAATAGGAAAGAAGTTTCACCTCAATGAGTATCTTCTCTGTGCACGGAAAGCATGTAAGGAATCCAACAACTTGATCCAGATTGGGGCCGATAGATTTTATTGCCAAGATCTTCACTGTGCGCATAGACTGGGTCAAGCTTGTGGGAATCATTTTCTGGAAGACGGTCGTAAATACATCAAGAAGAAATTTAAAAATGTGAATTTCAAGAAGACGGAGAAGAAGATGAGTGTTGTACCTGAACGATTACAGATCCAATAAAGAGTTCGGAGAATTTGGCAGACGAGTGCACCAACGCTGTGTGCGTCAATGACCCTGATTTTTGTTGGACCTTCTAGATCTGATACAAGCAATCTCTCAAGGAAAGGCGCATTCTCAATGACCATAACATGGAACCGCTGGAGTGATCTCTTCCCAATTGATGTCTTGTTGCGGGGCCAGCAAGACACATAAATCCATCAGAGATTCGTCGAGGCGATGTGGAGGCTAATGAACCCGTGGATCTGCTCAAGACGAAGGTACTCGAGCGCAGTACAGCTGCGGAGTAGGTGCTCCATAGCCTTCTTCGAGATGACAACGTCGAAGAGGTCGAGCTGCTTGAGTTGAGGGAGAAGAAGGGCGGGCGTGACATTAATCTGGGGAAGATAGCAGGAGCTGAAGCTGGCGCGGCGCAGCGTTGGTGTGAGGCGGAGCGCGGACGGCGGCAGAGAGCGACATTGTCCAGCTTCAAAGCTGAGCTCCTCGAGCTGATCTAGGGCGGGGGATAAGAACCACTCGTCAAACTTGGGTTGGACCTTGCAGTTGGTACTGAACATGCGGATGTCAAGGCGTCTGGCTGGCCCAGGGTGCGATGAAAGGATCTTGGAGACTGCGGCCATGCGTTTGCAATCCCCGTCGCAGAGGCAGCTGTCGACTGTGAGGTTGAGGGGGACGCGGCACCAGAGGGGGCGGCACCACCCAGAGAGTAGGGTGGTCCGCACGGCAGATTTGGTGGGGAGGAGGCTGATGATGACAAGCAGCATGTCGTCGGGGAGGCTGCTGATGAAGTCCAGGCTTGCCGGATGTGGTTTTGGCTCGAGCCGCCTCCGCTTGTTGGCTGCCTCGCCATCCATCTCAACCGGCGGCGACGCCGGTGTACACGTGTGCTGGTGTGTGTTGTGTGCTGGGTGTGCACGAGTGCGTCCTTCGGTGCATGCCGCCGTGCAGTGGTGAATTGTGCGCGAGTGCGTCCTTCACGCGGAAGAAGTGTGTCCTCAATGCGCCCTCAATTTACTAGCGTGCGGGGTGTTACCCCGAGTGGTTTCAACTTTGTTTACTTCACCGCGTGTCAGATGGGCCTCTAGTTTACTTATTTTCACCCACTGCCACATGGGCCAGCACACGAAGATACAGAACACGAGCTAACAAGGCAGCATGTGGACTGGTTGACTGGTCAACTAAACAATATACGGAGCTATACGCTGGCACAGTGAGCATATAATCCGTCGGTATAGAGTGCTCGAGTGAGAGGGGAGGCCCGTGAGAGATAGCAGAGAGAGAGAAAGAGCTATTCCCTCCGTTCGATAATGTAGTTCCAACATTTTTTTAAAAGTCAAACTTTTGAAACTTTGACCAAGTTTATAGAGAAATTACTTATATCTACAATACCAAAGATAAATGATAGTATGAAGTAAGTACATGTTGTGATGAATCTAATGATCGTTCCAGATGTAAATGTTTTTCTCCACATATACCTGGTCAAACTTTTCTGAGGTTTGACTTTCCAAAACATCCATATGCTTATGGACGTGAGAGAGTCCCTAACTAGAGAGAGAGAGAGAGTGAAATAGAAAGAGTGAGTGAAAAAAGTGTGTGTGCATGTGTGGAAGAGACATGGACAACACTCGATAAAAGTCGAGAATAAACGTGTGTGTCTTATGCAAACATATCACACATGCATCTTCGACAACGGAAGCAAGGTGAGGAGATAGTGTGTGGTTGTTTGCAACCGAGAGAGCAAGACCCCTAGCACATGGCCAAGAGGGGTCTGACAAACAAGGGAGAGAGGTCGAGAGAAACGTACGGAGAAAATGCAGACACGGGGAGGAGAGAGTGTATGTTTGTCATAGAGAGATCCCCTGGAGATCGTGATGGGACTACATGGGTGGGAGATCGAGTGACAAGGTGTGTGCGCAATAGAAGATACCCCGAGAGATATCAAGATAGACGTATGGATGGAAGGAGACAATACGTGTGTTCCTGATGGCTAGTGAGAGATAATCATACTTAGGGGGGGAGTGCTTGCGCCTATGATGGAGTGAGGGATTATGGTACTTATTAGGGGTGTGTGTGTCACACAGAGAGAGAACAAGGGTGGAGAGTGTTGGATGGGTCTATATGTATAGCGCGAGCGAGACATGTGTATGTGTGAACCAGGGAGATATAAAGTTTGAGAGAGATTGAGGAGCCCCGATAAGGCTGAGTGGTGCGCCAGATAGCTGAGAGGGGGAAAGAGATATTCCATCCGCTCGATAATGCAGTGCATGTAAATTTTTTAGAAGTCAAACTTTGGAAACTTTGATCAGGTTTACGCAAATGTTATTTATATCTAAAATACCAAAGATACATCATACGAAACTACATCTCATGGTGAATCTAATGGTATATGTTTGCCGTTCTAGATGTAATTGTTTTTCTCCACGTACATGGTCAAACTTGTGATGTTTGAATTTTCAATAAATCAATATGCTATGGACCGAGGAGAGTGCCTAAGCTGAGAGAGATCAAGTGCGTGTGAAGGAGAATGAGTAAGTGTGCAAAAAGAGTATGTGTGTGAAAGAGAAAGTGACAACAAACGATAAATTAGAGAGAGAGTGTGTGTTTTTTCGTTTCTTCGGCGAACATCTCACGCATGCATCTCCGAGATAGAAAAGCGAGGCGAGGAGATACACGAAGATAGCTAGTGTGTGATTGTTTGCAACTGAGAGAGACACCCCTATAGCACATGTCCAATAGAGGTCTGGCCAACAAGGAACAAAGGCCGAGAGGGACTCATGGAGAACATGGACGCATGGGGAGGGCGAGAGGGTGTGTTTGTGATAGAGAGATCCCCTCGAGATCGTGAGGGGACTATATGGGTGGGAGATCGAGGGAAGTGCTTGCGCGATAGAAAGATGCCCCGAGAGAAATCGAGATAGACCAGGCACATCTTTGTGATGGAGACTAAGATTAGCTAGTCATATACATATAGGGGGGACCGCGTGTGCCTACATTTGAGTGAGAGACCATCATACTTGGCTAGCTAGGCATGAGATTGTGTGTGTGCGTGTGAGATGGAGAGAGAACGAGGGAGAGAGATAGAGTTTTAGATGGGCCTATCGAGTGCGAGTGAGATATGCATGTGTATGTGTGACCCAGGTAGATGGAAAGTTTGAGAGAGGGGGGGAGAGCTCTGAGATGACAGAGTGGTGCGTGAGAGAGTTACGGGCAACGAGCCAAGGAATTTGTGTGCATACGATGAGTGCACCCAAGATATCTAGCTTGGACTAGAGAATCGTACATAGTGTGCGAGAGAGACCTATAGATGGAGTATATATGCATGCGAACTAGAAAGACCCCCCCCCCCCACACACACAAAGAGAGAGAGATATGGAGAGAAAGCGAGAGGGACCAACAAGGTTTGTGTGTTGGATGCGTGCGACAGAATTGAAGATTGTCGGCGAGAGAGAGAGAGAGAGAGAGAGAGAGAGAGAGAGAGAGAGAGGGAGAGAGAGAGCAGGAGTTCGGGACAGGGGGAGGTCGCGTTTTATGCATCAAAGACTGATATAAACCATGTTTCGATATAAACTTGCATTCAAATATATAAATTGGAGAACATGTTTTCTACAATCCACACATGAATGGATATATGCGTATATCAAACAAGTTCATTAATTTGACTTTCAACATGTTCATGGAGTACTATAATACTGTACAACATGCTACTCGATTGAGGTGTTCAATTTTGGATTTAGTTCACTATTTTGACCTGGTGAACGAGCTATTTCATTGAATCGAGATATTTCATTTTGGGTTTGATTCCCGTTTTTGAGTGGGTAAACTATTTGTCATATAGTAAATCGCTAGCAACAAGCATGTAAAAACACATTACTCCCGAGCATCATCTCTCCATCTAAAAAAGAAGTGGCAAGCTAATATTTCAAAATTTGATTCGAATTGACTTGGTAAGGTAGACGCGGATGCTCGTTCTCCCAAATTTTGAACGAACCGTTAAACATCCTCTGCTCGGTGGAATTCGGCCGAGCATATAAATGGGAGACGCGAAATTACCGTCCTATGTGGGACACACATCAATTGGCTCGTTGTACATCGAGGGTAGGTTCGTAACTTCATCCAAGCACGCCTTCTCCTCGTCCGAAATGACATGTGCCGAATAATTCATAAACCATGGTCGGCAAAACATGCTCTCCTCGCCCGAAATAGCTCGCGCCCACTATTTCAAAACACGCTCTCCTCGCCCGAAATCGCTCGCACCCACTATATTTCAAAACACGCCCTCCTCGCCCGAAATCGCTTCCGCCCACTATATGGGGAGAAGCAAAGTTACTCTACTACCCCCGACCCTCAGTACACAGACCCAAGCCGAGAAGCCTAAAGGCAGGGGTAGAACTGTAACTCCCCCTCACATTTCAGACAAATGCGTCCGTAAAACATGGTTCCACTCCCCTCCCAATCCCCCCCATTCATACCTCGTGGGCGCCAAATCACCTTCTCCTGAGCCGCGAAACCTCAGCCCCTCCTCCATGGCGCCCCCCACCGCACCTCACAGCCGCCCTCCTCCCTAATGCTGGAGCTGGAGCGGCTCCAACTTCGGATCCGTCCAAAGTACCGGCGCTGCTTCCCCGTAGCCGTCGACCGTCGCGACATCGCTGTTTCCCTGCCACCGTTCGCCACCGCAACCGCGCCGGCCTCACCGGCTTGGCAGCTGGACCTGCCTACTTCACCATGCCACCAGATAGATCGCACCCTCATCTCAAATCACTTTATTTAGGCGTTAATTGTCTGAATTTTTATTCTGGGCCAATCGATTCCCAATGGGAAGCAGCACCCCTCAAGGCGGCGGAGCTCCTAGGTTGCCGGTTGGCTGGTGTCTAACGTAAGGGTGCAGGCCGCAAGTTCACCGCCGAAGCAGCGCTTAGATGGCTATCTTAGAGTTGCGTGGGTTGAAGGTACTGCCGCCGCCGGATCTGGATGACAGGGAGTCTTTGTGGATTGGCCCGGGGGCGACGCAACCACGGCAGTGTGGTGGGGCGGGTAG
Source organism: Aegilops tauschii subsp. strangulata (assembly GCF_002575655.3). Taxonomy (NCBI): domain Eukaryota; kingdom Viridiplantae; phylum Streptophyta; class Magnoliopsida; order Poales; family Poaceae; genus Aegilops; species Aegilops tauschii. The sequence goes on along the minus strand of NC_053037.3, from coordinate 383,317,496 downwards.
CGGGGTTTTGGCCGGGGCCACAGACGGCGGCGGCAGGCTGCTCTGCCATTGGTCGCTGGCTCTTCGGGGAAGATTCCTAACAGTGTCAGCCGGGAGGCACAAGACGGCCATCAAGCCATCCGGCATAGATCGGACAGTACCAAAATAAAATAAAATTGTGTGACCCCAATTTAGTCTTCAGTCAACAGACGTGTGACCACTCTCGTACCTTGTTGTTGTTGATCTCTTAGTGTATTTCTTCAGATCAAAGAGATGTGTCGTTCTTAACATTATGCGTTATCTGCATCTTCAGCCACACCGTCTTCCAACTCACCGCAGCTGCTCCAACAAGGGAAGCATACACCAGAAGGGAGCTATAGTCCCCACTCAACAGTTCCCTGCATCGAATGCGCGTGCCCGACATGGACAACCACAACAACTGCAGGGCCATCGACAAGTCAGCACATGATGCTCACTCCTATGGATGGCGGCCAGATAGGTTGTACCCTCATCTTACTTGTGTGCAACATTTATGGCTTTGTTATTCATCTAAGCATGGAAAATAGATTATCACATTTCACTGTATATTCATGCTGATCTATTACGGGTCTTGTTCAGGAGTTAACGTTGTTCCATAGTTCAGCTAAGATACTTGTTCTTTAGGTAACGCTGTTCCATAGTTATCATCCATCAGCCAAATGCTATCCCACAGGCTGGTGATTATAGTATTATACCACTTCTAGTATTACCTATGTTGTTCTTTAATACTTTTGTGTGCCATCTAGTTAATCTCGAGTACAAACGATACATATTCTGTAGCTTTCATATGTGTTCTCCCTTTAGTTTTTGAGACCTGTTGCTGCTAGTTAACCCCAGTCCTACTATTTATGTCGTCTCCTACAGGCACTCATTACATAAATCTAACTACTAGTTGTCTTCCATGCATGTCAGATATAATTGCACACACTGATATATCCACAAGAACCTCACGGAGCAATGTAAAGGCCAATAAACTTGATGTCAATGATACCCAATATGATGGAACATGTAAAGGCAGTTCTTCAGAAGACTTGCAGAAAGAAGTTGAATCCTCTTCACCCCACAAGGTCCTTGCTCTAACTTGGCCTGTGATATGGTTACAACATGCATATAATGTCCTGGAGTGTATCTACTCTGTTGCAATGCCATGTGCTTAGCATGTTGATCATGCATGTAAATATGTCATGCCTTCCTGTTTTTCAGTACCTATTCCATTCATGATAACATGTTTTCAAATTCAAGTACTGTCATTCTACTCTATCGCAATGCCATCTGCTTAATTTGGACATCATGCTTCTGAATATCTTATGCATTGTTATTGATCGGTATGTACTTCATCTGTCTACCATACCATGTTTTTTTACATTGAAGTGTTGTTCTAGTGCTCTGTTGCAATGCCATCTTAGTTTCTCAATCATACACGTGTATGTTGCCTTAGTTTTTTCTGTACGTATTTCGCTAGCATACAGTTTTACATTCAACTAGTGTTTTTTTACTGTGTTGTCCTGTCGTATCCCTAGCTCTTACACCATACTCCCTCCGTCCGGATTACATGTTGCCGAAATGGATAAAAAGGATGTATCTAGAACTGAAATACGCCTAGACCCATCCATTTTTTTCCGGATGGAGGGAATACATGTCAATATGTCATGCCTTTCTATTCTTCAGTACCTATTCCATCTCTCTGCTGTAGCATGTTTTACAATTGAAGCACCATTCTTCTATACAAGGCATGCAAGGGGAAGACGACTATGTTAGAATTTGAAGGGTTACAAACCAGGTCTTTGCAAAAGATCCAAACGCCAGGAGATAATAAACCAACTCCAGTTTTTATAGATACTGCTCCAGCACAGAGAAACCCAACTCCTACTGATAATAAGAAGATTCCAGTGGCCAAAGAACTAGTCCGCTCCAGTCCAGCAAAAATATGTCAACTCCATTCTAAGAAGCGTGTGCGTATCCTTGCATCATGAAATTTTATAGCATGCTAATCATATTTTGTACATGTTTCTTACCCATCTCTCTTTTAGAAAATAAGCTTAACAGATAGAAGAATTTCTGCACTGGTATCGTCTGTGAGGAAAGATTCTTGCTGGAATTCTCTATGCTCCAATGCAGATGTAAGTACCTGTTGTATATCACTATATTTTTACATCAGCATGTATTTTGTTAATCGGCGTGAATCTAACCTTTATCTGATCTAAATTTAGTTGTAGCAAAATGTATGATTAAAGGCCATAATGTTGATTTTTGTAAGGAAAACTGCCTGGTAGTTTTGCATCCTGAGCTGCATGAGTGTACTATCTCATATCAGTGGGTTTGATTACTTTGGTTCTACAGTGGGTTTTCAGTGTTTTTTATTGTGTTGTCCTGTCGTATCCCTAGCTCTTACATCATACTCCCTCCGTCCGGATTACATGTCACAGAAATGGATAAAACTGGATGTATCTAGAACTGAAATATGCCTAGACCCATCCATTTATTTTCGGATGGAGGGAATACATGTCAATATGTCATTCCTTTCTATTCTCCAGTACCTATTCCATCTCTGTTGTAGCATGTTTTATAATTGAAGCACCATTCTTCTATATAAGGCATGCAAGGGGAAGACGGCTATGTTAGAATCTGAAGGGTTACAAACCAGGTCTTTGCAAAAGATCCAAACACCAGGAGATAATAAACCAACTCCATTTTTCATAGATACTACTCCAACACAGAGAAACCCAACTCCCACTGATAATAAGCAGATTCCAGTGGCCAAAGAACTAGTCCGCTCCAGTCCAGCAAAAGAATGTCAACTCCATTCTAAGAAGCGTGTGCGTATCCTCGCATCATGAAATTTTATAGCATTCTGATCATATTTTGTACATGTTTCTTACCCATCTCTCTTTTAGAAAATAAGGTTAAATGATAGAAGACTTCCTTCATTGGGTTGTATTCGAGGAAAATACCTTGCGGGAATTCTCTGTGCTCCAATGCTGATGTAAGTACCTGTTGTATATCACTATATTTTTACATCAGCATGTATTTTGTTAATCGGCGTGAATCCAACCTTTATCTGATCTAAAATTAGTTGTAGCAAAATGTTGAAGGTGCCAATGTTGATTTTTGTAAAGAAAACCGCCTTGTAGTTTTGCATACTGAGCTGCATGAGTGTACTATCTCATATCATGCACATTACTGAATTGTAGTGCTGCTCTGGTTGCCCATTCATTCATTGTGTCAATGTTGCTTTCATATTACCTTACCTGGCTGATGATAGCTGTGCCATATTGTGTTAATTTGGTGTTGGCTAGTTGCCCAAACATTCGTTGTGCCAATGTTGCTTTCCTATTATCTGACTTGGCCAATGATAGCAATGCTAGTGTCTTAATTTGGTGCAGGCTGCTGAAGATAAGAAGACAAACTCTGAAAACAGCAAGGCAACCCCATTGTTTCTTTCCAATAAATCTAGGCCAGGTAATATGGCAATAACTCATGATTAATCTATTTGGTTCCCCTCCTAATTTATATTATGATGCAGTGGTCGAGACACTCTCCGCTAACAATAATACAAGCCTGCCAAAATCGCCATCTAAATCTGTTCAGTATCCTCTGTCTCAAATGCAATGGAAAACATGTATGTTTGTGAACCAATTAATGGCTAAAGGAATGATGGAAATGGTGGATGAATCAGAGGTGCAGAGTCGTGCGACACAACAACTGATCAATGTTTTCAGAGACAGTGTAGCAAAGCAGCAAGAACTTGCCCACATGCTTATGGGCGTCATCCGTGCTGAGGTTGCAGATTGTGACGTTGTAGATCGTTAGGTTCTGTTCATTTATTTCACTGGCATCAATCTTTGATTGCCCAGTGGATGTAATTTCCTGTAATATATGCTGGATGTGCAACGTTTTCCCTGTATGCCGTACCTTTGCTTGATCGATTTTGGTCCTGTGCATAATTGCTCGTCGTAATGGGCTCAAATTATCTAATTTGGCCTAAAGACATGTACGAACTTTAGTGGGCCCATTAAGTTAATGGGCCGTTACCAGGCCGAAAGTTAATGGTCGGCCCTCTTAACTCCTGGGTCGTTAACAGGCCGACATCGAAGCGGGCAACAGGTGGGCCCAATTGATTTCACGGGCCGTTAACAGGCCGTTACTAAATTCAGGCTACATATGGCCAAACTATATTGTGGGCCTTTAGCAGGTCGAAAAAGACAGGGGGCTTGTACTGGACCATGAAGAGCATGGGCCGCTAAGAGGCCGAAAGTCAGGTCGTATTGTAAATGGCCCAACTATGTTGTGGGCCTTCAGCAGGCCGAAAGAGAAACCGGGCTGGTATTGGACCATGAAGGGCATGGGCCGTTAAAAGGCCAAAACTCAGGTCCGACTACAAATGGCCCAACTCATTTATGGTCCGTTAACAGGCTGAAAGGCACACAGGGCCGGGAATCGGCCCAACACTTAAATGGTCGCTAAAAGGCCAAAACTCAGGTCCGACTACAAATGGCCCAACAGATATATGGGCCGTCAACGGGCTGAAAGACACAACGGGCCGGAAATTGGCCCAACACTTAAATGGGTCGCTAAAAGGCCGAAACTCAGGTCTGACTACAAATGGCCCAACTGATTTATGGGCCGTCAACAGGCTGAAAGACACACCGGGCCGGAAATTAGCCCAACATTTAAATGGGTCGCTAAAAGGCCAAAAGATGTACATCGTGAAAATTGGCCCATCCATTGAATGGGCCGTTAACAGGCCGAAATCTCATCGGGCCGATATTGAGCCCAAATATATAGCGGGCTGTTAACGGGCTCGAACTGACGATGGGCTACAATGGTGTCAAATCTTTAACGGGCCGTTGACGGGCCGAATTGGCACATCTCGTATGGGTCGTGGGCTTAAATGGACCTGACACAAGTAGGCCTTATATGGGCCGACCTGCTAATTTTTACCGGGCCGGCCTTTTTCACCGGAATGGGCCACTGTTGGGCCGTGCCACGTGTCGACCTATCATAGGCGCCTCCTGTCCAATGAGTGGATGACATCTGTCCCAACGGTGAGGCAACACGTGTTTCCTCCGGCCAATGATGATTTTACACGTGGAAAATCCCCATTGGTCCGGGCTGTTAACGGGTTATCGGATCCAAAACCGGACCCGATAGCTTAACGGCGTTCCGTTACGGTGGATGCCACGTGTCGGTCACCCTTGACGAAAGCACTTCTGTGACGCGCGATTTATCGTCATGGAAGTGGACACTTCCGTGATGATAATTTTGGTAATGTCATGGAACACTTCTACGACAGCACAGGTATGACTATCTTGATTCTGTCATAAAATCGTCATGGATGTACATGCATGACAAAAACGCGACCTACTCTGACAAACACGTATCATCACGGAAGTGTATTTTTTTGTAGTGTTGTGAACCATTCCTCATGGGCAAGATGACTAAGACTCCGTTCTCCGGAACAATGGAGCGAGCAACAGACTTGTCGGAAATAATACATAATGATGTATGCGGTCCGATGCGTGTTGATGCTCGCGGCGGATATTGTTATTTTCTAACCTTCACAGATGATTTGAGCAGATATGAGTAAATCTACTTGATGAAACATAAGTCTGAAACATTTGAAAAGTTCAAAGAATTTCAGGGTGAAGTGGAAAATCATCGTAACAAGAAAATAAAGTTTCTACGATCTGATCGTGGAGGAGAATATTTGAGTTACGAGTTTGGTCTTCATTTGAAACAATGCGGAATAGTTTCACCACTCATGCCACCCGGAACACCACAGCGTAATGGTGTGTCCGAACGTCGTAATCGTACTTTATTAGATATGGTGCGATCTATGATGTCTCTTACTGATTTACCGCTATGATTTTGGGGTTATGCTTTAGAGACGGCTGCATTCACGTTAAATAAGGCACCATCTAAATCCGTTGAGATGAAACCATATGAACTATGGTTTGGCGAGAAACCCAAGTTGTCGTTTCTTAAAGTTTGGGGCGGCGATGCTTATGTGAAAAAGCTTCAACCTGATAAGCTCGAACCCAAATCGGAGAAATGTGTCTTCATAGGATACCCAAAGGAGACTGTTGGGTACACCTTATATCACAGATCCGAAGGCAAGATATTCGTTGCTACGAATGGATCCTTTCTAGAGAAGGGGTTTCTCTCGAAAGAAGTGAGTGGGAGGAAAGTAGAACTTGATGAGGTAACTGTACCTGCTCCCTTATTGGAAAGTAGTTTATCACAGAAATCAGTTCCAGTGATTCCTACACCAGTCAGTGAGGAAGCTAATGATGACGATCATGAAACTTCTGATCAAGGTACTACCGAACCTCGTAGGTCAACCAGAGTAAGATCCGCACTAGAGTGGTACGGTAATCCTGTTCTGGAGGTCATGTTACTTGACCATGACGAACCTACGAACTACGAGGAAGCGATGATGAGCCCAGATTCCGCGAAATGGCTTGAGGCCATGAAATCTGAGATGGGATCCATGTATGAGAACAAAGTGTGGACTTTGGTTGACTTGCCTGATGATCGGCAAGCCATAGAGAATAAATGGATCTTCAAGAAGAAGACTGGCGCTGACGGTAATATTACTGTCTACAAAGCTCGACTTGTTGTGAAAGGTTTTCGACAAGTTCAAGGAGTTGACTACGATGAGACCTTCTCACCCGTAGTGATGCTTAAGTTCGTCTGAATCATGTTAGCAATTGCCACATTTTATGAAATCTGGCAAATGGATGTCAAAACTGCATTCCTCAATGGATATCTTAAAGAAGAGTTGTATATGATACAACAAGAAGGTTTTGTCAATCCTAAAGGTGCTAACAAAATGTGCAAGCTCCAGCGATCCATCTATGGACTGGTGCAAGCATCTCGGAGTTGGAATATATGCTTTGATGAGTTGATCAAAGCATATAGTTTTATGCAGACTTGCGGTGAAGCCTGTATTTACAAGAAAGTGAGTGGGAGCACTACAACATTTCTGATAAGTATATGTGAATGGCATATTGTTGATCGGAAATAATGTAGAATTTTCTGGAAAGCATAAAGGAGTGTTTGAAAGGAGTTTTTCAAAGAAAGACCTCGGTGAAGCTGCTTATATATTGAGCATCAAGATCTATAGAGATAGATCAAGACGCTTGATAATTTTTTTCAATGAGTACATACCTTGATAAGTTTTTGAAGTAGTTCAAAATGGAACAGTCAAAGAAGGAGTTCTTGCCTGTGTTGCAAGGTGTGAAGTTGAGTAAAGACTCAAAACCCGACCACGGTAGAAAATAGAAAGAGAATGAAAAGTCATTCCCTATGCATCAGTCATAGGTTCTATAAAGTATACTATGTTGTGTACCAGACCTATTGTGTACCTCACCATGAGTTTGGCAAGAGGGTACAATAGTGATCCAGGAGTGGATCACTGGACATTGGTCAAAATTATCCTTAGTGGAATAAGGAAATGTTTCTCGGTTATGGAAGTGACAAAGAGTTCGTCGTAAAGAGTTACGTCGATGCAAGCTTTGACACCGATCTAGATAACTCTAAGTCTCGATCTAGATACATATTGAAAGTGGGAGCAATTAGCTAGAGTAGCTCCGTGCAGAGCATTGTAGACATAGAATATTTGCAAAATACATACGGCTCTGAATGTGGCAGACCCGTTGACTAAACTTCTCTCACAAGCAAAGCATGATCACACCTTAGTACTCTTTGGGTGTTAATCACATAGCGATGTGAACTAGATTATTGACTCTAGTAAAACCCTTTGGGTATTAGTCACATGGCGATGTGAACTATTGGTGCTAAATCACATGACGATGTGAACTAGATTATTGACTCTAGTGCAAGTGGGAGACTGAAGGAAATATGCCCTAGAGGCAATAATAAAGTTGTTAACTATATTTCCTTATATCATGATAAATGTTTATTATTCATGCAAGAATTGTATTAACCGGAAACTTAGTACATGTGTGAATACATAGACAAAACAGAGTGTCCATAGTATGCCTCTACTTGACTAGCTCGTTAATCAAAGATGGTTATGTTTCCTGACCATAGACATGTGTTGTCATTTGATGAACGGGATCACATCATTAGAGAATGATGTGATGGACAAGACCCGTCCGTTAGCTTAGCATTATGATCGTTAAGTTTTATTGCTATTGCTTTCTTCATGACTTATACATGTTCCTCTGACTATGAGATTATGCAACTCCCGAATACTGAAGGAACACCTTGTGTGTTATCAAATGTCACAACGTAAATGGGAGATTATAAAGATGCTCTACAGGTGTCTCCGATGGTGTTTTTTGAGTTGGCATAGATCGAGATTAGGATTTGTCACTCCGTGTTTCGGAGAGGTATCTTTGGGCCCTCTCGATAATGCACATCACTATAAGCCTTGGAAGCAATGTGACTAATGAGTTAGTCACGGGATGATACATTAAGGAACGAGTAAAGAGACTTGCCGGTAACGAGATTGAACTAGGTACGATGATACCGACGATCGAATCTCAGGCAAGTAACATACCGATGACAAAGGGAACAACGTATGTTGTTATGCGGTTTTGACCGATAAAGATCTTCGTAGAATATGTGGGAACCAATATGAGCATCCAGGTTCCGCTATTGGTTATTGTCCGGAAGTGAGTCTCGGTCATGTCTACATAGTTCTTGAACCCGTAGGGTCCGCAGGCTTAACGTTCGATGACGATCGGTATTATGAGTTTATGTGTTTTGATGTACCGAAGGTAGTTCAGAGTCCCGGATGTGATCACGGACATGACGAGGAGTCTCGAAGTGGTCGAGACATGAAGATTGATATATTGGAAGGTTATGTTTGGACACCGGAATGGTTTCAGATGAGTTCGGGCATTTACTGGAGTACGAGGGGGTTACCGGAACCCCCCGGGGGCTTAATGGGCCTACATGGGCTTTAGTGGAAGAGAGAGGAGGCGGCCAAGAGGAGGGGCGCGCCCCCCAAGCCCAATCCGAATTGGGAAGGGGGCCGGCCCCCCTTTCCTTCCTCTCCTCTTCCCCTTCCTTCCCCCTCCTAGTTGGACTAGGAAAGGGGGGAAACCTACTCCTAGTAGGAGTAGGAATCCCCCCTTGGGGCGCACCCCATGAGGCCGGCTGGCCCCCTCCTCCACTCCTTTATATACGGGGAGGGGGGCACCCCATAGACACACAAGTTGATTCTTAGCCGTGTGCGCTGCCCCCCTCCACATATTTCCACCTCGGTCATATGGTCGCGGTGCTTAGGCGAAGCCCTGCGTCAGTAACTTCATCATCACCGTCACCACGCCGTCGTGCTGACGAAAATCTCCCTCGACCTCAGCTGGATCTAGAGTTCGTGGGACGTCACCGAGCTGAACGTGTGCAGATCGCAGAGGTGTCGTGTGTTCGGTACTTGGATCGGTTGGATCACGAAGATGTTCGACTACATCAACCGTGTTACTAAACGCCGCTTTCGGTCTACGAGGGTACGTGCACACACTCTCCCCGCTCGTTGCTATGCATCTCCTAGATAGATCTTGCGTGATCGTAGGAATTTTTTTGAAATACTGCGTTCCCCAACAGTACGTTCGGTAGTTGGATCGGTTGGATCGTGAAGACGTTCGACTACATCAACCGCGTTAACTAAACGCTTCCGCTTTCGATCTACGAGGGTACATGGACAAACTCTCCCCTCTCGTTGTTATACATCTCCTAGATAGATCTTGCGTGATCGTAAGATTTTTTTGAATTACTACGTTCCCCAACACTTCCATCCACCGAGCAGGTACCAGCTGCCACTATGGGGGTCACCACACCCGACAAGTGTTTGGTGAAATGCTCGTGCAAACTTTTTTCTCCCTTCTTTGAAGCAATGGATTCGAACATGGAATAGATGTACGAGCACTACGTTGAGTCATCCGACGAGGAGGATTATGCGAATCAAACATCAATGATGCAGGCGGTCTTTACAGACGTGAAGTGTGCGAAAGTGCATGTTCTCAATTTTTGGGGATCGATCAAGGGTCATCACATGACCTTTGGATTTGGCAGCGGTATCCATGTCTGCTAGGTTGACTAAAGGACAAGCTCCTCCTTACAACTACACTTTCAATGTGCATCATTAGAACATGGACCACTATCTGATTGATGGTAGCTATCCTCTATGGACTACATTCGTCAAGACCATCTGTGAGGCAGTTGGTCAAAAAAGAGCTCACTTTAACCAAAGATAAGGACCTAGAAAGGATGTGGAGAAGGCATTTTGAGTGCTTCATGTGTGTTTTGCAGTTGTTCATGGACCTGCTAAACAATGGGACCCCGAGATCTCAGGGGAGATGATGACATATATGACCATGCACGACATGATTGTGGAGGATGAGGGTGCAGATGTTGCCCGAGGTCTGAAATTTAAGAACATGGGTGATCCTATCCAACTTCCACATCATAATCCGGTTATGTTTAATAAGTTTGTTCAAATGCATCAACAAGTTCGGCATCGAGCAACTTATGAGCAGTTCAAAGAAATTTTGATTGAGCATCTATAAGCGGTTAAAGGGGACAACTAGAACATATGAAAGTTGAATTCAAGTTTAAACTATTTAATTTGAAAACTTAGTTGGATTGTAATATTTATTAAATTATAACCACTGTCGCATTTGAATATTTTCACTCATCGAAGATTTGATATGCTATTATTTGAGTTTGCATACTTAAAAAAAATAGAGGCCGATGTTTAGAGGAAATGGTTGGATGACCAGCTTCCGGATCACTGTCCGTGAACCCAGTCCGCGGATAAATATAATGTCCGTTTTGGGGTTCGGCGTTAGAGACACCCTTGTGGAAGACATTATAACTTTAGTCCCGTCTTAGTGCAAAGCAGGCGTAAATCGATTTCCCGCCTTCAGCCCCACGCCGGAGCAACCCACTACTTCCCCGGATAAGATAACATCATCGGCACTGACACAGGACGGGTCTGCAACCCGAACTCCTCCCATCCTGGTCTCCAGCCATGGCCACCGCCACCTCACCGCTCCTCTCCCTCTCTTCCCTCTCGGCCTCCCTCCCCTCCCCTTCCCGGGCACCCGCCTCCCTCTCCCTGCGCGCCATCGCCCCACAGGCCCGCCTGTCGACCTCCTACGCCGCCTTCCCCATCGGTACCGCACTTCCCTTCTCCCGCTCGAGTTTACTCAAGAAAATTATGTTTATTCATCAGTGACCGAGAATGCTTTCCTCAGGTGGGTTCGGAGCCTCGGCGTCGACGGGGAGGCTGAGGAGGAGGGGGCTGCAGGTGGTGTGTGCCGCCGAGCCGCCCAAGACTGGAAGACAGCCGGACTCGGTCAAGAAGAGGGAGCGTCAGAATGACAGACACCGCATCCGCAACCATGCTCGCAAGGCCGAGATGCGCACCCGGATGAAGAAGGTATACAATGCCTAATGGCGGGCGTATCCCTTTCTCTATCCGTCAAGTTTGCCACTTAATTTGCACTGCTTGGTGAAAATGGGGAATCGGTGCTTTGAGATAAGCACGTGTTGCTGTAATGCTGTGTATGGGTGAATTTTGAGGGGAGGGGGGTAGAGTAGACTCTATACTGCAAATTAATGGAGTTTAAAATTTTGTAAAATGTGTGTCGATTTCTCCACTTGAAATACATTTTGGTGTTGCATTCTGTCATTCTGACATACCTTATTGTCAGTGTAGATGGATTTGATGTAATATTAACCTACAAACGGATTAAATTTTATTGTATAAGACGAGTGGTTAATTGGATATTGCAAGTGGATTTATTATTGGAATATTGCCCACAAAACATCCGAATAAGGGGACAAAAGTAACAAACCACCAAATTTAGTTTCCGTGGTGTACTTCATCTGAATAATAGGTGTTCTGTGTCATTTCAGTAAATCTAATGGCATGTAAAATACTCCCTCCGTTTTTCTATTATAAGATGTTTTGGATATTTCCGTAGAGACTACATACAGACCGAAATGAGTGAACAAACACACAAAAATGCGTCTATATACATCCAATTCAAGAAAAATGTTAGAACATCTTATAATAGTGAATGGACGGAGTACAAGTTATGGGTACAAGGGTGGTTTCATCTGCACAAACATTCAGTTTTTTTAATGCAGCAATCAATACCAGAAGTTTCTTTTTATACGAGATCAAATGCCGTAAGCTTTTACTCTTTGATTAGGTTTTCAGAGCCCTTGAAAAGCTTAGAAAGAAAGCTGATGCCCAACCTGAAGAAATCATTGAAATAGAGAAAATGATCTCCGAGGCATACAAAGCCATCGACAAGACAGTGAAGGTTGGTGCCATGCACAGGAATACTGGAGACCATCGCAAGTCCAGGCTTGCAAGGAGGAAGAAGGCCATTGAGATAATCCGTGGTTGGTATGTTCCTAATGCCGAACCTGCTGCAACTGCCTAGTTTCTGGGGGAGTCGTCATTGTGAATTTGCAGCAGCTTTTCCTTCATCACATCTTGCCAATTTTGGACAGCATATGTTATTGAACGAACTCAATAGACTGCCAGGTCTTCCCCATGGCAAGTGTTCTGGTACTGGTTACTGTGTTTATGTGCTCGCTATGCAGTAGAAGCTCTGAAACAATATTGGGCCATTGCTTGTCTTACATTCCCTCTGTTGTAAAACTTCAAACTGAAATATACCTGTTGTATGGTGTATGCAGATATCTTCAGCTAGAGATAATATGTTCAGTATGAATGCTTTCTCTCCTTACCTTCTCCCATTGTGAAATGGATATGCATCTCTCACAGCTGTTTTCTTTTGTACTCTAATGAGAAAATACGACCCTGGAAAAGACATATAATCCTTCCTGAGTGATGTATTGCTCTAGGCCTGTTACTACGAAGCTTTCTTATGAGATGGTTTTAAGATTCCCTTGGTTTGATACCATTTTCATATCTTTACAGATATGACCCTAGTGAACTTGTTTTAGACACAGTATATTTTAGATTTTCCTACCTTGACCCTCCTCTGTTTTAAACATTCGCACAAGATTGATTATCAAGAGATGACATTTGACTGTTGGTTCTGTAAAACCCACCTTTTAGGAGGATTGTAACCGTACCCCTATCTTTTGAATGCAATGAAACGCAAAGGTCCTTTGTTTTTTCTCTAAAAAAAGAGATGACGTTTCTCTTAACTGGAGCAACCTGAGACTGGTTCAATACTGTTTACGTAATTTCAACGCGTTCTCGTTCGAAAAGTATTAGTAGTAGTAATAGTCGCGGTAGTAGTAGATGATACTAGTAAGAGTAACAGTAGTAATACAAACACATCATATCAAACATGATATTTGCATTATTACTGTGCTAGGTAGCATGATATCTTTGACCCACTCTATTCAGTGATTTAAACGCTCTTGGCTTGGTCGTGCTAACTGCTAACATATCTCGAGGTTCACAGGTTTGCATTTGTCCTCCTAGCGTCTGCAACACTGACCTGGCGATGATTCTATTTGATCATTAGTCAACATAATGGAATAAAACCCTTTTGATCTCGCAAAAAAAAAACATGCGCTCAGGTGCCTAAGAGCTTCCACCTCGCCCAAGCCGAGGAGGTGGAGGTGGAGCACCTTGCGGCGGAGTCACAGTTGGAGGCAGAGCAAGCGGGCACCGCTGCCTTCGCAACGCTTGTCGCCGATCCAGGCCTCGTGGCTGAAAACCAGGCCATCCTCGACTCTCTCTATCCGAGAGGGAGGTGGCTTATCCACCTCTTCGACATGAGGCGGGAGCAGATCTTTGCGGACAATAAGGAGGAGGAGATGCCGGAGATTTGCCCCACCGCCAATGACCACGAGGTCGGCGGCTCCGGCAAGGGGGCATCGACGTCTTCTTGAACTAGGAGTAGGAAGTTTAGTTCTCTTTACAATCTTTGTATGACGGCCGCTGCATTGCATGGAATTGATGGTTAAAAAATGGGTGGTGTGGTTGCGGACATGGACAAATGAGGGCCGGCCCGCTCCTGTCCGTAGACATATAGGGGTCAGATTTGTTCATTGAGGCTGTAGATGCTTTAAAAGAACTTCGCCGTTGGATTCTTGGAAACTTTTGTGCCGTTGGATTGACATCCCATAATTTTGGTTTATCTTCCTCCTCGAGCTGAAATCCTAATCCCCAAACCCGAACCCATCAAGGTTCTTCCTCCTCTGGCGTCCCCGGCTCGAGGTCGGTACTGTCTAATCTCAAGGGGGAGGGGGCTCATTCAAAATCGAATGATCCAGATATTTATGGTGACTATATGTTCCGAACTCTGTAGTAGCAGTTTCTAAATCACAGACGAAATATATCATGCATTTTGCATAACTTCATCCTACCAAGTAGCAAATGCAGCTTGAAAGGACATTTCTTTCAGCTCTCAGCATTATGTCAGATGAGCTTAGAAGGAAGAAGTATCGATAATCTTGCTACTGATTTGCCTGATTACACAGGCAAGGTCAAGCAATTTGCATACCTTCATGACACTGATCAGGGATGCGGCACTGGAGTGAGCACCGAGCATCACTCGTCCACGCATTAACTGTTGTTAGAAAGTTAAATGACTTGCCAAGGGAAAAGAACACTAGGACAAACAGATCATCAATGATAATCAACGAAGCTTGTGCGCCGAAGCTGCTATAAATGTTTACATAGCAGCACATATACGAATCATCTATCTTAGACCTAATAACCTGCTAGGCACAAAAAGGGGACAAAATTTGCAGGTTAAAATCTTCTCAAGCCTGAGAGATTGTCCTATAAACTAGGTCAAGTTTTCATGACAATATATAGCTATACATAGCTGTGCAAAAGAATCTGGCTGTGCCAGTTCTGACACTTTTAATTCATTTGTAATATTCTTGAGTCTCTAGTGAAGGGTGGCGCGGCCAGCTCTTCCTATGCTGTTACGCCTTATCCCCTCAAGGATTGAGAGATCATCATGCAATGTGAATGGTGCACTGAAAAGAGAGTTGCGGACATCCGGTTAGAAGCTCGAACTGCTAATATGGACAGAAGTATGAAAATAAGAAGATACATACCCATTGAACTCGAAATGGGCAAACTTTGAGTCGTCTGAAATCTCAATTTCCACCCTTGCTTTCCTAGATGTCTGCTTAAAGAAAAAATGGCATTAAATACACTTGCACGTATCTTTTTACTCGTGATCGTCAGTGTTTTATGTAACTACATATCTGAGGGAAAGACATTCCTAGCACCGCGTAGGAATACCATACAATTTATAGTAGCGCCATTCACTACTGTTTGTTCTAATCTATGTTGCTATGCTACGTTAGGTCAGCAATTATAAACATGGGAATGCCAGAGTGCAAGTTGAGCACAAGGGTGATCTAAATACAGTTATATGTTACAGCTTAGTAGCAACTGGCTGGGTTAAGCATCTCTGACAGTTGCAGCGCAAGAAAATAAAATACCTTGACCAATACGAATGGAAGGCGGATGCCATTAACATTCTCTGCTGAGCTTTCCAGTGTTTGGTTACGTAACATGATGTTTTGGAGATCATCAAACTTTAAATGAACAAGAAAGAATCATCAGGAGATATCAAATACACCAGTATATATACAATACTACCTCCGTCCCAAAATATAAGATATTTTTGCAGTTCAATTTTAACTGCAAAAACGTCTTATATTTTGGGACGGAGGTAGTAGTAAGAGACAACAAAACCAAAGAAAAGTTGTTCATATTGTAAGCAACTTACCTGTTTTTCGATTTCCTGGAGGAGTGCCTTCTTGTTCCTAATCTTGTTGACATGTTCTTTACGAACTTCCTATAAAAAAGATGGTAGCAATCAACTCATAATCATACAGGAATGGATTGCTGTGCATCTAACCTGCAAAGTAAGCACAAAAACTGACCTCAAGCTTCTTTATTTTTTCATATCTGTAATTTGAAAGGCCCATCCACCGTATCTCCTTTTTTTCTTTTGCAATAACACGAAGTGCAATGAGAACGTTGAAAGCATCATACACTCTCCGCCTAATATTCTTCTCATCAAACTACAAAGATAAATTTGTTTTCTTTTAGCACAATTACAGATATGATTTTGTTTCTCCTGCAAAAAACAAATAAATATATGATTTTGTTTTTTGCAGTTTGATGAGTTCGATGAGAAATGGACTTGAAAGTTCTCGGTGTGATGTTGACATTTAGCTTTGGTTTCAGTGTTGTAGTGTTTGCTGTAACTTAATCGTCCAGTTTTCTGCTAGGTGGTTGTGTTCCAACGTCATAGTTGCAAAGACAGTAAGGTGGCGGTGCTGGTTAGAGGTTCTAAAACGTGTGGATGTTTGTAATAAGCTTTCTGGAACCATGACATTTGGCGGGCCGACACTCTTTGTATCAGTTCCATACTTCCATGCTAAACGAAATTAGGAGCCATGCTTCTTAATTCAAATTTTTTATAAGTATATGCAAAAAGGGAACAGAGAAGTCTATATTATACAAATAATAGGAACAAACCCCTTGACCAATATGTGCCATGGACTTCAGCTCTGAATAAATTTCATCAGCAACCTGTAATAGAAAGTAGCTGGTTGAGGTAGTTAATGACTCAAGTGGGGAGAAAGTAAATCAGTTCCCAAGCATATATCTTTGAGAGGCGTGTTATGTATCAGCAAAAATGGCATGGCAGCAACGTAATACAAGTATTGATTTTTATGCCTTTCAGCATTTAAATGGCAGGATAATTATTTTGCATTGGCATTCAGGATGCTCTTTGTGCTTCATAAGCAGACTTACAGGTTAGATAAAGCCATCCAAAATTACAGCCAAACTCCATTGATATTTAAACATGGCATTCGGGAGTGATTTATCATGGCCAATCAATGAAGGATACACGTGTTTGAGCTTTGGAGAATACCTCATTGTATGTTGTTCTTCCTTTGGCTTCAACTTTCTCACAAACTGCAAAATCATGTCAAATGCTCATCAGGTCAAAGTACCTGTGTGTTAGCAATTCAAGTTTACATTCATGACAGAAAAACATCTCTCATCAAAAAGGTTACAGCGAAACATCTAGTACAAGGGTATAACCCCTCTTTTGCACATCTATGACCTCATGAAATTTCTATCAACGCAACTTCCTCTGACCTAGAACCAGTGTACACCAAAAAGTAACCGCAATGAGCAATGAGCATCGCTATATACTGATACATCATTTGTAATGTCACCCAACATACCATGCTCTAAATCCCAGCATGGCATCAAGCTAACCAACAACGTTTTCTTCCAATCTGACGTGCTTTGTTGTGCCGCTTCTGCAGATGGACTTCGACATCCTCATGCGTATACGCTGGAACAACCTATCTAACTCAGTGCACAGACATACATCAACCTTGGTCTGCTCAGATAAACATTCACTATTTGTAAAATGGTTTGGCAGCCCCCTACCGTGATAGTATTGGTGGCAACAATACTCCAGCATAATACCGTGGAGGAACTACAGCTGACCATTACCACACAAGAGCACAACAGAATACACCACAACAACCAAAAATCAGACAATTGGGGTCTCAACCACCGAACGCCCAGCCTGGGAACCCTCGCCCTCCCCCTCCCGGTCGCTCCCGCGAGCGATGCGGAGGGGAAACCCTAGCCGCCGGCCTTAGGGCCCTCCTCCTCCCCACCTCTCCCCTTGCCGGCGCCGGTCGCGTTGACGGGCAAAGCCCGGTCAGCAGCGGCCGCGGCGAGGCCTCTCGTCCCCCGCTCAATGATAGCCGACGCGGGTCGGTGTGGTTGGGCGGCGGCGCGGCGCTAGCAGAGGGTGCGGCGGCGGCTGGCGCTGGCGGGGCCGATGACTGGCGGCAGCGTGATGGGCTTTGTGGTGCCCCCGGCGTGTTGCGCCCCGGAGTTGTGGCGACAGCCACAGTCGAGAATCACGTGGGCCCCCCTTTGGCGTGCGCGGGGGGAGTGGGCTGGCTCCCGGGGCTTCCCCGTTTGCCCTTGGAGCGGATCTGAAGACGGAGGCCCTCCCTTGAGCTTCTTCTTGCCTCGTCGGTCGGCGCTTGCGGCCTCCTCTAGCGGTTGGTGGGGCAGAGGGTCTGGTAGGGATGGATTGGGGGAAACCCTTGGCCGGTTGCTGCAGCCACGATGCAGGAGGCGCTCCGCCGTCGTTCTCCTTCTTGAGGGCGGCATCGCGATCCTACCCTCACCCTCTCCTTCCCATCCCAGGTGAAAGCCCAAAATCTCTAGATTGGGTGGTGACGGCGCTCTGGCGTCATTTTCTTCTTGAAGGCACCACCTTGGCACAACGGAGTGGTGGTCGAGGCTTCAACACGGGATGTGGTATGTCGGATATTTTCATTGGTGTTCCCGCTCAGCTGCTTGCAGTTGAAGTTGATGCCTGCGAGCGGCGGTGGCGATGTTGGGGCGCTGCGTGGTGCGGTGGCCGTGCTTGTTGTCCTCTCCCCGGCAACCAGATGGTCCTGGTCATGCGAGCTCAGGGGTGAGCGACTCTGCCTGTCGATGGCGTAGTGTCCTCCGATCCAGGACTAAAGGGGGCCTTCTTCGAAGGTAGAGGAGGATGGCGGACCGACAATAGCTGGCCTCTAGGGAGTTGACGGAGCGTGGCAATCCTCCTGCAGTGGCGGGCCACTACCTCGTCTTAGTCACATCATGTGCTCGTCTTGTTCGCCAAGCGCCTCGATGCTCAAGCTTGTGCTTGGTGCATTCGGTACTTGTTAGTGGCTCCTTTGCTATCATGTATCTTTGCCGTTAGTGTTTCTTCTTTTTTCTCTTTTTTTTGCTCTTTTGTTTTGACTTGTATGAACTTGTGATGCGGTGGTTGTTTTATAATACAAAGAGGGGGGAAATCCTTATTCGTCAACTGCCAGGAAAGATCGCTCCTAGCTGGCAGGGTTGCAACAGCTGAACATCCAGCCGTCTGCTTGCAACCGCTGAATGACCGGCGGGGAAAGCCGCCGTTCCTAGACGCATGCTCGCAGCCACCGACCGCCCAACCGGGAAAGACGTCGAACTCCCCTCAAGTCGCCTACTTCCAGCGGCTGAGATCTCAAGCTCTGCACACAACCGCCTTTGACTTTCCCCTCTCCGCCTCGGTGCTGTCTTTTCCTTGTCCATACGGCCAGCGCAACAGTAAAAGAATCTCGTGCCCTTAGAGCCACAACGCGATGGGAACACATGGCACGATTGACTTCACCTGGGCCGAGGCACGCAAGGCATGGTCAACACCGGCTGACCAATGGGGAAAGGAGGAAAACAAACTCTGGATTGTTGTGGGCTCTCAAAATTGTTGCCCTGAGGGCAACTCCAACGCACGACCCCAAACAGACGTCCGTTTTGTCCGCTTTTCGTCCGTTTGGGGGTGGCAATGGGGCGGCGTCCGCCCGGATTTGTGGATGCGCCGGCCGTGCACCCAACGCGTGGCCGCATTTCGGCCGCCAGAGGCCATTTATACTAAAATCAACCATAGCAAGTAGTTCAAATCAAACATAGCAAATAGTTCCACATCCGAAATAGTTTTACAACCCAATTGAAACAAAAACAATATCGAATAGTCTTACAACCCAATCGAAATTTGTTTCCATGAAAAAAAATTAAACCGATAGATCTACTGTTGCCAATATGAGTCCACATGTGCTCAACCAAGTCATCCTGAAGTTGCACATGAGTCTGCCAATCACGCATTTCACGATGAAATTGGACAAACTGTTGAAAAGTTGCAGGAGGTAGCTGCTCAGGCTCAACATTTTCACCCTCGAAATCAAACCCTTGGTCGTAGATGCTATCACCACGCTCATCCTCCACGATCATGTGTGCATGATCACACAAGCAGTCATCACCTCCCAAAGCTTCTGAGTGCTCCATGTCAATGCAGGGTTTCGAACGATACACCATCGAGATTGAAGCACACGAAAAGTACACTCCACATCCTTCCTAGCACTCTCCGGCATTTGGGCAAATCTTTGTCTCTTCTCTCCTTGCGGATTGGGTATGGTCTTCACAAGAGTTGACCACTGAGGATAGATACCATCAACTAGGTAATATCCTTGCTGTAATGGTGGCCATTGTTCTCAAAGTTGACCTCTGGGGAGTGGCCTTCTGCAAGCCTTGCAAACACTGGAGAATGTTGAAGCACGTTGATATCATTGTGAGAACCAGCCATGCCGAAGAAAGAATGTCATATCCACAGATCTTGTGAAGCCACCACTTCAAGTATGATAGTGGCACCTTTCAAATGCCCCTTGTACCGCCCCTGCCAAGCAAATGGACAGTTCTTCCACTTCCGGTGCATACAATCTATACTACCAAGCATGCCCGGAAAGCCCTTATCGGCATTGATCGCCAACAACCTCTCTGTATCAGCGGCAAGTGGCTCTCTCAGGTACTCAGGGCCGAACACTGCCACCACGGCCTTGCCGAAATTGTACATTGAGAGGAGACATATGGACTCACTCGTACGCACATACTCATCCACGAGATCACCAGGAATTCCATATGCAACCATGCGGATAGCCGCAGCGCATTTCTGGTAAGAAGAGAAGCCAAGCTTGCCAAGGACATCCTCTTTGCACTCAAAGTATGGGTCATATCCTACCACTCCCTCCCGAATACGATTGAACACATGTCTCCTCATTCGGAATCAACGACGAAATTGATGTGGTTTGAAGAGTGCAGCATTCTCAAAGTAATCGGCATAGAGAAGGGTGTGGCCTTTCTCCCTATTGCCGTTCAAGGACGGAGCATGGCCGGGGATTGATCTCCTGAACCGAGGCCGCTTCCTACTAATGTGGTCATGGACGACCAATGTAGCCACCACAAGCTCTTCATCATCCGAGGACGAATCATCCGATGAGCAAATGAAGTTGTGAAAGAAATAATAAACCCTACTATCCATTGTACCTTGTGAGCAAAGCGTCGAACGCCTCGGGGTCGTGGTGGAGATGTGGCCAGAAAGTGCACGTCGTGCTCCCCTCGCAGGCAACAAAGCAAGGTTTGGGGTCGGTGGTGATGGTGGGCGCTCTGCCGCAATGCACGCCCTGCCGGAAGTTGTTGCGTTGACGGGCGACGCCAACGGCCGTAGCTTCTCTCACGCCGGCAACAAGGAACCACAAACGCCGGCAAAAAGCTTACCGGGACGCGGGTGTGGGACGGCTATGGCATGGCGTGGCCGTGGTTCGGACGGCCTTGGTGGAAGGCGACACGGACGGGAACGGGGGTGGCGGCAGCGATGGCGGGGGCGGAGGGCGGAGGGAGGGCAGGGGAAGAGAAAAGGGGCGGTTGTGCCACCGGCAGGCGGGCCAGGGGGAGAACAAGGCACGCGCCCCGCCCGTCCCCGCGCGTCCGTTTAGCCGCAAACGCGGTCCAAAGTTGGGCCGGGAATGGGTCGAAAGTGGACTGAAAACGGACATTGGTTCATTTGCTCACGCGCGTTGGGCCGTCTGCTGTCCGTTTACCCCCAAACGAACGCGGACGGGCCATTTGGGGTCGGGGTCGCGCGTTGGAGTTGCCCTGAATCGACCATATCGCTCCACCACTTGGCAACAGCCCCCCCCCCCCCCCCCCCCCCATCAGCAGATCACTCCACAAAGCACAGCACATTGACCAAGTCAAATTGTGGACTGAATCTCAACTGGAATACACCAATTGATTGAGAGAGCTCCTGCACCTTCTAACCTAAATTGGCCATTCTAGAATTCAGTTGGGGTAAACAAAGCAATATTCTCCGACAAAATCCCTCGACAAATGGAACCTACACGAAGATTGGAATCTGCTATAGCAATAGCCAGAGCAAAGAAAGCATTGGAATCCCACACATCGTCTATGAAGAACACCAAGCCCCGCATCAAATCGCCCAAACTGGTTCCTTCCAGAAACGTTCCACAAATACCCCAGCAATATATGCGCGACGAACCACGCTAGTTAATTAGCAAACACTCGAGCTTTAACCATGGCGCATAATCTGACCTATTTTGCTGTACTCGCGGAGCCCCCAACCGGTGATCCTCGGTGCCGCAGCCTTCTCCTTCTTCCTATCTTTATCCGGGTCAACAGCCTCCTTCCTTTGGACCGCATTACCGCCGCTGCATCAATCAAGAAACCCACAGAAAAATCCCCTCCCGTAAAGCCTCGATACGAAGGATTTGATCAAGGAACCGAGAGCAAGGATGGGATGGTGGTTACCGTTCGGGAAGCGGGGGGACACTGGAAGCTTCGAGAATGTGCACGCCGGTCAGGTCCAGTGCGGCGGGAGCGGCCGCAGCAGCTCCGCCGCGGGGAGGCGCCATTGCGGTTCGAGTGATGTTTCGGCTGGCCAGAGAGGGGGGAAGAGAGAGGTCGTGTAAAACTCGCTTTTTTAACCCTTTACCAGAGTAGTAACTTTCAGGGAGGAGAGGACAGGTCGTGGACATTTATTACCTGTTCACACCTGTAAATTTCAGGGGAAAAAAAAGAATTCATGAGGGTTGAAATCCTACCAAATTAGAAATAATACCAAAAACAATACAAAATTCACTTGATTCAAATAGGCCCTTAAAACATACAGTGTGATAATATTGAAAACATAAACTTGGTTCTGAACATATTCTCTTTGTTATTAAAAAAAACATATATATCAAGGAGAATTATGAAGTGTTGTTTAGACTAAGAGGTAACGGTGATGCACTGGCTCATAAGTGCCATAAATCTCGTGCATGTATTGGCTCACTACGCCTCCACCTCTGCCTTCTTATACAAAATGAAATAAAAAATAGGAAAATAATAATACACAATTAAATGTAAATTAAACGTGGTAGAAGTACTTATAGAAAACTATATATATCCATATGACCCACACATTTGGTATTTTTCATTCGTAGAAGCATTTCAAGCATCCAGTTCCCTACATAACGATGGTCCATATTAGTGTTGAAGGGCACTATAGAAATTAAACCCTATTACCTAGTACTACCCATGAGTCGAGTCCCCATAACCCCTCGAGTTGCGCCCCCTCCAGGGCGATTGAGGGCGAGGGGAGGGGGCTAGCCCCCTACCGCCGCCCCCTCTCCTCGCCCCTCGTCGTCCCCAGTGGCGGGTGCGGGGTAAGCCCGTGCACCACCGGTGATGGGAATGGCAGGGATCTGCTCGTGTTGTTGCTGCCTGGAGGGGTAGGAGGCGCGAGATCCTCCTCGTTCGGTCGTTTATCCAGGCGGCAATCGTGGACGCTGAGTCGGCAGGGGGTGCAGCCGGTCAGCGGAGTGACGGAGTCCTGGATTAGGGGGTGCTCAGCATGTCAGTTGCCCATCCTTTGGGTTGGGCTGAGGACCCCCCTAAGCCTATCCCTGGCAGGCCTAGTTCGTCTGGTCCAGAAACATTAAGAAGGAATGACGCGAAGACTTGGCGTATACTCCAAGACATAGACATAGGACTCGGCACGTTTGCCCCTTAGATACGACCAACCATGTGTAAACCCTAGGTACCCCGGTGTCTATATAAACTGAGGTGCCGGAGGCGTAGAGGGGAAATTCATTCACCCTTGTAGAGGGGAGTGTGTCTACATACCCTTGTAGACCGAAAGCGGAAGCATAAAAACGCGGTTGATGTAGTCGTACTCTTCGCGATCCAAATCGATCTAGCACCGAACGGACGGCACCTCCGAGTTTAGCACACGTGCGGCTCGATGACATCTCCTTCTCCTTGATCCAGCAAGCAAAGGGGAGAAGTAGATGGGATCACAACCAGCACGACGGCGTGGTGGTGGTTGTGATGCACCGGTAGGGCTTCGCCAAGCCAAACTGGAAGGAGGTGGTGGGAGAGAAGGGAAGGGGTTGTGCCAGGGAAGGGGTACGACCGCCCTCCCACCCCCACTATATGTAGGGGCAAGGGGGAGGGGTCGGCGGCCCTAGGGGGTAGCTTGCCCCCCAAGCCAATGGGGGGCATCTAGGGTTCCCCCCAACCCTAGGCTCATGGGGCCGAGGGGCGAGTGGTGCCCAGCCCACTAGGGGCTGGTGCTGAAGGAAATATGCCCTAGAGGCAATAATAAAGCTATAATTTATATTTCCTTATATCATGATAAATGTTTATTATTCATGCTAGAATTGTATTAACCGGAAACTTAGTACATATGTGAATACATAGACAAAACTGAGTGTCCCTAGTATGCCTCTACCTGACTAGCTCGTTAATCAAAGATGGTTAAGTTTCCTGACCATAGACATGTGTTGTCATTTTACGAACGGGATCACATCATTAGAGAATGATGTGATGGACAAGACCCATCCGTCAGCTTAGCATAATGATCATTAAGTTTTATTGCTATTGCTTTCTTCATGACTTATACATATTCCTCTGACTATGAGATTATGCAACTCCCGAATACCGGAGGAACACCTTTTGTGCTATCAAACGTCACAACGTAACTGGGTGATTATAAAGATGCTCTACAGGTGTCTCCAAAGGTGTTTGTTGGGTTGGCATAGATCAAGATTAGGATTTGTCACTCTGAGTATCGAAGAGGTATCTCTGGGCCCTCTCGGTAATGCACATCACTATAAGCCTTGCAAGCAATGTGACTAATGAGTTAGTTACGGGATGATGCATTACGGAACGAGTAAAGAGACTTGCCGGTAACGAGATTGAACTAGGTATGATGATACCGGCGATCGAATCTCGAGCAAATAACATACCAATGACAAAGGGAATAAGGTATGTTGTTATTGCGGTTTGACCGATAAAGATCTTCGTAGAATATGTAGGAACCAATATGAACATCCAGGTTCCGCTGTTGGTTATTGATCGAAGATGTGTCTCGGTCATGTCTACATAGTTCTCGAACACGTAGGGTCCGCACGCTTAACGTTCGATGACGATTTGTATTATGAGTTATGTGTTTTTGGTGATCGAAGTTTGTTCGGAGTCCCATATGAGACCACGGACATGACGAGGAGTCTCGAAATGGTCGAGAGGTAAAGATTGATATATTGGAAGGTGGTATTCGGACATCGGAATGGTTTTGAGTGGTTCGAGTATTTTACCGGAGTACCGAGGGGTTACCGGAACCCCCAGGGGAAATATTGGGCCTACATGGGCCTTAGGGGAGAAAGAGGGGAGCCTGCAAGGGGTGGCTACACCCCCCCATGGGAGTCCAAATTGGACTAGGGGAGGGGGCGGCGCCCCCCTTTCCCTCTCCCTCTCCTTCCTTTTCCCCTCCGATGAGAAAGGAAAGGGGGGGGCGAATCCTACTAGGAGTGGAGTCCTAGTAGGACTCCCCCCATGGCGTGCCCCTCTTGGCCGGCCGCCTCCTCCTCTCCTCCTTTATATACGGGGGCAGGGGCACCCCATAGAACATCAATTGTTCTCTTAGCCATGTGCGGTGCCCCCCTCCAAAGTTTACTCCTCCGGTCATAGTGTTGTGGTGCTTAGGCGAAGCCCTGCGCAGATCACATCACCATCACCGTCACCACGCCGTCGTGCTGACGGAACTCTCCCTCGACCCTCTGCTGGATCAATAGTTCGAGGGACATCATCGAGCTGAACGTGTGCTGAACTCGGAGGTGCCGTACGTTCGGTACTAGATCGGTTGGATCGTGAAGACGTTCGACTATATCAAACCTAACGCTTCCGCTTTCGGTCTACGAGGGTACGTGGACACATTCTCCCCCTCTCGTTGCTATGCATCTCCTCGATAGATCTTGCGTGATCGGAGGAATATTTTTGAAATTGCATGCTATGTTCCCCAATAGTGGCATCCGAGCCAGGTCTATGCATAGATGATATGCACGAGTAGAACACAAAGAGTTGTGGGCGATAATAGTCATAATGCTTACCACCAATGTCTTATTTTGAGTCGGCGGTATTATTGGATGAAGCGGCCCGGACCAACATTACATGACCACGTGCATGAGACCGGTTCTACCGATGTGCTTTTGCACACAGGTGGCTGGCGGGTGTCTGTTTCTCCAACTTTAGTTGAATCGAATTTGACTATGGCCGGTCCTTGTTGAAGGTTAAAACAGCACACTTGATGAAAAATCGTTGTGGTTTTGATGAGTAGGTAAGAACGGTTCTTGCTAGAAGCCCGTAGCAGCCACGTAAAACTTGCAACAACAAAGTAGAGGACCACTAGTGCGCGTCGGTCCTAAACAAATGGTGTTTTACCCCTTTCTACGACGGCATTTGGAACCGTCGCCAAGTGAGTGTGTGCGATAGGGTGTCCTTCCCACACGACCCAGAAATCGTCAGGGATAGGCCCTCCTAGGACCCAGGCTGGGGCCGTGTGCGATCGGGCGAGGCATCGAAACCCAATCATTTCCGTTATTATGTACATCCCACACGGTAATCCGAGAAAATTATTTCCGTAGGTATGTACATCCCACACGGTAATCCGAGAAAATCATTTCCGTAGGTATGTACATCTCACACGGTGAATCGCAGAAAAACATTTCCGTTCGTATGTATATCACACATAGTCAATCCAAGGAATACGTTTCCGTTCTTATGTACATCCCACACAGTCAATCCAGGGAAAATGTTTCCATTCGGATGTACATCCCACACGGTTTTATGTATACACTCGTGTGTGAAAGGTGTAACTATCACACACGCTCTGCCTTGGTTAACTGTTTGCTTTCATTAACTACATCATGCACGATTTGATGTAGAAAACTGTGTGGCATTGGGCTATCCATCACAAGCGCTTTTACTGCTAGAACCCTTTGCAAAGGTCCATGATCGTCTGTTCTATTTTTATTTTTGCCTGTAATTTATTATTCTAATTGGAAATTTTGAAATACGAAACGTGCATTCAAATTTTCAGCACAATGGTTCAACAACGAATCCATAAATAAAATTGCCAGTACAATATGTTCAGTAATTACAGGATTTGGCAGCAATTAACTATGATGAACCATAGTATTTAAAGGCGGTAAAGGTGAAGAGACAAGTGTAAATCATTTTGACTGCCGACGGTGTTGAAGAAGCGGAATGCCCATAATGTGCCTTCCTGCATGCCATAGGCACGAACCACTTTTATCCAACCCCTTGTGACGATCGCCCGCCCATCCTTCACCGCCTTCAGGAAGACTTCTAGAGCATTATCATGGTAGCATGAATTATATACTTTAACCTTAGTTGCCTCCACTCCGGTCATGTAGTTTGCAAGGTAATCATCAGTAAATAGCTTCGGAAACCACTGAAAAGAGAAAAATATCAGATACTGAGGTCTAATAGAGTAACTTGTTGTGGGCAAGGGGAAAAGGCAACACATTACTTACCATCCTAAAGTTCACTGTTGTCTTCGACAAAGTGTAAATAAAGAGCTTAATTCCAATCACCCATTTCTTTCGCCTAACAATCTTTCTTAGTTTCCTCACTTGACGCTTGTTCATGAATATCTCATTGCCCCATATGCAAAAGGGATCGAAGCATGGATCAGTACTCCTCATATATGTACCTACAAGCAACCAGTAAATGTTAGAAGCTAAACTGAGATTGCACAAATGATGTAAAATACAACTACCTATGTTCCTAAGTACAAGTATTTTTTTTTGAGATTTCAATATGAACTACATACGGATGTATATAGAATTATAGATATAGTTTAGATTAGAATCTAGATTCACTCATTTTGCTCCTTATGTAGTCTATACTAGAATCTCTAAAAATACTTATATTTAGGAATAGATGGTGTATAAGACATGGGATGAAGCTAACCTCGACGGCAAACAACATCACCGCCCATTGTAGCCCTGTGTAAGTACATGGAAAGCCAATGTTAACTACAACAGGGTTAACATCCACCAAAAATAGCAAATGGTAATAAAACGGCAGCATCTGTAGTAATATCTTCATTTCGAAAGAGTAGCACGGTAGAAAAGGGACGTATTAAAAAATGGATACAACTGTTAATTGCAACAGGCTTAACAACATCCTAATTCATGTTTTGTAAGTTTGTAGCCATTAAAATACAACTCTTTAAAAATGGATACAACTGTTAATTGCAACAGGTTTAATGGCCATTGAAACCGGTACTGATAAAAATGCAATTGGCAGAGTTAAACATCACAAGGCGGGTGCTGCCAGAGCAGATAATGGCCCAGTTATCTATAAAAAGGTAGGGAAAATAGCTCAAACGTGTTAGGCATGTTTACTACAACATGCTTAATACATCGACGTACAAAACATAGCCATTAATTGCAACTGGTATTGGTAAGATTGAACTGGTGGGTACATACTTGGTAAGTCCTGAGAGGTAGTTGCTGGGGCACTTCATCTTGGCCAGAGCCTGCCCAAAGTCAACGGCGGCGGAGGCGAGCTGTTCCTCTGGGTCGAAGCGTGGATCAGTGCCACTGACATGTGTACCTACAAGCAACCAGTAAATGGTAGAAGTTAAACTGCAATTGCACAAATGATGTGAAATATTGTAAGACATGGGATGCAGCTAACCTTGACGGCAAACAACATCATCGGCCGTTATGACCCTGCATAAGTACATGGACAAGCATGTTAAGTACAACAGGGTTAGCATCCACCAAAAATAGCAAATGGGGCAGCATCTCTAGTATATCTTCATTGCGGAGAGTAGCATTGTAGCAAATGGACAAACTAAAAAATGGATACAACCGTTAATTGCAACAGGCTTAACAACATCCTAAGTCATGTTTTGTAAGTTTGTAGCCATTGAAATGCAACTGTTTAAAAATGGATTCAACCGTTAATTGCAACAAGCTTAATAGACATTGAAACCGGTACTGATAAAAATGCAATTGACATAGTTAAACACCACAAGGCAGGTGCTTGCAGAGCAGAGAATGGCCCAGATGTCTATAAAAAGGTAGGGAAAGTAGCAAAAATGTGTTAGGCATGTTTACTAGAACATGCTTAATACATCGACCATACAGAACATAGCCATTAATTGCAACTGGTATTGGTAAGATTGAACTGGTGAGTACTTACTTGGTAAGTCCTAAGAGGTAGTTGCTGGGGCACTTCATCTTGGCCAGAGCTCGCCCAAAGTCAGCGACGGCGGAGGCGAGCTGTTCCTCCAGGTCGAAGCGTGGATCAGTGCCACTGACATGTGTACCTACAGGCAACCAGTAAATGGGTAGAAGTTAAACTGCAATTGCACAAATTATGTGAAATACTGTAAGACATGGGATGCGTCTCACCTCGACGGCAAACAAAAGCATCAGCCGTCATGACCCTGCATAAGTACATGGACAGGCATGTTAAGTGCAACAGTGTTAGCATCCACTAAAAATAGCAAATGGGCAGCATCTCTAGTGATATTAGGGATGGCACCCGCAGGGTTGGGGTACGGGTGGAGCCATCCCATACCCTTACCCATCATCCCAAACCTTACCCATCACCCGTACCCATACCCATTGATGGGTACTATTTTTTCCCATACCCGTCACCCATCAGGGTAAGTGGGTACCCGCGGGTAAAATTACACATATTTGCAACACGCCAATTTGAGCATTACATAGTCATAAACAACAACTTATAACAATAATTTATAAACAACAACACATCATGACATCAACGCATACTCGTTCGTGGGCTAGCTATTGTGGTGTGGCGGCCTAACATGAATGCATGATGAGGTCTTGTTAGGGCTGTGGGATTTATGTAAATATAATATGTTTAATATGTGGATAATAATATATAAGGTCTATTTGTCAGAATATATGCGGGTACATGGGTACATGGGTATGGGTTATACTAAACCATACCCATACCCAATATACCCGATGGGTATGAAATTTTCCTGTTTATGTACCCCATGGGTATTTTTTAGACCCATACCCTTGCCCTAATAGGGTTTTTACCCGTAGGGTACGCGGGTAATGGGCACCCATTGCCATCGCTAAGTGATATCCTGAGTCATGTATCATAAGCTTGTTGCTGGTATTGGTGAAATTGAGTTGGACACGATAA
Source organism: Aegilops tauschii subsp. strangulata (assembly GCF_002575655.3). Lineage (NCBI taxonomy): Eukaryota > Viridiplantae > Streptophyta > Magnoliopsida > Poales > Poaceae > Aegilops > Aegilops tauschii. The sequence continues at coordinate 383,287,585 of NC_053037.3, read as the reverse complement.
TATTTGAACATCACACAGTGTGTAGTACTGAAATAAACAAGGCACGAACATGCTTAATACATCAACCGTACAAATCATAGCCGTTGCAAGTGATATTGGTAAGATTTAGCTGGTCAGATCTTACCTGTTAAGTCCTGGGGGTAGTCGCTGGGGGACTTCATCTAGGCCAGAGCCTGCACCATGTCGGCGGTGGCGGCGGAGGCGAGGTGTTCCTCCGGGTCAACACGCACAGCGGCCATCGCGCCATGGACCGCCATCAGCTCCTGGCGGGGGGGGGGGGGGGATTTGGAGGCATGAGGATGTTTCGTAGGCGCCATTTAAGCAATCATGTCGGGGACGTGATAGAGATCGGTGGGTTATCTGACTGGATCCGAGCAGAACGTAGATGTGGTTGAAGTTGTGGTTGCGGCGGCGGTGGTTTGAGATGCCGGTAGGGGGAGGCGCGAGGGAGGGGGGATACTGAGGGGAAGGGGATGTGGTTGGAGGAATAAATTCTGAAATCGCGCGCCTAATGAAAATTGCGGTGCGAAATTTGAAACTTGGGCGGGGGAAACACACAACGCAGACGAAGCGCGTAAAATACTCGTGTGCGAGAAAAAAGAAAGTTGGCAGATCCCGTCTCCAAAAAAATGTACACGTGTACTTGATTTTTTTCGGTCAATGGTACGCCTGGTTTATTAAGAAATATCGCACAGGTAACTGACTTATGGGTCATTAACGCAAAAAACGCAGACTGGTACGACATAGAAACCGTGTGTTTTGTGATCTTCTAATGATTAACGCAAAAAATGCACATGGGCACACATGCTAATCAACGCTCAAAGCCCAATGATTAACGCAAAAAAACGCACACGGGCACACATGCTAATTAACGCTCAAAGCCCTCAAAGGATGCTCTTACCGACATTATACGTTAATACTACAAACTTAAAGTACTACTGGTAATTTGCTCTAATACTACAAACTTAAACTACTTCTCACATGCTGCCATCAGGGCATGCTGGCCAAACGCCAGCGTTCTCCTTCCCGGCCTTGTAGGCGGCAGCCCACCGTGCTTCGATCTTCGCCAATCTCTCCTCACCACGGCGTGCGGCCTCTTTTTTCTTGCGGTGGTGGGACTCTCTTTTCTTGACTGCTTTCTGCCTTTTCCGCTCCTTCTCTGCGGCTTTGGCCGCCTCTAGATCCACCACCCATTCGGCCATGGCAGCCTCAAAGTCCGCCCATGTAACTGTCTGGCCGGCGGTGGCGATGAACTCGGCGCGGCGAGATGCCATCGCTTCCTTACCATGTGTGCGGTCGCGGGTGGCGAGGAACGCGGCGCGGCGGGATGCCATCGCTTCCTTACGAGTTACTGTGCGCCGCGGTGCCATGGACGACGCCTGGAGAGAGCTCTGGGACGGAGGGGCCGGGCAGCCGTACAGTGCGGTGGTATTCAAGAGCTCAACCACAAACGACAATAGAAATTTGGCTTCCTTACAATTTTGCTCGTTCATTATCGCACACGGTTCATCTCCGTCGCTTCCGGAAACAGTGTGCGCTGAGCCTATTGTGTGTTGCGTTATGATTGGCCGGAACCCCAGCAACGCGGATCGCGTGTGTGCACCGTTGGATGCGCCGCGATCGAACGGCAATCCACGTCCCTCACATCACACCCGTGCACCTGTAGCTGGATTGGATTTATATGCGCTAAATGCCTAGAAAATGCACATAATCCCCTAAATATGGTAAATGAGCCCAGAAAAAAGCCAAATTTGAACACGGTGATTTGCAGGGTGTATGTTCGTCGTAGAAAAAAACTCCAGGGCAAACAACGAAGAAAATTTGGATCCCCCTTCAATCTTGAGGATTTCCCTTTCGAAAGCATGGAACTTCCTCGGTGATTGTTCGATTTATGAAGGGCGTGCATGACAACATAAGCCAAACCTTCTTAAATTTTTACCAAGGCATGGTGAGGTCATACCATGGCACCATGCCAGGCGTCATGTTTTTTAAGCATTTATTTCATTTTTTCTATAGTTGAAAACCTAACAAACAGACATTTGTGGTTGACTATTGCCACACATTTCATCGAAATATTTGTCTATTCCTTGTAAAAGGCATGAGAATTTACTAAATGGCACGAGCATGGTTTTCTAGGCCGTTCTTATGGACCCTATCATGCATCGATTGTTTGAACTTGAATTATGCGCATTAATGCCTAGGAAATGAACATAATCCCCTAAATATGGCAAATGAACCCGAAAAAGTGCCAAATTTGAACACGGTGATTTCCATGTTGTATGTTCATCGTAGAAAAAAACTCGTGGACAAAGGACAAAGGAAATTTGGACCCCCCTTCAATCTTGGTGATTTTCCCCTTGAAACCATGAAACTTCCTCGGTGATGGTTCGATTTATGAAAGGCGCGCATCACGACATAAGGAAAACATCCTCCAATTTTTACCAGGGCATGGTGAGGCCATACCATGGCACCACGCCAGGCGTCATGTTTTCCAACCATGTGTTTCATTTTTTGTATAGTTGTTAACCAAGTAAACGACGCGTTTATGGTTGACTATTGCCACACATTTCCTTGAACTATCTGCCCATTCCTTGTAAAAGGCATGAGAAATGTGCTAAATAACATGAGCATGGTTTTCCAGACCGTTCTTGTGCACCTTTTCATCACCGATTGTTCGAATTTGAATTATGTCCATTAATGCCTAGAAAATGCACATAATCCCCTAAATATGGTAAATGAGCCCGGGAAAATGTCAAATTTGAACACGTTGCATTTGAGGCGGTATGTTGATCGTTGGAAAAAAAACTGAATGACAAACTAGGACGGAAATTAGGATTCCCCTTCAATCTTGGGGATTTTCCCTCTCGAAAGCATGGAACTTCCTCGGTGATGGTTCGATTTATGAAGGGTGTGCATGACGACATAAGCCAAACCTTCTCAAATTTTTACTAGGGCATGGTGAGGTCATACCATGGCACGATGCCAGGCGTCATGTTTTTTAAGCATTTATTTCATTTTTTCTATAGTTGAAAACCCAACAAACAAACATTTGTGGTTGACTATTGCCACACATTTCATCGAAATATCTATCCATTCCTTGTAAAAGGCATGAGAATTTACTAAATGGCACGAGCATGGTTTTCTAGGCCGTTCTTGTGGACCCTTTCATGCATAAATTGTTTGAACTTGAATTATGTGCATTAATGCCTAGGAAATGCACATAATCCCCTAAATATGGCAAATGAACCCGGAAAAGTGCCAAATTTGGACACGGTGATTTGCAGGTTGTATGCTCATCATAGAAAAAAACTCGTGGACAAAGGACAAAGGAAATTTGAATCCCCCTTAAATCTTGGTGATTTTCCCCTCGAAACCATGAAACTTCCTCAGATGATGGTTCGTTTTATGAAAGGCGTGCATCACGACATAAGGAAAACATTCTCCAGTTTTTACCAGGGCATGGTGAGGCCATACCATGGCACCACACCAGGTGTCATGTTTTCCAACCATGTGTTTCATATTTTGTATAGCACGAGCATGGTTTTCCAGACTGTTCGTGTGCACCTTTTCATGCACCGATTGTTCGAATTTGAATTATGTGCATAATTAATGCCTAGAAAATGCACACAATCCCCTAAATATGGTAAATGAGTTTGGAAAAATGTCAAATTTGAACACGTTTCATTTGAGGCGGTATGTTGATCATTGGAAAAAAAACTGAATGACAAACTAGGACGGAAATTTGGATTCTCCTTCAATCTTGGTGATTTCCCTCTCGAAAGCATTGAACTTCCTCGGTGATGGTTCGATTTATGAAGGGCATGCATGATGACATAAATCAAACCTTCTCAGCTTTTAACCAGGGCACGGTGAGGCCATACCATGGCACCATGCCAGCCGTCATGTTTTTCAAGCACATATTTCATTGTTCTATAGTTGATAACCCAGTAAATGACGCATTTGTGGTTGACTATTGCCACTCATTCCATTGAAATCTCTGCCCATTCCTTGTAAAAGGCTTGAGAAATTACTAAATACCACGAGTATGGTATTTCCAGACCGTTCTTGTGCACCCTTTCATGCACCAATTGTTTGAATTTGAATTACGTGCATTAATGCCTACAAAATGCACATAATCCCCTAAGTATTGTAAATGAACCCGGAAAAGTGTCAAATTTGAACACGGTGATTAGCAGGGTTTATGTTCATCGTAGAAAAAAAACTCATGGATGAAGGACAAAGGAAATTTGGATTCCCATTCAATCTCGGTGATTTACTATCGGACACGATTCATCTCTGTCGCCTCTGCGAACCGTGTGTGTTCACTCACACATGCAAAAGGAAAAGAAAACCCTCGCTCACTTCGTCCCCACTCACTCGCCGCGGACTCCTCCGCAACTCTGCACCCTAAGCTCGACGGCTATTGGCGGCGGGCGTAGGTCGCGCTCCAAACGGCACCGGATTTCGCCTCCACCGCTTTCCGCCGCCTATCTGCGCCGACATTCTAGACTCTGGTCGACTCGGGTTTTCTGCGGGATTGGGCCGGGGATTTTTCTCATGGAGAAGGTAATCAACTTAATTAGCAAAATATTCACTCATCTCTTATCGTAGTCCGTCCGTCGCTGTTAATCAACCGGCGGAAATCACCGTGGAATCATTTTTGTTCTAGCTGATTCATGGGTGTTCATTCATGTGTGCACAGTGCGAGCACAAATAGGGCAACTGTGGTCGTGGCCAGTCGGAAACGAAGTTCTATCTCACCATTCCGGATGACTTCAGGGAGCACTCGGTAATGTTCAATCTCAACCTACCACGGTCGGCATGGCCTAAATTTGTGAACATATACCGTCTGTTGCTACATTATCTATATATTTGCATCAAATCTTTGTTACATTATCTATTTTTAATTCTATATTTTTGTACTTTGCTTGCATCTATATATGGATATGTTCTATCAGTTACTCCCATATTTTCATCTTGCTCGGTTATTTCAATATATCTAATTTACGATCTTAATTTTCATTTCGAGCAGTACATCCCTTGCTTTGCAAGAATAGGAGTAGAAGGAAATCTTGGGCTTTACTTTGCTGATGACTCCCAGGATGTCATATTAACAACGCAACATGGATTTACAATGACGGTTAGCGTAAAACTTGATAAAGATGGTCACTCCTATTTTAATGTGGACCTTTGGAGAAAAATGTCTAAGTGTTATGAACTGAAAACTGGCAATAAAATTCTAGTGCGTGCACCACAGCCTGGTCTAATTAACATGGATGTTTACTTCCCCAACGTCATCAGCCGATCAAAGTCTAATCAAAGTTAGTGTCCTTTCAACTTTCTCCATGCTGTCATATTACTATTTAAGCAACCAATTGATCACTATTTAAGCAACCAATTGTGATATCATATTCTGACTCCGTTCCTAGGCAGTAACAAATTCTGTTTACCAATTTATGGGCACTATATATTCTTCTGCCATGTTCTGAATAAATAATACCTTTCCACCTTTTAAGCAGGATATGTTGGATGCATAGTGAATGATCTGTATGTTACTAAGCGTAAATTTCACTGGAAGGACTTGAAGCATGTCATAAACTTTGTAGATAATCTGACAGAGATAGCACAGCGTATGAACGCTGGATTGTGGATGGGATTAATTAGACCTATGGTGCATACACTGAACAAGACCAATTGTGTGCACAAAGCGCTGGTAAAAAGTCTTATTTTAATGTTGATGCTCATAAACTATATATATCTTCAACGATATGTTACAATTGTTTTTTATTCTACATGTCAACGGAAATTGCCCCCTGTAGCCATTCCTGGATCGATTTCCCGGCGTGGTCGAATTACACTTGTGCCTGCTAATAACGCCAAAGTGATTGCAAGGTACTGCATTTCCCGCAAAAATGTAACCATTCAAATTAACAAGTTCTCGCTTCTCGTGGCAATGCATCCATATTGGAAAATTGGAGACACTGTTCTACTCCTGCTCTAGCAAGGCACAGGAGGGCTCTTCCTTTTCATTGACGAGATGCCGAGTCGCCGTGATCAAGCTGCTTCCAGTGGATAGTTGTGGTTGTTGGCCCTCAGCCTCTTAAAATGTGCTAGCTGTTACTATATATGTTAAGTATGTAGATATGGACCATATGGTTGTTGGCCCTTAGCCTCTTAAAATGTGATAGTTGTTACTGTGTTAAGTATGTAGATATGGACCATATGGTTGTCAAAACCGTGTTATGAAGATCCTCCTTTTGTCGAATAGTGTAACCACTATATATATGTTACTCAAATGTTGTTACCCAAGTTCATAAATTTTCATGGAAAGTATTAGTATCGTACACAGTTCATTGAGTTTAAGCGTGTGCCCGATGTCCAAAAGGCATTTGCATATTAACTGTCCATATTACAAATTCACATACATGTTCACATAAGGAAACGTATGTGTAACATACTAATCATCGCACACGAGTACTCGCAGATGCATCGTGTGCGATGCTCCTAGCCACCGCAAGCAACTCGTTTGCATTTTTCAAAGTTTTTTGTACACACAGAATCACACACGAAGTAACTGTATTGACTGTCTGTGTTGTAATTTCTCATCGCAAACAGTTCATCCGAGTCGGATGTTTGCCACGTGTCACACACATCTTGTTTACATGACTCGTTTGTGTTCTTTTGTCTCATCGCAAACAGTTCATCCATGTGAACTGTATGCTGCATATCACACACATCTTGTTAAGTTGAACCATTTCTGTTGTGTTCTCTAATCAAAAGCAGTTCGTCCGAGTTAACCGTATGCCGTATATCGCACACACATTGATATGGCTGCCCGTTTCTGTTGTTCTACTTCATCGCAAACAGTTCGAATGGATTAACCGTGTGTCCTGCATCGCACACACATTGTTATGGCTGCCCGTTTATGTTGTTCTGCCTCATCGCAGGCAGTTTGAATGGATTAACTGTATGCCCTGCATCGCACACACAACTATAATCTTAACCGTGTTTGATGCATCCATCATCGCAAACGTTTTGCACCTTTTTGACGGTTTTTTACACCACCGTTTGCGATTATTGCATCGCACACAGTTTCGGCAAAGGGTCTCTGATCGTAGTGTCGCGTTAGCAGCATCCTGCAGTAGTGGACGTCTAACTTGTTTTTGCAGGGCTTGTTGTGATGTGATATGGTCAAGACATGATGCGATATAAATTATTGTATGAGATGATCATGTTTTGTATAAGTTATCGCAACTGGCAGGAGACTTATGGTTGTCGCTTTATTGTATGAAATGCAATCGCCATGTAATTGCTTTACTTTATCACTATGCGGTAGCGATAGTTGTAGAAGCAATAGTTGGCGAGACGACAACGACGCTACGATGGAGATCAAGGTGTCAAGCCCGTGACGATGGAGATCATGACGGTGCTTTGGAGATGGAGTTCAAAGGCACAAGATGATGATGGCCATATCATGTCACATATTTTTGATTGCATGTGATGTTTATCTTTTATGCATCTTATTTTTCTTAGTACGGCGGTAGCATTATAACAAGGTATAAGTGTTCTCCCCGAGTATGCACCGTTGATATAGTTCGTCATGTCGAGACACCACGTGATGATCGGGTGTGATAAGCTCTACGTTCACATACAACAGGTGCAAGCCGGTTTCGCACATGCAGAATACTCGAGTTAAACTTGACGAGCCTAGCATATGCAGATATGGCCTTGGAACACTGAGACCGAAAGGTCGAACATGAATCATATAGTAGATATGATCAACATAGAGATGTTCACCATTGAAAACTACTCCACCTCACGTGATGATCGGACATGGTTTAGTTGATATGGATCACGTGATCATTTAGATGACTAGTGGGATGTCAATCTAAGTGGGAGTTCTTAAGTAATATGATTAATTGAAATTTAATTTATCATGAACTTAGTCATAATAGTTTTTGCATATCTATGTTGTTCTAGATCAATGGCCCGTGCTACCGTTCCCTTGAATTTTAATGCATTCTGAGAGAAAGCTAAGTTAAAGATGATGGTAGCAACTACACGGACTAGGTCCGTAACTTGAGGATTATCCTCATTGTTGCACAGAAGAATTACGTCCTGGAAGTACCGCTAGGTGCAAGGCCTGCTGCAGGAGCAACTTCGGACGTTATAAACGTCTGGCAAGCTAAATCTGATGACTACTCGATAGTTTAGTGTGCCATGCTTTATGGCTTAGAATCGGGACTTCAAAGACGTTTTGAACGTCATGGAGCATATGAGATGTTCTAAGAGTTGAAGTTAATATTTCAAGCAAATGCCCGAGTTGAGAGATATGAAGTCTCCAACAGGTTCTATAGCTGCAAGATGGAGGAGAACATTTCTGTCAGTGAACACATACTCAGAATGTCTGGGTACCATAACCACTTGACTCAGCTGGGAGTTAATCTTCCTGATGATAGTGTCATTGACAGAGTTCTTCAATCACTACCACCAAGCTATAAAGGCTTCATGATGAACTATAACATGCAAGGGATGGAAAATATAATTCCTGAGCTCTTCGCAATGCTTAAAGCTGACAACCCACAAGTATAGGGGATCACAATAATTTTCGAGGGTAGAGTATTCAACCCAAATTTATAGATTCGACACAAGGGGAGCCAAAGAATATTTCAAGGTATTAGCAGCTGAGTTTTCAATTGAACCACACCTGGAGATTAATTATCTGCAACAAAGTGATCAGTAGCAAAGTAGTTTGATAGTTTTGATAGTAGTGACAGTAGAAACGGTAACAGTAACAGTGAATGTAGTATTTTGTAGCAAGTGTAACAATGATGATAGTAGTAGTAACGCAACAAGGTCAATATAAATGAATTCGTAGGCATTGGATCGGTGACTTGTTGGATGATATTCATCATGTAATAGTTATAACCTAGGGCGATACAGCACTAGCTCCAGTTCATCAATATAATGTAGGCATGTATTCCGTAAATAGTCATACGTGCTTTATTACAAGAACTTGCATGACATCTTTTGTCCTACCCTCCCGTGGCAGCGGGCTCCATATTGGAAACTAAGGGATATTAAGGCCTCCTTTAAATAGAGAACCGGAACAAAGCATTAACACATAGTGAATACATGAACTCCTCAAACTGCGGTCATCACCGGGAGTGGGCCCGGTTGTTGTCACTCCGGGGTTGCCGGATCATAACACGTAGTAGGTGACTATAACTTGCAAGATCGGATCTAACACATGGATATAATGATGAATTCATAAACGGTTCAGATCTGAGTTCATGGCACTCGGGCCCAAAGTGACAAGCATTAAGCATAGCAAAGTCATAGCAACGTCAATCTAAGAACATAGTGGATACTAGGGATCAAGCCCTAACAAAACTAACTCGATTACATGATGAATCTCATCCAACTCCTCACCGACCAGCGAGCCTACGAAGGAATTACTCACTCCCGGTGGGGAGCATCATGGAATTGGCGACGGAGAGATGAAGAACGAAGGTCCCCCTCTCCAGAGCCCCATACGGACTCCAGATCTGCCCTCCCAAGGAAGAACAGGGCGTTGCGGTGGCTCCATCTCGTGGAACACGATAATTCTTTCTTCCTGATTTTTTTCCTGGAATAATGTAATTTTATAGTATTAGGGGGGTCGTCAGCGGGGCCACCAGGTGGGTACAACCTACCTGGGCGCGCCAGGAGAGGGGGCGCGCCCTGGTGGGTTGTGCCCAACCAGGGGCCCCTCTCTGGTGGGTCTTGGCTCCAGAAATTCTTATTATTTATATAAAAAATCCTCGCAAAGTTTCGTTCCATTCTGAGAACTTTTATTTCTGCACAAAAACAACACCATGGTAGTTCTGCTGAAAACAGCGTCAGTCCAGGGTTAGTTTCATTCAAATCATGCAAATTAGAGTCCAAGTCAAGAGGAAAAGCGTGAGAAAAAGTAGATACGTTGGAGACGTATCAACTCCCCCAAGCTTAAACCTTTGCTTGTCCTCAAGCAATTCAGTTGATAAACTGAAAGTGAGAAAGAAAAACTTTTACGAACTCTTTTGCTCTTGTTTGCATAAATAAGCTTAAACAACACCCAGGTTTTCAGCCAACATTATAACTAACCATGTCAACAATAACATTTAAAGATTATAATGATTCATATCAATGACATAATCAGCTAGCGAGCAATAATAAGATATCTCAAACAGCAACACGTTGTCAAAACAACCATGATATAATATGACAATAGTGGTATCTCACTAGCCCTTTCTGAGACCGCAAAACATAAATGCAGAGCACCTCCAAAGTTCAAGCCACGACTAAACATTGTAATTCATGGTAGAAAAGATCCAGCCATGATGCACCCAACATTAGCTATACACAATGCATAAATCATGACGGCTGTGCTCTACTCAGTTTCTGGCGCTTGTTTTTAGAAGGTGATGATACAACATAAAAGTAAATAGAAAGTCCCTTCGTAGAGGCAAGCAGTGATTTGTAGAGGTGCCAGAGCTCGATTTTTAAAGCAGAGATAAATGATATTTTGGGACATGCACCATTCTCATTCACTTCACGACCGTCAGTTATCAACATCTTCCATGCTAAGCACGCTACTGGCGGTTCCCAAGCGGAAAGTAAAGGTTTTGACTCCATTGGGAGTTTTTGTTTGATTATCAAGAGATGAACTCTTTTTCATGTTTGCAGTTTGGGACTGGGCGTCCCTATTACCGCCCATTTCCTCGTGCGATGGCGAGTGAATAAACACTCGACCTGAGGATAACCCGCTTAGCACGGAAGATATCGACCACCTCCTGTCGTTCCATGAACGATCCAGGCACACAAAACGGATAATTTTTTAGAAGTCTTTAGACGTGGCACATGCAAATTTACTTAGGACGGCAGGGTGATACCGTATATAGGTAGGTATGGTGGAATTGTCTAGAATAACTTTGGGTTCAAGGTTTTTGATGTACAAGCATAATTTCCACTTAGTACAGGCGAAGGCTAGCAATTAAGATTGGGAAGCGGCCAGCTAGAGAGCAACAACGATCATAACCAGGCATTATGCATAAGTAACATTGGACACTAGCATGAGTAGGATATGAACACCATGAACATAAATATTGTAGAGGCTATGTTGGTTTTGATTCAACTACATGTGTGAACATGTACCAAGTCAAGCCACTCGAACATTCAGAGGAGGATACCATATCGTCATACTACATCACAACCATTTTAACGCTATGTTGATATCCAAGATAAATCATTATCAACTCCCAGCTACTTATGCATGGCATGAGAAACTATAATCTCTAATTGTCATTGCAAACATGTTTAATCATAATGGGCTGAATCATGGTCACTAGGTTAAACATATTTACACAACAAGAACAAGTCGAGTTCATACCAGTTTCTCTTTTCCATGGCCAGCTCATCGAATATCGTCATTATTGCCTTTCACTTGCACGACCGAATGATAAGAAAATAATAATAGTGCAAGAGTTCCATGGACTAAGCTGGAATCTGCAAAACATTTTATTCAACAGGAGAAGACAAGGTAAAATGGGCTCTTATTAGTTCAACAGTTATTCATATGAGAGCCACTCAACATTTTCATCGTGGTCTTCTCCTCGGTAAGACTCGAATAAAAAGAAAATAAATTCAGAGAAACACACTGAAATATTTTTGGAGTTTTTGGTTTTCTTGAACAAGCAAAAAAAAGGGAAAAGCAAAAACGAGAAAAACTATTTACACGGGAAAGCTCCCAACAAGCAAAAAGAAGAACAAGGAAATCTTTTTGGATTTTCTTTTTAGTGCTACTACTAAGCATGCAAGGAAAGTAAACTACTACAACTATTTTTTTGGTTTTTCTAAAGTTTTTCAAACACACAAGAAGAAAGCAAGAAAAATGAATTTAAACATGGATAGTACAATGAAAAGTGTGAACACCGACAACTAGAATGATATGTGAACATGAATATAATGTCGGTGAGAAACACGTACTCCCCCAAGCTTAGGCTTTTGGCCTAAGTTGACAAATGATTCAATGAGAAGATGGCACTGTTCACACTTATCTGAGAGGTAGGGACTGAGATCGGCATTGTGAACATATTGCTCGAATTCCTCCTTAATGCCCACTTGCATCATATACTCATCGCAAGGCCATAAGCATGTTTTGGTGGCAGCATCTCGCGTGGAACTTTCACTTGGTTCAACATAAGATCGGCGAGTAGAACTATCACTAGAGGATGGCCCCGAGGATCGTCTCCTCGAAGAACTCCTTCCAAATAGGTTCATCATGTCCGCGTACAATTTTTCCTATGAACAAAAATCTGAATTTTTAGTTCACAAAAATTTTCCAACAAAACTAATAGCAACTACTCATAGGGATACATAGAGGCCATAGCAAGCATTTAAACTACTTAGAACACTAAGAATTGAACATGCAAGCACATCTACAGCAGCACTAAGAGTAGCTATTTATTCAAAGTATAAACCACTAAAACAAAAACTAATTGGACAAGTGGTGGAGTCACATACCAAGCAACAATCCCCCGAAACAGTTTCTGAAACGGAGCTTCGAGCAAAGAGATCGAAATCCGCGGGTTTGAGCTCAAGAACACGGGAGAGAGAGCAAGAGTGATTTTTTTTCTGGAGGTAGGTGACAATGTGGGATGAAGAGATAAGTAAGGGGGCCCACGTGGGGACCACAACCCCCCACGGCGCGCTAGGGGGTGCTGGCGCGCCCTGGTGGGTTGTGCCCACCAGGTGCACCCCCCTCTGGTATTATTTTTGGTCATTTTTTTATTGCACGGGAAATTCAGAAAACAGACAAAGCATGGCATTTTATTTTATTTTACTAATAAAAATAGAGAATAAAAAGTAGGGACAGAGAGTAGTGCTTACTAAATTCATCAACCTCATACCGTTCAAAAATGATTCGTTAATAAGGTTGATCAGGTCTTATTAACGACCACTTTCGATTAGCATGAAACCGAAGAACTTTCGTAAATCACTAAGTTACCTCAATGGGGATATGCATCTCCCCAACAATAAGCCTTTCATATTTCTTTTTGACTGTAGGTAGAGGTATTTGAAAACTTCCAATAGTGATTGTCGGAGATTTTTCAGTAACATTAATACCATTCACTTGGAATTGTTTCTTCGGAAAGTGCACCGTATGCTCATTACCATTAATATGAAAAGTGACCTTGCTTTTATTGCAATCGATAACATCCCCTGCAGTATTCAAGAAGGGTCTACCAAGGATAATCGACATGTTTTCGTCCTCGGGCATCTCAAGTATAACAAAGTCAGTCAAAATAGTAACATTAGCAACAACAACGGGCACATCCTCACAGATACCTATAGGTATGACAGTTGACTTGTCAGCCATTTGCAAAGATATTTCAGTAGGTGTGAGTTTATTCAAGTCAAGTCTTTTATATAAAGAGAAAGGCATAACACTAACACCAGCTCCTAAATCACACAAAGCAGTTTTCACATAATTCTTTTTGATGGAGCAACGTATAGTTGGTATACCCAGATCTCCAAGTTTTTTTAGGTACTCCATCTTTGAAAGTATAATTAGCAAGCATAGTGGAGATTTCAGCTTCCGGTATTTTTCTCTTATTTGTGATGATGTCTTTCATATACTTTGCATAAGGAGGCATTTTCAAGATATCGGTCAAGCGAGTACGCAAAAAGAGTGGCCTCGGCATTTCAGCAAAGCGTTCAAATTCTTCATCATCATTCTTTTTAGTTGACTTGGGTGGAAAAGGCATAGGTTTTTGAACCCACGTTTCTCTTTCTTTACCGTGTTTTCTAGCCACAAAGTCACTTTTATCATATCTTTTATTTTTTGGGTTGTGGGTTATCAAGATCAACAGGTGGTTCTATCTCAACATCATTATCTGGTTCTTTATCATTGTTTGGTTGAGCATCTTCATGTACATCTGCATTATCTTTTTCATTATCACTAGGTGGATGTTCATTACCAGATTGAGTTTCAGCATCAGAGATAGAAGTTTCATTTTCATTATCATGAGGTTTTTCTATTTCAGGTTCACTAGAAGCATGCAAAGTCCTATCACTCTTCTTTTTCTTTTTCTTTTTAGAAGGACTAGATGCACTAGTGTTATTTCTTTGTGAGTCTTGTATAATTCTTTTTAGGTGTCCCTCAGGATAAAGTGGTTCCTGAGTCATTTTACCTCCTCTAGTTGCAACTCTAGCAGCAAAGTCATGCATATTATGATTCATTTCATCAAGCAATTTTCTTTGAGATTTAGCAACTTGTTCTAGTTGAGTTTGAACCATATCATGTTTTCCAACACCTCTAAGATCATTTGAGATTCTAAATAACAAGTCACTCAAGCAAGCAATCATATCAAAATTATATTTCAATTGTTTCATAACATTTGCATTGAAGTGATCTTGTTTTCTAATGTAGTTTTCAAACTCATAAAGGCATTGACTAGGATGCATATTGTGAGGATTATCATTATCACTGAATTTCATAAGAGAATTTACCTCTACCACCTTAGGCAGTGGTGGTGTATTAATCCCATGTATTTCTTCAATAGGAGGTAAATTTTTAACATCCTCAGCTTTAATACCTTTTTCCTTCATAGATTTCTTTGCCTCTTGCATATCTTCAGGACTGAGATAAAATATACCCCTCTTCTTGGGAGTGGGTTTAGCCGGTGGTTCAGGAATAGTCCAATCATCATAATTTTTCAATATGTTACTCAATAATTCTTCAGCTTGAGCAATAGTTCGTTCCCTGAAATCACAATCAGCACAACTATCTAGGAAGTCCCTAGAAGCATCGGTTGGTCCATTATAAAAGATATCAAGTATTTTCATTCTTCTTAAAAGGATGATCAGGCAAAGCATTAAGTAACTGACAAAGCCTCCCCCAAGCTTGTGGGAGACTCTCTTCTTCAGTTTGCACAAAGTTAAATATTTCCTATAAGGCAACTTGTTTCTTATGAGCTGGAAAATATTTTTTAGAGAAGTAATAAATCATATCCTGGGGACTACGCACACAACCAGGAGTAAGAGTATTGTACCAAGCTTTATCATCACCCTTTAATGAGAAAGGAAATAATTTGAGAATAAAGTAGTAGCGAGTTTTCTCATCATGAGTAAAAAGGGTGGCTATATCATTCAACTTAGTAAGATGTGCCACAACAGTTTCAGTATCATAACCATGGGAAGGATCAGATTCAACCAAAGTAATTAACTCTGGGTCGACAGAGAATTCATAACCCTTATCAACAATACAGATAGGTGAAGTAGCAAACTTAGGATCACATTTCATTCTAGCATTCAGAGATTTTCTTTATACTTGCATAGTAATTTCTCTAGATCATCTCTATCATTGCAAGCAAGAATATCTCTAGTTGCCTCCTCATTCATAACATAACCTTCTGGTACCTTAGGCAATTCATATCTAGCAAGGCTAGTTCTAGTAGGTGTTTCAGGAGTTTCAGTTTCAAGCTCATCATCAGATTCAACAACATCATGTTGTATAACTCTAGCAATTTTTTCATCAAGAAAATCACCAAGTGGCACATCATCATTATCAAGCAAGGTACTAGCATCATCATAAGCATTATCCATAGCAGAAGTAGCATCATCAATAACTTGCGACATATTAGAATTAATAGCATGTGGTGGTGTTGCAAGTTTACTCATATCAGAAGGTGAATCTAATGCAGAACTGGATGGCAGTTCCTTACCTCCCCTCGTCTTTGTGGGAAATATCTTAGTCTTTGGATCCTTCAGATTCTTCATAGTGATAATATGATAATAATCCCAAGTGACTTGATACGTCTCCAACGTATCTATAATTTTTGATTGTTCCATGCTATTATATTATCTATTTGGATGTTTAATGGGCTTTACTAAGCACTTTTATATTATTTTTGGGACTAACCTATTAACCGAAGGCCCAGTGCAAATTGCTGTTTTTTTTGCCTATTTCAGTGTTTCGCAGAAAAGGAATATCAAACGGAGTCCAAACGGAATGAAAACTTTGGGAGAGTTATTTTTGGAACAAACATGATCCAGAGGACTTGGAGTGGACGTCAAGAAAGAAGCGAGGAGGCCACGAGGCAGGGAGGCGCGCCTGCCCCCCTGGGCGCGCC
Organism: Aegilops tauschii subsp. strangulata; assembly: GCF_002575655.3. Classification (NCBI taxonomy): domain Eukaryota; kingdom Viridiplantae; phylum Streptophyta; class Magnoliopsida; order Poales; family Poaceae; genus Aegilops; species Aegilops tauschii. Next base: position 383,271,431 of record NC_053037.3, on the reverse strand, counting down.
CCCACCCTCGTGGGCCCCTCGCAGCTCCACCGACCTACTTCTTCCTCCTATATATACCCATATACCCCAAAAACATCCAGGAGCACCACGAAAACCCTATTTCCACCGCCGCAACCTTCTGTACCCGTGAGATCCCATCTTGGGGCCTTTTCCGGTGCTCCGCCGGAGGGGGAATCGATCACGGAGGGCTTCTACATCAACACCATAGCCTCTCCGATGATGTGTGAGTAGTTTACCACAGACCTTCGGGTCCATAGTTATTAGCTAGATGGCTTCTTCTCTCTCTTTGGATCTCAATAAAAAGTTCTCCTCGATCTTCTTGGAGATCTATTCGATGTAATTCTTTTTGCGGTGTGTTTGTCGAGATCCGATGAATTGTGGGTTTATGATCAAGATTATCTATGAACAATATTTGAATCTCCTCTGAATTATTTTATGTATGATTGGTTATCTTTGCAAGTCTCTTCGAATTATCAGTTTGGTTTGGCCTACTAGATTGATCTTTCTTGCAATGGGAGAAGTGCTTAGCTTTGGGTTCAATCTTGCCGTGTCCTTTCCCAGTGACAGCAGGGGCAGCAAGGCACGTATTGTATTGTTGCCATCGAGGATAAAAATATGGGGTTTATACCATATTGCTTGAGTTTATCCCTCTACATCATTTCATCTTGCCTAATGCGTTACTCTGTTCTTATGAACTTAATACTCTAGATATATGCTGGATAGCGGTCGACGTGTGGAGTAATAGTAGTAGATGCAGAATCGTTTCAGTCTACTTGTCGCGGACGTGATGCCTATATACATGATCACGCCTAGATATTCTCATAATTATGCACTTTTCTATCAATTGCTCAACAGTAATTTGTTCACCCACCGTAATACTTATGCTATCTTGGGAGAAGCCACTAGTGAAACCTATGGCCCCCGGGTCTATTTTCCATCATATAAGTTTCCAATCTATTTTTACTTTGCAATCTTTACTTTCAGTCTCTATCATAAAAATACCAAAAATATTTATCTTATTATCTCTATCAGATCTCACTTTTGCAAGTGGCCGTGAAGGGATTGACAACCCCTTTATCGCGTTGGTTGCAAGGTTCTTATTTGTTTATGTAGGTATAAGGTGTAACCTCCTACTGGATTGATACCTTGGTTCTCAAAAACTGAGGGAAATAGTTACGCTACTTTGCTGCATCACCCTTTCCTCTTCAAGGGAAAAACCAACGCAAGCTCAAGAGGTAGCATGACTCAACAAATATAGCTATGCTCCCCGGCAACGGTGCCAGAAAAAGGTCTTGATAACCCACAAGTATAGGGGATCGCAACAGTTTTTGAGGGTAGAGTATTCAACCCAAATTTATAGATTCAACACAAGGGGAGCCAAAGAATATTTGAAGGTATTAGCATCTGAGTTGTCAATTCAACCACACCTGGAGATTAATTATCTGCAGCAAAGTGATCAGTAGCAAAGTAGTTTGATAGTTTTGATAGTAGTGACAACATCAACGGTAACAGTAATAGTGATAACAGTATTTTGTAGCAAGTGTAACAGTGATGATAGCAGTAGTAACGCAGCAAGGTCAATATAAATAAATTCGTAGGCATTGGATCGGTGACTTGTTGGATGATATTCATCATGTAACAGTTATAACCTAGGGCGATACGGCACTAGCTCCAGTTCATCGATATAATGTAGGCATGTATTCCATAAATAGTCATACGTGCTTTATTAAAAGAACTTGCATGACATCTTTTGTCCTACCCTCCCGTGGCAGCGGGGTCCATATTGGAAACTAAGGGATATTAAGGCCTCCTTTTAATAGAGAACCGGAACAAAGCATTAACACATAGGGAATACATGAACTCCTCAAACTACGGTCATCACCGGGAGTGGGCCCGGTTGTTGTCACTCCGGGGTTGCCGGATCATAACACGTAGTAGGTGACTATAACTTGCAAGATCGGATCTAACACATGGATATAATGATGAATTCATAAACGGTTCAGATCTGAGTTCATGGCACTCGGGCCCAAAGTGACAAGCATTAAGCATAGCAAAGTCATAGCAACATCAATCTAAGAACATAGTGGATACTAGGGATCAAGCCCTAACAAAACTAACTCGATTACATGATGAATCTCATCCAACTCCTCACCGACCAGCGAGCCTACGAAGGAATTACTCACTCCCGATGGGGAGCATCATGGAATTGGTGATGGAGATTGGTTGGTGATGACGAAGAACGAAGATCCCCCTCTCTGGAGCCCCAAACGGACTCCAGATCTTCCCTCTCAAGGAAGAACAGGGCTTGGCGGCGGCTCCATCTCGTGGAACGCGATAATTCTTTCTCCCTAAATTTTTTCTGGAATAATGTGATTTATAGTATCAGGGGGTCGTCAGTGGGGCCACCAGGTGGGTACAACTCACCTGGGCGCGCCAGGAGAGGGGGGCGCGCCCTGGTGGGTTGTGCCCAACCAGGGGCCCCTCTCTGGTGGGTCTTGGCTCCAGAAATTCTTATTATTGATATAAAAAATCCTCGCAAAGTTTCGTTCCATTCTGAGAACTTTTATTTCTGCACAAAAACAACCCCATGGTAGTTCTGCTAAAAACAACGTCAGTCCGGGGTTAGTTTCATTCAAATCATGCAAATTAGAGTCCAAGTCAAGAGGAAAAGCGTGAGAAAAAGTAGATACGTTGGAGACGTATCAAAGGCTGCAGATGTAGAAATCAAGAAGGAGCATCAAGTGTTGATGGTTAACAAGACCACTAATTTCAAGAAAAAGGGCAAAGGGAAGAAGGGGAACTTCAAGAAGAATAGCAAACAAGTTGTTGCTCTCGGGAAGAAGCCCAAGTCTGGCCCTAAGCCTGAAACTGAGTGCTTCTACTGCAAAGGGACTGGTCACTGGAAGTGGAACTGCCCCAAGTATTTGGCGGATAAGAAGGATGGCAAAGTGAAAGGTATATTTGATATACATGTTATTGATGTGTACCTTACTAATGCTTGTAGTAGCGCCTGGGTATTTGATACTGGTTTTGTTGCTCATATTTGCAACTCGAAACAGGGGCTATGGATTAAACGAAGATTGGCTAAGGACGAGGTGACGATGCACGTCAGAAATGGTTCCAAGGTCGATGTGATCGCCGTCGGCACGCTACCTCTACATCTACCTTCGGGATTAGTTTTAGACCTGAATAATTGTTATTTGGTGCCAGCGTTGAGCATGAACATTATATCTAGATCTTGTTTGATGTGAGACGGTTATTCATTTAAATCAGAGAATAATGGTTGTTCTATTTATATGAGTAATATCTTTTATGGTCATGCACCCTTGATGAGTGATCTATTTTTGTTGAATCTCGATTAGTGATACACATATTCATAATATTGAAGCCAAAAGATGCAAAGTTAGTAATGATAGTGCAACTTATTTGTGGCACTGCCGTTTGGGTCATATTGGTGTAAAGCGCATGAAGAAACTCCATGCCGATGGGCTTTTGGAATCACTTGATGCTTGCGAACCATGCCTCATGGGCAAGTGACTAAGACTCCGTTCTCTGGAACAATGGAGCGAGCAACTTACTTATTGGAAATAATACATACTGATGTATGCGGTCCGATGAGTGTTGAGGCTCGCGGCAGGTATCGTTATTTTCTGACCTTCACAGATGATTTAAGCAGATATGGGTATATCTAGTTAATGAAGGATAAGTCTGAAACATTTGAAATGTTCAAAGAATTTCAGAGTGAAGTGGAAAATCATCGTAACAAGAAAATAAAGTTTCTACGATCTGATCGTGGAGGTGAATATTTGAGTTACGAGTTTGGTCTTCATTTGAAACAATCTGGAATAGTTTCGCAACTCACGCCACCTGGAACACCACAGCGTAATGGTGTGTCCGAACGTCATAACCATACTTTATTAGATATGGTGCGATCTATGATGTCTCTTACTAGTTTACCGCTATTATTTTGGGGTTATGCTTTAGAGACGGCTGCATTCACTTTAAATAGGGCACCATCTAAATCCGTTGAGACGACACCATACGAACTATGGTTTGGCAAGAAACCTAATCTGTCGTTTCTTAAAGTTTGGGGCTGCGATGCTTATGTGAAAAAGCTTCAACCTGATAAGCTCAAACCCGAATCGGAGAAGTGCGTCTTCATAGGAAACCCAAAAGAAACTGTTGGGTACACCTTCTATCACAGATCCGAAGGCAAGACATTTGTTGCTAAGAATGGGTCCTTTCTAGAGAAGGAGTTTCTCTCGAAAGAAGTGAGTGGGAGGAAAGTAGAACTTGATGGGGTAGTTGTACCTTCTCTCAAATTGGAAAATGGTTCATCACAGAAATCAGTTCGAGTGATGCCTACACTAATTAGTGAGGAAGTTAATGATGACGATCGTGAAACTTCAGATCAAGTTACTACCAAACCTCGTAGGTCAACCAGAGTACGGTCCGCACCAGAGTGGTACGGTAATCCTGTTCTGGAAGTCATGTTACTAGACCAAGACGAACCTACAAACTATGAGGAAGCAATGATGAGCCCAGATTCCGCGAAATGGCTTGAGGCCATGAAATCTGAGATGGGATCCATGTATGAGAACAAAGTGTGGACTTTGGTTGACTGCCCGATGATCGGCTGCTACCTCTTGAGCATGCGTTGGTTTTCCCTTGAAGAGGAAAGGGTGATGCAACAAAGTAGCGTATGTATTTCCCTCAGTTTTTGAGAACCAAGGTATCAATCCAGTAGGAGACTACACGCAAATCGCCTAGTACCTGCACAAACAATCAAGAACCTTGCAACCAACGTGATAAAGGGGTTGTCAATCCCTTCACGGCCACTTGCAAAAGTGAGATCTGATAAAGATAATAAGATAAATATTTTTGGTATTTTTGTTGTATAGATTGGAAAGTAAAGATTGCAAAACAAATAGTGAACTAGAATTATAGATCGGAAACTTATATGATGTAAAGTAGACTCGGGGGCCATAGGTTTCACTAGTGGCTTCTCTCATGATAACATATATTACAGTGGGTGAACAAATTACTGCCGAGCAATTGATAGAAAAGCGCATAGTTATGAGAATATCTAGGCATGATCATGAACATAGGCATCACGTCCGTGTCAAGTAGACCGAAACGATTCTGCATCTACTACTATTACTCCACACATCGACCACTATCCAGCATGCATCTAGAGTATTAAGTTCATAAGAACAGAGTAACACATCAGGCAAGATGACATGATGTAGAGGGATAAACTCAAGCAATATGATATAAACCCCATCTTTTTATCCTCGATGGCAACATTACAATACTTGTCGGTTCCCTTTCTGTCACTGGGATCGAGCACCGCAAGATTGAACCCAAAGCTAAGCACTTCTCCCATTGCAAGACAGATCAGTCCAGTAGGCCAAACTAAACCGATAATTCGAAGAGACTTGCAAAGATATCAAATCATGCATATAAGAATTCAGAGAAGAATCAAATATTGTTCGGAAAAGGCCCTCCGGCAGATCGCCGGAAAAGGCCCCAAGATGGGATCTCACGGGTACAGAAGGTTGCGGCGGTGGAAAAGTGGTTTTGTGGCTCTCCTGGATGTTTTCAGGGTATAAGAGTATATATAGGCGAAAGAAGTAGGTCGGTGGATCTACGAAGGGCCCACGAGGGTGGGGGGCGCGCCTACCCCCCTGGGCGTGCTCTCCTGCCTCGTGGCCGCCTCGTTGCGTCTCTGACTTCGACTCCAAGTCTCCTGGATTGCGTTTGTTCCAAGAAAGATCCTCGCGAAGGTTTCGTTCCGTTTGGATTCCGTTTGATATTCCTTTTCTGTGAAACACTGAAATAGGCAAAAAATAGCAACTGGCACTGGGCCTCCGGTTAATATGTTAGTCCCAAAAAAAATATAAAATAGCATATTAAAGCCCATTAAACATCCAAAATAGATAATATAATAGCATGTAACAATCAAAAATTATAGATACGTTGGAGACGTATCAACATCCCCAAGCTTAATTCCTACTCGTCCTCGAGTAGGTAAATGATAAAAACAGAATTTTTGATGTGGAATGCTACCTAACATAATTTTCAATGTAATCTTCTTTATTGTGGCATGAATGTTCAGATCTGAAAGATTGAAGACAAAAGTTTAATATTGGCATAAAAATAATAATACTTCAAGCATACTAACTAAGCAATTATGTCTTCTCAAAATAACATAGCCAAAGAAAGCTCATCCCTACAAAATCATATAGTTTGGCCATGCTCCATCTTCGTCACAAAAAATGCTCTCATCATGCACAACCCCGATGACAAGCCAAGCAATTTTTTCATACTTTAGTATTCTCAATCTTTTTCAACTTTCACGCAATACATGAGCGCGAGCCATGGACATAGCACTATGGGTGGAATAGAATATGATGATGGAGGTTTTGTGGAGAAGACAAAAAAGGAGAAAGTCTCACATTGACGCGGCTAATCAACGGGCTATGGAGATGCCCATCAATTGATGTCAATGCGAGGAGTAGGGATTTCCATGCAACGGATGCACCAGAGTTATAAATGTATGAAAGCTCAACAAAAGAAACTAAGTGGGTGTGCATCCAACTTGCTTGCTCATGAAGACCTAGGGCATTTGAGGAAGCCCATTGTTGGAATATACAAGCCAAGTTCTATAATGAAAATTCCCACTAGTATATGAAAGTGACAAAATAAGAGACTCTCTATCATGAAGATCATGGTGCTACTTTGAAGCACAAGTGTGGAAAAAGGATAGTAGCATTGCCCCTTCTCTCTTTTTCTCTCATTTTTTGGTCCTTCTCTTTTTTTATTTGGCCTTTCTCTCTTTTTTTATTTGGCCTTTCCTTTTTTTATTTGGCCTTTATTTTTTTCCTCACACAGGACAATGCTCTAATAATGATGATCATCACACTTCTATTTATTTACAACTCAAGGATTACAACTCGATACTAGAACAAAATATGACTCTATATGGGTGCCTCCGGTGGTGTACCGGGATGGGCAATGAATCAAGAGTGACATGTATGAAAAATTATGCATGGTGGCCTTGCCACAAATACGATGTCAACTACATGATCATGCAAGGCAATATGACAATGATGAAGCGTGTCATAATAAATGGAACGGTGGAAAGTTGCATGGCAATATATCTCGGAATGGCTATGGAAATGCCATAATAGGTAGGTATGGTGTCTGTTTTGAGGAAGATATAAGGAGGCTTATGTGTGATAGAGCGTATCATATCATGGGGTTTGGATGCACCGGCGAAGTTTACACCAACTCTCGAGGTGAGAAAGGGCAATGCACGGTACCGAAGAGGCTAGCAATGATGGAAGGATGAGAGTTCGTATAATCCATGGACTCAACATTAGTCATAATGAACTCACATACTTATTGAAAAAACTACAAGTCATCAAAACCAAGCACTACGCGCATGCTCCTAGGGGGATAGATTGGTAGGAAAAGACCATCGCTCGTCCCCGACGACCACTCATAAGGAAATCAAACAAAGAACACCTCATGCTTCAAATTTGTCACACAACGGTTACCATACGTGCATGCTACGGGACTTGCAAACTTCAACACAAGTATTTCTCAAATTCACAATTACCCAACTAGCATGAATCTAATATTACCATCTTCATATCTCAAAACAATCATCAAGTATCAAACTTCGCATAGTATTCAATGCACTCTATATGGAAGTTTTTATTATACCCATCTTGGATGCTTATCATATTAGGACTAATTTTATAGCCAAAGCAAATTACCATGCTGTTCTAAAAGACTCTCAAAATAATATAAGTGAAGCATGAGAGATCAAATTATTTCTATAAAATAAAACCACCACCGTGCTCTAAAAGGTATAAGTGAAGCACTAGAGCAAAATTAACTAGCTCAAAAGATATAAGTGAAGCACATAGAGTATTATAATAAATTCTGATTCATGTGTGTCTCTCCCAAAAGGTGTGTACAGCAAGGATGATTGTGGTAAACTAAAAAGCAAAGACTCAAATCATACAAGACGCTCCAAGCAAAACACATGTCATGTGGTGAATAAAAATATAGCATCAAGTAAAGTTACCGATAGACGAAGACAAAAGAGGGGATGCCTTCCAGGGCATCCCCAAGCTTAGGCTTTTGGTTGTCCTTGAATTTTACCTTGGGGTGCCTTGGGCATCCACAATCTTAGGCTCTTGCCACTCCATATTCCAAAATCCATCAAATCTTTACCCGAAAACTTGAAAACTTCACAACACAAAACTTAAACAGAAAATCTCATGAGCTCCGTTAGTATAAGAAAACAAACCACCACTTTAAGGTACTGTAATGAACTCATTCTTTATTTATATTGGTGTTAAACCTACTGTATTCCAACTTCTCTATGGTTCATACCCCCGATACTAGCCATAGATTCATCAAAATAAGCAAACAACACACGAAAAACAGAATCTGTCAAAAACAGAACAGTCTGTAGTAATCTGTATCAAACGTATACTTATGGAAGTCCAAAAATTCTTAAATAATTTGGTGGACGTGAGTAATTTATCTATTAATCATCTTCAAAAAGAATCAATCTAAAAGCACTCTCCAGTAAAAAATGGCAGCTAATCTCGTGAGCGCTAAAATTTCTGTTTTTACAGCAAGATCGCAAAGACTTCACCCAAGTCTTCCCAAAGGTTCTACTTGGCACAAACACTAATTAAAACATAAAACCACATCTAAACAGAGGCTATATGAATTATTTATTACTAAACATGAACAAAAATCAAGGAACAAAAATAAAATTGGGTTGCCTCCCAACAAGCGCTATCGTTTAACGCCCCTAGCTAGGCATAAAAACAATAATAGATCTAGGTATTGTCATCTTTGGTATGCAATCCATAAGTGTCTCTACAAATAGACTCATAAGGTAATTTAATTTTATTTCTAGGAAAGTGTTCCATGCCTTTCCTTAACGGAAATTGGAATCTAATATTTCCTTCTTTCATATCAATAATTGCACCAATCGTTCTAAGGAAAGGTCTACCAAGAATAATATGACATGTAGGATTGCAATCTATATCAAGAACAATGAAATCTACGGGCACATAATTCCTATTTGCAACAGTAAGGACATCATTAATCCTTCCCATAGGTTTCTTAATGGTGGAATCCGCAAGGTGCAAATTTAAAGGACAATCATCAAATTCACGAAAACCTAACACATCACACAAAGTTTTTGGAATCGTGGAAACACTAGCACCCAAATCACATAAAGCATGCATTCATGATCTTTAATCTTAATTTTAATAGTAGGTTCCCACTCATCATAAATTTTTCTAGGAATAGAAACTTCTAATTCAAGTTTTTCTTCATAAGATTGCATTAAAGCATCAACGATGTGTTTAGTAAAAGCTTTGTTTTGATCATAAGCATGAGGAGAATTTAACACGGATTGTAACAAGGAAATACAATCTATCAAAGAGAAATTATCATAATTAAATTCCTTGAAATCCAAAATAGTGGGTTCATTGCTATGTAAAGTTTTGACCTCTTCAATCCCACTTTTATTAATTTTTGCATCAAGATTTAAAAACTCCGAATCATTGGGACGCCTTTTAACTAAAGTTGACTCATCTCCAGTCCCATATTTATCAAGATTCATATTGGAAAACAAAGATTTAATAGGAGACACATCAATCACTTTTAGATCTTCATCTTTATTATCATCTAGATCTTCTGGTTTAGCGGCCATCTTATTAACTAAGGTGGCTTGCTTATCCGAAATTTGGGCTATTAACTTTTCAAGTTGAGCAAACTGAGATTTCAAACCATAAAATTCCTTAGACATATCATCGAGATCTTTATTCATGTACTCCATAAAACTTTTCTGTTCTTTAAGCTCGTTTCTGAACAAATTATTATGGTCAAATTGCAAAGACATAAAGCTTCTAACATTGTTTTCAATTTCTTCCAACCTTCTAAGGTGAGGATCAACGCTTTTTGGTGGAGCCATCAAAGCAAAACGGGCACACTAACACCCCAAAACACAAGAAGCAAGCGAAAAGAGATGAACGAAAAAGGGCGAATAAAACGGCATGGGTGAAGTGGGGGAGAGGAAAATGAGAGGCAAATGGCAAATAATGTAATGCGAGGGATAAGAGTTTGTGATGGGTACTTGGTATGTCTTGACTTGAGCGTCGATCTCCCCGGCAACGGCGCCAGAAATGGCTAGTTGACGGGAGATCAAATCTTGACTTGACTTGGCGTAAATCTCCCCGGCAACGGCGCCAGAAATCCTTCTTGCTACCTCTTGAGCATGCGTTGGTTTTCCCTTGAAGAGGAAAGGGTGATGCAGCAAAGTAGCGTAAGTATTTCCCTCAATTTTTGAGAACCAAGGTATCAATCCAGTAGGAGACTACACGCAAATCGCCTAGTATGTGCACAAACAATCAAGAACCTTTCAACCAACGCGATAAAGGGGTTGTCAATCCCTTCACGGCCAGTTGAAAAAGTGAGATCTGATAAAGATAATAAGATAAATATTTTTGGTATTTTTGTTGTATAGATTGGAAAGTAAAGATTGCAAAACAAATAGTAAACTAGAATTATAGATCGGAAACTTGTATGATGTAAAGTAGACCCGGGGGCCATAGGTTTCACTAGTGGCTTCTCTCATGATAGCATATATTATGGTGGGTGAATAAATTACTGCCGAGCAATTGATAGAAAAGCGCATAGTTATGAGAATATCTAGGCATGATCATGAATATAGGCATCACGTCCGTGTAAAGTAGACCGAAACGATTCTGCATCTACTACTATTACTCCACACATTGACCACTATCCAGCATGCATCTAGAGTATTAAGTTCATAAGAATAGAGTAACACATTAGGCAAGATGGCATGATGTAGAGGGATAAACTCAAGCAATATGATATAAACCCCATCTTTTTATCCTCGATGGAAACAATACAATATGTGTCGGTTCCCTTTCTGTCACTGGGATCGAGCACCACAAGATTGAACCCAAAGCTAAGCACTTCTTCCTTTGCAAGAAAGATCAATCTAGTAGGCCAAACTAAACCGATAATTCGAAGAGACTTGCAAAGATATCAAATCATGCATATAAGAATTCAGAGAAGAATCAAATATTGTTCATAGATAATCTTGATCATAAACCCACAATTCATCGGATCTCGACAAACACACCGCAAAAAGTATACATCGAATAGATCTCCAAGAACATCGAGGAGAACTTTGTATTGAGAACCAAAGAGAGAGAAGAAGCCATCTAGCTAATAACTATGGACCCGAAGGTCTGTGGTAAACTACTCACACATCATCGGAGAGGCTATGGTGTTGATGTAGAAGCCCTCCGTGATCGAATCCCCCTCTGGCAGATCGCCGGAAAAGGCCCCAAGATGGGATCTCACGGGTATAGAAGGTTGCGGTGGTGGAAAAGTGGTTTCGTGGCTCTCCTGGATGTTTTCAGGGTATAAGAGTATATATAGGCGAAAGAAGTAGGTCGGTGGAGCTACGAGGGGCCCATGAGGGTGGGGGCGCGCCTACCCCCTAGGCGCGCCCTCCTGCCTCGTGGCTGCCTCGTTGTGTCTCTGACTTCCACTCCAAGTCTCCTGGATTGCGTTTATTCCAAGAAAGATCCTCACAAAGGTTTCGTTCCGTTTGGATTCCGTTTGCTATTCCTTTTCTGTGAAACACTGAAATAGGCAAAAAACAGCAACTGGCACTGGGCCTCCGGTTAATAGGTTAGTCCCAAAAAATAATATAATATAACATATTAAAGCACATTAAACATCCAAAACAGATAATATAATAGCATGGAACAATCAAAAATTATAGATACGTTGGAGACGTATCATCGGCAAGCCATAAAGAATAAGTGGATCTTCAGAAGAAGACTGACGCTGACGGTAATGTTACTGTCTACAAAGCTCGACTTGTTGCGAAAGGTTTTCTACAAGTTCAAGGAGTTGACTACGATGAGACCTTCTCACCCATAGCGATGCTTAAGTCTATCCGAATCATGTTAGCAATTGCCGCATTTTATGATTATCAAATTTGGGAAATGGATGTCAAAACCGCATTCCTTAATGGATTTCTTAAAGGAGAGTTGTATATGATGTAACCAGAAGGTTTTGTCGATCCTAAAGGTGCTAACAAAGTGTGCAAGCTCCAGCGATCCATTTATGGACCAGTGCAAGCCTCTCAGAGTTGGGATATACGCTTTGATGGTGTGATCAAAGCATATGGTTTTATACAGACTTTTGGAGAAGCCTGTATTTACAAGAAAGTGAGTGGGAGCTCTGTAGCATTCCTAATATTATATGTGGATGACATATTGTTGATTGGAAATGATATAGAATTTCTAGATAGCATAAAAGGATACTTGAATAAGAATTTTTCATTGAAAGACCTCGATGAAGCTGCTTATATATTGGGCATCAAGATTTATAGAGATAGATCAAGATGCTTAATTCGACTTTCACAAAGCACATACCTTGATAAAGTTTTGAAGAAGTTCAAAATGGATCAGTCAAAGAAAGGGTTCTTGCCTGTGTTACAAGGTGTGAAGTTGAGTCAGAGTCAATGCCCGACCACTACAGAAAATAGAGATAAAATGAAAGTCATTCCCTATGCCTCAGCCATAGGGTTTTATCATGTATGCAATGCTGTGTACCAGACCTAATGTGTGCCTTGCTATATGTTTAGCAGGGAGGTACCAAAGTAATCCAGGAGTGGATCGCTGGACAACGGTCAAGAACATCCTGAAATACCTAAGGGACTAAGGATATGTTTCTCGTTTAGGGAGGTGACAAAGAGCTTGTCGTAAATGGTTATGTTGATGCAAGCTTTGACACTAATCCGGATGACTCTAAGTCACAAATCGGATACGTATTTATATTGAATGGTGGAGCTGTCAGTTGGTGCAGTTCCAAGCAGAGCGTCGTGGCAGGATCTACGTGTGAAGCGGAGTACATAGCTGCTTCTGAAGCAGCAAATGAAGGAGTCTGGATGAAGGAGTTCATATCCGATCTAGGTGTAATACCTAGTGCATCGGGTCCAATAAAAATCTTTTGTGACAATACCGGAGCAATTGCCTTGGTGAAGGAATTCAGATTTCATAAGAGAACCAAACACATCAAGAGACGCTTCAATTCCATCCGCGATCAAGTCAAGGAGGGAGACATAGAGATTTGCAAAATACATACGGATCCGAATGTTGCAGACCCGTTGACTAAGCCTCTTCCATGAGCAAAACATGATCAAGCACCAAGACTCCATGGGTGTTAGAATCATTACTATGTAATCTAGATTATTGACTCTAGTGCAACTGGGAGACTGAAGGAAATATGCCCTAGGGGAAATAATAAATTTGTTATTTATATTTCCTTATATCATGATAAATGTTTATTATTCATGCTAGAATTGTATTAACCGGAAACTTAGTACATATGTGAATACATAGACAAAATTGAGTGTCCCTAGTATGCCTCTACTTGACTAGCTCGTTAATCAAAGATGGTTAAGTTTCCTGACCATAGACATGTGTTGTCATTTGATGAATGGAATCACATCATTAGAGAATGATGTGATGGACAAGACCCATCTGTTAGCTTAGCATAATGATAGTTAAGTTTTATTGCTATTGCTTTCTTCATGACTTATAGATATTGCTCTGACTATGAGATTATGCAACTCCCGAATACCGGAGGAACACCTTGTGTGCTATCAAACGTCACAACGTAACTGGGTGATTATAAAGATGCTCTACAGGTGTCTCCGAAGGTGTTTGCTGGGTTGGCATAGATCAAGATTAGGATTTGTCACTCCGAGTATCGGAGAGGTATCTCTGCCCCCCTCGATAATGCACATCGCTATAAGCCTTGCAAGCAATGTGACTAATGAGTTAGTTACGGGATGATGCATTACGGAACGAGTAAAGAGACTTGTCGGTAACGAGATTGAACTAGGTATGATGATATCGACGACCGAATCTCGGGCAAGTAACATACGGATGACAAAGGGAATAACGTATGTTGTCATTGCAGTTTGACCGGTAAAGATCTTCGTAGAATATGTAGGAACCAATATGAGCATCCAAGTTCCGTTGTTGGTTATTGACCGGAGATGTGTCTCGGTCATGTCTACATAGTTCTCGAACCCGTAGGGTCCGCACGCTTAACGTTCGATGACGATTTGTATTATGAGTTATGTGTTTTTGGTGACCGAAGTTTGTTTAGAGTCCCGGATGAGATCACGGACATGACGAGGAGTCTCGAAATGGTCGAGAGGTAAATATTGATATATTTGAAGGTGGTATTCGGACATCGGAATGGTTTCGAGTGGTTCGAGTATTTTACTGGAGTACCGAGGGGTTACCGGAATCCCCCGGGGGAAATATTGGGCCTACATGGGCCTTAGTGGAGAGAGAGGGGATCCCGCAAGGGGTGGCTGCGCCCCCTCATGGGAGTCCGAATTGGACTAGGGGAGGGGGCGATGCCCCCCTTTCCTTCTCCCTCTCCCTCTCCTTGCTTTTCCCCTCCGATGAGAAAGGAAAAAAGGGGGGGGGGCGAATCCTACTAGGAGTGGAGTCCTAGTAGGACTCCCACCATGGCGCGCCGCTCTTGGCCAGCCGCCTCCTCCTCTCCTCCTTTATATACGGGGGCAGGGGGCACCCCATAGAACATCAATTGTTCTCTTAGCCGTGTGCGGTGCCCCCTTCCACAGTTTAATCCTCCGGTCATAGTGTCGTAGTGCTTAGGCGAAGCCCTACGTGGATCACATCACCATCACCGTCACCACGCTGCCGTGCTGACAGAACTCTCCCTCGACCCTCTGCTGGATCAAGAGTTCAAAGGACGTCATCGAGCTAAATGTGTGCTGAACTCGGAGGTGCCGTACATTTGGTACTAGATCGGTTGGATCGTGAATACGATCGACTACATCAACCGCATTAACCTAACGCTTCCGCTTTCGGTCTACGAGGGTACGTGGACACACTCTCCCCTTCTCGTTGCTATGCATCTCCTAGATAGATCTTGCGTGATCATAGGAATTTTTTTGAAATTGCATGCTACATTCTCCAATAGGTGCGCCCTCCTTTGCTGCCCATGTGGGCCTTCAGGGCTGGTTGGTCCCTCCGGTGGACCCCCGAAACCCTTCGATGCCACCCGGTACGCTCCCGGTGGACCCCCATACTTTTTCGGGAACCCGAACAATTTTTTTCCATATATAAATCTTTACCTCCGGACCATTCTGGAACTCCTCGTGATGTCCGGGATCTCATCCAGGACTCTGAACAACCTTCGGTCACCAATGCAAATATCCCAATACTACTCTAGCGTCATCGAACGTTAAGTGTGCGACCCTATGGGTTCGAGAATCATGTAGACATGACTGAGACACCTCTCCGGTCAATAACCAATAGCGGGACCTAGATGCCCATATTGGTTCCTACATATTCCACAAAAATCTTTATTGGTTGAACCACGATGTCGAGGATTCGGTTAATCCCGTATGCAATTCCCTTTGTCTGGCGATATGTTACTTGCCCGATATTCGATCATCGGGATCTCTATACGTAGCAATCTCGTTACCGGCAAGTCTTTTTACTTGTTCTGTTATACAAGATACCGTGACTAAACTCATTAGTCACATGAATCTTCTTGTGAAGTTCTATTATCGAGAGGGCCTAGAGATATCTCTCCATCACACGGAGTGACAAATCCCGGTCTCAATCCATGCAACCCAAGAAGTACCTTTGGAGATACCTGTAGAGCACCTTTATGATCACCCAGTTACAAAGTGGCATTTGATCGAGTCGCACATACACCCTAGCACATGTTCCTCGACGCCGAGGGCATGCTTTAAGCACGACCGTTTTTCGAGCATTTCGTATTGGCTGTCTTGCGTTTCTAATAAGTTGTTGTATTTGCTACCCATACCGAACAATTTCATTGATGAAAGATGGATGTCTATTCTCCACATTTGCCAGCACAGTGCACTTTTTCTTCTATTTCGTGATTCCTTTCTTTCTGTCGCCGATCATCCGTTTGGATGAGGCCATTCTAAGGGTTGTTTAGGATTGGTATCTGCTCTCTTCCCACGGAGTTCTTATCCCCATGACCAGTATCAGCAGAGGCAAAACCTGTAAGCACCAAGCCAGCCACCATCTTCAATAGCCAAGATCTTCTTCTACGTTGTTGGAGGAGGGAGAAGACATGATGCCTGGCTTGATAGATCTGACAGAAAACAACACGGAACAAGAACAGAAGATTTCTCCGTGATATGGTGGTCAAACCGTCCGGGGGTATATATAAAGAATTTTTATCTTGGGAAACAAGTATACAGAAGGAATACGGAGTAGGGAAGGTGCCCGAGGGGCCCACTACCCACCAGTGCGCGGCCTGGTGCCTAGTGGGCACCTAGGTTGCCTTCCCGGTTGTTTCTTATTTTTTTAATTTTTTCTAATATTCCAAAACTGACAGAAAATATTTTTGCGGAATTTTTGAGTCGGTTTACTTAACGTATCTCATACCACTTCCATTTCAGGGTTCTGGAGTGTTCTGGAAGGTTTCTGTTATGTGTTCCTCGGTGTCATGGTTTGGATGATGTTAGTTTTAACACTAATAGGTGTACCTGAAATATAGTGCTTAATTCTTTTTCCATTGACCACCTTCGGATTAGTGCCTTCGGCATTATTAATCTTAATGGCTCCAGAGTGGCAGACTTCTTTGATGATATATGGTCCTTCCCACTTAGAAAGAAGTTTTCCTGCAAAAAATCTAAAATGAGAATTGTATAATAGAACATGCTCACCTACTTTGAATTCCCATCTTTGGATTCTTTTATCATGCCATGTTTTAACTTTCTCTTTAAGTAATTTGGCATTTTCATAGGCTTGGATTCTCCATTCATCTAACGAGCTAATATCAAATAACATCTTTTCACCGGCAAGTTTGAAATCATAGTTGAGTTCCTTAATTGCCCAATAAGCGTTATGTTCTAACTCAAGAGGCAAGTGACATGCTTTTCCATAAACCATTTTGTATGGACACATACCCATAGGATTCTTATAAGTTGTTCTATAGGCCCAAAGTGCATCATCAAGTTTCTTAGACCAATTCTTTCGGGACCTATTGACAGTTTTTTGTAATATTAATTTTATTTCTCTATTGCTCAACTCAAATTGACCACTAGATTGAGGATGATAGGGTGACGCAATTCTATGGTTGACATCATATTTAGCAAGCAATTTGCGGAAAAGCACCATGAATAAAATGTGAATGATAACCCACAAGGGATCGCAACAGTTTTCGTGGGTAGAGTATTCAACCCAAATTTATTGATTCAACACAAGGGGAGCCAAAGAATATTTGTAAGTATTAGTAGTTGACTTGTCAATTCAACCACACCTGGAGATTAATTATCTACAACAAAGTGATCAGTAGCACACTAATATGATAGTTTGATAGTAGTAGTGATGATAGCAGTGGTAACGGTAATAGCAGTAACAGTTTTGTAGCAGTTGTAATAGTAACAAAGGCAGTAGTAACTTAGCAAGAGCAATATGTGGAAAACTCATAGGCATTGGATCGGTGAATTCATTGATGATATTCATCATATAACATTCATAACCTAGGGCGATACAAAACTAGCTCCAGTTCATAAATATAATGTAGGCATGTATTCCGTAAATAGTCATATGTGCTTATGGAAAAGAACTTGCATGACATCTTTTGTCCTACCCTCCTGTGGCAGTGGGGTCCCTAAGGAAACTAAGGTATATTAAGGCCTCCTTTTAATAGAGAACCGGAACAAAGCATTAACACATAGTGAATACATGAACTCCTCAAACTACGGTCATCACCGGAAAGTATCCCAATTACTGTCACCTTGGGGTTTATGGATCATGTCGAATTCAGGGCTCCACAGACCCTTGAGAGGTTTGAACTCTGGGGTGCGCATGAAGAACTCTCTCTCCCCAGCTCGTCTACCAAACGATTCCACGGCCTAGCTCGACGAACCCGAAGAACACGAGACACAGAGATTTATACTGGTTCGGACCACCGTGTGGTGTAATACCCTACTCCAGTGTGGTGGTGGAGGATTGCCTCTTGGGCTGAGGATGAACTAGTACAATGGGTGAATAGCCTCAGGAGGAGAGGTGTTCTTGAGCTCTATGAGCTAGTGAGGGTGGTCTTGGTGGAATGGATCCCCGGTCCTCTTCCCAAATGTAGGTGGGAAGGGATCCCACAACGACCAATTTTGAAGGGAGACAACTAGTACAAGTTATCCTGACAAAAGTAGTCTTCGCTTGCCAAAGGCTCTGGTGGTGACGCTGCCGTGGGCTCCGCGATGACCTCCGTCTTGCCGTCCTGCTGGTCTTGGTCTTGTTGCACCGATATGGAAACCTTTGCCTGATGCCTCAGGACTCCTCGTCTGTGCCTGCCTCTTTAACACCAAAGAGGAAACTGGTACACTGCGCCCGCTGGCGCCCGCTTGGCCTTGGTCATCACGGCTCACGTCATGTGAACCTCGCGAGGTGCCCCTTGCATAGATATCTCCACTTCCCAGGAGCCAGCCTGGTGAGGCCGCCCCCAAGGAGGTCTTGGTGTCGTCCGCCTCGCGATTGAAGTTGGGCCGTACCGGGCCGCTGGTGGAGCCACACCGTGGGCTGCAGGCAGGCAAGTCTGGGTACCCCCATTCCCAGGACACCGACAGTAGCCCCCGGGCCCAAGGCACGCTCAGACTTGGCTTCGAGGCGAAGCCAAGGGGCAAGTGCGGAGCGCCGCGGGCCCCAACCGCCCGCGGCCTTGGTCGATGTGTGGCGATTGTCAGGTCGTGGGCACCTCCGTTTCCCCATGCTGCCTTGATATCCACCTGGCTAGGTGGCCGCTGTGGTCTACACAGCCCCACCTTCATCGCTGGCAGTGCGCTCCCCAACTCGCCCGTCTTCCAGAAAATAGCGGCCTCCTCCTCCAACTCAATCGGGATCCAACCCTCTCCGTCGCCATGGCGCCGAGTCGGAAGAAGAAGCCCCCAGCATCAACCGAAGCACCGCCGGCCTTCGAGCCCGCCGTCGAGCGTTCGGTGATGCTCAACCAGGAGGCGCTGGACAAGGTTCACCCAGCGCTTGCCGCCGACTCCAATGAGTGGGGGAAGACGGTGGCTTGGCCTACATCTCGCGTTGCGGTCGACAGGACGACCACTGGGCTAGCCTGATTCCCCCTTTCTCTGCCTTCTTCAACACTGTGCTCTGTCACTACCAAGTCCTGGCGCTGCACCTGGACCCCCGGTCCGTCATTCTTCTTGCCGTCTTCGCCTTTGTCTATGAGGCCATGGTGGGCATTGCTTCCTCCATGGCCTTATTCCGCCGTTTCTTCTCACTGCATCTGACTGATGCCCGGCAGCGCTTAGGATGCTTGAGCTTCCAGGCCGTGGCGGCGACGGCCGGCTCGGGTATTGACTTCGAGCTTTCGCCGGCTGTGAGCGGATTCCGGAAGCGGTGGGTGTTCGTGGGCGCCGGCGTGCTCAGCCCTCTGCTCTTGCTCCCGATGGCACCGACTGCTCCCAGCTCCGGCTGGGGGCACGAGAGGCTCGCAGACCTGCGTCTCGCCCACGTCTGGCGTCGGTTGACCAGGTTGAAGGATCTTGGGATGACGGCGCCCATGGTGGTAAAGGAATTCATCCGGCGCCGCATCGCTCCGCTCCAGCGCCACTCTTGACCGATGTGGACCCTCTCCGGCAGCATGGACCCCATAAGACTCCACGCGCTCGAGCTTCCTCCCAAGGCGCAGTGGTCTGTGCTTGAGTTCCTGACGGGTGACCCAACGCCAGCTGATCTGCCGAAGGAGGGCTGCCTCTTGTACTTCTGCTCGAACAAGGTGGAGTTCGCAAGGCAGATGCCCCCTTTCGATGAATGGGGGATGTGCCCGGTCGGCCTTGAGGGGCCTCGTGAGAGTCCTGCCTTCGTGGTTCCCCTGCCCGCCGCCAGCGCGGCGCTCACCACAAAAGCGGGCGTAGGGGGGCGACTGCTTTCGAGCGCTGGCGACATGGCTGCTGAAGAACCGGCGTTGCTCGGGGATCCTGAAGTGACGACCCTTGGGGCTTGAGAGAGCCGTCCTAAGGAGGCAGCCGGCGGGTTGACGCAGTCCGGTGCTCCCGAGGCTGAAGCCCCCGGGGTCCTGGCGAGCCGTCATGAAGCGGAGGCCGAGAAGCCGGCGCAACCCAACACTTCTGAGGTCGCCTCCTCAGAAGCCACACCAGCTGCGCCTGGCAGTGGTGACCGCATCCAGGGCTTCGGCCGGCTCCGGCTGAACTTCGAAGTGCTCCGCAAGAGGAAGGGTCTCCAAGCTGCAACGGTGATGCCTCCCGGCCATTGAAGCAGAGGAAGTACATTGCCATAGATGAGTGAGTACCTTATCTTCGTAATTTCCTGAGTGCTGCATCTCCTCCTGACCGCAATTCTTTAGGGTCCCTTCTGCTAGGGCAGCGAAATCTCCCGAGAAGCGACTTCCGCCCACTCCGGGTCCTCCGCTGACCCCGAGCGCCCCTGCCAGTCTGCTGCACGTGACACGAGGCTTGCTGAGGAGGTGGATGCGCTGACCAGGTGTTTTGACCCTGCGCTCTTGTCGTCCCTCCTCCGTGGTCCTGCCTGGGGTGCTGAAAGCGTGCCGAGGGCCCCTCCACTTGTCATCACCCGCGGCTGGGTCGCCTCGGACCTGGCCTCGTCCTCGGGCAACATGGCTCCGCCCCGCAGGGTCTCCGCTGAGGCCTGGAAGGCGGCGGAGAAGGCACCAGTCTTCAGCCCTCTGCTAGGGGCAGGTGAGCCACCTCAAGTTTCCTCAACGGTCCTTGGTGCAGAGGACGAACCCGGCCGCGTGTTCGAGCTTGCGCGCGGGCGCGGTGCTGTCCGCCATGAGCTCTTCTAGGAAGCGATGGGCGCGTTGAGCCGGCTCGGGGAAGAGCTTGTCGATGTTGACGCCCGCCTTGAGATGGAGGGCCTCCGGCTGGTGGACGAGTGGCGTCAATTGAAGGTGGCCATCAACCTCAGGCATCTTCAGCGTGAGCGCGCCAGCACAAAGGCCGAGTCGTCCCTCATGGCCTTGCGCGAGGCCAGTGCCCGGGCCTTGGAGGAGGCCCGGGAGGCTGATCGCCACCGAGGAGTGCGGGCGGGAGCTCTAGGCCCTGAACGCCATCCTTGAGCAGCAGGTCGAAGCGCGCAAGGCTGTACTGGCGTTGATGAGGGGAGCGCCTTCCAAAGAGAAGGAGATCTTGAAGCGCGAGGAAGCGCTGATGCTGGAGGTCTCGGAGCACTGCCTCGAGCTTGAACGATTGGAGACGAGGGAGTGCCAGGTGGCCCAGGCTGAAGACGCCGTCAGCGCGCGTGAAGCCGGGGTCCAGGAGGAGGTTGACCGTAGGGTGGCGAAGGCTCGTGTAGATCTTGCCAATACGCACGACCTGAAGCTGAAGCTGGTGGAGGCCGAAGCTGAGGGCAGAACCACCACCCTTAGGTCAAGGCTGGATGAAGCGGAGCAGCGCGAGAGGGCAGCTGCAGCGGCCTTGGTCTCCGTCCAGGCCGACCTAGCCTCCGCTCGTGCCGATCTGCTCTCGCTCCAGCAGCAGGTTGATGGCGCCACGTCCCTCGTGCAGCAAAGTAGGGAGGAGGCGTGTCATCGGCAGACGCTGCAGCGTGAGCAAGCTCCTATGCTTCAGGACCTCAGGGTGAGGGCCAACCGGGCGCCGGGCGCCATCTGCGAAGAGCGCGCCCCTCATCCCCACGTGGAAGACTATGCCAGCCATCTCCGCTTCTTCACCGACATCGTGACGCGCTTGGAGGACCGGGCCGTGCGGGCCCACGAGCTTATTGAGGAAAGGAGCCGAGGCCTCCTCGGGAGCGCGTTCTCCCACGTCTTCAGTCATCTCCAGAACATCGACCCCCACTTCGACTTTGAGGCCACCATCGCCCCAGTGCCCGGGGTTATCTGGGACAACCTGGCGCGTTGGGTGGACGATAACGTGGACGCTCTGGTCAGGGCCTTCGCCACCGAGGACGACGCGGTGGTGGTTGTGGGTAACAAAGACGGCATGGTTGACGATGGTGCGGGCGACGCCAGCGACAGCGCCAGCAGCGGGTATGAGAGCGACCAGGACGACGCTGCAAGCGACATGTCCAATTGAGCCCGCGCTCCCTTGCTTGAACATGCACGCAGAGACTTGGACACGTCCTTGCGAGGCGTAAGAGCATTTTGGAGGGGGAGCCCCTCGTGTAAGTAAATTTCTGTTCTATTTTCTAGGCTAGACTTGAACGTGCTTCTTCGAGCTCGCGAGCTCCTCGGCGGGCTTTGCTTCTGTAACTTACCTTGTCCTGCAGGCCTTGAGCTAGTTTTGCGGTTGTCGGTGCGCCTTGCTCCTGAGTGGGGCCCTCCGGGGCTCATGAGGTTTAGATTTCCTTAGGGGCCTGCTAGCCCGCCTGAGAGGGCCTCGCAAGGAGCGAATGCCAGACTATGGCAGGGTGTGCGCGCAGGGATCCCGCGGTGATTACATTCTTGGTCCTGGGGAGGGTCGCCGCCACCCAGGCCCGCCTGAGCACGGTCAATGCGCGCATACCACGCCCAGCCCCCGCTTGCGGGGCGCTTGCAAGGGAAGGGGTAGCAGGCGCAAGCCTCAAAACAAAGCACGCAACCAAAACACAAGAAATCCATTCGATCAAAGAAGACTCCCCCCGTACTTGACAGCGAAAATAAGATTCCAAGTTCAACTGAAAAGGGCGACAAATCGAGCTACAGAAAGAGGGATGAAAGCAAATAGCCGCATCCGGCACCTAGCTAGTCTTCTTGTCTTCCGACCAGCGCGGAGCTAAGTGCTTTCACTGGCTGTGAGCATATTCATTGGGGGACAGTGTCGACGGCCAGCACGGAGCATGGTGCTTCCACTAGGACATGGGCAGGAGCCCCCGAGGCCCGAGGGCGGCACTCCGGAGACTCCGTGGCGTGTATAGCCCCACTCATTATTATGTGAGAGTGTCACGAGCGGAGACCCTCACAGACGCGAGCCTTACTTCATATCGCCAAGCGAGGGCCCCGCCCTGCACCACCCTCGACCACCATTGGGGCGTCCGGAAACCAGGACGAGACCAAGGGGCAAAGAGCCAAAGAGGACGCTGGGGGCGCCCTCGGCGACCACGGGCCCTCTGCCGGGGGGAAAGGCTCGCTAGCGCTTCCCCTGGCAGAGGACCTACCTCCATGCAGCGCCTTGCTCCGTGCGGCGCGGGGGAGGGCCTGGCTCCGGACCTCTCCCACGCAGCCCCCAGAGCAGCACTCCTGCCGGGGGCAGGGCCACTGCCCTGCGGTCTCTGACCGTCACTTCAGCCTAGTTCTCCTGCAGTTCTGGGTTAGCGTAAGCTTGCTCATGAGATATTGGCTGTACCCCGCCGTCATCGTCGCTGAAGGGGTCGGTGAAGCCTCCGTGCGACTCGTGGAAGGCCCGCGCCTCGGGTTCTCCAGCGCCCATCTTGGTCCGGGGAACGGATTGGGGCCTTCCCCTGGCTGGTACTCCAGGTTCACCATGCGGGGCACGTATGCGTCCGCGATCACCTCGCCGGAACTGCCACCCAGGTGCCCCACGCCTTGTGCCGCCAGTCGCGGCATTTGACCCTGGTGGCCGCCGGGTGGCATCCCGACGTGTCCTTGCGGCGGGCCGCCAACACTTGTCCCTCCTAGTGGCGGCGTGGTCATGGCAGGGCAGCCCATGCCAGGGCCTATGTTGGTGTTGTCAGATCTCCCTGACGCCCCAGGGGGCGCGTGAGCTCACCAGGGTCTCGCGCGTGCTTCCGCCACAACCTGGGGTGTGGTCAAGGAGCAGAAGGGCGGCGTACCTCTGCAGGCGGTGTCCAGTAGTTCAGCGACTCGTTCTAGCAGTGCGTCGCGGCCGCTCTCCGCCAACCTGCACCGCAGCAGTTCCTGCACCACGATGAGCGTGGCTCGCATGTTCGCCTGCTCCCGTCGGGTGTGTGGTGCCGTTGCCGCAGCGTAACCTGAGGACCGTGCGGCGGCGGGCGCCGGCCCGCGCCGCCCGCGCCTGGAGGCGTTGGGCGGTGCACACGCCGCCTGGAGCGCAGAGTTGAGGTCTTCTTGGGCGGACGGCGGCACCCGAGCAGGCCAGGCATCCCAGTGGTCGGCATGGGTCCTCGGATCGTCAGACATACGAACTGCAGGGCAATGGCAGGTCGATCGATGGAGAAGAAAGCTTTGGCGCACCCCTACTTGGCGCGCCAAATGTCTGATTCAGGGCTCCGCAGACCCTTGAGAGGTTCGAACTCTAGGGTGCGCACGAAGAACTCTCTCTCCCTAGCTCGTCTACCAAACGATTCCACGGCCTAGCTCGGCAAACCCGAAGAACACGAGACACAGAGATTTATACTGGTTCGGACCACCGTGTGGTGTAATACCCTACTCTAGTGTGGTGGTGGTGGATTGCCTCATGGGCTGAGGATGAACAAGTACAATGGGTGAACAGCCTCAGGAGGAGAGGTGTTCTTGAGCTCTATGAGCTGGTGAGGGTGATCTTGGTGGAATGGATCCGGTCCAAGCTCGTTCCCCTTCTATGGTGGTGGCTAGTCCTATTTATAGCCCCGGTCCTCTTCCCAAATGTAGGTAGAAAGGGATCCGACAACGGCCAATTTTGAAGGGAGACAACTAGTACAAGTTATCCTGACAAAAGTAGTCTTCGCCTGCCAAAGGCTCTGGCGGTAATGCTGCAGTGGGCTCCGCGATGACCTCCGTCTTGCCATCCTGCTGGTCTTGGTCTTGTTGCACTGATATGGAAACCTTTGCCTGATGCCTCGGGACTCCTCGTTTGCGCCTGCCTCTTTAACACAAAAGAGGAAATTGGTACACTGCGCCCGCTGGCGCCCTCCTGGCCTTGGTCGTTACGGCTCACGTCATGTGAACCTCACGAGGTGCCCCTTGCATAGATATCTCCGCTCCTAGGAGCCAGCCTGGTGAGGACGCCCCCAAGGAGGTCTTGGCGTCGTCCGTCTCGCGAGGCTTGGCCCCTCGCGAGGGTCTTGAGCTGTTGTTGTTGAAGTTGGGCTGTACCGGGCCACTGGTGGAGCCACACCGTGGGCCGCAGGCAGGCAAGTCTGCGTACCCCCATTCACAGGGCGCCTACAGATCATAACACATAATAGGTGACTATGCCTTGCAAGATCGGATCTAAAACATAGATATAACGGTGAAAACATAAACGGTTCAGATCTCAAATCATGGCACTCAGGCCCTAGTGACAAGCATTAGGCATAGCAAAGTCATAGCAACATCAATCTCAGAACATAGTGGATACTAGGGATCAAGCCCTAACAAAACTTACTCGACTACATGATGAATCTCATCCAACTCTCTCACCGACCAGTGAGCCTACAAAGGAATTACTCACTCCCGATGGGGATCATCATGGAATTGGAGATGGATGATGGTTGATGATGACGAGGACCGAAGATCCCCCTGTCCGGAGCCCCAAACGGATTCTAGATCTGGCCTCCCGATGAAGAACAGGAGGTGGTGGCGGCTTCATATCGTGAAACGCGATGAAACTTCCTCTCCTATTTTTCTTTGAAAATAGGATTTTATAACGTCGGAATTAGGGTCAGGGGGGCCACCAGGTGGGCACAACCCACCAAGGCGCGCCTGGAGGGGTGGCGCGCCCTGGTGTATCGTGCTCACCCAGGGCACCCCCTCCAGTGGTTCTTGGTCCCAGTATTTTTTTATTTATTCTGAAATAAATCTCGAAAAAGTTTCGTTCCAATCCAAGAATTTTTATTTCTGCACAAAAACAACACCATGGTAGTTCTGCTGAAAACAACGTCAGTCTGGGTTAGTTTCATTGAAATCATGCAAATTAGAGTCCAAAACAAGAGCAAAAGCGTTAGGAAAAGTAGATACGATGGATACGTATCAACTCACCCAAGCTTAAACCTTTGCTTGTCCTCAAGAAATTCAGTTGATAAACTGAAAGTGAAAAAGAAAATTTTTACGAACTCTTTTTGTTCTTGTTTACATAAATAAGCTTAAGTAGCACCCAGGTTTTCAGAAAAGATAATGACTAACCATGTCAACAATAACTCTTAAAAATTATATTAAATCATATCAATAGCATAATCAACTAGCGAGCAATAATAAGATATTTCAAATACCAACACTTTGTCAAAACAATCACGATATAATATGATAATAATGGTATGTCGCTAGCCCTTTCTGAGACTGCACAACATAAATGCAAAGCACCTACAAAGTTCAAGCAGCGACTAAACATTGTAATTCATGGTAGAAAAGATCCAGTCATGATGCATCCAACATTAACTATACATAATGCATGAGGATGACAATAGTGCTCTAAGGTCTGGCGCTTGTTTGAGAAAGTGATGACTCAACATAAAATTAAGTAGATAGTCCTTTCATAGAGGGAATCAGGGATTTGCAGAGGTGCCAGAGCTCAAAGTTTTAAAAATAGAGATAAATATAATTTTGGGAGGTACACCCTTCCTGTCAATGTTGCAACCAAGAGTTATCAATATCTTCCATGCTAAACAAATTAGTGGCGGTTCCCAAGCGATAAAAGTAAAGTTTACTTCCCCTCCACCAACAAACACACTCCACGGCTAGCCGAATCCACGGGTACCGTCCATACCAACAACAATCCTGGTGGAGCTTTGTTTAATTAATAGCAATTTTTTATTTCGGGATTGGGAATCCCTATTACTACCCCTCTCGTCCAAGGATGAGTGAATAAACACTCATCATGAGAATAACGCGCTTAGCATGGAAGATACTGACAGCCCCCTGTCGCTCCATGAGCGGTCCAGGCACACAAAACATGTGTTCATATGAAATTTTAGAGGTGACACATGCAAATTTACTTGGAACGGCAGGGTAATACTGCATATAGGTAGATATGGTGGACTCATCTGGAATAACTTGGGTTTAAGGATTTTGATGCATAAGCAGTATTCCTGCTTAGTACAGACGAAGGCTAGCAAATGGATTTAGAAGTGGCCATCTAGAGAGCGAAACGGTTATGAACATGCGTTATGTATAATTAACATTGAATACTAGCATGAGTAGGATATGAACACCATGCACATAAATATCATAGAGGCTATGTTGGTTTTGATTCAACTACATGCGTGAACATGTGCCAAGTCAAGCCACTTGAAACATTCAGAGGAGGATACCATACCATCATACTACATCACAATCATTTTAATGCATGTTGACATCTATCCAAGATAAATCATTATCCACTCCTAGCTACTTAAGCATGGCATGAGAAACTATTATCTCTAATTGTCATTGCAAACATGTTTGATCATAATATGCTGAATCATGGATACCAGGTTAAACATATTTACAAAAACAAAAACGGGTTGAGTTCATACCCGCTTCTCTCTGCCACAGTCACTTCACCAAATATCGTCACTATTGCCTGTCACTTGCACGACCGAATGATATGAATATAATAATAGTGCAAGAGTGTTGTGGACTAAACTGGAATCTGCAAACATTTTATTCAAAAGGAGAAGACAAGGTAATATGGGCTCATCGTTAAGTCAACAATAATTCTTATAAGAGCCACTCAACATTGTCATCATGGTCTTCTCCTTGGTACGACTCAATAAAAAGAAAAGAAATTCAAAGAAACACACTGAAATATTTTTGGACTTTTTAGTTTTCTTGAAGAAAGCAAATCAAAGAAGAAAAAACAAAAACGAGAAAAACTATTTACACGGGAAAGCTCCCAACAAGCAAAAGAAGAATCGAGAAATCTTTTTGTGTTTTCTTTTAATACTACAACTAATTAAACTAGAAAGAAAAACCGAAAAGAAACAAGAAATATTTTTTGGATTTTCTCTAAGTTATACAAACACACAAGAAGAAAGCGAGAAAATAAATCTATCATGGATAACACAATGAAAAAGTATGAACACCAACAACTGGAATGAAATGTGTGAACTTGAATGTAATGTCGTTGGAAATACGTACTCCCCCAAGCTTAGGCTTTTGGCCTAGCTTGGTAATCACTATCCGAAGTAGCCATCAGGTCTAATGTAGAAGTCCTGTGGCGGTGGCACCTAGCGTCCCACTCCTGAGGCTCCTGTTCTGCCAATGCCTGGTCGTTCCGGTAGGCAATGATGTCCTCTGGCATGACCATGTATCCGCCCCTGGTAGTAGAATCAAACAAAGCAGGTGCAGTTAGCGGGATCATATCACGGGTCTCCATGCTGAACACTAAATTATATCGAATGTTATGAAATGAATCAGTGGTATAAATAAACTAGTGATACTCCATCGCCTGGTGATCTAGATAAACTCGGGACAAAGGATAATCATGTTGGCGTATTTGAACATTAGAGTGACTCGCTAAGTGAGTAGCATAAATACCACCATGAATTTTGCCCTTAGTTCTATTAAGGTGCATACGACGTGCAACAATAGGCCCTAGGCTAAAGGTGTGATCGTTGTATAGTGCATGGCGTATAGTGGCGAAGTCGGGGGCACTGACTGCACCGACCTTCTCTCTAGAAGTTAAACACTTCGCGATGAATAAAGCAAAGTAATGTATAGAAAGAAACTGCAAACTAATGGCGGTGACACCCGACACGCCTCTCTCACCCCCACTGTCAAAGTGTGATAAAATTCCTCAAACTCAGCGGGTCTAGGTTCTCTTAATTCCCCATCAAAGGGAATCAAGCATATGTTGCAAAAGTCAATGAGAGGTGCCACTTCTTAAGCTTGCGTTGGTTTTTCCCTTGAAGAGGAAAGAGTGATGCAGCAAAGTAGGGATAAGTATTTCCCTCAGTTAGAGAACCAAGGTATCAACCCAGTAGAAGACAACGCACAAATCACCAATACCTGCACAAACAATCAAACAACTTGCACCCCAACGCGATAAAGGGGTTGTCAATCCCTTCACTGTTACTTGCGAAAGTGAGATCCGATAGAGATAGATGAAACTAAACAAACGATAAAGTAAATATTTTTGGTATTTTTGGTTTATAGATTGGAAAGTAAAACATTGCAAAATAGTAGATCGGAAACTTATATGATGGAAAATAGACTAGGGGGGCATAGGTTTCACTAGAGGCTTCTCTCAAGATAGCAAATAATACGGTGGGTGAACGAATTACTGTCGAGCAATTGATAGAAAAGCGCAAAGTTATGATGATATCTAAGGCAATGATTATGAAATATAGGCATCACGTCCGTGTCAAGTAGACCGAAACGATTCTGCATCTACTACTATTACTCCACACATCGACCGACTCCTGCCTGCTTCTAGAGTATTAAGTTCATGAAGAATAGAGTAACACATTAAGCAAGATGACATGATGTAGAGGAATAAAATCAAGCAATATGATGTAAACCCCATCTTTTTATCCTCGATGACAACAATACAATACGTGCCTTGCTGCCCCTAGTGTCACTTGGAAAGGATACCACAAGATTGAACCCAAAGCTAAGCACTTCTCCCATTGCAAGAAAAACGAATCTAGTTGGCCGAACCAAACCGATAGTTCGAAGAGAATTACAAAGAAACCAAATCATGCATAAAATAATTCAGAGAAGATTCAAATCATATTCATAGATAAGCTAATCATAAATCCACAATTCATCGGATCTCGACAAACACACCGCAAAAGAAGATTACATCGGATAGATCTCCAAGAACATCGAGGAGAACATGGTATTGAGAATCAAAGAGAGAGAATAAGCCATCTAGCTACTAGCTATGGACCCGTAGGTCTATGGTAAACTACTCACGCTTCATTGGAAGGGAAATAGAGTTGATGTACAAGCCCTCCGTGATCAAATCCCCCTCCGGCAGGATGCCGGAAAAGACCCTGACATGGGATCTCACGGGTACAGAAGGTTGCAGCGGTGGAAAAGTGTTTTCGTGGATATTTCTAGTGGTTTGGGAATGTTTGTGAATATATAGGCCGAAGGATTAGGTCAGGAGAGTCATGAGGGGCCCACAAGGCAGGGGGCACCTCGTGGCTCTTCCGACTTCATCTCCAAGTCTCTGGGGTGTCTACTGGTCCAAGAAAAATCATCACGAAGGTTTTATTCCGGTTGGACTCCGTTTGGTATTCCTTTTCTGCGAAACTCAAAAACAAGGAAAAAGCAGAAACTAGCACTGGGCTCTAGGTTAATAGGTTAGTCCCAAAAATAATATAAAATAACATATTAATTCATATAGAACATCCAAAACAGATAATATAATAACGTGGAACAATCAAAATTATAGATACATTGGAGACGTATCAAGCATCCCCAATCTTAATTCCTGCTCGTCCTCGAGTAGGTAAATGATAAAAACGGAATTTTTGATGTGGAATGCTACCTAATATATTTATCCATGTGATTTTTCTTTATTGTGGCATGAATGTTCAGATCCATAAGATTCAAAACAAAAGTTTAATATTGACATAAAAACAATAATACTTCAAGCATACTAACAAGGCAATTATGTCTTCTCAAAATAACATGGCCAAAGAAAGCTTATCCCTAAAAAATCATATAGTCTGGCTATGCTCCATCTTCATCACATAAAATATTCAAATCATGCACAACCCCGATGACAAGCCAAGCAATTGCTTCATACTTTTTATGTTCTCAAACTTTTTCAACTTTCACGCAATACATGAGCGTGAGCCATGGACATAGCACTATAGGTGGAATAGAATATGGTGGTTGTGGAGAAGAAAAAAAGAAGGAGATAGTCTCACATCAAATAGGCGTATCAACGGGCTATGGAGATGCCCATCAATAGATATCAATGCGAGTGAGTAGGGATTGCCATGCAACGGATGCACTAGAGCTATAAGTTTATGAAAGCTCACAAAGAAACTAAGTGGGTGTGCATCCAACTCGCTTACTCAGGAAGACCTAGGGAAATTTGAGGAAGGCCATCATTGGAATATACAAGCAAAGTTTTATAATGAAAAATTCCCAATAGTATATGAAAGTGACAGCATAGGAGACTCTCTATCATGAAGATCATGGTGCTACTTTGAAACCCAAGTGTGGTAAAAGGATAGTAACATTGCCCCTTCTCTCTTTTCTCTCATTTTTTTATTTGGGCCTTCTCTCATTTTTTTGGCCTCTTTTTTTTCGTCGGGAGTCTCATCCCGACTTGTGGGGGAATCATAGTCTCCATCATCCTTTCCTCACATGGGACAATGCTCTAATAATGAAGGTCATCACACTTTTATTTACTTACAACTCAAGAATTACAACTCGATACTTAGAACAAAATATGACTCTATATGAATGCCTCCGGCGGTGTACCGGGATGTGCAATGGATCAAGAGTGACATGTATGAAAGAATTATGAACGGTGGCTTTGCCACAAATACGATGTCAACAACATGATCATGCAAAGCAATATGACAATGATGGAGCGTGTCATAATAAACGGAACGGTGGAAAGTTGCATGGCAATATATCTTGGAATGGGTATGGAAATGCCATAGGTATGGTGGTTGTTTTGAGGAAGGCATATGGTGGGTGTATGGTACCGGCGAAAGTTGCGCAGTACTAGAGGCTAGCAATGGTGGAAGGGTGAGAGTGCATATAATCCATGGACTCAACATTAGTCATAAAGAACACACATACTTATTGCAAAAATCTATTAGTTATCGAAACGAGTACTACGCGCATGCTCCTAGGTGGGTAGATTGGTAGGAAAAGACCATCGCTCGTCCCCGACCGCCACTCATAAGGAGTCCCGGATGTTGTTCGGAATCCCGGATGAGATCACAGACATGACGAGGAGTCTCGAAATTGTCAAGAGGTAAAGATTGGTATATAGGACGATGGTATTCGAACATCGGAAGTGTTTCGGGAGTATCGGGTACTTATCGGGTCACCAAAAAGGAGTTCCGGGCACCCCCGGCAAAGATATGGCTTAATGGGCCAAGTGAGGGAACACACCAGCCCACAAGGGGATGGTGCGGCCCCTATAGGGCCAGCCATATGGGGATGAAAGGAAAGGAGAGGAGGAAAAGGAAAGTATGAAGTAGGACTCCTACTTCCTTCCCCTTCCCCCTCCTTCCTTTCCCCCTTGTCCAAACATGGCAAGGGGGCGCGGCCATGGCAGGAGCCCTAGGGCCGGCCGGCCACCTATGTGGTGCGCCAGGCTGCCTCCACTCCCCCTTCCACCTATATATATGTCGGGGGTGCCCCTAGCACAACACAACATCAATTGTTAGCTGTGTGTGGCGCCCCCCTCCATAGTTTACACCCCGGTCATATTCTCGCGGTGCTTAGCCGAAGCCCTGCACGGATCACTTCACCATCACCGTCACCATGCCGTCGTGTTGACAGAACTCATCTACTTCCTCGACACCTTGCTGGATCAAGAAGGCGAGGGACGTCATCACGCTGAACGTGTGCAGAACTCGGAGGTGCCGGACGTTCGGTACTTGATCAGTCGGAGCTAGAAGAAGTTCGACTACATCAACGCGTTGTCAAACGCTTCCGCTTACGGTCTACGAGGGTACGTAGACACACTCTTCCCTTCGTTGCTATGCATCTCCTAGATAGATCTTGCGTGAGCATATGATTTTTTCTTGAAATTGCATGCTACATTTCCCAACAGTGGCATGAGAGGCACGTCTATGTGTAGATGATATGCACGAGTAGAACACAAAGAGTTGTGGGCGGTGATCGTCATACTTCTTACCACCAATGTCTTATTTTGATTTGGCGGTATTGTTGGATGAAGCGGCCCGGACCAACCTTATATGACCACGTTCATGAGACCGGTTCCACCGACATACATGCAACTAGTTTTGCATAAAGGTGGCTGGCGGGTGTCTGTTTCTCCTACTTTAGTAGAATCGAATTTGACTGCGGCCGGTCTTTGTTGAAGGTTAAAATAACAAACTTGATAAATCACCGTTGTGATTTTGATACGTAGGTAAGAAAGGTTCTTGCTAGAAGCCCGTAGCAGCCACGTAAAACTTGCAACAACGAAGTAGAGGACGTCTAACTTGTTTTTGCAGGGCATGTTGTGATTTGATGTGGTCAAGACATGATGTGATATACGTTATTGTATGAGATGATCATGTTTTGTAAAAGTTATCGGCAACCGGCAGGAGCCTTATGGTTGTCTCTTTATTGTATGAAATGCAAACGCCATGTAATTGCTTTACTTTATCACTATGCGTTAGCGATAGTTGTAGAAGCAATAGTTGGCGAGACGACCATGACGCAACGATGGAGATCAAGGTGTCGAGCCGGTGGCGATGGAGATCATGACGATGCTTTGGAGATGGAGATCAAAAGCACAAGATGATGATGGCCATATCATGTCACATATTTTGATTGCATGTGATGCTTATCTTTTATGCATCTTATTTTTCTTAGTACGGCGGTAGCATTATAAGATGATCCCTTCACTAAATTTCAAGGTATAAGTGTTCTCCCTGAGCATGCATCGTTGCGACAGTTCGTCGTGTTGAGACACCACATGATGATCGGGTTTGATAGACTCTACGTTCAAATACAACGGGTGCAAGATAGTTTTGCACATGCGGAATACTCGGGTTAAACTTGACGAGCCTGGCATGTACAGACATGGCCTCGGAACACTGGAGACAAAAAGATCAAACGTGAATCATATAGTAGATATGATTAACATAGAGATGTTCACCATTGATGACTACTCCATCTCACGTGATGATCGGACATGGTTTAGTTGATTTGGATCACGTATCATTTAGATGACTTGAGAGATGTCTATCTAAGTGGGAGTTCTTAGGTAATTTGATTAATTGAACTTAATTTATCATGAACTTAGTCCTGATAGTATTTGCATATCTATGTTGTAGATCAATAGCTTGCGATGTAGCTCCCAGTTTATTTTTGATATGTTCCTAGAGAAAACTAAGTTGAAAGATGATAGTAGCAATGATGCAGACTGGGTTCGTGATCTGAGGAGTATCCTCACTGCTACACAGAAGAATTATGTCCTAGATGCACCGCTAGGTGACAGACCTATTGCAGGGGCAGATGCAGACGTTATGAACATTTGGCAAGCTCGATATGGTGACTACTTAATAGTTTAGTGCGCCATGCTTTATGGCTTAGAACCGGGACTTCAAAACATTTTGAACGCCAGGGAGCATATGAGATGTTCCAACAGATGAAATTAGTATTTCAGTGCTCGTGTTGAGAGGTATGAAACCTCTAACGAGAACTTTGCCTACAAGATGGAGGAGAATAGCTCAGCCAGTGAGCATGTGCTCAGAATGTCTGGGTACTACAATCACTTGAATCAAGTGGGAGTTAATCTTCCAGATAAGATAGTGATTGACATAGTTCTCTATTCACTATCACCAAGTTACTATAACTTCGTGATGAACTATAATATGCAAGGGATGACAAAACAATTCCAAGCTCTTCGCGATGCTGAAATCGCTGAAGGTAGAAATCAAGAAAGAGCATCAAGTGTTGTTGGTTAACAAGACCACTAGTTTCAAGAAAAAGGGCAAGAGAAAGAAAGGGAACTTCAAGAAGAATGGCAAGCAAGTTGCCACTCCTGGGAAGAAGCCCAAAGCTGGACCCAAGCCTGAAACTAAGTGATTCTATTGCAAAAGGAATGGTCACTAGAAGCATAACTTGCCTCGATACTTGGCGGATAAGAAGGATGGCAAAGTGAACAAAGGTATATATGATATACATGTTATTGATGTGTACTTTACTAGTCTTTGTAGCAACCCTTGGGTATTTGATACTAGTTCAGTTGCTGAGATTAGTAACTCGAAACAAGAGTTGCAGTATGAACAGAGACTAGTTAAGGGTGAAGTGACGATGTGTGTTGGAAGTGATTTCAAGGTTGATACGATCACCATCGTACATTCCCTCTACCTTCGGGATTAGTGTTGAACCTAAATAAATTTTATTTGGTGTTTGCGTTGAGAATGAATATGATTGGATCATGTTTATTGCAATACGGTTATTCATTTAAGTCAGAGAATAATTGTTGTTCTGTTTACATGAATAAAACCTTCTATGGTCATACACCCAATGTAAATGGTTTATGGAATCTCGATCGTGGTGATACAAATATTCGTAATATTGATGCCAAAAGATGCAAAGTTGATAATGATAGTGCAACATATTTGTGGCACTGCCGTTTAGGTCATATTGGTGTAAAGCACATGAAGAAACTCCATGCAGATGGGTTTTTTGAATCACCTAATTATGAATCATTTGATACTTGCAAACCATGCCTCATGGGCAAGATGACAAAAAACTCCGTTCTCCGGAACAATGGAGTGAGCTAATGACTTATTGGAAATAATACATACCGATGTATGCAGTCCGATGAGTGTTGAGGCACGCGGCGGGTATCGTTATTTTCTGACCTTCACAGATGATTTGAGCAGATATGGGTATATCTACTTAATGAAACACAAGTCTGAAACATTTGAAAAGTTCAAAGAATTTCATAGTGAAGTGGAGAATCATCGTAACAAAAAAAAGTTTCTACGATCTGATTGCGGAGGTGAATATTTGAGTTACGAGTTTGGCCTTCATTTAAAACAATGTGGAATAGTTTCACAACTCACGCCACCTAGAACACCACATCGTAATGGTATGTTCGAATGTCGTAAGCGGACTTTATTAGATATGGTGCGAACTATGATGTCTCTTACCGATTTACCACTATCGTTTTACGGTTATGCATTAGAGACAGCTGCATTCAGCTTAAATAGGGCATCGTCTAAATCTGTTGAGACTACACCGTATGAACTGTGGTTCGGCAAGAAACCTAA
Organism: Aegilops tauschii subsp. strangulata; assembly: GCF_002575655.3. Lineage (NCBI taxonomy): Eukaryota > Viridiplantae > Streptophyta > Magnoliopsida > Poales > Poaceae > Aegilops > Aegilops tauschii. Next base: position 383,235,567 of record NC_053037.3, on the reverse strand, counting down.
GCTGCCGTTTCTTAAAGTTTGGGGTTGCGACACTTATGTCAGAAGGCTTCAGCCTGATAAGCTCGAACCCAAATCGGAGAAGTGCGTCTTTATAGGATACCCTAAGGAAATAATTGGTACACCTTGTACCACAAATCCGAAGGCAAGATATTTGTTGCCAAGAATGGAAACTTTCTAGAGAAGGAGTTTCTCTCGAAAGAAGTGAGTGGGAGGAGAACTTGGTGAGTTAATTGTACCTTCTCTCGAATTGGAAAGTAGCTCATCAGAGAAATCCGTTCCCGTGATGCCTACACCAACTAGAGAGGAAGTTAATGATGATGATCATGAAACTTCAGATCAAGTTACTACTGAGCCTTGTAGGTCAACCAAAGCACGATCAGCTTATCTATAAGACCATGGCGAACCTACGAACTATGAAGAAGCTATGATGAGCCCAGATTTCGACAGATGGCTTGAGGCCATGTATGAGAACAAAGTGTAGACTTTGGTGGACTTGCCCAATGATCGGCAAGCCATGGAGAATAAATGGATATTCAAGAAGAAGACTGACGCTGATGGTAATGTTACTGTCTACAAAGCTCGACTTGTTGCCAAATGTTTTTCGACAAGTTCAAGGAGTTGACTACGATGAGACTTTCTCATTTGTAGTGATGCTTGATTCAGTCTGAATCATGTTAGCAATTGCCACTTTTCATGATTATGAAATCCGGCAAATGGATGTCAAAACTGCATTCCTTAATGGATGTCTCAAAGAAGATTTGTATATGATACAACAGAAGGTTTTATCGATCCTAAAGGTGCTAACAAAGTGTGCAAGCTCCAGCGATCCATCTATGGACTGGTGCAAGCATCTCGGAGTTGGAATATACGCTTTGATGAGGTGATCAAAGCATATGGTTTTATACAGACTTACGGTGAAGCCTGTATTTACAAGAAAGTGAGTGGGAGCTCTGTAGCATTTCTGATATTATATGTGGATGACATATTGCTGATTGGAAGTGATATAGAATTTATTGATAGCATAAAAGGATACTTGAAAAAGAATTTTTCAATGAAAGACCTCGGTGAAGCTGCTTACATATTGGGCATCAAGATCTATAGAGATAGATCAAGACGCTTGATAAGATTTTCAATGAGTACATACCTTGACAAGATTTTTTAGGAGTTCAACAATGGATCAGTCAAAGAAGGAGTTCTAGCTTGTATTGTAAGGTGTGAAATTGAGTAAGACTCAAAGCCCGACCACGGCAGAAGATAGAGAGAGAATGAAAGTCATTCCCTATGCCTCAGCCATAGGTTCTAAAAAGTATGGCATGCTGTGTACCAAACCTGTTGTGTACCTTGCCATGATTTTGGCAAGGAGGTACAATAGTGATCCAGGAGTAGATCACTAGACAACGGTCAAAATTATCCTTAGAGGACTAAGGAAATATTTCTCGGTTATGGAGGTGATAAAGAGTTCGTCGTAAAGAGTTACATCAATGCAAGCTTTAACATTGATCTAGATGACTCTAAGTCTCAATCTAGATACGTATTGAACATGGAGCAGTTAGCTAGAGTAGCTCCATGCAGAGCATTGTAGACATAGAAATTTGCAAAATACATACAAATCTAAATGTGGCAGACCTGTTGACTAAACTTCTCTCACAAGCAAAACATGATCACACCTTAGTATTGTGTTAATCACATAGCAATGTGAACTAGATTATTGACTCTAGTAAACCCTTTGGGTGTTGGTCACATGGCGATGTGAACTATGGGTGTTAATCACATAAAGATGTGAACTATTGGTGTTAAATCACATGGCGATGTGAACTAGATTATTGACTCTAGTGCAAGTGGGAGACCGAAGGAAATATGCCCTAGATGCAATAATAAAGTTGTTATTTTATATTTCCTTATATCATGATAAATGTTTATTATTCATGCTAGAATTGTATTAACCGGAAACTTGATACATGTGTGGATACATAGACAAAACACCGTGTCCCTAGTAAGCCTCTACTAGACAAGCTCGTTAATCAAAGATGGTTAAGTTTCCTAACCATAGACATGTGTTTTCATTTGATGAATGGGATCACATCATAAGGAGAATGATGTGATGGACAAGACCCATCCGTTAGCTTAGCATAATGATCATTCAGTTTTATTGCTATTTCTTTCTTCATGTCAAATACATATTCCTTCGACTATGAGATTATGCAACTCCCGGATATCGGAGGAATGCCTTGTGTGCTATCAAACGTCACAACGTAACTGGGTGATTATAAAGATGCTCTATAGGTATCGCCTAAGTTGTTTCTTGGGTTGGCATAGATCGAGGTTAGGATTTGTCACTCTGAGTATCAAAGAGGTATCTCTGGGCCCTCTCGGTAATGCACATCATAAGAAGCCTTGCAAGCAAAGTGATTAATGAGTTAGTTGTAGGATGATGTATTACGGGATGAGTAAAGAGACTTTCCGGTAACGAGATTGAACTAGGTATGAAGATACGGACAATCGAATCTCGGACAAGTAACATTCCGATGGACAAAGGGAATAACGTATGTTGTCATAATAGTTCGACCGATAAAGATCTTCGTAGAATATGTAGGAGCCAATATGAGCATCCAGGTTCCGCTATTGGTTATTGACCGGAGAGGTGTCTCGGTCATGTCTACATAGTTCTCGAACCCATAGGGTCCGCACGCTTAACGTTCGATGACGATTTAGTATTATATATATGAGTTATGTGATTTGGTGACCGAATGTTGTTCGGAGTTCCGGATGAGATCACGGACATGACGAGGAGTCTCGAAATGGTCGAGAGGTAAAGATTGATATATAGGACGATGGTATTCGGACACCGGAAGTGTTTCGGGAGTACCAGGTACTTATCAGGTCACCGGAAAGGAGTTTCGGGCACCCACAACAAAGATGTGGGCTTAATGGGCCAAGCGAGGGAACACACCAGCCCATAGGGGCTGGTGCGCCCCCTATAGGGCTAGCCATATGGGGAGGAAAGGAAAGGAGAGGAGGAAGAGGAAAGTATGAAGTAGGACTCCTACTTCCTTCCCCTCCCCCTCCTTCCTTCCCCCCTTGTCCAAACATGGCAGGGGCGTGGCCAGGGCAGGAGCCCTAGGGCCGGTCGGACACCTATCTGGTGCGCCAGGCTGCCTCCCCTCCCCCTCCCACCTATATATATATATATATATATATATGGGGGGGGGGTGATACGTCTCCAACGTATCTATAATTTTTGATTGTTTCATGCTATTATATTATCTGTTTTGGATGTTTTATATGCATTAATATGCTATTTTATATTATTTTTGGGACTAACATATTAACCTAGATCCCAGTGCCAGTTCCTGTTTTTTCCCTGTTTTTGATTTTCGCAGAAAAGGAATACCAAACGGAGTCCAAACGGAATAAAACCTTCGCGATTTTTTTTCTTGGACCAGAAGACAACCAAGAGACTTGGAGATGAAGTCGGAGGAGGCACGAGGCGGCCACAAGGACGGAGGGCGCGCCCCCACCTTTATGGGCCCCTCGTGCACTTCCTAGCCTAATTCTTGCGCATATATATTCCCATATATCTCCAGGCCAACAGAGGCATCCACGAAAACACTTTTCCACCGCCGCAACCCTCTGTACCCGTGAGATCCCATCCGGGGAGCTTTTTCGCCACCCTGCCGGAGGGGGATTAGATCACGGAGGGCTTCTACATCAACTCTATTGCCCTTCCGATGAAGCGTGAGTAGTTTACCACAGACCTACGGGTCCATAGCTAGTAGCTAGATGGCTTCTTCTCTCCCTTTGATTCTCAATACCATGTTCTCCTCAATGTTCTTGGAGATCTATTCGATGTAATACTCTTTTGCGATGTGTTTGCCGAGATCCGATGAATTGTGGATTTATCATCAGCTTATCTATGAACTTTATTTGAATCTTCTCTGAATTCTTTTATGCATGATTTAATATCTTTGTAATTCTCTTTGAACTATCGGTTTGGTTTGGCCAACTAGATTGGTTTTTCTTGCAATGGGAGAAGTGCTTCGCTTTGGGTTCAATCTTGCGATGTCCTTTCCTAGTGACAGTAGGGGCAGCAAGGCACGTATTGTATTGTTGCCATCGAGGATAAAAAGATGGGGTTTTCATCATATTGCTTGAGTTAATTCCTCTACATCATGTCATCTTGCTTAATGCGTTACTCCGTTCTTTATGAACTTAATACTCTAGATGCATGCTGGATAGCAGTCGATGTGTGGAGTAATAGTAGTAGATGCAGAATAGTTTCGGTCTACTTGACACGGACGTGATGCCTATATTCATGATCATTGCCTTAGATATCGTCATAACTTTGCGCTTTTCTATCAATTGCTCGGCAGTAATTTGTTCACCCACCGTATTATTTTCTATCTTGAGAGAAGCCTCTAGTGAAACCTATGGCCCCCGGGTCTATTTTCCATCATATAAGTTTCCGATCTGCTATTTTTCAATCTTTTACTTTCCGATCTATAAACCAAAAATACTAAAAATATTTACTTTACCGTTTATCTATCTCTAGCAGATCTCACTTTTGCAAGTAACAGTGAAGGGATTGACAACCCCTTTAACACGTTGGGTGCAAGTTGTTTGATTGTTTATGCAGGTGTTCAGTGACTTGTGCGTTGTCTCCTACTGGATTGATACCTTGGTTCTCAAACTGAGGGAAATACTTATCTCTACTTTACTGCATCACCCTTTCCTCTTCAAGGGAAAAACCAACGCAAGCTCAAGAAGTAGCAGGAAGAATTTCTGGCGCCATTGCCGGGGAGATCTACGGCAAGTCAAGACATACCAAGTACCCATCATAAACTCTCATCTATTGCATTACATTACTCGCCATTCACCTCTTTTTTCCTCTCCCCCACTTCTAAAACGATTTTCGAAAAGATTTGTCTTTTCTTTCACCCTTCTTCCGTTCGATCTTTTGTTTGCTTGTGTTACCATGTGCCTACTTTTTGCTTGCATCTTCGCTTGCTAAAAGTTTATGGATCCTCATCCACTTGCTAATCTTTTTAAAAGATCCAATTATGATGAATCAATTTCTAGTGACTTGAGTGCACTAGATTATCTTTACGATGTTTTTCTTGAAATCCGTGAATCTGAAAATTGTTATGAAGTGCTTTATGAAGTGATTCACGATAGATCCTTGAATAAAAAGCATGTTTGCAATGATGTTATTATAAATTCTATTAATGTCAATTGTGCTAATAATGTGCAAAACCCTAAGCTTGGGGATGCTAATTTTGCCATGTCTACTACTTGTTGCCATGATCATGATTGGGGTGATTCTTCTTATGATCTTGAAAATTTATTTAAGCCCCATGATGAATATGAGATTGATAATAATATTTGCAATAATATTGGAAGTGGGTTTGGAAGAGTGTCAACTTTAGATCCCACATATTTGGATAATGTTCAATCTTATGAAGTTTTTGATAAAAGTGGGTTTGGAGAGGTCATGACTTTATTTTATGATAATCCCACTATTTTGGAAGAGTGTCAACTTTGCATGCATGTGGATCATGTTGAGAATATTTTATATGATAGCTATATTGTTGAATTTGATTATGATCCTACATGTAATTATTATGAGAGAGGAAAATATGGTTGTGGAAATCTTCATGCTACTAAATTACCTCTCGTATTGTTGAGATTGCTATTGTTTCTTTCTTCTTCCATGCGTATGCTAGTTTTTTCTTGCCTTGATAATTTGTTTGCTTATAAAATGTCTATGCATAGGAAGTATGTTAGACTTAGACATGTTTTCCACGGGTTTTATGATGCTCTCTTTCACCTCAATTCTTGTGTTTCATGTGAGCATCATTGAAATCTCAATGCCTAGCTAAAAGGCTTTAAAGAAAAGCGCTTGTTGGGAGACAACCCAATATTTTTCCTTGCTGTTTTTCAATAAATAATTCATCTAGCCTCTGGTTAGATGTGGTTTCATGTTTTAATTAGTGTTTGTGCCAAGTAAGACCTTTGGGATGGCTTACGGTGATAGTTGATTTGATCTTGCTAAAAAATAGAAACTTTTGCGCTCAGTCCCACAATTTTTAAAAATCACAGAAGCGTGATAAAATTCTAATTTTTTTACAGAAGATTGATATAAAAATTTCACCTGTTGTCCTAATTTTTCAGAATTTTTGGAGTTACAGACGTATTCGAACTATCTAGATTGCTACAGACTGTTCTGTTTTTGACAGATTCTGTTTTCTATGTGTTGTTTGCTTATTTTGATGATTCTATGGGTAGTATCGGGGGGTATGAACCATGGAAAAGTTGGAATACAGTAGATATTACACCAATATAAATAAAGGATGAGTTCACTACAGTACCAAAAGTGGTGATTTTTTTTCTTATACTAACGGATCTTATGAGATTTTCTGTTAAGTTTTGTGTTGTGAAGTTTTCAAGTTTTGGGTAAGGATTTGATGAACTATGGAATAAGGAGTGGTAAGAGCCTAAGCTTGGGGATGCCCAAGGCACCCCAAGGTAATATTCAAGGACAACCAAGAGCCTAAGCTTGGGGATGCCCCAGAACGCATCCCCTCTTTCGTCTTCGTCTATCGGTAACTTTACTTGAGGCTATATTTTTAGTCACCACATGATATGTGTTTTGCTTGGAGCGTCTTGTATGATTTGAGTATTTGCTTTTTAGTTTGCCACAATCATCCTTGCTCTACACACCTTTTGAGAGGGACACGCATGAATCGTGATTTATTAGAATACTCTATGTGCTTCACTTATATCTTTTGAGCTAGGCATTTTTGCTCTAGTACTTCACTTATATCTTTTTAAAGCACGGTGGTGGTTTTATTTTATAGAAATTGATGAACTCTCATGCTTCACTTATATTATTTTGAGAGTCTTTAAACAGCATGGTAATTTACTTTGGTTATAGATATAGTCCTAATATGATAGGCATCCAAGAGGGATATAATAAAAACTTTCATATAAAGTGCATTGAATACTATGAGAAGTTTGATTCCTTATGATTGTTTTGAGACATGAAGATGGTGATATTAGAGACATGCTAGTGAGTAGTTGTGAATTTGAGAAATACTTGTGTTAAGGTTTGTGAGTCCCATAGCATGCACGTATCGTGAACCGTTATGTAACGAAGCATGAGATATTTTTTGATTGTCTTCCTTATGAGTGGCGGTCGGGGACGAGCGATGGTATTTTCCTACCAATCTATCCCCCTAGGAGCATGTGTGTAGCACTTCATTACGATAACTAATAGATTTTTGCAACAACTATGTGAGTTCTTTATGACTAATGTTGAGTCCATGGATTACACGCACTCTCACCCTTCCACCATTGCTAGCATCTCTAGTACCGTGCAAATTTCGCCGGTGCCATAAACCCACCATATACCTTCGTCAAAATAGCCACCATACCTACCTATTATGGCAATTCCATAGCCATTCCGAGATATATTGCCATGCAACTTTCCACCGTTCCGTTTTTTATGACACGTTCCATCATTGTCATATTGCTTTGCATGATCATGTAGTTGACATCGTATTTGTGGCAAGGCCACCGTTCATAATTCTTTCATACATGTCACTCCTGATTCATTGCACATCCCGGTACACCACCGGAGGCATTCATACAGAGTAATATTTTGTTCTAAGTATCGAGTTGTAATTCTTGAGTTGTAAGTAAATGAAAGTGTGATGATCTTCATTATTAGAGCATTGTCCCATGTGAGGAAAGGATGATGAAGACTATGATTACCCCAAAAGTCGGGATGAGACTCCTGACGAAAAATAAAAAAGGAAAAAAAGAGGCAAAAAAAGAGAGAAGGCCCAAATAAAAAAATGAGAGAAAAGATAAAAGGGGCAATGCTACTATCTTTTACCACACTTGTGCTTCAAAGTAGCACAATGATCTTCATGATAGAGAGTCTCCTATATTGTCACTTTCATATACTAGTGGGAATTTTTCATTATAGAACTTGGCTTGTATATTCCAATGATGGGCTTCCTCAAATTTCCCTAGGTCTTCATGAGCAAGCAAGTTGGATGCACACCCACTTAGTTTCTTTTTGAGCTTTCATAAAATTATAGCTCTAGTGCATCCGTTGCATGGCAATCCCTACTCACTCACATTGATATCTATTGATGGGCATCTCCATAGCCCGTTGATACACCTAGTTGATGTGAGGCTATCTCCTTCTTTTTGTGTTCTCCACAACCACCTTCAATTCCACCTATAGTGCTATGTCCATGGCTCATGCTCATGTATTGCGCGGAAGTTGAAAAAGTTTGAGAACATCAAAAGTATGAAACAATTGCTTAGCTTGTCATTGGGGTTGTGCATGATTTAAATATTTTGTGTGATGAAGATGGAGCATAGCCAGACTATATGATTTTGTAGGGATAAGCTTTCTTTGGCCATGTTATTTTGAGAAGACATTATTGCCTTGTTAGTATGCATGAGGTATCATGTTTTTATGTCAATATTAAACTTTTGTTTTGAATCATACGGATCTGAACATTCATGCCACAATAAATAAATTACATGGATAAATATGTTAGGTACATTCCACATCAAAAATTCTGTTTTTATCATTTACCTACTCGAGGACGAGCAGGAATTAAGCTGGGGATGCTTGATACGTCTCCAACGTATCTATAATTTTTTATTGTTCCATGCCATTATATTATCTATTTTGGATGTTTTATATGCATTAATATGCTATTTTATATTATTTTTGGGACTAACCTATTAACCTAGAGCCTAGTGCCAGTTCCTGTTTTTTCCCTGTTTTTGAGTTTCGCAGAAAAGGAATACCAAACGGAGTCCAAACGGAATAAAACCTTCGCGATGATTTTTCTTGGACCAGAAGACAACCAGGAGACTTGGAGATGAAGTCGGAGTCACGAGGCGGCCACAAGGACGGAGGGCATGCCCCCCACCATTGTGGGCCCCTCGTACACTTCTTGACCTAATTCTTGCGCTTATATATTCCCATATATATATATATATCCCCAAACCAACAGAGGCATCCATTAAAACACTTTTCCACCGCCGCAACCTTCTGTACCCGTGAGATCCCATCTACCTTTTCCGGCACCCTGCCGGAGGGGGATTCGATCACAAAGGGCCTCTACATCAACTCTATTGCCCTTCCGATGAAGCGTGAGTAGTTTACCACAGACCTACGAGTCCATAGCTAGTAGCTAGATGGATTCTTCTCTCTCTTTGATTCTCAATACCATGTTCTCCTCAATGTTCTTGGAGATCTATTCGATGTAATACTGTTTTGCGGTGTGTTTGCCGAGATCCGATGAATTGTGGATTTATGATCAGCTTATCTATGATTATTATTTGAATCTTCTGAATTCTTCTATGCATGATTTGATATCTTTGTAATTCTCTTCGAACTATCGGTTTGGTTTGGCCAACTAGATTGGTTTTTCTTGCAATGGGATAAGTGCTTAGCTTTGGGTTCAATCTTGCGGTGTCCTTTCCTAGTGACAGTAGGGGCAGCAAGGCACGTATTGTATTGTTGCCATCGAGGATAAAAAGTTGGGGTTTTCATCATATTGCTTGATTTAATTCCTCTACATTATGTCATCTTGCTTAATGCGTTACTCCGTTCTTTATGAACTTAATACTCTAGATGCATGCTTGATAGCGGTCGATGTGTGGAGTAATAGTAGTAGATGCATAATAGTTTCGGTCTACTTGACACGGACGTGATGCCTATATTCATGATCATTGCCTTAGATATCGTCAAAACTTTGCGCTTTTCTATCAATTGGTCGGCAGTAATTTGTTCACCCACCGTATTATTTTCTATCTTGAGAGAAGCCTCTAGTGAAACCTATGGCCCCCAGGTCTATTTTCCATCACATAAGTTTCCGATCTACTATTTTGCAATCTTTTACTTTCCGATCTATAAACCAAAAATATTTACCGTTTATCTATCTCTATCAGATCTCACTTTTGCAAGTAACCGTGAAGGGATTGACAACCCCTTTAACGCGTTGGGTGCAAGTTGTTTGATTGTTTGTGTAGGTATTTGGTGACTTGTGCGTTGTCTCCTACTGGATTGATACCATGGTTCTCAAACTGAGGGAAATACTTATCTCTACTTTGCTGCATCACCCTTTCCTCTTCAGGGGAAAAACCAACGTAAGCTCAAGAAGTAGCTGGGGGCGTCCCTAGCACAACACAACATCAATTGCGGTGCCCCCTCCACAGTTTACACCCCGGTCATATTCTTGCGGTGCTTAGGCGAAGCCCTGCGCAGATCACTTCACCATCACCATCACCATGGCGTCGTTTTGACGAAACTCGTCTACTTCCTCGACACCTTGCTGGATCAAGAAGGCGAGGGACGTCATCGCGCTGAATGTGTGCAGAACTCGGAGGCGTCGTACGTTCGGTACTTGATCGGTCGGAGCTAGAAGAAGTTCGACTACATCAACCACGTTGTCAAACGCTTCCGCTTACGGTCTACGAGGGTACATAGACACACTCTTCTCTTCATTGCTAAGCATCTCCTAGATAGATCTTGCGTGAGCGTAGGATTTTTTTTGAAATTGCATTCTACGTTTCCCAATAGGAACGTGTCATAGTAAAATGGAACGGTGGAAGTTGCATGGCAATATATCTCGGAATGGCTATGGAAATGCCATAATAGGTAGGTACGGTGGCTGTTTTGAGGAAGGTATATGGTGGGTGTATGGCACCGGCGAAAGTTGCGTGGCACTAGAGAGGCTAGCAATGGTGGAAGGGTGAGAGTGCATATAATCCATGGACTCAACATTAGTCATAAAGAACTCACATACTTATTGCGAAAATCTATTAGTCATCGAAACAAAGTACTGCACGCATGCTCCTAGGGGGATAGATTGGTAGGAAAAGACCATCGCTCGTTCCCGACCGCCACTCATAAGGAAGACAATCAATAAATAAATCATGCTCCAACTTCGTTACATAGTGGTTCACCATACGTGCATGCTACGGGAATCACAAACTTTAACACAAGTATTTCTCCAATCCATAATTACTCACTAGCATGACTCTAATATCACCATCTTTATATCTCAAAACAATCATAAGGAATCAAACTTCTCATAGTATTCAATGCACTTTATATGAAAGTTTTTATTATATCCCTCTTGGATGCCTATCATATTAGGACTAAATTCATAACCAAAGAAAATTACCACGCTGTTAAGAGAGACTCTCAAAATAATATAAGTGAAGCATGAGAGTTCAAAAATTTCTAGAAAATAAAACCACCACCATGCTCTAAAAAGATATAAGTGAAGCACTAGAGCAAAATTGCCTAGCTCAAAAGATATAAGTGAAGCTCATAGAGTATTCTAATAAATCACGATTCATGCGTGTCCCTCTCAAAAGGTGTGTACAACAAGGATGATTGTGGCAAACTAAAAAGTAAAGATTCATATCATACAAGACGCTCCAAGCAAAATACATATCATGTGGTGAATAAAGATATAGCCTCAAGTAAAGTTACCGATAGACGAAGACGAAAGAGGGGATGCTATCGGGGGCATCCCCAAGCTTAGGCTCTTGGTTGTCCTTGAATATTACCTTAGGGTGCCTTGGCGTCCCCAAGATTAGGCTCTTGCCATTCCTTATTCCATACTCTGTCAAATCTTTACCCAGAACTTGAAAACTTCACAACACAAAACTCAACAGAAAATCTCATGAGATCCGTTAGTATAAGAAAATAAATCACCACTTTTGGTACTGTTGTGTAACGCCCCAAGACCGGCGCTCCAGAAGCCTTCCATGTTTTCGTTATCGTTGTGTGTATTTATTTGTTTGTTGCATCTCATCTCTTGGCATCATTTGCATTGCATCGGCACTTCGTTGCCGTCATGTTTTAAAACTTGCATTCGCTCGTCGTCGCCGTTTCTCCCTTTGCCTTCATCACCTCTCTTAGACCCCCTGTCTTGCTCGTCCAAAACATCTCCGAATCTGACCCGCTCTGTCGTTACCGTCGGGTCCGGATCATCACCAAACATCCCTAAAATATCTACGGTTTCTTCTTTGACTATCCTAACCTTTCTATCTCGACCGTTCGATTTTAATCGGAGGGTCCGATTAGCCCCTAACCAAATCCAATGCTATATATAGCGGGCAACCCTAGTTTTTAGGCCTCGTGTCCCATCCATCCATTCCATCCATCGCGCCGCCACCCCCTTGTCCTCTCCACATCGGGATCCCCTCCCGATCCATCCAACCACCTACCTCCTCGTCTTGCACAACCAGCCAGCTGCGCCACGCTGAATCGCCCGAGACCACCAACAGCCGTGCACCTCCTCCCTCATCCCAGCAGAGCCCCGTCCTCCCCGCGCCTGTCCCGTTCACCCGGCGCGACGCCGGCAAGCAGCAGCAACAACCAGGTCACGCCGTCGCTCCCCATGTCTTCTCTCTTTTCCCCGTACTCCTCTTGAACCTTCCCCGCCGTGGCCGCCTGTCTGCAGGTCGCCGACGCACGCGACAGGATCAAGCCGCTGGGGCTCCTGCACCAGCCCTGCGTCCCCTTTGCCCGCGTCGTTCCCGGACGGCCACCTCGCCAGCATCCCAGGGCCCAAGCTTCGCCGCGCCATGCCCGCCTCGCCTCTGCCTCCTATTTCTCTGCATCGAAGCAGTGCAGAGGAGGACAAGCACCTCGACCCCGGCTCTCCTTCCCGTTGATCACGCCGCCGGAGCCCTGCATCGCGCCAAGCGTCGCCGGCACCCCCAAGTTCCGCCGCGCAGCTGCATCCTCTGCTTCGCGCCGCTGCCTTCCCTGCGTCGAGAGGAGGACGAACGCCTCCGCGCCCTGCTACTCGTTCTGCCCAGGAACAAGCACCGCCCCACGTTGACCGGTCCAGCGCCAGCGTGGGCGAGCGCCCCTCGACCGCATGCGCCTGGGCCGCCTCCCCTTCGCCAGATCCGGCCCAGCCGCTCCTCTGCTTCGGCCCAGCAGCTCCCTTGCGTCAGCCTGCCAGCCTTGCCTCTCCACCGACTACACCTGGCCCTCTAGTGAGAAGCCCAGTCCGCCCGAGATGCGGCCCATCTTCTATTTTTTTCGTGCTCTGCGAATTTGTCTAATTTTCCAGAGTTGCCAGTTTTACAGAAAAATCCTCAGATTCATGCATTTAATAAATCACAACCTGTGCATCACATATAAAAACTTTATATATGAAAAACGCTTATATTTTCCTGTAGTTTCATAATATGCAACTCTCATCCATGTTTAAAATGTTTAAAATGATGTTTGATTAAATTTGCTTAAATGACATGTTAAAATGGTTTATTTCATAACTAAATAACCGTAGCTCCGAATTTAATAAATTATATATATAACTTGTCTAGAAAAATGCATAGATTAACATGATGCACTTACTTTTGCTGTTTAACAACTCTAAAATATGGGTTAGGCAGAACAGTACCAAATTTGAAATATGCATATGGGGATTTTCCGGAATTGTTGTTTGTGTTTCCGGCCTCATTTAAATTGCCTAAATAGGTAGTTTGCATATGCTTCACCTCTTGCCATGTTAACAACATTTAATCTTGACATGCATCATACTTGGTTGTGCATCATGTCATGTTATGCTTGTTTGTTTACTATGTTGTTTGCTTCTTTCCGGTTGTGCTTCATCTCATTAGTTCCGGTAACGTTGCGACTGTGAGGATCCGTTCGACTACGTTGGTGCATCTACTTCATGGATTCGGTCTTCTTCCTAGCGGGATTTCAGGCAAGATGACCGTCACCTTGGATCTCAATACTATCTTTGCTATGCTAGTTGTCTCGATGCTATCGCTATGTCGCGCTACCTACCACTTGTTTATCAAGCCTCCCAAATTGCCATGAAAACCTCTAACCTTTTCACCCTTCCTAGCAAACCGTTGTTTGGCTATGTTACCACTTGCTCGGCCCCTCTTATAGCGTTGCTAGTTGCAGGTGCAGTTGCAGGTGCAGTTGCAGGTTGTTCCATGTTGGAACATGGATATCATGAACTTTGTTGGGATATCACAATATCTCTTATTTTAATTAATGCATCTATATACTTGGTAAAGGGTGGAAGGCTCGGCCTTATGCCTGGTGTTTTGTTCCACTCTTGCCGCCCTAGTTTCCGTCATATCAGTATTATGTTGTGATATGCATATTTCAAATTTGGTACTGTTCTGCCTAACCCATATTTTAGAGTTGTTAAACAGCAAAAGTAAGTGCATCATGTTAATCTATGCATTTTTCTAGACAAGTTACATATATAATTTATTAAATTCGGAGCTACGGTTATTTAGTTATGAAATAAACCATTTTAACATGTCATTTAAGCAAATTTAATCAAACATCATTTTAAACATGGATGAGAGTTGCATATTATGAAACTACAGGAAAATCTAAGCATTTTTCATATATAAAGTTTTTATATGTGATGCACAGGTTGTGATTTATTAAATGCATGAATTTGAGGGTTTTCTGTAAAACTAGCAACTCTGGAAAATTAGACAAATTCACAGAGCACAAAAAAAATAGGAGCTGGGCTGCATCTCGGGCGGACTGGGCTTCTCACCAGAGGGCCAGGCCCAGTCGGTGGAGAGGCAAGGCTGGCAGGCTGACGCAGGGGAGCTGCTGGGCCAAAGTAGAGGAGCGGCTGGGCTGGATCTGGCGAAGGGAGGCGGCCCAGGCGCGTGCGGTCGAGGGGTGCTCGCCCACGCTGGCGCTGGACCACGCGGGGCGGTGCTCGTTCCTGGGCAGAATGAGAAGTAGGGCGCGTAGGCGTTCGTCCTCATCTGGACGCAGGGGAGGCAGCGGCGCGAAGCCGAGGATGCAGCTACGCGGCGGAACCGGGGGGCGCCGGCGACGCTTGGCGCGATGCAGGGCTCCGGCAGCGCGGTCAACGGGCAGGAGAGGCGGGGTCGAGGTGCTTGTCCTCCTCTGCACTACTTCGATGCAGAGAAACAGGAAGCAGAGGCGAGGCGGGCATGGCGCGACGAAGCTCGGGCCCTGGGATGCTAGCGAGGTGGCCGTCCGGGAACGACGCGGGGGAAGGGGACGCAGGGCTGGAGCAGGAGCCCCAGCGGCTTGATCCCGTCGCGTGCGTCGGCGACCTGCAGATAGGCGGCCACGGCGGGGAAGGTTCAAGAGGAGTAGCGGGGAAAAGAGAGAAGACATGGGGAGCGACGGCGTGACCTGGTTGCTGCTGCTGCTTGCCGGCGTCGCGCCGGGCGCACGGGACAGGCGCGGGGAGGACGGTGCTCCCCTGGGATGAGGGAGGAGGCGCACGGCTGCTGGTGGTCTCGGCACAAGCAGAGGGCTTGGGTGATTCGGCGTGGCGCAGCTGGCTGGTTGTGCAAGACGTGGAGGTAGGTGGTTGGATGGATTGGGAGGGATCCCGATGTGGAGAGGACAAGGGGGGTGGCGGCGCGATGGATGGAATGGATGGATGGGACACGAGGCCTAAAAACTAGGGTTGCCCGCTATATATAGCATTGGATTTGGTTACGGGCTAATCGGACCCTCCGATTAAAATCGAACGGTCGAGATAGAAAGGTAAGGATAGTCAAAGAAGAAACCGTAGATATTTTAGGGATGTTTGGTGATGATCCGGACCCGACGGTAACAACAGAGCGGGTCAGATTCAGAGAAGTTTCAGACGAGCAAGCGAGGGGGACTAAGAGAGGTGATGAAGGCAAAGGGAGAAACGGCAACAACGAGCGAATGCAAGTTTTAAAACATGACGGCAACGAAGTGCCGATGCAATGCAAATGATGCCAAGAGATGAGATGCAACAAACAAATAAATACACACGACGAAAACGAAAACATGGAAGGCTTCTGGAGCACCGGTCTTGGGGCGTTACATGTTGTGAAGTCATTCTTTATTTATATTGGTGTAATATCTACTGTATTCCAACTTCTCCATGGTTCATACCCCCGATACTACCCATAGATTCATCAAAATAAGCAAACAACACATAGAAAACAGAATCTGTCAAAAAACAGAACAACCTGTAGCAATATGAATACTTTGAATACTTCTGTAACTCCAAAAATTCTGAAAAATTAGGACAACAGAGACAATTTGTATATCAATCTTGTGTAAAAAAATCAGAATTTTATCATGCTTCCGTGATGTTTTAAAATTCTGGGATTGTGCGCAAAAGTTTCTGTCTTTCAGCAAGATCAAATCAACTATCACTGTAAGCCATCCCAAAGGTCTTACTTGGCACAAACACTAATTAAAACACAAAACACATCTAACGAGAGGCTAAATGAATTATTTATTGAAAAACAAAACTAAAAAGGCAACAACAAAAATAAAACTGGGTTGCCTCCCAGCAAGTGCTATTGTTTAACGCCCTTAGCTAGGCATAAAAACATAGATCTAGGTATTGTCATCTTTGGTATGCAATCCATAAGTAGCTCTCATAATAGATTCATATGGCAACTTAATTTTCTTTCTAGGAAAGTGTTCCATGCCCTTCCTTCACGGAAATTGAAATCTAATGTTTCTTCTTTCATATCAATAATTGCACCAATCGTTCTAAGGAAAGGTCTACCAAGAATAATAGGACATGTAGGATTGCAATCTATATCAAAAACAATGAAATCTACGGGCACGGAATTCCTATTTACAACAATAAGAACATCATTAATTCTTCCCATAGGTTTCTTAACAGTGGAATCCGCAAGATGCAAATTTAAAGAATAATCATCAAATTCACGGAAACCTAACACATCGCATAAAGTTTTTGGAATCGTGGAAACGCTAGCACCCAAATCACACCAAGCATGGCACACATAATCTGTAACCTTAATCTTAATAGTAGGTTCCCACTCATCATAAAGTTTTCTAGGGATAGAAACTTCCAATTCAAGTTTTTCTTCAAAAGATTTCATCATAGCATCAACAATATGTTTAGTAAAAGCTTTATTTTTATTATAAGCATCAGGAGAATTCAACATGGATTGCAACAAGGAAATACAATCTATTAAAGAATGATTATCATAATTAAATTCCTTGAAATTGAAAAGAGTGGGTTCATCGCTACTTAAAGTTTTGACCTCTCCAATCCCACTTTTATTAATTTTTGCATCTAGATCTATAAACTACAAATCATTGGGACGCCTTTTAACTAAAGTTGACTCATCTCCAGTCCCATCTTTATCAAGATTTATATTGAAAAACAAAGATTCAATAGGAGTCACATCAATCACTTTAAGA
The DNA here is from genome assembly GCF_002575655.3 of Aegilops tauschii subsp. strangulata. Taxonomy (NCBI): domain Eukaryota; kingdom Viridiplantae; phylum Streptophyta; class Magnoliopsida; order Poales; family Poaceae; genus Aegilops; species Aegilops tauschii. Next base: position 383,218,322 of record NC_053037.3, on the reverse strand, counting down.
TCTTCATCATTATTTTCACAAAAACTAGAACACGATTTTACAAACCAATCTCGCTTAGCACGCTTCTCAGCAGTTCTTTCTTTGCACTCATCAATGGAGATTCTCATAGCCTTTAGAGATTTATTGATATCATGCTTGGGTGGAATAGATCTAATTTTCAAAGACTCAATCTCAAGAGAAATTATATCCATGTTCCTAGCCAAATCATCAATCTTAAGCAATTTTTTTCAACCAAAGCATTGAAATTCTTTTGCGAACTCATAAATTCTTTAACACTATTCTGAAAATCAGAGGGCATATTATTATAATTTCCATAAGAATTGTTGTAGGAATTACCATAATTATTAGAGGAATTACTAGGAAACAGCCTAGGATTAAAATTACCTCTATACGCGTTATTACCAAAATTGTTCCTACTAACAAAATTCATATCCATAGATTCATTATTATTCTCCATCAAAGTATACAAAGGCATATCATTAGGATCAATAGAAGCACTCTTGCTAGCAAATAATTTCATAAGTTCATCCATCTTTCCACTCACACATTAATCTCTTCAGTCGCATGCACTTTTTTACTAGTAGAAGATCTTTCGGTATGCCATTGCGAATAATTAACCATAATATTATCTAGGAGTTTAATAGCTACTCGTAAAGTAATTTCCATAAAGGTACCTCCTGCGGCCAAATCTAAAAGATTTCTAGAAGAAAAATTCAATTCGGCATAAACAATTTGTATGATCATCCACAAATTTAAACCATGAGTAGGGCAATTTTGTATCATCAATTTCATCCTCTCCCAAGATTGTGGAACATGTTCATGATCAAGTTGCTTCAAATTCATAATATCGTTCCTAAGGGAGATGATCTTAGCTGGAGGAAAATACTTGGAAATAAAAGCATCTTTACACTTATTCCATGAAACAATACTATTTTTAGGCAAAGATGAAAACCAAGTTTTAGCACGATCTCGTAGTGAGAACGGAAATAGCTTCAATTTAACAATATCATTATCCACATCTTTCTTCTTTTGCACAAATCAACGAAATTATTCAGATGGGATGCGGCATCTTCACTAGGAAGGCCGAAAAATTGATCTTTCATAACAAGATTAAGCAAAGCGGCATTAATTTCATAAGATTCCGCACTAGCGGCGGGAGCAATCGGAGTACTAATAAAATCTTTATTATTAGTATTGGAAAAGTCACACAATTTGGTATTCTCTTGAGACATTGTGACACAGCAAGCAATCTATCACACGAGCAAATGAAAAAGCAAACGAAAAGACGAACGAAAGAAGGGCGAATAAAAGGCAAATCTTTTCGAAAATCATTTTAGAAGTAGGGGAGAGGAAAACGAGAGGCAAATGGAGAATAATGTAATGCAAGAGATGAGAGTTTTATGATGGGTACTTGGTAGGCTTGATGTAGATCTCCTCGGCAATGTTACCAAAAATTGGCAAGTTGACAGGAGACTAATCTTGACTTGGCGTAGATCCCCCCGGCAACGGCGCCAGAAATTCTTCCTCCTACTTCTTGAGCTTGCGTTGGTTTTTCTCTTGAAGAGGAAAGGGTGATGCGGCATAGTAGAGATAAGTATTTCCCTCAGTTAAGAACCAAGGTATCAATCTAGTAGGAGAAAAACGCGCAAATCACCAATACCTGCACAAAACAATCAAACACTTGCACCCAACATGATAAATGGGTTGTCAATCCCTTCACGGTCAATTGCAAAGGTGAGATCTGATAGAGATACATAAATAAAAGATAAAATATTTTTGGGTTTTTTGGTTTATAGATCTGAAAATAAAAGATACAAAATAGTAGATGGAAACTAATATGATGGAGAATAGACCCGGGGGCCATAGGTTTCACTAGAGGCTTCTCTCATGAAGGCAAATAATACGATGGGTGAACAAATTACTGTCGAGCAATTGATAGAAAAGTGAAAAGTTATGATGATATCCAAGGCAATGATTATGCAATATAGGCATCACGTCCGTGTGAAGTAGACCAACTCCTGCCTGCATCTATTACTATTACTCCACACAACGACCGCTATCCAGCATGCATCTAAAGTATTAAGTTCATAAAGAACGGAGTAACGCCTCAAGTAAGATGACATGATGTGGAGGAATAAACTCATGCAATGTGATATAAACCCCATATTTTATCCTCGATGGCAACAATTCAATACGTGTCTCGCTACCCCTACTTTGTCACTGGGTGAAATCACGCAAGATTGAACCCAAAGCTAAGCACCTCTCCCATTGCAAGAAAAACCAATCTAGTTGGCCAAACCAAACCGATAAAATTTGAAGAGAAATACAAAGATACCAAATCACGCATATAATAATTCAGAGAAGATTCAAATAATATTCATAGATAAGCTGATCATAAATCCACAATTCATCGGATCTCGACAAACACACCGCAAAACAATATTACATCGGATAGATCTCCAAGAACATCAAGGAGAGCATGGTATTGAGAAGCAAAGAGAGAGAAGAAGCCATCTAGCTACTAGCTATGTACCCGCAGGTCTGAGGTAAACTACCACGCCTCATCAGAAGGGCAATAGAGTTGATGTAGATGCCCTCCGTGATCGAACCCCCCTCTGGCAGGATGCCAAAAAGGCCCCAAGATGGGATCTCACAGGAACAGAAGGTTGCGGCGGTGGAAAAGTGTTTTCGTGGATGCTTCTGGTGGTTCCGGAATATATGTGAATATATAGGGCAAAGGGCTAGGTCAGAGGAGTCCCGGGGAGGTGGTAAGGTAGGGGGCACCCCCTAGGGTGCGCCCTCCACCCTTGCCGCCGCCTCGCGACTCTTCTGACTTGGACTCCAAGTCCCCTGGGTGTCTTCTGGTCCAAGAAAAATCATCGTGAAGTTTTATTCCGTTTGGACCCCGTTTGGTATTCCTTTTCCGTGAAGCTCAAAAACAAGGAAAAAACAGAAACTGGCACTAGGCTCTAGGTTAATAAGTTAGTCCCAAAAATAAAATAAAATAAAATAGCATATTAATGCATATAAAACATCTAAAACAGATAATATAATAGCATCGAACAATCAAAAAATATAAATACGTTGGAGATGTATCAATGATATGCACGAGTAGAACACAAAGAGTTGTGGGCGGTGATAGTCATACTGCTTACCACCAATGTCTTATTTTGATTCGGCGGTATTGTGGGATGAAGCGGCCCGGACCAACCTTACATGTCCGTGCACATGAGACCGGTTCCACCGACTGACATGCAACTAGTTTTGCATAAAGGTGGCTGACGGGTGTCTGTTTCTCCTACTTTAGTTTAATTGAATTTGACTACGGCCGGTCCTTGAAGAAGGTTAAAACAACAAACTTGACGAAACACCGTTGTGGTTTTATGCGTAGGTAAGAACGGTTCTTGCTAGAAGCCCGTAGCAGCCACGTAAAACTTCCAAAAACAAAGTAGAGGACGTCTAACTTGTTTTTGCAGGGCATGTTGTGATGTGATATGGTCAAGACATGATGTGATAAACATTATTGTATGAGATGATCATGTTTTGTAAGTTATCGGCAACCAACATGAGCCTTATGGTTGTCTCTTTATTGTATGAAATGCAAACGCCATGTAATCGCTTTATTTTATCTCTATGCGTTAGCGATATTGTAGAAGCAATAGTTGGCGAGACGACCACGACGCTACGATGGAGATCAAGGTGTCAAGCCGGTGACGATGGAGATCATGACGATGCTTTGGAGATGGAGATCAAAAGCACAAGATGATGATGGCCATATCATGTCACATATTTTGATTGCATGTGATGTTTATCTTACTTACATCCCTTCACTAAATTTCAAGGTAAAAGTGTTCTCCCTGAGTATGCACCGTGGCTACAGTTCATCGTGTTGAGACACCACATGATGATCGGGTGTGGTAGACTCTACGTTCACATACAACGGGTGCAAGATAGTTTTGCACATGCGGAATACTTGGGTTAAACTTGATGAGCCTAGCATGTACAGACATGGCCTCGGAACACTGGAGACCGAAAGATCGAACGTGAATCATAGAGTAGATATGATCAACATAGAGATGTTCACCATTGATGACTACCCCATCTCACGTGATGATCAGACATGGGTTAGTTGATTTGGATCACGTATCACTTAGATGACTTGAGGGATGTCTATATAAGTAGGAGTTCTTAAGTAATTTTATTAATCGAACTTAATTTATCATGAACTTAGTCCTGATAGTATTTGCATATCTATGTTGTAGATCAATGGCCCATGCTACCGTTCCCTTGAATTTTAATTCGTTCCTAGAGAAAGCTAAGTTGAAAGATGATGGTAGCAACTACACGGACTGGGTCCGTAAATTGAGGATTAGCCTCATTGCTGCACAGAAGAATTATGTCCTTGATGCACCGCTAGGTGACAGACCTGTTGCAGGAGCAGATGCAGACGCTATGAACGTTTGACAAGCTCGATATGATGACTACTTGATAGTTTAGTGTGCCATGCTTAACGGCTTAGAACCGGGACTTCAAAAACGTTTTGAATGTGATGGAGCATATGAGATGTTCCAAGAGCTGAAATAAGTATTTCAGACTCATGCCCATGTCGAGAGGTATTAGACCTCTGACAAGTACTTTGCCCACAAGATGGAGGAGAATAGCTCAGCCAATGAGCACGTGCTTAGAATGTCTAGGTACTACAATCGCTTGAATCAAGTGGGAGTTAATCTTGTAGATAAGATAGTGATTGGCAGAGTTCTCTAGACACTATCACCAAGCTACTAGAACTTTTTGATGAACTATAATATGCAAGGGATGACCAAGACGATTCCTGAGCTCTTCGCGGTGCTGAAATCGGCGAAGGTAGAAATCAAGAAAGAGCATCAAGTGTTGATGGTTAACACAAGACCACTAGTTTCAAGAGAAGGGCAAGGAAAAGAAAGGGAACTTCAAGAAGAATGGCAAGCAAGTTGCCACTCCCGTGAATAAACCCAAAGCTGAACCTAAGCCTGAAACTGAGTGCGTCTACTGCAAAAGGAATGGTCACTAGAAGCAGAACTGCCCCAAATACTTGGTGGATAAGAAGGATGGCAAAATGAACAAAGGTATATTTGATATACATGTTATTAATGTGTACCTTACTAGTATTCGTAGTAGCCCCTGGGTATTTGATACTGGTTCAGTTGCTAAGATTAGTAAATCGAAACAGGAGTTGCAGAATAAATAGAGATTAGTTAAGGGTGAGGGGACGATGTGTGTTGGAAGTGATTTCAAGGTTGATACGATCACCATCGCACACTCCCTCTACCGTCGAGATTAGTATTAAAGCTAAATAAATGTTATTTGCTGTTTGCGTTGAGCATGAAAATGATTTGATCATGTTTATTGCAAAATGATTATTCATTTAAGTCAGAGAATAATTGTTGTTCTGTTTACATGAATAAAACTTTCGATGGTCATACACCCAATGTGAATGGTTTATTGAATCTCGATCGTAGTGATACACATATTCATAATATAGATGCCAAAAGATGCAAAGTTGATAATGATAGTGCAACATACTTGTGGCATTGCCGTTTAGATCATATTGGTGTAAAGCGCATGAAGAAACTCCATGCGGATGGACTTTTGGAATCACTTGATTATGAATCATTTGATACTTGCGAACCATGCCTCATGGGCAAGATGACTAAAACTCCGTTCTCCGGAACAATGGAGCGAGCTAATGACTTATTGGAAATAATACATACTAATGTATGCGGTCCGATGAGTGTTCAAGCACGCGGCGGGTATCATTATTTTCTGACCTTCACAGATGATTTGAGTAGATATGGGTATATCTACTTAATGAAACACAAGTCTAAAACATTTGAAAAGTTAAAAGAATTTCATAGTGAAGTGGAGAATCATCATAACAAGAAAATAAAGTTTCTATGATCTGATCATGAAGGCGAATATTTGAGTTATGAGTTTGGCCTTCATTTAAAACAATGTGGAATAGTTTCATAACTCACGCCACCTAGAACACCACAGTTGTGACGCCCCCAATTCGACCGTACACTAATCATGCACGCAAATGTGTACGATCAAGATCAGGGACTCACGGGAAGATATCACAACACAACTCTACAACATAAATAAGTCATACACGCATCATAATACAAGCCAGGGGCCTCGAGGGCTCGAATACAAGTGCTCGATCATAGACGAGTCAGCGAAAGCAACAGTATCTGAGTACAGACATAAGTTAAACAAGTTTGCCTTAAGAAGGCTAGCACAAAAGTAGCAACGATCAGAAAGGCAAGGCCTCCTGCCTGGGATCCTCCTAACTACTCCTCGAAGCCGAACTCTACATAAAATCATCCTCAGGATCTCTAGCTCCTGGACTCCAGCATCTGGTTGCGACAATCAGGTATAGAAAGGGGAAAAGAGGGAGAAAAGCAACCGTGAGTACTCATCCAAAGTACTCGCAAGCAAGGAGCTACACTACATATGCATGGGTATATGTGTAAAGGATCATATCAGTGGACTGAACTGCAGAATGCCAGAATAAGGGGGGATAGCTAGTCCTGTCGAAGACTACGCTTCTGGCCATCTCCATCTTGCAGCATGTAGAAGAGAGTAGATTGAAGTCCTCCAAGTAGCATCGTATAGCATAATCCTACCCGGCAATCCCCTCCTCGTCGCCCTGTTAGAGAGCGATCACCGGGTTGTATCTGGCACTTGGAAGGGTGTATTTTATTAAGTATCCAGTTCTAGTTGTCATAAGGTCAAGGTACAACTCCGGGTCTTCCTTTTACCGAGGGACACGGCTATTCGAATAGATAAACTTCCCTGCAGGGGTGCACCACATAACCCAACACGCTCGATCCCATTTGGCCGGACACACTTTCCTGGGTCATGCCCGGCCGCGGAAGATCAACACATCGCAGCCCCACCTAGGCTCAACAGAGAGGTCAACACGCCGGTCTAAATCCTATGCGCGCAGGGGTCTGGGCCCATCGCCCATTGCACACCTGCACGTTGCGTACGCGGCCGGAAGCAGACCTAGCCTAGCAGGCGTTCCAGTCCAATCCGGCGCGCGCCGCTCCGTCGCTGACGTCAAGAAGAGCTTCGGATGATACCACGACGTCGAGTGCCCATAACTGTTCCCGCGTAGTTGGTTAGTGCGTATAGACCAAATGGCCAGACTCAGATCAAATACCAAGATCTCGTTAAGCGTGTTAAGTATCCGCGAACGCCGACCAGGGCCAGGCCCACCTCTCTCCTAGGTGGTCTCAACCTGCCCTGTCGCTCCGCCACAAAGTAACAGTCGGGGGCCGTCAGGAACCCAGGCCCACCTCTACCGGGATGGAGCCACCTGTCCTTTCAGCCCCCTCATCAGAATCACTTGCGGGTACTCAACGAGCCGACCCGACTTTAGTCACCACATGTGTCATGTATATAAAGTATATAGTATATACCCGTGATCACCTCCCGAAGTGATCACGGCCCAGTAGTATAGCATGGCAGACGGACAAGAGTGTAGGGCCACTGATGGAACACTAGCATCCTATACTAAGCAGTAGGATAGCAGGTAAGGGTAACAACTGTAGCAACAATGACAGGCTATGCATCAGTATAGGATTAACCGAAAGCAGTAACATGCTACACTACTCTAATGCAAGCAGTATAGATAAGGAATAGGCGATATCTGGTGATCAAGGGGGGGGGGTTGCCTGGTTGCTCTGGCAAGAAGGAGGGGTCGTCAACTCCGTAGTCGAACTGGGCAGCAGCAGCGTCGGTCTCGTAGTCTACCGGAGAAGGAGAGGGGGGAGAAACAGTAAATATGAAGCAAACAAAGCATCACGAAACATAAGGAGGCCAAACGCGGTGCTAGGTATGGCCTAACGCGGTAGGAGGTGATACCGACGAAGGGGGGGAACATCCGGGAAAGTATTCCCGATGTTTCGCATTTTCGGACAGGTGAAACGGAGGGGGAAAGTTGCGAGTTCGATATGTTAGGGATGTGTGGCGGACGAACGGGCTGCGTATCCGGATTCGTCTCGTCGTTCTGAGCAACTTTCATGTACAAAGTTTTTCCATCCGAGCTACGGTTTATTTTATATTAAATTTTAAAGATCTAAATCATTTTTAGAATTTAATAAATTAATTTAATTCGAAATTTAATTAATGCATCAGCATGACGTTAGCAGTCAACGTTGACCGTTGACCTGGTCAACCTGACAGGTGGGTCCCACCTGTCAGGGGCTGTTAGCTAATTAACAGTAGTTAATTAGGTTAATTAGTTATTAGGTTAATTAATCTTAATTAGTTAATATTAACAGGGTTAATTAAGTTAATTAATTAAGTTAATTAATTATCTTTATTATTTATTTATTTTTATTAATTTAATTAATTTATTATTTTTTAAATCATTTTTTATTAAAACGTTCGAGGGGGGCGTGGGGCCCCAAGGTCAGGGGCTCACGGGAGCCCTAGCGGGCGAACGGGCGCGGGTCTCGGGCGCGGTTGCAGGCGCCCATCGAGGGCGAGGCCGTGGCCTCGGCTGGGCACGCCCGCATAGCAGGGGGGCCTCGGCCAGGGCCGGCGATGGAGCAGGGCGGTCGCCGGGAGTGGGGTGGTGAGCGCGAGGCCACGGCGCGGGGCGGCGGCGGCCGCAGCATCAGGCACTACGCGTGCGGCACAGCGGTAGCTCGAGGAGCGAGCAGGGCGCGGGTGCAGAGGAGGCGAGGGCGCGAGGCAGCAACGAGAGAGGCACGGGGGCCGTGGAGCACGCCAGCGGGGCAGGTGCGTGGCGTGAGCCGGGCGCGTCCGGGACGCGTAGGGCGGCGTGCGCGAGGCAGGAGTGGGCGTTGGCATCGGGAGTGGCCAGCGAAAGGGGCCGGCGACGGGGCGATGCATGTGCGTGCTGGACGGCCAACGGGCGCGCGGCGTCAGGGTGATCGCGGGCGCGGAAGCCGGACGGCGGCCGCGGGCGTGGGCAGCGCGGTGGACAGGGGGGTAGGGAGCAGAGGGGAGAAGAGAGGGGTTGGGGTCCTCACGGTCAAGTAGAGACCAGGGGGCGACGAGGCTCGAGGGAGGCCGTCGGGGAGGAGGACGGGGACGCGTGCGTCGACGGAGTCGAGGCGGAGGAGCTCCGGGTGGCGGCGAGAAGCGACGGCGGGGTCGTCCTCGGGCGCTGGGGGTCGGCGGCAGGCGACAGTTCCTCGGGCGCGGTCGCGCGGGCGAGGTGGGGCTCCGGCGCGGCAAGGGATCGGGCGTGGGCCAGGCGGCGTCGGTGGTGGAGGGGCGAGGGGATCGGCCTCCTCCCGATCCAGATCCAGCAGGGAGGAGAGGAGAGGAGTGGGGAACATGGGGGGGGACGACGGGGTGTCGGTGGAGTGGATAAGCGGAGTGGGGGGTGCGGGGTGGGCCGGCCCATTCGGGCGGCTGGGGGCCCGCGTGGATGGCCAGCTGGGCCAAAGGGCCCAGCGGGGGGGGGGGTTCCCTTTTTTTGTATTTGCTTGTTTTCTGTTTTTATTTCTTTTGTTTATTTTCCTTTTCTGTTTTATTTAATTTTACAGCACTTAAGAATTTTATAAATTTGTGTTTTCTTTACTATAATTATTTTTGTAATATTCGGCACCGCCCGAGCATTTTTGTTTCCACTTCTGAAAACTTTAATTGTTTGACTTATCTTGAATTTAAATTTTGAAACGTTTTCGAATCATTGCGAGGTTAGCAACAGTAACCAAAGTGACGTGGCATGATTAGCGTGGGATTACTGTAGCATGATTATCCGGGCGTTACAACAGTGTAATGGTGTGTCTGAACGTCGTAACCGTATTTATTAGATATGGTGCGATCTATGATGTCTCTTACCGATTTACCACTATCGTTTTGGGGTTATGCATTAGAGACACCCGCATTCATGTTAAATAGGGCACCATCTAAATCTGTTGAGACGACACCGTATGAACTGTGGTTTGGCAACAAACCTAAGCTGTCATTTCTTAAAGTTTGGGGTTGCGACACTTATGTCAAAAGGCTTCAGCCTGATAAGCTCGAACCCAAATTGGAGAAGTGTGTCTTCATAGGATACCCTAAGGAAACAATTGGGTACACCTTCTACCATAGATCCGAAGGCAAGATCTTTGTTGCCAATTGCCAAGAATGGAACCTTTTTAGAGAAAGAGTTTCTCTCAAAAAAAGTGAGTGGGAGGAAAGTAGAACTTGATCAGGGAATCGTACCTTCTCTCTATTTGGAAAGTAGCACATCAGAGAAGTCCGTTCCCGTGATGCCTACACCAACTAGAGAGGAAGCTAATGATGATGATCATGAAACTTCAGATCAAGTTACCACTGGACCTTGTAGGTCGAACAGAGCACATTCCGCACCAGAGTGGTACGTTAATCCTGTCCTGGAAGTCATGTTACTAGACCATGGCGAACCTACGAACTATGAAGAAGCTATGATGAGCCCAGATTCCGATAGATGGCTTGAGGCCATGAAATCTAAGATAGGATCCATGTATGAGAACAAAATATGGACTTTGGTGGACTTGCCCGATGATCGGCAAGCCATTGAGAATAAATGGATCTTCAAGAAGAAGACAGACATTAATGGTAATGTCACCATCTACCAAGCTCGACTTGTCGCGAAAGGTTTTCGACAAGTTCAAGGGGTTGACTGCGATGAGACCTTCTCACCCGTAGCGATGCTTAAGTCAGTCCGAAGCATGTTAGAAATTGCCGCATTTTATCACTATGAAATTTGGCAAATGAATGTCAAAGTTGCATTCCTTAATGGATTTCTTAAAGAAGAGTTGTATAGGATGCAACCAGAAGGTTTTGTTGATCCTAAAGGTGCTAACAAAGTGTGCAAGCTCCAGCGATCCATCTATGGACTGGTGCAAGCATCTCGGAGTTGGAATATACGCTTTGAGGAGGTGATCAAAGCATATGGTTTTATACAGACTTATGATGAAGCTTGTATTTACAAGAAAGTGAGTGGGAGCTCTGTAGCATTTCTGATATTATATGTGGATGACATATTATTGATTGGAAATGATATAGAATTTCTGGATAGCATAAAAGGATACTTGAATAAGAATTTTTCAATGAAATACCTCGGTGAAGCTACTTATATATTGGGCATCAAGGTCTATAGGGATAGATTGAGACGCTTAATAGGACTTCCACAAAGCACATAGCTTGACAATATTTTGAAGAAGTTCAAAATGGATCAATCAAAGACAGGGTTCTTGCTGTGTTGCAAGGTGTGATGTTAGTAAGACTCAAAACCCGACCACGTCAGAAGATAGAAAGAGAATGAAAGTCATTCCCTATGCTTCAACCATAGGTTCTATAAAGTATGCCATGTTGTGTACCAAACCTGTTGTGTACCTTGCCATGAGTTTGGCAAGGGGGTACAATAGTGATCCAAGAGTAGATCACTGGACAACGGTCAAAATTATCCTTAGTTACCTAAGAGGACTAATGAGATATTTCTCGATCATGGAGGTAATAAAGAGTTCGTCGTAAAGGGTTACGTCGATGCATGCTTTGACACTGATCCAGATGACCCTAAGTTTCAATCTGGATACGTATTGAACGTGGGAGCAATTAGCTATAGTAGCTCCATGCAGGGCATTGTAGACATAGAAATTTGCAAAATACATACGGATCTGAATGTTGCAGACCCGTTGACTAAAAAAACTCTCTCACGAGCAAAACATGATCACACTCTAGTAGACTCTTTGGGTGTTAATCACATGGCGATGTGAACTAGATTATTTACTCTAGTAAACTCTTTGGGTGTTGGTCACATGGCGATGTGAACTATGGGTGTTAATCACATGGCAATGTGAACTAGATTATTGACTCTAGTGCAAGTGGGAGACTAACGGAAATATGCCCTAGAGGCAATAATAAAATGGTTATTATTATATATATTTCCTAAATCATGATAAAGGTTTATTATTCATTCTAGAATTGTATTGACCGTAAACCTTAATACATGTGTGAATACATAAACAAACACCGTGTCCCTAGTGAGCCTCTACTAGACTAGCTCGTTGATCAAAGATGGTTAAGGTTTCCTAACCATTGACATGAGTTGTCATTTGATAACGGGATCACATCATTAGGAGAATGATGTGATGGACAAGACCCATCTGTTAGCTTAGCATAATGACCGTTCAATTTTATTGCTATTGCTTTCTTCATGTCAAATACACACTACTGCAGGATGCTGCTAACGTGACACTACAATCAGAGACCCTTTGACGAAACTGTGTGCGATGCAATAATCGCAAACGGTGGTGTAAAAAACCGTCAAAAAAGGTGCAAAACGTTTGCGATGACGGATGCATCAAACACGGTTCATATTTTAGTTGCGTGTGCGATGCTGGGCATACAGTTGATCCATACGAACCGTTTGCAATGTGATAGAACAACAGAAATGGGCAGCCAGATCAAGGTGTGTGCGATATCACTACTAAAAAATACACTTCCATGATGATACGTGTTTTTCACAGTAGGTCACGTTTTCTGTCATGCATGTACATCCATGACGATTTTATGGCAGAATCAAGATAGTCATACGTGTGCTATCGTAGAAGTGTTCCATGACATTACCAAAATTATCATCACGGAAGTGGCCACTTCCATGACGATAAATGCCGCGTCATGGAAGTGCTTTCGTCAAGGGTGACCGACACGTGGCATCCACCGTAACGGGTCGCCGTTAAGCTATCGGGTCCGGTTTTGGATCCAATAACCCGCTAACAGCCCGGACCAATGACGATTTTTCCACGTGTAAAATTCTCATTGGCCGGAGGAAACACGTGTTGGCTCATCGTTGGGACAGATGTCATCCATTGGACAGGAGGCGCCTATGATACGTTGACACGTGGTACGACCCAACAGAGGCCCATATAGGTTAAAAAGGCCGGCCCAGTCAAAGGCCCATAGTACTTACTCAGGTTCTAGTGGGCCAGCCCAATAACAGCCTGCTTAATAGAGGCCCATTTACGGCCTGAAGCCAGATCTGGCCCATTAATTGTTCACCGAATATTTGGGCCCAATTACGGCCCAGTGACTTTCGGCCTGTTAGAGGCCTAATGTAGACATGGGCCCATTTCAGCCCGGTGTGTCTTTCGGCCTGGGAATGGCCCGTGCTGCCCATGGGCCATATATGGTTCGACGCGACATCCGGCCCAGTAACGGCCCGTGATAAAGGTGGCAACAGTTCAGCCCAACGTGACTTTGGGCCTGTTAAAGGCCTGTCGTATAATTCGGCCCGTTGATGCCTGTACTAAGCTTTCGGCCTGTTAAAGGCCATGGATATCAGTGGGCCAACTAAGACCCGAGATATGTTTCGGCCTGGTAACGGCCCGTCATATAAATGGGCCAAAAAATGCCCGGTCTACATTTCAGCCTGCTGAAGTCCCGTCGACGACTAGTGAAAATTCAGGCCCAACATGCATTTTGGGCTGCTAAAGGCCCATAGTTTCTTCTGGGCCGTAACAGGCTAGCAGAATATTCAGCCTGTTAATGGCCCAACGCTACATGGGCCAAACTAAGCGCTGGGTCCACAAAAGGCCCAACTAAAATTTGGGCCGAATATAGGCCGGAGTAAGTTGTGGGCCTAGCGCAAAGTGTGAAGGCCCCAATTGCCATTCGGGCCCAAGAAAGATGCAGGCCGGCTGAAAGAACATGCGGTGCCCCCATGTTTGGTTTTGGTAATTGATGACAATCTCTATGGACTAATGGTTGCCTTGAGTTATATTTGAAGGATTTTTCCGTAGGCATTTCTTGAAGTTCATGTGTTGGTTTCAAGGAGTTTATGTGGTGATCAAGGTGTTATTAAGGAATTATCCAAAGATTGGTCATGTGAGAGTTGACCTTATTGCAAGCATGTCTTGGAGAAGAAGATTGTGTGATCATTCATGTATATCTTCAAGACATCATCCAAAAGAAGAGAGTTGAAAAGATTCAAGGTTGATCAAGACTAAGTCAAGAGTGAATCAACTTGATCAACTCACAAAGCGTAGAAGATGTACCGAGAGGGATCAAGCGATCCCATGGTGTGGTAAGCATTGTCAATTACGCTTTGTGTACTAACCCATGATCTTCGTGAGAGTTCTTTGTGGGGTTAGGTTGCGGTGTGCAAGTTCAAGTGAAGCATTATGAAAGAGATCAAATGCTTGAAGCTTGCCGTACATTGTGGTGACAATGGACTTGTGAAGATGTTGCGGTGTGCAAGCTCAAGTGAAGCATCATGAAGAGATCAAATGCTTGAAGCTTGCTGTCCATTGTGGTGACAATGGACTTGTGAAGATGTGCGGAAGAGTGGCTCACCCATAGTGGAGTATGGGGGAGCAATCAACTAGTCTTCATCGAGCCAACGCAACCAAGAAAGGTGGTCCAACTTGAGGGAGTCAAGATCGTCATCATCTAGCTCAAGTGGACCATGTGCAAGGCAAAGGTTTGCCCTTGATAGGTTTTCTATTTTACCGGTCTTGTGATGGTAGTTGGGAGACCAGGTTATAGGATCGATTGCCGTACTATCAAGGGGGCTCTCGATGAGTAGCTTGATCGTATCATTCGTAGAGAGCTCAAACCATTGCATCCTTGCATCATCTTTCTTGGTTCTTGTTTGGTTCTTCTCTTTGTGAGTTTTGGAGCTTATGGTCATCTTGATGATAAGCTCGAGTTCATCGAAAACGGAGTTCACTCGCATCTTCTATGATGTTTTCGATGTTGGAGGTTATGCCGGCTCTTCTCGGTTGAAGGTTTCACTCCTCTATTTATTGGCATACCTCCCCTGCCTCTTCTTACTATGCTGTTTTGATGCTACTCGTCTTCCTCTATCCAACAAGCTTGAGTTTGCTCAATTCGGAGCTCATTTGCAGAAGTTATGGCAGTTTTGGTTTCCCGTGGAGTATACTTGTTTTCATGGTAGTGGCTTTAGGATGGCGCCAGCGGTAGTACCGCGGTAACCAGCGGTAGTACCGCTTAGGAGTCACAGGCGGCAGTACCGCTCCGCAGCGGTAGTACCGCCGGTGGGTCCTCAGCAGTAGTACCGCTGCGGTACCAGGCCCCTACCGCGTCGATTCGAGGGGTCATTTTTCGTGTCGGATTGTGCGGTACTCCGCAGCGACAGTAGAGCGGCAGTGCCGCTCATGAGTGGTAGTACCGCCCTACCACCGCGGCAGTACCGCTCGAGTCCGTATCTCTCCTGCCCTCCTAACTCCACGGTAGTACCGCCCGGGGGAGCGGTAGTACCGCCCTGTGCGGGGCTGTTTTGGGGGTAACGGTTGGATTGTTCCCCCCACTATAAAAGGGGGTCTTCTTCCCCAATGAACCTTATCTTTTGAGCTCGTGTTCTTCCACCATTGTTGACCTTCTTCGAGCTTGCTATCTCTCAATCCCTCCTTGGATTCTTGCTAGTTTTTGGGGGAAAAGAGAGAAGAGATCTAGATCCACATTTCCACCAATCACTTTCTCCTCTAGGTGAGGGGAACCCCTTGGATCTCGACCTTGGAGTTCTTGGTGTTCTCCTTCTCGTTCTTCCTCTCTTTTTCCTCCCTAGCATTAGTTGCTTCGGTGGGATTTCAGAGTGAAGGACTTGGGCACTCCGTGTGCCCTTGCCATTGCATTTGGTGCATCGGTTTGAGTTCTCCACGGTGATACGTGGAAGTTACAAGTTGAGAAGCTTATTACTCTTGGGTGCTTGGTGCCCTTGAGCTTGTTCCTCTTGGGTGCTTGGGCGGCCTAGACGGTTGGTGGTGTTCGGAGCTCAATCATTGTGGTGTAAAGCTCCGGGCAAGCGTCGAGGTCTCCAATTAGGTTGTGGAGATCGCCCCGAGCAATTTGACGGGTACCGTGACCGCCCCCAAGGGTTCCCAAAGTGTACGGGTTCGGTGACCGCCCCCAAGGGTTGCCATTTGTACAGGTTCGGTGACCGCCCTCAACGGTCCCTTAGTGGAATCATGACATCTTGCATTCTGCGAGGGTGTGAGGAGATTACGGTGGCCCTAGTGGCTTCTTGGGGAGCATTGTGCCTCCACACCGCTCCAAACGGAGATTAGCATCCGCAAGGGTGTGAACTTCGGGATACATCGTCGTCTCCGCGTGCCTCGGTTATCTCTTACCCGAACCCTTTACTTATGCACTTTACTTTGTGATATCCATATTGTTTCTTGTCATATATCTTGCTATCACTTAGTTGTTTATCTTGCTTAGCATAAGTTGTTGGTGCACATAGGTGAGCCTAGTTGTTGTAGGTTTTGTGCTTGTCAAATTAACCGCTAGGTTTATTCCGCATTTGTTCAAGCCTAAACCGTAATTATTTTAAAGCGCCTATTCACCCCCCCTCTAGGCGACATCCACGATCTTTCACCGGCCCGATTGTGGCCCGCTAAAAACCAGGCCCGTTAGAGGCGAATGTTTCGGCCCGGTCGACTACATCATATTTTTTTTTCAGATAGCGAATGATGGCAGTAACTAGTAGGAATTAAGAACAAACCTACTCTATTAAATAAAAAACTTACGTCATAGTAACTTAGAATAAACCTACACTATACAATAAAGTATTTATGGTATATTACATCCACTGGGCATCGAAGTTCGCCACGAGTGATCATAAAGCGCAACGAAGAAGCAGATT
Organism: Aegilops tauschii subsp. strangulata; assembly: GCF_002575655.3. NCBI lineage: Eukaryota > Viridiplantae > Streptophyta > Magnoliopsida > Poales > Poaceae > Aegilops > Aegilops tauschii. Next base: position 383,201,665 of record NC_053037.3, on the reverse strand, counting down.
ACAAAAACGGGGCACCATTGCAGCGTAACAAAATAATACTAAACCGAGACCACTTCAAAGACAGTTCAAGAAAGGTTAGCCTTGCGCGGGAACTGCTTCGCAAGCTATTGAGCAAGGCTGTGAGACCGGCCTAGCATGTCGGTCATAGCTTCCAGGTGTAGCTGTTTAGCAATGAGGTTCTCATTGGTGTTCTCCGCAATCTTTCTTAGAGATAGGACTTCAAGTCGAAGTTGAGTTGCAGAATGCTTTTCTGCTAGAACTTGGGACTGAAGAAGTCGAACTGATTCAGACAGCAAATTCTGTGAGCTTGCCTGATTGCTAGTCTCAAGTAACTTGAACACTGCATCAAGACAAGACTTTGGGGTTGTCTCGCTATCTTCAAGATGTTTTGCCTTCTTTGCTGCAATATATGTTGGGTTTGTCTCACAGCCTTTAGCAGACTTGTGCATGCCATCAGGCATATCACCCTGAAACAAGCAGAGAGATGATAGGTTTTGCACGTGTATAAACAAAGATGATAACTGTGCTGTCAATTCCATCCAATTTCAAATTAGAAAATAAAGAGTAAGTTTAAAATATCAATAGCATAATTTGGCATTGTTCATAATGCGGGGAGCTTCACCACACTACTGGATTACCATGTCAACATAACAAGCATAGATGAAGGGCAAAGACAATCATTGTATCTATTTTGGTTAATGTGCATGGCATGTTGTTCATATCATCAGCCACATCAGTAAGATAAAACAGGAGATGACGTGCAAATGTGGGCTGCTTCACCACTGTAACACCCCGCATGTAACTTTCCATATTTGTAACTCCAACTCTTGCCATTTCCGGCCATGTGTTATGATATTCCCTTCGTGGTCGGGTTTTGTTTGTCGTTTTGTATTTTGTTCATGTCATGCATTTCATATCATGTCATCATGTGCATTGCATTTGCATACGTGTTCGTCTCATGCATCCGAGCATTTTCCCCGTTGTACGTTTTGCAATCCGGCGCACCCCTCTTGTTTTCTTTCCTGAGCGGGTGTCAAACATTCTCGGAATGGACCAAGGCTTGTCAAGTGGCCTTGGTATACCACCGGTAGACCACCGGTCAAGTTTCGTTCCATTTGGAGGTCGTTTGGTACTCCAATGGTTAACCAGGTAACCGCAGATGCCTTCTGTGTGTTGCAGCAAAACCCCCTCTCTAAACAGCCCTAAACCCACCAAACTCTCTTCCATGCTCTAGGTCGTTCGATCACGATCGTGTGGGTGAAAACCGCACCTCATTTGGACTCTCCTAGCTCCCTCTACCTATATACTTGCATCCCTCCCGAAATAATCCGCAGATGAAACCCTAAAAATCTCCTCCGCGCCGCCGGACGCGTCTTCCTCAGCGCCGGACACGTCCGCCGCCGCCTCCTCACCCAACCGCACGCTGCCACGTCACCCGACCCGCCGGCGTCCGCCCGCGGCCCGACCGCCCGTCGCCCGCTCCAGTGCGCCGCCGCCTCCTCGCGCCTCCACCGGCCGTCGTCGCGCCGCCGCCGCCCGCTCCGCCGGCGCCGCCCCTCGCCTCCGGCCGCCGCCCGCCATCGCCACTGCTCGCCGCCGACCAGACGGCGCCGTCCCGCGCCGCGCCCCTCCGGCGTCCCCGCTGCCCGGATCCGGCCGGCCCCACTCCGGCGTCCTCTCCCTCTCAACTCCGGTGAGTGGCCCGGCCAACCTCGGGAACCGCGCCCCCGGATCCAGATCCAGAGAAAAACCTAGGTTGATTTTCCTCTCCCCCTCGAATTCTCTCAAGTCCTTTAATTTTTACTTTACATGCCCATGTTCATCTCATCATAACTCTCTGCATATAGCTCCGTTTCGCACGTGTAATATATCGGTTTGTTCGCCTCATGATGCTCTTCATTTTGTTCCATTGCACCATGTTCATTTGAGGCCATCTTGATGCCCAAACTCTAGTGCAAGAGTGCTAGTTGCTGTTATCTGCTGTTACTTAGCAGAACTTGGAGATTTGTTATTTTCGTTGCATTTAATCTGTGCATCTTATGAGCATGAGCTCTACACGTGTTTTGTTGTATGCCAAGCCATCTTTCCAGTGGTGTATGCCGTGTATTTTTGTGATCTCTGTGGTGACTAGCACAAGCTTGCAAACTAGGCTCCGTAATGTTTCTGATTTCAGGGACTTGGTAATTTCTGTCTTTGTCTGCTGTTATTTTGTTGCCATGTAAACTTGATGCTACATAGAGATCCATGCATATTTTGGAGATATTCAGTAAGTATGTTTTGTAGATATTGTTGTCATTGATCCATTACTGTCCTTGTTTGCAATTATAGAGTGCCATAGCATGACCCAATCTTGCTCTACTTTTGCTATAAAATATTTCTGGCAGATTGTTTACGTGTTATTCAATTTTGCCAAGCTTATTGTAGTTGATCCATACATGCTATGTATTTGCTATTGACATGGATAGCTTCATAAGCATTCCATCTTGCTGTAGGTATGATTTTTTTGTCATGCGTTGCTTTGTAGTGAGTGCATCAAGCTCACTAAGATACCTTCATATTATTGTTTCTGCCATGCTCTGTTTTTCTGCCAAGTCTGGAACCTGTTAACGGAACTTGCTATGTTTATATGGTTGCCATCATATCTTCTGTTCCTTTTTGTCTTATGGTCAGTAAGGCACTTTTGTCATATGCATTTAGTAGCATACTTCCGTGCCTTGTTTTACCATGTTAAGTTCCTGTAGCATGTTGATTTCGTGCTCTGAACATTGCTACCTGATGCTGTTTCAGTCATGTCCAGTAATTTCACCAAGTCTGTGAACCTGTTATCTTTTGCACTTTTGCCATGCTTGTTTGAGCTTGTTATGTTGTGATCTAGCCGTAGCTCAGTGTTCATCTTTTGTCAAGCATATCCTGTAGATTACTGCCATATGCTTTGTTGCTATGTTGAAGTGCTGTAGCATTGTTACTTATTACATTTTAACTGTTATCATGCTATTAATCGCAGATTCGTGTGATTCTTGTTTTGCATGCCATTTGCAAACCGTGCATCCGTTTCCGGTGATCTTTATATCGATTTCAACCGAAATCATCTCATCTTTTCAGTGGAATGCTTGGTTTTCCAAGTTACTGCCTTGTTCATCATTTTCCTTCCGGAGCACGCATATGTATCGCATATCATATCTTGCATATCATACATGTTTTGCATCATGTTGCTTGTGCATTTCCCGTGATTGATTGTGATTCCATTGCTTGTGTTCTTGTCTTGAGTAGAGCCGGGAAATGAGTTCGTGAACGAGGAAACTCTTGAGTACGCTTACGAGGATCAAGCTTTCGACAACTTTGAGAACCTTGCAGGCAAGATGACTATACCCTCGAAATCACTTCTATCTTTGCTTTGCTAGTTGTTCGCTCTATTGCCATGCTGCGCTACCTACCACTTGCTATATCATGCCTCCCATATTGCCATGTCAGCCTCTAACCATCCTTTCCTAGCAAACCGTTGTTTGGCTAAGTTACCGCTTTTGCTCAGCCCTTCTTATAGCGTTGCTAGTTGCAGGTGAAGATGAAGTTGGTTCCATGTTGGAACATGGATATTTTGGGATATCACAATATCTCTTATTATATTAATGCATCTATATATGTTTGGTAAAGGGTGGAAGGCTCGGCCTTATGCCTGGTGTTTTGTTCCACTCTTGCCGCACTAGTTTCCGTCTTATCGGTATTATGTTTCTTGAGTTTGTGTTCCTTACGCGGTTGGGTGATTTATGGAACCCCCTTGACAGTTCGCCTTGAATAAAACTCCTCCAGCAAGGCCCAACCTTGGTTTTACCATTTTCCACCTAAGCCTTTTCCCCCGGGTTTTCGCGAGCCCGAGGGTCATCTTTATTTAAACCCCCGGGCCAGTGTTCCTCTGTGTGCTGGTCCAAACTAGAGCCCTTTGCAGCGCCACCTTGGGGAAACTAGAGGATTGGTTTTAGTTGTACGGACTGCTCATCCGGCGTGCCCTGAGAACGAGATATGTGCAGCTCCTATCGGGATTTGTCGGCACATTCGGGCGGCTTTGCTGGTTTTGTTTTACCATTGTCGAAATGTCTTGTAAACTGGGATTCCGAGACTGATCGGGTCTTTCCGGGAGAAGGTTTATCCTTCGTTGACCGTGAGAGCTTATGATGGGCTAAGTTGGGACACCCCTGCAGGGTATTATCTTTCGAAAGCCGTGCGGCAGTTATGAGGCGGATGGGAATTTGTTAATGTCCGGTTGTAGAGAACTTGTCACTTGACCCAATTTAAAATACATCGACCGTGTGTAGCCATGATGGTCTCTTCTCGGCGGAGTCGGGGAAGTGAACACGGTTTGAGTTATGAATGACGTAAGTAGGAGTTCAGGATCACTTCTTGGTCATTGCTAGATGATGACCGTTCCGTTGCTTCTCTTCTCGCTCTCATTTGCGTATGTTAGCCACCATATATGCTTAGTGCCTGCTGCAGCTCCACCTCATTACACCATTCTGTCCTATAAGCTTAAATAGTCTTGATCTCGCGGGTGTGAGATTGCTGAGTCCTCGTGACTCACAGATTCTATCAAAACAGTTGCAGGTGCCGACGATGCCAGTGCAGATGATGGGGTCGATCTCAAGTGGGAGTTCGATGAGGAACGTGGTTGTTACTATGTGTCTTTTCCTGATGATCAGTAGTGGAGCCCAGTTGGGACGATCGGGGATCTAGCATTTGGGGTTATCTTATTTTCATTTGGATCTTGACCGTAGTCGGTCTATGTGTGTATTTTGGATGATGTATGAATTATATTTATGTATTGTGTGAAGTGGCGATTGTAAGCCAATTCTTTATCCCATTCTTGTTCATTACATGGGATTGTGTGAAGATGACCCTTCTTGCGACAAAACCACAATGCGGTTATGCCTCTAAGTCGTGCCTCGACACGTGGGAGATGTAGCCGCATCGTGGGCGTTACAAGTTGGTAATCAGAGCCATCCCCGACTTAGGAGCCCCCTGCTTGATCAAATCGCTGGCGTTGTTGAGTCTAGAACGAAAATGTTTTGAGTCTTAGGATTATATATATCGGAGAGTAGGATTCTTTTTACTCCTCAGTCCCTTCGTCGCTCTGGTGAGGTCTCCTGACGTAGAAGTTTTGACACTTCTCTCCTCAAATTTCACTAAATTTTTTTTAGGATCACGCGGGTATCTTGGAATCGTTCCGATGGTTTTGTGACGAGAACATTGTTCTTGGTGCCTCCTGACATTTAGGGGTTGTGGCAGTGTCCCGGGGAGTTGAGCTCCGAGGTGTTGTCGTCACAATTTTATCGTTGCAGTTCTGGAATACCTGAGTTTCGCCGACATCGAAATCTCTTTTATGCAGTTGTTGGTGAGATCACCTTGACGCGACCCAATACTGGGGCGGGAGTTCAGGTATTGCCATAACTTGTATAACGGATGCTTTTCGAAGGTTGAGGTAAACGATTTCCGAAGGTTTCTTGGTTATGTGTTGACGGTTGGATACAGCTGGATCTAGGGATTGCTAGTTTGGGTGATATATTTTGTGTCCCCTGTATCCCCAACACCAGATTGCATAACCAGAAAGTTTCGGGAGTTTATAAGTGGGAATTCAAGTAGCTCTTAGGATATCTTTCCGACAGACGCATGATATGAGATTGGGGTTCGACGTCTAGTGGTCCGCCTTTCCACGGTTGGTTTTACAGTGGTCTCTTAGTGTCTTAAAGAGTCCTTGGCTATGCCGACTCGGGGACGCTTCGTATGTCATGTGCACAGCCTTGTACATGATGGTGCTGTACGATCGAGCCCGTGTGGGCCCCACCACGAAAACTTCGGACGAAATATCTATCATATGTTTGTTCCAGCTTATTCTGCAAGCCAATACTTTGTTTTGTTTTGAATTGTGGTATTCGAGTTGCTTCGAAGTCAAATGTTGATCCATACCTTTTTCTAAGTGGCTTCTCAACTTAATGGAAGTGTGATGATTTACTACGGAATTCATTCGTTCATCCTCGTTCGAATGTTTATTGTGAAGACTATATGTTGCAATTTCTATCCGTTGATTCTACTTGTCTATTTGTCTATCAAGATGCTAACGGATGTCACCCTCTTCAGGATGGCTCCGCCAACGCGTTAGAATCCGGAACACAATGAAGGAAGTCAGGCAAACCCTCCGCCACCACCTCCGCCTCCGGAGGCATGGCAAGCTATCATGGCAGCCACCAACGCCAATGCTCAGATGATTTTGCAACTCTTGCAAGAACGCACCCAAGGGCAAGGCAATCAAGGAAATCAAGGCCAAGGCAACAATCAGTCTCACTTCGCTACTCTCAACCAGTTTCTTGCAAATCAGCCCAAGTCTTTCAGCTACTGTGCCGAGGCCACGGATGCCGATGATTGGCTCGTGGAAATCAACAAGCATTTTGAAGGTAGCAATGTCAGGCCTGAGGATTATGTCAAGTTCGCTTCTTTTTAGCTCAAGGACCAAGCTGCTGATTGGTATCAACAATACAAAGATTCCAGAGGAGGTCGTGTGATCACTTGGACTGACTTCTGTCGGGACTTCAAAGCTCACCACATTCCACAAAGTGTTGTTGAGAGCAAGCGTGAGGAGTTCCGCAATCTCAAGCAAGGCAACATGTCTGTGTATCAATTCAACATCCAGTTTCAAAAACTTGCTCGCTTTGCTAAACAAGACGTTCCTGATGAAAAGAGCATGATCTACCACTTTAGAGGTGGTCTTAGAGAGGATCTGCAGTTAGCTCTCGTTCTTGTTGAGCCTACTCAGTTTGATCAATTCTATAATATGGCACTGAAGCAAGAGGCTGCTCAGCTCAAGTGTGAGGCTTCTAAGAAGAGAGTCAGAGACACAGTTCAGTCTTCTTCTTCCTCACTTGTGGCTGCTAAGCAACAGAAGTTCTGGTTGCCTCCTCCTCCTCCGTTTCGTCAGCCTTACCAGCAGAAGAACAAAGGTGGCCATGGTTCTTCCCACTCTTCCAACTCTGGCTATCAGAACAAGTCTCAGAATCAAGCTCCAAAGTCCAATGCTCCTTATCATCGTCCACTCTCAGAGGTGACTTGCAACAAGTGTCAGCAGAAAGGTCACTATGCTAACAAGTGCTTCAACCAAAGGCGTCTTCCGCCTCCTCCTCCTGTCAGATCTTCCAGCAATGCAGTGGTCAAGCATAATCCCAAGTCTGCAAAGGTGAACATGATGAATGCAGCTCAAGCGGAGGAATGTACTGATGTGATAATGGGTAATCTCTCAGTTAATGATATTCCTGCAAAAGTCTTATTTGATACTGGTGCATCACATTCTTTCATTTCAAGACCTTTTGTGGCTATGCATGATCTGGTTACTGAATTATTGCCGAGTCCTCTGTCTATTGTTTCCCCGGCTCGACAAATGACTTCTCGAGCATTCGTTCGGGATTCCGTTATCAAGATGGGGAACTATAAATTCCTGGCCAAACGAATTGTTCTTGGTGACTCGGATATTGATCTTATTCTCGGGATGGACTGGCTTTCTAAGCACAAAGCTCAACTTGATTGTGCTGCCAGGGAAATTCAATTGACACACTCTTCTGAGGATGTTATCATTTATGCCGCTCGTTATGAAACCATTCGGTTATTTTCTCTCAATGAGAAGGGCGAATTGAATGCCATCTCTCAAATTCCAGTCGTTTGTGAGTATCAAGATGTCTTTCCAGAAGAGCTTCCGGGTATGCCTCCTCACCGGCCAGTTGAGTTCGTTATCGATCTTGAGCCGGGCACTGAACCCGTTTGCAAGCGTCCATACAAGCTTGGACCCAAGGAGCTGAAGGAATTGAAGAAACAGCTCGATGAACAAGAGCGTCTGGGTTTGATCAGACCGAGTTCATCTCCATGGGGTTGTGGTGTTCTTTTTGTCCAGAAGAAGGATGGCACGGACCGACTTTGTGTCGACTATCGTCCATTGAACAAGAAGACAATCAAGAACAAGTATCCACTTCCCAACATCAATGAGCTATTCGAGCAACTCAAAGGGGCTGAAGTATTCTCCAAGCTTGACCTTCGTATGGGTTATCATCAGATTCACATTCGTGAAGAAGATATTCCCAAGACAGCATTCAGAACAAGTTTTGGTTCTTATGAATATACTGTCATGTCTTTCGGCCTTGTTAATGCTCCTCCAACATTCTCTCGGATGATGAATTTCATCTTCAACCCCTATACCAATGAATTCATCCTGGTGTATCTCGATGATATCTTGGTCTTCTCCAAGAATAAGAAGGATCATGCCAAACATTTGCGATTGGTGCTCGACAAGCTCAGAGAGTATCAATTTTATGTGAAGTTTTCCAAATGTGAGTTTTGGCTCGATGAAGTTCTTTACCTTGGTCACATCATCTCTGCCAAGGGCATCGATGTTAATCCCGAGAAGGTGTCTGCAATTGTGATTTGGGAACCTCCTCAGAATGTCAAGCAGCTTCGTAGTTTTCTTGGTCTTGCAAGCTATTGCCGAAGATTCATTGAGAATTTCTCTAAGATTGCAAAGCCTCTTTCCAACCTCCTCTAGAAGCATGTGAAGTATGTCTGGTCTCCTGAGTGTGACGTTGCTTTCAACACTCTCAAAGAGAAACTCGTCACAACTCCTGTCTTAACTCCTCCTGACGAATCCAAGCCTTTCGAAGTTTTCTGTGATGCTTCTCTCCAAGGTCTTAGTGCTGTGTTAATGCAAGAGAAGAAAGTTGTGGCTTATACCTCTCATCAGTTGAAGCCCAATGAAAAGAACTACTCCACTCACGATCTTGAGTTGGCGGCAGTTGTCCATGCATTAATAACATGGAGACATCTCTTGTTGGGAAGAAAAGTGGACATATTCACCGATCACAAGAGTCTCAAGTACATCTTCACTCAGCCCAACCTCAACCTCAGGCAGACTCGATGGGTCGAAATGATTCAAGAGTAGAATCTGAGTATTGAATATACTCCAGGCAAAGCAAATGTCATTGCAGATGCTTTAAGCTGGAAGGCTTATTGCAACAGCTTAATTCTGAAGCCATTCCAACCGGATCTTTGTGAAGCTTTCCGCAAGCTGAATCTCCAAGTTTGTCGTGGAATTGTCACGGCAGATGTCCTCGAGCTAGGACTTAGTCGTGGATCCATCGCAACTAGGAAGCTTGAAGGGGTTAATGCGGGACAAGGAACACGAGGGTTTATACTGGTTCGGCCCCTTACGATGAAGGTAAAAGCCTACGTCCAGTTTGTGGTGGTATTGATTAGGGTTACGATCACCAGGGAGCTTAAACTGCTATGCCCGGCTCTCGATGAGATAGATCTTCCCCTCAAACCGCTGCCGGGTCGTCCCCTTATATAGGGAGGCTGACGCCCAGCAGCCCTCAGAGTCCTGGCCGGCTCATAAGAGTGTCCGGCTCGGACTCTCAATCATACTTGCCTTGCACTACAAGTTCTACCATAATAACGATTGTAACTACGGGCCTTAAGCCATATCCGGCTCTTAAGCCCATCTCTGGCCCATCGTCTTCAAGCTTGGCTCCGGGCTTCTGGTAATGACCATTAGAGTAACCCGGCCCCTCCTGGCGGGTGACTCTAAGGTCTACATCCTCAACATTAGGCCCCAGATTGATTTGAGCCGGCTCATGTCAATCTTCACCTCTTCCGACAGAAAAAATCTCCGGCTTACCTTTCATGTGAAGGCCATAACCCGGCGTGACGTCATCCTCTGGACTCCGGATAATCCGTCGTGACGTCATCTTCCTTTAAGCCCGTTTTTTACTCCACCAGATCCGCAACGGATCTTTGCTTTTACTGTCATCCCGAAAATCGAGGCGTTGTGGGGGGAGATAACCACGCCACGGTCTCCTTGATTCTCGCGCCCGCTTTATGAGCTCGCCTTATAAATAGGCCAGCCCGACGGGCTTCTCTGTCACCCTTCTTCCTCCTCGCGCCACTGCCTCTCTGCCTGAGCTCGCACTCCGCCGCCGTCGTCTCGCCTCCGGTCTTCATCAACCTTGGCCGCTGCATCACCCTGACTCAGACCAGACAAACGGCGGCGACTCCCGCACCTTTTCAGCTCCGGTAAGTCCTCACTGCCCCGTAGAGTAGATCTGCAGTAGGGTTCATCCACGTTCTTCGCGTTCGTCACCATTGCCCGCAAGTTTCGGTAGTTCTCCTAGTTACTATCCCTGCTTGATCTTAGGCCTGCATAGAACTAGTGCGGTGGTTGTTTTAAGACCCATTTCACACGCAAGTAGCCTTCCTTGTACTACATAATAACCTTGTTCGAACCCAAGAACTCCCTTACTTCGGTTTCTAGGTCTAGAAATTTTCTTTTGCCCGACCATTTTGATCCAAAAAAGTTACTGCAATGTGTGAAACCTGTTTTACCACACTTAGTAAAAATTGCAACCATTGAATCTTGGCGGCTTACAATTCCGGTTTAAAGAAACCACGCGCCGTAGAATCCTCCGGCTTAAAGAAAACCATGCTTTGTAGAATCCTCCGGCTTAACTGTGGTAAGGCCGTAGATAATCAACTTATTCTGAATGCCCCTACGACTTAAATAACCCACTGTACCTGAGTATATATCATTAGTCCCCTTCATAAGCCGCCACCTTAGTTTCGAACTGTAGACCTCCGGCTTATAATTAACCCGGACATTTTTTCCTTGTTGTCATAGACTGCCACCTTTCACCATGCCTCCCAAAGCTCCCATCACTTGCAACTGGATGAGGTCCAATGTGACCAACGAGACCCTAGCTGATTTTGTTAAGTCAGGATATCTGCCCAAGAAAGACATCATGTCCTATCGTGCCCCTGACCCGTCAGAAGAAAGGCCACAGCCAAAGGATGGGGAGGTAGTGATTTTTGCGGATCACATGAGCCGGGGCTTCGCACCGCCCGGCTCAAAGTTTTTTAGGGACGTGCTCAATTTCTTCGACTTGCGGCCCCAAGACATAGGACCCAACTCAGTGTCCAACATCTGCAATTTCCAAGTCTTCTGCGAGGTTTACCTTGGAGAAGAGCCTAGTCTGCTGCTCTTCAGAGAGCTTTTTTACTTAAACCGCCAAAATGAGTGCGCCAATGGGCCAAGTCTGGAGTTAGGTGGCATCTCCATCCAGCGGCGCAGGGACTGCCTGTTCCCTTACGCAGAGCCGCCAGCCACCCAAAGGACTGGAATATGACTTGGTTCTACTGCCAAGATACGTCCCCGACTGATGAAAGCCCGCTGCCCGGCTTTCGCCCAACACGTCTGGAGCCGACTCACCCACTGTCGGACAAACTGACTCAAACGGAGCGCCAACCTCTGCTCCCCACTATCAACAAGATCAAGGCTCTTCTGGGCAATGGTCTGAACGGAATCGACCTGGTCCGGGTCTGGATCTCATGGCGGGTGATCCCATTGAGCCGCCGCCCCGGCTTAATGTGTGAGTACACAGGACGAAAGGATGATCCTCAGAGACACAGCCGCAATGATCTTCCAGAAGACGTTGCAGAGGAAATGACCAAGGCTCTCTTGAACGAGAGCCTGGCAGACTGTGGAAGGACCGGGCTAGCCCCCTTCTGCAAGACCAACCCAGCCCTAGCGGTAAGCCGCTGACTTAACTCTTTATCTTCTTCTGCATACAACCTTCATCTGAACCGTTTTTAAGAATTCATCATTGTATTTTCCAGGCTGATGATAAGTTCTGGCGGGTCAAATATGACCATGAGGCGGCCAAGAAGGCCAGGAAAGCGAAGAAAGCCGCCAAGAAAGTCGCCCCTCGCAAAAAGGAAGCAGACCTACTGCTTCGGAGCTGATGCAATTAAGCGACAGCTCCGAGTCAGAGGTAACCCCTTAAGCTTTTAAGTTCTTGCTGTATTTGTTGTTTGCTACTGTCCGCCTTATCAACACTTGCTCATTGATAGGATGACACCGGCGCCAGTAACCCGGTGGTTGAAGAGGTAATGTCACTTTCCTCCGACTCGGAGCCCTTGCCACAGCTGAAAGTCCGAAGGGTAACCCGGAAAGTAAGCTTTTCACATCCTTTAGCTTATCAAGACCCTCAATTTATTTTGAAGCGACAGGTTCATGAAAGCCGGCGTTACACCCGGACCAACAAGGACACCGACCTCTCCGCCGGGTTACCTGACGCAACAAGGAAGCGTCGAACTGAGGTTTTTTCCCACTTGTACCCTTTTCATCCGTTGGCGGGTGTTATCCGTCAGCCTCTCAATTCCTCTGACTCCAATTATCAGGAGACCTCCCCCTCTTCGGGCGACTCCATGCAGTCGAGTCTTCCGACTTTCAAGACCGTGCCCGGGTAATGACAACCATCCCACATTATATTTGTCTGTACTTACTCTTTGTGTGCTTAACACTTCTGTCCTTTCAGTGCCCAGGCAAAACTCACCAAAAGAGCAAAGAAGACCAGATCAGCCGGAGTGCCGGATTTGCCTGAACCGGAGGTGACGGTCCAAGACCCGCCAGCTGCCTCCGCCCCCGAAGCCACCACTCCAATGGACATGGCGCCTGAAGAAGCTTCTGCTGACCCGGTGGCCACCGGCTCGGCCCAACCAACAAATGACCCGGACGTGGTAATCATCCGGACGGAGTTCGTTGAGCCGGGGAGGCCTACCGTGCTGGCCAAGTGCTCCGCTAAGGGGGAGTTGCTGCAGCCCCACCGGGTGAACCTGGACCTCTCCGACTACACCAACCTGAGCATTGGAGAGGTCGTCTCTGGCTACATCAGCCAAGTGCACAAGAGCCGGGACGCCGAGGTTGCCATGGTGACCCAGATCCAGCAGAAGTCTGAGGTAACATCCTTTTGCCCTCCGACTTACTGCATAATTTACCTTTACCATACTAGCCCCCAAGTCAACGACTTATGATTGAATATGTTGTAGACTTAGGTTCCGGCTTACTCCATTGAACCGGCAATTTGTAGATAGACACGTTCAATATGCATTAGCCCCCAAGTGCCAAGTGTCTTTGCTTGGAAAACGCTTGGGACTTATATAGTAACTGTTCATGCCATAACCCGAAAAGTTATGCAGGCTGTTGGCAAGAAACTAGAGGCGGACCTTGCGGATCTCAAGAGCCGGCTGAAGACGCAGGAGATGGAAACCCGGAAGGCAAACGCCAAGTTTGTATCCAGCATCGCCGCTCAAGAAAAGCTGAAGACAGAATTTGATGCTGAGTGGAAAGCCTAGGCCGAGGAGAAGGCCGCACTGGTGACCCGGGCGGAACAGGCGGAAAAGGCTCTCTCTGAGAAGACCGCCGAGCTCTCCGGCCTAAAGCGCCAGGTTTCCCAAATGGTGGCCGCCATCTTCGGTAAGTCGCCTCACCGGCTTTCAGTAAGTTTAAAGTGTTTATATCTCATGATTCATCCTTGTCGCCGGCTTATCTGATTCTGTTAAACAGGTCCCAGAAGTGCCAACCTCAACCAGAGCGTGGTCACCAAGCTAAAGGCCGTGTATACCCTGGTGGAGCAGCTCTACACCGGGTCGCAGCGTGCCTTCGCTGTGGTGGCCCTATCCAACGAGGTGCCGACTCACCTGGCAGAAGTCCTGCGCCGGCTCGCCGTTCTGCCTCAGCGGATCCAAGAGCTGCGACGGGCTTCTGCAAGAGCCGGAGCAATCGCCGCGCTGAGCCGGGCCAAGGCATTCCTGCCGGAGTTAGACCCGGCGGACATCGCCCTTGGCTATCCAAGCCTGAAGGAAGATGGCTCAGCTTTCGATCAGAAGGACTTCGCGGCGTGCGTGAAGGCTGTACGCCCGGTGGCCACCCTTATCGGGAACGACACCGATCTGACCAAGTACCAGCCGGGTTATGATACGGAGAATCAGAGGATTCCAACCCCTCGCTATGAAGCCCTCAACCTGATCCCGCCGGCTCGTCAGCACACGTTCGCCCCGGAGATTGACCCGGCCGGGTTAATTGACGAAGAAGCCCAATTCGAAGCTCTCAGCGGCATCGACTGGAAGTCATCAACCTTCCAGGTCTTGGGATCAGCCGGAGGAGAGGATAGGAACGAGCCGGAGACTTCAACTCAGCGGGCATCATAACTCGGCTAGCGGTTTACCAAACAATGTTCCACCCTTTTAAACTTGATGAGTTTTGTAATAGAGTAGGTGTAACAGTTCATCTCTGCCGTGCCATCGTGCACGTATTGAATGCGAAAGCCTTTTGAAGTTGCCTCTTTGATATTTCTCCGGGTCATAATCAATCCTTTGTTTTTCTTAACCTCAAAGAGGTGCCTTTAATTATCCTGCATAGAGGGGCAAATCACAAGTCTCGAGGCGGCTTACCGTCCTGAGAATCATAAATTTTAGATAACCCGGAATATGAATCAAAAAGGACTTGTCTTCAATAGGATCCTGAATACAACCGTAATAACACACTTAGCAACCTGTAAGCATACTTCCGGTTTAGATAACCCGGGTAACGAGGTTGGTACCTTGACTCCGATTTACTTACCTTAATGACACACATGGTGTTCAACTAACACTGTAAACCAAAGTTAAGCTGGTAGAGTGAGACCCGGCTGTGCACACCTTGATATAATTAGAGTAAACTTGTAATAAAGCAGAAAAGCTTAGGGGCTTCCGGTTCGAATACGACCAGAGACCCGGCCCAAGGGGGTTAAGCTAAGATTCGGATACGATCATATAGCCCCCAGTGGGTGTGGCGATGCCAATCAAAAGGGTACCGACAGCTATGTTCTCTTTGGTTCGAATACGACCCATGTTTGAACAGGAAGCCCCCAAGTGATTTTAAGAATTGTTTAATGACGCTGATTCGAATACGATCCACGTCGGTTCTTAGAGGGGTTAAACTATGATTCAAATTTGACCAAAGGTAACCTCCCAATGAGCTCGGCACGTTGCCAATCAAATGGGTATCGACAGCTATGTTCTCTTTGGTTCGAATACGACCCATGTTTGAACAGGAAGCCCCCAAGTGACTTTACTGCTTACGGCTAGATTCGAATACGATCATAAACGGATCCTCCTTTAAGTCATCATGTAATCTTGCAATAAGAACAACACATGCATATTTGGAGGAGAAAAAAGGACAGAGGTCCTGCTTTATTGCTTATCATAATATACACATGGCTGAGAGAAATATGTACACCACGAGAGCCGGTGGCTCAAGTGTAGTAAGGCCGAAGCTGAGCTATGTTCCATGGCCGACGGGTTTCTTCCTCCGACTTACGTGAATCTTTGTGCTCCCGAATGTCAATGAGGTAATATGACCCGTTGTGCAAGTTCTTGCTGACCACAAAGGGCCCTTCCCAAGGCGGGGATAACTTGTGTGCATCTGTTTGATCCTGGATGAGCCGGAGCACAAGGTCGCCTTCCTGGAAGACCCGGGATTTGACCCGGCGGCTATGATAACGACGCAGGTCTTGTTGGTAAATCGCTGAACGGGCTGCTGCCACATCACGCTGTTCGTCCAACAAGTCAAGAGCATCTTGGCGCGCCTATTCGTTATCTGTCTCAACATAAGCCGCCACGCGAGGTGAGTCGTGACGGATGTCACTGGGGAGGACTGCTTCTGCTCCATAAACCATGAAAAAAGGCGTGAAGCCTGTAGACCTGTTAGGAGTGGTGTTGATGCTCCATAAGACGGAGGGCAACTCCTCCACCCAACAACCCGGCGTCCGTTGCAAGGGGACCAAAAGCCGGGGTTTGATACCCTTTAGAATCTCTTGATTAGCTCTCTCAGCTTGACCATTGGATTGAGGATGAGCCATGGAGGAAACATCAAGTCGGATATGCTCTCGTTGACAAAACTCCTCCATGGCGCCTTTGGAAAGATTGGTGCCATTGTCAGTTATAATGCTGTGTGGAAAATCAAAGCGAAAGATCACCTTTTTCATAAACTGAACCGCCGTGGCTGCATCACACTTGCTAACTGGCTCCGCTTCAACCCACTTGGTAAACTTGTCAACTGCCACCAAGAGGTGGGTCTTCTTATCCTTGGACCTTTTAAAGGGTCCAACCATATCAAGCCCCCAAACCGCAAAGGGCCAAGTGATTGGGATCATCCTCAGCTCCTGAGCCGGCACGTGAGCCCGTCGTGAGAACCTCTGGCAACCATCACATTTACTGACCAAGTCCTCTGCATCAGCATGAGCCGTCAACCAATAAAAACCATGACGGAAAGCCTTGGCCACAAGGGACTTTGAGCCGGCATGATGGCCACAATCACTCTTATGGATCTCACGCAAGATCTCTTGTCCTTCCTCAGGGGAGACACAACGCTGAAATGCTCCTGTAACACTGCGATGATGCAACTCACCATCGATAACAATCATTGACTTAGCCCGCCGGGTTATTTGCCTGGCCGAAGTTTCATCCTCAGGCAACTCGCCCCGGGTCATGTAAGCCAGATATGGCACTGTCCAGTCTGGTATGATATGGAGAGCCGCCACCAGTCGCGCCTCCGGGTCAGGGACAGCCAAGTCTTCCTCCGTAGGCAATTTAACCGAAGGGCTATACAGGACGTCCAGGAAAGTGTTAGGCAGCACCGGCTTTCGCTGAGAGCCTAGTCGGCTTAGAGCATCAGTCGCCTCGTTCTTCCTGCGATCAATGTGCTCTACTTGGTAGCCCTGAAAATGCCCAGCAATGGCATCCGCTTCGCGGCGATAAGCCGCCATTAGAGGGTCCTTAGAGTCCCACTTGCCTGATACTTGTTGAGCCACCAAGTCTGAGTCACCGAAGCACCTTACCCGGCTCAAGCTCATCTCCTTAGCCATCCGAAGACCGTGGAGCAAGGCCTCGTACTCAGCCGCATTGTTAGTGCAAGGAAACATCAATTGTAGCACATAATGGAACTTGTCACCTTTAGGGGAAGCCAATACAACGCCAGCCCCCGAGCCCTCCAACTGCTTGGACCCATCGAAGTGAATAGTCCAACACGTGTTATCCGGCTTTTGCTCGGGCACTTGTGACTCCGTCCAATCATTGATGAAATCCACCAGGGCCTGAGATTTAACAACAGTGCGTGGCACATATTTGAGACCATGAGGTCCAAGTTCTATAGCCCACTTAGCAATTCTCCCTGTGGCCTCTCTGTTTTGAATGATATCACCAAGGGGGGCAGCACTGACCACAGTGATGGGATGACCCTGAAAATAATGCTTAAGTTTCCGGCTCGCCATGAACACACCATACACAAGTTTCTGCCAATGCGGGTACCGCTGCTTGGACTCAATGAGCACTTCGCTGACATAATAGACCGGCCGCTGAACCGGATGCTCCTTACCCTCCTCCTTGCGCTCCACCACAATAGCCACACTGACGGCTCGTGCGTTTGCCACCACATACAGTAGTAAGGGCTCCTTATCAACCGGAGCCGCAAGGACTGGGGGCTCTGCCAGCTGCTTCTTCAAATCCTCAAAGGCGGTATTAGCTGCATCATTCCAGACAAAGTTATCAGTTTTCTTCATCAACTGATATAAGGGCATGGCCTTCTCACCCAAACGGCTTATAAACCGGCTCATAGCAGCGATGCGACCCGCCAAGCGCTGAACATCATTTATACACGCCGGCTTGGCCAGGGAGGTGATGGCCTTGATCTTCTCCGGGTTAGCCTCAATGCCTCTGTCAGACACCAAGAAACCCAAGAGTTTGCCTGCAGGAACACCAAAGACACACTTGGCCGGGTTAAGCATCATCTTATAGACCCGGAGATTATCAAAGGTTTCCCTTAAATCATCTATCAGGGTTTCCTCTTTTATGGACTTAACCACAATATCGTCCACGTAAGCGTGAACATTGCGCCCAATCTGTTTATGAAGACAGTTCTGTACACAACGCTGGTAAGTCACCTGTGCACACTTGAGTCCAAAGGGCATAGACACATAGCAGAAGGCTCCAAAGGGAGTGATGAACGCCGTCTTCTCCTGGTCCTTAACTGCCATCTTAATCTGATGATATCCGGAATAAGCATCCAAGAAACTTAAGCGTGCACAACCTGCCGTAGCATCAATGATTTGATCAATACGGGGGAGGGCAAAAGGATCAGCCGGACACGCCTTGTTTAAGTCCGTGTAGTCCACACACATCCGCCAGGTGCCGTTCTTCTTGAGTACGAGCACCGGGTTAGCTAGCCACTCTGGGTGAAAGACTTCAACAATAAACCCGGCCGCCAAGAGCCGGGCCACTTCTTCACCAATAGCTTTCCGCCTCTCTTCATTAAATCGTCGAAGGAACTATCTGACCGGCTTAAATTTCGGATCAACATTGAGAGTATGCTCAGCGAGTTCTCTAGGTACACCTGGCATGTCAGAAGGTTTCCATGCGAAGATGTCCCTATTCTCACGGATGAACTCGATGAGCGCGCTTTCCTATTTTGGATCCAGATTGGCACTGATGCAAACTGCTGAGATGAATCTCCTGGAACAAAATCAACGAGCTTAGTTTCATCAGCTGACTTGAATTTCATCGCCGGCTCACTCTCCGTAGTCGGCTTTTTCAGAGATGTCATATCTGTTGGGTCAACATTGTCCTTGTAAAACTTCAACTCCTCTGTAGCACAAACAGACTCTGCATAAGCCGCGTCGCCTTCCTCACACTCCAGAGCCACTTTCCGGCTGCCGTGAACCGTAATGGTCCCATTGTGATCCGGCATCTTGAGTTGTAAGTACACATAACACGGCCGTGCCATAAATTTGGCGTAAGCCGGCCGTCCAAATATAGCATGGTACAGACTTCTTATCTTGACCACCTCAAAGGTCAATTTCTCCACCCTGTAGTTGTTCTCATCACCAAAGGCCACTTCCAATTCGATCTTGCCGACTGGATAAGCCGACTTACCAGGTACTACACCATGGAAGATAGTGTTTGATTGGCTGAGGTTCTTATCAATCAACCCCATACGGCGAAAGGTCTCATAATAGAAGATGTTGATGCTGCTGCCTCCATCCATGAGCACCTTTGTGAACTTATATCCTCCCACTTGAGGAGCCACCACTAAGGCCAAGTGGCCCGGGTTATCCACCCGGGGAGGGTGATCCTCCCTACTCCACACTATAGGCTGCTCAGACCACCGCAAGTAGCGTGGAACCGCCGGTTCCACAGCATTCACAGCCCTCTTGTGAAGCTTCTGATCTCGTTTGCACAGATTAGTGGTAAACACATGATACTGTCCACCACTAAGCTGCTTTGGATTGGTCTGATAACCCCCCTGCTGCTGTTGATGACCCTGGCCAGACTGCTGATTAAAGCCCCCTTGACCGTTCTGAGGACCGGAATTTGAGCCGCCGCCCGGGCCATGAAAGCCGCCGGCGCCTGAGCCGCCGCCCGGGCCATTGTAATTTTTAAAAGCCTTCATGATTGCACAATCCTTCCACAGATGAGTCGCTGGCTTCTCTCTAGAGCCATGCCTTGGACAAGGTTCATTCAACAGCTGCTCCAGCGTCGGACCTGACCCGCCGCCTCGGGGAGGGGGCCTCCCCTTTCGTCGCTGGTTATTACCTTGTGAGCTGGCGTTGGCTACAAACTCTAGGTTGCCATCAGCCTTGCGCTTGCCTCCTCCTTGGCTCCCCGGGTTAAACTGAGGACCCTTGCCATTGCCGTTCTTCTTTCCCTTCCCTGTCCTTTCATCATCTGAAGGGGGATCCTTGGTACCATCAGAATCGGCATACTTGACAAGAGCCGCCATTAGTGTACCCATATCACTGCAGTCGCGCTTAAGCCGCCCGAGTTTCATCTTCAGGGGCACAAAACGACAATTCTGCTCCAGCATTAAAACCGCTGAGCCGGCATCCATCTTATCTGACGAGTGTATGATCTCCTTAACCCGGCGAACCCAATGTGTCGTAGACTCACCCTCCTGCTGCTTACAGTTAGTCAAATCCATGATTGACATAGACTGCCTACAGGTATCTTTGAAGTTTTGGATGAACCGGGCTTTCAGCTCAGCCCAAGACCCAATGGAATTCGGTGGTAGCCCCTTCAACCAAGTGCGGGCAGTCCCATCTAACATCATGGTGAAATACTTCGCCATGGCTGCCTCACTGGCCTCCAGCAGCTCCATAGCCATCTCATAACTCTCGATCCAGGCCGCGGGTTGTAGGTCAGCTGTGTAATTAGGCACCTTCCTAGGGCCCTTGAAGTCCTTAGGTAGACGTTCATTACGGATAGCTGGCACTAAACAAGGGACACCCCCCGTCTTGGTAGGGATCCCCACGTCGACGGAAGTCGTCGGATAAGCCGGGGGGGTCTGGTAAGCCGTCAATTGAGGCACTTGCTCCCCTCCTGCCGCGCTTTGTCCTGGTCTGCTGCGTAAAAGGCTCCATTATGAGCCGGGCCATGGCCAGGGGGCGGGTCATGGCGTCGGACGTTACTTGAGCCGGTTGCTGAGACCATGTGCCGGCTGTAACTCGGGCTCTGGCCTGGACGAGGGGTCGAGTGGATCCTTTCCTGGCTGTAGGAGTACGCCTCTTGCTGCGCCAGTGCTGTCTGAAGGAGTTCCCTGACCCGGCGGGTTTCAATAGCCGTTGGAGAGTCGCCGTCAACTGAGAGAGCCGCCAGCCGTGCTGCTGCAGCGACCATGTTCTCCAGCGGGTTATTATAATGACCCGGGGGCATTGGCACGTACTGAGGCGGGGCAGGTGGCACCTGGGGAGGCCCCATCACTCGTGGCTGAGTAAGGGGTCCGGACCCGGGCGCTATGACCCCTGGCGGGTTACTAGACCCTGCACCTGGCGTGTTGAAGAGGTTGCGTGGATCGTAAACCGGAGGGAGTCGAGATTGGGTCTTTTGATACCTCCTTCTCATGACCTCATTGGCCGCGTTCTGATCCATCATGAGTTGGAAGGATTGCGCCTGGATCAGCTGAGTTTGGGCATCGAGAGCCGCCCTCTCCGCAGCCAGCCTGATCCCTTCCGCTGCAAGATCCTCTTTAGCCTTCACTAGATCCAATTTTAACTGTGCCACCTCCGCGTCATGCCGAGCTTGATCCGCCGGGTCAACCGTGGCGGTTAACAGGGCTGTCATCTTGTCCGTGAGATCCATTAGCACCTGAGCCGGAGAAGGCACCGGGTTTCCCGCTCCAGCAGCGGGGTTTTGAACAGGCTGCGCACCAGCCATAAAAACTCCAACCTGACTTGGCGGCTTAAATAGGTCCGGAATACTGTCACCATCGGAACAACCCATGAGCCTGCCATCCTGAAGTTGGTACAACGAGTTTGATTCATCGGTGGCCGACTCGCCGTCAGAGCCGGCGGCCGTCTCATCACCAGACCTAGATCGATCAGAGAGTCCTCCATGGATACACCCCACAAAAGCATGCCTTAAGGCAGGCCGGGCCCGGGCGGGTCGCGCAAGCTGAGCCGTCTCGATGAGATCGGCGCAGAGACCCGGCTCAGGGCCCGGTTCACCAATCTTGCCAATGAAAACATGAATTCCGCCGAAGGGGACCCGGTACCCGTACTCAATTGAGCCGGCATCGGGGCCCCAGTTTGCATCGTCGATGTAGAGCTTGCCGCGACGACTCTTGGTCATCCGGCCCACAGCGTATCCCTTGAGCCCTTCGAAGCTGCCCTTCAAGAACTCAAATCCACCGTGCGCCGGCCCCACGGTGGGCGCCAACTGTCGTGGAATTGTCACGGCAGATGTCCTCGAGCTAGGACTTAGTCGTGGAGCCATCGCAACTAGGAAGCTTGAAGGGGTTAATGTGGGACAAGGAACACGAGGGTTTATACTGGTTCGGCCCCTTACGATGAAGGTAAAAGCCTACGTCCAGTTTGTGGTGGTATTGATTAGGGTTACGATCACCAGGGAGCTTAAACTGCTATGCCCGGCTCTCGATGAGATAGATCTTCCCCTCAAACCGCTGCCGGGTCGTCCCCTTATATAGGGAGGCTGACGCCCAGCAGCCCTCAGAGTCCCGGCCGGCTCATAAGAGTGTCCGGCTCAGACTCTCAATCATACTTGCCTTGCACTACAAGTTCTACCATAATAATGATTGTAACTACGGGCCTTAAGCCATATCCGGCTCTTAAGCCCATCTCTGGCCCATCGTCTTCAAGCTTGGCTCCGGGCTTCTGGTAATGACCATTAGAGTAACCCGGCCCCTCCTGGCGGGTGACTCTAAGGTCTACATCCTCAACAAAGTTGTTCCTCAAGGTTTTCTTGCCAACCTCATAGTCTCTCCTACTTTGGAAGATCAAATTCGTGAGGCACAACTCCTGGATACCATGGTGAAGAAGGTGAAACGTGGTATCGACAAGGGTCTTTCCAAATACAAGTGCTATCGCATTGATGACAGAGACACTTTATTCTTCGAGGACTGGATTGTGGTTCCTAAAGGTGATCTAAGGAAAGTCATTATGAACGAGGCGCACAATTCTCTTCTTTCCATTCATCCTGGAAGTACGAAGATGTACCATGACCTCAAGCAGTCGTATTGGTGGACTCGAATGAAGCGAGAAATCGCTCAATTCGTGAATGAATGTGATGTCTGTCGAAGAGTGAAAGCAGAACACCAACGACCAGCTGGTCTCCTCCAACCTCTTGCTATCCCAGAATGGAAGTTTGATCATATCGAAATGGACTTCGTGACTGGTTTTCCAAAGTCAAAGCGCGGAAATGATGCTATCTTCGTTGTCATTGACAAGCTTTCTAAAGTGGCTCATTTCCTTCCAATCAAAGAATCTATCATAGCAGCTCAGTTGGCAGAGCTTTACACCTCCAGGATTGTCTCCTTGCACGGCATTCCACAATTGATTTCTTCAGATCGTGGAAGCATCTTCACTTCTAAGTTCTGGGACTCCTTCCAGAAGGCCATGGGCACAAACATTCGCTTCAGCACAGCTTTCCATCCTCAAACTAGTGGCCAAGTCGAGCGAGTCAATCAAATTCTTGAAGATATGCTCAGGGCTTGTGTCATTTCTTTTGGCATGAAATGGGAAGATTGTCTTCCATGCCGAGTTCTCCTACAACAACAGCTTCCAAGCAAGTTCGGGCAAGGCCCCATTCGAGATTCTCTATGGCAGAAAGTGCCGTACCCCTCTCAATTGGTCAGAGACTGGTGAACGCTAACTTCTTGGCAATGACTTAATCACAGAAGCTGAAGAAATGTGTAAAGTCATCCGTGATAATCTCAAAGCCGCGCAATCGCGCCAGAAGAGTTAATATGATAGTAAGCACCGGGATGTGGCTTTCGAGATCGGAGGCCATGTCTACCTCCGCGTCTCTCCAATGAAAGGCACTCGTCGCTTCGGTATCAAAGGGAAGCTTGCCCCTAGATACGTGGGTCCTTTCAAGATCATTGGCAAAAGAGGCGACCTCGCCTATCAACTTGAGCTTCCTTCCAACTTCGCGAACGTGCATGATGTGTTCCACGTGTCACAGCTCCGCAAGTGCTTCAAGACGCCTGAGCGCACTATCAACTTCGAAGAGATTGACCTCCAAGAAGATTTGTCTTATCATGAGCACCCCGTTGCTATTCTTGAAGAAACTGAGTGCAAGACTCGCAACAAGTCAATCAAATTCCTGAAAGTGAAGTGGTCGCACCATTCCGACCGGGAAGCCACCTGGGAACGCGAGGACCATCTCCGTTCCGAATATCCGGAGTTCTTTCAGTCCTAGATCTCAGGACGAGATCCTCTCGTAGTGGTGGAGTGTTGTAACACCCCGCATGTAACTTTCCATATTTGTAACTCCAACTCTTGCCATTTCCGGCCATGTGTTATGATATTCCCTTCGTGGTCGGGTTTTGTTTGTCGTTTTGTATTTTGTTCATGTCATGCATTTCATATCATGTCATCATGTGCATTGCATTTGCATACGTGTTCGTCTCATGCATCCGAGCATTTTCCCCGTTGTCCGTTTTGCAATCCGGCGCACCCCTCTTGTTTTCTTTTGTGAGCGGGTGTCAAACATTCTCGGAATGGACCGAGGCTTGTCAAGTGGCCTTGGTATACCACCGGTAGACCACCGGTCAAGTTTCGTTCCATTTGGAGGTCGTTCGGTACTCCAACGGTTAACCAGGTAACCGCAGATGCCTTCTGTGTGTTGCAGCAAAACCCCCTCTCTAAACAGCCTAAACCCACCAAATCACGATCATGTGGGCGAAAACCGCACCTCATTTGGACTCTCCTAGCTCCCTCTACCTATATATTTGCATCCCTCCCGAAATAATCCGCAGATGAAACCCTAAAAATCTCCTCCGCGCCGCCGGACGCGTCTTCCTCAGCGCCGGACACGTCCGCCGCCACCTCCTCTCCCAACCGCACGCTGCCACATCACCCGACCTGCCGGCGTACGCCCGCGCCGCCCGCGGCCCGCCGAGGCCCGGGGCCGGCCCCCGCGGCCCGACCGCCCGTCGCCCGCTCCAGTGCGCCGCCGCCTCCTCGCGCCTCCACCGGCCGTCGCCGCGCCGCCGCAGTCGTCGCGCCGCCGCCGCCCGCTCCGCCGGCGCCGCCCCTCGCGTCCGGCCGCCGCCCGCCATCGCCACTGCTCGCCGCCGACCGGATGGCGCCGTCCCGCGCCGCGCCCCTCCGGCGTCCCCGCGGCCCGGATCCGGCCGACCCCACTCCGGCGTCCTCTCCCTCTCAACTCCGGCGAGTGGCCCGGTCAACCTCGGGAACCGCGCCCCCGGATCCAGATCCAGAGAAAACCCTAGGTTGATTTTCCTCTCCCCCTCGAATTCTCCAAGTCCTTTAATTTTTACTTTACATGCCCATGTTCATCGCATCATAACTCTTTCCATATAGCTCCGTTTCGCGCGTGTAATATATCGTTTTGTTCGTCTCATGATGCTCTTCATTTTGTTCTATTACAGCATGTTCATTTGAGGCCATCTTGATGCCCAAATCTCTAGTGCAAGAGTGCTAGTTGCTGTTATCTGCTGTTACTTAGCAGAACTTGGAGATTTGTTATGTTCGTTGCATTTAATCTGTGCATCTTATGGGCATGAGCTCTACATGTGTTTTGTTTTATGACGAGCCATCTTTCCAGTGGTGTATGCCATGTATTTTTGTGATCTCTGTGGTGAATAGCACAAGCATGCAAACTAGGCTCCGTAATGTTTCTGATTTCAGGGACAGTAATTTCTCTAAGTCTTTGTCTGCTGTTATTTTGTTGCCATGTAAACTTGATGCTACAGAGAGATCCATGCATATTTTGGAGATGTTCAGTAAGGATGTTTTGTAGAAATTGTTGTCATTGATCCATTCCTGCCCTTGTTTGCAATTATAGAGTGCCATAGCATGACTCAATATTGCTCTACTTTTGCTATAAAATATTTCTGGCAGATTGTTTACGTGTTATTCAATTTTGCCAAGCTTATTGTAGTTGATCCATACATGCTATGTATTTGCTCTTGCCATGGATAGCTTGATAAACATGCCATCTTGCTGTAGGTATGCTTTTTGTGTCATGCATTGCTTTGTAGTGAGTGCATCAGGCTCACTAAGATGCCTTCATATTATTGTTTCTGCCATGCTCTGTTTTTCTGCTAAGTCTGAAACCTGTTAACGAAACTTGCTATGTTTACATGGTTGCCATCATATCTTCTGGTCCTGTTTGGCTTATGGTCAGTAAGGGACTTTTGTCATATGCATTTAGTAGCATAATGCCATGCCTTGTTTTGCCATCTTAAGTTCTTGTAGCATGTGGATTTCGTGCTCTGAAGATTGCTACCTGATGCTGTTTCAGTCATGTCCAGTAATTTCACCAAGTCTGTGAACCTGTTATCTTTTGCACTTTTGCCATGCTTGTTTGGGCTTGCTATGTTGTGATCTAGCCGTAGCTCAGTGTTCATCTTTTGTCAAGCATCTCCTGTAGATTACTGTCATATGCTTTGTTGCAATGTTAAAGTGTTGTAGCATTATTACTTGTTGCATTTTAAGTGCTATCATGCTGTTAATCACAGATACGTGTGATTCTTGTTTTGCTTGCCATTTGCAAACCGTGCATCCGTTTCCGCTGATCTTTATATCGATTTCAACCGAAATCATCTTATCTTTCCAGTGGCATGCTTGGTTTGCCAAGTTACTGTCTTGTTCAACATTTTCCTTCCGGAGCACGCATATGCATCGCATATCATATCTTGTATATCATACATGTTTTGCATCATGTTGCTTGTGCATTTCCCGTGATTGATTGTGGTTCCATTGCTTGTGTTCTTGTCTTGGGTAGAGCCGGGAGACGAGTTCGTGAATGAGGAACCTGTTGAGTACGCTTACGAGGATCAAGCTTTCGACAACTCTGAGAACCTTGCAGGCAAGATGACCATACCCTCGAAATCACTTCTATCTTTGCTTTGCTAGTTGTTCGCTCTATTGCCATGCTGTGTTACCTACCACTTGCTATATCATGCCTCCCATATTGCCATGTCAGCCTCTAACCATCCTGTCCTAGCAAACCGTTGTTTGGCTAAGTTACCGCTTTTGCTCAGCCCTTCTTATAGCGTTGCTAGTTGCAGGTGAAGATGAAGTTGGTTCCATGTTGGAACATGGATATTTTGGGATATCACAATATCTCTTATTATATTAATGCATCTATATATGTTTGGTAAAGGGTGGAAGGCTCGGCCTTATGCCTGGTGTTTTGTTCCACTCTTGCCGCACTAGTTTCCGTCTTACCGGTATTATGTTCCTTGAGTTTGCGTTCCTTACGCGGTTGGGTGATTTATGGGACCCCCTTGACAGTTCGCCTTGAATAAAACTCCTCCAGCAAGGCCCAACCTTGGTTTTACCATTTGCCACCTAAGCCTTTTCCCCCGGGTTTTCGCGAGCCCGAGGGTCATCTTTATTTAAACCCCCGGGCCAGTGTTCCTCTGAGTGCTGGTCCAAACTAGAGCCCTTTGCAGCGCCACCTTGGGGAAACTCGAGGATTGGTTTTAGTTGTACGGACTGCTCATCCGGCGTGCCCTGAGAACGAGATATGTGCAGCTCCTATCGGGATTTGTCGGCACATTCGGGCGGCTTTGCTGGTTTTGTTTTACCATTGTCGAAATGTCTTGTAAACCGGGATTCCGAGACTGATCGGGTCTTTCCGGGAGAAGGTTTATCCTTCGTTGACTGTGAGAGCTTATGATGGGCTAAGTTGGGACACCCCTGCAGGGTATTATCTTTCGAAAGCCGTGCCCACGGTTATGAGGCGGATGGGAATTTGTTAATGTCCGGTTGTAGAGAACTTGTCACTTGACCCAATTTAAAATACATCGACCGTGTGTGTAGCCGTGATGGTCTCTTCTCGGCGGAGTCCGGGAAGTGAACACGGTTTGAGTTATGAATGACGTAAGTAGGAGTTCAGGATCACTTCTTGGTCATTGCTAGATGACGACCGTTCCGTTGCTTCTCTTCTCGCTCTCATTTGTGTATGTTAGCCACCATATATGCTTAGTGCCTGCTGCAGCTCCACCTCATTACACCATTCTGTCCTATAAGCTTAAATAGTCTTGATCTCGCGGGTGTGAGATTGCTGAGTCCTCATGACTCACAGATTCTATCAAAACAATTGCAGGTGCCGACGATGCCAGTGCAGATGATGGGGTCGATCTCAAGTGGGAGTTCGATGAGTAACGTGGTCGTTACTATGTGTCTTTTCCTGATGATCAGTAGTGGAGCCCAGTTGGGACGATCGGGGATCTAGCATTTGGGGTTATCTTATTTTCATTTGGATCTTGACCGTAGTCGGTCTATGTGTGTATTTTGGATGATGTATGAATTATATTGATGTATTGTGTGAAGTGGCGATTGTAAGCCAACTCTTTATCCCATTCTTGTTCATCACATGGGATTGTGTGAAGATGACCCTTCTTGCGACAAAACCACAATGCGGTTATGCCTCTAAGTCGTGCCTCGACACGTGGGAGATATAGCCGCATCGTGGGCGTTACAACCACACACTGGGTTCTTGCGCAAAAACAAGCATACATATAGGGAGTATTGAGTAATGTGCATGGTATGAATAAGGAATTTGGTTTTACAAGTAAAACTTGGAACTTACGGTTCTTGTGAACATGCATTTTGATAGCAGCAGTAAACGATAGGGGGTATAAGCAAATTAAACAACAGTTGAGGATAATGGCTTTAGAAGGACTGACTTACATTAACAGTTAACACCGGCTTTATAATGCCCTTCTCCATGTCAAGGGAAGGATAACTCAAGAATTTCAGCACATAATCTTCTTCATAAGCATTGCATGTACTCTACATTTTGTAGAGAGTAATTATAGATATGATAATACTGGAAGGGATAGAGGATAATGAAGATAAGATGCAGATTGATGCTACATAATCAACTACCAATCCCAGGAAGTATAAGCGTTACAGGACAAAATGTACTGACAAGAGCAATGAGCTACACTTCTGCACTGGCTTTGTCTGTGTATTCAACTTTTTGGTAAGACTAAATATAGATCTGATATTTTTTAGTAAATGGTGGGCGAGGGAGATAAGATGCATAATGCTACACAATGAACCAATCCCTCTTCCCATAATACAAGAGTGTTTTGAACACTGCTGTACTGTAGAAAACATTCTTATATTATGGGACGGAGGGAGTAGCTGTTAATGTAAGTAAAGTGATAGACGACATTCAGTCCTTCCATGAGGACTGTGGAGCTAAACCTCTTCAAAAGCATTGGGTTGATTCTAAATTTATGTAAGAGTCCATACAGATCTCATAATGTCCACCAAATGGGCGATAACTAGGCTAACATGTGTAGTGATGCTACATAATCAAACATCTATGGAAGTAAGTATGGTCATACAGGGCAAGAGTTACTCACAAGAGCAATGCAGTGTGCAGTATAGTTGCGAGATTCTGTGGTCCCTTGAGAATGAATGTTCTTCTGCTAACAGTTTTCGTACAAGTGAGACGTTGAGGCAAATGCAGAAAT
This sequence comes from Aegilops tauschii subsp. strangulata, assembly GCF_002575655.3. Lineage (NCBI taxonomy): Eukaryota > Viridiplantae > Streptophyta > Magnoliopsida > Poales > Poaceae > Aegilops > Aegilops tauschii. Next base: position 383,172,804 of record NC_053037.3, on the reverse strand, counting down.
GTAGTTCAAATTGTGATGTGATATCATAGATAGTACCTTACGATGCAGACGAGACCAATGTGTAACAAGATTATTCCAGTCACTGTCTAATAAATGTAGCACCAGAGACTTTACAGAAATTTCGTTTAGAGGCTTGCCATCGAAGTGCGCTTGCCTCAGGTAGGAACGATACTTCATCAACGAGTGCTTGAAAAGCGCAACCAACCCTTGCTCGTCTTGACAATCCAGTTTGGTCCTCGCCTATTTGAAAGAATGAAATCTTGTGTCTTCTGTCAGTAGAAACATATGCAGTAATTACCATGAATAACATTAGTACATTACTTATGCGTAAGTTGCGGAGGAAGACTGGAAATTGTTCTATGTCTGCGGTATAATCTTTCCATGAAGGAAAGATGCGCACAAAGTTCCTGTCAACAATATAAGCTTCGTCTTCTAAACTGGGAAGAAATGGAACAGGGGTCCTATTTGCTGCAACTGGGGCTCTCTCTGGTTCGAAAAGGGATTTGGCAACTGGATTTGGTGTACTCTTTGCTGGAATGGGGGTTTTGCGTCGTAGAGCTGGTGCTATGTCAACTGGCATCATCATACTATTTGGTGCAGCTGGGGTCTGCTGAGTTGGGGCATCAGAAATGACCAATGTAGTAGGGCTAGAGTCTGATAGAGTTGGGGTGTTTTGTGGGTCAGGTGATATTGCAACTACACCTAATGGGCTATTTGATTTATCAGGTGTCACTACCTTTTCCAAATACTTTGCTCGTGATCCTCCACGATCAGCAATCGCCCTTTTCCTTTTGAACGTCTGATACACAAGAACAACATTTGAATGGATAAATATGGTATGATGACAGATGGAATATGTACTGAAAATGGATAGGCAGGGCATATTCACATACATGATGTGTAAACTAAGCTAATGGCAATGCAACAAAGTAGAAGCAATGCAAAGCATCAGTTGCAAGATATGTGCGACCAATATAACCTTGGAAAGTTAGAGCAAGCACCTTGATGGGTGAATAAGATAGGGCATCTGCCTGTGACTCCTCCACTAGGGAGCTACATTGACTTAGGTCTCTCTCCAGCTCAGAATCACTGTTAGGACCATATTCTGAGCATGAATCTGTAGGTGGAGAGCATTTGCATTGCATTGCATCCAGACTTGATTTCAGTCCCTTAATGCCAAGTTTGATAGCCATGGCATTGTTCTGCTTTATTCTTTTCATGCGCGCAAGCTCATAATCATTATGATGCTGTTCAGAATCTGAGATTCATGAAAACATAAAGAGTAGTCAGATTATCTATGGAATGCATTGCGGATTCAACTCGAAGAGTGTCTCCCTATAAACCCCTGCATATGCAAAGTTCACCCCCAACCGTGCTGACCAGACCACACACAGAAATACAAACCTCTTATGTCTCTATAACAGGCAGACACACATTTCAAAACTGAAGTAGGAACATTGGAATCATATCAAATTCGTATTTGAACAAATAAACTAAGGAATTATGAGTGGCATAATGTTTAGCTTCAAGGGTGGAGTGCTGGTAGTGCGAAACAAAGCAAGTAGGCAGATTGTATTCCATGTAAAATATTGTAGTCTATGTAAAAGCTGGAAATGACACTTTCTTTCTATACAATGGAGTGTTCGTTGCCCACACATGATGGAAGAGATCACACAGAGAAATACTATTCACTCATGTCTACGGTTCCAGTATTTTGAAACAGGGTGGTCCTCCCAAAAAGAATATTGACAACAAATATGACAAGGCAAGCATAGATGTAGTGAATCAATCATTTACTTGTGAGCTTACTAGGACAAGTATGCCGAATTGTAACTGCAGTAAGAGAGCGTCCAAAATCTGAATCAAGAAGTTTGTCTATCACTTATTATTTGCAACTAATCGACGTGAATAATTGGATATCATATCGAATGAGTAAGAAAGACAAGTAAAATTGTCAACAAACCTGGCCTGCAGTAGTAATCTGGGTCAATGTCACTACGACCAACAATCCAGAATGACTAGTGTCTGTTCCTAGGGCCGGAATTTTTAAACCCTGTGAACTTTACATGTACTAAAGATTACTGAAATACATCTGAACCATTAAGTGTAGGTAGCACTCAGCACACAACAAACCTTAATGACAGTCATGCCTAATGAGTAATGAATCAATTAGAAAATGAGTGATGAGGAGTGGCTGCTGAGTGTTGAGGACGTATCTCAGGATAAATCGGGTTGGCTTAGTGGGTGCTGCACGCCTGAGCCCTGAACGGACTAGGAAGGTAGGCACGCCGGGCGCTGTTAGTCTGGCGTCTCCTCCTAGAGTCATGCCGTCCGGGGACGGCAAGTCGCCGGCGAGGCAGGCGGCTGGGGCAGAGTAGGGATCGGAAGCGCGCATCATAACAGAGGGGAATCGGGGCCTGAACCGACCCAAAATCCCAGGGTGGGCTGCGGCCCACCGTGGGCACCCTGTAGAGATACACACCCGAGCGGCGAACATGCATTTTCGAAACTAAATTAGGAACATTTAGCTGACCAAATAAACGACTCTGTTTTAATAATATCATATTCGTATTTGAACAACTAAGCTTGTTTAGCTTGATGGGTGGAGCAGTGTTATTATGACACGAAGCACGTATGCTGATCGTATAGTGATCATAAAAGGGGGAAACCCTAAGCATTTTTTTGAGCAAAAGAGGCTTTCCCCTCCTATTTCTATTAAAGGAACCACCACGGAACCAACATGATCATTTAAACCCTAAGCATGATCAATTAAACCTTATTATGACTGTGCCATGGCAGATTTAAAGCTGTAAACCGGAGAAATGCTATTTAGCATCCATTGTTTGCTTTGAACTAAGAACTAAATTCTAAGAGCTGAAAAGAAAGTACAGTAACCAAGTTATGATCTATTTTCTGGTTGAGATCAAAAAGTTGAGGAGATATGAAGTACCACCTCTCTTGCGGCGCCGTGTAGGCATCGGGGGTGCAATGGCTATCGGTGGCGTTGAAGTAGATCTGCGACGGTAGACGAGTGCATTGGGGGATAAGTCCTATTGCGGTGGAAGAGAAGGTCGTGTGAGCGGCCCCGGCAAAGAGGACGACGGCGCCGATGAAGCGAGAGGACGTGATGCAAGGCTCTTGGTCCATCGCCGTGGATGAGAAACATCCATCTCTAGCAGTGGACGACGCGGTCCTTGTAGGCGCTCCGGCATGGTGGAGGACGGTGGCGATGGATGGGGTGGAGGACGGTGGTGATGGATGGGGTGGCGGACGGAGGAGGCTGGTGTGGGGATGGTGTTCTAGCGTGGACGGTATATGAATGGGAAAATGGAGGGAGAGGTACGGAAAACCATGTTTTTGGGATGCGCCTGTCTGAAATATGTGAAAGTTATGAACTTAGCCCCTGTTTAAAATTTGGACGTCTTGTCGGTTAGGGATTGGACGGTAATCTCGCATCTCACCAATATTTGCCCAGAGCGATTTCGGGCGAGGAGAGGGTGTTTTGGCGCCCATGGTTGGCGCCCACGGTGTATGAACGGGGCTAACAGGTAGGGCGGTTGTGTCATGTCTGAGTGAAGTTACAAACCTGCCCCTATTGAAAATATTTGCCTACATCGTTTGCGGCCAAGTCAAGTTTGTTTTGCCGCCCACCGTGTATGAATGGGGAAATGGAGGGAGAAACAGAGGTCTTTCGGATGAGCTTGAATCAAATGTGTTTTGTCGCCCATGTTTGGTGCCCACCGTGTCGGAATGGGCTCAGAGGCGGTCGTGTCATGTCTAATTGAAGTTACTAACCTACCCCTATTGAGAGCAGTGGAAATCGGGCCGATGGATTGTCTGTGTAAGGGGTTGATGACCCACAAGTATAGGGGATCTATCGTAGTCCTTTTGATAAGTAAGAGTGTCGAACCCAACAAGGAGCAGAAGGAAATGACAAGCGGTTTTCAACAAGATATTCTCTGCAAGCACTAAAATTATAGGTAACAGATAGTTTTGTGATAAGGTAATTTGTAACGTGTAACAAGTAACAAGTGTAAATAAAGTGCAGCAAGATGGCCCAATCCTTTTTGTAGCAAAGGACAAGCCTGGACAAACTCTTATATAGAGAAAAGCGCTCCCAAGGACACATGGGAATTATCATCAAGCTAGTTTTCATCACGTTCATATGATTCGCGTTCGGTACTTTGATAATTTTATATGTGGGTGGACCGGTGCTTGGGTGCTGTCCTTACTTGGACAAGCATCCCACTTATGATTAACTCCTATTGCAAGCGTCCACAACTACAAAAGAAGTATTAAGGTAAACCTAACCATAGCATGAAACATATGGATCCAAACCAGCCCCTTACGAAGCAACGCATAAACTAGGGTTTAAGCTTCTGTCACTCTAGCAACCCATCATCTACTTATTACTTCCCAATGCCTTTCTCTAGGCCCAAATAATGGTGAAGTGTCATGTAGTCGACGTTCACATAACACCACTAGAGGAAAGACAACATACATCTCATCAAAATATCGAACGAATACCAAATTCACATGACTACTAATAGCAAGACTTCTCCCATGTCCTCAGGAACAAACGTAACTACTCACAAATCATATTCATGTTCATAATCAGAGGGGTATTAATATGCATAATGGATCTGAACATATGATCTTCCACCAAGTAAACCAACTAGCATCAACTACAAGGAGTAATCAACACTACTAGCAACCCACAGGTACCAATCTGAGGCATTGGGACAAAGATTGGATACAAGAGATGAACTAGGGTTTGAGGGGAGATGGTTCTGGTGAAGATGTTGATGGAGATTGACCCTCCTCCGATGAGAGGATCGTTGGTGATGATGATGGCCATGATTTCCCCCTCCCGGAGGGAAGTTTCCCAGGTAGAACAGCTCCGCCGGAGCCCTAGATTGGTTCCGCCAAGGTTCCGCCTCGTGGCGGCGGAGTTTCTTCCTGAAAGCTTGCTTATGATTTTTTCTCGGACGAAAGACTTCATATAGCATAAGATGGGCATCAGAGGGCCACCAGGGGGCCCATGAGGCAGGGGGCGCGCCCAGAGGGGTAGGGCGCGCCTCCCACCCTCGTGGTCAGGGTGTGGGCCCCCTCTGGTATTTTCTTTGCTCGGTATTTTTTATTATTTCCACAAATGACTTCCGTGGAGTTTCAGGACTTTTGGAGTTGTGCAGAATAGGTCTCTAATATTTGCTCCTTTTCCAGCCCACAATTCCAGCTGCCGGCATTCTCCCTCTTCGTGTAAACCTTGTAAAATAACAGAGAAAAGGCATAAGTATTGTGACATAATGTGTAACAACAGCCCATAATGCAATAAATATCGATATAAAAGCATCATGCAAAATGGACGTATCAACTCCCCCAGGCTTAGACCTCGCTTGTCCTCAAGTGGAAGCCGATAACGATAAATATGTCCACATGTTTAGAGATAGAGGTGTCGATAAAATAAAATACGGATATTAGGGCATCATGATCATTCTTTTAACAGCAACATATTTGAATATTGTCATATGATTTCTTATGCTCAAGTAATAATCTATTCACAACGTCAATTATGAATCAGAAACTTCATTGAGAACCAACAAACTATAATCTCAGTCATTGAGGTAATTGCAATTTATGATAACATCAGAAAGAGTCAATATAAGAGCTTTTCAGCAAGTCCACATACTCAACTATCATTTAGTCTTTCACAATTGCTAACACTCATGCAATACTTGTGGTTACGGAGTTTTAATCGGACACAGAGAAAGATAGGGTCTTATAGTTTCGCCTCCCAACCATTTACCTCAAGGGTAATGTCAAAAATAATAGCTCATGCTAACTTACATCCAATTAGATATATATATATCAGGATCTTTCCAACACAATGTGCTTGCCAAAGGATAAAATATAAACAGGAGAGGTGAAAATCACCATGACTCTTGCATAAGGTAAAAGGTAAAAGATAGGCCCTTCGCAGAGGGAAGCAGAGGTTGTCATGCGCTTTCGGTTGGATGCACGAAATCTTAATGCAAAGGAACGTCACTTTATATTGCCACTTGTGATGTGGACCTTTATTATGCAGTCCGTCGCTTTTATTTCTTCCACATCACAAGATAGTATAAAGCTTATTTTCTCCACACTAATAAATCATACATATTTAGAGAGCAATTTTTATTGCATGCACCGATGACAACTTACTTGAAGGATCTTACTCAATCCATAGGTAGATATGGTGTACTCTCATGGAAAAACTGGGTTTAAGGGTATTGGAAGCACAAGTAGTATCTCTACTTGGTGCAAAGAATTTGTCTAGCATGAGGGGGAAAGGCAAGCTCAACATGTTGGATGATCCATGACAATATACTTTATTTCGGATATAAGAAACACATAACCCATTACGTTGTCTTCCTTGTCCAACATCAACTCTTTAGCATGTCATATTTTAATGAGTGCACGCAATCATAAAAGGAGTCCAAGATAGTATATTTATATGTGAAACCTCTCTTTCTTTATTACTTCCTATTAATTGCAACGTTGACCAAAACTAAGTTTGACAACTCTCAACAACTTTTATTCATCATACTCTTTCTATGTGAAGTCATTACTCTCCATAAGATCAATATGATCTCTTTATTTCTTTTTATTCTTTCTCTTTTCTTTAATTCCCTCAAGATCATAGCAAGATAATCAAGCCCTTGACTCAACACTAATCTTTATTATATATAGCTCACGAACTCGATTACATAGAAGGGATCATGAAGCAAAACTCAAAACTAAATCATACTAAAACTTTATTCTACTAGATCAAGATATTACCAAAAGGATCGAACTAAGAAAAATGGTAAAGATAGGAGTGTGGTGGTGATACAATACCGGGGCACCCCCCAAGCTTGGCAGTTGCCAAGGGGAGTGCCCATACCCATGTGATTATATCTCCTTCTTCGGGGTGGTGATGTGATATTCTTGGCAATGATGCCCTTCAGGATACGATTCTCTTCCTCGAGCTTATTGACTTGTTGCTTGAGATCCATTACTTCCTGTTGGAAATATGCCCTAGAGGCAATAATAAATTGGTTATTATTATATTTCCTTGTTCATGATAATCGTTTATTATCCATGCTAGAATTGTATTGATAGGAAACTCAGATACATGTGTGGATACATAGACAACACCATGTCCCTAGTAAGCCTCTAGTTGACTAGCTCGTTGATCAATAGATGGTTACGGTTTCCTGACCATGGACATTGGATGTCGTTGATAACGGGATCACATCATTAGGAGAATGATGTGATGGACAAGACCCAATCCTAAGCCTAGCACAAGATCGTGTAGTTCGTTTGCTCAGAGCTTTTCTAATGTCAAGTATCATTTCCTTAGACCATGAGATTGTGCAACTCCCGGATCCTGTAGGAATGCTTTGGGTGTACCAAACGTCACAACATAACTGGGTGGCTATAAAGGTGCAATACAGGTATCTCCGAAAGTGTCTGTTGGGTTGGCACGAATCGAGACTGGGAATTCTCACTCCGTGTAAACGGAGAGGTATTTCTGGGCCCACTCGGTAGGACATCATCATAATGTGCACAATGTGACCAAGGAGTTGATCACGGGATGATGTGTTACGGAACGAGTAAAGAGACTTGCCGGTAACGAGATTGAACAAGGTATCGGGATACCGACGATCGAATCTCGGGCAAGTACCATACCGATAGACAAAGGGAATTGTATACGGGATTGATTGAATCCTCGACATCGTGGTTCATCCGATGAGATCATCGAGGAGCATGTGGGAGCCAACATGGGTATCCAGATCCCGCTGTTGGTTATTGACCGGAGAGTCGTCTCGGTCATGTCTGCATGTCTCCCGAACCCGTAGGGTCTACACACTTAAGGTTCGGTGACGCTAGGGTTATAGAGATATTAGTATGCGGTAACCCGAAAGTTGTTCGGAGTCCCGGATGAGATCCCGGACGTCACGAGGAGTTCCGGAATGGTCCGGAGGTAAAGATTTATATATGGGAAGTCTTATTTTGGTCGCCGGAAAAGTTTCGCACTTTATCGGTATTGTACCGGGAGTGCCGAAAGGGGTCCGGGGGTCCACCAAGGGGGTCCACCAGCCCCGGGGGGCCACATGGGCTGTAGGGGGTGCGCCTTGGCCTATATGGGCCAAGGGCACCAGCCCCAAGAGGCCCATGCGCCAAGAGATAAGGAAAAGGGAGAGTCCTAAAGGGGGAAGGCACCTCCGAGGTGCCTTGGGGAGGAAGGACTCCTCCCTGGCCGCACCCTTCCTTGGAGGAAGGGCCAAGGCTGCGCCCCCCTATCCCTTGGCCCTATATATAGTGGGTGGGAGGGAGGGCAGCAATACCTAAGCCCTGGCGCCTCCCTCTCCCTCCCGTGACACCTCCTCCTCCCCGCTTGCGCTTGACGAAGCCCTGCCGGGATTCCGCTACTTCCACCACCACGCCGTCGTGCTGCTGGATCTCCATAAACCTCTCCTCCCCCCTTGCTGGATCAAGAAGGAGGAGACGTCTCTGCTCCGTACGGGTGTTGAACGCGGAGGTGCCGTCCGTTCGGTGCTAGGATCATCGGTGATTTGGATCACGACGAGTACGACTCCATCAACCCCGTTCACTTGAACGCTTCCGCTCGCGATCTACAAGGGTATGTAGATGCACTCCTTCCCTCTCGTTGCTAGTAAACTCCATAGATTGATCTTGGTGATGTGTAGAAAATTTTGAATTTCTGCTACGTTCCCCAACAGTGGCATCATGAGCTAGGTCTATGCGTAGTTTCTATGCACGAGTAGAACACAAAGTAGTTGTGGGCGTCGATGTTGTCAATTTACTTTCCGTTGCTAGTCTTATCTTGATTCGGTGGCATCGTGGGATGAAGCGGCCCGGACCGACCTTACACGTACACTTACGTGAGACAGGTTCCACCGACTGACATGCACTAGTTGCATAAGGTGGCTACCGGGTGTCTGTCTCTCCCACTTTAGTCGGATCGGATTCGATGAAAAGGGTCCTTATGAAGGGTAAATAGAAATTGGCATATCACGTTGTGGCTTTTGCGTAGGTAAGAAACGTTCTTGCTAGAATCCCATAGCAGCCACGTAAAACATGCAACAACCATTAGAGGACGTCTAACTTGTTTTTGCAGGGTATGCTATGTGATGTGATATGGACAAAAGGATGTGATGAATGATATATGTGATGTACGAGATTGATCATGTTCATGTAATAGGAATCACGACTTGCATGTCGATGAGTATGACAACTGGCAGGAGCCATAGGAGTTGTCTTAATTTATTGTATGACCTGCGTGTCAATGAAAACGCCATGTAATTACTTTAATTTATTGCTAACCGTTAGCTATAGTAGTAGAAGTAATAGTTGGCGAGACAACTTCATGAAGACACGATGATGGAGATCATGATGATGGAGATCATGGTGTCATGCCGGTGACAAAGGTGATCATGCCGCGCCTCGAAGATGGAGATCAAAAGGCGCAAGATGATATTGGCCATATCATGTCACTTTATGATTTGCATGTGATGTTTATCATGTTTACATCTTATTTGCTTAGAACGACGGTAGCATAAATAAGATGATCCCTCACTAAAATTTCAAGAGACGTGTTTCCCCTAACTGTGCACCGTTGCGAAGGTTCGTTGTTTTGAAGCACCATGTGATGATCGGGTGTGATAGATTCTAACGTTCGAATACAACGGGTGTTGACGAGCCTAGCATGTACAGACATGGCCTCGGAACACATGCGAAACACTTAGGTTGACTTGACGAGCCTAGCATGTACAGACATGGCCTCGGAACACAAGAGATCGAAAGGTCGAACATGAGTCGTATAGTAGATGCGATCAACATGGAGATGTTCACCGATGATGACTAGTCCGTCTCCCGTGATGATCGGACACGGCCTAGTTTGACTCGGGTCATGTATCACTTAGATGACTAGAGGGATGTCTATCTGAGTGGGAGTTCATTAATCAGATGATCTTCATTATCATGAACATAGTCAAAAGGTCTTTGCAAATTATGTCATAGCTTACGCTTTAGTTCTACTATTTAAGATATGTTCCTAGAGAATATTTAGTTGAAAGTTGATAGTAGCAATTATGCGGACTGGGTCCGTAAACTGAGGATTGTCCTCATTGCTGCACAGAAGGCTTATGTCCTTAATGCACCGCTCGGTGTGCTGAACCTCAGCGTCGTCTGTAGATGTTACGAAACATCTGACATACACGTTTTGATGACTACGTGATAGTTCAGTGCGTAATGCTAACGGTTTAGAACTGTGGCACCAAAGACGTTTTTGAAACGTCGCAGAACATATGAGATGTTCCGAAGACTGAAATTGAGATTTCAGACTAGTGCCCACGTCAAGAGGTATGAGACCTCTGACAAGTTTCTTAAGCCTGCAAACTAAGGGAGAAAAGCTCAATCGTTGAGCATGTGCTCAGATTGTCTGAGTACCACAATCGCTTGAATCGAGTGGGAGTTAATCTTCCAGATGAGATAGTGATGGTTCTCCATAGTCACTGCCACCAAGCTACTAGAGCTTCTTGATGAACTATAACATATCAGGGATAGACATGATGATCCTTGAGAAACTCGCGATGTTTGACACCGCGAAAGTAGAATTCAAGAAGGTGCATCAATTGTTGATGGTTAGTAAAACCACTAGTTTCTAGAAGGGCAAGGGCAAAAGGGATACTTCATGAAACAGCAAATCATTTGCTGCTCTAGTGAAGAATCCCAAGGTTGTACCCAAACCCGAGACTAAGTGCTTCTGTAATGAGGGGAACGGTCACTGAAGCAGAGCTACCCTAGATACTTGGTAGATGAGAAGGCAGGCAAGGTCGACAGAAGTATATTGGATATACATTATATGAATGTGTACTTTACTAGTACTCCTAGCAGCACCAGGGTATTAGATACCGGTTCGGTTGCTAAGTGTTAGTAACTCGAAATAAAAGCTACGGAATAAACGGAGACTTGCTAAAGGGGAAATGCCGATATGTGTTGGAAGTGTTTCCAAGGTTGATGTGATCAAGCATCACATGCTCCCTCTACCATCGAGATTTGGTGTTTGCGTTGAGCATGATTGGATTATGTTTATCGCAATACGGTTATTCATTTAAGGAGAATAATGGTTACTCTGTTTAATTGAATAATACCTTCAATGGTCTTGCACCTGAAATGAATCTCGATCGCAGTGATACACATGTTCGTGCCAAAAGATATAAAATAGTAATGATAGTACCACATACTTGTGGCACTGCTATTTGAGTCATATTGGGATAAAACGCATGAAGAAGCTCCATGTTGATGGATCTTTGGACTCACTCATTTTTGAAAGGATTGAGACATCCGAACCATGTCTATTGGTATATATATGCATGAAGAAACTCCATGCAGATGGATCGTTTGGACTCACTTGATTTTGAATCACTTGAGACATGCAAATCATACCACATGGGCAAGATGACTGAAAGGCCTCGTTTTCAGTAAGATGGAACAAGAGAGCAACTTGTTGGAAGTAATACATTTGATGTGTACACTCCAATGAGTGCTGAGGCACGCAGTGGATATCGATATGTTCTTACTTCACAGATGATTTGAGTAGATGCTGAGAATATTTACTTGATGAAACACAAGTCTGAATTATTGAAAGGTTCAAGTAATTTCAGAGTGAAGTTGAAGATTGTCGTGACAAGAGGATAAAATGTCTGTGATATGATCATAGAGATGAGTATCTGAGTTACGAGTTTGGCACACAATTAAGACATTGTGGAATGTGTTTCACAATTAATACCGCCTGGAACACCACAGTGTGATGGTGTGTCCGAACATCATAACTGCACCCTATTGGATATGGTGCATATCATGATGTCTCTTATCGAATTACCATTATCGTTTATGGGTTAGGCATTAGAGACAACCGCATTCACTTTAAAATAGGGCACCACGCAATTCCGTTGAGACGACACCGTTTAGAGAAACCTAAGTTGTCGTTTCTTAAAAGTTTGGGGCTGCGATGCTTATGTGAAAAAGTTTCAGGCTGATAAGCTCGAACCCAAAGTGGATAAATGCATCTTCATAGAATACCCAGAACAGTTGGGTATACCTCCTATTTCAGATCTGGAAGCAAAAGTAATTGCTTCTAGAAACGGGTCCTTTCTCGAGGAAAAGTTTCTCTCGAAAGAATTGAGTGGGAGGATGGTATAGACTTGATGAGGTTATTGAACCGTCACTTCAACTAGTGTGTAGCAGGGCACAGGAAGTTGTTCCTGTGGCACCTACACCAATTGAAGTGGAAGCTTATGATAGTGATCATAAAACTTCAGATCAAGTCACTACCAAACCTCGTAGGACGACGAGGATGCGTGCTACTTCAGAGTAGTACGTGATCCTATCTTCGAAGTCATATTGCTAGACAACAATGAACCTATGAGCTATGGAGAAGCGATGGTGGGCCCATATTCCGACAAATGGTTAAAAGGCATGAAATCCGAGATAGGATCCATGTATCAGAACAAAGCATGGACTTTGGTGAACTTGCCCAATGATCGGCAAGCCATTGAGATAAATGGATCTTTAAGAAGAAGACGGACGTGGACGGTAAGGTTACCGTCTATGAAGCTCGACTTGTGGCAAAGAGTGTTTTCACAAGTTCAAGGAGTTGACTACGATGAGATTTTCTCATCCGTAGCGATGCTTAAGTCCGTCGGAATCATGTTAGCATTAGCTGCATTTATGAAATCTGGCAGATGGATGTCAAAACAAGTTTCCTTACCAGTTTTCGTAAGGAAAGGTTGTATGTGATACAATCAAAAAGGTTTTGTCGATCCTAAGGATGCTAAAAGGTATGCTAGCTCCAGCGATCCTTCCATGGACTAGAGCAAGCATCTCTGAGTCAAAATATACGCTTTGATGGAGTGATCAAAGTTTTTGGGTTTATACAAAGTTTGTTAGAAACTTGTATTTACAATAAAGTGAGTGGGAGCGCTACAACATTTCTGGTAAGTATATGTGAATGACATATTGTTGATCCGAAATGATGTAAAATTTCTGGAAAGCATAAAGGGTTGTTTGAAAGGAGTTTTTCAAAGGAAGACCTAGATAAAGCTGCTTACATATTGGGCATCGAGATCTATGGACATAGATCAAGACGCCTGATGATACTTTCAAAGAACGCATACCTTGACATGATTTTGAAAGAGTTCAAAATAGATCAGCAAAGAAGGAGTTCTTGGCTGTGTTACAAGGTGTGAATATTGAGTAAGACTCAAGACCTGACCACAGCAGAAGAGAGAGAAAGGACGAAGGTCGTCCCCTATGCTTTAGACGTAGGCTCTACAGTATGCTATGCTGTGTACCGCACTTGAAGTGTGCCTTGCCATGAGTTGGTCAAGGGGTACAATAGTGATCCGGGAATGGATCACATGACAGCGGTCAAACTTATCCTTAGTGGACTAAGGAATTTTCTCGATTATGGAGGTGAAAAGGAGTTCGTCGTAAAGGGTTACGTCGATGCGAACTTTGACACTAATCCGGATGACTCTGAGAAGTAAACCGGATTCGTATAGTAGAGCAGTTATTTGAAATGGCTCCAAGTAGCGCGTGGTAGCATCCACAAGATGACATAGATATTCGTAAAGCACACACGTATCTGAAAGGTTCAGACCCGTTGACTAATAACCTCTCTCACAAGCATAACATGATCAAACCAGAACTCATTGAGTGTTGATCACATAGTGATGTGAACTAGATTGTTGACTCTAGTAAACTCTTTGGATGTTGGTCACATGGTGATGTGACCTGTGAGTGTTAATCACATGGTGATGTGAACTAGATTACTGACTCTAGTGCAAGTGGGAGACTGTTGGAAATATGCCCTAGAGGCAATAATAAATTGGTTATCATTATATTTCCTTGTTCATGATAATCGTTTATTATCCATGCTAGAATTGTATTGATAGGAAACTCAGATACATGTGTGGATACATAGACAACACCATGTCCCTAGTAAGCCTCTAGTTGACTAACTCGTTGATCAATAGATGGTTACGGTTTCCTGATCATGGACATTGGATGTCGTTGATAACGGGATCACATCATTAGGAGAATGATGTGATGGACAAGACCCAATCCTAAGCCTAGCACAAGATCGTGTAGTTCGTTTGCTCAGAGCTTTTCTAATGTCAAGTATCATTTCCTTAGACCATGAGATTGTGCAACTCCCGGATACCGTAGGAATGCTTTGGGTGTACCAAACGTCACAACGTAACTGGGTGGCTATAAAGGTGCACTACAGATATCTCCGAAAGTGTCTGTTGGGTTGGCACGAATCGAGACTGGGATTTGTCACTCCGTGTAAACGGAGAGGTATCTCTGGGCCCACTCGGTAGGAAATCATCATAATGTGCACAATGTGACCAAGGAGTTGATCACGGGATGATGTGTTACGGAACGAGTAAAGAGACTTGCCGGTAACGAGATTGAACAAGGTATCGGGATACCGACGATCGAATCTCGGGCAAGTACCATACCGATAGACAAAGGGAATTGTATACGGGATTGATTGAATCCTCGACATCGTGGTTCATCCGATGAGATCATCGAGGAGCATGTGGGAGCCAACATGGGTATCCAGATCGCGCTGTTGATTATTGACCGGAGAGTCGTCTCGGTCATGTCTGCATGTCTCCCGAACCCGTAGGGTCTACACACTTAAGGTTCGGTGACACTAGGGTTATAGAGATATTAGTATGCGGTAACCCGAAAGTTGTTCGGAGTCCCGGATGAGATCCCGGACGTCACGAGGAGTTCCGGAATGGTCCGGAGGTAAAGATTTATATATGGGAAGTCTTATTTTGGTCGCCGGAAAAGTTTCGCACTTTATCGGTATTGTACCGGGAGTGCCGAAAGGGGTCCGGGGGTCCACCAGCCCCGGGGGGCCACATGGGCTGTAGGGGGTGCGCCTTGGCCTATATGGGCCAAGGGCACCAGCCCCAAGAGGCCCATGCGCCAAGAGATAAGGAAAAGGGAGAGTCCTAAAGGGGGAAGGCACCTCCGAGGTGCCTTGGGGAGGAAGGACTCCTCCCTGGCCGCACCCTTCCTTGGAGGAAGGTCCAAGGCTGCGCCCCCCTCTCCCTTGGCCCTATATATAGTGGGGGGAGGGAGGGCAGCAATACCTAAGCCCTGGCGCCTCCCTCTCCTTCCCGTGACACCTCCTCCTCCCCGCTTGCGCTTGGCGAAGCCCTGCCGGGATCCCGCTACTTCCACCACCACGCCGTCGTGCTGCTGGATCTCCATCAACCTCTCCTCCCCCCTTGCTGGATCAAGAAGGAGGAGACGTCGCTGCTCCGTACGTGTGTTGAACGCGGAGGTGCCGTTCGTTCGGCGCTAGGATCATCGGTGATTTGGATCACGACGAGTACGACTCCATCAACCCCGTTCACTTGAACGCTTCCGCTCGCGATCTACAAGGGTATGTAGATGCACTCCTTCCCTCTCGTTGCTAGTAAACTCCATAGATTGATCTTGGTGATGCGTAGAAAATTTTGAATTTCTGCTATGTTCCCCAACACTTCCTTGCGGAGCTTACCCGTGACGGATAAAGCTCCTTGCACCCATGGATGTTGCATAGCTGCGGGAGAACAAGTAACACTCTTTTTCATATTTCATAAGAGAGAAATTTAACATTGGAAGGGATGACCGAGGTTGGAATGGCTGAGCTCTGTAGTTCCCCCATCATGAATCCGGCTCAGAAACGGGAAGTAACTTCTTGATCCTCCTCCATGGCATCTATCCTTTTCAACTCGACCTCCATCTCTTGCTTCGTTGATGGCCCAAAGTGGTCGGCATCACTGTTTGCTCTTGGTCCTGGTGTCGGATTAGACACCCGGCTCTCCCCGACCGACTCTTGAGAAGACATCTTGCTCTAATCTGCGGCAGAAACAGCTCGAAACGAAAACAGAGGATATTTGCGTGATACGGTGGTTAAAACCTTCGGGAGATTATATAATGAATTTTTACCGACCAAAGAAGTATCGTGCAAGAAAACGGAGTCCGGAGGGTACACGAGGTGCCCACGCGGCAGGGGGCGCGCCCAGGGGGGTAGGGCGCGCCTCCCACCCTCGTGGGAGCCCCGTGTCCTTCCCGGACTGCTTCTTATTTTCATATTTTCTTAAATATTCCAAAACAGAGAAAAATTGCCATGAGAACTGTTTTGGAGTCGGTTTACTTACCATACCACATACCTATTCCTTTTCGGAATCTGAAACATTCTGGAAAGTGTTCCTTATGTATTCCTCCGGGGTTACGGTTTCAATAATATTAGTTTCAACATTTATGGGATTACCTGAGATATAATGTTTGATTCTTTGGCCAATCACCACCTTTGGATTTGTGCCTTCGAAGTTGTTGATTTTTATGGCACCGGAATGATAGACCTCCTCGATAACGTAAGGGCCTTCCCATTTAGAGAGAAGTTTTCCTGCAAAAAATCTTAAACGAGAGTTGAATAGCAACACATAGTCACCTACATTAAACTCACGCTTTTGTATCCTTTTGTCATGCCATCTTTTAACTTTTTTAATAGTTTGGCATGCTCATAGGCTTGGGTTCTCCATTCATCAAGTGAGCTAATGTCAAATAACCTCTTCTCATCGGCAAGTTTGAAATCATAATTGAGCTCTTTAATAGCCCAATATGCCTTATGTTCTAGTTCGAGAGGTAAATGACATGCTTTTCCGTAAACCATTTTATACGGAGACATACCCATAGGATTTTTATATGCAGTTCTATAGGCCCATAATGCATCATCAAGTTTCTTGGACCAATTTTTTCTAGATCTATTAACAGTCTTTTGCAAAATTAATTTGAGCTCTCTATTACTCAATTCTACTTGACCACTAGACTGTGGGTGATATGGAGATTCAAGCATTTTACGAAAGGCACCATGAATAAAATGTGAACCACCATCAGTCATTAAATATCTAGGGACTCCAAACCTCAGAAAAATAACTTCTTTAAGCATCTTAATAGAGGTGTTATGATCAACACTACTAGTTGGAATAGCTTCTACCCACTTAGTAACGTAATCAACAGCAACTAAAATATGTGTATACCCATTAGAGGAAGGAAACGGTCCCATGTAATCAAAGCCCCAAACATCGAATGGTTCAATAACAAGTGAATAATTCATAGGCATTTCTTGACGTCTACTAATGTTACCAATTCTTTGGCATTCATCACAAGATAAGACAAACTTACGGGCATCCTTGAAGAGAGTAGGCCAATAAAAACCGGATTGCAATACCTTATGTGCAGTTCTATCTCCAGCGTGGTGTCCTCCATAAGCTTCGGAGTGACACTTGCATAGGATCTGTTCCTGTTCATGCTCAGGTATACAACGTCTAATAACACCATCTACTCCTTCTTTATAAAGGTGGGGGTCATCCCAGAAGTAATGTCTTAAATCATAGAAAAACTTTTTCTTTTGCTGGTATGTGAAACTAGGTGGTATAAATTTAGCAACAATGTAATTAGCATAATCAACATACCATGGAGCAGTACGAGAAGCATTTATGACAGCTAATTGTTCATCAGGAAAGCTATCATCAAAAGGTAGTGGGTCATCAAGAACATTCTCTAACCTAGACAAATTGTCTGCAACGGGTTCTTAGCTCCCTTTCTATCAGTAATATGCAAATCAAATTCTTGTAGCAAGAGAACCCATCTAATAAGTCTAGGTTTAGCATCTTTCTTTTCCATAAGATATTTAATAGCAGCATGATCAGTGAATAGTTACTTTAGAATCAACAATATAAGGTCTGAACTTATCACAAGCAAAAACAACTGCTAAAAATTCTTTTTCAGTAGTAGCATAATTTCTCTGAGCATTGTCTAGAGTTTTACTAGCATATTGAATAACATTTAATTTCTTATCAACTCTTTGTCCTAGAACAGCACCTATAGCATAATCACTAGCATCACACATAATTTCAAAGGGTAAATTCCAATCAGGTGGCTGAACAATAGGTGCAAAAATTAACGCTTTCTTAAGTATTTCAAATGCTTCCACACAATCATCATCAAAGACAAAAGGGATATCTTTTTGTAATAGATAATTAGAGGCCGAGAAATTTTTGAGAAATCCTTAATGAACCTCCTATAAAAACCGGCGTGACCAAGGAAACTTCTTATACCTTTGATGTCCTTGGGACATGGCATCTTTTCAATAGCATCAACTTCAATACCTCTTTCAGAAATTTTATGCCCCAAGACAATGCCTTCATTAACCATAAAGTGGCATTTTCCCAGTTCAATACAAGGTTAGTTTCTTCACATATCTGCAAAACTCGATCAAGGTTGCTCAAGCAATCATCAAAAGAGGATCCATAAATGGAGAAATCATCCATGAAAACCTCACAAATCTTTTCACAAAAATCTGAGAATATAGCCATCATGCATCTTTGAAAGGTAGCAGGTGCATTACATAAACCAAAAGGCATACGTCTATAAGCAAAAGTACCGAAAGGGCAAGTAAAAGCGGTCTTTTCTTGAGCCTCATCTGACACGGTATTTAAGAGAAACCAGAGTAACCATCTAGAAAGCAAAAATGTGTATGTTTGGATAATCTTTCTAGCATTTGATCAATGAAAGGCAAAGGGTAATGATCCTTTTTAGTAGCTTTATTTAATTTGCGGAAATCAATTACCATCCTATAGCTTGTAATAATTCTTTGCGGGATCAATTCATCTTTATCATTAGGAACGACAGTAATACCTCCCTTCTTAGGGACACAATGGACAGGACTTACCCACTGACTATCAGCAACAGGATAAATTATACCTGCTTCAAGGAGCTTTAATATTTCCTTTCTTACCACTTCTTTCATCTTAGGATTTAGCCGTCGTTGGTGATCAATAACTGGTTTGGCGTCTTTCTCCAAATTTATTTTGTGTTGACATAGAGTGGGACTAATGCCCTTAAGATCATCAAGAGTATATCCAAGGGTCTTTTACATCTGTCTCCCTAACTCGAACCCACTACTCACATTTGCCCCTAATTCAAGAGCCTGCTCAAAAATGCCCCTCCGCCGTTATGTGCACTTATAGAAATACCCTTCTGTGTCATTACCGTCCGGTCAAAGGCCTTTGACCGTGAACGGGACGTTTTCTGGACATTTCTACCCCTGCCTCCATGTGTCACTTACTGGTGGGACCCACTCTCAAAAAATAAAATGGAAAAACCCTTTCTCTCACACACACTTACATGTGGGGCCCCTCATCCATAGAAAAAACAAAACTCTCTCTCACCTCCTCCTCTCTCTGTCTCTCTCCCCGCCGAACGTCGGCCCAATGGCCACTACCTCTCAACTCCGGCGAGAGTGCCGAACGGGCGCCGCCTTGGCCGCTGGCCTCCCCTGATGCTGCAACCCTCTCTCTCTTGTTCTCTCTCTGCCCCTTGCCTTCGTTCCTGTCCCGCCCTCTAGCCCTGTCATGCAAGCACTCCAGAGAGCGCCCCGTCGCCGGTGTCTATCAAGTACATGGCCAACGGCAACCCGAAGCGCTGCCACCTCGCCAGGAATCTCATACGCCATGGCCTCATCCTAACAGCCTATGATTTTGACCAGAGATGTCCAGGACAGAGCACCACAACACATCTACCCCACCGCCGAGCTCAGACCGCCTCCTTCGATTCGACGCCGTTCAAGCACGTGAGCCGCTCCCAGTGGCTCCTATGGCATCCTGATGTACCAAAGAAGACCTGGGAGTCCTCCATAGCAAGCTCCATGGCCTCGGGCTGTCTTCCCCATGAGATCCGAGCTCTGTCATGGCCGCCATCGTCTAAGTCGTTGCTCCAGTTTTCACCGAACCCCAGCGGCATCGCCATCATGCTCCTTAATGGCACACAGACGGTTTCCGTCTCCCTCCCCCTCGCATGGTAGCCGCCGCACTTGCGCCGCCCGAAGCCGCCGCGAGAATGGTCGCCGCCATTCTCTCCAGCAACAATATGGTCCGAAGAGCACATCGCTGGATGCGGTTGAGCAAGGGCTATCACCTTGTTCCCTCGGCTGGCCTCGTCGCAGCCTCCCAGCGTGCCTCCGCCGTGGGATTTGGTCGCCGCCGGCAACCGTCGGATTAGTTTGAATAGTCATGTTCTTTTTTTTCAAGATCGGCCCCACATGTAAGTGTGGGTGACAAAGAGGATGAGAGAAAGTGTTTTTATTTTTATTTTTTAAGAGTGGGACCCACTACTAAGTGGCACATGGACACAGGGGCAAAATTGTCAAAGAAACGACCAGATAACGGTCAAACAGCTTTGACTGGACGGAAACGGCACGGAGGGGCATTTCTATAAGTGCAACTAACGGCGGAGGGGCAAATTTGAGCAGGCTTTCGAATTAGGGGTATATCTGATTAGGTGGTTCAAGTTAGGGACATAAATGCAAATGGCCCTATATCCAATAGCAGCATGGTGCTTCTTCAGAGTTTTCAATAATTTCTCTTCTTCATGCTCTGAAAGGTTAGCACTAATAATAATAGGATATATCTACTTTTCATCAAGATAAGCATATTTAAGAGTATCAGGTAATGGTTTGAGCTCAAACACGGGGTCACCCTTGGGTGGAGGAGGATCCCCTAGGATTTCAACATGCAAATTATGTTTCAGAATAGGTCCCTGTTTAAAGAATACTTCATCTATTTCCCTTCTTTCATTCATGAACATATCATTTTCATGGTCAAGCAAATATTGTTCTAAAGGATCACTAGGAGGCACGACAATAGAAGCAAGACCAATAATTTCATCTTTACTAGGCAGTTCCTCATCACGGGTTGTCTACGAAATTTAGCAAAATTAAGCTCATGAGACATATCACCCAAACCAATAGTAACAGTATTCTTTTCGCAGTCTATCCTAGCATTAACAGCATTCAAGAAGGGTCTACCAAATATAATGGGACAAAAGCTATCTTGTGGGGAACCAAGAACAAGAAAATCAGCAGGATATTTAACCTTCCCACACAAGACTTCAACATCTCTAACAATCCCAATCGGTGAAATAGTATCTCTATTGGCAAGCTTAAAGGTAACATCGATATCCTCTATCTCAGCAGGTGCAATATCATGCATAATTTCTTCGTATAAAGAATGAGGTATTGCACTAGCACTAGCACCCATATCACATAAGCCATGATAACAATGATCTCCTATTTTAACAGAAATAACAGGCATGCCTACCACATGTCTATGTTTATCTTTAGCACCAGGTTTAGCAATTCTGGCAGTCTCATCACAGAAGTAAATAACATGCCCCTCAATATTATCAGCCAAGAGATCTTTAACCATAGCAATATTGGGTTCAACTTTAACTTGTTCAGGAGGTTTGTGTGTCCTAATATTACTTTTGTTGACTATAGTTGAAGTTTTAGCATGATCCTTCATTCTAACAGGGAAAGGTGGTTTCTCAACATAAGCAGTAGGAACAATAGGATCATCATAAGTGATAGTCTTTTCTTCAACTTTAATAGGTGCAACTATTTTTACTTCAATGGGAGGATTATATTTAAACCACTTCTCCTTAGGGAGATCAACATGAGTAGCAAAGGATTCACAGAAAGAAGCTACTATCTCAGAGTCAAGTCCATATTTAGTGCTAAATTCACGGAAAGCATCGGTGTCCATAAAAGATTTAACACAATCAAACTTAGGTGTTATACCAGACTCTTTACCTTCGTCGAGGTCCCAATCTTCAGAGTTGCATTTAATTATTTCCAATAAATCCCATTTGAATTCAATAGTCTTCATCATAAAGGAGCTAGTACAAAAAGTATCGAGCATGGATTGATTATTACGAGAAAGCCGAGCATAAAAATTCTGAATAATCATTTCTCTTGAGAGCTCATGATTGGGGCATGAATATAACATTGACTTAAGCCTCCCCCAAGCTTGAGCGATGCTTTCTCCTTCGTGAGGCCAAAAATTATATATATAATTATGATCACGATGAACAAGATGCATAGGATAAAACTTCTGATGAAATTCCAATTTCAATCGTTTGTAGTCCCATGATCCCATATCATCACATAGCCTATACCATGTCAATGCCTCTCCGTTGAAAGATAAAGGGAAGACCTTCTTCTTTATAACATCATCGGGCATACCTGCAAGCTTAAATAATCCACAAACTTCATCCACATAGATTAAGTGTAAATCGGGATGCAATGTTCCATCTCCTGCAAAAGGATTAGCTAGAAGTTTCTCTATCATACCCGAAGGAATTTCAAAGTAAACATTTTCAGTAGGTTGAGGAGCAACTCTTTGCTCTACTGGTCGGGGTGAAGATACCCCGAACAAGCCCCTCAGAGGATTACTTTCCATAGTAGCAAGTGACAGTAAATTTCAGCACACTATATAAAATTTTCCTTACCAAATTCCACCTACCAAAGGCGCTTCACTCTCCGGCAATGGCGCTAGAAAAGAGTCTTGATGACCCACAAGTATAGGGGATCTATCGTAGTCCTTTCGATAAGTAAGAATGTCGAACCCAACGAGGAGCATAAGGAAATGACAAGCCGTTTTCAGCAAGGTATTCTCTGCAAGCAATGAAATTATAGGTAACAGATAGTTTTGTGATAAGGTAATTTGTAACGGGTAAAGAGTAAAAAGTGTAAATAAAGTGCAGCAAGATGGCCCAATCCTTTTTGTAGCAAAGGACAAGCCTGGAAAAAACTCTTATATAGAGAAAAGCGCTCCCGAGGACACATGGGAATTATCGTCAAGCTAGTTTTCATCACGTTCATATGATTCGCGTTCGATACTTTGATAATTTGATATGTGGGTGGACCAGTGCTTGGGTGCTGTGCTTACTTGGACAAGCATCCCACTTATGATTAACTCCTATTGCAAGCATCCGCAACTATAAAAGAAGTATTAAGGTAAACCTAACCATAACATGAAACATATGGATCCAAATCAGCCCCTTACGAAGCAATGCATAAACTAGGGTTTAAGCTTCTGTCACTCTAGCAACCCATCATCTACTTATTACTTCCCAATGCCTTCCTCTAGGCCCAAATAATGGTGAAGTGTCATGTAGTCGATGTTCACATAACACCACTAGAGGAAAGACAACATACATCTCATCAAAATATCGAACGAATACCAAATTCACATGACTACTAATAGCAAGACTTCTCCCATGTCCTCAGGAACAAACGTAACTACTCACAAATCATATTCATGTTCATAATTAGAGGGGTATTAATATGCATAATGGATCTGAACATATGATCTTCCACCAAGTAAACCAACTAGCATCAACTACAAGGAGTAATCAACACTACTAGCAACCCACAGGTACCAATCTGAGGCTTTGGGACAAAGATTGGATACAAGAGATGAACTAGGGTTTGAGAGGAGATGGTGCTGGTGAAGATGTTGATGGAGATTGACCCTCCTCCGATGAGAGGATCATTGGTGATGACGATGGCGATGATTTCCCCCTCCCGGAGGGAAGTTTCCCCGGCAGAACAGCTCCGCCGGAGCCCTAGATTGGTTCCGCCAAGGTTCCGCCTCGTGGCTGCGGAGTTTCTTCCCGAAAGCTTGCTTATGATTTTTCTCGGACGAAAGACTTCATATAGCAGAAGATGGGCATCAGAGGGCCACCAGGGGGCCCATGAGGCAGGGGCGCGCCCAGGTGGGTAGGGCGCGCCTCCCACCCTCGTGGCCACGGTGTGGGCCCCCTCTGGTATTTTCTTCGCTCAGTATTTTTTATTATTTCCACAAATGACTTCCGTGGAGTTTCAGGACTTTTGGAGTTGTGCAGAATAGGTCTCTAATATTCGCTCCTTTTCCAGCCCAGAATTCCAGCTGCCGGCATTCTCCCTCTTCGTGCAAACCTTGTAAAATAAGAGAGAAAAGGCATAAGTATTGTGACATAATGTGTAACAACAACACATAATGCAATAGATATCGATATAAAAGCATGATGCAAAATGGACGTATCAGGGGTAGACAGTAACTTCCATCTCCCAAACACTTGGCTTCGGGCAGCCGATGTGTGAGTGGACATTTTGCCGCTTCTTTCGAATTTTGGGACAATAAGAAATTCGAATCCATTTTGTATTCCTATACGAATCTTTATAAATCATTCTATGTGTTTTTATATATCTTCAAAAGCACGACAAAGATGTATTCCACTGTCATATATGAATATGATTTACAAATGCCGATACTCGAATTCAGAAGCTAGAATCCAGTTTAAGGTGAATTCGAATATTTGGAACACTTTATGTCCAACTCAAATGTCACACGCAGCATAATGTGTACTCCCATTTAGATATGTACACAAGAGATGTATCAAGATTCAAATACCGAGTCAATCAACCAAGAATGTACAAAACTAATAGACATATAAACACTTATAGATATGGATCAATAATATCAACTAACATACATAAGCCAGGCCGCTGTATGTTTTTTTGCTAGAAGAGCATCCATTTTTAGCGAAGCTAGTACATCATCTTGGCCCTTTCCGATGCGTGCCACTTATGGTCCATCTATACTACTATTATTGCTGAATGCACATTCAACCCGATTGGCATATTTGTAGGTCTGGCACAGCAATCAAAATGAAATGTCTCTGAGTCTTATCAATTAATACAGACTTGTGCTCAAATAAAATTACAAACCAAAAAACAAAAAACAATTATTACATGATCTCTAAAACAAATGGTTTGATCAATTACATGAACAAACAACACAAAGGATATTCAGCAATGGAAAGAACATTTCACCTATGATTTACCAAGTGGGAATTTAATTTCCTTTTTTCCTTGAGGACCTTAACAATGCGGTCAGACTCAGCTTGCTTCATTTTGAAATCCACCAAATATTTAATGGTTGTCTTGAGTACTGCTTGTGATTGTGCTGTTTGCTTCCTGAACATGTCAACTTCATCTCTAAGTGCAGAAGCAGAATCTCTTTCTACCACTAGTTTAGCCTCTAGAGCATCAGTAGTTGGCAATTCCTGATGCACGATTGGGCCGGTGCCACTGCTGTGGGATGACACAACGTCCATGGGAACCTCGCTCTTTGATCTTGGGCTAACCTGTTGTAACATCCAATTTTCAATTTGGATGTTATACATAGGTCATCATATGCATATCATATTTAATTTCCATTTAGTTGGTGATCCTAGAAATCCTAAGCAACTCAAGGACCCTAGGAGAGAGTTGGGGATTTCATTTATTTTCATATTTGAATTTTCTCAAATTTGAAAAGAGGATCACTTTGGTTTTAATATTTTTCTTTCCAATTATTTCTAATATTCGAATAAAAGAGAGAAGATAATATGACTTCTTCAAAAAGAAAGGAATGTTGGAGGAAATTTTTTAAAATCAAATATATATTTTATTCAGACTTTATTTGAGACTTTATTTGAATTAGAACAGAAAAATGTTCACTTTGTTCTACATATTTTATTTAGACGGTGAAAATTGTTTTTGGCATTTTTAGAATTTTTTATTTTATTAGGATTTTTTTACTTCGGCGGAATTTATTATTTTTTTTAAAAAAAGTTTCGCCCGACTAGGCCAAAGGCCCAGCCGAGCCGGGCCGCTGCCGCCTTCCCCGCGCGGGAGCCGCGCCGCCGCCGGACTCCACCACCTCCGCCCCTCGCCCAAGGAAGCCACCCCCTTTATATACGGCGCCCCCAGCCCCTCTCGACCCCAAGCCGCCGCCAGCCCGCGCCGCCGCCGCCTGCTGCTCCGCCGCCGCTCGCCGACGCCGCACGCCCGCGCAGACCGCCCTGCCTCGCCGGAATCCGGCGCCGACCCGCCGGTTTTAGGTATAAAACCTAGATCGGTTTCTTAGGGTTTTCTCGTTTTTTCGGTCGGTTCGTTAATTAGCAAACGTTCACCCGTTAGTTCATTTTAACGAACAGATTCATTCGTTTGGTTCTGATAGCGGACGTTCGTTTGTTAGATTTTTCTCTTTCCGTTTATTTTCGGCCAGGGACCTATCCATGATTATTTTTATCGCAGATTAGCCCCTGATCTTCAAACCCTCGCAACTTTTCAACCGTTTATCCAAATCCAGTGAAACCAACGCCAAAATCTTGTCTCGAACTCCTCTTTCCAGTTAATCAACATGAACATGGTTCTAACAAATTAAAATTTGGTTTCAAGCAGATTTGAATTCGAATTTCTTTTGATCGTAGTTTGAGTTTCATAGCTCCAATTCGATTGATTCTTTTTGCAAATCGAAGATCTTCCGTTGATCTTTCAGTTTGGTCTTTCTCATCTAAATTTTACCCTTGCATCTTATGCTTGAGTGCTTATGTATGCTATTGTTTGTTTGCGATAGAGTTTCCGGAGTGCGAAGCGTGCTACTACGAGTCACTAGGGTTTTCAGATCGTTAGCAAGGCAAGTAACACTTTGATCATACCCCTTTATTACCCAGTTTTTATGCATTAGTTATACCCCTCAAACATTGCATGGTTAGGATTTGTTAACATGTGGGTATTGGGAAGTAGATGATGAGGTAGTACCTATTGGCCTTTATTTTCAAACCTTGGGAGTTACTTCTACGTTATGCTTATATTGCTATGCTATGCTCGTTGACGTGGATTGGTTGAATGTATCCATGACAGATGTAAGAGTTGTTAATCAATGGTTAACTTAAGGTGGCTACTTTAATACACATCTGGGTGGATTGGTTGAGGGCACCTGGGGAATCCAGTGTTGTCCAAGGAGATCCTGGGGAATCCGTGTGATCATCCTATGGTTTGCCACCCAGGCTCAAAGGGATCATAAGATTATTCATGGTAGAAACTTTTGTGTGTAGCCACAAGCCATTATGGGCTCTGGCATAATGGTTAACTTAAGGTGGCTACTTTAATACACATCTGGGTGTTGTTTGTGGGCACCTGGGGAATCCGGCGTTGTCCAAGGAGATCCCGGGGAATCCGTGTGATCATCCTATGGTTTGCCACCCAGGCTCAAAGGGATCATAAGATTATTCATGCTAGAAACTTCCGTGTGCAGCCACAAGCCATTATGGGCTCTGGCATAGTTGAGTAAGTGGTGGGAAACCTTTCCATGATGGGCTAGCAGATGTAGGGGATTGTAGGTGTACCGGCCTATCTATCGGTCAAGGGGACCTCTTTGGAAAGACTGTGTCTCGGTCATCCGTTTCTCAAACACCATGCAGTGCGAGAAATATAACGGAGGAGATCGAGTCTTGTGGGGAAAAGTGCGCAAACCTCTGCAGTGTACAAACTAATCATGGTTAGCTGTGTCCCTAGTTATGGACATCTTGAGTATCTGGTTCTTGAATTATTATGTTGATCTCATCACTCTAAGTTAATTAATCTGTTGGGCTGATGAGTATACTTTAATTGGGATTGAGATGGGGTTACCATTCTCAATGTTTTTCAACCAACTCTGTAGTTAAATAAAATATATTCCTTTGCAGTAGGGAAAAATTGGCTTTACGCAAAAAGTAATAACCATAGAGCCTCCACCAGCCATATATGCATGTAGTTGTAGCCGTTACATTGTTCATTGCTCTACAGTGTTATTTTGCCAGCATATTCCATGTGCTGACCCGTTTCGGGCTGCAACGTATTATGTTGCAGACTTTTTAGATGAAGAGTAAGGTGCGCTAGGTCATTGTCATGCACTCAGCTATGCCGTTGGAGTTGATGGACTCATTTACCTTTGATGCTTCCGCAGTTATTTTATTTAGATGGCCTTAAGCCATATTATTGTAATAAGTTCTCTTTTGAGACATTCGATGTAATAAGTGTGTGATTGCGCTCTGTTATAAATCCTTCAAGTACTGTGTGTGTCAGCATTACCGATCCAGGGATGACACTTATGCACAGAGATTTGACCGTCTGAGGTCGGATCGCTACAAGATGGTATCAGAGCACACGCTGACTATAGGATGCGACCACTAAGATGAGCCATAGGAACAAGTTTGCTCAACCGGATGAAGATACACCTTTTGGGCGACACTTGAAGGAAGTCACTAGGTACCTGAACATCGGAATACCAAGCTTCACCGGGACCTACACCGCCACTTTACCAGAAAAGGAGTGTTGGATGATTCGAGTTCATGTTCCAGGAAGGACATTCGCGCCAGTTACTGAGCCCATAGAGTTTTCCTTTGATGCACCCACCTGGAGTCTAGGAAAGAGCATGGCAGCTCACATCGCCATGGGACACATCAGTGAAGTTTACAACAAGGATCTTAAGGACACCATCTAGCAGATATGTGGGCGCCGAGATGAGCAATGGGAGATCAGCACCAGGAGGGACAAGTCCATTGCAGCCTACATCCAGGAGTTAAATCAACACATTCATCGTCAGGAGAATCAGATGTGCGCCAGCATGATAGACATGAAGAAGGTGATGACCAGGAACGTGGAGCTTGAAGAGGAACTCAAGTCTACACGCGATGGATATGGAGAAGAAATTGCAGTACTACTGGAGAAGAATGAAGATCTGAAGAATAAGCTAGGAGTATTCATGGGAGACCCTGCGCTAGGAGGTGACGACCATCCCGAAGACTACATCATCATCGACGACACCGACTTCGACCCCAACAGTAGTGACTATGATTATGAAGACAAAGCTGGAGCAGATATCATGGAGTCTTCTTCCGATCAAAATTTCCAGTCGACCACCAATTATCAGTAGTATTCCCCCCATGTATACAGTAGTAGTCCGAGTATTTTCTAATGGTAGTTAGATCGATTGTATGCCCTTGTTTGAATTGAGTGGTGTGATATGAATGTGTTTGTCTCATGTGCATATGGGTAGTGATTTCCCTTTAGACCTCATTCTATTCTAATCTCTTCCCTCTAAACCCATCAGATGCCTCCGAGACGTGACCGCGGATTTGTCTTTCCATCGGAGCTCACTCATTTGATCCAACAGCAGAATGCCTTTATGCAGTTGCTAGTCCAGAACCAAGGCAACAACAACAACAACAACCCACTGCCACTACCTCCAGTTGACAACTTAGCCCGTTTTCTGAGGTTGAATCCGCTGGCGTTTTCCAGTAGCACCGAGCCGACTGTTGCTGATAACTGGCTACACAGGATTGGAAGGGAGTTGACCACCGCAGGTTGCACAGATGCTGAGAAGGTGCGCTTTGCCGCACACCAACTGGATGGACCCGCAGCCTCATGGTGGGAGAACTATACAACCACTTTCCCCATAGCCAATGTCACTTGGGATCAGTTTCAGCAAGCATTCCGCACTGCACATGTCTCAACTGGAGCTATGAGCATGAAGAAGCATGAGTTTCACAACTTACACCAGGGAAATCGTACTGTGGGGCAATACGTAGATGAGTTCAGCAAGTTAGCTCGCTATACCCCGGATGATGTGGCCACAGATGCCGCAAAGCAGGAGAAGTTTATGGAAGGGCTGAATGATGAGCTGAGCATGCAGTTGATGGTAGCAACATTTGCTAACTACCAGGAGTTGGTAGACAGGGCTCTTATGATTGAAGGGAAGCAGCAGCAGATAGAGAGCGGCAAAAGGAAGTATGGACAAGGGAAGTATAATTCTGGAGCTCAGCAGAGCCTCGTTTTACCCCGAACTCGGGAGGATATACCCATAACCATGGAGGCCACACTCAAAATGGAGGAAGTTCACATAACCACAGTGGCCCCAAGGATGGAAATGAGAATGGAGCAAGTAGCAGCCAGAACCGTTCCAACCCAGCAACACCCGCTAAGAAGGACCTAAGCCATGTTACCTACTACAAGTGCGGGAAAACTGGACACTATGCCAATGATTGTTCAGAGTTGAAGAATGGCAATGGAAATGGGAACTCTGGGAAGAAGCCCAACCCTTTCACCAGAGGACAAGTGAACCACGTTAACGTGGAGGAGGTTGAAGAACAGCCAGATGCAGTTATAGGTAACTTTTTGATTAAGTCATTTACTGCTACTGTTCTTGTTGATACTGGTGCATCGCATTCATACATTTCAAGGGGGTTTGTGGATAAGTATAAGTTGCCAACCAAAGCCCTTAAGACACCTATGTTAGTAAGCTCACCAGGAGCGGAGTATATGGCAAGTAGTGGATGTTTTCAGATGCCATTGACCATAGGTAGGCACGTTTCCCCTCAGACCTAATAATCTTGGAATCACAAGGATTGGATGTGACATTAGGCATGGATTGGCTATCGATGTATGGAGGAAATATCGATTGTGCTAGTAGGTCAATTCTACTCACCACCCCGGAGGGAAAGAGGATCAAGTATGTATCACGACATGCACCAAGGAGGATCCAAGTAAATTCACTCTCAGGAGTTGTTCAGGAAGAAGTGCCGGTTGTGAAGGATTACCCGGATGTATTTCCAGAGGAATTACTAGGAATGCCACCAGATCGAGACATAGAGTTCTTGATAGAACTATTTCCAGGCACCGGACCAATATCGAAGAGGCCATACCGGATGCCCGCAAATGATCTGGAGGAAATTAAGAAGCAGATTAAGGAGTTATTGGAGAAAGGGTACATTCGACCAAGTTCATCACCGTGGGGAGCCCCAGTGCTCTTAGTCGAGAAGAAGGATTGATCCTTGAGAATGGTTGTTGATTATCGTGCGTTGAACGAGGTGACAATCAAGAACAAGTACCCACTACTGATGATCAATGATTTGTTTGACCAGCTACAAGGAGCTAAAGTATTCTCCAAGATCGATCTGTGATCAGGATACCACCAGCTGAAGATCCGAGAACAGGATATACCTAAGACAGCTTTCATCACAAGGTACGGGCTATATGAGTACACGGTTATGTCATTTGGATTGACTAATGCCCCTGCCTATTTTGAGTATGATGAACAAGGTGTTCATGGAGTTTTTAGATAAGTTCGTTGTGGTGTTCATTGATGATTTTTGGGTATACTCGAAGAATGAAGAGGAGCACAAGAAGCATTTGCGTTTAGTTCTCGAGAAGCTCAGGGAACATCAGTTGTATGCCTAATTCCGCAAATGTGAGTTTTGGTTGAAGGAAGTTGGATTTCTTGGACATGTTAAATCAGGAGAAGGTATAGCAGTAGACCCTACCAAGGTTCAGTCAGTCACTGAGTGGTTGGCACCCACATCAGTTGGGGAGATCCACAATTTTCTTGGACTCACGGGATATTACCGGAGATTCATTGAGAATTTTTCCAAGATTGCGAAGCCCATGACGGAGTTGTTGAAGAAGGACACCAAGTTCAATTGGACTGAGGAATGTGAGGCTAGTTTTCAGGAGTTGAAGAAACGTTTGGTTACATCCCCAGTGCTAATTCTTCCGGATATACGCAAGGATTTCCAAGTGTATTGCGATGCTTCTCGCCAAGGACTTGGAGGTGTACTTATGCAAGACGGAAGAGTTGTTTCATATGCCTCACGACAGCTTCGACCTCATGAGTTGAATTATGCCGCACATGATTTGGAGTTAGCAGCCGTAGTGCATGCGCTCAATACCTGGAGACATTTTCTTATTGGAAATCACTATGATGTGTACACGGATCACAAGAGTTTGAAGTACATTTTCACTCAGAAGGAGCTGAATCTCAGGCAGAGGAGATGGTTGGAGCTCATAAAGGATTATGATATGAAGCTGCACTATCATACAGGAAAGGCCAATGTCGTAGCAGACGCTTTGAGCCGCAGGATTTATGTCAATACCCTCATAAGCGGAGGACTACCGCAGGAGTTAGTTGACGATCTCAAGGAACTTCGTTTGGAGATAGTTCCAAGAGGTTTTGTTGCAGCAATGGAGGTTCAGTCTACATTATTGGGAAAGATTCGAGAAGCTCAAAAGGATGACAAGGAAATTGCTGAGATAAAGGAGAAGGTGAGCAAAGGAAAAGCCAAGTGTTTTCGTGAGGATGAGCACAAAACCTTATGTTTTGAGGATCGTGTATATGTACCCAATAATGCAGAGATCAGGAAGTTAATACTTCAGGAGGCTCATGACTCACCATACTCGATTCACCCCGGAAACACCAAGATGTATTTGGATTTGAAGGAGCGTTTCCGATGGACAGGTATGAAGAAGGATATTGCCGAGTATCTAGCCGTATGTGATGTATGTCAGAGAGTGAAGGCAGAACATCAGAAGCCAGCAGGATTACTGCAGCCTATGCCGATACCCGAATGGAAGTGGGACAAGCTTGGCATGGAATTCATCACCGGATTACCCAGGACACGGTCGGGATATGATTCCATCTGGGTAGTAGTTGATCGCTTGACCAAAGTGGCTCAGTTTATCCCAGTGAAAACCACTTACACGAGTGCAAAGTTGGCCAAGATATATATGACCAGGATCATATGTCTGCACGGAGTTCCGAGGACCATCGTATCAGATAGAGGAACACAGGTTACTTTGAAGTTTTGGAATCAGTTGCACCAGACTTTGGGTACCAGGTTAGAGTCAGTACAGCCTTTCATCCGCAGACAGATGGACAGACCGAGAGAGTCAATCAGATTCTGGAGGACATGTTGAGAGCTTGTGCGCTAGATTATGGATCTAGTTGGGATGATAATTTGCCTTACGTGGAGTTCTCATACAACAACAATTATCAGGCTAGTTTGAAGATGGCACCTTTCTAAGCTTTGTATGGAAGGAGGTGCAGGACACCATTAATGTGGGATGAAGTTGGAGACAGTCAGTTGTTTGGACCGGATCTAATTAAGGAGTCTGAAGAGAAGGTCAAGTTGATTCGAGATAGACTGAAGATAGCTCAGTCCAGGCAGAAGAGTTATGCAGACACCAAACGCAAGGAGGTAGCCTACGAAATCAGAGACAGAGCATATCTTCGTGTGTCACCGCTCCGAGGAGTTAAACGTTTTGGAGTTAAGGGAAATTTACCCCCGAGATTTGTAGGACCATACCGAGTTTTGGAGCGTATGGGAGAAGTGGCCTACAAGTTGGAGTTACCCGAAGGACTGTCAGGAGTTCATGATGTGTTTCACGTTTCCCAATTGAAGAAGTGCCATGCAGAGATGGCCGATATTCCTCTGAGAGATACTGTGCCCCTGGAAGCAATTCAGTTGGATAATGACCTAACCTACGAGGAGAAACCCGTCAAGATTCTCGTGTTTGCCAGCCGAGTGATGCGCACAAGGTTATCAAGTTTTGCAAAGTTCAGTGGAGCCACCATACCGAGGATGAAGCCACCTGGGAACGAGAAGAAGACCTACGGAAAGACTACCCACAATTTTCTAGCCAAGCCGAATCTCGAGGGCGAGATTCATCATAAGGGGGGGTAGGTTTGTAACATCCCAATTTTCAATTTGGATGTTATACATAGGTCATCATATGCATATCATATTTAATTTGCATTTTGTTGGTGATCCTGGAAATCCTAAGCAACTCAGGGACCCAAGGAGAGAGTTGGGGATTTCATTTATTTTCATATTTGAATTTTCTCAAATTTGAAAAGAGGATCACTTTGGTTTTAATATTTTTCTTTCCAATTATTCCTAATATTAAAATAAAAGAGAGAAGATAATATGACTTCTTCAAAAAGAAAGGAATATTGGAGGAAAATTTTAAAATCAAATATATATTTTATTAGGACTTTATTTGAGATTTTATTTGAATTAGAAAAATATGCATTTTTGAAAATTGCATTATTAGGCCAGAAAAATGTTCACTTTGTTCTAAATATTTTATTTAGATGGTGAAAATTATTTTTGGTATTTTTAGAATTTTATTTTATTTTATTTGGATTTTTTTCTTCGGCAAATTTTATTTAAAAAAAAGTTTCCGCCCGACTAGGCCAAAGGCCCAGCCGAGCCGGGCCGCCGCCGCCTTCCCCACGCGGGAGCCGCGCAGCCGCCGGACTACTGGAGTCCGAGCCGGACTCCACCACCGCCGCCCCATCGTCCAAGGAAGCCAACGCCCCCTTTATATACGGCGCCCCCGGCCCCTCTCCACCCCAAGCCGCCGCCCGCAGCCGTCGCCCACCGCCGCTAGCAGCCGCACGCGCCGCCCGCCCGCGCCGCCGCCGCCTGCTGCGTCGCTTTTCCGCGGCCGACGCCGCCCGCTGCCCGCGCCGCCGCTCGCCGCTGCCGCACGCCGCCCCGACCCACCGGTTTTTCTCGCCGGTTTTAGGTATAAAACCTAGATCGGTTTTTTAGGGTTTTCTTGTTTTTTTCCGGTCGGTTCGTTAATTAGCAAATGTTCACCCGTTAGTTCGTTTTAACGAACAGATTCGTTCGTTTGGTTTTGATAGCGGATGTTCGTTCGTTAGATTTTTCTTTTTCCATTTATTTTCGGCCAGGGACTAATCCGTGATTATTTTTATCGCAGATTAGCCCCTAATCTTCAAACCGTCGCAACTTTTCAACCGTTTATCCAAATCCAGTGAAACCAACGCCAAAAACTTCATCTCGAACTCCTCTTTCCAGTTAATCAACTTGAACATGGTTTTAACAAATTAAAATTTGGTTTGAAGCATATTTGAATTCGAATTTCTTTTGATTGTAGTTTGAATTTCATAGCTCCGATTCGATTGATTCTTTTTGTAAATCGAAGCTCTTCGTTTGAAATTTCAGTTTGGATTTTCTCATCTAAGCTTTACCCTTGCATCTTATCCTTGAGTGCTTACGTATGCTATTGTTTGTTTGCGATAGAGTTTCTGGAGTACGAATCGTGCTACTACGAGTCACTAGGGTTTTCAGATCGTCAGCAAGGCAACTAACACTTTGATCATACCCCTTTATTAGCCAGTTTTTATGCATTAGTTATACCCCTCAAACATTGCATGGTTAGGATTCGTTAACATGTGGGTATTGGGAAGTAGATGATGAGGTAGTACCTATTGTCCTTTATTTTCAAACCTTGGGAGTTACTTCTACGTTATGCTTATATTGCTATGCTATGCTCGTAGACGTGGATTGGTTGAGTGTATCCATGACAGATGTGGGAGTTGTTAATTAATGGTTAACTTAAGGTGGCTACTTTAATACACATCTGGGTGGATTGTTTGTGGGCACCTGGGAATCCGGCGTTCTCCAAGGAGATCCCGGGGAATCCGTGTGATCATCCTATGGTTTGCCACCCAGGCTCAAAGGGATCATAAGATTATTCATGCTAGAAACTTCCGTGTGCAGCCACAAGCCATTGTGGGCTCTGGCATAGTTGAGTAAGTGGTGGGAAACCTTTCCATGATGGGCTAGCAGATGTAGGGGATTGTAGGTGTACCGGCCTATCTATCGGTCAAGGGGACCTCTTCGGAAAGACTGTGTCTCGGTCATCCGTTTCTCAAACACCATGCAGTGCGAGAAATATAACGGAGGAGATCGAGTCTTGTGGGGAAAAGTGTGCAAACCTCTGCAGAGTGTACAAACTAATCATTGTTAGCCGTGTCCCCGGTTATGGACATCTTGAGTATCTGGTTCTTGAATTATTATGTTGATCTCATCATTCTAAGTTAATTAATCTGTTGGCTTGATGATTATACTTTAATTGGGATTGAGATGGGGTTACCATTCTCAATGTTTTTCAACCAACTTTGTAGTTAAATAAAATATATTCCTTTGCAGTAGGGAAAAATTGGCTTTACGCAAAAAGTAATAACCATAGAGCCTCCACCAGCTATATATGCATATACTTATAGCTGTTACATTGTTCATTGCTCTACAGTGTTATTTTGCCAGCATATTCCATGTGCTGACCCATTTCGGGCTGCAACATATTATGTTGCAGACTTTTTAGTCGAAGAGTAAGGTGCGCTAGGTCGTTGTCATGCACTCAGCTATGGCGTTGGAGTTGATGGACTCATTTGCCTTCGATGCTGCCGCAGTTATTTTATTTAGATGGGCTTAAGCCATATTATTGTAATAAGTTCTCTTTTGACACATTCGATGTAATAAGTGTGTGATTGCACTCTGTTATAAATCCTTCAAGTACTATGTGTGTCAGCATTACCGATCCAGGGATGACACTTATGCACAGAGATTTGACCGTCTGAGGTCGGATCGCTACACCTGTTTTGCCATTAAAGTTCCGATTGGATTCCGAAAAGTTGAAGTTAGCAAAACATCTCAACTGGGAGTTATAACAGCAAACCAGTTAAACAAACAAGGAATTAAAGAGTTTCAACTGGATGCTGAAAAGTAGTTATTAACATCATTGTAACCGGTTGTTGCAGCAACAAAAAAATTAAACAAATAAGTTTTGCAAAAGGTACCTATTGTGGCATTGGAGTTTCTCTTGGACCCTGAAAAGTTGAGTAGCCAGTAACGTGATTAGAGCAACCCGTTGCGGCAGCAAAGGAGTTAAACAAACAAGTTTTGCAAAAGGAACCTGTTGTGGCATTGGAGTTTCTCTTGGATCCTGAAAAGTTGAGAAGTCAGTAACTTGATTAGAGCAACAAGTTACAGTAGCAAACCTGTTACACATTTTTTTTGAAATATACCTGCTGTGAAATTGGACTTCCAATTAGATCCTGAAAACTTGAAGTTGGTAAGATGATTACAGCAACAAGTTACAGCAGCAAACCAGGTAAACAAGGAAGTTTCTGAAAACATACCTGTTGTGCCAACGAAGTTTCAGTTGGCTCCTGCAAACATGAATGTTCGCAATAAATAAATAAAGTTTTGCAAGAGCCATAAGAAACTAACATCAAACTAGTAAAACTAACCAGTTTTTGGCAACATATTTAATTACACACGAACTAGTAAAACTAACAAGTTCTTGGAAACGTATTAAAGTAACAAGTCGGTACCGTTTACCAGCAACACAGACATCTCTAAATTTCTTTGATGTAAGCAAAATGATTCCAAAACACATATAAGTTAAAAAGACAGCGTTCCTGAGGGAGTTCTGGACTAGGGGGTCCTCGGGCGTCTGGGCTGTGTGATATGGGCCAGACAGATGTGCCGTGAAGATACAAGATGGAAGACCTTCCCCCTGTGTCCGGATGGGGCTCTCCTTTGCATGGATGGAAAGCTTGGCATTCGAATGTGTAGTTTCCTTCCTCTGTAAACCGACCTTGTACGACCCTAGTCCCCTCCGGTGTCTATATAAACTGGGGGGTTTAGTTCGTAGAGGCAATCATAATCAGACAAGCTAGACATCTAGGGTTTAGCCATTACGATCTCAAGGTAGATCAATTCTTGTAACCCCTATACTCGTCAAAGTCAATCAAGCAGGAAGTAGGGTATTACCTCCATTAAGAGGGCCCAAACCTGGGTAAACATTGTGTCCCCTGCCTCCTGTTACCTTCAATCCTTAGACACACTGTTCGGGACCCCCTACCCGAGATCTGCCGGTTTTGACACCGACATTGGTGCATTCATTGAGAGTTCCTCTGCGTTGTCGATAGAAGGTTCGGTGGCTCTTTCGATCATCTACAATGATGCTGTTTCGGGGGAGACTCCCCCCGGCCAGATTTTCATATTCGGCGGCTTCGCACTGCGTGCCAACTCGATTGGCCACCTCGAGCAGATCGACAGCTACGCCCCTAGTCATCAGATCAGTTTCGGGAACCTGAATTATGTCGCCGATATCCGGGGAGATTTGATCTTCGAAGGGTTCGCGACCCCGATCGCCGCTCTGGCCTTAGATCCATAGCAGACTATCAGGTCCAAAGACGGGAGTTTAAAGCCTGCTAGACTCCCTGCAATTATGGAACTTGCTACCGGAGACTGGGAGGGGACGGCGTCATCAGCAAACCCAAAGACGAACCGAACTCCCCTTGTCGCTAAAGTGCCGGACCCTCCACCAGACTCTAAATCCGAACTCTCGGGGTCCGCGTCATGCCGGTGCGGCCAGGAGGCTCCCACCCCGGTCAGCCCTGCGGACTCTCGCTTCTCTGCCCAAACCTTTCTCCTAAACGAGGCTCTGGACTTAATGCGGACCGTCGCCATTACGGAAGAATCGCTTCCGAACTACGCCCAGCCCGGACTAGGGGCTGAGAGCGGGGAATTTTACGCCCCATCCACCACCCACTTCATAGCCACTGTCGAAGATCTAACTGACATGCTGGACTACGCCTCCGAAGACATCGACAGTATGGACGACGATGCCGGAGACTAACAAGGCCAAGACCCTCCGTTTACCGCATGTTGGATGGCCACTTCCACATACGACATGTACATGGTGGACACACCCAAAGAGGATGACGATGGCGGCAAGAAAAATCCGATTGAGGACGAGCCTGCTGAAGCACCTCCGAAGCGTCGACGTCAGCGGCGCCGCTCTAAATCGCGTCGCGAAAAGGACAGCAATACCGGCACCGGAGACAATAATACTCTAGAGAACGCCAAAGACCAAGAAGCCCCCATCGAGCCAACATCCGAACATGATGATCGGGAGGACGGGCAAGTTGACCCTGACGAACAGGTAGGGAACGAGGACTCAGAGGATAGCAACTATCTACCACTCTCCGAAGACGATGTGAGCCTCGGCGACGAAGATTTCATCGTGCCAGAGGAACCCCTCGAACAGGAACGCTTTAAGCACCAGCTAATCACAACTACGAGAAGCCTCAAAAAGAAGCAATAACAGCTCCAATCCGAACAGGATACACTCAACGACAGATGGACTAAAGTCCTGGCAGCCGAAGAATACGGCCTCGAACACCCAACAAAGAGCTACCCGAAGCGCAAGCTGCTACACCAATTCGAAGACGAGGCCCTGGAGCCCATACCGCCAACGCATGACGCTGCTGACAGAACTGACCGACCACCACATGGCCGGGACAGAGCGGCAACTCAAGCCGAACACTAGTCTGCACCACCTCGCCGTAGAGGCAGAGAAACAGCGGCTCCAGGATACACCTATGGCCTATGACAGGCCCTGGACAATAGAGCCGGTCAGACCAGATCAATCTACGGATCACGGGGGCGTGCCCCAGCACGAGAAGACGGCTATCAGGCCCGGCGCGACAAGCATAACCTCACCCGGGCCGAAAACTGCATACGGACTTCATCCGAACTGCGTCGTGATGTGGCCCGATACAGAGGCGCCGCACACCCCCTATGCTTCACCGATGAGGTAATGGAGCACCAGTTCCCTGAAGGGTTTAAACCCGTGAACATTGAATCATACGATGGTACAACAGATCCCGCAGTATGGATTGAAGATTTTCTTCTCCACATTCACATGGATCGCGGTGATGATCTACATGCCATCAAATATCTCCCCCTAAAACTTAATGGACCAGCTCGGCACTGGTTAAATAGTCCCCAAAAAACTCTATTGGAAGCTGGGAAGACTTGGAAGATGCCTTTAGAGACAACTTCCAAGGCACTTATATTCGGCCTCCGGACACCGATGACCTCAGTCATGTAGTCCAGCAGCCCGGAGAGTCAGCCATAAAATTCTGGACCAGGTTCCTAATTAAAAAGAACCAGATTGTCGACTGTTCGAACACCGAAGCCCTAGCGGCCTTTAAACATGGCATCCGCGACGAATGGCTAGCCTGACACCTCGGCCAAGAGAAGGCGAAGTCCATGGCAGCCCTTACAACACTCATGACCCGCTTTTGTGCGGGCAAAGATAGCTGGCTAGCTCGTAGCAACAATAGTACCAGCGACCATGGCACTTCTGAAGCCAGAAACGACAACGGTAGGCCCCGACGCAACAAACACAAGCGTCAAAGCAACAATGACAATACCAAAGACACGACGGTCAATGCCGGATTCAGTGGCTCCAAATCCAGTCAGTGGAAGAAGCCATTCAAAAGAAACAAAGACGGTTCATCTAGCTTGGACCGAATACTCGATCGACCTTGCCAGATTCACGGCACCCCCGACAAACCTGCTAACCATACCAACAGAAGTTGTTGGGTATTTAAACAGGCCGGTAAGTTAAACACCGAACATAAGGAGAAAGAGTCGCCCAGCGAGGACGACGATGAGGAGCCTCTCCCACCGAACACAGGGTGACAGAAGAAATTTCCCCCTGAGGTCAAAACGGTGAATATGATATATGTTACTCGCATCCCCAAGCGAGAGCGCAAGCACGCGTTAAGGGACGTCTATGCGATAGAGCCAGTCGCCCCAAAATTCAACCCATGGTCAGCCTGTCCGATCACTTTCGATCGCACAGACCATCTGACCAGTATCCATCACGGAGGTTCGGCCGCGTTGGTCCTCGACCCAATTATCGATGGATTCCACCTCACGCGAGTCCTTATGGACGGCGGCAGCAGTCTTAACATGCTCTATCAGGACACAGTCCGCAAAATGGGTATTGATTTGTCAAGAATCAAGCCCACCAAAACTACCTTTAAAGGAGTAATACCTGGTGTAGAGGCCCGCTGCACAGGCTCAATGACATTGGAAGTCGTCTTCGGTTCGCCGGACAACTTCCGAAGCGCAGACATGATCTTCGACGTCGTCCCTTTCCACAGTGGCTATCATGCACTGCTCGGACGAACCGCGTTCGCTAGCTTCAATGAGATCTAGCAATATGCCTATCTCAAACTCAAGATACCCGGACCACGCGGTGTTATAACAGTCAAAGGAAACATGGAGCACTCCCTCCGTACTAAGGAGCACTCCGCGGCCCTTGCAGCGGAAGTACAGGGCGGCCTTATCAAGCCAAATACTACATCGGCAGTCAAGACCCCGGACACTGTCAAACGAGTCCGGACTACCCTGCAGAACGACAGTCTAGCTCGTCAGGAGCTTGATTAGCAATTCGGCCTCCGTCTCAGCCTCAACCGAATTGCGGCATATGTACCGCACATACATAACTACACACTAAAGATACCATGGGCAAAGATGGAGGCATATTAAAGGTAAAGTCCACAATATGGCTCGACCCTATCTGGACCCTCATATCCTATTTTTTCTTATTTTTTTTCAGGTTCCTTATAACCGACATCACCTTTCGATGGTACCAAGGACCCTTTTTCCAGGCCCCTTATG
This sequence comes from Aegilops tauschii subsp. strangulata, assembly GCF_002575655.3. Taxonomy (NCBI): domain Eukaryota; kingdom Viridiplantae; phylum Streptophyta; class Magnoliopsida; order Poales; family Poaceae; genus Aegilops; species Aegilops tauschii. The sequence continues at coordinate 383,131,863 of NC_053037.3, read as the reverse complement.
AAAACCCGATCGTTGATCCTCTCGAAGGATAATACACCAAGGAGAAAAGCAACGCAGACGTGTGGCAGAGTATCTAAAGGATCTTTAAAGATCACCTCTTCCTTTTTTAGGACCTGTACATACTTTCCCTTGTGCTTGGCATGTAAAATAGCCTCGATGGTTATCGCATTATTTGTACAAATACATTTTGACGTATCAATCAGACTATAATGGAAACAGTTTTTTCGCCCAACCTATTCGGTACTAGCTTATTTCTTAATCTGTATTCCCTCCTTTTCGTCTGATTGTCATGTACACCTCGGTACGACTTAAATCGCTAGGGCTCCATTCAACCACGTACATTGCTTAAAAATAAAATAAATCCACTTTTATAGTACAATTCAGCGTCCCGACTATAGCATTATATGCATCGGCTCCGAATCATGTCTTTGGTCAATAGTTGGGTTGCCCGGCTCCTGTGGTTACTGCCTTACGTTCTGCTCGTTCGGCTAAGGTAGTAAAGGGAGAACTACTGCGATTGTGTTTCTGGTTCATCCGGATAAACACCTCAGTAGAGAAGCCGAAAACTGACTGTCATGGTGCAGCGAGAGCTGGTCAACTATTCGGTGACTAAGTATAAATCTCTTGTGATTTTTTCCGTATTACGCGAAGGACTGGTCTTCACCTGGTCAGGCGTCTACAACACCCAAGTTCAGATAATCGAATAATACTAGGGGCTGCGCCTACAATTCCATTGTCAAACTCCTATGGCTAAGTGAGAGCGATAAAGCCACATAGTCTGATTGCCTGGTTCACTTCACTAACACCTCCTTCAAGGACCAAGCCGTTGGGTCAAGTGTGTTCAGGTGCTACACCGAACACCCCCGTACTACCTACGTGGGGGCTGAAGCCGACTACTGGCCAACTCTCAGATATCGTAAACGGCCGCACAGGAGGAATTTTTTGAGGTAAAAAAAGAAACATATTATACATAAGCCTTGTTTCATAATACAAAGTTCGGGCAGCATGGATACATTCATTCAAAAATAATGTCCTTCGAACATTCGCCCTCTACAATGCGGGATCCTTCCAGGACTTCATCAAAATACCGCTCCGACGTGCGGTGCTCTTTGCCTGCGGGTGGTCCCTCGGTTGCAAGCTTGACGGCATTCATCTTTGCCCACTGCACCTTGACACGGGCGAAGGCCATTCAGGCACCTTCAATACAGACCAACCGCTTTACGGCATCAAGCCGGGGGCAAGCATTGACTAGCCGCTTCACGAGCCCGAAGTAGCTGCTGGGTATGGGTTCGGCGGGCCAGAGATGGATTATAAAATCCCTCATAGCTAATCCGGCCACCCTATGCAGTTCGGTCAACTGTTTCAGCTGATCACTGAGGGGCACTGGATGCTCTAGCGCAAGGTACTGTGACCAGAACAACTTCTCCGTCGAGCTCCCCTCTTTGGCCCGAAAGAACTCCGCAGCATTAGCAATACTCTGGGGCAGATCCGCAAACGCTCCCGGAGAACTCCAAACCTGGGTCAGTAAGATGTACCTTCTCCTCACAAATTTGCTCTGCATATTAAAGGCCTTTCCCGCTGTGATCTGCTTTGCCTCTTGGATCTCCCGGTAGGCACCTTGGGCTTCAACTCGGGCCTCCTGCGTGGGCCTTAGCAAGTTCGGAATCTTGATCCGAAATCTTGCGCTCCAAGGACTCACATTTGCTTTATGGCATCCTTGAGCTCTTGCTGGACTTCCTCCACCCTTGGTTCATGTTTTTGGCGGGTGGCTCGTTCCTCCTCCGCTTCCTTCTTGGCTTTGGCCAGCGCGTTCTTGAGGGCCTCGACCTCAGACGCGTCAACTGTGAGCATAGTCATAAAACTCATTCAGATAACAAATCAGAGCTCATATCATTTCAGATATATTTCGGTCTCACATACATTGCTTTTCCTCCAATTTCCGCTTTAGTTCGGACACTTCGGCGGCATGGGAGGTTGCCGCTAACATCGAAGCATGTTTATCCAAATAGACATGTATGTTATCTCCTGCGAAGAATTATTCGATCCTCTATTCGACCTTTCTTTGCGAACGCCGAGCAGAGACTCAGGGGCTACTATCTATACACAGACATTCCTTTTACATATGCAAATAGCTAAAAAATATTACATCACATACCTCAAAGCCTGTTAGAAGGCTAGTATAGGCATCGTTCATTCCGTTTTAGCGGACCGAACCTTTTTAACCACCGTACCCATAAGGATACGATGTTCCTCCACAATGGAAGCGCTCTGAAGCGCTTCCCCCAGAGTGTCCGGCGCCTCCAGATTGACAGAGGTCGCCGGTGGAGTTGACGCGCCCCCTTCTTTCAAAGGAGGCTGCTCACCTGATTCCGGAGCTGTGCGGGTCTCCGGAATGACATTCGGTTGGGGCCGAATTGGGCATGGCCCCCGTCGCCAGTCTCCATGGGGGTCGGTTCCCCCATGTTTTCGGCAGCAGAGGTATTACCCTCTAGCGCCACCTTGACGGCTTCCCGCACCGCTCCATGACCCGGAAGGGTCCTTCGAGACAACACTTCGGTGTTGTCCGTAGCAGTGGGAGGGGAGGCCGACGGAGGCGACTCGCTCTCCATCATGTTCGGACCCAGCAAATTCCCAGAAGACGATGATCGTTGGGGGAGATCGCGAGCTGGACTGCAGCACGCAATTCAATGTGTTAGAATTGCAAGGCGTAAAACCAGATATATGTATAGTGTCCTTGAATACTTACGATCCGGCCAGGGGCACCACTCGGGGATGTCGTCGGCGTCCGATTCAGAATCATCCGTAAGGGAGATTCTCCCCTTCTTGGACGCCTCCGCCTCTAGATCCACGGAAGCCGCCCTTTTCTTGTTTCCCTCCTTAAGGGGAGAATTGCTCTCTTCCTCCTCCTCTTCATCTTCTTCATGAGAGGAGAGAGTTTTGGTATCTTCGGACACTACACGACGGCGGAGGCCACCTTTGGCCTCCTTGCCCTTCTTCTTGGCCTTCTTTTCCGGCGCCTGATACGGCGCCGGAACCAGCATCCTCGTTAATAGAGGTATGGCTGGGTCTTCGAGTAGCAGAGCCAGACATTGGATCCGCTCCGTCTTCTTCGTCCAGCCCTGTGGGAAGAATGGAAAGCTTAGTGTACTCCTTGGATCTATAAATTAAGGTTACCAGAAAACTTACGGGAGTGGCCGAATGAGTGCAGTCGAGGCCGAGGTCTTCGGTCGTTTTCGGCCACGACTTCTGGGCCTTGAAAAGCAGCTTCCATATGTCTTTGTGCATTGTGCCGAAGAACCACTGCAGGGTCCGGGGACTTGCCGGATCGAACTCCCACATATACAGAGTCCGGCGTTGGCAGGGGAGAATCCGGCAGAAAAGCATCACCTGGATCACGCTGGCAAGACTGGTGTTCTTGTCTATCATACTCTTGACGCGCTTCTGCAGTGTCATCACCTCATCGAATGACTCCCAATCCAGGCCCTTGTTGAGCCATGACGTAAGCCGCATTGGAGGCTCGGACTTGAACTCGGGAGTGGCGGCCCATTTGGCGCCACGGGGCTCCGTGATATAAAACCACTCCTGTTGCCATCCCTTCACTGTCTCCACGAAGGTACCCTTGGGCCAGGTGACGTTGGGAAGCTTGCACACCATGGCGCCGCCGCACTCCGCGTGTTGACCATCAACCACTTTCGGCTTCACATTGAAGACCTTGAGCCATAGGCCAAGGTGGGGGGGGGATGCGGAGGAATGCCTCACACACGACGAAGAATGCCGAAATGTTGAGGAAGGAATTCGGAGCTAGATTATGGAAATCTAGCCCGTAGTAAAACATGAGACCGTGGACGAAAGGATGGAGGGGAAACCCTAGTCCACGAAGGAAATGGAGGATGAACACTACTCTCTGTAACATCCCAAAATTCCAAATTTTGGAATGTTATATTAAATAGATAGATCTGATTGATTGTTTGATTGATTGACTGAAAGTGAGTGAAATTCGAAATCTTTTTGAAAGTTAAATGAGAGGGAATAAAAGGACTTTCCCAAACTTTCATTTCGCATTTTATGATCTACGTGAATTCAAATTCTTTTCACCACAAAACCCTGGAGAGAAGATGACATGACTTCTTCCATTTATTTAAATGAAAAGGGGTGTTGAAAATATTTGAATTTCATTTGAAAATATTTCAAATTCTGAAACTTTAAGCAACTCAATGATTTTCACGAGAGAAGATAATATGACTTCTTCAAAAATATATGAAATATGAGTTGGAAGTTTTAAAATAATTAAATTCAAAGTCCTTTTGAAATATTTTCAATTTGGAGTTATTTGGATTTTATTCAAATTATTTTTCTCCAAAATAAAAATATATGGAAAATAGGGTAACATGATTCCCTACATCAGAAAATTGGAGAGAAATAAATTTGAATTAATTTTGGTATTTTTAAAATGATTTTTATTGGATTTTACTAGAGCAGTAGCACTCTTTGCTTTATTTGAATTTGTGTGGATTTTATTTGAATCTAGAAAAATGTTCAGCTTGTAGGAAATCTTTTTCTGAAAATTTTGATATATTATATGCCTATAGTATTTTTATTTATTTAAGGTTTTCTTTATTTTCTTTGCGCTGTTTAAAAAAACTTTCCCCGCCGTCGACTGGGCCCGCCCAAGGCCCGACCGCAGCCGAGCAGCGCCGCCCCTCTCCTTCCCGAGCGGGAGTCCCGCTCGGGCACGCCGTCGTGCCGCCATGGGAGGCCGTGCCGCCTCCGGCCTCCTCCTCTCCCCTTCTCCAAGCCTCGCGCAGCCCCCCTCATAAAGCCGCGCCCCGGCTCCCTCTCTCTCTCTCCTTCGCATCGCGCCGCCCGCAATCGCCGGAGTTCGAGAACTCCGACAAGATCCGCCGCCGCCCCGTCGCCGCCACCGCACCCACCGCTCCACGCCGCCTCCTCCCGTGCCTTTCGCCGCCTTCCCCGACGACCGGAGCCGCCTCCCCGCGCGTAGCCGACGCTGTCGCCGCCGTTTTCTCCGTCGCCGGCGACTCCATCCGCCGCGGTAACCGCCGCCCTCCCCACGCCGTTGGTCTGGATCCAACGATCCAGATATTCCTGTTTTTTTCGTTTTGTTTTTATTTAGAGAACGTTCGCTGGTTAGAGTTAGAAAGCGAGCGTTCGCTCAGTAGGTTTTTCTTTTTTATTTTTATTTTCTGTCCAGGGACCTAATTGCAATTTGTTTTTCTTACAGAATAGCCCCTGGTTTTCAAACGTTCACATCTTTTTACTCATTTGTCCAAATCCAACGAAACCAACGCTCACTTCTTTGTTATGATCCTCTCTATCCAGTAAAACAACTTAAACATGTTTTTGAAAGTTTTAAAATTTGAATTCAAATAGATTTGTATTCAAACTTCGTTTGATCATAACTTGAGTTTTATAGCTCCGATTTAGTTGATTCTTTTTGCAAATCGAAGCTCTTGACCTAAACTTTCTGATAAGGCCAAATTCACATAATTTTGGTACTGTTAGAAATTGTTTTATGTTGCAAGAGTTATCTGCTTGGTTTTGATGTTTTCCGAACTGTCTTCTTCGTTCTTCCCGATCTTTTGAGTGATTGCTTATGTGTGGTTACTATTGCTTGCTCACGATAGACTGAATGGAGTGTGACGAGTAGAACTATCAAGAGTGATGAGTGTGAATCATCTTCATCAACATTTCAGGCAAGTTCACACTTTGATCATATCCCTTTCATACCCAGTTTTTATGCATTAGTATCACCCTCAAACATTGCATGAGTAGGACTGATAACATGTGGGTATTGGGAAGTAGTTGTTGAGGTAGGAACCTATTGGCCTGCATTCAAACCTTGGGAGTTACTTCTACGTTTGCTTATATTGCCATGCTATGCTCGTAGACGTGGATTGGGTTTGAGTGACTACATGATAGTTGTGAGATTGTTAATTAATGGTTAACTTAAGGTGGCTACTTAAATTCACATCTGGGTGGATTGAGGCACGTGGGGAACCCAGTGATTGCCTATATTTTTTGGAAATCCCGGGGTACCGTGTGATTCTCCTATGGACCGCCACCCAGGCTCAAAGGAATCATGAGATTTTTCATACTAGAAACTTCCGTGTGCAGCCACATGCAATTATGGGCTCTAGCATAGTTGATTAAGTCGTGTGAACTCTTACAGTGGTAGACTAGCAGATGTAGGGGAAAGTAGGTGTAACTGTCTACCCATCGTAAGGTGCTAACGCGTCTGAAAGACTGTGTCTCGGTCATCCGTTTCTCAAACACCATCTAGTGCGAGAAATCCAACGGAGGAGATCGAGTCTTGTGGGGAAAAGTGCACAAACCTATGCAGAGTGTAAAAACTAATCATGGTTAGCCGTGTCCCCGGTTATGGACAATCTTGAGTATCTGGTTCTTGGATTATCCTGTTGATCTCATCACGTTACTTAAATAATTTGTAGGGTTGTTAATGATTACTTTTAATTGGGATTGAGAGGGGGTTTACCTTCTCAATATTTTCAACCAACTTTGTAGTTAAATAAATTATATTCCTTTTGCAGTAGGGAAAATTGGCTTTTCGCAAAAACATTATAACCATAGAGCTTTCCACCAGCCATATATGCATGTAGTGATAGTTATTATTCATCATTATCCTATGGTGTGAATTTGCCAGTACATTCAATGTATTGACCCTTTGTGGCTGCAACGTCTCATGTTGCAGGATCTTACGACGAGTAAGTGATACGCTTGGGTTACGATTTTCTACACTCAACTTTGCAGTTGGTGTTGATGGGAATCCACAACCTTGTTACTTCCGCTTTATGGATTGAGGTAATAGTATTTACGTTAATTTATATATGTGATTTACCTCTGTTATAAATCCTCGAGTACAGTGTGTGTCAGCATACCGATCCAGGGATGACACTTAAGCATAGAGACTTGACCGTCTGAGGTCGGGTCGCTACAAGATGGTATCAGAGCACATGTTGACTGTAGGACGTGACCCTAGAAACTGGCAAGCACATAGGAAGGATTTTCTCAAAAACTTTCTTTTTCAAAAAGATCTTTTACCTCTCTTCTCTTCTGAGCTTATTCAAATAATCCCTTTTAGTGAGACCATATCCCTTTTCCCTTTTGACCACACGAAGATTCAGCTGATGGGGCCACTCCAAGAAGTACAAGATATCGGACAACCACGACCACTATAGAATGAAGGAGATTTTTACCGTGCATCTGAATAAAGGAAACTACAACAGTTGAAGACTCCGAAGACTAGGAGAATTTGAAGGCCCTAAAGATTTCCCAGATTTTTATGACCTAGGAAGGCTACCCTTATGGAACTTGGCAGATTAAGGAAGTTGTCAATACCCGAGATTAGGGTGTATCGGAGAAAGACCTGAACATGGAGAGTTAAAAAAATTCAAAGTTCTGTCAAGGAAAACCCTAAGGCAGGAGATATCCACTATGGAGAGATAGCTCATGGAAATGACAAGGACAGAAACACGGCTATCCATGATGTTATCGCCCGCTTATGCTATTGTCACCGTGCCGAGTTAAGCATGCGTATGCATGGAAGGATTGGATGGTAGAAGGCTGATGGAGCACCTATCAGCAAGATGAAGTTTTAACCTTAGCCGGTGTATCACTAGGATCTGGAGTGTTACATCAAGAAGTTAAGATGGACCTACAAGAAGCAGTATTTTATAAGGAAGCGTTTCGTGAAGAACTCAGGACCCAGAAGTTGAAAGTAGCCAAGCTAGAGGAGCAAAACCTCGAGATACCGGAGATACGTCCACTGAAGGACAGTAGGACTATGGTTCATGCCAAGGATGTTGAAATCTAGAAGTTTGGAACGCAATTATTAAAGGACGCCACGAGAGACTTCGCTTCAACAGAGAGGATCTGGCAAAAGGACTTGTGAAAGACAAGCATGATCGGAAGAAGCCATCGGAGACATGAACAAGACTTGAAGAGTTTGACGATGTTGAAGATTTATTGACCTTTAGAAGACCAAACCCGGTTATATACCTACGTTAGATGCGACGTTTGTGAGCTGTCATTTGTTTGATGTTTTTCGGACAACCACAAATAAAAATCTGTCTTTTCAAAACTATTGGTTGTGTTGTGTGTATCACTCTCTATCTCTCTTATCTCACCTCAAACCCATGGACCCAATAGAGGATGAATGGAGATGAACTCACAGTTCCGGGACCGATAAGTCAATTGGAGACGGACCGATGGCTTCAGAACATGGAGGATCACATGGAGAATAACCCTATAGCCGGAAAGGATATGACCCAGCATGCTCTTGAGTGCTTTGAAAGAGGTGCCACTACCTAGTAGAGGATGTACCAAACCATCAATGGATGGCAAGGAGTAACCACTTGGAAGGAATTTAAGTGGACTTTGTTAAAGTCTTGGCTTGTGTCCCAGAAATTGAGGCCTTATGGAAAGGATATGAAGAAACCTTGTGCATACAAGCTTTGTGGAGAAATAGGACACAACCATAAATAAAACAAGGACAATACCCTCATAATCGGAGGATTACCAAAGGAGTTAGCCGAGGATCTCAGGGAACTTCGGTTGGAGATTGTTCCCAAAGGTTTTGTTGCAGCAAGGGAAGTTCAGTCTACATTGTTGGAAAGCTCCGTGAAGCTCAGAAGGATGACACAGAGATTGCTGAGGTAAAAGAGAGGATGAGCAAAGGAAAGGCCAAAGGTTTTTGTAAGGATGAGCACGACACCTTATGGTTCGAGGACCGTGTATATGTGCCCAATAATGCAAAGATCAAGAAGTTAATACATCAGGAGGCTCATGACTCACCATACTCGATTCGCCCTAGAAACACCAAGATGTATTTGGATTTGAAGGAGCGTTTCTGGTGGACTGGTATGAAGAAGGATATTGCGGAGTATGTAGTCATAGGTGATGTATGCCAGAGAGTAAAGGCAGAGCATCAGAAGCCAGCAGGATTACTACCGCCTATGCCAATACCCGAATGGAAGTGGGATAAGCTTGGCATGGATTTCATTACCGGATTTCCCAGAACCCGATCGGGATATGATTCTATCTGGGTAGTAGTTGATTCTCTTGACCAAAGTGGCTCACGTTATCCCAGTGAAAACCACCGATACAAGTGCGAAGTTGGCCAAGATATATTTGACCAGGATCGTATGTCTGCATGGAGTTCCGAGGACCATCGTATCAGATAGAGGAACATAGTTTACCTCAAATGTAACGCCCCGGATCCGATGCGCCCGGTGTCTGCCAGTTATTCGTCGTTGTTGCCTTGTCATTTGCTTGCGTGTTCGTCTCATGCATCCGAGCATTTTCCCCGTTGTCCGTTTTGCAATCCGGCACTCCTTCCTCTCCGGCGCACCCCTCTTGTTTCTTTTCGTGAGCGGGTGTTGAACGTTCTCGGAATGGACCGAGTCTTGCCAAGTGGCCTTGTTATACCACCGGTAGACCACCTGTCAAGTTTCGTCCCATTCGGAGTCCGTTTGATGCCCCAACCGGATAACTATAGCGGCAGTATAGCCGGTCTATCGTCGGACGTTTTCGGGTCTCCGAAGACTGTCGCCGGGCTGCCCTTCTCTTCTTCCCCATTCTTTTCAGCCCGAGGCCTTCTACACAAATCACCTGCAGCCCACCTAGTTCCCCCCTCTGTCCGGAGCCGTCGGATAGAGATGCCCGAAAACCCCTCCAAAACCCTCAAACCCTAGTCCCTACCCTTTATATAGCAGCCCCCTTGCCATTTTTAGCCTTCTCCTCCCTCCTCCTTGAAACCCGCACCCCCCCAATCATCAGCCGCCGCCTCCTCCTTGTTTTCCGGTGCCGACCAGCCTCCCTCTGCCACTTGACGCTGCCCTAGTGGTCAGCCGCCACCGCGCCGTCGCCCTCCACCTCTCCCTGAGTGCCACGTCGCCCCCTGCCCCGTTCCCTCCACCGCAGGCCCGCCAGGACCCAGATCGGGCCCTGGGAAGCCCGCCCGAGCCCGTGCGCGCCGCCGTCTGCCCGATCCCGCAGGCACGCACACGCCTGGCTCGGGAGCTCCTCTGCCCGAGCTCCCCTCGCCGCGAACCCGCCGCCGGCGACCCGCGCCTCGCCGCCGACGACCACCCAGGCCCCTGCCGTCGGGTCTCCAGGTCGCCCTGCCCCGCCCCGACTCTCTCTCTTCTCCATTGCTCTCCCTCTCTCTCACGTCTCTCTCTCCCTTTGTACCAGGATTCGCCGCCGCCGCCCTGGGAAGCTTCGCCGACCCTCGCCCCCACCGGATCCGGCAAGAATCCGGCCGGATCCGCTCATTTTCGCTGCGCCGGCCCCTCCTGGCCTCCCTGCCGACCGGCGCCGGTGCCGCCTTGCCATGGACGCCTCCCTCCTGCTCAAGCGGGAGGAGGAGGACGAGCGCCCGCTCGGGCCTGCCTCAATCCCGTGGGCCCCGCCCGTGTCTGGCCCAGCCCAGGCCTCCCGTCCGGCCTGCCTGGCCTCCTCTTCACCTGGGCCGAAGCCCACGTGGTGAGATGCCCTATTCCCCGCCCAGGCGTCTTTTAGCTATCTAACGCTCAGTTTCCAGATCTGTTATTTCGACCAAGTCTTTTAATTCCAGCATCATATAGTCATTTTGTGAGGGTCATATCTCTATGTCCATGGTCCCGTGGCATGCATATAATATATCGTAATGTTCATTGAGAGATTCTCTACATTTCATTCCATTGTCCCATGTTTGTTTGAGCTCATCGTGATGCCCTAATCGTCGTTGCAAGACTGCTATGTGATGTTTACTGCTTCCTGTTAACAGAACTTAGTGTTTTATTATTTTTGTTGCATTTAATCTGTGCATCTTATGAGTATGAGCTCTACATGTGTTTTGGTCTATGTCATGCCATCTTTACAGTTGTGCTTTCCTTGTATTTTTGTAATCTCTGTGGTGACTAGCACAAGCATGCAAAGTAGCCTCCGTGATGTTGCTGATTTCTGTGACTTAAGTCATTTCTGCTAACTCAGAGTCTGTTATATTTTGTTGCCTTGTAAACCTGCTACTACAAGTCATTCTATGCATAATATGGAGATGTTCACTAAGGATGTTTTGTATATATTGTTGTAATTGATCCATCCCTGCCCCTGTTTGCAATTATGGAGTGCCATAGCATGTCTTAATCTTACTCTACTTTTGCTATAAAATGTTCCTGGCAGATTGTTTACGTGTTATTCAATTTTGCCAAGCTTGTTGTAGTTGGTCCATACATGCTATGTATTTGATCTTGCCATGGATAGCTTCATAAACATTCCATTTTGCTGTAGGTATGCTTGTTTTGTCATGCATTGCTTTGTGGTGAGTGCATCAAGATCACCAAGATGCCTTCATATTATAGTTTCTGCCATGCTCTGTTTTCTGCTGTCTGAAACCTGATAACGAAACTTGCTATGTTTACATGGTTGCCATCATATCTTCTGGTCCTTTTTGGCTTATGGTCAGCAAGGTACTTTTGTTCTATGCCATTAGTACATTCATGCCATGCCTTTGGTTGCCATGATATTTTCCTGTAGCATGTTGCTTGATAGCTCTAAACATTGCAACGTGATGTTATTTCTGTCATGTCCAGTAATTGCTGCCAAGTCTGTGAACCTGTTATTATTTGCAATCTTGCCATGTCCTTTTGAGTTTGTTCTAGTGATTTCTGGAGATAGCTCAGTGTTCATGTTTTGTTGTGCTTTACCTGTACACCATGCCAATGCCTTTTGTTTTCATGTTGAGTTGCTGTAGCATACTGTTTTGATGCTTTCTAGGTGCCTAGTTGCTGTTTTGGACAGATTGTTGCTATATATTGTTTGGAGTGTATGTGTTGTACCGTTGCTCCGTTTTGAGCATGCCCTAGTGGTCAGCCGCCACCGCGCCATCGCCCTCCACCTCTCCCTGCGTGCCACGTCGCCCCCTGCCCCGTTCCCTCCACCGCAGGCCCGCCAGGACCCAGATCGGGCCCCGGGAAGCCCGCCCGAGCCCGTGCGCGCCGCCGTCCGCCCGATCCTGCAGGCACGCACACGCCTGGCTCGGGAGCTCCTCTGCCCGAGCTCCCCTCGCCACGACCCCGCCGCGGGCGACCCGCGGCTCGCCGCCGACGACCACCCAGGCCCCTGCCGTCGGGTCTCCAGGTCGCCCTGCCCCGCCCCGACTCTCTTTCTTCTCCATTGCTCTCCCTCTCTCTCACGTCTCTCTCCCTTTGTACCAGGATCCGCCGCCGCCGCCCTGGGAAGCTTCGCCGACCCTCGCCCCCACCGGATCCGGCAAGAATCCGGCCGGATCCGCTCATTTTCGCTGCGCCGGCCCCTCCTGGCCTCCCTGCCGACCGGCGCCGGTGCCGCCTTGCCATGGCCGCCTCCCTCCTGCTCAAGCGGGAGGAGGAGGACGAGCGCCCGCTCGGGCCTGCGTCAGCCCCGTGGGCCCCGCCCGTGTCTGGCCCAGCCCAGGCCTCCCGTCCGGCCTGCTTGGCCTCCTCTTCACCTGGGCCGAAGCCCACGTGGTGAGATGCCCTATTCCTCGCCCAGGCGTCTTTTAGCTATCTAACGCTCAGTTTCCAGATCTGTTATTTCGACCAGGTCTTTTAATTCCAGCATCATATAGTCATTTTGTGAGGGTCATATCTCTGTGTCCATGGTCCCGTGGCATGCATATAATATATCGTAATGTTCATTGAGAGATTCTCTACATTTCATTCCATTGTCCCATGTTTGTTTGAGCTCATCGTGATGCCCTAATCGTCGTTGCAAGACTGCTATGTGATGTTTACTGCTTCCTGTTAACAGAACTTAGTGTTTTGTTATTTTTGTTGCATTTAATCTGTGCATCTTCTGAGTATGAGCTCTACATGTGTTTTGGTCTATGTCATGCCATCTTTACAGTTGTGCTTTCCTTGTATTTTTGTAATCTCTGTGGTGACTAGCACAAGCATGCAAAGTAGCCTCTGTGATGTTGCTGATTTCTGTGACTTAGTCATTTCTGCCAAGTCCGAGTCTGTTATATTTTGTTGCCTTGTAAACTTGCTGCTACAAGTCATTCTATGCATAATATGGAGATGTTCACTAAGGATGTTTTGTATATATTGTTGTAATTGATCCATCCCTGCCCCTGTTTGCAATTATGGAGTGCCATAGCATGTCTTAATCTTGCTCTACTTTTGCTATAAAATGTTCCTGGCAGACTGTTTACGTGTTATTCAATTTTGCCAAGCTTGTTGTAGTTGGTCCATACATGATATGTATTTGATATTGCCATGGATAGCTTCATAAACATGCCATCTTGCTGTAGGTATTCTTGTTTTGTCATGCATTGCTTTGTGGTGAGTGCATCAAGCTCACCAAGATGCCTTCATATTATAGTTTCTGCCATGCTCTGTTTTCTGCTGTCTGAAACCTGATAACGAAACTTGCTATGTTTACATGGTTGCCATCATATCTTCTGGTCCTTTTTGGCTTATGGTCAGCAAGGTACTTTTGTTCTATGCCATTAGTACATTCATGCCATGCCTTTGGTTGCCATGATATTTTCCTGTAGCATGTTGCTTGATAGCTCTAAACATTGCAACGTGATGTTATTTCTGTCATGTCCAGTAATTGCTGCCAAGTCTGTGAACCTGTTATTATTTGCAATCTTGCCATGTCCTTTTGAGTTTGTTCTAGTGATTTCTGGAGATAGCTCAGTGTTCATGTTTTGTTGTGCTTCATCTGTACATCATGCCCATGCCTTTTGGTTTCATGTTGAGTTGCTGTAGCATATTGTTTTGATGCTTTCTAGGTGCCTAGTTGCTGTTTTGGACAGATTGTTGCTATATATTGTTTGGAGTGTATGTGTTGTACCGTTGCTCCGTTTTGAGCATGCCCTTTATGAAACTTGCTTAGCTTTGCATGTAGTCTCATATTATCATGTTGCATCCTTGTTTTGAGGTGTTTGCTTGATGTTTGTATGCATTTTGCATCAATGTCATGTTTAACTTGTTTTGCTCATATCTTCTAGGCCGTAGCTCCGAATCTAATGAACTTTATATGTAACTTGACTAGAATTTCGTGTAGATCATCATGGTGCTCTTTAACTTGCTGTTTAACAACTTGAATATAAGGTTTATTCAGTTCTGGACCAATTTCGATATTTGCATATGAGGACTTACCGGATTTGTTATATGTTGTTTCCGGCCTCATTTCAACTTGCTTTGATGTGTTGTTCTAGTATGCATCATCTTTTGACATGAGTAGCTTCATATAGACTTGTCATGCATCATACTTGGTTGAGCATCATGCCTTGTTCATTGTGTAGTGTGTTTACCTTGTTGTGTGCTTCTTCTCGATAGTTCCCGTGTCGTTGCGATCGTGAGGATTCGTTCGTCTTCGTGGCTTCATCTTCTTCATGGATTCGTTCTTCTTCCTAGCGGGATTTCAGGCAAGATGACCGTCACCTTGGATCTCATTACTATCATTGCTATGCTAGCTGCTTCGTTCTTTCACTATGCTGCGCTACCTATCACTTGCTCTTCAAGCCTCCCAAATTGCCATGAACCTCTAACCTTTTGCTACCCTTCCTAGCAAACCGTTGTTTGGCTATGTTACCGCTTTGCTCAGCCCCTCTTATAGCGTGCTAGCTGCAGGTGAAGATGAATATTGCTCCATGTTGGATTATGTTTATGTTGGGATATCACAATATTTCTTATATTATTAATGCATCTATATACTTGGTAAAGGGTGGAAGGCTCGGCCTTATGCCTGGTGTTTTGTTCCACTCTTGCCGCCCTAGTTTTCGTCATACCGGTGTTATGTTCCTTGATTTTGCGTCCCTCATACGGTTGGGTGATTTATGGGACCCCCTTGACAGTTCGCTTTGAATAAAACTCTTCCAGCAAGGACCAACCTTGGTTTTACATTTGCCTCACCTAGCCTTTTTCCCTTGGGAGTCGCGCTCTCGAGGGTCATCTTTATTTACCCCCCCGGGCCAGTGCTCCTTCGAGTGTTGGTCCAACCTGTCAGTCGCCGGTGGCCACCAGGGGCAACTCTGGTCTGGCCTACCGGAAGCTTGGACAATCCGGTGTGCCCTGAGAACGAGATATGTGCAGCTCCTATCGGGATTGTCGGCACATCGGGCGGCTTTGCTGGTCTTGTTTTACCATTGTCGAAATGTCTTGTAACCGGCATTCCGAGACTGATCGGGTCTTCCCGGGAGAAGGAATATCCTTCGTTGGCCGTGAGAGCTTATAATAGGCTAAGTTGGGACACCCCTGCAGGGTATTATCTTTCGAAAGCCGTGCCCGCGGTTATGTGCCAGATGGGAATTTGTTAATATCCGGTTGTAGAGAACTTGACACTGGACCTTTATTAAAATACATCAACCGCGTGTGTAGCCGTGATGGTCTCTTCTCGGCGGAGTCTGGGAAGTGAACACGGTTTCTTGGTTATGTCTGACGTAAGTAGGAGTTCAGGATCACTTCTTGATCATTGTTAGTTTCACGACTGTTCCTTTGCTTCTCTTCTCGCTCTCATTTGCGTAAGTTAGCCACCATACATTGCTTAGACGTTGCTGCAACCTCACCACCTTATCCATTCCTTTTCCATTAAGCTTTGCTAGTCTTGATACCCATGGTAATGGGATTGCTGAGTCCTCATGGCTCACAGATTACTACAACACCAGTTGGAGGTACAGGTTATGCGATGATCATGATGTGAGAGTGATGTTTACTTGTTTTGGAGTTCTTCTTATGCTTCTTCTTCGATCAGGGGATAGGTTCCAGGTCGGCAGCCTGGGCTAGCAGGGTGGATGTCGTTGGAGTTTCTGTTTGTGTTTCATCCGTAGTCGGATGTTGATCTTATGTATTATGTATTGTTGTATTCTTGCGGCATGTGTATGCCTTGTATGTATCCCCATATATTATGTAATGTTGATGTAATGATATCCACCTTGCAAAAGCGTTTCAATATGCGGGTCTATCCTTGGTGGGACCTTCGAGTTCCTTTAGGATAGGGCCGCATATTGGGCGTGACAAGTTGGTATCAGAGCCTCGACCGACCCTAGGAGCCCCCTTGTTTGATCGTGTAGTTTGGCCGTTGTTGAGTCTAGAAGAAAACTGTTTTTCTGAGTCTAGTTATATCGGAGAGTAGGAATTCTTTTTACTCCTCTGCCCCTTCGTCGCTCTGGTGAGAAATCTTGACGTAGGTATTTTGAACTATTCCTCTTCCCCTTCAAATTTTTTTAGGATCTCGCGGTTAGTTTTCGTTCGTTGTCCATCCTCTTTTCAATCCGGCGCATCTCTCTTCGAGTGTTTTCGATCCTCGTCATCTTTTGCTAGATTAGTCCTCATCTCTTTTGAACCGATGTCGTTTTCCCTGTCCGAAGTTGTCCTTGTTTTTCCTACCCGCCCTCCCTTCTTCTTCTCGGAACCGGAGTCTGTAATCGAGTATCCATTCTACTCGTGCGAAATCTTTGCATTCTCTCCTCAATTATTTCAACCGGTGCTTTTCTCTTCAAAGTTATTCGTAGATTTCCCCTTCCAAGTTGCCGTTGCTTTTCCTGCCCTCCCACCCCTTTTATTCCCGGAGTCTGAGTCTCTTTCGAGCAGCAATTTCATTCGTGCGGAGCCTCTTCAGTCCTTCCTCAATTATTTCAATCGGTGAATTTTCGTCTCGTTTGACATTCTTCATCTCTTTTCTTCTCTAGTGGATTCAATCCCAATTTTTTCGGTAGTGATTATATTCTTTCCTCGGCCCAAATGTTTCCCGTTGCTCGTTCCCCTCTCGTCTTTTAATCGTTCCGGAGTGATGAAGACAGCTCAGGAGATTCGTCTGTGTTCGAATTAATTCGAGGTTGTCACCTCATTCTAATATTTCAATTGTTCTGGTGCATCATCTATCTCTTCAACAATCCTTTTTCAACAGTGTTTCTTTCTAGTGGGCCCTAACCCACAGGTCTTTTCCCAGGATCTTACCTGACTCGTCTAATTTCCCGGAGCTATTCTCAAATCCTTTTCGAAGTTTGACGTAAGGATGAATTTCATCAGTCAGACGCTTTTCCAATTTAAAATTATTTTCATTGTTGGTTCAACCTCTTCGCTTTTCATTCTCCCGGAGTATCTCAACAATTTTGGGTGTTCTTTCTCGTCGTCATTCTCAACATCTGAGAACCGAAGTAGAGTTTTCCTCTAAATCTTTTCCGTTCTCTCGAAGATTCGTGGTTCTACTTCATGTTATCCTCTCAAATTATTTCGTTTGCCAGAAATTCTTTTCTTATCCATCCGGAGTATTTCAGGAGTTGCTTTCTCTCTCGATCATCGGAAGGCCATCTGTTCAGAATATTTCTTCGTTCTAAGTTTTCAAATCCGTTCTCCGATTTTTCTATATTCATGCCTTTTCGTTCGTCTCCATATCCTTCCGGTGCTTCGTTCAAGTATGCTTTAATCAGCTCGCGATCTTCTCTTTCAATTGCATCTTGATTCCCTCATGTATATTCGTGCTTTTCCTATTTTTTCCCGGTGAGTCATTCTCCTTCGTCATTCTCGTCGCTCATCTCTTCTTTTCGGAGATTGTTCATCTTATCACATTCTCGGTTCAAAGTGTTTTCATCTTTTCTTTCCGGAGTTCTAAGCTTCTCGCCGATTTCGTCGCGTACCCCCATCCAAATCATCGCAAGGATTTAATCTTATCCCTTTCATCCTTCAATTTTATCTCGGCATTCTTTTTGTTACCAAAATTCTTCACGGTGGGCTCGTCATGATTTAATTCATTCCTCAAGTGTTCATCAAGATTCTTATCGAAGGAGCTCAAGTACCTTTCCTTCTTGCTTTTCGAAGTGCAATTAAATTCTCCGTATTCGTTTGAAGTGGAGTTTTGCATTTCTTCGTTCTTCTCAGCTATCCAATCATTTCCGTTTGTGGCTGGTTATCACCCTATGATCTGGAGATGTTATCCATAAGTCCACAACAAGCTTATTCTTTTCGTTGTTGATTTTTCTCAACAACTCTGTTCAACCCTTTCTTCTAAGGTTGCTTTCTATTTCGTTCATTCAATCTTATCAAGCTCGTGTTCTATTCCTCCATGTTTCAGCCGGAGTACTGCCTAAATCCTTTCAGTCTATTCGCTTCTTATATCGTTCTAACCGGAGTGGTTGCTTAGTCTATTCGATTCCGTGAGCTTTTAATTCTCGTCGTTCTCGTCGTTCCTCTCTTCTTCTCGAGTGCTCTCGATTCTTTGTTTTTTCTCTTGCGTTCTTATTTCACCTCATTCCTTTTTCCTTCCGTCTCGGTCCTAAGATCTCGGGACGAGATCTCTTGTTAGTGGAGGAGTGTTGTAACGCCCCGGATCCGATGCGCCAGGTGTCTGCCAGTTATTCGTCGTTGTTGCCTTGTCATTTGCTTGCGTGTTCGTCTCATGCATCCGAGCATTTTCCCCGTTGTCCGTTTTGCAATCCGGCACTCCTACCTCCTCCGGCGCACCCCTGTTGTTTCTTTTCGTGAGCGGGTGTTGAACGTTCTCGGAATGGACCGATTCTTGCCAAGTGGCCTTGTTATACCACCGGTAGACCACCTGTCAAGTTTCGTCCCATTCGGAGTCCGTTTGATGCCTCAACCGGATAACTATAGCGGCAGTATAGCCGGTCTATCGTCGGACGTTTTCGGGTCTCCGAAGACTGTCGCCGGGCTGCCCTTCTCTTCTTCCCCTTTCTTTTCAGCCCGAGGCCTTCTACACAAACGACCTGCAGCCCACCTAGTTCCCCCCTCTGTCCAGAGCCGTCGGATAGAGATGCCCGAAAACCCATCCAAAACCCTCAAACCCTAGTCCCTACCCTTTATATAGCAGCCCCCTTGCCATTTTTGGCCTTCTCCTCCCTCCTCCTCGAAACCCGCACCCCCCAATCATCAGCCGCCGCCACCTCCTTGTTTTCCGGCGCCGACCAGCCTTCCTCTGCCACTTGGCACTGCCCTAGTGGTCAGCCGCCACCGCGCCATCGCCCTCCACCTCTCCCTGCGTGCCACGTCGCCCCCTGCCCCGTTCCCTCCACCGCAGGCCCGCCAGGACCCAGATCGGGCCCCGGGAAGCCCGCCTGAGCCCGTGCGCGCCACCGTCCGCCCGATCCTGCAGGCACGCACACGCCTGGCTCGGGAGCTCCTCTGCCCGAGCTCCCCTCGCCACGACCCCGCCGCCGGCGACCCGCGGCTCGCCGCCGACGACCACCCAGGCCCCTGCCGTCGGGTCTCCAGGTCGCCCTGCCCCGCCCCGACTCTCTTTCTTCTCCATTGCTCTCCCTCTCTCTCACGTCTCTCTCTCCCTTTGTACCAGGATCCGCCGCCGCCGCCCTGGGAAGCTTCGCCGACCCTCGCCCCCACCGGATCCGGCAAGAATCCGGCCGGATCCGCTCATTTTCGCTGCGCCGGCCCCTCCTGGCCTCCCTGCCGACCGGCGCCGGTGCCGCCTTGCCATGGCCGCCTCCCTCCTGCTCAAGCGGGAGGAGGAGGACGAGCGCCCGCTCGGGCCTGCGTCAGCCCCGTGGGCCCCGCCCGTGTCTGGCCCAGCCCAGGCCTCCCGTCCGACCTGCTTGGCCTCCTCTTCACCTGGGCCGAAGCCCACGTGGTGAGATGCCCTATTCCTCGCCCAGGCGTCTTTTAGCTATCTAACGCTCAGTTTCCAGATCTGTTATTTCGACCAGGTCTTTTAATTCCAGCATCATATAGTCATTTTGTGAGGGTCATATCTCTGTGTCCATGGTCCCGTGGCATGCATATAATATATCGTAATGTTCATTGAGAGATTCTCTACATTTCATTCCATTGTCCCATGTTTGTTTGAGCTCATCGTGATGCCCTAATCGTCGTTGCAAGACTGCTATGTGATGTTTACTGCTTCCTGTTAACAGAACTTAGTGTTTTGTTATTTTTGTTGCATTTAATCTGTGCATCTTCTGAGTATGAGCTCTACATGTGTTTTGGTCTATGTCATGCCATCTTTACAGTTGTGCTTTCCTTGTATTTTTGTAATCTCTGTGGTGACTAGCACAAGCATGCAAAGTAGCCTCTGTGATGTTGCTGATTTCTGTGACTTAGTCATTTCTGCCAAGTCCGAGTCGGTTATATTTTGTTGCCTTGTAAACTTGCTGCTACAAGTCATTCTATGCATAATATGGAGATGTTCACTAAGGATGTTTTGTATATATTGTTGTAATTGATCCATCCCTGCCCCTGTTTGCAATTATGGAGTGCCATAGCATGTCTTAATCTTGCTCTACTTTTGCTATAAAATGTTCCTGGCAGACTGTTTACGTGTTATTCAATTTTGCCAAGCTTGTTGTAGTTGGTCCATACATGATATGTATTTGATATTGCCATGGATAGCTTCATAAACATGCCACCTTGCTGTAGGTATTCTTGTTTTGTCATGCATTGCTTTGTGGTGAGTGCATCAAGCTCACCAAGATGCCTTCATATTATAGTTTCTGCCATGCTCTGTTTTCTGCTGTCTGAAACCTGATAACGAAACTTGCTATGTTTACATGGTTGCCATCATATCTTCTGGTCCTTTTTGGCTTATGGTCAGCAAGGTACTTTTGTTCTATGCCATTAGTACATTCATGCCATGCCTTTGGTTGCCATGATATTTTCCTGTAGCATGTTGCTTGATAGCTCTAAACATTGCAACGTGATGTTATTTCTGTCATGTCCAGTAATTGCTGCCAAGTCTGTGAACCTGTTATTATTTGCAATCTTGCCATGTCCTTTTGAGTTTGTTCTAGTGATTTCTGGAGATAGCTCAGTGTTCATGTTTTGTTGTGCTTCATCTGTACATCATGCCCATGCCTTTTGGTTTCATGTTGAGTTGCTGTAGCATATTGTTTTGATGCTTTCTAGGTGCCTAGTTGCTGTTTTGGACAGATTGTTGCTATATATTGTTTGGAGTGTATGTGTTGTACCGTTGCTCCGTTTTGAGCATGCCCTTTATGAAACTTGCTTAGCTTTGCATGTAGTCTCATATTATCATGTTGCATCCTTGTTTTGAGGTGTTTGCTTGATGTTTGTATGCATTTTGCATCAATGTCATGTTTAACTTGTTTTGCTCATATCTTCTAGGCCGTAGCTCCGAATCTAATGAACTTTATATGTAACTTGACTAGAATTTCGTGTAGATCATCATGGTGCTCTTTAAATTGCTGTTTAACAACTTGAATATAAGGTTTATTCAGTTCTGGACCAATTTCGATATTTGCATATGAGGACTTACCGGATTTGTTATATGTTGTTTCCGGCCTCATTTCAACTTGCTTTGATGTGTTGTTCTAGTATGCATCATCTTTTGACATGAGTAGCTTCATATAGACTTGTCATGCATCATACTTGGTTGAGCATCATGCCTTGTTCATTGTGTAGTGTGTTTACCTTGTTGTGTGCTTCTTCTCGATAGTTCCCGTGTCGTTGCGATCGTGAGGATTCGTTCGTCTTTGTGGCTTCATCTTCTTCATGGATTCGTTCTTCTTCCTAGCGGGATTTCAGGCAAGATGACCGTCACCTTGGATCTCATTACTATCATTGCTATGCTAGCTGCTTCGTTCTTTCACTATGCTGCGCTACCTATCACTTGCTCTTCAAGCCTCCCAAATTGCCATGAACCTCTAACCTTTTGCTACCCTTCCTAGCAAACCGTTGTTTGGCTATGTTACCGCTTTGCTCAGCCCCTCTTATAGCGTGCTAGCTGCAGGTGAAGATGAATATTGCTCCATGTTGGATTATGTTTATGTTGGGATATCACAATATTTCTTATATTATTAATGCATCTATATACTTGGTAAAGGGTGGAAGGCTCGGCCTTATGCCTGGTGTTTTGTTCCACTCTTGCCGCCCTAGTTTTCGTCATACCGGTGTTATGTTCCTTGATTTTGCGTCCCTCATACGGTTGGGTGATTTATGGGACCCCCTTGACAGTTCGCTTTGAATAAAACTCTTCCAGCAAGGACCAACCTTGGTTTTACATTTGCCTCACCTAGCCTTTTTCCCTTGGGAGTCGCGCTCTCGAGGGTCATCTTTATTTACCCCCCCGGGCTAGTGCTCCTTCGAGTGTTGGTCCAACCTGTCAGTCGCCGGTGGCCACCAGGGGCAACTCTGGTCTGGCCTACCGGAAGCTTGGACAATCCGGTGTGCCCTGAGAACGAGATATGTGCAGCTCCTATCGGGATTGTCGGCACATCGGGCGGCTTTGCTGGTCTTGTTTTACCATTGTCGAAATGTCTTGTAACCGGCATTCCGAGACTGATCGGGTCTTCCCGGGAGAAGGAATATCCTTCGTTGGCCGTGAGAGCTTATAATGGGCTAAGTTGGGACACCCCTGCAGGGTATTATCTTTCGAAAGCCGTGCCCGCGGTTATGTGCCAGATGGGAATTTGTTAATATCCGGTTGTAGAGAACTTGACAATGGACCTTTATTAAAACGCATCAACCGCGTGTGTAGCCGTGATGGTCTCTTCTCGGCGGAGTCTGGGAAGTGAACATGGTTTCTGGGTTATGTCTGACGTAAGTAGGAGTTCAGGATCACTTCTTGATCATTGTTAGTTTCACGACCGTTCCTTTGCTTCTCTTCTCGCTCTCATTTGCGTAAGTTAGCCACCATACATTGCTTAGACGCTGCTGCAACCTCACCACCTTATCCATTCCTTTCCCATTAAGCTTTGCTAGTCTTGATACCCATGGTAATGGGATTGCTGAGTCCTCATGGCTCACAGATTACTACAACACTAGTTGCTGGTACAGGTTATGCGATGATCATGACGTGAGAGCGATATTTACTTGTTTTGGAGTTCTTCTTCTGCTTCTTCTTCGATCAGGGGATAGGTTCTAGGTCGGCAGCCTGGGCTAGCAGGGTGGATGTCGTTGGAGTTTCTGTTTGTGTTTCATCCGTAGTCGGATGTTGATCTTATGTATGATGTATTGTTGTATTCTTGCGGCATGTGTATGCCTTGTATGTATCCCCATATATTATGTAATGTTGATGTAATGATATCCACCTTGCAAAAGCGTTTCAATATGCGGGTCTATCCTTGGTGGGACCTTCGAGTTCCTTTATGATGGGGACGCATATTGGGCGTGACATCAAAGTTTTGGAATTAGCTGCACCAGACTTTTGGTACTAGGCTAGAGTTCAGTACAGCCTTTCATCCGCAGACAGATGGATAGACCGAGAGAGTCAATCAGATTCTGGAGGACATGTTGAGAGCGTGTGCGCTATATTATGGATCTAGTAGGGATGATAGTCTACCTTACGCGGAGATTCTCATACAACAACAGTTACCAAGCCAGTTTGAAGATGGCCCCTTTTGAAGCTTTGTATGGGAGAAGGAGCCAGACACCGTTGATGTGGGATGAAGTTGGAGACCGTCAGTTGTTTGGACCAAATGTGATCAAGGAGTCAGAAGAGAATGTTAAGTTGATTCGAGATAGACTGAAGGTAGCTCAGTCCTCGGAAGAAGAGTTATGCAGACTCAAAAAAGCAAGGAGGTAGTCGATGAAATTGGAGACAGAGCATGTCTTTGTGTGTCCCCTCTGCGAGGAGTTAAACGATTTGGAGTTAAGGGAAAGTTAGCCCCGAGATTTGTACGACCATACCGAGTTTTGGAGCGTATGGGAGAAGTGGCCAACAAGTTGGAGTTACCCGAAGGACTGTCAGGAGTTCATGATGTGTCGTGGAATTGTCACAGCAGATGTCCTTGAGCTTGGACTTAGTCGTGGAGCCATCGCAACTAGGAAGCTTGAAGGGGTTATGCGGGACAAGGAACACGAGGATTTATACTGGTTCGGCCCCTTACGGTGAAGGTAAAAGCCTACGTCCAGTTTGAGGTGTTATTGGTTAGGGTTATGATCGTCGGGGAGCTAAACAGCTATGCCCGACTCTCGATCAGATTGTTGTAGCCCCTAAACCGCTGTTGGGTCCTCCCCTTATATAGGGAGGCTGACGCCCAGCAGCCCTTAGAGTCCCGGCCGGCTCATAAGAGCGTCCGGCTCGGACTCTAAACAATACCCGCCTTACACTACAAGTCTACTATAACAATGATTTGTAACTACAGGCTTTAAGCCATATCCGGGTCTCAGCCCATCTCTAGCCCATTATCTTGATACTTAGCTCCGGGCTTCTGGCAATGACCCTTAGAATAACCCGGCCCTCCTGGCGGGTGACTCCAAGGTCTATATCCTCAACATTAGGCCCCAGATTGACTTGAGCCGGCTCGTGTCAATCTTCAACTCTGCAGACAGAAAAAATCTCCGGCTTACCATTCATGTGAAGGCCATAACCCGGAGTGACATCATCCTCTGGACTCCGGATAATCCGCCGTGACGTCATCCTCCATTAAGTCCGTTTTTTACTCCGCCAGATCCGCAACGGATCTTTGCCTTTACTGTTATTCCGAAAATCGAGGCGCCGTGAGGGGGAGATAACCACGCCGTGGCCTCCTTGAATCCCGCGCCCACTTATGACTCTGCCTTATAAATAGGTCGGCCCAGCACTTTCTTCTCACGCTCTCCTTCTTCCTCCTCGCGCCGTCGCTCCTCTGCTCGAGCTCCGCCACTGCCGCCGCCGTCGCGCCCCTGGTCTTCATCAACCCGGCCGCTGCATCACCCTGATTCGGACCAGACTCACGGCAACGACCTCCGCTCTTTCCAACTCCGGTGAGTCTCCCCTGCCCTGTCAGACAGATCTACGGTAGGGTTCATCTTATGTTCTTCGCGTTCATCACCATTTCCGCAAACCTCAGTAGCTCTTGTAGCCACCACACTCGGTTGATCTTTTATCTTGCGTAAAGTCAGTGCGGTAGACGTTTGGGATCCATTTCACCTGCAAAAACCTTCTTCTTACTGCATAAGAACCATGTTCAATCCTCAAGAACTTCTTCTGCCTCTGTTTTTTAGGTCTAGAAATTTTTCATTTCACCCGACCCTTTTGATCCAAAAAAGCTACTGCAACATGTGAAATCTGTTTTACCACACTTAGTAAAAACTGCATCCCTTGAATCTTGGCGGCTTATATTTCCGACTTAAAGAAAACATGCGCCGTAGGACTTTCCGGTTTAAAGAAAACCATGCTCTGTAGAATCCTCCGGCTTAACCGCAGTAAACCTTAGATGACCAAATGCTCCTCCGGCTTAGATAACTCCCCGTATCTTGAATATATATCATTAGTCCCCTTTCTGAGCCGCCACCTCAGTTTGAACAATAGTTCTCCGGCTTATAATTAATCCGGATACTTTTCTCTTTATCATAGACCACCAACCGTCACCATGCCTCCCAAGGCTCCCATCACTTGCAACTGGATGAGATCCAACGTCACTGATGACACCCTGGACAACTTTGTTAAGTCCGGATATCTGCCCAAGAAGGAAGTGATGTCCTACCGTGCCCCTGATCCGTCGGAAGAAAGACCACAGCCGAAGGACGGGGAGGTAGTGATCTTTGCGGACCACATGAGCCGGGGCTTCGCACCGCCCGGCTCAAAATTCTTCCGGGACGTGCTCAACTTTTTTGATCTTCGGCCTCAGGATATAGGTCCCAATTCCGTATCCAACATCTGCACCTTCCAAGTCTTTTGTGAAGTATACCTTGGAGAGGAACCCAGTTTGCTGCTTTTCAGAGAACTGTTCTACCTAAACCGCCAGAACGAGTGCGCGGACGGGCCAAGTCTGGAATTAGGCGGCATCTCCATCCAACGGCGCAGGGACTGTCTATTCCCTTACGCAGAGCCGCCAAGTCACCCCAAGGACTGGAATATGACTTGGTTCTACTGCCAAGACACGTCCCCGGCTGACGAGAGCCCGCTGCCCGGCTTTCGCCCAACCCGCCTAGAGCCGACTCATCCGTTATCCGACAAGCTGACTGCCGCGGAACGCCAGCCTCTGCTTCCAACGATCAACAAGATCAAAGCTCTGCTAGGCAACGGTCTGAACGGAATAGACCTGGTCCGGGTCTGGATCTCATGGCGGGTGATCCCATTGAGCCGTCGCCCCGGCTTAATGTGTG
The DNA here is from genome assembly GCF_002575655.3 of Aegilops tauschii subsp. strangulata. Taxonomy (NCBI): domain Eukaryota; kingdom Viridiplantae; phylum Streptophyta; class Magnoliopsida; order Poales; family Poaceae; genus Aegilops; species Aegilops tauschii. The sequence goes on along the minus strand of NC_053037.3, from coordinate 383,105,842 downwards.
AGTATACCGGGCGAAAGGATGACCCGTAGAGGCACAGTCGCAATGATCTTCCAGAAGACGTTGCAGAAGAAGAAACCAAGGCTCTATTAAACGAGAGCCTGGCAGACTGTGGAAGAACCGGGCTAGCCCCGTTCTGCAAGACCAATCCAGCCCCAGCGGTAAGCCGCTGACCTTAACCTTTCCACTTCTTTTACATGTCACCTTGCTCTGAATCATTTTAAGAGTTCATTACTGTATTTCTCAGGCTGATGATAAATTCTGGCGGGTCAAGTATGACCATGAGGCGGCCAAGAAGGCCAGGAAGGCGAAGAAAGCCGCCAAGAAAGCCGCCCCTCGCAAAAAGGGAAGCAGACCCACTGCTTCGGAGCTACTGCAATTAAGCGATAGCTCCGAGTCAGAGGTAACACTTAAACCTTTAAACTCTTGCCATATTTGTTGTTCATTGCTGTCCGCCTTATCCACATTTTGCTTATTGACAGGATGACACCGGCGCCAGTAACCCGGTGATTGAAGAGGTAACATCATTTTCCTCCGACTCGGAGCCTTTACCACAGCTGAAAGTCCGAAAAGTAACCCGGAAAGTAAGCTTTTCTCATCCATTAGCTCATCAAGACCCTCAATTTCTTCTGAAGCAACAGGTTCACGAAAGCCGGCGTCACACCCGGGCCCGCAAAGACACCGATCTCTCCGCCGGGTTACCCGACGCAACAAGGAAGCGTCGCACTGAGGGTTTTTCTCATCTGTACCCTTTTCATCCGTTGGCGGGTGTCATCCGTCAGCCACTCAACTCTTCTGACTCCAATTATCAGGAGACCTCCCCCTCTTCGGGTGACTCCATGCAGTCAAGTCTGCCGGCCTTCAAAATTGCACCCGGGTAATAACAATCTCCTTACATTATCTGTCTGTACTTACTCTTTGTATACCTAACACTTCTGTCTTTTCAGTGCCCAGGCAAAGCTCACCAAAAGAGCAAAGAAGACCAGGTCAGCCGGAGTGCCAGACTTGCCTGAGCCGGAGACGACTGCTCAAGAGCCGCCAGCCGCCTCCGCCCCCGAAGCCACCATTCCCATGGACACGGCGCCTGAAGCCCCTGCCCCGACCACCAAGACAACAACCGAAGCGTCAGCTAACCCGGAGGCCTCCGGCTCGGCCCCACCAGCTAACGACCCGGACGTGGTAATTACCCGGACGGAGTATGTTGAGCCGGGGAGGCCGACCGCGCTGGCCAAATGCTCCGCGAAGGGGGAGTTGCTGCAACCCCACCGGGTGAATCTGGATCTCTCCAGCTACACCGACTTAAGCATTGGAGAGCTCGTCTCAGGCTACATCAGCCAAGTTCACAAGAGCCGGGACACCGAGATCGCCATGGTCAACCAGATCCAACAAAAATCTGAGGTAACCTTCTGCTGTCTTCTTACTTTCTGCATAGTGATCCTTGTCATGCTAGCCCCCAAGTCTATAACTTATACTTAAATATGTTGTAGACTTAGATTCCGGCTTACTTAACTGAACCGGCAGTACATAGATGGAAACGTTCAATATGCATTAGCCCCCAAGTGCCAAGTGTCTTTGCTTGGAAAGTGCTTGGGACTTATATAATGACTGTTAATAACCCGGAAATATATGCAGGCTGCTGGCAAGAAATTTGAGTCGGACCTTGCGGATCTCAAGAGCCGGCTAAAGACACAAGAGATGGAGACCCGGAAGGCAAACGCCAAGTTTGTCTCCAGCATCGCCGCTCAGGAGAAACTGAAGACCGAATTCGATGCTGAGCGGAAGGCCTGGGCTGAGGAGAAAGCCGCATTGGTGACCCGGGCAGAACAGGCGGAGAAGGCCCTCACTGAGAAGACCGCAGAGCTCTCCGGCCTAAAGCGCCAGGTTTCCCAAATGGTGGCCGCTATCTTCGGTAAGTCGCCTCGCCGGCTTTCATCAAGTCTGCATATGTTATGATTCATCCTTGTCACCGGCTTACCTGACCTTTTTTAAACAGGTCCCAGGAGCGCCAACCTCAACCAGAGCATGGTCACCAAGTTAAAGGCCGTGTACACCCTGGTGGAACAACTCTACACCGGGTCACAGCGCGCCTTAGCTGTGGTGGCCCTATCCAACGAGGTGCCAACCCATCTGGCCGAAGTCCTGCGCCGGCTCGCTGTTCTGCCACAGCGGATCCAGGAGCTACGCCGAGCCTCCGCAAGATCCGGAGCAATTGCCGCGCTGAGCCGGGCCAAAGCATTCCTGCCGGAGCTAGACCCGGCAGACATCGCCCTGGGTTACCCAAGCCTGAAGGAAGACGGCTCCGCCTTCGACCAGAAGGACTTCGCGGCATGCGTGAAGGCTGTTCGCCCGGTGGCCACCATCATTGGGAACGACACCGACTTAACCAAGTATCAGCCGGGGTACAACGCGGAGAATCAGAGGATTCCAACCCCTCGCTATGAAGCTCTCAGTCTGATTCCTCTGGCTCGCCAGCACACCTTCGCCCCCGAGATTGACCTGGCCGGGTTAATTGACGAAGAAGCCCAGTTCGAAGCTCTCAGCGGCATCGACTGGAAGTTGTCAACCTTCGAAGTCTTGGGATCAGCCGGAGCAGAAGACGAGCCGGGGACTTCGACTCAGCAGGTGTCATAAAGCGGCTGGCGGTTCACCGAACAACGCTCCACCCTTGAAACTTTGAAAGATTTTTGTAGTAGAATAAGTGCAACAATCTATCTCTGCCGTGCCATTGTGCACGTAATGAATGCTGAAACCCCTTGAATTTATTATTTTGATGCTCCTCCGGGTCATGATTATCCTTTGTCCTTCTCAACCTTAAAGAGTACCTTCAAGCATCTGCATAGAAAGGCAAATCACAAGTCTCAAGGCGGCTTACCGCCCTGAGAATCAGGTGTTTGAGATGGATAACCCGGAATACGAACCAAAAAAGACTGGTCGTTAACTATACTCTAAACATAGCCGTGATAACACACTCAACGCCCTGTAAGCATACTTCCGGTTTAAATAACCCGGGTAGCTTGGTTGGTACCTTAACTCAAATTTACCTGTCTTGATGACATCCATGATGTTCAACTAACAAGATAAACCAAAATTAAGCCGGCAAGGGAGACCCGGCAGTACATACTTTGACATGATCAGAGTAGATTTGTGATGAAATATAAAAACTTGGGGCTTCCGGTTCGAATACGACCAGAGACCCGGTCCAAAGGGGTTAAGCTAAGATTCGGATGCGACCATATAGCCCCCAGTGGGTGTGGCGGTGCCAATCAAAAGGGTATCGACAGCTATGTTCTCTTTGGTTCGAATACGACCCATGTTTGAACAGGAAGCCCCCAAGTGACTTTGAAAATTGTTTAACGATGCTGATTCGAATACGATCCGCGTCGGTTCTCAGACGGGTTACACTATGATTCAAATATGACCAAAGGCAACCTCCCAATGAGCTCGGCACTTTGCCAATCAGATGGGTATCGACAGCTATGTTCTCTTTGGTTCGAATACGACCCATGTTTGAACTGGAAGCCCCCAAGTGACCTTACTGTTTACGGCTAAACTCGAATACGATCATAAGCCGGATCCTCCTTTCAAATTAGCATGTAACAAATGACACACACATAATTTGGAGGAGAAAAAAGGATAGAGGTCCTGCTTTATTGCTTATCATAATATATACATGTCTGAGATAAATATGTACACCACGAGAGCCGGCAGCTCAAGTGTAGTAAGGCCGAAGCTGAGCTATATTCCATGGCTGACGGGTCTCCTCCTCCGATTTACGCGAATCCTTATGTTCCCGAATATCAATGAGATAATATGACTCGTTGTGCAAGTTCTTACTGACCACAAAGGGCCCTTCCCAAGGTGGGGATAACTTGTGTGCATCAGTTTGATCCTGGATGAGCCGGAGCACAAGGTCGCCTTCCTGGAAGACTCGGGATTTGACCCGGCGGCTATGATAACGGCGCAGGTCTTGTTGGTAAATCGCTGAACGGGCTGCCGCCACATCACGTTGTTCGTCCAACAAGTCCAGAGCATCTTGGCGCGCCTGTTCATTATCCGTCTCAACATAAGCCGCCACACGAGGCGAATCGTGACGGATGTCGCTGGGGAGGACTGCTTCTGCTCCATAAACCATGAAGAAAGGCGTGAAGCCAGTGGACCTGTTAGGAGTAGTATTGATGCTCCATAAGACGGAGGGCAGCTCCTCCACCCAACAACCCGGCGTCCGTTGCAAAGGGACCAAAAGCCGGGGTTTGATGCCCTTCAGAATCTCCTGGTTAGCTCTCTCAGCTTGACCATTGGATTGGGGATGAGCCACTGAGGAAACATCAAGTCGGATATGCTCCCGTTGACAAAAGTCTTCCATTGCGCCCTTGGATAAATTGGTGCCGTTGTCAGTTATGATGCTGTGCGGAAAGCCGAAGCGGAAGATCACCCTTTTCATAAATTGAACCGCCGTGGCTGCATCGCACTTGCTAACTGGCTCAGCCTCCACCCACTTCGTGAATTTGTCAACGGCTACCAAGAGGTGGGTCTTCTTATCCTTGGACCGTTTAAAAGGCCCAACCATATCAAGCCCCCAGACCGCAAAGGGCCAAGTGATTGGGATCATCCTCAACTCCTGAGCTGGCACATGAGCCCGTCATGAGAACCTTTGGCAACCATCACATTTACTAACCAAGTCCTCTGCATCAGCGTGAGCCGTCAGCCAATAAAAACCATGACGGAAAGCCTTGGCCACAAAAGATTTTGAACCGGCATGATGGCCACAATCCCCTTCATGGATCTCACGCAGGATCTCTTGACCTTCCTCAGGGGAGATACAACGCTGAAACGCCCCTGAAACACTGCGATGATGTAACTCGCCATCAATGACAACCATTGACTTAGCCCGCCGGGTTACTTACCTGGCCAGAGTTTCATCCTCAGGCAACTCTCCCCGGGTTATATAAGCCAGATATGGCATTGTCCAGTCTGGTATGACATGAAGAGCCGCCACCAGTCGTGCCTCCGGGTCAGGGATAGCCAAGTCCTCTTCTGTAGGCAACTTAACCGAGGGGTTATACAAGACATCCGGGAAAGTGTTAGGTGGCACCGGCTTACGCTGAGAGCCTAGCCGGCTGAAAGCATCAGCCGCCTCGTTCTTCCTGCGATCAATGTGCTCCACTTGGTATCCCTGAAAGTGCCCAGCAATGGCATCAACCTCGCGGCGGTAAGCCGCCGTGAGAGGATCCTTAGAATCCCAGGTGCCTGATACTTGTTGAGCCACCAAATCTGAATCCCCAAAGCACCTTACCCGGCTTAAGCTCATCTCTTTAGCCACCCGAAGACCGTGGAGCAAAGCCTCATATTTAGCCGCATTGTTAGTGCAAGGAAACATCAACCGCAGCACATAATGGAACTTGTCACCTTTTGGGGAAGCCAATACAACACCAGCCCCCGAGCCCTCCAACTGTCTGGACCCGTCGAAGTGGATAGTCCAATAAGTGTTATCCGGCTTTTGCTCAGGCACTTGAGACTCCGTCCAATCATTGATGAAATCCACCAAAGCCTGAGATTTAACAGCAGTGCGTGGCACATATTTAAGGCCATGAGGTCCAAGTTCTATAGCCCACTTAGCAATTCTCTCTGTAGCCTCTCTGTTCTGGATAATATCACCAAGGGGGGCAGAACTGACCACAGTGATGGGATGACCCTGAAAATAATGTTTGAGTTTCCGGCTCGCCATGAACACACCGTATACGAGCTTCTGCCAATGCGGGTACCGCTGCTTGGACTCAATGAGCACCTTGCTGGCATAATACACCGGCCGCTGAACCGGATGCTCCTTACCTGCCTCCTTGCACTCCACAACAATAGCCACGCTGACAGCTCGTGCATTCGCCGCTACATATAGTAACAAGGGCTCCTTATCAATCGGAGCAGCAAGGACGGGGGGCTCTGCCAGTTGCTTTTTCAAATCCTCAAAAGCGGTATTAGCTGCATCATTCCAGATAAAGTTATCAGTCTTCTTCATCAACTGATATAGAGGCATAGCCTTCTCACCCAAACGGCTTATAAACCGGCTTAAAGCAGCGATGCGACCCGCCAAACGCTGAACGTCATTCATACATGCCGGCTTAGCTAGGGAGGTGATAGCCTTGATCTTCTCCGGGTTAGCCTCAATGCCTCTGTCAGAAACCAAGAAGCCCAATAGTTTGCCTGCAGGAACACCAAAAACACACTTGGCCGGGTTAAGCATCATCTTGTAGACCCGGAGATTATCGAAGGTTTCCCTTCAGTCATCTATCAGGGTTCCCTCCTTGATGGATTTAACCACAATATCATCCACGTAAGAGTGAACATTGCGCCCGATCTGTTTATGAAGACAATTCTGTACACAACGCTGGTAAGTCGCCTGTGCACACTTGAGTCCAAAAGGCATAGACACATAGCAGAAGGCTCCAAAGGGAGTGATGAACGCCGTCTTCTCCTGGTCCTTAACTGCCATCTTAATCTGATGATACCCGGAATAGGCATCCAAGAAGCTTAAGCGTGCACAACCTGCCGTAGCATCAATGATTTGATCAATACGGGGGAGAGCAAAAGGATCAGCCGGACACGCCTTGTTCAAGTCCGTGTAGTCCACACACATCCGCCAGGTGCCGTTCTTCTTGAGTACGAGCACCGGGTTAGCCAACCACTCCGGGTGAAAAACCTCAACAATGAACCCGGCTGCCAAGAGCCGGGCCACTTCTTCACCAATAGCCTTCCGCCTCTCTTCGTTAAACCGTCGAAGGAACTGTCTGACCGGCTTAAATTTTGGATCAATATTGAGAGTGTGCTCAGCGAGTTCTCTAGGTACACCTGGCATGTCAGAAGGTTTCCACGCGAAGATGTCCCTATTCTCACGGATGAACTCGATGAGCGCGCTTTCCTATTTCGGGTCCAGATTTGCACTGATGCTAAACTGCTGAGACGAGTCACCTGGAACAAAATCAACAAGTTTAGTCTCATCAGCTGATTTAAACTTCATGGCCGGTTCATTCTCCGTGGTTGGCTTTTTCAGGGAGGTCATATCTGTTGGGTCAACATTGTCCTTATAAAATTTCAACTCCTCTGTGGCATAAACAGACTCTGCATAAGCTGCATCACCTTCCTCGCACTCCAGAGCCACTTTCCGGTTGCCGTGAACCGTAATGGTCCCATTGTAACCCGGCATCTTGAGCTGTAAGTACACATAACACGGCCGTGCCATGAACTTAGCGTAAGCCGGCCGTCCAAATATAGCGTGGTATGGACTTCTTATCTTGACCACCTCAAAGGTCAACTTCTCCACCCTGTAGTTATTCTCATCGCCAAAGGCCACTTCCAGTTCGATCTTGCCGACTGGATAAGCCGACTTACCGGGTACCACACCATGGAAGATAGTGTTTGACTGGCTGAGGTTCTTATCAACTAGCCCCATACGACGGAAAGTCTCATAATAGAGGATATTGATGCTACTGCCTCCATCCATGAGTACTTTTGTGAACCTATAGCCTCCCACCTGAGGGGCCACCACTAAGGCCAAGTGGCCCGGGTTATCCACCCGGGGAGGGTGATCCTCCCTACTCCACACTATAGGCTGCTCAGACCACCGCAAGTAGCGTGGAACCGCCGGCTCAACAGCATTAACAGCCCGCTTGTGAAGCTTCTCGTCTTGTTTGCACAAACTAGTGGTGAACACGTGATACTGTCCGCCGCTAAGCTGCTTCGGGTTGGTCTGATAACCCCCCTGCTGCTGTTGATGACCCTGACCAGACTGTTGATTAAAGCCTCCTTTACTGTTCTGAGGACCGGAATTTGAGCCACCGCCCGGGCCATGAAAACCGCCGGCGCCTGAGCCGCCGCTCGGGCCATTGTAGTTTTTGAAGGCCTTGATGATAGCACAATCCTTCCACAGGTGAGTCGCTGGCTTCTCTCTAGAGCCGTGTCTCAGACAAGGTTCGTTCAACTGCTGCTCCAGAGAAGGTCCTGACCCGCCGCCTCGGGGAGGGGGCCTCCCCTTGCGTCGCTGGTTATTACCTTGAGAGTTAGTGTTGGCTACAAACTCTAGGCTGCCATCGGCCTTACGCTTGCCTCCTCCTTGGTTCCCCGGGTTAAACTGAGGACCCTTGTCGTTGCCATTCTTCTTTCCCTTCCCTGCCCTTTCATCGTCTGAGGGGGGATCCTTGGTACCATCGGAATCGGCGTACTTGACAAGAGCCGCCATTAGGGTACCCATATCGGTGCAGTCGCGCTTGAGCCGCCCAAGCTTCATCTTAAGGGGCACAAAGCGACAGTTCTGCTCCAACATTAAGACTGCAGAGCCGGCATCCATCTTATCTGATGAATGTATGATCTCCTTGACCCGGCGAACCCAATGGGTCGTGGACTCGCCCTCCTGCTGCTTACAGTTAGTCAAATCCACAATTGACATAGATTGCCTGCAGGTATCTTTGAAGTTTTGAATGAACCGGGCTTTCAGCTCAGCCCAAGACCCAATGGAGTTCGGTGGTAGCCCTTTTAACCACGTGCGGGCAGTTCCATCTAACATCATGGTAAAATATTTGGCCATGGCCGCCTCGCTGACCTCTAGCAATTCCATAGCCATCTCATAACTCTCAATCCAAGCTGCAGGCTGTAGGTCTGCTGTATAGTTAGGCACCTTCCGAGGTCCTTTGAAGTCCTTGGGTAAACGTTCATTACGGATAGCTGGCACCAAACAAGGGACACCCCCGGTTCTGGTAGGGATACCCACATCGACGGACGTCGTCGGATAAGCCGGGGGGGTCTGGTAAGCCGTCAATTGAGGCGCCTGCTCTGCCTCCTGGCGTGCTTGGTCTGCTACATAGAAGGCCCCATTATGAGCCGGGCCATGACCAGGGGGCGGGTCATGGCGTCGGACATTACTTGAGCCGGTCGCCGAGACCATGTGCCGGCTGTAACTCGGGCTCTGGCCTGGTCGAGGGGTTGAGTGGATCCTGTCCCGGCTGTAGGAGTATGCCTCTTGCTGCGCCAGTGCTGTCTGAAGCAGTTCCCTGACCCGGCGGGTCTCAATAGCCGTCGGAAAATCGCTGTCAACTGGGAGAGCCGCCAGCCGTGCTGCCGCAATGACCATGTTCTCCAGCGGGTTATTATAATGACCCGGGGGTATTGGCACATACTGAAGCGGGGCAGGGGGCACCTGGGGAGGCCCCATCACTCGTGGATGAATAAGGGCTCCAGACCCGGGTGCTATGACCCCTGGCGGGTTACTGGATCCTGCACCCGACGTGTTGAAGAGATTGCGTGGATCGTAAACCGGTGGGAGTCGAGACTGGGCCTTCTGATGCCTCCTTCTCATGACCTCGTTGGCCGCGTTCTGATCCATCGTGAGTTGTAAGGACTGCGCCTGAATCAACTGAGTCCGGGCGTCGAGAGCCGCCCGCTCTGCAGCCAGCCTGATCCCTTCCGCTGCAAGATCCTCTTTAGCTTTTATCAGATCTAATTTTAGCTGTGCCACCGCCGCGTCGTGCTGAGCTTGATCTGCCGGGTCAATCGTGGCGGTTAACAGGGCCGTCATCTTGTCCGTGAGATCCATTAGCACCTGAGCCGGAGAGGGCACCGGGTTTCCCGCTCCAGCAGCAGGGTTCTGAACAGGCTGTGCACCAGCCATAAAAACTCCAACCTGACTTGGCGGCTCAAAAAGGTCCGGAATACTGTCACTGTCGGAACAACCCATGAGCACGCCATCTTGGAGTTGGTACAACGAGTTTGACTCATCGGTGGCCGACTCGCCGTCAGAGCCGGCGGCTGCCTCTTCACCGGACCCAGATGGGTCAGAGGCCCCTCCGTGGATGCATCCCACGAAAGCTCTCCTTAAGGCCGGCCGGGCCCGGGCGGGTCGTGCGGGCTGAGCCGTTTCGATGAGATCGGCGCGGAGACCCGACTTGGGGCCCGGCTCACCAATCTTACCGATGAAGACATGAATTCCACCGAAGGGGACCCGGTACCCGTACTCAATTGAGTTGGCGTCGGGGCCCCAGTCCGCATTATCGATGTAGAGCTTGCCGCGACGACTCTTGGTCATCCGGCCCACCGCGTATCCCTTGAGCCCTTCGAAGCTGCCCTTCAAGAACTCAAATCCACCGTGCGCTGGCCCCACGGTGGGCGCCAACTGTCGTGGAATTGTCACGGCAGATGTCCTTGAGCTTGGACTTAGTCGTGGAGCCATCGCAACTAGGAAGCTTGAAGGGGTTATGCGGGACAAGGAACACGAGGATTTATACTGGTTCGGCCCCTTACGGCGAAGGTAAAAGCCTACGTCCAGTTTGAGGTGTTATTGGTTAGGGTTACGATCGTCGGGGAGCTAAACAGCTATGCCCGACTCTCAATCAGATTGTTGTCGCCCCTAAACCGCTGCTGGGTCCTCCCCTTATATAGGGAGGCTGACGCCCGGCAGCCCTTAGAGTCCTGGCCGGCTGATAAGAGCGTCCGGCTCGGACTCTAAACAATACCTGCCTTACACTACAAGTCTACTATAACAATGATTTGTAACTACAGGCTTTAAGCCATATCCGGGTCTCAGCCCATCTCTGGCCCATTATCTTGATACTTAGCTCCGGGCTTCTGGCAATGACCCTTAGAATAACCCGGCCCTCCTGGCGGGTGACTCCAAGGTCTATATCCTCAACATGATGTGTTTCACGTTTCCCAGTTGAAGAAGTGCCATGCAGGGATGGCCAATATTCCCCTGTAAGGATGGTTGACCCTGGAAAGGATAATGATTTTCCACGCAGTGGAGTATGGACTTCCTAAGTGTCGTGGAATTGTCACGGCAGATGTCCTAGGGTGAGGACTTAGTCGCGAGGCCAACGCATCTATGTGGTAGCTTGAGAGGGGTTGAGCGGAATCGAGAGACGAACCACAAGACAAGGATTTAGACAGCTTCGGGCCCCGGGAAACATCATCCGGTAACAACCCTACATGCTATTTGAGGCTAGGTCTCATTATGATCACGGGAGAGTCGCCGGGAACCGGCTCTCGGTGTCTAGCCCTAGAGATTGTTTCTTGTTCCTTGTCCCTCTTTGGGGTGCCCTGCCCCTCCTTATATAAGTTAGAGGGGCGGGTTACATGCGGAGTCCTAATAGGACTAGGACTAGTCTATCTTCTCTTACAAGTTAATTACAAGTCCGGGTCTTGCTTCCTCGTAAAGGAAATATTCGTCATCCCTTTCTTCTTAAGCCGGCCCATCATAAACGTGAGCCGGCCTTCTGGGCCTTGGGTCTAGTCTTCTATCTGACCCGCCGTCGGGGTCATCCGTGAGTTGTCAGGCTCGTGAATTGTCTGACAGTGAGCCGCCAGACCCATGAGTCACCAGTTCTCCGGCGGGTCACGGTGAAGCGCCAAATCCGGCCGGGTCATACTTCCGGCCGGGTCATACCGCGGGGTATATCCCCGACATTAGCCCCCAGTTTAATTTGGATTTATCCATGTTAAACTAATAAACACAAGAAGAAATTGGATAGGTTGTGTTCCGGGTTAAATATTCTTTGTAAGCCGGCACTTGATCATCCTTAAGTCCTTGTCATCTTCCTTCTTGATATGTATCCATAATCTCATAGCAAATCTCTTTAGCAGATATGTTCAAATTTTGCCTAATGCAAAAAATCCAGATACTTCCTTTGAAAAATCCGGGTCAACAGGCCAACTTCAGAGTCAATTTGCTAACATTGGTCTCTTGTTGAGAAATATTGTAAGAGATAATCCACTTGAGTCGGCTTTCAATGCTCTGACTTGACAAAAATATTGGTCTTCAAATATTCAACTTATATTCATCCGGCTTAAAGATATAAAACTTGCCGGTTTATGAGTACCAAAATTGCCGGGTTATAAATAGATGATGCAAAGTCATAATTGTCGCCGACGCTGGTTTATGATTTTTGCAGACACCAGGTCAATCTGATTTACTCAAAACTGAGAATTTGAAGATATTTCTCCCTTATATCCATATTACCTGTAGCCCCCAAGGGCCGGTTTAATCAGCATGAATAAGCCGGGACTAATCACCATGGCTTTAAATAAAATCCAGTTGTGTAGCCCCCATGAGTCGGCTATAGTCATAGTAGTGTAGCCGGGTCATCCTAGAATTGTCTTGAATTGTTGCCAGGAACAATTGGTAGCCCCCAAGGGCCGGCTCATTACGATGTGATGATTCGGGTCTTCAATGAAGTGAGCAAAAAATGACTTTGCATTAGCCCCCAAGTGCCATGGTGCATGCTAGCAGTGACATGGGACTTGCATATTTGATGTAATCTCAACTTGAATAATGTAGCCCCCAAGTGCCGGGTTGTAAACCTGCAGCGACTCGGGACTATTCCTATCATTGTAGAATAAATCATATCCATTGATAAAATAATAGCCATTGCGCTGAAGCGACTTTGAAAACCTCAATCATAATATTAGTTTCTGATAACCATAATAAAAATCCAGCCATGTTGGCTATTAAAGATTTGACTAACCCGGTTTGAAAACCTCAATCATTCAAATCATAATGAAAATCCAGCCAAGTTTGGCTATTTAAAGATTTCAAATACCTTATCTGTTGACAAGTAAATCCGGAGTTTAAATACCCGGCGGCTCTTGGCCGATGGCGATTTATTACGCCTCCATTGTAAGCCGGAAATTTTATAACCCGGCTATTTATAGCCTTTTGAGAAAATCAAGAATTGTAACCCTTTTGAGACACCAATGTCAATCTTTCGATGATGGGCTTGGACTTAAACATTTATATAAGTCATAGTTCTGCAAATCCTGCACAGAGGTTAAACAACATACGCCCTGGCGACTTAATGCGAAAGCCAGGGCGGGTAACTACCCAAATGTAGTCTTATCCTACACACAAGTAGATCACAAGAAACCTCGGCGGTTTACCGCAGGGCGGGTCATAATATCTTACATATGACCACGGATGTGTAAAAAAGGAGTCATAGATAAGCCTGTTATGAATCATAACTTTGAAACATAACAATAATATCATACTTGTGATATTGAATTTGCATTTGTCGGTTCATATGACCTGCACAATAAGGGTGATAACCTAATCTTTGATACGCGCATGATTCCAATGGCGCAATTCAAAACATACCGGCGGCTTAAAGTCCATAGCCAGGGCTAGTTTAAACATAATTATGTATAAACAATATCATACCTGTGATATTGAACTGTACCGCCGGCTTATGATACCTGTGCAGTAAGTGTGATAACCCAATCCTTAGAAGCCAATGCTTCCACATAGATGATGATTGTCATAAGCCGGCGACTTATCATTGAAAATCAAGCCGGGTTTAAATATAAACCACTCATATACACTTTAGATGTGTTCAAAAGAGCTTCAAATAAAATCCCAAAAATTATTTGCAAAAAGAAACTTCAAAAAATCTTGAGGCTTCTGATTCGAATACGATCAGAAAACCGTCCCAAAGGGGTTAAGCTAAGATTCGAATACGATCATATAGCCCCCAGTGGCTTTGGCGTTGCCGATCAAGAGGGTACCAACAGCTATGTTCTCTTTGGTTCGAATACGACCTATGTTTGAACAGGAAGCCCCCAAATGACCTTGAGAGTTGTTTAACGACGCTGATTCGAATACGATCCACGTCGGTTCCCAAAGGGGGTTGAGCTATGGTTCAAATATGACCAAGAAACTCCCCAATGAGCTCGGCAGTGTGCCGATCAAAATGGTATTGACAGCTATGTTCTCTTTGGTTCGAATACGACCTATGTTTGAATAGGAAGCCCCCTAGTGATCATGAGAATATTTAACGACTCTGATTCGAATACGATCAGGGTCACACCAAAAGGGTTAAGCTAAATTCAAATACGATCAGCTCCCAATGGTCATTAAAGCAGGGTACCTATATTTGAGTTGTGCTTTGTAACAGACTCTCTTTGGTCCCTATAATTTTTCCTGAGAACTCGAACTTTGCGAGAGATAACCTCTTTTTGAACCGGAAATTTGTAAACCGGATATTAAGAGCTTCAAAGCTTTATAAGATACAAATTTACCTTGAGCCGGACGTTTGAACCGGATTTGAGAGCTTCAAAATCTTGCGGGAGAAAGATATCTCTTGAACCGGATTTTAAACCGGAATCTTTGTTTGAACCGACAATTTTCTGACGGCCTTTAAAGTTTCATCAATATGGTAGCAGCCTCCGGAACCGGGTTATCATTCCCTCCAACGACCCGGGGTTCCTGAGTCATGTCACTGTGGCCCCCGAGTCTCAAGATGACTCGAGGAGTTTGCTTGAGATTCTCCATATTTAACCGTGATATAAACCGGCATAACTTGTATATCATTGGTGTTGATAACACGATGTGTATCCACAGAAGGTTGAGGTGACTGCGGCGGGTTATAAATGATCCCGTATGAGCCGTGTCAGCAACTCGGCCAATGGTTCCTTTCAACTGGTTGTTTGAAGTTTAACCAAACTGTAGTGATGGCGACCTGTGCGCATGTCCATTGAGCCATCCAGGTGCAGATGGCGGGTTGGTAGTATATGATAATTTGCTTCCATTTTGTTGAAAGAAAACCGGGCTACCCAAGCTGTGACTTGCTCATACCCAATAAACAGCTCATGCAGACGGGTGCGGCCCGATGTGTTGATGTAGACCAGGCCGTGAGAGACGGATGGAAAAGACAACCGCCGCGTCAGAGGCAGCTCAAACAGATGATCCGGCCGTGGCGTTGTAAGCCGGCGCGGATGAGCGAGTTAACCACATCGTTTTGACGTAGTGAACAATTGTCCTGCATCAACACTACTGCAGACCAAGACAAAGATAAACTGCTCTTTGATAAAAAATAATATGTACCAATAAAATATATTTTAGATGGATCACCTGATGTGCCAGGCTGGAAATAATCCGCCATGAAATTAATGATTGCTAGGTGAAGTTGAAGTCGCTCACGGGTGAACCGGCCGCGGCGTGGTAAACCGGTGCGGACGGGTGAGTCGGCCGCGACGTTTGTAAGCCGGCGCGGTCATCGAGTCGGCCACGGCGTTGTGAGCTGGTGCGGTCGCGAGAAACGACCACAGTGTTGGAAACGGCCCGGATCCGGGCGGGACAAACGTGGATGCAGACGATGAGTCAGTCACGCGTGCGGATGTAGCGGGGGCGGCGACTTGCTCACGTATCCGTCCAGCAGCACGGCATGGACAAGCGCTAGTGCAAAAATAATATTGGCGCACGCCCCTTTGCGACACCTTTGTAAGGAACAATGATCCTGCGAAAAAATACTAGAGACGAGAGTAATTGTTCTTTGACAAAAAAATAAGTGTTTAATAAGATAAGTTCAGATAGATATCACCTGATGTTTGTGAATGACCGATGCTCTGTATGTAACATCCGTAGATAACTTTTCCGCGCTGTCACTGAATTCCGTTTGATCCTTATGCATGCATCCAAAGGATTTTCAACAACACCTGACCACTTTGACTTTTAGTCCAACCAGGCCTTCTTGTTCTTTTTTTTCAGATGGCAAACACCTACGGTAGCTGAACATCATCAACCGGCAAGGTGTAACGGGCCCTCGAGCAGGGGCAACTATCCTGAGGCAGAGCCAGCCGGCGAGGAGGTGAAACCAAACGGCGGGTGCTCGCGACAGACGTTGGAGCCAGCAAGGCGAGCTGAGCGAGGGAATGCAGGGCCCCGTCAATGGCGGAGGGTGACTCTGCGGGGACGCGCAAGGCGGAGGCGGAGGCGAATCACCGGCAGCGGGGGCGGCCGACTCGCAACGGGCTGCGGCTGATGAGACCGGCTCAACGCGAGTTACGAGGCCAGCAGCGGAGACCTGATCTTGCGGCCAAGTCTTCTTCCGGGTCGCAGTCTCCCTCTTTTTTTATGTTGAAAACGGGATTGACTTCTCTTCATGAGTTAATGGCACGCCTCTGGCTGATTTGACTTGTCCTGAGTGCGTGCACGGAGCGATGGTAGCAGCAAGAGGATCGCCCGGCTCCCATGTAAAATATGGATTTTTGACCGTGGTTGATCACACGCCCTGTTTGCATCTCAGTAATTGTCGGTTTGGGCAGATTGCTTCTTGCACGATGCATCCGCCAAATATGGCCAGCAGGCAAACTTCTCGGCGCAGCAAGAACCACGTTTCCATCTCAGTACATGTTTGATGCTTACTGCCATTTGACTCTTGATGTGATGGCTTGTCCCTTGTGACCACGTGAGAGCTTCCTTCGAGGTCTTGCTGGCATCATACTCTGAGCAGATGTAGTAATTAAAGATGAAAAGTCCAAAAACTGAATTAGTAGCACTCAACTTTTGGCCTTCACGTGATGCAGAAGCAGCGTAACACCTCAGCTGGGATCTAAAAATTTGTGCAAACAGCAGACTTTCAACTTGAGGCGAAGCCGAGGCAGCTCAGCGGCCATGCCAGAGGAGCGCTGGTGGCCCGGCCGCGGAGGTGAGCCGACGACATCGGCTCAGCAACAGAGGCGAGGTGGGACCGCAACTAAGAGCGGCCGGAGGAGAAGGGCGTCGAAGCAACCGGCGGCTCAGGCTACAACCGGAGAAGGAAAGCGTCAAGGAGGAGGTTGCGAGCGTGGACAGTGGAGGAGTCCGGGTCATGGCCGGCTCCGTTTCCGGGTCGTGGCCTTGAGGCCAGCGTTTACCAACTCGCCCGTGCTGTGTCAGATTGGTCAAGGAGCGGACGTTGGACTGTTTGATGAAAAAAGATCAGCCCCACAGTTTGTCAGATAATTTAATCGTTGCCGATCTCCATGGTAACAACCGCAACGAATTGATGCAGAGGAAACTTCCCTGTCTGTCTTTGGTGCACTTGACAGATTACCTAATGCTGCCACCACAAACGCAAACAACACGCATATCGCGGACTCGGCGGACCTCCATGGCTGTCGCGCTGGCCGTACAAAACACAACCCTAAATTTCTTTCATCTCATACCCGCCGCTGCAAAACACTTCATCAAATTTGGCCGATGGACTCATAGTTGATGTGAATTTTTCCACACCGGCTCTTGTTGAGCTAGCTAATTGCGAACTTCTCGAACCCTAGAAAAGATCCCTCCAAGAACTCAACACCACCGTGCGCAGGCCCCACGATGGGCGCCAACTGTCGTGGAATTGTCACGGCAGATGTCCTAGGGTGAGGACTTAGTCGCGAGGCCAACGAATCTATGTGGTAGCTTGAGAGGGGTTGAGCGGAATCGAGAGACGCAACACAAGACAAGGATTTAGACAGCTTCGGGCCCCGGGAAACATCATCCGGTAACAACCCTACATGCTGTTTGAGGCTAGGTCTCATTATGATCACGGGAGAGTCGCCGGGAACCAGCTCTCGGTGTCTAGCCCTAGAGATTGTTTCTTGTTCCTTGTCCCTCTTTGGGGTGCCCTGCCCCTCCTTATATAAGTTAGAGGGGCGGGTTACATGCGGAGTCCTAGTAGGACTAGGACTAGTCTATCTTCTCTTACAAGTTAATTACAAGTCCGGGTCTTCCTTCCTCGTAAAGGAAATATTCGTCATCCCTTTCTTCTTAAGCCGACCCATCATAAACGTGAGCCGGCCTTCTGGGCCTTGGGTCTAGTCTTCTATCTGACCCGCCGTCGGGGTCATCCGTGAGTCGTCAGGCTCGTGAATCGTCTGACAGTGAGCCGCCAGACCCGTGAGTCGCCAGTTCTCCGGCGGGTCACGGTGAAGCGCCAAATCCGGCCGGGTCATACTTCCGGCCGGGTCATACCGCGGGGTATATCCCCGACACTAAGTATAAGTTTTCATCTCGGTATGTGGGATATCCCACAAGGATGAAGAGATGAATTACTATTGGATATAAAGGAGGTATGATGTTGGAAATATGGATCAATGGAAATTCCATGATGAGTCTGAGTAATCATGTCCTGGTTTGGTGCCAATAGAAGGAAGGAAGACGGTACAACCGGATGGATTTAAGAATACTAGGAAGTTGGAAGTTGGAATAATGATCAGTTGCTCGATGATAAGTTCAAGGACTACAAGTTATGAGATGGGCCATAACCCACAGGCCCCAGGACCTGCCAAGAAGCAAGCACATTCTTGCTGAAGGAAAAACCCTGGAAGAAGTTACGATTTTATCAATAGACAATCTTATAGGAGTAACGCAAACCTTAGAGTTGTGAAGGAACGATAGATGTTTGGTTGGCTTGCAGAATCTATCGATATATCCGAACTTGGTTCGTCGACAAGAGAAATTCTGCAATGCTTGTGAGGATGACCGAGTGTTAGAATGCGAGATTCGCTAAACCGTATACAAGGTAATGATTTGGGTGCGGGATGGATTGATCACCATACCGACTTACTCTTATTATTCGCCTTGCTATACAGGATGGTAAATCTGAGTGACTTACCCATAATGGAGAGACGACGATCAAAACCTTGTTTAAACCTTAGAATGGTATAAGTATTTTTCCCCTTGTACAAGGCAGCTGTTGCCAACCGTAGGTTATACGGTGAGGATCAACCAGACCCATTTCCTGCGGGAGGAAACCATAAATTGTTGACCACCAGGAGATATCGATAGTTGTTTAGTATTGGCGCCAGACCCGTCAGCTAAGAAGACCCAGTCTCGGAATAACCTTACCAAGATGAAACGATAGAAGAATTGCGGTAAAGGTTATGCCACTACCGGAAAAGCCCAGAGAAGGAATTTTCCCGAGAATTTGAGAAGACCAGCCCCGTCAAGAATAAGGATGGAGGACATGAGTATTGATGGGACCGTAACAATGTCTCAAAGGGTGGTAGCACCCCAGACCCCTGTGATGATTGATGGATCTTGAGAAGACCCCCAAACCTAACCTATTTCTTTCTAGCCTCTCCGAATCTCGAGGACGAGATTCATTTTAAGGGTGGTAGGTTTGTAACATCCCAAAATTCCAAATTTTGGAATGTTATATTAAATAGATAGATCTGATTGATTGACTGAAAGTGAGTGAAATTCGAAATCTTTTTGAAAGTTAAATGAGAGGGAATAAAAGGACTTTCCAAAACTTTCATTTTGCATTTTATGATCTACGTGAATTCAAATTCTTTTCACCACAAAACCCTGGAGAGAAGATGACATGACTTGTTCCATTTACTTAAATGAAAAGGGGTGTTGAAAATATTTGAATTTCATTTGAAAATATTTCAAATTCTGAAACTTTAAGCAACTCAATGATTTTCACGAGAGAAGATAATATGACTTCTTCAAAAATATATGAAATATGAGTTGGAAGTTTTAAAAGAATTAAATTCAAAGTCCTTTTGAAATATTTTCAATTTGGAGTTATTTGGATTTTATTCAAATTATTTTTCTCCAAAATAAAAATATATGGAAAATAGGGTAACATGATTCCCTACATCAGAAAATTGGAGAGAAATAAATTTGAATTAATTTTGGTATTTTTAAAATGATTTTTACTGGATTTTACTAGAGCAGTAGCACTCTTTGCTTTATTTGAATTTGTGTGGATTTTATTTGACTCTAGAAAAATGTTCACCTTGTAGGAAATCTTTTTCTAAAAATTTTGATATATTATATGCCTATAGTATTTTTATTTATTTAAGGTTTTATTTATTTTCTTTGCGCTGTTTTTTTTTACAAAAATCCCCGCCGCCGACTGGGCCGGCCCAAGGCCCGACCGCAGCCGAGCTGCGCCGCCGCTCTCCTTCCCGAACGGGAGTCCCGCTCGGGCACGCCGCCGCGCCCCCATGGGAGGCCGTGCCGCCTCCGGCCTCCTCCTGTCCCGTTCTCCAAGCCTCGAGCATCCCCTGCTCATAAAGCCGCGCCCCGGCTCCCTCTCTCTCTCTCCTTCGCATCGCGCCGCCCGCACTCGCCGGAGTTCGAGAACTCCAACGAGATCCGCTGCCGCCCCGTGGTCGCCGACCACCGCCGTCGCAGCCACCGCCTGCTCCCGTGCCTTTCGCCGCCTTCCCCGACGATCGGAGCCGCCTCCCTGCGCGTAGCCGACGCCGTCGGCGGCGTTTTCTCCATCGCCGGAGACTCCATCCGCCGCGGTAACCGCTGCCCTCCCCACGCCGTTGGATCTGGATCCAACGATCCAGATCTTTCTTTTTTTTCGTTTTGTTTTTATTTAGAGAACTTTCGCTGGTTAGAGTTAGAAAGCGAGCGTTCGCTCAGTAGGTTTTTCTTTTTTTCTTTTTATTTTCTGTCCAGGGACCTAGTTGCAATTTGTTTTTCTTATAGAATAGCCCCTGGTTTTCAAACGTTCATATCTTTTTACTCGTTTGTCCAAATCCAACGAAACCAACGCTCACTTCTTCGTTATGATCCCCTCTATCCAGTAAAACAATTTAAACATGTTTTTGAAAGATTTAAAATTTGAATAACAGATTTGTATTCAAACTTCGTTTGATCATAACTTGAGTTTTATAGCTCCGATTTAGTTGATTCTTTTTGCAAATCGAAGCTCTTGACCTAAAATTTTGATAAGGCTAAATTCACATAATTTTGGTACTGTTAGAAATTGTTTTATGTTGCAAGAGTTATTTGCTTGGTTTTGATGTTTTCCGAACTGTCTTCTTCGTTCTTCCCGATCTTTTGAGTGATTGCTTATGTGTGGTTACTATTGCTTGCTCACGATAGATTGAACGGAGTGTGACGAGTAGAACTATCAAGAGTTATGAGTGCGAATCATCTTCATCAACATTGCAGGCAAGTTCACACTTTGATCATATCCTTTCATACCCAGTTTTATGCATTAGTATCACCCTCAAACATTGCATGAGTAGGATTGATAACATGTGGGTATTGGGAAGTAGTTGATGAGGTAGGAACATATTGCCCTGCATTCAAACCTTGGGAGTTACTTCTACCTTTGCTTATATTGCCATGCTATGCTCGTAGACGTGGATTGGGTTTGAGTGACTACATGACAGTTGTGAGATTGTTAATTAATGGTTAACTTAAGGTGGCTACTTAAATTCACATCTGGGTGGATTGAGGCACCTGGGGAACCCAGTGATTGCCTGTATTTTTTGGAAATCCTGGGGTACCGTGTGATTCTCCTATGGACCGCCACCCAGGCTCAAAGGGATCATGAGATTTTTCATACTAGAAACTTCCGTGTGCAACCACATGCTATTATGGGCTCTAGCATAGTTGATTAAGTCGTGTGAACTCTTACAGTGGTAGACTAGCAGATGTAGGGGAAAGTAGGTGTAACTGTCTACCCATCGTAAGGTGCTAATGCGTCTGAAAGACTGTGTCTCAGTCATCAGTTTCTCAAACACCATGTAGTGCGAGAAATCCAACGGAGGAGATCGAGTCTTGTGGGGAAAAGTGCACAAACCTCTGCAGAGTGTACAAACTAATCATGGTTAGCCGTGTCCCCAGTTATGGACAATCTTGAGTATCTGGTTCTTGGATTATCTTGTTGATCTCATCACATTACTTAAATAATTTGTAGGGTTGTTAATGATTACTTTTAATTGGGATTGAGAGGGGGTTTACCTTCTCAATATTTTCAACCAACTTTGTAGTTAAATAAATTATATTCCTTTTGCAGTAGGGAAAAATTGGCTTTTCGCAAAAACATTATAACCATAGAGCTTTCCACCAGCCATATATGCATGTAGTGATAGTTATTATTCATCATTATCCTATGGTGTGAATTTGCCAGTACATTCAATGTACTGACCCTTTGTGGCTGCAACGTCTCATGTTGCAGGATCTTACGACGAGTAAGTGATACGCTAGAGTTACGATTTTCTACACTCAACTTTGCCGTTGGTGTTGATGGGAATCCACAACCTTGTTACTTCTGCTTTATGGATTGAGGTAATAGTATTTACGTTACTTTATATATGTGATTTACCTCTGTTATAAATCCTCGAGTACTGTGTGTGTCAGCATACCGATCCAGGGATGACACTTAAGCACAGAGACTTGACCGTCTGAGGTCGGGTCGCTACATCCTCTCATGGGGCTCCGGGGTGGGAATGATCTGCTTTTTGGCAGGAAGCTGGTGGGCTATGTCCGCGGCCAAGTATCCCGCTTCTCGGAGTTCCTTGACGTTCCCCTCTGTAACGGAGGAAGCCATCCACTTGCCCTGCGCTCCAGATCCGTACATGGCTGGAGTATTTGGTGGCAGGGGAAAAAGATCGAAACTTGGGCGCTGGAGCTCGGGGACGGAACGGCAGAGGAGGAAGAAGGCGTGAGGTGAAAAGAGTGGTCCTTATCCTCTTATAAAGGCAGTGAATATCAAGCGCCCCCTCACGAGCCTTAAAATTTGCCTATTCCCAAGGGGTCGTGCGGATGGCACGGTTGGATTACCCAAGACTTCATTGATGAGAATCCCGCAATAAGGGGACACGATCTCTGCTTTGACAAGATGTGTCACCGGAGGTTGCGTCTCGAAACGCGAAACGGAGGTTGAAAAACGATTCGAAATAATGAAGTGGCCAGACGTAACGTCTCACTAGTAAAACTGTCAGTAAAGGCATACCGTGTTTTTTGATTAAGTATTATGCCCTTGCGGTTGTGGGTTGTAACTGTTAAACAGAGCCGGATACAGTTTTCATGTTCAGAAGACTACTTTGGAGTATTCAGAGGAGGAACCCACCTTGCAACGCCGAAGACAATCTGCACGCCGGACACATCATCATTGAAGCCTGGTTTAGGGGCTACTAAGGGAGTCCTGGACTAGGGGGTCCTCGGGCGTCCGGGCTGTGTGATGTGGGCCGGACTGATGGGCCGTGAAGATATAAGATCGAAGACCTTCCCCCCATGTCCAGATGGGACTCTCCTTTGCGTGGATGGCAAGCTTGGCGTTCGGATGTGTAGTTTCCTTCCTCTATAAACCGACCTTGTACAACCCTAGCCCCCTCTGGTGTCTATATAAACTGGGGGGTTTAGTCCGTAGAGGCAATCATAATCAGACAAGCTAGACATCTAGGGTTTAGCCATTACGATCTCGAGGTAGATCAATTCTTGTAACCCCTATACTCATCAAAGTCAATCAAGCAGGAAGTAGGGTATTACCTCCATTAAGAGGGCCCAAACTTGGGTAAACATCGTGTCCCCTGCCTCCTATTACCTTCGATCCTTAAACGCACAGTTCGGGACCCCCTACCCGAGATCTACCTGTTTTGACACCGACAGTCCCTCATATAAACCTGACAGTTGTCTATGTATGAACATGCAAACATTACTAGTGCAACAAGTGATAACAGCAAACCATTTAAACAAACAGGGTATCAGAACAACAAACAGGGTATCAGAATGTAAATTACACGTGAATTCTGTTGCACCCTAGAAGTACATATGACCAGCTATCTAAGTGCTTAAGTAGCTATTTAAGTTCAGGCAAATAGGTAATTCTTAATAGTAAGTATCAAACACATAGATAGGCGCAGTCTATAATAGGATTAACAGGCTATGGCACTATGTAATCGGTAGCAAACTAAATTAAGCCAAGCAACGTAATTGAACAATTTTGCAATAAGTGGCTAACTAAAATTCCGAGAAGCAGGTAACTGAACTTACGCTAGCTCTTTGTATAGGCACACTACAACTTCCTTTTCTCTTACAAGGTTCTACGAAGGAGTCCATGGCATCAATTGCTTGGATACGCAGTCCCAATACTTCTTTCTTCCCACACAGCATTGGTAAGTCGAATGGTTAATCTGGTAAGATGGTTCGTCCTTTATATGTTATATGAGGACGTGTAGTCAGACTAGTTGTAGCCACACACATCACACTGGCTTTTACTGTATATTTCATGTGATTACATTTGGCATATCGAGATCTAAGCAATCTCAATAGGATAAAAAGACTGGCATCCTTCACATTATTGGCGAACTCAGTTCATAGAAACAAGCAATTCAACCATTCTATGGGTAAATCAAAAGCGCCACTGGAATATTTTTCACTACCCCAATCATACACGCAAAAGGGGCGACGCCACCATAGGGGCTGGTATGTGCGGCCGCCTCGGGTGGCTGGAAAGTGTGCACCTAGTTTGAGTCGTCCAGGTTGGCCCAGGCTAGTATTGTTCGTCCCAACGCACAAGCAGGCAATGTAAAAAATGAAGAAAAACATTTCAATTTGGATGGGCATTAACGCAAGTGCAAGGCAGGCCCTACAGCAGGCTCGTGGCCCAAATGAGCGCCTCCCATATCGATCGACAGCAGGAAAAATCCCAATTCGATCACTCCAGCCTCCAGTCTGGTTCACTCCTAACCTAGCCGCCGCTGGACAGACTGACACAACACTTCCTCGCGCCCTTGTTGGAGGGCGGTCGCTGAGCTTCAAGCGAATGGAAGGACAAGAAGATGAAGATCCAACCCTGGGTGTAGCCTGTGTGGGAGGCAGCGGCGGCAACACGGGCATGGCATCGAGCTTGCGCAAACGGACAGTCGCAGCTTGCAAGAGCAGCATGCGCAACGAGCAGGTACATCACATCCCTGATTATATCTAATTCAATTGTTCAATTTCTCGCCAATAGTTAAACCTGACGGTCTTGTAAAACTGCTTGTATGTAAGGAATCTATGAGAAAATGAAACCAATTTCTGCTTATTTTATAACTCCCCCAATCAATACTAAACTGACTGAATCTGATGTATCTAATCAAGTTTCCGGTGCAAACGTACAAGCTCATGTTGTTCTTGAGCCTAAAGTGTTTAATGAACAGACTGCTAATGAAGGATTTGATGCAAACATTTTACATGCTCCTGGTGATGAACATATAGTGTCTAATAAGGGATCTAATGCAAGTATTTTGCAAGCTCCCATTGAAGGATTTAGTGTCTAATGATGATCTGCTGTGTTGAGAGAGACATAGAGATTTGCAGGCATTGATGACAAGCAAATTTTAGTACATTTTCATGGCTTGAGGAAACGACGAGGCCATCTACCAGAAATTCCCCGTATCATGACAACGTAGCATTAATACTTTTCTAATCTGTTGTTTGAAACTATTGGCATACTTGTGTAGGATAGATATATTGATATGCAGTTTGCGCACAGGTTATAGGTGCAATTACACTTCGATATTTTCAGCCAGAGAATGAATAATTCAAGCAGGTGCAGACCATGTTAGTAGTCCTTGTACACCATGTTGCATTTTGTGTATTTTGGTGCTTACGTCATTTAGTGTTTTATAATCTGAACTACTTTGGATCATTAGCTGGTTTTCAAAGTGCATGTAGCTTCACATTTCTGAAGTTATGTTGATTTCCGGAGTGCAAGTGCCTTCGTATTTTTTAAGTTAAATGTTCGCCCCTGGTAACTTGAATTCGTGGATCCGCCACTGCACACAAATCATACACGCAGGCCAGTATGAATTAAATGAAATGCAGGGACTTACGCTAGCTCGCTGTACAGGCTCACTGTAGCTCTGCTCGCGCTTGGGATGTCCCATGTACAAGTCCATGTCACCACTTGCTTGGATGTGCAAGCCTTGTGCTCCTTGCTTCCCCCTCTGCATTTTTGACACGGCGAATGGTTGTTCAAATAAGAGGAATCGACCTTGCTGTTGTACCGGAGGACAGATACTTACAAGGTTATACGGGTGTGCAGGATGTGTACCAGATCCCGTAGCGCCGTCATGATTCGCTAAAAATGGTTTTTCTTGTTTCAAATGATATCTCCAGAAGAAATAAGAGTTAAAATCAGAGTTGCATAGGCTTGTAAGCTAAGAGAGCAGTGAAAGGATATCCAAACATTGTCGGAACAGTGCACAAGGGAGTGATGTGTGGATACCTAGTTCGGGCCGGCGTTTGGGCATGGTCGCCTAGCTAGAGTACGGGTCACTTCAGAGCCGTTGAGGGTGATGCGCTGGCATTGGCTGGCCGCGCACGGATGCAGATCTTGAGTGGCAGCACGATGCGGTGGACGAGACCGTTGGTAAAGCCCCAATGGCCTCGGGGGGCGGAGGTGCGACGATGTGCTCGGTGAAGTAGCCCCAGTGAGGTGGGAGACGACGTCGGTGAAGCCCACCTGATGCGGTGGAAGTCGGTGTCTGTGAGGCACGTCGGTTGCGGCGGCCGATGTTGTTGGTGGACCACCCAGTGCGGTGGACAAGGGCGTAGATGAGGTAGCTCCGGCGCGGTGGTGAAGCGCGACTGTCGTCTTCGTCATCGTCGTCCGGCACAGATATGGGGAAAGAGATGAGACGATGGGTGATTCGAACTTTGCTTGGGTTGGCAGCGAATTAGGGATTTGAGCAATCTGGGCGTGGAAGGGGACGGTGGAGAAGGGTGATTTTGCAGGGATGGAATTGGGGCTGCCAGATATTTCAATCCAAAACATGGAAGCACGAACTTTTTTTGTCGTCGTTCTTTTTTGGGGGGGGGGAGGGGAGGGAGGGAGGGGGTGGTTGGCTGGGTGCTAAGCGTCCGTACAACACACGCGACCACCACGACACGACCCTGGTCTGCCTGGTGCGCCTACATTTGAGAATGCAAACGAATCTTCTTTCATTTACAAACGAATCTGTATGTATTACCATGCCCGTGTTTTCCTTGCAAATAATTAGTCATTTGAAACGAGATACTATAAATTAATTAATGAGGAGTTATCTAAAAAAATCAAAACGGTATCCACGGTATCCACGCTAACGTGGATTAGAGTGTGTGTCACATAATTAGTTATATGAATTAGAGTGTGTGTCACATAGCGATCTCCAATTCTAACGTGGATTTCGCATTTCACGGTATCCATGCTACTTTTTTAATATAAATTCATATGTATATGATGAACACCATGGTAGTGAGAAAACTTTGGATGGATTCAAACATATGACCTACAAAATAGCACAACAATCGAGTTAATGTCAACTTTTCCAAACCTAGTATGGCACGAATTCGAAATAATTACCCATATGCATGGTCCTCTGTTCAAATTTTACAATGTACACCGAATTGAAACATCGATATTAAGTCTCGTACTATCTACATTCAAATGTTGTTTTTAGCCCCACCCCCACCCCTCGGCACACACGCTACATACTTCCTGTATCGGTCAATCTTCCTCTCCTAACCACCTTAGGAAGCTATCGGTTTCCAACACACATCCATTCTTTCTCTCCATGTTTCGATCTCTAACTCTCTCAACTACACAACCCCCTTTTTCCACTCTGTTACGAAATGTATTTACCTCACACCCCCCCCATTGCACCCCATGCCGAGCTCTCTCTCTCTCTCTCCCTCTCCCTGTCACCCTCTCGCGCTAAATACATGCATTGCCTATCTAGCCCCCCAACCTCTCATGCGCACGCACGCACGCTGTCTATCTAGGTGACTCCCTCGAGACTGTCTCACTCTTTCTTCCGCACGGCGGGCCACACTCGCTCAATCTCGCTCTCTTTATCTGAGTCTCGTTTAACCTCGTTTTCTTTCACACACAAATGATATATCTCCCTGTTCGGGCCTCGATCCACACACTCTATACTCTCTCATGCAGATTGTCTATCTAGGTCAGTCCATCCAAGCCGCCCCCACTCTTTCGACCTCATGGAGGGCGACGCTCTCTCTCTCTCTCTCTCTTTGTATGTCTCGATTGACCTCGCTGTTTCTCGGACACAAACGATATATCTCCATGTTTGAGCCCAATTTAACATATTCATATTATATACTCTCTCACGCACATTGTCTATCTAGGTCACTCTCTCCAACCCGTCTCACTCTTTCGATCGCACGACGACCCACACTCGCTCAATCTCTCTCCCTTTATATATGTAATCGATTGACCTTGCTTCCTCCCACGCACAAAATATATCTACATGTCTGTGACTGGATCATCTCTCAAGCTCTATCTTACAGTCCTCACCCTTCCCAAAAGCTCAATCGGACAATATCTCTCCAGAGCATATATATCTTTTCAATGAATGTCGGACCACAATCACTTTGTCTCTCTATCTATATGTCTCTTGATTGACCTCGCTTTCTCATGCCGTATCTTCCACACATTGAAGCTACCTCTCCATCCCTTGCAAAGCCGGAGCTATTTACATTGCGAGGGGGACTCCAACCTTGGATTAATTTGTGTAGGCATTTATTCCGGTGGGTTTAGATTACATTTTCGTAGCATTCGTCCCACAACTGCTCCAAACACCGTTGCAACCCCTGCACCTCCCCCAATTGATTTCCCTCTGGCTCGGTCATCGCTCTCTCGCACATCGTTTCTCGCCTTCAACATTGCACCATGGTATTATTGCAAAAAACTCTGTTGTTCTCTTTAATTATTACAAATAAGCTACAAAACTACACACCGATAGTCCACCTGGAATGGAACAAATTTCAACCCACAAATTAAAGTGCTACAAACTACACACTGAGGGGCCCACCTGTCATGAAACAAATTTGGACCCATATACAAATTAAAAAATAAAGGACGAGGATCGAACATGCGATCAGGGCCTTCAAGCCGCACGTCAATAGGCAACATACATAGAACATCAATGTTTGTTGTACCCCCTTTGTTCATATAATGTTTTTATATTACCACAACCTATTTAATGGATACCATGTAATATTATTTCTAGTACATTAGTGGGACCGGCTCGTTAGCACATACTATTCGCCTTCACTTACTGGTGGGTTCCATGTGTGCTCTCTCTCTCCCTCCCCTTCCGCGTTTAGACGCACGGGGAAACACGAAGAACTCGTGGGTGATGTTGCCGTTGACCATATCTGGACGCGTTCACAAGTTACGACACTAGTTTCACGTACTAGTAGTACTAGTCAATGTGTACATGCAATGCACGTTAATTTGGAAGTATATTAAGTGCATGCGGATACTAAGTAGGATATTATTTACGTGTTATTACGTGATTAGCACTATTTTTGGCATGAAATTAACTGCACGCTAAACGTGTTGAGCGCTCGACATTGAAGCAGTCTAGGTCGTTGGATGAGAAGGAATACATGTGGCTTGATGACGTTTTATATTTAATTTGATACAGCTCTAGCAGAACATTCAATCGATCAAACCATAGATTCATTCAGTCTGACTTAGACTTTAGATTCATACGACGATCAATCTAAAATAAACGGAAATGATAAACGTTCGGATTTTAAGCATGGCAATCCGAACGTTTTTCATGGCAAATTTAGATTACGCGGCGGCGGCGGGGGCGTCTTGCGGTGGGAAGCGGCTCCTCTGTCGTGCTATGTGTGTCGTCGGGCCACTAACCGACGGCGGCATCTTGCGCCATTGTTGGCGTACTCCTGGACGTTGGCCCTAGCTTCAAGGAGGGCCACAATGTTCTGTACTTCGGTCTCCAGGAGCGAGTCAACTGGCGGGAGGAGGCGACTAGCGTTGGTGCAAGGAAGCGGTTGACGGCGGCCATCCATGCCGCTGAGGGGGGCACTGGCACCCACGCGGGGACACACACTGGCAACGGCGCGGCGGAGACATTCGTGTACAAAGGTACCAGCACGGGTGCGCACGTCAGGGCACGCGCAGGCGCATGCCCTGGCAGGTGCACGGGCACCGGCACGGCCATGCGCGTCAGTGCACGTGCAGGCGCATGTGCTGGCAGGTGCACGGGTGCGTGCAAGTCAGCGGGGACCTTGTGGAACCCCGTGGCATCAAGCTCGGTGACAATGTGTGGCTCCCAGCCCATCAATGCCACGGGGATGGGCGCTGGCGTAGTCGGGGCGACGGGAGCCGGAACGGGAGTGGGGACAGGCGCGGCGTCTTCCCGCAAGGCCGGTTCAAGCTCGTCCCAAAGCGCCTTATGTTCTTGAGACTCCGGCTGGGTGTCTTCCTCAGGAAATTGGAAGACTAATGGCAGACCATCGTGATGCGGCATGGCATACGGTTAGGTCAGGTTAGTTGGAGGTAGACGACAGGAGAATCGGAGGGGAAGAGAGAAGATTGTAGTGATACCGGATAGTGCGGGGTTGATTTTAAACTGCGGCGCTGGCGACATTAAAAGTGGGAGCAGTTGGGACGAAGGTGGGCGGCGGAGCCTGGTCAAAGGGCTCGCCTACTGGTGAGCCTACGCAACTGTCTACTTGCACGCCTCCCTGTCAGCCGGCGCAGCGGTCTGCTCGCACGCCTCCCGTCGACTCACACGCTTGCTCGGACGGCACCAGTCGATGAGAAGCGGGACTTGTGGCGGCATGTAAACGCCCACGGTTTCAATAGTGAAAGCGTTCGCCTTAACATGACAGGTCTTTGTTCCAAAATACCTTGGCTCTTCATTTTTGCAACTTCTCATAAGCAGCTTGTCTCAAATTGAAGAAAAAAATTACGTAGGAATATTTGTGCCATATTACGTGACCATGCTCAGTTTGATGAATTTCTGGTCACTTTTGGATTTTCTGAAATTTAAAATCCAGGATTTGAAACAATATCATAACCTGCATCATGCAATAAATTTTCAAGCGATACATCTTTCCTGTTGTATTTCTTAAGAAAGGATTTGGTCAAACATTTTGCTTAGTTAGACTTCAGATAAGTTATATATGCAGATTAAAAGGATAATCCCCCCGTACCAGTGCATTGCCTGATATATTAACTCAAGTACTAGGCATGAACAAACGGGCTCAATTCTGTGCTCATCCTAGTGTAGTAGTAGTACTAGGCAATGCAGTTGACGGGTGACCTTGGGTAGCGGCGGCCGAGGGAATTGAACCGTGCTCGGCACGGTAGGTAACGTTGTCTAGTTACTAAATCATCCCTCCATTGTTCATCGGTAGTCATTATGGACCAGGGACATGAGGGGAATTTCCTAGGGCTGGAATCCTGGCCGCCAGATATTTCGACTCGAAACATGGAGGCTCGACTGGTTGGGGTTGGCTAATGTGTGTACCACGCACGCCACCAGAAGGACACGAGCCCGGTTTTTTTGTGTGGATCAACACGAGCCAAGTTCTGGCTGGTACGCAGTTGGGTCCTACCATTCGAGAATACGAGAGGAGTCTTTTAAATTGCCGAACAAATCTATGTGTATTAGAATGCCCATATTTTCCTTGCAAATAGTAATCTCAATGTCGTAATTGATTTATGACGAGTTCTCGAATTAGAGTGAGTTTGTGATATAGTGATCTCAACGTGGATTTCACATTTCATGGTATCACTAGTAAGTTTTTCATTGCAAATTCAAATTTAAAAGATGAACGGTATGGTGGTGAGAAAACTTTGTATGTATTAAGCATATGACCACACACACACACACGAACACAATAACAATCCAATAAGTATAGTGCATCTATTTTTCCCGCAAGTATGACACGAATTCAAAAATACTCCTTCTGTTCCTAAATATTATTCTTTTAGAGATTTCAACAAGTGACTACATACAGAGCAAAATGAGTGAATCTACACTCTAAAATATGTCTATATACATCCGTATGTGGCAGTCCATTTGAAATCTCTAAAATGACTAATATTTAGGAATGAAGGGAGTAAAATGTAAGACATGCATGGTCCTCAATTCAATATTTAAAATGAACAGGAAACTGAAACAGGAATATTAAGTCTAGTACTACAGTACATGCAAATGTTGTGTTTAGGCGGAGCTATGTAGATTGTCGGGGGTTAACCCCTCGACCCTAGATAAAATTGTGAAGCTCTGTTTAGGATTGTTTAGATTATATTTGTCCCCACCCTCCCAAACACCGATTGGTTGTGCACCCCCTCCTCCCCGGGAGAATATCATATGCCCCCACACCTTAGATGCTACATGTTGATACGAGTTGCTTGGAGCTTGTTGATCTGAGATATAGCAACTCACAGGATGTCTTAATATTTTTACAGGAATCCTTAATGAGTTTGAGAATTGCACACAATTTGTACAAAAACTACTCAGATGCCCTTGGATCCAAAACCCAACGACCTCGAAGCTCGTATCACCGTAGCATCTAAGATGAAGGAGGACATCATATTCTCCTGTATGTAAGAATATCATGTGCTACCACACCTTAGATGCTTTGGTGATACAAGCTCTTCGAAGCCGTTGGATTTGTGACCCAACAACTCCTCGGTGGTTCGAATGTTTTTTGCAGAAAAGCCCCCAAAGAGTTCGACCACTGCTTACAAGCACAAAGACTGCTCAGATGCCATTGGATCTCAGATCAAACGACCTCGAAGCTCGTATCACCGTACCATCCAAGCTGCGAGAGCACCTGATGTTTTCTCGCACAGGAGAATACGAGGTGCTCCCGCACCGTAGATTCTATGGTGATACGAGTTCACGGAGATCTAACGGCTCACAGTAGGAGGTTTGAATGTTTTTGCAATATACGCCTGAGAGAGTTTGGGAATTGCGCAGAAATTACAAGTACTACGCATGTGGCATCTGATCACAGATCATACGACCTAGATGCTCGTATCACCATAGCGGCCAATTAAGCTACGGGGAGCACCTAATATGAGCAACGGGGATCCGTTGGATCCAAGATGCAGCGGCACACACGAGGCCTGAATGTTTTATTTGCAAAAAAAACCTTGGTGAGTTTGGAAATTGTGAAAGACTACTCCCAAGCCATTGGATCTCAGTTCCAACAATGTAAAAACTCGTATCACCATAGCATCTAAGCTGCGGGGTGGATGTGATATTCTATGCCGCTGTCATTTTTGTTCGTAAACTTGCAAAATACGTGTAACTCGTGCCGTTACTTGTCTAAGCGCGCAAATGTTTGTTCAAAAAACCATCCTACACTGAAATATCGAAACAACACGCGGGGGTCCCACTTGTCATTGATCAAATTTGTACCTAAAACTAACAAATCTAAAAGACGAGATTCAAAATGGCAACCTGGACTACTAAGCGTAAGTCGATACCCTGAAACAACAACGGTTGTTGGCTTTGTCCCATAACTTGATTTTATACAGTATTACATTGAGTAGAGTAGAGGGAGTGCCTCGTCAACATGTGCATGACCATTGACTCACTTAATAGTGGGTACCAGGTCTACGATCTCTCTCTCCTCTCCATCGTATAACCTTTAGACGCATGGGCACACACGAAGAGCGAAGCTAGCTTGACATGGTGTTATTATAACTTAAAAAAGCTTGGAAAATAGAAGAATCGCCTAGAATAAGAGACGTTGTGGCTGGTCGAGACGGAGCTAACCGCACCTATCCTCTGTGCCACGTTAGCATGATGAAGCTGTGTGGCTAGTGGGGTGTTTTCAACCAACTGGCTGGGTCCCGAGGTTGAACCATACGTACTACGTCTGATACCATATATTTTTACACGCACATTTTTCCTCCATGCTGAGACATGGCACACCCTACCTGTAACATCCCAAAATTCCAAATTTTGGAATGTTATATTAAATAAATGATTATGATTGTTTGTGTGATTGATTGTGTGAAACTGAGTGGAAATTGAAACTTTTTGAAAGTTGAATGAGAGGGAATAAAAGGACTTTCCCAAAAAAATTCATCTTGCATTTTGATCTCCATGAATTCAAATTCATTTCATCACAAAACCCTAGAGTGAAGATAATATGACTTCTTCCATTTAAATAAATAAAAAGGGGTTTGAAAATGATTTTAATTCCATTTGAAATATTTCAAATTTAGAAACTTTAAGCAACTCAATGAGTTCATGAGGGAAGATAAAATGATTTCTTCAAATTCGAAGAAAGAGAGTTGGAAGTTTCAAAGGAATAATTTGGAAGTCACTTTGAAGTTATTTGAAACTCATTTTCCGTTTGAAGTTGTTTGAAGTTCCAAATTCAAATCCAATTGGGAGTTATTTGGGTTTCTATTCAAATTATTTTTCTCCTAAAAATAAGTAAACAGAAATAAGGGTAAAATGATTCCCTTCAATAGAAAATTAGGAGAAAATAATTTTGAAATCATTTTGCTATTTTTAAAAAAAGATTTTTTATTTATTTTAAATGCAATAGTAGCACTGTTTGACTTTTATGATTTTTATTTGAACTTTAAAAATAGTTCACCTTATTCTTGGTATTTTTCTGATCATTTTGGTATATGATATGCCTATGTATAATTTTTTATTTAATTTACTTCTACTGGAGTTTTCTTTCTGTTAAAAAAATGCACGCACACTCACACACACGCGCGCACACTAACCGGCCTTCTTGGCCGAGAACGGCCCACGCGCCCAGCCGGCAATTGGCCCATGGGCGACCTCCCGTGCCCGAGACCCCAGCGCCCGAAGGCCTCCGCCTCGTTCGCCGCTCCTCGTCTCCCTCTCGCTCGCACGCCACTGCCAGGAGGGCCCCACCCCCCGTCGTCCCCAACCTTCCGCCTCTCACGCTCGGGATAGAGCACGAGCCCGCCGCCCGCAACCACCGCACCTCGCCTTCGGGGATAAGGCTTATCCCTTGCTCCCGAGCCCTCTCTCCGCGCCTATAAGAAGCCCTCGACTCCCTCTCTCCATTCTGCCACTTCGTTTCGCCCTCACACCGCTCATAGCCGTCGCCCCATCCATTTGGATCTCACCAGAGCTGAAGCTCTCCGCCGTTGTTTCCGTCATCGGTGGAAAGCCCAAGCCCTCTCCTCTCTGTCAAAAATTTGTTCCCTTGCCGCCCCGCATCCATTTGACATATTTGTTGCCCCTAGGTTTCCCCGGAGACGCCGCCCTGACGACCTGCGTCCTCGCCGGCGCACGGAGCCGGCATCCCCGTGCAGCACGACCTCGACGTCCCCGACGCGAGCCACCTCCACCACCGGATAGCCCTCGACGCACCGGTCCGGTTCGTCTTCTTCCCCGCCGCCGCGGACCACCGCAACCGCCACCCCATCCGCCGCCTAACGCGAGGGCCGCCGTCCCTGGCCACCCTCTCGTTCGTTTTTATTTATTTATTTTAGTATTAGATCGGTTAACCACAGTTTTGTTAAACTGTGCGGTTTAGTGAACTTCTTATTTAGCCGCGGTAGTGTTTCTTTACTTAGTGGTTGTTTGTCGTATTGCTGCTGCAGTGAACACTCCTCAGCTGTTAGAAATCCGCCACGTGGCCAGGGACCTGGTCGTGACTAAAACTTTCACAGCCAAGTCCCTGAGTTTTCAGTTTAGCCCCTAAACTTAGATTGGCCACAACTTTTTAACCGTAGATCCAAACTCGATGAAACCAGCGGCAAATTCTTCGTCATGATTAGCTCTATCCAGTGATATCATATTTGTAAACTTTTGTCAGATTCAAATTTGAACTTTATTCAGATTTGAATTCAAACTTCAACTGGCCATATCTCCTAAACCGTAGCTCCGGTTGAGTTGATTCTTTTTACACTTTGTCACCGTAGCCAAATCCTATAACTTGGACCATTGTCATGTATTTTTCACGCAATTAGGATCTGTCCATGATAGTTTTACTACTATGTCGTGTATGCACCATAGTTCACATCACATTTTTGAACCTCATGTCACATGTTGTTTTGCACTTAGAATATTTTTGTGTTAGTTAAGTGTGTTGTATGTTCATTTGGATTTTTTGAGTCTTTTCATGTGGGATGTTATTTGGTTCTCCGAAATGATTGCTTATGTGAATGCAATATTTGACTTTATAGATTTTCATCGGAGAGTGACGAATAGTTCTATTAAGTAAATTTCTGAGAGCGATATAGTCTTCATCAACTATTATCAGGCAAGTTCACATTTGACCATTCTTCCAATTACCTATGTTTATATTATGCACTTAGTCCTTTTGTGGTAGGATTGCATGGTAGGATTTATTGTTGCCAGATGGCTATGACTTTACCTAGTAGTTCATTTGAGGTAGGTCTGATCTATACATCCTTGTCACCACCGTGTAAGTTTATTTTTGCCTCGCTAAATGTAGACGTGGTTTGGGAAGCGAACCTGGTGAGACATGAGTGACAAAGTAGTAAGCAGGACCAAGACTTGTAAATGAACTACCTGGGCGGTATTTGGTTTGAATGGTGGCGAAGTACAGTGGGAGCATGCATGGTTAATCCATGGTGGTGCACCACTAGTGGTCAGCCGCCCATGCTCAAAGAGATCAATCGTATTCTCATGTCTAGAAGCTTACGTGTGCAGCCACAAGCCAATATGGGCTCTGGCTTAGTTGAGTAGTTAGTGCGACCGCTTCCGGGATGGGCTAGCAGATGTAGAATGGGTAGGTGTACCGGCCTATCCGTGGGTTAAGGGGAAATACTTTCGAAAGACTATGTCTCGGCCATCCTGTTCTCAAACACCAGGAAGTGCGAGAATTTCAAGGGAGGCGATCGAGTCTTGTGGGGAAAAGTGCGCAAACCTCTGCAGAGTGTTAAAACCTAATCGATTAGCCGTGTCCCCGGTTACGGACAACTTGAGGATCTAGTAGTTAAAATGTCGGGAGAGCTCCTCACCTTTAATTAAACAGTTGGGTTTTAAATGAAACTTGGGATTGGATTGAGTTGGGTTTGCCAACTCATCCTATGCTATACTGTAGTGATAGAATAATATCTTTTATTCTAGGAAAAAACTAGCTTTATGCAAAAACTAAACTTAGAGCTTTCCACCAGCCAAATTGCATGTACAAATAGGTTCATTATTCTTATGATGTGACTTGCTGCTTTTATAGTCAGCAGTGTTTCTTCAGTCTTGTCTTCCTCCAGCCGCCAAAACCAAACCAGCGCCGGCGGGGCCGCCTACTTCCGCCTCCCACGGCTGGCTGCACATCAGCGCACGCATCGCCGCCCTACCGTCTCCTAAATTGTTAATGCTGACGTCCGAGGCCTCGCCGTCATCCTCCATGCGCTTTGGTGCGCTCGGCGCGCCGCCGCCCTCTCGCGTTGTCAACATGGTCAACAAACAAGAGGAATCGGAAGAGGACTATACGTGGAGAGGATGACAGTAGGGGCCCACCATGTCCATGGCCGGAGGCAAGGAAGTTCCTCATTTTTTGTTATATATACTCCATTGTTAGCGTATGAAAAAAGAAAATGCTTCCTGCTAGTGGTTTCCTGACATCTGGGACCCATGACATTGTCAGTGTATATAGTCAATAGACAAGAGGACAACACAAGATCGGCTGACACCTGGGACGTAGCTGCTCGAGCAGTATTTTTTTATTATTGTTGAGACGGAGCAGGGTTTCAATTGGGCTGTGGCCCGTCTAGCCCAGGCTTATATTTTATGTTCACCACATGACCAGTCCAGCTAATTTTTCTTTGTGTAAATGAGCCCAATTTATTTTTTCTGAAGGATACCCAATCCAGGCCTAGTTATTTTTCTATGCCCTGATGGGCTGCAACTCTTTCAAGACGCCTGCAAATCTTGAAAGTAATATGAAATGGCTTGTAAATATAAAAAACAGATGACAAATTGGCAATTACTTTATAATTTCTGAATTTTTTCACATTATCAGATTCCAATTTCACTGGGCTTTAACCTAATTTAAATATATCTTCAAAGTACTTTAAATCTAGCTCAACATTTCAGTATTAAAATTAGTTTGGAGCCCACAGAAATATGCAAAATTTCATTTAAATTTTTAACCCTAGCCCTGGCCAACAAAAAAGCAGACTGCAATAAATTGCATAAGAAGTTGCAATGAGCTATATGTAAATTATTTAAAAAAATAGGGAATGGTCTGACTTGTGGGCCTATTAAGTTGACGTGTATGCAAGATTTTTTTACTTATTATATACGACAACAAACGATTCTAGCAGACGTAACCATTGGATGTCAATCCAACGGCCGTCGTGTTTCTTCAATCTCTGTTCTTCTTGCTCCAGCCGCCAAATCCAGCGCCGGCGGGACCGGCTGCTCCTGCCTCCCGTGGCCGGCTGTGCTGCCGCGTAGGCCTCACCGCCCCCTACTACTCCCATCGCTGGCCAGGCTGTAACACCCCGGATGTAACTTTCCATATTTGTAACTCCAACTCTTGCCATTTCCGGCTATGTGTTATGATATTCCCTTCGTGGTCGGGTTTTGTCTTTCGTTTTGCATTTGGTTCTTGTCATGTATTTCATATCATGTCATCATGTGCATTGCATTTGCATACGTGTTCGTCTCATGCATCCGAGCATTTTTCCCGTTGTCCATTTTGCAATCCGGCGCTCCCACCTCCTCCGGCGCACCCCTCTTGTTTTCTTTCGTGAGCGGGTGTCAAACGTTCTTGGAATGAACCGAGGCTTGTCAAGTGGCCTTGGTATACCACCGGTAGACCACCGGTCAAGTTTCGTTCCATTTGGAGGTCGTTTGGTACTCCAACGGTTAATCGGGTAACCGCAAAGTCCGTTTGTGTGTTGCAGCAAAACCCCTCTCTAAACAGCCCAAAACCCACCAAACTCTCTTCCATGCTCTAGGTCGTTCGATCACGATCGTGTGGGCGAAAACCGCACCTCATTTGGACTCTCCTAGCTCCCTCTACCTATATATTTGCATCCCACCCGAATTACATTCGTAGTCCAAACCCTAGCCCGCTCCCTCCGCGTCGCCGGACGTGTCCGCCCGGCGCCGGACGAACCGGCCGCAGCCAGCCGCAGCGCGCCACGTGGCGGGCCGTACGTCGCGCCGCCGCCGCAGCCCGCAAGCCCGTGGCCGGCCCCCGCCGGGCCCGTGCCCCTTGCCCGAGCCCGCGGCGCCCCGCCCGCGCGCCGCCGCTGTCTCCCTCGCGCCTCCGCCGGCCGTCGCCGTGCCGCCGCCGCACCCGCCCGCGCCTCCGCGCGCCGGCCGCCGCGCCGCCGCCCGCCGGCGACCGTGCCCCCTCCGACCGGCTCCTCCTCCTCGCCTTCGTCTCCCCCCGACGCCGGCCGCCGTCGCCCTCTCCTCTTCCGTCGCCGGCGAGCAGAGCCCGAGCTCCTCCGATCCGATCTGGTCAAACCCGAAGGTTGACCCGAGACCCCCGAAATATCTCCAAGTCATATGATGTTTACAGTACATGCCCCTGTTCAACGCATCATAACTCTCTGCACATAGCTCCGTTTCGTGCGTTTAATATATTGAAATGTTCGTCTCGTGATGCTATTCATTTTGTTCCATTGCACAATGTTCATTTGAGTCCATCTTGATGCCCAAATCTCTGGTGCAAGAGTGCTATTTGCTGTTACCTGCTGTTACTTGGCAGAACTTAGTGATTTGTTATTTTTGTTGCTTTTAATCTATGCATCTTATGGGCATGAGTTCTACATGTGTTTTGTTGTATGCCATGCCATCTTTCCAGTGGTGTATGCCATGTAGTTTTTTGATCTCTGTGGTGACTAGCACAAGCATGCAAACTAGGCTCCGTAATGTTTCTGATTTCACGGACTTTTACTGTCTCTGTCTGCTGTTATTTTGTTGCTATGTATCCATGTGGTTACGGAGAGATCCATGCTTATTTTGGTGACGTTTAGTAAGGATGTTTTGTTGATATTGTTGTAATTGATCTATTTCTGCCCTTGTTTGCATTTATGGAGTGCCCTAGCGTGACTCAATCTTGCTCTACTTTTGCTATAAAATATTTCTGGCAGATTCTTAACATGATATTCAATTTTGCCAAGCTTGTTGTAGTTGTTTCATACATTCTATGTATTTGCTATTGCCATGGATAGCTTCATAAACATGCCATCTTGCTGTAGGAAGGCTTGTTTTGTCATTCATTGCTTTGTGATGAGTGCATCAAGCTCACAAAGATGCCTTCATATTATTGTTTCTGCCATGCTCTGTTTTCTGGCAAGTCTGAACCTGTTCACAAAACTTGCTATGTTTACATGGTTGCCATCATATCTTCTGGTCCTTTTTGGTTTATGGTCAGTAAGGGACTTTTGTCATATGCATTTAGTAGCATACTGCCATGCCTTGTTTTGCCATGTTAAGTTCCTGTAGCATGTGGATTTCGTGCTCTGAACATTGCTACCTGATGCTGTTTCAGTCATGTCCAGTAATTTCACTAAGTCTGTGAGCCTGTTATCTTTTGCACTTTTTCCATGCTTGTTTGAAACTTCTGTGTTGTGATCTAGCCGTAGCTCAGTGTTCATCTTTTGTCAAGCATCTCCTGTAGATTACTGTCATATGCTTTATTGCTATATTGGAGTGCTGTAGCATTTTTACTTGTTGCATTCTAAGTGCTATCATGCTGTTAATCGCAGATTTGTGTCATTCTTGTTTTGCTTGCCATTTGCAAACCGTGCATCCGTTTCCGGTGATCTTTATATCGATTTCGACCGAAATCATCTCATCTTTCCAGTGGCATGCTTGGTTTGCCAAGTTACTTCCTTGTTCATCATTTTCCTTCTAGAGCACGCATATGCATCGCATATCCCATCTCGCATATCATTCATGTATTGCATCATGTTGCTTGTGCATTTCCCGTGATTGATTGTGGTTCCGTTGTTTTGTGTTCTTGTTGTGGGTAGAGCCGGGAGACGAGTTCGTGAACGAGGAACCTGTTGAGTACGCTTACGAGGATCAAGCTTTCGACAACTCTGAGAACCTTGCAGGCAAGATGACCATACCCTCGAAATCACTTCTATCTTTGCTTTGCTAGTTGTTCGCTCTATTGCCATGCTGTGCTACCTATCACTTGCTCTATCATGTATCCCATATTGCCATGTCAGCCTCTAACCATCCTTTCCTAGCAAACCGTTGTTTGGCTAAGTTACCGCTTTTGCTCAGCCCTTCTTATAGCGTTGCTAGTTGCAGGTGAAGTTGAAGTTTGTTCCATGTTGGAACATGGATATTTTGGGATATCACAATATCTCTTATTATATTAATGCATCTATATATTTGGTAAAGGGTGGAAGGCTCGGCCTTATGCCTGGTGTTTTGTTCCACTCTTGCCGCCCTAGTTTCTGTCATACCGATATTATGTTCCTTGAGTTTGCGTTCCTTACGCGGTTGGGTGATTTATGGGACCCCCTTGACAGTTCGCCTTGAATAAAACTCCTCCAGCAAGGCCCAACTTTGGTTTTACCATTTGCCACCTAAGCCTTTTCCACCGGGTTTTCGCGAGCCCGAGGGTCATCTTTTTTTTAACCCCCGGGCCAGTGTTCCTCTGAGTGCTGGTCCAAACTAGAGCACCGTGCGGGACCGTCCCTTGGCAACTTGGGTTATGTTGGTACCTGTACGCTTCGCTTATCCGGTGTGCCCTGAGAACGAGATATGTGCAGCTCCTATCGGGATTTGTCGGCACATTCGGGCGGCTTTGCTGGTCTTGTTTTACCATTGTCGAAATGTCTTGTAAACCGGGATTCCGAGATTGATCGGGTCTTTCCGGGAGAAGGTTTATCCTTCGTTGACCGTGAGAGCTTATGATGGGCTAAGTTGGGACAACCCTGCAGGGTATTATCTTTCGAAAGCCGTGCCCGTGGTTATGAGGCAGATGGGAATTTGTTAATGTCCGGTTTGTAGAGAACTTGGCACTTGACCCAATTTAAAATACATCAACCATGTCTGTAGCCGTGATGGTCTCTTCTCGGCGAAGTCCGGGAAGTGAACACGGTTTGAGTTATGA
The DNA here is from genome assembly GCF_002575655.3 of Aegilops tauschii subsp. strangulata. Classification (NCBI taxonomy): domain Eukaryota; kingdom Viridiplantae; phylum Streptophyta; class Magnoliopsida; order Poales; family Poaceae; genus Aegilops; species Aegilops tauschii. The sequence continues at coordinate 383,064,495 of NC_053037.3, read as the reverse complement.
ATGACGTAAGTAGGGGTTCAGGATCACTTCTTGGTCATTTCTAGATGACAACCGTTCTGTTGCTTCTCTTCTCGCTCTCATTTGCGTATGTTAGCCACCATATATGCTTAGTGCCTGCTGCAGCTCCGCCTCATTACACCATCCTTTCCTATAAGCTTAAATAGTCTTGATCTCGCGGGTGTGAGATTGCTGAGTCCTCGTGACTCACAGATTCTACCAAAACAGTTGCAGGTGCCGACGATGCCAGTGCAGATGATGGGATCGACCTCAAGTGGGAGTTCGATGAGGAACGTGGTCGTTACTATGTGTCTTTTCCTGATGATCAGTAGTGGAGCCCAGTTGGGACGATCGGGGATCTAGCATTTGGGGTTATCTTATTTTCATTTGGATTTTGACCGTAGTTGGTCTATGTGTGTATTTTGGATGATGTATGAATTATATTTATGTATTGTGTGAAGTGGCGATTGTAAGCCAACTCTTTATCCCATTCTTGTTCATTACATGGGATTGTGTGAAGATGACCCTTCTTGCGACAAAACCACAATGCAGTTATGCCTCTAAGTCGTGCCTCGACACGTGGGAGATATAGCCGCATCGTGGGCGTTACAAGTTGGTAATCAGAGCCATCCCCGACTTAGGAGCCCCCTACTTGATCGAATCGCTGGCGTTGTTGAGTCTAGAAAAAAAATGTTTTGAGTCTTAGGATTATATATATCGGAGAGTAGGATTCTTTTTACTCCTCAGTCCCTTCGTCGCTCTGGTGATGTCTCCTGACGTAGAAGTTTTGACTCTTCTCTCCTCAAATTTCACTAAAAAATATTTAGGATCACGCGGGTATCTTAGGATCGTTCCGATGGTTTTGTGACGAGAACATTGTTCTTGGTGCCTCCTGACATTTAGGGGTTGTGGCAGTGTCCCGGGGAGTTGATCTCCGAGGTGTTGTCGTCACAATTTATCGTTGCAGTTCTGGAATACCTGAGTTTCGCCGACATCAAAATCTCTTTTATGCAGTTGTTGGTGAGATCACCTAGACGCCACCCAGTACTGGGGCGGGAGTTCGGGAGTATTGCCATAACTCCTATTACGGATGCTTTTCAAAGGTTGAGGTACACGATTTCCGAAGGTTTCTTGGTTATGTGTTGACAGATGGATACAGCTGGATCTAGGGATTGCTAGTTTGGGTGATATATTTTGTGTCCCCTGTATCCCCAACACCAGATTGCATAACCAGAAAGTTTTGGGAGTTTATAAGTGGGAATTCAAGTAGCTCTTAGGATATCTTTCCGACAGACGCATGATATGAGATTGGGGTTCGACGTCTAGTGGTCCGCCTTTCCACGGTTGGTTTTACAGTGGTCTCGTAGTGTCTTAAAGATTCCTTGGCTATGGCGACTCGGGGACGCTTCGTATGTCATGTGCACAGCCTTGTACATGATGGTGCTGTACGATCGAGCCCGTGTGGGCCCCACCACGAAAACTTCAGACGAAATCTCTATCATATGTTTGTTCCGGCTTATTCTGCAAGCCAATACTTTGTTTTGTTTTGAATTGTGGTATTCGAGTTGCTTCGAAGTCAAATGTTGATTCCATACCTTTTTCTAAGTGGCTTCTCAACTAATGGAAGTGTGATGATTTACTATGGAATTCATTCGTTCATCCTCGTTCGAATGGTTATTGTGAAGACTATATGTTGCAATTTCTATCCGTTGATTCTACTTGTCTATTTGTCTATCAAGATGCTAACGGATGTCACCCTCATCAGGATGGCTCCGCCAACACGTCAGAATCCGGAACGCAATGAAGGGATTCAGGCGAACCCTCCGCCACCACCTCCGCCTCCGGAGGCATGGCAAGCTACCATGGCAGCCACCAACGCCAATGCTCAGATGATTCTCCAACTCTTGCAAGAACGCACCCAAGGGCAAGGCAATCAAGGAAATCAAGGCCAAGGCAACAATCAGCCTCATTTCGCTACCCTCAACCAGTTTCTCGCAAATCAGCCCAAGTCTTTCAGCTACTGTGCCGAGGCCACGGATGCCGATGATTGGCTCGTGGACATCAACAAGCATTTTGAATGTAGCAATGTCAGGCCTGAGGACTATCTCAAGTTCGCTTCTTTTCAGCTCAAGGACCAAGCTGCTGATTGGTATCAACAATACAAAGATTCCAGAGGAGGTCGTGTGATCACTTGGACTGACTTCTGTCGGGACTTCAAAGCGCACCACATTCCACAAAGTGTTGTTGAGAGCAAGCGTGAGGAGTTCCGCAATCTCAAGCAAGGCAACATGTCTGTGTATCAATTCAACATCCAGTTTCAGAAACTTGCTCGCTTCGCTAAACAAGACGTTCCTGATGAAAAGAGCATGATCTATCACTTCAGAGGTGGCCTTAGAGAGGATCTGCAGTTAGCTCTCGTTCTTGTTGAGCCTACTCAGTTTGATCAATTCTATAACATGGCACTAAAGCAAGAGGCTGCTCAGCTCAAGTGTGAGGCTTCTAAGAAGAGAGTTAGGGACGCAGTTTAGTCTTCTTCTTCCTCACTTGTGGCAGCTAAGCAACAGAAGTTCTGGTTGCCTCCTCCTCCTCCGTTTCGTCAGCCTTACCAGCAGAAGAACAAAGGTGGCCATGGATCTTCCCACTCTTCCAACTCTGGCTATCAGAACAAGTCTCAGAATCAAGCTCCAAAGTCGAATGCTCCTTATCACCGTCCACTCTCAGAGGTGACTTGCAACAAGTGTCAGCACAAAGGTCACTATGCTAACAAGTGCTTCAACCACTCCTCCTCCTGTCAGATCTTCCAGCAATGCAGTGGTGAAGCATAATCCAAAGTCTGCAAAGGTGAACATGATGAATGCAGCTCAAGCGGAGGAATCTACTGATGTGATAATGGGTAATCTCTCAGTTAATGATATTCCTGCAAAAGTTCTTTTTGATACTGGTGCATCGCTTTGTTTCATGTCAAGATCGTTCTTCGCAAAGAATGATTTTGCTTGGTCTTATCTGGATAAACCATTGGGTGTTGTTTCTCCGGGGAAGTCAATGACAGCCAACTCGATCGTTCCGGATGTTTCCATCAAGATGGGAAACTATAAATTTCTATCTTCCCTAGTTGTTCTTGGTGACTCGGATATTGACCTAATTCTCGGGATGGACTGGCTTTCTAAGCACAAAGCTCAACTTGATTGTGCTGCCAGGGAAATTCAATTGACACACTCTTCTGAGGATGTGGTTATTTATGCCGCTCGTGATGAAACCATTCGGTTATTTTCTCTCAATGAGAAGGGCGAATTGAATGCCATCTCTCAGATTCCAGTCGTTTGTGAGTACCAAGATGTCTTTCCAGAAGAGATTCCGGGTATGCCTCCTCACCGGCCAGTTGAGTTCGTTATCGATCTAGAGCCTGGCACGGAACCCGTTTGCAAGCGTCCATACAAGCTTGGACCCAAGGAGCTGAAGGTATTGAAGAAACAGCTCGATGAACAAGAACGTCTGGGTTTGATCAGACCGAGTTCTTCTCCATGGGGTTGTTGTGTTCTTTGTCCAGAAGAAGGATGGCACGGACCGACTTTGTGTCGACTACCGTCCATTGAAAAAGAAGACAATCAAGAACAAGTATCCACTTCCCAACATCAATGAGCTTTTCGAGCAACTCAAAGGTGCTAAAGTGTTCTCCAAGCTTGACCTTCGTATGGGTTATCATCAGATTCGCATTCATGAAGAAGATATCCCCAAGAAAGCATTCAGAACAAGCTTTGGTTCTTATGAATATACTGTCATGTCTTTCGGCCTTGTCAATGCTCCTCCAACATTCTCTCGGATGATGAATTTCATCTTCAACCCCTATACCAATGAATTCGTTCTGGTGTATCTCGATGATATCTTGGTCTTCTCCAAGAATAAGAAGGATCATGCCAAACATTTGGGATTGGTACTCGACAAGCTCAGAGAGTATCAATTCTATGCGAAGTTCTCCAAATGTGAGTTTTGGCTCGATGAAGTTCTTTACCTTGGTCACATCATCTCTGCCAAGGGCATCGCTGTTAATCCCGAGAAGGTGTCCGCAATTGTGAATTGGGAACCTCCTCAGAATGTCAAGCAGCTCCGCAGTTTTCTTGGTCTTGCAAGCTATTGCCGAAGATTCGTTGAGAATTTCTCTAAGATTGCAAAGCCTCTTTCCAACCTTCTCCAGAAGCATGTCAAGTATGTCTGGTCTCCTGAGTGTGACGTTGCTTTCAACACTCTCAAAGAGAAACTCGTCACAGCTCCTGTCTTGACTCCTCCTGACGAATCCAAGCCGTTTGAAGTTTTCTGTGATGCTTCTCTTCAAGATCTCGGTGCTGTGTTAATGCAAGAGAAGAAAGTTCTGGCCTATACCTCTCGTCAGTTGAAGCCCAATGAAAAGAACTACCCCACTCACGATCTTGAGTTGGCGGCAGTTGTCCATGCATTAATAACGTGGAGACATCTCTTGTTGGGAAGGAAAGTGGACATTTTCACCGATCACAAGTCTCAAGTATATCTTCACTCAGCCCAACCTCAACCTCAGGCATACTCGATGGGTCGAAATGATTCAAGAGTACAATCCGAGTATTGAATATACTCCAGGCAAAGCAAATGTCATTGCAGATGCTTTAAGCAGGAAGGCTTATTGCAACAGCTTAATTCTGAAGCCTTTCCAACCGGATCTTTGTGAAGCTTTCCGCAAGCTGAATCTCCAAGTTGTTCCTCAAGGCTTTCTTGCCAACCTCATAGTCTCTCCTACTTTGGAAGATCAAATTCGTGAGGCACAATTCCTCGATACCATGGTGAAGAAGGTGAAACGTGGTATCAACAAGGGTCTTTCCAAATACAAGTGCTATCGCATTGATGACAGAGAGACTTTATTCTTCGAGGACCGGATTGTGGTTCCTAAAGGTGATCTAAGGAAAGTCATAATGAACGAAGCGCACAATTCTCTTCTTTCCATTCATCCTGGAAGTACGAAGATGTACCATGACCTCAAGCAGTCATATTGGTGGACTCGAATGAAGCGAGAAATCGCTCAATTTGTGAATGAATGTGATGTCTATCGAAGAGTGAAAGCAGAACACCAACGACTAGCTGGTCTCCTCCAACCTCTTGCTATTCCGGAGTGGAAGTTTGATCATATCGAAATGGACTTCGTGACTGGATTTGCAAAGTCCAAGCGCGGAAATGATGCTATCTTCGTTTTTCTTGACAAGCTTACTAAAGCGGCTCATTTCCTTCCAATCAAAGAGTCCATCACATCAGCTCAGTTGGCAGAGCTATACACCTCCAGGATTGTCTCCTTGCACGGCATTCCACAATTAATTTCTTCAGATCGTGGAAGCATCTTCACCTCTAAGTTCTGGGACTCCTTCCAGAAGGCCATGGGCACCAACATTCGCTTCAGCACAGCTTTCCATCCTCAAACTAGTGGCCAAGTCGAGCGAGTCAATCTAATTCTTGAAGATATGCTCAGGGCTTGTGTCATTTCCTTTGGCATGAAATGGGAAGATTGTCTTCCATATGCCGAATTCTCCTACAACAACAGCTTCCAAGCAAGTTTGGGCAAGGCCCCATTCGAGATTCTATATGGCAGAAAGTGCCATACTCCTCTCAATTGGTCAGAGACTGGTGAACGCCAACTTCTTGGCAATGAATTAATCACAGAAGCTGAAGAAATGTGTAAAGTCATCCGTGAAAATCTCAAAGCCGCGCAATCGCGCCAGAAGAGTTATTATGATAGTAAGCACCATGATGTGGTTTTCGAGATCGGAGACCATGTCTACCTCCGCGTCTCTCCAATGAAAGGCACTCGTTGCTTCGGTATCAAAGGGAAGCTTGCCCCTAGATACGTGGGTCCTTTCAAGATCATTGGCAAAAGAGGCGACCTCGCATATCAACTTGAGCTTCCTTCCAACTTCGCGAATGTGCACGATGTGTTCCACGTGTCACAGCTCCGCAAGTGCTTCAAGACGCCTGAGCGCACTATCAACTTCGAAGAGATTGAACTTAAAGAAGATCTGTCTTATCATGAGCACCCCGTTGCTATTCTTGAAGAAACTGAGCGCAAGACTCGCAACAAGTCAATCAAATTCCTGAAAGTGAAGTGGTCGCATCATTCTGACCGGGAAGCCACCTGGGAACGCGAGGACCACCTCCGTTCCGAATATCAGGAGTTCTTTCAGTCCTAGATCTCGGGACGAGATCCTCTCGTAGTGGTGGAGTGTTGTAACACCCCGGATGTAACTTTCCATATTTGTAACTCCAACTCTTGCCATTTCCGGCTATGTGTTATGATATTCCCTTCGTGGTCGGGTTTTGTCTTACGTTTTGCATTTTGTTCTTGTCATGCATTTCATATCATGTCATCATGTGCATTGCATTTGCATACGTGTTCGTCTCATGCATCCGAGCATTTTCCCCGTTGTCCGTTTTGCAATCCGGCGCTCCCACCTCCTCCGGCGCACCCCTCTTGTTTTTTTTGTGAGCGGGTGTCAAACGTTCTCGGAATGGACCGAGGCTTGTCAAGTGGCCTTGGTATACCACCGGTAGACCACCGGTCAAGTTTCGTTCCATTTGGAGGTCGTTTGGTACTCCAACGGTTAACCGGGTAACCGCAAAGTCCGTTTGTGTGTTGCAGCAAAAACCCTCTCTAAACAGCCCAAAACCCACCAAACTCTCTTCCATGCTCCAGGTCGTTCGATCACGATCGTGTGGGCGAAAACCGGATCTCATTTGGACTCTCCTAGCTCCCTCTACCTATATATTTGCATCCCACCCGAATTACATTCGCAGTCCAAACCCTAGCCCGCTCCCTCCGCGCCGCCGGAAGTGTCCGCCCGGCGCCGGATGAACCGGCCGCAGCCAGCCGCAGCGCGCCACGTGGCGGGCCGTACGTCGCGCCGCCGCCGCAGCCCGCAAGCCCGTGGCCGGCCCCCGCCGGGCCCGTTGCCCTCGCCCGAGCCCGCAGCGCCCCGCCCGCGCGCCGCCGCCGTCTCCCTCGCGCCTCCGCCGGCCGTCGCCGCGCCGCCGCCGCACCCGCCCACGCCTCCGCGCACCGGCCGCCGCGCCGCCGCTCACCGGCGACCGTGCCCCCTCCGACCGGCTCCTCCTCGCCTTCGTCTCCCCCCGACGCCGGTCACCGGCGAGCAGAGCCTGAGCCCCGAGCTCGAGCTCCTCCGATCCGATCTGGTCAAACCCGAAGGTTGACCCCGAGACCCCCGAAATATCTCCAAGTCATATGATTTTTACAGTACATGCCCATGTTCAACGCATCATAACTCTCTGCATATAGCTCCGTTTCGTGCATTTAATATATCGAAATGTTCGCCTCGTGATGCTCTTCATTTTGTTCCATTGCGCCATGTTCATTTGAGTCCATCTTGATGCCCAAATCTCTGATGCAAGAGTGCTAGTTGTTGTTACCAGCTGTAACTTAGTGATTTGTTATTTTTGTTGCTTTTAATCTGTGCATCTTATGGGCATGAGTTCTACATGTGTTTTGTTGTATGCCATGCTGTCTTTCCAGTGGTGTATGCCATGTATTTTTGTGATCTCTGTGGTGACTAGCACAAGCATGCAAACTAGGCTCCGAAATGATTCTGATTTCAGGGACTTAGTATATTTACTAAGTCTTTGTCTGCTGTTATTTTGTTGCTATGTATCCATGTGGTTACAGAGAGATCCATGCTTATTTTGGTGATGTTCAGTAAGGATGTTTTGTAGATATTGTTGTAATTGATCCATTCCTGCCTATTGAGGATATAACCATTAGAGTCACCCGCCCAGGAGGGGCCGGGTTACTCAGAAGGATCATCACAACTGAAGCCCAGTACCAAGCTTGAGGATGGCGGATCAATAATGGGCTTAAGACCCGGAGGCGCTTAAGGCCCGTAGTGATAAACCGCCGTGATGGCAAGACTTGTAATGTAAGGCAAGAGTAGTTAAGAGTCCGAGCCGGATACCGTTATAAGCCGGCCGGGACTCTGAGAGCCGCTGGGCGTCAACCTCTCTATATAAAGGGATGACCCGGCGGCGGTTCAGGACGAGAGACAACAGATTGATAGCCAGGCATAGCGATTAAGCTCCCTGGTCATTGAAACCCTAAGTAATACCACCTCAACTGGACGTAGGCTTTTACCTTCACCGTAAGGGGCCGAACCAGTATAATCCTCGTGTTCCTTGTCCCGCTTAACCCCTTTAAGCTTCCTAGCTGCGATGGCTCCACGACTAAGTCTTTGCACGAGGACATCTGCCGTGACAATTCCACGACAGTTGGCACCCACCGTGGGGCTAGCGCACGGTGGATTTGAGTTCTTGAAGGGCAGCTTCGAAGGGCTCAAGGGATACACTGTGGGCCGGATGACCAAGAGTCGTCGTGGCAAGCTCTACATCGACGACGCAAATTGGGGCCCCGACGCCGGCTCAATTGAGTACGGGTACCGGGTCCCCTTTGGCGGAATCCATGTCTTTATTGGCAAGATTGGTGAGCCGGGCCTTGAGCCGGATCTCTGCGCCGATCTCCTCGAGACGGCTCAGCGTACACGACCCGCCCGGACTCTGCCTGCCTTGAAGCATGCTTTCGTGGGATGCGTCCATGGAGGACTCTCTGAAGGATCTGGATCTGGTGAGGAGACGGCCGCTCGCTCTGACGGCGAGTCATCCACAGAGGAGACAGACTCGTTATACCAACTTCAAGATGGCAGGCTCAGGGGTTGTTCCGATGGAGACAGTATTCCGGACCCCTTCGAGCCGCCGAGCCGGGTTGGAATCTTCATGGCCGGCGCACAACCTGTTCAAAACCCCACCGCCAGGACAGGAAGCTCTGTGCCCTCGCCGGCTCAGCTGCTTATGGATCTCACAGACAAGATGACGGCCTTGTTAACCGCTACGGTCGCTCCGGCGGATCAAGCTCAGCATGACGCGGAGGTGGCACAGTTAAGGTTGGATCTAGCAAAAGCCAAGGAGGATCTGGCGGCGGAAGGGATCAGGATGGCTGCAGAGAGGGCGGCTCTCGACGCCCGGACTCAGCTGATCCACGCGCAGTCTTTCCGGCTCACGATGGATCAGAACGCATCCGATGAGGTCATGAGAAGAAGGCATCAAAAGGCCCAATCTCGACTCCCTCCGGTTTACGATCCTCGAAACCTCTTCAACACGCCTGGTGCAGGGCCCAATAACCCGCCAGAGATCATGGCGCCTGGGGCTGGAACGTCAATTCAGCCCCAAGTGATGGGGCCTCCCTGGGTGAACGCTGCCCCGCCTCAGTACGTGCCGATACCACCGGGTCATTACGCCAACCCGTTGGAAAACATGGTCGCCGCGGCGGCGCGACTGGCGGCTCTCCCAATCGATAGCGACTCTCCGACGGCGGTGGAAACCCGCCGGGTCAGAGAACTCCTTCAGACGGCTCTAGCGCAACAGGAGGCATATTCATATAGCCGGGATAGAATTCATTCAACCCCTCGTCCAGGCCGGAGCCCGAGTTATAGCAGGCACATGGCCTCAGCGACCGGCTCTAGCAATGTCCGGCGCCGTGATTTGCCTCCAGGCCACGGCCCGGTTCATAATGGAGCTCTAAACGCGGTAGACCAAGACAGAGCACGGCAAGAGGCGGAGCAGGCGGCTCAGTTGACGACTTACCAGCCACTCCCGGCTTATCCGACGGCTTCCATTGATGCGGGTATACCTACGAGGACCGGAGGTGTTCCTTGTCTGGTGCCGGCTCTCCGTAATGAATGTCTGCCCAAGGATTTCAAGGGGCCTAGGAAGGTACCTAATTATACGGCTGATTTACAACCTGGAGCATGGATCGAGAGTTATGAGATGGCTATGGAGTTGCTGGAGGTCAGCGGAGCGGCAATGGCCATGTACTTCACCATGATGTTAGATGGGACTACCCGTACTTGGTTGAAAGGACTGCCACCGAACTCTATCGGGTCTTGGGCTGAACTAAAAGCCCGGTTCATCCAAAACTTCAAAGATACCTGTAGGCAGTCTATGTCAATTGTGGATTTGACTAACTGTAAGCAACAGGAGGGTGAGTCTACAACCCATTGGGTTCGTCGGGTCAAAGAGATAATACATTCATCCGATAAGATGGATGCCGGCTCTGCAGTCTTAATGTTAGAGCAGAATTGTCGTTTTACGCCCCTGAAGATGAAGCTCGGGCGGCTCAAGCGCGATTGTAATGATATGGGTACGCTGATGGCGGCTCTGGTCAAGTACGGCGACTCTGATAGTACCAAGGATCCCGCGTCGGATGATGAAAGGACAGGGAAGGGAAAACGGAATGGCAATGGCAAGGGCCCCCAGCATAACCCGGCAAACCAGGGAGGTAACAAGCGTAAGGCTGATGGCAGTATGGAGTTTGTGGCCAACACCAGTTCACAGGGTAACAACAACCAGCGTAAGGGGAGACCACCTCCCCGTGCCGGCGGGTCAGGCCCGACGCTTGAGCAGTTGTTCAATGAGCCTTGTCCAAGGCATGGCTCTAGGGAAAGGCCGGCCACTCATCTATGGAAGGACTGCGCAATCATGAAGGCCTTCAAAAATTCCAATGCTTTCAATGGCAACAGTGGCCCGGGCGGCGGCTCAGGCGCCAGCGGTTTTCATGGCCCGGGCGGCGGTTCAAATTCCAATTCTCAGAATGTTCAAGGGGGCTTTAATCAGTAGTCCGGCCAGGGTCATCATCAGCAGCAGCAGGGGGGATACCCGACTAATCCAAAGCAGCTCAATGGCGGGCAGTATCATGTGTTTACTACCAGTCTGTGCAAGTGAGAGCAGAAGCTCCATAAAAGGGCTGTGCATGCTGTTGAGCCGGCGGTTCCACGCTATTTAAGATGGTCTGAGCAGCCTATTGTGTGGAGTAGGGAAGATCATCCTCCCCGGGTTGATAATCCGGGTCACCTGGCCTTGGTGGTGGTTTCTCAGGTTGGGGGATATAAATTCACTAAAGTGCTCATGGACGGAAGCAGCAGCATCAACATCCTCTATTATGAGACCTTCCGTCGTATGGGTTTAACCGATAAAAATCTCAGCCAGTCCAATACTGTTTTCCATGGCGTGGTGCCCGGTAAGTCTGCGTATCCAGTCGGTAAGATCGAGCTGGAAGTGGTCTTTGCAGATGAGTACAATTATAGGGCGGAAAAACTAACCTTTGAGGTGGTTAAGATAAGGAGTCCGTACCATGCTTTATTTGGGCAGCCGGCTTACGCGAAGTTCATGGCACGGCCGTGTTACGTGTATTTGCAGCTCAAGATGCCGGGTCACAATGGGACCATTATGTTTCATGGCAGCCGAAAGATAGCCTTGGAGTGTGAGGAAGGTGACGCGGCTTACGCTGAATCTGTTTGTGCAACAGAGGAGTTGAAGTTTTACAAGGACAATGTTGACCCGGCAGATATGACGTCTTTGAAAAAGCCAACCACGGAGCATGAGCCGGCAATGAAATTTAAGTCAGCTGATGAGACTAAACTTGTTGACTTTGTTCCAGGTGACTCATCTCAGCAGTTCAGCATCAGTGCCAATCTGGATCCGAAATAGGAAGGCACGCTCATCGAGTTCATCCGTGAGAACAAGGACATTTTTGCATAGAAACCTTCTGACATGCCAGGTGTACCCAGAGAACTCGCTGAGCACACTCTCAATATTGATCCGAAATTTAAGCCGGTCAGGCAATTCCTTCGGCGGTTTAATAAGGAGAGGCGGAAAGCCATTGGTGAGGAGGTAGCCCGACTTTTGCCGGCTGGGTTTATTGTTGAAGTTTTTCATCCAGAATGGTTAGCTAACCCGGTGCTCGTGCTGAAGAAGAACGGCACCTGGCGGATGTGTGTGGACTACACGGATTTAAACAAAGCTTGTCCGGCTGATCCTTTTGCTCTCCCCCGTATTGATCAAATTATTGATGCTACGACGGGTCGTGAGCGCTTAAGTTTTTTGGATGCTTATTCTGGATACCATCAGATTAAAATGGCAGTTAAGGACCAGGAGAAGACGGCATTCATCACTCCCTTTGGAGCCTTCTGTTATGTGTCTATGCCTTTTGGGCTTAAGAGTGCGCAGGCGACTTACCAGCGTTGTGTGCAGAATTGTCTTCATAACCAGATTGGGCGCAATGTTCATGCCTATGTGGATGATATCGTGGTTAAATCCAGGGAGAAGGAGACCCTGGTCGATGATCTTAGAGAGACCTTTGATAATCTCCGGGTTTACAAGATGATGCTTAACCCAGCCAAGTGTGTTTTTGGTGTTCCCGCAGGCAAGCTCTTGGGTTTTCTGGTTTCTCACAGAGGCATTGAAGCTAACCCGGAAAAGATCAAGGCGATCACCTCTCTAGCTAAGCCGGCGTGCATAAACGACGTCCAGCGTCTGGCAGGCCGCATCGCTGCTTTGAGCCGGTTTATAAGCCGTTTGGGTGAAAAGGCCATGCCACTGTACCAGTTGATGAAGAAAACAGATGACTTTATCTGGAATGATGCTGCTAATGCTGCTTTTGAGGATTTGAAGAGACAGCTAGCTGAGCCTCCAGTCCTTGCTGCTCCTGTTGACAAGGAGCCCTTATTGCTGTATGTAGTTGCTAACGCACGGGCCGTCAGTGTGGCTGTGGTGGTGGAGCGTAAGGAAGAAGGTAAGGAGTATCCGGTTCAGCAGCCGGTTTACTAGGTCAGCGAGGTACTCATTGAGTCCAAACAACGGTATCCACATTGGCAGAAGCTTGTTTATGGGGTATTCATGGCAAGCCGGAAGCTTAAGCATTATTTCCAGGGTCATCCTATCACTGTGGTTAGTTCTGCTCCCCTAGGAGATATCATCCAAAACAGAGAAGCCACGGGAAGAGTGGCTAAATGGGCCATAGAGCTTGGGCCTCATGGTCTGAAATACGTGCCACGCACTGCTATCAAATCTCAAGCATTGGTGGATTTCATCAACGATTGGACAGAGCTGCAGGTGCCTGAAGAGAAACCGGATAATACATACTGGACTATTCACTTCGACGGGTCTAGGCAATTGGAGGGCTCGGGGGCTGGAGTTGTATTAGCTTCCCCTCGAGGTGACAAGTTTTGCTATGTGCTACGGTTGATGTTTCCCTGTACTAACAATGCAGCTGAGTACGAGGCCTTGCTCCATGGTCTTCGGATGGCTAAGGAGATGAGCTTGAGCCAGGTAAGGTGCTTTGGCGACTCAGATTTAGTGGCCCAACAAGTGTCAGGCAAGTGGGATTCCAAGGACCCTCTCATGGCGGCTTATCGCCGCGAAGTTGATGCCATTGCTGGAAATTTTCAGGGTTACCAAGTAGAGCACATCGATCGCAGGAAGAACGAGGCGACTGATGCTTTAAGCTGGTTGGGCTCTCAGCGAAAGCCGGTGCCGCCTAATACTTCCTTGGACATTTTGCATAACCCTTCTGTTAAGTTGCCTACAGAGGAAGACTTGGCTGTTCCTGACCCGGAGGCACAGTTGGTGGTGGCTCTCCGCATTACCCCAGACTGGACAGTACCGTACTTGGCTTACATGACCCGGGGAGAATTGCCTGAGGATGAAACTTTGGCCAGACAAATAACCCGGCGGTCTAAGTCAATGATAATTATCAATGGCGAGCTACATCGTCGCAGTGTCATTGGAACTTTCCAGCGTTGTGTTTCACCTGAGGAAGGCCAAGAGATTTTACGTGAAATTCACAAGGGGGATTGTGGTCACCATGCCGGTTCAAAATCCCTTGTGGCCAAGGCTTTTCGTCATGGTTTTTATTGGCTGACGGCTCATGCTGATGCAGAGGGTTTGGTCAGTAAATGTGACGGTTGTCAAAGGTTCTCGCGACGGGCTCATGTGCCGGCTCAAGAATTGAGGATGATTCCAATCACTTGGCCGTTTGCGGTTTGGGGGCTTGATATGGTTGGGCCTTTTAAAAGATCCAAGGATAAGAAGACCCACCTCTTGGTGGCGGTCGACAAGTTCACAAAGTGGGTTGAAGCAGAGCCAGTTAGTAAGTGTGATGCAGCCACAGCAGTTCAGTTCATGAAGAGGGTGATATTTCGCTTTGGTTTTCCACATAGCATTATAACTGACAATGGTACCAATCTGTCTAAAGGCGCCATGGAGGAGTTTTGTCAACGAGAGCATATTCGGCTTGATGTTTCATCAGTGGCTCACCCTCAATCCAATGGTCAAGCTGAGAGAGCCAATCAGGAAATCTTGAAGGGCATCAAGCCCCGGCTTTTGGTCCCTTTGCAACGGACGCCGGGTTGTTGGGTGGAGGAGTTACCCTCCGTGTTATGGAGCATCAATACTACTCCTAACAGGTCTATGGGTTACACGCCTTTCTTCAGGGTTTATGGAGCGGAGGCGGTCCTCCCTAGCGACATCCGTCATGACTCGCCTCGAGTGGCGGCTTATGTTGAGGCGGATAATGAGCGGGCGCGCCAAGATGCTCTTGACTTGTTCGACGAACAGCGTGATGTGGCACCGGCTCGCTCTGACCTGCGCCGCTATCACAGCTGCCGGGTTAAGTCCAGAGTCTTCCAGGAAGGTGATCTGGTGCTCCGGCTCATCCAAGATCAAACAGATGCACACAAGTTATCCCCGCCTTGGGAAGGGCCCTTTGTGGTCAGCAAGAACTTGCACAACGGGTCATACTACCTTATCGATGTTCGGGAGCACAAAGATTCATGTAAGTCGGAGGAAGAGACCCGTCGGCCGTGGAACATAGCTCAGCTTCGGCCTTATTAGACTTGAGCCACCGGCTCTCATGATGTACATACTTCTATAGCCATGTATATATTATGATAAATAATAAAGCAGGACCTCTGTCCTTTTCTCCTCCAAAGGCAAATGTGTTATTGTTATTTCTATTACAACATTACATGGTCACTTGGAGGTGGATCCGGCTTATGATCGTATTCGAATCTAGCTGTTAACAATATGATCACTTGGGGGCTTCCTGTTCAAACATAGGTCGTATTCGAACCAAAGAGAACATAGCTGTCAATACCCACTTGATTGGCGAATTGCCCAGCTGATTGGGGAGTTTTTCTTGATCATATTTGAATCATAACTCAACCCCCTTTGGGAACCGACGTGGATCGTATTCGAATCAGCGTCGTTAAACAACTCTTAAGGTCATTTGGGGGCTTCCTGTTCAAATATGGGTCGTATTCAAACCTAAGAGAACATAGCTGTCGGTACCCTCTTGATAGGCAACGCCAAAGCCACTGGGGGCTATATGATCGCATTCGAATCTTAGCTTAACCCCTTTGGGACGGTTCTCTGGTCGTATTCGAACCAGAAGCCCCTAAGTTTTGATCTTTTGGTTTGCAACAAGTTCTTTTGATCATATCAACAGTGTGCAAGGGCGGTTCTTACTCCGCCGGCTTAACTTTGGTTAACAATGTTGATAGCACACAATAAGCATTATTGATGCTGGTGAACCGGAGTTGAGTTCTCAACCTCATTATCTGGGTTACATAAACAGGAAATAAACTTGAAGACTTGCAAGTATGCTATTATGGTTACATCGAGGATATAATTGAGAGCCGGTCTTTGATGACTTTGGTTTATATTCCGGGTTATATGTAAAATATATGACTCTCAGGGCGGTAAGCCGCCCAGAGACTTGTGATTTGTTTTCTGTGCAGGATAATTAAAGACAACTCTTTAACTTGAGGAAAATAGATGATCAAACATAACCCGGAGGAATATAAAGGAGCAGCTTCAACGGAGTTAAGCACTCTACACGTGCACGATGGCACGACAAAATTAAGTGTTTATCCTACTCTATTACAGGACTCCCCGAGTCCAAATGGTGAGGTATTGTTCTAAAGTGTAACCATGAGCCGCCTAAGAAATCAAGGTGCTTGTTGGGTTGAAGCTCCCGGCTCATCCCTCTCCGCTCCTCCGGCTGTTCCCATGACCTGGAAGGTTGATGATTTCCAGTCAATGCCGCTCAAAGCTTCAAATTGAGCCTCATCATCAATTAACCCGGCCGGGTCAACTTCTTGGGCGAAGGTATGCTTACGAGTCGGCAGGATTAGGCTGACTGCTTCATAGCGTGGAGTTGGGATCCTCTGATTCTCCGCGTCATAGCCCGGCTGATAGTTGGTAAGGTCTGTGTCATTCCCAATCAAGGTGGCCACCGGGCGCACACTCTTCACACAGGCGGCGAAGTCTTTCTGGTAAAAGGGGGTACCGTCTTCCTTCAGGCTGGGGTATCCAAGAGCGATGTCGGCCGGGTCTAGCTCCGGTAGAAACGCCTTGGCCCTGCTCAGAGCAGCTATAGCTCCGGCTCTTGCAGAAGCCCGTCTCAGCTCTTGGAAGCGTTGAGGAAAGTATGGCAAGCCGCCTGAGTACGTCTGCCAGGTGAGTGGGAACCTCATTGAACAGAGCCACAACGGCTAAGGCACATTGTGACCCGGTGTAGAGTTGCTCCACCAAGGTGTAAACAGCCTTCAGCTTGGTCAGCACGTTTTGATTAAGGTTGGAGCTTCTGGGACCTGCATAATAATGTCAGGTGAGCTGATGGCAATGGTGGGACTTATGAGACATGAAGAATGTAAACTTGTTAAAAGCTTGCAGAATGACTTACCGAAGATTGCGGAGACCATCTGTGACACATGGCGTTTTAAGCCGGAGAGTTCGGCGGTTCTTTCAGTCAGAGCAGCCTCCGCTTGTTCGGCCCGGCTGAGCAAGGCAGTCTTCTCCTCGGCCCAAGTCTTTCTTTCTGTTTCAAATTTCTTCTTCAGTTTTTCTTGTGCAGCAACACTGAACTCAAATTTGGCATTGGCCTTCCGGGTCTCAGTTTCCTGAGTCTTCAGGCGGTTCTTCAGCTCAGAGATTTCCGATTCAAATTTCTTGCAAGCAGCCTGTACAAATTCTGGGTTACAGTTTGAGTGATTAGCATGCAACATTAAAGTCCCAAGCACTTTGCAAGCAAAGACACTTGGCACTTGGGGGCTAATGTATGCTGAAAGTTTCTATTCATAGTGTCGGTTCATGAAGGTAAGCCGGAATTAAGTCTACAACATATTCTATCATAAGTAATAGACTTGGGGGCAATCATGGTAAGGATGAATATGGAGCAAGCAAGAGAGTTGTACCTCAGATTTTTGCTGTATCTGTTTCACCATGTCAATTTCCAGGTCCCGGCTGCTGTGCACTTGACCAATATAACCAGAAACAATGTCTCCAATGCTCAAGTTAGCATAGTCAGTGATATCCAGTCTGGCCCTGTGGCGCTCCAGCAGTTCTTCATTAGCAGAGCATCTAGCCAGCACAGTGGGTCTTCCCGGCTCAACATATTCGGTCCGGGTAATCACCACATCCGGGTCATCGGCCGGTTGAGCTGAGCTGGGGATCTCCGGGTTGTCATAACTCTCCGTGGCTTGTTGTTCAGTTGGAGTGGTGGTGTCTGGTGCAGACGGTGGCTCAGAAGCAGAGGCGTTGGGTTCAGTCAAGACCGGTTCTTCGACCGGGTGACTTTTCTTTGCCCTCTTGCTGAGTTTTGCTTGTGTGCTGAAAGTCAAAAGGTTAGTGCGAAAACATGAATAAGATAAGCATAAGATAAGATGATCTTCATTACCCGGGTGCAGTCTTGAAAGCCGGCAAGTTAGATTGCATGGAGTCACCGGAGGAAGGTGAAGTTTCCTGATAGTTTGAATAAGAAGAGTTGAGTGGTTGACGTGTGATGCCCGCCAAAGGATGAAAAGGATATAAGTTGGAGATAACCTCGGTCCGGCGCTTCCTTGATGCGTCAGGTAAGCCGGAGGAGAGGTCTGCATCCTTGTTGGCCCGGGTTTGCCTCCGGCTCTCATGAATCTGTTGCTTCAAAAGAAATTGAGGATCTTGATAAGCTAAAGGATGGGAAAATCTTACTTTCCGGGTTACTCTTCGGACTTTCAGCCTTGGCAAGGGCTCCGAGTCGGAGGAAAGTATAGTTACCTCTTCAATCACCGGGTTACTCGCTCCGGTGTCCTCCTGCTGATAATCAGTGTCGATAAGGTGGTTAAGAACAACAAAATAACAAGAGAAGAGCATAAGAATGAAGGGTTACCTCTGACTCGGAGGTGTCATCCAGCTGAAGCAGGTCTGAAGCGCTAGGTTTACTCCCCTTCTTGTGGGGAGTGGCTCTCCTGGCGGCTTTCTTAGCCTTCCTGGCTCTTTTTGACGCCTCATGATCGTACTTGACCTTCCGGAACTTATCATTAGCCTGAAAAATATAACAAAGATTTCTTGAGGTTAAGATTGTTAAAATGGAAAGTAAGGTGCTCAGATCAGTAGCTTACCGCTGGAGCCGGGTTAGCTTTGCAGAAGGGACTTAAGCCTGTCCTTCCGCAGTGTTCTAAGCTCTTGTTCAGAAGGGACTTGGTCATGTCGTCAACGACGTCCTCAGGTAAGTCGTTGGGGCTGTGCCGCAGAGGATCATCCTTCCGGCCCGTGTAATCACACATTAAGCCGAGGCGGCGGCTCAAGGGAATCACCCGCCAAGCAATCCAGACCCGGACCAGATCAACACTGTTAAGGCCGTTTCCCAGAAGAGCTTTAATCTTGTTGATGGTGGGGATAAGCGGTTGACGCTCAGCTTGAGATAATTTGTCTGGCAGGGGGTGATTTGACTCCAGACGCAGGGCGCGAAAGCCGGGCAGAGGGTTTTCATCAGCCGGAGAAGTATCCTGGCAGTAGAACCATGTCTGGTTCCAGTCCTTTGGGTGGCTTGGCGGCTCAGCATAAGGAAAGAGGCAATCTCTCCGTCGTTGGATTGAAATTCCGCCAAGTTCCAAGCTAGGCCTGTTGGCACACTCGTTCTGGCGGTTCAGATAAAACAGCTCCCTAAAGAGCAGTAGGCTGGGCTCTTCTCCAAGGTATACTTCACAGAATACTTGAAAGTTACAAATATTCGACACGAAATTGGGTCCAATGTCTTGAGGTCGCAGATCGAAGAAGTTCAGAACATCTCTAAAGAATTTTGAGCCGGGAGGTGCAAAACCCCGGCTCATGTGATCAGCAAATATCACAACCTCTCCATCTCTTGGTTGAGGTCTTTCTTCCGACGGGTCAGGGGCACGATAGGACATGACCTCCTTCTTAGGCAGGTAACCCGTCTTCACGAAATCATCTAAGGTATCATCAATAACGTTGGACCTCACCCAGTTGCACGTAATGGGTGCCTTGGGAACCTTGGGCGGCATTATGAAAGACGAAAGCCTATGACAAAAGGAAATGTCCGGTTCAAATATAAGCCGGAGGAAGATTCCAGTTCAGTATTCAAGATGGTGGCTTATGAAGGGGCCTAATGATATATGGCTAATTGTGTCGGGTTATCTAAGCCGCTGTGGACATCATGAGTAATTCAAGTTGTTTAAAACTCTATCATAAATGAGCCGGAAATTTCACAGCGCATGGCCTCTTTTAAACCGGAGATATGAGCCGCCATAGCTAACAGATGCAATTTTTGACTAAGTGTGGCACAAACAGGTTTCATAGATCGCAGTAATTATTTTGGATCAAACGGTCGTCTAGAAAGGAAAAATTTTCTAGACCTAAAAACTAGCACAGAGAAGTTCATAAGTTCTAATGAGGTCTTTTTGCAAGCAAGAGGGATCTGCTAGTACTGGAAATGGGTGCGAAACCACTACCGCAGGAGTTCTATCCTACGTTCCGGATCAAAAGAGGTCGCGGTGGAAGAAGTGAAGAACTCGGATGAACTACGAAGAACAGGGGAAGAACGGCGGAAACCTAATGCAAATCTACTGTATAGAGTGGCAGGGACTTACTGGCGCTGATGAGATGCGGAGGTGGCCGCCGTTTCTCTGGACCAGTTCAGGGTGATGCAGCGGCCGAGGTCGAGGAAGACAAGGGGCGCGGCGGCGGCGGAGCTCGAGCTCTCGGGCGTCAGAGGATGAAGACGATGGAAGAGAGGAGTGATGAAGGCTTATGGGCCGAGCCTATTTATAGGGAACGCCTGATCAATGGGCGCGAGAAATGAGGAGGCCAAGACGTGATTATCTTGCCACAGAAACGCCTCGATTTTCGGGATGGTCATTAAAGATAAGATCCGTTGGGATATGACAGAATAAAAAATGAATTTAATGGAAGATGACATCATGGCGGGTTACCAGGAATCCAGAAGGTGACGTCACGGCAGGTTATAACCTTCGCACAAGCAGAAGCCGGAAGATTTTCTCTTGAAGGAATTGAAGATTGACATGAACCGGTTGAAATCAATCTGGGGCCTAATGTTGAGGATATAACCATTAGAGTCACCCGCCCAGGAGGGGTCAGGTTACTCATAAGGATCAGCACAACTGAAGCCCAGTATCGAGCTTCAGGATGGCGGATCAATAATGGGCTTAAGACCCGGAGGCGGCTTAAGGCACGTAGTGATAAACCACCATGATGGCAAGACTTGTAATGTAAGGCAAGAGTAGTTAAGAGTCCGAGCCGGATACCGTTATAAGCCGGCCGGGACTCTGAGAGCCGCTGGGCGTCAACCTCTCTATATAAAGGGACGACCCGGCGGCGGTTCAGGACGAGAGACAACAGATTGATAGCCAGGCATAGCGATTAAGCTCCCTGGTCGTCGAAACCCTAAGTAATACCACCTCAACTGGACGTAGGCTTTTACCTTCACCGTAAGGGACCGAACCAGTATAATCCTCATGTTCCTTGTCCCGCTTAACCCCTTTAAGCTTCCTAGCTGCGATGGCTCCACGACTAAGTCCTAGCACGAGGACATCTGCCGTGACAATTCCACGACACTACCCTTGTTTGCAATTATGGAGTGCCCTAGAATGACTCAATCTTGCTCTACTTTTGCTATAAAATATTTCTGGCAGATTCTTAACATGATATTCAATTTTGCCAAGCTTGTTGTAGTTGTTTCATACATTCTATGTATTTGCTATTGCCATGGATAGCTTCATAAACATGCCATCTTGCTGTAGGTAGGCTTGTTTTGTCATGCATTGCTTTGTGATGAGTGCATCAAGCTCACAAAGATGCCTTCATATTATTGTTTCTGCCATGCTCTGTTTTCTGGTAAGTCTGAACCTGTTCACGAAACTTGCTATGTTTACATGGTTGCCATCATATCTTCTGGTCCTTTTTGGCTTATGGTCAGTAAGGGACTTTTGTCATATGCATTTAGTAGAATACTTCCATGCCTTGTTTTGCCATGTTAAGTTCCTGTAGCATGTTGATTTATTTCTCTGAACATTGCTACCTGATGCTGTTTCAGGCATGTCCAGTAATTTCACTAAGTCTGTGAACCTGATATCTTTTGCACTTTTGCCATGCTTGTTTGAACCTGCTGCGTTGTGATCTAGCCGTAGCTCAGTGTTCATCTTTTGTCACGCATCTCCTGTAGATTACTTTCATATGCTTTGTTTCTATGTTGGAGTGCTGTAGAAGTGTTACTTGTTGCATTCTAAGTGCTATCATGCTGTTAATCGCAGATTTGTGTCATTCTTGTTTTGCTTGCTATTTGCAAACCGTGCATCCGTTTCCGGTGATCTTTATATCGATTTCGACCGAAATCATCTCATCTTTCCAGTGGCATGCTTGGTTTGCCAAGTTACTGCCTTGTTCATCATTTTCCTTCCGGAGCACGCATATGCATCGCATATCCCATCTCGCATATCATTCATGTATTGCATCATGTTGCTTGTGCATTTTCCGTGATTGATTGTGGTTCCGTTGTTTTGTGTTCTTGTTGTGGGTAGAGCCGGGAGACGAGTTCGTGAAAGAGGAACCTGTTGAATACGCTTACGAGGATCAAACTTTCGACTACTCTGAGAACCTTGCAGGCAAGATGACCATACCCTCGAAATCACTTCTATCTTTGCTTTGCTAGTTGTTCGCTCTATTGCCATGCTGCGCTACCTATCACTTGCTATATAATGCCTCCCATATTGCCATTTCAGCCTCTAACCATCCTTTCCTAGCAAACCGTTGTTTGGCTAAGTTACCGCTTTTGCTCAGCCCTTCTTATAGCGTTGCTAGTTGTAGGTGAAGTTGAAGTTTGTTCCATGTTGGAACATGGATATTTTGGGATATCACAATATCTCTTATTATATTAATGCATCTATATATTTGGTAAAGGGTGGAAGGCTCGGCCTTATGCCTGGTGTTTTGTTCCACTCTTGCCGCCCTAGTTTCTGTCATACCGGTATTATGTTCCTTGAGTTTGCGTTCCTTACGCGGTTGGGTGATTTATGGGACCCCCTTGACAGTTCGCCTTGAATAAAACTCCTCCAGCAAGGCCCAACTTTGGTTTTACCATTTGCCACCTAAGCCTTTTCCACCGGGTTTTCGCGAGCCCGAGGGTCATCTTTATTTTAACCCCCGGGCCAGTGTTCCTCTGAGTGCTGGTCCAAACTAGAGCACCGTGCGGGACCGTCCCTTGGCAACTTGGGTTATGTTGGTACCTGTACGCTTCGCTTATCCGGTGTGCCCTGAGAACGAGATATGTGCAGCTCCTATCGGGATTTGTCGGCACATTCGGGCGGCTTTGCTGGTCTTGTTTTACCATTGTCGAAATGTCTTGTAAACCGGGATTCCGAGATTGATCGGGTCTTTCCGGGAGAAGGTTTATCCTTCGTTGACCGTGAGAGCTTATGATGGGCTAAGTTGGGACACCCCTGCAGGGTATTATCTTTCGAAAGCCGTGCCCGCGGTTATGAGGCAGATGGGAATTTGTTAATGTCCGGTTTGTAGAGAACTTGGCACTTGACCCAATTTAAAATACATCAACCGTGTGTGTAGCCGTGATGGTCTCTTCTCGGCGAAGTCCGGGAAGTGAACACGGTTTGAGTTATGAATGACGTAAGTAGGGGTTCAGGATCACTTCTTGGTCATTTCTAGATGACGACCATTCCGTTGCTTCTCTTCTCGCTCTCATTTGCGTATGTTAGCCACCATATATGCTTAGTGCCTGCTGCAGCTCCGCCTCATTACACCATCCTTTCCTATAAGCTTAAATAGTCTTGATCTCGCGGGTGTGAGACTGCTGAGTCCTCGTGACTCACAGATTCTACCAAAACAGTTGCAGGTGCCGACGATGCCAGTGCAGATGATGGGATCGACCTCAAGTGGGAGTTCCATGAAGAACGTGGTCGTTACTATGTGTCTTTTCCTAATGATCAGTAGTGGAGCCCAGTTGGGACGATCGGGGATCTAGCATTTGGGGTTATCTTATTTTCATTTGGATTTTGACCGTAGTCGGTCTATGTGTGTATTTTGGATGATGTATGAATTATATTTATGTATTGTGTGAAGTGGCGATTGTAAGCCAACTCTTTATCCCATTCTTGTTCATTACATGGGATTGTGTGAAGATGACCCTTCTTGCGACAAAACCACAATGCGGTTATGCCTCTAAGTCGTGCCTCGACACGTGGGAGATATAGCCGCATCATGGGCGTTACACAGGCCATCTCTCTACTCACCCACATCCCTCCACTGCTGTGGCTTCACCACCTCCGAGTCATTCCCTTCCTGGGTCTCGCCGTCGTCCATCGCGTCGGTGTTCTCGGCACGGCGTGGTCAACGTTGTCAACAAACGACAACATCAGAAGAGGGATGTACATGGAGAGGTTGACAGTTGGGATCCACATGGTCCACGGCCACACGCAAGAAAGTACCTCCTTATTACGCCAAAAAGAATGAATATTCCCTCTGACCGCTCGGACCCACCAGCTATATCTTCGCATGCAAGGAAGTGCCTCCTTATTACGCAAAAAAATGAATACTCCCCCTGCTAGCTGGGACCCACCATAGTGGGAGGCTGACTTGTGGGCCTACTAAGTTGCCGCAGACGGAGGGCTTTGTCAACTTAGTCAACAAACGATTCTATCACCAGTGACCGTTGGATTGTTAACATCCAACGGTCGTCCTTCTACTTAAACCTCTGATTTTCTTGCTCCAGCCATCCAAACCACCGCGTGCTCTTGCCTCCTGTGGCCGGCTGTGCTACCACGGAGGCCTCACTGCCCCCTACTACTCCCACCGCTGGCCAGGCCCTACGGCGACGGCAGCCTCACACCGCAGCCGAACCAGTGAACCCTCGTACTCCTCTCCGCGTGGGCATCCACTGTCGCGTCTTCCCTGGCTCTGCGTCGTTCCCTTCCTAGGCCTCGCCGTCGTCCACCGCCTTGGTGCTCTCGGCGCGGTGTAGTCAATGAACGACTTCCATTGAAAGAGTACTGTACGTGGAGAGGCTGACGGCTGGGTCCACGGCCGTAGCAAGGAAGTGCCTCCTTATTACGCGCAAAAAAATGATTCCTCTACCTGACAGTAGGGACCTACTGGACCGGCCACCGTGTTTCGCGAAAAAAATATTCCCCCTGACTGCTGGGACCCACCAGCTACATCTTCGCATGCAAGGAAGTGCCTGACAGTCGGGACCAACCTGGTCCAAGCGTACGTAGCATTGTCATTCTGGTCGCGAACGTGTACGTACATACGATCGGTCTGACTGTAGGCTGTAGCGATGAACCATGGCCGAGTAAGGAAGGGCACGTGTCGTAGTAGAGGCGCACACGTAGCATGTACACGTACGTACAGCTAGGGTGCAATAAAGTAAATACGGCCATGTACGTACATACGGGCGGGGTCTCGAACTCCTACTCGCGCATACGTATGGCCAGGGCTCGTGTACATGGCTGGGTCGGAACGGAGAAACTGCATCGTCGTCGTGTTCATCGGGAGCCAACCGGCTTGGACAGAACAACCGATCGAAACGAGGCCTGGCGTACCGCAGAACGGAGGAAACGGCCTTGTGTTCGACCGGCCACAGTCGAAACGGGATCCTGTTCATTAGGAGGGGTATGGTGTACCAGAAACGGAGGAAACGGAGTTCTCTTGGACCACCTATGGTCGAAACGGGGTCCTGTTGATCAGGAGGGGTGTGGCGTACCGCAAAACGGAGGAAACGGACTTGTGTTGGAGTGCTACGGTCGAAACGGGGGTCATGTTCATCGGGAGGGGTGTGGCGTACTGCAAAACGGGACTCATGGGATACTGTTCATCTCCACCGTCGACCTCCTCGAGCCTCCACAGGCTACTTTTCATCCACCGTGCACCTCCTCCAGCCTCCACCTGCGACTGTTCATCCACATGCTCCTGTTCATCCAGCCTCCACCACTCCTCCACCGGCCATTGTTCAACCAGCCCTCTCCACAGGGTCCTATTCAACCACCCCTCCACGGGCTACTGTTCATCCAGCCCTCCATCGGCTACTGTTCAACCAGCCCTTCACGGGGTCCTGTTCATCCAGCCCTCCACGGGGTCCTGTTCATCCACCCCAACCAGCTCGATCGATCGGGGTCCCGTTCATCCAGCGGCAACACCCTCTACTACCACGGGGTCCTGTTCATCCAACCCCCAACGGGAACTGTTCATCCAACCCCCCAACAATGCTCACTATTCATCAAGAGGCAGCAGGTTCGATCGGCTTCTGTTAGCAGCAGTAGCGAAGGAATCGCTCGATCGGGTTCAGTTAACAGCCATCGATCGATCGGTCGGGTTCAGTAATGCGTAGCCTGCAGTGCAATCGCTCGGGTTCAGTAGGTGAATGCCTCACTCGGGTTCAGTTAGAGCCCAACGCCTCGCACCCACGCGCGTACGTGTACGAGAGAAATGCGCATCGCTCGGCCCCTGACCACCCACTGTAACCGGGAACTCCCCGTTATTTTCCTCGCCCTTGCTTCTACCACGGTTTTTTCCGTCATGGACGGCCCAAAGAATGTCATGCAGTTGCGTCTCCGGCCCGCCCAAGACAAAAATCCCATTTTCTGTCATGATTTTTTGTCATAGAAGTAGGAGTCCACCACATCTATGATGATACCGGATTTTGTCACAATTATCGTCATAGAAGTGTCATAAGTATGATAGAAAAAATTTTGTTCGGCCCAAAATGTCACGGATGTGTCTTTTTTTATAGTGTATATGGCATACAATTTGATCCGATGAACCGTTTGCGATGATCGAGGTGAACACAAATGATTCGGCGTAACAAGATGTGTGTGATACCGGGCAAACAGGTCGGTGATCAGAATTGTGTGCGATCATTATAGACAGCCCATACGGTCTTTTTTGTGAATTGTGTGCTCGTCGGGGCACACTGTTCAACAAACCAACCTGTGGGCGATAATGTAGAAGATCTCTGTCGAATATGTATTACTAACCGTCTGCGATGAGATTGACAGGATATACAGAGATAACAAATTAATATGAGCGAACGGAAACAGAAATATATACAGTCTGCTTAATTTAGTCCTTATTCTTGTTGTTGTTGTTGTTGTTGGATGGCCCCACGACATCGTCTTGGCGAGGACGCTTCTTACCGCTGACAATTGGCTTTTCATCACCACCGCCGTTGTCATCGTCGAAGTTGTCGTTGTCGTCGTCCTCCTTGTTCGACCATTCCTCCTCCTCATCATCGTCCTATTCTTCGTCCTCCGACGGCTCCTCATCCGTCTGGTTGTCGTTCGACGACTCCGGAGGTGGCGTCCCTTCCATGATCCGGATATAATCGAGGTTTGGGCTCGACGCCAGACTCATGGAAGACGAGCGGGATGATTCTGATGTTGACCTATCATCGGGCGCCAGACTACTGGCCGAACTGGCGTCCTCGCTGTCGCTCGACATGGCTGCAGAGTGTGTGCCGGTGTGTAGCACGGTCCGCTGGGGACGATGAATATGGTCGACACTTAAGTGGGGTATGCAGATAAGAGGAAATGCCAGTTGAAGCGGGGGTTGACATATTATCTAACCGCTGGTATAATCAACCGCAATTATTTGTACCCAGTCGCTCCAAATTCCGGGGATTGCGCAGGACTCCTATTGGCTATTTGGCTGGTTTCTTTTTTCAGGACAAAAACAAGGAACGAGTTTTGGGATTATGCACCGGTACCGGTACGAAGGGAATAGGATAGTTGGCAAGCAATACATTGAGCTCTTCTTATTGATAAAACCAACAATAATCAAACTCCAAGGAAAAAGAAAAGACAAAGGACAATATCTGCATGAATCTTCATGGAACATCAATGGCATGGGACCTAGATGTGCATTACTTAGAGCACATCTAGATGTGCTTTAGCAATACTGTCAAACAAAACCCCTAATCATCATTGCAAACAGCGCATAGAACATTTCTAATGCGACAACCAGAACTACACATGCTATTTCCTTCTTGTCTCTTGCTTTCATCTATTGCCTTTGATTGATTCTTTATTGCTTCATCGTACTGATTGTACATTCCAGATCAGCCAGTTTCTTCTTCAGCTTTACGTTATCTTCTGCGAGCTTGGTGATAACACTCCGAGCCCTACCATGCCATTCTTCATCCAGCCAGTTAACAAAGGCACCAGCATCATATCCCTGCCAATGTTAAATAGTATTCGGGATGAGTGGTGGCATTAACTCGAGTAAAATGATGAACTTAGCACTAACCTCTAAGGGGCAACTGAGAAACCGCCTGCCAATGTCGAATCCCTCTGTGCATACACGTAGAGCGGGAGTGTGCCCGTGCACACAACTCAGCTTTTGGTACTTCTCGGTGGCGCAAAACTCGGAGTCAAACTCGTGTTGCGGGAGTCTGGAGTCATGCTCCGGATGTGGCGGCAGATTGCTTTCCTTGGGGGGGGGGCGTTCATTCCGGACGGATTCAGTAAGGAGCTACTTTGGACATGCTAAAAAAGATCGAGATCGATTGGAACCTAACAGGACGATTCAGATCCGTAGTACACCTGCCTTCTGATGACCTTAGGCAAGTGCTCGGCGGCGATCGCCGTCATGGCGGCGATATGAGCAGGAGCGGCCGCATCAAAACCATCAGCACCACTCGTCCGCATTCCCCCAATGTCAGTGCCACGCGAGGAAATTTGGAGGCTATCTAGGGATTTGGGGGAAATGGGGAAACTGTGGGGATAAGCTAACGGTCGGTAACTACTTATGGCACTATATGTTGTATACGGCACACTGTTTATACATGTCGTTTGTGTTAGGTATTACAATGTCACACACGATTTCCGCACCAAACCATGCGAGAAGACAACGCAGGTGAGACACGGTTGCCGTTACATAACCGTATGCGATGTACTACCCTGTACATATAATTGAGTAACAGTGATACCGTGTAAACAGCCGCTCTGCGGATATCCGTAAAAAAACTCCCGCTCTGCATATAGAGATGGCAGTGGCGGCGTAGGCAGCAGCTACTGGAGAACAGGTCAATCCACGGTCGATGGGCGGTGGCGGCGTCATAGGAGGTCAATCCTCGGTCTGCGGCGGGAGATAGGAGGAGCTCAACCATCGAGGTCGGCGGCGGCGTGATTCAAGCACATCCATCGCTGTCAATGGCGGTATAGTGGAGGTCGAACTTCAGGCGACAGCCGCATTAAGCTTTGCTCCTCGACCCTGTTGTCTTGGTGTGCCGCCGCATCGCGCTTCTCTGTCTGCTGGGTGGAGGTCGCCGCACGGCTAATTAATTAAGGTATTTTTTTCGTTAGTGGCTTAATTAAGGTATTCAATTCCTAAGGGTAGTGTTGTACTAGTACTTTGCGTGTAAATTGACTGGCCATTAAGTTTTGTCATTGCCCATCTGGATAACAATATGGAGCGCCCTCAGTAATTATGAAAATAAAACATTGTGATTTATGCACGCATCTTTGGGCAACAGTTAATCCGTGTATTAAAGTTGTTGTTTTGTTTTTAATTACCATTCGTGTGGTGCAGATGGAACGATCTCGATGGATGACTAATCGGAAAACCGCAGAATTTATTAGTGGTGTGACAGAGTTCATGAATTTGGCTGAAAGTACAAAGAGAAGAATTGGTGATGCGGATTACATCCTGTGTCCATGTGCTGATTGTGCATATACAGAGTCACATGTAGTTGGAGATGCCCAGTGGCACTTAGTCTCTCGGGGATTCATGGATGGATATACATGTTGGACCAGACACGGTGAAGAGGAGGTCATGGATGGAGATACCCAGGGCTGCGAGATGCCAAACCCCGATCAGTGTCACATGGATGTTGAATCTAACATCGGGGCAGAGGCGTCAAGCTAACAATGGAACACCAAAAAGCCGAAACACCCACTGGAAAACCAAGACGTCGACGCAGATGACGGCGATCTTGATATGCCAGATTTTGCTGCTATGATTGCAGATTTCAAGGGCCCAAAAAAGGATATGATTGCGTAGAAGGATCTTCCAACCATTGATGCGGACTCCCAAGAAAGAATTGTATACATGTTGCAAAAAGAAATATTCCAGGTTGAGTGCCACCCTGGCGCTTCTCAGCTTTAAAGCAGCAAACGGTCTATCAAACAAGGGCTTCACAGATATGTTAGGTCTTTTCAAAGAAATTCTTCTAGAAGATAATGTGCTCCCAGAAGCACGAATGAAGAGAAGAAAATTGTTTGCCCATTGGAACTTGAAGTACAAAAGATACACGCTTGTGTGAATCATTGTATATTGTACCGTGGTGAGTACAAAGATTTGCATGCATGTCCCACATGCAAGCATGCACGATACAAGCGCATGAGAGCAAAGGACAAGTACAAGTTGGACGACGGGATCAAGATAGGAATCCCGTTCAAGGTTGTTTGGTACTTGCCTTTAATTCGAAGGTTGAGGCGTTTGTTTGCAAACCCTAGAGAGGCAAAGAGGTTGCGGTGACATCATGATGAGCGAATTGCGGACAAGTTTATGAGGCACCCGAAAGATGGGGCTCAGTGGGAATTAATCGAAAACAAGTTTGAAGACTTTGCGAAGGATCCTAGAAGTATAAGGCTCGGGGAGTATACTGGCGGGATGAATCCTTTTGGCGATATGAGCACCAATCAAAGCACCATGGACGGTGCTTCTGTGCATATATAACCTAGCTCCTTGGTTGTATATGAAGAAAGAATACATTATGATGTCAATGATTATCCAAGGCCCGAAGCAACCTGGAAATGACATCAACATTTACTTTCAGATACTGGTAGAAGAACTGCTGACAGTGTGAATAGATGCATCTGCTATAAAATGTTATGATGCTTACAGAAAGGAGATTTTTGATCTACATGCGATGCTGGTGCACACCATTCAAGATATGCTGGCATTAGGCAACACATCGGGGAAGAAAACAAAGGGAGATGTAGGGTGTGTCACATGCATGGATAGGACGGCTACCAGAAGACTTACCAAGTCGCACAAAAC
The DNA here is from genome assembly GCF_002575655.3 of Aegilops tauschii subsp. strangulata. Taxonomy (NCBI): domain Eukaryota; kingdom Viridiplantae; phylum Streptophyta; class Magnoliopsida; order Poales; family Poaceae; genus Aegilops; species Aegilops tauschii. The sequence continues at coordinate 383,034,291 of NC_053037.3, read as the reverse complement.
CGTGTATTTGCGTCATCACAGGTTCTTACAGAAAACTCACCCATACCAAAAGATGAAAGCTGAATTTGATAGTACGGCAGAGGTAGGTGTGGGCCCAAGACCCTATGAAGGGGAGGTGGTCCACAACATGGCTAAACAAATTAATGTTGTGCTTGGCAAGAACCACCCTTTGACGGTGAAACAAACACCCAAGGGTCAAGTGTATAAGAAGAAATTGGTGTTCTGGAAATTACCTTACTGGGAGATTCTACGTGTACGTCATTGCATCGATGTCATGCACGTAGAGAAGAACGTATGTGAAAGCATCCTTTGTACTCTGCTCAAGATTAAAGCAAAAAGAAAGGATGCTGACGGTTCATGGCTCAATATGCTTGCTGTTAATCGCAGATTTGTGTCATTCTTGTTTTGCTTGCCATTTGCAAACCGTGCATCCGTTTCCGGTGATCTTTATATCGATTTCGACCGAAATCATCTCATCTTTCCAGTGGCATGCTTGGTTTGCCAAGTTACTGCCTTGTTCATCATTTTCCTTCCGGAGCACGCATATGCATCGCATATCCCATCTCGCATATCATTCATGTATTGCATCATGTTGCTTGTGCATTTCCCGTGATTGATTGTGGTTCCGTTGTTTTGTGTTCTTGTTGTGGGTATAGCCGGGAGACGAGTTCGTGAAAGAGGAACCTGTTGAATACGCTTACGAGGATCAAACTTTCGACTACTCTGAGAACCTTGCAGGCAAGATGACCATACCCTCGAAATCACTTCTATCTTTGCTTTGCTAGTTGTTCGCTCTATTGCCATGCTGCGCTACCTATCACTTGCTATATAATGCCTCCCATATTGCCATTTCAGCCTCTAACCATCCTTTCCTAGCAAACCATTGTTTGGCTAAGTTACCGCTTTTGCTCAGCCCTTCTTATAGCGTTGCTAGTTGTAGGTGAAGTTGAAGTTTGTTCCATGTTGGAACATGGATATTTTGGGATATCACAATATCTCTTATTATATTAATGCATCTATATATTTGGTAAAGGGTGGAAGGCTCGGCCTTATGCCTGGTGTTTTGTTCCACTCTTGCCGCCCTAGTTTCTGTCATACCGGTATTATGTTCCTTGAGTTTGCGTTCCTTACGCGGTTGGGTGATTTATGGGACCCCCTTGACAGTTCGCCTTGAATAAAACTCCTCCAGCAAGGCCCAACTTTGGTTTTACCATTTGCCACCTAAGCCTTTTCCACTGGGTTTTCGCGAGCCCGAGGGTCATCTTTATTTTAACCCCCGGGCCAGTGTTCCTCTGAGTGCTGGTCCAAACTAGAGCACCGTGCGGGACCGTCCCTTGGCAACTTGGGTTATGTTGGTACCTGTACGCTTCGCTTATCCGGTGTGCCCTGAGAACGAGATATGTGCAGCTCCTATCGGGATTTGTCGGCACATTCGGGCGGCTTTGCTGGTCTTGTTTTACCATTGTCGAAATGTCTTGTAAACCGGGATTCCGAGATTGATCGGGTCTTTCCGGGAGAAGGTTTATCCTTCGTTGACCGTGAGAGCTTATGATGGGCTAAGTTGGGACACCCCTGCAGGGTATTATCTTTCGAAAGCCGTGCCCGCGGTTATGAGGCAGATGGGAATTTGTTAATGTCCGGTTTGTAGAGAACTTGGCACTTGACCCAATTTAAAATACATCAACCGTGTGTGTAGCCGTGATGGTCTCTTCTCAGCGAAGTCCGGGAAGTGAACACGGTTTGAGTTATGAATGACGTAAGTAGGGGTTCAGGATCACTTCTTGGTCATTTCTAGATGACGACCGTTCCGTTGCTTCTCTTCTCGCTCTCATTTGCGTATGTTAGCCACCATATATGCTTAGTGCCTGCTGCAGCTCCGCCTCATTACACCATCCTTTCCTATAAGCTTAAATAGTCTTGATCTCGCGGGTGTGAGATTGCTGAGTCCTCGTGACTCACAGATTCTACCAAAACAGTTGCAGGTGCCGACGATGCCAGTGCAGATGATGGGATCGACCTCAAGTGGGAGTTCCATGAAGAACGTGGTCGTTACTATGTGTCTTTTCCTAATGATCAGTAGTGGAGCCCAGTTGGGACGATCGGGGATCTAGCATTTGCGGTTATCTTATTTTCATTTGGATTTTGACCGTAGTCGGTCTATGTGTGTATTTTGGATGATGTATGAATTATATTTATGTATTGTGTGAAGTGGCGATTGTAAGCCAACTCTTTATCCCATTCTTGTTCATTACATGGGATTGTGTGAAGATGACCCTTCTTGCGACAAAACCACAATGCGGTTATGCCTCTAAGTCGTGCCTCGACACGTGGGAGATATAGCCGCATCATGGGCGTTACACAGGCCATCTCTCTACTCACCCACATCCCTCCACTGCTGTGGCTTCGCCGCCTCCGAGTCATTCCCTTCCTGGGTCTCGCCGTCGTCCATCGCGTCGGTGTTCTCGGCACGGCGTGGTCAACGTTGTCAACAAACGACAACATCAGAAGAGGGATGTACATGGAGAGGTTGACAGTTGGGATCTACATGGTCCACGGCCACACGCAAGAAAGTACCTCCTTATTACGCCAAAAAGAATGAATATTCCCTCTGACCGCTCGGACCCACCAGCTATATCTTCGCATGCAAGGAAGTGCCTCCTTATTACGCAAAAAAATGAATACTCCCCCTGCTAGCTGGGACCCACCATAGTGGGAGGCTGACTTGTGGGCCTACTAAGTTGGCGCGGACGGAGGGCTTTGTCAACTTAGTCAACAAACGATTCTATCACCAGTGACCGTTGGATTGTTAACATCCAACGGTCGTCCTTCTACTTAAACCTCTGATTTTCTTGCTCCAGCCGTCCAAACCACCGCGTGCTCTTGCCTCCTGTGGCCGGCTGTGCTACCACGGAGGCCTCACTGCCCCCTACTACTCCCACCGCTGGCCAGGCCCTACGGCGACGGCAGCCTCACACCGCAGCCGAACCAGTGAACCCTCGTACTCCTCTCCGCGTGGGCATCCACTGTCGCGTCTTCCCTGGCTCTGCGTCGTTCCCTTCCTAGGCCTCGCCGTCGTCCACCGCCTTGGTGCTCTCGGCGCGGTGTAGTCAATGAACGACTTCCATTGAAAGAGTACTGTACGTGGAGAGGCTGACGGCTGGGTCCACGGCCGTAGCAAGGAAGTGCCTCCTTATTACGCGCAAAAAAATGATTCCTCTACCTGACAGTAGGGACCTACTGGACCGGCCACCGTGTTTCGCGAAAAAAATATTCCCCCTAACTGCTGGGACCCACCAGCTACATCTTCGCATGCAAGGAAGTGCCTGACAGTCGGGACCAACCTGGTCCAAGCGTACGTAGCATTGTCATTCTGGTCGCGAACGTGTACGTACATACGATCGGTCTGACTGTAGGCTGTAGCGATGAACAATGGCCGAGTAAGGAAGGGCACGTGTCGTAGTAGAGGCGCACACGTAGCATGTACACGTACGTACAGCTAGGGTGCAATAAAGTAAATACGGCCATGTACGTACATACGGGCGGGGTCTCGAACTCCTACTCGCGCATACGTATGGCCAGGGCTCGTGTACATGGCTGGGTCGGAACGGAGAAACTGCATCGTCGTCGTGTTCATCGGGAGCCAACCGGCTTGGACAGAACAACCGATCGAAACGAGGCCTGGCGTACCGCAGAACGGAGGAAACGGCCTTGTGTTCGACCGGCCACAGTCGAAACGGGATCCTGTTCATCAGGAGGGGTATGGTGTACCAGAAAACGGAGGAAACGGAGTTCTCTTGGACCACCTATGGTCGAAACGGGGTCCTGTTGATCAGGAGGGGTGTGGCGTACCGCAAAACGGAGGAAACGGACTTGTGTTGGAGTGCTACGGTCGAAACGGGGGTCATGTTCATCGGGAGGGGTGTGGCGTACTGCAAAACGGGACTCATGGGATACTGTTCACCTCCACCGTCGACCTCCTCGAGCCTCCACAGGCTACTTTTCATCCACCGTGCACCTCCTCCAGCCTCCACCTGCGACTGTTCATCCACATGCTCCTGTTCATCCAGCCTCCACCACTCCTCCACCGGCTATTGTTCAACCAGCCCTCTCCACAAGGTCCTATTCAACCACCCCTCCACGGGCTACTGTTCATCCAGCCCTCCATCGGCTACTGTTCAACCAGCCCTTCACGGGGTCCTGTTCATCCAGCCCTCCACGGGGTCCTGTTCATCCACCCCAACCAGCTCGATCGATCGGGGTCCCGTTCATCCAGCGGCAACACCCTCTACTACCACGGGGTCCTGTTCATCCAACCCCCACCGGGAACTGTTCATCCAACCCCCCAACAATGCTCACTATTCATCAAGAGGCAGCAGGTTCGATCGGCTTCTGTTAGCAGCAGTAGCGAAGGAATCGCTCGATCGGGTTCAGTTAACAGCCATCGATCGATCGGTCGGGTTCAGTAATGCGTAGCCTGCAGTGCAATCGCTCGGGTTCAGTAGGTGAATGCCTCACTCGGGTTCAGTTAGAGCCCAACGCCTCGCACCCACGCGCGTACGTGTACGAGAGAAATGCGCATCGCTCGGCCCCTGACCACCCACTGTAACCGGGAACTCCCCGTTATTTTCCTCGCCCTTGCTTCTACCACGGTTTTTTCCGTCATGGACGGCCCAAAGAATGTCATGCAGTTGCGTCTCCGGCCCGCCCAAGACAAAAATCCCATTTTCTGTCATGATTTTTTGTCATAGAAGTAGGAGTCCACCACATCTATGATGATACCGGATTTTGTCACAATTATCGTCATAGAAGTGTCATAAGTATGATAGAAAAAATTTTGTTCGGCCCAAAATGTCACGGATGTGTCTTTTTTTATAGTGTATATGGCATAGAATTTGATCCGATGAACCGTTTGCGATGATCGAGGTGAACACAAATGATTCGGCGTAACAAGATGTGTGTGATACTGGGCAAACAGGTCGGTGATCAGAATTGTGTGCGATCATTATAGACAGCCCATACGGTCTTTTTTGTGAATTGTGTGCTCGTCGGGGCGCACTGTTCAACAAACCAACCTGTGGGCGATAATGTAGAAGATCTCTGTCGAATATGTATTACTAACCGTCTGCGATGAGATTGACAGGATATACAGAGATAACAAATTAATATGAGCGAACGGAAACAGAAATATATACAGTCTGCTTAATTTAGTCCTTATTCTTGTTGTTGTTGTTGTTGGATGGCCCCACGACATCGTCTTGGCGAGGACGCTTCTTACCGCTGACAATTGGCTTTTCATCACCGCCGCCGTTGTCATCGTCGAAGTTGTCGTTGTCGTCGTCCTCCTTGTTCGACCATTCCTCCTCCTCATCATCGTCCTATTCTTCGTCCTCCGACGGCTCCTCATCCGTCTGGTTGTCGTTCGACGACTCCGGAGGTGGCGTCCCTTCCATGATCCGGATATAATCGAGGTTTGGGCTCGACGCCAGACTCATGGAAGACGAGCGGGATGATTCTGATGTTGACCTATCATCGGGCGCCAGACTACTGGCCGAACTGGCGTCCTCGCTGTCGCTCGACATGGCTGCAGAGTGTGTGCTGGTGTGTAGCACGGTCCGCTGGGGACGATGAATATGGTCGACACTTAAGTGGGGTATGCAGATAAGAGGAAATGCCAGTTGAAGCGGGGGTTGACATATTATCTAACCGCTGGTATAATCAACCGCAATTATTTGTACCCAGTCGCTCCAAATTCCGGGGATTGCGCAGGACTCCTATTGGCTATTTGGCTGGTTTCTTTTTTCAGGACAAAAACAAGGAACGAGTTTTGGGATTAGGCACCGGTACCGGTACGAAGGGAATAGGATAGTTGGCAAGCAATACATTGAGCTCTTCTTATTGATAAAACCAACAATAATCAAACTCCAAGGAAAAAGAAAAGACAAAGGACAATATCTGCATGAATCTTCATGGAACATCAATGGCATGGGACCTAGATGTGCATTACTTAGAGCACATCTAGATGTGCTTTAGCAATACTGTCAAACAAAACCCCTAATCATCATTGCAAACAGCGCATAGAACATTTCTAATGCGACAACCAGAACTACACATGCTATTTCCTTCTTGTCTCTTGCTTTCATCTATTGCCTTTGATTGATTCTTTATTGCTTCATCGTACTGATTGTACATTCCAGATCAGCCAGTTTCTTCTTCAGCTTTACGTTATCTTCTGCGAGCTTGGTGATAACACTCCGAGCCCTACCATGCCATTCTTCATCCAGCCAGTTAACAAAGGCACCAGCATCATATCCCTGCCAATGTTAAATAGTATTCGGGATGAGTGGTGGCATTAACTCGAGTAAAATGATGAACTTAGCACTAACCTCTAAGGGGCAACTGAGAAACCGCCTGCCAATGTCGAATCCCTCTGTGCATACACGTAGAGCGGGAGTGTGCCCGTGCACACAACTCAGCTTTTGGTACTTCTCGGTGGCGCAAAACTCGGAGTCAAACTCGTGTTGCGGGAGTCTGGAGTCATGCTCCGGATCTGGCAGCAGATTGCTTTCCTTGGGGGGGGGCGTTCATTCTGGACGGATTCAGTAAGGAGCTACTTTGGACATGCTAAAAAAGATCGAGATCGATTGGAACCTAACAGGACGATTCAGATCCGTAGTACACCTGCCTTCTGATGACCTTAGGCAAGTGCTCGGCGGCGATCGCCGTCATGGCGGCGATATGAGCAGGAGCGGCCGCATCAAAACCATCAGCACCACTCGTCCGCATTCCCCCAATGTCAGTGCCATGCGAGGAAATTTGGAGGCTATCTAGGGATTTGGGGGAAATGGGGAAACTGTGGGGATAAGCTAACGGTCGGTAACTACTTATGGCACTATATGTTGTATACGGCACACTGTTTATACATGTCGTTTGTGTTAGGTATTACAATGTCACACACGATTTCCGCACCAAACCATGCGAGAAGACAACGCAGGTGAGACACGTTTGCCGTTACATAACCGTATGCGATGTACTACCCTGTACATATAATTGAGTAACAGTGATACCGTGTAAACAGCCGCTCTGCGGATATCCGTAAAAAAACTCCCGCTCTGCATATAGAGATGGCAGTGGCGGCGTAGGCAGCAGCTACTGGAGAAGAGGTCAATCCACAGTCGATGGGCGGTGGCGGCGTCATAGGAGGTCAATCCTCGGTCTGCGGCGGGAGATAGGAGGATCTCAACCATCGAGGTCGGCGGCGGCGTGATTCAAGCACATCCATCGCGGTCAATGGCGGTATAGTGGAGGTCGAACTTCAGGCGACAGCCGCACTAAGCTTTGCTCCTCGACCCTGTTGTCTTGGTGTGCCGCCGCATCGCGCTTCTCTGTCTGCTGGGTGGAGGTCGCCGCACGGCTAATTAATTAAGGTATTTTTTTCGTTAGTGGCTTAATTAAGGTATTCAATTCCTAAGGGTAGTGTTGTACTAGTACTTTGCGTGTAAATTGACTGGCCATTAAGTTTTGTCATTGCCCATCTGGATAACAATATGGAGCGCCCTCAGTAATTATGAAAATAAAACATTGTGATTTATGCACGCATCTTTGGGCAACAGTTAATCCGTGTATTAAAGTTGTTGTTTTGTTTTTAATTACCATTCGTGTGGTTCAGATGGAACGATCTCGATGGATGACTAATCGGAAAACCGCAGAATTTATTAGTGGTGTGACAGAGTTCATGAATTTGGCTGAAAGTACAAAGAGAAGAATTGGTGATGCGGATTACATCCTGTGTCCATGTGCTGATTGTGCATATACAGAGTCACATGTAGTTGGAGATGCCCAGTGGCACTTAGTCTCTCGGGGATTCATGGATGGATATACATGTTGGACCAGACACGGTGAAGAGGAGGTCATGGATGGAGATACCCAGGGCTGCGAGATGCCAAACCCCGATCAGTGTCACATGGATGTTGAATCTAACATCGGGGCAGAGGCGTCAAGCTAACAATGGAACACCAGAAAGCCGAAACACCCACTGGAAAACCAAGACGTCGACGCAGATGACGGCGATCTTGATATGCCAGATTTTGCTGCTATGATTGCAGATTTCAAGGGCCCAAAAAAGGATATGATTGCGTAGAAGGATCTTCCAACCATTGATGCGGACTCCCAAGAAAGAATTGTATACATGTTGCAAAAAGAAATATTCCAGGTTGAGTGCCACCCTGGCGCTTCTCAGATTTAAAGCAGCAAACGGTCTATCAAACAAGGGCTTCACAGATATGTTAGGTCTTTTCAAAGAAATTCTTCCAGAAGATAATGTGCTCCCAGAAGCACGAATGAAGAGAAGAAAATTGTTTGCCCATTGGAACTTGAAGTACAAAAGATACACGCTTGTGTGAATCATTGTATATTGTACCGTGGTGAGTACAAAGATTTGCATGCATGTCCCACATGCAAGCATGCACGATACAAGCGCATGAGAGCAAAGGACAAGTACAAGTTGGACGACGGGATCAAGATAGGAATCCCGTTCAAGGTTGTTTGGTACTTGCCTTTAATTCGAAGGTTGAGGCGTTTGTTTGCAAACCCTAGAGAGGCAAAGAGGTTGCGGTGACATCATGATGAGCGAATTGCGGACAAGTTTATGAGGCACCCGAAAGATGGGGCTCAGTGGGAATTAATCGAAAACAAGTTTGAAGACTTTGCGAAGGATCCTAGAAGTATAAGGCTCGGGGAGTATACTGGCGGGATGAATCCTTTTGGCGATATGAGCACCAATCAAAGCACCATGGACGGTGCTTCTGTGCATATATAACCTAGCTCCTTGGTTGTATATGAAGAAAGAATACATTATGATGTCAATGATTATCCAAGGCCCGAAGCAACCTGGAAATGACATCAACATTTACTTTCAGATACTGGTAGAAGAACTGCTGACAGTGTGAATAGATGCATCTGCTATAAAATGTTATGATGCTTACAGAAAGGAGATTTTTGATCTACATGCGATGCTGGTGCACACCATTCAAGATATGCTGGCATTAGGCAACACATCGGGGAAGAAAACAAAGGGAGATGTAGGGTGTGTCACATGCATGGATAGGACGGCTACCAGAAGACTTACCAAGTCGCACAAAACCGTGTATTTGCGTCATCACAGGTTCTTACAGAAAACTCACCCATACCAAAAGATGAAAGCTGAATTTGATGGTACGGCAGAGGTAGGTGTGGGCCCAAGACCCTATGAAGGGGAGGTGGTCCACAACATGGCTAAACAAATTAATGTTGTGCTTGGCAAGAACCACCCTTTGACGGTGAAACAAACACCCAAGGGTCAAGTGTATAAGAAGAAATTGGTGTTCTGGAAATTACCTTACTGGGAGATTCTACGTGTACGTCATTGCATCGATGTCATGCACGTAGAGAAGAACGTATGTGAAAGCATCCTTTGTACTCTGCTCAAGATTAAAGCAAAAAGAAAGGATGCTGACGGTTCATGGCTCAATATGCTTGCTGTTAATCGCAGATTTGTGTCATTCTTGTTTTGCTTGCCATTTGCAAACCGTGCATCCGTTTCCGGTGATCTTTATATCGATTTCGACCGAAATCATCTCATCTTTCCAGTGGCATGCTTGGTTTGCCAAGTTACTGCCTTGTTCATCATTTTCCTTCCGGAGCACGCATATGCATCGCATATCCCATCTCGCATATCATTCATGTATTGCATCATGTTGCTTGTGCATTTCCCGTGATTGATTGTGGTTCCGTTGTTTTGTGTTCTTGTTGTGGGTATAGCCGGGAGACGAGTTCGTGAAAGAGGAACCTGTTGAATACGCTTACGAGGATCAAACTTTCGACTACTCTGAGAACCTTGCAGGCAAGATGACCATACCCTCGAAATCACTTCTATCTTTGCTTTGCTAGTTGTTCGCTCTATTGCCATGCTGCGCTACCTATCACTTGCTATATAATGCCTCCCATATTGCCATTTCAGCCTCTAACCATCCTTTCCTAGCAAACCATTGTTTGGCTAAGTTACCGCTTTTGCTCAGCCCTTCTTATAGCGTTGCTAGTTGTAGGTGAAGTTGAAGTTTGTTCCATGTTGGAACATGGATATTTTGGGATATCACAATATCTCTTATTATATTAATGCATCTATATATTTGGTAAAGGGTGGAAGGCTCGGCCTTATGCCTGGTGTTTTGTTCCACTCTTGCCGCCCTAGTTTCTGTCATACCGATATTATGTTCCTTGAGTTTGCGTTCCTTACGCGGTTGGGTGATTTATGGGACCCCCTTGACAGTTCGCCTTGAATAAAACTCCTCCAGCAAGGCCCAACTTTGGTTTTACCATTTGCCACCTAAGCCTTTTCCACCGGGTTTTCGCGAGCCCGAGGGTCATCTTTATTTTAACCCCCGGGCCAGTGTTCCTCTGAGTGCTGGTCCAAACTAGAGCACCGTGCGGGACCGTCCCTTGGCAACTTGGGTTATGTTGGTACCTGTACGCTTCGCTTATCCGGTGTGCCCTGAGAACGAGATATGTGCAGCTCCTATCGGGATTTGTCGGCACATTCGGGCGGCTTTGCTGGTCTTGTTTTACCATTGTCGAAATGTCTTGTAAACCGGGATTCCGAGATTGATCGGGTCTTTCCGGGAGAAGGTTTATCCTTCGTTGACCGTGAGAGCTTATGATGGGCTAAGTTGGGACACCCCTGCAGGGTATTATCTTTCGAAAGCCGTGCCCGCGGTTATGAGGCAGATGGGAATTTGTTAATGTCCGGTTTGTAGAGAACTTGGCACTTGACCCAATTTAAAATACATCAACCGTGTGTGTAGCCGTGATGGTCTCTTCTCGGCGAAGTCCGGGAAGTGAACACGGTTTGAGTTATGAATGACGTAAGTAGGGGTTCAGGATCACTTCTTGGTCATTTCTAGATGACGACCGTTCCGTTGCTTCTCTTCTCGCTCTCATTTGCGTATGTTAGCCACCATATATGCTTAGTGCCTGCTGCAGCTCCGCCTCATTACACCATCCTTTCCTATAAGCTTAAATAGTCTTGATCTCGCGGGTGTGAGATTGCTGAGTCCTCGTGACTCACAGATTCTACCAAAACAGTTGCAGGTGCCGACGATGCCAGTGCAGATGATGGGATCGACCTCAAGTGGGAGTTCCATGAAGAACATGGTCGTTACTATGTGTCTTTTCCTAATGATCAGTAGTGGAGCCCAGTTGGGACGATCGGGGATCTAGCATTTGGGGTTATCTTATTTTCATTTGGATTTTGACCGTAGTCGGTCTATGTGTGTATTTTGGATGATGTATGAATTATATTTATGTATTGTGTGAAGTGGCGATTGTAAGCCAACTCTTTATCCCATTCTTGTTCATTACATGGGATTGTGTGAAGATGACCCTTCTTGCGACAAAACCACAATGCGGTTATGCCTCTAAGTCGTGCCTCGACACGTGGGAGATATAGCCGCATCATGGGGGTTACACAGGCCATCTCTCTACTCACCCACATCCCTCCACTGCTGTGGCTTCGCCGCCTCCGAGTCATTCCCTTCCTGGGTCTCGCCGTCGTCCATCGCGTCGGTGTTCTCGGCACGGCGTGGTCAACGTTGTCAACAAACGACAACATCAGAAGAGGGATGTACATGGAGAGGTTGACAGTTGGGATCCACATGGTCCACGGCCACACGCAAGAAAGTACCTCCTTATTACGCCAAAAAGAATGAATATTCCCTCTGACCGCTCGGACCCACCAGCTATATCTTCGCATGCAAGGAAGTGCCTCCTTATTACGAAAAAAAATGAATACTCCCCCTGCTAGCTGGGACCCACCATAGTGGGAGGCTGACTTGTGGGCCTACTAAGTTGCCGCGGACGGAGGGCTTTGTCAACTTAGTCAACAAACGATTCTATCACTAGTGACCGTTGGATTGTTAACATCCAACGGTCGTCCTTCTACTTAAACCTCTGATTTTCTTGCTCCAGCCGTCCAAACCACCGCGTGCTCTTGCCTCCTATGGCCGGCTGTGCTACCACGGAGGCCTCACTGCCCCCTACTACTCCCACCGCTGGCCAGGCCCTACGACGACGGCAGCCTCACACCGCAGCCGAACCAGTGAACCCTCGTACTCCTCTCCGCGTGGGCATCCACTGTCGCGTCTTCCCTGGCTCTGCGTCGTTCCCTTCCTAGGCCTCGCCGTCGTCCACCGCCTTGGTGCTCTCGGCGCGGTGTAGTCAATGAACGACTTCCATTGAAAGAGTACTGTACGTGGAGAGGCTGACGGCTGGGTCCACGGCCGTAGCAAGGAAGTGCCTCCTTATTACGCGCAAAAAAATGATTCCTCTACCTGACAGTAGGGACCTACTGGACCGGCCACCGTGTTTCGCGAAAAAAATATTCCCCCTGACTGCTGGGACCCACCAGCTACATCTTCGCATGCAAGGAAGTGCCTGACAGTCGGGACCAACCTGGTCCAAGCGTACGTAGCATTGTCATTCTGGTCGCGAACGTGTACGTACATACGATCGGTCTGACTGTAGGCTGTAGCGATGAACCATGGCCGAGTAAGGAAGGGCACGTGTCGTAGTAGAGGCGCACACGTAGCATGTACACGTACGTACAGCTAGGGTGCAATAAAGTAAATACGGCCATGTACGTACATACGGGCGGGGTCTCGAACTCCTACTCGCGCATACGTATGGCCAGGGCTCGTGTACATGGCTGGGTCGGAACGGAGAAACTGCATCGTCGTCGTGTTCATCGGGAGCCAACCGGCTTGGACAGAACAACCGATCGAAACGAGGCCTGGCGTACCGCAGAACGGAGGAAACGGCCTTGTGTTCGACCGGCCACAGTCGAAACGGGATCCTGTTCATCAGGAGGGGTATGGTGTACCAGAAAACGGAGGAAACGGAGTTCTCTTGGACCACCTATGGTCGAAACGGGGTCCTGTTGATCAGGAGGGGTGTGGCGTACCGCAAAACGGAGGAAACAGACTTGTGTTGGAGTGCTACGGTCGAAACGGGGGTCATGTTCATCGGGAGGGGTGTGGCGTACTGCAAAACGGGACTCATGGGATACTGTTCATCTCCACCGTCGACCTCCTCGAGCCTCCACAGGCTACTTTTCATCCACCGTGCACCTCCTCCAGCCTCCACCTGCGACTGTTCATCCACATGCTCCTGTTCATCCAGCCTCCACCACTCCTCCACCGGCTATTGTTCAACCAGCCCTCTCCACAAGGTCCTATTCAACCACCCCTCCACGGGCTACTGTTCATCCAGCCCTCCATCGGCTACTGTTCAACCAGCCCTTCACGGGGTCCTGTTCATCCAGCCCTCCACGGGGTCCTGTTCATCCACCCCAACCAGCTCGATCGATCGGGGTCCTGTTCATCCAGCGGCAACACCCTCTACTACCACGGGGTCCTGTTCATCCAACCCCCACCGGGAACTGTTCATCCAACCCCCCAACAATGCTCACTATGCATCAAGAGGCAGCAGGTTCGATCGGCTTCTGTTAGCAGCAGTAGCGAAGGAATCGCTCGATCGGGTTCAGTTAACATCCATCGATCGATCGGTCGGGTTCAGTAATGCGTAGCCTGCAGTGCAATCGCTCGGGTTCAGTAGGTGAATGCCTCACTCGGGTTCAGTTAGAGCCCAACGCCTCGCACCCACGCGCGTACGTGTACGAGAGAAATGCGCATCGCTCGGCCCCTGACCACCCACTGTAACCGGGAACTCCCCGTTATTTTCCTCGCCCTTGCTTCTACCACGGTTTTTTCCGTCATGGACGGCCCAAAGAATGTCATGCAGTTGCGTCTCCGGCCCGCCCAAGACAAAAATCCCATTTTCTGTCATGATTTTTTGTCATAGAAGTAGGAGTCCACCACATCTATGATGATACCGGATTTTGTCACAATTATCGTCATAGAAGTGTCATAAGTATGATAGAAAAAATTTTGTTCGGCCCAAAATGTCACGGATGTGTCTTTTTTTATAGTGTATATGGCATACAATTTGATCCGATGAACCGTTTGCGATGATCGAGGTGAACACAAATGATTCGGCGTAACAAGATGTGTGTGATACCGGGCAAACAGGTCGGTGATCAGAATTGTGTGCGATCATTATAGACAGCCCATACGGTCTTTTTTGTGAATTGTGTGCTCGTCGGGGCACACTGTTCAACAAACCAACCTGTGGGCGATAATGTAGAAGATCTCTGTCGAATATGTATTACTAACCGTCTGCGATGAGATTGACAGGATATACAGAGATAACAAATTAATATGAGCGAACGGAAACAGAAATATATACAGTCTGCTTAATTTAGTCCTTATTCTTGTTGTTGTTGTTGTTGTTGGATGGCCCCACGACATCGTCTTGGCGAGGACGCTTCTTACCGCTGACAATTGGCTTTTCATCACCGCCGCCGTTGTCATCGTCGAAGTTGTCGTTGTCGTCGTCCTCCTTGTTCGACCATTCCTCCTCCTCATCATCGTCCTATTCTTCGTCCTCCGACGGCTCCTCATCCGTCTGGTTGTCGTTCGACGACTCCGGAGGTGGCGTCCCTTCCATGATCCGGATATAATCGAGGTTTGGGCTCGACGCCAGACTCATGGAAGACGAGCGGGATGATTCTGATGTTGACCTATCATCGGGCGCCAGACTACTGGCCGAACTGGCGTCCTCGCTGTCGCTCGACATGGCTGCAGAGTGTGTGCCGGTGTGTAGCACGGTCCGCTGGGGACGATGAATATGGTCGACACTTAAGTGGGGTATGCAGATAAGAGGAAATGCCAGTTGAAGCGGGGGTTGACATATTATCTAACCGCTGGTATAATCAACCGCAATTATTTGTACCCAGTCGCTCCAAATTCCGGGGATTGCGCAGGACTCCTATTGGCTATTTGGCTGGTTTCTTTTTTCAGGACAAAAACAAGGAACGAGTTTTGGGATTATGCACCGGTACCGGTACGAAGGGAATAGGATAGTTGGCAAGCAATACATTGAGCTCTTCTTATTGATAAAACCAACAATAATCAAACTCCAAGGAAAAAGAAAAGACAAAGGACAATATCTGCATGAATCTTCATGGAACATCAATGGCATGGGACCTAGATGTGCATTACTTAGAGCACATCTAGATGTGCTTTAGCAATACTGTCAAACAAAACCCCTAATCATCATTGCAAACAACGCATAGAACATTTCTAATGCGACAACCAGAACTACACATGCTATTTCCTTCTTGTCTCTTGCTTTCATCTATTGCCTTTGATTGATTCTTTATTGCTTCATCGTACTGATTGTACATTCCAGATCAGCCAGTTTCTTCTTCAGCTTTACGTTATCTTCTGCGAGCTTGGTGATAACACTCCGAGCCCTACCATGCCATTCTTCATCCAGCCAGTTAACAAAGGCACCAGCATCATATCCCTGCCAATGTTAAATAGTATTCGGGATGAGTGGTGGCATTAACTCGAGTAAAATGATGAACTTAGCACTAACCTCTAAGGGGCAACTGAGAAACCGCCTGCCAATGTCGAATCCCTCTGTGCATACACGTAGAGCGGGAGTGTGCCCGTGCACACAACTCAGCTTTTGGTACTTCTCGGTGGCGCAAAACTCGGAGTCAAACTCGTGTTGCGGGAGTCTGGAGTCATGCTCCGGATCTGGCAGCAGATTGCTTTACTTGGGGGGGGGGCGTTCATTCTGGACGGATTCAGTAAGGAGCTACTTTGGACATGCTAAAAAAGATCGAGATCGATTGGAACCTAACAGGACGATTCAGATCCGTAGTACACCTGCCTTCTGATGACCTTAGGCAAGTGCTCGGCGGCGATCGCCGTCATGGCGGCGATATGAGCAGGAGCGGCCGCATCAAAACCATCAGCACCACTCGTCCGCATTCCCCCAATGTCAGTGCCATGCGAGGAAATTTGGAGGCTATCTAGGGATTTGGGGGAAATGGGGAAACTGTGGGGATAAGCTAACGGTCGGTAACTACTTATGGCACTATATGTTGTATACGGCACACTGTTTATACATGTCGTTTGTGTTAGGTATTACAATGTCACACACGATTTCCGCACCAAACCATGCGAGAAGACAACGCAGGTGAGACACGTTTGCCGTTACATAACCGTATGCGATGTACTACCCTGTACATATAATTGAGTAACAGTGATACCGTGTAAACAGCCGCTCTGCGGATATCCGTAAAAAAACTCCCGCTCTGCATATAGAGATGGCAGTGGCGGCGTAGGCAGCAGCTACTGGAGAAGAGGTCAATCCACGGTCGATGGGCGGTGGCGGCGTCATAGGAGGTCAATCCTCGGTCTGCGGCGGGAGATAGGAGGAGCTCAACCATCGAGGTCGGCGGCGGCGGCGTTATTCAAGCACATCCATCGCGGTCAATGGCGGTATAGTGGAGGTCGAACTTCAGGCGACAGCCGCACTAAGCTTTGCTCCTCGACCCTGTTGTCTTGGTGTGCCGCCGCATCGCGCTTCTCTGTCTGCTGGGTGGAGGTCGCCGCACGGCTAATTAATTAAGGTATTTTTTTCGTTAGTGGCTTAATTAAGGTATTCAATTCCTAAGGGTAGTGTTGTACTAGTACTTTGCGTGTAAATTGACTGGCCATTAAGTTTTGTCATTGCCCATCTGGATAACAATATGGAGCGCCCTCAGTAATTATGAAAATAAAACATTGTGATTTATGCACGCATCTTTGGGCAACAGTTAATCCGTGTATTAAAGTTGTTGTTTTGTTTTTAATTACCATTCGTGTGGTGCAGATGGAACGATCTCGATGGATGACTAATCGGAAAACCGCAGAATTTATTAGTGGTGTGACAGAGTTCATGAATTTGGCTGAAAGTACAAAGAGAAGAATTGGTGATGCGGATTACATCCTGTGTCCATGTGCTGATTGTGCATATACAGAGTCACATGTAGTTGGAGATGCCCAGTGGCACTTAGTCTCTCGGGGATTCATGGATGGATATACATGTTGGACCAGACACGGTGAAGAGGAGGTCATGGATGGAGATACCCAGGGCTGCGAGATGCCAAACCCCGATCAGTGTCACATGGATGTTGAATCTAACATCGGGGCAGAGGCGTCAAGCTAACAATGGAACACCAAAAAGCCGAAACACCCACTGGAAAACCAAGACGTCGACGCAGATGACGGCGATCTTGATATGCCAGATTTTGCTGCTATGATTGCAGATTTCAAGGGCCCAAAAAAGGATATGATTGCGTAGAAGGATCTTCCAACCATTGATGCGGACTCCCAAGAAAGAATTGTATACATGTTGCAAAAAGAAATATTCCAGGTTGAGTGCCACCCTGGCGCTTCTCAGATTTAAAGCAGCAAACGGTCTATCAAACAAGGGCTTCACAGATATGTTAGGTCTTTTCAAAGAAATTCTTCCAGAAGATAATGTGCTCCCAGAAGCACGAATGAAGAGAAGAAAATTGTTTGCCCATTGGAACTTGAAGTACAAAAGATACACGCTTGTGTGAATCATTGTATATTGTACCGTGGTGAGTACAAAGATTTGCATGCATGTCCCACATGCAAGCATGCACGATACAAGCGCATGAGAGCAAAGGACAAGTACAAGTTGGACGACGGGATCAAGATAGGAATCCCGTTCAAGGTTGTTTGGTACTTGCCTTTAATTCGAAGGTTGAGGCGTTTGTTTGCAAACCCTAGAGAGGCAAAGAGGTTGCGGTGACATCATGATGAGCGAATTGCGGACAAGTTTATGAGGCACCCGAAAGATGGGGCTCAGTGGGAATTAATCGAAAACAAGTTTGAAGACTTTGCGAAGGATCCTAGAAGTATAAGGCTCGGGGAGTATACTGGCGGGATGAATCCTTTTGGCGATATGAGCACCAATCAAAGCACCATGGACGGTGCTTCTGTGCATATATAACCTAGCTCCTTGGTTGTATATGAAGAAAGAATACATTATGATGTCAATGATTATCCAAGGCCCGAAGCAACCTGGAAATGACATCAACATTTACTTTCAGATACTGGTAGAAGAACTGCTGACAGTGTGAATAGATGCATCTGCTATAAAATGTTATGATGCTTACAGAAAGGAGATTTTTGATCTACATGCGATGCTGGTGCACACCATTCAAGATATGCTGGCATTAGGCAACACATCGGGGAAGAAAACAAAGGGAGATGTAGGGTGTGTCACATGCATGGATAGGACGGCTACCAGAAGACTTACCAAGTCGCACAAAACCGTGTATTTGCGTCATCACAGGTTCTTACAGAAAACTCACCCATACCAAAAGATGAAAGCTGAATTTGATGGTACGGCAGAGGTAGGTGTGGGCCCAAGACCCTATGAAGGGGAGGTGGTCCACAACATGGCTAAACAAATTAATGTTGTGCTTGGCAAGAACCACCCTTTGACGGTGAAACAAACACCCAAGGGTCAAGTGTATAAGAAGAAATTGGTGTTCTGGAAATTACCTTACTGGGAGATTCTACGTGTACGTCATTGCATCGATGTCATGCACGTAGAGAAGAACGTATGTGAAAGCATCCTTTGTACTCTGCTCTAGATTAAAGCTAAAAGAAAGGATGCTGATGGTTCATGGCTCAATATGCTTGCTGATCAATCAAACCACGAGAGTGAAGCAGAAGATGATGACAAATTCATCAAAGCTCGACAGAGTTACAATTTCAATACAAAAGAAGCAACACAGTTCTTCACCTATTTGCTGTCAGTTAAGACACCCTCTTCCTACTCCGCAAACATCAGAAGTCTCATGGATGTGAGCTCAGGTAAAATGAAGTTGGGACACATGAAGTCACATGATTGCCATGTAATGTTGACACAAATCCTCCCGGTTGCCATCAGGAATCTGATGGACAAAGATATAAGAAACACACTCATTGAGCTCTGTGATTTCTTCAACCAACTATGGCAGAAAGTTGTAGATCCTGAAGAGTTGGATCATATGCAAGATGATATTGCAAGAATATTGTCCAACCTAGAGATGTTTTTCCCATCGTCATTCTTTGATGTCATGGTCCATTTCACTGTGCACCTTGTCGACAAGATAAAGTATTGTGGTCCTGTGTTTCTTCGTAACATGTATCCCTTCGAGCGGTTCATGGGAATACTGAAGCGCTTTTGTCGGAACCGAAACCATCCAGAGGCAAGCATCCTACAAGGTTATACCGCGGAGGAGGTGGTTGAGTTTTGCACTGAATACATGAAACAAAGACCTATAGGTTTGCCCCTCTCTCGCCACGAGGGAAGGCTGAAAGGTAAGCTGGTCATTGTCGGTGTCAAAACCGGCGGATCTCGGGTAGGGGGTCCCGAACTGTGCGTCTAAGGTCGATGGTTACAAGAGATGGGGGACACGATGTTTACCCAGGTTCGAGCCCTCTCTATGGACGTAATACCCTACCTCCTGCTTGATTGATCTTGATGAATATGAGTATTACAAGAGTTGATCTACCACGAGATCGTAATTGCTAAACCCTAGAAGCCTAGCCTGTATGACTATGGTAATGAGTATATCCTTTTCGGACTACACCCTCCGGTTTATATAGACACCGAGGGGATCTAGGGTTACATAGAGTCGGTTACATAAGAAGGAATCTTCATAGTTGGTCGCCAAGCTTGCCTTCCACGCCAAGGAGAGTCCAATCCGGACACGGGTACAGTCTTCGGCCTTCATGTCTTCACAGCCCACTAGTCCGGCCCATCGATAATAGGCCGGACGCCCAAGGACCCCTTAGTCCAGGACTCCCTTAGTAGCCCCTGAACCTGGCTTCAATGACGAGGAGTCCGGCGCGCAGATTGTCTTCGGCATTGCGAGGCAGGTTCCCTACTTTCCGAACTCCAAGATAGTCTTCGGACGCGATGATAGTATCCGGACGTGTCACACACACCATGCACAACCACAGAGAGAATATAATTTTACATGAGTCCAATCTGCTGACAAATTTTTGTAGCATGACATCACGTCCGACCGGTCATAATTCCAGACCGTTTTGTGTCCGCCGCTCCACGTCCCAAGACGCGGTTGCCATTGGCACGTCTTGTCAAAGCAGAGATCGTCTCCCCTTATCATGGGATTTTCATCAATGCGGGCATGGGTAACCCAATCGTGCTGTTTATACAGCCCTTGGGAATAGGCGAATTCTATGGCGAGTGGGGAGGCGTTCAATATTTACTGCCTTTATAAGGGGATAAGGATTCCCTCTTCCTCTCCCATGCCTTCTCTCTATCTCCGCCCTTCCAATCTTGAGCTCCAGCGCCCAAGTTCTCATCTCCTTTCCACTCGAGCTAGCACTCAACCATGTCCGGATTTGGAGGTCAGGGCAAGTGGATGGTCTCCTCCGTCAAGGAGGAGGACATTACTGAGCTTTGGGCGGCCGGATACTTGGCGAAGGAAATCGCCCACCGTCTACCTGCCTGGGGACAAGTCGTCCCCATGCCGAAGCTCAACGAGAGGGTGGTATCCATCCCTCATTTCTTCCATGGCCTAGGGTTCCCACTCCACCCTTTCGTC
The DNA here is from genome assembly GCF_002575655.3 of Aegilops tauschii subsp. strangulata. NCBI lineage: Eukaryota > Viridiplantae > Streptophyta > Magnoliopsida > Poales > Poaceae > Aegilops > Aegilops tauschii. The sequence goes on along the minus strand of NC_053037.3, from coordinate 383,013,716 downwards.
CGCGGGCTGATGTATTATTATGGGATAGATTTCCACGATCTGTCCCCGAACTCCTTCCTCAACATCTCGGCATTTATTGTCGTGTGTGAGGCCTTCCTCTACATCCAACCCCACTTCGGGCTGTGGCTCAAAGTCTTCAACGTGAAGCCGAAGGTGGTGGATGGCCAGCACGCGGAGTGCGGAGGAGCCATGGTGAGTAAGCTGTCCAACGTCTCCTGGCCGACAGGCTATTTTGTGGATACAGTAAAGGAGTGGCAAAAACAGTGGTTCTACATCACGGAACCCCGCGGCACCACCTGGGCCGCAGCTACCGAATTCCGCTCCGGCGCTCCCATGCGACTCACCTCCTGGGTCGAGAAGAGTCCAAACTGGTGTTCGCCCGATGAGTTGATTGCGCTGCAGACGCGCATTCAAAGCATGATATCCAAAAACGTCAAGCTTGTCGATGTAATTCAGGTGATGTTGGTTCGCCGGATCCTCCCGTGCCAGCGCAGAAGTCTCCCCCTGTGGGAGTTTAATCCGAAGAAGCACCAAACCCTGGTGAGGCTCTTCGAAACCACTCACGAAGGTGCCTGGAAGTTGCTCTTTAAGGGCAATGAGAAACTGCTGACCACAAATTCAGACCGCGGGCACGACATTAAACACCTCGCCAGCGAGGTATGTTATTTTTAACATATCCCCTACTTGTTTGTTTCGAGGATGATGTCTGCGCTTTTATCATTGCTTTTTCAGGATTGGATGGAGAGGGCGAAGCGGATCCAGTGTCCGGCACCGCTGCTTGAAGAACCGGTCATCCCGCGTCTAGCGAAGATGCTGGTGCCGGCACCATATAAGGCGCCAGAGAAGAAGGCCAAGGGGGCCAAAAGTGGCCCCCGTCGCAAGGGCGCTTCGGACGTGACGTCCGAAGACGAAGAAGCCCATTCCTCTGTCCCTGAGGATGATGACGAGGAAGAGGAGGAGGAGGAGGAGAAGAAGAACCCTCCCCCTGAGGAGGGACAGAAGAAAAGGGGGGCCTCCACGAATCTAGAGGCGGGAACACCCAAGAAGGGGAAGGGTGCCCCTGCAGTCAACACCGCGTGGGACGTTGACAACAGTCTGGAGCGACACCTCCGCACTAAGCCTTGGGCTACCTCGTAAGTACTATGACTCATGTATACAAGTGTACCCGGCCTCTCCTTTTTATTGTTTTAACGTGGTTAATTGCGCTATTGCAGTCCGACCCGTGACAGCATCCAGCGATCCTCATTTGGAGGTTCGTTGGATCTGGCGGAAATGGCTAGCATGTCCCCGTCGCCTGCTTATTCCCCCAAGGCCAAGGATGACACCGAAGTGTTGTCCCAGAGGACCGCTCCGAGCCGGGGAGGGGCCCAGGACGTTGTCCAGGAAGCGCCGCAAGGCAAGACCTCTGCTGCCGGACACATGGAGCAGCAGATCCCCATGGAGATTGGCGAGGAGGGACGTATTCAGTTCGGCCCTCAGCCGAATACGATTCCGGGGATCGATTCAGCCCCGGAGTCCGGCGCGCGCCTTCCTTCGAAGGAGGGGGGTGCGCCAATTCCACCGATGGCCCCTGTCCAACCAGGGGCACCGGATAACCTGATGGAGGCGCTACGAGGCGCCTCCATTATGGACGAGCACCGTGTCCTTATGGGTACGGTGATCGTGAAGGTTCAGTCCATCAAGAGCAGACTACACGAGGCCTGCAACAATCTGTTGATAGGTTTTGAGGTAAGTCACGTAGAAAGAGAACATCCCGTGCTGACAGTAGCCCCTGAGACACTGTCCGGTGTTTGGAAAGAAAGGCCAGACAGAGGATCGACCCTTTGTAGGAGACTAACTTGATATGTATAAATGAGCAGGCGTCGCTGTTGGCCACCACCTCGCATGCTGCCGAAGTCTCTGAACTGAAGCAAAGGTTGGAGCGGGCCGAGAACGAGCTCGGCGAGGTGAAGATTCAGCTCTAGGAGAAGCAAGGTGAGTGACGACTTGCTGTGTATTCGGAAAGAATAAGCGGGGAGTATTGACCGGAGTGTCATAATATGTGTAGGGGTGGCGACCGAGGTCGAGGCCCTGAAAAATGCCCTGGCCGAAGCCGAGGGGAAGGCTGTCCAGCAGCAAGCCGCCCGTAAGAATCTCAAGGCCCGGGTGAGCGAGGTCCAGCAGGAGCTCCAGGACGCTGTGAAGAAGTGCGAAGCCTTGGAGCGCGAGGCATCGGTTCAAGAGACCGAACTTACCAAGGCTCGCCAGAGTGCGGAGACTGCACAGAATGAGGTCAGGGACGCTCTCTAGGAGATGTAGGAGGCCAAGAAGGTCGCAGCGGGTAAAGCTTTTAACATGCAAAGCAAGTATGCGGAGAGGAAGTACCTTTTACTAACCCGGATTCGGAGTTGCCCAGGGGCTTTTGCGGATCTACCACGCAGCATGTTCGATGCTGTGGAGTTCTTCCGAGCCAGAGAAGGGAATTCCACGCAGAAGCTGTTCTGGTCGCAGTATGTTGTGCCAGAACATCCGGTGCCCTTTGCCGATCAACTGAAACAGTTGGTCGAGCTGCACAGGGTGGCTGAACTGGCCATGAAGGATTTAATAATCCGGCTGTGGCCAGCCAAAGCTATACCTAGCAGCTATTTTGGCCTCGTGAAGCGGGTGGTGGAAGCCTGTCCGCGGCTAGACATCTCAAGCGATCAGTCTGCATCAAAGGTGCCCGCATGGCATTCACCCGTTGCAAGATATGGTGGGCAAAGATGGACGCCGTCGAGGTGGCCTGGGGGCCGCCAGAGGGCAAGGAGCACCGCACACCCGAGCGATATTTTGCGGATGTCCTAGAAGGGTCTCTGTCACGACTGGATTTTCGGGATAAAATTTCCCAGAAAACGGCCTTTGTGCTCACCAGCCCCAGGATTACTGTTAGCTGATGAGGCACCAACTTGATACAAGAATTCCAAGCGAGGTACAAAAATATGTAGTACAAGACCATTGTGGCCTAGGAGTACAACACTTGGTTTCTAATGGTTGAGGGTGGAAGCGGTTGGGTACATCTGCGTCTATGGGACTCCATTTCCCACAAGAACATCTGACCAGGATAACTCCTATCTTCGGGAGGCTGCTATCGTCAATACGTAGGTTCCGAGGCTGTCACCGCGATGCTTATCTCCATGCGCGAAAATCTGGCCAAGACAATAGCCAGGGACAAGCCAGTGAGTACGTTTGAATGTACTCGCAAACATTAAGAACACGGGTATAATATGACAGGAGATAATCATACTTCGAAACATTTATGATGATAAGTCTGCCATGAAGTAAAAAAAAATCTATGATGCACGCGTGCAGAGAAAGATATGGACGTGCAATACGGAAGTAAAAGAAATGCACTGAGCGAGTGTCTAAAATGACTCCTCGAAAGGTTGCAAATAAATTAACGATGCCGCAGTCGGGTGTCTGAGCAACACCACAGAAAGGGCTTATGAAAGGTAAATAAACAACAAGTATGCCACAGTCGGGCGTCTGAGCGACACCACAGAAAGGGCTTATAAAAGAATAATCACAGTGAATATCCAGGAGGTAGAACCATCCCAGGGATACTCAATACAATACATAATGTAAATGGTTAGTCCATAATAATAACAAAATTAAAACATGATCCTCAGATGTCACAGGTCATAAACAAAATCTATTCTAGCCGTTTCTCCATCCGAAGACCGTCACTGAGTTCTAGCTAATTCGTTCTCCATCCGAATACCGTTACTATGATCCAGTTAGCCGTGTCTCCATCCGAAAACCGTCACTGAGTTCTAGCTAATTCGTTCTCCATCCGAATACCATTACTATGATCCAGTTAGCCGTGTCTCCATCCGAAAACCGTCACTGAGTTCTAGCTAATTCGTTCTCCATCCGAATACCGTTACTAGATTCCACTCAGACTGTGGTCCTTACCTATGAACATGGCTATCCAACAGGATATATCCTCTGCAGAGGGAGTACTATTTTCCCACGAGTAACGGATTTATTTAGTCCATCGGGACTAATTCCTCCTACGGCCTTTTAATTGAAAACACGCCTGACCTGCACACACCAGCTTAACTCACCGGTGTCTGGAACCACCCACGACACCTGCCAAGCAAAACTCTAAGTGGGGAGGCTACAACCTCGATGTAGCATGGGATCAAATTTATATTCGCGCGCTCTAAGGGGTGCCCCCCCTCTCGGTCCCAACCGGAAACACCCATGCCCACGGACCAAGTGGCATGCCTACTGGAGGCCTCCGGTATCTTCCACTATGGCCTCTCTGTACGGTGTGTGCTTTGGTAAGGGGTTGACAACTTACTGAACCATACCCCGTTTATGACAGGGACAAGTGGTAGTACCAACAAATAAGGGAGTTACTGATCAAAACTCGATCTACGACCGACTCAGGTGGTACAAGTATCCTCCAACAATATTACCATTAGTGGAATAAATCACCACTCATCAAGCCTCACCATGCCATACCGGACATACTCGTCTCGACGAGGGACTAGGGACAAGCTCGTGTCTACCCAAGACCACGACTTTCCCGGCTTCCTTCCGGTATGCATGAGGAGCTCACGAGGATGATCCAAATCACTAGCGTATCCATTGCTGACCACAAAATATCTCCAAAAAGCACTCATGCACGAGACTTTATCGTTACATAAAGATAACGCATACTCCAAGCCAAATGGTGTTGTAATCGTATCAGAACACCACAACAAAATATTATGCCAGAGTTCAGAAATGCTTGCCTTCAAGAGTATGCAAGGGATGCACTTTTTGGAAGCTTTCCCTTTTCTCCAAAAATCCTATTTTGAGAAATATCCAAACAACACATATTTCAAACACAGTACAAAAGGTTGTCTCAAATATTTTTGAAATAAATCTTAAAATAAACTAGGTGGAATTTGAGAGAGGTAGGAAAAAGAATCAACTCATTTGGAGTTTTATTTTAAAAGTTATAGCTGGTCAAAGTCTGGTCAAAACTCTGTTTTTAATAAAACCAGAAAAAGGAAAACGCTTCGAGGGGAATACGCTTTCGGGGTAGGGGAGACGTACTCCGTGGGTATACGCTTTCACTCAAACAGAGGAGACGGCGCGCGGGTCACTGACAGTGGGTCCAGAGGGCCCACTGGTCAGGTTTGACCGTTCTTCCCTCTCCCTCCTCTTCTCTGCCCGACGGGAGCGGGGCTCCGGCGATCGCCGGCGATGAACGGCGGCTCCTCGAGGGCATCTGAGGGCGGGGATGGACCGGCCAGACCGAGGCGGTCCTCTTGGTGGTCGCTGGGTCGTCGGGGGTGGAAGAAATCGCCGGCGGCGAGGTCCGCGGCGGAGGGGGCTACGGTGGTGAAGTGGTTTTTGGGGTCCGGTGGTCTCCGATCGAGGTTGGGTAGTTGGGCAGCTCCGCAAGGACAAGGGGAAGTTACTGGTGGCGTCGGTTGGGCGGGGGAGTGGCTGGCCGCGACGTATCGCACCGGAGCTTAGCGGCAGCCGCACTGGCGGAGACGAGGAAGATGGCCACTACGGGTCGATCCACTGCTTGGGGAGCGCTAGGAGGAAAGTCTGAGGTTGCCTGAGGTCTTGAACGAGCTCAGGGATCCCTTAAATTGGCGCTCGAGGTTGGACCGCGGCGGCTGAGGATAAGATCGTCGGCGACAGCCGTGCTGTAGCTGCAGGGCGACGTGGCGGCGACGAGTGCGTGCCGACGAGCTTCGGGATAAGACTGAGCTGTTCATGGGGGCAGCTGGCGCGCTGGTGTGGTTTGGGCGGCGCTGACCATGGCAGAGGCTTGCTGCCGACGCCGGCGTGCCGCCAAAAGCGCTGCTAGCGGCGCTGCAGGGCGCCAGGGGTGGCGTGGGGAGTGGGCGAGGCTAGTGCGCTGCTCAGCAGGTGAGCAGGGGCCCGGGACGGGTCGCGTCGAGTGCGGCAGTGCGGCGCGGCGGCTCAGTGTGCGCGCGTGCAAAACGTGCGCTCTGGGCGCGCCCAGAGCACGCACGGAACCTGCTCGACGAAATGCCAGGGCGGTCTAGCGCGCGAGGGTGGGGCTGGTAATTAACATGACTAGGATAGAGACAACTAGGAGTTCAGTGGACAAGGTTGCTGGGTCATTGGAGCAAGTTCACAGTGCAAACTAGGAAACATGCCCAAAACTAACTGTGCACACCAAGTGCTCGACAGAATGCCAAGTGCACTTAGGCAACTCTTGGAGTGGCCAAAATCTCCAGATCAGGGTCTCTTTAGGTGTGGATGGTGAAGGCAAGATCATATGGGCAAAACCAGAAACTTGTTAGAGCAAGTTTTGCAAAACTCCAGTTTTGGACAGAAAGAAAAAGGGTTTATTGCATGCACTTAAAATCCTCCAATGAGTCCACTCTCCTGGGCTTAAGGGTTTTGAAGGGAGGGCTACAAGTAGGAAAAAGCTCAGGGTCACTAGAGCAAAATAAAATAAGGTTGCAGTTCAAATCACCAAACTGGACCAGAATGAAAAAGAGGTTGTTTTACTCAAATTTTTCAAAGAACATCACTGGGTTTTTGCATAGAGTTGAATTGTATGCATCCACTGACATCTCCAAACACTTGGAAGAATTTTTAAAGAAATATTTAAATAGGTTGTAGTGCAAAAGTGCCTACTGGACCAGATTGGAAAAGTTGGTGTAGAGCTCAAAATCTCCAATGGTCAAAAGGTATTTTTGCATAAAAGTGATGTGGAAACATCACATGACATCCCCAAATTTTGGTGGAAACTTTTAAATGCATTTGTCAAATGGTTGTAGTGCAAAACAGGCTCCAAATTCAAAAGAAATCATTTTAAAAGAATAAAGCTCTGAGAAAACAAATCTTGCAATTTAAATCCACTAATAAAGAATTGTTTTATCGTAGAGAGTATTCAAGTCCAACAATACCTTTTGAAAGTTTTCCACTTGAAGTAAAAATCCACAATAACAAAAGGGTAAATCTTGACAAATGGAAAAGTTTTATTTCCTGGAATTTTTTTTAATAAATAAACAAGGTCAAAATTTTGGGGTGTCACAGTCTCGACTTGCAGCAGTGCAGTGCGGGCAGGACATTGTTTTCGAATGAATACACTCGTGTTTTGTCCTTGCCTTGTATGATTAAAACAAAGCCGGTTTGTAATATAATGTTTGTTATGTTTTAATTGTTTCCTCCTGTGCGGCCGTGTTGTATGGCATCTGAGGGTTGGCCAGTCGTCGGCTTCTGCCCTCACGTAGGTAGTACGGAGGTGTTCTGGATGGAATCTAAACAATCTTTATCCAATTATATGGCCCTTGAAGGAGTTGTTTAGCGCAACGAACCAGGCAATCAGACTATGCAGCTTAAACGCCCTCACTTAGCCATAGGAGTTTTGGCGCAGCCCCTGGTATACGAACCAGAGTGCTGTTAGCGTCTGATCGGGAAGTACCGATCCTTCACGGAATGTGGAAAAAATCTCCAACGATTTGTGACCTCCGAATAGCTGACTGGCTCTCGTCGCATCATGACAGTCAGTTTTCGGCTTTCTGTACTGAGGTGCTCATCCGGTTTAGACCAGGGCACAATCGCAGTAGTTCTCCCTTTACTACCCTAGCCGATGTAGCGGAACGTAGGGTAGCAAGCACAGGAGCCGGGCAACCCAACTATTGACCAAAGACATGATTCGGAGCCAATGCATATAATGCTAAATTCGGGGTGCCGATTTATCTATAAGAAGTGTTCGGACTTTGTTGCTGTATTATGGGGCAATGGGGAGCCCCTAGCGAATGTGAAACATACCAAAGTGCACGGGTGCGAGAGTATAAGTAATTAATGGCAAAGGAAAACATAAATAGAGCAGAGGTAGTATCTGGGGCCCCTTGACTTGGGCCGTGAACTGTTTCCATTATAGTTGGGTTAATGCGTCAAAGCGCATTTATACAAATAGTGCGAGAAGCAACCGGCTATTTAACATGCCATAACCAAAGGAGAGCTGCATTTGGGTACTGAAAAACAGGTAGAGTGATCGTTGGATTGTCCTCTAGGGCTTCCCCTGTATGCCTGTGCTCTGTGCCAATCTGGTGTACTTGACCTTTGACAGGACCAGTAATCATGCCATCGAAGGAGGCATGTATGAAAGAGACCTGAAAAAAAGGAAAAAAGGAAATAGTAAAGATACAAGTGAGTCCGGGATCGGTGTAGCCGAACTGTGCACTGCAAGCTAGCTGTGCCTCCGTCGATGCACATGGGATTTTGAGTGCGTAATTATGTACGCGTGGTGCGAATGCCGCTACCTCATCGGGACTGGGACAGAGGCCGCATTGCTAATCGAACTCTTGACGAGCCGAGCTATCTTGTTGTAGTGTGGTCCGTACCCTCTTGGTGATGTCCAGGGGATCGGCAGCCGAATTATAGTTCTGCTTGAGAAGGCCACTCTGTACCTCTACTGCTAGGGCGGTTGTGTGCTCCTCTGTACGGAGGGAGCGTTCGGTGTTTCCATTGACTGTTATGACGCTGCGTGGACCGGGCATCTTGAGCTTGAGATAAGCGTAGTGTGGCACCACGTTGAATCTAGCAAACGCGGTTCGTCCGAGCAGTGCGTGGTAGCCGCTAGGGAAGGGGACGATATCGAAGATTAGCTCTTCGCTTCGGAAGCTGTCAGGGGAACCGAAGACCACTTCCAGCGTGATTGAGCCCGTACAACGGGCCTCTACGCCTGGTATGACTCCTTTAAAGGTAGTCTTTGTGGGTTTGATTCGTGAGAGATTAATGCCCATCTTGCGCACTGTATCCTAATAGAGCAGGTTGAGGCTGCTGCCACCGTCCATTAGGACTCGTGTCAGGTGAAATCCGTCAATGATTGGGTCAAGGACCAGTGTGACCGAACCGCCATGATGGATGCTAGTTGGGTGATCTCGATGATGGAAGGTGATCGAGAATGACGACCATGGGTTAAATTTTGGGGCGACTGGCTCTACCGCATAGACGTCCCTGAGTGCATGCTTGCGCTCCCTTTTGGGGATGTGTGTAGCATATATCATGTTCACCGTTTTGACTTGAGGGGGAAATTTCTTCTGCCCCCCAGTGTTCGGCTGCCGGGGCTCTTCGTCATCGTCCTCGCTTTGTGATCCCTTTTCCTTGTTCTCGGCATTTAACTTGCCAGCCTGTTTAAAAACCCAACAATCTCTGTTGGTATGATTGGCTTGTTTGTCTGGGATGCCATGTATCTGGCACGGACGGTCGAGTATGCAGTCCAGGATGGATGGTCCCTCACTGGCCGGACTTGGAGCCGCTGAATCCGGCGTTCACTGTAGTGTCATCGGTGTTATCGCCATTGCTCTGGCGTTTGTGTCTATTGCGCCGGAGCTTGCCGGTGTTGTTCTTGGCCTCGGAGGGGCCTGCCTCGGTGGCTGTGTTTTTGCTACGAGCTAGCCAGCTGTTCTCACCCGCCCAAAAGCGGGTCATGAGTGCCGTGAGGGCTGCCATGGATTTCGGCTTTTCTTGGCCAAGGTGGCGGGTGAGCCATTCGTCACGGATGATGTGTTTGAAGGCCGCTAGGGCTTCGGCATCCGGACAGTCAACGATCTGGTTCTTTTTGGTTAGGAACCTAGTCCAGAATTTTCTGGCTGATTCTCCAGGTTGTTGGACTATATGACTTAAGGCATCGGCATCTGGTGGCCGGACATAAGTACCTTGGAAGTTGTCAAGAAAAGCTTCTTCCAAGTCCTCCCAGCTGCCGATGGAATTTTCAGGCTGGCTAATTAACCAGTGTCTAGCTGGCCCTTTTAATTTTAGTGGGAGGTATTTGATGGCGTGGAGATCGTCTCCCCGGGCCATATGGATGTGGAGAATAAAGTCTTCGATCCATACTGCGGGATCGGTTGTTCCGTCGTATGATTCAATATTGACGGGCTTGAACCCCTCGGGGAATTTGTGATCTAGTAATTCGTCTATGAAGCAGAGAGGGTGTGCGGCGCCTCTATATTGGGCCGCGTCGTAGCGCACCTCCGATGAAGTCCGTCTGCGGTTATCGGCCCGGGCGTGACTAGGTTTGTTACGTCCGGATAGGTGGCCGTCATCGTGAGTCTTAAAGCGTCCTCACGATCCGTAGATTGATCTGGTGTGTCCTGCTCTGCTGTCCAGGTCCTGCCGAAGGTCGTATGTATAGTCCCGAGCTGATTTGTCTCTGTTTTTGTGAGGCGGTGGGGCGGGCTGGTGTTCGACATGAGTTGATGTTTTATCCCGACCACGAGGTGGTCGGTCCGCCGCACTATCCCGACCATGCGGTGGTCGTTCCGCATTGCGCGAGGGAGGTATTGGCTCTGGCGCCCCCTTGTCGAACTGAGGTAGCAGTCTGCGTTTCGGGTAACTCTTGGCTGGACACTTGAGGTCATATTCTTCGGCTGCCAGGACATCAGTCCATCTGTCAATGAGTAGGTCTTGATCAGCTTGAAGCTGCTGCTGCTTTTTCTTCAGGCTTCTTGCAGTAGCTATTAGCTGGCGCTTGAAGTGTTCCTGCTCGAGGGGTGCCTCCGGCACGATGAAATCATCGTTGCCGAGGCTCTCCTCATCCTCGGAGAGTGGACGGTAACTATTGTCATCTGGGTCGTTGGGCATGGCCTGTTTATCAGGGTTAACTTGCCCGTTGTCTTTTTCCTCCAGTTCGGATGTTGCTCCAACAGGGTCTTCATTGTTTTTGGCGTCGTCCAGAGTACTATTTTCTCCGGTGCAAGTGTTCCTATCTTTTGAGCGACGTGACTTAGAACGGCGTTTAGGGCGCCGGCGCTTGGACTGTGTCTCAGAAGGTTTATACGCAACTGGATCTTCTTTGTAATCGTCGCTAGCCCTTTTAGGTGTGTCAACCATGTACACATCGTACGAAGAGGTGGTCGTCCAACGTCCAGTGAATGGCGGGTCTTGGCCTTGCTCCTTGTCAACATCGTCATCCATACCGTCGATGTCTTCGGAGCCATAATCAAGCACGTCGGTTAAGTCCTCGACGGTGGCTTTGAAGTGGGTGGCGGGTGGGAAGCGAAATTCTCCATCATCAGCCTCTAGTTCGAACCGGACATAGTTCGCCTATGAGTCCCCCGCCAAGGACAGGTTTTTAATGAATTTAGCACATCGCCCAAGGGCGAGTGTTGGAAGATATCTGCGGCGCTGAACTCGAAGATCGATAACCGATCCAGCTCTGCGCCCGCAGGCGTGCGTGGTTCGAAACTTATAGCCGGAGTCGAGTCCGGAAATCTGTTGTCGCAGACATTGCAAGGTGCTGAGTCCGTGTGCGGCTCCAACGCCGCGGATTCTGCAGTTTCGGATGGCGCAATCTGCTCCGGATCTAAGGCCGTAGCAGTTACAGGAACCATCTCCTGAATATGGTCCGATGACAGATTTAAGTCATGTTCATCGGAGTGAGGGGGAGCGATCGCTGTGGTCTCAAATCCATTGTAGATCAGGTCTCCATGGATATCCGTGACGTAGTTCGAGCTTCCAAATCTGACCTGGTGGCCAGGGCGTAGCTATCGATCTGCTCCAGATGGCCAAGTGAGTTGGCCCGTAGTACGAAGCCGCCGGATACGAAAATCTGTCCAGGGAGGAAGGTTTCTCCTCGGACAGCATCACTATAGACGATCGAAGGGGCCATCGAACCTTTTGTCAATGGCACAGTGGAACTCTCAATGAAAGCACCAATGTCAGTGTCAAAACCGGCGGATCTCGGGTAGGGGGTCCCGAACTGTGCGTCTAAGGTCGATGGTTACAGGAGACGGGGACACGATGTTTACCCAGGTTCAGGCCCTCTCTATGCTAGTAATACCCTACTTCCTGCTTGATTTATCTTGATGAATATGTGTATTACAAGAGTTGATCTACCACGAGATCGTAATGGCTAAACCCTAGAAGCCTAGCCTGTATGACTATGGTAATGAGTATATCCTTTCCGGACTACACCCTCCGGTTTATATAGACACCGGGGGGATCTAGGGTTACATAGAGTCGGTTACATAAGAAGGAATCTTCATAGTTGGTCGCCAAGCTTGCCTTCCACGCCAAGGAGAGTCCAATCCGGACACGGGTACAGTCTTCGGCCTTCATGTCTTCACAGCCCACCAGTCCGGCCCATCGATAATAGGCCGGACGCCCGAGGACCCCTTAGTCCAGGACTCCCCCAGTCCTTGCTGGCACGCAAATGGCTGCACCAGGAGAATTGGCAGAGAAAGCCCATTTGACAGTAATGCTTAACAGCCCAGATCTCAGCGCTTATGCCGAAGAACACTTGGAGGAGATACGCCAAAGCTTCTTACCAATGGTGCCTTCATCAGATGTGGATATGAAGGAGCACACTAAGAACTATGCCAAATGGCTGAAGAATCGTTTGGCACAAGGATCCATCGATGACATTGCTACGTGGTTGGCACAAAATCCATCACCTACGGTGTTGACGTACCAAGCATATGACATAAATGGATACACATTCTACACCGAGGAACATGATCAGAAGACCTCATATCAGAGTGATGTTCGAATAGAATGCATGACTGTAGATGAAGCTAATAAAAGGGTATACTATGGAACCATCAAAGAGATTTGGGAGCTTGACTATGTGAAAGTTAAGGTGGCATTATTCAGGTGCGCATGGATCCCTCTTGGTCATGTAAGGATTGATGAGTACAGGAAGACGTGTGTTAACAGGACAATGATGGCATATCACGCGGACCCGTTCATTCTTGCCAGCGATGCTACCCATATTTTCTTTGCGGAAGACCCCTTGCATAAGAACTGCCATGTAGTGATGCATGGGAAGAGGAGGGTACTGGGTGTCAAGGATGTTGCCGATGAGGACGAGTACGATGAATTTGCTGACTTGCCAGCCAAGGAATCACGCACCCGTGCAATAGAGCAGCGTAAAATCATCAAAAAACCCAAGTTCATTCGGGGTCAACGTAATGATCCCAGTTCCCCCATGTACATGGGAATTAAGCTGTAAGACTAGTCTTTATGCCTACCCTGCAACTTAATTTGTTCAATTTAGAACTGTCGCGTGTACTGAATTTGTGAGTTATGCCCAGTTTACTCTTGATGTAAGAATCGTTAATATTTTGACCTTGATATGCTGTCATCTCAGGCAATGAATATAAATAATTTTTTGTTATTATTATTATTATATCATAGAGGTAGCACACTCAATTGATCTCACTACAGTATGTGTGAACAAAAACATGCAATTTGGTATGCGAATAGCACACGGTTCATTGATGAAAGACGTGTGCCGACCAAACCCCGCCCGCGATCTGAGTCGTGCTTTCTGATTGGCCAGAACCCAAACCCCAGGGATCGTACGTCTGCACCATTGGATGCTCCTAAATCGAACGGCGATCCTCATCCCTTTCGACAGCACATCCAGTTCCGGTAGTAATTTTATTTTTATGCACAAAATGCACGTTAAACTCAAAAAATATCTTAAATAAAGCTAACGATACCTGAAATGTGCCAGAAAATCAAACCCGTGGTATAATGGTGATTGTGTACCATGAAATTTTTATGAGGCCAAACGATGAAGTCATCGGCCACTGGAGTTCGAATTGACATGTCTCCTTTTGGAAACCATGATCCTTCATGTGAGATGCTCCAGTTTGGAAGGAGCGATCATCAAAACTTCTGCCAAACTTTACCATTTTTTCCACAGGGTCGTGAGAGCACGCCACGGGCACACATCGATTTTGATGATGTCCGGACTCCATCTAAATTTCCTATGATTAAAATACCAACTGGGCCTATGCCAGTGGCTGCACCTCGCGACCGAAATGTTTGAAACTTCTCCCCGCTTCTCGAACAAATGCACGAAAACTCGCAAAGTGATGCACAAATGATTTGTATTGCTAGGCTGATCGTAATGCATGGAGTATCATAGCTAGTATCATGCATGCCAACTAGGCAATTTTGATGAGCTGTCATAGAATTAAATGAAGAAAGAGAGGAGTATCATATCATGATACCGTATCATAATAAATGCTATGCTACTATGTGTCATGCATGACAATAAATAAAATACTACATGAGACTAACTTATGATACTATGCGCGCATTACAGAGGTAGTATCATATGCATGATACTAGTATATGATACTCCCCATTAGGCTGCTTCCAATAATGCATTGGTGCTTACATGAGGTGCTAAGCATATTAAATACTTTAGCAACTAAAGACCCCAATGCATAGGTGCTTAACTTGTTGGTGCTAAGTATCCTTCATTTAATGATTTTGCAACTAAAGTTCTTCATGCATTGGTGGGATTCTTCCATTTAAGTGTTTTGCCTAGGTTCTCGCACTTGGCATTGTTTCTTCCTGGGGTCACCACACTCATCTCTCTCCTCTTAATTACCTTGCCACATCAGATTTTTTGCCTACATGGCAGTCTTAGCACCTGTACAAAGTGGAGCATTGGGAGGGGCCTTACAATCAGCCTTATCATATACTAGTATCATGCATATGATACTGTAGTATATGATACTACCTCCGTAATGCGTGCATAGTATCATAAGTTAGTATCTTAGGTTGCCTTATTAATTTCCATGCATGACACAAAGTAGTACACCATTTAATATGATATGGGTATCATGATATGATACCACACCCTCTCTTTCCTCATTTAACTGTGTGCCACTACATCATCCAAAACGTCTAGTAGTTGGCATGCATGATACCGCTTATGATACTCCGGTTACGACCAGCCTTAGGGTGGCCATAATGGGGGTATCATAGCCGGTATCATGCACTCGGGAATAGCAAATATGATGATGTGGCAAAGAAGTAACATAGGTAGATATTGTAACATAATAAATATGCTATTCTACTTTGTGTCATGCATGGCCATAAATACGGTCATCTATGGTACTACTCTATGATACTATGCGCACTATGAAGGTACGCACGTAGTATCATACACTAGTATCATATGCATGATACTATAGTTATATGATACTCCCCACTATAAGGCTGGTCATAGTGGTGGTAGCATAGCCGATATCATGCACTCGGAAATGGCAAGTATGCTAATGTGGCAGAGAATTAAATAAGATAGAGAGGGTCATAGTAACATATAGGTAGATACCGTATCATGTTAAATGTGATGCTAATTTGTGTCATGCATGGCAATAAATATGATCATCTATGATACTACTCTATTATACTATGCACTATAGTTAAAGGTAGTATCATACACTAGTATCATATATATATATATATGCAAGATACTAGTATATGACACTCTCAACTATGAGTAGCCCAAGTATAGCCTAACTAAAACACCCACATGTAGTTGTAGTAGGTTTTTTTGACTTTATATGCACTAAAATGCAAGGTAAGTGCAAAGAATGACTTAAACATAGCAGACGAGACCTGAAAATGGGCTGGAAAATCAAACCAAGGGTATATCTGCGATTGTTTAGCATGATTTTTTTTCCAAGGCGGAACGATGTAGTAACTGACGATTTGGAGTCCGAAGTGCCGCGTCTCCTTTTGGAAACTATGATCCTTCTTGTGAGATGCTCCGGTATGGAAGGTACGAGCACCATAACTTGTGCCAAACTTTACCAAAAATTTTCCATGCGATCGTGAGAGCATGCCACAGTGACACAATGATTTTCGATATTTTCCGGACTCTATATGCATTTCCTGAAATTAAAATGCCAACAAGGCCTACGCCTCTGGCCGTATCCTGCGGCCAAACTGTTTGATGTTTTTCCCCGTTTCTCGGACAATGAATGAAAACTTGCAAAGCGACACACAACGATGCACTCATGTTTTCATTCAAACAAAAATATGATGTTAGTTAGTGTAAATGTTTTCAAATAGCACACGATTCACTCACGAAAGACGTGTGTCCACTAAACCGTGGCCGATGCCCCCCGCCCCCCTGCCACGCACGCGATTTGAGTCGTGCGTTCTGATTGGTCAGAACCCAAACCCCACGGATCGTACATCTGCACCATTGGATGCTCCTTGATCGAACAATGATCCTCATCCCTTTCGACAACACATGCAGTTCCAGTTCATGTAAATGTTTTCAAATAGCACACGGTTCATTCACGAAAGCCGCGTGCCTACCAAACCGTGGCCGTTGCCCCCCACCTTGCTATGCGCGCGATCTGAGTCGTGCGTTCTGATTGGACAGAACCCAAACCCAGCGGATCGTACGTTTGCACCATTGGATGCTCCCAGATTGAACAACAATCCTCAAACCTTTCGACATGAAATGCAGTCCGGCTAGGATTTGATTTATATGCTAAAATGCATGGTAAATGCCAAAAATGTCTTAAATATAGCACACGAGACCTGAAATGCACCAGCAAATCAAACCCGTGGTATAATGGTGATTGCTTAACATGGGAAAAATTTAGAGGCGAAATGATGAACTCACGTCTTCATTTCAAAATTAGTACGTCTTCATTTCAAACGAAAATTTTCTCTTTGTTCCCACGAGTACTTAGAGGCAACCGTTTGCATAGGCCTTTCCGCGCGGCGACCGGGGATATTTTCACCCTTTTCACCTAGACCACCAACACCCCCCCACCGCTCGCCTTCGTTTCACTCAACTAGTCCACCCAATCTCCATCGCCAGCTCCCCCTCCCCCAGATCCACAGAAGAACCCTCCCCGGTGCCGGCGTGCTCACCCTGATCGTGTGCCCGCTCTTTGGCGTCAGGCCTACCTCCACTGCCATTCCCAACACGCAGCTGCCCGCGCCTCGCCGTCTTCGCTTGCTCGCCAGCCACCCTCGAGCGTATTGATCCTGTAACCCTCGCCTCTCCCGTGGTCCGACCGGGTTTGCATTAAGAAGCCTGTTAGTTACTGCTCTCCATCGCGGTGAGGCATATTTCCTCGCAATCCCTCCTCCTATTTCGTTCCTTATGTTCCCAAATTGGCTATAAAATAACGGAGAGCGTATATATGTTCATTATCTACCTTCCTAACTAGTACATATAAGCTGTATTTGTTCCAATAAGTTACTGCCGATTTATAGATCGCGGGCGCCCGAGTCACACAAACTTAACAAATTAGTCATACATTTTCCAAATTATTACATGACATGTTTAGACAGCTTCATACCAAGTTTTTAGTTTTATGCTTATCCTCCTTTCCTGAATTTCACATGTGTTCTCTGTAGATGCCGAGTAGCAGCGACATCACTCATGCTTCAGGTGATGTATCTTCATCTGATTCCCACAACCCTAGGTCTTCAGCAGATTGTGAGGGATCAAGTAATCTTGAACGAGATAGAGCTGCAGCAATTACCCTTCCGGTCAGGACACAGAGGAACGCTCCAAGGAAGCCCACACACCATCCTAAAGGTGTATATGAAGTACCGAGATTGATTTAAAGTCTTGGGCTCCAACTAAACTAGATAAAGCACGCACGATGTTCAGGAGTGTGTGTGGATTTGTTGGCAGGGCAAGGCTCAACATTAATCTGCCAGGGTTTCGGAAGGCTGACAAGGATAGTCCAGGAGATCATGGATCACTTTGATACGTCCATTTTGCATCATGTTTTCCTACTGTTATTTATGATATTTTTATCCATAATAATGCTTTTTGGAGTAATTCTAATGCCTTTTCTCTCATAATATGCAAGGTACACACAAAGAGGGAGAATTCCGGCAGCTGGAATTCTGGACCTAAAAAAACTACGTCAGGCTACCTATTCTGCACAACTCCAAACAAGCTAAAACTTCACGGAGAATTTTTATGGAATATTTGAAGAATATTGGAGCAAATAACTACCAGAGGGGGCCCAACAGGTGGGCACAACCCACCTGGGTGCACCAGGCAGCCCAGGCACGCCCTGGTGGGTCGTGCTCACCCAGGCCCACCTCTAGTGCCCATCTTCTGGTATATAGGTCATTTTGACCTAGAAAAAAATAAGGAGAGGACTTTCGGGACGGAGCGCCACCGTCTCGAGGCGGAACTTGGGCAGGAGCACTTTTGCCCTTCGGTGGAGCGATTCTGCCAGGGGAACTTCCCTCCCGGAGGGGGAAATCATCATCGTCATCATCGCCAACAACTCTCCCATCTTGGGGAGGGCAATCTCCATCAACATCTTCAACATCACCATCTTATCTCAGACCCTAGTTCATCTCTTTTGTTCAATCTTGTTACTGGAACTATAGATTGGTGCTTGTGGGTGACTAGTAGTGTTGATTACATCTTGTAGTTGATTACTATATGGTTTATTTGGTGGAAGATTATATGTTCAGATCCAATATGCTATTTAATACCCCTCTGATCTTAAGCATGATTATCATTTGTGAGTAGTTACTTTTGTTCTTGAGGTCATGAGAGAAATCATGTTACAAGTAATCATGTGAACTTGATATGTGTTCGATATTTTGATAGTATGTATGTTGTGATTCCCTTAGTGGTGTCATGTGAACGTCCACTACATGACACTTCACCATATTTGGGCCTAAGGGAATGCATTGTGGAGTAGCAATTAGATGACGGGTTGCGAGAGTGACAGAAGCTTAAACCTTAGTGGTGTCATGTGAACGTCCACTACATGACACTTCACCATATTTGGGCCTAAGGGAATGCATTGTGGAGTAGCAATTAGATGATGGGTTGCGAGAGTGACAGAAGCTTAAACCCCAGTTTATGCGCTATTCTGTAAGGGACCGATTGTATCCAAAAGTTTAATGCTACGGTTAGAATTTATTCTTAATACTTTCTCGTAGTTGCGGATGCTTGCGTGAGGGTTAATCATAAGTAGGAGGTTTGTTCAAGTAAGAACAACACCTAAGCACCGGCCCACCCACATATAAAATTATCAAATTAGCGAACTCAAATCAAACCAACTTGGTGAAAATGACTAGATAAAATTCCCGTGTACCCTCGAGAACGCTTTGCTTATTATAAGAGACCGTTTTGGCCTGTCCTTTGACTCAAAAGGATTGGGCTACCTTGCTGCACTTTTGCTACTATTATCGTTACTTGCTCGTTACAAATTATCTTGCTATCAAACTACTCCGTTACTTAAAATTTCAGCACTTGCAGACATTACCTTGCTGAAAACCACTTGTCATTTCCTTCTGCTCCTCGTTGGGTTCGACACTGTTACTTGTCGAAAAGAGCTACAATTGATCCCCTATACTTGTGGGTCATTAAGGCTATTTTCTGGCGCTGTTGCCGGGGAGTGAAGCGCCTTTGGTAAGGAAACATTTATATAGTGTGCTGAAATTTATTGTCACTTGTTACTATTGAGAACAATCCTTTGAGCGGTTTGGTAGGGGTATCTTCACCTCGACCGACACCACAATTAGCTACCCCTCAACCTACTGCACCTACTGAAAATATTGAATATGAAATTCCTTTGGGTATGATAGAACAACTGCTAGCTAATCCTTACGCAGGAGATGGAACCGAACTTCCTGATAGGCACTTGATATATGTCGAACAAATTTGTGGATTGTTCAAGCTTGCAGGTTTACCCGGAGATGAAGTTATGAAGAAGGTTTTCCCTTTATCTTTTAAGGGAAAAGCATTGGCATGGTATAGGCTACGCGGTGATATTGGATCTTGGAATTGGAATCGATTGAAATTGGAGTTCCACCAAAAAATTTATCCTATGCATCTAGTTCATCGTGATCGGATTTACATATATAATTTTTGGCATCGTGAAGGAGAAAGTATCGCTCTAGCTTGGGGGAGCTGAAGTCAATGTTATATTCATTCCCCAACCATGAGCTCTCAAGAGAAATTATTATCTAGAATTTTTATGCTCGGCTTTCTCATAATGATTGATCCATGCTTGATACTTCTTGTGCTGGTTCTTTTATAAAGAAGACTATTGAATTCCGGTGGGATCTATTGGAATGAATTAAATGCAACTCTGAAGATTGGGAACTCGACGAAGGTAAAGAGTCAGGTATTAAGCTAAAGTATGATTGTGTTAAATCTTTTATGAATATCGATGCTTTTCAAAAGTTTAGCACTAATATATGGACTTGACTCTGAGATAGTAGCATCCTTTTGTGAATCATTTGCTACTCATGTTGATCCCCCTAAAGAGAAGTGGGTTAAATGTCACCCACCTATTAAAGAAGAAATTAAAGAACTGGTACTAGCTAAAGAAGAAACTATACTTTATAATGTTGATCCAGTTGTTCCTACTGCTTATATTGAGAACCACCTTTCCCTGTTAGGATAAAGGAACATGCTAAAGTTTCAACTGTGATTAACAAAAGCTATATTAGAACAACTAAACCTGATGAACAAATCAAAGTAGTGTTGGGAACGTAGCATGCAATTTCAAAAAAATTCCTACAATCATGCAAGATCTATCTAGGAGATGCATAGAAACGAGAGGGGGAGAGTGTGTCCACGTACCCTAGACCGAGAGCGGAAGCGTTAGCTTAACGCGGTTGATGTAGTCGAATGTCTTCGCGATCCAACCGATCAAGCATTGAATGTATGGCACCTCCGAGTTCTGCACACGTTCAGCTCGATGACATCCCTCGAACTCTTGATCCAGCAAAGTGTCGAGGGAGAGTTTCGTTAGCACGACAGCGTGGTGACGGTGATGGTGATGTGATTCGCGCAGGGCTTCACCTAAGCACTATGACAATATGACCGGAGGAGTAAACTATGGAGGGGGCACCGCACACGGCTAAGAGAGCATTTGATGTGCTTTGGGGTGCCCCTGCCCCCGTATATAAAGGAGGAGGGGAGGAGGCCGCCGGCCCTAGGGGGCGCGCCATGGGGGGGGAACCGACTAGGACTCCTAGTCCAAGTCACCCCCATCCTTCTCTTGGAGGTGGAAAGGGGGAAGGAGAGGGAGAGGGGCAAAGGAAAGGGGGGCACGCCCATTCCCCTAGTCCAATTCGGATAGCCCATGGGGGGCACGCTACCCCTTGTGGGCTTCCCTCTCTCTCCCCTATGGGCCATAATGGCCCATTACTTTCTCCGGGGGGTTTCGGTAACCCCTCTGTACTCCGATAACTAGCCGAATCACTCTGAAACCATTACGTTGTCTGAATACTATAATATATCAATCTTTACCTCTTGACCATTTCGAGACTCCTTGTCATGTCCGTGATCTCATCTGGGGCTCCGAACAATCTTCGATCACCAAAAAAAATAACTCATAATACAAATCGTCATCGAACATTAAGTGTGCGGACCCTATGGATTCGAGAACTATGTAGACATGATCGAGACACATCTCCGATCAATAACCAACAGCGGAATCTCGATGCTCATACTGGTTCCTACATATTATACGAAGATCTTTATCGGTCAAATCGCAATGACAACATACGTCATTCCCTTTGTCATCGATATTTTACTTGCCCGAGATTCGATCGTCAGTATCATTATACCTAGTTCAATCTCGATACCGGCAAGTCTCTTTACTCGTTTCGTAATGCGTCATCCTGCAACTAACTCATTAGTTACATTGCTTGCAAGGCTTATCATGATGTACATTACCTAGAGGGCCCAGAGATACCTCTCCGATACCCGGAGTGACAAATCCTAATCTCGATCTGTGCCAACCCAACAAACACCTTTGGAGACACCTGTAGACCATCTTTATAATCACCCAGTTACGTTGTGACGTTTGATAGCACACAAGGTGTTCCTCCGGTATTCGGGAGTTGCATAATCTCATAGTCAAAGGAATATGTATAAGTCATGAAGAAAGCAATAGCAATAAAAACTTAACGATCATTATGCTAAGCTAACGGATGGGTTTTGTCCATCACATCATTCTCCTAATGATGTGATCCCGTTCATCAAATGATAACACATGTATATGGTCAGGAAACTTTAACCATCTTTGATTAACGAGCTAGTCAAGTAGAGGCATACTAGGGATACTTTGTTTTGTCTATGTATTCACACATGTATCAAGTTTCCGGTTAATACAATTCTAGCATGAATAATAAAAACTTATCATGATATAAGGAAATATAAATAACAACTTTATTATTGCCTCTAGGGCATATTTCCTTCAGTCTCCCACTTGCACTAGAGTCAATAATATAGTTCACATCATCATGTGATTTAACACCAATAGTTCACATCTTTATGTGATTAGTGTTCACAACGCCATGTGACTAACACCCAAAGGGTTTACTAGAGTCAATAATCTAGTTCACATCGCTATGTGATTGACACCCAAACAATACTTAAGTGTGATCATGTTTTGCTTGTGAGAGAAGTTTAGTCAACGGGTCTGCCACATTCAGAGCCGTATGTATTTTGCAAACTTCTATGTCTACAATGCTCTGCATGGAGCTACTCTAGCTAATTGCTCCCTTTTTCAATATGTATCCAGATTGAGACTCAGAGTCATCCAGATTGGTGTTAAAGCTTGCATCAACGTAACTCTTTACGATGAACTCTTTATCACCTTCATAACCGAGAAATATTTCCTTAGCCCTCTAAGGATAATTTTGACCGCTGTCCAGTGATCTACTCCCGGATCACTATTGTACCCCTTTGCCAAACTCATGGCAAGGTACACAATAGGTCTGGTATACAACATGGAATACTTTATAGAACCTATGGCTGAGGCGTAGGGAATGACTTTCATTCTCTCTCTATATTCTGTCGTGGTCGGGTTTTGAGTCTTACTCAATTTCATACCTTACAACTCAGGCAAGAACTCCTTCTTTGACTGATCCATTTTGAACTCCTTCAAAATCTTATCAAGGTATGTACTCATCAAAAGTCTTATCATGCGTCTTGATCTATCTTTATAGATCTTGATGCCCAATATGTAAGTAGCTTCACCGAGGTCTTTCTTTGAAAAACTCCTTTCAAACACTCCTTTATGCTTTCCAAAAAATTCTACATCATTTCTGATCTTCACATATACTTATCAGAAAGGCTGTAGTGCTCCCACTCACTTTCTTGTAAATACAGGCTTCACCGCAAGTGTATAACTGTATGCTTTGATCAACTCATCAAAGCGTATATTCCAACTCCGAGATGCTTGCACCAGTCCATAGATGCATCGCTGGAGCTTGCACAACTCTTCTTTAATAAATCCACTAAGGAATGCAGTTTTGACATCCATCTGCCAGATTTCATAAAATGCGGCAATTGCTAACATGATTCAGACAGACTTTAAGCATCGATAAGAGTGAGAAAATCTCATCGTAGTCAACACCTTGAACTTGTCGAAAACCTTTTGCGACAATTCGAGCTTTGTATATAGTAACACTACTATCAGCGTCCGTCTTCCTCTTGAAGATCCATTTATTCTCAATGACTCGCCGATCATCAAGCAAGTCAATCAAAGTCCATACTTTGTCCTCATAAATGGATCCTATCTCAGATTTCATGGCCTCAAACTATTTATTGGGCTCATCATCGCTTCCTCATAGTTCGCAGGTTTGTCATGGTCTAGTAACTTGACTTCCAGAACAGGATTACCATACCACTCTGGTGTGGAACATGCTCTGGTTGACCTATGAGGTTCGGTAGTAACTTGATCCGAAGTTTCATGATCATTATCATTAGCTTCCTCACTAGTTGGTGCAGGCATCACGGGAACGGTTTTCTGTGATGAGCTACTTTCCAATTCAAGAGAAGGTACAATTACCTCATCAGGTTCTACTTTCCTCCCACTCACTTCTTTCGAGAGAAACTCCTTCTCTAGAAAGGATCCATTCTTAGCAACAAAATCTTGCCTTCGGATCTGTGATAGAAGGTGTACCCAACAGTTTCTTTTGGGTATCCTATGAAGACGCACTTCTCCGATTTGGGTTCGAGCTTATCAAGCTGAAGCTTCTTCACATAAGCATCACAACCCCAAACTTCAAGAAACGACAACTTAGGTTTCTTGCTAAACAACAGTTCGTACGGTGTCGTCTCAACGGATATAGAGGGTGCCCTATTTATCGTGAATGCAGCTGTCTCTAATGCATAACCCCAAAACGATAGTGGTAAATCGGTAAGAGACATCATAGATTGCACCACATCTAATAAAGTATGGTTACGACGTTCGGACACACCATTATGTTGTGGTGTTCTAGGTGGCGTGAGTTGTGAAACTATTCCACATTGTTTTAAATGAAGGCCAAACTCGTAACTCAAATATTCGCCTCCACGATTGGATCGTAGAAACTTTATTTTCTTGTTATGATGATTCTCCACTTCACTCTGAAATTCTTTGAACTTTTCAAATGTTTTAGATTTGTGTTTTATCAAGTAGATATACCCATATCTCCTCAAATCATCTGTGAAGGTCAGAAAATAACAATACCTGCTGCGAGCCTCAACACTCATCGGACCGCGTACATCGGTATGTATTATTTCCAGTAAGTCAGTGGCTCGCTCAATTGTTCCGGAGAACGAAGTTTTAGTCATCTTGCCCATGAGGCATGGTTCGCAAGTATCAAATGATTCATAATCAAATGATTCCAAAAATCCATCTGTATGGAGTTTCTTCATGCGCTTTACACCAATATGACCTAAACGGCAGTGCCACAAATATGTTGCACTATTGTTATCAACTTTTGCATTTTTTGGCATCAATATTATGAATATGTGTATCACTACGATCGAGATTCAATAAACCATTTACATTGGGTGTATGGCCATAGAAGGTTTTATTCATGTAAACAGAACAACAATTATTCTCCGACTTAAATGAATAACCGTATCGCAATAAACATGATCCAATCATATTCATGCTCAACGCAAACACCAAATAACATTTATTTTGGTCCAACACTAATCTCGAAGGTAGAGGGAGTGTGCGATGGTGATCTTATCAACCTTGGAATCACTTCCAACACACATCGTCACCTCGGCGTTAACTAGTCTCTATTCATTTTGCAATTCCTGTTTCGAGTTACTAATCTTAGCAACTGAACCTGTATCAAATACCCTGGGGTTACTATGAACACTAGTAAAGTACACATCAATAACATGTATATAAAATATACCTTTGTTCACTTTGCCAACCTTCTTATCCACCAAATATTTGGGGTAGTTCCGCTTCCAGTGACCATTCCATTTGTAGTAGAAGCACATAGTTTCAGGCTTAGGTCTAGCTCTGGGTTTCTTCACGGGAGTGGAAACTTGCTTGCCATTCTTTCTTGAAGTTCCCTTTCTTTTCCTTTGCCCCTTTTCTTGAAACTAGTGGTCTTGTTAACCATCAACACTTGATGCTCTTTCTTGATTTCTACCTTCGCCGATTTTAGCATCGTGAAGAGCTCGGGAATCATTTTGGTCATCCCTTGCATATTATAGTTCATCACGAAGTTCTGGTAACTTGGTGATAGTGACTAGAGAACTCTGTCAATCACTATCTTATCTGGAAGATTAACTCCCACTTGATTCAAGCGATTGTAGTACTCAGACATTCTGAGCACATGCTCACTGGTTGAGCTATTCTCTTCCATCTTGTAGGCAAAGTACTTGTCAGAGGTCTCATACCTCTCGACTCGGGCACGAGTCTGCAATACCAATTTCAGCTCTTGGAACATCTTATATGCTCTGTGGCGTTCAAAACGTTTTTGAAGTCTCGGTTCTAAGCCGTAAAGCATGGCGCACTAAACTATCAAGTAGTCATCATACCGAGCTTGCCAAACGTTCATAACGTCTGCATCTGCTCCTGCAATAGGTCTGTCACCTAGTGGTGCATCAAGGACATAATTCTTCTGTGCATCAATGAGGATAATCCTCAGATCACAGACCTAGTCCGCATCATTGCTACTATCATCTTTTAACTTATTTTTCTCTAGGAACATATAAAAAATAAACGAGGAGCTACATCGCAAGCTATTGATCTACAACATAGATATGCAAATACTATCAGGACTAAGTTCATGATAAATTAAGTTCAATTAATCATATTACTAAAGAACTCCCACTGAGATAGACTTCCCTCGAGTCATCTAAATGATCACGTGATCCATATCAACTAAACCATGTCCGATCATCACGTGTGATGGAGTAGTTTTCAATGGTGAACATCTCTATGTTGATAATATCTACTATATGATTCACGTTTGACCTTTCGGTCTCATTGTTCCGAGGCCATGTCTGTACATGCTAGGCTCGTCAAGTTTAACCCGAGTATTCTGCATGTGCAAAACTGTCTTGCACCTGTTGTATGTGAACATAGAAATTATCACACCCGATCATCACGTGGTGTCTCGGCACGATGAACTGTCGCAATGGTGCATACTCAGGGAGAACACTTATACCTTGAAATTTAGTGAGGGATCATCTTATAATGCTACCGCCGTACTAAGCAAAATAAGATGCATAAAGATAAACATCACATGTAACAAAAATATGTGACATGATATGGCCATCATCATCTTGTGCCTTTGATCACCATCTCCAAAGCACAGTCATGATCTCCATCGTCACCGGCTTGACACCTTGATCTCCATCGTAGCGTCATTGTCGTCTCGCCAACTATTGCTTCTACAACTATCGTTACCACATAGTGATAAAGTAAAGTAATTACATGGCGATTGCATTTCATACAATAAAGCGACAACCATAAGGCTCCTGCCAGTTGCCGATACATTTTACAAAACATGATCATATCATACAATAACGTATATCACATCATATCTTGACCATATCACATCACAAAATGCCCTGCAAAAACAAGTTAGACGTCCTCTACTTTGTTGTTGCAAGTTTCACGTGGCTGCTACGGGCTTCTAGTAAGAACTGTTCTTACCTACACATCAAAACCACAACTACATTTCGTCAAGATTGATGTTTTAACCTTCAACAAGGACCGGTCGTAGTCAAATTTGATTCAACTAAAGTTGGAGAAACAGAAACCCGCCAGTCACCTTTATGCAAAACAAGTTGCATGTCTGTCGGTGGAACCGGTCTCATGAACGTGGTCATGTAAGGTTGGTCCGGGCCACTTCACCCAACAGTACCGCCGAATCAAAATAAGACGTTGGTGGTAAGCAGTATGACTATGATCGCCCACAACTCTTTGTGTTCTACTCGTGCATATCATCTACGCATAAACCTGGCTCAGATGCCACTATTGGGAACGTAGCATGCAATTTCAAAAAAATTCCTATGATCACGCAAGATCTGTCTAGGAGATGCATAGCAACGAGAGGGGGAGAGTGTGTCCACGTAGCCTCGTAGACCGAAAGTGGAAGCGTTAGCTTAACGCGGTTGATGTAGTCGAACATCTTCGCGATCCAACGATCAAGCACCAAACATACGGCACCTCCGAGTTCTGCACACGTTCAGGTCGATGACGTCCCTCAAACTCGTGATCCAGCAAAGTGTCGAGGGAGAGTTTCATCATCACGATGGCGTGGTGACGGTGATGGTGATGTGATCCGTGCAGGGCTTCGCCTAAGCACTATGACGATATGACCGGAGGAGTAAACTGTGGAGGGGGCACCGCACATGACTAAGAGAACAATTGATGTGCTTTGGGGTGCCCCTGCCCCCGTATATAAAGGAGGAGGGTAGGAGGCCGCCGGCCTAGGGGGCGCGCCATAGGGGGGAAACCGACTAGAACTCCTAGTCCAAATAGCCCCCCCTTCCTTCTCTTGGAGGTGGAAAGGGGGAAGGAGAGAGAGAGGGGGAAAGGAAAGGGGGGCCGCGCCCCTTCCCCTTGTCCAATTTGGATAGCCCATGGGAGGGTGGTGTGGGACGCGCGCCACCCCTTGTGGGCTTCCCTCTCTCTCTCCCTTATGGCCCATAGTGGCCCATTACTTTCCCCGGGGGTTCTGGTAACCCCTCGGTACTCTAATAAATACCCGAATCACTCCGAAACCATTCCGGTGTCCGAATACTATCGTCCAATATATCAATCTTTACCTCTCGACCATCTCAAGACTCCTTGTCATGTCCGTGATCTCATTCGGGACTCCGAACAATCTTCGGTCACGAACACACATAACTCATAATACAAATCGTCATTAAACGTTAAGTGTGCGGACCCTACGGGTTCGAGAACTATGTAGACATTACTGAGACACATCTCCGATCAATAACCAACAGCGGAACCTAGATGCTCATATTGGTTCCTACATGTTCTACGAAGATCTTTATCGGTCAAACCGCAATGACAACATACGTCATTCCCTTTGTCATCGGTATTTTACTTGCCCGAGATTTGATCGTCGGTATCATTATACCTAGTTTAATCTCGTTACCGGCAAGTCACTTTACTCGTTCTGTAATGCATCATCCCGCAACTAACTCATTAGTCACATTGCTTGCAAGGCTTATCATGATGTACATTACCGAGAGGGCCCAGAGATACCTCTCCAATACTCAAAGTGACAAATCCTAATCTCGATCTATGCCAACCCAACAAACACCTTCGGAGACACCTGTAGAGCATCTTTATAATCATCCAGTTACGTTGTGACGTTTGACAGCACAAAAGGTGTTCCTCCGGTATTCGGGAGTTGCATAATCTCATAGTCAAAGGAATATGTATAAGTCATGAAGAAAGCAATAGCAATAAAAACTTAACGATCATTATGCTAAGCTAACGGATGGGTCTTGTCCATCACATCATTCTCCTAATGATGTGATCCCGTTCATCAAATGACAACACATGTCTATGGTCAGGAAACTTTAACCATCTTTGATTAACGAGCTAGTCAAGTAGAGGCATACTAGGGATACCTTGTTTTGTCTATGTATTCACACATGTATCAAGTTTCCGGTTAATACAATTCTAGCATGAATAATAAACATTTATCATGATATAAAGAAATATAAATAACAACTTTATTATTGTCTCTTGGGCGTATTTCCTTCAAGTAGATCCTAGCGTTGCTATGGTTAAGGATCTCCTGGAAGAAAATATAGATGGGCATGTTATTTACTTCTGTAACGAAGCTACTAGAATTGCTAAACATGATAAAGAGGATTGATACGTCTCCAACGTATCTATAATTTATGAAGTATTTATGCTGTTATTTTACCATTCTTGGATGTTTTACAATCATTTTATAGCAACTTTATATCATTTTTTGGGACTAACCTATTGACCCAGTGCCCAGTGCCAGTTGCTGTTTTTTGCTTGTTTTTTACATCGCCGGAAATCAATAACAAACGGAGTGCAAATGCAACAAAATTTCATGGAGATTTTTTATGGGCCAGAAGACTCCGGATGGGCCAAAGCAGCACCCGGGGGTGCCCCGAGAGGGGAAAAACCCACCAGGGCGCGCCAGGCCCCCCTGGCGCGCCCAGGTGGGTTGTGCCCACTCGGTGGCCTCCCGTAACCCTTCATTGCACTATAAATTTCCAAATGTTCCGAAACCCCTCGGGGTTACCCTAGATCGGAAGTTCCGCCGCCGCAAGGTCTCTGTATCCACGAAAACCAGTCTAGACCCATTCCGGCACCCTGCCGGAGGGGGGAATCATCTCCGGTGGCCATCTTCATCATCGCGGCGGCCACCACGATGAGAAGGGAGTAGTCCACCCTCGGGGCTGAGGGTTTGTACCAGTAGCTATGTGTTTAATCTCTCTCTCTATCTCTCTATCTCTCTTTCTCTCTCTCGTGATCTATATCATGGGCTTTGTTAATATAGATGGATCATATGATGTTTCTCCCCTCTATACTCTTGTTGTGATGAATTGAATCTTTACCCTTTGAAGTTTTGGCTTGTCGGATTGAATATTCAGAGATGAGAACACATGATGTATTTCTTGCGATATGAATACTTGAGGTGACAATTGGGGTATCATATTGATTCACTTGATGTATGTTATG
Source organism: Aegilops tauschii subsp. strangulata (assembly GCF_002575655.3). Lineage (NCBI taxonomy): Eukaryota > Viridiplantae > Streptophyta > Magnoliopsida > Poales > Poaceae > Aegilops > Aegilops tauschii. Next base: position 382,984,005 of record NC_053037.3, on the reverse strand, counting down.
GCACTCAACTTGCGGATTCCCGAGGTGACGTTGGGGTAATCTTTGCATAGGGGTTGATGCACGTTTTTATTATCATTTCTGCGATAGAAACTTTGGGGTCTCTTAGTAGTTCTTTGTGTGGATTGAGTATTATGAATATGAATTTGCTTTGGTGTTATTTTAGTACGAACTCTTGATTAGATTGATTAGAAAGAATACCTTGTGTTATTTTAGTACGAACTCTAGGATAGATCGAACGGAAAGAATAGCTTTGAGGTGGTTTCGTACCCTACAGACAATTTCTATCTTTTGTTCTCCGCTAATAGGAACTCGGGAGTGATTCTTTATTGCACTTTGAGGGATAATCATATGATCCAACTATGTTAGCATTGTTGAGAGGTTGCACTAGTGAAAGTACAGACCCTAGGCCTCCTTTTTAAGCATTGCAATACCATTTTTCTGCCCGTTTACTATTTGTTACCTTACTGTTTTTATTTATTCAGATTATAAAAATATATTTCTACCATCCATATTACACATTTATCACCATCTCTTCGCCGAACTAGTGCACCTATACAATTTGCCATTGTATTGGGTGTGTTGGGGACACAAGAGATTTCTTGTATTTGGTTGCAGGGTCGTTTGAGAGAGACCATCTTCATCCTATGACTCCCACGGATTGATAAACCATAGGTCATCCACTTGAGGGAAAATTGCTACTATCCTACAAAACTCCGCGCTTGGAGGCCCAACACGTGTCTACAAGAATAAAGTTTCGTAGTAGACATCAAGCTCTTTTCTGGCACCAGTTCCGGGGAGGTGAGTGCATGAAGGTATATCTTTAGATCTTGCAATTCAATCTTTTAGTTTATTGTTTTGTCACTAGTTTGGTTCATAAAAGAAAACTACATAAAAAATGGAATTGAGGTTGCATCATATTATTGATCATCTTTATAATATCTTTCTTGAAATGATCATTCGGAAAATTGTTGTTAGAAGAAGAAGTCAATAAAATGTTTGGCACAAAATATTTGAATGATGAGCATGATTGCAATGTTGTTAGTATGAATTCTTTGAATATCCATGATGCTAATGATATGTAAAGCCATAAGCTTGGGGATGCTATATTTGATGAATGTGATATTTTTAGCCCCCAAGTTTTGATGAGAAAAAAATATTATGATGATTGCATGCCTCCTATTTCTGATGATATATTGATGAAAGTGGATTTGGAGAGGTAATGATTTTATTTAATGATGAATCCACTATTTTGGAAGAGGTTGCAATTGATTATGACAACAAAGGTGCTATCTATGATGATTATGGTGATGACACGTATGCCATAAAGAATAATGATAACCATGAAACTTGTCATCATGATTTCAATTTTCAATCCCATGATAGTTATTTTGTTGAGTTTGCTCCCACTACTATTGATGAGAAGAAATTTGCTTATGTGGGGAGAAATAAAATTTCTATGCTTGTGGATCATGAAAAGAATGCTTTATGTGATAGTTATATTGTTGAATTCATTCATGATGGTACTAAAAATTATTATGAGAGAGGAACATATGCTTTTACATATTGCAAAAATTTCAAGTTTCCCCTCTATGTGTTGAAAATTTTGAAGTTATGCATGTTTTGTCTTCCTATGCTAGTTGATTATTGTTCCCATAAGTTGTTTGCTCAGAAAATCCCTATGCATAGGAAGTGGGGTAGACTTAAATGTGCTAGTCATATGTTTCATGATGCTCTTTGTGTTTCAATTCTTATCTTTTATGTGAGCACCATTGAAATCATCATGCCTAGCTAAAAGGCATTAAATAAAAGTGCTTGTTGGGAGACAACCCAACACTTTTACCTACTATTTTTGTGTGTTCACATGATTATGATACTGTATTGATCATGTTTTATTGCTTTTGTTTCAATAAAGTGCCAAGTAAAGCCTTTGGGATCATGTTGGGTGATAGTTGATTTGATCTTGCTGAAAAACATAAACTTTTGCGCTCACGAAAATAAGTCTCACGTGTAACAGAAGAGTGCTTTTGAGTTGATTCTTTTCGAATAAGATTAATATATAAATTTCTCACGTGGTACTAATTTTTTCATAATTTTTGGAGTAGCATAAGTATGGTAGTTATCCAGATCATTACAGACTGTTCTGCTTTTGACAGATTCTGTTTTCAATGCATAGTTTGCTTGTGTTCTAGTTTCTATGCCTTATATTGCTCAATATAAATTGTGGAAATGATATTCTACAGTATGCATTATTTGGAAAAAATTATGAATCTTGTCTTTTACAGTTCCAAAGTGAAATGGTTTGCTCTTTATCATACTAACCTATATCACAAAGTTCCGTTAAGTTTTGTGTGATTGAAGTTTTCAAGTTTTGGGTGAGATGTCGATATGAGGAGAATAAAGAGTGACAAGACCCTAAGCTTGGGGATGAACAAGGCACCCAAAGGTAATATTCAATGAAGATCTAAGCAACTAAGCTTGGGGATACCCCGGAAGGCATCCCCTCTTTCGTCTTCAATATTATCGGTAACCTCACTTGGTGCTATGTTTTCATTCGTCACATGATATGTGTTTTGCTTGGAGCATCAATTTATTTTGTTAGGATTTGCTTGCTGTTATTTAGAATAATGTTTTGCATGTTTCATTTCAATAAAAATGTCAAGGATATCCTTTACCATGCTTATTTTACAAGTCTACATGTTGCTGTTTGCAAACAGAAAGTTTACCGTTGTTGCAAAATTTCCCTAGAAAAGTCAGAGTGTGATAAAATGTTGAAACTTTTTCAAAAATAAGCTCTAATAAATTCTCTACAGTTTGGTAGATTTTCATAATTTTTGGAGTTAGGGAAGTATGATGAATCTTGCATTCTTTATAGACTGTACTGTTTTGGCAGATTGCTGTTATGGTTGCATTGTTTGCATATGTTTGTTTGTTTAATGATTCTATTTGAGGATAGGAGTATTAAATATGCAAAGGCATTTAGTATGCAATGTTGAACAATAATTTTAGTGATTTAGGAAATTAGAGCTTTTGTGTCTCCTTAATTCCTCTCATATCACGGTTTTCCTAAATCTCAAAAGCTTCATCCACACAAAACTCAACAAGAACCTTATCATTCTCTACTGTAGCACTAGTGAAAGTACGAACCCTAGGCCTCCTTTTTAAGCATTGCAATACCGTTTTTGTGCCCGTTTACTATTTGCTACCTTGCTGTTTTTATTTATTCAGATTATAAAAATATATTTCTACCATCCATATTACACATTTATCACCATCTCTTCACTGAACTAGTGCACCTATACAATTTGCCATTGTATTGGGTGTGTTGGGGACACAAGAGATTTGTTGTATTTGGTTGCAGGGTCATTTGAGAGAGACCATCTTCATCCTGCGCCTCCCACAGATCGTGAGTGGGGTAGTTCTTTTCGTTGGGCTTCAACTGACGAAGGTATAGGCCACAACTTTCTTCTCTTGCATTAACACAGCACCGAGACCTTGGAGAGAAGCATCACAGAAAACGTCAAATGGCTTGGATTCGTCAGGAGGAGTCAAGACAGGAGCGATGACGAGTTTCTCTTTGAGAGTGTTGAAAGCAACGTCACACTCAGGAGACCAGACATACTTCACATGCTTCTGGAGGAGGTTGGAAAGAGGCTTTGCAATCTTAGAGAAATTCTCAACGAATCTTTGGCAATAGCTTGCAAGACCAAGAAAACTGCGGAGCTTCTTGACATTCTGAGGAGGTTCCCAATTCACAATTGCGGACACCTTCTCGGGGTTAACAGCGATGCCCTTGGCAGAGATGATGTGACCAAGGTAAAGAACTTCATCGAGCCAAAACTCACATTTAGAGAACTTCGCATAGAATTTATACTCTCTGAGCTTGTCGCAAATGTTTGGCATGATCCTTCTTATTCTTGGAGAAGACCAAGATATTATCGAGATACACCAGGACGAATTCATTGGTATAGGGGTTGAAAATGAAATTCATCATCCGAGAGAATTTTGGAGGAGCATTGACAAGGCCGAAAGACACGACAGTATATTCATCAGAACCAAAGCTTGTTCTGAATGCTGTCTTGGGAATATCTTCTTCACGAATGCGAATCTGATGATAACCCATACGAAGGTCAAGCTTGGAGAATACTTTAGCACCTTTGAGTTGCTCAAATAGCTCATTGATGTTGGGAAGTGGATACTTGTTCTTGATTGTCTTCTTGTTCAATGGACGGTAGTCGACACAAAGTCAGTTCATGCCATCCTTCTTCTTGACAAAAAGAACACCACAACCCCAAGGAGATGAACTCGGTCTGATCAAACCCAGACGCTCTTGTTCATCGAGCTGTTTCTTCAATTCCTTCAGCTCGTCGGGCCCAAGCTTGTATGGACGCTTGCAAACGGGTTCCGTGCCACGCTCTAGATCGATAACGAACTGAACTGGCCGGTGAGGAGGCATACCCGGAAGCTCTTCTGGAAATACATCTTGATACTCGCAAACGACTGGAATCTGAGAGATGGCATTCAATTCGCCCTTCTCATTGAGAGAAAATAACCGAATGGTTTCATCACGAGCGGCATAAATAATCACATCCTCAGAAGAGTGTGTCAATTGAATTTCCCTGGCAGCACAATCAAGTTGAGCCTTGTGCTTAGAAAGCCAGTCCATCCCGAGAATTAGATCAATATCCGAGTCACCAAGAACAACTGGAGAAGACAGAAATTTATAGTTTCCCATCTTGATGGAAACATCCGGTACTATCGAGTTGGCTCTGATTGACTTCCCCGGAGAAACAACACCCAATGGTTTATCCAGATAAGACCAAGTGAATTCATGCTTGGCAAAAAACGGTCTTGACATGAAACAAAGCGAAGCACCAGTATCAAAAAGAACTTTTGCAGGAATATCATTAACAGGAAGATTACCCATTATCACATCAGTAGATTCCTCCGCTTGAGCTGCATTCATCATGTTCACCTTTGCAGACTTTGGATTATGCTTGACCACTGCATTGCTGGAAGATCTGATAGGAGGTGGAGGCGGAAGACGCCTTTGGTTGAAGCATTTGTTAGCATAGTGACCTTTCTGCTGACACTTGTTGCAAGTCACCTCTGAGAGTGGACGATGATAAGGAGCATTGGACTTTAGAGCTTGATTCTGAGACTTGTTCTAATAGCCAGAGTTGGAAGAGTTGGAAGAACCATGGCCACCTTTGTTCTTCTGCTGGTAAGGCTAGCAAAACGGAGGAGGAGGAGGCAACCAGAACTTATGTTGCTTAGCTGCCACAAGTGCGGAAGAAGAAGACTGAACTGCGTCTCTGACTCTCTTCTTAGAAGCCTCACACTTGAGCAGAGCAGCCTCTTGCTTCAGTGCCATATTGTAGAATTGATCAAACTGAGTAGGCTCAACAAGAACGAGAGCTAATTGTAGATCCTCTCTAAGGCCACCTCTGAAGTGATAGATCATGCTCTTCTCATCAGGAACGTCTCGTTTAGCGAAGCGAGCAAGTTTCTGAAACTGGATGTTGAATTGATACACAGACATGTTGCCTTGCTTGAGATTGCGGAACTCCTCACGCTTGCTATCAACAACACTTTGTGGAATGTGGTGCGCTTTGAAGTCTCGACAGAAGTCAGTCCAAGTGATCACACGACCTCCTCTGGAATCTTTGTATTGTTGATACCAATCAGCAGCTTGGTCCTTGAGCTGAAAAGAAGCGAACTTGACATAGTCCTCAGGCCTGACATTGCTACATTCAAAATGCTTGTTGATGTCCAAGAGCCAATCATCGGCATCTGTGGCCTCAGCACAGTAGCTGAAAGACTTGGGCTGATTTGCGAGAAACTGGTTGAGGGTAGCTGTCGGAGATATACCCCGCGGTATGACCCGTCCGGACTTGGCATTTCGCTGATGACCCGGCGGAGGACTAGCGACTCATGGGTCTGGCGGCTCATTGGTCAGACAGCTCATGAACCAGACGACTCATGGATGGCCCCGATGGCGGGTCAGATAGAAGACAAGGCCCAAGGCCCAGAAGGCCGGCTCATGTTTATGATGGGCCGACTTAAGAAGAAAGGGATGACGAATATTTCCTTTACGAGGAAGCAAGACCCGGACTTGTAATTAACTTGTAAGAGAAGATAGACTAGTCCTAGTCCTACTAGGACTCCACATGTAACCCGCCCCTCTAACTTATATAAGGAGGGGCAGGGCACCCCAAAGAGGGGGAAGCAACAAGAAACAATCTCTAGGGCTAAACACCGAGAGCCGGAGCCGGCGACTCTCCCGTGATCATAATGAGACCTAGCCACAAACAGCATGTAGGGTTATTACCGGATGATGTTTCCTGGGGCCCGAAGCTGTCTAAACCCTTGTCTTGTGCGTTGATCCGCCCTGCGTCTCTCGATTCTGCTCAACCCCTCTCAAGCTACCACATAGATGCGTTGGCCTCGCGACTAAGTCCTGACACTAAGGACATCTGCCGTGACAATTCCACGACAGTTGGCGCCCACCGTGGGGCCGGCGCACGGTGGTGTTGAGTTCTTGGAGGGATCTCTTCTAGGGTTCGAGAAGCTCGTAAAATTCCGGATGAAAAAGAGTCGGCGCAGAAGGATCTGCATCGGCTACGAGTTCATCAGTTAATTAAATAAGTTTGGTGCTATCAGCCCTGCATGGATGCAGTCGACTCGAAAAAAAATATATACCATATGACTTATATATAGAAGGGGAGACGATCTGCTCAACTCAGGAAAATTCAAATCTCCGCAATTTGCAATCTGAGGAAGACAAAACAGGGCAACACTACGTTCAGCTTCGTGGGTTCACCCGACCGGCTACTACAGCCCCATGACAAAGTCAGCTCGTGGTGGAGAGATCAAACATCAGTCAAGATTACAATTATCCCAGTCTGTACATGAAGACAATAAAAAAAGAGCATTGATCTGGCAACGCTAAGGTGGACAAAATTGATCAGGGTCACATCTGACCAAAAGCTGCCGCAACTTTTGATGAACTTCCAGATGTATTAAGGAAAATACTATTGAAGAAAAAGAGTTGGTAGTTGTTTCAGACCAAGGCAGACTCGGATGGGTGTAACAGCTCAATCAAAGATGAATACTACTCTAATTCAAATATAGATCTAAGGAAAAAGCCAGGAGTCAATTGCTAGTGTGCTACGTGGAAGCTAAATCCGAGTGGCCAGGGATCATCATGTGAGGCGTGCTAGTCATATAAGGAGTATGTATCCGTACATATTGTAAAAAAACAGAGGAAAGGAAGCGATCTGTCAGATGAGTTGGAGTCACTTGTTTCTCTGGTCCGAGCCGGTCGCTGCCACTTAGAGCCACCACCCGGTGGAGTCTCTGTTACAAGCCGGGTCACGGGCCTCCTTCGCCTTGTTTCCGCCTTGAGATGCCCTGTGCGGCCGCTCCCGATGTTGATCTTCTGTCGAGACTCATCTCCGCTTTGCCGAGGGGCCCTTGCTGGTGATGTCTTGTCTCGCTAGTGCAAAACAAAAGCAGCACTATGCATTATCCGTGTTCATCCAGCAGAAAATACCAGGTGTTATTTTTCCAAAGTGTTTTATCAGTACATGTTAATTCATCCGACAACGGTTACTCTGGCCTGTAATGTTTTTATGCAGGACGGCTATTAAAAGAAAAAGGGGTGGTATTACACCGCGGAGGCATGTTCGGTTGTGCCGCGCAGCTTCACGGACACGCGTATCGCGGTCCAGTTTACATCAACGCGCCGGCCGACTCGCCCGTCTGGACCATCCTACAACGCCACGGACGACTAGCCCGTCCGCCCTCGCCGCCGGTTCATGTGTCCGCACCGGTTTAAAACGCGGAGGACACCTTGCTCGTCCGCACCGGCTTACAACGCCGCGGCCGGCTCATCTGTCTGCTCCCGCGATCGGCTCACCCGTGATTAATTTCAGCTTCACCGTGGTGATCATCAACTCCGCGGTGGATAACTACTGGCCTGACGTATCAGGTGAAATCCATCCAATATGTTTTTATATTACATATTGCTTTCTTTAAAAGAACAAATACTTTGGCTTGCAATACTTTTTGATGTAGGACAATTTTTCATTGCGAATGAGGTGTTATATTGTGGGTATGGAGCGAGCGATGGCAATGTTCTGCACCAGGGTTTCGTCCGTGTCATACTGCCCGGTGAATGAACGTGCGCAAAGTCACCATCCTCTGTGGCCCGGTTTACATTAACTCACCCGTCCACGCCGGCTTATAGCGCCGCGGCCGACTCATCTGTTGTCCGGGCGAATCAGGTGATATTCATCCAAGTTTGTTTTATTAACACATATTATTTTTGTTAAAGAACAAGTTTATCTTTGCCTTGGTCTGCAATATTGTTTATGCAGGGCAATTATTTATGACAAAAAGTGACATTGTACCGCGGAGATGGAGGCACGCCAACATCTTTTGGCACAGGTGGTCGTCGTTACTCAACAGACTCCCGCACCGGCTTCAACGCCGTGACCGTCTCTCGCAACCGCGCCGGCTTACAATGCCGTGGCTGTCTCTCGCGACCACGCCGCCTTACAATGCCGTGGCCGTCTCTCGCGACCACGCCGACTTACAACGCCATGGCCGTCTCTCGCGACCACGCCAGCTTACAACAAGGAGGACAACTCACCCGTCCGCACCGGTTTACAATGCCACGGCCAACTCATCTGCCTGTGCCGCCTCTGATGTTACGGTCGTTTTTACCGTCCATCTCTCGCGGCCTGGTCTACATCAACATACCAGGCCACACTTGTGTGGATGAGTTGTTTATTGATTATGGGCAAGTCACTACTTGGGAAGCCCGGTTTTCTTCCAACAAACTGGAGGCAAATTATCATATATTATCAGCCGTTGTCTGCACTGGATGGTTCAATGGGCAGGCGCACGAGTCGCCGCCACTACAGTTTGGTTAACTTCGAACAACCAGTTGGAAGGAGCCATTGGCCGAGTTGTTGACACGGCTCATATGGGATCATTTATAACCCGCCGCAGTCACTTCAACCTTCTGTGGGTTCACATCGCGCTATCAAATGCGCTGATGATATACACCTTCTGCTCTGGTACAATATGGAGAATCTCAAGCCAACTCCTCGAATCGTCTTGAGACTCGGGGGCTACAATGACATGACTCGGCGAAATTGGCCGGTGTTAGTGAATTCAAGAATTCCAGGTCATTGAAGGGAAGGTAACCCGATTCCGGAGGCTACCGCTATATTGGTGAAAAATTTAAAAGGCCGTCAGAAAATTTCCGGTTTAAAAAGAAGGATTCCGGTTTAAAATCCGGTTCAAGAAACATCTCTCTCCAACAAAGCACTGAAGCTCTTAATATCCGGTTTAAAAACCGGTTCAAGGGAAATTTATTTACCACAAGGCTTTGAAGCTCTCAAATCCAGTTCAAATCCGGCACAAGGTAAATTTATCTCTCACAAAGTTTTGAAGCTTTCACATCCGGTTTAAACTTCCGGTTCAAAAAGAATTAATCTCTCGCAAGTTCGAGTTCTCAGAAAAATTAAAGGTTGCCAAAGAACTTTCTACCATGATGCGTGGTTCAAACTTGGGTATCCTGCCTTACGGCTTATCTTATTACGATCACTTGGGGGCTTCCCGCTCATCGAGCATAGCTATCAGTACCCTCTTGATCGGCGCAATGCCAAAGCTTATATGGTCACTTGGGGGCTTCCTGTTCAAACATAGGTCATATTCGAACCAAAGAGAACATAGCTGTCGATACCCTTTTGATTAGCAAACTGCTGAACCTACTTGGGGCTTCTTGATCGTATCCGAATCATAGCTCAACCCCTTTGGGATTCGACGTGGATCATATTCGAATCAGCGTCGCTAAACAACTCTTAAGGTCATTTGGGGGCTTCCTGTTCGAACATAGGTCGTATTCGAACCAAAGAGAACATAGCTGTCGATACCCACTTTGATCGGCAACGCCAACGCCACTGGGGGCTATATGATCGTATTCGAATCTTAGCTTAACCCCTTTGGAACGGTTTACTGATCGTATTCGAATCAGAAGCCTCAAAATTTTATATCTGTTTTTATACAATCACAAGTATTTGAGTCATCACAAATATCATATGTGCCGGCTTTTACAGGGTTACGTTATCAACTTCACCCTCCGGGTCACGTAAACCGGTGGTATCATCCAAAGGATCATATGTATGATAACATCTATTGTGTCTTAACATCATGATTGATAACCGGCTTGTCTATTTATGATTCTTTTCGGGTTTTTTATATGACCCGCCCTGCGGCAAACCGCCAAGGGTTCTTGTGATCTACTTGTGTGCAGGGTAAGACTACATTTGGGTGGATTACCCGCCCTGGCTCTTGACGTTAAGTCGCCAGGGCATATGTTGTTTAAACTCTGTGCAGGATTTGCAGAACTATGACTTATATAAATGCTTCAGTCCAAGCTCATCACTGAAATTAGTGTTTCAAAAGGGTTATCAATTATTGATTTTCTCAAGGGATATAGGCCACCGGATTACAAAAATTCCGGCTTACAATGAATGCGCATTAAGTCATCATCGGCCAAGAGCCGCCAGGTATTTAAACTCCGGATTTACTCGTTAACCGATGAGGTATTCAAATCTTTAATAGCCAAAACTGGCTGGATTTTCATGATGATATTGAATGATTGAGGTTTTCATACCGGGTTATATTATTCAAATCTTGAATAGCCATCATGGCTGGATTTCTATTGTGATTATCAATAACCAGTGTTACGATTGAGGTTTTGAAAGTCGCTTTAGCGCAACGGCTATTATTTTTATCAATGGGCATGATTTATTTTACAATGGAGGAAATAGTCCTGAGTCGCTGCAGGCTTACGACCCGGCACTTGGGGGGCTACATTGTTCAAATCGAGATTACATCGAATATACAAGTCCCACGTCACTGCCAGCATGCACCATGGCACTTGGGGGCTAATGCAAAGTCATTTTTTTGCTCACCTCATTGAAGACCCGACTCATCACATCGTAATGAGCCGGCCCTTGGGGGCTACCAATTGCTCCTGTTAAAATTCAAGATACACAAGCCTGATTACATTATATTGAAGGATCCACTGCTCAGTTGGTAAAGCACAAAGCTATTAACCTTGTGGACGTGGGTTCAAGCCCCATGTATCAATGATCATATTTACAAAGTCCCTGCTCATTATTGCATAATGACCCGGCCCTTGGGGGCTACGCTGGTTGAAGTTTATATGAGCATAAGGCAATTACAAGTCCCAGGTTGCTGCAAGCATGACAACCCGGTACTTGGGGGCTACATAATATGGAGTATTCAGTTGTTACTAGTGACTAAGGTGAACAATATGGATTTCTTCAAAGTGGCAGCATTTATATTGAAGCAAAGCCGGCCCATCACTTTATTTTACTTAAGACTTGGGGGCTACAGGTATTATATTATTATCGAAGAAATATTTTCAAATTCTTTGTTTTGAGCAAACCAGATTGACCCGGCGTCACCAATCATTATGACCCTGTGTCTACAACCCGGCGTCATCAATAATCATGAACCGGCGTTGGCAACAATCATGACCCGGAATTATCAGCGTTTATAACCCGACAATGGTGGTAATCATAAACCGGCAAGTTTTACATCTTCAAGCCGGCTGGATATCGGTTGAATATTTCAGAGACTAATATTTTTGTCAAGTTAGAGCATTGAAGGCCAATTCAAATGCATTCTTTATTTACAAGAGCCAATATCAGCAAATGGGTTATGAAGCTGGCCTATTGACCCGGATATTCCAGGAGAAAATGTCAAGGACTCAAGGATGATCAGGTGCCGGTTTACAAGAATATTTAACCCGGAGCACAACCTGTCAAATTTGTTCTTGTGTTTATGTTGCAGGATCAGTTTAACATGGATAAATCCAAATCAAACTGGGGGCTAATGTCGGGGATATAACCCGCGGTATGACCCGGCCGGAAGTATGACCCGGCCGGACTTGGCATTTCACTGATGACCCGGCGGAGGACTAGCGACTCATGGGTCTGGCGGCTCATTGGTCAGACAGCTCATGAACCAGACGACTCATGGATGGCCCCGATGGCGGGTCAGATAGAAGACAAGTCCCAAGGCCCAGAAGGCCGGCTCACATTTATGATGGGCCGGCTTAAGAAGAAAGGGATGACGAATATTTTCTTTACGAGGAAGCAAGACCCGGACTTGTAATTAACTTGTAAGAGAAGATAGACTAGTCCTAGTCCTACTAGGATTCCACATGTAACCCGCCCCTCTAACTTATATAAGGAGGGGCAGGGCACCCCAAAGAGGGGGAAGCAACAAGAAACAATCTCTAGGGCTAAACACCGAGAGCCGAAGCCGGCGACTCTCCCGTGATCATAATGAGACCTAGCCACAAACAGCATGTAGGGTTATTACCGATGATGTTTCCCGGGGCCCGAAGCTGTCTAAACCCTTGTCTTGTGCGTTGATCCGCCCTGCGTCTCTCGATTCCGCTCAACCCCTCTCAAGCTACCACATAGATGCGTTGGCCTCGCGACTAAGTCCTGACACTAAGGACATCTGCCGTGACAATTCCACGACAGTAGCGAAGTGAGGCTGATTGTTGCCTTGAGCCTGATTTCCTTGATTGCCTTGCCCTTGGGTGCGTTCTGCAAGAGTTGCAGAATCATCTGAGCATTGGCGTTGGTGGCTGCCATGATAGCTTGCCATGCCTCCGGAGGCGGAGGTGGTGGCGGAGGGTTCGCTTGACTCCCATCATTGCGATCCGGATTCTGACGCGTTGGCGGAGCCATCCTGATGAGGGTGACATCCGTTAGCATGTTGATAGACAAAAGACAAGTAGAATCAACGGATAGAAATTGCAACATATAGTCTTCACAATAAACATTCGAACGAAGATGAACAAATGAATTCCATAGTAAATCATCACACTTCCATTAAGATGAGAAGCCACTTAGGAAAAGGCATGGAATCAACAATTTACTTTGCAGCAAGTCGAATACCACAATTCAAAACAAAACAAAGTATTGGCTTGCAGAATAATCCGGAACAAACATATGATAGAGATTTCGTCCGAAGTTTTCATGGTGGGGCCCACACGGGCTCAATCGTACAGCACCATCATGTACAAGGCTGTGCAGATGACAAACGAAGCGTCCCCGAGTCGGCATAACCAAGGACTCTTTAAGACACTACGAGACCACTGTAAAACCATCCGTGTACAGGCGGACCACTAGACGTCGAACCCCAATCTCATATCATGCGTCTGTCGGAAAGATATCCTAAGGCTACTTGAATTCCCACTTATAGACTCCCGAAACTTTCTGGTTATGCAATCTGGTGTTGGGGATACAGGGGACATAAAATATATCACCCAAACAAGCAATCCCTAGATCCAGCTGTATCCATCCGTCAACACATAACCAAGAAACCTTCGGAAATTGTTTACCTCAACCTTCGAAAAACATCCGTTATACGAGTTATGGCAATACTCCCGAACTCCCGCCCCAGTACTGGTTGGCGTCGAGGTGATCTCACCAACAACTGCATAAAAGAGATTTCGATGTCGGCGAAACTCAGGTATTCTAGAACTGCAACGATAAAATTGTGACGACAACACCTTGGAGCTCAACTCCCCGGGACACTGCCACAACCCCTAAATGTCAGGAGGCACCAAGAACAATGTTCTCGTCACAAAACCATCGGAACGATTCCAAGATACCCGCGTGATCCTAAATTTTTTTTAGTGAAATTTGAGGAGAGAATAGTCAAAACTTCTACGTCAGGAGACCTCACCAGAGCGACGAAGGGACTGAGGAGTAAAAAGAATCCTACTCTCCGATATATATAATCCTAAGACTCAAAACATTTTTGTTCTAGACTCAACAACGCCAGCGATTCGATCAAGCAGGGGGCTCCTAAGTCGGGGATGGCTCTGATTACCAACTTGTAACGCCCACGATGCGGCTATATCTCCCACGTGTCGAGGCACGACTTAGAGGCATAACCGCATTGTGGTTTTGTCGCAAGAAGGGTCATCTTCACACAATCCCACGTAATGAACAAGAATGGGATAAAGAGTTGGCTTAGAATCGCCACTTCACACAATACATAAATATAATTCATACATCATCCAAAATACACACATAGACCGACTACGGTCAAGATCCAAATGAAAATAAGATAACCCCAAATGCTAGATCCCCGATCGTCCCAACTGGGCTCCACTACTGATCATCAGGAAAAGACACATAGTAACGACCACGTTCCTCATCGAACTCCCACTTGAGGTCGATCCCGTCATCTGCACTGGCATCGTCGGCACCTGCAACTATTTTGGTAGAATCTGTGAGTCACGAGGACTCAGCAATCTCACACCCGCGAGATCAAGACTATTTAAGCTTATAGGGAAGGATGGTGTAATGAGGTGGAGCTGCAGCGGCAAAAGCATATATGGTGGCTAACATCCGCAAATGAGAGTGAGAAGAGAAGCAACGGAACGGTCGTCATCTAGAAATGACCAAGAAGTGATCCTGAACTCCTACTTACGTCATTCATAACTCAAACCGTGTTCACCTCCCGGACTCCGCCGAGAAGAGACCATCACGGCTACACACGCAGTTGATGTATTTTAATTGGGTCAAGTGACAAGTACTCTACAACCGGACATTAACAAATTCACATCTGCCTCATAACCGCGGGCACGGCTTTCGAAAGATAATACCCTGCAGGGGTGTCCCAACTTAGCCCATCATAATCTCTCACGGTCAACGAAGGATAAACCTTCTCCCGGAAAGACCCGATCAGTCTCGGAATCCCGGTCCACAAGACATCTCGACAATGGTAAAACAAGACCAGCAAAGCCACCCGAATGTGCCGACAAATCTCGATAGGAGCTGCACATATCTCGTTCTCAAGGCACACCGGATAAGCGAAGCGTACAGGTACCAACATAACCCAAGTTGCCAAGGGACGGTCCCGCATGGTGCTATAGTTTGGACCAGCACTCAGAGGAACACTGGCCCGGAGGTTAAAATAAGATGACCCTCAGGCTCTAGAAAACCCGGGGGAAAAAGGCTTAGGTCGCAAATGGTAAAACCAAGGTTGGGCCTTGCTGGAGGAGTTTTATTCAAGGCGAACTGTCAAGGGGGTCCCATAAATCACCCAACCGCGTAAGGAACGCAAACTCAAGGAACATAATACCGGTATGATAGAAACTAGGGCGGCAAGAGTGGAACAAAACACCAGGCCTAAGGCCGAGCCTTCCACCCTTTACCAAAAAATATATAGATGCATTAATTAAATAAGAGATATTGTGATATCCCAACATATCCATGTTCCGACATGGAACAAACTTCAACTTCACCTGCAACTAGCAACGCTATAAGAAGGGCTGAGCAAAAGCGATAACTTAGCCAAACAATGGTTTGCTAGGAAAGGATGGTTAGAGGCTGACATGGCAATATGGGAGGCATGATATAGCAAGTGGTAGGTAGCGCAGCATGGCAATAGAGCGAACAACTAGCAAAGCAAAGATAGAAGTGATTTCGAGGGGTGGTCATCTTGCCTGCAAGGTTCTCAGAGTTGTCAAACGCTTGATCCTCGAAACCACAATCAATCACGAGAAATGCACAAGCAACATGATGCAAAACATGAATGATATGCGAGATATGATATGCGATGCATATGCGTGCTCCGGAAGGAAAATGATGAACAAGGCAGTAACTTGGCAAACCAAGCATTCCACTGGAAAGATGAGATGCTTTCGGTCGAAATCGATATAAAGATTACCGGAAACGGATGCACGGTTTGCAAATGGCAAGCAAAACAAGAATGACACAAATCTGCGATTAACAGCATGATAGCACTTCGAATGCAACAAGTAACAAAGCTACAGCACTCCAACATAGCAACAAAGCATATGACAGTAATCTACAGGAGATGCTTGATAAAAGATGAACACTGAGCTACGGCTAGATCACAACATAACAAGCTCAAACAAGCATGGCAAAAGTGCAAAAGATAACAGGTTCACAGACTTAGTGAAATTACTGGACATGCCTGAAACAGCATCAGGTATCAATGTTCAGAGCACGAAATAAGCATGCTACGGGAACTTCACATGGCAAAACAAGGCATGGCAGTATTCTACTAAATGCATATGACAAAAGTCCCTTACTGACCATAAGCCAAAAAGGACCAGAAGATATGATGGCAACCATGTAAACATAGCAAGTTTCGTTATCAGGTTCCAGACTTGGCAGAAAACAGAGCATGGCAGAAACAATAATATGAAGGCATCTTGGTGAGATTGATGCACTCACCACAAAGCAATGCATGACAAAACAAGTATACCTACGGCAAGATGGCATGATTATGAAGCTATCCATGGCAAGAGCAAAAGCATAACAAGTATGGATCAACTACAATAAGCTTGGCAAAATTGAATAACACGTAAACAATCTGCCAGAAATATTTTATAGCAAAAGTAGAGCACAATTGTGTCATGCTATGGCACTCCATAAATGCAAATAAGGGCATGAATGGATCCACTAAAACTATAGCTACAAAACATCCTTAATGAACATCACCAAAATATGCATGGATCTCTCTGTAGCATCAAGTTTACATGGAAACAAAATAACAGCAGACAAACACTTGGAGAAATCACCAAGTCCCTGAAATCAGAAACATTACGGGGCCTAGTTTGCATGCTTGTTCTAGTCACCACAGAGATCACAAAAATACATGGCATACACCACTGGAAATATGGCATGACATACAACAAAACACATGTATAGCTCATGCCCATAAGATGCACATATTAAATGATACAAAAAATGACAAATCTCCAAGTTCTGCTAAGAATCAGTAGATAACAGCAACTAGCACTCTTGCAACAGTAATTTGGGCATCAAGATGGCCTGTAACGAACATGGTGCAATTGAATAAAATGTAGAACATCACGAGACAAACATTTCGATATATTGCGCGCGTGAAACGGAGCAATATGCAGAGAGTTATGACACTATGAACAAGGGTATATAATGTGAAAAAATGCAAAAAACTTGGGAAAATTCGGGGGTCTCGGGTCAACCTCTGGCGTTGACCAAATCCAGATCGGCCGAGGGCTCGGGCTCGGGCTCGGCGTGGCTGGAGCTGGGGCTGCCTCCGGCGGTGGAGAGCGGCGCCGGCCGGGGACGGCGGGCCACGGCGAGAGGAGGCGACGGCGGCGGCGGCGGAGGAGAGGCACGGCGGCGCGGGCGGAGACGCGGCGAGGCGGCGGAGACGCGGGCTCGCGCGGAGGCGGGGCCGGCGATGGCGGTAGGCGGGGCACGGCGGCGGCGCGGCGACGCGGCGGGGCAGGCGCGGCGCGGTGGACGACGGGGCACGCGCTGAGGGAGGCGCGGGGCGCTCGGGCCCGGGAGGGCCTCCCGCGGGCTCGGGCGGGCCGGCGGCGACGGAGAAGTGGGCGCCGCGGCGGCGAATCTGGAGGTGACACGTGGCGGCGGGGGTGGAAACGGACACGTCCGTCGGTGGAAGAAATGTCCGGCGGCGCCGGAGGGCGAGGTTAGGGTTTCGTCTGCGATTGTTTTCGGGAGGGGATGCACTTATATAGCTAGAGGGAGCTAGGAGAGTCCAAATGAGGTGCGGTTTTCGCCCACACGATCGTGATCGAACGAACTAGAGCATGGAAGAGAGTTTGGTGGCTGTTGGGCTGTTTATAGAGGGGGTTTTGCTGGAACACACAAATGGACTTTGCGGATGCCCGGTTAACCGTTGGAGTACCAAACGACCTCCAAATGGAACGAAACTTGACCGGTGGTCTCCCGGTGGTATACTAGGGCCACTTGACAAGCCTCGGTCCATTCCGAGAATGTTTGACACCCGCTCACGAAAGAAAACAAGAGGGGTGCACTGGAGGAGATGGGAGCGCCGGATTGCAAAACGGACAACGGGGAAAATGCTCGGATGCATGAGACGAACACGTATGCAAATGCAATGCACATGATGACATGATATGAAATGCATGCCATGAACAAAATGCAAAACGACAAACAAAACCCGACCACGAAGGGAATATCATAACACATAGCCGAATATGGCAAGAGTTGGAGTTACAAATATGGAAAGTTACATGCGGGGTGTTACAGCTGCGTCTGTCGTCAGCCACGCTGGTGAACACGACATAGGCTCCATGCTCTTTAGGGTATTCATCTTGTATCGCGCCGACTGGCCGAACCGCCGGCTGCTGAGGGGGAGGAGGCGGCGGGCCCGCAGGAGGAGGCGGCTGGAGTCCGTCACCCTTGGCGATCCTGGTGAGCCAGTGGCACTTCCGAGTTGTGTGGTTGGACGGCTTCGCGCCGCTGTGGAACTTGCAGGGTGCATCAAGGGTCTGCTCGTACGAGAAGGCGGGCAACCAGTTGGGCTTGCCGCCCTTCTGGCGCTTGGGGGGAGGCTGCCCTTCCGGCTGCTGATCTTCGACTGTTGCCACCTGCCGGGTCGTGGAAGCCGGCCGCATGGCCTTGCGCTGGTTGTTGTTTGGTTGCTGTCGCCGACTGGTGTCACCAGCCGGGGTCCGAGGAGCTTGAGGGGCCACCTTGCCCGACGCGTTAACTTGGATCTCCGCCTTCATGGAGGAGTCGGCCGTGGCGTACTTGTCTTCTATGATTAGCAGTTCGTCGAGGGTTGCCGGCTCGTCGCAGAGGAGCTTGTGCTTGAGGAGGGTGCCCTCTCGGCACCCGGCATTGAAGTACTCGATGGCCTGCACCTCATGCACGCCCTCGCAGTAGTTGCGCAGCTCGGCCCAGCACGTGAGGTAGTCGCGAGTCGACTCGTTGGGGCCTTGGACGCACAAGGAGAGCTGGCGAGGTTTGGGCGGCCGCTTGTACGTGTTGGTGAAGTTGCGGATGAACGCTTAAGTGAAATCAACCCAGCTGTTGATGCTGCGGGGCTTCAGGCTGTTCAGGCATGTTCGGGCTGTGCCCTGGAGCATGAGCGGAACGTACTTTACGGCGGCGCGCTTGTTGCTGTTCGCTATGCTGACGGCTGTGGAGTAGTCGACCAGCCAGTCCTCCGGCTTCACGGAGCCGGTGTACTTGGGCGTATCTCTCGGGAGGGTGAACCCTTTGGGGAAAGGTTCGTCTCGGATGCGGGGGCCAAAGCAAGGCAGACCCAGCTCATCTTCTTCTTCTAGCACCAGGGATCGATTGAGGCGATCGATCCGGTGGCGGGCGTCATTTTCTCCGATTCCTTCTTGGCGGCCAAGGCGGTCGACGAGTGATGGGTGATCAATAGGCAGTGGGGAAATGCGCCTCTCCCTGCGGGGAGGAGGAGGCGGACAGTCGTCTCGTCGCTGCACTGCTCTTGGGCGACCGTCTTGGTCGCGCTCGATGGTGATAAGAGTCCGGCTGCGGCTAGCAGCTGGCTCCTTGTCTCTTCTATCGCGGGCGCCACCGGTCGGCGTCCGGGATGTCGCGGCTTGGTCTCGGCGAGGAGGCGGGTCGTCGTTTCGCCAGTTGGGCGCTTCCGTGCGGCACCCCGCGTCTTGCTGCTCAGCAGCCGCGTCAAGGAGCTGTTGGACTCGCTCCGTCATGTGGCGATGCTCGTCACCCTCGAGCTTGTCTAGCTTGTCGGCTGCCGCCTAGGCAGCACGTATGTTCTCTGCAGGCGTGACGTAGACGGGACGGTCAGTCCCGAACATGCTGGCGATGGTCGCGCCACGCTGCCAGATCTCGCCAATGCGGCTTGGCCCACCAGGAGCCAGCGTGCCTTCGATGGCAAGGTCCATCTCTCGCTGGTAGGCCTCCGAAAGGCGTCTCATGCTGGCCAGCCGGTTGGCGCTCTCGACAAGCTGGACATGGCGTGCCTCCAGCGTCTCGGCGTCGGCGTCTTCCGGGATGGGCGCAGTCAAGTCTTGCATTGCTGCCTACAACGGATCCTGGCCACCTCCGCCAGAGTGCTCGCTGTGGCTGATGACGAGCACTTCCGTGACGGTGCTTCCGTTGTTGTCCGCGCGAGGAAGCGTCTCGTCGTAGACCACCACGTTGGTGGGGAATGCATCAAGCGACGCCGTGTCAGAGTCGACCAACATTGGGTCGGTGGAGCCAACCGAGTCCAAGTCGGCAGCAGGCTCGCCGGCGACGTGGAGCTGATCGAGGAGGCTCACGAGGCAGCTCTCAGGGCCATCGGTGCCTGCATCAGACGCGGGCTCGTTGGAGAGGCTAATCTCGCCAACAAGATCGGTGAGGAAGCTCACCGCGCAGGCGACCTCCGCGTCGTGCAGCGCGTCGGCGCAGGCGCCGTCTGGTGTGTCGGGCTGGCTGCGCTCGCCAGGAAGGAACAGGGTTCCCGTCAAGAACAGTTCTCCGGGAGAAGGTGCACCTTGCCCCATGGTGGGCGCCAAATGTCGGGGGTTGGGTGCGACATATGCCAATGGATGGCTTATCATGGTGGGAGCGAGTAGAACGTCGCCGGTGCCTGGAAGCGGGATAAGGCATAGACACGAATGCCGGCGCACTTTACCTAGGTCTGGGGCTCTCCTAGGAGATAACACCCCTAGTCCTGCTCTGCGGGGTCTCCGCATGATCACTAAGGCACTAGTGAGTACAAATGGTGCTCCTCGAGCTGTATGCTAGAGGTGGAAGAAGGCAAGGTTTGCTCTCCTCTCCCCCTAGGTATGAGTCTAATTCTAACAGGTTGGAACCCTTTGCATGGGTGCCCTGGGGGTTTATATAGGCCTACCCCCAGGGGTACAATGGTAATCTGGCCGGGTGTAGGACCCGGCTGTCAGTCTCTCTGGTCGCCGGCTTCTCCGCCGACTGCCGGGGCCCGTTGCCTGGTGGGCCCCGCCGGCTGGTCTGGTACGGAGCCGACAGGCCGCCTCCGCTGCTCACGGGTCTTGCCGGCTGCGGATTGCTGTAGCCGTGATGCTAATGACGGTTGCTTGGTCAGGGGAGCGTGGCTACAGTCCCGCCGCCTGGCGGGAGATCACTGTAGCCACTCCGCGTCTTATCTGGTTAATGGCGCGTAGGGCCCCAAGGAGGGAACGGGCCGACTGTTGGGAGCTGGCCTCCCTCGGGTCCGACTGGTGAGGCCCCCGCCGTCTTTTGGGCTCTCGCTGACCGGCAGGGCCCGCTGTCTACGGGCCGTACCGATAAGCGGTCGTGGGAACAGGGCTTCGCCTGACAGGAGTGATGTCAGGGGCGGAGTGGCAACAGTGCTGCGCCGGGCGGAGATCTCTACCTGTATGGAGCACTGTGGCCATGCCCGGCCCTGGATATGGGGGGATGGGCTTTACTGCAGCCACACCCTGTCTTCTCTTCTTAATGGGGGTGCAGACTTTGAGGGCGCCATTGGCCGACTGCTCAGAGTCGGCCTCCCTGGAGGCCGCCTGCTTAGGAGTCGGCCCGTCTCGGAGCCGTGTTCCCAAGCATGGCCGTCTTCCGGCAGTCGGCCGTTCGGCCAGCCGGCCACCAGAAGGCGGCGCTTCATCTCAATGTCTTGAGGGGCGCAGCCGGCCCCGATGCCTTGAAAGGTTCTGGGGCTCGAGTTAGGCTACCCGTGGCCCATTACTCCGACACGGATCTTTTGCAAAAGGATGTTCCTTTTGTTTTTGATGATGATTGTTTAGAAGCCTTTGAAACACTCAAGAAAGCCTTAATTTCTGCACCTATTGTTCAACCACCTGATTGGAACTTGCCTTTTGAAATTATGTGTGATGCTAGTGATTATGCTGTTGGTGTTGTTCTAGGACAAAGAGTTGATAAGAAACTGAATGTTATTCATTATGCTAGTAAAACTCTAGACAGTGCTCAAAGAAATTATGCAACTACTGAAAAAGAATTCCTAGCAGTGGTGTTTGCTTGTGATAAATTTAGATCTTACATTGTTGATTCAAAAGTAATTATTCACACCGATCATGCTGCTATTAAATATCTTATGGAAAAGAAAGATGCTAAACCTAGACTTATTCGATGGGTTTTCTTGCTACAAGAATTTGATTTACATATCACTGATAGAAAAGGAGCTGAGAACCCTGTAGCTGATAACTTGTCTAGGCTTGAAAATGTGCTTGATGATCCACTACCAATTGATGATAGTTTCCCTGATGAGCAGTTAGCTGCAATAAATGTTTCTAATAACACTCCTTGGTATGCTGACTATGCTAATTACATTGTTGCTATATATTTACCATCTAGCTTTACATATAAACAAAAGAAAAAAATTCTTCTATGATTTAAGACATTACTTTTGGGATGATCCACATCTTTATAAAGAAGGAGTAGATGGTATTATTACACGTTGTGTACCTGAGCAAGAACAGGGACAAATCCTACAGAAATTTCACTCCGAAGCTTATGGAGGGCATCATGCTGGAGATAGAACTGCTCACAAGGTATTGCAATCTGGATTTTATTGGCCTACTCTGTTCAAGGATGCCCGTAAGTTCGTCTTATCTTGTGATGAATGCCAAAGAATAGGTAATATCGGTAAGCGTCAAGAAATGCCTACGAATTATTCACTTGTTGTTGAACCATTTGATGTTTGGGGATTTGATTACATGGGACCTTTTCCTTCCTCTAACGGGTATACACATATTTTGGTTGCTGTTGATTATGTTACTAAATGGTTAGAAGCTATTCCAACCAGTAGTGCTGATCCACCTCTATTAAAATGCTTAAGGATGTTATTTTCCCAAGGTTTGGAGTCCCTAGATATTTAATGACGGATGGTGGTTCACACTTTATTCATGATGCTTTCCGTAAAATGCTTGCCAAGTATGATGTTAACCATATAATTGCATCACCTTATCATCCTCGGTCTAGTGGTCAAGTTGAACTTAGTAATAGAGAAATAAAACTAATCTTGCAAAAGACTGTCAATAGGTCTCGGAAGAATTGGTCTAAGAAATTAGATAATGCACTTTGGGCTTATAGAATAGCTTATAAAAATCCTATGGGTATGTCTCCTTATAAAATGCTTTATGGAAAAGCTTGTCATTTGCCTCTTGAGCTAGAACATAAAGCATATTGGGCAATCAATGAACTCAACTATGATTTCAAACTTGCCGGTGAAAAGAGGTTATTTGATATTAGCTCATTAGATGAATGGAGAACCCAAGCTTTTCAAAATGCCAAGTTGATGTTGAGGATATAGACCTTAGAGTCATCCGCTAGGAGGGGCCGGGTTACTCTAATGGTCATTACCAGAAGCCCGGCGCCAAGCTTGAAGACGGTGGGCCAAAGATGGGCTTAAGACCCGGATATGGCTTAAGGCCCGTAGTTACAATCATCATCATGGTAGAACTTGTAGTGTAAGGCAAGAATAGCTGAGAGTCCGAGCCGGACACTCTTATGAGCCGGCCGGGACTCTGAGAGCTGCTGGGCGTCAGCCTCCCTATATAAAGGGACGACCCGGTAGCGGTTTAGGAACAAGAACAATCTCATCGAGAGCCGGGCATAGCAGTTTAGCTCCCTGGTGATCGTAACCCTAATCAATACCACCTCAAACTGGACGTAGGCTTTTACCTTCACCGTAAGGGGCCGAACCAGTATAAACCCTCATGTTCCTTGTCCCGCATTAACCCCTTCAAGCTTCCTAGCTGCGATGGCTCCACGACTAAGTCCTAGCTCGTGGACATCTGCCGTGACAATTCCACGACAGTTGGCGCCCACCGTGGGCTAGCGCACGGTGGATTTGAGTTCTTGAAGGGCAGCTTCGAAGGGCTCAAGGGATACGCTGTGGGCCGGATGACCAAGAGTCGTCGCGGCAAGCTCTACATCGACGATGCAAACTGGGGCCCCGACGCCGGCTCAATTGAGTACGGGTACCGGGTCCCCTTCGGCGGAATTCATGTTTTCATTGGCAAGATTGGTGAGCCGGGCCCTGAGCCGGATCGCTGCGCCGATCTCATCGAGACGGCTCAGCGTGCACGACCCGCCCGGGCCCGGCCTGCCTTAAGGCGCGCGTTTGTGGGATGTATCCATGGAGGGCCCTCTGATCTATCTGGGTCTGGTGATGAGGCGGCCGCCGGCTCTGACGGCGAGTCGGCCACCGATGAGTCAAGCTCGTTGTATCAACTTCAAGATGGCAGGCTCATGGGTTGTTCCGATGGTGATAGTATTCCGGACCCGTTTGAGCCGCCAAGTCAGGTTGGAGTCTTTATGGCTGGCGCGCAGCCTGTTCAGAACCCCGCTGCTGGAGCGGGAAACCCGGTGCCTTCTCCGGCTCAGGTGCTGATGGATCTCACGGACAAGATGACGGCCCTGTTAACCGCCACGGTTGACCCGGCGGATCAAGCTCAGCATGATGCGGAGGTGGCACAGTTAAAATTGGATCTAGTGAAAGATAAGGAGGAGCTTGCAGCGGAAGGCATCAGGATGGCTGCAGAGAGGGCGGCTCTCGATGCCCAAACTCAGCTGATCCAGGCGCAGTCCTTCCAACTCACGATGGACCAGAACGCGTCCAATGAGGTCATGAGAAGGAGGCATCAAAAGACCCAATCTCGACTCCCTCCGGTTTACGATCCACGCAACCTCTTCAACACGCCAGGTGCAGGCTCTAGTAACCCGCCAGGGGCCATAGTGCCCGGGTCTGGAGCCCCTATTCAGCCACGGGTGATGGGGCCTCCCCAGGTGCCCCCTGCCCCACCTCAGTACGTGCCAATACCCCCGGGTCATTATAATAACCCGCTGGAGAACATGGTCGCTGCGGCAGCACGGCTGGCGGCTCTCCCAGTTGACGGCGACTCTCCGACGGCTATTGAAACCCGCCGGGTCAGGGAACTCCTTCAGACAGCACTGGCGCAGCAAGAGGCGTATTCTTACAGCCGAGACAGAATCCATTCGACCCCTCGTCCAGGCCAGAGCCCGAGTTACAGCAGAAACATGGTCTCAGCGACCGGTTCAAGTAACGTCCGACGCCATGACCCGCCCCCTGGCCATGGCCCGGTTCATAACGGAGCCTTTCACGCAGCAGACCAGGACAGAGCGCGGCAAGAGGCGGAGCAGGTGCCTCAATTGACGGCTTACCAGACCCCCCTGGCTTATCCGATGACTTCCGTCGACGTGGGTATCCCCACCAGGACTGGGGGTGTCCCTTGTTTAGTACCAGCTATCCGCAATGAGCGTCTGCCCAAGGACTTCAAAGGCCCTAGGAAGGTGCCTAATTACACAGCAGACTTACAGCCTGCAGCCTGGATCGAGAGTTATGAGATGGCTATGGAGCTGCTGGAGGTCAGTGAGGCGGCCATGGCTATGTATTTCACCATGATGTTAGATGGGACTGCCCGCACTTGGTTGAAAGGGCTACCACCGAATTCCATTGGGTCTTGGCTGAGCTGAAAGCCCGGTTCATCCAAAACTTCAAAGATACCTGTAGGCAGTCTATGTCAATTGTGGATTTGACTAACTGTAAGCAGCAGGAGGGTGAGTCTACGACGCATTGGGTTCGCCGGGTTAAGGAGATCATACACTCGTCAGACAAGATGGATGCCGGCTCAGCAGTTTTAATGCTGGAGCAGAATTGTCGCTTTGTGCCCCTGAAGATGAAACTCGGGCGGCTTAAGCGCGACTGCAGTGATATGGGTACACTAATGGTGGCTCTTGTCAAGTACGCCAATTCTGATGGTACCAAGGATCCCCCTTCAGATGATGAAAGTACAGGGAAGGGAAAGAAGAATGGCAATGGCAAGGGTCCTCAGCATAACCCGGGGAACCAAGGAGGAGGCAAGCGCAAGGCAGATGGGAGCCTAGAGTTTGTAGCCAACGCCACCTCACAAGGGAATAACCAGCGACGTAAGGGGAGACCCCCTCCCCGAGGCGGCCGGTCAGGCCCGATGCTGGAACAGCTGTTGAATGAGCCTTGTCCAAGGCACGGCTCTAGAGAGAAGCCAGCGACTCATCTATGGAAGGACTGTGCAATCATGAAGGCCTTTAAGAATTACAACGGCCCGGGCGGCGGCTCAGGCGCCGGCGGCTTTCATGGCCCGGGCGGCGGCTCAAATTCTGGTCCTCAGAACGGTCAAGGGGGCTTTAATCAACAGTCTGGCCAGGGTCATCAACAACAGCAGGGGGGTTATCAGACCAATCCAAAGCAGCTTAGCGGCGGACAGTATCATGTATTTACCACTAGTCTGTGCAAGCGAGATCAGAAGCTTCATAAGAGGGCTGTGAATGCTGTTGAGCCGGCAGTTCCGCGCTACTTGCGGTGGTCCGAGCAACCTATAGTGTGGAGCAGGGAGGATCACCCTCCACGGGTGGATAATCCGGGTCACTTGGCCCTGGTGGTGGCTCCTCAGGTGGGAGGATATAAGTTCACTAAGGTGCTCATGGATGGAGGCAGCAGCATCAACATCCTCTATTATGAGACGTTCCGTCGTATGGGGTTGATTGATAAGAACCTCAGCCAGTCCAACACTATTTTCCACGGTGTGGTACCTGGTAAGTCGGCTTATCCAGTCGGCAAGATCGAATTGGAAGTGGCCTTTGGAGATGAGAACAACTACAGAGTCGAGAAATTGACCTTTGAGGTGGTTAAGATAAGAAGCCCGTACCATGCTATATTTGGGCGGCCGGCTTACGCCAAGTTCATGGCTCGGCCGTGTTATGTGTACTTACAGCTCAAGATGCCGGGTCACAACGGGACCATTACGGTTCACGGCAGCCGGAAAGTGGCCCTGGAGTGTGAGGAAGGCGATGCAGCTTATGCAGAATCTGTTTGTGCAACAGAGGAGTTGAAGTTTTACAAGGACAATGTTGACCCAACTGATATGACCTCTCTGAAAAAGCCGACTACGGAGCATGAGCCGGCAATGAAATTTAAGTCAGCTGATGAGACTAAACTTGTTGATTTCGTTCCAGGAGACTCATCTCAGCAATTTAGCATCAGTGCCAATCTGGATCCAAAATAGGAAGGCGCGCTCATCGAGTTCATCCGTGAGAATAGGGACATCTTCGCATGGAAACCTTCTGACATGCCAGGTGTACCTAGAGAACTCGCTGAGCACACTCTCAATGTTGATCCGAAATTTAAGCCGGTCAGGCAGTTCCTTCGGCGGTTCAATGAGGAGAGGCGGAAAGCTATTGGTGAAGAGGTGGCCCGGCTCTTGGCGGCCGGGTTTATTGTTGAAGTCTTTCACCCAGAGTGGTTAGCTAACCCGGTGCTCGTACTCAAGAAGAACGGCACTTGGCGGATGTGTGTGGATTATACGGACTTAAACAAGGCGTGTCCGGCTGATCCTTTTGCCCTCCCCCGTATTGATCAAATCATTGATGCTATGGCAGGTTGCGCGCGCTTATGTTTCTTGGATGCTTATTTCGGATATCATCATATTAAGATGGCAGTTAAGGACCAGGAGAAGATGGCGTTCATCACTCCCTTTGGAGCCTTCTGCTATGTGTCTATGCCCTTTGGACTTAAGTGTGCACAGGCGACTTACCAGCGTTGTGTACAGAACTGTCTTCATAAACAGATTGGGCGCAATGTTCACGCTTATGTGGATGATATTGTGGTTAAGTCCATAAAAGAGGAAACCCTGATAGATGATTTAAGGGAAACCTTTGATTATCTCCGGGTCTACAAGATGATGCTTAACCCGGCCAAGTGTGTCTTTGGTGTCCCTGCAGGCAAGCTCTTGGGTATTTTGGTTTCTGACAGAGGCATTGAGGCTAACCCGGAGAAGATCAAGGCCATCACCTCCCTGGCTAAGCCGGCGTGTATAAATGACGTTCAGTGCTTGGCGGGTCGCATCGCTGCTTTAAGCCGGTTTATAAGCCGTTTGGGTGAGAAGGCCATGCCATTATATCAGTTGATGAAGAAAACTGATAACTTTGTCTGGAATGATGCAGCTAATACCGCCTTTGAGGATTTAAAGAAGCAGCTGGCAGAGCCTCCAGTCCTTGCTGCTCCGGTTGATAAGGAGCCCTTATTATTATATGTG
Source organism: Aegilops tauschii subsp. strangulata (assembly GCF_002575655.3). Taxonomy (NCBI): domain Eukaryota; kingdom Viridiplantae; phylum Streptophyta; class Magnoliopsida; order Poales; family Poaceae; genus Aegilops; species Aegilops tauschii. Next base: position 382,956,050 of record NC_053037.3, on the reverse strand, counting down.
GCGGCGAACACACGAGCTGTTAGTGTGGCTATGGTGGTGGAGCGCAAGGAGGAGGGTAAGGAGCATCCGGTTCAGCGGCCGGTTTATTATGTCAGCGAAGTGCTCATTGAGTCCAAGCAGCGGTATCCGCATTGGCAGGAGCTTGTTTACGGTGTGTTCATGGCGAGCCGGAAACTTAAGCATTATTTTCAGGGTCATCCCATCACTGTGGTCAGTTCTGCCCCTCTTGGTGATATCATTCAAAACAGAGAGGCCACAGGGAGAGTAGCTAAGTGGGCTATAGAGCTTGGACCTCATGGTCTCAAGTACGTGCCACGCACTGCTGTTAAATCTCAGGCCTTGGTGGATTTCATCAATGACTGGACAGAGTCACAAGTGCCCGAGCAGAAGCCGGACAACACATATTGGACTATCCACTTTGATGGGTCCAGGCAGTTGGAGGGCTCGGGGGCTGGAGTCGTGTTGGCTTCCCCTAAAGGTGACAAGTTTCATTATGTGCTACAGTTGCTGTTTCCTTGTACTAACAACGCGGCTGAGTACGAGGCCTTGCTCCATGGTCTTCGGATGGCTAAAGAGATGAGCTTAAGCCGGGTAAGGTGCTTCGGCGACTCAGACTTGGTGGCTCAACAAGTATCAGGAAAGTGGGATTCCAAGGACCCTCTCATGGCGGCTTATCGCCGCGAGGTTGATGCTATTGCTGGGCACTTTCAGGGTTATCAAGTGGAACACATCGATCGCAGGAAGAACGAGGCGGCGGATGCTTTAAGCCGGCTGGGCTCTCAGCAAAAACCGGTGCCGCCCAACACTTTCATGGACGTCCTGTATAGCCCTTCTGTTAAGTTGCCCACAGAGGAAGACTTGGCTGTCCCTGACCCGGAGGCACGACTGGTGGCGGCTCTCCATATCATACCAGACTGGACAATGCCATATCTGGCTTACATGACCCGGGGCGAGTTGCCTGAGGATGAAACTTTGGCTAGGCAAATAACCCGGCGGGCTAAGTCAATGATTGTTATCAATGGGGAGTTGCATCACCGCAGTGTTACGGGGGCGTTTCAGCGTTGTGTTTCCCCTGAGGAAGGTCAAGAGATCTTGCGTGAGATCCATGAAGGGGATTGTGGCCATCATGCCGGCTCAAGGTCTCTTGTGGCCAAGGCTTTTCGCCATGGTTTTTATTGGCTGACGGCTCATGCTGATGCGGAGGACTTGGTCAGTAAATGTGATGGTTGCCAGAGGTTCTCACGACGGGCTCATGTGCAGGCTCAGGAGTTGAGGATGATCCCAATCACTTGGCCCTTTGCGGTCTGGGGGCTTGATATGGTTGGGCCTTTTAAAAGGTCCAAGGATAAGAAGACCCACCTCTTGGTGGCAGTTGACAAATTCACAAAGTGGGTGGAAGCTGAGCCAGTTAGCAAGTGCGATGCAGCCACGGCGGTTCAATTTATGAAAAGGGTGATTTCCCGCTTTGGCTTTCCGCACAGCATTATAACTGACAATGGCACCAATCTCTCCAAAGGCGCCATGGAAGAGTTTTGTCAACGCGAGCATATCCGACTTGATGTTTCCTCAGTGGCTCATCCTCAATCCAATGGTCAAGCTGAGAGAGCCAATCAGGAGATTCTGAAGGGTATCAAGCCCCGGCTCTTGGTCCCTTTGCAACGGACGCCGGGTTGTTGGGTGGAGGAGTTGCCCTCCGTGTTATGGAGCATCAACACTACTCCTAACAGGTCTACAGGTTTTACGCCTTTCTTCATGGTTTATGGAGCAGAAGCAGTCCTCCCCAGTGACATCCGTCATGACTCATCTCGCGTGGCGGCTTACGTTGAGGCGGATAATGAACAGGCGCGCCAAGATGCTCTTGACTTGTTGGACGAACAGCGTGATGTGGCAGCAGCCCGTTCAGCGATTTACCAACAAGACCTGCGCCGTTATCATAGCCGCCGGGTTAAATCCCGGGTCTTCCAGGAAGGGGATCTCGTGCTCCGGCTCATCCAAGATCAAACTGATGCGCACAAGCTATCCCCGCCTTGGGAAGGGCCCTTTGTGGTCAGCAAGAACTTGCACAACGGGTCATATTACCTCATTGACATTCGGGAGCACAAAGATTCACGTAAGTCGGAGGAAGAGACCCGTCGGCCGTGGAACATAGCTCAGCTTCGGCCTTACTACACTTGAGCCACCGGCTCTCGTGGTGTACATATTTCTCTCAGCCATGTATATATTATGATAAGCAATAAAGCAGGACCTCTGTCCTTTTTTCTCCTCCAAATATGCACGTGTTGTTTTCATTGCAAGATTACATGATGACTTAAAGGAGGATCCGGCTTATGATCGTATTCGAATTTAGCCGTAAGCAATAAGGTCACTTCGGGGCTTCTTGTTCAAACATGGGTCGTATTCGAACCAAAGAGAACATAGCTGTCGATACCCATTTGATTGGCAAAGTGCCGAGCTCATTGGGAGGTTACCTTTGGTCATATTTGAATCATAGTTTAACCCCTCTGAGAACCGACGTGGATCGTATTCGAATCAGCGTCGTTAAACAATTCTTAAAATCACTTGGGGGCTTCCTGTTCAAACATGGGTCGTATTCGAACCAAAGAGAACATAGCTGTCGGTACCCTCTTGATTGGCATCGCCACACCCACTGGGGGTTATATGATCGTATGCGAATCTTAGCATAACCCCTTTGGGCTGGGTCTTTGGTCGTATTCGAACCAGAAGCCCCTAAGTTCCTCTGCTTTATGGCAAGTTCCGTCTGATTATTTCAAAGTGTGTACGGCCGGGTCTCACTTTGCCGGCTTAACTTTGGTTTACAGTGTTAGTTGAACACAATGGGTAAGTAAATCGGAATTAAGGTACCAACCTTATTACCCGGGTTATCTAAACCGGAAGTATGCTTACAGGCCGCTAAGTGTGTTATTACGGCTGTGTTAAGGATATAATTGAGGACCAGTCTTTTTTGATTCATATTCCGGGTTATATATCTAAAACATATGATTCTCAGGGAGGTAAGCCGCCTCGAGACTTGTGATTTGCCCTTCTATGCAGGATAATTAAAGGCACCTCTTTTGAGGTTAAGAAAAACAAAGGATTGATTATGACCCGGAGAAATATCAAAGAGACAACTTCAAAAGACTTTAGCATTCAATACGTGCACGATGGCACGGCAGAGATAAACTGTTGCACCTACTCTATTAAAAAAATCATCAAGTCTAAAAGGGTGGAGCATTGTTTGGTAAACCGCCAGCCGAGTTACGACGCTTGCTGAGTTGAAGTCTCCGGCTCGTTCCTATCTTCTCCTCCGGCTGATCCCAAGACCTGGAAAGTTGATGACTTCCAGTCGATGCCGCTGAGAGCTTCGAATTGGGCTTCCTCGTCAATTAACCCTGCCGGGTCAATCTCCGAGGCGAAAGTGTGCTGACGAGCCGGCGGGATCAAGTTGAGGGCTTCATAGCGAGGGGTTGGAATCCTCTGATTCTCCGCATTGTAACCCGACTGGTACTTGGTCAGATCTGTGTCGTTCCCGATAAGGGTGGCCACCGGGCGTACAGCCTTCACGCAAGCTGCGAAGTCCTTCTGATCGAAAGCTGAGCCGTCTTCCTTCAGGCTTGGATAGCCAAGGGCGATGTCCGCCGGGTCTAACTCCGGCAGGAATGCCTTGGCCCGGCTCAGCGCGGCGATCGCTCCGGCTCTCGCAGAGGCCCATCGCAGCTCTTGGATCCGCTGAGGCAGAACGGCGAGCCGGCGCAGGACTTCTGCTAGGTGAGTCGGCACCTCGTTGGATAGGGCCACCACAGCTATGGCACGTTGTGACCCGGTGTAGAGCTGTTCCACCAGGGTATACACGGCCTTCAGCTTGGTTACCACGCTTTGGTTGAGGTTGGCACTTCTGGGACCTATTTAATAGAATCAGATAAGCCGGTGACAAGGATGAATTATGAGATATAAACATTCTGAACTTGATGAAAGCCGGTGAGGCGACTTACCGAAGATGGCGGCCACCATCTTGGACACTTGGCGCTTTAGGCCGAAGAGCTCGGCGGTCTTCTCGGAGAGAGTCTTCTCCGCCTGTTCAGCCCGGGTTACCAATGCGGCCTTTTCTTCGGCCCATGCCTTCCGCTCAGCATCGAACTCCGTCTTCAGCTTTTCTTGCGCAGCGATGCTGGACACGAACTTGGCGTTTGCCTTCCGGGTCTCCATCTCTTGCATCTTCAGCCGGCTCTTGACATCAGCAAGGTCAACCTCAAGCTTCTTGCCAACAGCCTGTATAAGTTTCCGGGTTATGGCATGAACAATTACTATATAAGTCCGAAGCGTTTTCCAAGCAAAGACACTTGGCACTTGGGGGCTAATGCATATTGAATGTATCTATCTACAAACTGCCGGCTCAATGGAGTAAGCCGGAACCTAAGTCTACAACATATTCAATCATAAGTCGTTGACTTGGGGGCTAGCATGGTAAAGGTAACTATGCAGTAAGTAAGAGAACAGCAGAATGATACCTCAGATTTTTGCTGGATCTGGTTCACCATGGCGACCTCTGCGTCCCGGCTCTTGTGCACTTGGCTGATGTAGCCAGAGACGAGCTCTCCAATGCTCAGGTTGGTGTAGTCGGAGAGGTCCAGGTTCACCCGGTGGGGCTGCAGCAACTCCCCCTTAGCGGAGCACTTGGCCAGCACGGTAGGTCTCCCCGGCTCAACGAACTCCGTCCGGGTGATTACCATGTCCGGGTCGTCTGCTGGTGGAGCCGAGCTGGAGGCCTCCGGGTTAACAGAAGCTTCTGTAGTTGCCTTGGTAGTTGGGGCAGCGGCCTCAGGTGCCTTGTCGGTTGGAATGGTGGCTTCGGGGGCGGAGTCAGCTGGCGGTTCTTGAGCCGTCACCTCCGGTTCAGGTAAATCCGGCACCCCCGCTGATTTGGTCTTCTTCGCTCTCTTAGTGAGCTTTGCCTGGGCACTGAAATGACAGAAACGTTAAGCACAAAAAGGGTAAGTATAGACAAGTATAATATGAGATGGTTGTCATTACCCGGGCGCGGTCTTGAAAGCCGGAAGACTCGACTGCATAGAGTCGCCCGAAGAGGGGGAGGTCTCTTGATAATTTGAGTCAGAAGAATTGAGTGGCTGACGTATAACACCCGCCAACGGATGAAAAGGGTACAAGTGGGAAATAACCTCAGTTCGGCGCTTCCTTGATGCGTCAGGTAACCCGGAGGAGAGATCGGTGTCCTTGCTGGTCCGGGTGTGACGCCGGCTCTCATGAACCTGTCGCTTCAAAATAAATTGAGGATCTTGATAAGCTAAAGGATGTGAAAAGCTTACTTTCCGGGTTACCCTTCGGACTTTCAGTCTTGGCAAGGGCTCCGAGTCGGAGGAAAGTGACATTACCTCTTCAACCACTGGGTTACTTGCGCCGGTGTCGTCCTGACAATGAGCAAGTATTGATAAGGCGGACAGCAACAAACAACAAATACAGCAAGGACTTAAAGGCTCAGGGGTTACCTCTGACTCGGAGCTGTCGCTTAATTGCATCAACTCTGAAGCAGTAGGCCTGCTTCCTTTCTTGCGAGGGGCGGCTTTTTTCGCCTTCCTGGCCTTCTTGGCCGCTTCATGGTCATATTTGACCCGCCAGAACTTGTCGTCAGCCTGAAAAATACAATGATGATTTCTTCAAACGATTCAGATGAAAGTTATATACAGAAGAAGATAGGATGTTCACATTGGCGGCTTACCGCTGGGGCTGGATTGGTCTTGCAGAAGGGGGCTAACCCGGTCCTTCCGCAGTCTGCCAGGCTTTCGTTTAAAAGAGCCTTGGTCATCTCCTCTGCAACGTCTTCAGGAAGATCATTGCGGCTATGTCTCTGAGGGTCATCCTTTCGTCCTGTGTACTCGCACATTAAGCCGGGGCGGCGGCTCAATGGGATCACCCGCCATGAGATCCAGACCCAGACCAAGTCGATTCCATTCAGACCATTGCCCAGGAGAGCCTTGATCTTGTTGATAGTGGGGAGCAGAGGCTGGCGCTCCGCTTGAGTCAGCTTGTCCGACAGTGGGTGAGTCGGCTCTAGACGCGAGGGGCGAAAGCCGGGCAATGGACTCTCGTCAGCCGGCGACGTGTCTTGGCAGTAAAACCACGTCAGGTTCCAGTCCTTGGGGTGGCTGGGCGGCTCTGCGTAAGGGAAAAGGCAGTCCCTACGCCGCTGGATGGAGATGCCACCTAATTCCAGACTTGGTCCATTGGCGCACTCATTCTGACGGTTCAAGTAAAAAATCTCTCTGAAGAGCAGCAGACTAGGTTCTTCTCCAAGGTAAACCTCGCAGAAGACTTGGAAATTGCAGATGTTGGACACTGAGTTGGGTCCTATATCTTGAGGCCGCAAATCGAAGAAGTTTAGAACATCTCTAAAAACTTTGAGCCGGGCGGTGCGAAGCCCCGGCTCATGTGATCCGCAAAAATCACTACCTCCCCATCCTTTGGCTGTGATCTGTCTTCTGACGGGTCAGGGGCACGGTAGGACATGATGTCCTTCTTGGGCAGATATCCAGACTTAACAAAATCCGCTAGGGTCTCGTTGGTGACATTGGACCTCATCCAGTTGCAAGTAATGGAGGCTTTGGGAGCTTTGGGAGGCATGGTGAAAGTCGGCAGTCTATGATAAAAGGAAAAACGTCCGGGTTAATTATGAGCCGGAAGCAATCTACAGTTCAAATATCAAGGTGGCGGCTTATAAGGGGACTAATGGTATACAATTAAGTGCATCGGGCTATTTAAGCCGCCGAGGGATTGAGAATAATTTGATTGACTACAGGCCTTATCACAGCTAAGCCGGAAATTTTTGTGGCGCATGATTTTCTTTAAGCCGGAAGGTTCTACGGCGCGTGGTTTCTTTAAACCGGAAATGTAAACCGCCGAGATCCAATGATTGTAGTTTTTTACTAAGTGTGGTAAAACAGGTTTCACACACCGCAGTAAAAATTTTGGATCAAAGTGGTCGGGTAAAAGGAAAATTTCTAGACCTAAAATACAGACGCAGGGGAGTTCTTGAGCTCGAATGAGGTCTTTATGCAGTGAAAAGAAGTCTACTTGTGTTTGAAATGGGTGCTAAAACATCTACCGCAGCGGTTCCATATGGGCTAAGATAAAAAAGGAGCAGTAAAAATGAAAACTACTGAAGAACTTGCGGGCGATGGCGAAGAACACGGATGAACTACTCGAACCCTACCGCAGATCTGTTCTAGCAGGGCAGAAGAAGCTTACAGAGGCTGGTGAGTCGCGGAAGTCGTCGCGTATCTCTGGTCAGATCAGGGTGATGCAGCGGCCTGAGTTGATGACGACGAGGAGACCCGCGGCGGCGACAGCAGCAGAGCTCGGGCAGGGGAACAGTGGCGCGAGGAAGAAGACGAAGGAGAGAGAGGTGGCTGGAGGCCCGTCGGGCCGGCCTATTTATAAGGAAAGCTCATGAGTGGGCGCGAGGATCAAGGAGTCCACGACGTGGTTATCTCCTCACGAAACGCCTCGATTTTCGGGATGACAGTAAATGCAAAGATCCATTGCGGATCTGGCGGAGTAAACAACGGGCTTAATGGAAGATGACGTCACGGCGGATTATCCGGAGTCCAGAGGATGACGTCACGCCGGGTTATGGCCTTCACACAAATGGTAAGCCGGAGATTTTTTCTGTCGAAAGAATTGAAGATTGACATGAGCCGGCTCAAATCAATCTGGGGCCTAATGTTGAGGATATAGACCTTAGAGTCACCCGCCAGGAGGGGCCGGGTTACTCTAATGGTCATTACCAGAAGCCCGGCGCCAAGCTTGAAGACGGTGGGCCAAAGATGGGCTTAAGACCCGGATATGGCTTAAGGCCCGTAGTTACAATCATTATCATGGTAGAACTTGTAGTGTAAGGCAAGAATAGCTGAGAGTCCGAGCCGGACACTCTTATGAGCCGGCCGGGACTCTGAGAGCTGCTGGGCGTCAGCCTCCCTATATAAAGGGACGACCCGGTAGCGGTTTAGGAACAAGAACAATCTCATCGAGAGCCGGGCATAGCAGTTTAGCTCCCTGGTGATCGTAACCCTAATCAATACCACCTCAAACTGGACGTAGGCTTTTACCTTCACCGTAAGGGGCCGAACCAGTATAAACCCTCGTGTTCCTTGTCCCGCATTAACCCCTTCAAGCTTCCTAGCTGCGATGGCTCCACAACTAAGTCCTAGCTCGAGGACATCTGCCGTGACAATTCCACGACACAAGTTGTTTAAAAAAAGGTCAAAAGATGGCATGATATGAGAATCCAAAAGTGTGAGTTTGAAGTCGGAGAATATGTTCTTTTGTACAACTCCCGTTTCAGATTCTTTGTAGGAAAACTCCTCTCAAAATGGGAAGGCCCGATGTCATCGAGGAGGTTTATCGGTCTGGAGCTATCAAAATAAATAATGCTGAATGTACTAACCCGAAGGTTGTTAACGGGCAACGAATAAAACATTATATCTCAGGTGCACCCATTAATGTTGAAAGTAATATTATCCAAACTCTGACACTGAAAGAACACATAAAAGAGTCCTTCCGGAACACTCCAGAATCGTGATAATAAGGAGGTACGTGATACGGTAAGTAAACAGACCCCAAAAAAACCGCAAAAATATTTTTTGTCAGTTTTGGAATATTTAGAAAATTAGGAAAATAAGAAACTTCCAGGAAGGGTACCTGTCGGTGTCAAAACCGGCGGATCTCGGGTAGGGGGTCCCGAACTGTGCGTCTAAGGTCGATGGTAACAGGAGACAGGGGACACGATGTTTACCCAGGTTCGGGCCCTCTCTATGGAGGTAATACCCTACTTCCTGCTTGATTGATCTTGATGAATATGAATATTACAAGAGATGATCTACCACGAGATCGTAATGGCTAAAACCCTAGAAGTCTAGCCTGTATGATTATGATTGTCCCTATGGACTAAACCCTCCGGTTTATATAGGCACCGGAGGGGACTAGGGTTGTACAAAGTCGGTTACAGAGAAAGGAATCTTCATATCCAAACGCCAAGTTTGCCTTCCACGCCAAGGAGAGTTCCATCCGGACACGGGTGAGAGTCTTCGGTCTTGTATCTTCATAGCCCATTAGTCCGGCCCATGTCCAATAGGCCGGACGCCCGAGGACCCCTAGTCCTGGACTCCCTCAGTACCCTGGTGGGCACAAGACACCAGGGCGCGCCTGGCTTGCCAGGCGCGCCCAGGTGGGTTGTGCCCACCTGGGACACCTTCTAGACTCCGTTTTTCTTCCGTTTTCTTGTCACCCAAGATAAAAAAAATCTTTATATACCCCCCGAACCTGTTGACCACCGTATCACGGAGAAATCTTCTGTTCTCTTTTCTTGCTGTTTTTGGTCAGATCTGTTAAGCCAGGCATCATGTCTTCTTCCTCCTCCAACAATGTAGAAGAGGATGCTTGGTTGATGAAGATCGATCTGAAGAGAGAAGAGCCCGTAGAAGCCGTCAAGGGAGACAATAGCAAGGAGGCTACCGTAGATCAACCCCCGATGTTCGAGCAAGCACTGCCAGCTGAGGAGGAAGAAGAAGATATCCTTAAACCTTACTATGCTCTTCTTACTCCTACTGAGATTGAAGCCTTTCGCATCATTGAAACGGTTCATGTGCAAAATAAGTATCTCACCCGTGAAAATATTCTGCACCAAGAGCACATCATCCACCTCCAGAGCGCCATCCGTTGATTGAAGAATCTCTTGATCCTAAAGGACAGGATTGCTTCATCTCCACCACCTTCTTCTTCATCACCAAAAGAAAATTGAGTTTCGGGTATGGGCACTCCCCTTGGCTTCTGCCAAGCTTGGGGGAGGTGCCCTGGTATCGTATCATCCCCACTATCTTTTGCCTTTACTTATCTTAGTTCGATCCATAGTTATCTTTTGCTTTAGATGAATAAAATTTTAGTTCTATCCTTTCTTTTCGAGAGTTTGCTTAGTGATCTATCCTTGTAATCGTGTGCAAGATATATAATAAAGTTTAGTTTGAGTTTATGATTTCTTTACTTTCATGTTGCAATAAAAAGAAAGGAAAATTAATCAAGAAGATCATATACTAATCTTATGGTAGGTGATAACACCACATAAGGAAAATTATAAGTAGAAAATTTTATTATAGATTGACAAACATAGCATTAGTTAATGATGCAACTCATGAAAGAATTAATAAGCGAAGAGAAGATTCACATATAAATATACTATCCTGGAAATATTTTGTGATTGTGAGCCCCCATCAAAATATTATATGCCAAAAATTTTGACGTTGGACAAGGAAGACAACTTAATGATTTGTGTTTGTTCATATTCACATAGAAGTCATATTGTCATAGATCCTTTAACATGTGGTGCTTTCCCCTATCTTTGCTAGCCAAAAATTCTGCACTAAGTAGAGATACTACCTATGCATCCAAAAACCCTTAAACCCAAATCTTATTTTCAAGTGTCCACCATACCTACCTAAGGATTGAGCAAGATCCCTCAAGTAAGTTGTCATTGCTGCAAAAAGGCAATAAAAATTGCTTCTAAAAGTGTGAAATCATTTAGTGTAAGAGAAAATTGAGCGTTGTACGAACTTGTGATGGTGAAGAATAAAAGCGACAGACTGCATAATAAAGGTCACTATCACAAGGGGCAATACAACGTGGCATTCTTTTGCACTAAGGGGTTGAGCATACAAACAAATAAGCGCATCGCAACCTCTGCCTCCCTCTGTGAAGGGCCTATCTTTTTACTTTTATGTATTTACTTTTATGCAAAGAGTCAAAATTTTCTTTCTATTCCTTTTTATTTTCTCCTTTGGCAACCATCATGTGGTGAGGAAAGATCTTGGCACATATGTCCAATTGAATATGGGTAGCATGAGTTATTATTGTTGACATCACCCTTGAGGTGAATACGTTGGGAGGCGAAACTATAAGCCCCTATCTTTCTATGTGTCTGGTTGAAACGTTTTGCTCATGTGTATGCGGTGAGTGTTAGCAATTGTAGAAGACTATATGATGGTTGAGTATGTGGACTTGCCTAGAGGCTCTGATACGTGACCCTTGCTGAAAAGATGACGAATTGTAGTTGCAAAGTTGACTGAGAACATAGTTTGTTGGTTTCTAATAGAGTTTTTGCTTTTTACTTCAATAGTGTGATGAATTGTCACTTATTCATGAGAAGTCTATGATAAAAGTTCTATGATAAGAGTCTTATGTTTAAGTTTGTTGTTGTTATAATAATCTACATGATGCTTCTATGCCCGTATTTTGTTTTTATCGACACCTCTCTCTCTAAGCATCTGGACATGTTTTTCAATTTCGGTTTTCGCTTGAGGACAAGCGAGGTCTAAGCTTGGGGGAGTTGATACGTCCATTTTGCATCATGTTTTCCTACTGTTATTTATGATGTTTTTATCCATAATAATGCTTTCTGGAGTAATTCTAATGCCTTTTCTCTCATAATATGCAAGGTACACACAAAGAGGGAGAATTCCATGTTGGGGAACGTAGTAATTTCAAAAAAATTCCTACGCACACGCAAGATCATGGTGATGCATAGCAACGAGAGGGGAGAGTGTTGTCCACGTACCCTCGTAGACCGACAGCGGAAGCGTTATTACAACGCGGTTGATGTAGTCGTACGTCTTCACGATCCGACCGATCAAGTACCGAACGTACGGCCTCCGAGTTCTACACACGTTCAGCTCGATGACGTCCCTCGAACTCCGATCCAGCCGAGTGTTGAGGGAGAGTTTCGTCAGCACGACGGCGTGGTGACGATGATGACGTTCCACCGACGCAGGGCTTCGCTTAAGCTCCGCAACGGTATTATCGAGGTGTAATATGGTGGAGGGGGGCACCGCACACGGCTAAGAGATCTCAAGGATCAATTGTTGTGTCTCTGGGGTGCCCCCCTTCCCCCGTATATAAAGGAGCAAGGGGGAGGCAGCCGGCCAAGGGGAGAGGCGCGCCATAGGGGGGAGTCCTACTCCCACCGGGAGTAGGACTCCTCCTTTCCTTGTGGGAGTAGGAGATGGGAAGGGGGAAGGAGAAAGAAGGAAGGGTGCGCCCCCCTTCCCTAGTCCAATTCGGACCAGATCATGGGGAGGGGTGCGGCCACCTTTTGAGGCCTTTCTCTCTTTTCCCGTATGGCCCATTAAGGCCCAATACGAGTTCCCGTAACTCTCCGGTACTCCGAAAAATACCCGAATCACTCGGAACCTTTCCGAAGTCCGAATATAGTCGTCCAATATATCGATTTTTACGTCTCGACCATTTCGAGACTCCTCGTCATATCCCCGATCTCATCCGGGACACCGAACTCCTTCGGTACATCAAAACTCAATAAAACTGTCATTGTAACGTTAAGCGTGCGGCCCCTACAGGTTCGAGAACTATGTAGACATGACCGAGACACGTCTCCGGTCAATAACCAATAGCGGGACCTGGATGCCCATATTGGCTCTCACATATTCTACGAAGATCTTTATCGGTCAGACCGCATAACAACATACGTTGTTCCCTTTGTCACCGGTATGTTACTTGCCCGAGATTTGATCGTCGGTATCTCGATACCTAGTTCAATCTCGTTACCGGCAAGTCTCTTTACTCGTTCCGTAACACATCATCCCGCAACTAACTCATTAGTCACAATGCTTGCAAGGCTTATAGTGATGTGCATTACCGAGTGGGCCCAGAGATACCTCTCCGACAATCGGAGTGACAAATCCTAATCTCGAAATACGCCAACCCAACAAGTACCTTTGGAGACACCTGTAGAGCACCTTTATAATCACCCATTTACGTTGTGACGTTTGGTAGCACACAAAGTGTTCCTCCGGTAAACGGGAGTTGCATAATCTCATAGTCATAGGAACATGTATAAGTCATGAAGAAAGCAATAGCAACATACTAAATGATCGGGTGCTAAGCTAACGGAATGGGTCAAGTCAATCACGTCATTCTCCTAATGAGGTGATCCCATTAATCAAATGACAACTCATGTCTATGGCTAGGAAACATAACCATCTTTGATTAACGAGCTAGTCAAGTAGAGGCATACTAGTTACACTCTGTTTGTCTATGTATTCACACATGTATTATGTTTCCGGTTAATACAATTCTAGCATGAATAATAAACATTTATCATGATATAAGGAAATATATAATACTTTATTATTGCCTCTAGGGCATATTTCCTTCATTCCGGCAGCTGGAAATCTAGACCTGAAAAAGCTATGCCAGGCTAGCTATTCTGCACAACTCCAAACAAGCTGAAACTTCACGGAGAATTTTTATGGAACATTTGAAGAATATTCAACCAAATAAGTTCTACAGGGGGCCCACCAGGTGGGCACAACCCACCTGGGCGCGCCAGGCAGCCCAGGCACGCCCTGGTGGGTTGTGCTCACCCAGGCCCACCTCCGGTGCCCATCTTCTGGTATATAGGTCATTTTGACCTAGAAAAAATAAGGAGAGGACTTTCGGGATGGATCGCCGCCGTCTCGAGGCAAAACTAGGTCAGGAGACTTTTGCCCTCCGGCGAAGCGATTCCGCCGGGGGAACTTCCCTCCCGGAGGGGGAAATCATCGTCATCATCATCACCAACAACTCTCCCATCTTGGGGAGGGCAATCTCCATCAACATCTTCAACAACACCATCTTATCTCAAATCCTAGTTCATATCTTCTGTTCAATCTTGTTACCGGAACTATAGATTGGTGCTTGTGGGTGACTAGTAGTGTTGATTACATCTTGTAGTTGATTAGTATATGGTTTATTTGGTGGAAGATTATATGTTCAGATCCAATATGATATTTAATACCCCTTTGATCTTGAGCATGATTATCATTTGTGAGTAGTTACTTTTGTTCTTGAGGTCACGGGAGAAATCATGTTACAAGTAATCATGTGAACTTGATATGTGTTCGATATTTTGATAGTATGTATGTTGTGATTCCCTTAGTGGTGTCATGTGAACGTCGACTACATGACACTTCACCATATTTGGGCCTAAGGTAATGCATTGTGGAGTAGCAATTAGATGATGGGTTGCGAGAGTGACAGAAGCATAAACCCCAGTTTATGCGCTATTCCGTAAGGGACCGATTGGATCCAAAAGTTTAATGCTATGGTTAGAATTTACTCTTAATACTTTTCTCGTAGTTGCGGATGCTTGCAGGAGGGTTAATCATAAGTTGGAGGTTTGTTCAAGTAAGAACATCACCTAACCACCGGTCCACCCACATATCAAATTATCGAAGTAGCGAACACAAATCGAACCAACATGGTGAAAGTGACTAGATGAAATTCCCGTGTACCCTCAAGAACGCTTTGCTTATTATAAGAGACCATTTTGGCCTGTCCTTTGCCTCAAAAGGATTGCGCTACCTTGCTACACCTTTGCTACTATCTCGTTACAAATTATCTTGCTATCAAACTACTCTATTACTTACAATTTCAGCACTTGCAGACATTACCTTGCTGAAAACCACTTGTCATTTCCTTCTACTCCTCGTTGGGTTTGAGACTCTTACCTATCAAAAAGAGCTACATTTGATCCCCTATACTTGTGGGTCATCACACTTCAACGTTCCAGATCGGTCGAGAATGCAGGTGGAACACGCTGCACTGAAGAAGGCTAGGGATGCTTGGAGAAACTGGAAGCACGTGCTGTACAAGAAGTACTTGAGTGAAGGCAAGGATCCAATCCCCGCATACCCCCAAATTACAAAGGCAGACTGGGAAGAATTCAAAAGGGTCAGACCAACTACAAAGTTTGCTGCGAAGAGTGCCAAGCAATCGGCACTTCAGAAGAAGAACATACACCCCCACCGTATGGGTGTGGCAGGATACTACAGCATTAAACCGATATGGGACCAGGAGGACAAAGAAGCAGTAGCGGCGGGTGGGCAACTGTCGGCGTTCCGGGAACGGGGGTACCCAGACTTGCCTGCCTGCGGCCCACAGCGTGGCTGTGCTAGCAGGCATGTACGACCCATCTTCGTCGACAAGGTATTCAAGACCCTCGCGAGGCGGACGACGCAAGACCTCCTCAGGAGCGACCTCACCAGGCTGCCTCGCGAGGAGCGGAGAAATCAAGGCAGGGCAAACCTCGCGAGGCTCTCGTGACGTGAGCCATGACGATCAAGATCAGGCAGGCGCTAGGCGGGCGCCAGCATGTGCAGCGTCCTTGTTTTCTCTTTGCTGCTAAGGAGGCAAGCGCAGGCGCGGAGTACCGAGGCATCAAGCAAAGGTTTCCATATCAGTTCAACAAGACCAAGACCAGCGGGACGGAGGTCACCATGGTGCCCAAGACGGCGTCATCACCAGAGCCTTTCGCAGGCGAAGACCGCTTTTGTCAGGATAAGCTGTACTAGCTGTCCCCTTTCAAATTGGCCGTTGTTGGCTCCCTTCCCGCTCAATATTTGGGGAGAGGACCACGGCCTATTTAAGTAGAGCTAGCCACCACAGTAGAGGCATCGGATCGAGGGATCGATTCCACCTCCCATCCTCACATCCACGAGCTCGCAGATCACAAGAACACCTCAACCTCAGGAGGCTGTTCTTCCCTTTATACTGTTCATCATTAGCCCAAGAGGCAATCCACCACCACCACACTAGAGTAGGGTATTACACCACAATGGTGGCCCGAACCAGTAGAAATCTTGTGTCTTTGTGTTGTGAGTTCGTCGAGTTCGTCCGCGTGATTTTAGCGAGCTAGGGCATAGATCGATAGGGAGGAAATCTCCGCGCGCACCCCAGTGTTCGAACCTTGAGGGTTTTGCCGGAACCCGTGATCCGACATTTCGCGTGCTAGGTAGGGGTGCACTGGAGCTTCCTTTCCGTCGTCTCGCGTCCAGTTGCTCCCTCGCCTCCATGGCGGACGCTCGCTGTGCTCGCTCTGAGCGCCGGGCTGCCCTAGCCACCCGCGTCGCTCAGACGGCTCCCGTCGGTGGGCCACCTCGTCGTTCCCCGTCTCCTGCCGCCAACGCCGCCACCGGCCCGGCGGGGAACAAGCAGCAAGCATCCTCGCTGCATCCCTCGGTGCGGCAGGACAGCTGCACCGACACTCCATCACTGACCCCGGACGGCTCCTCATCCCACGCTCGTCGTGCTCCCTTGGATGCACGGGCTGCGCTCCTCATGGCGCACGAGCTCCTGCGCTACCGCCCGGTTGACAACCTCTACGAGGACTGGCTCGACCGCATCGCCGAGCTCGTCCGCGCCGCAGGGGGCTCCCCTGCGCCGTCCCTCTCTCCGCCTCACCCTCTGCCGGCTACGGGCGACGTAGCTCACAGAGCACCGCCACCACCTCTTCCCCAAGACGGCGCCCTGGCGCCAAGGCACGCGGCCCCATGACGCGACCCGCCGCGTCCCACGCCCGCGCGCGAAGAAAGAAGCTGTCAAGAAGTCCCTCCGCTGCAAGAGAATGCTCTGCCGCTCCTTGCGCCGTCGCGCCAGGATCGTCCGCCGCGGCAGGACCCCGCGCCGCTTACTGTGGCGGTATGTGGGTGTCAAGACCAAGCTCCACGTCCAAGACGGGCCCCGGCGACCACGGCCGGCTGCCGCGCCTTCACCCCCGAGCTGCATAGCGTCGCCTGGCCGGGCAAGTTCAAGCCGGATCTGCCTCCTCGCTACGACGGCACCCCCGACCCTGCGGAGTTCCTGCAGCTCTACGAGCTGAGCATCGAGGCGGCCAACGGCGACGAGAAAGCCATGGCGAACTGGTTCCCTACGGCACTCAAAGACGGCGCCCGTTTGTGGCTCCTGAACCTGCCTCCAGGCTCAATCTCCTCCTGGGACAAGATGCGCGACCGTTTCGTCGCCAACTTCCAGGGCACTCGCGACCGCCCCCCGGCTGCGGGTGACCTGCGCCGCGTCAAGCAACAACCAAGAGAGACCCTCCAGAAGTTTATCCAGCGCTTAAAAAACATTCGTCTCAAGATCCCCAAGGTGACGGACGAGGCCATGATCTACACGTTCTCTGATGGCGTCCGCGACGTCAAGATGAAGGAAGAGCTCGCTATCCATGAGGAGCTGTGCAGATCTCAGGAGCTATTCAACCTGGCGACCAAGTGCGCAAGAGCTGAGGAGAGGCGCCTCTCCCTCCTCGAGCTACCGGATGCGGACCCGGAGGAGAAGAAAGCCAAGGCCAAGGACGTGAAGCGCAAGGGAGCAGCCGTGCTCGCAGCGGAGCCGGAAACCAAGCGAGGCAGAGACCAGCCCGAGTCATCCAAGAGTAGCCGACCGTTCTGCGCCTTTCACAACCTGAATATCCACAACACCAGCGACAGTCAAGAGCTCAGAGCCATTCGTGAAAGATGCTTCGGTCGACGCCCCGAGCGCAGCGACCGGGGCTACGGCCGAGGAGGAGGACGTGGAGGCGGGCGCTGGGATGACCGTGGCCCGTGCCAGGAGTGGCGCGACAGGCCTCGTGAGGATCGCTGGCAGGATCATCCTCGCGAGGGCGCCTGGAGGGACCAGCATCGTGAGGATCGTCCTCAGGGCAATGCCGGTCTTCCCCCGCTACCGCCACCACCAAGAAGGAATGACGACCACCATCAGGACGAGGGGGCTAGGGGCTTCTAGGAGCCGCGCGCTATCGCCTGCATCTGGGGCAAAGCCCAGGCCCCAGCCTCGCAGCGCATCTTCAAACAGTTTGCTCGTGAAGTGAATGCAGTCCTCCCCAAGCTAGAGGCCACGCGCCCGCTCAGGTGGTCCCAATGCGCCATCACCTTCAACTCGGCAGATCAGCTCAAGTGCGCAGCCACCGCTGGCGCCCTCCCGATGCTCTGCTCCCCAGTCATCAGCAACGTGCAAGTTTCCAAGACCCTCATTGACGGCGGCGCAGGGCTCAACGTCCTGTCCGTCGACACGTTCGACAACCTCCAAGTGCCATATGACCAGTTTCAGCCTACCAAGCCTTTCTCAGGAGTGACCGACAGTTCCACCACACTGATAGGGCAGGTCCGCCTCCCTGTCACCTTCGGAGAACGCAAGAATTGCCGCACTGAGCTCATCGACTTCGACGTCGCGCTCATCCGTCTGCCATACAACGCCATCCTTGGGTCTCGAGCCCTGGCCAAGTTCATGGTGGTGACACACCACGGCTAAAACGTCCTCAAGATGCCGGGAAGCGGCGGAATCATCACGGTCCCATGCGAATAAAGAGACGCGGTGTGCTCCCTCGAGCGTGCCTTTCAAGCTGCAGCAATCGACGACCCCGACAGCCAGGGCGAGTGCCCTCCGGAGGCCATCCCCAAGAAGAAGAAGCAGTTGCGCCATGCCGGACCTCGGGAGGGTGGCATCGCAGCTGGAACCTCGTCAGGATCAGCGCCCGCTCTAGGGGCGCCCCACTCCATCGCATAGGAAGGCGCGCCCAGCGCCCTCCTTGGGCAAGGCTCGGGGGCTCTCTTCTGGTGGGCCCCAGACCTCGCCAACATCACGAGGGGGGCGCTCGGGCACCACTTGGAGGCGTGCTTCACGGCACGTTTCCCTCAGAAGGACACAGGGCGAGGAGCGCCCACTGCTCAGGAATTCATCACCAAGACCACTCAGGAACTGCAAAACGCAAGGGCCATGCACGATGACCGCCGCTCACGAGGCGCATCTCCCCATCCAGGCGAGGATGCTCGGCTGCGTGTCCGCATCGACGTCCCAGGGCTCAACAGGGCCGCTTCTCAGGAGCTTTTCTGGCCTTCGCACGTGGGCCGTTGCGAGGGTCCGCCACACAGCTATGTTCGCATGCCTTTCGGTCTGCCGAACGTGTCATCAGCCTATCAGCGCAACCTGCGGCGTGGCTTGGCGGCTCAGGAGGCCAGGCACCATGCCGTCCTGGTAGGGATGGAGACGGTCCTCAGGGAACCACCTGAGCCCCCAGAGCCTCCCGAGGCTCAGGGCCCCGGTGGCTCGTGAGGAGGGATCCCCTCACCGCGTACCTTCAGCTGCACCGACAACCCTTCATCAACAGAACCAGGTGACGTTTTCCAAGTTCATTCAGCTGGGAGCGCCCCTCGGGCTGCATCATTCCCAGGCCGTGTGGGTCCGTCCCTGTGGCATGTATCCCTTTTTACGTCTTTAGCTTACCCTGTTGAAGGCGCCCCTCGGGCTACATCATCCCCAGGCCGCTCGGGCCTGACCCAGTGGCATGTATCTTGCTGCATTTACCCAAGCTGATCTACCTTTCATGCGTAATCTACCTGTGATTATCACCAGCTCGATTGCCACCTGCCACGGGTTCGCCCCTCTCTTATGCAATTCTCTTGCGCGTTAAAAGGGGGGCTCCCGAGCATCGCGACTCAGGAGCTCTTACTGGCTCTCCTGCCCTCACCCCCTGGCCTTGACCACGACATCGCGACCTGGCATACCAGCGGCGGCTGAGCTCGCTCGAGGGCCTAGACCCAAGAACGTAGAGCACTTATACCTAACCGTCTCGCAGGAACACACAGCTATCAAGGACCCAAGACCAGATGCAACCCGCCTTGAGGTAGGGCCTCGTGAGTCCCGCGCTCGCTCACGAGTGCCTAGATACACCTCGTCTAGCCCTGCCGTGCAAGCCACGTGTCAGGGTGGGGCTGTACACGCCCCGGGGGCTCTCCTCATAGGGAGCCCCCTCCCACGCACACGTGGAAGCACCATGCTCCGCGCTGGTCGTCGACACTGCCGAGGAGCGGCTATGCCTGTGCACAAGCAGAAGCACGATGCTCCGCACTGGTGATAAACAACTGAGGGCGGCTTCACGGTCGTACGAACCTCAGGGAGCCTAGAGCTCAACGTCCGGCCTCACCGCAACGCCTCCCCTCGGGAGAGCCGCATGAGGGGGCTGGACACGGGGGCTGCGCTCGGGTCACGCCCAAGCGTACACCACCCAACCAGGTCTCCCGGACCTGGGGGCTGCGCTCGGGTCATGCCCAAGCGTACGCCACCCAACCAGGTCTCCCGGACCTGGTTGTCGCACGCCCCTCCTGAGCCGAGCCTCTGCGAGGGCAAAGGTATAAAGATTGTTTGCACGTCAAGGGGGACTCCTGATCGTGACTCAGGAGCCTAACTGGTCACGTAGCCCTTCACTCCTTGGTCCATCCTGGTCTCCGGTCGGCCCAACGGCGGTTGAGGTATGTGCGGGGCCGGGCTCTGCCGACGTAGAACATTAACCTATCCTCGCGTACTCTTCCTATAAGCTGTTTGCGCGTCAAGGGGGACTCCTGAGCATCGCGACTCAGGAGCCTAACTGGTAACGTAGCCCCTCACTACTTGGTCCGTCCTAGTTTCCGGTCGGCCCAACGGCGGTTGAGGTATGCGCGGGGCCGGGCTCTGCCGACGCAGAACACAAAGCAAATAGGAAGAAAATCGCAAAATCTCAAAGCAAATATTACAAGACATGTTCAGATGGAAGTTTTAACGCCTCCACGAGGCCTGATGCGTATTGCAGGAATGAAACAGGAAAGCAGCCGCCGGTCACCCCTGGACACCGCCATCACCTGCAGAGGGTGCTCCTCCCTTGGTAGCGTCGCCTTCACCTGCACCGCCAGCTGTAGGATCGGTGGCATCACCGGTCGAGGGCGCGAGGACGAAGCCGCGGAACTTCTTCAGTAGGGCCTCCACCTGACCTTTCACGGCTGCGGCGGCGGCGGCCGCACAATGTTCATCAGCTACAAGCTCCAACAGCTCATCGAGACGACCATTGGGGTCACGAAGGTACAGATGGCTGAAGACACGTGTCAGCGCAGCTGAAGAAAGGACATGAGCCTCTGCCTCAGCCATGGGACTGTTGGGGAATGTAGTAATTTCAAAAAAATTCCTACGCACACGCAAGATCATGGTGATGCATAGCAACGAGAGGGGAGAGTGTTGTCCACGTACCCTCGTAGACCAACAGCGGAAGCGTTATCACAACGCGGTTGATGTAGTCGTACGTCTTCACGATCCGACCGATCAAGTACCGAACGCACGGCACCTCCGAAGTTCTACACACGTTCAGCTCGATGACGTTCCTCGAACTCCGATCCAGCCGAGTGTTGAGGGAGAGTTTCGTCAGCACGACGGCGTGGTGACGATGATGATGTTCCACCGACGCAGGGCTTCGCCTAAGCTCCGCGATGGTATTATCGAGGTGTAATCTGGTGGAGGGGGGCACCGCACACGGCTAAAATATCGTATATCAAGTGTTTCCATGGGGTGCCCCCTGCCCCCGTATATAAAGGAGCAAGGGAGGAGGAGGCCGGCCCTAGGAGGGGGCGCACCAAGTGTGGAGTCCTACTAGGACTCCCTAGTCCTAGTAGGATTCCACCTCCCATATGGAATAGGAAAAGAGGAAGGGAAAAAGAGAAGGAAGGAAGGGGCGCCCCCCTTCCCTAGTCCAATTCGGACCAGACCAAGGGGAGGGGTGCGGCCACCCTTGAGGCCCTTTTCCTTCTTTCCCGTATGGCCCAATAAGGCCCAATACGTATTCCCGTAACTCTCCGGTACTCTGAAAAATACCCGAATCACTCGGAACCTTTCCGAAGTCCGAATATAGTCGTCCAATATATCGATCTTTACGTCTCGACCATTTCGAGACTCCTCGTCATGTCCCCGATCTCATCCGGGACTCCGAACTCCTTTGGTAAATCAACATACATAAACTCATAATAAAACTGTCATCGTAACTTTAAGCGTGCGGACCCTTTGGGTTCGAGAACTATGTAGACATGACCGAGACACGTCTCCGGTCAATAACCAATAGCGGGACCTGGATGCCCATATTGGCTCCCACATATTCTACGAAGATCTTTATCGGTCAGACCGCATAACAACATACGTTGTTCCCTTTATCATCGGTATGTTACTTGCCCGAGATTCGATCGTCGGTATCTCGATACCTAGTTCAATCTCGTTACCGGCAAGTCTCTTTACTCGTTCCGTAATACATCATCCCGAAACTAACTCATTAGTCACAATGCTTGCAAGGCTTATAGTGATGTGCATTACCGAGTGGGCCTAGAGATACCTCTCCGACAATCGGAGTGACAAATCCTAATCTCGAAATATGCCAACCCAACAAGTACCTTTGGAGACACCTGTAGAGCACCTTTATAATCACCCAGTTACGTTGTGACGTTTGGTAGCACACAAAGTGTTCCTCCGGTAAACGGGAGTTGCATAATCTCATAGTCATAGGAACATGTATAAGTAATGAAGAAAGCAATAGCAACATACTAAACGATCGGGTGCTAAGCTAACGGAATAGGTCCAGTCAATCACGTCATTCTCCCAATGAGGTGATCCCGTTAATCAAATGACAACTCATGTCTATGGCTAGGAAACATAACCATCTTTGATTAACGAGCTAGTCAAGTAGAGGCATACTAGTGACACTCTGTTTGTCTATGTATTCACACATGTATTATGTTTCCGGTTAATACAATTCTAGCATGAATAATAGACATTTATCATGATATAAGGAAATATATAATACTTTATTATTGCCTCTAGGGCATATTTCCTTCAGTCTCCCACTTGCACTAGAGTCAATAATCTAGTTCACATCGCCATGTGATTTAACATCAATAATTCACATCACCATGTGATTAACACCCATAGTTCACATCTCTATGTGACCAACACTCAAAGGGTTTACTAGAGTCAATAATCTAGTTCACATCGCTATGTGATTAACACCCAAAGAGTAGTAAGGTGTGATCATGTTTTGATTGTGAGATAATTTTAGTCAACGGGTCTGTCATATTCAGATCCGTAAGTATTTTGCAAATTTCTATGTCTACAATGCTCTGCACGGAGCTACTCTAGCTAATTGGTCCCACTTTCAATATGTATCTAGACCAAGACTTAGAGTCATCTAGATTTAGTGTCAAAACTTGCATCGACGTAACCCTTTACGACGAACCTTTTGTCACTTCCATAATCGAGAAACATATCCTTATTCCACTAAGGATAATTTTGACCGCTGTCCAGTGATCTACTCCTAGATCACTATTGTACTCCCTTGCCAAAATCAGTGTAGGGTATACAATAGATCTTGTACACAACATGGCATACTTTATAGAACCTATGGCCAAGGCATAGGGAATGACTTTCATTCTCTTTCTATCTTCTGCCGTGGTCGGGCTTTGAGTCTTACTCAATTTCACACCATGTAACACAGGCAAGAAACTCTTTTCTTTGACTGTTCTATTTTGAACTACTTCAAAATCTTGTTAAGGTATGTACTCATTGAAAAACTTATTAAACGTCTTCATCTATCTCTATAGATCTTGATGCTCAATATGTAAGCAGCTTCACCGAGGTCTTTGTTTGAAAAACTTCTTTCAAATACTCCTTTATGCTTTGCAGAATAATTCTACATTATTTCCGATCAACAATATGTCATTCACATATACTTATCAGAAATGTTGTAGTGCTCCCACTCACTTTCTTGTAAATACAGGCTTCACCGCAAATCTGTATAACACTATATCCTTTGATCAACTTATCAAAGTGTATATTCCAACTCCGAGATGCTTGCACCAGTCCATAGATGGATCGCTGGAGCTTGCATATTTTGTTAGCACTTTTAGGATTGACAAAACCTCTTGGTTGCATCATATACAACTCTTCTTTAATAAATCCATTAAGGAATGTAGTTTTGTTTATCCATTTGCCAGATTTCATAAAATGCGGCAATTGCTAACATGATTCAGACAGATTTAAGCATAGATACGAGTGAGAAACTCTCATCCTAGTCAACACCTTGAACTTGTCGAAAACCTTTTTGCGACAATTCTAGATTTGTAGATAGTAACACTACTATCACTGTCTTCCTCTTGAAGATCCATTTAATCTCAATGGCTCGCCGATCATTGGGCAAGTCAATCAAAGTCCACACTTTGTTCTCATACATGGATCTCATCTCAGATTTCATGGCCTCAAGCCATTTTGCGGAATCTGGGCTCACCATCGCTTCTTCATAGTTCGTAGGTTCGTCATGGTCTAGTAACATAACCTCCAGAACAGGATTACCGTACCACTCTGGTGCGGATCTTACTCTGGTTTACCTACGAGGTTTGGTAGTAACTTGATCTGAAGTTACATGATCATCATCATCAACTTCCTCACTAATTTGTGTAGAAGTCACAGGAACAGATTTCTGTGATGAACTACTTTCCAATAAGGGAGCAGGTACAGTTACCTCATCAAGTTCTACTTTCCTCCCACTCACTTCTTTCGAGAGAAACTCCTTCTCTGGAAAGGATCCATACTAAGCAACGAATGTCTTGCCTTCGGATCTGTGATAGAAGGTGTACCCAACTGTCTCCTTTGGGTATCCTATGAAGACACATTTCTCCGATTTGGGTTTGAGCTTATCAGGATGAAACTTTTTCACATAAGCATCGCAACCCCAAACTTTAAGAAACGACAAATTTGGTTTCTTGCCAAACCACAGTTCATAAGATGTCGTCTCAACGGATTTAGAAGGTGCCCTATTTAACGTGAATGTAGCTGTCTCTAATGCATAACCCCAAAAACGATAGTGATAGATCGGTAAGGGACATCATATATCGCACTATATCTAATAAAGTACGGTTACGATGTTCGGACACACCATTACACTGTGGTGTTCCAGGTGGCGTGAGTAGTGAAACTATTTCACATTGTTTTAACTGAAGGCCAAACTCGTAACTCAAATATTTTACCTCTGCGATCATATCGTAGAAACTTTTATTTTCTTGTTACGATGATTCTCCACTTTCACTCTGAAATTCTTTGAACTTTTCAAATGTTTCAGACTTGTGTTTCATCAAGTAGATATACCCATATCTGCTCAAATCATCTGTGAAGGTCAGAAAATAATGATACCTGCTACGAGCCTCGATATTCATCGGACCACATACATCTGTATGTATGATTTCCAACAAATCTGTTGCTCTCTCCATAGTTCCGGAGAACGGCGTTTCAGTCATCTTGCCCATGAGGCACGGTTCGCAAGCATCAAGTGATTCATAATCAAGTGATTCCAAAATCCCATCAGTATGGAGTTTCTTCATGCGCTTTACACCAATATGACCTAAACGGCAGTGCCACAAATAAGTTGCACTATCATTATTAACTTTGCATCTTTTGGCTTCATTATTATGATTATGTGTATCACTACGATCGAGATCCAACAAACCATTTTCGTTGCTGTGTATGACCATAGAAGGTTTTTATTCATGTAAACAGAACAACAATTGTTCTCTAACTTAAATGAATAACCGTATTGCAATAAACATGATCAAATCATATTTATGCTCAACGCAAACACCAAATAACACTTATTTAGTTTCAACACTAATCCCGAAAGTACAGGGAGTGTGCGATGATGATCATATCAATCTTGAAACTACTTCCAACACACATCATCACCTCGCCTTTTACTAGTCTCTGTTTATTCTGCAACTCCCGTTTTCGAGTTACTACTCTTTAGCAACTGAACCAGTATCAATTACCGAGGGGTTGCTATAAACACTAGTAAAGTACACATCAATAATCTGTATATCAAATATACCTTTGTTCACTTTTACTAGTCTCTGTTTATTCTGCAACTCCCGTTTCGAGTTACTACTCTTAGCAACTGAACCAGTATCAATTACCGAGGGGTTGTTATAAACACTAGTAAAGTACACATCAATCTTATCGACCAAATAGTTGGGGTAGTTCCGCTTCCAGTGACCAGTCCCTTTGCAGTAGAAGCACTTAGTCTCAGGCTTAGGACCAGACTTAGGCTTCTTCACTTGAGCAGCAACTTGCTTGCCGTTCTTCTTGAAGTTCCCCTTCTTCCCTTTGCCCTTTTCTTGAAACTAGTGGTCTCGTCAACCATCAACACTTGATGTTTTTCTTGATTTCTACCTTCGTCGATTTTAGCATCACGAAGAGCTCGGGAATTACTTTCGTCATCCCTTGCATACTATAGTTCATCACGAAGTTCTACTAACTTGGTGATGGTGACTAGAGAATTCTGTCAATCACTATTTTATCTGGAAGATAAACTCCCACTTGATTCAAGCGATTGTAGTACCCAGACAATCTGAGCACATGCTCACTAGTTGAGCGATTCTCCTCCATATTTTAGCTATAGAACTTGTTGGAGACTTCATATCTCTCAACTCGGGTATTTGCTTGAAATATTAACTTCAACTCCTGGAACATCTTATATGGTCCTTGACGTTCAAAACGTCTTTGAAGTCCCGATTCTAAGCCGTTAAGCATGGTGCACTAACTATCAAGTAGTCATCATATTGAGCTAGCCAAACGTTCATAACGTCTGCATCTGCTCCTGCAATAGGTCTGTCACCTAGCGGTGCATTAAGGACATAATTCTTCTGTGCAGCAATGAGGACAATCCTCAGATCACGGATCCAATCCGCATCTTTGCTACTAACATCTTTCAACATAATTTTCTCTAGGAACATATCAAAAATAAATACAGGGAAGCAACAACGCGAGCTATTGATCTATAACATAATTTGCAAAAATACTATCAGGACTAAGTTCATGATAAATTTAAGTTTAATTAATCATATTACTTAAGAACTCCCACTTAGATAGACATCCCTCTAATCATCTAAGTGATTGCGTGATCCAAAGCAACTAAACCATGTCCGATTAACACATGAGATGGAGTAGTCTCAATGGTGAACATCACTATGTTGATCATATCTTCTATATGATTCACGCTCGACCTTTCGGTCTCTGTGTTCCGAGGCCATATCTGTACATATGCTAGGCTCGTCAAGTTTAACCTGAGTATTCCGCGTGTGCAACTGTTTTGCGCCCGTTGTATTTATCACACCCGATTAACACGTGGTGTCTCAGCACGAAGAACTTTGGCAACGGTGCATACTCAGGGAGAACACTTTTATCTTGAAATTTTAGTGAGAGATCATCTTATAATGCTACCGTCAATCAAAGCAAAATAAGATGCATAAAGGATTAACATCACATGCAATCAATATAAGTGATATGATATGGCCATCATCATCTTGTGCTTGTGATCTCCATCTCCGAAGCACCGTGCTCGTGATCTCCATCTCCGAAGCACCGTCATGATCACCATCATCACCGGCACGACACCTTGATCTCCATCGTAGTATCGTTGTCGTCTCGCCAACTTCTTGCTTTTACGACTATCGCTACCGCTTAGTGATAAAGTAAAACTATTACATGGCGATTGCATCTCATACAATAAAGCGACAACCATATGGCTCCTGCCAGTTGCCGATAACTCGGTTACAAAACATGATCATCTCATACAACACATTATATCACATCATGTCTTGACCATATCACATCACAACATGCCCTGCAAAAACAAGTTAGACGTCCTCTACTTTGTTGTTGCATGTTTTACGTGGCTGCTACGGGCTTAGCAAGAACCGTTCTTACCTACGCATCAAAACCAAAACGATAGTTTCTCAAATTGGTGCTGTTTTAACCTTCGCAAGGACCGGGCGCAGCCACACTCGGTTCAACTAAAGTGAGAGAGACAGACACCCGCCAGTCACCTTTAAGCAACGAGTGCTCCGAACGGTGAAACCAGTCTCGCGTAAGAGTACGCGTAATGTCGGTCCGGGCCGCTTCATCTCACAATACCGCTGAACCAAAGTATGACATGCTGGTAAGCAGTATGACTTATATCGCCCACAACTCACTTGTGTTCTACTCGTGCATAGCATCAACGCATAAAACCAGGCTCGGATGCCACTATTGGGGAACGTAGTAATTTCAAAAAAATTCCTACGCACACGCAAGATCATGGTGATGCATAACAACGAGAGGGGAGAGTGTTGTCCACGTACCCTCGTAGACCAACAGCGGAAGCGTTATCACAACGCGGTTGATGTAGTCGTACGTCTTCACGATCCGACCGATCAAGTACCGAACACACGACACCTCCGAAGTTCTACACACGTTCAGCTCGATGACGTCCCTCGAACTCCGATCCAGCCGAGTGTTGAGGGAGAGTTTCGTCAGCACGACGGCGTGGTGACGATGATGATGTTCCACCAACGCAGGGCTTCGCCTAAGCTCCGCGACGGTATTATCGAGGTGTAATCTGGTGGAGGGGGGCACCGCACACGGCTAAAATATCGTATATCAAGTGTGTCCATGGGGTGCCCCCTGCCCCCGTATATCAAGGAGCAAGGGAGGAGGAGGCCGGCCCTAGGAGGGGGTGCACCAAGTGTGGAGTCCTACTAGGACTCCCTAGTCCTAGTAGGATTCCACCTCCCATATGGAATAGGAAAAGAGGAAGGGAAAAAGAGAAGGAAGGAAGGGGCGCCCCCCTTCCCTAGTCCAATTCGGACCAGACCAAGGGGAGGGGTGCGGCCACCCTTGAGGCCCTTTTCCTTCTTTCCCGTATGGCCCAATAAGGCCCAATACGTATTCCCGTAACTCTCCGGTACTCCGAAAAATACCCGAATCACTCGGAACCTTTCCGAAGTCCGAATATAGTCGTCCAATATATCGATCTTTACGTCTTGACCATTTCGAGACTCCTCGTCATGTCCCCGATCTCATCCGGGACTCCGAACTCCTTCGTTACATCAACATACATAAACTCATAATAAAACTGTCATCGTAACTTTAAGCGTGCGGACCCTTTGGGTTCGAGAACTATGTAGACATGACCGAGACACCTCTCCGTTCTATAACCAATAGCGGGACCTGGATGCCCATATTGGCTCCCACATATTCTACGAAGATCTTTATCGGTCAGACCGCATAACAACATACGTTGTTCCCTTTGTCATCGGTATGTTACTTGCCCGAGATTCGATCGTCGGTATCTCGATACCTAGTTCAATCTCGTTACCGGCAAGTCTCTTTACTCGTTCCATAATACATCATCCCGCAACTAACTCATTAGTCACAATGCTTGCAAGGCTTATAGTGATGTGCATTACCGAGTGGGCCCAGAGATACCTCTCCGACAATCGGAGTGACAAATCCTAATCTCGAAATACGCCAACCCAACAAGTACCTTTGGAGACACCTGTAGAGCACCTTTATAATCACCCAGTTACGTTGTGATGTTTGGTAGCACACAAAGTGTTCCTCCGGTAAACGGGAGTTGCATAATCTCATAGTCATAGGAACATGTATAAGTCATGAAGAAAGCAATAGCAACATACTAAACGATCGGGTGCTAAGCTAACAGAATGGGTCAAGTCAATCACGTCATTCTCCCAATGAGGTGATCCCGTTAATCAAATGACAACTCATGTCTATGGCTAGGAAACATAACCATCTTTGATTAACGAGCTAGTCAAGTAGAGGCATTAGTGACACTCTGTTTGTCTATGTATTCACACATGTATTATGTTTCCGGTTAATACAATTCTAGCATGAATAATAAACATTTATCATGATATAAGGAAATATATAATACTTTATTATTGCCTCTAGGGCATATTTCCTTCAGGGACCGATGCCCTCCACGACTTCCTCAAGCGCCTTCACCAAGTGGGGAAGTAGCTGAGCAGGGCCATCCTCGTCGGTGGTCAGTTGCTTCTCCAGGCCCTTCTCATACAGTGACTTCAGGGCCACGCTGGACCTCTTCTCAAGAAGCGAAAAGGCCACGCGGTATTCGGCCAGGACCCTCGCCTTGGCGTCGAGCTCGGCCTCCCTCGCCTTCGCCTTCTGCTCTAGCTCCTCCAGTCGGCTGCGCTCCACGGCCTGCGCCTTCGTCAGCTCCCCCAGCTCGGCATCGCGGCCCTTGATGGCGTCCTCTCGAGCCTTCATCTCCTCCTCCTTCGCTTTGCGGTCACGTGCTTATTTTTCGCGCTCGTCGCGCAGGCTCTCCAACTCGCCTTCTAGCTTTCGGCAGCGATCGTGGGCGGCCTCGGCATCCTTCAGCGCCGCCTCGCGATCGGCCGCAGCGTTGGCGGCGGCCTGCTTCTCCTTCTCGGAGGCCGCCGCAGCCTGGCTCAGCGACGCTCGAACCACCGAGTCAGAGTGAAGGCAGCCTGAAGCCAGCTCCAAGCGCCCGGCCACTAGACGCGGGTCCGCGCTCAGGAGATCCTCCCGCAGCTGGGCCATCTCCGAAAGGGCGTGCTCCAAGACGACAGAGGAAGCGGAAGAACCTGGGGCCAGGAGCGCGGCAGAAGGAGGGAGCGACGTCGTTACCTGGGCATGGGAGATCAAGGGCTCCAGAGCCTTTGGGACCTCATCAGCCGAGCCAGGTGCCGGCACTTCTGGAGCCAGCGGGGCCATGGGGGCTGACTCCTCCTGATGATGTCTCCCTTGGCCTCGCGAGGGCGACCGGGCTCGGGAGGTGCGAGTACTGCCACCTCCTTTCTTCGCTGAGGGGGGCGCGGCTGCTGTGTCCTCCTTCTGTTTCTTCGCCGAAGGCACCGACCTGATCAACCAAGGGTGAACGTCAGGAAATAGCAAGGATAAGTAGAAGCAAGGCGAAGCTTGAAACACTTACTGATCCACCGCGACATAGTCCACTTTCCGCTTGGGGAGCCTGAAACCTGAAAGTGTCGGTGCCTGAGGAGTAGGCGCACGGGCTCCAGGAGCAGAAGACGGCGCAGCAGAAGGACTGGAGGCGGTTCCAGGTGGTGTCAAGGTGGAGGCAGCATCCCGGAGATCAGTGACGACCTGCTCCATGTCGGGATGACGGGCGGTTCTCCCTCCTCTTGGCGGGCATCGACCTCGGCGTCGTCAGGAAGGGCGCGGAGGATCTCGGCCTTGCTCAAGGGAGAGGTCTCCCCCATTTCCTCGGGGGTCGCCTCCGAGTCCACCTCCTCTTCCTCCATCCCGCGGGACTCGTCAGAAGATAGCTCCACCGGCTTCGGCGCCGCAGGACCTCCAGAGGGCGTGGGCGGCACCAGCCCGCGCGCATCGAAGGTTGGCCTGGAGACCACGATTGGCTCCCAGTCCTTACGATGGAACAAAGGAGTGAAGGCGCTCGGCGGGTACTCCTGGTTGTCCCCAACCAGGAGGCACATGACAGCAGTCAGCTCATCGTCAGGCAGGGCCCCCGGCCTCAGGTGGATCTTGTCTTCTTCATCTCCAAGCCTCCACAAGGGGCGTGCACGCGACTGGAGCGGGGTGATGCGCAACATCAGGAATTCCCTCAGGAGCATGACCCCTGTGACCTTCGCCGCCTTCGCGTTGCCCGGCTTCAGGTTGGTCTGCATCTGCGCCAACACCGACGACGCCTTCTCGTCAGCGAGCTCTGCACGAGGCCACCCCTTGTTACACTGGGGTGCCTCCGTCGGCAATGCCAAGCGCGGGTGGACGCACTTGGCGTCCATCATGACCCATTTGGCCGGGATGTTGTCAACGCTCTTCCCGTTGTTCGAGATCGAGTTAGCCTTGCCGGATGCGACAAAATTGGTGCACCCGGAGATGTGACCATCGCTGATGCGAAGAAAGGAGAAGTGGCGCAGAAGAGCCACGGACGACATCACGCCCAGATACGCCTCGCAATAGTAGGCGAAGATGGACAAGAGGACGATAGAGTTGGGATGGAGATGCAGCGCCTGCAGCCCGAAGTGGTCGAGGACCTCAAAAAAGAAATCAGAAAAGGGGGGCACCAACCCAGCAGTGATGCTGCTCGTGAAGAAGGGGAAGAAGGTGCTTCCCTCAGGCTCTGGCACGTCGGAGGCAAGCCGGAGCTCCGTCTTCCCCCCTCGTTGCTCTCGCCCACCGTCAGCAAGCGCGTGGCGGAAGGCTCTTCTCCGTGATGTTGGGGGCTTCAAGAGCTGGCTCATACCAAGCCGGCGAGGCGGAGGGCTTGACCTTGCGCGCCGCCATAGGTTGCAGATGCGGAGCAAGATTGGAGCAGATCTAGAGGTATCGGCAGCGAGGAGCGGAAAAGGGGATCTGAGGCAAGGCGAAAGGGAACAGTGAAGGCAAGCGCTGTCCGCGCCAGTCTTTTGTCAAGTCGAGCAGTTGCCGAGGCAACGTGGGGAAGCGGAGACACCCACGTCCAATCAACCGCCACGAGTCGACCAAGGCCGCAGGCTTTTGGGGCCCGCGGTGCTCCGCACTTGACCTTTGGCTTCGCCTCGAAGCCAAGCCCGAGTGCGCCTTGGGCCCGAGGGCTACTGTCGGTGTTCTAGGAACGGGGTCCCCAGACTTGCCTGCCTGCGGCCCACGGCATGGCTGTGCTAGCAGGCCTGTATGGCCCATCTTCGTCGACAAGGCATTCAAGACCCTCGCGAGGGGCCAAGCCTCGCGAGGCGGATGACGCAACACCTCCTTAGGAGCGGCCTCACCAGGCTGCCTCGCGAGGAGCAGAGAAATCAAGGCAGGGCAAACCTCGCGAGGCTCTCGTGACGTGAGCCATGATGATCAAGATCAGGCGGGCGCCACGCAGGCGCCAGCGCGCGCAACGTCCTTGTTTCCTCTTTGGTGCTAAGGAGGCAAGCGCAGGCGCGGAGTACCGAGGCATCAAGCAAAGGTTTCCATATCAGTGCAACATGACCAAGACCAGCAGGACGGAGGTCACCATGGAGCCCAAGACCGCGTCATCACCAGAGCCTTTCGCAGGCGATGACCGCTTTTGTCAGGATAAGCTGTACTAGCTGTCCCCTTTCAAATTGGCCGTTGTTGGCTCCCTTCCCGCTCAATATTTGGGGAGAGGACCAGGGCCTATATAAGTATGGCTAGCCACCACAGTAGAGGCATCAGATTGGGGGATCGATTCCACCTCCCATCCTCACATCCACGAGCTCGCAGAGCACAAGAACACCTCAACCTCAGGAGGGTGTTCTTCCCTTTGTACTGTTCATCATTAGCCCAAGAGGCAATCCACCACCACCACACTGGAGTAGGGTATTACACCACAACGGTGACCCGAACTAGTATAAATGTTGTGTCTTTGTGTTGTGAGTTCGTCGAGTTCGTCCGCGAGATCTTAGCGAGCTAGGGCGTAGATCGATAGGGAGGAAATCTCCGCGCGCACCCCAGTGTTCGAACCTTGAGGGTTTTGCCGGAACCCGTGATCTGACAGTAACTGGCCTTTAGTGAAATCAGGGGCGAATGCGCTAGAGACTACTTGCGGGCACGTGCAAAGAGGTGTGAGGACACAACTTATTACTTTGAAAACTCACATGACGAAGAACTGTATCGAGTGATCTTAGAGGCTTCCAAGATCCCTGGAAGGTTCTCCAGGAACTCAGGGCCATGTGACAATCTGTCCGATGCTCTGGAAACAAGAGAGCCCCCTGGCCGTGCAAGGGGTATAGGTGTTAATGTCCCACACAAGAGGGCTTTCACACTCAGCAAAGAAGAGAGGCTCATGATGAAAAAAGAGAGGAGTGAAATGAAGCAGAATGAATTGTATGAAAGGTTGAGGAAGGACTTTGATCCGGCTGTTCGAAAGGATATTGAGGAGTCAATGATGATGCAGAAGACTCTAACACTGACAGATAGCCAGCAGATGGGAGGGGAGGCGGGCATGGAGGATGCTGCTTATTGTGCGACAACACCGCATAGGAGTAGCTATGCATCAGCTGACCCCAGCGACACTGAGATTGCAGCTGCTCATGATGATGTTATATCTGATCTATCTAGAATGAAAGACAGACTGAAGGGCATGCTTACACATTATGAAGGTACTTTAAAATGTGCAACAACCTCGGTTTGCCCACCCTTCTTGGAAGAGGGCCTCTTGTTGGACAATGTGCCATTGAAGCCAGGCTGTGTGAAGTGCTACGTGACTGAAGTAAAGCCTAGATTCAATGAATTTGCCCTGAAGAATGTCCTAGGAGACTTTGATGAGCAAAGGACATTGGGAGAAACAATGTTACATCATATCCAGTGGCCACGAAAGGAAATAGAGTTCATCGATGAGATCCCTGAAGCCCCACCAAGAGCAACCAATGTCGCCCCTCAACTGGTGACGCTCTCCTTGCCATAGCAGCTCTCACATGCTTCCCCCAAAGAACCTAATACTCATAATCCGACGGTTGATGCATCAACCTGTGATCAGCCGGCCCGTTGTGCCGTACAGGCCATGTCATCCTCCGCCCCAGAGCAGCCAGTGGCAAGGTCTACAACTGCTGAAGACGCACCACCGGTTCAGATGCCGGCCTCTCAAGCAGTGGGGGAGACCCAGCTACAGCACATGCTCAGCGGGCCAACCTGGTGGAACAGACTGCTAAGCAATCTGATGCTTCGGAACCACCTGCTAAACAGTCTGTAGGTCCAAAACCGACTGCTCATCAGTCCGTCGGTCCACAGTTGCGTGATCAGCATACCAATGCGTCAGCACTTCCTACTCAGCAAACCAACACGTTGGCACGGCCTCCTCAACACACCGACAAGTTGGCACCACCTGCGCAGAAACCCGACATAGCTTCAACGCATGGTCAGCAGTCCGATGCCTCTGCTCCTACAGCCCAGCAGTCCGTCACTGCAGCACCGCTAGCTCAGTGGTCCCACATAGATAAACCATCGGCTAAGCGGTCCGTTGAAGCTTCACCGTCTGCTCGGCGGTCTACCTTGCAACCAACCAGACGTTCTGCCAGAAATGCTTCAAGTACCAAGAAGGGAGCGGCCAAAATGCTACACCCGAGAGGAAGCGCGGCAGGAGAGCGAAGAGGAAAGAGAACGATTGCCTCTTACTTAAAGCACTCATCGCCCATAACCAAATTAATAGCAGGTTGTTCGAATCGGGGAGTAATATTATTTCTGACGGCATGAATGATGAAGAAGTAGAGTTGTTGCTTGCTAAATGTAAAGCAGTCGTACTTGAAGCACGCAACTACGTCCATGGACAGCCATTTCTTGTTGGCGATACTTTGATGAGTGCAGCTCCAGTTGCCGCGAGTTACATGAATATTGCATGGATCTAATGTCAGCAGGTCATCATGGTTTGCTAGTCCACTACAATAGAGATCATTTTCGACACGATGCTGGTTCCATCAATGTGAGTTTCAAGGACTTACATCTCTTCTTCAACTTCAACGAGCTCGATGCCACTCTTGTTAGATGCCTGATTTTGTAAGTACTTAACAAACTCTGATCAACTTCTCCATACAAGGCTGTAAATGATAAATAGCTAACTGCATTTTATTCCTCTCAGAGGATTGAACACGCAGAGAAGAAAAAGGCAGAGTGTGTATTTCATAGATCCTACATTAGCAAATGGCACAACATTAGATGGTAAGGACCTACGGGACTGGGCCATTAACACGGTTGTCTGTCTCTTTGAAAATACGTCCCATGCAGAATCATTTCTCTGGCCATATCATGAATGGTAAGTCAAGTAAACAACCACGCATACACTGATTGTCTTTCAGATTTCGACATAATTCGTAAGTTCATGGCTTTCTTAATATGTAGCGATCACTGGATACTGGTATTCATTTTTCCAAACAAGAACACAGTTTACTACATGGATTCTCTCAGAGAGTCAACAAACGCTCAGGATCTGATGCATCTTCAGTAATTCATGGATACGTATTGAATTCTATGATGTTGAAATTAATTTGCATTCATATCTGGTTCAATAATTGATGTTGTCAAAATTCAGCTTCATTTGTAGTGTGCTCGCATTGTGTAAAACTAAACCAGGGAACCTGTTCAAGAGGGAACTAGCTTTGCAGCACAAGATCGTTTCTCCGGTAACACACCCAAATCCGTTATTTTCGGAAAATTTATCTAATAGTCTGTAAATACCTTTTCTTACGCTAGTCAAATGTTCAAGCTTCTAAATAAACTTGTTTCTATTTTTTTCCAAAGAAAAAATAATACATCTAACACCGGTTAGGTTGTTCCTAACAAGACAAATACATGACTAATTCTGTACAAAAAAATTCAGTGTCCTCAGCAACAAGCATGGACCAACCTTTGTGGATACTATGTTTGCAGACACATGATCTCCATCAGCAAATCTGCTGATAGTTGTGACGATCCTCGCGAATTAGTACTAGTAAGTCTATCTTAATTAATATCTTCCACTCCACTCATATGGCATATTCTGATCTTAAAAATACTGCAGCTCATTTAGAACCGAGGACCCCTGAACCGCTCCCGGCTAGTGAATTGTTGATGGTTCAGAGATTTATCAGCGACTTCTTCCTGAATCACTACATCAATCCCACTGGTGAGATAATGAAGATTTCAGCATGCATTCTCCTGAAACATTGAGTAAGAGTTAGCCGCTAAACATATTCGCATGGATCCATTGTTTTCCATCTGATGAGGTCTTCGTATTTCGTGCACTATGATTAATTATGTAATGCATATATGTGTGGACAAATCATTGGAATTTAGCTACCATATGATCGATTGCAATTGTTGTGAAATTTGATGAATGTTCTTCCTGTGGACACTATTTGTTCAATTGAATATTGAGGTGAATTTGCTTTTTACATGCCGATTCAAAACGGGATATTTTTGTTTTAACCTGGCAATTGGTCCGCACACGGTTCGACTAAATGAGTGTGTGCGATCCACATCGGAAAGCATACGTAAATCATAGTTGAACCGTCGGGGATACACAGCAGATCGCAAACGATTTGCAGCGCTACTACGTGTGCGTAGGGTCTCCGGAACCGTTTGTGATATCACGGTATCGCACATGAGAGCTTGGAGTAAACCGTGCCCAATGTAAAATACAGTCCCAGTCGTAATTTTTTCAGCAAACGTGTGGGATCCCAAACGAAAAGCACATGTCACTCTTGCCGCAACCGTCGGCGATACACAACAAATCACAAACGGTCTGCAGCACTTGTATGTGTGTGACGGGGCTCCTGAACCGTTTGTGATAGAACATTATCGCACACGGTAATTGCTGGGAAACATGTGCGATGGAATCTTGCATGGTAGTCGGGTTCCGCAGAAAACACGTGTGCGATGGGGCACATATCGCACATAGTTCATATGTTGGCTCGTGTGCCTTACATACTGTTTCCCAAATGGTTCATTACGACACACCGTTTGGTTTCACTGTGTCATTAGAAACGTTTAATCACTGATCCCACACGTGCGAAAGAATTTAGTGTGTGCTGCATCGCACACCATTACACTTTGCAAGGCCTCTAGATCATGGCTCCATATCCCCGACGGTTTCTGGGTCATGTGGGAAGGACCCCCTATCGCCCACACTCACTTGGCGACGGTTCCAAATACCAGTGACATATTCCTTCGACTATGAGATTATGCAACTCCTGGATATCGGAGGAATGCCTTGTGTGCTATCAAACGTCACAACGTAACTGGGTGATTATAACGATGCTCTACAGGTATCTCCGAAGGTGTTTGTTGAGTTGGCATAGATCTAGATTAGGATTTGTCACTCCGAGTATCGGAGAGGTATCTCTGGGCCCTCTTGGTAATACACATCATAAGCTTGCAAGCAAGGGACTAAGGAGTCAGTCATGAGGTGATGTATTATGGAACGAGTAAAGAGACTTGCTAGTAGCGAGATTGAACTAGGTATGAAGATACCGACGATCGAATCTTGGGCAAGTAACATACCGATGGACAAAGGGAATTACGTATTGTCATAATGGTTCGACCAATAAAGATCTTCGTATAATATGTTGGAGAGAATATGGGCATCCAGGTTCCGCTATTGGTTATTGACCGGAGAGGTGTCTCGGTCATGTCTACATAGTTATCGAACCCGTAGGGTCCGCACGCTTAACGTTCGATGACGATATAATATTATATGAGTTATGTGATTTGGTGACCGAATGTTATTGGGAGTCCCGGATGAGATCACGGACATGACGAGGAGTATCAAAATGGTTGAGAGGTAAAGATTGATATATAGGACGATGGTATTCAGACACCGGAAGCGTTTCGGGGGGTACCAGGTACTTATCGGGTCACCGGAAGGGGTTCCGGGCACCCCCGACAAAAGATATGGGCCTTATGGGCCAAGAGGGGAAACGCACCAGCCACAAGCGGCTGGTTCGCCCCCCATATGGGCCGGCCTAGGAGGAGAAGGAAAGAGGGGAAGGGAAAGGAAAGAGTGGAATAGGATTCCCCCTTCCTTTCCTCTCCCCTCTCCTTCCTTCCCCCTCCGACAAATATGGCAAGGGGGCGCGCGGCTTGAGAGGGACTCCAAGTAGGATTCCTCCTACTT
Source organism: Aegilops tauschii subsp. strangulata (assembly GCF_002575655.3). Classification (NCBI taxonomy): domain Eukaryota; kingdom Viridiplantae; phylum Streptophyta; class Magnoliopsida; order Poales; family Poaceae; genus Aegilops; species Aegilops tauschii. The sequence goes on along the minus strand of NC_053037.3, from coordinate 382,917,958 downwards.
GGGGCGCCTCCTGGCAGCCTTCCCTCTCCCTCCCACCTATATATATGTGGGGGAGGGGCGCCCTAGCACACCCCAGACAATTGCCTAGCCGTGTGCGGTGCCCCCCTCCACCGTTTCCAACCCTAGTCATATTTTTATAGTGCTTAGGCGAAGCCCTGCGAGGATCACTTCATCATCACCGTCACCACGCCGTCGTGCTGACGGAACTCATCTACTACCTCGACGTCTTGCTGGATCAAGAAGGCGAGGGACGTCACCGAGCTAAACATGTGAAGAACGCAGAGGTGTCATGTGTTCGGTACTTGATCGGTTGAAGCGCGAAGAAGTTCAACTACATCAACCGCGTTGTGAAACGCTTCCGCTTACGGTCTACCAGGGTACATAGACACACTCTCCCCCTCATTGCTATGCATCTCCTAGATAGATCTTACGTGTGCGTTGAATTATTTTGTTTTCCATGCAACGTTTCCCGACACCTTTATGCTCACCCAGTTAGGAAGTGACATTTGAAAGCACACATAAAATTCCTCCGTATCCGGGAGTGGCATGATCTCATGGCCTAAGGAACTGATACTTGACATGAAGAAAGTTGTAGCAAATAACTAAATGATATGATGCTAAGCTTATGGTTGGGTCTATCCATTACATCATTCTCCTAATGATGTGATAGAGGCTAGGTTGTCCCGTCTTTCGATGAGATGGTGGCTATCATTTTTGGTGGAGTAGACTTCGATGATTCGATTACCAATGTGTGAGGACGTCGCGCCTTATCAATCGCTGAACCAACTCTGAGAGGTTATTGACCACACCAGAGCTCGATCAACCTAACCATGAGGGTCTGTTTCCTGCACGCAAATGAAGAACAAGCAAGAAATTGAAATTGCAATCTAGATATTGCGAATATAAGAGGAAAACTTTATTAATGAAGGTGGGGTTCTTTGACGTCTTTGTCTGGTCATAGAACACAAACGAAGTACGCGAAGTTGGAGCTATGGTGAACTTTTAATCTAAACAAAACCCAAATTCTAAATACTGCCTTAAGGGCTGTATTTGTAGGGGGGAGGGGATTTTGTCCCCCCACCCCTACAAAGGTGGGACTAAAACATCTCCTGAGTCATTTCCCCTACAATAAGGACTCTAAAAATAGCCTATAAGTAGTATTTCGAAATTACATGGGCCTGGCACAAAAATAGGTGGCGCAACACCTATATTAAGCTATCTGAAATTTATGAAATGGCATCTTGTATATTTCGCCCATGTCCTTGTACGTCATCATGGTGGCTCCGAAGTGCTGGAAACTCCACCAGAAACTCCGTTCTTCTTCTCCTTGCGCATGCCATCATCTCCATGCTTGATCATGCTCCAATGTTCATCCTTCTTGTCCAAGCTAGGCCCTTCATTTGTAAGGAAAACAAACGCATCCAATTTAGACAACATCATATTCTCATGGACATTAGAATCATTACCAAGCAACGAAAGTACCTGGTCATTTAATTGGCGTGCGTAAGCTTGAGTAATTGGTCCCATGTAAGTAACAACAGGGATTGTGGGTGTAAATGTGGCAGTGATGTCCTCATCATGATGTGATCGCATTATCAAATGACAACTCGTGTCTATGGTTAGGAAACCTTAACCATTTTTTATCAACAAGCTAGTCCAGTAGAGGCTTATTAGGGACATAGTATAGTTTATGTATTCACAAATGTATTTAAATTTTGGGTTAATACAATTCTAGCATGAATAATAAACATTTATCATGAATGGGGAATATGATAATAACCATTTTATTATTGCCTCTAGGGCATATTCCCAACACACATGTACTTTATACGTCATCCACAATCAATACAAAGAAAGCAGGACGTATGATTTCACCTCTTCGAGAGGGCCTGAACATGAGTGAATCTCGTGTCCCTCGTGTCGACTACCAGATCAGGACCTCCTACCCGAGATCTGTCGGATTTAGCTCTGACACGGAGCATGGTCCCCGGAGCAGTGGCTCCGGTAATGGCGGCGGCGGCGTGATAGGTCCATTTTGAATCATGCTTTTATATCGATATTCATTGCATTATGGGCTGTTATTACACATTATATCACAACACGTATGCCTATTCTCTCTTATTTTATAAGGTTTACATGAAGAGGGAGAATGCCGGCAGCTGGAATTCTGGACTGGAAAAGGAGCCAATCTTAGAGACCTATTATGCACAACTCCAAAAGTCTTGAAACTTCACGGAGCATGTTTTTTGAATAGAGAAAATACTGGGCGAAGAAAGAACCAGAGGGGGCTACCAGCTAGCCACAAGGTTGGAGGGCGCGCCCTACCCCCCTAGGTGCGCCCCCCGACCTTGTGGGCCCCCTGGCAGGCCTCCGGCGCCCATCTTCTGCTATATGGTCTTTTACCCTGGAAAAAATCAGAAGGAAGCTTTCGGGATGAAGCGCCACCGTCTCGAGGCGGAACCTGGGCAGAACCAATCTAGGGCTCCGGCAGAGCTGTTCTGCCGGGGAAACATCCCTCCCGGAGGGGGAAATCGAAGCCATTGTCATCACCAATGATCCTCTCATCGAGAGGGGGTCAATCTCCATCAACATCTTCACCATCACCATCTCCTCTCAAACCCTAGTTCATCTTTTGTATTCGATCTTGGTCCCAAAACCTCAGATTGGTACCTGTGGGTTGCTAGTAGTGTTGATTACTCCTTGGTTGATGCTAGTTGGTTTATCCGGTGGAAGATCATATGTTTAGATCCTTAAAGATAATTAATACTCCTCTGATTATGATTATGAATATAGTTTGTGAGTAGTTAAGTTTGTTCCCGAGGACATGGGAGAAGTCTTGTTATTAGTAATCATGTGAGTTTGGTATTCGTTCGATATTTTGATGAGATATATGTTGTCTTTCCCCTAGTGGTGTTATGTGAACATCGACTACATGACACTTCACCATTATTTGGGCCTAGGGGAAGGCATTGGGAAGTAATAAGTAGATGATGGGTTGCTAGAGTGACAGAAGCTTAAACCCTAGTTTATGCGTTGCTTCGTAAGGGGCTGATTTGGATCCATATGTTTCATGATATGGTTAGGTTTACCTTAATTCTTCTTTCATAGTTGCGGATGCTTGCGAGAGGGGTTAATCATAAGTGGGGGGATTGTCCTAGGAAGGGCAGCACCCAAGCACCGGTTCACCCACATATCAAATTATCAAAGTAATGAACATGAATCATATGAGCACGATGAAAACTAGCTTGACAACAATTCCCATGTGTCCTCGGGAGCGCTTTGCATTATATTAGAGTTCGTCCAGGCTTGTCCTTTGCTATAAAAAGGATTGGGCCACCTTGCTGCACCTTGTTTACTTTTATAACTTGTTACCCCGTTATGATTTATCTTATCACAAAACTATCTATTACTGATAATTTCAGTGCTTGCAGATAATACCTTGCTGAAAACCACTTGTCATTTCCTTCTGCTCCTCGTTGGGTTCAACACTCTTACTTATCGAAAGGACTACAATAGATCCCCTATACTTGTGGGTCATCAAGACTCTTTTCTGGCACCGTTGTCGGGGAGCGAAGCGCCTTTGGTAAGTGGAATTTGGTAAGGAAACATTTATATAGTGTGCTGAAATTTACTGTCACTTGTTACTATGGAAAATAATCCTTTGAGGGGCTTGTTCGGGGTATCTTCACCTCGACTGGAAGAGCAAAGAGTTTCTCCTCAACCTACTGCACCTACTGAAAATATTTAGTATGAAATTCCTTCAGGTATGATAGAGAAACTACTAGCTAATCCTTATGTAGGAGATGGAACATTACATCCCGATATGCACCTAATCTATGTGGATGAAGTTTGTGGATTATTTAAGCTTGCAGGTATGCCCGAGGATGTTGTCAAGAAGAAGGTCTTCCCTTTATCTTTGAAGGGAAAGGCATTGACATGGTATAGGCTATTGGATGATATTGGATCATGGAACTACAACCGATTGAAATTGGAATTTCATCAGAAGTTTTATCCTATGCATCTGGTTCATCATGATCGGAATTATATATATATATATATTTGGCCTCGTGAAAGAGAAAGCATCGCTCAAGCTTGGGGGAGGCTTAAGTCAATGTTATATTCATGCCCCAATCATGGGCTCTCAAGAGAAATTATTATTCAAAATTTTATGCTCGGCTTTCTCATAATGATCGATCCATGCTCGACAATTCTTGTACTGGTTCCTATATGAAGAAGGATATTGAATTCAAATGGGATTTATTGGAAAGAATTAAATGCAACTCTGAAGATTGGGAACTCGACGAAGGTAAAGAGTCAGGTATAAACCTTACGCTTGATTGTGTTAAATCTTTTATGGATACCAATGCTTTTCATGATTTTAGCACCAAATATGGACTTGACTCTGAGATAGTAGCTTCTTTCTGTGAATCTTTTTCTACTCATGTTGATCTCCCTCAGGAGAAGTGGGTTAAATATCATCCTCCCATTGAAGTTAAAGTAGTTGATCCTATTAAAGTTAAAGAAGAAGCTATTATTTATAATCTTGATCCTATTGTTCCTACTGCTTATATTGAGAAACCACCATTCCCTGTTAGAATAAAGGATCATGCTAAAGCTTCCAATGTGGTCAACAAAAGTAATATTAGAACACCCAAACCCTCTGAGCAAATTAAAGTTGAACCTAGTATTGATATGGTTAAAGATCTCTTGGTGGATAATATAGATGGGCATGTTATTTATTTCTTTGATGAAGCTGCTAGAATTGCTAAACCTGATACTAAAGATAAACATAGACCTATTGTTGGCATGCCTGTTGTTTCTGTTAAAATAGGAGATCATTGTTATCCTGGCTTATGTGATGTGGGTGCTAGTGTGAGTGCAATACTTTTTACCTTATATAAAGAAACTATGAATGATATTGCACCTGCTTAGATAGAAGATATTGATGTTACTATTAAGCTTGCTAATGGAGATACTATATCAACAATTGGGATCGTTAGAGATGTTGAAGTCTTGTGTGGGAAGAGAAAATATCCTACTGATTTTCTTGTTTTTGGTTCCCCAGAAGATAACTTTTGCCCCATTATATTTGGTAGACCTTTCTTGAATACCGTTAATGCTAAGATAGACTGTGAGAAAGATATTGTTACTGTTGGTTTAGGGGATATGTCTCATGATTTTAATTTCTCTAAATTTCGTAGACAACCTCATGATAAAGAATTGCCTAGTAAGGATAAATTATCGGTCTTGCTTCTATTGTTGTGCCTCCTGCTGATCCTTTAGAACAATATTTGCTAGACCATGAAAATGACTTGTCTATGAATGAAAGGAGAGAAATAGATGTAGTATTCTTTAATCAAGGACCTATTCTGAAACACAATTTGCCTGTTAAAATCCTTGGGGATCCTCCTCCACCTAAGGGTGTTCCCGTGTTTGAGCTTAAATAATTACATGATACTCTGAAATATGGTTATCTTGATGAAAATAAGATATATCCTGTTATTATTAGTGCTAACCTTTCAGAGCATGAAGAAAATAAATTATTGAAAACTCTGAAGAAGCACCGTGCCGCTATTGGATATACTCTTGATGATCTTAAGGGCATTAGTCCCACTCTATGTTAGCACAAAATAAAATTGGATGAAGATGCTAAACCAGTTGTTGATCATCAACGACGGTTAAATCCAAAGATGAAAGAAGTGGTAAGAAATGAAATACTAAAGCTTCTGGAGGCAGGTATAATTTATCCTATTGCCGATAGTCAATGGGTAAGCCCTGTTCATGGTGTCCCTAAGAAGGGAGGTATTACTGTTGTTCCTAATGATAAGAATGAATTGATTCCACAAAGAATTGTTACAGGTTATAGAATGGCAATTTATTTTCGCAAGTTGAATAAAGCTACTAGAAAAGATCATTACCCTCTACCTTTTATCGATCAAATGCTAGAAAGGCTATCCAAACATACTCACTTTTGCTTTCTAGATGGTTATTCTGGTTTCTCTCAAATACCTGTGTCAAAAGAGGATCAAGAGAAAACCACTTTTACTTGCCCTTTCGGTACCTTTGCTTATAGTCGTATGCCTTTTGGTTTATGCAATGCACCTGCTACCTTTCAAAGATGTATGACTGCTATATTCTCTTATTTTTGTGAAAAGATTGTGAGGTTTTCATGGATGATTTTTCCGTTTACGGAACTTCTTTTGATGATTGCTTAAGCAACCTTGATCGAGTTTTGCAGAGATGTGAAGAAACTAATCTTGTCTTGAATTGGGAGAAGTGCCACTTTATGGTTAATGAAGGTATTGTCTTGGGGCATGAAATTTCTGAAAGAGGTATTGAAGTTGATAAAGCTAAAGTAGATGCTATTGAAAAGATGTCGTGTCCTAAAGATATCAAAGGTATAAGAAGTTTCCTTGGTCATGCTGGTTTCTATAGGAGGTTTATTAAAGTCTTCTCTAAAATTTCTAGGCCTCTCACCAATCTCTTGCAAAAAGATGTTCCTTTTGTTTTTGATGATGATTTGTAGAAGCATTTGAAATACTTAAGAAAGCCTTGATCTCTGATGCGTCCATTTTGCATCATGTTTTCTTGCTGTTATTTATAATGTTTTTATCCATAATAATGCCTTTTGGAGCAATTCTAATGCCTTTTCTCTCATAATTTGCAAGGTACACACCAAGAGGGAGAATTCCGACAGCTGGAAATCTGGACCTGGAAAAGCTACGTCAGGCCACCTATTCTGCACAACTCCAAACAAGCTGAAACTTCACGAGGAATTTTTATGGAATATTTAGGAATTATTGGAGAAAATAACTACCAGAGGGGGCCCACCAGGTGGGTACAACCTACCTGGACGCGCCAGGGAGCACAGGCGTGCCCTAGTGGGTTGTGCTCACCCAGGCCCACCTCTGGTGCCCATCTTCTTGTATATAGGTCATTTTGACCTAGAAAAAAAATAAGGAGAGGACTTTCGGGACGGAGCGCCGCCGTCTCGAGGCGGAACTTGGGCAGGAGCACTTTTGCCCTCTAGAGGAGTGATTCTGCCGGGGGAACTTCCCTCTCGGAGGGGGAAATCATCGCATCATCATCACCAACAACTCTCCCATCTCGGGGAGGGCAATCTCCATCAACATCTTCAACAACACCATCTCATCTCAAACCCTAGTTCATCTCTTGTGTTCAATCTTGTTACCAGAACTATAGATTGGTGCTTGTGGGTGACTAGTAGTGTTGATTACATCTTGTAGTTGATTACTATATGGTTTATTTGCTGGAAGATTATATGTTCAGATCCATTATGATATTTAATACTCCCCTGATCATGAGCATGTTTATCATTTGTGAGTAGTTACTTTTGTTCTTGAGGTCACGGGAGAAATCATGTTGCAAGTAATCATGTGAATTTGATATGTGTTCGATATTTTGATAGTATGTATGTTGTTATTCCCTTAGTGGTGTCATGTGAATGTAGACTACATGACCCTTGACCATATTTGGGCCTAAGGGAATGCATTGTGGAGTAGCAATTAGATGATGGGTTGCGAGACTGACAGAAGCTTAAACCCCAGTTTATGCGCTATTTCATAAGGGACCGATTGGATCCAAAAGTTTAATGCTATGGTTAGAATTTATTCTTAATACTTTTCTCGTAGTTGCGGATGCTTGCGGGAGGGTTAATCATAAGTAGGAGATTTTTTCAAGTAAGAACAACACCTAAGCACCGGTCCACCCACATATCAAATTATGGAAGTAGCGAACACGAATTAAACCAACATGGTGAAAGTGACTAGATGAAATTCCCGTGTACCCTCAAGAACGCTTTGTTCACTATAAGAGACCGTTTTGGCCTGTCCTTTGCCTCAAAAGTATTGGGCTACCTCGCTGCACTTATGTTACTACTATCGTTACTTGCTCGTTACAATTTATCTTGCTATCAAACTACTCCACTACTTACAATTTCAGCACTTGCAGACATTACCTTACTGAAAACTACTTGTCATTTCCTTCTGCTCCTCGTTGGGTTCGACACTCTTGCTTATCAAAAAGAGCTACAATCGATCCCCTATACTTGTGGGTCATCAAGGCTATTTTCTGGCGCCATTGCCAGGGAGTGAAGCACCTTTGGTAAGGAAATATTTATATAGTGTGCTGAAATTTTATTGTCACTTGTTACTATGGAAAACAATCCTTTGAGGGGTTTGTTTGGGGTATCTTCACCTCGTCCAGAACCACAATTAGCTACACCTAAACCTACTGCACCTACTAAAAATATTGAATATGAAATTCCTTCGAGTATGATAGAACAACTGCTAGCTAATCCTTATGCAGGAGATGGAACCGAACATCCTCATATGCACTTGATATATGTAGAACAAATTTTTGGATTGTTTAAGCTTGCAGGTTTACCCGGAGATGAAGTGATGAAAAAGGTTTCCCCTTTATCTTTGAAGGGAAGAGCATTGGCATGGGATAGGCTATGCGATGATATTAGATCATGGAATTGGAATCGTTTGAAATTGGAGTTCCACCAAAAAATTTATCCTATGCATCTAGTTCATCGTGATCGGAATTATATATATATAATTTTTGGCCTCGTGAAGGAGAAAGTATCACTCTAGCTTGGGGGAGGCTTAAGTTAATGTTATATTCATGCCCCAATCATGAGCTCTCAAGAAAAATTATTATCCAGAATTTTTATGCTCGGCTTTCTCGTAATGATCAAACCATGCTTGATACTTCTTCTGTTGGTTCTTTTATGAAGAAGACTATTGAATTCCGGTGGGATCTTTTGGAAAGAATTAAACACAACTCTGAAGATTGGGAACTCTTTGAAGGTAAAGATTCAGGTATTAAGCTTAAGTATGATTGTGTTAAATATTTTATGAATACCTATGCTTTTCAAAAGTTTAGCACTAAATATGGACTTGACTCTGAGATAGTAGCCTCCTTTTATGAATCATTTGCTACTCATGTTGAACTCCCTAAAGAGAAGTGGTTTAAATATCACCCACCTATTAAAAAAGAAATTAAAGAACCGGTACCAGTTAAATAAGAAACTATAATTTATAATGTTGATCCAGTTGTCCCTTCTGCTTATATTGAGAAACCACCTTTTCCTGTTAGGATAAAGGAACATGCTAAAGTTTCAACTGTGGTTAACAAAAGCTATATTAGAACACCTAAACCTGATGAACAAATTAAAGTAGAACCTAGCATTGCTATGGTTAAAGATCTCTTAGAAGAAGATATGGATGGGCATGTTATTTGTTTCTGTGAAGAAGCTGCTAGAATTGCTAAACCTGATAAAAGGGATAAACATAGACCTGTTGCGGGCATGCCTGTCATCTCAGTTAAAATAGGAGATCACTGTTATCATGGTTTATGTGACGTAGGTGCTAGTGTGAGTGCTATTCCTTACCCCTTATATCAAGAAATTATGAATGACATAGCAGTCGCAGAGATAGAAGAAATAGATGTTACTATTAAACTTGCTAATAGAGACACCATATCACCAATTGGGATTGTGAGAGATGTTGAAGTCTTGTGTGGGAAAATAAAATACCCTACTGATTTCCTTGTTCTTGGTTCCCCACAAGATGACTTCTGCCCTATTATTTTTGGTAGACCTTTCTTGAACACCGTTAATGCTAGAATAGATTGTGAGAAACAAATTGTCGGTGTTAGCTTTGGTAATGAGTCTCATGAGTTTAATTTTTCCAAGTTTAGTAGAAATCTTCATGAAAAAGAATTGCCTAGTAAGGATGAATTAATTGGTCTTGCTTCTATTGCTGTGCCACCTACTGATCCTTTAGAAAAATATTTGCTAGACCACAAAAATGATTTACATATGCATGAAAGAAATGAAATAGATAAGATTTTCTTTGAACAACGTTCTCTGGTTAAACACAATTTGCCTATTGAAACTCTGGGAGGTCCTCCTCCACCTAAAGGTGATCCTGTGTTTGAATTAAAACAATTGCCAGACACTTTGAAATATGCTTATCTTGATGAAAAGAAAATATATATTGTTATTATCAGTGCTAACCTTTCAGAACATGAAGAAGAAATATTATTGAAAGTTCTAAGGAAGCACCGAGCTGCTATTGGATATACTCTTGATGATTTGGAAGGCATTAGTCCTACTCTATGTCAGCACAAAATTAATATGGAACCTGATGCTAAACCAGTTGTTGACCACCAACATCGGTTAAATCCGAAGATGAAAGAGGTGGTAAGAACGGAAATATTAAAACTTCTGGAAGCAGGTATAATTTATCCCATTGCTGATAGTAGATGGGTAAGTCCTGTTCATTGTGTCCCTAAGAAATGAGGTATAACTGTTGGTCCTAATGATCAGAATGAACTCATTCCACAAAGAATTGTTATAGGCTGTAGGATGGTAATTGATTTTAGAAAATTAAACAAAGCAACTAGAAAAGATCATTACCCTTTGCCTTTTATTGATCAAATGCTTCAAAGGTTATCTAAGCACACACACTTTTGCTTCCTTGATGGATATTTTGTTTTTTCACAAATACCTGTTTCACAACCTGATCAAGAAAAGACCACTTTTACTTGTCCTTTTGGAACCTATGCTTATAGACGTATGCCTTTTGGTTTATGTAATGCACTTGCTACCTTTCAAAGATGTATGACTATTATGTTCTCTGATTATTGTGAAAAGATTGTTGAGGTTTTCATGGATGACTTTTCTGTTTATGGGAAGTCTTTCGATGATTGTTTAAGCAATCTTGATCGAGTATTGCAGAGATGTGAACAAACAAATCTTGTCTTGAATTGGGAGAAGTGCCACTTTATGGTTAATGAAGGCATTGTCTTGGGTCAGAAATTTTTTGAAAGAGGTACTGAAGTGGACAAAGCTAAGGTTGATGCAATTGAGAAAATGCCATGTCCTAAAGATATAAAAGGTATTCGTAGTTTCCTAGGTCATGCTGGTTTCTATAGGAGATTTATCAAAGACTTATCTAAAATTTCTAGGCCTCTTACTAGTCTTTTGCAAAAGGATATTCCTTTTGTTTTTGATGATGATTGTTTAGAAGCCTTTGAAACACTCAAGAAAGCCTTAATTTCTGCACCTATTGTTCAACCACCTGATTGGAACTTGCCTTTTGAAATTATGTGTGATGCTAGTGATTATGCTGTTGGTGCTGTTCTAGGACAAAGAGTTGATAAGAAACTGAATGTTATTCATTATGCTTGTAAAACTCTAGACAGTGCTCAAAGAAATTTTGCTACTACTAAAAAAGAATTCTTAGAAGTGGTGTTTGCTTGTGATAAATTTAGACCTTATATTGTTGATTCCAAAGTAACTGTTCACACAGACCAAGATGCAATTAAATATCTTATGGAAAAAAAGATGCTAAACCTAGACTTATTCGATGGGTTCTTTTGTTACAAGAATTTGATTTAGATATTATTGATAGGAAAGGAGTTGAGAACCCCGTAGTTGATAACTTGTCTAGGCTTGAAAATGTGCTTGATGACCCACTACCTATTGATGATAGTTTTCCTGATGAGCAGCTAGCTGCAATAAATGTTTCTCATAGTACTCCTTGGTATGCTGACTATGCTAATTACATTGTTGCTAAATATTTTCCACCTAGCTTTACATACCAACAAAAGGAAAATTCTTCTATGATTTAAGACACTATTTTTGGGATGACCGACATCTTTATAAAGAAGGAGTAGATGGTATTAGTAGACATTGTGTACCTGAGCATGAACAGGGACAAATCCTACGGAAATGTCACTCCAAAGCTTATGGAGGGCATCATGCTGGAGATAGAACTGCTCACAAGGTATTACAGTCTGGATTCTATTGGCCTACTCTCTTCAAGGATGCCCGTAACACTACAAAAAAATACAATTTCGTGATGATACGTGTTTGTCACAGTAGGTCACGTTTTCTGTCATGCATGTACATCCATGACAAATTTATGACAGAATCAAGATAGTCATACCTGTGCTATCGTAGAAGTGTTCCATGACATTACCAAAATTATCATCATGGAAGTGTCCACTTCCATGACAATATATCGCGCGTCACAGAAGTGCTTTCGTCAAGGGTGACCGACACGTGGCATCAACGTAACGGAATGCCATTAAGCTATCGGGTCCGGTCTTGGATCCGATAACCCGTTAACAGCCCCGACCAATGGGGATTTTCCACGTGTAAAATCATCATTGGCTGGAGGGAACACGTGTCGGCTCGCCGTTGGGACAGATGTCATCCACTCATTGGACCCAAAGCGCCTATGATACGTCGACACGTGGCATGGCCCAACAGAGGCCCATTCCTGTGAAAAGGCCGGCCCGTTTGACTTGGTCAAAAGGTGGCGGGCCGGCCCACGGCAAGCCTGTTAACGGCCTGTTCGCATATAGCCCATTTACAGCCCGCTAACCCAGGGCCCGTTTATGGCCTATCCGAATTAGGGCCAGTAGCGTCATCTGGGCCGTCCAATATAATTCTAGCCCGTTTTAACTTCCGGCCCATGTATGGCCCATGACGTCTTTCGGCCCATATGAGGCCCTTAGTAACCCTCGGCCCATTAACGGCCCGTGGTAAAACTGGCCCGTAATGAATAGTGTATCACTTTATACCCATTAACTGCCCATTATTCCGTTGGGCCATTTCCAGCCCATGTTATCTTTCGGCGTTCTCAGGGCCCATTTATTCTTGGGCTCATTTCCAGCATTCGTTTACTTTCGGCCCGTTACTGTCATTTTCTTCTTGTGGGCCAAATTCAGCTCGTGGTTACAGTCGGCCCGTTTGTGGCCCGTTAATACGTTGGGCCGTTTTCATAGCGTCATCAAATACGGCCGATTAACGATGGCCCGTTATGGTCAGCCCGTTATGGTCGGCCCATGAACGGACGATTTCAACTCTAGCCCATTTACGGCCATAACGTGGTCTGTTATTGGCCCATGTTTGGCTAACTAATCATACGACCCGTAGAAGGCCCATTGATGATACGGCCCGTAGAAGGCCCATTGTGTCTACGGCCCGTATAAGGCCCATTGTTTCTACGCCCCGTAGAAGGCCCATTGTTTCTACGGCCCTTAGAAGGCCCATTGTTTCTACGGCCCGTAGGAGGCCCATGTTAACTACAGTAAATATGTAGCCCATGGTTAATGTGGCCTAGTTAAAAAAATAGGCTATTACAGCCACTAGCAAACCGCGGAAAAAGAACTGCACTGACTACAAGAAAACAGACAAACATTTTATCTGCATTACTTCCTGTACCATTGCATAACGGGGTACTCTACTCCAATATTTTATCCGCATTCTAAAAGAGAAACAGACAAACACATCACAGGTTTACAATGTAGTATATGAAACTCATTTTGGTAAACCAGTTCAGTAGTAAGGTGGACATGATAACAGCATGAAACAAACATATATCTATGTAGTATGGTCATTGTATGGTCTATATCATTCTAGTTTATATTGCCAAATCAAGATAGATACAGTTCGAATCATATATATTTAAGACAAAGCAGCTTAGACAGAATATAAGTGTGGGAAACTACACAACAATAACAACACTTGTAAGGTGCATGGCATGAGAATATAACTGTTTATTCAATTGAAACTGAAATCAACATAGAGCAAGTTACAACAACAAACACGTTAAAGAAACAGGTTTAAAACATACCTGTTGCACCATTGGAGTTTCCATTGCATCCTTCAAATTTGAAATTAGTTGGTATGAGTAATACAGTGATGCAAGAGCAAAGTAGTATGAACCATAGCTACGGAACCTGACCTGAGAACAATTCTTCTTCTGCTTTAAGCGTTGACTTGGGGTTCGGAGTGGTGGTCCTCGTGCTTTGGGCACTGCAGTTGCCTTATTAACTGCTCGTGTTTGGGTGCTCTGTGGTGGAGACGGTGCTGTGTCAACGGGAACTGGGTTACTATCTACTGGGGTTGGGGTTAGAAGGGGTGTAGCTGGTTCTCTATCCAACTGGGTAGGGGTACAATCTGCGTGAGTCTGGGTTATGTGTGGTGGGGCTGGTTCTTGGGCAAGTACAACCGTGGTTCTATCTCCATCGACAGGTAGCACGATCTTTTTTGAAGACCGTGTTTTTACTCCCACAGATACTGCCATCACCCCCTCCAATTGAAATGGCTGATAAACAAGAAAAGTAATTGAATGTACAGACATTGTAACATAGACAGGTGCAATGGATAGTAGGGAAGAAAACAGGGCATGAAATAATTCACATTTATGTTGTCTAACCAAACAGAATAGCAGGACATAATTTCACATATATGATGGCTAATTAAACAGGATAGCATGACACAATTTCACATGTATGATGGCTAACTAAACTGGATAGAATGACATACTTCAAAATATGATGACTATGTAAACAGGATGACATGATATAACTATACGATGTGTCTATTAAAGTGGTTGGCATGCCATAAATCACAAACATGTCGTCGATGGAAACATGATGGCATGATATAATTCACGGATCGAATGACATAATTCAAAATATGATAACTATATTATGTCTTTAGAAAATGGGTTGGCATGCCATAATTCAGATACATGCTGTCTATGTAAACATCATGACATGATATAATTCAAATATATGATTTATATACTAAGTAAGTGAGCAGAGGGCAATCGCATATATGATGTGTCAACTAAGGAGATTGCATTCAATATCGTGTATATGATGTAAAAACTAAGCATTGCAATACAACATATGCATGATATGAGTAATATAACCCTGCCAAGTTTGAGCATACACCTCAGGGGGATAATAGGACTGGTCATCTGCCTCTGAATCCTCCTCTGAAGAGCTATCTGAAACCAGCAAGATATCTGCTTCACCAGGTAGCATTGTCTGCTCTGAAGACCTTGTTTTCACTGCAGATTTCTCCATCGCCAATTCAAATGGCTGATGCACAGGAAGAGCAGTTGAATATACAAACATTGTCGACAAAAGCAATGAGAAATACAAAAAAAAGGATGGCATGATATAATTCACATATATGACGCTTGGCTAAACAGCATGGCATTGCATAATTCACATATATAATGCCTTGCAACAAGATAGCATTGCATAATTCACATATATAATGTCTTGCAACAAGATGGCATTGCATAATTCACATATGTGGTAATTAGACACTAAACAGGTGGCATTCACACAAAGCATGTCTAAACTAAGCAAATGACATAGCAATGCAAGATACCATACGCATGATATGAGCATCATAACCCTGCCAAGTTAGAGCATGCACCTCGGGGGGGGGAATAGGACTGGTCATCTGTCTCTGAATCCTCCTCTGAGGAGCTATCTGTAACCAGCAAGACATGCGCTTACCCAGATAGCATTTCTGCTCTGAAGACCTTGTTTCCACTCCAGATTTTTCCATGACCGTGCCGAATGGCTGATGCACAGGAAGAGTAATTGAATGTACTAAAATTGTTGAAAAATTTAACACGTAATAAAAAAATGATTTCATGATATAATACGCATATAAGATGACTGGCTAACCAGGGTGGCATTGCAAAATTCACATATATGATGCCTGGCTAAGCAAGATGACATTGCATGATTCACATATATGATAAAGAAACTAAACAGATGGCATTGACACAAAGCATGTCTAAACTAAGCAGATGACATCTTTAATGTATACATTAAGCAATGCAAGGCACCATATGCATGATATTACCCATATGCATGATATTACCAACATCAGCATGCCAAGTTAGAGCGAAGACCTCATGGGGTAAATAGGAGTGGTCTTCTGCTTCTGAATCCCCCTCAGAACAGTTATCTTCCTCTTGGTTACGATCCGAAATGGGTGGAGGGGGGGCTGCCTTTGCGCCCACCATGGAGCGACGTCTGCATTAAATTTTATTGCCACACAAGGCTCGTCTCTTTTGCTCTACATGTTTAGTTGTAACATCCCAAATTTTCAATTTGGAATGTTATACATTAGATGATCATGCATAACATATTTTATTGCATTTTGTTTTGCGATCCTAGAAATTCTACGCAACTCAAGGACCCACGGAGAGAGTTGGGGTTTCGTTATTTTCATAATTGGGTTTTCTCAAATTTTGAAAATAGGATCATTTGTTTTAATTATTTTTCTCTCCCAAAAATGTTTCATATTTAAAATATATGAGAGGGGATAATATGACTTCTCCAAAAATAATGAAATATCGGAGGAAAAATATTAAAAACAAATATTTGATTTTATTTGAATTAGGAAAAATATGCGTTTTTCAAAATTGCATTTTAGGCCCAAATAAATATTCATCCTGTCTGGCTTATTTTTAGAGGATGGGGTAAATTTATTTCGGGATTTTTGGAGAACGTTTAGTATTTTTTTACTTTCTTTTTCTACACGTCCGAATTATTTAAAAAAACGAACAGACTCGGGCCGCCGTGGGCGACCCGGACTCTGCCTCGCCCGGGGGGTCTTTTTAAGCCCGTGACCCCGCTGCCCCGAAGCCCATTGCCGCCCAGCCCACCCGCACCGCCAACCCTAACCCTAGCCGCGCCGCCGCCCGAAGCGCCGACGCCGCCGACGCTGCTGCGCCATCCCACCGCCGCCCCGGCGCCGCCACTGACCGCCGCCGCCGGAGCCCGTCCCGCCGCTGCCGGAGCCGACCCGCCGCCCCGCCGGACCTCGCCAGAGGTAGCCGCCTCGCCGCCGCCGGTTTTCTCCGGAAAACCGTGCGGGTTTTTTTTAAAAACCCCGGTTTTTAGATCGGTTCGTCGGTTTTTCTTTCCCGGTTTAGTTATTTTGCGGACGTTCGTCCGTACGTTCGTTTTAATGAACGGTTTTCGTCGTTTAGCCGCCGACAGCGAACGTTCGTTCATTAGCCTGTTCGTCAGTTTTCTTTTTCTCGGATTTTTCGCGATTATTTTCGATCGCGATTTCCGATCTGTTTTTCGTTTTAGTATAACTTTTCGCTCGTTTATCGGAATCAGGCGATTCAAGCGCCTAGAGTTTCATCTCGAAACCCTCTTTCTCTTTAACCAACTCAAACAAGTTTTTGCTACTGTAAAATTTGACTTAGGTCCAAATTAGTAAACGAAGCTTGTTTCTTTCGCTATTTGAGTTTTGTTGCTTCATTCGATTTGATTCTTTTTGCAAACCGGAGTTCTTAAGTTGAACTTTCTGGTTAGATCTCTTATTTTGAGTTTTACCCATGCACCCTTGCTTGATTGCTTATGTATGTATTGTTTGTTTGCGATAGAGTATCCGGAGTGCGAAGCGTGCTACTACGAGTCTCTAGGTTTCACGGATCATCAGCAAGGCAAGTAACACTTTGATCATACCTCTTTACCACCCAGTTTTATTGCATTAGATCAATCCTCAAACAATTGCATGATTAGGATCTGATTAATATGTGGGTTTTGGGAAGTATATGAGGTAGTACCTATTGTCCTGTTTATTATCAGACCCTTGGGAGTTACTTCTACGCTTGCTTATATTGCTATGCTATGCTCGTAGACGTGGATTGGGTTCGAGTGAATTTCCATGACAGATGTGAGATTGTTAATTAATGGTTCAACTTAAGGTGGTTACTTTAATTTTATATCTGGGTGGATTGAGGCACCTGGAGAACCCTGTGTTGCCTCTATTTTTGGATATCCCGGAGTACCCGTGTGATCATCCTATGGACCGCCACCCAGGCTCAAAGGGATCATGAGATTATTCATGCTAGCAACTTCCGTGTGCAGCCACAAGCTAATATGGGCTCTAGCAGAGTTGAGTATGTTGCAAGATCTCTTTCAGTGGTGGGCTAGCAGATGTAGAGGGAAAGTAGGTGTAACTGTCCACCCGGAGTAAAGAGTTATTGTTTCTGAAAGAATGTGTCTCGGTCATCCGTTTGTCAAACACCATGTAGTGCGAGAAATCAAACGGAGGAGATCGAGTCTTGTGGGGAAAAGTGCGCAAATCTCTACAGAGTGTACAAACTAATCATGGTTAGCCGGGTCCCCGGTTATGGACATCTTGAGTATCTGGTTCTTGGATTATCATGTGAATCTCATCATCATGTTACTTAATTTAATTTGATTGGGTTAATCACATTCCTAATTGGGATTGAGTTGGAGGTACCTTCTCAATGTTTAACAACCACCATGATAGTTAAATAAAATTTATTCCTTTGTTGTAGGGAAAAATTGGCTTTTCGCAAAACTGTAATCATAGAGCTTTCCACCAGCCAAATATGCATGTAGTGATAGCATTACTCTATTCATTACTCTCTATGTGTTACTTTGCCAGCATATTCCATGTGCTGACCCATTTTCGGGCTGCAACATTCATGTTGCAGACTTTTCAGACGACGAGTAAGGTGTCATAGGTCGTGCTCTTATACTCAGT
This sequence comes from Aegilops tauschii subsp. strangulata, assembly GCF_002575655.3. Lineage (NCBI taxonomy): Eukaryota > Viridiplantae > Streptophyta > Magnoliopsida > Poales > Poaceae > Aegilops > Aegilops tauschii. The sequence continues at coordinate 382,899,567 of NC_053037.3, read as the reverse complement.
GATGCCGTTGGAGTTGATGGACTCACTTTATCTTCCAAGCCTTCCGCTGTTATCGTATTTAGATGGCCTTACGCCATATTTATTGTTAAGTTCTCTCTTGAGACTATTCGATGTAATAAGTGTGTGATTGCTACTCTGTTATAAATCCTTCAAGTACTGTGCGTGTCAGCATTACCGATCCAGGGATGACACTGATGCACAGAGACTAGACTGTTTGAGGTCTGGTCGCTACATCAGTTCCATTGTGTACAATAACTGACATGCATAGGAATAAAACATAGTGAGACTATGTAAGGAGTGCATGCACAAATCCAGAGTGATGGTAGCAAACTGTGGATAGACCCAAAACAAATGATAGCAAGCATATAATAGCTTTAGTTAAAAATACAGATAATGGCTCCTTTAATATTTGTTTGCACCCAACATCAAACTCATAGTAGACACCCGAGATTAACCAGATAGTTGACAGATAGTACTGATTGCTGCCCCAATATGTACCCCACAACCATTTAAAAACTCAAGTTTCAGCATAAGTTTGGACCTGAGTCGGAGTCTAATAGGTGAACACGACGATAAAGTAGCATGTCATCATATTCAACGATGCATAACGTAAGCAGACACGGAAGAGTGCGACCTCTCTTGCGGACCCGTGTAGTCCTCAAGGTCATCTGCTCAGTTGATGATGCTAATGCAGTTGTCGTGGCTGCCGGCGGCGGGGAAGAAGATATGAGGCGGCGAAAGATAGTCTGGAGAGCGGATCCCTGCTGTGGTGAACCCTTCCATCGTTGGAGCAGCTGAGCTGGAGTGGAACACAGCACCGCAGGAGCAGGACAAACCACACAAGGTTTTCTTTGACACATATCTGTAACAGAAGTAATTTTGTAAGGGCTTGTTTGAATTTGAGGATTCTAACAATGCAGGGATAGGAAATAGACAGGAATAGGATAGGAATGCATGTGCAAAACAGAGAATTTAAAAACACAGGATTTCTGCCAATCTGGGTGTTTGGTTCACAAGAATTGGAAGATCATAGGATGGAAAGAAGCATGGTGAGATTAAGTCAAACCACAAGAAGTGTACAACCTCTTTGGCGAAGCCATGTCGATCTCAGCGTGATTGGGTTGGCCGGTGAGGATGCTCCGGCTGACTTGGCTGTCGGAGGAGGGGAAGAAGATCTTAGGCGTCTGGAGATGGAGCCCGAGGTACTGCTCCACTGTGATGGAGGGTTTCGTCGTTGGAGCAGCTCCGGTGAGTTGTACGACGCCGAGGCTGAAGCAGGACAAGAGAGACAACGTTAACCTGAGTGGAATTCTAATAGCATCTCCAATAGATGACGTAAAATACATAACCACAAAGTGCTAGATGTATACATCAGCCGCTCATCTCTGAACTTAACTGTCGAAACTGAATTTAACTGTCGAAACTGAACTTAACCGTCGAAACTGAATTTTGCTATCGAAACTGAATTTTACTGTCGAAACAGAACGCACTAGAGGTGAGGCTACAAGTCAGTCGACTGACTTTTTCATCTCTGGTCAGTCGATTTTGAAGCCGTTGGATACGAAATCAAGGGCCTGCAGTTCATCTTCAACCTCCACCCCCCTGAGCCGCCAGCCACCACCGGCCAAACAGCCGCCCCCGCCGCCCGCGGCCGGCGGTGCGCCGCCTCGCCCGCCCAAAAACACTCCCCACCACCGGTCCGCCGCCGCCCCGACCATCCCTGTAGGCCCCCCGTGCCGAGCTTTTTTCCCGCGATCCCCACGCCACCGCCCCACCACCGCCGGCGACCACTGCCCCCACCCTGAACCTAAGATAGATAGTGGGGTACCTCTCCGGCGAGCCCCCCTCCCCACTGCGGCTGGTTCTTCCTTAACTCCGGTGAGCCCCCCACCCCCTGAAAATCGACTGACCCAAAAGTCGATTCAGTCGACTGAAGTGTGAGCTACATCGGATTAGCATCGCAAGCAAGAGCAAGAGCGAGAGCAGCAGCGCGAGCAAGAGCAAGAGCGGACCAGGCAGGGGACCAAGAGCAAGAGCAGAGCAGCAGCGCGAGCGAGAGCTAAAGCAGCAGCAGCTCCTACTGATGTGGACGTCTCCGCCGAGGGAGCGACGCCGTGGAGGAAGTAGCCGGCGACGCCGCCGTGGATGGAGCCGCGCCGTGTCGGCTCAGGACCGAGCGCCGGCAGCACCGTGAGATCGAATCAAGAAGAATATGCGGCGATTAGTGTACAACCTCTTTGGTGGCGCCGATTAGGCCGCAGCTTCATCCGAGGAAACGGTGATGATGATGCTATTTCGATGGTGCAGGTGAAGACGGCGGTGTGGGAATGGAGGTGGTGCAAATGACGAGGGGAACGTCGGGGCAGCTCCTTGGAGGTGGAGGACGGGGTGGCTGAACCGGCGGGACGACCAGATCGACGACGGAACCTCATCTGGTACGGTGGATGAGGGACGTCGAGGTGTTGCTGTGGACGACGTCGTCGGGGAAGAGGCTCCGGCTGGGTGGTGGACGGAGGAGGGTGTGGGGCTTCGCGGGTTTTGCCGGCCTCGGTGTACGAATGGGTGGGCGGATGGGATTGGAGTGGGGAACCATGGCTTAGGGACGCACTTGTCCGAAATGTGGGGTAAGTTACGAAAGTACCCCCACCGATTTGAGGCAGTTCTTTCGGTTCAGGGGTATCACGGGCATTTCGCATGTCGGGATTTCACAGGAGGTGGGAGTTTTCGCGTGCGTTGTTGATGTCTACTACGCAACCTTCTTCTTGTAGACGTTGTTGGGCCTCTAAGTGAAGAGGTTTGTAGGAAAGTAGCAAATTTCCCTCAAGTGGATGACCTAAGGTTTATCAATCCGTGGGAGGCGTAGGATGAAGATGGTCTCTCTCAAACAACCCTGCAACCAAATAACAAAGAGTCTCTTGTGTCCCCAACACACCCAATACAATGGTAAATTGTATAGGTGCACTAGTTCGGCGAAGAGATGGTGATACAAGTGCAATATGGATGGTAGATATAGGTTTTTGTAATCTGAAAATATAAAAACAGCAAGGTAACAAGTAATAAGAGTGAGCGTAAACGGTATTGCAATGCTAGGAAACAAGGCCTAGGGTTCATACTTTCACTAGTGCAAGTTATCTCAACAATAATAACATAATTGGATCATATAACTATCCCTCAACATGCAACAAAGAGTCACTCCAAAGTCACTAATAGCGGAGAACAAACGAAGAGATTATGGTAGGGTACAAAACCACCTCAAAGTTATTCTTCCGGATCAATCTATTCAAGAGTTCGTACTAGAATAACACCTTAAGGCACAAACCAACCAAAACCCTAATGTCACCTAGATACTCCAATGTCACCTCAAGTATCCATGGGTATGATTATACGATATGCATCACACAATCTCAGATTCATCTATTCAATCCAACACAAAGTACTGCAAAGAGTGCCCCAAAGTTTCTACCGGAGAGTCAAGACGAAAACGTGTGCCAACCCCAATGCATAGGTTCATGGGCGGAACCCGCAAGTTGATCACCAAAACATACATCAAGTGGATCACGTGAATATCCCAAAGTTACCACAGATAAGCACATCAAGACATACATCAAGTATTCATCAATATAATCATCATAAGTAGGAGGCATGCTATCATCATTATAAATTTGCATATCAAAACTTGGGAGACTAAAAATATCATCTTCATTAAACGTAGCATCCCCAAGCTTGGGACAAACATTAATTTCAGCAAATATATTCTCAAAAACATCATCTTCATCAAACATAGCATCCCCAAGCTTGGGCCTTTTCATATCATAAGCATAATAACAATCATCATTAATAGTATGGATAGCACCAATAGTATAGCAATTATCATATTCTTCCAAGCAAGTGCCAAAAAGATTTTCAAGATCATAAGAAGTATCATTATCTTCCCAATCATAATCATCACAACAAGCAATAGGCATAACGAGATCATCATCACGTGCATCATCTTCCACAATTATTTCTGATTCAATTTCATGAGGCACAACAATAATAGGAGCAACATTATTTGGGAGAGATATCTTTTTACCTCTCTTCCTTTTTCTTTTCTTCTTCTTCACCACATCATGTGTCGGTTCAATCCTCTTTTTGGAGCTCCTTATTAATGATATTGGTTGAATAGAAGGCTCCTCCTTGTTACCTGATTCATCATAAGAAATAATAGGAGGATATTGGGAAGTCTCTTCCCTTTCAGTAGTATTTTCTTCAGCTTCTATTTGTTTTCTTTTCTTTATGTAGTTGGCAATATAAGGATTTTCAATGCAATTCACGGCACAATACATATAAATTTCCTCTAGATCAAAATTAAGAAGTTTATAACGGGCAAATTCTGGAAGATGCTTAGTTATACGTTTCATTTCTTCGTAACCCATAAGCAAACTATGTTCATTATAATGTGCAAGGGAAATCAAGTCATCACAATTTTTGGACACGATTAGATCATGAAACAATTTGCATTGGGTACTGAAATGATCATGTTCATTGCAAAGTTCACAAGTACGGCTAAGAACATTTAAATTTTTAGCACAAACATCTAGCCTTTCTTGCAACAATTTAGTTTCTAAATGCTTATGCCTCTTGCAATATCTATCTTCCCTATTTGGTGTGTACTTGCAAACCCAATACACTCCACAAAAATCGACATGCTTATAAGAGATATTTTCATCATGACTAGTGCAATCATCATTAGTACTATGGATATTCAAGGAGTTCATACTAACAACATTGAAATCATGCTCATCATTCAAAGATTCAGTGCCAAACATTTTAATGCATTCTTCTTCTAACACTTTGGCACAATTTTCCTTTCCATCATACTCACGAAAGATATTAAAAAGATGAAGCGTATGAGGCAAACTCAATTCCATTTTTTTGTAGTTTTCTTTTATATACTAAACTAGTGATAAAACAAGAAAAAAAAGATTCGATTGCAAGATCTAAAGATATACCTTCAAGCACTCACCTCCCTCGCAACGGCGCCAGAAAAGAGCTTAGTTGATGGGGTGTGAGTGTCGCTTACCTAGCCTCCCCGGCAACAGCGCCAGAAAAGAGCTTGATGTCTACTACGCAACCTTCTCCTTGTAGACGTTGTTGGGCCTCCAAGTGCAGAGGTTTGTAGGACAGTAGCAAATTTCCCTCAAGTGGATGACCTAAGGTTTATCAATCCGTGGGAGGCGTAGGATGAAGATGGTCTCTCTCAAACAACCCTGCAACCAAATAACAAAGAGTCTCTTGTGTCCCCAACACACCCAATACAATGGTAAATTGTATAGGTGCACTAGTTCGGCGAAGAGATGGTGATACAAGTGCAATATGGATGGTAGATATAGGTTTTTGTAATCTGAAAATATAAAAACAGCAAGGTAACAAGTAATAAGAGTGAGCGTAAACGGTATTGAAATGCTAGGAAACAAGGCCTAGGGTTCATACTTTCACTAGTGAGGGTTCTCTGAACAATAATAACATAATTGGATCATATAACTATCCCTCAACATGCAACAAAGAGTCACTCCAAAGTCACTAATAGTGGAGAACAAACGAAGAGATTATGGTAGGGTACAAAACCACCTCAAAGTTATTCTTTCGGATCAATCTATTCAAGAGTTCGTACTAGAATAACACCTTAAGACACAAATCAACCAAAACCCTAATGTCACCTAGATACTCCAATGTCACCTCAAGTATCCATGGGTATGATTATACGATATGCATCACACAATCTCAGATTCATCTATTCAATCCAACACAAAGTACTGCAAAGAGTTCCCCAAAGTTTCTACCGGAGAGTCAAGAAGAAAATGTGTGCCAACCCCTATGCATAGGTTCATGGGCGAAACCCGCAGGTTGATCACCAAAACATACATCAAGTGGATCACGTGAATATCCCATTGTCACCACAGATAAGCACGTCAAGACATACATCAAGTGTTCTCAAATCCTTAAAGACTCAATCCGATAAGATAACTTCAGAGGGAAAACTCAGTCCATTACAAGAGAGTAGAGGGGGAGAAACATCATAAGATCCAACTATAATAGCAAAGCTCATGATAGGTCAAGATAGTGCCAAATCAAGAACACGAGAGAAAGAGAGAGATCAAACACATAGCTACTGGTACATACCCTCAGCCCCGAGGGTGAACTACTCCCTCCTCGTCATGGAGAGCGTCAGGATGAGGAAGATGGCCACCGGTGAGGGTTCCCCCTCCGGCAGGGTGCCGGAACAGGGTCCCGATGGTTTTTGGTGGCTACAGAGGCTTGCGGCGGCGGAACTCCCGATCTATTATGTTCCCCAAAGGTTTTAGGGTATATTGGTATATATAGGAGGAAGAAATACGTCAGGGGAGCCACGAGGGACCCACGAGGGTGGAGGGCGCGCCCCCTGCCTCTGCCCTCCTCGTTGATTTCCTGACGTGCACTCCAAGTCCTCTGGATTGCTTCCGTTCCAAAAAAAACTTTCCTGAAGGTTTCATTCCGTTTGGACTCCGTTTGATATTCCTTTTCTGCGAAACACTGAAACAAGGGAAAAACATGAACTGGCACTGGGCTCTGGGTTAATAGGTTAGTCCCAAAAATAATATAAAAGTGTATAATAAAGCCCACAAAGCATCCAAGATGGATAATATAATAGCATGGAACAATAAAAAATTATAGATATGTTGGAGACGTATCAGTTGTAATTTTGGAATAGCAAGGCGCGGGTTGAGATGGAGGGAGTTGTCGGAGCACAATGAGACAAAGATTTCTCTTAAATGTTTCGGGGTAACAAGGCACGGGTTGAAGAGGCGGGAGTTTCGCAGCACGATAGACAGAGACGCTGGCTTGAAATTTCGGCATAACAAGGCGCGGCTTGAAATTTCGGGAGAACAAGCTTAATGTGTACCCAAAAAAAGACAATTTAGACTAGTATGATATACTACGTAAAATGTGTTTAACACGCACAACACACATAGACACCATTTAGACTAGTAAGGTACACGTGCATTGCACGCATGAGATTTGGCAACCAAATTATGAATAAATACCACATTATAGAATTTAAGCTTTGAGTCATATATGCATGATGTAGATGTTCGTTTAATTCTTATAGTTCATTTCATTCAAAATCATCTAGTTTTTATAAGAAAGCTAATCTATTATAAGATTCATGGAATTGTGCGTTGTAAGGCATAAAGTAAAAACAAAGCATGTAGAAAAACATTTGGGAAATTCTGATACGGAAGATTCTAGAACAAAGAAGAAGTGCTTGTGTTTTGAGGTTTGTGCATTATGCTTAAGTTCAACCATAGAGTCTTCTAGATTGTACATGTGGCAAAATCTGGTGGAATACAGATGATATCCAACGGCCAGTAGTGCTCAAATTTGCCAGCTCTGCACCATCGGATTGGCCTCATCCAACAACCATCTTTCAAAGTTAAAGTTATCCGCACACTATATAAAAAAATATAATATATAATATATATAGGGGTATAGATATAGATATGTGATGCGAAAGCCACCCATCATCTCCAATTAGAATAGTGTGTCCATGCACAGATGCAATGTGGCCAAACGATGTCTGCCATCGGTATCTCAAATTCAAACCAAACTGACCTTGTTCAATGTGTATACATTGCAACATACTCATTTCCAAACCACACCGCGCAGATCTCCGTTATGTTCATGTATGCATGGGTTTCAAACATCATGATCTCTTATTCAAATATTTGAATTCAACTTTACATTGATTATGACCTCACCTAGTCTTTTACACCCACACATTGGTCTTCTCTTTATAATTGTACAACTAACTTTCTCTCGTGCATGCATGCACACACACTACCAGTCGGCATTATCCATCGCACACATGCAATCTTTTTCTTCAGGTCGGTCTCCCATGAAGGCACACACACACACACACATCCCCCTCTCCATCATATCGGGCATTCTTTATCTCTCACGTGCATGCGCAACGACCGATGTTCCTCTATGTGTGTGTGTATATAGCTAGGTCTTTCATAGTTTTCCACATAAATTGATCAATCTATATATCTAGTGAGGTCTCACCCTCTTTCCCACGTCCACATCGATCAATCTATACCTCTCTATATAGGATTACACTAGCACATATGCCCGTGCGTTGCAACGGATGATATTTTTTTTGCGAGAAGCAACGAGAAAGATAATTGACATGTCATCCAAAAAATGGTATCCACAATGGTAGGCGATAAAGCAAGGAATTATGGTCTTCTCACTGGACATGTTTGACACGCGAAATGTTGATAGTGGTGTGGTTGGTCGGCGTGGTGGCGAGCATCCAACTCATGCCTATTTTTCCTCCGGGTCCGCCTCCATCTGGGCTTTGACAACTCTATCCTGTGACAGCATAACCGGGTGGATTATTAATTGCAGCGCGTAAATCCAGTTTTATTAGCATCATCAGGCATGAATCTTCCTTCTTTTTTAGGCTTTATTCTCTTTGATTATTTTAGTGCTCAAGTGCCCATAATTTTGCTCTAATTAAAGCCAAACAACATATTCTCTTTTATTGGTACGTGCCCACAGTTTTTTTGATTTAGTCAACCAGCATAAAACGAACGTGCACCGCTAACCAATGGCCATCACGAATATTTAAGAAAATACTATATCATCAGGTTAGAAATATTTTTGATTTTTTTAACATTCAAAAAAATATGAGTTCGCAAACATTCTTCGAAACGTGAACAATTTTTGAATCTTGATTTTTTTAAATGCAACATTTTTTTTAAATTCCAATATCTTTTGGAAAACACAAAAAATAGAAACATTAACAGTTTTTGAATTCGCAAACAATATTTTGAAAACATTAATTTTTTATAAAAACAAAAAAATAATGAAATTTTATTTCTTCAAAAGGGGAACATTCATAACAATTTTAGAAAATGTTTTCTTAGACGCAATTATTATTTTGGATTTGTGAACATTTCACTAAAACACAAATATATTAAAATATTGAACATTTAATAAAATGCATTTTTTATAGAAAAATCTCAAAAGAATTTTTGAAAACACGAACATTTTTTGAATGTTGAGAAAATTTCGAAACATGTATTTTTCTTTAAATTTTTAAATATTTTTCAAAACAGGAACAAAATTTTGGGTTTAAGATTTGAAAAAATGAAATTCTAAATATTTTTGCAAATTTTACTTCACAGAAAATTTAAAATAAAAGGAAAACTAAATTTAAAAGGGAAGGAAAAAGGAAGAGAAAAAGGAAAATATAAATAGAACATGGAAAAGGGGAAACGGGCCGACCCAGTCTTAGGGGCCCGGAGGGAAGCTTCAACTATCTATCGCTCCATGCGACAAATAAAGTCTTCCCAACAGCGTGGGCAATAATAAGTGGGCTGGCTTCATTGGGCCGGAGCGCGCGCGGCCCAGTTACGGAATTCTGGACAAACATTTTTCTAGCGGATAGACGCACAAAAATTTAGTACCACCTCGGATAAAAAGAAAATGAATTCGACGGTGAACGGATGAAAAAATTAGAGAAACACACCTTGCTTTATTAGTAGGTATAGATATATAGCTAATACACCCACATTAATTATATATCCAACGCCCCCCTCTCATCATCCATGCCTTCCGCTTCATCTCTCAGACGCACGCACAATGGCAAAGACAAGGGGCAGCAAGGGCCCTGCCCCCCCCTAATATCACTATATATCGAGGCTAATATGAATGTGATCATTAGACAATTGCTGGTAAAAATGGTTTAAGTTGATGAATTGGCCCTCCTCGTAAAGGATTAGCAATGCTTGGCCCCCTGGCTCATGGGACATTTTTCATGGCTCCGCCACTGCGCGCAACAGCGCACGTTCTCGCCCCCTCTCTCTAAATATCGATCTCGCAGTTGTGCACTCCTTCATAGTCTCCCTCCACTCGGCCCCTCGCACCATCTTCTAGCCCCCCACCGGATTTTGCCACATGTACAATCTAGCAGACTCCATGGTTGAACTTAAGTATAATGCACAAATCTCAAAACAACAGTGGTTCTCCTTTGTTCTAGAATCTTCCGTATCATAATTGCCCAAACTTTTTTTTCTAGTTGAATTGCCATTATTTGTTTTTACTTTATGCTTTACAACGCACAATTCCATGAATCATAAAATAGATTAAGGGCTTCTTTGATTTAAAGGATTCTCGAAGGAATTTTGGAGGATTCTAATCCTTAGGAATTTTTCCTCTCTTGGTTGTTTGATTCGTAGGATTGTAAACCATAGGAATTTTTCCATATGATTCATTTGCACTAGATTTCATAGGAAACATCCCATCCACTCAAACTTCTTTGAAAGAATTCTGCATTTTTTCTATGCACAATCAAACACTCGTACCATCCTGTAGGATTGTAGCGACCCGACCCGAATAGATCAAGTCTCTATACTTAAGTGTCATCCCTGGATCGGTATGCTGACACACACAATACTCAAGGATTTATAACAGAGGTAAATCACATGTATAAAATAACGTAAATACTATTACCTCAATCCAAAATAGCGGAAGTAACAAGGTTGTGGATTCCCATGAACACCAACGGCAAAGTTGAGTGTAGAAATCGTAACCCTAACGTATCACTTACTCGTCGTAAGAATCCTGCAACATGAAACGTTGCAGCCCGAAAACGGGTCAGCACATGGAATATGCTGGCAAATTCACACCATAGAGAAATGATGAACAAAGACTATCACTACATGCATATATGGCTGGTGGAAAAGCTCTATGGTTATAATGTTTTTGCGAAAAGCCAATTTTTCCCTACTTCAAAGGAATAAATTTTATTTAACTATCATGGTGGTTGTGAAACATTGAGATGGTTGACAGCATCTCAATCCCAATTAAGAACGTGATTAAACCCAAATCAAATTTAAATTAAGTTACATGATGAGATCAACGGGATAATCCAAGTACTAGATACTCAAGATGTCCATAACCGGGGACACGGCTAATCATGATTAGTTTGTACACTCTGCAGAGGTTTGTGCACTTTTCCCCACAAGACTCGATCGCCTCCACTTGATTCTCGCACTACATGATGTTTGAGAAACGGATGATCGAGACACAGTCTTTCCGAAGAGGTCCCCTTAACCGATTGATAGGCCGGTACACCTACAATCCCCTACATCTGCTAGCCCATCATGGAAAGGTTTCCCACAACTTACTCAACTATGCTAGAGCCCATAATAGCTTGTGGCTGCACACGGAAGTTTCTAGCATGAACAATCTTATGATCCCTTTGAGCCTGGGTGGCGGACCTTATAAAATCAGACAACACTGGGTTCTCCAGGTGCCTCAATCCACCCAGATGTGAGTTTTAGTTGCCACCTTATGTTGAACCATTAATAAACATCTCACATCTGTCATGAATATCTCTCAAACCCAAAACCACGTCTACGAGCATAGCATGGCAATAATAATAGCAACGTAGAAGTAACTCCCAAGGGTTTGAATAGAAAACAGGTAATAGGTACTACCTCAACTACTTCCCAGTTCCCACAATTTAATCAGATCCTAATCATGCAATTGGTTGAGGAATAGATCTAATGCAATAAAAACTGGGTATGAAAGGGATATGATCAAAGTGTGAACTTGCCTGCAATGTTGATAAAGATGATTCGCACTCAATACTCTGGATAGATCTACTCGTCACACTCCGGTCAATCTATCGTAAGCAAGCAATAGTAACCACACATAAGCAATCACTCAAAAGATCGAGAAGAACGAAGAAGATAGTTCGGAAAACATCAAAACCAAGCAATTAACTCTTGCAACATAAAACAATTTCTAACAGTACCAAAATTATGTGAATTTGGCCTTATCAGAAAGTTTAGGTCAAGAGCTTCGATTTGCAAAAAGAATCAACTCAAACGGAGTTACGGAACTTAAGTTATGAACAAAACAAGTTTGAATACAAATCTGTTTGAATTCAATTTTTAAAACTTTCAAAAACATGCTTACGTTGTTTTACTGGATAGAGGAGATCATAACGAAGAAGTGGGCGTTGGTTTCGTTGGATTTGGACAAACGAGTAAAAAGTTATAGACGTTTGAAAACCAGGGGCTATTCTGTAAGAAAAACAAATTGCTACTAGGTCCCTGGCCGAAAATAACAGAAAAAGAAAAAGCTAAATAGTGAACGTTCGTTTTCAAAACCTAACCAGCGAACGTTCGTTGTTTAGTAAAACCTAAAAAAACAGATCTAGTCCAGGGTTTTTTTTAAATAAACCGAACAAAAAGGAAAACCGAGAAAACCGGGGCGGCGGTTATACCGGTTCGCGGCGGTCCGGTGCCGGCGGGGAAACTCCGGCGGGGCGGGGCAGTGGCGACGGCGAGCTCCGGCGCGGCGGCTCGGCTTCGCGACGAGGGGCGAGGGCGGCGACGTGGCTCCGGCGCGGCGGCTCGGGCGCGGGGCAAGGCACGGGCGGCGGCGCAGGCGAGCGGTGGTGGCTTCGGGCGGCGGAGCTCGGCGGATCTCGCCAGCGGCGGCGAGATGCGGGAGGAGAGGGGAGAGAGGGGGGGTCCGGCTCCTTTTTAAAGGGCCCTCGGGTGCGGCGCCTTGCGCGAGGGGCTGGGGAAGTCCGGCCTCGGCACGGACGTCGAGGTCGGCGCGGCGGCGCGCCGTGGCGCGGCTGGAAACCGAGCGGAGCTCGGGGACGAGCGGCATGGGCCGTTGGGCCGCGGCCTGGCTCGGGCGCTGGGCCGGCCCGGTCGGCAGAGAGTTTTTTTTACAGAGAAAGAAATAATTAAACAAAAGAAAATGAAAATATTATATAGGCATATAATATATCAAAATTTTCAGAAAAAGATTTCCTACAACGTGAACATTTTTGTAAAGTCAAATAAAATCCACATAAATTAATAAGTCAAACAGTGCTACTGCCTTAATAAAATCCAATAAAAATCATTTTAAAAATACCAAAATGATTTCAAATTTATTTTTCTCCAATTTTCTGATGTAGGGAATCATGTTACCCTATTTTTTGTATATTTTTATTTTGGAGAAAAATACTTTGAATAAGACTCAAATAACTCCAAATTAAAAATAATTTCCAAAAGGACTTTGAATTTGACTTTTGAAACTCCCAACTCATATTTCATATGTTTTGAAGAAGTCATTTTATCTTCTCTCGTGAAAATCATTGAGTTGCATAAAGTTTCAAAATTGGAAATATTCTCAAATGAAATTCAAATATTTTCAACACCCCTTTTCATTTAAATAAATGGAAGAAGTCATGTCATCTTCTCTCCAGGGTTTTGTGGTGAAAAGAATTTGAATTCGTGGAGATTATAAAAGTAAAATGAAAGTTTGGGAAAGTCCTTTTATTCCCTCTCATTTAACTTTCAAAAGATTTCGAAATCCACTCACTTTCAGTCAATCAATCAAACAATCAATCCAGTCTATCTGTTTATTATAACATTCCAAAATTTAGAATTTTGGGATGTTACAAGGATTCAAGACGACATTCCACTCTAATCCCATGTTCTTCCTATTCCCGCGTTTTGGAAATCATACGAATCAAAGAGCCCCTAGGTTTTTTTATAAAAACTAATTGATTTTGAATGAGATGAACTATAAGAATTAAACGAAGGTCTACATCAGGCATATATGACTCAGAGCTTACATGCTATAGTGTGGTATTTATTCGTAATTTGGTTGCAAAATCTGACGCGTGCAATGCACGTGTACCTTACTAGTACTTCGAGTATGTGCAAAACACAGTGGCGCGCTACACAGTGTCTCTCTTACAGTTCATGAAGCCACATGGCACATGTGGAGGCGTTGTCGCGACATCCTTGTGTGGATTGATCATAGTAACATACTGCTGGTTCCAGAAGAATGTACTCATCCTCCCTGAGCCGCACTGGCAGTACATGCACGAAGCGAAGATGTGCACGCACGCAACGCACGCACTCATTCCCTCGCACGCACACGCGGGTACACGGGCGGACGCAATTTTGTACCAAGATCCACCCCATGTGATAATTTGACGCGTGTAAAGTCCTTCACTTCATTGATGGTCAATTAATACAGCGCATGCAAATTGAGTGGACGTTAGGGCGGAAGAAAGACATTACTACTCCACTGCGCGCATGCGAGTAGTTAAATCATGGGTTGCTAGTAGTACTTCCATTGGTCTCCTTTGTATTTTGTGCCAATTTTTGACAGTAACATAATATTTACGCATCTGAGCAGTGTAGTCTACTTGTTATGTTCCACTAAACTCATCGGGAGCCGTTTCGGGCCTCGAAACCAAAAACCATCATCAATTAATCTTTACCTTGTTCCCATCACATTCGAAAGTACTAGTGCTACAATTAAGTGCAAGCCTGCTCACACCTACCAGCACGTACCAAACCTGAACGTGTTCCCACTATGCAGGTTTTAGTACTAGTGCTAGTACTTAGGTTATAAAAAGGGGAACTACCTAACTGAAAATTACTCTACCTTCCTCCTCATAAGTCCTCCTTCTTCGTCCGTCCTTGCCATGGCCGGTGTGCAGAGCTCTAGGTCGAGAACTACTCGTAACAAGGGAGCAGCAACCAAGGCTGCGGAAAAAAAGAGAGGGCTCACCGCCACGCAGACACCTCGAAAGATCTCTCACGGGCAGGCGATGGTTCCCAGGAGCGCCCTAGACGCGGAGGCGAACATGCCGAGCTGGCGGCGCTGGAGTCGTTATCCCTCGACGGCATGCCCGATCAGCTCAATAAGCACCTCAATATGCAGACGGAGTTCATCCACGGCTTGGTGGAGTTGCTGAAGGAGAGCCTCGACGACATGCCCGCTGAGCTCAATGAGCAGGGGGAGTTGACCGCCGGCTTGGTGATGCTACTGAAGAAGAGCATTGCCTCGGAGAAGAAGGCGACCGGCGAAATCCTGCAACTTCAGGAGGACAAGGCGAAGCTCTGCCACGAGCTCGACCTGCTGAAGGAGGAGAACACCGGCTAGAAGAAGTTGCATGAGAATAGTAGTTCCTCGATGTAGATGTTGCAGGCCCTCGTCATGGAACAGAAGGAGGAGTTGGCGAAGCTCTGCATCGAGCACCCGGCTGGTGTCAAGGTACGTAATGCGGCCGTGGAACAGATGATGAAGGCTCACGTCGAGAAATCCCGCGTCATGGACACAATGATGAAGATGGCAGAGGAGACACGCAAGGTGATGGAGGTCGTGGAGGCGATGAAGAAGCAGTTACGACTCCGCAGCCAGTAACCCTTCATGTAGTGAGAGCAGCGCCCCAGCCTTGTGTGTGCGTCTTCCTTCTTTTTTGGGGGTGATAATCCTCCTTCTTCTTTTACTCCTGTGTTTCTTATTTTGCTTCGGGTGTTTCGCCGCACGTGTCACCTTCTCTGCGAGGCATGAATAGAACAATGCTAAAAATGAGATGACTAGCAAATTAGATCATTCTTTATCGCCACTAGAACAATGCCTCTTGCTAGTAATATATAATAAGAGTAGAGAGTAGAGTATATGGCACTGGCTGCCGTGTTTCGTGCTCCTCCATCGTACTCCAATGGAAAACTTGAGTATACCGCACGGTTCTTTGCTCCTCCTCAGGTCGTCGGCACATTTATACGAGCAGTCAAATCACAAGGCCCCGCCTTCCAGTAGTAATGAGCCGTCAAATCACAAAGGCCCTCGCCTCTCGTGAAAAGGACCAAGCTAGATTGCCCCGCCCTCTAGTCTTTTAAAAAATGTATACATTTGTACAGTAGTAGTATCGATGGATAGCGCCATGGAGCAAAACTAACAAGATGTAATTAAAGAAAAAAGGTGGTACATATAGAGAGCACTCGTCACCAAATTATGCATATACTATATGACACTACCCACTATGAAGGTACGAGTAACATAGACTAGTAACTGGTCTATGTTACTCTCCACTATGACCAGCCAAAGTCGAGGCGCGGATACCAACGAGGGCCTGGTTGTGTCTATACATGCACAACTCACCCGACTGCATGCGCACCAGGCAGGCGAAGCTCGTGTCGTGTTGGTGTCGTGTGCGGCCCGCACATTAACCAAAACCTCGCGCCTCCATCTTAGCCTCCGCGTTTAAAACATCTCAATCTCAAGGCCAAGGAGCAACGTGAAACCTATGATAGAGCCAATCGGATGGTTGAGAACACTACAATTCGTAGCTACAGATGTGTGTGTGAGAGAGGACGAGTGCGTGCGTGCACCTCTTCTCAGAGTACAACTGTATGTGGGTGGCATCGACCGAGGGAGCAGTGATGGTGCGTGCGAGAAGTCCCGAGAGATAGGTGTAATGCGTCTGAAAAAATACTAGTCTATAGCTCGCCACGAGGCTATTCCTGTCGAACGCCAAGCGTAAGATATGTATCCGACGGTGCCAGTTTTTGCACGTACACAGCAGTAGAAAAAGAACTAGTACCATGGCATATGCTACACCACGACTGAGAAAATGTGTCGACGTTACGCCATCCGGGAATAGTGCCGCACTTCGAAACTAGAACCGTCAATAAATTTTGAGCACATCTCGTCACATTCCAAATTACTACTACTACCACGCTATATTTAATTGCAAACCTGTTCACACCGATCACAACCTAAATGGTTTCCCACTTAGGAGCGTATTAGTAGTACTCGGTTATAAATACTACTATGCTAAGATGACTGCACGTTCCTCCTTAACTCCTCATCCACAAAAAACAATCAAGTCAAGCAAGCCATAGCCAGCGTGAGTTCTGGGTCGAGAGATTTCCACCAGGGAGAGGTGAGCACGGAAGAGGAAGCACGAGAGGTGTCCCGCCTCGCCACGAAAGCAGCCAACATGTCCAGCCACGCAGCAGTAGAAGCACAGAGGTCCCGCCGCGCCGCCGAAGCAGCACGGAGGTCCCGCCGCGCCGTCGATGTAGCAGACTGGTCCGGCCACGCCGCGGAAGCAGCAGAGATGTCCCGCGGTGCCACCGAAGCAGCCGGGAGGTCCCGCCGCGCCGCGGCGGCCTGGGAAAATTTCTCGCGGGCGTGCGATGACTCTTACAGGCGCATGCATGTGATAGTCCATAGCGAGATGGATCAGATCTCCGGCTGGGCGAGGATGCAGGATGAGGCTACCGGCGTCATCCGGCAACTGGGGGAGGGCAATGCGAAGCTCCGGGGCGAGCGCGACCTGCTGAGGGCGAAGATCGCCGGAAGGGCGAAGCAGGAGGAGGAGACCGCTGCCGTGTTGCAGAGGACGGGCGTCAACATCAAGAAACTTATGGACGAGAATGCCATGCTCCGCATCGAGCGCAACAGGCTGGTGGAGGAATCCATGGATGCTGCCAAGCAGCGTATTAAGGACATGAAACTGATGAAAGAGATCATCGCCCGCCGCGAGAACTAGTCTCCGCGACCTGCATCACATAAAGAAAGTAGAGATCAGCGAGCCAAATCGTTGTATGCGTCTTCCTTCTTCTTTTGCCCTTGTGTATTTCGGGCGTAGCCGCATGTGGCTTTTTTAATTATCTTCCTAATTATGTAAGACAATTATTACCCACTCTCGTCTTCCTTATATATATTCATCAGTCTTGCTATAAGTCACAGTAGATGCTATATAGGTCCGTCGGATCTTACATCAAGATCCGTGCAAAATTTTCTTTTCAGATTTTCTTTTTTCTCTCTTAAATCTCAGTCGAGTGAGACATTGCCACGCCATTAAACAGAGGCTCGGGCGCCATTAATGGAGAACTTGGGAGAGAGGTGGACAGTAGATGGAGGTCAAAGGGCTCTCCTCCCGATAAGCACGCGCAGGGGTCTGATCGCACGCCTCCCGTACTCAAATAGCTACCCTGCACGGCGCCTCCTAGCTAATAAAAAAGGGGACGCGTGGCGTCACGTAAATGGTAAATAGAACGCCCACGGTTTCAATAATACTTGTGTTTCCGATTGTAACGTGACATCACTTGTTTCAAAATGACTTTGTTGATTGTTAATGTGTGCACCTTCGCAAATCGGACAGCAAAATTACCACAGCCTGTTGGTGCCATGTCATGGCACCAAGCCAAGTTTCATGATTTTCATGCGTGTTTCGGATTTACAGGAATTAAAAAACCAAGTTTCTCAATGTTTCCAGCCGAGCCATGACGCCCGGATGTTTGAATTTCATTCCCATTTCTGGCATGGGACCTAGAAATTTACCCGAGGACACACATGTGATTTTTCAACTAGCTTTGGTGCACTGGAGCATGTGCTTGTATTTAAAATTTGAATTATGCACACAAAGGTGACACGTTCCCTCTCAGAACCACGAGCCTTCTTGAGAGAAGCTCCGGTCTGCAAGAAACTTATACCAAAACTTGTTCCTATTCTGCAATTTTTTTACCATAGCATGGTAGTACCATGACATGACACCATGCCAAGTTTCATGATTTTCAGGCGTGCTTTGGATTTACAAGAATTTTAAAACCAAGCTTCTCAATGTTCTCGGCCGAACCACGATGCCCAGATGTTTGAATTTCATTCCCATTTCTTGCATGGGACCTAGAAATTCACCCGAGTACACACATGTGATTTTTCAGTCAACTTTGGTGCACGGGAGCATGTGCTTGTAGTTCAAATTTGAATTATGCACATTAAATGACCAGAAACTCAATTAATGTTAAAAAAGGCCAAACGAACCCGGAATAATTCCAAAATTTAACAGGGCACTCATATAGTTCTATGTTGCCTCTGTAAAGAAAATCTGGCAGGAGGCAGCGTATACTGTTTCGCACATAAAGGTATAAAGAAATAAATAAATTAGCCCTATTTAATTCTTGGGTTCTTATTATTTATGCCACTAGTTGTGTATCACTACTCAGTTTTGCCATTAGAAGTTACAACTACTCAAAAAATGCCATCGATCCATGAGATGCCTGCTCAAAAATGCAATTAGATATCTAAAAAATGCCATCGTTAAGTTAGATGTTTGCTCACAAATGCCATTAGACATTGTTATTTTCACGTCAAACCCGTTGACCATGTTACATGACAAAAATAAGCCGATTCTCACAATGATAAGTTAATGGTGTCCAGCACAACACACCCCTCAAATAAAACTAAGCACCCTGGAATTCTTTGACAAAACTAAGCACCCTGAAATTCTTTGACAACTAAACCGCTGGCTATATGATGTTGGCCATATATATTGTACGTATATAATGTCAAGAAACGAGTGGTAGTACTATACCAACTAAAAGATGAAATGTACGAAATATTGCGAGAAGAAACATAACATAGTTCTACTGGGCGCTCAGCACAACACACCCCTCAAATAAAACTAAGCACACCAGAAATTAAACTAAGCAACTAATCCGGTAGACACTGCATTAGAACCACCATGAGCAATGACACTGCCACCTTACTCGGAGTCCTCTTCCACGTCATCGACTTCGTCCTTGTCCCTCTTCCTCTTGGGCGATACTTCTTTGCTTGAACCGCACACTTGGCTCTTGCTCTTCATCCAACCCTTGTAGATATTGAAACAAAGGTAGTCATCCATTGCAGCGTAGTGGATGTGGTCTATATCTAGTACAGTCCACTGCCATGCACGATGAAACGTGTGCGGAGCTTTCTTCAGTTCACCGTATGTCGGGTGGTAGGTACGACATATGCCAATGGGAGGCTTATCATTGTGGGAGCCAGTAAGAC
The DNA here is from genome assembly GCF_002575655.3 of Aegilops tauschii subsp. strangulata. Classification (NCBI taxonomy): domain Eukaryota; kingdom Viridiplantae; phylum Streptophyta; class Magnoliopsida; order Poales; family Poaceae; genus Aegilops; species Aegilops tauschii. The sequence continues at coordinate 382,879,884 of NC_053037.3, read as the reverse complement.
GTCGCCGGTGCCTGGAAACGGGATGAGGCGAAGACATGCACGCCGGCGAATCTTACCCAGGTTCGGGGCTCTCCGTGGAGATAACACCCCTAGTCCTGCTCTGCGGGGTCTCCGCATGATCACTAGATCAAAACAAGTAGCTACAATCGCTCCTTGAGCTGTCGGGTTAGAGGGAGAAGAAGGGCAAGGCTAGCTCTCCTTTCCTCTCTATATGGTGTGTGTAATTCTACGAGACCAACCCTTTGCATGGGTGTCCCGGGGGGCTTATATAGGCCTACCCCCCAGGGGCACAATGGTAATCCGGCTGGGCGTGGGTCCCCGCCATCAGTGTCTATGCTTGCCGGCTTCTCCGCCGGCCGTTGGGGCCCGCCGACTGGTGGGTCCCGCCGGCTGCCGGCCTCTTGGCCGACAGGCCGGCCCCACCACTTGGGGGCCTTGTCCGCGGCTGGTTACTGTTGCCTTGCCTCTGATGACGAGGGCTTTGTCGAGGTAAGCGTGTCTACAGTGCCGCCGCCTTGCAGGCTCTCACTGTAGCCTCACCTCGTCTTGCCTCCTTAATGAGGCACATGTTTCGAGGGAGGGAGGTAGCTGGCTATTGGGAGCCGGCTACGCCCCTGGCCGACTAGGGGAGGCCGGGCCGCCTTCGAGTGTCTCTCTGGCTAAAGGGGCCCGCCGCCCGCGGGCCGTACTGGCGCTTGTCGTGGGCGACATCGAGGTCAACATGGCTACAGTGCCGCGCCAGACGGGAGATGGCTGACCCGTACGGCGCCCTGTGGCCATGCCTGCTTCGGGATTCGGGGGTAGTGGGCTGTACTGCGGCCACGCCCTGTCTTATCACCGTTATGTGGATGCGGTCTTGGTGGTTGTGGTCTTGGCCGGCTTTCGGGAGTCGGCCTTCTTAATGGCCGGCTTCTGGGAGTCAGTCCTCTTGGGGCCGGCTTTCTGGAGTCGGCTATCTCGTATCTTTCTTGGGGGAGGTTTTCTGAGGCTGGGTCGCCTTCTGGGAGTCGGCCCTGGAGATAGTCGTGTAGGGAAACGTAGCAGAAATTTAAAATTTTCTACGTATCACCAAGATCAATCTATGGAGTCATCTAGCAACGAGAGAGAGGGGAGTGCATCTACATACCCTTGTAGATCGCGCGCGGAAGCGTTCAAGAGAACGGGGTTGATGGAGTCGTACTCGTCGTGTTCCAAATCACCGATGATCCTAGCGCCGAACGGACGGCACCTCCGCGTTCAACACACGTACGGAGCGGGGACGTCTCCTCCTTCTTGATACAGCAAGGGGGGAGGATAAGTTGATGGAGATCCAGCAGCACGACGGCGTGGTGGTGGAAGTAGCGGGATCCCGGCAGGGCTTCGCCAAGCGCAAGCGGGGAGGAAGAGGTGTCACGGGAGGGAGGGAGGCGCCAGGGCTTGGGGTGCTGCTCCCATGCGCCTCCCCACTATATATAGGGGTGGAGGGGGCTGGTTTCTTGCCCTCCAAGTCCATTGGGGCGTTGGCAAAGGTGGGGGAAAGAAATCCCATCATTTCCCTTCCCCACCGATTGTTATCCCCCTTTTTTAGGGATCTTGATCTTATCCCTTCGGGATATGATCTTATTCCTTCTAAGGTGGGATCTTGGTGCGCCTTGAACAGGGGTGTGGGGCCTTGCTCCCACTACCCACGTTCATGTGGGCCCCCCATGCAGGTGGGCCCCACTTCGGAACCTTCTAGAACCTTCCCGGTACAATACCGAAAAATCCCGAACATTTTCTGGTGGCCAAAATAGGACTTCCCATATATAAATCTTTACCTCCGGACCATTCCGGAACTCCTCGTGACGTCTGGGATCTCATCCGGGACTCCGAACGACTTTCGGATTTCCGCATACTAATATCTCTACAACCCTAGCGTCACCAAACCTTAAGTGTGTAGACCCTACGGGTTCGGGAGACATGCAGACATGACCGAGACGACTCTCCGGTCAATAACCAACAGCGGGATCTGGATACCCATGTTGGCTCCCACATGTTCCACGATGATCTCATCGGATGAACCACGATGTCGAGGATTCAATCAATCCCGTATACAATTCCCTTGTCAATCGGTACGTTACTTGCCCGAGATTCGATCGTCGGTATCCCAATACCTTGTTCAATCTCGTTACCGGCAAGTCACTTTACTCGTACCGTAATGCATGATCTCGTGACCAAACACTTGGTCACATTGAGCTCATTATGATGATGCATTACTGAGTGGGCCCAGAGATACCTCTCCGTCATACGGAGTGACAAATCCCAGTCTCGATTCGTGCCAACCCAACAGACACTTTCAGAGATACCTGTAGTGCACCTTTATAGCCACCCAGTTACGTTGTGACGTTTGGTACACCCAAAGCATTCCTACGGTATCCGGGAGTTGCACAATCTCATGGTCTAAGGAAATGATATTTGACATTAGAAAAGCTCTAACAAACGAACTACACGATATTGTGCTATGCTTAGGATTGGGTCTTGTCCATCACATCATTCTCCTAATGATGTGATCCCGTTATCAATGACATCCAATGTCCATGGTCAGGAAACCATAACCATCTATTGATCAACGAGCTAGTCAACTAGAGGCTTACTAGGGACATGTTGTGGTCTATGTATTCACACATGTATTACGGTTTCCAGTTAATACAATTATAGCATGAACAACAGACAATTATCATGAACAAGGAAATACAATAATAACCATTTTATTATTGCCTCTAGGGCATATTTCCAACAGTCTCCCACTTGCACTAGAGTCAATAATCTAGTTCACATCACCATGTGATTAACACTCAAAGTTCACATCGCCATGTGACTAACACCCAAGAGTTTACTAGAGTCAATAATCTAGTTCACATCACCATGTGATTAACACTCAATGAGTTCTAGGGTTTGATCATGTTATGCTTACGAGAGAGGTTTTAGTCAACGGGTCTGCAACATTCAGATCCGTGTGTGCTTTACAAATCTCCATGTCATCTTGTAGATGCAGCTACCACGCGCTACTTGGAGCTATTCCAAATAACTGCTCTACTCTACGAATCCGGTTCACTACTCAGAGTCATCCGGATTAGTGTCAAAGTTTGCATCGACGCAACCCTTTACGACGAACCCCCTTTCCACCTCCATAATCGAGAAAATTCCTTAGTCCACTAGATACTAAGGATAAGTTCGACCGCTGTCATGTGATCCCTTCCTGGATCACTATTGTACCCCTTGACTAACTCATGGCAAGGCACACTTCGGGTGCGGTACATAGCATAGCATATTGTAGAGCCTACGTCTAAAGCATAGGGGACGACCTTCGTCCTTTCTCTTTCTTCTGCCGTGGTTAGGTCTTGAGTCTTACTCAATACTCACACCTTGTAACACAGCCAAGAACTCCTTCTTTGCTGATCTATTTTGAACTCCTTCAAAATCTTGTCACGGTATGTATTCATTTGAAAGTACTATTAAGCGTTTTTGATCTATCCTTATAGATCTTGATGCTCAATGTTCAAGTAGCTTAATCCAGGTTTTCCATTAAAAACACTTTTCAAATAACCCTGGATGCTTTCCAGAAATTCTACATCATTTCTGATCAACAATATGTTAACAACATATACTCATCGAAAATTCTATAGTGCTCCCACTCACTTCTTTGGAAATACAAGTTTCTCATGAACTTTCTATAAACCCAAAATCTTTGATCATCTCATCAAAGCGTTCATTCCAACTCCGAGATGCTTACTCCAATCCTTAGAAGGATTGCTGGAGCTTTGCATACTTGTTAGCATCTTTCAGGATTGACAAAACCTTCTGGTTGTATCACATACAACCTTTCCTCAAGAAAATCGTCGAGGAAACAATGTTTTGACATCCTATCTGCAAGATTTCATAAATAATGCAGTAACTGCTAATATAATTCTAACAGACTCTTAGCATCGCTACGAGTGAGAAAGTCTCATCACAGTCAACTCCTTGAACTTGCCGGAAAACATCTTAACGACAAGTCAAGCTTTCTTAATGGTGACACTTACCATCATTGTCTGTCTTCCCTTTAAAATCCATCTGTACCCAACAGCCTTACGACCATCAAGTAGTTCTTTCAAAGTCTATACTTTGTTTTCATACATGGATCCTCTCGGATTTTATGGCCTCGAGCCATTCGTCGGAATCCGGGCCCACCATCGCTTCTCCATAGCTCGTAGGTTCATTGTTGTCTAGCAACATGACTTCCAAGACAGGATGACGTACCACTCTGAAGTAGTACGCATCCTTGTCGTCCTATGAGGTTTGGTAGTGACTTGATCTGAAATTTCATGATCACTATCATAAGCTTCCACTTCAATTGGTGTAGGTGCCACAGGAACAACTTCCTCTGCCCTGCTACACATTAGTTGAAGTGACGGTTCAATGACCTCATCAAGTCTCCACCATCCTCCCACTCAATTCTTTTGAGAGAAACTTTTCCTCGAGAAAGGACCCATTTCTACAAACAATCACTTTTGCTTCCAGATCTGAAATAGGAGGTATACCCAACTATTTTGGGTATTCTATGAAGATGCATTTATCCGCTTTGGGTTCGAGCTTATTAGCCTGAAACTTTTTCACATAAGCGTCGCAGCCCCAAACTTTTAAGAAACGACAGCTTAGGTTTCTCTAAACCATAGTTCATACGGTGTTGTCTCAACGGAATTGCATGGTGCCCTATTTAAAGTGAATGCGGTTGTCTCTAATGCCTAACCCATAAACGATAGTTGTAATTCGATAAGAGACATCATGGTATGCACCATATCCAATAGGGTGCAGTTATGATGTTCGGACACACCATCACAATATGGTGTTCCAGGCAGTATTAGTCGTGAAACAATTTCCACAATTTCTTAATTGTGTGCCAAACTCGTAACTCAGATATTCATCTCTATGATCATATCACAGACATTTTATCCTCTTGTCACGACGATCTTCAACTTCACTCTGAAATTACTTGAACCTTTCAATACTTCAGACTTGTGTTTCATCAAGTAAATATTCTCAGCATCTACTCAAATCATCTGTGAAGTAAGAACATAACGATATCCACTGCGTGCGTCAGCACTCATTGGACTGCACACATCAAATGTTTTACTTCCAACAAGTTGCTCTCTTGCTCCATCTTACTGAAAACGAGGCCTTTCAGTCATCTTGCCCATGTGGTATGATTTGCATGTCTCAAGTGATTCAAAATCAAGTGAGTCCAAATGATCCATCTGTATGGACTTTCTTCATGCATATATACTAATAGACATGGTTCGCATGTCTCAATCTTTCCAAAAACGAGTGAGTCCAAAGATCCATCAACATGGAGCTTCTTCATGCGTGTTATACAATTATGACTCAAGTGGCAGTGCCACAAGTATGTGGTACTATCATTACTATCTTATATCTTTTGGCATGAACATGTGTATCACTACGATCGAGATTCAATAAACCATTCATTTTAGGTGCAAGACCATTGAAGGTATTATTCAAATAGACAGAGTAACCATTATTCTCCTTTAATGAATAACCGTATTGCGATAAACATAATCCAATCATGTCTATGCTCAACGCAAACACCAAATAATAATTATTCAGGTTTAACCCCAATCTCGATGGTAGAGGGAGCATGCGATGCTTGATCACATCAACCTTGGAAACACTTCCAACACATATCGTCATCTCACCTTTAGCTAGTCTCCGTTTATTCCACAGCTTTTATTTCGAGTTACTAACACTTAGCAACCGAACCGGTATCTAATACCCTGGTGCTACTAGGAGTACTAGTAAAGTACACATTAATATAATGTATATCCAATATACTTCTGTCGACCCTGCCAGCCTTCTCATCTATGAAGTATCTAGGGTAGTTCTGCTTCAGTGACCGTTCCCCTCATTTCAGAAGCACTTAGTCTCGGGTTTGGGTTCAACCTTGGGTTTCTTCACTAGAGCAGCAACTGATTTGCTGTTTCATGAAGAATCCCTTCTTCCCCTTGCCCTTCTAGAAACTAGTGGTTTTACTAACCATCAACAATTGATGCTCCTACTTGATTTCTACGTTCGCGGTGTCAAACATCGCGAGTTGCTCAAGGATCATCATGTCTATCCCTGATATGTTATAGTTCATCACGAAGCTCTAATAGCTTGGTGGCAGTGACTATGGAGAACCATCACTATCTCATTTGGAAGATTAACTCCCACTCGATTCAAGTGATTGTAGTACTCAGACAATCTGAGCACATGCTCAACGATTGAGCTTTTCTCCCTTAGTTTGCAGGCTTAAGAAACTTGTCAGAGGTCTCATACCTCTTGACGTGGGCACTAGTCTGAAATCCCAATTTCAGTCTTTGGAACATCTCATATGTTCTGCGACGTTTCAAAACCGTCTTTGGTGCCACAATTTTAAACCGTTCAACATTACGCACTGAACTATCACGTAGTCATCAAAACGTGTATGTCAGATGTTCGCAACATCCACAAACGACGCTCGAGCTTCAGCACACCGAGCGGTGCATTAAGGACATAAGCCTTCTGTGCAGCAATGAGGACAATCCTCAGTTTACGGACCCAGTCCGCATAATGTCTACTATCAACTTTCAACTAAATTTTCTCTAGGAACATATCTTAGTAGAACTAAAGCGTAAGCTACGACATTATTTGCAAAGACCTTTTGACTATGTTCATGATAATTAAGTTCATCTGATTATTTAATGAACTCCCACTTAGATAGACATCCCTCTAGTCATCTAAGTGATACATGATCCGAATCGACTAGGCCGCGTCCGATCATCACGTGAGACGGACTAGTCATCATCGGTGAACATCTCCATGTTGATCGTATCTACTATACGACTCATGTTCGACCTTTCGGTCTCTTGTGTTCCGAGGCCATGTCTATACATGCTAGGCTCGTCAAGTCAACCTGTAACACCCCGCATGTAACTTGCCATATTTGTAACTCCGACTCTTGCCATTTCCGGCTATGTGATATGTTTTTCCCTCCGTTGTCGGGTTTTGTCTTTCGTTTTGTATTTTGTCATGTCATGCATTTTCATATCATGTCATCATGTGCACTGCATTCGCATACGTGTTCGTCTCATGCATCCGAGCATTTTCCCCGTTGTCCGTTTTCCAATCCGGCGCTCCTATCTCCTCCGGTGCACCCCTCTAGTTTTATTTCGTGTGCGTGTGTCAAACTTTCTCGAAATGGACCGAGGCTTGTCAAGTGGTCTTAATATACCACCCGGAGACTACCGGTCAAGTTTCGTTCCATTCGGAGGTCGTTTGGTACTCCAACGGTTAACCGGGCATCCGCAAAGTCCATTTGAGTGTCCAGCAAAAACCCCCTCCAAAACCAGCCCAAAACCCACCAAACTCTCTTCCATGCTATAGGTCGTTCGATCACGATCGTGTGGGCGAAAACCGCACCTCATTTGGAGTCTCCTAGCTCCCTCTAGCTATATAAGTGCATCCTCTCCCGTATACATTCGCAGTCCAACCCTAAAATTCTCCTCCGCGCGCCGCCGGACAAAACTGCCACCGACGGACACGTCCGCCCGCCGCGCCCCGTCCAACCCGCGGCTGCCACGTGGCGAGCCCGTCGCCGCCGCCGCCGGAGCCCGCGAGGCCCGGGCGAGGCCCTCCGCGGCCCGCCGCCGTTCGCCTCCGCCCGCGGATCCCCCACGCCGCCGCCTGAGGGCCGCGCCGCCCGCCGCCGGCGTGCCCCCGTGCCCGCCGTCGTTGCCGCCCGTCGCCGCCGCCGCGCGCCCGCCGCCGGTCACCGTCGCCCCCGCCGGCGACCCTCTCCTCCGGCGCCTCCTCTCCGCACCCTCGCCCCTCGCCTCGCCGGCCCCTGCCTCGCCTCCGGTCGAGCCCGAGCTCGGGAGCTCGATCCAGATCCGTGAGCCCGTTGACTTCTCGCCCCTCTATTTTTTCTGTCTTGGATAATTATCAGCAGGTGCCTATGTTCGAGATGCGATAACTTTCGCACGTATAATATGTCAAATTGTTCGTCTCGTGATGCTCTTCATTTTGTTCAATTGCACCATTTTCATTAGAGGTCATCTTGATGCCCAAACCTTCGTTGGAAGAGGGCTAGTTGCTGTTAATCTCTGGTTTTTATCAGAACTTGGAGATTTGTCATTTTTGTATCATTTATTATGTGCATCTTATGAGCACGAGCTCTACATGTGTTTTGAAGTATGCCATGCCATATTTTCAGTGGTATAGTCCATGTATTTTTGTGATCTCTGTGGTGACTAGCACAAGCATGCAAAGTAGGTCCCATAATATTTCTGGTTTCAGGGACTTAGTGATTTCTCCAAGTCCTCGTCTGCTGTAATTTTGTTGCCATGTAAACTTGATGCTACAGAGAGATCCATGCATATTTTGGAGATGTTCAGTAAGGATGTTTTGTAGCTATAGTTTAAATTGATCCATTCCTGCAATAGTTTGCAATTTTAGAGTGCCATAGCATGACTCAATCTTGCTCTACTTTTGCTATAAAATATTTCTGGCAGATTCATGACAAGATTTGCAATCTTGCCAAGCTTATTGTAGTTGATCCATACATGCTATGCAATTGTTCTTGCCATGGATAGCTTCACAAACATGCCATCTTGCTGTAGGTATTCTTGGTTTGTCATGCATTGCTCTGTAGTGAGTGCATCAAGCTCACAAAGAGGCCTACATATTTATATTTCTGCCATGCTCTGTTTTTCTGCTAAGTCTGAAACCTGATAACGAAACTTGCTATGTTTACATGCTTGCCACCATATCTTCTGGTCCTTTTTGGCTTATGGTCAGTAAGGGACTTTTGTCAAGTGCATTTAGTAGAACACTACCTTGCCTTGTTTTGCAATGTTAAGTTCTTGTAGCATGTTGATTTCGTGCTCTGAACATTGCTACCTGATGATGATTTCTGCCATGTCCAGTTTTTCACTAAGTCTGTGAACCTGTAATCTTTTGCACTTTTGCCATGCTTGTTTGAGCTTGATATGTTGTGAACTAGCCGTAACTCAGTGTTCATCTTTTGTCAAGCATCTCCTGTAGATTACTGCCATGTGCTTTGTTGCTATGTTGGGGTGCCATAGCATTGTTACTTGTTGCATTTTAAGTGCTATCTTGCTGTTTATCGCAGATTAGTGTCATTCTTGTTTTGCTTGTCATTTGCAAACCGTGCATCCGATTCCGGTGATCTTTATATCGATTTCGACCGAAATCATCTCATCTTTCTAGTGGCATGCTTGGTTTGCCAAGTTACTGTCATGTTCATCTTTTTCCTTCGGAGCACGCATACGCATCGCATATCATATCTTGCATATCATACATGTTTTGCATCATGTTGCTTGCGCATTTCTCGTTGTTGATTGTGGTTCCGTGTGTTTGTGTTCTTGTCTTGGGTAGAGCCGGGAGACGAGTTCGTGAACGAGGAACCTGTCGAGTACGCTTACGAGGATCAAGCTTTCGACAACTCTGAGAATCTTGCAGGCAAGATGACCACCCCTCGAAATCACTTCTATCTTTGCTATGCTAGTTGTTCGCTCTTTTGCCATGCTCGCTACCTATCACTTGCTATATCATGTCTCCTATTTTTAGCCATGTCAGCCTCTAACCATCCTCTCCTAGCAAACCGTTGTTTGGCTATGTTACCGCTTTTGCTCAGCCCCTCTTATAGCGTTGCTAGTTGCAGGTGAAGTTGAAGTTTGTTCCATGTCGGAACATGGATATGTTGGGATATCACAATATCCCTTATTTAATTAATGCATCTATATATTTTGGTAAAGGGTGGAAGGCTCGGCCTTTATGCCTGGTGTTTTGTTCCACTCTTGCCACCCTGGTTACTGTTATACCGGGATTATGTTCCTTGAGTTTGCGTTCCTTACGCGGTCGGGTGATTTATGGGACCCCCTTGACAGTTCGCCTTGTATAAAACTCCTCCAGCAAGGCCCAACCTTGGTTTTACCATTTGTGACCTATACCTTTTTCCCCCGGGTTTTCTAGAGCCCGAGGGTCATCTTTATTTTAAACCCCCGGGCCAGTGCTCCTCTGAGTATTGGTCCAAACTGTCAGTCGACGGTGGCCACCAGGGGCAACTCTGGGCTGGCCTATCGGAAGCTTGGACAATCCGGTGTGCCCTGAGAACGAGATATGTGCAGCTCCTATCGGGATTTGTCGGCACATTCGGAAGGTTTGCTGGTCTTGTTTTACCATTGTCGAGATGTCTTGTAAACCGGGATTCCGAGACTGATCGGGCCTTTCCGGGAGAAGGTTTATCCTTCGTTGACCGTGAGAGCTTATGATGGGCTAAGTTGGGACACCCCTGCAGGGTATTATCTTTCGAAAGCCGTGCCCGCGGTTATGAGGCAGATGGGAATTTGTTAATGTACGGTTGTAGATAACTTGTCACTTGACCCAATTAAAATACACCAAGTGCGTGTGTAGCCGTGATGGTCTCTTCTCGGCGGAGTCCGGGAAGTGAACACGGTCTGTGTTATGTATGACGTAAGTAGGTGTTCAGGACCTCTTCTTGGTCATTGCTAGATGACGTCCGTTCCTTTGCTTCTCTTCTCGCTCTCATTTGCGCAAGTTAGCCACCATATATGCTTTTGCCGCTGCAGCTCCACCTCTTTGTACCTCCTTGTCCTATAAGCTTAAATAGTCTTGATCTCGCAGGTGTGAGATTGCTGAGTCCCCGTGACTCACAGATACTTCCAACAACAGTTGCAGGTGCCGACGATGCCAGTGCAGATGATGGCGTCGATCTCAAGTGGGAGTTTGACGAGGAACGTGGTCGTTACTATGTGTCTTTTCCTGATGATCAGTAGTGGAGCCCAGTTGGGACGATCGGGGATCTAGCATTTGGGGTTGTCTTATTTTCATCTGGATTTTGGCCGTAGCCGGTCTATATGTTTGTATTTTGGATGATGTATGATGATATTTATGTATTGTGTGAAGTGGCGATTGTAAGCCAACTCTTTATCCCATTCTTGTTCACTACATGGGATTGTGTGAAGATGACCCTTCTTGCGACAAAACCACTATGCGGTTATGCCTCTAAGTCGTGCCTCGACATGTGGGAGATATAGCCGCATCGTGGGCGTTACAAGTTGGTATCAGAGCCATCCCCGACTTAGGAGCCCCCTGCTTGATCGAATCGCTGGCGTTGTTGAGTCTAGAACAAAAATGTTTTGAGTCTTAGGATTATATATATCGGAGAGTAGGATTCTTTTTACTCCTCAGTCCCTTCGTCGCTCTGGTGAGGTCTCCTGACGTAGAAGTTTTGACTACTCTCTCCTCAAATTTCACTAAAAAAAATTTTAGGATCACGCGGGTATCTTGGAATCGTTCCGATGGATTTGTGACGAGAACATTGTTCTTGGTGCCTCCTGTCATTTAGGGGTTGTGGCAGTTTCCTGGGGAGTTGAGCTCCGAGGTGTTGTCGTCACAATTTTATCGTTGCAGTTCTGGAATACCTGAGTTTCGCCGACATCGAAATCTCTTTTATGCAGTTGTTGGTGAGATCACCTCGACGCCACCCAGTACTGGGGCGGGAGTTCGGGAGTATTGCCATAACTTGTATAACGGATGTTTTTCGAAGGTTGAGGTAAACGATTTCCGAAGGTTTCTTGGTTATGTGTTGATGGATGGATACAGCTGGATCTAGGGATTGCTAGTTTGGGTGATATATATTTGTGTCCCCTGTATCCCCTACACCAGATTGCATAACCAGAAAGTTTCGGGAGTTTATAAGTGGGAATTCTAGTAGCCTTAGGATATCTTTCCGACAGACGCATGATATGAGATTGGGGTTCGACGTCTAGTGGTCCGCCTGTACACGGTTGATTTTACAGTGGTCTCGTTGTGTCTTAAAGAGTCCATGGCTTTGCCGACTCGGGGACGCTTCGTATGTCATGTGCATAGCCTTGTACATGATGGTGCTGTACGATTGAGCCCGTGTGGGCCCCACCATGAAAACTTCGGACGAAATATCTATCATATGTTTGTTCCGGCTTATTCTGCAAGCCAATACTTGGTTTTATTTTGTATTGTGGTATTCGAGTTGCTTCGAATTCATATGTTCATTCCATATCTTTTTCAAGTGGCTTCTCAACTTATGGAAGTGTGATGATTTACTACGGAATTCATTCGTTCATCTTCGTGCGAATGCTTTTTGTGAAGACTATATGTTGCAATTTCTATCCGTTGATTCTACTTATCTTTTATTTATCAAGATGCTAACGGATGTCACCCTCTTCAGGATGGCTCCGCCAACGCGTCAGAATCCGGATCGCAATGAAGGGAGTCAAGCGAACCCTCCGCCACCACCTCCACCTCCGGAGGCATGGCAAGCAATCATGGCAGCCACCAACGCCAATGCTCAAATGATTCTGCAACTCTTGCAAGAACGTACTCAAGGGCAAGGCAATCAAGGCAACAATCAGTTTCACTTTGCCACTCTCAACCAGTTTCTCGCAAATCAGCCCAAGTCTTTCAGCTACTGTGCCGAGGCCACGGATGCCGATGATTGGCTCGTGGACATCAACAAGCATTTTGAATGTAGCAATGTCAGGCCTGAGGACTTTGTCAAGTTCGCTTCTTTCCAGCTCAAGGACCAAGCTGCTAATTGGTTTCAGCAATACAAAGATTCCAGAGGAGGTCGTGTGATCACTTGGACTGACTTCTGTCGGGACTTCAAAGCGCACCACATTCCACAAAGTGTTGTTGAGAGCAAGCGTGAGGTGTTCCGCAATCTCAAGCAAGGAAACATGTCTGTGTATCAATACAACATTCAGTTTCAGAAACTTGCTCGCTTTGCTAAACAAGACGTTCCTGATGAGAAGAGCATGATCTATCACTTTAGAGGTGGCCTTAAAGAGGATCTGCAGTTAGCTCTCGTTCTTGTTGAGCCTACTCAGTTTGATCAATTCTACAATATGGCACTGAAGCAAGAGGCTACTTAGCTCAAGTGTGAGGCTTCTAAGAAGAGAGTCAGGGACACAGTTCAGTCTTCTTCTTCCTCAATTGTGACAGCTAAGCAACAGAAGTTCTGGTTGCCTCCTCCTCCTCCGTTTCGTCAGCCTTACCAGCAGAAGAACAAAGGTGGCCATGGTTCTTCAAACTCTTCCAACTCTGGCTATCAGAACAAGTCTCAGAATCAAGCTCCAAAGTCCAATGCTCCTTATCACCGTCCACTCTCAGAGGTGACTTGCAACAAATGTCAGCAGAAAGGTCACTATGCTAACAAGTGCTTCAACCAGAGGCGTCTTCCTCCTCCTGTCAGATCTTCCAGCAATACAGTGGTCAAGCATAACCCAAAGTTTGCAAAGGTGAACATGATGAATGCAGCTCAAGCGGAGGAATCTACTGATGTGATAATGGGTAATCTTCCTGTTAACGATATTCCTGCAAAAGTTCTTTTTGATACTGGTGCATCGCTTTCTTTCATTTCAAGACCTTTTGCATCCAAGCATGAATTGCATTTCCAAGGATTGCCTAGGCCATTAGCAGTTGTCTCTCCGGGCAAATGCATGAATGCAAGTTCCATGGTTCCGAATGTTACCATCAAGTTGGGCGATTATGCATTCCAGTCTTCTCCAATTGTTCTTGGTGACTCGGATATTGATCTTATTCTCGGGATGGACTGGCTTTCTAAGCACAAGGCTCAACTTGATTGTGCTGCCAGAGAAATTCAATTGACACACTCGTCTGAGGATGTGATTATTTTTTCCGCTCGTGATGAAACCATTCGGTTTTTCTCTCTCAATGAGAAGGGCGAATTGGATGCCATCTCTCAAATTCCAGTCGTTTGCGAGTATCAAGATGTCTTTCCAGAAGAGCTTCCGGGTATGCGTCCGCACCGGCCAGTTGAGTTCGTTATCGAACTAGAGCCTGGTACTGTACCCGTTTGCAAGCGTCCATACAAGCTTGGACCTAACGAGCTGAAGGAATTGAAGAAGCAGCTCGATGAACAAGAACGTCTGGGTTTGATCAGACCGAGTTCTTCTCCATGGGGTTGTGGTGTTCTTTTTGTCAAGAAGAAGGATGGCACGGACCGACTTTGTGTCGACTACCGTCCGTTGAACAAGAAGACAATCAAGAACAAGTATCCACTTCCCAACATCAATGAGCTATTTGAGCAACTCAAAGGCGCTAAAGTATTCTCGAAGCTTGACCTTCGTATGGGTTATCATCAGATTCGTATTCGTGAAGAAGATATTCCCAAGACAGCATTCAGAACAAGCTTTGGTTCTTATGAATATACTGTCGTGTCTTTCGGCCTTGTCAATGCTCCTCCGGTGTTCTCTCGGATGATGAATTTCATCTTCAACCCCTATACCAATGAATTTGTTCTGGTGTATCTCGATGATATCTTGGTCTTCTCCAAGAATAAGCAGGATCATGCCAAACATTTGCGATTGGTGCTCGACAAGCTCAGAGAGTATCAATTCTATGCGAAGTTCTCCAAATGTGAGTTTTGGCTCGATGAAGTTCTTTTCCTTGGTCACATCATCTCTGCCAAAGGCATCGCTGTTAACCCCGAGAAGGTGTCCGCAGTTCTGGATTGGGAACCTCCTCAAAATGTCAAACAGCTCCGCAATTTTCTGGGTCTTGCAAGTTATTGCCGAAGATTCGTTGAGAATTTCTCCAAGATTGCAAAGCCTCTTTCCAACCTCCTACAGAAGCATGTGAAGTATGTCTGGTCTCTTGAGTGTGACGTTGCTTTCAACACCCTCAAACAGAAACTAGTCACAGCTCCTGTCTTGACTCCTCCTGATGAATCCAAGCCGTATGAAGTTTTCTGTGATGCTTCTCTCCAAGGTCTCGGTGCTGTGTTGATGCAAGAGAAGAAAGTTGTGGCCTATACCTCTCGGCAGTTGAAGCCCAACGAGAAGAACTACCCCACTCACGATCTTGAGTTGGCGGCAGTTGTCCATGCATTGATTACGTGGAGACATCTCTTGTTGGGAAGACAAGTGGACATTTTCACTGATCACAAGAGTCTCAAGTATATTTTCACTCAGCCCAACCTCAACCTCAGGCAGACTCGATGGGTCGAAATGATTCAAGAGTACAATCCGAGTATCGAATATACTCCAGGCAAAGCAAATGTCATTGCAGATGCTTTAAGCAGGAAGGCTTATTGCAACAGCTTAATCCTCAAGCCTTTCCAACCGGATCTTTGTGAAGCTTTCCGCAAGCTGAATCTTCAAGTTGTTCCTCAAGGCGTTCTTGCCAACCTCATAGTATCTCCTACTTTGGAAGATCAAATTCGTGAGGCACAACTCCTTGATGCCATGGTGAAGAAGGTGAAACGTGGTATCGACAAGGGTCTTTCCAAATACATCGCATTGATGACAAAGACACTTTGTTCTTCGAGGACCGGATTGTGGTTCCGAAAGGTGATCTAAGGAAAGTCATAATGAACGAAGCGCACAATTCTCTCCTTTCCATTCATCCTGGAAGTACGAAGATGTATCATGACCTCAAACAGTCGTATTGGTGGACTCGAATGAAGCGAGAAATTGCTCAATTCGTGAATGAATGTGATGTCTGCCGAAGAGTGAAAGCAGAACACCAACGACCAGCTGGTCTCCTCCAACCTCTTGCTATCCCAGAATGGAAGTTTGATCATATCGAAATGGACTTCGTGACTGGATTTCCCAAGTCCAAGCGCGGAAATGATGCTATCTTCGTTGTCATCGACAAGATTTCTAAAGTGGCTCATTTCCTTCCTATCAAAGAATCCATCACAGCAGCTCAGCTGGCAGAGCTCTACACCTCCAGAATTGTCTCTTTGCACGGCATTCCACAATTGATTTCTTCTGATCGTGGAAGCATCTTCACCTCTAAGTTCTGGGACTCCTTCCAGAAGGCCATGGGCACAAACATTCGCTTCAGCACAGCTTTCCACCCTCAAACTAGTGGCCAAGTCGAGCGAGTCAATCAAATTCTTGAAGATATGCTTAGGGCTTGTGTCATTTCCTTTCGCATGAAATGGGAAGATTGTCTTCCATATGCTGAATTCTCCTACAACAACAGCTTCCAAGCGAGTTCGGGCAAGGCCCCATTCGAGATTCTCTATGGCAGAAAGTGCCGTACCCCTCTTAATTGGTCAGAGACTGGTGAACGCCAACTTCTTGGCAATGACTTAATCACTGAAGCTGAAGAAATGTGTAAAGTCATCCGTGATAATCTCAAAGCCGCGCAATCGCGTCAGAAGAGTTACTATGATAGTAAGCATCGTGATTTGGCTTTCGAGATCGGAGACCATGTCTACCTCCGCGTCTCTCCTATGAAAGGCACTCGTCGCTTCGGTATCAAAGGGAAGCTTGCCCCTAGGTACGTGGGTCCTTTCAGGATCATTGGCAAAAGAGGCGACCTCGCCTATCAACTTGAGCTTCCTTCCAACTTCGCGAACGTGCACGATGTGTTTCACGTGTCACAGCTCCGCAAGTGCTTCAAGACGCCTCAGCGCACTATCAACTTCGAAGAGATTGATCTCCAAGAAGATTTGTCTTATCATGAGCATCCAGTTGCTATTCTTGAAGAAACTGAGCGCAAGACTCGCAACAAGTCTATCAAATTCCTCAAAGTGAAGTGGTCGCACCATTCCGACCGGGAAGCCACCTGGGAACGCGAGGACCATCTCCGTTCCGACTACCCGGAGTTCTTTCAGTCCTAGATCTCGGGACGAGATCCTCTCGTAGTGGTGGAGTGTTGTAACACCCCGCATGTAACTTGCCATATTTGTAACTCCGACTCTTGCCATTTCCGGCTATGTGATATGTTTTTCCCTCCGTTGTCGGGTTTTGTCTTTCGTTTTGTATTTTTTCATGTCATGCATTTTCATATCATGTCATCATGTGCACTGCATTCGCATACGCGTTCGTCTCATGCATCCGAGCATTTTCCCCGTTGTCCGTTTTCCAATCCGGCGCTCCTATCTCCTCCGGTGCACCCCTCTAGTTTTATTTCGTGTGCATGTGTCAAACTTTCTCGGAATGGACCGAGGCTTGTCAAGTGGTCTTAATATACCACCCGGAGACTACCGGTCAAGTTTCGTTCCATTTGGAGGTCGTTTGGTACTCCAACGGTTAACCGGGCATCCGCAAAGTCCATTTGAGTGTCCAGCAAAAAACCCCTCCAAAACCAGCCCAAAACCCACCAAACTCTCTTCCATGCTATAGGTCGTTCGATCACGATCGTGTGGGCGAAAACCGCACCTCATTTGGAGTCTCCTAGCTCCCTCTAGCTATATAAGTGCATCCCCTCCCGTATACATTCGCAGTCCAACCCTAAAATTCTCCTCCGCGCGCCGCCGGACAAAACTGCCACCGACGGACACATCCGCCCGCCGCGCCCCGTCCAACCCGCGGCTGCCACGTGGCGAGCCCGTCGCCGCCGCCGCCGGAGCCCGCGAGGCCCCCCGCGGCCCGCCGCCGTCGCCTCCCGGCCGTTCGCCTCCGCCCGCGGATCCCCCGCGCCGCCGCCTGAGGGCCGCGCCGCCCGCCGCCGGCGTGCCCCCGTGCCCGCCGCCGTTGCCGCCCGTCGCCGCCGCCGCGCGCCCGTCGCCGGTCACCGTCGCCCCCGCCGGCGACCCTCTCCTCCGGCGCCTCCTCTCCGCCCCCTTGCCCCTCGCCTCGCCGGCCCCTGCCTCGCCTCCGGTCGAGCCCGAGCTCGGGAGCTCGATCCAGATCCGTGAGCCCGTTGACTTCTCGCCCCTCTTTATTTTTTCTATGTCTTGGATAATTATCAGCAGGTGCCTATGTTCGAGATGCGATAACTTTGTGCATGTAGCTCCGATTCGCACGTATAATATGTCAAATTGTTCGTCTCGTGATGCTCTTCATTTTGTTCAATTGCACCATTTTCATTAGAGGTTATCTTGATGCCCAAATCGTCGTTGGAAGAGGGCTAGTTGCTGTTAATCTCTGGTTCTTATCAGAACTTGGAGATTTGTCATTTTTGTATCATTTATTCTGTGCATCTTATGAGCACGAGCTCTACATGTGTTTTGAAGTATGCCATGCCATCTTTCCAGTGGTGTAGTCCATGTATTTTTGTGATCTCTGTGGTCCCGTAAGCATGCAAACTAGGTCCCGTAATATTTCTGGTTTCAGGGACTTGGTGATTTCTCTAGGTCCTCGTCTGCTGTAATTTGGTTGCCATTTAACTTGATGCTACAGAGAGATACATGCATATTTTGGAGATGTTCAGTAAGGATGTTTTGTAGCTATAGTTTTAATTGATCCATTCCTGCAATTGTTTGTAATTTTAGAGTGCCATAGCATGACTCAATCTTGCTCTACTTTTGCTATAAAATATTTCTGGCAGATTCATGACAAGATTTGCAATCTTGCCAAGCTTATTGTAGTTGATCCATACATGCTATGCAATTGTTCTTGCAATGGATAGCTTCACAAACATGCCATATTGCTGTAGGTATGCTTGGTTTGTCATACGTTGCTCTGTAGTGAGTGCATCAAGCTCACAAACAGGCCTACATATTTATATTTCTGCCATGCTCTGTTTTTCTGCTAAGTCTGAAACCTGATAACGAAACTTGCTATGTTTACATGCTTGCCACCATATCTTCTGTTCCTTTTTGGCTTATGGTCAGTAAGGGACTTTTGTCAAGTGCATTTAGTAGAACACTACCATGCCTTATTTTGCAATGTTAAGTTCCTGTAGGATGTTGATTTCGTGCTCTGAACATTGCTACCTGATGATGGTTTCTGCCATGTCCAGTTTTTCACTAAGTCTGTGAACCTGTAATCTTTTGCACTTTTTTCATGCTTGTTTGAGCTTGATATGTTGTGAACTAGCCGTAACTCAGTGTTCATCTTTTGTCAAGCATCTCCTGTAGATTACTGCCATGTGCTTTGTTGCTATGTTGGTGTGCTGTAGCATTGTTACTTGTTGCATTTTAAGTACTATCTTGCTGTTTATCGCAGATTAGTGTCATTCTTGTTTTGCTTGTCATTTGCAAACCGTGCATCCGATTCCGGTGATCTTTATATCGATTTCGACCGAAATCATCTCATCTTTCTAGTGGCATGCTTGGTTTGCCAAGTTACTGTCATGTTCATCTTTTTCCTTCGGAGCACGCATACGCATCGCATATCATATCTTGCATATCATACATGTTTTGCATCATGTTGCTTGCGCATTTCTCGTTGTTGATTGTGGTTCCGTGTGTTTGTGTTCTTGTCTTGGGTAGAGCCGGGAGACGATTTCGTGAACGAGGAACCTGTCGAGTACGCTTACGAGGATCAAGCTTTCGACAACTCTGAGAATCTTGCAGGCAAGATGACCACCCCTCGAAATCACTTCTATCTTTGCTATGCTAGTTGTTCGCTCTTTTGCCATGCTCGCTACCTATCACTTGCTATATCATGTCTCCTATTTTTAGCCATGTCAGCCTCTAACCATCCTCTCCTAGCAAACCGTTGTTTGGCTATGTTACCGCTTTTGCTCAGCCCCTCTTATAGCGTTGCTAGTTGCAGGTGAAGTTGAAGTTTGTTCCATGTCGGAACATGGATATGTTGGGATATCACAATATCCCTTATTTAATTAATGCATCTATATATTTTGGTAAAGGGTGGAAGGCTCGGCCTTTATGCCTGGTGTTTTGTTCCACTCTTGCCACCCTAGTTACTGTTATACCGGGATTATGTTCCTTGAGTTTGCGTTCCTTACGCGGTCGGGTGATTTATGGGACCCCCTTGACAGTTCGCCTTGTATAAAACTCCTCCAGCAAGGCCCAACCTTGGTTTTACCATTTGCGACCTATACCTTTTTCCCCCGGGTTTTCTAGAGCCCGAGGGTCATCTTTATTTTAAACCCCCGGGCCAGTGCTCCTCTGAGTATTGGTCCAAACTGTCAGTCGCCGGTGGCCACCAGGGGCAACTCTGGGCTGGCCTATCGGAAGCTTGGACAATCCGGTGTGCCCTGAGAACGAGATATGTGCAGCTCCTATCGGGATTTGTCGGCACATTCGGAAGGCTTTGCTGGTCTTGTTTTACCATTGTCGAGATGTCTTGTAAACCGGGATTCCGAGACTGATCGGGCCTTTCCGGGAGAAGGTTTATCCTTCGTTGACCGTGAGAGCTTATGATGGGCTAAGTTGGGACACCCCTGCAGGGTATTATCTTTCGAAAGCCGTGCCCGCGGTTGTGAGGCAGATGGGAATTTGTTAATGTCTGGATGTAGATAACTTGTCACTTGACCCAATTAAAATACACCAAGTGCGTGTGTAGCCGTGATGGTCTCTTCTCGGCGGAGTCCGGGAAGTGAACACGGTCTGTGTTATGTATGACGTAAGTAGGTGTTCAGGACCTCTTCTTGGTCATTGCTAGATGACGTCCGTTCCTTTGCTTCTCTTCTCGCTCTCATTTGCGCAAGTTAGCCACCATATATGCTTTTGCCGCTGCAGCTCCACCTCTTTGTACCTCCTTGTCCTATAAGCTTAAATAGTCTTGATCTCGCGGGTGTGAGATTGCTGAGTCCCCGTGACTCACAGATACTTCCAACAACAGTTGCAGGTGCCGACGATGCCAGTGCAGACGATGGCGTCGATCTCAAGTGGGAGTTTGACGAGGAACGTGGTCGTTACTATGTGTCTTTTCCTGATGATCAGTAGTGGAGCCCAGTTGGGACGATCGGGGATCTAGCATTTGGGGTTGTCTTATTTTCATCTGGATTTTGGCCGTAGCCGGTCTATATGTTTGTATTTTGGATGATGTATGATGATATTTATGTATTGTGTGAAGTGGCGATTGTAAGCCAACTCTTTATCCCATTCTTGTTCACTACATGGGATTGTGTGAAGATGACCATTCTTGCGACAAAACCACTATGCGGTTATGCCTCTAAGTCGTGCCTCGACACGTGGGAGATATAGCCGCATCGTGGGCGTTACACAACCTAAGTGTTTTGCTTGTGTTCCGAGGCCATGTCTGTACATGCTAGGCTCGTCAACACCCGTGTATGCGAACGTTAGAATCTATCACACCCGATCATCACATGGTGCTTCGAAACAACGAACCTTCACAACGGTGCACAGTTAGGGGGAACACATCTCTTGAAATTTTAGTGAGGGATCATCTTATTTATGCTACCGTCGTTCTAAGCAAATAAGATGTAAACATGACAAACATCACATGCAAATCATAAAGTGACATGATATGGCCAATATCATCTTGCGCCTTTTGATCTCCATCTTCGAGGCGCGGCATGATCACCTTCGTCACCGGCATGACACCATGATCTCCTTCATCATGATCTCCATCATCGTGTCTTCATGAAGTTGTCTCGCCAACTATTACTTCTACTACTACGGCTAACGGTTAACAATAAAGTAAAGTAATTACATGGCGTTTTTCATTGACACGCAGGTCATACAATAAATAAAGACAACTCCTATGGCTCCTGCCAGTTGTCATACTCTTCGACATGCAAGTCGTGATTCCTATTACAAGAACATGATCAATCTCATACATCACATATATCATTCATCACATCCTTTTGGCCATATCACATCACATAGCATACCCTGCAAAAACAAGTTAGACGTCCTCTAATTGTTGTTGCATGTTTTACGTGGCTGCTATGGGTTTCTAGCAAGAACGTTTCTTACCTACGCAAAAGCCACAACGGTGATATGCCAATTGCTATTTACCCTTCATAAGGACCTTTTTCATCGAATCCGATCCGACTAAAGTGGGAGAGACAGACACCCGCTAGCCACCTTATGCATCAAGTGCATGTCAGTTGGTGGAACCTGTCTCACGTAAGAGTACGTGTAAGGTCGGTCCGGGCCGCTTCATCCTACAATGCCGCCGAATCAAGATAAGACTAGTAACGGTAAGCAAATTGAACAAATCGTCGCCCACAACTACTTTGTGTTCTACTCGTGCATAGAATCTACGCATAAACCTGGCTCTAATACCACTGTAGGGGAACGTAGCAGAAATTTAAAATTTTCTACGTATCACCAAGATCAATCTATGGAGTCATCTAGCAACGAGAGAGAGGGGAGTGCATCTACATACCCTTGTAGATCGCGCGTGGAAGCGTTCAAGAGAACGGGGTTGATGGAGTCGTACTCATCGTGATCCAAATCACCGATGATCCTAGCGCCGAACGGACGGCACCTCCGCGTTCAACACATGTACAGAGCGGGTACGTCTCCTCCTTCTTGATACAGCAAGGGGGGAGGATAAGTTGATGGAGATCCAGCAGCACGACGGCGTGGTGGTGGAAGTAGCGGGATCCCGGCAGGGCTTCGCCAAGCGCAAGTGGGGAGGAAGAGGTGTCACGGGAGGGAGGGAGGCGCCAGGGCTTGGGGTGCAGCTCCCATGCGCCTCCCCACTATATATAGGGGTGGAGGGGGCTGTTTTCTTGCCCTCCAAATCCATTGGGGCGTTGGCAAAGGTGGGGGAAAGAAATCCCATCATTTCCCTTCCCCACCGATTGTTATCCCCCTTTTTTAGGGATCTTGATCTTATCCCTTCGGGATATGATCTTATTCCTTCTAAGGTGGGATCTTGGTGCGCCTTGACCAGGGGTGTGGGGCCTTGCCCCCACTACCCACGTTCAGGTGGGCCCCCCATGCAGGTGGGCCCCACTTCGGAACCTTCTAGAACCTTCTCGACACAATACCGAAAAATCCCGAACATTTTCCGGTGGCCAAAATAGGACTTCCCATATATAAATCTTTACCTCCGAACCATTCCGAAACTCCTCGTGACGTCCGGGATCTCATCCGGGACTCCGAACGACTTTCATATTTCCGCATACTAATATCTCTACAACCCTAGCGTCACCGAACCTTAAGTGTGTAGACCCTACGGGTTCGGGAGACATGCAGACATGACCGAGACGACTCTCCGGTCAATAACCAACAGCGGGATCTGGATACCCATGTTGGCTCCCACATGTTCCACGATGATCTCATCGGATGAACCACGATGTCGAGGATTCAATCAATCCCGTATACAATTCCCTTGTCAATCGGTACGTTACTTGCCCGAGATTCGATCGTCGGTATCCCAATACCTTGTTCAATCTTGTTACCGGCAAGTCACTTTACTCATACTGTAATGCATGATCCCGTGACCAAACACTTGGTCACATTGAGCTCATTATGATGATGCATTACCGAGTGGGCCCAGAGATACCTCTCCGTCATACGGAGTGACAAATCGCAGTCTCGATTCGTGCCAAGCCAACAGACAGTTTCGGAGATACCTGTAGTGCACCTTTATAGCCACCCAGTTACGTTGTGACGTTTGGTACACCCAAAGCATTCCTACGGTATCCGGGAGTTGCACAATCTCATGGTCTAAGGAAATGATACTTGACATTAGAAAAGCTCTAGCAAATGAACTACACGATCTTGTGCTATGCTTAGGACTGGGTCTTGTCCATCACATCATTCTCCTAATGATGTGATCCCGTTATCAATGACATCCAATGTCCATGGTCAGGAAACCATAACCATCTATTGATCAACGAGCTAGTCAACTAGAGGCTTACTAGGGACATGTTGTGGTCTATGTATTCACACATGTATTACGGTTTCCAGTTAATACAATTATAGCATGAACAACAGACAATTATCATGAACAAGGAAATATAATAATAACCATTTTATTATTGCCTCTAGGGCATATTTCCAACAAGTCGGCCGGGGGAAGGCGGCCCTATGCTTTGTATGCTTGAAGGCTTGAATGGCCTGATAATTTTTTGAAGAGCTAGGGGAGTCGGTTAGGCTACCCGTGGCCATTTACTCTGACAGTAGTCCCCGAAGCTGATTGGGCTTCGAGGTTGAGTGGAGGTCGAGAAGCTCGGGCAGCTTCTTATCTTGACGAGCCAGCAGCTGGGAGCCGGCTTCGGTTGGGCGCGCCGTCTCGGTGAAATTTTTTTGAAGTTAGAGGGTGGGAGTCTGTTGGCGTGCGCGCCGGGCTGCGGGCCGGCCGCTCGCCGCCTGCGAACCACGTGGCATCCCTTGGCCGAAAAAAGCCTGCCAGCCCACGCGCGCGACAAGACGTCACCGTAGGTCGGGGGCCCACCACTCCTACGCCCAGGCCCAGGCGTGGATTCTCTGCGGCCAAAAGCCGTCCGCACGTCTTCCTGCGGCGGTTTCGGCACGTCTTTAGGGCGCAGTAATCGCGGGACGTGGGGGAGTGGGTGTAGTTAATCCCACGTCCCACCCCACGCCTCGCCTCCTCGGCTTCACCGCACGAGGCTATAAGTAGGGGGAGGAGGGGGAACGGTAGACGCTCGCACGCTCCTCTCCTCTCCGCCATCTTCTTCCTCCTGCCTTCCCCCACAGCAGCGTCTCGCCGCCGCGCCGTCTCACCATTCTTTTCCCCGCCGCCGCGCTCATTCTCGCCGGCCTCACGCTGCTATGCAGTACGGCGGGGACTGGGACGGCTCCAACGTCCATGAGGACCACGTCGAGTTCCTCCGCAAGACGCGGCGGCTGCCCGGCACGGATAAGGTGCGGGTCCGTCTCGCGCCTGAGAAGGAGATCACGCCGGAGCCGGAGGAAGGCGAGCGGGTGGTCTTCTGCTCGCATTTCTTGCGCGGCATCGGCTTGCCAGTGAGCGCTTTCTTCCATTCTTTTCTTGAATTCTATCAACTCCAGCCGCACCACCTCACCCCGAACACGGTGGTGCTGCTGTCCGCCTTCGTCACCTTGTGCGAAGGCTATCTCGGCGTCCTCCCCACCCTCGAGCTCTGGGGGGAGTTCTTCCAGTCCAAGTTGGGCACGCGTATGCAGGGCGTGCTGGCTCAGAGTGGCGCCTTCATCGCGATGCGGAGGGTGGTAGCCGACAACCCCTTCCCCGTCATCACGCTAATCCAGTTGGTGAAGCTCTGGCAGAAGTCATACTTCTACATGAAGAACGTCGCCCCGCAAGGCGACTACGTCAATTTGCCGGCTTATGTAGCCGGCCCGCCGGCGGGTAGGCGGCCCCAGTGGTCCTATCGGGCCGTGACGCTGACGCCGGCTGGAGCCGCGGCTGTCGCCCGACTGCGGGTGATGATCCAGTCGGAGGGCCTGACTGGGCCCGACTTGCTGGCTGCCTTCGTCACGCGCCGGGTGCTTCCTCTTCAGAGCCGCCCTCACCTGATCTGTCAGATGAGCGGCCGGCTCGATCCGAGTCGGATGTGCACCAAGGACATGCCGCACGACGAGGTGGAACATATGGTGAATTACCTTGCGAACTGCAAGCTCTCCGCAGAGTGGCAGTTTGGCAAGGAGCCATATTCCCGAGCACATCCGCCACCCACGGTATGTTCTCTTTTTCCCTTTCTTCTCTTAGTTTTGTCGCCGAGTTCCTTTTGGCCGACTCTGACTAGTCGGCACGTCTCGACAGAGACCTCTCCTTCGGCCTGCAGGCGGGTCGGGGGCGGAGCGCCGATTCCTCCCTGACCGGACGGAGCACGACCTGGAGGACCCCGACTTGGGGGCGGCCGCCATGGATGACAACACCGAGGCGGGTGACGGCCAAGCCGGTGGCGAGGCAGGCGGCTCCGGGCGTGGAGTCAGCTTCGACGACTGGCTAGAGGACGACGAGGCGGAAGTCGTCCCACGCCGCCAGCCGGCGTCTGGCCACGGCGCGGGTTCCTCCGCCGCGCCGCCTGCTCGGGGTGGCGGGCAGAAGCGTCGTGCCACGTCGGGCTTGTTCGGCAGTCGGCCGAAGAAGCCCAAGGGCGGGGCAGCGGCGACCAGGCGGGAAGAGGCGGCCGCGAAGGCGGCCCGCTTCCGCAAGGCGGTGAGGCAGCTGCAGACGGTGTTGGCGTAAGTGTACACTCCTTCATGTATTCTTTCTTCTTTTCTCTGGTAGTTTCTGAATCCTTGTCCTTTCTCAAATAATCAGGGCTCCACTGTCGCTTGAGCAGGTTGCTGCCGCCTCCGTCGTTGGATCGTCGGGAGGATCCGGGAGCACTACTCGCCGCGTGGACCCCCGTGCTGAGCTTCAGGTGGCGACGGAGCGGAACGCGCGGGAGGCGTGGGAGGAGCGGGAGGCGGAGGAGTTGAGGCCGGCCGCCGCCAAGGCGGCGCAAGAGGAGGAGGCGGCGAAGGCGCGCGCCGACGCAGCAGCCAAGGCCCAAGCGGAGGCTGCGGCCGCGGCGATGGCGGAGGGGGCCTTGCTAGTCACCCCTCTGCGCGTCGCAGTGCCTGAGGCCCCAGAACCCCCGCCAGAAGAAGCCGGCGGTGACCAGCCGGGATTGGAGAGGGAGGACGACGTCGTTGTCCCGAAGAGGGAGGCAACACCGGCCCCGCCGACTGGGGCGACCCAAGGCGGCTGGCCTAACTTGCCGCCTGTGCAATCGGCCGGGGGCGAGCCGGCCGCGAGGACTGATCTGGTGGTCCAGACGCCGTCGCCCCAGCGCACGGGGAAGGCTGCATCGGAGCCGCAGAGGGCCGCATCGGAGCCACAGAAGGCCGCGGGCTCCAGCTCGTCAGCCCAAGACATGGAGGCGGCCAGCACCAGCTCGGGGTGGACGCCGGGTGGAGGGACGGCAGTGATGAACGTGGCCGCGCAGGACGTCCGGAACCGGCTTCAAGCCCTGGCTGAGGAAATATAATGACGAGTTCCTTGCGACGCGGGCGGCCATCCGGGTTAGTCTTCTTGTCTCTGCTTTTTTCATCTTGGTTTCTTCTGTGGGGGCGCGTCAGTGCACCCACTGGGTGTGGTCCCCGAGTTCCGAGTCGGTTGCTGAGCAGGCAGCTTGGAACTTCCTAGCGGGCCTTGTTTTGCTATTCTTGTTCTCATTCGCTCCTCTGCCTGACTTGCAGGACTACCACAACCTCCGCGCGGCTGCCTTCAACTCCCAGGCTCGGGAGCTGACCCAGAAGACAGCTGACCTATCTGAGAGCCGGGGTAAGTGCTTCGTCTTTTATCTCACGTGGGGGCGCGTCAGCGCACCCACTGGGTGTAGTCCCCGAGATTCAGGCCGACTGCTGAGCAGTCGGGTCGGATCTTCCTTGACAACTTCTTCCTTATTGCTTCTTTCTTTTCTGCCATCCCTGCAGCGGCCAACGCCAGTCTAAGGGAGCAGCTGGGCGGGACTCAGGCCACCCTCCGTGCTAAGGAGGCCGAGTTTGCCGCCTTGGCATAGGAGCGTGACCGCCTGGCCAAGAGGTTGACCGACCAGGAGGAGAGCCACAAGGCGGCCCTGAAGGCGGTGCGGGACAGCGAGGCCGCCCTCCAAGCCAAGTATGAGACAGAGGCGGCCAGCTGGACCGAAGCGAAGCAGACGCTGATCAACGGCTATGGCCAGATCGAAGACTTGGTTGACGGTAGGCCGCCTTCCTCTTCGTCCTTTCTTGCCACTTGCCGCTTTAGCTTGTTTTCTGACTTGGTGTTTTTCTCTTCTTTCTCTTTCTTCCTTGCGCAGAGTACTTCCCTGGCTACTCTACTGCCGCCAACCAAGTCGTCGAGGCCCACCGCGAGGCAGAAAGACAGGCTGGCGCCAAAATCGCACCAAACGCTCGCCGGTCGCTGGAGGAGCAGCTCTTGGCGATCCAGGCCCGCCTCCAGCCGGCTCATCGCCTGCTCCGCCGGCTTCAGCGTGTTGGGGCGCAGGTGTTGGCCGCTCTCTGGCCTGGTGAAGTGATTCCCCGCACCCCTAGTCGGATTGCCGACTGGCTGGAGGTGGCGGTCGGCCGCTTCGAGGCCTGGAAGGCTTCGGCGGCTCGGTCCGGCGCCAGGCGGGCGCTGGAGTTCGCCAAGGCCTGGTATCCCGAGTTGAGTCTGGACCAGCTGGCCACCTGGCGGCAGGAGGCCGACATGGAGCTGGAGCCGGCGCGGCCGGCTATCATCCAGCGGGCTTCGGCGATCGCCGACTACACCGACACCTCCGCCTTCGCTCCTGAGGTGGACGACAATGGTGTTGCCCAGCCGGAGGAGTGGTTCGGGCTGAACCCGGCAGTCGGCGAAGACTTGGCGGAGGAGATCGACTCCAGCGACGAGGGCGAGGAGGAGGAGGAGGAGGGTGAAGACGCCGGGCCAGATGGTGGAGCGGCCGGTCAGCCTCAGCTTGACCGTGCCTCCAGCAACAAGGCACGCGCGGGTGCACCGCCTACAGCCGGCGATGATCAAGCCGAGACCCGCCAGTCGGCCACTCCTCCAGCCGGTGGCGCCGTCTCCACCGACCAACCCGGCTCCCACACCGCGCCCTTAGTCTAGTCTGCTACCTCTATTTTCCTGTTTTACCACTCTTGGGACAGTATTTTGTTAGGTTTGCACAATTCCACCCACTGGGGGTGTATTTGAACTATATTGATTACCGGCCTGTTGGGGGCCTTATGTGTAAATATAATTATGCATGCGTTTGGCTTTCCCTTGTTCTTTGCTTTTCATCCTTCTGCTGTTTCCTTTGCTGCCCTCCCTTGGTTGCCGCCTCCCCAGTCAGACAGTTGCTCTGCAACCTGTGGCTGGAGAAGTACTTGGCCAGTTGGGAGGGCAAGTACTCTAGCTTTGTAGGATTATAGCGAAGTGATTGGGAGGCCAGCCAGCCGGTTGTTTTGACAGCCGACAAGCGTGGTTGGAGGCCGTCTTTTCGTTATACAAGTTCGTTAGTCCTTAGCCGTTTTTCGTGTGGGCATCCTTTCTGCCTTTGACTCTTGCTAGTCGGACAGTCGGCTCTTCGAGCTGCGACTTTCAACAAGAGAGGGCTCGGGTGCCGGCACACTACTTGTCTGACTTCAGGTAGAACTTTAATATAACTTAAGGCGGCCAGTCCCCGGGCCGACTAGTCGAACCCGGTGCCAGACAGAAATTCAAATGTAATAATACATTCATGAATATGACACTCGTCATTCATAGATAAAGGAAGGCAGTCCCCGAGTGCTCCTCGGGGGGCCCGTTGTTTCGTACTTAATACAAAAAGGTAGCATGATACATACTGCTTTCAACTGTAAAATCTTCTCAGGAGGTTCGCGTTCCATGGTCGCTCCGACACCTTGCTGGAATCATCCCTCTTGAGTGCTCTTGGTTTTTGTGCGTCGATCAGGTAGTAGGAGTCATTGCCTAGTGCTTTGCTGATGACGAAAGGGCCTTCCCAAGGGGCCGAGAGCTTGTGCTGCCGGCTGTTCGCTGGATCAGCCGAAGCACAAGGTCGCCCTCTTGGAAAGATCTTGGCTTGACCTTGCGGTTGTGGTAACGGCGCAAACCCTGCTGGTAGATGGTGGACCGGCTGAGTGCTAACAGCCGGCCTTCTTCCAGCAGGTCGATGCCATCTTCTCGCGCTTCCTTGGCCTCCGCCTCCGTGTACATGGTGACCCGAGGCGAGTTGAACTCGATGTCGGTTGGGATGACAGCCTCGGCACCATATACAAGGAAGAACGGAGTGAAGCCGGTTGATTTGTTAGGGGTAGTACGCAGACTCCAGAGGACAGCCTGCAGCTCATCGAGCCAGCAGCCGGCCAATCGCTCCAGTGGTACGACCAGTCGGGGCTTGATGCCGGAGAGGATGAGTCCATTCGCTCGCTCGACCTGGCCGTTTGACTGCGGGTGGGCAACGGACGCTAAGTCCAGTCGGATACCCTGCGTCGCGCAGAAACGTGCCAGTGCTCCTTTGGCAAAGTTTGTGCCATTGTCGGTGATGATGCTGTGCGGCACACCATACCAAGTAGTGATGTCGGCAATGAATGTCACGGCAGTCGGCCCGTTCAGCTTCTTGATCGGCTTTGCTTTGATCCACTTGGTAAATTTGTCCACGGCGACAAGCAGATATGTCAGGCCGCCGCGGGCTATCTTGAATGGGCCCACCATGTCCAGCCCCCAGACGGCAAAGGGCCAGGTGAGGGGGATGGTCTTGAGTGCAGAAGCCGGCAGGTGTTGCTTGGAACTGAAGACTTGGCATCCTTTGCAGCTTTTGACTATCTCTTTGGCATCTTCCAAAGCAGTCGGCCAAAAGAAACCGTGGCGGAAAGCTTTGGCCACAAGTGATCCTGAGGCTGCGTGGTGGCCGCATTCGCCTTGATGGATATCCTTGAGGATTGCCACTCCTTTCTCTGGCTCGACGCAGCGCTGGAAGACTCCAGTGACGCTGCGCTTGACAAGTTCTCTGTTTATTATTGCATAGGCTCTGGCTCGACGTTGCACTAGTCTTGCCGAGATCTCGTCAGCCGGCAGCTCTCTATTGACTAGGAAGTTGAAGATGGGCTGGGCCCATGATGGAGCTGTGACTTCTTCGACTGTCAGTACAGCCACTGTGACTCGGGTGGGCAGGTTGGGTGGTGGGGAGTTGGAGTCGGCCACCGCTTCTTGTGTCGCTGCAGTCCCCGGGCCGACTGCTGCAGTCCCTGGGCCGGGTTCTGAAGTCCCCGAGCCGGGTGCGACTACGGCAGTCCCCGGGCCGGTTGTCGAAGTCCCCGAGCCGCCTGCTGGGTTCCTCCAGTCGGATCCGGCTGCATCGGCGACAGGCGGTACGAAGATAGAGTCCGACTCTGGAGACGGCTTGATGGACAGTTTGAGGAGGCGCTGGAGAGAGACGCCGGTCGGTATAGCCTGTCGGGTAGAGCCGATGCGCGCCAGGGCATCTGCTTGGTCGTTGTCGGCCCGTGGCACGTGAAGGAACTCGCACCCTTCGAAGTACCCACTGATCTGCTGGACGAGGAATCGATAGCTTGCCATGTTTGCATCCTTGGCGTCCCAGTCGCCAGATGACTGCCGGACCACCAAGTCCGAGTCGCCATAGCACAGGATCCGGCGTATGCCGAGCTCTTTGGCTAGCCGGAGCCCGTGTATGAGTGCCTCGTACTCGGCCATGTTGTTGGAGGCGGCGAAGTGGATTTGCAGCGTGTATCTGAGTTTGTCGCCTTTGGGAGAGGTGAGGACGATGCCGGCTCCCAAGGCAGTGCGCATCTTGGACCCGTCGAAGTGCATCCGCCAATGGGTAGAGTCGGGAGCCGGCGGTAGGTACTGGGTCTCGGCCCAGTCGACGAGGAAGTCGGCCAATGCTTGAGACTTGATGGCGGTGCGGGGCTGGTAGAAGATTGTGTAAGGTGCCAGCGTAATGGCCCATTTAGCCACCCGGCCGGATGCATCCCGGCTGCCCATGATCTCGGCAAGCGGGGCGGTGCACACGACCGTGATGGGATGCTCTTGAAAGTAGGGCTTCAGCTTCTTGGCGGCGAAGTACACTCCATAGCACATCTTCTGGTAGTGCGGGTAGTTTTGCTTTGAGCTGGATAGTACTTCGCTTAGATAATACACCGGCCTCTGGACTAGCTGGGCTCGGCCTTCTTCCGGGCGCAGCACCACGACAACTGTACTGACCACTCGGCTAGTCGCGGCAATGTAGAGGAGCATGGGCTCCTTCTCAGTCGGCGCCGCCAGGACAGGTGGAGTAGTCAGCATCTTCTTCAACTCATGGAAGGCTTGGTCT
Source organism: Aegilops tauschii subsp. strangulata (assembly GCF_002575655.3). Lineage (NCBI taxonomy): Eukaryota > Viridiplantae > Streptophyta > Magnoliopsida > Poales > Poaceae > Aegilops > Aegilops tauschii. Next base: position 382,848,450 of record NC_053037.3, on the reverse strand, counting down.
GCTTGGTCATTCCACTCGAAATGAGTGGATTTCTTCATGAGTCGGTATAGGGGGAGAGCCTTCTCTCCTAGCCGGCTGATAAAGCGGTTTAAGGAGGCCAGGCACCCAGTGAACTTCTGCACGTCCCGCAACTTGGTAGGAATCTCCATTCTCTCAATGGCCTTGATCTTCACAAGGTTGCACTCAATGCCTCGGTCGGATACCAGAAAACCTAAAAGCTGGCCGGCTGGTACTCCGAACACGCATTTCTCAGGGTTGAGCTTGATCTGGAATCGGCGCAAGTTGGCAAATGTTTCTTTGAGGTCCTCCAGCAGGGTGCCGCGCTTCTCTGTCTTCACCACAATATCGTCTACGTAGACGTGGGCATTTCTGCCGAGTTGCTTGAGGACGCATTTCTGCATGCAACGCTGAAAAGTGGCACCGGCATTCCCCAAGCCGAATGTCATAGTCAGGTAACAGAAAGCTCCGAATGGTGTGATGAAGGCAGTCTTCAGGTGGTCTGCTGGGTCCAACTTGATCTGGTGGTATCCTGAGTAGGCATCCAAAAAACTCAACAGCTCGCATCCGACCGTGGAGTCTATCACTTGATCAATCCGTGGCAAAGCAAACGGATCTTTGGCGCAGGCCTTGTTGAGGCTGGTGTAGTCTATACACATACGCCATTTGTTGTTCTTCTTCAACACCAAGACTGGGTTGGCAAGCCACTCTGGGAAAAATACTTCCATAATAAAGCCGGCGGCGAGGAGCCGGGCTATCTCTTCTCCCATGATTCTTCGCTTTTCTTCTGACAGTCTGCGGAGGGGCTGCTTGACCGGCTTCGCGTCGGCTCAGACGTGCAATTTGTGCTCGGCGAAACCCTTCGGAACACCCGGCATGTCCTTTGGGGACCATGCAAAGATGTCTCGATTCTCACGGAGGAAGTCGACGAGCTCACCTTCCTATTTACTGTCCAGGTTTGCACCAATGACTGCAAACCTTTCCGGGTTCTCCGGGTCCAGAGGTATCTTCTTCGTCTCCTTGGCCGGCTGGAAGGAGCCCTGCGCATCATAATCCTTGGGGTTGGGGGACAAGGCCGGCTGCTTGCCGGCCATGGCCACAACTCGCTCCAGCATCTTCTTCTCTTCTGCCACTACGAGGGACTCGGCCAGCCGACTGCTGGCTGCGGCACACTCGGTGGACTTCTTGTAGTCGCCGGCTACAGTGATGATCCCCTTCGAGCTCGGTATCTTCATCTTCAGGTAGGCGTAGTGGGGCACAGCCATGAACTTGTCCAGAGAGGGTCGGCCAAGCAAGGCGTGGTAAGGGCTCTCCAGATGTACTACCTCGAACCAGATTGCTTCTCGGTGAAAGTGATCCTTGTCTCCGAAGAGAACATCCATCTTGATCTTGTCGATCGGGGAACAGGACAGGCCGGGTACGATGCCATGGAACACGGTCCGGCTTGGGATGAGCTGCTTTGCCTTGAGGTTCAGCTTCTCCATGGTATTGCGGTACAGTATGTTGATACTGCTTCCGCCATCAATCAGAACGCGGGAGAATCGTGCAGCTCGCCTCTCTGTTGCGAGGGTGACGTCCAATACTAATGCGTAGGAGCCAAGGGACGGAATCACCTCTGGGTGGTCGGCCCGGCTCCAGTTGATAGGCTTCTCGGACCAATGCATGAACTCAGGGTTGCTGGAGGCGACTGCGTTGACCTCTTGGTGCTGTCGGCGTCGGCTGCGCTTGTCTTCAACCTGGCTCGTGAAGACGACGTAGGCGGCATGCTCTTCAGGGAACTCATCTTGAATGGCTCCGACTGCAGGTCGAGCAGCCGGCTGCTGGGGGGCTGGAGGCGGCGGGCCGGGAGGCGGAGGCGGCACCAGCCCCTCGCCCTTGGAGATCCGTGTGAGCCAGTGGCACTTTCGGGTCGTGTGGTTGGACGGCTTTGCGCCACTGTGGAACTTGCAGGGGGCATCGAGAGTCTGCTCGTAGGAGAAGGCCGGCTGCCAAGCCGGCCTGCCGCCCTTCTTCTTGGGAGCGGGCCGTTCTTCGGGCTGCTCCTCTTTGACTGTGGCCACCTGCCGACTGGTGGAAGGCGGCATAGGGGCCTTGCGCTTGTGGTCGTTCTGGTAGGGGCGCCGATTGGAGTCGCCAGCCGGTGTCTGGGGAGCCGGAGCGAGCACCTTCCCAGAGGCGTCCACTCGGAGCTCGGTCTTCATCGAGGAGTCGGCCGTGGCGTACTTGTCCGCGATGATCAGCAGCTCGTCGAGGGTAGCCGGCTCGTCGCAGAGGAGTCGGTGCTTGAGGAGGGTGCCCTCTCGGCACCCGGCGGTGAAGTATTCGATGGCCTGAACCTCATGCACCCCCTCACGGGAGTTGCGGTGCTCGGCCCACCACATGAGGTAGTCGCGGGTCGACTCGTGGGGCCCTTGGACACATAGGGAGAGCTGGCGGGGCTTGGGAGGCCGCTTGTACGTGCTGGTGAAGTTGCGGACGAAGACTTCCGTGAAGTCCAGCCAGCTGTTGACGCTGTAGGGCTTGAGGCTGTTGAGCCAGGTGCGCGCCGTGCCTTGTAGCATGAGAGGGACGTACTTCACGGCTACGCGCCTGTTGCCGTTCGCTATGCTGACAGCAGTAGAGTAGTTGATGAGCCAATCTTCCGGCTTCACAGAGCCGTTGTACTTGGGCGTGTCTCTGGGGAGCGAGAACCCTTTGGGGAAGGGCTCGTCGCGGATGCGGGGGCCAAAGCATGGCGGGCCGACATCGTCTTCTTCTTCTAGCGCCAGGGATCGAGCTAGGCGGTCGATCCGGTGGCGGGCGTCGTTCTCGCCGACTCCTTCGTGGCGGCCTAGTCGGCCACCAAGAGTCGGATGCGTGATAGGTGGCGGGGTGGGATATCTCTTCCCTCGAGGCAGGGGAGGAGGCGGATTTCCTTGGCGCTCCACTGCTCGAGGGCGGCCTTCCGCGTCGTGCTCAATGGTGATCCGAGTCCGGCTGCGGCTAGCAGCCGGCTCCTTGTCTTTCCTCGCGCGGGCGCCGCTCGCAGTCGGCGACCAGGAGGTCGCGGCGTGCTCTCGACGCGGGGGAGGACTCTCAGCGCGGGCACCGGCTTCGTGCTGTTCTGCGGCCGCGTCGATCAGCTGCTGGACTCGCCTTGTCATATAGGGGAGCTCATCAGCTCCCAGCCCGTTTAGCTCTTCAGCGGACGCCTGGGCGGCTCGCAGATTCTCGAGCGGGGAGGCGTAGACGGGGCGGTCTGCCCCCAGCATGCTGGCGATGGCCGCGCCGCGCTTCTGGACGAGGCCGGCTCGGCTCGGCCCGCCATGAGGCGGCGCAGTCGACTTCGCGCTGGTGAGCCTCGATGAGGCGTCTCATGGAGGCTATCTTCTGGCCTTCCGCGATGAGGGCGAGGTGGCGTGCTTCCAGGGTCTCGGCGTCGGCGTCGGTCGTGATGGGGACGGATAAGTCATGCATCGCCGCTTGCAGAGCGTCGTGGGCGTTCTCGCCCGAGTTGGCGACGTGGCTGATGACCAGCACCTCAGTGACAGCGCTGCTGCCGCTGTCAGCTCGAGGGAGAGGGTCATCAAAGACTACCACGTCGGAGGGGTAGGCGTCGAGTGATGCCGTGTCGGAGTCGACAAGCATCGGGTCGGTGGAGCCGACCGACTCCAAGTCTACAGCAGGCTCGCTGGAGACGTGAAGTTGGTCGAGGAGGCTGATGAGGCGGCTCTCGGGGTAGTCCGTGCCCGCGTCGGACGCGGGCTCGTCGGAGATGCGAATCTCGCTAAGCAGATCAGCGAGGCAGCTCGCTGCGCAGGCGTCGTCGACGCCTTGCAGCGCGTCGGGGCAAACACCATCGGGTGCAGCAGGCTGGCTGCGCTCGCGGGGGAGGAAAAGGGTTCCCGTCCAGAACAGGTCTCCGGACAACGGTGCACCTGGCCCCACGGTGGGCGCCAAATGTCGGGTGTTAGGTGCGACATATGCCAACGGGTGGCTTATCATTGTGGGAGCCAGTAAGACGTCGCCGGTGACTGGAAACGGGATGAGGCGAAGACATGCACGCCGGCGAATCTTACCCAGGTTCGGGGCTCTCCGTCGAGATAACACCCCTAGTCCTGCTCTGCGGGGTCTCCGCATGATCACTAGATCAAAACAAGTAGCTACAAGCGCTCCTTGAGCTGTCGGGTTAGAGGGAGAAGAAGGGCAAGGCTAGCTCTCCTTTCCTCTCTATATGGTGTGTGTAATTCTACGAGACCAACCCTTTGCATGGGTGTCCCAGGGGGCTTATATAGGCCTACCCCCCAGGGGTACAATGGTAATCCGGCTGGGCGTGGGTCCCCGCCATCAGTGTGTATGCTTGCCGGCTTCTCCGCCGGCCGTTGGGGCCCGCCGACTGGTGGGTCCTGCCGGCTAACGGCCTCTTGGCCGACAGGCCGGCCCCACCACTTGGGGGCCTTGTCGGCGGCTGGTTACTGTTGCCTCGCCTCTGATGACGAGGGCTTTGTCGAGGTAAGCGTGGCTACAGTGTCGCCGCCTTGCGGGCTCTCACTGTAGCCTCACCTCGTCTTGCCTCCTTAATAAGGCACATGTTTCGAGGGAGGGAGGTAGCCGGCTATTGGGAGCCGGCTACGCCCCTGGCCGACTAGGGGAGGCCGGGCCGCCTTCGAGTGTCTCTCTGGCTAAAGGGGCCCGCCGCCCGTGGGCCGTACTGGGGCTTGTCGTGGGTGACATCGAGGTCAACATGGCTACAGTGCCGCGCCGGACGGGAGATGGTTGTCCCGTACGGCGCCCTGTGGCCATGCTTGCTTCGGGATTCGGGGGTAGTGGGCTATACTGCGGCCACGCCCCGTCATATCACCGTTATGTGGATGCAGTCTTGGTGGGTGTGGTCTTGGCCGGCTTCCGGGAGTCGGCCTTCTTCATGGCCGGCTTCTGGGAGTCGGTCCTCTTGGGGCCGGCTTCCTGGAGTCGGCTATCTCGTATCTTTCTTGGGGGAGGTTTTCTGAGGCTGGGTCGCCTTCTGGGAGTCGGCCCTGGAGATAGTCGGCCGGGGGAAGGCGGCCCTATGCTTTGTACGCTTGAAGGCTTGAATGGCCTGATAATTTTTTGAAGAGCCAGGGGGAGTCGGTAGGCTACCCGTGGCCATTTACTCCAACACCGTACATAGGATGAACCATGGCTCCTGCCAGGGTCAACATTGAAGGCTGATCAAGGGAGGGCACGAGCCCTTCCTTCTGGAGGTCGAAGGGGTCGCCTACAACGAGGCCTATTCGACCCAGGATTTCCTTGTCGTTCCTAAAGTCTACAATAATGAATTTTACTCGGCCGCCCTTGAGGAAGTTCTTAAATTCCTCTCACTCAACGTTGGCATGGCATATGTGGTAGACCAAGCAAAAGTCATGCACGCATACCTGGATCACGGCGGGCTTCTTCTTCTCTGCCTCCTTTAGTTTCTTCTTGCTTCCCAGGACTGTGGTGTACTCAACATCTAGCCCAACAACCCACTCATCATTTGAGTTTTCGAACATGCGTTTGAAGCGAGCAAGGCATTCTTTCACCGTTGCGGAAGAACGGGTGTAGATGACGTCGAACTCATCGCCGGTGATGGTTCTAACCTTGTACTCACCGCCGATCATGGAGATTTGGGACGCCATGGATTTGGGAGGAGGGTTAGGATTAGTGGAACTGCCGTAATGTGAAAGGACGAGACGACTAGGAGCGGTTTATCGATTGTAAAAATGTCGAGTGGGGGGCGCGTGCGAATGGCAGGGTAGTGGCTTCCCTGGTGGATAAATGAATTCATGCACAATACTATGGGGGCCCAATTAGATGTCATGTCTACTCGACGCCCAATTAAATGGCTTTCGATGTCATGTCAAGCATCGGGAAAATTACAGGTGATACGAAGCTTTCCATTCTCCCATGATACGGGCTTCCGAGAGCCCTTGGATCTGAGATCAAACGGTTGCATGGCGTGATTCTAGACCTATGGGTGAATATCCTATCGTGGAGGGTTATTCTGCAAATTTTCAGCAACTTAGCATGCGACCGTTCGATCTCAGATCCAAGGGCTGCCAGCAGCCCGTATCATGGTCGCGCCTACCACGACCGTCGCCTTGCTCGCGTGGTGGCGCCCTTGGAGATTTAACACTGTGCGTTAGGCTATCTGATGTTGGCATGTCATACATAGTCATCACTTAGTCACTCATACAACAAGGTTAGCTATAAGGTTGGCTATAAGAGTATTTTTTATTTACTTATCTCTATCTCTTTCTTCGTAGTATTTATTGCATTTGCCAAGGAGTGACCTCTTCCAATGAAATGGTGCTTAGATGAGGTGCTATGGGCATTAAATGGCTTAGCAACTCAAGTCCCCAATGCATAGGTGCTTAGTTTTTTGTTGCTAAGTTTGCTTCATGTAGGTACACGCGCTTATCACCGTTTCTTCCTCGGGTCACCAAACTAGTCTCTCTCTTCTTAATTAACTTGCCACATCAGACTTTATGCCTATGTGGCATGCTTAGCACATGTAGGATCAAGTACAATAGTGGGCTATAAGCCCGCTTTACATGGCATTTTTGCATATGTGGGGGAAAGAGGCAAGGAAAAAGTGAAGCAATGGGCTCTCAAGAAAGAGCCATCCTCTACATGGTGGAGCATCAGGAGAGGCACCTGTATGGAGGTGGTCAGGACTCGGGAGACTCAAGCCGGTCGTAGCGCCGCAGTTAAAATGATAATGGCAAGTCAAATCACCGGGCCCCACCTGTCTAGCAGTAACTCACTGTCAAATCACACAGCCCTACGTTTGCAGCAGCCTACTCCCTCATCTTCTCGCGTCTCTGTCAAACCGACTAGGCGGAACTGCCCCACCTACCGTGCGGGAAAAGCCCCGCCCTCGACTTTTAAATAGTATACTATACTAATTTTGTATCCATGGATTGCGCCATGGAGCAAAGCCTCAAGAAAACGGCGGTACACATGTACGGAGTATACAGCACGCCCGTCGCGTTCGCGTCGCACCCCAGACGGTCGGTCGGTCTAGCACGCCACTCTCCGAATGGAACGCGCGTCATATTGCGTTTGCACACACATGTGGGACCGCAATTGAGAACCGGCCATAGGCACACTCCCCGGCCCCGCAAGTCGGGTGAGTTAATAGAAGTACATACGTTGGTACCTGGACGATCCCTGCAAGACACGAAAGATCAGTTCGTCCATGCATGTGACCAGACTCCAGGAGACACGCCTGGATTGGCTATCGTCTACATATCGTGCAGGCTGTGTTGTACAGGGCTGTAGTTCTGGTGAGAAATCTAAAAAAAAGTTTCTTGTCATCTCGCGAAATTAGGTGTCATGTGCTTCAGATCACTGCGAGGGTTAAACAGTGACAACTGAGTTGGGCTAGTCATTGGGGGCACATGCACAAAGACTACTCAGCTGCCATCTAGGTCAAGCCGGCTATGTTAATTAGGACATCTATCGACGGACCCATTTTCTACGAGTTTATCTTTAATTCGAGCTTTGATCCTCGTCTAGTTTGTCCGTCGGGATTCATCTTGTCTCCTTTGGGCAGCGAGGTTATGATTTCTTGTCATGTGGCATTTTTTCGTGTTATATGTTATAATCTGATGCTTCAGATCAAAATGACGACAACTGCGCCTCCGGGGCACGTGCATGAAGACTTCTCGACAGTCATTGTCGAGGTCAAGCCGGCTCCGGCCAGTAGACAAAAGAAAACTAGTACTCCACTATATAGGCAGGAGCCTCCGCGCTTGCTTGATAGTGTTGCTCTCTTCACACTGTCTCGTCCTCTCCAGATCTAAACACGACAGCGGTGGCCACACTCACTCTCTCTACTCACCGCTGGTCACAGATCCAGCCGGATCCTCTCCACCGGGGAAGGTGAGAAGGTGCACCGTTCACGCGGTCGTCCTCGGCGACGGCTCTTACCCACTGCCGGCGCATCCCGATCAGCGTGCCCTGTCGTTCTCTCCCAAGCATCGCTAGCAAGGGAGGGCATCCCACCCCTTCTTCCTCGCTGTCGTAGTGTGGGCAGATCCGCCTCCCGCCGCCCACCAAGCGACATCTCGGCGACCCTCAGGTATAACTTCCTTCAAAACCGGCCTTGCTCTACTTCCCGAGCTCCTGACGTCGCTGCATTTGTATCTTTTACTATTTCTCAGGCCCCCTCATGTAGATAGGATCGATCGGCTGTTCGAAAACCACCTAATTTTTTACTGTTAAGAGGTAAAACTAGTTCATGCACTCGAATCTAGTAGTACTTGGTTCAAACAAGGAAGAAAGGGGGTGGGGTTGGGGGAAGATTTGTTACCTGAATCTAGGACTTGGTCGAAAGAGGAAATAATGGGGGCGAAAAGTAGTAGAGACTGGCTATCCAACTGGTCTCTAGGTCTAATAGGGAAATAAAGGGAACGCAGTACAAACTCAATATAAACCCGATCTATTGGTTGAAAAAGGAAATAAAGTGGGGACTGGGGGACAAGTCAACAGAGTAAGTCTAACACTAGATTTGCTAGCCTCACACAGTATAAGGTGGCTATATACCAAACAAAAATGGGACCAACCCAGATATCTGTAACGCCCACGATACGGCTATATCTCCCACGTGTCGAGGCACGACTAAGAGGCATAACCGCATTGTGGTTTTGTTGCAAGAAGGGTCATCTTCACACAATCCCATGTAATGAACAAGAATGGGATAACGAGAGTTGGCTTACAATCGCCACTTCACACAATACATAAATATAATTCATACATCATCCAAAATCCACACATAGACCGACTACGGTCAAATCCAAATGAAAATAAGATAACCCCAAATGCTAGATCCCCGATCGTCCCAACTGGGCTCCACTACTGATCATCAGGAAACAAAACATAGTAACGACCACGTTCCTCGTAGAACTCCCACTTGAGCTCGGTTGCGTCATCTGCACTGGTATCGTCGGCACCTGCAACTATTTTGGTAGAATCTGTGAGTCACAAGGACTCAGCAATCTCACACTCGCGAGATCAAGACTATTTAAGCTTATAGGAAAAGGATGGTGTAATGAGGTGGAGCTGCAGCAGGCACTAAGCATATGTGGTGGCTAACATACGCAAATGAGAGCGAGAAGAGAAGCAACGCAACGGTTGCGAAGCAATGATCAAGAAGTGATCCTGAAACTACTTACGTTCATGCATAACTCAAACTGTGTTCACTTCCCGGACTCCGCCGAGAAGAGACCATCACGGCTACACACACGGTTGATGTATTTTAATTAAGTCAAGTGTCAAGTTCTCTACAACCGGACATTAACAAATTCCCATCTGCCTCATAACCGCAGGCACGGCTTTCGAAAGATAATACCCTGCAGGGGTGTCCCAACTTGGCCCATTATAAGCTCTCACGGTCAACGAAGGATAAACCTTCTCCCGGGAAGACCCGATCAGTCTCGGAATCCCGGTTTACAAGACATTTCGACAATGGTAAAACAAGACCAGCAAAGCCGCCCGATGTGCCGACAAATTCCGATAGGAGCTGCACATATCTCGTTCCCAGGGCACACCGGATGAACACTACGTACAACTAGAACCAGCCCTCAAGTTTCCCCAAGGTGGCGCTGCAAGTGGCTCTAGTTTGGACCAGCACTCAGAGGAACACTGGCCCGGGGTGTTGAGGATATAAACCCTAGAGTCACCCGCCCGGTGGGGCCGGGTTACTCATAAGGGTCATCACCTGAAGCCCGGCGCCAAGCTTGAAGACGGTGGACCAAAGATGGGCTTAAGACCCGGAGATGGCTTAAGGCCCGTAGTTACAACCGTCATTATGGTAGAACTTGTAGTGTAAGGCAAGAATAGTTGAGAGTCCGAGCCGGACACTCTTATGAGCCGGCCGGGACTCAGAGAGCTGCGGGGCATCAACCTCTCTATATAAAGGGACGACCCGACATCGGTTTAGAAGGAGAAAGATCTGGTCGAGAGCCAGGCATAGCAGTTAAGCTCCCTGGTCATCGAAACCCTAATCAATACCACCTCAACTGGACGTAGGCTTTTACCTTCACCGTAAGGGGCCGAACCAGTATAAACCCTCGTGTTCCTTGTCCCGTTTAACCCCTTCAAGCTTCCTAGTGGCGATGGCTCCACGACTAAGTCCTAGCTTGAGGACATCTGCCGTGACAATTCCACGACAGTTGGCGCCCACCGTGGGGCCAGCGCATGGTGGATTTGAGTTCTTGAAGGGCAGCTTCGAAGGGCTCAAGGGATACACTGTGGGCCGGATGACCAAGAGTCGTCGCGGCAAGCTCTACATCGATGATGCAAACTGGGGCCCCGACGCCGGCTCAATTGAGTACGGATACCGGGTCCCCTTCGGCGGAATTCATGTTTTCATTGGCAAGATTGGTGAGCTAGGCCCTGAGCCGTATCTTTGCGCCGATCTCACCGAGACGGCTCAGCGCGCACGACCCGCCCGGGCCCTGCCTGCCTTGAAGCATGCTTTTGTGGGATGTATCCATGGAGGGCTCTCTGATGGATCTGGTGATGAGACGGCCGCCGGCTCTGACGGCGAATCATCCACAGATGAGTCAAACTCGTTGTATCAACTTCAAGATGGCAGGGTAATGGGTTGTTCCGATGGTGACAGCATTCCGGATCCGTTTGAGCCGCCGAGCCGGGTTGGAATCTTCATGGCCGGTGCGTAGCCTGTTCAGAACCCTGCCGCTGGGGCGGGAAACCCGGTGCCCTCGCCGGCTCAGGTGCTGATGGATCTCACGGACAAGATGACGGCCCTGTTGACCGCCGCGGTTGACCCGGCGGATCAAGCTCAGCATGACGCGGAGGTGGCGCAGTTAAAGTTAGATCTAGTGAAAGCCAAAGAGGATCTAGCAGCGGAAGGGATCAGGATGGCGGCGGAGAGGGCGGCTCTCGACACCCAAATTCAGTTGATTCAGGCGCAGTCCTTCCGGCTCACGATGGATCAGAACGCGTCCAATGAGGTCATGAGAAGGAGGCATCAAAAGGCCCAATCTCGACTCCGTCCGGTTTACGATCCTCGAAACCTCTTCAACACGCCAGGTGCAGGGTCTAGTAACCCGCCAGGGATCATAGTGTCCGGGTCGGGGACCCCTGTTCAGCCACAAGTGATGGGGCCTCCCCGGGTGAACCCCGCCCCGCCTCAGTATGTGCCAATTCCACCGGGTCATTATGCTAACCCGCTGGAGAACATGGTCGCCGCAGCGGCATGGCTGGCGGCCCTCCCAATTGGCGGCGACTCTCCAACGGCTATTGAAACCCGCCGGGTCAGGGAACTCCTTCAGACAGCGCTGGCACAGCAAGAGGCATACTCTTACAGCCGGGACAGGATCCACTCGACCCCTCGTCCAGGCCGGAGCCCGAGTTACAGCAGACACATGGTCTCAGCGACCGGCTCAAGTAATGTCCGACGCCATGACCCGCCCCCTGGCCATGGCCCGGCTCATAACGGAGCCTTTCACGCAGCAGACCAAGACAGAGCGCGGCAAGAGGCGGAGCAGGTGCCTCAGTTGACGGCTTACCAGACTCCCCCGGCTTATCCGACGTCGTCGACGTGGGTATCCCTACAAGGACTGGAGGTGTCCCTTGTTTAGTGCCGGCTCTCCGCAATGAACGTCTACCCAAGGACTTCAAAGGCCCTAGGAAGGTGCCTAATTACACGGCTGACTTACAACCCGGAGCTTGGATCGAAAGTTACGAGATGGCCATGGAACTGCTGGAGGTCAGTGAAGCGGCGATGGCCAAGTACTTCACCATGATGCTAGATGGGACTGCCCGCACTTGGTTGAAAGGGCTACCGCCGAATTCCATCGGATCTTGGGCTGAGCTAAAGGCCCGGTTCATACAAAACTTCAAAGACACCTGTAGACAGTCTATGTCAATAGTGGATTTGACTAACTGTAAACCACAGGAGGGTGAGTCTATGACACATTGGGTTCGCCGGGTCAAAGAGATCATACATTCATCGGATAAGATGGATGCCGGCTCTGCTGTCTTAATGTTGGAGCAAAATTGTCGTTTTCTGCCCCTGAAGATGAAACTCGGGCGGCTTAAGCGCGACTACAATGATATGGGTACGTTGATGGCGGCTCTCGTCAATTACGCCGATTCTGATAGTACCAAGGACCCCGCTTCAGATGATGAAAGGACAGGGAAGGGAAAGAAGAATGGCAATGGCAAGGGTCCTCAGCATAACCCGGGGAACCAAGGAGGTGGCAAGCGTAAGGCCGACGGCAGCCTAGAGTTCGTGGCCAACGCCAGTTCACAGGGTAACAGCCAGAGACGCAAGGGGAGGCCCCCTCCCCGAACCGGCGGGTCAGGCCCGACGCTGGAGCAACTATTGAATGAGCCTTGTCCAAGGCATGGCTCTAGAGAGAAGCCAGCTACTCATCTATGGAAGGATTGTGCAATCATGAAGGCCTTTAAGAATTCCAACACCTTTAACGACAACAATGGCCCGGGCGGTGGCTCAGGCGCCGGCGGCTTTCATGGCCTGGGCGGCGGCTCAAATTCTAATCCTCAAAATGGTCAAGGGGGCTTTAATCAGCAGTCTGGCCAGGGTCATCAACAGCAGTAGGGGGGTTATCAGACCAATCCAAAATAGCTTAGCGGTGGACAGTATCATGTATTTACCACCAGTCTGTGTAAGCGAGATAAGAAGCTTCATAAGAGGGCTGTGAATGCTGTTGAGCCGGCGGTTCCACGCTATTTACGATGGTCTGAGCAGCCTATAGTGTGGAGTAGGGAGGATCACCCTCCCCGGGTGGATAATCCGGGTCACTTGGCCTTGGTGGTGGCTCCTCAGGTGGGAGGATATAAGTTCACTAAGGTGCTCATGGATGGAGGCAGTAGCATCAACATCCTCTATTATGAGACTTTCCGTCGTATGGGGTTGATTGATAAGAACCTCAGCCAGTCAAACACTATTTTCCATGGTGTGGTCCCTGGTAAGTCGGCAAGATCGAGTTGGAAGTGGCTTTTGGAGACGAGCACAACTACAGGGTGGAAAAATTGACCTTTGAGGTGGTCAAGATAAGAAGCCCGTATCATGCCATATTTGGGCGGCCGGCTTACCCCAAGTTCATGGCACGGCCGTGTTACATGTATTTACAGCTCAAGATGCCGGGTCTCAATGGGACCATTACGGTTCATGGCAGCCGAAAGGTGGCCTTGGAGTGTGAGGAAGGCGATGCAGCTTATCCAGAATCTGTTTGTGCAACAGAGGAGTTAAAATTTTACAAGGACAATGTTGACCCAACAGATATGACCTCTCTGAAAAAGCCGACTACGGAGCATGAGCCGGCAATGAAATTTAAGTCGGCTGATGAGACTAAACTTGTTGATTTCGTTCCAGGTGATTCATCTCAGCAGTTTAGCATCAGTGCCAATCTAGATCCAAAATAGGAAAGCGCGCTCATCGAGTTCATCCGTGAGAATAGGGACATTTTTGCATGGAAACCTTCTGACATGCCAAGTGTACCTAGAGAACTCGCTGAGCACACTCTCAATGTTGATCCAAAATTTAAGCCGGTCAGGCAATTTCTTCGGCGGTTTAATGAAGAGAGGCGGAAAGCTATTGGTGAAGAGGTGGCCCGGCTCTTGGCGGCCGGGTTTATTGTTGAAGTCTTTCACCCAGAGTGGTTGGCTAACCCGGTGCTCGTGCTCAAGAAGAACGGCACCTGGCGGATGTGTGTGGACTACACGGACTTAAACAAAGCGTGTCAGACTGATCCTTTTGCCCTTCCCTGTATTGATCAAATCATTGATGCTACGGCGGGTTGTGAGCGCTTAAGCTTCTTGGATGCTTATTCCGGATATCATCAGATTAAAATGGCAGTTAAGGACCAGGAGAAGACGGCGTTCATCACTCCCTTTGGAGCCTTCTGTTATGTATCTATGCCTTTTGGGCTCAAGAGTGCACAGGCGACTTATCAGCGTTGCATGCAGAACTGTCTTCATAACCAGATTGGGCGCAATGTTCATGCTTATGTGGATGATATTGTGGTTAAGTCCAGGGAAGAGAAAACCCTGATAGATGATTTGAGGGAAACCTTTGATAATCTCCGGGTCTACAAGATGATGCTTAACCCGGCCAAGTGTGTGTTTGGTATTCCTGCAGGCAAGCTCTTGGGTTTCTTGGTTTCTAACAGAGGTATTGAAGCTAACCCGGAGAAGATCAAGGCAATCACCTCTCTGGCTAAGCCGGCGTGCATAAACGACGTCCAGCGCCTGGCGGGTCGTATTGCTGCTTTAAGCCGTTTGGGTGAGAAGGCCATGCCGTTGTACCAGTTGATGAAGAAAACTGATGACTTTGTCTGGAATAATGATGCTAATACTGCTTTTGAGGATTTGAAGAGACAGCTGGCAGAGCCCCCAGTCCTTGCTGCTCCGGTTGACAAGGAGCCTTTATTGCTGTATGTAGCTGCTAACACCCGGGCCGTCAGTGTGGCTGTGGTGGTGGAGCGCAAGGAAGAGGGCAAGGAGCATCCGGTTCAGTGGCCGGTTTATTACGTCAGTGAAGTACTCATCGAGTCCAAATAGCGGTATCCACATTGGCAGAAGCTTGTTTATGGTGTGTTCATGGCAAGCCGGAAGCTTAAGCATTACTTCCAGGGTCACCCTATCACTGTGGTTAGTTCTGCTCCCCTTGGAGATATCATCCAAAACAGAGAAGCTACAGGGAGAGTGGCTAAGTGGGCTATAGAGCTTGGGCCTCATGGTCTAAAATACGTGCCACGCACTGCGGTTAAATCTCAAGCTTTGGTGTATTTCATCAACGATTGGACAGAGCTACAAGTGCCCGAAGAAAAGCCGGATAACACATATTGGACCATTCACTTCGATGGGTCCAGGCAATTGGAGGGCTCGGGGGCTGGAGTTGTATTGGCTTCCCCTAAAGGTGACAAGTTTCATTATGTGCTACGGTTGATGTTTCCTTGCACTAACAATGCGGCTGAGTATGAGGCCTTGCTCCATGGTCTTCGGATGGCTAAGGAGATGAGCTTGAGCCGGGTAAGGTGCTTCGGCGACTCAGACTTGGTGGCTCAACAAGTATCAGGCAAGTGGGACTCCAAAGACCCTCTCATGGCGGCTTATCGCCGTGAAGTGGATGCCATTGCTGGGCACTTTCAGGGTTACCAAGTAGAGCACATTGACCGCAGGAAGAACGAGGCGGCTGATGCTTTAAGCCGGCTGGGATCTCAGCGAAAACCGGTGCCGCCTAATACTTTCCTGGACGGTTTGCATAACTGTAGCGACCAGACCTCAAATGGCCTGTGCTGCTGTGCACCAGTGTCATCCCTGGATCAGTAATGCTGACACGCACAGTACAAATGGAGGATTTATAACAGAGTAGCAATCACACACTTATTACATCGAATATCTTCGAAGAGATTAAGTATGATAAACATGGCTTAAGGCCATCTAATAACGATAACAGCGGAAGACTTGGAAGATAAGTGAGTCCATCAACTCCAGCGGCATCACCGAGTATAAGACCACGACCTAAGGCTCCTTACTCGTCGTCTGAAAAGTCTGCAACATGAAACGTTGCAGCCCGAAACGGGTCAGCACATAGAATATGCTGGCAAAGTAGCACATAGAGGATAATGAACAATGGTAAGGCTAGACTATATGCATATATGGCTGGTGGAAAGGCTCTATGGTTAATGTTTTTGCGAAAAGCCAATTTTATCCTACTGCAAAGGAATAAATTTTATTTAACTATCATGGTGGTTGAAACATTGAGAAGGTACCTCCAACTCAATCCCAATTAAGTAACATCATTAACCCAGCAAAATTAATTATAGTTTCACGGTGATGAGATTCAAATGATAATCCAGGTACTAGATACTCAAGTTGTCCATAACCGGGGACACGGCTAATCATGATCAGTTTGTACACTCTGCAGAGGTTTGTGCACTTTTCCCCTACATCTGCTAGTCCACCTCTTCAAGAGATCCTGTAACCTACTCAGCTATGCTAGAGCCCATAATAGCTTGTGGCTGCACACGGAAGTTTCTAGCATGAATAATCTTATGATCCCTTTGAGCCTGGGTGGCGGACCTTATACATACAGACAACACTGGGTTCTCCAGGTGCCTCAATCCACCCAGATGTGAGTTTTAGTTGCCACCTTAAGTTGAACCATTATTAAGCATCTCACATCTGTCATGAATATCTCTCAAACCCAATCCACGTCTACGAGCATAGCATGGCATATAATAGCAACGTAGAAGTAACTCCCAAGGGTTTGATAAATAAAAAGGTAATAGGTACTACCTCAACTACTTCCCAATACCCACAGTTTAATTAGATCCTAATCATGCAATGTGTTTGAGGAATAGATCTAATGCAATAAAAACTGGGTATGAACGGGGTATGATCAAAGTGTTACTTGCCTTGCTGATGATCCGCAAAACCTAGCGAGTCGAAGTAACAAGCGGCACAATCCGGGTACTCTATCGCAAACAAACAAGCATACAATCAGTACTCATCTAATGCACAGGTAAAACTCGAATGAAAGATCCAACCAGAAAGTTCAACTTAAGAACTCCGGTTTGCAAAAGAATCAACTCGAAAGAAGCAACGAAAGTCAAACGGCGAAAGAAAGAAACTTCGTTTGCTAATCTGGATCTAGGTCAAATTTTACTGTAGCAAAAACTTGTTTGAGTAGATTAATCGGAAAGAGAATTTCGAGACGAAACTCTAGGCGCTTGAATCACCTGATTCCGATAAACGAGCGAAAAGTTAAACAGATTCGAAAATTCGATCGGAAATCGAATTCGAGAAAATCCGACGAAAAAGAAAAACGGACGAACGGTTAAATAACGGACGTTCGTTAACAGAGAAAAACCGACGAACGCGTTCGTTAAAACGAACGGTTCGGTGAACGCTCGCGAAATAAAAAAACCGAAAAAAACCGATCTAGGTTTTTTTTTAAAACAAAAGGTTTTTTTTACAGAAAACCGGTCAACACGAGACGACTAGCGGCAGCAGTACCTCGGCGGGGCCCCGGCGGGCGGGGCTCGGCGGCGAGGGGTGCGGCGGGGCTCGGGGAGGGCGACGAGGGGCGGCGGCTCCGGGCTCCGGCGGCGGCGGCGGGTGAGGCAACCGGCGGCGGCGGCGGGTGAGGGCGGGCGGCGGCGATGTCGGCGGCGGCGGCGCTCGGGGTGAGGAGAGAAGAGAGGGGGGTATATAAGGAGGCGGGCGGCGGCGACTTGGGGAAGGGGGCGACCGGGGCGGCGTGCGGGCGGCGGACTCCGGCGGCGGCTCGGCGTGCGGGAGGAGGAGAGGCCGCGGGCGGGCCGTCGGCTTGGGCTCGGCCCAGCCGGCGCGGGCGCGTATTTTTTTTTAAATAAGTTCCGCGTATAATATTGCGTAGAAAAATAAATAAAAATCAGAAAAATATGAAATAAATTTTCCCCGTCCAGTTAGAAAATCTAGAATTGGGTGAACATTTTTAAAATCAAAAATAGATATTTTGAAAACATGCATATTTTTAAATGCAATAAAAATTGCAAATAAAATCCAAATAAATTCCAAATAATGATTTTAACATTTTTCCTCCAGTATTTCAATGTTTTGGAGAAGTCATATTTTCTCCTCTCGTTTATTTAAAATGAAATATTTTTCCGGAGAGAAAAATAATTAAAAATCCAAATCCTCGTTTGAAAAATCAAATAAGAAAATTCGAGAAAATCCCCAACTCTCTCCGAGGGTCCTTGAGTTGCTTAGGATTTATCGAGGATTTGTCAAAATGCAACAAAACATGATATGCAAATGATGATCTATGTATAACATTCCAAATTGAAAATTTGGGATGTTACAATAACCCTTCTGTTAAGTTGCCTACAGAAGAAGATTTGGCTGTCCCTGACCCGGAGGCACAATTGGTGGCGGCTCTCCACATCATCCCGGACTGGACAGTGCCTTATTTGGCTTACATGACCCGGGGAGATTTGCCTGAGGATGAAACTTTGGCCAGACAAATAACCCGGCGGTCTAAGTCAATGGTTGTTATCAATGGTGAGCTGCATCGCCGCAGTGTTACGGGAGCATTCCAGCGTTGTGTCTCCCCTGAGGAGGGTCAAGACATCTTGCGTGAGATTCATGAAGGGGATTGTGGCCATCATGCCGGCTCAAAATCCCTTGTTGCAAAGGCTTTTCGTCATGGTTTTTATTGGCTGACGGCTCATGCTGATGCGGAGGACTTGGTCAGTAAATGTGATGGTTGCCAAAGGTTCTCGCGACGGGCTCATGTGCCGGCTCAGGAGCTGAGGATGATCCCAATTACTTGGCCCTTTGCGGTCTGGGGGCTTGATATGGTTGGGCCTTTTAAAAGGTCCAAGGATAAGAAGACCCACCTCTTGGTGGCAGTTGACAAATTCACCAAGTGGGTTGAAGCAGAGCCAGTTAGTAAGTGTGATGCAGCCACGGCGGTTCAGTTCATGAAAAGGGTGATCTTTCGCTTTGGTTTTCCACACAGCATCATAACTGACAATGGTACCAATCTGTCCAAAGGTGCCATGGAGGAGTTTTGCCAACGAGAGCATATTCGACTCGATGTTTCATCAGTGGCTCACCCTCAATCCAATGGTCAAGCTGAGAGAGCTAATCAGGAGATTCTGAAAGGCATCAAACCCCGGCTTTTGGTCCCTTTGCAACGGACGCCGGGTTGCTGGGTGGAGGAGTTACCCTCTGTGTTATGGAGCATCAATACTACTCCTAACAGGTCTACGGGTTTCACGCCTTTTTTCATGGTTTATGGAGCGGAAGCAGTCCTCCCCAGTGACATCCGTCATGACTCGCCTCGAGTAGCGGCTTATGTTGAGGCGGATAATGAACAGGCGCGCCAAGATGCTCTTGACTTGTTGGACGAACAGCGTGATGTGGCAGCAGCTCGCTCAACGATTTACCAGCAAGACCTGCGCCGTTATCACAGTCGCCGGGTCAAATCCCGGGTCTTCCAGGAAGGCGATCTGGTGCTCCGTCTCATCCAAGATCAAACAGATGCGCACAAGCTATCCCCGCCTTGGGAAGGACCCTTTGTGGTCAGCAAGAACTTGTACAACGGGTCATACTACCTTATCGACGTTCGAGAGCATAAAGATTCACGTAAGTCGGAGGAAGAGACCCGTCGGCTGTGGAACATAGCTCAGCTTCGGCCTTATTACAATTAAGCCGCCGGCTCTCATAATGTACATATTTCTATAAGCCATGTATATATTATGATAAGCAATAAAGCAGGACCTCTGTCCTTTTTTCTCCTCCAAAGGTGAACGTGTTGTTTCCATTACAAGATCACATGATAACTTGAAGGAGGATCCGGCTTATGATCGCATTCGAATCTAGCCGTGCGTAGTATAGTCACTTGGGGGCTTCCTGTTCAAACATAGGTCGTATTCGAACCAAAGAGAACATAGCTGTCGATACCCATTTGATTGGCAAAGTGCCGAGCTCATTGGGGAGTTTTCTTTGATCATATTTGAATCATAGTTCAACACCCCTTTGGGAACCGACGTGGATCGTATTCGAATCAGCGTCGTTAAACAACTCCTAAGGTCATTTGGGGGCTTCCTGTTCAAACATAGGTCGTATTCGAACCAAAGAGAACATAGCTGTCGGTACCCTCTTGATTGGCATCGCCACACCCACTGGGGGCTATATGATCGCATTCGAATCTTAGCATCACCCCTTTGGGATGGGTCTCTGGTCGTATTCGAACCGGAAGCCCCTAAGCTTTTCTGATTTGCAACAAATTCTTCTGTTTGTTTCAAGTGTGCACGGCGGGTCTCACTTTGCCGACTTAACTTTGATTCACAGTACTAGTCGAACACAATCGGCGTTATTAAGACTGGTAAACCGGAATTGAGGTACTAACCTTATTACCCGGGTTATATAAACCGGAAGTGTGCTTGAAGGCTGGTAAGTGTGTTATTACGGTTATATCAAGGCAATAATTGAGGACCAGTCTTTTGTAATTCATATTCCGGGTTATATGTATAAGACTATGACTCTCAGTGCGGTAAGCCGCCTAGAGACTTGTGATTTGTTTTTCTATGCAGGATAGTTAAAGACAACTATTTGAGCTTAAGGAACATGAATGATCATTTATGACCTGGAGGAATATAAGGAAACAACTTCAATGGAATTAAGCATTCAGCACGTGCACGATGGCACGACAAAATTAAAATGGTCCTATTCTATTACAAGACTCATCGAGTCCAAAAGGGTGAAGCATTGTTTGAATAAGCCGCCTACAGAGTTAAGATGCTTGCTGGGTTGAAGCTTCCGGCTCATCCCTCTCCGCTCCTCCGGCTGTTCCCAAGACCTGGAAAGTTGACGATTTCCAGTCAATGCCGCTCAGAGCTTCAAATTGAGCTTCCTCGTCAATTAACCCGGCCGGGTCAATTTCCGGGGCAAAGGTGTGCTTACGAGTCGGCGGAACTAAGCTGATGGCTTCATAACGCGGAGTGGGGATCCTCTGATTCTCTGCATCGTAACCCGGCTGGTACTTGGTCAGATCCGTGTCATTTCCAATCAGGGTGGCCACTGGGCGCACGATCTTCACGCAGGCTGCAAAGTCCCTTTGGTCGAAGGAGGTGCCGTCTTCCTTCAAGCTGGGGCAGCCAAGGGCAATGTCCGCCGGGTCTAGTTCTGGAAGGAACGCCTTGGCCCGGCTCAGAGCAGCTATGGCTCCGGCTCTTGCAGAGGCCCGTCGCAGCTCTTGGACACACTGAGGAAGAACGGCAAGCCGGCGAAGAACTTCCGCCAGGTGAGTCGGCACCTCATTGGATAGGGCCACTACGGCCAAGGCGCGCTGTGACCCGGTGTAGAGTTGCTCCACCAGAGTGTACACGGCCTTCAACTTGGTCAGCACACTTTGGTTGAGGTTGGCACTTCTTGGACCTGTTTAACAGAGTAGATAAGCCGCTGGCAATAATGGGAGTTACGAGACATAAGGATTATAAACTTGATGAAAGCCGGTGGAATAACTTACCGAAGATGGCGGCGACCATCTGTGACACGTGGCGCTTTAAGCCGGAGAGTTCAGCGGTTCTCTCCGTCAGAGCCTTCTCCGCCTGTTCAGCCTGGCTCACCAGAGTAGCCTTTTCTTCGGCCCAAGTTTTCCGTTCAGCTTCAAAGTTCTTCTTCAGCTTCTCTTGAGCGGCAATACTGGACACAAATTTGGCGTTGGCCTTCCGGGTCTCAGTTTCCTGCGTCCTCAGGCGGGTCTTCAGATCAGAGATGTCAGCCTCAAGCTTCTTGCAAGCAGCCTGCACAATTTCCGGGTTATAATATGAACAGTTACGATGCAAATTTGAAGTCCCAAGCGCTTTCCAAGCAAAGACACTTGGCACTTGGGGGCTAATGCATGTCGAACGTTTCTATCTACAAATTACCGGTTCATGGAAATAAGCCGGAACTTAAGTCTACAACCTATTCAACCATAAGTCATCGACTTGGGGGCTAGTATGGTAAAGATAACTATGCAGTAAGCAGTAGAGTGGTACCTCAGACTTCTGCTGTATCGTATTCACCATGTTGATCTCCAAATCCCGGCTCTTGTGCACCTGACTCACATAGCCGGAGACGATCTCTCCGATGCTCAAGTTCATATAATTGGTGAGGTCCAGATTGGCCCGGCTGCGCTCTAGCAACTCTTCCTTGGCGGAGCACTTGGCCAACGCAGTGGGTCTCCCCGGCTCAACAAACTCCGTCCGGGTGATTACCACGTCCGGGTCATCGGCCGGCTGAGCCGGGCTGGAGATATCCGGGTTGGTGGAAGTCTCCATGGCTGGTTCGACGGTGGGAGCGGTGGCTTCAGGAGCAGAGGCGGCTGGCGGATCTTGAGCGGAAACTTCCGGCTCCGTCACGACCGACTCCTCTGCCGGCTTATTCTTCTTTGCTCTTTTACTGAGCTTTGCTTGAGCACTGAAAGGACAAAAGGTTAGTACAAAAGTATGAGTAAAGATAAAGCACAGCAAGAGATGATCATCATTACCCGGGTACGGTCTTGAAAGCCGGAAGATTCGACTGCATCGAGTCACCAGAGGAAGGAGACGTTTCCTGATAATTTGAATCAGAAGAATTGAGAGGTTGACGTATAACACCCGCCAGAGGATGAAAAGGATATAAGTTGGAAAGAACCTCGGTCCGGCGCTTCCTTGATGCCTCAGGTAAGCCGGAGGAGAGGTCAGCATCCTTGTTGGTCCGGGTGTGCCGCCGGCTCTCATGAATCTGTTGCCTCAAAAGAAATTGAGGATCTTGATAAGCTAAAGGATGTGAAAATCTTACTTTTCGGGTTACCCTTTGGACTTTAAGCCTTGGCAAGGGCTCCGACTCGGAGGAAAGTGTCATTACCTCTTCAACCACCGGGTTACTTGCTCCGGTGTCATCCTGTTGATGAACAGTATTGATAAGGTGGACAGAAATAAACAACAAATACAACAAGAGCTTACAGGCTCAGGGGTTACCTCTGACTCGGAGCTGTCGCTTAGTTGCAGCAGCTCTGAAGCAGTAGGCCTACTTCTCTTCTTGCGGGGAGCGGCTCTCTTGGCGGCTTTCTTAGCCTTCCTGGCTTTCTTGGCCGCCTCATGGTCATATATGACCTTCCAGAATTTATCATCAGCCTGAAAAATACAATGACGATTTCTTAAGGATAAGATGAAAAATTATCTAAAGGAGAAAATAAGATGTTCAGATCAGCGGCTTACCGCTGGGGCCGGGTTGGTCTTGCAGAAGGGGCTTAAGCCGGTCCTCCCGCAGTCTGCCAAGCTCTCATTTAAGAGGGCCTTGGTCATTTCTTCAGCAACGTCTTCAGGAAGATCATTGCGGCTGTGTCGCAGGGGGTCATCCTTCCGGCCCGTGTAATCACACATTAAGCCGGGGCGGCGGCTCAAAGAGATCACCCGCCAGGAGACCCAAACCCGGACCAGATCAATGCCGTTGAGGCCATTGCCTAGGACAGCCTTGATTTTGTTGATGGTGGGGATCAGAGGTTGGCGCTCCGCCTGAGATAGCTTGTCTGACAGAGGGTGAGTTGGTTCCAGACGCGAGGGACGAAAGCCGGGCAGCGGGCTCTCGTCAGCCGGCGAAGTGTCCTGGCAGTAGAACCACGTCTGGTTCCAGTCCTTTGGGTGGCTCGGCGTAAGGAAAAAGGCAGTCTTGCCGGCGTTGAATGGAGATTCCACCAAGTTCCACGCTTGGTCCGTTGGCGCACTCATTCTGGCGGTTCAAATAGAATAGCTCTCTAAAGAGCAGAAGGCTGGGCTCTTCTCCAAGGTAGACTTCGCAGAACACTTGGAAGTTGCATATATTGGACACAGAATTGGGTCCTATGTCTTGTGGCCGCAGATCAAAGAAATTCAGCACATCTCTAAAGAACTTTGAGCCGGGCGGTGCGAAGCCCCGGCTCATATGATCTGCAAAAATTACCACCTCCCCGTCCCTTGGCTGTGGTCTCTCCTCTGATGGGTCGGGGGCACGGTAGGACATGACGTCCTTCTTGGGCAGGTAACCCGACTTCACAAAATCCGCTAAGGTCTCGTCGGTGACGTTGGACCTCATCCAGTTGCAAGTGATGGGTGCTTTGGGAGCTTCGGGAGGCATGGTGAAAGTTGGAAGCCCATGATAAAAGGAAAAATGTCCGGTTTAATTATAAGCCGGAGGAAATTTACAGTTCAATGTTTAAAGTGGCGGCTTATGGAGGGGCCTAATGACATATATCTAGGTGCATCGGGTTATCTAAGCCGCTGGAGGTATTGGGAGTAATTCGATTGTCTACGACCTTGTCGCAGATGAGCCGGAAAATTTTACGGCGCGTGGCTTCTTTTGAGCCGGAAGGTTTTACAGCGCGTGGCTTCTTTAAGTCGGAAATGTAAACCGCCATGACTCAGCGGGTGCAGTTTTTTACTAAGTGTGGTGAAAACAGGTTTCGCACATTGCAGTAACTAATTTGGATCAAAACGGTCGGCTAAAAGGAAAGTTTCTAGACCTAAAATAGACGCAGAAGAAGTTCGCGGGTTCGAACGGAGCCTCTATGCAGTAAAAAGGAATCTATGTACATTGGGAATGGAAGTAAAACAGCTACCGCAGCGGTTCTATACAAGTCTAAGAACAAGAAGGGTGGTAAAAATCAAATCTACTGAGAACCCGTGAAGAACGGTGAAGAACACGGGAAGAACAGGAAGAAACCCTACTGCAGATCTGTTCTACGGGGCAGCAAGGACTTACAGGTGCTGGTGAGTCGCGGAGGTCGCTGCCGTTTTCTCTGGACACAACAGGTTGATGTAGCGGCCGGAGTTGGTGAGGAGGAGGAGACCCGCGGCGGCGGCAGCAATGGAGCTCGAGCGGGAGAACGGTGGCGAGAGGAGGAAGACGAGTGGCTGGAGGTTCAACGGGCCGGGCTATTTATAAGGCAAGGCTCATAAGTGGGCGCGAGAAATGAGGAGGCCACGGCGCGGTTATCTCACCATAAAAACGCCTCGATTTTCGGGATGGCAGTAAAGATAAGATCTGTTGCGGATATGGTGGAGTAAAAGACGGACTTAATGGAAGATGACGTCACAGCGGATTACCCGGAATCCAGAGGATGACGTCACGCCGGGTTATGGCCCTCACACAATTGTAAGCCGGAGATTTTCTGTCGAAAGGATTGAAGATTGACGTGAGCCGGCTCAAATCAATCTGGGGCCTAATGTTGAGGATATAAACCCTAGAGTCACCCGCCCGGTGGGGCCAGGTTACTCATAAGGGTCATCACCTGAAGCCCGGCGCCAAGCTTGAAGACGGTGGACCAAAGATGGGCTTAAGACCCGGAGATGGCTTAAGGCCCGTAGTTACAACCGTCATTATGGTAGAACTTGTAGTGTAAGGCAAGAATAGTTGAGAGTCCGAGCCGGACACTCTTATGAGCCGGCCGGGACTCAGAGAACTGCGGGGCGTCAACCTCTCTATATAAAGGGACGACCCGGCAGCGGTTTAGAAGGAGAAAGATCTGGTCGAGAGCTAGGCATAGCAGTTAAGCTCCCTGGTCATCGAAACCCTAATCAATACCACCTCAACTGGACGTAGGCTTTTACCTTCACCGTAAGGGGCCGAACCAGTATAAACCCTGATGTTCCTTGTCCCGTTTAACCCCTTCAAGCTTCCTAGCGGCGATGGCTCCACGACTAAGTCCTAGCTTGAGGACATTTGCCGTGACAATTCCACGACACGGGGGTTTAAATAAAGATGACCCTCGGGCTCGCGAAAACCCAAGGGAAAAGGCTTAGGTGGCAAATGATAAAACCAAGGGTGGGCTTGCTGGAGGAGTTTTATTCAAGGCGAACTGTCAAGGGGGTCCCATAAATCACCCAACCGCGTAAGAACGCAAACTCAAGGAACATAATACCGGTATGACGGAAACTAGGGCGGCAAGAGTGGAACAAAACACCAGGCATAAGGCCGAGCCTTCCACCCTTTACCAAATATATAGATGCATTAATTAAATAAGAGAAATTGTGATATTCCAAAAATATCCATGTTCCAACATGGAACCAACTTCAACTTCACCTGCAACTAGCAACGCTATCAGAAGGCCGAGCAAAAGCGGTAACTTAGCCAAACAATGGTTTGCTAGGAAAGGATGGTTAGAGGCTTGACATGGCAATATGGGAGGCATGATATAGCAAGTGGTAGGTAGCGCAGCAAAGCAATAGAGCGAACAACTAGCAAAGCAAAGATAGAAGTGATTTCGAGGGTGTGGTCATCTTGCTTGCAAGGTTCTCAGAGTTGTCGAAAGCTTGATCCTCGAAAGCGTACTCAATAGGTTCCTCGTTCACGAACTCGTCTCCCGGCTCTACCCACAGCAAGAACACAAGCAATGGAACCACAATCAATCACGGGAAAAGCACAAGCAACATGATGCAATACATGCATGATATGCGAGATATGATATGCGATGCGTATGCGTGCTCCGGAAGAAAATGATGAAAAAGGCAGTAACTCGGCAAACCAAGTATGCCACTGGAAAGATGAGATGATTTCGGTCGAAATCGATATAAAGATCACCGGAAACGGATGCACGGTTTGCAAATGGCGAGCAAAACAAGAATGACACGATTCTGCGATTAACAGCATGATAGCACTTAGAATGCAACAAGTAACTATGCTACATCACTCCAACATAGCAATAAAGCATATGAGAGTAATCTACAGGAGATGCTTGACAAAAGATGAACACTGAGCTACGACTAGATCACACCATAACAGGTTCAAACAAGCATGGAAAAAGTGCAAACGATATCAGGTTCACATACTTGGTGAAATTAGTGGACATGGCAGAAACAGCATCAGGTAGCAATGTTCAGAGCAACCAATCAACATGCTACAGGAACTTAACATAGGAATACAATGCATGGAATGAATCTACTAAATGCATAGAACAAAAGTCCCTTACTTACCATGAGCCAAAAAGGACCAGAAGATATGATGGCACCCATGTAAACATAGCAAGTTTCGTTAACAGGTTTCAGACAGCAGAAAACAGAGCATGGCAGTAAACAGAATTATGAAGGCATCTTGGTGAGCTTGATTCACTCACCACAAAGCAATGCATGACAAAACAAGCATACCTACAGCAAGATGGCATGTTTATGATGCTAACCATGGCAAGAGAAAATACATAGCATGTATGGATCAACTACAACAACCTTGGCAAAATTGAATAACATGTAAACAATCTGCCAGGAACATTTTATAGCAAAAGTAGAGCAAGATTATGACATACTATGGCCCTCCACAATTGCAAACAGGGGCATGGATGGATAGAGCACAACTATATCTACAAAACATCCTTACTGAAAATCATCAAAAGGAGCATGCATCTCTCTGTAGCCACATGGATACATGGCAACAAAATAACAGCAGTCACAGACTTGGCAAAATTCTAAGTCCCTGAAAACAGAAACATCACGAAGCCTAGTTTGCATGCTTGTGCTAGTCACCACATAGATCACAAAAATACAGGGTATACACCTCTGTAACGATGGCATGGCATATATCAAAACACCTGTAGAGCTCATGCCCATAAGATGCACACATCAATTCCAACAAAAATAACAAAACACCAAGTTCTAATAAGTAACAGCAGTAAACATCATATAGCATTCTTGCACCAGAGATTTGGGCATCAAGATGAACTTAAACGAGCATGGCAAAATGTAACAAAATGAAGAGCATCTCGAGGCGAACATTTCGATATATTATATGCACAAATCAGAGCAGTATGCAAGGAGTTATGATGCGATGAACAGAGCCACATATTGCAAAATCTTCGGGACTTGAGAGAATTTCAGGGGGGGGGGAGAAGTCAACCTTCTCGTTTAGATCTGGATCGGGCCGCTCGCCGGAGCTGCGATGGGAGGAGGGCGCCGGCGTGGAGAGGAGGGAGAGGAAGACGGCGGCGACCGGTGTGGGGCTCAGGGGAGACGGGGCCGGCCGGAGGAAGCCGAAGAGGGCGCGGGGGGCGCCGGAGGGGGCGACCGGGCCGCGGGGGCCGGCCGTGGGCCTCGCGGACCTGTGGTCGGTAGCGACGGCGGCGCCCACGTGGCGGCTGCGGATAGGCCCGGGGCGGCGGCGGGATTTCGTCCGGCTCGGACCGGACACGTCCGGCTGCGGAGAGGGGAAGGGGACTAGGGTTTGCACCGCGAATTCGGAGGGGGATCACATATTTATAGGTAGAGGGAGCTAGGAGACTCCAAATGGAGTGCGGTTTTCGCCCACACGATCGTGATCGAACGGCGGAGAGCATGGAGGGGGGTTGGCTGGGTTAGTGGGCTATTTTGGAGGGGTGTTGGGCTGCAACACACAAGAGGCCTTTGCGGTTACCCGGTTAACCGTTGGAGTATCAAACGACCTCCAAATGGAACGAAACTTGACAGGTGGCCTACCGGTGGTATACCAAGGCCACTTGACAAACCTCGGTCCATTCCGAGAATGTTTAACACCCGCTCATGAAAAGAAACAAGAGGGGTGCGCCGGATCATGTGGGGGTGCCGGATTGCAAAACGGACAACGGGGAAAATGCTCGGATGCATGAGACGAACACGTATGCAAATGCGATGCACATGATGACATGATATGAGATGCATGACATGAACACAATGCAAAACAAAAACAAAACCCAACCCCGAAGGGAATATCATAACACATAGCCGAAAATGGCAAGAGTTGGAGTTACAAATATGGAAAGTTACAACCGGGGTGTTACAATATCCTCTTCTGATGTTTGTTGCCCCGAGCCGGTCTTATGTAATGCCACTGGTAAAATGTAGCAGTCGCATGTTAAAAGTAAGTACATGTTAAACCAATGTTGTTTTCAATGTAATGCCTCCAGTAATATGAATCAATGGCACTTTTTTTCATGTCCTGTTAAATTTCCCATTATGATAAGTTGCTTCTTTTCGTTAGAGATGCAACTATCCTGGTCCGCCTACTCTCCAGGAGCTTCACGACCAACCTTGATGTTGCTCAATTTTATTGCAACTAATGAAGAATAAGATCTATGGGTTTCGTTTTCTGATGGAAATGGAACCGGGGCTGGAGCCCTTTTCTTAAAAAAAATAAGAAGCTGCTAGCTCATGGGACATTGCTTCATTTTAGGTGAACTGCACCAAAAGGTCCCATGAATTGAATCATCCATGTTGGTTACTGGTGTCATCCCTTCTACGATTGCATTGACTACAGATATGGTTCCCATCACGAGGTATGTTCCTTTTTGGTCTGACCGTTTGCCAAAGATCCTGCATGTTGATCCTGCTCTTGTGCTACTGTTTTGGCACTGCCATGATAAAGCAGTAATGTTATTATTTTGCACCTTAATCTAGTGGCACTATTAATTTGAGGCAATGTTTTGGCACCGCTTGTGCCACTATTTTTTTTATATATCGAAAGAGGGGGTTCCCTCCGATTTCATTAAAGAAACCCAACCATAGAGAACCATTATCCGACAACATCTCAGTGTAAACGGGCAGTTATGCAACTACTACTAGAACAGACTGAGTACTCGCAGGAGACAAGTTCGCCACATAAGCTAGGCAGGTAGGGGGACGCAGCACTAGCTCGACCAAGTTTGGATTACAACCCAAATGCTACCACAGAAACATCAGGGGGGAAGATAGGGACGGAAAGAGCCAGCTTTAGCATCCCAGTCTAAGCACCCCCGGCCTTCATCTTTGCGACGCACGGTACACCTCGTTTGCCACCTGCTCGACCCTAGTGTCACTGATAAAATGAAGTAATAATACAGTTAAAATAGAGCGAGTGTCCTCTCTATCATTTCATTTCCAATGTAGATAAAGAAAGTGCTTCTCTTTGTTAATGTATGTTTCATCAACTAGTCCCATTGTTAATGTTTAAGCGTTTCTGCAAACTGGGGTGCTTAATTTTAGTTGATTTGCACAAAAATAGAGATTTGAATGTCTCAAGGCCCCTCCTTGTACTACCGCTGTACACTGATGTTCATCACTGGCAGAAGGTGTATCGGGGAGACTTGGGATGATTTCCAGTATGAGGCGTGGCGTACCGTATGAGGCGTCGCAGGGCCCATCTCGCCCTCGCAGCATGGCATACTATGATACTATCGCAATATTTTCTTCTATTTATTTTGCGTGTTTCATCAACTAGTGCCACTATAATGTAATCACGCTTTTTCATTATCTGTGCAAACAGGGTTATTCAACTGCATTTTGGTGGAACTGCACAAATGTACAGATGGAACCGGCATATATGCAGAGTGCGAGGTGTGCCAAGTAAAAATTACCGACACCAACCATGCTCCATGCACGCATTGGCATCCACCACCACCAGTGCGATGTGTGGCGCTCTCTGTGGACGGATCTTTCTCGGCAGCAAATCCTCTAACCAAATACTAGTAGCTTATATTGGCAGTTTTCTAGGGAGTACTCTTTTCTGAAAGAAGCACCAATCTATTTTTCTTTATTTGTACACAGTGTCACAACTTTGACCCAAAGGTCTAGAGCTATTTAATGGTGATTGGCATAGTACTCGAAGACTGATTGTAACCATGATTTTCATTAGCTATCACACCGACTGTAAGCATGAGCAGGTGGAAGATTAGGTTAGTGCAAAGCTTACCTTAAACCCTACCGTCCTCAAAATCTCCCACTCATTGTCAAACCAAGTAAGGATCTCCTTTAATCTGGCTAACTTTGCCTGGTTGCCGCCGGCGATCTGCCTGATTTGGTGCTAGCTTTGGAAGATGGGAGGAGAGACGGTGGTCTTGCAATAGAGAAGAGGGAGAGGCGAGACGGTGGTTTTGGAATTGAAATGATGGAGAGGAGAGGAGGTGGTTTTGCAATGGAGAAGAGGGAGAGGCGACACGGTGGTTTTGGAATGGAGATGATGTAGAGGAGAGGAGGTGGTTTTGCAACGGAGAAGAGGGAGAGGAGCGTGCGGCAGCGATTTAGGATTGGACGAGAGGGCCGGCGCGCTGTGACTGGATCAAAATCAAAATCAATTTACCCTTCAATTAAGAAAGCGACCCCACATTAACTAGTCTCCCTTTTATTCTGGGTCATAATTGACCATGATTTTCGCAAATAAAATATATGTTATACGTTGCAAAAATAATATAATTTGAAAGTACATTCAGATACGAACCAAACGATACAATTTTTGGTGACATGCATTCACATTTTGCTTGTCAAATACATTACGTGGTCAAACTTTGACCCAAAATATGCAAAACAAAAAATTACTTCCAAGACCAGCGCTGCTCTTCCACTCTTCTCCTCTTAAACCACCGCTGCTCCTCTCCTGTTCCAATCTAAATCCAGCGCCGCTCCTCTCCTCTTCCATTTCAAAACCACCGCCCCTCCTCTCCTGTTCCAATCCAAAACCAGCGTCGCTCCTCTCTTGTTCTAAACCAAAACCAGCGCTGGTCCTCTCCTCTTCCATTCAAAAACCACCACCAGTGAGTGAAGGTGCTGTGGAGAAGTAGATCGATGGAGGAGTACAACTGATACGTGAGGATCGCAGACGGCGACCCTGTGAAGCTAGCTAGGATGTTGGAGATACAATCTTGGTTTGACAACAAGGACCAACTAGCGGCGACGGCGACATCCATGGCCAAATATCTGCAACAGCGAAAAGGCGGCGATACTCCCGGAGGGAGTCGCGCGGGAGTACATAGAGCTGCTCCTCTGGGCCATGGAGCAAACAGATTCACCGAATCCGATCGTGAGGGAGCGGTGGTGGGAGTATCGATCCCAGATGGAGCATCCACCAGAGATTGAAGGATCGAGCATCTACAGGGTGCCGTTTGTGAGGGTGTCGTGCCAGAGCGAGCCGGTGGATTCTTCGTCGACCAAACCGAACTGCAAGAGGAGAAAAACAGTTGGCCCGACGACGCTTCCACGCCATCCTCTCCCTCGCCGTTCAGATCGTCTCACGGGGCGGCTGTCTGCCGCCGAGGAATAGGAGGGATTGCCTCCCCCCCAGACCAATAGTCGGGCAGATTGTGAATTGTCAGGAGGAGCTTAGGGCTGTTAGTATTTGCAGGTTGTGAATTGTGTTTTGTGTTGTGTATTTTAAGAGTACTTTCAGATATGAATGTCTTTTGAATTTCAGATTTGCAGTATTGAGCATATGAAGTATTTTATGAATTCTAGAGATCTATTTTTAGCACTTAAAAAATGTAGTTTCATAGGAGTATAAAAGTGCAGACAATGTGATTCTCAGAGAAGAAACTGCAAGTTTCAGTTTCAGATAAGAAACTCCAAGTTCAGTTTTAGATAAGAAACTGCAACTTTTAGAGGCAGAGCATTTATATTAACACGGCCTTTTCAAACAGTGTTAACATCATGATGGAAGTTTTATTCACGGTCGAAACTGGAACTACCAGCCAGTTAACATCATGCTGATCAACATTCATGCATAGCACATCTTCATATGATGCACAGTCAAAAAGATATGCTATTTTCAAAATGCCCACACAATGTCGAGTGTGCGAAAAACAGAGAAAACGAGGGACGAAGTTTTGGCAAGTGTAGGACGTGGTGTGCGTAGATGACAATTGGGACCCACATGTCAATAAAGGCAGAGGCAAAAATTTGGAGATATTTTCTCTGCACAGGTGGAATCGAACCCGGGCGGAACAGCTGTCGGGTAGTGTCACTCGGCCACTGGGCTAGTTCGGTTGTTTCGTTACTAATAAGGCACTTCCTCAGGTGGTCGGATCTCCTCCTGCGCCTTTGTGCACTCGCCGCGACGTCGCTGTCTGCCATTGTGAACATGCTGAACAAATGAGAGGAATCTGGAAGGACTGTACGTGGAGAGGCGGACAGTCGGGACCCACCAGGTCTATGGCCGTACACAAGCAAGTGCCTCATCGAAAAAATACTTCCTCCTAATGCTATACTAACGTTGGGGCCCACGGGTTTGTCAACATAGTTACATTTTTTTAGGTGCTTCAACATAGTTACTATAGGAGATAAATTCACAACAAAGCCGGGGAGCTGGCAGGTATCATTTATTATCACTGGGGCAGCAAGTATCAGCTGGGTTTTGGGCTGCCCCGTCTAGGCTTTCTTTTTTAACATGCGCAGCCCACGACCTCGGATTGGAGGTCCATAGGCCTGTTTGTATTTTCTTGAGGGCCGTCATGTATCGACCGGCCTATGGACCTCCCATCCGAGGTTTTATTTTTCCTGAAACATCGGCAGCCCAATTTATGTATTTTTTTAAGAAAACACAGAGGTCTGTTCTATTTTTCTATATAAGAATAGGAACGCCTAGTCCAACTTATGTTTCCCTTCCAACTATATTATATATATTTAAATTATTTTATATGTTATTATATATTATTGTTATTTTCATCATATATTTAACAGATACTTACATATGTAAGAAAACAATATCCCACATCTTGTTAACTTATAAAAATAATTTCTTAACAATAAAATCCTGGATTTTTTTTGGCAACGAAAATCCTGGTGATTGTGTACAAAAGGTTGGTAAGATTTAAGGACCAATGTAATAATAAATCACTTATTATTTATATATATATATATGTATATATAACAAAATGCTCATCCCCTGTTTATTTTTTGATAACATTGATGCGCCCACCCCAACATTATAATTAGAATCAGCCCAGCAAAATCATGTATTTCGAGAAAGTGCAAATGGCCTGTAATTTTTTAGGAAAAAACATAAATGGGCCGCATGGACGCTACATTATTTGTTCACCCAGCCCAGCTAATGGACTATAATTCAAAAAAAAGATCAAATGGACTGTAAATTCTACCCCGCAAAACAAGACTATAAATTCTAAAAAAATGGGTTGAATACGTGCCACATTTTTGGAGGCTGAAATATGGGCCAATAGGCCGAAGCCAATGCAAGTCATTGCCAACTTAGTCAACAAATGATTCTGACATCGTTAGCCATTGGATTTACATCCAACGACCGGCATCCATCTTCAATCTCTCGTCTTCTTCCTCCAGCGCCGTCGGGACAACCTGCTCCCGCCTCCTGCTGCTAGCAGCTCTGCTTACACGCTTCGCTGTGAAGCGCTACTCCACCGTTGGCCAGGCCATCCCTCCACCCCTCCACACCTCCTGTTCTTCTCCACCGACTGCCGAACCACACCGCACCAGAACCAGTTAACCCTCGTACACCTCTCCGTCTGCGACTCTACTCCCGCGTCTCCCATCTCTGGCTCGTTGCTGTCCGTGGCCTCGCCGTCGTCCACCACCTTGGATGCGCTCGGCGCGGAGTGGTCAACGTGGTTAACGAACGACACCATCGGAAGTAGAATGTGCGTGGAGAGGCTGACAGCTGGGTCCACGGCTGCACGCAAGGAAATGCCTCCTTATTACGCGTGAAATAATGATTCCTCCACCTGATAGCTGGGACCCACCGGAAGGGCCTCTATATTTCGCGAAAAAACATTCCCACCGCTGACAGGTCGGACCCACCAGCTATATCTTCGCATGCAAGGAAGTGCCTCCTTATTACGCACAAAAATATGAATACTCCCCCTGCTAGTTGGGCCGACCTTGGTGGGAGGCTGACTTGTGGGCCTACTAATTTGATGGGGACGGAGTGCTTTGTCAACTTAGTCAATATGAACGATTCTAGCTCCAGTGACCGTACGATGTCCATCCAACGGCTGTAGTGCTTCTTCAACCTCTTGTCTTCTTGCTCTAGCCACCCAAAGCAGCGCCGGTTGTGCTGCATGCTCCTGACTCCCGTGGCCGGCTGGGCTGCCACGGAGGCCTCACCGCCCCCTACTATTCCCGCCGCTGGCCAGGCCCTGCGGCGACGGCAGCCTCACACCGCATCCGAACCAGTGAACCCTCATACTCCTCTCCGCGCGGGCTTCCACTGCCGCGACTTCCCCGGCTCCGCGTCGTCCCATTCCTAGGCCTCGCTGTCGTCCATCGCCCTGGTGCTCTCGGCGCGGCGTGGTCAACGTGGTTAAGGAACGGCTTCCATCGGACATGGACTGTACGTGGAGAGGCTGACAGCTGGGTCCACGGCCGAAGCAAGGAAGTGCCTCCTTATTACGCGCAAAATAATTATTCCTCCACCTGACAGCGGGGACACACCGGACGGGCCACGGTATTTTGTGAAAAAACGTTTCCCCCTGACTGCTGGGACCCACCAGCTACATCTTTGCACGCAAGGAAGTGCGTTCGGGCAAAAAAACGATTCGCTCCCCTGACTGCTGGGACCCACCAACTACATCTTCGCACGCAAGGAAGTGCCTGACAGTCGGGACCCACCTGGTCGAACCGTACGTAGCGTTGTCATTCTGGTCGCGAACGTGTACGTACATACTGGTCGATGTAGAGGCGCGCACATGTCGTAGTAGAGGCACGCACGTAGCATGTACACATACGTACAGCGGCCAGTGTGCAAGAAAGAAAATACGGCCACGTACGTACATACGGGCAGGGTCTCGAACGCCTACTCGCGCATACGTACGGCCAGGGCTCGTGTACATGGCTGGGTCGGAACGGAGAAACTGCGTCGTCGTCGTGTTCATGGGGGCCAACCGGCTGGGTCGGAATGCGTCGTCGTGTTCATCGGGAGGGCTTGGATGGAACAACAGATGGAAACGAGGCCTGGCGTACCGCAGAACGGAGGAAACAGCCTTGTGTTCGACCGGCCACGGTCGAAACGGGATCCTGTTCATCAGGACGGGTCTGGCGTACCACAAAACGGAGGAAACGGACCTCCTACGGTCGAAACGGGGGTCCTGTTGATCGGGAGGGGTGGCGTACTGCAAAACGGAGGAAACGGACTTGTGTTGGAGCGCTACGGTCGAAACGGGGGTCCTGTTCATCGGGAGGGGTGTGGCGTACCACAAAAAGGGACTCCACGGGATACTGTTCATCTCCACCGTCGACCCCCTCCAGCCTCCACGGGCTACTGTTCATCCACCGTCGACCTCCTCCAACCTCCACCTGCGACTGTTCATCCACGGGCTCCTATTCATCCAGCCTCCACCGCGCGCTACTCCACCGGCTACTGTTCAACCAGCCCTCTCCACGGGCTCCTGTTCAACCACCCCTCCACGGGCTACTGTTCATCCAGCCCTCCACCGTCTACTGTTCATCCTGCCCTCCACGGGGTGGTCCTATTCATCCAGCCCTCCACGGGGTCCTGTTCATCCAGCCCCAACCGGCTCGATCGATCGGGGTCCTGTTCATCCAGAGGCAACACCACGGGGTCCTGTTCATCCACCCCCACCGGGAACTGTTCATCCAAACCCCCCAGCAATGCTCACTGTTCATCCAGAGGCAGGATCGATCGACTTCAGTTAGCAGCAGTAGCGAAGGAATCGCTCGATCGGGTTCAGTTAACAGCCATCGATCGATCGCTGGGGTTCAGTAACGCGTAGCGTGCAGTGCAATCGCTCGAGTTCAGTTAGAGCCCAATGCCTCGCTCGGGTTCAGTTAGAGCCCAATGCCTCGCACCCACGCGCGTGCGTGTACGAGAGAAATGCGCATCGCTCGGCCCCGACCACCCACCGTAGCCGGGAACACCCCGATATTTTCCTCGCCCTCGCTTCTACCAGGGTTTTTTCCGTCATGGACGGCCCAAAGAATGTCATGCAGCTGCATCTCCGGCCCGCCCAGGACGAAAAGCCCATTTTCTGTCATGATTTTTTTCATAGAAGTAGGACCCCACCACATCTATGATGATACCGGGTTTTGTCACAATTATCGTCATAGAAGTGTCATAAGTATGATAGAAAAAAATTTCGTTCGGCCCAAAATGTCACGGATGTGTCTTTTTTTTGTAGTGTAAGTACGTCTCATCTTGTGATTAATGTCAAAGGATAGGTAATATCGGTAAGCGTCAAGAAATGCCTATGAATTATTCACTTGCTGTTGAACCATTTGGTGTTTGGGGATTTGATTACATGGGACCTTTTCCTTCCTCTAATGGGTATACACATATTTTGGTTGCGGTTGATTATGTTACTAAATGGGTAGAAGTTATTCCAACCAGTAGTGCTGATCACAACACCTCTATTAAAATGCTTAAGGAAGTTATTTTTCCAAGGTTTGGAGTCCCTAGATATTTAATGACTGCTGGTGGTTCACACTTTATTCATGGTGCTTTTCATAAAATGCTTGCCAAGTATGATGTTAACCATAGAATTGCATCTCCTTATCATCCACAATCTAGTGGTCAAGTTGAACTTAGCAATAGAGAAATAAAATTAATTTTGCAAAAGACTGTCAATAGGTCCAGGAAGAATTGGTCTAAGAAATTAGATGATGCACTTTGGGGTTATAGAACAGCATATAACAATCATATGGGTATGTCTCCTTATAAAATGGTCTATGGAAAGGCTTGTCATTTGCCTCTTGAATTAGAACATAAAGCATTTTGGACAATTAAAGAACTCAACTATGATTTCAAACTTGCTGGGGAAAAGAGGTTATTTGATATAAGCTCATTAGATGAATGGAGAACCCAAGCTTATGAAAATGCAAAATTATTCAAAGAGAAAGTTAAAAGATAGCATGATAAAGAGAAAGTTAAAGTCGGAGAATATGTTCTTTTGTACAAATCTCATTTTAGATTCTTTGCAGGAAAACTCCTCTCAAAATGGGAAGGCCCCTATGTCATTGAGGAAGTTTATCGGTCTGGAGCAATCAAAATAAATAATTCCGAAGGTACTAACCCGAAGGTTGTCAATGGACAACGAGTAAAGCATTATATCTTAGGTACGCCCATTAATGTTGAAAGTAATATTATCCAAACTTTGACACCGGAAGAACACATAAAAGAGTCCTTCCGGAACACTCCAGAATCGTGAAAATAAGGAGGTATGTGATACGGTAAGTAAACGGACTCCGAAAAATCCGCAAAAATATTTTTTATCAGTTTTGGAATATTTAGGAATTTTGGAAATAAAGAAACTTCCAGGAAGCGTCCCGTGGTGGGCACAAGACACCAGGGCACGCTAGGCTTGCCTGGTGCGCCCAGGTGGGTTGTGCCCACCTGGGACACCTCCCGGACTCCATTTTTCTTCCGTATGCTTGTCCACCAACATAAAATATCTATATATATTTCCCGAACCTGTTGATCACCGTATCGCGGAGAAATCCTCTATTCTCTTTTCCTTGTTGTTTTCTGTCAGATCCCATCTACCATGGCTGCTTCAAGCTCCTCCAAGGACAAGTTCTTCAAGAACGTCATCAACCCATATCTGTGGGAGGTGGTGCAGCACCTCAGGTCATTGAGATGCATGAGCGGGTGCTTCACCTTCGCGATGTGCCCTGCCCTAAGGGGACGGGAACCGTGGAGGCTAGGCTCGAAGCTATGGGGCAAGATGTCTTCCAGTGCAAGGGGATGGTGGAGCGTGGACTCCATGCCAATCACCTCATGATCACGGACCTCTCCCATGATCTCAAGGTGGATGGCAAGCCCATGAAGGACATCGTCTTCACCCTCAACGAGCAAATCAATTTCCTCCAAAGCTAGATCTATGATCGCCAAAACCAAGTCTTTGAATATGAGGCGAGGTTTAAAGGTATGAGTTTGGCTACTAGTTGCAGGACCCGTGAGACTCACTTCTCCTCTTATGATGGTGGACCACTGCCATGGAAACCCGAGGACAAGATCTCTTCTTCATCACCACCACCATCTTCTTCACCACCAAAGGAGAACTGAGTATCGGGTATGGGCACTCCCCTTGGCTTCCGCCAAGCTTGGGGGAGATGCCCCGGTATCGTATCACCCCACTATCTTTTTGCTTTTACTTATTTTAGTTCGATCTTTTTGCTTTAGATGAAGTAAAGTTAGTTCGATCATTTCTTATTTGAGAGTTTGCTTAGTGATCTATCCTTGTAATCATGTGCAAGTTATATAATAAAGTTTAGTTTGAGTTCTTGCTTTCTTTACTTTCATGTTGCAAATAAAGAAAAGAAATAAGAAAGGGAAAAGAGAAAGGAAATAAATAAAAGAAAGGAAATAAATCAATAAGATCGTATACTAACCCTATGGTAGGTGATAGCACCACATAAGGAAAAGTATAAGTAGAAAATTTTATTAGAGATTGACAAACATAGCATTAGTCAATGATGCAACTCATGAAAGAATTAATAAGGGAAGAGAAGATTCACATATAAATATACTATACTAGAAATCTGTTGTGACTGTGAGCCCTCATCAAAATATTATATGCCAAAATTGTTGATGTTGGACAAGGAAGACAACTTAATGGTTTATGTTTGTTTATATTCACATAGAAGTCGTATTGTCATAGATCCTTTAACATGTGATGCTTGCCCCTATCTTTGCTAGCCAAAAATTCCACACTAAGTAGAGATACTACTTGTGCATCCAAAAACCCTTAAACCCAAATCTTATTTCCAAGTGTCCACCATACCTACTGAGGGATTGAGCAAGATCCCTCAAGTAAGTTGTCATCGACGCAAAAAGGCAATAAAAATTGCTTCTAAATGGGTGAGATCATTTAGTGTAAGAGAAAATTGAGTGTTGCACGAACTTCTGATGGTGAAGAATAAAAGCGACAGACTGCATAATAAAGGTCGCTATCACAAGGGGCAATGCAATGTGACGTTCTTTTGCACTAAGGGGTTGAGCATACAAACAAATAAGCGCATGGCAACCTCTGCTTCCCTCTGCAAAGGGCCTATCTTTTACTTTTTGTATTTACTTTTATGCAAAGAGTCAAAGTTTTCCTTCTATTCCTTTTCATTTTTATCCTTTGGCAAGCATCATGTGGTGAGGAAAGATCTAGGCACATATGTCCAGTTGAATATAGATAGCATGAGTTATTATTGTTGACATCACCCATGAGGTGAATATGTTGGGAGGCGAAACTATAAGCCCCTATCTTTCTATGTGTCCGGTTGAAACGTTTTGCTCATATGTACGCGGGGAGTGTTAGCAATCATAGAAGACTATATGATGGTTGAGTATGTGGACTTGCCTAAAGGCTCCGACACGTGACCCTTCCTGAAAAGATGATGAATTGTAGTTGCAAAGTTGACTGAGAACATAGTTTTTTGGTTTCTAATAGAGTTTTTGCTTTATACTTCGATTGTGTGATGAACTGTTACTTATTCATGAGAAGTGTATGATAAAAGTTCTATCATAAAAGTCTTATGTTTAAATTTGTTGTTGTTATAATAATCAACATGATGCTTCTATGTCCCTATTTTGTTTTTATCGACACCTCTCTCTCAAAGCATGTGGACATGTTTTTCGATTTCGGTTTTTCGCTTGAGGACAAGCGAGGTCTAAGCTTGGGGGAGTTGATACGTCCATTTTGCATCATGTTTTATTGGTGTTATTTATAATGTTTTTATCCATAATAATGCTTTTTGGAGTAATTCTAATGCCTTTTCTCTCATAATTTGCAAGGTACACACGAAGAGAGAGAATTCCGGCAGTTGGAAATCTGGACCTGGAAAAGCTGCGTTAGGCCACCTATTCTGCACAACTCCAAACAAGCTGAAACTTCACGAGGAATTTTTATGGAATATTTAAGAATTATTGGAGCAAATATCTACCAGAGGGGGGCCACCAGGTGGGCACAACCCACCTGGGCGCGCCAGGGAGCCCAGGCGCGCCCTGGTGGGTTGTGCTCACCCAGGCCCACCTCCGGTGCCCATCTTCTAGTATATAGGTCATTTTGACCTAGAAAAAAAACGGAGCACCGCCGTCTCGAGGCGGAACTTGGGCAGGAGCACTTTTGCCCTTCGGTGGAGCGATTCTGCCAGGGGAACTTCCCTCCCGGAGGGGGAAATCATCATCGTCATCATCACCAACAACTCTCCCATCTTGGGGAGGGCAATCTCCATCAACATCTTCAACATCACCATCTTATCTCAGACCCTAGTTCATCTCTTTTGTTCAATCTTGTTACCGGAACTATAGATTGGTGCTTGTGGGTTACTAGTAGTGTTGATTACATCTTGTAGTTGATTACTATATGGTTTATTTGGTGGAAGATTATATGTTCAGATCCATTATGCTATTTAATACTCCTCTGATCATGAGCATGTTTATCATTTGTGAGTAGTTACTTTTGTTCTTGAGGTGGCGGGAGAAATCATGTTGCAAGTAATCATGTGAATTTGATATGTGTTCGATATTTTGATAGTATGTATGTTGTTATTCCCTTAGTGGTGTCATGTGAACGTCGACTACATGACACTTCACCATATTTGGGCCTAAGGGAATGCATTGTGGAGTAGCAATTAGATGATGGGTTGCGAGAGTGACAGAATCTTAAACCCCAGTTTATGCGCTATTCCGTAAGGGACCGATTGGATCCAAAAGTTTAGTGTTATGGTTAGAATTTATTCATAATACTTTTCTCGTAGTTGCGGATGCTTGCGGGAGGGTTAATCATAAGTAGGAGGTTTGTTCAAGTAAGAACTGCACCTAAGCACCGGTCCACCCACATATCAAATTATCAAAGTAGCGAACACGAATTAAACCAACATGATGAAAGTGCCTAGATTAAATTCCCTGTACCCTCAAGAATGCTTTGTTCACTATAAGAGACTGTTTTGGCCTGTCCTTTGCCTCAAAAGGATTGGGCTACCTCACTTCACTTTTGTTACTACTATCGTTACTTGCTCGTTAAAATTTATCTTGCTATCAAACTACTCC
Source organism: Aegilops tauschii subsp. strangulata (assembly GCF_002575655.3). Lineage (NCBI taxonomy): Eukaryota > Viridiplantae > Streptophyta > Magnoliopsida > Poales > Poaceae > Aegilops > Aegilops tauschii. Next base: position 382,807,257 of record NC_053037.3, on the reverse strand, counting down.
ACTACTTACAATTTCAGCACTTGCAGACATTAGCTTACTGAAACTACTTGTCATTTCCTTTTGCTCCTCATTGGGTTTGACACTCTTACTTATCGACAAGAGCTACAATTGATCCCCTATACTTGTGGGTCGTCAATCTCTGCTCCTATTGTCCAGCCACCTGATTGGAATTTACCCTTTGAAATTATGTGTGATGCTAGTGATTATGCTGTTGGTGTTGTTCTAGGACAAAGAGTTGATAAGAAATTAAATGTTATTCAGTATGCTAGTAAAACTCTAGAAATTGCCCGAAGAAATTATGCTACCACTGAAAAAGAATTTTTAGCAGTTGTATTTGCATGTGATAAGTTTAGACCTTATATTGTTGATTCCAAAGTAACTGTTCACACTGATCATGCTGCTATTAAATATCTTACGGAAAAGAAAGATGCTAAACCTAGACTTATTAGATGGGTTCTCTTGCTACAAGAATTTGATTTGCATATTATTGATAGAAAGGGAGCTGAGAACCCCGTTGCAGACAACTTGTCTAGGTTAGAAAATGTTCTTGATGACCCACTGCCTATTGATGATAGTTTTCCTGATGAACAATTGAATATCATAAATGCTTCTCATAATACTCCTTGGTATGCTGATTATGCTAATTATATTGTCGCTAAATTTATACCACCTAGTTTCACATACCAGCAAAATAAAAAGTTTTTCTATGATTTAAGATATTACTTTTGGGATGACCCACACCTTTATCAAGGAGTAGATGGTGTTATTAGACGTTGTGTACCTGAGCATGAACAGGAACAGATCCTACGTAGGTGTCACTCCGAGGCCTACGGAGGGCACCACACTGGAGATACAACTGCACATAAGGTATTGCAATCTGGGTTCTATTGGCCCACTCTCTTTAAGGATGCCTGTAAGTTTGTCTTATCTTGTGATGTGTAAGTTTGGGGCTTTGATTATATGGGACCTTTTCCTTCCTCTAATGGGTATACACATATTTTAGTTGTTGTTGATTATGTTACTATGTGGGTAGACGCTATTCCAACTAGTAGTGCTGATCATAACACTTCTATTAAAATGCTTAAAAAAGTTATTTTTCCGAGGTTTGGAGTCCCTAGATATTTAATGACTGATGGTGGTTCACATTTTATTCATGGTGTTTTCTGTAAAATGCTTGCTAAATATGATGTCAACCATAGAATTGCATCTCCATATCATCCTTAGTCTAGTGGTCAAGTAGAATTGAGCAATAGAGAGATTAAATTAATTTTGCAAAAGACTGTTAATAGATCTAGAAAGAATTGGTCTAAGAAACTTGATGATGCTTTGTGGGCTTATAGAACTGCTTATAAGAATCCTATGGGTATGTCTCCATATAAAATGGTTTATGGAAAAGCATGTCATTTACCTCTTGAACTAGAACATAAGGCAGCTATTAAAGAGCTCAACTATGATTTCAAACTTGCCGGTGAGAAGAGGTTATTTGACATTAGCTCACTTGATGAATGGAGAACCCACGCCTATGAGAATGCCAAGTTGTTTAAAGAAAAAGTTAAAAGATGCCATGACAGAAGGATACAAAAGCGTGAGTTTAATGTAGGTGATCATGTTTTGCTATACATGTCTCGTTTAAGATTTTTTGCAGGAAAGCTTCTCTCTAAATGGGAAGGTCCTTACATTATCGGGAGGTCTATCGTTCCGGTGCCATAAAAATCAACAACACCGAAGGCACAAATCCAAAGGTGGTAAATGGTCAAAGAATCAAACATTATATCTCAGGTACTCCCATAAATGTTGAGACCAATATAATTGACACCGTAACACCGGAGGAGTGCATAAGGGACACTTTCCAGAATGTTTCCGACTCCGAAAAGGAACAGGTATGTGGTACAGTAAGTAAACTGACACTAAAATGTTTCCAATGATAAATTTTCTCTGTTTTGGAATATTTAAAAAATTAGGAAGATTAAAAGTTGTCCGAAAGAGACACGAGGCGTCCACAAGGGTGGAGGGCGCGCCCTACCCCCTGGGTGCACCCCCGTCCTCGTGGCCACCTCGTGTGCCCTCCGGACTCTGTTTTCTTGCAATATACTTCTTATGGTCGATAAAAATTCATTATATATTCTCCCGAAGGTTTTGATCATAGTACCACGAAAAAATCCTCTGTTTTTCATTTTGAGTTGTTTCTGCAGCAGATTTGGAGCAAGATGCCGTTCCAAGATTTGGAGGGAGAGAGCTACATGGCTGATTATATCACAAACCCACACTACTGCAGGATGCTGCTAACGCGACACTACGATCAGAGACCCTTTGACGAAACTGTGTGTGATGCATTAATCACAAACGGGGATATAAAAACCCATCAAAAAGGTGCAAAACGTTTGCGATGGCGGAGCCATCAAACACGGTTCAGATTTTAGTTGCGTGTGCGATTCAGGGCACACGGTTAACCTATTCGAGCTGTTTGCGATGAGGCAGAACAACAGAAACGGGCAGCCATATCAATGTGGTGCGATATACGACATACAGTTCGCTCTGATGAACCGTTTGCTATTAGGGAGTGCAACATAAACGGTTAGTCAGATCAAGGTGTGTGTGATATAGGGCATACGGTTCACTCGGACGAACTGTTTTCGATTAGCGAATGCGACAGAAACGGTTCAACTTAACAAGATGTGTGTGATACATGGTAAACAGCCGACTCGGATGAACTGTTTGCAATGAGAAATTACACGACAGACGGTTAATACAGTTATTTCATGTGTGATTCTGTGTGTACAAAAAACGTTGAAAATGCAAACTAGTTGCTTGCGGTGTCTAGGAGTATCGCACACGATGCGTCTGCGAGTACTCGTGTGCGATGATTAGTAAGTTACACATACGTTTCCTTATGTTAACACTTGTGTGATAAATAACACGTGGCACCGGATACGGTATTCGGGTTGTGTGTGTGCTCCACTTAGTCTTCCCGCACTCCACATGGGTGAATTGTAAAATCCACGCCTATTCCCTGACCGGTTTCCCGCCACCAGCTAGCGGCTTGCTGCATATAACCCAGGCGGCAACGCACCGCTGCGACACTCTGCGAAGATCTAGTCCTCACCCATCTACCATTAGTTATTCCAAGCATGCCAGGCAACGACCAAAGCTTTGACGTCGACGCCTACCTGCATTACATCTTCGGCGAGGAGTACGAGCCGGAGCAGGTCGGGGAGCAAGAGCTTCATCGGCCGGTGCAGGCACCATGGCCCATCGGCAGCGATATCGGCATCACAGTCCTTTGGAGCACAATTGACATATTTGCAGCGGAGGTGTGATGAGCAGTTTTCCATCCACCGTGCAAAAGACCCAGAGCTGCTCGGCGGCATGATCGATGACCCACCTGAAGAGCCGCCATCACCAGTGCTCATCGAGAGCCTGATGCCCCGCAAGGAATGGGCAGAGGACCTCCGCGATTCAGTCAAGACAAAGGCAGCCTGCGGCTTCATCATTGCCCGCAACGGCCATTTCAACCTCGATCCCGATGATGTGGTGGCCAGGATTGAGCGCATCCTTGGCGGAGTTGACGTCCCCGACGAAGTAGAACATCGCCAATGTCATATCTTGAGGGTGCAGGTGATCGACGGAATTTTCTACCAGGCCAGAGACATGGAAATGGAGCGGTTCCGTGGAGTTGTCATGCGCGCGATTGCACGCTGTCAAGCTCTTCTGGAAGAGGCCCAGCAGCCCCAAGAGCCTCCCAGCATCAGCAGCTCCGTAGGCGGAGGCGGGCCGGGACACTTGGAGTGAACGGCCGCAAGGGTGCTATGCTGATCATGGAGTCCGAGAAGACCATCGTCGGAAGGCCGCCAGCTCAGCCTTTTAGCTTATATTTTATTATAATTGTATGCATATGTAGGTCGTGAGTGTTCTGGGCCTTGCCGCATTTGGCATTTTAAATTATCCTGAATATGTAAGACAATTATTAAGAATTATTAACAGTTGCCACTGTAACTTTGCCTCAATGGCAAGCAGAGCGCGCGGAGGGACGCCAGAGCGGAGCGCGCCGCGGCCGCCTCAACGGCGAGCAACCACGTGGTCAACCTTCTGCCATCAATAAATTTTGACCTTGTTTCTCGTCACATTGCTGATTACAACGCAATAAGTAATTGCAAATCTGTTCACAACTATCAAACTAATATGTGTTCACACTTAGCACCGGGCTATAAAAACCACCCACTCAAAAATTACGTCACAGTTCCTCTCCTCATCACCCACAAAAGGGCTATAAATTTTTTCTGTCAAGTCGTTCCGCCAAGACCGGTAGGAGGAGTTTAGGGTGGACATATAACCAGGCAGCAAAGACCAAGGCCGCGGAAGCACTAGAGAGGTCCCGCCGTGAAGCCACAGCCACAACAGAGATGTCCAGGCGTGCCACAGAACCCTCGAACAAGCTCTCACTAGCATGCGAGGGGTCTCACAAGTGCATTCACGGCGTCGGCCATCACGATGAGCCGATGTTCCTGAAGTCCTTCGCCGGCGACGACGACATTCTCACTGGCGTCACTACGCAGCAGGAGCTGGTCGACGGCTTGATGAAGCTGCTCAAGATCAGCGATGCCTCGGTCGACAAGGCGGCCGGCCTCGTCCAGCAACTCATGGGTGACAATGCGAAGCTCCTCAAGTTGGTCGCCGAGAAGGAGGAGAAGGTCGCCGGCTGGAAGATGTTGCATGAGCAGAGCAGTGCCTCGGAGATGACGCTGAAAGCGGTCGTCGAGGAACTGACGGGTGGCATGAGGAAGCTCCAGATCAAGCGCGAGCAGGAGGTGGAGGAATCCGTGGCTGCTTTCAAGCAAAGTCGTGAGGAATTGAAGAAGGAGCTGAAGGATTTTGCCGATCGGCGATCCATCAACGAATAGAGACACGGTACCGACCCAGATCATTGTCTGCAATTTCCTTCTTCTCTTGCCCCCGTATCTTCCGGGCTTTGCAGCATGTGGCATTTTAAATTATCCGGATATGTAAGACAATTATTATCTGCGTCATTGTAAATTTGTTGTCGTATTATCCGTTGCCATTTTATTTGTGGTCGTATTATCCGTTGGCCTATGTGGCAATTTAAGTTAGGGTGGAATACGAGTTGAAAACACAAACAAAGCAAATGCTGCCATGGGATCACAAGCAACCACCCTCCGTCCAGGTGCTTTAATTAACCCATTAATGGAGAAGTTGTGAGCGAGGCGGGCAGCGGCTGGTGCATGGAGGTCAAAGAGCCCGCTTCCCGGTGAGCATGGGCAGCCTTGCTGCTCGCACGTGTCCCGTCGAGCCTGCGAGGTGGACAGGATGCACGCGTCCCGTCGAGCCTGCGCGGCGGACTGCTCGCACGCGTCCCGTCGAGTCTGCACGGTGGACTTCTCGCGCTCATCCCGTCTAATTAAACAGCTGCACGCACGCCACCGAGTATGGTTAAATTTCAACAGGGTTAATGTAATACAACCGTTTGTGATATTAACATGTCAGCTTTTTGTTTCAAAAAGGACTTCGTTTGCTACTAATGTGTGCGCTTCTTCTCAAACTGGACGATTTTTTTTACCATGGCACATATGTGCCATGTCATGGAACCATGCCAAGTCTCATGTTTTTTGGGTGACTTTTTGATTTACTGGGATTTAAAAATCGAGATTCTCAATGTTTCAGGACGACAACAAGTTTGTAATTCATTCCCATTCCTTAAATGAGACCTAAACATGCACCCAATGACACATGTATGATTTCCCACCCATTTTGCTTCACTGGAGCATGTGGTTGTAGAATTTGAATTATGGACTACATTAAATCCATAGAAAACTTAGTAATTAGTAATATATATATACAATGGCTAAACGAACCCTGAACAGTTTCAAATTTCAGCCCGACACTCCTGTTATTCTATGTTGCTTGTAGAAAACAAAGTTCAAGGCGAGAAGAGGCAGCGATTATCGTTTCGCCCACAAGAGGGGCATGTTTCCCTACCGGAACCACGAGGGTTGCGACAGGCTCCGGTTTGTAAAAGGCTTGTAATATAGCTTCGCCCAAATTGGACAATTATATGTACCATGTAGTGACACCATGCCAAGTTTCATGATTTCCTGGTGAGTTCAGGATTTACAGAGATTTAAAAATTGAGATTCGCAATGTTTGTGGCCAAGCCAGGACGGCGAGACAGTTGAATTCGTTCCCATTCGTTCCATGGGACCTAAACATGCACCCCAAGGAAACATGTATGTTTTTTCTAGCCATTTTGGTGCACTGGAGCATGTATTTGTAGTTCGGATTTGAATTATGGACATTAAAATGCCTAGAAAACTCAATTAATGAATAAAAAAGGTCAAACGAACCCTGAATAATTTCAAAATTCAGCGCGAATCACCAGTTGTTCCGTGTCGCGTGTAGAAGAAAATATGAGGCTAGAAGAGGGAGTGATTGTCGTTTGGCCCACAAGGGGACACGTTTCCCTATCGACACCATGAGGGTTCTTGCGACAGGCTCCGTTTTGTAAGAGGTTGTAATAAAGCTTGGCCCAAATTGGCAATGTTTTTACCACGACATATATGTGCCATGACGTGACACCATGCCACCTTTGATGACTTTCTGGTGAGTTTAGGATTTATTGGGACTTAAAAACCGAGATTCGAAATGTTTGAGGACAAGCCAGGACACCGGTACGGTTGTAATTCGTTCCCATTCCTGGCATGAGACCTAAACATGCACCCAAGGACACATGTATAATTTTTCTAGCCATTTTGGTCAACTGGAGCATGTATTTGTAGTTCATGTTTGAATTATGGACATTAAATGCCTAGGAAACTCAACTAGTGTATGAAAAGGCCAAACGAACCCTGAATAAGTTTAAATTTTAGCACGGATATCATGTCGTTCCATGTTGCCCGTGGAAGAAAATACAAGGCGAAAAGAGGCAGTGATTACGTTTCGCCCACAAGGGGAACACGTTTCCCTATCGGAACCATGAGGCTTCTTTGAGAGAAGCTCCGGTCTTTGTAAGAGGTTTGTAATAAATCTTGGCCCAAATTGGACAACGTTTTTACCACGACATATATGTGCCATGACGTGAGACCATGCCACCTTTGATGACTTTCTGGTGAGTTTAGGATTTATGGGGACTTAAAAACCGAGATTCGAAATGTTTGAGGATGAGCCATGACACCGGTACGGTTTTAATTCGTTCCCATTCCTGGCATGGGACCTAAACATGCACCCAAGGACACAGTATAATTTTTCTAGCCATTTTGGTGAACTCGAGCATGTATTTGTAGTTCAGATTTGAATTATGGACATTAAATGCCTAGGAAACTCAATTAGTGTATAAAAAGGCCAAACGAACCCTAAATAAGTTTAAATTTCAGAACGGATATCCAGTCGTTCCATGTTGCACGTAGAAGAAAATACAAGGCGAAAAGAGGCAGTGATTACATTTCGCCCACAAGGGGGACACGTTTCCCTATCAGAACCACGAGGCTCCTTTGAGAGAAGCTCCGGTTTGTAAGAGGCTTGTAATAAAAATTGCGCCACAATGGACGAAAAAAATTCCTCGACATATAAGTGCCATGTCGTGACACCATGCCAGGTTTCACGATTTTCGGCTTAGTTTAGGATTTACGGGGATTTAAAAACCGAGATTCTTCTCACGAAATGTTTTCAAATAGCACACGGTTCACTCACGAAAGCCGATATTCAATGAAAACTTCGTGGAAACAATATTTTAAAGTTTTATAAAAATTTGAAAAAAAATATGGGATGTTAAGAAGGTGATGTTTTATTGCAACACAAAATTTCAAGTTGAAAAACATTACGAGATGTGAGCTATGAGAAAGACAAATTCAGTCCTGAATAGTGACATTACTATTCAGCACTATTCAACGCTGATTTTGCCTTTTTCATAGCTCACATCTCGTAATGTGTTTCAACTTGAAATTTTGTGTGGCAATAAAACATCATCCTCTTAACATCCCGCATTTTTTTCAATTTTTTTTAAACTTCAAAACATCTTTTTCTTGTGGTTTTCACCGGTTTCCATATGATATCCCCCTGCTGCGCGCGCGATCTGAGTCGGCGTTCTGATTGGCCAGAACCCAAAGCCCACGGATCGTACGTCTGCACCGTTGGATTCTCCTTGATCGAACGGCGATCCTCATCCCTTTTGACAGCACATGTAAATGTTTTCAAATAGCCGCTCCAAAAAAATGTTTTCAAATAGCACACGGTTCACACACGAAAGCCGTGTGCCTACCAAACCATGGCCGATGCCCCCCCTTTGCTGCGCGCACGATCTGAGTCGTGCGTTCTGATTGGCCAGAACACAAACCCCACGGATCGTACGTGTGCACCATTGGATGCTCCCAGATCGAACGGCAACCCCGAGCCCTTTCGGCGGCGTGAAATGCCTTAATGGCAAGGAGGCAATTCTTATCAGCATGGTCCGGCTTCCGATCCGCTAGCCTAGTCGAATAGAACGCATAAGTTAAGTGTGCTCGGGCTGGAGTAGTCCAAGGATGGGTGACCCGGTAGGAAGTTGCATATCTGAAGCTTCATTTAAATGTTGTGACACGGTCATTATAGAGATATATTAATATATCTCTATAGTGACCTATCATGGCAATTATATAAACCTTGGGATCCTTGTTTTCTAATTTGTAGACTATGTTTTTATGGGTTATTTTTGCTCTAAAAATTAAAGAATGATTGACCAGACTTGTCATGGCAATTATATAAACCTACTATGTTTTTATGGGTTATTTTTCCTCTAAAAAATTAAAGAATGATTGACTTGACATGTATGGTGATTATATAAACCTTTTTCAGGTTGCATGCAGGGTATAGGGGGCAGGGTGTTCTTCTCGAGCATGTCTCCCTTGTGCGGCTTATAGATGCGGCACATATCTATGCGCTCGCCGAGGTATATATACTATCCTTTATCGACAATTAGGGGGCCCCACACAATCTATCCCTTTGACCCAGAACAAGAAGGGTTTGACCATGATGGTTTCCTATTGATACTAGTAAGGTACACATGCATTGCACGCATGAGATTTGGTAACCAAATTATGAATAAATACCACACTATAGCATGTAAGCTTTGAGTCATATATGCATGATGTAGATGTTCGTTTAATTCTTATAGTTCATCTCATCCAAAATCAATTAGCTTTATAAAAAAATCTATTTTAAGATTCATGGAATTGTGCATTGTAAAGGTAAAAACAAAAAGTGACAATTCATTTAGAAAAAAAAGGTTTGGGCAATTAAGATATGGAATATTCTAGAGAACAAAGGAGAAGTGCTTGTGTGTTTGAGGTTTGTGCATTATGCTTAAGTTCAACCATGGAGTCTTCTAGATTGTACATGCATGTGGCAGAATCTGGTGGAATGTAGATGATATCCAACGGCCAGTAGTGCTCGGATTTGCCATCTCTGTACCGTTGGATTGGCTTAATCCACGACCAACTTTCAAAGTTATTCGCACACTATATAGGTGTATAGATGTGTGTGTGTATATATATATATATATATATATATATATATATATATATATATATATATATATATATAGATGTGTCCCATGCTAGACCAAATAAAGTTTGAGCGCATGCGTGGGACGACCCCCCCCCCCCCCCCCGCCTCGAAGTTGGGAAACTGACATCGTACGTATTGAACCAGGCTTGGAGTCGGGTACGGTGTTCGGTTTGTAATGTAGTTGGTGGCCCATCAAAGTTGTGCATTTGGGATTTAAACACATCACACACCACCGTACCCATACATATTTTCGAGCCACATGCAGTGTATACGGGGTCTTCTGATCGACCACGTCTCCCTTGTGCGGTTGTTTGTGACGAAACACATATCTGTGGGCTCCCCGAGTGTATATATATATCATCCCTTTGACCGATAATGAGGGGTATTATGTGTTGGCCATGAATGGATTCCTCCTAGTTCATGTTAGGGCTGGTCACCATCACATGTCGCTCAACCAAAGCTCGAGCTCATGCGTTGTCAGGATTCCCTCCCACATGCTCGGATTGCTAGGTTCGACCTACATCAAACCCTGCGTATCTTGTCCTTAACTACCTTGCCTTCATGGTTGTTGTCTGTATTGAGAGGTAGGCACCACATCTAAATTGTCCATTATTCTATATTGAAAACACACATCACCCTACATCATTTTGGGCCGCATGCAAGAGGTGCTGGTTTTGTGGTCCCTCTCGTGCGATTTTTATGATGGTTCAATCTATTGGCCCAAGCGGTTTATCGACAACAACAACTGTCATTTGACCAAACGATAGATTCATTGGTCCGTCTGATGGTAGGTCATGGCGACATGCATGTATGACCAAAGTTTTGATCATTACGTGCATCTGCCCCGCTGACACGAAATGGGAGGTGGTGGGCCAAGCATCCTAGCTAGGTACGACATTATGTCATTATATATATCCTAGCTAGGTGGTTGTTAGGGTGCTTTCGGGTTTGCGAGGCAGGTGCCACCAAAGTTATGCATTGTGTATTTAAAGTTTTAAACATCCCCAATATTCGTACATATATTTGGCCACTTGCAGGTGGTTCTTGACTTCTGGCCCCTCTCATCGATCTTCAACGACGCGCCCAACCGTGGGCCTGCGCGGTCAAAGTTTTGCATTGGAATTTTGAACATCACAGACCACCCTTTTCACTTATATATATTTGGGCCACATGCTGGTGTGGCTGTCTTTTGACCCTCTCTAACGTTATTTTTTGCTGCAAAGACTCTGATGATGCTCAACGGGCACGGGGTATAATATCTTAACTGTGTGCGATACAAGTGTTATGTGAATCACCACGCCTGCGCAAGCGCGAGCAAATTAAGGTGGAGGTACTGGCTCAACCGTGTGCGATACAAGTGTATCACCACGACCGCGCAAGCGCGAGCAAATTAAGGTGGAGGTATGATACGTCTCCAACGTATCTATAATTTTTGATTGTTCCATGCTATTATATTATATGTTTTGGATGTTTAATGGGCTTTATCATACACTTTTATATTATTTTTGGGACTAACCTACAAACCAAAGGCCCAGCGCAAATTGCTGTTTTTTGTCCTATTTCAGTGTTTCGCAGAAAAGGAATATCAAACAGAACCCAAACGGAATGAAACCTTCGGGAGAGTTATATTTGGAACAAACGTGTTCCAGGAGACTTGGAGTGGACGTCAAGGAAGCAACGAGGCGGCTATGAGGCAGGGAGGCGCGCCCAGGGGGTAGGCACGCCCCCACCCACGTGGGCCCCTCGTGGCTCCACTGACCTACTTCTTTCGCCTATATATACTCATGTACCCCGAAAACATCCGAGAGCACCACGAAACCCTATTTACACCGCCGCAACCTTCTATACCCATGAGATCCCATCTTGGGGCCTTTTCCGGCGCTCCGACGAAGGGGGAATCGATCACGTAGGGCTTCTACATCAACACCATAGCCTCTCCGATGATGTGTGAGTAGTTTACCACAGACCTTCGTGAAGGAAATATGCCCTAGAGGCAATAATAAAGTTATTATTTATTTCCTTATATCATGATAAATGTTTATTATTCATGCTAGAATTGTATTAACCGGAAACATGATACATGTGTGAATACATAGACAAACAGAGTGTCACTAGTATGCCTCTACTTGACTAGCTCGTTAATCAAAGATGGTTAAGTTTCCTAGCCATGGACATGAGTTGTCATTTGATTAACAGGATCACATCATTAGGAGAATGATGTGATTGACTTGACCCATTCCGTTAGCTTAGCACTTGATCGTTTAGTATGTTGCTATTGCTTTCTTCATCACTTATACATGTTCCTATGACTATGAGATTATGTAACTCCCGTTTACCGGAGGAACAATTTGTGTGCTACCAAACGTCACAACGTAACTGGGTGATTATAAAGGTGCTCTACAGGTGTCTCTGAAGGTACTTGTTGGGTTGGCGTATTTCGAGATTTGGATTTGTCACTCCGATTGTCGGAAAGGTATCTCTGGGCCCACTCGGTAATGCACATCACCATAAGCCTTGCAAGCATTGTAACTAATGAGTTAGTTGCGGGATGATGTATTACGAAACGAGTAAGGAGACTTGCCGGTAACGAGATTGAACTAGGTATTGAGATACCGACAATCGAATGTCGGGCAAGTAACATACCGATGACAAAGGGAACAACATATGTTGTTATGCGGTTTGACCGATAAAGATCTTCGTAGAATATGTGGGAACCAATATGAGAATCCAGGTTCCGCTATTGGTTATTGACCAGAGACGTGTCTCGGTCATGTCTACATAGTTCTCGAACCCGTAGGGTCCGCATGCTTAAAGTTTCGGTGACGATTGTATTATGAGTTTTTGTGTTTTGATGTACCAAAGGTAGTTCGGAGTCCCGGATGTGATCACTGACATGACGAGAAGTCTCGAAATGGTCGAGACATAAAAATCGATATATTGGACGACTATGTTCGGACACCGGAATGGTTTCGGGGAGTATCGAACATATACCGGAGTACCGGGGGTTACCGGAACCCCCCGGGAGTTTAATGGGCCAAGATGGGCCTTAGTGGAGAAGAGGAGGGGCGGCTAGGGCTGTCCACGCGCCCCCTCCCCCTCTAGTACGAATTGGACAAGGAGGGGGCGGCGCCCCCTTTCCTTCCCCCTCTCTCCTTCCCTTCCTTTCCCCCTCCTACTCCAACTAGGAAAAGAGGGAGTCCTACTCCCGGTGGGAGTAGGACTCCTCCCTGGCGCGCCCTCCCCTGGCCGACCGCCTCCTCCCCCCTGGTCCTTTATATACGGGGGCAAGGGGGCACCTCTAGGCACAACAATTGATCTCTTGATCTCTTAGCCGTGTGCGGTGCCCCCCTCCACCATATTCCACCTCGATCATATTGTAGCGGTGCTTAGGCGAAGCCCTGCATCGGTAGCAACATCATCACCGTCACCACGCCATCGTACTGACGGAACTCTCCCGTGAAGCTGTGCTGGATCGGAGTTCGCGGGACGTCATCGAGCTGAACGTGTGCTGAACTCGGAGGTGTCGTACGTTCGGTACTTGGATCGGTCGGATCGTGAAGACGTACGACTACATCAACCCCGTTGTGCTAACGCTTCCGCTTTCGGTCTACGAGGGTACGTGGACACACTCTCCCCTCTCGTTGATATGCATCACCATGATCCTGTCTGTGCGTAGGAAATTTTTTGAAATTACTATGTTCCCCAACAGTGGCATCCGAGCCAGGGTACATACGTAGATGTTATATGCACAAGTAGAACACAAGTGAGTTGTGGGCGATACAAGTCATACTGCTTACCAGCATGTCATACTTTGGCTCGGCGGTATTGTTGGATGAAGCGGCCCGGACCGACATTACGCGTACGCTTACGTGAGACTGGTTCTACCGACGTGCTTTGCACACAGGTGGCTGGCGGGTGTCAGTTTCTCCAACTTTAGTTGAACCGAGTGTGGCTACGCCCGGTCCTTGAGAAGGTTAAAACAACACTAACTTGACGAACTATCGTTGTGGTTTTGATGCGTAGGTAAGAACGGTTCTTGCTCAGCCCGTAGCAGCCACGTAAAACTTGCAACAACAAAGTAGAGGACGTCTAACTTGTTTTTGCAGGGCATGTTGTGATGTGATATGGTCAAGGCATGATGCTATATTTTATTGTATGAGATGATCATGTTTTGTAACCAAGTTATCGGCAACTGGCAGGAGCCATATGGTTGTCGCTTTATTGTATGCAATGCAATCGACCTGTAATGTTTTACTTTATCACTAAGCGGTAGTGATAGTCATAGAAGCAAAAAGTTGGCGAGACAACAACGATGCTACGATGGAGATCAAGGTGTCGCGCCGGTGACGATGGTGATCATGATGGTGCTTCGGAGATGGAGATCACAAGCACAAGATGAGGATGGCCATATCATATCACTTATATTGATTGCATGGGATGTTTATCCTTTATGCATCTTATTTTGGTTTGATTGACGGTAGCATTATAAGATGATCTCTCACTAAATTTGAAGATAATAGTGTTCTCCCTGAGTATGCACCGTTGCCAAAGTTCGTTGTGCCGAGACACCACGTGATGATCGGGTGTGATAAGCTCTACGTTCATCTACAACTGGTGCAAGCCAGTTTTGCACACGCAGAATAATTGGGTTAAACTTGACGAGCCTAGCATATGCAGATATGGCCTCGGAACACTGAGACTGAAAGGTCGAGCGTGAATCATATAGTAGATATGATCAGCATAGTGTTCACCATTGAAAACTACTCCATCTCACGTGATGATCGGACATGGTTTAGTTGATTTGGATCACGTGATCACTTAGATGATTAGAGGGATATATATCTAAGTGGGAGTTCTTAAGTAATATGATTAATTGAACTTAAATTTATCATGAACTTAGTCCTGGTAGTATTAGCATATATCTATGTTGTAGATCAATAGCTCGCGTTTAGCTCCCCTGTTTTATTTTTGATATGTTCCTAGAGAAAACTAAGTTGAAAGATGCTAGTAGCAATGATGTTGATTAGATCCGTGATCTGAGGATTATCCTCATTGCTGCACAGAAGAATTATGTCCCTGATGCACCGCTAGGTGACAGACCGATTGCAGGAGCAGATGCAGACGTTATGTACGTTTGACAAGCTTGATATGATGACTACTTGATAGTTTAGTGCACCATGCTTTACGGCTTAGAATCGGGACTTCAAAGACGTTTTGAACGCCACGGAGCATATGAGATGTTCCAAGAGCCTCATGGGCCTCGGCGTCTGGCCCAGATTCATTAAGTAGATATACCCATATCTGCTCAAATCATCTGTGAAGGTCAGGAAATAACGATACCCGCCCCGAGCCTCAACACTCATCGGACCGCATACATCAGTATGTATTATTCCAATAAGTCAGTTGCTCGCTCCATTGTTCCGGAGAATGGAGTCTTAGTCATCTTGCCCATGAGGCATGGTTCGCAAGCATCAAGTGATTCATAATCAAGTGATTCCAAAATCCCATCAGCATGGAGTTTCTTCATGTGCTTTACACCAATATGACCTAAACGGCAGTGCCACAAATAAGTTGCACTATCATTATTAACTTTGCATCTTTTGGCTTCAATATTATGAATATGTGTATCACTACGATCGAGATCCAACAAACAATTTTCATTGGGTGTATGACCATAGAAGGCTTTATTCATGTAAACAGAACAACAATTATTCTCTAACTTAAATGAATAACCGTATTGCAATAAACATGATCAAATCATATTCATGCTCAGCGCAAACACCAAATAACACTTCTTTAGGTTCAACACTAATCCCGGAAGTATAAGGAGTGTGCGATGATGATCATATCAATCTTGGAACTACTTCCAACACACATCGTCACCTCGCCCTTAACTAGTTTCTGTTCATTCTGCAACTCCCGTTTCGAGTTACTACGCATAGCAACTGAACCAGTATCAAATACTAAGGGGTTGCTATAAACACTAGTAAAGCACACATCAATAACATGTATATCAAATATACCTTGTTCACTTTGCCATCCTTCTTATCCGCAAAATACTTGGGGTAGTTCCGGTTCGAGTGACCAGTCCCTTTGCAGTAGAAGCACTTAGTCTCAGGCTTAGATCCAGACTTGGGCTTCTTCACTTGAGCAGCAACTTGCTTGCCATTCTTCTTGAAGTTCCCCTTCTTCCCTTTGCCCTTTTCTTGAAACTAATGGTCTTGTCAACCATCAACACTTGATGCTTTTCTTGATTTCTACCTTCGTCGATTTCAGCATCACGAAGAGCTTGGGAATCGTTTCCGATATCCTTGCATATTATAGTTCATCACGAAGTTCTAGTAACTTGGTGATAGTGACCAGTGAACTCTGTCAATCACTATCTTATCTGGAAGATTAACTCCCACTTGATTCAAGAGATTGTAGTACTCAGACATTCTGAGCACATGCTCACTAGCTGAGCAATTCTCCTCCATCTTGTAGGTAAAGTGCTTGTCAAAGGTCTCATACCTTTCGACATGGGCATGAGTCTGAAATACCAATTTCAACTCTTGGAACATCTCATATACTCCGTGGCATTCAAAACGTCTTTGAAGTCCCGATTCTAAGCCGTAAAGCATGGTGCACTAAACTATCAAGTAGTCATCATATCGAGCTTGTCAAACGTACATAACGTCTGCATCTGCTCCTGCAATCGGTCTATCACCTAGCGGTGCATTAGGGACATAGTTCTTCTGTGCAGCAATGAGGATAATCCTTGGATCACAGATCTAATCCACATCATTGCTACTAACATCTTTCAACTTAGTTTTCTCTAGGAACATATCGAAAATAAAACAGGGGAGCTAAACGCAAGCTATTGATCTACAACATAGATATATGCTAATACTACCAGGACTAAGTTCATGATAAATTTAAGTTGAATTAATCATATTACTTAAGAACTCCCACTTAGATAGACATCCCTCTAATCATCTAAGTGATCACGTGATCCAAATCAACTAAACCATGTCCGATCATCACGTGAGATGGAGAAGTTTCAATGGTGAACATCACTATGTTGATCATATCTACTATATGATTCACGCTCGACCTTTCGGTCTAAGTGTTCCGAGGCCATATCTGCATATGCTAGGCTCGTCAAGTTTAACCTGAGTATTCCGCGTGTGCAACTGTTTTGCACCCGTTGTATTTGAACGTAGAGCTTATCACACCCGATCATCACGTGGTGTCTCAGCATGAAGAACTTTCGCAACGCTGCATACTCAGGGAGAACACTTATACCTTGAAATTTAGTGAGAGATCATCTTATAATGCTACCGTCGATCTAAGAAAAATAAGATGCATAAAAGATAAACATCACATGCAATCAATATAAGTGATATGATATGGCCATCATCATCTTGTGCTTGTGATCTCCATCTCCGAAGCACCGTCATGATCACCATCGTCAGCGGCGCGACACCTTGATCTCCATCGTAGCATCGTTGTCGTCTCGCCAACTATTGCTTCTACGACTATCGCTACCGCTTAGTGATAAAGTAAAGAAATTACAGGGCGATTGCATTGCATACAATAACGCGACAACCATATGGCTCCTGCCAGTTGCTGATAACTCGGTTACAAAACATGATCATCTCATACAATAAAATATAGCATCATGCCTTGACCATATCACATCACAACATACCCTGCAAAAAACAAGTTAGACGTTCTCTACTTTGTTGTTGCAAGTTTTACGTGGCTGCTACGGGCTGAGCAAGAACCGATCTTACCTACGCATCAAAACCACAACGATAGTTCGTCAAGTTAGTGCTGTTTTAACCTTCTCAAGGACCAGGTGTAGCCACACTCGGTTCAACTAAAGTTGGAGAAACTGACACCCGCCAGCCACCTGTGTGCAAAGCACGTCGGTAGAACCAGTCTCGCGTAAGCGTACGCGTAATGTTGGTCCGGGCCGCTTCATCCAACAATACCGCTGAACCAAAGTATGACATGCTGGTAAGCAGTATGACTTGTATCGCCCACAACTCACTTGTGTTCTACTCGTGCATATAACATCTATGCATAAACCTGGCTCTAATGCCAATGTTGGGGAACGTAGTAATTTCAAAAAAAATCCTATGCACACGCAAGATCATGGTGATGCATAGCAATGAGAGGGGAGAGTGTTGTCTACGTACCCTCGTAGACCGAAAGCGGAAGCGTTTATCAACACAGTTGATGTAGTCGTACGTCTTCACGATCCGACCGATCCATGTACCGAACGCACGGCACCTCCGAGTTCTGCACACGTTCAGCTCGATGACGTCCTCGCCTTCTTGATCCAGCAAGACGGGCGAAGTAGTAGATGAGTTCAGGCAGCACGACGGCGTGGTGACGGTGTTGGTGAAGAACAATCTCCACAGGGCTTCGCCTAAGCACTACGAAAACTATACGGAGGATAAACTAGAGGGGACGGGGTTGCCGGCAAGCGGCTTGGTGTTTCTTGATATGTCTTTGGTGCTAGCCCTGCCCCTCTATTTATATGTTGAGCCCTGGGGTCAAAACTTGCAGCAAAAGCCTCCTCAAAGTCGGTTTTGCCCAAAAGGCAAGAGTCCCACTCGGACTCCCGGACCAAACGCCACAATCCTTGGCGTCTGGCCCAGACGCCATGGGCTGGGTCTCCGGCGTTTGGCCCCCTGGCCTTCGCAAAACTCCTTTTGCACCGACTTATAGCCAAGTGGGCCTGACCCCTTGGCCTAACCATATCATCCAATATATGAATCTTTACCTCCGGACCATTCCGGAGCTCCTCGTCATGTCCGTGATCTCATCCGGGACTCCGAACAACATTCGGTCACTAACATACATAACTCATACTATATCGTCAACGAACGTTTAAGCGTGCGGACCCTACGGGTTTGAGAACTATGTAGACATGACAGAGACACCTCTCTGGTCAATAACCAATTGCGGAACCTGGATGCCTATATTGGCTCCTACATATTCGACAAAGATCTTTATCGGTCGAACCGCATAACAACATATGTTGTTCCCTTTGTCATCGGTATGTTACTTGCCCGAGATTTGATCGTCGGTATCTCAATACCTAGTTCAATCTCGTTACCGGCAAGTCTCTTTACTTGTTCCTTAATACATCATCCCGCAACTAACTCATTAGTTACAATGCTTGCAAGGCTTATAGTGACGTGCATTACTGAGTGGGCCCAGAGATACCTCTCCGACAATCGGGGTGACAAATCCTAATCTCGAAATACGCCAACCCAACAAGTACCTTTGGAGACACCTGTAGAGCACCTTTATATTCACCCAGTTACGTTGTGACGTTTGGTAGCACACAAAGTGTTCCTCCGGTAAACGGGAGTTGCATAATCTCATAGTCATAGGAACATGTATAAGTCACGAAGAAAGCAATAGCAGAATACTAAACGATCAAGTGCTAAGCTAATGGAATGGGTCAAGTCAATCACATCATTCTCCTAATGATGTGATCCCGTTAATCAAATGACAAGTCATGTCTATGGCTAGGAAACTCAACCATCTTTGATCAACGAGCTAGTCAAGTAGAGGCATACTAGTGACACTATGTTTGTCTATGTATTCACACATGTATTATGTTTCCGGTTAATACAATTCTAGCATGAATAATAAACATTTATCATGAAATAAGGAAATAAATAATAACTTTATTATTGCCTCTAGGGCATATTTCCTTCAGTTCCCTATGCTTCAGCCATAGGCTCTATCATGTATGCAATGCTGTGTACCAGACCTGATGTGTGCCTTGCTATTAGTTTAGCGGGGAGGTACCAAAGTAATCCAGGAGTGGATCACTGGACAGCGGTCAAGAACATCCTGAAATACCTGAAAAGGACTAAGGATATGTTTCTCGTTTATGGAGGTGACAAAGAGCTCATTGTAAATGGTTACGTTGATGCAAGCTTTGACACTGATCTGGACGATTCTAAATCGCAAACCAGATACATGTTTATATTGAATGGTGGAGCTGTTAGTTGGTGCATGTAACACCCGGATAATTATGGTACAGTAATCCCATGCTAGAGATGCCACGTCATCGCGTTTCTTGTTTTTTAACCTTGCAATGATCCAATCACGTTCGGTTTCACTTTCAGAATTTAATCAAACGGCAAAGTATATAAAAGAAAAGGTGAAAACAAGCAGCAAAAAAATACAACAAGGCCCCTGGCCCAACTGGGCCAATCAGCCCAGCCGACCGGCCCAACTCCACCAGCCTATTAGGCCACTCCCCCCGAACCCTAACCACCAGACCCCCCCCCCCCACTCCCCCGCACGATCTTCCCCACTCCCCTCGATCTCTCCCACACCTCTCTCCCCTTCCCCCATCTGGATCGGGGAAGAGGAGCCAGATCCCGCGCCGCTCCGCGACCCTGACGCCGCTGCCCTTCCCAGGCGCCACCACGCTGGCGCCACCTCGCCGAGCGCCGCCCCGCTCCGCGTCGCCTCGCCTCCTCACCTCTCCCTCCTCGGCTCCGTCGAGCCTCGCCGACCCGTTCGACTACAACGGGGGTGAGCCCCATCCGCCCTCCTCTCTCTGCCCCCTACGCATCGCCGTCGCCGCCGTTCACGCTCACTGCCCGGTGGCCACGCCCGCACCTCGCCCGCGCGTCCCGCGTGCCTCGGCCTGCTGCCGCCCCGCGCTCCGACCGAGCCCGCCTCGTCGCGCGCACAGCTCCCCACCGTCTGCTCCAGCCGCGCTCCAGGTCGCTCCGGCCTTCCCCGCGCGCCCGCAAGCGCCTCCCCCCACTCGCGTCTACCGTTGTTGGCGCCGCCCGCTGCGACCGCAAGCCGCGCCCGCCGCCGGCAAACGCCCTCGACGGCCACGCGCCCCGCTCACCTGCCGCAGCTCCTGCGGCCGGCCGCGCCCCCTGGCCGCGCCGCGCCGGTGCCTCTGCTGCCTCGTGGAGGCCATGGCCTTCCCCGTGCCCGGGTTCGCCCCTCTTCAGGTGCAGGCACGCCCGCACCCGTGCGCCCGCTAAGCCACTGGGCCTATGACAGATGGGGCCCACGCCCAAGTAGTTAACAAAAAAACAAGAAAACGAAATTAAAATTAGTTAAAATAATTAAATATTAGTTAATTAACTAATTAACGAGTTATTTAACTTAATTAATCATGACAATTAAACCTGCTTAATTGAACTAGACAATGACAATTGGGCCCCACTGCCCCTTTGACCAGTCAACCCAGTCAGAGTTGATTGTTGACCCTGCTGACGTCATGTTGATGCAGTAAACTTATTTTCGTTTTAAATTTAAATTGCATAATGTCTTTAAAACTTCGGAAAATCATAGGAATTAAACCGTAGCTCGGATCGAAAAACTTTCTACATGCAAGTTGCTCAGAACGATGAGACGAATCCGAACACGCGGTCCGTTCGTCCGCCACACATTCCTAGCATAGAGAACATGCAACTTTTCCCCTCCGGCTCATCTGTCTGATAGACGTCCGGAACCGGGAAAACATTCCCGGATGTTTTCCCCCTTCCACGGTACCGCGTAGCACCGCGGTAGAACACCTCTAGCACCGCTTATTGTCTTGTCATGCATCTGTTTGCTCTGTATTTACTGTTTCTTCCCCCTCTTCTCTCCGGTAGACCCCGAGACTGTGATCGACTACGTCGACGACGACCCCTTCTTCTTGTCTGAGCAACCAGGCAAGCCCCCCCTTTGATCATCTTGATATCGCCCATTCCATTCTCTCATGCTTGCATTAGATTTTGCTACTGTATTTGATTGCTCCTATTCTGATGCATAGCCTGCTTTTGTAACCTGCTTATTGCTACCTACCTTCTTATCCTAAACTGCTTAGTATAGGTTGGTTAGTGATCCATCAGTGACCCCCACCTTGTCCTTGTTGCCCCTGCTTCATCATCGATGACTCGATCAACGTGTTCAACGACCAGAGCCCGACCCCTCACATCACATCACGCCCCTTTTGTTGCTCGACTCTGTAGAGCTACTATCGAGTGCCGAGGGTGATCCCTCATAACGCACTCCTGATGATAATTCTGTAGTGTAGCTATTCAGTCATGGTCATCGAGGGTGATTTCCTCTTTCACCATTCCCGATACGGCTCTGTTGTTCAACACCTCAAGTGTGAACCTCGAGGGTGGTCCCTCTTACGTTCACCTTGATGATTACATTGAGTGGAATCCTCCGAGGGTGATTCCTTGGGTTTTCTCCTTGATGTTTCGACACACGGATACCTTGACATTACTTGAGACCTTTGGGAAAGTCGGGCGGGCCCGGAGAGCACCCGCAAGATGGTTACGAGGCACGGTCGGGAAGTCAGGCAGCCCTCGAGTGGGCTGGGCTTGCCCTTGCCGTATTTCCTCGAGACGGGGCGACGAGGTCACATTATTGTGAGTCTCTGCTCGTCTCCGCAAGCTAATAATACATTATGGTTTGGGTATTTGTTCTGAGTTGGCCTTTGGCCTTTACGCACTAACCACCATGCGATGGGCCCAGACCCCGGAGTGCTTAGGATGTAGACCGGCGGGGACCTCTCTGCTGAGCCTAGGTAGGGCTATGCCGTGTTGATTTTCCGAGGCCGGGCATTGACCCAGAAAAGTGTGTCCGGCCAGAGTAATCAAGCGTGTTGGAAAACGTGGTGCACCCCTGTAGGGAAGATTAACTATTAATAGTCGTGTCCACGGTAATGGACGTTCAGACTTGTATCTTGATCTAATACAACTAGAAATGGATACTTAAGTTATGTGGCTCCAAGATTGCTTTCTCGCAGGGTGTCGAGGAGGGATCTCTGGGCATTTATTGCTACAACATGTTTGATAATTATAAACTGCTATTCTTTACTCTTCTACATGCTGCAAGATGCTTGGAGCTGCTTGAAGATGCTAGTCTTTGATAGGCTAGGCCTTCCCCTCTATTCTGGCATTCTGCAGTTCAGTCCACAGATACAGCCCTTCCATTTGATACCAATGCATACTTAGTATAGATTTGATGCTTGCGAGTACTTTGGATGAGTACTCACGGTTGCTTTGCTTCCCCTTTTCCCCTTCTTTCTTCTTTCTGGTTGTTGCAACCAGATGGTGGATCCCTGGAGCCAGATGCCACCACCGATGGATACTACTACATGGAGGCCACCGAAGACCAGGAGCAGTTAGGAGGTCCCAGGCAGGAGGCCTTGCCTCTTCGATCGTTGCTTCTTTTGTGCTTGCCTTCTTAAGGCAGTCTTGTCTAACTTATGTCTGTACTCAGATATTGTTGCTTCCGCTGACGCTTGTGTATCAAGCTTGTATTCGAGTCCTCGAGGCCCCTGGCTTGTAATACGAAGCTTGTATTATTTTATTTGTGTCTAGAGTTGTGTTGTGATATCTTCCCGTGAGTGCCTGATCTTGATCGTACACGTTTGCGTGTATGATTAGCGTACGGTTGAATCGGGGGCGTCACAAGTTGGTATCAGAGCCGACTGCCTGTAGGAATCCCCTTTCCAACTCTGTCGTGGAATTGTCACGGCAGATGTCCTTAAGCTAGGACTTAGTCGTGGAGCCATCGCGACTAGGAAGCTTGAAGGGGTTATGTGGGACAAGGAACACGAGGGTTTATACTGGTTCGGCCCCTTACGGTGAAGGTAAAAGCCTACGTCCAGTTCGAGGTGTTATTGATTAGGGTTACAATCGCCAGGGAGCTAAACAGCTATGCCCGGTTCTCGATGAGATTGTTGTCGCCCTTGAACCGCTACCGGGTCCTCCCTTTATATAGGGAGGCTGACGCCCAGCAGCCCTTAGAGTCCCGGCCGGCTCATAAGAGCGTCCGGCTCGGACTCTAAACAATACTTGCCTTACACTACAAGTCTACTATAACAACGATGATAACTACGAGCTTTAAGCCATATCCGGGTCTCAGCCCATCTCCGGCCCATTATTTTGAAACTTGGCTCCGGGCTTCTGGCAACGACCCCACGAGTAACCCGGCCCCTCCTGGCGGGTGACTCTAAGGTCTATATCCTCAACATTAGGCCCCAGATTGATTTGAGCCGGCTCGTGTCAATCTTCAACTCTGCAGACAGAAAAAATCTCCGGCTTACCATTCGTGTGAAGGCCATAACCCGGAGTGACGTCATCCTCTGGACTCCGAATAATCCGCCGTGACGTCATCCTCCATTAAGCCCGTTTTTTACTCCGCCAGATCCGCAATGGATCTTTGCTTTTACTGTCGTTCCGAAAATCGAGGCGCCGTGAGGGGGAGATAACCACGCCGTGGCCTCCTTGAATCTCGCGCCCACTTATGACCCTGCTTTATAAATAGGCCGGCCCAACGCTCACTTCTCACACTCTCCTTCTTCCTCCTCGCGCTGTCGCTTCTCTGCCCGAGCTCCGCCACTGCCGCAGCCGTCGCGCTCCTGATCTTCATCAACCCGGCCCCTGCATCACCCTGACTCGGACCAGATAACGGCGGCGACCTCCTCTCGTCCTCAACTCCGGTGAGTCTTCTCTGCCTTGCTAGAACAGATTTGCGGTATGGTTCCTTTAGTTCTTCATGTTCGTCAGCATTGCCCACAAACTCGGTAGTTCTTGTTGCCACTGTAGTTGGTTGATCCTTAACCTCGCATAGAACCACTGCGGCAAATGTTTGAGACCCATTTCATCTGCAAAAAACCCTCTTTTTACTGCATAAGAACTGTGTTCAACCTCAAGAACTTCTCCTGCCTCTGTTTTTTAGGTCTAGAAAATTTTCATCTCGCCCGACCATTTTGATCCGAAAAAGTTACTGCCATATGTGAAATCTGTTTTACCACGCTTAGTAAAAACTGCAGCCCTTGAATCTTGGTGGCTTATACTTCCGACTTAAGAAAACACGCGCCGTAGAACTTTCCGGTTTAAAGAGAACCATGCTCTGTAGAATCCTCCGACTTAACTGCAGTAAGCCGTAGATGACCAACTTATCCTGAAAGCCCCGACGGCTTAGATAACTCACCGTATCAATATATATCATTAGTCCCCTTCATAAGCCGTCACTGTAGTTTGAATGATAATCCCCGGCTTATAATTAACCCGGACACTTTTCTCTTCCTCATAGACCACCAACCGTCACCATGCCTCCCAAGGCTCCCATCACTTGCAACTGGATGAGATCCAACGTCACTGATGAGACCCTGGCCAACTTTGTTAAGTCCGGATATTTTCCCAAGAAGGAAGTGATGTCCTACCGTGCCCCTGACCCGTCAGAAGAAAGACCACAGCCGAGGGATGGGGAGGTAGTGATCTTTGCGGACCATATGAGCCGAGGCTTCGCACCGCCCGGCTCAAAATTCTTCCGGGACGTGCTCAACTTCTTTGACCTTCGGCCTCAGGATATAGGACCCAATTCCATATCCAACATCTGCAACTTCCAAGTTTTTTGTGAAGTATATCTTGGAGAAGAGCCGAGTCTGCTGCTCTTCAGAGAGCTATTTTATTTGAACCGCCAAAATGAGTGCGCAAACGGTCCAAGTCTAGAGTTAGGCGGCATCTCCATCCAACGGCGCAGGGACTGTCTATTCCCTTACGCAGAGCCGCCAAGTCACCCCAAGGACTGGAACATGACTTGGTTCTACTGCCAAGACACGTCCCCGGATGATGAGAGGCCGCTGCCCGGTTTTCGCCCAACGCGCCTGGAGCCGACTCATCCATTATCCGACAAACTGACTGCCGCGGAACGCCAGCCCCTGCTTCCAACGATCAACAAGATCAAGGCCCTGCTAGGCAACGGTCTGAACGGAATTGATCTAGTCCGGGTCTGGATCTCATGGCGGGTGATCCCATTGAGCTGCCGCCCCGGCTTAATGTGTGAGTACACCGGGCGAAAGGATGACCCGCAGAGGCACAGTCGCAATGATCTTCCAGAAGACGTTGCTGAAGAAGAGACCAAGGCTCTGTTAAACGAGAGCCTGGCAGACTGTGGAAGAACCGGGCTAGCCCCGTTCTGCAAGACCAATCCAGCCCCAGCGGTAAGCCGCTGAGATTAACCTTTCCACTTTTTTTTACATGTCACCTTGCTCTGAACCTTTTTAAGAGTTTATTACTGTATTTCTCAGGCTGATGACAAATTCTGGCGGGTCAAATATGACCATGAGGCGGCGAAGAAGGCGAGGAAGGCGAAGAAAGCCGCCCCTCGCAAAAAGGGAAGCAGACCCACTGTTTCGGAGCTGCTGCAATTAAGCGACAGCTCCGAGTCAGAGGTAACTCTCAAACCTTTAAACTCCTGCCATATTTGTTGTTTGCTACTGTCTGCCTTATCAACATTTTGCTTATTGACAGGATGACACCGGCGCCAGTAACCCGGTGATTGAAGAGGTAACATCACTTTCCTCCGACTCGGAGCCTTTGCCGCAACTGAAAGTCCGAAGAGTAACCCGGAAAGTAAGCTTTTCTCATCCATTAGCTCATCAAGACCTCAATTTCTTTTGAAGCAACAGGTCCATGAAAGCCGGCGTCACACCCGGGCCCGCAAGGACGCCGACCTCTCCGCCGGGTTACCCGTCGCAACAAGGAAGCGTCGTACAGAGGTTTTTTCTCACCTGTACCCTTTTCATCCGTTGGCGGGTGTCATCCGTCAGCCACTCAACTCTTCTGACTCCAATTACCAGGAGACCTCCCCCTCTTCGGGTGACTCCATGCAGTCATGTCTGCCGGCCTTCAAAACTGCACCCGGGTAATAACAAGCTCCTTACATTATCTGTCTGTACTTACTCTTTGTATACCTAACACTTCTGTCTTTTCAGTGCCCAGGCAAAGCTCACCAAAAGAGCAAAGAAGACCAGGTCAGCCGGAGTGCCAGACTTGCCTGAGCCGGAGACGACGGCTCAAGAGCCGCCAGCCGCCTCCGCCCCTGAAGCCACCATTCCCATGGACACGGCGCCTGAAGCCCCTGCCCCAACCACCAAGACAACGACCGAAGCATCGGCTAACCCGGAGGCCTCCGGCTCAGCCCCACCAGCTAACGACCCGGACGTGGTAATTACCCGGACGGAGTATGTTGAGCCGGGGACGCCAACCGCGCTGGCCAAATGCTCCGCGAAGGGGGAGTTGCTGCAACCCCACCGGGTGAATCTGGATCTCTCCAGCTACACAGATTTAAGCATTGGAGAGCTCGTCTCAGGCTACATCAGCCAAGTTCACAAGAGCCGGGACGCCGAGATCGCCAT
Source organism: Aegilops tauschii subsp. strangulata (assembly GCF_002575655.3). NCBI lineage: Eukaryota > Viridiplantae > Streptophyta > Magnoliopsida > Poales > Poaceae > Aegilops > Aegilops tauschii. The sequence continues at coordinate 382,780,520 of NC_053037.3, read as the reverse complement.
GGTCAACCAGATCCAACAAAAATCTGAGGTAACCTTCTGCTGTCTTCTTACTTTCTGCATAGTGATCCTTGTCATGCTAGCCCCCAAGTCTATAACTTATACTTGAATATGTTGTAGACTTAGATTCCGGCTTACTTAACTGAACCGGCAGTACATAGATAGAGACGTTCAATATGCATTAGCCCCCAAGTGCCAAGTGTCTTTGCTTGGAAAGTGCTTGGGACTTATATAATGACTATTAATAACCCAGAAATATATGCAGGCTGCTGGCAAGAAATTTGAGTCGGACCTGGCGGACCTCAAGAGCCGGCTAAAGACACAAGAGATAGAGACCCGGAAGGCGAACGCCAAGTTTGACTCCAGCATCGCCGCTCAGGAGAAACTGAAGACTGAATTCGACGCTGAGCGGAAAGCCTGGGCTGAGGAGAAAGCCGCACTGGTGACCCAGGCAGAACAGGCGGAGAAGGCCCTCACTGAGAAGACCGCTGAGCTCTCTGGCCTAAAGCGCCAGGTTTCCCAAATGGTGGCTGCTATCTTCGGTAAGTCGCCTCACCGGCTTTCATCAAGTCTGTACATGTTATGATTCATCCTTGTCACCGGCTTGTCTGACCTTTATTAAACAGGTCCTAGGAGTGCCAACCTCAACCAGAGCGTGGTCACCAAGCTAAAGGCCGTGTACACCCTGGTGGAACAACTCTACACTGGGTCACAGCGCGCCTTAGCTGTGGTAGCCCTCTCCAACGAGGTGCCAACCCATCTGGCTGAAGTCCTGCGCCGGCTCGCAGTTCTGCCACAGCGGATCCAGGAGCTACGCCGGGCCTCCGCAAGATCCGGAGCAATTGCCGCACTGAGCCGGGCGAAAGCATTCCTGCCAGAGCTAGACCCGGCAGACATCGCCCTGGGTTACCCCAGCCTGAAGGAAGACGGCTCCACCTTCGACCAGAAGCACTTCGCGGCATGTGTGAAGGCTGTACGCCCGGTGGCCACCATCATCGGGAACGACACCGACTTAACCAAGTATCAGCCGGGGTACAACGCGGAGAATCAGAGGATTCCAACCCCTCGCTATGAGGCTCTTAGTCTGATTCCTCCGGCTCGCCAACACACCTTCGCCCCCGAGATTGACCCTGCCGGGTTAATTGACGAAGAAGCCCAATTCGAAGCTCTCAGCGGCATCAACTGGAAGTCGTCAACCTTCGAGGTCTTGGGATCAGCTGGAGCAGAAGACGAGCCGGGGACTTCGACTCAGCAGGCATCATAAAGCGGCTGGCGGTTCACCGAACAACGCTCCACCCTTGAAACTTTGAAGAATTCTTGTAATAGAATAAGTGCAACAATTTATCTCTGCCGTGCCATCGTGCACGTAATGAATGCTGAAACTCCTTGAAGTTATTCTTTTAATGCTCCTCCGGGTCATGATTATCCCTTTGTCCTTCTCAACCTTAAAAAGTACCTTCAAGTATCTGCATAGAAAGGCAAATCACAAGTCTCAAGGTGGCTTACCGCCCTGAAAAGCAGGTGTTTGAAATGGATAACCCGGAATACGAACCAAAAAGATTGGTCGTTAACTATACTCTGAACATAGCTGCGATAACACACTTAACAGCCTGTAAGCATACTCCCGGTTTAAATAACCCGGGTAGCCTGGTTGGTACCTGAACTCGAATTTACCTGTCTTGATGACATCCATGATGTTCAACTTAACAAGATAAACCAAATATAAGCCGGCAAGAGAGACCCGGCAGTACATACTTTGACATGAGCAGAGTAAACTTGTGATAAAGTATAAAAAACTTGGGGCGTCCGGTTCGAATACGACCAGAAACCCGGTCCAAAGAGGTTAAGCTAAGATTCGGATGCGATCATATAGCCCCCAGTGGGTGTGGCGATGCCAATCAAAAGGGTATCGACAGCTATGTTCTCTTTGGTTCGAATACGACCCATGTTTGAACAGGAAGCCCCCAAGTGACTCTGAAAATTGTTTAACGACGCTGATTCGAATACGATCCACGTCGGTTCTCAGAGGGGTGACACTATGATTCAAATATGACCAAAGGCAACCTCCCAATGAGCTCGGCACTTTGCCAATCAAATGGGTATCAACAGCTATGTTCTCTTTGGTTCGAATACGACCCATGTTTGAACAGGAAGCCCCCAAGTGACTTTACTGCTTACGGCTAGACTCGAATACGATCATAAGCCGGATCCTCCTTTCAAATTAGTATGTAAAAAATGACACACACATAATTGGAGGAGAAAAAAGGACAGAGGTCCCGCTTTATTGCTTATCATAATATATACATGTCTGAGATAAATATGTACACCACGAGAGCCGGTAGCTCAAGTGTAGTAAGGCCGAAGCTGAGCTATGTTCCACGGCCGACGGGTCTCCTCCTCAGACTTACGCGGATCTTTATGTTCCCGAATATCAATGAGGTAATATGACCCGTTGTGCAAGTTCTTACTGACCACAAAGGGCCCTTCCCAGGGTGGGGATAACTTGTGTGCATCTGTTTGATCCTGGATGAGCCGGAGCACAAGGTCTCCTTCCTGGAAGACCCGGGACTTGACCCGGCGGCTGTGATAACGGCGCAGGTCTTGTTGGTAAATCGTTGAACGGGCTGCTGCCACATCACGCTGTTCGTCCAACAAATCCAGAGCATCTTGGCGCGCGTGTTCATTATCCGTCTCAACATAAGCCGCCACACGAGGCGAATCGTGACGGATGTCGCTGGGGAGGACTGCTTCTGCTCCATAAACCATGAAGAAAGGCGTGAAGCCAGTAGACCTGTTAGGAGTAGTGTTGATGCTCCATAAGACGGAGGGCAGCTCCTCCACCCAACAACCCGGCGTCCGTTGCAAAGGGACCAAAAGCCGGGGTTTGATGCCCATCAGAATCTCCTGGTTAGCTCTCTCAGCTTGACCATTGGATTGGGGGTGAGCCACTGAGGAAACATCAAGTCGGATATGCTCCCGTTGACAAAATTCTTCCATAGCGCCCTTGGATAAATTGGTGCCATTGTCAGTTATGATGCCGTGCGGAAAGCCGAAGCGGAAAATCACCTTTTTCATAAATTGAACCGTCGTGGCTGCATCGCACTTGCTAACTGGCTCAGCCTCCACCCACTTTGTGAATTTGTCAACTGCCACCAAGAGGTGGGTCTTCTTATCCTTGGATCGTTTAAAAGGCCCAACCATATCAAGCCCCCAGACCGCAAAGGGCCAAGTGATTGGGATCATCCTCAACTCCTGAGCCGGCACATGAGCCCGTCGTGAGAACCTTTGGCAACCATCACATTTACTGACCAAGTCCTCTGCATCAGCGTGATCCGTCAGCCAATAAAAACCATGACGGAAAGCCTTGGCTACAAGAGATTTTGAACCGGCATGATGGCCACAATCCCCTTCATGGATCTCGCGCAAGATCTCTTGACCTTCCTCAGGGGAGATACAACGCTGAAACGCCCCTGAAACACTGCGATGATGCAACTCGCCATCAATGACAACCATGGACTTAGCCCGCCGGGTTACTTTCCTGGCCAGAGTTTCATCCTCAGGCAACTCTCCCCGGGTTATATAAGCCAGATATGGCATTGTCCAGTCTGGTATGACATGAAGAGCCGCCACCAGTCGTGCCTCCGGGTCAGGGATAGCCAAGTCCTCCTCTGTAGGCAACTTGACCGAAGGGTTATACAGGACATCCAGGAAAGTATTAGGCGGCACCGGCTTTCGCTGAGAGCCTAGCCGGCTTAACGCATCAGCCGCCTCGTTCCTCCTGCGATCAATATGCTCCACTTGGTATCCCTGGAAGTGCCCAGCAATGGCATCAACCTCGCGGCGATAAGCCGCCATTAGAGGATCCTTAGAATCCCAGGTGCCCGACACTTGTTGAGCCACCAAATCTGAGTCCCCAAAGCATCTTACCCGGCTTAAGCTCATCTCCTTAGCCACCCGAAGACCGTGGAGCAAAGCTTCGTATTCAGCCGCATTGTTAGTGCAAGGAAACATCAACCGTAGCACATAATGGAACTTGTCACCTTTTGGGGAAGCCAATACAACACCAGCCCCCGAGCCCTCCAACTGTCTGGACCCGTCGAAGTGGATAGTCCAATAAGTGTTATCCGGCTTTTGTTCAGGCACTTGAGACTCCGTCCAATCATTGATGAAATCTACCAAAGCCTGAGATTTAACAGCAGTGCGTGGCACATATTTGAGGCCATGAGGTCCAAGTTCTATAGCCCACTTAGCAATTCTCCCTGTAGCCTCTTTGTTCTGGATAATATCACCAAGGGGGGCAGAACTGACCACAGTGATGGGATGACCCTGAAAATAATGTTTGAGTTTTCGGCTCGCCATGAACACACCGTATACGAGCTTCTGCCAATGCGGGTACCGCTGCTTGGACTCAATGAGCACCTCGCTGACATAATAAACCGGCCGCTGAACCGGATGCTCCTTACCCGCCTCCTTGCGCTCCACAACAATAGCCGCGCTGACAGCTCGTGCATTTGCCGCTACATATAGTAGCAAGGGCTCCTTATCAATCGGAGCAGCAAGGACGGGGGGCTCTGCCAGTTGCTTTTTCAAATCCTCAAAAGCAGTATTAGCTGCATCATCCCAGACAAAGTTGTCAGTTTTCTTCATCAACTGATATAAGGGCATAGCCTTCTCACCCAAACGGCTTATAAACCGGCTTAAAGCCACGATGCGACCCGCCAAACGCTGAACGTCATTTACACACGCCGGCTTAGCCAGGGAAGTGATGGCCTTGATCTTCTCCGGGTTAGCCTCAATGCCTCTGTCAGAAACCAAGAAGCCCAATAGTTTGCCTGCAGGAACACCAAAAACACACTTGGCCGGATTAAGCATCATCTTATAGACCCGGAGATTATCGGAGGTTTCCCTTAAATCATCTATCAGGGTTTCCTCCTTGATGGATTTAACCACAATATCATCCACGTAGGCGTGAACATGGCGCCCGATCTGTTTGTGAAGACAATTCTGCACACAACGCTGGTAAGTCGCCTGTGCACACTTGAGTCCAAAAGGCATAGACACATAGCAGAAGGCTCAAAAGGGAGTGATGAACGCCGTCTTCTCCTGGTCCTTAACTGCCATCTTAATCTGATGATACCCGGAATAGGCATCCAAGAAACTTAAGCGTGCACAACCTGCCGTAGCATCAATGATTTGATCAATACGGGGGAGAGCAAAAGGATCAGCCGGACACGCCTTGTTCAAATCCGTGTAGTCCACACACATCCGCCAGGTGCCGTTCTTCTTGAGTACAAGCACCGGGTTAGCCAACCACTCCGGGTGAAAAACCTCAACAATGAACCCAGCCGCCAAGAGCCAGGCCACTTCTTCACCGATAGCTTTCCGCCTCTCTTCGTTAAACCGTCGAAGGAACTGTCTGACCGGCTTAAATTTTGGATCAATATTGAGAGTGTGCTCAGCGAGTTCTCTAGGTACACCTAGCATGTCAGAAGGTTTCCACGCGAAGATGTCCCTATTCTCACGGATGAACTCGATGAGTGCGCTTTCCTATTTCGGGTCCAGATTTGCACTGATGCTAAACTGCTGAGACGAGTCACCTGGAACAAAATCAACAAGCTTAGTCTCATCAGCTGATTTAAATTTCATTGCTGGTTCATTCTCTGTGGTTGGCTTTTTCAGAGAGGTCATATCTGTTGGGTCAACATTGTCTTTATAAAATTTCAACTCTTCTGTGGCACAAACAGACTCTGCATAAGCTGCGTCACCTTCCTCACACTCCAGAGCCACTTTCCGGCTACCGTGAACCGTAATGTTCCCGTTGTGACCCGGCATCTTGAGCTGTAAGTACACATAACACGGCCGTGCCATGAACTTGGCATAAGCCGGCCGTCCAAATATAGCGTGGTATGGACTTCTTATCTTGACCACCTCAAAGGTCAACTTCTCCACCCTGTAGTTGTTCTCATCGCCAAAAGCCACCTCCAGCTCGATCTTGCCGACTGGATAAGCCGACTTACCGGGTACCACACCATGGAAGATAGTGTTTGACTGGCTGAGGTTTTTATCGACTAGCCCCATACGACGGAAAGTCTCATAATAGAGGATGTTGATGCTGCTGCCTCCATCCATGAGTACCTTTGTGAACTTATAGCCTCCCACCTGAGGAGCCACCACTAAGGCCAGGTGGCCCGGGTTATCCACCCGGGGGGGTGATCCTCCCTACTCCACACTATGGGCTGCTCAGACCACCGTAAGTAGCGTGGAACCGCCGGCTCCACAGCATTAACAGCCCTCTTGTGAAGCTTCTCGTCTCGTTTGCACAAACTAGTTGTGAACACGTGATACTGTCCACCGCTAAGCTGCTTCGGGTTGGTCTGATAACCCCCCTGCTGCTGTTGATGACCCTGACCAGACTGTTGATTAAAGCCCCCTTGGCCGTTCTGAGGACCGGAATTTGAACCACCGCCCTGGCCATGAAAGCCGCCGGCGCCTGAGCCGCCGCCCGGACCATTGTAGTTTTTAAAGGCCTTCATGATAGCACAATCCTTCCACAGATGAGTCGCTGGCTTCTCTCTAGAGCCGTGTCTCGGACAGGGTTCGTTCAACAGCTGCTCCAGAGAAGGTCCTGACCCGCCGCCTCGGGCAGGGGGCCTCCCCTAGCGTCGCTGGTTATTACCTTGAGAGTTGGTGTTGGCTACAAACTCTAGGCTGCCATCGGCCTTACGCTTGCCTCCTCCTTGGTTCCCCGGGTTAAACTGGGGACCCTTGCCGTTCTTCTTTCCCTTCCCTGCCCTTTCATCGTCTGAAGGGGGATCCTTGGTACCATCGGAATCGGCGTACTTGACAAGAGCCGCCATTAGGGTACCCATGTCGGTGCAGTCGCGCTTGAGCCGCCCAAGCTTCATCTTAAGAGGCACAAAGCGACAGTTCTGTTCCAACATTAAGACTGCAGAGCTGGCATCCATCTTATCTGATGAATGTATGATCTCCTTGACCCGGCGAACCCAATGGGTCGTGGACTCACCCTCCTGCTGCTTACAGTTAGTCAAATCCACAATTGACATAGACTGCCTGCAGGTATCTTTGAAGTTTTGAATGAACCGGGCTTTCAGCTCAGCCCAAGACCCAATGGAGTTCGGCGGTAACCCTTTCAACCATGTGCGGGCAGTTCCATCTAACATCATGGTGAAATATTTGGCCATGGCCGCCTCACTGACCTCCAGCAATTCCATAGCCATCTCATAACTCTCAATCCAGGCTGTAGGCTGTAAGTCTGCTGTATAGTTAGGCACCTTCCTAGGGCCCTTGAAATCCTTAGGTAGACGTTCATTACGGATGGCTGGTACCAAACAAGGGACTCCCCCGGTCCTGGTAGAAATTCCCACATCAGCGGGCGTCGTCGGATAAGCCGGGGGGTCTGATAAGCCGTCAATTGAGGCGCCTGCTCCGCCTCTTGCCGTGCTTGGGTTGTTGCATAGAAGGCTCCGTTATGAGCCGGGCCATGACCAGGGGGCGGGTCGTGGCGTCGGACATTACTCGAGCCGGTCGCTGAGACCATGTGCCGGCTGTAACTCGGGCTCTGGCCTGGACGAGGGGTTGAGTGGATCCTGTCCCGGCTGTAGGAGTACGCCTCTTGCTGTGCTAGTGCCGTCTGCAGGAGTTCTCTGACCCGGCGGGTTTCGATGGCCGCCGGAGAATCGCCGTCAACGGGGAGAGCCGCCAGCCGTGCTGCCGCAGCCACCATGTTCTCTAGCGGGTTATCATAATGACCCGGGGGTATTGGCACATACTAAGGCGGGGCAGGGGGCACCTGGGGAGGCCCCATCACTCGTGGCTGAATAAGGGGTCCAGACCCGGGTGCTATGACCCCTGGCGGGTTGCTGGATCCTGCACCCGGCGTGTTGAAGAGATTGCGTGGATCGTAGACCGGCGGGAGTCGAGACTGGGCCTTCTGATGTCTCCTTCTCATGACCTCATTGGCCGCGTTCTGGTCCATCGTGAGTTGGAAGGACTGCGCCTGAATTAGCCGAGTCTGGGCATCGAGAGCCGCCCGCTCCGCAGCCAGCCTGATTCCCTCCGCTGCAAGATCCTCTTTAGCCTTTATCAGATCTAATTTTAATTGCGCCACCTCCGCATCATGCTGAGCTTGATCCGCCGGGTCGACCGTGGCAGTTAACAGGGCCGTCATCTTGTCCGTGAGATCCATCAACACCTGAGCCGGAGAAGGCACCGGGTTTCCCGCTCCAGCAGCGGGGTTCTGAATAGGCTGCGTACCGGCCATAAAAACTCCAACCTGACTTGGCGGCTAAAAAAGGTCCGGAATGCTGTCGCCATCGGAACAACCCATGAGCCTACCATCTTGAAGTTGGTACAACGAGTTTGACTCATCGATGGCCGACTCACCGTCAGAGCCGGCGGCCGCCTCATCACGAGACCCGGAAGGATCAGAGGGCCCTCCATGGATACATCCCACAAAAGCGCACCTTAAGGCAGGCCGGGCCCGAGCGGGTCGTGCGCGCTGAGCCGTTTCGATGAGATCGGCGCAGAGATCCGGCTCGGGGCCCGGCTCACCAACCTTGCCAATGAAGACATGAATTCCGCCAAAGGGGACCCGGTACCCGTACTCAACTGAGCCGGCGTCGGGGCCCCAGTCCTCGTCGTCGATGTAGAGCTTGCCGCGACGACTCTTGGTCATCCGGCCTACGGCGTATCCCTTGAGCCCTTCGAAGCTGCCCTTCAAGAACTCAAATCCACCGTGCGCTGGCCCCACGGTGGGCGCCAACTGTCGTGGAATTGTCACGGCAGATGTCCTTAAGCTAGGACTTAGTCGTGGAGCCATCGCGACTAGGAAGCTTGAAGGGGTTATGTGGGACAAGCAACACGAGGGTTTATACTGGTTCGGCCCCTTACGGTGAAGGTAAAAGCCTACGTCCAGTTCGAGGTGTTATTGATTAGGGTTACAATCGCCAGGGAGCTAAACAGCTATGCCCGGTTCTCGATGAGATTGTTGTCGCCCTTGAACCGCTGCCGGGTCCTCCCTTTATATAGGGAGGCTGACGCCCAGCAGCCCTTAGAGTCCCGGCCGGCTCATAAGAGCGTCCGGCTCGGACTCTAAACAATACTTGCCTTACACTACAAGTCTACTATAACAACGATGATAACTACGAGCTTTAAGCCATATCCGGGTCTCAGCCCATCTCCGGCCCATTATTTTGAAACTTGGCTCCGGGCTTCTGGCAACGACCCCACGAGTAACCCGGCCCCTCCTGGCGGGTGACTCTAAGGTCTATATCCTCAACAAACTCCTTGGCCGAAGTTGAGTCTAGTCAATGAAAAGCGGTTTTACTAACATGGTTGTGTGGCTTACGTGCCCACGTTGCCATTGGGTGGTATTAGGATCTTTTACTCCTCGTCTATACTCTGGGACTCTGATCTCTCTTCTACTCGGGTTAAATGATTTTGCTAACTCTATCCTAGGTTCTCATGATCACATCCATTCGGAGATTTGTATTATGCCCTTCTTGAATTAAGGGCCAGGATCTGCTTCACATTGTTCACAGACCGTAAGATACTTTTATCGAGGGCACCCTGCGTTGTCCCCTGCAGATTCCTCGCTCTAGTGGTTTTCTCCGATGTTGATGTAGCCTTTGCTATGTCCCGTTGTTGTATCCCTCCATCGCGTGCAAGCGTGCCGCCTAGTATGTCTAGGATGATTCTCTTTTCCGAACTCATGCTAACAACGTGTAAATGGCTCTGTATATGTATATGTATATGTATGTCTTTAATGACTACTGATTTGTACATATGTGCCTTTGCTCATGTTCAAGTTACATCATGGATGTCTCCATACACCTGCTCCAACCTCTTGTTAAAACCGCTCCCTGGTGTTTTTAGCAGGATGGCTGATGATCCTCCACCACCACCCTATATTGCCGCAATGATGCAACAGTTTGAGCTGAATCGTCAGTTTATGACGGGGGTAATGGCCCAGTTCCCGAACCAGAATGCTCATCAACAACTTGCTCCAATAACACTACCAGAATTTGTGCGCCTCAACCCGTCCATTTTCCGCAACTCCACCAATCCTATGGATGCTGATGATTGGATTTGTGACATCATGTTTGAGATGGAGTCAGCTAATGTTGCCCCTGCCAGTTATGTCACCTTTGCGACATTTCAATTGAAGGGTCCAGCTGCTCAATGGTGGGAAAGCCACAGGGGTATGCTGCCTGCAGAGACTGTAACCACTTGGCAGGAATTTCAGTTAGCCTTCCGTGCACGACACATTCCCCAAGCTATGATGGACCAGAAGAAGAAGGAGTTTCGCAAACTCTCACAAGGCACAATGACTATGGATGAATATCAGAGGAAATTCCTTGAATTATCTCGCTATGCTGCGGATGACGTCTGCACTGACGCTCGCATGCAGGAGAAATTCCGTGAAGGACTGCATCCCGATATAAAGCTCGCACTAGTTGCTCATGATTGCTCAGACTTTGCGATGCTTGTCAGCCAAGCTTTCTAAGCTGAAACTGGTCTGACCGAGTACCAGGAATCGCTCAAGCGTACTCGAGATGTTGGCTCATCCTCGAGTCAGCCTGCTCAGAAACGTCGAGTCTGGATCCCACACAATGTTCAACATCGACCTGCTCCAACACCAAGGTCGTCTTATGTTGCACCTCGTCTGCCTCCGCCGCCGAGACAACTAATGATTCAGGGTGGACAGTCAGGACACCCTACCCTCGATTGTCACCAGGGTCAGCTGCAGAATGCATCATGTCTTCCTGTTGGTTGTAAGAAGAGCAGTCGAAACCGTCATTCCAGAAGAGGTAGTGCCAGGACGCCTGCCATGAGTTGTGGTCAAGTCACCCATGTCAAGATTGAAGAAGCTCGTGAGTCCCCAAAAATCGTGATGGGTACCCTTCATGTTAATTCAGTGCCAGCTTCTGTTCTCTTTGATTCAGGAGCATCACATGCTTTTGTGTCCCAACAATTTGCTAAGTTGCATGGGTTAGATATGGAAAATTTGCCCACTCCTTTAGCGATTCAATCTCCGGGATCCAAGTGGCAAACCACAATGTTATGCCCTAGCAACCAAATCGAGATTGGAGGTCTACTTTTTCCGGCTTCTTTCATTGTACTCGGACCTTCCAACATAGACATCATTCTTGGTATGGATTGGTTGACAACCCATAATGCTTTGATTGAATGTGCTACCAAGACAGTCCACCTCACTCACCCTTCTGGCCAGACAGTCCAATACTCAGCCCGAGCAGCTCAGGATGCCGATAATCAGATATATGTTCTGAATGCATTGAATGCTTCACCTCTTGAGGGAATAGAGAACATTCCAGTCGTTCGTGAATTTGAAGATGTCTTTCTAGAAGAACTTCCAGGAATACCCCCTGCTAGAGCTGTCGAATTCGTCATAGACTTGAAACCGGGCACAACTCCTATTGCCAAGCGACCCTACAAGATGCCGCCGCATTTACTCCTTGAGCTCAAGGAGGAAATCGACACTTCACTTCATCAGGGTTTTATCTGTCCAAGTTCCTCTGCCTAGGGAGCGCCTTCTCTCTTTGTCAAGAAGAAGGATGGAACTAATCGTTTGGTCCAAGATTACCGACCTATCAACCAGGCAACAATTCAGAACAAGTATCCGCTTCCCAGAATCAATGATTTATATGATCAACTTGTTGGCTCCTCAGTATTCTCTAAACTTGATTTGAGGTTGGGTTACCACCAGATCCGGGTTCGTGAAGAAGATACTCCCAAGACCGCCTTCGTTACTCGCTATGGTTCATACGAGTACACCGTCATGTCCTTCGGCTTGACCAATGCTCCAGCAACATTCTCTCGTCTGATGAACTATATCTTCATGGAATACCTCGACAAGTTTGTCGTGGTCCATCTGGATGATATCTTTGTGTACTCCAAGAACAAAGAAGAACATGCTGAATATCTGCGTCTTGTTCTGGAAAAGCTTCGAGAACATCAACTATATGCCAAATATTCCAAGTGTGAATTCTAGCTTCCCGAAGTGACCTACCTTGGGCATGTCATCTACAAGGATGGTATTGCCGTCAACCCCAAACGAGTTCAGGCTATTCTCGATTGGACTCTTCCGAAGAATGTCAAACAAGTCAGAAGTTTTCTCGGACTCGCCAGCTATTGCCGTCGATTTGTCGAGAACTTCTCCAAGATCGCCAAGCCCCTGACTGGTCTGCTCCACAAGGGCGTCAAGTTCGAACGGACAGAAAAGTGTCAGGAAAGTTTCCAAGCACTCAAAGACAAGCTGACTTCTGCCCCAGTGCTTGCTCCTCCCGATACTAAGAAGGATTTCGTCATTTACTGCGATGCTTCACGACAAGGATTAGGTTGTGTCCTAATGCAAGAGCGCAGAGTGATTGTGTATGCCTCTCGTCAACAGCGCCCTCACGAAGAAAACTACCCAGTTCACGACCTCGAGCTTGCTGCCGTTATACATGCACTACAACAGTGGCGACATTACCTTCTTGGTAATTGTTGCGAGATCTTCACCAACCACCAAAGTCTGAAGTACCTGTTTACCCAGCCAGACCTGAACCTCCGTCAGCAGAGATGGATGGAGATCGTAGCAGACTTTGACATGGGCATTTCTTATACACCGGGTAAGGCTAATGTAATGGCTGATGCTTTGAGCCGCAAGTCATATTGCAACCATCTCGAGGTTTGCAAAGTTCATCCCTCACTTGTTGAAGAATTCAGAAAGCTGAACCTCCATATTGTTCCTCCGGGTGCACTCACTCCCCCTCCTAAGGAGTTTCGCAAGATGAACCTCCGTGTTACTCCCCAGGGTTCCCTCAATACCCTGGTTGTCGAACCAGATCTCTTGGATTCCATCAAGAGAATTCAGGGATATGACTCTCAAGTTGAGAAGATTAAACGCTACCTCGCAGAAGGAAGGCCGTCATTCTTCACTGTTGATAATGCTGGCGCTTTGTTCTTCAAAGGTCGCCTAGTGGTTCCTTCAAAAGACAACCTAGATATGACTAAGGAGGTTATGAAAGAAGCTCCTGATACGCCTTTATCTATTCATCCCGGTAGCCCCAAGATGTACCAAGACATTCGTCAGAGATTCTGGTGGTCAAATATGAAGCAAGACATTCCTCGTTATGTTGTTGAATGTGACGTTTGCCGTCGTATCAAAGCAGAACATCAAAGGCCTGCTGGAACTCTGCAACCTATCTCTATTCCTGAATGGAAATGGGATCATGTTGAAATGGACTTCGTCACTGGATTTCCCAAATCGCAGAAAGGTAATGATGCTATTCTTGTCGTCATTGTCCGGCTTTCTAAAGTTGCACACTTTCTGGTCGTCAAAGAAATGATCACTGGTAGTCATCTAGCAACTCTCTATATGTCCAGAATTGTTTCACTTCACGGTATTCCGCTGGTAATCAGCTCAGACCGTGGTAGCTTATTCACTTCAAGATTCGGGGCAAGTTTCCAAGAAGCTATGGGAACTCATCTGTCTTTTAGCACTGCTTTTCACCCTCAGTCGCAGGGACAAGTTGAATGCGTCAATCAAGTTCTCGAAGACATGCTTCGAGCTTGTGTCATTTCCTTCGGCAAGAAATGGGAGGAATCTCTCCCGTATGCTGAGTTCTCTTACAACAATAGCTATCAAGCTAGTCTGAAGATGGCTCCCTTCGAAGTGTTATATGGACGAAAGTGCCGAACCCCTCTGAACTGGTCAGAAACTGGGGAACGTCCACTCCTTGGTCCGGATATTATCCAACACGCCGAAGAACAAGTCCGCGTCATTCGCGAGAATCTCAAGACTGCTCAATCACGTCAAAAGAGTAATTATGACCGTCATCACAAAGACATGGTCTATCAACCTGGTGAAAAGGCCTATCTTCGAGTCACACCAATGAAGGGTGCACACCGCTTTGGGATAAAGGGCAAGCTAGCTCCTCGCTATATTGGTCCATTCACTATTCTTGAAAGGCGTGGAAAAGTGGCATACCAGTTGGAGCTTCCATCGAACCTTCTCAGGTTCACGATGTGTTCCACGTGTCACAACTCCGCCGTTGCTTCAAGGACCCAATCCGAGGAGTGGATCATGAAGTGCCCGAGTTGCAACAGGACCTCTCCTATAAAGAGCATCCGGTCTACATTCTCGACCAAGCTGAACGCCGCACACGTCAGAAGGCGATCAAGTTCCTCAAGGTCCAGTGGTCGCATCACTCTGAAGACGAAGCCACATGGGAACGCGAGGATCGTCTTCATGAAGAATACCCCGCTTTGTTTCCTTCTACCTCCTAAATCTCGGGATGAGATTTCTTGTAGTGGAGGAGAATTGTAACACCCGAATAATTATGGTACAGTAATCCCATGCTAGCGATGCCACATCATCGCGTTTCCCGTTGTTTAACCTTGCAATGATCCAATCATGTTTGGTTTCATTTTCAAAATTTACTCAAACGGCAAAGTATATAAAAGAAAAGGTGAAAACAAGCAGCAAAAAAATACAACAAGGCCCCTGGCCCAACTGGGCCAATCAGCCCAGCCGACCGGCCCAACTCCACCAGCCTATTAGGCCACTCCCCCCGAACCCTAACCACCAGACACCCCACTCCCCCGCACGATCTTCCCCACTCCCCTCGATCTCTCCCACGCCTCTCTCCCCTTCCCCCATCTGAATCGGGGAAGAGGAGCCAGATCCCGCGCCGCTCCGCGCCCCTAACGCCGCAGCCCTTCCCCGGCGCCACCATGCCGGCGCCACCTCGCCGAGCGCTGCCCCGCTCCGCGTCACCTCGCCTCCTCACCTCTCCCTCGTCGGCTCCGTCGAGCCTCGCCGACCCATTCGACTACAACGGGGGTGAGCCCCATCCGCCCTCCTCCCTCTGCCCCCTACGCATCGCCGTCGCCGCCGTTCACGCTCACTGCCCGGTGGCCACGCCCGCACCTTGCCCGCGCGTCCCGCGTGCCCCGGCCTGCTGCCGCCACGCGCTCCGACCGAGCCCGCCTCGTCGCGCGCACAGCTCCCCACCGTCTGCTCCGACCGCGCTCCCGGTCGCTCCGGCGTTCCCCGCGCCCGCCCGCAAGCGCCTCCCCCCACTCGCGTCTGCCGTTGCTGGCTTCGCCCGCTGCGACCGCAAGCCGCGCCCGCCGCCGTCGAACGCCCTCGCCGGCCACGCGCCCCGCTCACCTGCCGTAGCTCCTGCGGTCGGCCGCGCGCCAGGCCCTAGGCCCCGCCGCGCCGGTGCCTCTGCTGCCTCGTCGAGGCCATGGCCTCCCCCGTGCCCGGGTTCGCCCCTCTTCGGGTGCACGCACGCCCGCACCTGTGCGCCCGCTAAGTCACTAGGCCTATGACAGATGTGGCCCATGCCCCAGTAGTTAACAAAAAAACAAGAAAACGAAATTAAAATTAGTTTAAATAATTAAATATTAATTAATTAATTAACGAGTTATTTAACTTAATTAATCATGACAATTAAACCTGCTTAATTAAACTAGACAATGACAATTGGGCCCCACTGCCCCTTTGACCAGTCAACCCGGTCAGAGTTGACTGTTGACCCTGCTGACGTCATGATGATGTCATGCTGATGCAGTAAACTTATTTTCGTTTTAAATTTAAATTGCAGAATGTCTTTAAAACTTCGGAAAATCATAGGAATTAAACCGTAGCTCGGATCGAAAAACTTTCTACATGAAAGTTGCTCAGAACGACGAGATGAATCCGAAAGCGCGGTCCGTTCGTCCGCCACACGTTCCTAGCATAGAGAACATGCAACTTTTCCCCTCCGGTTCATCTGTCTGACAGACGTCCGGAACCGAGAAAACTTTTCCGGATGTTTTCCCCTTCCACGGTACCGCGTAGCACCGCGGTAGAACACCTCTAGCACCGCTTATTGTCTTGTCATGCATCTGTTTGCTCTGTATTTACTGTTTCTTCCCCCTCTTCTCTCCGGTAGACCCCGAGACTGCCGCTGATGCCGCTGTGATCGACTACGTCGACGACGACCCCTTCTTCTTGTCTGAGCAACCAGGCAAGCCCCCCTTTGATCATCTCAATATCGCCCATTCCATTCTCTCATGCTTGCATTAGATTTTGCTACTGTATTTGATTGCTCCTATTCTGATGCATAGCCTGCTTTTGTAACCTTCTTATTGTTACCTACCTGCTTATCCTAAACTGCTTAGTATAGGTTGGTTAGTGATCCATCAGTGACCCCCACCTTGTCCTTGTTGCCCCTGCTTCATCATCGACGACTCGATCAACGTGATCGACGACCAGAGCCCGACCCCTCACATCACATCACGCCCCTTTTGTTGCACGACTCTGCAGAGCTACTATCGAGTGCCGAGGGTGGTCCCTCATAACGCACTCCTGATGATAATTCTGTAGTGTAGCTATTCGGCCCAGACCCCGGAGTGCTTAGGATGTAGACCGGCGGGGACCTCTCTGCTGAGCCTAGGTAGGGCTACGCCGTGTTGATTTTCCGAGGCCAGGCATTGACCCAGAAAAGTGTGTCCGGCCGGAGTAATCAAGCGTGTTGGAAAACGTGGTGCACCCCTACAGGGAAGATTAACTATTAATAGCCGTGTCCACGGTAATGGATCTTCAGACTTATATCTTGATCTAATAAAACTAGAAATGGATACTTATGTTATGTGGCTCCGAGATTGCTTTCTCGCAGGGAGTCGAGGAGGGATCTCTAGGCATTTATTGCTACAACATGTTTGATAACTATAAACTGCTATTCTTTACTCTTCTACATGCTGCAAGATGCTTGGAGTTGCTTGAAGATGCTAATCTTCAATAGGCTAGGCCTTCCCCTCTATTCTGGCATTCTGCAGTTCAGTCCACAGATACAGCCCTTCCATTTGATACCAATGCATACTTAGTATAGATCTTATGCTTGCGAGTACTTTGGATGAGTACTCACGGTTGCTTTGCTTCCCCTTTTCCCCCTTCTTTCTTCTTTCTGGTTGTTGCAACCAGATGGTGGATCCCTGGAGCCAGATGCCACCACCGACCGATACTACTACATGGAGGCCACCGAAGACCAGGAGTAGTTAGGAGGTCCCAGGTAGGAGGCCTTGCCTCTTCGATCATTGCTTCTTTTGTGCTTGCCTTCTTAAGGCAGTCTTGTCTAACTTATGTCTGTACTCAGATATTGTTGCTTCCGCTGACGCTTGTGTATCAAGCTTGTATTCGAGTCCTCGAGGCCCCTGGCTTGTAATATGAAGCTTGTATTGTTTTATTTGTGTCTAGAGTTGTGTTGTGATATCTTCCCGTGAGTCCCCGATCTTGATCGTACACGTTTGTGTGTATGATTAGTGTATGGTTGAATCGGGGGCGTCACAGTGCAGTTCTAAACAAAGCGTCGTGGCGGGATCTACGTGTGAAGCGGGGTACATAGATGCTTCGGAAGCAGCAAATGAAGGAGTCTGGATGAAGGAGTTCATATCCGATCTAGATGTCATACCTAGTGCATCGGGTCCAATGAAAATCTTCTGTGATAATACTGGTGCAATTGCCTTGGCAAAGGAATCCAGATTTCACAAGAGGACCAAGCACATCAAGAGACACTTCAATTCCATCCGGGACCAAGTCCAGGTGGGAGACATAGAAATTTGCAAGATACATACGGATCTGAATGTTGCAGATCCGATGACTAAGCCTCTTCCACGAGAAAAACATGGTCAGCACCAAGGCTCCATGGATGTTAGAATCATTACCATGTAATTTAGATTATTGACTCTAGTGCAAGTGGGAGACTGAAGGAAATATACCCTAGAGGCAATAATAAAGTTATTATATTTCCTTATATCATGATAAATGTTTGTTATTCATGCTAGAATTGTATTAACCGGAAACATGATACATGTGTGAATACATAGACAAATAGAGTGTCACTAGTATGCCTCTACTTGACTAGCTCGTTAATAAAAGATGGTTAAGTTTCCTCGCCATGGACATCAGTTGTTATTTGATTAACGGGATCACATCATTAGGAGAATGATGTGATTGACTTGACCCATTCCGTTAGCTTAGCACTTGATCGTTTAGGATTCTGCTATTGCTTTCTTCATGACTTATGCATGTTCCTATGACTATGAGATTATGCAACTCCCGTTTACCGGAGGAACACTTTGTGTGCTACCAAACGTCACAACATAACTGGGTGATTATAAAGGTACTCTACAGGTGTCTCCAAAGGTACTTGTTGGGTTGGCGTATTTCGAGATTAGGATTTTTCACTCCGATTGTCGGAGAGGTATATCTGGGCTCACTCGGTAATGCACATCACCATAAGCCTTGCAAGCATTGTAACTAATGAGTTAGTTGCGGGATGATGTATTAAGGAACGAGTAAAGAGACTTGCCGGTAACGAGATTGAACTAGGTATTGAGATACCGACGATCAAATCTCGGGCAAGTAACATACCGATGACAAAGGGAACAACGTATGTTGTTATGCGGTTTGACCGATAAAGATCTTCATAGAATATGTGGGAACCAATATGAGCATCCAGGTTCCGCTATTGGTTAGTGACCGGAGACGTGTCTCGGTCATGTCTACATAGTTCTCGAACCCGTAGGGTCTGCACGCTTAAAGTTTCGGTGACGATTGTATTATGAGTATTTGTGTTTTGATGTACCGAAGGTAGTTCAGAGTCCCGGATGTGATCACAGACATGACGAGGAGTCTCGAAATGGTCGAGACATAAAGATCGATATATTGGACGACTATGTTCGGACACCGGAATGGTTTCGGGGAGTATCGAACATATACCGGAGTACCGGGGGGTTACTGGAACCCCCCGTGGAGTTTAATGGGCCCAGATGGGCCTTAGTGGAGAAGAGGAGGGCGGCTAGGGCTGGCCGCACCCCCCTCCCCTCTAGTCCGAATTGGACAAGGAGGGGGGCAGTGACCCCTTTCCTTCCCCCTCTCTCCTTCCCTTCCTTTCCCCCTCCTACTCCAACTAGGAAAAGAGTGAGTCCTACTCCCGGTGGGAGTAGGACTCCTCCCAGGCGCGCCCTCCCCTGGCCGGCCGCCTCCTCCCCCTGGTCCTTTATATACGGGGGCCGGGGGCACCTCTAGACACAACAATTGATCTCTTAATCTCTTAGCCGTGTGCGGTGCCCCCCTCCACCATATTCCACCTCGATCATATCGTAGCGGTGCTTAGGCGAAGCCCTGCGTCGGTAGCAACATCACCACCGTCACCACGCCGTCGTGCTGACGGAACACTCCCATGAAGCTCTGCTGGATCGAAGTTCGCGGGACATCTTCGAGCTGAACTTGTGCCGAACTCGGAGGTGCCGTACGTTTGGTACTTGGATCGGTCAGATCGTGAAGACTTACGACTACATCAACCGTGTTGTGCTAACGCTTCCGCTTTCGGTCTATGAGGGTACGTGGACACACTCTCCCCTCTCATTGCTATGCATCACCATGATCCTGTGTGTGCGTAGGAATTTTTTTGAAATTACTACGTTCCCCAACACTTCGGGTCCATAGTTATTAGCTAGATGGCTTCTTCTCTCTCTTTGGATCTCAATACAAAGTTCTCCACGATTCTCTTGGAGATCTATTCGATGTAATTCTTTTTGCGGTGTGTTTGTCGAGATCCGATGAATTGCGGGTTTATGATCAAGATTATCTATGAACAATATTTGGTTCTTCTCTGAATTCTTATATGTATGATTTGATATCTTTGCAAGTCTCTTCGAATTATCAGTTTGGTTTGGCCTACTAGATTGATCTTTCTTGCAAGGGGAGAAGTGCTTAGCTTTGGGTTCAATCTTGCGGTGTCCTTTCCTAGTGACAGCAGGGGCAGCAAGGCACGTATTGTATTGTTGCCATCGAGGATAAAAGATGGGGTTTATATCATATTGCTTGAGTTTATCCCTCTACATCATGTCATCTTGCCTAATGCGTTACTCTGTTCTTATGAACTTAATACTCTAGATGCATGCTGGATAGCGGTCGATGTGTGGAGTAATAGTAGTAGATGCAGAATCGTTTCGGTCTACTTGTCGCAGGCATGATGCCTATATACATGATCATGCCTAGATATTCTCATAACTATGCGCTTTTCTATCAATTGCTCAACAGTAATTTGGTCACCCACCGTAGATTATGCTATCTTGAGAGAAGCCACTAGTGAAACCTATGGCCCCCGGGTCAATTTTCCATCATATAAGTTTCCGATCTATTTTATTTTGCAATCTTTACTTTCCAATCTATATCATAAAAATACCAAAAATATTTATCTTATTATCTCTATCAGATCTCACTTTTGCAAGTGGCCGTGAAGGGATTGACAACCCCTTTATCGCGTTGGTTGCAAGGTTCTTATTTGTTTGTGTAGGTACGAGGCGACTTGCGTGTATCCTCCTACTGGATTGATACCTTGGTTCTCAAGAATTGAGGGAAATACTTACGCTACTTTGCTGCATCACCCTTTCCTCTTAAAGGGAAAACCAACGCATGCTCAAGAGGTAGCAAGAAGGATTCTAGCGCCGTTGCCGGGGAGGTGTACACCAAGTCAAGTCAAGACATACCAAGTACCCATCACGAACTCTTATCCCTCGCATTACATTATTTCCCATTTGCCTCTCGTTTTCCTCTCCCGCACTTCACCTTTGCCGTTTTATTCGCCCTCTTTTTCCGTTCGCCTCTTTTCGCTTGCCTCTTGTGTGTCCATGTGTTAGATCGTCTGTTTCATCGTCATGTCTAGTCCTTCTATCATTGTTAGCCCTCCCAATCATGAAGTTCTTAATTTTATACAAAGGGAGGGAGAAAATCTAAAAGACGCTTGGTACAGAATTTGCAATGCTCAGAATAGATCCACTAGGAAGCAGTCTACTTCCGTTCTTCTTCGCAATTTTTATGTAGGCATCACTCCTTGGAATAGATATATTCTTGATACCATTACCGGAGGGAATTTCTTGGGTAGCCATACTTTTGATTCTTATAATGCTATGATGGATTTGTTTGGCCCACCACCTCTTTTGGTTAATGGAACTATTTTAACTTTGGAACATGTGATGCAAATGCTTGAAATTATTGAAAATAAAGTTGCCACTATAGATTCGATTGAAAATTTGGATAAAAAGATCCACAACCAAATTACCCAATATGGATCTAAGGTAGGAGTTACTCTGAAATTTTTGAAGGAAAAGGAACCCATAGTTAACGAAAAGATAGATCAAGATTCCATAACAATTGATAAACTTGAGGATATTATTACCAACTTAGGGTCTGCCTTTTCTTACGTGAGAAATACTCCAAATTCTCCTAATACCAAAGTTGCCAAATTGATGTATGTTCCTAAAAATAAGGGTGAATCTTATAGTAAGGAAAATGCGGATCTCAAATGCATAAGTGTTCACCCCAATTTTTTCGCTATCATTAAGGAACCTTTTGCTACAAATGAATTTCTTGATTTCTTGCCTCGGAGTTTGATCTTTAACAAAAAGAAGGAAACTCCTAAGGGTTATAAGTGTTATTGTCGGAGTAAATGGCCACGGGTAGCCTAACCGACTACCCATGGTTCTTCAAAAATTATCAGGCCGATTGAGCCTTCAAGCGTTCGAAGCATTGGGCCGACTTCCCCTGGCCGACTACCCCAGGGGCCGACTCTCCAAAGGCGACCCGGCCCCGGTAACCTCCCCCGAGATAGTTGCGAGATGGCCGACTCCAGGAAGCCGGCGCCAAGAGGACCGACTTCCGAGAGCCAGCCATGAAGCACGCCGACTCCAAAAAGCCGGCCAAGACCGCACCCACCAGAACTACACCCACATAACGGTGACAAGACGGGGTGTGGCCACAGTGCGGCCCCCTACCCCCGAAGCCCGAGGTAGGCATGGCCACAGGACGCCGTATGGGCCAGCCATCTCCCGTTCGGCTCAGCACTGTAGCCATGCTGGCCTCAACGTCATCCACAACAGACGCCAGTACGGCCCATGGGCGGCGGGCCCCTTTAGCCAGAGAGATGCGCGAAGGCGGCCCGATCTCCCCCAGTCGGCCAGGGGCGTAGCCGGCTCCCAGAAGCCGGCTACCCCCCGCCCTCGAAGCATGTGCCACATTAAGGAGACAAGACGAGGTAAGGCTACAGTGAGAACCCTCGAGGCGGCACACTGTAGCCACGCTTACCTCGACAAAGCCCTCATCATCAGGGGCGAGGCTATAGTAAACAGCCGCTGACAAGACCCCCAGGCAGTGGGGCCGGCCTGTCGACCAAGAGGCCGGCAGCCGGCGGGACCCACCAGTCAGCGGGCCCCAATGGCCGGCGGAGAAGCCGGCGAGCACAAGACACTGACGACTGGGACCCGCGCCCAGCCGGATTACAATTGTATCCCCGGGGGGTAGGCCTATATAAACCCCCAGGGCACCCATGCAAAGGGTTGGCTTCTTAGAGTCACACACACACCATATAAAGAGGGAAGTGAGAGCTAGCCTTGCTCTTCTTCTCCCTGGAACCCCACAGCTCAAGGAGCATTTGTAGCTACTCTTTCTGATCTAGTGATCATGCAGAGACCCCGCAGAGCAGGACTAGGCGTGTTATCTCCACGGAGAGCCCGGAACCTGGGTAAGATTCGCCGGCGTGCATGTCTTCGTCTCATCCCGTTTCCAGGCACCGGCGACGTCTTACTGGCTCCCACCATGATAAGCCACCCATTGGCATATGTCGCACCTACCACCCGACATTTGGCACCCACCGTGGGGCAGGGCGCACCATCGTCCGGAGACCTGTTCTGGACGGGAACCCTTTTCCTCCCCCGCGAGCACAGCCAGCCTGCTGCGCCCGATGGCGTTTGCCTCGACGCGCTGCAAGGCGTCGACGACGCCTGCGCGGCGAGCTGCCTCGCCGATCTTCTCGGCGAGACTCGCATCTCCGACGAGCCTGTGTCCGACGCAGGCACGGACTACCCCGAGAGCCGCCTCGTCAGTCGCCTCGACCAGCTTCACGTCTCCAGCGAGCCTGCTGCAGACTTGGAGTCGATCGGCTCCACCGACCCGATGCTCGTCGATTCCGACACGGCATCGCTCGACGCCTACCCCTCCGACGTGGTGGTCTTCCACGATCCTCTCCCTCGAGCTGACAGTGGCAGCAGCGTTGTCACAGAAGTGTTGGTCATCAGCCACGTCGCCAACTCGGGCGAGAACGCCCACGACGCCCTGCGAGCGGCGATGCACGACCTATCCCTCCCTATCCCGGCCGACGCCGACGCCGAGACCCTGGAGGCACGCCTCCTCGACCTTGTCGCGGAAGGCCAGAAGATAGCCTCCATGAGACGCCTCACCGAGGCCCACCAGCGCGAAGTCGACCGCGCCGCCTTCGGTACGCCGCCGCCTAGCGGGCCGAGCCGAGCCGGCTTCGTCTAGAAGCGCGGCGCGGCTATCGCCAGCATGCTGGGGGCAGATCGCCCCGTCTACGCCACCCCGCTCGAGAATCTACGAGCCGCCCAGGCGGCTGCTGAAGAGCTAAATGGGCTGGGAGCCGATGAGCTCCCATACATGACGAGGCGGATCCAGCAGCTGATCGATGCGGCTGCAGAACGGCATGAAGCCGGCGCCCGCGCTGATAGTCATCCCCCGCGCCGGGAGCACGCCGCGACGTCCCGCTCGCCGACTGCGAGCGGCGCCCGCCAGAGGAAAGACAAGGAACTGGCTGCTTGTCGCAGCCGGACTCGTATCACCATCGAGCGCGACGCGGAAGGCCGCCCTCGAGCGGTGGAGCGCCAAGGAAATCTGCTTCCTCCCCCGCCTCGAGGGGAGAGGCGTCCCTCCCCGCCGCCAGTCACGCATCCGACTCTTGGTGGCCGACTAGGCCGCCGCGAAGGAGTCGGCGAGAACGACGCCCGCCACCGGATCGACCGCCTAGCTCGATCCCTGGCGTTATAAGAAGAAGACGATGTCGGCCCGCCATGGTTTGGCCCCCGCATCCGCGACGAGCCCTTCCCCAAAGGGTTCTCGCTCCCCAGAGACACGCCCAAGTACAACGGTTCTGTGAAGCCGGAAGATTGGCTCATCGACTATTCTACTGCGGTCAGCATAGCTAACGGCAACCGACGCGTAGCCGTGAAATACGTCCCCCTCATGCTGCAAGGCACGGCGCGTACCTGGCTCAACAGCCTCAAGCCCTACAGCATCAACAGCCGGCTGGACTTCACGGAAGTCTTCGTCCGCAACTTTACCAGCACGTACAAGTGGCCTCCCAAGCCTCGCCAGCTCTCCCTGTGCGTCCAAGGGCCCAATGAGTCGACCCGCGACTACCTCACGCGGTGGGCCGAGCTCCGCAACTCCTGCGAGGGGGTGCACGAGGTTCAGGCCATCGAGTACTTCACCGCCGGGTGCCAAGAGGGCACCCTCCTCAAGCACCGACTCCTCTGCGATGATCCGGCTACCCTCGACGAACTGCTGATCATCGCGGACAAGTACGCCACGGCCGACTCCTCGATGAAGACCGAGCTCCGAGTGGACGCCTCTGGGAAGGTGCTCGCTCCGGCTCCAAAGATGCCGGCTGGCGACTCCAATCGGCGCCCTTACCAAAACGATCACAAGCGCAAGGCCCCCATGCCGCCTTCCACCAGTCGGCAGGTGGCCACAGTTGAAGATGAGCAGCCCGAAGAGCGGCCTGCTCCCAAGAAGAAGGGTGGCAGGCCGGCTTGGCACCCGGCTTTCTCTTACGAGCAGACTCTCGACGCCCCCTGCAAGTTCCACAGCGGCGCGAAGCCGTCCAACCACACGACCCGAAAATGCCACTGGCTCAAGCGAATCTCCAAGGGCGAAGGGTTGGTGCCGCCTCCGCCTCCCGGCCCGCCGCCTCCAGCCCCCCAGCAGCTGGCGGCTCGGCCGGTAGTCGGAGCCATTCAAGATGAGTTCCCTGAAGAGCACGCCGCCTACGTCGTCTTCACAAGCCAAGCCGAAGACAAGCGTTGTCGGCGCCGTCAGCATCAAGAGGTCAACGCGGTCGCCTCTAGCGCCCCCGAGTTCATGCACTGGTCCGAGAAGCCCATCAACTGGAGCCAGGCCGACCACCCAGAGGTGATGCCATCCCCTGGCTCCTATGCACTAGTCTTGGATGTCACCCTCGCGACGGAGAGGCGAGCTGCCCGATTCTCCCGCGTCCTGATAGATGGCGGAAGCAGTATCAATATACTGTACCGCGATACCATGGAGAAGCTGAACATCAAGGCGAAGCAGCTTATGCCAAGCCGGACCGTGTTCCATGGCATCGTCGCCGGCTTGTCTTGTTCCCCGATCGGCAAGATCAAGATGGATGTTCTCTTCGGAGACAAGGATCATTTTCGCCGAGAAGCGATCTGGTTTGAGGTAGTGGATCTGGAGAGCCCCTACCATGCTTTGCTTGGCCGACCTGCTCTGGCCAAGTTCATGGTTGTGCCCCACTACGCATACCTGAAGATGAAGATGCCGAGCTCGAAGGGGATCATCACCGTAGCCAGCGACCACAAGAAGTCCATCGAGTGCGCCATGGCCAGCAGCCGGCTGGCCGAGTCCCTCGTAGTGGCAGAAGAGAAGAAGATGTTGGAGCGGGTTGTGGCCATGGCCGGCAAGCAGCCGGCCCTGTCCCCCAAACCCAAAGATTGTGATGCACAGGGCTCCTTCCAGCCGGCCAAGGAGACTAAGAAGATACATCTAGACCCGGAGAATCCGGAAAGGTTTGCTGTCATTGGGGCAAACTTGGACAGTAAATAGGAAGGCGAGCTCGTCGACTTCCTCCGTGAGAATCGAGACATTTTTTCATGGTTCCCAAAGGACATGCCGGGTGTCCCGAAGGATTTCGCCGAGCACAAATTGCACGTCCGAGCCGACGCGAAGCCGGTCAAACAGCCCCTTCGCCGACTGTCAGAAGAGAAGCGAAGAATCGTAGGAGAAGAGATAGCCCGGCTCCTTGCCGCTGGCTTTATTATGGAAGTATTTTTTCCAGAGTGGCTTGCCAACCCAGTTCTGGTATTGAAGAAGAACAACCAGTGGCGCATGTGTATAGACTACACCAGCCTCAACAAGGCCTGCCCCAAGGATCCGTTTGCTTTGCCACGGATTGACCAAGTGATAGACTCCACAGCCGGATGCGAGCTGTTAAGTTTTTTGGATGCCTACTCAGGGTACCATCAGATCAAGTTGGACCCAGCAGACCGCCTGAAGACTGCCTTCATCACACCATTTGGAGCTTTCTGTTACCTGACTATGACATTCAGCTTAAGGAATGCCGGTGCCACTTTTCAGCGTTGCATGCAGAAATGCCTCCTCAAGCAACTTGGCAGAAATGCCCACGTCTATGTAGACGACATTGTGGTAAAGACAGAGAAGCGCGGCACCCTGCTGGAAGACCTCAAAGAAACATTCGCCAACTTGCGCCGATTCCAAATCAAGCTTAACCCCGAGAAATGCGTGTTCGGAGTACCAGCCGGCCAGTTCCTAGGCTTTCTGGTCTCCGAACGCGGCATCGAGTGCAACCCTGTGAAGATCAAGGCCATCGAGAGGATGGAGATTCCCACCAAATTGCGAGATGTGCAGAAGTTCACCGGGTGCTTGGCCTCCCTAAACCGCTTTATCAGCTGGCTAGGAGAAAAAGGCTCTCCCCTGTACCGACTCATGAAGAAGTCCACTCACTTCGAGTGGAATGACCAAGCCGACCAAGCCTTCCATGAGCTGAAGAAAATGCTGACCACCCCACCTGTCCTGGCGGCACCGACTGAGAAGGAGCCCATGCTCCTCTACATTGTCGCGACTAGCCAAGTGGTCAGTACAGTTGTCGTGGTCCAGCGCCCGGAAGAAGGCCGAGCCCAGCTAGTCCAGAGGCCGGTGTATTATCTAAGCGAAGTACTATCCAGTTCAAAGAAAAACTACCCGCACTACCAGAAGATGTGCTATGGGGTGTACTTCGCCGCCAAGAAGCTGATGCCCTACTTCCAAGAGCACCCCATCACGGTCGTGTGCACCGCCCCGCTTGCCGAGATCATAGGCAGCCGGGACGCATCCAGCCGGGTGGCTAAATGGGCCATTGCATTGGCACCATACACAATCTTCTACCAGCCCCGCACCGCCATCACGTCCCAAGCATTGACCGACTTCCTCGTCGACTGGGCCGAGACCCAGTACCTACCGCCGGCTCCCGACTCTACCGATTGGTGGATGCACTTCGACGGGTCCAAGATGCGCACCGGCTTGGGAGCCGGCATCGTCCTCACCTCTCCCAAAGGCGACAAGCTCAGATACACGCTGCAAATCCACTTCGCCGCCTCCAACAACGTGGCCGAGTACGAGGCGCTCATACATGGGCTCCGGCTAGCCAAAGAGCTCGGCATACGCCGGATCCTGTGTTATGGCGACTCAGACTTGGTGGTCCAGCAGTCGTCAGGCGACTGGGACGCCAAGGACGCGAACATGGCGAGCTATCGATTCCTCGTTCAGCAGATCAGTGGGTACTTCGAAGGGTGCGAGTTCCTTCACGTGCCAAGGGCCGACAACGACCAAGCAGATGCCCTGGCACGGATCGGCTCCACCCGACACGCTATACCGACCGGCGTCTCCCTCCAGCGCCTCCTCAAGCCATCCATCAAGCCGTCTCCAGAGTCGGACTCCATCTTTGTACCGCCTGTCCCCGATGTAGTCGGATCCGACTGGAGGAACCCCGCAGGCGGCACGAAGACTTCAACAACTGGCCCGGGGACTGCCGTAGTCGCACCCGGCCCGGGGACTTCAGAACCCGGCCCGGGGACTGCAGCAGTCGGCCCGGGGACTGCAGCAACGCAAGAAGCGGTGGCCGACTCCAATTCCACGCCTCCCGACCCACCCACCCGAGTCATGGTGGCCGCACTAACAGAAGAAGAAGTCATAGCTCCATCATGGGCCCAGCCCATCCTCAAATTCCTAGTCAGCAGAGAGCTGCCGGCTGATGAGATCTCAGCAAGACTAGTGCAACGACGAGCCGGAGCATATGCAATAATCAACAGAGAGCTTGTCAAGCGTAGCGTCGCTGGAGTCTTCCAGCGCTGTGTCGAGCCAGAAAAAGGAGTGGCAATCCTCAAGGATATCCACCAAGGCGAATGTGGTCACCACGCAGCCTCAAGATCACTTGTGGCCAAAGCTTTTCGCCATGGTTTCTTTTGGCCGACTGCTTTGGAAGATGCCAAAGAGATAGTCAAGAGCTGCAGAGGATGCCAAGTCTTCAGTTCCAAGCAACGCCTGCCGGCTTCTGCACTCAAGACCATTCCCCTCACCTGGCCCTTTGCCGTCTGGGGACTGGACATGGTGGGCCCTTTCAAGACAGCCCGCGGTGGCTTGAC
Organism: Aegilops tauschii subsp. strangulata; assembly: GCF_002575655.3. Classification (NCBI taxonomy): domain Eukaryota; kingdom Viridiplantae; phylum Streptophyta; class Magnoliopsida; order Poales; family Poaceae; genus Aegilops; species Aegilops tauschii. The sequence continues at coordinate 382,752,200 of NC_053037.3, read as the reverse complement.
ACATCTGCTTGTCGCCGTGGACAAATTCACAAAGTGGATCGAAGCGAAGCCAATCAAGAAGCTGAACGGGCCGACTGCCGTAACATTCATCACCGGCATCACTACTCGGTACGGCATACCGCACAGTATCATCACCGACAACGGCACAAACTTTGCCAAAGGAGCACTGACACGTTTCTGCGTGACACAGGGTATCCGACTGGACTTAGCGTCCATTGCCCACCCGCAGTCAAACTGCCAGGTCGAGCGAGCAAATGGACTCATCCTCTCCGGCATCAAGCCCCGACTGGTTGTACCACTGGAGAGATCGGCCGGCTGTTGGCTCGATGAGCTGCCGGCTGTCCTCTGGAGTCTGCGTACTACCCCCAACAAGTCAACCGGCTTCACTCCGTTCTTCCTTGCATATGGCGCCAAGGCTGTCATCCCAACCGACATCGAGTTCGACTCGCCTCGGGTCACCATGTACACGGAGGCGGAGGGCAAGGAAGCAAGAGAAGACGGTGTCGACCTACTAGAAGAAGGCCGACTGTTAGCACTCAGCCGGTCTGCCATCTACCAGCAAGGGTTGCGTCGTTATCACAACCGCAAGGTCAAGCCAAGATCCTTCCAAGAGGGCGACCTTGTGCTTCGGCTGATCCAACGAACAGCCAGCCAGCACAAGCTCTCGGCCCCTTGGGAAGGCCCCTTCGTCATCAGCAAGGCGCTAGGCAACGACTCCTACTACTTGATCGACGTGCAAAAACCAAGAGCACGCAAGAGGGACGACTCCGGCAAGGAGTCGGAGCGACCATGGAACGCGAACCTCCTGAGAAGATTTTTACAGTTGAAAGCAGTATGTATCATGCTACCCTTTTGTATTAAGTACGAAACAACAGGCCCCCCGAAAAGTACTCGGGGACTGCCTTCATTTATCTATGAGTGACTAGTGTCATATCCATGAATGTATTATTACATTTTGATTTCTTGTCTGGCACCGGGTTCGACTAGTCGGCCCGGGGACTGGCCGCCTTAAGCTACATTAAAAGTTCTACCTGAAGTCAGACAAGTAGTGTGACGGCTCCCGAGTCCTCTCTTGTTGAAAGTCGCAGCTCGAAGAACCGACTGTCCGACTAACAAGGACCAAGGAAGAAAGGACGCCCACACAAAAAACGGCTTAGGACTAATGAACTTATATAGCGAAAAGACGGCCTCCAACCACGCTTGCCGGCTATCAGAACAGCCGGCTGGCTGGCTTCCCAAACACTTAGCTATAATCCAACAAAGCTAGAGTACTTGCCCTCCCAGTTGGCCAAGCACTTCTCCAGCCACAGATTGCAGAGCAACTGTTTGACTAGGGAGGCGGCAACCAAGGGAGGGCGGCAAAGGAAACAGCAGAAGGATAAAAAGCAAAGAACAAGGAAAAGCCAAACACATGCATAGTCATATATACATATAAAGCCCCCAACAGGCCGGCAATCGACATAGTTCAAATACACCCCCAGTGGGTGGAATTGTGTAAACTTAACAGAATATTGTTCCAAAAGTGACAAGACAGGAAAATAAAAGATAGCAGACTAGACTAGAGGCGCGGTGCGGGAGCCGGGCTGGTCGGTGGAGACGGCGTCTCCGGTCGAAGGAGTGGCCGGCTGGCGGGTCTCGGCTTGGTCACCGCCGGTGGCAGGCGGCGCGCCCGCGCGTGCCGTGTTACTGGAGGCGCGGTCAGGCTGAGGCTGGCCGGCCGCTCCACCATCCGGCTCGGCGTCCTCACCCTCCTCCTCCTCCTCTTCGCCCTCGTCGCTGGAGTCGATCTCCTCCACCGAGTCTTTGCCATCTGCCGGGTTCAGCCCAAACCACTCCTCCGGCTGGGCAACACCATTGTCATCTACCTCAGGGGCGAAGGCGCTGGTGTGGGTGTAGTCGGCGATCGCCGAAGCCCGCCGGATGATAGCCAGCCGGGCCGGCTCCAGCTCCGTGTCGGCCTGCTGCCGCCAGGTAGCCAGCTGGTCCAGACTCAGGCCGGGATACCAGGCCTTGACGAACTCCAGCGCCCGCCTGGCGCCGGACCGAGCCGCCGAAGCCTTCCAGGCTTCAAAACTGCCGACCACCACCTCCATCCAGTCGGCAGTCCGACTAGGGGTGCGGGGAACCACTTCGCCACCCAGAGGACGGCCAGCATCTGTGCCCCAGCACGTTGAAGACGGCGGAGCAGTCGATGAGCCGGCTGGAGGCGGACCTGGATCGCCAAGAGCTGCTCCTCCAGCGACCGACTAGCGTTTGGCGCAATCTTAGTGCCAGCCTGCCTCCGTGCCTCATGACGGGCCTCGATGATCTGGTTGGCGGCGGTAGGGTAGCCAGGGAAGTACTCCGCGCAAGAAAGAAAGAGAAAGAAGAGAAAACACCAAGTCAGAAAACGAGCCAAAAGCGGCAGGCGGCAAGAAAGGACGAAGAAGTAGGCGGCTTACCGTCAACCAAATCTTCGATCTGGCCATAGCCATTGATCAGCGTCTGCTTTTCTTCGGCCCAGCGAGCCGCCTCTGTCTCGTACTCAGCCTGGAGGGTGGCTTCGCTGTCCTGCACCGCCTTCAGAGCCGCCTTGTGGCTCTCCTCCTGGTCGGCCAACCTCTTGGCCAGGCGGTCACGCTCCTGCACCAAGGCGGCGAACTCGGCCTCCTTGGCACGAAGGGCGGCCTGAGACCCTCCCAGCCGCTCCCTTAGACTGGCGTTGGCCACTGCAGGGACGGAAGAGAAAGAAGGAGCAATAAGAAGAAGTCGTCAAGAAAGATCCGACCCGACTGCTCAGCAGTCGGCCCGGATCTCGGGGACTACACCCAGTGGGTGCGCTGACGCACCCCCACATGAGATAAAGGACGAAGCACTTACCCCGTCTCTCAGTTAGGTCAGCAGTCTTCTGGGTCAGCTCCCGGGCCTGGGAGTTGAAGGCAGCCACGCGAAGATTGTGGTAGTCCTGCAAGACAGGCAGAAGAGCGAAGTAAGAGCAAGAATGGCAAAACTAGACCCACTAAGAAGTTCCAAGCCGCCTGCTCAGCAGCCGACTTGGAACTCGGGGACTACACCCAGTGGGTGCGCTGACGCGCCCCCACGGAAGAAATCAAGGTCAAAAGAGCAAAGATAAGAAGACTAACCCGGATGGCCGCCCGCGTCGCAAGGAATTCATCGTTGTACCTCCTCAGCGCCGTAGCCTGGGCTTGGAGCCGGGTCCGGACGTCTTGCGCGGCCACGTTCATCACGGCCGTCCCTTCCCCCGGCGTCCACCCCGAGCTGGCGCTGGCCGCCTCCACGTCCTGGGCCGACGAGCTGGAGCCCGCAGCCGGCTGCGGCTCTGAGGCAGCTTTCTGCGGCTCTGACGCGGCCTTCCCCGCGTGCTGGCGCGACGGCATCCGGACCACCAGATCGGCCCCCGCGGCCGGCTCGCCTCCGGCCGACTGCCCAGGCGGCAGGTCAGGCCGGCCGCCCTGAGTCACCCCAGCTGGCGGGGCTGGTCCCGCTGCCCTCTCCAGGATGACAACATCGTCATTCCCCTCCAACCCCGGCCGGTCACTGCCGGCTCCTTCGGGCGAGGGCTCTGGGGCCCCAGGCGCCGCAACGCGCAGTGGGGTGACCAGCAAGGCTTCCTCCGCCATCGCCGCAGCCGCAGCCTCCGCTTGGGCCTTGGCCGCGGCGTCAGCGCGCGCCTTCGCCGCCTCCTCCTCCTGCGCCGCCTTGGTGGCGGCTGCCCTCAATGCCTCCGCCTCCCGCTCCTCCCGCACCTCCCGCACGTTACGCTCCGTCGCCGCCAGAAGATCGGCATGGGGGTCCACGCGGCGAGTGGTGCTCCCAGATCCTCCCGGTGACCCAACGACGGAGGCGGCAGCAGCCCGCTCGAGCGACAAGGGAGCCCTAGTTTTTTTGGAAAAAAGACAAGGACTCAGGAGCTACCAGAGAAAAGAAAAAGAGTACACAAAGGAGCATGACTTACACCGACACCGTCTGCAGCTGCTTCACCACCTTGCGGAACAAGCCCGCCTCCTCCCGCCTAGTCGCCGCTGCCCCGCCTCTGGGCTTCTTCGGCCGACTGCCGAACAAGCCCGGCGCGGCGCGACGCTTTTGCCCGCCGCCCCGAGCAGGCGGCGCGGCGGAGGAACCCGCGCCGTGGCCAGACGCCGGCCGGCGGCGTGGGACGACTTCAGCCTCGTCATCGTCCGGCCAGTCGTCGAAGCTGACTCCAAGCCCGGAGCCCCCTGCCTCGCTGCCGGCTTGGCCACCGCCCGCCTCGGTATTGTCGTCCATAGCGGCCGCCCCCAAGTCGGGGTCCTCCAAATCGTGCTCCGTCCGGTCGGGGACGAATCGGCGCTCCGCGTCCGACTCGCCTGCAGGCCGAAGAAGAGGGCTCTGTCGAGACAAGCCAACTGGTCAGAGTCGGCCAAAAGGAACTCGGCAGTAAAACTAAGAGAAGGAAAAGAGAAAAAGACAACATACCGTGGGCGGCGGATGAGCTCCGCAATATGGCTCCTTGCCGAACTGCCACTCTGCGGAGAGCTTGCAGTTCGCGAGGTAGTTCACCATATGGGCCACCTCGTCGTGCGGCATGTCTTTGGTGCACATCCGACTCGGATCGAGCTGGCCGCTCATCTGACAGATCAGATGAGGGCGGCTCTAGAGCGGGAGCACCCGGCGCGTGACGAAGGCGGCCAGCAGGTCAGGCCCCGACAAGCCCTCCGACTGGATCATCACCCGCAGTCGGGCGACAGCTGCGGCTCCAGCCGGCGTCAGCGTCACGGCCCGATAGGACCACTAGGGCCGCCTACCCGCCGGTGGGCCGGCTACGTAAGCCGGCAGATTAACGTAGTCGCCCTGCGGGGTGACGTTCTTCACGTAGAAGTATGACTTTTGCCATAGCTTCACCGACAGGATCAGCGTGATGACGGGGAAGGGGTTGTCGGCAGCCACCCTCCGCATCGCGATGAAGGCGCCACTCTGAGCCGGCACGCCCTGCATGCGCGTGCCCAGCTTGGACTGGAAGAACTCCCCCCAGAGCTCGAGGGTGGGGAGGACGCCGAGGTAGCCTTCGCACAAGTTGACGAAGGCGGATAGCAGCACCACCGTGTTCGGGGTGAGGTGGTGCGGCTGGAGTTGGTAGAACTCGAGAAAAGAGCGGAAGAAAGCGCTGACGGGCAAGCCGATTCCGCGCAAGAAATGCGAGCGGAAGACTACCCGCTCGCCCTCCTGCGGCTCCGGCGTAATCTCCTTCACCGGTGCGAGACGGACCTCCACCTTGTCCGCGCCGGGCAGCCGCTGCGTCTTGCGGAGGAACTCGACGTGATCCTCATGGACGTTGGAGCCATCCCAATCCCCGCCGTACTACATCGTGGCGTGGGGCTGGCGAGAACGAGCGCGGCGGCGGAGGATCGAGTGGTGGAACAGCGCGGCGGCGAGGCGCTGTTACAAGAAAGGGCAGAAGGAAGAAGACGGCGGAAAGAGGAGGGGCGTGCGAGAGCCTGCCGCTCTCCCCCTCCCCCTAGTTATAGCTTCGCACAGTGAAGCCGAGAAGGCAGGGCGTGGGGTGAGACGTGGGATTAACTACACCCACTGCCCCCACGCCTCGCAATTATTACGCCCTAAAGGCGTGCCGAAACCGTCGCAGGAAGACGTGCGGGCGGCTTCGGGCCGCAGAGAATCCACGCCTAGGCCCGGGCGTAGGCGTGGCGGGCCCCCAACCTACGGCGACGTCCCGTCGCGCGCGTGGGCTCGCAGGCTTTTTAGCCAAGGGATGCCACGTGGTTCGCAGGCGGCAAGTGGCCGGCCTGCGGCCTGATGCGCGCTCAGGGAGGCTCCCGTCCTCCGACTCCAAAATCTTTTCACCGAAACGGCGCGCCCAACCAGAGTCGGCTCTCAGCTGCCAGCTCGTCAAGATAGGAAGCTGACCGAGCTTCTCGACTCCCACCCAACCTCGAAGCTCAATCAGCTTCGGGGACTACTGTCGGAGTAAATGGCCACGGGTAGCCTAACCGACTACCCATGGTTCTTCAAAAATTATCAGGCTGCTTGAGCCTTCAAGCGTTCGAAGCATTGGGCCGACTTCCCCTGGCCGACTACCCAGGGGCCGACTCTCCAAAGGCGACCCGGCCCCGGTAACCTCCCCCAAGATAGTTGCGAGATGGCCGACTCCAGGAAGCCGGCGCCAAGAGGACCGACTTCCGAGAGCCAGCCATGAAGCACGCCGACTCCACAAAGCCGGCCAAGACCGCACCCACCAGAACTACACCCACATAACGGTGACAAGACGGGGTGTGTCCACAGTGCGGCCCCCTACCCCCGAAGCCCGAGGCAGGCATGGCCACAGGACGCCGTACGGGCCAGCCATCTCCCGTTCGGCTCAGCACTGTAGCCATGCTGGCCTCAACGTCATCCACAACAGACGCCAGTACGGCCCATGGGCGGCGGGCCCCTTTAGCCAGAGAGAGGCGCGAAGGCGGCCCGTCTCCCCCAGTCGGCCAGGGGCGTAGCCGGCTCCCAGAAGCCGGCTACCCCCCGCCCTCGAAGCATGTGCCACATTAAGGAGACAAGACTTGGTAAGGCTACAGTGAGAACCCTCGAGGCGGCACACTGTAGCCACGCTTACCTCGACAAAGCCCTCGTCATCAGGGCGAGGCTACAGTAAACAGCCGCCGACAAGACCCCCAGGCAGTGGAGCCGGCCTATCGACCAAGAGGCCGGCAGCCGGCGAGACCCACCAGTCGGCGGGCCCCAATGGCCGGCGGAGAAGCCGGCGAGCACAAGACACTGACGACTGGGACCCGCGCCCAGCCGGATTACAATTGTACCCCCGGGGGGTAGGCCTATATAAACCCCTCGGGGCACCCATGCAAAGGGTTGGCTTCTTAGAGTCACACACACACACCATATAAAGAGGGAAGTGAGAGCTAGCCTTGCTCTTCTTCTCCCTTGAACCCCACAGCTCAAGGAGCATTTGTAGCTACTCGTTCTGATCTAGTGATCATGCTGAGACCCCGCAGAGCAGGACTAGGGGTGTTATCTCCACGGAGAGCCCCGAACCTGGGTAAGATTCGCCGGCGTGCATGTCTTCGCCTCATCCCGTTTCCAGGCACCGGCGACGTCTTACTGGCTCCCACCATGATAAGCCATCCGTTGGCATATGTCGCACCTACCACCCGACAGTTCTATTGAAGTATTGCCAACCAAAGATGACAATACCTAGATCTATTCTTGCCTTTATGCCTAGCTAGGGGCGTTAAACGATAGCGCTTGTTGGGAGGCAACCCAATTTTACTTTTGTTTCTTGCTTTTTATTTCTGTTTAGTAGTAAATAATTGATCTAGCCTCTGGTTAGATGTGGTTTTATGTTTTAATTAGTGTTTGTGCCAAGTAAAACCTATAGGATCTTCTTCGTGATAGTTATTTGATCTTGCTGAAAAAGTCAGAAACTTTCTGCTCACGAAAACAATTGTTGAAAATCACCAGAACGTGATAAAATACTGATTCCAATTGCAGTAGATCAATAAACCAATTATTTAGGTCTTCCTATTTTGGTAGAATTTTTAAGTTACATAAAGTTTGCGTTTGATACAGATTACTACAGACTGTTCTGTTTTTGACAGATTCTGTTTTTCGTGTGTTGTTTGCATATTTTGATGAATCTATGGCTAGTATCGGGGCGTATGAACCATAGAGAAGTTGGAATACAGTAGGTTTAACACCAATATAAAGAAAGAATGATTTAATTACATTACCTTAAAGTGGTGGTTTGTTTTATTTCGCTAACGGAGCTCATGAGATTTTCTGTTGAGTTTTGTGTTGTGAAGTTTTCAAGTTTTGGGTAAAGATTTGATGGATTACGGAATAAGGAGTGGCAAGAGCCTAAGCTTGGGGATGCCCAAGGCACCCCAAGGTAAAATTCAAGACCAACCAAAAGTCTAAGCTTGGGGATGCCCCGGAAGGCATCCCCTCTTTCGTCTTCGTCTATCGGTAACTTTACTTGATGCTATATTTTTATTCACCACATGATATGTGTTTTGCTTGGAGCGTCTTGTATGATTTGAGTCTTTGCTTTTTAGTTTACCACAATCATCCTTGCTGTACACACCTTTTGGAGAGACACACATGAATCGAAATTTATTAGAATACTCTTTGTGCTTCACTTATATCTTTTGAGCTAGATAATTTTGCTCTAGTGCTTCACTTATATCTTTTTAGAGCACGGTGGTGGTTCTATTTTATAGTAATTATTGATCTCTCATGCTTAACTAAAATTATTTTGAGAGTCCTTTAGAACAGCATGGTAATTTTCTTTGGCTATAAAATTAAGTCCTAATATGATAGGCATCCAAGATGGATATAATAAAAACTTTCATATAGAGTGCATTGAATACTATGAGAAGTTTGATACTTGATGATTGTTTTGAGATATGAAGGTGGTGATATTAAAGTTGTGCTAGTTGAGTAATTGTGAATTTGAGAAATACTTGTGTTGAAGTTTGCAAGTCCCGTAGCATGCAGGTATGGTAACTGTTGTGTAACAAATTTGAAACATGAGGTGTTCTTTGATTGTCTTCCTTATGAGTGGCGGTCGGGGACGAGCGATGGTCCTTTCCTACCAATGTATCCCCCTAGGAGCATGCGCGTAGTGCTTGGTTTTTGATGACTTGTAGATTTTTGCAATAAGTATGTGAGTTCTTTATGACTAATGTTGAGTCCATGGATCATACGCACTCTCACCCTTCCATCATTGCTAGCCTCTTCGGTACCGTGCATTGCCCTTTATCACCTTGAGAGTTGGTGCAAACTTCGCCGGTGCATCCAACCCCCGTGATATGATACGCTCTATCACACATAAACCTCCTTATATCTTCCTCAAACAGCCACCATACCTACCTATTATGGCATTTCCATAGCCATTCCGAGATATATTGCCATGCAACTTTCCACCGTTTCATTTATTATGACACGCTTCATCATTGTCATATTGCCTTGCATGATCACGTAGTTGACATCGTATTTGTGGCAAAGCCACCATGCATAATTCATCATACATGTCACTCTTGAATCATTGCCCATTCTGGTACACCGCCGGAGGCATCCATGTAGAGTCATATTTTGTTCTAAGTATCGAGTTGTAATCTTTGAGTTGTAAATAAATAGAAGTGTGATGATCATCACTATTAGAGCATTGTCCCAAAAAAAGAGAAAAGAGAAAAAAAGGCCCAAAAAAAGGGACAATGTTACTATCCTTTTCCACACTTGTGCTTCAATGTAGCACCATGATCTTCATGATAGAGAGTCTCTTATTTTGTCACTTTCATATACTAGTGGGAATTTTTCATTATAGAACTTGGCTTGTATATTCCAACAATGGGCTTCCTCAAATGCCCTAGGTCTTCGTCAGCAAGCAAGTTGGATGCACACCCACTTAGTTTCTTTTGTTGAGCTTTTATACATTTATAGCTCTAGTGCATCCGTTGCATGGCAATCCCTACTCCTTGCATTGACATCAATTGATGGGCATCTCCCTAGCCCGTTGATTAGCCGCGTCAATGTGGGACTTTCTCCTTTTTGTCTTCTCCACATAACCCCCATCATTATATTCTATTCCACCCATAGTGTTATATCCATGGCTCACGCTCATGTATTGCGTGAAAGTTGAATAAGTTTGAGATTACTAAAGTATGAAACAATTTCTTGGCTTGTCATCGGGGTTGTGCGTGATGAGAGCATTCTTGTGTGACGAAAAGGAGCATGACCAAACTATATGATTTTGTAGGGATGAACTTTCTTTGTCCATGATATTTTGAGAAGACATGATTGCTTAGTTAGTATGCTTGAAGTATTACCATTTTTATGTCAATATTAAACTTTTATCTTGAATCTTTCGGATCTGAACATTCATGCCACAATAAAGAAAATTAGATAGAAGATTATGTTAGGAAGCATTCCACATCAAAAAATTTGGTTTTATCATTTACCTACTCGAGGACGAGCAGGAATTAAGCTTGGGGATGCTTGATACGTCTCCAACATATCTATAATTTTTGATTGTTCCATGCTATTATATTATATGTTTTGGATGTTTAATGGGCTTTATTATACACTTTTATATTATTTTTGGGACTAACCTACTAACCAAAGGCCTAGTGCAAATTGTTGTTTTTTTGCCTATTTCAGTGTTTCGTAGAAAAGGAATATCAAACGGAATCCAAATGGAATGAAATCTTCGGGAGAGTTATTTTTGGGACAAACGTGATCCAGGAGACTTGGAGTGGACGTCAAGGAAGCAACGAGGAGGCTACGAGGCAGGGAGGCGCGCCCCCCACCCTCGTGGGCCCCTCGTGGCTCCACCGACCTACTTCTTTCGCCTATATATACTCATGTACCCCGAAAACATCTGAGAGCACCACGAAACCCTATTTCCACCGCCGCAACCTTCTATACCCGTGAGATCCCATCTTGGGGCCTTTTCCGGTGCTCCGCCGGAGGGGGAATCAATCACGGAGGGCTTCTACATCAACACCATAGCCGCTCCGATGATGTGTGAGTAGTTTACCACAGACCTTTGGGTCCATAGTTATTAGCTAGATGGCTTCTTCTCTCTCTTTGGATCTCAATACAAAGTTCTCCTTGATCTTCTTGGAGATCTATTCGATGTAATTATTTTTGCAGTGTGTTTGTCGAGATCCGATGAATTGTGGGTTTATGATCAAGATTATCTATGAACAATATGTGAATCTCCTCTGAATTCTTTTATGTATGATTGGTTATCTTTTCAAGTCTCTTCGAATTATCAGTTTGGTTTGGCCTACTAGATTGATCTTTCTTGCAATGGGAGAAGTCCTTAGCTTTGGGTTCAATCTTGCGGTGTCCTTTCCCAGTGACAGCAGGGGCAGCAAGGCACGTATTGTATTGTTGCCATCGAGGATAAAAAGATGGGGTCTATATCATATTGCTTGAGTTTATCCCTCTACATCATGTCATCTTGCCTAATGTGTTACTCTGTTCTTATGAACTTAATACTCTAGATGCATGCTGGATAGCAGTCGATGTGTGGAGTAATACTAGTAGATGCAGAATCGTTTCGGTCCACTTGTCACGGACGTGATGCCTATATACATGATCATGACTAGATATTCTCATAACTATGCGCTTTTCTATCAATTGCTCGACAGTAATTTGTTCACCCACCGTAGATTATGCTATCTTGAGAGAAGCCACTAGTGAAACCTATGGCCCCCGGGTCTATTTTCCATCATATAAGTTTCCGATCTATTTTATTTTGCAATCTTTACTTTCCAATCTATATCATAAAAATACCAAAAATATTTATCTTATTATCTCTATCATATCTCACTTTTGCAAGTGGCCGTGAAGGGATTGACAAACCCTTTATCGCGTTTGTTGCAAGGTTCTTATTTGTTTGTGTAGGTACGAGGCGACTTGCGTGTATCCTCCTACTGGATTGATACCTTGGTTCTCAAAAACAAAGGGAAATACTTACGCTACTTTGCTACATCACCCCTTCCTCTTCAGGGGAAAACCAACGCATGCTCAAGAGGTAGCAAGGTACTGGCTCAACCGTGTGCGATGCAAGTGCGTTGAAATCACCACGACCGCGCAAGCGCGAGCAAAGGGTGGAGGTACTGGTTTAACCGTGTGCGATGCAAGTGAGCTGTAAAACCACCACTTGTGCAAGCTAAAGGCGGGTAAGTTTATTTGGAAATTAGGACGAACCGTGTGCGATAGACAAGCTAGCTAGAAATATAAAAGACAAACTACCCGCCTTGAGCGTTGCAAAAATCTGCGGATCCGCGCCACTTTTCCTTATTATCATACACACATATTGTTATTGGATTGTGCGCGATCTTGGGCACTCCCACCCTGCATCAACTCCTTTACCCAAATTTTAGTAGCCGCTGATACATCTCCAACGTATCTATAATTTTTTATTGTTCCATGCTATTATATTATCTATTTTGGATGTTTAATGGGCTTTACTAACCACTTTTATATTATTTTTGGGACTAACCTATTAACCGAAGGCCTAGTGCAAATTGCTGTTTTTTTGCCTATTTCAGTGTTTCGCAGAAAAGGAATATCAAACGGAGTCCAAACGGAATGAAACCTTCGAGGGAGTTATTTTTGGAACAAACGTGATTCAGAGGACTTGGAGTGGATGTCAAGAAAGAAGCAAGGAGGCCATGAGGCAGGGAGGCGCGCCTGCCCCCTGGGCGCGCCCCCCACCCTCGTGGGCCCCTCACAGCTCCACCAACCTACTTCTTCCTCCTATATAAACCCATATACCCCGAAAACGTCCAGGAGCACCACAAACCCTATTTCCACCATCGCAACCTTCTGTACCCATGGGATCCCTTCTTGGGGCCTTTTCCGGTGCTCCGCCAGAGGGGGAATCGATCACGGAGGGCTTCTACATCAACACCATAGCCTCTCCGATGATGTGTGAGTAGTTTACCACAGACCTTCGGGTCCATAGTTATTAGCTAGATGGCTTCTTCTCTCTCTTTGGATATCAATACAAAGTTCTCCTCGATCTTCTTGGAGATCTATTCGATGTAATTCTTTTTGCGGTGTGTTTGTCGAGATCCGATGAATTGTGGGTTTATGATCAAGATTATCTATGAACAATATTTGAATATCCTCTGGATTCTTTTATGTATGATTGGTTATCTTTGCAAGTCTCTTCGAATTATCAGTTTGGTTTGGCCTACTAGATTGATCTTTCTTGCAATGGGAGAAGTGCTTAGCTTTGGGTTCAATCTTGCGGTGTCCTTTCCCAGTGACAGCAGGGGCAGCAAGGCACGTATTGCATTGTTGCCATCGAGGATAAAAAGATGGGGTTTATATCATATTGCTTGAGTTTATCGTGAACCTTTTTTTAGGCAAATTCATAGTATCGCATGAACCTTTTCATAAGTATTGATTCTTTCCCTAAAAATAGTATTGATTCTTGGTTCATAGATTCATCATATTGTTTGAGTTTATCGTGATAAAAAGTATTTTCCTCCCGCTAAGATCATCTCTCTTAGAAACGATACTATGAATTTTAAGCAACTTGATCATGAGCATGTTGCACAATCTTGGGAGAGGATGAAATTAATGATAGGTAATTGCCCTACACATGGTTTGAATTTATGGATGATTATACAAAAAAATTATGCCGGATTGAATTTTGCTTCTAGAAATCTTTTAGATTTGGCCGCGGGAGGCACTTTTATGGAACTCACTTTAGGGGAAGCTACTAAACTCCTAGATAATATTATGGTTAATTATTCTCAATGGCACACCGAAAGATCTACTAGTAAAAAGGTTCATGCGATAGAAGAGATTAATATTTTGAGTGGAAAGATGGATGAACTTATGAAGTTGTTTGCTAATAAGAGTGCTCCTATTTACCCTAATGATATGCCTTTGTCTACTTTGATTGAGAATAATAATGAATCTATGGATGATAATTTTGTTGGTAGGAACAATTTCGGTAACAACGCTTATAGAGGAAACATTAATCCTAGGCCGTATCCTAGTAATTCCTCTAATAATTATGGTAATTCCTACAACAACTCTTATGGAAATTTTAATAAGATGCCCTCTGATTTTGAGACTAGTGTTAAAGAATTTATGATTTCTCAAAAGAATTTTAATGCTTTGCTTGAAGAAAAATTGCCTAAGATTGATGAGTTGGCCAGGAACGTGGATAGAATTTCTCTTGATGTTAATTCTTTGAAACTTAGATCTATTCCTCCTAAGCATGATATCAATGAGTCTCTCAAAGCCATGAGAATTTCCATTGATGAGTGCAAAGAAAGAACCGCTAGGATGCATAAGAAAGATTGCTTTGTAAAAGCGTGTTCTTCTAGTTTTCATGATAATAGGGATGAAGATCTAAAAGTTATTGAGGTGTCCCCTATTAAATATTTGTTTTACAATATGAATCTTGATAATGATGGGACTGGAGATGAGTCAACTTTAGGTAAAAGGCGTCCCAATGATTCGGAGTTTTTAGATCTTGATGCAAAAATTGGTAAAAGTGGGATTGAAGAGGTCAAAACTTTACATAGCAATGAACCCACTATTTTGGATTTCAAGGAATTTAATTATGATAATTGTTCTTTAATACTCCCTCTTTCTCAGTTTACAGGGCGTGCGCGTACCCCTAGATCGTCAATTTGACCAACCTAATACAAGTCATATATTACAAAAAATATACCAATATAAACTTCAGATGATCTATTTTCAAACGGTATGATTTTTCTGTTATATAGTTTATATTAGTGTGCTAAAATTGACAACCTAGGTATACGCGCAGGACTTGTAACTGAAGCGGAGGGAGTAGATTGTATTTCCTTGTTGCAATCCGTGTTAAATTCTCCTCATGCTTATAGTCAAAATAAAGCTTTTACCAAACATATCGTTGATGCTTTAATGCAATCCTATGAAGAAAAGCTTGAATTAGAAGTTTCTATCCCTAGAAAACTTTATGATGAGTGGGAACCTACTATTAAAATTAAAATTAAAGATCATGAGTGCTATGCTTTGTGTGATTTGGGTGCTAGTGTTTCCACGATTCCAAAAACTTTGTGTGATGTGTTAGGTTTCCGTGAATTTGATGATTGTTCTTTAAACTTGCACCTTGCGGATTCCACCATTAAGAAACCTATGGGAATAATTAATGATGTTCTTATTGTTGCAAATAGGAATTATGTGCCCGTAGATTTCATTGTTCTTGATATAGATTGCAATCCTACATGTCCTATTATTCTTGGTAGACCTTTACTTAGAACGATCGGTGCAATTATTGATATGAAAGAAGGAAATATTAGATTCAAATTTCCATTAAGGAAAGACATGGAGCACTTTCCTAGAAAGAAAATAAAATTACCTTATGTATCTATTATGAGAGCCACTTATGGATTGCATACCAAAGATGACAATACCTAGATCTATTCTTGCCTTTATGCCTAGCTAGGGGCGTTAAACGATAGCGCTTGTTGGGTGGCAACCCAATTTTATTTTTGTTTCTTGCTTTTTGGTTCTGTTTAGTAATAAATAATTCATCTAGCCTCTGTTTAGATGTGTTTTTATGTTTTAATTAGTGTTTCTGCCAAGTAGAACCTTTGGGAAGACTTGGGTGAAGTCTTTATGATCTTGCTGTAAAAAACAGAAACTTTAGCGCTCACGAGATTAGCTACAACTTTTTACTGGAGAGTGCTATTTAGTTGATTCTTTTTGAAGATGATTAATAGAAAAATTACTCACGTCCAGCAATTTATTTCAGAATTTTTGGAGTTCCAGAAGTATACGTTTTATCCAGATTACTACAGACTGTTCTGTTTTTGACAGATTCTGTTTTTCGTGTGTTGTTTGCTTATTTTGATGAATATCTGACTAGTATTGGAGGGTATGAACCATAGAGAAGTTGGAATACATTAGGTTTAAAACCAATATAAATAAACAATGAGTTCATTACAGTACCTTATGGTGGTGATTTGTTTACTAACGGAGCTCATGAGATTTTCTGTTGAGTTTTGTGTTGTGAAGTTTTCAAGTTTTGGGTAAAGATTTGATGGATTATGGAATAAGGAGTGGAAAGAGCCTAAGCTTGGGGATGCCCAAGGCACCCCAAGGTAAAATTCAAGGACAACCAAAAGCCTAAGCTTGGGGATGCCCCGGAAGGCATCCCCTCTTTCGTCTTCGTCCATCGGTAACTTTACTTGAGGCTATATTTTTATTCATCACATGATATGTGTTTTTCTTGGAGCGTTTTGTATGATTTGAGTCTTTGCTTTTTAGTTTACCACAATCATCCTTGCTGTACACACCTTTTGGGAGAGACACACATGAATCGGAATTTATTAGAATACTCTATGTGCTTCACTTATATCTTTTGAGCTAGATAAATTTTGCTTTAGTGCTTCACTTATATCTTTTAGAGCATGGTGGTGGTTTTATTTTATAGAAATTATTGATCTCTCATGCTTCACTTATATTATTTTGAGAGTCTTTTATAACAGCATGGTAATTTGCTTTGGTTAAAATTTTAGTCCTAAAGTGATGAGCATCCAAGATAGGTAAATAAAAACTATCATATAAAGTGCCTCGAATACTATGAGAAGTTTGATTATTTATAATTGTTTTGAGATATGAAGATGGTGATATTAGACTCATGCTAGTTGAGTAGTTGTGAATTTGAGAAATACTTGTTCTAAAGTTTGTGATTCCTGTAGCATGCACGTATGGTGAATCGTTATGTGATGAAGTCGGAGCATGATTTATTTATTTATTGTCTTCCTTATGAGTGGCGGTCGGGGACGAGCGATGGTCTTTTCCTACCAATCTATCCCACTAGGTGCATGCGCGTAGTACTTTGTTTCGATAACTAATAGATTTTTACAATAAGTATGTGAGTGCTTTATGACTAATGTTGAGTCCATGGATTATACGCACTCTCACCCTTCCACCATTGCTAGCCTCTCTAATACCGCGCACCTTTCGCCAGTATCATACACCCACCATATACCTTCCTCAAAACAGCCACCATACCTACCTATTATGGCATTTCCATAGCCATTCCAAGATATATTGCCATGCAACTTACCACCGTTCCGTTTATTATGACACGCTTCATCATTGTCATATTGCTTTGCATGATCATGTAGTTGACATCGTATTTGTGGCAAAGCACCTTTATAATTCTTTCATACATGTCACTCTTGATTCATTGCATATCCCGGTACACCGCCAGAGGCATTCACTTAGAGTCATATTTTGTTCTAAGTATTGAGTTGTAAGTAAATAAAAGTGTGATGACCATCATTATTACATCATTGTCCCAAGTGAGGAAAGGATGATGGAGACTATGATTCCCCCACAAGTCGGGATGAGACTCCGGATGAAAAGAAAAAAAAAGAAAAAAAGTGGCCATAAAAAAGAGAAAGGCCAAAAAAATGAGAGAAAAAGAGAGAAGGGACAATGTTACTATCCTTTTACCACACTTTTGCTTCAAAGTAGCACCATCATCTTCATCATAGAGAGTCTCCTATGTTGTCACTTTCATATACTAGTGGGAATTTTACATTATAGAACTTGGCTTGTATATTCCAATGATGGGTGAGGGAGTCCTGGACTAAGGGGTCCTCAGGCATCCAGCCTATTATCCATGGGCCGGACTGATGGGCTGTGAAGACACGAAGACCGAAGACTATACCCGTGTCCGGATTGGGCTCTCTTGGCGTGGGAGGCAAGCTAAGCGACCGACTATGAAGATTCCCTCTTATGTAACCGACCTCATGTAACCCTAGATCTCTCCGGTGTCTATATAAACCGGTGAGCATAGTCCGGATAGGACAGATTCATTACCATATACTCATAGGCTAGACTTCTAGGGTTTAGCCATTATGATCTCTTGGTAGATCAACTCTTGTAACACTCATATTCATCAAGATCAATCAAGCAGGAAGTAGGGTATTACCTCCATAGAGAGGGCCCGAACCTAGGTAAACATCGTGTCCCCCGTCTCCTGTTACCATCAATCCTAGACGCACAGTTCGGGACCCCCTACCCAAGATCCGCCGGTTTTGACACCGACATTGGTGCTTTCATTGAGAGTTCCTCTGTGCCGTCACTAAGAGGGTTGATGGCTCGCCTTGTTGCCAAGGATAATATCATCTCCGGAGGAGCCCTGGCCCTAGGCCAGACCCTCCGTCTTGGCGGCTTCGTGATGATTGCCGGCTCGGCCCTTAAGCCGACGATGACCTCTCAAGTCATCAAAAATCACCTCCGCGTTGATCCCGAATACTCCGCCCGCATGGATCCAGTGGAGTTGTCGTCGCTGAACGAACTCCTGGATTGCATGGCTGCCTTGGGGGTCGCTACAGACTATGATCGGGTCGGGCTTAAACCCGACCAGAGAGAAATTAAAACTCCACCGATCACCCATCAGATAGCAGTGGTCGAGGAGCGGAGCAAATCTTCCACTATATTGAAGACGAACTATGTTCGGGTCGCCAATCTTGAAGAGCCGGATAATCTCCAGCAGACGGTCATGTCTCTTCCTCCGAACATAAAGTCGGATGACGAGCCTAAAAAACTAGTCGATATCCCGGAGCCCGAACTATCCGGCCCGGTAGACCTCCAAACTCCGGATCCAAAACCAGGTCAGCGTTCGGATTCAATTGCACCCACCCACCCGGACATAGATGCTCTCAGAAGCATCAAACAACAGCCTCAGGAAACGGTCCACCACTTCTGGGGCAGATTCCTCCTTGTAAAAAACAAGGTAAAAGGCTGCCACGATGAAGACGCGATAGCGGCATTCTGCAACAACTGCGCGGACGAAGGTATCCTTAACGCCATCAATCGCCGCCGCATATTAAAGTTCGCTGACCTAGCAACCATTGTACAAAAGTACAGCGCGATGGAAAGCGCCTGGAAAACTCAGGCAGCCGGCTGGGAACCATCCCGGCTCCCCTTACAGGCAAAAAGGACGCGCCCCCATGGCACGACCAGCCGAACAGTCAAAAAACATAAACCTATTCCGCTGCACAGCACCGTTCTGGAGGGATGGCCCATGCAAAATACACACGACGCCGGATACTGGCGACCCACAGCCTTAGAGCATGTTGGATACTCTGGCAGGTAGCCAAGAGCGGTGAGGACATCCTTACCAAGGACACCCCAGAACAACACCCTCCAACAACCGATGACAATAGAGTATTGGCAGTCTTCGAGACATTCACTTCAAACAACAAGCGTAAAAGGGCCCTGCACGATCTCGCCGAAGTTTGCCAGGTCGCTGCAATTGACCCCTGGAACGACACGGCCATAACCTTCAACGCCAATGACGAATCTAAATACAGAACAATCTGAGCCCCAGCTGCCCTAGTCCTCAATCCCATCGTGGATGGCTTTCGACTTACAGAAGTCCTCATGGACAGCGGCAGCGGACTAAACCTCATTTACGAGGACACGCTCCACAAGATGGAAATAGATAGGAGCCACATCGAGAAAAGCAGCACAACCTTTCGAGGTATCATTCCCAGCCAGGAAGCTCGGTGTGCAGGAAAAATTACACTTGATGTGGTGTTCGGCACGCCGGAGAATTATCGGTCCTAAGAAATAACTTTCCAGGTGGCCCCTTTCAATAGCGGGTACCACGCCCAGTTAGGGTGAGAGGCCTTCACGCGCTTTCAAGCCATACCTCATTATGGGTATATGTAGCTAAAAATGCCTAGGCCTAATGGAATAATCACCCTCGTCAGCGACCCGGACATAGCCCTCCGCGCCGAGAATAAAACCGCATCCTTGGCCCTTGAGGCACTGGTTGAGGCCCTTGCGGCCGAAGAACTAAGCGCACTATGCTCCACCGTGGATAAGGACGATGTGATCCTGGATAAACGACCCAAATCCACTTCCTTCAAGCTAGCAGAAGAAATGGTCAAATTTCAGGTCCGTCCAACAGACCCGAAGAAGACAGCGTCTATCGGAGCACAGCTCAGCCCTGCAGTCGACGCTGCACTACGAGACTTCCTGCGCGAAAACTGGGATATATTCGCCTGGCATCCTTCCGATATGCCAGGAATCCCGCGCGAGTTGGGCGAACATAGCCTCAACATACTAAAGGGATATAGCCGGTCAAGCAAGCTCTGCGGCGCTTTTTCGAACCCAAACGACAAGCTATGGGGGAGGAGCTAGCCAAACTCATCGAGGCCGGATTCATCAAACACATTAAACATCCGGATTGGCTGGCAAACTT
Source organism: Aegilops tauschii subsp. strangulata (assembly GCF_002575655.3). Taxonomy (NCBI): domain Eukaryota; kingdom Viridiplantae; phylum Streptophyta; class Magnoliopsida; order Poales; family Poaceae; genus Aegilops; species Aegilops tauschii. Next base: position 382,732,450 of record NC_053037.3, on the reverse strand, counting down.
GGTAATGGTACCAAAGAAGGACAAATCCTGTAGCCTATGCGTCGATTTCAAAGACCTTAACAAGGCCTGCCCTAAGGATCTCTTCCCTCTTCCCCGCATTGATCAAATCATTGAGGCCACCGCAGGTCACGACTCGCTATGCTTCCTTGATGCATATTCAGGATACCATCAAATCAAAATGAAGGAGTCTGATCAAGCCGCAACAACATTCATTACACCATACGGGCCGTTTTGCTTCAACACCATGCCTTTCGGGCTCAAGAACACCGGCGCCACCTACCAGCGCATGATCCAAACATGCCTCGAGAAACAGATCGGCAAAATAGTGGAGGCCTACGTGGATGACATCGTCATCAAAACCAGACACGTTGAAACACTAATAGACGACTTGCGTCTCACATTCGACAACCTCCACACATACGACATCAAGCTTAACCCGGAAAAGTGCGTCTTCGGCGTCCCTGCCGGTAAACTATTGGGCTTCATCGTTTCCAATAGAGGAATTGAAGCAAATCCAGCCAAAATCCGAGCTCTATCACAACTGGCAACGCCGACCGAACTCAAGCAGGTCCAAAAACTCGCTGGGTGCGTGGCAGCTTTAAGCCGCTTCATCTCCAGGTTGGGAGAAAAGGCGCTGCCGCTTTATCGCCTTCTACGGCGCACCGACAACTTCGAGTGGACAGACGCGGTGACGCCCGGACTAGAAGAAATAAAAGCCCTTCTGGCGAGCAACCCAATCCTGGCTGTGCCAAACGCCAGCGAGCCAATGCTCTTATACATATCAGCAACACACCAGGTGGTGAGCGTTGTACTCGTCGTCGAACGAGAATAGGACGGACACAAATTCCCGCTCCAGAAGTCGGTATACTACGTATCTACTGTCCTCACACCATGCAAATCCCGGTACCCTCATTATCAAAAAATAGCATATGCAGTCTTCATGGCATCCCAAAAATTGCGACACTACTTTCAGGAGTGCTCTATCACGGTGGCCTCCGAAGTGCCCCTCAATGATATAATTAATAACCGGGATGCAACGGGCCGGATTGCCAAATGGGCCATTGAGCTCCTGCCATTTGACATCACGTACAAACCATGTAGAGCCATCAAATCCCAGGTACTGGCCGACTTCGTCGCCGAATGGACAGAAGCCGAACTCCCTAAAGAGTACGGCGTGTATTCCAACTGGGTGATGCATTTTGACGGCTCCAAGATGTTGGCAGGGCTAGGGGCGGGCGTCGTATTAACGTCCCCCACAGGAGACAACGTCCAGTACGTACTCCAAATATTATACACAGACTCCAACAACGCAGCCGAATACGAGGCCTTGCTACATGGCCTCCGGATGGCCGTATCAATGGGCATACAACGCCTGGAGGTGCGAGGGGACTCAAACCTCGCAATATCCCAAATCAATGGAGACTTTGATGCCAAAGATCCAAAGATGGCAGCTTATCGCAATGCCGTTTTGAAGATGTCGGCTCGGTTCGAGGGACTCGAATTTCATCACATCGCCCGCGAAAGTAACCAAGCGGCAGACGTCCTTGCTCGCATCGGCGCTAAGCACGACACCGTCCCACCTAACATCTTCCTCGAAAGGCTCTTTAAGCCATCCGTGGTATGGCAAGGGGGAGATAGCAACGACAGTCCCGTTCCTAACACAAACTCGGATAACGAAGACGCCGATATCATCGGAGGCTCAACCACCGAAGTAACACCATCGGCCCACCTCATCATGGCAATAATTGCCCCGTGGACCGAACCATTCTTGTCCTACTTTAATAGGAAGGAGCTCCTAGAAGATCAGAATGAGGCTCGCCACATAGTCCTGCGTTCGAAGGCCTATAAAGTTCACGAAGGAGACCTCTACAAGAAAAGCACTACCGGAGACCTTCAAAGGTGTATCACCGAGGAGGGGCGGCAACTCTTGGCAGAAATTCACGCCGGTCTCGGCGGACACCACGCCGCAGCTCGGGCACTTGTCAGCAAGGCCTTCCGTACAGGATTTTAATGGCCTACAGCCCGGGCAGACGCACAGGACCTCGTCCAACGCTGTGTCGGATGCCAACTCTTCGCCAACCAAAGCCATATGCCCCCAACCGCTCTACACACAATCCCCATTACATGGCCCTTTGCGGTCTGGGGCTTGGACATGGTCGGACCCCTTAAAGGGGGAAGCCATAAGAAAAAAATATCTGTTGGTCATGGTGGACAAATTCACCAAGTGGATAGAGGCTAGACCGGTTAAAACGGCCGAGTCCGAACCGGTGATTGCATTTATATCCGATGTGGTACACCATTACGTACCGCACAACATCATCACCAATAACGGTTCGAATTTCACAGCCGATGAGGTGAAAACCTGGTGCGCTAATCTGGGCATTAAGCTCGATTACGCCTTTGTCTACCACCCGCAAACAAACGGTCAAGTCGAGCGAGCCAATGGTCTTATCATGAGCGGCATCAAACCCAGACTAGTGCGTTCTTTGAAAGAATCAGACAAACACTGGGTCGAGGAGCTCGACTCCATACTCTGGGGGCTGTGAACCACGCCCAACCGTACTACCGGATACACACCTTTCTTCATGGTGTACGGTGCAGAGGCTGTATTGCCCTGCGATATTATACACGACTCACCCCGAGTGCGTATGTACGAGGAGAAAGAGGCCGAGTTGGATCGGCAGGACAACCTAGATGCCCTGGAGGAGGAGCGCGACGTCGCCAAAGCCCGTTCAGCATTTTATCAACAGCAGGCTCGAAGATATCAAAGCAGAGAAGTACGGGCCAAGACTTACAACGTTGGTGAACTCATTCTACGTTTGCCAGAGAAGAAAAAGGACAAACTCAAGCCCAAATGGGAGGGTCCCTTCATAATTGACGAAGTTCTTACCGGAGGAGCGTACCGTCTTCGTGACGCATCAGACAATCGCCTAGCGCCGAACCCCTGGAACGCGGCCAGACTCTGAAGGTTCTATGCCTAGCGCCGAACCCTTTGTTAGTCTCCTTCTCCCCCACAATTTCCATAATTCTTTCCCTCTTTCTTTTTTCACAATTTTTTCGCTTTAAAGCTCTCATTCGGCTCGACCGAATACTGTTGACGTACACATTCTTACAAACGGACGCCCATTATGCCTGGGGGCTTCTTTTAACAGAAGCTTGTTAATATTACCTGCAGAGCATTAAGCTCATCACACATACGCGTCTTTCCCGTATGTCTTTTCTTCACCATTATATGCATCGATATGACTTAAGTTTTGGCCAAGCTGGGTTGCCTGGCTCCTGTGCTTACCCCTACGTTCCCGATTGTTCGGCTAGGTGGTAAAGGGAGCACCTCTGCGATTGTTACTGCCGGGTCATCCGGATGTGTACCTCAGACTGGGTGAAGCCGAAAGCTAGCGTTCTTAAGGGAATATTCGGTCGGTGGATGAAAACTATTTATTGCGCTCACTTTATTGTGAACCCCTAGAAGTCATACACATTGTGATCTTCACATCACAATTCAGACATGTCTACTAATGCATGCACACCCAGGGAAAGAAACCCTTAATGGAACTATTCTACCTGGAAGATGTTTCTTACAATCTCAATGTAATATAACATAACTAGCTGGATACAACTTGTCTGTTCAAGCAACTATGACCCCTACACTTAGTTTTCCACACATACCCCGACCTATTCGGCCGTGACGGTATTCAGAAACACTCCGCACCTTCAGGTCCGGAGGTCGAAGCGAAAAGGTCTGCCATGACAAATGATATACAATTCGGCTAGAAATTCCACATGGTGAGGAAAGTACATAGTCACTTGGACTCAAACACTTCTGCCTCTGTACCATCTAACAGGCAGTCTAATTTACAATCCTGTTGGGAATATTTGGCGGCCACCTCTACTTGGTCATATACTAAACTAACGGGGATTTCTTCCCCATTTGGCCCTACCGGTCCGACCCGCGCCATGTGATTAGGATCAAGCTTGGTATATCGAGTCTTCACCATGGCCCACGCCTCTCGCGCACCCTCTCGACAGGCCGATATCTTCCATTGCCGGATACGCCGCCGCGCTCCCTTGAACCGCTCTACAAGCTCCTCCATACTTCCTGGAGGGGAGGCGGATGGCCATAGAGCCTTGCCAACACTCCGCATCGCCAGTCGCGCCTGTTCGTGCACTTGCGACAGCTTTTGCAGCAGATCACTCGATGATCCGGACACCTCCTCTTCAGGACGGCCCGTTAATATACCTGGAAGCATGGCTATATCAGTTTCATTTCTCTCCGAACTATTAAAAACAAACAAGTTCGGAAACATACTGAACATGCCGCCCCGCAGTTTCTTGTTCTCCTTTACGGAGTCGGATAGCTGGGCCCGCACATCCTTCAATTCTTCACCCAACATGGTGTTGGAGTCCTGCAGCTTGTTTTTCTCGTCCCTGATGCGGGTCAGCACACGTTCGCTCGCGGCGTGTTTGTAACACCCCAAAAAATTTGACCTTGTTTTATTAATTAAAATTTTGCGAGGAAATAATTTTTTTGCTTTCTGGATTTATCTTTGATTTCAGAACCCCTCTTCTCTTTAATATTGTGGGTTTTTACCTCAAGTGAAAACTTTTTCAAAAATATTATTGGACGTGTATACTCTCTCTATAAAACAATTCTTTTTTAGTGGATTTAATTGCATAATTTCTTTTCCCTGAACTTTATCCTTTTAAAATGATTTTTCATGAATTTGGAGTCTCTTTTGCATTCCAACCATTTGATTAATGCATTCAAATTTTTTACCAAAAATTGGGGATGTCATGTGATGTTTCTACATCACTTTTATGCAAGAATATCCTTTGGTCATTGGAGATTTTGAGCTCTACATCAACTTTTCGAAACTGGTCCAGTAGGTATTTTTGCACTACAACCTATTTAAATATTCCTTTAAAAATTCTTCCAAGTGTTTGGAGATGTCAGTAGATGCACACAATTCAACTTCATGCAAAAACCCAGTGATGTTCTTTGAAAAATTTGAGTGAAACATCCTCATCTTCATTCTGGTCCAGTTTGGTGATTTGTACTGCAACCCTAATTTATCTTGCTCTAGTAACCCTGAGATTTTTCCTACTTATAGACCACCCTGCAAAACCCTTAAGTCCAGGAGGATGGACCCATTGGAGCATTTTTGGTTCATGAGATGATAGCTTTTAGTTTCTGCTCAAAAATGGTTTTCTCAAATATTTGCACTAGTAAGTTTCTGGTTTTGCCCAAATGATCTTGCCATCATCACCTACATCTAGGGAGACCCTGATCTGGAGTTTTTGGCCACTCCAAGAGTTGCCTAGATGCACTTAGCATTCTATCGAACACTTGATGTGCATGGGCAGATTTGGCATGATTATTAGTTTGCTTTGAGAACTTGATTCCCTGACCTAACCACCATGTCCATTAACCCCCTTGCTAGCTCTAACCTAGTCCTGTTATTTGCCAGCCTCGCTCTAGCACTCTAGGCTGCCCTGGCATTATGTCGAGCACGTCCCGTGCGTGCTCTGGGCGCGCCCAGAGCACACGTTTTGCACGTGCGGGCGCCCGAGCCGCCGCGTCGCACGGCCGCCTCCCCGCGCCCGCTCTGGCCTCTCCCCACTCGCAGCCAGCACGCCCGCCCCTTCCCTCGCCACAGAGCCGCCCCTGGAGCGCCACAGTGCCGCCGTCAGGTCGGCCACGGCGGCTAGCGGCCGGCCACAGTGCGCCTCTGCCATGGACGGCGCCGCCCAAGCCACCCGCGCGCGCCAGCTGCCCCTGGAACAGCCCGAGCCTATCCTCAAGCCCGTCTGCTAGTGCTCGTCACCGCCTCGTCGCCCTGACCACTACAGAACGGCGACTCACCGTCGTTCTTATCCACCACTGCGGGACCAGCCTCGTTGCGCTATAAAAGGAGGCCCCCGAGCTCCTCCGAGCACTCATGCGACCCCAGGCCACCCCCATAGCCCCCCTCAGCCAGCAATCGGCGGATGGTAGCCGTCTTCCCCGACTCCGGTCGGTTCGGCCGCCGCCACCTTCCGGTACCATTCATCGCAACCAGGGCCTCCCCCACCCATCCAACGCCACCACCCGTTTCCCCTCGACCTCACGGAGCCGCCCAGCCTCTCAAACGCAACCAAGTACCATCATAGCTCGAAACCCCCAAACCACCCGAAGCCTCCTCCGCTGCGGAGCTCGCCGCCGGCGACTCCTTCCACCACCGTCGACCCAACGACCACCGGGAGGACCGCCCCGGTCTGGCGGGTCCATCCCTGCCCTCAGGTGCCCTCGAGGAGCTGCCGTTCGCAGGCATCGATCGCCGGAGTCCCGCCTCCGCTCGGGCAGAGGAAGAGGAGGGAGGAGGGACTAGTCAAACCTGACCAGTGGGCCCGCTGGACCCACTGTCAGCGACCCAGCCCCGCCGACGAGTGTTTTAAGTGGAGGCGTATTTCGCAAAAATACATCTTCGCTAAACAGAAAGCGTAAGCCCCTCCGAAACGTTTTCTTTTTCTGTTTTATTTTTAAAAAACAGAACTTTGACTAAACTTTGACTGGCTATATCTTTTAAAATAAAACTCCAAATGAGTTGATTCTTTTTCCTACCTCTCTCAAATTTCATCTAGTTTATTTTAAGATTTATTTCAAAAATATTTAGGACAACTTTTTGTACTGTTTTTGAAATATATGTTATTTGAATATTTTTCAAAATAGGAAATGGAGAGAGAAGAAAACTTTCAAAAAAGGTTTTGGAGTGCACACTTCCTCTCCACAACCTGAAGGCAAGCATTCTGAATTCTGGCATAATACTTTCTTTTGGGTGTTGTTGATACGGTTACAACACCACCTTGGCTTGGGGCATACGTTATTTTATGTGACGATAAAATCATACGCATGAGTGCACAATGGAGATTCTTTCTTGTTAGAAATGGATATGCTGGTGATAGTGATCATCCTCGTGAGCTTCTCATGCAAACCGGAAGGAAGCCGGGAAAGTCGTGGTCTTGGGTAGACACGAGCTTGTCCCTAGTTCCTCGTTGAGACGAGTGTGTCCGGTATGGCATGATGAGGTACGATGAGTGGTAATTTCTGTCTGTTGGTTGAAGTATTTTGGTTATGCTAAGCATACAGGGAATACTTGGACCCACTAAGTCGGTCGTAGATCGAGTCTTGTTCCAGTAAACCCCACACTTGTTCGTACTACCACTTGTCCCTGCCGCAGGTAGGGTATGGTTCAGTAAGTTGTCAACCCCGCCCTAGCACACACCGTACAGAGAGGCCATGGTGGAAGATACCGGATGCATCCGGTAGGCATGCCACCTGGTCCGGGGGCATGGGTGTTTCCGGTTGGGACCGAGAGGGGGGCACCCCTTAGAGCGCGCGATATAAATTTGATCCCATGCTACGTCGAGATTGTAGCCTCCCCACCTAGAGTTTTGCTTGACAGGTGTCGTGGGTGATTCCAGACACCGGTAAGTTAAGCTGGTGTGTGCGGGTCAGGTGTGTTTTCAATTAAAAGACCGTAGGCGGAATTACTCCCGATGGGCTAAATAAATCCGTTACTCGTGGGTAAAGAGTACACCTTCTGCAGAGGTTAAATCTATTCGGATAGCCATGTCCATGGGTAAGGACTACAGTCTGAGATGGGTCTAGTGACGGTTTTCGGATGGAGAAACGGCTAAACCAGAGTATTGATTATGACCTATGACATATGAGGATTATGATTATTATAGTGACGGTCTTCGGATGGAGAAACGGCTAAACTAGATCTTTGATTATGACCTGTGACATATGAGGATTATGATTATTATAGTGACGGTCTTCGGATGGAGAAACGGCTAAACTAGATCATTGATAAAGACCTGTGACATATGAGGATTATGTTTATTATTATTGTGGACTAACCATTTACATTATTTGAATTATTGAGTATCCCTGGGACGGTGCTACCTCCTGGATACTCACTGCGATTATCCTCTTATAAGCCCTTTATGTGGTGTCGCCCAGACGCCCGACTGTGGCATGCTTGTTATTATTATTATTTATAAGCCCTTTATGTGGTGTCGCTCAGACGCCCGACTGTGGCATGCTTGTTATTCCTTTTATCTATAAGCCCTTTACGTGGTGTCGCTCAGACGCCCGACCGAGGCATGATTTATCTTATTATCCTTTCGAGGCGTCGCTTCAGACACTCGATCGGTGCATTCTATATTTCTACTCCCGTAATTGCATATTCATATTTTACCCGCATGCGTATATCATGGATTTCGTTTATTTCGTAACAGACGTTATGATCGTAAAATCTTTCGGAGCATGATCATCATCGTTATATTATACCCGTGTTCATAATGTTTGCGAGTACATTCAAACGTACTCACTGGCTTGTCCCTGGCTATTGTCTTGGCCAGATTTCTCGCATGGAGATAAGCATTGCGATGACAGCCCCGGAACCTACGCAATGATGATAGCAGCCTCGCGAAGATAGGACTTATCCTGGACAGCTGTTCTTGTGGGAAATGGAGTCCCATAGACGCAGATGAACCACAAACCGCTTCCGCCATCAACCACTAGAAACCAAGTGTTGTGCTCATAGGCCACAATGGTCTTGTACTGCATATTTTGTACTTTGCTTGGAATTTCTGTATCAAGTTGGTGCCTCATCAGCTAACAGTAATCCTGGGGCTGGTGAGCACAAGGGCCATTTTCTGGGAAATTAATATCCCGAAAATCCGGTCCTGACAGTGTTGCCTCTTCGCCTCCTTTTCTCCCTCTTGGGCGGTCTTCAACTCCTTCTCAAATTGATCAGGCAACCCTATTATGCGATCAGTGGTAGTATTAGCATAGTTTGTGTACATTGACTATTCCTCAATAGAGGAGAACGTTACCAGTGGACGACTTCTTCAAATTTTCCAGTTCGGTTGTAGCAGCATTTAACTGTGCCCGACACTGTTCCAGCTCTTGGGCGAGCAGGTCGTTCTTCTCGGTAAGAACCTGGCGATATAACGGTCCCCAAATCAGTTGTATCAACTGCTTTCAGTCTCGGGGGCTACTGGCTCATGGCTATCCTATTTCGGAAAAAGAAAACTTACCCGCACATCTGTTAAATACTGCTTCGTGGCTATACTAAGCCCGTTTTGAGCAGTTCGAATGTACGCATCGGCCGAGCTGAAGGCATTAAATGCCTCTTCCGAAAACTCCGGGTCTCGTAAAACATCCCTACAGCACCGATGATTCATGGCGCTCTCCACTTCCGAGTTGGTAACAGACATATTCTCCGAACCCTCGGCCGAAGGATAGTCCGGCACTGTTCCTATGTTGGCTCCCGCCTTTCCAACGGGGTCTAAATCCCGGGCGCGGGGAGTACGGCTGGCCGGACCCTCGGGTTTAGTCTGGTGAACTTTTTTCCTGGTGCCAAACAAGCATACAAGTTACAGTTGGATGTGACTGTTGAAGTATACCTTTAAATCCTTACCTCTTTGATGAGGGACCGATCGCGACTTCATCGACCTTCCTTTTAGAAGCCTTGCTCGACGCCGGAGCCGCCCCTGGAGTAGTATGACGTGCCGAACGTCTCCCCTGTGGAGTACGAGATAGTGCGATGGGTGAGGTAGTGCGAGGGAGCTCTTTCGAGAGAGGTTTTTCTCAAACGACTTACGTGGGAAGCAGGAAGAAGACCAGGGTAATCGGCGATAATGGCCACTTCCGTGCCATCGTAGCTCGCCTGGTAAAACATCCCTTCTGCGAGTACCATGAATATATCCGGATCTTCTTCGAACCCGGGATCCAGCTCCTGGTTGTGGTCCTCAGGCTGTGGGGCGGGGCTGTAAAACCCCTCGGTGATTCTTCGCCAATGCTGTTATAAGCGGATTAGAAATTTGTCAAAGGTAACCCGGGAAGCGAAATGAGTAAAGCAGAAGGATTGGGGCTTACCCAACTGGGAGGATTATACATAGAATATCCATCTCTGCGATTGATTCGAAGAAATTCCTCTTCCTCCCCTTTGAACAGCTCGGCCAGTATTTTGGCCAGAGCAGCGGGGGTGCCCGGACCTTTTCGACCACCGCAGGAGGCATCGTCCTCCCTGTTGTAGTGCCACATTGGGAGCCCTCTGTATTGAAGTGGCTGAACCCCTCGCGTGCTGGAGGTCGCCATTACCTCAACCATTGTTAATCCGGACCAGGCGAGCGTCTTTATCTCGCCCAAGAGTTGACGAACCTCCGCACTGTCATCCTCCTCAAGGCTCCGGGGGCGCCAACTGTGGCGTTTCTTTAGCGGAACGCTTGCAAATTCAGGGAGACCCTTTCGAACTGGATCGGGAAGCGCAACGTCCTCGATGTAGAACCACTCGGAAAGCCATTCTTTAGATGCCTTCCTTGGTGTGCCAGACGGGTATCCGGTATCGGCGATGCGCCACACTTCGGCTCCGCCCACTTCAAATATTGACCCCTCATGGTTGCGAGGGACAAGACAGAACAATTTTCTCCATAGTTCGAAATGGGCTTCAACACCCAGAAATAGCTCGCATAAAGCAACATAAGCTGCAATGTGCTGGATAGAGGCAGGAGTGAAGTTATGCAGCTGAAGGCCATAATACTCCAGAAGCCCTCGGACGAACGGGTGGACTGGAAATCCGACGCCTCTTATCAGATAGGGGACCAGGCACACTCGCTCCCCCCGGACGGATTGGGGGAGTCCTCCGCCTGAGTCACATCATTGAAGGAGACCAACCCTGCTCGGCCAGGGACCAGATCTGCGGGAGGAAGAAATCCCTGCATTTGCAGCTTTGCTAACTGACTATTATTCACAGAACACTTCTCCCACTTGCTTCTCTTTGGGCTGGAGCAGGAGGAAGAATTGGGAATGCTAGCCATGTTGGAATGGCTTCTCCTGGCAGTTTCTGGGGATTTTCTCGGTGCGATATCGCCTGGATCTAAGATCCAATTTCATTAAATAGGCGTTCTGCCTTGTGTGGACGAGGTGTTGTTTGCAAAAATGCCCTGACTTTCCGCATTCGCTCGACACATGGAAGACGAAGTTATTAGCGCGCAGAAGCCGAGGGGGACGATATTGAGTCAACGACCAGATACATTACTTAAAGAAGGGAACCCACCATGCAATGCCGAAGACAATCCGAGCGCCGAACATATCATCATTGAAGCCTGGTTCGGGGGCTACTGAGGGAGTCCGGGACTAAGGGGTCCTCGGGGGTCTGGCCTGTTATCCATGGGCCGGACTGATGGGCTGTGAAGACACGAAGACCGAAGACTATACCCGTGTCCGGATTGGGGTCTCCTTAGCGTGGGAGGCAAGCAAAGCGACCGGCTATGAAGATTCCCTCTTATGTAACCGACCTCATGTAACCCTAGATCTCTCCGGTGTCTATATAAACCGGAGAGCATAGTCCGGATAGGGCAGATTCATTACCATATACTCATATGCTAGACTTCTAGGGTTTAGCCATTACGATCTCGTGGTAGATCAAATCTTGTAACACTCATATTCATCAAGATCAATCAAGCAGGAAGTAGGGTATTACCTCCATAGAGAGGGCCCGAACCTGGGTAAACATCGTGTCCCCCGTCTCCTGTTACCATCAATCCTAGACGCACAGTTCGGGACCCCCTACCCGAGATCCGCCGGTTTTGACACCGACAATGGGCTTCCTCTAAATGCCATAGGTCTTTGTGAGCAAGCGAGTTGGATGCACACCCACTTAGTTTCTTTTGTTGAGCTTTCGTACACTTATAGCTCTACTGCATCCGTTGCATGACAATCCCTACTCACTCACATTGATATCTATTGATGGGCATCTCCATAGCCCGTCGATACGCCTAGTTGATGTGAGACTATCTTTCCCTTTTTGTCTTCTCCACAACCACCATTCTATTCCACATATAGTGCTATGTCAATGGCTCACGCTCATGTATTGCGTGAAGATTGAAAAAGTTTGAGAACATCAAAAGTATGAAACAATTGCTTGGCTTGTCATCGGGGTTGTGCATGATTAAATACTTTGTGTGATGAAGATAGAGCATAGCCAGACTATATGATTTTGTAGCGATAACTTTCTTTGGCCATGTTATTTTGAGAAGACATGATTGCTTTGAAGGAAATATGCCCTAGAGGCAATAATAAAGTTATTATTTATTTCCTCATATCATGATAAATGTTTATTATTCATGCTAGAATTGTATTAACCTGAAACATAATACTTGTGTGAATACATAGACAAACAGAGTGTCACTAGTATGCCTCTACTTGACTAGCTCGTTGATCAAAGATGGTTATGTTTCCTAGCCATAGACATGAGTTTTCATTTGATTAACGGGATCACATCATTAGGAGAATGATGTGATTGACTTGACCCATTCCGTCAGCTTAGCACTTGATCGTTTAGTATTCTGCTATTGCTTTCTTCATGACTTATGCATGTTCCTATGACTATGAGATTATGCAACTCCCGTTTATCGGAGGAACACTTTGTGTGCTACCAAACGTCACAACATAACTGGGTGATTATAAAGGTACTCTACAGGTGTCTCCAAAGGTACTTGTTGGGTTGGCGTATTTCGAGATTAGGATTTGTCACTCTGATTGTCGGAGAGGTATCTCTAGGCCCACTCGGTAATGCACATCACTATAAGCCTTGCAAGCAATGTGACTAATGATTTAGTTGCGGGATGATGTATTATGGATCGAGTAAAGAGACTTGCCGGTAACGAGATTGAACTAGGTATTGAGATACCAACGATCGAATCTCGGGCAAGTAACATACCGATGACAAAGGGAACAACGTATGTTGTTATGCGGTTTGACCGATAAAGATCTTCGTAGAATATGTAGGAACCAATATGAGCATCCAGGTTCCGCTATTAGTTATTGACCGGAGACGTGTCTCGTTCATGTCTACATAGTTCTCGAACCTGTAGGGTCCGCACGCTTAAAGTTAGATGACGATCGGTATTATGAGTTTTGTGTTTTGATGTACCGAAGGTAGTTCGGAGTCCCGGATATGATCATGGACATGACGAGGAGTCTCGAAATGGTTGAGAAATAAAGATTGATATATTGGAAGCCTATATTTAGATATCGAAAGTATTCCGGGTGAAATCGGGATTTTACTAGAGTACAAGGGGTTACCGGAACCCCCCCCCCCCGGGGGGGGAAGTAACGGGCCTATTGGGCCTTAGTGGAGAAGAGAGAGGGCATCCAGGAGGTGGCGCGGCCCCCCTTGCCCCAGTCCGAATTGGACAAGGGAAGGGGGTGGCAGCCCCCCTCTCCTTCCTTCTCTCCACCTCCTCCTTCCCCCCTTCTCCTACTCCTACTAGGAAAGGAGGAGTCCTTCTCCCGGTGGGAGTAGGACTCCCCCCTTGCCGCGCCCTCCCTGGCCGGCGCCTCCCCCCCTTGCTCCTTTATATATGGGGACGGGGGCACCTCTAGATGCTCAAGTTGATCTGTTGATCTATTCCAGCTGTGTGCGGTGCCCCCCTCCACCATATTCCACCTCGGTCATATCGTAGCAGTGCTTAGGCGAAGCCCTGCGTCGGTAGCAACATCATCACTGTCACCACGCCATCGTGCTGAAGGAACTCTCCCGGGAAGCTCTGCTGGATCGGAGTTCACGGGACGTCATCGAGCTGAACGTGTGCTGAACTCAGAGGTGCCGTACGTTCAGTACTTGGATCGGTCGGATCGTGAAGACGTACGACTACATCAACCGCATTGTGCTAACGCTTCCGCTTTCGGTCTACGAGGGTACGCGGACAACACTCTCCCCTCTCGTTGCTATGCATCACCATGATCCTGTGTGTGCGTAGGAATTTTTTTGAAATTACTACGTTCCCCAACAGTGGCATCCGAGCCTGGTTTTATGCGTAGATGTTATATGCACAAGTAGAACACAAGTGAGTTGAGGGCGATACAAGTCATACTGCTTACTAGCATGTCATACTTTGGTTCGACGGTATTGTTGGATGAAGCGGCCCGGACCGACATTACGCGTACGCTTACGCGAGACTGGTTCTACCGACGTGCTTTGCACATAGGTGGCTGGCGGGTGTCAGTTTCTCCAACTTTAGTTGAACCGAGTGTGGCTACGCCCGGTCCTTGAGAAGGTTAAAACAGCACTAACTTGACGAACTATCGTTGTGGTTTTGATGCGTAGGTAAGAACGGTTCTTGCTCAGCCCGTAGCAGCCACGTAAAACTTGCAACAACAAAGTAGAGGACGTCTAACTTGTTTTTGCAGGGCATGTTGTGATGTGATATGGTCAAGACATGATGCTATATTTTATTGTATGAGATTATCATGTTTTGTAACCGAGTTATCGGCAACTGGCAGGAGCCATATGGTTGTCGCTTTATTGTATGCAATGCAATCGCCCTGTAATGCTTTACTTTATCACTAAGCGGTAGCGATAGTGGTAGAAGCATAAGTTGGCGAGACGACAACGATGCTATGATAGAGATCAAGGTGTCGCGTCGATGACGATGGTGATCATGACGGTGCTTCGGAGATGGAGATCACAAGCACAAGATGATGATGGCCATATCATATCACTTATATTGATTGCATGTGATGTTTATCTTTTATGCATCTTATCTTGCTTTGATTGACAGTAGCATTATAAGATGATCTCTCACTAAATTTCAAGATAAAAGTGTTCTCCTTGAGTATGCACCGTTGCGAAAGTTCTTCGTGCTGAGACACCACGTGATGATCGGGTGTGATAAGCTCTACGTTCAAATACAACGGGTGCAAAACAGTTGCACACGCGGAATACTCAGGTTAAACTTGACGAGCCTAGCATATGCACATATGGCCTCAGAACACTGAGACTGAAAGGCCGAGCGTGAATCATATAGTAGATATGATCAACATAGTGATGTTCACCATTGAAAACTACTCCATCTCACGTGATGATCGGACATGGTTTAGTTGATTTGGATCATGTGATCACGTAGATGATTAGAGGGACGTCTATCTAAGTGGGAGTTCTTAAGTAATATGATTAATTGAACTTAAATTTATCATGAACTTAGTACCTGATAGTATCTTGATTGTCTATGTTGTTGTAGATAGATGGCCCGTGCTGTTGTTCCGTTGAATTATAATGTGTTCCTTGAGAAAGCAAAGTTGAAAGATGATGGTAGCAATTACACGGATTGGGTCCGTAACTTGAGGATTATCCTCATTGCTGCACAGAAGAATTACGTCCTGGAAGCACCGCTAGGTGCCAGGCCTGCTGCAGGCGCAACACCAGATGTTATGAACGTCTGGCAGAGCAAAGCTGATGACTACTCGATAGTCAAGTGTGCCATGCTTTACGGCTTAGAACCGGGACTTCAACGACATTTTGAACGTCATGGAGCATATGAGATGTTCCAGGAGTTGAAGTTAATATTTCAAGCAAATGCTCGGATTGAGAGATATGAAGTATCCAATAAGTTCTATAGATGCAAGATGGAGGAGAATAGTTCTGTCAGTGAGCATATACTCTGAATGTCTGGGTATAACAATCACTTGATTCAACTGGGAGTTAATCTTCCAGATGATAGCGTCATTGACAGAATTCTTCAATCACTGCCACCAAGCTACAAGAACTTCGTGATGAACTATAACATGCAAGGGATGGATAAGACAATTCCCGAGCTCTTCGCAATGCTAAAGGTTGCGGAGGTAGAAATCAAGAAGGAGCATCAAGTGTTGATGGTCAACAAGACCACCAGTTTCAAGAAAAAGGGCATAGGGAAGAAGAAAGGGAACTTCAAGAAGAATAGCAAACAAGTTGCTGCTCAGGAGAAGAAACCCAAGTCTGGACCTAAGCCTGACACTGAGTGCTTCTACTGCAAACAGACTGGTCACTAGAAGCGGAACTACCCCAAGTATTTGGCGGATAAGAAGGATGGCAAGGTGAACAAAGGTATATGTGATATACATGTTATTGATGTGTACCTTACTAATGCTCGCAGTAGCACCTGGGTATTTGATACTGGTTCTGTTGCTAATATTTGCAACTCGAAACAGGGACTACGGATTAAGTGAAGATTGGCTAAGGACGAGGTGACGATGCGCGTGGGAAATGGTTCCAAAAGTCGATGTGATCGCGGTCGGCACGCTACCTCTACATCTACCTTCGGGATTAGTTTTAGACTTGAATAATTGTTATTTGGTGCCAGCGTTGAGCATGAACACTGGATCTTGTTTGATGCGAGACAGTTATTCATTTAAATCAGAGGATAATGGTTGTTCTATTTATATGAGTAATATCTTTTATGGTCATGCACCCTTGAGGAGTGGTCTATTTATATTAAATCTCTATAGTAGTGATACACATATTCATAATATTGAGGCCAAAAGATGTAGAGTTGATAATGATAGTGCAACTTATTTGTGGCACTGCCGTTTAGGTCATATTGGTGTAAAGCGCATGAAGAAACTCCATTCCGATGGACTTTTGGAATCACTTGATTATGAATCACTTGGTACTTGCGAACCATGCCTCATGGGCAAGATGACTAAAACGCCGTTCTCCGGAACTATGGAGCGAGCAACAGATTTGTTGGAAATCATACATACATATGTATGTGGTCCGATGAATGTTGAGGCTCGCGGCGGGTATCGTTATTTTCTCACCTTCACAGATGATTTAAGCAGATATGGGTATATCTACTTAATGAAACATAAGTCTGAAACATTTCGAAAGTTCAAAGAATTTCAGAGTGAAGTTGAAAATCATCGTAACAAGAAAAATAAAGTTTCTACGATCTGATCATGGAGGAGAATATTTGAGTTACGAGTTTGGTCTTCATTTGAAACAATGCGGAATAGTTTCGCAACTCACGCCACCCGGAACACCACAGCGTAATGGTGTGTCCGAATGTCGTAATCGTACATTACTAGATATGGTGCGATCTATGATGTCTCTTACTGATTTACCGCTATCATTTTGGGGTTATGCTTTAGAGATGGCTGCATTCATGTTAAATAGGGCACCATCGAAAACCGGTTAGACGATGCCTTATGAACAGTGGTTTGGCGAGAAACCAAAGTTGTCGTTTCTTAAAGTTTGGGGCTGCAATGCTTATGTGAAAAAGCTTCAACCTGATAAGCTCGAACCCAAATCAGAGAAATGTATCTTCATAGGATACCCAAAGGAAACTATTGGGTACACCTTCTATCACAGATCTGAAGGCAAGACTTTTGTTGCTAAATTTGGATCCTTTCTAGAGAAGGAGTTTCTCTCGAAAGAAGTGAGTGGGAGGAAAGTAGAACTTGATGAGGTAACTGTACCTGCTCCCTTATTGGAAAGTAGTTCATCACAGAAACCGGTTCCTGTGACATCTACACCAATTAGTGAGGAAGCTAATGATATTGATCATGAAACTTCAGATCAAGTTACTACTGAACCTCGTAGGTCAACCAGATTAAGATCCGCACCAGAGTGGTACGGTAATCCTATTTTGGAGGTCATGTTACTAGACCATGACGAACCTACGAACTATGAAGAATCGATGGTGAGCCCAGATTCCGCGAAATGGCTTGAGGCCATGAAATCTGAGATGGGATCCATGTATGAGAACAAAGTGTGGACTTTGGTTGACTTGCCCGATGATCGGCAAGCCATTGAGAATAAATGGATCTTCAAGAAGAAGACTGACACTGACGGTAATGTTACTGTCCATAAAGCTCAACTTGTTGCAAAAGGTTTTTGACAAGTTCAAGGGATTGACTACAATGAGACTTTCTCACCCGTAGCGATGCTTAAGTTTGTCCGAATCATGTTAGCAATTGCCGCATTCTATGATTATGAAATTTGGCAAATGGATGTCAAAACTGCATTCCTGAATGGATTTCTGGAAGAAGAGTTGTATATGATGCAACCGGAAGGTTTTGTCGATCCAAAGGGAGCTAACAAAGTGTGCAAGCTCCAGCGATCCATTTATGGACTGGTGCAAGCCTCTCGGAGTTGGAATAAACGTTTTGATAGTGTGATCAAAGCATATGGATTTATACAGACTTTTGGAGAAGCCTGTATTTACAAGAAAGTGAGTGGGAGCTCTGTAGCATTTCTGATATTATATGTGGATGACATATTGTTGATCGGAAATGATATAGAATTTCTGGATAGCATAAAGGGATATTT
Source organism: Aegilops tauschii subsp. strangulata (assembly GCF_002575655.3). Taxonomy (NCBI): domain Eukaryota; kingdom Viridiplantae; phylum Streptophyta; class Magnoliopsida; order Poales; family Poaceae; genus Aegilops; species Aegilops tauschii. The sequence continues at coordinate 382,714,313 of NC_053037.3, read as the reverse complement.
GACCAAGAGTTTTTCAATGAAGGACCTCGGTGAAGCTGCTTATATAATGGGCATCAAGATCTATAGAGATAGATCAAGCTGCTTAATTGGACTTTCACAAAGCACATACCTTGATAAAGTTTTGAAGAAGTTCAAAATGGATCAGGCAAAGAAAGGGTTCTTGCCTGTGTTGCAAGGTGTGAAGTTGAGTCAAACTCAATGCCCGACCACTGCAGAAGATAGAGAGAAAATGAAAGATGTTCCCTATGCTTCAGCCATAGGCTCTATCATGTATGCAATGATGTGTACCAGACCTGATGTGTGCCTTGCTATAAGTTTAGCAGGGAGGTACCAAAGTAATCCAGGAGTGGATCACTGGACAGCGGTTAAGAACATCCTGAAATACCTGAAAAGGACTAAGGATATGTTTCTCGTTTATGGAGGTGACAAAGAGCTAGTCGTAAAGGTTCACGTCCATGCAAGCTTTGACACTGATCCGGATGATTCTAAATCACAAACCGGATACGTGTTTACATTGAACGGTGGAGCTGTCAGTTGGTGCAGTTCTAAACAAAGCGTTGTGGCGGGATCTACGTGTGAAGCGGAGTACATAGCTGCTTTGGAAGCAGCAAATGAAGGAGTCTGGATGAAGGAGTTCATATCCGATCTAGGTGTCATACCTAGTGCATCGGGTCCAATGAAAATCTTTTGTGACAATACTGGTGCAATTGCCTTGGCAAAGGAATCCAGATTTCACAAGAGGACCAAGAACATCAAGAGATGCTTCAACTCCATCCGGGATCAAGTCCAGGTGGGAGACATACAAATTTGCAAGATACATACGGATCTGAATGTTGCAGACCCGTTGACTAAGCCTCTTCCACGAGCAAAACATGATCAGCACCAAGGCTCCATGGGTGTTAGAATCATTACTGTGTAATCTAGATTATTGACTCTAGTGCAAGTGGGAGACTGAAGGAAATATGCCCTAGAGGCAATAATACAGTTATTATTTATTTCCGCATATCATGATAAATGTTTATTATTCATGCTAGAATTGTATTAACCGGAAACATAATACTTGTGTGAATACATAGACAAACAGAGTGTCACTAGTATGCCTCTACTTGACTAGCTCATTGATCAAAGATGGTTATGTTTCCTAGCCATAGACATGAGTTGTCATTTGATTAACGGGATCACATCATTAGGAGAATGATGTGATTGACTTGAACCATTCCGTTAGCTTAGCACTTGATCGTTTAGTATTCTGCTATTGCTTTCTTCATGACTTATACATGTTCCTATGACTATGAGATTATGCAACTCCCGTTTACCGGAGGAACACTTTGTGTGCTACCAAACGTCACAATGTAACTGGGTGATTATAAAGGTACTCTACAGGTGTCTCCAAAGGTACTTGTTGGGTTGGCGTATTTCGAGATTAGAATTTGTCACTCCGATTGTCGGAGAGGTATCTCTGGGCCCACTCGGTAATGCACATCACTATAAGCCTTGCAAGAAATGTGACTAATGAGTTAGTTGCGGGATGATGTATTATGGAACGAGTAAAGAGACTTTCCGGTAACGAGACTGAACTAGGTATTGAGATACCAACGATCGAATCTCGGGCAAGTAACATACCGATGACAAAGGGAACAACGTATGTTGTTATGCGGTTTGACCGATAAAGATCTTCGTAGAATATGTAGGAACCAATATGAGCATCCAGGTTCCGCTATTGGTTATTGACCGGAGACGTGTCTCGGTCATGTCTACATAGTTCTCGAACCCGTAGGGTCCGCACGCTTAAAGTTAGATGACGATCGGTATTATGAGTTTTGTGTTTTGATGTACAGAAGGTAGTTCGGAGTCCCGGATATGATCACAGACATGACGAGGAGTCCCGAAATGGTTGAGACATAAAGATTGATACATTGGAAGCCTATATTTGGATATTGGAAGTGTTCCGGATGAAATCGGGATTTTACCGGAGTACCGGGGGTTACCGGAACCCCCCCCCCCCCCCGGAAGTAATGGGCCTATTGGGCCTTAGTGGAGAAGACAGAGGGCAGCCAGGAGGTGGCGCGCGGCCCCCCTTGCCCCAGTCCAAATTGGACAAGGGAAGGGGGCGGCGGCCCCCCTCTCCTTCCTTCTCTCCACCTCCTCCTTCCCCCCTTCTCCTACTCCTACTAGGAAAGGAGGAGTCCTGCTCCCGGTGGGAGTAGGAATCCCCCTTGGTGCGCCCTCCCTAGCCGACCGCCTCTCCCCCGTTGCTCCTTTATATACGGGGGCAGGGGGCACCTCTAGATGCTCAAGTTGATCTGGTGATCTATTCCAGCCGTGTGCGGTGCCCCCGTCCACCATATTCCACCTCGGTCATATCGTAGCGGTGCATAGGCGAAGCCCTGCGTCGGTAGCAACATCATCATCGTCACCACGCCGTCGTGCTGACGGAACTCTCCCATGAAGCTCTGCTGGATCGGAGTTCGCGGGACGTCAACGAGCTGAATGTGTGCTGAACTTGGAGGTGCCGTACGTTCGGTACTTGGATCGGTCGGATCGTGATGATGATGATGTTGTGCTACGACTACATCAACCGTGTTGTGCTAATGCTTCCGCTTTCGGTCTACGAGGGTACATGGACAACACTCTCCTCTCTCGTTGCTATGCATCACCATGATCCTGTGTGTGCGTAGGAATTTTTTTAAATTACTACGTTCCCCAACATGCTTTGTTAGTATGCTCGAAGTATTATTATTTTCATGTCAATATTAAACTTTTGTCTTGAATCTTTCATATCTGAACATTCATGCCACAATAAAGGAAATTACATTGAGAAATATGCTAGGTAGAATTCCACATCAAAAGTTCTGTTTTTATCATTTACCTACTCGAGGACGAGCAGGAATTAAGCTTGCGGATGCTTGATACGTCTCCAACGTATCTATAATTTTTGATTGTTCCATGCTATTATATTATATGTTTTGGATGTTTAATGGGCTTTACTAAGCACTTTTCTATTATTTTTGGTACTAACCTATTAACCGAAGGCCCAGTGCAAATTGCTGTTTTTTTGCCTATTTCAGTGTTTCGCATAAAAGGAATATCAAACAGAGTCCAAACAGAATGAAACCTTCGGGAGATTTATTTTTGGAACAAACGTGATCCAGAGGACTTGGAGTGGACGTCAAGAAAGAAGCGAGAAGGCCACGAGGCAGGGAGGTGCGCCTGCCCCTCCTGGGCGCGCCCCCCACCCTCGTGGGCCCCTCGCAGCTCCACCGACCTACTTCTTCCTCCTATATATACCCATATACCCCAAAAACGTCCAGGAGCACCACGAAACCCTATTTCCACCGCTGCAACCTTCTGTACCATGAGATCCCATCTTGGGGCCTTTTCCGGCGCTCTGCCGGAGAGGGAATCGATCACAGAGGGCTTCTACATCAACACCATAGCCTCTCCGATGATGTGTGAGTAGTTTACCACAGACCTTTGGGTCCATAGTTATTAGCTAGATGGCTTCTTCTCTCTCTTTGGATCTCAATACAAAGTTCTCCTCGATCTTCTTGGAGATCTATTCGATGTAATTATTTTTGCGGTGTGTTTGTCGAGATCCGATGAATTGTGGGTTTATGATCAAGATTATCTATGAACAATATGTGAATCTCCTCTGAATTCTTTTATGTATGATTGGTTATCTTTTCAAGTCTCTTCGAATTATCAGTTTGGTTTGGCCTACTAGATTGATCTTTCTTGCAATGGGAGAAGTGCTTAGCTTTGGGTTCAATCTTGCGGTGTCCTTTCCCAGTGACAGCAGAGGCAGCAAGGCACGTATTGTATTGTTGCCATCGAGGATAAAAAGATGGGGTCTATATCATATTGCTTGAGTTTATCCCTCTACATCATGTCATCTTGCCTAATGCATTACTCTGTTCTTATGAACTTAATACTCTAGATGCATGCTGGATAGCGGTCGATGTGTGGAGTAATAGTAGTAGGTGCAGAATCATTTCGGTCTACTTGTCGTGGACGTGATGCCTATATACATGATCATGCCTAGATATTCTCATAATTATGCACTTTTCTATCAATTGCTCGACGGTTATTTGTTCACCCACCGTAATACTTATGCTATCTTGAGAGAAGCCACTAGTGAAACCTATGGCCCCCGGGTCTATTTTCCATCATATAAGTTTCCAATCTATTTTTACTTTGCAATCTTTACTTTCAGTCTTTATCATAAAATACCAAAAATATTTATCTTATTATCTCTATCAGATCTCACTTTTGCAAGTGGCCGTGAAGGGATTGACAACCCCTTTATCGCATTGGTTGCAAGGTTCTTATTTATTTGTGCAGGTATAAGGCGACTTGTGTGTAACCTCCTACTGGATTGATACCTTGGTTCTCAAAAACTGAGGGAAATACTTACGCTACTTTGCTGCATCACCCTTTCCTCTTCAAGGGAAAAACCAACGTAAGCTCAAGAGGTAGCAGCCGCCGTACTTCAACCATCGCCCACACTCCTCCAGCATCGACCTTATAGTAAAATTGTAGTAGCCGAGGCATTTGAACCATTTCCCTCCCTCGTCCACCACCATCTCCACCCACCATTACTACAATTTTCAGTAGCCGCGGCGTATCCTCAAACACCACCCCTCTCCACAATCCCCCACCCGCCCCCCGCCCCCCTCGAACCCTAGCTCGCGGCCGCCGCTGGCGCCGCCGCCAACCCCTGCCGGTCTGGCCGTTCCTCCTAGCTTAGATAATAAAGTTCAGGTTACCCAGCGATTACCATACCGTCGCCCCACTCCCTTGAGTTTTTAGACGAGGCCTGCGGTGTCCCTCCCCGCCAGATCCACATCCCCTGCTCCAGAATGTCGCAGCCTAAGCTCGACTACATATCCCGGGGAGCCCGACGAGCGTTCGGCCAAGAAGAGGTTTATCATGGCCTCTCTGGCAGACGTTGGCGAGGTGGTCGTCATTCGCCCCGACCTGTCGATCCCGGAGCAACACGTAGCCGTGGAAGCCGGCGAAGACGTTGACTATGTTGCCATGCCGAAGGCTTCATGTCAGCGGGCTAGCGTATTACTGTATCTTGGGAAAGCTGGCTATGATATCAAGCTCGTCCACACCAACGGCTTCACGCGGGCCATGTCACAGGTTAAGTGGTCCATCCCCAACCCCTCTGGTTTAACCGCCGTCGATCTCTTCGACGGCCCTGCCGCTGATCTCCTCCGCCAAGCGGTCAAGGATTTGTGAGCTTTATACGCCATCGAGCCCATTTTGTCATTTCTGAAGGACATGTTCTACGGCGGCGGCTTGGGATCCTCAATTGCCAAGTCAGATCTCATTGACCACGACCACGAGGAGGGCACCCATGAAGGCTCTTCGAAGGTAAAATAGCCCATCTGTGACATTAGAGAGCGCACCATGGGTCTATGCTCTTCCAACTGGAAGGATCCCGTCCATGAAATGTGAGGCAACATTCTATCAGCAAATCTTACCTTTTCTAGCTTGCCAACCCGTACCCTTTGTTGTAGTAGCATTTGCCGTGCGGTGTTTTAACTGTGCCGTGTTTAATTATTTCAGTTATGCAAAAATGTATTGTTCAATAGGTCTATGTGATGTTTAAGTATGAATTGTCCACTTCAGTTTCACGAATGGCTATATTTGGTTGTTTATAGTGAGTAGATGCCTTGTATATCTGTATTTGGTTGTTAGGTTGGTTGGAGTGAGCATTTTTCCAGTTATCGAGCAGATGCCTTGTTTATCTATATTTGGTTCTTAGTTTGGTTGCAGTGAGCATTTGTCCAGTTATCAAGCAGATGCCTTGTTTATCTGTATTTGGTTGTTAGGTTGCTTTTTTTAGCATTGTCCAGTTATCAAGCAGATGCCTTGTTTATCTGTATTTGGTTGTTAGGTTGCTTTTTTTAGCATTTGTCCAGTTATCAAGCAGATGCCTTGTTTATCTTTATCTGGTTGTTAGGTTGGTTGCAGTGAGCATTTGTCCAGTTTTCAAGCATATGCCATGTTTATCTGTATTTGCTTGTTAGGTTGGTTTTAGTGAGACTCTGTCCAGTTTTCAATGGCTATATTTAGTTGTTATACTGGTCATTTATGCCTTGTTTATTTTAGTCATTCACAATGTGTTGGTCATTATTTGCAAGTCGGAACTGTGCCGCTCGACTACATCAATACCAGTTTGAACGGCTATATTTGGTTCCAGTTATTCCTGGTGTAGTTAACACATGCCCTTTATTTCAGTTTTACACATTTATCCAGTGTGATGTTTAAGCATTACCTACGTTCTATTCATTTTCAACAATACCAGTTTGAATTGCAATATTTGATGGTTGTTAAGCCTGCTGTCGGTAACATTGCCTTCCATTTTATATCTGCTTTAACAGCATGCTGAAACCAACACATTCAAGCTATCATTCGGAGATGATGTTGTTTACCTTTGCAATATTTGTTTGATGTTAAGGTTGCTGTACTTATCATGCCTTTCCACTACTTATGTAGGACAACAACTGGAGTGGCCACCATTTTCCGCCGAGGTTAGCTTCATCCCTCAGCTTGTACTTCCCCCGTCGTTCCATAATGTAGTGCATATAGATCCAGGCCTGGACACTAGTTAGCTTCTAATAGTGACTTGTTGCTTGTAGGTACATATGCCCTTGGCAAGGATCCATGCATCGACCCTTTTTGCGTATGGGGCAATGAGATATTGATGAACAAGCATCAAGTGAGGAAACTGATAAGGATTATTAGCAAAAAGATACGAATGGTGGCAAGCAAATTATTTATTTATGCTCTATCCAACACAACAGTGAGCTGTAGGATGGTAACTACAAACTCTGCAGCCTTCTCTTTTTATTGCCCATAATGAGTTGTTAGACAACAATGTTTGAACCTTTTTCGTTCCCAGTGGTTCCCGAAGCAGTTCACTCAAGATTACCTCGCAAAGTACATGATTGGTGGACACGCAATGAAGGTTAAAGTATTTCATCCAGACTACAATGAGCATCGAGAAGTCCTAATGAAGACAGTGAAGGATGGATGGGCAGCCATCACAAGGGGTTGGCCTAGAGTCGTGCATGCATTACGCATGGAGGAGGGCACAATATGGGCATTCCGCTTCACCTTCTCCAGCAACCAAAATGTCTTTCGCCTCTCTCTTTACAATCTTTAGTACAACTGTGGTTCATCATTCTTTACTTGGTGCTTCTGTAGTTCTTCAGTATATGTACCTGTGCATCGAATTATGCATTCGTGGTTGAACCTATATTTGTAATAAACATGGTTGGATATGAAATAAGTGATTGCCTACTTTCAAATTCAAAACATGTGATTTTTAAATTAGGGATTAATTAAGGATTACACTGCACACGTTTTGCGAAAGCGAAACGTCTGCGATATATGTGGAGATCAGAAATGTTTCTAGGACCCACCATGTGTGCGATCAATCTCCACTGCACACACGACTTTCTCTTGAAAACTGTTTCCGTTAGGCCACCTTGCGCAAACGTTTACCACATAAAAACTGTGTGTGATGGACAGCCTTTGCCACACGGTTTCTTCTACGCACCGTGTGTGATGCATTCAATAACGCAAACGATAAAATTATTAATATCGTGTGCAATGGCAATGCTATCACAAACGATTTAACGGGAAAAATTGTGTGTGATGTACCTGTAAACGGAAATGTTTTCCTTGGAGCGACTGTGTGGGATGTACATACGAACGGAAACGTTTAGCGGGGACTGACTATGTGGGATGTACTTGCGACCGGAAACAATTTCTCCTGTATAATTGTATTTTTTAGCCCTACTATACGTATTTCCGTATTGAGCGCTCGCCAGTCACACACGACCTCATTTTGCCGAGCGTGTGTGCCAGGAGGGCATATCCCCAATGGTTTCTGGGTCGTGTGGGAAGGACCCCCCCTATCGCCCACACTCACTTGGCGACGGTTCCAAATGTCATCACGGAAAGGGGTTAAAAACCGTTTGTATAGCACCGACGCACACCAGTGCCAAAAGCATATGGGGATGTGGAACATTATGGTTGGACCACGGAGGAAGAAGAAGACTATGAGCCAAAGGGGAAGGAGGAGACAAGCTCCGATGAAGAGGACGATCCACTACCCCAACCTGGCGATACGCATGTGGAGTTCAAGAAGTCAAGCCTCCCTAAGGTCCAATCTTTCCCACCACGTTTTCGCAGGACAGCAAGTCGGAATTAAGCAAAAATATAATGAAACTCGAGCTCGAGAACAAGGATTTGAGGGAGGAAAATTTTAGCCTCAGACGCAAAGCTAGAGAAGAAGAGTGCAACAACTCCATCATCATGACCTCCGAAGAAAGAGACATAAATACATGGGTATGGGCACTCCCCTTGGCAACTGCCAAGCTTGGGGGGGTGCCCTGGTATCGTATCATCACCACATCTCTATATTTATCGTTTTCCTTAGTTCAATCCTTTTGGTTATATCTTGATCTAGTAGAATAAAGTTTTTAGTATGATCTAGCTTTGAGTTTTCACTACAAAAAAATACACTTCCGTGATGATACGTGTTTGTCATAGTAGGAAACACTTGTCGGCTCATCGTTGGGACAGATGTCATCCACTCATTGGACAGAAGGCGCCTATGATACGTCGACACGTGGCACGGCCCATCAAGTTTAAATGGGCCGGCCCAACTAAAGGCCCACAAGATTTTGCGGACCATAATGGGCCGGCCCAGCTAAAGGCCCACGAGATTTTGCGGACCATAATGGCTGGCCCAGCTAAAGGCCCACAAGATTTCACGGGCCATAATGGGCCAGCCCAGGTAAAGGCCCACAAGATTTTTGTGTGCCATAATGGGCCGTCCCAGGTAAAGGCCCACAAAATTCTTGCGGATCATAATGGGCCGGCCCAGCTAAAGGCCCACGAGATTTCGCCGACACTAATGGGCCGGCCTAGCTATAGGCCCACAAGATTTTGAGGACCCTAGTAGGCCGGCCCATTAACTGGCTACCATGTTTTGGGCCAAATGCCGGCCCATATTTGATCCGGTCCATTAATGGCCTACCACGTTCCGGGCCTAATAATGGCCCATATGAGATCCGGCCCGTTAAAAGCCTCCCACGTTCTGGGCCAAATCACGGCCCAGATCAGGTCCGGCCCTTTAAGAGGCTTTGGCCTCAATTATGGCCCATATCAGATTGGGCCCGTTAACTGGGCGCTATGCTTTTGGGCCCACTTGCTAAAGGCCCATTTAGTAATTCGGCCAGATATTAGTTTCGGCCTGTTAAGGGCCGGTTTAACATTTCGGCCCTATATTAATTTCGGCCTGTTAAAAGCCCGTCATATTGTTGGGCCTAACTGCGGCCCGGTTTGCATCCGGCCTGCTCGCAGCCGATATCTGATTGGGCCAAACAAGGACCGAGACAATTTTGGCCTGTTAAAAGCCCGTGATTTGATTCGCACAATCATGGGCCGGGGTCCATTTCGGGCTGCTGCCGGCCCGTGAGCTGTTCGGCACGTTTCAGGCCCAACCTACTTCTCAGCCTCCTAAAAGCCCATTGAGTTTTCTTGCGAAAAGAGGGCCGGGGGTTACTCGGCCTATTAAAGGCCCGAATCTACTAGTGGGCCAGTTTGACGAGGCCCATGATGCCGATCATACATCGTGATTGCATGATGGCCCGATTATGTACCGTAAATTTACGGTTTGGCCGGTTTACTGCGAAGACACGATATATATATAGTAAAATAACTGCAGCATCGTGAATAAGAAAAAACCTAGACTATACAATAAAGAAATTACGGCATATTACATCCACTGGGCATCAAAGTTCGCCACTATGATAATAAAGCACAAGCAGACAGCAGATTACATACACTGGGCATCAAAGATCGCCACCAGTGCAAATAAACACGCCGACAAAATAATATACAAAACCGACAGCACTTCAATAGAGTTCAAGAAAGGTTAGCCCTGCTGGCGAGCTGCAGCGCAAGCACCTGAGCAAGATGATGACACTGCGCTTGTTCAACACTTATATCTTCCTCACTCTAAAAGATAAACAAGCAGACAGATGACAGGTTTTGCACATAAAAGTATCAGTGCTCACAATTCATCACATTTCTTACTGACGAATAAAGTGACACAGTTTAAAATTGCATTAACACAATATGGTATTGTTCAGGTCAAGACATGGCAGGAAATGACATTGTGAAGGAGTTGGCAGCTTCACGACACCACTGGATTACAGATCAAGAACTCATAAGTATCAATGGTTAGTGTGCTGTCAATTTATCCCATTTCAGATTGGCAAATAAAGAGACGGTTTAAATAATAGTAGAATGATATGACATTGTTCATAGTTAAGACATTGCAGAATATGACATTGTGTTGTAGTGGGTAGGTTCACCACACCACTGGATTACGGATGAAGAACAGAAGCATACATGTAGTGCAAAAGAAGATCACTTGCTCTGTATAGTTTAATTTACATGGTATGAAGAAGGAACTTGGTTGTACAACTGAAAACTTAAATTGAGAAGGACAAACTTTTGTTTATGAACTACATAATAAACTTTAAACATGCAATTTGATGCAAACACCAAAAATAAACAGCTGTTGCAGTCATGCCTAACCAAATATACACAACAAAGTTTGAAGGCTTGAGAAGGACAAACTTACATTACTGGTGAAGACAGGCTCTATAAAGCCCTTGTCCATGCTGATGGGGGGGGCAATTCAAGAAGTTTACCACAGAATCTTCTTCATAAGCATTGCCTTTATTCTACATTTTGGTAAGAGTAAATATAGATGTGATAATATACGAAAAATGGAGAATATTTAAGATAAGATGAAGAGTGATGCTACATAACCAAGTAGCTATAAATGTATGTGCAGCGATACAGGCAAAAGGCACAACCAAGAGCAATGCACAGCTAAACTACTTCAGTACCAACCTTATGGTAAGAGTAAATATAGACCTGATGTGTAGAAAATGGAGGGCAAAGGAAAATAAGCTGCAGAGTGATGGTACATGAACAACTACCTGTCAATATAAGTACATTGATAAAGGACAGCATGTACTTACAAGAACAATGCAGAGCTAAAAAAATCATTGGCATTGGATATATTCTACACTAATGTAACCATTCATACAGATCAGATAATTTGGAGCGAACAATTGATAAGCAACCTATCATGCATACTGCTGTCAGATAATGAACAAGGTATGTATGCAAGTACAGTGATACAGGACAACGGGTACTAACAAGAGCAAAGCAGCGGGCAGCATATTTGCGATATCCTATCGTTCTGTTCAAACCGGAATTCTTCTTCAAGCAGATTTCTTGCAAAAAAGATCCGTAAGGCACATGCGGAAAAGTAGAAGTTCAAATTGTCATTTGATTTCATAGACAGTACCTCATCCTGGGAACGAGACCGGTGCATAACAAGGTTTTTCCATTCAATGTCTTCTAAATTTAGCACAGGAGACTTCACCGGAAATTCGTTTATAGACTTGCCATCAAAGTGTGATTTCCTCAGGTAACACCGATACTGCTGCAATGCTTCCTTGAAAAGCACAAGCAAGCTTTGCTCGTCATGACTATCCATATTGGCCCTCGCCTAGTTACAACAATGTAATGTAAATCACTGATGTGTTTGATCAGCAGAAAACAGGAAAATAATAACCATGAATAATAGCACTTACACGTAAGTTGGACAGGAAGATGTGAAAATGGTGTTTGTCTTCACTATAATTTTCCCATGATGGGAATATATGCACGTAGTCCCTAACAACATTGAAAGCATTGTCTTTTAAACTGGGAATAAATGGAATGGGGTTCCAATCTGCAGGAATTGGTCATCTCTACAGTTGGGATAGGTCTTCGACTGGTGGACTTGTTGTACTTTTTGCTAGAGTGGGATTTTTCTGTGGTACAGCTGGTGCTATGGCAAATGAAATCGGTAGACCTTCTGCTGGAGTGCAGGTCCTGTGTGGTGGGGCTAGTGGTGTGGCCAGTGAAGTATGGGTACAGTCTGCCGGAGTCGGTCCTACATTTAGTGTCACTGGTTGTACAGCCAATATAAGTGGGGCGCTGTCTGATTTCTCCGGCACCACCACGTTTTTCAAGGACTTTGCTGGTGCTCCTTCAGGTTCGACAATCACCCTCTTCCTTTTTGATGTCTGATGCACAAGAACAGCATTTGAGTGGAAAAACATGGTATGATGACAGATGGAATATGTATTGATAATGGATGGGCATGGCATCTCGAGTTATATGATGAGTAAACTAAGCAGATGGCGGTGCAACAAAGTAGAAGAAATGCAAGACAACATATGCAAGATACGCGCAATCAATAAAACCTTGCCAAATTAGAACAGGAACCTTGATGGGTGAACAGGACAGGCCATCTACCTTTGACTCCTCGAGGTTAGAATAGTCATTAGGATGATATTCTGAACAAGAATCAACAGGTGGGGAGCGTATGAGTTTCATTGCTTCCAGAATGGCACTCAATGCCTTGGTGCTAATTTTGTAAGTCATTGCAGTGTTCCACAATATTCTTCTGATGTGCGGATTCTGATATTCACTGTAATTGCGTATAATATCTGAGAACCATGAAAACATAAATAGTTGTGAGATTATCTTTGTAATGCAGATGATATTCTAATATAGGGGCGCCCATGTAAACACTTGTGTGCTATCACTGGATTCTGATGAGAGAGCTCATGTGTGCTATAATATGGTGCGTGCATTTATATAATCTGGCACAAGTACACACAAAAATAGGCTCCGGAAGTAAGGATAGCTGGCAGATGATAGGTTCATAATATACTATATAGAGAGTTTATTGCCAAACCATGATAACAAGAGCACACAACAACTAGGCAGATCATAGTGTACATAACAGGGGTACACCATAACCACGATATATCAATCGGGAAAGTGGAACTGGCTTGAAAATACGGTGTTGTATTGCTGCTAGTAATTGAAAGCCTATTGATCACGTACAGGCCAGCTCTATCAGCTATTGACTGCAGATGTCCCTGCGCCCCTTCCTGACAAGGAACATACTGTACGTACTAAGTACAGAATAAACAAAGAGGAACATGTTAAAGAACAGAAGAGGAAGCATATTCTTGAGGTTCCGCTTCGTTGCATACAATGTTGGTTGCCCACTCATGATGAATCACAGCGCCCAAAGAAATGCAATTCCATGTCGTCTCTCTATATGTGGCAGTTTTGAACAAGAGTCATTAGGATCATATTCTGAACAAGAATCAACAGGTGGGGAGCGTATGAGTTTCATTGCATCCAGAATGGCACTCAATGCCTTGGTGCCAATTTTGTAAGTCATTGCAGTGTTTAGCTTCAAGAGTGGACTGCTGCTAGTGTGACACAAAGCAGCTACACAGATCATAGTGTAGATATAACGGGGAAAACCGTAAGCATCAGAGTAAAATCAGCAAAGTGGAACTTGCTGGAATATATGTGCTAGTATTGCTGGTACGGCTAGAAAGGCTTCGGATACCAGCTCTCTTCAAGTGAAGGTGCGGTACTGTTAATATCAGTGTTACTCTCAAAGGCGACATAGCTCCCCGCATTTCCTTGCTATTCTTATAGGATTCAAGTGGGCAGGTGACTACAAATCCTATTCCTATGTTTACAAGATCCTACGAATCAAAGAGGCTCAAAGTGTCCATCACAACCGACCCTATAGACCTCTACACTGCAAAAGTCCCTGCTCATCTTCAGTACAAGGAACATACTGTACCACTATCATACTCCCTCCGTTCCAAAATATAAGTCTTGGTAGAGATTTCCACTATGGATCACATACAGATGTATCCATATACATTTTAGAGTGTAGATTCACTCATTTTGCTCCATATGTAGTCCATGGTGGAATCTATACAAAGACTTGTATTTAGGAACGGAGAGAGTACATATTAAAGAAGAACGGAAGAGGGACATGGTAAAGAAGAGCAAGCAGATTTTGGATAATAAAATGTTGGTTGCGCAGTGCCCACACATGATGAACCAGAGCGCATTAAGAATGCAACTCCCGGCTGTCTCTCGACCATTTCAGGCGGTTGGATGACGATCCTACGTCTCCTAACCCATCTTCTTCCTCGTCTCTGATTCTTCCCATACAGAACACCGCACGGGCTGCCGGCCGGACCACCGGCCCCCGCCGCCTGTGTTCCTCCGCCACACCCACCCCCACTCCAACCCCCACCCGCGTCGAGTTTTCTTCGTTCGGCGAGGCCCCACAACCACCCGAGCTCCTTCGATCGCACCGGCGAACTCCGGCGAGCTCTGAAAAATCGACTGACCCAATTTTGAAATTTAGTCTACTGTGATTTAACTAGTGTGGAATATAAAAGGGGAAAACCATAAGCATTGGGAGTATAGTGTTGAGCGTGCCATGGCGGATCTGAAGGTGGAAACCGGACAAAGGCAACTTTGCAACCAAGACAAGAAATCAGAGTAAAGCAGTGGCGATCTATTTTCTTGCTGCGATAAATAAGTTGAGCAGATACAAAAGAGTACCGCCTCTGGTGCGGCGCCGTGTACGCATCTGCTGAGAATTTGACGGTGCTGCGGTAGCGATGGCTGTCGGCGGCGTGGAAGCAGATCTAGGAGGGTAGACGGTGGCGGCGGGGCACGGTGGACGAGACGGTCGTAGGAGCGGCGCCGGCAAGGTGGACGACGGCGGGGATGAAGCAAGAGGACGGGATGCAAGGATCCCGGTCCGAAGCCGTGGATGAGAGAGGTCGATCTCTTGTAATGGACGACGGCGTCGGGGTATCAGCTCCGGCATGGTGGAGGAGGACGGCGGTGGATGGGTGGCGGACGGCGGCGGACGGAGGAGGGTGGGGTGGAGAGGGTGTTTTGGCGCCCATGGAGTACGAATGGGGAAAAGGGAGGTAGAGAGGAAGGGGGGAACCATGTATTCATGGCGCGCTTGTCTCAAATGCGAGGAAATTTACAAACTTAGCCCCCGTTTCAAATTTCTACTACATCACAACAACATTAGTCGGTTGGGGATAGGACGGTAATCTCGCATACACCAAATATTTGCCGACGAGAGTTTGTTTTTGGCGCCCACTGTGTATGAATATGAATCGGGGAGGGAGTCGATTTCGGCCGAGGACACACTGTGTTTTGGCGCCCACTATGTATGAATCCGGGTGAGAGGCGGTTACATCACGTTTGGGTGAAATTACAAACCTACCCCTATCGAAACCTATAGAAATCCAGCAGATAGGCTTTGCGTGGCAGGGATAGGCAGTAGTGATTTCCATCTCGCAGATTTTGGTTTCAGGCGGTTACTGCGACTTTCCCCGCTTCGTTCAAATTTTGCACAGTGCACGTTTACCATGCCAACTCAATTCAAATCCCATTTGTATTCTTTTTTTTCGGGCGGGATCCATTTTCAATTGGAATTACATTCTATATACATCATTTTTTTTATATACTTTCAAAAGCACAACACCATTTATACATAAATATGGTTTACAAATGGCATGATCTCAGATTCATAAGGTTGTATCCATCAATTTGGATTTTCAAATATTTGAAACCACTTTATGTTGAAATCCAATGTATGCATTCCTCACTAACTGTCTCCAATTAATGTGTGTTTCATGCGGGGGTTTTTTTTACTTCTCAAACATGTATAATGTGTTTCACACACGCAACATATAGTGTAATCCCGTTTAGACATTAATTGCATATAAACCATGCATTGTTTGTAATTGAAGAATCTATGGATCACCAATATTGATAAACTATATAACATTACACGTGTGCCCAAATTCAAATGAATATGCATGTTTGATACACCAATTTGCGTTATGATATTATCGATGTCGTGATCTCCAGTTTAAATATTTGAATCCCCTTTAATCCAGATATTCGTCTCATATAGCTATCACTCATGCTTATATAGGACTATCTCTCTGGACCTATACGCGTTCATCGTCTCTCAGGTATCTCTCGTGCTACCTGTATGTCGACAATGATCTTTTATCTTCGTAACAAACTTACGGTACTCTCTCCCTCGACCTTCATCACTCTATCTCTCTCTAAGTATATCTCGCTCCCTGCTATGTGTCTCTAACTATGATTCTCCATGTGGAATCTCTTTCTCTCACACAAACACAAAACTTTGTCTCCCGGGGTCTCATTTCTCTCTACTATTCCCATGTGTGCCACTCGCACACCCCTCATACAGAGATGTCTTTCGCTCCTTAGATATGAGAACCTACGACTCTTCCTCTTCAATATCTCTTTCTCACACACAAACACAAACTCTGTCTCCCAGGGTCTCGTATTTCTCCATTGTTCTCTTGTATGTCGCTCACACACACCCTCTCTCCCTAGAGATATCTTGCGTTCCCTTGTATGTCTCTCTAGCTATCACTCTCGTTGTGAAATATCTTTCTCTCTCGCAGACACAAAACTCCGTCTCTCCGGATCTCATTTCTCTCTGATATCTGTTTGTATGTGACTCACATGCATCCTCTCTCTAGCTCTCTCACACCCACACACATAACCCAGCCTTCTGATCCACTCGACTCCTATCTCTAACGCACACTAGCTAGCATCTTTATCTTTCTATTTATCTGTTTCTCCATCAACCTTCTTTCTCGCCCTCACTCTTGATTCCTATCATGCACACTACATATGTTTCTCTCTACAGGCAGTCAAGTGCCCTCTCACACACATATATAACTTCACCCTTTGAACCACCCGATGGTCATCTCCAACACCCAAACTAGCGGATGTCCCTCTAGCTAGCATCTCCATCTCTGTATCTATCTGTAGTTTCTCCGTCAACATTTCTTTCTCGCACGGAGTCTTGCTTCCTATCACCCACACTATATATGTCTCTCCATACATATGCATTTATAGGTTGGTCTCTTTTGCACAATCGTTGCACCTCACTGCCTCTGCTCGCCATAGATGCATGCTCCAGCCCACGCCACTATCTCTTAAAGACAAAAACACATGCTCAATTATTGGGCCTTCTTCCCTGCATTCTCACATGCATGCATATTGTCATACCGATCCATCTCTCCCATGTCATTGATCTTATGACTTATGTCTTCTTTCTTTTATCTCGATCATGCGCGCGCGCACACACACACATCCCACGTATACATGTATACCTCTCACACATGCACGTTCAAGGTCTCTATGTATCCATACGTAGTTAATTACCCTCAATCCTAACGCCACATCGAATCATTCTCCTCTTTTGTGCACATAACCTCCGCCTGGATGGGTAAAACACACACTCACACTTAACAATCTCCTTCTAGCTACCCCCCCCCCCCCCCCGCCTCTCACTCTTCCCCTATATCCCCGAAACCAATAAGACCATCCCTTTGTTTAATTCCCACCTACATGCACCATTGATATATAGTAGTCTTCCTCGGTGTCTCTCGAACAAACACGTTCTCTCGATGTCGACTCCTCTCACGCGCACACACCTTCTCTTCCCTCTCTGCGGGCATTTTCTCTCTCGCACCCCATCGTTGGTGGCCTCTGCCATACTCATCACCTCTCTATGATGAAGCCATGCACACTTAAATTACATCCGCCACAGAGGACCCCGCGACACACACACAAACACACATGCACACACACACACACACGCACCCCCCCCACACACACACACACTAAGACTCCATCTCTCTCTCTCTCACACACACAAACACACACACACGCACGCACGCACACCCCCCCCCACACACACACTACGACTCCATCTCTCTCTCTCTCACACACACACACACAGAAACTAAGACTCCATCTCTCTCTCTCCTCTCTCTCTCTCACACACACACACACACACCCCACACACACACTAAGACTCCATCTCACACACACATGCTCTAGGCAGAACATTTGTTCCTACCACCCTTCATCCAACCTTACCCGTATGATAAACAATCACCTTTATTTACTTGCATAACATGGACAAATTCCACTTTACTTTAGTACTCAGCAAACTTATCATCTGTACCCTTATAAAAAAACGAGTTGGCGGTGATGGTGTGCCTGCCATCTTGTAATACAGACCGTATGATCTATATCTGAGGATAGAAAGCAAACTATGATAATTTTACAAAAGATACCCGCACCTCTCTCCACATCATTATCTCCCGCAACCTCATTGTTCAGCAATTAAAAAAGGAATAAGTCTCTGGAACAATCTAGCATCCATGGTGGCCGCTGCCGCCTGCCGGCGCCGTCCATCCCCATGCCTCCGCCCATTCCGACCACCAGTCACCACCATGCTCCACTCCTCCTCACCTTATCTCTCATCTTTCATTTTTTCGATGACATTCTCGAGATACCGGTTTTCCGATAAAATTCTCGAGATATCATTAGTTTTTACACATGGGATTACTCCTGCATGGGTCAATCACAACAGGTGCTATAAAAAATGCATATTGATGTTCCGTGCAATGCACGAGAATCTTGCTTGTAATTATATAACGCAAATCATGAGCAGGAAGTGACATTTTTTTGACACAACCACATTAACATGGCCACGTAAATCTCTAGCTAAAGTAAATACCATTATACTTATATCCCGATGCAAAAGGTTGAGTACATGTCCGAAGAGTAGAGTCACACACGCACTCTGTCTCTCAGAATCTCTCTCACACACACACCAGTTACGTGACGCCCACTTAAGCAGACACGTATGTTACAATTTGTGCACCCGCGGGTACACGTGATGCTGCGCATTTATTTAAGCCGGAAGGCGAACCCAAACAGTAGATGCATTCATTCCCCTCCCGCCGCCTCTTCTCTGTTCGCCGTCGGCCGGTAGCCATGGGCCAGCCGAAGGTAACAACATACGCCATACTCCCGCCGGAGCGGCGCTTTAATATGGAAATTTTAGTGGTCATGCATGCATCTTTTTGTGCTAGCACTCCTATATAAGGGTTGACCGGTCGCTTCCCGCGGACGTGCGCGGGCGGTGGAAGAGGAAGGAGAAGGGAAGCGGGCTGTGGAGTAAGGTTTTTTACCACAATTTCTTAGGAAACTGAGTGGAATAATTGAGTAGTTTTGCAAACTACCAGTACTACACCTGAAACGGTTCAAAACCTATACTCCCTTGCCAGCGCGCGCTTCCCGCGTGAAACGGTCAGCGTCGCCCTGGAGCGTCAGTGCCGCATTAATGCCCGGCCAGAGTGGAGGCGACCTCTCACTGGCGCCGGCTTTGAAGTGGCGCGACGACCGAGAGAGCGCCGCTTCCCGGTGCACGCGACTGCTCCGCGTCGAGACTGGCCATAGGCCCTGTTTGGATCCATGGGTTAGAGTTAGTTTGAGCTAGTTGGGGCTCAAATAGCCCTAAAGTATCCAAGCATGAGGGTTTAAATTGGAGCAAGTTGCACCGAACCCACCAAAAAAAACTATCCCACCCAAGAGGTGCTAACTGGAGATAGTTCTCATTGGGACCACTGAAAAATCACTTTTCTCTCTCCATGAAGTGCATTTATTGTCAATCTAACCCTGTCACCCAAACACCTCTTTGGCTACAGTTAGTTCAGGGTTAGTCATGAGTTAGTCTAACCTCTAGCTAAGTTAGAGTATCAAACGGGAGCAGTATAGGACATGCAAGTTGCTCAAAGCATACAGGCAAATTCGTACATGAAAGGATTTTTTCTTTTTGAAAACGGAACGTGAAAGGAATTTTTTTTAGAATGCTCTTGGCATGTCGCTAACATCTGATAGTTAACCGACCTCAATAGACGGCCGAAACGCCAGCCCGCCGCACTTTGATAGAGACGAGGAGGGAGAAGCGATACAGTCTGCTGGATTACTAGAGATAGGTGTCGCACGGAAGCCAAGAAATATGTGATAGCGTGGGTTAGCCATGTACTAGTATGATGTAACTACACTGGGCTGCCGTGTTTCGTACTCTTCCAGTCCACTGTGGAGATGATTGGTTAATTTTATATCGTTGAATAATATTAAATATTATGAGTGCAGATGCTCCACCACGAGGTTCCTTGCTCCTTCTCGGTCGTCCGGAATCTATGTTCTTCCACTCTATTTTTTTACGTGAGCTTTGTTCATCCTTTTGCCAACACGCGAGACATCTAGCATCAAGGTGCACGTGTTATGCAAGGATCGTTCCATCTATATGAAGAACATGTGGGACTAGAACTACGAGACGGACATGTACCCAGGAGTGGACGTACGAACCTGAGTAATGTAGCGCAGTAAGTGAAGTAGAAAGGCACAAATGGTATGAACATGCGTGGCATATAGGGTGTGTTTGGTTGCGTTCTCGTCTCAGCATAGTTGTTCCCTCTTCATGCATGCTCAACTCAACACCCCTCTTCATGCATGCTCTCTTCATGCATGCTTCTAGTGTATTTGTGCTAAACTAGTGTGGACTCATGCACCCTCCATACACTCTACCAAACACCCAAAGTAGGTCGGGAAGGGAACTCTTGGGCGGAATTTGTCTCTTACTACGTACTACCACTAAATGTTGTACGTGTAATGCACGGTGATGTTATGGAGTACGTGCCTAAGTACTCTACTACTACTATATTAGTCGGAGGCACATATTAACTTTTATATTTGTTTACGTGTATGCCCCGAGACCTTCCAACTAGACGTGTCTTTCTCTCCAGGTCGCACTTTGTATCGTTCATACCACTAAGTACTACTACGTGTGGTCTCCGACCCAGAAGTGGAAGAAGTGGAGACGCTCTACCACGCTGTTTTTTTACGCTGGGCTCTACCACGTTGTTCATGTCCCACTCCTTTCGCTGACGTGTGGGACATCCAGCACGTGCCGTGTTTGGCACCCTTCGTCGTAAGAGTTGAAACGCTAGCATTCATCAGAAATAAAAAATAATTATAAATCGGCAGTGATACTATTTTTTTGTGAACCAATCAGCAGTGATACTATACCACGCGGTTTCCTTGCTCCTCGATATCGGAAAGAATACTTCCGTTTGCCAACATGTGGGACGTCGACCATCCTGGTCCACTTGCCATGCACGCAGAACTCCAAAGGAGAGTCACCCAGGTCGTCGCGCCGCAGTAACAATGATTAATGAGCCGTCAAATCACAGGCCCACTTCCCACTTTGAAGTTGCTCGGACGAAGGAACCATCATGACTTTGTTGAATTCCGCTTCTTGAAGAAAATTACTGTACCAGCAGTACTGCTAGCTACAGTAGTTACTCCAACAAAGGCCTCCTTTCGTTCATAGGATAGGAATATGAAAATCATAGGAAGTGAGATGACATGCATCTCAATTCCTATAGAGAAAGAGATGCCATTTGATGCTTAGGATAGGAATTTTTCCATTTAGTCTAGGCTAATGTACTGGTAATTTGCTCTAAAATTACAGTAGTAACTAGTAGTATTGGTACATGCTCGTACTCAGACACAGACACACACACTAACTACTAGTACTACTACTACTTCTCACATGCTGGCCAGACGCCGTCGTTCTCCTTCCCGGCTTTGTCGGCGACACCCCACCGTGCTTGGATCTCCGCCGACCTCTCCGCAGCAGCGCGTGCGTCCTTTTCTTTCTTGCAGCGGCGGGCCTCTCTTTTCTTGAGTGCTTTATGACTTTTCCGCTCCCTCTGTGCGGCTTTGGCCGCCTCTTGCTCTACCGCCCATTCGGCCTTGGCATCTTCAAATTCCTCCCACATAGTTGTGAGGTCGTGAGCGGCGATGAACTCGGCACGGCGGGATGCCATCGCTTCCCTACCATTTTGTGTGCGGTCGTGGGCGGCGAGGAACTCGGCGCGGCGGGATGCCATCGCTGCCTTACCGATAGTGTGCGGCACGGTGGCATGAACGACGCTTGGTGAGAGCTCTGGGGTGGAGTGGCCGGACAACCGTATAGTGCATTGATTTGTCAAGAGCTCAAGGACAGAAGACGAAGCAAATTTGGATTCCCCTTCAATCATGGTCATTTATTACCGAGTAAAATGCATTGGCGGTCATCGAACTTGTCTCGATAGCTCACTTTGATCATTGTATACGAGATATGGTGATTATACGGTCACTGGCTCAGCGTATAGCTCTGTATTTGTCTGGTTGACCAGTCAAACAGTCCGCATGCGCCTCATCAGCTCGTGTTCTTTATCTATCTACGCGGGCCTACCTGTCAATGGAGAAAGAAATACTGTAAAAACCAAAACTATGCGTATGTGGGGAATCAAACCACGGACTCGTCGCTACAATGCACCCTCGTCAGCCAAATGAACATGAAATACTTCACGTCAGGCACTCACGCTCACGCTGTCAAAGCATGCTAATGCATGCACATCGCCCTCTAAATCAAAGTCTTGCTCATGGTGCAACGCAAACGGCGAGCCCATCACCTGCACGCCCCGGCGGTGCCTGACATTACTGTTTAGACGTTTGATGGAGGCCTATGCGAACGCCGAGCATGTATTCACCTGGCTCAACACCAACGGTCATACTCGGACCGCCTTGCTCATGTATATCGTCCATCACAATGACAATCTATAAAACAGCCTAAGCTAGAGAGGGTACTATGGTAGTATGGTACGGAGTATGTACTATCGTGAGCGACCGATCTTAGTGCCACTGCACACCGAAACCCCTTCCATCGCTAGCGCGCGCTTCCCGCCTGAAACGGTCACCGTCTCTCCAGAATGTCAATGCCGCATTCACCGGACTTAACTGCAGGTGCAATTGGTGTGTCACTGACATGCGGGCCAGATGCCCGTTGGGCCCACATGTCAGTAACCCAAACGCATCTGCAGTTAAGTCACTGAAGCAGCGTCCGCATTCACGCCCGACGAACCTACTCCGGCGCCAGTTGTCCATCCGTCTGCCACGGCTCATTGCCATTCGCCTGCTATATTAACTTGAGCCCCAGCTCCCAGCCATAGCCAAAGACCCACACTTATTCTCCTCCGGTCCCTTCCTTCTGTCGACACCACTTCAACCATGGCCTCCTGGCGCTCCGAAGCTCTCTTGGACATACTGTCGCAGGAGCAGACGAGGGACATCGGTGGCTCCGCTCCGGGCGCGCTCCAAAGCTCTCTTCGACGTACTGTCGCAGGAGCAAAAGAAGGAGATCGCCGGCACCCCCCAACCGCCCTCCGCCGCCACGACCACGAAGCCGGCGCGCGTGCGCGGGCGCAGCCGGCAGCGAGGAAGAGTAGTACACGGTAGGTCGCCGCCGCTCTAGAGGAGGAGGTTATCGAGGCGGATGAGGAGGAGGCAAAGGCAATGGCCGGCTTTCTCGGGTTCATGGCCGGACATGGTGGTCCGGCGCCGGCGATCGTTTAGATTAGGTTTACAGTAGGTTTTAGTACGGTTTGTGCGAAATATGTAATGAATTTCATCCAGTTTGTAGGAAAAGTTTTCGAAATGTAATGAATTTCATCCGGTTAATTTGAAATTTGCTTTGTTTGCATGAATTTCGTCCGGTTAGTTCATATAGCTGTCGAAAGGTATGCGAGTAGCATCGGATGGCATCCATCAGTGTCCTCGGACAGATGCCGGTGTAAATTTGTGGGCCAGCGCTGGAGATGCCCTAACTATCATGCTATAATCGTTAAGAATCCTCCATTATTTGGCAGGGAACAGTTATCCCTCGATCAAAATCAGATCCGCGGTCATTCGCACTCCTCCCGTGTAAGAGTGTAAACTCTAGCTTACATAAAAATGGAGCAAGTGGACGGCACTGTAGCACGTCATATCACTCGAACTAGCCCGCCTAACGAGCGGGAAAGCACCGCCCTCGTCATTTTGTTCTGGATTTCTATCGAACGATCGCGCGAAAATGTTACGCTTCGCAAGTTCTAAAGGAAAAGGCGGCACACTTACGACTCGTACGCGTCGCAACCCCGACAGTCTGGCTCGCACACCGCTCACCAGAGGGGACACGCGTTGTCTTGCAATTTCACTGACATGTGGGACCGTAATTGAATAAACCGTCGATAGCCAAAATCTAATCACTCAGCGGGTGTCGGCTGAGAAGAGAGAAACGGGGGAGGGAGAAGAGATTGCCCGCCCGCCGCGCACGGACTCCAAGAAATATATGGTGATAATGTGAGGTGGGCCATGCTGGAGTCCGGACCGCTTCCGGAGCCCGCTCTCACCGCCCTAGCCCCTCAAGACGCCAGCTGCCCACCGCATGCATGCATAGCAAGTAGTACTCCTTATGTGGAGGAGAGAGAGGCATTGACAAAGTCAAGGAGTGGGCTCTGCAAGAGCCCGTCTCTACACGTGCTCCTAGGTATAAAAAAATAATTCTAAAAAAGGCATAGAAAACAATTGTGTCTTAAAAAAAGAAAGGTAAAAAACATTTGAGAGGAAATAGATAGAGATAAAGTGAGAAAAAGTTGTAACCTGGGCATTACATGAGGAAGGAGGGAGTCGTGCACATGCCAAGTTCACTGGGCTGCCGTGTTTCACACTCCTCCGTCGTAACAGTGGAGACAATAGCTTTCATCAAAAATAAACAATGAATACTCGTTGCTCGTCCTCTATATCGGAAAGAATACTTTCATTCGCCGACATGTGGGACATCGACCATCCTGGTCCACCTGCCTTGCACAAAATTATCCTGGTCTACCCCGGTCGTATCGCAGGCCCAACCTTTTCCACTGTAAGTTGTTCGGATGAAGGAACCATCATGACTTCGTTGAATTCCGCTTCTTCAAGAAAACTTACTGTACCCGCAATACTTCTACCACACGCGAAGACTGGACGGCACTGTACCACGTCATATCACTGAAACCCACTAGGCCAAACTAGCCCGCCTAGGTCATCTATTTTGGAACGGAGGGAGTACGTCTCTGCACTGCTATGATTTTGTGTTGCACGTTCTCTGTACTTTTGCTACGATTTTCCTACCCTATGAACCAAATGAGGCCTGAATGTATGTCAACTATTGTCTGATCGATCGCTAAGCCTACAATTTTAGGAGCTAGGGCTATTGGTCGATCGACGAGGGATAAGTATAAGCGTACCACGAGCTCATCAGCCCCAACGTTTCTCTTCGGTGAGTGTTTTGCAAGTACTATAGCTCGCACAGTAGCTAGCCTACTAACACCAAGAATCATCAAACAAGCCCTTCTGATATGATAAACAGTTCAAACTTACATCTAAGCATGCCATATATTACATCAAAAGCTGGTGAGGATACATCTGTTTCCATCACTCGGAGAGGGTTCGCATGATTCATCGCATGATTCACTATCAAAAAAAAGTAGCAACATCCACCCACACAAGACAGTGCACTAGCCCTAAGATGGTTTGATAACATGCATCATTCTGGTAATTAAACATAGGGCAATGCAAATTACCCTGAAGGATTAGCGCGACCAACTATTTCTTGTCATCGATCTCTCGAGCAATGACCACAGCACGGATAGTGGCATGGGAATCGATTTCTGGGGCGATGTCCACAGGACTGACCGCGACATCGGAATCAATCTCTGGGGCGATGTCCACAGGATGGACAGCGACATCGGAATCGATCTCTGGGGCGTGCCAATAGGACGGGCCACGACATCGGAATCATCAAGGACGTCCACCGGCACCTGCACAACCCTAACATATTAGCAAGCACATTGCAAATAATCAAAAACCACAACTATGGTAATAAGCCATTATTTTTTACCTTGTGCAGCTCACCGGGGGATCTCATCCCTCCGAGGGCCATCTCCTCGTCCTCGATGGGGGGCATCACCTTGCCAGGGGAATACTGCTTCTCAACGGCGACTATCTCCTCAAACTCGGTCTTGAGCCTCACATAGGTGGCAATCGGAGTTCCTGGGGTAGGCACGGTGGGGCCCTTGCTATTCTTCCAACTTTCTTTGAGGAGTTCGTCCGCCAACGTCCTCAACTCTTTGGCCAGTGCTTGTTTCTTGGAGTTCTTCGTCTCCATGGGTTGGCCCGCCAACATGGTCAACTCGTTGGTCGGTGCTCGCTTCCTAGAGATCGCTGTCTCCAGTGGGTTGTCCGCTGGCAACTCTTTGCCTAGTGCTCCAGGATCCATCAATGAACTGACAAACAAAAAGCAATCGAAAGGAAACCACAATCGCAATGAAAACGGGAAAAGAATAGGATGTGAGAATCGGTCGGTGCTTCGCAAAAAGAAGATTCTTGGAATGAAAATATAGCAGCATAACTGATTCGCCCACCTTTCCTTCGTCGGTACAGAAGAAAAATGGCAGAAGTGAGTAGCCTGGAGTGAGGTTTTCTTCAAGAAAGGGAAGAAAGGGCTTGAACGAGCGTTCCAGTGAAATGATGGTTGCTTCGTCCAGTCCAACTTGGAGGCCACCTTACCACTGCTGGTAAAGGTGTGGGTTTTGTGATATGACGGGTCATGACGGCCACACCGGGGTGACAGGTGAGTCTCGACTGTAGCACCTCGTTGTGATTTGGTGGATGGCACGCGGGCCCGGATGCTTTGCAATGTCCCGCATGTAGATAGAGCGGCTAGTCATATAGGAGTGCTCAATATTGTGCACCGCGACCAAGGCAGAGAGGAAAACGAGAGAACTACGTAATTAATGCATGAGTTTAATTAGGGTAGTTTTGTAAAGTACGAAATACATTCCTCCAATCGAAAAATGCCTTGGTTCATGAGATTTGAGATTTGAGCCCTATAAACCGGAAGGGAGGGAGTACTGCACACGGTGTAGTCTAGTCACTTGTTGAAATCTCTAGAAAGGCAAATACTCCTTTCCGGTTTACAAGGCTATACTACTCCCTCCGTCTAGGTGTGTAAGTCATCTTACAAAAACCAAATAGTCCCAAAACACTTAGGCGCGGTGCATTAACTTCTACCTTGTTTCTTGTTTCTTGACATATCAACCAATAAGAGATGAGAGGTGTGCATGCTTTTAATGACTTGCAATGGCTAGTTCATTGCATGCAATGCTATTAATTAGCAAATAAACATTGGTGACCCCAGGAGGAAACGGTGCTAAGCGCGTGGACCTATGCAGAATGAGTATCAACCAATGGATAATGGAGTTTAATTGTTAAACAATAACAATTTTGTCTCATGGAAGAGCCTGGCTAGTACTCCAAGGAACCGCACCACGCGAGCGTTCGCAACTGCCACGTTCGGGTTGCGCTTGGCTCTTCGCCTCTTCAAGAAGACGAACAATGATGTTACTCCTACTTCTACAGTATCGAATCCACTGCTGCATGTCCGTCCACCTCGTGCGGGAGGGATAGCGTGTAGCGAAAGCTTCTACTTACTGCTCCTGCCTTTGCGTCTATGACAGGTGGGCCCAACAGGTGGTTGGCCCTCCTGCCATGCAGCCAAAGGCAGGTGCAGTTAAGGCATCGGAGCTCAGTCCGCGAGGGAGAGGGCGTTGTAGTAATCAAATTTCTCGGTCTTGTACGAGTTGACGCGACACATCAAAGCACTGCACTCGATATAAGTGTTTTTACACATTTCAAATGGGCTACTTCGTATGTAGGAGTAGACATATTCTGCTTCGTATGCAGTCACTTGTTGCAATCTCTAAAAAGACTTATGTTTGGAAACAGAGGGAGTACCACGCATGCATGTATGCCGTGACTTTCCTTTTGATACTTGCATGTGTTGATTTGATGCACCTTGCCAAATTTTTACTATAAATTTAACTAACCAAATTTTCATGCATGTCACAAAAAATTACGGGGCTGTTTGGATTGTGACTATGTTTGTCTTATGTTGCCACATTATTTTTCCCACACTTGCCACACTTGCCTAACCTGAGTTGCTCAAATTGTTAGACACACTTTGGCTTGCCTAAGGGAATCTTGCCACAATTTTTGTGTCTATGACATGTGGGGTTCACTGCTAATAAAAAAATTCTTGTCTTAGGTGTGGCTAATAAAAAAGACTTATATTTAGGAATGGAGGGAGTAGAAAATATAAATAAGAATGCATGTTGGGGCAACCCACGTTTCCGCTAATTTTAGCCGTGGGCTTGTTCACAATTTTTACGAGGGGGTGGTTGTTCATTTAATGGAGGGACTTGTAGTACCAGACTTGAACGATACAAAGTGCGACCTGGCACACCGTAACACCACTTAGAACAAGCGGGTAGCTATCTCAAAAAACAATCAACAACTAAAAAAACTGTGACCTGGCATGTAGTAGTACACAATTTTAAACGATTGTTTTGATGGAGTGAAAAAGGAAAACTACCCCACTACATATATATAGGCTGGAGCCTCCGCGCTTTCTTGCTAGGGTTGCTCTATTCACACACTCTCATCCTCTCCAGATCTAAAAAAGATAGGGGTAGTAACACTATCTTTCTCCCTTCAAAAAACACTAGCTTTCTATCCTCACCGCTGGTACAGATCCGGACGTATCCCCCTCCGCCGGTGAAGGGGAGGAGGGGCAGCGTTTAGGCTGTCGTGGACAGCGAGGGAGGAGACCCACTGCCGGCCGCACCTTTATCTCTGGTCGAGCGCCGGCGCGGGAGGTCCTCCGATCCCTTCGTCGTTGCCTGTGGGCGGATCCGGCCTCCCGCCGCCCACCTATCCACATCCCGACGACCTTCAGGTATATCTTCGTTCGAAACCGCCTTAGCTCTACTTCCCCAGCTTGCTACGTCGCTGCATGTGCATCATTTTCTACCTCTCAGCCCCTCTCGATCGGATGGTCCAACGTCAGACTTTTTTCTTCTATTGTTAGAGGTAAAGCTACTTCATGGAGTCGAATCTTGTACTCCCTCCGTCCGAAAATACTTGTCATTGAAATGGATGTATCTAGATGTATTTTAGTTCTAGACACATCCATTTTGATTACCAGTAATTCCGGACGGAGGGAGTACTTGGTTCAAACAAGAAATAAAGTGGGGGTGGGGGAATTTAGTATGTACATCGGACTTGGTACAAACAGGAAGGAAAGGGGGTGAAAGTAGTACAGACTGGTCATCCAACCGGTATCTTGGTCGAAAAGGGAAATATAGGGGTAACGCTGTACATAGTGGTATGACCAGGACTAGATTTGCTATCCACACATAGGAGTAGCTGGCTAGAGTGAACAAAAATGGGACCAACCCAGATATGTTTCTTGGATGTTTGTTTCTCGGGGCAACAAACTATGAATCACCACTTTATGCCCATGTTTACGTACATGGTGCTGGACTGCTGGTGCACCCACTGTCCCATGCCCTTATACCAAATATTTAGGCTCCGTTCGGAATAAAGGGGCAGAAAACATAGGTCTGATGAAAATAGAGGAATAGGAAAGGAATGTAGGTATAAAACTATGGAACTGCGAACCGGAGGAAACTCTCAAGAGAATGTGTTCGGATGGACTACGAAATGTACAGATTTGTTTTTTTAGAGTAGCATGCTTGGCAGTATGAGATGCTATTTGTTTATTCAGCTGCACAGTGACTACTCTTGTCCTCACCTCACGTACCACACATAGGTTGATTTCTTTATTCCGGCAACACAACACAGCAACCTGTCTAACGCATGGCAGCGAGCGCCTGCCTCGGGCTTCCGCCCAAAAAATGAGCATCGCGTGGATGTTTCTAATCCTATGGAATCAGTACTACCAGACCAGCTTTCCTATGAAACACTATTCACCTTTCCCATGTTCCGAATGGTTGGAAGGGAAAGAATACCGTAGGAATTGTGTTCCTACGAAAATCCTGCACCAAACCTATGAACCGAACGCAGCCTTAGCTGTTCTTAATCTAATGTCCCTGGTAAAAATCAAGCCATGCCACTGTTATAAGCCATGACAAGTTTAGCCAAATGTTTTGCCTGTTTTGAGACTCTGACTATTTCCTCTGTGCCTTTTTGTGCAAACAGGGATATCCAATTCACCTGGTTGCTGTTGTGACCTTTTGGTGCACTGCACAAAACTCTTCTTAAAAGAAGTGACTTTTGTGTTGTTTAACTGGAATGTCAGAATGGAACAGTTGGTTCATTTTGGTGGAACTGCACAAAGGGAGATCTGTGTTCCAATCCTCATCATCCATATTGGTGCCATAACCTTCCTTTAGGTAAGAATGATATTTAATGCATGTCTTCATCTCTATTTTCCGACTGCCATGAGAAAATAATGCTGTTTTTTACTAGTACACTTGTACTCCCTCACTGACAAAACCAATTCTGAATTAGAAGGCCAATCATGTACTTGGTTTCACCAACTGGTGAGGAGAAAGAGAAACAGAGCATGAAGAGGAAGAAGAAGAATAATAAATAGTGCCAAGGCGATCTTGCTGAAGCCAGAGGCCTCAGTCGAGGCCATTCAAGGGCTCCGGCAATGACTACCTTACATGTGAGCCGATCCTCCAGGGAGCCCTTCCACTTCTGCTGTCTCACTTAATTAATTAGGAGTACTTAAGTACCACTAATTTATTACTGCCTAATTTTCCTGTTGGAGTTAAATAAATCTTTAGTAGGACCCTATGCTGAATCATGTACGTGTGTATGTTTGTCTATGGAGGTGAATCATGTGGTGGAGCAGGGAGGGAATATTATTAGTGTCATGACATAATAGTGCTATTGTTTTGCATGTCAATTTATTGCCATTGGTTCAATGAGGCAATGTTTTGCGTATTGTCCATCATGAATTTGATGCTACTGTTTGAGTAATATGCTAATGTCTTCCTATCCTTTCTCACTAAGCTAATGAAGGTTTCACCTTGTTCCTACTTGTGCAAACAGGGATCATGTTGTGCCAATCATACATTTTAGTGGAACTACACAAGACAATACAATGAACTGTATCCCAGCCAGTGCTTTAACTCTGCTGGAAGTTCTTGATAATCTTTCGATATAATCTCAGCACAGGTAAACAAGAGTGATTTCAACCATACATTTGAAGTGCACAAAAATATATACTATTGTGTGATTCCAGTGAGTGCTTTATCATCTCTTATGGGACTACATGAATAAGCTTTTTTCTCAGGTTGGTACGGGCCTAAGGCCTTCATCCATATTAGTTTGTTGTCATCTCTATTTCTATCGTGTTACTGTCATGAGAAACTCCTTTATCTTTGCATGTTAAAGTATTGCAACCTATGATAAATGGCAATGCTTTGGGTGTTGAGTTGAGCTAATTGGCACTGATTAAATAAACTAATACCTCTCTTTAAGCAAGACTACTATGTTGCTAACTTTACCCATTAAGATAATGAGGGTGCTTCTATTTGTTAGTGTATGTTTCATCAACTAGTCCCACTATTACAGTAATCTCACTCTCTCAATATATGTGCCAACAGGGATGCTCGATTTTGGTGGAACTGCACAAAAACTTTGGGTGCTTCATTGCCTCGACAGCTTCCGTCCTTTCCTGTCAGTCGCTAATCTCCGCTTGCTTTCTTCCTTTGCTGTCAGTCGCTTGGCTTATCTCGGCTTCCAGTCAAAGGAAATAGTAATTGATATGCTACCTCACACAGGTTGGTACTGGTCTTTATCCTGATTATTGTACCTATCATATGTATTGGTAATTTGGTATTGTGCTACTGTTTGCCGATTTCATAAAGGAGTAATTTGGAGCCTGAACTTGCATGCAAATCATTACATCGGGTGATTTCAGTAGAACTGCACAAAATGATCAGATGGACAGGTACTTATGTTGCTGCTATGTACTCCAAATTTCACTCAGACAAGCATCGATGTTGACAAGAAGTGCCTATATTCATTCGAGTATCAACCGGCATCAACCAATTGTCAAACTCCAAGTATTAGGAGAGTGAACGCCAAAAATATTGCTTGGTGCATAGCCCAGAAAAACGCAGTCCAGTCTTTCGTCCCAACTTGTGCCTTTTGGTTATCGGCACATATGGTAGCGAACTATATGGCATGGAGTCTAAAGATTCCAGACAAGTTGGTTGACGCGTATGTTCATCTGGCACTTAATCGGTCTGCACGCCAAGGATGCTCCATTTCAGTTGAACTGCACAAAAAATTTGGGTGGTTCATTTTCTCAACCGCCTCCTTTCTCGTCTGCAATGTAGAATTTTGGCGAGATACAGGACCCAGATGAGCCAGTAAACTAGTTGGATGAAAGTAGTGGCCAAGTTGCTCAAACCTCCCTCGGCACGAGGCCACTATTTGAGGATAAACCTACAAGCAAAGTTCAGATTGTCTGTGCTACCTCTTATGTACTTGAAAGTTTACTCGTACAAGAACTAATATTAGCAAGAAGTACCTCCGATTGAACACCATTTACCAATCTGTACCCTAGGTAATTAAAGTTCGTCCATGGATCATATTGGCTGTGATCTCAATCATTTGGATGCATAAACATACTGAACATGTGTATATCTGAATCTTTTTGTGAATTATGTATGAATATTGTCGTGTGATCTATCAATCATTTGGATGCATAGATATGCTGAGCTTGTGTATATATGAATCTTTTGAGTTGTTGATAGTGAATGTTGGCTATGAATATGAACGTGTCATGTGAACCTGAGGTCTCTTATAAAAGTAATAATGTGTCCAATTTATGTTTTCCCTTCTAACCAAATTATATATATTTATATTATTACTATTATCGTATATTTTATAGAGACTTATATATACATTATAAAAACATCCCACGTGTTATTAACTTATAAAAGTAAATGTTTAACGGAAGTTGGCAAGGAAAATCCTGGTTGTTTTTGACTCACAGGCAAGGAAAATCCTGGTGATTGCATACAAAAGCTTGCGAAGATTTTAAGGACCAATTTAATAATAACGCGCTCATTTTTATTTTGAGCAATAACTCGCTAATTTCTTAATTATATATATATAATGTGCCTCTCCGGTTTATTCTTTGATATTAATTGCTCCTTCTAACATAACATTATATATATAACAAGCCCACCTAATACGTGTATTTCAAGGAAGTGCAAATGGGCTGGGATTTCTTAGAAAATATAAATGGGCCTGATTGATCCGAATTTATTTGTTCACCCAGCCCAGCAAATGGACTGTACATTCTAGAAAACATGGGTTAAATATATGCCACATTTTTGCAGGCTGACATGTGGGCCAATAGGTCGAAGCCTACGCAGGGCGTTGCCAACTTGGTCAACAAATGATTGTGTCATCCACAGCCATTGGATTTATATCCAACGGCCGGCATGCACCTTCAATCTCTCGTCTTCTTCCTCCAGCGTCGCCGGGACCGCCTGGTCCGGCCTCCGGCGGCTAGCGGCTCTGCTTAGCACGCATCGCTGCGAAGCGCTACCCCACCGCCGGCCAGGCTATCCCTCCACCCCTCGACACCTCCTGTTATTCTCCACAGACTACAGCCCCATGCCGCAACAGAACTAGTTATAACCCTTCTCCTCCTCTCAATCTGCGACTCCACTGCCGCTTTTTCCCATCTCCGAGTCATTCCCGTCCGGCGCCTCGCCGTCGTCCACCGCCTCGCTGCGTTCGGTGCGGCGTGGTCAACAAACGAGAGTCATCAGAAGTGGACTGTACGTGGAGAGCCTGACGGCTGGGACCCACGAGGTCCATGGTCGCACGCAAGGAAAGTTCCTCCTTATTAAGCTGAAAAAAATGTTTCCTCCACCTGACAGCTGGGACCCACCGGCTGTATCTTCGCACGGAAGGAAGTGCCTCCTTGTTTTGCGAAAAAAATATTCATCCCATTGACAGCTGGGACCCGTCAGATTTGGTGACTGACTTGTGGGCCTACTAAGCGGATGTGTACGCACGGCTTTGTCAACTTGATCAACAAATGATTCTAGCAGCTGGACCGTTGGATGTTAATCCAACAGCCGTGCTCCTTCTTCAACCTCTGTTCTTGCTCCTGTCTCCCGTGGGCGGCACCGCAGCTGTGCTGCCGCGCACCCGAACTAGTGAAGTTTCCCACTCCTCTCCATCTGCGACTCCACTGCCCCGTCTTCCCCATCTCCGGGTCATTCCAGTCTGGGTGCGCTCGGCACGGTGTGGTCAACATGGTCAACAACCGAGAGTCATCGGAAGATGACTGTACGTGAGAGGCTGACAGTGGGGACGCACCACGCCCATAGACGCATGCATGCAACGGAACACAGCGAGATCAACGTGGTCAAGGAATGACTTCCATCGGAAGTATACTGTACGTGGAGAGTCTCAGCTGGGTCCACGGCCGCAGCAAGTAAGTGCCTCCTTATTACGCGGAAAATAATGATTCCTCCAACTCACCGCAGGGACCCACTGGACGGGCCACCGCATTTTGCAAAAAAAACGTTTGCCCCCTGACTACTGGGACCGACCTGACGGGCCACCGTATTTCGTGAAAAAAACGTTCCCCCCGCTGTCAACTCGGACCCACAGGAAGTGCCTCCTTATTACGCACAAAAAAATGAATACTCCCCCGGCTAGCTGGGACCCACCTTGGTGGGAGGCTGACTTGTGGGCCTACTAAGTTGACGGGGACGAAGGGCTTTGTCAACTTAGTCAATATGAACGATTCTAGCTCTAGTGACCATACGATGTCCATCCAACGGCCGTAGTGCTTCTTCAACCTCTGGTCTTCTTGCTCCAGCCGCCCAAAGCAGCGCCGGTCGTGCCGCATGCTCCTGCCTCCCGTGGCTGGCTATGCTGCTGCGGAGGCCTCACCGCCCCCTACTATTCCCACCGCTGGCCAGGCCCTGCGGCGACGGCAGCCTCACACCGCAGCCGAACCAGTGAACCCTCGTACTCCTCTCCGCGCGGGCTTCCACTGCCGCGTCTTCCTCGGCTCCGCGTCGTCCCCTTCCTAGGCCTCGCCGTCGTCCACCGCCGCGGTGCTCTCCGCGCGGCGTGGTCAACGTGGTCAAGGAACGACTTCCATCGGAAGAGTACTGTACGTGGAGAGGCTGACAGCTAGGTCCACAGCCACAGCCCGGTTTTTTTGTGATTTGCCAAGTAAGTCGCTTTGTCAGGCCTGTTGGGCTGCAAATCTTTCAAGACGAGGAGAGCTTTCATTCGGCTGGCCGAGAAAATGGCCCATCAGTAATGAGAAATGGGCTGTACATTTTTTTAAACACATCAAACCGGCAATTAGTTTCAAATATCTTTTTTTTCATTTCGAGATTTTAAATTACATTAATTTTTATGCGTGGAGAATTTGTTGGATTTTATATTGATATACATTTATTTTTAAAATCAGTTTGAATGTGAGTCGAAATTTCGGGATTAAAGACAGTTCGGACCGCACCGAAATATGCAAAATTTCGTATAATTTTTTAACCATGGCCACAATATGGGCTGTAATGCTAACAAAAAGAATATGGGCTCCAAAAAACCTTAATAATTAGCAAATGGGCTGTAAATTATTAGAAATAATGGCAGATGGGTTGTATGCTGTTTTCCACAGATTCGAGGCTTTCCTAAAAAAGGTTGACGCACAAGCAGTGACTGTTGGATGGCCATCCGACGGCCGTCGTGCTTCTTCAATCTCTGCTCTTCCTGCTCCAGCCGCTCAAACAAGCGCCGGCGGGACTGCCTGCTCCCTCCTCCCCGCGGCCGGCTCTGCTGCCGCGCAGGCCTCACCGCCCCACCGTACTCCCATCACTGGCCTAGCCATCCCTCTACTCACCCACACCTGATGTTATTCTCCGGCGACGGCAGACGAACCAGTAAACCCTCGTACAGTCGTACTCCCCTCCGCGTGGGAAACAACTGCCTAGTCTTCCCTGCCTCCGTGTTGTTCCCTTCCTAGGCCTCGCTGTCGTCCACCACCCTGGTGCTCTCGGTGCGGCCTGGTCAACGTGGTCAACGACCGACATGCATCTGAAGTGGACTGTACGTGGAGAGGCCGACAGCTGGGTCCACGGCCGCACGCAAGGAAATGCCTCCTTATTACGCACAAAATAATGATTCCTCCACCTGACATCAGGGACCCACCGAAAGGGCCTCTGTATTTCGTGAAAAAAATGTTACCGCCGCTGACAGCTCGGACCCACCAGCTATATCTTCGCACGCAAGGAAGTGCCTCCTTATTACGCACACAAAAATGAATACTTCCCCTGCTAGCTGGGACCCACCATGGTGGGAGGCTGACTTGTGGGCCTACTAAGTTGACTGGGACGGGGGCCTTTGTCAACTTTAGTCAATATGAACGATTCTAGCTCCAGTGACCGTACGATGTCCATCCAACGGCCGTAGTGCTTCTTCAACCTCTGGTCTTCTTGCTCCAGCCGCCCAAAGCAGCGCCGGTCGTGCCGCATGCTCCTGCCTCCCGTGGCCGGCTGTGCTGCCGCGGAGGCCTCACCGCCCCCTACTATTCCCACCACTGGCCAGGCCCTGCGGCGACGACAGCCTCACACCGCAACCGAACCAGTGAACCCTCGTACTCCTCTCCGCGCGGGCTTCCACTGCCGCATCTTCCCCGTCTCCCCGTCGTCCCCTTCCTAGGCCTCGCCGTCGTCCACCGCCCTGGTGCTCTCGGCGCGGCGTGGTCAATGTGGTCAAGGAACGACTTCCATCGGACGTGGACTGTATGTGGAGAGGCTGACAGCTGGGTCCACAGTCGCAGCAAGGAAGTGCCTTCTTATTACACGGAAAATAATGATTCCTCCACCTGACAGCTGGGACCCACCGGACGGGCCACTGTATTTCGCGAACAAAATGTTTCCCCCTGACTGCTGGGACCCACCAGCTACATCTTCGCACGCAAGGAAGTGCGTCCGGGCAAAAAAAACCATTCGCCCCCTGACTGCTGGGACCCACCAGCTACATCTTCGTAGGCAAGGAAGTGCCTGACAGTCGGGACCCACCTGGTCGACGCGTACGTAGCATTGTCATTCTGGTCGCGAACGTGTACGTACATATATACTGGTGGATGTAGAGGCGCGCATGTGTCGTAGTAGAGGCGCGTACGTGTCGTAGTAGAGGCGCACACGTAGCATGTACACGTACATACAGCGGCCAGGGTGCAAGAAAGAAAATACGGCCACATATGTGTACATACGGGCGGGGTCTCGAACGCCTACTGGCGCATACGTACGGCCAGGGCTCGTGTACATGGCTGGGTTGGAACGGAGAAACAGCGTCGTCGTCATGTTCATGGGGAGGCAACGGAATGCATCGTGTTCATGGGGAGGCAACGGAATGCGTCGTGTTCATCGGGAGGCAACGGAACGCGTGGGAGCCAACCGGCTGGGTCGGAACGGAATGCGTGGTCGTGTTCATCGGGAGGGTTTGGACGGAACAGGCGATGGAAACGAGGCCTGGCGTACCGCACAACGGAGGAAACGGACCTCCTATGTTCGGAACGGGGTCCTGTTGATCGGGAGGGGTGTGGTGTACCGCAAAACGAAGGAAACGGACCTCCTACGGTCGAAACAGGGGTCCTGTAGATCGGGAGGGGTGTGGCGTACCGCAAAACGGACGAAACGGACCTCCTACGGTCGAAACGGGGGTCCTGTTGATCGGGAGGGGTGTGGCGTACCGCAAAACGGACGAAACGGACCTCCTATGGTCGAAACGGGGGTCTTGTTCATCGGGAGGGGTGTGGCGTACCGCAAAAGGGACTCCACAGGATACTGTTCATCTCCACTGTCGACCTCCTCCAGCCTCCACGGGCTCCTGTTCATCCAGCCTCCACCGCGCGCTACTCCACCGGCTACTGTTCAACCACCCCTCCACGGGCACCCCTCCACCGTCTACTGTTCATCCAGCCCTCCACACCACGGGGTCCTGTTCAACCACCCCTCCACGGGCACCCCTCCACCGTCTACTGTTCATCCAACCCTCCACCACACCACGGGGTCCTGTTCATCTAGAGGCAACGCCACCGCTCACTGTTCATCCAAACCTCCCCGCAACGCTCACTGTTCATCCCAGAGGCAGCATCGATCGGCTTCAGTTAGCAGCAGTAGCGAAGGAATCGCTCGATCAGGTTCAGTTAACAGCCATCGATCGATCTCTCGGGTTCAGTAACGCGTAGCCTGCAGTGCAATCGCTCGGGTTCAGTTAGAGCCCAACGCTTCACTCGGGTTCAGTTAGAGCCAACGCCTCGTACACACGCGCGTACGTGTACAAGAGAACCGCGCATCGCTCGGCCCCCGACCTCCCACCGTAACCGGGAACTCCCTGAAATTTTCCTCGCCCTCGCTTCTACCATGGTTTTTTCCATCATGGATGGCCCAAAGAATGTCATGCAGCTGCGTCTCCGGCCCGCCCAGGACGAAAAACCCATTTTCTGTCATGATTTTTTGTCATAGAAGTAGGAGCCCACCACATCTATGATGATACCGGGTTTTGTCACAATTATCATCATAGAAGTGTCATATGTATGACAGAAAAAAAATTGTTCGGCCAAAATGTCACGGATGTGTCTTTTTTTTGTAGTGTTTGCTTCGATCTCTATCTATGTAATCGAGTCCGTGAGGTATATATAATAAAGGGTAGTTTTCAGTTGAGGGCTTTTCTTGCTTGCTATGATCTTGAGGGAATTAAATTAAATAAAGAAATAAAAAGTTCATATATTGATCTTATGGAGAGTAATGACTTCACATATAAAGAGTATGACGAATAAAAGTTGTTTAGAGTTGACAAACATAGTTTTGGTCATTGTTGCAATTAATAGGAAGTAATAAAGAAAGAGAGGCTTCATATATAAATATACTATCTTGGACATCTTTTGTAATTGTGAGCACTCATTAAAATATGACATGCTAAAAAGTTGATGTTGGACAAGGAAGACAATATAATAGGTTATGTTTTCTTATATCTGAATAGAAGTTATATTGTCATGGATCATCCAACATGTTGAGCTTGCCCTTCCCTCTCATGCTAGCCAAATTCTTTGCACCAAGTAGAGATACTACTTGTGCTTCCAAACATCCCTAAACCCAGTTTTGCCATGAGAGTCCACCATACCTACCTATGGATTGAGTAAGATCCTTCAAGTAAGTTGTCATCGGTGCAAACAATAAAAATTGCTCTCTAAATATGCATGATCTATTAGTGTGAAGAAAATAAGGTTTATACGAACTTGTGATATGGAAGAAATAAAAGCGACGGGCTGCATAATAAAGGTCTTTATCACAAGCGGCAATATAAAGTGACGTTCTTTTGCATTAAGATTTTGTGCATCCAATCATAAAAGCGCATGACAACCTCTGATTCCCTCTGCGAAGGGCCTATCTTTTACTTTTATCTCCTACCCTTATACAAGAGTCATGGTGACCATCACCTTTCTTTTTTACACTTTTTCCTTTGGCAAGCTCTATGTGTTGGAGAGATCCGGATATATATATCCACTTGGATGTAGGTCTTCATAAAGTATTATTGTTAACATTACCCTTGAGGTAAAAGGTTGGGAGGCGAAACTATAAGACCCTATCTTTCTCTGTGTCTGATTGAAACCTTGTACCCATAAGTATCGCGTGAGTGTTAGCAATTGCGAAAGATTAAATGATAGTTGAGTATGTGGACTTGCTAAAAACCTCTTATATTGACTCTTTCCGATGTTATGATAAATTGCAATTGCTTCAATGACTGAGATCATAGTTTGTTAGTTTCCATTGAAATTTCTGATTCATACTTTACCTTGTGAATGAATTGTTACTTTAGCATAAGAAATTATATGGCATTATATGTTGTTGTTCTAAAGATGATCATGATGCCCTCATGTCCGTATTTTATTTTATCGACACCTCTACCTCTAAACATGTGGACATATTTATCGATATTGGCTTTCGCTTGAGGACAAGCGAGATCTAAGCTTGGGGGAGTTGATACGTACATTTTGCATCATGCTTTTATATCGATATTCATTGCATTATGGTCTGTTATTACACATTATATCACAATACGTATGCCTATTCTGTCTTATTTTATAAGGTTTACATGAAGAGGGAGAATGCCGGTAGCTGGAATTCTGGACTGGAAAAGGAGCAAATATAAGAGACCTATTCTGCACAACTCCAAAAGTCCTGAAACTTCACGGAGCATGTTTTTGTAATATATAAAAAATATTGGGCGAAGAAAGAACCAGAGTGGGGCCACCAGACAGCCAGAAGGTTGGAGGGCGCGCCCCCGACCTTGTGGGGCCCCTGGCAGGCCTCCGGTGCCCATCTTCTGCTATATGGTGTCTTTTACCCTGGAAAAAAATGAGAAGGAAGCTTTCAGGATGAAGCGCCGCCGTCTCGAGGCGGAACCTGGGCAGAACCAATCTAGGGCTCCGGCGGAGCTGTTCTGCCGGAGAAACATCCCTCTCGGAGGGGGAAATCGAAGCCATCGTCATCACCAACGATGCTCTCATCGAGAGGGGTCAATCTCCATCAACATCTTCACCAACACTATCTCCTCTCAAACCCTAGTTCATCTCTTGTATTCGATCTTGGTCCCAAAACCTCAGATTGGTACCTGTGGATTGCTAGTAGTGTTGATTACTCCTTGTAGTTGATGCTAGTTGGTTTATCCGGTGGAAGATCATATGTTCAGATCCTTAATGATAATTAATACTCCTCTGATTATGATTATGATTATGATTATGCTTTGTGAGTAGTTATGTTTGTTCCTGAGGAAATGGGAGAAGTCTTGTTATAAGTAATCATGTGAATTTGGTATTCGTTCGATATTTTGATGAGATGTATGCTGTCTTTCCTCTAGTGGTGTTATGTGAACGTCGACTACATGACACTTCACCATTATTTGGGCCTAGGGGAAGGCACTGGGAAGTAATAAGTAGATGATGGGTTACTAGAGTGACAAAAGCTTAAACCCTAGTTTATGCGTTGCTTCGTAAGGGGTTGATTTGGATCCATATGTTTCATGCTATGGTTAGGTTTACCTTAATTCTTCTTTCATAGTTGCGGATGCTTGCGAGAGGGGTTAATCATAAGTGGGGGGCTTGTCCAAGGAAGGGCAGCACCCAAGCACCGGTCTACCCACATATCAAATTATCAAAGTAACGAACGCGAATCATATGAGCATGATGAAAACTAGCTTGACAACAATTTCCATGTGTCCTCGGGAGTGCTTTGCATTATATTAGAGTTCGTCAAGGCTTGTCCTTTGCTATAAAAAGGATTGGGCCACCTTTCTGCACCTTGTTTACTTTTATTACTTGTTACCCGTTATGATTTATCTTATCACAAAACTATCTGTTACCAATAATTTCAGTGCTTGCAGAGAATACCTTGCTGAAAACTACTTGTCATTTCCTTCTGCTCCTTGTTGGGTTCGACAATCTTACTTATCGAAAGGACTATGATAGATCCCCTATAC
Source organism: Aegilops tauschii subsp. strangulata (assembly GCF_002575655.3). Classification (NCBI taxonomy): domain Eukaryota; kingdom Viridiplantae; phylum Streptophyta; class Magnoliopsida; order Poales; family Poaceae; genus Aegilops; species Aegilops tauschii. Next base: position 382,673,141 of record NC_053037.3, on the reverse strand, counting down.
TTGTGGGTCATCACGGCGGCGTCCCCTTCGCCAGGGATGACGGGCGAGGTGGTGGTGGACGTTATGATCTCGCACCCGAGGACGCCGCAAGAGGCGCGTGGCGGCCGAAGCTTTCTTTGACGTCGATGGTGCTTGATGCGGGAGAATCCTAGCCATTTGAGGTCTGTGGATTGTAAGGTCTTTGGCACTTGTGGCAGCGGCCTTTACATTAATGGTGGCGGTTATCATGGTCATGTGGATGACACGATGGTTGGATCTTCATTTTGGGATGGTCTCCAGCTCGATGCGTCGCGGTCAATGGCACTATGGGACGTCCTCTACTGTTACCATGGAGTTTTGAGGCCGGTGGAGGTATGGGGCGCCCCCTCTCCATTGCGAGATCGGGTTCGATTTGACTCAGCATGTGCTAAACACGACGGGTCATGCAGACTTATCAAGTCGGCCCACTCCAGGAGTGGTGATGCATGACGTCTCATGAGGAGGCGTCAATCCTATGAATCAAAGAGGCCCTAAACATAGGTATGATGAATAAATAATAATTGCTCTAGCTCTAGATATGTGGATAACGTGTCCTTGTGATACCACGATCGATTGTTGCCGAATCAAGGATTGAGTCGTCCAACCTTGGACCTAATCCATCTCGTACAGTTACCTCAGTTATTAAGGAATTAACAGACTAACGCATTAGAATTTGATGCCTGCATGAGTGTCCCCTAAGAATTGGTTCCGATTACTGTACTAGCCGATGTTCGATATAGTTTTCCACTCTCCCTTGCACGTTGTCTCTCCTTGTGCCGACGTGAGTCCTAGGAAACACACGCGCGCGCGCGAAGCTGATGGGTTTAGCCTCAAGGGATTACTCACACATCACAATCGAATCACAAAAAAAGACACTGTAAATAGTTTAATTGAAGATGAATGAGTAACCGTGTTAAAATACCGTTGATTGGGATGTGATCCTAATTATAAGTATTGATCTAATGGGAGACGAAAATGCTTTCCCATAATTTCTCCTTAGAAAAATATGAAGATCATGGATGATACGGGAAATAAAATTTTCTTTATCTAGAGTTTTTGTATAACTTAGAAATTTGATTCCTATGGAACAAACGTTTTCAAGAAATAAATATGTCCTTTTAGCTCTGAAAACAACTAGTAATACATGTACCATATATAGCATTTTGACCTTTCCTTCTCTGGCTTGGAATTGCATGCTATTCATAACAGTCATTGAATTCCCTACTTTCAGCTTTAGTTCTCATATTAATAGTAGAATGCCCGTGCGTTTCTATGGGCTACAATGCATGTATTTGAGCAACTCGGTAGCAATCATCGGGTAAACCTTCTCTCTTGACCCCTCAAAAAACGTAGACCTCTCTCTCCACTCTTCCCTTGTCTATATATCTCCATCTCGCCATTCCTCCACTCACCCTTCCTCCCACTCTCTCTCTCGCTCCTTGTAGGACATGGATGTCGAGCGTGTCGCATGAGTAGGGTTGAGGGGATACAAGAGGAATAGGGGACTTCCTCATAAATCTCCCCAAAATGATGTTTAACTAAGCATCACTCTCTAGTTTGACATAATTGGAATTTGAGCCGTCCTCTTAACCTAGAATATCACACATCATTGACCTCGTCAACGACTCATGAGTCTCAAGTAAAAGGTTGAAGTCATTTCTTCTGAAGTATAACTACAAAAGAATGGTGTGCATGAGCTTACTTCAAAACAACTTCTTGTGTGTCATCTCCACTGAGAATTTAGTAGCCACTTAAAAAATTAGGTAAGAAATATTCAAGTACAGACCGAAAAGTATCAAAGAACCTAGCAGAAGACCTGCAACCTTCAACCATGATAAAGGAACACCATTCACTAACACTGCATTTGATAGTATAAATAATTGGTAATAGTTATATCCTACCATAAGTGAAATGCTAAAAAACGCGAATATGCAAAGCTTGCGTAACATTCATTGATAGGTAGAAAGAGAGTACAAGGCGATGGTGTTACACTCGGAACGTACACACAAAGTGGAGAGAGTGAGAGAGAGAACACCTAAGCAGCAAGAAGAAGGGGCTGCTTAAACCCTAACTAAGTTGCTCATCCGGTGTCGATGATGTTAGCAACTCCGGATGCACCAGCCCTTGCCCACATCCGTGCCTCCTCCCGAATTAGGTCTAGTAGCTTCTGGCTAGAGGGGCGAGCATCATCGAAGATGACGTTGTTTCCAGATCTCCCACGCCGTCAGGGAGACAATGGCGTTTAGCCCTTTGCACATAGAGTGAGGTAAAGCAGTGCTCGAGCGCGCCCACCATTCGATGAAAGGCATTCCTTGCTCGGGGGGTTGGATTGGCGTCTGCACCAGGAGATGACGTCGAACCAAACTTGCCTGGAGAAGGGTAGTCACTGAGGAGATGTTGCATGGATTCCTCGGCTTGGTCGCATAGCACACATGAGTCCTCGTGCGGCAGTCCATGTCTCTGGAGTCTCTCAGTTGTCCAGCATCTGTTGAGGAAGGCGAGCCAGAGGAAGAACTTGACCCAGAGCGGTGCCCAAGTTTTCCAAACGAGCCGCCAGTTAGGGTCCGGGATGGCACCCACGAAGAGCTGATCATAGCAAGATTTGGCGGTGTATACGCCAGAGGAGGTCCAGCGCCAAGTTGGCTGATCCGGAGCTTTAGAGAGGTGCACCTGGCGCAAAGTTCGCCAAAGGTCAATGTACTGGAGCATCGCCATGGGCCCAAGCGTGCCCTGGATGTCCTGCACCCAGGAACGATGGAGCGGGCCGTCCCTCACGGTGCGATCTTTCCTGCGACAACAGGGGACCTGGGCGTAGATAAGAGGAGCAAGCTCGGCCACAAAGCTGCCATTAATCCAGTGATCTGTCCAGAATCGACAGCTCAGCCCATCGCCCACCGTCCAGGTTGTGGAAGCGCGAAACATGGTGCTGGCATATGGATCAGAGGGGAGGTGGAGAAGAGCCCAGGGCCTCCGCGGATCTGTGCGCTACAGCCAAAGCCAGCGCACGCGCAGCGCGATCCCGACGGGATGAAGATCACGGACCCCGAGCCCCCCAAGGGAGAGGGGGCGGCAGACCCGCGCCCAATTGACCATGCATTGGCCGCCGCGGGTGTCTTGACCCAGCCCAGAGGAATCCGCGAATGATATTTTTCACTTGCCCTAGGATCTTCTTGTTGAGGGCAATCACCATAAGAATGTGCATTGGCATCGCGCAAAGGACGTGCCGAACGAAAGCAAGTCTTTCACCACGAGGTAGCATGGATATCCTCCTTGATCACCGGCCAACACGAGCGTAGGAACTCTGTCGAGAAGCCGTCCGGGCCGGGCGCCTTGCCGGACGAGAGGCTTTTGACCGCAGTGAAGGAATTATGCCCTAGAGGCAATAATAAATTTGTTATTTATATTTCCTTATATCATGATAAATGTTTATTATTCATGCTAGAATTGTATTAACCCGAAACTTAGTACAAGTGTGAATACATAGACAAAACAGAGTGTCCCTAGTATGCCTCTACTTGACTAGCTCGTTGATCAAAGATGGTTATATTTCGACCATAGACATGTGTTGCCATTTGATGAACGTGATCACATCATTAGAGAATGATGTGATGGATAAGACCCATCCGTTAGCTTAGCATAATGATCGTTTAGTTTTATTACTATTGCTTTCTTAATGACTTATATATGTTCCTCTGACTATGAGATTATGCAACTCCCGAATACCGGAGGAACACCTTGTGTGCTATCAAACATCACAACGTCAACTGGGTGATTATAAAGATGCTCTACAGGTGTCTCTGAAGGTGTTTGTTGGGTTGGCATAGATCAAGATTAGGATTTGTCACTCCGTGTATCGCAGAGGTATCTCTGGACCCTCTCGGTAATGCACATCACTATAAGCCTTGCAAGCAATGTGACTCATGAGTTAGTTATGGGATGATGCATTATGGAATGAGAAGAGACTTGTCGGTAACGAGATTGAACTAGGTATGAGGATACCGACGATCGAATATCAGGCAAGTAACATACCGATGACAAAGGGAATGACGTATGTTGTTATGCGGTTTGACCGATAAAGATCTTCATAGAATATGTAGGAGCCAATATGAGCATCCAGGTTCCGCTATTGGTTATTGACCGGAGATGTGTCTCGGTCATGTCTACATAGTTCTCGAACCCGTAGGGTCTGCACGCTTAACGTTCGATGACGATTTGTATTATGAGTTGTGTGTTTTGGTGACAGAAGTTTGTTCGGAGTCCCGGATGAGATCACGGACATGACGAGGAGTCTCAAAATGGTCGAGAGGTAAAGATTCATATATTGGAAGGTTGTATTCGGACATCGGAATGGTTCCGAGTGATTCGGGTATTTTACCGGAGTACCGAGGGGTTACCGGAACCCCCCCCCCCCTCGGGGGAAATATTGGGCCTTAGTGGGCCTTAGAGGAGAGAGAGGAGGGCCGCAAGGGGTGGCCGCGCCCCCCCCCATGGCAGTCCGAATTGGACTAGGGGAAGGGGCGGCGCCCCCTTTCCCTTTCCCTCTCCCTCTCCCTCTCCTTCCTTTTCCCTCCGGTGGAGAAAGGAAAAGGGGGGGCAAATCCTACTTGGACTAGGAGTCCAAGTAGGACTCCCCCCAGGGTGCGCCCCTCCTGGCCGCCGGCCTCCTCCTCCCCTCCTTTATATATGGGGGTGGGGAGCACCCCAAAGGCACATCAATTCTTCTCTTAGCCATGTGCGGTGCCCCCCTCCACAGTTTACTCCTCCGGTCATACCGTCGTAGTGCTTAGGCGAAGCCCTGCGCGGATCACATCACCAACACCCTCACCACGCCGTGTGCTGACGGAACTCTCCCTCGACCCTCTACTGGATCAACAGTTCGAGGGACGTCATCAAGCTGAACGTGTGCTGAACACGGAGGTGCCGTACGTTTGGTATTTGGATTGGTTGTATCATGAAGACGTTCGACTACATCAACCGCGTTAAACTAACGCTTCCCCTTTCGGTCTACGAGGGTACGTGGACACACTCTCCCCTCTTGTTGTTGTGCATCTCCTAGATAGATCTTGCGTGATCGTAGGATTTTTTTTAAATTGCATGCTACGTTCCCCAACAGTGGCATCCGAGCCAAGTCTATGCGTAGATGATATGCATGAGTAGAACACAAAGAGTTGTGGGCGATAATTGTCATACTACTTACCACCAACTTCTTACTTTGATTCGGCGATATTGTTGGATGAAGCGGCCCGGACCGACATTACATGACCGCGTTCATGAGACTGGTTCTACCGACGTGCTTTGCACACAGGTGGCTGGCGGGTGTCTGTTTCTCCAACTTTAGTTGAATCGAGTTTGACTATGGACGGTCCTTGTTGAAGGTTAAAACAGCACACTTGACGAAAAATTGTTGTGGTTTTGATGCGTAGGTAAGAACGGTTCTTGCTAGAAGCCCGTAGCAGCCACGTAAAACTTGCAACAATAAACTAGAGGACGTCTAACTTGTTTTTGTAGGGCATGTTGTGATGTGATATGGTCAAGACGTGATGAGATATAAATTGTTGTATGAGATGATCATGTTCTGTAAAAGTTATCAGCAACTGGCAGGAGCCTTATGGTTGTTGCTTTATTGTATGAAATGCAATCGCCATGTAATTGCTTTACTTTATCACTAAGCGGTAGTGATAGTCGTGGAAGCAATAGTTGGCGAGACGACAATGACGCTACGATGGAGATCAAGGTGTCAAGCCGGTGATGATGCAAATCATGACGGTGCTTTGGAGATGGAGATCAAAGGCACAAGATGATGATGGCCATATCATGTCACATATTTTGATTCCATGTGATGTTTTTCTTTTTATGCATCTTATTTTGCTTAATACGGAGGTAGCATCATAAGATGATCCCTCACTAAATTTCAAGGTATAAGTGTTCTCCCTGAGTATGCACCGCTGCTACAGTTCGTCGTGTCGAGACACCACGTGATGATCGGGTGTGATAAGCTCTACGTTCACATACAACGGGTGCAAGCCAGTTTTGCACGTGCAGAATACTCGGGTTAAACTTGAAGAGCCTAGCATATGCAGATATGGCCTCGGAACACTGAGACCGAAAGGTCGAACGTGAATCATATAGTAGATATGATCAACATAGAGATGTTCACCATTGAAAACTACTCCATCTCACGTGATGATCGGACATGGTTTAGTTGATATGGATTACGTGATCATTTAGATGACTAGAAGGATGTCTATCTAAGTGGGAGTTCTTAAGTAATATGATTAATTGAACTTTAATTTATCATCAACTTAGTGCCTGATAGTTTTTTGCATATCTATATATGTTGTTGTAGATCAATGGCCCGTTCTACCGTTCCCTTGAATTTTAATGCGTTCCTAGAGAAAGCTAAGTTGAAAGATGATGGTAGCAACTACACGGACTGGGTCCATAACTTGAGGATTACCCTCATTGCTGCATAGAAGAATTACGTCCTGGAAGCACCGCTAGGTGCAAGGCCCGCTGCAGGAGCAACTCTGGACGTTATGAACGTCTGGCAGACTAAAGCTGATGACTACTCGATAGTTCAGTGTGCCATGCTTTACGTCTTAGAATCGAGACTTCAAAGACGTTTTGAACGTAATGGAGCATATGAGATGTTCCAGGAGTTGAAGTTAATATTTCAAGCAAATGCCCGAGTTGAGAGATATGAAGTCTCCAACAAGTTCTATCGCTGCAAGATGGAGGAGAACAGTTATGTCAGTGAGCATATACTCAGAATGTTTGGGTACCATAACCACTTGACTCAGCTGGGAGTTAATCTTCCTGGTGATAGTGTCATTGACAGAGTTCTTCAATCACTGCCACCAAGCTATAAAGGCTTCGTGATGAGCTATAACATGCAAGGGATGGAAAAGACAATTACCGAGCTCTTCGTGATGCTAAAGGCTGCAGAGGTAGAAATCAAGAAGGAGCATCAAGTGTTGATGGTTAACAAGACCACTAGTTTCAAGAAAAAGGGCAAAGGGAAGAAGGGGAACTTCAAGAAGAATAGCAAGCAAGTTGCTGCTCCCGGGAAGAAGCCCAAGTCTAGACCTAAGCCTGAAACTGAGTGCTTCTACTGCAAAGGGACGGGTCACTGGAAGCTAAACTGCACCAAGTATTTGGCGGATAAGAAGGATGGCAAAGTGAAAGGTATATTTGATATACATGTTATTGATGTGTACCTTACTAATGCTCGTAGTAGCGCCTGGGTATTTGATACTGGTTCTGTTGCTCATATTTGCAACTCGAAATAGGGGTAACGAATTAAATGAAGATTGGCAAAGGACGAGGTGATGATGCGCGTGGGAAATGGTTCCAAAGTCGATGTGATCGCCGTCGGCATGCTACATCTACATCTACCTTCGGGATTAGTTTTAGACCTAAATAATTGTTATTTGGTGCAAGCGTTGAGCATGAACATTATATCTGGATCTTGTTTGATGCGAGACGGTTATTCATTTAAATCAGAGAATGATGGTTGTTCTATTAATATGAGTAATATATTTTATGGTCATGCACCCTTGATGAGTGGTCTATTTTTATTGATTCTCGATCGTAGTGATACACATATTCATAATATTGAAGCCAAAAGATGCAAAGTTAATAATGATAGTGCAACTTATTTGTGGCACTGCCGTTTAGGTCATATTGGTGTAAAGTGCATGAAGAAACTCCATGTTGCTGGGCTTTTGGAATCACTTGATTATGAACACTTGATACTTGCGAACCATGCCTCATGGGCAAGATGACTAAGACTCCGTTCTCCGGAACAATGGAGTGAGCAACTGACTTATTGGAAATAATACATACTGATGTATGCGGTCCGGTGAGTGTTGAGGCTCGCGGCGGGTATCGTTATTTTCTGACCTTCACAGATGATTTGAGCAGATAGGGGTATATCTACTTAATGAAACATAAGTCTGAAACATTTGAAAAGTTCAAAGAATTTCAGAGTGAAGTGGAAAATCATCGTAACAAGAAAATAAAGTTTCTACGATCTGATCGTGGAGGTGAATATTTGAGTTATGAGTTTGGTCTTCATTTCAAAACAATGTGGAATAGTTTCGCAACTCACGCCACCTGGAACACCACAGCGTAATGGTGTGTCCGAACATCGTAACCGTACTTTATTATATATGGTGCGATCTATGATGTCTCTTACCGATTTACCACTATCATTTTGGGGTTATGCTTTAGAGATGGTTGCATTCATGTTAAATAGGGCACCATCTAAATCCGTTGAGATGGCACCATATGAACTGTAGTTTAGCAAGAAACCTAAGCTGTCGTTTCCTAAAGTTTGGGGTTGCGATGCTTATGTGAAAAAGCTTCAACCTGATAAGCTCGAACCCAAATCGGAGAAATGTGTCTTCATAGGATACCCAAAGGAGACTGTTGGGTACGCCTTCTATCACAGATCCGAAGGCAAGATATTCGTTGCTAAGAATAGATCCTTTCTAGAGAAGGAGTTTCTCTCGAAAGAAGTGAGTGGGAGGAAAGTAGAACTTGATGAGGTAATCGTACCTTCTCCCGAATTGGAAAGTAGTTCATCAGAGAAATCAGTTCCAGTGCTGCCTACAGCAATTATTGAGGAAGTTAATGATGATGATCATGAAACTTCAGATCAAGTTACTACCGAACCTCGTGGGTCAACCAGGGTACGTTCCGCACCAGAGTGGTACGGTAATCCTGTTCTGGAAGTTATGTTACTAGACCATTACGAACCTACGAACTATGAGGAAGCGATGATCAGCCCAGATTCCACGAAATGGCTTGAGGACATGAAATCTGAGATGGGATCCATGTATGAGAACAAAGTATGGACTTTGGTTGACTTGCCCGATGATTGGCAAGCCATAGAGAATAAATGGATTTTCAAGAAGAAGACTGACGCTGACGGTAATGTTACTGTATACAAAGCTTGACTTATTGTGAAAGGTTTTTGACAAGTTCAAGGGGTTGACTACGATGAGACCTTCTCAACCATAGCGATGCTTAAGTCTATCCGAATTATGTTAGCAATTGCCACATTTTATGATTATGAAAATTGGCAAATGGATGCCAAAACTGCATTCCTTAATGGATATCTTAAAAAAGAGTTCTATATGATGCAACCAGAAGCTTTTGTCGATCCTAAAGGTGCTAACAAAGTGTGCAAGCTTCAGCGATCCATTTATGGACTTGTGCAAGCCTCTCGGAGTTGGAATATACGCATTGATAGTGTGATCAAAGCATATGGTTTTATACAGACTTTTGGAGAAGCCTGTATTTACAAGAAAGTGAGTGGGAGCTCTGTAACATTTCCAATATTTTATGTAGATGGCATATTGTTGATTGGAAATAATACATAATTTCTGGATAGCATAAAAGGATACTTGAATAAGAATTTTTCAATGAAAGACCTCGGTGAAGCTGCTTCTATATTGGGCATCAAGATCTATAGAGATAGATCAAGACGCTTAATTGGACTTTCACAAAGCACATACCTTGATAAGGTTTTGAAGAAGTTCAAAATGGATCAGTCAAAGAAAGGATTCTTGCATGTGTTACAAGGTGTGAAGTTGAGTCAGACTCAATGCCCGACCACTGCAGAAGATAGAGAGAAAATGAAAGTCATTCCCTATGCCTCAGCCATAGGTTATATCATGTATGCAATGCTATGTACCAGACCTAATGTGTGCCTTGCTATAAGTTTAGCAGGGAGGTACCAAAGTAATCCAGGAGTGGATCACTGGACAGCGGTCAAGAACATCCTGAAATACCTGAAAAGGACTAAGGATATGTTTCTCGTTTATGGAGGTGACAAAGAGCTTGTCGTAAATGGTAACGTCGATGGAAGCTTTGACACTGATCCGGATGACTCTAAGTCACAAACCGGATACGTATTTATATTGAATGGTGGAGCTGTCAGTTGATGCAGTTCCAAGCAAAGCATCGTGGCAGGATCTACGTGTGAAGCGGAGTACATAGCTACTTTGGAAGCAGCAAATGAAGGAGTCTGGATGAAGGAGTTCATATCCGATCTAGGTGTAATACCTAGTGCATCGGGTCCAATGAGAATCTTTTGTGACAATACTCGAGCAATTGCCTTGGCGAAGGAATCCAGATTTCACAAGAGAACCAAACACATCAAGAGACGCTTCAATTCCATCCGCGATCAAGTCAAGGAGGGAGACATAGAGATTTGCAAAATACATACGGATCTGAATGTTGGAGACCCGTTGGCTAAGCCTCTTCCACGAGCAAAACATGATCAGCACCAAGACTCCATGGGTGTTAGAATCATTACTATGTAATCTAGATTACTGACTCTAGTGCAAGTGGGAGACTGAAGGAAATATGCCCTAGAGGCAATAATAAAGTTGTTATTTATATTTCCTTATATCATGATAAATGTTTATTATTCATGCTAAAACTGTATTAACCGGAAACTTAGTACATGTGTGAATACATAGACAAAACAGAGTGTCCCTAGTATGCCTCTACTTGACTAGCCCGTTGGTCAAAGATGGTTATGTTTCCTGAGCATAGACATGTGTTGTCATTTGATGAACGGGATCACATCATTAGAGAATGATGTGATGGACAAGACCCATCCGTTAGCTTAGCATAATGATCGTTTAGTTTTATTGCTATTGCTTTCTTCATGACTTATACTTGTTCCTCTGACTATGAGATTATGCAACTCCCGAATATCAGAGGAACACCTTGTGTGCTATCAAACGTCACAACGTAACTAGGTGATTATAAAGATGCTCTACAGGTGTCTCCGAAGGTGTTTGTTGGGTTGGCATAGATCAAGATTAGGATTTGTCACTCCGTGTATCGGAGAGGTATCTCTGGGCCCTCTCGGTAATGCACATCACTATAAGCCTTGCAAGCAATGTGACTAATGAGTTAGTTACGGGATGATGCATTACGGAACAAGTAAAGAGACTTGCTGGTAACGAGATTGAACTAGGTATGAGGATACCGATGATCGAATCTCGGGCAAGTAACATACCGATGACAAAGGGAATGACGTATGTTGTTATGCGGTTTGACCGATAAAGATCTTCGTAGAATATGTAGGAGCCAATATGAGCATCCAGGTTCCGCTATTGGTTATTGACCGGAGATGTGTCTCGGTCATGTTTATATAGTTCTCGAAACCGTAGGGTCCGTGCGCTTAATGTTCGATGACGATTTGTATTATGAGTTGTGTGTTTTGGTGACCGAAGTTTGTTCGGAGTCCCGAATGATATCACGGACATGACGAGGAGTCAATGGTTGAGAGGTAAAGATTCATATATTGGAAGGTTGTACTCGGACATCGGAATGGTTCTGAGTGATTCGGGTATTTTACCGGAGTACCGAGGGGTTACCGGAACCCCCCGGGGGAAATATTGGGCCTTAGTGGGCCTTAGCGGAGAGATAGGAGGGCTGCAAGGGGTGCCCCCCCCATGGCAGTCCGAATTGGACTTGGGGAAGGGGGCGGCGCCCCCCTTTCCCTCTCCCTCTCCCTCTCCTTCCTTTTCCCTCCGGTGGAGAAAGGAAAGGGGGGTGAATCCTACTTGGACTAGGAGTCCAAGTAGGACTCCCCCAGGGCGCGCCCCTCCTGGCCGCCGGCCTCCTCCTCCCCTCCTTTATATACGAGGGCGGGGGGCACCCCAAAGGCACATCAATTGTTCTCTTAGTTGTGTGCGGTGCCCCCCTCCACAGTTTACTCCTCTGGTCATAGCGTCGTAGTGCTTAGGCGAAGCCCTGCGCGGATCACATCACCAACACCGTCACCACGTCGTCGTGCTGACGGGACTCTCCCTCGACCCTCTACTAGATCAAGAGTTCGAGGGACATCATCGAGCTGAACGTGTGCTGAACACGGAGGTGCCGTACGTTCGGTACTTGGATCGATTGGATCGCGAAGACGTTCGACTATATCAACCGCGTTAAACTAACGCTTCCGCTTTCGGTCTATGAGGGTACGTGGACACACTCTCCCTTCTCGTTGCTATGCATCTCCTAGATAGATCTTGCATGATCGTAGGATTTTTTTTGAAAATTGCATGCCACGTTCCCCAACACGCAGTACAAATCTCCTCCTCCGTGAAGGCAATATCAAGTGCCGCGAGATCAAATGCGCCATGGTGGAATTCACGCAGGTTGAGCGTGTAAGATCATGTGTCGGTGTCAAAACCGGTGGATCTCGGGTAGGGGGTCCCGAACTGTGCGTCTAAGGTCGATGGTAACAGGAGACAGGGGACACGATGTTTACCCAGGTTCGGGCCCTCTTGATGGAGGTAATACCCTACTTACTGCTTGATTGATCTTGATGAATATGAGGATTACAAGAGTTGATCTACCACGAGATCATAATGGCTAAACCCTAGATGTCTAGCCTGTATGCTTATGATTAATGTCATAATAATCTATCGACTAGCCTGGCCTTGGCTTATATAATGCACCAGAGGCCTAGGATAACAAGAGTCCTAGCCGAATACGTTGGTGGAGAGGAGTCCTTGTCTTGATCACCAAGTCTTGTGGAATACTCCTTATATGAGGCATGGGCTACCCGAAGTGGCCCATGAGTGAACCGCCATGGGGGTCCTCTGCCCGATCCACCTGGTCGGGAGACGATGTGGTGAGTACCCCCTAGTCCAGGACACCGTCAGTAGCCCCCTGAACCAGTCTTCAAGTTGGGGACGCTCCTCGATCCTTCCGAACTGTTCTTCATCTTTGGTCGCCGGTCTTGAAAACCGGTTCAACAAATCTTCTCATCTTCAATCTTGAGGATCGCCGAAGTGAATCCGAAGAGTTTACACGTCGGGTATCCAAGGAGCCCCTTTAAGTTCTCAGCCTTTATCAATGCCTTATTTTTATTTTTTAGCCACACCTCGAGTTTGAAGTTGTTCCCGTGCGGCGGTGTCCTCTTGCAGCCGAGCTCCAACGCCGGATTGCATTCAAGATATATTTTGCAGCCGAGCACCAACTATTGGGGATATTACCACTTGGCGTAAACCGGCCAGGAGAGGCCGGGTTAACCCCATAAGTAGTTCATCTGTATCTGAAGTCCATGAAGACAGACGGTGACGCTTTATGAAGGCCCAGGGCCCAAAACCGGTTTAAGGCCTGTAGACATAAACCGGCATTGATATGCAAACTTGTGTTGTAAGATAGAAGTAGCAGAGACCGAGCCGGAAACGATTATGAGCCGGCCTCGGGATTCTGTAAACCGACGGGCGACAACCCATGTATATAAGGGGACGACCCGGCGGCGGTTCAAGGACAACAGACAACAACTCGAGGCTCGGGCAAAGCGTATTCGCTCCCTGGTCATCGAGACCCCATCAATTCCATCACAACTAGACGTAGGCTTTTACCTTCATCGTAAGGGGCCGAACTAGTATAAAACTCTCTTGCGTCCCTTGTCCGCTTTAACCCCTTTAAGCTAACCCGTAGCGATGGCTCCACGACTAGGTCCTTTCTCTAGGACATCTGCCGTGACAAAACCACAACAGTTGGCACCCATCGTGGGGCTATCGCACGATGGTTTCAAGTTCTTGGAGGGCAACTTCGAAGGACTCAAGGGTTACGCTGTGGGCCGGATGACCAAGAGTCGTTGCGGCAAGCTCTACATCGACGATGCAGGCTGGGGCCCCGAGGCCGGCTCAATCGAGTACGGGTACTGGGTCCCCTTTGGTGGCATACACGTTTTCATTGGCAAGATCGGCGAACCGGGCCCTGAGCCGGACATCTGCACCGGCCTCGTCGAAATGGCTCAGCGTGCGAGATCTGCCCGGGTCAAGCCTGTCAGAAGCGTGCCTTCGTGGGAGTTATCCATGGAGGGGAATCTGAGGATAGATCAGAATCTGGTGGTGAGACCGTCGTTTATTCCGGCGACGAGTCATCGACCGGACAGACCGAGTCGTTATATCAGTTACAAGATGGCCGGATTGGGAGCTGTTCCGATGGCGACAGTATTCCGGACCCCTTTGATCTGCCAAACCGGGTTGCGATCTTCATGGCCGGTACGCAACCGGCGCTCCACTCTTCGACTGCAGCGGCGATGATTTCCGAATCGGCAGCGGCAACAGCGGCCGGGGCAGGAGGCCCTGTGCGACCGCCAGCTCAAGTTCTATCTGATTTGTTTGACGCGTTGGCAACGCTGATGGCGGAGGTTAACCCGGCGGATCAGGATGCGCACAATGCGGAAACCGCGAAAGTGAAAGATCAGATCACCCAGGCCAAAGCCGATTTAGCAGCTGAGGATACCAGGCTAGCCGCGGAGCGGGCCGCTTTGGATGCACAAGCTTACCGGATTATGCTGGATCAGAGTGCGTCGAACAAAGTCCTGAAGAGGAGGCACCGATCTCGCCTGCCGCCGGTTTATGACGCTAGAAATCTCTTTAACATCCCAGGAGCAAGGACCAGTAATCCGCCGGTGGTAAACCGGGCGGAGGCACCTGGAGCAGGAGAGCCAGTTCAGCCACGTTTGGTGGATCCGCCTCGTCAGAACAACATTGTAGCACCGCATGTCCCCACGCCACCGGGTCATTATTCTAACCCGATGGACAACATTGTCGCTGCCGCTTAACGGTTGGCGGCCATCCCGATCGAAGGTGATTCTCCGGCGGCGGTCGAGACGCGTCGGGTTAAGGAGCTTCTTCAGATAGCCTTGGTTCAACACGAGGCTTATTCATATAGTCGCGATCGGATTCATTCCACTCCCCGTCCAAGCCGGAGTTATAGCAGGCATATGGATGAACCGGCAGTGTCAAGCAATGCGCGGAACCGTGATCCGCCTCGCGGCAATAACCCGGCGGGTGGTGCTGGTGATGCTCAGGAGGTGGTGGACCGGGCTCGGGCACGCAGAGAGGCCGAGTTAGCGGCGCAGCATGAAGCCCGTCAGCCTACTCCGGTTCGTCCAACCACATCGGTGGAACCAGGAGTTACCTCTAGTTCTTTGGGAGTGTCGTGTCTCGTCCCGGCGTTACGCAATGTGCGCCTGCCCAAGGATTTCAAGGGCCCGCGCAAGGTGCCGAATTACACCGCTGATTTATCCCCTGAAACATGGGTCGAAAGCTATGAGATGGCCATGGAGATGCTGGATGTGGATGATGCAGCATGTGCGAAATACTTCACCATGATGCTAGAAGGGACAGCCCGCACTTGGTTAAAGAGCTTACCGGCTAATTCTATCAGGTCATGGGCCGAGTTGAGAGCCCGGTTTATTCAGAATTTCAAGGATACATGCAAGCAGCCCATGTCAATTATGGACTTAGCTGCCTGTGTCCAGGAGGAAGGAGAGTCAACAACCCATTGGGTGCGCCGGGTTTCGGAGATTTTGCATTCATCGGACCGCATCAATGCCGACACCGCAGTTTTAACATTGGAAGGCAATTGCCGGTTTGAACCCCTGAAGTTGAAGTTGGGACGGCTCAAACGTCATTGTAATGACATGGGAACCCTCATGGCTGCACTGGTGAAGTATGCCAACTCTGATAGTACCAAGGATCCCGAGTCTGACGATGATAGGACAGGGAAGGGAAAAAAGAGCGGCAACGCCAAGGGGCAGCACCACAACCCGGCAGGTCATGGAAACGGCGGCAAGCGTAAGGCGGACAATGGTTTAGACTTTGTGGCTAATACTAATACACATGACAAGGGCCAGCGGCATAAGGGTAAACCGCCCCAGCGCGGTGGAAGGCCAAGTCCTAATCCGGACTGTTTGTCTTATCTATTGAATCAGCCCTGTCCAAAGCATGGGACGAAGGAGGACCCGTCCACGCACCTCTGGAAAGATTGTTATATCATGCAAGAGTTCAAAAATTCTGATTCTTTCCGGTATGATCATGGACCAGGAGGCGGTTTGGGCCCCGGCTCTCATGGGCCGGGTTATAGCGGAGGAAATTCCGGTTCAGGTTTTCACGGTAATCAGGGTGGACATAACAATCAAAGTAATCAAAGTAACCAAGGTGGCTATAATCATCAGGGTAGTCAGCAGCAGCAGTAGCAGTCGGGTTACCAGAGCAACCCGAAGCAGTTGAATAGCGGACAGTATCATGTCTTCACCACTAGCTTGGACAAGCGCGATCAGAAGCTTCATAAAAGGGTGGTGAATGCCGTTGAACCGGCGGTGCCCCGTTATTTGTGCTGGTCCGAGCAGCTGATTGTGTGGAGTAGAGAAGATCATCCACCCCGGGTTGACAATCCGGGTCATCTAGCTCTGGTGGTGGCACCTCAGGTGGGAGGTTATAAGTTCACTAAGGTACTCATGGATGGAGGGAGTAGTATCAATATCCTTTATTATGAAACTTTCCGTCGCATGGGGTTAACAGATAAAAATCTTAAACCGTCCAATACGGTGTTCCATGGTGTGGTGCCTGGTAAGTCGGCATATCCTGTTGGTAAGATAGCTCTGGAGGTGGCTTTTGGAGATGAGCATGACTCGAGATCAGAAACCTTGACCTTTGAAGTGGTGAAAATCAGAAGCCCGTATCTCCTATTTGGACGGCCAGCTTATGCTAAGTTTATGGCACGGCCTTGTTATGTCTATCTGCAGCTCAAGATGCCGGGTCACAAGGGAACTATAACCATACATGGGAGCCGCAAGATTGCTCCGGAGTGCGAAGAAGGTGATGTGGCTTATGCTGAGTCGGTTTGTGCAACAGAAGAGTTGAAATTTTACAAGGACAATGTTGATCCGACAGATATGACTTCGTTGAAGAAACCAACTACAGAGCATGATCCGGCCCTGAAGTTTAAATCGGCTGATGAGACTAAGCTTGTTGACTTCGTGCCTGGCGATTCTTCCAAGCAGTTTAGCATCAGCGCTAACTTGGATCCGAAATAGGAAAGCGCGCTCATCGAGTTCATCCGTGAGAATCGGGACATCTTTGCATGGAAGCCTTCTGACATGCCTGGTGTACCGAGAGAACTCGCTGAGCACACTCTCAATGTTTATCCTAAGTATAAACTGGTCAAGCAGTTTCTCCGCCGGTTCAATGAAGAAAGACGCAAAGCTATTGGAGAAGAAGTAGCCAGGCTCTTGGCGGCTGGATTTATCGTTGAAGTATTCCATCCTGAGTGGTTGGCTAATCCGGTGCTGGTCCTCAAGAAGAATGGCACTTGGCGTATGTGTGTAGACTACACAGATCTTAACAAAGCTTGTCCAGCAGATCCTTTTGCCCTTCCCCGTATTGATCAAATTATTGATGCTACGGCGGGTTGCGAGCGTTTAAGCTTTTTGGATGCATATTATGGTTATCATCAGATCAAAATGGCGGTGAAGGACCAGGAGAAGACAGCCTTCATAACTCCCTTTGGAGCCTTCTGCTATGTGTCCATGCCCTTTGGGCTCAAGAGTGCCCAGGCGACTTATCAACGGTGTGTGCAGAATTGTCTTCATAAGCAGATCGGCCGCAATGTTCACGCCTATGTGGATGATATTGTGGTAAAATCAAGGAAGAAGGATACATTGATTGATGACTTGAAGGAAACCTTTGATAACCTACTGGTTTATAAAATGATGCTTAATCCGGCCAAGTGTGTCTTTGGTGTACCTTCAGGCAAGCTCTTGGTCTTTTTGGTGTCTAACAGGGGCATTGAAGCTAATCTGGAAAAGATCAAAGCCATCACCTCCTTGGCTAAACCGAAGTGTATCAATGATGTTCAACGCCAGGCGGGCCGGATTGCCGCGTTGAGCCGGTTTGTCAGTCGCCTAGGCGAGAAGGCCATCCCTTTGTATCAGATGCTGAAGAAAACGGATAGCTTCGTCTGGAGTGACACCGCTAATGAAGCATTTGAGGACTTAAAGCGGCAGCTAGCTAATCCGCCGATTCTCACTGCTCCGGTTGACAAAGAACCATTGTTGCTATATGTGGCAGCTAACGCTCGGGCTGTTAGTGTGGCTATTGTGGTGGAGCGCAAGGAGGCAGGAAAGGAATATCCGGTTCAGCGGCCGGTTTACTATATCAGTGAGGTACTTATTGAGTCCAAGCAGAGGTACCCGCATTGGCAAAAATTGGTGTATGGGGTTTTTATGGCAAGCTGGAAGCTTAAGCAGTATTTCCAAGGTCATCCCATCATGGTGGTCAGCTCTGCTCCTTTGGGGGATATAATCCAGAACAGGGAAGCAACTGGTTGGATTGCTAAGTGGGCTATCGAGCTCGGGCCTCATGGGTTGAAATACATACCCCAAACGGCGATCAAATCTCAGGCACTTGTGGATTTCATCAATGATTGGAAAGAATTACAAGCGCCAGAAGAGAAGCCGGATCACACTTATTGGACTATTCATTTTGATGGGTCCAGGCAATTGGAGGGCTCGGGGGCTGGAGTCGTATTAACTTCCCCACGAGCGTTACTCCATGGTCTTCGAATGGCTAAGGAGATGAATCTAAGCCGAGTTAAGTGCTTCGGTGACTCGGATCTGGTGGCTCAACAAGTGTCCGGCACTTGGGATTCCAAGGACCCACTAATGGCATCATATCGTCGTGAGGTGGATATTGTTGCAGGTCACTTTAAAGGTTATCAGGTGGATCATGTGGACCGGCGGAAGAATGAAGCGGCGGACGCTTTAAGCCGCCTGGGTTCCCAACGTAAACCGGTTCCACCTAACGTCTTCCTGGATGTTTTGCATAATCCGTCCGTCAAGCTCCCTGGTGAAGAGGATTTGGCTGTTCCTGATCCGGAGGCGCAGTTGGTGGCGGCTCTTCATGTTATCCCGGATTGGACGGTTCCATATCTGGTGTATATGAACCGGGGCGAGTTACCAGAGGATGAAACCTTGGCCAGGCAGATAATCCGGCGGTCCAAGTCCATGACTATTATCAATGGAGAGTTACATCATTGCAGTGTGACAGGGCCGTTTCAACGTTGTGTGTCTCCTGAGGAAGGCCATGAAATTGTGCGTGAGATCCACGAAGGAGATTGTGGTCACCACGCCGGTTGAAAATCTTTGGTGGCCAAGGCGTTTCGTCACGGTTTCTATTGGTTGACAGCTCATGCTGATGCCGAGGACTTGGTCAAAAGATGTGATGGTTGTCAGAAATTCTCAAGGCGCGCTCATATACCGGCTCAAGAATTGAGGATGATTCCAATCACCTGGCCGTTTGCAACTTGGGGGCTGGATATGGTTGGGCCTTTCAAGAGGTCCAAGGACAAGAAGACCCACCTTTTGTTGGCGGTTGATAAGTTCACGAAGTGGGTGGAGGCAAAGCCAGTTAGTAAGTGTGACGCAGCCACGGCGGTTCAATTCATCAAAAAGGTGATCTTCCGGTTTGGCTCCACACAGCATTATAACAGACAATGGTACCAATCTGTCAAAGGGTGCCATGAAGGAGTTCTGTCAACGTGAGCACATCCGGCTTGATGTGTCATCAGTGGCTCACCCCCAGTCCAATGGTCAAGCGGAGAGGGCCAATCAAGAGATCTTGAGAGGCATCAAACCCCGGCTTATGGTTCCTTTGCAACGGATGCCGGGTTGTTGGGTTGAGGAGTTACCTTCCGTGTTGTGGAGCATCAATACCACACCCAATAGATCGACAGGATACACACCATTCTTCATGGTTTATGGAGCGGAAGCAGTTCTTCCTAGTGACATCCGTCATGACTGCCTCGTGTAGCGGCATATGTTGAAGCTGACAACGAGAAGGCACGGCAGGAAGCTCTTGACCTATTAGATGAGGAACGTGACATGGCAGCAGCCCGTTCGGCGATTTATCAGCAAGATCTGCGTCGTTATCATAGCCGCCGGGTTAGAACCAGAACCTTTCAAGAAGGCAATTTGGTGCTTCGGCTCATCCAGGATCAGACGGATATGCACAAGTTATCCCCCCCCCCTTGGGAAGGACCCTTTGTGGTCAGCAAGAATTTACACAACGGGTTGTACTACCTAATCGATGTTCGAGAGTGCAAAGACTCACGTAAATTGAAGGAGGAGACCAACCGGCCGTGGAATATTGCTCATCTTCGGCCTTACTATACTTGAGCTATAGGCTCTGCTTATGTACGTATTATGACATTGTATATATTATGATCAATATAATAAACCAGAACCTCAGCTAAAGCGGGGTATCTGTTGTTTTTCTTACATCATGTGTGGTTACATGGAGCTTACAAAGCGGCATCCGGTTTACCCCTTGATTTAGCTTCTCAAAGCTTCATATTAGATCACTTGGGGGCTTGGTCGTATCCGAACCATAGCTACACCTCTTGATCGGCGCAATGCCACAGCATCACTTGGGGGCTTGGTCGTATCCGAACCATAGCTACACCTCTTGATCGGCGCAATGCCACAGCATCACTTGGGGGCTTGGTTGTATCCGAACCATAGCTACACCTCTTGATCGGCACAATGCCACAACATCACTTGGGGGCTTGGTCGTATCCGAACCATAGCTACACCTCTTGATCGGCGCAATGCCACAACATCACTTGGGGGCTTGGTCGTACCCGAACCATAGCTACACCTCTTGATCGGCGTAATGCCACAACATCACTTGGGGTCTTGGTCGTATCCGAACCACAGTCACACCTCTTGATCAGCTCAAAGCCACATCAGTCCGGGGCCAAAGAGAGTGTTGTAAAACAACAGCTCAAACATAGGCACCCACTGAGCACAGCTCACAATGTTGCTTGGGGATTCTTTGCTGTCGAATTTAGGGCCTGGCAGCCCGTAAAAAGCCTCGACTACAACGGTTTGCATTTGCCTTTTGCTAAGCTTTCTTTGTTTTCATAAGATTTGTGATGTTTTTTAAACCAGTGTTTATCAACCTGGTTAGGCTGTCAACTACAAGTTGTCAGTACACGATCAAATTATAATCCGGAGACTATCAGCCCGGTCTGGTTTTGACTCAAAGTCACCAGTATGGAATAAACTGGTGTTTATCACAGCCCAGAACGGTTTTCTGATAAACCGGCATCATATAACAGGAGTTACTTGTACTCCGGATTAGGGTTATTACCCTCATTACAAAGTTGGTCAGCCAACACTATCCCTAAAGGTCACAGGTATCATATATTTCCATATTTGGTTATCTTTTACAACCTTGGTTATAAACCTTGGTCATATATATATTTGGGTATCATGACCCGCCCGGTGGTAAACTGCTAGGGCGCTTTAAGCTTCTTATCTGCAGGAGCAACTTGAACAAATAGCTATGGATTATGAACATCATATCTTAAGCATGGCGGATTAGCACGCATCAATTGCAGATAAATATGCACGAAGGCATAACAGACTAAGTGTTTTAACTAGCCTATTACAAGGCGTTTCAGTGCCCAAAGGGATAATTGTTTCTCAATAAGCATTACAGCACGTGAAAAACTAAACCGGCCCCCGGATTATGACTGCTTATCAGCTTGACCTGACGGCTGCGGATCATCTTGCACTGGTTCATCTTCTTCGTCCCTACCCAGCGGCTGGAAGTCAACAGTTGTCCAGTTGATCCCAGTTAAAGCTTGGAACACAGCTTCGTCGCTTATAAGGGTGGACGGTTCAATGTCAGGGGCATAAGTGTGCTTACGAATTGGAGGGATCAGGTTTTGAGCCTCAGGAGTTGGTGTAGCAACCCGCTTGTTATTGGTATCATAACTCGCCTGGTAAAATGAAAGGTCAGCCTCTTCAGCAAGTTGACAAGCCAGTGGACGTACTTCCCGGTTTATGGCGCGGAGATCTTTAGTGCCAAATTCTGATCCGTCTTCTTTTAAGCTTGGGTAGCCTTTAGCCACGTCTGTCGGATCAAGGTCAGGCACCCATGCTTTTGCCCGGGTTAGTGCGGTCAGAGCGCCAGCCCTTGCAGTAGACCTCTTCAGCTCTTCTACCCGGGCAGGCAGCATAGATAGCCTGTCTAAGGTATCCTTGATTAACGTCGGGGGCGGCTTATTGTGAGAAGCGGTGCAGATAATTCGTTGTGCGCCGGTATACAGTTGCTCTATCAGCGTGTAGGCAGCCTTCAGCTTCTTCTGAACATCAGAGCCCAAATGACTAATGCGAGTTCCTGCATCATTGCAAACATCAGTAAACCGACAACGCATGGGAAGATATGTTGAAAGTATAAAGCAAGGATGCTTACCGAACACAGCAGCAGTCATGGCATGTATCTGCCGCTTTACACCAGTCAACTCGTCTACCACCGGTTTGAGAGTTGCTTCTGCGTCTTCAGCTCTTTTCTGCAAAGCAGATTTCTCTGTGTTCCAATCCGCCAGCTCCTTGGCGAAGCTCTCCTTTAGCTTTTCCATAGCGGCTAAGGCGCTTGTCAGCTCATTTTTTGCTTTGGAAGTTTTGGCCTGTTGGGACTTGATGTTCTCTTGCAGATCAGCAGTTTGGCTTTCCTTCTTGCTCAGTTCAGCCTATAAAGAGACAGATACATAATGAGTTGACAGTACATATTTGAAGTACCAAGCACATAACAAGTTATGCCCTTGATACTTGGGGGCTAATGCATATTTGCTCCTTATCAGAAATTTCTACAAGTCCCAAGCACAATACAAGTATTAATCTTGGCACTTGGGGGCTAATGTGTGTTTGCTCAAAAACTGTTGGTATGGGAATCTTTTACAGTCCCGGTTCATCTTTATAAAGTTAAACCGGCCCTTGGGGGCTATACCGGTGAAAGAGCAGTATGGCAAATTTTAAGGAACCGGTTCATCATAAAGAAGTAATCTGGTCCCTGGAGGCTAAATATGCAAAGTTAAGTTATGACAAAAGTCCCGGTTTAGATTGGTATCATAAACCGTCACTTCGGGGCTACTAGGAGTTGATAAACTGCAATTGGACAAAAGAGAAAAATAGTAGTTACCTCATATCGCTCCTTCATCAAGTTTACCAAACTAGCTTCATAGTCACGACAGGTATACAAACGGTTCAAGAAGCCAGAGTGAATGTCTTGAGCATTGAGATGGGCGTAGCTTGACAAATCGGCATTCCATTTGCCTTTGCCGATAGCAGAGAGCTCGTCCTTGGCAGTATGCTTTGACAAAGCGACAGGGTTGCCAGGAGTGGTGTGGCCAGTGCCAGTAATCATAATGTTATCATCTTGGTCATCAACAGCCTTCACCGGAGTTGGCGGTTTGTCAGTATCCTTAACTGGACTGACCGGTTTGTCATCAGTTCGGACAGGGTTGGTTGGCCGGTCTGCATGTCTTGTAGTGTCAACTTGCACTTGTTCGGCAAGGAAGTCATGGTCTTGAGGCGGCGGATCGTTAAGCATGTCGTCAGCGTCGGTTTCTTCTGGATCTGGCATTTTTTCCGGTTCAACAGCTACATTATCATCAGCCGGTTTTCTTAACCGAGCCTTCTTGCTGGGTCTCGGCTTGGCACTGAGAAAATATAGACATGAGGATCAGTACAGTATGAAAAGATAACACATCAAGAATAAAGACACGTGCATAGCTCACCCAGGAACTGTTTTGAGGGGTGGAAGCTGTGTGGCTGATGACTCGCCAGAAGATGAGTGAGAAGTACCCTGATAATTTGAATCAGACAGGTTAAGAGGCTGGCGGAAACAACCGGCTTTGGGGTATGAAGTATCAATGGGGTAAGAGACCTCTGATCGGCGTTTCCGAACTGGACTATTCGGTAAACCGGCGGAGGTAACTACCTGGCAGCTGTGCCAGGTTGTACGGCGAGCCTCGTGCTGCTGTGTCTTCAAAAGAAAGTTTGGGTCCAAATAAGCAAGAGGGTGAGAAAATTTTACTTTTCGGTTTGCTTGACGGATTTTGATGTTGGCAGAGGATCTGAATCGGAGGAAAGAATGGTTACCTCTACGTCCTCAGCATGACTGCCTTCAGCGTCGTCCTGATAATAATCATTGTCACTGAGATGTACAAAAAATGAACCAAGAGAGTCAAGTTCTACCTCTGGTTCAGGATTACCCACATCGTCATCAGCTGGTAGATAGGAGGATGCAGTGGTCCTTTTCTTGGCAGGTTTTTAACAACCTTGGTCTTTGGACGAACTGGCTTGACTGGTTTGTCTTGTGGCTTCGCCGGTTTGTCCTGTGATGGTTTCTTGTTCCAGAATGGATCATCACCCTGTCAGAAAATAATCACACTTTCAGAGAATATTTGGACAGAAGAAACTTCAGATAAAAAGATTATATGATTCTTACAGCTGGTGGTTTGTTGAAGGTGCAGAAAGGGAGTAGTCCGGTTTGGGCACAGACAGCCTCCGGTTCGTTCAATATCTTTTTTACAGCTTCAGTGACTTCTGCATCTGTAAGCTGAATGTCAATGTGCCGCTGAGCATCCTTCAAACTCCCCGTATACTCACACATCAAACCGGAGCGCTGGCTTAAAGGTAGAATACTCCAGCTTATCCAACAATAAGCAAGATCAACTCCTGCAAACCGTTTCCCATGAAGGCTCTAAGCTTTGATAATTGAGGAGCATAGTTGGCCCTTTCTCTTGCAGTCAACCTCTGAGGAAAAGGATGTGTGTTGCTCAGGCATTCAGGGACGTAACCCGGCAGGGGTTTTCATCAGGTGGAGATGTATCCATGCAATAAAACCAAGTCTGGTTCCATTCTTTGGGGTGACTGTGGAGTTTGGGATGAGGGAAGGTGACTTCTTTCCTTTTCTGAACCGCCATTCCGCCCAGTTCCGTATTGGGTCCATTCGAGAACTCTGTGCGACGGTTTAAGTGAAAGAAATCCCTAAACAGTTCGACTGTAGGTTCCTCTTGCAGATAAACCTCACAGAAGACTTGGAAGTGGTAGATGTTGGTCACAGAATTGGGACCGATGTCTTGAGGGCGCAGCTGAAAATTGGCTAGTACATCTCGGAAAATTTTTGAACCGGGAGGGCTAAAACCTCGTCCGAGATGATCAGCAAATACAACTACCTCTCCATCCTTGGGTGTAGGAGGATTTTCCGGGCCAGGGACCCTCCAGTGGATGACATCTTTCTTGGCTAAAGTGCCCGTTTTAACAAGATTGTTTAACTGCTCTTCGGTTACTCGAGAAGGACCCAATTGCATTCATAGACTTGCTTGGCCATGGCAATGAAAGATCTGAAACATGATTATTGCCGGTTTAAGATTTACAGTGGACAACTATACAGCGGTATAAGGATACAAGCATATTGATAAACCGGATTTGGTTATTCGTAAACCGGAGTTTGACAATGGAAACGGTGTAATGCATTGGTGGTTCAACAGGGGACTAATGGTATCTACCGGGTCATCATTTTTTCTGTGAAGTTAAACCGCCCAGTCTGGTATTCAAAGTGTGTAAGTGAAGGAAGAAACAAGTTTCACATCTTGCTATGGTAATTTTAGATCTACCGCGCGTTGGAAAAACAAAATATATTCTGACCTAATTTCCAGCGTGCTAAAGGTTCACCAAGTTGAGATGAGTTGGATATCAAGCAGGTGCCGTAACAAAAGAAAGGAGTTTAAACTACAAGGGCACTGGAAAATATCAGATCTAACTAGCCATTGGTGTTACTAAAGAGGAACAGGGAAGAACAGCTCCAAGAACTTCGAAGAACTATGATGAACACGGAACCCTAATGGCGGATCTAGAGTGAGGAGAAGAGGAACTTACTGGTGATGAGGAAGCAGCGGAGGATCGCCGCGTTTCTCTGGTGCGAACAGGCTGATGCAGCGGCCGTTGTTGAGGCAGATGCGAAGACCGACGGCGGCGGCGGAGCTCGAAGGGTTGGTCGGCGCGAGGAAGAAGACAATGCGAAGAGGCGCGAGGGGGAAAATGGAAAGACCCCCTAGCCCTATTTATAAGGGCAGAAAGATAAGTGTCAGGTGCGAAAATCGAGGAGCCTAAATTTTGGATATGAGGTAGAGCTGTCGCATCGATTGTCGGAGGCTCGTTAATGACAGGTGACGTCACGGCGGTTTACCATGATCCTAGGAGATGATGTCACGGCGGTTTACAGATTATGTGAAGATGTTGAAGAAGAAATTTTCTTAAGTATTGAGGATTGACATGAACCAGTTCAAATCAATCTGGGGCCTAATGTTAGGGATATTACCACTGGGCGTAAACCGGCCAGGAGAGGCCGGGTTAACCCCATAAGTAGTTCATCTATATCTGAAGTCCATGAAGACAGACGGTGACGCTTTATGAAGGCCCAGGGCCCAAAACCGAAGGCCTGTAGACATAAACCGGCATTGATATGCAAACTTGTGTTGTAAGATAGAAGTAGCAGAGACCGAGCCGGACACGATTATGAGCCGGCCTCGGGATTCTATAAACCGACGGGCATCAACCCATGTATATAAGGGGACGACCCGGCGGCGGTTCAAGGACAACAGACAACAACTCGAGGCTCAGGCAAAGCGTATTCGCTCCCTGGTCATCGAAACCCCATCAATTCCATCACAACTAGACGTAGGCTTTTACCTTCATCGTAAGGGGCCGAACTAGTATAAAACTCTCTTGCGTCCCTTGTCTGCTTTAACCCCTTTAAACTAACCCATAGCGATGGCTCCATGACTAAGTCCTTTCTCTAGGACATCTGCCGTGACAAAAACCACGACACCAACGCCAGACTATATCCGAGCTCCAATGCTGGACTGTATCTGAGGTGTCATAGATCACCTTGGCTTGAAAATGTTTGAAGGAGGTTATCCGAGTTTAACGCTGAAAAGTTCTCTATGGAACGAGCCATTCGAATCCGGGCTTTATGCCGGACCACTTCCGAGCTCCAACGATGGTCAGCGTCCAAGGTGTTGTAAACTACCTCGGTCTTTTAAAAGATTGAACAAATTCAGCCGAGCTTAATGCCGGAAATGCCCTCTATGGAGCCAGCCACTGGCACCCGAGCTTTATGCCGGACTGCTTCCGAGGTGGTGCACCACCCCGACCGCGGGCTGATTTTTGTGAATATTTTTTATTGGTGCAATTTACTCTCTGCTGAGATATATAGCCAATATATGTATATCCAATAGCCCTCAAGGTGTGTGTCGGTCTAAACCCGAGATGCACCTGAAGGAAAACATAAAACTGTTGATCCTGGTAGCCCCTGAGACTCTGGTCGATTTGCAAAATCGTCCTGAGGAGCAACTCCTAGCTCGGCAGCATACGTAGGAATAGAAACGCAGTTTAATATATTAGAAATAATCATCGGCAGACAGGCCCCTGAGAGAGGGTTGTGAGAAGTCGCCGTGATATATTAGCTTGATGCCGGATAAGTCCCAGATGGTACTTAGTGTTGTCCGAAGACGCGCTTGCCCATAGTTCGGTCATGCCGAACACTAAGCACTTTGAATTCTCTGCATTGAATAAGCAATGCGGTAGCCCCTGAGACACTGGTCGGGTGGCAACACCAGATCAGGGGATCGATGTGCCCCTTTAATATTAGTAAATGATAAGCCCGAAGCCTAGTAGCCCCCGAGCCTTAATGCGGGCCCGGGTGGCCGAATTAAGGATCGATATCCAGATTTAAATCACAAATTATGTGTAATGATTCTATGAATCCAAGTACTTTACATCATTACTACTCGGATCCGCATTGTACAAAACTTTGTTGACCGACCATCGGCTTCCACCTCCTCGGCCAGTAGCCGAGGAGTGTTTGTCCTACTATAAAGCCTTTATGCGGGAAAAGATTTATGACAAACAAGGCAATCTGGCCATACGGTATTATAAACAAAGGTACGCAAAGAGATATGTTATATTACTTTTTAATGTAAGAAACATCTTCCAAGGAAAATAGTCCCGCTATCGGTTCCTTTCTTTGGGTTGTCATGCTGATCATGATCATGAAACCACACCTCCGATCAATATGGGTGGAAAATATTGAGGATTTAATTTGGGGAAAGTTTCCGAACTATGTGGTCTATAGCGAACCTAAATTTTCACTTCCGTCGTTGCCGACCAATTATATCCTTTAAGATCGCTAGCTTTTGGCTTCACCCAGTCTGAGGTACTAACTCGGATGACCCGGTAGTAACAATCACAAAGGTGCTCCCTTTACCGCCTAGCCGAACAATCGGGAACGTAGGGGTAAGCACAGGAGCCAGGCAACCCAGCTTGGCCAAAATCTTAAGTCAAATTGATGCATATTTATGGCTTTATAACGATGATTACGGAAGGCAGCACTTGTATACTGAATACAAATGCTGATGATATATTTATTTTGACTCCGTTGCGACCGTTTATCAGTTGAAAGTGGCCCATCGTCAGCTTCTACCCCCTTGTAGATACTACGCAGGGTGTTTCCACAATAACAAGACAACCCTTAGCCGACGTCTCGGTGCCCGGAGGCGGTTGTGTTAGCGGAAACGAGGCAATCAGATATGCGGGCTTTATAACTTTCACTTAGTCATAGGAGCTTAAAGTTGGGAGGCCAGCTACTAGACCCTGGTTAGTGTTCGGCGACAGCCGAGGTCAAGCCGTAAACACTTCGGCCAATGTTATGAATGGCCCGTCATTTAACACACTCATCGGGTCACTGACCAGTTTACCCCTATTGTGATAGTCAGTTTTCGGCTTTCTCCACTGAGGTGCTTAACCATGCGAGCTGGAAGCACAATCGCAGTGGTTCTCCCTTTGCACACCTAGCCGAACAAAGCGGAACGTAGGAGGCAAGCACAGGAGCCGGGCAACCCAACCATTGACCGAAGACACAATTCGAAACTGATGCATATATAGCAATATCCGAGAATGTTTTTTCCGAATCTCTAAAGGTGTCCGGCGTTGCACTACAAGACTTATGCTGGAAACACACAAATAGTTTAAAAGTGCCATAGGCTTGTAAAACCAAAAAACTTCAGTAAAAACTTGACATCCGAACTAGATCAAGTGTTCGGTGCCAATCCGAAAATTGGAGAAAAAAGCAAGAAAAAAATTGTGCTTCTATCGTGCTTTAACATGACACATCCGATCTCAAGACTTTCAAGCGGGTCAGCCTACGGCTTCAAGCTCCTTATCCCGAAGGCGGAGTACTTCTCCGAGGCCAGTTTAGCGAACTAAACTCGAGCGGCTTTTAGAGAGAATACAGGCTATCCGGCTATTAACCATACACTCGAGTCAAAAAAGGAGCGGTAGAAAAAGACTTTGCAACGACCAAGAAGAAAACACATTTACTATAAAATGGCTCATACTAATTTAAGAGCCCCCAAGTGGCTTGGGTAAAAGAATTTTATGTATAATGATTGTATGTACCGAAGTACTTATATCATATCTGTGTTCACCCGAACTTTAAACACGTCTTAACCGACCGTCGGCTTCTCCCTCTTTGGTCAAGGGCCGAAAAGTGTTATGTACTCCACCTGTCGAGAATATCGGCGGTGTTTCCGATAACCAGGCAATCAGGCCATAAGGTTGTAACAGACAAAGCGCGCTCAGGGAACTTATGCTATATTATTGATGGAGTGTAAGAAGCATCTTCGAAGAAAATAGTACCCCCACTGATACCTTTCTTCGGTTGCTCATTGTTACTATGAGACTTGTGCAATAGTTTTTTGTACTCATGAGTTCCGTTGTGTGCCGACCATGATTGAAAACAACAAGAGCGCTAGCTTTCGGCTTCACCCAGTCTGAGGTCCGAGCTCGGATGACCCGATCGTGACAATCACAGAGGTGCTCCCTTTACTCCCTAGCCGAACAATCAGGAACGTAGGGGTAAACACAGGAGCAAGGCAACCCAGCTTGCGGAACACTTAAGTCAACATGGTGCATATTGTGGCGTAATACACGAACAAGGAACGAAGCCATACAAGTATAATCATATGCAAGAGGAAAGGCTTCATAAAGGAAGCCCCCAAGTAAACGAGGTATTTGAATTTGTGTGTCACAAACAAAGTTTTGACAAGGAAGTTTTTCACAAACAACTTTTTGCCAAAAAAGTATAATGCTTGGTCGAACCGAACAAAATTTAAAACTGAAAGTCTTTGAGCATGAAAGCGACTTAGCTGGTTAATGTGCTCGGTGTTGATGAAGTGATTCGGGCTTGTAGCGGGACGGAGACGCCCATTGATCTGTGACAGATCCGACAAGGTTCGCAGTCCTCGGCATGGCCGAGGTCCCAGCCCCCAAGCCCGAGGTGTCTGAGGAAGGAGTTCGGCACTCCGGAGTAGTGACACGGCTCAGCCGATGTGGTAAGGCGAAGCCCCCAGTCTAGCCGAGCTGGCGGAGTTGGTCGGCAAGGTGACAATGAAGCCCCCACGCCAGTCGACCTGTTCGGCATGGTGGACATCAGTTTGATGAAGCGACGACGCTGCACGGCCGATGTGGCGAGATGAAGTTCTCGGTCCAGTTAACATGGCGAAGCTGTGATCGGCGGATGTCGAAGTCTAATGCAGGTCGGCTGGTGATGCCGAAGTGACCGCGTAACACAGTCAAAATCGATTACCTGCACACATAAAACAGTGTGGTCCAAAAAATTATATATATATATATATATATATATAATCCTTGCATAATTGCTTTACGCAAAAATAATTTATTTAAAGAGATGTGGCCTGGCGCCGAAGCCAATGTTGATGCAGGGCGTCAGCGTGGCGCAGTGAAGGCGTGACAAAGCCTGAATTTGCAGGGCGGTCCGGGCTCTAGATGCGGCGTACGCCAAACTGCGGACAGGAAACAGACCGAACCATCGCGCAACCATCATTAATGCGGCCATCATTTGACAGACCTGTGTACAGATGATGGAACGAACCAGAGTAATAATTTTTCAGAAAAATAAACCCAAGCAAGAAAAATACTAGGATTAATAGCACCTGATTTATCTGTTGTAGCAACCTGAAAAAAGGTTACTCCCAAAATTCGGACTTGATCTGCACACCCATTGCCTGATGAGCGATGGAGCGGCGGCACGGCGATGCTAGCAAAGGTTGGCTTGCCGAGGCAAAGCCCCAGGTCCAGCTAATGTGATGAAGCTGGTCGGCGGGTGACGTCGAAGTCTCTGGAGTAGGTTGATGAAGAGATGGTGAAGCCCCCAGTCTAGCCGAGGTAATGGAGCGGGTAGGTAAGGAGACGTTGCAGCTGCCATGTCAGCCGAGGTGTTGAAGCAGTTCGGCGTGATGAACATCGGCTTGAAGAAGCAACAGTGCAGTCATGCCGACGCTAGTCATAACTTGTGACGCGGTCAAAGCCGGATTGATGAAGTGACCGAAAGGCGATGCCGGTGTGCCCGTTCTGTGTAATCCGTGGGGCGGCATTGTTGGTGATTATTTATCCTTCGTGATGCTGAACTCTTTTTCGGCTCGCTGAGATGATGACCTGAAGAGGATGAGCTCGGCTCAACAAAGCGACGACGTGTCTAGCGCAGGTCAGCAGCCGTGGAGCATTGTTACCGGACTAGTTTGACACCAGTGTGATGACGAAGAGTACCTCAAAGAAGGCTTAAAATTTTATGGGCACGTGTTAAGAACAACGCACAATACCCTAGAAGAAAATTCCTTTAAAAAGGTTGTCCAATATCACGTTAATAAAGAAACATGAATTCGGGTCGGATCCGTATTCGCGCAGAAAACAGATCAGAAAATTGGTCCGCTCATCGGAAGGTTCCCGGAGTTTGAACCATCGGATCGAGCTGAAATTTTGAGGGGTGGTAGATATGGGAATTCCACAGCAAATGAATGGTTGGATATTCCAAATGATCTCTGAGCTTGGCTCTGGAGACCACGCCCTAAACTCATCCAGATTCCCGTCCATATTTGACAGGGCTCCGGTATATCGTAGATTCCCCGAGATTCCTCCATCGGAACTCGACGAAATTTTGCATGGTTGTTGTAGACTTAATTCCGCACACAATTCCACCGAAGCAATCATTAAAACGACACTCGAGGGGGCGGTGGCGGATACAAGTTCGCTGTCCAGAAAAATAGCACGGTCGCCCGAGGGCAATGTTGATGTTGAGCCCCCGAGCTCCATGGATGATTCCTCCATGATCTTGATAGAGATCGGAGTTGATGTTGATAAAGGCCCTCACCCGAACATGATGATAGGAGGTAGGGCACAGCCCTCGGTCAAGCCAAGGTGACCAGTCAAGGCGGCGATGAAGACGCCGACGTCGCAGTTGATCTGCAGGCGAGCCATTGATCCTTTTGCCGACCACACAGCGGAACTCTCAATGAAAGCACCAATGTCGGTGTCAAAACCGGCGGATCTCGGGTAGGGGGTCCCGAACTGTGCGTCTAAGGTCAATGGTAACAGGAGACAGGGGACACGATGTTTACCCAGGTTCGGGCCCTCTTGATGGAGGTAATACCCTACTTCCTGCTTGATTGATCTTGATGAATATGAGGATTGCAAGAGTTGATCTACCACGAGATCGTAATGGCTAAACCCTAGATGTCTATCATGTATGCTTATGATTAATGCCATAATAATCTATCGACTAGCCTGGCCTTGGCTTAGATAATGCACCAGAGGCCTAGGATAACAAGAGTCCTAGCCGAATACGTTGGTGGAGAGGAGTCCTTGTCTTGATCACCATGTCTTGTGGAATACTCCTTGTATGCGGCATGGGCTGCCCGAAGTGGCCCATGAGTGAACCGCCATGGGGTTCCTCAACCCGATCCACCTGGTCGGGAGACGATGTGGTGAGGACCCCCTAGTCCAGGACACCGTCAGCGTGCACTGGCGGTGCCCAAGAGCATATAAGCAAAATGCTGTCAACTGCACGGTTATGCTGTTAATTGCCAATTGATAAACCTACGCCTGTGAGAGCCTCTTGCATGGTAGTTAGACTTACTTCAGAAAAAGGTAATGGTTTCAAGAATCGAGTGAATGCATCATCCAAGGCTGAGAACATTTTCTTTACTCTGGCATCTGAAATAAAATGTGAGATAAGAAAATTTGATGAGACGGCATAAGAACTGGAAAAACACGTCATCTTTCCTTTTTTTCACATACAAAAGTGGTTCGTTATGTTTCTAGCAGAATTTCAGATTCAATCAAAGTAGGTACATGACATATAACTGGATTTGATCCATAAAGTGGCAGGTGACGACTTGCAAAAGTGTGAGCCGTTGAGGCAGCTGTTGCATATATGAACATAACACTTGATAGAAGAGCATATAATTAAGTCATGAATATTTTGTAAAGTAAAACTAATGTCTGTAGATTCAATGGACTGCTCAGAAACCGATGTTGACAATCAGACACGTACCACCCATATGCCCGGTCGGCCCTGCGGCTTTGAGCACCATCATAAAAATGTGTGTGGTAGCCATTCTCCTTGCTCCGATGGCTACCCATAGCTGCTGCGCAGAGGCCACACACACGATCGTGTTACTATACAATGTCACTGCCTTGCTCGTTGTAATTTTTTCCCATGCCATCGCCGGCCTCCACTCCGCCTCCGCATCCCTGTCCATTGGGATATCCTCTCGTAACCTACAAAAATTGGTAATTTTGATCTTAATATAACTGTAGAAATTCAATACACTCAAATAAATTCAAATAACCTGCTGGCAACTAAAATACACAGTTTACACTCTGATAATAACCGGGTTGGGCACTGATATTCTTTCATCATCTCCGGGAACTAAAGTCGAAGTCTTGCGCTCTCTATGTTAGCAGACCTGACTAAATTTATGAATCCATGAAAGGGTCCACCATTTATGATTCAGACTGAATGTTCGGCGATTTTAGTCGGGGGCTCAGTACTTCTTACTAGGACAACGCATAGATTGTCCATGGTGTACGCTGCTTCCTTATGAGAGGGAAAAGGTGCACTCGTTAGGAGATGTATTAGCAGTGTTGTCACCTCACATAGATTGTCCATGGTGTAGGTTGCACTATTGATCTAGCTATGCAAGCGAAGAATGCTAAAGCAGCGATGCGACAACAAAGTAGAGCTTATGAGCATATATTACTTAACGGTAGGCTATCTTTAAGGTGGTAAAACATCAAGTTATTACAAAGCAAATCTAAATTTGAATACTAGGGGTGCAGAGAGGGCCAAGGTCATGGTTTCGAGCCTACAAATGTTTAAGATCTTTAGGCCTCTTCTTATGCATCATCGGTTCTCAAACGAAAGGGGATGATATGGCCAATGTTGGCCTCTATAAAAAATTTCCTGTGCAAACAAGAGATGTTCTACCACTGCGAATTCCAAGAAAGATGTCATTATAATATATGTAAGGCTCAAAATTGTTCCATTAACCAACTTACAATGTCATGGAGTTCATGCAATCAACATCAGTATCCAGCAACATGTTTCCCTCTTCGAAACAATGCTCACCTACCTAGTTACCAAGTTTCCCTCTTCCATGATGCTCGTCGCCTCCACAACACCACCTACCACATCATAGTATTAGATTTCAATTCCAATTATCAGGAAATGAAGAGGCAGCATAAAAGCATTTGACGCTTGTCAAGCTCCGCCACCAGCCATTGTTGTGAGGGAATGGAGCTTTATGTGTTAATATGGAGAGGACTGCTATATACGCTGAGAATTCTCTGAAAATCAAACCCTGTGAATATGTAAGCCATTGTATGCACACTTGAGGCACTCAGACCCGGAGATAACTTTTTCATCATCATCTTGCAAAGGAAAACAAGCCCACATGCCAATTGTTGATGGTGCTAGTGGTACTAAAAATAACTTTAGAATAGTTTTGTAGCTGAAACTTCTGATTAATATATTTACTTCTTTCAGGAAAATTATATATGAAATGGATATTGTTGGATCTCCAGAAAAATACCTTTAGAAATACTATTATCTTTTTCCCCATTTGATTTTTCTTCAATAGACCGCTGGAAAATGGGCATTCTTGTTTCTTGTCTAAGCCTTTTGTGTATTGGCATTGATGAACGAATAAAGCCCAAAAAATGCTAACTATCTTCTTTCTAGTTGGCAATAAGACTGTAGACAACACCAAGAGTACCACCAGCATGTTAACAGGGAGCAAAAAAAGTTCCTTCCAAAGCTAACTCTGCATCGAAAGTTCCTTGGATCCACCACGTCCTTGGCAGAGAGAAGCTGGCGAAACAACTAAGCCGGAATTAGAAGAATATTATTGGATCGCTGGCAAGGCACATAATTACTGGGAATGGCACAAAAGGAAATATGTACATAAAACACAAATTTGTTGTTGTAGAAACACAAATGTAATATGCACATGTCTACTGCTGATCCCAACCTTATATTCTATTCACGACAATACACTTTTCTTCTTCCAAATTTCTCAAACAAATAAAAGAAGTCAGCATGAGACTACATGAGTGCATTCTTCACAGATATTCTGTATAGGCAGGTGGCAGGTCTAGAATCTGCATGCAAGTCTGATATGATACTTCCAGCCTCAGACACAATACATATGCTGGAAAAATAAACAGGCTACATATTCTTATCACTCACAAAAGGCATGCACATTATAGGTGATTAAACTTTGTCACATTTTGATGAAAAGGAAAATCAAGAACTCAACAACCCAATCTGTGCAGTTGTCGTATGGTGCTTGTTCTCTCATGGCGCTCATGGATGGACACTTGACATTAGTGCAAAAAATTAAAGAGTGCACGACCATCCAAAAGCTTCGAAAATATCTTAACTTAATACATGGCAACACAAAAATGGTAGTATCTTCTCCACAGTGACATTATGTCCGCTCCACCTTGTGCTCAGTGCTCTCTGTACCCCATCCAACCCCTCCATGCTCAGTCCACCACAAAGCCATCCTTCTCCTCCACCCCAGCATGGCGCCACCATTGCTGTCGTGGAATTGTCACGGCAGATGTCCTAGCGAAAGGACTTAGTCAAGGAGCCATCGCAACTAGGTTAGCTTAAAGGGGTTAAACGGGACAAAGGACACAGGGAGTTTATACTGGTTCGGCCCCTTGCGGTGAAGGTAAAGGCCTAATCTAGTTTGAGGTGGTATTTCTTATGTTTCAATTACCAGGGAGCGAATACGCTTGGCCTAGCTTTCGATCTCTTGTTTTCTTACCCTAAGCCGTCGTCGGGTCGTTCCTTTATATACACAGGTTGACGCCCAGTGGCTCACGGAGTCCCGGTCGGCTCATAAACAATGTGTCCGGATCGGTGACTAATTACACTTGTCTTACAATACAAGTCATACATATATGGCAGTTTACACTTATGGGTCTTAAGTCACCTTTGGGCTTCGGGCCTTTAGCAAGTCTGCTTCGTGAACCGCCATCTTCAATATCTTCATGGGCTTTGTCTTGATAAACCGCCATTGGTATAACCCGGCCCCTCCTAGGCGGGTCATATCCAATAGTTATATCCCCAACATTAGGCCCCAGGTTGATTTGAACTTGTTCATATCAATCTTCAACACTTAGAAAAAATCCTTCTTCAGTTCTCCTTGCGAAGCCCTGTAACTCGCCGTGGCGTCATCTCCTAGGATTGTGGTAACCCGCCATGCCGTCATCTGTCATTAATGTTACACAAAGCCCAAATCTTAATATATCCTCTCTTTTTAATGAACCTCTAAAAATCGAGGCGTCTGCGCTGTCGCATATCCATTTTTTGGCTTCCTCGATTCCCGCGCATGTCACTTATCCTTTCGCCAGGGGTCCCTTTCACTTTCCCCCCTTGCCTCTTTGCCTCTGTCTTCCACCTCGCATTGCCTCAGCACCCGAGCTCCGCAGCCGCCGTCCACCTTCGCCTCTGCCTCAACAACGGCCGCTGCATCAACCTGATTTGACCAGAATTCGTCCGCGCACCTCCGCTGTTTAACAGCTCTGGTGAGTTCTCCTCCTTCCTTTTCCCATAGATCCCATTAGGGTTTCCTACGAGTTCGTCGGAGTTCATCTTCGTTCTATGTTGTAACTTGTGCTTTTGATTCTTACTTGGTAATTCACCTGCGCGATGGTAGTCGTAGCACTTATTTTCACAATTAGGGCATCTCCTTTTGCATAGAAAACCCGATTTGGACTTTATGAACTGCTCAAGCACCGTAAATTAGGTCTACATATTTTTCCATTATCTGAAGTACCGCAGATCCGAAATCATAGTGTCAATCTGTGAAACCTGTTTTCCCAACACTTAGCAATTTTCCCTTTCTCAGATATGTACTTCAAAAGTTGTGTGAGCAGCTTAACTTAGAAATAGTAACCCGCCAGGTACCATTAGTGATGCGGAGCATCCGACGATCATCCCCATGTACACTCGAGCCTACGCCATTGGACCTAAGGTGAACTCGCTCATTTCTGAATCTTCCCTTTCCGCATGTAAGACATGGATGCTACTTCAAGCGCGGACCTTGTGCATACTCAGGTACACCCGAGGAGACCATGGAGAGCCCAGGACCAAGGCCAAGTGTGCGCGGGAGCAAAGGAAGGAGAAGGAAGAAGAGCCAGCTGCTACAGGCCCCGGACATCCAGCCCCAGCCCGGACATCCGGCCCGACCCCCGGAAATCCGGCGCCCATCACAGAATGCACCCGAAGCTGAACCCCGTCAGCCCGGACATCCGGCCAGAGGCCCGGACATCCGGCTCTTCCCGAGCCGCCGGACATCCGGACCCCGCCTATCCAGAGAGCTCCGATACCGGCCACTCTAGCCCGGACATCCAGCCCGCCAGCCCGGACATCTGGCACCTCGCAAAGGCCCAGACATCCGGCCCGACGCCCGGACATCCGGCCTCCCCTGCCTGCGTGCAGCGCATCTGGGCCGAGGCCCATGTACCCCTTCGTCCCTTAGACTATATATACTCCCCCACCTCCTCCTAGCTAGGGTTAGCAAAGGATTAGCTCATTTAGAGATAGAGCTTTGCTCATCCATATCGGATCTACTCCACGAGAGAGACTGCGGCCCCTCTACGGAGAAGATCCACCTTGGATTCAAGACCTCTACACGGAGAAGACCCCCATCAAGACCTCCTCGCGGAGAAGAACTGGTTACCTTTGTATCGTCCTTTGTTGGACTTGGATCTTGTATCTTACCTTTGTGTTCATCGATCTAGCGCATGTGTGATCTATTCTTGTTGGTTGAGTGATTCTCTCGTGTTTCCTCTTGTGTTTTCCCTCGTGTTTCCCCTCGTGTTCTTCGCGTTCCTTGTTGGGATCCGCTCCTTTCGTGAAAGATCGGCCATATAGGGTTCCACCCTACATCATCTTGGTATCATGAGCCACGTTGATCACGATTTCAGAGCCTCCCCGTTGTGTTTTCTAGCCTAGTTTTGTTGATTTTGTCCTAAATTCGAAAAACCCCACCAAAAAATAGCCGCAATTTTTTTTTGTGATTTGTTGGTTTGATGATGTTTTGTTGATTTTGATCCATGGATTTGCTTTGTTACTTGTGGATCTAGCTTTCCCCCAATTTTCCCCACTTTCCATCCACGAAATCTCCGCAATTTTGCCCCCGAAATCATCAATTTCCGCCCCCAAAATCGAGTTCCTCGAGTTCATCCTCGGATTTGGAGCCCGGACATCCGGCCCGTAGCCCCGGACATCCGGCTCCTGGAGCGCAATTTCGCGCGCGGTTCTGGACATCGGGTCCCAGAAATCCGGCCAAACCCCCGGATGTCCGGCCTCTGGGATTTCAGCCTTCCCCGTTTCACCGTTTTGTGCATAACTTTCACATCCGGAGTCCGTTTTTGACGTTCTTTAGCTCGTTTTGAAGCTATTGACATCCCCCATAACACAAAAATACTACCATACCCATTTGACTCCATCAAAGGTTTAGAAATTTGGCATCTTTGCCTAGGGATTCCACCATAACTTCCGCAAAACCACCATAGCCTTCCGCAACCTAACTCAATTTGTTCCCCATGGCATTAGTGGTTGTTTGAGTTGTGATTCGAGTCTCCTAAGGTGTTTCGGCTACTTAAGGATGGTTGCTTCTTCATCAACCACCACCTTAACTTCCGCATAGGCTTGCCCATCATATACTTCCGCCAACCCAACCTAACCCAATTTTGTTTGTGTTGTGAGTTGTGTCTCCTAAGGTGTTTCGGCTACTTAGGGACCGTGCTTCCAACTCCGACATTGTGTATAGTTCACCACCTTACCCTACACTTCCGCATTGCATCTCAAAACCCATCATTGCATTTCTGTAATCCCTTTGAGTTTCCGCAAAACCACCACCGCATTCCCGCTACCACCATTTGACATTTGACATTTGAGATTTTGAGTTCGCGGTTTTTCCATTTCCTAAGGTGTTTCGGCTACTTACGGACGAGTCTCCATCATCTTGGTGTCTACATCAAGAACACCGCCACTCATCATCGCCTCGGACGGTAACCTCCTTATCATCTTGGTATCGTGGTATCCCTCCATTGTATATTCCCTTGCAATTGCATTGATAACCCCCTAGCCCATTTTGCGTCACTTGCCTCTCGAGACTAGCCATTTGAGTATTGCCGGCAATGTTACTTGTGCACATTAGTGATCTACACATTCCATTGTATACATACCATATCATATTGGTATCATCATATCATATCTTGTGTCACAAGATTATTCCCGCATATACACAATTGCTATCTTGGTTTGTGCATTTCGCAAAGTGGCCATACAAAAAAAAGAGAATAAAGCTTTTAAGCAAAGAAAAAGAGTGAACAAAGAGCTTGTAAGCAAGCGCCATAGCATCATACCACATTGCATAAGATTGTCATATCCGATCATCTTGGATCATCTTGAGAGAAACACCGGGAACCATACATATATAGCATACTTGGGATAGCAAGTTATCCATTTCGCATCTTATAGGTTGTGCACAAGTGTCGTATCCGCCTATAGAGCAATCGTGCTAGCGTCTCTCTTGAGTTGTGCAACACGAGCGTTTTCCGTGGACTCCACATTTTGTGCTCATTCTTGGTTGCACGACCCCATTTATCTATCCGTGTGTGTGTTTCCGTGTGCCATTCTTTGCTATTGGTCTACTTGTTTCACTTGCGAATTTGTGAATCTCTTTCAACATTTTTTTGACAGAAAGACTGTAAGAGAACCCTCTACAGTATAATTGGTGCAACAAATCCAAATTGCAAGTACCATGCCTTGAACCTGGGTGGGTGGGAAGGCATCAACCCCTTCCCACCACTAGGCTATGCCTTAGTCTGCCTCTTTCAACATTATTGACTCTTGCTAACATTTTGCATCAAATTTTTGTGCCACTATCTCACCGAGCTCCACCATAAGCCTTATTTGTGTAGGTGTGAGAAACCGACAAGAATTGGTACCAATTGTGCTATTTCCTTGTTACACATTGAGTGATCATTGATCCATCTTCAACATCGGTCAAGGTACATTTGGTATAGTTCTTCTCTTTCTCCCACTCATATTTGCTTGAGTCTCGTGATGGATAGGCAAGGCATTTCATCTCCGGTCTTCGACAACAATGACGGCGCGAACAACTACATCACCAAAATGTCTATCTTTGATCTACAACGACAAATGCAAGGCGCACAATCTACCTTGCGAGAGCGCCTCGACAACCTCGCCATCGACATACACCACTCCGAAGCAAGGAAAAGGGACTACATCGACACCAAGTTGGGCGAGCTAAAGGATCAACTACGAGACATGGTGGCCGACTACAAGTCTTCTTCCCCTTCATCATCCTCAAGGCGGCGGCGAGCAAGTCGATCATCTTCGGAGCGCCCACGCGATGCAAGCGCAAGTCATCCACGTCCACATCTCCATGGCGACCACCATCACGTTCATGATCCACATCGTCATGAAGGGCAAGTCATCTCCAAGCATCATGTGCACGACGACGATGAACGACATCTACTACGAGCTCAAGTGCGACAACGACATCATCAACATGAAGATGCTCAACAAGCGAAAATGCACAAGTCCCAATGAGCTCTACTTCACGCCAAGTCCAAACTTCAAGAGCACAAGAGAAGACCGCGAGACAAGCACCACCAAGATGGATCTACGGCTACACCAACCACTTCGGCATCTTCGCCAAGTGCTATCAAGGCATCTTCGCCTTTGGACGTACGGCATCTTCGCCTACTTCCCACGAGTACGCCTACAACGACTTCATCAAGTCAAAGGCGACCACCTACAAGCGAGGGCGACACTTCCATCTTCGGAAGCCCCTCAAGGAAGATGGACGAGCATGGGAAATTCCCTTCATTCATGGAGACGAGCTACGAGGTGCCACATCATATGGGCCTCCAACAACAAGACGGCAACAAGAAGGTCGAGCAAGGGCCATCCCCTTCGACCACGGTGACGAGCGCGAACCTCTTCAACAACACGAAGACGGCGCCCATATTGGACTCATACTCCGAGTCAAGCTATGAGAGCGCACATGAGACCTTATCTTTGGTATTAGAGGAGAGTGATGATGTGCCATCTTCGGCCTTCATCCACGGCTACGACTACGACATAATTGAGCATGGAGACATTTGCACCAACATCTCTCCGACACCCACATATCATGAGATGACCCAATTGCCATGTGAGGAGAGCCACCAACCCATGAGTGAGATGAGTGACTCCACCATACGTGACATTGAGTGCATTTCCTATGAGAGGATGAGTGTTACCACCACTAGCCCCACACTTGAGAGCATGCCACACATCCTATGTGAGGTTGAGAGCCATTTGAGTGACTCCACCGACCATATGAGTGAGAGCATCCTTGAGGGAGTGAGTGAGACACAACACTTAGTGAGTGAGGTAGTTGACACGGCATGTGAGGCCACTATGATTTCTCACAACTTAACCTCTACTCCGAGTGTGTTTTCTTTGGTGCTAGGTCTCCTACATGACGACATGCCTATCCTTGACGATTCCATACCTCCAATGGGAAAACCGATGGCCATGGTGGAAGAAGATGCACCCCCCACATGGTTCCGTCAAGATGAACATGATAACGACTTGATCTTCGACACCTCACCTACAAAACATGAGCGACCTTCCAAAGGTAACATAGGTGACAATGCTTCTCTTGTCCCACTAGCGGACTATCTCAACAATGATTGCTTGCATGATGTTGACACACCTATTCCCATGCTTCATGCTAGTGCGACTTCTTCATGTCATGACTTACCCATTTATGATGAATATGATGATGAGCATGTTGAGTTGCCTAGTTGTGATGCTATGCTCCATAGGATATCTTGTGAAAATTCTATTGGTCACTTCATGTTTGACAATCCATTGAACTTCTCATATGCTATGAGTGAGATCTCCCATATTGCTTCATTTCAACCTCAACATAGTAACTATGCATGCCCCATTAAAATAAATCCCATTTGCACTTATGGCATAGATGACGAGATGATGGTCATTGGCTTTTGTTTTTCATGTGATGATATTGCCTTGCTTCCGTTACATGATTTGCGTAATTCATCTACTATACCATGTCATGATCACATTGCTCCAAATATGCTCTGTTTTGGATGTTGTCAATATTCTCCATGTGATGTTTGTACTAATGCTCATGAGGAGACCCCCATAGTTTCCTCATACATATTTGGAGATCTTGATGCATCCCATACTTTGCATGATTCCCACAATTGCTTGCACCATATGCATACCATTCATAATAATGCTCTACATATTTCTTATGATGCTTTACACAATTTGAGTCTCCATTATGACATACATAACAACAAACCTCTCATGATGGATGACATGTTTCTATACCACGCATCTCATTTATTTGAGCATTGGCTATTTTGTGCTAACCAACACATGCACGTATGCATCATGATGGATGATGTGTACATATACCACGCACACACAATTTTCCCTTTGTCTTTGTTTTGTGTAGGTACTCATGTATACTCGTCAACATCTCAATCCCAAGAGTTGACGAAACGAGCTCTTGAGAGCAACGACGATTTGGGATCCCGTGGACTATCCTTACCACCATTCCTTTTGCGCAAGGACTACGCGCATCTCTTTTACTTGTCTCTCACACGGCTTTGGGATATATACACTTGTCATGTTATGCCCATTTTCTCGTGTTCACTTTGCATGCTATGCCTCTTTCCATGCCTTTGCCATGCAATTGTGACCCTTGCTTGCACTTACATATGATTCACCATTATACTACTATTATGTGTATTTACATGCTTGGTGGAGATACTTGTTGCTATTGCCATGTTTACCATGTGCCTCATGCTATTGTTGATTCTTGTGTTGGGAGAGTCATGATGTTCCATTGCTATTTACATAGGACTTCTTGCCAATACAATGATGATACCTTCTTCATATCTTGCTTTCATGCTTGTGCTATGTCATGTGAATTATTCATGCACACTATTTGCACCCATGACATGTTTGCCATGATTCCTCCTAGTACGTTGCATCTTCGCACTACTAGCTTGCTTGACTTGATCTCTATGATTGCTTGCTTTGTTGCATCACCCATGTTCCATTACTCACTTTCTTGGGTTGATGACATATATGCTCTTGCCTCTCACATGATATTTTTTGACCATTGTCTCTTGTGTCCATTAGTTGCCTCTCTCATATCTACTTGTAGTGAGTGCAACCATACTATGCTTATTGATCTTGGAGACTTGGACATATTACTTGTGATGCATGCTAGTTTGATTGAGCCTATTATCTTTGGTTGTAGTTGCATCATATGCTTTCATACCATACCACACCTTGTCCTTTCTTATGTTAAGAATGATGAGAACACTTGTTGGGTATCTTACCACTCGAATGATAGGTGCTACATTTGCACTAACCTCATTTGTTTTTCCGAGTGTTTGTTGGGTTCTTTCATTTTGAAGAATTCACAAGGCGGTACCAAGGCGAGACATATTGGGTATGTGAAGGCATACAAGATGCGCAACACCAACATTTTCGACATCCTCCTAAAGGTGCACTCTTTCCCTTTGAGCCCTCTTCACATAGGCATATTGGATGGGTCATTCTTTCATTGTTGTTTCCTTCTTGTTGTCTACATGATACATCTTGTGAACGGAGGACCAACTTTGGAGATGGACCCTATGGACCTTCAAGTTGAGGAGCGCTCGGACTTAGTGGATGCACCACCGGACCATCACTACTACCACGACATTGAGCTATGGTACAACACCACCCATGACAAATTTGCATCTTATGCATGGATTGACTCACATTATGATTGCCTTGTTGCATCTTGTATTTCTATGTCATCCATGATATATGATCTTGCGCACTTCCTTAGCAAATTTGTTGTGATCTTTCTTGATGGCATATTCATACATCATGATCATATTCCCTACCATCAATTGCATGATAACATAGTCACATTGAGCACCAATTACCATGTTCATGCTCTTGATAAACCATCCCATTATGACATCATTTTCTACCGTGGTTGCATTGATCATATTCACAACACATTTCTGTGCACAATGAATGCTTTTGCCCCCATGAACGCTTTGCATATCATTCTATATCATCTTGATAAGCTTCATGCGCTTTGCCACGAACAATCTTGCCGCACGGACTCATACTTCCTTGATGGACACTTTGTGTGCGCTAACCATTGTATTTTCGAGTGTTGTTTGTGTTTGCTTTTCTTGCATATATACCACTCTGGCGACAACTTGGAGTACTTGGATTGCGCAATGTCTTCAACTCCGTCCAACTACAAGTCCGTCCATGACAACCGTTTCCATGGTGATGAGGTTTTTGATCTGAGGTCGGATCTTTCCC
This sequence comes from Aegilops tauschii subsp. strangulata, assembly GCF_002575655.3. Taxonomy (NCBI): domain Eukaryota; kingdom Viridiplantae; phylum Streptophyta; class Magnoliopsida; order Poales; family Poaceae; genus Aegilops; species Aegilops tauschii. The sequence goes on along the minus strand of NC_053037.3, from coordinate 382,628,610 downwards.
AAGGGAGGGGAGATGATGCGGAGCATCCGACGATCATCCCCATGTACACTCGAGCCTACGCCATTGGACCTAAGGTGAACTAGCTCCTTTCCGAATCTTCCCTTTCCACATGTAAGACATGGATGCTACTTCAAGCGCGGACCTTGTGCATACTCAGGTACACCCGAGGAGACCATGGAGAGCCCAAGGACCAAGGCCAAGTGTGCGCGGGAGCAAAGGAAGGAGAAGGAAGAAGAGCCAGCTGCTACAGGCCCCGGACATCGACCCCAGCCCGGACATCCGGCCCGACCCCCGGAAATCCGGCGCCCATCACAGAACGCACCCGAAGCTGAACCCCGTCAGCCCGGACATCCGGCTCTTCCCGAGCTGCCGGACATCCGGCCCCCCAGCCCGGACATCCGGACCCCACCTATCCAGAGAGCTCCGATACCGGCCACTCCAGTCTGGACATCCGGCCCGCCAGCCCGGACATCCGGCACCTCGCAAAGGCCCAGACATCCGGCCCGACGCCCGGACATCCGGCCTCCCCTGCCTGCGTGCAGCGCATCTGGGCCGAGGCCCATGTACCCCTTCATCCCTTAGACTATATATACTCCCCCACCTCCTCCTAGCTAGGGTTAGCAAAGGATTAGCTCATTTAGAGATAGAGCTTTGCTCATCCATATCGGATCTACTCCACGAGAGAGACTGCGGCCCCTCTACGGAGAAGATCCACCTTGGATTCAAGACCTCCTCACGAAGAAGACCCGCATCAAGACCTCCTCACGGAGACGAACCGGTTACCTTTGTATCGTCCTTTGTTGGACATGGATCTTGTATCTCACCTTTGTGTTCATCGATCTAGCACATGTGTGGTCTATTCTTGTTGGTTGAGTGATTCTCTCGTGTTTCCTCTTGTGTTTTCCCTCGTGTTTCCCCTCGTGTTCTTCGCGTTCCTCGTTGGGATCCACTCCTTTCGTGAAAGATCGGCCATCTAGGGTTCCACCCTACATCAATTAGTCCCCTCTTAAGCCGCCAATAGCTCGTCTTTATAACTTGAATGCTAAACTCCGGCTTAACACCTATGCATGCTTCATTATTGTTTGCTTTTTAAACCATCAGCTGGCTTAACCATATAATCTTGAACCGGCATAATCTTTCTTTTAGATCACTGAGAAAATGGCTAAGACATACACTTCTTGCAACTGGGTCCAATCCCGGGTTACTGAAGAAGAGCTGAACAATTTTGTTGCCACTAGCGCTTTAGCCAAGAAAGATGACATCCATTGGAGGGCCCCTGATGAAGAAATTCCTCCTAAACCTAAAGATGGAGAAGTGATTGTTTTTGCTGACCACTTGAGTCGGGGGTTCAGCCCACCCGGCTCAAAGTTTTTCCATGATGTGCTTCATTTTTTCCAACTTCACCCTCAAGATATTGGACCCAACTCCGTGTCCAATATTTGCAATTTCCAAGTGTTCTGTGAAGCTTATCTTCAAGAGGAGCCCATAGTTGATTTATTCAGAGAATTCTACTATTTAAACCGTCAGACAAAGTTTGTTGATGGGCCCAACACCGAACTCGGTGGGGTTTCAATTCAAAAGAGGAAAGAAGTCAGCTTTCCCCATGCTAAGCCGCATAGTCACCCCAAAGACTGGAACCAAACATGGTTCTATTGTCAAGATACATCTCCAGCTGATGAGAATCCTCTGCCGGGTTACCATGATCACCGACTTAGCGGCACACATCCACTCCCCTCACGGCTCAGTGTGAAGGAACGGGCCAAATATGCACCAGCACTTTCAAAGCTCAGAGCCTTAATGGCTAATGGCTTAACCGGCGTCGACTTTGTTCGGTGCTGGGTGTCCTGGAGTATCTTGCCATTAAGTCGTCGCCCCGGCTTAATGTGTGAATATACTGGCGATGTAAAAGATCCCCAGCGCCACTTTGACATTCAACTGTCTGATGCGGAAATTACAGAGGCCACCAAGAAATTGCTGAACAAACCTTTAAAGGAATGCAGTAAAACAGGACTTAGTCTTTTCAGCACCTTCAACAAGCCACCAGCCGTAAGTGTTGCACATCTTCTACTCAATCAATATTTTCAATAATTATACCCACTTATGATCTTTTTGACCTTAACAGGTTGATTCTCTGTTTTGGAAGAAGAAACCGCAAGATAAGCCGGCCAAACCGGCTCGTACCAAAACCAAAGCCACCAAAAGGCCTGCTAAAAAGAATACCACCGACCCCGTCGGTTCAAACATTTATGGTGACAATGATGATGATGAGTCAGAGGTAGAACTTGATTCTCTTGGCTCATTTTTTATACATCTCATTGACAATGATTGTTATCGGGACAACGCAGAAGCCAGCCGTGCAGGTGACGCAGAGGTAATTATTCTTTCCTCCGGCTTAGAACCTCTGCCGTCACAGAAAACCCGACAAGCAAACCGGAAAGTAAGCTTTTCTCACCCTCTAGCTCACTTGGATCCCAACTTTCTTTTGAAGAAACATCAACATGAAGCTCGCCGCACCACCCGGCATAGTGGTGGTGTAATCACTTCTTCCGGCTTACCGAACACGCCGGTTCGCAAACGCTTCCCAAAGGTCTTTCACATTTATGATATACTTTATCCCAAGGCGGGTCATTTCTGACAACCTCTTAACCCGTCTGATTCAAACTATCAGGGGACTTCACATTCCTCCTCGAGCGACTCAACGGGAACTCAAATCCTGGCTTTCAAGACTGTACCTAGGTAAGAATATATTCCATTATTCAAACCTTATACCTGATCATTATACTGACCTCTTTATACTTCTTATTTTCAGGGGACAGGCCAAACACAGCAAGAAGGCGAAGCTAAATAAGTCGGTTGACAATGTCAATCTATCTGAGCCGGAGCAATAACAACCAGAACTCTCTCACCCAATTGCTGAAGATATTGTTGATGATTCGCCACCTCAAGACCATGAAACCTCCATAGACCATATGGACGTTGAACCGGCGATTTCTAAGCCGCCAAGCCCAATTAAGCCTGCTGAGGGGAAAACTGATGATGTTGTTGTCACTGGATTTGGATTCACAGCACCGGGTCACCCCACTGTCTTGTCTAAGCACAATGCCAAAGAAGAAATTTGTGCTGAAGATAAAGGCAAGTGGAAGGTAGATTTAGAGAGCTATGCTCAATTCAGTGCCCAAGACATCCATTCTGGTTACTTGAACCGTCTATACACCAGCCGTGACTTCGAAGCCGGCTTGGTCAATTTGATGAAGGAACGCTATGAGGTAACCGCTGCAACTCCTTTTTATATAAATATTCTTCCCTTAGCCGCCAAGTTTGTTGGACATGATAGAATAGAATGTACTGTAAATTTTAATAGTTGCATAGATCAAATCCAGTAGCCCCCAAGGGCCGATTTATGCTTTCAACATGAACCGGGACTTATAATACCAGCACTTCAACTTTGTATGTGTAGCCCCCAAGGGCCGGCTTAATAAATATGTTAAGCCGGGACTTTAAGTAGTAAGAATCAGCTTTGCCTCCGTAGCCCCCAAGGGTCAGCTTAACTAGCATGTTAAGCCGGGACTAATCATCTTGTTTAAAATTAACAACCCAATATGTAGTCTTTATAAACCGGATGACATCATTTATCCGGGTCATAAATATGTCTTGAAATAGAGCAATAGGCATTAGCCCCCAAGTGCCAAGGATAATACTTGTATTGTGCTTGGGACTTTCAAAAATATGTCTTAAAAAGAGCAATATGCATTAGCCCCCAAGTGCCAAGACTAATACTTGTATTGTGCTTGGGACTTCAAAGAGTTATCATGATTGCAATCTTATCTGTGTGTGCTTATTTCACATGCTGAATTGACTGAAAAAGACTCGCAGCTTAATGATCTTAAGGCCAACATCAAAACTCAGCAGTCGGAGACAGCCAAGGCCAAGTTAGAACTGAAATCTGCTTTGGAGAATATTGAGCAACTGAAACAGAACTGGAATTCTGACAAAGAGGGCTGGGAAACTAAAAAGGCAGCTCTATTGAAGAGAGCCGAAGAGGCTGAAGCCGCGCTTAAACCGGTGACTGAAGAGTTATCTGGCTTAAAGCAACAAATTAATATCATGTCGTCAGCCATCTTTGGTAAGTAGAAAAACATGTCTCCCTTGTACCTCAAGAATCACTTTGTCAAGATCTGCCGGCTTACTCATAATTTCACTGTTATAGGTTCGCGGAGCACGAAATTGGGCTCAGACATGCGCGTCCGGCTTAAGGCTGTCTACACTCTTGTAGAACAGTTATATACTGGCACCCAACGAACCATTGCCGCTACACTGCATAAGAAATCTCCTTCAACACTTATCCAAGATACCTTGAAGCAGTTGTCTGTGCTGCCCAAAAGAATTGACAACTTAAAATGGGGAGCTGCCAGAGCCGGCTCCTTAACTGCCTTAAGCTGAGAAAGGCATGGCAAGCTGATCTTGACCCGAAAGATTTGGCCAATGGCTGCCCCAGTGTCAAAAAAGATGGATCTGCCTTCAGTGCTGACGGTTTCGCAGAGATAGCCAAAGCGATGCGTCCCTTAGCAAGCAAGCTGGCTGATGAGACCAGCATGTCTTCATACCAGGCGGCTTATGATGCTGACAACAAGAAAATTAGCACGCCGGTTCACGAGCCAAAAAATCTCATCCCGCCAATTTGTAAGCACACCTTCACTCCTGACATTGATCCATCCAATCTTATTGATGATGAAGCGTTGTTTAGAGCGTTGACCAGTATCAACTGGGCTACGCCTGACTTCCAGCTAACGGATAAGCAAGGAACTGAAGATGAAGAAGAGGCGCAGGAAGACCCGGAGGCTTCAACCCGCCCGCAGTCATAAGCCGGTTTATTAAGCAGAATACTTTGCTGTGTTGACAACTCCAAAACACTTATTCTGGTTGGGCCATCAGATGCCTTGTAATAGTTTAAACTCTTGATCTTCCATACCATCGTGCATGCTTTGTTTTGCATGACACTGCCGCTTTACCAATCGAATTTCAGCCACTTATGCCCATGATCTCATCAATTCTATATGCTAAATTTAGTATGTTACCTGCACACAAAACAGATCACAAATACCCTGGCGGTTTACCGCGGGGCGAGTTATGATGCCCAGTATAAATCCACTGGTGACCATAGAGGTTCATAACCAGGGCAGGGGGTAACATCCCAAATATGAGACATAGTTAGGGCTGCTTGGCCCGACTTGTGAAAACTATATGGTAAGAAAAAGGGGTGATATAAATCCAACACGAATAAAAAATCCCAAAAACACGAGGCTTTCATAGGCCGCCGAGCCAAAATCTCTACTTCAATGAAACTAGCATGATAGCCATTGGAATATCCGCGCTTTCTGTGAGCCGGCTCTCACATGACCCAATCAACATTTTAACCCGGATAAGTTCAGGGTCTTATTAAAAGATTGACTTATCGAGAGTATGCGGGGTTGGAGTAGCATCATGCAAAACAGGCCGGTTTAACCAAGTTTCAAGGAAGGCGGCTTAATAGCCTGGGTTTATCCTTGCTTTCTGTAAGCCGGCTCTCTTATGACCCAATCAATGTTTTTAACCTTAACAAGTTCAGGGTCTTATTTAAAAGATTGACTGTTAAGAACATAGCAGGTCATTCAGGATTACCTGATGGAGAAGCATCTGGCACACAGGCAGAATAACCCGGATTTTTGGTGAATACACCTGGCGTCCAGGCCAATCAAAAGGGTGAATATAGTTGTGTTCATTGAATAGGGAGCCCCCAAGTGATATATTTCTGAGTTGTGCTCAGCGGGTACCTATGTTTGAGTTGTGCTGTGCATCCAACTCTCTTTGGTCCCTGCAACTTGGGCGTCAAGCCTCTTAAGTGATCATGTGAGATGACAATAAAGACTCAGTTTCGAAGAAGTGAAACAACAAAGGCCCTGAATTATCAGGGATGCTGGCTTTATTATACTTATTATAATATATACATCGTCAAACTATGTACATCACAAGAGCCGGTGGTTTAAGTATAGTAAGGCCGAAGATGAGCAATATTCCACGGCCGACGGGTCTCCTCCTCTGATGTGCGTGAGTCCTTGTGGTCTCGAACGTCGATAAGATAGTATGACCCATTATTCAGATTCTTGCTGGCCACAAAAGGCCCTTCCCAAGGTGGGGATAGTTTATGCATATCAGTCTGATCCTGGATAAGCCGGAGCACCAAGTCGCCTCTTGAAAGGTTCTGGTTTTAACCCGGCGGCTGTGATAACGGCGCAAATCTTGCTGGTAAATCGCCGAACGAGCCGCCGCAAGGTCACGCTCCTCATCCAACAGGTCAAGTGCATCCTGACGTGCTTTTTCATTATCAACTTCAACATAGGCCGCCACACGGGGCGAATCGTGACGGATGTCACTAGGGAGAACCGCCTCTGCTCCATAAACCATGAAGAAAGGTGTGTAACCCGTAGATCTGTTGGGGGTAGTATTGATACTCCATAACACTGAGGGTAACTCCTCCACCCAACAACCCGGCGTCCTTTGCAAAGGGACCATAAGCCGGGGCTTAATACCTCACGGAATCTCTTGATTAGCTCGCGCAGCTTGACCATTGGACTGGGGGTGAGCCACTGAAGATACATCAAGCCGGATATGCTCACGTTGACAAAATTCTTTCATAGCACCCTTGGACAGATTAGTGCCATTATCAGTTATAATGCTATGGGGAAAGCCAAAACGGAAAATCACCTTTTTGATGAATTGCACCGCCGTTGCCGCGTCACACTTACTAACCGGCTCTGCTTCAACCCACTTTGTGAACTTGTCAACCGCCACCAAAAGGTGGGTCTTTTTATCCTTGGATCTTTTGAAAGGCCCAACCATATCAAGCCCCAGACTGCAAATGGCCAAGCAATTGGAATCATCCTCAATTCTTGAGCCGGCACATGAGCTCGTCGTGAAAATTTCTGACAACCGTCACATTTACTGACCAAATCTTCTGCATCAGCATGAGTCGTCAGCCAATAAAACCCATGACAGAAAGCCTTGGCTACAAGAGACTTAGAGCTGGCATGATGACCACAATCTCCTTCATGAATCTCTCGTAGAATCTCACAACCTTCCTCAAGAGAAACGCATCGTTGAAACGCCCCTGTGACACTGCGATGATGCAACTCTCCATTGACAATAGTCATTGACTTAGACCGCCGGGTTATCTGCCTGGCCAAAGTTTCATCTTCAGGTAACTCGCCCCGGGTCATATAAGCCAAATACGGAACTGTCCAATCAGGAATAACATGAAGAGCTGCCACCAGTTGTGCTTCTGGGTCAGGAATAGCAAGATCTCCTCTGTAGGAAATTTGACAGAAGGGTTATGCAGAATATCCAGGAAAGTGTTAGGTGGCACCGGCTTACGCTGAGACCCTAACCGGCTTAACGCATCAGCTGCCTCATTTTTCCTGCGATCAACATGTTCAACTTGATAACCCTTGAAGTGACCCGCAATAGCATCAACCTCTCAACGATAAGCCGCCATGAGTGGATCCTTAGAATCCCAAGTGCCAGAAGCTTGCTGAGCTACCAGATCTGAGTCGCCGAAACACCTCACCCGGGTTAAGTTCATCTCCTTATCCATCTGAAGACCGTGGAGAAAGGCCTCATACTCAGCTGCATTGTTAGTACAAGGGAACATCAACCGGAGAACATAAGAAAATTTATCACCTCGTGGGCAAGTCAAGACAACTCCAGCCCCCGAGCCTTCCAACTGCCTGGATCCATCAAAGTGAACAGTCCAATATGTGTTATACGGCTTTTCCTTAGGCATCTGCAACTCTGTCCAATCATTGATAAAATCCACAAGTGCTTGCGACTTGATGGTCGTGCGAGGCATATACTTTAAACCATGGGGTCCAAGCTCATACACTTGGCTATCCGACCTGTGGCATCTCTGTTTTGAATGATATCCCCTAAAGGAGCAGAACTAACCACAATGATGGGATGACCCAGAAAATATTGCTTGAGCTTTCGACTAGCCATGAACACCCCATACATGAGCTTCTGCCAATGCGGATACCTCTACTTGGACTTAATAAGTACCTCACTGATGTAGTAAACCGGCCACTGAACCGGATGCTCCTTGCCTGATTCCTTCCTTTCCACCACAATGGCTACACTAATAGCTCGGCTATTGGCAGCCACATATAACAACAAAGGTTCTTTATCAATGGGGGCAGCAAGAACCGGCGGCTCAGCCAATTGTTTCTTTAAGGCCTCAAATGCCTGATCAGCAGCATCACTCCAGACAAAGTGATCTGTCTTCTTCATCATCTGGTACAGAGGGATAGCCTTCTCACCCAACCGGCTTATGAACCGGCTTAAGGCCGCAATACGACCCGCCAAACGCTGAACATCATTGATACACGTCAGCTTAGCCAGAGAGGTGATAGCCTTTATCTTCTCCGGGTTAGCTTCAATACCCCGTTCTGAAACCAGAAAACCTAAGAGCTTGCCTGTTGGCATGCCAAAGACACACTTGGCCGGGTTAAGCATCACCTTATAGACCCGCAGATTATCAAAGGTTTCTTTCAAATCATCTACCAAGGTTTCCTTCTTCCTGGACTTCACCACAATATCATCCACATAGGCATGAACATTGCGCCCAATCTGATTATGAAGACAATTCTGTACACACCGCTGGTAAGTCGCCTGGGCACTCTTGAGCCCAAAAGGCATAGACACATAACAGAAGGCTCCAAAGGGAGTAATGAAGGTTGTCTTCTCCTAGTCCTTAAGTGCCATCTTGATCTGATGATAACCAGAATAAGCATCCAAAAAACTCAACCGCTCACAACCCGCCGTAGCATCAATAATCTGATCAATACGGGGAAGATCAAAGGGATCAGCCGGACAAGCCTTGTTTAAGTCCGTATAATCCACACACATGTGCCAAGTGCCATTCTTCTTAAGTACCAGCACCGGGTTAGCCAACCACTCAGGATGAAAAACTTCAACAATAAAACCAGCCGCCAAGAGCCGGGCCACTTCTTCACCAATAGCCTTGTGCCTCTCTTCATTGAAATGGAGAAGGAATTGTTTGACCGGTTTAAACTTTGGATCAATATTGAGAGTGTGCTCAGCGAGTTCCCTCGGTACACCTGGCATGTCTGAAGGTTTCCATGCAAAGATGTCCCGGTTCTCACGGATGAACTCGATGAGCGCGCTTTCCTATTTCGGATCCAGATTAGCACTGATGTTGAACCGCTTGGATGAGTCGCCAGGAACAAAGTCAACTAACTTAGTGTCATCTGCCGACTTAAACTTCAACAAGGGATCATGCTCTGTGGTTGGCTTCTTCAAAGATGTCATATCCGTCGGGTCAACATTATCCTTGTAAAATTTCAGCTCCTCTGTTGCACAAACAGACTCAACATAAGCAGCATCGCCTTCTTCACACTCCAAGGCTACCTTGCGACTCCCATGCACTGTGATGGTGCCCTTGTGACCCGGCATCTTAAGCTATAAGTAAACATAACAAGGCCTCGCCATGAATTTAGCGTAAGCCGGCCGTCCAAACAGAGCATGATAAGGGCTCTTGATTTTAACCACTTCGAAGGTCAGCGTCTCAGACCTGGAATCATACTCATCTCCAAAAGAAACTTCCAAAGATATTTTGCCCACTGGATATGCCGACTTACCAGGCACCACACCATGAAAAACAGTATTAGACGGTTTAAGATTTTTGTCGGTCAATCCCATGCGACGAAAAGTTTCATAGTAAAGGATATTGATGTTGTTGTCTCCATCCATGAGGACTTTAGTGAATTTGTATCCTCCAACCTGAGGAGCTACTACCAGCGCCAAGTGACCCGGATTATCAACCTGGGGCGGGTGATCCTCACGGCTCCAGAGAATTGGGTGTTCAGACCATCGTAAGTAACGGGGCACCGCCGGTTCAACGGCGTTCACTGCCCTTTTATGGAGCTTCTGATCCCGCTTACATAAACTCGTGGTGAAGACGTGGTACTCCCCACTATTCAATTGCTTTAGATTACTATGATAACCAGACTGCTGCTGCTGATTCCCCTGATTATTCTGTTGGTTGTAACCACCCTGATTGCCTTGGCCTTGAAAATCGGAATTTGCACCGCCACCTCCATGACCCGGACCATGAGGGCCGGACCCTGAACCGCCATTCGGGCCATGGTTGTGCTGGAAAAGATGAGAATCCCTGAATTGTTTCATGATAAAACAATCCTTCCACAAATGGGCAGATGGCTTTTCATGTGTTCCGTGCTTCGGACATGGCTGATTCATTATTGCCTCGAGGTCGAATTTTGCCCCCTGAGCCGGCCTCCCCTTACGACGCTGGTTATTATTCCGTACACTAGTGTTGGCCACGAAGTCTAAATTCCCATCAGCTTTGCGCTTACCGTTGCCGTCCTGACTGGCCGGGTTGTGCTGCTGTCCCCTTATGCCGCTACTCTTCTTTCTCTTTCCCAACCTTTCATCATCAGAATCGGGGTCCTTGGTACTATCAGAGTTGGCATACTTGACAAGGGCTGCCATGAGCTCCCCCATGTCACTGCAATGGCGCTTAAGCCGCCCAAGCTTCTGTTTGAGAGGGAGGAAACGACAATTTTTCTCCAACATTAAAACTGCTGAGCCGACGTTGATATTATCTGATGAGTGTATGATAGTCGAGACCCGACGCACCCAGTTGGTTGTTGAATCACCCTCACCTTGAACACAAGAAACCAAATCCACGATTGACATAGGCTGCTTGCACGTATCTTTGGAATTTTGAATAAAGCGGGGCTTCAGCTCCGCCCACGACCCAATGGAGTTGGCGGGCAGCCCCTTCAACCAGGTACGAGCCAGCCCTTCCAGCATCATGGTGAAATACTTAGCACACGTTGCATCACTACCATCCAGCATCTCCATGGCCATCTCATAACTCTCAACCTAAGCTTCAGGGGGCTGATCTATTCTGTAATTAGGCACCTTACGAGGACCCTTGAAATCCTTGGGCAAACGCTCGTTACGGAGAGCCGACACTAAGCATGGCACTCCCAAGGTTCTAGAGGTCATGCCTGCCTCCACCGAAGTCGTCCGGCACGTGTTGATGAGCCGCTAGCTGAGCCGCCAGCTCGGCCTCCCGACGTGCTCTGCCCTGATCCACCAAAGTCTGGGCATTGGCACCATTGCACGCCGGTTCATGTCCACGGGGTTGGTTATGGCGTTGTTCAGTACTTGAAACCGCTGGCGAGTCAATGTGCATGTTGTAACTCATGCTTGGACGAGGGGTTGAGTGAATCCGCTCACGACTATAAGAATAAGCCGCTTGCTGCTCCAACGTCGTCTGAAGAAGTTCTTGTTGGAGAACGAAGTAATTTCAAAAAAAATCCTACACACACACATGATCATGGTGATGCATAGCAACGAGAGGGGAGAGTGTGTCCACGTACCCTCGTAGACCGAAAGCGGAAGCGTTAGCACAACGCGGTTGATGTAGTCGTACGTCTTCACGATCCGACCGATCCAAGTACCGAACATACGGCACCTCCGAGTTCAGCACACGTTCTGCTCGATGACGTCCCGCGAACTCCGATCCAGCAGAGCTTCACGAGAGAGTTCCGTCAGCACGCGTGTTCGGTACCGACGCAGGGCTTCGCCTAAGCACCGCCACGATATGATCGAGGTGGAATATGGTGGAGGGGGGCACCGCACACGGCTAAGAGATCAAGAGATCAATTGTTGTGCCTAGAGGTGCCCCCTGCCCCCGTATATAAAGGACCAGGGGGAGGAGGCGGCCAACCAGGGGAGGGCGCGCCAGGGAGGAGTCCTACTCCCACCGGGAGTAGGACTCCCTCTTTTCCTAGTTGGAGTAGGAGGGGGAAACGAAGGGAAGGAGAGAGGGGGAGGAAAGAGGCCCCCCCTCCTTGTCCAATTCAGACTAGAGGGGGAGGGGGCGCACGGCCAGCCCTAGCCGCCCCTCCTCTTCTACACTAAGGCCCATCTTGGCCCATTAAACTCCCCGGGGGGTTCCGGTAACCCCCCGGTACTCCGGTATATGTTCGATACTCCCCGAAACCATTCCGGTGTCCGAACATAGTCGTCCAATATATCGATCTTTATGTCTCGACCATTTCGAGACTCCTCGTCATGTCCGTGATCACATCAGGGACTCCGAACTACCTTCGGTACATCAAAACACAAAAACTCGTAATACAATCGTCACCGAAACTTTAAGCGTGCGGACCCTACGGGTTCGAGAACTATGTAGACATGACCGAGACACGTCTCCGGTCAATAACCAATAGCGGAACCTGGATGCTCATATTGGTTCCCACATATTCTACGAAGATCTTTATTGGTCAAACCGCATAACAACATACATTGTTCCCTTTGTCATCGGTATGTTACTTGCCCGAGATTCGATGTCGGTATCTCAATACCTAGTTCAATCTCGTTACCGTCAAGTCTCTTTACTCATTCCATAATACATCATCCCGCAACTAACTCATTAGTTACATTGCTTGCAAGGCTTATGGTGATGTGCATTACCGAGTGGGCCCAGAGATACCTCTCCGACAATCGGAGTGACAAATGCTAATCTCGAAATACGCCAACCCAACAAGTACCTTCGGAGACACCTGTAGAGCACCTTTATAATCACCCAGTTACGTTGTGACGTTTGGTAGCACACAAAGTGTTCCTCCGGTAAACGGGAGTTGCATAATCTCATAGTCATAGGAACATGTATAAGTCATGAAGAAAGCAATAGCAACATACTAAATGATCAAGTGCTAAGCTAACGGAATGGGTCAAGTCAATCACATCATTCTCCTAATGATGTGATCCCGTTAATAAAATGACAACTCATGTCCACGGCTAGGAAACTTAACCATCTTTGATTAACGAGCTAGTCAAGTAGAGGCATACTGGTGACACTCTGTTTGTCTATGTATTCACACATGTATCATGTTTCCGGTTAATACAATTCTAGCATGAATAATAAACATTTATCATGATATAAGGAAATAAATAATAACTTTATTATTGCCTCTAGGGCATATTTCCTTCAGTCTCCCACTTGCACTAGAGTCAATAATCTAGATTACACAGTAATGATTCTAACACCCATGGAGCCTTGGTGTTGATCATGTTTTGCTCGTGGAAGAGGCTTAGTCAACGGGTCTGCAACATTCAGATCCGTATGTATCTTGCAAATTTCGATGTCTCCCACCTGGACTTGGTCCCGGATGGAATTGGAGCGTCTCTTGATGTGCTTGGTCCTCTTGTGAAATCTGGATTCATTTGCCAAGGCAATTGCACCAGTATTGTCAGAGAAGATTTTCATTGGACCCGATGCACTAGGTATGACACCTAGATCGGATATGAACTCCTTCATCCAGACTCCTTCATTTGCTGCTTCCGAAGTAGCTATGTACTCCGCTTCACACGTAGATCCTGCCACGACACTTTGTTTAGAACTGCACCAACTAACAGCTCCACCGTTCAATATAAACACGTATCCGGTTTACGATTTAGAATCGTCCGGATCAGTGTCAAAGCTTGCATCAACGTAACCATTTACGATGAGCTCTTTGTCACCTCCATAAACGAGAAACATATCCTTAGTCCTTTTCAGGTATTTCAGGATGTTCTTGACCGCTGTCTAGTGATCCACTCCTGGATTACTTTGGTACCTCCCTGCTAGGCCTATAGCAAGACACACATCAGGTCTGGTACACAGCATTGCATACATGATAGAGCCTATGGCTGAAGCATAGGGAACATCTTTCATTTTCTCTCTATCTTCTGCAGTGGTCGGGCATTGAGTCTGACTCAACTTCACACCTTGTAACACATGCAAGAACCCTTTCTTTGCTTGATCCATTTTGAACTTCTTCAAAACTTTGTCAAGGTATGTGCTTTGTGAAAGTCCTATCAAGCGTCTTGACCTATCTCTATAGATCTTGATGCCTAATATGTAAGCAGCTTCACCGAGGTCCTTCATTGAAAAACTCTTATTCAAGTATCCTTTTATGTTATCCAGAAATTCTATATCATTTCCAATCAACAATATGTCATCCACATATAAGATTAGAAATGCTACAGAGCTCCCACTCACTTTCTTATAAATACAGGCTTCTCCAAAAGTCTGTATAAAACCATATGCTTTGATCATACTATCAAAACGTTTATTCCAACTCCGAGAGGCTTGCACCAGTCCATAAATGGATCGCTGGAGCTTGCACACTTTGTTAGCTCCCTTTGGATCGATAAAACCTTCAGGTTGCATCATATACAACTCTTCTTCCAGAAATCCATTCAGGAATGCAGTCTTTACATCCATTTGCCAAATTTCATAATCATAAAATGCGGCAATTGCTAACATGATTCAGACAAACTTTAAGCATCGCTATGGGTGAGAAGGTCTCATCGTAGTCAATCCCTTGAACTTGTGGAAAACCTTTCGCAACAAGTCGAGCTTTATAGACAGTAACATTACCGTCAGCGTCTGTCTTCTTCTTGAAGATCCATTTATTCTCAATTGCTTGCCGATCATCGGGCAAGTCAACCAAAGTCCACACTTTGTTCTCATACATGGATCCCATCTCAGATTTCATGGCCTCAAGCCATTTTGTGGAATCTAGGCTCACCATCGCTTCTTCATAGTTCGTAGGTTCGTCATGGTCTAGTAACATGACCTCCAGAACAGGATTACCATACCACTCTGGTGCGGATCTCACTCTGGTTGACCTACGAGGTTCGGTAGTAACTTGATCTGAAGCTTCATGATCATCATCATTAGCTTCCTCACTAATTGGTGTAGGTGTCACAGGAACCGGTTTCTGTGATGAACTACTTTCCAATAAGGGAGCAGGTACAGTTACCACATCAAGTTCTACTTTCCTCCCACTTACTTCTTTCGAGAGAAACTCCTTCTCTAGAAAGGATCCATTCTTGGCAACGAATGTTTTGCATTCGGATCTGTGATAGAAGGTGTACCCAACAGTTTCCTTTGGGTATCCTATGAAGACACATTTCTCCTATTTGGGTTCGAGCTTATCAGGTTGAAGCTTTTTCACATAAGCATCGCAGCCCCAAACTTTAAGAAACGACAACTTTGGTTTCTTGCCAAACCATAGTTCATAAGGTGTCGTCTCAATGGATTTTGATGGTGCCCTACTTAACGTGAATGCAGCTGTCTCTAGAGCATAAACCCAAAACGATAGCGGTAAATCAGTAAGAGACATCATAGATCGCACCATATCTAGTAAAGTACGATTACGACGTTCAGACACACCATTACGCTGTGGTGTTCCAGGTGGCATGAGTTGCGAAACTATTCCGCATTGTTTCAAATGTAGACCAAACTCGTAACTCAAATATTCTCCTCCACGATCAGATCGTAGAAACTTTATTTTCTTGTTACGATGATTTTCAACTTCACTCTGAAATTCTTTGAACTTTTCAAATGTTTCAGACTTATGTTTCATCAAGTAGATATACCCATATCTGCTTAAATCGTCTATGAAGGTGAGAAAATAACGATACCCGCCGCGAGCCTCAACATTTATTGGACCACATACATCAGTATGTATGATCTCCAACAAATCAGTTGCTCGCTCCATAGTTCCGGAGAACGGAGTTTTAGTCATCTTGCCCATGAGGCACGGTTTGCAAGTACCAAGTGATTCATAATCAAGTGATTCCAAAAGTCCATCACTATGGAGTTTCTTCATGCACTTTACACCAATATGACCCAAATGGCAGTGCCACAAATAAGTTGCACTATCATTATCAACTCTGCATCTTTTGGCTTCAACATTATGAATATGTGTATCACTACTTTCGAGATTCAACAAAAATAGACCACTCTTCAACGGTGCATGACCATAAAAGATATTACTCATATAAATAGAACAACCATTATTCTCAGATTTAAATGAATAACTGTCTCGCATCAAACAAGATCCAGATATAATGTTCATGCTCAACGCTGGCACCAAATAACAATTATTCAGGTCTAAAACTAACCCCGAAGGTAGATGTAGAGGTAGCGTGCCGACGGCGATCACATCGACTTTGGAACAATTTCCCACGCGCATCGTCACCTCGTCCTTAGCCAGTCTTCGCTTAATCCGTAGTCCCTGTTTTGAGTTGCAAATATTAGCAACGGAACCAGTATCAAATACCCAGGTGCTACTGCGAGCTCTGGTAAGGTACACATCAATAACATGTATATCACATATACCTTTGTTCACCTTGCCATCCTTCTTATCCGCCAAATACTTGGGGCAGTTCCGCTTCCAGTGACCAGTCTGTTTACAGTAGAAGCACTCAGTCTCAGGCTTAGGTCCAGACTTGGGTTTCTTCTCTTGAGCAGCAACTTGTTTGCTATTCTTCTTGAAGTTCCCCTTCTTCTTCCATTTACCCTTTTTCTTGAAACTGGTGGTCTTATTGACCATCAACACTTGATGCTCCTTCTTGATTTCTACCTCCGCAGCCTTTAACATTGCGAAGAGCTCGGGAATTGTCTTATCCATCCCTTGCATATTATAGTTCATCACAAAGCTCTTGTAGCTTGGTGGCAGTGATTGAAGAATTCTGTCAATGACACTATCATCTGGAAGATTAACTCCTAGTTGAATCAAGTGATTGTTATACCCAGACATTTTGAGTATATGTTCACTGACAGAACTATTCTCCTCCATCTTGCAGCTGTAGAACTTATTGGAGACTTCATATCTCTCAATCCGGGCATTTGCTTGAAATATTAACTTCAACTCTTGGAACATCTCATATGATCCATGACGTTCAAAACGTCGTTGAAGTCCCAGTTCTAAGCCGTAAAGCATGGCACACTGAACTATCGAGTAGTCATCAGCTTTGCTCTGCCAGACGTTCTTAACGTCGTCAGTTGCATCTGCAGCAGGCCTGGCACCCAGCGGTGCTTCCAGGACGTAATTCTTCTGTGCAGCAATGAGGATAATCCTCAAGTTACGGACCCAGTCCGTGTAATTGCTACCATCATCTTTCAACTTTGCTTTCTCAAGGAACGCATTAAAATTTAACGGAACAACAGCACGGGCCATCTATCTACAAACAACATAGACAAGAAAAATACTATCAGGTACTAAGTTCATGATAAATTTAAGTTCAATTAATCATATTACTTAAGAACTCCCACTTAGATAGATATCCCTCTAATCATCTAAGTGATCACGTGATCCAAATCAACTAAACCATGTCCGATCATCACGTGAGATGGAGTAGTTTTCAATGGTGAACATCACTATGTTGATCATATCTACTATATGATTCATGCTCGACCTTTCGGTCTTAGTGTTCCGAGGCCATATCTGCATATGCTAGGCTCATCAAGTTTAACCCGAGTATTCTGCGTGTGCAAAACTGGCTTGCACCCGTTGTAGATGAACGTAGAGCTTATCACACCCGATCATCACATGGTGTCTCGGCATGACGAACTTTGGCAACGGTGCATACTCAGGGAGAACACTATTATCTTGAAATTTAGTGAGAGATCATCTTATAATGCTACCGTCAATCAAAGCAAAATAAGATGCATAAAACATCACATGCAATCAATATAAGTGATATGATATGGCCATCATCATCTTGTGCTTGTGATCTCCATCTCCGAAGCACCTTCATGATCACCATCGTCACCGGCACGACACCTTGATCTCCATTGTAGCATCGTTGTCGTCTCGCCAACTTTTTGCTTCTACGACTATCGCTACCGCTTAGTGATAAAGTAAAGCATTACAGGGCGATTGCATTGCATACAATAAAGCGACAACCATATGGCTCCTGCCAGTTGCCGATAACTCAGTTACAAAACATGATCATCTCATACAATAAAATATAGCATCATGCCTTGACCATATCACATCACAACATGCCCTGCAAAAACAAGTTAGACATCCTCTACTTTGTTGTTGCAAGTTTTACGTGGCTGCTACGGGCTGAGCAAGAACCGTTCTTACCTACGCATCAAAACCACAACGATAGTTCGTCAAGTTAGTGTTGTTTTAACCTTCTCAAGGACCGGGCGTAGCCACACTCGGTTCAACTAAAGTTGGAGAAACTAACACCCGCCAGCCACCTGTGTGCAAAGCATGTTGGTAGAACCAGTCTCGCGTAAGCGTACACGTAATGTCGGTCCGGGCCGCTTCATCCAACAATACCGCCGAACCAAAGTATGACATGCTGGTAAGCAGTATGACCTGTATCGCCAACAACTCACTTGTGTTCTACTCGTGCATATAACATCTATGCATTAACCTAGCCCGGATGACACTGTTGGGGAACGTAGTAATTTCAAAAAAATTCCTACGCACACACAGGATCATGGTGATGCATAGCAACGAGAGGGGAGAGTGTGTCCACGTACCCTCGTAGACCAAAAGTGGAAGCGTTAGCACAACGCGGTTGATGTAGTCGTACGTCTTCACGATCCGACCGATCCAAGTACCGAACGTACAACACCTCCGAGTTCAGCACACGTTCAGCTCGATGACGTCCCGCGAACTCCGATCCAACAGAGCTTCACGGGAGAGTTCCGTCAGCACGACGGCGTGGTGACGGTGATGATGTTGCTACCGACGCAGGGCTTTGCCTAAGCACCGCTACGATATGATCGAGGTGGAATATGGTGGAGGGGAGCACCGCACACGGCTAAGAGATCAAGAGATCAATTGTTGTGCCTAGAGGTGCCCCCTGCCCCCGTATATAAAGGACCAGGGGGAGGAGGCGGCCGGCCAGGGGAGGGCGCGCCAGGGAGGAGTCCTACTCCCGGTGGGAGTAGGACTCCCTCTTTTCCTAGTTGGAGTAAGAGGGGGAAAGGAAGGGAAGGAGAGAGGGGGAAGGAAAGGGGGCGCCCCCCCCCCTTGTCCAATTCGGACTAGAGGGGGAGGGGGCGAGCGGCCAGCCCTAGCCGCCCCTCCTCTTCTCCACTAAGGCCCATCTTGGCCCATTAAACTCCCCGGGGGGTTCCGGTAACCCCCGGTACTCCGGTATATGTTCGATACTCCCCGAAACCATTCCGGTGTCCGAACATAGTCGTCCAATATATCGACCTTTATGTCTCGACCATTTCGAGACTCCTCATCATGTCCGTCATCACATCCGGGACTCCGAACTACCTTCGGTACATCAAAACACAAAAACTCATAATACAATCATCACCGAAACTTTAAGCGTGCGGACCCTACGGGTTCGAGAACTATGTAGACATGACCGAGACACGTCTTCGGCCAATAACCAATAGCGGAACCTGGATGCTCATATTGGTTCCCACATATTCTACGAAGATCTTTATCGGTCAAACCACATAACAACATACGTTGTTCCCTTTGTCATCGGTATGTTACTTGCCCGAGATTCGATCGTCGGTATCTCAATACCTAGTTCAATCTCGTTACCGGCAAGTCTCTTTACTCTTTCCGTAATACATCATCCCGCAACTAACGCATTAGTTACAATGCTTGCAAGGCTTATGGTGATGTGCATTACTGAGTGGGCCCAGAGATACCTCTCCGACAATCGGAGTGACAAATCCTAATCTCGAAATACGCCAACCCAACAAGTACCTTCGGAGACACCTGTAGAGCACCTTTATAATCACCCAGTTACGTTGTGACGTTTGGTAGCACACAAAGTGTTCCCCCGGTAAATGGGAGTTGCATAATCTCATAGTCATAGGAACATGTATAAGTCATGAAGAAAGCAATAGCAACATACTAAACGATCAAGTGCTAAGCTAACGGAATGGGTCAAGTCAATCACATCTTTCTCCTAATGATGTGATCCCGTTAATCAAATGACAACTCATGTCCATGGCTAGGAAACTTAACCATCTTTGATTAACGAGCTAGTCAAGTAGAGGCATACTAGTGACACTCTGTTTGTCTATGTATTCACACATGTATCATGTTTCCGGTTAATACAATTCTAGCATGAATAATAAACATTTATCATGATATAAGGAAATAAATAATAACTTTATTGTTGCCTCTAGGGCATATTTCCTTCAGTTCTCTGGCCCTCCGCGTTTCAACAGCCGTCGGAGACTCGTCTTCAACTGGCAGAGCCGCCAATCGCGTTGCCGCAACAATCATATTGTCCAAAGGGTTGGAATAATGACCCGGCGGCGTTAAAACATGCTGAGGCGGGGTATTATTCACCCGCGGAGAGCCCATCACTCGTGGCTGAACCGGCGCTCCGCCCCCAGGTGCTTCAGCCGTTCGGTTTAGCACCGGCGGGTCACTGATCCCTGCTCCAGGCATGTTGAAGAGGTTCTTGGCTCATAAACCGGCGGCAGATGACTCCGGTGTCTCCTCCTCATAACTTCATTTGAAGCATTCTGATCCAACGTGAGCCGGAAAGACTCTGCCTGAATCCGTTGCGCCTGAGCATCCAGAGCAGACCGCTCCGTGGCCATCCTGGCGTTCTCTGCGTTCAGCTCCTCCTTGGCCTGCGCTATCTCGTCACGCAGTTTTGCAACCTCTGCGTTATGGTAAGCTTGATTTGTCGGGTTAACCTCCGTTGTTAACAATGTTGTCAAAGTGTCCAACAAGTCGGACAAGACCTGAGCCGGCAGGCGCACAGGGCCTCCTGCCTCGGCCGCCATTGCCGTTGCTGACCCGGAAATCATTGCTGCTGCTGTCGTAGAATTCTGCCCTGGTTGTGTACCAGGCATGAAAATCGCGACCCTATTCGGCGGCTCATAGGGGTCCAGAATACTATCGCCATCAGAATAGCCCCTAAGCCAGCCGTCTTGCAGTTGATACAACGACCCAGTCTCGCCGGTGGATGACTCACCATCAGAGTAGATGACCGTCTCACCGCCAGACACAGATCTATCCTCAAATTCCGCCCCATGGATGAACCCAACGAAGGCGCGTTTCACGGCGGGCTGAACTCGGGCGGATCGTGCATGCTGAGCCGTCTCGATGATGTCGGTGCAGATGTCCGGCTCAGGGCCCGGTTCGCCGATCTTGCCGATAAAGACGTGGATTTCGCCGAAGGGGACCCGGTACCAGTACTCGATTGAGTCGGCCTCAGGGCCCCAGCCCGCGTCATCGATGTAGAGCTTGCCACGACGACTCTTGGTCATCCGTCCCACGGCGTATCCCTTGATCCCTTCGAAGCTGCCCTGTAAGAACTCGAAACCACCGTGCGCTGGCCCCATGGTGGGCGCCAACTATCGTGGAATTGTCACGGCAGATGTCCTAGCGAAAGGACTTATTCGTGGAGCCATCGCAACTAGGTTAGCTTAAAGGGATTAAACGGGACAAAGGACATAGGGAGTTTATACTGGTTCGGCCCCTTGCGGTGAAGGTAAAGGCCTAATTCAGTTTGAGGTGGTATTTCTTATGTTTCAATTACCAGGGAGCGAATACGCTTGACCTAGCTTTCGATCTCTTGTTTTCTTACCCTAAGCCGTCGCCGGGTCATTCCTTTATATACACAGGTTGACGCCTAGCGGCTCAAGGAGTCCCGACCGGCTCATAAACAATGTGTCCGGCTCGGTGACTAATTACACTTGCCTTACAATACAAGTCATACATATATAGCGGTTTACACTTATGGGTCTTAAGTCGCCTTTGGGCTTCGGGCCTTTAGCAAGTCTGCTTCGTGAACCGTCATCTTCAATATCTTCATGGACATTGTCTTGATAAACTGCTATTGGTATAACCCGACCCCTCCTAGGCGGGTCATATCCAATAGTTATATCCCAACAATTGCCCTTGCTTATCCACCCACGTTGGGACACCACAGCCGCTCCACCCACTCAGTGACGCGCGCGGCCGCCCTGCTCCCATCCTCACTACCCGCATCACAATTCGGCGTCTAGGGTTAGCCGCAGGGGTGTGCGCAGAGGCGGAACGGTGAGGAGGTGCTTGGAGATCGATGGAGGCGACGGGTCGGAGCCGCGCCAGTGGCGGCCGACGCGAGAACCGCTAGCGTCGGCCAGAGTCAGAGGCACAGGCGGGCGGAGATTTAGAGCAGAGAGAGAATGGAGGCGGGGGCTGGTGGGAGGGAGCAGTGGCGGCAGACGGCCTCGGCCTCGGTAGTTAGCACTTAGCACCCCTATGGCGTAGCGTGGAGAGTAGAGGGGAAAGCGAAGGAGTGAGGCGATGACTCACGTGGGGGTGGCGGCAAAGCAGCGGAGCACCGTGGACGGCCGCCGTCGGCGCCGCGGGGAGGTTTGGATGAGAGGCGGCCACGTGAGGGGAGGCAGGTCGGAGGTGTGGTGTGCTCAGTGCTCTCATGGGAGAAAGTGAGGCAGCGTTGCCCTCTCCTCAATTTGATTGCCTTCTTATTTTTTCAAGAAAGAGATGCGTTACTGGGGAAGGAGGGATCGGCTCTTGATATTTTTCCTTCGTAGCGTGATATAAGAGGAAAGTGAAGGAGAGAAAATCTTTTTTTTGAAATTGTGAAGGAGAGAAAATCAGTCGATCTGTCGAGCATAGGTAACGAACGAACGACCTACGTACTCCCTCTACTTAACATCCATTATTTCTTTCTTGAAAATCTGTTATATTGTTTCCTAAAACAAATTGCATTAATGAAAGGATCGGTTGATTTGGATAAATTAGGAAAGTTAGATCCATGATCTTTTGTATGTTAGGAAAGTGCTGATTTGCAATAAAAGCATGAAGAGAAAATAAACCGATAGATAAGAAAAACCAGCATGGTAAGGTTGGTTGGTGGTGGGACGAAGAAAAACCGGACGAAAATAAACCGTATCAGGCTACCAACTGCTTCATCTCTACTCCTAATGGAGCAGTTGGTAGTCTCCGCCGGTCAATTTTCGTCCCACCTACCATGGTTTGTTTTCGTCCCACCTTCGTTGGGTTGTTTTTCGTAGATTTTTTTCGTCCCCTCCCCCACTTCATCGGTTTATATCAGGTAATAATTCTTGCGCTTTCTTTGGTAGGTGCTCATTTAATTCTTGGGTAATTAAGGATTCAAAAATCACATCATGATTTGCTTACCTTCTTACGTGAGATCACCTTCCCACCAAAAACCGAATTGGTTTCCCATTTGGTTTTTATATCCATAATATTTACCGAATTACAATTAAATACTTGCATTATAATTTCCGATCACCTTGTACGTGCAAAGGGGCATGAAAATATATTTCCGATCAAATCAGGATCCTCCTCTAAAGCCACACAACAAACTATACACAAGATAATCAGAATCCTCCGATCAAATCTCTATCTCTACTCTCTACTACCTAAAAAGAATATAACGTTCCCTCTCCCCTCTTACCTCTCCCACCCTTCGTCCATCCTTCTCTCGTACGACACCCACCCCACCACCGATTTTCTTTTCTCCCTCCACCGGTTTTCTTTCTGGTGGTTCCCTATTTGCCGGTTTTATTCACATCTGGCTGGACAGACCCACTATATTTTTGGCAACCAAATATTTCATGTATGGTAATCAATCTTTTGTTTGGTAATACAAACACGATCAGTACATACATATATATGGTAATGAATATCCACTTTGGTAATGCAATAAACTCAATGAAGGTCATCAATTTCCTTTCTTCTTTCAACCAATCGGTAATCAAATCAGAAGGAAACAATCACGTGCATATACGGAAGATAATCATGGAGACCGCGCGTGACATGCATGAAGAAATTGTGGTGATCCGCGGAAAAGAAGCAAATAAATCTCTAGGCTGCTCGCACTCCCCCATCAACGGCCCTGCACATGCACTCTTGATTCGGATTTTCTGAAAACGTGATTCATATATCTCTTTCTTATCCCTATGGCCGATCGCTGTGGGCACGTTTCATCTGGACGGCAGCTGGGAGCCCGGGACAGGCTCACCGGTGTACTGCGCCTCAAGGCCTTCCTTCTCAAGATGTTGCGCCACGGCCGGCCACCATGTCCGTAGCACCCGCTGAGGGGAGCTCCTTGCATTCACGTACGTGCATTAGCAATCAGCAGATCAGCTTTCTAATTGCGCATATGCGTGGTAACAAAGCAGAGAGATCACCAATAAAAAGGCAGCAGCAGCAGCTACTGCTGCAAGAACAAGACAGAGCGAGAGCATGTGACTCTAATTAGAGGTCCAGATAATAACAATCCTGCGGTAGTGGACGGTGCTTATCTTCTCAGATCATGCTGATGTTGCACATGAGAAATTATTTGAGGGAAGCACAGATTTAGGTAGTGAAACAGATAAGGAGTACAAGCTCAAGACATTCAATGATTTAAGGCATGCACTAATGTCCAGATTTCCATACATTCCAGTATGTTGATATATATTAATGTATAACTTGTAAATTGTGATCATATGCCATGGGCACTGCTAATGGGATTTCATCTCCAAAGACTCGATCGTCATGGAAAAGCGAGGTGACAGGGATGGAAGCTGGACCACTACGGGACTGCCAGCTGCAAGGTAATCTTCTTCCCTAGGATGTCATGGTATGATATGATTTTTAATTCTTGTTCCTCCGTCTATCTAAACACCTAAGAGATGTTCAATGAAATGACTACATGCTGCAATTAAGAGTATAACGGAGTTGTTGTTCTCTTTATCTTCAGTAGAGGCTCATCTTACTTCAATATGCTAGCTCAAGGGAGAAAAAAGAAGCCCGCCTCGTAGAAGTTAACTCCTAAGTTACTTAAGATGTGACATTCACTTAACTCATAATTTACTCCTGAGTCCTGACTACTAATGGATTCGTGATTTCATTGCATTGACCACATAACATCATGTTGTACTAATCTGTATTTAGAGTGATCATTGCATGCATCTTTGGTCATTTTTGTAAATAAGAAATTTAATATGCCGTCTCCTGTGCAGGTGGCAGTCGTTTCACTTGCAAATTAGACATACAATACACTTCATCTCCCAAGATATATGAGACCATTTATAAATCTACTAAATCTAGAAAAATATGGTGCACAAGCGAGGTAGACGACAATACGATTATGTATGTGCCAGTGTTCGAAAAATACAAGCAACTATTCCCTCTGTAAGGTAATATAAGACATTTTTGACATTGTCATAGTTTCAAAAAATATCTTGTTATAGAGAGTAAATTGCAAAAAAAACACCACATTTGTGAACCCTAATTCAAAAAACCACCATGTTTCGTTTTTTTGCAAAAAACTTCCGGTATTCAGTAAAAAAAATTCAAAATACACTGATCCCTCGACTAAGCGCTCTCTGACACCGAATCTGACAAGGAGGGCCCGCTTTATGTGATGACTGCAACACAAATTAACGCCGTTTGCTCGAAACGTTAGTTGGAAGTGTGCCATCCTCAAAAAAAAAAAAAGTTGGACGTGTGCCCTGTCAGCAGATCTTCTTCCCACCGACGCAACAAATCCGGCGAGATGTACCCCGGCGTGGTCTCCTTGGTGGTGGGCGACTCCGTCGGGCACCCTCCTGCGCTCGCGTCCACTAGCTACGACACTGTGAGGTAGAGGCCACGGCATTCGGGGCCGCTGGAGCACCACAACGGCGAGATCCTCGAGCGGCCAGAGCACCACCGAGCTCGTCGACGAGCAGCAGCGGTGCGCGCGGTGTTCGGCGCGAGGGGTTCGGGGAGAAGGGGGAATAGCACCGGAGCTCACCTTGGGCATGGAGGCGAGGTCGGGAGAGGCACGGAGGCTTCGTCCGTACAGCGGCGACTGACAGCCAGTGCACGGGCTCACGAGGAGACAGATGGAAGGTGAGGCAAAACCCGGGGAGGTCGCGCGCATCTTCATAGGCGCCGCAGGGACGCGAGGGAGTCGCCGGGAGGACGCGGGGTTCGCCATGGCCGGAGATCGGGGCCGGCGGCCGACGAACATGGTCGGGGAAGAAAGGATGTGAGCGTCAGCTTGAGGGCTTCCGGACGCAATTCCTTCGACGACGAGGTCAAGCGCGACAAGGCGGGGCTTCTGGACAAGGTGGCTATCCCGGGGATGGCCGTTGGCCGCGGCGGTGACGACGGCAGCGGTGAGCACGAGCCTGGATCTTCGTGCGTGCGCGCGACGAGCACTCTCCAGTGGGTTTGGTGCGCGCAAGGAGCACGCTCCAGCTCGGGACGGCAGTAGCGCGGGTGCTGCGGGAGGGCACGACAACTGTCATGGCAGGTTGCAGCTCGGGCGTGTGCGACCTGGGCGACGGCCATGGCGGGGGCAGCTCGGGCGTTTGACTCGTCGCGCGTCAGGCGGCGTCAGGGCATGGCGTGGGTGACCTGGGCGACTGCCATGGCGCACGCAACAGCCGTGTCGGGGCTTGGGCACAACGGCGGCGGCTAGCTGTACGCCCACAAACTGCTCGATAAAATGCATAAGAGGAGACGGAAGCAAAGAAGATGACAGGTGGGCCCTTCCTGTAATTTGACGGGCTAAACAAACGGTGGAAGAATTTGGCGCCACCTCAGCCTGACCGGTGGCACCCACTCGTCAGTTATTGCGTCAAACGGCTCAGTAGGGAATCAATTGACTGATCAGTGTTTTTCGCAAACTGTCAGCACAATACCGGTGGGTTTTTGTCAAAAAACCGAAACATGGTGGTTTCTTGATTTAGGGTCCACAAATGTGGTGGTTTTTACAATTTACTCTGTTATAGAGGGAGTAGAACTCAATCTTGCGGTTTCATCACTCGCTCATATTCTGTCCATATAAAAACGGGACCCAAGGATTTATTACATCTTATATTTTGCTTTCTAGCTAAATGTTTATGAACAAGACATGATTTGGCAAGATGTGCATAAGGACTGTAAAGGTATATATTTGCCATGATTGTACTAAACTATTAGAATATTTGTGCCCCATTGCAACGGGCAATTTCCTAGTTAGGAGTAGAAGATATAGCATTTTGACCTTTCCTTCTCTGGTTTGGAATTGCATGCTATTCATAACAGTCATTGATTCCCTACTTTCAGCTTTAGCTCTCATATTATTAGTCCAAAGGTCATGTTTGGCACACTCAGGTATCATTGAAATATATAGCAAAACATTTTCGCAAAAACGTGTGGGGTATTATCTAGTTATAACAATACACAGTTTAGATTTGTTCTCTAGTCTTAGCTCCTAAGTCTCAAGAGTGTTTTTTTTTCAATGGTCAAGAGGTAAGTTGGAGAATTGTAAAAGTGCACCTGAATCATTGCGTGATCTGCAGAAATTATTTGTTTCCCGGAGAGTACCAATCGGCAACGGCATATGAAAGTTCCAGCGTCAATAGGGACAAATTGTTGCAATAAACTGTTCCATTTGGCAATGCCGACGGGTAGACTAATCAATTTGTCACATTATTAGGTGAAGCTAAGTACCCCACCACCAATCTTATATCCAAGTCGTCGCATTGTCATGAACCAAACAGCTCATTTGCAGATTGCAAGTAGACGAGTTGTGAGTAGTAAAAGAAGGTCTCCGTCGAGACATACAATTCTTGATCACAGGAACCGGAAAAGATACAGGAGAAGAAAATAATGTGCATGCAAGCTCTGAATCTTCTGAACGATGAACAAGACGTACGCACGAATTAATTGGTGTGCCTGGCCTGGAGGAGTGGCTTAATTTGCACCAGCAACAACGATCGGCTGTATATATGGTACGGTGGCGCTGGATCGATGATCTCCCCTCTCGCTCAGACGATGGTGCAGGGGCCGGGGTGGTCGTCGACGTAGCAGCTGTAGGTTTGCGGCGGGCAGTGGGGTGGCGGCGGGCAGTAGGGTGGCGGCAGGCAAGCCTTGGGGCAGTGCTTCTGCATCAGCTCCAGGCATTCCTTTTTCTTCTTCTCCTCGGCCTCCTTCTCCTTCTTCTTCTTCTCCTCTTCGTCCTTCTTCTTCTTCTCCTCCGCCTCCTTCTTCTCGTCGCCCACCGTCACCACCGTCGCCGGGTGCTTCCCCTTGCGCAGCGCGTCCACGACCACCACCACGTCCACATCCCCCACCACCGTCAGCGTGCTCTTCTCCTCGTCGTATGCCATCGACTTGACCCCTGCCATGGACACACACGAGGTGTCAAGTAAGTTACAGAGACGAGCGAATCAAGGCCACGGAGAGAATATACAGACCTTTGACCTTGGACACAATCGTAAGAACGCAAGATTTGCACTTCTTGCAGACCATCGGCACCTTAAGCACCATCTGGTTCAGAATAACAGAAACGGTGAGTGACCGATAGAATCTCACAAACAAGCCAGGGAGGAGGGAAATTAAGAGCATGCAGAACCTTCATCTTCGCGGGATCGCGGCGAGATTAAACTAGGATGCTTGAAGATTACTGATTTGTGTACTTGGTATATCCGCCTGTACTCGAGCTCTCCCGAACGCCTTCCCTCCAATGGCTAGCTTTATACACAAGTGAGGACCATGTAGAACATAATGCCCATGGTGGTTTGGACCCTGGACTTGGTCAATTGCAACAATTATTGCCACAGTGCAAAACCAACTTATGCAAATGCATTTCATATTGTTGTTTCTACAAGGAGATTTGAAATAAGTTTATAAGTCAGTAACTAGTCGTAGTAGTAGGTGTGCAGCCCGTATGTATTCAGCCGACTCTCCATCGGATGTCGACATGATGAGAATTATGTAACACCCGCAAAAAGAAGTCCCGGGATTTCCAGTACCTTATCATCTATTGGTGCGTTTTCTGCAACGAACGGCGGCAGTTAAGATTGTGCTTATTCTAACAGCTGGTTGGAAGTTGAATTAGTATATGCCTAATCATCAAATGGATTGATAGTATACAGCTATGCCGTGGTTGCTGTCTGGTTAGATAGTCTTAGTTTTCTATTAGCGCTTGACTAACCAGCAACCTGGGGAGACGACTTGGTGTCACGTAGGAGACGTCGGCAACTAATACCACTGCGACAAACAGCACGGTATGGGTGTACTGGAACGAACATATATATGCAGTAGTTGGTTCGTATTCTGTATTCTATGGGCGCAACGTCGCTTATACTGTATATAAGAAACTTAAATAATTAAGTATGGTTGCCCTTGTCTCTCCAGCCCAGGACGTTATGTTTTGGGGTTATTGATATTCCAAGTTCTTGGAATGAGAGTGGGATAATGGGACAGCCGATCCAAGAGGGATCTCACGGAGCAAAACAATGGTAGATTGCCAACCTCCAGCATAGAAAATGCCGGCATTCTCTTGCTCGAACGGAGATTCCTAGCTGTTGGGTGGCTGGTTGTTTTCAGCTCCATTGTTCTGGAGAAATTTTGTCGAACAATGGCACTATCGTCCTGTTAATATGGGATTAGGCCCCAGGACATGTGTCAAGGATGCACACGAAACCTTGGACGACAGAGGAAAAGAAAAATATGTCAGAGCAAAAGGATCATTACTCCCTCCAACCACTCTGCCTTCGTTGCACAAGACCAGACAAAAACCACCCTACTTAAACAAAAGGTCAAACGAAGCACAATTAGTGTAAGTGCGATGGGCCAGGCTGATGATTGTTTTTCTTGTGGTCGGGTGTGTCCTGTGTCTGCGATGGGCCAAGCCGATGAACAATTAGTACCGTCTGATTGACTAGAGTAAGGTCAGGACAAGGCTTGTGTCAAATCTGATTAGCTAACATAACAGTTTCATCACAGCTAACATAACATAACAGTTCCCTCAAAAAAACATAACAGTTTCATCTTTCCCTCATAAGAATTCTTGTCCCATTCCTTATGCTCTTTACCAATAAATTGCTAAAGATATCGCCCCTATAAAAATTGAAGGAAAAATTGATGTGATGATTAAACAGCAGATAGATCTTACATTGAACCTATAGAAATTGTTAGAGAAGTTCTTTGTGCTAAAACCAGGGTGATGTTATTCAGCGGACGTTCTCTAGGAAGGGTGGCAATTGCAAACATTTTGATGGCAACATTAGTTATCACAAGGATGGGCAAAGATGACGATTTAAATTTGCAAGCACGGCAATTTTATGATGAAAAATAAAACTACAGCGTAGTTGTCATGCTCACTAACTAAAATTGCAATGCTCGTGGCAACTAATATTGCCATCCCTTCCCAGGTAAGGTTCATTGGCTATTGGGGTCCTAAAACTAATTACCACTTGTTTTCTTTTTCTTTTTTACTTTTTGACAGATGCTCCTTTTTTTCTTAAGGTACACCAAAAGCCATATTTTGTCCTATAGTGTTTGGCAGACATTTCTGAAGTACAGTTAGTGCTGAAACTGATTGTCCTAGAGAAAAAGTTTCTATTAGTGAAAACAATGAACTGATCTCTCAAAAGACTGTTACAGGATATTTTACCGGCCAGCCCTGGTGCTTACCAGGAGGTACTACTGCCACCGGAAGAAGAAAATGTCATTCCCGCGTAGCACAAATGACAAGGAAACACATGGATCCCACAAGGAATACACCTATAGGAAAGAGCAAGTGATTGTTATACATGCCCGGTGCAAGACTTATGTAAGTAATAAAAGTTCGGATGGGCTTCTTCAGTGATTTGTACTCCCTCCTATGCAGCGATCACTTTAGCAGCTTCACGCTTGGCAGTAAACTCTAATTCCTCCGATGTGAAGGGAAGTGGCTTCGTGGGAGCAGGTAGCCGGCCAATGCTATCAACCTTGTCTCGTTGCTTGGGTGGAGGCCTCGCCGCTTTTGGTATAAGGCGGCCCTTCTTTGCAAACCATTCAGGTTTGAGTAGTGCCCTGAACCCAAGCTTGTTGTAGTACACCAATCTTACAGTTCCACCTGCTGCTTCAACTGCAGCTTTCGCCCTTGCAGTCGCCCTTGATACCTGCCAATTTACATTTGCTTAGGAAGGGATTCGTAAAATTTGGATACATAATATATCAAATCCAATCCACAGCACCAATGTTCACAGCTGGCCTAGTATGTGTAACCATTCTTAAAAGTTGAAAAATGTTATATCTTGATAATCAAAGCAATATAATTTCACTTAAAATACATTGCAAGTAAAATCATGATGTTTTTATTTGTCACTGCCATCATCTATTACAAACTTATATATGAACCATATTGTATTAGTTGGGCACATGCCAAACAATATTCAGCAATAGGAAAGCTATATTAATTACACTCGCAGTTGGAATTCCCTCATTGCCTTTACAAAAGAGCCACTACTTGTACTAAACATGATTGCAAGCAATGGGCAGGCAGGTCATGCAAATACATAACTAAATGAGCACATTCTGTGGTATCATTATAATGGCTAAATGGCACTCGGCGGAACAGATACATTTACATGTTCGAATTATGTGTCGCCGCATGCAGCAAGAAACTGAGAATCAGACTATGAAAACGTGCATGATAGTCCTGAGAATGGAGGACTTGAAATGAACAAGAAACTACTCCCTCTGTAAACAAATATAAGATGTTCTAGATCAGTGATCTAAAACATCTTATATTTGTTTACAGAGGGAGTATATGCTTATGAAAATTGATAAGATTTAACTATTTCGAACTAGCTTCTGCTTGCCTCGAGGTGAATTGGCCATTTGATTTCTTCTGCACCACGGCCCATTAACCGAATCCCATCCTTTATTTGTTTTCCAATGGCACTTGTATCCTGATAAAGTGTGACAGAGAAGTTGATGTTGCAAAGAAGAAAACAGAAACATAGCTAGTTCAAAGAAATGACGGTAGTACCTTCAGTGTCTTCATTGTGATCAATTCAGAGGAATCAATTTTTCCAGCATTGATGAGCTTCGCAATTTTTCCCAGTCCACAGGGCTGACCATAGGGAAAGATGACAACATCACACTATGCCCATGGTGCCATTTGCAAATAAAAAATTGAGCTTAAAGTATAAACAAAGTAATTGTCAAGTTCTACAATGAGCGTCCAGTTACCCAAATGAATACAAAATTTTGCGGTTATTTTGTAGATGTTGAAGTAAGACGTTAGCATGGATCAAATAGCAACCACAATTTGCTGAAAAACAATCACTGCATGAACTAGCAGAGATAGGTACATCACATCTCATGTTGGAATACGATTTCAGGAGACTAGAAGATTGTAAAGCAAACAGAAAGTTACTCCACTGCTCAGTGCCCAACAGTAGATCACTTCACAGTACCTCCTGAAGGATTGGCAACATATGATAGATGCAATTCATTAGATTGTAAATTTTGATGCTTTACTAGGTCTTATGCTAGAGATTACGTAACATGATACAACTATATGTTATAAGAATATGGCATGTTCTCTTTGTGAGTCATGATGAACAGAAAAGAAAAGAAAATAGCAATGGGCATGTCCCATTAAAAAAAATTTCTTGCAGTGCTCTTCGCAATCTAATCTATGTAACACTACAGAAATGTAAATCTTTGAAACCTGCATACACGCACAAGGTTCCGTTGTTCTTGCATACTAGCACGGCACCAAATAGTGGCCACCACTTTACTAACATGAACTTATATATCCATTAATAGATTAGATAATGTGTAAACTTTTAAATATAAGCCTAGGTTTCCTTCCCAAACAAAAATCAAGCATAGAGATTTTTTCCAATCAATAGTTTACTCTGTAATAGATATGTCCAAAATCAGCGCCCAATTAGCGCACAACACCTCA
Source organism: Aegilops tauschii subsp. strangulata (assembly GCF_002575655.3). Taxonomy (NCBI): domain Eukaryota; kingdom Viridiplantae; phylum Streptophyta; class Magnoliopsida; order Poales; family Poaceae; genus Aegilops; species Aegilops tauschii. The sequence continues at coordinate 382,596,048 of NC_053037.3, read as the reverse complement.
GGTCTTACAACAGATTAGCACTACAGCCCCACCGATTATCATTATCCACCAAAGTTTGGCGACCAATTCAATACAGAAGCCACATATCTTGGCACTTGGTATGGATCCACCACTGCTCACATATATCATACTCTAGCTGATAAGGAGCCAGCATACTCTACCGACCAGAAGATATATAACTGACACTGTTGACGCCCAAGCCAAGTCTTTCAATGCTGCAAGCTGGTGCTGCCCTCACTGTAGCTTGACCTACGACCATAATATCTTTGATGTCTTCTCGGTAGTTTCTATGTTATCTCAGAATGCCCATTTCTCCAAAGCTCATGAATCCAATATTCTGGTATTTTCATAATGCATACTCCCTCCGTCCCATTTTTAACACACGGTTCTATTGTTGTACACTTAGAATCAAAGTGATCTAGAAGCTCGTCTAAGAGCTACCACTACAGATAGGGCACTAGTAAGCTCAGTCAGAAATTCCTTCGCCTAACTAAGGAGCATCAACGAAGGGGGCAAAATCCTTATCAAGGTAGCACTCGGAATAAGCGTAGTAAATTCAAAATATGTGAACTCCGTGCACAGAGCACAGATCAAGCACCTTCTGTGCAGAAATGTTGACCCGGACAACTTACGGTCATCGAATCAAGCAACCTTCGAGGATGCCACACATACATGGAAAACAAGGAACGAAATGTTGATTCGTGATCAAACAACTTAGATCGCAAACAGCAAATGTCGCGTTGCTGCGTGCAAGGAAAGCAGATGAACAGAAATGCAAGGAGGGCCCTGGACCTGGAACGTGAGTGAGAAGCGATTTTTAAAGCCGCGGCGGGGGAGACGGCGGCGCAGCGGGGTTTGGCCGCCCTCGAAGCCGAACCGAGCGGTGCCGCGCGCCTTCTGGCCCTTGTGCCCGCGCCCCGCCGTCTTGCCCTTCCCGGAGCCGATCCCGCGGCCCTTGCGCGTCTTCTGCTGCGTCGCGCCGGGGTTGTCGCGGATGTCGTTCAGCCTCAGCAGGCTCCCCACCGTCCTCAGTGGCCGCGGCACCTTTGGTGGCCGCGCCGCCGGCGCCGCCGCTGACTCGGTGGCGTAGAAGTACGACGGTTGCCTGGGGGCGGGGGAGAGATAGGCGGGTGGGGCTGGAAGCGGGTGCCGGTGCGGTTGCGGGAGGCGGCGGGGGAACACGGTGGCGGCGGGGATGGTGCGGAGGAGCTGGGAGGCGCGGCGCAACATGGCTGCTGTGGTGGGCTGGCGGCTTCCTCCACCGGTCTGGCTGCGCCGGGGGTTTAGGGTTAGAATGGACGGTTCCGTGGCATAAAACCTGAGCCGCTGGCCTAAAAATGGACGCCCAGGATCACGTCACGTGCAGTCTTTGCTGGTTAGGTTGTCTCGCGTTGAGGGCTTTGGCGAGCCGCGCCGACGCCGCCGCCGCAACACGCACCCAAAAATCCTAATCCTCCTCGCCGCCGGCGACCATGGTGTCGCAGCACGGCATCCTCCTCGCCGCGGGCCTCATATCCGACCACTTCGGCCCCCTCGTAGCGGTAAGACCCCTGCCCGCCTCCTACCCTCCCGTCGCTCCCTGGTACTGGCATTGCGTCAGCGTGTTCGTGCGTGTGAAGCCCTAACTCCCGCCGCCCGATCCCCTCTCGCAGAAGGTGTGCGACTGCCTCCTCCGCCACGGGGCGCTGCAGCTGACGGAGATTGTGCGCCGTCTCAAGCTCCCGCAGGGGCAAGTGAAGAACTCTCTCCTCGTCCTCATCCAGCACAACTGCGTTCAGGCCTTCTCATCGCCCAGAGGCAAGCCCGTATGCAAATCCCTTGGCTATATGATTCGATTCGATGCCCTGCTAGTCTGTGACTCCATTAATTTATCTGTGATTGTAGGCGACAGGACCATCACGCTCTACTTGGCCATCTTCGACAATGTCCTGCATCGGCTGCGCTTCTCAAAGTTCATCTCTGTTATCCGCGCGGACATTCCAGAGGTTCGTACTTGGATGCGCACTTGATTTTATAGTTCACGCTTGCTTGTTAAAAGCTGGGATTGATTAAAACAGCATCCATAATTCTCTGAATGCTGAAATCAGTGAGGAGCAGATGGTACTGTAGATTTTTTTGCACCTTGTGACTCTCGTTGCTAGATGCATATCGACCTTGATTAATGGTCTAGAGGCGATGACAAAGAGTAACTGAGATATCTCGGAGTATTACACTAAAGATTATTAACACGTGCTAAAACAATCACTTGCAAATTTAGATCGGGGTCCTGAGGATGTCCATTACTCTTTCATGATATTTAGCTACCGCAGTCACTGTTGGCAAATAGAAGCTAGCTAATCCTTTCTATCTGGAGTTTGCCGTTCAGCATAATCAAATTATTGTAGTGCTGTACGTCTGAACATATTCTTCTTACTCTTCAAGATCATAAGGCATCATCTTTTCGTCGACAAACATTTTCCTCTATATGTAGTGCAAGATGAACCGTTTCATATTCGTACTATTTGACCACGTTGTGGATGAGCTTTATGTCATTAGGAGGACGGGTGTGGTGTGTCTAGATATTTTTGTGAGACAACCTTAGAGTGTAATAGATGGAGTGGTGTTTCTCTGGCTGCACTGTTTGTAGTGTAGGGCCAGACTCCTGTAATTTGGTTTGCTCCCTTCTATAAAACTAAGGTATGCCATTGGCGTACTCTGAAAAAAAAATCATACTATTTCAGCTTGATCATTCCAATTTTTTAAACTAATGCTGTATTTACATTCTCTATCCATCCTCTGGGTTAATCTCCAAGCATGCTACACTGTGGTGCATGGTACCATGTATGACCCTATTTTCAATGTTCCCCACACTTATTAGGGCGTCAAGGGCGGATATTGCCTTTGGAGGCCGAGCTCCATGGATCTCGGTTTTGAAAAATTCAAAATTCATCAAATTTCAATTTTCTACATTTCAAAAAATTCCGAAAAAAAATACAGACATACATGGAGGCATAACACACATGTGTGTAATTTTTCAGGGCAAAATACGTTGAAATGAGGGCTGTGCAAAAAAGACAACTGTGAGGCTTTTTAACACATGATACTATTCATCCTCCCAAGCCATGAATTTGTCTTTTTTGAACAGGTCGCATTTCAACGTGTTTCACCCTGAAATTTTAGATACATACACATAACATCCTTGTTTACTTGCATAATTTTTTTCAGATTATTTTGAAACCGGAAAGTTTGAATTTTGAAATTTTCAAAAAAAAGGCCTCCATGGAGGCCGAGAGCCAAACATCCGTTCTCCGTCAAGGGTCCGTATTATCCATATTATTGGACTACTATATTTTATAAAATACAAATATGGTTAAGATTTTCCTGTACGATTAACATTTTGTATTTTCTCACATATATTCATATTTGTACTCTGCCCTGAGGGTTGAGAACTTGTGCACTCCGAAATCCCCCCAATCCATAATACTAGAGTATGTTGAATCTGAACAAGCAAACACTTTTGCAGAAAGATGATCATATCTGCATTGCATAAAATAAGTTGCTATATACACATATTTTAATTGTAATTTATTAGTAGAATTATTTGTATTTTTACTCAATATATCAATATACATATTTAATTGGACTACAGTGTTATAGAAGTCATTAGGTTCTAGGTTTGATGCTTGTGATATTGTGATATTGTGGCCATTCCCTATTCTCCACCCATGGTAACAGAGGCGGGTTGACAGGGTAAGGGGAGAATGCTGTTGGCTGTGGGGATGTTTATATGATCCCTTTTTAGGTGTTTAATAAATATGCTGGTAATTATTGTTTGTGATATGCTGGTAGTTGATAGAGAAACTGACAGATAACATACCTTGCCTGAACTTACATTCTAATTGTTCTGGTGCTATTTTTGCTACAAAATGTGTGATTGTTTCCCGGGCCATTCTCAGAAGAAAATAAAGTTAATTTTAACATTATGCCTACAATCATTCAGTACTTGTAACTTTTCCAAAGTTTATGACCTTATGCATAGAACTTATGTATCTTGCAGTCAGAAACTCTTATTGAGGGATTGCTTCAGAATGGTAGGCTAACATTTGACCAACTTGTGGGACGCACAATCTCTAAAGTGCCAGAAGGTATGTCCTTTTAATTTGTTGAAGTTGTTATTGGATCATCCACTGTTCTTTTTATGATGTTATTCTCTTTCCTTTTTTTCCCATAATCTTTGATATTTGCTGGTGATAGTGACTATTACTGTTCCCTGATAATCGGTCATCCATGTTCCAGGCACCATCCGACCAGCAAGGGAAGAAATACGAATGAACTTCAACAAACTTGTGTATGCACGTTATGTGGAACGTTGCCCAAAAGCTGAACCCTATTTCAATCCACAGGAAGATGAACAATCTACAGCTGCAAGGAGAAGAGTTCCAAAAGTATGTAAAGTGATTCCCTGTTATGGACATTCCTGGTCATTTTAATAGGCCTCTACTTACTTTTATAGTTTTCTACTGTAAACTAATACAAATGCATGCAGGATTGGTAGAAGCTGACTAGGCTGGTTAGTTTAGTAACTTGGTCTTGTAATTAGACATCTTAGCAACGGGCTAATTAGCTAGCTCGGTGGTTTGGGTCCTTTTTATGCGAGGCCTGTTGACGAAAATCATCTTACTCTTAACTCATGATCATCACCTGTACACTTTGTGAAAACTGATAGTTACTAGTACCAAGATCTCAATGCTTTAATAATGCATTAGTACTGTTCTTTCTTCTGTTGATATGTTCTGTGTATGATAGTCAGTTACTGGACCTGAGAAAATTATCTTTGTTACAGACTGCCGAGGAGGTTCTTTCACTTGAGCAGAAAGTTGTCAATACTGCAACCCTTTCTGACCCGGAAAGGTTTTCTGAGATCCCATACGGCATGGAGGATGCATCAAAGACAAATGATTGTCCTCATAACGCTGTTGCAGGTGCTAAGGTGGTGTACTCTTTTTACTTATCTTCACCACCATGTTATGTGAAAATTTGGTGTTTGTTGTTTCGGCCATCCTGTAGTTAAACGAGAAAAGGCAAAGTGACAGGTGTAGATTTTTGTCAATGGCGAAGGCATTTTCTGAAATTATTGATAGGAACTAGCAAATGCAGCAACAGTATGCAATGCACTGCTTTTATCATCATGTAATTCTCTGTGTCGTTATTTCATCAGCGGAAACACGGAGCCTTTGAGATAGATGAAGAGCTCAACTCAACAATTGCAGAGAATGAAGTACTTTGGCGGGTAAATTTTGAGAAATTTATATTCTGTCTAAAGAAGAAGGTATGTTCTGTTATCATAGCATTACTATGGATAGCATATTTATGCAGGCGTCTTCATCTTTTTATCTGCAGCCGTGTTTCTGTATATTGTTTTTCCTTGCTTGCATTGGGTCTTCTAGAAGTAAGATACCTACCAAGCCATTCTTTTCTACAAAACGACAATGAGATTTATTGCTTGGGAAGAGGAGTGGGGGTCGGGTGGGGTTGCTGCTGCCATGAAGAAAGGATTGTAATGTAAACCCCAAAGCGAAATGAAGTTTGTACAGTAAAAAGAGGACAAAAGCAAAAAGGAATGTACTCCATGAACATATAATAGCTTCTGCACTGTATTGAATCTCTCTCTCTCTCTCAATACCACTGCCACTGGTATTTCTCCCAATACCAAGCTGATCATGAACAATGGAAGCACAAGTCCAGTCGGGGAGCTTTGGCGTCGATGACAGAATAGTGATGGGAGGCCGATCAACAGAGCTGCATCTTCCTCTATCTTGACAATGTTCTTGACTGTGGAGATCTTGGAGACTATCCAAGAAGTTCTGCGGCGTGGGGATGAGTCCGAGCTGCTCCTCGGAGGGGATGAGCCAGAGCTGCAAGCGAAGATAGAGCCAACTGAAGCGGCAACCGGCAGCTAGGGTGGGCATGTTGTTGTGTGGGCCATGAAAGTTATTCTCACATGCTGTGGTCAGCTTCAACTTAAGAGTTTTCTCTAGCTTCTATTGCATCTATTTAACTGGTTTGAGATGCACATCAGAGATGCCGTAAGGCTTGCCTGTCATGTACAGGACCGTGTTGCTGTACTGCACCTGCCTTTTTGAGCAGAGAATGCAGATTTTTCATTTTGATATCTTTTTATTTGTGTATATGCATGAACGGTGCAGCTGAAGGAATCATGCAATTCGACTTTGTTAATTCTCACTTAATGTTTTCCTTCTTGCATTAAAGTTTTGTGCAGACCGAAAGAAGCCAAAGCTGAAGGTTGGCACACATCCTATCTGGGAGTCATTTTTCGAAGCTAACTTAACTGACAAAGATACAAACTCTGGTAGTACCCGATATCAATAGCTCAAGTATCCTTTCAATAGTAGATCCAGGAACACAGCAATTTTATTTTTATGGCTTTACATCCACATATGGTCTTGTATGAACATAACTATTTTTAACCTGCATTTCTGTTTTTAAATTCTATCGGTTCTGGTCTTGCCTCTTGGTAGAAGGGGAGCCTTGGCGCAGTGGTAAAGCTGCTGCCTTGTGACCATGAGGTCATGGGTTCAAGTCCTGGAAACAGCCTCTTGCAGAAATGTAGGGAAAGGCTGCGTACAATAGACCCAAAGTGGTCGGACCCTTCCCCAGACCCTGCGCAAGCGGGAGCTACATGCACTGGGGCTGCCCTGGTCTTGCCTCTTGGTGGTGAGCATTAACTAAGAAATGCTAGTTTCTGTTTGAGCTATTTATTTGAAATCTATAGCTTGGCACAAAGAAGGGGAGCCTTGGCGCAGTGGTAAAGCTGCTGCCTTGTGACCATGAGGTCACGGGTTCAAGTCCTGGAAACAGCCTTACAGAAATGTAGGGAAAGGCTGCATACAATAGACCCAAAGTGGTCGGACCCTTCCCCGGACCCTGCGCAAGCGGGAGCTACATGCACCGGGCTGCCCTATAGCTTGGCACAGTCTTGAATGAGCCAGATTAGGGAATGTCATATGCTAGTTTATTTCCTACAATGGCATATGCTTGTTAAAATCATGCCTTTTGTGATTTGTTTTAGCTTTCTACTCTCTATTCGATTTGAAGAAAGGGGGAGAGAGAGACATAAGAGGATAAAACAAATCTAGTATACCTCATTAGGTTAATTGTATATGAATGCCTCCGAAGATACCAAGTAGGCAAGTAACCGACTTGCTGAAGTACCAATGTACCATGACAATTTATCACTGAAGTTACATGGTTCCAGTTTGATTAATAGTTGCCCCGTCGATATCGACGCAAGGAAAATCACTATACCTTGCTTGAAAATTATATAATATCACTAGAGGGGGGAAAGACCATTCTAGCAATCAGTTGTGAATTGTTTCCAACAAGTATAACATTGAGTTCCATTCTTTCAGTGACATCATCAACAAATGGTATTTTGGAGAAACTAGGACAAAAGGAAGGAACTGCAGCAATGACAATTGGTGACATAAAACCAGTCCTGCTGGATTTACAGTGTACTACTTCCGATGGGGAAGAATTTACTTTTGGTAAGTTACTGTTGATATTTTTAGTCTGTATAAGTCGAATACATCGAAGTTCTGTTAGTTAAGTGCTCGGCATGAAGCCCAGTTCAAGCTTGGTAGAAATGAACTTCTATGGTTCGGAAATCAAAACTTGCCACTAGGCAATGGATGCCATAAGGAAACTGATTTCGGTCCAGTCCAATTCCTGGATTGAATCATGGTAGCTTAATGTCTTAATTATATTTGAACTTCGGATATGATCATGTGAACCAGTCCACACTACGCACTTCTAGCTAAGGAGACATGTTGGTTGGTCTATACATGGAAAAAGTACTATAGCTATGACATCTTCCATTGTTTTCATAATTAGTTCGAGCCTAGTTACCATTAGGTTGCTGATACTGACGGCCTGCTATTCCATGAAATTGTGCTGTATGCAGTGATAACAAAATATTCCGCCGAAGCGTGAAAAAGCCTCTAAACAGCTGGAAATTATGTTGTAGAAACTTAACTTTCCTTGTTACTTGTCTTCCGTTCTAAACTCTGGATGCTCAAATTTAGTATGCCAACCTTGAGTTAACATCATAATTTCTTTTATGTAAGATTAAAAAACACTTGATGTTTAAATTTAGTTTGCCAGCCTTTGAGTGAACATCATAAGTTCTTTTTGTAAGATTCTCATGACAGTGGTATTGTTTTTCTGTAGATTTACGCAAAATGGTTGAAGCATGTAGAAATGAGGAGGTACCAGATTGTGTTACTGTTTCATGGTTTATTTGAGTTATTAAAAGACACTCCCCTGTCCTTTCCGTACTAACAGTTGACATGCACATGTCTTTTATGTGTGCATTATAGATAGAGTCGCTTGTGAAAAAGAAATACGGGCAAGAAGCTTTTACAATCTTTAGGCTATTGGTCACACAAGGTTGTGCAGTTGAGACAGATCAAGTAAGTACTCTTACACATTGAGGAAATTGTAGAACTATGCTTTGCTATTGTTGTCAATCTCGTTTGGTTAAGAAAGCTTCTGTTATGCATTAATTTTATTTGTGTGATTCTGTTTTATGATTGTTTATTTGATGACATGGCTTCCTGTTGCAAACCGAAGTACACAAATCTAAACTTTGATTGCAAATGTGCAGATTATTGACACAACAATTCTTGACAAGCAGATTGTTCATTCAACTTTGTACAAACTATGGAACGATGGCTACATAGATACAGAGGTCTGTTTCCTAGTGTCATCAGAAAAGTAGTATTTCTTGCTTGGAGGGCAGAGAGAATGACAATGATAACCCTCCTTGCTTTAAATGTTTGTTGTGCGATAACTTCACTGCTTTAATGGTCTACTACTTTACTATACAAGGCAGGTGGCCCATATTAGCCTTACGAATGCATCATGAATTCATGATATATTGCGTTACTTTCATCATAAATCTGCCTCATTTATAAGCATCAATGCAGTTTAAAAAGGCTATTTGAGCATTTGGGATAAAGCTTGTAAACAAACTTGATAAGTTAGTTAATAAAAGAGTAAGTGTCTAAAGTTTTCTTGACACATTAAGTACTTAAACACAAATAATATCCAGTTATATGTTCTAGAGTAATTCCTAGTTATGTGAATGGTGCTCGAACACCTTAACCCACACTTTCTGAGTTTTGTAGTGTGGCAATTGGTAATACCGCAAAAGTTTAGAACTTCTTGCACTCATAAGTTTCACCAGCTCAAGAGCATATGTAGGTGCTTTATTAAACACTTATTCCTTGAAATGAATAAGTAACTTCTGTAAATTTACTGAACAAATACCAGTTTTAGGGAAGATCCTTCAAAACAAATTAAGGATAAGGAATGGGAAAAGTTTAGAACTTCTTGCACCCATAAGTTTCACCAGCACTAATGCTGCATTATTGGGTTACAAATTTGAAGGAATGAGTGGGTTATAAGGAATCTGCTAGAGAGGCTCTACTGCTGCATTAGCATAGTTTTTTTTTTCCGAGAAAACGCAAAAGACCTTTGCGTTTCTTTTCATTGAAAAGGTGGGGAGTTTGTTACAGTCGTCCTAGGACGGTTAAACAGCAGATGAATACAATGCTCAGTGCACATCCCATGAGGGGGGCAGGACTACTCTAAGACCTGTCGCTCCTGCTTTGGCCCAGGAGCCGGCCTCCTCCTTGATCCGGTCTACCAGAGTGCCTAGGGAGGGCGTCGCGTTGTCGAATACACAGCTATTCCTATGCTTCCAGACCAACCATGGTACGAGTAGTGCCGCGGATTGCAGGGCCTTGCGTTGTGCGTGGGGAGTGCCGTCCCTGGCGTGCTGCCACCAATCCATGAGTGAAGCTTCCTGGTTGGGGATTGGCGCCGGTATGTGTAGCCATGCAAGAGTCTCGTGCCATGCCTGCCTGGAGAAGGGGCAGTGGAGCATGAGGTGTTGCATCGTTTCAGGCTCCTGGTCGCAAAGCAGGCAGCGCGGATGGTGCTGCAATCCGTGGCGGGCCAGCCGGTCAGCGGTCCAACATCGATCCAAGTCGGCGAGCCAATGGAAGAATTTGACCCGAGGGGGGGCCCAAGCCTTCCAAATCAGCTTCCAAGAGTAGGATTGTAGGGATCCCTGGAAGGTGGCCTCATAGCAAGACCGCGCTGTGTATGTGCCACTTGCCGTCCACATCCATATCAGGCGATCAGGGGCGTCGTGGAGGGTGACCTGCTGCGTGAGCTGCCAAAGTTGCAGGTACTGACCAATCTCATGAATGCCAAGGATGCCTTGGATGTCTCGGGCCCATGTGTTGCCGTTGAGACCTTCGGCCACCGTTCTCACTTTGCGTCGGCGCGTGTTGATGCATTTGTATAGCAGCGGCATGAGCTCGCCAACCGAGCGCCCATTGAGCCATCGATCCTCCCAGAACAGAGCGTTCATGCCATTGCCGATGGACATGTATGTGGAGGCGAAGAACAAGGCGCGCTCGCTGCTGGAGAACTGGAGGTCCAAGCCCTGCCAGGCGCGCTCCGCGTCTGTGCGCGAGAGCCAAAGCCACCTCAGTCTAAGCGCGAGGCCAGTCCGCTCCAGGTCATGGATCCCGAGGCCGCCCAGGGCAAGGGGGCGACTGACGCGACGCCAGTTAACGTGGCAGTGCCCGCCGTTGGCGGCGGCTCGTCCGGCCCAGAGGAAGCCTCGCTGGATCTTCGCGAGCTGCTGCAGCGTCTTCTTCGGGGGGGGGGGGGGGGGGGGGGGGGGGCGAAAGCAAGCAGCTGGTGCACCGGGATGGCGCAGAGGACGGACTTGACCAGGGCCAGCCTGCCGGCCCGGTTCATCAGCCACGCTTTCCAGGTGGGTAGGTGTCCAGCGACCTTGTCGACGAGGGGCTGCAGCTGTCCCGCGGAAGGGCGACGCACCGTCAGAGGTATGCCGAGGTAGGTGACCGGGAGCGCGGCAGTTGCACATCCCAAGCTGGCAATGGTCTCGTGGGTGGTCTGGTCTCCATGCAGGACGGTGGCTGAGCTCTTGGTGTAGTTCACCTTGAGGCCCGACGCTCTTCCGAACAGGTCAAGGATGGTATTTTTGCTCTCGCGCACAGAGGTGGACTGATACAGTAGAAAATTAGCTGGAACTAGGAAATTGGATGCATCTGCTATTGCTATTTATGGATAGTTCCAACTATGCTAATGCATCTGCTATACCTGTGAAAGTGATTCTATTGGACTGATACAGTAGAAAATTAGCTGGAACTAGGAAATTGGATGCATCTGCTATTGCTGTTTTTGGCTTTTGTTGTACCCCAAATAAATGTTTGCACTAGATGTTTGACAAAATGATATGTTCACATAGAATGGTATTTTTGTTCCACACGTCACCCATGGCAGAGTTATCGTCTAGCAACTTTCAAGTTTCAGTTACTTTCCTGGAGCAATAGTTCAGAGCTTCCACACTACTGCAGTTCTGCTACCTCAGTTTCAAGCTAACCTAAAGAACTGACTATGGCTTAAAGCTAGGAGAACTTTTGTTGTAAATTACAGGATATTATGCATATGGATATCCTGTAAGTTTATAAGTAACAAAAAATGTCTCATTTTGTGCTTCTGTTCACAATAATTCTATTATGTTTACAGAAAATCGCTTCCGCAGCAGGAACAGGATACGCACAGTTTTTTGTATGGAGAGCCAAAAATACATTTCGTGAGCAGTTCATCGATAATCTCTACCATGCTGCTTTGAACTTGCGCCAGATGGTGAATTACATTGCTGAACTTCTGCTCGAGGTTATCATCTAATGATCACCATTTACAGTTTTTTAGCTGTAAGCTGAGTTTTCCTAAGCAAAAAATTGTTTATTACTTTTACGTTTCATGAATTCAGGATGCACGTCAGGATTGGTTGCTCTATTGCCCATATGTTTATCATCACAGTACATACATGACTATATAATGTGTTTATGCCATATCATAGTTGCAATTCAGTTTGATTGTTTCTTTACTGAGTCGGTACTTTCATAGCGTTGTTTGGTTGGGATCAGGCTTACATTATTAGATCATCCCAAATGCAGAGCAGGAAGATACGTAACCATATATCGAGGCCAATAATTTCATATGCTCCCATATAGAAAACCTTGGTTAGAAACAAGTCTCGAGTTACTAGATTGAAGAATCAATTGGGCTGAGATCAGTTTACATTAGTACCATCACTGGGAAGTTGTAGGACACCTGATGTGTAATGCACGTTCGTCAGAATAACAAGAATAATGTCTGTCAGCAATGTGGGATTAGTTGCCACCATGCCATCTTACTAAATGAACCCTTACCTTGTTGAAACTAACTTTGTTGGCTTGAAGCAGATTTTACTTGCAGAGATGTGTGCTACCTGACCTCAACTCATGAATTGTTTAAATATCATGTATTGCAGGGTTCGAAGGACGAAACAAAGCTGCGGAACAGAAAGAACATTTTGATCCTGGCCCTCACTAGACATGATGACTCTCTCATGCTGTTCCATGATTTTTGAAAACACCGGAGCCGGTCTTAGTCTACCATAAATGTAGAATGTAAACCAGACTGAAGTTGGACAACCGAATTAATTTATCTTTGGCTCTTTTAGCTGATTTCACCTATGGGAAATTCATTTACGCTGCATGTTTGAGATCTTCTTCGTTGTCGCATTTTGCCATTGTTGTGTTTGGAAATTCCACACTTTGGTAGTAATATCCAGCATGCAATTGGTACGGTAGGAGGAATACTGTTCTCACCGACCTGCTGATTTTCCACTGGTCATCCGGCATGTCAGGCTATCCATTCCGTTCGTCTGGCCAAATGCCACTCGTACCGGCAGGCAGGCAGGCCACCGATGATTGGAAGCGGATAATCACAATAATTCGCAAGTTGCGAGGACGCCGATGCTGCGCCACTTGGAGCGGCTACCATTGCATTTGCATTATCTATCTATCAATCCGCGCGCGAGAGGTAGAGGTCGCAAGCGCGTCGTCATGCACGTATGACCATGGACTTTCGCGAGCCGTATCGCACCCATGTGCGCACACACATGCATGAAGCAACCCTACAGCTAATGCGCGCGCATACGGCCAGGTCAACTGCTGCAGTTAGCTGGAGACAAATACTAACAAAAACCAACGATTCTTTCTTTCTGCAATGATAAGAGAGTCCCCCCACTGATTCGGCCTTGTTCCGCGGGGAATGTTCGACGGCGTACCAACCTCCATAAACAACGGTGTAATGTAAGGAGAGCAAAAAGTCTGTACGTACGTACACAATCGATCCGCCTGTACAGATGGATAGATATATTGTACTGTACGTGCTTGCGTATGATTGTGTCCACACATTGTACGTACGTACGTAGTACGTTGTCTACACGGAGGGATGAGGCGCTGCTGGTAGTGGTGGCGTGTTACCATGCACGCGCCTGCGATTTCTGGGATTTCTGTGGTCCAGCTGGTGAGTGACAATCTCGCATCTTGTTTCCTTGTGCCTTCTGAAAGTTCCAAGCCAAGTGGTCGTGCCTTTTCTTGTTGCTACTGTCCGTGCGCTGTTACCGATCTCCATATAGCTTTTGGAGCGTGACCTAAACTTCCCGATTTGGTATTGCGGAAACTTGTGGAGACAGATGTCACGTTTGCCAGTCGGCATTCAGGGATCGTTGATGAGCAGCTCGGTGCATGTTTCTGAGGAGCCTGAATTCGCAGTGCGTAGCCGAGTTTCACGTCGCTTCAAGGAAGGGAAGGCTCCATTGCCGTGGGGGCTGAGTGGTGGCGATCGACTCCTATGCCTGCTACAACAACCAACCCATTTAGATTTAGGGCTTGCAATGCAAGCAATCCCTTCTGGCCCGGTATTGCCTGACACACACACACACACACACACAAAATAGCACTGTGCCATTCTCCTTGTCACCTGGGATAGAAGGATTGGCTTCTAGTACTACTACTATTTTATTTACGTATCGCTGTGCATGATAAGACTAGTGATCACCCACCCAGCGTGCAGTAAGATCCGGAATACGCGTGTGACATACTGACCACGAACGCAGACATCCTCCAACCTATACTACAGATCGACTAGAAAAATTCAGGCCGCCGGAGGGATCCCTTCTGATCTGATTGACAATTGAACGTAAACACGCCCCAGTCATCGTTCAAAAGACCTTAACCCTGTGGATCAGTCTGCAGGCAGAGCAGTTTTTTGCTCCCGCGCTGCTAATGGACTACGGGACACATGTGACGGTGCCGCTGCCCTGCGATACCGTGGTCAAATGGATGATGAGCTGGAGGCCAGGCACCAATGGAGTACCACCATGTGCCGTGACAGAATATGTTGCCGCCTGGGCATGTGGCCTTGCTTCCTTCCCCGCCCATCCTTCAGCAGTAGTCGCGGACAAATTTGAAGCCGCTTTTGGGAACTTGTTGTCAATCAATACCGGGTCGTGTCTCAGGGCAACTCCACCGCAAGACCCCATCCGAACGTCCGCTTTTGTTCGTTTGGGGTAAGATTTGGCCAACGTGCGGAGGACGGATATGGGGCATCTGCACCCAACGCGCAGAACACCTTTTGGACCCCAAACTGTCCGCCCCGAGCTCGCCATGCCGCCCCGCGCACACTCCGGAGGCCCGCCTCGAGCTCGCCATGCCGCCTCGCCCCGAGCTCGCCATGCCGCCCCGCGCGAACCCCCGCCTCGTCGCCAGCTCGCCGCCGCCCTGCCGTGCGTGCCCCGCCCCGTGTCGTCGCCGCCGCCCTGTGCGTGCCCCGCCCCGTCCCTTCGCCACCGCGGCCCCGGGAGCACACGCCGCCCCGTGCGGCGGGGGCGCGTCGGCGGAGCGCGCGCTTGGCGAGCGCGGCGGGCGGGCGGCGGAGCAGCGAGCGCGCTTGGCGGGCGGGCGGCGGAGCAGCGGCGGGCGCGCGCCGGCGGAGCGCGCGCAGGGCGGGCTCGCGCGACGGGCGCGTCGGTGGAGCAGTGGCGGGCGCGCGTCGGCGGGCGCGTGTGGCGGGCGCGTTGGCGGAGCGCGGGCGCGGCGGGCGGGCGTGCGGCGGCCTCGCGCGGCGGAGCAGCGAGCGCGCGCGGCAGGCGGGCGGCGGAGCAGCAAGTGCGCGCGGCGGGTGGCGGGCGGGCGACGGAGTAGCGGCGGGGGCGCGGCGGCCTCGGGCGGCGGGCGGCGGCGGAGCATGCGGGGCGGGCGGCGGGCACGCGTTGGAGGAGAGCAGCGGTGAGCCAGGAGTTTGGGTCACTGGCAGGTGGGCCAGAGACGGACACAAGCGGACTAGAGGCGGACGAGAGGAGGGGAGAAGAGCGTCCGCTTTTGTCCGTCCAACCGCATTTGTCGTGCAAATTTGGTCCAGGTTTGGGGTCAAAACGGACACCAGCGGACAACTCTGTCCGTTTGGATATTACCGCTGGGTCGTATTTTACCCTAAACAGACAAATTCGAACGGGATGGGTCACGGATGGGTCACGCGCTGGAGTTGGCCTCATCGACCGGGCATGAGCTCTGCACGGGCGGCGTCGCGTGGGAGTGGGATTCGGGATGGACGCCCCCCTTCGCCCTGGTTACATGAGCATCAATCTTTTTTTAGGAATATTGTGCTTTATTGATCAAGGATAATCAAGTGGGAGTGTCTTCCGGATAGTTACATGAAAACTAGAGTCATCAAAGGACTCGGAAGATCTCTTTACAATATGTGCCACAACATTCGATAAGAGATTTATATAACTAAAGCGAACGGACGAGAAAAACGACGCCAACTCCTTGATATCAACAGTAATGAGTCCCATCGTCGAGCGATCAACTGTCGAAGCATTGATTCTTCGCATAACGGACAAACAGTTCCTGACGGATGAGAGCCGCCGCATGCAATAGCACCAGTGTTTAGCTAGTTCCGGGGAGGTAACCTTGTATACGTGCTCGCGGCAAGCCAGCAAACAATCACGGAGCACCAATCTTATTGCCGTGTTCTGCGTCCCTCCCAGTAGACTAGGGAAAAAAACAAAGAATAGTTGTGCGTTTGGCAAGATTGGCACGAGGGGAAGTAAGAACGTGCTCTTACATCATGGTTAAGGGCATGTAAAGCGAAAATGCTAAACAGAGGCCAAGCTCCATGAAGCTCTTTATTTTGAAAGTTTTGAAAAACATATTTTGAAACTTCAAAAAAATATCTAAAAAAATCATATGCATTCATACGGATGTGTAGTACATGTGTGTGGAATTTGAAGATGATATACATTGTGGTGAGAGCTACACAAAAAAGACAAAATCGTGATTTTGAAATGGTGAACAGTACATGCAATGTTCACTATAAAAATGCATGAATTTGTCTTTCTTGTGTAGCTCTCATCATAATGTATTTCATCGTCAGACTTTACATACATGTAAAACACATCCATTCAATGCGTTTGATTTTTTTCCAAAAAAATTTGAAACTTAAAAAAATGATTTTTGAATTTTTCAAAAATCAAAACGAGCTCCATGGAACTCGTCCTCCAAAATGCTGCACTCCATGTAAAGTGGCTAACAAAACAATCTTATTTTAAACCTGCAACATAATTTAGAGAAGACAAAAAATATGTACCATGGGGGCACGTGTTTTGGCTCACGGGAGCATTTGCTCCCGGATGAACAGTAAACCAAAAAAATACTAAATGTTTAAAAAATTCTAATTTTGTAGATGTTCGTGTGAGTGTGGCAAGCATGCTTGACAAATTTCATGTGAAACGGAGCGACATTTTTTCGTCGGTGAAAAAAATTTAGGGTGACATTTGGTGTTTAATTTATTTTTTTTGCACAGGCCAAAATGCATAACCTTTTTGCTAAAAAATTGAAGGTAGCATTTGGATATGACTAAGAACCATAGAATTTTTGTTGAGATTTCAAAAAAAAATCATGCGCAGGAGCATGTGCACCCAAGAGCCGAATTGGTTTTCCGTGTACAGTGGATTATTTCTTAGTCTTATCTTTGCAAGATAGATCTATATATTTTTTAAATGGAGGCAAAGATTTGCCTTATCCATTAATTAAGGAGTTTAGAGCTGCGTTTACAAAAGTAAAAAGAAGATTACATGGTCATTACTCCCCCGGCATGATATAGCCGTGTTTTGCGCCCACAGAGACCCAAAGGTTGGCCTTGCATTGAATGTTTGATAGTAGGATGGGCGCGAGGGAAGACTTATGACGGAAGACCCTAGCATTTCTCTCGCACCAAATGGCCCAACAAAGTTAGCATGGTAAGGGAGGCTAACGCCTTCCGGCTCGGCGTATTGGTGTCTGACATGTTGATCCACCTATCCTTAATGGAGCGCTCGCCAATCCATGATGAAGTGTCCATGTAGTCGAGGTTGAGCCATCCCTTGATCATGCCCCATAATCTGACTGTATGAGCACTTGAAAAAAATATGGCCAACAGATTATGTAGTCTGCTTGCAAAGCGGACAACACGCCACCGTTTGACCACCCCCTTTCTTTCAGTCTATCCGCCATCCAAATACGGTTTTGAATTGCCAGCCAAGCAAAGAATTTCATCTTTGGGGAGCTCCAAGCCTTCCAAACCGCAGAGCTCGCGGGCTAGTGGTCCATCCCAATAAGTTGGGCATTGTACACGGAGGTGGGGAGTAGTACCCGTTGGTCGTATGCTTCTAGGTGACGGTGTCCTCAGTGTACGCCGCAATGGGAATAGTCCTCAAGCGAGCCCAGAGAGTGATATTTTTCCGGATGTGAGCCATCTCCAGAGGTTGGAAAGTTTAATCTTGGAGAGCCACATGTCTCCATGCATGGCCTCCTTGACCTTCCAGTTTTTTCGCGTGGAGGCCTCAAAGATGAGCGGAGCGGGGTTTTTTCGCGTTAACCCAAGGGGAATCCCAAAAGGGCGCACATGCTCCGTTGCTAATGGTGATGTGCGAGGATGCATAGAATAGGTCACGGTACAACTCATCACAGGGGTTGTCCAACCCAACCCACATCTTGGAAGGCTCTTTCCATTCAAACTATAGCCATCTAAGTCGAAGAGCCCTGGCAAATTTAGCCAGATAAAGGATTCCCAATCTCCCAAGATCAGTTGAGCGACAAACGGAGTTCCAGTTGACCTTGCACTTTGCCCCGGTTGTCTTGTTTGTGCCCTCCCAAAGGAAGGCCCGCTCGATCTTGGCGATTCCAAGAAGGGTGCTCAGGGGAGGATGGAGGGCGGTGATGTGGTAAATCACCTGCAAAGTGAGTACGAACTTAACAAGCACGCCTCGCCCGTGGCGGTAATATTCTGCCCATCCCAAGGCACAAGCCTGTCTGCAACCTTGTCCTCCAGGAATTGGAAATCTATACGCCAAAGTTGCCAAACTGATAGCGGGAGCCCCAAGTATTTGATGGGGAACGAGGCACGGGTGGCCAACAAGTTAGTAAGGGAGTCCGAGTTGAGGTTTCCACACAGAATTGGGACAACCGAGCTCTTTTCAAAATTAGTCAAGGGCCCTTCACATTTCCAAAGCAAGTAAGGATCCGCACAAAATTGTTAATATCCTTCTTGACGGGAGCCATAAAAACTGCCGCATCATTGGCATAGAAGGAAGTACGGAAGATGGCTCTTCGCCCCCTAATCTTGTGGAATAGACCACGCCGGGTAGCAAGGTGAAGCATTTGCATCAAAAGGGTCAATGGCAATGATGAATAGTGGCGGTGAAAGCGGGTCTCCTTGACGTAGACCACAAACATGCTTGATGTGGGGATCGGGCACACTGCTGAGGAGGATCCTTGAGGACGACAAGCGAAGGAAGGTAGTGCTCCACTCCCTGAACCTAGGCGGGAAACCCCTCCGATGTAGGAGGTCAATAATGTACTCCATTTGACCAAGTGGAAGGATTTGCATATGTCAAGCTTAAAGAGGAGCACGGGAGTTTTGGTCTTATGGAGGCAACGTGCAAACGACTTCACATACATGAAGTTGTCGTGAATGCATCACCTTTTGATGAAGTCATTTTGCACATTCGAGATGAGGGAGTGCATGTGTGGGCCGAGCCGCATTGCAGGTACTTTTGCAATGATCTTTGCGATGGCGTGGATGAGGCTTATCGGCCTATAATCAGAGATCCCTTCTACCCACTCATTTTTTGGTATGAGCACAATGTTCGCAGAATTGCGCCACTTGAGGTTCGATGAGTAGAGGTTGTCAAAGCAAAGAATGACCTGCATGATGTCATTCTTTATGGTAGGACAACATTTCTTGAAGAAGGCACCAGTAAAGCCATGCAGATCAGGAGCTTTCTCGATAGACATTTGGTTGATGGCCTCTCCCACTTACTCCTCGGTGATAGGATTGTCAAGGCCGGAGAGGTCATGGTCACCAAAATTGAGCTCGTCCACCTCAACATTTATCCTACGTGCCACTCGTAAGATAGCACCACTGTACATGCCCTAATAGATAGGGGAGAAAGGTCGATGCTACATGACCGAGTCGGCAGTCGTTTGATCTAATCTTTGGAGCCATCGGATCATGGCCATTAGCTGCACAACTCTCCCCTTCACACCTCACACACGTCAGCGGCTGTTGCACGACGTACCAACATCAGCGACCTTGCGGTAGTAGCTGTTGCTGCAAGCCGGTGATCTCGCACCAGGTGGTGGTGTTGTAAGCCGCGACTCGCACCAAGATGTCGGTGTCGGTGATCTCCCACTTCCATTCCCATTTGCAACATCTTCTCTCCTGCCTTTTCATACGTCCATTTTAAAACACTATTTCTTGTTATAATTTATCCTATTTCAATGATATATTTAACTTATGATGAAATTCTAATGTCTTTTCTCTCTTAAAATTCAAGGTAATGTCGGGCAGCTGGAAATTTGGACAAAAATTAGAACTGAAGAAAAAACAATTTTTTGGAGCTCCTAAAATGTTGGGGATTCTACTAAATTATTTTTAGAAAATATGAAGACTGGAGTCATAAGATGGGGGCAGGGGGAGCGACCAGGGGCCCACGCAACCAAGCCACGCGAGTGGCTCCCTAGCCATACCACTTGGCCGCGTGGAACCTTGGCGGCTCACCTCCCGACGCCCTTTGGCCATGAATATTATTCTTACCTAGAAAAAATCATTGAAAATCCTCGGGACTTACTGATGGAAATATGCCCCGGAGGCAATAATAAAGTTGTTATTATTATATTTACTTATTCATGATAAAGGTTTATTATTCATGCTAGAATTATATTGATCAGAAACTTAAATACATGTGTGGATACATAAACAAATACCGTGTCCCTAGTAAGTCTCTACTAGACTAGCTCGCTAATCAAAGATGGTTAAGGTTTCCTAACCATAGACATGTGTTTTCACTTGATAACGGGATCACATAATTAGGAGAATGATGTGATGGACAAGACCCAACAATTAGCTTAGCATATGATCGTGTTCAGTTTATTGCTAGGAGAATGATGTGATGGACAAGACCCAACAATTAGCTTAGCATATGATCGTGTTCAGTTTATTGCTATTGCTTTCTTAATGTCAAATACATATTCCTTCGACTATGAGATCATGCAACTCCCGGATACTGGAGGAATACCTTGTGTGCTATCAAATGTCACAATGTAACTCGGTGATCTTAAAGATGGTCTACAGGTATCTCTGAAGGTGTTTGTTGAGTTGGCATGGATCAAGACTAAGATTTGTCACTCCGTTAATCAGAGAGGTATCTCTGGTCCCTCTCGGTAATACTCATCACAAGAAGCTTGCAAGCAAAGTGACTACGGAGTTAGTTATGAGATGATGTATTACAGAACGAGTAAAGAGACTTGCCGGTAATGAGATTGAACTAGGTATGAAGATACCAACGATCGAATCTCGGGCAAGTAACATACCGATAGACAAAGGGAATTATGTATGTTGTCATAAGGTTCGACCAATAAAGATCTTCGTAGAATATGTAGGAACCAATACGGGCATCTAGGTTCCGCTATTGGTTATTGACTGGAGAGGCGTCTCGGTCATGTCTACATCATTCTCGAATTTGTAGGGTCCGCACACTTAACATTCGTTGACGATATAGTATTAGACGAGTTATGTGATTTGGTGACCGAATGTTTTTTCGGAGTCCCCGATGAGATCACAGACATGACGAGGAGCTCCAGAATGGTCCGTAGGTAAAGATTAATATATATGATGATGCTATTTGGTCACCGGAAAGGTTTCAGAGTGTATCGGGTAGTCATCGGATCACCGGTAGGGGTTCCGGGAAGCCCCGAGAGGTTAATGGGCCTTATGAGCCAAGAGGGGGGGACACACCATCCCACAAGGGGCTGGCGCGCCCCTTCCCTTGGCCGCCGGCCCTAGGGATTGAAAGGGGGGAGGGCTAGCCCCTCTTTCCTTCCCTCCACCTAAGAGGAAGGAAAGGGAGGGGGGCGCCACCTCCTCCCGCCTTCTCCCCGCAGGCATACAAGAAAGGGGGGAGGGCGCTAGAGGGCAGGAGCCCAAGGGGGGCAGCCGGCCACCCTTGGGGCGCCTCCTGGCTGCCCCGTCCCCCCACCTATATATATATATATATATATATATATATATATATATATATATATATATATATAGGGAACGAGTTCACCATCACCATCACCATGTCGTCGTGCTGCCGGAACTCATCTACTACTTCGCCCGTCTTGCTGGATCAAGAAGGCGAGGACATCATCGAGCTGAACGTGTGCTGAACGCGGAGATGCCGTACGTTCGGTACTTCATCGGTTGGATCGCCAAGGTGTTCGACTACATCAACCGCGTTAATAAACGCTTCCGCTTTACGATCTACGAGGGTATGTAGACATACTCTCCCCTCTCGTAGCTATGCATCTCCATGGATAGATCTTGCGTGTGCGTAGAATTTTTTTGTTTTCCATGCAACGTTCCCCATCACTTTCCACCGCCGTCTACGAGGCAAAACCTAGGCGGAGAACTTTCGCTCTCCGGTGAAGCTATTTTGGCGGGAAAACTTCCCTCCGGAATCGAAGCCATCAGCATCACCAACACTTTGTTCATCATTAGGATCATCATCTTGATTAACATCTTCACCAGTACCATCGCATCTCCAAACCCTAGTTCATCCATCTTCTCAATCTTTGTACGAAACCTCAGATTGGTTGGTGGGAGTACTTGTATGTGTTGATTACACCTTGTAGTTGATGCATAGGAGATTTATTACTAAAAGATTGTTATGTTCAAATTTTTATCCAATATTTATACCCACTGATCATGATCCATATGATGCCTTGTGATTATATCCTTTAGTTCTTGAGGAGATGGGAGAAGTCTTGTTGCTAGTAATCATGTTAAGCTGAATGCCCTTTAATGTTCTGATGATATGTTGTGTTGTTTTTCCTCTAGTGGTATTATGTGAACTTTGACTACATAGCACTTCAGCATATTTGTGCCCAGGGGAAGATATTGTGGAATTAGTTTATAGATGATAGGCTGCGGGGGTGATAGAAACTCAAACCCTAGTTTATGAATTATTTTGTAAGGGGCTATTTTGGAACCTACTATTTAATGCGGTAATAGCCGTGGGTGATTGGGACCATGAATGTGATTGAAACATCGTGGATATCGCCTAGAGGGGGGTGAATAGGCACTTTAAAATATTTACGGTTTAGACTTGAACAAATGCGGAATAAAACTAGTGTTTAATTTGTCAAGCACAAAACCTAAAACGACTAGGCTAAACTATGTGCACCAACAACTTACGCTAAGCAAGATAAACAACTAAGTGATAGCAAGATATATATCATGTCATAATATGGCTATCACAAAGTAAAGTGCATAATTAAAGGGCTCGGGTAAGAGATAACCAAGGCACGCAAAGACAACGATGTATCCCGAAGTTCACACCCTTGCGGATGCTAATCTCCATTTGGAGCTGTGTGGAGGCACAATGCTCCCCAAGAAGCCACTAGGGCCACCGTAATCTCCTCACGCCCTCGCACAATGCAAAATGTCGTGATTCCACTAAGGGACCCTTGAGGGCGGTCACCGAACCCGTACAAATAGCAACCCTTGGGGGCGGTCACCTAACCCGTACACTTTGGCAAACCTTGGGGGCGGTCACCGGAACCTGTACAAATTGCTCGGGGCAATCTCCACAACCTAATTGGAGACCCCGACGCTTGCCCGGAGCTTTACACCACAATGATTGAGCTCTGAATGCACCAACCATCTAGGGCACCAAAGCACCCAAGAGGAACAAGCTCTAGGGTGCCCAAACACCCAAGAGTAATAAGCTTCTCAACTTTCACCTCCACGTATCACCGGGAGAACTCAAACCGATGCAATAAATGAAATGGCAAGGGCACACAGAGTGCCCAAGTCCATCACTCTCAAATCCCACGAAAGCAACAAAAGCTATAGAGGAATATGAGAGGAAGAACAAGAAGGAGAATACCAAGAATTCCAAGATCTAGATCCAAGGGGTTCCCCTCACATAGAGGAGAAAGTGATTGGTGGAAATGTGGATCTAGATCTCCTCTCTCCTTCCCGCCCAAAACTAGCAAGAATCCATGGAGGGATTAAGAGATAGCAAGCTCTAAGAAGGTCAACAATGGGGGCAAGACACTACTACCTCTTGAGCATGCGTTGGTTTTCCCTTGAAGAGGAAAGGGTGATGCAGCAAAGTAGCATAAGTATTTCCCTCAGTTTTTGAGAACCAAGGTATCAATCCAGTAGGAGGCTACACACAAGTCGCCTTGTACCTGCACAAACAAATAAGAACCTTGCAACCAACACGATAAAGGGGTTGTCAATCCCCTCACGGCCAATTGCAAAGGTGAGATCTGATAGAGATAATAAGATAAATATTTTTGGTATTTTTATTATATAGATTGGAAAGTAAAGATTGCAAAATAAACGGCGACAGAAATAGCTAAATTAAGGGAGATTAATATGATGGAAGATAGACCCGGGGGCCATAGGTTACACTAGTGGTTTCTCTCAAGATAGCAAATTCTACGGTGGGTGAACAAATTACTGTTGAGCAATTGATAGAAAAGCGCATAGTTATGAGAATATCTAGGCATGATCATGTATATAGGCATCACGTCCGTGACAAGTAGACCGAAACGATTCTGCATCTACTACTATTACTCCACACATCGACCGCTATCCAACATGCATCTAGAGTATTAAGTTCATAAGAACAGAGTAACACATTAGGCAAGATGACATGATGTAGAGGGATAAACTCAAGCAATATGATATAAACCCCATCTTTTTATCCTCGATGGCAACAATACAATACGTGCCTTGCTGCCCCTGTTGTCACTAGGAAAGGACACCACAAGATTGAACCCAAAGCTAAGCACTTCTCCCATTGCAAGAAAGATCAATCTAGTAGGCCAAACCAAACTGATAATTCGAAGAGACTTCCAAAGATATCAAATCATACATAAAAGAATTCAGAGGAGATTCAAATATTGTTCATAGATAATCTTGATCATAAACCCACAATTCATCGGATCTCGACAAACACACCGCAAAAAGAATTACATCGAATAGATCTCCAAGAAAATCGAGGAGAACTTTATATTGAGATCCAAAGAGAGAGAAGAAGCCATCTAGCTAATAACTATGGACCCGAAGGTCTGTGGTAAACTACTCACACATCATCGGAGAGGCTATGGTGTTGATGTAGAAGCCCTCCGTGATCGATTCCCCCTCCGGCGGAGCGCCGGAAAAGGCCCCAAGATGGGATCTCACGGATACAGAAGGTTTCGGTGGTGGAAATAGGGTTTCGTGGTGCTCCTGGATGTTTTTGGGGTATATGGATATATATAGGAGGAAGAAGTAGGTCGGTGGAGCTGCGCGGGGCCCACGAGGGTGTTGGGAATCGTAGCATAATTTAAAATTTTCCTACGCTCACCAAGATGCATCTATGGAGTCTACTAGCAACGAGGGGAAAGGAGTGCATCTACATACCCTTGTAGATCGCGAGCGGAAGCGTTCCAATGAACGTGGATGACGGAGTCGTACTCGCCGTGATCCAAATCACCGATGACCGAGTGCCGAACGGACGGCACCTCCGCGTTCAACACACGTACGGTGCAGCGACGTCTCCTCCTTCTTGATCCAGCAAGGGGGAAGGAGAGGTTGATGGAGATCCAGCAGCACGACGGCGTGGTGGTGGATGTAGCGGGTCTCTGGCAGGGCTTCGCCAAGCTTCTGCGAGAGAGAGAGAGGTGTTGCAGGGGAGGAGGGAGGCGCCCAAGGCTGTAGGTTTCTGCCCTCCCTCCCCCCTTTATATAGGCCCCCTTGGTAGGGGGGGCCGGCCAACAAACATCTCGGGTTGGGGGGGCGGCGGCCAAGGGGTGGAAAGGGTTGCCTTGCCCCCCAAGCCAAGGGGGAAGTCCCCCCACCCTAGGGTTCCCAACCCTAGGCGCATGGGGGGAGGCCCAAGGGGGGGCGCCCAGCCCACTAGGGGCTGGTTCCCTTCCACTTTCAGCCCATGGGGCCCTCCGGGATAGGTGGCCCCACCCGGTGGACCCCCGGGACCCTTCCGGTGGTCCCGGTACAATACCGGTAACCCCCGAAACTTTCCCGGTGGCCGAAACTTGACTTCCTATATATAATTCTTCACCTCCGGACCATTCCGGAACCTCTCGTGACGTCCGGGATCTCATCCGGGACTCCGAACAACTTTCGGGTTTCCGCATACATATATCTCTACAACCCTAGCGTCACCGAACCTTAAGTGTGTAGACCCTACGGGTTCGGGAGACATGCAGACATGACCGAGACGCCTCTCCGGTCAATAACCAACAGCGGGATCTGGATACCCATGTTGGCTCCCACATGTTCCACGATGATCTCATCGGATGAACCACGGTGTCGAGGATTCAATCAATCCCGTATGCAATTCCCTTTGTCAAACGGTATGTTACTTGCCTGAGATTTGATCGTCGGTATCCCAATACCTTGTTCAATCTCGTTACCGGCAAGTCTCTTTACTCGTACCGCAATGCATGATCCCGTGACTAACGCCTTAGTCACATTGAGCTCATTATGATGATGCATTAACGAGTGGGCCCAGAGATACCTCTCCATCACACGGAGTGACAAATCCCAGTCTCGATCCGTGCCAACCCAACAGACACTTTCGGAGATACCCGTAGTGCACCTTTATAGTCACCCAGTTACGTTGTGACGTTTGGCACACCCAAAGCACTCCTACGGTATCCGGGAGTTGCACGATCTCATGGTCTAAGGAAAAGATACTTGACATTGGAAAAGCTCTAGCAAACGAAACTACACGATCTTTTATGCTATGCTTAGGATTGGGTCTTGTCCATCACATCATTCTCCTAATGATGTGATCCCGTTATCAACGACATCCAATGTCCATGGTCAGGAAACCGTAACCATCTATTGATCAACGAGCTAGTCAACTAGAGGCTTACTAGGGACATGGTGTTGTCTATGTATCCACACATGTATCTGAGTTTCCTATCAATACAATTCTAGCATGGATAATAAACGATTATCATGAATAAGGAAATATAATAATAACCAATTTATTATTGCCTCTAGGGCATATTTCCAACAGTCTCCCACTTGCACTAGAGTCAATAATCTAGTTCACATCACCATGTGATTAACACTCACTGGTCACATCACCATGTGACCAACATCTAAAGAGTTTACTAGAGTCAACAATCTAGTTCACATCACTATGTGATTAACACTCAATGTGTTCTGGTTTGATCATGTTATGCTTGTGAGAGAGGTTATTAGTCAACGGGTCTGAACCTTTCAGAACCGTGTGCTTTACGAATATCTATGTCATCTTGTGGATGCTACCACGCGCTATTTGGAGCCATTTCAAATAATTGCTCTACTATACGAATCCGGTTTACTACTCAGAATCATCCGGATTAGTGTCAAAGTTCGCATCGACGTAACCCTTTACGACGAACTCCTTTCCACCTCCATAATCGAGAAAATTCCTTAATCCACTAGGTACTAAGGATAAGTTCGACCGCTGTCATGAGATCCTTTCCCGGATCACTATTGTACCCTCTTGACCAACTCATGGCAACGCACACTACATGTGCGGTACACAGCATAGCATACTATAGAGCCTACGCCTAAAGCATAGGGGACGACCTTCGTCCTTTATCTATCTTCTGCTGTGGTCAGGTCTTGAGTCTTACTCAATACTCACACCTTGTAACACAGCTCTTTCAAAATCATGTCAAGGTGTGCTGTCTTTTGAAAGTATCATCAGGCGTCTTGATCTATCTCTATGGATCTTGATGCCCAATATGTAAGCAGCTTTATCCAGGTCTTCCTTTGAAAAATTCCTTTCAAACAACCCTTTATGCTTTCCAGAAATTTTACATCATTTCGGATCAACAATATGTCATTCACATATACTTATCAGAAATGTTGTAGCGCTCCCACTCACTTTATTGTAAATACAAGTTTCTAACAAACTTTGTATAAACCCAAAAACTTTGATCACTCCATCAAAGCGTATATTCTGACTCCGAGATGCTTGCTCTAATCCATGGAAGGATCGCTGGAGCTAGCATACCTTTTAGCATCCTTAGGATCGACAAAACCTTTCTGATTGTATCACATACAACCTTTCCTTACGAAAACTGGTAAGGAAACTTGTTTTGACATCCATCTGCCAGATTTCATAAATGCAGCTAATGCTAACATGATTCCGACGGACCTAAGCATCGCTACGGATGAGAAAAACTCATCGTAGTCAACTCCTTGAACTTGTGAAAATACTTTTTGCCACAAGTCGAGCTTCATAGACGGTAACATTACCGTCCATGTCTGTCTTCTTCTTAAAGATCCATTTATCTCAATGGCTTGCCGATCATCGGGCAAGTTCACCAAAGTCCACGCTTTGTTCTGATACATGGATTCTATCTCGGATTTCATGGCCTCGAGCCATTCGTCGGAATATGGGCCCACCATCGCTTCTCCATAGCTCGTAGGTTCATTGTTGTCTAGCAACATGACTTCCAAGACAGGATCACGCATTACTCTGAAGTAGTGCGCATCCTCGTCATCCTACGAGGTTTGGTAGTGACTTGATCCGAAGTTTCATGATCACTATCATAAGCTTCCACTTCAATTGGTACAGGTGCCACAGGAACAACTTCCTGTGCCCTGCTACACACTAGTTGAAGCGACGGTTCAATAACCTTATCAAGTCTCCACCATCCTCCCACTCAATTCTTTCGAGAGAAACTTTTCCTCGAGAAAGGACTCGTTTCTAGAAGCAATTACTTTTGCTTCCAGATCTGAAATAGGAGGTATACCCAACTGTTTTTGGGTATTCTATGAAGATGCATTTATCCGCTTTGGGTTCGAGCTTATCAGCCTGAAACTTTTTCACATAAGCATCGCAGCCCCAAACTTCTAAGAAACGACAACTTAGGTCTCTAAACGGTGTCGTCTCAACGGAATTGCGTGGTGCCCCTTTTAAAGTGAATGCGGTTGTCTCTAATGCCTAACCCATAAACGATAGTGGTAATTCGATAAGAAACATCATGGTATGCACCATATCCAATAGGGTGCAGTTATGATGTTCGGACACACCATCACACTATGGTGTTCCAGGCGGTATTAATTGTGAAACACTTTCCACAATGTCTCAATTGTGTGCCAAACTCGTATCTCAGATACTCATCTCTATGATCATATCACAGACATTTTATCCTCTTGTCACGACGATCTTCAACTTCACTCTGAAATTACTTGAACCTTTCAATAATTCAGATTAGTGTTTCATCAAGTAAATACACTCAGCATCTACTCAAATCATCTGTGAAGTAAGAACATAACGATATCCACTGCATGCCTCAGCACTCATTGGACTGCGTACATCAAAATGTATTACTTCCAATAAGTTGCTCTCTTGTTCCATCTTACTGAAAATGAGGACTTTCAGTCATCTTGCCCATGTGGTATGATTTGCATGTCTCAAGTGAGTCCAAACGATCCATCTGCATGGAGTTTCTTCATGCATGTATATACCAATAGACATGGTTCGCATGTCTCAATCTTTTCAAAACGAGTGAGTCCAAAGATCCATCTATATGGAGCTTCTTCATGCGTTTTATACCAATATGACTCAAGTAGCAGTGCCACAAGTATGTGGTACTATCATTACTATCTTATATCTTTTGGCACGAACATGTGTATCATGGCGATCGAGATTCATTTCAGGTGCAAGACCATTGAAGGTATTATTCAAATAAACAGAGTAACCATTATTCTCCTTAAATGAATAACCGTATTGCGATAAACATAATCCAATCATGCTTAACGCAAACACCAAATCTCGATGGTAGAGGGAGCATTCGATGCTTGATCACATCAACCTTGGAAACACCTCCAACACATATCGTCATCTCACCTTTAGCTAGTCTCCGTTTATTCCGCAGCTTTTATTTCGAGTTACTAACACTTAGCAACCGAACCGGTATCTAATACCCTGGTGCTGCTAGGAGTACTAGTAAAGTACACATTCATATAACGTATATCCAATATACTTCTGTCGACCTTGCCTGCCTTCTCATCTACCAAGTATCTAGGGTAGTACTGCTTCAGTGACCGTTCCCCTTATTACAGAAGCACTTAGTCTCGGGTTTGGGTTCAACTTTGGGATTCTTCACTAGAGCAGCAAACGACTTGTTGTTTCATGAAGTATCCCTTTTGCCCTTGCCCTTCTTAAACTAGTGGTTTTTACTAACCATCAACAATTGATGCTCCTTCTTGATTTCTACTCTCGCGGTGTCAAACATCGCGAATAGCTCAAGGATCATCATCTATCCCTGATATGTTATAGTTCATCACGAAGCTCTACTAGCTTGGTGGCAGTGACTATGGAGAACTATCACTATATCATCTAGGAGATTAACTCCCACTCGATTCAAGCGATTGTGGCATTCAGACAATCTGAGCACATGCTCAACGATTGAGCTTTTCTCCCTTAGTTTGCAGGCTTAAGAAACTTGTCAGAGGTCTCATACCTCCTGACGTGGGCACTAGTCTGAAATCCCAATTTCAGTCTTCGGAACATCCCACATGTTCTGCGACGTTTCAAAAACGTCTTTGGTGCCACAATTCTAAACCGCACTGAACTATCACGTAGTCATCAAAACGTGTATGTCAGATGTTTCGTAACATCTACAGACGACGCTGAGGTTCAGCACACCGAGCGGTGCATTAAGGACATAAGCCTTCTGTGCAGCAATGAGGACAATCCTCAGTTTATGGACCCAGTCCGCATAATTGCTACTACCAACTTTCAACTAAATTTTCTCTAGGAACATATCTTAACCAGTAGAACTAAAGCGCAAGCTATGACATAATTTGCAAATACCTTTTTGACTATGTTCATGATAATGAAGTTCATCTGATTATGAACTCCCACTCAGATAGACATCCCTCTAGTCATCTAAGTGAAACATGATCCGAGTTTAACTAGGCCGTGTCCGATCATCACGTGAGACGGACTAGTCAAGATCGGTGAACATCTCCATGTTGATCGTATCTTCTATACGACTCATGCTCGACCTTTCGGTCCTCCGTGTTCCGAGGCCATGTCTGTACATGCTAGGCTCGTCAAGTCAACCTAAGTGTATTGTGTGTGTTCCGAGTCCATGTCTGTACATGCTAGGCTCGTCAACACCCGTTGTATTCGAACGTTAGAATCGATCACACCCGATCATCACGTGGTGCTTCGAAACAACGAACCTTCGCAATGGTGCACAGTTAGGGTGAACACTTTCTTGAAATTATTATAAGGGATCATCTTACTTACTACCGTCATTCTAAGCAAATAAGATGCAAAAACATGATAAACATCACATGCAATCAAATAGTGACATGATATGGCCAATATCATCATGCTCCTTTGATCTCCATCTTCGGGGCACCATGATCATCTTCGTCACCGGCATGACACCATGATCTCCATCATCATGATCTCCATCATCATGATCTCCATCATTGTGTCTTCATGAAGTCGTCACGCCAACGATTACTTCTACTTCTATGGCTAACGCGTTTAGCAACAAAGTAAAGTAATTTACATGGCGTTATTCAATGACACGCAGGTCATGCAAAATAATAAAGACAACTCCTATGGCTCCTGCCGGTTGTCATACTCATCGACATGCAAGTCGTGATTCCTATTACAAGAATGTGATCAATCTCATACATCACATATATCATTCATCACATCTTCTGGCCATATCACATCACATAGCACTTGCTGCAAAAGCAAGTTAGACGTCCTCTAATTGTTGTTGCAAGTTTTTACGTGGTTTGTAGGTTTCTAGCAAGAACGTTTTCTTACCTACGTATGACCACAACATTATTTGCCAATTTCTATTTACCCTTCATAAGGACCCTTTTCATCGAATCCGTTCCGACTAAAGTAGGAGAGACAGACACCCGCTAGCCACCTTATGCATCTAGTGCATGTCAGTCGGTGGAACCTGTCTCACGTAAGCGTACGTGTAAGGTCGGTCCGGGCCGCTTCATCCTACAATGCCGCCGAAACAAGAAACGACTAGTAGCGGCAAGAAGAATTGGCAAACTCAACGCCCACAACTGCTTTGTGTTCTACTCGTGCATAGTAACTACGCATAGACCTGGCTCATGATGCCACTGTTGGGAATCGTAGCATAATTTAAAATTTTCCTACGCTCACCAAGATGCATCTATGGAGTCTACTAGCAACGAGGGGAAAGGAGTGCATCTACATACCCTTGTAGATCGCGAGCGGAAGCGTTCCAATGAACGTGGATGACGGAGTCGTACTCGCCGTGATCCAAATCACCGATGACCGAGTGCCGAACGGACGGCACCTCCGCGTTCAACACACGTACGGTGCAGCGACGTCTCCTCCTTCTTGATCCAGCAAGGGGGAAGGAGAGGTTGATGGAGATCCAGCAGCACGACGGCGTGGTGGTGGATGTAGCGGGTCTCTGGCAGGGCTTCGCCAAGCTTCTGCGAGAGAGAGAGGTGTTGCAGGGGAGGAGCGAGGCGCCCAAGGCTGTAGGTTGCTGCCCTCCCTCCCCCCTTTATATAGGCCCCCTTGGTAGGGGGGGCCGGCCAACACCCATCTAGGGTTGGGGGGGCGGCGGCCAAGGGGTGGAAAGGGTTGCCTTGCCCCCCAAGCCAAGGGGGAAGTCCCCCCACCCTAGGGTTCCCAACCCTAGGCGCATGGGGGGAGGCCCAAGGGGGGGCGCCCAGCCCACTAGGGGCTGGTTCCCTTCCACTTTCAGCCCATGGGGCCCTCCGGGATAGGTGGCCCCACCCGGTGGACCCCCGGGACCCTTCCGGTGGTCCCGGTACAATACCGGTAACCCCCGAAACTTTCCCGGTGGCCGAAACTTGACTTCCTATATATCATTCTTCACCTCCGGACCATTCCGGAACCTCTCGTGACGTCCAGGATCTCATCCGGGACTCCGAACAACTTTCGGGTTTCCGCATACATATATCTCTACAACCCTAGCGTCACCGAACCTTAAGTGTGTAGACCCTACGGGTTCGGGAGACATGCAGACATGACCGAGACGCCTCTCCGGTCAATAACCAACAGCGGGATCTGGATACCCATGTTGGCTCCCACATGTTCCACGATGATCTCATCGGATGAACCACGGTGTCGAGGATTCAATCAATCCCGTATGCAATTCCCTTTGTCAAACGGTATGTTACTTGCCCGAGATTCGATCGTCGGTATCCCAATACCTTGTTCAATCTCGTTACCGGCAAGTCTCTTTACTCGTACCGCAATGCATGATCCCGTGACTAACGCCTTAGTCACATTGAGCTCATTATGATGATGCATTACCGAGTGGGCCCAGAGATACCTCTCCGTCACACGGAGTGACAAATCCCAGTCTCGATCCGTGCCAACCCAACAGACACTTTCGGAGATACCCGTAGTGCACCTTTATAGTCACCCAGTTACGTTGTGACGTTTGGCACACCCAAAGCACTCCTATGGTATCCGGGAGTTGCACGATCTCATGGTCTAAGGAAAAGATACTTGACATTGGAAAAGCTCTAGCAAACGAAACTACACGATCTTTTATGCTATGCTTAGGATTGGGTTTTGTCCATCACATCATTCTCCTAATGATGTGATCCCGTTATCAACGACATCCAATGTCCATGGTCAGGAAACCGTAACCATCTATTGATCAACGAGCTAGTCAACTAGAGGCTTACTAGGGACATGGTGTTGTCTATGTATCCACACATGTATCTGAGTTTCCTATCAATACAATTCTAGCATGGATAATAAACGATTATCATGAATAAGGAAATATAATAATAACCAATTTATTATTGCCTCTAGGGCATATTTCCAACAGAGGGTGGGGGGCGCGCCTCCCTGCCTCATGGCCTCCTCGCTTCTTTCTTGACGTCCACTCCAAGTCCCCTGGATCACGTTTGTTCCAAAAATAACTCTCCTGAAGGTTTCATTCCGTTTAGATTCCGTTTGATATTCCTTTTCTGCGAAACACTTAAATAGGCACACAAAAAACAGCAATTTGCACTGGGCCTTTGGTTAGTAGGTTAGTCCCAAAAATAATATAGAAGTGCTTAGTAAAGCCCATAAACATCCAAAACAGATAATATAATAGCATGAATTTTTTTGATTGTTCCATGCTATTATATTATCTGTTTTGGATGTTTAATGGGCTTTACTAAGCACTTTTATATTATTTTTGGGACTAACCTACTAACCAAAGGCCTAGTGCAAATTGCTGTTTTTGTGCCTAATTCAGTGTTTCGCAGAAAAGGAATATCAAACGGAATCCAAACGGAATGAAACCTTCGGGAGAGTTATTTTTGGAACAAACGTGATCCAGGGGACTTGGAGTGGGCGTCAAGAAAGAAGCGAGGAGGCCACGAGACAGGGAGGCGCGCCTGCCCCCCTCGGTGCGCCCCCACCCTCGTAGCTCCACCGACCTACTTCTTCCTCCTATATATATCCATATACCCCAAAAACATCCAGGAGCACCACGAAACCCTATTTCCACCGCCGCAACCTTCTGTGCCCGTGAGATCCCATCTTGGGGCCTTTTTCGGCGCTCCGCCGGAGGGGGAATCGATCACGGAGGGCTTATACATCAACACCATAGCCTCTCCGATGATGTGTGAGTAGTTTACCACAGACCTTCGGGTCCATAGTTATTAGCTAGATGGCTTCTTCTCTCTCTTTGGATCTCAATACAAAGTTCTCCTCGATCTTCTTGGAGATCTATTCGATGTAATTCTTTTTGCGGTGTGTTTGTCGAGATCCGATGAATTGTGGGTTTATGATCAAGATTATCTATGAACAATATTTGAATCTCCTCTGAATTATTTTATGTATGATTTGTTATCTTTGCAAGTCTCTTCGAATTATCAGTTTGGTTTGGCCTACTAGATTGATCTTTCTTGCAATGGGAGAAGTGCTTAGCTTTGGGTTCAATCTTGCGGTGTCCTTTCCCAGTGACAGCAGGGGCACCAAGGCACACATTGTATTGTTGCCATTGAGGATAACAAGATGGGGGTTTATATCATATTTCTTGAGTTTATCCCTCTACATCATGTCATCTTGCCTAATGCGTTACTCTAGATGCATGCTGGATAGCGGTCGATGTGTGGAGTAATAGTAGTAGATGCAGAATCGTTTCGGTCTACTTGTCGCAGACGTGATGCCTATATACATGATCATGCCTAGATATTCTCATAACTATGCACTTTTCTATCAATTGCTCGACAGTAATTTGTTCACCCACCGTAATACTTATGCTATCTTGAGAGAAGCCACTAGTGAAACCTATGGCCCCCGGGTCTATTTTCCATCAGATAAGTTTCCAATCTATTTTACTTTGCAATCTTTACTTTCAATATATATCATAAAAAATACCAAAAATATTTATCTTATTATCTCTATCAGATCTCACTTTTGCAAGTGGCCGTGAAGGGATTGACAACCCCTTTTTTGCGTTGGTTGCAAGGTTCTTATTTGTTGTGTAGGTACGAGGCGACTTGCGTGTAGTCTCCCACTGGATTGATACCTTGGTTCTCAAAAACTGAGGGAAATACTTACGCTACTTTGCTGCATCATCCTTTCCTCTTCAAGGGAAAACCAACGCAGTGCTCAAGAGGTAGCAGCCTCCCAACAAGCGCTATCGTTTAACGCCCCTAGCTAGGCATAAAGGCAAGAATAGATCTAGGTATTATCATCTTTGGTATGCAATCCATAAGTGGCTCTCATAATAGATTCATAAGGTAATTTAATTTTCTGACTAGGAGAGTGTTCCATGCCTTTCCTTATCAGAAATTGGAATCTAATATTTCCTTCTTTCATATCAATAATTGCACCAATCGTTCTAAGGAAGGGTCTACCAAGAATAATAGGACATGTAGGATTGCAATCTATATCAAGAACAATAAAATCTACGGGCACATAATTCCTATTTGCAACAATAAGAACATCATTAATCCTTCCCATAGGTTTCTTAATGGTGGAATCCGCAAGGTGCAAGTTTAAAGAGCAATCATCAAATTCACGGAAACCTAACAGATCACACAAAGTTTTTGGAATCGTGGAAACACTAGCACCCAAATCACAAAAAGCATAGCATTCGTGATCTTTAATCTTAATTCTAATAGTAGGTTCCCACTCATCATAAAGTTTTCTAGGGATAGAGACATCTAATTCAAGCTTTTCTTCATAAGATTGCATTAAAGCATCAACGATATGTTTAGTAAAAGCTTTATTTTGATCATAAGCATGAGGAGAATTTAACACGGATTGCAACAAGGAAATACAATCTATCAAAGAACAATTATCATAATTAAATTCCTTGAAATCCAAAATAGTGGGTTCATTACTATGTAAAGTTTTGACCTCTTCAATCCCACTTTTACCAATTTTTGCATCAAGATCTGAAAACTCTGAATCATTGGGACGCCTTTTAACTAAAGTTGACTCATCTCCAGTCCCATAATTATCAAGATTCATATTGCAAAACAAAGATTTAATAGGAGACATATCAATCACTTTTAGATCTTCATCATGATAACTAGAAGAACACGCTTTCATAAAGCAATCTTTTTAGCACGCATCCTAGCGGTTCTTTCTTTGCACTCATCAATGGAACTTCTCATGGCTTTGAGAGACTCATTGATATCATGCTTAGGTGGAATAGATCTATGTTTCAAAGAATCAACATCATGAGAAATTCTATCCACGTTCCTAGCCAACTCATCAATCTTAGGAAATTTTTCTTCAAGCAAAGCATTGAAATTCTTTTGCGAAATCATAAATTCTTTAACACTAGTCTCAAAATCAGAGGGCATCTTATTGAAATTTCCATAAGAGTTGTTGTAGGAATTACCATAATTATTAGAGGAATTACTAGGAAATGGCCTAGGATTAAAGTTTCCTCTATACGCGTTGTTACCAAAATTGTTCCTACCAATAAAATTCACATCCATAGATTCATTATTATTCTCAATCAAAGCAGACAAAGGCATATCATTAGGATCAAAAGAAACACTCTTATTAGCAAACAATTTCATAAGTTCATTTATCTTTCCACTTAAAACATTAATCTCTTCTATTGCATGAACCTTTTTACTAGTAGATCTTACGGTGTGCCATTGAGAATAATTAACCATAATATTATCTAGGAGTTTAGTAGCTTCTCCTCAAGTGATTTCCATAAAAGTGCCTCCCACGGCCGAATCTAAAAGATTTCTAGAAGCAAAATTCAATCCAGCATAAAAAATTTGTATGATCATCCATAAATTCAAACCATGAGTAGGGCAATTATGTATCATTAATTTCATCCTCTCCCAAGCTTGTGCAACATGCTCATGATCAAGTTGCTTAAAATTCATAATATCCTTTCTAAGAGAGATGATCTTAGCGGGAGGAAAATACTTAGAGATAAAAGCATCTTTGCACTTATTCCATGAATCAATACTATTTTTAGGCAAAGTCGAAAACCAAGTTTTAGCACGATCTCTAAGCGAAAACGGAAATAGCTTCAATTTAACAATATCATTATCCACATCTTTCTTCTTTTGCATATCACACAAATCAACAAAGTTGTTTAGATGTGTAGTGGCATCTTCACTAGGAAGGCCAGAGAATTGATCTTTCATGACAAGATTCAGCAAAGCAGCATTAATTTCACAAGATTCAGCATCGGTAATAGGAGCAATTAGAGTGCTAAGAAAATCATTGTTGTTGGTATTGGAGAAATAACACAATTTAGTATTGTATTGAGCCATCGTGACAAACAATCCAACACACAAGCACCCAAGAAGCAAGTAAAAAGAGGCGAACGAAAAAGAGGGTGAATAAAACGGCAAAGGTGAAGTGGGGGAGAGGAAAACGAGAGGCAAATGGCAAATAATGTAATGCAAGGGATAAGGGTTTGTGATGGGTACATGGTATGTCTTGACTTGTGCTTAGATCTCCCTGGCAACGGCGCCAGAAATGGCTAGTTGCTGGGAGATCAAATCTTGACTTGACTTGGCGTAAGCCTCCCTGGCAACGGCGCCAGATATCCTTCTTGCTACCACTTGAGCATGCGTTGGTTTTTCCTTGAAGAGGAAAGGGTGATGCAACAAAGTAGCACAAGTATTTCCCTCAGTTTTTGAGAACCAAGGTATCAATCCAGTAGGAGGCTACACGCAAGTCGCCTTGTACCTGCACAAACAAATAAGAACCTTGCAACCAACGCGATAAAGGGGTTGTCAATCCCTTCACGGCCACTTGCAAAAGTGAGATCTGATAGAGATAATAAGATAAATATTTTTGGTATTTTTATGATATAGATTGGAAAGTAAAGATTGCAAAATAAACGGCGACAGAAATAGCTAATCAAAGGGAGATTAATATGATGGAAGATAGACCCAGGGGCCATAGGTTTCACTAGTGGCTTCTCTCAAGATAGCAAATTCTATGGTGGGTGAACAAATTACTGTCGAGCAATTGATAGAAAAGCGCATAGTT
This sequence comes from Aegilops tauschii subsp. strangulata, assembly GCF_002575655.3. Lineage (NCBI taxonomy): Eukaryota > Viridiplantae > Streptophyta > Magnoliopsida > Poales > Poaceae > Aegilops > Aegilops tauschii. The sequence continues at coordinate 382,558,019 of NC_053037.3, read as the reverse complement.
ATGAGAATATCTAGGCATGTTCATGTATATAAGCATCACGTCCGCGAGAAGTAGACCGAAACGATTCTGCATCTACTACTATTACTCCACACATCGACCGCCATCCAGCATGCATCTAGAGTATTAAGTTCATAAGAACAGAGTAACGCATTAGGCAAGATAACATGATGTAGAGGGATAAACTCAAGAAATATGATATAAACCCCATCTTTTTATCCTTGATGGCAACAATACAATACGTGCCTTGTTGCCCCTGCTGTCACTGGGAAAGGACACCGCAAGATTGAACCCAAAGCTAAGCACTTATCCCATTGCAAGAAAGATCAATCTAGTAGGCCAAACCAAACTGTTAATTCGAAGAGACTTGCAAAGATATCAAATCATACGTATAAGAATTCAGAGAAGAACCAAATATTGTTCATAGATAATCTTGATCATAAACCCACAATTCATCGGATCTCGACAAACACACCGCAAAAAGAATTACATCGAATAGATCTCCAAGAGAATCGAGGAGAACTTTGTATTGAGATCCAAAGAGAGAGAAGAAGCCATATAGCTAATAACTATGGACCCGAAGGTCTGTGGTAAACTACTCACACATCATCGGAGAGGCTATGGTGTTGATGTAGAAGCCCTCCATGATCGATTCCCCCTCCAGCGGAGCGCCGGAAAAGTCCCCAAGATGGGATCTCACGGGTACAGAAGGTTGCGGCGGTGGAAATAGGGTTTTGTGGTGCTCTCGGATGTTTTTGGGGTATATGAGTATATATAGGCAAAAGAAGTAAGTCCGTGGAGCCACGAGGGGCCCACGAGGGTGGGGGGCGCGCCTTCCTACCTCGTGGCCACCTCGTTGCTTCCTTGACATCCACTCCAAGTCTCCTGAATTGCGTTTGTTCCAAAAATAACTCTCCCGAAGGTTTCATTCCGTTTGGATTCCGTTGATATTCCTTTTCTGTGAAACACTGAAATAGGCAAAAAAACAGTAATTTGCACTAGGCCTTTGGTTAGTAGGTTAGTCCCAAAAATAATATAAAAAGTGCATAATAAAGCCCATTAAACATCCAAAACAGATAATATAATAGCATGGAACAATCCAAAATTATGGATATGTTGGAGACGTATCAGACACGAGCTCAAAGGATAAAAACTATTGGGGAAGAAAACCCTCTTTTATAGGAGGAAAAAAATCCAATTGTTATGCCTTCAGCCTGCACACAAGTGGTACTACTGCTCAGGTGAGCGGCACTACCACTTGGGGCAGTAGTTCTAGGCGTAGCACTGAGAGAATGCAAGTTCGGGTGTGTTGGATCACGGGTTCCGGCAAAAACCCTTAAGGTTCGAACTCTGGGGTGCGCGCGAAGTTCTCCCCCTACCGATCCACGTCCTAGGTTGCTAAGATCTCCAGAATGAACTCACAACACAAGGGACACAAGATTTATACTGGTTCAGGCCACCGTTGTGGTGTAATACCCTACTCCAGTGTGGTGGTGGTGGATTGCCTCTTGGGCTGATGATGAATAGTACAAGGGGAAGAACAGCCTCCTGAGGATGAGGTGTTCTTGTGCTTGGCGAACTTGTGTGGGTGTGGATTACTCAAGATGAGATCCCGCCTCTCTCTACAGTGGTGGCTAGTCCTACTTATATAGGCCCTGGTCCTCTTCCCAAATATTGAGCGGGAAGGGAGCCAACAACGGCCAATTTGAAAGGGGACAGCTAGTACAGCTTATCCTGACAAAAGCGGTCTTCGCCTGCAAAAGGCTCTGGTGGTGACGCCGCCTTGGGCTCCATGCTGACCTCCGTCTTGCCGTCCTGCTGGTCTTGGTCTTGTTGCACTGATATGGAAACCTTTGTTTGCTGCCTCGGTACTCCGCGCCTGCGCTCGCTTCCTTAGCACCAAAGGGGAAACAAGGACACTGTGCGCGCTGGAGCCCGCCTGGCGCCCGCCTAGTCTCGATCGTCATGGCTCACGTCATGAGAACCTCGCGAGGTTTGCCTTGCCTTGATATCTCCGCCCCTCGCGAGCCTGCCTGGCGAGGCCGCTCCTGAGGAGGTCTTGCGTCGTCCGCCTCGCGAGGCTTGGCCCCTCACGAGGGTCTTGAATGCCTTGTTGATGAAGATGGGCCGTACGGGCATGCTCGCAGAGCCACGCCGTGGGCCGCAGGTAGGCAAGTCTGGGGACCCCCGTTCCCAGAACGCCGACAGTAGCTCCCGGGCCCAAGGCGCGCTCGGGCTTGGCTTCGAGGCGAAGCCAAAGGTCAAGCGCGGAGCACCGCGGACGTGGGCGTCTCCGCTTCCCCACACTTCCTTGGCAACTGCCCTACTTGACAAGTCCCTGCGACATGCAAGGAAAACCATCATTACCTACGATCCTGGGGGGCGCTGGTTGGCCTTCTCCTGCTATAAATGAGGAGGAGGGTGGAGCCCCCGTCGCCCATTTCTTGCCATCCTGTTTGCTTCTTCCTCCTCGATCCTCTGCTAGTAGCAATGGCGCCCATCCGAAGGTTTTCTGCTGCAGAGAAGGGAAAGAATCCCCTCGACGGGCCGGTGCCGCTCCCGCCGAAGAAGAGATCGGTTCACCGCCGCGACGCAGCGGCGATGCAGGTGGTGACTAGGCCTTGGTGCGAGCGGCCTCCTCCTGGTTATCCGCTTCCCCTGTACGCCCAAGCCGGGGGCTCAGGAGGACAGAGCAACGAGCGCCGGTGTGCGCGCCGTGGCCAAGGTCGACGTGCCGTGATAACGCGTGTCGCCGCTCCTGAAGTCCACGCGGCGGACTCCTCGCGCGAGCTTGTGCTGTGGGCGGTGATGCCCCCGAGCTCTTGGATCTGCTTCCCGCGGTTCTTCTCCGACGCGATGCCACCGAGGGGACCCCTCGAGCTCTGGTTGCAGCATGCTGACTGCGACGCTCCGGCGACCGGAGCAGAGGTTGAAGTGGTCTCCCCCGGCAAGATCTTCATGACCCGCGGCTGGGGTGAGGTCGCGCGGGTCTGCCGTGCTGAGGGCGCCCTCGCAATCCACTTCGATTATGACGGCGCTTCCACGCTGTCCTTCAAGGTCTTCAATGCGGAGGGCCGCCGCCTGGAGTGCTGCCCCGGAGGGGAGCGCCAGGTCGATGCGCACTCCGCTCGCGATTCCTCCAGTAGCAGCGACCCTTGGGAGTCCAGCAGTTCTCCTGAGCTCTATGAGACTACGGAGACGAGCGACGACAACTACGTTCCCCGAGCTCTCGTCGCTCCCGGAGCAGGGCTGCGGCATCCAGCCGCCACCGTCACTGATCTGGTTGGGGTTGGCGCCGGCCTCCCGTGGCCCAGTGTTGATGATGGCGTCGGCTGCGGGGGCGTGTAGATATGATTCCCCTAAGTTCTCGTCTTTTGTTCCCTGTGAGGAATCAAAAAGTACCCCGTGGGGGCGTGTAAAGGGTCTGTGATGTCTTTTGTTGATATTATCGCGATAATGGAACTTGTGAACGCACGTCCTGTGTAGGCTCGGTCTCCCCTTTCCAGCCTCGCGACGGCTTGTTGCTCTACGCTGACAGGTCCCGGTCCCCAGGCAAGCTGCAGTCGTCGCTGGTATGCCAGGTCGCGTACCATGGTCAAGGCCAGGAGGTGAGCGGCCCGAGGTCTAGTAAGAGCTCCTGAGGCGTGATGCTCAGGGGGTCCCCTTTAGCGCTCAAGCAGCCGTGGTAAGGTAGGAAAGGGAGGCGACGTTGCCGCAACAGGGCTGCGGCGAGCGTGACCCCTAAGCTCCAATGATTAGCCGATCTGAGCGCGAGACTTATCTTGGCGGTCTGGGGCCGATTCCTTACGATGCGCCGCATTAATGCGTAGCTAGGCCAGGTCCGTGCGAGCCCCCCCTCTCTTCTCCACGCTCCTCTTCGTGCTCTACGTCCTCAGGTCCCGGCCCTCGAGCGAGCTTAGCCGCCGCTGGTATGCCAGGTCGCGTGCCGTGGTCAAGGCCATGGGGTGAGGGCTGGAGAGCCAGTAGGAGCTCCGGAGTCGCAATGCTCAGGAGCCCCCCTTTTAACGCGCAAGCGGATTGCATGAGAGGAGAGGGAGCTTGCGGTGCTGCCTGTTGTCATTCTCATGAGATTCCTGCGAGCCAGCACAAGGAGAAACACAGTTGCCATTATGGTTGCCAGTCCACCGCTGGCTGCTTCGCGAGGAGACGAAGGCACTGAGGGCCTGGTGAGGTGACGTGCGCGGGGCGTGCCGCGAGCCAGAGCTCGATGATATGTCTCCAACGTATCTATAATTTTTGATTGCTCCATGCTATATTATCTTCTGTTTTGGACATTATTGGGCTTTATTATTCACTTTTATATTATTTTTGGGACTAACCTATTAACCGGAGGCCCAGCCCAGAATTGCTATTTTTGCCTAATTCAGAGTTTCGCAGAAAAAGAATATCAAACGGAGTCCAAACGGAATGAAACCTTCGGGAACGTGATTTTTGGAACGAACATGATCCAGGAGACTTGGACCCTAAGTCAAGGAAGCTTCCAGGAAGCCACGAGTTAGGGGGGCGCGCCAACCCCCCAGGCGCGCCATCCACCCTCGTGGGCCCCACGTTGCTCCACCGACGTACTCCTTCCTCCTATATATACCTACGTACCCCCAAACGATCAGATACGGAGCCAAAAACCTAATTCCACCGCCGCAACCTTCTGTACCCACGAGATCCCATCTTGGGGCCTGTTCCGGAGCTCCGTCGGAGGGGGCATTGATCACGGAGGGCTTCTACATCAACACCATAGCCTCTCCGATGAAGTTTGAGTAGTTTACCTCAGAACTTCGGGTCCATAGTTATTATCTAGATGGCTTCCTCTCACTTTTTGGATATCAATACAATGTTCTCCCCCTCTCTTGTGGAGATCTATTCGATGTAATCTTCTTTTGCGGTGTGTTTGTTGAGACCGATGAATTGTGGGATTATGATCAAGTTTATCTATGAACAATATTTGAATCTTCTGAATTCTTTTATGTATGATTGGTTATCTTTGCAAGTCTCTTCGAATTATCAGTTTGGTTTGGCCTACTAGATTGATCTTTCTTGCAATGGGAGAAGTGCTTAGCTTTGGGTTCAATCTTGCGGTGTCCTTTCCCAGTGACAGTAGGGGCAGCAAGGCACGTATTGTATTGTTGCCATCGAGGATAACAAGATGGTTTTTTTTATCATATTGCATGAATTTATCCCTCTACATCATGTCATCTTGCTTAAAGCGTTACACTGTTCTTATGAACTTAATACTCTAGATGCATGCTGGATAGCGGTCGATGTGTGGAGTAATAGTAGTAGATGCAGGCAGGAGTCGGTCTACTTGTCTCGGACGTGATGCCTATATACATGATCATACCTAGATATTCTCATAACTATGCTCAATTCTGTCAATTGCTCAACAGTAATTTGTTCACCCCCGTAAAATACTTATGCTCTTGAGAGAAGCCACTAGTGAAACCTATGGCCCCCGGGTCTATCTTCATCATATTAATCTTCCAACACTTAGTTATTTTCGTTGCTTTTTACTTTGCTTTTATTTTACTTTGCATCTTTATCATAAAAATACCAAAAATATTATCCTATCATATCTATCAGATCTCACTCTCATAAGTGACCGTGTAGGGATTGACAACCCCTTATCGCGTTGGTTGCGAGGATTTATTTGTTTGTGTAGGTGCGAGGGACTCGTGCGTAGCCTCCTACTGGATTAATACCTTGGTTCTCAAAAAACTGAGGGAAATACTTATGCTACTTTGCTGCATCACCCTTTCCTCTTCAAGGGAAAACCAACGCAGTGCTCAAGAGGTAGCAAGAAGGATTTTTGGCGCCGTTGCCGGGGAGGTCTACGCAAAAGTCAACATACCAAGTACCCATCACAAACCCTTTTCTCCCGCATTACATTATTTGCCATTTGCCTCTCGTTTTCCTCTCCCCCACTTCACCCTTGCCGTTTTATTCGCCCTCTCTTTTTCGTTCGCCTCTTTTCCGTTTGCTTGTCGTTATGGCTAGTCCCTTATCTACTCCGTTGTCCCCTGAGTTTGAAGTCTTTCACTTCAAACAAAGACAAGGAGAAAACTTAAAAGATGCCTGGTTAAGAATAATGGAGTCTTACTGTAATTGCACCTTTGAAGTGAACCTGAGAATTTTGCTTCGCAATTTTATGTTGGATTAAATATGTCTCATAGCCAACTCTTGGATTGCGTTGCCAAAGGCAATTTTATTGAAATTGATCCCCATATTGCGCATGAAGTTATAGAAGGTATAGTGGGAACACTACCTCAACAAAAGGGGCCTCATCCTACCCAGGAAGAGACACAAGTTTTTGAAAAAAATTGCGAAGTAACTAAGATTTTACAGAAGTCTCTTGAACCTCTTAAGAACGTTAGCGGAAATATTCACCGCATGAATATGTTGATTACTCTTTGCAATAAGCGGTTGGATTCTTTAGTTCTAAAAATTTCAGAATATGAAGGGAAACATAAAGAACCTCCCGGATTCAAGGTTGATTCCGCTAAAAATTTGAAAACCAAAGATGGCAATACCTAGATCTATCCTTGCTTTTATGCCTAACTAGGGGCGTTAAACGATAGCGCTTGTTGGGAGGCAACCCAATTTTATTTTGGGTTTTTTGCTTTTTGCTTCTGTTTAGGAATAAATATTTGATCTAGCCTCTGGTTAGATGTGTTTTTATGTTTTAATTAGTGTTTGTGCCAAGTTAAACCTATAGGATTTTCTTGGATGATAGTTATTTGATCTTGCAGAAAATTCCAGAAACATTCTGTTCACGAGAATAATTGTTAAAAATCACCAGAACGTGATAAAATATTGATTCCAATTGCTGCTGATCAATAAACAAATTTTCTAGGTCGTCCTATTTTGGCTGATTTTTTGTAGTTCCAGAAGTTTGCGTTAGTTACAGATTACTACAGACTGTTCTGTTTTTGACAGATTCTGTTTTTCGTGTGTTGTTTGCTTATTTTGATGGATCTATGGCTAGTAAAAGAGTTTATAAACCATAGAGAAGTTGGAATACAGTAGGTTTAACACCAATATAAATAAAGAATGAGTTCATTACAGTACCTTGAAGTGGTCTTTTGTTTTCTTTCGCTAACGGAGCTCACGAGATCTTCTGCTGAGTTTTGTGTTGTGAAATTTTCAAGTTTTGGGTGAAAGATTTGATGGATTATGGAACAAGGAGTGGCAAGAGCCTAAGCTTGGGGATGCCCATGGGACCCCCAAGATAATCTAAGGACACCAAAAAGCCAAAGCTTGGGGATGCCCCGGAAGGCATCCCCTCTTTCGTCTACTTCCATCGGTAACTTTACTTGGAGCTATATTTTTATTCACCACATGATATGTGTTTTGCTTGGAGCGTCTTGTATGATTTGAGTCTTTGCTTTTTAGTTTACCACAATCATCCTTTCTGTACACACCTTTTGAGAGATACAGACATGATTCGGAAATTATTAGAATACTCTATGTGCTTCACTTATATCTTTTGAGTTATATAGTTTTGCTCTAGTACTTCACTTATATCTTTTAGAGCACGGTGGTGGATTTGTTTTATAGAAACTATTGATCTCTCATGCTTCACTTAGATTATTTTTAGAGTCTTAAATAGCATGGTAATTTGCTTAAATAATCCTAATATGCTAGGTATTCAAGAATAGTAAACATTTTCTTATGAGTGTGTTGAATACTAAGAGAAGTTTGATGCTTGATGATTGTTTTGAGACATGGAGGTAGTGATATCAAAGTCATGCTAGTTGAGTAGTTGTGAATTTGAGAAATACTTGTGTTGAAGTTTGCAAGTCTCGTAGCATGCACGTAAGGTAAATGTTATGTAACAAATTTGAAACATGAGGTGTTCTTTGATTGTCCTCCTTATGAGTGGCGGTCGGGGACGAGCGATGGTCTTTTCCTACCAATCTATCCCCCTAGGAGCATGCACGTAGTGCTTGGTTTTTGATGACTTGTAGATTTTTGCAATAAGTATGCGAGTTCTTTATGACTAATGTTGAGTCCATGGATTATACGCACTCTCACCTTTCCATAATTGCTAGCCTCTTCGGTACCATGCATTGCCCTTTCTCACATTGAGAGGTTGCGGAAACTTCGCTGGTGCATCCAAACCCCGTGATATGATACGCTCTTTCACACATAAACCTCCTTATATCTTCCTGAAAATAGCCACCATACCTACCTATTATGGCATTTCCATAGCCATTCTGAGATATATTGCCATGACACTTTCCACCATTCCGTTTATCATGACACGTTCATCATTGTCATATTGCTTAGCATGATCATGTAGTTGACATAGTATTTGTGGCAAAGCCACCGTTCATAATTCTTTCGTACATGTCACTCTTGGTTCATTGCATATCCCGGTACACCGCAGAGGAATTCATATAGAATCATACTTTGTTCTAGTATCGAGTTGTAAATAAATAGAAGTGTGATGATCATCATTTTCTAGAGCATTGTCCCAAGTGAGGAATAAAAAAAAGAGATAAAGGCCATAAAAAAAGAGAAGGCCCAAAAAATGAGAGAAAAAGAGAGAAGGGACAATGTTATTATCCTTTACCACACTTGTGCTTCAAAGTAGCACCATAATCTTCATGATAGAGAGTCTCTTGTTTTGTCACTTTCATATACTAGTGGGAATTTTTCATTATAGAACTTGGCTTGTATATTCCAACAATGGGCCTCCTCAAGTGCCCTAGGTCTTCGTGAGCAAGCAAGTTGGATGCACACCCACTTAGTTTCTTTTGTTGAGCTTTCATATATTTATAGCTCTAGTGCATCCGTTGCATGGCAATCCCTACTCCTTGCATTAACATCAATCGATGGGCATCTCCATAGCTCATTGATTAGCCTCGTTGATGTGAGACTTTCTCCTTTTTGTCTTCTCCACATAACCCCCATCATCATATTCTATTCCACCCATAGTGCTATATCCATGGCTCACGCTCATGTATTGCGTGAAGGTTGAAAAAGTTTGAGATTACTAAAGTATGAAACAATTGCTTGGCTTGTCATCGGGGTTGTGCATGATGAGAGCATTCTTGTGTGACGAAAATGGAGCATGACTAAACTATATGATTTTGTAGGGATGAACTTTCTTTGGCCATGTTATTTTGAGAGGACATAATTGCTTAGTTAGTATGCTTGAAGTATTATTATTTTTATGTCAATATTGAACTTTTATCTTGAATCTTTCGGATCTGAATATTCATACCACAATTAAGAAGAATTACATTGAAATTATGCCAAGTAGCATTCCACATCAAAAATTCTGTTTTTATCATTTACCTACTCGAGGACGAGCAGGAATTAAGCTTGGGGATGCTTGATACGTCTCCAACGTATCTATAATTTTTTATTTTGGACATTATTGGGCTTTATTATTCACTTTTATATTATTTTTGGGACTAACCTATTAACCGGAGGCCCAGCCCAGAATTGCTGTTTTTTGCCTATTTCAGAGTTTCGCAGAAAAAGAATATCAAACGGAGTCCAAACGGAATGAAACCTTCGGGAACGTGATTTTTGGAACAAACATGATCCAGGAGACTTGGACCCTAAGTCAAGGAAGCTTCCAGGAAGCCACGAGTTAGGGCGGCGCGCCAACCCCCCAGGCGCGCCATCCACCCTCGTGGGCCCCACGTTGCTCCACCGACGTACTCCTTCCTCCTATATATACCTACGTACCCCCAAATGATCAAATACGGAGCCAAAAACCTAATTCCACTGCCGCAATCTTCTGTACCCACGAGACCCCATCTTGGGGCCTGTTCCGGAGCTCCGCCGGAGGGAGCATTGATCACGGAGGGCTTCTACATCAACACCATAGCCTCTCCGATGAAGTGTGAGTAGTTTACCTCAGAACTTCGGGTCCATAGTTATTAGCTAGATGGCTTCCTCTCTCTTTTTGGATCTCAATACAATGTTCTCCCCCTCTCTTGTGGAGATCTATTCGATGTAATCTTCTTTTGCGGTGTGTTTGTTGAGACCGATGAATTGTGGGATTATGATCAAGTTTATCTATGAACAATATTTGAATCTTCTGAATTCTTTTATGTATGATTGGTTATCTTTGCAAGTCTCTTCGAATTATCAGTTTGGTTTGGCCTACTAGATTGATCTTTCTTGCAATGGGAGAAGTGCTTAGCTTTGGGTTCAGTCTTGCGGTGTCCTTTCCCAGTGACAGTAGGGGCAGCAAGGCACGTATTGTATTGTTGCCATCGAGGATAACAAGATGGTGTTTTTATCATATTGCATGAATTTATCCCTCTACATCATGTCATCTAGCTTAAAGTGTTACTTTGTTCTTATGAATTTAATACTCTAGATGCATGCGGGATAGCGGTCGATGTGTGGAGTAATAGTAGTAGATGCAGGCAGGAGTCGGTCTACTTGTCTCGGACGTGATGCCTATATACATGATCATACCTTGATATTCTCATAACTATGCTCAATTCTGTCAATTGCTCAACAGTAATTTGTTCACCCAACGTAAAATACGTATGCCCTTGAGAGAAGCCACTAGTGAAACCTATGGCCCCTGGGTCTATGTTCATCATATTAATCTTCCAACACTTAGTTATTTCCGTTGCTTTTTTACTTTGCTTTTATTTTACTTTGCATCTTTATCATAAAAATACCAAAATTATTATCCTATCATATCTATTAGATCTCACTCTCGTAAGTGACCGTGTAGGGATTGACAACCCCTTATCGCGTTGGTTGCGAGGATTTATTTGTTTGTGTAGGTGCAAGGGACTCGCGCGTAGCCTCCTACTGGATTGATACCTTGGTTCTCAAAAACTGAGGGAAATACTTACGCTACTTTGCTGCATCACCCTTTCCTCTTCAAGGGAAAACCAACGCAGTGCTCAAGAGGTAGCGCACACCAGTGGTGGGAGGACCAAGGCTGCTGCAACCACGGTGCACTCTCCTTCCCCACGCCAGCAACAGCAGCCGCCGGCTCGCCGGGCCGATGCCTGTGACAACATTTCCACAGCGTCGTCCGACCCGCGAGCCTGCTATGACCAACGTCAAATTCTTCGAGAGTCAGCTCAGGAGGACGGTCGGACCACCATTGAGCGGCGGCGGGAAGCGCGCCATCAGTCAGACCAACGTGCGGGGACCACTATGGACCGCCCAGCACCGAGGGGCTTCGGCGACCTACCTTACGAGGTGGGTTGTCCAGCTTTTACCCGTGAGCTGCGACAGTTCCAGTGGCCCACCCACCGCACGTTCAAGCCTGAGGTCGGAGAGAAGTACAATGACAAGACTCACCCGTCGGAGTTCCTTAGCATCTACACTATCGCGATGCAAGATGCCGGAGCTCGCGACGACAAGGTACTTGCCAACTACTTTCCGTTGGCACTTAAGCCCAACGTCATGTCATGGTTAATGCACCTGCCAGTGGATTCCATCTCCTCTTGGTCGGATCTGTGCCACGAGTTTGTTGGCGCCTTTACCGGAGGCCACCAAGCTCATGGCCATGTAAGTGATTTGCATGTCATCCCCCAGAAGGATGGCGAAACCCTGCGCAAGTACATTCAAAGGTTCAGTCGTGTGCAGTACAACATCCCAGATGTTCACCCCGCTGCCGTCATCAGTGCATTCCATCAGAATGTGCACAATTGCAAGATGCGCGAAGAGCTGGCGATGAACAAGGAAGGATGTAGCCGAGCTTTATGTTCTGACCGATAGATGTGCTCGGGCTGAAGAAGGGAGGAAGTACCCTGGCGAAGATGCCGGCGCGGAAACCGACTCCATAGACGAAGACGCCGTCACCCTAGCAAAGAAGTGCCGACGCTGCAATAGGAAGCGTAAGGGCGAGACCGTGCTTGCCGTCGAGGGATCCGGCGACCCCGGCGCCGCCAAGAAAGCCAAGGCTGACGACCCCGGCAAGGAAGTTGCCGGGTGCACCGCCTACCGGCCCTTGGCGGCCGCTGACAAGCCAGGAAGCTCTGACAAGCAGTACTGCAAGATCCATCGCACCAAGGGCCATGACCTCCAGAACTGCCGGCAGGTTGAGTTGCTTGCAGAGAAGCGGAAAGTTGAATATGAGAGGCGGGACAAGGAGAAGGGCCAGGATGGTGCTGAGGGGTCCGGCAAGAAGCGTGGCGGTTGAGGGGATCGCCACGGAAAGGATAACCAACCAGAGAGGCCCGCTCGGGGCCGCGACAAAAAGGAGGGAGACGACGATCAAGATGAAGACAACGAGTCCGGTGAGCACGAGTTCCAGAAAGCTACGGAGGCCATGTGCGTCGATGGTGGCGCCTCGTTGCATACCTCTCACCGCCAACTGAAGTAGTGGGCGCGTGAAGTCACTGCGGCAGAGCCATCCTTCGATGCCCAGAGGCCACTGAAGTGGTCCAACACGCCTATCATTTTTGACACCGAGGATCACCCTGATTGCACAACTGCAGTCAGATGTTTCCCATTGTTGGTTTCACCAACAATATGCAACCTCAAGGTGACGAAAGTGCTAGTTGACGGTGGGGCTGGTCTGAACTTGATCTCGCCTCCCGTGAACGAGAGGCCGCAAATCCCCGATGGAGATCTCGAGGAGACGAGCACGTTTCAAGGGGTTAACCCAGGGAGGAGTCAGCCAAAGGGTAAGGTCACGTTGCCCGTTACATTTGGGGGCGAGCTGAACTATAGGACGGAGAAAATCGTTTTTGATGTCGCCAAGATCCCCTTACCCTATAATGGGATCCTTGGTCGCCCAGCGCTGGCCAAGTTCATGGCGGCGTCACATTACGCCTACAACATGTTGAATATGTCCGGGCCAATGAGCATCATCACCGTCCCCTCCGACAAGAAAGACGCGCTCATCTGCGCCGACCAACTTTATCGAGAGGCAGTTGCAGCAACTGCCACCAAGGCACTTGCTCCTGCCGCTGAAGCCCCGGGAGGGAAGAGAACCGGCAAGGCCCCTTCTGGTGAGACCTCTTCCGGCAAGACCTCCTACACCCACTCCGGCAAGCACGCCTCTTCGAAGTGCTGCGCTCCCGTCGAGGGTGCGCCAGAGAGCTCCACCGGTAAGAGCAAGAAATCCAAGGCAGTACCACCTGAGACCAAGAAGGTGCCCGTCAAGGAGGACGACACGGGCGGGGCTTTTACTATAAGCTCCACCCTCGACAGCAAATAGGAAAGCGCGTTCGTCGCCTTCCTACGGGTGAATGTCTATGTGTTTGCATGGCAAGCATCCGACATCACTGGCGTTTCCAGGGAGGTGATTGAGCACCACCTTGTTGTCTGTCCCCATGCACGGCCCGTCAAGCAGAAGGTCAGAAAGCAAGCTTTGGAGCGATAAGATTTCATCATCGAAGAGATCAGGAAGTTGGAGGTGGCAGGCTTGGTCAGAGGAGTGCTCCACCCCATGTGGTTGGCCAATCCAGTGGTAGTGCGTAAGGCAAATGGGAAGTGGAGGCTGTGTATTGACTACACAAATATCAATAAGGCATGTCCAAAGGATCCTTTCCCCTTGCCACGCATTGACCAGATAGTGGACTCCACTGCCGGGTGTGACCTGCTGTCATTCCTCGACACCTACTCAGGATACCACTAGATCTTCATGATGAAGGAAGACGAGGAAAAGACTGCGTTCATCACCCCATGTGGTACGTACTGTTTTGTACGGATGCCTTTCGGGTTGAAAAGCGCTGGTTCGACATTAGCCCGAGCAGTCCAAATTGGTTTTGAGCCGCAGCCGCATAGAAATATGGAAGCTTATATGGATGATATAGTGGTCAAAACCAAGGACAAGGCTACGCTCGTGCGGGATCTGGAGGAAACATTTGCAAACCTACGCAAGATCAACCTCAAGCTCAATCCAGAGAAGTGCGTGATCGGCGTCCCGTCCGGCAAGCTTCTTGGTTTCTTTGTGTCTCAACGCGGAATCGAAGCAAATCCCTACAAGATCAAAGCAATTGAGGAGATTGAGGCGCCAAGACGGGTCAAGGGCGTCCGTAGGCTCGCCGGCTGCGTTGCTGCTCTAAGTAGGTTCATCTCCAAATCTGCTGAGCGTGCCCTCCTCTTTTTCAAAGTTTTCAAAAAGGCGGGTCCAATGAAATGGACTCCGGAGGCAGAGGCAGCGCTGCAAGATCTGAAGAGGTACCTCTCCTCCACGCCAACAGTAGTCGCGCCAAATCCACAAGAGAAGTTGCTACTATATCTAGCGGCGACGAATCAAGTGGTCAACGATGCGCTAGTGGTGCAGAGGGAACTTGAGGAAGAAACAACGGCAGCGGCCGAGCCGTCGGATGATGGGCCGGGGCATTCCCCGGCACGACCTGATGCTGGCAAGGTGGGACCCCTGGCAAGGCCCGATCCTGGCAAGACAGAGTCTGCGCAAGTAGGCGAAGTCGAACAAAAGAAGAAGGTGGTGCAACACCCGGTTTATTTTGTCAGTTCTCTCTTGCAGGGGCTAGATCAAGATATTCTGGTATGCAGAAGCTACTTTTCGGCCTCCTCATGGCCTCGAGAAAGTTGCGCCACTATTTCCAAGCACATGAGATCACCGTCGTCACCCACCTCCCTTTGCAATTAATCTTGCACAACCCAGATGCGACTAGGAGGATTGTGGAGTGGGCGTTGGAGCTGTCGAGCTTTGGCCTCAAGTTTGAAAGTACTTCAATGATCAAGAGCCGAGCCTTGGCAGAGTTCATAGCAGAATGGACCGCAACGCCCGACAAAGAGATTCAAGAGACCACCCTTCCCGGCAAGGAGACGTGCCGCGATTGGATTATGTACTTTGATGGAGCTTTCTCACTGCAAGGTGCTGGTGCCGGCATGCTACTCGTCGCACCCACCGGAGATTACTAAAGTATGAAACAATTGCTTGGCTTGTCATCGGGGTTGTGCATGAGGAGAGCATCTTTGTGTGACGAAAATGAAGCATAGCCAAACTATATGATTTTGTAGGGATAAGCTTTCTTTGGCCATGTTATTTTGAGAAGACATAATTGCTTAGTTAGTATGCTTGAAGTATTATTATTTTTATGTCAATATTAAACCTTTATCTTGAATCTTTTGGATCTGAACATTCATGCCACAATAAAGAGAATTACTTTGAAAATTATGTTAGGTAGCATTCCACATCAAAAATTCTGTTTTTATCATTTACCTACTCGACGACGAGCAGGAATTAAGCTTGGGGATGCTTGATACGTCTCCAACGTATCTATAATTTTTGATTGTTCCATGCTATTATATTATATGTTTTGGATGTTTAACGGGCTTTATTATGCACTTTTATATTATTTTTGGGACTAACCTATTAACCGAAGACCCAGTGCAAATTGCTGTTTTTTTGCCTATTTCAGTGTTTCGCACAAAAGGAATATCAAACGGAATCCAAACGGAATGAAACCTTCGCGAGGATCGTTTTTGGATCAAACGCAATCCAGGAGACTTGGAGTGGACGTCAAGGACGCAACAAGGCGGCCACAAGGTAGGAGGGCGCGCCCAGGGGGGTAGGCGCGCCCCCCACCCTCGTGGGCCCCTCGTGGCTCCACCGACCTACTTCTTTCGCCTATATATACTCATATACCCTGAAGACATCCAGGAGCACCACAAAACCCTATTTCCACCGCCGCAACCTTCTGTACTCGTGAGATCCCATCTTGGGGCCTTTTCCGGCGCTCCGCCGGAGGGGGAATCGATCACGGAGGGCTTCTACATCAACACCATAGCCTCTCCGATGATGTGTGAGTAGTTTACCACAGACCTCCGGGTCCATAGTTATTAGCTAGATGGCTTCTTCTCTCTCTTTGGATCTCAATACAGAGTTCTCATCGATCTTCTTGGAGATCTATTCGATGTAATTCTTTTTGCGGTGTGTTTGTCGAGATCCGATGAATTGTGGGTTTATGATCAAGATTATCTATGCACAATTTTTGATTCTTCTCTGAGTTCTTATATGCATAATTTAATATCTTTGCAAGTCTATTCAAATTTGATCTTTCTTGCAATGGGAGAAGTGCTTAGCTTTGGGTTCAATCTTGCGGTGTCCTTTCCCAGTGACAGTAGGGGCAGCAAGGCACGTATTGTATTGTTGCCATCGAGGATAAAAAGATGGGGTTTATATCATATTGCTTGAGTTTATCCCTCTACATCATGTCATCTTGCCTAATGCATTACTCTGTTCTTATGAACTTAATACTCTAGATGCATGCTGGATAGCAGTCGATGTGTGGAGTAATAGTAGTAGATGGAGAATCGTTTCGGTCTACTTGTCACGGACGTGATGCCTATATACATGATCATGCCTAGATATTCTCATAACTATGCGCTTTTCTATCAATTGCTCGACAGTAATTTGTTCACCCACCATAGAATATGCTATCTTGAGAGAAGCCACTAGTGAAACCTATGGCCCCCGGGTCTATTTTCCATCATATTAATCTCCCGTCAACTAGCTATTTCTGTCGCCGTTTATTTTTGCAATATTTACTTTTCAATCTGTACAACAAAAATACCAAAAATATCTATCTTATTATCTCTACCAGATCTCACTTTTGCAAGTGGGTGTGAAGGGATTGACAACCCCTTTACCGCGTTGGTTGCAAGGTTCTTGATTGTTTGTGCAGGTACTAGGGACTTGTGTGTAGTCTCCTACTGGATTGATACCTTGGTTCTCAAAAACTGAGGATTTCTGGCGCCGTTCCCGGGGAGATCTACGCACAAGTCAAGACATACCAAGTACCCATCACAAACTCTTCTCCATCGCATTACATTATTTGCCATTTGCCTCTCGTTTCCCTCTCCCCCACTTCACCTTTGCCTTTTCTTCGCCCTCTTCCCGTATGACTTTTTGTTTGTGTTTCCACGAGCCTTCTATTTGCTTGCATCTTTGCTTGCTAAAAATCTATTGATATGGATCCACTTAAAGTGTTCTACTTGGATCATCTTTGGTCCTTATGCGCTCGTGCTGAAACCCCAACTAGCCTAGTTGATGGGAAATCTTTAGATGAGCATGCTCATTTTGTGCGTCACCGTTTGTCTGAAAAAGGGAAACTCTTATGGGATCAAATAAACAGATTGCTGTGTTATACTTGGAATCTTTGTGAAATTCACGATTTTACTTGTTGCTCTAAGAACCCTAAAAAACACCTTCCCTACCTATGTGAGTTTAACGAAAATGAAATCTTATCTTCTTATGCAAAGGGTGTTTATAGTTACTATGATATCGAACAAATTGAAGAATTTTTTGCTTTTAAGGGTGCTTATGAAGTTGCTTCTTTGATTGAAAAGTATGATATTACTCTACGAATCTGAAAATTTTGACATACTTAAATATTGCTATGAAAACTATGCTCATAATGTCTATGTCAAAGAATTTATTGAGAGAATGACCATTGCTTTGGAAGAAAATAATGATATGCATGAATCTATAGATAATGATGATTCCAATGATTTGATTGAAATATCCCTTGATGAACATGAAGCTTGATATTCTTGTGGCTATGATGCCAATATTTATGAAGATGAATTTGCTATAGTTCCTTATGTTAAAGATGAGATCGTTGCTATTGCACCCATACTTGGTAGTTCCTTCGATGAAAAGCATGATTGCAATGATGTTATTATAAATTCTCTTAATGCCAATTGTGTTAATAATATGCAAAACCCTAAGCTTGGGGATGCTAGTTTTTCTATGTCTACTATTTGTTGCCATGATCATGATTGGGGTGATTCTTTTTATGATCTTGAAAATTTATTTAAGCCCCATGATGAATATGAGATTGATATTAGTGTTTGCAATAGTACTGAAAGTGGGTTTGGGAGAGTGTCAACTTTATATCCCACATATTTGGAGAATGTTCAATCTTATGAAATTTTTGATAAAAGTGGGTTTGGAGAGGTCATGACTTTAGTTAATGTTAATCCCAATATTTTGGAAGAGTGTCAACTTCACATGCATGTGGACCGTGTTGAAATATTTTATGTGATTGCTATTTTGTTGAATTTTCTTATGATACCACATGTAATTATTATGAGAGAGGAAAATATGGTTGTAAAAATTTTCATGTTACTAAATTACCTCTTGTCATGTTGAGATTGCTATCGTCTCTTTCTTCTTCCTTGCATATGCTAATTTTTTGCTTGCTATGATAATTTGTTTGCTTATAAAATGCCTATGCATAGGAAGTATGTTAGACTTAGATGTGTTTATCACGTGTTCTATGATGCTCTCTTTGTGCTTTAATTCTTGTCTTTTATGTGAGCATCATTAAAATTATCAATGCCTAGCTAGGGGCGTTAAACGATAGCGCTTGTTGGGAGGCAACCCAATTTTATTTTTGTTCCTTGATTTTTGTTTCTGCTTAGTAATAAATAATTCATCTAGCCTCTGTTATGTGTTTTTATGTTTTAATTAGTGTTGTGCCAAGTAGAACCTTTGGGAAGACTTGGGTGAAGTTTTTGCGATCTTGCTGTAAAAAACAGAAACTTTAGCGCTCACAAGATTAGCTGCCATTTTTTACTGGAGAGTGATTTTAGGTTGAATATTTTTGAAGATGATTAATAGACAAATTCCTCACGTCCACCAATTTATTTCAAATTTTTTGGAGTTCCATAAGTATACGTTTGAGACATATTACTGCAGACTGTTCTGTTTTTGACAGATTCTGTTTTTCGTATGTTCTTTGCTTATTTTAATGAATCTATGGCTATTATAGGGGGGTATTAACCAAAGAGAAGTTGTAATATAGTAGGTTTAACACCAATATAAATAAAGAATGAGTTCATTAAAGTACCTTAAAGTTGTGGTTTGTTTTCTTATACTAACGGAGCTCATGAGATTTTCCATTGAGTTTTGTGTTGTGAAGTTTTCAAGTTTTTGGGTAAAGATTTGATCGACTTTGGAATAAGGAGTGGCAAGAGCCTAAGCTTGGGGATGCCCAAGGCACCCCAAGGTAAAATTCAAGGACAACCAAAAGCCTAAGCTTGGGGATGCCCCGGAAGGCATCCCCTCTTTCGTCTTCGTCCATCGGTAACTTTACTTGAAGCTATATTTTTATTCACCACATGATATGTGTTTTGCTTGGAGCGTCTTGTATGATTTGAGTCTTTGCTTTTTAGTTTACCACAATCATCCTTGCTGTACACACCTTTTGGAGAGACACACATGAATCGGAATTTATTAGAATACTCTTTGTGCTTCACTTATATCTTTTGAGCTAAATAATTTTGCTCTAGTTCTTCGCTTATATCTTTTAGAGCATGGTGGTGGTTTTATTTTATAGAAATTATTGATCTCTCATGCTTCACTTAAATTATTTTGAGAGTCCTTTAGAAAAGCATGGTAATTTGATTTGGCTATAAAATTAGTCTTAATTTGATAGGCATCCAAGATGGGTATAATAAAAGCTTTCATATACAGTGCATTGAATACTATGAGAAGTTTGATACTTGATTCTTTTGAGATATGAAGTGTAAGTGCATCTAGTGCCCCTTAGTGATTTTGGTGTATTGAAGACCTATAGGTTAAGGGACTGATGCGTTTGTGAGCGTACACATGTCTATAAGTCTATGAGGAGTTTGATATTTACACAGAAAGTCGACCCCTAAAAATGAAGTTCTTCGACTGAAGACTTTGGATTTCTGAAGACTTTCTGAAGACTTTGAAAGTGAAGAAATTGGTGTGACCTTTAAGACTTGGTATTCATTCGAGGAACATGAAGCGTGAAGACTTTTGTTTTCGTAGTTTCATTTTCTCTTTCTTGAGTCATAGGAAACACCGTACTTTTAAAGGGGGTCGAGGAAATACTAAGGAAAAATTTCCATGTGATGCTCAACTCAAAATCCTACACCTACCAATCCCTTCGAGTGAAGCCATTGGAAATCTCATACAGTTCAGTCAAATTTCTTCAGTGACAGAGACGAAGTTCTTCTGGTCTCTGAGGAATTTGTTCTGACTGAGGAGTTAGGAATTCGCCAGTGCGGATTGCCTACAAGTGAGGAACATGATAGCCCTGAGGAATTTGATAGTCAAATTTCCGACCGTTGCTGTGCTATGCGCCAGCTGTCCCAAAATATCTACCCACCTAACGGTCATATCATTGAAGGGCATTTATGTCTTATCATGTCGGGCTGCTCCCTAGGCTATAAATAGCCGCCCCCCTACAACCACTAGCTGGTTGGCTGCTCCGAGAGAAACTGACACTTGTCATTTGAAAGAATCCCATCCTCCGAGGACTTTGAGCGAAAATCATCAAGTGAGGAAAACCCAAACCCACACACCTAAAAACCCAAAGTGATTGAGCATCACTGAAGAGATTGATCCTGCGTGGATCCGATGCTTGTTACCTTTGAAGACTATGCATCTTCCAGACGGTTAAGCGTCATGGTCTAGAGCATCCAATAGGAAATTGTGGATCGCCGAGTGACCGAGTTTGTGAAGGTTTGGAAGTCACCTAAAGACTTACCACGAGTGATTGGGCAAGGTCTGTGTGACCTTAGCTCAAGGAGAATACGGTGAGGACTGTGTGTCCGGGACGGTGTGTCCTCATGTTTGAATACCTAGCCGCTCCAACCAGACGTACTGGTCTACCAAATCATTGTCTTCACCAAGCCTACTGGTTATATTTCCTCAACTCTTTCATTTCCTCATTACTGTGTTGTGTGCTTGTTCATATCTGTTTGAAGACTTTGACTAAAGACTTTCTCAATTTCCTCAGTTCAATTTCTTCAGTCTGTTTGTCTTCATGCTGTTTTATCCTGTGTTTACGCTTCCTGTACCCTGTGTCTGTTTTCATTTCATCATGATGTCCAAGTTTATGTTATGTCATGTATGCATCTGAGTACTTATTCCACTGCAAGTAGTTCTTCGGTTAGGAATTTCCTCACACTAAAACTCCTTAGTGAAGAATTCAAAAAAATCGCCTATTCACCCCTCTCTAGTCGACTTAACGCACTTTCAATTGGTATCAGAGCAAGGTACTCCCTTGTTGTGTGTGATTTTGGTTTAACCGCCTGGAGTTTTAGTTATGTCGACCGCAGGAATGAAGACTGTTTCATGCCCCATCTTTGACGGTCACGACTACCCCAAGTGGAAGGCCATGATGAAGAAGCACCTAACGACGAACAGCGAGCCGTGCACCGTCACTGAGATTGGTCTTACCGATCTATGCAAGATGGAGGAAGCTGATGACATTCGCAAGTTCACTCTTCTCAACCTCACGGCGAAGGACGTCATTTGCTCCTGTCTGTCTCAAAATCAGTTCAGGAATATCATGCATCTCGATCATGCGAAGCTTATCTGGGACCGTCTCTCTGAGGTCTATGAAGGTCATCGAACCCATCATGATCCTTGGTTTTAGGATTTCAAGGAATCTCTCAAAGCGATGATATTCGAACCAGAATCATCATCTTCTACACCATGCCTTATGGCAAAAGGTGCTAAGGAAACTGAATTCTACCTATCCGAGTCCAGTGATGATGAATCTGGTGCTGAATTTGGACCCAGTTATGTCAAACTTGCTTCTCTTGCCACTAAACAACAAAGAGCTTTGGAAAAAGTTCAATACATGCTAAATAAGAGCGATGATATGTTGGGTGAAGAAATGGATCAGTCGAAAGCTTTGGCTGAAAGTCTTCAGAGACTTCAGTCTAAGTTCGACACCCTTCAAAGTCATCATAACACTCTCTTATCCGATCATGAGAAGCTTTCTTATGAATTTCTTCAAAGAAAGCAAGATCTTGAAAAGCTAAGGGTGAGTTATGAAGATCTTCAAAAGGAGCGCGATTCATTACTTGCTCAAAAAATCAGCGCTGCTCAGGAAGAATTTGTTCCTCCATGTTTGAAGTGCATTGAACGAGAATCTGCTAATTCTTCACCTGAATGTTCAAATGCTTCTAATGCTAAAAATTCTTCATCTGCCGCTGCTATCACCCATTCCTCATCTGAGGACAATGTTAGTATCACTGATGATGCAGGGCTGAAGGAATTGTACATGACAGGCATGTACAAAATCCTCAAAGGGCATCAGGCTCTTTGTGATGTGCTTAAAAATTAGATCCTCAACAGGAACCCTAGGAAAGAGGGTATTGCCTTTGAGAGGAAACTCAACGCTGATGGGACTTACTGGAAGCCTGAGCAGTATCCCAAAACCTCATGGGTTGCTGCAAAGAGACCTCCAGTAGATCCATCTACTTTATCTGGCTTTACATGTGAATCTCCTCTTTCTTCTGATGAGTCATTTGACTCCAACTATAAATTGTTCAAAAATCAGAATGGTGAAGTATTTGCTAGATATGTTGGCACTAACTGCAGGAATGGTCCCCCTATGAAGAAAATCTGGGTTCCCAAAAGGTGCCTTGAAAATCTTCAGGTGAATGTCATCATGACACCACCTGTGAAGAATAGGAACCCCAGATCAAAATCTTCATATGGACCAAATTCTTCATATGGATCCAACTCCTCATACGGACCAAATTCCTCACGTGGATCAAGTTCCTCAAAAGGATCAAAGTCCTCATATGAACATCATCGTTCTAACTCTTCTGTTTCGCAGGGAAGATAAGGGCTATGAATATGTGCATTATTCTTCAAACCATTATGTTCATAAGTCCTCGAAGAATTTCTCTCCTTATTCATATGCTTACCCTAACTCCTCTTATGTGAAACAAAGTGGACTAGCGTCTATGCCACCTTTCTCTTATGGAGCTCGCAGAATGATGAACTCTTTGCCACCCCTTTAGATGTGGGTGGTGAAGAAAAAGAACTAATCTCTTATGCAGGGTCAAGTCTCCAGACATGCTCAAACGTTTGAAGAATTTGCTGGAGACCTGAAAATTGCCTGAAAGGACGGGGGCTAATCATGAAGAAATGAATCCTCATTTCTCACGTCCTCATACTGCTTTATCTGTTTTATTGATTGATGAAATTGATCTGATGAAATTGATGTCATATTCTTCACTGATGAAGTATATGAGTTCGTAAGCTGCACTAATTCATCTGCAGGATGATCAACCCAAAGCCAATGAGTGGGTCCTCGATAGTGGATGTACAAATCACATGACTGGTGACAAGAATCTATTGATGGATGTTCCCTTATCTCCATCGCATCTGAAGCATATCATCTTCGCTGACAAAGGTAAAAGCAAGGTATTTGGTCTAGGTAAGGTTGCGATCTCAAAGGATCGACACATGGACAAAGTCATGCTTGTCGAGTCCTTAGGATACAACCTCATGTCTGTCTCAATGCTTTGTGATCTTGATATGGTTGTTATCTTTGGCAAGTATCATTGTGTTGTGATCATGGAAGCTGACAATTCCAAAGTCTTCGAAGGCTTTAGGAGAGGAGATCTGTATATTGTTTATTTCTCTATAGGACCACAACCAGCCGTGTGCCTACTTGCAAAAGCTTCAGAAGGCTGGCTATGGCATCGACGACTTGGTCATGCAGGCATGACAAATTTGCACACTCTTGCAAAGAAGAAGCATGTCATTGGCATTGAGAATGTCAAATTCCTCAAGGATCACTTATGTGGAGCTTGTGAAGCTGGAAAGATGACCAAGGCCAAGCATCCAGCGAAGACTATCATGACCACTACTCGACCATTCGAATTGCTTCACATGGACCTCTTTGGTCCTAATCATTACTCAGCAGTCACAAATGATGCATCTCTCTATGGCTTTGTTATTGTTGATGATTACTCTCGATACACATGGGTACACATTGTTACTTACAAACATGAAGTGCAGGAAGTCTTCAAACGATTTTCCTCGAGGGATTCAACCAACTTTGGTGTGAAGATCAAGCACGTCAGAAGTGACAATGGAACTGAGTTCAAGAATTCTGGTCTTGATGACTATCTTGATGTACTTGGTATTACTCATGAGTTATCTGCTCCTTATACTCCTCAGCAGAATGGCGTCGTGGAGCGCAAGAACAGGACTCTTGTTGAGATGGCTCGCACTATGCTTGATGAGTACAAGACACCTCGTCGTTTCTGGGTTGAGGCAATTGATACTGCGTGCCACATCATCAACATGGTATATCCTCAAAAGTTCTTCAAGAAGACTGCTTATGAACTCCTCACTGACAAGAAACCCAATGTGAGTTATTTCAAAGTCTTCGGTGCTAAATGTTGGATTAGAGATCCTCATCACAATTCTAAATTTGCACCGAAAGCACATGAAGGTTTTATGCTTGGTTATGGAAAGGACTCGCACACCTACCGAGTCTTCAACAACGTTCACCACAAAGTTGTTGAAACTATAGATGTGCGGTTCGATGAAACTAATGGCTCGCAAAGAGAGCACCTACCTCCTGTGCTAGATGAAAAATCACCTGAGGAATCCATCAAGTTCAAAGCTACTGAGGATGTCATTCCTACTGAAGAATCTGCTGAAGAAGTCATCCCAGAATGTGAAGAACGTCATGCTGATGCACCTGAAGAAAATGGTGCTGAAGAAAATGCTGATCCAATTCCTCAACGACAACCCGCTCATCCTCGCGTTGCAAATGAAGTGCAGATTGAGAAAATCATCAGCGACATCAACGTTCCAGGTCCTCTCACACACTCAAGAGCCTCACATTTGTCTAACTTTTGTGGGCACTTTGCTTTCGTCTCTATCACAGAGCCCACTAAGGTAGATGAAGCATTTATGGAGCCTGAGTGGATTCAAGCTATGCAAGAGGAATTACATCAGTTCGAGCTCAACAACGTCTGGGAACTGGTCAAACGTCTAGATCCTCGCAAACACAATATCATTGGAACAAAGTGGATCTACCGCAACAAGCAAGATGAAAATGGCCTTGTGGTGAGGAATAAGGCACGGCTTGTAGCTCAAGGCTACACACAGGTTGAAGGAATTGATTTCGATGAAACTTTTGCACCTGTTGCTAGACTTGAGGCTATTCGCATATTACTTGCTTATGCTAACCATCATGATATCACTTTATATCAAATGGATGTGAAAAGTGCATTCCTCAATGGTAAGCTTGAGGAAGAAGTATATGTTGCTCAACCCCCAGGTTTTGAAGATCCAAAGCATCCCGACAAAGTCTTTAGACTCAATAAGGCCCTTTATGGCCTCAAGCAGGCCCCTCGGGCGTGGTATGATACTTTGAAGGAATTCCTCATGAAGAAAGGCTTCAAACCCGATTCACTTGACCCAACTCTTTTCACTAAATCTTATGATGGTGAATTGTTTGTGTGCCAAATATATGTTGATGGTATCATATTTGGCTGTACTGACCAACGTTATAGTGATGAATTTGCCTATATGATGAGTGAAGAATATCAAATGTCTATGATGGGATAATTGAAATTCTGCTTAGGTCTTCAAATTTGTCAACAGCGCAATGGCATATTCATATCTCAGGAGAAATACCTCAAGGATGTACTGAGGAAATTCGGCATGCAAGATTGCAATGGCGTCAAAATCCCTATGCCCACCAATGGCCATCTATGCACTAATGAAAATGGTATTGACTTCGATCAAAAGGTATACCGCTCCATGATTTGTTCTTTATTGTATTTATGTGCATCTAGGCCAGATATTATGCTTAATGTTTGCATGTGTGCCCGATTTCAAGCTACACCGAAGGAATCACACCATAAGGCTGTGAAGCATATTCTTCGATATCTAGCTCACACACAAACACTTGGATAATGGTATCCCAAGGGCTCGGCTTTTGATCTCATTGGATATTCAGACTCTGACTATGCTGGTGATCGTGTGGACCGCAAGTCAACATCAGGCACATGCCATTTCCTCGGACGATCTTTGGTCTGTTGGTCCTCGAAGAAACAGAACTGCGTATCACTGTCTACTGCTGAAGCTGAGTACATTGCTGCTGGTTCTTGCTGTGCTCAATTACCGTGGATGAAGCAAACTCTCAAGGACTACGGCGTCAACATGAAGAATGTGCCTCTCTACTATGACAATGAGAGTGCCATCAAGATTGCTCATAACCCAGTTCAGCACTCGAAGACAAAGCACATTCAGATTCGTCATCATTTTCTTCGTGATCATGTGTGGAAGGGCGGCATCTCTATTGAGCATGTAAGGACTGAAGAACAGCTAGCCGATATCTTCACAAAGCCCTTGGATGAGAAGAGATTTAGCAAGTTGAGGTGTGAGCTAAATATCCTAGAATCTTCGAATGTCCTTTGAAAAGGACACACATCCTAACACTTATGCAAAATTGATGACTTAGATGTGCAACACGCGAAGAAACGTTTTTCTTCAATCCATGAAGACTAACACTCTAAGTGTAAAGAAATTAACGAAGAATTTGATTCTCAGAGCCCTACAACAATTGTACGCGGTGTCTGAAATCTTCATTCTTATACAGTGGGTCACGCCACCACCAAAAGTTAAAAATCCTCAATTTGAGTTTTTCCTCATTTTTGAAATTCCTCAGTTGTTCATTTTCTTCAACTGTACAAATGTCTTCATTCTTTCCGCTGTTGTTCTTCGTTGGCTATATATATATATATATATATATATATATATATATATATATATATATATATATATATATATATATATATATATGAGTTTATGTCCTCTACAACATGCACTTATTGCTATTTCTTCAAGTTGCTTTTTATGCTAAGTGAATGTGATCGGACCCTTCCCCCTCTATGCTAAACTCAACCCAGTCTATTCACAAATTATTCATGTGCGTTCTATTTGAAACTCGTTCAAAATCTTTACTGTGTTCTTGTCAGCTGAAGAATTTGCGAACAGAACTTTAAACCTTATCTTCTCTGAATTTTCGGCGTTTGCTGCTCAAACCGTTCCACATTCCATGATACATTATCTTATTCACTCACGATCGCCACCTCTCAGTACGTGGGTGACACATGTCACGCGAATGAGAAGGGTCAGGGGCACGTTCGTCCAATTTCCTCGGGCGAGCAGTTATTCACTTCGGCTATAAATATCCCTCCCCTTCCTCACTTTGTTTTTACTCCGCTCGACCTCACTCCCTCGCTCGAACTTCTCAAACCCTAGCGCCGCCGCTACTTCCATTGTCGCCGGTGAGGAAGAGCTTCACTGCCTCGACCTCATCGCCATCGTACTCGCGCCGACCGCGGATTTCTTCACTCCGCCGCCGCCGTAGCTGTCTTCCTCAGCCATGTTAGGGCATGGAAGATCTGAACCGACGAGCTTCAAGTCCACACTTCCCAGTTCGTCGTGTTCTTCGTCAAGGGTAATTAAAAGTTACTTTTACTACCCTTGTTGATTCTGATGTTTTCTACAAAAGCATCAAAAGGTGTTTATTCTTCAAATCTTCACACACTCAACACCTCTCATATGATCTGTTCTTGATCTATTTCCCTAAGCAACATTTTTCTTTACGATACCTCAATTGTGTGGATTTTCAATCTATACAACTCTGGAACCTAAGTCAAAGAACGCTTAAAGAAATTCCTCAAGACTCATCTGGTCAAATTCCTCAAACTTATTCTTTTTACAAAAACTTCTGAGAACGCATATGACCTCTCCAAATTCCTCGCAACTATACTCTGTTCACAGGTACACATGTTCGCTGCTGAATCACTAGGTTCTCATCAACTTAACTCATTTGCAGCGTTCCTCGAAGAAAAGTTGCACACCTCCTCAGGGAACTCTATTGTCCAGAATCCTCAGCTGAAGAAAATGGCTGATGACAAGAGACCTCAAAGGGAGGAAAGAAATTGGAAGTCAACATAGCGTTCGAAATCCCTGATGACATTTACAAGGATTATTGCACTCCTGATGAGGCCACACATGGAAAGGAGGACAAAAATCAGCGCAAGGTGCGCATACAAAGGATAGAGAGGAGATGGGCACGGGAATGGAGGGAGTAGAGATATGTTACTCCTAAGTACATGAAGAAATTCGCTCTTCACCCTCCATGCCCAAGACCTCCATTAGCACCAGGCCAAGAAGCTGATCCTACCAGCCTCAAGCGTGGTGAGGATTATCCTGATAAATGGGCCAAGCGTCAAGCTAAACTGGCCAAACAGGCAAAAGAAGCAGTGAGGAAATTCAATGAAGACTCTGCTGCTGCTGCTACCACTGCTGAGGCCTCTGCAAGCAAGCCTAAGAAGGCCATGCCAAAGAAGCCTGCACACAAGCCCAGTGCTTCAACTTCTATGCCATCACGGCCAAGCTCCTCAGCAATGCCCTCACGGCCAAGTTCTTCAAAGGCCTCACGGCAAATTCCTCAAGCTGCACCAGCTCCTCCAAAGTCCTCAGCTCCTCCGTCAAAATCCTCAGCACCTGTGCATCTCGCCTCGTGCCAAAGGACTACAGGCATCTCTATTGCCTCAGGAGCCTCTGCTAGTTCTTCTGCTCCTCCAAATTCCTCAACAGGCCCCACACTGCCGAAGACAAAGGCCACTGCTGGACGAGGTTCTCGACCAAGTCCTCACAAGAAGCAGGTTGCCTTTCAAGTACCATCTGATGACGATGAAGCTGATGATGAAGAACTTGCTGAAATCATCAGAGACAGGCAACACAGGGCCACTAGAGCCAAAGGCAGTAATGTGCCATTGATGCTGGGTCCAAAATTGTTCCTAGACTTCATCGACTTATGGCACAAGGATCCCAACACACCTCTGCCTGAGTTGAACCTCACTCCTGGCCAAAGTCATGTATTGACGGCCTTCATTGATGAAGAGAAATGGAAATATGAACAGGGGAGGAAGGTGAAGAAAGCACAGTACAAGAAAGAGCGCCTTCTGAAGCAAAACGTCTTGAAGCTTTCACCTGAAGAACTTGTAGCTCTGCAATTAGAGATTAAGAGTCTGAGTGATGAATTTGATCGCTACTATGCTGACTGGCTTGGAGCCAAAGTCAGATTTGTGAAGTTATCTGAGAAGTTCACTACCAATGTTCCAGCCCCAACGCAACAAAGAATTCCTCAGGCTGAGGCATCTGCTCAGCCTGCTAAAGAACATGCCAGCACCACTGATGAAAATCAGGCTGCTGATGAAACTGCTAGTGTCAGGGCTGATGACTGCATTCCAGCCGCTGATGACTCCGCCAGGGCAACTACTAGTGTTGCGCCTGAAGAAATTGTCAGGATAGCTGAAGCTTCAACGGCTGTGCCTGAAGAAACTGAAAATGCTAGGGCAACTGCATCAGTTGTGCCTGAAGTAAATGAGCCAATTTCCTCTGCTCCTCTTGCACCTACCCCAAGTCCAATTCTTCCTTCTGCATCAGATGTGAAGAAGACCAAGGCTGCGGAGCGTGCAGCTGTGAAGAAAAGGAAAGCATCAACTTCATCAGATTCTTTAGCTCCGAAGAAGATGAAGAAATTGACTAGCTCTTTTGAGAATCCGATTGATGCTGTTCCAGTCTCAAGCATGCCATAAAAGGAACTCGTTCCTTTTGATGAAGAATATGTGATCCCAAGCGGATCAGATGAAGAGATTCCTTCTGCTGCTTCGTCAGAGCAGTTGGATGAAGAAATTGAAGTGGATGCAATCCCTTCAACCCCAATCGTCTCATCGCCCATGCCTCAGTTCACAGCTGAAGAGGCCGGCGTTGAAGAAAAGAGTGATGAAGAAGAGGATGTGGACATTGGGTGCACAACGCCTGTGATGAACGATGACTTTTGGGAAAGTCAGCACCCCAATTCTCCTCTGTTCACACCTCTACAACAAATTCCACAGTCCTCGATAGATACTGAAGTTCAAATGGGATCTGAAGAACCTCGCAACACTCCGTCTGTCCATGAAGAGATTCTAGCCACTCGTGCTGATGTAAATGTTAATAAAGAATTGAAGACCCAGGCTGCCACTGAAGAAGAACCTGAAATTCCTCAGCCTGTGGATCCTGAGATTGCGATTCCTTAGGTTGTGATGCAATTGACTAATACACCTCAGCCTAAGCCAAAGGATCCCTTCTCGAAGAAGCAAAAATTCAAGGCTGATGAATTCTTCGGCGAACATGTGTTCTTCACCGAGTACAACCCATATGACTCTGCTCGTCTTAGAAGGAAGCTCTTATGGACTGCCAGCCAGGCCAACTTCTATTCTTCAATGCTTTTCAACAAAGACAAAGTCTTCGACCATGAGCATATTCCTCATGTGGACATGGAATCACTGCCGTGCTTCACCCCAGTCCTTAGTGTGCTTCATGATGCAGGACTGCTCTTGCACTGACATTGTTGATTGGAATGAAGAGCTAATTCTTCAGTTCTATGCAATGCTGCACATCACCGGAGATGCTAATGATGTGAACTCTTGGGTATTGGACTGGATGACAGAGAATACACACTACAAAGCACCAGCCTCTAAATTGCTTCATGCCCTGCCTGTCAGTCCTCCCCTTGAAGGAGCTCATTGCCTCTACCATGAACCTGAACTTACTGCTCATTACATGCAAGTTTTGATGAAGCCGTTGAAGCCCGGTCAAGCCCCAAGGACCAAATTCCTCATGAAGGAATTGCTCTATGTGCCTCGGACTGTCTATCGCATTCTAACGAAGACAATGGGTGCAATAAAAGGCCACGACTCGAATGATGAAGAAGTCGTTGGCATCATGAAGAATCTTCTATTCAATATCATGCATGGCATCCCTGTCAACTACCATGATTTCTTCATGAGGACTCTGGCAAATGTTGCACTCTCTCCGTTTGAGTTGAAGCCTTATGCTCCTTGGATTATGAGATTCCTTAGAACAAGGTCTTCACTCAACTACAAGGCTGACTTTCAGAATCATCTCAGCTACTTGCCCCCCATTGAAGTCCTCAAGCGGACATTTTCCTCAGCTGACGAAAAGGGCAAGGCCGCTGCTGTTATTGATGAAGGCATTCGTCCATTGGATGGTCAGTTTCACAAAGCTGCATCTTACTCCACCAATGATGACTCTGCTACTCATGACTCTGTCGCTAATGCTTCAAAGCCAAATCCTCAAGCCACAGCTCCAAGGGTAATGACTCATCGTGAGCTTCTCCTCAGTCTTCACGAGAAGGTCGATCGCAACCACAAATGGGTTAAGCGTCAGTTTGGTTCTATTCTTCACAACATGACTGCTACACACAATGCAGTGAAGAAAAACCATTACTACCTCCATGAAGTCTTCGGTCGCACCTGGGCTGTTCTGTCACATCTGTATGGTGAAGAAGATCTGAAGCAAATGGGTCTCAAGCAGGACTTTGACTGGTCTCAACCACCCACGAATAAATTCAAGAAGGTCAAAGTACCCTCCTTGGTGGCCAGCTCATATTCTTCATCACGTGACACGGACAAGCACGAAGACTTGGACGACACTGCGGTAGGCCCTACAACAACAAACGACCCCAACAACGTTGGCGCTCCTTCATCATCATGATATTCTTCAGGGGCGTTAGTCCTCATTTTTTGACCCTTTTGGTCATTCGATGACAAAGGGGGAGAAATTTGAGTTAGTCTTCAAGCGGGTCTACATATATGGGCGTTTTTTTGCTAAGTTACAACTCTTATTCTTTTTGGAGACTTTGGTGGATCGAGTTGTAAACTTAAACTCTATGGTGGTCTGATACTTTTGTTGTGTTCTTCTGCATACTTACTCCTCGTATATGTTAATGCACGCATGCTGAATTACATCAGTCACCATATTTCATCATGCATTTCAAATTCTTCACATTATATGTCAAATGCGTGTATGAATTACAAGATATAGGGGGAGATCTCCATGATTCTACTCTTCAAGTGTGCATTGCTTCAATAGCAAATTCCTCACTATGCACATCTTCAGGGGGAGTTCTTCTATATCTTGCTATCAAATTCCTCAATATCAGTATTTACACTTCATATGTTTATCCCCGTTGAAAACTTAACCTATATTGTCATCAATCACCAAAAAGGGGGAGATTGTAAGTGCATCTAGTGCCCCTTAGTGATTTTGGTGTATTGAAGACCTATAGGTTAAGGGACTGATGCATTTGTGAGTGTACACAGGTCTATAAGTCTATGAGGAGTTTGATATTTACAGAGAAAGTCGACCCGTAAAAATGAAGTTCTTCGACTGAAGACTTTGGATTTCTGAAGACTTTCTGAAGACTTTGAAAGTGAAGAAATTGGTGTGACCTTTAAGACTTGGTATTCATTCGAGGAACATGAAGCGTGAAGACTTTTGTTTTCGTAGTTTCATTTTCTCTTTCTTGAGTCATAGGAAACACCGTACTGTTAAAGGGGGTCGAGGAAATACTAAGGAAAAATTTCCATGTGATGCTCAACTCAAAATCCTACACCTACCAATCCCTTTGAGTGAAGCCATTGGAAATCTCACACAGTTCAGTCAAATTTCTTCAGTGACAGAGACGAAGTTCTTCTGGTCTCTGAGGAATTTGTTCTGACTGAGGAGTTAGGAATTCGCCAGTGCGGATTGCCTACAAGTGAGGAACATGATAGCCCTAAGGAATTTGATAGTCAAATTTCCGATCGTTGCTGTGCTATGCGCCAGCTGTCCCAAAATATCTACCCACCTAACGGTCATATCATTGAAGGGCATTTATGTCTTATCATGTCGGGCTGCTCCCTAGGCTATAAATAGCCGCCCCTACAACCACTAGCTGGTTGGCTGCTCCGAGAGAAACTGACACTTGTCATTTGAGAGCATCCCATCCTCCGAGGACTTTGAGCGAAAATCATCAAGTGAGGAAAACCCGAACCCAAACACCTAAAAACCCAAAGTGATTGAGCATCACTGAAGAGATTGATCCTGTGTTGATCCGACGCTTGTTACCTTTGAAGACTGTGCATCTTCCAGACGGTTAGGCGTCATGGTCTAGAGCATCCAAGAGGAAATTGTGGAT
Source organism: Aegilops tauschii subsp. strangulata (assembly GCF_002575655.3). NCBI lineage: Eukaryota > Viridiplantae > Streptophyta > Magnoliopsida > Poales > Poaceae > Aegilops > Aegilops tauschii. The sequence goes on along the minus strand of NC_053037.3, from coordinate 382,525,242 downwards.
CACCGAGTGACCGAGTTTGTGAAGGTTTGGAAGTCACCTAAAGACTTACCACGAGTGATTGGGCGAGGTCTGTGTGACCTTAGCTCAAGGATAATATGGTGAGGACTGTGTGTCCGGGACGGTATGTCCTCAGGTTTAAATACCTAGCCGCTCCAACCAGACGTACAACTGTCACAACAGTTGGAACTGGTCTACCAAGTCATTGTCTTCACCAAGCCTACTGGTTCTATTTCCTCAACTCTTTCATTTCCTCATTACTGTGTTGTGTGCTTGTTCATATCTGTTTGAAGACTTTGACTGAAGACTTTCTCAATTTCCTCAGTTCAATTTCTTCAGTCTGTTTGTCTTCATCCTGTTTTATCCTGTGTTTACGCTTTCTGTACTCTGTGTCTGTTTTCATTTCATCATGATGTCCATGTTTATGTTATGTCATGTATGCATCTGAGTACTTATTCTGCTGCAAGTAGTTCTTCGCTTAGGAATTTCCTCAAACTGAAATTCCTCAGTGAAGAATTCATAAAAATCGCCTATTCACCCCCCTCTAGTCGACTTAACGCACTTTCATGAAGATGGTAATATTAAAGTCATGCTAGTTGAGTAGTTGTGAATTTGAGAAATACTTGTGTTGAAGTTTGCAAGTCCCATAGCATGCACGTATGGTAACCGTTGTGTGACAAATTTGAAACATGAGGTGTTCTTTGATTGTCATCCTTATGAGTGGCGGTTGGGGACGAGCGATGGTCTTTTCCTACCAATCTATCCCCCTAGGAGCATGCACGTAATGCTTGGTTATTGATGACTTGTAGATTTTTGCAATAAGTATGCGAGTTCTTTATGACTAATGTTGAGTCCATGGATTATACGCACTCTCACCTTTCCATCATTGCTAGCCTCTTCGGTATCGTGCATTTCCCTTTCTCACCTTGAGAGTTGGTGCAAACTTCACCGGTGCATCCAACCCCCGTGATATGATATGCTCTATCACACATAAACCTCCTTATATCTTCCTCAAAACAGCCACCATACCTACCTATTATGGCATTTCCATAGCCATTCTGAGATATATTGCTTTGCAACTTTACACCGTTTCATTTATAATGACACGCTTCATCATTGTCATCTTGCTTTGCATGATCATGTAGTTGACATCGTATTTGTGGCAAAGCCACCATGCATAATTTATACATGTCACTCTTGATTCATTGCCCATCCCGGTACACCGCCGGAGGCACTCATATAGAGTCATATTTTGTTCTAGTATCGAGTTGTAATCATTGAGTTGTAAATAAATAGAAGTGTGATGATCATCATTAATAGAGCATTGTCCCAAAAAAAAGAAAAAAAGAGAAAGGCCAAAAACAGAAAGGACCAAAAAAAGAAATAAAAGGGACAATGCTACTATCCTTTTTTCCACACTTGTGCTTCAGAGTAGCACCATGATCTTTATGATAGAGAGTCTCTTATTTTGTCACTTTCATATACTAGTGGGAATTTTTAATTATAGAACTTGGCTTGTATATTCCAACAATGGGCTTCCTCAAATGCCCTAGGTCTTCGTGAGCAAGCAAGTTGGATGCACACCCACTTAGTTTCTTTTGTTGAGCTTTCATACATTATAGCTCTAGTGCATCTGTTGCATGGCAATCCCTACTCCTTGCATTGACATCAATTGATCGGCATCTCCCTAGCCCATTGATTAGCCGCGTCGATGTGAGACTTTCTCCTTTTTTGTCTTCTCCACACAACCCCCAACATTATATTCTATTCCACGCATAGTGCTATGTCCATGCCTCACGCTCATGTATTGTGTGAAAGTTGATTTTTTTTTTAGATTACTAAATTATGAAACAATTTCTTGGCTTGTCATCGGGGTTGTGCATGATGAGAGCATCTTTGTGTGACGAAAATGAAGCATAGCCAAACTATATGATTTTGTAGGGATAAGCTTTCTTTGGCCATGTTATTTTGAGAAGACATAATTGCTTAGTTACTATGCTTGAAGTATAATTATTTTTATGTCAATATTAAACCTTTATCTTGAATCTTTTGGATCTGAACATTCATGCCACAATTAAGAGAATTACTTTGAAAATTATGTTAGGTAGCATTCCACATCAAAAATTCTGTTTTTATCATTTACCTACTCGAGGACGAGCAGGAATTAAGCTTGGGGATGCTTGATACGCCTCCAACGTATCTATAATTTTTGATTGTTCCATGCTATTATATTATCTGTTTTGGATGTTTAATGGCCTTTATTATGCACTTTTATATTATTTTTGGTACTAACCTATTAATCGAAGGCCCAGTGCAAATTACTGTTTTTTTGCCTATTTCAGCGTTTCGCAGAAAAGGAATATCAAACAGAATCCAAACGGAATGAAACCTTTGCGAGGATCGTTTTTGGAACAAACGCAATCCAGGAGACTTGGAGTGGACGTCAAGGAAGCAACGAGGCGGCCACGAGGTAGGAGGGCGCGCCCAGGGGATAGGCGTGCCCCCCACCCTCGTGGGCCCCTCGTGGCTGCACCGACCAACTTCTTTCGCCTATATATACTCATATACCCTGAAGACATCTAGGAGCACCATGAAACCCTATTTCCACCGCCGCAACCTTCTGTACCCGTGAGATCCCATCTTGGGGCCTTTTCCGGCGCTCCGCCGGAGGGGGAATCGATCATGGAGGGCTTCTACATCAACATCATAGCCTCTCCGATGATGTGTGAGTAGTTTACCACAGACCTTCGGGTCCATAGTTATTAGCTAGATGGCTTCTTCTCTCTCTTTGGATCTCAATACAAAGTTCACCTCGATCTTCTTGGAGATCTATTCGATGTAATTCTTTTTGCGGTGTGTTTGTCGAGATCCGATGAATTGTGGGTTTATGATCAAGATTATCTATGAACAATATTTGATTCTTCTCTGAATTCTTATATGCATGATTTAATATCTTTGCAAGTCTCTTCGAATGATCAGTTTGGTTTGGCCTACTAGATTGATCTTTCTTGCAATGGGAGAAGTGCTTAGCTTTGGGTTCAATCTTGCGGTGTCCTTTCCCAGTGACAGCAGGGGTAGCAAGGCACGTATTGTATTGTTGCCATCGAGGATAAAAAGATGGGGTTTATATCATATTGCTTGAGTTTATCCCTCTACATCATGTCATCTTGCCTAATGCGTTACTCTATTCTTATGCTTAATACTCTAGATGCATGCTGGATAGCGGTCGGTGTGTGGAGTAATAGTAGTAGATGCAGAATTGTTTCGGCCTACTTGTCATGGGCGTGATGCCTATATACATGATCATGCCTAGATATTCTCATAACTATGCGCTTTTCTATCAATTGCTCGACAGTAATTTGTTCACCCACCGTAGAATATGCTATCTTGAGAGAAGCCACTAGTGAAACCTATGGCCCCCGGGTCTATTTTCTATCATATTAATCTCCCGTCAACTTGCTATTTCTGTCGCCGTTTATTTTTCCAATCTTTACTTCTCAATCTATACAACAAAAATACCAAAAATATTTATCTTATTATCTCTATCAGATCTCACTTTTGCAAGTGGCCTAAAGGGATTGACAACCCCTTTATCGCATTGGTTGCAAGGTTCTTGATTGTTTGTGTAGGTACTAGGGACTTGCGTGTAGTCTCCTACTGGATTGATACCTTGGTTCTCAAAAACTGAGGGAAATACTTACGCTACTTTGCTGCATCACCCTTTCCTCTTCAAGGGAAAACCAACGCATGCTCAAGAGGTAGCAAGAAGGATTTCTGGCACCATTGCCGAGGAGGTTTACGCCAAGTCAAGTCAAGATTTGATCTCCCACCAACGTGCAGATTTCTTGCACCGTTGCCGGGGAGATCTACGCACAAGTCAAGACATACCAAGTACCCATCACAAACTCTTCTCCCTCGCATTACATTATTTGCCATTTGCCTCTCATTTTCCTCTGCCCCATTTCACCTTTGCCTTTTATTCGCCTTCTTCCCGTATGTCTTTTTGTTTGTGTTTCCACGTGCCTTCTATTTGCTTGCATCTTTGCCTGCTAAAAATCTATTGATATGGATCCACTTAAAGTGTTCTACTTGGATCATCTTCGGTCCTTATGCGCTCGTGCTGAAACCCCAACTAGCCTAGTTGATGGGAAATCTTTAGATGAGCATGCTCATTTTGTGCGTCACCGTTTGTCTGAAAAAGGGAAACTCTTATGGGATCAAATAAACAGATTGTTGTGTTATGCTTGGAATCTTTGTGAAATTCACGATTTTACTTGTTGCTCTAAGAACCCTAAAAACACCTTCCCTACCTATGTGAGTTTAATGAAAATGAAATCTTATCTTCTTATGCAAAGGGTGTTTATAGTTACTATGATATCAAACAAATTAAAGAATTTGTTGCTTTTAAGGGTGCTTATGAAGTTGCTTCTTTGATTGAAAAGTATGATATTACTCTCTACGAATCTAATTTTTTTGACATACTTAAATATTGCTATGAAAACTATGCTCATAATGTCTATGTCAAAGAATTTATTGAGAGAATGACCGTTACTTTGGAAGAAAATAATGATATGCATGAATCTATAGATAATGATGATTCCGATGATTTGATTGAAATATCCCTTGATGAACATGAAGCCACTAGTGAAACCTATGGCCCCCGGGTCTATTTTCCATCATATTAATCTCCCGTCAACTAGCTATTTCTGTCGCCGTTTATTTTTCCAATCTTTACTTTTCAATCTATACAACAAAAATACCAAAAATATTTATCTTATTATCTCTATCAGATCTCACTTTTGCAAGTGGCCATGAAGGGATTGACAACCCCTTTGTCGTGTTGGTTGCAAGGTTCTTGATTGTTTGTGCAGGTACTAGGGACTTGCGTGTAGTCTCCTACTGGATTGATACCTTGCTTCTCAAAAACTGAGGGAAATACTTACGCTACTTTGCTGCATCACCCTTTCCTCTTCAAGGGAAAACCAACGCATGCTCAAGAGGTAGCACAGTTCACAAGCCGCACCTTTATGCAGTATATCCAAGACCTCGGCGGCAAGGTTTGTTTTGCTTCTGTTGCTCGTCCCAGAGGTAACGGCCAGGCTGAGAGGGCAAACGCAGAGGTGTTGCGAGGCCTCAAGACCATGACTTTTGACAGGCTACACAAGTGCGGAAGGCGCTGGATTGATGAGTTGCCAACCTTTCTTTGGTCGATCAGAACGATGCCAAATCGAGCCACTGGCTAGACACCCTTTGCCCTGGTATACGGGGCAGAAGCAGTTCTCCCCACGAAACTCATACACGGGTCACCTCGAGTGCTCGCTTATGATGAGCTTGAGCAAGAGCAGTTGCGCCAAGATGATGCGACGCTCCTTGAGGAAGATCGTCTTCGGGCTGCTGTGCGAGCCGCTCGCTACCAGCAAGCCTTGCGCCGCTACCATGGCCGCAAGGTCCATTCCCGAAGCCTTGAGGAAGGCGACCTTGTTCTTCGGCGAGTCCAATCCGCTAAGAATTCCAACAAGTTGATGCCAAAGTGGGAAGGCCCTTATCGGGTAATACGAGTCACCAGGCCCGACACAGTCCGCCTGGAGACCGAAGATGGTATTCCAGTGAGCAACTCCTGGAACATCGAACATCTTCGCAAGTTTTACCCATAAGGCGCGGTTGCCGGGCCCCCCGGCAGACCACTTTTTGTACAAGCCTTGCCGGCAAGGCATGTAACCCTTTGTACAAAGCCAGGCGGAGACCCTGAGCAATAGATAAATAAATGAAGCGTTGGCGCCCTAGAATTAGCATGCAAGCTAGGTTGAGTCTCCTCTCTAGTAGGGTTGATAGGGCTTGGCGGCGACTAACCCCTAACATAGAGGTCGAGTGCATGTCTTTCCGTCTCTTCCAATCCTTTTTGGTTTGCAGGCTGCACATGCGCTTCTGCAGAACCGTTGGGAGGAGAGAAGACGGACCGACACCCGGACCCTGGCAAGCCAAGGTTGCCGGAGGCTGTAGATTCAGATAGGTTTTTTCTCCCCCGCTATGCGCTTCTGTATGAAACTTGAACGTACGGAACTTCGTTCATTCCTATGCCACCATGCTCCCTCCTTCCTATGCCCGAAATCCCTTCCAGGCTGGAATTTGGTTGTAGTTGCGGTGGAAGGGAAACGAACGAAGGGCCCGATCCTACTTTGCCCCTACTCCCGCCAAGGGCGTGGGTATAATCGTGGTGTAAAGCGGGAGGACGGCAAGGTTTGTTGCCGGGCGACGTTGTTTGCTTAAAATAACAAGGACTCGCTCCTTAGTGGGGGCCTCGCTCACGCACAAAAGAACCTGGCAAACACCCTTTTTCATTAATACATTGATTAAACAAGTACAATTCATATGGAACGTAAACATGAGCAAGGGGTTACAAAGTCTAAATTCGACAACTACCCGCAGGCTTAAGATCTAAAAAAAGATAAGATGCCCATAATCCCTTTCTTGTCCCTCTCCTCAGGAAGCGGATCAGGATAGCAGGAGGGTAAATGGAGTGCCTATGTGAGGTACGAGCAGCAGATGACGCGAAGAGAGCGTCCCGGCGGCCGCCCAGAAGAGGGCTGGTGATGACGGTGCCGGGGAAGAAGCCGAAAGATGAGGCAGCGGGCCGGCAATACGAGACGAAGGCGTCGATGCCATCGTACTCCGACTTGACGGCCCGCCACCCGCCTTCTTCGTCTTCTCGGGCCTTCCAGCGCCAGCCGCCAGAAGCAACGGCCCCGAGAAGTTCAAGGAGCTGGCTTGAGGAGCCGCCGGCAAGAACTACCCCCCGGCAAATCATTCTGCCGGGGAGAAGGCCAGGTGCAGATGGCGCTGCTGCCGGCGTCGCCTAGGGACGGGGCGTCCGACGTCTAGTCGGACCCGTCCCCGTCGTCCTCCCCACTGGTCCCCTCCTCGTCGTCGTCGCTCGAGGAGGAGCTCTCGTCGTCGGTCGAGCTCTCCGGGCAGCACCCTAACCTGGTTCCCGAGCGCCCGAAGACCTTGACAGAGAGTAGGTCGCTCTCCACTAATTTGAAGTGGAGAACGTGCCCCTTCATCAAGCAGTGGGCGCGTGCGAAGGTTTTCCAACCCCGACGAAGAAGCATTACATGAGGGATGGGGAACCTTGTGTTTTCCCACATGTCGCCATTGCAACACCCCTTCATGTGAAGCCTCAGCCTCGGCGGCTGGTCGATCTCCAGCACCCTCGCGAACGCCTGGGGAAGACGAAGGCGGCTACGCAGCGGCTTGCGCAACTGCAAGATGAACTCCAGAGCTGTGTCTCCGACATGGCCGCTCGATGAAGCAGGAGGAGATGGTGGCGGAGACGGTGGCGTCGCGGGTGTCCCCCTTCCGTGCCCACCTCTGCCTCGACCACCTCGCCGACCGCGACCCCATCGGGTGCCTCCGCATTGAGCGTCTGGCTCTTCCTTAACCGTCGCGGCTCTCTACCGGGAGGAAGGCCTAGTCGCCTCTGCAGAAGGACGGCCGCGACCACGCCCTCTCGGCATGGCAGTGGATGGAGAATGCAGAAGAAGGGAAGACACGAGAGGATGCCTCTCCTCCTCCTCATGGTCCCCTTTTTATATCCAAGCAAATAAGGCTGAAGACTGGCTCTACACCTCCGAAGAGCCCCTTCAAGTCCGGCTCATTAAAGCCATTGCTAACGATAGAGGTCATCAGCCGCCCTCCCCGCGCCAATCAAAGGCGCGTGGGTATCGGCCATGGCGCGCTTTCCCATACCCTGCACGTCCACCACCTACCCGGCGCCATGCATGCAGCATATGTGGCGAAAAAGATGGGCGTGGTGGGAAACATGGAACGGCAGTTCCAAGATTGGAAAAGGCGCAGAGGGTAAATGAGCAGCGCCCCTGCGGTTTCCTCTTTTTTATGGGGAAGGCGCGGGCCGCCTCTTTACTATTCACCGCAGGATGACACAAGCGTGCTGCGGCCACTCCACGCACGACCCCCACGTCACGCACTCAATGCGGATTGTGGGGAAGGGCAACTCACGAAGGAGTTACCACAGTTAAAACTCTGCCACGCATGCCCGCGCACCGTTCTGGGCCTGGCCCAACAACGCTTGCGCTTGTGTGTGGCCCAGGCACGGGGGCTCCTGCCGGTGTACAAAAGTAGGGGCCTTTTCTGTACCCCTTTACTCGTGCACGGGCAGTCGTAGCCACGCTTGCGGCCGGGCTTGGCGGGGCAGAGGAAGGGAAGGTACAAGGCTGCCGAGGCAGCACTCAAGCCAGAAGCATGAAGAGCAAAGGGGCAAGGTGGATTCCCCCGGCAAGACCCTTGCCAGGGCGACTTGTGTCGGTGTCAAACCGGCGGATCTCGGGTAGGGGGTCCCGAACTGTGCGTCTAAGGCGGATGGTAACAGGAGACAGGGGACACAATGTTTACCCAGGTTCGGGCCCTCTCGATGGAGGTAATACCCTACTTCCTGCTTGATTGATCTTGATGATATGAGTATTACAAGAGTTGATCTACCACGAGATCATAGAGGCTAAACCCTAGAAGCTAGCCTATGGTATGATTGTTGTTGTCCTACGGACTAAACCCTCCGGTTTATATAGACACCGGAGAGGGCTAGGGTTACACAGAGTCAGTTACAAGGGAGGAGATCTACATATCCGTATCGCCAAGCTTGCCTTCCATGCCAAGGAGAGTCCCATCCGGACATGGGACGAAGTCTTCAATCTTGTATCTTCATAGTCCAATAGTCCGGCTGTCCGAGGACCCCCTATCCAGGACTCCCTCAGTAGCCCCTAAACCAGGCTTCAATGACGATGAGTCCGGCGCTCAGATTTGTCTTCGGCATTGCAAGGCGGGTTCTTCCTCCGAATACTCCACAAAAGATCTTGAACACAAGGTTAGTGTCCGGCTCTGCAAAACAAGTTCCACATACCACCGTAGAGAGAATAATATTTCCACAAATCTAATCTGCTGACATGCTTGGCAGCATGACATCATACCACGGCCCGGTCCTTATTCGAACCGTTTTTCTCAACCAGCTACTGCACATATTGCGAGGCGGTTTTCTTGGCACGTCTTGTCGAAGCAGAGATCATGTCCCCTTATCACGGGATTCTCATCAATACGGATGTGGGTAACCCAACCGCGCCATCAATTACGGCGCTTGGGGAATAAGCGAGTTTTACTAGGCAGGTGGGGAGGCGTATAGTTTCCTCCGCTATAAAGGGACAAGGATTCCTCTTTTTACCCACGCATTCTTCCTCCTTGCTCATCCATTCTTGTGCACTCGAGCTCCAGCACCCAAGTTCGCGTTTTTTCCCTCAAACCACTCCAAGCATGTCCGGAGCGGGAGGCAAGTGGATGGTCTCCTCCGTCACGGAGGAGAACATCACAAAGCTACAGGGAGCCGGATATCTGGCCGCGGACATCGCACACCGGCTGCCAGATGCGGGGCAGATCATCCCTACGCCCGAACCCCATGAGAGGGTGGTTTTCCTCACCCACTTTGTCCGCGGACTGGGATTTCCCCTTCACCCGTTTGTCCGCGGGCTCATGTTCTACTACGGGCTGGATTTTCACGATCTGGCCCCCAATTTCATCCTCAACATCTCGGCGTTTATCGTCGTGTGCGAGGCCTTCCTCCGCATCAGGCCCCACTTCGGCCTGTGGCTGAAGACCTTCAATGTTAAACCGAAGGTGGTGGTCAGCCAGCAAGCGGAGTGCGGAGGCGCCATGGTGGGCAAAATGCCTAATGTCACCTGGCTCAAAGGCTCCTATGTGGAGACCATAAAGGGGTGGCAATCGGGGTGGTTCTACATCACCGAGCCGCGCGACACCAACTGGGTGGCGGCCCCCGAATTCCGATCCGGAATCCCCACGCGGCTCACCTCCTGGAAGGAGAAGGGCCTGTCCTGGGGTTCATCGGTGGAGCTGACCGGACTCCAGAAATGCATCAGAAACATGATGAGCAAGAAAATCAAGCTTGTCAACGTGGTCCAGGTCATGCTCTTCCTCCGGATCCTCCCGTATCAACGACGGGCATTCAATTTGTGGGAGTTTGACCCGGCCGAGCACCAGACGCTGCGAGAGCTCTTTGACACGACGCACAAGGACATCTGGAAGGTGCTGTTCAAGGGCGCCGAGGTACCTCCTCCCCTTACCAAGGACCGCGGACTCAGCGCAAAGCGCCATGCCAATCCCGTAAGTTTTTTATATCTCACAGGATGTTTATTTTCCCCAGTTTAATCATGTGCGGGATCTAAGCCTCCATGCCATTAACAGGACTGGGTAGAGACAGCAGAGCAGATCGATTGCCCAGCCCCCCTGCCTGAGGATCCAGCAAATTCTCTCCTAACGGAGATGCTGGTTCCGGCGCCTTATGAGGTGCCGGTGAATAAGGCCAAGAAGAAGGCCACGGGGACCCGGAAGGGTCTCCGGCGCAAGGTTATACCGGACTCATCGTCCGAAAACTCCGAGGCACACTCCTCCCACGAAAACGAGGAGGAGGAAGAGGAAAGTTCTCCCCCCCCCCCCCCCCGCCGGGGGAGACAAGAAAAGGAAGGCCGCCCCATCCGGGGAGGCCGAAGGGTCCAAGCAGGGAAGGACCCTCCTTCCGGACTGCTCCACGATGGCCGCCTACAGCGACGACGAGTGGTTGCCCAGGGACAAGCCCCTGGCGAAGTCGTAAGTATCCGGATACCATAGCAATTCATGGTATGTTTTATTGCACTGCTTCTCATCACGCCGAACATGATTATGCAGTCCGTCCCGATCCCATATCGACGTATCTTCGTCGGATGGTTCTTTGGACCCTTCGGATATGAATAGCGATTCACTTCCGGCCGCCTCCACCCCTCGCCCTACGTACAACGTCGAGGTGTTGTCTCAAAGGGCACCGAGCCGAGGGGAGGTAGTCCTGGAGGCGCCTCGAGGCGACATTCCGGACCCTGGGCGCAAAGGGAGCAAGACTCCCATGGGCTTCGAATTCGGCCTCCAGCCGAACACCGCGCCGGAACCTCCAGTGGTTCCGGACTCTGTCAGGCGACCCCCCGTTAAGAGGGGCGGGCCGCCCGTGCCGGTGGCCTCTGTCCATCCAGAGGCACCGGACAACTTGCTGGAAGCGCTTCGCGGCGCTTCCATCGATGAAGAGCACCGCACTATCATGAGTGCGGTGATCGAGAAGGTTCAGTCCACCAAAAGCGGACTAACTGAAGCTTGTGCCAGCCTCCTAACAGGCTTTCAGGTAAGTAATCAAATTATAGGAAAATATTACCGCATAGACAGTAGCCCCTGATGCTCTGTTTGGCGTTCGTGAAGAAAGTCCGAATAGAGGATCAAATAATGACTCAGGAGTCTAATCCGAATATGTCTATGTGCATATGCAGGCTTCACTGTTGGCCGCTGCCGCACATACTGCGGAGGTCGCTGCACTAAAGCAGGACCTTGAGCGGTCCAAGGAAGAGCTCGGCCTTACCAAGAGGCAGCTCGAAGAGAACAAAGGTAAGCGATACCCTGTCTATATATTAAAAAGAAATTTGGTTGTAAAATAATAGGATCATCATGAATTTGCCAGGGGCCACGAACGAAGTGGCGACCCTGAAGAAGGCGCTGTCCGAGGCCGAAGACAAAGCGGCCAAGGAGCGCATCGAGCGAGAAAAGCAAGAAGCCCGTGTAGGCGAGGTGCAGCAAGAGCTCCAGGCTCTCGCCAAGAAACATGAGTCTTTGGAGCTTGACTCTAAGACGCGAGAGTCCGAGCTTGCGAAGGCCCTCGAAAGCGCACAAAACACCAAGGCTGAAGCCCACAAGGCCCTCCAGGAGATTGAGGCGGTTAAGAAGATAGCAGCGGGTAAGGCATTCATTATGCAAAACAAGCATGTGAAGGAAAGTTTCCTTTTACTTACCCGAGTTCGAGGCTCTCCAGGAGCGTTCGCGGATCTTCCCCGCAGTGTGTTGGATGCCGTAGAGTTTTACCGGGCTGAGGAGGGGAGCTCGACGAAGAAGTTGTTCTGGTCTCAGTATACTGGGACCGAACACCCAATGCCCTTGAGCGACCAGCTGAAGCAACTGGTCGAGCTCCACAAGGCGGCCGAACAGGCCATGAAAGGTCTTATAGTCCGAATGTGGCCTGGCGATCCCCTGCCTGACAGCTACTTCGGTCTGGTGAGGCGGCTTGTGAATGCCTGCCCACGGCTTGAAGTCATAAAGCGGTCTGTCTGCATCGAGGGTGCGCGCAGGGCTTTTGCCCGGGCGAAGGTGGACTGGGCGAAGCTGGACGCCGTAAAGCTGGTGAAGGAGGGGCCGCCGGAGGGTAAGGAGCATCGCCACCCCGAAATGTATTATGATAGTGTCCTGAAGGCTTCCCGCCTTGTGGCGGAGGAATGTGCTAAAGATGTAATATTTGAATGAACGTACTCATGTGATCCTGTAATGTGAAACGAGTTCATTTGCGCTATGCAATGCTTGTTAATTTAAAATATTACCTTCTGTGCGGCCGTTTATGAAATCTGAGGGTTGGCCAGTCGTCGGCTTCTGCCCCCAGGTAACTAGTACTGGGGTGTTCGGGATAAACCTGAACACTCTTTATCCCAATTTTGGGTCCTTCAAGGGAGGTGTTCAGCACAACGAACCAGGCAATCAGACTATAAGGCTTTATCACTCTCACTTAGCCATAGAAGTCTACAATTTTAAATTTTGGCGAAGCCCCTAGTATTCGGAAGGCCGAATTTGGGGCGCTATATACGCCTAAGCCGGGCAAGGCCGACTCCTCGTCCGAAGCGAAAAAAGACTTTAGGGACTTGAGACCTCTCGAACAGCGACCAGCTCTCGCCTTATCATGACAGTCAGTTTTCGGCTTTCTCTACTGAGGTGCTCGTTCGGAAGAACCGGGACACAATCGCAGTAGTTCTCCCGGCACTACCTTAGCCGATATTGTGGAACATAAGGTACCAAAACATGGGAGCCGGGCAAACCCAACTATTGACCCAAGACATGATTCGGAGCTGATGCATATAATGCTATAAGTTCGGGGTGCCGCACTGTCGAAAGTGTTCGGACTCCTCACGCCGTATTATGGGGTATACTAAAGCCCCTGGCGTACTGGTCATACCAGAATGTACGGGTGCAAGTTGTCGTAAATAAACAGACAAGAAAAAGGAAGGATAATGCAATAATAGACTAATGCTATGCAATGTTATTTAAATAATACGTCGAAGCGTACTGATACAAGTAGTGCAATAAGCAAAAAATAGGACTATTTGACATGTCATATCCAAGGGCAAGCTGCGTATGGGTATTAAAAACGGGTATGTCGATTGTTATTACAGACCACCTGGGGATTCCCTTGTACGTCTTAGCTTCTTGCCTCTTCGGTTGTTCCTTCCCGTAATGTGTCCAGCAATCATACTGCCGGAAAGGGCTTCCAGAGAGTAAGGTCCCGAAAGAGATAAAATGATAAAGGCATGCAGCCCCTGGGGCGGTTGAGCCGCATTGTGGGACATGCCCTGGTCGTGCCCCCGCCCATGCCCATGGCATTTTCAGTGTGTAATTATGTACGCGCGGCATGGATTTCGTCGCTTGACTGGGACTAGGACGGAGGCCGAATTGCTAGGCGAGCTCTGAATGTGCCAGGCGATCCTGTTGCAGGTTACTCTGGACTCGCTTGAAGTCCGGGGACTTTATCGCCGAATTGGCGGTTTGCCTTAAAAGGCTGCTTTGTGCTTCTGCTGCGAGGGCCGCGGTGTGGTCCTCCGTGCGGAGCGAGCGTTCTGTGTTTCCGTTGACTATTATAACCCCCTAGGTCCTGGCATCTTGAGCTTGAGGTATGCATAATGCGGTACCGCATTGAATCTTGCAAATGCGGTTCGCCCGAGCAGTGCGTGATAGCCACTGCGGAACGGGACGATATCGAAGATTAACTCCTCGCTTCGGAAGTTGCCCGGAGATCCGAAGACCACTTCTAGTGTGATTGAGCCCGTGCAATGGGCCTCTACACCTGGGATGACGCCTTTAAAGGTGGTTTTGGTGGGTTTGATCCTCGAGGGGTCTATACCCATTTTGCGCATTGTATCCTGATAGAGCAGGTTCAGGCTGCTGTCGCCGTCCATAAGGACTCGAGTGAGGTGAAATCCGTCAATGATGGGGTCTAGGACCAATGCGGCAGATCCGCCACGACGGATACTAGTGGGGTGGTCCCTGCGATCGAAGGTGATCGGACAAGAGGACCATGGGTTGAACTTTGGGGCGACAGGCTCCATCGCATAGATGTCCCTTAGTGCACGCTTCCGTTCCCTCTTTGGAATGTGGGTTGCATATATCATGTTCACCGTCTTCACTTGTGGGGGGAACCTCTTCTGTCCTCCCCTGTTCGGCGGCCGGGGCTCATCCTCGTCATCGCTACGGAGCCCCTTGTCCTTGTTTTCGGCATTCAACTTGCCGGCCTGCTTGAACACCCAGCATTCTCTGTTGGTGTGATTGGCTGGCTTATCGGGGGTGCCGTGGATTTGACACGAGCGATCGAGTATGCGGTCCAAACTGGACAGGCCCGGAGTACTTCTTTTGAATTGGTTTTTTTGCTGACCGGGTTTAGAGCCAATGAATCTGGCATTGACTGCCGTATCTTCGGTGTTATCGCCGTTGTTGCGGCGCTTATGTCGGTTACGACGTGGTCTGCCGTTATTATCTTTGGTATCTGAAGTGCCATGACTTCTTGATGTGTTGTTGCTGCGAGCCAGCCAGCTGTCTTCGCCCGCACAAAAGCGGGTCATGAGCGTCGTGAGGGCTGCCATAGACTTCGGCTTCTCCTGGCCGAGGTGCCAGGCGAGCCACTCGTCACGGATGTTATGCTTGAATGCTGCTAAGGCCTCTGCATCCGGGCAGTCGACAATTTGGTTTTTCTTAGTTAGGAACCTGGTCCAGAATTTCCTGGTCGATTCCCCTGGCTGCTGAATTATATGGCTCAAGTCATCAGCATCTGGTGGCCGCGCATAAGTACCCTGGAAGTTGTCAAGGAATGCATCTTCCAAATCCTCCCAACTGCCAATGGAGTCTGCTGGCAAGCTATTCAGCCAATGCCGAGCTGGTCCTTTGAGTTTTAGTGGGAGGTATTTGATGGCATGTAGATCATCACCGCGAGCCATGTGGATGTGGAGGAGGAAGTCCTCGATCCATACCGTGGGGTCTGTTGTACCATCATATGATTCAATATTTACGGGTTTAAAACCCTCTAGGAATTCGTGATCCATTACTTCGTTAGTGAAGCATAGGGCGTGTGCGGCGCCTCTGTGCCGGGCTCTATCACGATGCAGTTCATACGAGTCTTGTCTACTGTATTCGGCCCGGCCGGATTTGCTTTTGGTATATCCGAGGTGACAATCATCGTCTCGCGTTGGGGCGCGACCCCGTGATCCGTAGATCGATCTTGTATGCCCTGCTTTGTTTTCCAATATGTCTCGTAGGTCCCGCGTGTTGCCCCGCGCCTTGGTGTTTTTGGTTGAACGGCGGCGGGGTGCGGTCTGGACTTTGGGCTGATATGCCTCTCTATCTCAGCCACGAGGTGGCCGATCAGCCGCATCATACACTGGTGATTTAGGTTTCAATGCTTCCTCCTCGAGGTGAGGTAGCAACCTGCGCTTCGGATAACTCTTGGTTGGGCGCTCGAGTTCATATTCCTCGGCCGCAAGGACTTCGGTCCATCTGTCTGCTAGCAAATCTTGATCAGCTCGAAGCTGTTGTTGCTTTTTCTTCAGGCTATTTGTTATGGCTATAAGCCGGCGCTTGAAGCGCTCCTGCTCGATGGGATCCTCAGGCACGATAAATTCTTCGTCACCGAGGCTCACCTCGTCTTCGGAGAGAGGCATGTAATTGTCACCCTCTGTTTCTCCATCTGCTGCCTGTTCTGGAGGGCTAGCTTGTTCATCCTCCCGCTCTAAATCTGGCTGGAGGGGATTGTCGTCGTCTTCGGCACTATCCGGAGTGTTATTGTCTCTTGTGCCGGTATCACTACTTTTGCTATGGCGGGACTTAGAGCGGCGCCGCTGACGTCGATGCTTGGGTTGCTTCTTGGAGGGGTCATCCTCTGCTGTCTTATCACCATCGCCTTCTTTGGGGGTATCCACCATGTATATATCATATGATGAGGTGGCGGTCCAGCGCCCTGTGGGCGGTGGTTCCTGTTTGTCTCCTGCATCGTCGTCCATACCGTCGATGTCTTCGGAGTCGAAGTCGAGCATGTCGGTTAA
Organism: Aegilops tauschii subsp. strangulata; assembly: GCF_002575655.3. Classification (NCBI taxonomy): domain Eukaryota; kingdom Viridiplantae; phylum Streptophyta; class Magnoliopsida; order Poales; family Poaceae; genus Aegilops; species Aegilops tauschii. Next base: position 382,509,028 of record NC_053037.3, on the reverse strand, counting down.
ATCATCGACGGTGGCTACTAAGTGGGTGGTGGGTGGGGAGCGAATTTCTTCGTCGTCCGCATCCCATTCTAGCCGGACATAGTTCGGCCAAGGTTCTCCTGACAAGGAGAGAGACCTTAACGAATTTAGCACATCGCCAAAAGGCAAGTGCTGAAAGATATCCATGGAGGTAAACTCCATGATCGGTGCCCAATCAGATTCGATAGGCACGGACGCAGGCGGCTCGGAGCCCGTGGCCGGGGAAGAATCCAATGGTTCGGCAACACGGCTCTCATAAGGGGTGAAGTCAGTATTTGGCTCTATCGCCACTGAGAGTGCGGCCTCCATGGCGGGGTCTATCCACCCGTCCTCGGATGGCGCAATTTGTTCTGTATTGAGGGCCGGAGTAGTTGCAGGTGTGATCTCCCGAACACTGTCCGACGACAGAATTACGTCATGCTCGTCGTGATTGTGCGGCGCACCCAACATGGGCTCGAATCCGTCGAAGATCAAGTCTCTGCGGATGTCGGCAGTATAGTTCAAGTTTCCAACCCTGACCTGATGGCCAGGGGCGTAGCTCTCAATCTGCTCCAGATGGCCAAGCGAGTTGGCCCGCAGTGCGAAGCCGCCGAATACGAAGATCTGTCCGGGGAGGAAAACCTCACCTTGGATCGCATCGTTGCCGATGATCGAAGGAGCCATCAAGCCTTACGGTGACAGCACAGTGGAACTCTCAATGAAAGCACCAATGTCGGTGTCAAAACCGGCGGATCTCGGGTAGGGGGTCCCAAACTATGCGTCTAAGGCAGATGGTAACAGGAGACAGGGGACACAATGTTTACCCAGGTTCGGGCCCTCTCGATGGAGGTAATACCCTACTTCCTGCTTGATTGATCTTGATGATATGAGTATTACAAGAGTTGATCTACCACGAGATCATAGAGGCTAAACCCTAGAAGCTAGCCTATGGTATGATTGTTGTTGTCCTACGGACTAAACCCTCCGGTTTATATAGCCACCGGAGGGGGCTAGGGTTACACAGAGTCGGTTACAAGGGAGGAGATCTACATATCCGTATCGCCAAGCTTGCCTTCCACGCCAAGGAGAGTCCCATCCAGACACGGGACGAAGTCTTCAATCTTGTATCTTCATAGTCCAACAGTCCGGCCAAAGGATATAGTCCGGCTGTCCGAGGACCCCCTAATCCAGGACTCCCTCAACTTGCCCAACACCAGCAAGGCCGCCACCCTTGAGCCTGGGAGTCCTGACACCATCGACAAACATCAAGACCAAGGCTCGACGACACCTGCGTGATGGGATGCAGATCTTTGTGAAGACCAAAGGCCTGCAAATCTAGATGGGAACTAGAAGACGAAGACCCCCGGCAAGATCTTGTCGGGGACGACCGTAGACCCTCGGCAAGACCCTTGCTAGGGATGCTCGCAAGCCCCCGGCAAGACCCTTGCCGGGGACGCCCACGAGATCCCGACAAGGCCCTTGCCGGGGGCGTCTGCGGGGCCGAGGCCAGGCCCGCATTTGCCAGAGTTTTGCTGCCCCGCGCCCGTTTCGACATGGCGAGCGCCTGCATGGCAGCATGCAGCTTCTAGGCCAACTGGCCAAGCACCTGCGTGATGGCATGCAGATCTTCGTGAAGACCCTGCCACCACACCAACACAGCAGCCAGCCAGCGTGGCACTGCATGCCTCGTCAGCTTGGACATGCGTCGAAGCAAGGCGAGGCGGCGACGGACGGGACGAGCTTCGTTGCCGTCCCCGATAAAGCAAGAGGACACGTAGGTGGCGCATTAAATGCATTTGTCCCACGATGTCAGGGATAGACTGGTACACTGTGGATGCTTTCCACCTCCCATGTGCCACTGTGGCGACCCCTTTGACATATAAAAGGAGGCCCGAGGCGTACTGAGGAAGGATTCATACTTTTTGGACTACGCATGCACCGCAACTAGTTCAAGAGCTCAAGAACACCAAATATACACCAAAGCAGGATTAGGGTATTACGCATCGTTTGCGGCCCGATCCTGGGTAAAAATCCTCTTGCGTTGATCTTCTAGACCCGCTCTTTGCGCAGCTCCATGCCCCGCCAACCGTAGAAGGGACTCCCGGAGGGATCCCATAGGTGTCGCTCCTGAGCCCCGACATATTCCGACGCTCTAACAAATATAAGTGAATCAAAAGAGCATTCTACAAATGGCGGGTTTCTATGCATAGAGAAATGATGTCTACTACTCAACCTTCTTCTTGTAGAGGTTGTTGGGCCTCCAAGTGCAGAGGTTTGTAGGACAGTAGCAAATTTCCCTCAAGCGGATGACCTAAGGTTTATCAATCCGTGGGAGGCACAGGATGAAGATGGTCTCTCTCAAGCAACCCTGCAACCAAATAACAAAAAGTCTCTTGTGTCCCCAACACACCCAATACAATGGTAATTGTATAGGTGCACTAGTTCGGCGAAGAGATGGTGATACAAGTGCAATATGGATGGTAGATATAGGTTTTTGTAAACTAAAAATATAAAAACAGCAAGGTAACTAATGATAAAAGTGAGCACAAACGGAATTGCAATGCGTTGAAACAAGGCCTAAGGTTCATACTTTCACTAGTGCAAGTTCTCTCAACAATAATAACATAGTTGGATCATATAACTATCCCTCAACATGCAACAAAGAGTCACTCCAAAGTCACTAATAGCGGAGAACAAACGAAGAGATTATGGTAGGGTACGAAACCACCTCAAAGTTATCCTTTCTGATCGATCTATTCAAGAGTCCGTAGTAAAATAACACGAAGCTATTCTTTCCGTTCGATCTATCCTAGAGTTCGTACTAGAATAACACCTTAAGACACTAATCAATCAAAACCCTAATGTCACCTAGATACTCCAGTGTCACCTCAAGTATCCGTGGGTATGATTATACGATATGCATCACACAATCTCAGATTCATCTATTCAACCAACACAAAGAACTTCAAAGAGTGCCCCAAAGTTTCTACCGGAGAGTCAAGACGAAAACGTGTGCCAACCCCTATGCATAAGTTCACAAGGTCATTGAACCCGCAAGTTGATCACCAAAACATACATCAAGTAGATCACGTGAATATCCCATTGTCACCACATATAAGCACATGCAAGACATACATCAAGTGTTCTCAAATCCTTAAAGACTCAATCCGATAAGATAACTTCGAAGGGAAAACTCAATCCATTACAAGAGAGTAGAGGGGGAGAAACATCATAAGATCCAACTATAATAGCAAAGCTCGCGATACATCAAGATCGTGCCAAATCAAGAACACGAGAGAGAGAGAGAGATCAAACACATAGATACTGGTACATACCCTCAGCCCCGAGGGTGAACTACTCCCTCCTCGTCATGGAGAGCGCCGGGATGATCAAGATGGCCACCGGTGAGGGATCCCCCCTCCGGCAGGGTGTCGGAACAGGGTCCCGATTGGTTTTTGGTGGCTACAGAGGCTTGCGGCGGCGGAACTCCCGATCTAGGTTTCTTTCTGGAAGTTTGGGTACATATAAGAGGTGTTGGAGTCGGGAACAACTCAGGGGGGGTCCCCGAGGCGGCCACGAGATAGGGGGCGCGCCTAGGGGGGTAGGGCGCGCCCCCCACCCTCGTGGTGGCCTAGGGACTCCTCTGGTCCATCTCCGATACTCCGTGGGCTTCTTCTGGTCCAAAAATAATCTCCGTCAATTTTTAGGTCAATTGGACTCCGTTTGGTTTTCCTTTTCTGCGATACTCAAAAACAAGGAAAAAACAGAAACTGGCACTAGGCTCTAGGTTAATAGGTTAGTCCCAAAAATCATAGAAAATAGCATACAAATGCATATAAAACATCCTAGATGGATAATATAATAGCACGGAACAATCAAAATCATAGATACGTTGGAGACGTATCAGCATCCCCAATCTTAATTCCTGCTCGTCCTCGAGTAGGTAAATGATAAAAACAGATTTTTTGATGTGGAATGCTACCTAACATATTTATCAATGTAATCTTCATTATTGTGACAAGAATATTCAGATCCATAAGATTGAAAACAAAAGTTTAATATTGACATCAAAACAATAATACTTCAAGCATACTAACAAAGCAATCATGTCTTCTCAAAATAACATGGCCAAAGCAAGCTATCCCTACAAAATCATATAGTCTGGCTATGCTCTATCTTCATCACACAAAATATTTAAATCATGCACAACCCCGATGACAAGCCAAGCAATTGTTTCATACTTTTGATGTTCTCAAACTCTTTCAATCTTCACGCAATACATGAGCGTGAGCCATGGACATAACACTATAGGTGGAATAGAATGGTGGTTGTGGAGAAGACAAAAAAGAGGAGATAGTCTCACATCAACTAGGCATATCAACGGGCTATGGAGATGCCCATCAATAGATATCAATGTGAGTGAGTAGGGATTGCCATGCAACGGATGCACTAGAGCTAAAAGTGTATGAAAGCTCAAAAAGAAACTAAGTGGGTGTGCATCCAACTCGCTTGCTCATGAAGACCTATGGCATTTTGAGGAAGCCCATCATTGGAATATACAAGCCAAGTTCTATAATGAAAGATTCCCACTAGTATATGAAAGTGACAACATAGGAGACTCTCTATCATGAAGATCATGGTGCTATTTTGAAGCACAAGTGTGGTAAAAGGATATTAGCATTGCCCCTTCTCTCTTTTTCTCTCATTTTTTGTTTTTTTTTTTGTTTTTTTGGGCCTTCTCTTTTTTTATGGCCTCTTTTTTCTCTTTTTTTTAATTTTTCGTCTGGAGTCTCATCCCGATTTATGGGGGGAATCATAGTCTCCATCATCCTTTCCTCACTGGGACAATGCTCTAATAATGATGATCATCACACTTTTATTTACTTACAACTCAAGAATTACAACTCAATACTTAGAACAAAATATGACTCTATGTGAATGCCTCTGGCGGTGTACCGGGATGTGCAATGAATCAAGAGTGACATGTATGAAAGAATTATGAAGGTGGCTTTTCCACAAATACGATGTCAACTACATGATCATGCAAAGCAATATGACAATGATGGAGCGTCATAATAAACGGAATGGTGGAAAGTTGCATGGCAATATATCTCAGAATGGCTATGGAAATGCCATAATAGGTAGGTATGGTGGCTGTTTTGAGGAAGGTATATGGTGGGTGTATGGTACCGGCGAAAGTTGCGCGGTACTAGAGAGGCTAGCAATGGTGGAAGGGTGAGAGTGCGTATAATCCATGGACTCAACATTAGTCATAAAGAACTCACATACTTATTGCAAAAATCTATTAGTTATCGAAACAAAGTACTATGCGCATGCTCTTAGGGGGATAGATTGGTAGGAAAAGACCATCGCTCGTCCCCGACCGCCACTCATAAGGAGGACAATCAATAAATAAATCATGCTCCGACTTCATCACATAACGGTTCACCATAGCATGCTACGGGAATCACAAACTTTAACACAAGTATCTCTCAAATTCACAACTACTCCACTAGCATGACTCTAATATCACCATCTTCATATCTCAAAACAATCATAAGGAATCAAACTTCTCATAGTATTCAATGCACTTTATATGAAAGTTTTTATTATATCCCTCTTGGATGCCCATCATATTAGGACTAAATTCATAACCAAAGAAAATTACCATGCTGTTTAAGACTCAAAATAATATAAGTGAAGAATGAGAGTTCAATAATTTCTTATAAAATAAAACCACCACCGTGCTCTAAAAAGATATAAGTGAAGCACTGGAGCAAATGCCAAACTACTCCAAAAGATATAAGTGAAGATCAATGAGTAGTTGAATAATTATGTAACTATGTGAAGACTCTCTAACATTTAAGAATTTCAGATCTTTGTACTTTATTCAAACATCAAGCAAAACAAAAGAAAATAAAATGACGCTCCAAGCAAAACACATATCATGTGGTGAATAAAAATATAGCTCCAAGTAAAGTTACCGATGAACGCAGACGAAAGAGGGGATGCCATCTGGGGCATCCCCAAGCTTAGGCTCTTGATTTTCCTTGAATATTACCTTGGGGTGCCTTGGGCATCACCAATCTTAGGCTCTTGCCACTCCTTATTCCATAGTCTATCGAATCCTTACCCAAAACTTGAAAACTTCACAACACAAAACTTAACAGAAAACTCGTAAGCTCCGTTAGTATAAGAAAATAAAACCACCACTTAGGTACTGTTGTGAACTCATTCTAAATTAATATTGGTGTAATATCTACTGTATTCCAACTAATCTATGGTTCATACCCTCCGATACTACTCATAGATTCATCAAAATAAGCAAACAACACAATGAAAACAGAATCTGTCAAAAACAGAACAGTCTGTAGTAATCTGTATCATTCGAATACTTCTGTAAATCCAAAAATTCTGAAATAAATTGGTGGACCTGAGGAATTTTTCTATTAATCATCTTCAAAAAGAATCAACCTAAAATCACTCTCCAGTAAAAAATGGCAGCTAATCTCGTGAGCGCAAAAGTTTCTGTTTTTTACAGCAGGATCGCAAAGACTTCACCCAAGTCTTCCCAAAGGTTCTACTTAGCACAAATACTAATTAAAACAATAAAACCACATCAAAACAGAGGCTAGATGAATTATTTATTACTAAACAGGGGCAAAAGGCAAATAACAAAAATAAAGTTGGGTTGCCTCCCAACAAGCGCTATCGTTTAACACCCCTAGCTAGGCATGATGATTTCAGTGATGCTCGCATAAAAGATAAGAATTGAAACATAAAGAGAGCATCATGAAGAATATGACTAGCACATTTAAGTCTAACCTACTTCCTATGCATAGGGATTTTGTGAGCAAACAACTTATGGGAATAATAATCAACTAGCATAGGAAAGCAAAACAAGCATAGCTTCAAGATTTTAAGCACATAAAGAGGAAACTTGATATTATTGCAATTCCTACACGCAAATATTCCTCCCTCATAATAATTTTGAGTAGCATCATGAATTAATTCGACAATATAACTATCACATAAAGCATTCTTTTCATGATGCACAAGCATATAAATTTTACTACTCTCCACATAAGCAAAATTCTTCTCATTCGGAATAGTGGGAGCAAACTCAACAAAATGACTATCATGTGAGGCATAATCCAATTGAAAATTAAAATCAAGATGACAAGTTTCATGGTTATCATTAATATTTATAGCATACATGTCATCACAATAATCATAATAGATAGCAACTTTGTTCTCATAATCAATTGGAACCTCTTCCGAAATAGTGGAATCATCACTAAATAAAGTCACGACCTCTCCAAATCCACTTTCATAATTATCACAATAAGATTCAACATCCTCCAAAATAGTGGGATCATTACTTCCTAAATTTGACACTCTTCCAAACCCACTTTCATCAATATAATCAACATAAATAGGAAGCATGCTATCATCATAATAAATTTGCTCATCAAAACATAGCATCTTCATCAAACATAGAATCCCCAAGCTTGTGGCTTTGCATATCATTAGCATCATGGGTATTCAAAGAATTCATACTAAAAACATTGCAATCATGCTCATCATTCACATATTTTATGCCAAGCATTCTAGGTAATTCTTCTTCTAGTACTTGAGCACAATTTTCCTTCCCATCATTTTCATGAAAGACATTAAAAAGATGAAGCATATGAGGCAACCTTAATTCCATTTTTTTGTAGTTTTCATTTATAAACTAAACTATTGATAAAACAAGAAACTAAAAGATTCGATTGCAAGATCTAAAGATATACCTTCAAGCACTGACCTCCCCGGCAACGGCGCCAGAAACTGCTTGATGTCTACTACTCAACCTTCTTTTTGTAGACATTGTTGGGCCTCCAAGTGCAGAGGTTTGTAGGATAGTAGCAAATTTCCCTCAAGTGGATGACCTAAGGTTTACCAATCTGTGGGAGGCGTAGGATGAAGATGGTCTCTCTCAAGCAACCCTGCAACCAAATAACAAAAACTCTCTTGTGTCCCCAACACACCCAATACAATGGTAAATTGTATAGGTGCACTAGTTCGGCGAAGAGATGGTGATACAAGTGCAATATGGATGGTAGATATAGATTTTTGTAAACTGAATATATAAAAACAGCAAGGTAACTAATGATAAAAGTGAGCACAAATGGTATTGCAATGCGTTGAAACAAGGCCTAAGGTTCATACTTTCACTAGTGCAAGTTCTCTCAACAATAATAACATAGTTGGATCATATAACTATCCCTCAACATGCAACAAAGAGTCACTCCAAAGTCACTAATAGCAGAGAACAAACGAAGAGATTATGGTAGGGTACGAAACCACCTCAAAGTTATCCTTTCTGATCGATCTATTCAAGAGTCCGTAGTAAAATAACACGAAGCTATTCTTTCCGTTCGATCTATCCTAGAGTCCGTAGTAAAATAACATGAAGCTATTCTTTCCGTTCGATCTATCCTAGAGTTCGTACTAGAATAACACCTTAAGACACAAATCAATCAAAACCCTAATGTCACCTCGATACTCCAATGTCACCTCAAGTATCCGTGGGTATGATTATACGATATGCATCACACAATCTCAGATTCATCTATATAACCAACACAAAGAACTTCAAAGAGTGCCCCAAATTTTCTACCGGAGAGACAAGACGAAAACGCGTGCCAACCGCTATGCATAAGTTCACAAGGTCAATGAACCCGCAAGTTGATCACCAAAACATACATCAAGTAGATCACGTGAATATCCCATTGTCACCACAGATAAGCACATGCAAGAGATACATCAAGTGTTCTCAAATCCTTAAAGACTCAATCCGATAAGATAACTTCGAAGGGAAAACTCAATCCATTACAAGAGAGTAGAGGGGGAGAAACATCATAGGATCCAACTATAATAGCAAAGCTCGCGATACATCAAGATCGTGCCAAATCAAGAACACGAGAGAGAGAGAGATCAAACACATAGCTACTGGTACATACCCTCAGCCCCGAGGGTGAACTACTCCCTCCTCGTCATGGAGAGCGCCGGGATGATGAAGATGGCCACCGGTGAGGGATCCCCCCTCCGGCAGGGTGCCGGAACAGGGTCCTGATTGGTTTTTGGTGGCTACAGAGGCTTGCGGCGGTGGAACTCCCGATCTAGGTTTCTTTCTGGAAGTTTGGGTATATATAAGAGGTGTTGGAGTCGGGAACAACTCAGCGGGGTCCCCGAGGCGGCCACGAGATAGGGGGTGCCCCCCACCCTCGTGGTGGCCTCGGGACTCCTCTAGTCCATCACCGAAACTCCGTGGGCTTCTTCTGGTCCAAAAATAATCTCCGTCAATTTTCAGGTCAATTGGACTCCGTTTGGTTTTCCTTTTCTGCGATACTCAAAAACAAGGAAAAAACCGAAACTGGCACTTGGCTCTAGGTTAATAGGTTAGTCCCAAAAATCATATAAAATAGCATATAGAACATCCTAGATGGATAATATAATAGCATGGAACAATCAAAAATTATAGATACGTTGGAGACGTATCAAGAAACAGGCAATCCAAACTTCAAATGATATAAGCGAAGCACATGAAGCATTTTATAAAGCCATACTCAAAAGATATAAGTGAAGTGCATGAAGCATTCTATAAATCAACCAAGGACTATCTCATACCAGCATGGTGCATTATTAAAAGAAAAATAAAAAGCACACGACGCTCCAAGATTTACGCATATCATGTGACGAATAAAAATATAGCTCCAAGTAAAATTACCGATAATCGTTAGAAGAAAGAGGGGATGCCTTTCGGGGCATCCCCAAGCTTAGTTGCTTGGGAGTCCTTGAATATTACCTTGGGGTGTCCCGAGCTTAGGCTCTGGCCACTCCTTATTCCTTCATCCATCGTGATCTCACCCAAAACTTGAAAACTTCGATCACACAAAAGTTAACAAAACCCTCGTGAGATCCGTTAGTATAATAAAACAAATCACCACTTTAAGTACTGTTGCAAACCCATTCATATTTTGTTTTTGCATTGTATCTGCTTTATTATAACTTCTCCATGGATTATACCACCGATAAAATCGATAGTTTCATCAAAACTAACTAAACAATGCATCAAAAACAGAATATGTCTTAATCAGGACAATCTATAGTAATCTAAAAATTCACCATACTTCTGTAACTCCAAAAATTCTGAAAAGTTAGGAGAAGATAAAAAATTTCTATAGAAGTACTGTGTAAAAATTTCAGCAACTTTTGACATTCCAGTAAACAAATGTAAATTCACACGCTACAGCCAAAGTTTCTGTTTTTTCACTTCACATACCAAACAAGCAATCTAACCATCCTAAAGGAAAATCTTGGCACATTATTTTTATAGTAAAATGGATTTATACTAGGGGATAATTATTTTTGTTGAAAAGTTCTGTAATTGAGATTCACAAAGTTTCCATGGGCATGAACAAAGTTCAAGGACGTCCCCCACTTCAACGGTGTTCGTCTTTCTCACTTTCACTTTTCTTTTTGAAAAGTTTTAGCTTCCCCACTTTATTTTTTGTTTTTAAACTATATAAAAGCACTCAACAGAAATAAATGACTCTCTAAAACTTCTGGGTTGTCTCCCTGCAGTGCTTTCTTTAAAGTCATTAAGCTAAGCATATAGTGCTCAAGTAATGGATCCACCCGGATCCCAAGGTATATATAAACCAATTTTAATTAACAATGATTTGTGATTTAGTAGTGAGCACAAAGTAACATGTATCATGCAACAACAAAGTCTAACTCTCTTCCTATGCATCGGCATGTCATAAAAGAACAATTCATGCACATCAAGTAAAGGCCAATACGTCGCATAAACAGTTTCTTGCAATTTTATCGTATTGGAAACATACAGAGGTGGAGATGTAGTTCCTCTCTCACAATGATTGCAAATAGGAGCAGCAAGCACATGCATATTATATCTAAGAAAATCATCACGTGCAATAGTAGAACACAACCCATCAATATAATCCTTAATAAGCGCAAATTTCTCTGATATAGTGTAGTTGGGAGAATTCAAAAAGATAATAGGATTATCATGCGTGGGTGCAATAGCAACAATTTCATGTTTAACATAAGGAACTATAGCAAGTTCATCTCCATAAGCATAATTCCTATTGGCATCATGGCCACAAGCATAGCAAGCATCAAGTTCATCAAAAAGGGATATTTCAAAAGAATCCAAGGGATCATAGCAATTACTATAGCAATCATCCTTCGGTAAGCATGAAGGGAAATTAAACAATGTATGAGTTGAAGAGTTACTCTCATTAGAAGGTGGGCACGGGTAGCTAATCCGCTCTTCCTTCTTTTGTTCTTCGCTCTCCTCATCATCTTTTTCATCTAATGAGCTCACAGTGTCATCAATTTCTTATTCCATAGTTTTCTGCAAAATATTAGTCTCTTCTTGGACATCGGAGATTTTCTCAATAAATGCATCAATATCGGCATTGTATTCATAATTATCATAGCAATATTTAAGTATAGCAAAATAATCAGGCCTATAAACATCATCATCAAAAGCTTCATACTTTTCAAACAAAGATTCAATTTCATAAGCACCCTTAAAGCAACGAATTCTCCTATTCGTTCCACATCATAGTAATCATATATACCATTAGCATAAGAAGCCAAGGTTTCGTTATCATTAATTTTACATGAAAAGGGAAGGTGTAGAGCCTTCATCCTAGATCAACAAGTAAAATCATATCTCTAGCATAAATTCCAAGCATACCAATGCAACATATCAATTTGATCCCATATCCTTTTTGTGTCAAGAAATAATCCCTAAAATATTCACGTTGATCCAACGTGTCTCCCATTATCAAGTTGAACGGGGTTTTCTCAGGATTATCAAAGTAGTGTTCAATATTTTTCACGTAACGAGCATCGAGGGTTTTAGGAGGTTCCCCATCTCCATGAGTAGCAAGTACACCTACTTTTTTGGTATTTCGTGTTACATATCCATAACTGAAGATAGAGAACAACTTAGAACAGCAAATAAAATCTACTTAGTGATAAGCAAACAAGCACACACGAGAATATTCACCCCACGCTATTGCTCCCCGGCAACGGCGCCAGAAAAAGGTTTTGATAACCCACAAGTATAGGGGATCAGTTGTAGCCTCTTTCGATAAGTAAGAGTGTCGAACCCAACGAGGAGCTAAAGGTAGAACAAATATTCCCTCAAGTTCTATCGACCACCGATACAACTTTACGCACGCTTTACGTTCGCTTTACCTAGAACAAGTATGAAACTAGAAGTACTTTGTAGGTGTGATAGGATAGGTTTGCAAGATAATAAAGAGCATGTAAATAAAATCTAGGGGCTGTTTAGATAAAGAAATAACTAAGTTAGTTTTAGTAGAGAGCTTTTTGTCACAAGAAAGTTATTTGTCCCTAGGCAATCGATAACTAGACTGGTAATCATTATTGCAATTTTATATGAGGGAGAGGCATAAGCTAACATACTTTCTCTTCTTGGATCGTATGCACTTATGAATGGAACTCTAGCAAACATCCATAACTACTAAAGATCATTAAGGTAAAACCCAACCATAGCATCATAAGGTATCAAGTCCTCTTTACTCCCATACGCAAGCAACCTACTTACTCGGGTCTGTGCTTCTATCACTCACACCACCCACCATAAGCAAATCATGAACATATTGCAAACCCTACAGTGGGGATCCCTCACGCTTGCGCAACACGGAGAGCACCATAGGATAGCACCAATAATAAAACATGCAACTCAAACCAATCACGATCATCAATCAACCCATAGGACAATACAGATCTACTCAAACATCATAGGATAGCCATACATCATTGGGAAATAATATATAGCGTTGAGAACCATGTTGAAGTAGAGATTACCGCGGGGAGAATGCGCGTTACATTGCTGCATAGAGGGGGAGAGAGTTGGTGATGACGGCGGCGAAGTTGTTGGTGTAGATCGCCATCACGATGATGGCTCCAGCGGCGTTCTGGCACCACCGGGAGAGAGGGGGAGAGAGACCCCCTCCTTCTTATTCTTCCTTGACCTTCCCCCTAGATGGGAGAAGGGTTTCCCCTCTGGTCCATGGCCTCCATGGCAGGGGGGGTGAGAGCCCCTCCGAGATTGGATCTTTCTTTGTTCCTTCTGTTTCTGCGCTCCCGGTTTCTTGCCTTTCACCGTTCCTTAATTAAATTCCCGGAGATCCGTAACTCCGATTGGGCTGAAATTTTAACACGATTTTTATCTGGATATTAGCTTTCTTGCAACGAAAGAAGCACACTAACCGCCTTATGGAGTGGCCACAAGGGCCCAGGGCACGCCCTACCCCCTAGGAACGCCCCCTGCCTTGCCGGCGCCTCAGGCAGCGTCTCGCGTTGATTCCACTTCCCAAAATTCACATATATTCCAAAAAAAATCTCCGTAAGTTTTTATCCCGTTTGGACTCCATTTTATATGGATTTTCTGCGAAACAAAAAACATGCAACAAACAGGAACTGGCACAAGGCACTGGATCAATATGTTGGTCCAAGAAAATCATATAAATTGTTGCCAAAAGTATGTAAAAGTTGTAGAATATTGGCATGGAACAATCAAAAATTATAGATACGATGGAGACGTATCAGCAAGCTTTAAGCATGATCTCTTCGTCATGCTCCACTTGAACTTGCACACCGCAATCTTGATGACGATCGCCACTTGATGCCATCCTCCATGGGTTGCATAAGATATTCCTCTTGACGCAAGCCCATGGAAACATACCTAACCCTACATAGAAGTCTCACGTAGATCATGGGTTAGTACACAAAGCGTAATGGACAATGCTTACCATACCATGGGATCATTTGATCCCTCTCGGTACATCTTGTATGCTCTTTGTGTTGATCAACTTGATTCACTCTTTGACTTAGTCTTGATGAACCTTGTATCAAGTCTTCTTCATGACCGATCTTTGGATAATTCCTTGAATAGCACATTGGTCATCTCATAAACTCCTTGAAACCAACACATGGACTTCACGACATGCCTATGGACAAATCCTTCAAATATAACTCAAGGCAACCATGAGTCCATAGAGATTGTCATCAATTACCAAAACCAAACATGGGGGCACCACATGTTCTTTCAGTGATACATATGAGTATTGATTGGTATTACACGAAGGCATTCAACCATGATGTTACTTGCTTGTTACAAACTATTTCTTTGAATAAAGTTTATCTTGATTTCGCAACACTTTACATTATTTGATCAAGATTATGTTAGGTAACATGCAATATAGAAAGTTATCTTTGTTTTATCATCTATCTACTTGAGACGAGCAATAGTTAAGCTTGGGGATAGTGATACGTCTCAAATGTATCTATAATTTTTGATTTTTTTCTTGCTATTATCATACCACAATAACATATTTTGGCAAAAATTTATATTATTTTTATTTGTACTAACCTATTAATCTAGTGCCAAAGGCAGGTTCTTGTTTTATATTGTTTTTGGAAATATAGGCCAAAAATTCATGGAATCGGAACAAGCTGAATTTTTGTGATTTTTTTGGAATATATTAGATTTTTTGGCAAAGGAATCAACGTAAGCCGTTGCCCGAGGCCACCACATGGCCACCCGACACAGCCTAAGCCCTGGCCATGTGGGCCACATGTGCGAGGAGACCGTAAGTCGGTTGGTGATGTACTTTGGGTGCAAGAAAGCTAATTTATGAAAAAAAATCTTACTAAAAATCAGCCCGGTCGGAGTTATAGATCTTTGGATATTTAAGAAACGGTGCTCGAGTGCAGAAACAGTACAAAAACAGAAAGGAAAACAAATAGAAATAGAGGAGGAGAGATCCAATCTCGGAGGGGCTGTCACCCTCTGGAAGCAATGGAGGCCAAGGACACGAGGGGCAACCCTTCTCCCATCTAGGGGGAAGGCCAAGCAAGCAGAAGGACATGGGCCTCTCTCTCGCTCTCTTCCGGTGGCACCGGAGCGCCATTGGGAGAACCATCGTCACGATGATCATCTTCATCAACTTCGTCGTCATCATCAACATCGTTCCCCCTCTCTATGCATCGGTGTACTCTCTCTCACCCTGCGGTAATCTCTACTTGAACATGGTGTTTAATGTTATACATTATTATCCAATGTTGTGTTGCATCTCTACTATGCCTGAGTAGTTTCTTTTTTGTCCTATGAGTTAATTGTGATATGCTATGGTTGATATGACTTGTATGTTATTATGGTGATGTCCTATGGTGCCCGCGTTTCACGCACACGTGTGTGATTCACGCTGTAGGGTGTCGTAATATGTGATTGATTTGCTTATGGTGGGCTGCTGGAGTGACTGAAACCAAAACCCCAGTTCGTGAGTTGTTGCATATCGAATTAAAGTGGACCATAAAACTTAATGTTATGGCTGTATTTTACCTCGGTGAATTTTTGGTATTTGCGGATGCCTGCTAGAGTTCCAATCATAAGTACTTCCAGTCAATGGATTTTGCTACTTGTTAGCATAGGCCGCATAAAAAACTACAATAGAGGATTATCACTATCTTTTCATATCTAATTGCCTAGGGACAGTCCTTTTCTTTATTGTTCTTTCAAAACCCTTCACTTTATTATTCTTTTACTTAAACAATACCTAACTTTTATTTCGAACTTCTTTGTATTCTTGCAAAGCTATCTTTTCATTCCCGCAAAGTAGTTTTATTTCTTGTTCTACGTAAAGCAAACATCTGGTGTGCGTAGAGTTGTATCAGTGGTTGATAGATCTTGAGAGAATATTAATTCTACATTTAGCTCCTCATTGTGTTCAACACTCTTACTTATCAAAAAGGCTACAAATGATCTCCTATAGTTGCGGGTTATCAAACAACGGTCTTGTTTTTAGCATAAGGAAACACTTCTTGAAACTTTTGCTCACACTTCTTTTATCAGTTATAGTTTATTCTGAAAATACAAAAATATTACATATCACATTATCTTTTAATATCTTATACAACTAGCAAGGTTTACACCCTTGTTGGTATTGTTGGGGTACAGTTGATGCTTTATTTGTGTTGCAGAGCTTATAATCGGTGTAAGACCCTTGCCTCCATGGATTGATACCTTGCTTTCTCGCCGAGGGAAAGTTGTCACTTTCTACAAACCCTTGCACTTTAGGGTCTAACTGGTTGTTAGGCTATAGATTTAGCTACGAGCAAGAGCAGAGTAAAATCAGTGTTGCACCTCGACCGATGTTGCAAGGCAACACTCACTCTTGGTACTGCAGCTGGACTCTCACCGGTGTTGCACGGTGGTGATCGCAACAACACCATTGCGGCAAGCTAGAGTTGTACAACTAGTGGCTCGCCACCGGTAGTTGCAACACCCCTAATGCTACATGGGAGTCATCACAGTCGCAGCAATGCCGGTGTTGCGGGAGGCGTCCGCAGCTGCAAATTGGTGGAGATGCCGGTTTTGCCAGCGTCGTATTGCTTGCCGGTCTGATGTTGTGGAGACACCACCATGTTGCGAAGCAGTAGCGAGTTTTGGAGAAAGGTGTGGGTGCGGGATATGTAGGGGACTTGTCGGTTTAGATGATGCACATCTACGGTTGTCGAGGCGGCTAATAATTCTGGATGTTTTTCTTTGAAAACATGATGATAATTGTTGTATTATTTGTTGGATAATGTGTAGAAGATGAAAAAAAATCTCGAACACATCAGCCAATCTGACCAAACAAACGATTATGACTATCCATAGCCAGAGAAAAGATGCCCTTCACTAACCCACTATATCACTCAAATGAAAACTCAAACACACCATGTACATGTTAGGATGTGTACAATGATTAATCTTAGAAGCGCCACACAAGATAAATGATGGAAAAATGCATTTTCCCATCATTTATCTTGGTTTGATGGAAAAAATGCATTTGTCCGGCGCTGCATTTTTTCATCATAAATGATGGAATTTGTCCGGCGGCTGCATGCGGCTCGCGGAAGAGCCGCTCCGCCTCCTGCTGAGCGATGCGGATGGCAGCTGCGGCCACTGCTGACGTAGCCTTCAAAGCCGTGGCGGCAACCTTGCCGCGACCAGCGTTGGCGGAGCAGCCGCTAAGCAGCCACTCCTCGCCGATCTTGGCGAGTTCGCCGTCAAAACGGCAGTGGCGCCTGGCGGCTATCTCCGTGGTGGTGACGGGGTGGTCGAGCACTCACGCGACGACGAGGTCAGGGTCGCTGCGGACACATTCTGGCGCCACGTCGCTCTTGGCGAACATGGAGCGGCGGCCGACATTGCGCCGGTTGTACCTCGCTTGCTGCCTTGCCATGCACTCTGCCTCGAAAACGACGAACCTCGAGCCCGAGGCACCGCCGTAGCCATAACCGCCTCCTTCGAGGTAGTGGTGAAGGCGGCCCCGCGCCTTCGTGATAGCGGGTGGTAGATCCTCCTTGACGGCGCAACGGTGGAGGCATGGCGGCGACGAGGGCCCGTCCATGCGGGCTTACCGGCTGCGCGGCGGGGACGCCGGATTGTCCTTAACTCGACATCCAATCTGGACACCATGGTTGTGCGGGGGCGATGACAGCTCATCCTTGATGCGGCGTCCGATCTGGACGCCGTGGTTGCACTAGGGTGAGGACGGCTTGTCCTTGGCCCGCCAGAGCGGGGACACCGGCTCGCGCTTCACACGGTGGCGCTGCGGGGAGGACGGCTCCTTGACGCGCGCCGGTGATGGTGGCAACAGGCCCATGTGGCGGAGCGAACGCTCCGTCATTATCTTGGTTTGACGGACGAAATCTTCATCTGTCATAGCAGCCTCTGAAAGGAGGTGGGGCGTTTGCTGCGGTTGCTGCTGTGGCGTCTGGTCCTCCTCTTCACCGAAGGAGATGACGATCTCCTCTTTGACGGAGGAGCTGGCCGTTGTGGATGCCGAAGTGGTCGGAGAGCGAGCGCAGCGGCGCCAAAAACCACCGGACGAAGAGCTTCCACTGACTCCGCCTACTAGCACGGAACACCATGACTTTGGCATCTCCGATGGGCTCGGGCACGATGACGGGGAAGGGCAGGGGCGGTGCTCAGGGAGGAGGAGTGCGCCTTTGTGCTTCGCCGGCGCACGACTTAAATAGCCGTGGCTAGGCCAGCCGAAGGTGCACTCAACCCGCTTGAATGCGGCGCAGGAGCCGGAGTTGGTTTCTCGGGACGTGGCGCCCGCATTGAGGCGGCAACGCCCGAGAGGTCAGGTCTGTCAGCGCCGCCCTTCCTTCCAGTCAAATCGCGGCATCAATGCCGGCCGCTGCATGCTCTGGGGCGGCATGATTGCGGCACGGCAAGCGACGTGGCGTCCGATGAAAAAGCGTGGGAGAGGCGAGTGTGAGGTTTTGGTGGGCCGGGACAGTTAGACGCAGACGTTGCAGCAGTTCATATGCCCGTAAACTAATGCAGGCTCGTGTTGGATGACACGACACGTTTGGATCGCGCAGATCGTGCGGCCTGAACGTATGTGAACGGTTTGAGAGTTCATGTTAAAGGTGGCCTTATCTACTGTTGTATATACTCTGCGCGACACGACTACACGTCCGTACGCCCGATCCGCAACGGCCGACGTCCTGAGTGATCGCGCCTTGACGTAGAAATGGGAGAACGGTGTGCCTCGTATGGCGATCGCGCCTGGACGTGGTTTTGATTCGTGCCCGGGCAATTGGGGATTCATTTCGGGAGATCTTTCTTGAGCGTGGATTTGCTTGTCCTGAACGATGCCACGTGACCGTGACTAGGATGTCCTTGTGTCATCAGCCAGCCGCGAACATATTCAACACTTGTGTTTCGTTCTCTTCTGGCTCGCCCTCGCTGTCACCGCGCTTCGTTTGGGCCAACCGATGATTCCTGTTTGCGTGTTGCCCTCTAGCTGGGCCTCCTGATTTTCCGAGGGTCATGAAATCTATCCTTCCTAAACTAATCCAAATCTTTTATGCCAGCAGTGCATGGAGCAAGCATGCCGCCCTCATCATCATCCGACCGAGCAAAGGAGCGGACAGCTTCAAAACTACTGGATAGTTGGATGGCATGCACATCTCAGGCAAATTTGACAATTTTGATCCGTGGATGAAATCATTTCACAAAATGAACTGTCTCTAAAAAATTCACTCGACTGACTTTTTGGCCCGACACGAAGGCGCCACACTACACCGTGCAACGCCTGACTCACAGGCGCTACACGCCTGCCCAGCGTCGCATCCCGGACTGCCTAAAAATTAGTAAGTCAATGTGCAGCGCCTAGCCTTTAGGCGTTGCACTAGTGGTTGCATTATTTATCACTGCAAAATGAAGCAACCACTAGTGCAACGCCTAGACGCTAGGCGCCACACTGTATAGTGTGGTGCCTAGCTCTCAGGCGCTGCACACTGACTTAGTAATTTTCGGATCACCCGGGTGCGGCGCTGGCTAGGCGTGCAGCGCTTGTCAGTCAGGCGCGGCACAGTGTAGTGTGGCGCCTTCATGTCGGGCGCCACTCAAAAAGGTCAGCTGAGCGAATTTTTTTATGAGCAGTTCATTTTGTGAAATGATTTTATCCACAGATCAAAATTGTCAAATTTGCCCACATCTCATGAAGTTCTGCGTGTCCGTGTACTCTATTACAGTGTAAGCGTACGTACAAACAGACAGACAATACTAGCTAGTCCAGCGTACAAGCCTCTGCAAAGGGGCATGTAGGGCCGGATGCCAGTAGTCCGTATGAGTGCATCCATGTCTGGGATGACAGTACAAGGTTCAGCGGCACATGCCGATCGAGTCATCAACCATGAACATAGGAATTGGTTAATGGCCGATGCTCCCATATAATACTATCTTTAATAATGTTAATTGGACTCAACTGTCAAGCTGAAAAACACTTTGAATTTGTTGTACTTTTATCGTTGCCGTGCCCTTGACGAATGGAAGATGACGTCGCATTTCAAGAAAAAAAATGGTTTCTTGCGTGGAACAGTTCTCGTGCGACTTCTGCTGTTGCTCGGGGATGGCTCAAGCATGTGGCCTCGACCAGGCGCCCAAACTGCCGGCGAGTGCGCTGCCGCTTTTAGCGCCGCGCATTGCGCTCCGGCACCAGCTAGTCCAACGTATACACACCACCGGCAGCCTGGGTAGCTCGGCGGCGGCGGCTGTACGGCGCACATGGAGAACGGTTAAGGCTTATCTGCAACGCGCGCGCGCGCGGCTGCCAAAAATCTGCAGCTGCAACCCTCCTGGAACATGGCGAACGGCAAGATTCCAAACCGGTGGAGGGTGGGGGCGTGTCGGAGCCTATACGAATAGACGGATTATTTTCTGGAGAACGCTTCGAATCAGGCGACTGGTTACTCATGCGCGTCGAGCTAGCTCCTCCCCATCCCCCATCCCCCGCGCCTCGGCCACTCCGGCCGCGGCGGCCACCTCCCTCCCCCCCTCCGTCGCTGGCCGCTCGGCCACCGGCGCCACCCTCCTAGCTCCATGGGGCGCGGCCGCTCGGTGCGCTCCCGCGGCTCGTCACGCTCTAGCTCGCGCGGTAGCGACGGATGGGGCCATCCCGCCTCCGTCCCAGATCTGCGTCCGTCCGGCGGTCCGTCCGCGGATCCGGTCCCTTTGCCGCCCCCGGCCCTCCTGCTGTCATCCCGGGCTCCCCGCCGCGTCTTCTGCTCTGGGGGGAGTGCTCGGGGGCCGCCGACGCCATATCCACGCCGGATATTAGCAGGGATCGACTTTTGGAGCCACTCCGCCTAAAATCCATCGTGGTCTGCCCCTCCCCCCGCACCGACCATTCCTCTCCGAGCCAAGCCCATGGATGGACGCCGGTCCTGTCCCGCAACGCGCGCCGCGCCGCCGCGCGCGCCCAGGCCTCCCCTGCGCGCTCGCGGCGACCCCGAGGCCAGCGCCCCTCCTTCAATGCGGACGCTGCCCGCGCGGCCTTCTTAAGGCGTTTCAGGGGACTCTGCTTCCGGTGCCTCAGCTCCAAGCATCGCCGCGTTGATTGTAGAGATCCCATACACTGCATTGAGTGCAAGCTACCGGGCCACATCGCCAAGGACTGCCCCCAAATCCGGCGCGGCCGCACTGGTGGTCCGGCGCCCACTGCTAGCCGCGCTCCCGTCCGCGAGAGGCTCCGCTTTCCCACGCCCCCTCCGCCAGCGCCGACCATGGACCGCTGCCGCCATACCGACCCCTCGCGCCGCCCAAGGGACGGCCACAAGGTGGTGATCGAGTCGCCGGAGATGGAGCACCAGATGTTCCTCCTTCGTCGCCACGCCGTCCTCCTCATCTCCACGGCTGAGCGGCACGCGGCGAGCCCCATGTCCGTCGGCCGCGCCTTCAACGCCGTTCTCCGCACTCCGGCGCACCTGCTGCGGGTGACCAGCCACGACCCGGAGGACTTCCTCGTCCATTTCGAGCTGCCGGCGCACCGGGACAATGCCGTCCGCTTGGGCTCCATCAACGTCGACGGCATCGCCTTCACCATCAAGCCGTGGCACGAGGACATCCACGCCGACCATGAAGACTTCCTCCTCCACGTCCGCGTCGTCATCGAGAAGATGCCCATGCACCTGTGGTCTGTCGACGGTGCGGCGGAGGTGCTCGGAGACAAATGCATCATCGACCGGCTCGACAGCCGCACGCACGAGCGCGGCCACACACGGACCTTCGCGTGCTGGGTGTGGGCGTACGACGTCGCCTTCATCCCCACCAAGCACACCATCTGGCGCGCGGCTCGTGGTGCCGGCCGCGTCGAGGCCATGCTGGGCTACTCGCCGCCCAGCCGTGAGGTCCCCCTCCACCCCGCGTCCGACGCAACGTCATGCTCATCCACGTCGACCGCGTTGAAGACTGGACGCCGCTGACGCCTCGCTCCTCGCACTCGGGCCAGAGCGGCATCCCATCCTCTGGGTCCGACGATGATCGCCCGTTCCCGCGGGTCTACCCGGGGACGTGGTCGATGCACATTGAGGATGGCCAGGGGCAGGGAAGGCGCCAGCCCCCGGTGATCGGCCCCTCTGGCTGTGGAGGGCTCCAGCTCGGGCCTCGCCGGGACTACGACGACAACAGCGGGCCACAGGGTGGCCGGCGCTCCTGGAAGGACACGCTCCTGGGTCGCGGCCGCGAGCAGCCGCCCCGGAGGAGCAACAGTGGCGCCGCTCGCCAGCGGAGCAGGACGCCGACCAGCAGGCGCCACGGCAAGGACACCCGCCACACGGGCAACAGCCTCAGAGCCACCCCGCCTCTGCCGCTGCTGTCGGACCAGGCCGAGGGCGCGGCCAACGGGCGGGCAGCCACCCCCATCGCAGCAGCGCCGACCTCGGACCCTGTCGCCGACTTCTTCGACTCGACGGACCACGCACCTGTCCAGCCCGTCCGAGCGGACTGCAGCCTCCTGGAGATCGACCAGGCGATCGCCTCAACGTTGGCTGCCCCGCTCGAGTTCGCCCCCGGGACCTCGACCGTGGCCTGCCGCACCACGCCCACGGTGCTCTCCACTGAAGTTCAGCTCGCTGCAGTGACGCAGCAGGTCCAACAGCTGCAGCTCCCCGGCAACGACGGCAACGACGGGCAGCCTGGCCTCTTCACCAACACCCCGGCTCCCCTCGTGCGTCAACCCCCTGCTCGACGCACCTCGGCACCACCCAGGGCCCGTGCAGGGCCGACCAGGCAGAGTGCGCGACAGGCGGGCAACACCTCAAGCGTGCCTGTTGCGCAGCGCGCCTCTCTGCTGCTGGTCAAGAAGCTCGGCCTGCTGGGGCCGAAGGAGGCCATGACGGCCAAGGCGGCTGAAGCCCTCATCAAACGCTTCGATGAGCCACTAACTGACGAGGACATCTCCATCATCGCCAAACTGACCCGTCTCGACCCGGAGGCGCTGCGCATCGCCGGGGGCATGGCTGGCCCGGATGCCGCTGCTGAAGCTATAGTTTGGTTATGTTAGTCATCCATAGATTACTATGCTCTGGTAGTGTTAGCATTAGTCTCCAGCTGCGCCTGGCATTAAGCCGGGTTGAGTTAGGACCCATGTTAGTTCTCCATTATGCTAGAATTAGGCGTCGAGGTTTGCTTTCGTGCCAGAGGATCTTGGGGCCTATTGGTGGCCTCTGGCACGCCCCTGTTAAGCTGGCAGTGTATCTGTATCGCATGATCATCAATAGATTTGTGATGCTGTTGGAGAATTTGCCTGTGCCCAATGGATAACAACCAATTTTCCCTCATGTCCTGGAATGTCAGAGGACTGAACTCTCCGGCGAGGAGAGCTGCTGTGTCTGAACTTGCCGCTGCTAACAGAACCCCAATTCTCTGCCTACAGGAAACAAAGCTGGAAGCGTGGTCGCCTAGCATCGTGCGCGAGCTGGGAGGCAACCGTTTGGATGGCTGCGCGGTCCTGCCGGCAGTTGGAACAAGAGGAGGTGCTACGATCCTCTGGGACAAGAGCACTATGCAGATCGACACACAGGCTGTGGGTCTCTTCTCGATCACAGCCAAGGTCACCCTCCTGCAGTGTTCATCCTCTTTCTGGCTGACAACGGTATACGGTCCGGTCGACGATGGGCTCAAGGATTCTTTCCTGGCGGACCTGATCCATTCTGCACCACCGCTAGGGGAGCCATGGATGCTTGCAGGCGATTTCAACATCATATACGAAGCAAGGGACAAAAGCAAATTAAATTTGAACCGGCGCATTATGAGCATGTTCAGAAGGGCGATTGACACGGCTGGCCTGAAGGAGATCAAGTGCAAGAACAGGTGCTTCACCTGGTCAAATGAGCGATAAGATCCAACCCTGGTGAGCATTGACAAGATCTTCTGCAATGTCGAATGGGAGAGCCTCTTCCCCTCCCTCATGCTCATGGCTGCTTCGACTGCTTGCTCGGATCACTGTCCGCTTGTGCTGGCTGACACCACTGCCCCACCGAGGAGGGCCACCTTCAAATTTGAAGCATTTTGGCCGCGCTTCCCGCGCTTCAGAGAGACACTGGAACGGGCCTGGCAGCGGCCTGTTGCGTCAGCGTGCCCCATCGCACGATTAAACACCAAACTGAAGCGGGCAGCTTTTGATCTCAAGATTTGGGCCCGTTCCCTATTCAGTGATGCCAAAGTGCAGCTCCACCTTGCCGCTGAGGTTGTGCTCCGGCTGGATATAGCTCAAGATGCACGCCGTCTGTCCCCCGCTGAATTTTGCCTCCGCAAGCAGCTCAAACTCAGGATTATCGGCCTGGCGGCGATCGAGCGTGCACGCAAGCGTCAGGCGTCCAGAGTATCCTGGCTCCGCGCAGGTGACGCCAAGACCGCCTTCTTCCAAGCGAAGATCAACTCCCGGAGGCGCAAAAACCACATACACTCGCTGCAGATTGAGGCTGGTCTGGCCACTGCACACGGCGACAAGGCCACCATTGCTCACGATCATTTCCTTCAGCTACTCCGCACAAGGCGGCCACGCTCCTGCTCGATCAACTGGGACTCCATCCTGCTGCCTTCGGTTGAAAATGTTGGAATCGACAACCCGTTCACAGAAGCTGAAGTTTGGGAGGCGATCAAGGCATCCCCCTCTGAGAAGGCACCTGGACCTGACGGTTTCTCGGGCGCCTTCTACAAATCATGCTGGAGCCTAATTAAGCACGACATCATGGCTGTTTTCCACCATTTCTACAACTTAGCTGGGGGAGATTTTGCGGCCCTGAACTTTGCCATGATTGTGCTGCTGCCGAAGAAGGACGGGGCAACAAGTATGGCTGATTACAGACCCATCAGCCTGATTCACTCCATCGCAAAGCTCATCGCCAAGGTCCTATCCATGAGGCTGGCCCCTGTCATCAGCACTCTGATCTCGCCTGCCCAAACTGCCTTTCAGCGCACTAAGTGCATCCATGACAGTTTCCTTTATGTCCAAAACACCGTCAGAGCCCTGCATCGGCGCAAAACACCTGCCCTGCTTTTGAAATTAGACATAGCCAAGGCATTTGACAGCATCTCTTGGGAATATATGTTTGAACTTCTCCAAAGAATGGGCTTCCCCGCTCGATGGCGAGACTGGATTGCACTTCTGCTCTCTACATCCTCGTCGTCTTGCCTCCTGAATGGCTCTCCGGGCGCCTCCATCATCCATCGTCGTGGGTTGCGCCAAGGGGATCCGCTCTCGCCGCTGCTCTTCATCCTCTGCATCAATCCCCTACATCGTCTTCTAGAAGCGGCAACCATGGCAGGCCAGCTCTCTCCTCTGCCTGATACGGCCGTGCGCATGCGTACAAGCCTGTATGCCGACGCTGCTGTGATCTTCATCAACCCCGCAAGGATGGAGGTAGATGCCCTGCTCAGCATTCTGCACCTCTTCGGCGAGGCCACGGGCCTGCACGTCAACCTGGCCAAGTCCTCGGCTGTGCCGATTAGCTGCGGCGACCTCGACCTCGGTTCCATGTTGCACAACTTTGGCGGCATAGTGGCGTCACTACCCATCACGTACCTAGGCCTCCCAATCACCACCAGTAGGGTTCGTTTAGTCCACCTGCAGTTCATCCTAGATAGGATTCGTGCGCGTCTCGCTGGTTGGAAGGGCAGACTCATGCATATCGCCGGCCGAAGGGTGCTCGTCCGCTGTGTCCTCTCCGCTATGCCGACGTTCGCCCTCACGGTGCTGAGAGCACCAAGGAAGTTTTTCAAGGAGGTAGATAAAGCCAGACGTCGTTTCCTCTGGGCACAAGACGAAGCAGCAACCGGAGGAAAGTGCAAGGTAGCATGGAGCGCGGTCACCACGCCGGAACCCCACGGAGGCCTCGGTATCCATGATCTGGACAAATTCGCGTGCGCCCTCCGTCTGCGCTGGCTCTGGCTCTCCTAGACCCATCCAGAGCTGCCATGGGTCGGCACGAACACACCATGCAACCTGCAGGACCGAGCCCTGTTCGCTGCCAACACGGTGGTCACCATCGGGGACGGCAAGACGGCGTCTTTCTGGTCAAGTCCCTGGCTAGACGACATGCCACTCCGGCTGGACTACCCTACCCTGTTCGCCCGCTCCATCCGCAAGAACAGGTCCGTCCGGGACGCGCTGCTCGACGGGCGGTGGATACTTGATCTCCGCCACGGGGAAACCAGCAGCATCGCGCCATCTGTGCTCCAGCTTGCAAGGGCAATTCGGAGAGCTGGCATCATCATCAACAATGATCTCAGCGACACAATCCGCTGGACTGCTGGCACCTCCGGGCACTACTCCGCCCGCTCCGCCTACGCGGCACAATTCCAGGAGCCAATGGCACCCTTCCCCTCCAAGGACGTCTGGCGAATTTGGGCACCTGGGAAGCTCAAGATGTTCCTCTGGATGCTCCACCTGGACAGACTGTGGTGCAACGATCGCCTGCAGCGGCGTGGCTGGGAGAATAGCTATTTCTGCCAACTCTGCTTGCGAAATTTGGAGTCCTCCTCCCACCTGTTCTGGGACTGCCCGATTGCCATCCAGGCCTGGACAATGGCGGCGTCTTGGCGGGGCTGCCACTCTCTGGCACACGCTACCTGGAGCTCCGTAACGACGACGACGGAAAGAGTGAGACTGATCACGGATGCGGCAAGGCCAACCGACAGGAAGGGCACCAGATCCATTCTTGCGCTCATTGCCTGGCACATATGGCTTGAGCGTAACGCATGCACCTTCCGCGGTAAGACGCTGTGCTCTCGCTCCATCATCGAAGCGTGCCGCCGTGACATGGAACAATGGAGAATCGCAGGAGCAGCCTGCATAGAGCACCCCTTCGGGGATGTGCCGTGAGAGATATCCCCATTCCATTAGTGCCAGCATAGCCACTAGGCTGGCCAACTGTACCTTTTCTATCTCACCCCACTGATCACTTGATCAAACTTGTTCCCGCCCTCTCTCTGCTAATGAAATCAATGCCAGCTATGGCTGGATCTTTCAAAAAAAAAACTCATGCGCGTCAGCCGCCTCGCTGGACGACACCTGTCCCAAAGCCCCCCCAGCCCCCTTTCCACTGAGTTCATCGCTATTTTTTTCAAATAATACATTTTTTAAATTAATTTTCATAAATATTACGCTGGACACATAATTTTCAAAAATAATGCACCATCGGCCCGCTGCTGGCCGATTGGGCCCAGTCAGCCCACAGCAGGCCGACTGGGCCTAGTCAGCCAACAGCCGGCCAACAGCTGGCCCGTCGGCCACGTGCCGGCCGCGCATTGGCTCGGCCATGTCGCGAGGGGGAGCGAGGGGGCTGTCGGCGCGGGCTGATCATGGGGCACCCCTATTAGCCTGATGTCGACCGATCGGTCAGCTGCAGGCCGACAGGATGCGGGCCCCACAGCGGCTGGCTCTTCTCCTTTCTCCTAAACCTTTCTCCCACGCGCGTAGCTCTTCTTTGTTCTTTCTTTCTCCTCTTTCTTACAGAAAATGCCTTCAATTTCTACACCAAAATGAGCCGGGTTTTGCGGATTTGGCACCGCGAATGGGTTCTACATAGTTAGGGGAGTCAAGGGAGACCTCGATCTACTAATGGGGTAGCTCGTGGTGGTCGTTGTGAGCATTTTGTTGGAGCTTTTTTTAGCACATTGGTGGAGGTTGTGGCGGCGCTGGAGGTGGAGGAGGTGGTGGTGAAGCTGGGGCAGTGTGGTGGAGGTGGTGGAGGTGAAGCTCCGGCAGTTTGGTGGAGTTTCCGGCTCCGGTTCCGGTGATTGAAGGCCACCGTTCGTCGTTCGGTCGCACGCTTCAAGGGTATATTTCAACACACATTTTATTTTTCGTAGTTGCTCCGGTTGTATTCGGTAATATGTTTCAATTTGAAATAAATTAGGTGTGCAATTATTGTTATTTGCTTCGGTAGTATCCGTAAATATATTTAGATGTCAACTATTTAGTGTGTGAAAATTTGAAGTTGCTCCGGTAATATCTGTAATATATGTAGATGTCAAATATTCAAATATGACAATATGTGTAGTTGCTCCGGCAAATATTCGTACTATATTTGTAGGTGTGTGAATTTTTTTAGTTGCTCCGTTAATATTCCGTAATATATATACATCTCAAATATTTAGTAGTGCGGATATTTTAAGTTGTTTCTTAATACTTGTCTTTCGTTGTTGAAAAAAATTAGGTGAGCCGAGATGTCTCATGTAGTGAAGTTTATATTTTATTACGGTCTTGGTACTATCCAAACAACTGAGATGGGAGCTGATCTGAGTAAATCTACACACATAGAGGTGTCAATTAGCGCACCTCAAACATGGTTTGTCAGTCAGTTGAAAGAATGGATTACAACAAGTTTAGGGCTTGATACTAAAACACACACTGTCGGTGTTCATGCATTGTGGACATGATCAAGTTCAATAATTTACTTTTATTTGAGGCCAATAGAGCGAGACTCCGAGTGGGTGCGGTGATTACAAGGTTGTGAACGCAGGGGATGCAATCCTGTTGCCTTAGTGCTTCCTGTCGAGAAGGAGGTCACTGCACATGAAGGCGAGGGTGGCTACGATCCTGGGCAGGGCAATGGGGGGAGGCAGTTATCTATGTCAAATGCTGGAGATGATGGTTACGAACCAGGACAGAGTAGTCAGGTAGAAGGAGGAAATGCTGATGGTTACGAACCAGGGCAGAGTATTCAGGTAGAAGGAGGAAATGTCGATGGTGATTACAGTGGCGAGGTGGACGCTAATGAGGTAGATGGGCACATGCAGGACCAGATGGAAGAAGAAGCCACCGATGTTGACATGGGTCATGCCGATGATTCTGACGAGTCGGATGAAGAAGAAAATGCAGAGGAGGTCCAGAATCCTGCATCATGGAATCATGACTTCTCATCTGCAATGATCGTGAACGATGGACATGATTCTGCCTGGCAATATCATCGGAACAATATTGCGACAGGTGCTATGTGTAGGGTAACGCAGCAGAAAACAAAAAATTTCTGACCCACGCACCAGCCCAGGACCACTATGGAGACTGCATACAAGGTTTGATCTTTTTCGTTACCGACTCGTAGCGCAGCGGGAAGTAGAGTCGATGATGATCGGCGGTGCAGATCCCCGCAGCTAGGATTTACAACCTCCCAACCGCGAGGATGTATACCCTCATCTGCCCCTCGGACAGCCCTCCGGGAGGGGGTCGGACAGTCCCCCGGACGGTGTTCCGGATAGCCCTTCGGGAGGATCTTCGAAACTCGGACGGTCACTCGGACAGCCCTTCGAGAGGACCTTTGAAACTCGAACGGTCACACGGACAACCCTTCGGGAGGCACTCTCGAACTAAGACCAAAAACACGATCTCTCTACAGAGTTGCACACATACGGTGTCATCTATCCGGCAGGGCTTCGCCGTCCAGAACTAGTTCCCACCGGAACCCAGACAACCTTTCGGCTCTACGAAACTATTTCGCGGGGAGGGAGAGAGAAGCCAGATCATTGCAATGGCACTTGTATGTGAGAAATAATGAGTGTGGAGAGTGCCTCTCCACCTCTATTTATAGGAAAACCCAAGGGGTAGGGGACACATGAAAAAACCCAAATGCCCACACTTTATGTCACACATAAAGGGCATAAAGGGCATAAAGGGATGACAAGTGGAGCCCCATGGAGGAGCTGCACCCTCCAACGTCCCACCTTCATGGCCCCCCAAAGGGGGTTCCTTGATCCCCAAGTCCTTCTAGAAGCCTTTTGGGAAAAGCCCCAAAAGGTGGCTTTCCATAAATATCCCAAAAAGCACTTTCACTATTCACGACGACATTTTTCAGCGTCCGTTCGAACTGAAAATAGTTATGTGGGCTTAGAACATTTCCAGTACCCACTAAAATAATTTTCAATATGTTCCGAAACAATTCCGGATTAGTGATTTTCATCTGCGAAAAGCATCTGAAGTGGTTCCGGCAACTCCGGAGCAATTCCAGCTTTATCCCGGAAATTTCCAGAAAGTTTCCAGAATGACTCTGGCACCCTCCAAGAATTATCAGGCATGTGCTGAAACCAATTTTACTTAATAGTATATCCCGAAACAACTTTTCGATTTCACCAAAACTCATCCGATGACCTCTCTGTGCGGAACTTTTCCGCTGTCCGAAACATTTTGGTGTCCGAAACCTTTTCGGTGATTTTCTCTCAAACTCCCTGTCTAGTATTCAGCAGATAGATGACCCTTAAGCGTGTGACCCTATAGGTTCGGTGAAGTATAGACATGACCCGGAACCCCTTCCGATCAATGATCAACATCGGAGCCGTGGACACCCATATTGACCCCTATACCCACACGAATGAATATTCGAGTGAACCTCCAGTTGCAGTGAGCTATTCCTGTTGCTTCGCGATATGTCACAAACACCCGAGGTGATATTTATTGCATCCCCGTGCACGAACAATTTGTCCACCATGCAAGTTACCTCGTTACTGGTTTTGTTCTCTTTTCTCGTTTCCGTGTGCCGGCATCGCCGTGATCAAATCACAGGGTGTCTGGCCAGAAGATTATGGATACCATAACACCGGGAGGGCCCGAGAATATCTCTCCATCGTCGGAGGAGCAAATCCCAATCTTGAGCTATCAAGTTACTTGACATACTTTTCCATGAACCTGTAAGCCGCCGTAATAGCCACCCATTTACGGATGACGTTTAACAAACCCCAAAGTTCATGAAGCAAGCATGAAGAAACTCGATACTCTCATGGTCTAAGGAATCAAGCAAAACGTTAACCATCTCTGTGTTATGTACCATTAACTTGTGACGAATGTATCTCATAGCATAACATCAATTCGGGTTGATTGAACACAAATGTTCTTCTAACATTGTGCCCTCAAAGTTGCTGGCATAGACATGCCCATGATTGGGAAAACATAATCATCATGCAATACTTGAGCTAGTCTTAGAGGCATGACTAGGAATACATTTTATCGTTTATTATTCCACACGTGCACATGGGTTTTCCCCAGAGCCTTTATGGATAAACGGGCTCGGGAACCACAGCAGTTATAGCATGGAACATAAGCATAATCATGAACTTGGAGATAAATAATATCATTTATTATTGCCTCTAGGGCATATCTCCTACAGACTCCCACTTGCACTAGAGTCAATAATCTAGTTAATGCTAATGCACTTTACACCTATGGCATACCGGTGTATAAAACGCTTCGTATGTGGTATAGCCTGATGTCCATCGGATCTGACAATTTCAGCTCCGTGTGTATCTCTGCATATCGCCGCTTTTTCACGCTTTCACAAAATTCATATTTTGTGCAGACTTGGCTTTGTATATATGCGAATCATTGGTCGAAACCTGATTCCTCAAACTGAGTTATGGAGCAACTATCTGCAATAGTGTCCCATTGACCAAAGCCTTCTTGGAACCATACTAAGTTCATGAATGAACTATATGATTCAACATATTTGTCTTTGTTGCTTCTAAAGCGGCAACATACTTCGCCTCTGTTATAGAATTTGCCACAGTAACTTGTTTGGAACAATTTCCAACTAACTGCACCACCATATTGTGTGTTACACAAAACCCTGAATTTAAATCGAAAATCGCATGGAGAAATGATGAAGATTGTATCGATGTAACCTTTTACAACGAACTCTTCATGATCTCCACTTGCGAGAAAACATGTCATCGGTGCTACTTTAGTACTCAATGATCCTTTTTTCATTGTTGTCCCATGATCAGTACTTTTGATCACTCTGGTATCCATACTCGCAACAGCTTGGGAGTATAGGACATATCTGGTTGTTTTAGATACCATGGAATACATGATTAATGGAAAACACAGGAGTGTGTGGAATCTCCATCATGTATTTTGCTCATCAGTGTTTGGGAACACCGATTCTTGCAAAAACTCTTTCCATGTGACTTCGGCAAGAATCACTCCTTGTCGCTCTTAGTGCTAAACGATTTTAGCATCTTGTCAATATGTATTTTTGCTCAGCCCTATTAGGTAAATCTATCTCCATAGATCATTACGCCTAATATCAAGGCTATTTAGCTCAAGCACTTCATCAAAAAACTTTTTTCAAATGAAGTCCTAATTCGTGTCAAGAAATTTATTTCCAATTAACAATGTGTCAAGCACACAAGGTTTTCAGAAATATTATTATGCTCCCACTTACTTTCTTGAAACCACAAGCATCTTCGTTACCCATTGATGAAGTCAAACCCCTTTGACCATTCCATCAAAAACGAAGATTCCAACTCCATTTTGCTCTCTTTTGTCCATTGCTGGATCTCTGAAGCTAGCATACTTACTAGCATCCTCTGGACCGACAAAATACTTTGGATTGTATCACATACAAGTCCTAGGTTGTATTTCCATTTCATGGAAATTCTTTTGCCATCCATGTTTCATATCTCACGTTTTGAAATATGTATTGATTGCTAGTTTAACCCAAACCAACTTTAAGCATTGCTACAGTGAGACAATCTCATTGTAGTCAACTCCTTGAACTTGTTATTGCAACAAGTCGAGCTTAATGGATAAAACATTTTATCCGTATCAGTTTATAGTCCCATTACAATCCGTTAGACTCCAAGTCTTTCGGAGGGTTTATCAAGCTTTAAATCTTGAATCTTTTATGGAAACTATCTCGGATTATATTGGCATTTAGCCAATTCCGGAGTCAGGGCCCATCAATGCTTCCTTGTGTATCGTAGGTATACTGTTGTCTAACAACAATATCTCATTTGCGCACCTGAGAGGTTTGCACGAGTTTTGCCTACTTCGTTCAGCTAGAAGTTTGACCGAAGTCCATACATCTCATGTAGAGGCTTCCGTATCAGTCGCAGTAGGAAACTCTGGAATCACTTCCAAGGTTCCTTTCCTTTGACCTGATGACGAAGATACTTGTTATCTCGTCAAGTTGCACTGTCCTCCCACTTACCCTTTTGCAAGAACTATTCTCTTTAAAAGCATGCCGTTTTGTGGCAAAAATCCTTTGCCTCGCTATAGTGGTGGGGGAATACCCAATGACTTGGGATAACTTACAAAGTAGCACTTGTCTGATTTGGAATAGGTTTGTAACCTTTGACACAAGCCCCATATTCCAAATGTTAAGAAAAGATATAACATGGTTGGGCGTACCATACCATGCCGTCATTTCAACAGACCCGATGGAGCTCTTTTCAGTGTAAAAGCCGCAGTCTCTAAAGCATTACTCTAAAGTGATAATGGCAAATTTATTTATGTCATCTTTGATCTTACCATGTCATAAATGGTTTGATTACATCTTCACAGTCATTCCACTCATAGTTGTGTTCCGGGAGGTGTATGTTATGAAACTCTTTTCACAACTCATCAGACATTCGCTAAACTTGTAACTTAGATATTCCTTTCTGCAATCAAATTGTAGAAACATAGTTTCCTTGTTACAATAACTTCTACTTCATTTTTGAAAACCTTTCAAATGATTTAAAAAGATCCAGACTTACGTCTCATCAAGCAAATATCCATATATCTACTTGAGTCATTTCTGAAGATATATAAATCCACTACTTGCAACAACATATATTGAACTACACACATCAAAATGTATGATCACCAATAAGTTTGTTGCTCGTTCCTTATGGCCTGTGAATGGTATTTAAGTCACTTCACTTTTCGGAGGAAAGTTGTAAGTGTCAGATGATTCAAAATCAAAACGACTTCAAAATCCATCATAATGGAATTTTTCCATGCGGGTTTCTCCAATGTGACCAAATGCAGTTCCACACATGTGTGGTATTCTCATAGTCTTGCGACATTTAGCGTCAGTGTTATGGATGTATCATTTTACCATAAATATTCATAACATACATCCCATCTTGGATGGAAGCATGGCCCTTCATGTTATTCATAATACTGAACAACAATTGTTCTTTTATGAACAACCCTTTCGCAATAAAGATTGTGCTATGGGCTAGAGTGTAAGAAACTCTAAAATGAATTATGAAAGTAAACGCAGAGGTAATATATTAATATCATTATTCATAACATACATCTCATTCATAATGAAAGTATGGCCCTTATGTTTGTTCATAATACTGAACATCAAAAGTTCTCTTATGAACAACCTCTTGCAAGATACTTTATGCAATGGGCTAGAGTGTGTAAAACTCTAAAATGTTTTATGAAAATAAATACATATGGTAATACACCGATGGAAGATATAGTAACATTTACTATGTTCCATGTGTGTATCTAAACCTCATTCTTGGCCTGTCTTTCAGGCCATAGTAGTTCTTACATCGAGTTGCAACAAAATGCAATCGAGCGGGTATCTTTGTGATTAACTCACAATACCCAAGAATTAGTGATTAACATGTTTAACCATAACTCCCAAGAACTATATCTTTGACCAGCCTTCTATACATCAAAAACTTGTATGACATTCATACATGAGCTGGATATTCCAGTCATCTTTCTTTCTGCCTTTATACTTCTAACAGTTTAACTTTTAGTATTTCCTACTCGCAAAAGAAGCACCCAACTTAAGAGTGGGTATCTTTGTGATTAACTCACAATACCCAAGAATTAGTGATTAACATGTTTAACCATAACTCCCAAGAACTATATCTTTGACCAGCCTTCTATACATCAAAAACTTGTATGACATTCATACATGAGCTGGATATTCCAGTCATCTTTCTTTCTGCCTTTATACTTCTAACAGTTTAACTTTTAGTATTTCCTACTCGCAAAAGAAGCACCCAACTTAAGAGTGGCGTTAGCCCCGGATTTCCTAGGCGTGTAAGTCATACTAACACCCTTTGGACACTTCCTTTCTCTTTAAGTTGTTGTTTTATTCACCTTTCATCATATGACAGGCGTTCTTCTGGACCCCTCTCTTATCAGTCTAATGCATAGTAAACACTTTACTAATAATTTGCAAACACACATTGCTTTGGATATTTCATATCTTTCAGCCTTTGTTTGTATCTGAGAATTAATTTTCAGTTCCATGAATATCACATAACTATCCAAGTTCGAGTTTCATGGAAGCAAACATATTGCACTTGACCGCAACGGAATTCTAGCTTTTGGATCGAAGGACGAGAGTCTCATCATCCATTGCATTTGGCGGGAGTATACGGAAAGCATGCGATAGGACAAAGTCCTTCTCGGCGCTTTTGAGGACAATCCTCACATTACGTTACCAATCATAAAGTTTTAACAGCTATTCAATTTTAACAGGGAAGGTGGAAATGCGAGCCATTATTCTACAACTATTTTGCAAGAAACACTTAGACAATGTTCATAATTAATTGCACTAAGAATTAAACATGTTAATTCAACAGTGCGCTCCCACTCAAATCAATATCTCTCATAATTGATTTAGAGTGATTCAAGATCCATATTTCTATTCGATGCCATTGACGGGTTCATCACTGATGACACGAATTTCAATCGGTAGGCCAACTTGCCGATCATAT
Source organism: Aegilops tauschii subsp. strangulata (assembly GCF_002575655.3). NCBI lineage: Eukaryota > Viridiplantae > Streptophyta > Magnoliopsida > Poales > Poaceae > Aegilops > Aegilops tauschii. The sequence continues at coordinate 382,473,627 of NC_053037.3, read as the reverse complement.
CTCTACGTGATTCTTGTTCATCTTTCGATGGGCGTGTTCCGAGCTCAGGACTCTCCTGCCTGAACGTCAAAGACAACCAAGTGATCTTGTTGCAAGGTCTGACCTCACCCGCCTCATTCCTATCAATTCATTCGTGCTCATGTGTACATGGCGCACCCCGAAAGGTACGAATTTCAGACGGTGCTACACTTGGGTGAGCACTAACTACTTTGATATTTTAAGTGAGAGATCACGCTAATAAAAAGTGACTACCGCGCAATCAAGAAGGGTGCATCATAAGGGATAAACATCTCAGGCAATTCATAATAGCATGATATGGTATAGCCCTTTCTGACGGAGAAGTCTTTCATTTCTTCGTCTTCGGCATTCGCGTCGGTGTTCACCTTCGCGAAGATTGCCACCATCTTGTCAATGCACCAGATAATATTTCTATCTCCATAGCGTATAGAATTAATGCATTACTTAAGGTTGACACACAGGTCATTAAAGTGACAATCATATGGCTCCAGCCATCATGCCGAATCATGACACGCAGGTAATGTTAATCAATTTACATCATATAGTCATTTCACACATAATCAAATTATTGTGAGCACTGCTATACCACATCACATGCACATGCAAACCCTCCTGCAAAACCAAATTAGACGCCTCTAATCGGTTCATGCAAAAACTTGTTTTCGTGGCTTCTAAGGTTTCGAAACAAACCGAAGCTACCAACGTCCATCATCAAGTATGATAATTCAAGTCGCTAGATTAACTTTGCGGGGTGTATGAAACACGAGATAATAAAATCTCGAGCCCCATACTGAACTTTGTCATATGCATGACCCCCGTGCAGATCATATCTGCATTGCCCTTTTGTCTGCGAAATTTTATCTTTCTTTCTAACTATGGTGGATTTGAACGAACTGTTAGCACTTCGTTGATCAATCAGGATCGCGGATTGCCAGAACATTGAAAATCCACCATGCCGTTATCAAGATCAGAAATATGCAAATTCCAGGGAAGCAACAAGAACATCGGGTAACAGACTTCATCTGCTACCCGCACAAATAATTTTTAGTAATAGAACTCATCTATTACCTAATTATGTTGTGCAACACCCATACATCTCTATGTATTCTAGATCGCAACCTGCATCTACGCATAGCACGGCTCTAATACCACTGTAGGGTAACGCAGCAGAAAACAAAAAATTTCGACCTACGCACCAGCCCAGGACCACTATGGAGACTGCATACAAGGTTTGATCTTTTTCGTTACCGACTCGTAGCGTAGCGGGAAGTAGAGTCGATGACGATCGGCGGTGCAGATCCCCGCAGCTAGGATTTACAACCTCCCAACCGCGAGGATGTATACCCTCATCTGCCCCTCGGACAGCCCTCCGAGAGGGGTTTGGACAGTCCCCCGGACGGTGTCGCGGACAGCCCTTCGGGAGGATCTTCGAAACTCGGACGGTCACTCGGACAGCCCTTCGGGAGGACCTTTGAAACTCGAACGGTCACACGGACAGCCCTTCGGGAGGCACTCTCGAACTAAGACCGAAAACACGATCTCTCTACAGAGTTGCACACATACGGTGTCATCTATCCGGCAGGGCTTCGCCGTCCAGAACTAGTTCCCACCGGAACCCAGACAGCCTTTCGGCTCTACGAAACTATTTCGCGGGGAGGGAGAGAGAAGCCAGATCGTTGCAATGGCACTTGTATGTGAGAAAGAGTGAGCGTGGAGAGTGCCTCTCCACCTCTATTTATAGGAAAACCCAAGGGGTAGGGGACACATGAAAAAACCCAAAATGCCCACACTTTATGTCACATATAAAGGGCATAAAGGGGTGACAAGTGGAGCCCCATGGAGGAGCTGCACCCTTCAACGTCCCACCTTCATGTGGGGCCCCCAAAGGGGGTTCCTTGATCCCCAAGTCCTTCTAGAAGCCTTTTGGGAAAAGCCCCAAAAGGTGGCTTTCCATAAATATCCCAAAAAACACTTTCACTATTCACAACGACATTTTTCAGCGTCCGTTCGAACTGAAAATATTTATGTGGGCTTAGAACATTTCCAGTACCCACTAAAATAACTTTCAATGCGTTCCGAAACAATTCTGGATTAGTGATTTTCATCTGCGAAAAGCATCTGAAGTGGTTCCGGCAGCTCCGGAGCAATTCCAGCTTTTATCCCGGAAAATTCCAGAAAGTTTCCAAAATGACTCTGGCACCCTCCAAGAATTATCAGGAATGTGCCGAAACCAATTTGACTTAATAGTATATCCCGAAAAAACTTTTCGGTTTCACCGAAACTCATCCGATGACCTCTCTCTGCGAAACTTTTCCGCTGTCCGAAACATTTCGGTGTCCGAAACTTTTTCGGTGATTTTCTCTCAAACTCCCTGTCTAGTATTCAACAGATAGATGACCCTTAAGCGTGTGACCCTATAGGTTCAGTGAAGTATAGACATGACCCGGAACCCCTTCCGATCAATGATCAACATCGGAGCCGTGGACACCCATATTGACCCCTATACCCACACGAATGAATATTCGAGTGAACCTCCAGTTGCAGTGAGCTATTCCTGTTGCTTCGCGATATGTCACAAACACCCGAGGTGATATTTATTGCATCCCCGTGGATGAACAATTTGTCCACCATGCAAGTTACCTCGTTACTGGTTTTGTTCTCTTTTCTCGTTTCCGTGTTCCGACATCCCAGTGATCAAATCACAAGGTGTCTGGCCAGATGATTATGGATACCGTAACACCGAGAGGGCCCGAGAATATCTCTCCATCGTCGGAGGAGCAAATCCCAATCTTGAGCTATCAAGTTACTTGACATACTTTCCATGAACCCGTAAGCCGCCGTAATAGCCACCCATTTACAGATGACGTTTAACAAACCCCAAAGTTCATGAAGCAAGCATGAAGAAACTCGATACTCTCATGGTCTAAGGAATCATGCAAACGTTAACCATCTCTGTGTTATGTACCATTAACTTGTGACGAATGTATCTCATAGCATAACATCAATTCGGGTCGATTCAACACCAAATGCTCTTCTAACATTGTACCCTCAAAGTTGCTGACATAGACATGCCCATGATTGGGAAAACATAATCATCATGCAATACTTGAGCTAGTCTTAGAGGCATGACTAGGAATACATTTTATCGTTTATTATTCCACACGTGCACATGGGTTTTCCCCAGAGCCATTATGGATACACGGGCTCGGGAACCACATCAGTTATAGCATGGAACATAAACATAATCATGAACTTGGAGATAAATAATATCATTTATTATTGCCACTAGGGCATATCTCCTACACTATGTATCCCAACAAGCAAGCTCTGAAGGATGCAATAATTAAATGGACAATGTCCACGCAATGGGTTTTCACAGCTCAGGTGTCAAGTCAGAAATACCTGACAATGGTATGCAAGTACGCAGATTGTCCCGCCAGGGTGCACGGCTATCTCCCTAAGTATGGCACAAGTTGGGTGATCAGTGACTTAGTTAATCAAACTTGTCTTATGCCCTGCATCCCTCAAGATCATGCCAACCTTTCATCAATGCTTATTGCTCGGTTGTTTTACAATGAGATAGTGGAGGTCAAATCTATGGGAGTGAAGGCAATCCAGACAAAAGTCTTCGCCAGGTTCAAGTACAGAATTTCTTATGGCAAGGCTTGGACGGCTAAGCATACGCCGCTTGAGAGGAGATTTGGTTCTTATTTTGATGCATATGACTCTGTTGTCCAGCTCTTCCACACACTACAACAGTGGAATCCAGGCACCTATATCGATATCCAAGACCTCTTCATGCCAGAGTTCCCAACTGCGAGGGTGCTACATCGTCTCTTCTTCTCTTTCGGTGTAGGCATCGAGGATTTCAGGCATTGCCGACCGGTGATATGTGTAGATGGTACTTTACTCACTGGCAAGTACAAGGGTCAGGTCCTAACAGCCATAGGTTAAGACGGCCAAAATCAAGTTGTCCCACTCGCATTTGCTTTTGTGGAGAGTGAGAACATTGAAAGTTGGACATGGTTCTTCAGGCAGTTGAAAATATCAGTTGTGAAGAAGAAGCCCAATGTGTGTATCCTTCATGACAGGCATGTCGGTATACTCAGTGCGATAAGGACACTGACAAACCCAGGCCCTGAGGAACAAACTCCATGGCAGGACTTGCAGAGCCATTGGTGCATGCGGCATCTGGCGACTAATTTCTTCTCGCAGTTCAGAAATTAGAACCTGATGAGTCTGTTCAAAAAACTCTGCAAGCAGAACCAGTTATGGAAGTACAATTTGATACATGGCAGACTTAATGTATGCATGCAGAGACACGTTAGGGACAGGAAAGCTACAAGAGATGCAGCGGTGAGGGACTATGTTCTGAATTTGTATTAAGTGTGGCAACTATGTTTGAAATTTGTATTAAGTGTGGCACTATGTTCTGAATTTGTATTAAGTATGGCAACTATGTTTGAAATTTTTATTAAGTGTGGCACTATGTTCTAAATTTGTATTAAGTATGGCAACTATGTTTGAAATTGGTATGTACAGGAATGGCAGGAATGTGGTTGCTGAATGGGGACATTGATAGGGGTCATCGTGCTGCGCTATGGTATGAGCGCAAGCTTGAGCCTCTGGTCATTCGCACTCCTAAGGAGAACTGGATGATACACCCAGGATGGGTTCAGCGGTACGTGCTTTATTTATTTGCACACTGACATGCATATTAATGGGAGACACTAATTGAAATGTTATGTCATGAAGGTTGAAATGGGCCGGCCTTTTACCTTTCGCGCGTCTGGTTGAGTCTATCCCGGGTTGCAAACGCCTCGCCATCGACTCCTCCTTGTTGAGCTTCTTAGTGGACCGTTCGAGGCCAGAGACCCACACGTTTCACTTCCGATGGGGAGAGATGGCTCCTACTCTAGAGGATGTGTCACTTTTGCTGGGACTATCGTTGGCAGGTCATGCCATAGGACCGCTAGACGCACCGGCTGGTTGGGAGCTAGGTCTTACACAACATTTTCATGGTATTTTTGTGGGTGCTCCAGATCCAGTATGGGAGCATCACAGACCTAAGTATGATTGGTTGCTCAATTTCCAGGTTAGTTCCCCTACCTGTTATCTTCAAGTTATCGTGCATATGGTTTTACATAAGATCACTACCCAAAAAATACACTTCCGTGATGATACGTGTTTGTCACAGTAGGTCACGTTTTTTGTCATGCATGTACATCCATGACGATTTTATGATAGAATCAAGATAGTCATACCTGTCCTATCGTAGAAGTGTTCTGTGACATTACCAAAATTATCATCACGGAAGTGTCCACTTCCATGACGATAAATGGCGCGTCATGGAAGTGTTTTCGTCAAGGGTATTTGACACATGGCATACACCATAATAGGTCGCCGTTAAGCTATCGGGTCCGGTTTTGGATCCGATAACCCGTTAATAGCCTGGACCAATGGGCATTTTCCACGTGTAAAATTCTCATTGGCCAGAGGAAACACGTGTTGGCTCACTGTTGGGACAGATGTCATCCACTCATTGGACAGGAGGCGCCTATGATACGTCGACATGTGGCACGGCCCAACAGAGGCCCATTCCGGTGAAAAGGCCGGCCCGTTTGACTTGGTCAAAAGGTAACAGGCCGGCCCACGGAAAGCCTGTTAATGGCCTATTCGTATATAGCCCATTTACGGCCCGCTAACTCCCGACCCGTTACGGCCTATCGGAATTAAGCCCAGTAGCTTCATCTGGGCCGTCTAATATGATTCCAGTTCGTTGTAACTTCCGGCCCATGTATGGCCCTTGATGTCTTTCGGCCCATATGAGGCACTTTGTAACTTTGGGCCCATTAAAGGCCCGAGATGAAACTGGCCCATAATGAACGTGTATCGCTTTATATCCATTAACGGCCCATTATTCCGTCGGCCGTTTCCAGCACGTGTTAACTTTTGGCTTTCTAAGGGCCCATTTATTATTGGGCTCATTTCTAGAATTCGGTTAGTTACGGTCCGTTACTAGTCTGTTCCGTTTGTGGGCCAAATTCAGCTCGTGGTTACATTCGGCCCGTTTGTGGCCCGTTAACCCGTTGGGCTGTTTTCATAGCGTTATCAAATACGGCCTATTAACGGCCCGTTATGGTCCACGAATAGTATGACCCATGTCTGGCGAAATGATTATACGCCCAGTAGAAGGCCCATGGATCCTACGGCCCGTAGAAGACCAATGGATCCTACGTCCCGTAGAAGGCCCATGGATCCTACGGCCCGTAGAAAGTCCATGGATCCTACGACCCGTAGAAGGCCCATGGACCCTACGGCCCATAGAAGGCCCATGGATCCTACGTCCCGCAGGAGGCCCATGGTTACAACAGTCCGTGTGATGCCATGATTATTGTGGCCTAGTTACCAAAAATAGCTTATTGTGGCCACTAGAAAAACGTGGAAAAAGAACTGCAGTGACTACAAGCAAACAACTAAACAAGACAATAAGGAAATAAATAAGCAAGCAACTAACGCTAGCCTATTACAGCTATTACACATATTACATCCAGTGGGCATCAAAGTTCGCCACCAGTGCAACTATAGGGAACAAAGCAGCATATTACATACACTGGCCGTCAAAATTGGCCACCAGTGCAAATAAACGCGGCAGCAAAACAAGTCCATGACTGAAACAACTTCAGAAGAGCTCAAGAAACATTATCCTAGGTATCCACCATGCTGGCAATAAGCTTAGCAAGCTTATTAGCTTTGTCCTGTTTGGTGCTAAAATCCTCCAACGCTTGATGTTGCACCAGAAAGTATGCATCTAAATGCTCCAGGGACTTCCGCAGTCCTTCCGCTTCTTGTCGCAGCACAGCTGATCGATGTCTTTCAGGTTGTAGTTGAGACTCAAGAAACCGAACTAATTCTGACAGTGAGTTTGAATAGCTTGTGCAAGCGGTAGTGGCCAGTAATTCGAACAGCAAAACAAGATAGGACTTTGGGGTTGTCTCACTGTCTTCAGCATAGTTTTCCTTAGTTGTTTTATCAGCTTTGTTGGAGACCAACAAGGATGTCTCACTATCCTGAACCTTATCTGCATTACTTCCTTTACCATTTGCTTAATAAGGCACTCTTCCCCAATATTCTGTCAGCATTCTAAAAGAAGAAACAAGCAGACACATAACAGGTTTAGCATGTACTAGTATATGAAACTCATTTCGGTGAACCAGTTCATTAGTAAGGTGGACAAGATTAAACTACCAAGTCTTCTATTGCCAAGTAGTACATTACAAATGCATCAAACAAACATATATCTATGTCCTATGGTCACTGCATTGTCTTGCCAAATCAAAATGAGACACGGTTCAAATCATATCAGTTCAAGAGAAAGCAGCACTGAAAGAATACAAAGCGTGGGAAACTACATAGCACAACAAGATTTCAGATGGGTACCACGGGTCTACATGTACAACAACACTATTGGCCCTGTTGTGATGCTAGTAATGTGCATGATATGAGAAGTCAACTGTATACACAATTGAAATTGAAATCAACAGAGCTATTTATAAGAGCAAACCTGTTAAAGAAACATGCATAAACATACCTATTGTGCCATTGGAGTTTCCATTGGATCGTTCAATTTAAAAATAAGTTTGTATGAGTAAATACAGTGATACAAGAGCAAAGTAGTATGCACGGTAGCAATGGAATCTTAAATGAGAATAGTTGTTCTTCAGGTTTAAGCACTTGTTCTACATGAACAGAGTACAGTAAGACGCAAGCATACATTACTTAAAATAAAATGAGCTAATAGACCTTACCACATTGTTGGTTCAGGACCAGTACAGAACAAGGCGTTCCCAGTCATCGTCCAGCAAATGTGACTCAGGAGAACGTAAGGGAATTTGATGAGTTTCTTTGCCAGTGAAGTACGTTTTCTTCAGGTAATTCCGATACTGCCACCAAGCATTCTTGAAGATAGCAGAGATATTAGCACAGGTTACCTCATCCTGAGTTTCCAAATCGGTCCTTCTCTATAGAGAAAAATGGGAAAATTTGATGTATTATAACCATCATGGAGGTAGAATGTATGGGACAAAGCAAAATAATTGCCATGAATAACATTACTTACACATAACTCCTGGACAAACACCTGCAACTGGCATTTTCCTTCATCTTTAGTATAATATTTCCATGATGGGAAGATACGCACATAGGATTTAACAACATCAAATGCGATAGATGATAAACTATGAATGGTTGGTTGTGCTTCCTCCACAGGAATAGGTGTACTAACTGGTGGAGTTGGGGTTCGCCGTGGTAGTACTGGCGCTTTGGGAACTGGAGCTGCCTTACTAGCTGCTCTTGTTTGGGAGCTGTGTAGTGGAGATGGTGATGTGTCAACAGGAACTGGGTTACTATCTGCTGGGGTTGGGGTTAGATTGGGTGAAGCTGGTTCTCTGTCCATCGCAGTAGGGGTAAAATCTGCGAGAGTCTGGGTTATGTGTGGTAGGGCTGGTTCTCGTGCATGTACTACCGGGGTGCTATCTCCACCAAGAGGTAGTACTATTTTATTTGAAGACCATGTTTTTACTCCGCTAGATACTGCCATCACCCTCTCCAATTCAAATGGCTGATAAACAGGAAACATAGTTGAATGTACAAACATTGTATGAGAGATAGATGCAATTACTACTGCAGGATACTGCTAACGCGACACTACGATCAGAGACCCTTTGCCGAAACTGTGTGCGATGCAATAATTGCAAACAGTGGTGTAAAAAAACCATAAAAAAGGTGCAAAAAATTTGCGACGGCGGGGCCATCAAACACGGTTCAGATTTTAGTTGCATGTGCGATGCAGGACACACGGTTAATCCATTCAAACTGTCTGCGATGAGGCAGAACAACAGAAACGGGCAGCCATAACAATGTATGTGCGATGCAGGACACACGGTTAATCTATTCGAACTATTTGCGATGAGGTAGAACAACAGCAACGGGCAGCCATATCAATGTGTGTGCGATATACGGCATACGGTTAACTCGGACGAACTGTTTTCGATTAGGGAACACAATAGAAACGGTTCAACTTAACAAGATGTGTGTGATATGCGGCATACAGTTCACATGGATGAACTGTTTGCGATGAGCCAAAAGAACACAAATGAGTCGTGTAAACAAGATGTGTGTCATACGTGGCAAACAGCCGACTCGGATGAACTGTTTGCGATGAGAAATTACAACACATACGGTCAATACAGTTACTTCGTGTGCGATTCTGTGTGTATAATTTTTTTTGAAAAATGCAAACTGGTTGCTTGCGGTGGCGGAGTATCGCACACGATGCGTCTGCGAGTACTCGTGTGCGATGATTAGTATGTTACACATACGTTTCCTTATGTTAACATGTGTCTGAATTGCAATATGGACAGTTAATATGCAAATGGCTTCTGGACATCGGGCACACGCTTAAACTCAATGAACTGTGTACGATACTAATGCTTTCCATGAAACTTTATGAACTTGGGTAACAACATTTGAGTAACATATATATAGTGGTTACACTATTCGACAAAAGGAGGATCTTCGTAACACGGTTTTGACAACCATATGGTCCATATCTACATACTTAACATAGTAACAACTATCACATTTTAAGAGGCTAAGGGCCAACAACCATATGGTCCATATCTACATACTTAACATATATAGTAACAGCTAGCACATTTTAAGAGGCTGAGGGCCAACAACCACAACTATCCACTGGAAGCAGCTTGATCACGGTGACTCGGCATCTCGTGAATGAAAAGGAAGAGCCCTCCTGTGCCTTGGTAGAGCATGAGTAGAACAGTGTCTCCAATTTTCCAATATGGATGCATTGCCACGAGAAGCGAGAATTTGTTAATTTGAATGGTTCGATTTCTGCGGGAAATGCAGTACCTTGCAATCACTTTGGCGTTATTAGCAGGCACAAGTGTAATTCGACCACGCCGGGAAATCGATCCAGGAACTGCTACAGGGGGAATTTCTATTGACATGTAGAATAAAAAACAATTGTAACATATCATTGAAGATATATATAGTTTATGAGCATCAACATTAAAATAAGACTTTTTACCAACGTTTTGTGCACACAATTGGTCTTGTTCAGTGTGTGCACCATAGGTCTAGTTAATTCCATCCAAAATCCAACATTCATACGATGTGCTATCTCTGTCAGATTATCAACAAAGTTTATGACATGCTTCAAGTCCTTCCAGTGAAATTTGGTACGCTTAGTAACATACAGATCGTTCACTATGCATCCAACATATCCTGCTTAAAAGTTGGAAAGGTATTATTTATTCAGAACATGGCAGAAGAATATATAGTGCGCATAAATTGGTAAACATAATTTGTTACTGCCTAGGAACGGAGTCAGAATATGATATCACAATTGGTTGCTTAAATAGTGATCAATTGGTTGCTTGAATAGTAATATGACAACATGGAGAAAGTTGAAAGGACACCAACCTCGATCAGACTTTGATCGACTGATGATGTTGGGGAAGTAAACATCCATGTTAATTAGACGAGGCTATGGTGCAAGCACTAGAATTTTATTGCCAGCTTTCAGTTCATAACACTTAGACATTTTTCTCCAAAGGTCCGCATTAAAATAGGAGTGACCATCTTTATCAAGTTTTACGCTAACCGTCATTGTAAATCCATGTTGCGTTGTCAATATGACATCCTGGGAGTCATCAGCAAAGTAAAGGCCAAGATTTCCTTCTACTCCTGTTCTTGCAAAGCAAGGGATGTACTGCTTCAAATGAAAATTAAGATCATAAATTAGATATATTGAAATAACAGAGCAAGATGCAAATATGGCAGTAACTGATAGAACAGATCCATATATAGATGAAAGCAAAGTACAAAAATATAGATTTAAAAATAGAAAATGTACCAAAGATTTAATGTAAATATATAGATAATGTAGCAACAGACGGTATATGTTCACAAATTTAGGCCATGCCGACCGTGGTATGTTGAGATTGAACATACCGAGCGCTCCCTGAAGTCATCCGGAATGGTGAGATAGAACTTCGTTTCCGACTGGCAAAGACCACAGTTGCCCGATTTCTGCTCGTATTGTGAACACATGAATGAACACCCACGAATCAGCTAGAACAAAAATGATGCCACGACGATTTTCGCCGGTTGATTAACAGTGACAGACGGACTGCGATAAGAGATGAGTGAATATTTTGCTAATTAAGTTGATTACCTTCTCCATGAGAGAAATCCCCGGCCCAATCCCACAGAAAACCCTAGTCGGCCAGAGTCTAGAATGTCGGTGCAGATCGGCGGAAAGCAGTAGGGGCGAAATCTGGTGCCGTTTGAAGCGCGTCCTACGCCCGCCGCCAACAGCCGTCGAGCTTAGGGTGCAGAGTTGCGGAGGAGTCCGCGGCGAGTGAGTGGGGACGAAGTGGGCGAGGGTTTTCTTTTTTTCCTTTTGCATGTGTGAGTGAACACACACGGTTCGCAGAGGTGATAACCCACAAGTATAGGGGATCACAACAGTTTTCGGGGGTAGAGTATTCAACCCAAATTTATTGATTCGACACAAGGGAAGCCAAAGAATATTCTCAAGTATTAGCAGTTGAGTTGTCAATTCAACCATAACTGGATAACTTAGTATCTGCAGCAAAGTATTTAGTAGCAAAGTAATATGGAAGTAACGGTAAAGGTAACAAAGGTAACGGTAGCAAAAGTAATATTTTTGGTGTTTTGTAGTGAATGTAACAGTAGCAACGGAAAAGTAAATAAGTGAAGAACAATATGTGAAAAGCTCGTAGGCATTGGATCGGTGATGGAGAATTATGCCGGATGCGGTTCATCATGTAACAATCATAACATAGGGTGACACAGAACTAGCTCTAATTCATCAATGTAATGTAGGCATGTATTCCGAATATAGTCATACGTGCTTATGGAAAAGAACTTGCATGACATCTTTTGTCCTACCCTGCCGTGGCAGCGGAGTCCTAATGGAAACTAAGGGATATTAAGGCCTCCTTTTAATAGAGTACCGGAACAAAGCATTAACACATAGTGAATACATGAACTCCTCAAACACCGGGAGTGGTCCCGATTATTGTCACTTCGGGGTTGCCGGATCGTAACACATAGTAGGTGACTATAGACTTGCAAGATAGGATCAAGAACACACATATATTCATGAAAACATAATAGGTTCGGATCTGAAATCATGGCACTCGGGCCCTAGTGACAAGCATTAAGCATAGCAAAGTCATGGCAACATCAATCTCAGAACATAGTGGATACTAGGGATCAAACCCTAACAAAACTAACTCGATTACATGATAGATCTCATCCAACCCATCACCATCCAGCAAGCCTACGATGGAATTACTCATGCACGGCGGTGAGCATCATGAAATTGGTGATGGAGGATGGTTGATGATGACGATGGCGACGAATCCCCCTCTCCGGAGCCCCGAACGGACTCCAGATCAGCCCTCCCGAGAGGTTTTAGGGCTTGGCGGCGGCTCCGTATTGTAAAACGCGATGAATTCTTCTCTCTGATTTTCTCTCCCTGAAAGCAAATATATAGAGTTGGAGTTGAGGTCGGAGGAGCTCCAGGGGGCCCACGAGGTAGGGGGCACGCCCTAGGGGGGCAGGCGCGCCCCCCACCCTCGTGGCTAGGGTGTGGGCCCCCTGGTCTTCATCTTTTGCAAGGATTTTTTATTATTTCCAAATAGACGTTCCGTGAAGTTTCAGGTCATTCCGAGAACTTTTGTTTCTGCACATAAATAACACCATGGAAAGTCTGCTGAAAACAGCGTCAGTCCGGGTTAGTTCCATTCAAATCATGCAGGTTAGAGTCTTATTTTATATCAAAATTTTCAGAAAAAGATGTTCTACAACATGAACATTTTTGTAAGGTCAAATAAAATCCCCACAAATTTAAATAAATCAAACAGTGTACTGCCTTAATAAAATCCAATGAAAATCATTTTAAAAATACCAAAATGATTTCAAATTTATTTCTCTCCAATTTTCTGATGTAGGGAATCATGTTACCCTATTTTCTGTATATTTTTATTTTGGAGAAAAATAATTTGAATAAGACTCAAATAACTCCAATATTGAAAATAATTTCAATGGGACTTTGAATTTAATCCTTTGAAACTCCCAACTCATATTTCATATGTTTTGAAGAAGTCATTTTATCTTCTCTCGTGAAAATCATTGAGTTGCATAAAGTTTCAGAATTGGAAATATTCTCAAATGAAATTCAAATATTTTCAACACCCCTTGTCAGTTAAATAAATGGAAGAAGTCATGTCATCTTCTCTCCAGGGTTTTGTGATGAAAAGTATTTGAATTCATGGAGATCATAAAAGCAAAAGAAAGTTTGGGAAAGTCCTTTTATTCCCTCTCATTTAACTTTCAAAAGATTTCGAATTCCACTCACTTTCAGTCAATCAATCAAACAATCAATCCAATCTATCTGTTTATTATAACATTCCAAAATTTAGAATTTTGGGATGTTACAAACTACCACCCTTAAAATGAATCTCGTCCTCGAGATTCGGAGAGGCTAGCAAGAAATACGTTAGGTTTGGGGTCTTCAAAATCCATCGATCGTCTCCGGGGTCTGGGGTGCTACCACCCTTAGAAGCATGGTTACGGTCCCATCAATACTCATATACTCCATCCTTATCTTTGACAATGTCGGTCTTCTCAGATCTTCAGTATAATTCCTTCTCTGGGCTCTTCCGGTGGTGGCATAACCTTTACCTCAATTCTTCTGTCCTTTTTCTTGGTAAGGTTGTTCCGAGACTGGGTCTTCTTAGCTGACGGGTCTGGAGCCAAAAATAAACAACTATCGCTATCTCATGGTGGTCAACGATTTATGGTTTCTCCTGCAGGAAATGGGTCTGGGTTGATCCTCACCGTATAACCTACGATTGGCAAGAGCTGCCTTGTACAAGGGGAAAAATACTTACACCATTCTAAGGTTCAAACAAGGTTTTGATCGTCGTCGCTCTACTATAGGTAAGTCACTCAGATTTACCATCCCGTATAGCAAGGCGAATAATAAGAGTAAGTCGGTATGGTGATCAATCCATCCCGCACCCAAATCATTACCCTGTATATGGTTTGGCGAATCTCGCATTCTAACACTCGGTCATCCTCACAAACATTGCAGAATTTCTCTCGTCGACGAACCAAGTTCGGATAAATCCATGGATTCTGCAAGCCAAACAAACATCTATCGTTCCTTCCCAACCCTCAGGTTTTGCGTAACTCCTATGAGATCGTTTGTCGATAAAATCGTAACTTCTTCCGGTGTTTTTCCTTCAGCAAGAATGTGCTTGCTTCTTGGCAGGTCCTGGGGCCTGTGGGTTATGGCCTATCTCATCACTTGTAAACCTTGAACTCATCATCGGGCAACTGATCCTTAATCCAACATCCAACTTCCTAGTATTCTTAAATCCATCCAATTGTACTGTCTTCCTTCCTCCTATTGGCACCAAACTAGGACATGATTACTCAGACTCATCATGGAATTCCATTGATCCATATTTCCAACATCATACCTCCTTTATATCCAATAGTAATTCATCTCTTCATCCTCGGGGGATATCCCACATACCGAGATAAAAAAACTTATACTTATGAAGTCCATACTCCACTTCGTGGAACATCATTATCCTTTCCGGGGTCAAGCGTCCTTACAGGGGAATATTGGCCATCTCTGCATGGCACTTCTTCAACTGGGAAACATGAAACACATCATGAACTCCTGACAGTCCTTCGGGTGACTCCGGCTTGTTGGCCACTTCTCCCATACGCTCCAAAACTCGGTATGGTCCTACAAATCTCGGGGCTAACTTTCCCTTAACTCCAAATAGTCTAACTCCTCGCAGAGGGAACACACGAAGACATGCTCTGTCTCCAATTTCATAGACTACCTCCTTTACATCCAATAATACTCCATACCCTCATATTCTTAGGGTATCCAACATATCGAGATAAAACTCATACTTATTTTGTTCGAAATCCACTTCGTGGAATATCATTACCTTTTTTCCAAGGGTCAAGTTTCCTCACAGGGTACTACCACCTTTAAAATGCACAATCTTCCATAGACCATATTTCTCATATCCTCGAAAATGGTCAAAATATTTCTTCATAGAGTAGCTTTTGGCCTAAGTTGGTTCATTTTCACGGATGGCCTGGCAGATATCCGTAGTTGTAGCTGGGGTCGTACTGAGATGAAGAAGACTCTGACTGCCACTGGCTGGCAGTCATCTCCGGATCTCAAAATTAATCAGACTATCGTGGAGGCTCAAATTGTGGTTCCGGTTCAGGGGCTGGTGTAGGGTTCCGGTAAGCGTAAATGGCCACCCTCGGAACGAGATACGGACCTTCAGATAAATTAAACAAGGAAGGAGCAGGCAAGGTAATAGTCTCAGGGTGATGTTTATCAAAGAACAATTTGTATTTAAGCTCCCCTTCTTTATTCTTAACAATAAAGTCATGTTCTACCATACTCTTATAATCTAAATAAGCATTGGGCAGCAATTTTTCTTCTTTCTCATAGAGCCACTTAGGTATGTTATAATGTGCAGCAAGGCGTGAAGCATAAATACCTCCAAAGATGGGACCCTTAGTACGGTTCAGACTTAACTGTTTAGCAATAATACCGCCCATACTAATAGTGTTATCGGAAAATAAACCATGGAACAAAATGATAATATCAGGAACACTAAGGTTTACACAGTTTCTGCGACCAATCAAGCAACGACTAGCAAATATCGCAAAGTAGCGTAAAACAGGAAAATGTATGCTAGTGATTCTTGCATCGGAAACCTTCCTGGTTTCCCCCACAGTAATGGTGTCAATAAACCCGTCCACATCTTTACGATGTGGTTCATCTAAGGTACCCTCGAAGGGTATTTTGCAAACCTTGCAAAATTCATCTAGTGGCATCTTCTTAACAACATCATCTAAATGAAACTCTACTGAAGGAGGTGTTTCTTTAGGAAAATAGTAGAAGTTTTGCACAAAAGTATTGGTGAGTAAGAGATACCGATGACGTTGCTCGCGGAGGAAGTTGCTGAGGCCAGCATTCTCAGCCAATGAATAGAAATCATCATAAATCCCGGCTTCTCTCAAGAAATCATCGGAAGGCCATTCACACGGCCGGACCTCCGCGGTGCGAGGCAAATTATATTTGGGCCTCTGTGCTTCTTCATTTTGCTTGTCCTTCGAGCTTCGACTCGACGAGCCCCTCAAAAATCTCTTCATTATTTTTTGAAAAATTCTGAAATTTTTAGTAACTTCAAACAAAAGTGAACCAAGCTCAACAAAATTGATAGCAACTACTCCTACTAGTGCCTAGAGACTATATCATGCATTAGAACTACTTGGAACCATATAAATTTGACATGCAAGCTCAAGAACATGGTCACCTAGGCAGCACAAATTTGCAATGAATAAAGCACTAGAACAAAAACTAATTGGACCAATGGAGGAGTCACATACCAAGGAACAATCCCCCCAAGCAGTTTTGTGAGAGGTGCTTTGAGCAAGGAGATTGAAAATCGCAGCAAAATGAGCTAGAACTCGTGCTTGAGCTGGATATTGGTGTTTGTGGGAGGAAGAAGGAGTGTATGGGTGCAGGAATAAGTGGAGGAGGGCCGTCGTGGGCCCACGAGGCAGGGGGCGTGGCCTAGGGGGTAGGGCGCGCCCTCCACCCTCGTGGCTAGGTGCTTGCCCCTCCTGCTGTGTTCTCAGTGCCAGATATTCTCAAATATTCCAGAAAAAATCATATTCCATTTTCAGGGCATTTGGAGAACTTTTATTTTCGGGGTATTTTTATATTGCACGGATAAATCAGAAAATAGACAGAAAATACTATTTTTACTTTATTTCAACTAAATAACAGAAAGTAGAAGGAGGGTACAGAAGGTTGTGCCTTCTAGTTTCATCCATCTCATGCTCATCAAAAGGAATCCACTAACAAGGTTGATCAAGTCTTGTTAACAAACTCATTCCGAATAACATGGAACCGGAGAAATTCCGAATAACACTATGTTACCTCAATGGGGATATGCACATCCCCAATAATAAGAATATCATATTTCTTCTTGACAGTAGGAAGAGGAAATTCAAAACCTCCAAATATAATCGATGGAATTTTTCCAATAGAGTTGATACTATGAACTTGAGGTTGTTTCCTCGGAAAGTGTATCGTATGCTCATTACCATTAACATGAAAAGTGACATTGCCTTTGTTGCAATCAATAACAGCCCCTGCAGTATTCAAAAAAGGTCTTCCAAGAATAATGGACATACTATCGTCCTCGGGAATATCAAGAATAACAAAGTCCGTTAAAATAGTAACGTTTGCAACCACCACAGGCCTCCTCACAAATACTGACAGGTATAGCAGTTGATTTGTCAGCCATTTGCAAAGATATTTCAGTACGTGTCAACTTATTCAAATCAAGTCTACGATACAAAGAGAGAGGCATAACACTAACACCGGCTCCAAGATCACATAAAGCAGTTTTAACATAGTTTCTTTTAATGGAGCATGGTATAGTAGGTACTCCTGGATCTCCAAGTTTCTTTGGTATTCCACCTTTAAAAGTATAATTAGCAAGCATGGTGGAAATCTCAGCTTCCAGTATCTTTCTCTTATTTGTAACAATATCTTTCATATACTTAGCATAAGGATTCATTTTGAGCATATCAGTTAATCGCATACGCAAAAAGATAGGTCGAATCATTTCAGCAAAGCGCTCAAAATCCTCATCATCCTTTTCTTGGATGGTTTGGGAGGAAAAGGCATGGGTTTCTGAACCCATGGCTCCCTTTCTTTACCATGTTTCCTAGCAACAAAGTCTCTCTTATCATAACGTTGATTCTTTGATTGTGAGTTATCAAGATCAACAGCAGGTTCAATTTCTACATCATTATCATTACTAGGTTGAGCATCATCATTAACATTTTAATTAGGTTCATGTTCATTACCAGATTGTGTTTCAGCATCAGAAATAGAAATATCATTTGGATCTCAGGTGGTTCAGCAATAGGTTCACTAGAAGCATGCAAAGTCCTATCATTTTTATTTTTCTTCCTTTTAGAAGGACTAGGTGCATCAATATTATTTCTCTGAGAATGTTGCTCAATTCTCTTAGGGTGGCCTTCAGGATACAAAGGTTCCTGAGTCATTTTACCAGTTCTAGTAGCCACTCTAACAGCATAATCATTTTTCTTACTATTCATTTCATTGAGCAAATCATTTTGAGCTTTAAGTACTTGTTCTACTTGAGTGGTAACCATAGAAGCATGTTTATTAATGAGTTTAAGTTCACCTCTAACATTAGCCATATAATCACCCAAGTGTTCAATCATATAAGCATTTTGTTTTAATTGTCTACCAAAGTAAGCATTGAAATCTTCTTGCTTAACCATAAAGTTATCAAACTCATCCAAGCATTGGCTAGCAATTTTAGTAGGAGGGATTTCAGCTTTATCATATCTATAGAGAGAATTTACCTTTACTACCTGTGTCGGGTTATCAAGACCAATAGGTAATGGATTAGGATCATATATTTCTTCAACAGGCGGTAGATTAAGACCATGTACTTCTTCAATAGGAGGTAAATTCATAACATCTTCTGCTTTAATACCTTTTTCTTTCATAGATTTCTTTGCCTCTTGCATATCTTCAGGACTGAGAAATAGAACACCTCTTTTCTTCGGGGTTGGTTTAGGAATAGGCTCAGGAATTGGCCCTGGAGCTGGCTCCGTAAGTGTCCAATTATTCTCATTTGTCAACATATTATTCAATAGAATTTCAGCTTCATCCGGTGTTCTTTCCCTGAACACAGAACCAGCAGAACTATCCAAGTAATCTCTGGAAGCATCGGTTAGTCCATTATAAAAGATATCAAGTATTTCATTTTTCTTGAGAGGATGATCAGGCAAAGCATTAAGTAACTTGAGAAGCCTCCCCCAAGCTTGTGGGAGACTCTCTTCTTCAATTTGCACAAAGTTGTATATTTCCCTCAAAGCAGCTTGTTTCTTATGAGCAGGGAAATATTTAGCAGAGAAGTAATAAATCATATCCTGGGGACTACGCACACAACCAGGATCAAGAGAATTAAACCATATCTTAGCATCACCCTTTAATGAGAACGAAAATATTTTAAGGATATAGAAGTAGCGAGATCTCTCATCATTAGTGAAGAGGGTGGCTATATCATTTAATTTAGTAAGATGTGCCACAACAGTTTCAGATTCATAGCCATGAAAAGGATCAGATTCAACCAAAGTAATTACATCAGGATCAACACAGAATTCATAATCCTTATCGGTAACACAGATAGGTGAAGTAGCAAAAGCAGGGTCAGGTTTCATTCTAGCATTAAGAGATTGCTGATTCCATTTAGCTAATAACCTCTTGAGTTCATATCTATCTTTGCAAGCTAAAATAGCTAAAGTAGCTTCTTTATCAAAATCATAACCCTCAGGAATAACAGGCAAGTCTTCATCATCACTTTCATCAATATAATCAGTTTCAATAATTTCTCTCTCTCTAGCCCTAGCAATTTGTTCATCAAGAAATTCACCAAGTGGCACAGTAGTATCAAGCATAGAAGTAGTTTCATCATAAGTATCATGCATAGCAGAAGTGGCATCATCAATAACATGCGACATATCAGAACGAATAGCAGAAGCAGGTTTAGGTGTTGCAAGCTTACTCAAAACAGAAGGTGAATCAAGTGCAGAGCTAGATGGCAGTTCCTTACCTTCCCTCGTAGTTGAGGGATAAATTGTTGTCTTAGCGTCTTTCAAGTTCTTGATAGTGACCAGCAGATATAAATCCCAAGTGACTCAAAGAATAGAGCTATGCTCCCCGGCAACGGCGCCAGAAGATAGTCTTGATAACCCACAAGTATAGGGGATCGCAACAGTTTTCGAGGGTAGAGTATTCAACCCAAATTTATTGATTCGACACAAGGGGAGCCAAAGAATATTCTCAAGTATTAGCAGTTGAGTTGTCAAATCAACCACTCCTGGATAACTTAGTATCTGCAGCAAAGTATTTAGTAGCAAAGTAATATGGAAGTAACGGTAACGGTAACAAAGGTAACAGTAGCAAAAGTAATATTTTTGGTGTTTTGTAGTGATTGTAACAGTAGCAACGGAAAAGTAAATAAGCGAAGAACAATATGTGAAAAGCTCGTAGGCATTGGATCGGTGATGGAGAATTATGCCGGATGCGGTTCATCATGTAACAATCATAACATAGGGTGACACAGAACTAGCTCCAATTCATCAATGTAATGTAGGCATGTATTCCGAATATAGTCATACGTGCTTATGGAAAAGAACTTGCATGACATCTTTTGTCCTACCCTGCCGTGGCAGCGGAGTCCTAATGGAAACTAAGGGATATTAAGGCCTCCTTTTAATAGAGTACCGGAACAAAGCATTAACACATAGTGAATACATGACCTCCTCAAACACCGGGAGTGGTCCCGATTATTGTCACTTCGGGGTTGCCGGATCATAACACATAGTAGGTGACTATAGACTTGCAAAATAGCATCAAGAACACACATATATTCATGAAAACATAATAGGTTCAGATCTGAAATCATGGCACTCGGGCCCTAGTGACAAGCATTAAGCATAGCAAAGTCATAGCAACATCAATCTCAGAACATAGTGGATACTAGGGACCAAACCCTAACAAAACTAACTCGATTACATGATAGATCTCATCCAACCCATCACCGTCTAGCAAGCCTATGATGGAATTACTCACGCACGGCGGTGAGCATCATGAAATTGGTGATGGAGGATGGTTGATGATGACGATGGCGACGAATCCCCCTCTCCGGAGCCCTGAACGGACTCCGGATCAGCCCTCCCGAGAGGTTTTAGGGCTTGGCGGCGGCTCCGCATCGTAAAACGCGATGAATTCTTCTCTCTGATTTTTTTCTCCCCGAAAGCAAATATATAGAGTTGGAGTTGAGGTCGGAGGAGCTCCAGGGGACCCACGAGGTAGGGGGACACGCCCTAGGGGGGCAGGCGCGCCCCCCACTCTCGTGGCTAGGGTGTGGGCCCCCTGGTCTTCATCTTTTGCAAGGATTTTTTATTATTTCCAAATAGACGTTCCGTGAAGTTTCAGGTCATTCCGAGAACTTTTGTTTCTGCACATAAATAACACCATGGAAAGTCTCCTGAAAACAGCGTCAGTCCGGGTTAGTTCCATTCAAATCATGCAGGTTAGAGTCCAAAACAAGGGCCAAAGTGTTTGGAAAAGTAGATACGACGGAGACGTATCAAAAGGCGACGGAGATGAATCATGTGCGATAGTAAATCACCGAGATTGAATGGGAATCCAAATTTCCTTTGTCCTTCGTCCATGAGTTTTTTTCTACGATGAACATAAACCCTGCTAATCATCGTGTTCAAATTTGACTCTTTTCCGGGTTCATTTACAATATTTAGGGGATTATGTGCATTTTGTAGGCATTAATGCACATAATTCAAATTCAAACAGTCGGTGCATGAAAGGGTGCACAAGAGCTGTTTGGAAAAACCATACTCGTGGTATTTAGTAATTTATCAAGCCTTTTACAAGGAATGGGCAGATATTTCAATGGAATGCGTGGCAATAGTCAACCACAAACGCGTCATTTACTGGGTTATCAACTATAGAACAATGAAATATGTGCTTGAAAAACATCGGCTGGCATGGTGCCATGGTATGGCCTTGCCGTGCCCTGTTTAAAAGCTGAGAAGGTTTGATTTATGTCGTCATGCACGCCATTCATAAATCGAACCATCACCGAGGAAGTTCAATGCTTTCAAGACAGAAATCACCAAGATTGAAGGGGAATCCAAATTTCCGTCCTAGTTTGTCATTCAGTTTTTTTCCAACGATCAACATACCGCCTCAAATGCAACGTGTTCAAATTTGACATTTTTCCGAACTCATTTACCATATTTAGGGGATTATGTGCATTTTCTAGTCATTAATTATGCACATAATTCAAATTCGAACAATCGGTGCATGAAAAGGTGCACAAGAACGGTCTGGAAAACCATGCTCGTGCTATTTAGTACATTCTAATGCCTTTTACAAGGAATGAGCAGATATTTCAAGGAAATGTGTGGCAATAGTCAACCATAAACGCGTCGTTTACTGGGTTAACAACTATACAAAAATGAAACACGTACATGCTTGGAAAA
This sequence comes from Aegilops tauschii subsp. strangulata, assembly GCF_002575655.3. Lineage (NCBI taxonomy): Eukaryota > Viridiplantae > Streptophyta > Magnoliopsida > Poales > Poaceae > Aegilops > Aegilops tauschii. The sequence continues at coordinate 382,451,325 of NC_053037.3, read as the reverse complement.
CATGACGCCTGGTGTGGTGCCATGGTATGACCTCACCGTGCCCTTGTAAAAATGTCATCATGCACGCCTTTCATAAAACAAACTATCACCGAGGAAGTTTCATGGTTTCGAGGGGGAAATCACCAAGATTGAAGGGGGATCCAAATTTCCTTTGTCCTTTGTCCATGAGTTTTTGCTATGATGAAAATACAACCTGCAAATCACCGTGTTCAAATTTGGCACTTTTGCGGGTTCATTTGTCATATTTAGGGGATTATGTGCATTTCCTAGGCATTAATGCACATAATTCAAGTTCAAACAATCGGTGCATGAAAGGGTCCACAAGAACGGCCTGGAAAACCATGCTCGTGCCATTTAGTAAATTCTCATGCCTTTTACAAGGAATGGACACATATTTCGGTGAAATATGTGGCAATAGTCAACCACAAATGTTTGTTTGTTGGGTTTTCAACTATAGAAAAAATTAAATAAATGCTTAAGAACATGATGCCTCGCATGGTGCCATGGTATGACCTCACCATGCCCTGGTAAAAATTTGAGAAGGTTTGGCTTATGTCGTCATGCACGCCATTCATAAATCGAACCATCACCGAGGAAGTTCCATGCTTTCGAGAGGGAAATCCCCAAGATTGAAGGGGAATTCAAATTTCCGTCCTAGTTTGTCATTCAGTTTTTTTTCCAACGATCAACATACCGCCTCAAATGCAACGTGTTCAAATTTGACATTTTCCCGGGCTCATTTACCATATTTAGGGGATTATGTGCAATTTCTAGGCATTAATGGACATAATTCAAATTCGAACAATCGGTCCATGAAAAGGTGCACAAGAACGGTCTGGAAAACTATGCTCGTGCTATTTAGTACATTCTCATGCCTTTTACAAGGAATGGGCAGATATTTTAAGGACATGTGTGGCAATAGTCAACCATAAACGCGTCGTTTACTAGGTTAACAACTATTCAAAAAATGAAACACATGGTTGGAAAACATGAAGCCTGACGTGGTGCCATGGTATGACCTCACCATGCCCTGGTAAAAATTGGAGAATGTTTTCCTTATGTCGTGATGCACGCTTTTCATAAAATCGAACCATCACCGAGGAAGTTTCATGGTTTCGAGGGGGAAATCACCAAGATTGAAGGGGGGGGGTCCAAATTTCCTTTGTCCTTTGTCCACGAGTTTTTTCTACGATGAACATACAACCTACAAATCACCGTGTTCAAATTTGGCACTTTTCCGGATTCATTTGCCATATTTAGGGGATTATGTGCATTTCCTAGGCATTAATGCGCATAATTCAAGTTCAAACAATTGGTGCATGAAAGGGTCCACAAGAACGGCCTGGAAAACCATGCTTGTGCCATTTAGTAAATTCTCATGCCTTTTACAAGGAATGGAAAGATATTTCGATGAAATGTGTGGCAATAGTCAACCACAAATGTTTGTTTGTTGGGTTTTCAACTATAGAAAAAAAGAAATAAATGCTTAAAAAACATGATGCCTGGCATGGTGCCATGGTATGACCTCACCATGCCCTCGTAAAAATTTGAGAAGGTTTGGCTTATGTCGTCATGCACGCCCTTCATAAATCGAACCATCACCGAGGAAGTTCCACGCTTTCGAGAGGGAAATCCCCAAGATTGAAGGGGGATCCAAATTTTCTTTCATCTTTGCCCTGGAGTTTTTTTCTACGACGAACATACACCCTGCAAATCACCGTGTTCAAATTTGGCATTTTTCGGGCTCATTTACCATATTTAGGGGATTATGTGCATTTTCTAGGCATTTAGCGCATATAAATCCAATCCAGCTACATGTGCACGGGTGTGATGTGAGGGACATGGATTGCCGTTCGATCGCGGCGCATCCTACGGTGCACATGCGCGATCCGCGTGGCTGGGGTTCTGGCTAATCATAATGCCACACACAATAGGCTCAGCGCACACTATTTCCGGAAGCGACGGAGATGAACCGTGTGCGATAATGAACGAGCAAAATTGTAAGGGAAGCCAAATTTCTGTTGTCGTTGAGTTCTTGAATACCACCGCACTGTACGGCTGCCCGGCCCCTCCGTCCCAGAGCTCTCTCCAGGCATCGTCCATGGCACCGCGGTGCACAGTAACTGGTAAGGAAGCGATGGCATCCCGCGGCGCCGCGTTCCTCGCCGCCCGTGACCGCACACATGGTAAGGAAGCGATGGCATCTCGCCGCGCCGAGTTCATCGTCGCTGGCGGCCAGACAGTTACATGGGCGGACTTTGAGGCTGCCATGGCCGAATGGGTGGTGGATCTAGAGGCGGCCAAAGCCGCATAGAAGGAGCCGAAAAGGCAGAAAGCACTCAAGAAAAGAGAGTCCCGCCGCCGCAAGAAAAAATAGGCCGCACGCCGTGGTGAGGAGAGCTTGGCGGAGGTCGAAGCACGGTGGGCTGCTGCCTACAAGGCCGAGAAGGAGAACGCTGGCATCTGGCCAGCATGCCCTGATGGCATCATGTGAGAAGTAGTTTAAGTTTGTAGTATTAGAGAAAACTACCAGTAGTACTTTAAGTTTGTAGTATTAACGTACAATGCCGGTAAGAACATCCTTTGAGGGCTTTGAGCATTGATTAGCATGTGTGCATGTGTGCGTTTTTTTGCGTTAATCATTAGAAGATCCCAAAACACACGGTTTCTATGCCGTACCTGTCTGCGTTTTTTTGCGTTAATGACCCATAAGTTAGTTACCTGTGTGATGTTTCCTAATTAACCAGGCGTACCATTGACCGAAAAAAATCAAGTACACGTGTACATTTTTTTGGAGACGGGATCTGCCAACTTTCTTTTTCTCGCACACGAGTATTTTATGCGCTTCGTCTGCGTTGTGTGTTTCCCCCGCCCAAGTTTCAAGTTTCGCAGCAAAATTTTCATTAGGCGCGCGATTTCAGAATTTATTCCTCCAACCACATCCCCACCCTTAGCATCCCCCTCGCACCTCCCCCAACTGGCATCTCAAACCACAGCCGCTGCAACCACAGCTTCAACCACATCTATGTTCTACTCGGATCCAGTTAGGTAACCCACCGACCTCTATCACGGCCCCGGCCTGATTGCTTAAATGGCGCTTGCGAAACATCCTCATGCCTCCAAATCCCCCCGCCAGGAGCTGATGGCGGTCCATGGCGCGATGGCTGCTGTGCGTGTTGATCCAGAGGTACACCTCGCCTCCGCCGCCGCTGCCGACATGGTGCAGGCTCTGGCCCAGATGAAGTCCCCGAGCGACTACCCCCAGGACTTAACAGGTAAGATCTGACCAGCTAAATCTTACCAATACCACTTGCAACAGCTATGATTTGTACGGTTGATGTATTAAGCATGTTCGTGCCTAGTTTATTTCAGTACTGCACACTGTGTGATGTTCAAATATTACCGTGTCCAGCCCAATTTCACCAATACCAGCAACAAACTTACAATACATGACTCAGGATATCACTAGAGATGCTGCCCATTTGCTATTTTTAATGGATTCTAACCCTGTTGTACTTAACATGTCTGTCCATGTACTTACGCAGGGTCATACCGGCTGATGCTTTTGTTTGCCGTTGAGGTGAGCTGCATCCCATGTCTTACATTATTTCACATAATTTGTGCAATTGCAGTTTAACTTCTACCATTTACTGGTTCCCTGTAGATACACATGTCAGTGGCACTGATCCACGCTTCGACCCGGAGGAATAGCTCGCCTCCGCCATTGCTGACTTTGGGCGGGCTCTGGCCAAGATGAAGTGCCCCAGCAACTACCTCTCAGGACTTACCAAGTATGGACTCACCAGCTCAATCTTACCAATACCAGTTGCAATTAATGGCCATGTTGTGTACGGTCGATGTATTAAGCATGTTCTAGTAAACATGCCTAACACGTTTTTGCTACTTTCCCTACCTTTTTATAGACATTTGGGCCTGATACGTCTCCAATGTATCTATAATTTATGAAGGACTCATGCTATTATATTATCCATCTTCGATGTTTAATGGGCTTTACTATGCACTTTTACATTATTTTTGGGACTAACCTATTAACCCAGAGCCCAGTGCCAGTTTCTGTTTTTCTCCTTGTTTCAGTGTTTCGCAGAAAAGGAATATCAAACGGAGTCCAAACGGAATGAAACCTTCGGGAGAGTTATTTTTGGAACGGAAGCAATCCAGAAGACTTGGAGTGTACGTAAGGGAAGCAACGAGGAAGGAACGAGGCAGGGGGCGCGCCCTCCACCCACGTGGGCCCCTTGTGGCTCCCCTTACCGACTTCTTTCGCCTATATATATCCATATACCCTAAAAACATCGGGGAACAAAATAGATCGGGAGTTCCACCGCCGCAAGGCTCTGATGCCACCAAAAACCAATCGGGACCCTGTTCCGGCACCCTGCCGGAGGGGGGATCCCTCACCGGTGGCCATCTTCATCATCCCGGCGCTCTCCATGACGAGGAGGGAGTAGTTCACCCTCAGGGTAAGGGTATGTACCAGTAGCTATGCGTTTGATCTCTCTCTCGTGTTCTTGATTTGGCACGATCTTGATGTATCGCGAGCTTTGCTATTATAATTGGATCTGATGATGTTTGTCCCCCTCTACTCTCTTGTAATGGATTGAGTTTTCCCTTTGAAGTTATCTTATCGGATTGAGTCTTTAAGGATTTGAGAACACTTGATGTATGTCTTGCATGTGCTTATCTGTGGTTACAATGGGATATTCACGTGATCTACTGGATGTATGTTTTGGTGATCAACTTGCGGGTTCAGTGACCTTTTGAACTTATGCATAGGGGTTGGCACACGTTTTCGTCTTGACTCTCCGATAGAAACTTTGGGGCACTCTTTGAAGTTCTTTGTGTTGGTTGAATAGATGAATCTGAGATTGTGTGATGCATATCGTATAATCATACAAACGGATACCTGAGGTGACATTGGAGTATCTAGGTGACATTAGGGTTTTGGTTGATTTGTATCTTAAGGTGTTATTCTAGTACAAACTCTATGATAGATCGAACGGAAAGAATAGCTTTGTGTTATTTTACTACGAACTCTTGAATAGATCAATCAGAAAGGATAACTTTGAGGTGGTTTCCTACCCTACAATAATCTCTTCGTTTGTTCTCCGCTATTAGTGACTTTGGAGTGACTCTTTGTTGCATGTTGAGGGATAGTTATATGATCCAATTATGATATTATTGTTGAGAGAACTTGCACTAGTGAAAGTATGAACCCTAGGCCTTGTTTCCTAGCATTGCAATACCGTTTACGCTCACTTTTATTACTTGTTACCTTGCTGTTTTTATATTTTCAGATTACAAAAACCTATATCTACCATCCATATTGCACTTGTATCACCATCTCTTCGCCGAACTAGTGCACCTATACAATTTACCATTGTATTGGGTGTGTTGGGGACACAAGAGACTCTTTGTTATTTGGTTGCAGGGTTGCTTGAGAGAGACCATCTTCATCCTACTCCTCCCACGGATTGATAAACCTTAGGTCATCCACTTGAGTGAAAATTGCTACTGTCCTACAAACCTCTACACTTGGAGGCCCAACAACGTCTACAAGAAGAAGGTTGTGTAGTAGACATCAAGCTCTTTTCTGGCGCCGTTGCCGGTGAGGTCAGTGCTTGAAGGTATATCTTTAGATATTGCAATCGAATCTTTTAGTTTCTTGTTTTATCACTAGTTTAGTTTATAAAATAAAATTACAAAAAAATGGAGTTGAGTTTGCCTCATACGCTTCATCTTTTTAATATCTTTCGTGAAAATGATGGGAAGGAAAATTGTGCTCAAGTACTAGAAGAAGAATTACATAGAATGCTTGACATAAAATATGTGAATGATGAGCATGATTGCAATGTTGTTAGTATGAATTCTTTGAATACCCATGATGCTAATGATATGCAAAGCCACAAGCTTGGGGATGCTATGTTTGATGAAGATGATATGTTTAGTTCCCCAAGTTTTGATGAGCAAATTTATTATGATGAAAGCATGCCTCCTATTTATGATGATTATTGTGTTGACACGTATGCTATAAAGAATAAAGATAACCATGAAACTTGTCATCATGATTTTAATTTCCAATTGGATTATGCTTCACATGATAGTTATTTTGTTGAGTTTGCTCCCACTATTCCGAATGAGAAGAATTTTGCTTATGTGGAGAGTAGTAAAATTTCTATGCAAGTAGATCATGAAAAGAATGCTTTAGGTGCCAGTTATATTGTTGAATTCATTCATGATGCTACTGAAAGTTATTATGAGGGAGGAATGTATGCTTGTAGGAATTGCAATAATATCAAGTTTCCTCTCTATGTGCTTAAAATCTTGAAGTTATGCTTGTTTTACCTTCCTATGCAAGTTAATTCTTGTTCCATAAGTTGTTTGCTCACAAAATCCCTATGCATAGGAAGTGGGTTAGACTTAAATGTGCTAGTCATATCCTTCATGATGCTCTCTTTATGTTTCAATTCCTATCTTTTACTGGAGCATCATTGAAATCATCATGCCTAGCTAGGGGCGTTAAACGTTAGCGCTTGTTGGGAGGCAGCCCAATTTTATTTTTGTTCCTTGCTTTTTGTTCCTGTTTAGTAATAAATAATCTATCTATCCTCTGGTTAGATGTGGTTTTATGTTTTAATTATTGTTTGTGCCAAGTAAAACCTATAGGATCTTCTTGGATGATAGTTATTTGATCATGCTGTAAAAAACAGAAACTTTAGCGCTCACGAGATTAGCTAGTTTTTTTACTAGAGAGTGCTATTTAGTTGAATATTTTTGCAGATGATTACTAGACAAATTGCTCAGGTCCACCAATTTATTTTAGAATTTTTGGAGTTCCAGAAGTATACGTTTTCTACAGATTACTACAGACTGTTCTGTTTTTGACAGATTCTGTTTTCTATGTGTTGTTTGCTTATTTTGATGAATCTATGAGTAATATCGGAGGGTATGAACCATAGAGAAGTTGGAATACAGTAGCTATTACACCAACATGAATTTAGAATGAGTTCACAACAGTACCTAAGTGGTGATTTATTTTCTTATACTAACGGAGCTTACGAGTTTTCTGTTAAGTTTTGTGTTGTGAAGTTTTCAAGTTTTGGGTAAAGATTCGATGGACTATGGAATAAGGAGTGGCAAGAGCCTAATCTTGGGGATGCCCAAGGCAACCCAAGGTAATATTCAAGGACAACCAAGAGCCTAAGCTTGGGGATGCCCCGGATGGCATCCCCTCTTTCGTCTTCGTTCATCGGTAACTTTACTTGGAGCTATATTTTTATTCACCACATGATATGTGTTTTGCTTGGAGCGTCGTTTTATTTTCTTTAGCTTTGCTTGCTGTTTGAATAAAATACCAAGATCTGAAATTCTTAAATGAGAGAGAGTCTTCACTTAGCTACATAATTATTTAACTACTCATTGATCTTCACTTATATCTTTTTGGAGTAGTTTGTCATTTACTCATGTGCTTCACTTATATCCTATGAGTAAATGGTTGAATGATTTGAATGTCATAAATATGAAATTATATATGTTTCATATGCCTTTCCCATAGGGAGTAATGCCTTCACATACAAGAAGTAGAGGTGGTAAATTTTTTGAAGGTTAGCAAACATTGTATTGGTCACTTGAACAATTCATGAAAGAATATTGAAGGAAGAGAGATTTCACATATAAATATACTATCTTGGACATCTTCTATGATTGTGAGCCCCACTAATTATTTTCAAACCTGAGAAAATTAGTTGAAGTTGGACAAGGAAGACAACATAATGAGTTATGCTTGGGTATATTTGTATAGAAGTTATATTGTTCTGGATCCTCTAACATGTGGTGCTTGCTATTTAGAATCCTTTGCTAGCCAAAATAACTGTACTAAGCGGGAATAATGCTTGTGCATCCAAACTCCTTGAACCAAGTTTCTTCCATGAGTGTCCATCATATCTACCTATATGCGGTATTTACGTGCCGTTCCAAGTAAATTTGCATGTGCCAAACTCTAAACCTTCAAATAATAATCTGTTTTGTATGCCCGAATCGCTCATGTAGCGACTAGGGGCTGTCAGTATCTTCCATGCTAGGTGGGTTATTCTCACGATGAGTGGACTCCGCTCATCATTCACGAGAAAATGGCTGGTAACTGGGATGCCCAGTCCTATGATCAAAAGATCAAAAAACAAATTCACAAATAATTTAAACAAAACTCCCCCGGGAATGTTGATAGTTGGACGGCACCCGTTGTTTCGGACAAGCCGTGGAGTGTGAATGTTGGTGGAGGGGGAGTAAAAACTTTACCTTTCTGCGTGGGAACCGCCTATAATGTATGTAGTATGGAAGATATTGGGAACTCTTGGTCGTTATGTTGACAATGAAAGCATACCTCTCAAAATTATTTTCATCTCTGTTTTAGCTTCGAGCTCTGGCACCTCTACAAATCCTGGTCCCTCTGCGAAGGGCCTATCTTTTACTTTTATGCAAGAGTCAGTAGTATTCCTTCTCATTCCAACCTACTCTTTAGTTGGAAAGCATCATGTGATGGAAAGATCTAAGCATATATGGCCATTCAAATATATTTGAGCATGAATTATTACTGTTGACATTACCAATATATTCAACTACCTCTCAGGACTTACCAAGTATGTACTCACCAGCTCAATCTTACCAATACCAGTTGCAATTAATGGCTATGTTGTGTACGGTCGATGTATTAAGCATGTTCTAGTAAACATGCCTAACACGTTTTTGCTACTTACCCTACCTTTTTATAGACATCTGGGCCTGATATGTCTCCAACGTATCTATAATTTATGAAGTATTCATGCTATTATATTATCCATCTTGGATGTTTAATGGGCTTTACTATGCACTTTTATATTGTTTTTGGGACTAACCTATTAACCCAGAGCCTAGTGCCAGTTTCTGTTTTTCTCTTTGTTTCAGTGTTTCGCAGAAAAGGAATATCAAACGGAGTCCAAACGGAATGAAACCTTCGGGAGAGTTATTTTTGGAATGGAAGCAATCCAGAAGACTTGGAGTGTACGTAAGGGAAGCAACGAGGAAGGCACGAGGCAGGGGGCGCGCCCACCCCCTGGGCGCGCCCTCCACCCCCGTGGGCCCCTCGTGGCTCCCCTTACCGACTTCTTTCGCCTATATATATCCATACACCCTGAAAACATCGGGGAACAAAATAGGTCCGGAGTTCCACCGCCGCAAGCCTCTGTAGCCACCAAAAACCAATCGGGACCCTGTTCCGGCACCCTGCCGGAGGGGGGATCCCTCACCGGTGTCCATCTCCATCATCCCGGCGCTCTCCATGACGAGGAGGGAGTAGTTCACGCTCGGGGCTGAGGGTATGTACCAGTAGCTATGTGTTTGATCTCTCTCTCGTGTTCTTGATTTGGCACGATCTTGATGTATCGCGAGCTTTGCTATTATAGTTGGATCTGATGATGTTTCTCCCCCTCTACTCTCTTGTAATGGATTGAGTTTTCCCTTTTAAGTTATCTTATCGGGTTGGGTCTTTAAGGATTTGAGAACACTTGATGTATGTCTTGCATGTGCTTATCTTTGGTTACAATGGGATATTCACGTGATCTACTTGATGTATGTTTTGGTGATCAACTTGCGAGTTCAGTGACCTTGTGAACTTATGCATAGGGGTTGGCACACATTTTCGTCTTGACTCTCCGATAGAAACTTTGGGGCACTCTTTGAAGTTCTTTGTGTTGGTTGAATAGATGAATCTGAGATTGTGTGATGCATATCGTATAATCATACCCACGGATACCTGAGGGGACATTGGAGTATCTAGGTGACATTAGGGTTTTGGTTGATTTGTATCTTAAGGTGTTATTCTAGTACGAACTCTATGATAGATCGAACGGAAAGAATAGCTTCGTGTTATTTTACTACGGACTCTTGAATATATCGATCAGAAAGGGTAACTTTGAGGTGGTTTCGTACAATAATCTCTTCGTTTGTTCTCCGCTATTAGAGACTTTGGAGTGACTCTTTGTTGCATGTTGAGGGATAGTTATATGATCCAATTATGTTATTATTGTTGAGAGAACTTGCACTAGTGAAAGTATGAACCCTAGGCCTTGTTTCCTAGCATTGCAATACCGTTTACGCTAACTTTTATTACTTGTTACCTTGCTGTTTTTATATTTTCAGATTACAAAAACCTATATCTACCATCCATATTGCACTTGTATCACCATCTCTTCGCCGAACTAGTGCACCTATACAATTTACCATTGTATTGGGTGTGTTGGGGACACAAGAGACTCTTTGTTATTTGGTTGCGGGTTGCTTGAGAGAGACTATCTTCATCCTACGCCTCCCACGGATTGATAAACCTTAGGTCATCCACTTGAGGGAAATTTGCTACTGTCCTACAAACCTATGCACTTGGAGGCCCAACAACGTCTACAAGAAGAAGGTTGTGTAGTAGACATCAGGGTCATTCTCTGCTCTGGTAGCACCTGCCTTGTGATGTTTAACTATGCCAATTGCATTTTTATCAGTTTCGGTTTCAATGTCTATTAAGCCTGTTGCAATTAATAGTTGAATCCATTTTTAAACAGTTGTATTTCAATGGCTACAAACTTACAAAACATGACTTAGGATGCTGATAAGCCTGTTGCAATTAACAGTTGTATCCATTTTTTAATCTGTCAATTTTCTACCATGCTACTCTCCGCAATGAAGATATACTAGAGATGCTGCCCATTTGCTATTTTTGGTGGATGCTAACCCTGTTGTACTTAACATGCTTGTCCATGTACTTACGCAGGGTCGTAACGGCCGATGTTTTTTTTTTGCCTTCGAGGTTAGCTGCATCCCATGTCTTACAGTATTTCACATCATTTGTGCAATTGCAGTTTAACTTCTACCATTTACTGGTTCCCTGTAGGTACACATGTCAGTGGCACTGATCCACACTTCGACCCGGAGGAACAGCTCGCCTCCGCCGCCGCTGACTTTGGGCGGGCTCTGGCCAAGATGAAGTGCCCCAGCAACTACCTCTCGGGACTTACCAAGTATGTACTCACCAGTTCAATCTTACCAATACCAGTTGCAATTAATGGCTATGTTTTGTACGGTCGATGTATTAAGCATGTTGTAGTAAACACGCCTAACACATTTTAGCTATTTTCCCTACCTTTTTATATACAACTGTGCCATTATCTGCTCTGGCAGCACCTGCCCTGTGATGTTTAACTCTACCAATTGCATTTTTATCAGTACCGGTTTCAATGGCCATTAAGCCTGTTGCAATTAACAGTTGTATCCATTTTTAAAGAGTTGTATTTCAATGGCTACAAACTTACAAAATATGACTTAGGATGCTGTTAAGCCTGTTGCAATTAACAGTTGTATCCATTTTTAAATCCGTCCCTTTGCTACCGTGCTACTCTTTCGAAATGAAGATATCACTACAGATGCTCCCGTTTTATTACCATTTGCTATTTTTGGTGGATGTTAACCCTGTTGTAGTTAACATTGGCTTTACATGTACTTACACAGGGCTACAATGGGCGATGGTGTTGTTTGCCGTCGAGGTTAGCTGCATCCCATGTCTTATACACCATCCATTCCTAAATATAAGTATTTTTAGAGATTCCAATATAGACTACATACGGAGCAAAATGAGTGAATCTAGATTCTAATCTAAACTATATCTATAATTCTATATACATCCGTATGTTGTTGATATTGAAATCTCAAAAAAATACTTGTACTTAGGAACATAGGTAGTTGTATTTTACATCATTTGTGCAATCTCAATTTAGCTTCTAACATTTACTGGTTGCTTGAGGTACATATATGAGCGGTACTGATCCATGCTTCGATCCCTTTTGCGTATTGGGCAATGAGATATTCATGAACAAACGTCAAGTGAGGAAACTAAGAAAGATTATTAGGCGAAAGAAACAGGTGATTAGAATTAAGCTCTTTATTTACACTTTGTCGAAGACAACAGTGAACTTTCGGATGGTAAGTAATGTGTTGCCTTTTCCCCCTACCCACAACAGGTTACTCTATTAGACCTCAGTATCTGATATTTTTCTCTTTTCAGTGGTTTCCGAAGCTATTTACTGATGATTACCTTGCAAACTACATGACCGGAGTGGAGGCAACTAAGGTTAAAGTATATAATTCATGCTACCATGATAATGCTCTAGAAGTCTTCCTGAAGGCGGTGAAGGATGGGCGGGCGATCGTCACAAGGGGTTGGACAAAAGTGGTTCGTACCTATGGCATGCAGGAAGGCACATTATGGGCATTCTGCTTCTTCAACACCGTCGACAGTCAAAATGATTTACACTTGTCTCTTCACCTTTACCGCCTTTAAATACTATGCTTCATCATAGTTAATTGCTGCCTAATCCTATAATTACTGAACATATTGTACTGGCAATTTTATTTATGGATTCGTTGTTGAACCATTGTGCTGAGAATTTGAATTGCACGTTTCATATTTCAAAATTTCCAATTCGGATAATAAATTATAGGCAAAAATAAAAAGAGAACAGACGGTCATGGAACTTGGCAAACGGTTCTGGCAGTAAAAGCGCTTGTGATGGATAGCCCAATGCCACACAGTTTTCTACATCAAATTATGTGTGTGATGTAGTTAATGAAAGCAAACAGTTAACCAAGGCAGAGCATGTGTGATAGTTACACCTTTCACACACGAGCGTATACATAAAACTGTGTGGGATGTACATACGAACGAAAACGTTTTCCCTGGATTGACTGTGTGGGATGTACATAAGAACAAAAACGTATTCCTTGGATTGACTGTGTGTGATATACATACGAACGGAAATGTTTTTCTAGGATTCACCGTGTGGGATGTACATACCTACGGAAATGTTTTTCTCGGATTACCATGTGGGATGTACATACCTACGGAAATGATTGGGTTTCGATGCCTCGCCTGATCGCACAGGGCCCCAGCCTGTGTCCTAGGAGGGCCTATCCCCGACGATTTTGTAGCGACTAGACCTCAAATGGCCTGTGCTGCTGTGCACCAGTGTCATCCCTGGATCAGTAATGCTGACACGCACAGTACAAATGGAGGATTTATAACAGAGTAGCAATCACACACTTATTACATCGAATATCTCCGAAGAGATTAAGTATGATAAACATGGCTTAAGGCCATCTAAAAACGATAACAGCGGAAGGCTTGGAAGATAAGTGAGTCCATCAACTCCAGCGGCATCACTGAGTATAAGACCACGACCTAAGGCACCTTACTCGTCGTCTGAAAAGTCTGCAACATGAAACGTTGCAGCCTGAAAACGGGTCAGCACATAGAATATGCTGGCAAAGCAACACATAGAGAACAATGAACAATGATAAGGCTATACTATATGCATATATGGCTGGTGGAAAGGCTCTATGGTTACAGTTTTGCGAAAAGCCAATTTTATCCTTCTGCAAAGGAATAAATTTTTATTTAACTATCATGGTGGTTGAAACATTGAGAAGGTACCTCCAACTCAATCCCAATTAAGTAACATCATTAACCCAACAAAATTAATTATAAGTATCACGGTGATGAGATTCAAATGATAATCCAGGTACTAGATACTCAAGTTGTCCATAACCGGGGACACGGCTAATCATGATCAGTTTGTACACTCTGCAGAGGTTTGTGCACTTTTCCCCACAAGACTCGATCGCCTCCGCTTGATTCTCGCACTACATGATGTTTGAGAAACGGATGACCGAGACACAGTCTTTCAGAAACAGTCACTCTCTACTCTAGATGGACCGGTACACCTACTTTCCCCTACATCTGCTAGTCCACCTCTTCAAGAGATCCTGTAACCTACTCAGCTATGCTAGAGCCCATAATAGCTTGCGGCTGCACACGGAAGTTTCTAGCATGAATAATCTTATGATCCCTTTGAGCCTGGGTGGCGGACCTTATACATACAGACAACACTGGGTTCTCCAGGTGCCTCAATCCACCCAGATGTGAGTTTTAGTTGCCACCTTAAGTTGAACCATTATTAAACACTCACATCTGTCATGAATATCACTCAACCCAATCCACGTCTACGAGCATAGCATGGCAATATAATAGCAACGTAGAAGTAACTCCCAAGGGTTTGATATAAACAGGTAATAGGTACTACCTCAACTACTTCCCAATACCCATAGTTTAAATAGATCCTAATCATGCAATGTGTTTGAGTAAATAGATCTAATGCAATAAAACTGGGTATGAGCGGGGTATGATCAAAGTGTTACTTGCCTTGCTGATGATCCGCAAAACCTAGCGAGTCGAAGTAACAAGCGGCACACTCCGGATACTCTATCGCAAACAAACAAGCATACAATCAGTACTCATCTAATGCACAAGTAAAACTCGAAAGAAAGATCCAACCAGAAAGTTCAACTTAAGAACTCCGGTTTGCAAAAAGAATCAACTCGAAAGAAGCAACGGAGATCAAACGGTGAAAGAAAGAAACTCCGTTTGCTAATCTGGATCTAGGTCAAATTTTACTGTAGCAAAAACTTGTTTGAGTAGGTTAAACGGAAAGAGAATTTCGAGACGAAACTCTAGGCGCTTGAATCACCTGATTCCGATAAATGAGCGAGAAGTTATACAGATTCGAAAATTCGATCAGAAATCGAATCTGAGAAAATAACGAGAAAATCCGACGAAAAAGAAAAAACGAACGAACGGTTAAATAACGGACGTTTGTTAACAGAGAAAAACCGACGAACGCGTTCGTTAAAACGAACGGTTCGGTGAACGCTCGTGAAATAAGAAAACCAAAAAAAAACCGATCTAGGGTTTTTTTTAACAAAAGGTTTTTTTAGAAAACCGGTCAACGCGAACACGGGCAGTACCTCGTCGGGCTTCTCCGGCGAGGGGCTCCGGTGGGGCTCCGGGCTCGGCGCGAGGGGCGGCGGGGGTGCGGGGCTCGGGGGCGGCGGCTCCGGCGGTGAGGGCGGGGCTCCGGCGGCGAGGGCGGGGCTCCGGCGGGCGGGCGGCGAGGCAAAGGCGGGCGGCGGCGGCAGCGGGTTGCGGGCGGCGGCGGCGGGCGATGCAGGCGGCGGCGGCGGCTCGGGTGAGGAGAAACGGAGGGGGGTATATATGGAGGGGGGGTACTCCGGCTTGGGGAAGGGGCATCCGAGGCGGCGGCGGCTCCCGTGGCGCTCCCGGACTCCGGCGGCGTCGTGGGGAGGAAGGAGAGCGCGGGTGGGCTCGGTTGGGCTCGGCCCAGGCGGCGCGGGCGCTTGTTTTTTTTTAAATAAGTTTCGTGGGAAAAATTGCGTAGAAAAAATAAATAAAAATCAGAAATATATGAAATAAATTTTCCCCGTCTAGTTAGAAAATCTAGAATAGGGTGAACATTTTTAAAATCAAAAATAAATATTTTGAAAACATGCATATTTTTAAATGCAATAAAAATTGCAAATAAAATCCAATAAATTCCAAATAATGTTTTTAACATTTTTCCTCCAGTATTTCAATGTTTTGGAGAAGTCATATTTTCTCCTCTCGCTTATTTATAAATTGAAATATTTTTCCGGAGAGAAAAATAATTAAAAATCCAATCCTCGTTTGAAAAATCAAATAAGAAAATTCGAGAAAATCCCCAACTCTCTCCGAGGGTCCTTGAGTTGCTTAGGATTTATCGAGGATTTGTCAAAATGCAACAAAACATGATATGCAAATGATGATCTATGTATAACATTCCAAATTGAAAATTTGGGATGTTACAGATTTCTGGGTTGTGTGGGAAGGAACCCTATCGCCCACACTCACTTGGCGACGGTTCCAAATGCCGTTGCGGAAAGGGGTTAAAAACTGTTTGTATAGCATCGACGCGCACCAGTGAATAGATAGTGTGGAAAAAAGAGGGCATGAAATAGTTGACATGTATATTGTTTAACTAAAACGGATAGCATGACATAATTTCACATATATGATGTCTATCTAAATTGGATAGCATAGCATAACATAATTCAAAGATATGCTGACTAACTAAACATGATCGCATGACATACTTCACATACATGTTATCTAAGTATTCAGGATCGCATGATTTAATTCACATATGTGATTTATATGCTAAGCAGAGGGCATTCGCATATATGATGTCTGAACTAAGAACATGGTGTTGAATATTGTGTATATGATGTCTAAACTATGCAATGCAAGACACCATATGCATGATATGAGCAGTATAACCGTGCCAAGTTAGAGCATACACCTCGGTGGGGGAATAGGACTGGTCATCTGTCTCTGAATCCATCTCTGAGGAGCTATCGGGACCCAGCAAGAGATCTGTTTCGACAGGTAGCACTGTCTGCTCTGAAGGCCTTGTTTTCACTCCAGATTTTTCCATCACCCACTCAAATGGCTGATTCACAGGAAGAGTAGTTTAATGTACAAACATTGTCAACAAATGGAAATGTAATGAAGAAAAGGATGGGCAAGATATCATTCAAATATATGATGCCTGGTTAAATAGGATGGCATTGCACATTTCACATATATTATGGCTGGCTAAAAGACATGAGACTGCATAATTCCCATATATGATATTAAAATTAAATAGGTGGCATTACAGAACATGTCTAAACTAGGCAGATGACATATATGATGTCGAAAGTAGGCACAGCAAGGCAACATATGCATGATATGACTAACATCATCATGCCAAGTTAGAGCAAACACCTTGGGGGGTAAATAGGAGTGGTTAGCTGCGTCTGAATCCGCCTCAGAACAGATATCTTCCTCTGTATTACAATCCGGAGAGGGGGCAGGGTTTGCCATTGAACCCACCATGGAGGGATGTTTGCATGACATTGTATTGCCGCGCAAAACTCTTCTCTTTTTATCTACATGTTCAGCATGACTGTGTACAATATCTGGCATGCATACAAAAAATATAGTGAGATTATGTAAGGAGAGCATGCACAAATCAAGAGTAATGGTAACAGCCAGTGGATGGATCCAAAAACAATGATAGCAGGCTGATGATTGCTTTAATTTAATAAAAAACAGATGATGATTGCTTTACTATTTGTTTCCCACCCAAGATGAACAACAAAGGCATACCCTGGGTGAACCAGATATTATATAGAGATACTATTCATTGCTGCCTCAATATGTGCCCCACAACTAATTTAGAACTCAAGTTTGAACATCAATTTGGACCTGACTTGGAGTCTAAGAGGTGAATAGGACAATAATGTACCAGGTAATACTAAGCAATGCATAACATAAGAAGAAACAAAAGAGTGCGACCTCTCTTGTGGACCCGTGTACTCCTCAGGTTCATCTGCTGAGTCGATGATGGTGATGCCATTGCGGTGGGTGTCGGCGGCAGGGAAGGAGATCCGAGGCGACGAAAGATGGTTAGGAGTCATGATGTCTGGTTTGGTGGATGCCTCTATCGATGGAGCAGCTCAGGTGAGGTGGACGACGTCGCGGCAGGAGCAGGACAAACCACACAAAGTTTTCTTCGACACCTACCTGTAACTGAAGTAATTCTGTAAGGGCTCATTTGGCTTGCATGATTCTAAAAACACAGGGATAGGAGGAAAAACACCAGAATAGGTTAGGAATGCACATGGGAAACAGAGCATTTGTGAACACAGAATTTCTGTCAACTTGGGTGTTTGGTTCACAGGAATGGGAGGAGCAGAGGAATGCAAAGAAACATGGCCAAAAAAAATAAAACCATATGAAAGCGTGTACAGTTAGAATATATTCTGCCACTAATGCACTTGCTCTTGTTTTCATGCATACAATTTTGAAGAGTAGGTCCAGGTGGATGCTTTGCTCCATTCCTTTCAACAAAATGCATGAATAATTGAATAGTAGAGGGCCATAGGAAAATTTCCTATTGCTATGTTTTTCTGTTGAACCAAAATAGCCCTAATGGATCGTCATGAATGTAGAGTAATAAGTGATGCGACAAGTGTACAACCTCTTTGCCGTAGCCGTGTCGACCTCAGCATCATTGGGTTGGTCGCTGAAGAAGTTGAGGCAGAGGTGGCTGTCGGAGGTGTGGAGGAAGATCTGAGGAATCTGTAGACGGCGCCCAGGGCACTGCTCTGTTGTGATGGATGTTCCATCGTTGGAGAAGCTCCGGTGAGCTGTAAGACGTCGAGGCTGAAGCAGCACAAGACATACATCATTAATCTCAAGTGGGATTCTAATAGCATCTCCTATAGATGATGTAAAATACATTACCAAAAAGTGATAGATTTACGAGCATGATTGGCTTGCTGCCAATATTTGGCTAGCCAAATGTTGGAATTGCCAAATATTGGCAATACCAAGACTCGCCAAATATTGGCAACTTTATGTGAGATAGGCAAGACAACTCGGTAACCAACCAAGTAGTAGCGAATATTTGGCACAATGCCAAACATTGGCATGCCTATTTTTGGCACCAAACCAATTATGCTCATAAAATTTACATTACCAAAAACCACCTGGCTACAACAGATGAGGTAAAAACTGTTGACTGTGAACTTAACTGTCGAAACTGAAATTTACTATGGAATCTGAATGTTACTGTTGAAACTAAACGCAATGGTAGCAGAGAGGCACTTCACATGTAGTTTAGGGAGGGCCTGCAGTTCATCTTCAACCTGCACCCCCCTGAGCCGCCAGCCACCACTGGCCGAACCACCGGCCCCCGCGCCACCTTGCCACCCCGAAACAACTCCCCAGCGCCGGTACGCCGCTGCCTCGCCGCCCCGAAACAACTCCCCACCGCCGGTACGCCGCCTCCTCGCCGCCCCGAAACAACTCCCCACCGCCGCCCCGGCCAGCCCTCTAGGCCCCCCCGCACCGAGCTTTTTCTCCGGCGATCCCCGTGCCACCTCCCCACCACCGAGCCCCCCTCCCCGCTGCGGGTGGTTCTTCCTTAACTCCGGCGAGCCCCCCCACCGCTTGAAAATTGACTGACCCAAAAGTCGATTCAGTCGATTGAAGTGTAGCTAAATCGGAGCAGAGTAGCAGCACGAGCGAGGGGGAGAGCAGCAGCAGCAGCGCGAGCAAGCGAGTGAGAGCCGGAGTAGCAGCAGCTACGCGAGCAAGCAAGCGAGAGCCGGAGCAGCAGCAGCTGCGCGAGCAAGCGAGCGAGAGCCAGAGCAGCAGCAGCAGATCCGGCTGGTATGGAATCCCCCGCCGAAGGGGCCTCGCACTGGGGGAGAGCCGCCATGGAGATGTCGCCCGCGGCGCCGGCTTCGAGGTAGCCGCTCCATGGGGGTGCGGGATGGAGCACCGTCGGTGCCGGGAGGTCGAGTTAAGGAGAAGGTGCGATGCGATGAGTGTACAACCTCTTTGGTGGCGCCGAGTAGGCCTCGGCTTCGTTCGAGGAGTCGGAGAGGATGCTGCGGTTCCGGTGGAGCAGGTTAAGGCGGCGCTGTGGGGATGGAGCAGCCGCGATAGATGAGGCGATCATCGGAGCAGCTCCTTGGAGGTGGAGGACGGGGCGGCTGAACCGGCGGGACGACGAGATGGACGAGGATCCTCATCCGGGGAGGTGGATAAGGGACGTCGAGCTGTAGTGGTGGACGACGTCGTCGGGGAAGAGGCTTCGGCTGGGCAGCGGTGAGGTGGCGGACAGAGGAGGGTGGGGTTTCACGGCTGGAGCGGAGAGGTTATGGCGGCCTGGGATTTCGAATGGCGAAAAGGAGGCGATGGGAGGGGGGAACCATGACTTAGGGACAAGCTTGTCCAAAATGTAGGGTGTGTTACAAAAGTACCTCCACCAATTTGAACTAGCAGCCCTTTCGGCTCAGGGTTAGAAGGGGGATTTCACGTGTCGGGATTTGGCAGCTGGAGAGAGTTTTCGCGCGTGTTGTAGTTTCGGGATAGCAAGGCACGAGTTGTGAAGGCGCCAGTTTTGGGAGCACGATATCTAAATTTTCGGGATATAACATGGCCCGAGTTGAATTTCAGGGACAAGCCTAACGTGTAATATTGTACTTGTACATACCAAATCAATTCGCACTTCCCTCAACGAAAAAAACGAAAAAAATAAAACTATTCACACCACACAAAGAGAGAGTCTTGTCCCGTTTTACTATACAAATGCTATTCAAAGCTATGAATCCACGTTATGTCAATTAAAAAATTTCATTGGCTGTATAATGCATGTAACCTACTCATACCAACATTTTAGTGCATTCGAAATGTATATACTATCGCTGCAATTCAAACTGATTTGAATTCGTTTCTCTATTTCAGTAAGAATCTACGATCATGATTATTGTCAACTTCAACCATCATTCGTGTATTACCTTAACAACTCACCACATGATTACTATAGAGATAGATATGAACTATGTGTACTATATGAACTCAAATTCAATTTTTTGAATACACTTGATGTTGATTCCAAAGAATAGTACATTTGATGTACTAACTATATATTCATAATCTAAACCATGTTCCATACGTACACCGTGTTTATCACACAAAGTATAGTGCCCCGCCCCCTACATTATGACAAGTATTTAGCCCTGAGCTGCAAAAGCCGCACATTAGCCCAAATTATAATCAATGTTCTACATTATGATATCTTCTTCAAGTATCCGTATCCACTTTTTTATAATGAATTATGATCTATGTTCGTCTTTTACACCTTCACGATCCTCTTCTATTTGTAGCTAGCTAGCGGTAACTTTCTATCATGCATGCACACGCCTGCCCCCCTCTCACGCTCTCTCAGCGTCCCCTCCATCGCGCACGATCGTTATTTCTCTTTAGGTCGTACACCCACGGTGTGTGTAGGCCCCCCACTCCTTCTTTTCGGCACACACCGGTCGTTATACCTCTCTAGCCAAGTGTGCCTACCACAAACGCATACTTCCCCTCTTCTCTTCTCACCATCCATGCCCCCTATGTCCAATACGGTTCCACGCAGGTGCACACTCCCGCCCCTCTTTTCATCGATCTCATACTCGCACACTCCTCCCCCCTCGACATAGTAGGCCTCTCGCACCACCTCCTAGCCGCACCCCTCTTCCCCTGTCTGTCTCTCCGGACCTTATTTGCTTCTAACACATGCATGCATGTATACGTACCGATCTCCCTACATATAGCTAGGTCAACTATAATTCTTTTTCCCCACACACCGATAGACTTACCTCACTAGTTATGTCTCTCCCTTTCTCGGACACACGACAGTTGATCTTCCTATGTAGTTACGTATGCTTACCACAACCATATTGTCTCCCCTCATCATCCTTGCATACCTCCCGACCCGTCTCTCACACGCACGTGCATAGACAGACAGACATCCCCGGCCCTCTCTTATTGATATTGCACTTGTACCCTCCGTTTTTCTAGCAGGCCTCTCCCACCATTTATGAGACGCCACTCCACCACCAACCTCTGACACTCTACCTTTGTCTTTCTCCCAACCTTATTCCTCTGCTACACATATGCATGGATGCTGATTGATCTCCCTCAATACATAGCTAGGTCTCTCTCCTTCTCCACACATATACTAGTTGATCTACCTCTCTATAGTTAGGTCTCTGCCCCCTCCCCCTCCCCCCACACACACACCAATATTCGAGCGTTGTAGGTAGGTATCCATGCCACAGAGAAAAACTGCACCTCTGCCCTCTCAAATTCCAGTAGGCCAGCCACCTTGTATCTTTGACGCGGGCAAGCACAAATTCGATGACACTCTTTATCGATCGCGCAGCCACACACTTCATCCCTGTTTTCGATTCTATCGATATCTCACGCCGATGATCCCTCCACTCTCTTCTCGTGGATCGCTCCCTCTAAATATGATATATTCATGACTCTGTTTCACACACATTGCATATGTTATGTTTTTTTGTTTGAGATATCATTGACACATTGCCTCTATTTCGCACAAACCATCTCTCTCACACCCACCCACGTGCGTACCTGCACCTAAAGAAGAGGTGCACGCAGGACGCACGTACTCACGTCTCGTTCCCGGCCACACCCGCGCAGGTACACGGTGGAGTTCGTTTTTGTACGAAAAGGCAGCCCACGTGATAATTTAACGCGTGTAGCAGTTGTTTACTCGAAGGAGGGTCGTGTACCACGCGTAGACGGAACAAAGTTCGACTTGACGCGTTAGTACTAAATAAAGTTATATATTCCTCAATGGCACGTACAGAATATAAAAGGATTGTCGTGGGGAAATGGAAAAATCCGCTCCACTATATACAACGGAGCCTGCCTGCCGGGGTTTGTCTCTCATCACACCATCTCACACAAGGCGGCGGTGGACTCTCTCTCTCACCGTTGGTCAGTGATCCGGCCGCATCCCATCCGCCGGCGGAAAGGGAGGATGTGCATCGTTTCTCCGTTCGACGGCGTTGAGGCAGCACGTCCCGATCTGCGATACCCGCCGTTCTCTCTGAACAAGCTCCGGCATGGTAGGGCCTTCGCCACTTGCTCACTGCCGCAGTATAGGCAGATCCCGGCCGCCGGCGCCCTCCTAGTAACATCCCCACAACACTCAGGTACAGCTTCCTCTGGCCTTGCTCCACTGCCCATCTTCCCACGTTGCTGCATGTGGATCTTCTTTAGTTGTTTGCTTAAAACGCACCTCGACCGACGTACTTTCCATCTTGCAATCTCGTCTTCAAACCATTTTTGATAAACCACCATGCTACTATCTTTCCCTTATTACATGGAATATGCTTCTTTTCTATCGGCGCATGTGTCTTCAACTCGTGTTATTGGGCAGTAATTGTTTCTTTCTACCTCCTTTTGCAAACAGGGCTACCCATTTCACCTCGTTGCTATTGCGACCTTTTGGTGAACTGCACAAATCACTTTTTTCTTAAGAGTGTTTTGTGCAGTTCCGCCAAAATGTCACATGAGCAATGTTTTTACATTTCTATGGGACTGCAGAAAGGGAGATTGGTTTTGCTATCCTCCTCATCCAACTCCGTGCCTAATCTTCTCCAACAAGTAGTTAGTCCTAAAGAGAGATCACAGAGGTGATCGGCTTCTATTTGTGTGCGTTATGTTTCATCATCTAGTTCCACTATTATTGTAATCACACTGACTGGATATCTTTGCAAACAGGGATGGTCAGCTCGATTTTAGGGGAGCTGCAGAAAATGATCGGATTGTGATGTCCTCCATACACCTCTTTTTTGGCTACAAAGCTGGGTGAAACTAGTTGCGAACCAATGGAGCCATGCCTACGAACAACATCGATCAATTATATATTTTTCTTTATTTGTACACCTTCTCACAACTTTGTCTTCAGTTGTGATCTGAATATTAGCGCTGATCTGTGAACCATTCAGATGCATTAGCAGCCATGGTAGTTTCATTTGTATTTGATGGAATGTTGTAATGAGATAATCTTGAGGCAAGAGGACACATGAATCCTGAGTTGAAACCTTTTTTTCCTACGGGAACCAAAGTTGAAACGTTCATAGCATCACAGTACAATTTCATTAAAATTATGCGTACACATAAACAAATCCTGAAGGATTGATAGCAATGCCAGAAAAATTTCAACTTTGTTTTGCCGACATGTGGGACATCCTTCATCCGGCTCCACCTGCCATGCAGCAATATTGAGTGTACAACTGCAGGGAAAGATTCGCCCCGGTCGTTGCGCCGCAGTAGAAATGACTAGTGAGCAATCAAATCACAGAGCCCCACCTTCGCCACAGTAAGTTGCTCGGACGAAGCAACCATCATTTCTCTGTTCGTTGAATCCGCTGGTACTCCCATATTCCCAGAGTAATAAGTTGCTCAGGCGAAGCAACCATCACTTCACCTTTCCCACAGTAAGTACTACTCCCTCCGTTTAGGTGTGTAAGTCACCTTACGAAAATTAGATATTCCCAAAACACTTAGGCGCAATGCATTAAATTCCGTCCTCGTTCCCCTCACTGCCTCGTTCATTAGCGAGCAAATTTTTTGGCCGAACCACACGGGGGAGGAAGTTAATGCGAGAGAGAATGAGCGACCTATGCATGCAGAGAAGGAACACATTGATTAGGAGAGGGATTGACCCCAGTTTGCATGCACCTTAATGGGCCTGCATGGGTTGGTTGAAACGATAGCCCTATTAATTAGGGATTCATTGCTAATCTTTGTTTGGTTTAGGAGGAAAAAAGTGGCGCGGTGATTAGAAGAATTTTCGGTCTGATTCTTTGGCCTCTTCTAATCCGCAGCCACCTAGGTCGCGCTGCTGCATCTTAGGTGACTTACACACCTAGACGGAGGGAGTACCTCCTTTTTTTATTCTAGAAACAACCACACGCGAATATTGGACGGTAGCAGCACAGCAACTGAATGAAAAATCGAAACCAACCAATGAACTACTACTAATGGTGAGTGTTTGCTAGTATCATGTACTCCGTCTGTCCATGTATATAGGGCTTAATTCGTTTTCCGAGACTAACTCTGGCCCTGTTTGGATCCATGGGTTAGAGTTAGTTTGATCTAGTTGCGGCTCAAATATCCCTAAAGTATCCAAGCATGAGGGTAAAATTGGAGCAAGTTGCACTGAACCCACCAAAAAAACTACCCCACACAAGAGGTGCCAATTGGAGATAGTTCTCATTGGGCCCACTGAAAAATCACTTTTCTCTCTCCATCAAGTGTATTTATTGTCAATCTAACCCTGTCATCCAAACGCCTCTTTGGCTACAGTTAGTTCAGGGTTAGTCATGAGTTAGTCTAACCTCTAGCTAAGTTAGAGTATCCAAACAGCAGCAGTATAGGACATGCAAGTTGCTCAAAGCATACAGTCAAATTCGTACGTGAAAGGATCTTTTTTTAAACGGAACGTGAAAGGATCTTCGAATGATATAATTTTCAAATTATATAAAATCTTATCAATAGTCAAAGGCATCCTCGAAGAATACATTAGGCCCTATATAAAAGCTTATCAATGGTCAAAACCAAGTGTTACTACTACACCAAACAAGTTAAAAACGAGAAACTGGACTCACTCACGGCACGACAAGCCTGTCTCGTTTGGTCCATCGGTCAAAGCGCTTCCTCTTCTTGGCATAACAATAGAGTACAGTAATTTTTTTAGAATGCTCTTGGCATGTCGCTAACATGTGATGAGTTAACCCACCTCAATAGACGGAAAAAACGCCAGTCCGCCGCACTTTGAGAGAGACGAGGAGCGAGAAGCGATACGGGCTGGTGGATTACTAAAGCTAGGTGTCGCACGGAGGCCAAGAAATATGTTGATAGCGTGGGTTGGCCATGTACAGTATGATGTAACTACACTGGGCTGCCGTGTTTCGTACTCTTCCGGTCTACGGTGGAGATGATTGGTTGATTTTATATCGCTGAATAATATAAAATATTATGAGTGCAGACGCTCCACCACGAGGTTCCTTGCTCCTTCTCGATCATCGGGAATCTATGTTCTTCCACTCTTTTTTTGACATGATCTTTGTTCATCCTTTTGCCAACACGCGGGACATCTAGCATCAAGGTGCACGTGTCATGCAAGAAAATGGAGATAAGCAGTGCGTAAGTGAGTCGTGCACTACGATGGCACCTTGTACTATGCAATATTTTTCCTCCTCGATGGCACGTGAATAGTGCATGTACTCGATGGCACGTGAATAGTGCATGTACTCAATATTATGTTAGATGTGCACCTAGTACGACCCATTCCGTCGCACACGCTCGCGCGGTGGCTCGCAGGACGAGGAGAAGCTTTTGCTTTATGATAGTGTGCTTAATACAGGCGGTGGACGTGCAGCGGTTCATTCGTTGTCAGATTGGCAGAAGTATCTATACTGTAGTACCATCATCATTGTTCGACTTTCGGAAGAGGTGAAGAGCCAAGCGCACGGTCACCTACTCACAGTATAACCGACCATGTTTGCACTAATTTTTTAATGTAGTACCTGAGTGGATTGCTCCAGTGGTCATCACACATGAGCCAATCGATTCGAACCCTTCCATGCTCCATTTGTCTTGTCTTCCTTCCTCGTCCAGCACGCTGACAAGTGGGCCCCATGCTCATGTATGCCAACGTGGTAGTTAATTTTTTTTGCCAGAGTCAGCTATCACACCCTTTCGATCCCACGTCAATGTACCCACTAGAAACAAGTTATACTTGTTCGGTTCAACCGCCTCCCTAGGTGTTTGGATAGGAATTGGCCAGCGCGAGGTGGTTCTATAGGTGGGCAGGCGGCAAAAAATAGGGGAAAATGCACGAACTAGCTAGACGAGGGAAGTAAGCTTCTACATTCGCAGGGGACGTGGCATTGGCTATTGGGCGGCACCAGGCAGTCATCCAGGTACACCATAAATGATACGAAGAGGCATCCTATACCAGCAAGGACCAACTTCCCTACTGATAGCTCATCTAACAGAACTCCCAAGTTAACTGTGCTGAGGCTGGAGTAGTCATGAGATGGGTGACCGGCTGGGAAGTGGACTTGATATTAACTAGATGGTATGGGTCACTGTAAAGGTTTATAATAATAAACCTTTACAGTGACCCATCCATCTAGTTAATATCAAGGTCTCTGTTTTGTATTTTTTACATTTTTTTTGAACGCATGTTAATTGAAGGTCTATTGTGTTACTTTTTAATAATTTTTATTTTTTTAACACATGCTAATTGACTTGAAAGAAGGTCTATCGCGTTCCTTTACGACATGTTTCCAAAAAAAGGTCATATGACCTCTGTCAACTTATAAGTCATGTCTGTCAAATTAACCTCGAGGTACTTGTTCTCAAATGAGCCTCTAGGCCTTGCCAGAGTGCTCCAATGTAGCCGGCTGTTGGCTATAAGGAGATGCCACCTCACTTAGAGTCATCATAGAAAATACTCATATAATAGGTTGGCTCTTAGAATGGCTATTAGGTTGGCTCTAAGCATTTAATATTTACATGAGCAAGGTACTCCCTCCGTCTAGGTGTATAAGTCACTTTACGAAAACCAAAAAATCCCAAAACACTTAGGCGCGGTGCATTAACTCCCACCTCGTTTCTTGTTTCTTGACATATCAACCAATAAGAGATGGGGGCGTGCATGTTTTCAATGACTCGAGACTACTAAACATGACATGCAGTGGTTAGTTCATTGTATGCAATGCTATTAATTAGCAAATAAACATTAAGTTCTCTTATTTTTCCCTCCTTCTTGGTCACGGTGCACAACCAAAGATGACTTATTCACCTGGACGGAGGGAGTAATATAAAATATTATGAGTGCAGACGCTCTACCGCGAGGTTCCTTGCTCCTTCTCGGTCGTCAGGAATCTATGAGGATGTTGGTTCATGGCCACAGCACATAGAATCTATGAGGTGAGTGTTTGGTTCAAGCCACACCTTAGTCAAGCCACACTTGGACCCCACGTGGCATACACACACAAAATAAGGCAAGATTCCCTTAGGCTTGCCAACTTGTGGCTCTCATTTGATGAACTAACCTTAGGCAAGCTTGGCAAAAATGTGTGGCAAAGTGTGGCAATGCTAGGCCTAGAACCAAACAGCCCCTTTGCCACAACTAACCTTAGGCAAAGTGTGGCTGCCACAAAAAGTGTGGCTATGGCCACCACAAGTGTGGTATGATTTGGCAAAAAATTGAGCCTATGACATGTGGACCATATAACTAGAGAAGTGTGGCAATCCACAAGTGTGGCAAAGAACCAAACACATGTCTAAGATGTTGTGGCATGACTAAGGTTAGACGTGGCAACCTTAGGCTGGGTACCAAACAGGCCCTATGTTCTTCCACTCTTTTTTTACGTGAGCTTTGTTCATCCTTTTGCCAACACGCAGGACATCTAGCATCAAGGTGCACGTGTCATGCAAGAAAATGGAGATAAGCAGTAGGTAAGTGAGTCGTGCACTTCATGGCACCTAGTACTACGCAATATTTTTTCTCCTTGATGGCACGTGAATAGTGTACGTACTCAATGACGGAGCACGGGATGGTAGCCATGGACATGGCCGGCCCTTTTTGGAGAGAGTACTAAATAACTTTGATGTGTCCCGTCAACTCGCAGAATGACGAGCTCCCTCGCCAACGCGTGCGCGGTGGCTCGCAGCACGAGGAGAAACATTTCCTTACAAGCGGTGGACGTGCATCAGTTCATTTGGTGTCAGATTGCCAGAAGTACAACTGTAGTACCATCATTATTGTTCGACTTCCGGAAGAGGAGAAGAGCCAAGCGCAAGATCACCTACTAACCTAGTACTACTAGTAGCCAAAGTTGGTCCATGATTTTAGAGCATGGTTAACTAATATAGGCGGCTCTTGCAGCGGCACATCATTAACACAGTGTTGTTGCATCAGCAAGTACTCTCTTCGTAAAGAAAAATAAAGGATTGGAGTCGCATGTCCACTTGAATCCCATAGCATTAAGACAGTGTTCCCCTAAAAAACAGAGTGTTTGACACAGGAAAAACAAAGGAAGTGAAAAAAAGTTGGGTGGATGCTAGATTGCCAATTAACACATGATTACATGGGAAAAAAATCTTATAGCATTCTAACCTATGAATCAAACGACCAATGTAGGTAGCACGATGCTGCCTCTCATCGACCTCCTCTGAAGGAGTTTTCTTCTAGTAGTGGTGGAGCTTAGGCCAAGGACACAATTGATTTTCAAGTAGGGCTCGATTAACTCAACTATGTCTCCTAGCTAGCAGCGCCCACCTGCAAATGAGCGCCACCGTGAGCTGCGCGACAATGATAGAGGCTTTGGGAGGACTAGTGGTAGGCGGGCGATGAGCCGACGAGGTAGCCTATGACCCCTTCAGCTTGAAAGGCACCCGCATGATCTGCTCTCCTCGTAGGGAAGGTCGGGGTCCATTGGGTACATCTCCGACGACATCCGAGGCTTCCGACGGCGTCGTTGCCATTTCATTAGTGTAAATAATTAGTCAATTCCTAGTCTACAATCAAAACCTCCTAAACTCTAACATGTGAACACTAAAACCGCTCAAGGGGGTGATATACCCGGTTTTAGAGATTTGAGGGTAAAAATCATACCAAAATTGGGGGTTATTTGTCCATCAACTTACATTTGAGGGTGAAAAATATACTTCTTTCAATGGTCCGCTGGTCAGAGTATTCTTTTTAGATTTATAACATGTGAGACCGAGTGTGAGAGAACCGACCTCAATCGACGGCAAAATCGCCTGCCAGACGCACTTTGAGAGAGATGAGGAGCAAGAAGCGATACGGACTGGTTGTGTCATGCAAGAAAATGGCTGGTCTCATGTTTAAAACTTGTTGTACTATAGTAGATGTAGATGTAGATGTAGTGTAGATGTAGATGCAGATGTAGATGTACATGTTGAGATGTAGAGATAAGTGAGACTCACCAACGGTCACCAACGTAGGCCGAGTACGGGCACGAATCACCCACAAAAAAAGGAGTATGTGCACGAAGAGAAAAATTGCATGCACGGATGCATGTACTCTGTGCCTCATTCCCTAACACACGCGCGCGGGTACATGGTGGAGCTCATTGTTGGATGAAGAGGCAGCTCACGTGATAATTTGACGTGTTTGGTAGTTGTTCACTTAGTGGAGGGTCGGGAACCACGCGTGGACGAATCAAAGTTCGACCATGACGCGGTGGCGTGTTTGTTTTTATTTTATTTTTTCTTTAATGGAATGTACGCAGTTTTTTTTCTTGAATGGCACGTGAATCGTGCACATACTCAATGGCCCTGTTTGGTTCAATGAGTTAGAGTTAGTTTGGGTTAGTTTGGAGTCAACTAACCCGAAAATATCCAAACGGGAGGGTTAGTTTGGGTTAGATGCATCTAACCCACCCAAAAAATCTAACCCACCCAAGAGGTGCTTATTTGGGTTAGTTCTCCTTGGGACCACTAAAAAACACCTTTTTCTCTCGCTCTCCCTACAACAGATCCCTCTCCACTTACTCGAAGCTTCTCGTCCTCTCCCTCCCTCCCTCTCGCACTGCCCGTGAAGGCGCCTCGTCGTATCCACGCTCCCTTCCGCCGCCGGAAGCAGCCCTACCCTATCCTCCCATTCCAGCCCCCTCGTCTCCGAGCGGCCCATCCGCCCGCCGGTAAGCAGTCGCGGCTCCTTGCGCGGCATGTCCCCGTCAGCCTCGGCCAACGTGACTCCTTGCGCAGGGACGACGGATTTGGTCGGCGGGTTGCGCGAGAGGCCAGCGCGGCTCCTTGCCGGGCGCGTCCCCGTCTGCCTCGGCTAGGCTCGCTCTGCGCCAAATCCGGCAGGAAATAGGGTCCAAAGTAGCCAAATGATTGAGAAAGAGCATTTATTGTCAATCTAACCCTGCCATCCAAGCACCTCTTTGGTTAGAGTTAGTTTAGGGTTGGTTCAGGGATAGAATCTAACTCTAACCTCTAACTGAGTTAGAGTATCCAAACAGGGCCAATGACGGAGCACGTGATGGGATGGTAGCCATGGACATGGTCGGCCCTTTTTGCACACTACTACACTGGTACTTTGATGTACATTTAAAAAAAGTACTAATTTGATGTGTCATGCCAACTCGCAGAACGATGAGAAGCTTGCTTACTACGCCCTCTACATAGCCCACACCTTGTACGGCTAGTTATAGTGGGAGTAACTTAGCGCACTCCAAGAAAATTTTGCTTATGTGGCAAGTAGTTAATGAGAAGTGGTAACATAATATGTTACTATAACATAGCATTTCCCAAGACAAGATGAGTCTACAAGCTAATAAATGAAGCCATCTATAACATTACTACTATGTTACTTTGCACTATGAAGGTAGTAACATAGACTAGTGTCATATGCATGAAACTAGTGAGTATGGGAGCACATGATATTTCCCCGTCCGGACCGATCCCAAGTTGGCTTCTCACCTTCTTGGCCCACCAAAAACCCCTCCCCCCTCCTGCGTGCGCTTCCCGCCCGGTGCCAGCTAAGCCCGCCGCTCCACATTGATGGCAAGTCAGGGTGACGCGACCTCTCACCACTTCCGTCGTTGAAAGTGGCGCGCCGACCGAGGGCACCTCCCGCTGCATGCCCGGCATTTCAGACTACACGGTGGAGAGTAACTTTAGAGCAAGTACTACAATTAGGTGACATAAGCAGGCTATAAGGATTTAAATATAGTATTTGTGCTTAGTTGAAGGAGAGAGAAGAGAAGCGAACTGTAAACTTGTAGCCGGTTGTAGCACGAGCTCCAACATACTTTGTGAGACAAAAGGTGGGGCCATTATTAATGATATAGTATTATACTAAAGGGATTAACTATTGTACTAGCAGGCTATTAGGTTGGCTCTAGATGATGTGTCAACTACATATAGCCGGACGTTGGCTATACTATTAACCATGCTCTAAGTGTGGTGTGAGTGGGACTAAAGTTTAATCCCATACTGCTAGGTGAGTGTGAGTTGCACCACTTTATAATGTGATATATTCTAGCATTTGCATGAGCATGATAATAGGAAACCTACACACGCACTCTTCGGGAATGAGCCTATCCAAGGACAAAAGCTATGCACGTGGTCTATATTTTTATTGGTCAGAAAATTTATTATGTCATTAATTAATAATTAACGGACACCTTAATTACACAACCGTTTCTGATTCTTTTCGATAGTAGGGCTATTATTGACTTGGACGTGGGGTTTGGGCCAAAGGCTTACTATTATACTTGGTCTTACTCGCACGACTAACCTGATAGGCTCTACCCTAGCCACCGCTGTATCATATGGTTTCGCACCGTTCCACATCATAGCGCCGCCATGCAGTTCTTCTCCATCCCTCCTTCCGACGTGCACCGCAAGAAGGGACAGCAGTCCTCCAAACCCCGCCTTTCGTGATCCTGTACAGGAGATGGGCGATCAGGTTTTTGGGGAGCACACTCCTGCGACCGCTGCCAGCGACGACTTCCTCAACGACAGCCTTCTTCCCCCACCTCGGTAACCTCTTCATCAACGACATGAGTGACAACATCAACCACAACGGTTCTGCTCCTGCTGTACAGTATGTGATTCTATCCTTCTGGTTTAGTCCGCATCATTACTTTGATCTTTGCAATTGTCATCATGATCTATTTACTATTGAGTCGGATTAAATATCATAGTAAATTGCTCATATATTCAACAATCCAATCCAAAAACCTGATTATAGGCAATTTACTCCGAGTCATTTTGCTGCGCTTTTGAAGCCGCCTACTTTTAAGGGGGGTGCAATATAAAAGGTGGCGCACAAGAGCAGTATATTGGTTTCAGATCATGTACTGCTATGACGCCACCTAGGGTAAGCCTCAGGGCGATCTTAATCCTACACAGCAGGAAGCTTTTGAGAACATGGATACCCTCTTCAAAGCCGCCCTGCTGAGTGTTCTTGACAATTCCATTGTGGATTCATATATGTCGTTTGACAGCGGCAAAGACATGTGGGCTGCGCTCGAGGCCACATTTGGGGCCTCAAGCGCTGGCAACGAGTTGTACGTCATGGAGCAATTCTGTGACTACAAGATGACTGATGAGCGCTCTGTTGTTCAGCAGACTCATGAGATACAGTCACTTGCTAAGGGACTTGAGTACTTTAAGTGTGTGTTGCCGGACAAATTTTTTGCTGGGACCATCATTGCCAACCTTCCACCTTCATGGAACAATTTTGCTACTTCTCTGAAAAACAAGAGACATGAGTTTTCCGTTTCGGATCTCATTAGCACTCTTGATTTTGAAGAGAGGGCGAGAGCAAAAGACACACGTGCTCGGGTCGCTGAGGGAGCTTCTAGTGCCCACATGGTACACGAGAAGAACTTCCAGCCCAACCAGCCCCAAAACAACAAGAACAAATCTCAGGGAAAAGGCAAGTTTGATGCAAAGGACAAGCCATTACATTCTGCCGACTTCAAGAAGAATTCTCATAACGGGAAGGATACAAACCTCAATTTTGGTAGCACCGCAAAAAATTATATGGCTGCATCTACCTGCTGTCAGCTAACCTCATGGTGCTCCAGTGCCCATAACTACAATGACCACTGCAAGATGAAATAAGCTTATTCGTACGTTGACTTGCTAATTGCAGTGCGGAACGATCCTGTCAGGTGTGAAGGAGCAAACAAGTAGTGCAGCCGAAGGTGGAAATCAGCCAAGGACTTATGAAATTATATATAATCTTCCTCAGGTAGGTCAGTATCCCCTTTGTCCAGATGATTGTGTTTTGTCATGTCGAGCTATTGATATGTGCTACTATTTTATGCAACACCGTTTAAGTATAGCTATTGTTTTCCTATCTTTTCAGATTCAGGACAATGAAGATGATTTCAGGGGAACTGCACAATATGGACTCATGTTGAGTCATCTCTAGTGCCTCATGTGTTTGTGATATGTCCATTTCGCATCATGTTTTCTTACTGCTATTTATAATGTTTTTATCCATAATAATGCTATTTGGAGTAATTCTAATGTCTTTTCTCTCATAATTTAAAAGGTACACACAAAGAGGGAGAATTCCGACAGCTGGAAATCTGGACCTGGAAAAGATACGTCAGGCCACCTATTCTGCACAACTCCAAAAAAGCTGAAACTTCGCGGAGATTTTTTATGGAATATTTAAGAATTATTGGAGCAATAACTATCAGAGGGGGCCCACCAGGTGGGCACAACCCACCTGGGCGCGCCAGGGAGCCCAGGTGCGCCCTGGTGGGTTGTGCCCTCCTCGGCCCACCTCCGGTGCGCATCTTCTGGTATATAAGCCATTTTTACCTAGAAAAAATACGAAGAAGGCTTTCGGGACGGAGCGCCGCCGTCTCGAGGCGGAACTTGGGCAGGAGCACTTCTGCCCTCCGGCGGAGCGATTCTGCCGGGGGAACTTACCTCCCGGAGGGGGAAATCATCGTCTTCATCATCACCAACAACTCTCCCATTTTGGGGAGGGAAATCTCCATCAACATCTTCAACATCACCATCTCATCTCAAACCCTAATTCATCTCTTGTGTTCAATCTTGTTACCGGAACT
This sequence comes from Aegilops tauschii subsp. strangulata, assembly GCF_002575655.3. Lineage (NCBI taxonomy): Eukaryota > Viridiplantae > Streptophyta > Magnoliopsida > Poales > Poaceae > Aegilops > Aegilops tauschii. The sequence continues at coordinate 382,417,350 of NC_053037.3, read as the reverse complement.
ATAGATTTGTGCTTGTGGGTGACTAGTAGTGTTGATTACATCTTGTAGTTGATTACTATATGGTTTATTTGGTGGAAGATTATATGTTCAGATTGATTATGATATTTAATAATCCTCTGATCATGAGCATGTTTATCATTTGTGAGTAGTTACCTTTGTTCTTGAGGTCACGGGAGAAATCATGTTGCAAGTAATCATGTGAATTTGATATGTGTTCGATATTTTGATAGTATGTATGTTGTGATTCCCTTAGTGGTGTCATGTGAACGTCGACTACATGACACTTCACCATATTTGGGCCTAAGGGAATGCATTGTGGAGTAGCAAATAGATGATGGGTTGCAAGAGTGACAGAAGCTTAAACCCCAGTTTATGCGCTATTCCGTAAGGGACCGATTGGATGAAAAAGTTTAATGTTATGGTTAGAATTTATTCTTAATACTTTTCTCGTAGTTGCGGATGCTTGTGGGAGGGCTAATCATAAGTAGGAGGTTTGTTCAACTAAGAACAACACCTAAGCACCGGTCCACCCACATATCAAATTATCAAAGTAGCGAACACAAATCAAACCAACATGATGAAAGTGACTAGATGAAATTCCCGTGTACCCTCAAGAACGCTTTGCTTACCATAAGAGACCGTTTTGGCCTGTCCTTTGCCTCAAAAGGATTGGGCTATCTTGCTGCATACTTGTTACTATTATCGTTACTTGCTTGTTACAAATTATCTTGCTATCAAACTACCCGCTACTTACAATTTCAGCACTTGCAGACATTACCTTACTAAAAACTACTTGTCATTTCCTTCTGCTCCTCATTGGGTTTGACACTCTTACTTATCGAAAAGAGCTACAATTGACCCCCTATACTTGTGGGTCATCAGTTTGCTGCAAATGTGTCAGCATCAATTGCAAGATGAGGCAGCTAGCTAGCTGTGGAGTTGCCAACATGCTCAAAGTGCTCGCAACATTGAGAAGAAACAAGCATGCCCAGGAAATTAATGCGTGTGCAGGGAGGCCCTTTTCTCAGAGAAGCATCAACCGATTTTGTTTATTTCCATACCTTCTCACAGCTTTGTATTGGTTATAGTATGGTGAATCATTGAGATGCATAAACATGTTGAACTTTTGTTCTTCTGAATGTTAGTATGCATACCATATCTTCTGAAGCTTAGTTTAATGTGAATGTTGACTAGCCTGTGAACCTTCATAATCTAGTAAATATATTGTAGGCCTATTATTTGACACCTCACTTTTCCGCCCTGCACCACCAGTGTGAGTGTCTGCATCCAGTACCGCATCCTCTAATTTGGTGGATACCAAGTTGAAAAAGGTTACCGATGAGTAGCCATAAGCTGGAGGAGTCTCTATTTTTCTTTCGAATGGGCAATAAGCTGGAGAGTGTCTCGGGCTGCCTCTAGCACAAGGCCCTCCAGTACGAAACACGGGCAGCCGACTGGGCCGATACAAAAGCCTATCCATCTTAAAGCCCATTCGTTTTTGCTTTTTGCGAGGAGAAGCCCATATTTCTTGAAGAGGGGCGATCCCAGAAAAACCCTCCTTCCTCCTCGCTTCCACTTATATTGCAGCTCGCTCTCCCGCTTCCGTATCGCCCCAATTCCCCCCGCTCCCCATCTTCCTCACTCGTCCAGAAAACCCCCGCTCACCTTCTTCCTCACTCGTACAGAAAACGCATGCTCCTCTTCTTCCACTCGTACAGAAAACCCCAGCCCTCCTTCTTCCCCACTCGCACTGCCATTAGGCTCGTCTCTGGCTACTCTGCTCAAATCCGTGAGCTCGGTGTGACGCCCGCAAGTAAAATGGAGTCGGCTGGCACCAGCGCGAAGAAGATGAGGCTCCCGCCAGCGGCGATGCCGGTTGTAGATCCCGCACCCGGCAGCGCGGGGAGAAGCGGCGAGCCCCCCCCCCCCCACCCGAATCTGAGGAACCGGTAGAATCTCCGATGGACCGCATCATCGATCTCCCAGACGTCATCCTTGAGGAGATCATCTCACTTCTCCCCACCAAGGATTGCTGCCGCACACAAGTCCTCTCAACTCGGTGGCGCCCGATATGGCGCACCGCCCCCCTCAATCTCGACTGTCGTCAGATTTCTGTCCTTCGTGAATTTGATCTCCTCACAGCCATCGTCTCCTCTCACCATCAGGGCCCTGTTCAATGCCTCTGCATCCCGACACGCTACCTGCTGTCCATACCCTGCACGGTGGACGCTTGGCTGACATCCCCTGAATTCAGAAAACTCCAGCAGTTTGAGTTCTACCATTACCATGAATGTTTCGTACCACGAACACACCAAGAATTTGTGCCCACACCACCGTTGTCTATCTCGCGGTTTTCCTCCTCTCTCCACACCACCACCTTCACACGGTGCCATCTACCACACGATCTGGTACAAATGCTTCGACTCCCACTGCTAAAAAAACTTTCGCTTGTGGTGGTTTATCTATCCGAGGCCTCACTGCACAACATCATCCACTCCAGTTGCCCTGCCCTGGAGCGCTTGCTGATTGTTTTGGCACGCCTCACCTTAAAAGCATTGGAATTTGTTTTGAAGGACAGCAGCTCATCATCGAAGATGCCCCTTCACTTCAAAGGTTGCTCCTTGATGATTGGTATAAACCTTCGCAAATAACTGTCGTCTCTGCGCCCAAACTGGAGACCTTGGGTGTAATTCATGATCCGTTTAATGATCACAGGAAGTTGGTGTTTGGCTCCTCACTTTTTCAGGTACCATATATTATCATCTACACATTTGTAATCATAAGCTGCATTTTTCATTTGTGTGCATAAGTTTTATATCATCTTGGAGTACACTTTGCGTACTAATATTATGTTATATGCTCAATGAAGAGTTCGTCCATGGATAGCCTATCAATGTTGCTGGATTCTGTCAAGATCTTATATATCAGAATTTTTAGTTTTGATCTGAACATAATTATTGGCTTGCTGCGATGCTTTCGATCTCTGGAGAATTTATATATAAAGGTGATGATTTCATGCACATTGAAAGCCCATATATATTGTACTAGAATTAACTGTTCAGATGTCGCTCTTTCGACATACTCTTTTTTCATACCTTAACTGTTTTCAATCTTCATGTCTACTTAGGCACTGCTACCACATGGAGAAAAATGTATAACCAATCGGTGGCGTAATAAGCACTAGGATTTTCTCAGTTCTCATGACATTCGTTTGAGGACAATAACGATGGATGGATATGCATCCAACCTGGCAAACAGAAGTTTTGTCACATTCTCCCTGTTGAATGCGAGGTTACTATTGTCCATGAGGCTTAAGTTTTTCATAAAGAGATTTCTCACGGACGGACATGCTGAACAGCAAAAAAAGAAGTTTTAGGTGGACAAATGGGCTTTTGAATGTGCTCGGCTTCTATTTACAACAACTTGTAGTCATCCTCCAATAATTTTTTTGCACAGGATGTTGATTTTCTTGATCAGACCGATCCATTTGTTTGTGACTACGAAAAAGAGTGGTTGGGTTAGATGTTATTGCCATGTTGAATCTGGGTCTTGTCTAAATTTGATGAACAATTAATCCTTGGGCTTTTTGTACTGTTTGTAAGCTTCTGTTACGTGTTGTTGCCCTCATACTACCCTCCGCCTGCCACTACACTGCCGCACCTTCCACTGCTCAGGTTCCTTCCCGTCCGAGGCTTCGCCGTCGTTCTCCGCCTTGGTTCGCTCGCTGTGCCAGCCGCCGTCTGGTGTTGTCAACATGGTCAACAACCGAGAGGAGTCAGGAGAGGCTGACAGTACGGACCCACCAGGGTCATTGCATTACGCAAGCAGGGCCTCGTTATTACTCCTACAAGCCAAAAAATACTTCCTCCTAATTGTTTGACAACTACAGTAGGTCCCATGCCATTTTCAATGTAGTCAATAAACAAGAAAATTACACAACGAGCAGATAACATCAGGGACGCAGCAACTCGCCCAGTTGTTTTTTAGTTTTAGAGACAGAGCTCAACTGAGCGCTGTGCAGGGGTTGTGGCCCGTTTAGCCCATGCTTACGCTTTTATTTAAGCACATGACGAGCCCAGTTGATATCTTTTTTCTTTCTGAAAATGGCTAGCCCAGTTCTTTTTTTTGGAGAATACCCAACCGAGGCCTACTTGCTTTTCTCAGCCCTACTAGGCCACAAATCTTTCAAGACGAGGAGGGATATGTAAGTAGTAAGAAATGGGCTTCCCCAGAAAATGGTCTATAAGATGTAAGAAATGGGATGTAAGTTTTAAAACCAAAGCCAACCGGCAATTACATTAAAATATCTTTTTTTCTGGATTTCTCTACTCTTATAAAAAGTAGAGTTGGTGATGATGGTGTGCCTGCCATCCAGCAATATAGGCCGTCCGATCTATATCTAACGGATTGGAAGGAAACTATGACAATTTACCCGCACTCCTCTCCTCATTTGCAGATAAGGCCTACCCTCGTTCAAACTTTTCTCCCACAAGATAAACTACTCATACAAATGCATCTTCATGTTCCGTGCAACGCACGGGCATCTTAGTAAATATTTAAATTCATTCATTTTTTGGCGAATAATTTTTTGAATTTAATTTTGATATAATTTTTAAAAAATTATTTTTAACGTGACTCAAAATTTCGTGATTAAAAGAGTTCGGGCCCCACCAAAATATGAAAAAATTTGTTGAATTTTTTAGCAGTGCCCAGGATATATGGTCTGTAATGCTAATAAAAAGAATATAGGCTTCAAAATGTCCTCAAGAATTAGCAAACGGGCTGTAAATTATTGAAAATAATGGCTAATGGATTGTATGCGGTTTTCCACCGATTTGGAGGCTGACTTCTGGGCCTACTAGGTTCATGATGACACTGTCCTAAAACAATTTTTGATGCATACGCAAGGCTTTCTCAACTTAGTCAACACAGAGCAGTGACTGTTGGATGTCCATCCAACGGCCGCCTTGCTTCTTCAATCTCTGACCTTCCTACTCCAGCCGCCCAAACCAGCACCGGCGGGACTGCCTGCTCCCTCCTCCCGTGGCCGGCTGTGCTGCCGCCATGCCATCCCTCTACCCACCCGCACATCCTGTTATTTTCCGGCGACGGCAACCTCACCCCGCAGCTGACCAGTCAGCGCTCGTACTCCCCTCAGCGTGGGCATCCACTGCAGCGTCTTCCCCGGCTTCAGGTCGTTCCCTTCCTAGGCCTCACCGTCATCCACCGCCCTGGTGCTCTTGGCGCGGCGTGGTAAACCTGGTCAACGAACAGCATCCATCGGAAGTGGACGTTACGTGGAGAGGCTGACAGCTGGGTCCACGGCCGCACATGAGGAAATGCCTCCTTATTACGCGCAAAATAATGATTCCTCCACCTGACAGCTAGGACCCAGCGGAAGGGCCTTTGTATTTCGCAAAAAAAATGTTCCCCCTGCTGACAGCTCGGACCCGCCAGCTATATCTTCGCATGCAAGGAAGTGCCTCCTTATTATGCACAAAAAAATGAATACTCCCCGTGCTAGCTGGGACCACCATAGTGTGAGGCTGACTTGTGGGCCTACTAAGTTGACGGGGACGGAGGGCTTTGTCAACTTAGTCAATATGAACGATTCTAGATCCAGTGACCGTACGATGTCTTTCCTACTCCAGCCGCCCAAACCAGCGCCAGTCGTGCCGCATGCTCCTGCCTCCCGTGGCCGGTTGTGCTGCCGCGGAGGCCTCACCGCCCCCTACTATTCCCACCGCTGGCCAGGCCCTGCGGCGACGACAGCCTCACACCGCAGCAGAACCAGTGAACCCTCGTACTCCTCTCCGCGTGGGCATCCACTGTCGCGTCTTCCCCGGCTCCGCATCGTCCCCTTCCTAGGCCTCGCCGTCGTCCACCGCCCTGGTCCTCTCGGCGCGGCGTGGTCAACATGGTCAAGGAACGACTTCCATCGGAAGAGTACTGTACGTGGAGAGGCTGACAGCTGGGTCCACGCCCGCAGCTAGGAAGTGCCTCCTTATTACGCGGAAAATAATGATTCCTCCACCTGACAGCAGGGACCCACCGGACAGGCCACCGTATTTCACGACAAAAATGTTTCCCCCCTAACTGCTGGGACCCACCAGCTACATCTTCGCATGCAAAGAAGTGCGTCCATATTACTGGCAAAAAAATTGATTATCCCCTTGACTGTTGGGTCCCACCAGCTACATCTTCGCACGCAAGGAAGTGCCTGACAGTCGGGACCCACCTGGTCGAAGTGTACGTAGCGTTGTCATTCTGGTCACGAACATGTACGTACATACGATCGGTCTATCTGCAGGCTGCAGCGATGAACCGTGGCCGTGTAAGGAAGGGCACGTGTCGTAGTAGAGGCACGCACGTAGCATGTACACGTACGTACAGCCAGGGTGCAAGAAAGTAAATACGGCCATGTACGTACATATGGGCGGGGTCTCGAATGCCTACTCCGCATACGTACAACCAGGGCTCGTGTCCATGGCTGGGTCGGAACGGAGAAAATGCGTCGTCGTCATGTTCATCGGGAGACAACCGGCTTGGACAGAACAGCCGATCGAAATGAGGCCTAGCGTACCGCAGAACGGAGGAATCGGCCTTGTGTTCAACCGGCCACGGTCGAAACGGGATCCTGTTCATCCAGAGGGGTCTGGAGGAGCGGTGGAGGCTGGATGAACATGACGACGACGCACGGTCCGGTCGCGAACGTGTACGTACATATTGGTCGATGTAGAGGCGCGCATGTGTCGTATTAGAGGCGCGCACATAGCATGTACACGTACGTGCAGCGGCCAGTGTGCAAGAAAGAAAATACGACCATGTACGTACATACGGGCGGGGTTTCGAACGCCTACTCACGTATACGTACGGCCAGGGCTCGTGTACATGGCTGGGTCGGAACAAAGAAACTGCGTCGTCGTGTTCATGGGGAGGCAACGGAATGCATCGTGTTCATCGGGAGGCAGCAGAACGCGTGGGAGCCAACCGGCTTGGACGGAACAGCCGATGGAAACGAGGCCTGGCGTACCGCAGAACGGAGGAAACGGCCTTGTGTTTGACCGGCCACGGTCGAAACGGGATCTTGTTCATCGGGAGGGGTCTGGCGTACCGCAAAACGGAGGAAACGGACCTCATACGTTCGAAACGGGGGTCCTGTTCATCGGGAGGGGTGTGGCGTACCGCAAAACGGAGGAAACGGACTTTGGTTGGAGCGCTACGGTCGAAACGGGGGTCCTGTTCATCGGGAGGGGTGTGGCGTACCGCAAAACGGGACTCCACGGGATACTGTTCATCTCCACCGTCGACCCCCTCCATCCTCCACGGGCTACTGTTCATCCACCGTCGACCTCCTCCAGCCTCCACCTGCGAATGTTCATCCATGGGCTCCTGTTCATCCAGCCTCCACTGCGTGCTACTCCACCGGCTACTGTTCAACCAGCCCTCTCCACGGGGTCCTGTTCAACCACCCCTCCATGGGCTGATGTTCATCCAGCCCTCCACCGGCTACTGTTCAACCAACCCTTCACGGGGTCCTGTTCATCCAGCCCTCCACGGGGTCCTGTTCATCCACCCCCAACCGGCTCGATCAATCGGGGTCCTGTTCATCCAGTGGCAACACCATGGGGTCCTGTTCATCCAACCCCCACCGGGAACTATTCATCCAAACCCCCCAACAACGCTCACTGTTCATCAAGGGAAGGCGGCAGCAGGATTTGATCGGCTTCAGTTAGTAGCAATAGCGAAGGAATCACTCGATTGGGTTCAGTTAACAGCCATCGATCGATCGCTCGGGTTTAGTAACGCGTAGCATGCAGTGCAATCGCTCGGGTTCAGTAGGCGAACGCCTCGCTCGGGTTCAGTTAGAGCCCAACACCTCACACCCACGTGCGTACGTGTATCGGAGAAACGCGCATCGCTTGGCCCCCGACCACCCACTGTAACCGGGAACTCCCCGATATTTTCCTCGCCCTCGCTTCTACCATGGTTTTTTTCGTCATGGACGGCCCAAAGAATGTCATGCAGCTGCGTCTCCGGCCCGCTCAGGACGAAAAGCCCATTTCCTGTCATGATTTTTTGTCATAGAAGTAGGAGCCCACCACATCTATGATGATACCGGGTTTTGTCACAATTATCGTCATAGAAGTGTCATAAGCATGACAGAATTTTTTTTCGTTCGGCCCAAAATGTCACGGATGTGTCTTTTTTTTGTAGTGGATACATGCGCCTTACTAAAACTTTCTCTTTGCTTAATGCAGATCCAGAAGTTCCCGGCGTCGTTGAGTGCGGAATAGATCACTCGGAGCCTGGAGGACTACTTAATGTGGCTTTTCGGCAAGGTGATGTTCACAGAGAACCATGTGACCACTATTAAGTAGGCTTCTAAGGGACCAAGATTACTGGATGACGAAATCGAAGATCATCTTCGATGTCTTCGTCGAGGAGATAGCACAACAGAGGGTTATGAGGCAATTTGGTCTTCTGGAGTTGGAGCTGCCTCCCCCTACAGAGAACCCGGTGCCAGCACACATCCACATGTATTCACCAGTTTTTTTATGTTGCATTATCTTTGACAGTACTCCATTGGAAGCATTAGTTAAGTGTTGAACACACAACACAATTTTATGATGATGAGGAAGGGCATGACCAGGGTAACTGCTGACTGGCTAGTTAGACTAGAGCCGTAAGTTACTGAATGGGAGACAGCAAACACACATCTATGGTGTAACATCCCAAATTTTCAATTTGGTATGTTATACATAGATCATCATTGCATATCATGTTTTATTGCATTTTACCAAATCCTCGATAAATCCTAAGCAACTCAAGGACCCTCGGAGAGAGTTGGGGATTTTCTCGAATTTCCATATTTGATTTTTCATCAAATAATAAGACGAGGATTTTACTTTAATTATTTTTCTCTCCGGAAAAATATTTCATTTTAAAAATAAACGAGAGGAGAAAATATGACTTCTCCAAAAAAATTGAAATACTGGAGGAAAAATGTTAAAATCATTATTTGGAATTTATTTGGTTTTTATTTGTAATTTTTATTGCATTAAAAATATTGCATGTTTTCAAAAAAATTATTTTGATTTAAAAAAATGTTCACCCTATTCTAGATTTTCTAACTAGACGGGGAAAATTTATTACATATTTTTCTGATTTTTATTTATTTTTCTACGTATTATTTCCGCGGAACTTATTTTAAAAAAAAATACGCGCGACGCCCGCTGGGCCGAAGCCCAGCCGAGCGCCGGCCCGCCCGCGCCCTCTCCTTCCTCCGCACGGGACGCCGCCGCCATTGCCGAGTTCGGCCGCCGCACGCCTCCCCTCGCCGCCCCCTCCCCCAAGCCACCCCGGGACCCCCCCTCCTATATATACCCCCTCTCTCTCCTCTCAACTCGAGCCGCCGCCGCCGCAACTCGCCTCGCCGCCGCCGCCGTAGCCCGCCGCCGCCGCCGCCGCATTCATCGCCGGGAGCCGCCGCCCCTCACCTCGCCCGCACCCCCCCCGAGCCCCGCACCCCGCCGCCGATCCCGGAGCCCGCCGGAGCCCTCGCCGGAGCCCCGACGAGGTACTGCCCGCTGCCTCGTTTCGTCGTTGCCGGTTTTCGTTTAAAAAAAACCCTTCGTTTAAAAAAAACCCTAGATCGGTTTTTTTTTTCGGTTTTATTATTTTGCGAGCGTTTACCGAACCGTTCGTTCTAACGAACGCGTTCGTCGGTTTTCTCTGATTAACGAACGTCCATTATTCAACCGTTCGACCGTTTTTTCTTTTCGTCGGATTTTCTCGTTATTTTCTCAGATTCGATTCTGTTTAACTTCTCGCTCGTTTATCGGAATCAGGCGATTCAAGCGCCTGGAGTTTCGTCTCGAAATTCTCTTTCCGTTTAACCTACTCAAACAAGTTTTTGCTATAGTAAAATTTGACCTAGATCCAGATTAGCAAACGAAGTTTCTTTCTTTCGCCGTTTGACTTTCGTTGCTTCTTTCGAGTTGATTCTTTTTGCAAACCGGAGTTCTTAAGTTGAACTTTCTGGTTGGATCTTTCATTCGAGTTTTACCTGTGCATTAGATGAGTACTGATTGTATGCTTGTTTGTTTTGCGATAGAGTACCCGGAGTGTGCCGCTTGTTACTTCGACTCGCTAGGTTTTGCGGATCATCAGCAAGGCAAGTAACACTTTGATCATACCCCGTTCATACCCAGTTTTATTGCATTAGATCTGTTTTCCTCAAACACATTGCATGATTAGGATCTAAATAAATTGTGGGTATTGGGAAGTAGTTGAGGTAGTACCTATTACTTGTTTTCTATTCAAACCCTTGGGAGTTACTTCTACGTTGCTTTTATCAATGCCATGCTATGCGTAGACGAGGATTGGGTTTGAGTGATATTCATGACAGATGTGAGATTGTTATTAATGGTTCAACTTAAGGTGGCAACTAAAACTCACATCTGGGTGGATTGAGGCACCTGGAGAACCCAGTGTTGTCTGTTTGTATAAGGTCCGCCACCCAGGCTCAAAGGGATCATAAGATTGTTCATGCTAGAAACTTCCGTGTGCAGCCGCAAGCTATTATGGGCTCTAGCATAGCTGAGTAGGTTACAGGATCTCTTGAAGAGGTGGACTAGCAGATGTAGGGGAAAGTAGGTGTACCGGTCCATCCAGAGTAAAGAGTGATTGTTTCTGAAAGACTGTGTCTCGGTCATCCGTTTCTCAAACATCATGTAGTGCGAGAATCAAGCGGAGGCGATCGAGTCTTGTGGGGAAAAGTGCGCAAACCTCTGCAGAGTGTACAAACTAATCATGGTTAGCCATGTCCCCGGTTATGGACAACTTGAGTATCTAGTACCTGGATTATCATTTGAATCTCATCACCGTGATACTTATAATTAATTTTGTTGGGTTAATGATGATACTTAATTGGGATTGAGTTGGAGGTACCTTCTCAATGTTTCAACCACCATGATAGTTAAATAAAATTTATTCCTTTGCAGTAGGATAAAATTGGCTTTTCGCAAAACTGTAACCATAGAGCTTTCCACCAGCCATATATGCATGTAGTATAGCATTATTATTGTTCATTGCTCTCTATGTGTACTTTGCCAGCATATTCTATGTGCTGACCCGTTTTCGGGCTGCAACGTTTCATGTTGCAGACTTTTCAGACGACGAGTAAGGTGCTTTAGGTCGTGGTCTTATACTCAGTGATGCCGCTGGAGTTGATGGACTCACTTATCTTCCAAGTCTTCCGCTGTTATCGTTGTTAGATGGCCTTAAGCCATGTTTATTATACTTAAACTCTTCGGAGTTATTCGATGTAATAAGTGTGTGATTGCTACTCTGTTATAAATCCTCCATTTGTACTGTGCGTGTCAGCATTACTGATCCAGGGATGACACTGGTGCACAGCAGCACAGGCCATTTGAGGTCTGGTCGCTACATATGGCACGAGAATCACGATTTTGATCTCAATGAATTCAATCTCTATTTGCGGCGCTACATGACCAGAACACGGTTACACATTGTTGAGCACTCTCACTCAGAGGAGATACCTGACCCTACTCCGTCGGATATGCACCCGAGGTATGATACTTCGGGCTCTAGGCAGTACGCGGTAAGATATATTTTCTTTAAGTAAAGTTGTCACATACTTTGACGTGCATACTTAATAATCGTCATAAAAATTTTCAGGCTCGCTTGACACACGAACAATATGACGACGTGACCGCCTTCGGATGATCACTGTCTTCTAGACCTCTTCTTCAGCACCGGCATGTGCTACAGGCCTTCTTGGAACGCATGCAGAACAAGATACGGGCTGTTTACGAGGCTATCACGTGCACCCGGAGAAGTGACGTTGTTCAGCACCAGCAGCAGTAGCAACCGCGTCCCTCCCTGCACCGACATCGGCCACGTCCACGTCTAGCACATCTGCCGACGACCAGGCCACCCCCCTCCTGACCAACCTGGCAGTTCGACATGGCAGCACCCACATCACTATGGTCCCATGTCGAGCTTCATGTTTTCTCCACAGCGGCTGGGTCCCTCGTTAAGCTTTGTGTTTTCTCCACAGCAGCAGGGTCCCTCGTCGAGCTTCGTGTTTCAGCAAGAGTAGTCGTCACAGCCAGCAGGTATGTCTCTTCATATTTGTTGTTTTCAATATTAATTGAGGCGACCTCATTCTTCATGACTTAACGTTCCATCGTGCAGGAGACTACGGATATCAGGCATCTATGTTGGCATCACATGATATGCGGGGGAGTGATCAACATCCTGAGGAGAACATACAGGCTCAGATGTCGCAGCACACCCAGTGGATGAACATGTTTTCGACTCCTCCACCTGGCCCCACACAGGATACACAGTATGACCAGGGCGAGTCTGAGATTCCTCCTCATAACATTAGGCACCCCACAGGTTCGGATGGACGACGCCTCGAGATCCCCTGCGCGCCAGGGCAGACGTCGTCAGTGACGCTTCTATCTATCAGTAGAGACATGACCACTTACTTCTGTATGAGACTTATGTCTATTCTATGTATGAGACAAATTACTATGTACTTATGTATGAGACATATGCCTACTCTATTTTAGTACTCTGTTATCCGAACTACACCATATTTAGATAGAACATAATGCTCGTACAATAAGATAGTACAAACAACTAGATACAACTACATCTAAATTAAACGGTACGTACGACTTAACTTACAACATACCGCATAAAAACTACATGAAGTCATCATCGTCATCCTCCATCGATGCAGAACTCTTGCCCTTCGATAATGAAGAACTCTTGCCCTTCGATGATGAAGAACTCTTGCCCTTCGATGATGAAGAACTCTTGCCCTTCGACGATGCAGAACTCTTGACCGACAAGATGAAGATATCGTCTTCATCCTCGCTGTCGCCAGTCCATAAAAAAGTATGTTTTGGTGCAACCTTTAGGTATGTTTCACTCATAGATTGTTGCTTCATCCATCTTCCCCGCAACCTCAGAAGATCTTCCCGTATCTCCTCAAAGGTCTTGGAAGGCCACCCGCACCTACTTAATGCATGAGCCAGCTCATTCAGTAGGGTGTCAGTACTAATTAGTTTGTCCCACGGAACTAATGTGTTGTCTACCCTGAAATCGGCGGCTAAATCCAGAAGACATTTGGACATACTAGGGTGAAAACTACGATCAAAAGGATATAGACTACACTAGAATTCTTACCAATGTTAGTGTCGAGGGTGTTTTATAGGTTGAGAACAAAAAGAAAGCTGGGAACTTGGCAGCAGGAAAATATGGCAGGAGATACTGGCGGGAACTAGAGAGAAGGAAAATATGGCGGGAATGAGTAAAGCGGGAAAATATGGCGGGAAGTAGAGAGCGGCAAAATATGGCGGGAATGAGCAAAGTGGGAAAATATGGCGGGAAATGGCGGCCCGAGATATAAGCGGGGAACGTACGAGGTAGAAAATCCGTGCATGCACCTGTCGGCCTACAGCTGGCCAATTAGTACTAATCCGCATACAGCTGGCCGATTAGCTCCAGTCGGCCAATAGGTGGCCAATAGGATCTGTACTAGTGGCCGATAGGTCTGTTGGTCACCAGAAGGCTGATAGGAGGCCAATCAGCCAGTAGCAAGTCGACTGGGTTCCAGTCGGCTACCTCTAGACCGACTGGATCCAATCGGTAAGCAGCAAGACGATGGTGCAATTTTATAAAATGATGTATCCGGCGTAATATTTATGAAAATTAATTAAAAATGTATTATTTAAAAAATAGCAAGTTCTTCGGTCTCCCCCAGCCCCCCGTCCTCCAATTCCTACCTGCTCTACTCTCTCTCTCGCTCTCGCCTCCCAGCATAAATCTCGTCATTGTCACCACCTGTCTCGTCAGGGCGCCTTTCTCCGCAGCACCACGACACGTGCGTCATTGCCCCCACATGTCCTGAGTTATCAGTGCTTCAAGCATGACGACCATCGGTGTTGTTGCGAGGATCGTTGATGTAGGGATACAAAGAAAGATTGAAGTGAATAGAGCAGTTTTTCATTGACGTTGAGTTGGGTATTTATATGTCCCCGATAGACGTGTACAAACATCGACTACAATTATCTTATCTGTTCTAAGAGACATGATGCACCTTCGGCATCGATAGCGTTTTGGCAACACTAACTTGCAGGTGGTTACTTTGTAGGAAATCCTAACTACGGTGTTAGAGACTGCTACCTCTTGAGCTTGCGTTGGTTTGTCCCTTGAAGAGGAATGGGTGATGCAGCAAAGTAGAGTAAGTATTTCCCTCAGCTTTTGAGAACCAAGGTATCAATCCAATAGGAGACAACACTCAAGCCACCGAATACCTGCACAAACAAACACCAACTTGCACCCAACACGACAAAGGGGTTGTCAATCCCTTCACACTTATTTGCAAAGTGGGATCTGATAGAGATGGATAAACGGTAAAGTAATATTTTTGGTTTATGGAACAGAAAGTAAAAGATTGCAAAATAGTGGAACAGCAACAGAAATTGGCAAGTTGATGGGAAACTAATATGATGTAAAATAGACCCGGGGGCCATAGGTTTCACTAGAGGCTTCTCTCAAGATAGAAATAATTACGGTGGGTAAACAAATTATTGCCGAGCAATTGATAGAAAAGCGCAAAGTTTTGACGATATCTAAGGCAATGATCATGAATATAGGCATCACGTCCGTATCAAGTTGACCGACTCCTGCCTGCATCTACTACTATTACTCCACACATCGACCGACTCCTGCCTGCCTCTAGAGTATTAAGTTCATAAGAACAGAGTAACGCATTAAGTAAGATGACATGATGTAGCGGGATAAACTCAAGCAATATGATGAAAACCCCATCTTGTTATCCTCAATGGCAACAATACAATACGTGTCGGTTCCCCTTCTGTCACTAGGATCAAGCACCGCAAGATTGAACCCAAAGCTAAGCACTTCTCCCATTGCAAGAAAAACCAATCTAGTTGGCCAAACCAAATCAATAGTTCGAAGAAACTTGCAAAGATATCAAATCATGCATACAAGAATTCAGAGAAGATTCAAATAATATTCATGGATAAGCTGATCATAAATCCACAATTCATCGATCTCGGAAAATACACCGCAAAAGAGTATTACATCGAATAGATCTCCGAGAACATTGAGGAGAACATGGTATTGAGAATCAAAGAGAGAGAATAAGCCATCTAGCTACTAGCTATGGACCCGTAGTTCTGTGGTAAACTACTCATGCTTCATTGAAGAGGCAACGGTGTTGATGTAGAAGCCCTCAGTGATCGATTCCCCCTCCGGCAGGACGCCGCAAAAGGTCCGTAGATGGGATCTCACGGGTACATAAGGTTGCGGCGGTGGAAAAGTGGCTTCGTGGCTCTCCTGGAAGGTTTTGGGATATAGTAATGAGGGGCCCACAAGGGTGGGGGCGCGCCCTATCCCCCTGGGCGCGCCTCCCGACCTTGTGGCTGCCTCGTGGCTTACCTGACGTGCACCCCAAGCCCTCTGGATGTCTTTTGGTATTCCTTTTCTACGAAACTCTAAAACGAGGGAAAAAAACAGGAACTGGCACTGGGCTCTAGGTTAATAGGTTAGTCCCAAAAATCATATAAAATAGCATATTAATGCACATAAAACATCCAAAGCAGATAATATAATAGCAAGGAATAGTCGAAAATTATAGATACGTTGGAGACGTATCAAGCATCCCCAAGCTTAATTCATGCTCGTCCTCGAGTAGGTAAATGATAAAAATAGAATTTTTGATGTGGAATGCTACCAAACATATTTATCCATGTAATTCTCTTTATTGCGGCATGAATGTTTAGATCCGTATGATTGAAGACAAAAGTTTAATATTGACATTAAGACAATAATACTTCAATCATACTAACAAAATAATTATGTCTTCTCAAAATAACATGGCCAAAGAAAGCTTATCCCTACAAAATCATATAGTCTGGCTATGCTCCATCTCCATCACACAAAATATTTAAATCATGCACAACCCCGATGTCAAGCCAAGCAATTGTTTCATACTTTTGACGTTCTCAAACTTTTTCAACTTTCACGCAATACATGAGCATGAGCCATGGACATAGCACTATGGGTGGTATAGACGGTGGTTGTGGAGAAGACAAAAAGAAGGAGATAGTCTCACATCAACTAGGCGTATCAACGGGCTATGGAGATGCCCATCAATAGATATCAATGTGAGTGAGTAGGGACTGCCATTCAACAGATGCACTAGAGCTATAAGTTTATGAAAGCTCAAAAAGAAACTAAGTGGGTGTGCATCCAACTTGCTTGCTAACGAAGACCTAGGGCAATTTGAGGAAGCCCATCATTGGAATATACAAGCCAAGTTCTAGAATGAAAAATTCCCACTAGTATATGAAAGTGATATCATAGGAGACTCTCTATCATGAAGATCATGGTGCTACTTTGAAGCACAAGTGTGGTAAAGGGATAGTAACATTGTCCCTTCTCTCTTTTATCTCATTTTTTATTTGGGCATTCTCTCATTTTTTGGCCTCTTTTTTTCGTCCGGAGTCTCATCCAACTTGTGGGGGAATCATAGTCTCCATCATCCTTTCCTCACATGGGACAATGCTCTAATAATGAAGATCATCACACTTTTATGTACTTACAACTCAAAAATTACAACTCGATACTAGAACAAAATATGACTATATGAATGCCTCCGGCGGTGTACCGGGGTGTGCAATGACTCAAGAGACATGTATAAAAAATGATGAACGGTGGCTTTGCCAAAAATACGATGTCAACTACATGATCATGCAAAGCAATATGACAGTGATGGAGCGTGTCATAATAGAACAGAATGGTGGAAAGTTTCATGGCAATATATCTCGGAATGGCTATGGAAATGCCATAATAGGTAGGTATGGTGGTTGTTTTGAGGAAGATATATGGTGCGTGTATGGTACCGGCGAAAGTTGCGCGGGACTAGAGAGGCTAGCAATGGCGGAAAGGTGAGAGTGCGTATAATCCATGGACTCAACATTAGTCATAAAGAACTCACATACTTATTGCAAAAATCTATTAGTCATCAAAATAAAGAACTACGCGCATGCTCCTAGGGGGATAGATTGGTAGGAAAAGACCATCGCTCGTCCCCGACCGCCACTCATAAGGAAGACAATCAATAAATAAATCATGCTCCGACTTCATCACATAACGGTTCACCATACGTGCATGCTACATGACTCACATACTTTAACACAAGTATTTCTCAAATTCACAATTACTCACTAGCATGACTCTAATATCACCATCTTCATATCTCAAAACTATCATAAGGAATCAAACTTCTCATAGTATTCAATGCACTTTATATGAAAGTTTTTATTATATCCCTCTTGGATGCCCATCATATTAGGCCTAATTTTATAACCAAAGCAAATTACCATGCTGTTTTAAGGACTCTCAAAATAATATAAGTGAAGTAAGAGAGTTCATCAATTTCTATAAAATAAAACCACCGCTGTGCTCTAAAAAGATAAAAGTGAAGCACATAGAGTATTATAATAAATCACGATTCATGCGTGTCTCTCTCAAAAGGTGTGAACAGCAAGGATGATTGTGGCAAAATAAAATGCAAAGACTCAAATCATACAAGACGCTCCAAGCAAAACACATATCATGTGGTGAATAAAAATATAGCCTCAAGTAAAGTTACCGATAGACGAAGACAAAAGAGGGGATGCCTTCCCGGGGCATCCCCAAGCTTAGGCTCTTGGTATGCTTGAATATTATATTGGGGTGCCATGGACATCCCCAAGCTTAGGCTCTTGCCACTCCTTATTCCATAGTCCATCAAATCCTTACCCAAAACATGAGAACTTCACAACACAAAACTCAACAGAAAATCTCGTAAGCTCTGTTAGTATAAGAAAATAAATCACCACTTTTGGTAATGTTGTGAACTCATTCTTTATTTATATTGGTGTAATATCTACTGTATTCCAACTTTTCCATGGTTCATACCCCCCGATACTAGCCATAGATGCATCAAAATAAGGAAACAACACGCGAAAAACAGAATCTGTCAAAAACAGAACAGTCTGTAGTAATCCAGAAAGTTCGCATACTTCTGTAACTCCAAAAATCCTGAAAATTAGGAAATCCTAGGAAATTTGTATATCAATCTACTGTAAAACATTCATGATTTTATCACGCTTCTGTGATTTTAAACAATTATGGGACTGAGCACAAAAGTTTCTGTTTTTTCAGCAAGATCAAATCAACTATTACTGTAAGCTATCCCAAAGGTCTTACTTGGCACAAACACTAATTAAAACACAAAACCACATCTAACCAGAGGCTAGATGAATTTATTCAAAGCAAAACAAAACCTAAAAAGAAAAAACATAAAATAAAATTGGGTTGCCTCCCAACAAGCGCTATTGTTTAACGCCCTTAGCTAGGCATAAAACACAAATAGATCTAGGTATTATCATCTCCCTCTTTTGGGAAGAAAAGAGAAAATTTCTTATCTATGGCATTTATCTTTCTATTTTGTGAAAGCACATGGCCATTAATTGTAGAAGAAAGATTAAGCACATGATGAAAATTTGCATCTAAACTAGCCTTCATCTCTTTAATTATTTCATTTTGATAGAAACTCATAATAGCAGTTGATTCAACACCTTTTTCCCTGGTGTTCCCAAATATGGTTTTCATCTTCTCATAAGTATCGATGGCATCCCCTATGAGAAAACCGTTTTCAAAAATAGAATCCAAAACTTGCTTGAAAGAAGGGGGTAGACCAGAATAAAAGCTTTTTAAATAAATCACAATCTGATATTGGGGCACATAGCTAGCTCGAATCTTTAACAACCTATCCCAAGCATCTTTCAATGATTCATCAAGCAAATAACAAAACAAATTGGGATCATCTTCATCAAAATTGAAATCCTCTTTAACAACCCCGGTAAGTCTTTCCACAGCGTCATTATTTATGAGCTTAGAAAGGACAGATGGGTCATCCAAGGTACTTGAACCTGGGAGAAATCCCGTAGCCCGTCTAGGTTCGGCATGGAGACAGAGATGAATGAAAGAGAGGCGAAGAAAAGGCAAATATTTTTGAAAATCATTCTAGAAGTGGGGGAGAGGAAAATGAGAGGCGAATGGCAAATATTGTAATGCGAGAGATGAGAGTTTATGGTGGGTACTTGGTATGTCTTGGCTTGATGTAGATCTCCCCGGCAACGGCGCTAGAAATTCTTCCTGCTACCTCTTGAGCTTGCGTTGGTTTTTCCCTTGAAGAGGAAAGGGTGATGCAGCCAATTAGAGTAAGTATTTCCCTCAACCTTTGAGAACCAAGGTATCAATCCAGTAGGAGACAACACTCAAGCCACCGAATACCTGCACAAGCAAACACCAACTTGCACCCAACGTGACAAAGGGGTTGTCAATCCCTTCACGGTTGTTTGCAAAGTGAGATATGATAGAGATAGATAAATGGTAAAGTAATATTTTTGGTATTTTTAGTCTAGGGAACGGAAAGTAAAAGATTGCAAAATAGTGGAACGGCAACAGAAATTGGCAAGTTGATGGGAAACTAATATGATGTAAAATAGACCCGGGGGCTATAGGTTTCACTAGAGGCTTCTCTCAAGATAGAAATAATTACGGTGGGTGAACAAATTACTGCTGAGCAATTGATAGAAAAGCACAAAGTTATGATGATATCTAAGGCAATGATCATGAATATAGGCATCACGTCTGTATCAAGTAGACCGACTCCTGCCTGCATCTAGAGTATTAAGTTCATAAGAACAGAGTAACGCATTAACTAAGATGACATGATGTAGCGGGATAAACTCAAGTAATATGATGAAAACCCCATCTTGTTATTCTCAATGGCAACAATACAATACGTGTCGGTTCCCCTTCTGTCACTAGGATCGAGCACCGCAAGATTGAACCCAAAGCTAAGCACTTCTCCCATTGCAAGAAAGACAAATCTAGTTGGCCAAACCAAATCGATAGTTCGAAGAGACTTGCAAAGATATCAAATCATGCATATAAGAATTCAGAGAAGATTCAAATAATATTCATAGATAAGCTGATCATAAATCCACAATCATCAGATCTCGGCAAACACACCGCAAAAGAGTATTACATTAAATAGATCTCCAAGAACATCGAGGAGAACATGGTATTGAGAATCAAAGAGAGAGAAGAAGCCATCTAGCTACTTGCTATGGACCCGTAGGTCTGTGGTAAACTACTCACGCTTCATCGGAGAGGCAATGGTGTTGATGTAGAAGCCCTCCGTGACCGATTCCCCCTCCGGCAGGATGCCGGAAAAGGCCCCTAGATGGGATCTCACGGGTACAAAAGGTTGCGGCGGTGGAAAAGTGGTTTCGTGGCTCTCCTGGAAGGTTTTGGGATATTTCAGAATATATAGGCAGAAGAAATAGGTCGGTGGAGTCACAAGGGGCCCACAAGGGTGGGGGCGCGCCCTACCCCCTAGGCGCACCTCCCAACCTTGTGGCTGCCTCGTGGCTTTCCTGACATGCACGCTAAGCCCTTTGGATGTCTTATAGTCCAAGAAAAATCATCGCGAAAGTTTCATTTCGCTTGGTATTCCTTTTCTGCGAAACTCTAAAACAAGGAAAAAACAGGAAGTGGCACTAGGCTCTAGGTTAATAGGTTAGTCCCAAAAATCATATAAAATAGCATATTAATGCATATAAAACATCCAAAACAGATAATATAATAGCATGGAACAATAAAAAATTATAGATACGTTGGAGACGTATCAGAGACCTCCAAGGCGCTTATAGGTGGTGTGATAAAATTTGCACTGCACTCCAAGGCCCTTCATGGGTCTTGGGCATCATTCATTTCTGCTAACGTTGGCTCGACAACCTCGTCTCATGTGGTGCTTCAGTCCACTCGACTACAAGGCTATCTAGCGCGGATTTATATATTGTTGGAGAAAGTGGAGGCTACTTTCAGCAGGCTTTCTCTTGTGTCGGCCATGTTACAGACCACTCCTAGGTTGTGTCCTCTTGGTGAGGTCATTGTTGGCTCCTCAAAGGATACATCAGTGGAGATCTATGGTTGCTTCTCCCCTCGTATTCGGGTCACTTCCTTGCACGATGTTTTATTTTTGCCGAGGGCGAGGCCATCGCTGCGGTCATGGCTCTAGTGTTGCCGATCCTACCTAAGCTTCAGGTTCTTTGTTTGTGCCCTGCTTTGCTGTCTCAATGGAGCATATGAATGTGGTCTTGTAGGCAACCTCATGTGAGGGCTAGGATTCGCCCTTGTTATAAAGTTGGAGGTGAACTCGTCTGGGACTCAGTTGTGGCTTCTGCGCCTGAGTCCATCGCGTCGGTGGGATCTGTGGTTGATGATGCTGCTCTGGATGGTCTGTTGGTGCCTAGCTCTGAGGATCTATCATGTGAGCAACTCGAGACGCCTAAGTCCATTGGGTCGATGGTAATTGCGGTTGATGATGCATGCTGAGGCCGTCAGTATGTTGGTGCCTGATCAACAGCCCAGCCAGCTGCTCGCCTTTGTGGAGCGTGGAGGTTACGATGTTGCGGTCACCCACTCACACATGACCATTGGGCATGTTTCTATGTGTGACAAGGTCGATGAGAATCTCTTCCAAATAGAGATTCATAGCTTGCTCAAACGTTTGGAGACAGCTAGCCCTGGATCTGGCAAGGCGACTGTAGAGAAGGTTCTCGGGAGCAATGGAAAGAAGAGTGGCGCCACAAGAAAGGTGCCCGCGGCAGCTTGATGGATGGTCATCAGTCTCCTGGGTTGTCCTTATGGCATGGTGTAGGATCACAAGTAGGTCTAGAGGGGGTGATTAGACTACTTGACCAAATAAAAACTTAATCTTTTCCCAATTTTAGTTCTTGGGAAGTTTTAGCAGTTCACACAAGTCAAGCAACACCCTACACATGCAAGTCTAGATAGTAGGCAATGGAAAGTAAAGACTGTGCATATGAACTTAAAAGAGGGGATCCGAAAAATCAAACACAATGAAGACAAGGTAATTTTTGGCGTGGTTCCGATAGGTGGTGCTATTGTACATCCACGTGGATGGAGACTTCAACCCACGGAGGGTAATGACTGCACGAGTCCACGGAGGGCTGCACCCATGAAGGGTCCACGAAGAAGTAGTCCTGTCTATGCCATCATGGCTTCCGCCCACAAAGGACTTGCCTCTCTCGGGGTAGATCTTCACGAAGTAGGCGATGATCTTACCGTTACAAACTCCTTGGTTCAACTCCACAAGCTTTGGAGGGTTCCAAGTGATACATAACCAATCTAGAAGACACGACTCTCCAAAAGGTAATAGTTGTTGTTGTTGATGATGAACACCTTGCTATTGTGCTTCGGAAGATAGTCTCCTCAACACTCAATCACTCTTTCATAGATTGGGCATGGTAGTAGGAGAAGGAGCGGATGGAAAGCAACTTGAGTAGGCTAGAGATCAAGGATCAAATGGTTGGATTGGAATCCCTTGATCTCAACACAAGTGTAGGTGGTTCTCTCTAAAAATGGATATGTGAAGTGGTGGCTTCATCCTGGTTGCTCTCATTGAGAGTAGGTGGTGTGGGTGGGGTATTTATAGCCTTCACCCAAAATCTAACCATTACAAACCTTTATGCACAACTCGGTGGGGCCGGCTGAAAAACTAGGTGAGACCAATTAGTGCAAAAGGTTTTAACTCTAGAAGTTTCGGGGGGAGAAAATTGGTGATGACCTAAGCACTATCAACACTTTGGTAATTCGATCGGTTTGACTCGGTAATTGTGTAAAGTCAATGGGTTACAGAAAATTTGCCAGTGCACTTCGATGGGACCAAATGTCATCTCGGAGACCGAGTTTCTAGGGTTTAGGCAACCCACTCGAATAAAAGTAACTTTTGTTTTTGTTTCAATAAAAGGAGTGTTGAAGTCCTAGACAAAGAAGTTCAGTTTAGAATAGTCGTTCTAATGAAGGCTTTGTTATGTGTAAAATGATTATGTGTTGTACTGGTGTTTGAATGCCTGGATATATGCCTATGTATTGTGTTGGAACTAACCCCGCAACAATTTGAAGAAAAGTTGATGTTTCAGAAGAAACAGAACAAAAGACGGCCTAGCATGAGACCACTAGAGTCGTATGGGCGGTCATATGACTTCCTAGTGATTCCAGCAAAAAACAACAAGAGGCAACAGAGTGATCGACGGTGTATTTTGTGAGCACAACTGCTCGTATACACGATCGTATGAACTCTTTGAAGAAACAAGAAAAGGATCAAGATCATTTGACGGTGTTTCATGCAAGCGCTCCTGCTCACGTATGCGGTCGTAGGACACCCTCGACCAAAAGAAAATAAGAATAGAGTGAAAGTGTTGTCAGTCATATTGACGGTGGTATGACATATGCACAGAAACAATAGCTCTGCAGAATTAACGATAGCTCTACAGAGCGAAGAAGTATAGAGGGGGGTAATATACCGCCACACGGCCAGGTGGCCCAGCCGCCCTCAGGGCACGCCACCTAGCCGTGTGGGACCCCTCGCCACCGCATTACGATGATTCCACCACCATAAATTCCCATATATGTCAGAAAAGATTACAAAAGATGATCACCATGTTTTACAATATGGAGCCGCCGCCACCTCATGTTCTTCATCGGGAGCCCTGATCTGGAGTCCATTTCTCGCTCGGGAGAGAGGGATTCGTCGCCGTCGTCATCACCAAACCTTCTCCATCAACAATTTCATGATGCTCACATCCATTTGTGAGTAATTCTTATGCAGGCATATGGAGGTAGGTGGAATTTGGATGAGCTTTCTTATGTAATCATTGTCAGATTTGTTAGGGCTTGATCCCTAGTACCCACTATATTCTGAGATTGATGTTTCTATGACTTTGCAATGCTTAATGCTTGTCACTAGGGCCTGAGTGCCATGATTTTAGATCTGAACCCTCTATGTTTTCATGAATATATTTGTGTTCTTGATCATATCTACAAGTTGTATGCACCTGTTATCGTTTTGAAACCTAGACCCAAGGTGACAATAAGTGGGATATCAACGGGGATGACTTTAACTTGAGAATTGCATGTATTCACATGTGTTAAAGCTTTGTTTCGGTTGTCGATTAAAAGGAATGCATTAATTATCCTTAGTTTACCTTAGGACCCCGCTGCCACGGGAGAGTATGACATTGTTGGAAATACGCCCTAGAGGCAATAATAAAGATGTTATTATCATATTTCCTTGTTCATGATAAATGTTTATTATCCATGCTATAATTTTATTGACCGGAAACTCACATACATGTGTGGATACATAAACAACGCAGTGTCCCTAGTGAGCCTCTAATAGACTAGCTCGTTGATAAAAATGGCTAAGGTTTCCTAACTATAGACATGAATTGTCATTTGATAAGGGGATCACATCATTAGGAGAATGATGTGATGGACAAACCCAACCGTAAGCTTAGCATCAGACCGTATCACTTGGTTTATTTGCTACAGCTTTCTTCGTGTCAAGTACATGTTCCTTAGACCATGAGATCATGCCACTCCAGAATATCGGAAGAATACTTTGTCGGTAATCAAATATTACTTCGTAACTGGGTGATCATAAAGCTGCTCTATAGATATCTCGAAAAGTGTTTTTTGGGTTGCATGGATCGAGACTAGGACTTGTCACTACGTGTGCCGGAGAGATATCTCTGGGACCTCTCGTAATACAACATCGTGAATAGCTTGCAAGCATGTGACTAATGAGTTTAGTCACGGGGATCTTGTATTACGTAATGAGTAAAGAGGCTTGCCGGTAACGAGGTTGAACTAGGTATGGTGATACCGATGATCGAATCTCGGGCAAGTAACATATTGCCGAAAAAAGGGAATTGTATACGAGATTAACCAAATACTCGACCTTGTCATTCAAACCAATAAAGATATTGGTTGAATATGTAGGAGTTAATATGGGCATCCAGGTTCCGCTCTTGATTATTGATTGGAGAGGAGTCTCGGTCATGTCTGCATGTTCTCGAACCCGTAGGGTCACACACTTAACGTTCGGTAACACTAGGGTAGTATTGGGATATTCATATGGTGGAGACTGAAAGTAGTTTGGAGTCCCGCATGGGATCCAGGACCGCACAAGGAGCTCTGGAATAGTCCAGAGGTAAATATTTATATATGGGAAGTGTTTTCAGGGTTCTGGAAAAGTTCGGGAATTTTCAGTAGAGTACCGGGAAGGTTCTAGAAGGTTTCGAGGGTCACATCGTGGGGCCCAACGAGCAGGGAAGGGCCCACATGGACTGGGTGGTCGGGCTACAGCCCACATGGGCTGGCCTCACCGGCCCCAAGGCCCATATCATTTAAATAAATAGGTATGGTCTTATATCTAAATTTAAAGGGTTGAATCTAGAGATAAGACGTTGTCTCCAAATTTAAAGGGATTTCTCCTTGTGGCCGGCCCTAGGAGGGTTTTGGACGCCCTCTCTTTCCCCCTAGCCTATATAAAGAGAGGGGAGGTGCGTGGGGGCAACCACCCTTCGACCCGTGGTCGTCGTCTCTCCCAACTCCTCCCATCTCCTCGCACACACGCTTGGCGAAGCCCTGCTGCAGTTCCGCTGCCACCACCACCAACACGCCATCTACCTTCCACCATCCCTTGCTGGATCAAGAATGCGGAGACGTCACTGAGCCATACGCATGCACTTCTCGGAGGTGCCTTCCGTTTGGCGCTAGATCGGATTGGATCGCGAAAGGAGTACGAGTACTCCAACTATGATCTTTAGATCGTTAATGCTTTCGGTCTACAAGGGTATGTAGACACTCCCCTCTCGTTCCTAGCACCCCATAGAATAGATCTTGGGTGTTTTGTAGGAAAAAAATTGTTTTCCATGTAACGTTCCCCATCAGACATAGGATGTTATGCAAATTCTTATCGCAAGCATGTATGACTATTTATGAAATGTATGCCTACATACAATTGATGAATTGGAGCTAGTTTGCTATCGCTCTAGGTTATGACCGTTCCATATTGAGTCTCATCTGAGCAACCCCGTCTCTTACTCCATGCGTACACTTTTGCTGCTATTGTTTCCGTTACAAACACAACTACTACACTTTGCTACTGCTTTGCAATCCTATTACTATTCTGTTACTGTTACTATCACTACTGTTATCATATTACCGTGCTACTAATAAATTGCTGCAAGTAAGTTATCTCTCCCAATGTGATTTAATTGACAACTCAACTACTAAGGCTTATAAGTATTCTTTGGCTCCCCTTGTGTCGAATCAATAAATTTGGGTTGAAATAATTCCCTCAAAGATTGTTGCATTCCCATATACTTGTGGTTATCACATACACTTGTCATCAATACTTACAGGTTTGACCGCTTCAATAGTTCTTGTGTCATCAACCCTTCTGGTTCGAGGAGGAATGGCCAAGAGCACTTTAGGTGATTTCCTCTGAGAAAACAATTGGTAATAGGAGTGAATTCTTCTCCTAACTCATCATGCAATCGGGCCAATTTGTAGGCAACATCAAAATCGTTGGGTTTCTATAAAGCAACCATTATTCGCACTCATGTTTTAACCCGTCAAGAAAACAAGTGGTGTAACATAGAGAATTAGGAGCATCTTCATAAGCAGTCAAATAATCTTATAACTCAGCAAATCGCTCAATGTAATCTTCAACCGTGCCGGTATGTGCAATGCGGAATAATTTCCTCAGAAGGGTTTCGTGCTGATTTATGCCAAACCTGTTCTGAAGAGCGGAACAGAAATCAGACCAGGTTGCATCCGGCATGTGATGTTGCACATATTCAAGCCAACGAGCGATGACTCCTTTAAATTTTGTTGTAGCCATGGAAATCCATATGTACCTGGAAGTTCCCCATAGACGAAAATAGTCTTCACATCGGTTTTGCCACAGTCGTGGACAACATTGTGCGAAGAGGAGCTCACATTCGGCTTGTGGTGCAGATCAGCAATGTCCGTCTTGTGCATGTCCACCTCTATTTGGTCGATGTCGAGCACCAGGTCCTCATGGATGTTGTCAGCCCTTGTCGACATTAGACCGTCGAGCATGGAATTGTTTTCCTCCAGTAACTTTCTCGTGTAGTGGAGAAGCGAATCACCTTGATCAATGAGCTTGAGATGTAGGTCGTTGGCGAATTCGGCTCAGAGAAGCTCATAGATGACATGACCTTCCGAGCTAAGTTCCTCCAGGGCTCGCTCTCGTCGATGACCACTAAACAGAGTGCGGCGATAGTTAAGCCGAATCTCCAGGGCAATGGCTCTGATACCAACTATGAGCTACTTGCTGGATTCAGCTCACAGGGCTAGGAATGCATGGATTTCACGTTCTAGAATTTGAATTAGTGGTAAATGTTCCTCCCAGCCTCCCTAACAACTACTCCCTCTGTTCCTAAATATTTGTCTTTTTAGTTATTTCAATAAGTGACTACATACGAAGCAAAATGAGTGAATCTACACTCTAAAATATGTTTATATACATCCGTATGTGGTAGTACATTTGAAATCTCTAAAAAGATAAATATTTAGGAACGGAGGGAGTATCCAATTACAACCATCATCCAGAGCAGTCCAAATCCTAGCCAAATTAGAAAGAGATAGGGCAATGGTTATTTTTACTATGATGTGTTACACTCGGTTACCATGCCTATTTTGGGCTAGCAAGCCACTAGGAATTCTTGTGAGCCTTGTTGACTTGGTCGTCCTCCTTCAATTATTCCTTTCTCAGGCTTGTCGACAATAGTTGGTTCAGGTATAATGGCTTCAACGACAGGAGTTGTGATGTAACCGTGTGGGTTGCTGACAGGTTAAGCCTCTAAAAACATAAATGCTTGGCATCACCGATCGACTGATAACGCCATGCGTGTTAGCCGGCTTCGTGGTAGTCGGATCTAATTTTGATCGAGCGACTCGGGGGCAACCTCTTCCATAGTTTAGGTTCGCAACCGGGTCACTGTTGTAGTTTTTCCACTACAACCAGTCTATTGCAGACTAACGAAGGGGAGCCAACGATAACATGGCTTCGGAAGCGGAGGGGCGGCGCCCTGGCCGAGTGGGAGGATGATGTTGGCTCACGAGGGAGGTGCGGTAAAGAAAGGGAAGGAGATAGGGCGCCAGGGACGGCAAAGTATGCTTGCCGACGTCGGTGACCGACTACCAGAATCGGACGAGGCAGAGGCCGAGACGGGTGATGCTAGAGCGGGTACCTGGGCGGCTACTCCGGCAACGTCTGGCCGGAGGGAGGAAAGGAGGAGAGCGAGGCTACCTCGGAAGTGTATCGCATGTCTTTGGTACTCGCCGCAATTGGCCGGCGTAGGTGGCGACAGCGTGAGCGCATATGCCTTTTCTTTTTTGCAACAAGGCACTTGTTGTTCGAGCCATTGTTTTGTGACACGGCTTTTGTTGCAGGATGTTCCCACAACAAGGCTCTTGTTGTGTGAGCCGTAGATGTTGTCTTGCGACAAGGCTTTTGTGGCAGGATTTTTTCGCAACAAGGCTTTTGGTGCAATCATGGGATCGCACAATTAGACAATGTGTTGCAACAAGCTTCCTATGGCAATCACGAGATCGCACTGTTCGCGACCCGGCCGATATTTTGAAAAGACTAACTGGCCGACACGTAGCACGCCCACTCTAATAATGATTGTGTCATCAAAACTTTCACATGAAAATAGTTGCCAAGTGATACGTCTCCGTCGTATCTACTTTTCCTAACGCTTTTCTCTTGTTTTGGACTCTAATTTGCATGATTTGAATGAAACTAACCCGGATTGACGTTGTTTTCAGTAGAACTACCATGGTGTTCTTTTTGTGCAGAAATAAAAGTTCTCGGATTGGAACTGTCGTGGTTTTGTCACGGCAGATGTCCTAGAGAAAGGACTTAGTCGTGGAGCCATCGCAACGGGTTAACTTAAAGGGGTTAAAGCGGACAAAGGATGTAGAGAGTTTATACTGGTTCGACCCCTTGCGGTGAAGGTAAAGGCCTAATCCAGTTGTTGTGGAATTGCTAGGGTTTCGATGACCAGGGAGCGAATTCGCTATGCCTGGCTCTCGAGTTGTTGTTTGTTGTCCCTAAACCGCCGTCGGGTCGTCCCCTTATATACATGGGTTGACGCCCGCCAGTTTACAGGATTCCGAGGCCGGCTCATAAACGTGTCCGGCCCGGTCTCTACTATTTCTGCCTTACAACACAAGTTTACATATCAATGTCGGTTTATGCCTACAGGCCTTAATCCGCCTTTGGGCCTTGGGCCTTCATAAAGCGCCATCATCTTTGTCTTCATGGGCTTTAAACATAATAACTCATTATGGGGATAACCCGGCCTCTCCTGGCCGGTTTACGCCCAGCAGTAATATCCCCAACATTAGGCCCCACATTGATTTGAACTGGTTCATGTCAATCTTCAATACTTAAGAAAATTTCTTCTTCAGTACCTTCGCATAAATCTTGTAAACCGCCATGACGTCATCTTCCAAGATCATGATAAACCGCCATGATGTCATCTGTTTAGAAATTGCATATAACTCACCTTCATTAATGAGCCTCTGACAATCGAGGCGACAGAGGTGTCATATATCCCATTTTTTGGGCTCCTCGATTCTCATGCCTGCCACTTATCCATGTACCTTATAAATAAGGCCGAGGGGTCCTTTTCACTTTTCTCCTTCGTGCCCCTTCACATCGTCCTCTTCCTTGCAACGCCCGACCATTGGAGCTCTGTCGCCGCCGTCGACCTTCGCTTCCGCCCCAACGACGGCCGTTGCATCAACCTGACCGCACCAGAGAAACGCGGCGCTTCTCCGCTGTTCCCTCAGCATCAGTAAGTTCCTCTTTTCCTCGCTCTAGATCCACTATTAGGGTTTCAGTGTTCATCAGAGTTTATTGAAACTCTGGCGCCGTTCTTCCCGGTTCTTCTTAATAGCACAAACGGCTAGTTTGGATCTGATACTTCTTGTGTGGCCGTAGCCATAATCCCCTTTTTCCTTGTTGGAGCATCTCCTTTATATAAAAACTCATCTGAACTTGATGAACTGTTCAAGCACTTGAAATTAGGTCTGAATATTTTCTAGTTTTCTGTCACACCGCAGATATGAAATTATCACATCAATCTGCAAAATTTGTTTTTCCTTCACTTAGGTACTTTAGATCTGTACCTTTCATACCAATATAGGCGGTATAGCTTTCAAAAAATGATAATCCGGTAGGTACCATTAGTCCCCTCTTAAACCGCCAATTCATTTATCTTTGCACCTTCTCCATCGTAAGATTCCAGCTTAGCAATATCAGACTCCGGTTTAGCAATGTCATATTCCGGTTTAACAATATGCATACACCTCTGCTTCAACTTGCATCGCTTTATACTTGTTCATTATAAATCATAAACTGGCAATAGCTATGTTTCAGCTTCCATTGAAATGGCCAAACAAGTCTATGAATGCAACTGGGTTCCTTCCCGGGTCACTGAAGATCAATTAGACAGATGTGTCGCAACTGGCGCTTTAGCCAAGAAAGAGATCATCCACTGGAGGGCCCCCGGTCCAGAAAATCCACCTGAACCCAAGGATGGAGAAGTAGTTGTTTTCGTTGACCATCTGGGTCGAGGCTTTAGTCCTCCCGGTTCTAAGTTTTTCCGAGATGTGCTTGCCAGTTTTCAGCTCCACCCTCAGGACATCGGCCCAAACTCTGTGTCCAACATCTGCCATTTCCAGGTCTTTTGTGAAGCTTATATTCAAGAGGAGCCCACAGTTGAATTGTTTAGGGATTTTTTCCATTTAAACCGTCGCACAGAGTTCACAGATGGACCCAATACTGAGCTCGGCGGAATGGCAGTTCAAAAGAGGAAGGATGTCAGCTTCCCACACGCCAAGCTGCATAGTCACCCCAAGGAGTGGAACCAGACGTGGTTTTATTGCAAAGACACATCTCCAACTGATGAAAATCCTTTGCCGGGTTACCGCCCTCACCGTCTTAGCAATACACATCCCTTTCCTCAGAGATTAACTGCAAAGGAAAGGTCCAGCTATGCTCCACAACTGTCAAAGCTTAGAGCCTTTATGGCGAATGGTTTAACAGGTGTTGATTTTGCTCGTCGTTGGATAACTTGGAGCATATTGCCCTTAAGCCGACGCCCCAGTTTAATGTGTGAATACACCGGGAGTTTGAAGGACCCTCAGCGACACATTGATATTCAGCTTACAGACGCTGAAGTTACTGAGGCTGTGAAAAAGATACTAAATGAACCGGAGGCTGTCTGTAGCCAGACTGGATTAAGTCATTTCTGTGTTTCCAACAAACCGCTAACTGTAAGGATCATATAACCTTTTTGCTCTTTAACTTGCTTCTTTCAAATATTCTCTCAAAATTTTGTACATCTTTGACGGGGTGATGATCCGTTCTGGAAGAAAAAACCACAGGATAAACCGGCAAAACCACAAGATAAACCGGCAAAGCCACTTCGACAGAAGACCAAGGTTGTTAAAAACCAGCCAAGAAGAGGACCACTGCGTCTTCCGAGCCAAATGTTGATGCCGATTTGGCTAATCCGGACTCAGAGGTAGAACTTGAATCTCTTGGTTCATTTTTCATACATCTCATTGATAATGACCCTTATCAGGACGATGCCGAAGGCAGCCAAGTTGATGACGTTGAGGTAATTATCCTTTCCTCCGGTTCTGATCCTCTGCCAACACCGAAAATCCGTCGAGCAAACCGGAAAATAAAATTTTCTCACCCCCTTGCTTACTTGGACCCAAACTTTCTTTTGAATACGCAGCAACACGAAGCTCGCCGCACAACCCAGCACAGCGGCCAGGTAGTTACCTCCGCCAGTTTACCGAATACTCCGGTTCGGAAACGCCGATCAGAGGTCTCTTATACTCTTGACACTTCTTGCCCCAAGGCGGGTTGTTTCTGACAGCCTCTTAATCCTTCTGATTCGAATTATCAGGGAACACCTCACTCATCTTCTGGCGAGTCAACAGCCACACAGCTTCCAGCCCTCAAGACAGTTCCTGGGTAAGCTATGCCTTTAAATTTGTTCTTAATACTTATGTTCACCTGACGTATTGATCTTTATGTTTATTCTTCGCAGTGCCAAGCCAAGACCCAGCAAGAAGGCTCGGTTAAACAAACCTTCAGACGAAAATGTGGTTATTGAACCGGAGAAAACCCCAGATCCAGTAGAGACCAACACGGATGCTCGGCTTGATGATCCGCCACCACTAGATTATGACTTCGTCATGGAACAAGTAGAAGTTGACACCACCGGTCACACTGACCAACCGACTAGTCCGGCTCACACGGATGATAAACCGGCTAGTCCAACCAAGATTGCTGATAAACCGTCCATTCCAATGAAGGCTGCTGATGTTACAGAAGATGACATTATGATTACCGGCGTCAGCCACACCGCTCCTGGCAACCCGGTCGCCTTATCCAAACATAGCGCCAAAGATGAGCTTTCTGCTATGGGCAAAGGCAAATGGAACACCGATTTGTCAAGCTATGCGCATCTTAATGCCCAAGACATTTACTCTGGCTTCTTGAACCGTCTGCACACCAGCCGCGACTATGAAGCCGGTTTGGTAAACTTGATGAAAGAGCGATACAAGGTAACTAATGCTCAACTCTGCATAACTGTTTCTCTTTTTAATTCCAAATATCAACTCCAGTAGCCCCCAAGTGATGGTTTATGATATCAATCTAAACCGGGACTTAGTAATAACTTAACTTTGCATGCTTAGCCTTCAGGGACCGGGTTATCTTTTTAAGATGAACCGGTCCTTTAAAATTGCAGTACTGTATCTTTCACTGATATAGCCCCCAAGGGCCGGCTTAAATTTATAAATATGAACCGGGACTGTAGAGGAATTCCCATATCATTACTTTGAGCAAACATACATTAGCCCCCAAGTGCCAAGAGTAATACTTGTATTGTGCTTGGGACTTATAGAAATTTCCGAGAACAAGCAAATATGCATTAGCCCCCAAGTATCAGGTGCATAACTTGTTATGTACTCGGTACTTCAAATATGCACCGTCAACTCATAATATGTCTGTTTCTTATAGGCTGAGCTGAGCAAAAAGGAATCTCAAACCGCCGATCTGCAAGAAAACATCAAGTCCCAGCAAGCCGAAACCTCCAATGCAAAGGATGAGCTGACTAGTGCTTTAGCCGCTATGGAAAAGCTAAAGGAGAGTTTCAACAAGGAGCGGGCGGATTGGGACACAGAAAAATCCGCTTTGCAAAAAAGAGCCGAGGACGCAGAAGTAGCTCTTAAAACGGTAGTAGATGAGCTGACTGGCATAAAGCGGCAGATACATGCCATGACGACTGCTGTGTTTGGTAAACATCCTTGCTTCACATTTTCAACATATCATCCCATACGAAGCCGGTTTACTGATGCTTGTAATTATGCAGGGACTCGTATTAGTCATCTGGGCTCTGACGTACAGAAGAAGCTGAAGGCTGCCTATACTCTTATAGAGCAGTTATATACCGGCGCGCAATGGATCATCTGTACCGCTTCACACAACAAGCCTCCCCCCACTTTAATCAAGGAGACCTTAGAAAAGTTGTCTATGCTGCCTGCCCGGGTAGAAGAGCTAAAGAGGTCTGCTGCAAGGGCGGGTGCTCTGACCGCACTAACCCGACCAAAAGCCTGGGTGCCTGACCTTGATTCGGTAGAAGTGGCTAAAGGCTATCCCAGCTTAAAAGAAGATGGATCAGAATTTGTAATGATGACCTCCGAGCCATAAACCGGGAAGTATGTCCACTAGCTTGTCAACTGGCCGAAGAGGCTGATCTCTCATATTACCAGGCGAGTTATGACGACAAAAACAAACGGGTTGCTGCACCAACCCCTGAAGCGCAAAATCTTATCCCACCAATCCGTAAGTACACCTATGCCCCTGATATTGAACCGTCCACCCTTATAAGCGATGAAGCTGTATTCCAAGCCCTAACTGGGATCGACTGGGCAACCATTGACTTCCAGCCACTGGGTAGAGAGGAGGATGATGAACCGGTGCAAGGTGATCCGCAACCGTCAAATCAAGCTGGTGAGGAATCATGATCCCGAGGCCGGTTTAGCCTTCCACATGCTGCAATGCTTGTCGAGTAACAATTATCCTCTTGGGCACTGAAACGCCTTGTAATAGGCTAGTTAAAACACTTGGTCTGCTATGCCATCATGCATATTTATTTGTGCCTGACACTTGTTAATCCGCCATGCTTAAGACATATGATGTTCATAATCTGTCGATTTACTCAAGCTATTCCTGCACACAAGAATTTGATAGTGTCCTGGCGGTTTACCGCCGGACGGGTCATGATGCCCAGATATATATAGCCAGGGTTTATAACCAAGGCTTGTGAAAAGACAATCAAATATGAAAATAATTGATACCTGTGACCTTGAGTCATAATGTTGGCTGACCAACTGTTGTAATGAGGGTAATAACCCTAATCTTCTGTCATATTGTGCCGGTTTAAGATAAAACCGTTCCGGGTTATGATAAACACCAGTTTATTCATATTCAATTCTGCCGACTTATAGTCAAAACCAGACCGGGTTAATAACCTCCGGATTATGACTGATCAGATACTAACAACTTGTAGTTGAAAGTCAAGCTGGGTTTAATGTACGCCGGTTTATCAGAATATTATAAATGTCATCAAAAGAGAAAAAACTTGGCAAATAAAAGCATACAAAAAAAACTTGTAGTCGAGGCTTTTCACGGGCTGCCAGGCCCCAAATTCGAGGCTTTTCATGGGCTGCCAGGCCACTGAGTTAAACCATTTCACAGAGCCTTTTAAGATGGTCCTCAATCCTTAACCAATCGTTGTCTTAACTTTGACAAGTTCAGGGTCTTATCAGATTGACTTGTCGAAGTTCGGCGGGTCATACCAGGTTTACCTGGACGGGGTGACTTACTTAAAAAGGCAGGCTAACCCGGGGTTTTAGGTGTATACACCAGGCTTCCAAGCCGTGGCTTGATAGCCTATTACAAGTGTAAATTCTTTGTTCATTGCGATAGCAAAGAATCCCCAAGCAATATTTTGAGTTGTGCTCAGTGGGTGCCTATGTTTGAGTTGTTCTTTTGCAACACTCTCTTTGGCCCCGAATTAATTTGGCCTTGAGCCGATCAAGAGGTGTGACTATGGTTCGAATACGACCAAGCCCCCAAGTGAGTTTTCTGGTGGCTTTGCGCCGATCAAGAGGTGTAGCTATGGTTCAAATACAACCAAGCCCCCAAGTGATTTTTATATAAAGCTTTATAAGCTGAATCAAGGTGTAAACCGGACGCCGCTTTATGAACAGAAGCCCCCGTGTAACCACACATGATATAAGAAAAACAACAGATACCCCGCTTTAGCTGAGGCTCCGGTTTATTATATTGATCATAATATATACATTGTCAAAACTATGTACATAAGCAAAGCCTATGGCTCAGGTATAGTACGGCCGAAGATGAGCGATATTCCACGGCTGGTGGGTCTCCTCCTCCGATTTACGTGAGTCTTTGCGCTCTCAAACATCTATAAGGTAGTATGACCCGTTATGCCGATTCTTGCTGACCTGGATAACTTGTGCATATCTGTCTGATCCGGCGGCTGTGGTGGTTTTGTCATGGCAGATGTCCTAGAGAAAGGACTTGGTCGTGGAGCCATCGCAACGGGTTAACTTAAAGGGGTTAAAGCGGACAAAGGACGCAGCGAGTTTATACTGGTTTGGCCCCTTGCGGTGAAGGTAAAGGCCTAATCCAGTTGTTGTGGAATTGCTAGGGTTTCGATGACCAGGGAGCGAATTTGCTACGCCTGGCTCTCGAGTTGTTGTTTGTTGTCCCTAAACCGCCGTCGGGTCGTCCCCTTATATACATGGGTTGATGCCCGCCAGTTTACAGGATTCCGAGGCCGGCTCATAAACGTGTCCGGCCCGGTCTCTACTATTTCTGCCTTACAACACAAGTTTACATATCAATGTCGATTTATGTCTATAGGCCTTAATCCGCCTTTGGGCCTTGGGCCTTCATAAAGCGCCATCATCTTTGTCTTCATGGGCTTTAAACATAATAACTCATTATGGGGATAACCTGGCCTCTCCTGGCCGGTTTACGCCCAACAGTAATATCCCCAACAGGAACGAAACTTTTTGGAGAATTTTTATACAATAAAAGAAAAATGCTGGAGCCAACAACCACCGGAGGGGGCTCCCTGGGGGAGCACAACCCACCAGGGCACCCCCCTCCTGGCCCGCCCAGGTGGGTTGTGCCCGCCTGGTGGCCCCGCTGACCCTATCTTTGACGCTATAAAATCCTATTTTCGGAGAGAAAAAACAGGGAGAAAGAATTATTGCGTTCCGTGAGACAGAGCCGCCACCACCTCCTGTTCTTCATCGGGAGGCCAGATCTAGAGTCTGTTTGGGGCTCCTAAGAGGGGAATCTTCGATCTTCGTCATCACCAACCCTTCTCCTTCGCCAATTCCATGATGCTCCCTGATAACCCACAAGTGTTGGGGGTCGTTTGTAGCCTTCTTCGATAAATAAGAGTGTCGAACCCAATGTCGAGCTAAAGGTAGAACAAATATTCCCTCAAGTTCTATCGACCACCGATACAACTCTACGCACACTTGACGTTTGCTTTACCTAGAACAAGTATGAAACTATTTTCCAAGAATAAAACTACGAGTACTTTGCGGGAATAAAACTACGAATAAATTGCAAGCTAATAAAAGTGGATAGTTTTTGTCAACAAGAAAGTCATTTGTCCCTAGGCAATTAATAACAAGTACCAGTAATCATTCTTATAATTTTATATGAGGGAGAGGCATGAGCTAACATACTTTCTCTACTTGGATCATACGCACTTATGATTGGAACTCTAGCAAGCATCCGCAACTACTAAAGATCATTAAGGTCGTGAAACCCAACCATAGCATTAAGTATCAAGTCCTCTTTACTCCCATATGCCATAACCCACTTACTCGGGTTTAAGCTTCTGTCACTCTCACAACCCACCTTAAGCAAACCATGAACATATTGCAACACCCTACAGTGGGGACCCCTCATGTTTGCGCGAGACGGAGGGCACCGTAGGACAGCACCATAAATAAAATATACAATCATACCAACCAAGATCACAATTAACCCACAAGACAAAACGGATCTACTCAAACATCATAGGATAGCCAAATATCATTGGGAAATAATATATGGAGTTGAGCACCATGTTTAAGTATAGATTATAGTGGGGAGAAGGGGTGTTACACCGCTGCATAGAGGGGGAGAAAGTTGGTGTTGACAGTAGCAAGATTGTTAATGTAGATCGCCATCATGATCCTAGCCCCAGCGGCACTCCGGCGCCACTAGGAGAGAGGGGGAGAGAGCCCCCCTCCTTCTTCTTCCTTGGCCTCCCCCTAGATGGGAGGAGAGTTACCCCTCTGGTCCATGGCCTCCATGGTGGCAAAGGGGCGGGAGCCCCTCCGAGATTGGATCTCCCTCTCTGCTCTCTTCTATTTCGCGTTCCCCAGATCTGGCCCTTCACCATTTCTTAAATTCCCGGAGATACGTAACTCCAATTGCGCTGAAAGTTTTACACAATTTTTTTCCAGAAATTATCTTTCTTGCGCCAGAGGAAGGACCCCAACCGACTTTCGAGGAGGGCACAAGATACCTCGGTGCGCCAGGGGGTTCCCGGCATGCCCTGGTGGGTTGTGATCACTGTGGGGCCCCGTTCGCGTTGATTCCACCTCCCAAAAATCATAAATATTCCAAAATAATTCTCCGTAAATTTTTATCGCGTTTGGACTTCGTTTGACATGGATTTTCTGCAAAACAAAAAACAAGCAACAAACAGGAACTGTCACTGGGCTTAGTTCAATAAACAAAAAACAAGCAACAAACAGGAACTGTCACTGGGCTAGGTTAGTCCAATAAATTATATAAAAGGTTGCCAAAAATATGTGAAAGTTGTATAATATTGGCATGAAACAATCAAAAATTATAGATACACGGAGACGTATCATCATCCCCAAGCTTAGTTCCTGCTCATCCTCGAGTAGGTAAATGATAAAAAAGATAATTTTTGTTGTGGAATGCTACCTAGCATAAACTTGATCATATATCTAATCATGGCATGAATATTAAGACATAAGTGATTCAAAGCAATAGTCTATAATTTGACATAAAGACATCAATACTCAGGCATCCCAACAAACAATCATGTCTTTCAAAATATCAACGCTAAAGAAAGTTATCCCTAGCCCGTCATGCTCAATCATTGATCCATTCACGAAACACACTCGAATATTAGCTGCATCAATGCACAAGTATGATCATAGTGCTCCCTAGTTGGTGTTTTATAAGATAAGATGGAGACTCAAATAAAAAATAAAAAATGCATAAAAGTAAATATATAGGGCCCTTTGTAGAGGGAAGCTGAGATTTGTAGAGGTGCCAGAGCTCAAAGCAAAAATTGAGAGATAAAAACATTTTTGAGAGGCATGCTTTTCCTGTCAACACTATGACCGAGAGTTCCCAACATCCTCCATGCTAGACACATTATAGGCGGTTCCCAAACAGAAAATAAAGTTCGTTTCCATTCCACCATTCTTTCACAATCCATGGCTAACCGTATCCACAGGTGCCTTCCATACCAACACTTTCCAAGGAATTTTGTTGTTATTATTTTTGATTCATTGTGGGATTGGGCATCCCTATTACCTCCATACACTCGTGCAATGACAAGTGAATAAACACTCATCGTGAGAAAAACCCACCTAAACATGGAATACATCGGCCACCCCCTGCCACCACATGAGCGGTACGAGCACACAAAACAGAGATTTATTTTGAAAACTAGAGCTAGCACATACAAATTTACTTAGAACGGCACGGGAATACCGCATATATGTAGGTATGGTGGACTCATATGGCAAAACTAGGTTTAAGGATTTTGGATGCACAAGTAGTATTTCTACTTAGTACAAGTGGAGGCTAGCAAAAAGATTGAGAAGCAACCAACCAAGAAACAAAAATTCTCATAAATGAGCATTAAGCATACTAACACCGAATAATGCACCACAAGTAGGATGTAATTTCATTGCATAACTATTGACTTTCGTGCTTGCATAGGGAATCACAAACCTTAACACCAATGTTCTTACCAACCACAACCATTTACTAGTACCTCTCACACATTATCATTTCTATATCGCAAAACTATTTCAAGGAATCAAACATATCATATTAAGTGATCCATAAGTTTTATGTAGGATTTCATGACTAACCATGCAAATGACCAATTCCTTTTGACTCTCTAAATAGATATAAGTGAAGCATGAGAGTTTAATTCTTTCTATAAAAGACCATGCTCTAACTAGTATATGAAGGAAATATGCCCTAGAGGCAATAATAAAGTTGTTATTTTATATTTCCTTATATCCTGATAAATGTTTACTATTCATGCTAGAATTGTATTAACCGAAAACTTGATACATGTGTGGATACATAGACAAAACACCGTGTCCCTAGTAAGCCTCTACTAGACTAGCTCATTAATCAAAGATGGTTAAGTTTCCTAACCATAGACATGTGTTGTCATTTGATGAACGGGATCACATCATTAGGAGAATGATGTGATGCACAAGAACCATCCGTTAGCTTAGCATGTTGATAGTTCAGTTTTATTGCTATTGCTTTCTTCATGTCATATACATATTCCTTTGACTATGAGATTATGCAACTCCTGGATACCGGAGGAATACCTTCTGTGCTACATAACTGGGTGATTATAAAGATGCTCTACAGGTATCTCCGAAGGTGTTTGTTGGGTTGTCATAGATCGAGATTAGGATTTGTCACTCTGAGTATCGGAGAGGTATATCTGGGCCCTCTCGGTAATGCACATCATGATAAGCCTTGCAAGAAATGTGACTAATGAGTTAGTTGCGGGATGATGCATTATGGAACGAGTAAAGAGACTTGCCGGTAACGAGACTGAACTAGGTATGAAGATACCGACGATCGAATCTCGGGCAAGTAATATACCGATGAGAAAGGGAATAACTTATGTTGTCATTATGGTTTGACCGATAAAGATCTTCGTAGAATATGTAGGAACCAATATGAGCATCCAGGTTCCACTATTGGTTATTGACCGGAGAGGTGTCTCGGTCATGTCTACATAGTTCTCGAACCCGTACGGTCCGCACGCTTAACGTTCGATGACGATTTTGTATTATATGAGTTATGTGATTTGGTGACCGAATGTTGTTCGGAGTCCCGGATGAGATCATGGACATGACGAGGAGTCTCGAAATGGTCGAGAGGTAAAGATTCATATATAGGACGATAGTATTCGGACACCGGAAGTGTTCTGGGGGTACCGGGTACGTATCGGGTCACCGGAAGGGGTTCCGGGCAACCCCCGGAAAGCTATATGGGCCTAATGGGCCAACAGGAGATACACACCAGCCACAAAGGGGCTTGTGCGCCCCTCCCAAATGGGCTGGCAAATTGGAGAAGGAAAGGGGAAGAAGGAAAGGAAAAAGGGAATAGGATCCCCCTTCCCCCTCTTCCCTTCCTACTCTGAATAGGAATAGGAAAGGGGGGAGGCCGAATTGGGAGGACCCCAAGTAGGATTCCTCCTACTTGGAGCACCCCCTTGGCTGCCTCTCCTCCCCTCCAACCTATATATATGAAGGGGGCACTACTAGAACACACAACAAACATTGTTAGCTGTGTGCGGCGCCCCCTCCATAGTTTACGCCTCCAGTCATATTCACGTAGTGCTTAGGCGAAGCCCTGCGTGGATCACTTCACCATCACCATCACCATGCCGTCGTGCTGACGGAACTCTCCCTCGACACTTTGCTGGATCAAGAGTTTGAGGGACATCATCGAGCTGAACGTGTGCAGAACTCGGAGGTGTCGTACGTTCCGTGCTTGATCGGTTGAATCAAGAAGACGTTCGACTACATCAACCGCGTTAAGCTAACGCTTCCGCTTTTGGTCTATGAGGGTATGTGGACACACTCTCCCCCTCTCGTTGCTTTGCATCTACTAGATAGATCTTGCGTGAGTGTAGGATTTTTTTTTGAAATTGCATTCTACGTTTCCCAACAGTGGTATCACAGCCAGGTCTATGCGTAGATGATTTGCACGAGTAGAACACAAAGAGTTGTGGTCGATCATAGTCATACTGCTTACCACCAACGTCTTATTTTGATTTGGTGGTATTGTTGGATGAAGCGGCATGGACCAACCTTACATGACCACGTTCATGAGACTGGTTCCATGGATAGACATGCAACTTGTTTTGCATAAAGGTGGCTGACGGGTGTCTATTTCTCCAACTTTAGTTGAATCGAATTTGACTATGGCCGGTCCTTGTTGAAGGTTAAAATAGCACACTTGATGAAAAATCGTTGTGGTTTTGATTCGTAGGTAAGAACGGTTCTTGCTAGAAGCCCGTAGCAGCCACGTAAAACTTGCAACAACAAAGTAGAGGACGTCTAACTTGTTTTTGCAGGGCTTGTTGTGATGTGATGTGGTCAAGACATGATGTGATATAAGTTATTGTATGATATGATCATGTTTTGTAAAAGTTATCAGCAACTGGCAGGAGCCTTATGGTTATCGCTTTATTGTATGAAATGCAATTGCCATGTAATTGCTTTACTTTATCACTATGCGGTAGCGATAGTTGTAGAAGCAATAGTTGGCAAGACGACAATGACACCAAGATGGAGATCAAGGTGTCAAGCCGGTGATGATGGAGATCATGACGGTGCTTTGGAGATGGAGATCAAAGGCACAAGATGATGATGGCCATATCATGTCACATATTTTGATTGCATGTGATGTTTATCTTTTATGCATCTTATTTTGCTTAGTACGGCGGTAGCATTATAAGATGATCCCTCACTAAAAAAATTCAAGGTATAAGTGTTCTCCTTGAGTATGCGCCGTTGCGATAGTTCGTCGTGCTGAGACACCACATGATGATCGGGTGTGATAGCTCTACGATCACATACAACGGGTGCAAGACAGTTTAGCACGTGCGGAATACTCGGGTTAAACTTGACAAGTCTATCATGTACAGACATGGCCTCAGAACACTGGAGACCGAAAGGTCGAATGTGAATCATATAGTAGATATGATCAACATAGAGATGTTCACCATTGAAAACTACTCCATCTCACGTGATGATCGGACATGGTTTAATTGATATGGATCGCGTGATCATTTAGATGACTCGAGGGATGTCTATCTAAGTGGGAGTTGTTAAGTAATATGATTAATTGAACTTAATTTATCATGAACTTAGTCTTGATAGTATTTGCATATCTATGTTGTACACCAATAGCTCGCGTATAGCTCCCCTGTTTTATTTTTTGATATGTTCCTAGAGAAACTAAGTTGAAAGATGATAGTAGCAATGATGCGGACTAGGTCCGTGATATGAGGATTACCCTCATTGCTGCATAGAAGAATTATGTCCTTGATGCACCACTAGGTGACGAACCTGTTGCAGGAGCAGATGCAGACTTTATGAA
The DNA here is from genome assembly GCF_002575655.3 of Aegilops tauschii subsp. strangulata. NCBI lineage: Eukaryota > Viridiplantae > Streptophyta > Magnoliopsida > Poales > Poaceae > Aegilops > Aegilops tauschii. Next base: position 382,374,716 of record NC_053037.3, on the reverse strand, counting down.
TGTTTTGCACGCTCGGTATGATGACTACTTGATAGTTTAGAGCACCAGACTTTACATCTTAGAACCGGGACTTAAAATGTTTTGAATGTTGGGGAACGTAGCAGAAATTCAAAATTTTCTACGCATCACCAAGATCAATCTATGGAGTAATCTAGCAACGAGGGGAAGGGGAGTGCATCTACATACCCTTGTAGATCGCGATGCGGAAGCGTTGCAAGAACGCGGATGAAGGAGTCGTACTCGTAGCGATTCAGATCGCGGTTGATACCGATCTAAGCGCCGAACCACGGCGCCTCCGCGTTCAACACACGTGCAGCCCGGTGACGTCTCCCACGCCTTGATCCAGCAAGGAGAGAGGGAGAGGTTGGGGAAGACTCCGTCCAGCAGCAGAACGACGGCGTGGTGGTGGTGGAGGAGCGCGGTACTCCAGCAGGGCTTCGCCAAGCACTACGAGAGACGAGGAGGGAGGGAGGTACGGCTGCGCCAAGAGGGAGAGCTAATCATCTGTTGGGCAGCCCCCATACCTCAAGTATATATAGGGGAAGAGGAGGGGCTGCGCCCCCACCTAGGGTTCCCTCCCCAGGGGTGGCGGCAGCCCCAGATCCCATCTGGGTGGCGGCCAAGGGGGGAGAGAGGGGGGCGCACCTAGGGTGGGCCTTAGGGCCCATCTGCTCCTAGGGTTTGCCCCCTCTCCTCTTGAGGGCGCCTTGGGCCTTGGTGGGAGGCGCCCCAGCCCACCTAGGGGCTGGTCCCTTCCCACTATTGGCCCACATAGGCCTCTGTGGCTGGTGGCCCCACCCGGTGGACCCCCGGGACCCTCCCGGTGGTCCCGGTACGTTACCGATAGCACCCGAAACTTTTCCGGTGACCAAAACAGGACTTCCCATATATAAATCTTTACCTCCGGACCATTCCGGAACTCCTCGTGACGTCCGGGATCTCATCTGGGACTCCAAACAACATTCGGTAACCACGTATATCTATTCCCTATAACCCTAGCGTCATCGAACCTTAAGTGTGTAGACCCTACGGGTTCGGGAACCATGCAGACATGACCGAGACGTTCTCCGGCCAATAACCAACAGCGGGATCTGGATACCCATGTTGGCTCCCACATTTTCCACGATGATCTCATCGGATGAACCACGATGTCGGGGATTCAATCAATCCCGTATTCAATTCCCTTTGTCTATCGGTATGTTACTTGCCCGAGATTCGATCATCGGTATCCCCATACCTTGTTCAATCTCGTTACCGGCAAGTCTCTCTACTCGTTCCGTAACACATCATCCCGTGATCAACTCCTTGGTCACATTGTGCACATTATGATGATGTCCTACCGAGTGGGCCCAGAGATACCTCTCCGTTTACACGGAGTGACAAATCCCAGTCTCGATTCGTGCCAACCCAACAGACACTTTCGGAGATACCTGTAGTGCACCTTTATAGCCACCCAGTTACGTTGTGACATTTGGTACACCCAAAGAATTCCTACGGTATTTGGGAGTTGCACAATCTCATGGTCTAAGGAAATGATACTTGACATTAGAAAAGCTCTTAGCAAACGAACTACACGATCTTGTGCTAGGCTTAGGATTGGGTCTTGTCCATCACATCATTCTCCTAATGATGTGATCCCGTTATCAACGACACCCAATGTCCATGGTCAGGAAACCGTAACCATCTATTGATCAACGAGCTAGTCAACTAGAGGCTTACTAGGGACATGGTGTTGTCTATGTATCCACACATGTATCTGAGTTTCCTATCAATACAATTCTAGAATGGATAATAAACGATTATCATGAACAAGGAAATATAATAATAACCAATTTATTATTGCCTCTAGGGCATATTTCCAACAGTCTCCCACTTGCACTAGAGTCAATAATCTAGTTCACATCGCCATGTGATTAATACCCAAGAGCTTACTAGAGTCAATAATCTAGTTCACATCACCATGTGAATCCATCCCGCTTGTGAGAGAGGTTATTAGTCAACGGGTCTGAACCTTTCAGATCCGTGTGTGCTTTACGAATATCTATGTCATCTTGTAGATGCAGCTACCACGCGCTACTTGGAGCTATTCCAAATAACTGCTCTACTATACGAATCCGGTTTACTACTCAGAGTCATCCGGATTAGTGTCAAAGTTCGCATCGACGTAACCCTTTACGACGAACTCCTTTCCACCTCCATAATCGAGAAAATTCCTTAGTCCACTAGATACTAAGGATAAGTTCGACCGCTGTCATGTGATCCATTCACGGTTCACTATTGTACCCCTTGACCAACTCATGGCAAGGCACACTTCATGTGCGGTACACAGCATAGCATACTGTAGAGCCTACGTCTAAAGCATAGGGGACGACCTTCGTCCTTTCTCTCTCTTTTGCTGTGGTCAGGTCTTGAGTCTTACTCAATACTCACACCTTGTAACACAGCCAAGAACTCCTTCTTTGCTGGTCTATTTTGAACTCCTTCAAAATCTTGTTACGGTATGTATTCATTTGAAAGTACTATTAAGCGGTTTTTGATCTATCCTTATAGATCTTGATGCTCAATGTTCAAGTAGCTTAATCCAGGTTTTCCATTGAAAAACACTTTTCAAATAACCCTGTATGCTTTCCAGAAATTCTTCATCATCTCTGATCAACAATATGTCAACAACATATACTCATCAGAAATTCTATAGTGCTCCCACTCACTTCTTTGGAAATACAAGTTTCTCATAAACTTTGTATAAACCCAAAATCTTTGATCATCTCATCAAAGCGTACATTCCAACTCCGAGATGCTTACTCCAGTCCTTAGAAGGATTGCTGGAGCTTTGCATACTTTTTAGCATCCTTAGGATCGACAAAACCTTTCTGATTGTATCACATACAACCTTTCCTTACGAAAACTGGTAAGGAAACTTGTTTTTGACATCCATCTGCCAGATTTCATAAATGCAGCTAATGCTAACATGATTCCGACGGACTTAAGCATCGCTACGGATGAGAATATATCATCGTAGTCAACTCCTTGAACTTGTGAAAATACTCTTTGCCACAAGTCGAGCTTCATAGACGGTAACATTACCGTCCATGTCCGTCTTCTTCTTAAAGATCCATTTATCTCAATGGCTTGCCAATCATCGGGCAAGTTCACCAAAGTCCATGCTTTGTTCTGATACATGGATCCTATCTCGGATTTCATGGCTTCTAACCATTTGTCGGAATATGGGCCCACCATCGCTTCTCCATAGCTTGTAGGTTCAGTATTGTCTAACAACATGATATCTAAGACAGGATTACCGTACCACTCAGGAGTAGTACATATCCTTGTCGACCTACGAGGTTTGGTAGTGACTTGATCCGAAGTTTCATGATCACTATCATAAGCTTCCACTTCAATTGGTGTAGGTGCCACAGGAACAACTTCCCGTGCCCTGCTACACACTAGTTGAAGTGGCGGTTCAATAACCTTATCAAGTCTCCACCATCCTCCCACTCAATTCTTTCGAGAGAAACTTTTCCTCGAGAAAGGACTCATTTCTAGAAGCAATTACTTTTGCTTCCAGATCTGAAATAGGAGGTATACCCAACTGTTTTGGGTATTCTATGAAGATGCATTTATCCGCTCTGGGTTCGAGCTTATCAGCCTGAAACTTTCTCACATAAGCATCGCAGCCCCAAACTTTTAAGAAACGACAACTTAGGTTTCTCTAAACGGTGTCGTCTCAACGGAATTGCGTGGTGCCCTATGTAAAGTGAATGCGGTTGTCTCTAATGCCTGACCCATAAACGATAGTGGTAATTCGATAAGAGACATCATGGTATGCACCATATCCAATAGGGTGCAGTTATGATGTTTGGACACACCATCACATTGTGGTGTTCCAGGCGGTATTAATTGTGAAACACTTTCCACAATGTCTTAATTGTGTGCCAAACTCGTAACTCAGATATCTCTATGATCATATCATAGACATTTTATCCTCTTGTCACGACGATCTTCAACTTCACTCTGAAATTACTTGAACCTTTCAATAATTCAGACTTGTGTTTCATCAAGTAAATATCTCAGCATCTACTCAAATCATCTGTGAAGTAAGAACATATCGATATCCACTGCGTGCCTCAGCACTCATTGGACTGCACACATCAAATGTGTTACTTCCAACAAGTTGCTCTCTTGTTCCATCTTACTGAAAACGAGGCCTTTCAGTCATCTTGCCCATGTGGTATGATTTGCATGTCTCAAGTGATTCAAAATCAAGTGAGTCCAAACGATCCATCTGCATGGAGTTTCTTCATGCATATATACCAACAGACATGGTTCGCATGTCTCAATCTTTTCAAAAACGAGTGAGTCCAAAGATCCATCTACATGGAGCTTCTTCATGTGTTCTATACCAATATGACTCAAATGGCAGTGCCACAAGTATGTGGTACTATCATTACTATTTTATATCTTTTGGCACGAACATGTGTATCACTGCGATCGAGATTCATTTTAGGTGCAAGACCATTGAAGGTATTATTCAAATAAACAGAGTAACCATTATTCTCCTTAAATGAATAACCGTATTGCGATAAACATATTCCAATCATGTTTATGCTCAACGCAAACACCAAATAACAATTATTTAGGTTTAACACCAATCTCGATGGTAGAGGGAGCATGCGATGCTTGATCACATCAACCTTGGAAACACTTCCAACACATATCGTCATCTCACCTTTAGCTAGTCTCCGTTTATTCCGCAGCTTTTATTTCGGGTTACTAACACTTAGCAACCGAACCGGTATCTAATACCCTGGTGCTGCTAGGAGTACTAGTAAAGTACACATTCATATAATGTATATCCAATAAACTTCTGTCGACCTTGCCTGCCTTCTCATCTACCAAGTATCTAGGGTAGTTCTGCTTCAGTGACCGTTCCCCTCATTACAGAAGCACTTAGTCTCGGGTTTGGGTTCAACCTTGGGATTCTTCACTAGAGCAGCAAATGATTTGCAGTTTCATGAAGTATCCCTTTTGCCCTTGCCCTTCTAGAAACTAGTGGTTTTACTAACCATCAACAATTGATGCTCCTTCTTGATTTCTACTTTCGCGGTGTCAAACATCGCGAGTTGCTCAAGGATCATCATGTCTATCCCTGATATGTTATAGTTCATCACGAAGCTCTAATAGCTTGGTGGCAGTGACTATGGAGAACCATCACTGTCTCATCTGGAAGATTAACTCCCACTCGATTCAAGCGATTGTGGTACTCAGACAATCTGAGCACATGCTCAACGATTGAGCTTTTCTCCCTTAGTTTGCAGGCTTAAGAAACTTGTCAGAGGTCTCATACCTCTTGACGTGGGCACTAGTCTGAAATCCCAATTTCAGTCTTCGGAACATCTCATATGTTCTGCGACGTTTCAAAAATTGTCTCTGGTGCCACAATTCTAAACCGTTAGCATTACGCACTGAACTATCACGTAGTCATCAAAACGTGTATGCCAGATGTTCCGTAACATCTACAGACGACGCTGTGGTTCAGCACACCGAGCGGTGCATTAAGGACATAAGCCTTCTGTGCAGCAATGAGGACAATCCTCAGTTTACGGACCCAGTCCGCATAATTGCTACTACCAACTTTCAACTAAATTTTCTCTAGGAACATATCTTAAACAGTAGAACTAAAGCGTAAGCTATGACATAATTTGCAAAGACCTTTTGACTATGTTCATGACAATTAAGTTCATCTGATTAATGAACTCCCACTCAGATAGACATCCCTCTAGTCATCTAAGTGATACATGATCCGAGTCAAACTAGGCCGTGTCCGATCATCATGTGAGACGGACTAGTCATCATCGGTGAACATCTCCATGTTGATCGCATCTACTATACGACTCATGTTCGACCTTTCGATCTCTTGTGTTCCGAGGCCATGTCTGTACATGCTAGGCTCGTCAAGTCAACCTAAGTGTTTCGCATGTGTTCCGAGGCCATGTCTGTACATGCTAGGCTCGTCAACACCCGTTGTATTCGAACATTAGAATCTATCACACCCGATCATCACGTGGTGCTTCGAAACAACGAACCTTCGCAACGGTGCACAGTTAGGGGGAACACGTCTCTTGAAATTTTAGTGAGGGGTCATCCTATTTATGCTACCGTCGTTCTAAGCAAATAAGATGTAAACATGATAAACATCACATGCAAATCATAAAGTGACGTGATATGGCCAATATCATCTTGCGCCTTTTGATCTCCATCTTCGAGGCGCGGCATGATCACCTTCATCACCGGCATGACACCATGATCTCCATCATCATGATCTCCATCATCGTGTCTTCATGAAGTTGTCTCGCCAACTATTACTTCTACTACTATGGCTAACGGTTAGCAATAAAGTAAAGTAATTACATGGCGTTTTCATTGACACGCGGGTCATACAATAAATTAAGACAACTCCTATGGCTCCTGCCGGTTGTCATACTCATCGACATGCAAGTCGTGATTCCTATTACAAGAACATGATCAATCTCATACATCACATATATCATTCATCACATCCTTTTGGCCATATCACATCACATAGCATACCCTGCAAAAACAAGTTAGACGTCCTCTAATTGTTGTTGCATGTTTTACGTGGCTGCTATGGGTTTCTAGCAAGAACGTTTCTTACCTACGCAAAAACCACAACGTGATATGCCAATTTCTATTTACCCTTCATAAGGACCCTTTTCATCGAATCCGATCCGACTAAAGTGGGAGAGACAGACACCCGCTAGCCACCTTATGCAACTAGTGCATGTCAGTCGGTGGAACCTGTCTCACGTAAGTGTACGTGTAAGGTCGGTCCGGGCCGCTTCATCCCACGATGCCGCCGAATCAAGATAAGACTAGTAACGGCAAGTAAATTGACAAAATCGACGCCCACAACTACTTTGTGTTCTACTCGTGCATAGAAACTATGCATAGACCTAGCTCTGATACCACTGTTGGGGAACGTAGAAGAAATTCAAAATTTTCTACGCATCACCAAGATCAATCTATGGAGTAATCTAGCAACGAGGGGAAGGGGAGTGCATCTACATACCCTTGTAGATCGCGATGCGGAAGCGTTGCAAGAACGCGGATGAAGGAGTCGTACTCGTAGCGATTCAGATCGCGGTTGATACCGATCTAAGCGCTGAACCACGGCGCCTCCGCGTTCAACACACGTGCAGCCCGGTGACGTCTCCCACGCCTTGATCCAGCAAGGAGAGAGGGAGAGGTTGGGGAAGACTCCGTCCAGCAGCAGCACGACGGCGTGGTGGTGGTGGAGGAGCGCGGTACTCCAGCAGGGCTTCGCCAAGCACTACGAGAGACGAGGAGGGAGGGAGGTACGGCTGCGCCAAGAGGGAGAGCTAATCATCTGTTGGGCAGCCCCATACCTCAAGTATATATAGGGGAAGAGGAGGGGCTGCGCCCCACCTAGGGTTCCCTCCCCAGGGGTGGTGGCAGCCCCAGATCCCATCTGGGTGGCGGCCAAGGAGGGAGAGAGGGGGGGCGCACCTAGGGTGGGCCTTAGGGCCCATCTGCTCCTAGGGTTTGCCCCCTCTCCTCTTGAGGGCGCCTTGGGCCTTGGTGGAGGCGCCCCAGCCCACCTAGGGGCTGGTCCCTTCCCACTATTGGCCCACGTAGGCCTCTGTGGCTGGTGGCCCCACCTGGTGGACCCCCGGGACCCTCCCGGTTGTCCCGGTACGTTACCGATAGCACCCGAAACTTTTCCAGTGACCAAAACAGGACTTCCCATATATAAATATTTACCTCCGGACCATTCCGGAACTCCTCGTGACGTCTGGGATCTCATCTGGGACTCCGAACAACATTCGGTAACCATGTATATCTATTCCCTATAACCCTAGCGTCATCGAACCTTAAGTGTGTAGACCCTACGGGTTCGGGAACCATGCAGACATGACCGAGACGTTCTGCGGCCAATAACCAACAGCGGGATCTGGATACCCATGTTGGCTCCCACATGTTCCACGATGATCTCATCGGATGAACCACGATGTCGGGGATTCAATCAATCCCGTATTCAATTCCCTTTGTCTATCGGTATGTTACTTGCCCGAGATTCGATCGTCGGTATCGCGATACCTTGTTCAATCTCGTTACCGGCAAATCTCTTTACTCGTTCCGTAACACATCATCCCATGATCAACTCCTTGGTCACATTGTGCACATTATGATGATGTCCTACCGAGTGGGCCCAGAGATACCTCTCCGTTTACACGGAGTGACAAATCCCAGTCTCGATTCGTGCCAACCCAACAGACACTTTCGGAGATACCTGTAGTGCACCTTTATAGCCACCCAGTTACGTTGTGACGTTTGGTACACCCAAAGCATTCCTACGGTATCCGGGAGTTGCACAATCTCATGGTCTAAGAAAATGATACTTGACATTAGAAAAGCTCTTAGCAAACGAACTACACGATCTTGTGTTAGGCTTAGGATTGGGTCTTGTCCATCACATCATTCTCCTAATGATGTGATCCCGTTATCAACGACACCCAATGTCCATGGTCAGGAAACCGTAACCATCTATTGATCAACGAGCTAGTCAACTAGAGGCTTACTAGGGACATGGTGTTGTCTATATATCCACACATGTATCTGAGTTTCCTATCAATACAATTCTAGAATGGATAATAAACGATTATCATGAACAAGGAAATATAATAATAACCAATTTATTATTGCCTCTAGGGCATATTTCCAACATTGAACGCCATGGAGCATAAGAGATGTTCCAAGAACTAGAAATGGTATTTCAGACTCATGCCCGTGTCGAGTGGTATGAGACCTCTGAGAAGTACTTTGCCTACAAGATGGAGGAGAATAGCTCAGCTAGTGAGCATGTGCTCGGAATGTCTGGGTACTACAATCACTTGAATCAAGTGGGAGTTAATCTTCCAGATAAGATAGTGATTGACAGAGTTCTCTAGTCACTGTCACCAAGTTACTAGAACTTTGTGATGAACTATAATATGCAAGGGATGACGAAAACGATTCCCAAGCTCTTCGCGTTGCTGAAATCAGCGAAGGTAGAAATCAAGAAATAGCATCAAGTGTTGATGGTTAACAAGACCACTAGTTTCAAGAAAAAGGGCAAGGGAAAGAAAGGGAAACTTCAAAAAGAATAGCAAGAAAGTTGCCACTCCGATGAAGAAGCCCAAAGTTAGGCCCAAGCCTGAAACTTAATGCTTCTACTGCAAAGGAAATGGTCACTACAAGTGGAACTGCCCTAGATACTTGGCGGATAAGAAGGATGGCAAAGTGAACAAATGTAAATTTGATACACATGTTATCGATGTGTACTTTACTAGTGCTTATAGCAACCCCTCGGTATTTGATACTGGTTCAGTTGCTAAGAGTAGTAACTCGAAACAGGAGTTGCAAAATAAACAGAGACTAGTTAAGGGCGAGGTGATGATGTGTGTTGGAAGTGATTCCAAGGTTGATAAGATCACCATCGCACACTCCCTTTACCTTCGGGATTAGTGTTGAACCTAAAATAAATGTTATTTGGTGTTTGCGTTGAGCATGAATATGATTGGATCATGTTTATTGCAATACGGTTATTCATTTAAGTCAAAGAATAATTGTTGCTCTATTTACATGAATAAAACCTTCTATGGTCATACACTCAATATAAATGGTTTATTGAATCTTGATCGTGGTGATACACATATTCATAATATTGATGCCAAAAGATGCAAAGTTGATAACGGTAGTGCAACATATTGGTGGCACTGCCGTTTAGGTCATATTGGTGTAAAGCGCATGAAGAAACTCCATGCAGATGGGCTTTCGGAATCACTTGATTATGAATCATTTGATGCTTGCGAACCATGCCTCGTGGGTAAGATGACTAAGACTCCGTTCTCCAGAACAATGGAACGAGCCACTGACTTATTGGAAATAAATACATACTTATGCGGTCCGATGAGTTTTGAGGCTCGCAACGGGTATCGTTATTTTCTAACCATCAAAGATGATTTGAGTAGATATGGGTATATCTACTTAATGGAACACAAGTCTGAAACATTTGAAAAGTTCAAAGAATTTCAAAGTGAAGTGGAGAATCATCGTAACAAGAAAATAAAGTTTCGATGATCTAATCGTGAAAGTGCAACTATCCCTGGGTGGTTTTGGTAATTCCTAACAACATATAGCTCATTGAGCTAATACTATTTCAAGATAAATATTTCAGGAAAGCTCAATGATTGGCATGGCATGGATTAGAAAGTGGACCCTTCAAAATGCTAAGGACAAAAGATTGGCTCAAGCTCAAAGCACAAGACTCTACATTTTCTATTTTAGTGATCCAAGATCACATTGAGTCTATAGGAAAAACCAATACTATTAAGAAGGGATGAGGTGTTGCTTAATGAGGTTCTTGCTCAAAATGCTTAGTGATATGCTCCAAAACCCTCAACTACTTTCTCACATCCACATATGTCCCAAACCAAAAAGTTCAACTCGGCCCCACCGAAATTTCAATTCTGGAGCCACCGAGTTCAGTTGACATAGCCACTGCCAGAAACCCTAGTCTTTTCGGTCTCACCGATAGGGATCTCGATCTCACCGAGATGGGATTGTAATCTCTCTGTTTCCCTTCGTAACGTTTCGGTCAAACCGAGATGAGTGATCGGTCCCACCGAGATTGCAATGCAAACACTCTGTTTCCTTTTCGTAATGTTTCGGTCCAACGGAGATGAGCGAATCGGTCCCACCGAGTTTGCCTGACCAACTCTCTGTTTGTCTATTACCAAAATCGGTCCCACCGAGTTTGTGTAATCGGTCTCACCAAGATTACGTTATGCCCTAACCCTAATGATCAGTCCCACCGAGTTGACATGTCGGTCCCACCGAGAATCCTAACGTTCACATTTTGAACTAAATCGGTCCGACCGAGTTTCATGATTCGGTGCCACCGAGTTTGGTGATTTGTGTGTAACGGTTAGATTTTGTGTGGAGGCTATATATACCCCTCCACCCACTCTTCATTCGTGGAGAGAGCCATCAGAACATGCCTACACTTCCAACACATATTTTCTAAGAGAGAACCACCTACACTTGTGTTGAGGTCAAGATATCCCATTCCAACCACATAAATCTTGATCTCTAGCCTTCCCCAAGTTGCTTTCCACTCAAATCATCTTTCCACCAAATCCTATCCTATGAGAGAGAGTTGAGTGTTGGGGAGACTATCATTTGAAGCACAAGAGCAAGGAGTTCATCATCAACACACCATTTGTTACTTCTTGGAGAGTGGTGTCTCCTAGATTGGCTAGGTGTCACTTGGGAGCCTCCGTCAAGATTGTGGAGTTGAACCAAGGAGTTTGTAAGGGCAAGGAGATCGCCTACTTCATGAAGATCTACCCGAGTGAGGCAAGTCCTTCGTGGGCGACGGCCATGGTGGGATAGACAAGGTTGCTTCTTCATGTACCCTTCGTGGGTGGAGCCCTCCGTGGACTCGCGCAACCGTTACCCTTCGTGGGTTGAAGTCTCCATCAACGTGGATGTACGATAGCACCACCTATCGGAAGAACAGATAAAAAATCTCCGTGTCAACATTGCGTTTGCTCCCTTAAACTCCTCCCTTTACCTTCATATGCAATTGTTTTGCATTCCGCTGCTACACTCTTAGAATTGCATGTGTAGGTTGATTGCTTGACTTGTGCAAAGTTGCTAAAATCTGCCAAGAACAAAAATTGGGAAAAGGCTAGATTTTTATTTGGTCAAGTAGTATAATCACCCCCCCTCTCTAGACATACTTCCGATCCTACAAGTGGTATCAGAGCCTTGGTCTCCATTTGCTTTGATTTCCATAGCTTTTGGTGGTCATAGCCTTGGTTTCACAACCTAGGAGAGTATGGCGTCTAGCGAGGGAAATTACCACCGTAGAGGTCCTTACTTTGATGGTACAAATTTTGCTAGTTGGAAGCATAAGATGAAAATGCATATTCTTGGACATAACCCCGCCGTTTGGGCTATTGTGTTTATTGGCTTGCAAGGTGAATTCTTTGATGGGAAAGAACCAAACCATGAAGCTACCACGGAAGAGTTGAAGATGCTACAATACAATGCTCAATCTTGTGATATTCTCTTCAATGGATTGTGCCCCGAAGAATTCAACAAAATCAGTTGTCTTGAGAATGCAAAGGAAATTTGGGATACTTTGATTGATATGCACGAAGGTACCGACTCCGTCAAGGAATCCAAATTGGATGTGCTTCAAAGTCAGCTTGACAAGTTCAAAATGAAGGATGGTGAAGGTGTCGCTGAAATGTACTCTAGGCTTGCTCTCATCACAAATGAGATTGCCGGCTTAGGAAGTGAAGAGATGACCGATAAATTCATCATCAAGAAGATCCTAAGAGCCTTGGATGGAAAATATGATACCGTATGCACATTGATCCAAATGATGCCCAACTACAAAGATCTCAAGCCAACGGAAGTCATTGGAAGAATTGTTGCTCATGAGATGTCACTCAAGGATAAGGAAGAGCTTCACAATAAGTCAAGTGGTGCTTAGAAAGCCTCGTGTGATGCTCCCACATCATCAAGTGAGAAGCAAACCTTCAATGAAGAATTGAGTCTAATGGTGAGGAACTTCAACAAGTTCTATAAGAGTAGAAGCAAAGAAAGAAGTTCCAAGTCAAGGTCCTACAATGACAAAAGATCTTCTAGTCATGAGCGTAATTGCTACAATTGTGGAAGACCCGGACACTACTCCAATGAGTGTACGGCCCCCTACAAAGAAGAGAAGATTCTCCCAAAAGAAGAAGTAGAAGAGAAGAATCACCACCAAGAGAAAGGAGGAGTAGAGATGATCGTTACGACCGAAGACCCTCTCGGAGAAGCAAGGATTTGGAAAGGAAGGATAAGCCATCAAGGAGCTACACAAAAAGAAGACATCAAGCTCATGTTGGTGAATGGGTATCCGGCTCCGACTCCGACCATCACTCTGAAAGAAGTTATCACTCCGACTCCGAATATACTCAAGATGAAGGTGTTGCCGGTCTAGCACTTGTGTCAACCAACTCCTACGACATATTTGACTCACCAAATGAAGGAATTGGAAGATGCTTCATGGCTAAAGGTCCAAAGGTAACACACCCCGAGTATGTTGATTTCAATAGTGATGAAGATGATTTGCTAGGTGATGATGATTTACTTGTTGACAACTCTAGTGATGAAAACTATGATGAAACGTCAATTAATCATGTTAATCAAGATAAAACGAATGATGATGATAAGAAGGAGATTGAGCGTCTAGCTAAAGAACTAAACACTCTTAAGTTAGCTCATGAAACTACCTTGGAAGATCATCGAGAACTTTTAAAGACTCATGAGAAGATACGCTTTGAAAAGCTCAACCTTGAGCAAGAGCATGAGTTCTAAAGGCAATCAATGATGATCTTCGCAAGAAAAGTTCTTCTTACATTGCCAAGCGTTTACTCTTGTCTAATTACATGCCACAAGTTAAATCTATCAACAAGAGCAAGAAAGATTTTTCATCTAGTAGTAACAACAATCATGCTAAACACAATGTTGTTGCTTCTAGTAGTTCTCTTGATTCCACTAATGACTCTCTTAGCCAAGTTACACTTCAGCAAGAAAATAGCTTATTGAAGGGATTTATAGAGAAAGGTGTTTACAAGAGCCTTGCCGGAAGTAAGCAATTTGAGGAAATTGTACGCAAGCAAGGAAGACACCGGAAGAATCAAGGTGTTTGTTTTGAACGAAAGTTCAATGCCAATGGAGTTGAATGGGAAGAAGATCAATACCCCAAGACGAAGTTTGTTCCTCAACAAGAGAAGTATGGTCCTACTTCTTTCAAAGGGACACAAGCTCAAGATGATCTTCCACCACAAGACCACAAGCAAAAAGGCAAGGACAAGCTTCAAGAGGAAATTGATGCATTTGAAGAAGCACCTAAGGCCTTGGTCAAGTGGGTTCCCAAGACTACATCAAGTTCTACTTCATCAAGTACGACTACAACTCCAAGGATTCCCATCAAGATGGTGTGGATCCCGAAGAAGAAGAACTAGAGAGTTCTTGAGGGTGACTCCGCCAACATACTTCACTCTTATCATTTTGGCGAGGACAAGTGCAAACAACTTCCATATCTTGCACTAGTCCAAGGAGTCACAAACCCTCTTGTTGGTAAGACAAGGGACAAGGTAACCTAATGCTTTCATGGATGATCAAGTGTAATATAGGAGGGTTTTTGCGCCCAAGCTACGGATGTCGTATTCTCCACAGGGATCTAGAACTTCGAAGCACACATTCGAAACATTCAGAACAACGGAACAGATGAATCAAACCGTAGTGACAACAAGCAGCTACTAGAGCAAGGTAAAACAAAATAATATGCAGCAAAGGTAAAGGGTTCAGAAATAGGACTGTCTCTTTTTTAGTGGTTTTCTTGTAATCAAACAAACAAGTAAAACTAGCACATGAAAGATGGTTCAGACATCACACACAACTCATGCAACCAATTAAAGTGACAGCAGCTCACAGGAGAATAACTACTAACTTAATATCCAGCAAGTGTAACAACAATTTAGCAAGGATACATGAGGTTTCAGCAAAGGTACACAGGTAACAGAGTAATTTTCAGATCCAACAGTGCATATATTCAAAGAACGGGAACAAGAGGAGAGGTTCAGAGCCTATGGGTCTTGATGATCTTCGATTCGAAGCTGTAGCTGTTGCAGGCAAAGAAGAGTAGCAGCAGAGGCACGTTGGAGACGATCTTGCGTGGAGCACCAGAAGGCCTAGCGCCCCTGGCCTCTGGTTGATCCTCTCCCCCTCAGCAATGAGGAGGAGGAGAGAAGGAGTCGCAGAGATCGCCGGTCAGGGAGCTCGTAGCAGCAGGAGTTGGAGCTGAGTAGCGGCGGTCGATCTTGAGGTTGGAGACGAGGAAGTGCAGCAGGTCGGCGTCGTCGTAGCAGAGGAGCGGTGGATCGCCGGACAGATCGGGGCAGCTTCATGGTGGATCGGGCACCACCACCAGTCTCCCGACACCCTCTTCTCCCTCTCACTCCTTCGATCTGGTTCTTCTACTAGTTCCCCTTGATCCCCCTCGTTCGATCTGGTGGTAGGTGAGTGGTGGAAGGCAGCGAGGAGGAGGAGCGAAAAAGGCAGTCGGCCCTGGTGGTTTTCTTTCCTTCGACCCCCTCTACTCCTCTGCTCTCTCGTGGCCTCGCGCGTGGGATCAGACATGCATCTCGCTGGTCGCGCCAGACCAGCCCCTTCTCACGCGCACAAGCAGACATCTGCTCTTCTCTGTCTTACTAGGTGCGCAAGTCCCTGGTTCTTTTCAGCTCGCCCCTTCTAGTTCTATCTTTCGCACAAGATGATCCCCAGCTTGAAGGTTGTAAACACTTTCGATGAAGTTTGGGTGCCTAAACGCACCAGTCCTACAAGATATGAATAAGTGTTGTAAAAATATCATAATAGGAATATTTCTATAAGAATGAATACTTTATAAGTAAAAACGGTGGTCATAGGTTTGATTTGTTATGCAAAAAGGCTTGAAATACAATATGAATGAATGTGCTATCAATTTCCCCCACACCTAGATCTTTGCTTGTCCTCAAGTAAAGGAAAATGATGGTGAGACTACCCACACTGCCTAGTAAAGATGCACTTTTGGATAGATAGTAATTCCGACAATACTGGAACTAGGCAACTGTACTCTACTGAAGCTAAATTGCGATAAGCAATAATTGTGCTTTAAATTCAATAAGTAAAAAATGCTATAGTTGTTGAACCAGGTGTATACCATGTTCTCTGGATCGGTGGTATGTTCCTTTGGGGAGACAATAATAAAAAAATTCTAATAATTGGTCGAGCCAGGTGTATACCATGTTCTCGGGATCGGTGGTATGTTCCTTTGGTGAGACTGATATAATATCATCACTTGTGCTTTAAATTCAATAAGTAACTTGTTTTTCTAATTAATTTTGGGGTCCCAGCTTATCTTAGGGCTGAAGACACAGCCAGCTCTTGATTAATAGGATTCACTTTCACTCAAGGCCATTGACTTGGAACATTTACAGTGTGTTATAAATCATTGCTGATCGCAATTTACCATAAGAAGAGTACATCTGCATAGTTTTAGTATTAAGAGAATCAACAATCTTCTTGGGGTGAATCCTACTTTGCAGTGATGAGTAACGTGTCACAATGCAGAAAAAGAAAGATTTTCAATGCAATTAAATACCAGTCCTCATACTAAATTTTCTAAAGGTTGCTTCAAGTGGAACAGAATCACCTGGTATTTGTATAATCTTCTCCCCTAGTTTCTTCTCTCCACTCTTCTCTGTTTGTGTGCCCTGTTTGTGCTCCCCTTGCCTTTATTCGCTGAAAAAGAAAGACATAAACACATAAAAACTTTTCTATGAAAACTAAATAAGGAAAAGAACTTATTAAAAATTCAGGTTGCCTCCTGAAAAGCGCTTGTTTTAGGTCTTTAGCTCGACCATGTCTCTTCAGTGGGGTCAGGGTCCTGCAGGGATTGACACCACCTCTTGGCTCCCCTCGCCTTCTTGAATTTCCTTCTCCAGGTCTTGATCTTCGCTTGCATTCTCATCTTCAGAAATCAGAGGTGTGTCTCCAGGGATGTAGGGCTTCAGTCTTTGACCGTTTACGAGGAAGAGACCTCCAGAAGTACTTTGCACTTGGATAGCACCACTTTTCAGAATCTTCTTCACCTTGCAAGGGCCATACCATCTTGACTTGAATTCATCGGGAAATAAATGAAACCTAGTATCGTAGACCAATACCAACTGTCCAAGATGAAATTCTTTCCTCAATATATGCTTATCATGCCAGATCTTGGTCTTTTCTTTGTAGATTCTTGCACTCTCGTAAGAGTCAGCTCTCAGGTCTTCCATTTCACAGAGTTGTAGTTTTCTATGTTTTCCTGCTGTATCAAGGTCCATATTGAGTTTCCTTAGTGCCCATTGAGCTTTGTGTTCAAGTTCAACGGGTAGATGGCATGCCTTTCCATATATTAACCTGAATGGTGACATTCCAATTGGTGTTTTATAAGCTGTCCTATATGCCCACAGTGTGTCTGGTAATTTCAGTACCCAGTCAAACCTTGACTTTGATACTACCTTATCTAGGATAGCCTTTATTTCTCTATTAGACAGCTCCACCCTTCCATTTGCTTGTGGGTGATATGGAGTTGTAATTCTATGATTATGAACTCCATATTTTGCTAAGAGAGATTCTAGTTGGGAGTTGTTGAAATGCATTCCTCCATCACTGATAACAATCCGTGGCACACCAAATCTTGGAAAGATCACTTGCTTGAATAAATTGCAAACTGACTTGGAATTAGCATTGATAGTTGGTACACCCTCAACCCATTTTGACACATAGTCCACTGCCACCAATATGTATTTGTACCCTTTCGATGATGGCAAGGGTCCAACATAATCAATTCCCCATACATCAAAGATCTCTACTTCAGGAATTCCATTTTGAGGCATCTCTTGCCTTTTTTAAATATTTCCAGTTCTCTGACAAGGATCACAAGCTTCAATATAGGAATGTACATCCTTGAATAAAGTTGGCCAATAAAATCCTGCTTGCAAATTTTTTGCTTGAGTCTTTCGAGTACTTGCATGACCTCCATAAGGGGATGAATGGCAATGATAGATCACACTTTTAGTTTCACTTTCCGGCAAGCATCTTCCAAAAATACCATCAGCACAATGCTTGAATAAGTAAGGTTCATCCCAAAAGAAGTGCTTCATATCTGATAGGAATTTCTTCTTCTTTTGATACCCAAAATCTGTAGGAACTTTGTTCCAGACCAGATAATTAACTATATCTGCGTACCATGGTGTATAGTTTTGTATACTAGTCACTTGCATAAGATTGCTCCCTGGTGAAACATCATTGATAGGTAAGGAGTCTACTGCATTGTTTTGCAATCTTGACAAGTGATCTTCCACAACATTTTCAGCTCCTTTCTTGTCCTTGATTTCCACATCAAATTCTTGAAGCAAGAGTATCCATCTAATTAACCTTGGCTTGGCTTCTTTCTTGCTGAGTAAATATCTTATTGCAGCGTGGTCTGTGTAAACTACACAATGAGATCCCACAATATATTGCCTGAATTTGTCAAAGGCATACACTACTGCCAACAACTCCTTTTCGGTGGTTGTGTAATTAGCTTGAGCATCATCAAGTGTTTTGCTAGCATAGTATATTACATGCAAATCTTTTCCTTTTGTTTGTCCAAGTACTGCACCTACAGCAAAGTCGCTTGCATCACACATTATCTCAAATGGTAATTCCTAGTCAAGGGGTTGCACTACTGGAGCAGTGACCAATGCTTCCTTGATCAAGTTGAAGGATTTTTCACATTCTGCATCAAAGTTGAACTTAACATCATTGTTTAGGAGATTAGTGAGGGGTTTGGCTATCTTAGAGAAATCCTTTATGAATCTTCTATAGAACCCAGCATATCCCAAAAAGCTCCTCACTACCTTCACATTTACAGGTGGTGGAAGTTTTGATATTACTTCAACTTTTGCTTGATCAACCTCAATTCCTCTTTTAGATACCAAATGTCCCAAAATAATTCCTTCCCTTACAACAAACTGACACTTCTCCCAGTTTAGGACTAGATTGTGTTCTGAACACCTCTGAAGAACTGCTGCCAGATTATTCAAGCAATCTTCATAACTTTTTCCAATGACTGTAATATCATCTATGAACACCTCCACTTTGATTCCAATCATATCAAAGAATATAGAGAGTATAAACCTTTGAAATGTTGGGGGTGCATTACAAAGTCCATCAGCTAGTCTTTTGTAAGCAAATGTTTCATATGGGCAAGTGAAAGTTGTTTTATCTTGATCATCCGGGTGAATTGGGATTTGCAAGAATCCTGAATACCCATCTAACCAGCAGAAATATTCATGCCCAGCAAGCCTTTCTAGCATTTGGTCAATAAAAGGTAAAGGAAAATGGTCCTTCCTTGTTACTTCATTTAACTTTCTGAAATCATTGACCATTCTCCACCCTGTGACAGTCCTACTAGGAATCGTTTGCCCTTGTTCGTTTTCAATGACAGTTATTCCTCCTTTTTTGGGCACCATGTGAATGGGGCTCACCCACTCACTATCCGAAATTGGGTATATGATATCAACAGAGAGAAATTTAAGAATCTCCTTTTTGACAACCTCTTGCAAATGGGGATTTAACCTTCTTTGACTTTCTCTAATGGGCACACTACTTTCTTTCAAGTAAATCTTGTGAGAGTAGACAGCAGGATTGATCCCTTTCATATCATCAATCGAATATCCAATAACATCCTTGTACTTTTGCAAAACTGCTTGAAGCCCTTTTATTTGCATTTCCGCCAACTCACTGTTTACGATAATTGGCCACTAGTTTTCATTGTATAAGAATGCATACTTCAAACTTTCTATAAGTTGTTTCATTTCTATTTGCCTTGGTTGCATCTTCTCTAATGACCTTGCACTACTTTCCAACATGCTCACAGGTCTGATTTCCTCGTATCTAATTTCACTATTGTCCTCCTCAACTACTTCACAACAATTACTTCCATACCTCTCTTCATAACCTTCTTCCACACATTTCTGTAATGTATCAATTCTGTAGCAGTGTTCTTCTCTTTGCGGAACATGTGTTGCATGCTTCATGTCAAGCTCCACCTTTTCATTTCCGAACCTCAAGCTCAATTTAGCTTCTTGGACATCAATAAGTGCACCAGTTGTGCCCAAAAATGGTCTTCCAAGAATCACGGCCTCACTCTTGTCCTCCATATCTAGCACTACAAAGTCAACCGGATAAGCAAACTTCCCAACTTTGATTGGAACATCCTCAAGAATTCCAACAGGTCTCCTGTATGTTCTGTCGGCTAACTGAAGAGTTATGGATGTTGGATTTAATTCTCCCAAGAACATCCTTTTGCTGACTGAATGTGGTAACACACTAACACTTGAGCCCAAGTCACATAGAGCACTGTAAGTTTTGTTTCCAATCACACATGGTACACAAAAACTTCCTGGATCATCCAATTTTTCAGGCATGGAATTCTGAATTATTGCACTGCATTCCTTTGATAGAATTACAACTTCTGGCTCAGACATGCTTCTTTTCTTTGTTAATAATTCCTTGAAATATTTGGCATACATCGAAACATGCAAGACAGCTTCAAGAATAGGAATAGTAATTTGAACTCCTTTCATAGTTTCCAAAAAATTGGCAAATTGCTTGTCATCTTTGGGTTTGTTGAACCTCTCAGGAAAGGGAATGTTGTTGGTTGTTATTGCTTCCTCTAGCAAAGGCTCAGCTCTTGTTTGAAAACCAGGAAATTCGACTTTAGTTTCAATTCGGTTATCAACTTCTTTCTCCTTTATTTTCTCTGATGATGTTGAAGGTGGAGTTCCGGATGAACTTGGCCTCATAGCAGGAGGCACATATGTCTTCGGAATAGGAAGTAATGGTCCTATCATAGCTCCACTCCTTGTAGTCACTGCATCAACTGAAGATATTGCCCCACAGTGAGCTTTCAGGTTTGGAATTGGTTGAGCAGGCAGCCTTGCTTCATTTTCTCCCACCATACTATCCATTTTGCTCACAAGCATCTTAACATAATCCTTTAAGCCATTAACTTCATTTGTCACCTTTTTCATCAATTCCAACTGCATCTTCATGATTTCCTCCATTCCATTTGACTGAACATTTTGTTGTTCATTCTGCCTCGGCACTTGAAATTGACTTCGATGATTTGGTGGTCGATTTCCTTGTACTGTCGATCCACTTGCATAAGACTGATTGTTCTTGTACGACAAGTTTGGATGGTTCCTCCAAGAAGGATTGTAGCTGTTTGAGAATGGACCTTGACTTTGGGCATAACTTACTTCTGAAACTGATGATCCAATTGCTGAATAGAAGGTGCATTCTGTTGAAGGATGACCTGCTTGGCCACATACATCACACATTTGAGGCACACTTACTGAAGCTACAGATGTACCGATGCAACTTGACATGATACTGTCCATCTTCTTGTTCAAGATGTCAATCTGAGCCGCCATGCTATCATTTGCAGACACATTGTACACACCAGGATGTGGTGGTGCTATTGCTCTTTCACTTGACCATTGGAAATGATGAGACGCCATACTTTCAATCAATGTGAATGCTTCATCAAGGGTTTTGTTCATGATTCCTCCTGCAGCAGCAAAATCGACAAAAGCTCTGGTCTGAGTGGACAGTCCTTTGTAAAAGGTTTGTAACACCAGCCATCTTTCTAAACCATGATGAGGACACATTCTGATTAAAGAGTTGAATCTTTGCCATGCGTCATACAAACTTTCTCCATCATATTGAGTAAACCTTGTTAACTTGTCCCTGTATTCAGCAGCTTTTGTTGGTGGAAAGTATCTCTCAATAAATGTCTGCAATAAAGTCTCCCAAGTATCCTTCAGATGTTCAGGCAATGAGTGAAGCCATACTCTTGCTCCATCTCTCAAGGAAAATGGGAATAGTGATAATCTGATAGCACTCGGTGAAACTCCATTTTGCTTGAGAGTGTTACAATACTCCAAGAAAGTCCTTATATGCTCATGTGGGTCTTCTAAAGCTGTTCCACCAAATCTGGACTGTTGTACCATGTTAATCAGAGCAGGCTTCAATTCAAAATTGTTCGCCTGAATAATTGGTTGCACCATTTCTCCTGGTATCCCATGATCTCTTGGGATCCACAAGTCCCTGAGCAAAGGTACTGGATTAGGCATCTTTTCTTCTTCTTGATCTTGCAAAGTTTCAGCAACTTGAAACCGTGTTTGATTCTCTCTTCTTCTTCTCAATAAAGTCCTTTCAATTTCTGGATCAAATGGCTCTAGTGAATAGTCAGGTCGAAGCATAAGACAATTTCCTGTAAAGTTCCTGAAATTGACACATGCTAGTGTTCTCTAAACTGCAGCGAATGTTAGGAAATGGTTAGTTGCCAGCAATACTACGTAATCGACCTAAAATAAATCCTGATCTACTTCTACTAATGTGCTAATGAAATTTAGATCCCCGGCAACGGTGCCAAAATGGTCAAGTGTAATATAGTAGGGTTTTTGCGCCCAAGCTACGGATGTCGTGTTCTCCACAGGGATCTAGAACTTCAAAGCACACATTCGAAACATTCAGAACAATGGAACAGATGAATCAAACCGTAGTGACAACAAGCAGCTACTAGAGCAAGGTAAAACAAAATAATATGCAGCAAAGGTAAAGGGTTCAGAAATAGGACTGTCTCTTTTTAGTGGTTTTCTTGTAATCAAACAGACAAGTAAAACTAGCACATGAAAGATGGTTCAGACATCACACACAACTCATGCAACCAATTAAAGTGACAGCAGCTCACAGGAGAATAACTACTAACTTAATATCCAGCAAGTGTAACAACAATTCAGCAAGGATACATGAGGTTTCAGCAAAGGTACATAGGTAACAGAGTAATTTTCAGATCCAACAGTGCATATATTCAGAGAACAGGAACAAGAGAAGAGAGAGGTTCAGAGCCTATGGGTCTTGATGATCTTCGATTCGAAGCTGTACTTGTTGCAGGCAAAGAAGAGTAGCAGCAGAGGCACGTTGGAGACGATCTTGCGTGGAGCACCAGAAGGCCCGACGCCCCTGGCCTCTGGTCGATCCTCTCCCTCTCAGCAGCGAGGAGGAGGAGAGAAGGAGTGGCAGAGATCGTCGGTCAGGGAGGTCGTAGCAGCAGGAGTTGGAGCTGAGTAGCGGCGGTCAATCTTGAGGTTGGAGACGAGGAAGTGCAGCAGGCCGGCGTCGTCGTAGCAGAGGAGCGGTGGATCACCGGTCAGATCGGGGCAGCTTTGTGGTGGATCGGGCACGACCGCCAGTCTCCTGGCACCCTCTTCTCCCTCTCACTCCTTCGATCTGGTACTTCTGCTAGTTCCCCTCGATCCCCCTCGTTCGATCTGGTGGTAGGTGAGTGGTGGAAGGCAGCAAGGAGGAGGAGCGAAAAAGGCAGTCGGCCCTGGTGGTATTCTTTCCTTTGACCCCCTCTACTCCTCTGCTCTCTCGTGGCCTCGCGCGTGGGATCAGACATGCATCTCGTTGGTCGCGCCAGACCAGCCCCTTCTCACGCGCACAAGCAGACATCTGCTCTTCTCTGTCTGACTAGGTGCGCAAGTCCCTGGTTCTTTTCAGCTCACCCCTTCTAATTCTATCTTTTCGCACAAGATGATCCCCAGCTTGAAGGTTGTAAACACTTTCGATGAAGTTTGGGTGCCTAAACGCACCAGTCCTGCAAGATATGAATAAGTGTTGTAAAAATACCATAATAGGAATATTTCTATAAGAATGAATACTTTATAAGTAAAAACTTTGGTCATAGGTTTGATTTGTTATGCAAAAAGGCTTGAAATACAATATGAATGAATGTGCTATCAATGGACAACATCTTGTGTATGCATCACTCTATGTCTATGGATATCCTTGTTTGTTCCTTGTGGGACTAACCCGTGTAGGTATTGAAAGTGCAACTCACTCCAAAGGATTGCTCCGAATGATCTATATCAACATTGAGCATCTACATCTTCAACGCCTACATGAAGTCATCATCGACAAAACCCAAGGTTAGTTCATCCCTCTTAGGGGGGATATCACATCTAGGGGGAGCTTTACTCTAATCAATTGAGCTAAAGCAACTCTAATGGTGTGAACACAACAATGCTTTATGTAAAAGTGGTAACACCACTTGTGCTTAAACGATGAGTATGACCTATGATCAAATGTTCTCATTTGACTCCTAAGTCAATATACTCATATATAGATGACCTAGTCATCGCAAATTGCTTGATAGATGCTAGAGTGATTGTGCATGCTTTGTCACATATTTCATTTGCCATTTTATTGTGTGAGCATGTTGGTTGCATATTTTACTCATTCGAGGACATCCATTTGTTGCTTTGATTGTTTGGCTCTTTCTCTTTTGCCAAATGGATGGACAAGAATGCCTAAGAACACCCTCTAGCTATCTATCCTTTCCTCGTCTCAAACTCTATTCATGCTACATCACAAAGTTTGATCAAGTCAGATTCGAACCACTCTGTGTGAGGAGCACTCGGAGTTCCCGATTCGTCATAGACTTAAACTTCCAAAACCTCTTTGTGCTTTTCGGTCTGACCAATTCATCCTTTTCGGTCCTACCGAGATCACTAAGTTGATCTAGGGTTTTCAATCTCGGTGCAGCCGATTAGAACCTTTCGGTCACACCGAGTTGCAGTAACTGCTTGCAGTTTTGCATCTCGGTGCCACCGACTCGTTCCACTCGGTCACACCGACAGGGTCAGGTTATATATACTGACAGACCAAAATTTGGAAAAATTTCTGAACCTCTTCGCCCGCGCGTAACCTGCTCTGCCTTCTCGGGTATCCGGATCGTCCTCTCGTCGCCAGCGACCTCCCGCCGCTGGTCTCCGCCGCCGTCAACGGCAATCTGCTCCGCCGTTGCTGCCGTAGCAAGTTCGCCGCCGAACTAGGGTACGAACTTGATCTTTGTGCTAATCCATAACTCTGATTCTTAGCACATTGCTTTGACATGATTCTTGCCCCGTATGAGATCATCCTGTCCAATGAAAACATCTCGTAGATTAGTTTTGGTTTGAAAATTTAGGGTTAGGTCTCCGCCGAATTCATCTCGGACCAACCGAGTTGTAGAAATCGGTCTCACCGATTTGGCTTAGGCCAGAGCACATGCATTTTCGGTCTGACCGAAAATTGCAAATCGGTGTGACCGAGTTCGATTCTCTGTGAAACCCTAGCAGTCTCGGTACCACCGAACTGTGACTCGGTCTGACCGAGTTCACTAGTTTAGGTTCCAAAAGCTGCTTCGGTATCACCGAGTTTACAAATCGGTAGATCCGAAATGCTTTCTGTGAAGAACTAAAACTAAGTTTTTAAGTCATCTGTTTTGCAAAACTCCTGTACTTTGTGATGCTCATCTTCTCTACCTCATCTATAATCTATTCACAGGGTCTGCTAACTGTTTGCCTGCAAGATGTCTGACCAAAGTAACAGCCAAAACAAGTCTGAACAGCAGGTGTAGATGAGTGAGGGTTCTGATCCCTCTAGTAGCTATGATGAGGGCAGCAGGAGCACACCAAGCAACTTGCCAAAGGCTGCTACTAAGACAAGGAAGAAGAGAACTTCTGATTCAAAGGATGAAGATTATGTGGCTGTTGAAGATGAAGCCACTTCAAAGAAAAAGGTGCTAAAGAAGGAGTATGGCACTGCTGCTGCAACTAAGCCAGGGATGAAAACAAAGATGTCAGTAAGAAGACAGCCCATGTCAAAGCCAAGAAAAGCTGCCACAGGTGAAACCATGAAGTTCACCATTGAATCTGAAGAAGAAGCAGCTGGTGAGGATAAGAAGAAGAAAAGGGCAAGAACTACTAAAGCCAAAGTTCTTGGCAAGCCCTCAATGAGGATTGATTCTGAAGAAGAAGAAGAGCATGAGGATGCTGCACCAGCACGCAAAACTCAAAAGCTCATGGGAGATGCATATAGATCAGGGGCTGCTCCATCTAAGCCCAAATCTGCTCCCAAGGCTGCTGCTCCAGCTCCAAAGCCTAAACCCAAGAGAAGCACTAGAAACATCCCTGCTGAAGAGAAGAACAAGGCCCTAGTGCCTGAAGCTGCTGAAGAAGATGAAGCTCAAGTGTTGAGGAAGCTGAAACCCAAGATCCCTGACCACAATGTTGCACACCTAGTTGCAGAAAACATGAAAATCAGGAAGGATGCAGGATTGAGACTATGGAGACAGTATGATCCATATGCTATCAGGAGAAGAACTGTTGTGGACTACAGGTTTCACACTAAGGAACAACAAGACTTCTATGAGACAATTCTGCTTGATAAGAAGCCCATAGTGTGTGACATGAGATGGGTTGACTGGGAGTTCATCAAGGAGAATGAGGATCACTTCCCTGGTGTGCTTGATAGCTTCAAGGCATGTGGAGTTGACACATTTGTTGCCCAGAAGCTCACTAAGTGGAATGATGAGTTAATCATGCAGTTTTACTCCATTGCCCACTTCTATCCAGATGGAAGGATAGTATGGATGTCTGAGGGTACAAGGTACCAGTCTACAGTTGATGAGTGGGCCAAGCTTATCAATGCTCCTGAGGAACATGAGGATGACTTGGATGTTTATGCAGAGAAGAAGAAAGACCACAATACAATGGCCAACATGTACAAAGAGATCACAGATGCTGCTTTGGATACACATAAGTTTGGATCTGTTCACTTCTTGTTGTCTGGTCTGCCAACTATCAACTGGATTCTAAGGCACACACTACTACCCAAGTCAGGTGATCACAAGATGATCAGAGGACATGCCATAAACTTGCTGCATATATTTGATGTCCCGCAGAAGTTCAAGGTCATGAGTCTGATTGTGGAAACAATCAAAAGGACTGCTGCTGACCAGAAGAGAAGTTGTGGGTATGCCCCACACATTCAGGAGCTCATCAACTCAAAGATGGGCACAGGCAAATATATTTTGGATAAGGAGCACCTGGCCATCTACCCTGAATTTGAAGACAACACAGTGGTCATGAATGAGAATGAACCATCTTCAGCTCAAGCACATGAGAAGAGAGAGAAGGCTAAAGCTGAGAAAGCTGCAAAGATGCCAACAGTAGAAGAGGCATCTCAGGTATTCTTGAAGAGCACGCAAGACCAGCTTGGATACTTGATCCAATCCACCCCGAGGATTGAGAAGGGCTTGGCCACCCTGACCAAGAACCAGGAGAGTCTGGAAAGGATCATTGAGCAGAAATTCTATGACCTTGATGTCAAGGTAACAGAGATCCAAACTGCTGTTGAGCAACTTCAGGAGGAAGCAGAGGAGAAGAAGGGCAAGTCTACCACAGATGCATTCAAGCGTGTGCCCAGAGGACAGAGGTCTGCTGCAGTGCCAATTCCTGACACAAGAGCAACAGCATCAGCACCAGCAGCTACAGCTCCAGTTCCACCTCCAGCACCTACTCCACCAACTCCAGCTACTTCATCTGGAGCTTTCTTCCTTGGAGTTCTCTCAACACCACCTCCCGAAGATCAAGCCTGAGAGTCGTTTAGCACTATGCATTTTTGAACTTTTTGGTAACTTGTTGCCAAAGGGGGAGAAAAATGTATAGATCATAGGCTTCGAGAGAGAGTGTTGCTTTTTTATCTCTCTTGCTATTTTGGTTGAACCTTTATTGTGTGCTTGTGTGAGATACTTTATGTCCTTGTGAGATACTTGTTGATCATGTATTTGATCATATGCTACCCTTAATGCTTGTTGGATGATATTATCTCTTATATCCTTAGATGATCATTCACTTGCTTGGTGATGAGTGCATGTTTTTAATTTCTATCATTTTGACCGCTCCACCAAGATGTATGTGACATGGAAGAGTAACCCATGATCCTAATAGATTGTGCATTTGCATTCAAAAGCAAATCTTAAATAATGCACAAATTTAGGGGGAGCTCTTGCTTAACACATACTTCTCAAAGTGACGATGTTTTTCAATCTTATTTATCATTTGTCGAAGCTTTGATCTATATGTTGTCATCAATTACCAAAAAGGGGGAGATTGAAAGTGCAACTATCCCTGGGTGGTTTTGGTAATTCCTAACAACATATAGCTCATTGAGCTAATACTATTTCAAGATAAATATTTCAGGAAAGCTCAATGATTGGCATGGCATGGATTAGAAAGTGGACCCTTCAAAATCTTAAGGACAAAAGATTGGCTGAAGCTCAAAGCACAAGACTCTACATTTTCTATTTTAGTGATCCAAGATCACATTGAGTCTATAGGAAAAGCCAATACTATTAAGAAGGGATGAGGTGTTGCTTAATGAGGTTCTTGCTCAAAATGCTTAGTGATATGCTCCAAAACCCTCAACTACTTTCTCACATCCACATATGTCCCAAACCAAAAAGTTCAACTCGGCCCCACCGAAATTTCATAT
Organism: Aegilops tauschii subsp. strangulata; assembly: GCF_002575655.3. Lineage (NCBI taxonomy): Eukaryota > Viridiplantae > Streptophyta > Magnoliopsida > Poales > Poaceae > Aegilops > Aegilops tauschii. The sequence continues at coordinate 382,346,621 of NC_053037.3, read as the reverse complement.
CCAGAGCCACCGAGTTCAGTTGACATAGCCACTGCCAGAAACCCTAGTCTTTTCGGTCTCACCGATAGGGATCTCGGTCTCACCGAGATGGGATTGTAATCTCTCTGTTTCCCTTCGTAACGTTTCGGTCAAACCGAGATGAGCGATCGGTCCCACCGAGATTGCAATGCAAACACTCTGTTTCCTTTTCGTAACGTTTCGGTCAAACCGAGATGAGCGATCGGTCCCACCGAGATTGCAATGCAAACACTCTGTTTCCTTTTCGTAACGTTTTGGTCCAACCGAGATGAGCGAATCGGTCCCACCGAGTTTGCCTGACCAACTCTCTGTTTGTCTATTACCAAAATCGGTCCCACCGAGTTTGTGTAATCGGTCTCACCAAGATTACGTTATGCCCTAACCCTAATGATCAGTCCCACCGAGTTGACATGTCGGTCCCACCGAGAATCCTAACGTTCACATTTTGAACTAAATCGGTCCGACCGAGTTTCATGATTCGGTGCCACCGAGTTTGGTGATTTGTGTGTAACGGTTAGATTTTGTGTGGAGGCTATATATACCCCTCCACCCACTCTTCATTCGTGGAGAGAGCCATCAGAACATGCCTACACTTCCAACACATATTTTCTAAGAGAGAACCACCTACACTTGTGTTGAGGTCAAGATATCCCATTCCAACCACATAAATCTTGATCTCTAGCCTTCCCCAAGTTGCTTTCCACTCAAATCATCTTTCCACCAAATCCTATCCTATGAGAGAGAGTTGAGTGTTGGGGAGACTATCATTTGAAGCACAAGAGCAAGGAGTTCATCATCAACACACCATTTGTTACTTCTTGGAGAGTGGTGTCTCCTAGATTGGCTAGGTGTCACTTGGGAGCCTCCGTCAAGATTGTGGAGTTGAACCAAGGAGTTTGTAAGGGCAAGGAGATCGCCTACTTCATGAAGATCTACCCGAGTGAGGCAAGTCCTTCGTGGGCGACGGCCATGGTGGGATAGACAAGGTTGCTTCTTCATGTACCCTTCGTGGGTGGAGCCCTCCGTGGACTCGCGCAACCGTTACCCTTCGTGGGTTGAAGTCTCCATCAACGTGGATGTACGATAGCACCACCTATCGGAAGAACAGATAAAAAATCTCCGTGTCAACATTGCGTTTGCTCCCTTAAACTCCTCCCTTTACCTTCATATGCAATTGTTTTACATTCCGCTGTTATACTCTTAGAATTGCATGTGTAGGTTGATTGCTTGACTTGTGCAAAGTTGCTAAAATCTGCCAAGAACTAAAATTGGGAAAAGGCTAGATTTTTATTTGGTCAAGTAGTCTAATCACCCCCCCCCCCTCTAGACATACTTCCGATCCTACAAATCGCGGAGGCGAATATTTGAGTTACGAGTTTGGCCTTCATTTAAAACAATGTGGAATAGTTTCACAACTCACGCCACCTGGAACACCACATCATAATGGTGTGTCCGAATGTCGTAACCGTACTTTATTAGATATGGTGAGATCTATGATGTCTCTTACCGATTTACCACTATCGTTTTGGGGTTATGCATTAGAGACAGTTGCATTCACGTTAAATAGAGCACCGTCTAAATTCGTTGAGACGACATCATATGAACTGTGGTTTACCAAGAAACCTAAGCTGTCATTTCTTAAAGTTTGGGGTTGCGATGCTTATGTGCAAAAGCTTCAGCCTGATAATCTCGAACCCAAATCGGAGAAGTGCGTCTTAATAGGATACCCAAAAGAAACTGTTGGGTACACCTTCTATCACAGATCCAAAGGTAAGATCTTTATTGCTAAGAATGGATCCTTTCTAGAGAAGGAGTTTCACTCGAAAGAAGTGAGTGGGAGGAAAGTAGAACTTGATGAGGTAATTGTACCTTTTCTCGAATTGGAAACTAGCTCATCACAGAAAACCGTTCCCGTGATGCCTGCACCAACTAGTGAGGAAGCTAATGATAATGATCATGAAACTTCGGATCAAGTTACTACCGAACCTCGTAGGTCAACCAGAGCACGCTCCACACCAGAATGGTACAGTAATCCTGTTCTGGAAGTCATGTTACTAGACCATGACGAACCTACGAACTATGAGGAAGCGATGATGAGCCCAGATTCCGATAAATGGCTTGAGGCCATGAAATCTGAGATAGGATCCATGTATGAGAACAAAATATGGACTTTGATTGACTTGCCCGATGATCGGCGAGCCATTGAGAATAAATGGATCTTCAAGAGGAAGACGGACGCTGATAGTAGTGTTACTATATATAAAGCTCGAATTGATGCAAAAGGTTTTCGACAAGTTCAAGGTGTTGACTACGATGAGATTTTCTCACTCGTATTGATGCTTAAAGTCTGTCCGAATCATGTTAGCAATTACCGCATTTTATGAAATCTGGCAAATGGATGTCAAAACTGCATTCCTTAATGGATTTATTAAAGAAGAGTTGTATATGATGCAACCAGAACGCTTTCTCAATCCTAAAGGTGCTAACAAAGTGTGCAAGCTCCAGCGATCCATCTATGGACTGGTGCAAGCATCTCGGAGTTGGAATATACGCTTTGATGAGTTGATCAAAGCATATAGTTTTATACAGACTTGCGGTGAAGCCTGTATTTACAAGAAAGTGAGTGGGAGCACTATAGCCTTTCTGATAAGTATACGTGAATGACATATTGTTGATCGAAAATGATGTAGAATTTTCTGGAAAGCATAAAGGAGTGTTTGAAAGGATTTTTTTCAAAGAAAGACCTCAGTGAAGCTACTTACTTATTGGGCATCAAGATCTATAAAGATAGATCAAGACGCTTGATAAGACTTTCGATGAGTACATACCTTGATAAGATTTTGAAGGAGATCAAAATGGATCAGTCAAAGAAGGAGTTCTTGCCTGAGTTGTAAGGTATTAAGTTGAATAAGACTCAAAACCCGACCATGGCAGAAGATAGAGAAAGAATGAAAGTCATTCCCTATGCCACAGCCATAGGTTCTATAAAGTATGCCATGCTGTATACCAGACCTATTGTGTACCTTGCCATGACTTTGGCAAAGGGGTACAATAGTGATCCAGGAGTAGATCACTGGACAGCGGTCAAAATTATCCTTAGAGGACTAAGGAATTATTTCTCGGTTATGGAGGTGATAAAGAGTACATAGTAAAGAGTTACGTCGATGCAAGCTTTAACACCGATCTGGATGACTCTGAGTCTCAATCTGGATACATATTGAAAGTGGGAACAATTAGCTAGAGTAGCTCCATGCAGAGCATTGTAGACATATGAATTTTCAAATTACATACGGATCTGAACGTGGCAGACCCATTGACTAAACTTCTCTCACAAGCAAAACATGATCACACCTTAGTACTATTTAGGTGTTAATCACATGGCGATGTGAACTAGATTATTGACTCTAGTAAACTCTTTGGGTGTTGGTCACATGGCGATGTGAACTATGGGTGTTAATCACATGGTGATGTGAACTATTGGTGTTAAATCACATGGCTATGTGAACTAGATTATTGACTCTAGTGCAAGTGGGAGACTGCAGGAAATATGCCCTAGAGGCAATAATAAAGTTTTTATTTTATATTTCCTTATATCATGATAAATGTTTACTATTCATGCTAGAATTGTATTAACCGAAACTTGATACATGTGCGGATACATAGACAAAACACCGTGTCCCTAGTAAGCCTCTACTTGACTAGCTCATTAATCAAAGATGGTTAAGTTTCCTAACCATAGACATGTGTTGTCATTTGATGAACGAGATGACATCATTAGGAGAATGATGTGATGGACAAGACCCATCCGTTATCTTAGCATGTTGATCGTTCAGTTTTATTGCTATTGCTTTCTTCATGTCATATACATATTCCTTTGACTATGAGATTATGCAACTCCCGGATACCGGAGGAATACCTTGTGTGCTATCAAATGTCACAACGTAACTGGGTGATTATAAAGATGCTCTATAGGTATCTCCGAAGGTGTTTGTTGGGTTGGCATAGATCGAGATTAGGATTTGTCACTCCAAGTATCGGAGAGGTATCTCCGGGCCCTCTCGGTAATGCACATCATGATAAGCATTGCAAGCAATGTGACTAATGAGTTTGTTGTGGGATGATGCATTACGGAACGAGTAAAGAGGCTTGCCAGTAATGAGATTGAACTAGGTATGAAGATACCGACGATCTTCGTAGAATATGTAGGAACCAATATGAGCATCCAGGTTCCGCTATTGGTTATTGACTGGAGAGGTGTCTCGGTCATGTCTACATAGTTCTCGAACCCGTAGGGTCCGCACGCTTAACGTTCGATGATGATTTTGTATTATATGAGTTATGTGATTTGGTGACCAAATATTGTTCAGAGTCCCCGATGAGATCACGGACATGACGGGGAGTCTCGAAATGGTCGAGAGGTAAAGATTCATATATAGGATGATAGTATTCGGACACCGTAAGTGTTCTGGGGGTACCGGGTACGTATCGGGTCACTGGAAGGGGTTCCGGGCAACCCCCGGCAAGCTGTATGGGCCTAATGGGCAAAGAGGGGAAACACACCAGACACAAAGGGGCTGGTGCGCCCCTCCCATATGGGCTGGCCAAATTTGAGAAGGAAAGGAAAAAGGGAATAGGATTCCCCTTCCCCCTCTTCCCTTCCTACTCCGAATAGGAACAGGAAAGGGGGGAGGCCGAATTGGGAGGACCCCAAGTAGGATTCCTCCTACTTGGGGCGCCCCCTTGGCTGCCTCTCCTCCCCTCCAACCTATATACATGAAGGGGGGCATCGCTAGAACATTATTAGCCGTGTGCGGCACCCTCCTCCACAGTTTACGCCTCCGGTCATATTCATGTAGTGCTTAGGCGAAGCCCTGCGCGGATCACTTCACCATCACCGTCACCACGCCGTCGTGCTGACGGAACTCTCCCTCGACACTTTGCTGGATCAAGAGTTTGAGGGACGTCATCAAGCAGAACGTGTGCAGAACTTGGAGGTGCCATATGTTCGGTGCTTGATCGGTTGAATCGAGAAGATGTTTGACTACATCAAACACGTTAAGCTAACGCTTCCGCTTTCGGTCTACGAGGGTACATGGACACACTCTCCCCCTCTCGTTGCTATGCATCTCCTAGATAGATCTTGCATGAGCATAGGAATTTTTTTGGAATTGCATGCTACGTTCCCAATAGTATAAGTGAAGCAAAAGAGCATTCTTCAAATAACGGTTTTCTATGTGAAGAGAAACAGGCAATCCAAACTTCAAATGATATAAGTGAAGCATATGAAGCATTCTATAAAGTCATACTCAAAAGATGTTGGGGAACATAGTATTTCAAAAAAATTCCTACGATCACGCAAGATCTATCTAGGAGAAGCATAGCAACGAGCGGTGAGAGTGTGTCCACGTACCCTCGTAGACCGAAAGCGGAAGCGTTTAGTAACGCGGTTGATGTAGTCGAACGTATTCGCGATCCAACGGATCCAAGTACCAAACGCACGGCACCTCAGCGATCTGCACACGTTCAGCTCAGTGACGTCCCTCAAACTCTTGATCCAGTTGAGACCAAGGGAGAGTTTTGTCAGCACGACGGCGTGGTGACGGTGATGAGGAAGTTACCGGCGCAGGGCTTCGCCTAAGCACTACGACGGTATGACCGAGGTATGTTTCTGTGGAGGGGGCACTGCACATGGCTAAAAGATCAACTTGTGTGTTCTAGGGTGCCCCCTCCCCACGTATATAAAGGAGGGAGGGAGGAGGCCAGCCGGCCCTAGGGGCGCGCCCAAGGAGGGGAGTCCTACTAGGACTCCAAATCCTAGTAGGATTCCACCAAGAGGGAGAGAGGGGGAAGGAAGGAGAGGGAGAGGGAGTAGGAATGGGCTCCCCCCTCCCTTGTCCAATTCGGACTCCAAGGGCGGGCGGCCTGCCCTGGCTGCCCTCCTCTCTCTCCAATAGGGCCCATGGTGGCCCATTAGTTCCCCCGGGGGGTTCCGGTAACCCCTCCGGCATTCCGGTTTTACCCGAAACTATCTGCAACACTTCTGGTGTCCGAAAAACATGTTCTAATATATCAATCTTTATGTCTCGACCATTTTGAGACTCCTTGTCATGTCTGTGATCTCATCCGGGACTCCGAACAACCTTCGGTCATCAAATCACATAAACTCATAATACAAATCGTCATCGAACTTTAAGCGTGCGGACCCTATGGGTTCGAGAACTATGTAGACATGACCGAGACACATCTCTGGTCAATAACCAATAGAGGAACTTGGATGCTCATATTGGCTCCTACATATTCTATGAAGATCTTTATCGGTCAAACGCATAACAAGCTACGTTGTTCCCTTTGTCATCGGTATGTTACTTGCCCGAGATTCGATCGTCGGTATCACCATACCTAGTTCAATCTCGTTACCGGCAAGTCTCTTTACTCGTTCCATAATGCATCATCCCACAACTAACTCATTAGTCACATTGCTTGCAAGGCTTATAGTGATGTGAATTACCGAGAGGGCCCAGAGATACCTCTCCGACAATTGGAGTGACAAATCCTAATCTCGATCTATGCCAACTCAAAAAACACCATCGGAGACACCTGTAGATCATCTTTATAATCACCCAATTAGGTTGTGATGTTTGATAGCACACTAAGTGTTCCTCCGGTATTCGGGAGTTGCATAATCTCATAGTCATAGGAACATGTATAAGTCATTTAGAAAGCAATAGCAATAAATAAACGATCATAGTGCTAAGCTAACGGATGGGTCTTGTCCATCACATCATTGTCTAATGATGTGATCCCGACAACACATGTCTATGGCTAGGAAACTTAACCATCTTTGATTTACGAGCTAGTCTAGTAGAGGCATACTAGGGACACTCTGTTTGTCTATGTATTCACACATGTACTAAGTTTCCGGTTAATACAATTCTAGCATGAATAATAAACATTTATCATGATGTAAGGAAATATAAATAACAACTTTATTATTGCCTATAGGGAATATTTCCTTCAGTCTCCCACTTGCACTAGAGTCAATAATTTGGATTACATAGTAATGATTCTAAGACCCATGGAGTCTTGGTGCTGATCATGTTTTGCTCGTGAGAGAGGCTTAGTCAATGGGTCTGCAACATTCAGATCCGTATGTATCTTGCAAATCTCTATGTCCCCTTCCGACACTTGATAACGGATGGAATTGAAGCGTCTCGTGATGTGCTTGGTTCTCTTGTGAAATCTGGATTCCTTTGCCAAGGCAATGCACGAGTATTGTCACAAAAGATTTTCATTGGACCCGATGCACTAGGTATGACAGCTAGATCAGATATGAACTCCTTCATCCAGACTCCTTCATTCGCTGCTTCCGAAGCAGTTATGTACTCTGCTTCACACATAGATCCCGCCACGGCACTCTGTTTGGAACTGCACCAACTTACAGCTCCACCATTCAATATAAATACGTATCCGGTTTGTGACTTAGAGTCATCCGGATCAGTGTCAAAGCTTGCATCAACATAACCATTTACAACGAGCTCTTTGTCACCTCCATAAACGAGAAACATATCCTTAGTCCTTTTCAGGCTATTTCAGGATGTTCTTGACCACTGTCCAGTGATCCACTCCTGGATTACTTTGGTACCTCCCTACTATACTTATAGCAAGGTACACATCAAGTCTGGTACACAGCATTGCATACATGATAGAACCTATGGCTGAGACATAGCGAATGACTTTCATTTTCTCTCTATCTTCCGCAGTGGTCGGGCATTGAGTCTCACTCAACTTCACACCTTGTAACACAGGCAAGAACCCTTTCTTTGACTGATCCATTTTGAACTTCTTCAAAATCTTATCAAGGTATGTGCTTTGTGAAAGTCCAATTAAGCGTCTTGATCTATCTCTATAGATCTTGATGCTCAATATGTAAGCAGCTTCACCGAGGTCTTTCATAGAAAAACTCTTATTCAAGTATCCTTTTATGCTATCCAGAAATTCTATATCATTTCCAATCAACAATATGTCATCCACATATAATATTAGAAATGCTACAGAGCTCCTACTCACTTTCTTGTAAATACAGGCTTCTCCAAAAGTCTGTATAAAACCATATGCTTTGATCACACTATCAAAATGTTTATACCAACTCCGAGAGGCTTGCACCAGTCCATAAATGGATTGCTGGAGCTTGCACACTTTGTTAGCACCCTTTGGATCGACAAAACCTTCTCGTTGCATCATATACAACTCTTCTTCTAGAAATCTATTCAGGAATACAGTTTTGACGTCCATTTGCCAAATTTCATAATCATAAAATGCGGCAATTGCTAACATGATTCAGATAGACTTAAGCATCGCTATGGGTGAGAAGGTCTCACTGTAGTCAACTCCTTGAACTTGTAGAAAACCTTTTGAAACAAGTCGAGCTTTATAGACAGTAACATTATCGTCAGCGTCGGTCTTCTTCTTGAAGATCCATTTATTTTCTATGGCTTGCCAATCATCGGGCAAGTCAACCAAAGTCCACACTTTGTTCTCATACATGGATCCCATCTCAGATTTCATGGCCTCAAGCCATTTCACGGAATCTGGGCTCATCTTCGGTTCCTCATAGTTTGTAGGTTCGTCATGGTCAAGTAACACGACTTCCAGAACAGGATTACCGTACCACTCTGGTGCGGATCTTACTCTGGTTGACCTACGAGGTTCGGTAGTAACTTGATCAGAAGCTTCATGATCATCATCATTAGCTTCCTCACTAATTGGTGTAGGAATCACCGGAACTGATTTCTGTGATGAACTACTTTCCAATAAGGGAGCAGGTACAATTACCTCATCAAGTTCTACTTTCCTCCCACTCACTTCTTTCGAGAGAAACTCCTTCTCTAGAAAGGATCCATTCTTAGCAACGAATATTTTGCCTTCGGATCTGTGATAGAAGGTGTACCCAACAGTCTCCTTTGGGTATACTATGAAGACACATTTCTCCGATTTGGGTTCGAGCTTATCAGGTTGAAGCTTTTTCACATAAGCATCGCAGCCCCAAACTTTAAGAAACGACAACTTCGGTTTCTTGCCAAACCACAGTTCATATGGTGTCGTCTCAACGGATTTAGATGGTGCCCTATTTAACGTGAATGCAGCCGTCTCTAAAGCATAACCCCAAAACGATAGCGGTAAATCAGTAAGAGATATCATAGATCGCACCATATCTAATAAAGTGCGGTTACGACGTTCGGACACACCATTACGCTGTGGTGTTCCGGGTGGCGTGAGTTGCGAAACTATTCCGCATTGTTTCAAACGAAGACCAAAATCGTAACTCAAATATTCACCTCCACGATCAGATCGCAGAAACTTTATTTTCTTGTTATGATGATTTTCCACATCACTCTGAAATTCTTTGAAGTTTTCAAATGTTTCGGACTTATGTTTCATCAAGTAGATATACACATATCTGCTCAAATCATCTATGAAGGTCAGAAAATAACGATACCCGCCGCGAGCCTCAACACTCATCGGACCGCATACATCAGTATGTATTATTTCCAACAAGTCTGTTGCTCGCTCCATTGTTCTGGAGAACGGAGTCTTAGTCATCTTGCGCATGAGGCATGGTTTGCAAGCATCAAGTGATTCCAAAAGCCCATCAGCATGGAGTTTCTTCATGCGCTTTACACCAATATGACCTAAACGGCAGTGCCACAAATAAGTTGCACTATCATTATTAAACTTATATCTTTTGGCTTCAATACTATGAATATGTGTATCACTACTATCGAGATTCAATAAAAATAGACCACTCATCAAGGGTGCATGACCATAAAAGATATTACTCATATAAATAGAACAACCATTATTCTCTGATTTAAATGAATAACCGTCTCGCATCAAACAAGATCCAGATATAATGTTCATGCTTAACGCTGGCACCAAATAACAATTATTCAGGTCTAAAACTAATCCCGAAGATAGATGTAGAGGTAGCGTGCCGACGGCGATCACATCGACTTTGGAACAATTTCCCACATGCATCGTCACCTCGTCCTTAGCTAATCATCGCTTAATCCGCAGCCCCTGTTTCGAGTTGCAAATATGAGCAACAGAACCAGTATCAAGTACCCAGGCGCTACTACGAGCATTAGTAAGGTACACATCAATAACATGTATATCAAATATACCTTTCACTTTGCCATCCTTCTTATCCACCAAATACTTGGGGCAGTTCCGCTTCCAGTGACCAGTCCCTTTGCAGTAGAAGCACTCAGTCTCAGGCTTAGGTCCAGACTTGGGCTTCTTCACTTGAGCAGCAACTTGCTTGACGTTCTTTTGGAAGTTCCCCTTCTTCCCTTTGCCCTTCTTCTTGAAACTAGTGGTCTTGTTAACCATCAGCACTTGATGTTCCTTCTTGATTTCTACCTCCGCAGCCTTTAGCATCGCGAAGAGCTCGGGAATTGTCTTATCCATCCCTTGCATATTATAGTTCATCACGAAGCTTTTGTAGCTTGGTGGCAGTGATTGAAGAACTCTATCAATGACACTATCAACCGGAAGATTAACTCCCAGTTGAGTCAAGTGATTGTGGTACCCAAACATTCTGAGTATATGTTCACTGACAGAACTATTCTCCTCCATTTTGCAGCTGTAGAACTTATTGGAGACTTCATATCTCTCAATCCCGGCATTTTCTTGAAATATTAACTTCAACTCCTGGAACATCTCATATGCTCCATCACGTTCAAAACATCATTGAAGTCCCAGTTCTAAGCCGTAAAGCATGGCACACTGAACTATCTAGTAGTCATCAGTTTTGCTCTGCCAGGCGTTCATAACGTCCGGCGTTGCTCCTGCAGCGGGTCTTGCACCTAGCGGTGCTTCCAAGACGTAATTCTTCTGTGCAGCAATGAGGATAATCCTCAAGTTATGGACTCAGTCCGTGTAGTTGCTACCATCATCTTTCAACTTAGCTTTCTATAGGAACGCATTAAAATTCAACGGAACAGTAGCACGGGCCATTTATCTGCAACAACATAGACATGCAAAATACTATCAGGTACTAAGTTCATGATAAATTAAAGTTCAATTAATCATATTACTTAAGAACTCCCGCTTAGATAGACATCCCTCTAATCATCTAAGTGATCACGTGATCCATATCAACTAAACCATGTCCGATCATCACGTGAGATGGAGTAGTTTTCAATGGTGAACATCACTATGTTGATCATATCTACTATATGATTCACGCTCGACCTTTCGGTCTCAGTGTTTCGAGGCCATATCTGCATATGCTAGGCTCGTCAAGTTTAACCCGAGTATTCTGCGTGTGCAAAACTGGCATGCACCCGTTGTATGTGAATGTAGAGCTTATCACACCTGATCATCACGTGGTGTCTCGGCACGACGAACTGTCGCAACGGCGCATACTCAAGGAGAACACTTATACCTTGAAATTTTAGTGAGATATCATCTTATAATGCTACCGCCATACTAAGCAAAATAAGATGCATAAAAAGATAAAACATCACATGCAATCAAATAAGTGATATGATATGGCCATCATCATCTTGTGCCTTTGATCTCCATCTCCAAAGCACCGTCATGATCACCATCGTCACCGGCTTGACACTTGGATCTCCATCGAAGCATCGTTGTCGTCTCGCCAACTATTGCTTCTACGACTATTGCTACCACTTAGTGATAAAGTAAAGCAATTACATGGCGATTGCATTTCATACAATAAAGCGACAACTATATGGCTCCAGCCAGTTGCCGATAACTGTTACAAAACATGATCATCTCATACAACAATTTATATATCATCACGTCTTGACCATATCACATCACAGCAAGCCCTGCAAAAACAAGTTAGACGTCCTCTACTTTGTTGTTGCAAGTTTTATGTGGCTGCTACGGGCTTCTAGCAAGAACCGTTCTTACCTACGCATCAAAACCACAATGATTTTTCGTCAACTGTGCTGTTTTAACCTTCAACAAGGACCAGGCGTAGTCAAACTTGATTCAACTAAAGCTGGAGAAACAGACACCCACTAGCCACCTGTGAGCGAAGCACGACGGTAGAACCAGTCTCATGAACGCGGTCATGTAATGTCGGTCTGGTCCACTTCATCCAACAACACCGCCGAATCAAAGTATGACATGCTGGTAAGCAGTATGACTATTATCGCCCACAACTCTTTGTGTTCTACTCATGCATATAACATCTACGCATAGACCTGGCTCGGATGCCACTGTTGGGGAACGTAGTATTTCAAAAAATTCCTACGATCATGCAAGATCTATCTAGGAGAAGCATAGCAATGAGCGGGGAGAGTGTGTCCACGTATCCTCGTAGACCGAAAGCGGAAGCGTTTAGTAACGCGGTTGATGTAGTCGAACGTCTTCACGATCAAACCAATCAAAGTACCAAACGCACGGCACCTCCTGATACGTCTCCAACGTATCTATAATTTTTTATTGTTCCATGCTATATTATATTCTGGTTTGGACATTAATGGGCTTTATTATACACTTTTATATTATTTTTGGGACTAACCTATTAACCGGAGGCCCAGCCTAGAATTGCTATTTTTTGCCTATTTCAGAGTTTCGCAGAAAAAGAATATCAAACGGAGTCCAAACAGAATGAAACCTTCGGGAACATGATTTTCGGAACGAACGTGATCCAGAGGACTTGGACCCTATGTCAAGACATCAACCAGGAAGGCACGAGGTAGGGGGGCGCGCCCTCCACCCTCGTGGGCCCCACGTTGCTCCACCGACGTACTTCTTCCTCCTATATATACCTATGTACCCCCAAACTACCAAATACGGAGCCAAAAACCTAATTCCACCGCCGCAACCTTCTGTACCCGTGAGATCCCAGCTTGGGGCCTCTTCCGGAGCTCCGCCGGAGGGGGCATCGATCACGGAGGGCTTCTACATCAACACCATAGCCTCTCCGATGATGTGTGAGTAGTTTACCTCAGACATTCGGGTCCATAGTTATTAGCTAGATGGCTTCTTCTCTCTTTTTGGATCTCAATACAATGTTCTCCCCCTCTCTTGTGGAGATCTATTCGATGTAATCTTCTTTTGCAGTGTGTTTGTTGAGACCGACGAATTGTGGGTTTATGAACAAGTTTATCTATGAACAATATTTGAATCTTCTCTCAATTCTTTTATGTATGATTGGTTACCTTTGCAAGTCTCTTTGAATTATCAGTTTGGTTTGGCTTACTAGATTGATCTTTCTTGCAATGGGAGAAGTGCTTAGCTTTGGGTTCAATCTTGCGGTGTCCTTTCCCAGTGACAGTAGGGGCAGCAAGGCACGTATTGTATTGTTGCCATCGAGGATAACAAGATGGGGTTTATATCATATTGCATGAGTTTATCCCTCTACATCATGTCATCTTACTTAAAGCGTTACTCTGTTCTTTTGAACTTAATACTCTAGATGCATGCTGGATAGCGGTCGATGTGTGGAGTAATAGTAGTAGATGCAGGCAGGAGTCGGTCTACTTGTCGCGGACGTGATGCCTATATACATGATCATACCTAGATATTCTCATAACTATGCTCAATTCTATCAATTGCTCAATAGTAATTTGTTTACCCACCGTAATACTTATGCTCTCGAGAGAAGCCACTAGTGAAACCTATGGCCCCCGGGTCTATTTTCCATCATATTAATCTTCCAACACTTAGCTATTTTCATTGCCTTTTATTTTACTTTGCATCATTATTACAAAAATACCAAAAATATTATCTTATCATATCTATCAGATCTCACTTTCGTAAGTGACCGTGAAGGGATTGACAACCCCTTTATTGTGTTGGTTGTGAGGATTTTATTTGTTTGTGTACGTGCGAGGGACTCGTGCGTGGCCTCCTACTGGATTGATACCTTGGTTCTCAAAAACTGAGGGAAATACTTACGCTGCTTTATTGCATCACCCTTTCCTCTTCAAGGGAAAACCAACGCAGTGCTCAAGAGGTAGCACCTCCGCGATCTGCACACGTTCAGCTCGGTGATGTCCTCGAACTCTTGATCCAATTGAGGCCGAGGGAGAGTTTCAAAACCTACAGATCTCGGGTAAGGGGTCCCGAACTGTGCGTCTTAGGATCGAAGGTAATAGGAGACAGGGACACGATGTTTACCCAGGTTCGGGCCCTCTTAATGGAGGTAATAACCTACTTCCTGCTTGATTGAATTTGATGAGTATAGGGGTTACAAGAGTTGATCTACCTCGATATCATAATAGCTAAACCCTAGATTCTAACCTGATTGATTATGATTGCCTCTATGGACTAACCCCGCCGGTTTATATAGACACCGGAGGGGGGTAGGGTTGTACAAGGTCGGTTTACAGGGGAAGGAAACTATACACCCAAACGATAAGCTTGCCATCCATGCAAAGGAGAGTCCCATCCGGACACGAGGGAAGGTCCTCGATCTTGTGTCTTCACGGCCCAGTCCGGCCCACATCACATAGCCCGGACGCCCAAGGACCCCCTAGTCCAGGACTCCCTTAGTAACCCCCGAACCAGGCTTCAATGACGACGTGTCCGGCGCACAGATCATCTTAGGCATTGCAAGGCGGGTTCCTCCTCTGAATTCCAAAGCAACAAAAAGAACCGCATTCGACCTTTCGATGATGACGCAGTATTCGGCTTCTGTATCTTCGGTCTTGCTGGGTGGCCCCTCCATGATACTTCGGACGGCTTCAGCTTCGCATTAAACATCATGTCCTTCGGCTTCCACGCCTCCGTCGCCTCGGCTTTGACGTGTCAGACGAATACGAAGGGTCCAAGCATTTTTTACAGATAACACCCTGACGGCGTATGGAAGGCATCTATTTAAGGAGATTAGATCTCAGATGCCATTTCACACCTGACGAAAATCCTTCGAACTCACCACAAGTAACCACGCAAACATGGCCAGCACTCCCAGTTCTTCCTCCCACCCCCACGGTCCTCAAAAAGGCGATTGGGAGAGTTGCTCGGTATCCCATGTCCAGCTGACCAAACTTCAGGTGCAGGGGTATCTCCCTCCTGCGGATCTAGTCCCCGTTCGGGCGGGATTAACTTTCTTCAATGATGAGGCCCTGGCGGAAAACTTCCCCAATCCTACCGAAGGGGAGCGAGTGTGCTTTGTTTCCTTTCTATTAAGGGGCATTGGGTTCCCAATCCACCCCTTCCTCCGAGGGCTCCTGGAGTATTATGGCCTCCAGCTGCACAACTTCACGCCGGGCTCCATTCTTCACATTGCGGGTTTCGTTGCTCTTTGTGAGTTGTTCCTAGGCTGCGAGGCCCATTTTGAATTATGGAGGAAGCTTTTCTGACTCGTCCCCCGCTCCCAAAACGGATCTATATTCGAGGTGGGCGGTGCCGAAGTATGGCGTATAGCCGGGAAAGGATACCTGTCCGGCACTCCGAAGAAGGCATCCGAAGAGTGGCCCTCGGAGTGGTTTTATATTGAAGACGTTGTTCTCCCAGACCCAATCCGACGGGGCCTACCCGAATTTTCCAACGCTCCGTTAAAGAAGCGCCATAGTTGGCGCCCCCGGAGCCTCGAAGAGGAAGATGGTGCGGAGGTCAAGAAGCTAATGGACAAGATAAAGATACTTGCGCAATCCGGATTGTCCATAATTTAGGTAATGGCGATTTCAATAACGCGAGGCGTTCAGCCACTCCAATCCAGAGGACTCCCCATGTGGCACTACAACGGGGAAGACGATGCATCGCGCTGCGGGCGTAAGGGTCTGGACAACTTCGCCGCCTTGGCCGCCATGTTGGCTGATCTTTATAAAGGGGAGAAAGAAGAGTTCACTCGCCTTACATGCCGAGAGGGCTTTTCTATGTACAACCCTACTAGCTGGGTGAGCCTTTGCTCCATAACCTTACTCGATCTTCTTCCTGAGTCGTACTTAGTTGAACTTTAATCCGACTATTTTTAACAGGAATGGAGGAAGGTTGTCGCGGGGATCTATAGCCCCGCTCCGCAGCCGGAGGACCATATTCAGGACCTGGATCCCGGATTTGAAGAGGATCCGGATATATTCGTAGAGCTCAAGGAGGGGCTCTTCTATCAGGCGAGCTACGACGGCACAGAAGTGGCCATTATAGCTTATTACCCCGGCCTTCTCCCCTCCTCCCACATAAGTACCCGGGAGATGCTTCCTCCAAAAGAGTTTTCTCATTGCGCCTCACCCACCGCACGGTCTCGTGCTTCAAAGGGGTGGCACTCGTCTTGTCACGCCGTATCAGAGGCGTCCCTTAAGAGGGCGGAGCCTGCGCGGGGCGGGTCTTCGAAGAGAAAGGCGGATGGCAATACTGCCGAGCCTTCATCAAAGAGGTATGGTTTTTAATATGCCCTATGGCAATCATACTGAATTTTGACGATTCCTGCTGTGCCATATTTCAGAAAGAGCATTCGCTGGACTGTGTCCGGAGACCTCGCTGGACATGCAGCAACCAATCCGACCCCGGACCCTGCCTCCAGGGCTAGAGTTGATACGAGTGCAATGCCGGGTTGTCCTCTCTCCGAAGATTCAGATAATGTGTTCGTCACCAACTCCGAAGTGGAGAGTGCAATGAACCATCGGCGCTGGAGGGCAGCTATGCGCGACCCCAACTTTACTAAAGAGGCATTCAATGCCTTTAGCTCAGCGGATGCATACATCCAAGTCGGTCGGGATGGGGTTGCTGGAGCCACTCGCCAGCTTTCAAAGGATATGCGGGTAAGAACTTTATTGTGTAGATTTAATAATCATATGCCAGTAGCCCCCGAGACTTGAAACAGTTGACGCAATTGATTTAAGGATCATTGTATAATCAGGTACTCACGGAGAAGAACAACATGCTGTCTCAGAAGCTGGAAAAATGTCGGACCCAGCTAACTGTTGTCACCGCCGAACTAGAGAAGTCCAAGGAGGCACCGACTGGTAATGTCCACTTCTGTCCGGAAAATATAATCGTATGCCAGTAATATTTTTTGAAATAAACACTGTGGTATTTATGATGGCAGGATCGCCGGATCAGCTGGAAGAGGAACTAAAGGCCACGTAGGTGGATAAACAACATACCGAAAGGCAAGAGGCTGCTGGTCAGCGTATACTGACACGGACCGGGGATGAGAAGAACAAGCTACAAGATGCCAACATCAAGCTAGCCAAAGAGCCAAAGGATATACGAGCCCAACTGGCGGATGCCTTTAAGGAAAACAGAAAGCTGAGAGGCGGCATATTCAGTATGCTCCTAAACCGTACTTTTGTATGGTCCCCAGGTGGAAAGTTTTAACAATTTTGTCTCCGTAGGTGTGCTAACTGGTCGGCCCGAAGGAGAGGTGTCCGGATGCCACGGTGATCTGCTGCAAGAGCTGTCCAGATTGCATGAGCGAGCCCGGAAGGCAATGAGGAACATTGCTAAAGCTCTATGGCCAGCCGATTCTCCTCCAGGAAGTATGGAGGAACTCGTTAATTTATTCAAAGGAGCTCGTCGCCGCTTTGGACTATGGAAGATATCGGCCTGCCGAGAAGGCGCACGAGAAGCCTGTGCCATGGTGAAAACACGGTATACCGGACTTGATCCGAATCATATGGCCCGGGTCGGGCCTCGGGGACCAGATGGTCAAGAAATTCCTATTAGCTTGGTGTATGACCAAGTCAAGATAGCCGCCAAGTTTTCACAACAGGATTGTAAACTAGACAACATGTTAGATGGTCTGGAGGAAGAAGTTTTTGAATCCAAGTAGTAATGTACTGTTATCGGCAAACTTTTCTCCGGCCGAATTGTAAAACGATTGTCATGGCAGACCTTCTGCTTCAACTTCCGAAACTCGATGTTCGGAGTGTTTCCGAATACTATACCGTCGGTAAACACCAAAGTATGTTCGGAAACCAGGCAGTCCGATCATAGTTGCTTGAACAGACAAGTTGTATTCGGGGAGTTATGTTATATTACATTTGATCGTAAGAAACAACCTCCAGAGAGAATAGTTCCGTTAAGGGTTCCTCTCCCTGGGCCAGCATGCATTGTTATGCATGCCTAAACTGTGATGCGAAAAATAACAGTATACATAATTTGTGGGGGCTTATATGGCAACAAGGGTAATTCGTCTTTTTTCCGCCGACCAATTATTCCCTTAAGAACACTAGCTTTCGGCTTCACCCGTCTGAGGTACACGTCCGGACAACCCAGCTGTAACAATCGCAGAGGTTCTCCCTTTATTCCCTAGCCGAACAAATGGGAACCTAGGGGATAAGCACAGGAGTCAGGCAGCCCAGCTTGGCCAAAACTTAAGTCATAAAGGTGCATATAATTGCGAAGAAAAGGCATATATGAGGAGACGACACATATATACGGTGAGCTTGATGCTCGAAAATAATAATAAGCTTCTGTGGCAAGAAGCCCCTAGGTATTGTGGGGTATGTACATTTAAGGATGTAGACCCCTTAAGTGTGTGGTTTATCCGAACACGTACTAGAAGTCATATAAAGACAAAAAGAAGAAAGAGAGAAAATAGAAAAAGGTAACGAACAATGAGTCCGGACTTAGGCGTAGAATCTTCGGAGTCTGGCAGTGTTCCATGGGTCCGACTCTAAGCGATTATCCGATGCGTTGCGAAGGCGATAGGCTCCTCCAGTGAGAACTTTATTGATAATGAAGGGACCCTCCCATTTGGGCTTGAGCTTGTCCTTTTTCTTCTCTGGTAGGCGTAGAACGAGTTCGCCAACATTATAGGTCTTTGCCCGCACTTCTCTGCTTTGGTATCTTCGAGCTTGTTGTTGGTAGAATGCTGAACGAGCCTTGGTGATGTCGCGCTCCTCCTCCAGGCCATCTAAGTCATCTTGCCGATCGATCTCGGCCTCTCTCTCTTCATACATGCGTACTCGAGGTGAGTCATGAATAATATCGCAGGGCAAGACGGTCTCTGCGCCGTACACCATGAAGAACGGTGTGTATTCGGTCGTGTGATTGGGCATGGTCCGCAGCCCCCAGAGTACGGGGTCGAGCTCCTCAACCCAGTGTTTATCTGACTCCTTTAAGGACCGTACCAGTCTGGGTTTAATGCCGCTCATTATCAGGCCATTAGCCCGCTCGACTTGACCGTTTGTTTGAGGGTGATATACGGAGGCATAATCAAGCTTGATGCCCAGATTAGCACACCAAGTTTTTACTTCGTCGGCTGTGAAGTTAGAGCCGTTATCGGTGATGATGCTGTGTGGGACACCATAACTGTGTACGACACCGGATATGAAATCTATCATTAGTCCGGCTTCGGCCGTTTTAACTGTCTTGGCCTCTATCCATTTAGTGAATTTTGTCGGGTCACGGGTTCCGGCAAAACCCTTAAGGTTCGAACTTTGGGTTGCGCGCGAAGTTCTTTCCCTCCTACCGATCCACGCCCTAGGTTTGCTAAGATCTCGCGGACGAACTCGGCGAACTCACAACACAAAAGACACGAGGTTTATACTAGTTCGGGCCACCGTTGTGGTGTAATACCCTACTCCAGTGTGGTGGTGGTGGATTGCCTCTTGGGCTGACGATGAACAGTACAAGGGGAAGAACAGCCTACTGAGGTTGAGGTGTTCTTGTGCTTAGTGAACTTGTGGGTGTGAGGATGGAAGATGGAATCGATCCCCTACTACGGTGGCTAGTTCTACTTATATAGTCCCTGGTCCTCTTCCCAAATATTGAGCGGGAAGGGAGCCAACAATGGCCAATTTGAAAGGGGACGGCTAGTACAGCTTATCCTGACAAAAGCGGTCTTTGCCTGCAAAAGGCTCTGGTGGTGACGCTGCCTTGGGCTCCATGGTGACCTCCGTCTTGCCGTCCTGCTGGTCTTGGTCTCATTGCACTGATATGGAAACCTTTGCTTGATGCCTCGGTACTCTGCGCCTGCGCTTGCTCCCTTAGCACCAAAGGGGAAACAAGGACACTGCGCATGTTGGGGCCCGCCTGGCGCCCGCCTGATCTTGATCGTCATGGCTCACGTCACGAGCCCAAGCTTGGACGCGGCTGCCCCCGTAAGCATACCGTGACCCCTGTCGCGGCCCCCCGTTCCCGGGGTGGCACCTCTGCGCGTGGCAGGAGTCGCTCCGGTCGCGGCAGCCCCGTCGATGAAGGGAGACGCGTCGTGGTTGCGCGGCCTCCCCGGCCGCGCTTCCACTCGGCAGAGGTGCTGCCAGAGTTCGTTGTCTGGTCGGAGGATCCGGTCGGCAGCTGGCTCCAGCTTCCCCGCTTCTTTGGCGATGATCTGCTGGCTTCCGGTCCAGGTGGGCTCTGGCTGCAGGCAGACGGTTGCTGCAGCCGGGCTTCTTGGGTCGTGGTCGAGGTCTCCGTCGCGGGCAACTTAGCTCTGGCCCGTGGTTGGCAGACATTCGCCCACGCGCGCAGCCTGGGCAGGCGGTGCACCCTCCACTTCAAGTATGACAGTGACGCGACCCTCTATGTGAGGGTGTTTGGGGAAGATGGTCGCCGCGCTGGGTGCTGCCCCGAGGTGAACGGCGGCGAGGAGGTGCTCGGCCTCGGCGACGGCCGCGACGAGGGCGAGGGCGAGCCCGTCGGCCGCGCCTCGTCCAGCTATGGTGGCTCTTCTCTCGGCGACAACTCCAGCAGTGGCGGCTACGACCAGCTGCCATGCCGTCGCGCTCACTTCGAAGGTGGTAGCGGGTCGTCTCGCCGCCGCGCCTCCATGAAGCGCGAGGAGGGATCCGGCTAATGCTCGGGACGTCGCCAAGGGCCTGCCCCCGTTGACCGCTGCGGGGGCGAGCGCCGCTTTTTTTGTTCTCCTCTTCTTTCCTGCATCAAAATGAAACCAGTATGGGCCCGGAGGGGCGTGTATCGAACTATGATTCCTCAATCATTATGCTATGCTTGTTTCCATGTTGTGTTGTTATTTTGTGCAGAGATAACTTAGCTTGGTGCGTTTGGGGCAGCCTCCTCTTCACGAGGCATTTGTTTCCTCGTGCCCGTCTTGACCTAGTGGTCTGTGGTCGCTTGGGAACTGAAAAAAATTCGTTAGGAAGCTTGCTAGGAGACTTGTCATTCACCCAAGCCTTGACCCAACGCTTCATATCACGGTAACCGAGGGGCACAGATTAGGGGAGATGCGCCAGCTTGTGGGCTCGAACGAGGGTGCCTCGTGAGAAAGCAGGCGGAAGGCAAAGAGAAGGAAAAATGCTCGCGAGGGCACCTGCCTATCCCCCTCGCGAGGTATGTGAGAGAGAGAACACAGGCGAACTACAGTCGGAAATGGTGGCACAAGGCGCCGGAACCAAATCAGCAAGGAACACCAGAAGCAAACTTCGATTAAGAGAAGGTGAGCCAACTACGGAAAGCAAATGAAAAGCCGCGTCCGGCACCTAGTCTAGTCTTCAAGTCTTCTCACCAGCGCGGAGCTAAGTGCTGCCACTAGGCGCGGGAGGGAGCCCCCGAGGCCCGAGGGCGGCTCTCCGGGGACTCCGGGGCGTGTACAGCCCCACTCATTATTATGTGAGAGTGTCACAGGCGGCGATTCTTCATAGGCACCGGGCCTTCTTCACAGGCACTAGGCCTTTCTTCACAGGCACTGGGCCTTGCTTCATGGGTAGAACTTCCGGAGGTGCTGGATGTTCCAGGCGTTCTGGATGGGCACCCCGTCCTGCGTCTCCAGGCGCGCGGTGCCAGGCCTGGAGACGTGGACGACCTTGAACGGGCCCTCCCACATAGGTGAGAGCTTGTGCAGCCCTTCCCTGGAGAGGACCCGCCTCAGGACGAGGTCGCCCGCCTCGAGCGTCCTAGAGCGGATGTTGCGGTAGTGGTATCACCGCAGCGCCTGCTGGTACCTTGCCGCCCTCAGTGCAGCCTCGCGGCGACGTTCCTCCCCCAGCACGAGGTCCATCCCCCGCATGGCGTCCTGCTGGGTTTCATCAAACGCCAGGACCCGTGGGGAGCGATGCTTAACCTCGTGAGGGAGGATCGCTTCAGCTCCGTAGACGAGGAAGAACGGGGTCTCACCCGTCGGCTTGGTGGCGGTGGTGCGGATGGACCACAACACGGACTGGAGTTTGTCGTGCCAGCCCCTGCTGCAGGCCTCGAGCTTCTTCTTGAAGGTCCTGGTCTTGAGGCCCCTCCGGACCTCTACGTTGGCGCGTTCGGCCTGGCCATTGCTCCTGGGGTGCGCCACCGAAGCGTAGCAGATCTGCGTTCCAAGGTTAGCATAGTATGTTTTGAAGAGGTTACTAGTGAACTGTGAGCCGTTGTCGGTGATGATGCGGTTGGGAACCCCGAAGCGGCTCACGAGACCCTTGATGAACTTGACTGCAGAGCCAGCTGGGATAGTGCGGACGGCTTCCACTTCCGCCCACTTGGTGAACTTGTCGATGGCGACGTAGAGGTAGTGGTAGCCCCCAGGCGCTCGAGGGAACGGGCCCAAGATGTCTAGCCCCCAAACCGCGAATGGCCATGTGAGCGGGATGGTCTGGAGGCATGGAACTGGCAGGCTTCACAGGACTTCACCAGCTCGGCCGCGTCATTGAGCGCCGTGGGCCAGTAGAATCCGCTGCGGAATACCTTGCCGACGAGGGTCCGTGATGACGAATGGTGCCCGCAGTCCCCACCGTGTATGTCAATTAGCAACTCCTTCCCCTGGTCTCTGGAAATGCAACGCAGTGAAACATCATTTGGTCGCTTCATGTACAACTCACCGTCCTGGATGCAGTATGCCGTAGCTTGCCGGGCCACGCGCTCTGCGTCCTCCTCCTTCTCCGGCAGCACTCCTTGCGTCAGATATTCCTTGAATTCCTTGGTCCAGCATCCCTCCTGGGGCTCGAGCGCCAAGAGCAGGCGAGCTCCTGAGGTCAGGCCACTGGCTGGGGCTCCTGTGGCAGGCGGCTGTGGGAGCTCCTCCCGAGGTTGAGCTGTGCTTGAAAGTGGTGGTGTCGCTGACGGCTTGAAGAGCCGTTCCTCAAAGACGCCGGGCCCTTGGGGCTGCCGCTTGGATGCTCTCTTGGAGATGTCGTCAGCTTCCTTGTTGGTGCCCCGGGGCACATGCTGCAACTCCAGGCCCAAGAACTGCTTCTCCATCTTGCACACCTCCGCGAGGTATGCCTCCATATGCTCGTCCTTCGGCTCGTATACCTTGTTGGAGAAGTTGACCAGGAGCTGCGAATCGCCCTTAACAGTAAGGCGTTTCACCCCCAGAGATGTCGCGGCCTTTAGGCCAGCTATGAGGCCTTCGTATTCTGTGATGTTGTGGGAGACCTTCTCGCCCTGCTGAAAGCAGAGCTGCACAGCGTAGTAGAGCTTGTCCTGAGTGGGCGAGATGAGTACTGCTCCAGCCCCCGCGCCCTGGTGCGCGAAGGCGCCGTCAAAATACATGACCCAACCGTCTGGCGCCTCGAGGTGGACCGGTCTTCGCCTACTTCAAGCGTCGGGGCGTCCGTCCATTCCGCCACAAAATCAGCGAGCGCGGCTCCCTTGATAACCCTGGTAGTGCTAAACTCCAACTGGACTGCCTGCAGCTCGATGTTCCACTCAGCGACCCTTCCAGCAGAGTTGGGGCTCCTGAGCACCCTCTCCAATGGGTAGGCTGAGACGACCTTGATGGGGTGGCCCTGGAAGTAGTGTCACAGCTTGCGTGAGGCCACCAAGAGCGCGAGCAGGAGCTTCTGAGGCATGGGATATCGCGCCCTCGCGTCCCGCAACACTGTGCTGACAAAATACACCGGGTGCTCGACGAGGGCTGGCGCGTTGGTGAGGCTCGTGTCTTGCGGAAGTTGGGGTGTCTCCTGAGGTGGTGGGACTCCTGACGCCTGATCGCTTGCGGGGATCTCGGTGACGTCGTCCTGCCGAGCTTGGTTTTCTGTTGATGCTGCTAAGGCTCTTGCGGCGCCTTCCTGATCTTGCATCACTTCGGCTGGTGGTGTAGCTTGGCGCAGCGCGCCCTTGGCATGGTGCTCTTCCTGAACCGCCACCAGCGCCACGCTGGCGGAGTACGGGGTGGCGGCAAGGTAGAGTACTAGGGGCTCGAGAGGTCGTGGCGCCACCATCATCGGAGGGCTGGTCAAGTATCTCTTGAGGTCTTGAAAAGCTCGGTCGGCCTCCGGGGTCCACTCAAATGGGCCCTTCTTCTTCATCAGCTTGAACAAGGGTAGGGCGCGCTCTCCCAGCTTGGAGATGAAGCGTCCCAACGCAGTTACCTGACCAGCCAGCTTCTGCATTTCCTTGAGGGTCTGCGGTGGGCTCATGTCCTCAATGGCCTTGATCTTCTCTGGGTTCGCCTCGATCCCTCTGTGGGACACGAGGAACCCCAGCAGCTTACCAGAAGGGACACCGAACACGCACTTCTCCAGGTTAAGCTGCAAGTTCACCTGGCGTAGGCTCGCGAAGGTCTCCTCTAGGTCTTGGATCAAGGTCCTTGCCTCCCGGGACTTCACCACAATGTCGTCGACGTAGGCCTCCGTGTTTCTCCTGAGCTGCCGCCCTAAGGCGATGTGCATCAGCCGCTGAAAGGTCGCGCCAGCATTGCATAGTCCAAAGGGCATGCAGGTGTAGCAATACACCCCGCACGGGGTTAGGAAGGCTGTCTTCTCTACATCTTCTACCGCCATCTTGATCTGGTGATACCCTGAGAACGCATCCAGGAAGCACAGCAGGTCTCACTCGGCGATGGAGTCAACGATCTGGTCGATGCATGGAAGCGGGAACGGATCTTGGGGGCAGGCCTTGTTGAGGTTGGTGAAGTCGACGCACATTCCCTCCTTCCCGCCTTTGTTCGGCACTACGACAGGGTTCGCCAGCCATTCGGGGTACCGAACCTCGCGAATGGCACCCGCTGCCTCCAACTTGCGGGTCTCTTGGATGATGAAGGCATGCTTCTCCCTGGATTGCCGTCTCGCCCGCTGCTTCACGGGGCGCACATTGGGGCACACCCTTAAATGATGCTGAATCAGCTCTCTCGGGACCCCCACCAGCTAGTTGGGCTCCCATGCGAATATATCTTTGTTTGCGCACAAGAACTTCACCAACGCTTCCTCTTGGCTCGGGTCGAGGCCGGCACCTATGGTAAAGGTGGCTTCTGAGGACCCGTCCTCGTTGACCGGCACCTGCTTGGTTTCCTCCTTGTCTTGGGTGAACAGCTGCTTCTTCTTGGTTGGTGCGGCTCCCTTGGCCTCGGGGGTGCCCGCATCGGCGGGCTGCGCCGCCGCGGCGGTCTTGAGGGCGAGCTTGAGCGCCGCCAGTGCCTCCTTGGTGCCCCCCTTGACGGTGAGAACGCCCTTGCTCCCAGGCATCTTCATGAGGTTGTAGGCCGGATGAGTCGCTGTCATGAACTGGGCCAGAGCTGGGTACCCGAGGATGGCGTTGTACGGGAGGCCAATGCGGGCGATGTCGAAGTCGACAAGCTCGGTGCGGTAGTTGTCGCGCGTGCCGAAGGTGACGGGGAGGTGGATCTGCCCCAGGGAGCAGGCAGTGCCGCCACCAACTCCTGAGAAAGGCTTGCTGAGGCTGAGCCGCTCGAGCGGCACGTGAAGAAGGCTGAAGGCCTCCACGCAGAGCAAGTTGAGGCCGGCGCCGCTGTCGATGAGGGTCTTGGTAACAGCCACGTTGCAGATGGTGGGCGTGCAGAGCATCGGGAGCATGCCCGAGCCGGCGGTGGAGTCGGGGTGGTCTCCTGAGGCGAAGGTGAGGTCGGCTTCGGGTGCAGCCTAGCCCGGCGGAGCCCCCGAGCGCTTGGAGGCGGCTTCGATCTGGCGGAGGAATGGCTTGACATGGCGATCTGAAGGCGGCGCTTGAGAGCCGCCTAGAAGGGCCGCGACCGCGTGGTGCGCCGGTGCCGCGTAGTGCACAGTGAAGAGGTCGCGCAGTTCCTCC
Source organism: Aegilops tauschii subsp. strangulata (assembly GCF_002575655.3). Classification (NCBI taxonomy): domain Eukaryota; kingdom Viridiplantae; phylum Streptophyta; class Magnoliopsida; order Poales; family Poaceae; genus Aegilops; species Aegilops tauschii. The sequence goes on along the minus strand of NC_053037.3, from coordinate 382,320,746 downwards.
CAAGATGTCACCGTAGACCCGGGGAGGTTGAGCAGCCAGGCGCGCGGCGCGTCGGTGAGGGCCATGGGAAACCAATTGGCCATGACCTTGTCGTTGCCCCCCGGCCTCGAGGATGGCCTCCTCGTATGCCAGCAGGAATGCTGATGGGTCCGCCGCGCCGTCGTAGCGCGGCGGCATCTTCGGCTTGAACTTGGGTGGCCACCGCACCTGCCGCATGGGCGGGGGCCAGGGCTCGGAGCCCCCTGGACCCGTCGTCAGCGCCGGTCGTCGGAGTCGGTAGCGGGGCGCCTGCCATGAGGGCGAAGCGCGGTGGCGGCGGAGCGTAGATTGGCGGAGGGAAGGCTACGGCGCACCCCTACCTGGCGCGCCAAATGTTGGGTCACGGGTTCCGGCAAAACCCTTAAGGTTCGAACTCTGGGGTGCGCGCGAAGTTCTTTCCCTCCTACCGATCCACGCCATAGGTTTGCTAAGATCTCGCGGACGAACTCGGCGAACTCACAACACAAAAGACACAAGGTTTATACTGGTTCGGGCCACCGTTGTGGTGTAATACCCTACTCTAGTGTGGTGGTGGTGGATTGCCTCTTGGGCTGATGATGAACAGTACAAGGGGAAGAACAGCCTCCTGAGGTTGAGGTGTTCTTGTGCTTAGTGAACTTGTGGGTGTGAGGATGGAAGATGGAATCGATCCCCTACTACGGTGGCTAGTTCTACTTATATAGGCCCTGGTCCTCTTCCCAAATATTGAGAGGTAAGGGAGCCAACAATGGCCAATTTGAAAGGGGACAGCTAGTACAGCTTATCCTGACAAAAGCGGTCTTCGCCTGCAAAAGGCTCTGGTGGTGACGCCGCCTTGGGATCCATGGTGACCTTCGTCTTGCCGTCCTGCTAGTCTTGGTCTCGTTGCACTGATATGGAAACCTTTGCTTGATGCCTCGGTACTATGCGCCTGCGCTTGCTCCCTTAGCACCAAAGGGGAAACAAGGACACTGCGCGCACTGGCGCCCGCCTGGTGCCCGCCTGATCTTGATCGCCATGGCTCATGTCACGAGAACCTCGCGAGGTTTGCCCTACCTTGATCTCACCGCTCCTCGCGAGGCAACCTGGTGAGGCCGCTCCCGAGGAGGTCTTGTGTCGTCCGCCTCACGAGGCTTGGCCCCTCGTGAGGGTCTTGAATGCCTTGTTGATGAAGATGGGTCGTACAGGCCCGCTAGCACAGCCACGCCGCGGGCCGCAGGCAGGCAAGTCTGGGGACCCCCGTTCCCAGAACGCTGTCAAATTTGTCTACCATGACCAACAGATATTTTTTCTTATGGCTTCCCCCTTTAAGGGGTCCGACCATGTCAAGCCCCCAGACCACAAAAGGCCAAGTAATGGGGATTGTTTGTAGGGTGGTAGGCGGCATATGGCTTTGATTAGCGAAGAACTGGCATCCTACACAATGTTGGACGGGGTCTTGTGCATCTGCTAGGGCCGTAGGCCAAAAAAACCGGTAAGAAAGGCCTTACTTACGAGGGCCCGAGCTGCGGCATGATGGCCGCCAAGACCAGCATGGATTTCGGCCAAGAGTTGCGCCCCTCTTCTTCGGAGATACATCTATGAAGGACTCCGGTAGTACTTTTCTTGTAGAGCTCTCCTTCATGAACCTTGTAGGCTTTCGAGCGTCGAACGATGCATCGAGCCTCATTCTGGTCCTCAGGGAGCTCTCGCCTATTAAGGTAGGCCAGGAAGGGTTCGGTCCATGGGGCAATTACTGCCATGATTACATGGGCCGATGGTGTTATTTCGGTGGCTGAGCCCCCGATGATATCAGGATTGTGTTCGGGATCTGGGGGTATGATCGGATCCGGACTGGTGTTGCCACTCTCGTCCTGCCATACCACGGATGGCTTGAAGAGCCTCTCCACAAAGGTATTGGGTGGGACGGGGTCGCGCTTAGCGCCCATGCGAGCAAGGATCTCCGCTGCTTGATTACTCTCTCGGGCCACGTGATGAAACTCGATACCCTCAAACCGAGCTGATATATTAAGTACAGAGTTACGGTAAGCCGCCATCTTCGGATCTTTGGCATCGAATTCTCCGTTTATTTGGGATATTGCGAGGTTTGAATCCCCGCGCACCTCAAGGCATTGTATGCCCATAGAGACGGCCATCCGAAGACCATGCAATAGGGCCTCATATTCGGCTGCATTATTGGAGTCTGTATACATTATTTGGAGCACATAACGGACTGTGTCTCCTATGGGGGGCGTCAGGACGACACCGGCCCCAAGTCCGGCTAGCATTTTAGAGCCGTCGAAGTGCATCACCCAGTTGGAATATGTGTCGTACTCTTTAGGGAGTTCGGCCTCTGTCCATTCGGCGACGAAGTCAGCCAACACCTGAGATTTAATGGCTCGGTGTGGCTTATATGTTATTTCAAACGGTAAGAGCTCAACAGCCCATTTGGCAATCCGGCCGGTGGCGTCTCAGTTGTTTATGATATCATTAAGTGGTACTTCGGAAGCCACCATGATCGAGCACTCTTGAAAGTAGTGCCGCAGCTTCCGGGATGCCATGAAGACCGCATACGCTATCTTTTGATAGTGTGGGTATCAGGATTTGCATGGTGGGAGGACCGTCGATACATAGTATATTGGTTTTTGAAGTGGGCTTTTATGTCCCTCTTCCTCTCGTTCGACGACGAGCACCGCACTCACCACCTGGTGCGTTGCAGATATGTGTAGTAACATGGGTTCGCCGATGTTTGGCGCGGCCAGGATTGGGTTGTTTGCTAGCAGAGCTTTTATTTCTTCCAGTCCGGTTGTTGCTGCATCCGTCCACTCAAAGTGGTCGGTGCATCGGAGCAGGCGATACAATGGCAATGCCTTTTCTCCTAATCTGGAGATAAAACGGCTTAAAGCTGCCACGCACCCGGCTAGTTTTTGGACCTACTTGAGGTCTGTTGGTATAGCCAATTGTGACAGGGCTCGGATTTTGGCTGGGTTTGCTTCAATTCCTCTATTGGAAACCATGAACCCAAGCAGTTTTCCGGCGGGGACGCCGAAAACACACTTTTCTGGATTGAGCTGTATGTCATATGTTCGGAGGTTGTCGAATGTGAGGCGCAGATCGTCCACCAATGACTCGACGTGCTTAGTTTTGATGACTACGTCATCTACATATGCTTTAACCGTCTTGCCGATTTGCTTTTCCAGGCATGTTTGAATCATGCGTTGGTAAGTGGCGCCGGCGTGTTTGAGCCCGAAGGCATAGTGTTGAAGCAGAAGGGGTCGTGTGGGGTAATGAATGTTGTTGCCGCTTGTTCGGATTCCTTCATCTTGATTTGATGGTATCCGGAGTATGCATCAAGGAAACATAGTGAATCGTGTCTTGCGGTTGCATCAATGATCTGGTCAATACGAGGAAGGGGGAAGGGATCCTTAGGGCAGGCTTTATTGAGGTCTTTGAAATCGACACACAGGCGCCAGGATTTATCCTTCTTTGGTACCATCACCAGGTTTTATAGCCAGTCCGGATGTTTAATTTCTCTGATAAACCCGGCTTCAAGTAGCTTGGCTAGCTCCTCCCCCATAGCTTGTCGTTTGGGTTCGGAAAAGCGCCGCAGCGTTTGCTTGACTGGTTTGTATCGCTTCAATATATTGAGACTGTGTTCGGCCAGCCTGTGTGGGATTCCTGGCATATCCGAAGGGTGCCAGGCGAAGATGTCCCAATTCTCGCGCAGGAACGTGCGCAATGCGGCATCGACCGTCGGATCCAGCTGTGCCTCGATGGAAGCTGTCTTCTTCGGGTCCGTCGAGTGAACTTGAAATTAGACTATCTCGTCTGCTGGCTTGAAGGAAGTGGATTTAGTCCTTTTGCAAGAATTACGTCATCCCTATCCACTGTCAAGCGCAGAGCAGTGAGCTCCTCGGCCGCCAGGGCTTCGGATAGTGCCTCGAGGGCCAAGGATGCGGTTTTGTTTTTGGCGCGGAGTGCTATGTCCGGATCACTGGCAATAGTGATAACACCGTTGGGCCCGAGCATTTTGAGCTTCATGTACCGTAATGAGGTATGGCTTGAAAGCGTGTGAATGCGTCTCGCCCTAACAGGGCATGATATCCGCTGTTGAAAGGGGCCACCTGGAAGATTATCTCTTCGGACCTATAGTTCTCTGACGTGCCGAATACCACGTCGAGTTTAATTTTCCCCGCGCATCTTGCTTCCCGACTGGGGATAATTCCTCGATAAGTTGTATTGCTATGCTCGATGCGACTCCTGTCCGTTTGCATTTTATTGAGCATGTCCTTGTAAATGAGGTTTAGTCCGCTGCCGCCGTCCATGAGCACCTTAGTGAGGCGAAAGCCGTCTACAATTGGGTTTAGAACCAAAGCGGCCGGTGCTCGGACTGATCGGGCCCTTGGCTCGTCATCGGCGTTGAAGGTTATCGCCATATCGTTCCAAGGATTTATTGCGGCTACATGATTGACTTCGGCGAGGTCGCGGAGCGCCCTTTTGTGCCGGTTGTTTGAACAAAAGGTCTCGAAGACCATAAACACATTGAGGTCATTATCCTCGGGGGAATGCCTCACCGGGGTAGTGTTGGTGAGAATAGCCTCACCGCTTTTGGCTACCTGCCGGAGTATCCAACATGCCCGAAGGCTATGAGTTGGTTCGGAATTTGGAGTCATGTGTATCTGACAGGGCTTGTCGAGCCATTCATCAAAGACAGTTCTGTGTCCCGGTAAGGGCTTAGTATTCCTTTCCGCAAAGTAATGATCAGGTGCCCCGTAAGGGTGCATCCTTTTTGCCCGACCGATGGGTGGCTTAAGGGACGGTGGTTCCCACCGAGCTGCCTGGGCTTTCCAGGCGCTTTCCATTGCGCAATACTTCTGTACTATGTGTGACAGGTCTGCAAAGTGCAGTATGAGGTGCCGATTGAGGGCATTAAGGATCCCCACGTCCGTACAGTTGCGGCAAAAGGTTGATACCGCATCGTCGTTGCAACAGTCCTTGATCTTGTTTTTAACAAGTAGGAATCTAGCCCAAAAGTGATGGACTGTTTCCTGGGGTTGCTGTCGTATATGCATTAAATCGGATATGTCCGGGGGACCGGAATTGCTAGGAGAATGTTGATTGTGGTGGGTGGGTGGGCTTAAATCCGAACCCTGACCCACTGTGGAGTCCGGATTTTGAAAAAAATCTGAGGTCATTGGCCCAGGATCCGGAGTGTCCTGGGGGTTTTTAGACTCAGCACCTAAATCTATGTTCGGAGGACAGATGACCTCATCTTGACGATGAGTGTCTGGCTCGTACGGCTCGGAGATCCGGACATAGTTTGTTTTCAGCATAGGAGGAGTAGTATCCTCAACTTGTTCTTCCACGACAGTCACTAGGTGGGTGACAGGTGGAGACCTGATTTCCCTCTGATCGGGTTTAAGCCCAATCAGATCATAATCTGTTGCGACCCCCAGGGTGGCGATGCGATCTGGTAGTTCGTTTAAAGACGAGACATCCGTCGGATCCATCTTATTAACACTTTCGGGTTTGATGCGGAGGTGATTTTTGGCAATCCGAGGGACCGCCTTGTGCTTAATGGTCGGGCGGCCGCCTATGGTAAATCGCCGATCTGGAGGATCTGCCCAGGAACTAGGGCCCTTCCAGAGGCGATTTTGTTGCTGAAGACGAGGCGAGCCATCGATCCTTCCGTCGACAACATAGAGGAACTCTCAATGAAAGCACCAATGTTGGTGTCAAAACCGGCAGATCTCGGGTATGGGGTCCCGAACTATGCGTCTTAGGATTGAAGGTAACAGGAGACATGGACACGATGTTTACCCAGGTTCGGGCCCTCTTAATGGAGGTAATACCCTACTTCTTGCTTGATTGACTTTGATGAGTATAGGGGTTACAAGAGTTGATCTACCTTGAGATCGTAATAGCTAAACCCTAGATGTCTCGCCTGATTGATTATGATTGCCTCTACGGACTACCCCCTCCGATTTATATAGACACCGGAGGGGGCTAGGGTTGTACAAGGTCGGTTTACAGGGGAAGAAAACTATACACCCGAATGTCAAGCTTGCCATCCACGCAAAGGAGAGTCCCACCCGGACACGAGGGAAGGTCCTCAATCTTGTGTCTTCACGGCCCATCAGTCCGGCCCACATCACATAGCCCGGACGCCCGAGGACCCCCTAGTCCAGGACTCCCTCAACGGTGATGATGAAGTTACCGGTGCAGGGCTTCGCCTAAGCACTACGACGATATGACCAAGGTGTGTTTCTGTAGAGGGGGGCACCGCACACGGCTAAAAGATCAACTTGTGTGTTCTAGGGTGCCCCCCTCCCCATGTATATAAAGGAGGGAGGGAGGAGGCCGGCCGGCCCTAGGGGGCGCGCCCAAGGAGGAGAGTCCTACTAGGACTCCAAGTCCTAGTAGGATTCCACCAAGAGGGAGAGAGGGGGAAGGAAGGAGAGGGAGAGGGAGTAGGAAAGGGGGGCGCCGCCCCCTTCCCTTGTCCAATTCGGACTCCAAGGGGAGGGGGCACAGCCTGCCCTGGCTTCCCTCCTCTCTCTCCAATAGGGCCCATGGTGGCCCATTAGTTCCCCCGGGGGGTTCCGGTAACCCCTCCGGCACTCCGGTTTTACCCAAAACTATCAGGAACACTTCCGGTGTCCAAATAACATGGTCCAATATATCAATCTTTATGTCTCGACCATTTCGAGACTCCTCGCCATGTCCGTGATCTCATCCGGGACTCCGAACAACCTTCGGTCATCAAATCACATAAACTCATAATACAAATCGTCATCGAACTTTAAGTGTGCTGACCCTACGGGTTCGAGAACTATGTAGACATGACCGAGACACATCTCCGGTCAATAAATAATAGCGGAACCTGGATGCTCATATTGGCTCCTACATATTCTACGAAGATCTTTATCGGTCAAATCGCATAACAACATACGTTGTTCCCTTTGTCATCAGTATGTTACTTGCCCGAGATTCAATCGTTGGTATCACCATACCTAGTTCAATCTCGTTACCGGCAAGTCTCTTTACTCGTTCCGTAATGCATCATCCCACAACTAACTCATTAGTCACATTGCTTGCAAGGCTTATAGTGATGTGTATTACCGAGAGGGCCCAGAGATACCTCTCCGACAATCGGAGTGACAAATCCTAATCTCGATCTATACCAACTCAACAAACACCATCGGAGACACCTGTAGAGCATCTTTATAATCACCCAATTACGTTGTGACGTTTGATAGCACACTAAGTATTCCTCCGGTATTCGGGAGTTGCATAATCTCATAGTCATAGGAACATGTATAAGTCATGAAGAAAGCAATAGCAATAAACTAAACGATCATAGTGCTAAGCTAACGGATGGGTCTTGTCCATCACATCATTCTCTAATGATGTGATCCCGTTCATCAAATGACAACACATGTCTATGGCTAGGAAACTTAACCATCTTTGATTAACGAGCTAGTCTAGTAGAGGCATACTAGGGACACTCTGTTTGTCTATGCATTCACACATGTACTAAGTTTCCAGTTAATACAATTCTAGCATGAATAATAAACATTTATCATGATATAAGGAAATATAAATAACAACTTTATTATTGCCTCTAAGGGCATATTTCCTTCAAAAGATATAAGTGAAATGCAATGAGCATTCTATAAATCAACCATGGACTATCTCATACCAGCATGGTGCATGAAAGAAAAGTGAAAACTAAATGCAGAAGACGCTCCAAGATTTGCACATATCACATGAATGAAACGAAGATGAAAACATACCGATACTTGTTGAAGAAAGATGGGATGCCTTCCGGGTCATCCCCAAGCTTAGACGCTTGAGTCTCCTTGAATATTTACTTGGGGTTCCTTGGTCATCCCCAAGCTTGAGCTCTTGCCTCTCCTCCTTCTCCTCATATTGAGACCTCCTCGATCTTTGATCACTTCATCCACACAAAACTCAACAGAAAGCTTGGTAAGATCCATTAGTGTAATAAAGAAAATCACTACTCTAAGTATTGTTGCAAACCAATTCATATTTTGTTTTTTGCATTGTAGCTACTATATTATAACTTTTCCATGGCTTATACCATCGATAAAAATCGGTAGTTTCATCAAAACAAGCAAAACAATGCATCAAAAACAAAATTTGCCTTAAACAGGACAGTCTGTAGCAATCTGAACATCTACCATACTTATGGTACTCCAAAAATTCTGAAAAATTAGGACAAAATAAACAATTTTTATAGAAAGACTGTGCAAAAAGTTTCAGAAACTTTCGATGTTCCAGTAAAAAATGTAAAATCACGCACTACAGCCAAAGTTTCTGTTTTTGCACCGCACATACCAACAAGCAATCTACTCATCCTAAAGGCAAATCTTGGCACAATAATTTTATAATACAAAGGATTTGTAAAAGGGGATAATTATTTTTGTTGAAAAGTTTCTGTAATCGAGATTCACACAATCTCCATGGGCATGAACAAAGTTCAAGGACGTCCCCACTTCAACGGTGTTCGTCTTTCTCACTTTCACTTTTCTTTTTGTGAAGTTTTAAGTTCCCCTCTATATTTTTTGTTTTTAAACTTTATAAAAGCACTCAACATAATAAAATGACTCTCTAAAACTTCCGGGTTGTCTCCCTGGCAGCGATTTCTTTAAAGCCATTAAGCTAGGCATAAAGTGCTCAAGTAATGGATCCACCCGGATCCCAAGGTATATCAAAGCCAATTTTAATTAACAATGATTTGGCATTTAGTAGTGAGCACAAAGCAACATATATCATGCAATGACGAAGTCTAACTCTCTTCCTATGCTTCAGCATGTCATAAAAGAACAATTCATGCACATCAAGTAAAGGCCAATGCATACTATAAGCAATTTCTTGCAATTCTATCGTGTTGGAAACATAGAGAGGAGGAGATGTAGTTCCTCTCTCATAATAATTGCAAGTAGGAGCAGCAAGCACATGCATATTATATTCATCAAAATCATTATGTGCAACGGTAAAAGGCAACCCATCAATGTAATCCTTAATAAGAGCAAACTTCTCCAATATAGTGTAGTTGGGAGAATTCAAAAAGATAATTGGACTATCATGTGCTGGTGCAATAGCAACAATTTCATTCTTAACATAAGGAACTATAGCAAGTTCATCTCCATAAGAATAATTCAAATTGGCATCATGTCCACAAGCATAGCAATCATCAAGTTCATCAAAAAGGGATATTTCAAATGAATCAATGGGATCATAGCAATTATCATAGAATTCATCCTTCGGTAAGCATGAAGGGAAATTAAACAATTAATGTATGAGTTGAAGAGTTACTCTCATTAGAAGGGGCACGGGTAGCTAATCCGCTCTTCCTCCTTTTGTTCTTCGCTCTCCTCATCATCTTTTTCATCCAATGAGCTCACAGTTTCATCAATTCCTTCTTCCATAGACTCCTACAAAATATTAGTCTCTTCTTGGACAGCGGAGACTTTCTCAATAAATGCATCAATATCGGAATTGTATTTATAATTCTCATAACAATATTTAAGTATAGCAAAAAATTTGGGCCTATAAACATCATCATCAAAAGCTTTATACTTTTCAAACAAAGATTCAATTTCATAAGCACCTTTAAAATCAATGGATTCTTCTATTCTTTCCACATCATGGTAATCATGTCTACCATTAGCATAAGAAGCTAAGGTTTCATTATCATTAAATTTGCATGAAAAGGGAAGGTGTGGAGCATTCATCCTAGATCAACAAGTAAAATCATATCTCTGGCATAAATTCCAAGCATACCAATGCAACATATCAATTTGATCCCATAACAATTTCCCTTTTTGTGTCAAGCGATAATCCCTATAGTATTCACGTCGATCTAATGCTACTCCCATTATCAAGTTGAATGGGGTTTTCTCAGGATTATCAAAGTAGTGTTTGATATTTTTCACATAACGAGCATCGAGGGTTTTAGGAGGTTCCCCATCTCCATGAGTAGCAAGTACAACTAATTTTTTTGGTGTTTCGTGTTCCATATCCATAACTAAAGATAGAGAACAACTTAGAACAGGAAATAAAACTATTTACTGATAAAGCAAACAAGCACACATGAGAATATTCACCCCACGCTATTTCTCCCCGGCAACGGCGCCAGAAAAAGGTCTTGATAACCCACAAGTATAGGGGATCGTTTGTAGCCTTCTTCGATAAATAAGAGTGTCGAACCCAACGAGGAGCTAAAGTAGAACAAATATTCCCTCAAGTTCTATCGATCACCGATACAACTCTACGCACACTTGACGTTTGCTTTACCTAGAACAAGTACGAAACTATTTTGCATGAATAAAACTACGAGTACTTTGCGAGAATAAAACTACGAATAAATTGCAAGGTAATAAAAGTGGATAGCTTTTGTCAACAAGAAAGTCATTTGTCCCTAGGCAATCGATAACAAGTACGAGTAATCATTCTTGTAATTTTATATGAGGGAGAGGCATGAGCTAACATGCTTTCTCTACTTGGATCATATACACTTATGATTGGAACTCTAGCAAGCATCCACAACTACTAAAGATCATTAAGGTCATGAAACCCAACCATAGCATTAAGTATCAAGCCCTCTTTACTCCCATACGCCATAACCCACTTACTCGGGTTTAAGCTTCTGTCACTCTCGTAACCCACCATAAGCGAACCATGAACATATTGCAACACCCTACAGTGGGGACCCCTCACGTTTGTGTGAGACGGGGGGCACCGTAGGACCATAAATAAAATATACAATCATACCAACCAAGATCACGATTAACCCACAGGACAAAATAGATCTACTCAAACATCATAGGATAGCCAAATATCATTGGAAAATAATATATGGAGTTGAGCACCATGTTGAAGTAGAGATTATAGCGGGGAGAAGGGGTGTTACACCACTGCATAGAGGGGGAGAAAGTTGGTGTTGACGGTAGCAAGATTGTTGGTGTAGATCGCCGTCACGATCCTGTCCCCGGCGGCACTCCGGTGCCACCGGGAGAGAGGGGGAGAGAGCCCCCCTCCTTTTTCTTATTCCTTGGCCTCCCCCCTAGACGGGAGGAGAGTTCCCCCTCTAGTCCATGGCCTCCATGGCGGTGGAGGGGCGGGAGCCCCTCCGAGATTGGATCTCCCTCTCTGTTCTTTTCTGTTTCGCGTTCCCCAGATCTGATCCTTCACCGTTTCTTTAATTCCCAGAGATCCGTAACTCCGATTGCGCTGAAACTTTTACACAATTTTTTCCATAAATTATTTCTTGTGCCAGAAGAAGGGCCCCAACCGACCTTTGAGGAGAGCACAAGATACCTGGGCGCGTCAGGGGGTGCCCGACGCGCGCTGGTGGGTTGTGGTCACTGTGGGCCCCCGTTTGCGTCGATTCCACCTCCCAAAAATCATAAATATTCCAAAATAATTCTTTGTAAATTTTTATCGCGTTTGGGCTTCGTTTGATATGGATTTTCTGCGAAACAAAAAATATGCAACAAACAGGAACTGGCACTGGGCACTGGATCAATAGGTTAGTCCAATAAATCATATAAAAAGTTGCCAAAAATATGTGAAAATTGTACAATATTGTTATGAAACAATCAAAAATTATAGATACGACGGAGACATATCACTCCCCACCGTGAGTGAGTAATTCCTTTGTAGGCTCGCTGGTCGGTGAGGGAGTTGGATGAGATTCATCATGTAATCGAGTTAGTTTTGTTGGGGCTTGATCCCTGATATCCATTATGTTCTGAGATTGATGTTGCTATGACTTTGCCATGCTTAATGCTTGTCACTTTGGGCCCGGGTGCCATGATTTCAAATATGAACCGTTTATGTTATCATCATTATATCTATGTTCTAGATCCAATCTTGCAAGTTATAATCACCTATTACGCGTTATGATCCACAAACCCCGGAGTGACAATAGTCGGGATACTTTCCGGTGATTACCGTAATTTGAGGAGTTCATGTATTCACTGTGTGATAATGCTTTATTCCGGTTCTCTATTAAAAGGAGGCCTTAATATCCACCCCGCTGCCACAGGAGGGTAGGACAAAATATGTCATGCAAGTTCTTTCCATAAGCACGTATGACTACTTACGGAATACATGCCTACATTATATTTATGAACTAGAGCTAGTTTTGTGTCGCCCTAGGTTATGACTGTTAGATGATGAATATCATCCAATGAATTCACCGATCCAATGCCTACGAGTCTTTTACATATTGTTCTTGCTAAGTTACTATTGCTATTGCTACTATTCACTTGCTACAAAATCATTGCTATCACTGTTACCATTACTAATACTGTTGCTAGTACCATTAAAATTATCATATTATCGTGCTACTAATCATATTGTTGCAGATAATTAATCTTCACGTGTGGTTGAATTGACAACTCAGATGCTAAAATTTGAAAATATTCTTTTGCTCTCCTTGTGTCAAATCTATAAATTTGGGTTAAATACTCTACCATCAAAAACTGTTGCGATCCCCTATACTTGTGGGTTATCACCAAGATGTTTTGTGTCCCTTGTAATGCTACCAGCCAAGTGACAGAGCATCGGCGGGACAATTCCGGGCCTTGGCGCCCCTTCCTTTTTTGGAAAAGGAGGATAGACCCCGGCCTTTGCATCTGGACGATGAATGCGGCCATCTTATTAATTATTCACAGAAACCATACAAAGTAATACAACAGTGAGTCTGAAGCCACCATCTAGGCAACGCCTGTTTCTACTCCTATCCCATTGATGAAGGTGTGCCGAATATCTGGGCCTAATACCAAATGGACATCGCACCAAACCCTAACATCTAAAGCCGGATGCCCCAGCCCAGCCACATACCAAGACAAGGTCCCATACCGGACCGACACACTCTCAGAGGCTACCGCCGCCATCTTCCACCGGTCCATCTCCAGAGTAGCAACCGACCCATCGACCTTGCCTGGCCTGCCATCGACGCCACCACGACTCCACCATCTTGCACGAATCTGTCCACACGCGCCCGTCACCGAACCTCCGCAGCACCATGCCACCGGGATCCGCCGTCGGCCTTGCGGTGGATGAGACACCGCTCTTCCGCTTGTCCCGTCCAACTAGCACTTGCTCCAAAACGATGCCCTCAGGAGGGACAACGGCATCAAAGGTACCATTATCGTCCGATCCGGTAGATCCAAATCTAGGGTTTCCCCCGGAGCATCATGAGTGGGGTGCCACAACCTGCAACAATGATGCCTCGAGAAGCGAACGACGTTTTAGAAGCCGCCATCGTCCGTCATGACCGACGTCGGCGCGATTTTCACCGGAAGTCGCGCCCCCCAACCTCACAGCTGGCTGGAACCGAACGGAGCCTCGCCGTGGAGACGAGGGCCGCCGTCGGCATGCCGGCAGGGAAATTTTACAAAATATGTTTATTTTTCTGCTAATCACTCTACTAATTTTCCGCCACGATGCCAAATTGGCAAACGATGCATTCGTGACGTGTAATGCGGCGACGCCCGTGGCGAACAATGCTTATCCGAAGGAGACGACGATGTCCACTTGTTATTGCGTGGCCGCACCGCAAATAGGTCCCGATCGAAGTAGCGAATGAAAACGAAGGGCGAATGCAAACACCAAGGCCGCACTCGAGTGTGGAGATACGGCGTGAGCTCGCTGCATTGCCCGGTGCCTCAAGCGAGAGGTCGCGTGGAAGCCTGGGTCGAACACAATCCGGCTGGGAACAGGAAAATGATCAGCTCGAACCGGCTAACCGTCCGACAATCCTGTTGAACACATCCAATTCGCGTAATGTACTCCGGACGTGACGCGGGGTTACTGCAGACGCATTTGTTTTGCGTGCATGGACACCCATGCCGTGGCATCCATCCAGTCCCAAAATTTGGTGGACAGCGATGTACTCCCGACAGCCCAACGAGTAAGCAAAGCTACTACTCACAAGCGACTGGGTCCGGAGAGTAGTAAACAAGTTGCTACTCTGCTCAATGTAGATGTAGGTGACCAGTGGACACGAAGGAAATGTTGTCTAGTGTTGTTATGGCCACATCCACAGCTGAGGATCCAGATTTTTCAAGTGAAATTTACGTACGTACTAGTACCTCACGCTGCTAATGAGAGTGGATTTATTTGCTCTCGGTCCGAATTTTTCAAAAATTCAAAAACCAACTCTGTAAGTTTCAAAAACATCTGAAAATAAATACGCTAGTACTTATAGTTGTATACTAGATGTATGTGAATTTTCATCACGTAATATGTTTTTTAGCTATAAAAAACAAAATCAGGTACTTTTATAGTGAAATAGTGCATGAGCTAAAAATACGTGATTTTGTCATTTTTGTGTAGCTTCCATATAAAAATATTTCACCATGAAATTTTACAGAAAAGTAGTATACATCCATATGTATGTGTGCATTTTATTCACATTTTTTTTAAAATATGTATTTTTCAGAATTTTTGTACTTTTCAAATTAAGGGCTAAATGGAGGTCGAGCTCCATTAGCATATTCTTTTTTTTTGAGCATGAACGGCAGGTGCTCTGCCTTTGCATTATAGAAGAGGGAAAATGGTCCAGTTAATAGGGAAACCGGACCCGAAAACCATACAACGTGCGGTTAATATGGGAAACCGGCAAAAAACCACACCCAACATAAATCCTACTCACACTCATGTCATACCCTACTCACACTCTTTCAAAGGAAAGAGAGCATTTAGTCACCACAGACGCCTCTGTAGTTGACAAAAACGTCTCCTCCCGCTGAACGAGCTTCGCCGGAAACCTAATATAATTCCAGCACCAGCGCTAAATCTAAGACTTAAATCCTGATGGGCTGATTCCACCCAAAAGAATTAGCCATCTATATATGCGGCAATTTGAACATGGAGACTTCAAAAAATTAAGAGAGACCGTATGCATGCGGGTAGCTTTGAATGGCGGCCTTCCATATCTATGTCCGCGGACGGATGGGCAAGAAAGCTCGCGGCTCATCATTGAAGATGCCCTAAACTAGCTTAGGCTCTCAGTTCGCCGAGAGCATCTGTGTTAACGGAAACAGATCCAACCGAAATCCGGCGCAGCGAGTCCCAGGAAGCTTTGACCCGCGGCCAGCACGGCGCGCACAAAGCACAAGCGCAAGCGCCCAAGCGCGTCGCGTCGCACACCTCTGCAGCGGCCAAACAATGCCAATCGCGGCAGGTGCCGCCCGGACTACGCACAGGCACAGCACAGCCACCACCCTGAACAAAAACTAACACTAAACTAAACTAACCTTAGCTATTCAGCTGCCTCCCCCACGCAAAGAGGGCAAGATAAATACGCACTCCAAAGCGGCACACACACAAACACAAACACATACACGCAGCCCGAAACGCTAGCGCAAACGAAAGCACCACCACGACCGCCGCGGCAACTCGGCGGCTTGCTTGCTTAGCTGCGAGGAGCCGGGAGGCGCGCGCGCGCATTGGCGCATACGGCCGCCGGCGGGCCAGCCACATACACATCGCCGGGCGTCGCGTTGGTGGCCTAGCAAAGCCGCGAAACCCAAGAATCGGCCGCGCCGTCGGCAATGGCGGGTCGCCGCCTGGCGCTGCTGCTCGTCGCGGTGGCCGCCGCGTTCCTGGCAGGCGCGAGCGGCCGCCGCGCGAGCGACTCGGCGCGGTTCCCCCTGCTCCGCCTCGCCGCGCCGGCGTCCCTCGCCGACCTGGCGCGCAGCGACCGGCAGCGGATGGCGTTCATCGCCTCGCACGGGCGGCGGCGCACGCGCGAGACCGCGGCGGGCTCGTCTGCCTCTTCGGCTGCCGCGGCCTTCGCGATGCCGCTCACCTCCGGCGCGTACACGGGCATCGGGCAGTACTTCGTGCGCTTCCGCGTGGGCACCCCGGCGCAGCCGTTCCTGCTGGTGGCCGACACCGGCAGCGACCTGACCTGGGTCAAGTGCCGCCGCCCCGCCTCCGCCTCCGCCCCGGCCAACTCCTCGCTCTCGCCGGCCGACTCGGGGTCGGGGCGCGCGTTCCGTCCCGAGGATTCCAGGACATGGGCGCCCATCTCGTGCGCGTCGGACACCTGCACCAAGTCGCTCCCCTTCTCCCTCGCCACCTGCCCCACGCCCGGCAGCCCCTGCGCCTACGACTACCGGTCAGCATTCCCTCACTCGCCATTCGCATTCGCATTCGCATTCGCATCGCTCTCCCCTCTACCGTACTAACCAGCCTTCATACAAACGCCAGCCCGCGCTTTACTGCTACGACTAGTACCACCACTCCTACTTAGCTGTGCGTAATCGCGATGGATTTGAATCAAATCGATCTGCGGGTGGGGCGTCGTTAATTGGCCCTGGCATTGATGAGGAGGCGCGAGCAGCAGCAGAGGCGGCAGGAGGAGGCAGGAGGAGGCCATTAGTGGTTGGTTGGTGGGCGAGTCGGATCTCGCGCAGTTGCAATTTGCAAATGGCAATGGGGCCGCAGCGTTTAATCAATGCGGCGCCATTGATGCCCTCCCTGCTCCGGGCAGCTCCGGCCTGCCTCGCCTTACTGGTACTGGTACTGGCAGTCCCACTTGTACTACGAGACCGTAGCACTGCACGGCATTCATTGGCTCGGCCATGTAGGTCGACGATGCCCCTTCTCGTATGTACTCCTACCCCCTTCGATGGAGATGGGAGTCCTCATGCTGATTGAGCTCTCTGAAATCTCCGATCGATTTGCCGCTTGCTTCGTCAAAGTCATCGATAGATTGGAGCATATTTATGGCGTCTACTTGTAGAGGCGTGGGCTTGCCATGCCTTCGTGGAGCTGTCGCGGACAAACACGCGCACAGGCGGACATGGCGCGCCATCGTCACTCGGCTCACCAAGGCGATGGACCAAAACGAACACACCGGAAAGAAGAAGAACGCATGGATGCTGCCTCATGTCCCGAACTATGCCCGCTCACGAAAGCGATGAGATGAGATGGATCACATGCGCGCATATGCATCGGATTCGGATCCTGCAGCGCCGCCCAGAAAGGGGTCGCGCGCGCAGGATATCTATCTGCTCGTAGTTTTTGCTGCATGTGCACGCTGCCGGGTGTTCATATCTAGGCCGGGCATTTGTTTTCTTGTTTCATTAACAATGGGCAGAGAAAGGGGAACGGCGGTCGCGGCGGTAGCAGCTGCAGTATAGTATACTCGACTTTGCTTGGCTTGGCTTGAGATCGTCATGTGCACGGTGGATTGGGCTGTACTCCATCAGTGCCTGCCTGCGTGTCAGGACATTGCACATATTCCGTAGGAAAGGAGCCACCGAAAGATAAATCAAAAGATGGTACTGTAAATCTGTAATACGTACTACATGCACCGATCTGAGATGAGATGTTTCTCCGTGCGCCGTTAGTGACAGTCCCAAGCAGGTGCCGTAACAAACGGTATTCGGCTTCTTGATTCCGCAACAAATGAGTGTACCTGCGTAACGTACGACGTAATGCAAGGACAAGAATAGGCCATGGAGTTCGTGAGGAGTAGTGTCCCGCCTCGCTAATGGCCGAAAGAGCAGCTGGCGAGCACGCACTCCCGTGGTGTCATAGCATCTCACACGTACATTTAGATTTGGGGTTACGCGTGTCGACGGCGAACATGCATGCAGCTTGTAGACTGTTCTTGTACTACTGGTAATCGATCACGTTGTGCTGCCTGCCTGTTTTTTTTGTACTAAAAGGAAGAGGAGAAATGGAGTGCCCACCCCTTCTCTTTCTGAAACATGCCGGTTCGTCTCAGTTTGCTCGCCACTTTTCCTCCCTGACTACTCTTCCCCTATTATGTCTAATGTCAAAGGTTAGTGAGTATAGTACAGTATCATCTCCTGTTTATGCAGAGAAAACCAGGTTCTGCTATCGACTGTCAAAAGTCAAACACCGATGAATGTATACGCAATTTCACGGGTGATAGTATACACAGTTTCTCTGGGGGACTTTGACCATACCTGGGCCACCTTCTCCTTGGTCAAAACTGGTTTTGGCTGGAGTAAAACAATTCATCCTCCAGCTCAAATGCACATACTCCGGCTGCTAACCAATCAGGTTCAGGTCGGCATGCATTCGCCAAAAAACACTGATGAACGTAGGACATATCTGCACTGCCGCGTGAGGTCCACTTGTTGGCAGCATCCTTCGCGATAACAGTTCATGGAAAGGCATTACCCTTTCCACCGGTTTAATCATTGTGCTCCGAAGGATTTGCATTTGCTCACAAGCCAGTCCTTGAATCGCGCCATGTGCCATGCACGATTTACGTAACTAACCGTGGCGCATTCTACGGCCGCATGCAATGCAGGTACAAGGACGGGTCGGCGGCGCGCGGCACGGTGGGCACGGAGTCGGCGACCATCGCGCTGTCCGGGCGGGAGGAGCGCAAGGCCAAGCTCAAGGGCCTCGTGCTCGGCTGCACCAGCTCCTACACCGGCCCCAGCTTCGAGGCCTCCGACGGCGTGCTCAGCCTCGGCTACAGCGGCATCTCCTTCGCCTCCCACGCCGCCTCCCGCTTCGGCGGCCGCTTCTCCTACTGCCTCGTCGACCACCTCTCCCCGCGCAACGCCACCAGCTACCTCACCTTCGGCCCCAACCCCGCCGTCTCCTCCTCCCACGCCTCCCCCTCCTCCTGCAACGCCGCCGCCGCTCCCCGCGCGCGCACGACGCCGCTGCTGCTCGACCGCCGTATGCGCCCCTTCTACGACGTCAGCCTCAAGGCCATCTCCGTCGCCGGGGAGTTCCTCAAGATACCGCGCGCCGTCTGGGACGTCGAGGCGGGGGGCGGCGTCATCCTCGACTCCGGCACCAGCCTCACGGTGCTGGCCAAGCCGGCCTACCGCGCCGTCGTGGCCGCGCTCAGCAAGGAGCTCGCCGGGCTGCCGCGGGTCACCATGGACCCGTTCGAGTACTGCTACAACTGGACGTCGCCGTCGGGCGAGGACGCCGACGTCGCTGTGCCGAAGATGGCCGTGCACTTCGCCGGGGCGGCGCGGCTGGAGCCCCCAGGGAAGAGCTACGTGATCGACGCGGCGCCCGGCGTCAAGTGCATCGGCCTGCAGGAAGGCCCTTGGCCCGGGATCTCCGTCATCGGTAACATCTTGCAGCAGGAGCACCTGTGGGAGTTCGATATCAAAAACCGACGGCTAAGATTCCAGAGGTCGCGGTGCACGCACTGATCCTGATCGTCCGTTCCACATCCAACCACGTCTTGTGTTTTTTCTCCTTGTGGTGGTGGCCTCGCTGATTATTTGTATTTGTTTTTGTCCCGTCTTCAGATCTATACTAATGCAATGAGAAATGTGCCTCGCAAAAATGAGTAAGCTGTAATAAGTTTTCTGCTTCTCTTTTTTTTTCTTTACCACATTTGGTATCTTCATTTCAGTGAATACATATACTACCGTTTAGGGCTGGTTCGTTTATTTGTTCCACAATTGTGCATATGTTATACCACCGGACAATGTTTTGAGTTATCATTTGGCATGAATGATGAGCTATATAAAAAAATAAAAAATATTTTGAGTTATCATTTGGCATGAATGATGAGCTATATAAAAAAATAAAAAATATTTTGAGTTATCATTTGGCATGAATGATGAGCTATATCAATAATTGTTTCTAGTTTTGTGGCTATTTTTTCGCACAACAAATTAGTATGAAAGAGAAACAAATACAATGCAACACGATTCGACAATCGAAAATCGGGCCTAAGCCACAACGGAATGATGATTTGTCTTTCATGAGTTCATTATCGGTTGACTGGGCAAAATCTCGAGATATGTTAGTGTGGGCGGATTGATTTTTCACATGCTTGCGCTGGTAAATCTCTCCCTTGCTTTTATTTGTATATTCATAGTTCCTTGGAATGTTTCGGTTATTTAGCTATTTGCAAACGCCTCAGTTCGATCGGGGTGAACGCCGCCAATTCAAACAACTAGACAATCACATGGGAGGTGGGCATCGAGATGATTACAGACCATGCTACAGAAATAGGAAGAAGAAAAAACACTACATTCAAATGTCTGGTTGACTCAACCAAGACAAAGGAGATCTTCGCATGGCTTGGTTCCTTGGCGAGACAGACACGGCATGCTACAAGGCACAGTTCCTTGGCCGGACTGACTCCGCCATGATCCTGACCATTTGGAGGATACGGGCACTCCTAAATGCAAGCTCTTCGCATGGCTTGCAATCAACACTAGGATTTGAAGGGATAACCCTTCAGCGTCGTAGGTGGCCAGATTGTAACCCGTGCCCCGTATGCAAGAAGGTCCAAGAGTCGGTGGCCCACCTCCTTTTTCAATGTTGGTACACTATTAGAGTTTGGTGCATGGTCAAAGATTGGCTTGGACTTCACGATGTGCATTCTTCCGATTGGGTGAAGCGACTTCCGTTAAAGAGTGGTGGACCTACAACGCTACCAAG
Organism: Aegilops tauschii subsp. strangulata; assembly: GCF_002575655.3. Classification (NCBI taxonomy): domain Eukaryota; kingdom Viridiplantae; phylum Streptophyta; class Magnoliopsida; order Poales; family Poaceae; genus Aegilops; species Aegilops tauschii. The sequence continues at coordinate 382,300,298 of NC_053037.3, read as the reverse complement.
AAAACCCAATCGTGCAGGACGCTGGCTTCCTTGATGTTGCTTATCTCTTGGGCATTGTGGAAGGAGTGGAATGCGCGGATCTTTCGTAATTCCTTCGTCCCGATGGGAGTGATCGTCACTAGGATTAAACAGGATACCTCGGTTTGGAGCATTGCAGGGCCGAGGCATTTGAGTATTGTAATGCAGCGAGAGTGATTGTTGCAATTCTCGCCTTGAGCCTTAACCTCCAAGCCTTCCTCCCTAATCAATGAAAATTGCTAATCTTTTGCCTCGTTTCAAAATACATAGGAGATCTTCAATTTCCATTCTCATGTAAACAAATAAGGCAGCCTTGAGCGTTGGTTGCTTGGTTTGTCCACCTGATAACACTCATCGCAAAGAAGGAGAGTGTGACATCCTAGCTTAATAGGAATGATAGAGTACTCATATCAACAAGGTGCACCTTTTTTCCCGGAAGTTCATCCTCAAGGAACCTCAATGTAAGGTGTACTTTGCCTGAAGAAATTTAAGGATTGGTGACCGAGTGGAAAGTTGTTTCAGGTGCGCACGGGTGATGACAAAATGCGTAGAAAATAATAGTGTTAGTATGTGAGGCCAGTCTAGATCCCAGGCACAACCGCCGGGAACCGATGATTGAACCGGTGGGTTTGATTTGGGCATTACAATTAGTATCAGAGTCGATCCTCGCGGTTACACGGGCGGGTACGGGTCAGTGATGCATACATGGGGCACATGTGGATGCTAGCACTAGCGCGCAGATGTGTGCAAAGATGAAATGTTCCTATTGGGATGTATGTTCCTTTGAGGTGGGTGTATGTGACATCCCGGCTTAATAAGAATAACAGACTACTCATATCAACATGGTACATCTTCTTTTCTGGAAGCCCATCTCCAAGGAACCTCAAAGTTAAGTGTGCTTGGCTTGGAGAAATTTAAGAATGGATGATTGACTAGGAAGTTGTCCCGAGATGCGCACAAGTAAGGAAAAAAATGCGCAGCAAAGATTAGTATTAATATGTTGGTCTAGTCTAGAAATCAAGCGCAACAGCCAGAAACTGATGGGCATTACAGTCACATCCATAGTCTGGTAATGACTTAGGTTAGTAATTTCTTGAATGCATCATGTTTAAATTTCAAAGAATTTAAAATGGGGAATGACAAACCCTAGCACCACATTAATAAACTAGGTTTAACTAAATTATTTCTCAATGAAACCCAAAATGTTCTTAAAAATGATCATGATTTAGGGAAAACGGTGAAAATCTTATCCAAAGATGATGCATATTTTTCCATGGCATTTATAGACTTTGAATTAACTCATATGTTATTTGAATTAGAGCTATAAAATCCTATGAATAATTCCATAGCTTCAATAATTCTGAAAATTATAGTGGGTGCAAGGTGTCCTATGGGAAGAAGGTGATCTAGTGTGGTTCAAGGACTCGCCAACCTAGGTTTAGATGAAAACATTTGGATCTCCTACTAATATGATCAAACAACAAGACTAATCAACCAACCTTGCAGAACTCGACACTTACGAGGAGAAGAACCAAGGAGCAGCCACCATCGCAAAAAAGGTACCACGGATCTCATATCAACTATCTGCACTGTAGCCGAGACGTCAAACAGCTAATGAGATTCAAAGGCCACAAACCAAGGAAGAAACCACGCACGACCATCACTATGTCTAGGAAATGATGTTTTTTTTCTTGAAGAGCATCTACAGCCGGATTTGGCAAATCCGGCCCCTATACGTCCACGGATGCATCCAGGCACGCCTGTGGACGCATCTGAACCGCCCCTCATATGTCATGTCCGGCAGAGCCACATACCTCAAATTCGAACTCACAGATACTTGCAAATCCATGCACGTCTATCATACACGCCAATGTCGCACGTAAATAATAAATGTTGGCAGCGAAAATACATAGTTCTTACATAAAATTTATTTTAATTGCACAACTCAAACATTAGCTCTTTGGTCATTGTCGGTCCACATATGCTTCACAAGATCACTGAGTAGTTGTGGCGTCATGATCTCGAAGATTCTGATGCATCTGCATAAAGTTTATAAGCCGTTTTGCATCTTGATCTTTGAGGATATGGACTTGTTCTCCACGCACTTCATAACCATTGGTTTGGGCTACAACATCACCCTCATCCTTGACAATTATATTGTGCAAAATAACACAACATGTCATCAGCTGCCACAAAGTTTCTGATTCCCACATCATTGTAGCTCCATGAACAGTTCATGAACGAGCTTGAAGCACTCCGAATGCTCTCTCCACATCCTTCTTAGTTGCTTCCTGCATTGTTGCAAGTGACTTTGTTTGTTGCCTTGTGGTTCGGATATGGTCTTCACAAACGCAACTCACTAAAGATATATGCCATCGGCAAGATAGTATCCCATGTTGTAGTCACGGCCATTGACAGTGTAGTTGCACGGCGGTAATTCCTCATTACAAAGCCTCCTGAAAATGGAGATCGTTGAAGCACGTTGATATCGTTGTGAGAATCCGGCATTCCAAAGAAAGCATGCCAGGTGTATAAGTCATGTGATGCCACTGCTTTCAGTGTGATGGTGGCCTCTTTGGTGTTACCTTGATACATTTCACGCAAACCTTTGGGTCAGTTCTTCCATTGCCAATACATGCAATCAATTGATCCAAGTACTCCTCGAAATCCTCTTGCCTCTCCAATAGCCAACAACTTTTCTATGTCCTGCACATTTGGTTCCTTTAGACACTCAGCTCCAAACACCTGCACGGCGCGGGCAAACCTGGCAGTAGTCTTCAGGCATATGCTCTCCCCCATCCGGACCATCTCACCAATGGCATCGACGACAGTACCAAGTGTAAGCATCCTCAGAGTAGTTGTGCATTTCTGCTTAGCGGAGGAAGAAAGATGGCCGCAACAATCCCTTGTGAGCTGGAAGTAGTAGTCGTGTGCTTTCACTCCCTCCACAGCACGCAAAAACAATGGTTTGCGCATACAGAAACGACAACGAAACCATGGATCATCTGTGAAAGTTGGGTCTGGACCAAAGTAGTCCTTGTACACTAGCTGTGCTCCGGAGACCCTATCCCGATTGATCACTCTTTTCCCTTTCATTGAGCCCTTAAAGTTGAGAATATGCTCCACCTGCCGTTCCATTCCCTCTTGCATGCTTATGAGCATGATCATGTCTGACTCTTCGTCTGAATTCCATGAAACGAAGAACTCATCTTCAATCATTTTATCAAACTACATCGGTGCATACTCCTTGTCTGATGAAGCATTAGAATCCATCATTTTTCCTACGAATAAATCACAGAAAACCGGGGCAAATATTGTGTCGAACACACAGAGCGCAAGGGGCAACCCAAAAGTTGCTGAACATACTGTGGTGACGTCCGGGCCGGGCCGGCAACAAAGTCCACAGAGGCAGCACGATAGAGAGGACTGTAGTACCAGTGCTGGCGGCGTTAAGGCTCGGAACGGCGCCGGAGCAAGGGTGGCGGCGGAGCTAAAAGACGTCCAGTGTGAAGGAGGAGGAAGAGAGGAGAGAGCAAATGCAATCGGCGGGTTAAGGGTGATGAATTTGGTGCAATTTATGATGGGATCGGGGTGTCGAGTCCGACGTTGCAGACGCGCGTGGTCACGCACGAGCCTCCTCATATCCGCCCTACATTATGGCTGGATATGAGGGGCGTCGGTCAGCCCAAGGTTTGAGGCCCATTTAAGGCGCCCGTCTATGTCAGGATTTTCACCGGTTAGTAACCAAGGCGTCCACCCGGACATTTGGGAGAGGAGATAAGACGCCCGACTGTATGTGCTCTAAAGGCTTCACAAAATAGTTCCAACAAGGAATATGAGCGTCACTGTCGCATGTGAGATCAAAGCAAATGCAGAGTTTACGCCCGTTGCATCACACCTCTACACCATCGCCAAACCATAGCCGCCAATAATTCAGCGAATGTCATCCTTGCTGCTGTTCGCAGTTTGCTTGCATGGTGTTGGGTTCTTGGTACTCACCAAGACCCTGTGATTTCATTTTTGATATATTTTTTCCGTGAACACGGAGATCTTCATACATATATGTTAAGATTGCAAACAAGTGCATTTGCAATAATTTGTATGAGAACGATGGCATTTCACCACAAGACTGCCTATTCCCTCTGTTCCTAAATACTAGTATATAATGCATATTAGTTTTTCAAAAAGTCAAATACTATCGATGTTCGACCAAGTTTATAGAAATATATATAAGGATATATAACATTAAATAAATATAACATATAAATATATTTCATGTTGAATCTAGACATTGATATTTTTGTCTAAAATGATTAAAGTGTTGAAAAAACTAATACACCTTATATTTAGAAAGGAAGGGAGTTGAATATTACCCTCTCACTATTTACAGTTATTGTGAATCTTGTCGATGACCGCCGATGGGAGGAGAGTGATGTTCTCAAAGACCTGCCGGTTCCTCTCCGGCTAAAGGGAGTGAAGCGTGCAGATAATTACCGAGTTCACCTCCTTGCAAAGTTGTGACATGGTTGACGAATTGTGGAAGATCTTGCCATACATCGTGCTTGTTTCAAAATTTCCCGGTTAGCATGATTATTGTGGGCGTGACCGTCTTTCTCGGATGACTAGAATTTTGGGTGGGTCAGCAACAAATCCTTGACCGAATGGGGGCGGTTGGGTGAAAATTGTGCAACCCACAGTTACGGTTAAAAAATAATTAGATTGTGCAACCCAAGCCACTCCCCATCGTCCCGTTCAGCTCACGAAACAAGAGAGCAGAGAGGTGAGACCAGTCCGAAAATCCAACCGGAGACTTCAAGAAATGGAAGCCGCCGGCCCTCCAACGCAGCCGCCGGCGCCGCACCCATTGGTGGCTCCGCTGTCGTTTCTGCTGGGCAAGTGGCGCGGCGAGGGCGAGGGGACCTTCCCCTCCATCGTCCCGTTCCGCTACGGCGAGGAGATCCTCTTCTCCCACCACCCTTCCAAGGTACACCGCCGTCTCCCGGCCGTATGTGTCCCTTCCGTGGCAGAAACTTTGCCTTCGGTTGGCCGATTCTTAGAGCTTTCATGCCTTTGCCTGACTCGGCGTGGGTGCGCGCAGCCGGTGATCTCGTACACGCAGAGGACGTGGAAGGCGGCGTCCGGCGACCCGATGCACGCCGAGAGTGGGTACTGGCGGCCCCGCCCCGACGGCTCCGTCGAGGTGGTCATCGCCCAGAGCACAGGCCTCACCGAGGTCCAGGTGTGTTCGTACTGACTGCCCATTGAGTTCTTGCAAGCATAGTTCTGTCTGATGCTAGATTGAGTATGGTATGCATTTTGGAGCCAGCTGCAAATGGCAACTCTGTTTGGGTATTGCCTGTTGGTATTCGTTATAGGCCATCGCAAATTCGCAATCCCAGTTTATAATTTGCACGGCAGGTGTCTGCATACTGCAGTTATATTGTTCATATCTGAAGATTCTGAACTGGATACTGAACTAGCATAGTTGCTTGCAACAGTAGGTGGGGTTAATTATCCTTATCTCACCTGCTAAGCTGCGCAAAGAAGGGGCAAAGGAGCATTTATGTCATTGCAGTATTAACACTGATTTATGTGGAGTTGTGTTGATCTCTTATGTACTCCCTCGGTACCATAATATAAGACGTTTTTGCAGTTAAATTTGAACTGCAAAAACGTCTTATATTATGGTTCGGAGGGAGTAGGATAGAAAGGAATGTGATATACAAATAGGAAGTGAGTTGACGCCTGCAATATTTGGATCCTTTAATATTGCAAAGAATAAATGGCACAGAACTATAGTTATTATGTCAAAATTTATCAGAAAACTAACAAATACCCTTAATATGTTTACAAAACTATACCAAAGTATATTTTAAATTTACATTTTAAAGATGAAAGTGTAGTTTTGTCACTGTGAAATATCTGCTTTTTTGAAGTTAAATGTGTGTTTATGTTTTAATTTTTGAATAAAGATAGTGTAGGCTTGAGATATTCGCTCTCTTTGCAAATTCGTTGCAACTGGTGGTCCCTTTTTTCCTGTATTTTCGCTAAACAACTGTTAATCAAATACCAAAAACTAGCACTGGAGGCTTGCTGGTAAATGATAAATAGAGAGGACACATCCAAACAATAGTGGTCCTCTTATATAAGTTGCTTATAGGGCCAAAGGTACTCACAAGGCCATAGCTCATAACTCACCCAGGCATTGTAAGAATTAGGTTTCATCGGAGTGTGATTTATATCACTAAGCAAAACAAGTTTTTTTTGGTGAGAACTAAATAAATTGGTGTGTTACTTTAGTTATTTATATTTATTTATTTTAGCTAAACTGTTATTTGTTGCCACAACTTTGTTTCTAAAATGCAGACAGGTTCATATGATAGTGAAAAGAAAACAGTGACACTCCAAAGCGAACTTATTGGCAATGCAGCAAAGGTACTTCTCCTAGGACGATTATATATGATGTCTCTTATTATCATCTATTTCGACTACCTTTATTACTATGCCACATGATGTTCTGAGGGTCAATTTTCATTTGACTATGTGACAATGCTTTTGTTTTTGCATTCAACCTACCATGGGCTAATATTTGTCAAAAGAGTTTAGGTACTTTTGTTGTTACGTAATCTGACTCTTAAGTTGGATGGGATAGTGTATTTTGTTTTTTGCGAATTAGGATAGAATGACGTTCCTCACTTGTCCAGGTGATGAACTCATGATACACTAAGGCTTCTATGAGCTAATAGAAATTTATATTTGCACCCATATATCTATATTTAACAAGGGATAAATCTACATGTAAAGTTTCTTAACTCTGGAAGCAGTGCCCTACTTCCATCTGCACTTGTCTTGTTTGTTTAAAACTCAGAAACTATGACACTTAGATCTGCTTTTGTGTTCATGAACCGAAGTAGGAGGGGTATGACTCATCTTGCTGGCGGCACTTCATTGTATTTTTTGTCATAGGTTCGCAACACTCAAATCTTGACCATCATGTACATTGTCTTTCCTTGTTGGAGTTGCTAAACTTCATAGGAAGGTCATCTTCAGGGTTATCCACTCGCTTACGGAGTCTTGCAGCCACCTAAGTTGCCTGAATCTCCTAAGAAATCTTGTATAATTTTGTCAGGTGAAGCAGATCACGAGGGCTTTTCAGGTGGTGGATGGGGAGCTCTCGTACGTCGTCCAGATGGCAACAATCACAAACAGTCTACAGCCACATCTGAAAGCGCTTCTCAAGAGGATCTGAGCAATCTCCTTGGTTGGGATTGCGGTAACATACCGTATCTGAAGCTCTAGATTCTTTGGGAAACTTAAAGCTCAACTAATAAGGAGCTTCTATTTATTATTTGCGAGGACATGAAAACCTATCATTTGCTGGAATCTGAAGATTATTCAGGGCTTACAACATTCCGTATTAAGCTTTATGAGCGTCAGCTGTGTAACGCACAGCAAACTCATGGGAAAGAAACTACAAAATCATAACATCTGCAAAAATAGCATTAATGAAATGGAACATGAAGTTTCTGCATGCACCCATGGAAAATTTGCAGAAACTGTTTTTTGGGATTAAAAACAACAACAATGTTTCAAAAAGGGTATTTTTTTAAGGGGGGCGCTACGCGTCCCGCGGATGATCTGGAAAGATCGACCACCTCGCCGGCCGTTGGATGAAGTGAGAACGACCATTGGATCTCCCCATGTGAACCCCGTTGAAACCAGTGATTTGCAACAAGTCAATTGTTGCACTCAGTCTCTGTAACATGGGCCTTGTTGCAACAAAAAAACGTTCTTTTCCATTTTCTTCTTCTGAAACACAACTCTCTTCATTGCAACAAAATCGGTGTTGCAAACCTCCTTTGCAACAAACCTTTGTTGGAGAAACATTTCTGACTGAAAAAAAAAATCACTAGCTCGCGGCTCCTTGTTGCAATTGCAAAACAGGGTTGTTGTTGCAAAAATAAAATAAGGAGGCATTATCCGGCCATGAACAGGGGTAAAGAAGTGTGATTTTACTCCACCGCCGACGTCCAGCGGCCAGCACACAGCACCCCGGTGGCCGACTTGTAACACTAGGCCTCGACTGGCCACACCTCCGTCGAGCACGCAGCAACCCGACGGCTAAACCTCTCAACAATGGACATGGATGGGTGGCTTGGAGCGGCACACTTGCGGCTCATGGCAAATCCTGGAGCCGCTGCAAGTGAGAAGATCCAAGAAAGATTGAGAGAGGAAGAGATAAAGCGGCGACCTTGGGAGCGGCCGATCGGTTGATTACAATCATTTCCTCTTTTTGTAAGCACTTTTGAACATCAATTTTTCTTTTCAAGACATCCACAAATGAAACTTTGCATGTCAATAAAACATTCAACAATGTTTATAAAAAAACAGAATGTCTTGAATTTATTTCCAATTTTTTCAAAATTTTCTGCTCAACTGGGGTGCATTCCATAAGTTCACAATTTTAGGGATGCAACCAGCCCATCAGGATAAGTCCTAGACTTTGCACTACTACCATTTTCCTCCGGCAATGTTCATTCTCCATATCAGATGACAGATGCTCATAGAGGTAGGGGGTGTCCATGCATTCATGGGGTCAGTATGCTCGTTTGCATCTATACTGTGTTAAAAAAAGAGTTCAAAACCTTATCATATAAGATTGACTTGGGGTGCAGAGGGGTAGAGAGTGAGAGACGTGTCACAAAAATACAAATAGGTTGGCATAACGCATAACAGGCAGCTGTAGGGACATACTTTCAAGTTTCAAAGATCCTAAAATCAGAACCAAAATTACTAACAGATATCCATCGCTCGATAGCCAAAATACAGAGATTGTTAAGTCTTCACTCCACTACAGAACCCCTGGATTCCTCAAGACAACAGTAGGGCAATCATGCTTCGGTCTGCTCCCTCAAGCGACGGATCGTGCTCCTGACGGTGACTGCACTAGCAGTGCTGCAAAGACGCATTGTGAAATTAGCATAAAGCGATATGACAATGAAGAGGTCATCCAGAAGGAGCTCGGAACAGATGCATACTTCATGGTATAGGCGCCGCCAGCCTTGACCTTGCCACAGTCCTTGCATCCCCAAATTCCAACAGCTTTCCTCTTCACAGCAAACTGGTTATGATTCACAAGCAGAAAGCGTAGTTTTAGACAACCGAATGCAAGTTTCTATATATTTTCAAAGAAGAAGTGTATAGAAAACCAAATATATGCTACAAATTACTAGCATAAGAGTATGTAGCATATTAAATACAACTCCCTTTCCTGTACTCAGATTACTACAGTACAACAAGCCTTTCATGGCGATGACAGCATGTACAATAAGATAAGATGACATTTTTGTATGATGAAACTACAATTAGAATGGCAACAATAAAACCAAATTGGACACCTTCTGTTGCAAATAGAAGATAACACAGCTAGCATAAGATATTACAGGGTAATGACATAACAAGACAAGAGGAATTTACGACTGACATAGCAAAACTATCACTTGGAGAGAGAAAACATAGAAAGCGATACAAAATATCACATCAAGCATTAATAAATACACCCTCCATCCATAAATACTTGTCGGAGAAATGGATGTATCTAGACATATTTTAGGTTCTAGATACATCTATTTTTATCCATTTATGCGACAAGAAATTCCAGACTGAGGGAGTATGAAGGTGCATGGAAAGGTAGTCAGTGTACAGTACTACCCCAGTAAACAACAACAGTTCATACATAGCAGATAGCATTCACACAATGCACTTTGTGTAACCAAGTAGGTGACAGAAGACATACCTTCCCACAGAATTCACAGAAGTACTTGGAGTGCTGAGACACCTCCATCTTCTTGATCTGCTTACGCAAACTGGCACCATACCTGGTACCTATAACATTGCAAGGGCTAATTTCAGGACACAGCAGAAGCACATAAACAGGTAAATGAGCCAAATGTTATAAGCGCATACCATACTTCCCGACGATTCCGGCCTTCTTGGTGCGCTTCGTCTGAGTAGACATTGCAAAACAACAAATTACACAGCAGCATAATAAAAATGAACATTATGATAGTCAGTGAAGCAACTGCTAATGCACATTTAACATCGAATTTGGGCAATTGATTAACTTCGGATGTGGAAAGCTTAACATCAACGAAACACTAATACATTAGATAACGAAAATGCTCCGATATTACATCCAGTGTGTATCCTTCCCGAAACAAAATATCGCATGCTCCACTCAAACCACTTGCGCAGATGGCTTTTCCCATGCTATTCTACCTTACTAGCCACAAGCCCACAACACCATGCCAGTGCAGATTTTGTGCACCAAGGGACTGGTTGAGTACCTGCGAAGTATCCTAATACACCTAGGTTCTGAGCGAATTGAAGAACACATCGATTGGCCCAGAGGAAGTTTGCATACAAAGCACGAAGCACAACTCAGGGCTAACACGAGTGGTCGAAAGGGAGGAGCTCGAGAGAGCTCAACATATTAGTAACACACAATCGAATTGTTGAATCATGATTTCGCACCTAGAAACACTACGATCTTGCAGGATGGATCCTAAGAAATACCGCATCCAAGACTGAAACGTGTTTCACTGTCGTAAGAGCTTGCCGAGAAAGGAAGTACGAGAGGAACGTACCATCTCGGCGGCGGGTAGCAGGAGGCGGCTGCGGCGGCGTAGGCGGGGAGATGGCGGCGCGCGTGCGAGGGCTCGGGCAGGGGGCGCTAGAGGGGAGCTTATATATCGGAGGCTAGGGTTTCCGTGGAAGTGGGCCTTCGACGGCTGGACTATTACATGTGGGCTGGGTCAAGTGGATAGATAGGTGGGCTTATCACACTCCAGGTAGGTGGTAGTACAGAGTGGGCTTTCTTCACTCGGTTAGAAAAATTAGTTTTTCTTTTAGCGGGAAAGATTTTTTTCTTAGAAAAACAAAATTGTATGTTAACATATTCGTACCCGAGCCCCTAAAAAATCAAAGTCCAGATAAATGTCGATTCCATAGCTTGGCATGCACTTTGTTTTGTGTTTGTGTCTTTGTTTGTCGCATATGTGATATCAATTAAATGTGTCAATTATAGCTCTTTCCAATACGCTAAACGTGCTACAGATCAAATATGTTCTTTCAGACTTTCAGTTGCTACCCCTTGTCCTGCAGCCATGAGGAAATGACCTCGATAGAATGTGGGCAGCTCGACCATGGCAAGCGCTCGTTTGCTGAAGTTGTGAAACAAGGTGTGGGTATGGCTGAGCGTCGTCCTTCTGGATCCAGCTCCGGGGCAGCATCTCAACGAGGCCCTGCCCAACGTGCCCTAGCCCCCGTGCAGCGTAGGCGAGCTTCTGCTCCATCTGGTAAGGACCCTATGCCTGCACAGAAATCCAAATCTACTGCATCTACAACAACGTCCTCTCAAGTTCCTGCGTCTCAAGCTGTAGATGGTGAGGTAGAGCAAGTGTTAGACCCCAGGTATAAGGATATGATATGCTTCAATTGTGGAGGGCCTGGTCACGATGTTGGGAACTATGTGAAAACCAAAGCTTGCTTCATTTGCCAGCAGAATCATAATGTCAACAACTATGCTGCTTGGCCCAACACTACAAAAAAAAGACACATCCGTGACATTTTGGGCCGAACAAAAAAAAATTATGTCATACTTATGACACTTCTATGACGATAATTGTGACAAAACCCGGTATCATCATAGATGTGGTGGGCTCCTACTTCTATGACAAAAAATTATGACAGAAAAATGGGCTTTTCGTCCTGGGCGGGCCGGAGACGCAATTGCATGACATTCTTTGGGCCGTCCATGACGGAAAAAATCATGGTAGAAGCGAGGGCGAGGAAAATATCGGGGGAGTTCCCGGTTACGGTGGATGGTCGGGGCCGAGCGATGCGCGTTCCTCTCGTACGTACGCGTGTGTGCGAGGCGTTGGGCTCTAACTGAACCCGAGCGATTGCACTAGATACATTACTGAACCTGAGCAATCGATCCCTTGCTGTTAACTGAACCCGAGTGATTCCTTCACTACTGCTGCTAACTGAAGCTGATCGATGCTGCATATGGATGAACAGTGAGCGTTGTTGGGGGGTTTGGATGAACAGTTCCCGGTGGGGGGTTGGATGAACAGGAACCCGTGGTAGTAGAGGCCGTTGCCGCTGGATGAACAACACCCTGATCGATCGAGCCGGTGGATGAACAGGACCCTGTGGAGGGCTGGATGAACAGGACCCCGTGGAGGGCTGGATGAACAGTAGCCGGTGGAGGGCTGGTTGAACAGTAGCCGGTGGAGGGCTGGATGAACAGTAGCCAGTGGAGGGGTGGTTGAACAGGACACCGTGGAGAGGGGTGGTTGAAGGACCCCGAGAAGAGGGCTGGTTGAACAGTAGCCGGTGGAGGAGCGCGCGGTGGAGGCTGGATGAACAGGAGCCCGTGGATGAACAGTCACAGGTGGAGGCTGGAGGAGGTCGACGGTGGAGATGAACAATAGCCCGTGGAGGCTGGAGGAGGTCGACGGTGGAGATGAACAGTATCCCGTGGAGTCCCGTTTTACGGTACGCCACACCCCTCCCGATGAACAGGACCCCCGTTTCGACCATAGCGCTCCAACACAAGTCCGTTTCCTCCGTTTTGCGATACGCCACACCCCTCCCGATCAACAGGACCCCGTTTCGACCGTGGCCGGTCGAACACAAGGCCGTTTCCTCCGTTCTGCGGTACGCCAGGCCTCACTTCCATCGGCTGTTCCGTCCAAGCCGGTTGGCTCCCGATGAACACGACGACGCATTCCGTTCCGACCTAGCCGGTTGCCTCCCCATGATCACGACGACGGCGCAGCTTCTCCGTTCGGACCCAGCCATTTACACAAGCCATGGCCGTACGTATGCGCGAGTAGGCGTTCAAGACCCCGCCTGTATGTACGTACGTGGCCGTATTTACTTTCTTGCACCCTGGCCGTTGTACGTACGTGTACATGCTACGTGCGCACCATTACTATGACACATGCCCTTCCTTACTCGGCCACGGTTCATCGCTGCAGCCTGCAGATAGACCGATCGACAAGTATGTACGTACACGTTCGCCACCAGAATGACAACGCTACGTACGCTTCGACTAGGTGGGTCCCGACTGCCAGGCACTTCCTTGCGTGTGAAGATGTAGCTCGTGGGTCCCAGCAGTCAGGGAGAAATATTTTTTTCACGAAATACGGTGGCCCGTCCGGTGGGTCCCTGCTGTCAGGTGGAGGAATCATTATTTTCCGCGTAATAAGGAGGCACTTCCTTGCTGCGGCCATGGACCCAGCTGTCAGCCTCTCCACGTACAGTACTCTTTCGATGGAAGTCGTTCGTTGACCACATTGACCACGCCACGGCGAGAGCACCAAGGCGGTGGACGACGGCGAGGCCTAGGAAGGGAACGACGCGGAGCCACGGAAGACGCGGCAGTGGATGCCCATGCGGAGAGGAGTACGAGGGTTCACTGGTTCGATTGCGGTGTGAGGCTGCCGTCGCCGCACGGCCTGGCCAGCGGTGGGAATAGTAGGGGGCTGTGAGGCCTCCGCGGCAGCACAGCCGGCCACTGGAGGCAGGAGCAGGTGGCACGACCGGCGCTGCTTTGGGCGGCTGGAGCAAGAAGACCAGAGGTTGAAGAAGCACGACAGCTGTTGGATGGACATCGTACGGTCACTGCAGCTAGAATCGTTTATATTGACTAAGTTGACAAAGCCCTTGGTACGCGTCAACTTAGTAGGCCCACAGGTCAGCCTCCGAAACGGTGCACCCCAGATGTCATGGGAAGAAATTATTTTTTGGGCGGGTGAAGCTAGAATATCCGAGATTGAAGAAGAAGCACAACATCCGTTGGATGGACATCCAACGGCCACTGTTGCTAAAACCGTGTGTTCACTATAAGTTGATAAAGCCTTGCATACGCGTCAACTTTTTTTTGGGACGCGTCAATTTAGTAGGCCCACAGGTGTGTGGTAGAGAACTTATAACCCATTTGAGATTTGTAAGAATGTACAGCCCATTTTTGAATTCTAATGAATTTACTACAGCTCATTTACAGTTTGTTAAAAGTACAACCCATTTTCTAGCTAGGATAATGATTAATAATTTCAACCAACCGTTCAAAATAGAATTCAATAGAATTTACCATATTTTGATGGGATCCAAAATATTTTTATCCCTAAATTTCTAGTCAGATTAAATACAATTTCAATATAAATTTGTCTTACATAAAAATCCAACGAAACATTGCGCGCGCAACAATTAATGAAATTAAAATTTTCAAAATCCAAAAATAATATTTTATAAACTAATTACGTGTTTGGTGCATTTTTTATAGTTACAGCCCAGTTTTTATAATTACATCCCATTTATTATTTCTTAAAGCCCATTTTCTTTTTAAGCCTAATGCATCCGTTTTAGGAAAGATTTGCAGTCCGGCGGGGCGGAGAATAACAAGTTGACCTTGCCTGGGTATTCCTCAAAAAAAGTATAGTTGGGCTAGCCATTTTCAGCTTAAAAAAATTAATATCTGGGCTGGATATCTGGCCTGGGCTAGACGGGCCACAACCCGCCCAGTTAATACCCTGCTCTCCTCTGAACAACAACGAAAACGTTGCTCTTGTCTCAAAAAAATGAAAACATCGCTCAAGAAAAACTCTGCAGTGCTCACACCTCAAAACACACAAATACTGCTCGAGTTGCTTGGTCCCAGCTGTCGGCCGCTCCTTGCGCAATTCTCTCGTTTATTGACTACTTAGGTTGACAATAGTGTGGGACCGTGATGTCAGGAAACCAGGAGGAAGCAAAAAAATTTACAGTTGTAGTATATAATAAGGAGGCACTTGCAGACGTGCGGCTATGGCCCTGGTGGGTCCCCACTGTCATCCTCTCCAAGTAAAGTCATCTCCTCATTCCTCATGTCTGTTGACCATGTTGACAACGTGAGACGGCGGCGCCACGGCGAGCGCAACAACTCGAAGGACGACGAAGAGGGCCTCGCAGGCCCTACGGATGGTCTGGTACAACGCCTGCTGCTCATTCGGGAAGCCAGGATCATAGGGCCACATGTCCGCGACGGCATTGTCGTTCGCTTGTTCACCAGTGCTCGTTGACGAGACGGAGGTTGCAGCACAGGTCCTCCTGCGCTGGTTGCTCTTCCACCATTAAGGCATCGAAGTGCGGCCGCACCTGCTCTATGGTGAACACGGCATGAACCGGCTTGGACAGTGGCGCCGGCTCCTGGTCGGAAGTTACGTCCATCGTCTGATTGTCGTCGCTCAGCTCGGCAAGCTCGCTGGCGAGCCAGCATGTCCGGCTGCTGGACCGACCCGCTGCCAAACACGAGTCTGACTGCCCTGGCTCACCCAGACCGCCTCCCTCGCCCGCGCGCGCTTTCTGCCCGAAACGTTCAGCGGCGCCCGCCCCGCTTCCCCGTGCAGGCGATTGCTCCGCCTTCAAACGACACAAGTGTCGTCCGTCCGTCTGTCTACCGCCTACATTAATGATACGCGGTTGCCGAGGCGGCAACTTCGGCGCCACACCGCCGCCCACCATTGCTATATAAACTGTTGCGCAGGTCATAGCCGCAGTCATCCGCCTCCGTTCCCTTTCTCTTGTCCACACCACTACTGCCCACCATGGCTTCCTGATACGTCTCCATCGTATCTACTTCTCCAAACACTTTTGCCCTTGTTTTGGACTCTCACTTGCATGATTTGAATGGAACTAACCCGGACTGACGTTGTTTTCAGCAGAATTGACATGGTGTTATTTTTGTGCAGAAATAAAAGTTTTCGGAATGACCTGAAACTTCACGGAGAATATTTTTGGAATATATAAAAAATACTGGCGAAAGAATCAAGTCCAGAATTGCTACCCCAACCAAGAGTTACCCAAAGCGCAGGTTGCTACCTCAACTCGAGGAGGAAGCATTGAAACCTACATCACCAGCGTATGATGCGGCTGATCGGCCACCTCGCGGCCGAGACAGAGAGGCATTTCAGCCTGAAAACCAGCCCGCACCCCGCCGCCACCCAAACAAAAATACCAAGGGCCGGGGCAACATGCGGGACCTGCGATATGTATTGGAAAATAAGGCAAAACATGCAAGATCAATCTACGGATCACGGGGGCGCGCACCAACGCGGGACGATGACCGTCACGCCGGATACACTAAAAGAAAATCCGGCCGGGCCGAATACAGCAGGCAAGACTCATATGAACTGCGTCGTGATATAGCCCAGCACAGAGGCGCCGCACACCCCCTATGCTTCACTAATGAAGTAATGGATCACGAATTCCCAGAGGGTTTTAAACCCGTAAATATTGAATCATATGATGATGGAACAATAGACCCCGCGGTATGGATCGAGGATTTCCTCCTCCACATCCACATGGCTCGCGGTGATGATCTACATGCCATCAAGTACCTCCCACTAAAACTCAAAGGAACAGCTCAACATTGGCTGAATAGCTTGCCAGCAGACTCCGTTGGCAGTTGGGAGGATTTGGAAGATGCATTCCTTGACAACTTCCAGGGCACTTATGTGCGACCACCGGATGCTGATGACTTGAGCCATATAACTCAGCAGCCGGGGAAATCGGCCAGGCAATTCTGGACCCGGTTCCTAACTAAGAAAAACCAAATTGTCGACTGTCCGGATGCAGAGGCCTTAGCGGCATTTAAGCATAACATCAGTGACGAGTGGCTCGCCCAGCACCTCGGCCAGGAGAAGCCGAAGTCTATGGCGGCCCTCACGACGCTCATGACCCGCTTTTGCGCGAGCGAAGACAGCTGGCTGGCTCGCAGCAACAACACATCAAGAAGTCATGGCACTTCAGATACGAAGGATACTAACGGCAGACCGCGTCGTAACAGACACAAGCGCCGCAACAACGGCGACAACGCCGAGGACACGGCAGTCAATGCCGGATTCAGCGGCTGTAAATCCGGTCAGCGGAAGAAGCCGTTCAAAAGAAGCAATCCGGGCCCGTCCAGTTTGGACCGCATACTCGATCGTTCGTGTCAAATTCACGGCACCCCCGATAAGGCAGCCAATCACACCAACAGAGAATGCTGGGTGTTCAAGCAGGCCGGCAAGTTGAATGCCGAAAACAGGGACAAGGGGCTGCATAGCGACAACGAGGAGGAGCCCCAGCCGCCGAACACAGGAGGACAGAAGAGGTTCCCTCCACAAGTGAAAACAGTGAACATGATATACGCAACCCACATTCCCAAGAGGGAACGGAAACGTGCACTAAGGGACGTCTATGCGATGGAGCCAGTCGCCCCAAAGTTCAACCCATGGTCCTCTTGTCCGATCACCTTCGATCGCAGGGACCACCCCACTAGTATCCGTCATGGCGGATCTGCCGCATTGGTCCTTGACCCCATCATCGACGGATTTCACCTCACCCGAGTCCTTATGGACGGCGGCAGTAGCCTGAACCTGCTCTATCAGGATACAGTGCGCAAAATGGGCATAGACCCCTCGAGGATCAAACCCACTAAAACCACCTTTAAAGGTGTCATCCCAGGTGTAGAGGCCCATTGCACGGGCTCAATCACACTGGAAGTGGTCTTCGGATCTCCGGACAACTTCCGAAGCGAGGAGTTAATCTTCGATATCGTCCTGTTCCGCAATGGCTATCACACATTGCTCGGGCGAACCGCATTTGCCAGATTCAATGCGGTACCGCATTATGCATACCTCAAGCTCAAAATGCCAGGACCTCATGGGGTTATAACAGTCAATGGAAACACAGAACGCTCGCTCCGCACGGAGGAGCACACTGCGGCCCTCGCAGCTGAGGCACAAAGCAGCCTTTTAAGGCAAACCGCCAATTCGGCGATAAAGCCCCCGGACACCTTCAAGCGAGTCCGGAGTAACCTGCAACAGGATCGCCTGGCACATTCAGAGCTTGCCTAGCAATTCGGCCCCCGTCCTAGTCCCGGTCAAGCGACGAAATCTGTGCCGCGCGTACATAATTACGCACTAAAAATACCATGGGCATAGGCGGGGGCACGACCAGGGCACGTCCCACAATGCGGCTCAACCGCCCCAGGGGCTGTATACCTTTATCATTTCCTCTCTTTCAGGACCTTACTCTCTGGAAGCCCTTTCCGGCAGTCTGATTGCTGGACACATTACGGAAAGGAACAACCAAGGAGGCAAGAAGCTAAGACGTACAAGGGAATCCCCAGGTGGTCTCTGATAACACTCGAAGTACCCATTTTTAATACCCATACGCAGCTTACCCTTGGATAGGACATGTCAAATAGTCCTATTTTTTGCTTATTGCACTACTTGTATCAGTACGCTTCGACGTATTATTTAACAAGGTGTAGCATTAGTCTATAATTGCATTACCCTTATTTTTTCTTGTCTGTTTATTTACGACAACTTGCACCCGTACATTCTGGTACGACCATTACGCCAGGGGCTTCAGTATACCCCATAATACGGCGTGAGAAGTCCGAACACTTTCGACAGTGCGGCACCCCGAACTTATAGCATTATATGCATCAGCTCCGAATCATGTCTTGGGTCAATAGTTGGGTTTGCCCGGCTCCCATGTTTTGGTACCTTACGTTCCGCAATATCGGCTAAGGTAGCGTTGGGAGAACTACTGCGATTGTGTCCCGGTTCTTCCGGACGAGCACCTCAGTAGAGAAAGCCGAAAACTGACTGCCATGATAAGGCGAGAGCTGGTCGCTGTTCGAGAGGTCTCAAGTCCTTAAAGACTTTTTCCGCTTCGGGCAAGGAGTCAGCCTTGCCCGACTTAGGCGTATATAGCGCCCCAAATTCGGCCTTCCGAATACTAGGGGCTTCGCCAAAATTTAAAATTGTAGACTTCTATGGCTAAGGGAGAGTGATAAAGCCTTATAGTCCGATTGCCTGGTTCGTTGTGCTGAACACCTCCCTCGAAGGACCCAAAATTGGGATAAAGAGTGCTCAGGTTTATCCCGAACACCTCAGTACTAGTTACATGGGGGCAGAAGCCGACGACTGGCCAACTCTCAGATTTTATAAACGGCCGCACAGAAGGTAATATTTTAAATTCACAAGCATTGCATAGCACAAATGAACTCGTTTCATATAACAGGATCGCATGAGTACATTCATTCGAATGTTACATCCTTAGTACATTCCTCCGTCACAAGGCGAGAACCCTTCAGGACACTGTTATAATACATCTCGGGGTGGCGATGCTCCTTGCCTTCTGGCGGCCCCTCCTTCACCAGCTTCGCCCAGTGCACCTTTGCTCGGGCAAAAGCCATGCGCGCGCCCTCGATGCAGACATACCGCTTTATGACGTCAAGCCGCGGGCAGGCATTCACAAGCCGCCTCACCAGGCCGAAGTAGCTATCAGGCAGGGGATCGCCAGGCCACATCCGGACTATAAGACCCTTCATGGCCTGTTCGGCCGCCTTGTGGAGCTCGACCAGTTGCTTCAGCTGGTTGCTCAAGGGCCTAGGGTGTTCGGTCCCAGTATACTGAGACCAGAACAACTTCTCCGCCGAGCTCCCCTCCTCGGCCCGGTAGAATTCCGCGGCATCTGATACACTGCGGGGTAGATCTGCAAACGCTCCTGGAGAGCTCCGAACTCGGGTAAGTAAAAGGAAATTTTCTCTCACATGGTTGCTTTGCATACTGAATGCCTTACCCGTCGCTATCTTCTTAACCGCCTCAATTTCCTAGAGGGCCTTTTGGGCTTCGGCCTTGGCATGTTGTGCATTTTCGAGGGCCTTCGCAAGCTCGGACTCTCGCGTCTTAGAGTCAAGCTCCAAGGACTCGTGTTTCTTGACGAGTGCCTGGAGCTCTTGCTGCACCTCGCCCACCCGGGCCTCTTGTTTTTCCCGCTCAATGCGCTCCTTGGCCGCCTTGTCCTCGGCCTCGGACAGCGCCTTCTTTAGGGTCGCCACTTCGGTCGTGGCCCCTGGCAAAATTCATGACGATCCTATGATCTAAGCAACCATCCTTTTTTTCTTATCAACATACAGACGGGGTATAACTTACCTTTGTTCTCTTCGAGCTGCCTTTTGGCAAGGCCGAGCTCTTCCTTGGACCGCTCAAGGTCCCGCTTCAGTGCGGCGACCTCCGCAGTACGCGCGGCAGCGGCTAGCATGAAGCCTGCATATGCACATAGACATATTTCGATTAGACTCCTGCGGTTATTATTTGATCCTCTATTCGGCCTTTCTTCGCAAATGCCAAACAGAGCATCAGGGGCTAGTGTCTATGCGGTGACATTCTCTTATAATCCGGTTACTTACCTCAAAGCCCGTTAGGAGGCTGGCACAGGCTTCAGTCAGTCCGCTCTTGGCGGACTAAACCTTCTTGACCACCGCACTCATGATAGTGCGGTGTTCTTCGTAAATGGAAGCGCCGCGAAGCGCTTCCAGCAAGTTGTCTGATGCCTCTGGATGGACAGAGGCCACCGGCACATGCGGCTTGCCCCTCTTAACCGGGGGTCGCCTGACAGAGTCCGGAACCACTGGAGGTTCCGGCGCAGCGTTCGGCTGGGGGCCGAATTCGGAGCCCATGGGAGTCTTGCTCCCCTTGCGCCCAGAGTCCGGAACGTCGCCACGAGGCGCCTCCAGGACTACCTCCCCTCGGCTCGGTGCCCTTTGAGACAACACCACGACGTTGTCCGTAGGGCGAGGGGTGGAGGCGGTCGGAAGTGAATCGCTATTCATATCCGACGGGTCCAAAGAACCATCCGATGAAGATACGTCGATATGGGCTCGGGATGGACTGCATAATCATGTTCGGCGTGATGAGAAGCAGTGCAATAAAACATACCATGAATTACTATGGAATCCGGACACTTACGACCTCGCCAGGGGCTTGTCCCTGGGCAACCACTCGTCGTCGCTGTAGGCGGCCGTCGTGGAGCAGTCTGGGAGGAGGGTCCTTCCCTTCTTGGACCCTTCGGCCTCCCCGGTTGGGGCGGCCTTCCTTTTCTTGTCCCCCCGGCTGGGGGGGGGAGAGCTTTCCTCTTCCTCCTCCTCGTCTTCGTGGGAGGAGTGCGCCTCGGAGTTTTCGGACGATGAGTCCGATATAACCCTGCGCCAGAGACCCTTTCGGGTCCCCGTGGCCTTCTTCACCGGCACCTCGTAGGGCGCCGGAACCAGCATCTCCGTTAGGAGAGCATTTGCAGGATCTTCAGGCAGGGGGGCTGGGCAATCGATCTGCCCCGCTGTCTCTACCCAGTCCTGTTAAATGGCATGGAGGCTTAGATCCCGCACATGATTAAACTGGAGAAAATAAACATCCCATGAGATATGAAAAACTCACCGGATTGGCAGGATGCGTTGCGCTGAGTCCGCGGTCCTCGGTAAGGGGAGGAGGTACCTCGGCGCCCTTGAACAGCACCTTCCAGATGTCCTTGTGCGTCGTGTCGAAGAGCTCTCGTAGCGTCTAGTGCTCGGCCGGGTCAAACTCCCACAAATTGAATGCCCGTCGTTGACACGGGAGGATCCGGCGGAAGAGCATGACCTGGACCACGTTGACAAGCTTGATTTTCTTGCTCATCATGTTTCTGATGCATTTCTGGAGTCCAGTCAGCTCCACCGATGAACCCCAGGACAGGCCCTTCTCTTTCCAGGAGGTAGCCGCGTGGGGATTCCGGATCGGAATTCGGGGGCCGCCACCCAGTTGGTGTCGCGCGGCTCGGTGATGTAGAACCACCCCGATTGCCACCCCTTTATGGTCTCCACATAGGAGCCTTCGAGCCAGGTGACGTTAGGCATTTTTCCCACCATGGCGCCTCCGCACTCCGCTTGCTGATCGACCACCACCTTCGGTTTAACGTTGAAGGTCTTCAGCCATAGGCCAAAGTGGGGCCTGATGCGGAGGAAGGCCTCGCACACGACGATAAATGCCGAGATGTTGAGGATGAAATTGGGGGCCAGATCGTGGAAATCCAGCCCGTAGTAGAACATGAGCCCGCGGACAAACGGGTGGAGGGGAAATCCCAGTCCGCGGACGAAGTGGGTAAGGAAAACCACCCTCTCATGGGGCTCTCGCGTAGGGATGATCTGCCCCGCATCTGGAAGCCGGTGTGCGATATCCGCGGCTAGATATCCGCCCCCCCCCGTAGCTTTGTGATGTTCTCCTCCGTAACGGAGGAGACCATCCACTTGCCTCCTGCTCCGGACATGCTTGGAGTGGTTTGAGGAGAAAAACGCGAACTTGGGCGCTGGAGCTCGAGTGCGCAAGAATGGATGAGCAAGGAGGAAGAAGGCGTGGGTGAAAAGAGTGAATCCTTGTCCCTTTATAAGGGCGGAAGAGGCGATGCACCTCCCCACTCACCTGGTAAAATCGCTTATTCCCCAAGCATCGTAATTGATGGCGCGGTTGGGTTACCCACACCCGTATTGATGAGAATCCCGTGATAAGGGGACACGATCTCTGCTTCGACAAGACGTGCCAAGGAACCCGCCTCGCGATATGTGCAGTGGCTGGTTGTGAAAAACGGTTCGAATAATGACCGGGCCGTGGTGTGATGTCATGCTACAGAATGCGTCAGCAGATTAGATTTGTGGGAATATTATTCTCTCTATGGTGGTATGTGGAATTTGTTTTGCAGAGCCGGACACTATCCTTGTGTTCAAAATCTTCTATGGAATATTCGGAGGAGGAACCCGCCTTGCAATGCCGAAGACAATCTGCGCGCCGGACTCATCATCATTGAAGCCTGGTTCAGGGGCTACTGAGGGAGTCCTGGATTAGGGGGTCCTCGAACAGCCGGACTATATCCTTTGGGCGGACTGTTGGACTATGAAGATACAAGATTGAAGACTTCGTCCCGTGTCCGGATGGGACTCTCCTTGGCGTGGAAGGCAAGCTTGGCAATACGAATATGTAGATCTCCTCCCTTGTAACCGCCTCTGTGTAACCCCAGCCCCCTCCGGTGTCTATATAAACCGGAGGGTTTAGTCCGTAGGACAACAACAATCATACCATAGGCTAGCTTCTAGGGTTTAGCCTCTACGATCTCGTGGTAGATAAGCTCTTGTAATACTCATATCATCAAGATCAATCAAGCAGGAAGTAGGGTATTACCTCCATCAAGAGGGCCCGTACCTGGGTAAACATTTTGTCCCCCGCCTCCTGTTACCATCCGCCTTAGACGCACAGTTCGGGACCCCCTACCCGAGATCTGCCGGTTTTGACACCGCCAGGGGGCCCACACCCTGTCCACGAGGGTGGGGGGCGCGCCTACCCCCCTGGGCGCGCCCCCTGACACGTGGGCCCCCTGAGGCTCCACCGACCTCAACTCCAACTCTATATATTCACGTTCGGGGAGAAAAAAAATCAGAGAGAAGGATTCATCATGTTTTACGATACGGAGCCGCCGCCAAGCCCTAATCTCTCTCGGGAGGGCTGATCCGGAGTCCGTTCGTGGCTCCGGAGAGAGGAATCCGTCGCCGTCGTCATCATCAACCTTCCTCCATCACCAATTTCATGATGCTCACCGCCGTGCGTGAGTAATTTCATCGTAGGCTTGCTGGACGGTGATGGGTTGGATGAGATTTACCATGTAATCGAGTTAGTTTTGTTAGGGTTTGATCCCTAGTATCCACTATGTTCTGAGATTGATGTTGCTATGACTTTGCTATGCTTAATGCTTGTCACTAGGGCCCGAGTGCCATGAATTCAGATCTGAACCTATTATGTTTTCATGAATATATGTGAGTTCTTGATCCTATCTTGCAAGTCATTAGTCACCTACTATGTGTTATGATCCGGCAACCCCGAAGTGACAATAATCGGGACCACTCCCGGTGATGACCGTAGTTTGAGGAGTTCATGTATTCACTTAGTGTTAATGCTTTGGTCCGGTACTCTATTAAAAGGAGGCCTTAATATCCCTTAGTTTCCAATAGGACCCCGCTGCCACGGGAGGGTAGGACAAAAGATGTCATGCAAGTTCTTTTCCATAAGCATGTATGACTATATTCGGAATACATGCCTACATTACATTGATGAACTGGAGCTAGTTCTGTGTCACCCTATGTTATAACTGTTGCATGAGGAATCGCATCCGACATAATTATCCATCACTGATCCAATGCCTATGAGCTTTTCACATATTGATCTTTGCCTAGTTACTTTACCGTTGCCACTGTTACAATTACTACAAAACTGCTACTGTTACTTTTGCCACCGTTACCGTTACTTCCATATTACTTTGCTACTAAATACTTTGCTGCAGATAGTAAGCTTTTGAGGTGTGGTTGAATTGACAACTCAACTGCTAATACTTGAGAATATTCTTTGGCTCCCCTTGTGTCGAATCAATAAATTTGGGTTGAATACTCTACCCTCGAAAACTGTTGCGATCCCCTGTACTTGTGGGTTATCAAGACTATTTTCTGGCGCCGTTGCCGGGGAACATAGCTCTTTTCTTTGAGTCACTTGGGATTTATATCTGCTGATCATTATGAGGAACTTGAAAGACGAAAAAACCAAGATTTATCCCTCAACTACGAGGGGAGGTAAGGAATTGCCATCTAGCTCCACACTTGATTCACCTTCTGTTTTGAGTAAACTTGCGACACCTAAACCTGCTTCTGCTATTAATTTTGATATGTCGCATGTTATTGATGATGCCACTTCTGCTATGCATGATGCTTATGATGAAACTACTTCTATGCTTGATAATACTGTGTCACTAGGTGAATTTCTGGATGAACAACTTGCTAGGGCTAGAGAGAATGAAATTATTGAAACTGATAATATTGATGAAAGTGATGATGAAGATTCTCCCCTAGATATGAATTGCCTGATGTACCTGAGGGTTATGTTATGGATGAAGAAACTGCTAGAGACTTTCTTGCTTGCAATGATAGATATGATCTTAGGAAATTATTAGCTAAGCTGAAAGAAAAATCTTTGAATGCTAGAATGAAATATGACCCTGCTTTTGCTACTTCACCTATCTGTATTTCCGATAAGGATTATGATTTCTCTGTCGATCCTGAGATAATTACTTTGGTTGGATCTGATCCTTTTTATGGCTATGAATCTGAAACTGTTGTGGCACATCTTACTAAATTAAATGATATAGCCACCCTATTCACTCATGAGGAGAAAATTCGTTACTACTATATCCTTAAGTTATTTCCGTTCTCATTAAAGGGTGATGCTAAAACATGGTTTAATTCTCTTGATCCTGGTTGTGTGCGTAGTCCCCAGGATATGATTTATTACTTCTCTGCTAAATATTTTCCCGCTCATAAGAAACAAGTCGCCTTAAGGGAAATATATAATTTTGTGCAAATTGAAGAAGAGAGTCTCCCACAAGTTTGGGGGAGGCTTCTCCAATTACTTAATGCTTTGCCTGATCATCCTCTCAAGAAAAATGAAATACTTGATATCTTTTATAATGGACTAACCGATGCTTCCAGAGACCACCTGGATAGTTGTGCTGGTTGTGTTTTCAGGGAAAGAACTGTTGATCAAGCTGAATTGCTATTGAATAATATGTTGAGCAATGAAAATGATTGGACACTTCCTGAACCAACTCCTAAGCCAACTCTGAAGAAAAGGGGTATTCTATTTCTCAGTCTTGAAGATATGCAAGAGGCAAATAAATCTATTAAAGAAAAAAGTATTAAAGCTGAAGATGTTAAGAATTTACCACCTATTGAAGAAATACATGGTCTTGATAACCCGACACAGGTAGTAAAGGTAAATTCTCTCTATAGATTTGATGAAGGTGATATTCCTTGTTATAAGTCTGCTAGCCAATGCTTAGGTGAGTTTGATAATTTTATTGTTAAACAAGAAAACTTCAATGCTTATGTTGGTAGACAATTGAAACGAAATGCTTATATGGTTGAACACTTGAGTGATTATATGTCTAGAGTTAAAGGTGAACTTAAACTTATTAGTAAACATGCTTCTATGGTTACCACTCAAGTAGAACAAGTGCTTAAAGCTCAAAATGATTTGCTCAATGAATTAAATAACAAGAAAAATGGTAATGTTGTTAGAGTTGTGACTAGAGGGGGTAAAATGACTCAGGAACCTTTGTATCCTGAGGGCCACCCTAAGAGAATTGAGCAAGATTCTCAGAGAACTAATGTTGATGCACGTAGTCCTTCTAAGAGGATGAAAAAGAAAAATGATAGGACTTTGCATGCTTCTAGTGAACCTGTTGTAGACACACCTGAGAATCCCAATGATATTTCTATTTCTGATGCTGAAACACAATCTGGTGATGAGCATGAACCTAGTGATAATGTTAATAATGATGTTCATGTTGATGCCCAACCTAGTAATGACAATGATGTAGAAATTGAACCTGTTGTTGATCTTGATAACCCACAATCAAAGGATCAACATTATGATAAGAGAGACTTCGTTGCTAGGAAGCACTGTAAAGAAAGAGAACCATGGGTTCAGAAACCCATGCCCTTGCCTCCTAAACCATCCAAGAAAAAGGATGATGAGGATTTTGAGCGCTTTGCTGAAATGATTAGACCTATCTTTTTGCGTATGCGTTTGACTGATATGCTTAAAATGAATCCTTATGCCAAGTATATGAAAGATATTGTTACAAATAAAAGAAAGATACCGGAAGCTGAAATTTCCACCATGCTTGCTAATTATACTTTTAAGGGTGGAATACCAAAGAAACTTGGAGATCCAGGAGTACCAACTATACCATGCTCCATTAAAAGAAACTATGTTAAAACTGCTTTATGTGATCTTGGAGCCGGTGTTAGTGTTATGCCTCTCTCTTTATATCGTAGAATTGATTTGAATAAATTGACACCTACGGAAATATCTTTGCAAATGGCCAATAAATCAATTGCTAAACCTGTCGGTATTTGTGAGGACGTGCCTGTTGTGGTTGCAAACGTTACCATTTTAACGGACTTTGTTATTCTTGATATTCCCGAGGACGATAGTATGTCGATTATCCTTGGTAGACCCTTTTTGAATACTGCAGGGGCTGTTATTGATTGCAACAAAGGCAATGTCACTTTTCATGTTAATGGTAATGAGCATACGGTACACTTTCTGAGGAAACAACCTCAAGTCCACAGTATAAATTCTATTGGAAAAATTCCAACGATTACTATTGGAGGTTTTGAATTTCCTCTTCCTACTATCAAGAAGAAATATGATATTCTTATTGTTGGGGATGTGCATATCCCCGTTGAGGTAACCTAGTGTTATTCAAAAATTCTCCGATTTCATGCGATTCGGAATGAGTTTGTTAACAAGACTTGATCAACCTTGTTAGTGGATTCCTTTTGATGAGCATGAGATGGATGAAGTTAGAAAGCACAACTCTCTGTACCCTCCTTTTACTTTTTGTTATTTAGATTAAATAAAGCAAAAATAGTATTTTTTGTCTGTTTTCTGAATTATCCTTGTAATAAAAAATACCCCGAAAATAAAAGTTCTCCAAATGTCCCGAAAATGAAATATGATTTTTTGTAGAATATTTAAGGATATCTAGCACTGAGAACACACCAGAGGGGGCAACCACCTGGCCACGAGGGTGCAGGGCGCGCCCTACCCCCCTGGGCACGCCCCCTGCCTCGTGGGCCCCTCGTGCCCCCTCCACTTATTCCTGCACCCATACACTTCGTCTTCCTCCAGAAAAAAATCCCCACACAGCTCAAACTCGTGTTCTAGCTCGTTTTGCTGCGATTTTCGATCTCCTTGCTCAAAGCTTCATTCACAAAACTGCTTTGGGGGATTGTTCTTTGGTATGTGACTCCTCCAATGGTCCAATTAGTTTTTGTTCTAGTGCTTTATTTATTGCAAATTTTTGCTGCTTAGGTGACCCTGTTCTTGAGTTTGCATGTCAAATTTATATGGTCTCAAGTAGTTCTAATGCATGATATAGTCTCTAGGCACTTGTGGGAGTAGTTGCTATCAATCTTGTTGAGTTTGGTTCACTTTTATTTTGAGTTACTAAAAATTTCAAAAAAAATCAGAAATGATGAAGAGATTATTGAGGGGCTCTTCGAGCCGAAGCTCGAAGGATAAGCAAAGTGAAGAGAATAAGAAGCCCAAATATAATCTTACCGCGCAGGTTCGGCCGTGTGAATGGCCTTGTGATGAGTTCTTGAGAGCAGTCGGAATTTATGAAGATTTTTATTACTTGGCTGAGAATGCGGGCCTCGTCGACTTCCTCCATGACCAGCGCGAACAGTATCTCCTCCTCACTAATATTTTCGTGCAAAATTTTCATTCCCATGCTAGGAGATCGCCACCTTCGGTGGATTTTTATTTATATGATGAGTTTAAGGAGATGTCACTTTATGATTTTTGTGCGGTTTGCAAGTTACCCTTTGCGGGCAGCATAGAGGAACCACATCGTAATGATGTGGAATGGTTTACTGATATGATTGCTGTAGGGGAAACGAGGAAAGTTTCCGATGCAAGAATTACAGCGTACATTTTCCTATTTTGCGTTACTTTGCAATATTTGCTAGTAGATGCTTAATTGGTCGTGGGAACAGCGGAAACCTTAGTGCCCCTAATATTGTTATTTTGCGCCATGCCTTGTTTCGTGATACTACTTTCAGTTTAGGCGCTATTGTTGCTAAACGGTTAAATCTGAACCGTACAAGGGGTCCCATCTTTGGAGGCATCTTTGCTTTGCGCCTTGCCGCACACTTTAACATACCTATTAGGCATTATGATAAAGAGGAAAAGTTGCTGCCTCCTATTTCTCTAGATTATAAGGGTATGGTAGCACATGATTTTATTGTTAAAGATAAGAAGAAGATGCTTAAGTATAAATTGATATTTGATAAAAATTACTGTGAGATTATTACCTTGCCTGCACCCTCTCTGTTTAACATACTTTCAGGCATGTACCTCATCTTGCCGGAGGCCATTTATGCGTACTGGAGCCTGACACCAGTTCTAGAGCCTGAGCCACCCCTGGACCCTTATCGATACTCTGTTTATCAATGGGATTCGGAGGAGATCGCCAAACAATGGCACCCAGAGGACACTCATCTGCACACCGGAGAGAGCAACTTTGATCCTTGGGCATAGACCAACTTAGGCCAAAAGCCTAAGCTTGGGGGAGTACGTATTTCTCACCGACATTACATTCATGTTCACACTCATGCTAGTTGTCGGTGCTCATACTTTTTCATTGTACTATCCATGCTAGTTTATTTTCTGTTTTAAGCCTTCTTGTGTGCTTGAAAAACCTTAAGAAAACCCAAAAAAATTAGTTGTAGCTTTTAGCTAGTTTACTTTCCATGCTTGTAGTAGTAATAATTAAAAGAAAACCCAAAAAGATTGCTCGTTCTTCTTTTGCTTGTTGGGAGCTTTCCCGTGTAAATAGTTTTATTTCTTTTCTTACTCTTTGGGGGCCGAGAGGAGAAGACCATGATGAAAATGTTGAAGTGGCTCTTGTATGTATTATTGTTGATTTAACCAAGAGCCCATATTACCTTGTCTTCTCCCTTGAATTGAATGCTTGCAGATTCCAGCTTAGTCCAATGCACGTGCACTATTATTATTATCCACACCGTTCGGTCGTGCAAGTGAAAGGCAATAATGACGATATATGATGGACTGATTGAGATGAGAGAAGCTGGTATGAACTCGACCTATCTTGTTTTTGTAAATATGATTAGTTCATCGTTCCTGATTCAGCCTATTATGAATGAAACATGTTTGCAATGACAATTAGAGATTATAGTTGCTCATGCCATGCTTAATTAACTAGGAGTTTATAATAGTCTACCTTGCATGCCAACATGCTATTAAAATGGTTGTGATGTGGTATGATAGGATGGTATCCTCCTTTGAATGATTCGAGTGGCTCGACTTGTCACATGTTCACGCATGTAGTTGAAACAAAATCAACATAGCCTCCACGATATTTATGTTGATGGTGGATTATATCCTGCTCATGCTTGCACTCAATGTTTATTAATTTTAATGCATGTTCATGACTGTTGTCGCTCTCTAGCTGGTCGCTTCCCAGTCTTTTTTCTAGCCTTCACTTGTACTAAGCGGGAATACTGCTTGTGCATCCACTTCCATAAATCCCAAAGTTATTCCATATGAGTCCACAATACCTTCCTATATGCGGTATCTACCTGTCGTTCCAAGTAAATTTGTATGTGCCAAACTCTAAACCTTCAAATGAAATTCTGTTTTGTATGCTCAAATAGCTCATGTATCAACTAGGGCTGTCTGTATCTTCCATGCTAGGCGGGTTATTCTCAAGAGGAGTGGACTCCGCTCCTCACTCACGAGAAAATGGCTGGTCACCGGGATGCCCAGTCCCATGCTCAAATCAAAATAATTGCAAACAAAACTCCCCCAGGACTGTTGTTAGTTGGAGGCACCCGTTGTTTCGGGCAAGCCATGGATTGATGCTTGTTGGTGGCGGGGGAGTATAAACTTTACCATTCTATTTGGGAACCGCCTATAATGTGTGTAGCATGGAAGATATCGAGATCTCTCGGTTGTTATGTTGACAATGAAAGTATGCCGCCCAAAAATATTATTTATCTCTATTTCAAAATCGAGCTCTGGCACCTCTACAAATCCCTGCGTCCCTCTGCGAAGGGCCTATCTATTTACTTTTATGTTGAGTCATCATCCTCTTATTAAAAAGCACCAGTTGGAGAGCACCGCTGTCATTTGCATGCATTACTATTAGTTTATATTGAGTGTGACTATGACTGGATCTCTTTTACCATGAATTACAATGTTTAGTCAGTCCTTGATCTTCAGAGGTGCTCTGCATTTATGTTTTGCGGTCTCAGAAAGGGCTAGCGAGATACCATCTTGTTATATCATATTATGATTGTTTTGAGAAAGTGTTGTCATCCGAGATTTGAATGGACTCTAACTTGCATGATTTGAATGGAACTAACCCGGAGTGACGCTGTTTTCAACAGAATTGCCAAGGTGTTATTTTTGTGCAGAAATAAAAGTTCTCGGAATGACCTGAAACTTCACGGAGAATATTTTTGGAATATATAAAAAATACTGGCGAAAGAATCAAGACCAGGGGGCCCACACCCTGTCCACGAGGGTGGGGGGCGCGCCCCCTGAGGCTCCACCGACCTCAACTCCAACTCTATATATTCACGTTCGGGGAGAAAAAAATCAGAGAGAAGGATTCATCGCGTTTTACGATACGGAGCCGCCGCCAAGCCCTAATCTCTCTCGGGAGGGCTGATCTGGAGTCCGTTCGGGGCTCCGGAGAGGGGAATCCCTCGCCGTCGTCATCATCAACCTTCCTCCATCACCAATTTCATGATGCTCACCGACGTGCATGAGTAATTTCATCGTAGGCTTGCTGGACGGTGATGGGTTGGATGAGATTTACCATGTAATCGAGTTAGTTTTGTTAGGGTTTGATCCCTAGTATCCACTATGTTCTGAGATAGGACCCCGCTGCCACGGGAGGGTAGGACAAAAGATGTCATGCAAGTTCTTTTCCATAAGCACGTATGACTATATTCGGAATACATGCCTACATTACATTGATGAACTGGAGCTAGTTCTGTGTCACCCTATGTTATAACTGTTGCATGAGGAATCACATCCGACATAATTATCCATCACTGATCCAATGCCTATGAGCTTTTCACATATTGATCTTTGCTTAGTTACTTTACAGTTGCCATTGTTACAATTACTACAAAACTGCTACTATTACTTTTGCCACCGTTACCGTTACTTCCATACTACTTTGCTACTAAATACTTTGCTGCAGATATTAAGTTTTCCAGGTGTGGTTGAATTGACAACTCAACTGCTAATACTTGAGAATATTCTTTGGCTCCCCTTGTGTCGAATCAATAAATTTGGGTTGAATACTCTACCCTCAAAAACTGTTGCGATCCCCTATACTTGTGGGTTATCACTTCCTCGCGCTCCAGCGCTCTTCGGGACGGGCGGACGACGGACCACAAGGAGATGGCAGGCATTGCTGCCGACTGCCTGGCCGGCAGGCAGCTGGAGGACGACGACGTCCCAATGGAGAACATGGTAGTCGATGATCCGGCGCCAACCCCCTCCTTCGCGCCATCCTCGCTGGTGCATTGCACCATGACCATCGGCGAAGCCCGTGCCCAATACATGGGCACGGTGAGGCAAAAGCGTGAGGAGCAGTTCCGGGAGGCGCAGGCCGACGCCGCCTACAACCACCATCTCCTCCAGGAGCACCTGCAGGCGGAGGAGCAGATCACCGCGGAGCAGGAGGCGCTGCTCGACTCGTACCGCTACGCCCGCGAGGGCCGCCTCGAGCGCTGGCGGTACCGCATGCGGGTGGCGGAGGCTGCGGCCGCCTACAAAGAGGGCACGAGCGAGGCGCTATTTGGCGAGACCGAGGACGAGGCATAGGACAATGCCGGCTCCGACGAGTCCCCGCTCCACTGGCGTCGACGAGGCCCTGCTCCGTCGAGGCCCCTCGGCGCCAACAACGAGGCTGAGGACACCGCCAGCTCCGCAGAGGCCCCGCCCCACCGGCACCGAGGCGGAGGCCCTACTCCGCCAAGACCTCGCCCCGCCAACAACGAGGCAGAGGACATCGCCGGCTCAGCCGAGGCCCCACCCTGCCGGCAACGAGGGGGAGGATTTCCCCCACTCCACCGAGGCGCCGCCCCGCCGGCAACGAGATAAAGGACATCGCCGGCTCCGTCGAGGCCCCGCCCCACTGCCAACGAGGTCGCGCCATATAGAAAACGAGGAAGAGTAGAACACGGTAGGTCGCCGCCGCTCGGGTCCAAGTAAGGCCACCGCTGCTACCCTCCGGTTGAAGCCAAGCTAGGCGGCTTGACCATTGATGACCGATTAGCTTCTTGGCGGCGACGTGGAGTCGGAGAGCTATGTTGGAGAAGGACGCTGCTTCTACTTAACTGCTGGTGCAGTTGGCTCACTGACACGTGGGCCCAACAAGCATCTGGGCCACATGTCAGTTACGCAACTGCACGTGCAGTTAAGTCACTAAGCTCAGTCTGCTGGAGAAGAAGCTTCTGTTCGGCTCAGCCGGACACAGGTGGGTAGCTTCGGTTAATTAATTATACCTCCAGCGCACCCCCTTTTAGTTGAAGAATGTATGAAATGTAATGAAATCCGACATGTTTATATGAAATGCGACCGATCATGAATGAATTTAGTTCGATTAGTTCGAATTCTTGTATCACTGGCATTGGATGAACATGCAAAACAAAACGTACTAGCATTATTCCCAGGGTGATCACCTCGTTTGCAGCAGTTTCACATGTACTCCCTCCGGTCCTTTTTAGTCCGCATACAAGTTTTGTATGCAATCAAAGTATCTCTATTTTGACCAGAGTACAAAGAGTTTGAGCAGCTTTTTAGCGTTCCTGTACATTGCAATCAAACACACATGCCTGGCAATTCATAGAGAACATTCAAAATAATCGATGATTATGCATCTCAGTGATTCACATGTCAGAGCCAATATTTACTTCACAACTAAAGAATAAAGAAAAATAGATCGACGCTGCTGACAGCAAAGGGCGTCCCATTCGAAAATATCAAATGCATGTCTTATTGCTAACATCAATGAGCAAAATTTGACAAGGTTGTCCCATTCCAAAATGTCAAATGCTTGTTGTTTTTGTGCATCAATGAGCAAACTTTGACAAGGTTTTCCCATTCCAAAATATCAAATGCCTACGATTGTGGAATGGGCAGGGTTTGCCATCAGTTCAGACACTGACATGGCACCTCGTGCTAAATAAACCAGCTGTTCTTTTTGTGCAGTTCCACCAAAATCAACCAAATTCGCGCGTAGCTTGTATGATTTTGCCCTTATATGTTGCAACACCTTGAACATATCGGCACCTCCTTTCTTGTGATGAAAATGAATGATTTGATGTATTCATAAACATTTTGTGCAGTTCCCATTGAAATCAAGCTGAGCACCCCTGTTTGCACAAATACAAAAAAGTGATTAGTATAAAGCAAATTGTACTATGAATTGATAGTTTAAACAGGCACCTACACGGTCCATGTAGAGCACACCTTTAAAAAATGGAACTCACCGGAAAGAATCCTAGAACAACATTGTACTTGCGCATCACAGCAAAAAGATGGAGATATGTTAGTCCTTCTGAGCTGAAGTTAGTTTGGTCTTGTGGGGAGTAATGTAACCATCCTTCAACTGCTCCTTCTGATGAGAAGATAGACAGGGCTTCTTCATCCTGGCATAATCGGAACTAGTCACTTCACATACTCCGTATTCTTCTTCAGAGGAAGATGATCATGTTGTGCAAAGACAAGAGGACAACTAAATGCTAGCATCTCTGTTTGCTCGGAAAAAAAGGAAAGGAAATATTTAAAACAGCACAGATGAACTACTTTCTCATGACAGTATCTAAACAGTAGCACAACACCAATAGAGATGACAAAGCTCAATCATATGGATGAAATCTGTGGGCGAGTACCAACCTTTGTCAGGAGGCTTATTGTGTAGAGCATACAGATAAAACACTTCTCCGGAACCATCTGTTGTTATATACTGTGGTTGCCATGCTTACTATATACTCCTCGATTAGTTTAATGTTTCCAACATCTTCTTGTGCAG
Source organism: Aegilops tauschii subsp. strangulata (assembly GCF_002575655.3). Taxonomy (NCBI): domain Eukaryota; kingdom Viridiplantae; phylum Streptophyta; class Magnoliopsida; order Poales; family Poaceae; genus Aegilops; species Aegilops tauschii. The sequence goes on along the minus strand of NC_053037.3, from coordinate 382,265,687 downwards.
TTCCACTAAAATATATGGTATCTTCAAAGAAGATCCCTGTTTGCACAAGTAGAGATAATTACATATTACATTAAGAGTGGCATCAAATCAGTGGCAAAACAATTGCTCGTTCCAGCCATAGCAATTAATTAAGATGCAAAACTATAACATTACATGTGTCATCACAGTTCCAGTGCTTCATTACAGCACCGGGAGTTGATTTTTGTTTTTCTTCCACTTGTTCTTCCCCTTTATCACTTGGTTCAATAACAGACAAGCTTCGCCTTCAATGTAAGATTTGGCATGTTAATTAGGGAGCACAAGTATAGCACTAAACAACAACATTAATTTTTTGATGAAAGTGACAAAATACAGGTCAACAGTTGTGAAATATCATTATCTTACCTCAATGGGATATTATGGTGCACATACAGATTGGAAGTCTTGTCTCCATTTGTGCAGTTCACTAAAATCAAGCAACATTACCGTACAAGTAGCACAACATATATGAAAGCACACTGCACAATCATGTGAAAGAAAGCTAGTACTGACCTCTCATGACGTGGAATTCAAACAACTCACGAGAAGAAGATCTGAACCAAATTTGCCAACACGGATAGGAAGTAAGATCTCCTCTTGTGCAGTTCTACTAAGATCAAGCAATCAAGCAACATTGTCGGTGTGAAATTTTGGTTGAACTGCACAAAAAACTCTTAAACAAAAGTGTTTTGTGCAGTGCAACAAAAGGTCACAATAGCAACAAGGTGTAGTAGATAACCCTGTTTACACAGAGGTGCAAAGGAAACAACTAGTGGTCAATAACGGTGGATGACACAGAAGCCAACAAAAAGAAGCATCTAACTTATCTAAATGGGAAAGAAAGCAAGACAGTAGCATTTCTCAAACGGTGGCATTGATTAACATTAATAGAGAGATTATATTAACAATAAAATTCATTAAACATGTAATTTGCTTTTAACTATGGCATTGCATCAATTTTCCAGCGGCATTATTAGAGGGTGTCTGTTTACAGGGACTTTTTGGTGTAGGGACTAAAAAAAGTCCGTGCCAGTCCCATCTAAACCAAACAGGTGGGACTTTTAGGGACTAAAAGTGGGCATTTGGGACTAAAGAAAGAAGACCCCCAGGGAGAGTCTTTTTGGGACTTTTTCCAACAGTTGCCCCTGCCCCACATCACACGTTGTCTCTATTAGTTCATTACAAGGGGTAACATGGTCTTTTAGCATGTTATTTAATAACCTCTAGTCCATGTTTAGTCCCTAGAACCAAGCAGGTAGGGACTAGGGACTTTTTAACCAAACAGGGCCTTAGATTAACAACAGCTAAAGAGTTGCACGGGGCAGTGGACGCACCAGCACCATGTGCATCTACCGATGTATGAAGGGGTGATGCACAGTCTGTTGCAACAAAGAACAAACAACCAAGGAGCATATTTGTGTTGGTCCCAGCTTTGTTATCTTTAGACTCCTTTCCCTATGTGAGCGCAGCAAATCTAGTCATGCTCAAACTCTATAGCCTTGTCCCCCAAAACAAAAAGATCAGTTCGTTACAGATGTGCGTACTGCGTTTGTCATTGTTTTCCCTTTTCGGCCAACGTAGGTGCTGGATAGCCAGTCTGTACTAGTACTTTCCCCCTTCCTTTCCTCTTTGGACCACGTCCTAGATTCATGCTATACAACTTTCCCCACTACATTCCCCCATTCCTTTCCTCTTTGAACCACGTCTTAGATTCATGCTATACAACTTTCCCCACTACTTTCCCCCCTTCCTTTCCTTTTTGAACCACGTCCTAGATTCATGCTATACAACTTTCCCCACAACTTTCCCCCATTCCTTTCCTCTTTGAACCACGTCCTAGATTCATGCTATACAACTTTCCCCACTACTTTCCTGTTTGATCCAACACCTAGATTCGAGTGCAGAAGTGAAAAAAGCCCACATGCAGCTAGAGCAATGCATGTGGAATAAGTAAATTATACCTTAAGGTTCTTGGGGTGTGGTTCGGTGGGCGACCGGAGGCCGTTCGGCCCACACTACGTACGGCGGCGAGGAAGAAGGTGTCGGAGGCCCTCCCACGCCGCCGCTGGGTGAAAGAGAACAACTGTGCTGGTGGTGGATTCCCTCCCTCGCTGACGGCGACAGCATTAAGCCTCCTTCCCTTCCCGGCGGATGGATCCTGCCGGCTCTTTGACCAACAACGAGGGGAGAGAGAGAGGCCAACGAAGTCTTGTTTAGATCTGGAGAGGGTGAGAGAGTGTGAAGAGAGCAACTACAAGCGCTGAGGCTCCAGCGTGTATATATATACTGGAGAGAGAGTGTGAAGAGTGCAAACCCTAGAAAACAAGCATCGAGGCTGCAGCGTATACGTGATGAGGTGATTATACGGTCACTACGAGATTGTATAGCTCCGTGTCCATCCATTTTGACCAGTCAAAGAATCCTCCTGGCACCGCCCCAGATCACTTTCTCTCTCTGTCATGCGGGGCCTACCTGTCATTGGGTGGAAGAAAGAAGTCGAACAAAAACAAAATTATGCTCAAGTGTAGTTATCCAACCCGAGACCTCAAGTTTGATGAGTGAACAGGCTAACCAGCTACACCACCCTCCCGTTATGTTCAATGAGAGGAAAATAACCTTTTATACATTCCTGCATTCATGTGACAAGCATGCCGTGTTTTTTTTGCGTGCGAGTCATTGGGATTTAAATCATAATCGTGTCATGTGGCTTTGTTGGTAAGGTCTTTTGGGATTTAAAGCAGTGTTGGTAGTACAGAAATAATGCAGCCTTAGTCACCTTACCTCTCTCCACGTAGTACGTTGGGTCCCACCAGTCAGAGGGTGAAACAAACAAATTAATAAGAAAAATTAAAAGCGCCAGCAGTGTATCTTACCTCACACATCTCGCTACTGCTCGTGAACAGTGTCCAATTGATCCCTTTGTTCGCTCACGTACTATTTTAAGTGAATCCTTATTATAACATGCACACAATTTTGGGCACTTGTATCGACCTAAGTTAGTGTGCCACTGTATCTCGTACTACTCCCTCCATCTAGGTGTAATAAGTCACGTTAGAAGGTGCAGCGGGACCAAGGTGCAAGCAGATTGGAGGAGAAGGAGAAACTTGACCGGTCCTTCCTCTAATCAAAGCCCTGATTTCTGTCTCTACACGCAACAATTAATCCCAACAACTAAGAGATGTCGTTTTAGCTACCATGCAAGGCCACATATTAACTCGCATGCTAGCCGACTTTGATTTCTTAACTGATCAACGCGTAGTTGCGCTCCATGCATTGGGTTTCCGGGGGAGATAACAAGGCAGAGTAAGGAGCGTTTGGTTACATTGCTTAGGCTGGTCATAGTGGTGAGTAACTTGGACTAGTAACATGCACGATATTCCTATTCTATGAACCTGTGTGTGCGTGTGCGTGTGTGTTTAACAACATGTGTGTGTTAGAGAGAGCGACGCATCGACCTACTCCTATAGAGAGATGGTGTGTAGTGTATGATTTAGCCGCGAGAGTCGGTGCATCCTCTTCTGGGTGTCCGCTCGGGACAGGCGGACCGCTGCCACGCCCGCTCCTGACCAGCCTGGCCCACCCAAAGCCCCTCCATTTCCCACGCGCGCTTCCTGCCCAAAACGGTCAGCCGCTCCAAAGAATCGGTGCCGCATTCATGCCCGGGCAGAGCGGACGCGACCTCTCACTGGCGCATGCGTTGAAGAGAGAAGCGGATTCAAGAGTGATGGTTGCTTCGTCCGTCCAACTTATTGCTGGGTCTATGTGATTTGACGGCTCATTGGTCATTATTACTAAGGTGGTAGGACTGCTGGATGTCCCACGCTTTCGGCGAAAGGAGGCACTACTAGATTACATTTTTCTCCATTCTTACAGCGGAGGAGTGTGAGAGCAGTGAATACACACAGGCTCAGTGATTACATGGCCCACCTCACATTATCACCATATTTTCTGGACACTGTGCGACACCTAACTCTTTACATAGTACTACTAGTATAGTATGTACTGTAATTTATCAGCGAGATAAATTTGTACAATGCTATGAAGCTTCTAGCTTCTGTTTCATGTATCTTGCGTCCAAGGTTGCCCGTTGCAACATTTCATCAAATACAAAGGATACTAACATGCATGCTATTGCATCTCAATGATTGACAGATCATAGCCAATATGTACTCCCTCCGTTCCAAAAAGAGTGTCTCAACTGTATGCAAACTCTAGTACAAATAGTTGTACTACTACTAAAGTTGACACTTATTTTGGAACAGAGATAGCTAAAGAAAAAACGATCCATGCAGTCCCTAGCCCTTGAACTATAAACCCTAACCATGCTTTAATTTGCTGGCAACGTTGGAGCTTCCGAAGAAATGAAGTTTGCAACCCTTTGACCATCAGATCATTTTGTGCAGTTTCACCAAAATTGAGATGAGCATCCCTGTGGCAAAGAAATTGAAGAAGCGTGATTAGAATAAGATTACTGGGGCTAGTTGATGAGACATAAACTCATCACAAATACAGTACGTAGAAGCCAATAGAGATATGTGCGGGGCAAAGAAGTAGAGAAATATCCACATGGAGTGATGTGGGCAGCTGGAGCAGTGGTGCAAGCCGGCTGTAAAGGGAGTTGTACCTGAGGGATGTCGGGATGTAGCTCAACCTAGAGGAGGGCGGCGGGAGGCGGCAACTGCCCACGTCGCGGCAGTGAGCAAGGGACAAAGGCAACCTCACCGGCTTTGTGAGAGAGAACGGCGGGGACCCCTGATCGGGACGTGCCAACAGTGGGTTTTCGCCGTCGGCGACGGCGACCGCATCTACACTAAGCATCCACCCCTTCCCCCAGCGGACGTGATCCACCGGGATGTTAGAGATGTGGCCACAGTCGTTTTGTGCGAGAGAGTGTGAAGAGAGCAACCCCAGCAAGCAACCGCGTAGGCTCGTCCTGCCTATGTATATAATGGATCGGTTTCCTTTTCTCTCCATATGAACCTATTTATATTGCGTACGTGCCACTGAAGAAGAAAAAACTTTATTTATAAATGACACGACACCTACTACTCGTTCTCCTATAAACCTTGCGCTTGGCATCTCCAAAATATTAAACTTGCGATTGGCTCTTCGCCTCTTCGGGAAGTCGAGCAATAATAGTACTGCAATATATCACTACAAAAAAATACACTTCCGTGATGATACATGTTTGTCACAGTAGGTCACGTTTTCTGTCACGCATGTACATCCATGACAATTTTATGATAGAATCAAGATAGTCATACATGTGATGTCATAGAAGTGTTCCATGACATTACCAAAATTATCATCACGGAAGTGTCCACTTCCATGACGATAAATCGCGCGTCATAGAAGTGCTTTCATCAAAGGTGACCGACACATGGCATCCACCGTAACGGGATGTTGTTAAGCTATCGGGTCCGGTTTTGGATCCGATAACCCGTTAACAGCCCGGACCAATGGGAAATTTCCACGTGTAAAATTCTGATTGGCCGGAGGAAACACGTGTCAGCTCGTCAGTGGGTCAGATAGGCTCCTATGATATGTCGACACATGCGACTGCCCACCACTGGCCCATTTAGCTTACAAAGGCCGACCCGTTTGACTTGGTCAAAAGATAGCAGGCTGGCCCATGAAAAGCCTGTTAACGGTCTCTTTGCAAATAGCCCATTTTACGGCCCAGTAACTCACGGCCCGTTAGGGCCTACACGAAATCGGCCCAACAACGTCATGTGGGCCGTCAAATATAACACCAGCCCATTTCACTTTTGGCCCATGTATGGCCCACGACGTCTTTCGGGCCATATGAGGCCTTCGTATCTTTAGGCCGCCTTTAGAGGCCCACGGTGACTCTAGCCCATAATGAACAATAAATTTCTTTATACCCGTTAACGGCCCATGATTCACATGGGCCGTTTCCAGCCCGTGTTAGCTTTCGGCCTACTGGCGGCCCATACGTTCTTGGGCTCCTTTTCGACCCTCGATTACTTCCGGCCTGTTATTGGCCTGTTCCCCTAATGGGCCAAATTCGGCCCGTGGCAAGAGTCGGCCCGTTTCTGGCCTGTTAACCCATTGCGCCATTTCCAGCCCGTCCTATATTCTAGCCCATTAACGACCCGTTATGCCTGTGACAGAATTAAGCCTTTGCTGTCCTCCGGCCTGTTAACGGCCCGTTACCGTGCTGGGCCGATACCAATTACGCCCGTTTACGGCCCATGTAGATCCATTTATCCGACGGCCCGAGGCCCACCAATTCTACAGCCGTGTTGGAGGCCCATTTAAAGACGGCCCGTAGGAGGCCCATGGATCCTACGGCCCGTAGCAGGGTCAAGGTTACCACGGTCCGTATATGGCACATGGTTGTTGCGGCCACTAGCAAACCAGGGAAAAAGAAGACTAGGAAATAAATAAGCCCGAAACTAACACTAGGCTATTAAGGCGATTGCACAAATTACATCCAGTGGGCATCAAAGATCGCCACCACTGCAGATATAGGGAACACCCTACACTATACAAAAATGGCTTGCTATTTTCTTCAGCCGGTGGCTGGACGTTAAGAACAAAATTTTTATCGCAACAAAACAAATTACAACTATAAAACAAAAGGAAGATTGTCATAGAAGTTAACAGTCTGGCAGACAAATGCACCACCAGAAGTTCAGAAGTTCAGTTCATTTGACATGATTGTTATGTTTTCATGTTGTATTGTCCGATGGAGCACCATAACCTTCGCCTTCATTTCTCCCAGGCTCCTGAACAACATAGCAAATGTCTGATAGTCTGGTTTCAAAACCATGCATATCTTGACGACATCGAACAATGTCTGTCCTTGTTTCACAAAGGGTCTCTGTTAGGGAACGGACTTGTGTCTGGAGCGCAGATATAACATTGTTTTGAGCTTGCATATCTTGATCATGAGGTAGTTTGGACGAGATTGCCTTAACAACCAACCCAGTATTATGCAGGAACGTGCTTTTGGCACTGTTAGTGGACAGGTACTGACCCACTGCAGCAAGAGCTGACATTGCGGTTATAGTTACCTCGCCACCTTCAGAAGGTCGCGGTTCCACCATTTTTTCCATAGCTTGCTGAAAAGTTGAGTTTTTTACATTAGTAGTACCAGAACAGAAGATATTAAGGAGGCAGCAAAACCAAACAAAATAGCTTTGGTCTATATACAGAACTTATTCTGGTGAACCCTTGTAAAATATTAGTTGTATTTGACTGCAAAGTACATAATAAAACCAGGTTCCAAACATATGACCATGTACCATGGCTAATGTATTGTCTATTTCTTCATATTGTATTGACAACTAAGGATAAAGAGACAAAGTTTATAATACGGTAAGCATAGTATGACATCATTCATATCACAAAACAACTGAGAACTGACAAACAGGCAATTGTAATGTTGTGTGGGCAAGTCCAGCATGGAACTAGATTACAGGTCAAGATCAAAGGAACATCATTCCTCTCTTTTAAACCTTGTAAGGTGCAATGATACGCTAAGACAATTGTGTATAAAATTGAAAAGAGTAATAGGCATTGGCTGCAAACCATGAAGTTCAAGGCACAAGTCAGAGTAAGTAGTAGTTAAAAGGCATGAGGATTAAGGACCTACAACAGCGGCTTTGACTGGTGTAGTCATGCCCTTCATCTTGCTGGTGTGACAGTCCTTGAAGATTTCCACAGCATTTGGTTCAGGTACTTTTTGGTCCTTGCGAGCTTTCCTCTGCATTTGGAACAAGTCAATATAGATCTGATAATATGGTACAGCGAAAAGAGTGAAATAGCAGCTAATTACAAGAGCCTCGCAGTGTGTAATATAGCTACGAGATCCTGTCGGCTGTTGGAATTTCACTTTTGTACGGTTGGCCTTGTTCTTTGAACAATTCACCTACAAGAAGATAGATTTGTGTGGCACATGCGTAAATAGGACTTCAACATATGATCTGATCACATATATATATAGTGTACCTGATGCTTCAGATCAGACCAGTGTTTAACGAGGCCTCTCCAGTCTTCATCCGATATATTTTCCACTGGAGATGTTTGGGCAAGTTCACTGTTAGCCTTGCCTTCAAAGTGAGTTTTCCTCAAGTTATACCGATACTGTCACAGAGCAGACTTGAAAACATGGGTGCAAGCTTGTCTGGTTGCATCATCTTGGCTATCCAACTTGAACCTCATCTGTTGAAAATTATGGGAGTCTCATTATCAGCAACCTAGAAAGTATTGGACAGAGCAAGACGATATTACTAGTTTCCATACATAACCATACTTACAGATAAATGGTCGAGCAAGGTGTTGAACTGGGTTTCGTCTTTGTCATTCTTGTACTGAATCCATGTTGGGAGGATACGTACATGACACCTAACGGCAACCGCTGCCCCTGATACTAACTTGGCTGACTCTGTAGCATCACGTGGCCTTTTTAAACCTGCCTCAAAACGGATCTCCATTATTCCTCCTCTAGATTTAGTTAACCTATCGAGCATTATCCCTGATGTTTGTTTCCTCTTGCGCCTAGGTGCTAGTCCAACAACGAACATAGAAAGTGTTAGTGTACATCAAACTGTGAGACTACATATAAAGAAGCTTGCAACTGTAACTTGACTCCAGAAACTACCTTCTTGTTGTTGAAGCTCACAAAGTTCATCTGATCTTGCTAACTCATCTTGTGTCAAGAGTGCTTTGGAAGTAGTGCCAGGTGGCAAGGGAGCTTGGGAACGTGCTGCTAGCTGAGTTGATCAACGAGTAAATCGTGCAGCTGGTGGTACCATGGAAGGTGTTGCAACAACTAGGGTTGTCTCTGCTTGTTTGGTGGCAGCTATTTGTTTCTGTTTGGCTTGTTCTGCAGCTCGTGTAGCACGGGATATCCTGTCAGTACAATTTTCTGCTGGACTTTGACCTTCTATTGCACCATCAGTATCAGCAGAATCTGCAGGATTCTTCCGCTTCCCTTTCCCTGTCGTTCTATGTTGCTTCCCCTTTCTCTGTTCCATGTTAAGTCAAGCCGACAAGAAAAATGAATAACAATTTAGTTCTTTAGAACAAATTGATGCGTGATACAGACGAACTGAACTTTGATGTTAGACAACCACATGATAGGAGGATGTAATATGTATGAAAAACAAGACGGCATGAGATAACCAGAACTATGTCAGGGCGAACGACACATGGTTACAACGCATGTGTTCGCTGTGACAGGAATCCACTGTCATACGCAATACTTAGCAAGATCTATTACATTGGACACTGCCATTTCCTTGCCAAGGACAAGCCGCGTCCTACAAAATACCGAAGACGTGTGTTCAATGCAAAGCATGAAAACCGTGATGCGCCAAAGAGGCTCACCGCCGATGAGTTGCAAGTGGAACTAGAGAAGGTCAGACATATTACACCAGGAAACCATCCTGGTAATGGTAGCGGGAAAAGGAAGCGTGTCAACGCAGAAGAGAGATTATGTTTACCCGTAGGTCCACTTTGTGGGACTTGGAGTATTGGAAAGATTTGGATCTGCGGCATAATCTTGATGTGATGCACATCGAGAAAAATATATGTGACAGCATTATCGGCACACTTCTTAATATTGAAGGCAAGACGAAAGATACCTTAAAATCTAGGATTGATTTGACACACTTGGGTATCAGAAGGGATTTGCAGGTGCAAAATGAAGGTAAACCACGGGATATGGCACCAGCTGTGTACGTCTTGGACAAGGTAAAAAGAAAAGAATTCTGCGAGGTCCTGTCACGTGTGAGATTCCCACATGGATTTGCTTCCAACCCTGAAAGGAGAGTCAATGCAGATGGAAACAAGGTACAAGGGTTGAAAACTCATGACTGCCACGTCCTACTTCAAAGGGTTTTACGTGTTATCCTTAGAGGATTGGGCCGCCCTGACTTATACAGAGCAGTTGCAGAGTTGGGACAATTCTTCAGGGAACTCTGCAGTAGAAATATCAGGATAGATGCTTTGGAGCGTCTTAGAGACAAGATACCAACTATCCTATGCGACCTTGAGAAGATATATCCTCCAGCCTTCTTTGATGTGATGGTGCATTTGACTGTTCATCTACCTGATGAGGCACTACTTAGAGGTCCAGTACAGTATGGCTGGATGTACCCTATTGAAAGGCGGCTAGGCACTTTCAAGGGCTATGTTAGGAACAGAGCTAGACCTGAGGGTTCCATTGCAGAGGCCTACATTGCTACAAAAGTGTTGCATTCTGCTCAAAATACATTGAAACAGCTGATCAACTTAGCAAAGAGGTGGGTGAAGACAATCCCGGGCTCAATGTTTTCGATTATTCTGTTCGAGTTACAGGGAAGAGTCGACAAGTGGACAAACCTAAAGATTTGGACAAAATGGTTTGGTATGTGTTGAATAACTGTCCTGAGATACTACCTTATATCAAGTAAGTGCTAAGTACTGCAGCTTATACATGGTAATATACTAAACTTGCAGCACATTCTTATATATTTAGATGTTTGACGCGATCACTATGTTGTGTAGCATCTACAAAAAGGAGTTACTGCCGCAAAATCCAAGAAACATTAACAAACTGGTTATGGCAGGATTTGCGAAATGGTTTAAGAGCCATGTAAGCTTTTGAATTGCACTGTCAGTTTTTTTAATATATTGAGTACATAAGATGACCAGCTTGTCTATTTTCTAAACATAGGTTAAGAAGATTCGGGAGGATGGGTAGGCAGTTGATGATGCCCTTTACGTACTAGCAATGGGTCCTGATACTCGGGTAAGACATTATGAATCTTGCGTTGTTGGAGATGTGCGCTACAACACCCTTGCACGCGACGAAGGCAGGAAGACACAAAGCAGTGCCATCATGAGCACGGATACGTACGACAGAGTGACAACTGAAATGTATGCTAACATAATAGACATTATTCAGTTACAGTATATCTCCAGTTTCGAGGATCATCGGTGTATGGTTCTGTTGTGCTGTCATTGGTATAACCTGTTTTCTAGGATCGCAAAACCCAGATCTAATGATTATTTCAAATCCATCAATGTCAAGGCAGCGTACCAGACCAACGAGCCTTTTATTTTGGCAAATCAAGCAACACATATATTTTTCTTGGAAGACACATTTGCACATAGCGATGACTGGAGAGTATTGCAAAGGTTTGAGCAGAGGAATTCGTTTAATGAAGTTGCACAACAAGATGATGCTTACACCGCTCTTGATGTACAAGATTTCACAGATGTTCCTAATATCTGTGAGAAGAATCACGTCAATGATGCTGGCGAAAAGATTGCCTGTCGTGCTGTGGACATACAAGAGTTGATCAAGAAGAAGCCAACATTCGAGGACACTGAGGATGAAGAAGAAGATGACACTATGGGGAATTACGATTCAGACTGATACACATGGCGAAGATGTTGACGCTGCTGCTGCGGATGATGATTAGATTGCTTTTGTCGTATTTTCCTGTTAGAAGACATTTTTCTATCTACTATGTGAAATTGTGTTTGCTATGACAACTGAAACCTGATGAACGTGTTGTTTAGTATTTTGCTGTGAGAACATCACTTGTTATGTATGTTGATTTGTGTTTGGTGATTGTATGACGAGTAAAACATGATGACATTGTTGTTTAGTTGTACTCATATTTGGCTGTGAAACTTGAATTTGATGACATGGTTTGCTGTTGGATTGCAACTTGCTCGACGTCTTCGAATGGGAACAAAGCCGACTCGACAGGGCCTCTGCTAATTTATTTATTTATTACCAGAAGGGCCTCTGCTATTTATTTATTTATGAGCAAAAGGGGATACCCCCCGATTTCCGTTAATAGAAATCATTAGATGTTCACAACACTACGCCCAGCCTGCTACACAGGTTTCATTCATTACTAGTTTCAGCAAAGTGCTCATGTCATAGACACTGGATACATCATGAGTGCTACATACACTGCAAATAAAGAGATAATCATCCTACAGAGCACATCGATTTTTCCCATTATCTTCACAAGCTCTTTCATCTCCTCATTACTGTCAAGGCCGTTCAACAGTTGTTGCTTGGCCATGATCAGAGGAACTGCATCTTTAACCTTCTGCTTTGCATCTTCCTCTTCTGTTGTTCCTTCAGTTACTTGTCCAACACCCCAACCTGCTGGTATTGGGATACCTCGGCTAACCAAATAATCAGCGTAGTTGCATTCCCCCACATCAGCAACTTCCCAGAAATACAAATCACACGAATCTTCCCTTTTCTGCACTAATCAAATTGGAAGATCATCAACCAAACTATTAAAAAAATCAGCAACTGAAAGCGGCAGAACAACACTTAAACATATTATTACCCCATTATTCAGGCATTTGTAGAAGACTCGGCCAGGGTTGAGGATTGTGATTGAGACGCGACGGATGACTCTGCATGATTTGCAGCAGTGGCACCACACCAACGGCAGTGGGTTGCGATGAGCAACCGGCTGCGGTGCGTGTGCCGGTGGGGGTGTGATGAGACCCACAGGCAATGGTACGGGTGGCGACTTGGCGCATATCTGGTTGTTGCCTGCTGAAGAGCAGGTGGACGAGCAGCCAGCGGACATGGTTGCTGTGGCCAGAGCTTCTGGTGCTAGGCAGAGTAAGTAGAGAAGAGGAGAAGCGAACGTTGGATATGTCAGTTTCATTACTTGCAGAGTAGCATAGCACCATATATAGTCATAGTCTAGGTTTGGATTCGAACCAGCTACAGGAGCACGTCTCTCTTTTTTCTAAAACTCAGCAACGTCTCTTTACTGGTACACTAGCTTGTTCTGTACGCCTTCTCAAGTCTTTGATTTTCTTCTTTTTTTGCAAGGAAGGAAGGAGGACAAAACTGAGAGTTCCTGGGACTCGAACCCAAGGCCTCTCGGTTGAAAACCAAGGGTGCTAGTCACTTATGTGGCGAACGTTCCCTGGGAGGAGGACGACAGACGAACGCATTTTCCTCGGAGTTTTAGTTGCGACGCAAGATCGAACGGTCGTAGTTTCGGGAATGTTACAAGGTGAACGAGCCCAGTTTTTCTTTTGTTCCTATATATAAAAAAGTATGCTACTTGGTGTTGGCTTAGTCAACAAACGATTGTGCCAACCTTGACCGTTGGATTGACATTCAATGTCTATCGTGTTTCTTCAGTCTCTTCTTCCTCCAGCCGCCAAAGCCAAATCAGCGCCGACGGGACCGCCTGCTCTCGCCTCCCACGGCTGGCTGTGCCGCCGCGCACGCATCATGGCCACATCGCACCCTAAAACTCTGGGCATCTTCCCCGGCTCCTGTTCGTTCCTGTCCGAGGCCTCACCATCGTCCTCCGCCTTGGTTCGCTCGCCGTGGCGCCGCCCTCCGGTGTTGTCAACATGGTCAAAACCGAGAGGAATAAGGAGATGACTGTGCATGGTGAGGATGACAGTAGGGACCGAGCAACGCACGCAGTAATTTTGTTTTTTCGGGATGGAGAATGGGAGAAGGGTATCAACTGGCTTTTATTTCATATGTTTAGCACATGACCAACCTAGTTTGTTTTTTTCCTTTCTGAAAATGGCTAGCCCAGCTATTTTGTTTTTTGCAGAATAACCAACGTAGGCCTACTTGCTTTTCTATGCCCTGTTGGGCCGGAAATCTTTCAAGACGAGGAGGGATGCATTTTGCCCAGAAATTGGGCTATAAGTAATAAGAAATGGGCTATAAGTAAATAATAAATGGGCTGTACAATGAAAAAATACAACAAACAGGCAATTAGTTCTAAAATACTTTTTTCTTTCGGATTTTGATATTTTAAATTTCATTGTTTTTGTGCGGGTAAAATTTCATTGGATTTAAATTAAGGTATGTTTAGTTTTTAAATTAATTTGAATCTGGCTAGAAATTTCGGGCTGTATGTTGTTTGGGACAGATTTGGAGGCTGACTTGTGGGTCTACTAGGTTGACGTGTATGAAAGGCTTTGTCAACTTAGTCCACAAACGATTCTAGCAGCAGTGACCGTTGGATGTTAATCCAACGGCTGTGCTGCTTCTTCAATATCTGATCTTCTTGCTCCAGCCGTCCAAACCAGCGCCGGTGGTACTGCCTGCTCCCGCCTCCCGTGGCCGGCTGTGCTGCCACACAGGCTGCATCGCCCCATCCTACTCCATTGTTGGCCAGACCATTCCTCTACTCACCCACACCTCCTGTTATTTTCCGGCGACGGTAGTCGGACCAGTAAACCCTCGTACTCCCCACCGCGTGGGCAACCACTTCCGAGTCTTCCCCGGCTCCGTGTCGTTCCCTTCCTAGGCCTCGCCGTCGTCCACCGCCCTGGTGCTCTCGGCATAGCGTGGTCAACGTGGTCAACGAACGACATCCATCGGACGTGGACTGTACGTGGAGAGGCTGACAGCTGGGTCCACGGCCACACATAAGGAAATGCCTCATTATTACGCGCAAAATAATGATTCCTCCACCTGACATCTGGGACGAGTGTGCGGTTGTGAGATCGATGAAAAGAGGGGCGAGAGTTTACACGTGTGTGGGACCGTATGAGAGACACGAGGCATGGACACAGAAAGGAGGAGATGGAAGGTGTGTGTGTATGTTGTAGGCAGACATCGCTGGAGAGGTTTATCGATCAGTGTGTGTCAGAAAGGAGTTGTGGAGACTGTGGGAGAACGACCTAAAGAAAAAAATGAATGTGCGCAATAGATAGAATGCTGAGGGAGGGGGAGGGCGAGGAGGGCGTGTGCATGCACGAGAGAAAGTTAGTGCTAGCTACAAAGGTTAGAGGACTGTGTGGGTGTAAGAGACTAACAAAGATCATAATTTGATATGAGAGTGGATTCATATATTTGAATAGGAGATCATAGTGTTATAAACGTATGCATGCATGAATATAGCGGTGATACACGTGCTATGGTTTTGCACATGTTATACCATAATGTGATAATGCATGGTGTTTGCAACTCACAGCTAAATGTCGAGCAATCTAAACCATACTATACATCGAACAATCTCACATTTTACTTGAATTTGTGATAATGTGTGGCGTTTGCAGCTTACAACTAAATATCGAACAATCTAAACAATACTATATATCGAACAATCTCACATTTTATTTGAATTTGTGGCAATGTGTGGTGTTTGCAACTCACATCTAAATACTTGTAGGCGTAGGGGGCGGGGCACCATACATTATGTGATAAACACATTATACATATGAGACATGGTTTAGATCATGAAGATCTAGCTAGAGCTTGAAATGTAATGTGATTTGAAAACAACATAAAGTGGATTCAAAAAATCGAGTTCAAGTTCATATAGTACAAATAGTTCATATCTAACTCGAGAGTAATCATGTGGTGTGCTGTGAAGATAATACACAAACGATGGTTTAACTTGACAATAATGATGATTATAGATCTTATTAAAATAGAGAAATGAATTCAAATGGTTTGACTTCACAACAATCATTATTGTAGATCTTATTCAAATAGAGAAACGAATTCAAATTTAGTTCATATTGAAGCGGTAGTATATACGTTTGGAATGCACTAAAACATTCATTTGAGTAGCAGGTTGCATGCATTATACACCTGCGAAATATTTTAATTGAACATAACATGAATTCGAAGTTTTGAATGACATTTGTAGTGCGAATTGATTTGGTACAGTACACGGGACTAGACTCTCCTGTGTGCTGCGAATTGATTTCTTTTTGTTTTTTCGTCGACGGAAGTGCGAATTGATTTGGTACAGTACACACTAGGCTTGTCCAGAAATTTCAACCCGCGCCTTGTTACCCCGAAATATTTAAGATATATCTTTGTCTCATTGTGCTCCAACAACTCCCTCCATCTCAACCCGCGCCTTGCTATTCCAAAATTACAACGCGCGCGAAAACTTCCACCTCCTGTGAAATCCTGACACGCGAAATGCACGTGATACCCCTGAACCGAAAGAACCGCCTAGCTCAACTCGGTGGGGGTACTTTTGTAACTTACCCCACATTTCAGACAAGCGCGTCCCTAAGCCATGGTTCCCCACTCCCATCCCATCCGCCCACCCATTCGTACACCGAGGCCGCGAAAACCCGCGAAGCCCCACACCCTCCTCCGCCCGCCACCCAGCCGGAGCCTCTTCCCCGGCGATGTTGTCCACAGCAACACCTCGACGTCCCTCATCCACTGTACCTGATGAGGATCCGTCGTCGATCTCGTCGTCCCGCCAGTTCAGCCACCCCGTCCTCCACCTCCAAGGAGCTGCCCCGACGTTCCCCTCGACTTTCACGCCACCTCCATTCCCACACCGCCGTCTTCACCTGCACCACCAGAAGAGCATCATCATCACCGTTTCCTCGGATGAAGCTGGGGCCTAATCGGCGCCACCAAAGAGGTTATACACTAATCGCCGCATTTTCTTCTTGATTCGATCTCACGGTGCTGCCGGCGCTCGGTCCCAAGCCGACACGGCGCGGCTCCATCCATGGTGGTGTCGCCGGCCACTTTCTCCACGGCGTCAATCCCTCAGCGGCGACGTCCACATCAGTAGGAGCTGCTGCTGCTTTAGCTCTCGCTCGCGCCGCTGCTCTGCTCTTGCTCTCGGTCCCCTGCTTGGCCTGCTCTTGCTATTGCTCTTGCTCGCGCTGCTACACTCGCTCTTGCTTGCGATGCTGCTCCGATTTAGCAACACTTCAGTCGACTGAATCGATTTTTGGGTCAGTCGATTTTCGGGGGGGGGGGGGCTCGCCGGAGTTAAGGAAGAACCAGCCGTAGCGGGGAGGGGGGCTCGCCGCAGAGGTACCCCACTATCTATCTTAGTGTTCAGGGTGGGGGCGGTGGTCGCCGGCGGTGGTGGGACGGTGGCGTGGGGATTGCCGGAGAAAAAGCTCGGCACAGGGGGGGCTAGAGGGTTGGCCGGGGCGACGGCGGACCGGCGGTGGGGAGTGGTTTCGGGGCGGCGCACCCCCAGCCGCAGGCGGCGGGGGGCGGCTGTTTGGCTGGTGGTGGCTGGCGGCTCAGGGGGTGGACGTTGAAGATGAACTACAGGCCCTTGATTTCGTATCCAACGGCTGGAAAATCGACTGACCAGAGATGAAAAAGTCAGTCGACTGACATGTAGCCTCACCTGATGCTGCTACATGACCAGCTGCCCCGGCTCTCGCACGCGCTGCTGCTGCTACTAGTGCGTTCAGTTTCGACAGTTAAGTTCAGTTTCGACAGTTAAATTTAGGTTCGACAGTTAAGTTCAGAGATGAGCGGCTGATGTATTTTACATCTAGCACTTTTTTGTTATGTATTTTACGTCAGCTATTGGAGATGCTATTAGAATTCCACTCAGGTTAACGTTGTCTCTCCTGTCCTGCTTCAGCCTCGGCGTCGTACAACTCACCGGAGCTGCTCCAACAACAAAACCCTCCATCACAGCGGAGCAGTACCCCAGGCTCCATCTCAAGATGCCTAAGATCTTCTTCCCCTCCTCCGACAGCCAAGTCAGCCGGATCATCCTCACCGACCAACCCAATCACGCTGAGATCGGCATGGCTTCGCCAAAGAGGTTGTACACTTGTTGCATCTCTTTTTTACTCTACATGTTATATATATTGTCCACTGAGCACACGCAGTAACGTGAAATATGATTAGTTTCTCCTACTATATGACAAGCAGTGAGGTACCAGGCAACTTAGCTATCCGTGATGGACTCTCTTGAACGCCATCATTATTTATTTATGTGTGTTTGAGCTGTGCATTTGTCGATGGGCCTGGGAGTTGAGCTAGTAGGGCAGTGGCTTGGGTCCAAAGTAGTAGAAGTAGCACAAAAACATTTTTTGAGTGTAGGCTTTTCCTTGCTCAAGCCTGCCTCCTAGAATCGCCATTGCTTGAAAGGAAAAGTGAAGGAAAAACATAGGAATTGGAAAGTTTCCTATGGTACTACTATTCATGCATTTCGTTCAAAGGAATGGAGCAAAGGAAAACTGTAGGATTTGTTCCTTTAGTGTCTCCTTGAAAGAAAAACCCTAGGAATTTTAATATCCACTTGTCCTCCTTTTCAAATTCCTATTCATGTAGCACAATACTAAGAGATAGTAGCATAATAGCATTATAACCGTACATTTTCTTGTGGTTTGACTTAATCTCACCATGCTTTTTTGCATCCTGTGATCTTCCAATTCTTGTGAATCAAACACCCAGATTGGCAGAAATCCTGTGTTTTTAAATTCTCTGTTTTGCACGTGCATTCCTATCCTATTACTGTGTATTTCCTATCCCTGCGTTGTTAGAATCCTCCAATTCAAATGAACCCTTACAGAATTACTTCTCTTACAGATAGTTGTCAAAGAAAACCTTGTGTGGTTTGTCCCGCTCCTGCTGCGCCGTCGTCCACCCCAGCTCAGCTGCTCCAATGACAGAAGGGTCCAGCACAGTAGGGATCCGGCCTCCAGACTGTCTTTCGCTGCCTCAGATCTTCTTCCCCGCCGCTGGCAGCCATGACAACTGCATTACCATCATCAACCGAGCAGATGACCTCGAGGACTACACGAGTCCGCAAGAGAGGTCGCACTCTTTCGTGTCTGCTTACGTTATGCATCGCTTAATATTACATGCTACTTTATCTTCCTGTTCACCGATTAGACCCTGAGTTAGCTCCAAACTATTGGTCAAACTTGAGTTTTTAAATGGTTGTGGGGTACATATCGGGGCCGCAATCAATAGTATCTATCTACTATCTGGTTAATCTCTGTTGTCTACTATGATTTTCATGTTGGGTGGGAAATAAACAGTAAAGAAGCCATTATCTGTATTTTTTAACTGAAGCCATTATCTGCCTGCTATCATTGGTTTTGGGTCTATCCACAGGTTGCTACCATCACTCTGGATTTCTGCATGCACTCCTTACATAATCTCACTATGTTTTATTCCTATGCATGTCAGTTATTGTACACAATGGAACTGAACATGTAGATCAAAAGAGATGAGCCTTGCGCGGCAATAAAATTTCATGCAGACGTCGCTACATGGTAGGCGCAAAGGCAGCCCCCCTCCACCCATTTCGGACTGTAATCAAGAGGAAGATATCTGTTATGAGGGGGATTCAGAAGGAGAAGACCACTCCTATTTACCCTCTGAGGTCTTCACTCTAACTTGGCATGCTGATGTTGGTTATATCATGCATATGGTGCCTTGCATTGCTTACTTTATACATCAAATATGTCATCTGCTTAGTTTAGACATGCTTTGTGTGAATGCCATCTGTTTAGTTTATTCATCATTTATGTGAATTATGCAACGCCATCTTGTTTAGCCAGGCATCATATATGTGAATTTTGCAATGCCATCCTGCCTATCCAGTCATCTTATATGTGAATTATATCAGGCCATCCTTTTTTTCCGTTACATATTACATTTGTCAACAACGTTAGTACATTCAACTACTCTTCGTGTGCATCAGCCATTTGACACGGTGATGGAAAATTCTGGAGTGAAAACAAGGTCTTCAGAGTAGACTATGCTATCTGACGAAGCACATATCTCGCTGGTTACAGATAGCTCCTTAGAGGAGGATTCAGAGATAGATGACCAGTCCTATTTCCCCCCCCCAAGGTGTATGCTCTAACTTGGCAGGGTTATGTTACTCATATCGTGCGTATGGTGTCTTGCATTGCTATGTCATTTGATTAGTTTAGACATGCTTTGTGTGAATGCCACCTGTTTAGTGTCTAATTACCATATATGTGAATTATGCATTGCCATCTTGTTGCAAGACATTATATATGTGAATTATGCAATGCTATCTTGTTGCAAAGGCATTATATATGTGAATTATCCAATGCCATGCTGTTTAGCCAATCATCATGTATGTGAATTATATCATGCTATCATTTTTTTGTATTACGTGTTCCATTTGTCGACAACATTTGTATATTCAACAACTCTTCCTATGCATCAACCATTTGAAGCGGTGATGGAAGTATCTGGAGTGAAAACAAGGTATTCAGAGCAGACAATGCTACCTGATGAAGCAGACATCTTGCTGGTTACAAAGAGCTCCTCAGAGGAGGATTCAGAGACTGATGACCAGTGCTATTTCCCCCCTTAAGGTCTATGCTCAAACTTGCCAGGGTTATATTACCCATGTCATGCATGTTGTCTTGCATTGCTTAGTTTTTACATCATATATGGATTGCCATCTGCTTACTTGCTTACTATATAAATCATATATTTGAATTATATCATGCCATCATGTTTACATACACAACATCTATCTGAATTATGCCATGGCAACCCATTTAATAAAGACATCATATAGTTATATCATCTCATCCTGTTTAGTGTTTACAGTCATCATATTTTGAATTATGTCATTCTATCCGTGAATTATATCATGCTATCATGTTTCCATAAGCGGCATGTATGTGAATTATGGCATGCCAACCTATTTAATAAACACATTATATAGTTATATCATGTCGTCCTGTTTACATAGTCATCATATTTTGAACTATGTCTTTCCATCTTTTTTAGTTAGCCATCATAATGTGAAATTGTGTTATGCTATCCTTTTTAGTTAGCCATCATATATGTGAAATTGTGTCATGCTATCCTGTTTGGTTAGACAACATAAATGTGAATTATTTCATGCCCTCTTTTATTCCCCACTATCCATTGCACCTGTCTTATCATACAATGTCTATACATTCAATTACTTTTCTTGTTTATCATCCATTTGAATTGGAGAAGGTGATGGCCGTATCTAAGGGAGTAACAACACGGTCTTCAGAAAAGATAGTGCTACCAGTTGATGCAGATAGAACCACGCTTGTACTTGTCGGTGTTCTGGGAACGGGGGTCCCCAGACTTGCCTGCCTGCAGCCCACGGCGTGGCTCTACTCGCGGCCCAGTACGGCCTGTCTTCACCAACAAACACTCAAGACCCTCGCGAGGGGCCAAGCCTCGCGAGGCGGATGACACAAGACCTCCTCGGGAGCGGCCTCACCAAGCTGGCTCGCGAGGGGCGGAGAGATCAAGGCAAGGTGAACCTCGCGAGGTTCCACTGACGTAAGCCATGATGACCAAGGCCAGGCGGGCGCCAGGCGGGCGCCAGCGCACACAGTGTCCTTGTTTCCTCTTTGGTGCTAAGGAGGCAAGCGCAGGCGAGGAGTACCGAGGCATCAGACAAAGGTTTCCATATCGGTGCAACAAGACCAAGGCCAGCAGGACGACAGGACGGAGGTCACCAGGGAGCCCAAGACGGTGTCACCGCCAGAGCCTTTGGCAGGTGAAGACCACCTTTAGTCAGGATAGCTTGTACTAGCTGTCCCCCTTCGAATTTGGCCGTTGTTGGCTCCCTTCCCGCTCAATATTTGGGAAGAGGACCAGGGCCTCTATAAATAGGAATAGCCACCACAGCAAGACGGGAACAGATTGAGATCATCCTCACACCCACCAAGCACAAGAACACCTCGCCTCAGGAGGCTGTTCTTCCCCTTGTATTGTTCATCCTCAGCCCAAGAGGCAATCCACCACACCACACTGGAGTAGGGTATTACACCACATCGGTGGCCCGAACCAGTATAAATCTCGTGTCTCTTGTGTTGCGAGTTTGTCGAGCTAGGCTTTGAGATCGCGGTGAGGCTGAGGGCATGATTAGGTAGGGGGAAATCTTCATGCGCACCCCAATGTTCGAACCTCAAGGGTTTTGCCAGAACCCGAAATCCGACATATGGCGCGCCAGGTAGGGGTGCATCGAAGCTTTCCTTCCGTGGATTCGTGTCCTGTCGCATCCATGGCGGATGCTCGCCGAGCTCGTGCTGAGCGCCGGGCCGCCCTTGCCGCCCGCGTTGCTCAGACGGCTCCTATCGGCGGGCCACCCCTTTGTTCTCCGTCGCCTGCCGCCAACGCCGTCACCAGCCCGGCGGGGAACGAGCAGCAAGCGTCCTCGCTGCACCACTCGGTGCGGCGGGACGGCCGCACTGCCACTTCGTCGCTGACCCCGGCCGGCTCGTCGTCTCACGCTCGTCGCGCTCCCACGGACGCGCAGGCCGCGTTGCTCATGGCACGCGAACTCCTGCGCTACCGCCCCATCGACGACCTCTATGAGGACTGGCTGGACCTCATTGCCGAGCTCGTCAGCGCCGTAGGGGACTCCCCTGCGCCATCCCTCTCGCTGCCTTACCCTCCGCCAGCTGCGGGTGACGTGGCTCATGGAGCGGCATCACCACCACTGTCGGATGTGGGGTTCCGGCAAACCCTTAAGGTTCGAACACTAGAGTGCGCGCGAAGTCTTTCCCTCCTACCGATCTACCGCCCCAGGGGTCAAGTTCGGAGCACCGCTGGCCCCAAAAGCCTGCGGCCTCGGTCGACGCGTGGCGGTTGATTGGACGTGGGCGTCTCCACTTCCCCATGCTGCCCTTGAATCCGCCTGGCTACGTGGCCCTCACACCTTACACAGTTATTCTTCCTTCGCCCACGTCTGGCTCTTCCAATCTCCCTGCTCCCTCGAGGCCCTGCTTTGCGCTTCCAATCTAACCTGCGCTCCGCCTGCCCCATCGCCATGGCGCCGAAACAAGCTGAAAAGGGGAAGAAACCTCTGTCTCTGCCAACTGCATCTTCGTCCTTCGCGCCTGCGCTCGGCCGGTCTCGGGTGCTCAATGACGAGGCCATGGACAAGGTGCGTCCGATGCTTGCTTCCAGTTTCAACGAGTGGGGGGAGACGGTGGCTTGGCCTGCATCTCGCACCCGCACGGCTCTGGCGGCCACCGAAGTCCCAATCTTCATAGATGCCCTCTGGGCTGGCCTGATCCTCCCTTCTCTTCCTTCTTCAATGCGGTGCTTGAGCATTATCCGATCCACATGCTGCATCTCGACCCTTAGTCTGTGACTCTTCTCGCCGTCTTCGCCTTCGTGTGCGAAGCCATGGCTGGCATAGCCCCTTCTATGGCCCTCCTTCGCCATTTCTTCTCATTGCATCTGACCGACCCCAACAAAGCTCGGGATGCGTGAGCTTCCATGCCGTGGCTGCGACGGCGGGCGAGGGGATTGACTTCGAGCTTCCTCATCCACGAGCGAGTTCCGGACACGATGGGTGTTCGTTGATGCCGGCGTGCTCAGTCCTCTGCTTCAGGCTCCGTCGGGGCCCGCTGTTCCTAACTCCGGCTGGAGCCATCAGCGGCTCACGAGCCCCCGCCTTGCCCACGTCTGGCTCAGGTTGAGGTTGCTGAAAGACCGCGACGGAACTACGCCGATGGTGGTGAAAGAATTCGCCAAACGCCAGGTTGCTCCGCTTTAGCGCCATTCTCGCCCAATGTGGACCTTACTCAGCAGCCAGGACCACATGAGGTTCCAGGAGTCTGGGCTCCTCCTTGGGACGCGGAAGACAGTGCTCAAGGTCCTGACGAGTGTCTTCTTGCCGGCCGAACTGCCTGGGAAGAACTGTTTGCTGTACCGCTGCAAGAACAAGGATGAATTTGTAGAGAACATGCCTCCCTTTGATGAGTGGGGGCCACGGCCGATTGACCTGGTGGGGCCCCGTGAGAACCCCGTCGTCGTGGTTCCCTTCCTCGCCGCTGGCACCGAGCCCACCCCAAGTGATGGTGCAGGTGGGCGAGCTCCGACGGGGGCCGGTGGCTCGAGTGCTGAGGAGCGCCCGCTGAATGGTGATCCTGGGGCGTCGTCCTCGGGAGCCTGCGGCCCTCCTCCTGAGGCATCGGTTGCTGGAGAGGCGCGGCATGCGGTTCCCGAGGTCAAGGCTCCAGGACCTTCGGGAAGCTGTGGTGAGACGGCGCCCGGTCATTCGCCGCAACCGGGCATCCCCGCAGACATCCTTCCGAGCCCTTCTTTGCCCCCGCCGCGCACCGGTCGTCACGTCCAGCGCTTCGGTCGCCTTTGTGTGGACTTCGAGGAGCTCCGCAAGAGGAAAGGATCTCCTAGCGGCAACAATATCTTCGGGCCGTTGAAGCGAATGAAGTATATCGCTGTTGACGTGTAAGTGCCGCACTGCCATGGCTTATTGCGCGCTGTCTTCATCTCCTGACACCAGTCTTTCAGGGCTCCTTCCATCGAGGCTGCTGCATCTCCTGAGAAACGGCCTCCTCCTTCCTCAACTCTTCCGCGAGCCTCGAGCGCTCCGAGTCCACTTGTTGCCCCTGGAGCAGGGTTGGTTGAAGGGGCACTCCTGCCTTCTTGGCGTGCTGAACCTGCGGCCCTATTGCTCCTCCCCCCGGTGTGGCGTGGAGCTTGGCAGGCGTGCCCAAGACTCCTCCGCTGGTCATGGACGGCAATTTGTTGGCTTCGATCTTCGGATCCTCTTCAAGCAGCAGGCCCCGGTCAGCTTGGGCTCCTCGCGAGGACTGGTTGACGTCAGGCTCGGCGTCAGCCCCCAGCCCCCTGCCTGGAGGGGGTGCACCACTTGGTGCCACACCCACAGCCCCCGAGGCGGAGGACGAGGCGGGCCGAGCGTTCGAGCTCGAGCGCGGGCGGAGCGTGGTTCGTCACGAGCTCTTCCAGGAGCGATGGGCGCAATGCGTCGACTTGGTGAAGAGCTCGCGAGTGTCGATTCACGTCTTGAGGCTGAAGGTCTCCGGCTGGCGGAGGAGCGGCGCAAGCTGAAGGTGGCCATCAACCTCGGCCGCTATCAACGTGACCTTGAGAACGCGAAGGCCGAGGTGTCTCTCAAGGTTTCCCATGAAGCCCGCTCACGAGCTTTGGACGAGGCTCGCGAGGCTGACCGCCGCCGCGAGGCTGCGGAGAAGCGCGCGTGGGAGCTCCAGTCCTGGAGCGCGTCTCTTGAGCAGCAGGTGGAGGCGCGCAGGGCCGCTCTTGCGTCACTGAGGGGGACACCCGTGGAGGAAGAGGAGGTCCGGAAGCGTGAGGAGGCGCTGGCCCTGGAGGCCGTGGAGCGCAGCCTCGAGATCGAGCGACTGGAGACGAGGGAGCGTCAAGTTGCCCAAGCAGAAGATGTCGTCGGGGTTCGCGAGGCCGGAGTCGAGGAGGAGGTTGCTCGCCGGGTGGCCGAGGTTCACGCAGATCTGGAGGGTAGGTATGACCTGAAGCTGAAGCTCGCAGGCGCGGAGGATGAGGGCAGGGCCGCTGCCCTCAAGCCCAGGTTGGACGAGGCCGAGAGGCATGCGAAAGCCACGGCCGCCCCCTGGTTACGGCGCAGGCGGACTTGGCCTCCGCCCGCGCCGAGCTGCGTTCCCTCCGGAGGCGGGTTGATGACGCAGAGACCGTCGCGAGGCAAAACACGGAGGAAGTGCTCCAGCGACGAATGCTGGAGCGCGAGCATGCCCCTATGCTTCAGGATCTCCGGAACAGGGCCAATATCGCCCTGGGCCATATTTGCGACGTGGAGGCGCCGGCCCCTCACTCGAATGATTATGCCAGCCACCTGACCTTCTTCACCGAGGTGGTGACGCGTTTGGAGGCTCGATCTGCTAGAGCCCGCCAGCTTGTGGAGGAAAGGGGTCGTGGCCTGCTCGAGCGCGCTTTCTCCCGTGTCTTCAGCCACCTCCTGAATGCCGACCCCAACTTTGATTTCGACGCCGCCATTGCCCCCGTACCCACGGCTGTCCGGGGCGACCTAGCGCGTTGGGTTGAGGACAATGTGGACGCGTTGGTCAGGGCCTTCACTTCGGAGGATGACGCGGTGGTGGTCGTCGCAGACGAAGGTGATGTGGTTGACGACGGCGACGGGGCATCGCCGATGGCGGCGACGATGCCGATGAAGACGACGACGACGCGAGTGACGCATCCGCGGGTGACGCAACGAGCGACATTTCTGGCTGATCCCTTGTTCTCCTGTCATTTCATCCTGCGCACAAACTCGGGCGTGGCCCTTAGAAAACTTGTAAGAGCATTTTGAGAGGGGGAGCCCCTCATGTAAGCAAACTGCAGTTTTTTACTTTCCTATGCAGTGCGAGTTTGTGTCTTCGTGAGCTCATGAATCCGGGTGCGAGTCCTCTATCGGGGTTTACCTTAGTCAGTGCCAGCTTTGAGCTGGGTCACGACGCGTCGAGTTTCTGAGAACCCTGTGGAGCTTGTCGCCCCGTCAGAAGGGGCCCCACTAGAGGTGAGTACCAGTTGTAGTGCTGGCGCGCACTTGGCGTGCGCGCTTCGCGCTGCCCCGCTCGCGAGGAGCTCGTGAGGGGAAAGCGATGGACATGAGTCCCGGACAAAACGAGGTTCAGAAGGCAAGAAATCGCTTGAACGACAAAAGGCTCCCCCCGCGCGCATCAATAAAAACTCAACTTCAACTCAAATCCAGATCCAGAAAGCAAAGCTACAGAGAAAGAGATCCAAAGCAAAAGGCCGCGTCCGGCACCTAGTATAGTCTTCTTGTCTTCAAGTCTTCTCACCAGCACGGAGCTAAGTGCTACCACTAGGCGTGGGAGGGAGCCCCAGGGCCTGAGGCCAGCACCCCTGAGACTCCGAGGCGTGTACAGCCCCAACTCATTATTACGTGAGAGTGTCACGGGCGGCGAGCTTCACAGGCACTGGGCCTTCTTCACAGGTACTGGCCTTGCTTCATATCGCCAGACGAGGGCCCCACCTTGCACCACCCTTGACCTCCTTTGAGCCGACCGGTCACCAGGACGATACAAAGGAGGGAAAGAGGACGCCAGCGGTTCCCTCGGCGACCACAGGTCCTCTGCCCGGGGAAGGGTCGCTGAAGCCTCCCCGGCAGAGGGCCTACCTCCGGGTGTCCCCTAGCTTCGCGCGCCGTGGGGAGGGGCCTGGCTCCCGACCCCTCTCTTATAGCCCCCAACGCGATTCCCCTGGCGGCAGGGAGGCCGCCGAGCTGGGACCGCTTGCCGCTGCGGTGATCTGTTCCTCCTGCGACTCATGGTTAGCGTAAGCTTGCTCCTGAGGGATTAGGGGTACCCTGTAGTTGCCGTCACCGGCGCGATCGTCGTGGTTCTTTGTTGGTTCTTGAAAGGCTTCGGCTCCTAGCACCCCTGCTTCCCAATCTTCTCCAACGAACGAGCTGGGGTCGTCCTCTGGTGCGTACTCCTGGTCCATCATGTGAGGCACGTAGGCTTCCGGGGCCGTCACCCCGAACGCCTCGCTGTAGTGCCCCACGCTCCATGTTGCTCGGCCCAGGGCGGCATCCTGAGGATGGTAGCACGGTACCCGTCCTGGACCATGGGGGCGACGCTTGCGCCCATGCTTGTCACGTGCGGCATGGGGGAGGCGGAGCCCCCTGCGCCGCTGGCCGCACTGATGTTGATGAAGCCCCCCGGGCATGGCCGATGGCGCGCAGTTGTGGTGAGGCCCGTCGTGTGGCCCTGCAGTGGCCTGAGGAGGAATTCGATAGCAGAAGGGCGACGCTCCCGACGCTGCTGCATCCAGCAGCTCGGCAACACACTCTAGCAGTGCATCCCGGCCGCTCTCCATCAGTCTGCATCGCAGCAGCTCCCTCGCCACCGTGAGTGCCGCCCGCATGTTTGCTTGCTCCCGTCGCGAGTGCGGCGCTGTTGCCGCGGCGTGACTAGCTGCTCTCGCGGCGGCTCGTACTTGTCGTGGGGTGAGGGTGGATGACGCCTGGCCGCGCCCGGTGGAGTTCGGTGGCGCTCGCGCCGCCTGGAGCGTGGGGTCGAGGTCTTCATGGGCAGGCGATGCTGCCCGGGCTGGCCAGGCTGCCCAGCGGCCGGAGCCGGCCCTTGGGTCGCCGGACATCGCGGTGGTGGAGCGTCGGCGAGCTGGTTGGTGGAGGAGAAGCTCCGGCGCACCCCTACGTGGCGCGCCAAATGTCGGATGTGGGGTTCCGGCAAACCCTTAAGGTTCGAACACTGGGGTGCGCGTGAAGTCTTTCCCTCCTACCGATCTACGCCCTAGCTCGCTAAGATCTCACGGACGAACTCGACGAACTCGCAACACAGAAAGACATGAGATTTATACTGGTTCGGTCCACCGTTGTGGTGTAATACCCTACTCCAGTGTGGTGGTGGTGGATTGCCTCTTGGGCTGATGATGAACAGTACAAGGGAAGAACAGCCTCCTAAGGTTGAGGTGTTCTTGTTGCTAGGCTCTCGGTCGGGTTAGATCAAGCTAAGGTCAGATCAGATCAGATCATCCTACTACGGTGGCTAGCTCTACTTATATAGGCCCTGGTCCTCCTCCCAAATATCGAGTGGGAAGGGAGCCAACAACGGGGGACAAATTTGAAGGGGGACAGCTAGTACAAGCTATCTTGACAAAAAGCGGTCTTCGCCTGCGAAAAGCTCTGGTGGTGACGCTGCTTTGGGCTCCACGGTGACCTCCGTCTTGCCGTCCTCCTGGTCTTGGTCTTGTTGCACCAATATAGCAACCTTTGCCTGATGCCTCGGTACTCTTCGCCTACGCTGGCCTCCTTAGCACCAAAGAGGAAATAAGGACGCTGCGCGTGCTGGCGCCTGCCTGGCGCCCGCCTGGTGCCGTTCGTCATGGCTCACGTCACGAGGGCCTCATGAGGTTTGCCCCGCCTTGATATCTCTGCTCCTCGTGAGCCTGCCTGACTAGGCCACTCCAGAGGAGGTCTTGCGTCATCCGCCTCGCGAGGCTTGGACCCTCGCAAGGGTCTTGGATGCCTTGTTGATGAAGACGGGCCATACGGCCCGCTGGCTTAGCCACGCTGTGGGCCACAGGCAGGCAAGTCTGGGGACCCCCGTTCCCAGAACGCCGACAACCACCTCCACACCAAGACGGCGTCTTGGCGCCAAGGCGTGCGGCCCCCAGGCATGACCCACCGCGTCGGGCGCCCGCGCGCGAAGAAGGAAGCTGCCAAGAAGTTCCTCGTCCCTAAGAAAACGCTCCCGCGCTCCCAACACCACTACGGCAAAACCGTGCACCACCTGCGGTGGCGGTGTGCGGACATCAAGGGCAGGCTACACATCAGCAAAGGGTCCCGGTGGCTACCGCAGGCTGCCGTGCCTTCACTCCTGAGCTACATAGCGTCGCATGGTCGGGCAAGTTCAAGCCAGACCTGCCTCCACGCTACGATGGCACCCCCGACCCCGCGGAGTTCCTGCAGCTCTATGAGCTGAGCATCGAGGCGGCCAACGGCGACGAAAACGTCATGGCAAACTGGTTCCCCATGGCTCTCAAGGATGGCGCATGTTCGTGGCTCCTGAACCTGCCTCTAGGCTCCATCTCCTCCTGGAACGAGATGCGCGACCGCTTCGTCGCCAACTTCCAGGGCACTCGCGACCGCCCTCCGGCCGCGGGTGACCTACGCCGCATCCAGCAGCAGCCAGGGGAGACCCTCCAGAAGTACATCGAGCGCTTCAACAACGTTCGCCTCAAGATCCCCAAGGTGACGGACGAGGCCATCATCTCCGCATTTTCCGTTGGCGTCCGCGACGTCAAGATGAAGGAGGAGCTCGCCATCCACGAGGAGCTGTGCACGTCCTTGGAGTTGTTCAACCTGGCGACCAAGTGCGCAAGGGCGGAGGAAGGGCGTCTTTCCCTCCTCGACCTCCCAGCTGCCGACCTGGAGGAGAAGAAAGCCAAGGCCAAGGACGTGAAGCGCAAGGGAGTGGCCGTACTCGTGGCGGAGCCAGACACGAAGCGCGGCCGGGACCAGCCCGAGTCATCCAAGAGCAGCCGACCATTCTGCGCCTTCCACAATGTTCATAGCCACAACACCAACGACTGTCAAGAGCTCAGGGCCATTCGAGATGGACGTCTTGGTCGACGCCCCGAGCGCAACGAACGGGGCTCCGGCCGGGGAGGAGGATGTGGCAGAGGACGCTGGGACGACCGTGGCCCTCGCCAGGAGTGGCGTGACCGGCCTCGTGAGGACTGCTGGCAAGACTAGCCTCGCGAGGGCGTCTGGAGGGATCATCCTCGCGAGGACCGTCCCCAGGGCAACGCTGGTCTTCCTCCGCGGCCGCCACCACCAAGAAGTAAGGACGACCACCATCAGGACGAGGAGGCTGGGGGCTTCCAGGAGCCGCGGGCTATCGCCTGCATCTTGGGCGGAGCTCAGGCCCCAGCCTCTCAGCGAATCTTCAAGCAGTTTGCTCGCGAGGTGAACGCAGTCCTTCCCAGGCTCGAGACCACACGCCCGCTTAGGTGGTCCAAGTGCGCCATCACCTTCAGTTCAGCAGATCAGCTCAAGTGCGCGGCCACCGCTGGCGCTCTCCCGATGCTTTGCTCACCCGTCATCAGCAACGTACAAGTCACCAAGACCCTCATCGATGGTGGCGCAGGGCTTAACGTCCCGTCCGTCGAGATGTTCGACAACCTTCAAGTGCCCTACGATCAGCTTCAGCCTACCAAGCCTTTCTCAGGAGTGACCGACGGTTCCACCACGCTGATAGGGCAGGTCCGCCTCCCTGTCACCTTCGGACAGCACGACAACTACCACACCGAGCTCATCGACTTCGACATCGCCCACATCCGTCTGCCATACGATGCCATCCTCGGGTATCCGGCCCTGGCCAAGTTCATGGTAGTGACACACCACGGCGACAACATCCTCAAGATGCCAGGAAGCGGCGGGATCATCACAGTCCCCTGTGAAGAAAGATATGCGGTGTGCTCCCTCGAGCGCGCCTTCCAAGCAGCGTCAATCGAAGACCCCGACAGCAATGCGGTCCAGTACCCTCCTGAGGTCGCCCCAAGAAGAAGCAGCTACTCCGCACAGGGCCTCAGGAGAGCGGCGCCACAAGTGGAGCCACGTCAGGATCAGCGCCCGCGCTTGGGGCGCCTCCCTCCCTCGCATAGGAAGGCGCGCCTGGTGCCCTCCTCGGGCAGGGCTTGGGGGCTCTCTTCTGGAGGGCCTTCGACCTTGACAACGTCACGAGGGAGGCGCTCGGGCACCACGTGGAGGCGTGCTTCGCAGCACGTTTCCCTCGGGAGGACACCGGGCGAGGAGCGCCCGGCGCTCAGGAGTTCATTGCCAAGACCACTCAGGAACTGCAGGATGGAAGAGCCATGCGCGGCAACCGCCGCTCACCCGGCGCGGCTCCCCATCCAGGCGAGGATGGCGGGCTGCGCGTCTGCATCGACGTCCCAGGGCTCAACAGGGCCGCATCTCAGGAGCTTTTCTGGCCTTCACGCGTGGGACGCTGCAAGGGCCCGCCTCACAGCTACGTTCGCATGCCCTTCAGCCTGCCGAGCGTGGCGCCCGCCTCCCAGCGCAACCTGCGGAGCATCCTGGCGGCTCAGGAGGCCAGGCATCACGCAGTCCTGACGGAGATGGAGACAGTCCTCGAGGAGCCGCCCGGACCCCCAGATCCTCCCGAGGCTCAGGGTCCCGGTGACTCGTGAGGAGCAACCCCTTCGTCACGCGTCTTTAGCTGCCCCAACATTCCGTCAACAACAGAACCAGGTGTTCCAAGTTTATTTAGCTAGGAGCGCCCCTCGGGCCGCATCATTCCCAGGCCACGTGGGTCCGTCCCTATGGCATGTATCCCTTTACATCTTTAGCTTACTCTGTCGAGAGCGCCCCTCGGGCTGCATCATCCCCAAGACGCTCGGGTCCAGCCCAGTGGCATGTATCGTTCTTGCATTTACTTGAGCTAGCCTGCTTTTCATGCATAATCTATCTATGGTTATCACCTGCTTGACTGTCACCCACCATGGGAGCCGCGTGCTGATCGTCTTTCTTCAGGATCCTTCGCATAAGGAGGCTAGGCACGGCGTCTGTGCTCGGGCCCGTCCCTGCAGCGTCGATAAATCCAATGGCTGAGCTCTGTCTGGCGGGCCGGCCCCATTCACGTTACCTCCTGGGGTCGTTGGTGCTTGGCCTTCTCATGCGGTAGCCTCAGGAGATTCGTTTGGCGCGGGTTGTCTAACCATCTCGTAGGACCACCACAGCCACCAAGAACCAAGACCAGGCGCAACCCGCCTTGAGGTAGGGCCTCGTGAGTCCCGTGCTGGCTCATGAGTGCCCAGACACACCTCGTCTAGCCCTGCCGTGCAAGCCACGTGTCAGGGCAGGGCTGTACACACCCCGGGGGCTCTCCGCAGTAGCGAGTCCCCTCCCACGTACCAGTGGAGGCACCATGCTCCGCGCTGGCCGTCGACACTGCCGAGGAGCGGCTATGCCCGTGCAAGTGCGGAAGCGCCATGCTCCGCGCAGGTGATAAACAACTGAGGGCGGCCTCGCGGCCGTATCAACCTCAGGGAGCCCTTGAGCTCAGTGTTTGGCCTCATCGCAACACCTCCCCTCGGGAGAGTCGCACGAGGGGGCTGGGCACGGGGGCTGCGCTCGGGTCACACCCAAGCGTACGCCATCCATCCAGGTCCCCCGGACCTGGTCGTCGCGCGCCCCACCCAAGCCGAGCCTCGGCGAGGACAAAGGTATGAAGGTCGTTTGAACATCAAGGGGGACTCCTGAGCATCGCGACTCAGGAGCCTAACTGGCCACGTAGCACCTCACTCCTTGGACTCGTCCTGGTGATCCGGACGACCCAACGGCGGTTGAGGTATGCGCGGGGTCGGGCCCTGCCGACGCAGAACACTAGACCTACCCTTGCATCTCCTTTCCATAAGCTGTTTGCGCGTCAAGGGGGACTCCTGAGCATTGCGACTCAGGAGCCTAACTGGCCACGTAGCCCCTCACTCCTTGGACTCGTCTTGGTGATCCGGACGACCCGGCGGCTGAGGTATGCGCGGGGTCGGGCTCTGCGGACGTAGAACGTAAAGCAAATGGGAAGGAAATCGCAAAACCTCAAAGCAAATATTACAAGACATATTGTTCTCTGAGTATCAAACGCAAGTTTAAACGCCTCCACGAGGCACGGTACATGTTGCAGGAGTTTAAACAGGAAAGGAGCCGCAGGCAAGTCATCCCTGGACACCGCCGGCGCCCGAAAGATGCGCTCCTTCCTTGGTGGCGTCGCCTTCACCTGTACCACCGGCCGGGGCTACAGGATTAGTAGCACCGCCGGTCGAAGGCGCGGGAGCGAAGGCGCGAAACTTCTCCAGCAGGGCCTCCACCTGGCTCTTCACGGCTGCGGCAGCGGCTGCGCAGTGCTCGTCGTCCACAGGCTCCAGCAGCTCGTCAAGGCGGGCGGCAGGATCGCGAAGATGGAGGTGGCTGAAGACGCGCGTCAGCGCAGCTGAAGAAAGGACGCGAGCCTCTTCCTCTGCCATGGGGCCGATACCGCCATGACTTCCTCAAGCGCCTCGACCAAGTAGGGAAGCTGCTGGGCGGGGCCGTCCTCGTCGGTGGTCAGCGGCTTCTCCAAGCCCTTCTCATATAGTGCCTTCAGTGCCACGCGAGACCTCTCCTCGAGGAGCGCGAAGGCCGTACGGTCCTCGGCCAGAACCTTCGCCTTGGCGTCAAGTTCGGCCTTCTCCGCCTTCACCTTCCGCTCCAGCTCCTCTAGCCGGCCGCGCTTAGTGGCCTGCGCCTTTGCCGACTGCTCCAGCTCGGCGTTGCGACCCTTGATGGCGTCCTCCCGGGCCTTCATCTTCTCCTCCTCCGCCTTGCAGCTACGGGCTTCTTCTGCATGCTCCTTGCACAGGGTCTTCAGCTCGGCCTCCAGCGCGCGGCAGTGATCCTGGGCGGCCTCGACGTCCTTCAGCGCCGCCTCGCGAGCAGCCGCTGCTTGGGCGGCGGCCTGCTTCTCCTTCTCGGAGGTCGCTGTGGCCTGGCTCAGCGCCGCCCGAACAGACACGTCAGAATGGAGCGAGCTAGAGACTAGCTCCAGGCGCCCAGCCACAAGGAGGGGGTCGGCGCCCTGAAGATCTTCTCGCAGTCGGGTCATCTCAGAAAGAGCACGCTCCAAGACGTCAGGGGAGGCGGAAGAACCTGGAATCAGCGATGCAACAGGAGGAGGAGGAGAAGGTATCGTCACCATAGCCTGGGAGACTGGGGGCTCCTGAGCCTTGGAGACTTCAGCAGCCAAGCCGGACACCGGTGCCTCCGGAGCTAGCGGGGCCATGGGGGCTGACTCCTCCCGAGGATTCTCCTCCAGGCCTCGTGAGGACGACCGAGCCGGAGAGACATGAGCGCCAACGCTGCCCTTCTCCACGGAGGGAGACGCGGCCGGAGCAGGCAGGTTGGTCCCGAGCAGCACCACCGCCTCCTCCTTCCTCTTCTTCGCCGCAGGTGGCGGCCTAATCGCACAGCAGAGAAGCGTCAAGGTCAAGCAGTAGAAGCAAGAATGAAACAAGGCAAGAGCACTTACTGGTCCACCGCGGTGTAGTCCACCCTTCTCTTGCTAAGCTTGAAGCCCGAGAGCCTCCCAGCCTGGGGCGCGGGCGCGCGGGCTCCAGGAGCAGAAGGAGGGGCAGCAGATGGACCAGAAGCAGCCCCAGGTGGTGTCGGAGCAGGAGAAGCACCTCGGGAGATCAGAGCCGACCTGCCCCTTGTCGGGATCGCAGGCGGCTCCCCCTCTGGAGAGCATCGGACTCGTCATCGTTGTCAGGCAGGGTGCAGAGGATGTCAGCCTTGCACAAGGGGGAGGTCTTCCCCATCCCCTCGGGGGTCGCCTCCGAGTCGCGCTCCTCGTCTTCCTGCTCTTCCTCCTCCTGGCGAGAGTCGTCAGAGGACACGTCCACTGGCGCCGTCGCAGCCGGGACAGCAGGAGGCGCGGCGGCACCAGCCCGCACCCATCAAAGGTTGGCCTGGCAGCCACAACCTGTGCCCTGTCCTTGCGGCGGAACAAGGGAACGAAGGCACTCGGCGGGTATTCTTGGTCGTCTCCGACCAGGAGGCGGAGAGCCGCGGCCAAATCTTCGTTAGGCAAGGCCTCCGAACTCAAGCGAAGCTTGTCCTCTTCGCCCCCAAGCCTCCATAAGGGGCGTGTACGTGCCTGAAGCGGGGCCACGTGCAGCATCAGGAATTCCCTCAGGAGCATGGCCCCTGTCACCTTCGCCGCCTTCGCGTTGCCCGGCTTCAGGTCGGCGTTCATCTTCTCCAGCACCGACGTTGCCCGGTCGTCAGTGAGCTTCGCACAAGACCACCCCGCGTCAGACTGGGGCATCTCCGTTGGCAGCACCAAGCATGGGTGGACGCACTTGGCGTCCATCATGACCGACTTGCTCCTGAAGCTATCGGCCTTCTTCCCAGCCTTCGAGATCGAGTTGGCCTTGCCGGCCGCGATGAAGTTGGCGCACCCGGAGGTACGACCATCGTTGATGCGAAGGAAGAAGAAGTGGCGCAGTAGAGCCACGGATGGCATCACGCCGACATATGCCTCACAGTAGAAGGCGAAGATCGACAGAAGGAGAACAGAGTTGGGATGAAGATGCAGCGCCTGCAGCCCGTAATGGCCAAGGACCTCATAGAAGAAGTCGGAGAAGGGGGGAACCAGCCCCGCGACGACGCTGCTCATGAAGAAGGGGAAGAAGGTGCTTCCCACAGGCTCCAGCACGGCAGAGCCAGCCCGGAGTTCGGTCTTCCCCCTCTCGTTGCTCTCTCCCGCCGTCAGTAGGCGCGTGACGGCGAGGTTCTTCTCTGAGACATTGGGCGCATCCAGAGCCGGCTCATACCAGGCGGTCGGTGAAGAAACCTTGACCTTCCGGGGCGCCATTGGTTGCTGATTCGGAAGGGGATGGGAGTAGATCTGGAGATTTCAGAAGCGAGGGGCGAGAAAGGGGATCTAGAGCAAGGCGGAAGAGAGCAATGAAGGCAAGTGTTGCCCGCGCCAGCCTTTTGTTAGACGGGCAGTTGCCGAGGCAGCGTGGGGAAGCGGAGACGCCCATGTCCAATCAATCGCCATGCGTCGACCAAGGCCGCAGGCTGTTGGGGCCCGCAGCGCTCTGCTCGCCTCGAAGCCAAGTCCGAGCGCACCTTGGGCCTGGGGGCTACTGTCGGCGTTCTAGGAACGGGGGTCCCCAGACTTGCATGCCTGCGGCCCACGGCGTGGCTCTACTCGTGGCCCAGTACGGCCCGTCTTCACCAACAAACACTCAAGACCCCCGCGAGGGGCCAAGCCTCGCGAGGCGGACGACACAAGACCTCCTCGGGAGCGGCCTCACCAAGCTGGCTCGCGAGGGGCGGAGAGATCAACGCAAGGCGAACCTCGCGAGGTTCCACTAACGTAAGCCATGACGACCAAGGCCAGGTGTGTGACGCCCGGATAATTAAGCTACAGTAGCCCTCTGCTAATGATGCCACGTCACCTTGATTACTGTTGCTAGTCTTGCGTTAGTTCGAAACCGATTCAAATTCAAATTTAAATAAAGTCAAACAGTCAAAGTTTTCAAAAGTCAAAACTAAATTGTTCCTAATGTGTCAAATAATCCATAGACCATGTTGGTGGAGAGACCACACCTTTATAAAGTATTTAGATGCACTAAAGTAAAGAAAATTGTGGCTAAAAAATATATTTAAATACCTTTTAAATAATAAAAATGTATCAAGTAATTATTACTACACCAAACATGAACAAGCTAGTGGCCTATATTATAACGATACTTTAGGAGTTTGTTTTGTATTTTATAAAAACTGTAATAGGTGTAACCAAAATAGAACAGAAAATAATAAATAAAAACAAAGCTAAGAAAAAAAAAGACACCCCCCGCTGTGCCAACCGGCCCAGCTAACCAACCAGCCGGCCGGCCCACCCCCGCTGCCCCCTGCTTAACCCCCCACCCCCACCGAACCCTAGCACACGTTCCCCGCTCGTTCCCCTCCCCCTACTCGCTACCCCGATCTGGATCGAGATCGGGGCGAAGACCCGAAGCCGCCCGACGCAGCGCAGCTGTCGTCGCCGTCATCTCGCTGCCCGGAGCCCCCCCCGCCGTCGCCGTCGTCTTCCTCGTCTCCGCCTCGACCTCCCCCGTCCTCGACCGCCCCGCGTCGTCCTCTGCTTGTTGGAGGGTCGCGACGTTGCCGGCCTGCCTCCTCGCCTCCTCGTCCCTCTCCTCGCCAGAACGTCGTCCCCGTCACCCTCCTCGACGCCCGCTACCTAACCCCTACGGCCACCGTGAGCTTCCTCCCTTCCCCTCTCTATTGCCGGCGACGGCCACCCCACTTGTCGCACCGTGGCCGTGCCCCGCACGCGCTCACCCCGCCCCCCAGTTACTCTGCTCTGCCGTGGCCACCCCGCATCCTGCCTCTGCTCCTCGCGCCGTCGCGCACGCGCGCACTGCCGCTCGGCCGCGCCACCAACCCCTGTCGTCGTGCGCCGCCCGGTCCTAAGGCCGCTCGTGGCCGTACTCCGGCATCTCCCCTCTTCTGGCCACTACTCGCTGCCGTCGGCTGGCCTCGCCGTGGCCCTCGCAGCCGATGCTCCGGCCTGCCTCGCGCCCGGGTCGGACGCCCGCGCCCGTAACCCGACGCCCGATAGGCCCCCGTGCCTATGACAGATGGGGCCCACGCCCAAAAATAAAACAAAAAATAAGATTAATTAAATAATAATTGTTAATTAATTAATTAGTTAGTTAGTAAGTTAATTAGTTAACTTAAATAACCTGCTTAATAACCTAATCAACTAGATTAGTTAATCAAATGTTGTTTAGTAAAACATGTATCAATGACATGCGGGTCCCATGGGCCCTTTTGACCAGTCAACGGTCCAGTCAAACGCTGACTGGACATTTGACCAAGGCCCCACCTGTCAGCCTCTTAGACACACTCTGGGTACACTTCCTGCGTACCCGTAGCATCTAAATACAAATTTAATTTCGAATTAAATTAAATCCAAAAATTAGAAAATCATTTTAAATATTTTAAAATTAATATAAAATAAACCGTAGCTCGGATGAAAATACTTTGTACATGAAAGTTGCTCAGAACGACGAGACGAATCCGGATACGCAGCCCGTTCGTCCGCCACAATCCCTACCATAGCAAACACACAACTTTCCCCCTCCGGTTCACTTGTCTGAAAACGCGAAACACCGGGGTTACTTTCCCGGATGTTTCCCCCCTTCGCCGGTATCGCCTCCTACCGCGTTAGGGCACGCCTAGCACTGTTTGTTGTCTTGTCATGCATCATTATGCGTCTGTTTGCATTGTATTCATTCTCCCCCCTCTTCTCTCCGTTAGACTACGAGACTGGCGTCGCTGCTGGTGCCCCGATCGACTACGTTGTTGACGACCCCTCCTTCTTGCCAGAGCAATTAGGCAAGCCCCCCCCTTGATCACCAGATATCGCCTATTCTTCTCTATACTGCTTGCATTAGAGTAGTGTAGCATGTTACTGCTTTCGGTTAATCCTATTTTGTTGCATAGCCTCTCATTGTTGCTACAGTTGTTACCCTTACCTGCTATCCTACTGCTTAGTATAGGATGCTAGTGTTCCATCAGTGGCCCTACACTCTTGTCCGTCTGCCATGCTATACTACTGGGCCGTGATCACTTCGGGAGGTGATCACGGGTATATACTATATACTTTATATACATGACACATGTGGTGACTAAAGTCGGGTCGGCTCGTTGAGTACCCGCAAGTGATTCTGATGAGGGGGCTGAAAGGACAGGTGGCTCCATCCCGGTAGAGGTGGGCCTGGGTTCCTGACGGCCCCGACTGTTGCTTTGTGGCGGAGCGACATGGCAGGTTGAGACCACCTAGGAGAGAGGTGGGCCTGGCCCTGGTCGGCGTTCTCGGATACTTAACACGCTTAACGAGATCTTGGTGTTTGATCTGAGTCTGGCCATTTGGTCTATACGCACTAACCAACTACGCGGGAACAGTTATGGGCACTCGACGTCGTGGTATCAACCGAAGCCTTCGTGACGTCAGCGACTGAGTGGCGCGCGCCGGATTGGACTGGAACGCCTGCTAGGCTAGGTCTGCTTCCGGCCGCGTTCGCAACATGCAGGTGTGCAATGGGCGATGGGCCCAGACCCCTGCACCATAGGATTTAGACCGGCGTGCTGACCTCTCTGTTGCCTAGGTGGGCTGCGACGTGTTGATCTTCTGAGGCCGGGCATGACCCAGAAAAGTGTGTCCGGCCAAATGGGATCGAGCGTGTTGGGTTATGTGGTGCACCCCTGCAGGGAAGTTTATCTATTCGAATAGCCGTGTCCCTCGGTAAAAGGACGACCCGGAGTTGTACCTTGACCTTATGACAACTAGAACCGGATACTTAATAAGACACACCCTTCCAAGTGCCAGATACAACCAGGTGATCGCTCTCTAACAGGGCGACGAGGAGGGGATCGCCAGGTAGGATTATGCTATGCGATGCTAGTTGGTGAACTTACCATCTACTCTCTTCTACATGCTGCAAGATGGAGGTGGCCAGAAGCGTAGTCTTCGACAGGATTAGCTATCCCACTCTTATTCTGGCATTCTGCAGTTCAGTCCACCGATATGGCCCTTTACACATATACCCATGCATATGTAGTGTAGCTCCTTGCTTGCGAGTACTTTGGATGAGTACTCACGGTTGCTTTTCTCCCTCTTTTCCCCTTTCTATACCTGGTTGTCGCAACCCGATGCTGGAGTCCAGGAGCTAGAGATCCCGAGGATGATTCTACATGGAGTTCGGCTTCGAGCAGCAGTTAGGAGGTCCCAGGCAGGAGGCCTTGCCTTTTCGATCGTTGCTACTTTTGTGCTAGCCTTCTTAAGGAAAACTTGTTTAACTTATGTCTGTACTCAGATATTGTTGCTTCTGCCGACTCGTCTATGATCGAGCACTTGTATTCGAGCCCTCGAGGCCCCTGGCTTGTATTATGATGCTTGTATGACTTATTTATGTTGTAGAGTTGTGTTGTGATATCTTCCCGTGAGTCCCTGATCTTGATCGTACACATTTGCGTGCATGATTAGTGTACGATTGAATCGGGGGCGTCACAAGTTGGTATCAGAGACAACTGCCTGTAGGAATCCCCCTTCCACACTCCTTGGCCGAAGTTGAGTCTAGTCGATGAAAACTGTTTTACTAACATGGCTGTGCAGCCCATGGGCCCACGTCGCCATTGGGTGGTAGTAGGATCTTTTATTCCTCGTCTATACTCTGGGACTCTTATCTCTCTTGTACTCGGGTTAAATTGTTTTACTAACTCTAACTCTAGGTTCTCGTAACTACTTCCTCCCGGAGAGCCACTCGATACAGGTGATCGCCTGATGCACCGAAGGATTTCGAAGATACTCTCCGGTGTTCTCTCGAGAACTTTGTGCCCGTTGCTTTTTAATTCCCTAGCATCGAAATATTCCTATGGATAAATACATGCACTTGTCGTTCCTACTTTTATTCCCAGTTGATCTTATTATTACAAGATACCCCGAAGTACTCGCCGTTGTTCCGAGAATCCTTTGTGCCTACTGTCTTGCAGCTCCTTGTCGCTTGGATACACCTACAAATTAATCCTCACACTTATCGAGGATTTGTTTCTCCCTAGTTGTTCAGGTGTTTCACAATATTCTTCGAAATGTTATCTGATCTTTTGAGAATCCTCTGCAGCCTATGGCTCTTGAAATTCTTGTCTGCATGCATTATGGTTAATTCCAAATGCCTAGCATTATTCATTGACATCCTTTGTCACTATCATTTTGAGACCGTTGATTCAATATGATGCGGATGCTCGCAATCATCAGTCGCAATTAGAATTCCTCCTTCCGGCTCAGACGTCATTTTTGAACATGAGCTGGTTCTCGACCAATCTATTTGCCGTCGATTGTACCCCTAAGTCTATTCAACTTATCCATTCTTAATCAGACCATTGGCTTCTGATCCCTTGATTTGGAAATGATAATTCCTTTGCATTGAGCTTTGAGATACTCAGTTGTTTTTATAGTCCGATGCCCTTTTGTTCCTTCTTTCTCTGATAGAGTACCGATACTCGCATCAGCTCCGTTGTAGACCACAAGACCCCTTGTTGGGTTATTATCCGACAGTGTCCTTCATATTCAATAACCTTGTGATCATTTCCATGGATATATAATGCCTTTGGTAATTTGTATCCTCTGCTTGATAACCATACTCTACTTTTGAGCTGGTGATTTTACTCTTGAAGTTTGAGGTATATGTTTCTAAGATGCCCCGATGGATTGAACCTATACCTTCCCTAAAAACCGTATGAACCCGAAGGTTTTCACAAGCCATACCCTTCTGGTATTTTACCAGATAATTTTCTACCATACAACTTCATCGAATGCGAGAAGTGAATGAAAGGTTATGCATTGAAGAAGTGGGAGTCGACCTTGAACCTTGCGTCAATGCCCATGGGCACGATGTAGATCTTATCATTAAAGCTTTTCTTAAAATAAATATTTCTTGGTATAAGTTTATCTTATATCTGGGATCTGGCATTTTGCAATCGTGGTTCCAACCATGTTCTCTTCAAATACCATTTCTCGTGCAAGTTTAAGCACTTGTCTTCTGTAGAACAATACCCAGTCCAACCTCTATTCTG
The DNA here is from genome assembly GCF_002575655.3 of Aegilops tauschii subsp. strangulata. Taxonomy (NCBI): domain Eukaryota; kingdom Viridiplantae; phylum Streptophyta; class Magnoliopsida; order Poales; family Poaceae; genus Aegilops; species Aegilops tauschii. Next base: position 382,224,447 of record NC_053037.3, on the reverse strand, counting down.
ATCTGTCGTCGAGTATTACCCCCTGGTATCTCGAGATTATCACAGAACTGCATAACCTCTTATGACTTCTTCATCAAGTACTACATCCTCACTGATTCCAAATTTTCACGGGTTTCGAGTTTTTAAACACTCAAAGGCACTGATAACTGAACCGAGTCTGCATTACGGTTCAACAACTCTTACTAATATTCTTTACTTACGAGTTTGTACCCGATCATGTCATTCCTAGCCTGATCGGCTATATCATTATTGTGCTAATTCTTAACTGTGCTACCCGGTCCTTCTTCCCGGAACACAATTGTTGACGCTGAGCTAAGCTTGCGTTGATTTCCTTGTCTTATCATTCCGCCTCGAACAACAAGCTTGGTTTTGAGTTTGTGTCGTAACCATGGTTCCAATAACCTCTTGCTTCATCATTCCTTTGACTTGATGTCATCGATGAGCGATTATATCTTCATGAAACCTCTCGACAAATGTGTCATGATCATCATCAACATTCCGAGCTCCTCAAGGATATCAATTGAATTCATGATGAGAAATACCATCCTTGCCCTCGATGATTTGTGTTATCATTGACCACTCGATTGCCTTCCATTCAACACAAACTTGTTCGTGTTTGGTGTCATACCTTGAGTTCCTTGCTACCCATCATTGTTCTTCTTTACCTTGGATATTACCACCTTTTGTGTCAAGAATGCCGTGGGAATTTCACCACCTCTTGAGAATTCTTGGTATGGTGATACTTCTCACCATCACCATTCTTTCTTGGGTCCTCATGTTGATTCCAACCGGAGTACCAACAAGTGAGCGGTGCTGTTTGGATTCTGCCCTTCTAGCAACCCTCTTGCTTTGAAGTTAATGGCCGGCTGTTCATTCTTAGACTATTGATTATTGAATCACCATTCCGACGTTGGTCGTGCAACCCAGCCCATATTCGGGTGCACCTTTCAACCAATGTTTAATTGTGTATGTTTTCCTCGAGCATACATCATTATACCATTTGATCTGACAAATGTTATCTCCTTGTTCACATAATTGTGGAAATCCATCTTTTATTAATCTCGATGAATTGCCGCTGATTCCATCAGCCACCTCCTCATCCTCTCATTGGTTTACTGATGAACTCTTGTTTTGGAACTCGCTTCCATAGTTCATTTCTCGAGAATTTTACAATGTCATCTCGTCAATTTGTATTACACCTTTTCCTCTCAGGCATCCCGAGTCTGAGGTATTTTGACACTGATCAGATCTGAATCTCGGTCAGATATGATGGTTGGAACATATTTCCAAGAGTTATAACATTGGTCTCTACATAACCCGGTAAGGTGGTGTCTTTGCTTAGCACCCCTAGCCAGAGGACCTTTTGTTATAATTTCCTTTTTAGCAAGGTTAACCATTCTTCCATGAGGAAATTGAAAGACTTATTCTATATGTTGTTCCTGATGAATCCTTTTTGTATCCAAGTCCGACCTTTGCTTGAAGACCATGTCAATGCTATCTCGAAGCATGTCTGTGGTACTCCGATTTTCAACAAGAACACTTATCCCAATGCTAATTGTTTCTTGCTCAATTATCCAAACACCGTTGTATGGGTAATGTCATGAAAATTTCTCTCCCCCTACCTAGACGGTTTTCTACATTATATCCTGTCACGGATATCATGCCCCGCTTGTCCTTGGGAAGGATATACCCTTGAAATATGTGTTTAAACATTTTCCTTTCCATTATTCTGTTTACTCTCATAATCATATTTTCCTTTCCATTGTTTTGTTTAACCTTTCTTGTAATCTGACTTAGCTGAGCAGAGATAATTCCCTGCTTAGTTGAGCACCTTGTTGTACCACTCTCTCAGTAGACCATGTTACTTTTGTTGATGACATTTCGGTAGCCACCGATGGATGAGAACTTTGCCTATTGGTCCGCCTCGTTTCAACGAGCAGGAAAATGGTTCTCTTCGTCCCTCGCCCTTGGTACCAACGTGTTGCCGACATAACTGACAGGGTACTCTCTGACATGCCTTGCTATCATGACCGTGCAAGATGTTACTGCTCCTATAAAAAACCCACATGGTGGGCCCATAACCCATAGGTCCACTGGATCGAAACCTGACTCTTCTTTATAACCCGGATTCTAATGTATCCTTTGCACCTGGCTTCGTATGTGATTCACGAGCTGAATGCTATACCATTATTCATCCTGGAATCAAACACATTGTTATTCTCGTTGTTCAAACCCCCATTCTAGCTTCTGCCTAGTCATCGAATGATTGCCTACTCGTTTGAAACTTTGGTACCATCGTATATTGCACTCAACGAATTCACCGAAATACAACTCGTGGGGTACCTTTTGTATTTCCCATTGAGTTCACCGTCAGATGCCCAGCTTTGTGGATATGCGTTCTTCCGGAGTTTTCCCCCTTGGTCGCCTTCATAGGACGATGGAGATCCCGAAGAAAGGATGACGACTGGATCATGGTGACTTGAAACAGAGAAATGAAGACATCAACGAAAGGGATCAACCTCTTCGAAAGGGCAGCCAAGATCGAGAACGCTCGTTAGAATTTTGTAACCAAATCCCTTCCCCTCTTAAATCTCGGGACGAGATTTCTTGTAGTGGAGGAGAATTGTGACGCCCGGATAATTAAGCTACAGTAGCCCTCTGCTAATGATGCCACGTCACCTTGATTACTCTTGCGTTAGTTCGAAACCAATTCAAATTCAAATTTAAATAAAGTCAAACAGTAAAAGTTTTCAAAAGTCAAAACTAAATTGTTCCTAATGTGTCAAATAATCCATAGACCATGTTGGTGGAGAGACCACACCTTTATAAAGTATTTAGATGCACTAAAGTAAAGAAAATTGTGGCTAAAAATATATATTTAAATACCTTTTAAATAATAAAAATGTATCAAGTAATTATTACTACACCAAACATGAACAAGCTAGTGGCCTATATTATAACGATACTTTAGGAGTTTGTTTTGTATTTTATAAAAACTGTAATATGTGTAACCAAAATAGAACAGAAAATAATAAATAAAAACAAAGCTAAGAAAAAAATAAAAGACACCCCCCGCTGGGCCAACCGGCCCAGCTAACCAACCAGCCGGCCGGCCCACCCCCGCTGCCCCCTGCTTAACCCCCCACCCCCACCGAACCCTAGCCCACGTTCCCCACTCGCTCCCCCTCCCCCCACTCGCTACCCCGATCTGGATCGAGATCAGGGCGAAGACCCGAAGCCGCCCGACGCAGCGCCGCTGTCGTCGCCGTCATCTCGCTGCCCGGAGCCCCCCCGCCGTCGCCGTCGTCTTCCTCGTCTCCGCCTCGACCTCCCCCGTCCTTGACCGCCCCGCGTCGTCCTTTGCTCGTTGGAGGGTCGCGACGTTGCCGGACTGCCTCCTCGCCTCCTCATCCCTCTCCTCGCCGGAACGTCGTCCCCGTCATCCTCCTCGACCCCCGCTGCCTAACCCCTACGGCCACCGTGAGCTTCCTCCCTTCCCCTCTCTATTGCCGGCGCCGTCCACCCCGCTCGTTGCACCGTGGCCGTGCCCCTTACGCGCTCACCCCGCGCCCCCAGTTACTTGCTCTGCCGTGGCCACCCCGCATCCTGCCTCTCCTCCTCGCGCCGTCGCGCACGCGCGCACTGCTGCTCGGCCGCGCCACCAACCCCTGTCGTCGTGCGCCACCCGGTCCCAAGGCCGCCCGTGGCCATACTCCGGCATCTCCCCTGTTCTGGCCACTACTCGCCGTCGTCGGCTGGCCTCGCTGTGGCCCTCGCGGCCGATGCTCGGGCCTGCCTCGCGCCCGGGTCGAACGCCCGCGCCCGTAACCCGACGCCCGATAGGCCCCCGTGCCTACGACAGATGGGGCCCACGCCCAAAAATAAAACAAAAAAATAAGATTAATTAAATAATAATTGTTAATTAATTAATTAGTTAGTTATTAAGTTAATTAGTTAACTTAAATAACCTGCTTAATAACCTAATCAACTAGATTAGTTAATCAAATGTTGTTTAGTAAAACATGTATCAATGACATGCGGGTCCCATGGGCCCTTTTGACCAGTCAACGGTCCAGTCAAACGTTGACTGGGCATTTGACCAAGGCCCCACCTGTCAGCCTCTTAGACACACTCTGGGTACACTTCCTGCATACCCGTAGCATCTAAATACAAATTTAATTTCGAATTAAATTAAATCCAAAAATTAGAAAATCATTTTAAATATTTTAAAATTAATATAAAATAAACCGTAGCTCGGATGAAAATACTTTGTACATGAAAGTTGCTCAGAACGACGAGACGAATCCGGATACGCAGCCCGTTCGTCCGCCACAATCCCTAGCATAGCAAACACACAACTTTCCCCCTCCGGTTCACTTGTCCGAAAACGCGAAACACCGGGGTTACTTTCCCGGATGTTTCCCCCCTTCGCCGGTATCGCCTCCTACCGCGTTAGGGCACGCCTAGCACTGTTTGTTGTCTTGTCATGCATCGTTATGCGTCTATTTGCATTGTATTCATTGTTTCTCCCCCCTCTTCTCTCCGTTAGACTACGAGACTGGCGCCGCTGCTGGTGCCCCGATCGACTACGTTGTTGACGACCCCTCCTTCTTGCCAGAGCAATCAGGCAAGCCCCCCCTTGATCACCAGATATCGCCTATTCTTCTCTATACTGCTTGCATTAGAGTAGTGTAGCATGTTACTGCTTTCGGTTAATCCTATTCTGTTGCATAGCCTCTCATTGTTGCTACAGTTGTTACCCTTACCTGCTATCCTACTGCTTAGTATAGGATGCTAGTGTTCCATCAGTGGCCCTACACTCTTGTCCGTCTGCCATGCTATACTACTGGGCCGTGATCACTTCGGGAGGTGATCACGGGTATATACTATATACTTTATATACATGACACATGTGGTGACTAAAGTCGGGTCGGCTCGTTGAGTACCCGCAAGTGATTCTGATGAGGGGGCTGAAAGGACAGGTGGCTCCATCCCGGTAGAGGTGGGCCTGGGTTCCTGACGGCCCCCGACTGTTGCTTTGTGGCGGAGCGACAGGGCAGGTGGAGACCACCTAGGACAGAGGTGGGCCTGGCCCTGGTCGGCGTTCGCGGATACTTAACACGCTTAACGAGATCTTGGTATTTGATCTGAGTCTGGCCATTTGATCTATACGCACTAACCAACTACGCGGGAACAGTTATGGGCACTCGACGTCGTGGTAGCAGCTGAAGCCTTCGTGACGTCAGCGACTGAGTGGCGCGCGCCGGATTGGACTGGAACGCCTGCTAGGCTAGGTCTGCTTCCGGCCGCGTTCGCAACGTGCAGGTGTGCAATGGGCGATGGGCCCAGACCCCTGCGCCATAGGATTTAGACCGGCGTGCTGACCTCTCTGTTGTGCCTAGGTGGGGCTGCGACGTGTTGATCTTCCAAGGCCGGGCATGACCCAGAAAAGTGTGTCCAGCCAAATGGGATCGAGCGTGTTGGGTTATGTGGTGCACCACTGCAGGGAAGTTTATCTATTCGAATAGCCGTGTCCCTCGGTAAAGGACGACCCGGAGTTGTACCTTGACCTTATGACAACTAGAACCGGATACTTAATAAAACACACCCTTCCAAGTGCCAGATACAACCCGGTGATCGCTCTCTAACAGGGCGACGAGGAGGGGATCGCCGGGTAGGATTATGCTATGCGATGCTACTTGGTGAACTTACCATCTACTCTCTTCTACATGCTGCAAGATGGAGGTGGCCAGAAGCATAGTCTTCGACAGGATTAGCTATCCCACTCTTATTCTGGCATTCTGCAGTTCAGTCCACCGATATGGCCCTTTACACATATACCCATGCATATGTAGTGTAGCTCCTTGCTTGCGAGTACTTTGGATGAGTACTCACGGTTGCTTTTCTCCCTCTTTTCCCCTTTCTATACCTGGTTGTCGCAACCCGATGCTGGAGTCCAGGAGCTAGAGATCCCGAGGATGATCCTACATGGAGTTCGGCTTCGAGGAGTAGTTAGGAGGTCCCAGGCAGGAGGCCTTGCCTTTTCGATCATTGCTACTTTTGTGCTAGCCTTCTTAAGGCAAACTTGTTTAACTTATGTCTGTACTCAGATATTGTTGCTTCCGCTGACTCGTCTATGATCGAGCACTTGTATTCGAGCCCTCGAGGCCCCTGGCTTGTATTATGATGCTTGTATGACTTATTTATGTTGTAGAGTTGTGTTGTGATATCTTCCCGTGAGTCCCTGATCTTGATCGTACACATTTGCGTGCATGATTAGTGTATGATTGAATCGGGGGCGTCACAAGGTGGGTGCCAGGCGGGCGCCAGCGCGCACAGTGTCCTCGTTTCCTCTTTGGTGGTAAGGAGGCAAGCGCAGGCGAGGAGTACCGAGACATCAGGCAAAGGTTTCCATATCAGTGCAACAAGACCAAGGCCAGCAGGACGGTAGGACGGAGGTCACCGTGGAGCCAACACGGCGCCACCACCAGAGCCTTTGGCAGGCGAAGACCACCTTTAGTCAGGATATCTTGTACTAGTTGTCCCCCTTCGAATTTGCCCGTTGTTGGCTCCCTTCCCGCTCAATATTTGGTAAGAGGGACCAGGACCTCTATAAATAGGACTAGCCACCACAGCAAGACGGGAACAGATTGAGATCATCCTCACACCCACCAAGCACAAGAACACCTCGCCTCAGGAGGCTGTTCTTCCCCTTGTACTGTTCATCCTCAACCCAAGAGGCAATCCACCACACCACACTGGAGTAGGGTATTACACCACATCGGTGGCCCGAACCAGTATAAATCTTGTGTATCTTGTGTTGCGAGTTTGTCGAGCTAGGCTTTGAGATCGCGGTGAGGCTGAGGGCGTGATTAGGTAGGGGGGAATCTTCGTGCGCACCCCAGTGTTCGAACCTCAAGGATTTTTCCGGAACCCAAAATCCGACAGTACTTGCCCGAGAACCAGCCCCACCACACATAACCCAGACTCCCACAGATTGTACCCCTACCCAGTTGGACAGAGAACTAGCTACACCCCTTCTAACCCCAATCCCAGCAGATAGTAACCCAGTTCCAGTTGACACAACACCGTCTCCACCACAGAGCACCCAAACACGATCAGTTAGTAAGGGAACTGCAGTGCCCAAAGCACGAGGACCACCACTCCGAATCCCAACTCAACGCTTAAAGGAGAAGAAGAATTGTTCTCAGGTCAGGTTCCGTAGCTATGGTTCATACTCCTTTGCTCTTGCATCACTGTATTTACTCATACCAACTATTCTCAAATTTGAAGGATGGAATTGAAACTCCAATGGCGCAACAGGTATGTTTTAAACCTGTTTCTTTAACTAGTTTGCTGTTGTAACTTGCTCTATGTTGATCTCAGTTTCAATTGAATAAACAGTTATGTTCTCATGTCATGCACATTACAAGTGTTGCTATTGCTCTATAGTTTCCCACACTTATACTTTGTCTATTCTGCTTTGTCTTGAACAAATATTATTTGAACTGTAATAATATATTTGAATTATATCATGCCATCATGTTTACATACATAACATCTATCTGAATTATGGCATGGCAACCCATTTAATAAAGACATCATATAGTTATATCGTCTCATCTTGTTTAGTGTTTACAGTCATCATATTTTGAATTATGTCATTCTATCCGTGAGTTATATCATGCTATCATGTTTCCATAGGCGGCATGTATGTGAATTATGGCATGCCAACCTATTTAATAAACACATTATGTAGTTATATCATGTCATCCTGTTTACATAGTCATCATATTTTGAACTATATCTTTCCATCATTTTTAGTTAGCCATCATAATGTGAAATTGTGTCATGCTATCCTGTTTAGTTAGCCATCATATATGTGAAATTGTGTCATGCTATCCTGTTTGGTTAGACAACATAAATGCGAATTATTTCATGCCCTCTTTTATTCCCCACTATCCATTGCACCTGTCTTATCATACAATGTATGTACATTCAATTACTTTTGTTGTTTATCAGCCATTTGAATTGGAGAGGGTGATGGTAGTAGCTAAGGGAGTAACAACACGGTCTTCAGAAAAGATAGTGCTACCAGTTGATGCAGATAGAACCACGGTTGTACTTGCCCAAGAACCAGCCCCACCACACATAACCCAGACTCTCGCAGATTGTACCCCTACCCAGTTGGACAGAGAACCAGCTACACCCCTTCTAACCCCAACCCCAGCAGATAGTAACCCAGTTCCAGTTGACACAACACCGTCTCCACCACAGAGCACCCAAACACGATCAGTTAGTAAGGGAACTGCTGTGCCCAAAGCATGAGGACCACCACTCCGAATCCCAACTCAACGCTTAAAGGAGAAGAAGAATTGTTCTCAGGTCGGGTTCTGTAGCTACGGTTCATACTCCTTTGCTCTTGCATCACTGTATTTACTCATACCAACTATTCACAAATTTTATGGAATTGAAACTCCAATGACGCAACACGTATGTTTTAAACCTGTTTCTTTAACTGGTTTGCTGTTGTAACTTGCACTGGTGCGCGTCGGTCCTAAACAAATGGTTTTTAACCCCTTTCCGTGACGGCATTCGGAACCATCGCCAAGTGAGTGTGGGCGATAGGGGGGTCCTTCCCACACGACCCAGAAACCGTTGGGGATATGCCCTCCTCGCACACACACTCGGCAAAATGAGGTCGTGTGCGACCGGCGAGCACTCAAATACAGAAATACGTACAGTAGTGCTAAAAAATACAATTATACAGGCGAAATCATTTCCGGTCATAAGTACATCCCACACAGTCAGTCACCACTAAACATTTCCATTCGTATATACATCCCACACAGTCACTACAAGGAAAACATTTGTGCAAGGTGGCGTAACGCGAACAGTTTTGAACAGAATGTCATGTGTGATTGTTCATTGATCCAACACGGTTTATTCCTATAAACTGTGTGCGTTGCCTGAGGTCATCGCCCATGGTGGTTTCTCATTAACCGTTTGCAATAGGAAAACCCAATTAGCGGGCTAATTGCCCTATTATTAATAATCCATTTACTAATCTAATTGACATTCATATTAAGAACATAATATATTCCATTTCCATATTAAGGAAGCATGATTTCATAATTGAAATACATCAGAGTACAACATGTTATAGCTTCAGCACTCAGCTACCCCATTACACAACTGCACCAGCAGCAAGTTTCACATGCAACATCTAGAACCTTTCGAAATTAGCATCGTAGACGATACATAGAGAGATGCATCTCATCTGGAAAACTGCTGAAGCGGAAGGCGAATACTGAGCCTTCATTCATGTTGAAGGTCTTTGCAACTTTAGGCTAGTGCCTGTGGATGATTGATCGTCCATCCTTCGACCTCTTTAGGAACACTTCAATATTGAACCGTGGTTGTTGTATGAAAACTTTCCTCGCCTCCTGACCACAGAGGTGGTCTGAGAGGTAATCATCAGTGAAGCCTGAAAACAAGGATGTGCATAAATATCTTCTCTATATTGGAAATGGGGCAAAGGAATACAAAAAGGCAAGGTATAATAGTTAGTACCATCTTGTAAACCTCAGTGCTTCCCATTGTTTCCCTACAACACATATAAGGTAGTTAGTCATCAGGTTAAGTAAGGGTTCGCATGCTATCAGTAAAATATGTTGATGATGTCGGATCTGGGGTTCCGGCAAAACCCTTAAGGTTCGAACTCTGGGGTGCGCGCGAAGTTCTTTCCCTCCTACCGATCTACGCCCTAGCTCGCCAAGGTCTCGCGGACAAACTCGACGAACTAGCAACACAAAGACACAAGATTTATACTGGTTCGGGCCACCGTTGTGGTGTAATACCCTACTCCAGTGTGTGGTGGTGGATTGCCTCTTGGGCTGATGAAGAACAGTACAAGGGGAAGAACAACCTCCTGAGGTTGAGGTGTTCTTGTGTTCGGTGTGGCTAAGGGTTGGCTCTCGATCAGATGAGATCCAGTTACCTCCTTTGGTGGTGGCTAGTCCTATTTATAGAGGCCCTGGTCCTCTTCTCAAATATTGAGCGGGAAGGGAGCCAACAACGGCGGCCAATTTGAAAGGGGACAGCTAGTACAAGCTATCCTGACAAAAGCGGTCTTCGCCTGCGAAAGGGCTCCGGTGATGACGCCGTCTTGGCTCCACGGTGACCTCCGTCCTGCTGGCCTGCTGGTCTTGGTCTCGTTGCACTGATATGCAAACCTTTGCCTGATACCTCGGTACTCTGCGCCTATGCTTGCCCCCTTGGCACCAAAGAGGAAACAAGGACGCTGCGCGCGCTGGCGCCCGCCTGGTGTCGATCGTCATGGCTCACGTCACCTCATGAGCCTGCTTGGAGAGGCCGCTCCTGAGGAGGTCTTGCGTCGTCCGCCTCGCGAGGCTTGGCCCCTCGCGAGGGTCTTGAATGCCTTGTTGATGAAGATGGGCTGTACAGGCCTGCTAGCAAAGCCACGCCGTGGGCCGCAGGCAGGCAAGTCTGGGGACCCCCGTTCCCAGAACGCCGACAGTAGCCCCCGGGCCCAAGGCGTGCTCGGGCTTGGCTTCGAGGCGAAGCCAAAGGTCAAGTACGAAGCGCCGCGGGCCCCAAAAGCCTGCGGCCTTGGTCGACGCGTGGCGGTTGATTGGACATGGGCGTCTCCACTTCCCCACGCTGCCTCGGCAACTGCTCGATTTGACAAGAGGCTGGCGCAGGCAACGCTTGCCTTCACTGTTCCCCTTTGCCTAGCCTCAGATCCCCTTTCTCGCTCCTTGCTGTCGATACCTCCAGATCTGCTCCGATTTCGCTCCGCATCTGCGACCCATGGCGCCGCGCAAGGTCAAGTCCTCCTCGGCGCCGGCTTGGTACGAGCCAGCTCTTGAAGCACCCACCGTCACCGAAAAGAGCCTCGCCTCCGCGCGCCTACTGACGGCGGGGGAGAGCAATGAATGGCGGAAGATGGAGCTCCGGCTTGCCTCCGACATGCTGGAGTCTAAGGGAAGCACCTTCTTCCCCTTCTTCTCGAGCAGCATTGCCGCCGGGTTGGTTCCCCCCTTCTCCGATTTCTTTTATGAGGTCCTCGACCACTACGGGCTGCAGGCGTTGCACCTCCATCCCAACTCTATCCTCCTCCTGTCCATCTTCGCCTACTACTGCGAGGCATACCTGGGTGTGATGCCATCCGTGGCGCTTCTACGCCACTTCTTCTTCCTTCACGTCAGTGATGGACATATCTCCGGGTGCACCAATTTCATCGCATCTGGCAAGGCCAACTCAATCTCGAGCACCGGGAAGAGGGCCGACAATATCCGAGCCAAATGGGTCATGATGGATGCCAAGCGCGCCCATCCTCGTTTCGCATTGCCAACAGAGGCGCCCCAGTTCAACAAGGGGTGGCCCCGCGCGGAGCTCGCTGATGAGCGGGCGTCGTCTGTGTTGGGGAAGATGACGACCGACTTGAAGCCGGGCAACGCGAAGGCGGCCAAGGTGACGGGTGTCATGCTCCTGAGGGAATTCTTGATGCTGCGAGTTGCTCCACTTCAGGCGCGCGCGCGCCCCCTGTGGAAGCTCGGAGATGAAGGAGACAAGACCCACCTGAGGCCGGGGGCCCTGCCAGACGACGAACTGGTCGCTGTCCTGCGCCTCCTGGTTGGCGACAACCAGGAGTACCCGCCGAGCGCCTTCGTTCCTTTGTTCCACCGCAAGGACTGGGAGGAATTTGTCGCCTCCAGGCCGACCTTTGACGCGCGCGGGCTGGTGCCGCCGGCGCTCACAGGAGCCTCTGCAGCACCGAAGCCGGTGGAGGTGTCCTCTGACGAGTCCCATGGGGAGGAGGAAGAGAAGGCGGACTCGGAAAAGACTCTTGAAGAGGTGGGGGAGACTCCTCCTCTGAGCAAGGCCGAGATCCTCCGCTCCCTGCCAGACGGCGCCGAGACCGACGCTCGCCAGGAGGAGAGGGAGCAGCCCCTCATCCTGACAAAGGGTAGATCGTCGTTGGTTCCTTGAGATGCTGCCTCCGTCTTGACGCCTCCCGGGGCCGGCTCCGGCCCTTCTGCCGCGCCGCCTTCTGCCGCTGGGGCCCGTGCGCCCACTTCTCAGGCCCCGACGCTTTCAGGCCTCAAGTTTCTCAAGCGGAGGGTGGAGTACACCGCGGTGGACCAGTAAGTGCTTGATCTCCGTCTTGTTTTTGCTCATGTCGCTGCTTCCTGATCTTCGTCTTTGGTTGTCCAGGCCGCTGTCTGCGGCGAAGAGGAGGAAGGAGGGTACGGCGACTGCACCCCCTTCTGCTGAGAAAGGAGACGCCAGCGCTCGCACCTCCCCAGCCCGGTCGTCTTCGCGAGGCCAAGGAGAGCATCGCCGGGAGGAGTCAGCCCCCATGGCCCCTCTGGCTCCTGAGGTGCCGGTGTCTGGCTCGGCTGAAGAGGTAACGACTGCTCCAGAACCTGCAGTCTCCCAGGCCCTGGTGACGGCGTCGTCTCCTCCCACTGCTGCACCTCCACTCTCAGGTTCTTCTGCCTCTGCTGCCGTCCTGGAACGTGCTATTTTGGAGATGACCCAGCTGCACGCAGATCTCCTGAGCGCGGACCCGCGCCTGATGGACGGGCGCCTGGAGTTGGCCTCTGGCTGGCATCACTCTGACTCGGCGGTTCACGCGACGTTGAGCCAGGCCGCGGTGTCTTCCGAGAAGGAGAAGCAGAGCGTCGCCAATGCTGCAGCCGATCGTGAGGCGGCACTGAAAGACGCCAAGGCCGCCCGCGACCGCTGCCAAGAGCTGGAGGACGAGCTGAAGAGCCTGCGCGACAAGCACGCCGAAGAAGCACGCGGCCGCTTGGTGAAGGAGGAGGAGATGAAGGCCCAGGAGGACGCCGTCAAGAACCGTGACGCTGAGCTGGAGGAGTTGGGGAAGACACAGGCCGCCGAGCGCAGCCGGTTGGAAGAGCTGGAGCGGAAGGTGAAGGCGAGGGAGGCCGATCTTGATGCCAAGGCGCAGGTCCTGGCCGAAGACCGCGTGGCCTTTGCCGATCTCGAGGAGAGGTCTCGTGTGGCACTGAAGACGCTCTACGAGCACGGCCTAGAGAGGCTGCTGACCACCGATGAGGACGACCCCGCCCTGCTGCTTCCCCTCTTGGTGAAGGCGCTCGAGGAAGTCACGGATGGTATCGGTCCCATGGCAGAGGCAGAGGCTCGCGTCCTGTCTTCAGCTGCATTGACCCGCATCTTCAGCCATCTCCACCTTCGTGACCCCAACACTTGTCTTGACGAGCTGCTGGAACCCGTGGCTGATGATTACTACGCAGCCGCCGCCGCGGCCGTGCAAGGTCAGGTGGAGGCCCTGCTGAAGAAGTTCCGCGGCTTTGCCTCTGCACCCTTGTCCGGCGATGCCGCCGATCCTGCGGCTGGTGGCGCAGGTGAAGGCGACGTTACCCGAGGAGGAGCACCTTCTGCAGGTGATGGTGGTGTCCAGGGGTGACCTGCGGCTACTCTCCAGTTTCGTTCCTGTAATATGCATCAGGCCTCGTGGAGGCGTTAAACTTTCATTTGATATTGTGAGGATAATATGTTTTGTAATATTTGCTTCGAGATTTTGCGGTTTTCTTCCTATTTGCTTTGTGTTTTGCAGCGGCAGAGCCCGGCCCCGCGCATACCTCAACCGCCATTGGGCCGACCGGAGACCAGGACGGACCAAGGAGTGAGGGGCTACGTGACCAGTTAGGCTCCTGAGTCGCGATGCTCAGGAGTCCCCCTTGACGCGCAAATAGCTTATAGGGAGAGTACGCGAGGATAGATTAATGTTCTATGTCGGCAGAGCCCGGCCCCGCGCATACCTCAAACGCCATTGGGCCGACCGGAGACCAAGACAGACCAAGGAGTGAGGGGCTACGTGACCAGTTAGGCTCCTGAGTCGCGATGCTCAGGAGTCCCCCTTGACGCGCAAACAATCTCCATACCTGCCCTTGCTGAAGCCTCGGGAGGGGCGTGCAACGACCAGGTCCGGGAGACCTGGTTGGGTGGCGTGCGCTTGGGCGTGATCCGAGCGCAGCCCCCAGGTCCGGGAGACCTGGTTGGGTGGCGTACGCTTGGGCGTGACCCGAGCGCAGCCCCCATGTCCAGCCCCCTCGCGCGGCTCTCCTGAGGGGAGGTGTTGCGGTGAGGCCGGACGCTAAGCTCTGGGGCTCCCTGAGGTTGGTACGACCATGAAGCCGCCCTTAGTTGTTTATCACCAGCGCGGAGCATAGTGCTTCCGCTTGTGCACGGGCATAGCCGCTCCTCGGCAGTGTCGACGGCCAGCGCAGAGCATGGTGCTTCCACTTGTCCGTGGGAGGGGGCCCCCTCCGGGAGGAGCCCCCGGGGCGTGTACAGCCCCGCCCTGACACGTGGCTTGCACGGCAGGGCGGCGAGGTGTATCTGGGCACTCGTGAGCCAGCGCGGGACTCACGAGGCCCTATCTCAAGGCGGGTTGCGCCTGGTCTTGGGTCCTTGACAGCTGTGTGTTCCTGCGAGACGGTTAGGTGCAAGCGCTCTATGTCCTCAGGTCCCGGCCCTCGAGCGAGCTCAGCCGTCGCTGGTATGCCAGGTCGCGATGCCGTGGTCAAGGTCAGGGGGTGAGGGATGGAGAGCCAGTAAGAGCTCCTGAGTCGCGATGCTCAGAAGCCCCCTTTTAACGTGCAAGCGAATTGCATGATGAAGGGACGTACCCGTGGTAGGTGGCAATCGAGCAGGTGATAATCATAGGCAGGTTAAGCATGGAAGGCAAATCAGCTTGGGTAAATGCAGAAAGATACATGTCACTGGGTCAGGCCTGAGCGGCTTGGGGATGATGCAGCCCGAGGGGCGCCCCCAACAGGGTAAACTAAAGATATAAGCAAAAGGGATACATGCCACAGGGACGGACCCATGCGGCCTGGGAATAATGCAGCCCGAGGGGCGCTCCAAGCTTAATGAACTTCGAAAATGTCACCTGGTTCTGTCGACGAAGGAGAGTTGGTGCAGCTGAAGGCGTGCCGCGAAGGGGTAGCTCCTCATGA
The DNA here is from genome assembly GCF_002575655.3 of Aegilops tauschii subsp. strangulata. Lineage (NCBI taxonomy): Eukaryota > Viridiplantae > Streptophyta > Magnoliopsida > Poales > Poaceae > Aegilops > Aegilops tauschii. Next base: position 382,209,412 of record NC_053037.3, on the reverse strand, counting down.
GCCACCGGGGCCCTGAGCCTCGGGCGGCTCTGGGGGCTCAGGTGGTTCCCTGAGGACCGTCTCCATCTCTACTAGGACGGCGTGGTGCCTGGCCTCCCGAGCTGCCAGGGCACGCTGCAGGTTGCGCTGATAGGCTGACGACACGCTCGGCAGGCCGAAAGGCATGCGAACGTTGCTGTGTGGTGGACCCTCGCAACGGCCCACGCACGAAGGCCAGAAAAGCTCCTGAGATGCGGCCCTGTTGAGCCCTGGAACGTTGATGCAGACGCGCAGCCCGGCATCCTCGCCTGGATGCGGAGCTGCGCCTCGTGAGCGGCGGTCGCCGCGCATGGCCCTTGCGTCTTGCAGTTCCTGAGTGGTCTTGGTGATGAACTCCTGAGTGGTGGGCACTCCTTGCCCTGTGTTCTCCTGAGGGAAACGTGTCGCGAAGCACGCCTCCAAGTGGTGCCCGAGCGCCTCCCTCGTGATGTTGGCAAGGTCTGAGGCCCTCCAGAAGAGAGCCCCCGAGCCCTGCCCGAGGAGGGCGCTGGGCGCGCCTTCCTATGCAATGGAGGGAGGCGCCCCTGGAGCGGGCGCTGATCCTGACGAGGTTCCAGCCGCGACACCACCCTCCTGAGGTCCGGCATGGCGTAGCTTCTTCTTCTTCTTGGGGATGGCCTCGGGAGGATCCTCGCTCTTGTTGTCGGGGTCGTCAATTGCGGCAGCTTGAAAGGCGCGCTCGAGGGAGCACACCGCATCTCTTTCTTTGCACGGGACCGTGATGATTCCGCCGCTTCCTGGCATCTTGAGGACATTGTAACCGTGGTGTGTCACGCCATGAACTTGGCCAGGGCTGGATACCCGAGGATGGCGTTGTATGGCAGACGGATGTGCGCGACGTCGAAGTCGATGAGCTCGGTGCGGTAGTTCTTGCGTTCCCCGAAGGTGACAGGGAGGCAGACCTGCCCTATCGGTGTGGTGGAACCGTCGGTCACTCCTGAGAAAGGCTTGGTAGGCTGAAGCTGCTCATATGGCACCTGGAGGTTGTCGAACGTGTCGACGGACATGACATTGAGCCCTGCGCCGCCATCGATGAGGGTCTTGGTAACTTGCACGTTGCTGATGACTGGTGAACAAAGCATTGGGAGAGTGCCAGCAGTAGCCGCGCACTTGAGCTGATCTGCCGAGTTGAAGGTGATGGCGCACTGGGACCACCTGAGCGGGCGCGTGGCCTCGAGCTTGGGGAGGACTGCGCTCACTTCACGAGCAAACTGTTTGAAGATACGCTGCGAGGCTGGGGCCTAAGCGCCGCCCAAGATGCAAGCGATTGCACGCGGCTCCTGGAAGCCCCTAGCCCCCTCGTCTTGATGGTGATCGTCATTCCTTCTTGGTGGTGGCGGCAGCGGGGGAAGACCGGCGTTGCCCTGAGGACGATCCTCACGAGGCTGGTCCCTCCAGGCTCCCTCGCGAGGATGATCTTGCCAGCGGTCCTCACGAGGCCTGTCGCGCCATTCCTGGCATGGGCCACAGTCTTCCCAGCGTCCGCCTCCACGTCCTCCTCCTCGGCCGTAGCCCCGGTCGCTGCACTCGGGGCATCGACCTAAGCGTCCCTCGCGAATGGCTCTGAGTTCTTGACAGTCACTGGTGTTGTGCGTGTTCATGTTGTGGAAGGCGCAGAACGGTCGGCTGCCCTTGGATGACTCGGGCTGGTCCCTACCTCGCTTGGTGTCCGGCTCCGCTGCGAGCGCGGCTGCTTCCTTGCACTTCACGTCCTTGGCCTTGGCCTTCTTCTCCTCTGCGCCCACAGCTGGCAGCTCGAGGAGGGAGAGGCGCCCCTCCTCAGCTCTTGCGCACTTGGTCGCCAGGTTGAACAGCTCCTGAGATGTGCATAGCTCGTGGATAGCGAGCTCCTCCTTCATCTTGATGTCGCGGACGCCGTCAGAGAACGCGGAGATGATGGCCTCGTCCGTGACCTTGGGGATCTTGAGGCAAGTGTTGTTGAAGCGCTGGATGTACTTCTGGAGGGTCTCTCCTGGTTGTTGCTTGATGCGGCGCAGGTCACCCGCGGCCGGTGGGCGGTCGCGAGTGCCCTGGAAGTTGGCGACGAAGCGGTCACGCATCTCGTCCCAAGAGGAGATCGAACCCTGAGGCAGGTTTAGGAGCCACGAACGGGCGCCGTCTTTGAGCGCCATTGGGAACCAGTTTGCCATGACTTTCTCGTCGTCGTTGGCCGCCTCGATGCTCAGCTCGTAGAGCTGCAAGAACTCCGCGGGGTCGAGGGTGCCGTCGTAGCGAGGAGGCAGATCTGGCTTGAACTTGCCCGGCCAGACGACGCTAGGCAGCTCGGGGGTGAAGGCGCGGCAGCCGGCCGTGGTTGCCGGGGCCCGTCTCGGAGGTGGAGCTTGGTCTTGACGAGGCCCGCGTGCCGCCACCGCAGGTAGCGCGCGGTCTTGGCGAGGCGGCACGGGGAGCGCATGTGCAGCTTCCCATGGCCGAGGAATTTCTTGGCAGCTTCTCTCTTCGCGTGCGGGCACCGGGCATGGTGGGTCGCGCCGTGGGGCCGCGCGCCTTGGTGCCAAGGCACCGTCTTGGGGAATAGGTGGTGGAGGCGCTCCATGAGCCACGTCGCCCGTGGCTGGCGGAGGGCGTGGCAGAGAGAGGGACGACGCCGGGGAGCCCCCTGCGGTGTGGATGAGCTCGGCGACGTGGTCGAGCCAGTCCTCGTAGAGGTCGTCGACCGGGCGGTAGCGCAGGAGCTCATTCGCCATGAGGAGCGCAGCCTGCGCGTCCATGGGAGCGCGACGTGCGTGGGACGAGGAACCGGCCGGGGTCAGCGATGGAGTGGCGGTGCAGCCATCCTGCCGCACCGATGGGTGCAGCGAGGGCGCTTGCTGCTTGTTCCCCGCCAGGCCGGTGGCGGCATTAGTAGCAGGCGACGGGGAACGATGAGGTGGCCCGCTGACGGGAGCCGTCTGAGCAACACGGGCGGTGAGGGCAGCCCGGCGCTCAGCTCTAGCACGGCGAGCGTCCGCCATGGAGACAAGGAGCGACGGAGCACCAATCGACGGAAGGGAAGCTACAGCGCACCCCTACCTGGCGCGCCAAATGTCGGATCTGTGGTTCCGGAAAAACCATTAAGGTTCGAACTCTGGGGTGCGCGCGAAGTTCTTTCCCTCCTACCGATCTACGCCCTAGCTCGCTAAGGTCTCGAGGACAAACTCGACGAACTAGCAACACAAAGACACAAGATTTATATTGGTTCGGGCCACCGTTGTGGTGTAATACCCTACTCCAGTGTGTGGTGGTGGATTGCCTCTTGGGCTGATAAAGAACAGTACAAGGGGAAGAACAGCCTCCTAAGGTTGAGGTGTTCTTGTGTTCGGTGTGGCTAAGGGTTGGCTCTCGATCAGATGAGATCCAGTTACCTCTTTTGGTGGTGGCTAGTCCTATTTATAGAGGCCCTGGTCCCCTTCCTAAATATTGAGCGGGAAGGGAGCCAACAACGGCGGCCAATTTGAAAGGGGACATCTAGTACAGGCTATCCTGACAAAAGCGGTCTTTGCCTGCGAAAGGGCTCCGGTGATGACGCCGTCTTGGGCTCCACGGTGACCTCTATCCTGCTGGCCTGCTGGTCTTGGTCTCGTTGCACTGATATGGAAACCTTTGCCTGATACCTCGGTACTCCGCGCCTGCGCTTGCCCCCTTGGCACCAAAGAGGAAACAAGGGCGCTGCGCGCGCTGGCGCCTGCCTGGCGACCGCCTGGTGTCGATCATCATGGCTCACGTCACGAGAGCCTCGCGAGGTTTGCCCTGCCTTGATATCTCCGCTCCTCGTGAGCCTGCCTGGAGAGGCCGCTCCTGAGGAGGTCTTCCGTCGTCCGCTTCGCGAGGCTTGGCCCCTCGCGAGGGTCTTGAATGCCTTGTTGATGAAGATGGGCTGTACAGGCCTGCTAGCAAAGCCGCGCAGTGGGCCGCAGGTAGGCAAGTCTGGGGACCCCCGTTCCCAGAACGCCGACAAATGATAAATAAGCACATTGCAGATTCATCAGATTAATTCAAGCCACATGGAAAACCCATTTATCCAAACCAAGCATGATTAAGAACTAGGAAATATATCACTTGTATATGTTTCTCATGTATTAAGTGCAGCCAAATTCGATTTATTCCTCACATGGTATACAATAACAGAATGCAGCCACATCAATTGAACATCGCATTGCAGAATTGAACCAAGCAGTTAACTAAACACCATAACAAATGAACCAAACGTTAACTGAGCACCACATTGCACAATATAACATACTCCTAATAGAAGATCAAACAGTTAACCAAACCAAGCATGCTTAACAACTTGGAAATATAGCAATTGTATTTGTTTCTCATGTATTTAGTACAGCCAAATTCGATTTATTCCTCACATGGTATACAATAAGAGAATGCAGCCACAACAATTGAACATCGCATTGCAGAATTGAACCAAGCAGTTAACTAAACACCACAACAAATGAACCAAACGTTAACCGAGCACCATGCACAATATAACATACTCCTAATAGAAGATCAGACAGTTAACCAAACCAAGCATGCTTAACAACTTGGAAATATAGCAATTGTATTTGTTTCTCATGTATTTAGTACAGCCAAATTCGATTTATTCCTCACATGGTATACAATAACAGAATGCAGCCACAACAATTGAACATCGCATTGCAGAATTGAACCAAGCAGTTAACTAAACACCACAACAAGTGAACCAAGCCACAACAAATGAACCAAGCAGTTAAGTAAACACCAATTGAACAATATAACATACTCCTAATAGAAGATCAGACAGTTAAACAAACCAAGCATGCTTAACAACCTGGAAATATTGCACCCTGAAGAATTGAACATCACATTTGCAGAATTGAACCAAGCAGTTAACTGAACACCACATGGCACGACATATAGAACATATACACTATAGCAGAAGATTGCATGGTGAAAGTAGATAGCACAATTCACTAGAATTTGTTAATGAAAGGCAGTAGCTAGCAAACTGAACATGGGTCCTTATAGTGAGCTAATAAGACAAGCTACTCCTCATTATCGGAGATATCGATGACGATTGGCTCCTTGGACATGGAAGAGGGCGAGGCCTCCGCATCGTGGGTGCCCTAGTTGTAGTGGTGAGTTGCCTGAGCCGCTCCGGGCACCAACCTGCTGGCTCTCGAGATGAGGTAAGCACGTGCACGCTGAGAAAACACCTCATAGTCTTTGTCGAAGGCACCGACGGTGGCCTCGGGAAAACGCCATGTACTGTCGTTTAAAGCAGCCAACCGCGTCGCGGCGTTGGCGCGCGAGGCGTCAACGGTGGCCTCGACGGCGAGGTGCTCCTCCAAGATCCGGGGGTCAGCACGAATGGCAGCCATCGCAACCTCATCCGCGCGTGCGACCGCGATTTGCTTCTCCGCTGCCAAATGCTCCTTGAGGTCCTGGCTATACTGCGTGCACCATGGCTTAGGCCGGCGCTTATTTGGTGGAGGGGTCGGTGATTTGGGTGGAAGGTGTCGTGCTCGCGCCGGCGGTCGGGGCATGTGGGATGTGGAAGGAGGAGGAGGATGGGGGTTAGCTGTGGATTACCTGCCTGGATAGGCGAGGCCGAGCAGCGTGAAGGAGGGTCGCCGGCGAGGAGGCGGGAGCGCTGCAAGCAAGGAGTGAAGGTTTTAACTTGGAAAGGAAGGTGGAAAGGGGGGGAAATGTGGCTTTTGGTAGGGGGCGCAGGGAGGTAGATATTTCCGCGGAAGCCAAAAATTTGGAATCGCTTCAGACAAAAAACTGGCGCGCAAAGTGTCATCAGACATGGTCCCTTATTCAGACACGGTTTGAAGATATTTTGTGCTGCATCTCACACGGTTGGTTATAATAAACTGTGTGGGATCTACTTGATTTTTGGTCTTGATTTGAATTACATAATGGGGTCACAACGGCCATGGACGGTGTTTGAATTGCTAGACCTTTTATCTGCAGTGATCATAAAAGAATTGGAATTATTCAGGGTTCGTTTGGACATTTTTATGCATTAAGTGAGTTTTCAATGCATTTACGTGCATAATTCAAATTTGAACTACATGCACATGCTCCAGTGCATATAAATTCGTTGAAAAATCAAATATTTGTCCTTGGGTGCATGCTTAGGTCCCATGCAAGAAAAGGGAATGAATTTCAAACACCATGGCACCATTGATTGCCGGCAAAACATTGAGATGCCTGGTTTTTAAATTCTAGTAAATCCAAAACTCGTCTGAAATTCATGAAACTTGGCATGCTATCATGGAGCGGCATCAACATGCCGTGGTACAAATTTTGTCCCATTTGGGGCAGGTTTGGGTATATGCTTCTCACAAACCAGAGCTTCTCACAACAAGCATGATGGTTTTCGGTAGGGAACGTCCCACATTTGGGGACGAAACGATATCCATTGCCTCTTATTGCTTTCAAGTTTTTTTTCTCGTGTCAACACAGAACAACATGAGTGTTGTGTGAAGTTTTGTTATTTTTGGGGGTTCGTTTGGACATTTTTATGCATTAACTGAGTTTTCAATGCATTTATGTGCATATTCAAATTTGAACTACATGCGCATGCTCCAGTGCATATAAATTGGTTGAAAAATCAAATATTTGTCCTTGGGTGCATGCTTAGGTCCCATGCAAGAAATGGGAATGAATTTCAAACACCAGGGCACCGTTGATTGCCGGCAAACATTGAGATGCCTGGTTTTTAAATTCTAGTAAATCCAAAACTCGTCTGATATGCATGAAACTTGGCATGCTATCATGGAGCGGCATCAACATGCCATGGTACAAATTTTGTCCCATTTGGGGTAGGTTGGGTATATGCTTCTCACAAACCGGAGCTTCTCACAACAAGCATGATGGTTTTCGGTAGGGAACGTCCCACCTTTGGGGATGAAACGATATCTATTGCCTCTTATTACTTTCAAGTTTTTTTCTCGTGTCAACATAGAACAACATGAGTGTTGTGTGATTTTTCGGGGTTCGTTTGGGCATTTTTATGCATTAACTGAGTTTTCAATGCATTTATGTGCATAATTCAAATTTGAACTGCGCACGCTCCAGTGCATATAAATTGGTTGAAAAATCAAATATGTGTCCTTGGGTGCATGCTTAGGTCCCATGCAAGAAATGGGAATGAATTTCAAACACCAGGGCACCGTTGATTGCCGGCAAAACATTGAGATGCCTGGTTTTTAAATTCTAGTAAATCCAAAACTCGTCTGAAATTCATGAAACTTGGCATGCTATCATGGAAGGGCACCCGACATGCTGCGGTATTTTTTGTGTCCATTTTGAGAGAAGGCGCACTCGAATAATGACAGCCAACAAAGGCATTTTGAAAAAAATAGCTGCCACTTTAATATCTCAAACGTTTGTATAATTCAAACCGTGTGTGTTCGGTTAACCATTCACGTGACGCCACGTGTCTTGGTTTTAATGGCTATAGGAGGTGCCGTGTGGACAGCTGCTTGACTGAATGGGAGGCGTGCAAGCGCAGTCTGGTGCGCAGGCTCACCGGAAAGCGTACACGCTGTTCAAAGCAAGATCTGTGCATCTCTTCAACGCGAATGGTTCAGATTATGGTATGCAAATTAAAGCCAGACTTCGGCGCTAAGCCAAGAGATACTGCGATTTGTCAAAATATGCAGCTCAAAATCAATATTAATATCTATTTTTTGCAACTAAAATTCAGTAATTAAGCATAGATTTCATTCATACTAGAGATTAAGCAGTCGTTCTCACTGGGAAGCGAGACAACCTTGGACCGCCGCCTGCCTCGCTCCCACTGGTCTATATTAATGGCGCCGCCGAGTGGCCGCACCCCCCATCCTCGCCACACTCACAATTCCTCTCTCTCTGCCCGCATCCTCGACGCCGCTCTGAGTCCTCAAAGCCGTCAGTGTACGAGGATGCCGCCGAAGCGCCCCATCGGAGGGAGTGGTGATGCCGGGGATGCTGAAGCACCGGAGCACAGCGTGAATATGGAGACAGAGGTTCCCGTCCCTGCCGACGAGGTGGAGAACGAGGCTGCCAACAAGTGGAGGCGGGTCGAGAAAGAACCGCAAGCGACTCCAGCAGGCCTAGACTTCATCAACAACCTCCCCGATGATATGTTGATAGTCATCATATCCCTCCTCCCAATCAAAAATCGGGCGAGGACAACCACCGTTTCCCGGCGGTGGCGCACCCTATGGCTCCGCACCCCTGTCGACCTCCTCCACGCCCACAAGCTCTACCATGGCTATCACCAAAGCTTGGATGAGTTCTCCCAGATCCTCGGCAGTCACCATGGCCCAATCAAAGGCCTTATCGCGGGCAAGTTCTGTTCCAATGGCAGGGAGCGAGGCAAGCTTGATGAGTGGTTCCGATCCCGCGCCATAGATCAGCTCGAGAAGCTAAGTTATAATGATGGGCATATGAGCTTACTGCCAACGTCCGCGCTCCGCTTCGCTCCCACGCTACGCCTCGCCAAGTTCATGAACTGCCATCCCCCCTAATGACGCGCCCGCTCTTTTCCTACCATGATTGAAGCACCTCGAGCCCGTCGCCATCCGCATCCCAAAGGATGACATGGAGCGCCTGCTCCGCGGCTGTACTGCACTCGAGTTCCTTCGTCTTCAGGCGATGAATTGGTCGAGTACCTTGCACATCACCTCCAGGACTCTCCGCACTATTTATGTGTGTTGTTGGTGCTGCAACGAGAGATCACAAAAGGTGGACCACAATATGGTCATCCAGGACGCACCTTCACTTGAGAGATTACTTGTAGTTGATCAACAAGGTCCAACAAGAATCAATGTCATTTCTGCGCGGAAATTGAAAGTGGTGGGCTACTCGTCTGTCAAATACTACAACTTTCAGGTACAACAGTCGCCTTATATACCTCTCCTTCTTGATATCAACGTTATTTCTAGTTTTGAAGTTGTATGTCCGTCTGTCATCCAGTGAAGCTTCACCCAGACTCTGGGCACAGTGAAGGTCTTGGCACTAGAATCTATCGTCCCCAACCTGGACCAAGTTTTCAGTTGCCTGAGATGCTTTCCGTGCCTGAAGAAGCTGTATATCGAGGTGATGTTCATTTCCTGTTAAATGTTAACCATAAGGGAGTTCAATTTTTTGCACCTTTTCCCAAGTTTACAATGACTATGTACTATGATTTCTGAAGGAACTTTGGAGGATTTTAGGACATACACCCCCACCCGATATTGGTTGCTTCATTCATATGGTTACAATCGTCCATAAGCATTTCTCCTTTGGATTCATCTGTACTAGTTTTCTTAGGGAATTTTTCATCCAATTCAACCTCTTGTGAAGAAGGCTACATGTTTCTAGATTGTAATCAAATTAATGCCCATGTTAATCATGACAGATCGAAGATGGCACGTTGGTGCATTTTACAATCCCGCAAACCAAATGGGCATGTAGCAGTGTTCAAAAATGCATGTAGGCACTAACACGTTCTCTTCTTTTGAAGTGCATATTAGGCCCGGTGGAAGATGTTGATAACGACAATCATATCGAATGCATGGATCTGCATCTCTCAAATATTACTTTGAACTCCTACCGAGGGACCCCACCGGAGATTACACTCGCCATTTTCTTTCTTGCCAGAGCAAAGGTGCTGAGGGTACTGAGGTTGAACACGCATTTAATTAGAAAGATCAATGGTATGATTATCAGAGGCGGCTGGTACTGCTAAATGGAAGTGCCTCCAAAAATGCCAAACTTCGTATTGGAAGAGCATATGGCAAAGCAATTGGAAGTTATTGTGTCAAACCCATACATGACTTGTCAGCGGCTGATCCCTTTTCAGAAATGACGCAAGAGGCAATGTTTGAATTTGGGCGTTGTAATCTTTGAATTTGAACCTTGCAATATTAATGGTATTTGTCATATTGAACTGTTTCTGTTCTCTTGTCTCAACGCAAACAGTTCATCCGGGTGAACCGCATGTCGTACATCGGACACACCTTGATCTGGCTGACCGTTTCTTTTGTGTTGCCTAATCACAAACAGTTCATCCGAGTGAACTGTATGCTGTACATCGCACACACCTTGATCTGGCTGACCATTTCTTTTGTGTTGCCTAATCACAAACAGTTCATCTGAGTGAACCGTATGTTGTACATCGCACACGCCTTCATTAGTCTGCCCGTTTCTTTTGTTCCACCTCATCGCAAATGGTTCATTGGACTGAACCATATGCCCTGGATCGCACACCCAACTAAAATCTGAACCGTATTTGATGCATCCTCCATTGCAAACGTTTTGCACCTTTTTTGACAGTTTTTTTACATCCCCGTTTGTGATTAATGCATCGCACACAGTTTTGTGAAAGGGTCTCTGATCGTAGTGTCGCGTTAGCAGCATCCTGTAGTAGTGTTGCTCTATGTCGATTTCAATTTCAATTGAATAAACAGTTATGTTCTCATGTCATGCACATTACAAGTGTTGTTATTGCTCTATAGTTTCCCAGACTTATATTCTGTCTATTCTGCTTTGTCTTGAACAAATATTATTTGAATTGTGTCTCTCTTGATTTGGCAACAAAAACTAGAATGATATAGACCATAAAGTGACCATGGTACGTAGATATATGTTTGTTTCGTGCTGTTATCCTGTCCACTTTACTACTGAACTGATTTACCAAAATGAGTTTCATATACAACATGGTAAACCTGTGATGTGTCTGCTTATTTCTTTTTTAGAATGCGGAAAAAATATTGGAGAACAGTACCCCATTATGCAATGGTAAAGGAAGTAATGCAGATAAGGTTCAAGATAGTGAGACATCCCTGTTGGTCTCCAAGAAAGCTGATAAAAACTATCTTGACGACAGTGAGAGAACCCAAAAGTCCTGTCTTGATGTAGTGTTCGAGTTACTGGCCACTACTGCTGGCACAAGCTCCTCGAACTCGCTGCCTAAATCAGTTCGTCTTCTTGAGTCTCAACTTCAAGTTGAAAGACATTGATCAGATGTGCTGCGACAGGAAGCTGAAGGACTGAGGAAGTCCCTGCAGAATTCAGATGCATACTTTCTGGTGCAATAGCAAGTGCTGGAGGATTTAAGCGCCAAACAAGAGAAAGTTAATAAGCTTGCTAAGCATCTTGCCAGCATTATGGGTACCCAAGATATTGTTTCTTGAGATCTTCTGAAGTGGTTTCAGTTCTGGACTTCTTTTGCTGCGGCGTTTATTTGCGCTGGTCGCCAACTTTGACAACCAGTGTATATAATATGCTGCTTTGTTCCCTATATTTGCACTCGTGGCGAACTTTGATGCCCAGTGGATGTAATATGTGTAATAGCCATGATAGCCTAGCATAAGTTGCTTGCTTATTTATTTCCTTGTTGTCTTGTTTATTTCTTTGCTTGTAGTCAGTGTAGTTCTTTTTTTCGTGGTTTGGCCGCAATAACCTATTTTTTAAAACTAGGCCACAATAACCATGGGCTACATATTTACTGTAGTTACCATGGGCCTCCTACGGGCCGTAGAAACAATGGGCCTTGTAAGGGCCGTAGAAACAATGGGCCTTCTACGGGCCGTAGCATCAATGGGCCTTCTACGGGCCGTATGATCGATCGACCAAACATGGGCCAATAACAGACCGCATTATGGGCCGTAAACGGGCTAGATTTGGAATCGTCCGTTCATGGGCCGACAATAATGGGCCGTCGTTAATCGGTTGTATTTGATGACACTATGAAACGGCCCAACGGATTAACAGGACGCAAATGGGCCGATTGTTACCATGGGCTGAATTTGGCCCACAAGCAGAAAAGGCCAGTAACGGGCCGTAAGTAACCGAATGCTGGAAATAAGCCCAAGAATAAATGGGCCCTGAGAAGGCCGGAAGATAACACGGGTTGGAAACGGACCAATGAAATAATGGGCCGTTAGTGGGTATGAAGCGATACACTGTTCATTGCGGGCCAGATTCACTACGAGCCGTTAATGGGCCAAGAGTTACAAATGGCCTCGTATGGGCCGAAAGACAACATGGGCCATACATGGGCTGGAAGTTACAATGGGCTGGAATCATATTGGACGGCCCAGATGAAGCTACTGGGCTTAATTCCGAGAGGCCGTAATGGGCCATGAGTTAGCGGGCCGTAAATGGGCTATATAGGATTAGGCTTTCCGTGGGCCGGCCCGTTACCTTTTGACCAAGTCAAACGGGCCGGCCTTTTCACCGGAATGGACCTTTGTTGGGCCGCGCAATGTGTCGACCTATCATAGGCGCCTCCTGTCCAATTAATGGATGACATCTATCCCAACGGTGAGCGAACACGTGTTTCCTCCGGCCAATGACAATTTTACACGTGGAAAATCCTCCTTGGTCTGGGCTGTTAACGGGTTATCGGATCCAAAACCAAACCCGATAGCTTAATGGCGACCCGTTACGGTGGATGCCACGTGTTGGTCACCCTTGACGAAAGCACTTCCATGACGCTGATGTCTACTACACAACCTTCTTCTTGTAGACGTTGTTGGGCCTCCAAGTACAGAGGTTTGTAGGACAGTAGCAATTTTCCCTCAAGTGGATGACTTAAGGTTTATCAATCCATGGGAGGCGTAGGATGAAGATGGTCTCTCTCAAACAACCCTGCAACCAAATAACAAAGAGTCTCTTGTGTCCCCAACACACCCAATACAATGGTAAATTGTATAGGTGCACTAGTTCGGCGAAGAGATGGTGATACAAGTGCAATATGAATAGTAGATATAGGTTTTTGTAATCTGAAAATATAAAAACAGCAAGGTAGCAAGTGATAAAAGTGAGCGTAAACGGTATTGCAATGCTAGGAAACAAGGCCTAGGGTTCATACTTTCACTAGTGCAAGTTCTGTCAACAATAATAACATAATTGTATCATATAACCATCCCCTCAACATTCAACAAAGAGTCACTCCAAAGTCACTAATAGCGGAGAACAAACGAAGAGATTATGGTAGGGTACGAAACCACCTCAAAGTTATTGTTTCTGATCGATCTATTCAAGAATCCGTAGTAAAATAACACGAAGCTATTCTTTCCGTTCAATCTATCCTAGAGTTCGTACTACAATAACACCTTAAGACACAAATCGACCAGAACCCTAATGTCACCTAGATACTCCAAGGTCACCTCAAGTATCCGTGGGTATGATTATACGATATGCATCACCCAATCTCAGATTCATCTATTCAACCAACACAAAGAACTTCAAAGAGTGCCCCAAAGTTTCTACCGGAGAGTCAAGACAAAAACGTGTGCCAACCCCTATGCATAAGTTCACGAGGTCACGGAACCCGCAAGTTGATCACCAAAACATACATCAAGTAGATCACGTGATATCCCATTGTCACCACAGATAAGCACATGCAAGACACACATCAAGTGTTCTCAAATCCTTAAAGACTCAATCCGATAAGATAACTTCAAAGGGAAAACTCAATCCATTAAAAGAGAGTAGAGGGGGAGAAACATCATAAGATCCAACTATAATAGCAAAGCTCGCGGTACATCAAGATCGTGCCAAATCAAGAACACGAGAGAGAGAGATCAAACACATAGCTACTGGTACATACCCTCAGCCCCAAGGGTGAACTACTACCTCCTCGTCATGGAGAGCGCCGGGATGATGAAGATGGCCACTGGTGAGGGATCCCCCCTCTGGCAGGGTGCCGAAACGGTTCTAGATTGGTTTTCGGTGGCTACAGAGGCTTGCGGCGGTGGAACTCCCCATCTAGGTTATGTTCTGGGGGTTTCTATATATATAAGAGGTTTTGGCATCGGGAACAAGTCAGGGGGGTCTCTGAGGCGGCCACGAGGTAGGGGGAGCGCCCAGGGGGGTAGGGCGCGCCCCCACCCTCGTGGTGGCCTCAGGACTCTTCTGGCCCATCTCACGTACTCCGTGGGCTTCTTCTGGTCCAAAAACAATCTCCGTTGAATTTCAGGTTAATTGGACTCTGTTTGGTTTTCCTTTTCTGCGATACTCAAAAACAAGGAAAAAACAGAAAATCACACTGGGCTCTAGGTTAATAGGTTAGTCCCAAAAATCATATAAAATAGCATATAAATGCATATAAAACATCCTAGATGGATAATATAATAGCATGGAACAATCAAAAATTATAGATACGTTGGAGACGTATCAAGCATCCCCAAGCTTAATTCCCGCTCGTCCTCGAGTAGGTAAATGATAAAAACAGAATTTTTGATGTGGAATGCTACCTAAAATAATTACCAATGTAATGTTCTTTATTGTGGCAAGAATATTCAGATCCATAAGATTCAAGAAAAAAGTTTAATATTGACATAAAAATAATAATACTTCAAGCATACTAACTAAGCAATCATGTCTTTTCAAAATAACATGGCCAAAGAAAGTTCATCCCTACAAAATCATATAGTTTGGTCATGCTCCATTTTCGTCACACAAAATGCTCCCATCATGCACAACCCCGATGACAAGCCAAGCAATTGTTTCATACTTTAGTATTCTCAAACTTTTTCAACTTTCACGCAATACATGAGCATGAGCCATGGGCATAGCACTATGGGTGGAATAGAATATAATGATGGGGGTTGTGTGGAGAAGACAAAAATGGAGAAAGTCTCACATCAACGCGGCTAATCAACGGGCTAGGGAGACGCCCATCAATTGATGTCAATGCGAGGAGTAGGGACTGCCATGCGACTGATGTGGCACCCCGGCTCAGAGAAAACCAGAACGCCCCGTATTCCAGCCCAGAGATCGAGGAGAAGTCTTCTGGAATACGGCACTGCTTAGCATAGAACAAACCAGCTTTCTATTATTAAACGAATATGAATACAAGGTCTCCGATATTACACTGAATAACATCGGCACGGCGACACTACGCCATCCTCAGTTGCTCTATGCAAGCAGCAGAACAACTCGAAGCAGCGGAATAACTCTAGCAGCGGAACAACGACGATGGTGGTGAACTCCACTCCGCAGGGACTCTGGCTGGAACGCTTATCCTAGCTCGCGAACACAGGAACAACACCAAACAAGCAAGCAATCCAGGCATGACCAGCAAGCTGGCATGACACGCCAGGTCAGTACATTGAATGTACTTGCAAGCTCACAATTAACCAGAAGCATTCAAGACAAACAACAGCATGGCAATTACAAGTTAAGCAGGAATTATCATGAGATCATCAGGATAACATGGCATGAACACCATGAACTTAATACTGCTAGAACAAGATGAGCATATAAATCTGACGATACTAGCATGCAACACGATGACAATATATGCACTATTTATTCTACTTGGGTTACTTCGTAACCATCACATGCATCACTTACCAACCTCGGACATCATACGATTATCTCTGGATCAAATCAAGCTTGGTATAAACAATACCGTAGTAATCATTAAATGACCACAAGGAGCTTGATCTTTACCCACGATTCTCGCACAACATCACGAATATCCAACAACTCGGTATCCTCGATACCACGGTGATCTTTCTGGCGATCACAACCATGACCAACACTTGGTCTCCAACGGTGATCTTTCCGGCGATCACAACCAACTTATCTCCTCAACAAACCGGGGTTGTTATTAAGCACATTATTATTAATACTGTTGACTCACGGTGTGACCGACTACGAACTGGGCCCTTATCCGCGGGCGCGGCTATCGATAGATTTAATATACACTCTGCAGAGGTTAGTACACTGTACCCACACCACGGGACCCATGGCCTCGCACTCCCATTCGGGTGGACCAACGGCGTTCCGACAAACCGATCTATTGTCATGACACTCTCCCGGCCACTCCGACTCACTCCCCATTAGGCTAGTCCTGGGTGGCCCCGTGTGTACCAAAGACACAACGACCACCATCGTGGTCCGTCCCAAACAGGGACAAACGTGCTTATCATCCAACTACGGGCACACAAGGTTATGTCTGCTTACCGGGCCAGGGTACGCACGCCCATAACCTTCCCTAGTTGGAGGCACCGGTGAGAGGCACGACAATAGACCCAGTTAGGACCCCCCATAAGGCAAGTGTGGTTGCACTGGTCAGCTCGATTTGGTGGCACCATGACTCAGCCAACAGTTGTTCAAGTTCACTTTAATCCGGTTAAACTTGAATGCAATATGCTGAGCCATGATAAAATAACATGATGCAAATTACAATACATGAACATGATATCAACATAAACACGGGGTGCAACATAACTATCCACCATATCCACAATGAATCATATCCAACTGAGCATAGTATAATGACGAGCATGAATATTACAAGTAAAACACTACTCATAGAAACCTAGCATGACCACTAGAATCAACAATAAATATTATGCAAGACATAACAACAATGCTACCATGCAATCATTTAACCAACTGGATGCAATGCATAACAACGGTACTCGGGACAGACGGCAGTCATGCACCGAAAACCATCACCAACATCAACATTTACTACTAGAAAGCATAAGCATATGAAAGGAATACTAGCAACTAGCAGGGCATGAAAACCAGGTGCATAACAACATAGCAAGCAAGTAAGCACTAACCCAGAAGCATTACCGAAACAACGATCACCATATTTTAAACAAGCAATCATTTAATAAATATTCAAGTTGAAAACCATGGCTACTGCATGAATATCATGCAAGTGGGTATTGTGGCTTGCCTGAGGGTGAAGAAGGCACCGGGAAGAAGTGCGGAACGATCGCGGAAGTAATCACCAGAAACAGTTCTCCCTCGGAGGGGCTGTTTGCGGGCAAGGGCAAAAAGGTCATTTTCAGAATGTTAAAACATAGTGAAAATGATACCAACAGAACGGGCTTGATGAGACGAAGAAGTGGGCTTTGGAATCACCTCATTTGGAGTTGTGGTTAAAAAGATATGAATGTTTTTCTGCCAGGGACCTATCTGTAAAGAAATCATCACAAACAGGCCCTCGGCTGGAAAAACAGAACGCGCCTTTCTCAGAAATACGCTTTCCAGAGAGGAAAGCGCATTCTGGACCGAAGAAGGAGCGGAATATGCTTTCGATAAGGGAAAGCGTACTCCCCAGGAGTACGTCTCCACTTATCCACGTCAGCGGTGGCGGGACCGGGCCTTGGTCTCGCTGACAAGCGGGGCCCGCTGCCTCTTCTCTCTCCTCCTGGCCTTCTCCTTCTTCTCCCCCGACGCCGCACGCAGAGCAGAGGAGAGGCCACCGGCGCCGGCGCTCGCTCCGGCCACTCGGGCCACCTCTGGCGGAGCTTGGACCGCCGGAGTGCTCAGGACGGCGAGGCGGACCTGTCCCTCCACCACCCGAACGTCAGGGAGCATCGGGTAGGTCGGGACCATGGTCGCGGAGGAAGGGAGCTGTGGGCGTCGACGTGCTCGCGGCCACGGGTGCTCCGGCGAAGCGGGTAGGGGCTGGGGAAGCTCGGGGGTGGTGGTGGAGACCTCTGGTGGTGGTGGACGGAAGAGATGGGCTCGGCTTCGGGCTACTTTAGCCGGCGAGGAGTGGTGGCCATGGAGGCAGAGGGAGGGGAGGAGAGGTTCTCCGGCTCGGGTGACTGGTCGGGGAAGTTGCTGGAGGTGGTGTGAGGCTGGTGGTGAGGTCGCACGGCCTCGGGGTGGGCTTATATAGCCGCGGGGCGAGGAGGCCGAGCTGGCGTCGCCGCGGACGCGTGTCCGGCGCCGTGGACGCATGCCCACGCACATGAGCTCGGAGGTAGAAGACGATGGAGGCACAGGGAGAAAGCTCACGGGGAAGAGGCGGCTAAGGGAGCGCAGGGAGGATGACAACGGCGACGAACCGAGCCAAACCGCCACTGTGCGCCCGTGGGCATGCGACGGCTTGCGTCGGTGAGGAAGCTGCCAGAGGGGGAGCGGGGTCCAGGTGATCGGCGATGATGAGAGGAAGACAATGGACATGCTCACGCGCGCTAAGACGATGAGGGGGAAGCAAACGAAGCAGAAACGGCGCCCTGGACGCGGCCACTGCGCACAGAGCGCGTGCACATGCACGCCATCGTCGTAGTCACCACGTGAACCAGGGCATTCAATGCTCTACAGCACCCAAAACGTTGTCTAGCTGATAGTCCTTCCAAGATAGGTTTCAACTGCGGTGGTAGATCGATGAAACACGCTCTGGTTAAAAGGTAATCAACCTCTAAAGTTTACTGCAGTAAACTTGGCCGTGAAACAGTGATCAACTTAGGTGAGATTAGAGGCAAACGAGTTGTCTGGGGTGATTAGCTTAGGAAGAACTACCATATTGGGGAGTTTGGCAGGAAATGGACCAAGATTTAATGCACTTGGTTTGCAACTGCATAATCTGGTCCAGAAACTTGATCAGGAACGTGCACTCACATGGAGTGTCAAATTGAGCTCAAATTGGGCAAGGCAGAGTCATTTGGTCCTATGAAGATGCTCAAAAAGTCTCATACCAATTGGCCAAGCCAAACTGGTACTTGCTTCACAAACATCTCCTCTGGACAGAAACTTGCAAATATTCTAGAGGAATAATGGCTTGATGAACCATGCCTAAAATGGGTGGAGGTAGGTTATATGGATAATAGAAGGCCTAGAAAAATTGGCAGCCAAAATGGAGCAAGATAAAATACACTTGCTTCACAAACTGAAATTTTGGACAGAATCAAAGAATTGAAGATGATCTCACATGGAGGCATGACATGATCTCTACTTTGGTGGAGGGCTATGGTATGATGATATGAGGGATCATGCAAAATGGCAACTCATTTGGATATGCCTAGCTTGCACCTCCTTCACAAATCATCTTTCTGGATAGAAACTTTGGAAAATCATAATTAAATAATTACTAGGCAAATGAGGTTGCATTTTGGCATGTGGCTATGATATGGACAGGAAAAGGTGTCCAAGGAGTTTGAGCTCAATTGGGAAAAGTAAAATAGCACTTGCTTCACAATGTGTCGTTTAGGGCAGAATAGGAAATGAATTATTTGAGCATGATGATAAACATGAAAAATGAAATATTTTGCCATATTTGAGAAAGATATGACCCAAACAATTTATGAGAATTATTTGGGAATTTTAGGAGTGATGGAAATAAAGGTTGCTTCACAACCTAGGGCAATTTGAGTTATTCCTTTAATAGAAAAGGAATATTCCCAATAAAAAGAATATTGTGATTTGGGCTAGGATGGAAATGACAGGGTCTAGGGAAGGGTTTGGAAATGACAAGCCACTCTGGAAACAAAGAAGAGGGCATCTTCTTCAGTTTCCAGACCACAAAGCCACGGAAAAAGAAAACTCAAACAAAAACCTCAGAAAAACAAAAGAAAAAGAAAGGGCCAAAAATCAGGCTGTCACAAACCTTACCCCCTTAAAGAAATCTCGTCCTCGTGATTTGGTTGCTCAGGGAACAAGTATGAAGATACTGACTTAAGGAAACCGTTTCCAACTCGGGTATCCTTTTTCTTATTTTTGTTCCCACTAAACTTTTATCTGACTGGCCCTGGGGTGGTTTGCTTTAATATATCCATATTCTGACAGATCTTACCTTGCTTGTTCATGCTTATACAGGCTCCAATTTGTTTTTAGATCTGCTGACTTAGCTGACTGTGATTGATTCTCACGACTGAAATATATGTCGGTCTCACAAATCCAAGAGTTATTTCCGCTGGGTGTGTCATCCGGCACTGACAATCTTTCATGAAGTGGTGATCAGATTTTTCTAGTGGACACCCAAGCTCTAACTCCTTGCATTGGGTTTCTCCACTAAATGCAGGTCCTTCGGGTTCCAAATAATGAGTTGGGTCATAACCGCTTTCCTGACAGATTCTAGCTTATCGCGGAAGTTTCTGAATCATCTTAACTGGTTCCACTGTCTTGAGTATCGGATCCGTACCAAATATTTGATTGTCGCCTGTCGTGGCTAGCATAAGAGTTTGACCTGTATGATAATATCTGCAGACTTGACCGACGGTGGTTCTGCACCACGCGGGTCTTGCAACAATTTTCATACCTGCATCACTGGTCTTGCTCCTTCATTATTGTTTTCTTGGTCTAGATCCTTGGCTGAAAGAGCTGGGTCATATTGCTTCTTCGTATCACCATAGGTACCGTCGGTACAATTTTTCGGCAATCGTAGCTTATCCTCATTTTTTTGACAGGGTACCCCATTAAATGGCAGGTTCAACACCCCTCAAGTTCTGACCGCAGGAAAATGATCATCCGAAACTTTGCAAGAAATCGGAAAATAAATCAGTAGCCACCAGAACGGTCTTTACAACTCAAATCTGGGACATTGCTGAAATAACTCAACCACGGCTCAGGACGGCCGAAAAGCAGCTCAGAACATGAGACCGGGTTGATAAGAAGAAGGTGGCAGCTCCCTAAAATAGCCAAAAAGCAGCTATAGGGCTACTGTCACAAAAAGAAACTCAACAGGTGTACGAGACGACCGAAAAGTAGCTCAGAACTCGTGACAGTCATTGAAGAGAGAAATAAAAAATTGGCATCCACCCCAGATAGCTAAAAATAGCTTAGATCACAGGCGCGGTGCCGTCATTGGAGAAAAAGGGGACAAGGGCTCGTCAGGATCATTTTCCAGGTTCACAGGTACTTGTATTGAGCTCATTGATGTCGTCAATCCTCATAATCCTTTGTCACACTGCGGTGTATACTGGCTTTCTTCTCTTAACCATCCTCACGTGGTTGTCAGATCCTCATCCGAGTGACTTGTAAGATCTTGGTGGTATGCTCACCGCATATATATATATATATATATATATATGAGAATTTGGTTCCCGAGACAGACGTGTATTCTGACTGATTCTTGCTTTTGACCAAAATGTTGCGGATCTGATTCTTGGGATTCACTGCCATATGCTATCAATTCACAGTGTACTACCTTGTACTAATGTCTTACTAATGAAGATTGGCTGGCTTGTGCTCGAAACTTTCAACGGACAGCTTGCTGAAAAAGACTGGGTATCGTGCTTCAGAAGCTTACCCCCTTAAAGACTTTGCTGGGGAAAGACTCAGTACCTTATGCCGGAAGCTTTTGCGGTTGCTTACTGAAGAAGGCAGAGTACCTTGTACGGGAAATCATCCATGTATCGTACTGAGGAAGATAGATGAATCTTGCCTCATAATCCTTTGTCACACTGCGGTGTATACTGGCTTTCTTCTCTTAACCATCCTCACGTGGTTGTCAGATCCTCATCCGAGTGACTTGTAAGATCTTGGTGGTATGCTCACCGCATATATATATATATATATATATATATATATATATATATATATATATATATATATATATATATATATATATATATATATATGAGAATTTGGTTCCCGAGACAGACGTGTATTCTGACTGATTCTTGCTTTTGACCAAAATGTTGCGGATCTGATTCTTGGGATTCACTGCCATATGCTATCAATTCACAGTGTACTACCTTGTACTAATGTCTTACTAATGAAGATTGGCTGGCTTGTGCTCGAAACTTTCATCGGACAGCTTGCTGAAAAAGACTGGGTATCGTGCTTCAGAAGATTACCCCCTTAAAGACTTTGCTGGGGAAAGACTCATTACCTTATGCCAGAAGCTTTTGCGGTTGCTTACTGAAGAAGGCAGAGTACCTTGTACGGGAAATCATCCATGTATCGTACTGAGGAAGATAGATGAATCTTGCCTTGGAAGCTTCTCGGGTATCTTTGATAATATTCTGTCAACTTTGCACACAATTTATCTTCTTGCTGATTTGATCATTTCTGCTATGAGGAGTTCACGCAGAGGGAGACTTGACACCCAGTAACATGATCAGATATCCCCCAATCTGAATGCAGTCAGCTGTGAATTCCATACTGTTGCGAGGAGTGCATATTAATGCAAACTTTATACTGACATTCCACCCAGGATTTCTTTTGTATTCAGACGAGCTATTTCCAATTTCACCGTAGTCTGCTGACAATTCCATTCTGATTAGCCGAGTTTCCAAATATATGCATTTCTTGCTGACTCTTCGGGTTCGGTGTCGGCTGACGAGAAACTTTAATAGGGGAAAAATTTGTAACACTAGAGGCCCAAAGAAAGAAAAAAGAAACGACTAAAACAAAAGCACACAAGCATACTACTAATTTAATTAATCAAGCAATCATCACATATTACTGCTACTCACACCATAGTATGCATGCACACCTAAGCACACAAATCGCGCGGAAACTCCGGTATTACGGTCTAATATGCTGTGGTGGTGTGCACGAAAATTATATCCATGTGTGGAAGGAGTTGGCGTAACCGAAGCTACACCAAGCACTGGCTGAATAGTGGCTTAATCTGGATGGATACACAGGTGAGGACGGACTTGACAATCAAGTAGCGAGACACAAAAGTCACGACCACATCATCATCAAGCGTACGAAAGGGATTCGTACACGTCCAAAGAATAGAATGACGGGGTAGGGTAGCGGTGAAAAAACAAGGCTCGCTGGCATTGCCCTTTTCTGATAACCAAGATCGGTAAGGGTTGCCAGAGGGACGAGATGGATGGCATGATTCGGGATAGAAACAAGTCTATCACCGAAATAATATGGGTGGGTGGCGGGAAAATATACGCGATACCCGAGCATAACTCCTGCAAATGGTGTCTTGAACTCTGGGCACCAGGGCATCACTCTGCTGGGACAGAGATAACGCCGAACACCTAAGAGCAGACATGCTAAGAAAGAGGGTGCAGGCGGTGGACCGAAAACGATGCCACCTATACTCACAAGATTAACCATTAGTGACAAAATAATAATCTATATGCATGCTATGCGACAAACAAATGGAATAATCAAGTGCAACAAACCAACTGGGGTCTATACTACCGCTTTCTAACGTTCGCGCGGGCTAGGGCATCCTACAGCCAGACCTTGCTCTGGTACCAAGCCTATGGCACCCCGGCTCAGAGAAAACCGGAACGCCCCGTATTCCAGCCCAGAGATCAAGGAGAAGTCTTCTGGAATACGGCACTGCTTAGCAGAGAACAAACCAACTTTCTATTATTACACGAATATGAATACAAGGTCTCCGATATTACACCGAATAACATCGGCACGGCGACACTACGCCATCCTCAGTTGCTCTATGCAAGCAGCAGAACAACTCGAAGCAGCGGAATAACTCTAGCAGCGGAACAACGACGACGGTGGTGAACTCCACTCCGCAGGGACTCTGGCTGGAACGCTTATCCTAGCTCGCGAACACAGGAACAACACCAAACAAGCAAGCAATCCAGGCTTGACCTGCAAGCTGGCATGACACGCCAGGTCAGTACATTGAATGTACTTGAATTAACCAGAAGCATTCAAGACAAACAACATCATGTCAATTACAGGTTAAGCAGGAATTATCATGAGATCATCAGGATAACATGGCATGAACACCATGAACTTAATACTGCTAGAACAAGATGAGCATATAAATCTGACGATACTAGCATGCAACATGATGACAATATATGCACTATTTATTCTACTCGGGTTACTTCGTAACCATCACATGCATCACTTACCAACCTCAGACATCATACGATTATCTCAGGATCAAATCAAGCTTGGTATAAACAATACCGTAGTAATCATTAAATGACCACAAGGAGCTTGATCTTTACCCACGATTCTCGCACAACATCACGAATATCCAACAACTCGGTATCCTCGATACCACGGTGATCTTTCCGGCGATCACAACCATGACCAACACATGGTCTCCAACGGTGATCTTTCCGGCGATCACAACCAACTTATGTCCTCAACGAACCGGGGTTGTTATTAAGCACATTATTATTAATACTGTTGACTCACGGTGTGACCGACTACGAACTGGGCCCTTATCCGCGGGCGCGGCTATCAATAGATTTAATATACACTCTGCAGAGGTTAATACACTGTACCCACAGCACGGAACCCATGGCCTCGCACTCCCATTTGGGTGGACCAACGGCATTCCGACAAACCGATCTATTGCCATGACACTCTCCCGGCCACTCCGTCTCACTCCCCATTGGGCTAGTCCTAGGTGGCCCCGTGTCTACCAAAGACACAACAACCACCGTCGTGGTCCATCCCAAACAGGGACAAAAGCGCTTATCATCCAACTACGGGCACACAAAGGTTATGTCTGCTTACCGAGCCAGGGTACGCACGCCCATAACCTTCCCTAGTTGGAGGCACTGGTGAGAGGCACGCCAATAGACCCAATTAGGATCCCCCATAAGGCAAGTGTGGTTGCACTAGTCAGCTCGATTTGGTGGCACCATGACTCAGCCAACAGTTGTTCAAGTTCACTTTAATCCGGTTAAACTTGAATGCAATATGCTGAGCCATGATAAAATAACATGATGCAAATTACAATACATGAACATGATATCAACATAAACACGAGGTGCAACATAACTATCCACCATATCCACAATGAATCATATCCAACTGAGCATAGTATAATGACGAGCATGAATATTACAAGTACAACACTACTCATAGAAACCTAGCATGACCACTAGCATCAGCAATAAATATTATGCAAGACATAACAACAATGCTACCGTGCAATGATTTAACCAACTGGATGCAATGCATAACAACGGTACTCGGGACAGACGGCAGTCATGCACCGAAAACCATCACCAACATCAACATGTACTACTAGCAAGCATAAGCATATGAAAGGAATACTAGCAACTAGCAGGGCATGAAAACCAGGTGCATAACAACATAGCAAGCAAGTAAGCACTAACCCAGAAGCATTACCGAAACAACGATCACCATATTTTAAACAAGCAATCATTTAATAAATATTCAAGTTGAAAACCATGGCTACTGCATGAATATCATGCAAGTGGGTATTGTGGCTTGCCTGAGGGTGAAGAAGGCACTGGGAAGAAGTGCGGAACGATCGCGGAAGTAATCACCAGAAACAGTTCTCCCTCGGAGGGGCTGTTTGCGGGCAAGGGCAAAAAGGTCATTTTCAGAATGTTAAAACATAGTGAAAATGATACCAACAGAACGGGCTTGATGAGACGAAGAAGTGGGCTTTGGAATCACCTCATTTGGAGTTGTGGTTAAAAAGATATGAATGTTTTTCTGCCAGGGACCTATCTGTAAAGAAATCATCACAAACAGGCCCTCGGCTGGAAAAACAGAACGCGCCTTTCTCAGAAATACGCTTTCCAGAGAGGAAAGCGCATTCTGGACCAAAGAAGGAGCGGAATATGCTTTCGATAAGGGGAAGCGTACTCCCCAGGAGTACGTCTCCACTTATCCACGTCAGCGGTGGCGGGACCGGGCCTTGGTCTCGCTGACAAGCGGGGCCCGCTGCCTCTTCTCTCTCCTCCTGGCCTTCTCCTTCTTCTCCCCCGACGCCGCACGTAGAGCAGAGGAGAGGCCGCCGGCGCGGGCGCTCGCTCCGGCCACTCGGGCCACCTCCGGCGGAGCTTGGACCGCCGGAGTGCTCAGGACGGCGAGGCGGACCTATCCCTCCACCACCCAAACGTCAGGGAGCATCGGGCAGGTCGGGACCATGGTCGCGGCGGAAGGGAGCTGCGGGCGTCGACGGGCTCGCGGCCACGGGTGTCCGGCGAAGCGGGGAGGGGCTGGGGAAGCTCGGGGGTGGTGGTGGAGACCTCTGGTGGTGGTGGACGGAAGAGAGGGGCTCGGCTTCGGGCTAATTTAGTCGGCGAGGAGTGGCGACCATGGAGGCAGAGGGAGGCGAGGAGAGGTTCTCCGGCTCGGGTGACTGGTCGGGGAAGTTGCTGGAGGTGGTGTGAGGCTGGAGGTGAGGTCGCATGGCCTCGGGGTGGGCTTATATAGCCACGGGGCGAGGAGGCCGAGCTGGTGTCGTCGCGGACGCGTGTCCGGCGCCGCGGACGCATGCCCACGTGCATGAGCTCGGAGGTAGACGACGATGGAGGCACAGGGAGAAAGCTCACGGGGAAGAGGCGGCCAAGGGAGCGCAGGGAGGATGACGACGGCGACGAACCGAGCCAAACCGCCACTGTGCGCCCGTGGGCACGCGGCGGCTTGCGTCGGTGAGGAAGCTGCCGGAGGGGGAGCGGGGTCCAGGTGATCGGCGACGACGAGAGGAAGACAATGGACATGCTCACGCGCGCTAAGACGACGAGGGGGAAGCGGACGAAGCAGAAACGGCGCCCTGGACGCGGCCACTGCACACAGAGTGTGTGCACAGGCATGCCATCGTCGTAGTCACCACGTGAACGAGGGCATTCAATGCTCTACAACACCCAAAACATTGTCTAGCTGATAGTCCTTCCAAGATAGGTTTCAACTGCGGTGGTAGATCGATAAAACGCGCTCTGGTTAAAAGGTAATCAACCTCTGAAGTTTACTGCAGTAAACTTGGCCGCGAAACAGTGATCAACTTAGGTGAGATTAGAGGCAAACGAGTTGTCTGGGGTGATTAGCTTAGGAAGAACTACCATACTGGGGAGTTTGGCAGGAAATGGACCAAGATTTAATGCACTTGGTTTGCAACTGCATAATCTGGTCCAGAAACTTGATCAGGAAGGTGCACTCATGTGGAGTGTCAAATTGAGCTCAAATTGGGCAAGGCAGAGTCATTTGGTCCTATGAAGATGCTCAAAAAGTCTCATACCAATTGGCCAAACCAAACTGGTACTTGCTTCACAAACATCTCCTCTGGACAGAAACTTGCAAATATTCTAGAGGAATAATGGCTTGATGAACCATGCCCAAAATGGGTGGAGGTAGGTTATATGGATAATAGAAGGCC
Organism: Aegilops tauschii subsp. strangulata; assembly: GCF_002575655.3. Taxonomy (NCBI): domain Eukaryota; kingdom Viridiplantae; phylum Streptophyta; class Magnoliopsida; order Poales; family Poaceae; genus Aegilops; species Aegilops tauschii. Next base: position 382,182,627 of record NC_053037.3, on the reverse strand, counting down.
CAGAAAAATTGGCAGCCAAAATGGAGCAAGATAAAATACACTTGCTTCACAAACTGAAATTTTGGACAGAATCAAAGTATTGAAGATGAGCTCACATGGAGGCATGACATGATCTCTACTTTGGTGGAGGGCTATGATATGATGATATGAGGGATCATGCAAAATGGCAACTCATTTGGATATGCCTAGCTTGCACGTCCTTCACAAAGCTTCTTTCTGGATAGAAACTTTGGAAAATCATAATTAAATAATTACTAGGCAAATGAGGTTGCATTTTGGCATGTGGCAATGATATGGACAGGAAAAGGTGTCCAAGGAGTTTGAGGTCAATTGGGAAAAGTAAAATAGCACTTGCTTCACAATGTGCCGTTTAGGGCAGAATAGGAAATGAATTATTTGAGCATGATGATAAACATGACAAATGAAATATTTTGCCATATTTGAGAAAGATATGACCCAAACAATTTATGAGAATTATTTGGGAATTTTAGGAGTGATGGAAATAAAGGTTGCTTCACAACCTAGGGCAATTTGAGTTATTCCTTTAATAGAAAAGGAATATTCCCAATAAAAAGAATATTGGGATTTGGGCTAGGATGGAAATGACAGGGTCTAGGGAAGGGTTTGGGAATGACAAGCCACTCTGGAAACAAAGAAGAGGGCATCTTCTTCAGTTTCCAGACCACAAAGCCACGGAAAAAGAAAACTCAAACAAAAACCTCAGAAAAACAAAAGAAAAAGAAAGGGCCAAAAATCAGGCTGTCACAACTGATGCACTAGAGCTATAAATGTATGAAAGCTCAACAAAAGAAACTAAGTGGGTGTGCATCCAACTTGCTTGCTCACGAAGACCTAGGGCATTTTGAGGAAGCCCATCGTTGGAATATACAAGCCAAGTTCTATAATGAAAAATTCCCACTAGTATATGAAAGTGACAATATAAGAGACTCTCCATCATGAAGATCATGGTGCTACTTTGAAGCACAAGTGTGGAAAAGGATAGTAGCATTGTCCCTTTTATTTCTTTTTTTGGGCCTTTCTTTTTTTATTTGGCCTTTCTCTTTTTTTATTTGGCCTTTCCCTTTTTTTGGCCTTTTTTCGGGACAATGCTCTATTAATGATGATCATCACACTTCTATTTATTTACAACTCGATATTAGAACAAAGTATGACTCTATATGAATGCCTCCGGCGGTGTACCAGGATGTGCAATGAAACAAGAGTGACATGTATGAAAAATTATGAATGGTGGCTTTGCCACAAATACGATGTCAACTACATGATCATGCAAGGCAATATGACAATGATGAAGCGTGTCATAATAAACAGAAGATGGAAAGTTGCATGGCAATATATCTCTGAATGGCTATGGAAATGCCATAATAGGTAGGTATGGTGGCTGTTTTGAGGAAGATATAAGGAGGCTTATGTGTGATAGAGCGTATCATATCACGGGGGTTGGATGCACCGGCGAAGTTTGCACCAACTCTCAGGTGAGAAAGGGCAATGCACGGTACCGAAGAGGCTAGCAATGATGGAAGGGTGAGAGTGCGTATAATCCAAGGACTCAACATTAGTCATAAAGAACTCACATAATTATGGCAAAAATCTACAAGTCATCAAAACCAAGCACTACGCGCATGCTCCTAGGGGGATAGATTGGTAGGAAAAGACCATCGCTCGTCCCCGACCGCCACTCATAAGGATGACAATCAAAGAACACCTCATGTTTCAAATTTGTCACACAACGGTTACCATACGTGCATGCTACGGGACTTGCAAACTTCAACACAAGTATTTATCAAATTCACAACTACTCAACTAGCACGACTCTAATATTACCATCTTCATATCTCAAAACAATCATCAAGTATCAAACTTCTCATAGTATTCAATGCACTTTTTATGAAAGTTTTTATTATACCCGTCTTGGATGCCCATCATATTAGGACTAGTTTTATAGCCCAAGAAAATTACCATGCTGTTCTAAAGACCCTCAAAATAATATAAGTGAATCATGAGAGTTCAATAATTTCTATAAAATAAAACTACCGCATGCTCTAAAAGGATATAAGTGAAGCACTAGAGCAAATGACAAACTACTCTGAAAGATATAAGTGAAGATCAATGAGTAGTCGAATAATTATGTAACGATGTGAAGACTCTCTAACATTTAAGAATTTCAGATCTTGGTATTTTATTCAAACAGCAAGTAAAACTAAATAAAATAAAATGACGCTCCAAGCAAAACACATATCATGTGGTGAATAAAAATATAGCTCCAAGTAAAGTTACCGATGAATGAAGACGAAAGAGGGGATGCCTTCCAGGGCATCCCCAAGCTTAGGCTCTTGGTTGTCCTTGAATATTACCTTGGGGTGCCTTGGGCATCCCCAAGCTTAGGCTCTTGCCACTCCTTATTCCATAGTCCATCGAATCTTTACCCAAAACTTGAAAACTTCACAACAAAAAACTCAACAGAAAACTCGTAAGCTCCGTTAGTATAAGAAAATAAATCACCACTTAGGTACTGTTATGAAATCATTCTAAATTCATATTGGTGTAATATATACTGTATTCCAACTTCTCTATGGTTCATACCCTCCGATGCTACTCATAGATTCATGAAAATAAGCAAACAACACATAGAAAACAGAATCTGCCAAAAACAGAACAGTCTGTAGTAATCTGTATCATTCGAGTACTTCTGTAATCCAAAAATTCTGAAATAATTTGGTGGACCTTAGGAATTTGTCTTTTAATCATCTGAAAAAAGAATCAACCTAAAATCACTCTCCAGTAAAAAATGGCAGCTAATCTCGTGAGCGCAAAGGTTTCTGTTTTTTACAGCAAGATCGCATAGACTTCACCCAAGTCTTCCCAAAGGTTCTACTTGGCACAAACACTAATTAAAACATAAAACCACATCTAAACAGAAGCTAGATGAATTATTTATTACTAAACAGTAGCAAAAATCAAAGAACAAAAATAAAATTGGGTTGCCTCCCAACAAGCGCTATCGTTTAACGCCCCTAGCTAGGCATGATGATTTCAATGATGCTCACATGAAAGATAAGAATTGAAACACAAAGAGAGCATCATGAAGAATATGACTAGCACATTTAATCCTAACCCACTTCCTATGCATAGGTATTTTGTGAGCAAACAACTTATGGGAACAATAATCAGCTAGCATAGGAAGGCAAAACAAGCATAACTTTAAAACTTTAAGCACATAGAGAGGAAACTTGATATTATGGCAATTCCTACAAGCATATGTTCCTCCCTCATAATAATTTTCAGTAGAATCATGAATGAATTCAACAATGTAACCATCACATAAAGCATTCTTTTCATGATCTACAAGCATAGAAAATTTACTACTCTCCACATAAGCAAAATTCTTCTCATGAATAATAGTGGGAGCAAACTCAACAAAATAATTATCATGTGAGGCATAATCCAATTGAAAACTAAAATCATGATGACAAGTTTCATGGTTATCATTATTCTTTATAGCATACATGTCATCACAATAATCATCATAAATAGGAACTTTGTTCTCATAATCAATTGGAACCTTTTCCGAAATAGTGGATTCATCACTAAATAAAGTCATGACCTCTCCCAAATAGTGGGATCATTACTTCCTAAAGTTGACACTCTTCCAAACCCACTTTCATCAATATAATCATCATAAATAGGAGGCATGCTATCATCATAATAAATTTGCATATCAAAACTTGGGGGACTAAAAATATCATCTTCATCAAACATAGCATGCCCAAGCTTGTGGCTTTGCATATCATTAGCATCATGGATATTCAAGGAATTTGTACTAACAACATTGCAATCATGCTCATCATTCACATATTTTATGCCAAGCATTCTATGTAATTCTTCTTCTAGTACTTGCGCACAATTTTCCTTCCCATCATTTTCACGAAAGACATTAAAAGGATGAAGCATATGAGGCACCCTTAATTCCATATTTTTTTGTAGTTTTCTTTTATAAACTAAACTAGTGATAAAACAAGAAACTAAAAGACTCAATTGCAAGATCTAAAGATATACCTTCAAGCACTCACCTCCCCGGAAACGGCGCCAGAAAAGAGCTTGATGTCTACTACACAACCTTCTACATGTAGACGTTGTTGGGCCTCCAAGTGCAGATGTTTGTAGGATAGTAGCAAATTTCCCTCAAGTGGATGACCTAAGGTTTATCAATCCGTGGGAGGCGTAGGATGAAGATGGTCTCTCTCAAACAACCCTGCAACCAAATAACAAAGAGTCTCTTGTGTCCCCAACACACCCAATACAATGGTAAATTGTATAGGTGCACTAGTTCGGCGAAGAGATGGTGATACAAGTGCAATATGGATAGTAGATATAGGTTTTTGTAATCTGAAAATATAAAAACAGCAAGGTAGCAAGTGATAAAAGTGAGCGTAAACGGTATTGCAATGCTAGGAAACAAGGCCTAGGGTTCATACTTTCACTAGTGCAAGTTCTCTCAACAATAATAACATAATTGGATCATATAACTATCCCTCAACATGCAACAAAGAGTCACTCCAATGTCACTAATAGCGGAGAACAAACGAAGAGATTATGGTAGGGTACAAGACCACCTCAAAGTTATTCTTTCCGATTGATCTATTCAAGAGTTCGTAGTAAAATAACACGAAGCTATTCTTTCCGTTCAATCTATCCTAGAGTTCGTACTAGAATAACACCTTAAGACACAAATCAACCAGAACCCTAATGTCACCTAGAAACTCCAATTTCACCTCAAGTATCCGTGGGTATGATTATACGATATGCATCACACAATCTCAGATTCATCTATTCAACCAACACAAAGAACTTCAAAGAGTGCCCCAAAGTTTCTACCGGAGAGTCAAGACGGAAACGTGTGCTAACCCCTATGCATAAGTTCACGAGGTCACGGAACCCGCAAGTTGATCACCAAAACATACATCAAGTAGATCACGTGATATCCCATTGTCACCACAGATAAGCACATGCAAGACATACATCAAGTGTTCTCAAATCCTTAAAGACTCAATCCGATAAGATAATTTCAAAGCGAAAATTCAATCCATTACAAGAGAGTAGAGGGGGAGAAACATCATAAGATCCAACTATAATAGCAAAGCTCGCGGTACATCAAGATCGTGCCAAATCAAGAACACGAGAGAGAGATCAAACACATAGCTACTGGTACATACCCTCAGCCCCGAGGGTGAACTACTCCCTCCTCGTCATGGAGAGCGCCGGGATGATGAAGATGGCCACTGGTGAGGGATCCCCCCTCCGGCAGGGTGCCGGAACGGGTCTAGGTTGGTTTTCGGTGGCTACAGAGGCTTGCGGCGGTGGAACTCCCCATCTAGGTTATGTTCTGGGGGTTTCTGTATATATAAGAGGTTTTGGCATCGGGAACTAGTCAGGGGGGTCTCCGAGGCGGCCACGAGGTAGGGGGCGCGCCCAGGGGGGTAGGGCGCGCCCCCCACCCTCGTGGTGGCCTCGGGACTCTTCTGGCCCATCTCCGGTACTCCATGGGCTTCTTCTGGTCCAAAAACAATCTCCTTTGAATTTCAGGTCAATTGGACTCCGTTTGGTTTTACTTTTCTGCGATACTCAAAAACAAGGAAAAAAACAGAAACTAGCACTGGGCTCTAGGTTAATAGGTTAGTCCCAAAAATCATATAAAATAGCATATAAATGCATATAAAACATCCTAGATGGATAATATAATAGCATGGAACAATAAAAAATTATAGATACATTGGAGACGTATCAGACGCGACATTTATCGTCATGGAAGTGAACACTTCTGTGATGATAATTTTGGTAATGTCATGGAACACTTCTACGACAGCACAGGTATGACTATCTTGATTCTGTCATAAAATCATCATGGATGTACATGCATGACAGAAAACGTGACCTACTGTGACAAACACGTATCATCACGGAAGTGTCTTTTTTTTGTAGTGCAAGATCCAACCCTCTGCTACTTTCTTCGGGAGTGGTGCTAGTGGATTAGGTTTCTACCATGTGGATGTCCCTGCTGTTGGAAATATGCCCTAGAGGCAATAATAAAATGGTTATTATTATATTTCCTTGTTCATGATAATTGTCTATTGTTCATGCTATAATTGTATTAACCGGAAACCGTAATACATGTGTGAATACATAAACCACAACATGTCCCTCGTAAGCCTCTAGTTGACTAGCTCGTTGATCAATAGATGGTTATGGTTTCTTGACCATGGACATTGGATGTTGTTGATAACGGGATCACATCATTAGGAGAATGATGTGATGGACAAGACCCAATCCTAAGCATAGCACAAGATCGTGTAGTTCGTTTGCTAGAGCTTTTCTAATGTCAAGTATCATTTCCTTAGACCATGAGATTGTGCAACTCCCGAATACCGTAGGAGTGCTTTGGGTGTATCAAACGTCACAACGTAATTGGGTGGCTATAAAGGCGCACTACAGGTATCTCCGAAAGTGTCTGTTGGGTTGGCACGAATCGAGACTGGGATTTGTCGCTCTGTATGACGGAGAGGTATCTCTGGGCCCACTCAGTAATGCATCATCATAATGAGCTCAATGTGACTAATGAGTTAGACACAGGATCATGCGTTATGGAACGAGTAAAGAGACTCGCCGGTAACGAGATTGAACGAGGTATGGGGATACCGACCATCGAATCTCGGGCAAGTAACATACCGATGGACAAAGGGGACTGTATACGAGATTGAATGAATCCCCGACATCGTGGTTCATCCGATAAGATCATCGTGGAACATGTGGGAGCCAACATGGGTATCCAGATCCCGCTTTTGGTTATTGGCCGGAGAGATGTCTCGGTCATGTCTGCATGGTTCCCGAACCCGTAGGGTCTACACACTTAAGGTTCAGTGACGCTAGAGTTGTTATGGGAAATTGTATGTGGTTACCGAAGGTTGTTCGGAGTCCCGGATGAGATCCCGGACGTGACGAGGAGTTCCGGAATGGTCCGGAGGTAAAGATGTATATATGGGAAGTCCAGTTTCAGTCGCCGGAATGGTTTCGGGGGTTATCGGTATTGTACTGGGACCACCGAAAGGTGTCCGGGGGTCCACTAGGTGGGGCCACCTGACCCGAAGGACTTAGTGGGCTGAATATGGGTGGAAACCAGCCCCCTAGTGGGCTGGTGCCCCCCAAGGGCCCAAGGCGCATAGGGATGGAAACCCTAGGGGGAGGGGGCGCCTCCCACCTGCTCTGGGGGGCAAGTTTCCCCTCCTGGCCACCACCCCCATCTAGATGAATCTAGGGGGGCCGGCCCCCTCTCCCCTTCCCCTATAAATAGTGGGGGGGGAGGGCTGCAGTACCCCTTCCCCTGGCGCAGCCCCTCCCTCCTCCAACACCTCCTCCTCCCCCGTAGTGCTTGGCGAAGCCCTGCAGGAGAACCGCAAGCTCCACCACCATGTCATCATGCTGCCGGAGTTCTCGAAGGAGGAGACGTCCCTGGGTTGTACGTGTGTTGAATGCGGAGGCGCCGTCCATTCGGCACTTGGATTGAATCTTCCGCGATTTGAATCGCCGCGAGTACGACTCAATCAACCACATTCTTGTAACGCTTCCGCTTAGCGATCTTCAAGGGTATGAAGATGCACTCCCTCTCTCTCATTGCTAGCATCTCGTAGATTGATCTTGGTGACATGTAGGAAAATTTTCAATTATTACTACGTTCCCCAACAGTGGCATCATGAGCTAGGTCTATGCGTAGATTCTATGCACGAGTAGAACACAAAGTAGTTGTGGGCGATGATTTGGTCAATTTGCTTACCGTTACTAGTCTTATCTTGATTCGGTGGCATTGTGGGATGAAGCGGCCCGGACCAACCTTACACGTACTCTTAGGTGAGACTGGTTCCACCAACAGACATGCACTTGATGCATAAGGTGGCTAGCGGGTGACTGTCTCTCCCACTTTAGTCGGATCGGATTCGATGAAGATGGTCCTTATGAAGGGTAAATACCAATTGGCATATCACCATTGTGGATTTTGCGTAGGTAAGAAACGTTCTTGCTAGAAACCCATAACAACCACGTAAAACATGCAACAACAATTAGAGGACGTCTAACTTGTTTTTGCAGGGTATGCTATGTGATGTGATATGGCCAAAAGGATGTGATGAATTATATATATGTGATGTACGAGATTGATCATGTTCTTGCATGTCGATGAGTATGACAACCGGTAGGAGCCATAGGAGTTGTCTTAATTTATTGTATGACCTGCGAGTCAATGTAAACGCCATGTAATTACTTTACTTTATTGCTAACCGTTAGCCATAGTGGTAGAAGTAATAGTTGGCGAGACAACTTCATGTAGGCACGATGATGGAGATCATGATGACGGAGATCATGGTGTCATGCCGGTGACGAAGGTAATCATGCCATGCCTCGAAGATGGAGATCAAAGGCGCAAGATGATATTGGCCATATCATGTCACTTTATGATTTGCATGTGATGTTTGTCATGTTTACATCTTATTTGCTTAGAACGACGGTAGCATAAAATAAGATGATCCTGAAGGAAATATGCCCTAGAGGCAATAATAAAGTTGTTATTTATATTTCCTTATATCATGATAAATGTTTACTATTCATGCTAGAATTGTATTAACCGGAAACTTAGTACATGTGTGAATACATAGACAAACAGAGTGTCCCTAGTATGCCTCTACTTGACTAGCTCGTTAATCAAAGATGGTTAAGTTTCCTAGCCATAGACATGTGTTGTCATTTGATGAATGGGATCACATCATTAGAGAATGATGTGATGGACAAGACCCATCCGTTAGCTTAGCCCTATGATCATTTAGTTTATCGCTGTTGCTTTCATCATGACTTATACATGTTCCTCTGACTATGAGATTATGCAACTCCCGAATACCGGAGGAACACCTTGTGTGCTATCAAATGTCACAACGTAACTGGGTGATTATAAAGATGCTCTACAGGTGTCTCCAAAGGTGTTTGTTGGGTTGGCATAGATCGAGATTAGGATTTGTCACTCCGTGTATCGGAGAGGTATCTCTGGGCCCTCTCGGTAATGCACATCACTATAAGCCTTGCAAGCAATGTGACTAATGAGTTAGTTATGGGATGATGCATTACAGAACGAGTGAAGAGACTTGTCGGTAACGAGATTGAACTAGGTATGATGATACCGACGACCGAATCTCGGGCAAGTAACATACCGATGACAAAGGAAACAACGTATGTTGTTATGCGGTTTGACTGATAAAGATCTTCGTAGAATATGTAGGAGTAAATATGAGCATCCAGGTTCCGCTATTGGTTATTGACCGGAGATGAGTCTCGGTCATGTCTACATAGTTCTCGAACCCGTAGGGTCCGCACGCTTAACGTTCGATGACGATTTGTATTATGAGTTATGTGATTTGATGTACCGAAGTTTGTTCAGAGTCCAGGATGAGATCACGGACATGACGAGGACTCTCAAAATGGTCGAGACATAAAGATTCACATATTGGAAGGTTACACTCGGACACCGGAATGGTTCGGGTCGTTTTGGATGAGTTTCGGAATACCGGGGGTTACCGAAACCCCCCGGGAAGTTACTGGGCCTCATGGGCCTAGTGGTGGAAGAGAGGAAGCAAGCCAGGGAGTGGCGCGCGCCCCCCCCTTGCCCAATCCGAATTGGACTAGGGTTGGGGGGCCGGTCCCCCTTTCCTTCTCTTCTCCTCCTCCTTCCCCCCTTCTCCTTGTGGGAATAGGAGGGGGGGGGCGCGAATCCTACTTGGAGTAAGACTCCCCCCCTTGGGCGCGCCACACCTTGGCCAGCCTCCTCCTCCCTCCCCCCTTTATATACGTGGGAGGGGGCACCCCAAAGACACATAAGTTGATCTTTTAGCCGTGTGCGGTGCCCCCTCCACAGTTACACACCTCGGTCATATCGTCGTAGTGCTTAGGCGAAGCCCTGCGCCGGTAACTTCATCATCACCGTCACCACGCCGTCGTGATAACGGAACTCCCCCTCGGCCTCAACTGGATCAAGAGTTCGAGGGACGTCACCGAGCTGAACGTGTGCCGATCGCGGAGGTGCCGTGCGTTCGGTACTTGGATCGGTTGGACCGCGAAGACGTTCGACTACATCAACCGCGTTACTAACGCTTCCGCTTTCGGTCTATGAGGGTACGTGGACACACTCTCCCCGCTCGTTGCTATGCTTCTCCTAGATAGATCTTGCGTGATCGTAGGCAATTTTTTTGAAATACTACATTCCCCAACAGTGGCATCCGAGCCAGGTCTATGTGTAGATGTTATATGCACGAGTAGAACACAAAGAGTTGTGGGCGATAATAGTCATACTGCTTACCAGCATGTCATACTTTGATTCGGCGGTATTGTTGGATGAAGCGGCCCAGACCGACATTACATGACCGCGTTCATGAGATTGGTTCTACCGCCGTGCTTTGCACATTGGTGGCTAGTGGGTGTCTGTTTCTCCATCTTTAGTTGAATCGAGTTTGACTACGCCCGGTCCTTGTTGAAGGTTGAAACAACACACTTGATGAAAAATCGTTGTGGTTTTGATGCGTAGGTAAGAGCGGTTCTTGCTAGAAGCCCATAGCAGCCACGTAAAACTTGCAACAACAAAGTAGAGGACGTCTAACTTGTTTTTGCTGGGCTTGCTGTGATGTGATATGGTCAAGACGTGATGATATATAAATTGTTGTATGAGATGATCATGTTTTGTAAAAGTTATCGGCAACTGGCAGGAGCCTTATGGTTGTCGCTTTATTGTATGAAATGCAATCGCCATGTAATTGCTTTACTTTATCACTAAGCGGTAGCAATAGTCGTAGAAGCAATAGTTGGCGAGACGACAACGATGCTTCGATGGAGATCAAGGTGTCAAGCCGGTGACGATGGTGATCATGACGGTGCTTTGGAGATGGAGATCAAAGGCACAAGATGATGATAGCCATATCATATCACTTATATTGATTGCATGTGATGTTTATCCTTTATGCATCTTATTTTGCTTAGTACGGCGGTAGCATTATAAGATGATCTCGCACTAAATTTCAAGGTATACGTGTTCTCCCTGAGTATGCACCGTTGCTACAGTTCATCGTGCCGAGACACCACGTGATGATCGGGTGTGATAAGCTCTACGTTCACATACAAGGAGTGCAAGCCACGTTTGCACACGCAGAATACTCGGGTTAAACTTGACGAGCCTAGCATATGCAGATATGGCCTCGGAACACTGAGACCGAAAGATCGAGCGTGAATCATATAGCAGATATGATCAACATAGTGATGTTCACCATTGAAAACTGCTCCATCTCACGTGATGATTGGACATGGTTTAGTTGATATGGATCACGCGATCACTTAGATGATTAGAGGGATGTCTATCTAAGTGGGAGTTCTTAAGTAATATGATTAATTGAACTTTAATTTATCATGAACTTAGTACCTGATAGTATTTTGCATGTCTATGTTGTTGTAGATAAATGGCCCGTGCTACTGTTCCGTTGAATTTTAATGCGTTCCTAGAGAAAGCTAAGTTGAAAGATAATGGTAGCAACTACACAGACTGGGTCCGTAACTTGAGGATTATCCTCATTGCTGCACAGAAGAATTACGTCCTGGAAGCACCGCTAGGTGCAAGACCCGCTGCAGGAGCAACGCCAAATGTTATGAACGCCTGGCAGAGCAAAGCTGATGACTACTCGATAGTTCAGTGTGCCATGCTTTACGGCTTAGAACCGGGACTTCAGCGACGTTTTGAACGTCATGGAGCATATGAGATATTCCAGGAGTTGAAGTTAATATTTCAAGCAAATGCCCGGATTGAGAAATATGAAGTCTCCAATAAGTTCTACAGCTGCAAAATGGAGGAGAATAGTTCTGCCAGTGAACATATACTCAAAATGTCTGGGTACCATAATCACTTGACTCAACTGGGAGTTAATCTTCCGGTTGATAGTGTCATTGACAGAGTTCTTCAATCACTGCCACCAAGCTACAAAAGCTTCGTGATGAACTACAATATGCAAGGGATGGATAAGACAATTCTCGAGCTCTTAGCGATGCTAAAGGCCGCGGAGGTAGAAATCAAGAAGGAGCATCAAGTGTTGATGGTTAACAAGAACACTAGTTTCAAGAAAAATCGTAAAGGGAAGAAGGGGAACTTCAAGAAGAACGGCAAGCAAGTTGCTTCTCAAGTGAAGAAGCCCAAGTCTGGACCTAAGCCTGAGACTAAGTGCTTCTACTACAAAGGGATTGGTCACTGGAAGCGGAACTACCCCAAGTATTTGGCGGATAAGAAGGATGGAAAAGTGAAAGGTATATTTGATATACATGCTATTGATGTGTACCTTACTAATGCTCGTAGTAGCGCCTGGGTATTTGATACTGGTTCTGTTGCTCATATTTGCAACTCGAAACAGGGGCTACGGATTAAGCGAAGATTGGCTAAGGACAAGGTGACGATGCGCGTGGGAAATGGTCGCAAAGTCGATGTGATCGCCGTCGGCATGCTACCTCTACATCTACCTTCAGGATTAGTTCTAGACCTGAATAATTGTTATTTGGTGCCAGCGTTAAGCATGAACATTATGTCGGTGTACAAAAGTAGGGGCCCTTTTTGTACCCCTCTACTTGTGGACGAGCAGTTAGAGCCACGCCCGCGGCCACACTAAGTAGGGAAAAGGAAGGCACAAGACGGCCAAAGTAACACTTGGACAGAGACACAAAAAGCAAGAGGGCGAGGCAGACTCCCCCGGCAAGATCCTTGCCGGGGCGGCCTCCGCGGCCCCAGCAAGAGCCTTGCTGGGGCAACTTGCCCAATGCCAGCAGAGCGAGCCACCCTCGATCCCAAGGGTTCCAGACACCGACAACCACATTTGGAACCCAGGCTCGGGAGGCACCTCCGTGGTGGCATGGAGATCTTCGTCAAGATCATAAACACACAAGATCACATGAGGACCAGAAGACGAAGATCCTCGGCGGGATCCTAGCCGAGGAAATCCACAAGACCCCAGGCAAGATTCTTGCCAGGGAGGACCGCGATGCCACGGCAAGACCCTTGCTGGGGCCCCGGCAAGGCCCTTGCCGAAGACACCTACGGGGCCGCAGCCAGGCCCGCGTTTGCCAAGACTCCACCGCCGTTCCCATATAGCTGCCAGCCCAACCAGCTGGGCAGGCACCTGCGTGGCAACGTGCGGCTTCCAGGCCAGCTCATCAAGCATCTGCATGGTGGCATGCACATCTTCGTGAAGACCCTACCACCACGCCATCTTAGCAGCCAGCCAGCCTACATGGCGTTTCATGCCTCGTTGGCCTGGACGCGTGTCGGAGCAAGACGAAGCGGCGACGGACGGGACGGGCCTCGTTGCCATCCCCAATAAATCAATGGGACACCTAAGGAGCACATTTAATGCGCCTTGTCCCGTAATACAGGCGATAAGCTTGTGTACTGTACACCTCTCCACCTCCTGTGTGCCACTGCGGCAACCCCTTTTGTCTATAAAAGGAGGCCCGAGGCGTCCAGGAGAGGGATTCAGATCTTTTGGACTAGACACGCACCGTAGCTAGTTCAAGAACTCAAGAACACTCAAATACACAGCAAAGCAGGACTAGGGTTTTACTCATCCTCGCGGCCCGAACCTGGGTAAACGATCTTTGTGCTGGCTCCTAGACCTGCTCTTTGCATGACCCCATGCCCGCCAACCGTAGAAGGGATCCCCGTGATCCCATATGTGTCGTTTCCACCGACATCTTTGGCGCGCCAGGTAGGGGGCGCAGTTGTGAAAATCTGGTCTAGCGGCTAGTTTAGCAGTTCTTCATCACCATGGCTCCCAAGAAGAAGACGATCACGGCAATCAGTTCGTTGGGAGCCGAACGGTCCGTACCGGTGCGGGCCAGTGGCGGGGCGGTCGCGGACGGAAGCCGAGGCGCGGCCCGCGAACACCCGCATCGCTCCGGCAGTCAAAGCAGGGCGAGCGGCATCATTCGTGCGCGAGACGACGGGCCGCACGCCGCGAAATCCAAAGACGAAGCCGCCCCCCCTGCAGGCGGCGCGGGGCCCTCCAGGGACGGCGTCGTGCCACCTACGGGCGGCGCGGTGACTTCCAAGACGCCTACGCCAGTGCCCACAACGCGCTTCTCCCAGGTTGTGCGCGATGAGCAGCGTCACCATGCTGGTGACCCTGGGCGCCGTCGTGGGAAGAGTCCTGCGCTTCATTCGCGGGAGGTAGAAGGCCAGCATGCACGCCGAGACGCTGGAGAAAATGGCGCACAACCGCTGGGCCATGACAGAGCTCCTTCTAACGTGGTTAGAAGCCGGAGCGCGTCACGGTCCATGCAGCTTTCGCCGCCACCCACGCCAGCAGAAGCCTTAGCGCGCGCAGTTACTCCTCGATTTTCCCCCTGCTGCGGAAAAGCTTGACGAATGGAGAGCCACCATCCGGAGCCTCGTCGGCGTTGCCAACAAAGATGAGCCACGACTAGCGGGGCCCTCAGGCCGGCGTTCCATCGAGCCACCGCATGCAAGTGGTGGAAGGACCGGAGGTGCTGCGGCCACGGTGCACTCTCCTCTGCCACGCCAGCCACCGCGGGTGTCGGTCCATCGTGATGATGCTTGTGATAACATTTCCATAGCATCGTCCGACCCATGGACCCACCGCGATCAGCGCCAAGTTCTTCGGGAGCAAGCTCATGAAGACGCTCGAACCACCATCGAGCGCCGGCGCGATGCGCGCCACCAGTCAGATAGGCGGGCAGGGCCCACTATGGACCACCCAGCGCCAGGTGGCTATGGCGGCCTACCCTACGAGGTGGGTTGCCCAGCCTTTACCCGTGAGCTACGGCAGTTCCAGTGGCCCTCCCACCGCACGTTCAAGCCCGACGTCGGCGAGAAGTACAACGGCAAGACCCATCCGTCGGAGTCCCTCAGCATTTACACCATCGCCATGCAAGCTGCTGGGGCTCGCGACGATAAGGTGCTTGCCAATTACTTCCCGTTGGCACTTAAACCCAATGTCATGCCATGGTTGATGCACTTGCCGGTGGATTCTATTTCTTCTTGGTCGGATTTGTGCCATGAGTTTGTTGGCACCTTTACGGGGGGCCACCAAGCTCATGGCCAGGCAAGCGATTTGCATATCATCCCCCAGAAAGAAGGTGAAACCCTGCGCATGTACATACAGAGATTCAGCCGGGTGCAGTACAACATCCCAGATGTTCATCCCGCTGATGTGATCAGCGCATTCCATCAGAATGTGCGCAACCGCAAGATGCGTGAAGAGCTGGCGATGAACAAGGTCAAGGATCTGGCCGAACTTTATGTTCTGGCCGATAGGTGCGCTCGAGCTAAAGAGGGGAGGAAGTACCCCGGCGAGGATGCTGGTGCGGAAACCGACTCCACAGACGAAGGCACAGCCACCCTGATGAAGAAGGGCCGGCGCCGCAACAGGAAACGCAAGGGCAAGACTATGCTTGCCGTCGAGGGATCCGAGGACACCGGTGCTGCCAAGAAGGCCAAGGCAGACGACCCCGGCAAGGAAATTGCCGGGTGCGCCGCTTGTCGGGCCTTGGTGGCTGCCGTCAAGCCAGGAGGCTCCGACAAGCAGTACCGCAAGATCCATCGCACCAAGGGCCATGACCTCCAGAACTGCTGACAAGTTGAGCTGCTTGCTGAAAAGCAAAAGGCTGTGTATGAGAGGCGAGACAAGGAGAAGGGTTAGTATGGTGCCGAAGGATCCGGCAAGAAGCGTGGTGGCCAAGGGGGTCGCCGCGGCAAGGATAGCCAGCAAGAGAGGCCCGCTCGGGGCCGCGACAAGAAGTAGGAAGATGACGGTCATGACGAGGACGACGAGTCCGGCGTGCAGGAGTTTCAGAAAGCTACGGAGGCCATGTGCGTCGACGGTGGCGCCTCGCTGCACACTTCTCACCGCCAGCTCAAGCAATGGGCGCGTGAGATCACAGCAGCGGAACCATCATTCGATGCTCAAAAGCCACTAAAGTGGTCCAGCACGCCTATCATTTTTGACGCCGAGGATGACCCCAATCAGACAACTACGGTCGGGTGCTTGCCGTTGTTGGTTTCACCAACGATACGCAACCTCTAGGTGACAAAAATGCTAGTTGACAGCGGGGCCGGTCTGAGCTTGATCTCGCCTGTTGTGATCAAAAGGCTACAGATTCCTAATGGAGACCTTGAAGAGTCAGGCATGTTTCAAGGGGTCAACCCGAGAAGCAGTCAACCGAAGGGTAAGGTCACGCTGCCCGTGACGTTTGGAAGCGAGTTGAACTACAGGACGGAGAGGATTGTTTTCAATGTAGCCGAGATCCCCTTGCCCTACAACGGGATCCTCGGCCGCCCGGCACTAGCTAAGTTCATGGCGGCGTCACATTACGCCTACAACACGCTGAAGATGCCTGGGCCGATGACCATCATCACCGTCCCCTGCGACAAGAAGAATGCGTTGATCTGCACTGACCAACTCTACCGGGAGGCAGTTGCAGCGACTGCCGCCAAGGCACTTGCTCCTGCCGCTGAAGCCCCGGGAGGGAAGAAGACCGGCAAGACCTCTCACACCCACTCCGGCAAGCGCACCTCTTCAGAGTGTTGTGCTCCCGTCGAGGACGTGCCAGAGAGCTCCACCGGCAAGAGCAAGAAATCCAGAGCTGCGCCACCAGAGACCAAGAAGGTGTCCGTCAAGGAGGATGGCACGGGAGGGGCTTTCACCATAAGCTCCTCCCTTGACAGCAAATAGGAAAGCGCGCTCGTCACCTTCCTGCGGGCGAATGTTGATGTGTTTGCATGGCAAGCATCCGACATCCCCGGCGTTCCCAGGGAGGTGATTGAGCACCATCTTGCTGTCTGTCCTCATGCGCGACCCGTCAAGCAGAAGGTCAGGAAGCAAGCTTTGGACCGGCAGGAGTTCATCACGGAGGAGATCAGGAAGTTAGAAGGGGCAGGCTTGGTGAGGGGAGTACTCCACCCGACGTGGTTGGCCAATCCAGTGGTGGTGCGCAAGGCAAATGGGAAGTGGAGGCTGTGTATTAATTACACGGATATCAATAAGGCTTGTCCAAAGGACCCTTTCCCATTGCTCCGCATTGACCAGATTGTTGACTCCACGGCCGGGTGCGACTTGTTATCGTTCCTCGACGCCTACTCAGGATATCACCACATCTTCATGACAAGAGAAGATGAAGAGAAGACAGCATTCATCACCCCATGTGGTACATTTTGCTTTTTGCGAATGCCTTTCGGGTTGAAGAGTGTTGGCTCAATGTTTGCAAGAGCAGTCCAAATTGGTTTTGAGCCCCAGCTACATAGAAATATGGAAGCTTATATGGATGACATAGTGGTCAAAACCAAGGACAAGGCAACACTCGTGCAAGATTTAGAAGAGACGTTTGCAAATTTGCGCAAGATCAACCTCAAGTTGAACCCTGAGAAGTGTGTCTTCGGTGTTCCGTCCGGCAAACTTCTTGGGTTCCTTGTGTCACAGCGCGGGATCGAGGCGAATCCAGATAAGATCAAGGCCATTGAGCAAATTGAGGCACCTAAGTGGATCAAGGATGTGCGCCGGCTCACTGGCTGCGTTGCCGCCATGAGCAGGTTCATTTCCAAGTCTGTTGAGCGTGCCCTCCCCTTTTTCAAAATCTTGAAGAAGGCGGGCCCGATGGAGTGGATCCCAGAGGCTGAAGCTGCACTGCAGAATTTGAAGAAATACCTATCCTCTACACCAATACTGGTTGCGCCTAAACCGCAAGAGCCGTTGCTGCTGTATCTTGCGGCAACGAACCAAGTGGTTAGCACTGCGCTAGTGGCGCAGAGGGAGGTCGACGAAGAGGCAGCAGCAACGACAGTAGGGGCAGATGACGAGCCAGGGCTTCCCCCGGCAGGGCCTGGTACCGGCGAGGCGAGGCCCCCAGCAGAGTCTAACGCCGGCAGGACGGGGCCCGTGCAACCTAATGGAGTGGTGCGGAAGAAGAAGATGATGCAGCACCCAGTTTACTTTGTCAGCTCCCTCTTGCAGGGGGCTAGATCAAGGTACTCCGGCATGCAGAAATTGCTCTTCGGCCTCCTTATGGCCTCGAGGAAGCTGCGTCATTACTTCCAAGCCCACGAGATCACCGTCGTCACCCGCCTCCCGTTGCAACGGATATTGCATAACCCAGACACAACTGGGAGGATTGTGGAATGGTCCTTGGAACTGCCGAGCTTTGGTTTGAAGTTTGAAAGTACTTCAACGATTCAGAGTAGTCTTGGCAGAGTTCATTGCCGAATGGACCTCAACGCCCGACGAAGAGATCCAGGAGACCACTCTCCCCGGCAAGGAAAGAAGTCGCAACTGCGTTATGTACTTTGACGGGGCTTTCTCGCTGCAAGGCGCCGGTGTTGGTGTGCTACTAGTGGCACCCACCGGAGAGCACCTCAAGTATGTGGTCCAGATGCACTTTTCTAGGGAGATGTCGACGAACAACACTGCTGAGTACGAGGGGTTGCTTGCCGGTCTCAGGATCGCGGGAGACCTCGGAATCAAGAAGCTCATCATTAGGGGTGATTCGCAGCTTGTCGTCAAGCAAGTTAACAAAGACTGTCAAAGCCCATTGATGGAGGCCTACGTAGATGAGGTGAGGAAGCTGGAGGAGCGTTTTGACGGTATACAAGCAGAGCACGTTCCCCGAGTGGAGAACGACACCGCCGATTACCTGTCGAAACGCGCTGCACTCAAACTACCTGTGGAACCAGGTACTTTTGTGCTTCGGTTAACTCAACCATCCGTCGAACCATCGACAGAGCAGAACAAGCGCTGGAAATCAGGCCCCGGCAAGTACTTTCCTGCCAAGCTCGCAGGAGCCGCCGGCAAGGATGTTTCCGTGGACACCAAGCCTGCCATGGGGCCACAGACTCCGGCAGGGCGTCAAGCCCTGGCCATAGAGGCAGCCGCTCCCATGGTAGAGGAAATGCCTTTGGTCCTTGCCATCGAGCCCAGGCTCCGGCATGGGCACAACATATTGTCCGATTCCTCCAAACAGTGGAACTCCCTGAGGAGCAGGAAGCAGCGGAGAAAGTAGCCCGTCGGTCTGCCATGTATCAGTTCGTCGACAACGTTCTGTACAAAAAAAGACCGAACGGTGTGAAATTGAAGTGCATTCCCCGGGAGGAAGGACTGGAGCTGTTGGCAGAGATACATGGAGGCATATGTGGCTCCCACATAGGGTCGAGGGCCCTTGCCGGCAAGGCATTCCGGCAAGGTTTCTTCTGGCCCACAGCCCTCTAGGATGCAACGGCACTAGTAACCAAGTGTGAAGCGTGCCAGTTTCATTCAAAGAAGCTTCATCAACCAGCTCAAGCTCTCCAAACAATCCCTCTTTCCTGGCCATTCTCGGTCTGGGGGCTCGACGTACTGGGCCCCTTTGTTGGTGTCAAAACCGGCGGATCTCGGGTAGGGGGTCCCGAACTATGCGTCTAAGGTCGATGGTAACAGGAGGCGGGGGACACAATGTTTACCCAGGTTCGGGCCCTCTCTATGGAGGTAATATGAATATGAGTATTACAAGAGTTGATCTACCACGAGATCGTAATGGCTAAAACCCTAGAAGTCTAGCCTGTATGACTATGATTGTCCGTCTAAGGACCTGGCCCTCTGGTTTATATAGACACCAGAGGCCTCTAGGGTTACATAAGGTCGGTTACAAAGAAAAGAATCTTCGCATCATGGACGCCAAGCTTGCCTTCCACGCCAAGGAGAGTCCCATCCGGACATAGGTAGAGTCTTCGGTCTTCGTATCTTCACAGCCCATCAATCCGGCCCATGGCTAATAGGCCGGACGCCCGAGGACCCCTTAGTCCAGGACTCCCTCAGTAGCCCCCGAACCAGGCTTCAATGACGAGGTGTCCGTTGCGTAGATTGTCTTCGGCATTGCAAGGCGGGTTCCTCTTCTGATGACTTCGAAGTGATGTATCCGGCCTTCCATTTAATATCGTACCCCTCGGCTTTTGTGTATCAACAACTTTGGCTTAGACGTGTCACGCGAATGCGAGAGGTCAGGGTGTTTTTTGCACATTACACCCCAGCCATGCGAGAAAGAGCGTCTATAAAGAGATTGGATCTCAGATCCATTCGGCACCACGCGGAAGAAATCCTTAGGGACTGCGAGGAAAGACCACTCCAACATGGCTAGCGCTCCCAGCTCCTCCTCCCATCCCTGCGGCCCAAAAAAAGGCGAGTGGGAGAAGTGCTCCGTTCCTCATAGTCAGCTGGAGAAGCTGCAGACGCAGGGGTTTCTTCCCCCTGCGGATCTGGTCCCTGTTTGAGCGCGGTTGACCTCCTTCAATGGTGAGGACCAGGCGGAGGATTTCCCCAGTCCATCTGAGGGGGAACGAGTGTGTTTCGTCCCCTACCTGCTAAGAGGCGTCGGGTTCCCAATTCATCTGTTCCTCAGGGGGCTTCTGGAGTACTATGGCCTCCAACTGCACAACTTCACGCCGGCCTCCATTCTGCATATCGCGGGCTATGTCACCCTTTGCGAGCTATTCCTGGGTTGGGAGGCCCACTTCTAACTGTGGAGAAGGCCATTCTGCCTTGTCCCACGTAATCATGAAGGATCAATATTCGAAGTGGGCGGAGCTGAAATTTGGCGCATTGCCGAGACCGGATACCTATCCGGCACACCGAAGAAGGCGTCTGAAGAGTGGCCTTCCGAGTGGTTCTATATCGAGGACGTCGTACTTCCAGACCCAATCCGGAGAGGTCTTCCTGAGTTCACAAGTGTTCCTTTGAAGAAACGCCACAGCTGGCGCCCTCGGAGCCTCGAGGAGGAAGATAGTGCGGAAGTTCGCCAACTCTTGAGCAAGATAAGGATGCTCGCCCAGTCCGGATATACGATAGTCGAAGTAATGGCAACCCCCATAGTGCGGGGAGTCCAGCCACTCCAATACAGAGGACTTCCCATGTGGCACTACAATGGGGAAGATGACGCGTCCCGCTGCGGCAGGAAGGGTCCGGACACCCCTGCTGCCCTGGCCAAAATATTGGCTGAACTGTTCAAAGGGGAGGAAGAGGAGTTCCCGCGCATCAAGCACAGAGAAGGATGTTCTATGTACAATCCTCCTAGCTGGTTAAGCCCCCAACTCCTCTTCTCTACTCATTCCACTCCCTGAGCTACGTTCAATGAATATTAACCCGTCCATTTATAACAGCACTGGCGAAAGATTTCCGAGGGGCTTCACAGCCCCGCCCCGCAGCCCGAGGGCCACAATCGGGACCTTGAGCCCGGATTCGAAGAGGATCCGGATAAATTTGTGGTGCTTGAGAATGGGGTGTTTTACCAGATGAGCTACGACGGCACAGAAGTGGCCATCATCGCCAGTTGCACTCCCAACACCCGGGATCCGGTCCTCGCCGAGGAGACGGGGGTTGATAGGGGAGCGGCGCCGGGCTGTCCCTCGGCTGATGGCTCGGAAGATATGTCCGTCACCAACTCGGAAGTGGAAAGCGCCATGAATCATCGGCACCGGAGGGCCGTTTTACGAGATCCTCGCTTCTCAAAAGAAGTGTTTAGTGCCTTCAGCTCGGCTGATGCGTACATCCGGGCTGCTCGGGATGGTCATAAGAGGGCCACGGAGCAGCATTTAAAAGATGTACAGGTAAGTTTAATTTGTCCGAATATGGTAACCATATACCAGTAGCCCCCGAGACTTGAAGCAGTTGGTACAAGTGATTTAAGGATCGTTGTATAACCAGGTTCTGACGGAGAAGAATAATCTGCTAGCCCAAGAGCTGGAAAAATGTCGGACATAGCTAACTGCAGCAACCGCCGAACTGGAAGAGTCCAAGAAGGCGTCGTTTGGTAATGTTTCCCTCCATTGAGAAACAATAATTATGTACTGGCTTGTGCTAATATTGTTGCTTGTCATAACAGGATCGTCGGATCAACTGGAGGAGAAGCTGAAAATCGCACAAGCGGGAGAGAGAGAAGCCAAAAGACTACACGTCGAGGGTGAGCGTGTGCTAGTCCGGGTCAGGGAGGAGAAAAACAAGCTCCAAGATGCCCAGACCCAGCTGAGCGAAGACCTAAAAGATGTACGGGCCTAGCTGGCTGATTCCGTGAAGGAAAATAAGAGGCTGCGAGGCGGCATATTCGGTATGTGGTAGAACTTACCTTCGAATAATTCGGAGATAGCAGGAACTGAGAGAGTTATATCTGCAGGTATGCTGATCGGTCGTCCCGAAGAGGAGATGTCCGGATTCTCAGGCAATCTGCTACAAGAGCTGTCACATATGCATGAGCAGGCTCGGCAGGCGATGCGGGGCGTTGCCAAAGCCTTGTGGACATCTGCCTCCCCTCCAGGAAAGATGGAGGAGCTCCTAGAGCTATTCAAGGGAGCGCGGCGGCGCTTTCGATTGTGGAAAATATCGGCCTCCCGGGAAGGGGCACGAGAAGCCTGGGCCATGGTGAAGACACGGTACACCAAGCTTGATCCGGATCATATGGCTCGGGTCGGACCTCTAGGGTCAGATGGGAAAGAAGTTCCCGTTAATTTGGTATATGACCAGGTAAAAGTAGCCGCCAAGTATTCCCAACAGGATTGTATGTTAGATAGCCTGCTGGATGGTATAGAGGAGGAAATTTTTGAGTCCAAATGACTGTGCATTTTCCTTCTAGCTGAATTGTAAAACGATTGTCATGGCAGAATTTTTCGCTTTGACCTCTGGACCCGAAGGTGCGGAGTGTTTCCGAATACCTGAGCGGTAAAATAGACCAGGGCATGCTTGGAAACCAGGCGTAGGGGTCATAGTTGCTTGAACAGACAAGTTGTATCCGGCTAGTTATGTTATATTACATTATAATTGTAAGAAACATCTTCCAGAGAGAATAGTTCTGTTAAGGGTTCCTTTCCCTGGGTGTGCATGCGTTTAGAATGCATGTCCGCACTGTGATTGGCACGATCGCAGTGCAGATAACATCTGGGGGTTCATGATGAAGTGAAAGCGAAAACATCTTTAATTCGCCGACCGAATATTCCCTTAAGAATGCTAGCTTTCGGCTTCACCCAGTCTGAGGTACACATCCAGATGACCCGACAGTAACAATCACAGAGGTGCTCCCTTTATGCCCTAGCCGAACTAACGTGAATGTAGGGCATAAGCACAGGAGCCAGGCAACCCAGCTTGGCCAAAACTTAAGTCATATCGATGCATATAATGGTGAAGAAAAGGTACATATGGGGAAAGCACGCATATGTGATGAGCTTGATGCTCAAAAAATAACATTAACAAACTTTTGTCAAAGAAGCCCCCAGGCATAACAGACGTACATATTTGAGTATATGTATGTCGCAGGTGCAGGGTTGAGCTGCACGAAAAGCTTTAAGGTTAATAAAAAGGGAAAAGCGAAAAGAGAGGAAAAGCAATGGGAACAATAAGGAGGAGGAAACGAACAAAGAGGTCGGTGCTAGGCATAGAATCTTCGGAGTCTGGCCGCGTTCCAAGTGTTCGGCTCTAGGCGATTGTCTGACGCATCACGCAGGCGGTACGCTCCTCCGGTGAGAACTTCGTCAATGATGAAGGGACCCTTCCATTTGGGCTTGAGTTTGTCCTTTTTCTTCTCCGGCAAGCGTAGACCGAGTTCGCTAACGTTATAAGTCTTGGCCCGTACTTCTCTGCTTTGATATCTGCGGGCCTGTTTTTGATAAAATGCGGAATGGGCTTTTGCAACGTCGCGCTCCTCCTCCAAGGAGTCTAGGCTGTCCTGCCGATCGAGCTCGGCCTCTCTCTCTTCGTACATCCGCACCCGAGGTGAGTCATGTATAATGTCGCAGGGTAGCACAGCCTCTGCGCCGTACACCATGAAAAAAGGTGTGTATCCGGTAGTGCGATTGGGCGTGGTCCGCAGCCCCCAGAGTACAGAGTCGAGCTCCTCAACCCAGTGCTTGTCTGATTCCTTCAAAGACTGCACCAGCCTGGGTTTGATGCCGCTCATAATAAGACCATTGGCCCGTTCGACTTGACCATTTGTTTGCGGGTGATAGACGGAGGCGTAATCGAGCTTAATGCCCAGATTGGCGCACCAAATTTTTACCTCATCGGCTGTGAAGTTGGAGCTGTTATCGGTGATGATGCTGTGTGGAACACCATAACGGTGTACAACGCCGGATATAAAGTCTATTACTGGTCCGGCTTCGGCCGTTTTAACTGGTTTGGCCTCTATCCACTTGGTGAATTTGTCCACCATGACCAGCAGATATTTTTTCTTATGGATTCCTCCTTTAAGGGGTCCGACCATATCAAGCCCCCAGACCACGAAAGTCCAAGTGATGGGGATTCTTTGCAAAGCGGTAGGTGGCATATGTCTCTGGTTGGCGAAAAGCTGGCATCCGATGCAATGTTGGACAAGGTCCTGCGCGTCTGCTCGGGCCGTCGGTCAATAAAAACCTGTACGGAAGGCCTTGCTGACAAGGGCCCGAGCTGCGGCGTGATGGCCGTCGAGACCGGCATGAATTTCAGCCATGAGCTACCGCCCCTCCTCCTCGAAGATACATCTTTGAAGGACTCCGGTAGCGCTTTTCTTGTAGAGCTCTCCTTCATGAACCTTGTATGCCTTCAAACGCCGGACAATGCGGCGGGCCTCGTTCTGATCTTCAGGGGGTTCTTTCTTGTTGAGGTAGGCCAAGAGGGTTCAGTCCATGGGGCAATTACTGCCATAATGAGATGGGCCGATGGTGTTACTTCGGTGGCTGAGCCCCCGATGGTATCGGTGTGTTCGGAATCTGGGGTTGTGTTGGGGTTCGGACTGGTATTGCCGCTCTCCCCTTGCCACACCATGGATGGCTTGAAAAGCCTTTCCAGAAAGATGTTAGGTGGGACGGGGTCGCGCTTGGCGCCGATGCAAGCAAGGACGTCCGCCGCTTGATTGCTTTCTTGAGCCACGTGATGAAACTCGTGCCCCTCGAACCGAGCCGACATTTTCAGGACGGCATTGCGATAAACCACCATCTTCAGATCTTTGGCGTCAAAATCTCCATTTATTTGAGATATTGCTAGGTTTGAGTCCCCGCGCACTTCTAGGCGTTGTATGCCCATGGAGACAGCCATCCGAAGACCATGCAACAAAGCCTCGTATTCGGCTGCATTATTGGAGTCTGTATATAATATTTGGAGTACATACTGAACTACATCTCCCGTGGGGGACATTAAAACGACGCCCGCTCCTAATCCTGCCAGCATTTTGGAGCCGTCGAAATACATAACCCAGTTTGAATAAGTGCCGTACTCTTTAGGGAGTTCGGCCTCTGTCCATTCGGCGACGAAGTTCGCTAGTACTTGGGATTTAATGGCTCGACACGGTTTGTATGTTATTCGAATGGAAGGAGCTCAATGGCCCATTTGGCAATCCGGCCTATGGCATCGCGGTTGTTTATTATATCATTGAGTGGTACTTCGGAAGCCACCATGATCGAACACTCTTGGAATTAGTGTCGTAGCTTCCGGGATGCCATGAAGATCGTGTATGCTATTTTTCGATAGTGAGGGTACCGTGATTTGCATGGTGTGAGGATGCTGGATACATAGTATACCGGCTTCTGAAGCGGGAATTTGTGTCCGTCCTGTTCTCGTTGAACGACGAGTACGGCGCTCACCACCTGGTGTGTTGCCGATATGTATAATAACATTGGTTCGCCAACGTTCGGTGCGGCCAGGATTGGGTTACTCGCCAAAAGGTTTTTTTATTTCTTCCAGTCCGGCCGTTGCCGCGTCCGTCCACTCGAAGTGATCGGCGCGCCGTAGAAGACGATAGAGTGGCAATGTGTCACAGCCCCAGATCAGCCCTTGCTTGATTTTTCTTGCATCCATGCATCATGTTTAAATTCAAATGAAATTTGAGTTGAGGAATTTCCAAAGCCTCAGAAATCTTTTAAAAATGATCAACATTAAAATCTTCTCAAAGAAGCCCAAGAAAATGTTCCTGTTAAACCTTGAAAAATATTGGCAAGAATAAAATTCAAAACCAATATTTTTGGAAGGTTTAACATAATTATTTTGGGCCTTTGAATTAATCCAATAAATATTTGAATTGGATCTATATTTATTATATAATAAATATATGTTCAATAATTCTGGAAATTGTTGTGTAGCTTTGGATAAGTCCATTTAGTTCACACAATTATTTTCATGAATTTTGAAAATGGTTTGGTCTTTGAACTAAATCAAAACATAATAGCAAAAATAGAAAAACAGAAACAGAAATAAAAGAGAGAGAAAGGAGTCTTACCTGGCGCTTACCTGGCCTGGCCCAGCACGGCCCAGCCCGCTGGCCTGGTGCCAGTCATCGCCTACCTCTGCCAGTAGGCAGAGGAGGGACACCCCGACGCCGCCGCGCGCGCCACGGCGTCACCTGCTTGCCGCCCGCGCCCCTGGAGGATCTGGACGACGCCCACGTCGCCCGCTTCACCGCATCGCCAGGAGCCCGTAGCACCATCGCACGCCCCTCTCCGCGCCCTCTAGCTACGGGTTCGACTACACCCGTACCCCGGCCGCCGCACAGCTCGTCGCCGGTGCCACTCCGGCCACTCCCCGGCCGCGCCACCCCCACGGTTGGATGCGGACGAGCGTCCGCATCCCGTAGCTGTGCTCCGCGCGCCAAACGGCGCCCCGTAGGGCAAACCCGTGGCTCGCCGCCGCGTATGGCCTCGCCGGCGGCTAAACGCCGGTGAGTTGACCCCAGTTTGACTCCCCCTGAGTCACTGACGTGTGGGCCCATGCTCTTAACTAAACTAGATTAGTATTAGTTTAGCGCTAATTAATCTGGATTAGTTAGGTTAGTCACTGACATATGGGTCCCACTGTTAGGTTTGACCTGGACCAGCCGCTGTTGACTTGCTGACGTCATCCTGACGTAGTGCTGACACGGTAATTTAATTACTGGAATTATTCTTATACAGGAAATTCCAGAAAATGCCCAAAACTTCTAAAATTCATAGAAAATTATCTGTAACTCCAAATAAGATAAATTATATATGAAAAATGATCAGAAAAATCCATTCTATCCATCTGTACCATTTTCATGCATGTTAGAACAACTTATAACTACTATTTAGGACAAATCTTATAAATGGCATTTAAACCCTCACATATGGAGTTTGAATTTGAACCTAGGATTCAAACCAACTCCATTTAACATGTTGCTAGTTGCATCAGCTTAAAACACAGCATATTGACATGTCATGATCATGCATCATATTGTGCATTGCATTGATTGTGTTTTCCTTCTCTGTTGCCGGTAATTGTCCCCTCTCGATAGACGTTGTCCCGACGCTGTGATCGTTGACACTGATGAAGACTCAATGCTATCTTCAGAAGTGTCAGGCAAGCAAAACCCCCTTGTTCATTCCGATACAATCCCACTCTCTCGCTCCTGCTCTCTTTTACTGCATTAGGACAACGACGTTTCATCTGTTACTTGCTACGGTAGTTGAACCCCTTTCCTCTGCATGACCTGTCATTGCCACAGTAAATAGATGAAACCCACTAGCATGAGTAGGAGTTGTCTGAGCCCTGATGTGCCTACTCATTCATGCTTGTTTGTCATGCCTGCTATTGCTTAGAGTTGTGTCAGGTCTGATTCATCGGGAATGAATTGGAAAGTGGTGAACATGTCCTACTGTGTGAGAGCTAAGTGTGTGAACACGATTTGGTAAAGGTAGCGGTGAGAGGCCATGTAGGAGTACATGGTGGGTTGTATCATTGAAACTGTCCTCAGGAACTGAGTTCTGTGTTTGTGATCCATGAACAGTTACTACCACACATTGGGTTCCGGTAACTCGACCCCTCTCGACTTATTAATCAACTTGATCTCTGTCCAGGAGTTGCAAGTAGTTTCTGGTGTTTGTAGGTTGTGTTAGTAGTCTACCAAGTGGTACTCGGTACAGGTGGGCATGGGACAGACTAGGCACCGTGGCATGGTGTACCAAGCGTAGATCCATCCGTCGAGGTGGGCTTGGGAACCCTGTTCACATCGTTTGGGGCCGTGAGCGACACCCCGGCCGGATCTCCTTGCGGATGGAATCCGAATAGGCGATAAACCTGGACTAGAGACTTGTGTGGTTAGTCAGGTCGTGGCCGACTCCCTCGCCAGGCTTCCGCTTGAAGGTTGCCGAGGTACACGACGTGTAAATGGTGGTAAGTGGCGAGAACGTGTGTGACGAAGTACACCCCTGCAGGGTTAATATGATCTATTCGAATAGCCGTGTCCGCGGTAAAGGACTTCTGGGTTGCCTGTACAGTTCATAGACAAGTGAAAGTGGATACTCTAAAATGCGCAAGATAAGCGTGAGTGCTATGGATGGCGTTCTCGTAGGGAGACGGGAGCGGATCCATAGTGGTGTATTGATATGGTGAATATGTGGACTCGTGTGCGCCACCTCAAAAGAGTTACTTGCAGTCGTAGTTTAGGATAGCCACCGAGTCAAAGCTGGCTTGCTGCAGTCAAACTCCACCACCCCCTTTGTTGATACCGATGCATATGTAGCTAGTTCTGATGTAAGTCTTGCTGGGTACATTTGTACTCACGTTTGCCTATTTTATGTTTTGCAGAGAGATGTCAGTCTCGCTAGTAGTTCCGTGTGGACTTCGACGTTTAGCTTGTTACCTTAGCTACGATCCTGTGCCCTCGGCAGGGTCTTGTAGATAGCCAGGCTTATCAGCCTTTTTCATTTGTAGATGTCTGTACTCAGACATGTTAAGCTTCCGCATGTGTTTGACTTGTATGCTCTGAATGCTGGGTCGAGAGACCCATGTTTGTAATATCTGGCTCTTCGGAGCCTAATGAATAAATACTCTGAGTCGTAGAGTCTTGTTGTGATGCCATGTTGTATTTGCACATATCGAGCATATTGTGTGTATGATTGAAATGCTTGGTATGTGTGGGATCCGACAACCTAGTTGTTTATCCTTGGTAGCCTCTCTTATGGGGAAATGTAGTCTTGTGCTTCCATGAGCCATAGTAGTCCGCTACAGCCCGGTTCACCGGAGTCCTGCTAGCCCAGCACTACTGCTCCGTAACACTTGACTGGCCGGCATGTGTTTCACTTCGTTCCTGTGTCTGTCCCTTCGGGGAAATGTCACGCGGTGACATCCGGAGTCCTGCCTAGCCTGCTACAGCCCGGGTTCCCGGAGTCCTGTTAGCCCAGTGCTACAGCCCGGATTCACACGCTGCTGACCGACATGCTCGATGTTGATTCATGTATGCCTGTCCCCGTAAGTTGGTGCCACTTTGGGTTCACGACTAGTCATGTCGGCCCGGGTTCTCTGTCATATGGATGCTAGCGACACTATCATATACGTGAGCCAAAAGGCGTAAACGGTCCCGGGCCATGGTAAGGCGACACCCGTGGGAATACCGTGCGTGAGGCCGCAAAGTGATATGAGGTGTTACAGGCTAGATCGGTGTGACTTAGAATCGGGGTCCTGACAGCTTTGGTATCAGAGCCTGACTGCCTGTAGGATTACCAAGCCAAACTGGTCGAAGTCGTGTCTAGAAATGCTTTAGTTATATAAGGGATTTGATTGTGGATGGGAACGTAAGGCTCTTTTTACTCCTTTACCTTATAGCCTTCTGATCTGAGTCATCCTCTTCTCTTCTACGGGGATTAAGAACTAGGCTTCTCATCTTTCTATCTGGATCACGTGTTACTAATCCGTAGACTCGTAGGATTGTTGGTCTCAAGCCTCAGTTCAGTTTCTACCACTACAGTGTGTTGTTTGTTGGACTTGGAACCTTGATATGATGTTGTTGAGTGGTTATGCCACCATTTTTGCAGGATGTCTCAATTCTTTTTGAGCATTTACAGTCGTTATGCTATCCGAGTCATCCCAGGTTTCTAAACAGTCTGATGCATTTGCAAAATCCTTTCCCTCTGTTTTGCGTCCCTTTGGGCCAGATTAAGCACACCATCGGTGCGTTGAGGTACTCCGTTACCTCGTCATATATGTTGGAGCTATTATTATGACCCCAGTCGTCTTAGAGAACCACTTAGTAATCTAGCAATGCTTTGCATTCCCAGTGTGCGGATTCTGGCCATCATTCTTGAAAGCATCCCGTGATGCCATTTAGTTAGTAGGCATTCTATTTCTGGGTTCTTGAGCCCAAGATTCACTCTACTTACCTCCTGTTGATAGTGTTTGTCGTTCCTTTAGGTTATTAGTAACATTTGCATTAGTCCTCGAGGTCTGTGGTATATCGTTCTTCCAATACCATGAACCACTATGGCAGAAGTTCTCTTGAACCAAAAGATCACAACCAGAGTGCTCTTGACGAGTTCTCCATTCAAATTGTGAATCTGCCAGTCCTTCTTCTTCTGCATGGGTTATCCGGAAGAAATATGTTGAACTTGTTCGACATGCTAAACCATGCATCCACAACTCAGAAAATCATACGTTCCTTTGGGTTGTCCCTCTTTAGTTATTTTCTGGCCCTCGTCTATCAATTGATAGTCAAGAGAATGTGTGCAATCGTGCTCATTGATGCCTATTATTCTTGTGGTCCGTCAAGCCATTCTATTCTGGATGGCTAGGAGAAACAAACTCCGGTACCTCGTCCATATCTAGGATTGGGTCAAAGTAGTTGTATTCCACAGACCAAAATGCCAATCCAGTTTTTGTTCTGTTCTACCTTGGAGTGTTACCATCTTTATGTCAAGAGTGTCACGAGAATTGCACCACCTCTTATGAATTCTTGATACAGTGATACTTCTCGCCGTCATTAATCATTCCTCGGTCCCCGTGTTATTGCAACCGGAATGCCGACAAGTGAACCATAATGTGTGAAATCAATACTCCTAGCAACTGTGTTGCTTGGTAGTTAATGTACATTAATATCATTCTTAGCGTGTTGGTTACTGAATCACATCCTAAGGTTGATCGTGCTACCCAGTCCTTATTCCAGGTGCACTTTTCGATCAATGAGTTAGGATAGTGTCAATCCCTTGCTTATTTGATCATATCGTCTCGCTCTGAAAAGCAAGATTGTTCTCGAGCTTAGTAACATATTGGTGGTACGTGATTTTCCGAATATCTTCTCGGAAGTATCACCAGGTCGTCACCTGACCGCTATGTTGAGTTCGTGATCATGTTGGTATTCTTGTAAACCATCCTTTCTCCAAGAATCTGTGCTGGATACCCTGAGCTAGTTGGTTAAGCTAAACAACAACTTGGAGAGTTGGAAGATAAAAGCTTGCCAGCTTAATTCATTTCAAGGGATATATTTGCGTGTGTTGAAGATAGATGATATCTTCATCGATTGGTCCCTGTGATCAGTTGTTGGACCTATTGTCGTATCAAGACTTTGATTTGAGTATGGGCTATCATCAAATCAATCAGAACCAACGATGTTCATAATGTTGTCTTACTCGTGGTTGATCCCTCGAGAATACACCATTATATCTTTTGGGTCTTACCAATGCTATCACTTGTTCACATAATTATGGAATTCCATCTCCATGGAAACCTGGATGAATTGTTGTTGAGCCCATCAGCAACACTGCTACCTTCTCCATGACTCGTGTTGAACATCTAGCTAGTATTGGAAACTTTATAAGCATGATCTTCGTGTTCCGTTCATGAAGCATATGTTTGGATGAAAGTAGTGACTTCCTCTAATTCACGTGCATTTGATGTAAGTTGTCGCCGTGGATCCGAGAAAGTTTGTTTTTGCTTCCTCTGGAATCATCCCAAGCCATTCATGCATATGTGCGAAGTATCCTGTGGTTTGGAGACTTGCAACCTTCATTCCATATGTTCCCTAGCACCCTAAGCCACTGATTGACTTGTTTAAGGAAAAGAAGTCTAGCGCGCGTAAAGACTTCGAAATCCTTGATGATGGATCCTAACCTGAACTCGGTAGTGTTTTATTATAAGACTACCATGTGATCATGCTTGTCTGGGACAACGTGCTCACATGTATGTAGCAGAACCAGCTCATGTTTTGGAGCTTGCTATCGTAGTTCATCCCCTGAGAATCTCGCAACGTCATCTCGTCGATTTGTGTTGCAAACTTTCATCTTCCTTCTAGACTTGATGAGTCTGGAATATCCTGACACCAACCAGATCTGAATCTCGGGCAGATATGATGGTTGGAACATTTTCCAAGAATTATAATATTGGTCTCTCGATAACCGGTAAAGTGGATGTCGTGGCCAACACACCCAGCCGGAAGACCTATTATGGTAGTATCTTGATTGAGTAAGTTCGCCACCTCCCCATAAGGATTTCTTAGGATTTATTCCACTAGTTATTCCTTATGGATTCCTGCGCACCCGAAGTCCGACCTACTACTTGATGTTCAAGATACCAAACCACATCTAATGGGTTACGCTAGAACATCAAGGAGAACATTAGAAGCGGAGTGCTAAATGTCTCTCGGTCGATCATCCAGATTTTGCTCCCTTGGCTTTGCTAAGGTGAAATCTGAGAAAGTGTTGTCCTCCTTGCACCTGCATCCTCCATCACCGTTCATCATGGTAGTATGATGTGTTGCCAGGATCCTCGGCACGGATGTTGGTAAAACCTTGATGAATATGGAAATGCTCAAGTTCTGGAGAGCATACTCAGACACTAGGTTATATCCCCGGTATCAACGGGAATGTGCCTTCCGTTTGCCGAGTTGCTCCATAACCATAGTTTCCTTTCCGATCTGAGTATCCCATTTCTCTGAACTCCTTCAAATGATCGTTTGCGATTCTCCTTGGGCCGGTTCAGAGAGTTTCAATGATCTTTGAATCAAAAGTAATTCTTTTTGCCGCTTAAGGGAATAACTCTACGAGTCACCTTCCCCAAGGTGCCCCGTTATGGAATCATGGCAATTTTTCCTCGCTACTTTGAAACCCTCGTCAAATTGTTTCTTCCGTCCCTCCTGGTGCATGTTTTGCCTCTCAGCTCGAGAGATGTTTCAATGCCTCCCTCCATGAGTTGATCCTGAGTTGTTCGATAT
The DNA here is from genome assembly GCF_002575655.3 of Aegilops tauschii subsp. strangulata. Taxonomy (NCBI): domain Eukaryota; kingdom Viridiplantae; phylum Streptophyta; class Magnoliopsida; order Poales; family Poaceae; genus Aegilops; species Aegilops tauschii. Next base: position 382,149,576 of record NC_053037.3, on the reverse strand, counting down.
TCGAAAAGATCGATCCTTCTAGAGTTTTCCCTTTCCTCTTGTTGTCTTGTCAGTTGGAGTTCTCAGAGCAAGACATCGAGACAAAGATGGTGATCGAATCAACGTTCTTATGAAGTGCAACTTGGATCGTGAAGATCATGTTAGCTTGTACCCCCTCTGTCTTCTTACCTCACGTCTTGAATCTCGGGACGAGATTCTTGTTTAGTGGGGGTGAGTTGTCACAGCCCCAGATCAGCCCTTGCTTGATTTTTCTTGCATCCATGAATCATGTTTAAATTCAAATGAAATTTGACTTGAGGAATTTCCAAAGCCTCAGAAATCTTTTAAAAATGATCAACATTAAAATCTTCTCAAAGAAGCCCAAGAAAATGTTCCTGTTAAACCTTGAAAAATATTGGCAAGAATAAAATTCAAAACCAATATTTTTGGAAGGTTTAACATAATTATTTTGGGCCTTTGAATTAATCCAATAAATATTTGAATTGGATCTATATTTATTATATAATAAATATATGTTCAATAATTCTGGAAATTGTTGTGTAGCTTTGGATAAGTCCATTTAGTTCACACAATTATTTTCATGAATTTTGAAAATGGTTTGGTCTTTGAACTAAATCAAAACATAATAGCAAAAATAGAAAAACAGAAACAGAAATAAAAGAGAGAGAAAGGAGTCTTACCTGGCGCTTACCTGGCCTGGCCCAGCACGGCCCAGCCCGCTGGCCTGGTGCCAGTCATCGCCTACCTCTGCCAGTAGGCAGAGGAGGGACACCCCGACGCCGCCGCGCGCGCCACGGCGTCACTTGCTTGCCGCCCGCGCCCCTGGAGGATCTGGACGACGCCCACGTCGCCCGCTTGACCGCCCCGACACCTCATTCCCCCCTGCTTCTCTCTCTCGCCCTCTCCTCGCCATGGCCGAAGCAGCCGTCGCCGTCCCGCCGACGTAGTCGCGCCCACCGTGCTCCCCTCGCCTTCCCGACGTGTCCACGAGCATCGCCACGCTGCCCACATTCCCTCCGTCGATTCACACCTCGCCGGAAGCCTTGCTCCATCGTCACGGCGTCGTCTTCAACCTCTCGGTCGCCGAGATCGCCGGCGACCTCCCGACGTCGTTAGCCCGTCCCCGACCGCGCCGTTTGCTTCTACGTGACCGCAGTGAGCTCCGTTACCTTCTCCCCCTTCCCGTTCTCGCTCTCGAGCTCCGTAGCAACCGCACGTAGCTCACCCGCACGCGCCGCCGCCGAGCTCGTCGCCGACGAGGCTCCGGCCATCCAACGGTCGCACCACCATGGCCGTTAGCTTCACCGCATCGCCAGGAGCCCGTAGCACCATCGCACGCCCCTCTCCGCGCCCTCTAGCTACGGGTTCGACTACACCCGTACCCCGGCCGCCGCACAGCTCGTCGCCGGCGCCACTCCGGCCACTCCCCGGCCACGCCACCCCCACGCTCGTCCGCATCCCGTAGCTGTGCTCCGCGCGCCAAACGGCGCCCCGTAGGGCAAACCCGTGGCTCGCCGCCGCGTCTGGCCTCGCCGGCGGCTAAACGCCGGCGAGTTGACCCCTGTTTGACTCCCCCTGAGTCACTGACGTGTGGGCCCATGCTCTTAACTAAACTAGATTAGTATTAGTTTAGTGCTAATTAATCTGGATTAGTTAGGTTAGTCACTGACATATGGGTCCCACTGTCAGGTTTGACCTGGACCAGCCGCTGTTGACTTGCTGACGTCATCCTGACGTAGTGCTGACGCAGTAATTTAATTACTGGAATTATTCTTATACAGGAAATTCCAGAAAATGCCCAAAACTTCTAAAATTCATAGAAAATTATCTGTAACTCCAAATAAGATAAATTATATATGAAAAATGATCAAAAAAATCCATTCTATCCATCTATACCATTTTCATGCATGTTAGAACAACTTATAACTACTGTTTAGGCCAAATCATATAAATGGCATTTAAACCCTCACATATGGAGTTTGAATTTGAACCTAGGATTCAAACCAACTCCATTTAACATGTTGCTAGTTGCATTAGCTTAAAACACAGCATATTGACATGTCATGATCATGCATCATATTGTGCATTGCATTGATTGTGTTTTCCTTCTCTGTTGCCGGTAATTGTCCCCTCTCGATAGACGTTGTCCCGACGCTGTGATCGTTGACACTGATGAAGACTCAATGCTATCTTCAGAAGTGTCAGGCAAGCAAAACCCCCTTGTTCATTCCGATACAATCCCACTCTCTCGCTCCTGCTCTCTTTTACTGCATTAGGACAACGACGTTTCATCTGTTACTTGCTGCGGTAGTTGAACCCCTTTCCTCTGCATGACCTGTCATTGCCACAGTAAATAGATGAAACCCACTAGCATGAGTAGGAGTTGTCTGAGCCCTGATGTGCCTACTCATTCATGCTTGTTTGTCATGCCTGCTATTGCTTAGAGTTGTGTCAGGTCTGATTCATCGGGAATGAATTGGAAAGTGGTGAACATGCCCTACTGTGTGAGAGCTAAGTGTGTGAACACGATTTGGTAAAGGTAGCGGTGAGAGGCCATGTAGGAGTACATGGTGGGTTGTCTCATTGAAACCGTCCTCAAGAACTGAGTTCTGTGTTTGTGATCCATGAACAGTTACTACCACACATTGGGTTAATATGATCTATTCGAATAGCCGTGTCCGCGGTAAAGGACTTCTGGGTTGCCTGTACAGTTCATAGACAAGTGAAAGTGGATACTCTAAAATGCGCAAGATAAGCGTGAGTGCTATGGATGGCGTTCTCGTAGGGAGACGGGAGCGGATCCATAGTGGTGTATTGATATGGTGAATATGTGGACTCGTGTGGGCCACCTCAAAAGAGTTACTTGCAGTCGTAGTTTAGGATAGCCACCGAGTCAAAGCTGGCTTGCTGCAGTCAAACTCCACCACCCCCTTTGTTGATACCGATGCATATGTAGCTAGTTCTGATGTAAGTCTTGCTGGGTACATTTGTACTCACGTTTGCCTATTTTTTGTTTTGCAGAGAGACGTCAGTCTCGCTAGTAGTTCCGTGTGGACTTCGACGTTTAGCTTGTTACCTCAGCTACGATCCTGTGCCCTCGGCAGGGTCTTGTAGATAGTCAGGCTTATCAGCCTTTTTCATTTGTAGATGTCTGTACTCAGACATGTTAAGCTTCCGCATGTGTTTGACTTGTATGCTCTGAATGCTGGGTCGAGAGACCCATGTTTGTAATATCTGGCTCTTCGGAGCCTAATGAATAAATACTCTGAGTCGTAGAGTCTTGTTGTGATGCCATGTTGTATTTGCACATATCGAGCATATTGTGTGTATGATTGAAATGCTTGGTATGTGTGGGATCCGACAACCTAGTTGTTTATCCTTGGTAGCCTCTCTTATGGGGAAATGTAGTCTTGTGCTTCCATGAGCCATAGTAGTCCGCTACAGCCCGGTTCACCGGAGTCCTGCTAGCCCAGCACTACTGCTCCGGAACACTTGACTGGCCGGCATGTGTTTCACTTCGTTCCTGTGTCTGTCCCTTCGGGGAAATGTCACGCGGTGACATCCGGAGTCCTGCCTAGCCTGCTACAGCCCGGGTTCCCGGAGTCCTGTTAGCCCAGTGCTACAGCCCGGATTCACACGCTGCTGACCGACATGCTCGATGTTGATTCATGTATGCCTGTCCCCGTAAGTTGGTGCCACTTTGGGTTCACGACTAGTCATGTCGGCCCGGGTTCTCTGTCATATGGATGCTAGCGACACTATCATATACGTGAGCCAAAAGGCGTAAACGGTCCCGGGCCATGGTAAGGCGACACTCGTGGGAATACCGTGCGTGAGGCCGCAAAGTGATATGAGGTGTTACAGGCTAGATCGGTGTGACTTAGAATCGGGGTCCTGACACAATGCCTTTTCTCCCAATCGGGAGATAAAGCGGCATAGAGCTGCCACGCAACCGGCGAGTTTTTGGACCTGTTTAAGGTCCGTTGGGATAGTCAATTGTGACAGAGCTCGAATTTTGGCTGGATTTGCTTCAATTGCTCTATTTGAAACGATGAAGCCCAGCAACTTTCCGACGGGGACGCCGAAAACACACTTCTCCGGATTGAGCTTGATGTCATATGCACGAAGGTTATCGAATGTGAGACGTAGATCGTCTATGAGTCTTTCGACGTGTCTAGTTTTAATGACCACGTCGTCCACGTATGCTTCAACTATCTTGCCGATCTGTTTTTCCAGGCATGTTTGGATCATGCGTTGATAGGTGGCACCGGCGTTTTGAGCCCGAAGGACATGGTGTTGAAGCAGAAAGGCCCATAGGGGGTAATGAATGTCGTTGCGGCTTGATCGGACTCCCTTCATCTTGATCTGATGGTATTCGGAGTACGCATCGAGGAAACATAGTGAATCGTGTCCTGTGGTTGCATCAATGATCTGATCGATACGAGGGAGGGGGAAGGGATCCTTAGGGCAAGCCTTGTTGAGGCCTTTGAAATCGACGCATAGGCGGCAGGATTTATCCTTCTTTGGTACCATCACCAAGTTTGCTAGCCAGTCTGGGTGTTTGATTTCTGTGATGAATCCGGCTTCGAGTAGCTTGGCTAGCTCTTCTCCCATAGCTTGTCATTTGAGTTTGGAGAAATGCCGCAGTGTTTGTTTAACCGGTTTATATCCCTTTAAGATATTGAGGCTGTGTTCGGCTAGCTTGCGTGGGATTCCTGGCATGTCAGAAGGGTGCCAGGCGAATATGTCCCAGTTTTCACGCAGGAACTCTCGTAGCGCGGCATCGACCGTTTGATCGAGTTGTGCCCCGATAGATGCTGACTTGTTGGGGTCCGTTGGATGGACCTGGAATTTGACTATTTCTTCTGCCGACTTGAAGGAGGTGGATTTGGGTTGTTTGTCTAGGATCACATCATCCCTGTCCACCGTGGAGCGCATTGCGGTTAACTCTTCGGCCGCAAGGGCTTCAGATAATGCCTCAAGGGCGAGGGATGCAGTTTTATTTTTGGCACGGAGTGCTATGTCCGGATCACTGGCGAGAGTGATTGTGCTGTTGGGCCCGGGCATCTTAAGTTTCATGTACTCGTAATGAGGTATAGCTTGGAAGCGTGTAAATGCATCTCGCCCCAAGAGGGCGTGATATCCGCTGTTGAAAGGGGCCACTTGGAAGGTTATCTCTTCGGATCGATAATTCTCTGGTGTGCCGAATACCACGTCAAGTGTGATTTTTCCCACACACCGCGCCTCTCGACTAGGAATGATTCCTCGGAAGGTCGTGCTGCTGTGCTCGATGCGGCTCCTGTCTATTTCCATTTTGTGGAGTGTGTCCTCATAAATGAGGTTTAGTCCGCTGCCGCCGTCCATGAGAACCTGGGTGAGTCGAAAGTCGTCCACAATTGGACTAAGGACCAATGCGGCTGGTGCTCGGACTGTCCTGTATTTTGGTTCGTCACTGGCATTAAAAGTTATAGTCGTGTCATTCCAGGGGTTTATTGCTGCGATTTGGCAGACTTCGGCGAGTTCGCGGAGTGCCCTTTTGCGCCTATTGTTTGAGGCAAATGTCTCGAAGACCGTCAACACTTTGAGGTTGTCGTCTTCCAGGGGGTCTTGTTCTGGGGTATTCTTGGTGAGGATATCCTCGCCGCTCTTGGCCACTTGCCGGAGTATCCAACATGCTTTAAGGCTATGGGTTGGTATGTTATCCGGCGTTGTGTGTATTTTGCATGGCCCATCGAGCCATCCTTCCAGAACGGTTCCCCGCCCCATAGTGGGCTTGTATTTCTTTTCTATTTGACCGGGCGTGCCACGAGGGTGTGTCCTTTTCGCCTGGATGAGGGGTTTAGTGGGGACCGATAATTCCTAGCGAGCCGCCTGAGTTTTCCAGGCGCTTTCCATTGCGCTGTACTTCTATACGATAGTTGCCAAGTCGGCGAAGTGTGATATGCCACGGCGGTTGATGGCATTGAGGATTCCCTCGTTCGTGCAATTGGTGCGGAATGCTGAGATCGCATCTTCATCACGGCAATCCTTAATCTTGCTTTTGGCAAGAAGGAATCTGGCCCAAAAGTGATGGACCGTTTCCTGAGACTGCTGTTGTATGCTCATGAGAGCGCTTATGTTCGGGTGGGTGGGTGGATTTAAATCCGAACCCTGACCCAATTTTGAATCCGGAGTTTGAAGATCTTTTGGATTTGACAGTTCGGGCATATCGACCGATTCTCTAGGCTTGTCGCCCGACTCTACGTTCGGAGGGCAAGGCATATCTTTCTCCCCGAGAGTATCCGGTTCTTCGAGATCGGTGATCCGAATGTAGTTTGTCCTCAAGATAGAGGAAGGGTGGCCTTGCTCCTCGACTACCGCTACCTGGTGGGTGATCGGCAGAGTTTTAATTTCTCTCTGGTCGGGTCTAAGCCCAATCCGATCGTAATCTGTAGCGATCCCCAAGGCGGCAATGCGATCTAGGAGTTCGTTTAAAGATGATAACTCCATCGGATCCATCTGGGTGGAGTATTCGGGCTCCACGCGGAGGCGATTTTCGATGACCCGAGAGGTCATCGTCGGCCCGAGGGCCGAGCTGGCGGTCATGACGAAGCCGCCGAGCCGGAGGGTTTGGCCTGAGGCCAGGGCACCTCCGGATGTGATATTTTCCTTGACAACAAGGCGAGCCATCGACCCTTTTTGACGACGTCGCAGTGGAACTCTCAATGAAAGCACCAATGTCGGTGTCAAAACCGGCGGATCTTGGGTAGGGGGTCCCGAACTGTGCGTCTAAGGTCGATGGTAACAGGAGGCGGGGGACACAATGTTTACCCAGGTTTGGGCCCTCTCTATGGAGGTAATACCCTACTTCCTGCTTGATTGATTTTGATGAATATGAGTATTACAAGAGTTGATCTACCACGAGATCGTAATGGCTAAAACCCTAGAAGTCTAGCATGTATGACTATGATTGTCCGTCTAAGGACCTGGCCCTCCGGTTTATATAGACACCGGAGGCCTCTAGGGTTACGTAAGGTCGGTTACAAAGAAAAGAATCTTCGCATCATAGACACCAAGCTTGCCTTCCACGCCAAGGAGAGTCCCATCCGGACATAGGTAGAGTCTTCGGTCTTCGTAACTTCATAGCCCATCAGTCCAGCCCATGGCTAATAGGCCGAACGCCCGAGGACCCCTTAGTCCAGGACTCCCTCACCCTTCCCCCGTGCTGTCGGGTGCTTTGAGTACTTGTACGTTGCGATCGACAAGTTCACAAAGTGGCCGGAGGTGGAGGCAGTGAGAAAGGTGACAACACAGTCAGCCGTCAAATTCTTCAAGGGGCTAGTCTACCGTTTTGGTGTGCCAAATAGAGTCATCACCGACAACGACACACAGTTCACGAGCCACGCCTTCATGCAGTACCTCCAGGACCTCGACAGCAAGGTTTGTTTTGCTTCTGTTGCACATCCACGGAGCAACGGCCAGGCTGAGAGGGCGAATGCTGAAGTGTTGCGAGGCCTCCGCACAAGGACTTTTGACAGGCTACGCAGGTGCGGATGATGCTGGATTGATGAATTGCCGGCGGTTCTTTGGTCAATCAGAACGACACCAAATCGAGCCACCAGCCAGACACCCTTCTCCCTCATTTACGGGGCAGAAGCAGTTCTCCCCACGGAACTCACGTACGTGTCACCTCGAGTGCTCGCTTATGATGAGCTTGAGCAAGAGCAGTTGCGGCAAGATGACGCAATGCTCCTTGAGGAAGATCGTTGTCGGCGTTCTGGGAACGGGGGTCCCCAGACGTGCCTGCCTGCGGCCCACGGCGTGGCTCTGCGAGCGGGCCCGTATGACCCATCTTCACCAACAAGCACTCAAGACCCTCACGAGGGGCCAAGCCTCGCGAGGCGGACGACACAAGACCTCCTCGGGAGCGGCCTCACCAGGTTGGCTCGCGAGGGGCGGAGAGATCAAGTCAAGTCAAATCTTGCGACGCTTTCATGACGTGAGCCATGACGACCGAGACCAGGCGGGCGCCAGGCGGGCGCCAGTGCGCGCAGTGTCCTTGTTTCCTCTTTGGTGCTAAGGAAGCAAGCGCATGCGAGGAGTACCGAGGCGTCAAGCAAAGGTTTCCATATCGGTGCAACGAGACCAAGACCAGCAGGACGGCAAGACGAATGTCACCGTGGAGCCCAAGGCAGCGTCACCACCAGAGCCTTTTGCAGGCGAAGACTGCTTTTGTCAGGATAAGCTGTACTAGCTGTCCCCTTTTAAATTGGCCGTTGTTGGCTCCCTTCCCGCTCAATATTTGGGGAGAGGACCAGGGCCTCTATAAATAGGACTAGCCACTACAGTAGGAGGCAACTCGAACTGAGCCTCAGGCATCTCATCTTGAGTAATCCTCACCCACACAAGTCCACTGAGCACAAGAACACCTCGCCTCAGGAGGCTGTTCTTCCCCTTGTACTATTCATCCTCAGCCCGAGAGGCAATCCACCACCACCACACTGGAGTAGGGTATTACACCACAACGGTGGCCCGAACCAGTATAAATCTTGTGTCCTTTGTGTTGCGAGTTCGTCGAGTTAGTCCGTGAGATCTTAGCAAAGCTAGGACGTGGATCGGTAGGGGAAGATCTTCATGCGCACCCCAGTGTTCGAACCTTGAGGGTTTTGCCGTAAACTGTGATCCGACATTTAGCGCGCCAGGTAGGGGTGTGCCGAAGCTTCCCTTCCGTCGCTCCGCGCCCCGTTGCTTCATCGTCTCCATGGTGGACGCTCGCCGAGCTCGCGCTGAGCGTCGGGCTGCCCTCACCGCCCGCGTTGCCCAGACGGCTCCAATCGGCGTGCCACCCCGTCGTTCTCCGTCGCCTGCCGCCAACGCCGCCACCGGCCCGGCGGGGAACGAGCAGCAAGCATCCTCGTTGCACCCCTCGGTGCGGCGAGACGGCCGCACCGCCACTGCATTGCTGACCCCGGCCGGTTCATCATCCCACGCTCGTCGCGCTCCCGTGGACGTGCAGGCCGCTCTGTGCATGGCGCGCGAGCTCTTGCGTTACCGCCCCGTCGACAACCTCTACGAGGACTGGCTCGACCGCATCGCCGAGCTTGTCAGCGCCGCAGGGGGCTCCCCTGCGCCATCCCTCTCGCCGCCTCGCCCTCCGCCAGCTACGGGCGACGTAGCTCACGGAGCCCCTCCACCACCTCTGCACCAAGACGGCGCCAAGGCACGCGGCTCCGCGGTGTGACCCACCGCGTCCGGCGCCCGCGCGCGGAGAAGGAAGCTGCCAAGAAGTCCCTCGCCCGCAAGAGAACGCTCCACCGCTTCCCGCACCGCCGCGTCAGGATAGCTTGCCGTGGCAGGGCCCCGCGCCGCTTGCCGTGCCGGTGCGTGGGCGCCAAGACCACGCTCCACCTCCAAGACGGGCCCCAGTGACCACGGCCGGTGCCGCGCCTTCACACCAGAGCTGCGTAGCGTCGCCTGGTCGGGCAAGTTCAAGCCAGACCTGCCTCCGCGCTACGACGGTACCCCCGACCCCGCGGAGTTCCTGCCGCTCTACGAGCTGAGCATCGAGGCGGCCAACGGCGATGAGAAAGTCATGGCGAATTGGTTCCCCATGGATCTCAAGGATGGTGCTCGTTCGTGGCTCCTGAACCTGCCTCCAGGCTCGATCTCCTCCTGGGATGAGATGTGCAACCGCTTCGTCGCCAACTTCCAGGGCACTCGCGACCGCCCACTGGCCGCGGGTGACCTACGCCGCGTCAAGCAACAACCAGGAGAGACCCTCCAGAAGTACATCCAGCGCTTCAACAACATTTGCCTCAAGATCCCCAAGGTGACGGACGAGGCCATCATCTCCGCGTTCTCTGATGGCATCCGCGACGTCAAGATGAAGGAGGAGCTCACCATCCAAGAGGAGTTGTGCACGTCACTGGAGCTGTTTAACCTGGCGACCAAGTGCGCAAGAGCAGAAGAAGGGCGCCTCTCCCTCCTCGAGCTCCCAGCTGTGGACCCGGAGGAGAAGAAGGCCAAGGCTAAGGACGTGAAGCGCAAGGGAGCAGCCATGCTCGCTGCGGAGCCGGACACCAAGCGCGGCAGAGACCAGCCTGAGTCATCCAAGAACAGCCGACCGTTCTGCGCCTTCCACAACCTGCATAGCCACAACAACAGCGACTGTCAAGAGCTCAGGGCCATTCGCGAAGGACGCTTCTGTCGACGCCCCGAGCGCAACGACCGGGGCTACGGCCGAGGTGGAGGACTTGGTGGCGGACGCTGGGATGACCGTGGCCCGCGCCAGGAGTGGCGCGACCGGCCTTGTGAGGACCGCTGGTAGGATCAGCCTCGCGAGGGAGCCTGGAGGGCTCAGCCTCGCGAGGATCTTTCTCAGGGCAACGCTGGGCTTCCTCCACTGCCGCCACCACCAAGAAGGAACGACGACCACCACCAGGACAAGGGGGCTGGGGGCTTCCAGGAGCCGCGTGCCATCGCTTGTATCCTGGGCGGAGCTCAAGCCCCAACCTCGCAACGCGTCTTCAAGCAGTTTGCGCACGAGGTGAACGCAGTCCTCCCCAAGCTTGAAGCCACACGCCTGCTCAGGTGGTCCAAATGCGCCATCACCTTCAGTTCGGCGGACCAGCTCAAGTGTGCAGCCACTGCTGGCGTTCTCCCGATGCTCTGTTCACCCGTCATCAGCAATGTACAAGTCACCAAGACTCTCATCGACGGCGGCACAGGGCTTAACGTCCTGTCCGTCGACACGTTCGACAACCTCCAAGTGCCGTATGATCAGCTTCAGCCCACCAAGCCTTTCTCAGGAGTGACCGGCGGTTCCACCACACCGATAGGGCAGGCCCGCCTCCTTGTCACCTTTGGAGAACGCAACAACTACCGCACCGAACTCATCGACTTCGACGTCGCCCACATCTGTCTGCCGTACAATGCAATCCTCGGGTATCCAGCCCTGGCCAAGTTCATGGCGGTGACCCATCACGGCTACAATGAACTCAATATGCCAGGAAGTGGCGGAATCATCACGGTCCCATGCGAAGAAAGAGATGCGGTGTGCTCCCTCGAGCGTGCCTTCCAATCCGCAGCAATCGACGACCCCGACAGCAAGGGCGAGTGCCCTCCTGAGGCCACCCCTAAGAAGAAGAAGCAACTGCTCCATGCAGGGCCTCAGGAAAGCGGCGCCTCAAGTGGCACCACGTCTGGATCGGCGCCCGCACCTGGGGCGCCTCCCTCGATCGCATAGGAAAGCGCGCCCGGCGCCCTCCTCGGGCTGGGCTCGGGGGCTCTCTTCTGGAGGGCCTCAGACCTTGCCAGCATCATGAGGGAGGCGCTTGGGCACCACTTGGAGGCGTGCTTCGCGGCACGTTTCCCTCAGCACAACCTGCGGCGCGCCCTGGCGACTCAGCAGGCCAGGCACCACGCCGTCCTGACGGAGATGGAGACGGTCCTCAAGGAACCGCCTGGACCTCCAGAGCCTCCCGAGGCTCAGGGCCCCGGCGGCTTGTGAGGAACAACCCCTTCGCCGTGCACCATCAGCTGCCCCAACATCCCTTCATCAACAGAACCATGTGACATTTTCCAAGTTTATCTAGCTGGGAGCGCCCTCAGGGCTGCATCATTCCCAGGCCGTGTGGGTCCGTCCCTGCGGCATGTATCCCTTTTTATGTCTTTAGCTTACCTTGCTGGGGGCGCCCCTTGGGCTGCATCATCCCCAAGCCGCTCGGGCCTGGCCCAGTGGCATGTACCTTCCTGCATTTACTTAAGCCAGTTTGCTTTCCATGCTTGATCTACCTATGACCATCACCTGCTTGATTGGCACTTACCCCGGGAGTTGCTCACTCTGGCACGACGCTTGTGCTTGGGTCCGTCCCTGCAACGCCGAAAAATCTAAGCGGCCGAGCTCTGGCCACACATGCCACCTCACCGGGCCCTCAGTGCCCCCGTTCTCTGGCAAAGCGATCAGTGGCCGCCCAACAACCATAATGGCAAACTGTGTCTCTCCTTGTGCTGGCTCGCAGGAATCTCCTGAGGACGACGGCAGGCGGCACCGTGAGCTCCCTCTTCTCCCGTGCGATCCGCTTGCGTGTTAAAAGGGGGGCTCCTGAGCATCACGACTCAGAAGCTCTTACTAGCTCTCCAGCCCTCACCCCCTGGCCTTGACCACGGCACGCGACCTGGCATACCAGCGGCGGCCGAGCTCGCTCGAGGGCCGGGACATGAGGACGTAGAGCACAAAGGAGAGCCCGGAGAAGAGGGAGAGGCTCGTATGGGCCTGGCCTAGCTATGCCACGGACACCTATGCCCGAATCCGGAGCGTCGCGAGGAACCGGCTCCGAACCGTCAAGATAAGTCTCGTACCCGGATTGGCTAAACCGCTAAGGACTAGGAACCACACTAGCCGCAGCCCTGCTGCAGCAACGTCACCGCCCTTTCCTACCTCTCGACGGCTGCTTGAGCGCTAAAGGGGACCTCCTGAGCATCATGCCTCAGGGGCTCTTCCTGGACCTCGGGCCGCTCACCTCCTGGCCTTGACCACGGCACGCGACCTGGCATACCAGCGACGGCTGCAGCCTGCCTGGGGACCGGGACCTGTCAGCGTAGAGCACCAAGTCGTCGCGAGGTCGGAAAGGGGAAACCAAGCTGAAGCAAGACTCGCGCTCGCGCCAGTTCATAATAAGGACAATATTGACAAAAGGCATTACAGACCCTTTACACGCCCCCACGGGGTACTCCTTGATTCCTCGCAGGGAACAAAAGACAAGAACTTCGGGAATCCTATCTACACGCGTCCTATGGATGATGCCATCATCAACAGTGGGCCACCAGAAGCCGGCGCCAACCTCATCCAGGTCAGCAGTGGCCGGACGCTGCAGCCCTGCTCTGGGCTCGGCGAGAGCTTGGGGGCACGTAGCTGTCGTCGCTCGTCTCCGGAGTCTCGTAGAGCTCGGGGGAGTCGCTGGACTCCCAAGTGTTGCTGCGGCTTCCAGAGGAGCCGCCAGCGACGCAGGCAGGGGGCCCAGCCCCTGCAGCAGCGTCAGCCCGATGACCTCTACCGGAGCAGCACTCCAGACGGCGGCCTTCTGCGTCGAAGACCTTGAAGAACATCGTGGAGGCGCCGTCATACTCGAAGTGGATCGCGAGCGCGCCCTCCGCACGACACACTCGGGCGACTTCGCCCCAGCCTCAGGTCATGAAGATCTTCCCCGAGGAGACGGCCTCAACCTCCGCTCCAGCCGCCGGCGTGCCGCAGTCGGCGTGCTGCAGCCAAAGCTCAACGGGCCCCCTCGGCGGCATCTCCGGAAAAGAAAGAAGGGAAACGGATCCAAGTTGTCACGCCCAATATGCGACCCTATCCGAGAGGAACTCGAAGGTCCCACCAAGGATAGACCCGCATATTGAAACGCTTTTGCAAGGTGGATAACATTGCATCAACATTACATAATAGAGGGGGGGGGGACTTACAAAAGGCACAAACGCCCCAAGAATACATCGATACATCATACATAAGATCAACATCCGACTACGGATGAAACACAAACAGAAACTCAAACGACATCCACCCTGCTAGCCCAGGCTGCCGACTTGGAACCTATCCCCTGGTCGAAGAAGACGCAGAAGAAGAACTCCAAAAGCAAGTAACATCGCTCTCGCGTCATGATCATCGCAAAACCTGTACCTGCAACTGGTGTTGTAGTAATCTGTGAGCCACGAGGACTCAGCAATCCCATTACCATGGGTATCAAGACTAGCAAAGCTTAATGGGTAAGGAAAGGATAGGTGGTGAGGTTGCAGCAGCGACTAAGCATATATGGTGGCTAACATACGCAAATAAGAGCGAGAAGAGAAGCAACGGAACGGTCGTGAAGCTAGCAATGATCAAGAAGTGATCCTGAACTCCTACTTACGCATAACATAACCCAAAGACCGTGTTCACTTCCCGGACTCTGCCGAAAAGAGACCATCACGGTTACACACGCGGTTGATGCGTTTTAATTAAATCAAGCGTCAAGTTCTCTACAACCGGACATTAACAAATTCCCATCTGCCACATAACCGCGGGCACGGCTCTCGAAAGTTTATACCATGCAGGGGTGTCCCAACTTAGCCCATTATAAGCTCTCATGGCCAACGAAGGATATTCCTTCTCTCGGGAAGACCCGATCAGTCTCGGAATCCCGGTTTACAAGACATTTCGACAATGGTAAAACAAGACCAGCAAAGCCGCCCGAATGTGCCGACAAATCCTGATAGGAGCTGCACATATCTTGTTCTCAGGGCACACCGGATGAACACTACGTACAACTAAAACCAGACCTCAAGTTTCCCCGTGGGGGCGCTGCAAGTGGCTCTAGTTCGGGCCAACACTTAGAGAAGCATTGGCCCGGGGGGGTTAAAATAAAGATGACCCTCGGGAGCGCGAATCCCAAGGGAAAAGAAATACGTGATAGGCAAATGGTAAAACCAAGGTTGGGCCTTGCTGGAGGAGTTTTATTCAAAGCGAACTGTCAAGGGGTTCCCATAACACCCAACCGCGTAATGAACGCAAAATCAAGGAACATAACACCGGTATGACGGAAACTAGGGCGGCAAGAGTGGAACAAAACACCAGGCATAAGGCCGAGCCTTCCACCCTTTACCAAGTATATAGATGCTTTAATTAAATAAGAGATATTGTGATATCCCAACAAAATTCATGATATCCATGTTCCAACATGGACCAAACTTCTTCATCTTCACCTGCAACTAGCAACGCTATAAGAGGGGCTGAGCAAAAGCGGTAACATAGCCAAACAACGGTTTGCTAGGAAGGGTGAAAAGGTTAGAGGCTGACATGGCAATTTGGGAGGCTTGAAGAGCAATTGATAGGTAGCGCAGCATAGCGTTAGAACGAAGCAACTAGCATAGCAATGATAGTAGTGAGATCCAGGGTAACGGTCATCTTGCCTGAAATCTCGCTAGGAAGAAGAACAAATCCATGAAGAAGATGAAGCCACGACGACGAACCAAGCGTAGTCGAACGAATCCTCACGATCGCAACAAAACGGGAACTATCGAGAAGAAGCACACAACATGGTAAACACACCACACATGGACAAGGCATGATGCTCAACCAAGTATGATGCATGACAAGGCTACATGAGGCTAAACATGGCAAGAGATGATGCATACCAGAGCAACACATCAAAGCAAGTTTAAATGAGGCCGGAAACAACATATGACAATTCTGGTAAGTCCTCATATGCAAATTTCGGAATTGGTCCAGATCTGAATAACTTTATGTTCCAGTTTTTAAACAGCAAGTTAAGATGCACCAAGATGATCTACACGAAATTCTAGTCAAGTTACATATAAAGATCATTTAGTTCGGAGCTACGGCCTAGAAGATATGAGCAAAACAAGTTAAACATGGCATTGATGCAAAATGCATTCAAACATCAAGAAAACACACTCCAAACAAGGATGCAACAAGGTAATATGAAACTACATGCAAAACTAAGCAAGTGTGACACCCCCGATTCAATCGTACACTAATCATGCACGCAAATGTGTACGATCAAGATCAGGGACTCACGGGAAGATATCACAACACAACTCTACAACATAAATAAGTCATACAAGCATCATAATACAAGCCAGGGGCCTCGAGGGCTCGAATACACGTGCTCGATCATAGACGAGTCAACGAAAGCAACAATATCTGAGTACAGACATAAGTTAAACAAGTTTGCCTTAAGAAGGCTAGCACAAAAGTAGCAACGATCGAAAAGGCAAGGCCTCCTGCCTAGGACCTCCTAACTACTCCTTGAAGCCGAACTCCATGTAGAATCATCCTCAGGATCTCTAGCTCCTGGACTCCAGCATCTGCTGGCGACAACCAGGTATAGAAAGGGGAAAAGAGGGAGAAAAGCAACCGTGAGTACTCATGCAAAGTACTCGCAAGCAAGGAGCTACACTACATATGCATGGGTATATGTGTAAAGGGTCATATCGGTGGACTGAACTGCAGAATGCCAGAATAAGAGGGGGATAGCTAATCCTGTCAAAGACTACGCTTCTGGCAGCCTCCATCTTGCAGCATGTAGAAGAGAGTAGATGGTAAGTTCACCAAGTAGCATCGCATAGCATAAACCTACACGGCGATCCCCTCCTCGTCGCCCTGTTAGAGAGCGATCACCGGGTTATATCTGGCACTTGGAAGGGTGTGTTTTATTAAGTATCCAGTTCTAGTTGTCATAAGGTCAAGGTACAACTCCGGGTCGTCCTTTTACCGAGGGACACGGCTATTCGAATAGATAAACTTCCCTGCACGGGTGCACCACATAACCCAACATGCTCGGTCCCATTTGGCCGGACACACTTTCCTGGGTCATGCCCGGCCTCGGAAGATCAACACGTCGCAGCCCCACCTAGGCACAATAGAGAGGTCAGCACGCCGGTCTAAATCCTATGGCGCAGGGGTCTTGGCCCATCGCCCATTGCACACCTGCATGTTGCGAACGTGGCCGGAAGCAGACCTAGCCTAGCAGGAGTTCCAGTCCAATCCGGCGCGCGCCACTCAGTCGCTGACGTCACGAAGGCTTCGGCTGATACCACGACGTCGAGTGCCCATAACTGTTCCCGCGTAGTTGGTTAGTGCGTATAGACCAAATGGCCAGGGTCAGATCAAATACAAGGATCTCGTTAAGCGTGTTAAGTATCCGCGAACGCCGACCAGGGCCAGGCCCACCTCTCTCCTAGGTGGTCTCAACCTGCCCTGTCGCTCCGCCACAAAGTAACAGTCGGGGGCCGTCAGGAACCCAGGCCCACCTCTACCGGGATGGAGCCACCTGTCCTTTCAGCCCCCTCATCAGAATCACTTGCGGGTACTTCTCGAGCCGACCCGACTTTAGTCACCACATGTGTCATGTATATAAAGTATATAGTATATACCCATGATCACCTCCCGCAGTGATCACGGCCCAGTAGTATAGCATGGCAGACGGACAAGAATGTAGGGCCACTGATGGAAAAACTAGCATCCTATTCTAAGCAGTAGGATAGCAGGTAAGGGTAACAACTGTAGCAACAATGAGAGGCTATGCAACAGAATAGGATTAACCGAAATTAGTAACATGCTACACTACTCTAATGCAAGCAGTATAGAGAAGAATAGGCGATATCTGGTGATCAAGGGGGGGGCTTGCCTGGAAGCTCAGCCGAGAAGGAGGGGTCGTCAACACCGTAGTCGTACTGGGTAGTAGCAGCGTCGGTCTCGGGGTCTACCGGAGAAGAAGAGGGGGAAGAAACAGTAAATACGGAGCAAACAAAGCATCACAAAACATAACGAGGCAATACGCGGTGCTAGGTATGCCCTAACGTGGTACTAGGCGATGCCGGCGAAGGGGGGAAACATCCGGGAAAGTATTCCCGGTGTTTCACGTTTTTGGACAGATGAACCAGAGGGGGAAAGTTGCGAGTTTGATATGCAAGGGATGTGTGGCAGACAAACGGGCTGTGTATCCGGATTCGTCTCATCGTTCTGAGCAACTTTCATGTAGAAAGTATTTTCATCTGAGCTACGGATTATTTTATATTAATTTGTAAAGTTTTAAAACATTTTCTAATTTGTTTTAATTTGAAAATTGAACGTCAAATTGCTATGGGTACACAAAATTGTACCCAATAGAATGTATGTGTGGCTGGCAGGTGGGGTCAAGGGGGGCCCAGTCAGCATTTGACCATTCAACTGTTGACTGCTCAACAGGGTCAAACAGGACCCACCTGTCATGGACTGGGTCCACCCAGTCAACAGTTTGACTGGTCAAACTGGACAGGGGGCCCACATGTCATTGACTGACAACTAATTAACCTAGTTAGTTAGTTTAATGTACAAATTAATTAGGTTAATTAGAGATAATTAATTTGGTTAATTAATTAATTAATAATTTTTTTTAAAGAATTATTAAACGTTCTGGGCGCGCGGGACCCCTTTGTCATAGGCCCCTGGGGGCCTAGGGGGCGAAACGGGCAGCGGGCACCCGGGTGTTTGCACCCGAGGGGAAGACCCGGGGCGTTGCGGGGTGCCGGAACTGGCCGCCGGCGTGGCATTGGCCTGCGGGGCCAGAGGCGGAGGCGGGGCACGGGACGACGGCGCCAACACCAGGGACGGCGACGAGCGCGACGTGGTAGGGGGAAGGCAGCGGTGGGCGACGAAGTGCGGGTGTGCGTGCGCACGGCGGTTGCGGTGGCGCAGCGACAGCGAGGGCTCGCGCCGGGGCCGGTGGGGAGGCTCGGCGTCCACAGGAGCAGGGGAGGCGGGCCATGCGGGCTCGGTCGCGGCCGGAGGCGGAGCAGAGCAGGGGGAAAATAGGGGCAGGGATCGCGGCGTGTGGGGTGAGCGAGGGAGACGGGTACAGGGGGGGCGACCGTGGGCGCGTTCAGGGCCGCCGGGGCGCGCGCGGTGGTGCGAGGGAGTGCATGCAGCGGTGGGGGTTACGAGCTCCAGCGAGCTCGGGCGACTGGGGGGAGAGGAGGAGAGGCTGGGCCTCACTTGCGGTGTAGGGGAACGGCAGTGTGCTCGAGGTGGAGGACGAGGTAGACGATGACGGTGACGATGGGCGGCTCCGGCGAGGGAGAGGACGGGGTGGACGACGGCGAGCTCCGCGCGGCGGTGGCGTCAGGGCCGAGCCCGAGTTCCAGATCGGGGGCGGAGGGGATGGGGCGGTGCGGACGGGCGTCGGTGCCGGCTCGGGGCTGCCGAGGTGTAGAGGGGGCAACGGGGAGGGCGTCGCCGGCGTCGGGGCCAACCGCCCCGATCCAGAGCCGATCGGGGAGGGGGGGGGCAGAGAGGAGAGGTGGGGGTCGAGGGGATCGTGCGGGGGGGAGTGGGTGGACCGATCTAGGTCACCGGGGGAGTGGGGTGGGTTGTAGGCGCGGTTGGGCCGGGGGAGGGAGTTGGGTCGGCCTGGCTGGGTCATAGCCCAGTTGGGCAGAGCGAGAGTTCTTTCTATTTTTTTGTTTTTTTATTTATTTCTTCTCTGTTTTATTTATTTTAGTTAGCAAAACAGTTTTACAAAAATACAACCCCTACTCCTAAATTAGCATAATAACATAGGCCACCTACTCCAAAAAGTTTGGTGATTATATAAACAAGATTAACATTTGTTTAGTATTTAAAAACATTTAAATAATTGTTTTGCTGTTGTTTTTACTTACTATAGTGCAGTTAAATACTTTACAAAAGTGTGGTTTCTTCACCAATATTTAATATGGACTATTTGGCTTACTCCGAACAGTTTTAATATTTTAAACTTTTATTATTTGCTTTTATTTAAATTTTGAATTTGTTTCGGTTCTGAACTATCGAGAGTTTATCAACAGTAAACGGGGTGACGTGGCATCGTTAACGTGGAATTACTGTAGCTTAATTATCCGGGCGTCACAATTCTCCTCCACTACAAGAAATCTCGTCCCGAGATTTAAGAGGGGTGTAAGGGGGAAAGTTCTGGTTACGAAATTCTAACGATTCTTCTCGGTCTCGGTTGCTCTTCTCGAAGAGGTCGATCCATTACGTTGATGTCTTCATTTCTCTGCTTCAGGTCATCATGATGAAATCGGCGTCCTTTCTTCGGGAACTCTATCGTGCTTACGAAAGAATAAAGGGGTATTCCGGGAGAACGGACCTCTGCAAGGTCGACTATCTGGTCGATAACATCGAGGAAGGTGGCGAAAGTATCTCTCGAATTGAAATTTAAGAAAAATATCTAGAGCAATATAAAGAGGTATCATGGGAAGTTTCAAGCGGGCAGGCTATCGTTCGATGCCTGAAACAGAGTGTGAAAGGGTTCAGAGCAATGGGCATAAGTATTGTTTCGGATACCAGGATTGGTGATCTCTCGAAAGGTGGCCCATGAATTACGTACGAAGCCGCGCGTGAGGAATAACTTTGGAAACAAGGGGTACAGGAGAGTCAGGTTTCGTTCCTGTGGAACTGTGGGTTATGGGCCCACCATGTGGGTTGAAAGTAGAAAGGAGCAGTAATGTCTTGCACGATCATGTAAGCAAGGCATGTAAGAGGATAGCCTGTCAGTAATGTCGGCAACAACATCGGTACCAAGGGCGAGGGACGAAGAGAACCATTTTCCTTCTCGTTGAACGAGGCAGACCAATTGGCAAGTTCTCGTCCATCGGTGGCTACCGGAATGTCATCAAAAATAGTAACAGGGTCTTGCTGACAGAATTGTACACCGAGTTTACATAAGCAGGAGAATATTACTGCTTAGATCATATAGATCACAAGAAAGGTTAAACCAAACAATGGAAAGGAAAATATGATTATCAGATTAAATAGAACAATGGAAAGGAAAATGTGTTTAAACACATATTTCAGGGGTATATCCTTCCCAAGGACAAGCAGAGCATGATATCCATGATAGGATATAACATAGAAAACCCTTTAGGAGAGGGGAGAGAAATATCATGACATTACCCATATAGCGGTGTTTGGATAATTGAGCAGGAAACATTTAGCATTGGGCTTCAAATGCTCTTATTGAAAATCGGAGTATCACAGACATGCTTCGGGATAGCATTGACATGGTCTTCAAGCAAAGGTCGGACTTTGGATACTCAATGGATGCATCAGGAATAACTTATAGTATAAGTCTTACAATTTCCTCACGAAAGAATAGCTAGCCTTGCTAAAAAAAGAAAACTTATAACAATAGGTCCTCCGGCCAGGTGTGTTAGGCATGACATCACCTTACCGGGTCATAAATAGACCAATGTTATAACTCTTGGAAATATGTTCCAACCATCATTTCTGACCAAGATTCAGATCAGATTGGTGTCAGGATACCTCAGACTTAGGA
Source organism: Aegilops tauschii subsp. strangulata (assembly GCF_002575655.3). Classification (NCBI taxonomy): domain Eukaryota; kingdom Viridiplantae; phylum Streptophyta; class Magnoliopsida; order Poales; family Poaceae; genus Aegilops; species Aegilops tauschii. Next base: position 382,128,745 of record NC_053037.3, on the reverse strand, counting down.
TGCCTGAGAAGAAAAGGTGCAACACAAATCGACGAGATGACAATGTAAGATTCTCGGGAGATGAACTATGGAAGCGAGTTCCGAACAAGGGTCCATCATTAAATCAAGGAGAGGTGAGGAGGTGGCTGATGGACTCAGCGACATATCATCGAGATTTCCAAAAAGATGGATTTCTACAATTAGGTGAACAAGGAGATAACATTTGTCATAACAAATGATATAATGATGTATGCTCGAGGAAAAACATACACAAATAAACATTGGTTGAAAAGTGCGCCCGAAATATGGCCTTAGGTAGCATGATCAATGTTAGAATGGTGATTCAATAATCAATAGTTAAGAATGAACTGTCGACCACTAATCTTCAAAGCAATAGGGTTGCTAGAAGGGCAGAATCCAAACAACACCGTTCACTTGTTGGTACCCCGGTTAGAACCAACATGAGGACCAAGAAAGAATGATGATGGGGAGAAGTATCATTATACCAAGAATTCTTAAGAGGTGGAGCAATTCTCACAACATTCTTGACATAACAGATGGTAATACTCCAAGGTAGATCATAACATAAGTTGGATAGCAAGGAACTCAAGGTACAACACAAAACAAGAACAAGTATTTGTGTTGGGGGGGAATGCAATAATGTCGTCGATGATAACCCAAATCATCGAGGGCAAAGGATGGTATTTCTCATCAAAATTTCGATAGATCTCTTGGAAGAGCTCAGAATGCTGATGATGATCACGACACAATTGTCGAGAGATTTCATGAAGATGTAATTGATCGACGATGACATCAAGTCAAAGGAATGACGAAAGCGAAAGGTTATTGTAACCACGGGTAGGACACAAACTCGAAATCAAGTTTGCTGTTCAAGGAGAAGTGATATGACGAGGAAGATCGACGCAAGATTAGCTCACTGTCGAAATTTGTGCGCTGGGAAGGTCCAGGTAGCACAGTTAAAATCGGCACGATAATGACATAGACGAGCAGGCTAGGAATGACTTGAAGAATTATTAAACTCGTAAGCAACAAAAATTACTTAGAGTTATTGAATCGGAGTGCGGAATTGATTCACTTATCGGTGTCCTTGAGGGGTTCTAACAACTCAGAACCCGTTGGAAAAATGGAATCGGCAAGAATATTAGTTGATGAAGAACTCATAAGAAGTTAAGTAGTTCCTTGGCATTCTCAAGATACCAGGGGGGTAATACTCGATGACAGACCAAAGTAGAGGTTGGACGGGGGTATTGCTCTGCAGAGGACAAGTGCTTAAACTTGCACGAGAAATGGTATTTAAAGGAGAACATGGTCAGAACCACGATTGAAAAAGGCCAGATCCCAGATATAAGATGAACTTATACCCAGGGAATAATTACTTTAAGAGAAGCTTTAATGATAAGATCTACATCGTGTCCATGGGCATGAACACAAAGTTCAAGGTCGACTCCCACTTGTTCAACGCATAACCTTTCATTCACCTATCGTATTTCGAAAATGACATTAGATGTTGAAAGTTTTTACCTGGTGCAATACCAGATAAGTATGACCAGTGTAATCTTTTGGGTTCACACGGATTAGGGAAGGCGTAGGTTCAACCCATCAGGGCATCTTAGGAACATATACCACAAACTTCGGAGTAAATATTACAAGCTCGAAAGTAGAGCATTGTTCAAAAGCAGATGATACAATTTACCAAAGGCATTATATACCCATGGAAAGGCTCACAAGGTTATTCAATATGAAGGACATTGCCGGATAAAATCCAACAAAGGAACCGATGGTCCACAAGGGATCTGATGTGAGCATCGGTACTCAACCAGAGGAAGAAGAATGCAAGGAGATCTGATTATAGAAACAACTGACTAATTCAAAGTTCAAATGCAAAAAAATTATGATTTCCAAATCAGGGGATCAGAAAGAACGCTCTGATCAAGGATGGATAAGTTGAGTAGGCTTAGGGGTTCAATCGATGGCAATTTGATTGGCGAGAACCAGCTCATGTTCAAAATGATGTCTGAGCCAGAAAGATAATTTGAAAGGATCAACTGATGACTGCGTGCATTCGCACTCATGTTGAATCAATAGGATCAAAATGACGGTGTCTAAGGATACTAACGAATATTGCCAGACATATGGAAAGCATCCATAATGCAAGCAGACAAGTATTGCAGAGCAATAAGCTACTGAGGAATTTTGGAGGATCGAATAGTATTTCAAAAACCATTGTGAAACACATGAACAACTGGGGATGAGCGGATACTCGATAAGGGCGAGAAATTATCCGTAGGGGTATTCAGGTGGCAAGGAACTGCAATGCAGTAGGCACAAAATAGTCTCGGAACAATAGAGAGAATTTCGGGGTATCTTGTCATAGCAAGATCAACTGGGAAACATTGTATGAATGGCGAGTATACGTGGTTATCCATAGGAGTTTATCGATGGAAGGGAATTGCAAAAGCGATGTACACAAGTTCTCGGGTTAACAGCGGAGAGTGTCTTCAGGGTCTTCACGTGCAGCAGACGATCATCAGTAATAAGGGGCTCTCCGGGTGAAAGTGATAACGAGATCCTAATGTTAGATTTAGCAAAATTCATTTAAACCGAATAGAAGAGAGGTCAAAGTCCCAGAGTATAGGTCGATGAATAAAAGATCTTAATACCACCCAATGGCGACGTGGGCCCGTAAGACACACAACCATGTTAGTAAAAGTTTTTCAATGACTAGACACGACTTCGGCCAAGGAGTTTGGAAGGGGGATTCCTACAGGCAGTTGGCTCTGATACCAACTTGTGACGCCCCCGATTCAATCGTACACTAATCATGCACGCAAATGTGTACGATCAAGATCAGGGACTCACGGGAAGATATCACAACACAACTCTACAACATAAATAAGTCATACAAGCATCATAATACAAGCCAGGGGCCTCGAGGGCTCGAATACACGTGCTCGATCATAGACGAGTCAGCGGAAGCAACAATATCTGAGTACAGACATAAGTTAAACAAGTTTGCCTTAAGAAGGCTAGCACAAAAGTAGCAACGATCGAAAAGGCAAGGCTCCTGCCTGGGACCTCCTAACTACTCCTCGAAGCCGAACTCCATGTAGAATCATCCTCGGGATTTCTAGCTCCTGGACTCCAGCATCTGGTGGCGACAACCAGGTATAGAAAGGGGAAAAGAGGGAGAAAAGAAACCGTGAGTACTCATGCAAAGTACTCGCAAGCAAGGAGCTACACTACATATGCATGGGTATATGTGTAATGGGTCATATCGGTGGACTGAACTGCAGAATGCCAGAATAAGAGGGGGATAGCTAATCCTGTCGAAGACTACGCTTCTGGCAGCCTCCATCTTGCAGCATGTAGAAGAGAGTAGATGGTAAGTTCACCAAGTAGCATCGCATAGCATAAACCTACCCGGCGATCCCCTACTCGTCGCCCTGTTAGAGAGCAATCACCGGGTTATATCTGGCACTTGGAAGGGTGTGTTTTATTAAGTATCTAGTTCTAGTTGTCATCAGGTCAAGGTACAACTCCGGGTCATCCTTTTACCGAGGGACACGGCTATTCGAATAGATAAACTTCCCTGCAGGGGTGCACCACATAACCCAACACGCTCGATCCCATTTGGCCGGACACACTTTCCTGGGTCATGCCCGGCCTCGGAAGATCAACACGTCGCAGCCCCACCTAGGCACAACAGAGAGGTCAGCACGCCGGTCTAAATCCTATGGCGCAGGGGTCTGGGCCCATCGCCCATTGCACACCTGCACGTTGCGAACGCGGCCGGAAGCAGACCTAGCCTAGCAGGCGTTCCAGTCCAATCCGGCGCACGCCACTCAGTCGCTGACGTCACGAAGGCTTCGGCTGATACCACGACGTCGAGTGCCCATAAATGTCCCCTCGTAGTTGGTTAGTGCGTATAGACCAAATGGCCAGACTCAGATCAAATACCAAGATCTCGTTAAGCGTGTTAAGTATCCGCGAATGCCGACCAGGGCCAGGCCCACCTCTCTCCTAGGTGGTCTCAACCTGCCCTGTCGCTCCGCCACAAAGTAACAATCGGGGGCCGTCAGGAACCCAGGCCCACCTCTACCGGGATGGAGCCACCTGTCCTTTCAGCCCCCTCATCAGAATCACTTGCATGTACTTCTCGAGCCGACCCGACTTTAGTCACCACATGTGTCATGTATATAAAGTATATAGTATATACCCGTGATCACCTCCCGCAGTGATCACGGCCCAGTAGTATAGCATGGCAGACGGACAAGAATGTAGGGCCACTGATGGAAAAACTAGCATCCTATTCTAAGCAGTAGGATAGCAGGTAAGGGTAACAACTGTAGCAACAATGAGAGGCTATGCAACAGAATAGGATTAACCGAAATCAGTAACATGCTACACTACTCTAATGCAAGCAGTATAGAGAAGAATAGGCGATATCTGGTGATCAAGGGGGGGGGCTTGCCTGGAAGCTCAGCCGAGAAGGAGGGGTCGTCAACACCGTAGTCGTACTGGGTAGTAGCGGCGTCGGTCTCGGGGTCTACCGGAGAAGAAGAGGGGGAAGAAACAGTAAATACGGAGCAAATAAAGCATCACAAAACATAACGAGGCAATACGCGGTGCTAGGTATGCCCTAACGTGGTACTAGGCGATGCCGGCGAAGGGGGGAAACATCCGGGAAAGTATTCCCGGTGTTTCACGTTTTTGGACAAATGAACCAGAGGGGGAAAGTTGCGAGTGTGCTATGCTAGGGATGTGTGGCAGACAAACGGGTTGCGTATCCGGATTCGTCTCGTCGTTCTGAGCAACTTTCATGTAGAAAGTATTTTCATCTGAGCTACGGATTATTTTATATTAATTTGTAAAGTTTTAAAACATTTTCTAATTTGTTTTAATTTGAAAATTGAACGTCAATTGCTATGGTACACAGAATTGTACCCAACAGAATGTATGTGTGGCTGGCAGGTGGGGTCAAGGGGGGTCCAGTCAGCATTTGACCAGTCAACTGTTGACTGGTCAACAGGGTCAAACAGGACCCACCTGTCATGGACTGGGTCAACCCAGTCAACAGTTTGACTGGTCAAACTGGACAGGGGGCCCACATGTCATTGACTGACAACTAATTAACCTAGTTAACTAGTTTAATGTACAGATTAATTAGGTTTAGTTAATTAGGTTAATTAGAGATAATTAATTTGGTTAATTAATTAATTAATAATTTTATTATTATTATTTAAAAAATTTATTAAACGTTCTGGGGCGCGGGACCCCTTTGTCATAGGCCCTTGGGGGCCTAGCGGGCGAAACGGGCAGCGGGCACCCGGGCGTTCGCACCCGAAGGGCAGACCAGGGGCGCCGCGGGGTGCTGGAACTGGCCGCCGGCATGGCGGTGGCCTGCGGGGCCAGAGGCGGAGGCGGGGCACGGGACGACGGCGCCAACACCAGGGACAGCTACGAGCGCGACGTGGTAGGGGGAAGGCAGCGGTGGGCGACGAAGTGTGGGTGTGCGTGCGCACGGCGGTTGCGGTGGCGCAGCGACAGCGAGGGCTCGCGCCGGGGAAGGTGGGGAGGCTCGGCGTCCACAGGAGCACGGGAGGCAGGCCATGCGGGCTCGGTAGCGGCCGGAGGCGGAGCAGAGCAGGGGAAAACAGGGGCAAGGATCGCGGCGTGTGGGGTGAGCGAGGGGGACGGGTACAGGGGCGACCGTGGGCGCGTTCAGGGCCGCCGGGGAGCGCGCGGTGGTGCGAGGGAGTGCATGCAGCGGTGGGGGTTACGAGCTCTAGCGAGCTCGGGCGACAGGGGGGAGAGGAGGGAGGCCGGGCCTCACTTGCGGTGTAGGGGAACGACAGTGTGCTCGAGGAGGAGGACGAGGTAGACGACGACGGTGACGATGGGCGGCTCCGGCGAGGGAGAGGACGGGGCGGACGACGGCGAGCTCCACGCGGCGGTGGCGTCAGGGTCGAGCCCGAGTTCCAGATCGGGGGCGGAGGGGATGGGGCGGTGCGGACGGGCGTCGGTGCCGGCTCGGGGCTGCCGAGGTGTAGAGGGGGCAACGGGGAGGGCGTCGCTGGTGTCGGGGCCAACCGCCCCGATCCAGATCCAATCGGGGGGCAGAGAGGAGAGGTAGGGGTCGAGGGGATCGTGCGGGGGGGGGGGGGGGAGTGGGTGGACCGATCTAGGTCACCGGGGGAGTCGGGTGGGTTGTAGGCGCGGTTGGGTCGGGGGAGGGAGTTGGGTCGGCCTGGCTGGGTCATAGCCCAGTTGGGCAGAGCGGGAGTTCTTTCTATTTTTTTGTTTTTGTTTTTTTATTTATTTATTTCTTTTCTGTTTTATTTATTTTAGTTAGCAAAACTATTTTAGAAAAATACAACCCCTACTCCTAAATTAGCATAATAACATAGGCCACCTACTCCAAAAAGTTTGGTGATTATATAAGCTAGATTAACATTTGTTTAGTATTTAAAAGCATTTAAATAATTGTTTTGCTGCTGTTTTTACTTACTATGCAGTTAAATACTTTACAAAAGTGTGGTTTCTTCACCAATATTTAATATGGACTATTTGGCTCACTCCGAACAGTTTTAATATTTGTAAACTTTTATTATTTGCTTTTATTTAAATTTTGAATTTGTTTCGGTTCTGAACTATCGAGAGTTTATCAACAGTAAACGGGGTGACGTGGCATCGTTAACGTGGGATTACTGTAGCTTAATTATCCGGGCGTCACAGCAAGTTTCATATAGAGCATGCTCAAAACGGAGCAACGGCGCAACACATACACTCCAAACAAAATATAGCAACAATCTGTCCAAAACAGCAACTAGGAAATTTGCACGCATCAAAACAACATGCTACAACACCTCAACATGAAAAAAATGACATGGACGTGATGTGCAGGTAAAGCATTGCAAAACATGAACAATGAGCTATTCCCAGAAATCATTAGAACATGCTCAAAAGGACATGGCAATATTGCAAATAATAACAGTTTCACAGGCTTAGCAGAAATTACTGGACATGACAGAAATAACATCAGGTTACAATTTTCAGAGCTATCAAACAACATGCTACAGGAACATATCATAGAAAACAAAGTCATGGCATGAATATACTAATTGCATATAACAAAAGTCCCTTACTGACCACGAGCCAAAAAGGCACAGAAGATATGATGGCACTCATGTAAACATAGCAAGTTTCATAAACAGATTCAGACTTGGCAGAAAAACTGAGCATGGCATAAACAGAATTATGAAGGCATCTTTGCGAGCTCAAATCACTCATCACAAAGCATTTCATGGCATGTGAAGGCATCCAATAGTAAGATGGCATAATTATGAAGCTAAGAATGGCAAGAGCAAGTTCATAGAGTGCATGGATCACTAGCAAAACACATGTCAAAACTGAACTTCATGTTAATAGACTGACATCAACATTATTGAGCAATTTGAGAGCAAGTTTGCAACAAACTACAACAGGCTATAGATGCAAACAAGGGCGTGGATGGATAGACCATAACATGTAAAACAAAACATCCTTAGAGAACATCTCCAGATTATGCATGGAACTCATGGTGACAGCAGGTTTACATGGCATCACAATGTTACAGCTACAGAATCGGCAGAAATGACTAAGTCACAGAAATCAGCAACATCACGGAGGCTACTTGGCATGCTTGTTCTAGTCACCAAATGGATCACAAAAATGTAAGCCAATCACCCCTGTAAAGATGGCATGATGTAGTTCAAAACACATGTAGAGTTTATACTCATAGGGTGCACACATAAAATGCAATGAAAAAGACAAAACACCAAGTTCTGATAGCACACAACAGTTAACATCATAAAGCACTCTTGCAACAATGATTAGGGCATCAAGATGGACCCAAACAAGCATGGCACAATGGAACAAAATGGATCTCATCTCATGATGAACATTTTGATATATCACACGCACAAAACGGAGCAGCACACATGAAGTTATAGCACGATCAACAGGGCACCGGAATGATAGAATTCCGGGGACTTGGTCAAAATATACCCTCGGCGAGAAGTTGGACGGGGAGGACCCTGGACGGAGCGGGGCGGAACGGGCTGTGCGCGTTGGTTCTGATAGGACGGTGTCCAGGGACGGGGCCATCCCGACGGCGAGGCCGTGGCCGCGGCGGTGGCCGGCGGCGAGGGCGACACAGGCGATGCGCGGAGGAGGTCGGAGCAGGTGGATCCGGCGAACTCCGACCGGATCCAGTCGGAGGAGAGGCGGAGGGCGAGGTCCGGCGGGGCTGGAACCGGCGGGGCGGCGCGGAGGAGGGCCGGCGCGGGGGAGCTCCTGCTCCGACGAGGTCTGGCGACGACGGGGCTGATGGAGGGGAGGCGGAGCTCGCTGGCTATCGGTGGGGACGAGGCGACGGCGGTCGGCGCACGGAGGAGGCCGGCGGCGGGGTCCGGTGGGTTGCCGGTGACGACGGCGGGGCGGTGGCGCTCGGGCGCCGAGCTGGAGGTGCGGGGCGAGGCGGGGAGCGGGCAGCGGCGCGGGGTCGGGCCGACCCGGGCCCCGATGAGCTTGGCGGGCCCTGCGCGGGCCTGGACGGGCCAGCGGCGGCGGGGAGTGGGCAGGGGCTCACTGGGGACGCGTGGCAGCTCCCCAGTGGCTACGGGCGGCGGGGAGGGCGATGTGGCGGCGTGGGATAGGCCGAAGGGCGTGGCGGTGGCGGCGACAAGTGGCGGAGGCGGGCAGGGATCGGCGCGGAAAACGATGGGGAAGGTGGCTGGCGGCTGCGGGGATCCCGGGGAGGAGGCTAGAGGTGGTGGAGAGGGGTTAGGGTTCCAAAAATGGCATGGGAGGGTGTTTAAATATGCAGGGAGTTAGGGCTTGAGGGTGTGGGGGTGTTTTGGAGCCCTTCGACCTTGATCGGACGGTTCCGGACGCGAGGGGAGGTAGGCTGGGCCTAGGCGGGGTTAGTGGGCTGTGCTTAGAAGGCCTTGGGCTGAGAAGAGAGAGAAGAGGTGCGGCCCGGCGGCAATTTCGGAGGCCGAAACGTCCGACGAATAAACCGGCAACGATGCCGCTATAAGTTTAACGGTTGGGCTAGGTAGGCTGTGTGAAGAGGTGTTGGGCTGCAAAGAGAAGGGGCTTCGGGCTACGCGGTTAACCGTTGGGGCATCAAACGACCTCCAAATGGAACGAAATTTGACGGGCGGTCTACCGGTGATATACCAAGGCCACATGGCAAATCTCGACCCATTCTGAGAACGTTTTTCTCCCGCTCATGAAACAAGGTCTGAGAGGGGCGCCGGGTGCGGCGAGTGTGTCTGGACTCCGAACGGACAACGGAGAGAACCGGGGGAACCCGAACGGATGCAAGTTTTTGAAAAACATGCAGATGAAATGCAGATGATGACATGGCAAAATGCAACACGCAAGCAAATGACAAGGCAACAACGGCGAATAACTGGAAGACACCTGGCACATCGGATCCGGGGCGTTACACAAGTGCTCGGGGGCGTCGCCGCCCACAGCACGAGCTTGCGCGAGGAGTCCGTGGCGCAGACTCCAGGAGCGGCGACGCGCGCCACTTCGGCACAGTGACCATGGCCACAGCGCGCACGCCGACGCTCGTGGCATCTCCCTCCTGAGCCCCCGCCTTGGGTGTACAAGGGTAATGGATACCCGGGAGGAGGCCGCTCGCACCAAGGCCTCGTCACCACCTGCATCGCCGCCGCGCCGCGGCGGTGGACCTGCCTCTTCTTCGGCGGGAGCGCCACCGGCCCGTCGAGGGGAGTCTTTCCTTTCTCCGCGGCAGAAAACCTCCGGATGGGCGCCATTGGTGTCACAGCTGGCAATGGAGCAAGGAAGAAGAAGCTAGCAGAATGGGAAGAGATGGGCGATGGGGGCTCCGCCCCCCTCCCCATTTATAGCAGGAGAAGGCCAACCAGCGCCCCCCATGATCACAGGTAATCATGGTTTTTCCTTGCATGTCGCATGGACTTGTCAAGTCGGGTACTTGCCGAGGCAGCGTGGGGAAGCAGAGACGCCCATGTCCAATCAACCACCACGCGTCGACCAAGGCCGCAGGCTATTGGGGCCCGCGGCGCTCTGCACTTGACCTTTGGCTTCGCCTCGAAGCCAAGCCCGAGCGCGCCTTGGGCCCAGGGGCTACTGTCGGCGTTCTGGTAATGGGGGTCCCCAGACTTGCCTGCCTACGGCCCATGGCGTGGCTCTGCGAGCGGGCCCGTACGGCCCATCTTCACCAACAAGCACTCAAGACCCTCGCGAGGGGCCAAGCCTCGCGAGGCGAACGACACAAGACCTCCTTGGGAGCGGCCTCACCAGGTTGTCTCGCGAGGGGCGGAGAGATCAAGGCAAGGCAAACTTCGCGAGGCTTTCGTGACTTGAGCCATGACGACCAAGACCAGGCGGGCGCCAGCGCGCTTAGTGTCCTTGTTTCCTCTTTGGTGCTAAGGAAGCAAGCGCAGGCGAGGAGTACCGAGGTGTCAAGCAATGGTTTCCATATTGGTGCAACGAGACCAAGACCAGCAGGACGGCAAGACGGAGGTCACCGTGGAGCCCAAGGCAGCGTCACCACCAGAGCCTTTTGCAGGCGAAGACTGCTTTTGTCAGGATAAGCTGTACTAGCTGTCCCCTTTCAAATTGGCCGTTGTTGGCTCCCTTCCCGCTCAATATTTGGGGAGAGGACCAGGGCCTCTATAATTAGGACTAGCCACCACAGTAGGAGGCAACTCGAACTGAGCCTCAGGCATCTCATCTTGAGTAATCCTGACCCACACAAGTCCACTGAGCATAAGAACACCTCGCCTCAGGAGGCTGTTCTTCCCCTTGTACTGTTCATCCTCAGCCCGAGAGGCAATCCACCACCACCACACTGGAGTAGGGTATTACACCACAACGGCGGCCCCAACCAGTATAAATCGTGGATCGGTAGGGGAAGATCTTCGTGCGCACCCCAGTGTAACAACCTTGAGGTTTTTGCCGGAACCCGTGATCCGATAATCGTCTTCGGGGGGCTGTGCGAGCAGCACGCTACCAGCAAGCCTTGCGACGCTACCATAGCCGCAAGGTTCATGCCCGAAGCTTTGAGGAAGGCAACCTTGTTCTTCGGCACATTCAGTCGGCCAAGAATTCCAACAAGTTGACGCCAAAGTGGGAAGGCCCTTATCGGGTAACACGAGTCACCAGGCCCGGCGCAGTCCGCCTGGAGACCGAAGATGGTATTCCAGTGAGCAACTCCTGGAACATCGAACATCTTCACAAGTTTTACCCATAAGGCGCGGTTCCCGGGCTCCCTGGCAAACCACCTTTTGTACAAGCCTTGCCGGCAAGGCATGTAACCCTTTGTACAAAGCCAGGCGCAGACCCTGAGCATAAATAAATGAAGCGCTGGCGCCCTAAGTTTTAGCATGCATGCTAGGTTGAGTCACTCTCCATGTTAGGGTTGATAGTACTTGGCAGCGACTAACCCTTAGCATAGAGGTCGAGTATACATCTCTTTATTCCTTTCCATCCCTTTTTGGTTCGCAGGATGCGAAGAAAAGAGAACAGGCCGACGCCCGGACCCCGGCAAGCTAAGGTTACCGGGGGCTGCAGGTCTGAGAATCCGGTCACGGCAAGCCAAGGTTGCCGGGGGCTGTGGCATCAGATAAGTTTTTCTCCCCCACTCTATGCCTCCGTATGAAACTTGAACCTGCGAGACTTTGCTCGCTCTCATACCATCTTGCTCCCTCTGTCCCGTGTCCAAAAACTTTACTTTGGGCCGGACCTTGGTTGTAGCGCGATGGGAAAGAGACGAGCAAAGAGCCCAATCCTACTTGGCCCCTACCTCCGCCAAGGGCGTGAGTGTAGCCGAGCTGCAGGGCAGGAAGACGGCAAGGCCTGTTGCCGAGGGACAGTGTTTATCTTAAGATAACGAGGACTTGCTCCTTAGTGTGGCACTCGCCCACGCACAAACAAAACCCGGCAAACACCCTTATCTTCATTAATACGTTGCTAACAAGTACAATTCGTACAGAATGCATACATGAGCAAGGGGATTACTAGGTCTAAATTCTACTAAGGCCCGTAGGCTTACAAACTGAAAAAAGATAAGTGCCCCGTGATCCCCGTTCTTGCCCTTTTCCTCCCAGGTGCGGCAGGTGAAGGCAAAAAAGGGGCAATGGGGAACGCGCCGATGGAGAGATTGACGAGGAAGGCCCTCGGCAGGGCGCATGGACAAGGGAGGAGCGATGCGGTCAGTCGGAGTCGGAGTCGGAGTCCCTCCGCTCGACGCCCTTGTCGTCGTTGTCGCTGTCCTCCTCGTCACCCCTGCATGAGGAAGAGTTTTCGTCTTCGGAGGAGCTCTCCACGCAGCACTTTAGGCCAGTTCCAAGATCTCCAAAGACCTTGACGGAGAGCAGGCCGTTCTCCATTAATTTGAAATAGAGAACGAGCCCTGCCATCAGGCTGTGGATGCGAGCGAAGGTCTTCCATCCGCGATGAAGATACATGACGTGAGGGCGGGAAAGTCAACATCAACCTACGTGTCGCCATTCCCGCAGCCCCTCATGTGCAACCTCAGAGACTGTGGCGGGTCGAGCTCCATCTCCCGAGCGAATGGAGTAGGGAGACGAAGACGACGGCGCGCTGGCCGGTGCAGCCTAATGAAGAACTCACGGGGCTGGTCCCCGACGTGGCCCTCCATTGGGGGAGGGACCGCCGGTGGAGGCGAGGCTGATGCGCCGCCCCGTCCTCCTCTTCCCCGAGCGCCACGGCGACCTCGGCCTCGCCCCCTCCCCCTTCCCCTCGTGGCCGGCTCCGCCGCCACGAGCACATGGGAAGGAGGGGCGCGCTGTCGAGCGGAGACCATCGATACCACCATCGAAGCACCGGCGCGCCCTCTCGCCATGACAGAATGGGGGTGCCATTCCCCCCTCCCCTTCTTATAAAGGGGCGGGGTTGGGGCTCAGCCGCCCCGCTCAACCAATCCAGCCACCAAGGGCGCAGGGAATCGAGACCGACCCGCTGCTCCAATCAGCGGCGGCCCGGTTTTCCGCCTCCTCATTCAAGGCCCACACCCGCTGCCTGGCATCTTCAAGGCATGGAAGACACGTGGCGAGCAAACAAAAATCGAGGGGACAAGTGAGGCGACCGTTTTCCACCCCGTGATCACGGGGCACGGGCGCCTCGAAGGCCACGACCCGAGTCCACTCAGTAAATGAGCCGCACCCCTACGTCTCCCTCTTTTTATGGGGAAGGCGCGAGCCGCCTCTTTACCACGATGTGACGCATGAGGGCAGCGGCCGCCCCACGCATGCCCCCCATGTCACACACAACCCTCCATGACGCGCATTCAATGCGGGTCGTGGAGAAGCGCAAGCGAGTGAAGGAATTACCGCGGTAAAATTCCGCCCCACCTGCCCACGCACCGTTCTGGCCTGGCCCAACAACACGTTGCGCTTATGTGTGGCCCTGGCCCGGGGGCTTCTGTCAGTGTACAAAAGTAGGGCCCCTTTTTGTACCCCTCTACTTGTGCACGGGCAGTCAGAGCCGCGCCCGCGACCACACTAAGTAGGGCAAAGGAAGGCACAAGACGGCCAAAGCAACGCCTGGACAGAGACACAAAAAGCAAGAGGGCGAGGCGGACTCCCCCGGCAAGATCCTTGCCGGGGCGGCCTCCGCGGCCCCTGCAAGAGCCTTGCCAGGGCAACTTGCCCAACGCCAACAGAGCGAGCCACCCTCGAGCCCAAGGGTTCCAGACACCGACAACCACATTTGGAACCCAGGCTCGGGAGGCACCTCCGTGGTGGCATGCAAATCTTTGTCAAGATCATAAACACACAAGATCACATGAGGACCAGAAGACGATGATCCTCGGCGAGATCCTAGCCGAGGAAATCCACAAGAACCCCGGCAAGATTCTTGCCGGGGATGACCGTGATGCCACGGCAAGACCCTTGCCGGGGCCCCGGCAAGGCCCTTGCCGGAGACACCTACGGGGCCGCAGCCAGGCTCGCGTCTGCCAAGACTCCATCGCCGTTCCCATACAGCTGCCAGCCCAACCAGCTGGTCAGGCACCTGCATGGCAACGTGCGGCTTGCAGGCCAGCTCAGCAAGCATCTGCGTGGTGGCATGCAGATCTTCGTGAAGACCCTACCACCACGCCATCTCAGCAGCCTGCCAACCTACATGGCGTTGCATGCCTCGTTGGCCTGGACGCGTGTCGGAGCAAGATGAAGCGGCGACGGACGGGATGGGCCTCGTTGTTGTCCCCAATAAAGTAACGGGTCACCTAAGGAGCGCATTTAATGCACCTTGTCCCGTAATGACAGGCGATAAGCTTGTGTACTGTACACCTTTCCACCTCCTGTGTGCCACTGTGGCAACCCCTTTTGTCTATAAAAGGAGGCCCGAGGCATCCAGGAGAGGGATTCAGATCTTTTGGACTAGACACGCATCGTAGCTAGTTCAAGAACTCAAGAACACTCAAATACACACCAAAGCAGGACCAGGGTTTTACGCATCCTCGTGGCCCGAACCTGGGTAAACGATCTTTGTGCTCGCTCCTAGACCTGCTCTTTGCACGACCCCGCGCCGCCAACCGTAGAAGGGATCCCAGTGATCCCATAGGTGTCGTTTCCACTGACACATTATATCTGGATCTTGTTTGATGCGAGACGGTTATTCATTTAAATCAGAGAATAATGGTTGTTCTATTTATATGAGTAATATCTTTTATGGTCATGCACCCTTGATGAGTGGTCTATTTTTGTTGAATCTCGATAGTAGTGATACACATATTCATAGTATTGAAGCCAAAAGATATAAGTTTAATAATGATAGTGCAACTTATTTGTGGCACTTCCGTTTAGGTCATATTGGTGTAAAGCGCATGATGAAACTCCATGCTGATGGGCTTTTGGAATCACTTGATTATGAATCGCTTGATGCTTGCGAACCATGCCTCATGGGCAAGATGACTAAGACTCCGTTCTTCAGAACAATGGAGCAAGCAACAGACTTGTTGGAAATAATACATACTGATGTATGCGGTCCGATGAGTGTTGAGGCTCGCGGCGGGTATCGTTATTTTCTGACCTTCATAGATGATTTAAGCAGATATGGTTATATCTACTTGATGGAACATAAGTCTGAAACATTTAAAAAGTTCAAAGAATTTCAGAGTGAAGTGGAATATCATCATAACAAGAAAATAAAGTTTCTACGATCTAATCGTGGAGGTGAATATTTGAGTTACGAGTTTGGTCTTCATTTGAAAGAATGTGGAATAGTTTCGCAACTCACGCCACCCGGAACACCACAGCGTAATGGTGTGTCCGAACGTCGTAACCGCACTTTATTAGATATGGTGCGATCTATGATGTCTCTTACTGATTTACCGCTATAGTTTTGGGGTTATGCTTTAGATATGGCTGCATTCACGTTAAATAGGGCACCATCTAAATCCGTTGAGACGACACCATATGAACTGTGGTTTGGCAAGAAACTCAAGTTGTCGTTTCTTAAAGTTTGGGGCTGCGATGCTTATGTGAAAAAGCTTCAAACCTGATAAGCTCGAACCCAAATCGGAGAAATGTTTCTTCATAGTATACCCAAAGGAGACTATTGGATACACCTTCTATCATAGATCCGAAGGCAAGATATTCGTTGCTAAGAATGGATCCTTTCTAGAGAAGGAGTTTCACTCAAAAGAAGTGAGTGGGAGGAAAGTAGAACTTGATGAGGTAATTGTACCTGCTCCCTTATTGGAAAGTAGTTCATCACAGAAATCAGTTCTAGTGATTCCTACACCAATTAGTGAGGAAGCTAATGATGATGATCATGAAACTTCTGATCAAGTTACTACCGAACCTCGTAGGTCAACCAGAGTAAGATCTGCACCAGAGTGGTACGGTAATCCTATTCTAGAGGTCATGTTACTTGACCATGATGAACCTACGAACTATGAGGAAGCGATGGTGAGCCCAGATTCCGCCAAATGGCTTGAGGCCATGAAATCTGAGATGGGATCCATGTATGAGAACAAAGTATGGACTTTGGTTGACTTGCCCGATGATCGGCAAGCCATAGAGAATAAATGGATCTTCAAGAAGAAGACTGACGCTGATGGTAATGTTACTGTCTACAAAGCTCGACTTGTTGCGAAATGTTTTCGACAAGTTCAAGGAGTTGACTATGATGAGACCTTCTCACCCGTAGTGATGCTTAAGTATGTCCGAATCATGTTAGCAATTGCCGCATTTTATGATTATGAAATTTGGCAAATGGATGTCAAAGCTGCGTTCCTTAATGGATATCTTAAAGAAGAGTTGTATATGATGCAACCAAAAGGTTTTGTCGATCCAAAAGGTGCTAACAAAGTGTGCAAGCTCCAGTGATCCATTTATGGATTAGTGCAAGCATCTCGGAGTTGGGATATATGCTTTGATAGTGTGATCAAAGCATATGGTTTTATATAGACTTTTGGAGAAGCCTGTATTTACAAGAAAGTGAGTGGGAGCTCTGTAGCATTTCTGTTATTATATGTGGATCACATATTGTTGATCAGAAATGATACTGAATTTCTAGATAGCATAAAAGGATACTTGAATAAGAATTTTTCAATGAAAGACCTCTGTGAAGCTGCTTATATATTGGGCATCAAGATCTATAGAGATAGATCAAGACGCTTAATTGGACTTTCACAAAGCACATACCTTGATAAAGTTTTGAAGAAGTTCAAAATGGATCAAGCAAAGAAAGGGTTCTTGCCTGTGTTACAAGGTGTGAAGTTGAGTCAGGCTCAATGCCCGACCACTGCAGAAGATAGAGAGAAAATGAAAGTCATTCCCTATGCTTCAGCCGTAGGTTCTATCATGTATGCAATGCTGTGTACCAGACCTGATGTGTGCCTTGCTATTAGTTTAGCAGGGAGGTACCAAAGTAATCCAGGAGTGGATCACTGGACAGCGGTCAAGAACATCCTGAAATACCTGAAAAGGGCTAAGGATATGTTTCTTGTTTATGGAGGTGACAAAGAGCTCGTCGTAAATGGTTACGTCGATGCAAGCTTTGACACTGATTCAGATGACTCTAAGTCACAAACCGGATACATATTTATATTGAATGGTGGAGCTGTCAGTTGGTGCAGTTCTAAACAGAGCGTCGTGGCGGGATGTACGTGTCAAGCAGAGTACATAGCTGCTTCGAAAGCAGCAAATGAAGGAGTCTGGATGAAGGAGTTCATATCCGATCTAGGTGTCATACCTAGTGCATCGGGTCCAATGAATATATTTTGTGACAATACTGGTTGCCTTGGCAAAGGAATCCAGATTTCACAAGAGAACCAAGCACATCAAGAGACGCTTCAATCCGCAATCAAGTCAAGGAGGGAGACATAGAGATTTGCAAGATACATACGGATCTGAATGTTGCAGACCCATTGACTAAGCCTCTCTCACGAGCAAAACATGATCAACACCAAGACTCCATGGGTGTTAGAATCATTACTATGTAATCTAGATTATTGACTCTAGTGCAAGTGGAAGACTGAAGGAAATATGCCCTAGAGGCAATAATAAAGTTGTTATTTATATTTCCTTATATCATGATAAATGTTTATTATTCATGCTAGAATTGTATTAATCGGAAACTTAGTACATGTGTGAATACATAGACAAACAGAGTGTCCCTAGTATGCCTCTACTTGACTAGCTCGTTAATCAAAGATGGTTAAGTTTCCTAGCCATAGACATGTGTTGTCATTTGATGAACGGGATCACGTCATTAGAGAATGATGTGATGAACAATACCCATCCGTTAGCTTAGCACTATATCGTTTAGTTTATTGTTGTTGCTTTCATCATGACTTATACATGTTCCTCTGACTATGATATTATGCAACTCCCGAATACCGGAGGAACACCTTGTGTGCTATCAAACATCACAACGTAACTGGGTGATTATAAAGATGCTCTACAGGTGTCTCCAAAGGTGTTTGTTGGGTTGGCATAGATCGGGATTAGGATTTGTCACTCTGTGTAACGGAGAGGTATCTCTGGGCCCTCTCGGTAATGCACATCACTATAAGCCTTGCAAGCAATGTGACTAATGAGTTAGTTACAGGATGATGCATTACGGAACAAGTGAAGAGACTTGCCGGTAACGAGATTGAACTAGGTATGATGATACTGACGATCAAATCTCGGGCAAGTAACATACCGATGACAAAGGGAACAACGTATGTTGTTATGCGGTTTGACCGATAAAGATCTTCGTAGAATATGGAGGAGCCAATATGAGCATCCAGGTTCCGCTATTGGTTATTGACCGAAGATGAGTCTCGGTCATCTCTACATAGTTCTCGAACCCGTAGGGTCCGCACGCTTAACGTTCGATGACGATTTGTATTATGGGTTATGTGATTTGATGTACCGAAGTTTGTTCAGAGTCCCGGATGAGATCACGAACATGAAGAGGAGTCTCAAAATGGTCGAGACATAAAGATTCATATATTGGAAGGTTACACTCGGACACCGGAATGGTTCATGTCGTTTCGGATGAGTTTCGGAGTAGTGGGGGTTACCGGAACCCCCCCCCCCCCAGGAAGTTATTGGGCCTCATGGGCCTAGTGGTGGAAGAGAGGAGGCAGGCCAGGGAGTGGCGCACCCCCTAGCCTAAACCGAATTGGACTAGGGTTGGGGGGCCGGCCCCCCTTTCCTTCTCTTCTCCTCCTCGTTCCCCCTTCTCCTTGTGGGAATAGGAAAGGGGGGGGCTGAATCCTACTTGGAGTAGGACTCCCCCCCTTGGGTGCGCCACACCTTGGCCGGCCTCCTCCTTCCTCCCCCCTTTACATACGTGGGAGGGGGCACCCCAAAGACACACAAGTTGATCTTTTAGCCGTGTGCGGTGCCCCCCTCCACTGTTACACACCTCGGTCATATCGTCGTAGTGCTTAGGTGAAGCCCTGCGCCGGTAACTTCATCATCACCGTCACCATGCCGTCGTGCTAATGGAACTCTCCCTCGGACTCAACTGGATCAAGAGTTCGAGGGACGTCACCGAGCTGACCGTGTGCTGATCGCGGAGGTGCCGTGCGTTCGGTACTTGGATCGGTTGGATCGCGAAGACGTTCGACTACATCAACCGCGTTACTAAACGCTTCCGCTTTTGGTCTACAAGGGTACGTGGACACACTCTCCCTGCTTGTTGCTATGTGTCTCCTAGATAGATCTTGCATGTCCGTAGGCAATTTTTTTGAAATACTACGTTCCCCAATAGATCCCTCGCTAAAAATTTCAAGAAATGTGTTCCCCCTAACTGTGCACCGTTGTGAAGGTTCGTTGTTTCGAAACACCACATGATGATCGGGTGTGATAGATTCTAACGTTCGCATACAACGGGTGTAAGCCAGATTTACACATGCGAAACACTTAGGTTGACTTGACGAGCCTAGCATGTACAGACATGGCCACGGAACACAAGAGACCGAAAGTTCGAACATGAGTCGTATAGTAGATGCGATCAACATGGAGATGTTCATATGATTAGTCTGTCTCACGTGATGATCGGATACGGCCTAGTCGATTCGGATCATGTATCACTTAGATGACTAGAGGGATGTCTATCTGAGTGGGAGTTCATTAAATAATTTGATTAGATGAACTTAATTATCATTAACATAGTCCAAATTGTCTTTGAAAATTATGTTGTGGATTAATAGCTCGCGCTTTAGCTCCTTGTTTTAATACGTTCCTAGAGAAAGACTAAGTTGAAAGATATGGTAAGCAATTGTGCGGACTAGGGCCGTAGTCTGAGGATTGTCCTCACTGCTACACAGAAGGCTTCTGTCCTTGATGCACCGCTTGGTGTGCCAACCCCTCTAGCGTCGTCTGTGGATGTTGTGAACATCTGGCACACATATTTTGATGACTACCTGATAGTTTAGTGTGGCATGCTTTACGGCTTAGAGTCGGGGCTCCAAAAGCGTTTTGAACGCCATGGAACATATGAGATGTTCCAAGAGCTGAAATTGGTATTTCAGGCTCATGCCCGTGTTGAGAGTTTTGAGACCTCTGACAAGATCTTTGCCTACAAGATGGGGAGAATAGCTCAGCCAGTGAGCATGTGCTCAGAATGTCTGGGAACTTCAATCGCTTGAATCAAGTGGGAGTTAATCTTCCAGATAAGAGAGTGATTGACAAAGTTCTCCAGTCACTATCACCAAGCTACTAGAGTTTTGTGATGAACTATAACATGCAAGGGAAGATGATCCCAGAGTTGTTCCTCATGCTTAAAGGCCGTAAAGGTAGAAATCAAGAAGGAGCATCAAGTGTTGATGGTTAACAAGACCACTGGTTTCAAAGAAGGGCAAGGGCAAGAAGGGAAACTTCATGAATGACAAGCTAGTTGCCGCTCCAGTGAAGAAACCCAAGAACCCAAACCCGAGACGAAGTGCTTCTATTAGGGGAATGGTCACTGGTAGCGGAACTGCCTCAACAACTTGGTAGATAAGAAGGCTGGCAACTTCAACAAAAGTATATTTGATATATGTGTTATTGATGTGTACCTTACTAGTACTCCTAGTAGCACATGGGTATTAGATACCGGTTCAGTTGCTAACATTGGTAACTCGAAACAAAAGTTACGGAATAAACGGAGACTAGCTAAGGGCAAGGTGACGATGTGTGTTGGAAATGTTTCCAAGGATGATATGATCACCATCGCATGCTCCCTCTACCTTCGGGATTAGTGTTGAACCCAGATAAATGTTGTTTGCATTGGTGTCTGCGTTGAGCATGAACATGATTAGATCATGTTTATTGCAATACGGTTATTCATTTAAGTCAGAGAATAATGGTTATTCTGTTTGCAGGAATAACACCTTCTGTGGTCATGCACCCAATGTGAATGGTTTATTGAATCTCGGTCGTAGTGATACACATGTTCATAACGTTGATGCCAAAAGATGTAGAGTTGATAATGATAGTACCACTTTCTTGTGGCACTGCCTCTTAGGTCATATTGGTGTAAAGCGCATGAAGAACCTCCATGCTAATGGACTTTTGGAGTCACTTGATTTTGTATCGCCTGACACATGCGAACCATGCCTCATAGGCAAGATGACTAAAACCCTGTTTTCTGGAACAATGGAACGGGCAAGTGACTTGTTGGAAATCACACATGCTGATGT
Organism: Aegilops tauschii subsp. strangulata; assembly: GCF_002575655.3. Taxonomy (NCBI): domain Eukaryota; kingdom Viridiplantae; phylum Streptophyta; class Magnoliopsida; order Poales; family Poaceae; genus Aegilops; species Aegilops tauschii. The sequence continues at coordinate 382,107,558 of NC_053037.3, read as the reverse complement.
GTGCGGTCCGTTGAGTGTTGACGCACGCGGTGGATATCGTTATTTTCTCACCTTCGCCGATGAATTGAGTAGATATGGGTATATTTACTTAATGAAGCATAATTCATAAATGTTTGAAAAGTTCAAGCAATTTAAGAGTGAAGATGAGAATCATCATAACAAGATCAAGTTCCTACGATCTAATCAAGGGGAGAGTATCTGAGTTATGAGTTTGGAAATCACTAAAGATAAGGTGGAATCGTTTCACAATTTACGCCACCTGGAACACCATAGGGTAATGGTGTGTCCGAATGTCATAATCGCACCCTATTGGATATGGTGTGATCTATGATGTCTCTTACCGATCAACCGCTATCATTTTGGGGTTATGCATTAGAGACAATTACATTCACTTTAAATAGGGCACCATCTAAGTCCATGGAGATGACACGGTATGAACTATGGTTTGGCAAGAAACCTAAGTTGTTGTTTCTTAAGGTTTGGGGCTACGATGCTTATGTCGATAGGCTTTGGCCAGAAAAGCTCGGACCCAAAGCAGAAAATTGTGTCTTCATAGAATACCCAAACAAGACGATTGGGTATACCAGATCTAATGGCAAAGTGTTTGTCGCTAAGAACAGGTCCTTTCTCGAGAAAGAGTTTCTCTCGAAAGAATTGAGTGGGAGGAAGATAGAACTTGATGAGGTTGTTGAACCTTTACTTCAACCAGAGAGTAGCGCAGCACAAAAATATGTTTTTGTGGCACCTACCTCAGTTGAAGAGAAAGCTAATGATGATGATCATGGAGCTTCAGATCAAGTTGCTATCGAACCTCGTAGGTCGACAAGGGTGTGTACAACTTCTGAGTGGTAACCCTGTCTTAAAGGTCATGTTGTTGGACAACGATGAACCTATGAGCTATGGAGAAGCGATGGTGGGCCCGGATTCCAACAAATGGCTGGAAGACATGAAATCTGAGATAGGATCTGTGTATGCGAACAAAGTATGGACTTTGGTGGACTTGCCCGATGATCGGCAAGCCATTGAGAATAAATGCATTTGTAATAAGAAGACAGACGCTGATGGTAATGTCACCATTTATGAAGCTCAACTTGTCTCAAAGAAGTTTCCAACAAGTTCAAGGAATTGACTGTGATGAGACTCTCTCAATCATAGCGATGCTAAAGTCTGTTAGAATTATGTTAGCAGTTGCTGCATTTTCATTTATGAAATCTGGCAGATGGATGTCAAAACAAAGTTTCCTTGACGGTTTCCGTGAGGAAAGGCTGTACGTGATACAACCAAAAGGTTTTGTCGATCCTAAAGATGCTAAAAGGTATGCAAACTCCAGCGATCCTTCTATGGACTGGAGTAAGTAAGGGAGTCCTGGATTAGGGGGTCCTCGGGCGTCCGGGCTATGTGACATGGGCCGGACTCATGGGTCGTGAAGATACAAGATGGAAGGCTTTCCTCCGTGTCCGGATGGGACTCTCCTTAGTGTGGAAGGCAAGCTTGGCACTCAGATATGAAGATTCCTTTCTCTGTAAACCGACTCTGTACAACCCTAGCCCGCTCCAGTGTCTATATAAACCGGAGGGTTCAGTCCGTAGAGGCAATCATAATCATATAGGCTAGACATCTAGGGTTTAGCCATTACGATCTCAAGGTAGATCAACTCTTGTAACCCCTATACCTATCAAAGTCAATCAAGCAGGAAGTAGGGTATTACCTCCATCAAGAGGGACCGAACCTGGGTAAACATCATGTCCCTTGCCTCCTGTTACCCTCGATCCTTAGACGCACAGTTCGGGGCCCCTTACCTGAGATCTACTAGTTTTGACACCGACATTGGTGCTTTCATTGAGAGTTCCATTATGCCGTCGTCGAAAGGCTCGATGGCTCTATCGATCATCTACAACAATGCTGTCGTGAGGGAGATTTTTCTCCCCGGCCAGATCTTCGTATTCAGCGGCTTCGCACTGCGTGCCAACTCGGTTGGCCACCTAGAGCAGATCGATAGCTACGCCCCTGGTCACCAGATCAGTTTTGGAAATCTGAACTATGTCGCTGATATCCGAGGAGACTTGATCTTCCAAGGGTTCGCGGCCCCAACCACCGCTTCGGCCTTAGATCTGGAGCGCGTCACCAGATCCGAAGACGGGAGTCTAGAGCCCGCCGAACTCTCTACGGCTATAGAGCTCAACACTGGAGGACCAGAGAGAATAGAGTCTCTGGCAGTCATCACAAAGCTGGACTCTTCTCCGAACACTAGCTCCGAACCCTCGAAGTCCGCGTCATGCGAGCTCGGCCAGGAAACTTCTGTCCCCGTCCAAACCTCGCTCCTAAACGAGGCTTTGGACTTAATGATCCCTCGCCGTCACAGAGGAACCACTTTCGAATTGTGCCCAGCCCGGACTAGGGGCTGAAAATAGGTAATTTTACTTCCCACCCACCACCCACTTCATAGCCACTGTTGAGGATCTAACCGACATGCTCGATTACACCTCCGGAGACATCGACGGTATGGATGACGATGCCGGAGAGGAGCAGGCCCAAAACCCGCCATTCATCGGATGCTGGACGGCCACTTCCTCATACGACGTGTACATGGTGGACACACCTAAAGAAGGCAACGGTGATGATGAGAAGGATCCAGTCAAGGACGAACCTCCTGAGATACCACCATAGCATCGACGTCAGCGGTGCCGCTCTAAATCACGTCGCGGAAAAGACAACAATACCGGCACCGGAGACAATGATACTCTGGAGTACGCCGAAGACCAAGAAGACCCCATCGAACCAACATCCGAATAGGATGATCGGGAGGATGGGCAAGTTGACCCTGACGAGCAAGCAGGGAACGAAGACTCGGAGGATAGTAACTATCTACCACTCTCCGAGGACGACGTGAGCCTCGGCGACGGAGAGTTTATCATGCCAGAGGAACCCCTCGAACAAGAGCACTTTAAGCGCCGGCTAATAGCCACTGCAAGAAGCCTAAAGAAGCAGCAGCAGCAGCTTCAAGCTGACCAATATCTGCTCAATGACAGATGGACTAATGTCCTGCCAGCCAAAGAATACGGCCTCGAACGCCCAACAAAGAGTTACCCGAAGCGTAAGCTGCTACCCCAATTCGACGACGAGGCGCTGGAGCCCGTACCACCCGCGCGTAACGCGGCTGACGGACCCGACCGACAACCACATGGCTGGGACAGAACGACAACTCAAGCAGAACACTAGCCTGCACCACCTCGCCGTATAAGCAGAGAAACAACAGCTCGGGGATACACATATGACATACGACAGGACCTGGAAAATAGAGCAGGTCAGACCAGATCAATCTATGGATCGCGGGGGCGTGCCCCGGCGCGAGAAGATGGCTATGAAGCCTGGCACGACAAACATAACCATGCCCGTGCCGAAAACTGCATACGGACTTCATCCGAACTGCGTCGCGACATGGCCCGATACAGAAGCGCCACACACTCCCTATGCTTCACCGATGAGGTAATGGAGCACCAGTTCCCAGAAGGGTTTAAACCCGTGAACATTGAATCATACGACGGCACAACAGATCCTGCAGTATGGATTGAAGATTTTCTTCTCCACATTCACATGGCTCGCGGTGACGATCTACATGCCATCAAATACCTTCCCCTAAAACATAAGGGGCCAGCTCGGCACTGGTTAAACAGCCTCCCAGAAAACTCTATTGGAACCTGGGAAGACCTAGAGGATGCCTTTAGAGATAACTTCCAAGGCACCTATATCCGGCCTCTAGATACTAATGACCTCAGTCACATTGTCCAGCAGCCCAGAGAGTTAGCCAGAAAATTCTGGACTAGGTTCCTCATTAAAAAGACCCAGATTGGCGATTGTCCAGACGCCGAAGACCTAGCGGCCTTTAAACATAGAATTCGCGATGAATGGCTCGCCCGAAACCTCGGCCATGAGATGCCGAAGTCCATGGCAGCCCTGATAGCACTCATGACCCGCTTTTGTGTGGGCGAAGACAGCTGGCTCGCCCGTAGCGGTAATAGTACAAGCGAACCTGGCACTTCCGAAGCCAGGAATAGCAATGGCAGGCCCCGACGCAACAAACACAAGCGTCGAAGCAACAATGACAATACTGAACACATGGCGGTCAACGCCGGATTCAGTGGCTCTAAGTCCGCTCAGCGGAAGAAGCCATTCAAAAGAACAGAGAGGGCTCATCCAGCTTGGACCGAATACTCGATCGACCCTGCCAGATTCACGACACCCCCGACAAGCCTGCCAATCATACCAACAGAAGTTGTTGGGTCTTTATACAGGCCGGTAAGTTAAATACCGAACATAAGTAGAAAGGGTCGCCCAGCGAGGACGACGACGAGGAGCCTCGTCCATCAAACACAGGGGGACAGAAGAAATTTCCCCCCGAAGTCAAAATGGTGAATATGATATACGTTACCCATATCCCCAAGAGGGAGCGCAAGCGCGCGCTAAGGGACGTCTATGCGATAGAACCAGTCACCCTAGAATTCAACCCATGGTCGGCCTGTCCGATCACCTTTGATCGCAAGGACCATCCGACCAGTATCCGTCACGGAGGTTCGGCCGCACTGGTCCTCGATCCAATCATTGACGGATTCCACCTTACGCGAGTCCTCATGGACGGCGACAGCAGCCTTAACCTGCTCTATCAGGACACAGTTCGCAAGATGGGTATTGATCCATCAAGAATCAAGCCCACTAAAACTACCTTTAAAGGAGTAATACCTGGTGTAGAGGCCCGCTGCACGGGCTCAATCACATTGGAGGTCGTCTTCGGTTCGCCGGACAACTTCCGAAGTGAAGACTTGATCTTCGACATTGTCCCCTTCCGCAGTGGCTACCATGCACTGCTCGGACGAACCGCGTTCGCTCGCTTCAATGCGGTCCCACACTATGCCTATCTCAAACTCAAGATGCCCGGACCACGCGGTGTTATAACAGCCAATGGAAACATGGAACGCTACCTCCTTACTGAGGAGCACACAACGGCCCTAGCAGAAGAAGTACAGGGCGGCCTTATCAAGCCAACTATTACATCAGCGGCCAAGTCCCTGGACACTGGCAAACGAGTCCGGACTACCCCACAGTACGACAGTCCAGCTCATCAGGACCTCGATTAGCAATTCGGCCTCCATCTCAACCCCTACCAAATTTTGGCATATGTACCACGCGTACATAATTACGCACTAAAGATACCATGGGAAAGGATGGAGGCATAATAAAAATAAAGTCCACAGTATGGCTATACCCTATCCGGACACTCATATTTCCTTTTTCATTTCTTTTTATTTTTCCAGGGTCCTTACAACCCACATCACCATTTAGACGGTACCAAGGCCTCTTTTCGAGGCCTATCATGAAAATACCGATCGACGATCCTCTCGAAGGACAATACACCAAGGAGAAAAGCAGCATAGATGCGTGGCAGAGTACCTAAAGGGTCTTTAAAGATCACCTCGCCCGTTCTCCGGACACATACACAGCTTTCCCTTGTGCTCGGCATGTAAAATAGCCTTGTTGCTTACCGCACTATTTGTACCAATACGTTTTGACGTATCAACCAGACTATAATGGAAACAATTTCTTGACCAACCTATGCGGTACTGGCCTAACTCTTAATCTGTATTCCCCTGTTTTTTGTCCGATTGTCATGTACACCTCGGTACGAATTAAATCGTCAGGGGCTCTATTGAGCCACGTACATTTCTTAAATATTAAATAAAGTCCAAACACTTTCATAGTACAATTCAGCGTCCCGAATATAGCATTATATGCATCGGCTCCGAATCATGTCTTTGGTCAATAGTTGGGTTGCCCGGCTCCTGTGGTTACTACCTTACGTTCTGCTCCTTCGGCTAAGGTAGTAAAGGGAGAACTACTGTGATTGTGTTTCCGGTTCATCCGGACAAACACCTCAGTAGAGAAAGCTGAAAACTGACTGTCATGATGCGGCGAGAGCTGGTCAACTATTCGGTGACTATGTATAAATTTCTTGCGATTTTTCTGCATTACGCGACTGGCCGTCATTCACCTGACCGGGCATCCACAGCACCCAAGTTCGGATAATCGAAAAAATACTAGGGGCTACGCCCACGCTCCTATTGTAAAACTCCTATGGCTAAGTGAGAGCGATAAAGCCACATAGTCCGATTGCCTAGTTCGCCGCACTAACACCTCCTTCACGGACCAAGACGTAGGGTCAAGTGTGTTTAAATGCTATCCCAAACACCCCGTACTACCTACATGGGGGCTGAAGCCGATGACTGGCCAACTCTCAGATGTCGTAAACGGCCGCACAGGAGGAGATATTTTAAAGTAAAACAAGCAACATATCATACATAAGCCTTGTTTCATAATACAGGATTGGACAACATGGATACATTCATTGAAAAATGATGTCCTTCGAACACTGGCCCTCTACAATACAGGATCCTTCCAAGACATCATTGAAAAACCGATCCGGCGTATGATGCTCTCTGACTGCAGGCGGTCCCTCGGTTGCGAGCTTGACGGCGTCCATCTTCGCCCACTGCACTTTGACACGGGCGAAGGCCATCGGCGCACCTTTGATGCAGACCGACCGCTTCACGGCATCAAGCCGGGGGCAGGCACTGACCAGCCGCTTCACGAGCCCAAAGTAGCTGCTGGGTATGGGTTCGGCAGGCCACAAACGGATTATAAAATCCCTCATGGACAATCTGGCCACCCTATGCAGTTCGGTCAACTGCTTCAGCTGATCGCTAAGGGACACGGGATGCTCAGGCGCAAGGTACTGCGACCAGAACAGTTTTTTCGTCGAGCTCCCCTGTTTGGCTCGAAAGAACTCCGCAGCATCGGAAACACTCCGGGGCAGGTCCGCAAACGCTCCTGGAGAACTCCAAATCCGGGTCAGTAAGATGTATTCCCTTCTCACAAATTTTCTCTGCATATTAAAGGCCTTACCAGCCGCAATCTGCTTCATCTCTTTGATCTCCCGGTAGGCGTCTTGGGCTTCGGTCCGGGCCTCCTATGCACTTTGGAGGGCCTTAGCAAGTTCGGATTTTTGATCCGAAATTTGCGCTCTAAGGACTCACATTTGCTTATGGCATACTTGAGCTCTTGCTGGACTTCCTCCACCCTTGACTCATGTTTTAGGCGGGCGGCTCATTCCTCCTCTGCCTCTTTCTTGGCCTCGGCCAGCGCGCTCTTGAGGGTCTCGACCTCAGACACGTCAGCTATGAGCAAAGTTATAACACTCATTCGGATGACAAATTATAGCTGATATTATTTCAGACGCATTTTTTGGTATCACATACCTTGCTTTTCCGCTAACTTCCGCCTCAGCTCAGACGCTACGGCGGCATGGGAAGCTGATGCCTGCATCGCGGCCTATTTGATTCAAATAGATATGTATGTTAATCTCCTATACGAGTCACTAGATCCTCTATTTGGCCTTTCTTTGTGAACACCGAACAGAGTCTCAGGGGCTACTATCTATACACAGATATTTTTCTTATATAGCTAAAAGGCATTATACTACATACCTCAGAGCCTCTCAGAAGGCTAGTGTAGGCCTCGCTCAATCCGCTTTTAGTGGACCGGACCCTTTCAACCACCGTACCCATAAGGGTACGATGTTCTTCCACAATTGTGGCACTCTGAAGCGCTCCCACCAGAGTATCCAGCGCCTCCGGATTGATAGAGGTCGCCGGTGGGATTGGCGCACCCCCTTCTTTCGAAGGAGGCTGCTCACCTGATTCCGGAGGCGTATGGGTATCCGGAATAATGTCCGGTTGGGGGCCGAATTGGGCATGGCCACCGTCGCCAGTCTCCATGGGGGTCGGTGCCCCCATGTTTCCGCCAGCAGAGGTATCGCCCTCTGGCGTCGCCTCGACGGCTTCCACCACCTGCCCCTGACCCGGAAGGGTCCTTCGAGACAACACTTTAGCATTGTCCGTAGCTTTGGGGGAGGAGGCCGGCGGAGGCGACCCGCTATCCATCACGTTCGGATCCAACGAATTCCCTGAAGATGAGGATTGCTGGGGGAGGACGCGAGCCGGACTGCAACACGTAATTCAGTAGATTACAATCACAAGGCGGAAAGGTATACAAGTGCCTTCGGGGTACTTACAATCCGGCCAGGGGCGCCACTCATGGCGCCCGATTCAGAGTCATCCGTGAGGGAGATTCTCCCTTTCTTGGACGCCTCCGCCTCCAGATCCGCGGAAGCCCCCCTTTTCTTCTTTCCTTCCTTAAGGGGAGAATTACTCTCTTCCTCCTCCCCTTCGTCTTCGTCGGGGGAGGAGTGAGTCTTAGTGTCTTCGGACACTACGTCCGAAGCACCTTTAGACAGAGGCCACTTTTGGCCTCCTTGCCCTTCTTTTGGCCTTCTTTTCCGGCGCCTTATATGGCGCCTGGACCAGCATCCTCGTTAAGAGAGGGATGGATGGGTCTTCGGGTAGCGGAGCCGGACAGTGAACCCGCTCCGCCTTCTTCGTCCAGCCCTGTGGGAAGAATGGAAAGCTTAGTATGCCCCTTGGATTTACAAATAGTAAAGTTATCATGAAAACTTACGGGGGACGCTGCGTGAGTACAGTCGAGGCCAAGGTCTTCGGTCATTTTCGGCCACGACTTTTGGGTCTTGAACAACAGCTTCCACATGTCTTCGTGCTTCGTGCCGAAGAACCGCTGCAGGGTCTGGGGGCCGGCCGGGTCGAACTCCCACATGTGCTGTGTCCGGCCTTGGCAGGGGAGAATCCGGCGAAAGAGCATTACCTAGATCACAGTGGCAAGACTGGTATTCTTGTCTACCATACTCTTGATGCGATTCTGTAGCGTCATCACCTCATCAGATGACGCCCAGTCCAGGCCCTTGTTGAGCCAGGATGTCAGCCGCAGTGGAGGCCCGGACTTGAACTCGGGAGGAGCGGCCCATGTGGAGTCACGGGGTTCCGTGACGTAGAACCACTCCTGCTGCCACCCCTTCACGGTCTCCACGAAGGCGCCTTTGGGCCAAGTGACGTTTGGGAGCTTGCTCACCATGGCTCTGCCGCACTCCGCGTGTTGGCCATCCACCACTTTTGGCTTCACATTGAAGACCTTGAGCCATAGGCCAAAGTGGGGAGGGATGCGGGGGAATGCCTCACACACGACTGAAAGGATCGATATAGTTGACTAGAGGGGGGGTGAATAGGCAACTAACAATTTTTAGCTTTTCTTTACCAATTTAAACTTTGCATCAAAGTAGGTTGTCTAGATATGCAACTAGGTGGGCAACCTATATGATGCAACAACAACTAGCACACACGCAAGGAAGGGATACAACACAATATAAGCGCGCACAAGTAAAGGTAAGAGATAACCAAGTGTGGAGCCGGTGGGGACGAGGATGTGTTACCAAAGTTCCTTCCTTTTGAGGGGAAGTACGTCTCCGTTAGAGCGGTGTGGAGGCACAATGCTCCCCAAGAAGCCACTAGGGCCACCGTATTCTCCTCACGCCCTCACACAATGCGAGATGCCGTGATTCCACTATTGGTGCCCTTGAAGGCGGCGACCGAACCTTTACAAACAAGGTTGGGGCAGTCTCCACAACTTAATTGGAGGCTCCCAACGACACCACGAAGCTTCGCCACAATGGACTATTGCTCCGCGGTGACCTCAACCGTCTAGGGTGCTCAAACACCCAAGAGTAACAAGATCTGCTAGGGATTAGTGGGGGAATCAAATTTCTCTTGGTGGAAGTGTAGATCGGGGCCTTCTCAACCAATCCCGAGCAAATCAACAAGTTTGATTGGCTAGGGAGAGAGATCGGGCGAAAATGGAGCTTGGAGCAACAATGGAGCTTTTGGGGGAAGAGGTAGGTCAACTTTGGGGAAGAAGACCTCCTTATATAGTGGGGGGAACAATCCAACCGTTACCCCCCCCCCACACCAGCCCCGCAGAGAGCAGTACTACCGCTTGGCCAGCGGTACTACCGCTCCCCCTCGCGGTACTGCCGCTGGGCCCAGAGAGGTACTACCGCGGTGGTCAGGGCGGTACTACCGCATACGAGCGGTACTACGGCCCCCACTGCCGCGGCTAGTACCGTAAAACCCGACACGAAAAAAGACCCCTCGAATCGAGGCGGTACTAGCATGAGACCGCAGCGGTACTACGGCTGGGGGCTACCAGCGGTACTACCGCTTGTAGCACCCAAGCGGTACTACCGCTCCGGCCCGCGGTACTACCGCTGGGACCAGAGAGGGCACACTGAGAAGGGGAACGAGCCCATCAATGAAGCGGAAAGGCTCGGAGGGGGGCAAAGGAAGTGTACGTGATGATTCCGCCCTAGCCTTTCCAAAGCGGACCCCCTCTTGATAATACGGTGAACCCTATGAAACTAGTCCACCAAACTAATTCGAAAGGACTACACCGTCTTCGCTTCAATCTCTGAGGGGAGGGAATCGTCTCGTGCCAAAACACACTCAATGCACACGATTAGTCCGCAAAAGCATTGTCATCAATCACCAAAACATCTTAGGGATAAATATGCCCTTACAATCTCCCCCTTTTTGGTGGATTGATGACAATACGGGATTTGCACAAACGGGAAAAGACAAAGGACATAAGCAAACCCCAAATCTCTAAAATATAGACGGGCTCCCCCTAGATGTGTGCCATCAAGATAAGTGCTTTGGAATGCACGACACACATACTAGGATCGACACTCCCCCTGTATTTTAGAGACCAACAACCTAAGCGAGAGTCAAGAGAGGAGGATATATAACATAATAAGCATGCAACTCATGAGATACCAAATGACTAGAGACATAGATAAAGATATGATAAGGATAAGGTAGCATATGTCTCACACCATATGACTGGAACTAAGGTCTCACTGAACACAAAACCAAACAAAGCACAAGGTAGCGAACACAACGAAAGCACAAAGACAAAGACACACTCGCAACACAACGACGCAAATCCCTAAACTCTCTCCCCCTTTGGCATCGAGACACCAAAAGGGGCAAAGAGCTAACCTACGGCTCCAGGTGAGAGCATGCTGAGGATCTCGACCATCAGGACTCTGCGTGATCATCTGCACCGCCGTCCTCGGCCGGAAACTGCTCGGCATCTGAATCGGTCCACGGACAGTGCTGCTGGATCCACTCCTCCTCCTCAGTGATCTGACCCTCAGAGCCGCTAGTGACTGTCGCACCCAACTGATGCATAAGCTCCTTGTGACGTCCCCTTGCCTTCTTCTCAGCCACATGAGTCATGTACTGACGTGAGACTCCATGCAGAACAACTTCTTCATCTTGTGTTTGAGCTTCTTTGCCCAAGAGGTCTCTGCCGCAGAAGGCTCTGTCCCAGAAGGCACATAATCCTCATCGTCATGATCGGCATTAGCCTCGCCCTCGGTCTCCATGACAGCAGCAGAAGATGGAACTCCAGATCTAGGAACGGATGTGCCCCAATTATCCTTCTTCCTCGGACGCTTGATCTCATGAGAAACCAACTCTCTAGTTTCCAGCTGCTCCTCAGGATAGGTACGTCACCAGGCCTTCTCAATGAGCAACATAATGAACGGACCATAAATCGGGCACTTGCGCTCAGAAATAGCAGCAAGAAGTTCAGACCACATAACATGAGAGATGTCCAGGGACTCGCTAGTGTTTGCTTCCTTCTCACGCTGGCAGAAGAGAAGCATGTCCACGAGATAAGAGTGTACCATGTCCAGATTCCCGATACGAGGGAAGAGAGTCTCGCGGAAGATACGGTGAAGGATGTCCAGAAAGGCAGACAACTCATAGGTTTCCTTCCTGGTTTCAGGGTTGACCATCCGAGTACAATAGGGCCAGAGGGCTTGCTTGTGAGTGGAGGTAACATTGCGGTGAGGACGAAATCCGACTGGAGTCTCGAGCCCTTGATCTTCCACCTCAAGCAACTCCATGAAGGCCTTCCACTTGACAGCTAGCAACTTCCCATTAGTCATCCAAGTCAGAGTCCTGTCTTCATCAGTTCCTAGGTGGACAATGGCAAAGAACTGAGCCAGCAAATCTGCATCAAAGTCCTTGTTGAACTGCATGATCCTGAGAATGTTCAACTGAGAGCACATCTGAAGGGCATCACCAAAGTACTCAGGGTCCTTCTCCATAGCATCCGTGTTGATGGAATGAACATTGACAAAGAGGTTCTTCTTAGCCTTGATCATGTCAAAGTAGGTGGTATACTGAAACCGGTTCCAGAACGGGCGATTGACAAGGTTGGATTCTTGGTCTTCCTCATATGGGTTGCGGCGACGCCTGTCCCAGAATTCCTTGCTAGTCATCTCAGTCACCTTCTTGCCACTTGGCTTCGGCCTGTTGGCAGTCTTCTTCTTGAGAGGAGGATTAGCACTTGAGGAAGCACCTACTGGCGGCGGTGGAGCACTGGAGGAACCACCTGCAGGCTCAGATGAGCGGTACCGCTTTGACGTTGAACGCTCGGGGTTGACACGGCGGACTTGCTGCTCAGGATGTTCATCACCTGGAACCAAACACACGGACACACGAAACAACCAGAAGGAACGATCAAAACCAAATAAACACAACAAATATGGATCAACATGTGGTAGGAAACGATGGAACTGGGCATCCGGCGGTAGTACCGTGCCTGCACAGCGGCAGTACCGCACCAGCGGTAGTACCGTGCCTCCACAGCGGTAGTACCGCTCCAGCGGTAGTACCGCGCCAGATGGGTGGTAGTACCGCCCGAGACGGGGCACGGAGGATCCCTACTGCCGTGGTCAGATCCGGCACTACCGGGGATGCCAAATTCAAAAATAAACCTACCAAACATCAATCCAAAGAGTCTAGTTGCCTTCTCCAACCTACTCAAGCCTAGATTTGGCCAAAAATCTAGAGATGCAACCACTATTGCCCCTAAAACGCGAGATCTGAAAACTAGACAAGAAGAGAAGAGGAACGGGGGGCAATACTGTCATCCATGGCAAGAGAACGAGGTGGGGATCGACTCCACCGAAGGAAATGGAGAGGAACGGTCCGGAGACGGAGGGCCGCCGGAGCCCTCCCGCGGCGAGATGGCACTGGAGAGAGGAAGAGGAATGAGGGGACGAAGCAAATGGGTATGGGGGGAGGAAACCACCCCTGCCCACGACTTAACCCCCTGGCCCCGCCCCTCAGCACTAGTACCGTGGTGATTGGCGGTAGTACCGCTCCAGCGGTAGTACCGCGCCTTCACAGCGGTAGTACCGCCCAGCGCAACTCAAAACTAGACTCAACACCTAAGGCACAAAAAGAAAAGAAGGGAAACGATAGCAAGAAGAGAAAACCAACACAAAGCAACAAGAGCACTAGCAAGAGAACAAGAACCACACACCTCTACACGAGAGGGCGGTGGCCGAGGCCACCTATGTTTGAGTCAATTGGTATGGCCTTGCGAAGAATTATCCTTGGGCCCATGACCAAAACTCGTCTTTGAAGCACAAGTACCATCAAAAATGGCTAATGTGAAAGAGTGAGATCAGTTTATGCATTATGGGGGGGAGGAAGAGTTCATTGAGAGAACAACACTCCCCCTATGTCCATGCCTACACCTAGACAAGAATGCATGATGAATGTGAGGGGTGTGCAAAGGTTCAAACCACATTGCTCGAATCAATGATATTTAGCTCATGCCTTAACTCGCGAAATCTTGCTTCATCCAATGGCTTCGTGAAAATATATGCAAGGTTATCATGAGTGTTGACATAGTTGAGCTCGATCTCCCCTCGCCTAATATGATCCCGGATGAAGTGATACCGAATCTCAATATGCTTCGTCTTGAAGTGTTGCACCGGGTTGAGAGAAATCTTGATGGCACTTTCATTGTCACACCAAAGAGGCACTTTGTCACAAATGACACCGTAATCCTTTAAAGTTTGCCTCATCCATAAGAGTTGTGCACAACAACTCCCGGCCGCCACATACTCCGCTTCGGTGGACGAGAGAGACACACAACTTTGCTTTTTAGAAGACCAACTTACCAAAGAGCAACCAAGAAATTGGCACCCTCCGGAAGTGGATTTCCTATCCACTTTGTCTCCCGCCCAATCGGAGTCCGAATAACCTACAAGCTTGAAGTTTGCTCCTCTTGGGTACCATAAGCCAAAGTTTGAGGTATGAGCCAAATATCGAAAGATTCGCTTGACCGCCACAAAGTGGCTTTCCTTAGGTGCGGCTTGAAACCGTGCACAAATTCCCACACTCAACATGATATCCGGTCTAGATGCACAAAGGTAAAGCAAGGATCCAATCATGGAGCGATATACCTTTTGATCCACCACTTTACCATTGGGATCAATGTCAAGTTGGCACTTGGTGGGCATTGGAGTGGAAGCCGGCTTGACATCACTTGGCTTGAATCTCTTTAGCATGCTTGAGTGTATTTGGCTTGGTTGATGAAGGTTCCTTCTCTTCTTTGTTTGATTTCGAATCCGAGAAAGAACTTAAACTCTCCCATCATAGACATCTTGAACTTTGAGGTCATGAGAGCGGCAAATTCTTCATTGAAAGCTTTGTTAGGGGAACCAAAAATAATATCATCAACATATAGTTGGCACACAAACAACTCCCCTTTGACCTTCTTAGTAAAAAGAGTGGGGTCGATTTTCCCGATTTCGAATCCACGATCTTGTAACAACTCCGTAAGATGCTCATACCACGCACGTGGGGCTTGTTTAAGGCCATAGAGCGCCTTATGGAGTTGATACACATGTCCGGGGAAATAGGGATCTTCGAACCCGGGGGGTTGTTTGACATACACCAACTCATTTATGGGTCCATTAAGAAAAGCACTCTTCACATCCATTTGTTGCAACTTAAAGTTGTGATGAGAAGCATAAGAAATCAACAAATGAATAGATTCAATGCGAGCAACGGGAGCAAAGGTTTCACCGTAGTCGATACCCTCGACTTGGGAGTAGCCTTGTGCCACCAATCGTGCCTTGTTGCGGATGATGGTCCCATGAGCATCTTGCTTGTTCTTGAATATCCACTTCGTTCCAATGACATTGTGGTTCCCCATTGGCCTTGGCACTAATCTCCACACCTTGTTGTACTCGAAGTTGTTGAGTTCTTGATGCATGGCATTGAGCCAATCCGGATCTTCGAGAGGTTCAAATACCTTTTGGGGTTCCACACAAGAGACAAACGCGTGATGTTCACAATAGTTTGCCAATTGTCTACGAGTGCTTACCCCCTTTTGAATGCTTCCAAGTACATTCTTCATGAGATGACCCTTAGTGGAGAGCTTGGAAGCAATCTTGGCGGCACGACGCTCCAATTCCTCCTTGGAGGTGAGTTGAGGAGCGGTCACTTGATCATCTTGAGCGCCATCTTGAGCTTGTTCTTGATCTTGAACTTGCTCGGAGGAGAGAACTTGACCTTGGGCATCACTTGGTGTGTCTCCACTGTCTTGATCATGATTTTGCCCTTGGTCTTGTTCATGAGGTTGAGGGCCTTCACTTTGTTCTTCGGAAGCGTGTGGGCCTTGGGTTGGTGATGGCTCCACTTGAGTGGACCACTGTCCTTCTCCTTCGGCCACAAGGGGTTCCTCAATGGGTAGGATAAAACCAACACCCATTCTTCTTATGGCTTGAGGAGGAATTTCATCACCTACATCACAAGTGCCACTTTGCTCCACTTGGGAGCCGTTATTCTCATCAAACTCCATGTTACACGTCTCCTCAATAAGTCCCGTGGATTTATTGAGGACACGGTAAGCATGAGAGTTTGTAGCATAACCAACAAATATGCCCTCATATGCTCCAGCCTCAAATTTAGACAACCGAACACCTTTCTTGAGAATGAAACACTTACACCCGAACACCCGAAAGTACTTGAGGTTGGGCTTGTTACCGGTGAGTATCTCATATGGAGTCTTGTTCAAGCCCTTGCGGAGGTAGAGCCGATTGGATGCATGACATGCGGTGTTGATGGCTTCGGCCCAAAAGTTGTATGGAGACTTGAACTCCGCCATCATGGTCCTTGCGGCATCCATCAACGTCCAGTTCTTCCTCTCCGCAACACCGTTTTGTTGAGGGGTGTAAGGTGCGGAATATTGATGCTTGATCCCCTCATCACCAAGAAACTCATCCAAGGTGTAGTTCTTGAACTCGGTGCCGTTGCCACTTCTTATTGTCAAGATATTTGCATTGTGTTGACGTTAGGTTTCATTTGCAAAGTCAATGACGGTTTGTTGGGTCTCACTCTTCCTCTTGAAGAAATACACCCAAGTGTATCTTGAATAGTCATCCACAATTACCAAGCAATACTTCCTACCCCCAAGACTATCAAAGGATGGAGGCCCAAAGAGATCCAAATGAAGGAGCTCCAAAGGCCTCTTCGAGTAAATGAGAGTCGTGGGAGGGTGAGCCTTCTCATGAAGCTTTCCTTCGATACAAGCACTGCAAGCACGATCTTTAGCAAAACTAACGTTTGTTAGTCCATGGACATGGTCCCCCTTGAGAAGACTTTGGAAAGATCTCATATTGACATGGGCTAAACGGCGATGTCAAAGCCATCCCACGTCAACTTTAGCCATTAGGCATGTCGCGGTCTTAGTGGGTCGCTCCGAAAAGTTAATCACATAGAGACCATTCTCGACATGCCCAACAATGGCTACTTTAAGAGTCTTGCTCCACAAGAGGGCCACGGTATCAATACCAAAGAAAGTGGCAAAGCCCATGATAGCAAGTTGACGAACGGAAAGTAAATTGTATGCAAGGGACTCAACTAGCATGACCTTCTCGATCGTGAGATCATGAGAAATGACAACTTTGCCGAGTCCCAATACCTTAGAAGACGAGGCATCACCCCACTTGACATTGGTGGGCATAGATGGAATCTTGTGCACGTCCACCACCAAGTCCTTGCTTCCGGTCATATGATTTGTAGCTCCACTATCGAGCAACCATGATCCCCCACCGGAAGCAAACACCTACAAGAGATCAATGCTTGGTTTTAGGTACCCATTTTGTAATGGGTCCTTTGATGTTAGTAACTAGGGTCTTAGGAACCCAAATGGACCATTCAATATACTCATGAGGATAACCAACAAATTTGGCATAAACATGCCCATCACTAGCACGGCATAACACATAAGAAGGATTAAAGTCGCCGGCTTTGTTGGATGGGGTGGTATTGCCCTTCTTGACACCGTCACCCTTCGCATTGTTCTTCTTCTCCTTGGAAGCACCCTATCCCTCCTTCACAAAAGTTTTCTTGAGAGGAGGAGGTCGTTTGGTCTTGTCATTCTTCTTCTTGTTCTTGGGCTTGGGTGCGAACCCAATCCCCTCCTTGGCTACAACTTCCTTTTGGTTTCTCAAAAGGTCGTTGAGGTTCTTCTCACCTTGTATGCATGACACAAGGCCTTTCTCAATTTGCTCCTTCAACTTAGCATTCTCCTCAACAAGATGCACATGCTCACAACAAGGGTTAGTAGCATTTGCATTATCAATTAACACCATATGAGGAAAGGTGGATTTCTCCTTAGTTAGCTTTACTTGGAGTTGATCATGAGACTCCTTGAGGCTAGCATGAACGCCCTTCAAGACTTTGTGAGCCTTTTCGAGAATGTCAAACTCCTCTTTAAGTCTAGCAAGATCAACCCCAAGTTTTGCCTTCTCGGAGTTTAGCACACGAGACACAACAAGAGCATGATCAAGATCTTTCTTTAACTTAGCATGATCATCATTGTATGACTCCTCAAGAGCCAAACGAAGACCATGCTCTTCGTCAAGAGCATTGGAAAGATCCGAAATCTCATCGGCATAGTCACGACTATGCCCCTCCATCTTAGAGATGGTATCTTCGCGAGCCTCGATCATGTCATTGGCTTCACCAAGTTGTTCCAAGAGAGCAACGAAGTGCTTCTTGGATTTACCCTTGAGTTTACCC
Organism: Aegilops tauschii subsp. strangulata; assembly: GCF_002575655.3. Classification (NCBI taxonomy): domain Eukaryota; kingdom Viridiplantae; phylum Streptophyta; class Magnoliopsida; order Poales; family Poaceae; genus Aegilops; species Aegilops tauschii. The sequence continues at coordinate 382,089,649 of NC_053037.3, read as the reverse complement.
ATAAAGGTCTCAAACTCATTTTCCTCCACATTTGTCCCCTCATGTTCATCAATGCTATCCATCGAAGAAGGATGATTAATGATGGTAGTTTTGATGTTGGAGGTTACCTTGTTGGTGGCTTTAGCCATGAGGCACTTGGCGGTGATGTTCTCATTGGGTGAGTCAAAGAGAGACATCCGTGGAGTCTTCGCAATGGCAACGGAGGCCATGGCAACCAACTCACCATCTTCATCATCGTCATCATCCTCGTTGTACTCTTCTTGTACCACCAATGCCTTGGGAGGAGTCTTCTTGGTGAAGTTGCTCTTGTTGGGGAACCACTTGGCCTTGTCCTTTCTAATGAGCTTGCCACCATTGTCCTCCCTCTTCTCGTAAGGGCACTCCGCAACAAAGTGGCTCACATTGCCACAATTGAAGCAAGTCCTCACTCGTTGCTTGCCCTTTGCGCCACTTGAATTGTTCTTGTTGAAGTTTGGCCTTGTGTTCTTCTTGCTCCAAAATTGCCTTGAAGCAAGAGCCATGTGTTCATGATAGGCATACTTCGTATCTTCGAGGTTGCCCTCCTCTTCTTCCTCTTCATCCTCTTCCTCCATACTAACCTTGGCCTTTAGAGAAAGGTTGGGCTTCTTTACTCTTTGAGAGCGAAGAACCGCATTGTCGGCGGTCTTGTCCAAGATGCTCATAGCAACAAACTCATCCAACACTTCACTTGATGACAAGGTGTGGAAGTCCGGCCTTTGACGAATTACGGAGGACATGGCTTTGTGGTAGGGCATCATTGCCTTGAGGAATTTGCGCTTGATCCAATTGTCATCCGTGTCCTTACTTCCATGATCTCGGAGAGAGACCGCGAGTTTGGTTACTCTCCGAAAAAGCTCACGAGGTTCTTCATCTTCTTTCATTGCAAACTCGTCGGCTTCATCTTGCACCACTTCATAGTTGGAGCGTTGAATGCTTGCGCTTCCCCGATAGAGGGAAACAACTTGGAGCCAAGCATCTTTGGCCACGGTGTAAGGCCGGAGATGAGGGAGATCTTCGGGTGGGATTGCTTCTTGGATGATGAAGAGAGCATTCTCATTGAATTGATGATCCACAACTTCTCTAGGAGTGAAGTTACTTCGGTCATGCGGATAGAAACCTTCTTCAATGATTCTCCAAAGGTTAGTGTTCACATGATTTAAATGACGCTTAAAACGATAGACTCAAGAATCAAAATCTACATTCTTCTCAATCTTAGGAGCCGGGCCGGCAGGATTTAAATGAGTGGAAGGGAGCGGTCCACCATATACAGGTGGAGGTTCCACATGGGCAAGGATGCCGGTGCCCTTTTTACCACTAGAAGAAGGAGCTTTCTCGCTAGTAGCTTCCCCTTTGTCGGAGCTAGTATCCGTCACCTTGTTGGCGGGATCACCCACTTTCAACGGTGCGGTGGAAAGCTTAAGCCCTTCTAAGTATTTATTAAACATGCTTTCGACCTCGGTAGTCATGGAGTTTTTCAATGTGTCCAACGCCACATTTAATTCCTCACGAGAGACCGCGGTTCCCCCATCTCCCGTAGACGAGACCGGATTCACACCGGAGTGCTCCTCCACACCGTCTACGACGTCAACCATACTCTTCGGACGGTAAAGTCCTTAAAAAGAGACGAGGCTCTGATACCAATTGAAAGGATCGATATAGTTGACTAGAGGGGGGGTGAATAGGAAACTAACAATTTTTAGCTTTTCTTTACCAATTTAAACTTTGCATCAAAGTAGGTTGTCTAGATATGCAACTAGGTGGGCAACCTATATGATGCAACAACAACTAGCACACATGCAAGGAAGGGATACAACACAATATAAGCGCGCACAAGTAAAGGTAAGAGATAACCAAGAGTGGAGCCGGTGGGGACGAGGATGTGTTACCGAAGTTCCTTCCTTTTGAGGGGAAGTACGTCTCCGTTAGAGCGGTGTGGAGGCACAATGCTCCCCAAGAAGACACTAGGGCCACCGTATTCTCCTCACGCCCTCACACAATGCGAGATGCCGTGATTCCACTATTGGTGCCCTTGAAGGTGGCGACCGAACCTTTACAAACAAGGTTGGGGCAATCTCCACAACTTAATTGGAGGCTCCCAACGACACCACGAAGCTTCACCACAATGGACTATGGCTCCGCGGTGACCTCAACCGTCTAGGGTGCTCAAACACCCAAGAGTAACAAGATCCGCTAGGGATTAGTGGGGGGAATCAAATTTCTCTTGGTGGAAGTGTAGATCGGGGCCTTCTCAACCAATCCCGAGCAAATCAACAAGTTTGATTGGCTAGGGAGAGAGATCGGGCGAAAATGGAGCTTGGAGCAACAATGGAGCTTTTGGGGGAAGAGGTAGGTCAACTTTGGGGAAGAAGACCTCCTTATATAGTGGGGGGAACAATCCAACCGTTACCCCCCACACCAGCCCCGCAGAGAGCGGTACTACCGCTTGGCCAGCGGTACTACCGCTCCCCCTCGCGGTACTGCCGCTGGGCCCAGAGCGGTACTACCGCGGTGGTCAGGGCGGTACTACCGCATACGAGCGGTACTACGGCCCCCACTGTCGCGGCTAGTACCATAAAACCCGACACGAAAAAAAGACCCCTCAAATCGAGGCGGTACTAGCACGAGACCGCAGCGGTACTACGGCTGGGGGCTACCAGCGGTACTACCGCTCTAGAGCGGTACTACCGCTTGTAGCACCCAAGCGGTACTACCGCTCCGGCCCGCGGTACTACCGCTGGGACCAGAGAGGGCACACTGAGAAGGGGAACGAGCCCATCAATGAAGCGGAAAGGCTCGGAGGGGGGCAAAGGAAGTGTACGTGATGATTCCGCCCTAGCCTTTCCAAAGCGGACCCCCTCTTGATAGTACGGTGAACCCTATGAAACTAGTCCACCAAACTAATTCGAAAGGACTACACCGTCTTCGCTTCAAGCTCCGAGGGGAGGGAATCGTCTCGTGCCAAAAGGATGAATCTCTGAAAACACTCAATGCACACGATTAGTCCGCAAAAGCATTGTCATCAATCACCAAAACATCTTAGGGATAAATATGCCCTTACAACGACGATGAACGCCGAAATGTTGAGAAAGGAATTCGGGGCTAGATCATGGAAATCTAGCCCGTAGTAAAACATAAGGCTGCAGACAAAAGGATGGAGAGGAAACCCTAGTCCGCAAAGGGAATTAGGAATGAATACTACCCTCTCAAGGGGCTCCGGAGTAGGGACGATCTGCTTCTTGGCCGGAAGACGATGGGCGATTTCCTTGGCTAAATATCCCGCCTCCCGGAGCTCCTTGATGTTCTCCTCCATGGCGGAGGAGGCCATCCACTTGCCCTGCGTTCCAGATCCAGACATGGCTGGAGTGTTTTCTGGGGACGGAAGGGATCGAAGCTTGGGCGCTGGAGCTCAAGGGCGGATGGGCTGAGCAAGAAGAAGGCGTGGGGTGAAAAGGTGGATTCTTATCTCCTTATATAGGCAGTGAATATAGAGCGTCCCCCCACGAGCCTTAAAACTCACCTGTTCCCAAGGGGTCGTACGGACGGCACGGTTCGATTACCCAAGCCCGTATTGATGAGAATCTCGTGATAAGAGGACACGATCTCTGTTTTGACAAGATGTGTCACCGGAGGCTGCGTCTCGAAACGCGAAATGGGAGATTGAAAAGTGATTCAAAATCATAAAGAGGCCAGATGTAACATCTCGCCAGCAAAAACTATTAGTAAAGACATATTGTGTTTTTTGATTAAGTATTATGCCCTTGTGGTAGTGGGGTTGTGACTGTTAAACAGATTCGGACATAGCTTTTGCTGATCAACTAATTTAAATTGTTCGGAGGAGGAACCCGCCTTGCAATGCCGAAGACAATCTGCGCGCCAGACACATCGTCATTGAAGCCTGGTTCAGGGGCTACTGAGGGAGTCCTGGATTAGGGGGTCCTCGGGCGTCCGGGCTATGTGACATGGGCCGGACTCATGGGCCGTGAAGATACAAGATGGAAGGATTTCCCCCGTGTCCGGATGGGACTCTCCTTGGCATGGAAGGCAAGCTTGGCACTCGGATATGAAGATTCCTTTCTCTGTAAACCGACTCTGTACAACCCTAGCCCCCTCCGGTGTCTATATAAACCGGAGGGTTTAGTCCGTAGAGGCAATCATAATCATGCAGGCTAGACACTAGGGTTTAGCCATTATGATCTCGAGGTAGATCAACTCTTGTAACCCCTATACTCATCAAAGTCAATCAAGAAGGAAGTAGGGTATTACCTCCATCAAGAGGGCCCGAACCTGGGTAAACATCGTGTCCCCTGCCTCCTGTTACCCTCGATCCTTAGACGCACAGTTCGGGACCCCCTACCCAAGATCTGCCGGTTTTGACACCGACAGCAAGCATCTCGGAGTTGGAACATATGCTTTGATGAGGTGATCAAAGCATTTGGGTTTATACAAAGTTTGCAAGAAACTTGTATTTGCAAGAAAGTGAGTGGGAGCACTACAACATTTTGATAAGTATATGTGCATGACATATTGTTGATCTGAAATGATGTAGAATTTCTGGAAAGCATAAATGGTTGTTTGAATGGAGTTTTTCAAAGGAAGGCCTGTGTAAAACTGATTACATGATGGGTATCAAGATCTATAGAGATAGATCAAGACGCCTGATACACTACAAAAAAATACACTTCCGTGATGATACGTGTTTGTCACAGTAGGTCACGTTTTCTGTCATGCATGTACATCCATGATGATTTTATGACAGAATCAAGATAGTCATACATGTGCTGTCGTAGAAGTGTTCCATGACATTACCAAAATTATCATCATGGAAGTGTCCACTTCCATGACGATAAATGGCGCGTCATGGATGTACTTTCGTCAAGGGTGACCGACACGTGGCATCCACCATAACGGGTCGCCGTTAAGCTATCAGGTCTGGTTTTGGTTCTGATAACCCGCTAACAGCTCGGACCAATGAGGATTTTCCACGTGTAAATAGCCCATTTACGGCCTGCTAACTCACGGCCCGTTACGGCCTATCGGAATTAAGCCCAGTAGCTTCATCTAGTCCGTCCAATATGATTCCAGCCCGTTGTAACTTCTGGCCCATGTATGGCCCATGATGTCTTTTGGCCCATACGAGGCCATTTGTAACCTTGGCCCATTAACGGCCCGTGGTGAATCTGGCCCACAATGAACAGTGTACCGCTTTATACCCATCAACGGCCCATTATTCCATTGGGCCGTTTCCAACCCGTGTTATATTTCGGCCTTCTCAGGATCCATTTATTCTTGGGCTCATTTCCAGCATTCGGTTACTTACGGCCCGTTACTGGCCTTTTCTGCTTGTGGGCCAAATTCAGCCCGTGGTTACAATCGGCCCGTTTGGGGCCCGTTAATCCGTTGGGCTGTTTTCATAGCGTCATCAAATACGACCAATTAATGACGGCCCGTTATTGTCGGCCCATGAATGGACGATTCCAAATCTATCCCGTTTACGGCCCATAATGCGGTCTATTATTGGCCCAGGTTTGGCCTATCGATCATACGACCCGTAGAAGGCCCATTGATGCTACATCCCGTAGAAGGCCCGTTGTTTCTATGGCCCTCAGAAGGCCCATTGTTTCTACGGCCCGTAGGAGGCCCATGGTAACTACAGTAAATATGTAGCCCATGGTTATTGTGGCCTAGTTTTAAGAAATAGGTTATCGCGGCCAGTAGCAAACCGGGGAAAAAGAACTGCACTGACTACAAGCAAAGAAATAAACAAGACAACAAGGAAATAAATAAGCAAGCAACTTACGCTAGGCTATCATGACTATTACATATATTACATCAACTAGGCATCAAAGTTCGCCACCAGTGCAAATATAGGTAACAAAGCAGCATATCATATACACTCGTTGTCAATGTTGGCGACCAGTGCAAATAAACGCCGCAGCAAAACAAGTCCAGAACTGAAACCACTTCAAAAGAGCTCAAGAAACAATATCCTAGGTACCCATAATGCTGGCAAGATGCTTAGCAAGTTATTAACTTTCTCTTGTTTGGCGCTTAAATCCTCCAGCGCTTGCTGTTGCACCAGAAAGTATGCATCTGAATTCTGCAAGGACTTCCTCAGTCCTTCGGCTTCCTGTCGCATAACATCTGATCGATGTCTTTCAACTTGAAGTTGAGACTCAAGAAGCCGAACTGATTCAGCCAGCGAGTTCGAAGAGCTGGTGCCAGCTGTAGTAGCCAGTAACTCGAACAGTACATCAAGACAGGACTTTGGGGTTGTCTCAGTGTCTTCAATATAGTTTTTATCAGCTTTCTTGGAGAACAACAGGGATGTCTCACTATCTTGAACCTTATCTGCATTACTTCCTTTACCATTGCATAACGGGGTACTCTTCTCCAATATTTTATCCGCGTTCTAAAAGAGAAACAAACAAACACATCACAGGTTTACCATGTTGTATATGAAACTCATTTTGGTAAACTAGTTCAGTAGTAAGGTGGACATGATAATAGCATGAAACAAACATATATGTATGTATTATGGTCACTGTATGGTCTATATCATTCTCGTTTATGTTGCCAAATCAAGATAGAGACAGTTCGAATCATATCTATTTAAGACAAAGCAGCATAGACAGAATATGTGTGGGAATCTACACACCAATAACAACACTTGTAATGTGCATGGCATGAGAACATAACTGTTTATTCAATTGAAACTAAAATCAACATAGAGCAAGTTACAACAGCAAACACGTTAAAGAAACAGGTTTAAAACATACCTGTTGCGCCATTGGAGTTTCAATTGCATCCTTCAAATTTGAAATTAGTTGGTATGAGTAAATACAGTGATGCAAGAGCCAAGTAGTATGAACCATAGCTACGAAACTTGACCTGAGAACAAGTCTTCTTCTGCTTTAAGCATTGACTTGGGGTTCGGAGTGGTGGTCCTCGTGCTTTGGGCACTGCAGTTGCCTTACTAACTGCTCGTGTTTGGGTGCTCTGTGGTGGAGACGGTGTTGTGTCAACGGGAACTGGGTTACTATCTGCTGGGGTTGGGGTTAGAAGGGGTGTAGCTGGTTCTCTGTCCAACTGGGTAGGGGTACAATCTGCGTGAGTCTGGGTTATGTGTGGTGGGGCTGGTTCTTGGGCAAGTACAATGGTGGTTCTATCTGCATCGATAGGTAGCACGATCTTTTCTGAAGACTGTGTTTTTACTCCCACAGATACTGCCATCACCCCCTCCAATTGAAATGGCTGATAAACAAGAAAATGTACAGACATCGTAAGATAGACAGGTGCAATGGATAGTAGGGAAGAAAACAGGGCATGAAATAATTCACATTTATGTTATCTAACCAAACAGAATAGCAGGACATAATTTCACATACATGATGGCTAATTAAACAGGATAGCATGACACAATTTCACATGTATGATGGCTAACTAAACAGGATAGAATGACATACTTCAAAATATGATGACTATGTAAACATGATGGCATGATATAACTATATGATGTGTCTATTAAAGTGGTTGGCATGTCATAAATCACAAACATGCCGTCGATGGAAACATGATGGCATGATATAATTCACGGATAGAATGACATAATTCAAAATATGATGACTATGTAAACAGGATGAGATGATATAACTATATTATGTCTTTAGAAAATGGGTTGGCATGCCATAATTCAGATACATGATGTCTATGTAAACATCATGGCATGATATAATTCAAATATATGATTTATATAATAAGCAAGTGAGTAGAGGGCAATCGCATATATGATGTGTCAACTAAGGAGATGGCATTCAATATTGTGTATATGATGTAAAAACTAAGCATTGCAAGACAACATATGCATGATATGAGTAATATAACCCTGCCAAGTTTGAGCATACACCTTAGGGGGATAATAGGACTGGTCATTTGCCTCTGAATCCTCCTCTGAAGAGCTATCTGTAACCACCAAGATATCTGCTTTAGCAGGTAGCATTGTCTGCCCTGAAGACCTTGTTTTCACTCCAGATTTCAGCATCACCAATTCAAATGCCTGATGCACAGGAAGAGCAGTTGAATATACGAACATTGTTGACAAATGCAACGAGAAATACAAACAAAGGATGGCATGATATAATTCACATATATGACGCTTGGCTAAACAACATGGCATTGCATAATTCACATATATAATGCCTTGCAACAAGATAACATTGCATAATTCACATATATGATGTCTTGCAACAAGATGGCATTGCATAATTCACATATATGGTAATTAGACACTAAACAGGTGGCATTCACGCAAAGCATGTCTAAACTAAGTAAATGACATAGCAATGCAAGATACCATACGCACGAAATGAGCAACATAACCCTGCCAAGTTAGAGCATGGACCTCGGGGGGGAATAGGACTGGTCATCTGTCTCTGAATCGTCCTCTGAGGAGCTATCTGTAACCAGTAAGACATGCGCTTCGTCATATAGCATTGTCTGCTCTGAAGACCTTGTTTCCACTCCAAAAAAATTCATGACCGTGCCGAATGGCTGATGCACAGGAAGAGTAATTGAATGTACTAAAATTGTTGACAAATTTAACACGTAATAAAAAATGATGGCATGATATAATTCACATATAAGATGACTGGCTAACCAGGGTGGCATTGCAAAATTCACATATATGATGCCTAGCTAAACAAGATGGCATTGCATGATTCACATATACGATAAAGAAACTAAGCAGTTGGCATTCACACAAAGCATGTCTAAACTAATCAGATGACATATTTGATGTATAAAGTAAGCAATGCAAGGCACCATATGCATGATATTACCAACATCAGCATGCCAAGTTAAAGCAAAGACCTTAGGGGGTAAATAGGAGTGGTCTTCTCCTTCTGAATCCCCCTCAGAACAGTTATCTTCCTCTTTACAATCCGAAACGGGTGGAGGGGGGGCTGACTTTGCACCCACCATGGAGCGACGTCTGCATGAAATTGTATTGCCACGCAAGGCTCGTTTCTTTTGCTCTACATGTTCAGTTCCATTGTGTACAATAACTGACATGCATAGGAATAAAACATAGTGAGATTATGTAAGGAGTGCATGCACAAATCCAGAGTGATGGTAACAAACTGTGGATAAACCCAAAACCAATGATAGCAGGCAGATAATAGCTTTAGTTAAAAAATACAGATAATGGCTCCTTTAATGTTTGTTTGCATCCAACATGAAGCTCATAGTAGACACCCGAGATTAACCAGATAGTAGACAAATAGTACTGATTGCTACCCCAATATGTACCCCACAACCATTTAAAAACTCAAGTTTCAGCATTAGTTTGGACCTGACTCGGAATCTAATAGGTGAACACGACGATAAAATAGCATGTCATCATATTAAGCGATGCATAACGTAAGCAGACACGAAAGAGTGCGACCTCTCTTGCGGACCCATGTAGTCCTCAAGGTCATCTGCTCAGTTGATGATGGTAATGCAGTTGTCGTGGCTGCCGGCGGCGGGGAAGAAGATCTGAGGCGGCAAAAGACAGTCTGGAGAGCGGATCCCTGCTGTGGTGAACCCTTCCGTCGTTGGACCAGCTGAGCTGGGGTGGAACACAGCGCAGCAGGAGCAGGACAAACCACACAGGGTTTCCTTAGACACATATCTGTAACAAAAGTAATTGTGTAAGGTCTTGTTTGAATTTGAGGATTCTAACAATGCAGGGATAGGAAATAGACAAAAATAGGATAGGAATGCACGTGCAAAATAGAGAATTTAAAAACACAGGATTTCTGCCAATCTGGGTGTTTGGTTCACAAGAATTGGAAGATCACAAGATGCAAAGAAGCATGGTGAGATTAAGTCAAACCACAAGAAAATGTACGGTTATAATGCTATTATGCTACTATCTCTTAGTCTTGTGCTTCATGAATAGGAATCTGAAAAGGAGGACAAGTGGATATTAAAATTCCTACAGTTTTTCTTTCAAGGAGACACTAAAGGAACAAATCCTACAGTTTTCCTTTGCTCCATTCCAGTTCGTATGTTTTTCCTTCACTTTTCCTTTCAAGCACTGGCAATTCTAGTAGGCAGGCTTGACCAAGGAAAAACCTACACTAAAAAAATGTTTTTCTGCTACTTCTACTACTTTGGACCCAGGACACTGCCCTACTAGCTCAACTCCCAGGCCCATCGACAAATGCACAGCTCAAACGCGCAGAGATAAATAATGATGGCGTTCAAGAGAGTCCATCACGGATAGCTAAGTTGCCTGGTACCTCACTGCTTGTCATATAGTAGGATAAAATAATCGTATTTCATGTTACTACGTGTGCTCAGTGGACAATATATATAACATGTAGAGTAAAAAAGAGATGCAACAAGTGTACAACCTCTTTGGCGAAGCCATGTCGATCTCAGCATGATTGGGTTGGTCGGTGAGGATGCTCCGGCTGACTTGGCTGTCGGAGGAGGGGAAGAAGATCTTAGGCGTGTGGAGATGGAGCCCGAGGTACTGCTCCGCTGTGATGGAGGGTTTCGTCGTTGGAGCAGCTCCGGTGAGTTGTACGACACTGAGGCTGAAGCAGGACAAGAGAGACAACATTAACCTGAGTGGAATTGTAATAACATCTCCAATAGATGACATAAAATACATAACCACAAAGTGCTAGATGTAAAATACATCAACCGCTCATCTCTGAACTTAACTGTCAAAACTGAATTTAACTGTCGAAACTGAACTTAACTGTCGAAACTGAATTTTGCTGTCGAAACTGAATTTTACTGTCGAAACTGAACGCACTAGTAGCAGAAAAGTAGCAGCAACAGCGCGTGCGAGAGCCAGTGCAGCTGGTCGTGTAGCAACATCAGTCGACTAACACCACCGGCGAAAGCGCCGCCCACTGCCGCCCGCGGCCGGCGGTGCGCCGCCCCGCCCGCCCCGAAACCACTCCCCACCGCCGGTCCGCCGCCGCCCCGGTCATCCCTCTAGCCCCCCCCCCCCCCCCGTGCCGAGCTTTTGCTCTGGCTATCCCCACACCACCGCCGGTGACCGCTGCCCCCACGCTAAAACCTAAGATAGATAGTAGGGTACCTCTCCGGCGAGCACCCCTCCCCGCTGCAGCTGGTTCTTCCTTAACTCCGGCGAGCCCCCCCCCCCCACCCCCATGAAAATTGACTGACCCAAAAGTCGATTCAGTCGACTGAAGTGTAACCAAATTGGAGCAGCATCGCAAGCAAGAGCAAGAGCGAGAGCAGCAACACGAGCAAGAGCAAGAGCAAGAGCAATAGCAAGAGCAGACCAGGCAGGGGACCGAGAGCAAGAGCAGAGCAGCAACGCGAGCGAGAGCTAAAGCTACAGCAACTCGTACTCATGTGGACGTCGCTGCCAAGGGAGCGACACCATGGAGGAAGTGGCCGGCGACGCCGCCGTGGATGGAGCCGCGCCATGTCGGCTCGGGACCGAGCGCCGGCAGCACCGTGAGATCGAATCAAGAAGAAAATGCGGCGATTAGTGTACAACCTATTTGGTGGCGCCGATTAGGCCTCAACTTCATCCGAGGAAACGGTGATGATGCTGCTCTTCCTGTGGTGCAGGTGAAGACTGCGGTGTACGAATGGAGGTGGCGCGAAAGACGAGGGAAATGTCGGGACGGCTCCTTGGAGGTGGAGGACGGGGTGGCTGAACCGGCGGGACGACTAGATCAATGACGGATCCTCATCCGGTACGATGGATGAGGGACGTCGAGGTGTTGCTGTGGACGACGTTGCCGGTGAAGAGGCTCCGGCTGGGTGGCGGACGGAGGAGGGTGTGGGGCTTCGCGGGTTTTCGCGGCCTCGGTGTACGAATGGGTGGGCTGATGGGATGGGACTGGGGAACCATGGCTTAGGGACGTGCTTGTCAGAAATGTGGGGTAAGTTACGAAAGTACCCCCACCAATTTGTGCTAGGCGGTTCTTTCGGTTCAGGGGTATCACGAGCATTTCACGTGTCGGGATTTCACAGGAGGTGGGAGTTTTCGCGCGTGTTGTAATTTTGGGATAGCAAGGCGCGGGTTGAGATGGAGGGAGTTTTCAGTGCACAACGAGACAAAGATATATCTTAAATATTTCGGGGTAACAAGGCGTGGGTTCAAGAGGCGGGAGTTTCGCAGCACGATAGACAGAGATGCTAGCTTGAAATTTCGGCATAACAAGGCGCGGCTTGAAATTTCGGGAGAACAAGCTTAACGTGTACCAAAAAAGACAATTCGCACCTCATCACTTGAGAGAGCCATGTCCCGTTTTACTATATTACTAGAAATGCATTCAAATACAACAAAAAAACTAAAAAAATCGGGACAACAAACATAACGTGTACAGTACCAAAACAATTTGCACTTCCCTCAACAATAAAAAAACAATGTGTGTTGTCTAGCATATGGACTAAATTTGAGTACATTTTCCCTGTTTGAATGGGATTGCACTCAGGTTAGTTATACAACCATCTAAATATTATCTTCACAACACATGACATGAATATAGGAGAAGTAAATTCCTATATAAATACGAACTACATGTACATAGATCTCAAATTCAAATATATGTATCCATTTTATGTTGAATTCAAATCATAGTACATGTACGCTCTAGCTAGATGTTCGAAATCTAAACCATGTATGATACTACGTACAATGTGTTTAACACGCACAACACACACACAAACACCATTTAGACCAGTAAGGTTCACGTGCATTGCACGCATGAGATTTGGCAACCAAATTATGAATAAATACCACATTATAGCATGTAAGCTTTGATTCATATATGCATGATGTAGATGTTCGTTTAATTCTTATAGTTCATTTCATTCAAAATCATCTAGTTTTTATAAGAAGGCTAATCTATTTTAAGATTCATGGAATTGTGAATTGTAAAGCATAAAGTAAAAACAAATAATGGCAAATCATGTAGAAAACACATTTGGGCAATTCTGATACGAAAGATTCTAGAACAAAGAAGAAGTGCTTGTGTTTTGAGGTTTGTGCATTATGCTTAAGTTCAACCATGGAGTCTTCTAGATTGTACACGTGGCAAAATCTGGTGGAAACTAGATGATAGCCAACGGGCAATAGTGCTCAAATTTGCCATCTCTGCACCATCGGATTGGCTTCATCCAACAACCATCTTTCAAAGTTAATTAAAGTTATTCGCACACTATATAAAAAATATAAAATATAATATATAGGGATATAGATATAGAAATGTGATGCAAAATCCACCCATCATCTCCGAATAGTGTGTCCATGCACGGATGCAATGTGGCGAGACGATGTCGGCCATCGGTATCTCAAATTCAAATCAGTCTGACCTTGTTCAATGTGTATACAATACAACATGCTCGTTTCCAAACCACACCGCGCATATCTCAGTTATATTCATGCATGCATGGGTTTCAAACATCATGATCTCTTATTCAAATATTTGAATTCAACTTTAGATTGATTATGACCTCACCTAGTCTTTTACACCCACACAGTCGTCTTCTCTTTATAATTGTACCACTAACTTTCTCTCGTGCATGCACGCACACACACTACCAGTCGGCATTATCCATCGCACACATGCAATCTTTTTCTTCAGGTCGGTCTCCCATGCATGCACACACACCCCCCTCTCCATCATATCGGGCATTCTTTATCTCTCACGTGCATGCGCAACAATCGATGTTCCTCTATGTGTGTGTGTATATATAGCTAGGTCTTTCACAGTTTTCCACACAAACCGATCAATCTATATATATAGTGAGGTCTCACCCTCTTTCCCACGTCCACATCGATCAATCTATACCTCTCTATATAGGATTACATAGCTAATACACCCACATTAATTATACATCCAACGGCCCCATCTCATCATCCATGCCTTCCGCTTCATCTCTCAGACGTGCGCACAATGGCGAAGACAGGGGCAGTAAGGGCCCTACCCCCCTAACATCACTATATATCGAGGCTAATATGAATGTGATCATTAGACAATTGCTGGTAAAATGGTTTAAGTTGATGAATTGGCCCTCCTCGTAAAGGATTAGCAATGCTTGGCTCCCTGGCTCTTTTATTTTTCATGGCTCCGCCACTGCGCGCAACAGCGCACGTTCTCGCCCCCTCTCTTTAAATATCGATCTCGCACTTGTGCACTCCTTCATAGTCTCCCTCCACTTGGCCCCTCGCACCATCTTCTAGCCCCCACCGGATTTTTCCACATGTACAATCTAGCAGACTCCATGGTTGAACTTAAGCATAATCCGCAAACCTCAAAACACAAGTGTTTCTCCTTTGTTCTAGAATCTTCCATATCATAACTGCCCAAACTTTTTTTCTAGTTGAATTGCCATTATTTGTTTTTACAACGCACAATTCCATGAATCATAAAATAGATTAAGGGCTTCTTTGATTCAAAGGATTCTCAAAGGAATTTTGGAGGATTCTAATCCTTAGGAATTTTTCCTATCTTGGTTGTTTGATTCAAAGGATTGTAAACCATAGGAATTTTTTCATAGGATTCATTTGCACTAGATTTCATAGGAAACATCCCATCCACTCAAACCTCTTTGAAAGAATCCTGCATTTTTCTATGCACAATCAAACACTCGTACAATACTGTAGGATTCAAGACGACATTCCACTCTAATCCCATGTTTTTCCTGTTCCCGCGTTTTGGAAATCCTACGAATCAAAGAGGCCCTAGATTTTTTATAAAAACTAATTGATTTTGAATGAGATGAATTATAAGAATTAAACGAATGTCTACATCAGGCATATATGACTCAAAGCTTACATGCTATAGTGTGGTATTTATTCATAATTTGATTGCCCAATCTGATGTGTGCAATGCACGTGTACCTTACTAGTACTTCGAGTATGTGCAAAACATGTAAATTAGAATTCCAATGGCACACTACACAGTGTCTCTCTTACAGTTCATGAAGCCACGTGGCACATGTGGAGGCGTTGTCGTGACCTCCTTGTGTGGATTGATCACAGTGACGTGCTGCTCATAGTGACGTCCACGCACGCACTCATTCCCTCGCACGCACACGCGGGTACACGGGAGGACGCATTTTTGTACGAAGATCCACCCCATGTGATAATTTGACGCGTGTAAAGTCCTTCACTTCATTGATGGTAAATTAATACAGCGCATGCAAATTGAGTGGACGTGAGGGAGGAAGAAAGACATTATACTCCACTGCACGCATGCGAGTAGTTAAATCATGGGTTGCTACTTCCATTGGTCTCCTTCGTATTTTGTGCCAATTTTTGACCATATTTTTAAGTAACATAATATTTATGCATGTCATAAAAAGTGGCACAAAAAAAGGGGGCCAATAAACCAGGACGCAGGCAACATGATCAATTTTTGCCAGGGCTACTGTTGGCGGCCTTTGTATTTAAATATGGACGGAGTGGACTAGTACTATCTTTATCCTAGCCTCGTAGGGCTCTCCCAGCGCCTAGGCTCGCCTCCCCGCTTCGCCCACCGGATCCCGCCATGGATAATCCCTTAGATCCCAGGATCTCGCGGGCTGCCCTCTCGTTGTGGCCCGCAACACTGCCGCCTTTGAGCGAAACCCACATGTGTTTTAGAGGGGATCCATTGCTCTAGAATCATAGATCGGTGGCGCCGGAGGACATGCCAGGGCTGCGTTTCAGGTGGTGGGCAGCAAGGGTAAATCAGATCGAGGAAGCGTCGCATCGATTGGAGAGAAGTTCCAAGGAGCTGCGCCTGGCGCAACACAAGGCGGAGGCGCAAGTCGATCTCAGGGGAGAGATGCTGACGGATGTCAGCATCTGGCAGCGTCGTGTTGATTTCGAGCTAGCGCTAATGGCAGAGATCATATTCACAGAGTCGACTGCGGAGGAAAGAACGCGCATGCCTGCGCAATGGCATGAGCAGCCGATGCAACTGTTCAAATGGGCGGTAGGAGAAGCCAAATCCCGGGACCAGTTGCGGCGGCGCCGCTGGGCATGCATCGTAGGCGAGGTGAGCTGCCCTCCTTCCCCGCCAGCGATGCAGTGACCTAGTCGGTTGCTGCTCCAGTGAACTTGCAATGCCATGTCGGTTTGCAACCTTGATAATCACTCCATCTATATGTATTGTATTCCTGTGAAAATACTTGGTCATTTGGAAAAAGATGGTAATTGAGTTATCACTAGTTTTAGAATGCTTGGTCGTGACAATCAACCGAAGCCACAACCAGAAGTCTCCATCGCGTAATAGTTTACAGTCGGTCGCACCAACAGACGGTCGGTCAGACCCGCGTCTCACCGAAGGGACACGCATTGGCTTGGTCCGACATGTACGACAAGTTACATCACTGACTTGTGCGACTGCATTTGAGCAGTGTAGTACTCCCTCTATCTCAGTTTACAAGTCTTGCACGTGTACCTAGGTCGTTAATTTGACCAACTTAATAAGAGGCATACATTACAAAAAATCATTACAAACTTCAAATATTCAGAGTATTTTTATGTTAAACAATTTATTTTATATAAGTTACATTGATGACCTAGATACACGTGCAAGCCTTGTAAACTGGGATGGAGGGAGTACTTGAAATTTTTGTTCCACTAAACTCATTGGGAGCTGTTTCGGGCCTCGAAACCAAAACCATCAATTAATCTTTACCTTGTTTCCATCACATTCCAAAGTACTAGTGCTACAATTAAGTGCAAGCCTGCTCACACCTACTAGTACGTACCAAACCTGAACGTGTTCCCACCATGCAGGTTTTAGTACTAGTGCTAGTACTTAGGTTATAAAAAGGGGAACTACCTAATTGAAAATTACTCCACCTTCCTCCTCATAAGTCCTTCTTCGTCCGTCCTTGCCATGGCCGGTGTGCAGAGCTCTAGGTCAAGAACTACTCGTAACAAGGGAGCGGCAACCAAGGCTGTGGAAAAAAAAGAGGGCTCGCTGCCACGCAGAGACCTCGAAAGATCTCTCACGGGCAGGCGATGGCTCCCAGGAGCGCCCTAGCCGTGGAGGCGAACATGCCGGCATGCCCGATCAGCTCAATAACCACCTCAATAAGCAGAAGGAGTTCATCCACGGCTTGGTGGAGCTGCTGAAGGAGAGCCTCGACGACATGCCTGCTGAGGTCAATGAGCAGGGGGAGTTGACCGCCGGCTTGGTGATGCTGCTGAAGAAGAGCATTGCCTCGGAGAAGAAGGCGACCGGCGCAATCCTGCAACTTCAGGAGGATAAGGCGAAGCTCTGCCACGAGCTCGACCTCCTGAAGGAGGAGAACGTCGGCTGGAAGAAGCTGCATGAGAATAGTAGTTCCTTGATGAAGATGCTGCAGGCCCTCGTCATGGAACAGAAGGAGGAGTTGGCGAAGCTCCACATCGAGCACCCGGCTG
The DNA here is from genome assembly GCF_002575655.3 of Aegilops tauschii subsp. strangulata. Lineage (NCBI taxonomy): Eukaryota > Viridiplantae > Streptophyta > Magnoliopsida > Poales > Poaceae > Aegilops > Aegilops tauschii. The sequence continues at coordinate 382,072,227 of NC_053037.3, read as the reverse complement.
TTGTCAAGGTACGTAATGCGGCCGTGGAACAGATGATGAAGGCTCGCGTCGAGAAATCCCGCGTCATGGACAGAAGGAAGAAGATGGCGGAGACATGCAAGGAGATGGAGGTCATGGAGGCGATGAAGAAGCAGTTACTACTCCGCGGCCAGCAACCCTTCATGTAGTAGAGAGCAGCACCCCAGACTTGTGTTTGCGTCTTCCTTCTTTTTGGGGGGTGATAATCTTCCTTCTTCTTTTGCTCATGTGTTTCTTCTTTTGCTTTGGGTGTTTCGCCGCACGTGTCACGTTCTCGGCAAGGCATGAATAGAGAACAATGCTAACAATGAGATGACTAGCAAATTAGATCATTTTTATCGCCATATGGCGCTGGTCTGCCGTGTTTCGTGCTCCTCCGTCGTACTACTCCAGTGGAAAACTTGAGTATACCGCACGGTTCTTTGCTCCTCCTCAGGTCATCGGCACATTTATACGAGCAGTCAAATCACAAGGCCCCGCCTTCCAGCAGTAATGAGCCATCAAATCACAAAGGCCCTCGCCTCTCTTGAAACCGACCAAGCTAGACTGCCCCGCCCTCTAGCCTTTTAAAAAAATGTATACTTTTGTAAAGTAGTAGTATCAGTGGATTGCTCCATGGAGCAAAACTAACAAGATGAAATTAAAGAAAAAAAGGTGGTACATATAGAGAGCGCTCGTCGCCAAATTATGCATATAGTACTATTAAAAAAGCTAGTACGTGCTTAAATGGGGTGCTAAGTTCTATTAAAGAAATTAGCATACCTATTTAATTCTTGGGTTCTTATTATTTATGCCACTAGTTGTGTATCACTACTCAGTTTTGCCATTAGAAGTAACAACTACTCAAAAATGCCATCGATCCGTGAGATGCCTGCTCAAAAATGCAATTAGATATCTCAAAAATGCCATCGTTTAGTTAGATGTTTGCTCAAAAATGCCATTAGACATTGTTATTTTCACGTCAACCCCGTTGACCATGTTATATGACAAAAATAAGCCGATTCTCACAATGATAAGTGTGGCCCCGCTTGTCAGGAGTAACCAAGCGAACAATTTTACAGGAAAATAAGAACGCTGTTGGGATCAAGTAGGCCCCACACTTTATTTTACTGTAGTGAGATAGAGAGAGAGCTGGCATGTTGGTCCTTTGGTATTTATGTCATTATAGCATGGCCAAAGAGATTTGAGTCACAATAATGGTGTCCAGCACAACACACCCCTCAAATAAAACTAAGCACCCTGAAATTCTTTGACAACTAAACTGCTGGCTATATGATGTTGGCCATATATATTGTACGTATATAATGTGAAGAAACGAGTGGTAGTACTATACAAATTAAAAGATGAACTGTAAGAAATACTAGTATGTACGTACTGAAGAGTTAAAGTAACGAGAAGGAACATAGCATAGTTCTGCTCGGGGCTCAGCACAACACACCCCTCAAATAAAACTAAGCACACCTGAAATTAAACTAAGCAACAAATCCAGTAGACACTGCATTAGAACCACCATGAGCAACGACACTGCCACCTTACTCGGACTCCTCGTCCACGTGCTCGACTTCGTCCTTGTCCCTCTTCCTGTTGGCTGATACTTCTTTGCTTGAACTGCACACTTGGCTCTTGCTCTTCATCCAACCCTTGTAGATATTGAAACAAAGGCAGCCATCCATTGCAGCGTAGTCGATGCGGTCTATATCTAGTACATTCCACTGCCATGCATGATGAAACTTGAACGGAGGTTTCTTCAGTGTACCGTACGAAGGATGAACCATGGCTCCTGCCAGGGTCAGCACTGAAGGCTGATCACGAGAGGGCACCATCCCATTCTTCTGGAGGTCGAAGGGGTTGCCTACAACGAGGCCTATCCGACCCAGGACATCCCCGTCGTTCCTAAAGTCTACAGTAACGAATTTGACTCGACTTCCCTTGAGGAAGTTCTTAAATTCCTCGCACTCAACGTCAGCATGGCATATGTGGTAGACCAAGAATAAGTCATGCACGCAAACCTGGATCACGGCGGGCTTCATCTTCTCTTCCTCCTTTAGATTCTTCTCTTTGTCCAGGGTTGTGGTGTACTCAACATCTAGCCCAGCGACCCACTCATCATTTGAGTTTTCGAACATGCGTCTGAAGCGAGCAAGGCATCCTTTCAACGTCATGGAAGAACGGGTGTAGATGACGTCGAACTCATCGCCATTGATGGTTCTAACCTTGTACTCGCCGCTGATCATGAGATTTGGGATGCCATGGATTTGGGAGGAGGGTTAGGATTAGTGGAACTGCCGTAATGTGAAAGGACAGGACGACTAGGAGCGAACTGCCGTAATGTTAAAGGGCGTCCGGGGACGAGTAGGAGCGAACTTCCAGCGGTTTTTCGATTGTAAAAATGCTGAGTGGGGCGTGCGAATGGCAGGGTAGTGGCTTGCCTGGTGGATAAATGGATTCATGCACAGTACTATGGGGGCCCAATTAGATGTCATGTCTACTCAAAGCCCAATTAAATGGCTTCGATGTCATGTCAAGCGTCGGGAAAACTACAGGTGATACGAAGTTTTCCATTCTCCCATGATACGGTCTTCCAAGAGCCCTTGGATCTGAGATCGAACGGTTGCATGGCGTGATTCTAGACCTATGGGTGAATATCCTATCCTAGAGGGTTATTCTGCAAATTTTCGGCAACTTAGCATGCGACCGGTCGATCTCAGATCCAAGGGCTGCCAGCAGCCCGTATCATGGTCGCGCCTACCACGAGTCCACGACCGTCGCCTCGCTCGCGCGATCCCACCCTTGGAGATTCAACATGGTGCGTTAGGCTATCTGATGTTGGCATGTCATACATAGTCATCACTTATACAACAAGGTTAGCTATACGGTTGGCTATAAGAGTATTTTTTTACTTCTCTCTATATCTTTCTTCGTAGTATTTATTGCATTTGCCAAGGAGTGACCTCTTCCAATGAAATGGTGCTTGGATGAGGTGCTAAGGGCATTAAATGTCTTAGCAACTCAAGTCCCCAATGCATATGTGCTTAGTTTTTTGTTGCTAAGTTTGCTTCATTTAATTAGCTATAGACTCAAAATTGTCTTTTCACCTAGGTACACGCGCTTAGCACCGTTTCTTCTTGGGGTCACCAAACTAGTCTCTCTCTTCTTACTAGTTAACTTGCCACATCAGACTTTATGCCTATGTGGCAGGCTTAGCACTTGTACGAGCAAGTACAATAGTGGGCTATAAGCCCACTTACATGGAATTTTTGCATATGTGGAGGAAAGAGGCAAGGAAAAAGTGGAGTAGTGGGCTCTCATGCAAGAGCCAGCCTCTACATGGTGGAGCATTGGGAGAGGCACCTGTATACCATGGAGGTGGTCATGAATCAGGAGACTCACGTTGGTCGTAGCGCTGCAGTTAAAATGATAATGGCAAGTCAAATCACAGGGCCCCACCTGTCGAGCAGTAATTCGCTGTCAAATCACACAGCCCTATGTTTGCAGCAGCCTACTCCCTCATCTTCTCACGTCTCTGTTGAACCGACGAGGCAGAACTGCCCCGCCTACCGCGTGGGAAAAGCCACGCCCTCGACTTTTAAATAGTACAGTATACTAATTTTGTATCCATGGATTGTGCCATGGAGCAAAGCCTCAAGAAAACGGCGGTACACATGTACGGAGTATACAGCACACCCATCGCGTTCGCGTCGCACCCCAGACGGTCGGTCGGTCTGGCACGCCTCTCTCCGAATGGAACGCGCGTCATATTGCGTTTGCACACACAGGTGGGACCGCAATCGAGAACCAACCATAGGAACACTCCTCGGCCCCGCAAGTCGGGTGAGTTAATAGAAGAGAGAGACGAGCGATACTACTAGAGAAGTGATCCTCAAAAAGAAGTACTAGAGAAGTGTTGTACAGACGTTGGTGCCTGGACGATCCCTGCATGACACGAAAGATCAGTTCATCCATGCATGTGACCAGACTCCAGAAGACACGCCTGGATTGGCTATCGTCTACATATCGTGCACGCTGTGTTGTACAGGGCTGTAGTTCTGATGAGAAATCTAAAAAAAGGTGTCTTGTCTTCTCGCAATATTAGGTGTCATGTGCTTCAGATCACTGCGAGGGTTAAACAGTGACAACTGAGTTCCTACAAGGCACTGGTCATTGGGGGCACATGCACGAAGACTACTCGACTGCAATCTAGGTCAAGCCGGCTATGTTAATTAGGACATCTATCGATGGACCCCTTTTCTACGAGTTTATCTTTAATTTGAGCTTTGATCCTCGTCTAGTTTGTCCGTCGGGATTCATGTTGTCTCCTTTGGGCAGTGAGGTTATGGTTTCTTGTCATGTGGCATTTTTTCGTGTTATATGTTATAATTCGGTGCTTCAGATCAAAATGAAGACAACTGCACCTCCAGGGCATGTGCATGAAGACTTCTCGACAGTCATTGACGAGGTCAAGCCGGCTCCGGTAGACAAAAGAAAACTAGTACTCCACTATATAGGCAGGAGCCTCCGCACTTGCTTGCTAGTGTTTCTCTCTTCACATTGGCTCGTCCTCTCCAGATCTAAACACGACAGCGGTGGCCACACTCTCTCTCTCTACTCACCGCTGGTCACAGATCCTGCTGGATCCTCTCCGCCGGGGAAGGTCAGAAGGTTCAACGTTCACGCGGTCGTCCTCGGTGACGGCTCTTACCCACTGTCGGCGCGTCCCGATCAGCGTGCCTTGTTGTTCTCTCCCAAGCACCGCTGGCTAGGGAGGGCCTCTGACCCCCTTCTTCCTCGCTACCGTAGTGTAGGCAGATCCGGCCTCCCACCTAGTGACATCCTGGCGACCCTCAGGTATAACTTCCTTCGGAACCGGCCTTGCTCTACTTCCCGAGCTCCTGACGTCGCTGCATTTGTATCGTTTACTATTTCCCAGGCCCCCTCGTAGATAGGATCGATCGGCTGTTCGAAAGCCACCTAAATTTTTACTGTTAAGAGGTAAAACTAGTTCATGCACACGAATCTAGTACTACTTGGTTCAAACAAGGAAGAAAGGGGGTGGGGGTGGGGGAAGATCTGTTACCTGAATCTAGGACTTGGTCGAAAGAGGAAATAATGGGGGCGAAAAGTAGCAGAGACAAGCTATCCAACTGGTCTCTTGGTCTAATAGGGAAATAAAGGGAAACACAGTACAAACTCAATATAAACCCGATCTATTGGTTGAAAAAGGAAATAAAGTGGGGACTGGGGGACAAGTCAACGGAGTAAGTCCAGCACTAGATTTGCTAGCCTCACACAATATAAGGTGGCTATACCGAACAAAAATGGGACCAACCCAGATATCCTGTTCTGATGTTTGTTGCCCCGAGCCAATCTTATGTAATACCACTGGTAAAATGTAGCAGTCGCACTGTTAAAAGTAAGGGCACGTTAAACCATTGTTGATTTCAATGTAATGCCTCCAGTAATATGAATCAATGGCACTTTTTTTCATGTCCTACTAAATTTCCCATTAAGATAAGTTGCTTCTTTTCGTTAGAAATGCAACTGTCCTGGTCCGCCTACTCTCTCGTGCCCAAATACCAACTCTGTAGCAGCTGTTAATGTAATGTTGCTGGTAAAATGAAGCAATGGCACCATTAAAGTAATGTCGTATTTAATGGTTGTCATAGTTAATCCTAATGCCCACACCAATATCTAGCAATGCTGCTGCTTTAGAAATTGCTACTGTCCTTGTAGGATTGCCATTCAGATAAGGAACATGCTTCTTTTCATTTGATGTATGTTTCATCACTTGTTAGTCACCCTCCTTTCCACCTTTTTTGTGCAAACAGAGATATACATTTCATGCTTGATCTTAGTTGAACTGCACAAATGATATCCAAATTATAGTTGAACGTTCCAGGAGCTTCACAACCAACCTTGATGTTGCTCAATTTTATTGCAACTAATGAAGAAGAAGCTCTGTGGGTTTCGTCTTCTGATGGAAATGGAACCGGGGCAGGAGCCCTTTAAAAAAAAATGAAGAAGTTGCTAGCTCATGGGACATTGCTTCACTTCAAGTGAACTGCACCAAAAGGTCCCATGAATTGAATCATCCATGTTGGTGACTAGTGTCATCCCTTCTACGATGGTGTTGACTGCAGATATGGTTCCCATCACGAGGTATGTTCCTTTTTGGTTTGACCGTTTGCCAAAGATCCTGCATGTTGAGTCTGCTCTTGTGCTACTGTTTTGGCACTCCCATGATAAAGCAGTAATGTTATTATTTTGCACCTTAATCTAGTGGCACTATTAATTTGAGGCAATGTTTTGGCAGCGCTAGTGCCACTGATTTTTTTATATATCGAAAGAGGGGGTTTCCTCCGATTTCATTAAAGAAACCCTACCATAGACAACCATTATCCGACAACATCTCAGTGTAAACGGGCAGTTATGCAACTACTACTAGAACGGACTGGGTACTAGCAGGAGACAAGTTCGCCACATAAGTTAGGCAGGTAGGGGGACGCAGCACCAGATCAACCAAGGTTGGATTACAACCCAAATGCTACCACAGAAACATCAGGGGGGAAGATAGAGCCAGCTTGAGCATCCCAGTCTAAGCACCCCCGGCCTCCATCCTTGCGACGCACGGGACACCTCGTTTGCCACCTGCTCGACCCTAGTGCCACTGATAAAATGAAGTAATAATACAGTTAAAATAGAGCGAGTGTCCTCTCTATCATTTCATTTCCAATGTAGATAAAGAAAGTGCTTCTCTTTGTTAGTATATGTTTAATCAACTAGTCCCATTGTTAACGTTTAAGCATTTCTACAAACTAGGGTGCTTAATTTTAGTTGATCTGCACAAAAATAGAGATTGGAATGTCTCAAGGCCCCTCCTTGTACTACCGCTATACACTGATGTTCATCACTGGCAGAAGGTGTATCAGGGAGACTTGGGTCAATTTCCAGTATGGGGCATACCGTATGAGGCATCGCAGGTCCCATCTCGCCCTCGCAGCTTGGCATAGTATGATACTATCACAATATTTTTCTTCTATTTATTAGTGTGTGTTTCATCAACTAGTGCCACTATAATGTAATCACGCTTTTTCATTATCTGTGCAAACAGGGTTATTCAGCTGCATTTTGGTGGAACTGCACAAATGTACGGATGGAACCGGCATATATGCAGAGTGTGAGGTGTGCCAAGTAAAAATTACCGACACCAACCATGCTCCATGCACGCATCGGCATCCACCACCACCAGTGGGATGTGTGGCGCTCTCTGTGGACGGATCTTTCTCGGCAGCAAACCCTCTAACCAAATACTAGTAGCTTATATTGGCAGTTTTCTAGGGAGTACTCTTTTCTGAAAGAAGCACCAATCTATTTTTCTTTATTTGTACACAGTGTCACAACTTTGACCCAAAGGTCCAGAGCTATTTTAGGGTGATTGGCATAGTACTCGGAGACTGATTGTAAGCATGATTTCATTAGCTGTCATGCTGATTGTAAGCATGAGCAGATGGAAGATTAGGTTAGTGCGAAGCTTACCTTAAACCCTACCGCCGCCGTTGAAACGAGGCGAGCGTCGAGGGAACCGTGGAGAACGGCGGGGAAGCGACGTCGCGCCATCCGGCCTCCTCTTGCGGTGGGAGAACGAATACTCCTGTGGCTCCGGCTGGATCTGCACCCTCACGAACGGCACACCGTACTCGATCGATTCGTTATCCTCTGGGTGCTCGAACTTCGACCTATATGCCCACCACCTCCGCCTGACTTTTTCCTCGGGCGAATCTGTCTGCTCCGTCGCCCATAGGAGATACTCGATGAACTCGAAGGACTGCGGCGTGACTGCTGCCGAGGAGTACATCGCCACCGTCTCACTCTTTCGCATACATTGCCACATGGCCCTCACCGTCCTCGAAATCTCCCACTCATTGTCAAACCAAGTAAGGAACTCCTTCAACCTGGCTAACTTTGCCTGGTCGCCACCGGTGGTCTGCCTGATTCGCCGCTACATCCTCTCCATAGATGTCCTTCTGAGTGGTCCGGTGCTAGCTTGGTAAGATGGGAGGAGAGACGGTGGTCTTGCAATAGAGAAGAGGGAGAGGCGGTGGTTTTGGAATGGAGATGATGGAGAGGAGAGGGGCTGGTTTTGCAATGGAGAAGAGAGAGAGGCGAGACGGTGGTTTTGGAATGGAGATGATGGAGGAGAGGAGGTGGTTTTCCAATGGAGAAGAGGGAGAGGCGAGACGATGGTTTTAGAATAGAGACGATGGAGAGGAGAGGAGGTGGTTTTGCAATGGAGAAGAGGGAGAGGAGCGTGTGGCAGTGATTTAGGATTGGACGAGAGGGCCGGGGCGCTGTGACTGCATCAAAATCAAAATCAATTTACCCTTCAATTAAGAAAGCGACCCCACATTAACTAGTCTCCCTTTATTCTGGTCATAATTGACCATGATTTTCACAAATAAAATATATCTTATACGTTGCAAAAAGAATATGATTTGAAAGTACATTCAGATATGAACCAAACGATATAATTTTTGGTGACATGCATTCACATTTTGCTTGTAAAATACAGTACGTGGTCAAACTTTGACCCAAAATAAGCAAAACAAAAAATACTTCCAAGACCAGCGCCGCTCCTCTCCTCTTAAACCACCGCCGCTCCTCTCCTGTTCCAATCTAAATCCAGCGCCGCTCCTCTCCTCTTCCATTTCAAAACCACCGCCCCTCCTCTCCTATTCCAATCCAAAACCAGCGTCGCTCCTCTCCCGTTGTAATCCAGAACCAACGCTGCTCCTCTCCTCTTCCATTCAAAAACCACCGCCGGCGAGTGAAAGTGTTGTGGTGAAGTAGATTGATGGAGGAGTACAACCAATACATGAGGATCGCTGCTACCTCTTAAGCATGCGTTGGTTTTCCCTTGAAGAGGAAAGGGTGATGCAGCGAAGTAGCGTAAGTATTTCCCTCAGTTTATGAGAACCAAGGTATCAATCCAGTAGGAGACTACACGCAAGTCCCTAGTACCTGCACAAAAAATCAAGAACCTTGCAGCCAACGCGATAAAGGGGTTGTCAATCCCTTCATGGCCACTTGCAAAAGTGAGATCTGATAAAGATAATAAGATAAATATTTTTGGTATTTTTGTTGTATAGATTGGAAAATAAAGATTGCAAAATAAACAGCGACAGAAATAGCAAGTTGATAGGAAAATAATATGACGTAAAGTAGACCCGGGGGCCATAGGTTTCACTAGTGGCTTCTCTCAAGATAGCATGTATTACGGTGGGTGAACAAATTACTGTCGAGCAATTGATAGAAAAGCGCATAGTTATGAGAATATCTAGGCATGATCATGAATATAAGCATCACGTCCGTGACAAGTAGACCGAAACTATTCTACATCTACTACTATTACTCCATACATCGACCGCTATCCATCATGCATCTAGAGTATTAAGTTCATAAGAACAGAGTAACGCATTAGGCAAGATGACATGATATAGAGGGATAAACTCAAGCAATATGATATAAACCCCATCTTTCTATCCTCGATGGCAACAATACAATACATGCCTTGCTGCCCCTGCTGTCACTGGGAAAGGACACTGCAAGATTGAACCCAAAGCTAAGCACTTCTCCCATTGCAAGAAAGATCAATCTAGTAGGCCAAACTAAACCGATAATTCGAATATACTTGCAAAGATATCAAATCATGCATATAAGAATTGAGAGAAGAATCAAATATTGTTCATAGATAATCTTGATCATAACCCCACAATTCATCGGATCTCGGCAAACACACCGCAAAAAGAGTTACATCGAATAGATCTCCAAGAGCATAGAGGAGAACTTTGTATTGAGATCCAAAGAGAGAGAAGAAGCCATCTAGCTAATAACTATGGACCCGAAGGTCTGTGGTAAACTACTCACACATCATCGGAGAGGCTATGGTGTTGATGTAGAAGCCCTTCGTGATCGAATCCCCCTCCGGCAGATCGCCGGAAAAGGCCCCAAGATGGGATCTCACGGGTACAGAAGGTTGCGGCGGTGGAAAATAGGTTTCGTGGCTCTCCCCGAAGGTTTCAGGGTATAAGAGTATATATAGGCGAAAGAAGTAGGTCGGTGGAGCCGCGAGGGGCCCATGAGGGTGGGGGACGCGCCCTCCTGCCTCGTGGCTTTCTTGACCTCCACTCCAAGTATCCTGGATTGCGTTTGTTCCAAAAACGATCCTCGCGAAGGTTTCATCCGTTTGGATTCCGTTTGATATTCCTTTTCTGCGAAACACTGAAATAGGCAAAAAACAGCGGTTTGCACTGGGCCTTCGGTTAATAGGTTAGTCCCAAAAATAATATAAAAAGGTATATTAACGCCCATTAAACATCCAAAACAGATAATATAATAGCATGGAACAATAAAAAATTATCGATACGTTGGAGATGTATCAAGCATCCCCAAGCTTAATTCCTGCTCGTCCTCGAGTAGGTAAATGATAAAAACAGAATTTTTGATGTGGAATGCTACCCAACATAATTTTCAATGTAATTCTCTTTATTGTGGCATGAATGTTCAAATCCGAATGATTCAAGACAAAAGTTTAATATTGACATAAAAAATAATAATACTTCAAGCATACTAACTAAGCAATTATGTCTTCTCAAAATAACAAGGCCAAAGAAAGCTTATCCCTACAAAATCATATAGTTTGGTATGCTTCATTTTTTTCACACAAAATGCTCTCATCATGCACAACCCCGATGACAAGCTAAGCAATTGTTTCATACTTTAGTGTTCTCAAACTTTTTCAACTTTCACGCAATACATGAGCATGAGCCATGGACATAGCACTATGGGTGAAATAGAATATAATGATGGGGGTTGTGTGGAGAAGATAAAAAAGGAGAAAGTATCACATTGACGCGGCTAACCAACGGGCTAGGAAGATGCCCATCAATTGATGTCAATGCAAGGAGTAGGGATTGCCATGCAACGGATGCACTAGAGCTATAAATGTATGAAAGCTCAACAAAAGAAACTAAGTGGGTGTGCATCCAACTTGCTTGCTCACAAAGACCTAGGGCATTAGAGGAAGCCCATCGTTGGAATATACAAGCCAAGTTCTATAATGAAAAAATCCCACTAGTATATGAAAGTGACAAAATAAGAGACTCTCTATCATAAAAATCATGGTGCTACTTTGAAGCACAAGTGTGGAAAAAGGATAGTAGCATTGTCCCTTCTTTTATTTATTTATATTTTTTTGGGCCTTTCCTTTTTTTGGCCCTTTTTTATTTGGCCTTTTTTTCATGGGACAATGCTCTATTAATGATAATCATCACACTTCTATTTATTTACAACTCAATGATTACAACTCGATACTAGAACAAAATATGACTCTATGTGAGTGCTTCCGGCGGTGTACCGGGATGGGCAATGAATCAAGAGTGACATGTATGGAAAATTATGCATGGTGGCCTTGCCACAAATACGATGTCAACTACATGATTATGCAAGGCAATATGACAATGATGAAGCGTATCATAATAAACGGAACGGTGGAAAGTTGCATGGAAATATATCTTGGAATGGCTATGGAAATGCCATAATAGGTAGGTATGGTGGCTGTTTTGAGGAAGATATAAGGAGGTTTATGTGTGATAGAGTGTATCATATCATGGGGTTTGGATGCACCGGCGAAGTTTGCACCAACTCTCGAGGTGAGAAAGGGCAATGCACAGTACCGAAGAGGCTAGCAATGATGGAAAGGTGAGAGTGCGTTAAATCCATGGACTCAACATTAGTCATAAAGAACTCACATAATTATTGCAAAAATCTACAAGTCATCAAAAACCAAGCACTACGCGCATTCTCCTAGGGGGATAGATTGGTAGGAAAAGACCATCGCTCGTCCCCGACCGCCACTCATAAGGATGACAATCAAAGAACACCTCATGTTTCAAATTTGTTACACAACGATTACCATACGTGCATGCTACGGGACTTGCAAACCTCAACACAAGTATTTATCAAATTCACAATTACTCAACTAGCACGACTCTAATATTACCATCTTCATATCTCAAAACAATCATCAAGTATCAAACTTCTCATAGTATTCAATGCACTCTATATGAAAGTTTTTATTATATCCATCTTGGATGTCTATCATATTAGGACTAATTTTATAGCCAAAGCAAATTACCATGCTGTTCTAAAGGACTCTCAAAATAATATAAGTGAAGCATTAGAGATCAATAATTTCTATAAAACAAAACCACCACCGTGCTCTAAAAAGATATAAGTGAAGCACTAGAGCAAAATTATCTAGCTCAAAAGATATAAGTGAAGCACATAGAGTATTCTAATAAATTCCGATTCATGTGTGTCTCCCCCAAAAGGTGTGTACAGAAAGGATGATTGTGGTACATTAAAAAGCAAATACTCAAATCATACAAGATGCTCCAAGCAAAACACATATCATGTGGTGAATAAAAATATAGCCTCAAGTAAAGTTACCGATAGATGAAGACGAAAGAGGGGATGCCTTCCAGGGCATCCCCAAGCTTAGGCTTTTGGTTGTCCTTGAATTTTACCTTGGGGTTCCTTGGGCATCCCCAAGCTTAGGCTCTTGCCACTCCTTGTTCCATAATCCATCAAATCTTTACCCAAAACTTGAAAACTTCACAACACAAAACTCAACAGAAAATCTCATGAGCTCCGTTAGTAAAAGAAAACAAACCACAACTTTAAGGTACTTTAATGAACTCATTATTTATTTATATTGGTGCTAAACCTACTATATTCCAACTTCTCTATGGTTCATACCCCCCGATACTAGCCATAGATTCATTAAAATAAGCAAGCAACACACGAAAAACAGAATCTGTCAAAAACAGAACAATCTGTAGCAATCTGATTTGTTTGAATACTTCTGGAACTAAACAAATTTCTGAAAAACTAGGACAGCCTGGATAATTTGTATATTGATCTACTGCAAAAAGAATTGGTATTTTATCACGTTCTGGTGAATTTTAACAATTATTTTCGTGAGAACAAAGTTTCTGCGTTTTTCAGCAAGATCAAACAACTATCATCCAAGAAGATCCTATTGGTTCTACTTGGCACAAACACTAACTAAAACATAAAAACACATCAAAACAGAGGCTAGATGAATTATTTATTACTAAACAGGAACAAAAAGCAAGGAACAAAAATAAAATTGGGTTGCCTCCCAACAAGCGATATGGTTTAACGCCCCTAGCTAGGCATAAAAATAAGAATAGATCTAGGTATTATTATAATTATGATAGGGCAAATCGTGAAAACTCATCTCATATTCCCTACGTTCAGCAGCAAGTTTTCTTTGAGGCAAACAAAAGTAATCAAAAGGGCTAGATTTAATGGGACAGAAGTCCCCAAGATCAAGCTCGGGAGGTATTGGTTCCTCCCTTGGCCCCTCAAATTGCAGTACCAACTCGTCATAATAAGAATTCTTTTGGCAAAAAGTCATGAGACTTTGTTCAAGAGAAAAACCTAGCCCGTTGTTCTGAATGGCAAAATTATCATTAAGCTCAGAAATTTTATTGACTAGAACATCCGTAGGAACCTTCTTTCTAAGGTTTTTATTATAAGCAACATGATCTAAAGATTGTAAATGCATTATATCTTCCTGATTAAAAAGGATAGCCTCTATGGGTGGACGGCCAACATCCACCCTATAATGCGCAAAGATTTCCTTTGCTTCTTTCATAATAAATCTGAACTCATGTGCCAAAAAGATAGTAGCTGCACGTTTGACAGAAGAATGCTCAATATTGGAAAATTCTAGGAAAATCCTTTGTATGGAAGGATTCATATGCATAAATTGTCTTTCAAGTTCAACTATGAGCAAAGATATAGCATCCGCAAGACTACTAGTTCTATGAAGAATTGACCCTCCCATAGTGGGCAAAGCACCGACACAAGTAAATAAATCTTGAATAACTCCTTTTCCAATAATATTACCACTACCGATCCGAAACTTTTTAGTGTGAAGAATAGTAGATTCTTCATGAGGATTATCAAAAGCATCAAGGTTTCCCCCATTGTTACTATTATCCTTTTCAACGATAACCTCCCCAGTTTCAGACATGATGGCAACAAATAGCACAACAAGAGCGAACACACAAAAAAGGTAAGAAAAAAGAGACGAACGGAGAAAGAGGGCGAATAAAACGGCAAGGGTGAAGTGGGGAAGAGGAAAACGAGAGGCAGATGGAAAATAATGTAATGCGAGGGCAAAGAGTTTGTGATGGGTACTTGGTATGTCTTGACTTGTGCGTAGATCTCCCCGGCAACGGCACCAGAAATCCTTCTTGCTACCTCTTGAGCATGCATTGGTTTTCCCTTGAAGAGGAAAGGGTGATGCAGCAAAGTAGCGTAAGTATTTTCCCCAATTTTTGAGAACCAAGGTATCAATCCAGTAGGAGACTACACGCAAGTCCCTAGTACCTGCACAAACAATCAAGCACCTTGCAACCAACGCGATAAAGGGGATGTCAATCCCTTCACGGCCACTTGCAAAAGTGAGATCTGATAAAGATAATAACGTAAATATTTTTGGTATTTTTGTTGTATAGATTGGAAAATAAAGATTGCAAAATAAACGGCGACAGAAAGAGCAAGTTGATAGGAAAAAATATGATGTAAGGTAGACCCGGGGGCCATAGGTTTCACTAGTGGCTTATCTCAAGGTAGCATGTATTATGGTGGGTGAACAAATTACTGTCGAGCAATTGATAGAAAAGTGCATAGTTATGAGAATATCTAGGCATGATCATGAATATAGGCATCACGTCCGTGACAAGTAGACCAAAACGATTCTGCATCTACTACTATTACTCCACACATCGACCGCTATCCAGCATGCATCTAGAGTATTAAGTTCATAAGAATAGAGTAACGCATTAGGCAAGATGACATGATGTAGAGGGATAAACTCAAGCAATATGATATAAACCACATCTTTTTATCCTCGATGGCAACAATACAATACGTGCCTTGCTGCCCCTGCTGTCACTGGGAAAGGACAGCGCAAGATTGAACCCAAAGCTAAGCACTTCTCCCATTGTAAGAAAGATCAATCTAGTAGGCCAAACTAAACCGATAATTCGAAGAGACTTGCAACAATATCAAATCATGCATATAAGAATTCAGAGAAGAATCAAATATTGTTCATAAATAATCTTGATCATAAACCCACAATTCGTCGGATCTCGGCAAACACACCGCAAAAAGAGTTACATCGAATAGATCTCCAAGAGAATCGAGGAGAACCTTGTATTGAGATCCAAAGAGAGAGAAGAAGCCATCTAGCAATAACTATGGACCCGAAGGTCTGTGGTAAACTAATCACACATCATCGGAGAGGCTACGGTGTTGATGTAGAAGCCCTCCGTGATCGAATCCCCCTCCGGCAGATCGCCGGAAAAGGCCCCAAGATGGGATCTCACGGGTACAGAAGGTTGCGTCGGTGGAAATAGGTTTCGTGGCTCTCCCCGAAGGTTTCAGGGTATAAGAGTATATATAGGCGAAAGAAGTAGGTCGGTGGAGCTGCGAGGGGCCCACAAGGGTGGGGGACGCGCCCACCCCCTAGGGCGCGCCCTCCTGCCTCGTGGCTTTCTTGACCTCCACTCCAAGTCTCCTGGATTGCGTTTGTTCCAAAAACGATCCTCGCGAAGGTTTCATTCCGTTTGGATTCCGTTTGATATTCCTTTTCTGTGAAACACTGAAATAGGCAAAAAAACAGCAATTTGCACTGGGCCTTCGGTTAATAGTTTAGTCCCAAAAATAATATAAAAAGGTATATTAAAGCCCGTTAAACATCCAAAACAGATAATATAATAGCATGGAACAATAAAAAAATTATAGATACGTTGGAGACGCATCAATCGTAGACGGCGACCCTGTGAAGCTAGGTAGGATGTTGGAGATACAGTCTTGGTTTGACAACAAGGACCAACTAGCGGCGACGGCGACATCCATGGACAAATATCTGCAACAGAGCGAAAAGGCGGCGATACTCCCGAAGGGAGTCGTGCGGGAGTACATAGAGCTGCTCCTCTGGGCCATGGAGCAAACAGATTCACCGAATCCGATCGTGAGGGAGCGGTGGTGGGTCCCAGATGGAGCATCCACCAGAGATTGAAGGATCGAGCATCTACAGGGTGCCGTTTGTGAGGGTGTCGTGCTAGAGCGAGCCGGTGGAGTCTTCGTTGACCGAACCCAACTGCAAGAGGAGAAAAGCAGTTGGCCCGACGACGCTTCCCGCCATCCTCTCCCTCGTCGTTCACATCGTCTCACGGGGCGGCTATCTGCCGCCGAGGAATAGGAGGGGACTGCCCCCAGCCCAATAGTCGGGCAGGTTGTGAATTGTCAGGAGGAGCTTAGGGTTGTCAGTATTTGTAGGTTGTGAATTGTGTTCTGTGTTGTGTATTTTGAGAGTACTTTCATATATGAATGTCTTTTGAATTTCAGATTTGAAGTATTTAGCATATGAAGTATTTTATGAATTCTAGAGATCTATTTTTAGCACTTAAAAAATGTAGTTTCATAGGAGTATAAAAGTGCAGACAATGTGATTCTCAGAGAAGAAACTGCAAGTTTCGGTTTCAGATAAAAAACTGCAAGTTCAGTTTCAGATAGGAAACTGCAACTTTCAAAGGCAGAGCATTTATATTAACACGGACTTTTCAAACAGGGATAACTTCATGTTGGAAGTTTTATTCATGGTCAAAAATAGAACTACCAGCCAGTTAACATCATGCTGATCAACATTCATGCATAGCACATCTTCATATGATGCATAGTCAAAAAGATATGCTATTTTCAAAATGCCCACACAATGTCGAGTGTGCAAAAAATAGAGAAAACGAGGGACGAAGTTTTGGTAAGTGTTGGATGTGGTGTGCGTAGATGACAATGGGGACCCACATGTCAATAAAGGCAGAGGCAAAAAAATTGGAGATATTTTCCCTATATCAGGTGGAATCGAACCCGGGCGGCACAACTGTCGGTAGTGTCACTTGGCCGCTGGGCTAGTTCAGTACTTTCGTTACAAATAAGGCACTGCTTTAGGTGGTCCAATCTCCTCCTGCGTTGTTGTGCGCTCGCTGCGGCGCCGTTGTCTGTCGTTGTGAACATGCTGAATAAACGAGAGGAATCTGGAGAGGACTATACGTGGAGAGGCGGACAGTCGGGACCCACCAGGTCTATGGCCGTACGCAAGCAAGTGCTGCATTGAAAAAATACTTCCTCCTAATGCTATACTGGCGTTGGGACCCACGGGTTTGTCAACATAGTTACATTTTTTAGGTGCTTCAACGTAGTTACTAAAGGAGATAAATTCACAACAAAGCCGGGGAGCTGGCAGGTATCATTTATTATCACTGGGGCAGCAAGTATCAGCTGGGTTGTGGGCTGCCCCGTCTAGGCTTTCTTTTTTAACATGCGCAGCTCACGACATGCCGGTTTGTATTTTCTTGAGGGCCATCATGTATCGACCGGCCTATGGACCTCCCATCCGGACTATATCCTTTGGCCGGACTGTTGGACTATGAAGATACAAGATTGAAGACTTCGTCCCGTGTCCGGATGGGACTCTCCTTGGCGTGGAAGGCAAGCTTGGCAATACGGATATGTAGATCTCCTCCCTTGTAACCGACTCTGTGTAACCCTAGCCCCCTCCGGTGTCTATATAAACCGGAGGGTTTAGTCCGTAGGACAACAACAATCATACCATAGGCTAGCTTCTAGGGTTTAGCCTCTACGATCTCGTGGTAGATCAACTCTTGTAATACTCATATCATCAAGATCAATCAAGCAGGAAGTAGGGTATTACCTCCATCGAGAGGGCCCGAACCTGGGTAAACATTGTGTCCCCCGCCTCCTGTTACCATCCGCCTTAGACGCACAGTTCGGGACCCCCTACCCGAGATCCGCCGGTTTTGACACCGACATTGGTGCTTTCATTGAGAGTTCCACTGTGCCGTCACCGTAAGGCTTGATGGCTCCTTTGATCATTGGACAACTCGATGGCAACGATGCGATCCAGGGTGAGGTTTTCCTCCCCGGACAGATCTTCGTATTCGGCGGCTTCGTACTGCGGGCTAACTCGCCTGGCCATCTGGAGCAGATCGATAGCCACGTCCCTGGCCATCAGGCCAGGTTTGGAAACTTAAATATACTGCCGACATCCGCGGAGAGTTGATCTTCGACAGATTCGAGCCCATGTCAGGTGCGCCGCACAATCACGACGAGCATGATTTAGCTCTGCCGTCGGACTGTGTTCGGGAGATCACACCTGCAACTACTCCGGCCCTCAATCCGGAACAAATTGTGCCATCTGTGGACGGGTGGATGGACCTCGCCACGGAGGCCGCACACTTAGTGGAGATAGCGCCAAATACTGACATTAGCTCCTACGAGACCCGTGTTGCCGAACCGTTGGATTCGTCCCCGACCACGGACTCCGAGCCGCTTGTATCCGTGCCCATGAAATCCGATTGGGCACCGATCATGGAGTTTACCTCCGCGGATATCTTTCAGCACTCGCCTTTTGGTGACGTACTAAACTCGTTGAAGTCTCTCTCCCTGTCGGGAGACCCTTGGCCGAACTATGTCCAGCTAGAATGGGATGCGGACGACGAAGAAATTCGCGCCCCACCCACCACCCACTTAGTAGCCACTGTCGATGATTTAACCGACATGCTCGACTTCGGCTTCGAAGACATCGACGGTATGGACAATGATGCAGGAGACGAACAAGAACCACCGCCCATAGGGCGCTGGATGGCCACCTCATCGTATGAGATATACATGGTGGACACCCCCAAAGAAGGGGATGGCGACAAGACAACGGAGGATAATCCCTCCAAGAAGCAACCCAAGCACCGACGTCAGCGGCGCCGCTCTAAGTCTCGCCATAGCAAAAGCAGCGATACTGGCACAAGAGACAATAACGCTCCGGATAGTGCCGAAGACAACGATAATCCCCTCCAGCCATACCTCGAGCGGGAGGATGAACAAGCTAGCCCTCCGGAACAGGCAGCAAACGGAGAATCAGAGGATGACAATTACATGCCTCTCTCCGAAGACGAAGTGAGCCTCGGCGACGAAGAATTTGTCATGCCTGAGGATCCCGTCGAGCAGGAACGCTTCAAGCGCCGGCTTATAGCCACGGCAAACAGCCTGAAGAAAAAGCAACAACAGCTTCGAGCTGATCAAGATCTGCTAGCGGATAGATGGACCGAAGTCCTAGCAGCCGAGGAATACGAACTCGAGCGCCCAACCAAGAGTTACCCAAAGCGCAGATTGCTACCCCAACTCGAGGAGGAAGCATTGAAACCTACATCACCAGCGTATGATGCGGCTGATCGGCCACCTCGCGGCCGAGACAGAGAGGCATTTCAGCCTGAAAACCAGCCCGCACCCCGCCGCCACCCAAACAAAAATACCAAGGCCCGGGGCAACACGCGGGACCTGCGAGAGGTATTGGAAAACAAGGCAAAACATGCAAGATCGATCTACGGATCATGGGGGCGCACACCAACGCGGGACGATGACTGTCACGCCGGATACACTAAAAGCAAATCCGGTCGGGCCGAATACAGCAGACAAGGCTCATATGAACTGCGTCGTGATATATCCCGGCACAGAGGCGCCGCACACCCCCTATGCTTCACTGATGAAGTAATGGATCACGAATTCCCAGAGGGTTTTAAACCCGTAAATATTGAATCATATGATGGAACAACAGACCCGTGGTATAGATTGAGGATTTCCTCCTCCACATCCACATGGCTCGCGGTGATGATCTACATGCCATCAAGTACCTCCCACTAAAACTCAAAGGACCAGCTCGTCATTGGCTGAATAGCCTGCCAGCAGACTCTGTTGGCAGTTGGGAGGATTTGGAAGATGCATTCCTTGACAACTTCCAGGGCACTTATGTGCGACCACCGGATGCTGATGACTTGAGCCATATAACTCAGCAGCCAGGGGGATCAGCCAGGCAATTCGGGACCCGGTTCCTAACTAAGAAAAACCAAATTGTCGACTTCCGGATGCAGAGGCCTTAGCGGCATTTAAGCATAACATCGGTGACGAGTGGCTCGCCCGGCACCTCGGCCAGGAGAAGCCGAAGTCTATGGCGGCCCTCACGATGCTCATGACCCGCTTTTACGCGGGCGAAGACAGCTGGCTGGCTCGCAGCAACAACACATCAAGAAGTCATGGCACTTCAGATACAAAGGATACTAACGGCAGACCGCGTCGTAACAGACACAAGCGCCGCAACAACGGCGACAACGCCGAGGACACGGCAGTCAATGCTGGATTCAGCGGCTCTAAATCCGGTCAGCGGAAGAAGCCGTTCAAAAGAAGCTATCCGGGCCCGTCCAGTTTGGACTGCATACTCGATCGCTCGTGTCAAATTCACGGCACCCCCGATAAGCCAGCCAATCACACCAACAGAGAATGCTGGGTGTTCAAGCAGGCCGGCAAGTTGAATGCCGAAAACAGGGACAAGGGGCTGCATAGAGACGACGAGGAGGAGCCCCGGCCGCCGAACACAGGAGGACAGAAGAGGTTCCCTCCACAAGTGAAAATGGTGAACATGATATACGCAACCCACATTCCCAAGAGGGAACGGAAACGTGCACTAAGGGACGTCTATGCGATGGAGCCAGTCGCCCCAAAGTTCAACCCATGGTCCTCTTGTCCGATCACCTTCAATCGCAGGGACCACCCCACTAGTATCCGTCATGGCGGATCTGCCGCATTGGTCCTTGACCCCATCATCGACGGATTTCACCTCACCCGAGTCCTTATGGACGGCGGCAGCAGCATGAACCTGCTCTATCAGGATACAGTGAGCAAAATGGGCATAGACCCCTCGAGGATCAAACCCACTAAAACCACCTTTAAAGGTGTCATCCCAGGTGTAGAGGCCCATTGCACGGGCTCAATCACACTGGAAGTGGTCTTCGGATCTCCGGACAACTTCTGAAGAGAGGAGTTAATCTTCGATATCGTCCCGTTCCGTAGTGGCTATCACGCGCTGCTCGGGCGAACCGCATTTGCCAGATTCAATGCGGTACCACATTATGCATACCTCAAGCTCAAAATGCCAGGACCTCGTGGGGTTATAACAGTCAATGGAAACACAGAACGCTCGCTCCGCATGGAGGAGCACACCGCGGCCCTCGCAGCTGAGGCACAAAGCAGCCTTTTAAGGCAAACCACCAATTCGGCGATAAAGCCCCCGGACACCTTCAAGCGAGTCCGGAGTAACCTGCAACAGGATCGCCTGGCACGTTCAGAGCTTGCCTAGCAATTCGGCCCCCGTCCTAGTCCCAGTCAAGCGACGAAATATGTGCCGCGCGTACATAATTACGCACTAAAAATACCATGGGCATAGCGGGGGCACGACCAGGGCACATCCCACAATGCGGCTCAACCGCCCCAGGGGCTGTATACCTTTATCATTTCCTCTCTTTCAGGACCTTACTCTCTGGAAGCCCTTTCCGGCAGTCTGATTGCTAGACACATTACGGGAAGGAACAACCAAGGAGGCAAGAAGCTAAGACGTACAAGGGAATCCCCAGGTGGTCTCTGATAACAATCAAAGTACCCATTTTTAATACCTATACGTAGCTTACCCTTGGATAGGACATGTCAAATAGTCCTATTTTTTGCTTATTGCACTACTTGTATTAGTATGCTTCGACGTATTATTTAACTAACAATGTCTAGCATTAGTCTATAATTGCATTACCCTTCTTTTTTCTTGTCTGTTTATTTACGACAACATGCACCCGTACATTTCTGTATGAGCAGTACGCCAGGGGCTTCAGTATACCCCATAATATGGCGTGAGAAGTCCGAACACTTTCGACAGTGCGGCACCCCGAACTTATAGCATTATATACATCAGCTCTGAATCATGTCTTGGGTCAATAGTTGGTTTTGCCCGGCTCCCATGTTTTGTACCTTACGTTCCACAATATCGGCTAAGGTAGCGCTGGGAGAACTACTGCGATTGTGTCCCGGTTCTTCCGGACGAGCACCTCAGTAGAGAAAGCCGAAAACTGACTGTCATGATAAGGCGAGAGCTGGTCGCTGTTCGAGAGGTCTCGAGTCCTTAAAGACTTTTCCGCTTCGGGCGAGGAGTCGGCCTTGCCCAACTTAGGCGTATATAGCGCCCCAAATTCAGCCTTCCGAATACTAGGGACTTCGCCAAAATTTAAAATTGTAGACTTCTATGGCTAAGTGAGAGTGATAAAGCCTTATAGTCCGATTGCCTGGTTCGTTGTGCTGAACACCTCCCTCGAAGGACCCAAAATTGGGATAAAGAGTGCTTAGGTTTGCCCCGAACACCTCAGTACTAGTTACATGGGGGCAGAAGCCGACGACTGGCCAACTCTCAGATTTTATAAACGGACACACAGAAGGTAATATTTTAAATTCATAAGCATTGCATAGCACAAATGAACTCGTTTCATATTACAGGATCACATTAGTACATTCATTCGAATATTACATCCTTAGTACATTCCTCCGCCACAAGGCGAGAACCCTTCAGGACACTGTTATAATACATCTCGGGGTGGCGATGCTCCTTGCCTTCCGGCGGCCCCTCCTTCACCAGCTTCTCGGCGTCCAGCTTCGCCCAGTGCACCTTTGCTCGGGCAAATGCCCTGCGCGCGCCCTCGATGCAGACAGACCGCTTTATGACGTCAAGCCGCGGGCAGGCATTCACAAGCTGCCTCACCAGGCCGAAGTAGCTATCAGGAAGGGGATTGCCAGGCCACATCCGGACTATAAGACCCTTCATGGCCTATTCGGCCGCCTTGTGGAGCTCGACCAGTTGCTTCAGCTGGTCGCTCAAGGGCATAGGGTGTTCGGTCCCAGTATACTGAGACCAGGACAACTTCTCCGTCGAGCTCCCCTCCTCGGCCCGGTAGAATTCCACGGCATCTGGTACACTGCGGGGTAGATCTGCGAACGCTCCTGGAGAGCTCCGAACTCGGGTAAGTAAAAGGAAATTTTCTCTCACATGCTTGCTTTGCATACTGAATGCCTTACCCGTCGCTATCTTCTTAACCGCCTCAATTTCCTGGAGGGCCTTTTGGGCTTCATCCTTGGCATGTTGTGTGCTTTCGAGGGCCTTCGCAAGCTCGGACTCTCGCGTCTTAGAGTCAAGCTCCAAGGACTCGTGTTTCTTAACGAGAGCCTGGAGCTCTTGCTGCACCTCGCCCACTCGGGCCTCTTGTTTTTCCCGCTCAATGCGCTCCTTGGCCGCCTTGTCCTCGACCTCGGACAGCGCCTTCTTCAGGGTCGCCACTTCGGTCGTGGCCCCTGGCAAAATTCATGACGATCCTATGATCTAAGCAACCACCCTTGTTTTTTCTTGACAACATATAGACGGGGTATAACTTACCTTTGTTCTCTTCGAGCTGCCTTTTGGCAAGGCCGAGCTCTTCCTTGGACCGCTTAAGGTCCCGCTTCAGTGCGGCGACCTCCGCAGTACGTGCGGCAGCGGCTAGCAGTGAAGCCTGCATATGCACATAGACATATCTCAATTAGACTCCTGCGGTTATTATTTGATCCTTTATTCGGCCTTTCTTCGCAAATGCCAAACAGAGCATCAGGGGCTAGTGTCTATGCGGTAACATTCTCTTATAATCTAGTTATTTACCTGAAAGCCTGTTAGGACGCTGGCACAGGCTTCAGTTAGTCCGCTCTTGGCGGACTGAACCTTCTTGACCACCGCACTCATGATAGTGCGGTGTTCTTCGTCGATGGAAGCGCCGCGAAGCGCTTCCAGCAAGTTGTCCGATGCCTCTGGATGGACAGAGGTCACCGGCACAGGCGGCTTGCCCCTCTTAACGGGGGTTCGCCTGACAGAGTCCGGAACCACTGGAGGTTCCGGTGCAGTGTTCGGCTGGGGGCCGAATTCGGAGCCCATGGGAGTCTTGCTCCCCTTGCGCCTAGGGTCCGGAACGTCGCCTTCAGGCGCCTCCAGGACTACCTCCCCTCGGCTCAGTGCCCTTTGAGACAACACCTCGATGTTGTTGGTAGGGCGAGGGGTGGAGGCGGTCGGAAGTGAATCGCTATTCATATCCGACGGGTCCAAAGAACCATCCGACGAAGATACGTCGATATGGGCTCGGGATGGACTACATAATCATGTTCGGTGTGATGAGAAGCAGTGCAATAAAACATACCATGAATTACTATGGAATCCGGACACTTACGACTTCGCCAAGGGCTTGTGCCTGGGCAACCACTCGTCGTCGCTGTAGGCGGCCATCGTGGAGCAGTCCGGGAGGAGGGTCCTTCCGTTCTTGGACCCTTCGGCCTCCCCGATTGGGGCGGCCTTCCTTTTCTTGTCCCCCCCGACTGGCGGGGGAGAACTTTCCTCTTCCTCTTCCTCCTCCTCGTCTTCGTGGGAGGAGTGAGCCTCGGAGTTTTCGGACGATGAGTCCGATATAACCCTGCGCCGGAGACCCTTTCGGGTCCCCGTGGCCTTCTTCTTGGCCTTCTTCACCGGCACCTCGTAAGGCGCCGGAACCAACATCTCCGTTAGGAGAGCATCTGCAGGATCTTCAGGCAGGGGGGCGGGGCAATCGATCTGCTTCGCTGTCTCTACCCAGTCCTGTTAAATGGCATGGAGGCTTAGATCCCGCACATGATTAAACTGGGGGAAATAAACATCCTATGAGATATGAAAAACTCACCGGATTGGTAGGACGCGTTGCGCTGAGTCCACGGTCCTCAGTAAGGGGAGGAGGTACCTCGGCGCCCTTGAACAGCACCTTCCAGACGTCCTTGTGCGTCGTGTCGAAGAGCTCTCGCAGCGTCTGGTGCTCGGCCGGGTCAAACTCCCACAAATTGAATGCCCGTCGTTGACACGGGAGGATCCGGCGGAAGAGCATGACCTGGACCACGTTGACAAGCTTGATTTTCTTGCTCATCATGTTTCTGATGCATTTCTGGAGTCCGGTCAGCTCCACCGATGAACCCCAGGACAGGCCCTTCTCTTTCCAGGAGGTGAGCCACGTGGGGATTCCGGATCGGAATTCGGGGGCCGCCACCCAGTTGGTGTCGCGCGGCTCGGTGATGTGGAACCACCCCGATTGCCACCCCTTTATGGTCTCCACATAGGAGCCTTCGAGCCAGGTGACGTTAGGCATTTTGCCCACCATGGCGCCTCCGCACTCCGCTTGCTGACCGACCACCACCTTCGGTTTAACATTGAAGGTCTTTAGCCATAGGCCAAAGTGGGGCCTGATGTGGAGGAAGGCCTCGCACACGACGTGAAACGCCGAGATGTTGAAGATGAAATTGGGGGCCAGATCGTGAAAATCCAGCCCGTAGGAGAACATGAGCCCGCGGACAAACGGGTGGAGGGGAAATCCCAGTCCGCGGACGAAGTGGGTAAGGAAAACCACCCTCTCATGGGGCTCTGGCGTAGGGATGATCTGCCCCGCATCTGGAAGCCGGTGTGCGATATCAGCGGCTAGATATCTGGCTCCCCGTAGTTTTGTGATGTTCTCCTCCGTGACGGAGGAGACCATCCACTTGCCTCCCGCTCCGGACATACTTGGAGTGGTTTGAGGAGAAAAACGCGAACTTGGGCGCTGCAGCTCGAGTGCGCAAGAATGGATGAGCAAGGAGGAAGAAGGCATGGGTGAAAAGAGTGAATCCTTGTCCCTTTATAAGGGCGGAAGAGGCGATGCGCCTCCCCACTCACCTGGTAAAATCGCTTATTCCCCATGCGCCGTAATTGATGGCGCGGTTGGGTTACCCACACCCGTATTGATGAGAATCCCGTGATAAGGGGACACGATCTCTGCTTCGACAAGACGTGCCAAGGAAACCGCCTCGCGATATGTGCAGTGGCTGGTTGTGAAAAACGGTTCGAATAATGACCGGGCCGTGGAGTGATGTCATGCTGCAAAATGTGTCAGCAGATTAGATTTGTGGGAATATTATTCTCTCTACGGTGGTATGTGGAATTTGTTTTGCAGAGCCGGCCACTATCCTTGTTTTCAAAATCTTCTATGGAGTATTCGGAGGAGGAACCCGCCTTGCAATGCCGAAGACAATCTGCGCGCCGGACTCATCATCATTGAAGCCTGGTTCAGGGGCTACTGAGGGAGTCCTGGATTAGGGGGTCCTCGGACAGCCGGACTATATCCTTTGGCCGGACTGTTGGACTATGAAGATACAAGATTGAAGACTTCGTCCCGTGTCTGGATGGGACTCTCCTTGGCGTGGAAGGCAAGCTTGGCAATACGGATATGTAGATCTCCTCCCTTGTAACCGACTCTGTGTAACCCTAGCCCCCTCCGGTGTCTATATAAACCGGAGGGTTTAGTCCGTAGGACAACAACAATCATACCATAGGCTAGCTTCTAGGGTTTAGCCTCTACGATCTCGTGGTAGATCAATTCTTGTAATACTCATAGCATCAAGATCAATCAAGCAGGAAGTAGGGTATTACCTCCATCGAGAGGGCCCAAACCTGGGTAAACATTGTGTCCCTGCCTCCTGTTACCATCCGCCTTAGACGCACAGTTCGGGACCCCCGACCCGAGATCCGCCAGTTTTGACACCGACAACGTTGAAGACGTATCACTGTGCTGCCGCGGAGGCCTCACCACCCCCTACTACTCCCACCGCTGGCCAGGCCCTGCGGCGACAACAGCCTCACACCGTAGCCGAACCAGTGAACCCTCGTACTCCTCTCCGCGTGGGCATCCACTGCCGTGTCTTCCCCGGCTCCGCATCGTCCCCTTCCTAGGCCTTGCCGTCGTCCACCGCCTTGGTGCTCTCGGCGCGGCGTGGTCAACGTGGTCAACGAACGACTTCCATCAGAAGAGTACTGTATGTGGAGAGGCTGACAGCTTGGTCTATGGCCGCAGCAAGGAAGTGCCTCCTTATTACGCGGAAAATAATGATTCCTCCACCTGACAGCAGGGACCCATCGGACGGGCCACCGTTTTTTGCAAAAAAAACGTTCCCCCCTGACTGGTGGGACCCACCAGCTACATCTTTGCACGCAAGGAAGTGCGTCCATATTACGGGCAAAAAAATTGATTCGCCCCCCTGACAGCTGGGACCCACTAGCTACATCTTCGCACGCAAGGAAGTGCCTGACAGTTGGGACCCACCTGGTCGAAGCGTACGTAGCATTGTCATTCTGGTCACGAACGTGTACGTACATACTGGTAGATGTAGAGGCGCGCACGTGTTGTAGTAGAGGCGCGCACGTGTCGTAGTAGAGGCGCGCACGTAACATGTACACGCACGTACAACCAGGGTGCAAGAAAGTAAATACGGCAACGTACGTACATACGGGCGGGGTCTCGAATGCCTACTCGCGCATACGTACGGCCAGGGCTCGTGTACATGGTTGGGTCAGAACGAAGAAACTGCGTCGTCGTCGTGTTCATGGGGAGGCAATGGAATGCGTCGTGTTCATCGGGAGGCAATGAAACATGTGATGTTCATCAGGAGCCAACCGGCTTGGATGGAACAGCCGATGGAAACGATGCCTAGCATACCTCAGAACGGAGGAAACGGCCTTGTGTTCGACCGGCCACGGTCGAAACGGGATCCTGTTCATCGGGAGGGGTCTGGCGTACCGCAAAACAGAGGAAACAGACTTCTTTTGGTTGAAACGGGGTCCTGTTGATCGGGAGGGGTGTGGCGTACCGCAAAACGGAGGAAACTGACTTGTGTTGGAGCGCTACGGTCAAAACAGGGGTCCTGTTCATTGGGAGGGGTGTGGCGTACCGCAAAACGGGACTCCACGGGATACTGTTCATCTCCATTGTCAACCTCCTCCAGCCTCCACGGGCTACAGTTCATCCACCGTCGACCTTCTCCAGCCTCCACCTGCGACTGTTCATCCATGGGCTCTTGTTCATCCAGCCTCCACCGCGCGCTCCTCCACCGGCTACTGTTCAACCAGCCCTCTCCATGGGGTCCTGTCCAACCACCCCTCCACGGGCTACTGTTCATCCAGCCCTCCACCGGCTACTGTCCAACCAGCCCTCCACGGGGTCGTCCTGTTCATCCAGCCCTCCACGGGGTCCTGTTCATCCACCGGCTCGATCGATCGGGGTCCTGTTCATCCAGCGGAAACACCATGGGGTCATGTTCATCCACCCCCACCGGGAACTGTTCATCCAACCCCCCCCCCCCACTAACAACGCTCATAGTTCATCGAGAGGCAGCATCGATCGGCTTCAGTTAGCAGCAGTAGCAAAGGAATCACTCGGGCTGAGTTAACAGCAAGGGATTGATCGATCGCTCGGGTTCAGTAACGCGTAGCCTGCAGTGCAATCGCTCGGGTTCAGTTAGAGCCCAACGCCTCGCTCGGGTTCAGTTAGAGCCCAACGCCTCGCTCGGGTTCAGTTAGAGCCCAACGCCTCGCTCGGGTTCAGTTAGAGCCCAACGCCTTGCACACACGCGCGTACGTACAAGAGAAACGCGCATCGCTCGGCCCCCGAGCACCCACCGTAACCGGGAACTCCCCCGATATTTTGCTCGCCCTCGCTTCTACCAGGTTTTTTTCGTCATGGACGGCCCAAAGAATGTCATGCAACTGCGTCTCCGGCTCGCCCAGGACGAAAAGCCCATTTTTTGTCATGATTTTTTGTCATAGAAATAGGAGCCCACCACATATATGATGATACCGGGTTTTGTCACAATTATTGTCATAGAAGTGTCATAAGCATGATAGAAAAAAATTCATGTGGCCCAAAATGTCACGGATGTGTCTTTTTTTTTGTAGTGATAAGACTTTCACAGAGCACATACCTTGACATGATCTTGAAGGAGTTCAAGATGGATCAGTCAAAGAAGGAGTTCTTGCCTGAGTTGTAAGGTGTGAAGTTAAGACTTGAAGCTCGACCACGGCAGAAGAAAGAGAAAGGACGAAAGTCGTCCCCTATGCCTTAGCCATAGGCTCTATACGATATGCCATGTTGTGTACCACGATGTGCCTCGCCACGTGTCTAGCAAGGGGGTATAAGAGTGATCCAGGAGTGGATCATTGGACAGTGGTCAAAATTGTCCTTAGGAATAGGGAAATGTTTCTCGATTATGGAGGTGATGAAGAGTTCGGCGTAAAGGGTTACGTCGATGCAAGCTTTAACACCTATTTGGATGACTCTGAGTAGCAAACCGGATACGTATAGTGGAGCAACCATTTGGAATAGTTCCAAGTGGAGCATAGTAGCAACATCTACAATATGAAATAGAGATTTGCGAAGAACACACGGATCTGAATGTTGCAGACCCGTTGACTAAAACCTCTCTTGTAAGCATAACATGATCAAACCCTAGAACTCATTGAGTGTTAATCACATGGTGATGTGAACTAGATTATTGACTCTAGTAAACTCTTGGGTGTTAATCAAATGGCGATGCGAACTAGATTATTGACTCTAGTAAACTCTTTGGGTGTCAGTCACATGGCGATGTGAACTAGATTATTGACTCTAGTTCAAGTGGGAGACTGTTGGAATATGCCCTAGAGGCAATAATAAAATGGTTATTATTATATTTCCTTGTTCATGATAATTGTCTATTGTTCATGCTATAATTGTATTAACCGGAAACCATAATACATGTGTGAATACATAGACCACAACATGTCCCTGGTAAGCCTCTAGTTGACTAGCTCATTGATCAATAGATGGTTATGGTTTCCTGACCATCGACATTGGATGTCGTTGATAATGGGATCACATCATTAGGAGAATGATGTGATGGACAAGACCCAATCCTAAGCATAGCACAAGATCGTGTAGTTCGTTTCCTAGAGCTTTTCTAATGTCAAGTATCATTTCCTTAGACCATGAGATTGTGGAACTCCCGGACAGCGTAGGACTGCTTCGGGTGTATCAAACGTCACAACGTAATTGGGTGGCTATAAAGGTGCACTACAGGTATCTCCGAAAGTGTCTGTTGGGTTGGCACGAACCGAGACTAGGATTTGTCGATCCGTATGACGGAGAGGTATCTCTGGGCCCACTCAGTAATGCATCATCATAATGAGCTCAATGTGACTAAGGAGTTAGCCATGGGATCATGCGTTATGGAACGAGTAAAGAGACTTGCCGGTAACGAGATTGAACGAGGTATGGGGATACCGATGATCGAATCTCGGGTAAGTAACATACCGATGGACAAAGGGGATTGTATACGGGACTGAATGAATCCCCGACATCGTGGTTCATCCGATAAGATCATCGTGGAACATTTGGGAGCCAACATGGGTATCCAGATCCCGCTGTTGGTTATTGGCCGGAGAGATGTCTCGGTCATGTCTGCATGGTTCCCGAACCCGTAGTGTCTACACACTTAAGGTTAGGCGACGCTAGAGTTGTTATGGGAAATTGTATGTAGTTATTGAAGGTTATTCGGAGTCCCAGATGAGATCCCGGACGTGATGAGGAGTTCCGAAATGGTCCGGAGGTAAAGACTTATATATGGGAAGTCCAGTTTCAGTCGTCGGAATGGTTTCCGGGGTTATCGGTATTGTACCGGGACCACCGAAAGGTGTCCGGGGGTCCACCGGGTGGGGCCACCTGACCGGAGGACTTAGTGGGCTGAATATGGGTGGGAACCAGCCCCTAATGGGATGATGCGCCCCCCAAGGGCCCAAGGTGCCTAGGGTTGGAAACCCTAGGGGGAGGGGGCGCATGCCACCTGCTTGGGGGGCAAGTTTCCCCTCCTGGCCGCCGCCCCCCATCTAGATGGATCTAGGGGGCTGACCCCCTCTCCCCTTCCCCTATAAATAGTGGGGGGTGGGAGGGCTGCAGTACCTCTTCCCCTGGTGCAGCCCCTCCCTCTAGCAACACCTCCTCCTCCGTAGTGCTTGGCGAAGTCCTGCAAAAGAACTGCAAGCTCCACCACCACGTCGTCGTGCTGCCGGAGTTCTCCCTCAACTTCTCCTCTCCCCTTGCTGGATCAAGAACGAGGAGACGTCCCCAGGCTGTACGTGTGTTGAACGCGGAGGCGCCGTCCGTTTGGCGCTTGGATCGGATCTTCCGCGATTTGAATCGCCGCGAGTACGACTCCATCAACCGCGTTCTTGTGACGCTTCCGCTTAGCGATCTTCAAGGGTATAAAGATGCACTCCCTCTCTCTCGTTACTAGCATCTCCTAGATTGATCTTGGTGACACGTAGGAAAATTTTGAATTATTACTACGTTCCCCAACACCTGCTGCTTCTGTGACCTACTGGCTTAATTACCAGAACTGTGTTGTGTGAATGTACTGAAGGTGAAGTGCTTAAATCTGAGCTTTTTGGCTTGCTATCTACTATTTTCTGCAAGACCAGACACTAGCCCGGGCAGACTAGGGAGCTATCCAGTAAAACCTTTTTGGTTAGGTTTCCACCTTGGAAGAATTCTGAAGATTTGATAGAATTTCCTGCTTTTAACTTACCCAAGGAGGGAGTGAATATGACTGAATGGAAAGGTGCTTGTGACCCATTTGGGGAACCTGTGGAAGCATGGGTTTTGATTGAAGGTATCCCACCAAAATGGTGTACTTGGAATGTGTTCTGTCAAATTGCTTCTTTGTTTGGTGTTCTCACTGATGTTGATTGGAATGGTATGTTCAGAACCTTCTTTGAGAATGTGAGGATAAAAATTGCTTATAGAGACCCATCTAAAATCCCTTTTGAAAGGCTGGTTGAAATGAAAAAGAAATTGTTACTCCTTGGATTTAACTGTGGAGGGATATGAACAGGTGGGAGGGATTGACTGTGTGGTAGATGATGAAGATGGAGGGGATGAGGACATTGATGAGGATAATGGTAATTTACATGGGGATAAGGCTGATGATGTTCAGAATGAAACCCTAACAAATGATGAAAATGCTATAGATGAGTTGGATAGAGGTAACCTGAGCTCACGTGGGGATGTGAATGGTGGCAGTCGCAAAAAGACAGCTGAAGCTGTGCTTTACCATGCTACATGGACTGATGTTGACCATGAAAACTTCATCATGGAATGTGCTGTTGAAAAAGTTAAAACTCAAGAAACTGTACAACATGATGGAGCAAGTGAACATGGATCTCCTGTTGGAGCTTGTGCTTCATCTATTCAGTGCAAGGCTGAGGAGGCAGGTCAGGCTTTGCTGATTGCTTCACCTGTTAAAACACTTGGGGGATGACGTTGCTTCTTTTGAGGCTGTGGATATCTGTACCGCCAACAAGGGTGAAGTTTCCCTGATAACTTATATCCCTGTGATGATCAAGATAATGTTCCTGGGGACAAGAGTATGGACTACTGTAAGAAGCTGCTGGTGTCTATTGACTTCTCTGATTCTGAGGATGAGATAGCTAAGGAAGAAGAGATGGAAGTCTTACCTACTGAAGCTATTGAAGTGATCAGTTCTTGTGGTCTGAAGAGGTCACTAATTACTTCTTTGGAGGAGGTGGTTGATGGAAAGCCTAAGAACACAAAGGTCAAGTGGGGTCATGTGTTGCCTCAGAAACCACACACTAGAGGCCATGGTAATGTGAACATCATGCAAAAAGCTGCTAATTATAAAAGGAAACAGAACCTAGAGGTGCCTCACACTTACAAAGGTAAATCATTTGCTATCCTTGATCCTGCTATCCTTGCCAATCATACTGATAGAATTAACTTGCAGTTGGGTAGTGATCTTTGTTCGCAGTCTGAGATTATTAATGATTTGATTGCTGATGAGAAGGAAAGATGCCTGATATTTGCCAATAATAATCCTGAAATAGTTTTACCTACCAATTTAGATATTAGTGTGGATGATTATAGTTACACTCCAATCAGGTCTACATTTCCTAAATTAGTGGGCACTGCTGATATATTGGGAAAATCACCTATTGTGTTGACAAAAGTTAAGCCTCGTGGCTTGTCTCACCCCTTCAAAATAGCTTAGATATGATTGGTCTCATTTGGAATATTAGAGGGCTTGGTAAACCTGGGAAAATTTAGTGCCTATGTGATACTATTGCTAAAGCTAATCACGAGTTTATTGGGTTTCAAGAAACTAAAAGAGAGCTTATTTGTGAGGGTTTCCTCAAGGCTTTAGATAAAAACAGTCTGTTTACTTGGCATTTTTTTCCTGCATTAAAAACTGCTGGTGGTATTTTAGTGGGGTTTAAAAATGATATGTTTGAGTTGATTGGGTTTTCTAACAAAGAGTTTGGTGTTGGTTCTACCATTAGGTCCAAAGCTGATAACCTTTTTTGGCAGTTAGTTGTGGTTTATGGCTCATCATACCCTGAGTTTAAGTTGGATTTTATTGCTGAATTACATGACATTCTGGGGGCTATCTCCTACCCTGTTATGATATCTGGTGATTTTAATCTAGTTAGATAGCAAACTGACAAAAGCAGTGGGAATATTAAATCTCACATTACTTTCCTTTTCAATGATTGGGTGAATAGGTGGTGTCGTGGAATTGTCACGGCAGATGTCCTAGTGTGAGGACTTAATCGTGAGGCTAACGCATCTATACGGTAGCTTGAGAGGGGTTGAGCGGAATCGAGAGACGCAACACAAGACAAGGGTTTAGACAGCTTCGGGCCCCGGGAAACATCATCCGGTAATAACCCTACATGCTGTTTGTGGTTAGATCTCATTATGCTCATCAGGGAGATGCCGCATAAGCCGGCTCCCCTTTGTTGTGTCTAGCCCTAGAGATTATTGCTTGTTGCTTGTCCCTTTTGGGGAGCCTTGCCCCTCCTTATATAAGTTGAAGGGGCCGGCCTACATGTAGAGTCCTAGTAGGATTAGGACTAGTCTCTTTTCTATTACAAGACGGATAGCAATCCAGGTATTATTCAAAATGTTTAAGTCGGCCTGCTGGGCCACCTCCCATGATGGGCCGTGACCTACCTCCATGAGGATACCCGTGTCCCATATCCACGACAGTAGCCCCCGAGCTTTCGGGTGACTCGAAGAGTCGGGCGGAAGGTCTTGATGTTGTTGATGCTTTTGTCTTCCTTGAACGTGGAGCTTTTTTCCGGGTCATTGACGTAATGGATGCCGAAATGTGGATGAAGAGATTGTCGGGTCATGAAGTGTCGACGTTGATGTTGCCGGGTTATCGTCCCAGGCTGGATTCTGTCTCCAAGCCGGGTCTTTCCGAATTTTTTCCAACACCAATAGCATGTATATCATCTGTAGCCCCCGAGCGCCGGGTTTGTTTAGGCCTTTAACAACCCCGGGGTCTGTGAACTTGTGTTTTGGTAACGAACAAAGTCCGTTTTTTCACAAATTCTGGCTTGATAGCCCCCGAGGCTTGAGGCGACTCGAGGAGTCGTCTTCAAGCTCTTTGTTCCTGAAATAAAACACATGAATGCATTACACCATTCGTGATATATAAAACAAAATTAAATAATAATTTTGATGACTTTGTCAACTTGTGTTCAAGTTGTTAATCGTTCGACTCGACTAAGTAGGCTTTCGCGTGGACTTTTTTCATGGAATATGATATGTTCAGGGTCGACAAAGTCCATGTGGCATCAGAGTCGATTGACAATACCGTACCCACTACTTGGTCAGTTACGAGTTGCATCTGGCTTAGTAAAGAACGAACGTAAAATTATTTCGCTGATATGTAGGGCACCCATGTTTGAACTATGCATCGTGGCAAATAGTCCTCTTTGGTAACCTCACGACTCAACTTTATGAGAAGAAACGATAGCCCCCGAGATTAACTCAAAGGTGCCGGATATATTTAATTGACTGGAAAAAATGAACTTTAAATATCAAAGTGACTTAGCTTGTTTTTATGATGTGGCATAAGCCAGCGGACCGTTGGGGTCGACGAGGCAGTGGAAATGGCAGGCTGGCGAAGGCAACTCGACGGAGACGAAGTCACAGTGGCCTAGATGGCATGGCGATTCACGACAAGCCGTGAGCATCAGTGGAGTTTTCCCGGGCTCATGCTTTCTGCTCTTACTTGCACCTTCAGTCAAGGTAATGGACCTCCTCAATAATATCAACTTCAGATCTCTAGTACTCATCATGTTGAACACAACTTATCCTTTGTTTAAGGGTCAAGTCCTTTTGAGGTTTTCTTCGAGGCCTGACTCCATATGATTCCCTTTTTCAATTTGCTCAAATGCTGGGGCAGCTCGTAGGACACAGAGGCGACGGCGGCGGCCCGCAGTTGGTGATGTGAGGCCGGCCCGGCGATAGCGGGTCACAACCGTGCCGCGTGGTGAATGTAGCAAGCCTCTCCTGGGGAACAGCTTGAGGAAGCCCCGGGGAAGCAGAACGAAATGGCCATAATGGCGGCTCTGTCACATCCATACTTTATACTAATTGAAGCCTTGTTATAGTACTTGATACTAGCACCAATACCGTACGCGGCGCTGTCACATCCATGTACTGCTATAGCTGTAGCTTTGTGCTTCGATCTGTCCTGGCGGTCTGGCCTTCCCAGACGTTGCCGCATCTCCGCTTCTCTTTTTTTTATGGAGGAAAACAATAGCAATTCAGCAGCAGATCTGCAGAACTTTTCCATCTCGATTGACCAGCTTGGAAAGTCAACCTTTTTTTTCAGAACAGACAGGGCATGGCTCTTCACACCAACGAAGGAAGCAAGCCAACGTTGTTGGCCACAGCGTGACGAGGCCATGGCGGCAAAGGCAGTCTGGCTCGAGGCGGATACAGGTCGGAAGCAGAGGCAAATCGCCTCGACGGGGCGGTGATGCGGGTTGCCGCACCGGCGCAGCTTGCAGGTGGCTCGGAGGCACACCGGTGTGAGCGGAGCGAGGCCGGCGTTGGTCTAGTTGTCAGCAGCTTGATGTGTGGGTGCCAGCGTTTTGCAAAGGCAGCGGCGGCTCTCCATGGCATGTTGGAGGCGGCTTAGAACAGGGTTGAACCGGTGGAAAAGGCCGCTCGGCGGAGCAGCTCAGACGCGGACGGCACCGGTGGCGGGGGAGATTCGCGTCCGAGACCGAGGCGAGGCAGATTTATCCGCGGCGGGTCACCGCGGTAGACAGGGCATAAGCGGCCCATTGGAAAGAGCGGCGGCTCGTCTGCGGGGGAGCGAGGCCGAGGCGCACGTGATGATGGGCCGGGTAGCGGCAGCGGAGAAAAACACGTGAGGCCAGGCTGCAGCGGTGGAGCCCGTGTTCCAGAATCACCACTTTCGAGTCGTGGCCAAATCTGATTCCGTCCCGTTGACTATCTGTGGGTTGTCTCTTCTTCTCTTTCTGCTTTTCTTTTGCATGCGGATTTGAAGTGACCCTGTAATACGGCCATTATGGACTGAAAACATGTCCGTGTTCCCAAATCGTGGTGACGCTTGACGGAAGTCCTGTTGGTTTCGCCGACGCGCAAGCGCTCCAAAAGATTTGATCTGACTTTTGATTGCACCGCATGTCGGTCTCGTCAACTCGGCAACCGTATGACGGCCCACCTAATGCAACCCTAACTTTTTGAATCTTTTTCATCTCATGAATTGCAAACTTCTCGATCCCTCAGAGATCCCTCCAAGAACTCAACACCATCGTGCGCAGGCCCCACGGTGGGCGCCAACTGTCATGGAATTGTCACGGCAGATGTCCTAGTGTGAGGACTTAATCGTGAGGCTAACGCATCTATACAGTAGCTTGAGAGGGGTTGAGCGGAATCGAGAGACGCAACACAAGACAAGGGTTTAGACAGCTTCGGGCCCCGGGAAACATCATCCGGTAATAACCCTACATGTTGTTTGTGGCTAGATCTCATTATGCTCATGAGGGAGACGCCGCATAAGCCGGCTCTCCTTTGTTGTGTCTAACCCTAGAGATTATTGCTTGTTGCTTGTATAAGTTGAAGGAGCCGGCCTACATGTAGAGTCCTAGTAGGATTAGGACTAGTCTCTTTTCTATTACAAGACGGATAGCAATCCAAGTCTTATTCAAACTATTTAAGTCGGCATGCTGGGCCACCTCCCATGATGGGCCGCAGCCTACCTCCATGAGGATACCCGTGTCCCGTATCCACGACATGTGGGGCCTGTTGGAAATTCCTATTTCCAATAGGTCTTTTACTTGGTCTAATAATCACAGCAACCCAATATTTGTTGTTCTTGATAGAATTTTCACTTCTGTGGATTGGGACAAGCATTTCCCTTTATCTTTCTCGCTTGCTCTCCCTAGGTTGTGGAGTGATCACACCCCCTTGGTCTTGGATACTGGGGCTAGGAAAGTTTCTAGTCCAAAAATGTTCAGGTTTGAAAATTGGTGGTTATCTCAACCTGGGTTCTCCCAGCTTGTCCATGATGTGTGGTTAGCCAATGGGGATCCAAGATCCTCTATTGAAAATTGGATGTGCAAGACCAGGGCCCTTAGGAAATCATTAAAGGGTGGAGCATTAATATTGAGGCTGCTATTAAGAAAAAGAAAAAAATCCCTCCTTATGGAGTTTGATATATTAGATGTGCTCTCTGAAAAAATCCTCTTTCAACTAGTGATTATGGGAGAATGAATCAGATTAAGATTGAGCTAGAGGAAATTTGGAAGAAGGAAGAAATTGCCTTATGGCAGAGATCCATAGATAGGAAAATCTTGGAAGGGGATCGTAATAATGCTTATTTTATGTCTCTGGCTAATCATAGACATCGCAAAAACCATCTAACGGAATTGAATGGCCCTGATGGCCCTGTCACCTCCACTACAGACATGTTGTCTATTGCTACTACCTTTTATAAGAAGCTATTTTGTTTTGAACCTAAACCTGACATTCATCTAGACTCAAATTTCTGGGATGAATGTGATTTGATTACGGAGGAGGATAGATTGATCCTGGAGAGACCCTTTTCGAAGGAGGAAATTAGAGATGCTATCATGAGTTCTTATGTAGGGGGGCTGGCCCGGATGGCCTCTCCTTTATTTTCTATCAAAAATTCTGGGAGTTGATTAAAAATGACTTTATGTGGATGGTTAAAGATTTTGAAAATGGTAATCTTGATGTTTCTAGATTGAATTTTGCTATCGTTACCCTTATTCTTAAAGTTAGCAATGCTAAAGATTTGAAGAATTTCAGACCTATTAGTCTTGGTACCAGCTCTATTAAGATCTTCTCCAAAGCCATGAACACTAGGGCTTCTCCCATTTGTGAAAAGATTATTTCTCAAAACCAAACTGCTTTCATAAAAGGGAGATTTATCCTGGAAAGTGTGGTTATAGCTCATGATGTGATTCATGAGATCCATAGAACATGGACTAGTGGGTTGGTTTTGAAGCTTGACTATGAAAAATCCTATGATAAGGTGAATTGGGATTTCCTTGTGGAAATGCTTAGATCTAGAGGTTTTTGGGGATAAATGGATTGGATGGGTGTGTAGTTGCTTACATCAAGGGACATTTTCTGTTAGGAATAATGATGCCAATGGCCCACATTTTGTGGGTGGGGAAGGGCTTAAACAAGGAGACCTTCATCTCCTTTACACTTTAATTTGGTAGGTGATGTTTTTTCTAAAATGCTTAAGAAAGCTGCTAGTCAGGATTTGATCAAGGGGCTTTTGCCTCATGTAGTACCAGGTGGTGTGGTCAGCCTGCAATATGCGGATGATACCCTGCTTTTCTTAGAAGCCTCTGTTGAGCATGCTAGGAACCTCAAGTGGGTTCTGGCGTGCTTTGAAAAACTTTCTGGTTTGTGTATTAATTTCCACAAAAGTGATCATACTATTCATATAGATGAGGAGATTTCTAAGGAGTTTGCTCAAATCTTTTGCTATCAAATTGGGGATTTCCCCTTTTAGTATTTAGGTGTTCCTCTGCATTATAAGAAGCTCAGAAGGGAGGACATCCAACCTATTATTGATAGAATCATTAGGAACATTGCTGGGTGGCTGGGGAGAAATTTATCTTATAGAGAGAAGCTTATTCTTCTTACCACATGTATTGCCAGCATCCCTACCTACTTGATGTCCATGATGAAATTTCCTAAGTGGGCAATTGATGCTATTACATCTCAGATGTCTCACTTCTTTTGGGGTGATGTGGGTCATAATCACAAATACCATTTGGCCAGCTGGGGGATGATTTCCCAGAAGAAAGGATGGGGTGGTATGGGTGTCCCTAATCTTAGGGAATTCAATATGTCATTGCTAGCTGCTTGGAGTAAACGTTCTTTTGATAATAGACAGTGACCGGAAAAAGCTTCTTAGGTTTAAATATAATGTGGATAAACCTAACATTCTCTGGTCCAGAACTAGGCTGGGCTCTCCTTTTGGGAAGAGCATCACCTGGGCTTTTTCAGCTGCCAAAAATTTCTATAAGTTGATTCCTCAGAATGGTAGAAATGTGTCATTTTGGCATGACACTTGGATTGGTGATTATTCACTCAAAACCAGGTTCTGGGGTTTATACACTATTTGTCAGCAACAAGATGCTTCTGTTGCCCAAGTTTGGGATGGGGTGAACTTGTAGTTGACCTTTAGGAGATGTGTGGATGAGTGTACTTTATGCAGATGGGAAGAAATGCTAGATCTGGTTAGAGGTTTTTCCCTTTCTAGTAGAGGCTTACTAGGGACACGGTGTTTTGTCTATGTATCCACACATCTACCAAGTTTCTGGTTAATACAATTCTAGCATGAATAATAAACATTTATCATGATATAAGGAAATATAAATAACTACTTTATTATTGCCTCTAGGGCATATTTCCTTCAAATGGTGCAGAACAAAAGTTTACTAGAGATAATTTTTCAAAACGTCAACATGTTGAGGATATGACCTGTGTTTTCTGCAATGAGCCTGAAAATATACATCATTTGTTCTTTGACTGTATGGTTGCCAGACAAGTCTGGGGAGTGATATCTAATTGTGCTAAGATGCCTACCCCTGAATCATTTAGCTCATTTATCTCCTTCTGGAAGAAGAAAAAGTGCTATGATTCTATTATTTTAGTCTCTGCTGCTACCTTATG
Source organism: Aegilops tauschii subsp. strangulata (assembly GCF_002575655.3). Taxonomy (NCBI): domain Eukaryota; kingdom Viridiplantae; phylum Streptophyta; class Magnoliopsida; order Poales; family Poaceae; genus Aegilops; species Aegilops tauschii. Next base: position 382,032,238 of record NC_053037.3, on the reverse strand, counting down.
GTTGCTTCGAAATGAATTTGTTTTCCAGGGGCGAAGGTGGCGAAGTATCAGGTGTGTGTTGGATATGGTGGGGAAACACATTCGCCAATGGAAAGTTCTGTGTGCGGACTCCCAAGCTGTGCTACTTCTCCGATGCTTGAGGCTGCTCGACCATCATCACAGGGAACTGCTTAGAATTGCTTGGCGTGTGGATGACGCTGGGGTAGTTAGATAATGGAGATGTTGTCTTGTTGTGCGTGAATGTTCTCATATAGCTCTGCTGCTCTTCTTCCCTTTGACTTCAGGCTTGATGGTTTCGTTGAGAGAGATGTTAAACTTTCAGTTTTGTAATAATTCTGCTGCAACTACTGTCTGACTGGAGCCGAGAGCTGTTAACAGTCTGATGTGGTTTTGCCTTTGCTTTTTAATAAAAGTTGGGGTAGGGGGGCAACCCCTATCATTTAAAAAAAGAACTGTGGCATGAGTAGAGTCAGATATAACTCTTTCAAATACGCTAACCGGGCTACAAATCAAATACATTCTTTCAGTTGCCATCCCCCTTGTCTAGCGGCCACGAGGAAATGACCTCATGGTTCCACTTGTTAACATACTCGCAAGATGCCCGTGAAACGCCATAGCGCCACATAAAATGAGGTGGAATAACAAGCACGGGGCCAAAAGTGGTACCCAGATCAGCGGGTGAACTAATAAGGGTTCATAGTATTTTACACTGAAGCACGACAAATATTTATATTGGAAGTTACCAAAGAAACCATCATAGCTCGCGTTATACCAAATACAAGAGTAAATCAATGATTTGTCTACTTCTCAAGTCAAAAGACTTCACACACTGATGTGCCATTTTGAGCATAAGAGCCAGCTCTTCTGATCATTCCCATGAGACCAAGTCTTGCTTCTTGAATCATAATGGTATCGACCCCTGATGTAGTTATATTTCAAAGTGTGTTTTAATTGCTTCAAGGGGTTTGGGTCGCTCGCCGCTGTAAGTGCAGCGTCCTGCTTGTCCCACTCGGACTTCTTACCTACGAAACCAAAACTTTTGAGGGTTTGGTTACTTGATGTATTTGATCAAATGTCGTCCCCCAAACTTCTGGGACTCGTCTAGAGGGCCATGGTTACATGTCTTGAAAATGTTCCAATCCTCTTCAATAACCGCAAGCCACTCCGTGTGGACCTCAGAGAACTCTTTGTTAAGGAACTTATTTCTGGCCTTGGATTTTCAAGCACTCGAGTTCTTGGAGAACTTGGTGATCATGTTGCTGTTTACCAGATTCTTTGGATAAGATAGGTCGTCGTACTTGTCAGGGAACTTGAATCTTGTGTGCAACCTTGTCAGAAGGAGTTGGCGCACATTCTATTTTTCATGATTCCCAGGGTTGATGTCACTGATGGTGCAGACTTCTCGAAGCATGACACCCATGGCATTGTTGTAGTGACCCGCACACTTCCTCAGACTAACAGGCTTCACCTCTGACGTCCACTTGAGTGATCACAAGTATGTCGGTGTCGATCGTATTTCAGCTCCTAGGCTTCCGCCCCTTCTTAAGTTTTGTAGCATCTGATGGAAATACGCTCTAGAGGCAATAATAAGGTTGTTATTATTATATTTCCTTATTCATGATAAATGTTTATTATTCATGCTAGAATTGTATTGACCAGAAACTTAAATACATGTGTGGATACATAAACAAATACCGTGTCCCTAGTGAGCCTCTACTAGACTAGCTCATTGATCAAAAGATGGTTAAGGTTTCCTAACCATAGACATGAGTTGTCATTTGATAATGGGATCACATCATTAGGAGAATGATGTAATGGACAAGACCCATCCGTTAGCTTAGCATATGATCATTCATTTTGTTGCTATTGCTTTCTTAAATGTCAAATATATGTTCCTTCGACCATGAGATCATGCAACTCCCGGATACCACAGGAATGCCTTGTGTGCTATCAAATGTCACAACGTAACTGGGTGATCATAAAGATGCTCTGCAGGTATCTCCGAAGGTGTCTGTTGAGTTGGCATGGACCGAGATTGGGATCTGTCACTCCGAGTATCGGAGAGGTATCTCTGGGCTCTCTCGGTAATACACATCATAAGAAGCTTGCAAGCAAAATGACTAAGGAGTTAGTTAGGAGATGTTGTATTATGGAACAAGTAAAGAGACTTGCCGGCAATGAGATTGAACTAGGTATGGAGATACCGACGACCGAAACTCGGGCAAGTAACATACCGACAGACAAAGGGAATTACGTGTGTTGTCATAAAGGTTCGACCGATAAAGATCTTCGTAGAATATGTAGGAACCAATATGGGCATACAGGTCCCGCGATTGGTTATTGACCGGAGAGGCATCTCGGTCATGTCTACATGATTATCGAACCCATAGGGTCCGCACGCTTAACGTTCGTTGACGATATAGTATAATATGAGTTATGTGATTTGGTGACCGAATGTTGTTTGGAGTCCTAGATGAGAACACAGAGATCATGAGGAGATCCGGAATGGTCTGGAGGCAAAGATTGATATGTAGGATGATGCTATTTGGTCACCGAAAAGGTTTCAGAGTGTATCGGGTAATCATCATATCACCGGAAGGGGTTCTGGGAAGCCCCGGGAGGTTAATGGGCCATATGGGCCAAAAGAAGGGAGCACACCAGCCCACAAGGAGCTGGCGCGCCCCTTTTATGGCTGCGGGCCTTGGGGAGAAAAGGAAGGGGGAGTCGGCCTCCCCCTGCCTTCCCTCTCCTCCCCTTTCCTTCCCCCCTTGTGCAACAAGGGAAGGGGGCGCCATAGGGCAGGAGCCCAAGGGGGCTGGCAACCACCCTTGGGGCGCCCCCTAGCTACCTCCCCTTCCCCCACCTATATATATATGTGTGTGTGTGTGTGTGTGTGTGTGTGTGTGAGGGAGGGGGCGCCACAAAACCCACGACAATCCCTTAGCCGTGTGCGGCGCCCCTCTCCACAGTTTCATCCTCCGTCCAGTTTTCTGCAGTGCACAGCGAAGCCCTGTGGAAACAAGTTCACCACCACCGTCACCACGTCGTCGTGCTGCCGGAACTCATATACTACTTCGCCTGTCTTGCTAGATAAAAAGGCGAGGACGTCATCGAGCTGAACATGTGCTGAACATGAAGGTGTCGTACGTTCGGTACTTGATCGGTTGGATCGAAGGCGAGGACGTCATCGAGCTGAACATGTGCTGAACACGGAGGTGTCGTACGTTCGGTACTTGATCGGTTGGATCGCCAAGGTGTTCGACTACATCAACTGCGTTGATAAATGCTTCCGCTAAACGGTCTATGAGGGTACGTAGATATACTCTCCCCTCTCATAGCTATGCATCTCCATGGATAGATCTTGCATGTGCGTAGATTTTTTTTTGTTTCCATGCAACGTTCCCCAACAGTGTCATCAAGAGCCAGGTCTATGCGTAGATTGAAGGAAATATTCCCTAGAGGCAATAATAAAGTTGTTATTTATATTTCCTTATATCATGATAAATGTTTATTATTCATGCTAGAATTGTATTAACCAGAAACTTAGTACATGTGTGAATACATAGACAAACAAAGTGTCCCTAGTATGCCTCTACTAGACTAGCTCGTTAATCAAAGATGGTTAAGTTTCCTGACCATAGACATGTGTTGTCATTTGATGAACGGGATCACATCATTAGAGAATGATGTGATGGACAAGACCCATCCGTTAGCTTACCATAAATGATCGTTTATTTTTATTGCTATTGCTTTCAACATGACTTATACATGTTCCTCTGACTATGAGATTATGCAACTCCCGAATACCGGAGGAACACCTTGTGTGCTATCAAACATCACAACATAACTGGGTGATTACAAAGATGCTCTACAGGTGTCTCCGATGGTGTTTGTTGAGTTGGCATAGATCGAGATTAGGATTTGTCACTTCGTGTATCGGAGAGGTATCTCTGGCCCTCTCGGTAATGCTCATCACTATAAGCCTTGCAAGCAATGTGACTAATGAGTTAGTTATGGGATGATACATTACGGAACGAGTAAAGAGACTTGCCAGTAACGAGATTGAACTAGGTATGATGATACCGATGATAGAATCTCAGGCAAGTAACATACCGATGACAAAGGGACCAACGTATGTTGTTGTGCGGTTTGACCGATAAAGATCTTCGTAGAATATGTAGGAGCCAATATGAGAATCCAGGTTCTACTATCGGTTATTGACTGGAGATGTGTCTCGGTCATGTCTACATAGTTCTCGAACCCGTAGGGTCCACACGCTTAACGTTCGATGACGATTTATATTATGAGTTATGTGATTTGATGATCGAAGTTTATTCAGAGTCCCGGATGATATCGCGGACATGGCGAGGAGTCTCGAAATGGTCGAGACATAAAGATTGATATATTGGACGATGTTATTCGGACACCGGATGAGTTCCGAGAGGTACCGGATAACTATCGGAGTGCCGGAGGGTTATCGGACCGCCCCGGGGTAACTAATGGGCCTTCATGGGCCTTAGTGGGGAGAGAGATGGGCCACAAGGGGCTGGCCGCCCCCCTTTAGGTCTGAATTGGACTAGGGGAAGGGGGCAGTGCCCCCCTTTCCTTCCCTTCTCCCTCTCCCTTCACTTGTACGCGTTGGTCCTAAACAAATGGTTTTTAACCCCTTTCTGCGACGGCATTTGGAACCATCGCCAAGTGAGTGTGGGTGATAGGGGGGTCCTTCCCACACGAACCAGAAATCGTCGGGGATAGGGCCCCTACAGTACTCCTACTCATTTCTGCTCGCATTGCCATCGCAGTCGGTATTCTGTGGTGCTACGTTTACGATGCGCGGCCCATCACAAACGGTTCACTATTATAGAACGTGTATGATGTGCGGCCCATCACAAACGGTTCACCGTTAAGAAGATTAGCTAATCGTCGTATGAGTGTCGGACAGTATTACGAAACGTCGGACCGTCGTAACATCGTCGTACACGACAACTATCGCACACGCTATTCTGTGGTGCAACGTTTACGATGGATACTTCATCAGAAACAGTTCATGGTCGGTAATCGTGTACGATAAGGAAACTAACACAAACATTTAGTTTGCCCGCACCGTTTGTGATATTTGTCTGACATCGCACACGCTTTGCAAATGGCAACTGTGTGCATGCTTGCACACGTTTCCTCTGTGTGAACCGTCTCGGATTATGGTGCATGTCGCAAACGTTTGTGTTTTACCAACCGTGTGTGCCATAACAACCTGGAGAGCATAATTTCATCATAATTTAATTGCTGCTTTTCCAAATTGTACCGGATTTGGGTTTGAATTTGAATGTATGCTACAACTTTATTCATATCCATCAGGTTCAAACAACCAATGCATTATTCGATTCATAGGTACACATGTTCAAGAATTACATAAGAACCAAATAAAGAATGATGAGCCACAATTTTATACTTGTACTATTAAAGACGGTAAAGAAAGAGGCGAAACATATTCTGGTTGCTGAACAAGGTGAAGCGGAATGCCCATATTGCGCCCTCCTCCATGCAGAAGGCACGCACGACTCTAGTCCAACCCCTTGTGATGGCCGACCGCCCATCCTTCACGCTCTTCATGAAAACATCTAGATAACATCGTGTTCTGGTAGAAATACTTTAACCATTGCATGCCCACCAATCATGTAGTTTGAGAGGTAATCTTGAGTAAACTGCTTTGGCAACCACTGTAAAGGAAAAAGATTCAGACATTGTTATCTAACACAACTCATTATGGGCAGTAAAAAGAAGGTTGCAGAGTTCTTACTTACCATCCTGCAGTTCGCTGTTGTCTTGGATAAAGTGTAAACAAATAGTTTAATTGCCATCTTTGGACCCATTTTACTAACAATCTTTATCAGCTTATTCACTTGATGCTGGTTCATCGATATCTCATTGCCCCATCCGCAGAAAGAATCGAAACGCGGATCTTTACCAATGACATATGTACCTAAAAGCACCAAGTTAATATTAGAAGCTAAACATCAATTACACAATGATGTAGTACAACACTCTTTTATAATATGTCTATATACATCCGTATGTGGTAGTCCATTTGAAATCTCTAAAAAGATAAATATTTAGGAACGGAGGGAGTATCTTATAACATCCAATATACTCACATATTAGATGAATTAACATCTTATATTATGGGCCGGAAGGAGTTTAGTGCATTCTTACAAATTATCGGCTGATTAACTACTGGTGTATCCATGGGTTACAGTTAGTTTGAGCCAGTTCGGGCTCAAATAGCCCTAAAGTATATCTAAACATGAGGGCTAGTTTGAGCTAGTTGCATCTATAACCCACCCCAAAAAACTATCCAACCCAAGAGGTGCTAATTGGAGCTAGTTCTCCTAGTGCATTTATTGTCAATCTAACCCTGCCATCCAAACAACTCTTTGGATGGAGTTAGTTCAGGGTTAGTAATGAGCTAGAAACTAACTCTAACCTCTAGCTAAGTTGAGTATCCAAACAGGGATGTGTTGTTGTTGTTGTTGTTGCTGCTGCTCTTCTACGTATATCTAGACATCATTAGAACATTAATGTAACACTCTTCCTTGTTGCTATGTAGCCTAGGATTGCATATTTAGACATTAAGTACAGTGCATGTTGCTATGTAGCCTCATATATATTACATATGGCCCTAGTTAACCTAATGATAAATGGGTTGCAGATATATTCAGTTAAAAGTCCGATTCACCGATTAGTCCCTTATCAGCCGCCGGCCTATATGGTACCAGCTACCGATATCTTGAACAGTGATCAGATATAAGCCATGGGATGAAACTAACCTCCATGGAAAACAGCAGCCGTTCCCAAAATTGTCCTGTGTAGGTACATCGAGAAGCATGTTAAGCACAACAGGCTAAACATCAACCAAAATTATACATGGCAGACAAAATAATCTCCAAAAGATAGCTTCAGTGTGTAGGTTTAAGCACGCTAGTAAAGCAAAACAAGTGGAAAGGTGTGCTAACTGCAACAGGCCTAACATTTAACAACAAGCAAACATAGTCATTCAAACTGGTATTGTGCTGGTCTAAGTACACTGGTTATTGTTAAATAAAAATGGAAAGGCGTGTTAACTACAAGATGCAGCAACCAAATGTAGTCATTCATAGTAGTATTGTTGAGACTGGTACTGATGAAATTGAACTGCACAGTTCATACTTGCACATATAGAACATCACGTTGTGAATAACTGGAATAAAGAAGGCATACTACGAACAACCAAAGATAGCATTTGAAACTGGACATATGCTAACTACAAATAACTGAACAATCAAAATCTTTAAAAGAGGCATATGGTAGCTATAACAGGCTTAACAGCAAGCAAATATATGCATTCCTATCGGTATGTTTAAAACTGGATTGATGAAATGTATTGCACAGTAAATAATTGCACATATAGAGCATCACATTGTGAACAACTGAAATAAACAAGGCACACTGCAAACAACCAGATATATCCATTAAAACTGGACATATTCTCACTACACTACAAAAGGGACTCGACAAAACAAATCATGGGTTTCCCCTTGTGAAGAGGCACGGCAAAACAAATCATGGGTTTCCTCACTTGTCACAGATGGGCTCGTTCCCGTTGGAAGAGCACGGACCCTGGATGCGCTCCATGTTGTCGCAGATGGGCTCCTTCCCCTTGGAAGAGCACGACTGTAGGGCGCCCTCCCTGATGTCGCAGACGGGCGCTTTCCCCTTGGAAGAGCAGATGGGCTCTTTCCCCTTGGAAGAGCCGGAGAGGGTGCCCTCCTCGTGGTCGCCGTTGATGAGGTCTGACTTGGAAGCTGTGGATCCCAAGCCAGCGTCGCAGAACGTGTCCTTCAGAAATGACAAAAGGGGCTCGATGCCGATGTAGAATGGCAAATTGTTGACAGCGAGCCAGAGGAGATCAGCGGCAGGGCCATGGATGAGATCGACGGCGGTTGAACCCGAGGGGTTGGGGGTGGGCCACTTAACCTGTGACACAACCCACCTCAGGCCGTCGTTGTCGATGACCTCGATGTCGTAGCCGGCGGCCGAGACTTGCGCGCACACTCTAGCCCGCTGCTTGAGTGCCTGCCGCCAGTAATGGTCGTCAGCTTCCTCGGCGACGTCGGGCGAAGAGACCGCTATACACCTCTTTTGGGCCAGTCGCTCCTCGAGCTCCACGAGAAGCGTAGCCGGGCTTAGGCCGCGACGCTCTGGAGTGGGGGATGGGGATGTGGATGGGGATCTGTGGGAAAGGGGGTGTTTGGCAGGCGTCATCTAAGAAACTCAGGGCGGCCTGGGTATGGAGATCGGTGGGTAAGCTGCACGGGCAAACCGGCAGATGTTAATAATGGAGGCCTTGCGGCGGCAGTGGCAGCGGCGGCGGGGACCTTGCTAGGGTTTCGAGCGAGGGAGGGGTGTGTGTGTGCGTGCGCACACGCCCGAGGAGGTTTTGGGGCGTGTGTGTGTGTGTGTGTGTGTGTGTGTGTGTGGAGCGGGGCGCGGGGTGTTTGAGGAAATGACGCGGGTACTGAAAATTTTACTACGCGGGAGTGAAATGCCGGGCTATTGAAAATTTGATGAAAGTGCATCGCACACGGTGCGGAGATAACAACCGTGTGTTATGAAACAGAAAAACCCTCGAGGTGGGCAGATATTTTCTAGGGATGCAGGCGGGATTGGGAATAGGAAACATCGCACACGGTCCGAAGATAACAACCGTGTGTTATGAAACAGAAAAACCCTCGAGGCGGTTAGATATTTTCTAGGGATGCAGGCGGGATTGGGAACAAGAAACATCGCACACGGTCCGGAGATAACAACCGTGTGTTATAAAACAGAAAAACCCTCGAGGCGGGCAAATATTTTTGAGAGGGGGAGCCTCGTGGAGCCCAATGTACTGTGCAGATGTGGGCGTCACAGGCGCACCTGCGTGGCACACAGTTAGTTTGAGTAAACCGTGTCTGTTGCGTCATCCGACTTGTCTAATGTTGCGAAAAATGACGCGGGAGAGGGTCAGAACACGAACACACTTGCATGTGGACCAAATTTATGTATCAAAAGGGTGGTTTGATTTTAAAATACCAAATGCAACTTCGATGTGGCACCTCTCTCGCAAAGCGCACATTATTGCTTGCCCCCACCCCCCCCCTCGTGTCGGCATGAAGGGAATCCTAAGCTATGAATGCATGCCCCTCCCCCCCCCAACCGACGTTCACCTAGCAAAGTGTGAAGTAGCTAGCAGCCCCCTCCCTCGTGTCGGCACGAAGGGAATCCTAAGCTATGAATGCATGCCCCCCCAACCGAGGTTAACCTACCAAAGTGCGAAGTAGCTAGCAGCCCCCCTCCCTCGTGTCGGGACGAAGGGAATCCTAAGCTATGAATGCATGCCCCCCCCCCAACCGAGGTTCACCCTAGCAAAGTGTGAAGTAGCTAGCAGCCACCCCTCCCTCGTGTCGGCACGAAGGGAATCCTAGGCTATGAATGCATGCCCCCCCAACCGAGGTTCACCTAGCAAAGTGCGTAGTAGCTAGCAGCCCCCCCTCGTGTCGTCACGAAGGGAATCCTAAGCTATGAATGCATGCCCCCTCCCCCCAACCGAGGTTCACCTAGCAAAGTGCGAAGTAGCTAGCATCCCCCCACCTCCCTCGTGTTGCCACGAAGGGAATCCTAAGCTATGAATGCATGCCCCCCAGCCGAGGTTCACCTAGCAAAGTGCGAAGTAGCAACCCCCCCCCCCCCACAAACACACTTTCAGTCGGCGGGCCAAAGAGGCATATATCTCACCAAGATGAATCGTAAAACGGACCAAGAGTAATCCACCTTGGTCGTACAACCTCTCTCTTATTGTTGGTCAAAGTGATGGCCGTCCATGCAACCCCGGAGATGGGCTAGCTCACCAATAATCACGCAAGTAGCTAGTCCCCGAAGACAACCACTGCATGCATGTGGCCCAAACATATGTATGGAGAGGTGTGTTTTTGAGTAACAATGGAACAACTTTGATGTGGCACCGTGATTTCGAACTTGAAATCCCCACACTGAGTGAGGGTTAGGTTGACGATGCATATGTATGTTACACCACACTTTAAGCCAACGACGGGGATTCATGCATGCATGCGTGCATAGTATATGCGCTGTAGCGACCCGACCTCAGACGGTCAAGTCTCTATGTTTCTGTGCCATCCCTGGATCAGTATGCTGGCACACACAGTACATCAATGTATATATCAAAGTGCAATCACATGTATAAATAACGTAAAACTGATATATACCTCATAAGTCACGGCGGAAACAAATAGTCGGGCGTGGAGTCCCATCAACGCCATCGGCAGGTTGAGTGTAGACCGTAACCCTATACCGTACTCTTACTCGTTGGAAGAAAGTATCTGCAACATGATACGTTGCAGCCATGTAGGTCAGTACATTGAATGTACATGCAAGATCACTGTAAGAAAAACAGATGATAAACTATACTATATGCAATATGGCTTTGTGGCTCTGTATCTGAGTTTTGTTTGCGTAAAAGCTGATTTTATTTTCCTATAAACAAGGAACATCAGGAGTCTGTACTACGGAGTTTTCTATGATGACATGGTTCCGCCAACCGATGTCTCATAGCCCAAAATCATCATAACTTGCCCACAATTATGTTATCAGTCCGGTGTTGAGAGTTCCGAGATAGATCCAAGTCCAGAGGCTCAAATTGTCCGTAACCGGGGACACGGCTAGTCGATTAGGTTTTAACCCTCTGCAGAGGTTTGTACACTTTACCCGCAAGATTCGATCCCTCTTTTTACGTTCTCGCACTTCAGGGTGTTTGAGAACAAGACGACCGAAACATGGTCTTCCAAAGAGTTCCCCTGACCACTGTACGGTGCTCATCCAATCCTACCGTCGTTCTACATCTACTAGCACCGTCCCAGCCAGAGTCACAACTAAGGTCAACCAAGCTAGAGCCCATAGTGACTTGCGGTTGCACAGGTAAGCTTCCGGGTATTCTTCCGTCTCTTTGAGTCTGGGTGAAGCTTTCCACAAGATGTCATGGCGCTTCTCCATGCATCCCGGCCATCCACTGGTTTCTCCAGGGTGCCCGTCAACCGTCCTTCACCCAGTAGTGTGTATTGAATTCTTGTCTCGAGTCTTGAAGTCTGAGGCCTTGAAGATGCAGTCCTCGCATATGCCATCATGGAGTTGTCGTCATTGACGTAGAGTCCTCATTCTTCACACCACTCTCGTGCACTCATACCAAACCCCGTCTACTATAGCGTAGCATTAAAATAAATAACGTCTCGGGCTTGGTAACAGGGTGATGGGTTCCTACCTCATGCATACTACTCAACTACAAGAATTCAATATCACTACTGGAGGGATTGTTGCAAAGATGACACTAAATGCAATAAAACATAGGTATGAAAAGCATGGTCAAAGTGAACTTGCATGGTATTACTTGATGAAGATAACAACGCTCTCAGAAATAACTTGATAGGACTACGCAACTCTCCGATGAAATCTATAATAACAAACATGACATTCACATAAGAAAGAATTCTAGCAAGCAAATCTACCAATAAAAAAACTCAATAAGAAAACCCAATACAAAACAAATAACACATCGAAAGAACTAATAGGGGAAAATTATAAAGAACCTACTAGGAAAACCTTTTGCCTTAACTACAAAAATAGTTTTGTCCTAAGTAAAACTTAACAAAGAAAATACTAAATTAATAATTTTAACAAAAAATAAATTTAAATCAACTAAGTTAACAGAAAGCATTTTCATAAACTTTTATTTGCAAAAAGAAACAAGTAAAAAGCTTTTAAGACACACTAACTATGACCTAAACAAGTTTTCATACAAAACTAAATAATTTTTTTTTAATAAAAAAATAAAATTTTACTTGGTTGACTAACAGAAACAAAACTAAATTTGTCAAAAGTGACAAAATAAATAATTTAAAACTAATAAAAACAACAAAGAAAAGACTAAAACAAAACTATAACTAAAACAGTACTGTTTTGCTAAAAACTTAATTTAAAATAAACTAAAAACAAATTTTCAAAAGTCTATTGTTTAGACAAAAGATCAAGTGATCACTAGCAAAAAGAATTAATCAAAAAGCTATTTTTAAATAAAAGTTATTAGCAATCTAGTGTTTGTAACAAATATGTTTAAAATCGAAAATTTAAAGTTTCAAAAGTATTTTTCGTTGGTTTCTCTGAATAGACGGGATTTTTCTGAATCCGTAGAAAAAAGAATCATCAAAATCGGAGTAGTAGATCTAAAGATATAAAAAACAAAACTGAATCTAAATCTAAAACAAAAACGAAAAAGAAACAGATCGATGCGCTAGCTACGTAGCGGGCTGTACAGGAGTGTGCAATCCGAAGCTATATTGCGCTCGGCCGTAAGATCACTAACACGTACACGTGCGTTTAATTAACAGAAGACCGGCGAACCAGTTCGATCTAAACCGAAGAAAACCAAACTACCAAAACAAACCAATCTACTAAACCAAACGGTTTTTTTTAACTGAAAATGAACAGGTGTTGTAGCGTACAGAGAAGAACGTACGTTCTGGTGGCTCTCGGAGGTGGTGGTGGCGGCAGCTCCGGCGGTCGTCGTCGGCGGCGGGAGTGTCTAGAGGATGCGACGGATGGTGGCACGTCTGGTGGTGGAGCCGGAGATGGTCGGCGAGGATGTACGGTGACGGAATGGCGCGGTGAAGCTCGGTGCTCCGGGTGCTCTGGTGAAGATAACGAGTTTGGTACAGCCTCTGTAGATGGAGAGGAACAGCAAGATCATGTGAAAAAGGTTGTTGGGATCGAGAGAAGTCGACATATAAAAGTAAAAGGCTCGGGATCGCTCACCGGCGTCGTAATCCGGCGATGCACTGGAGCTTCTGCGGCGAGATCCAAATGGCAAGGGCGTGCGATACGGTGGGTTTTGGCGAGGGGTTTCGAAGGGAATCGGTCGAGGAAGGTCGTGGCTATTTATAGGACAACTTGCTTGGACGAGGGGAAGACCCGGGATAGGTTTCCCACGAAGATCGGACGCGGCGGCGGCGGCGCGTACGTATAGGTTTCTGTTTCTATACATGTACGTGGGGAAGAAGAAAAGAGCGGGGTGGGGTCCATGCGCTAGAGAAAAGAAAACGAGGGAGAGAGAGATCGTGAGAGGGAGCGGTGGCGCCGGCTCCTGGGGAGTTCCTCTCGTGCGAGCACTAGGCCTAGCGCCAGCACTGGGCTGGGCCGGCCGGTGCGCCTGGCCTAGCCTGGCGGGCTCTTTTTTTTAAGACAGAGGGTAAACTCAAAGAAAATCAACTAAATAAAAACTTAATATATGCATATAATATATAGAAATTTTCAGAAAAAGAATCCTAAAACATGAACTATTTTTCAGGTTTAAATAAAATACAAAACAAATTTCCAAAAGTCAAACACTGGTGTTGTTGCAATAAAACCCAATAAAAATCATTTTTAAAATAACAAAATGATTTTAAATTTATTTTTCTCCACTTATATACTGTAGGGAATCATTTTACCCTAATTTCCATATATTTTATTTTTGGATAAAAATAATTTGAATAAAAACCAAAATAACTCCTAAATGGTTTTGGATTTGAATTTCAAACCACTTCCAACTCTATTTCATATGTTTTGAAGAAGTCATCTTATCCTCTCTCATGAAAATCATTGAGTTGCATAAAGTTTCTGGTTTGAATTGTTTGCAAATGAAATTCAAATATTTTCAAAAACCCTTTTCATTTTAAATGGAAGAAGTCATATTTTCTTCACTCTAGGGTTTTGTGATGAAATGAATTTGAATTCATTAGAGACCAAAAGTAAGGGTGAAATTTTTGGGAAAGTCCTTTTTTTCCCTCTCATTCAACTTTAAAAAAAATCAAATTCCACTAAATTTCACTCAACAAACAAACAATCAAACAAACACAATTATTTATTTAATATAACATTCCAAAATTTAGAATTTTTGGATGTTACATGCGCTCAAACTTAATTAGGTCTAAATCTCACCATGACCTATGCTACGATAACACGAACCAAATGAAGAATCCGCCATGGTAACCTATCTTGTTGTTGGCAAGGTGATCATGGATGTCCATGCGGGCCCACGAATATATAGGCTTGTCGCCGATAACCACGCGAGGGAGTGTACCATTCGAAGGCAACCACTACATGCATATGTATGGAGGTGATGCGTGCATGCATGTTTGAATACACAACATTGATGTGGCGCGTGTGTCAAAAATCATACACTAGCTCCCCACACAGAGCGAGATCGGTTCATGATGTGTCGTTGTACTAGCCACTTCGACTCGATGGGAGGGATTCATGCGTACACATGCATGTGTGTGTGCTCAAACTGTATCATAAATGTCATCTCAGAGCAAAAATAATAATCCCCTCCTAAGTCAAATTAACCTCTCTTGTTGTCAGGCAAAAAGTAGTGATGGACCAAGCGGGCCCACAGATGGAAAGCATCGATATCGCTGATAACCGCTTAAGTGGGTGCGAGAGGACAACCACCACCGCTTTGCATGTGGGCCAAACATATATATGTTGAATACCCAAAATGCACAACTTTGATGTGCCACATGCCTCAAAAACCGTAAAACATGCACCCACACAGAGCGAGGTTCATATCAAGCGTACTACATATGATGGTCCCCTTCCCCCCTCTTCACCGCATACTATATACTCCTGCCGTAATATATGTACAACCCAAAATAATCCTCATCGATAGTGAAATTAATTAACCTCTCCCGATGTAGGTCAAAGTGATGCATGCATGCATTGACGATGGCCTCGTGGGCCCACAGATGGAAGCGTCACACGTGAGTGTCCTAGCTAGGATATGCATGTGGCCCACAAAGGTGTTGTGTGATGTTTGAATAACCAATTTCACAATTTTGATGTGGCACGTGCCTCGGAAACCAAAAAGTCCGGACACTGAGTAAGGTGTACTTGTTCACGGACGCGTACGTACAGTATATATGCTAGTCCCCTCCCACCTCTTCGACGCGTACTATATACCACCATAACACAAACAAAAAAGATTCTACCTTGCTGGTCAAATTAACCTCACTACCGGTTGTTCGTCAAAGTGATGGACGACGACCTCGCGGGCCCACAGAAAGCGTCACACACGAGTATCGAGTGTCGTGTAGGACAACCATCGACTGCATGTGGCCAAAACATTTATGTATGAAAGGGTTGTGTAATGTTTTAAATAACAATTTCACGACTCTGATGTGGCACCGGTCTGCCTAACAAAACGGCCAACCCACACGGTGGCTCACAACTCGTAGTGTACTGCGAGCCACCCGCCACCCCCAGACGCACACACCCCCACACACACCACGAATCCACTGCAACTACGATGCATGTTAAATTAATTATCCCGCGGTGAACATACATGTTGCCAAAGGAGGGACATTTTAATTCAAAAAAATCACAGAGATCATTAAGATGCTTTAGTACATTGATTGATTGATTTTCTACGGGTATAATGTGCAAAAATCAAATTTGAGCTACATGCACACGTGACAGTGGACCTAAATGGATTGCAAAAACACATGTGTCTCACTGGGTGCATGTTTACTCCCCGAGCAACAAATTTCAAACATTGAGAATCTTGATTTTTAAATTCTAGTACATCCAAAACTTATTTGAAGTTTATGAAACTTATCGTGTTGTCATATGGACACCAATACAAAGTGGCATTGTACTTTTTTGTCAAATTTGAGACCAGTTCTGATGTAATCTTTATCTAATTACAGACGGGAGATCATTAATAATTGGGAACCAATATCCCAAACGGATTATTTATTCAAACCGTGAGCGTTAGACCAACAATGGATACGTGTCATGCTTCGGTTAAGCAATAAAGCGGCAGCATTAATCATCCAAGTAGAAAAACAATTGCGTGCCACCGCGCGACCCGTGTGCCATGCGAGCAGGCGTGAGTTGATGGGACGCATGCGAGCAGTCCGCCACGCAGGCAGACGGGGAGGCGCGCGTGCATGTGTGTGAATTGACGGAGGCGTGCTCACTGTGCAGTGTCATCGAAAGGCGTGCGAGTAGCTGTGTGAAACTTTGGTAGGCATGCCGGTAGTTCGGTGCGTAGGCTCACCGGGAGGTGAGCCATCGGTTTGACCGCCGCCCGCCTCTCTCCCACAACTCCCACTACCCCATATTAATGGTGCACCCAAGCGGCCGCACCCCCCATCCTCGCTACACACACACACACAATCCTCTCTCTCCGCTTGCATCCTCGACGCCGCTCTCAGTCCTCAAAGCCGTTAGTGTATGAGGATGCCACCGAAGTGCCCCATCGGAGGGAGTGGCGACGTCGGGGCTGCTAAAGCACCGGAGCATGGCGTGGAGATGGAGACAGAGGTTGCCGTCACCACCGGCGAGTTATCGCTGCACCCTGACGTCATCGACGCCGTCGAGCTTCCACAGCCAGAGGCAGAGTTCCACGCCGACTCCGACGACCACTCCGACGATGACTCCGACGACCACTCCGGCGACGACTCCGATGATGACGGACAGCTGGTTAGTCATCTATACCCATAATTATGTGTCAAATAGATCATAGGGTTTCTCTGGTTACTCCTGCCTCCCCCTTTTTGGAATAGAAATCCTATGGTTATGTTCTCCCAATCCATGAAATCTGAGGAAGTTTCGTTAGATCCGTGTAGTGTATTGATTGTTTGAATGGTACAGGTGATAAGTGATTAGTTGTTTCATCTATGCAAATGATTTCTGCTAGTAATCCGACTAGGATTAGTGTTCGTGCTAATAATTCCTAGCCAGGGCTTGACAATTGATTTTGAATGACCTACATATGTTTGTGCCATTATTTTCTTCAAGATTGGTCTGTACATAGATGAGTGTGCTTAAAAATCAAACCGTAATCTCTGGATATGTATAAATAAATAGCCATAAATTCCTAATCCTACTTCATGACATGTAATCATTGATTTGATGCCAAATTTGTTTTATTATTTGTATATGTGCTGTCTGACGATGTGGACAGCGAGGATGAAGATGGCCAGAGGAGGTACAAGGGGCAAATCCCGAGGGAGCTTTATGCGGGAATGCATAACAGGCGTATTAGGACTTGGAACAGCGGCTATGGATGCCCATTTTGCAACCAGAAGCTTCATGACGCGTATCTAAGTGTTCTGGCGCATGCAAGAGGACGGGTCGTTGGCTCCTTCAAGCAGAAGTATTCTCGCAGGGTGGCACACGGCGCGTATGCCGAGTACCTGGATAAGCTACAGGATCGTGCCGGCCGCATGTGAGATGAGATGTGGGATGGATCGAACTATGTACGCTTGAGTATGCTTAATGACGGTTGAACTATGCTTATGTACGTGTACGCTTATTATCTATGTCTGAGTATGTTAAATATTTCGCCAAATTTTGGTAAAAAATACAACAGGGGACCAATAAACTAGGACGGAGGTAGTACGTCAATCACACACGGTTCCCAAAATTGGAACCGTGTGCAATGACTTTCATTTTGCCTGTTGCGTCAATCACACACGGTTCGCTCTAGCAATCGTCGCCCCCGAAATTATTTGTGGGACAGAAAACCCTCACCACCCAATTCAAAAAAGAAAAAGAAAACCCTCACCATCCCCACGTCATAAAAACCCTCGCCCCGCCTGCAACCCCCTCGGCCCCTCCGGTACGTTCCCCATTCACACCTGCACAAGCTCCTCCGCGGCTATGCCATGGCACCGCCTATCGCGGCGGTAAACACTTAGCTCAACGCCTGCCGCCGCCGCCAGGCTGCCGGCAAATCCCACCGCATTTCGCCACTTCCGCTTGCCGCCGCCTATCGCCATCGACTTTATCGACGCTGCTTGCGGTCGATCCAGCTCCGCTCAGTTGGGGAATCTGCCGTACTGAGGGTTCTTTCTCAAGGACGACAATGTAACTAATTTAACGAGATATTATCTCATCTCTTATCCCAGTTCATCTGCCTCCTTTAATCACCCGGCGGAAATCGCCGTGAATTCATTTTTATTCCAGCTGATTTGAGGGTTTTCTTTCATTCATAGAATATACTGTGCGCCGACACTTCAGGACTTTGCGACCGCCGCCAGAGATTCCATCTCACCATACCAGATAACTTGAGGACGCACGCGGTATGTTCAATCTCACCCTAAATCGGTTGGCATGGCCTACTTTCCTGAACATATTCTAAATATTGCTACATTTGGATAAAAGGTGCCACATGCACCATATACGTCAAAGGGGATTTTCCGCTCTTCTCTCTATATTACGCAAATTAATGATGTATTGTTCTTTCGATTACTCTCATATTTCCATGATATCATGTTTGCCCTATCTGTTTAATTATATATTTTTGTCCTTCGATTTCAAATGGTGTACAGTTCTTTCAATTTGGGCCCATATTTGCATGTTACCATATTTTCTTTAACAATCCTACCATTTTCTGCAGAACATCCCTTGCTATGCAACATATTATGTAGTGCACAATTTTTCCCTTTACATAGATCAAGGCTCCACGGATGTCACACTACACACAAACCATGGATTTACAATCGTTGCTACTGTAAGACTTGATGAACGTGGTGACTCCTATTTTGGCACTAGCTTTTGGAAAGAAATTGCAGAGTCTTATGTGCTGAAAGCTGGCACTAAAATTGCAGTCACATAAAAGGGCCTGGTCATGAGATATATGCTAACTTCCCCGACAAAATAATCCGTGCAGACTTTGTTCGAAGTAAGTTTTCTTTTCAACTATCTGCATGTTGACTTACCTAGCAATGTTAAATGAATTGTGTAGTATTGAAGCAACCAATTGTTATCCTCTTTTCTTACTATATTCCTACCTAATAACTTCTAGTTACCAATACAGTTTTCTATTGCCCTGGTTTAACTAAATATTCCCTGTACTCCCATTTCTATCAGAAAGCGCCACTGACAAGGAGACTCCGGAGATGGAGAACGGGACTACCAATAAGCGGAGGCGGGGCGAGCTAGAACCACAAGAGACTCCAGCAGGCCTAGACTTAGTCAGCAGCCTCCCCGATGATATGTTGAAAGTCATCATCTCCCTCCTCCCAATCAAATATGGGGCCTGGACAACCCTCCTTTCCCGGCGGTGGTGCCCCCTATGGAACTCCAGCCCTCTCGACCTCATCGACACCCACGAGCTCTGCCATGGCTATCGCAAAATCTTGGATGCATTCGCCAAGATCCTCGACAGTCACCTTGGCCCAACCAAAGGCCTTAGAATGGGCAAGTTCGGTTCCAATGGCAAGGACCGAGCCAAGCTTGACAACTGGTTCCGATCCCCCGCCCTAGATCAGCTCGAGGAGCTCACTTTCGATGATGGGCATATGCGGTCGCTGCCAACGTCCGCACTACGCCTCGCGCCCACGCTGCACATCGCCAAGTTCAGGAACTGCCATTTCCCGCCCCTTAATGACGCGCCCGCTCTTATTCTAGCACGACTGAAGCACCTCGAGCTTGTCGTCGTCTGCCTCTCAAAGGGTGACATGAAGCGCCTGCTCCGTGGCTGTACTGCACTCGAGTACCTTCGTATTCAGGCGATCAATGGGTTGAGTACCTTCCACATCACCTCCATGACTCTCCGGACTGTTTATGTGTGTTGCTGGTGCGGCAGGAAGACACACTACAAAAAAAGACACATCCATGACATTTTGGGTAGAACAAATTTTTTTTGTCATACTTATGACACTTCTATGAGGATAATTGTGACAAAACCCGGTATCATCATATATGTGGTGGGGTCCTACTTCTATGGTACAAAATCATGACAGAAAATGGGCTTTTCGTCCTGGGCGGGCCGGAGACGCAACTGCATGACATTCTTTGGGCCGTCCATGACGGAAAAAACTGTGGTAGAAGCGAGGGCGAGGAAAATATCGGGGAGTTACCGGTTACGGTGGCTGGTCGGGGGCCGAGCGATGCGCGTTTCTCTCGTACGTATGCGCGTGTGTGCGAGGCGTTGGGCTCTAACTGAACCTGAGTGAGGCGTTGGGCTCTAACTGAACCCGAGCGATTGCACTGCAGGCTACGCGTTACTGAACCCGAGCGGTCGATCGATCCCTTGTCGTTAACTGAACCCGAGTTATTCCTTCGCTACTGCTGCTAACTGAAGCCGATCGAACACTGCTGCCTCCTTCCCTGGATGAACAGTGAGCGTTGTTGAGGGGGTTTGGATGAACAGTTCCCGGTGGGTGGTTGGATGAACAGGACCCCGTGGTAGTAGAGGCCGTTGCCGCTCGATGAACAGTACCTCGATCGATCGAGCCGGTGGATGAACAGGACCCCGTGGAGGGCCGGATGAACAGGACCCTGTGGAGGGCTAGTTGAACAGCAGCCGGTGGAGGGCTGGTTAAACAGTAGCCGATGGAGAGCTGGATGAACAGTAGCCCGTGGAGGGGTGGTTGAACAGGACCCCCGTGGAGAGGGCTGGTTGAACAGTAGCCGGTGGAGGCTGGATGAACAGGAGCCCGTGGATGAACAGTCGCAGGTGGAGGCTGGAGGAGGTCGACGGTGGATGAACAGTAGCCCATGGAGGCTGGAGGAGGTCGACGGTGGATGAACAGTAGCCCGTGGAGTCCCGTTTTGCGATATGCCACACCCCTCCCGATGAACAGGACCCCCTTTTCGACCATAGCGCTCCAACACAAGTCTGTTTCCTGTTTTGCGGTATGCCACACCCCTCCCGGTCAACAGGACCCCGTTTCGACCGTAGGAGGTCCAACAGAAGTCCGTTTCCTCCGTCTTGCGGTACGCCAGACCCCTCCGATGAACAGGATCCCATGTCGACCGTGGCCGATCGAACACAAGGCCGTTTCCTCCGTTCCGCGGTACGCCAGGCCTCGTTTCCATCGGCTGTTCCGTCCAAGCCGGTTGGCTCCCGATGAACATGATGACGCATTCCATTCCGACCCAGCCGGTTGGCTCCCCATGAACACGACGACGACGCAGTTTCTCCGTTCCGACCCAGCCATGTACACGAGCCCTAGCCGTATGTATGCGCGAGTAGGCGTTCGAGACCCCGCCCGTATGTACGTACGTGGCCGTATTTTCTTTCTTGCACCCTGGTCGCTGTACGTACGTGTACATGCTACGTGCGCGCCTCTACTACGACACGTGCGCGCCTCTACATCGACCAGTATGTACGTACACATTCGTGACCAGAATGACAAAGCTACGTACGCTTCGACAAGGTGGGTCCCGACTGTCAGGCACTTCCTTGCGTGCGAAGATGTAGCTATTGGGTCCCAGCAGTTAGGGGGCGAATCATTTTTTTGCCCATAATATGGACGCACTTCCTTGCGTGCGAAGATGTAGCTGGTGGATCCCAGTAGTCAGGGGGAAATGTTTTTTTTAGGTGGTGTGGGTGAGTATAGAGGGATGGCATGGCCAGCGGTGGCAGCACAGCCGGACATGGGAGGCAGGAGCAGGCGGCACGGCCGACGCTTGTTTGGGCGGCTGGAGCAAGAAGACCAGAGGTTGAAGAAGCACTACAGCCGTTGGATGGACATCATACAGTCACTGGAGCTAGAATCGTTCATATTGACTAAGTTGACAAAGCGCTCCGTCCCCGTCATCTTAGTAGGCCCACAAGTCATCCTCCCACTATGGTGGGTCCCACCTAGCAGGGGGTATTCATTTTTTTGTGTAATAACGAGGCACTTCCTTGTGTGCGAAGATATAGCTGATGGGTCCGACTTGTCAGCGGGGGAATGTTTTTGTCATGAAATACAGAGGCCCTTCTGGTGGGTCCCAGCTGTCAGGTGGAGGATTCATTATTTCGCACGTAATAAGGAGGCATTTCCGTGCGTGCGGCCGTGCACCCAGCTGTCAACCTCTCCACGTACAGTCCACTTCCGATGCATGTCGTTCGTTGACCATATTGACCACACCGTGCCGAGAGCACCAGGGCGGTGGACGACGGCGAGGCCTAGGAAGGGAACGACACGAAGCTAGGGAAAACTCGGCAGTTGTTTCCCACGCGCAGGGGAGTGCGAGGGTTTACTGGTTCGTCTACCATCGCCGGAGAATAACAGCAGGTGTGGATGAGAAGAGGGATGGCTAGGCCAGCGATGGGAGAATGATGGGGCGGTGAGGCCTGCGCGGCAGCATAGCCGGCCGCGGGAGGAGGGAGCAGGCAGTCCCGCCGGCGCTTGTTTGAGCGGCTGGAGTAGGAAGAGCAGAGTTTGAAGAAGCACGACGGCCGTTGGATGGACATCCAACAGTCACTGCTCTCGTGTGTTGACTAAGTTGACACGGCGTTGCGTGTGCGTCAACCTTATTTTTTAGGGAAGCATACGCGTCAACTTGTAGTAGGCGCACAAGTCAGCCTCAAATCTGTGGAAAACAGCATACAGCCCATCTATCATTATTTCTAATAATTTACAGCCCATTTGCTAATTCTTAAGAATTTTTTGGAGCCCATCTTCTTTTTGTTAGCATTACACCCCATATTGTGGCCACGGTTAAAAATTATACGAATTTTTGCATATTTCGGTGCGGTCAACTGGTTTTAATCCCGAAATATCGAGTCACATTCAAACTATTTTGAAAAATAATTTATATAAATATAAAATCCAAATAATTGTCCAGGCATAAAAATCAATGGAATATAAAATCTTGTAATTAAAAAATGAAACTAATTCCAGGTTTGAGCAGCCCATTTCTGGGCAAACCGAATGAAACTCTCTCCTTTTCTTGAAGGATTTGCGGGCAGGGCTGATAAAGCAAGTAGGCCTCGTTTGGGTATTTGTTTAAAAAATAGAACTGGGCTAGCCATTTTCAGCAAGAAAAAAACACAACTGGGCTCATGATGTGGTAAACATAAATAAAACCTTGGCTAGACGGCCCACAGCCCCCGCACAGCCCCATTGTTACCCTGATCCGTCGCTAAAACTAGTATAAATAACAACTGCTTGTTCCTCAAAAAAAGTAAATAACAACTGTGCAACCTGTTGGGTCCCTGGTGTCAGCCGCTCGTTGTGTAATTCTCTCGTTTATTGACTACGTTGACAATGGCGTGAGCCCCAGATGTCCAACCATTAGGAGGAACCATTTTTGGGGGCTTGTAATAACGAAGCACTTGCTTGTGTACTGCCATGACGCTGGTGGGTCCCTATTGTATACTCTCCATGTATAGTCATATCCTTGTTCCTCTCGGTTGTCGACGGCGTTGACAACGCAAGAGGGCGGTGCACCGCGCACGGCGAGCGAACCAAGGCTGAGGATGACGGCGAGGCCTCGGACGGAACGAACAGGAGTCGTGGAAGATGCACCAGTCCAGTCGCAGGCGGAGGGGAGTACGAGGGTTGACTAGTTCGGGTGTGGGTGCGTGTTGGGGCTGACGTCGCCAGAGAATAACAGGACGTGTGGGGGAATAGAGGGAGGGACTGGCCAACGTTGGAGGGTACGGTAGGGCGGCGGAGGCGCAGCCAGCCATGGGAGGCGGGAGCAGGCAGAGCTGACAGGGTGGTTTGGTTTGGGCGGCTGGAGGAAGAAGACTAGAGATAGAAGATACACGACAGATGTTGGATGTCAATCCAACGGCTGGCCAGCAGAAACGTTTGTTGACTAGCTAGTAAGTCGACACCACCTTGGATAGGCTATTTCCTCGTGGGTCCCAAATGTCAGAATCCAAATCTGTCACGGCATGCAGCCTTTCCTATGAAAATTTATAGCCCATTTGGTGTGCTAGTTCAAAATAAGTTTCTGGGTGCTGGTGGGGGCTAATCACTTGGCTTCTATAATGCACAGTGAGCTAAAGCAGCCGGCAAGAGTGATGTTATTTCCCTTGGTTGGGATTTGTTACAATATTTCACTCTAAATTAAACGAATGGCAAGCCATTTGCCTTGTTTCAAAGAAAATATGACAGTCACAGCCGAGTTGAAAAGGGCAAGAACATCTAACTCCAGATTACAAAGTGTACAAAAGCACGAGGGTTAATTGTTCATCAGGTTTAGACAAAACCCAGGTTGAAAAGTGCAACAACATCTAACTCCAGCACTGTTTTCGGCAGTCACAGTCAAATGGATCGGTCAGGTCCATAGAATGAACATAGTGGGTCGTAAAATATACTGGATTATGACCACAATATGTTGTAAATAGAAGCCCGGCATGTTCAGAAGCTCTTTTGCCCACCCGAAACTCCTTTTTTTGCTCTTCGACATACCCATCCGTCAAAACCATGCTGCTGATAAACTTAAGCCTGATGGACAATAGTAACCTCGTATTCAGCAGGAAGAATGTGACAAATCTAGTGTTTGCATGGTTGGCTACACTACAAAAAATACACTTCCATGATGATACATGTTTGTCATAGTTTGTCACGTTTTCTGTCATGCATGTACATCCATGACAAATTTATGACAGAATCAAGATAGTCATACATGTGCTGTCGTAGAAGTGTTCCATGACATTACCAAAATTATCATCACGGAAGTGTCCACTTCCATGACGATAAATCGCGCGTCATAGAAGTGCTTTCGTCAAGGGTGACCGACATGTGGCATCGACCGTAACGGCTCGCCGTTAAGCTATCGGGTCCGTTTTGGATCCGATAACCGTTAACAGCCCGGACCAATGGGGATTTCCCACGTGTAAAATTCTCATTGGCCGACGGAACCACGTGTCAGCACCTCGTTGGGACAGATGTCAACCACTCATTGGACAGGAGGCGCCTATGATACGTCGACACGTGGCACGACCCAATAGAGGCCCATTCTGGTGAAAAGGCTGACCCAGCTAAAGGCCCACCATGTTTTTTCACACACTAGTGGGCTGGCCCGTTAACAACCTGCCATGTTTTGGGTCAAATTGAGGCCCATATCAGATCAGGCCCGTTCATAGCCTGCGGAGTTTTGGGCCAAATTACGGCCCATATCGGATCAGGCCCGTTAACAGGCCACTGTACCTTTGGGCCCATTCTAAGACAGGTTTGTATTTCAGCCTGTTAAATGCCCGTTTACCAGTTCGGCCCGATAATAGTTTCGGCCTGTTAGCGGCCCGTGGAGTATCTGGGACGTTGTCGGCCCGGTTTAACTTTAGGCCATTTAACGGCCCATGCAGAAACTGGGCTATTTCTTGTCCGAAGTAACTTTAGGCCTCTTAATGGCCCGTAGTCTTCGTGGATAAATTTCAGCCCAACTGGCCTATCGGCCTGTTAATGGGACGTGTAACAGTTGGGCCTAATTACAGCCCGTGTTGAATCCGGCCTGCTTACAGCCCATCTGATAATGGCCCGTGACACTTTTGGGCCTATGACCCGTGTGGATACCGGCCTGCTTAAAGCCCCTAATTTTATTGGGCCAAACAGGCCCGAGATATATTTTGGCATGTTAACTGCTCGTCCTATTTGGACCCAACATGGGCCTTAGGCAGTTTCGGCCTGTATTGGCCCGTGAATTTTTCGGCTCAACGCTGGCCCAATCTAGGTTTTAGCATGTTAAAAGCCCATGGTATTCTCTGACCCAGCTGACCAGAACTTTACTCGGCCTGTTAAAGGCGGGAAACTACTATAGGTTTAGACCTGCTAATGGCCCAAGATGATTATAGGCCCACGTTTTGGCCCATATGAGTAACGGGCCGGCCTGAAGACCGACAACACTGAGATCCACTGAACCTTCCGGCCTAAATTGCAGCATACCGACCAAAGAATAAACCTAGACTATACAATAAAGAAATTACGGCATATTGCATCCACTGGGAATCAAAGTTCGCTACCGGTGATAATAAAGCGCAACATGACTGCGGATTACATACACTGGGCATCAAAGTTCGCCACAAGTGCATATAAACGCGCCGACAAAAGAATATACAAAACTAAGAGCACTTCAGAAGGCACTAGGCCTGGCAAGGTCGGGCCCCGCAAGCAGCCGAACAAGCTGATGAGACCTCAGTTGTGTCAATGATAGATGCTTCATCCCTAGCTGTATGGCACCATAGTGCGCACGGCAGTCCCCTGGCATCTTCATTATATCTTTGACTTCAAGTCGGACCTGAGCTGAAGCAAGCCTTTCCGCTTTAAGTTGAGACTGCAGAAGTCGAACTGATTGAGGCAGCGACTGCACAGAGGTTGTCTCACACCTGCTGGTGAGTAGTTTTAACTCACTGTCTTCATCAAGACAGGACCTTGGGGTCATCTTGCTGTCCTCATGATGGTTTGGCTCACTATCTTCCCTAAAGTTCTGCCTGGCATAAGAGATACAACTCTGAAAGAGAAATAAGGAGACACATAACAGGTTTCACAATTATATAAGCAAATAAATGGATCTGTTCTGCATAAGGAACATGTTTTTACAACTACAATTTAAAACTGGTAATTGTTGCAAACATCCAATCAGATGTAAACAGCAAAGTAAACAGCAGTGGAGGAATGATGCCTATCCAAATCTATACTAGAACAAAGTTTGAAGGCTTGAGAAGGATGAACTTACATTACATGTTAACACGGGCTGGACAAAGCCCTTCTCCATGTTGATGGAAGGATAATTCAATAAATTCCCCAAAGAAAATTCTTTATAAGCATTGCCATCATTCTACATTTTGCAAAGAGTAAATATAGATGAAATAATATTGGAAGAAACAGAGGATAATGAAGCTTAGGCGCAGACTGATGATACATAATTAAATAGCAATCAATTAAGTACAGCGTTACAAGGCAAAAGGTACTGAGAGGAATGCAGACATCAACGTGTGAAGTGGCATTGGCTTTATTCAACATTTTGGTAAGAGTAAATGTAGATATGATAATTTGGAGAAAGTGGAGGGCAGGGCAGATAAGATGCAGAGTAATGCTAGACAATCAACTATCTCGCGGTGCAAGTACAGTAATACCACCACCGTTCGTTATTACTTGTCGCTCAAATGGATGTATCTAGCACTATTAAGTTTTAAATACATCCAATTGATCAACAATTAATTCGATGCACAAGGAGTACATGACAACAGGTACTTACATGAGCAATCCAAAACTTCATAACCATTGTGTTAATTCTACATTTATCTAAGAGTAAATATAGATCTTATAATTTCAAGCAAAGGGAGGATAAAGAAGCAAACATTTACAGTGATGCTACATAATCAAACAGCAATGAGTGTAAGTATGCTGACAAAGGGCAAGATGTACTGACAAGAGCAATGCAGAGCCCAGTATTGTCGTGAGATCCTATCATCCTTTGAGCAAGGAGATTCATCTAAAATTAGTTTTCATACAAGAGAGAAGGTAAGGCACATGCAGAAATTTAGGAGTTTAAATTTTGAATTGATATCATAGACAGTACCTAACGCTGGGCTCTCACCAGTTCCAATAGGGGTTTGGCCACTGGAGTAGGGGTAAAGTGTGGTACAGTTGGGCCTGTGTTTTCTGTGGCTGCTGATCTATCTTTTTTAACAGGTATCACTACCTTTTCCAATACCTAGTTTGTACTCCTTGAGGATCTGCACTCACCCTCTTCCTTTTGGACATCTATTACGAAAGAACAACATTTGACTGGAAAAACATAGTATGATGACACATGGAATAGGTACAAAAAATGGATAGATATGGCATATACTCATATATGATGCTTAAACTAAGCAGATGGTGTAACACAGTAGAAGTAATGCAAGAGGTCAGATGCAAAATATGTGCGACCAAAAGTTAGCCAGTGGATTGTTCCGCAATATTCCTCTCGTGCACCCATTCTCATATTCATTTTGATAATGTTCAATACCTGACATACATGAAAACATAAAAACAAGTGAGATTATCTTGGTAATGCAGAAGTGATTCTAATCCAATACTTCCTCCCTGTAAACCACTTCATGCTATCTCTGCAATTCTTCTAAGAGGTGCCATGCATGCTGTAATTTGGTGTGTGCATTAATATAATGTGGCCTACTACTGAAAAATATGATAGCTCCAAAAGTGATGATACTTCGCAGATGACAGCTTCAGCATATAGTAAAGAAGAACAAGTCGACCTGACCTGACAGATTCAAAATATACTAAGGGAGAATAACTCGACCTGACCAGTCGACCGCAAGAGAAGAGGATCATCTTAAAGAAGAGCTGAAGAGCAAGCAGATTGAAGATATTACAAGTCTTTCTATACAATATCGGTTGGCCACCCATGATGAACCAGAGCGCGCAGAGAAATACTATTCCTTCCGGTCTCTCCATATGTGGCTCACATGCATTTCGAAACTAAAGTAGGAACATTTAGCTGACCAATTAAACATCCCTCAGTTTTACTAATATCAGCATAATATCAGATTTGAATTTGTACAACTAAGCTTGTTTAGCTCGATGGGTGGAGCAGTGCTATTATGACACGAACCACGTAGGCTGATCGTGGTCATCATAAAATGGGGGAACCGTAAGCATGATGAGTATAGTGTTGACCGTGGCAGTGGGATGGCAGATCTGAAGCTGCAAACCGCGCAAAGGGTAGTTAGCAACCGATGTTTGCTTTGAAATAACAACTAAGATTTGGTATGGACAAGAAAGTACAGTCAACAAGTGACAAAGAAATGCAATTCTGCTGTCTCTCGATATGTCGCGACATGCATTTGGAAACTCAAGTGGGACCTTTAGCTAACCAATTAAATGTGTTTGTTAACTAATATCAGTATCATATCACAATCATATTTGAAGAACTAAGCTTTGGAATTTTGAGTGTTGTGTTGTTTAGCTTGAAGGGTGGAGTAATGCTAGTACGACAGAAAGCACCTACACAAATCATAGTAGAGTAGATAAAAGGGGAAAACTCTAAGCATCAAGAGTAAAATCAGGAAAGTGGAACTAGCTGGACCAGTGGGTGGCGCACATGCTTTTCGAAATGAATAAAGGAACATTAGGTGACCAATTAAACGTTCTCTGTTTTAGTAATATGAGCATCATTTCAGATTCGTATTTCAACACGTAAGCTTTGGAATTATGAGTGGCATGTTGTTTTGCTTGATGGGTTGAGGTCTCGAGGAGCAGTGCTAGCACGACACGAAGCAGTGAAGCACCTACGATGATGGTAGTGAATACATAGGGGGGAAACCATAATCTTTATGAGTATAGTGACCGTGCCATGGCGGATCTGAAGGTGCAAACTGGACAAAGCTACTTCGCAACCAATGTTTGCTTTCAACTAGCCACTATGATTTGGTACGGACAAGAAAAGTACAGTAAACAATTTATGATCTATTTTCCGGGTGAGATCAATAACTTAAGCACAATAGGAAGAGTACCGCCTCTCTTGCGACGCCGTGTAGGCCCCTGCTGATTCGTTGAGGGTGCTGCCGGTGTGATGGCTGTCGGCGGCGGGGAACAAGACTTTAGACGGCAAACGGCCGGGTCAGGGGATAAATCCTGTTGCCGTGGACGAGGAGGTCGTAGGAGCGGCAATGGCAAGGTGGACGTCAGCACCGATGAAGCGAGATGACGCGATGAAAGGATCCTGATCCGGCGTCGTGGATGAGAGACGTCCATCTCTTGTAGTGGCCGACGGGGTAGGGGTAGCGGCTCCGACAAGGTGGAGGATGGGGTGCAGACGGAGGAGGCTGGCCGTAGTGGGGAGGTTGTCGTGGCACCGACGGTGTATGAATGGGGAAATGGAGGGGGAGGGGGATCTCAAACTTTGGGACGCGCTTGTCTGAAATGTGGGAAAGTTACGAACTTATCCCCCGTTTGAAATTTTGGACATCACGTCGGTTGGGGATAGGACGGTAATCTCGCATCTCCCAAATATTTGCCGGTAATGATTTTGGGCGAGGAGAGGATGTTTTGCCGCCCACGGTTGGCTCCCACGGTGTATGAACGGGGCTGACAGGTAGGGCGGTTGTGTCACGTCTGAGGGAAGTTACACATCTGCCCCTATTTAAAATACTAGCCTACATCGATTTCGGACGAGGAGAGTTTGTTTTGCCGCCCACCATGGATGAATGGGGAAATGGAGGGAGAGACACATGTCTTTCGGACGAGCTTGAATCAAATGTGTTTTGCCGCCCAGGTTTGGCGCCCACCGTGTCTGAATGGGCTCAGAGGTCGTCGTGTCACGTCTGATTGAAGTTACTAGTCTACCCTTAACGACAGCAGTGTAAATCCGGTCGATAAGGATGTCAAGTGTCAGGGTAGACAGTAATTTCCATCTCGCAAACACTTGCTTCGGGCAGCCCACAAATGATAGTGGGTGTTTAGTCGCTTCGTTCAGAACTTGGGAGAATTAGCATTCACGTTTGCACTGGGCCCTGGCAACTAAATCCAAATCCAATTTTTATTCGATTACGAATATCCACAGATAATTCTATGTTTTGTTATTTATTTCTTCAAAACCACAACAAAGATTTATTCCACCTTTATATATGATTATGATTTAGAAATGCCATGATCTTCGAATTCAGTAGGTTGGATACACTTTGAGTCAAACCGTTATTTCATCCAATACAATATGCTCACACGAAAAACAGTTCACCTTATGTCAATCATACAAGTACAGAGGATTACCTCGCCTAAAAAATTCGGATCATTACAACTCATGGACAACATAGGGGGTCTTACAACATAATCCATTCAGAGACATGACACAACATGCAAGTACAATAATCTAATGAAAATTTCAACTGGTATCTAAAGAAGAACTGGGATTACCCTGGGCTTCAGATAGCAGAAGCAGCAGGACCTCCTCCGTCTTCAAATGCAACATTCTTACTTCCTCCAATTCTTCGATTGCTTGCATAATGCGTGCAGCTAATTGCGTGATTTCCAGCTTCAAGATCGAGATTACCTCATTCATGGCAGCCACACCATCTCTTTCTGCCTCTAGTAGAGCCTTAAGAACTATAATATCTGTGCTCAGACTGCTCTCTAGCGGTGTTGCCTCTGAACTGCTACCATCTGGTAACATGGATGGCACACTGCTTCCACAAATAGATTCTGGGGTTGTACATTGTGTCCTAGTGTGAACGGCATCCTGAAAGGTTTCCGCTGGACATAAGTAAGAGATGGTTATCGCATGATCCAGACAGTAAGCTTACATGGTAAATGCCATACGAATTATTGCCGAGCATGGCAAGCTATATTTAAATGGTTCGAAGCAGCATCAGCCGAAAAGAGATTAAAATGGTAAGATGAAACTAGGGATGTAAGTGGCAAATAAACGACATCCGCCAGTCCCATCTAGTTAGTTTTCGCTAGCTCCCTAGTTCATTTTCCTCAAAAAACAAAAACTCTTTTGAACTATCATACCACCAGTGGACTTTAATCGGGATTAAACGGGACCCAGTTGATATCCCTAGTTGAAAGGGAGTGTACCACCACTATATTTAAGTTGCCAAGGCATCTAAGCAGTTGAAATAATCTAAGAAAGCACTTAACAGTGTGGCCTCATATAAACTACGAATACAGTCTTGTGATGAAGTTCAGAGGAAAATTTAAGGACTCAAATGAACTAGGCATGCATTTCTTTACGATAGTACATGAGGCACTGCTGACATATTGGCCAACTCAGGTATAGCATAACAAGTAACAAACAAGCATTCGAATCAAGCAATACAGCAAAGCAGACAACTGAACTATTTGTAATTCTGTAGGATTACAGGTTGAGGGCACAAGCCAAGAAAGCAGCCCACACGCATTACATTTCACATGTACTAAAACACACTGGCTTACCATATGTTGCAGTGAAGCCTCGCTGCTGTTGCAATGTTCTTTGAAGATATCATCATCATCCCATGGTTGCAAATCTAGTTGTTGTAGTTTATTCTGCACCCTCTATTTAGGTAAAATTAATTTTAATCGCATGCACTGGTTCAAATTGATCATCAATGGTTCATCTAAACTAATGAAAGAAGGGTGTGTGCATACACGACAATATATCTGCTTCCCTCTATTTTTATGCTTGTTCGAGGTGCCAGCCCCAAAAGAACAAATATTTTGCTTGATGGGTTTGGTAGCTCCATAATTAATAGAAGCATCAAATTAGTCATGCAACTTGGGAAGATCAAGAACACACAAAAAAGTAATGAACAGAGGCTCGGAGTAGTGATGTAATAGCTAGCATCAGAAAATGTAGGGGAAAACGAACAAAAAGCAGCGGAACCACATGCTAGTTTGCTTATGTGTAATTAAGCATAGAGAACATGAAGCAGTCTGATGGAACCAACAGGTGGCATCAGAACAACACCATTCTCATAAATATAGCATGCAAGAAGTAAAATAGTAGGCAGTGATATCTAGGAAGTACAGTAATACTTAGGACAAAACTAAAGCATATTAACTATATGTGCACTGGTATGTAATTTAGCACTTGTAACATGTTCACTGCCATAAGTATGGCCCTACAGGGGCAAGCAGAATAACGCGTCTCATGAAAAATTGAATGATGTCCTGAAGAAATTCAAAGGTGCGGTGCTTATGTTAAGAAAGTGAACGTAGGCACCGCCCGTTGGATAATAGTACCCGATTCTCGGCGTATGGGTATCGTTGTCATACTTGATAGCTAAGGATTGTCGATGGTGCTCGTGTTGCTATTGAGTTTGGGCTGGTTGTCGCCATCGCTCAAGCGGCTCCGATGCTTCGATTGCGGCGCCTGTCGACATGCAAGAAAGCTCATCTGTGGTAAGTGAACAGTTGCACGATCAAGAAGAGAAAACCTAAGGAGTACAAATCGAAATAACCTGATGAGGCTGCGGCGTCAGTAAAGCAGGGCCGGTGGAGTACAAATCGAAACTATGTTCAAAGACCGTCGCGGCGGCGCGACCGGCCGACGAGGCCCCCTCTGGAGTGAAGGGGGCCGCGCCGGCCAAGAAGAAGCAGTTGTTCACTCAAGATCGGGCGGAAACCAAGCAGGTGTCGATCGAGGAAGATGGGTCTTCTGGAGCCACCTTTACCATAGGTGCCAACCTCGACTCAGATCAAGAGGAAGCATTGGTAAAGTTCTTGCACGCAAACAAGGAAGTATTCGCCTAGGAGCCCGATCAGCTGGTAGGGGTCCCAAGAGGGGTGATCGGGCATCACTTAAGGGTGTGCCCCATTGTGTGCCCCGTGAAGCAGAAGGCACGGCGACAGTCCACGGAGAAGCAGTCCTTCATCGTCCAAGAAACCCGCAAGCTGGAGGTAGCAGGTGTCATTCGCGAGGTTCGGTACCCCGAGTGGCTGGCGAACCCCGTCATTGTGCTAAAGAAAGGCGGGAAGGAGCACATGTGTGTCGACTTCACCAACCTCAGCAAATCCTGTCCCCAAGATCCGTTCCCGCTTCCGCGCATCGACCAGATCGTTGATTCCACCACCGAGTGCAACCTGATGTGCTTCCTAGATGCGTTTTCAGGCTATCACCAGATCAAGATGGCAGTAGAGGATGTGGAGAAGATGGCCTTCCTGACCCCTTGCGGGGTGTACTGCTACACTTGCATGCCGTTCGGGCTGTGCAACGCGGGCGCGACCTTCCAACGGCTGATGCACATCGCCCTGGGACAACAGCTCGGGAGGAACGCAGAAGCCTACATCGACGACATTGTGGTGAAGTCGCGGGAGGCGAGAACCTTGATTCAGGACTTGGAGGAGACCTTCACGAGCCTATGCCAGGTGGACTTGGGAATCAACCCGGAAAAGTGCGTATTTGGTGTCCCCTCCGGCAAGCTGCTAGACTTCCTCGTGTCCCACAGGGGGATCGAGGCCAACCCAGAGAAGGTCAAGGCAATTGAAGACATGAGCCCACCACAAACCCTCAAGGAGATGCAGAAGCTTGCCGGCTGCGTGACTTCGCTGGGACGCTTCATCTCCAAGCTGGGAGAGCGCGTCCTATCGTTCTTCAAGCTGATGAAGAAGAAGGGTCCGTTCGAGTGGACTCCGGAGGCTGACCAAGCATTTCAAGACCTCAAGAGATATCTGACCAGCCCTCCGGTGATGGTGGCGCCCCGCCCTCTCGAGCCCCTGGTGCTTTACCTCGCCGCCACCCCTCACTCAGCTAGTGTCGCTCTGGTGGCAGTTCGGGAAGATCGCCAGGCCAAGGACACGTCGCGCCGTACCGCGCCCCTAGCCGGAGCAACGCAAGACCCGAAGGAGACCGCGGGGGCTGCAGCAACGCCAACGGGTGACCCAGCTCAGCAGGATGGCGACCTTAGGCCTACCGAGGCCCCAACGGGCGACCAGGCTACGGAGGTCCAATCGCCTCAGGAGGCGCCCCAACCTCCGACAGACGCGGCTCCCATTGACGCGCCCGCCCTCATCTAGCATCCAATGTATTTCGTCAGCACGGTACTGCGGGATGCAAGGGCACGGTACCCCATGCCTCAGAAGCTCTTGCTCGCGCTTTTGGTGGCCTCACGTAAGATACGGCACTACTTTCAAGGTCACCCAATCAAGGTCGTCTCGGCCTACCCATTGGAGAGGGTACTCAGGAGCCCTAACGCAGCTGGAAGAGTCGCCGAGTGGAATATCGAGCTGTAGGTGTTCCAACTAGAGTTCAGCACAACTAGGGTCATCAAGGGAGCCGCGCTCGCCGACTTCGTGGCAGAATGGACGGACGCCCCGGAGCTTGAAGCAGGCGAGAATCGGTCCCTCTCGCCAGGAAGTGAAGCGCCGGACGGTTGGGTGTATTTAGATGGTGCATTTGCGCGCCAGGGCACGGGGGCTGGAGCAGCGCTCATCTCGGCCACTCAGGACAAGCTCTACTACACCATGCAGCTCTGCTTCCAGCAGGGTGAGAAGGTCTCCAACAACATAGCAGAGTACGAAGGCCTCATAGCTGGCCTTAAGGCTGCGGTGGCCCTGGGAGTGAAGCGCCTCACCACGACTCGGAGCTCCTCGTCAACTTCTCCAACAAGGTATACGAGCCAAGAGACGAGCACATGGAGGCATACCTCGCGGAGGTACGCAAAATGGAAAAGCAGTTCTTCGGCCTAGAATTGCAGCACGTGCCTCGCGGCACCAACAAGGAAGCCGACGACATCGCCAAGAGAGCATCCAAGTGGCTACCCCAAGAGCCTGGCGTCTTCGAGGAGCGGCTCTTCAGGCCATCGGCAACACCACCACTTTCGAGGCAGGCACTACCTCGGGAGGAGCTCCCCCAACCACCTGCCTCGGGAGCCCCGGCCTGCGGCCCGACCTCGGGAGCACGCCTACTCTTGGCGCTTGAGCCTCAGGAGGGGTGCCGGACCAAGGAGTTCAAGGAATACCTGACGCAAGGGGCGCTGCCGGAGAAGGAGGAGGACGCGGAGCGTGTGGCTTGGCAAGCCACGGCGTACTGCATCCAAGACGGTGAGTTATACAGGAAGCGGCCGAATGACATTTCCCTGCATTGTATCTCTAGGGAACAGGGGAAAGAGCTGCTAGCTGACATACACGGCGTGATTGTGGGCACCACTCTTCATCACGAACCCTCGTTGGCAAGGCGTTCCGCAGCGGGTTCTACTGGCCTACGGTGCTCAACGACGCGACTGAGCTAGTGAATTCGTGTGAAGCCTATCAATTCCACGCCAAGCAGATCAATCAGCCACCTCAGGGCCTCCAGACCATCCCACTCTCGTGGCCATTCGCGGTCTGGGGGCTGGATATCTTGGGCCCGTTCCCTCGAGCGCCTCGGGGCTACCGCTACCTCTACGTCGCCTCGAGGTAGAAGCCGTCCGCACCATCCCGGCCGGATCCGCGGTCAAGTTCATCAAGTGTCTCGTGAGCCGGTTCGGGGTCCCCAACCGCATCATCACCGACAACGGATACATTGTGCTAACCTTGGAACGCAGATCTGCTATGCCTCGGTGGCACACCCCAGGAGCAATGGTCAGGCCGTACGCGCCAACGCGGAGATCCTGAGAGGCCTCAAGACCAGGACCTTCAAGAAGAAGCTCGAGGCCTACAACAGGGGCTGGCATGACGAGCTCCAGTCTGTGTTGTGGTCCATCTGCACCACCGCCACCAAGCCAACGGGCGAGACCCCATTCTTCCTCGTCTATGGAGCAGAAGCGGTTCTCCCTCACGAGGTCAGGCATCGCTCCGCGCGGGTCCTGGAATTTGATGAGACGCAGCAGGACGCCATGCGGGGGATGGACCTTGTGCTGGGGGAGAAACGCCGCCGTGAAGTCACGCTCCGGTCGGCAAGATATCAGCAGGCGCTGCGGCGGTATCACTGTCATAGCGTCTGCTCCAGGACGCTCGAGGTGGGCGACCTCGTCCTAAGGCGGGTGCTCTCCAGGGAAGGGCTGCACAAGCTCTCGCTCATGTGGGAGGGCTCGTTTAGGGTCGCCCACGTCTCCAGGCCTGGCGCCGTGCGCCTGGAGACGCAGGACGGGGTACCTATCCAGAACGCCTCGAACATCGAGCACCTCTGGAAGTTCTACCCATGAAGAAAGGCCTAGTGCTGTGAAGGTCTCCGCTCGTGACACTCTCACGTAATAATGAGTGGGGCTGTACACGCCCCGGAGTCTCAGGAGTGCCGCCCTCGGGCCTCGGGGGCTCTCTCCCATGTCCTAGTGGTGGCACTTAGCTCCGCGCTGGTGAGAAGACAAGCAGACTAGACTCGGTGCCAGACGCGGCTTTTCATTTGCTTTCCGTAGTTGGCTTGCTTCTCTTTAATGAAATTTGCTTTCTGGTGTTCGTTGCCAATTTGGTTCCATCGCCTTTTGCCTCCGTTTCTGCTTTCGGTTCCTCTTTTTGACCTATACTCTCTCTCGCATGCCTCGCGAGGGGGCTGGACAGGTGCCCTCGTGAGGGTTTTTCCTGTTAGCACCTCCGGAAGTTCTACCCATGAAGAAAGGCCTAGTGCCTGTGAAGAAGGCCCAGTGCCTGTGAAGGTCTCCGCTCATGACACTCTCACGTAATAATGAGTGGGGCTGTACACGCCCCGGAGTCTCAGGAGTGCCGCCCTCGGGCCTCTGGGGCTCCCTCCCACGTCCTAGTGGCAGCACTTAGCTCCTTGCTGGTGAGAAGACAAGAAGACTAGACTAGGTGCCGGACACGGCTTTTCATTTGCTTTCCGTAGTTGGCTTGCTTCTCTTTAATGAAATTTGCTTTCTGGTGTTCCTTGCCGGTTTGGTTCCATCGCCTTTTGCCTCCGTTTCTGCTCTCGGTTCCTTGTTTCGACCTGTACTCTCTCTTGCATGCCTCGCGAGGGGGCTGGACAGGTGCCCTCGTGAGGGTTTTTCCTGTTTTTCGCGAGGCACCCTCGTTCGAGCTCGTAAGCTGGCGCACTCCTCTCAATCCCTGCCCCTCGGGCACCGCGATGCGAAGCGCTGGATCGTGGACAGCGGCACCTGCGACCAGGGCTCGGAAGAATAAAAGTTTCCTAACAAAATTTGTAGTTCCTAGACGCCTCCCAGGCCAAGGAGGCCTCGCCAGGTACTGGGAAGTGCACGCTTCGCGAAGCAAAGACTACTTCGAGCGTGTCAAGCTAAGTTATGTCTGCGCGCCTACATAAAACGTTAATGCTGCAAAGCGACACAGGAACAATAAACATAGCATAGCAACTTGGAAACCATGGTTCGTTGCACGCCCCTACGGGGCCCCATACTTGTCTCTCTCTTAATGCAGGAGGAAAAGGAAGAACAAAACAAAAGCGGTGCATACCCTGCAGCAGCTCACTAGGATGGACCAATGGCGCCCTCCTGAGCTCAGCCGGACCCCTCCTCGCGCTTCACTAGGGCGCGGCGACGAGATGACCCGCTGCCACCCTCGAAGTGGGCGCGGCGGGTGGTCGTAGCCGCCGCTGCTGGAGCTGTCGCCGGAGGGAGAATCGCCGTAGCTGGGCGAGCGGTGGCCAGCACCGAAGGCAAGACCGTCCTCACCCTCGTCTCGACCGTCGCCAAGGCCAAGCACCTCGTCGCCATCGTTGTCTTTGGGGCAGCACCCGACGTGGCGGCCATCTTCTCCGAACGCCCTCACGTAGAGGGTCGCGTTGCCGTCATATTTGAAGTGGAGGGTGCACTGCCTGCCCAGGCCACGCGCGCGGGCAAACGTCTGCCAGCCGCGGGCCAGGGTTAGGTTGCCTGCGATGGAGACCTCGACTGCGACCCACGAAGCTTTGCTGCTGCTGCCGTCCGCCTGCAGCCAGAGCCCGCCTGGACCTGTGGCTGGCAGCTCGCCGGCGAAGAAGCGCGGGAGCTGAAGCCAGGTGTCGGCCGGGTTCTCCGACCACACGACAAACTCCGGCAGCACCTCCGCCGAGTGAAAGCATGGCCGGGGAGGCCGTGCGACCATGGCGCGCCTCCCTTCCTCGACGGGGCTGCCACGATCTGGGCGAGTCCCACCACGAGAAGAGGCACTGGTGCGGCCGCGGGGGGGGCGCGACGGGGGTCGCAATGTGCTTACGGGGACGGACGCACCCACGCTTGGGCGGCGGAGAGCCGGCCCCCTCTTCGCAGGCCTTCCCCTTCTCTGCGGCCAAGAACCTCTTCGTAGGTGCCATGGGGGTCACTACTAGTAATGAAACAAGGAAGAAGAAGGGAGCGAAGCAGGAAAAGATGAGCAACGGGGGCTCCGCCTCCTCCTCATTTATAGCGGGAGAAGGCTAACCGGCGACCCCCACGATCACAGGTAATGATGATTTTTCTCTGCATGCAGTAGGGACTCGTCAAGTCGGGCAGTTGCCGAGGCAGCGTGGGGAAGCGGAGACGCCCACGTCCAATCAATCGCCACGCGTCGAGCGGGGCCGCAGGTTGATGGGGCCCGCGGTGC
Organism: Aegilops tauschii subsp. strangulata; assembly: GCF_002575655.3. Classification (NCBI taxonomy): domain Eukaryota; kingdom Viridiplantae; phylum Streptophyta; class Magnoliopsida; order Poales; family Poaceae; genus Aegilops; species Aegilops tauschii. The sequence continues at coordinate 381,993,512 of NC_053037.3, read as the reverse complement.
TCCGCACTTGCCCTTTGGCTTCATCTCGAAGCCAAGTCCGAGAGGGCCTTGAGCCCAGGGGCTACTGTCGGCGTCCTGGGAACGGGGGTCCCCAGACTTGCCTGCCTGCGGCCCACGGTGTGGCTCCACCAGCGTCCCTGTATGGCCCATCTTCACCAGCAAACACGCAAGACCCTCGCGAGGGGCCAGGCCTCGCGAGGCGGATGACAAAAGACCTCCTCGAGGGCAGCTTCACCAGGCAGGCTCGCGAGGGGCGGAGAGATCAAGGCAAGGGACACCTCGCGAGGTTTCTATGACGCCAGCCATGACGACCGGCGCCAGGCGGGCGCCAGCATGCGCAGTGTCCTCGTTTCCTCTTTGGTGCTAAAGGCGCAAGCGCGGGCGAGGAGTCCCGAGGCATCAGGCAAAGGATTCCATATCGGTGCAACGAGACCAAGGCCAGCAGGACGGAGGTCACCGTGGAGCCCAAGACGGCGTCGCCACCAGAGCCTTTGGCAAGCGAAGACCACCTTTAGTCAGGATAACTTGTACTAGTTGTCTCCCTTTGAATTTGGCCGTTGTTGGATCCCTTCCCGCTCGATATTTGGGAAGAGGACCAGGGCCTCTATAAATAGGACTAGCCACCACAATAGAGAGGGACGGATCATCCAGATCATCCTCAACCACACATAAGTTCACCAAGCACAAGAGCACCTCTCCTCAGGAGGACTGTTCTTCCCTTGTAACTGTTCATCCTCAACCCAAGAGGCAATCCACCACACCACACTGGAGTAGGGTATTACACCACATTGGTGGCCCGAACCAGTATAAAATCTAGTGTCTCTCTTTCTATGGGTTCGACGCGCTAAGCTTTGAGATGGCGGTGAGGGTGAGGGCGTGATTAGGTAGGGAGAGATCTTTGTGCGCACCCCAGTGTTCGAACCTCAAGGGTTTTGCCGGAACCCGAAATCCGACAGGGCTGTAATAAATTACTTAAGAATTAGCAAATGGGCTGCAAATTATAAAAAAACTAGCAAATGGGCTCTATGTTGTCTGCCACAGATTTGGAGGTTGACTTCTGGGCCTAGTAAGTTCATGCGTACACAAGGTTTCTCAAAAAAACTTAGTCAACAATCGTGTCGGAGTAATTGGCCACGGGTAGCCTCATCGGCCCCCCTTGGCGCTTCAAGACATCGGGGCCGGCTGCACCCCTCAAAAAACCAAAGACCAAAGCGCCGCCTTCTCACAGCCGACTGGTTCAAGCGGTCGGTTGCTAAAAGACGGCAAGGCTCAGCAGGCGGCCACGAGGTGGGCTGGCTCCTAGCAGGCGGCCTCCAGAGAGGCCGGCCCCTAGCAGGCGGCCCGAAGCGTCCTCAGAGTCTGCCCCACATAAATACGATAAGACAGGGCGTGGCTACATCACACCCTGCCGCCCCCAAATCCAGGGCCAAGCGTGGCCACAGTGCCCCATACCGTACGAAGATCTCCCGTCCGGCGCGACACTGTTGCCACTCCACCCATGATGTCACCTATGGAAGAGAAGGCCACGCCTCCAGTACGGGTTGTCGGTACGGCCCACAGGCGGTGGGCCTTAGCTGTCAGTAAGAGGCATGAAGGCGGCGAGCATGGACCAGTCGGCATGAGGGGAGGCTGACTCCTACCAGGCGGCCCTCTCCCTCCCTCGAAGTCTGTGCGCCATTAATCAGAAGAGATGGGGGATGGCTAAAGTGATCGCCCGCCAGGCGGCGGTACTGTAGCCACGCCCTCCCTGACAAAGCATGCATCATTACCAGCATCGCTACTGTGCTGAGCAGCCGGCCAGACCCGCGAGCGGCGGCCGTGGCCTGTCGGCCAAGTACGAGACAACCAGCAGGGCCCACCAGGCGGCGGGCCCCAGCGGCCGGCGGAGAAGCCGGCGACCGTAGACACTGACAGCCGGGTCCTACACCCGGCCAGATTACCCTTGTACCCCTGGGGGTAGGCCTATATAAACCCCCCAGGGCACCCATGCAAAGGGTTCAGACTCTAGTTCATCCACACACCCATATAGAGAGAGGAAGCTAGGGCAAGACTTGTTCTTCTTCCCCCTCTAGAGAAACAGCTCAAGGAGCAAGCTTGTAGCCACTATTGTTGCTTGAGTGATCATGCGGAGACCCCGCAGAGCACGACTAGGGGTGTTATCTCCTAGGAGAGCCCCGAACCTAGGTAAGATTCGTCGGCGTGCATGTCTTCGCCTCATCCCGTTTCCTGGCACCGGCGACGTCTTACTAGCCCCCTCCATGATAAGCTATCCTTTGGCATATGTCGCACGACACCCCCGACATTTGGCGCCCACTGTGGGGCTAGGTGCATCGTCGTCCGGAGATCTGTTCTAGACGGGAACCCCCTTCCTCCCCAGCGAGCGTAGCCAGCCTGGCACGCCCGACGGCGTTCGCGCCGACGTGCTGCAAGGCGCTGAGCTTGCCTGCACGGTGAGCTGCCTCGCTGACCTCGTCGGCGAGGTCCGCCTCTCCGACGACCCCGCGCCCGACGCGGGAGCAGCCTGCTCTGAGAGCTGCCTCCTCGACCTCCTCGGCAAGCTCGACATCGCCAACGAGCCCGCCTCCAACCTGGAGTCGATCGGCTCCACTGACCCGATGCTTGTCGACTCCGAGACGGCGTCGCTTGACGCCTTCCCCACCAACGTGGTGGTCATCAACGACCCTCTCCCTCGCGTCGACAGCAGCGGCAGCACCATCAAAGAGGTGCTCGTCATCAGCCACGACGGAGCCTCTGGTGGGGGTGCCCAAGACCCCCTCCAGCGGCCTTGCGAGACCTGTCTGCGCCCATCCCAGAGGACGCCGACACCGAGACGCTGGAGGCCCACCGCGTCTCGCTCGTCGAAAGCGCCAAGAAGTTGGCCACCATGAGACGCCTCTCAGAGGCCTACCAGCGCGAGATCGACCGTGCCGTTGGCGGCACGCCGGCTGCTGGCGGACCCAGCCGAATTGGCACGGTCCAGCAGCGGGGCGCTGCCATCGCCAGCATGTTCGCGGCAGACCGCCCTGTCTATGCTACGCCCAAGGAAAACATATGAGCTGCCCAGGCGGCAGCAGACAAGCTGGACCACCTCGAGGGCGACAAGCATCGCTACATGACCGAGCGCATCCAGCAGCTCATTGACGCGGCTGCTGCGCAGCAAGAAGCCGGCTGCCGCGCTGAAGAACCCGAACAGCGGGTTGAGAAACCCACCCCCTCGCCGAGAGCACGGCGCGACCTCCCGGACGCCAACTGGTGGCGTACGCGACGAACGTGACAAAGAGATAGCTGCAAGCCGCAGCCGGACACGCGTCACCATCGAGCGCGACCAAGATGGTCGCCCTCGTGCAGTGAAACGACGGGATGAGTGTCCACCTCCTCCCCAATCTCGGAGGGACAGGCGTGCTTCCCTGCCGCCTGTTGACCACCCGACTCTCGGCGACCGGCTGGGCAGCCGAGAAGGAATTAGAGAAAATGATGCCCATCACCGGATCGACCGTCTCAATCGATCCCTGGCACTAGAAGAAGAAGACGCGCTGGGCCCGCCTTGTTTCGCCCCCCGCATCCACGACGAGCCCTTTCCCAGAGGGTTCATGCTTCCACGAGATACGCCCAAGTACAACGGCTCTGTGAAGCCGGAGGACTGGCTGGTCGACTACTCCGCAGCCGTCAGCATAGCGAACGCAACAAGCGCGTTGCCATGAAGTACGTTCCGCTCATGCTCCAGGGCATGGCCCGGACATGGTTGAACAGCCTGAAGCCCCACAGCATCAACAGCTGGATATATTTCACTGAGGTCTTCGTATGTAACTTCACCAGCACCTACAAGCGGCCTCCCAAGCCATGCCAGCTCTCGCTGTCCGTTCAAGACCCCAACGAGTCCACCCGCGACTACCTGACGCGGTGGGCAGAACTGCGCAACTCCTGCGAAGGGGTGCGTGAGGTCCAAGCTATCGAGTACTTCACTGCCGGGTACCGAGAGGGCACCTTACTCAAGCACCGACTCCTCTGCGATGAGCCGGCCACACTCGACGAACTGCTGATCATAGCAGACAAGTACGCCACTGCCGACTCCTCCATGGGGTCGGAGCTTCGAGTGGATGCTTCTGGGAAGGTGCTCCCTCCGGCTCCTTGGACGCCGGCTGGAGACAGCAGTCGGCGCCAGCAGCCAAATGACAACAAGCGCAAAGCCCCTCAGTCGGCGTCCACCAGCCGGCAGGTGGCGACAGTCGAAGATCAGCAACCTGAAGGGCAGCCACCCCCAAGCGTTAGAAAGGTGGCAAGCCGGCCTGGTTGCCCGCTTTCTCCTATGAGCAGACCCTCAATGCCCCCTACAAATTCCACAGCGGCGCGAAGCCATCCAACCACACGACCCGAAAGTGTCACTGGCTTGTCCGTATCGCCAAGGGAGAAGGACTGCCACCTCCACCTGCTGGCCCGCCGGCTCCGCCTCCTCAGCAGTCGGCCGCCCGTCCAGCAGTCGGCCAAGTCCAAGATGATTACCCCGAAGAGCATGGTGCTTATGTTGTCTTCACCAGCGTGGCCAACGATACACAGCCGGCATGAGCAGCACCGTGAAGTGAATGCGGTTGCCTCAACTGCTCCAGAGTTCATGCATTGGTCTGAAAAGCCTATCAGCTGGAGCCGTGCTGACCACCCGGAAGTGACGCCTTCTCCAGGATCCTATGCCCTGGTGTTGGATGCGACCCTTGCAACAGAGAGGCGAGCTGCTCGTTTCTCCCGGATTCTGATAGATGGCGGTAGCAGCATCAACATCTTTTACCGTGACACCATGGAGAAGTTAAAGATCAAAGAGAAGCAGCTGCTGCCCAGTCGGACTGTGTTTCACGGCATTGTGCCCGGCTTGTCCTTCTCACCAATCGGCAAGATCAAGATACACATCCTCTTCGGAGACAAAGATCATTTCCGCCATGAAGCCATTTGGTTTGAGGTGGTTGACCTGGAGAGCCCGTACCATGTGCTCCTAGGCCGACCTGCCCTAGCCAAGTTCATGGCGGTGCCTCATTATGCCTACCTCAAGATCAAGATGCCAGGAACCAAGGGCATTATCACGATCAGTGGAGACTATGAGAAGTCGTCCGCCTGTGCTGCAGCCAGCAGCCGGCTGGCCGAGTCCCTTGTGATTGCTGCTGAGAAGAAGCTCCTGGAACGGGTGGTGGCCATACCGGCAAGCCGCCGGACATGTCCCCATAACCCAAAGAGTCAGAGACCCAGGGCTCCTTCAAGCCGGCCAAAGAAACAAAGAAGATTCCCTTGGACCCTGAGCACCCGGAGATGCACGCTATCATAGGTACCAACCTTGATAGCAAATAGGAACGCTAGCTCGTCGATTTCCTTCGTGAGAATCAGGACATCTTCGCATGGTCCCCCAAAGACATGCCGGGTGTTCCGACGGATTCCGCCGAGCACAAGCTACATGTTAGAGCAGACGCCAAACCAGTCAGACAGCCCCTCTACCGATTGTCGGAGGAGAAGAGAAGAATTGTTGGAGAAGAGATCGCCCGCCTGTTGGCAGCCGGCTTCATCATGGAAGTTTTCTTCCCAGAATGGCTCGCCAACCCAGTCCTTGTACTGAAGAAGAGCAACAAGTGGCGCCTGTGCATTGATTACACTAGTCTCAACAAAGCCTGCCCCAAGGATCCGTTTGCTTTGCCACGGATTGATCAAGTGATAGACTCCATAGCCGGATGCACGCTGTTGAGTTTCTTGGATGCCTACTCAGGTAACCACCAGATCAAATTGAACCCGGCAGACTGCCTGAACACTGCCTTCATCACACCATTCGGAGCCTTCTGCTACCTAACCATGACATTCAGCCTGAGAAATGTTGGTGCCACGTTTCAGCGTTGCATGCAGAAGTGCCTCCTCAAGCAGCTCGGCAGAAATGCCCACGTCTATATAGACGATATTATGGTGAAGACGGAGAAGCGCGGTACCCTCTTGGAAGACCTCAAGGAAACTTTTGAAAATCTGCGCCAGTTTCAGATCAAGCTCAACCCAGAAAAGTGCGTGTTCAGAGTACCAGCCGGCCAGCTCCTTGGATTCTTGGTCTCAGAGCGCGGCATAGAGTGCAACCCTGTGAAGATCAAGGCCATCAAGAGGATGGAGAAACCTACCCGACTGAGAGACGTTCAGAAGTTCACTGGCTGTTTGGCATCTGTCAGCTGCTTCATCAGTCGGCTGGGTGAGAAGGCTCTTCCCCTGTACTAGCTCATGAAGAAGACCACTCATTTCGAGTGGAATGACAAGGCGGATGAAGCTTTCCTCTAGTTGAAGAAGATGTTGACCACGCCGACTGTCCTGGTGGCTCCGACTGCTAAAGAGCTCATGTACCTCTACATCGCCACCACCAGCCGGGTGGTCAGCACAGTCATGGTGGTAGAGCGCCTAGAAGACGGCAGAGCACAGCCAGTCCAGAGGCCTGTGTACTATTTGAGCGAGGTGTTGTCCACCTCGAAGCAGAACTACCCTCACTACCAGAAGATGTGCTACAGCGTGCACTTTGCCGCCAAGAAGCTGAAGCCATACTTTCAAGAGCACCCAATCACGGTTGTCTGCACTGCCCCACTTGCCGAGATCATTGGCAATAGAGATGCATCGAGCCTAGTGGCCAAATGGGCCATCCACTTGGGCCCCTACACCATCTTCTACCAGCCGCGAACCGCCATCAAGTCCCAAGCACTGGCCGACTTCCTTGTCGACTGGGCCGAGACTCAGTACCTGCCGCCAGCTCCGGACTCCACTCATTGGCGAATGCACTTTGATGGCTCGAAGATGCGCACCGGTTTGGGAGCTGACGTTGTCCTCACCTCTCCCAAAGGCAACAAGCTCAGATACACATTGCAAATCCACTTTGCTGCCTCCAACAATGTAGCCGAACATGAAGCACTAATACACGGCCTCCAGTTGGCCAAAGAGATTGCCATCCGCCGGATCCTGTGCTATGGCGACTCCGACTTGGTGGTCCAGCAGTCGTCTGGCGACTAGGACGCCAAGGATGCAAACATGGCGAGCTACCGCTTCCTCGTCCAGCAACCCAGCGGATACTTTGAAGGGTGCGAGTTCCTCCACGTGCCACGAAACGACAACGAGCAGGCAGACGCCTTGGCATGGATCGGCTCCACCTGTCAAGCAATACCAGCCGGTGTTTCATTCAGTGCCTCCGCAAGCCGTCAATCAAGCCTTCCCCAGAATCTGAGTCCATCTTCGTGCCGGCTCCTCCCGAAGCAGTCGGATCCGACTCGGGGGCTGCAGCAGCCAGCCCGGGGACTTCAGCAGGCGACATGGGGACTGCTGCAGTCGCACCCGGCCCGGGAACTTCACAACCCGGCCCGGGGGCTGCAGCAGTCGGCCCGGGGACTTCACCAAGCGGCTCGGGGACTGCGGCAGTCGCAACCAGCCCGGGGACTTCACAACCCGGCCCGGGGGTTGCAGCAGTCGGCCCGGGGACTTCAGCGATACAGCAAGCGACAATTGATTCCAACCCGCCGCCTCCCAGCCCAACCGTCCTCGTACAAGTGGTCGTAGTGGCAGTAGAAGAAATTCAAGCACCGTCATGGGCAGAGCCCATCCTCAAGTTTCTAGTGAATAGAGAGCTGCCGTCCAATGAGATCTCGGCCCGGCAAGTGCAACGCCGAGCAGGAGCCTACACGATAGTAAACCGAGAGCTTGTCAGACGCAGTGTGACTGGAGTCTTCCAGCGCTGCGTAGAACCAGAGAAGGGCCAAGCAATCCTCAAAGATATCCACCAAGGCGAGTGCGGCCACCACGCGGCTTCCAGATCTCTTGTCATCAAAGATTTCTGCCATGGTTTCTTCTGGCCGACTGCTTTGGAGGACGCCAAGGAGTTGGTCAAGCATTTCAAAGGGTGTCAAAAGTTCAGCTCCCAGCAGCATCTAACGGCCTCTGCACTCAAGTCCATCCCCCTGGCCTGGCCTTTTGCCGTCTGGGGGTTGGACATGGTGGGACCATTCAAGACAGCACGTGATGGCATGACCCATCTGCTTGTTGCCGTGGACAAGTTCACCAAGTGGATTGAAGCAAAACCAATCAAGAAGTTGAATGGTCCGACTGCTGTGACCTTCATTGCAGACATCACCACCTGGTACAGAGTACCACATAGCATCATCACTGACAATGGCACAAATTTTGCCAAAGGAGCCTTGGCCCGTTTCTGCGTGACGCAGGACATCTGACTGGACTTAGCGTTTGTTGCCCACCAGCAGTCAAACGGCCAAGTCGAGCGAGCAAACAGCATCATCCTCTCCGGCATCAAGCCCCGACTGGTCGAGCCACTGGAGCGTTCGACCGGCTGCTGGATCGACGAGCTGTCGGCCGTCCTTTGGAGCCTCCGCACCACTCCGAACAAGTCAACCAGCTTCACTCCATTCTTCCTCAGATATGGTGCCGAGGCCGTCATCCCAACTGACATTGAGTTTGACTCACCTCGCGTCACCATGTACACGAAGGCGGAGACGAAAGAGGCGCGAGAAGACGGCGTCGATCTGCTAGAAGAGGACCGGCAGTTGGCACTCAGCCGGTCCGCCATCTACCAGCAGCGTCTGCGCCGCTACCATAGCCGGAAGGTCAAGCCAAGATCCTTCCAAGAGGGAGACCTTGTGCTCCGGCTGATCCAGCGAACAGCCGGCCAGCACAAGCTCTCGGCCCCTTGGAAGGCCCCTACATCATCAGAAAAGCATTGGGCAATGACTCCTACTACCTCATCGACGCGCAGAAGCCCAAAGCACGCAAGAGAGATGATTCGGGCAAGGAAACAGAGCGCCCGTGGAACGCGAATCTCCTTCGAAGATTTTACAGTTGATGCAGTATGTACCACGCTACCTTTTGTATTAAGTACCAGACATCAGGGCCCTCGACGAGCGCTTGGGGGCTACCCCTTTTATCTATATGATAAGTTCTATGCCTATGAATATGTTATTTCATTATTCTGCCTGGCACCGGGTTTGACCAGTCGACCCGGGGGCTTGCCGCCTTGTACTATGAGAATGCTACCTGCAGTTGGACAAGTAGTGTGCCAGCACCTAAGCCCTCTCTTCCCACAAGCCACAGCTCGCAGAGCGACTGTCCGGCCGGCAAGAGCTAAAGGCAGGAAACGGTGCCCACACGAAAAATGGCTAAGGACTAAAGCATTTTCATAGGCCGAGCTAGCTCCTCGCCTCGCCGACCGAATGCTGAGCAGCCGGCCGGCCGGTTTCTAACTGTATTTGCTGCACTCTACCAATGGTTAAAGTACTTTCCTTCCCAAAGCGGCCAAGTACTTGACCCAACCACAGACCGCAGAGCGGCTGTCCGGCTGGCAAGACAACAGCCAAGGGAAGGCGGCAAAGGAAAAGGCCAAGGGAGTAAAAAAGCAAGACAAGTCGGAAATCGGCAAAGACAAATTTTTTACAGCAAAAGGCCCTTGGCCAGCATTCAACGGAGTTTGAATACACCCCCAGCGGGTGGAACTACGCAGACTTAACAATCTTTGTTCAAGCGGTTACAAAACAGGAAAAGGAAAGATAACTTGGCCGCCTAGGCTAGAGGAACAGCAGCCGGATCGGAGGGGCCGGCGGAGGTAGAAGCTCCGGTGGTGGAGCGGCCGCCTGATGGGTCTCGGCCTGGTCAGCATCGGCAGCAGTCGGCTCACCAGCGCTTCGCCCGTTGGTCGAGACTTGTTCAGGTTGAGGCCGGCCGTCGTCTTCACCATACGGTGCATCGTCCTCGCCGTCCTCATCCTCATCCTCCTCCTCCTCGCCCTCATCGCTGGAGGCGATCTCCTCCACCGAGTCCTCGTCGCCTTCTGGGTTCAGCCCGAACCAGTTGGGTGGCGCCTCGGCGCCTGCTTCGTCTAGCTCGGGAAGGAAGACGCTGGTGTCCGTGTACTCAGCAATTGCCGCGGCGCGGTGATAGAGCTTGGGCGCCACGACCTCCAACTCCTCGCCGGATTCGGTGCGGAGAGTGGCCAGCTGGTCCACGTTCAGCCCAGGGTACCAGCCCTTGACGAACTCCAGAGCTCGCCGCGCGCCTACCCGGGCGGAGGAGCCTTTCCATGCCTCAAAGCGGCCAATGGCCACCTCCAACCAGTCGGAGGTCCGGCTGGCGGTGCGCAGAATGGGAGTGCCTGGCCAGAGGGCGGAGACCACCTGGGCCCCAGCATGCTAAAGACGGCGGAGAGCCCGATGCGCTAGCTGGAGACGAGTTTGGATGGCAAGCATCTGTTCGGCGAGGGTCCGAGGGGCGTTGGGCGCGATTGTCGCACCAGCCAGCCTCCGCTCGTCGCGATGAGCCTCGATGGCTTGACCGGCGGCAATGGAGTAGCCAGGGAAATACTCTGCGCAAGAGAAGAAGGAAAAAAATGAGAAGTCAGAGGCCGGCTTGCAGGACCAACCGGCAGGAAGAAGAACAAAAGGAGCAACTTACCATGGAGCATGTCCTCAACCTCGCCGAAGCCGGCCGACAGGGCCTTCTCCTTCTTGACCCGGTTCGAGCTCTGAGTTTCGAACTCGGCCTGAAGGGCCTCCTCCGCATCCTTGCGTTTCTGCAGCTCCGCCTGGTGCTCGTCCGCCTAGTCAGCCAGCTGCTTGACCAGACGGTCGCGCTCTTGCTCCATCTTGAGGCGCTCCTCCTCCTTGGCGTGCAGCGCGGTCTGAGCTTCGCCCATTTGCTGTCGCAAGGTGGCATTGGCTCCTGCAGAAGACAAGGGTGAGAAGAGGTCAGCAAATCAACAATGAAAGAAGTAGTTGTCGGAAGATCCGACCCGACTGCTCAGCAGTCGGCCCGAATCTCGGGGGCTACACCCCGCGAGTGCGCTGGCGCGCCCCCGCGAGAATAAGGATTGAGCAATTCAAATAAAAGAAATAAGAAGTAGTTGCCGGAAGATCCGACCCGACTTCTCAGCAGTCGGCCCGAATCTCGGGGGCTACACCCTGCGGGTACGCTGGCGCGCCCCCGCGAGAATAAAAGAGCAGAGTGCTTACTCCGGCTATCGGTCAGCTCGGCGGTCCGCTTGGCCAGCTCCCGGACGTGGGAGTTGTAGGCGACCGCGCGAACGTTGTGGTAATCCTACAACAGAATCAACAGAAGAAAGAAAGGGTCAGCACTCAGAATTTGCCTTTAAGTTCCGAGCCGCCTACTCAGCAGCCGGCTCGGAACTCGGGGGCTACACCCAGTGGATGCGCTGGCGCGCCCCCGCAGAAGATTGCAAGAAATTGAAAGTGAAGCACAAGGAACATACCCAGATAGCTGCTCGCGATGCCAGGAACTTCTCCGTGTAGTCCTTGAGGGTGTAGCCTTGGGCCTGGAGCAGGGAGTGGACCTTATGCGCAACTTTGTTCAGGACGCTCCCCACCCCCAGTCGTCCACTCCCGCGAGACGGCACTAGTGGCCTCCGCTTCTGGGGCCGACGAGCTTGAGGCTCCGATCTCCAGAGGACGCGGCGCCGAAGTCGCTTTGGCCACACGTCGACGTGTCGGAGTGCGGACGATGGGAGTCGCCCCCACCACCAGCTCGCCGCTGACTCGAGGCACCGACGGCGCATCAGGCCGACTGCCCTAGGTCTCGGCAGCCGGCATCTGCTGGGGCACCTCTGTCCTGGGAATGACAGCCTCGCCGCCCTCCCTCTCCACGACCGGCTGGTCATTGCTGGCCACTCCAGTCGGCACCGGGATCCCTGGCGCCGGCGGCATGGAGCGCAGTGGGATGACCAGCTGTGTAGCCTGGCTGCCCGCGGCTCCCCCTGCTTGTGCCTTGGCGGCCGCGTCCGCCTGGGCCTTGGTCGCCTCCTCCTCCTGGACTTTGGCCGCGGCATCGGCTTGGGCCTTGGCCGCTGCGTCCACCTCCTTCTGCGCCGCCCTGGCCGCGTCCGCCTTCACCCGCTCCGCCCTCTCCTTCTCCTCGCGTGCCTCCCGCGCGTTCTTCTCCGTCACCTCCCGGAGGTCGGCGAGCGGATCTGTACGGCGGGTGTTGGCGGAGCCTTCCGTTCCCCCGATGATGGAGGCGGAGGTCGACCGCTCAAGAGAGAGCGGGGCTCTGATTCAAGCAAGACAAGACAAACTCAGAAGGAGTTTTGCAAAAAGAAGAAGGAAAACACAAGAAGAACAAGCACTTACGCGGACACCGTCGGCGGCTGCTTCGGGGCCCTCTGGTACCGGGCTGCCTTCGCGGCGGCCTCCTCCCGCCTGGTCGCTGCGGCCGAGCCCTTGGACTTCTTTGATCGGCCGCCTTGCAGCTGCGTGTCGGCTCGGCGCTTCGGTGCGCTGCTTGGTGCGGGTGGCGCCGCTGAGGAGCTCGCCCCCACCCTGTGGGCGGCCGGCTGGCGGCGCAGCTCGGCCTCCTCCTCGTCGTTGTCCGGCCACGTCTCGACGCCGCCTCCTCCTCCACCGGAGCCACCTGCCCCGTCGCCACCGCCCGTGGCATCGTCTTCCAAGGTGGCCGCCCCCAAGTCGGGTTCGTCCGCGTCGCTCACCGCTCGGTCCGGCAGGAACTCCTTGCCGTGCGCTGGGGCGTTGGCTACCTGCTCGGTCGTGAGGAACTGCAACATGTCCGACTGATCAGTCGGCAAAGCAGATCTCGGCAGAAGAAGAAAGACCAAGAAAGAAAGAAGAGTCGGGAACTTACGGCAGGAGGCGGATGTGCGCGGGAGTACGGCCGCTTGCCGAACCGCCAGTCCGACTCCGAGAGCTTGAGGTTCGCGATCTCGTCCACCATGCTGGCCACCTTCGCGACCGGCATCTCACGGGTGGACAGCCGGCATGGGTCCCGGTGCCCACTCATCTGATTGATCATGTGAGGCCGACCCTGGAGAGGGAGAACCCGGCACACCACGAAGGCCGTCAGCAACTCGGACGCCTGGAGGCTCTCCAAGTCGGTCATCTCCTTGAGCCTGGCGACGGTGGCGGTGGAGGCGGGCGACATGTGCTTTGGCTTGAAGGCCCAGTTGGTGCGCGACTCGGCTGGTGGGCCGGCTTTGTAGTCCGGTAGGTTGATGAAGTCCAGCGTCGGGTTGACGTTCTTCACGTAGAAGTACGACTTCTGCCATAGCTTGACGGACTGGGTCAACGTGATGGACGGGAGGCGGTTGCTGGCTCCTGGGCGCCGTATCACGACGAAGGCGCCGCACTGGGCCGCCTCGTCCTTGGCGGAGACGCCGAGCTTGGTGTAGAAGAACTCTCCCCACAGCTCGAGAGTGGGGAGAATGTCGAGGTAGCCCTCGCACAGCATGACGAAGGCCAACAGTAGCACCACCGTGTTCGGCATGAGGTGGTGCGGCTGGAGGTGATAGAATTGGAGGAAGGAGCGGAGAAAGCCGCTGACCGGCCGGCCGAAGCCGCGGAGGAAGTGTAACCGAAAGACGACGCGCTCGCCGTCCTTCGGTGCCGGCGTGATCTCTTTCTCCGGCGAGACGTGCGTCTCGACATAGCCCTCGCCGGGCAGCCGCCTCGTGTCGCGCAGGAAGTCGAGGTGGTCCTTCTGGACGTTGGAGCCGTCCCAGGCGCCGGTGTTCGCCTTGTCGCGCGCCATGAGTGCTTGGAGCTCGATGGGGGTGCGGCGCGGCGGAGGAGGAGCGAACCCGCGGTGGAGCAGCAGCGCCACGGGGGAGAAGGCTCGAAGACGACGGGTCGCAGCGGCACTTCGGCGAGTTGCGGGAGTGCGGCGGCAGCAGAAAGAAAGAAGAGGAAGGAGTAGAGCGAAGGGAGAGGAGGGCGCGTGAGCCAGAGCCGCCCCCTCCTCCCCCTACTTACAGCCCTGGGCTGCGAAGCCAAGGGGACGGGGCATGGGGGATCGTGGAATTAACTGTGCCCACGACCCCACGTCTCCTCATTTACCGTGTAGTAACGGCGCGGAGTAATCAGGCCACGGAACCCCAACCGTCCGCCTCGGCCGCAGCGGATCCGCGTGCGTGCCGAGGCCCGGTAGTGGCGGGCCCCGGCCTGCATCGATGTCCCATCGCGCGCATGGGCTGGCAGGCGGCCCGGCCAGCTGGCACCACGTGGCGCGCATATAGCTGGCAGCAAGCCTGGTGCCTGGCTGGCGCGCAACCTGGTTCCCACCGTGATGTTTCAAAAACCACCAGGCGTCCCGCCTGGTCGTGTCCGTCTCCTGGCAGTCGGCACGCCGGAAGACGGACGGAGCAAGATCAAATGAAGCACTCAGAGTAGGAAGCTGCCGAGGCTCCTTCCTTTCACCAGCCGCGGAGCCTCATCAGCTTGGGGGACTACTGTCGGAGTAATTGGCCACGGGTAGCCTCATCGGCCCCCCATGGCGCCTCAAGACATCGGGGCCGGCTGCGCCCCTCAAAAAACCAAAGACCAAAGCGCCGCCTTCTCACAACCGACTGGTCCAAGCGGCCGGCTGCCAGAAGACGGCAAGGTTCAGCAGGCGGCCACGAGGTGGGCCGGCTCCTAGTAGGTGGCCTCCAGAGAGGCCGGCCCCTAGCAGGCGGCCCCAAGCGTCCTCAGAGTCTGCGCCCACATAAATACGATAAGACATGGCGTGGCTACAGCACGCCTGCCGCCCCCAAATCCAGGGCCAAGCGTGGCCACAGTGCCCCGTACCGGACGAAGATCTCCCGTCCGGCGCGGCACTGTTGCCACTCCACCCATGACGTCACCTATGGCAGAGAAGGCCATGCCTCCAGTACGGGCTGTCGGTACGGCCCACAGGCGGTGGGCCTTACCTGTCAGTAAGAGGCCAGAAGGCGGCAAGCACGGACTAGTCGGCATGAGGGGAGGCTAACTCCTACCACGCGGCCCTCTCCTTCCCTCGAAGTCCGTGCACCATTAATCAGAAGAGATGGGGGATGGCTACAGTGATCGCCCGCCAGGCGGCGCTACTGTAGCCACGCCTCCCCCGACAAAGCATGCATCATTACCAGCATCACTACAGTGCTGAGCAGCCGGCCAGACCCGCGAGCAGCGGGCGTGGCCTATCGGCCAAGTACGAGACAACCAGCAGGGCCCACCAGGCGGTGGGCCCCAGCGACCGGCGGAGAAGCCGGCGACCGTAGACACTGACAACTGGGTCCTAAACCCGGCCAGATTACCCTTGTACCCTGGAGGGTAGGCCTATATAAACCCCCTAGGGCACCCATGCAAAGGGTTCAGACTCTAGTTCATCCACACACCCATATAGAGAGAGGAAGCTAGGGCTAGACTTGTTCTTCTTCCCCCTCTAGAGAAACAGCTCAAGGAGCAAGCTTGTAGCCACTATTGTTGCTTGAGTGATCATGCGAAGACCCCGCAGAGCAGGACTAGGGGTGTTATCTCCTAGGAGAGCCCCGAACCTGGGTAAGATTCGCCGGCGTGCATGTCTTCGCCTCATCCCGTTTCCTGGCACCGGCGACATCTTACTAGCCCCCTCCATGATAAGCCATCCTTTGGCATATGTCGCACGACACCCCCGACAAATCGACTCTACCAGCGTCAGACCGTTAGATGTCAATCTAACGGAAATCGTGCTTCTTCAGTCTCTGATCTTCCTGCTCCAGCCGCCCAAACCAGCGCCGGCGGAACCGCCTGCTCCCGCCTCCCGTGGCCGGCTGTGCTGCCGGGCAGGCCTCACGGTCCCACCATCCTCGCATCCCTGGCCTGTCTATCCCTCTACTCACCCACACCTCCTGTTATTTTCCGGTGACGGCAGCCGAACCAGTCAACCCTCATACTCCCCACGGCGTGGGCAGCCACTACCGTGTCTTCCCCGGCTCCGTGTCGTTCCCTTCGTAGGCCTCGCCGTCGTCAACCGCCTTGGTGCTCTCGGCGCGGCGTGGTCAACGAACGACATCCATCGGAAGTGGACTGTATGTGGAGAGGCTGACAGCTGGGTCCACGGCCGCACACAAGGAAATGCCTCCTTATTACGTGCAAAATAATGATTCCTCCACCTGACATCTGGGACCCACCGGAAGGGTCTCTGTATTTCGCGGAAAAAACGTTCCCCCCGCTGACAGCTCGGACCCACCAGCTATATCTTCGCACGCAAGGAAGTGCCTCCTTATTACGCACAAAAAAAATGAAAACCCCCTGCGTGGAGGCTGACTTGTGGGCCTACTAAGTTGACGGGGACGGGGGGCTTTGTCAACTTAGTCAATATGAACGATTCTAGCTCCAGTGACCGTACGATGTCCATCCAACGGCCGTAGTGCTTCTTCAACCTCTGGTCTTCTTGCTCCAGCCGCCGAAACCAGCGTCGGTCGTGCCGCGTGCTCCTGCCTCCCGTGGCCGGCTGTGATGCCGCGGAGGCCTCACAACCCCTACTACTCCCACCGCTGGCCAGGCCATCCGCCTCACCCCCTTTTATTATGCGGCGACGGCAGCCTCACACCGCAGCCGAACCAGTGAACCCTCGTACTCCTCTCCGCGTGGGCTTCCACTGCCGTGTCTTCCCCGGCTCTGCGTCGTCCCCTTCCTAGGCCTCGCCATAGTCCACCACCTTGGTGCTCTCGGCGCGGCGTGGTCAAAGTGGTCAAGGAACGACTTCCATCAGAAGAGTACTGTACGTGCAGAGGCTGACAGCTGGGTCCACGGCCGCAGCAAGGAAGTGCCTCCTTATTACACGCAAAATAATTATTCCTCCACCTGACAGCAGGGACCCACCGGACGGGCTACCGTTTTTCACGAAAAAAACATTTCTCCCCTGACTGCTGGGACCCACCAGCTACATCTTCGCACGCACGGAAGTGCCTGACAGTCGGGACCCACCTGGTCGAAGCGTACGTAGCGATGTCATTCTGGTCGCGAACGTGTACGTACATATTGGTTGATGTAGAGGCGCTCACGTGTCGTAGTAGAGGCGCGCACGTGTGGTAGTAGAGGCGCGCACGTAGCATGTACACGTACGTACAACGGCCAGGGTGCAAGAAAGTAAATACGGCCACGTACGTACATACGGGCGGGGTCTCGAACGCCTTCTCGCACATACGTACGGGCAGGGCTCGTGTACATGGTTGTGGCTGGGTCGGAACAGAGAAACTGCATCGTTGTCGTATTCATGGGGAGCCAACCGGCTAGGTCGGAACGGAATGCGTCGTCGTGTTCATCGGGAGCCAACCGACGGAACAGGCGATGGAAACAAGGCCTTGCGTACCGCAAAACAGAGGAAACGGCCTTGTGTTCGACCGGCCACGGTGGAAACGGGATCCAGTTCATCGGGAGGGGTCCGGCGTACCGCAAAACGGAGGAAACGGACCTCCTATGGTCGAAACGGGGTCCTGTTGATCGGGAAGTGTGTGGCGTACCGCAAAACGGAGGAAATGGACTTGTGTTGGAGTGCTACGGTCGAAACGGGGGTCGTGTTCATCGGGAGGGGTGTGGCGTATCGCAAAATGGGACTCCACGGGATACTGTTCATCTCCACCGTCGACTGCCTCCATGGGCTACTGTTCATCCACCGTCGACCTCCTCCAGCCTCCACCTACGACTGTTCATTCACGGGCTCCTGTTCATCTAGCCTCCACCGCGCGCTCCTCCACCGACTACTGTTCAACCAGCCCTCTCCACGGGGGTCCTGTTCAACCACCCCTCCATGGGCTACTATTCATCCAGCCCTCCACCGGCTACTGTTCAACCAGCCCTCCACCGGCTACTGTTCAACCAGCCCTCCACGGGGTCCTGTTCATCCAGGCCTCCACGGGGTCATGTTCATCCACCGTCTCGATCGATCGGGGTACTGTTCATCGAGCGGCAACGGCCTCTACTACCACGGGGTCCTGTTCATACAACCCCCACCGGGAACTATTCATCCAAACCCCTCAACAACGCTCACTATTCATCCAGGGAAGGAGGCAGCAGTGTTCGATCGGCTTCAGTTAGCAGCAGTAACAAAGGAATCACTCGGGTTCAGTTAACAGCAAGGGATTGATCGATTGCTCGGGTTCAGTAACGCATAGCCTGCAGTGCAATCGCTCGAGTTCAGTTAGAGCGCAACGCCTCGCTCGAGTTCAGTTAGAGCGCAACGCCTCACACACACGCGCGTACGTATGAGAGAAACGCGCATCGCTCCGCCCCCGACCACCCACCGTAACTGGGAACTCCCCGATATTTTCCTTGCCCTTGCTTCTACCACGATTTTTCCGTCATGGACGGCCCAAAGAATGTCATGCAGCCGCGTCTCCGGCCCGCCCAGGATGAAAAGCCCATTTTCTGTCATGATTTTTGTCATAGAAGTAGGACCCCACCACATCTTTGATGATACCGGGTTTTGTCACAATTATCGTCATAGAAGTGGCATAAGTATGATAGAAAAAAAATTCGTTTGGCCCAAAATGTCACGGATGTGTCTTTTTTTGTAGTGCTACATATCGTTCTAGTGTTATTGTCTTCAATCGAATGTCATGAGAAGTGAGAAAACCCTGGTGCTTACGAATCCACCGATTGGTCATAACTTTCTTACCCCGTCCTGTTGCCTAAATAGACATGAAGATTGAAAACAGTTAAGGTCTAAAAAAAGAGTGTGGAAAGAGCAACAGTTGAACAGTTAATTCTAGTGCACTATATGCGGGCTTCCAATGTGCGTGAAATTATCACCTTTATATACAACTTCTCCAGACATGGAAAGGATTGCGGAAAGCCAATAATCTTGTTTAGATCAAAACTATTCATTTGGATATATAAGATCTTGACAAAATCCAGCACCACTGATAGGCTATCCACGGAGAAACTCTTCATTGAGCATAGAACATAATATTAGTACAAAATGTGTACTCCGAGATGATATATAACTTATGCGCAGAAATTTAAAATGCAGCTTATGGTTACAAGTGTAGATGATAATATAAAGTACCTGAAGAACTGTGGAGCCAAACACCATCTTGAAATGAGCACACAGATCATGTAGTACACCCAAGGTCTCCAGTTTAGGCGCAGAGAGGACGGTTATTTGCGACGGTGAATAACTAGAATCAAGGATCAACCTTTGAAGTGAAGGGGCATCTTGGATGATGAGCTGCCTTCCGTCAAAAGAAATTCCAATTCTTACAAGGTTAGGCGACTTTATTTGGAGACAACCAATTCTAACTGTGAAAACAAGCACCAAGCACTCCAGGGCAGGGCAACTGGAGTGGATGATGCTGTGCAATGAGGCCTCCGATATACGAACCCGCACAATTGAAAGTTTCTTGAGAAATGGGAGTCGAAGGTTTAGTACCAGATTGTCTGGTAGGTAGCACAGCGCAAAGGTGGCGGTGTGGAGAGAGGAGGAAAACCGTGAGATGGACATCGTTGCTGAGGGCACAGGTAGATGGCGTTCGGTATTTGGTAGGTGATTTCCAGGGGAATAGTAGAACTCAAGAAGCTGTAGTTCTGTGAATTCAGGGGATTTCAGCCAGGCGTCCACTATGCAGGGCATGGTATGCTTGCTCAGGTAGCATGACGGGATGCAGAGGCTTTTAACGGAGCCCTGGTGGGAGGAGATGATGGCTCTGGGAATTTCAAAATCATTGAAGAGAGATAGCTGATGACAGTCAAGATTAAGGGGCACGACGCGCCATAGAGGGTGCCACCGAATTGAGAGGACTTGGGTGCGGCAGCAATCCTTGGTGGGGAGAAGCAAGATGATCTCCCCAAGGACGGCGTCCGGGAGATCGCTGATGCGGTCCACCCGAGATTCTACGGGTTCCTGGGATCCGGTGGGGGCGGGGTCGCCGCTTCTCCCCGCGCTGCCGGGTGCGGGATCTACAACAGGGGTCGCCACTTCTCCCCGAGCTGCCTAGTGCGGGATCTACAACAGGCGTCGCCGCTGGCGGGAGCCTCATCTTCTTGGCGTTGGGGTCAGCCGACTCCATTTTCCTCGAGGGCGTTGCGTCACGCTCACGGATTTGAGCAGCGTAACGAATGACGAGCCTAGTTGTAGTGCGAGTGAAGAAGAAGGGGAGCTGAGGTTTTTCTGTAGTAGTGAGGAAGAAGGGGAGCTGGGGTTTTCTGTAGGAGTGAGGTGAGGAATTTGGGGGTACGAGTGGAGCGAGCTAACGTGAGGTGGGTGGGAGTGAGGAGGAAGAAGAGCACCCAGGTTTTTTTGGGGGGGCGGTGTGCTGGGTGTGGGTAGCGCCTCTCATTAAGTAAATATATGGGCTTTTGAAATGATTTTATTATTTACTAGGGTGGATGGGCTGTTTTGTCTTGGGCCCAGAGAAACAATTACTACTAGTACAGTGGAGACACTCTACAGCTACTAGAAAAACAATTACTACTAGTACAGTGGATACACTACCGCTTATGGCTCCTCCGGTCATTGAAACGTCTCCCTCTACTGAATGTCATTTTACTTTTGTTCACCGACATGCGGGCCATGCCGCGCGCGGGACCAAATGCCATCCACCAAATTAGAAGGCAGTATGCAGGCGGAGAGTCACCCCGGTCATAGCGCGGCAGTAACGAGCCGTCGTATCACAAAGCCCCACCTCCCCGCAGTCTAAGTTTGACGGACGAAGCAACCATCATTTCACTCTTCGCTGAATCCCCTTCTCCCTCACCGTCTTCAAGAAAGCCAACACTCGCATCAGCCACTGTTCTTCTCTCCCAATGAAGGGAAGGTAAGCGGATCCGTGATATTGGTATATTTTCGTTCAGAGAAAAAAAAAGAACTTTTGCAAAGCAGTAACCGATCCTCACTCTCTTTTTTGTTTCATTATCATTGCGATTGTGTTTTCCTTTCAGTGGTCTCCTAGTATTCGTTAGTTTCATGATGGACCAAGGAGAACCAGGGAAAGATCTGCCGATATTGGAGCAGACGCGGGAGGCTGATCCCCACGAGACAGAGAGCTCCAAGAAGATGGAGGCAGCCACCGAGCCGGCCCCAGATACGCTCGCGGCCACTACTGAGATGGTCAACGCCCCGTTTGAGGTTACAGCCCCCTTGGCACTGCAGGAGCAGTTTTCCCCCTTCGAGGATGTGTCCCCCCCCCCACTGAGCTGCCCAAGGTGATTTTCTTCTTTGCCGATCTCGATTGTGGTTTTTCATCTAAGTATGTGGTGATGAATAATGCAAAATTTTATTAGCTTCGATGCCATGCTATACATAGTGGTTTAAATAACTTGTGTTTATTATACTGGAAAGTAATTCAGAATTTGTTTCTGTTTCAATTAGACCTTGATGCAGACAAGGATTGTGTGGTTGTACATGTCACTCGCTATGAGGCGGATGACCTGAATATACGCACTGGGAAAACATAGTTCATAGGCTGTTGGATCCTGGAAGCCATTTGCGCTTATACCGATGTCGAGTTGTATTCCAGCCTCATTGTTGTCAGGCGTGGTCCAGGGTGTACTGAAGCACAAGAAGTTCAAAGCTACTCCTTCATTTGTGAGGCATACTGTTCTTGTCAAGCTTACGTAGGAAGATGACGTGGCATGCCTCCACAAACAAGTTTATGAGTGGCAAGGCCACAAGGTTATCTTCATGAAGGTTCACAGGATTGAGCTGCTGCCGGACGTCCTCGATGATGTTCATGGCAAGGTCCGTCTTGTGTCCAGCCCAAATTAGATCGAGTCATGAAATAGTTGCCCCAGCTAGTGTTTAATACTAGTTTGGATTGTGTCTACTTATCCGAACCTTGCCTATTATCAAGCCATCTGGGGCTAGTACTCTGTTTGAATCCGCCTATGGGAACGGCTGCTACTTTTGTGTGCCCGTGAATCATGTGAGAACCATCATAATTGTTGCCGAAACAGATGCGTCCTCACTAGTTTTTTCATGAATATGGCATGGTAAGACATAAGTTATCACAGTTTATCATACGAGCAGTGTGTATTTGATGAACTAGAGTACTCGTTCGAGAAATGTGTGCCGACGCATACATAAGTACTTGTAAACACTGTTGGTGCTACCCCACTTGTAAGCAGTTGTGCAAAACACGGCATATTGGCTCAGCTCGCTTCAACACTAGGCTATCGACCAACTAACAATCAATAATCTGTTGTCTGGCATATAAGCAACTATGTATCGTGTTATAGTGGTCCATGCAGTTAACTGAGGCCACAATGTAAATTCCAAACGTTCACATGCTCCAGCGTTCATGTGGAACACTCACATTAAACTCGGCTCATAAAAAACTTGAAAAGCATAAGTTAAGCAATTTTATACATCTTAGTGATTCATAGAACATAACAAACATATACTAGTTCACAGCAAAAGACAAAGTTGTGAGAAGGTTTACAAATCAGGAAAAAACAAGCAAGGCTTCTCTGAGCAAAGGGCCTCCCGGCAGGCTTAAGTTTCCTGGAGTTCACTCTGGTTTTTTCTTGTTGCCACCATCCAGGGTTAGGTTCTCTCATTCCAGAATAACCAATTATAATTGTGTTCTCAGCTGGAATGCTGAACTGAACCATGTAGTGTACTGACCAGCTGAAATTCTTGTGCATTCCACTAAATTTAAGCACCGCTATTTGCAGAAACAAGCAGACCACAATGCCTCTTGTCCGCGCACCTGTCCCAAAAACCTCCATGCAGTCGTGCCAGCTAGTCCTCGGTCCATGGATGAACTGGAAGAAAGTGCATTCCGGACTAGGATGCAGTTGTTTTTGCTCGTCCCTGCACTGCAATCAGGAAGTAAAACGTACGAATCAGCTTCTTTTAGATTGCGTTGGTCATTCTACCTAGTTAGAACCAATGTAGGAATACCTGGAACACTAGTGGTTAGAGAACGGCAACTAGGAATAGCCATCTCATTTTGTGCAGTTGTACTAAAATTGAGGTGTGTACTTTTGATTGCGCAGATAGAAACGATATGGAGGTAGACATCCCTGTTTGCGCAAATAGGAAATACGGTTATTTAAACAGTGACAGATATTTGCAGTGGCGTATGATTAATAGCAACATCTATTGTGTTATAATTGGCACTAGATTGACAGTATGAAAGTGCCCTTAAGTAAGTAGCATCAGATCACATCAACACTGCCACTAGATTAACATGCAGAACAATAGCATTAGTATTACTGTCATGAGAGTAGCACATGGTCAGTAAATGCGCAATCAAATTTGTGCAGTTCCACTGGGATGAAGCCATGTTAGCGGTGTGAGATTTAAGTGTAACTGCAAAAACACAATTCATGGGAAATAAAGCAAGACGGAAGCACTTCATAAAATGGTGGTGGCATTGCTTAAATTTATCGACGGCACTAGACCATTACTTATAGTGACATTAGGTGGCATTGCTTAATGCTTCATGTGATTTTACATTAACGGTAGCGATATGGGCGTAGGGACAGCAGGGGCCTAAAGTGGTGAGGCAGATGTGGTTGCCGAGAGCGGCAAACACTCAGGCAGCATGTCTGCATTTGTCCCATTTTTTATCTCGTCGGCGACATTTTCCTATGTGAGCACAGGAAATCTAGACCTACTCATTCTCATTTGCGCTGTCCCCCAACACCCCTCACTTTCTTTCGTTTTTCAACCAAGAGACAGGTCCACTTCCCCCCACCCTTCGCCATCCACCATGCTTTCTTTGCCTTTTCAACCAATAGACCGGTTGGGTAGCCAGTATCTACTACTTTCCCCCATTTCCTCTTAGAACCAAGTCCTAGATTCATGCTACAGCTTTCCCAGTTTCTTCCCTGTTTGAACCAACTCTTAGATTCGACTATATGAACTAGCTTTACCTCTAATAATAGTAAAAGTCTAGGTGGCTTTGGAACAGCCGACGGAAGTAGAAAAAGATCCACACGCAGCCACGTGGGGAGCTGGGGCAGTAGAGCAAGGCAGGTTTTGAAGGAATATATACCTGAGGGTCGTCGGCATGTGGCAAAGACGGCGTCGGGAGGCCGCATCTTGGCCACAATACCGCGGGGAGGAAGAAGGGGTCAGAGGCCCTCCTGAGTCGGCGCGGCCGCCGATCAGGACTTGCGGGCAGCCGTTGGTCTCCTCCCTCGCTGCCGATGATAGCGTGAACAATGCACCTACACCACTGCACCGGTCGAGGTGGTCCGGCCAGATTTGTGACCAGCCGTGAGCAGAGAGAGAGTGTGGCCACCTATGTCTTTCTTAGATTTGGATAGCATGAGAGAGTGAAAGAGAGGAACCCTAGTAAAGCAAGCGCTAAGGCTCCTGCTTATATATATATATATATATATATATATATATATATATATATATATATATATATATATATATATATATAGTGGAGTGACTTTGTTGTACCAGCTTCAAAAAAATGCGCTCCTACGTGTACCCGTGAGTGGGTGTGAGAGAACTAGTGTGTGCGTGCACCGCTTCTTTTCGTGAGAGTACAATATACTATGCCCAAAGAACGTTCGCCACAAGAGTAATAGTATAAGTGTGTGACGTGTGAGCTAAAATAAAAGGTGCGCGACGTCTTTTCTTTTTTAGAAGTTCTGAGGGTAGGGTGTGAAGAGCACATATGTGTGTGACGTCTACCTACAGATAGACGGTGGGTGCGAGAGGACTCGGGAGAGTCGTGACTCGTGAGGGTGCGTGTGTGCGTGAGGGAGAGGGGGCACGTATCAATGCAATACATGTGTCCGTAAATCATTATCCGACAAACGTTCGCCACAAGCCGTTTCCTAACGAACGCCGTAAGAACCGTTAGATCGGCATCCGACAGTGTCAGTTTTGCCATGTCATTTAACAGAGCAGCCACTCCTCCTACACACAAATCTTCCACGTGAGTGTTAGCAAGTGGCGTATGCTCCTCCCGCCGTTCCAAAATGCAGTCCATATAGCTTGATTAAAAATTCGAACCTCGCAAAATTTTACCTAGTTTTTGTATACCAAAATGCACATATAGAATACCCAGTATATATCATTTCATTCATGTTCGAGAGGTAACTATAAAGATGGAGGAGGAGTCTACAAAGAAAGACCGCCGTATCACCTGCAGCAATTTCAGCCATCCTTTGGTGTGGAGGAATATCATAGGAACTCTATATGATATATTTTATAGGATTTTTTCCTTTAGAGCCAATTGGTTCATAGGAATAGATTCATATACTCCACATTTCAAAGGAAATAAACATGATATCATTTTATAGCTTTAGAGCCACTTGGTTCATATGAATGGATTCCTATACTCCCATAATTTCAAAGGAAATAAAACATTAGCGTATATTCAATAGAAAAGTTCCTATGATGTGAACCAAATGACATCTCTTTTCTAATCCCTCCTCATAGGAATTGAGATACATGTCATCTCTAGATTCAATAGAGAAGTTCCTATGATATGAACCAAATGACATCTCTTTTCCAATCCCTACTCATGGGAATTGAGATACATGTCATCTCTTTCCCTACAACTTCCATGTATACATCTTCTATTCCAAAATAGCTAGTACAACCCACTAGTAGCTTTTTTCCTAGACATGCAACTATGGCACAAGAACACGTCATGCATGCAAGTCATAAATCACATAGTTTTTTCTACTCTATGCATGCAAGCACCACATCATCAATTCGTGCATGTTGCTCATAAGTTATTTCTTGCATTAAATTTTGCATTGACAATGTATGTGCTGGTCACGTGCACACATATGTAGTTCAAATTCACATTTTTGTTAGAAATGCCATTCTTTTAACTGCAATTCATTTTTTCTCTTTGTAGTCCCTCCGTCTAGGTGTGTAAGTCATCTTCCGAAAACCAAATAATCCCAAAACACTTTGGCACGGTACATTAACTCCCTCCTCGTTTCTTGTTTCGTGACATATCAACCAATAAGAGATGTGGGTCGTGCATGCTTTCCCAAAACACAAGCACTTCTCCATTGTTCTAGAATCTTTCGATCATAATTGCCCAAACTTTTTTTTCTAAATGAATTAGCATTATTATTTTTTACTTTATGCTTTACAATGCACAATTCCATGAATCTTAACCTTTTTATAAAACTAATTGATTTTGAATGAGATTAACTATAAGAACTAAACGAACATCTACATCATGCATATATGACTCAAAGCTTTACATGCTATAGTGTGTATTTATTCATAATTTGGTTTCCGAATCTCATGCGTACAATGCATGTACCTTACTAGTTTTGAGTAGAGTAGCAAATTTCATGCGACCGCGGGCATATCAAAATGCAGGGCCCATGCATCATTGCCTTTTGGTCGAATCTACGTCCACAATGTTTTGTACGTATATCTCCACTGGTCCCCGAACCCAAAATGCTTCCTTGTTCCCATAAAACCAAGCGGCCCACACTTATTAAGGCGTCGACTCGAACTCAATCCCTCTCCTGTTTACTACGACGTGGCCCCGCATGCTGTAGTACTCCTACAAACCCTACCGCCGCACGCATCATCGGTTTTCTTCAAGAGGACGAGGGAGAAGCGGATTTGTAGTGGAGGCGCTTTCAAAAAAAGGATTTGTAGTGGAGGCCCCTACCCTAGGGTGCCCTAGGTAGCTGCCGCACGCATCATTGGTTTTCTCTTTTCTTTATGCTCTTGCGCCCTAGAGTGACATGATGGTTGCTTCGTCCGTCCAGCTTAATGCGGGAAAGGTGGGGCTTTGTGATTTGACCCCTCATCGCTCATTTACTACAACTGCGGCGCTACGACCGAGGTGCCTCCAAGTCCAACCGCTGCTCTGAACTGTAATTTGGTGCATCGCACATGGAACAATACGGTGGATGAGCCACATGTCGGACAAAGGGGTCCTATTAAGTGTGTCACCATTTCGTGTGCGGGCTGATCCTGCTTGAGTTGCTACGCCAACACGACAGGAGCAGCCTACCACTTGGTTTTGCTCCTCGGTAAATCCCGACCATATTGATCTAAAAAGATACGTATTGTACTACCCTCTCCGTCTCGGTTTATAGGGCGCACACGTAGTACTCGGTCATCCATTTGACTAACTAAATATGAGTTACTATGTCACAAAAAGTATATCATTCGATTCTTAAGCGGATGTAGTTTCTAAACATATACTACTGTTCATCACATATATAGCCAGTTAAATTCTCAACCTAGAACGATGTGCATGCCCTGTAAACCGATACGGAGGAAGTAGTAAAAATGAGGTGATTTTACCAAGCGATGGGCGTGGGAGCATGGCTTGTCATGCGGTCCCACGTGTCATGATGTACCAAGGCGATGCGCGTGTCCCTCTTAAGGTAGAACAATGGCAGAAGCAATACTACGTGGTTTTCTTGAAGGAGATGATGGCGAAGCAAAGTGTGAAATATGGTTGCTTCGTCCGTCTGGAAGGTGCGGCATTGTGATTTGACGTCTCATTGCTCATTACTACTACTGGGGCGGTATGACTGGGGTGCGTCCCCCTGCTGTTCTGCACTGTTAGTTGGTGCATGACACGTCGACCCGGTTGCTATATGTCCCACATGTCAGCGAGAGGAAGTACAGAATTCATGAAAGCGAGCATCGACGGAGGAGTACAAGACACGGCTTGGTTTTTGCTGCTTCGCGCGATCCATCGATACAAACCCGGACTAAAAAAAGGCGAGGGCGGGTCTTTTCCCGCACGGTAGGCAGGGGAGTTTGGCATAGTCTGTTTGAGGCAACGAGGCAGGAAGGGAAACAAGCAAATAAAGGTTGAGCGATTTATTTTTGGAAAAATCTGATTTCACGGAGTACGTACGCACTATGGAGGTAGTATACTACTTACTACTCCCTCCTTTCTGGTTTATAGGGCTCGTCTAAAAAAATTTGTTTTTCCGTTGTATAAGTCTCAATTCTACTAGTAGTAGTAGTACCATCACATGTTGGATTTCGAGGTGCGTTAAATCACCCGATGCAAGCATTGTCAAGAGAAAACTCACCAATGCATGTAGAAGTTCATGGAAATTTAGTGGTCATGCATGCATTCGTTCTAATTAATGCCTTGGTAAACATAACTTCTTGAGAAAAATGAGCGTACATTACTTGTGCAAACTACAAAATTAATTCCACCACTCACCATCTACCTTGGTTGGAGAGATTTTGAAATTGAGCCATAAACTGGAAAGGAGGGAGTAGTAACATAGCCTAGGGTAGCTTGCTGCACCACGGACTCCAAGGAAATTGCTGTAGTAGTACTACTCCTATATACTACTCCAAGGAAATTGATCCATAAACTGGAAAGGAGGGAGTACTACTAAAGGACATATATTCCAAACAGTATGATAATCTCTCTAACTAAGGTAGGGACGAGGAGTAAACGGAGGGAGTAGTAAAATTTTCTCCTCATCCTGCGAGCCACCGCGCACGTGGGCCAGGGAGCGGGCGTAAGGCTTAGTACTACTACCTCCGTCCTGGTTTATAGGTCACCTTTGTAGTTCGTGCCAAATTTTTACCAAATATTTAGCTAACAAAATGTTAATGCATGTCAACAAAAATTATATCGTTGGATTCGTATTTCAACATAGTTTTCAATGATATGATTTTTGGTAACATGCACGAACGTTTTGTTAGTTCAATCTATAGTCAAAATTTGACACAATATACAATGGGGACCAATAAACCAATATACAATGAGTAGTAGTAAACAAGCTTCACCTTGTCCTGCGAGCCATCGCGCCCGTGGGCGGGGGAGACAGCGTAGTAAGCAAGCTTCTCCTCGTTCTGCGAGTTGACGGGACACATCAAAAGTAATACGTACAGAGCATCTCGAGTGTATAGAACCTTGCCTCTAAGGTAGGCCCCACATGGTTTGCCTCTTTTTTAACATAACGCGTCAAGTCGCAATTTGTTTGTTCACCCGTGGTAGACGATCCTCCATCAAGTGGACAACCAGTACATGTGTCAAATTACCATGTGGGCTGCCTTTTCGTACAGAAAAGAGCTCCACCGTGTACCCGCGCGGGTGTGGTTGGGAAAGAGACGGGAGTACGTGCGTCGTGCGTGCACCTCTTCTCTTCGTGCATGTCCCCCACCTACGTGGGTGTGTGAGAGAGAGATACAAACCTAGACATAATGCGCCGTCCATCCCCATGCCTCCACCCAGTCCGACCACCAGTCACCACCACGCCCCACTCCTCCTCACCTTATCTCTCATCTTTCTCGAGACTAGCAATGTGCCCGTGCGTTGCAACGGATCCAAAGTAGAATAGTACTTGTTCACAAACTTGAAAGAAAACACTCTTGTTTTGATATACATATATACCACTAAAAATATATTACTCTTCACTCAAAATATATTTCTCAGGTTGTTTTGATGAGGCGAGGGAGGGATGTGGTTGCTTTCAAGATAATAAGGGGTTTTCTTCAAATTGGAGCAGAGAAGTGGGCTATTGTTGCAAAAATGCCATAACTTACCTCGCAGCCATTAGATGTAGATCTAATGGTCAGAAATGACGGATGGCAGACACACCATCGTCACCAACTGGGTCTTTTATAGGAGTAGAGATATCATTTTTCTGATGAAATTCTCGAGATACCATTTTTTCGATAAAAGTCTCGAGATATCATTAGTTTTTACACATGGGATTACTCCTTCATGGGTCAATCACAAGAGGTGTTTTGTAAAAAAAATGCATCTTGATGTTCCCTGCAATGCACGGGCATCTTGCTAGTCCATGAAAACAACACATGGCAAAATTTCACGGCGAACGAGGGATTTGAATCTGCTGGGAGGGGCTGTTTGGATTTTGCCCGGGGTAGCCAAAATATTGGCGACCCTTTTGTCCACCGGTGCCTTTGCCACCGATGAACGAGGAATGGCTCGAGTGCTCATGCATCCTCCAGCGCGCACGTTGGAGACGAGATCGCACGAGTTGTGCTTTTTTTGTCCCACAACGCCGCCCGAGCCGGCCGCAGACCGACCGACGACCCGCATATTACGCCATCCAACCGTAGCCGCACACATTCTGACAAAAACTCAACCAACCGGACGAAATTCATGCAAACACGATGATATTTCTCATAAACAATGACGGAATTCATATAAAATACCGGATTTTCATACAAACATGACGTATTTCATTACATTCAAATCAACTAAGCGGTGCTAGTTCTGGACAGCACATGTATATAATACCTGGCCTAAATGGTCGCCCGCCGATCCATTTGTGTTCCTCATGTCCGGCAGCACGATCACCGGACTGCCGGGAGCCCAGAGGTATATGCTTCAGCGCAAAGGACGGCCCTCTTCCCCACTGCTGAAGCCGAAGATGATGGTGGAGGGGGACTTCTCCACTCTCGTGGAGCCCATGCGGGGTCGACGAAGGTCCTCGCAACAAAACGATCCGGCAAGACACCTGCTGTGTACGTCGGCGTCGCCTCCGCGGTGGCCTTCATGGGACCCAAGTGGCGGCAGCCTCCCGTGTTCTACTTCTCCTTGATGATGGCGGCGGACGGGGAGGCGCTGGCCACCGACTCGTCGCTCTTCGCGCACCCGGCTTCTGTCTCTGCTTGCATGGCGCGGCCACCGGCATGGGAGTCTTGGCCACAGAAACGGGAGACGCGGTCGTAGACACGGGAAGCGCGGTACGAGGCGGCGGCGTCGACGGCAGCGACGACGCCCGTGCGCCGCTCCTCGTCGAGCTGGCCTGGAGCGGCGAGTTGCTGAACCGCGCGCCGGCTTGAGGCGACAACTGGCTCCGTCGTGCGAGGGGAGGGAGGTGGATCAGCGAGCTGCATAGCTCGTATCCGGCGGGCTCGGCGGGCCACCCAGCCGGCTTGGATGTGGGATAACTACTCTTCGTAAGCCATTGTAAGTGTGGACAAAATGGTGAAGGAGGAGATAGGGGAGCGGCGGAGGGGTGCGATTTTTGGCCGGCGTTTGGCCTCGTTTAAATAGGAGATTAAATAGACGACGGACGGGAGGAGCTCGGCCGGAGTTGCATTTAATGCTGGCCCGGTCATGAACGAACGTGTGTCCAGAGTGGGTTTCTCGGCTTCCACACGGGTTTCATGGAGGCGTTTTAATGCGGCAAGGAGGCGTGTTCAGCCAGGCGTGCATCAAGTGGCGCCCTCGACTCTGACGTACGACACCGCGCCGTTCTTCCACTGACGTGTGGGCTCTTTGGGTAGATGGCCTGAATGTCAGTGACCCAACACAGGCAGCGCACGGCAAAGGAACTTTTGGTGGGCCAGGGCAGTCAGAAGCGGGCATTTCATAAACCAATAATTGTTCATTGAGTGTGACGTCATCTATTTCATCTAGATAAGCCTACTATATAATGTAAGAGAATTTTAAAAGTTTCATATATACGTTGATAGCCCGTTCGATGCGTTGTGATTCATAAAGACCGCTGCAAACATCAATGTTCTGCTTATCACAGACAAGATTGATTAAACCTTGCAAAAAATAGATAAGATTGATTAATACCCATAACAATCCATGTCATTAACAAAGGGT
Organism: Aegilops tauschii subsp. strangulata; assembly: GCF_002575655.3. Lineage (NCBI taxonomy): Eukaryota > Viridiplantae > Streptophyta > Magnoliopsida > Poales > Poaceae > Aegilops > Aegilops tauschii. Next base: position 381,962,263 of record NC_053037.3, on the reverse strand, counting down.
GCATGCACGTATAGGTTGAGCGTGTGTCTTGCGTCGTGTGCGGTGTCGCCGGTGTGCATGCAGGCGTGCGAGTGTTGCGTGTGTGCATGTGTATGTTTCAGTGTTGCATGCATGTGTGCGTACGTGCGTTCGTGAGTGCATGTGTACGTGTCAGTGTTGCACGCCTGCATGCGTGCATGTGTTCGTTATGTGTACGTGTCAGTGTTGCACGCCTGCATTCATGCGTGTGTTCGTGCGAGTGTTGCGTGCGTGCATGTGTACGTGCGGGGTGAGGCTACACGTCAGTCGACTGACTTTTTCATCTTTGATCGGTAGATTTTCCAGCCGTTCGATACGAAATCAAGGGCATGCAGTTTATCTTCAACCTCCACCCCTGAGCCGCCAATCACCGCCGGCCGAACCGCCGTCCGCCGCCGCCCGCGGCCAGCCCGTGCGGCCACGCCGCCCCAAAACCACTCCCCACCGTCGGTCCTCCGCCGCCCCGGCCATCCCTCTAGCCCCCCCCCCCCCCCGCGCCGAGCTTTTTCTCCGGCGATCCCCACGCCACCGCCCAATCACCGCACCCCCACCGCTGGCGACTACCAACCAGAGGTCTCACGACTTCGGATCTCCACCGACCACTAATTTATTACCATTTATGTCCTTCATATACGTGCTAACGGGTGGGCCCTATGGTAATGTGCGCTGCTGAATGTGGACCGTTTGACTGGTCAATTGATCGTGTCATCAACAAATTACGGAGCTGTATGGTGAGCCAGTGACCGTATGATCACCCTAAAATGTATTTTATTAACATAGTACAAACTCAAACTACCATTTATTTATTTCATATACGCGTTGACAGGTGGGCCCCATGGTTACGCGCCCTGATGGTGCAACACTAGTTGCGCCACGCGGAACGTTTGACTGGTCAATTGATTGTGTCATCAACAAAATACGGAGTTGTATGGGTGAGCCAGTGACCGTATAATCACGACATGTATTTTTTAACACGGTACAGACGCAAGCGCTCATATATACGCGCAAGCACTCACCGCTATAAGCGCACACACGCAGACCCTACCCCTATGAGCACCTTCGAGAGAGTGAGCCAGCATATGATCTTGAGATTTTATGAAGTCACCATAGGTGCCTCGTAGTCGAGTGGAACGTCTCCTCCCACTGAACGCATATCGCCGGAAAAATACTGAAATTAACCCATGATAAATGCGAGCACCAGGACTTTAACCCTGGTGGGCTCGAGAAACCACTGTCCTCCTAACCATCCAACCACAGGTTGGTTAGCACCACAAAATGTATGTGCTGACCGTGATGAGCTTATTTTGAAGTCCAGTGACCATATCATGCTTTCGCTTCAAATACAATGACCGTAAGTGTCGTCAACAAAATACGGAGCACGCATCAAATACAATGTCTGTCAGTGTCATCAACAAAATACGGAGACGTATCGTGACCTAGATACCATATGATCACCACGAGAATATATATACGGTGACCGTAATGAGCATATTCTAAAGTCCACCGACCGTATAGTGCTTTCGCTTGAAATACAGTGACCGTCACACGTGAATGTGTCATGGGCATGCATACTTTTAGAGGGCCGAGAGATAGTTTGTGTGCGTACGTGAAAGTGGTGTAGAAAGAGGGGGTGTCCGGTGGAGACAAGGAGAGATATGCCCTTCATTTCTCTTTCCCGTGACTAATATTTTAGGAGAAAATATAAACATTCACAATGCAGAACAAATATTTTTGGATACACCATACAATTAACTTTCATGTATTAGTGGCCGATTGTGTGTGTGGTGTGGTGGGCACATCATTTCTAGTTGGGGTGGGCACATCATTTCTAGTTGTGGTGGGTCAACATGAGGAATCATGGGTCGGTTCCATCCTGCGCCACATAGGTTGGACCGAGACGCATTATACGAAGACCCATGTGGAGGACTCGGCGTACAACACGAAGCTACCAGAGTCGTGGAGGACTCTATCCCCACTGGTGATAAGCCGACTATATATGATTTGTAACCCTAATCCCCGAGTATGTTATAGAAGCCTGGGGGCTAGTTCGTCGATAGTATACACACACGCACAATGCCTGGTATTCACGTGTACTTTGTACACACCCCTATCACTAATATACAGTACCAGGAGTAGGCTTTTTCCACAACTGCAAGGGTCCGAACTTGGGTAAAACCTTGCCTCGTATTACCATCCAGCCTAACAGTCAGGGATATCCAACCGAATGATCTGATGGAATCATATCTGCCAACTACTAAGAGAGAGGTGTGTCTGTGGGGGAATGTGTGCGAGAGAGGCCTGAATATAATGTGCATGCGGGAGACACGTAGGCACATATATGTGCGTATAGAGGGCTAGTACAGACCGTGCGTGTGTATATATGCATGTGAGAGAAATAGTGTTTTCCAACTGAGATTAGTGAAAAGAGTGGTACATAGTAGACAGAGAGAGAGAGAGAGAGAGATACAGAGAGAGTGTGTGCGTGAGACACCCCGACACCCCGGGAGAGATTGTGAGCATGTGTGAAAGAGAAATGCCGATGTATATAAAGTGTGTGCACTTATGCGTTAGATAGAGAGATATATAGCACGTTTGTGAGAACGGGCCGAGGCATAGTGCATCTACATGTAAAAGGCGGTTCTACGCATTAAAATAAAATATAAATGGCATTATTATTTTTGGATGAGATCATGAATTTTGCAATTTGTGTATGAACGAAAATTGGTCTATCACACACCCGTACTCTATTGAATTCTAACATGTGCATGTGTTTATTTCATATTATTGATCCATAGAGTGAGAGCGGTTTGAAATACAAAAAATGCATTGCTTTTGCAATTCATATATAAACATTAATTAGTGCACTCCATGTTGTTAGTGTGAAGCACTTTATACATTTGTCACTTACATGGATACATTCCAAATTTCTAGCTTAGAAATAGAATACATGTTGAATTCAACATAAAGGGGGTTCCGAAGATTCGAATTCATAGGAAGTGCATTCATCTATTTGAACCCGAGATAATGGCATTTGTAAATCAGATCTAAAAGGGGGCATCAATCTTTGTTGTGCGTTTGAACATGCTATATATTCGTACGCATGTCTAACTATTTTTTGGCAACCAAGGAGATTATATCTGGAACCATGCATGAACTGAGGTAAGTTGCATATTTTTTAATATATACTCGTGTTCAATGCATATTCAAATCTACCCCATCCATTCAAAAATAATCGTAGTTTAGGACTTTCAAGAGTAAAGATTTGTGAAGTTTGACAAATCCTGAAAGTTTAATTCAAGAGAACCGAAAACGTTAATGCTTCTGCTCCCAAATATTGAACGAAGCGCCAAATAAGCCTCTGGTCACCCGAAACCGCGCGAGACTAATGTTTGGTGGTAGGAAATTACTATCCTGACTCTGGCACGTGTAGCCTATCGGCCCGATGTCCAAAGGTCTAAACCGGGGTAGGTTTGTAACTTCACCAACATGCCAGTCTCAACCGCCTCCTAGAAGCATTCATACGCCGTGGGCGCGTAAACACCCATGTGCTCGACCGAAATCTATCCCGCCCACCATTTGGGACACCTGAGATTACTGTCCTACCCCCAACTCGCAATATGCCCGAAATTTTAGATGGGGGCAAAGTTTGTAACTTTCCCCAAATTTCAAACAACCGCGTCCCAAACTGAAACATTGTACACCCTTAGTTCCCCCCTCCCTCTGTTTCCCCATTCATACTCCGTGGGCGCCAAAACGGCCTCTCCACCAGCCGCGAAACCCCAACCTCCTCCGTCCTCCACCCCATCGCGCCCAATCCACCGCCGCCCTCCTCCATCACGCCGGAGCCGGTACCCCGACGTCGTCGTCCAATGCAACTGCAACCGCAACGCCCTCAAGGACTTAGCAGCTGAAGCCGAGGCAGAGTTGCCTCCACGACGCCCACGCCGACGTGCGCCGTACCAAAACCACTTCGACCATGCCGTCCTGCGCCTCACCGCTAACGCTCCACTCTCGCAACCATCCACAGCAGTTGTTCCGGCTACGCTATCGTTCGCCGCCTCGGATCTGGTTCCCCACCGCCAACAGATGGCCACCGCACAACACTCAACAACTTGGCCATGGGTTCGTCCAAGGCTCCACCGTCCTCCACAACTTCTCGTTTCCAGCGAACCACAAGAATATCGTTGGAAAAACAGAAGGAGGACACAGCACTGCTAGCAGAAAGAGGTACTCCTCTTCCCTTATTTATGCAAATCTTACGTCTGTGCTCACACCGTATTCATCCCACGAAAGAAACTAGTTGAGCGCTTCGTACTGCATCTTCTTCGTGATACTAAATGCACAAGGTTTCCTCCCATTTACTATTTCACCTTTGCTAGAGGTCAGTAGCCCGCCTGGATTTCAATTCAGGGTCAGTCGAATCGCAATTAAAAGAAGCAGCACCCGCTTAGGCGCGCGGAGTGATACGTCATCAACGTATCTATAATTTATGAAGTATTCATGCTATTATATTATCCATCTTGGATGTTTTATGGGCTTTATTAAACACTTTTATATTATTTTTGGGACTAACCTATTGACCCAGAGCCCAGTGCCAGTTTCTGTTTTTCCCTTGTTTCAGTGTTTCGCAGAAAAAGAATATCAAACGGAGTCCAAACGGAATGAAACCTTCGGGAAAGTTATTTTTGGAACGGAAGCAATCCAGGGGACTTGGAGTGCACGTCAGGGAATCAACGAGGAGGGCACGAGGCGGGGGACACGCCCACCCCCCTAGGCGCGCCCTCCACCCTCGTGGGGCCCTCGTGGCTCCCCTGACGTATTTCTTCCTCCTATATATACCAATATACCCTAAAACCATCGGGGGACAGAATAGATTGGGAGTTCCACCACCGCAAGCCTCTGTAGCCACCAAAACCAATCGGGACCCTGTTCTGGCACCCTGCCGGAGGGGGGAACCCTCACCGGTGGCCATCTTCATCATCCCGGCGCTCTGCATGACGAGGAGGGAGTAGTTCACCCTCGGGGCTGAGGGTATGTACCAGTAGCTATGTGTTTGATCTCTCTCTCTCGTGTTCTTGATTTGGCACGATCTTGATGTATCGCGAGCTTTGCTATTATAGTTGGATCTTATGTTGCTTCTCCCCCTCTACTCTCTTGTAATGGATTGAGTTTTCCCTTTGAGGTAATCTTATCGGATTGAGTCTTTAATGGTTTGAGAACACTTGATGTATGTCTTGCCGTGTGTATCTGTCGTGACAATGGGATATCACGTGATTCACTTGATGTATGTTTTGGTGATCAACTTGCGGGTTCCGCCCATGAACCTATGCATAGGGGTTGGCACACGTTTTCGTCTTGATTCTCCGGTACAAACTTTGGGGCACTCTTTGAGGTTCTATGTGTTGGTTGAATAGATGAATCTGAGATTGTGTGATGCATATCATATAATCATACCCACGGATACTTGAGGTGACATTGGAGTATCTAGGTGACATTAGGGTTTTGGTTGATTTGTGTCTTAAGGTGTTATTCTAGTATGAACTCTAGGGCTGTTTGTGACACTTATAGGAATAGCCCAACGGATTGATTGGAAAGAATAACTTTGAGGTGGTTTCGTACCCTACCATAATCTCTTCGTTTGTTCTCCGCTATTAGTGACTTTGGAGTGACTCTTTGTTGCATGTTGAGGGATAGTTATATGATCCAATTATGTTATTATTGTTTAGAGAACTTGCACTAGTGAAAGTATGAACCCTAGGCCTTATTTCCTAGCATTGCAATACCGTTTACGCTCACTTTTATCACTTGCTACCTTGTTGTTTTTATATTTTCAGATTACAAAAACCTATATCTACCATCCATATTGCACTTGTATCACCATCTCTTCGCCGAACTAGTGCACCTATACAATTTACCATTGTATTGGGTGTGTTGGGGACACAAGAGACTCTTTGTTATTTGGTTGCAGGGTTGCTTGAGAGAGACTATCTTCATCCTACGCCTCCCACGGATTGATAAACCTTAGGTCATCCACTTGAGGGAAATTTGCTATTGTCCTACAAACCTCTGCACTTGGAGGCCCAACAACGTCTACAAGAAGAAGATTGTGTAGTAGACATCACGGAGCACCTAGTCCGCCTGTTCGCCGGGGAAGCGGCGCATCGGTGTCTATCATAGGGGTTTGGGGCGCAGGAGCTGCTTGCACCCGATCTGGAGGTCGGCGGGGCTTGAAGGGATGGCTGGGGCGGTGCCAAGCACGGCGGTGCGGTGAGGTCGAGGGAAGGGCGGAGGCAGGGGACTGGGCCGGTGGTCGCTGGCGTTTCGAGGACGATCGTAACACTGACTGGCTGGAGGTAGATGAAGGCGATATGCCCGTTCTTTGTACATCGGACGGTGCAGAAAAAATGGACTGGCCTATTTGTTTTCAGTCGACTGTTATTTTCATAGGACCACACCTTGTGGTGTGCTGGAGGAGCATCTGCATTTCCCAGCCATCCCTGTGCTCATATTTCAAAATCCTAGAATCTAGTAATTTCGTGTGCCATGCATGTTGTAGAGCTATCATATGTCTCCCGTCATTTATTTCTCACCGACCTGCTATCTGCTACCTTTACACTGTACTACTTGTGCACACACTTCACCCATACTCACACTATTGTTTTTTATGCATGGGTATTTCAGACTCTGAAGCAGTGTTGATGAATACAAAAAAGAAAAGACAGAAGTCGCTCCAGTGTAATTCGAAGATAAGCACTAAGCGTCTCAGCGCTCTAAAGGGTGCAGTGCCAGCATATGGAGATAGTAAACGTAGCTCTGCAGTTGATGATCTCAATTACCACACACAACCATCCCAGGTGCTTGCTTTAACTTCACGCTGTCAAATGTGGTTGCATGTTGCATATGGTGTCTAGCTTGTATTGCTTCCAATTTGGTTAAATTGCATCAGCTTACTTTACACATTATACCTTTGATAATGACATGCCTTCCTGTTTTTGATACATACTACATATGTCTATTAACCATGTTCGTATATCAAACTAATGCTCTTTTGTATCCCTCATCAATCACTTATGACGAGACAGTCACCCGAGTGGGTTACTGTGAGACGTGCTACTCGTTTAAAGACCGCAGTGTCATCCTCTCCACATGATTCTCAAGAAACAGCAAGGCTAAATGAAGATAGTCAACGTAGGTCTCTAGTTGATGACCGCAATTCCCCCACACCACCATCGCAGGTGCTTGCTCTTACTTGGCAGTGTGATATGTGGTTGCATGTTGCATATGGTGTCTACCCTGTAATGCTTCTAATTAGGGTAAATTGCATCTGCTTAGTTAACACATTATACCTGTGAATATGACATGCGTTCCTGTTTTTGGTACATATTATGTCTTTGTATTAACCCTGTTCTTAATCAAATTACTTTTCTTGTATATCCCTCATCAATCACTTCTGACGAGACACCTTCAAGTTGACAATGTAATATTGGTTGCATCTTGCATATCATTTCAAACATGTATTGCCTCTAATTTGTTGAAATGCCACTTATAATGAGACACATCTAACTTGGTAGAGTGATTTTGGTTGGATCTTTCATATGGTGTCTAGATTGCATTGCTTCCAATTTGTTGAAATGCCTTCTGCTTAGCGTTTTTCGTACATATTCCATCCTCCTACAATGTGGTTGCCATACATAAAAGTTGTATTCGTCAGTATCATGCATCAACGAATTTGGAAGTGTGAATTTCATTCCTTTTTCTTGTGTGTTTACTTGACAAGGCAAAATCTAAAAGGACGAAGGCACGGAATGATGGTGGTCCTCTAGAGCAACCGAAATAGATGATCTCTGCAGTTTCTCCTGCTACTCCTACTGCAGTGCAAGTTCCAAATCCCATCTCCCCTACTCCACAACCCCAGGTGCTGGCTCTAACATGGCAGTGTGATATCTGGTTGCATGTTGCATATGGTGCCTAGCCTGTATTGCTCCTAATTTGTTAAATTGCATCTCCTTAGCTTACACATTATACATGTGAATATGACACGCCTTCCTGTTTTTGGTACATACTACATCTGCCTATCACACCATGTTCTTACATCAAACTAATGTTCTTGTGTATCCTGCATCTATCGCTTATGATGAGACAGTCACGCCCGTGGGTTAGTATGAGACGTGCTACTCTTATAAAGAGTGCAGTTTCATCCTCTCCACATGATTCTCAAGAAACAGCAAGCCTAATTGAAGATATTGAACGTAGCTATGTACTTGAAGACCACACTTCCCCTACACCACCATCGCAGGTGCTTGCTCTAACTTCGCAGTGTGATATGTGGTTGCATGTTGCATACGGTGTCTAGCTTGTAATGCTTCTAATTAGGGTAAATTGCATCTGCTTAGTTTACACATTATACCTGTGAATATGGCATGCCTTCCTATTTTTGGTACACACTACATCTATGTGTTAACCATGTTCTTACATGAAACTACCTCTCTTCTGTATCCTGCATCAATCACTTACGATGAGACACCTTTATTCGTTGCATATTGCATATTATTTCTAGCCTGTTGTGATGTATTGCTTCTAATTTGGTCAAATACATTTGTTAGGCCACCCTTTTAATTTGGCAGAGTGATATTGGTTTCATCTTTCATATGCTTTATAGCTTGCATTGCTTCTAACTAGTTCAAACACCTTGTGCTTAGTTTACACTTTATACATCATACATGTCAATATGTCATGTCGTCCTATTTTCATACATATTCCATCCTCCCATCATGCAGCTGTCTTACATGAAAGTAGTGCTTGTTAGTAGCATGCATCAATGAGTTCTGAAGAGCAAATTTTATTCCTTTTTCTTGTGGGTTTGACTTGACAAGGCAAAATCAAAAAAGAGGAAGGAAAAGAGTAAGAAAGGCCATGATGGTGGTCCTCTGCAGCAATGTAAACGGAGCATCTGTACGGATTCTCCTTGTACTGCTAGTGCATTACAAGTTCCAAGTCTCCGCTCCCCTACTCCACCATCCAAGGTGTTGCATATGGTGTCTAGCTTGTATTGCTCCTAATTAGTGTAAACTGCATCTGCTTAGCTTACACATGATACGTGTGAATATGACACGCTTTCCTGCTTTTGGTACATACTATATCTGTCTATCACACCATGTTCTTACATGAAACTACTCTTCTTGTGTCTCCTGCGTCAGTCAAATATGATGGGACACCTTTAAGTTGGCAGTGTGATATTGGTTTGCGTCTTGAATATGATTTCTAGCATGTAGTGCTTCTAGCTTGATGAACGTCACCTATGACGAGACAGTTTTAACTTGGCAGAGTGATATTGATTGCACCTTCCATATGGTGTCTAGCTTGCAGTGCTTCTAATTTGTTGAAGTGCCTTATGCTTAGTTACCACATCATAGGTGTGAATATGTCAAGCCGTCCAGTTTTTCATACATATTCCATCCTCGTATCATGACTTTGCCTTTCATCAGAGTAGTGTTCATCAGTATCATGCATGAATGAGTTCTGAAGAGCGAATTTTATTCCTGTTTCTTGTCGGTTTGACCTCACAATGCAAAATCAATAAAGCGGAAGGAAATTGGTAAGGCATTGGATGATGGTGGTCCTTCCGAGCAACTGAAATGGAGGGTCTCTACAGATTCTACTCCGCCATCCTCCCAACAAGATTCACAAGACAACGCAAGACTAGACAGTCAACGTAGCTGTGTAGATGATGAGCACATCTCCCCAACTCCACCATCACAGGTGCTTGCTCTAGCTTGGCACTATTATATGTGGTTGCATGTTGCGTATGATGTCTAGCTTGTATTGCTTCTAACTTTGTTGAATTGCATCTGCTTACTTTACACTTAATGCCTATGAATATGACACGCGTTCCTGTTTCTAGAACATACTATATCTAATCACACCATGTTCTTACATCAGACTACTGTTCTTGCATATCTCGCACCAGTCACTTATGATAAGGCACCTTTAAGTCGCCACTGTGATATTGGTTGTGTCTTGCATATGATTTCTAGCATGCACTGCTTCTAATTTGTTGAAACACCAGACAGTTTGAACTTGGCAGAGTGATATTGGTTGCACCTTTCATATGGTGTCTTGCTTGCAGTGCTTCTAATTTGTTGAAATGCCTTCTGCTTAGTTACCACATCATAGGTGTGAATATGTCACGCCGTCATGTTTTTCGTACATATTCCATCCTCGTATAATGTGTTTGCCTTTCATCCGAGTAGTGTTCGTCAGTATCATGCATGAAGGAGTTCTGAAGAGCGAATTTTATTCCTTTTTCTTATCGGTTTGACTTCACAATGCAAAATCAATACAACTGAAGGAAATTAGTCTGGCAGTGGATGATGGTGGTCCTTCGGAGCAACTCGAACAGAGGGTCTCTACAGATTCTACTCCGCCATCCTACCAACAAGATTCGCAAGACAACACAAGGTTGGACATTCAACGCAACTGTGTAGATGATGAGCACATCTCCCCTACACCACCATCACTCGTGCTTCCTCTAACTTGGCACTATTATATGTGGTTGCATGTTGCGTATGATGTCTAGCTTGTATTGCTTCTAACTTTGTTGAATTGCATATGCTTACTTTACACATAATGCCTGTGAATATGACACATGTTCCTGTTTCTAGAACATACATGTAGATGATGAGCACATCTCCCCTACTCCACCATCACAGGTGCTTGCTCTAACTTGGAACTGTTATATGTGGTTGCGTATTCCATATGATGTCTATTTTGTATTGCTTCTGATTTTTTTTGAATTGCATCTGCGTAGCTTACAACTTATACCTGCAACGATCACTTACCCATAAGACACATTTAACTTGGGAGTGTGATGCAGGTTGCATCTTGCATTGTCTTCGAGCTTGTACTGCTTCTAATTTCTTGAAATGGCACTTACAACGAGAGACTTTTTACCTGATAGAGTGATATTGGTTGCATGTTCATATGGTGCCTAGCTTTCATTTCTTCTAATTTTGTTGAAATGCCTTCTGCTTACTGTTTTTCATACATATTCCCTCCTCCTATCGTACGTCTGAATATGCAATGTTGTCTTCTTCTTGTATATATTCCATCCTCCTATCCTGCGCTTGCCTTACATCAAAGTAGTGTCCGTTTGTATCATGCATCCACCAGTTATGCAGAGCCAATTTTATTCATCTTCTTTTGGTTTTGACTTCATAAGGCAATGTCAGAAAATAGGAAGGAAAAGAGTAAGTTAGGGGATGTTGGTGGTCGTCCGGACCGACGCAAACAGAGACTCTCTAGATTTGCCACTGCCACTGCTAATGAAGTTGAAGTCCCAAGTCTACATGATGAGTTCATCTCCCGTACTCCACCATTGCAGGTGCTTGCTCTAAGTTGACACTGTGATAATTGGTTTCATGTTGCATATGTTGTCTAGCCTGTATTTCTTCTATTTTGATTAAATTGCACCTGCTGAGTTTATACGTTATACATGTGCATATGACATGCCTTTCTGTGTCTAGAATACACTGCATCTATCAATCATACCATGTTCTTACATCAAAGTACTGCTGTTGTGTATCCCGCATCAGTCACTCATGATTGGACGCTTTTAACATGGCAGTTTGATAGTGGTTGCATCTTGCATTGATTTCTATGTTGTACTGCTTCTAATTTTTCGAAATGCCACTTATGACAAGACACTTTTAACTAGGCAGAGTGATATTGGTTGCATCTTTCATATCGTGTCTAGCTTGCATTACTTATATTTTCTTGAAAATCCTTCTACTTAGTTTACACATCATAACTATTAATATGTCATGTCGTCCTGTTTTTTTACATATTCCATCCTCATACGGTTGTCTTACATCATAGTATTGCTTGTCTGTATCATGCATCAATGAGTTCTGAAGAGTGATTTTATTCTTTTGTGTTGTGGGTATGCCTTGACATGGCAAAGTAAAAAAAGAGCAAGGAAAAGAATATAGTAGGGAATGGTGTTACTCATCGGGTGAAACGGAAAAGGATCTGCCCTCGAGATTCTGCTGGTACTTATAGTGCAGTAGAAGGTCCAAGTCCACCGGCTAAATCTACAAACACAGTATCACCTGCTCCACCAGCTGCAGCATCCGCTTCAACTGTACTAGCATCTCAACGAGTTACTCATTCGTTTGCTCCGGAACTGGCCAGTTCCCAAGCTGCATTCACACCTAACACTACTTCCGAAGCACTGCTGACACAACAGGACATGGCAAGACCAGATGAACCTCATGAGCATCAACACCAAGACAGTACCTGGCCGAGTCAAGTTGCAGTTGCATGCTCCTTTATATGTACTCTCACAGTTTGATGTGCACTAACACTTTCCATATTCGTTGTTGAACTAGCACCACGGCGCAAGCAGAAATAGACATCAGGGATAATGCTTTACAGATTAACAAAATCTAAAGGAGGAAGAATGGAGATCCATTTTGAGACAGGTTTAAAAAGGCCACGTGATGCTACAGAGTCAGCCAAGTTAGTATCAGAGGCAGCCATTGCCGTTAGGTGTCATGCACGTATCCTCCCAATGTGGATCCAGTACAGGAATGAGAAAGACAATACCCAGTTTAACACCTTCCTTGACCATTTATCCGTAAGTAATGTTATTCATCGCAATTTCTAATATTGTCTTGCTTTGTGCCATACTTTCTAGCTTCCTCCTAATAAGACTCGCATTCTTTTTTCAACAGATGAGGTTCAAGTTGGATCCGAAAGATGATGCAACTAAACAAGCATGCACTCATGTTTTTCGGTCTGCTCTGCGACAGTATCGGTACCACCTTAGAAAATCTCACTTTGAAGGCAAGGCTAACAATGAAATCGCCCAAACATCTCCAGTGGAATATATTACAGATGAAGACTGGACATCCCTTGTTAAACACTCGTCTGATCCAAAGTATCAGGTAGGGTATATGTATTTGATCAGACCACATATTGAACTTGTATTTATGTATGTGCCTTACAAGTGTATCTTCTTCTAGGCTAACTGCTTGAAGAACAAGACCAACCGTTCTAAAGTGAAAATCCAACACACAATAGGATCTCGTAGCTATATTGCACACTGCGAGGCTCTTGTAAATAGCTGCTACTTCTTCTTTTTTCTGTGCCATATTATCGTATCTATATTGACTTGTTCCAAATACAGAGGAAAACCCGTGCGGACCAAAAAGAACCTGAACCGAATGCAGTGCAAATCTTCAAGGATTGCCACACCAGCAAGATGAGGGGCATGAGCACACCAGTTCAGGCCGCTGTTGTAAGTCCTTACTCCTCCTACCTTTGAACTGATTGGTACTGTGATGTGTTCATTTAACTGCTTGGTTTGCAGCCAATGTCAGTTACTCTGTTCACTTTTATACACAGTTGTCTTAACGTATCATTTCACCTTACATGGTTTAAAAGAGATGAAGGATATTCTTTTGGTCTTGATCTGTATTCTAGTTGTGATGTCCACGTGTGCACACAATGATAGAATAGCCTGTTTGTTTTATATCTGTTTGCCCATGATATGAATGATGTCATACTATGTTCATCCTACTTTAAACCATGTCTCTTTATCCTTAGATGTCAACGAATGTGAGGAAATAAACAATACAGTAGGCATGCTACATGTACATATGTTCCGAAAGTGATTTTATTATGTAGTTGGCACTACAATACATGCTAATGTATTACAGTAGTTCACCAAAATAAGTTATGTATAAACGTGAAACCTACTTTGTTTGTTTTTGTCTCATTAGTAACTTATCTGGTACACTAATCTACAAGTTCAAAATTTCAGCAAGCTATGGAACAAATGATTGAACAACCACAGCCACCTGAAGGTGACGAGGCTACCACATGCACAATGTCACCTCTTGCTGCAGTGCGTCAGTATCTCTCCACTAACTGTGCAAAAGGCACCTTCCTGCGTAATTCTGGGTTGGTTGTCAAGGTAACCTCATCCAAATAGCCTACTGAACAAAATCTTCCGGCTAGACAGAGTGATATATCTGTGCTCCAGACACAAGTCCAATCCCTAATGGACATTGTGTCAGAAACAAAAATAGTGGTTGACAAATGTCGTGAAGATATGAATGGTTTTGAAACCAGACTATCAGACATTTGCTTCGTTGTTCGAGAGAAATGGTGGAAAAAGGGGAAGATCGTGCTGCTCCATCAGATTCTACAGCCTGAAACATAAGCAATGAGGTCAAATGATCTGTGCTTCTATACATCTGATGGTGCTTTTATCTGCAAGGACTGTAAACTTTATGCCAACAGGCCTTTTGTTGTATGGTTGGAATTTATTTTGTTGTGATACAACATTTATGATGGTGCCAAAGGCTGCAGTAATTACGACGCTATTTTTGTATAGTGTAGGTTTATCTTAGTAATGTATTCGGTCGAAAGCTTTGTAGGAGCCCAACATGCCAACATTCGTCGAGCCCATTCCAATTGGGCTAAAAACGATTCTGGGCCGAAATTTGCATGTAGCCCACTAAAAATATTTGGGCCTAAATCAACATACTTTCATATTTTTTAGGTAGGCTTGTGCCCATAGTGGGCCTTTAACAGGCCTAAATATAATTTGGGCCCTCAGTAATAATAGGTCGTTTACATGTGTAAATATCTTGAGCCCATAAAAAACATGGGCCTTTAATAGGCCGAAAGGTAGATTGGGCCCTGATTGTGCCAAATAACCCACTAGTCTCAGCAGGCCGAAATGGTGGCCCATTTACAATGCGGATCGTCCACAGGCCGAAATTCAAATGGGCCGTAAATGCACCGACCTACTACACGGGCCTTTAACAGGCCGGAAGTTCGGTCGGGCTTGATTAGTATCATTTTTATATGGGTCGTTAGTAGGCCCGATGTGGCGTTGGGCCACATATGGCCCATGGATTTCGTCCGACGTTAACAGGACGAAAGTCACAACAGGCTAAAAGTGGCCCAAATCTATAGCGGCCTCTAACAGGCCGAATGTCAGACATGGCCGAATATGACCCATATCCTTCACGGTCGTCTATGGGCCGAAAGTTTCAATGGCCTACAAATGGTCCCAAATGAAGCAGGACCTTTAACAGGCCGGAAACACACCGGGCCGTAATTCGGCCCAAATTCTTAGCAGACTGTTAACGGGGCAGAAGTGACCATGGGCCGCGATGATGACAAGTTTAGGACGGGCCGTTGACGGGCCGATTTGACACTAGCCGTACGGGCCTTAACTGAGAATGTTGGGCCTTTAGCTGGGCCGGCCCATTATGGCCTGCAAAATTTTGTGGGCCTTTAGCTGGGTTGGCCCATTATGGCCCGCTAAATCTTGTGGGCCATTTGTTGGGCCGACCCATTATGGCCCGCTAAATTTTGTGGGCCATTTGTTGGGCCGACCCATTATGGCCTGCTAAATTTTGTGGGCCTTTAGTTGGGCCGGCCCATTTAATCTTTATGGGCCACTTTTGGGCCGGTCCATGTGTCAACGTATTATAGGCGCATCTCGCCCATTGGATGAGTGACACCTGTCCCAACGGTGAGCAAACACGTGTTTCCTCCGGCCAATGAGTATTTTACACGTGGAAAATCGCCATTGGTCCGGGCTGTTAACGGGTTATCGGATCCAAAACCGGACACGATAGCTTAACGGCGTTCCGTTACGAAGGATGCCACATGTCGGTCACCCTTGACGAAAGCACTTCCATGACGCGGCATTTCTCGTCATGGAAGTGAACACTTCCGTGATGATAATTTTGGTAATGTCATGGAACACTTCTACGACAGCACAGGTATGACTATCTTGATTCTGTCATAAAATCGTCATGGATGTACATGCATGACAGAAAACGTGACCTACAGTGACAAACATGTATCATCACAGAAGTATCTTTTTTTGTAGTGACATCACAAGATGTGTACCACGGTATGGTCACTAAGGACACACCTGCACTTGAGAGATTACTTGCAGGTGATCAAGAAGGTCCAGCAAGAATCAATGTCATTTCTGCGCCGAAATTTACAGTGGTGGGCTACTCGTCTGACAAATACTCCGAACTTGTTATTGGATCCACACCCATTGAGGTACAACAGCCGCCTTCTACCTCTCCTTCTACAAATTAACATTATTTCTAATTTTGAAGATATTTGTTCGTCTGTCATTCAGAAAATGATTCCAACAAGCTTGATCCCGAAACTGTGCACAGTGAAGGTCTTGGCACTAGAATCTATCGACCCCGACCTGGAGCAAGTCGTCAGTTTCCTGAGATGCTTTCCGTGCCTGGAGAAGCTATATATCGAGGTGATGTTCCTTTCCTGTTAAATTTTAACCATAAGGGAGTTCAATTTGTGACACCTTTTTCCAAGTTTACAATGACAATGTACTGCGATTTCTGAAGGTTCTTTTGGAGGATTTTAGTACATACATGTCCCCCCCCCATATTGGTTGCTTGATCCATATGGTTACAATCAATAAGCATTTCTCCTTTGCATTCATATGTACTAGTTTTCTTAGGGAACTTTTCATCCACTCCAACCTCTTGTGAAGAAGGCTACACTTTTCTAGAATGTAATCAAATGCCCATGTTAATCATGTCAGATCGAAGATGGCATGTTAGTGCATTTTACAAAGGGACAATTCCATTTCTCCCCCTAACTTGAGCCCACACCTGGCATTTACCCCTAAATTTTGAGTATGCTCAAATCTGCCCCTGTGCCGTTAGGTGGTGTTATAAAAATACCCCTGAGCGTCGTTTCTGTTAGGTCAAAGGGGTTTGACCGTGCAATTTGTCCAAAAATTTCCCTTAGTGGTACCAGTCCACATTTAGGTAAACTATAAAAAGAAAAAAAATAAGTCAAAGCTAGACCAGTCAACAAGGACTGGTCATTAGATATTGGAGGCCCACATGTCATTGTCTTTTTAATGCATTTTTGTTTTAGTTAGTAGAGGGCCCATGGGTCCATGGAATACCTAACGAGGACGGTTAGGCTAGACAAGTTTTTAACGATAGCAGCTAAACACCAACGAATCTAAAAAAAGGTAGACACCAGCGCGTGCACTAAGGCACGACGGCGATGTACAGGAAGATGTCGGCGGTCTATGTGCTGCAGAGATGTCCTACGAGGCTGTGGGCAAAAATCCGAAGTGGACCAAGGTGGCCGGGAGGATGGGAAACAGTGAGCTCGAGGTACGGCGACGAGGGCAGTGGGGCAGTGGATCTCGGAGCTCGCGGGGGGATATACTCGGGGTCGTGCGGCTCCAAGGGAACGACGTGAATAGCTTCAGGAAGCAATAAGGAACGCGAGGAAGATGGCGTAGAGGCCGGGGGCTCACCATGGCCGGAGATCGGCCGCGGCGGCGGTGGACCGGAGCTGAGGAAGAAGGAGAGGGGCGCCGGCGATTGGGGCAATACCAGGCCAATTCCTTCGGCGGGGAGACAAAGTAGACAGTGGCAAAGCTCATGGAGGCGATTTTTGAACTCTAGGAGTCCATTAACCACACGCGCACGAGAGACGATGCCGCCGGAGTTGAAGAAGGCAAGAAGTGCGCCGTCGATGCCGAGCCCTGAGGCTTCCCCTCTCCGATTCCTTCCTCCAGAGCGCCTCTCTCATCGTGATGAAGATTTCTCCCTCTACAAATGGTTGTGTGGTTGACCGTAGGGTGGACCCCGACATAACGCCCTGCCATGGCCGCACCTCTGTTGAGCAGAGTGAGGCCCCCGTGGCCTCCGGATGCCGCGCTTATGTATCTCGGATGCGGCAGGGCGTTGCGGACTGCCACGGTACTCTGTGAGCGCTCCCGCGTCGGGAGTCGCCGGCAATGACCGGAGCCCGAGCTCCTCCCTTCTGTTTCACGTGCGACGGGAGGTTGAAGAAGGAGGAATAGGTGAACCGGTACGGTGGGCCTCAATCTTTTTGTTTTTTTCCTACCATTGGCCCCACTTGTAAGAAGGGGTATAATTGTTCAAGAAAAGTCTTGAAGCCGGTCAAACCCCTTTGACCTAACATAAACGACGCTTAGGGGTATTTCTATAACACCACCTAACGGCACAGGGGCAGATTTGAGCATACTCAAAATTTAGGGGTAAATGCCAGGTGTGGGTTCAAGTTAGGGGGAGAAATGGAATTATCCCTTTTACAAATCCTGCAAACCAAATAGCTAGGCCTGTAGTAATGTTCAAAACTGCATGTAGGCACTAACACGTTTTCTTCTTTTGGAGATAAGATTAGGCCCAGTGGTGGATAATGTGATACAATATAACAATCATGTCGGATGCCTAGATCTGCATCTCTCAGAAATTACTTTGAACTCCTACCGAGGGACCTTACCAGAGATTATATTCGCCAGGTTCTTTGTTCTCAGAGCAAGGGTGTTGAAGGAAATGAGGTTTGCCCTACATTTATTTCGCAAAAATGAATAGTTTGTTGATCAGCGTTGGCGCCTGCGGCAGAATGGAGTAGGCTCCAAAAATGTTGAATTTCATTTTGGAACTTTAGATGACAGAGTAATCGAAAGTCATCGTGTCAACCCCATACATGACTTCTAAGTGGCTGACCCCTTTGCAAAAATTGTGAGGTTTCGATACCAGACTTAGAAGCGGTGATATTAGTTTGAACCTCTCTGATATCCATGTTCAGCGGATCAGCGCGAGCGTTTGCAGCTGATGAGCTGAATTTCATTTCTAATATCAGTTTGAACCTTGTAATCTTCGAATTTGAGCCATATAACTATGGAATTTGAACCTTGTAACATTTCGAGCTTTTGTGGTACAATCGTTGAAATGGCATCGTATGAGACTCGTATATTGCTAGCACTATTTTGACCTTAATATGCAATGGTCTTAGATTTTATTAACCATTCTTGAATCAGTTTACCTTGTCGATCTCACAGCACACGATCTGTATAGCTAACTCGACTGCAATCTTCGACATTATTGCACACAGTTGGTTTCTTCCACCGTGTGCACTGTAGAGCGTAGAATTGATTATCACACTTGAGTGTCCATCATCACCCTTCTGTGTAACTTTCACCTCATCATCCAAGGGTAAACTTATGACCGAAGTCATTCCACACACTTTGTTTTTACAAAGCTTTTTCCAATAAACGCCCACGATTTGTCCCTCTTCTAGCTGACGCGTGGCCAAACTAGCCGGGCGGGAAGCTTGCGCGGTAAACAGCGCGGTAGCGCGGGAACATGCTCACTGATGATACATTTGGCGCCTCTTCGAGCCCACGCGTGCGTTGCGGTGTTGTAAAGTGTGCACTGGAATCCTCCGCTATGAACGCCGTGACAAGACATGACGATTACAGGCCGGCCGGCCCCCATTTATTACAGCGGCCATTTAACCTACCCTTGTGTCTCTTCAACCTTTCGATGGCGCCCCACCATTGCAAGAAGCACAGCCACCACGAGAAATTGTTAGAGGGTATCCTGCGCAGCTCCAATGGCGCTCCGAGCGGCTGCCGACGACGAGCAGCAGTTCACCATGCGTGCTGTGGTGGACACCCACAGAAGGTTCATGGACCTCTCGGTGGTGTACACCAACGACCCGGTCTGGGTGGAGCACTCCATCCACATCATGGAGCTTTTGCTTGCCGCGGAGAAGTACAAGGTGGTCGGGTTCGACCTCGAGTACACCCGCGCTCGTGCCAGGTCTCGTCCCAAGGTCGCCATCGCCCAGATGTGCGTGCGCCACCACGTCCTCGTCTACCACTACTGCCTGGCCACAAGGCCTTGCGAGCGTTTCGCCAGGTTTGTCAACAGCCCCCACTACATGTTCGCTATGGTGGACATCACCAACGATGTAAAGGCGCTCGAGAATTCGGGCATCGCCTGCCAGAATCTTGTCGACATCCAGGGCCAATACAAAATCTGGGGTAGCAAGGAGCATGAGAAGGACTCACTGGTTCACCTCGCCGAGGCCATCATCGACCCCTACTACAGAGACATGAAGGATTCGTGCAACAAGGACAAGCGTGCCTGGCACTCGGCCTGGATGGAGAAACTCGACAAAGCTCACATCGTGTACGCGGCCAAGGAGGCGTACACGAGCTACGACATGTATAGGCGGATCGTTGACATGAGGAAGTGCCTCCTTCCCCAAAACGGCCAGGGATCCAGCCGGAAGCAGAGCAACGGAAAGCGTCGTCGCAACAATAAGTAGATGATTAGATCCTTGTTTCTCCTACTTTAGTATGCATGTAATTGCTTTCTTTGGTGTGTGGAAATGTTATGTGTGTAGTCACTTGTGTAATTGTATGCTTAATTTGGTTATGCAATGTTATATTTTTAAGCATATATGTTGATGCTCTGTAGACAGAGCGTAGATGTTGTGCGCACAAAGAAAATCACATCGCACACGGACTAAACAATGGAACCCGTCGGTGATGTTTTCATCAGTTACTCACAATTGTATACCAGCAATCGTTTGCTCACAACACACATGGCTTGTTAGTGGTAATCGTTTGTGTTGTTATCAGTCTTCGCACACGTTTCCGATTACAGACCTGTTTGCCTCGTATCACACACATGTTGTTCATTTGAACCGTTTCTTTTCTCATGTCTCAACGCAAACAGTTCATCTGAGTGAACCGCATGCCGTATATCGCACACACCTTTGATCTGGCTGACCGTTTCTTTTGTGTTGCCTAATCACAAACAGTTCATCCGAGTGAACCGTATGATGTACATCGCACACACCTTCATCTGGCTGCCCGTTTCTTTTGTTCCTCCTCATCGCAAACGGTTAATTGAGCTGAACCGTATGCCCTGCATCGCACACGCAACTAAAATCTGAACCGTGTTTGATGCATCCTCCATCGCAAACGTTTTGCACCTTTTTGATGGGTTTTTTGCACCATCGTTTGCGATTATGGCATCGCACACAGTTTCGTCGAAGGGTATCTGATCGTAGTGTCACGTTAGCAGCATCCTGCAGTAGTGCTTCCTCCTTCCCCCTTCCACCAAGTGGAATCCTACTAGGACCTGGAGTCCTAGTAGGACTCCTCTCCTTGGTGCGCCCTACAGGGGTCGGCCGGCCTTCCCCTCCCCTCCTTTATATACGGGGGCAGGGGCACCCTAGAACACACAAGATCAATTGTCTTAGCCGCGTGCGGTGCCCCCCTCCACAGTTTACCACCTCGGTCATATCGTCGTAGTGCTTAGGCGAAGCCTTGCGCCGGTAACTTCATCATCACTGTCACCACGCCGTCGTGCTGACAAAACTCTCCCTCGTCCTCAACTGGATCAAGAGCTCAAGAGACGTCATTGAGCTGAACGTGTGCTGAACGTGGACGTGCCGTACGTTCGGTGCTTGGATCAGTTGGATCACGAAGATGTTCAACTACATCAACCACGTTATTAAACGCTTCCGCTTTCGGTCTATGAGGGTATGTAGACACACTCTCCCCGCTCGTTGCTATGTTTCTCCTAGATAGATTTTGTGTGGTCGTAGGAAAATTTTGAAATACTACGTTCCCCAACAGTGGCATCCAAGCCAGGTCTATGTGTAGATGTTATATGCACGAGTAGAACACAAAGAGTTGTGGGCGATGAGGCATACTGCTTACTAGCAACGTCTTACTTTGATTCGACGGTATTGTTGGATGAAGCGGCCCGGACCGACATTACATGACCGTGTTCATGAGACTGGTTCTACCGACATGCTTTGCACATAGGTGGCTAGCGGGTGTCTGTTTCTCCAACTTTAGTTGAATCGAGTTTGACTACGCCCGGTCCTTGTTGAAGGTTAAAACAACACACTTGACGAAAATCATTGTGGTTTTGATGCGTAGGTAAGAACTGTTCTTGCTAGAAGCCCGTAGCAGCCACGTAAAACTTGCAACAACAAAGTAGAGGACGTCTAACTTGTTTTTGCAGGGCTTGTTGTGATGTGATATGGTCAAGACATGATGAGATATAAATTGTTGTATGAGATGATCATGTTTTGTAAAATTTATCGGCAACTGGCAGGAGCCTTATGGTTGTCGCTTTATTGTATGAAATGCAATCGCCATGTAATTGCTTTACTTTATCACTAAGTGGTAGTGATAGTTGTAGAAGCAATAGTTGGCGAGATGACAACGATGCTACGATGGAGATCAAGGTGTCAAGCCGTTGACGATGGTGATCATGACAGTGCTTTGGAGATGGAGATCAAAGGCACAAGATGATGATGGCATATCATATCACTTAATTTGATTGCATGTGATGTTTATCCTTTATGCATCTTATTTTGCGTAGTACGGCGGTAGCATTATAAGATGATCCCTCAGTAAATTTCAAGGTATAAGTGTTCTCCCTGAGTATGCACCATTTCTACAGTTCGTCGTGCCGAGACACCACGTGATGATTAGGTGTGATAAGCTCTACGTTCACATACAGCGGGTGCAAGCCAGTTTTGCACACGCGGAATACTCGGGTTAAACTTGACGAGCATAGCATATGCAGATATGGCCTCGAAACACTGAGACCGAAAGGTCGAACGTGAATCATATAGTAGATATGATCAACATAGTGATGTTCACCATTGAAAACTACTCCATCTCACGTGATGATCGGACATGGTTTAGTTGATTTGGATCACGTGATCATTTAGATGACTAGAGGGATGTCTATCTAAGTGGGAGTTCTCAAGTAATATGATTAATTGAACTTTAATTTATCAAGAACTTAGTACCTGATAGTATTTTGCATGTCTATGTTGTTGTAGATCAATGGCCCGTGCTACCGTTCCCTTGAATTTTAATGCGTTCCTAGAGAAAGCTAAGTTGAAATATGATGGTAGAAACTACACGGACTGGGTCCGTAACTTGAGGATTATCCTCATTACTGCACGGAAGAATTACATCCTGGAAGCAGCGCTAGGTGCAAGACCCGCTGCAGGAGCAACTCCAGACGTTATGAACGTCTAGCAGAGCAAAGCTGATGACTACTTGATAGTTCAGTGTGCCATGCTTTACGGCTTAGAATCGGGACTTCAACGATGTTTTGAACGTCATGGAGCATATGAGATGTTCCAGGAGTTGAAGTTAATATTTCAAGCAAATGCCCGAATTGAGAGATATGAAGTCTCCAATAAGTTCTATAGCTGCAAGATGGAGGAGAATAGTTCTGTCAGTGAACATATACTCAGATGTCTGGGTACCACAACCACTCGACTCAAATGGGAGTTAATCTTCCTGATGATAGTGTCATTGACAGAGTTCTTCAATCACTGCCACCAAGCTACAAAAGCTTTGTGATGAATTATATATGCAAGGGATGGATAGGACAATTCCCGAGCTCTTCGCAATGCTAAAGGTTGCGGAGGCAGAAATCAAGAAGGAGCATCAAGTGTTGATGGTTAACAAGACCACTAGTTTCAAGAAAAAGAGCAAAGGGAAGAAGGGGAACTTCAAGAAGAACGGCAAGCAAGTTGCTGCTCAAGTGAAGAAGCCCAAGTCTGGACCTAAGCCTGAGACTGAGTGCTTCTACTGCAAAGGGACTGGTCACTGGAAGCAGAACTGCCCCAAGTATTTGGTGGATAAGAAGGATGGCAAAGTGAAAGGTATATTTGATATACATGTTATTGATGTGCACCTTACTAATGCTCGTAGTAGCGCCTGGGTATTTGATACTGGTTATGTTGCTCATATTTGCAACTCAAAACAGGGGCTATGGATTAAACGAAGATTGGCTAAGGACGAGGTGATGATGCGCGTGGGAAATGGTTCCAAAGTCGATGTGATCGCCGTCGGTACGCTACCTCTACATCTACCGTCGGGATTAGTTTTAGACCTAAATAATTGTTATTTGGTGCCAGCGTTGAGCATGAACATTATATCTAGATCTTCTTTGATGCGAGATGGTTATTCATTTAAATCAGAGAATAATGGTTGTTCTATTTATATGAGTAATATCTTTTATGGTCATGCACCCTTGATGAGTGGTCTATTCTTGTTGAATATCGATTGTAGTGATACACATCTATAATACATAAATACTTCATCCCCACTATCCCATTTCTCTTAACATGCAGTCTATCCACCTCACCATTATGCCACCTCACCCTTTCCAAATTATTATTTATCTTTCCCTATTTTTCAAGACCCTTGGACTCGATCTCCTGCGGTTGGGCCATGTGAAGCATCTTCTCTCGATTGATTGGGCTGTAGTCTTCTTTGGTCGTTCGGAGCCAGCAAGCTCACCGACTTCTTAGCCCATACGCAGTCGCATCCATTCATTTCTTTCCCACGATGGTTCTGTTCCAGTTCCTCAACACCATGTCCACTATTGGTCAACCATAACTGCACAAGAAACTGTGAATTGTAGCAGTCCATGATCGTGACTCCTATAAAGACACGCCTCCACTTTGCTTTTCCACCCTTGCGCACTCCTAACCAAATCCCTATCTCAGATTCATCATGGCCTCTAGCCTTGCCGCTGCTGCAAGTTCTGCTACTTGGTATTGCCATCAAAAGGCTCCTTGGGTCTTGTGTCCAAGGTAGCGGGAAACCACCAGTTAGGCGCCTGGTGCTACCATCTATTCCCGCTTACTTTTTTCTACTAACGATGTTTTTCTCCCTCTTTTTTGGGTGTATCTATAATTCTATGTGTGTGGAGTATATAAGATTTTGCAGGTGACAGTTCACCACATCTACACATCTAATCTGAAACTGGGAATGAAATTTCCTGAACTGCTTCTGTACATGCTGCTACAGAGCCTCTCATACGTGTTATCAGCTTGTCATTGTGCCAAAGTTCCTGCCCTTTATGTTTTTTAATTTTACTTTCCACTGGTACTTGAACAAGAGCAGCTAGCTTCTCATTATGTGTCTTTCGACTCTTTTCTGAAGCACCTACACGGACAGGTAGCAGAGCAAGAACAACGAGCTTCCCACTGCATCTTTTCTGAAGCTCCTACACGGGTTGGCAATAAAAAAACATTATATTTTTCTGCAAATATCTAACTAACAATTTTGCATTTTTGTTTCATGCAGTTGTAGTGAAGAGATTTCGTATCAAGTCTATTGCGATTAATGAATTAGCAAACTTACTACTTCCGTTAAGAAGGTATGTAAAAGACAAGTTTTTATCGTGATTATGTAGATTATACAGTACCATTTTGACGGCTTTGATAGTTGTATGTCATCTTACTTTTTTTTGGACAAGTTTTTATTGTGATTATGTATATTATACAATATCGTTTTGCCAGCTTTGATAGTTGTATGTCCTGCTACCTTTTTTATATGAAGTTGCATATACTAAAGAAGAGACTAACATCATTGTGTGTACGTATGTTGTAAGGTCAAATTAACCTACATCAAACGATGTGTCATACCTACAGTCACATGGCCTTTCCCTCTCACCTACAATGAACATATTTAATGATTGTTGGTAAATTGGAAAAAAAATACCCAGAAACCCCAACAACACATAATTGACCTTAAGTTTGCATTTACATTGTTCATGTTTTATACTTAGAAGTTGAAGTAATCACGAAATCATTCAGTATATTTTACGGTCTAATCTTTTTTACTTAGTCAGAGAGTTTCTGATCTATTTGAGCATCCATCTACCCCAACCGATTATTGATCCAAGATTTCATGACTCCTTCATTTTGGATACAAATATAAAGTCTCCTTGATACATATTGAATTAATGTCACTCATGTATAGCTAACCATCTCCCGCAGCAACACGCGGGGTATCATCTAGTATTCATAATATTGAAGTCAAAAGATGCAAGGTTAATAATGATAGTGCAACTTATTTGTGGCACTGCCGTTTAGGTCATATTGGTGTAAAGCGCATGAAGAAACTGCATGCTGATGGGCTTTTGGAATCACTTGATTATGAATCACTTGATGCTTGCGAACCATGCCTCATGGGGAAGATGACTAAGACTCCGTTCTCTGGAACAATGGAGGTAGCAAATGACTTGTTGGAAATAATACATACTGATGTATGCGGTCCGATGAGTGTTGAGGCTCGCGGCGGGTATCGTTATTTTCTGACCTTCACAGATGATTTGAGCAGATATGGGTACATCTACTTGATGAAACATAAGTCTGAAACATTTGAAAAGTTCAAAGAATTTCAGAGTGAAGTGGAAAATCATCGTAACAAGAAAATGAAGTTTCTACGATGTGATCATGGAGGTGAATATTTGAGTTACCGAGTTTGATCTTCATTTGAAACAATGTGGAATAGTTTTGCAACTCACGCCACCTGGAACACCACAGCGTAATTGTGTGTCTGAACGTCATAATCGTACTTTATTAGATATGGTGCGATCTATGATGTCTCTTACTGATTTACCGCTATCGTTTGGGGGTTATGCTTTAGAGACGGTTGCATTCACGTTAAATAGGGCACCATCTAAATCCATTGAGACGACACCATATGAACTGTGGTTTGGCCAGAAACCCAAGTTGTCGTTTCTTAAAGTTTGGGGTTGCGATGCTTATGTGAAAAAGCTTCAACCTAATAAGCTCGTACCCAAATCGGAGAAATGTGTCTTCATAGGATACCCAAAGGAGACTGTTGGGTACACCTTCTATCACAGATCCGAAGGCAAGATATTCGTTGCTAAGAATGGATCTTTTCTAGAGAAGGAGTTTCTCTCGAAAGAAGTGAGTGCGAGGAAAGTAGAACTTGATCAGGTAATTGTACCTTCTCCCGAATTGGACAGTAGTTCATCACAGAAATTAGTTCCAGTGCTTCCTACACCAATTAGTGAGGAAGTTAATGATGATGATCATGAAACTTCTGATCAAGTTACTACTGAACCTCATAGGTCAACCAGAGTACGATCCGCACCAGAGTGGTACGGTAATCCTGTTCTGGAGGTCATGTTACTTGACCATGACGAACCTACGAACTATGAGGAAGTGATAACCCACAAGTATAGGGGATCAATTGTAGCCTCTTTCGATAAGTAAGAGTGTCGAACCCAACGAGGAGCTAAAGGTAGAACAAATATTCCCTCAAGTTCTATCGACCACCGATACAACTCTACGCACGCTTGACGTTCGCTTTACCTAGAACAAGTATGAAACTAGAAGTACTTTGTAGGTGTTGTGAGATAGGTTTGCAAAAATATAAAGAGCACGTAAATAAAAACTAGGGGCTGTTTAGATAAAGACAAAATAAAGTTAATATAGCGAATGTGGAAAAGTGGTGGTAGGAGTTGCGAAATTGTCCCTAAGCAATTGACTACTTTACTAGACCGATAGCAAGTTTTATGTGGGAGAGGCCACTGCTAGCATGTCATCCCTGACTTGGAATTCTATGCACTTATGATTGGAACTATTAGCAAGCATCCGCAACTACTAACATTCATTAAGGTAAAAGCCAACCATAGCATTAAGATATATTGGTCCCCCTTCAATCCCGTATGCATCAATTTCTATGCTAGGTTGAAGCTTCTGTCACTCTTGCCCTCCAATACATAGTCCTATCAACATACAACTAACCATGGTGTGATCAACGCGCGCGCTCATATGATGGGCACCAAAGGACAGCAACATAAGCATAAGCAAATTAAACCAATCATAGCAATTCACCAATTACCGATAGGACAACGAAAATCTACTCAGACATCATAGGATGGCAACACATCATTGGATAATAATATGAAGCATAAATCACCATGTTCAAGTAGAGGGTACAACGGGTTGCGGGAGAGTGGACCGCTGTAGATAGATGGGGGAAGGTGGTGAAGATGTTGGTGAAGATGACAGAGGTGTTGGTGTAGATTGCGGTGACGATGATGGCCCCGGCGGCGTTCCGGCGCCACCGGAAGAGAGGGGGAGAGAGCCCCCCTTCTTCTTCTTCTTCTTCTTCCTTGACCTTCTCCCATATGGGAGAAGGGTTTCCCCTCTGGTCCTTGGCTTCCATGGCATGGGAGGGGCGAGAGCCCCTCCGATATTGGGTCTGTCTCTCTGTCTCTCTCTGTTTCTGCGTTCCAAATTCTGGCCTTTCACCGTTTCTTATATTCCCGGAGATCCGTAACTCCGATTGGGCTGAAATTTGGACACGATTTTTATCCGGATATTGGCTTTCTTGCGGCGAAAGAAGGACACCAACCGCCTTACAGGGTGGCCACGAGGGCCCAGGGCGCGCCTGACCCCCTGGGGCGCGCCCCTCACCCTCGTAGGCCCCTCGGGCATCGTCTCGCGTTGATTCCACTTCCCAAAATTCACATATATTCCAAAAAAATCTCCGTCAGTTTTTATCCCGTTTGGACTCCGTTTGATATGGATTTTCTGCGAAACAAAAAACATGCAACAAATAGGAACTTACACTGGGCACTGGATCAATATGTTAGTCCCAAAAATAGTATAAAAAGTTGCCAAAAGTATGTAAAAGCTGTAGAATGTTGGCATGGAACAATAAAAAATTATAGATATGACGGAGACGTATCAACATCCCCAAGCTTAATTCCTGCTCGTCCTCGAGTAGGTAAATGATAAAAAAAGATAATTTTTGATGTGGAATGCTACGTAGCATAAACTTGATCATATATCTAATCATGGCATGAATATTAAGACATAAGTGATTCAAAGCAATAGTCTATCCTCTGATATTAAGACATCAATACTCAGGCATCCCAACAAACAATCATGTCTTTCAAAATATCAACGGTAAAGAAAGCTATCCCTACAAAATCATATAATCTTATCTTGCTCTGTCTTCTTAACACAAAGTATTTATCATGCACAACCCTGATGACAAGCCGAGCAACTGGTTCATACTTTTTAACGCACTTCAGCTTTTTCAACCCTCATGCAATACATGAGCGCAAGCCATGGACATAGCACTATGGGTGGAATAGAATATGATGATGGAGGTTGTGTGGAGAAGACAAAAAGGAGAAAGCCTCACATCGACGCGGCTAATCAACGGGCTATGGAGATGCCCATCAATTGATGTCAATGCGAGGAGTAGGGATTGCCATGCAACGGATGCACTAGATCTATAAGTGTATGAAAGCTCGAACTGGAAACTAAGTGGGTGTGCATCCAACTTGCTTGCTCATGAAGACCTAGGGCACTTGAGGAAGCCCGTCGTTGGAATATACAAGCCAAGTTCTATAATGAAAATTCCCACTAGTATATGAAAGTGATAACTCAAGAGACTCTCTATATGAAGAACATGGTGCTACTTTGAAGCACAAGTGTGGTAAAAGGATAGTAGCATTGCCCCTTCTCTCTTTTTCTCTCATTTTTTTGTTTTTTTGGTGGGCTTCTTTGGCCTCTTTTATTTTTTGTGGGCTTCTTTGACCTCTTTTATTTTTTTAAGTCCGGAGTCTCATCCCGACTTGTGGGGGAATCATAGTCTCCATCATCCTTTCCTCACTGGGGCAATGCTCTAATAATGATGATGATCACACTTTTATTTACTTACAACTCAATATTACAACTCGATGTCTAGAACAAAGTATGACTCTATATGAATGCCTCTGGCGGTGTACCAGGATGTGCAATGATCTAGCATAGCAAAGATATTTAAAAAACGGACAAGCCATGAAAACATCATGCTAGCTATCTTACGATCATGCAAAGCAATATGACAATGATGCTCAAGTCATGTATATGAAGATGATGGAAGTTGCATGGCAATATATCTCGGAATGGCTATGGAAATGCCATGATAGGTAGGTATGGTGGCTGTTTTGAGGAAGATAGAAGGAGGCTTATGTGTGATATAGCATATCATATCACGGGGGTTTGGATGCACCGGCGAAGTTTGCACCAACTCTCGAGGTTGGAAAGGGCAATGCACGGTACCGTAGAGGCTAGCAATGATGGAAGGGTGAGAGTGCGTATAATCCATGGACTCAACATTAGTCATAAAAAACTCACATACTTATTGCAAAAATCTATTAGTGATCAAAGCAAAGTACTACTACGCATGCCCCTAGGGGGATAGATTGGTAGGAAAAGACAATCGCTCGTCCCCGACCGCCACTCATAAGGAGGACAATCAATAATAAATCATGCTCCAACTTCGTAGCATAACGAGAGACTATACGTGCATGCTTCGGGAATCACAAACCTTAACACCAATATTCTTACTAAACACAACCATTTACTAGTACCTCCCACATATTATCATCTCTATATCGCAAAACTATTGCAAGGAATCAAACATATCATATTCAGTGATCTACAAGTTTTATGTAGGATTTTATGACTAACCATGTGAATGACCAATTCCTGTCATCTCTCTAAATAGATATAAGTGAAGCAAGAGAGTTTAATTCTTTCTACAAAAGATATGCCCATGCTCTAAAAAATATAAGTGAAGCAAAAGAGCATTCTACAAATGGCGGTTTTCTATGTGAAGAGAAACAGGCAATCCAAACTTCAAATGATATAAGTGAAGCACATGAAGCATTCTATAAAGCCATACTCAAAAGATATAAGTGAAGTGCAATGAGCATTCTATAAATCAACCAAGGACTATCTCATACCAGCATGGTGCATAAAAGAAAAGTGAAAACTAAATGCAAAAGACGCTCCAAGATTTGCACATATCGCATGAACGAAACGAATCCGAAAACATACCGATACTTGTTGAAGAAAGATGGGATGACTTCCGGGGCATCCCCAAGCTTAGACGCTTAAGTATCCTTAAATATTTACTTGGGGTGCCTTGGGCATCCCCAAGCTTGAGCTCTTGCCTCTCCTTCTTCTCCTCACATCGAGACATCCTCGATCTTCGAACACTTCATCCACACAAAACTCAACAGAAAGCTCGGTAAGATCCGTTAGTATAATAAAGCAAATCCCTACTCTAAGTACTATTGCAAACCAATTCATATTTTGTTTTTGCATTGTAGCTACTGTAATACAAATTTTCCATGGCTTAATCCACTGATAGAAATCGATAGTTTCATCAAAACAAGCAAAGTATG
Source organism: Aegilops tauschii subsp. strangulata (assembly GCF_002575655.3). NCBI lineage: Eukaryota > Viridiplantae > Streptophyta > Magnoliopsida > Poales > Poaceae > Aegilops > Aegilops tauschii. Next base: position 381,931,331 of record NC_053037.3, on the reverse strand, counting down.
CATCAAAAACGGAATCTGTCTTAAACAGGACAGTCTGTAGTAACCTAAACATTCACCATACTTCTGGTACTCCAAAAATTCTGAAAAAATAGGAAAAATAAACAATTTGTATAGAAAGACAGTGCAAAAAGTTTCAGAACCGTTTGACGTTGCAGTAAAAAAATGTAAAATTGCGCACTACAGCCAAAGTTTCTGTTTTGCACCGCACAAACCAACAAGCAATGTAAACATCCTAAAGGAAAATCTTGGCACATTATTTTTGTTTTTTAAATTTATAAAAGCACACAACAGAAATAAATGACTCTCTAAAACTTCCGGGTTGTCTCCCTAGCAGCGCTTTCTTTAAAGCCATTAAGCTAGGCATATAGTGCTCAAGTAATGGATCCACCCGGATCCCAAGGTATATGAAAGCCAATTTGAATTAGCAATGATTTGGCATTTAGTAGTGAGCACAAAGCAACATATATCAAGCAATGATGAAGTCTAACTCTCTTCCTATGCATCGGCATGTCATACAAGAACAATTCATGCACATCAAGTAAAGGCCAATACATAGCATAAGCAGTTTCTTGCAATTTTATCGTGTTGGAAACATAGAGAGGTGGAAATATAGTTCCTCTCTCATTATAATTGCAAGTAGGAGCAGAAAGCACATGCCTATTATATCTATCAAAATCATCATGTGCAACAGTAAAAGGCAACCCATCAATATAATCCTTAATAAGTGCAAACTTCTCTGATATAGTGTAGTTTGGAGAATTCAAAAAGATAATAGGACTATCATGTGTGGGTGCAATAGCAACAATTTCATGTTTAACATAAGGAACAATTGCAAGTTCATCTCCATAAGCATCATTCATATTGGCATCTTGGCCACAAGCATAGCAAGCATCATCAAAAAGGGATATTCCAAACGAATCAACGGGATAGCAATTATCATGGCATTCATCCTTCGGTAAGAACGAAGGGACTTAAATAATGTATGAGTTAGAGAGTTACTCTCATTAGAAGGTGGGCACGGGTAGCTAATCCGATCTTCCTCCTTTTGTTCTTCACTCTCCTCATCATCTTTTTCATCCAATGAGCTCACAGTTTCATCAATTCCTTCTTCCATAGACTCCTGCAAAATTTTAGTCTCTTCTTGGACAGCGGAGGAGTCCTCAATATATGGTTTAACATAGGCATTAGAAGCATAATTATCATAACAATATTTAAGTATGGCAAAATTTTCAGATTTGTAAAGAGTAGCATCATACGTTTCAATCAAAGAAGCAATTTCATAAGCACCCTTAAAAGCAACAAATTCTTGAATTTGTTGAACATCATAGTAATTATAAACACCCTTAGCATACGAAGATATGATTCCATTATCACTAAACTCACATTGGTAGGGAAGGTGTTTCTTAGGGTTTTCAGAACAACAAGTAACATCATATATTTCACATAAATTCCAAGCATAGCACTGCAAACGATGAATTTGATCCAGTAAAAGTTTCCCTTTTTCAGATATGCGGTGTCGCACATAACAAGCATGCTCATCTAAATATTTTCCCTCAACTAAGCTAGTTGGGGTTTCTGCCCGAGCACATAGGGATCAAAGATGATCCAAGTAAAAAGCTTCAGTAGTGTGATAGATTTTGAGTGGTTTTTCAACCATTGGTTCAGTAGGTACCACTAATTTTTTTGGTATTTTGCGTTTCCTACCCATAACTAAATATAGAAAACAAGAGCACAAAATAAAAACTACTTAGTGATAAAGCAAACAAGCACACACGAGAATATTCATCCCATGCTATAACTCCCCGGCAACGGCGCCAGAAAAAGGTCTTGATAACGCACAAGTATAGGGGATCAATTGTAGCCTCTTTCGATAAGTAAGAGTGTCGAACCCAACGAGGAGCTAAAGGTAGAACAAATATTCCCTCAAGTTCTATCGACCACCGATACAACTCTGCGCATGCTTGACGTTCGCTTTACCTAGAACAAGTATGAAACTAGAAGTACTTTGTAGGTGTTGTGGGATAGGTTTGCAAGAATATAAAGAGCACATAAATAAAAACTAGGGGCTGTTTAGATAAAGACACAATAAAGTTAATATAGCGAGTGTGGAAAAGTGGTGGTAGGAGTTGCGGAATTGTCCCTAAGCAATTGGCTACGTTATTAGACCGATAGCAAGTTTTATGTGGGAGAGGCCACTGCTAGCATGTCATCCCTGACTTGGAATTCTATGCACTTATGATTGGAACTATTAGCAAAAATCCGCAACTACTAATGTTCATTAAGGTAAAACCCAACCATAGCATTAAGATATATTGGTCCCCCTTCAGTCCCGTATGCATCAATTTCTATGCTAGGTTGAAGCTTTTGTCACTCTTGCCCTCCAATACATAGTCCTATCAACATACAACTAACCCTATGGTGTGATCCACGTGTGCGCTCATATGATGGGCACCAAAGGACAGCAACATAACCACAAGAAAATTAAACCAATCATAGCAATTCACCAATTACCGATAGGACAACAAAAATCTACTCAGACATCATAGGATGGCAACACATCATTGGATAATAATATGAAGCATAAAACACCATGTTCAAGTAGAGGGTACAGCGGGTTTCGGGAGAGTGGACCGCTGTAGATAGATGGGGAAAGGTGATGAAGATGTTGGTGAAGATGACGGAGGTGTTGGTGTAGATTGCGGTGACGATGATGGCCCCGGCAGAGTTCCGGCGCCACCGGAAGAGAGGTGGAGAGAGCCCCCCCTTCTTCTTCTTATTCCTTGACCTTCTCCCTAGATGGGAGAAGGGTTTCCCCTCTGGTCCTTGACTTCCATGCCATGGGAGTGGCGAGAGCCCCTCCGAGATTGGATCTGTCTCTCTGTCTCTCTCTGTTTCTGCGTTCCAGATTCTGGCCTTTCACCGTTTCTTATATTCCCGGAGATCCGTAACTCCGATTGGGCTAAAATTTGGACACGATTTTTATCTGGATATTGGCTTTCTTGCGGAGAAAGAAGGGTACCAACCGCCTTACGGGGTGGCCACGAGGGCCCAGGGCGTGCCTGACCCCCTAGGGCGCGCCCCTCACCCTCGTGGGCCCCTCGGGCATCGTCTCGCGTTGATTCCACTTCCCAAAATTCACAGATATTACACAAAAAAATCTCCGTCAGTTTTTATCCCGTTTGGACTCCGTTTGATATGGATTTTCTACGAAACAAAAAACATGCAACAAATACGAACTTGCACTGGGCACTGGATCAATATGTTAGTCCCAAAAATAGTATAAAAAGTTGCCAAAAGTATGTAAAAGTTGTAGAATATTGGCATGGAACAATCAAAAATTATAGATACGACGGAGACATATCAGGAAGCGATGACGAGCCCAGATTCTGCAAAATGGCTTGAGGCCATGAAATCTGAGATGGGATCCATGTATGAGAAAAAAATATGGACTTTGGTTGACTTGCCCGATGATCGGCAAGCCATAGAGAATAAATGGATCTTCAAGAACAAGACTGACGCTGGCGGTAATATTACTGTCTACAAAGCTCGACTTGCTGCAAAAGTTTTTTGACAAGTTCAAGGAGTTGACTACGATGAGACCTTCTCACCTGTAGTGATGCTTAAGTCTGTCCGAATCATGTTAACAATTGCCGCATTTTATGATTATGAGATTTGGCAAATGGATGTCAAAACTGCATTCCTTAATGGATATCTTAAAGAAGAGTTGTATATGATGCAACCAGAAGGTTTTGTCGATCCTAAAGGTGCTAACAAAGTGTGCAAGCTCCAGTGATCCATTTATGGACTGGTGCAAGCCTCTTGGAGTTGGAATAAACATTTTGATAGTGTGATCAAAGCATATGGTTTTATACAGAGTTTTGGAGAAGCCTGTATTTACAAGAAAGTGAGTGGGAGCTCTGTAGTATTTCTAATATTATATGTGGATGACATATTATTGATCGGAAATGATACTAAATTTCCGAATAGCATAAAAGGATACTTGAATAAGAATTTTTCAATGAAAGACATCGGTGAAGCTGCTTATATATTAGGCATCAAGATCTACAGAGATAGATCAAGACACTTAATTGACTTTTACAAAGCACATACCTTGATAAAGTTTTGAAGAAGTTCAAAATGGATCAGTCAAAGAAAGGGTTCTTGCCTGTGTTACAAGGTGTGAAGTTGAGTCAGACTCAATGCCCGACCACTTCAGAAGATAGAGAGAAAATGAAAGTCATTCCCTATGCCTCAGCCATAGGTTCTATCATGTATTCAATGCTGTGTACCAGACCTGATGTGTGCCTGGCTATTAGTTTAGCGGGGAGGTACCAAAGTAATCCAGGAGTGGATCACTGGACAGCGGTCAAGAACATCCTGAAATACCTGAAAAGGACTAAGGATATGTTTCTTGTTGATGGAGGTGACAAAGAGCTCATCGTAAATGGTTTCGTCGATGCAAGCTTTGACACTGATCGGATGACTCTAAGTCACAAACCGGATACGTATTTATATTGAGTGGTGGAGCTGTCAGTTGGTGCAGTTCCAAGCAGAGCGTCATGGCGGGATCTACGTGTGAAGCGGAGTACATAGCTACTTCGGAAGCAGCAAATGAAGGAGTTCATATCCGATCTAGGTGTAATACCTAGTGCATTGGGTCCAATGAAAATCTTTTGTGACAATACTGGAGCAATTACCTTGGCGAAGGAATCCAGATTTCACAAGAGAACCAAACACATCAAGAGACGCTTCAATTCCATCCGCGATCAAGTCAAGGAGGGAGACATAGAGATTTGCAAAATACATACGGATCTGAATGTTGCAGACCCATTTACTAAGCCTCTCTCACGAGGATCAGCACCAAGACTCCATGGGTGTTAGAATCATTACTATGTAATCTAGATTATTGACTCTAGTGAAAGTGGGAGACTGAAGGAAATATGCCCTAGAGGCAATAATAAAGTTGTTATTTATATTTCCTTATATCATGATAAATGTTTATTATTCATGCTAGAATTGTATTAACCGGAAATTTAGTACATGTGTGAATACATAGACAAACAAAGTGTCCCTAGTATGCCTCTACTAGACTAGCTTGTTAATCAAAGATGGTTAAGTTTCCTGACCATAGACATGTGTTGTCATTTGATGAACGGGATCACATCATTAGAGAATGATGTGATGGACAAGACCCATCCGTTAGCTTAGCATAAATGATCATTTAGTTTTATTACTATTGCTTTCAACATGACTTATACATGTTCCTCTGACTATGAGATTATGCAACTCCCGAATACCGGAGGAACACCTTGTGTGCTATCAAACGCCACAACGTAACTTGGTGATTATAAAGATGCTCTATAGGTGTCTCCGGTGGTGTTTTTTGAGTTGGCATAGATCGATATTAGGATTTGTCACTCCGTGTATCGGAGAGGTATCTCTCGGACCTCTCGGTAATGCTCATCACTATAAGCCTTGCAAGCAATGTGACTAATGAGTTAGTTACGGGATGATGCATTACGGAACGACTAAAGAGACTTGATGGTAACGAGATTGTACTAGGTATGATGATACCGACGATCGAATCTCGGGCAAGTAACATACCGATGACAAAAGGAACAACGTATGTTGTTGTGCGGTTTGACCGATAAAGATCTTCGTAGAATATGTAGGAGCCAATATGAGCATCCAAGTTCCGCTATTGGTTATTGACCGGAGATGTGTCTCGGTCATGTCTACATAGTTCTCGAACCCGTAGGGTCCGCACGCTTAACGTTCGATGACGATTTATATTATGAGTTTTGTGATTTGATGACCGAAGTTTGTTCGGAGTCCCGGATGAGATCACGGGCATGACGAGGAGTTTCGAAATGGTCGAGACATAAAGATTGATATATTGGGCGATGTTATTCAGACACCGGATGAGTTCCGAGAGGTACCGGGTAACTATCGGAGTGTCGGAGGGTTATCGGAACCCCTCGGGGGAACTAATGGCCCTTCATGGGCCTTATTGGGGAGAGAGAAGGGCCACAAGGGGCTGGCCGCGCGCCCCCCTTTGGGTCCGAATTGGACTAGGGGAAGGGGGCGGCGCCCCCCTTTCCTTCCCTTCTCCCTCTCCCTTCCTCCTTCCCCCTTCCACCAAGTGGAATCCTACTAGGACTCCTCTCCTTGGCGCGCCCTACAGGGGCCGGCCGGCCTCCCCCTCGCCTCCTTTATATACAGGGGCAGGGGGCACCCTAGAACACACAAGATCAATTGTCTTAGCCGTGTGCGGTGCCCCCTCCACAGTTTACCACATCGGTCATATCGTCGTAGTGCTTAGACGAAGCCCTGTACCGGTAACTTCATCATTACCGTCGCCATGCCGTCATGCTGACGAAACTCTCCCTCGTCCTCAACTAGATCAGGAGCTCGAGAGACGTCATCGAGCTGAACGTGTGCTGAACGCGGAGGTGCCGTACGTTTGGTGCTTGGATCTGTTGGATCGCGAAGACGTTCGACTACATCAACCGCATTATTAAATGCTTCCTCTTTCGGTCTACGAGGGTATGTAGACACACTCTCCCCGCTCGTTGCTATGCTTCTCCTAGATAGATCTTGCGTGATCATAGGAAAATTCTGAAATACTACGTTCCCCAACATAGATGATATGCACGAGTAGAACACAAAGGAGTTGTGGGCGGTGATGTTCATACTACTTACCACCAATGTCTTATTTTGATTCGGCGGCATTGTGGGACGAAGCGGCCCGGACCAACCTTACATGTCCACGTACATGAGACCGGTTCCACCGACTGACATGCAACTTGTTTTGCATAAAGGTGGCTGGCGGGTGTGTGTTTCTCCTAATTTAGTTGAATCATATTTGACTACGTCCGGTCCTTGAAGAAGGTTAAAACAACAAACTTGATAAATCACCGTTGTGGTTTTTGCGTAGGTAAGAACGGTTCTTGCTACAAGCCGTAGCAGCCATGTAAAACATGCAACAACAAAGTAGAGGACGTCTAACTTGTTTTTGCAGGGCATGTTGTGATGTCATATGGTCAAGACATGATGTGATATGCGCTGTTGTATGAGATGATCATGTTTTGTAATATCGACAACCGGTAGGAGCCTTAGGCTTGTCCCTTAATTATTGTATGAAATGCAAGTGCCATGTAATTGCTTTACTTTATCATTATGCGTTAGCAATAGTTGTAGAAGCAATAGTTGGTGAGACGACCCCGACGCAACAATGGAGATCAAAGTGTCGAGCCGGTGACGATGGAGATCATGTCGATGCTTTGGAGATGGAGATAAAAAGCACAAGATGATGATGGCCATATCATGCCACATATTTTGATTGCATGTGATGTTTATCCTTTATGCATCTTATTTTGCTTAGAACGACGGTAGCATTATAAGATGATCCCTTCACTAAATTTCAAGATAGAAGTGTTCTCCCTGAGTATGCACCGTTGCTAAAGTTAGTCGTTTCGAAGCACCTCGTGATGATTGGGTGTGATAGACTCTACGTTCACATACAACGGGTGTAAGACAATTTTTGCACAAGCAGAATACTTGGGTTAAACTTGACGAGCCTAGCATGTACATACATGGTCTTGGAACACTGGAGACCAAAGGTCGAACGTGAGTCATATAGTAGATATGATCAACATAGAGATGTTCACCATTGAAGACTACCCCATCTCACATGATGATCGGACATGGGTTAGTTGATTTGGATCATGTATCACTTAGATAACTTGAGGGATGTTAATTTAAGTGGGAGTTCACAACACCCACAACTCTTTGTGTTCTACTCGTGCATATACATCTATGCATAGACCTAGCTCATGATGCCACTGTTGGGAACGTTGCATGAAATCAAAAAAATTCCTACGAACACCCCAGATCTATCTAGGAGAAGCATGAAAACGAGAGGGGAGAGTGTGTCTACGTACCCTTGTAGACCGTTAAGCGGAAGCGTATATCACGCGGTTGATGTAGTCGTACTCATCACGATCCAATCGTGATCCAAACCGATGAAGTACCGAACGGACGACACCTCCACGTTCAGCACATGTACGACTCAATGATGTCTCCTCCTCCTTGATCTAGCAACTGAGGGAGGATAAGTAGATGGGATCGATGGTAGCACGATGACATGACGGTGATGGTGGTGGGGTGATTCCGGCAGGGCTACGCCGAGCGCTACCGAAACAACAAAGACGAAGGAGTTATGAAGTAACGGGAGAGAGAGGGAGGCCAAGGGCTTGTGTGTCGTCTTGGGGCGCCCCCTCTCCTCTGTATATAGGTGGAGGGGCGTGGTGACCATCCTCCAAGCCCTGGGGGTACACCAAGCAGGAGGAGTTAGACTCCTAGTCCAATTCCCTCCTTTTTTCCATACATAGGTGGACTTTCCACCTCTCCCAAGCCACATGGGCCTTGAGGGACTTATGCGCCTGGCCCAATAAGGCCAGGGCACCTCCCCTCAGCCCATGTTGATCCTTGGTACATGGTGGAACCCTTGGTGGACTTCCGGACTCCTCCGTAAGTTCCCGGAACCTTCTGGAAGTTTCCCGGTACAATACCGAAAAAACTGAAACTTTTTCCGGAACCCTGAAAACAACTTTCCATATATAAATATTTACCTCCGGACCATTCTCGAGCTCCTGGTGACGTCCCGGATCCCATCCCGGACTCTGAACATCATTCAGTCACCAACATGCATATCCCAATATTACTCTATCGTCACCGAATGTTAAGTGTGCGGACCCTACGGGTTCGAGAATCATGTAGACATGACCGAGACACCTCTCCGGTCAATAACCAATAGCGGAACCTGGATGCCCATATTGGTTCCTACATATTCCACGAAGATCTTTTATCGGTTGAACCACGATGTCAAGGATTCGGTTAATCCCCTATGCAATTCCCTTTGTCCGGCGATATGTTACTTGCCCGAGATTCTATCGTCGGTATCTCCATACCTAGTTCAATCTCGCTACCGACAAGTCCCTTTACTCGTTCCATAATACAAGATCTCATGACTAACTCATTATCCACATTGCTTGCAAGCTCTTTACGATGTTGTACTAGCGAGAGGGCCCGGAGATATCTCTCCGTCACATAGAGTGACAAATCCCAGTCTCGATCCATGCCAACCCAACAGACACCTTCGAAGATACCTTTAGAGCATATTTATGATCATCCAGTTATGAAGTGACGTTAGATAGCACACAAGGTATTCCTCCGGTACGCGGGAGTTGCATGATCTCATGGTCTTAGGAATAGATACTTGACATGAAGAAAGCTATAGCAATAAACTCAAGTGATATGATCGAATGCTAAGCTTATGATTGGGTCTTGTCCATCACATCATTCTCCTAATGATGTGATCCCATTATCAAATGACAACTCGTGCCTATGGTTAGGAAACCTTAATCATCTTTGATCAATGAGCTAGTCTAATAGAGGCTCACTAGGGACATAGTATTTGTTTATGTATTCACACATGTATTTAAGTTTTCGGTCAATATAGTTCTAGCATGAATAATAAACCTTTATCATGAACAACGAAATATGATAATAACCAATTTATTATTGCCTCTAGGGCATATTTCCAACGAAAAAACTGTCGAGTCTTCCCCGGCTCCGTGTCGTTCCCTTCCTAGGCCTCGCCGTCGTCCACCGCCTTGGTGCTCTTGGCGCGGCATGGTCAACATGGTCAACGAACAGCATCCATCGGAAGAGGACTGTATGTGGAGAGGCTGACAGATGGGTCCACGACCGCACGCAAGGAAGTGCCTCCTTATTACGCGCAAAATAATGATTCCTCCACCTGACAGCGGGGACCCACCAGAAGGGCCTCTGTATTTTGCAAAAAAAAATCCCCCTGACAACTGGGACTCACTAGCTACATCTTCGCACGGAAGGAAGTGCCTCCTTACCCCCCCCCCCCGGCAGCTGGGACCCACCAGGTTGAAGCGTACGTAGCGTTATCTGTCTGGTCTCGAACATGTGCGTACATAGCGGTTGATCAGTCTCTCTACAGCGATGCACCATGGCCGAGTAAGGAGCGGCACGTGTCATAGTAGAGCTGCTGATGTAGCATGTCACGTAGTCCCGTTTATATCGTGCGCATGTACGTACAACCACGCTGCAAGAAAGTAAATATGACTATGTACATACATGCGTGCGCGGTCTCAAACGCATACAACGATGGCATCATGTTCATCGGCAGCCAACTGCTTGGGTCGGAACAGAGGAAATAGTGTTGTGTTCACCGAGAGGCAACCGACTGGGTCGGAATGTGTCTTGTTCAGCGGGAGCCAATCGGCTTGGATGGAACAGCCGAAACAGGGTCTGACGTACCATGGAATGGAGGAAACGACCTTCTGTTTGACCGGCTACGGTTGAAACGGGATCCTGTTCATGGGGAGGGGTGTGGCGTATCGTAAAACGGAGGAAACAGACTTCTGTTCGACCGTCTATGATCGAAATGGGATCCTATTCATCGGGAGGGATCTGGCGTACCGCAAAACGGTGGAAAAGGATTTCTCTCCAACCGCCTATGGTCGAAACGGAGTCCTGTTCATCGGGAGGGGTGTGGCATACCGCAAAACGGGACTCCACGGGTTGTTGTTCATCCACCGTCGACTTCCTCCAGCCTCCACCTGCTACTTTTCATCCACCGCCAACTTCCTCCAGCCTTTACCAGCCACTGTTCATCCACCGGCTACTGTTCATCCAGCCTCCACTGAGTCCTCTTCATCCACCACCAACCGACTGGGGTGTGTGGCGGCCTCCCCGGTGTCCTGTTCATCCAGCGACAACCACCTACTACCACGGGGGCCTGTTCATCCAGCGGCAACCGCCTACACACGTCTGGGGTACTGTTCATCCAACCCCCACCGGGAACTGTTCATCCAACCAACCGGCTGGACTCAACACATCTCGACTCGTTCTACGTATCGCGCGCGCGGTAGCAACAGGCACTGTTCATCCATAGGCAACCCAACCGGCTAGCTACGTCTCACACGGGGGTTCGATCAGCTTCAGTAAGCAGCAGCAACGATCGATCGGGTTTAGTTAGCAGCGAAGGAGTCGGACGGATTTAGTTAGAAGCGAAGGGATTGATTGATCGGCTTCAGTACGTGGCAGTGCGATCGCTCGGGGTTAGTAAACGAACTCCTCACTCGGGTTCAGTTATAGCAAACACGGCTCGCACCACGCACGCGTACGAGAGAGAAACGTGCAAACCACATTGCATCGCTCGACACAGACCACCGACCCTAGCCGGGAACTCCGCGAAAATTTTCCTCGCCCTTACTTCTACCACGATTTTTTATGTCATGGACGGCCTAAAGAATGTCATGCAGGTGCGTCCCCGGCCCGCCCAGGACGAAAAGACCATTTTCTGTCATGATTTTTTGTCATAGAAGTAGGAGCAAACCACATCTATGATGATACATGTTTTTGTCACAATTATCGTCATAGAAGTGTCATAACCATGATAGAAATATTTTTTTGTTCGGGCCATGATGTCACGGATGTGCCTTTTTTATTGTAGTGATAGGCGTGGTTTGCTCTGTCTTGACCAGCCACGAGGTCTCTTGTTCGAACACTAGGTGATTCATCTATTTTTCAAGCATTTTTTTGAGTTATAAATACACCACGGCCAGCGCGCGCCATTCTTCGTATTGGCCCGTGCATCTAAAGGTAGAGAGAGAGAGTGAGAGAGAGAGAGAGCAGAGATGGGACTTGCGAGTAAGTGAGTGAACATAGAGGTACGTGCTGATGAGTCGGTCCCTCTAAGGCTGGTTATAATGCTAGTATTATAGCTACTATCATGCATGCCAACTAGGAAATTTTGATGAGGTGTCATAGAATTAAATGAAGAAAAAGAGAGTTGAGTATCATATCGTGATACCGTATCATAATAAATACAATGCTACTATGTGTCATGCATGGCAATAAATAAAATACTACATGATACAAATATATGATACTATGCATTAGGAAGGTAGTATCATATGCGTGATACTAGTATATGATACTCTCCATTACAACCAGCCTAATCTATTGAAACTAATATGAAAACAAGTTATGCATGAAAGGCAACAATCGTTGCTAGTTCTTTGGCTCTCGACTTGCACCTGTCTAGGCCAGGTTGCCGGTTGAAACCTCGTCCTTGTCTTTTTTATATATTTTTTGAGTCCAAATTTGTTTCATGACAGGTGGAACCTCCGGTGTGTAGTTCCAAGCTTTCTGTGCACGAGGGATTTTTTGTATAAGCACTTTGCATGGTTGGACAAGTTATGACCTAGGGGTGTGCCCTAGGGCTTGGTTGCGCCACCTGGCCGTGTGGGCCCCCATGTCTCTTCTCATTCTGCCTTGATGCTTCCTGAAACCTCCGTTGGCCAAAAAAATAATATTAAATCAGCAAGGTGTTTTGATCTCCGTAGATATGGATTTTCTATAAAACCAAAAACATGTAGAAAATAAGAACTGACACTGAACACTAGATTAATAGGTTAGTCTAGAAAAATAATATAAAATATTATATATAGTATACAAAGGTGATAATATAATAACATAAACAATCAACAATTATGGAAAACGTTTGGGAAGGGCAAGCCGACGGAAGCTTGGGCCGATCGCCTCACGCACGCTCCGAGTGTGTTTTCTTTTTTGAGCGACACGTAATCTGGTGGCCCCTCTGCCTTATCTCTTCCCCCCTTGTAAAGTAGGGAAAGGATGAGGACTGCAGTGCTGTGAAGAAAGGAAGTGAAATATGGATTCCTTCGCCAAGGCAGTTGCACCAGTATTGTCACAAAAGATTTTCATTGGACCCGATGCACTAGGTATCACACCTAGATCGGAAATGAACTCCTTCATCCAGACTCCTTCATTTGGTGCTTCCGAAGCAGCTATGTACCCCGCTTCACACGTAGATCCCGCCACGACGCTTTGTTTAGAACTGCATCAACTGACAGCTCCACCGTTCAATGTAAACACGTATCCGGTTTGCGATTTAGAATCGTCCGGATCAGTGTCAAAGCTTGCATCGACGTAACCATTTACGACTAGCTCTTTGTCACCTCCATAAACGAGAAACATATCCTTAGTCCTTTTCAGGTATTTCAGGATGTTCTTGACCGCTGTCCAGTGATCCACTCCTGGATTACTTTGGTACCTCCCTGCCAAACTTATAGCAAGGCACACATTAGGTCTGGTACACAGCATTGCATACATAATAGAGCCTATGGCTGAAGCATAGGGAACATCTTTCATCTTCTCTCTATCTTCTGCAGTGGTCGGGCATTGAGTCTTACTCAACTTCACACCTTGTAACACAGGCAAGAACCCTTTCTTTGCTTGATCCATTTTGAACTTCTTCAAAACTTTGTCAAGGTATGTGCTTTGTGAAAGTCCAATTAAGCGTCTTGATCTATCTCTATAGATCTTGATGCCCAATATATAAGCAGCTTCACCGAGGTCCTTCATTGAAAAACTCTTATTCAAGTATCCCTTTATGCTATCCAGAAATTATATATCATTTCCAATCAATAATATGTCATCCACATATAATATCAGAAATGCTACAGAGCTCCCACTCACTTTCTTGTAAATATAGGCTTCTCCAAAAGTCTGTACAAAACCAAATGCTTTGATCACACTATCAAAGCGTTTATTCCAACTCCGAGAGGCTTGCACCAGTCCATAAATGGATCGCTGGAGCTTGCACACTTTGTTAGCTCCCTTTGGATCGACAAAACCTTCCGGTTGCATCATATACAACTCTTCTTCCAGAAATCCATTCAGGAATGCAGTTTTTACATCCATTTGCCAAATTTCATAATCATAAAATGCGGCAATTGCTAACATGATTCGGACAGACTTAAGCATCGCTACGGGTGAGAAGGTCTCATCGTAGTCAATCCCTTGAACTTGTCGAAAACCTTTTGCAACAAGTCGAGCTTTATAGACAGTAACATTACCGTCAGCGTCAGTCATCTTCTTGAAGATCCATTTATTCTCAATGGCTTGCCGATCATCGGGCAAGTCAACCAAAGTCCACACTTTGTTCTCATACATGGATCCCATCTCAGATTTCATGGCCTCAAGCCATTTTGCGAAATCTGGGCTCACCATCGCTTCTTCATAGTTCGTAGGTTCGTCATGGTCTAGTAACATAACCTCCAGAACAGGATTACCGTACCACTCTGGTGTGGATCTTACTCTGGTTGACCTACGAGGTTCAGTAACAACTTGATCTGAAGTTTCATGATCATCATCATTTACTTCCTCACTAATTGGTATAAACGTCACAGGAACCAGTTCTGTGATGAACTACTTTCCAATAAGGGAGCAGGTACGGTTACCTCATCAAGTTCTACTTTCCTCCCACTCACTTCTTTCGAGAGAATCTCCTTCTCTAGAAAGGATCCATTCTTAGCAACGAATGTCTTGCCTTCGGATCTGTGATAGAAGGTGTACCCAACAGTCTCCTTTGGGTATCCTATGAAGACACATTTCTCCGATTTGGGTTCGAGCTTATCAGGTTGAAGCTTTTTTAGATAAGCATCGCAGCCCCAAACTTTAAGAAACGACAACTTTGGTTTCTTGCCAAACCACAGTTCATACGGCGTCGTCTCAACGGATTTCGATGGTGCCCTATTTTAACGTGAATGCATCCATCTCTAAAGCATTACCCCAAAACAATAGCGGTAAATCAGTAAGAGACATCATAGATCGCACCATATCTAGTAAAGTACGATTACGACGTTTTGACAAACCATTACGCTGTGGTGTTCCGGGTGGCGTGAGTTGCGAAACTATTCCGCATTGCTTCAAATGTAGACCAAACTCGTAACTCAAATATTCTCCTCCATGATCAGATCGTAGAAACTCTATTTTCTTGTTACGATGATTTTCAACTTCACTCTGAAATTCTTTTGAACTTTTCAAATGTTTCAGACTTATGTTTCATTAAGTAGATATACCCATATCTGCTTAAATCATCTGTGAAGGTGAGAAAATAACGATACCCGCCGCGAGCCTCAACATTCATCGGACCACATACATCTGTATGTATGATTTCCAACAAATCTGTTGCTCGCTCCATAGTTCCGGAGAACGGCGTTTTAGTCATCTTGCCCATGAGGCACGGTTCGCAAGTACCAAGTGATTCTTAATCAAGTGGTTCCAAAAGTCCATCAGTATGGAGTTTCTTAATGCGCTTTACACCGATATGACCTAAACGGCAGTGCCACAAATAAGTTGCACTATCATTATGAACTCTGCATCTTTTGGCTTCAACATTATGAATATGTGTATCACTACTATCGAGATTCATCAAAAATCGACCACTCTTCAAGGGTGCATGACCATAAAAGATATTACTCATATAAATAGAACAGCCATTATTCTCTGATTTAAATGAATAACCGTCTCGCATCAAACAAGATCTAGATATAATGTTCATGCTCAACACTGGCACCAAATAACAATTATTTAGGTCTAATACTAATCCCGAAGGTAGATGTAGAGGTAGCGTGCCGACGGCGATCACATCGACTTTGGAACCGTTTCCCACGCGCATCGTCACCTCGTCCTTGGCCAGTGTTCGCTTAATCCCTTCGGGGTTAGTTTTAGACCTAAATAATTATTATTTGGTGCCAGTGTTGAGCATGAACATTATATCTGGATCTTTTTTGATGCGAGACGGTTATTCATTTAAATCAGAGAATAATGGTTGTTCTATTTATATGAGTAATATCTTTTATGGTCATGCACCCTTGAGGAGTGGTCTATTTATATTAAATCTCGATATTAGTGATACACATATTCATAATATTGAAGCCAAAAGATGCAGAGTTGATAATGATAGTGCAACTTATTTGTGGCACTGCCGTTTAGGTCATATTGGTGTAAAGCGCATGAAGAAACTCCATTCTGATGGACTTTTGGAATCACTTGATTATGAATCACTTGGTACTTGCAAACCATGCCTCATGGGCAAGATGACTAAAACGCTGTTCTCCGGAACTATGGACCGAGCAACAGATTTATTGGAAATCATACATACTGATGTATGTGGTCCAATGAATGTTGAGGCTCGCGGCGGGTATCGTTATTTTCTCACCTTCACAGATGATTTGAACAGATATGGATATATCTACTTAATGAAACATAAGTCTGAAACATTTGAAAAGTTCAATGAATTTCAGAGTGAAGTAGAAAATCATCGTAACAAGAAAATAAAGTTTCTACGATCTGGTCGTGGAGGAGAATATTTGAGTTACGAGTTTGGTCTTCATTTGAAACAATGCGGAATAGTTTCGCAACTCACGCCACCCGGAACACCATAGCGTAATGGTGTGTCCGAACGTCGTAATCGTGCTTTACTAGATATGGTGCGATCTATGATGTCTCTTACCGATTTACCGCTATCATTTTGGGGTTATGCTTTAGAGACGGCTGCATTCACGTTAAATAGGGCACCATCTAAATCCGTTGAGACGACTCCTTATGAACTGTGGTTTGGCAAGAAACCAAAGTTGTCGTTTCTTAAAGTTTGGGGCTGCGATGCTTATGTGAAAAAGCTTCAACCTGATAAGCTCGAACCCAAATCGGAGAAATGTGTCTTCATAGGATACCCAAAGGAGACTGTTGGGTACACCTTCTATCACAGATCCGAAGGCAAGACTGTTGTTGCTAAATTTGGATCCTTTCTAGAGAAGGAGTTTCTCTCGAAAGAAGTGAGTGGGAGGAAAGTAGAACTTGATGAGGTAACTGTACCTGCTGCCTTATTGCAAAGTAGTTCATCACAGAAAGTGGTTCCTGTGACACCTACACCAATTAGTGAGGAAGTTAATGATGATGATCATGAAACTTCAGATCAAGTTACTACCGAACCTCGTAGGTCAACCAGAGTAAGATCCGCACCAGAGTGGTATGGTAATCCTATTCTGGAGGTCATGTTACTAGACCATGACGAACCTACGAACTATGAGGAAGCAATAATGAGCCCAGATTCCGCAAAATGGCTTGAGGCCATGAAATCTGAGATGGGATCCATGTATGAGAACAAAGTATGGACTTTGGTTGACTTGCCGGATGATCGACAAGCCATCGAAAATAAATGGATCTTCAAGAAAAAGACAGATGTTGATGGTAATGTTACTGTCTACAAAGCTCGACTTGTTGCGAAAGGTTTTCGACAAGTTACAGGAGTTGACTACGATGAGACCTTCTCACCCGTAGCGATGCTTAAGTCCGTCCGAATCATGTTAGCAATTTCCGCATTTTATCATTATGAAATTTGGCAAATGGATGTAAAGACTGCATTCCTGAATAGATTTCTGGAAGAAGAGTTGTATATGATGCAACCTGAAGGTTTTATCGATCCAAAGGGTGCTAACAAAGTTTGCAAGCTCCAGCGATCCATTTATGGACTGGTGCAAGCCTCTCGGAGTTGGAATAAACGTTTTGATAGTGTGATCAAAGCATATGGTTTTATACAGACTTTTGGAGAAGCCTGTATTTACAAGAAAGTGAGTGGGAGCTCTGTAGCATTTCTAATATTATATGTGGATGGCATATTGTTGATTGGAAATGATGTAGAATTTCTGGATAGCATAAAAGAATACTTGAATAAGAGTTTTTTCAATGAAAGACCTCGGGGAAGCTGCTTACATATTGGGCATCAAGATCTATGGAGATAGATCAAGACGCTTAATTGGACTTTCACAAAGCACATACCTTGACAAAGTTTCGAAGAAGTTCAAAATGGATCAAGCAAAGAAAGGGTTCTTGCCTGTGTTACAAGGTGTGAAGTTGAGTAAGACTCAATGCCCGACCACTGCAGAAGATAGAGAGAAAATGAAACATGTTCCCTATGCTTCAGCCATAGGCTCTATCATGTATGCAATGCTGTGTACCAGACCTAATGTGTGCCTTGCTATTAGTTTAGCAGGGAGGTACCAAAGTAATCCAGGAGTGGATCACTAGACAGCGGTCAAGAACATCCTGAAATACCTGAAAAGGACTAAGGATATGTTTCTCGTTTATGGAGGTGACAAAGAGCTCATCGTAAATGGTTACGTTGATGCAAGCTTCGACACTAATCCAGACGATTCTAAATCGCAAACCGGATACATGTTTATATTGAACGGTGGAGCTGTCAGTTGGAGCAGTTCTAAACAAAGCATCGTGGCGGGATCTACGTGTGAAGCCGAATACATAGCTGCTTCGGAAGCAGCAAATGAAGGAGTCCGGATGAAGGAGTTCATATCCGATCTAGGTGTCATACCTAGTGCATCGGGTCCAATTAAAATCTTTTGTGACAATACTGGTGCAATTGCCTTGGCAAAGGAATCCAGATTTCACAAGAGAACCAAGCACATCAAGAGACGCTTCAACTCCATTCGGGATCAAGTCCAGGTGGGAAACATAGAGATTTGCAAGATACATACGGATCTGAATGTTGCAGACCCGTTGACTAAGCCTCTTCCACGAGCAAAACAGAATCAGCACCAAGGCTCCATGGGTGTTAGAATCATTACTGTGTAATATAGATTATTGACTCTGGTGCAAGTGGGAGACTGAAGGAAATATGCCCTAGAGGCCATAATAAAGTTATTATTTATTTTCTTATATCATGATAAATGTTTATTATTCATGCTAGAATTGTATTAACCGGAAACATGATACATGTGTGAATACATAGACAAACAGAGTGTCACTAGTATGCCTCTACTTGACTAGCTCGTTGATCAAAGATGGTTATGTTTCCTAGCCATAGACATGGGTTGTCATTTGATTAACGGGATCACATCATTAGGAGAATGATGTGATTGACTTGACCCATTCCGTTAGCTTAGCAGTTGATCGTTTAGTATGTTGCTATTGCTTTCTTCATGACTTATACATGTTCCTATGACTATGAGATTATGCAACTCCCGTTTACCGGAGGAACACTTTGTGTGCTACCAAACATCACGACATAACTGGGTGATTATAAAGGTGCTCTACAGGTGTCTCCGAAGGTACTTGTTGAGTTAGCGTATTTCGAGATTAGGATTCGTCACTCTGATTGTCGGAGAGGTATCTCTAGGCCCACTCGGTAATACACATCACTATAAGCCTTGCAAGCATTGTAACTAATGAGTTAGTTGCGGGATGATGTATTACAGAACGAGTAAAGAGACTTGCCGGTAACGAGATTGAACTAGGTATTGAGATACCGACGATCGAATCTCGGGCAAGTAACATGCCGATGACAAAGGGAACAACGTATGTTGTTATGCGGTTTGACCGATAAAGATCTTCGTAGAATATGTAGGAGCCAATATGAGCATCCAGGTTCTAGTATTGGTTATTGACCGGAGACGTATCTCGGTCATGTCTACATTGTTCTCGAACCCGTAGGGTCTGCACGCTTAAAATTCGGTGATGATCGGTATTATGAGTTTTAGTGTTTTGATGTACCGAAGATAGTTTGGAGTTCCGGATGTGATCACGGACATGACGAGGAGTCTCGAAATGGTCGAGACGTAAAGATTGATATATTGGACGGCTATATTCGGACACCGGAAGTGTTCCGGATAGTTTCGGAGAAAACCAGAGTGCCGGAGGGGTTACCGGAACCCCCCGGGGAAGTATTGGGCCTTAGTGGGCCTGAGGGGAGAGAGAGGGCAGCAGCCCAGGAGGTGGCGCGCCCCCTCCCATGAGGAGTCTGAATTGGACTAGGGGAGGGGGCGCGGCCCCTCTTTCCCTCTCCCTTTCCCTCTCTTTCCTTCCCCCTCCCTCTTCCTAGTTGGACTAGGAAAGGATGAATCCTCTTCCTAGTAGGCTCCTTGGGGCGCACCAAGGCTGGCCGGCCTCCCCCCTTGCTCCTTTATATACGGGGGCCGGGGGGGGGAGGGGCACCCAAAGACACACAAGTTGATTGTTCCAAGCCGTGTGCGGTGCCCCCCTCCACCATATTCCACCTCGGTCATATCGTAGCGGTGCTTAGGCGAAGCCCTGCGTCGGTAACATCATCATCACCATCATCACGCCGTCGTGCTGACGAAACTCTCCGGCGAAGCTCTGCTGGATCGGAGCTCGCGGGACGTCATCGAGTAGAACGTGTGCTGAACTCGGAGGTGCCGTGTGTTCGGTACTTGGATCGGTCGGATCGTGAAGACGTACGACTACATCAACCGCGTTGTGCTAACGCTTCCGCTTTCGGTCTACGAGGGTACGTGGACACACTCTCCCCTCTCGTTGCTATGCATCACCATGATCCT
Source organism: Aegilops tauschii subsp. strangulata (assembly GCF_002575655.3). Classification (NCBI taxonomy): domain Eukaryota; kingdom Viridiplantae; phylum Streptophyta; class Magnoliopsida; order Poales; family Poaceae; genus Aegilops; species Aegilops tauschii. The sequence continues at coordinate 381,911,049 of NC_053037.3, read as the reverse complement.
GTGTGTGCGTAGGAATTTTTTTGAAATTACTACGTTCGCCAACAGCTCCACCTTCTCCGCCTCTAGTTTGACGAAAAGCGCGTCGGTTGCCGCCCGCCCGTTCTTGCCGGATGAACCGCCGGTTGGCTTTGACATAGGCCTCATATTGGATGGACTCTAGGACGGCGGTCTGCTCCGCCATTAAGCCGCTTGGGCGACCACGTACCTTGTCATGGCAAAGCCCGTAGCCGGCTCCGCCTTCGCCACCTCCTCCTCCATGGGCTGGGGCTACGCTTCCGGCGGCTACTCCCCCTGCTACTTCTGCTCCCCCTCCTCCTCCTCCCCCGTTTTCTCCTCGTCATCATCTTCCTCCGCTGGCTCCGACGAATCCGGAAGCAGGCCGGTAGTGAAATGAGTCATGCACCTGGCTCGAATCTCCTCTAGGAGCTGCAACCGGCGCTTCAGCGTTAGCGCCGTGTACGTGGTGCGCCGGCGCCTCGGCATGGCAAGCGGGCGACGGATCGGAAGAGGCGGCGGTGGAGAGGAGAAAAGAGAAGAAATAGGGCAGATAGGGTTCGGTCGGCACCGTTTGGATTAAATAGCCAGCCTCCTCTCTCGGGCGGCACACCGAGTGAAAGGAGGCGCCCGTCGAACCAGCGGTCACTCTGTAACCCTACGTGGGCCCTATCGATCAGTATGACGTAGTGCCTACATCCGGGCATCCCCATATCCGCCCCATATATGGGCCGGGTATGGGAAGTGTCGGTCAGTTTGGACGTTTGGGCCGGCTCGGGTGTTTGCAGTGGGTATGGGTGCGGTTGCAGATGCTCTTAGAGCATTTACAGTCGGGCGCCCCAAACCGGCCTCAAACGTCCGGTCGGCCCGCCCGATCACTGACCGGTCATGATTTTTTGACCCAGACGGAAGCCTCAAACGGGCCTCAAACACCCGGGCTGACGGTCACCCCTCACATCCAGCCCAAATATGGGGCGGATGCGGGGTGGCCCGGGCACGCCCGGGCGCGTCCGTTTGACAAGCCCGACCCACCATCGACCCCACGACTGTCCCACAAAAAAAACCCACCCGCTCATCACTCCGAAACCCTAGCTCACTCACACTCTCCTCTCTCGCCCCGTCCTCTCCTCTCCCCGTGCCAATTCCAATCGAATCTGGCGCAATGTCGAGCTCCGGCAGCCGCTCCGACTCTGAGCTGGGTCCAGACTATGAGTTTGCCCTCCGCATCGCCTTGGAGCGGTCCAAGGTGGAGACCGGGGGCAGCTCCGGATCTGCAGCCTCGCCGCAGACGCAGCTTCCCCGTCGGCGCAGCTCGGACGCCGGTGCTGGCTCCTCCCAGCCCTTGCGCAGCTCCGACAGGCGGCCTGCACAATCCACGCGTCTCCTCTACGCCGTCTCTTGCCCCCGCTGGCTGCTGCACCCCCACGTGGGCAGCGGTGGGTGCTTGTGCATGCCTCGCTGGCCCGGACGCGCACGCCGAAATCAGAGGCGCGCGCCGCTCGTCGCGAGCTGCAGCGGGACAGGGAAAGGAGGGAGGCGGAGCAGTCCGTGCGTCGCCGCCGCGGGATGCATGCGCACCAGAGGTCACCACGACTCCTCGTCCGACGACTCGGACGATCCGCCACCAGCCGCCGACGCCTACAGTCGCGCCAGCGACCGGGAGGGCAAATGGCTGGCGAGGAAGTGGTGAATCTCCACCGTCTCCGTCTTCAATTTCAAGTTTTTAGTAATCTAGTTTAAACTTGTCCGTCGTTTATGTGAATTATGTGAACTTTGGCGACCTTTTGCGTCGATGACTTTTTGATGATCGGAATGTGCATTTCTCTGTCCGATTCTATATTTGTGTGATGATTTACGTTGTTTTTTTTATCAATGTTGCATGCTAGTATGGAGCTAGTATGAATACGAGGGACCGGATATGAGAAACACGGATATGGTGACAAGATTTGAGAAGTACGCGTCTGCGGACGAGTTCGGGGGCCCGGATTTGCAGGTCGCGGCGTAGATGCTCTTACGGGATTAAATTCGTGTATAACGCGGTGCGGCGCGTGCTCCTCTCCCGATGCCAAAGGCCAACTATCGTGGCTCGCCTCTTGCCTGCCACACCGGCTATCCGCGCCGCGCGCAAATTGCACCGCCGCCCGCCCCCGACCGAATTCCCTCCGCCCGGTAGTTCACCGGGCGTTGTTGGGCTCACGGCTTGTTTGCCTCATTTCTCCCCTGCGCGGTCAGGTCAGGTGCCCGGGAGCACCCACGCCAGGAAACGATAAATTTTCTAGTACCGATCGTGACTGGACCACATATATTCTTCACCTCTTTTCTCCAGGCCCAAAATATGCCTCGCCCTTCTTTTGTAGAGTCCGATATTCCTCATCTTGGCCGGCATTCATGCCCACCATCAGGCCACCGTCACGCATCTGTTGATCTATCGAAACACATCTAGTGGTAGACCGCGCGAGCACACCGTTCGATGTTCATGTTGGTTGGGTGTAGTTTCTCGCCGATTGCTTTCAAATAATTAAAAAAAAACCACACGCGACCTTGACTTGCCAGGATCAAGAAAAGCACAGGGTTTACGCCACTGACAACCGAGCGATGGTGGTAGCTTTCATCAGATCAGAATTAGTTGACGGCACGTTTTCATGGTCGTACGTACCTTCGTGTTGTTAGTGGCAACCACCAATATTTTCCTTCAAAAAACTGATAGTACCACATGTTACGCTGTCTCTCATTTTTTTTTCTTTGTTATATTTGTAACATATGCATATAGAAATTCTACTGATGTATGTGGAATGCTATGATTAACTCCTCCTATGCTACCACTTTCGAGTTCATCTCATCTCATCTCACGAGAGAAAAAGGTGAAATGTATTGTGCTGAAAGGCTACAAATATTCGGCCGCAACAGGCGGAGCGGCTGCCTTGCCTTGCTTTGCCCCGCCCCAACTGCCGCTAGATTTCAGGAGCCCGCTTCGGCCGCGTCGCTTCGCTGCTCCGCCCCCACAACGCACGCGCCCACCTTCCTTCCTTCCCAGCCGTCCGATCGCCCACACGTGGCCGCGCCGCCCGCCCTACACCACACGCGACCCCGCCGACGCCGCTACCTTTTCTCCTCCGGCGGAGGCGGCCGGAGCGGCCTAGGGTTCCGGCGAGTCCCTGCTCCGGGCCCAATCATCGGTCGAGCTGGAGGACACGCGTAGCCCCGGCTTCTTCTGCGGCGACCTCTGGTGCGGCCTCATGGAGCCCAAGCCCAACACCGCGCTCGCCCACAAGCGTATCCTTTGCTCCTTGTCCATCCATCCGGAGCTGGATCCGATACATGATCTCGGGCTTGGGTTTGTCTTGTTCTTGGATCGGTGGAATTCGTCCGTGTTCTGAATTTGTTTTCATTTTCTAACTATCCCAGTGCTGGTGAGTTGGGCGGTTCCATTGCCATCTAGCTCCATTGTTTCTCTTTGATCCGTCAGAGATACTACAGTACTGTTTTCGATCAAAATTCTCGATTTTTTTTGTTTCTATTTTTTCAGTTTGGTACTAGCGTTTCTGCTTTTCATCGACAGGCGTCTGTGCTCAACCTGATTTCTCATCTTTCTTTACACTTGTTTAATTTAAAGCATTGGAAAAGCTTTTGCTCTGATCTGGCTTTAAGGGACTTTTTGATCTGTGCGTGCTCCTTCAGATCACGGTTTCAAAATAAATAAATGGTGGATCATGTTGCTGAATTATCGTTGAGTGCGTAGCATTTTTCATGGATAGTTCGACCCAGTTCAATCTGCTATTGACATAATTGAGTTTCGCCGTCCTACAATACCATGGCAGGTCTCTGTTGTTTTATATTCAGAATTAGAATTGTTAGGTATCCCTCACATGTCGGATTTTCAGAGATGGTGAGAGCTGAGCCAACTCCCATTTATTGACAGCTACACCAATAATATGGTTTGTGTACTTACGGATACGGTTGCTGCTGCATGCTGTTTGCGAAACATGAACTTGTTCAAGTAATGGTCTCTTCACTCGATCAGATGATCGCTGTAGATCTTCTGATTTGATGACCTCATTGAAGGCAATTATTGTGCATTATTGGACTCAGGACATTTTAATCTATCAATCTGGGCTTGCTGGCTTATTTTATTCTCACTCATGGACGATGGCCTTTCAAGCATATATTCTGTTTGCAAGCCTTGACTTTTGTATCTTCCAGCTATAGAAGAGGCAGTAGAGAACTTGAAGATTGATGCTAGCACGAAGGCAAGCAACGGCAACTTGGTAAGATTCTCATTCCTCTATACATATAGTATAGTCATTGCTTATCTTAGCGTACAAGGAATTGTTCCTTGTTTGGTTGGTTGAGCTATATCTATCGTGTCCTTGCTGATTCCTTTCGTGCCCAAACTTTGCAGCCTGCTGCAAAAGACGCAGGTTCTTCGGATGCAATATCATGCATTTCCTCGGCAGATGCAGCTAGTACTGCCGCCAAGGATACTGAGATGAACCAAGGAGCTTATATGGGGGACCAAGGGATGTATTACTACGGGTACTATTACCCAGGTGTGTAGAATAGATCAGTACTATGATCTGAAGTACTGAAACAGAGGTACTGTTCTTTCAGTTTGATGGTTTGATCATTATTCTAGGCTCATTTGGAGGATGGGATGAGAGTAGCTACTATGCTGGATCGAATGGACTGGAGATGCAACCGACAGTAAGTTATCAAACAGTGTACTTTATCAATCATGTTATATGCCTTCCCTACAGTAGTCACAAGTGGTCCTGTGTAAAACCAAAAAATGCTGCACTTAGTGCATCTATGGTGGTATGGTGGTACCAGCTAGCTTTGCACTTATTTGCTTCCATCTTTTCCTTGCCTTTCCTTTGCTATGTTGGGGAAAGTGTCAGCTTTGGTTGTTAATATCACTCTTTATTCTTCCATAAGTATCTTCATGCCAAAAAGAATCTTTACAAACCTTTACGAAAAATATACATTTTATCTTTTTTGCTTTAGTTGTCACCACACAATATGCTGTCATGAACAGATGATTAATTTATTCTGGTGATTGAGATAAACAAATTTAAATGATTGCCAGTGAATGGAATGTCTATTTCAGGGGATGCTTTTAGTATTCCATGTTGTACAAAGAATTGTGGTCAAGCACCGTAGCTAATTTAGTTTGATTGAGATCTTAAATGATGAAGAGCCAATTACAAAAGGGCTGTGCAGACCTCACAGTACTCGATTTAACAGTTGACTTTTGCATTGCACTGTTTTGTTTTGTTCCTTATTAAGTTATTATCGAGTCCTTGGTCTAATCAATTCTAGGGTGAACTGCTTCTTGAAGATACAGCTGTGGAAGCTGACATATCACTATAGAACTGAGCTTATGCCTGTTCTGTAATCTGTTTCAGGTCGTTCAAGCTGAGAATGGGTCTTATTTGTGTTATGTTCCGGGTTACGAAAATGGATATACTGCTTATAGTCCAGTCGTTCCTGGAACTGGCGTGGATAGTCAGTATGTCAGCAAAGAGCCATATTACTCCGCTGTGATTCCCGTGCAGGACCCTTCTACACCTGGCATGTATGCTCAACCAATTGCTTACGGACCTGAGCTAGTCCCCGCATACACATGGGACCCTTATGTTCTTCTGGATGGGGTTCAGGGACATCCTGTTGGCGTGCAGCAAACGAACTACCCTACAAGATCAAACTACCCTTCCAATAAGCATGCTGTTCCATCTTCAAAAGCTTCACGCAGCACAAAGTATGCATCGGGTACCACCAAAGGATCATCATCAGCTGTAGACACAGTGCCAACCTCTGCCAATAACCATCCATCATCAAAGTTTGCAAATAAGGTACTGAAAAATTCCAGTAAAACAGGACAAACTACTCTAAGCATAAAGTAGGAAACTTATAAGTTTATATGCTTGTTGTTATGCTAGGCATCCGGTGCTTCCATAACAAAAGGGCATCTTCCGTCCAGCAAGTTTGTGGTGCATACTAACCAAGGGAAAGGAAGCCTTTATCAAAGTAAAGGCATTAATTTGAATGAAAGTGGTAGAAACTGCAACGGGAATGAGAAGCTGAAGGCCAGAAGCAAGCTAAATGAATTTGGTAACCGTGACATATCAGATAAACACAATGATGAGTCAAAAAACAGTTTGAGCCCAGGAGCAGATCGTTTTGGATTGTCAGGTGTACAGGAGGTTAACGATGACATACCTTCACTTGTTGCAGTAAGAAGAGATTCATATAATCTTCCTGATTTTGTTACGAAGTATGAGCAAGCTTTATTCTTCGTGATTAAATCTTATAGTGAAGATGATATTCACAAGAGTATCAAGTACAATGTTTGGGCAAGTACTCCTAATGGAAATAAAAGGCTTGACAATGCCTATAAAATTGCACAAGAAAGAATGGCAGGAAAAGGAACCAAATGCCCTGTTTTCCTCTTCTTTTCTGTAAGTTAATAGCACTTCTTATTCCTTAAGCATTTTATCCTGAATATCATCAGAGTAGTGTGATATTCAATTATTTTTTTCCCTTTGTTTTTGTTATATCTGACTAGTATTGAGTACGTAATCTTTTTTTTTTATAATTTAGTGTGCCTTGGTAAGACATGCAATTTTTAAAATTTTAATTTGTGATAATTATGTGCGAGTGCATCCAGTTTGATTATTTTGTTTCTCTGGTTCTTGAATTAGGCTCTGTTTCATTTTTTTTCCATTCCACCTATACTTCATCCAGTTCATGAAAAAGTTGCATCTTGGACATAACCTCAGTCAATTTTATAGAATTGATCATCGATATTGTTTTAAATATTTCGTTTTGAAAATTTAAAAATCATATCTGTAGATTTGTCTCAAAAACTATTTGCAGGTTATTATAATTTTATTGATGAGCATTATACATATAGAAAAATAGTGGTCAGTTCTGTGGTGTGGCTGAGATGCTTATTTCATTATGATAAATATGTGTTTGTTTGCTCTATTAACTGGTATACTATAATGGCCAGGTTAATGCTAGTGGTCAGTTCTGTGGTGTGGCTGAGATGCTTGGCCCAGTAGATTTCAACAAGAGTATGAACTTCTGGCAACAGGACAAGTGGAATGGATTCTTCCCAGTAAAATGGCACATTATCAAGGATGTGCCTAATCCTCAATTTCGACACATAATATTGGAGAATAATGAGAACAAGCCTGTTACAAACAGCAGGGACACTCAAGAGGTATTGCTTCCACTATCTAACTAGAGAATACCGGTATGATCAGAGCTAGAATTTAGATCTCTGTTGGTCAATTATCTTGACAACATCCGAATAAATTTGTTGGTACATAAGTTCCATTTTGTTTTCCCCCGTCATTCTTCTTAGGGGCGAAACATACAATCCTATTTGTGCACTGTGCAACAATGACTTATTTTGTAATGAATGTTTCACCTACTTACAAAATTGTTAACCTATTTCCTTACCACCTTCAGTTGATTCCTCATGTTCTTTGTCATGGAAATAGAATGCTGATAACATTACAACCAGTGCAGCTTTTAAGTTATTGTCCATGCTTCTCTCTGGTGTGCTCTCTTAGTGATCAGTTAATGTTTAATTTTATTCTGAGTATTTTCTTATGCCCACTATGCATTACTCACACTTTATAATTGATATTTTATTTTATAAGTTTGGACTCATAACTGGACGGCTGTGAATCCCAGGTCAAGTTTCTACAAGGTGCAGAGATGCTGAACATTTTCAAGAACTTCTCATGTAAAACGTCAATATTGGATGACTTTGACTTCTATGAGAATAGGCAGAAAGTAATGCAGGACAGAAGAGGCAAGCCGCTTACGACATCATTGGATCACCTCACGGTATATAGCGAACCTCTGCATTTACTTTATCAAAGCAGTGTGTGTCTTGTTATTAATAAACACATGGTTTGCTAAATTTTATTACCTGCGTATAGTGATATGCCCGTTTGCCATTTGCACCTTCACTTTGTGGCATCATGGAAAGCCTAATAATAACAGGAAAGGATACCCAGTTTTAGTTTGTCGTATTTCTGGACTTAAATTAACTAGATTTACCTGTTGAATGACCATAAATTGACAATAATATGATTCATTCATGATTAGTGATAGAAGGTCACAATTTTACAATGTGGTTTGATTTAAGTTATCTTTTCAGCCAAAGGATGAGAAACCGGCAGAGTCTGAAAAGCAAGCTCAATCTGCAAGTAGCGTAGAGCATCATAATGCCAAGAGAAATGAGGAGCAGAGCAACGATGTTACAACAGATCTTGATACAGCCAAGAGAGGTCAGGATCAGAGCAACGTGGTTGCAGCAGATGTTGATGCAGCCAAGACAAGTGAGCAGAGCAAAGGGGTTGCAACAGATTTTGATACAGCCAAGACAAGTGAGCAGAGCAAAGAGGTTGCAACAGATCTTGATGCAGCCAAGAGAAGCGAGGAGACCAACGGGGTGACAGCAGATGTTGATACATCCAAGAGAAGCAAGGAACAGAGCAACATGGTCGCCGCGAAGCTTGATACAGCCAAGAAAAGCGAGGAGCAGACCAGCAGTGTTGCTGCGGCAGGCTGATTACAGGATGGGCGCATCTGAACGGAAGCTACATCCAAATCGGGCGACAATAAACTTGCTACGTGGAGCACTGATAGATGGTCAATCATCCTGGAAGCTCCTGTCCATCGATCAAGCGGAAAATGAGAGCCTTGGAGCCATCTTCCCGTGAGAAATATTTTCAATGACCGGGAAAAAAGGTTTCCGAGGCATATCATGGTTGGTAGAGAATTCTCCATACTACACTCCTTGTCTATTTTTCAGCCAGGAGGAGGGAGTGTTTCAACCATTTTTCTTCTTGTTATTGTTTCTTCTGTCGTCGTCGTCGTCGTCGTCTAATGTCCAGTTCTATTGCTAATGTGTTGGGAAGCAGACCACTTGCCGTGTGGTTTTAAGGGCCTGTTTTAGGTGCTAGCAAAGGTAGAAAAAGGAAGGGAAAAAAAGAGCTGGAAAAGTTCCACCTGCGTTTTTATTCCACTAGGGTAGATTGACCTCAGTTTGTACTATCAGAATTACTACTTCCATTGACGAGAAAAGGAGAAAAAAAAGGGACCGGAGATCTGTTCATCAACAGATCTCCGTTCGTTACCGTGCAGCCTTTCGTTTTCGCTTTGCTTGTTTCTGGTCCGAAATGGGCGTTTGATCCGGGCATGTGTGGCCGTGGCCTGGCCTGTGTTGCAAAGCGGTGCGGCTCCTTTCCGGAAGGATTTTGATCGACGGAGAGAAATCACGTCCAGTCTTTTCTGGAAGGGAGGCCACATGGCTGCCTGCTTGTTCTCGGCTCACCCCTGCACATGGCGTGTGTGTACAAAAATCAATTTATTGTTGCTGTCGTCTTTCGAAGTGTGTGCTTCACTAGATGCTAGTTTTTTTTTCCTTTGACACTTGACTAGTACTATGTAGAGTTTTGTTAATGAGCTGAGCGCGACACTGGGGAAAGGATGCTTTGCTGAATTCGTGCGTTCCCAGCGGACCGTGTGGTGTGGTATGTGATCCAGGGTTCACTTCACTTCGAGACCCCCCACCGCCACCACAATTTTCCATTTTGCTGAATTTTTCTATACAGCTATCTGTCTTATTTTTCAAATGAACAACTATCTGTCTTGGTTAGCTCAATAAGGAAAATTCAGTTGTCTTTTTTTTTTGAGTATAAGAGAAAGAGAGGCCACGAGACATATATGGTAAGAGCATCTTCAATAGATTGAAGATGATGTAGATGAAAAATTAACTAACTTTTACATCTTCGAGGCCCAAAAGCCCCCCTCTAACAGATGATGTAGATGTAAAAAAAATTACATCTCCACCTCCAGGAGATGTAAAATACAACACCCGGAGATGTAAATTTGTGTCTTCATCTATAGGAGATGTAAAATCGACGCCGCGTGCCAACTGCCTTCATTTGGCTTCCGCCTGCCCGCTGCTGCCATGGCCGACGCCGACGACCCCGCGGCTGCCGATGGTCTGAACCACCTCGCCACCGCCTCCGCGACCATCTTTCCAATCCGGCCTCTGCCTCCATGCCGGCGCACCGGTTTTGCCCTACCCTGGTCGGTTGCCGTCGCGCTTGAGCCACCAACGAAGAAGCAGCGGGCCGCCAAGCCCCGCGGTGGAGGCGTGAAGCGGCTGGTGGTGCGGCGGCGCAACCTGGCGTCGAACCAAAGTCGGGCGGCCTTGGCGTCGTCCTCCAGCCAAGGAGCCCCTCCTCCACCTCCACCCACGGCCATCGATGATGATGATCATACCACCGTCCACGATGGCGCTAGTGACAACGGAAAGGACGAATTGTTTGATGTTTATGTGCATTTTAATTTGTTCGACCAAGAACTTTGTTTGAGATAATGCACTTTGGGTTGTAGGATTTCAAACTTTGATTGATATAATGCACTTTTGTTGGTAGAAATCTGAAATTTGAATGTTAAAATGCGGCTGTACAGCAGGTCAGCACTTTTTACATCTTCATTTGCATTATCTATTTGTGTTGCACTTTACATCACCAATTTATATCATCTGTTGAAGTTGCCTCTTTTTTTTGAAGATGTAAAATACACTTTTTGAAGATATAAATTTTACATTTCCTGATTTTACATGTCCAAATTTGCATCCTCTATTGGAGATGCTCTAAGCAATCCAAACAATTCAAAAGGAGAAGAGAGGACACACAAACTAAATGGGCTTCTTGAAAACCATCGAAGATTTAGCAAGGCAAATGATTTGGATCAAAGCCCATGACTTGTGTCGTTTTAGTTTAAGTCTGGTAACAGGCCGTAGAAATAACCCAAGGAAATTATTGGCTCAAGTTATAATTTTCTTCCTTAGTCTTTTTCTTTTGTGAAGATAAAACACATTTCTTATCTACTACTCTTATAAAAAACCGAGTTGGTGATGATGGTGTGCCTGCCATCCTGTAATATAGACCGTCCAATCTATATCTGACGGATAGAAAGCAAACTATGACAATTTTACAAAAGATACCCGCACCTCTCTCCACATTTACAAATAAGGCCTTGCCTCGTTCATCTTTATCTCCCACAAGATAAACTACTCATACAAATGCATCTTGATGTTCCGTGCAACGCATGGGCATTTTGCTAGTTTACATTTAAAATCTGTGTAGAGGTGTAGTACATATCTCCGTGCTCAAATCTTGTACAGGTTCCAGAATATTATGTGCCCGTTATTTTTCTTTTCGAAAAGACCTAAGGCCGTATATTAAGTATTAAGGTCCTTACAAACACATCCATATAAATCAAAAGATAACATTACAATTAAATCAGTGGGAGTGTCGAAGTCTACTTTCTGCTGCATCCACTGGCGGCGCAACGTGAACATAGCTCGCTGCCGTCTCTGAGCCTTCGCCTCGGCGGAGCAAACTTTTATAAACCCAAGAGCTTGTAGAAGTAGCGGCCGAGAAGTCGTCGATGCAAATCAGGAGACGCCAGCTATGATATGTGAACCAAATCGCCACCCTAGAGAAGAAAACGCTGATGAGGGCCTCTAAAAACTCCCAAGACCACCAGCGGTAGCCGAATGCAAATGAATACATTGGAAATCTAAACCGAACGGATCTTGGAAGACCCATCGAAGACACGGTTCCGCATGCCCTTCGTCGGCGGTAAGCACACCAACGGAACGGGGAAATGACGGAGAGAACATTATTCCTACATTGGGATAGCGTCGTCACCTCGCCGCTGCAAATCAAACATGAAGACTCCCCAAAAAAACCTGGAAAAAAATCACCAATGCTGATGCACGACAGGTCACGGTCCGATGTCAAGCTTGCAGCCGTCCAGGATTGTGTGTCGACGTCCTCTTCTCTGGTGACCTTGTTGGGGAATGTAGTAATTTCAAAAAAATTCCTACGCACACGCAAGATCATGGTGATGCATAGCAAAGAGAGGGGAGAGTGTCGTCTATGTACCCTCGTAGACCGTAAGCGGAAGCGTTATGACAACGCGGTTGATGTAGTCGTACGTCTTCACGATCGACCAATCCTAGCACCGAAGTTACGGCACCTCCGCGGACTGCACACGTTCAGCTCGGCGACGTCCCACGAACTCACGATCCAGTAGAGCTTCGAGGGAGAGCTTCGTCAGCACGACGGCGTGATGACGGTGTTGATGAAGTTACCGACGCAGGGCTTCGCCTAAGCACTGCTACTATATGACCGAGGTGGATTATGATAGAGGGGGGCACCGCACACGGCTAAGAGAGATCAATGATCAACTTGTGTGTCTATGGGGTGCCCCTGGCCACGTATATAAAGGATGGAGGGAGGAGGAGGCCTGCCCTCATAGGGCGCGCCCAAGTGTGGAGTCCTACTAGGACTCCCTAGTCCTAGTAGGATTCCACCTCCCACATGAAATAGGAAAAAGGAAAGGGAGAAGGAGAAGAAAGGAAGGGGGAGCCCCCCTCCCTAGTCCAATTCGGACCAGTCCATGGGGAGGGGTGCGGCCACCCTTTGAGGCCTTTCTCTCCTTTCCCGTATGTCCCATTAAGGCCCAATACGAATTCCCGTAACTCTCCGGTACTCCGAAAAATACCCGAATCACTCGGAACCTTTCCGATGTCCGAATATAGTCGTCCAATATATCGATCTTTATGTCTCGACCATTTCGAGACTCCTCGTCATGTCCCCGATCTCATCCGGGACTCCGAACTACCTTCGGTACATCAAAAACACATAAACTCATAATACCGATCGTCACCGAACGTTAAGCGTGCGGACCCTACGGGTTCGAGAACTATGTAGACATGACCGAGACACATCTCCGGTCAATAACCAATAGCGGAACCTGGATGCTCATATTGGTTCCTACATATTCTACGAAGATCTTTATCGGTCAAACCGCATAACAATATACATTGTTTCCTTTGTCATCGGTATGTTACTTGCCCGAGATTCGATCACCGGTATCACCATACCTAGTTCAATCTCGTTACCGGCAAGTCTCTTTACTCGTCCGTAATACATCATCCCGCAACTAACTCATTATTTGCATTGCTTGCAAGGCTTATAGTGATGTGTATTACCGAGAGGGCCCAGAGATACCTCTCCGACAATCGGAGTGACAAATCCTAATCTCGATCTATGCCAACTCAATAAGTACCATCGGAGACACCTGTAGAGCACCTTTATAATCACCCAGTTACGTTGTGACGTTTGGTAGCACAAAAAGTGTTCCTCCGGTATTCGGGAGTTGCATAATCTCATAGTCATAGGAACATGTATAAGTCATGAAGAAAGCAATAGCTATATACTAAACGATCGAATGCTAAGCTAACGAAATGGGTCAAGTCAATCACATCATTCTCTAATGATGTGATCCCATTAATCAAGTGACAACTCATGTCTATGGCTAGGAAACTTAACCATCTTTGATTCAATGCATCAAGTAGAGGCAAACTAGCGACACTCTGTTTGTCTATGTATCCACACATGTACTAAGTTTCTGGTTAATACAATTCTAGCATGAATAATAAACATTTATCATGAAATAAGGAAATAAATAATAACTTTACTATTGCCTCTAGGGCATATTTCCTTCAGTCTCCCACTTGCACTAGAGTCAATAATCTAGTTCACATCGCCATGTGATTTAATAGTTCACATCACCATGTGATTAACATCCATAGTTCACATCGCCATGTGACCAACACTCAAAGGGTTTACTAGAGTCAGTAATCTTAGTTCGCATCGCCATGTGATTAACACCCAAAGAGTACTAAGATGTGATCATGTTTTTCTTGTGAGAGAAGTTTAGTCAACGGGTCTGCCATATCCAGATCCGTATGTATTTTGCAAATTTCTATGTCAACAATACTCTTCACGGAGCTACTCTAGCTAATTGCTCCCACTTTCATATGTATCTAGATTGAGACTTAGAGTCATCTGGATCAGTGTCAAAACTTGCATCGACGTAACCCTTTACGACGAACCTTTTGTCACCTCCATAATCGAGAAACATATCCTTATTCCACCAAGGATAATTTGACCGCTGTCCAGTGTTCTACTCCTAGATCACTATTGTACTCCCTTGCCAAACTCAGTGTAGGGTATACAATAGATCTGGTACACAGCATGGCATACTTTATAGAACCTATGGCTGAGGCATAGGGAATGGCTTTCATTCTCTTTCTATCTTCTGCCGTGGTCGGGCTTTGAGTCTTACTCAATTTCACACCTTGTAACACAGGCAAGAACTCTTTCTTTGACTATTCCATTTTGAACTACTTCAAAATCTTGTCAAGGTATGTACTCATTGAAAAAACTTATCAAGCGTCTTGATCTATCTCTATAAATCTTGATGCTCAATATGTAAGCAACTTCACCGAGGTCTTTCTATGAAAAACTCCTTTCAAATACTCCTTTATGCTTTCTGGAAAATTCTACATTATTTCCGATCAACAATATGTCATTCACATATACTTATTAGAAATAGTGTAGTGCTCTCACTCACTTTCTTGTAAATACAGGCTTCACCGCAAGTCTGTAAAAAAACTATATGTTTTGATCAACTCATCAAAGCGTATATTCCAGCTCCGAGATGCTTGCACCAGCCCATAGATGTATCGCTGGAGCTTGCATATTTTGTTAGCACCTTTAGGATCGACAAAACCTTCTGGTTGCATCATATACAACTCTTCTTTAAGAAATCCATTAAGGAATGTAGTTTTGACATCCATTTGCCAGATTTCATAAAATGTGGCAATTTGCTAACATGATTCGGACAGACTTAAGCATCGCTACGAGTGAGAAAATCTCATCGTAGTCAACACCTTGAACTTTGTCAAAAACCTTTTTCGACAAGTCTAGCTTTGTAGATAGTAACACTATTATCAGCGTCCGTCTTCCTCTTGAAGATCCATTTATTTTCTATGGCTTGCTGATCATCGGGCAAGTCAACCAAAGTCCACACTTTGTTCTCATACATGGATCCCATCTCAGATTTCATGGCCTCAAGCTATTTCACGGAATCTTGGCTCATCATCGCTTCCTCATAGTTCGTAGGTTTGTCATGGTCAAGTAACATGACCTCCAGAACAGGATTACCATACCACTCTGGTGCGGACCTCACTCTGGCTGACCTACGAGATTCGGTAGTAACTTGATCTGAAGATACATGATCATCATCATTAGCTTCCTCACTAATTGGTGTAGGAGTCAGAGGAACTGATTTCTGTGATGATCTACTTTCCAATAATGGAGCAGGTACAGTTACCTCATCAAGTTCTACTTTTCTCCCACTCACTTCTTTTGAGAGAAACTCCTTCTCTAGAAAGAATCCATTCTTAGCAACAAAGATCTTGCCTTCGGATCTGTGATAGAAGGTGTACCCAACATTTTCTTTTGGGTATCCTATGAAGACGTAGTTCTCCGATTTGGGTTCGAGCTTATCAGGTTGAAACTTTTTCACATAAGCATCGCAACCCCAAACTTTAAGAAACGACAGCTTAGGTTTCTTGCTAAACCACAGTTCATATGGTGTCGTCTCAACGGATTTAGATGGTGCCCTTTTTAAAGTGAATGCAGCTGTCATTAATGCATAACCCCAAAACGATAGTGGTAAATCGGTAAGAGACATCATAGATCGCACCATATCTAATAAAATACGGTTACGACGTTCGGACACACCATTACACTGTGGTGTTCCAGGTGGCGTGAGTAGTGAAACTATTTCACATTGTTTTAACTGAAGGCCAAACTCGTAACTCAAATATTTTACCTCTGCAATCATATCGTAGAAACTTTTATTTTCTTGTTACGATGATTCTCCACTTTACTCTGAAATTCTTTGAACTTTTCAAATGTTTCAGACTTGTGTTTCATCAAGTAGATATACCCATATGTGCTCAAATCATCTGTGAAGGTCATAAAATAACGATACTTGCTGCGAGCCTTAACACTCATCGGACCGCATACATCAGTATGTATTATTTCCAATAAGTCAGTTGCTCACTCTATTGTTTCAGAGAACGGAGTTTTAGTCATCTTGCCCATGAGGCATGGTTCGCACGCATCAAGTGATTCATAATCAAGTGATTCAAAAAGCCCATCAGCATGGAGTTTCTTCATGCGCTTTACACCAATATGACCTAAACGGCAGTGCCACAAATAAGTTGCACTATCATTATTAACTTTGCATCTTTTGGCTTCAATATTATGAATATGTGTATCACTACAATCGAGATTCAATAAACCATTTATATCGAGTGTATGACCATAGAAGGTTTTATTCATGAAAATAGAACAACAATTATTCTTTGACTTAAATGAATAACCGTATTGCAATAAACATGATCCAATCATATTTATGCTCAACGCAAACACCAAATAACATTTATTTTAGGTTCAACACTAATCCTGAAGGTAAAGGGAGTGTGCGATGGTGATCTTATCAACCTTGGAATTACTTCCAACACACATCGTCACCTCGCCCTTAACTAGTCTCTGTTCATTTTGCAACTCTTGTTTCAAGTTACTACTCTTAGCAACTGAACCAGCATCAAATACCGAGGGGTTGCTATAAACACTAGTAAAGTACACATCAATAACATGTATATCAAATATACTTTTGTTCACTTTGCCATCCTTCTTATCCGCCAAGTATTTGGGGCAGTTCCACTTCCAGTGAGCATTTCCTTTGCAGTAGAAGCACTCAGTCTCAGGCTTAGGTCCAGACTTGGGTTTCTTCACTTGAGCAGCAACTTGCTTGCCGTTCTTCTTGAAGTTCCCCTTCTTCCCTTTGCCCTTTTCTTGAAACTAGTGGTCTTGTTCAACCATCAACACTTGATGCTTTTCTTGATTTCTACCTTCGTCGATTTCAGCAGCACGAAGAGCTTGGGAATCGTTTCCGTTATCCCTTGCATATTATAGTTCATCACGAAGTTCTAGTAACTTGGTGATAGTGACTAGAGAATTATGTCAATCACTATCTTATCTGAAAGATTAACTCCCACTTGATTCAAGTGATTGTAGTACCCAGACAATCTGAGCACATGCTCACTGGTTGAGCTATTCTCCTCCATCTTGTAGGCAAAGTACTATCAGAGGTCTCATACCTCTCGACACGGGCATGAGTATGAAATACCAATTTCAACTCTTGGAACATCTTATATGCTCTGTGGTGTTCAAAACATTTTTGAAGTCCCGGTTCTAAGCCGTAAAGCATGGTGCACTAAACTATCAAGTAGTCATCATATCGAGCTTGTCAAAACGTTCATAACGTCTGCATCTGCTCCTGCAATAGTTCTGTCACCTAGCGGTGCATCAAGGACATAATGTAACACCCACGATGCGGCTATATCTCCCACGTGTCGAGGCACGACTTAGAGGCATAACCACATTGTGGTTTTGTCGCAAGAAGGGTCATCTTCACACAATCCCATGTAATGAACAAGAATGGGATAAAGAGTTGGCTTACAATCGCCACTTCACACAATACATAAATAAAACATACATCAATCAGAGTACACACATAGGTCCGACTACGGAACCAAAAGAAAAGAAGACAACCCAACTGCTAGATCCCTGATCGTCCCAACTGGGCTCCACTACTGATCAACAAGAAAAGAAACAACACAACGGACAAGATCTTCATCGAGCTCCCACTTGAGCTCAGTTGCGTCATCTGCACCGGTATCGTCGGCACCTGCAACTGTTGTGGAAGTATCTGTGAGTCACGAGGACTCAGCAATCTCACACCCGCGAGATCAAGACTATTTAAGCTTATAGGAAAGGATGGTGTAATAAGGTGGAGCTGCAGCAGGCACTAAGCATATATGGTGGCTAACATACGCAAATAAGAGCGAGAAGAGAAGCAACGGAACGTCGTGAACTAGCATGATCAAGAAGTGATCCTGAACCTCTACTTACGTCAAACATAACCCAGAAACCATGTTCACTTCCCGGACTCCGCCGAGAAGAGACCATCACGGCTACACACGCGGTTGATGCGTTTTAAATAAGGTCAAGTGTCAAGTTCTCTACAACCGGATATTAACAAATTCCCATCTGCCACATAACCGCGGGCACGGCTTTCGAAAGATAATACCCTGCAGGGGTGTCCCAACTTAGCCCATCATAAGCTCTCACGGTCAACGAAGGATAAACCTTCTCCCGGAAAGACCCGATCAGTCTCGGAATCCCGGTTTACAAGACATTTCGACAATGGTAAAACAAGACCAGCAAAGCCGCCCGAATGTGCCGACAAATCCCGATAGGAGCTGCACATATCTCGTTCTCAGGGCACACCGGATGAGCACTACATACAACTAAAACCAGACCTCGAGTTTCCCCGAGGTGGCGTTGCAAGGGGCTCTAGCTTGGACCAACACTCGAAGGAGCACTGGCCCGGGGGGGGTTAAAATAAAGATGACCCTTGAGTCTGCAGAACCCAAGGGAAAAAGGCTTAGGTGGCAAATGTTAAAACCAAGGTTGGGCCTTGCTGGAGGAGTTTTATTCAAAGCGAACTGTCAAGGGGGTCCCATAAATCACCCAACCGCGTAAGGAACGCAAAATCAAGGAACATAACACCGGTATGACGGAAACTAGGGCGGCAAGAGTGGAACAAAACACCAGGCATAAGGCCGAGCCTTCCACCCTTTACCAAATATATATATAGATGCATTAATTAAATAAGAGATATTGTGATATCCCAACATATCCATGTTCCAACATGGAACCAACTTCTACTTCACCTGCAACTAGCAACGCTATAAGAAGGGTTGAGCAAAAGCGGTAACTTAGCCAAACAACGGTTTGCTAGGAAAGGATGGTTAGAGGCTTGACATGGCAATATGGGAGGCATGATATACCAGGTGGTAGGTAGCGTGGCATAGCAATAGAGCGAACAACTAGCAAGCAAAGATAGAAGTGATTTCGAAGGTATGGTCATCTTGCCTGAAATCCTGCTAGGGAGAAGAACGAGTCCATGAAGAAGACAAACGGATGTAGTCGAACGAATCCTCTCAACTCCGGAACGAAACCAAAGGTAACGAGAGAAGCAACCCGGAAAGAAACAAACAACATAGTGAACAACCACCACATACACATGGCATGATGCACAATCAAGTATGATGCATGTCCGGTTTAAATGAGGTATGGCATGGGAAAATGCAACAAACCCCACTACAAATTAAGCGGAGCTCAATATGCAACGAGTTGCATATTGACGAAACACCACATCAATTATTTTGTTCTCTCTCATTTATGTACCCAACAATGTTAAATGTTGTTAACCATGGCAAGAGGTGAAGCATAAGGAAACTACCTATTTTAGGCAATTTAAATGAGGCCGGAACAACAAACAACAATTCCGGAAAATCCTCATGTGCATATTTTAGATTTGGTACTGTTCTGCCATAAACACAATTTTAATGTTGTTAAACAGCAAAATAAAGTGCACCAAGTTAAACTAGGCATTTTTCTACCCCATTTACATATATAATTTATTAAAATCCGAGCTACGGTTATTTAGTTATGGAAT
The DNA here is from genome assembly GCF_002575655.3 of Aegilops tauschii subsp. strangulata. Taxonomy (NCBI): domain Eukaryota; kingdom Viridiplantae; phylum Streptophyta; class Magnoliopsida; order Poales; family Poaceae; genus Aegilops; species Aegilops tauschii. The sequence continues at coordinate 381,891,504 of NC_053037.3, read as the reverse complement.
AAATCATTTTAACATATTATTCGAGCAAATTTAATCAAACAACATTTTAAACAATTTTAACATGGGTGAAAATGGCATATTATTAAACTACACAAAATTCTAAGCATTTTACATGTTTAAATCATTTTAATCTGATGCACGGTTTATTAGTTATTAAATGCATGAAGAACAGGGGGTTTTCTGTAAAACTGTAAACTCCTGGATAATGTCTAAATTCGCAGCAGGGAAAAAAATACACAGGCCGAAACTGCACTTGGGCCAATAGTGGAAGGGGCGCAGCCGTGGCTCACCATGGGCTGAGGCCCAGTCGGTGGAGAGGGAGGCTGGAAGGGGCGCTGGGCCTTGGCGCTTGTCCACGCTGGTACTGGAACGGGTCAACGCAGGGGGGCGGTGTTCTGTCGCTCGAAGCAGAGGCGAGGCAAAAGGCAGGGGCGAGGTCGACACGACGACGCTGGGGCTCCGGCGAGGTGGCCTCGGCGGGGACCGGCCGGAACGGGACTTGGTGTTGTGGCTTCAGACGAAGCAAGGCGCGACGGCCGCAGCACGGGGTGCGAAGCAGAGGCAACAGCGGTGGCTGGCGGCGGACGTGGCGCAAGGGGAACCGGGCGGAGGCGACCCGATCCGGCGGCAGGGAGCTCCTGCGGGGTAGTCAGAACGGCGGCGGCGGCCATGGTCTCCACCTGCGAGAAAGAGAAGGCGGGGTGAGGGAGAGGGGGAAGAACCAGAGTTGGAAGGGAAGGAAGAGGGGCGGAGGCAGCAGGGCATGATGCAAACCTCCTGGTTCGATGAAGAGGAGGCACGGCGGCCCGAGAGAGGCCGTCGAGCGTGTTCGGCTTCGAACGAGCAGGCGAAGCAGGGGACTTGGCGAGGAGCGGGCAGCGGGAACGGGGCGGCGGCTTGGTCGTCAGCGCGGACGACGAGGCACCTGATTCGACGGGGTTCAAGTCGGCAGGGTCGACGGGGAAGCACGAGTGTCCATGGCCCGGGTTGGAGCTCCTGTGCGAAGATAACATGAGGAATCGATGGCGCTTAGAGAAAAGGGAAGGAAGAGAAGGGGTGCAGGGAGGGAGGAAGCGGTACGGGCCTGCGGGAGATGGTCGCCGGCGGCGAGGTTCGCTGGAGCTGCGGGTCACGAGGAGGAGGAGCGCTCGGGCGCTTTTGCTGCTGGCGCTGGGGTGGGGAGGAGGAGCGGCGACGGAGTGTGATGCAGGGAAGGCAGACGAGGCGGAGGCCCACGGGAGGAGGGTGTGGCTGGCTGGCTGCGGGCGGAATTTGGGCGGCGAAGATCTCCGGTGGACTTGCTGTCCGCGAAGCAGAGGAAGCAGGGGAGGAAGAGAGAGATGGCGGCGCGAGGAGGACGGAGGAAAACCATAGGGATCGCTGCGGGGCTTTCTAGGGGCGTGGGACGTGCTGGCCTCGACGTCCGTGAGCTCACGGCGCGACGGCGCGAGCGCTCTGTGTCTGAAGCGAGGGAGACAGAGGGAAACAGAGCAGGTGGCCGTTTGAGGCACCGGGCTGGGTCGGCTGGAGTTGGGAGGCCCAGCTGGGCTCTCTTCCTGCCTCAACTTCTTTTTCTTCTCCATTTTCTTCAGACAGAAACTTGGAGGAAAAGAAAGAAATGGGTAGACAGGGAATTTGACAGAGATAAAAATATATTAGGCGTCCTGGAAACATGCACAGTTTGAATAAACTGGTTTGGGCATTTTTAAGGATATAAAAATAATTCAAGTTTGAATTAAATTCAAACTTGAGCCATTTTTGAACCCAACCAAAACAATTCCAAAGGATCTGTAATTCGGCAGAGAGTGCGTAGGCATCATTTAGGATTTATAGGGACAAGTTGAACATTTTTTCAAATAGGGAAAATGCCACAAGAAGAAAAAATAAATGAAATAAAGAAGAAAGGAGAAGTTTGGATGGGATAGAAACTTGGGTGAATCCAAGTTGAAGTTGAGAAATAAGTAAAAGAGAAAGGATCAAGGGCAAGAAGAAGGAGTTGTAATGCTCATGAACAAGTAAAAGGAAACAAGCACAACAATAATATGGAGACGAATGCATGATGCAAAAAAAAATAACATCACAAGCAAGCAAGCAATCACGAACATGATGGATGCAAATGCACATGGAAACATACATGAAGATGGAATGCACAAAATGAGAATAAAAGATACCACAAGCATGATGATGCAATCATGGCAATCCATACATGGCAACAACAAAATAAATGGAAGGCAACTAGAGCATCGGTCTCGGGGCGTTACACATAATTCTTCTGTGCAGCAATGAGGATAATCCTCAGATCACGGACCAAGTCCGCATCATTGCTACTAACATTTTTCAACTTAGTATTCTCTAGGAACATATCAAAATATAAACGGGGAGCAACAACGCGAGCTATTGATCTACAACATAGATATGCTAATACTACCAGGACTAAGTTCATGATAAAATAAAGTTTAATTAATCATATTACTTAAGAACTCCCACTTAGATAGACATCCCTCTAATCATCTAAGTGATCACGTGATCCATATCAACTAAACCATGTCCGATCATCACATGAGATGGAGTAGTTTTCAATGGTGAACATCACTATGTTGATCATATCTTCTATATGATTCACGCTCGACCTTTCGTTCTCCAGTGTTTCGAGGCCAGATCTGCATATGCTAGGCTCGTCAAGTTTAACCCGAGTATTCTGCGTGTGCAAAACTGGTTTGCACCCATTGTATAATAACGTTGAGCTTATCACACCCGATCATCACGTGGTGTCTCGGCACGACGAACTTTGGCAACAGTGCATACTCAGGGAGAACACTTGTACCTTGAAATTATTAGTGAGAGATCATCTTATAATGCTACCATCAATCAAAGCAGAATAAGATGCATAAAGGATAAACATCACATGCAATCAAAATAAGTGATATGATATGGCCATCATCATCTTGTGCCTTTGATCTCCATCTCCAAAGCACCGTCATGATCACCATCGTCACCGGCGCGGCACCTTGATCTCCATCGTAGCATCGTTGTCGTCTCGCCAACTATTGCTTCTACGACTATCGCTACCGCTTAGTGATAAAGTAAAGCAATTACAGGGCGTTTGCATTTCATACAATAAAGCGACAACCATATGGCTCCTGCCAGTTGCCGATAACTCCGTTACAAAACATGATCATCTCATACAATAAAATATAGCATCATGCCTTGACCATATCACAACATGCCCCTGCAAAAACAAGTTAGACGTCCTCTACTTTGTTGTTGCAAGTTTTACGTGGCTGCTACGGGCTGAGCAAGAACCGTTCTTACATACGCATCAAAACCACAACGATATTTCGTCAAGTTAGTGTTGTTTTAACCTTGAACAAGGACCGGGCGTAGTCACATTCGGTTCAACTAAAGTTGGAGAAACTGACACCCGCTAACCACCTGTGTGCAAAGCACGTCGGTAGAACCAGTCTCCCGTAAACGTACACGTAATGTCGGTCCGGGCCGCTTCATCCAACAATACCGCCGAACCAAAGTATGACATGCTGATAAGTAGTATGACTTGTATCACCCATAACTCACTTGTGTTCTACTCGTGCATATAACATCTACGCATAAACCTGGCTCTGATACCACTATTGGGGAACGTAGTAATTTCAAAAAAATTCCTACGCACACGCAAGATCATGGTGATGCATAGCAACAAGAGGGGAGAGTGTCGTCTACGTACCCTCGTAGACCGTAAGCGGAAGCGTTATGACAACGCGGTTGATGTAGTCGTACGTCTTCACGATCGACCGACCCCAGCACCGAAGTTACGGCACCTCTGCGGACTACACAAGTTCAACTCGGCGACGTCCCACGAACTCACGATCCAGTAGAGCTTCGAGGGAGAGCTTCGTAAGCACGACAGCGTGATGACGGTGTTGATGAAGTTACCGACGCAGGGCTTCGCCTAAGCACAGCTACGATATGACCGAGGTGGATTATGGTGGAGGGGGGCACCGCACATGGCTAAGAGAGATCAATGATCAACTTGTGTGTCTATGGGGTGCCCCTGGCCACGTATATAAAGGATGGAGGGAGGAGGAGGCCTGCCCTCATAGGGCACGCCCAAGTGTGGAGTCCTACTAGGACATCCTAGTCCTAGTAGGATTCCACCTCCCACATGGAATAGGAAAAAGGGAAGGAAGAAGGAGAAGGAAGGAAGGCCCCCCCTCCCTAGTCCAATTCGGACCAGTCCATGGGGAGGGGTGCGACCACCCTTTGATGCATTTCTCTCCTTTCCCGTATGGCCCATTAAGGCCCAATACGAATTCCCGTAACTCTCCGGTACTCCGAAAAATACCCGAATCACTCGGAACCTTTCCAATGTCCGAATATAGTCGTCCAATATATCGATCTTTATGTCTCGGCCATTTCGAGACTCCTCGTCATGTCCCCGATATCATCCGGGACTCCGAACTACCTTCGGTACATCAAAAACACATAAACTCATAATACCGATCGTCACCGAACGTTAAGCGTGCGGACCCTACTGGTTCGAGAACTATGTAGACATGACCGAGACACATCTTCGGTCAATAACCAATAGCGGAACCTGGATGCTCATATTGGTTCCTACATATTCTACGAAGATCTTTATCGGTCAAACCGCATAACAATATACGTTGTTCCCTTTGTCATCGGTATGTTACTTGCCCGAGATTCGATCGCCGGTATCACCATACCTAGTTCAATCTCGTTACCGGCAAGTCTATTTACTCGTTCCGTAATACATCATCCCGCAACTAACTCATTAGTTGCATTGCTTGCAAGGCTTATAGTGATGTGCATTACCGAGAGGGCCCAGAGATACCTCTCCGATAATCGGAGTGACAAATCCTAATCTCGATCTATGCCAACTCAACAAGTACCATCGGAGACACCTGTAGAGCACCTTTATAATCACCCAGTTACGTTGTGACGTTTGGTAGCACACAAAGTGTTCCTCTGGTATTCGGGAGTTGCATAATCTTATAGTCATAGGAACATGTATAAGTCATGAAGAAAGCAATAGCAATATACTAAACGATCGAATGCTAAGCTAACGGAATGGGTCAAGTCAATCACATCATTCTCTAATGATGTGATCCCGTTAATCAAATGACAACTCATGTCTATGGCTAGGAAACTTAACCATCTTTGATTCAACGAGCTAGTCAAGTAGAGGCAAACTAGTGACACTCTGTTTGTCTATGTATCCACACATGTACTAAGTTTCCGGTTAATACAATTATAGCATGAATAATAAACATTTATCATGAAATAAGGAAAAAAATAATAACTTTATTATTGCCTCTAGGGCATATTTCCTTCAGACCTAGCCAGGCCTGGCCAACATTGATGAGCACCGCGTTGGATCCCTCCGGTTGTCACTGACTTCACAACGCCGTCATCAAGCACCGTGGCGCACATCACTCAAACACGCATCTTCTTCGTCATTTCATAGCCACCCTCCAAGCCTCCACGGCGGGCCACCTTCCAACATGATCTTTCCGTCACTTGGATACGTCTACGGGCTTTGGCAAGACAGAGAGAAGATGAGTGGCGGCTAGGGTTTCCCGTTCGCCATGCAGCCACCTCCTCACTAGAGGAAAACAGTTCGTTACGCGATGGATTGAAGATTGTTACGGGGTTGTTTGGTTTGAGACTAAGTTTTCCAAATGTTGCCACACCTAAGGTTAGGGAAATTTGACCAACTTAGATGTGTGTTTGGTTCAAGTCACACTACGGCTCCACAGTGCACACAGAAAAAGTGTGGCAAGATTCTCTTAGGCTTGCCAATTTGTGACTCTCATTTGGTTGAACTAAGTCTAGGCAAGTTTGGCAAAAAATATATGGCAAAGTGTGAGAATGCAAGGTCAAGAACCAAACAAACCCTACAAGACGTGCACAAATACTGTACCTCATGTGAATTCCTTTTTACGGATTTTACATAGTATAATATTTGAAAGTACATACACGTCGGCAAGTAGCAAAGTCATATAAAATCAGTCTTGCGTAGACGAGGAAAAATGAAAAAAAAAACGATCAGATATGCGTTCGACAAACTACAACAGTGATAATATCCACACCAACCATCTTATGACATCACATGGATGATAAGGTTCTTCAACATCAATGCCTTCAGAAAGGGGGCAACATTCAAGTGCCGCTGTCACCGGATCCAACCACATGGCCAGAATCTAGGTTTTCACCCTGAAGAATCAGTCCGACCATGTCCGAACAATGTCTTGAACAAGGTAACCACATAAGAAAACATCGCTATTGCCGAGTATAAACACTCGGGTTTGATCTAGGATTTCGCTTCGGAGCTGAGATCTGGTGGTCAAGTAGCACCACCATCCAAGTCACTTATGTGTTGCCACCACCACTTTTTGCGATCCCAGTAGCTACATGCGATGCGATCGCCATCACTACACAACAATCCCTCTGCATCAAGTCGTCGTCCATAATGAAACGACCATAATGGTAAACTATGTGCCGTGCTTAGTTTATAACCTGTTACAAAAAATTAGCCATAACGGTAAACAAAACTGGATCAAATAAACACTACAATCAGGAAAGCGGGTGGGACAAACGGAGCTTCTGAAAATCCATCGCAACGGCAAACGCAGCCTATATCGTCCAATACTTATCAAGAGACACTCCCCTTAACGAGACACACACTATGTTAACCTAGAGTTTGGATCGAGAATTTGAGTGTTACCAGCTACACTTTTCACCCACATACCCGATATACTTGTGTTAAACCCATACATATCCCAGCTTGCTATAATAATCTTGCATGAAAAAGCATCTATAGTACCAACTTATCTGCATCTGAAACGACCATACGAAGTCTGAAACCTGAGTGCATGCGATGCAATGAATTCGATGGATGCAGGTCGAGAAGAAAACCCGATGCAGATGCAGATGAATCCAATCCAATCCAAGCAACCACCACGCAGTGCGTCCACCAATGACTCCATGACAAGTACCAGTACGAAGTACACCCCAGTCAAGGCAGAGCACACAAATGCAGAAAGGCCAACACTACTATATCGGCACCGCACACATGGGGCGCCGGGCGATGTGGCAGGAAAAGGGCCGAGCCAGACGAGTCCCGCCCCGGAGCTCGCTCGCTCGCTCACATCACATGCATAGATAGAGGAAAAGGGTGGAGCCAGACTAGACGAGGCCACGGAAAAGGCCACAAACGAGGAAGCACGCCACATGCAGAGGCGCGGCGAGGGCGTACCCGCGTTCCCTGTTAAATGAAGAGGCCAAGACGAGGGGTACGGATTAGCATTGGCGCGTAACCATTCCTAGGCTCCTAGGCCAACTGGCCCTGAACCGCAGATGCAGATGCAGATGCGGATGCGGATATGTACGCACGCACGCAGCCCGCCCTGCTGCGATCGTGCGCTGCTTTTCTGTTGCGTGCTGTATATAGGATGTAGGTCGAGGCGCTGGGTGTCGTCTAGGGTTAGTAGCAGCCGTCAGAGCATTGATTTTTGGTAAGCCTGCAATTGCAATTAGTGGACGTGTTCGTGTGTATGCATGCCATGCCATGCCATGCCATGCAGTCAGAAGCAAAGGAACTAGCTAGCTAGTTGCTACGGAGTAGGAGTAGAGTGTGTATTAAGTTCGTGCATATCCACTCTGAATTTAAGTCTGAATGTTGAGGGCGCAAGGGAGAACGAAAGAGCAACCTCAATCTGTATGCTTCCTTTCCGTAGACAGCACCCGTTCTTCCCCGGCCACGACACCATGCATCCGAATCGAATGAGCGAGCAAAACACGAGAAATACCCGTCCGCCACATGAGATCTTGGCTTATTCCCGCCTCCCGGCTTGCATGACATGCAGCACCACAAGCGTTGGCATGAAACAAGATGACCGTGTCTCCTCCAGCCATGCCAATTCCACGCGGCCCTGGCGATCCATGCGGTTCGGCCTTGAACCTGGAGCTGGAGGGAGGCGCCCCCCGCTCAGTTCGGCGCAGTTTTTCCTTCTCACCTCCCGGCCCGCTGATGTAGGAGCACCGAGCACGGATCTGGTACACCACAGGTGTGCGGGGCCGGGCCAGCTTGTCAGCATTTTGCACGGCAAACAGCCGAGACGTTTCGTCGCCTCACCTCTCTAGTCTCTACACCACTCCGAGGATTCAGGCGACGGCGAAGCTGATTTGAGCCTCGCGGTGCTGTGCGCACCGTATCTACGCTACGCATGCACCGCTCGGAAACCTACACACGGCCGACCGAGTCTTCTGCCCGGCGTGCCACTGGTGACATGCATGGGCAGTTGGCAGTAAATGCGAGCGTAGTTTTTTTTTTCTTGGGTATTTGAAAGCCACAAACATGGTCTTAATCAACCCGCACCCAGTTCGGCATGAATGGCGAGCTATATCAAGTATTTTAAAAAAGGCTCCATGCCACCGGTGAAAAGTATGAGGCAAATTTTAGTATGCTCCCTCTTATCTCTCATTTTCACATGAGAGATAATAGTACATAATAAATCTGAACCATTGATTTGATTAAGTAGTGGTCTGATTAACTCTTACCTTCTTACTTCCTTCGTCCGAAAATACTTGTCATCAAAATGAATAGAAAATAATGTATCTAGAACTAAAATACGTCTAGATACATCCCCTTTTATTCATTTTGATGGCAAGTATTTTCGGACGGAGGGAGTATCTCTCATGTGAAGGGGGGGGGGGGGGGGGGGGAGGGGTGGTGTTAAGAGGGAGCATGTTAAAATTACTCAAAGTATGACGTGAATATATAGGGTTTGGTTAGGTACCGGTCGCCTGGCATAGATGTCAAAATCTATTGATTTTGTTGGAACCGTTGGATTGCCAGCTGCCTTCATATTCCTTCAGCGTGATCACCCCTACCACATGGCTTCTTCGTGACCCCCCTGCCTCTTTTCCGACGACGACATCACGATGAACTGCCCATCATGCCTCCGGCGAGGTCCTGTCAAGCCCTTGCTGGCCGTCTCGAGCTCGGACTCTATCCGAATCATAGTGGCATTAAAAACTGAAAGCATAAGGTCTAAGGAATCACTCAGCGGAAAAGATTACATGTTCATTTTAACCTAAGTTTAGAACCATCTTCAACGGTTTGCCCCTCCCCCCTTCCCTGAACCTGTCAACCCTCTGCTACGTCTACGTAGGCGACGCCGTGACCGCGGCGCCCCTGTCCCCGGCGCAGTCATGGCAATGCCTCGCCGGGGACGACACTCTCCACCACACAACAAAAGCGATTGATCTAAAAATTAGTCGTATGTTAAGAGCAAATGTGGAATATATAAGGTAGAAGCGCTCTATCTTCAAGTTGAACAAAAATATGTGTCATTTAAAGTGTAAATGATATACTACTAGTTTGCATTAACAAGGAGGAGGACATATATTCGAATTTGTGTTGAGAATAACAAATCCAATCCAAGCAAATTAACAAACATCCGGTCTGCCGGTGCCTATTTATTCGGCTTCCATTATTTTACTACCCCATCACAAAAAGGTTCGTAAATCTCCTCCCCACTCTTAAAAAAAGATCGTAATCTCGCGCAAATCTCCCACTTATCTCGCTTAAATACTCCCCCACCACCACCCCTTTCCCTCCTCACCCCGCCCCAACCCAGCGCTAAGTCAAGTCCATCTCACTCGCCAATGTCCATCACCACGTCCTCCACCCCGCCCGCGATCCTCGACATGCCGGCTCCCGACGTCGCCAGCAATGGCGCGCGCGCGGCGAGGCGGAGGCGGCTGCTGCTGTGCGCCAACTACGTTGCCCTGCTCGGCGGCTCCGTGGCGTCCAGCCTGCTGTCCCGCTACTACTTCGCGCACGGCGGCCGCGATCGGTGGGTGGCAACGCTGGTGCAGTCGGTCGGGTTCCCGGTGCTGCTCGTGCCCGTCTACGCCGGCCGGCCCGCCGGGCAGCCTCGGCCGTTCGCGTGGTTCACGAGGCGGTTGCTCATGGTATGCGTGGTCATCGGGGTGCTCATGGGGGTGAACAACCTGCTCTTCTCGTACAGCTCGTCCTACCTGCCCGTGTCCACCTCGTCGCTGCTGCTGTCCACGCAGCTCGCGTTCACGCTCGTTCTCGCCGCCGTCATCGTGCGCCACCCCGTAACCTTCTCCAACCTCAATGCCGTCGTGCTCCTCACCCTCAGCTCCGTGCTGCTCGCGCTGCGATCGTCCGACTCGGCAGAGCAGCCCGACGGGGGCAGCCGGACGAGGTACTTCATCGGCTTCGCGGTGACCCTGGGCGCGGCGGGGCTCTTCGCGGCCTACCTGCCTGTCATGGAGCTGCTGTACCGCAGGGCCGTGTCCGGCGGGTTCCGGATGGTGGTGGAGGTGCAGGTGGTCATGCAGGCCGCGGCGACCGCGCTGGCGGTGGTCGGGCTGGTCGTGGCCGGCAGGTGGGGCGAGGAGCTGGCGCGGTGGGACAAGTCGCCGGCGGCGTACTGGGTGCTGGTGGCCGCGCTGGTGGCGACGTGGCAGGCCTGCTTCATGGGCACGGCCGGGATGGTGTACCTTACGTCGTCGCTGCACAGCGGCGTGTGCATGACCGCGGTGCTCACCGCCAACGTGATCGGCGGCGTGGTCGTGTTCCGCGATCCGTTCGGCGCGGAGAAGGGCATCGCCACCGTTCTCTGCGTCTGGGGATTCTCCTCCTACCTGTACGGGGAGTACAGCACGCGGCAGAAGCAGCAGGAAGGCGACGGTAAGGTGGCCGCCGCGTCCACCGGAGGCGACTCGGACAAGAGTGTTACAAGTGGCGACGTCGGTGTGGGAGGAGGTGCAGTTGAAACCGTCTGATCTAACCTTTTTTCATTTTTAGAGCTTAGCATCCGGAACATGGGCCGGGGGGAACAAATCTCAAAGGAAGTACATCTAGTCTAGTTGCACCTATTTCTCAAAAAAAAAAGTCTAGTTGCACAATGCATGCATGCGTGGCACATAAATTAGACATGCATGGGTGTCACAAGAGACAAAGCTAGGTTGTGTACATAGCGATCCATGAGGTTGGTGATCGTGGTTTGGTGGTTGCTTGTTTGTAAGGTTTAATGTTTGCTATAATGTTTCGATGGACGCAATGGAAGGATGTTTGATTATGGAGTGCTACCTTATGTGATGATAGTAACATGGACTAACAATCTTCACAAAATGTTGGTTCCTTCGGAGCCTATCGGTGATCACCTATCAGAAGATAGAAATATTCCTCTGCTCGACTGCTCCAAACGCTGCTTTGTTTTGTGTACACGCGTCAACAATTTATCTAGCACAACCACAATTTATATATGCACATGCTTGCGTCATTGTGGAATGTGATCGTTGCCGTGCACATTTAAATGCTACTAATTTACTACCAGGTGATGTTACCTTGACAACCACTAGATTTACATAACAAAAAGGTGATTAGTAAGTTGAAACCATGTTTTGTAATGTAGCCTCTTCTCTGGCTGTGATATAAATCATGGCAAGTGAGTACACGCATTAGTTGATTATATATTGCATAGGTACTTTAACAAAACAATTCAATAAAGCCTGAAGTTTACTGACATGCAAAACCATAAGGTATGTTTAATAAGTGCATCGATGCCATCAATAGAAAACTGATGCATGGTGGTTTTATTCTGTTCATATAGCATATAGTGATGCCTTATAGCATATACCTATGTGCGCACAAAAATAATAGTTCAGTTCCTTAAGTATGAATCATCATTGTTTACTCCCAGATATGGCGTTCATAATATGATATTATAGGGATTGTTGGTTCCCCAACTCCATCTTAGAAAAATGGTGGTAAAGAAAGGGATGCAAGTTGGGTTGGTTGAGGGGAGTAATCAGCGTGAGAATGAGGTTCACACACATCAAAGTGGACTATAGTGGTCATACAACTAATTTGTACTCACACGGCCAATCATGCCTCAGGAATTTGGGACTGTAGGATCTTTTGGGGCTTTAGCCTTGAGAGAAATAATGGAGAAGTGGAACAAAAGAAGAGATAAATAAAAGGGCCGGTGAATTAGCATTAGCTACTTAATGATGCTAAGTTCAGTGCATGTTTTGATTTCTCTAGTCAATTATATTTGAATTAGTACATACTATATATATCACATATTGTTATGTTAGCTTGAGGAGGAAACAATAAATTTTATTGAAAAGTAGTGCTAGAGTTGTATATAGTTTTCTTGTCGAATGAGAGTAGTATGTCTTTATTTAGAAATATTGTTGAGCCAAGAGGATGAACCTAGTGGGTGGGGAGTTATCTAAGAGGTTATGATGTTGTTTCAACATTTTGGGTTCATCAACTTGAACAGGAAGCACTACATATAAATAAGGGTATAAATAAGCATGAGCAGTTGTTGTCAATAGGGGTATAGCTTTCTTTGTTGGTGCATTTCATCTTTCTTCAAAACTCTATATTTTGAAGGTCCCGGTGTTGAACTAAGATTGCAATTATTGTTCTTTCTTGGGTAGGAAGATCAGGCTAAAGAAGTCACAAATGTCATGTTGGCAGAAAAACTACAGTATGTTGCTAAAAACTAGGTAGTGCCAAAAGGTTACAACCCTTCACATTTTATGAACGATTGAGTTATTAACTCATTAACGAGTAAATGAACCATGTATTTTAGGTTTTCTCCTAGAATTAAAAAAATAACATATTTACTTGCACTAAGATAGTAAGAAATTTGAGGAAGCAATAACTTATGGGTCTACCACCTTAAGATGAGCCAAGAAGCAACATTAGTCAGTTATACAAAATGTATTCTCTCCATGTATATTCATTTAGCATTGATTATATCTTTTTATAGAGGCATTTAAATTTGGAGTATTTTGTGGTTAGCTTGTCACGGCACCAATCATGTATAACAATAAGTCTATGCATGGAAAGGCACATCAAGTTTGTTAATTTACTATCACAATATTTTTGCAAGAGAATTTCATGCGTTTTTAACTACTTTTCTTGGGCCTATGATGGGTTTAGCACGCACCACATATGTACAGGTTTCATTGCGTTGTCGAAAAAAGAAGTGAAGCCTTGTTGCACTTACTGGTGAAGTTTTATTGCTTGCAAAGGTAATATGTACACACTTGATCTCACAAAAAAAGGGTACTATGTACAGACAAAAAATGACAGCATATGGCAAGCACCTAATAGGCATGTGCAGATAAGTGCCTAGATTTAGCATAGCTCTAGACGAAATCATCTTGTAGAATATTAGAAACGATCAACATGTTCCATCTTGATATGCTTTGGAGATTTACCTTGTACCGTGCCCCCCACCATTAATATTGAGTCCTTTTCAAGTATATCTTTTGCATAACACTTTGCTAGTGCCTCTTGACATCAATTGCAGTGGTGTCCATCCATGTGGCCATCATCCAAAGAATGCCTTCCATTCAGTGGATAGACTCATATGTGCAAGAGAAAAACACCCATAGGAAACAAAGAGGTAGAAAACAAAGAAACCATGTAGCAAAGAGGTTTTGCCAAAAGATAAATGAGCAAAGAGATTTCAAGTTGTCAACCTTCTTTTAGGGTGGGAGCTTATTGTATTCACAAGGATTGTATATATGGGCTACTTCGAATGGAACATTACCTAAGCCTTTATCGCAAACATAAAAAACATACGAAACGCTTTCTAGTCTAGTGAGAAACATCAAGTCCCAAATACTCCATGGTAAGTCCCACCTCTACTCATTAACTTGTTTTCAAATATCCGTGTAAATTTTCATGGCTATGATGGTGCCATGAATTTACTTAGGTCAGGAGTCCACACCATGTAATTTTTGTACTGCCTTTAACTCTGATCGAGATTATGTCTATAACGGCGGTTGCGCCTGGACAATCTGTTGGTGCGCAGCACAGCCTTTGAGCGACATACGGAGCACATAAAAGAGAATGATTTGGTCGTGGTACGTGCTCCAGAGGCACACACGTGCGATGCGAAGCAGCACAAAGGCGACCCAAGACAGAGGACGCACGCTCATCCATCGGTCCTCGCCCCTTCCTTGCCCTCTCTTGACAGTAAAAATCACACGAGGACGTGAAGAAATGGTGAGCCAAAATCGGCTGCATTTCTCGGAGGTGGTAGCTACTGCTGTGGGTGATGGCGGTTATTATTCAGAAAAGGGGCACTAGTTGAGTGGAGGGGCCAACAGCACCAGGTTTTATATAGCATTGACAAATCAGGGGGGGTGCTCATGAGCTGATTAGTGGCTGGCCCAATCAAGGCACAAAGATGGCGATTTGTCAGAGCATTTTGACTACGCACAGTCATGCTGCCAAAGAAAGGGGAAAGGCACTCCACCACTTGGGTCACGCATGTACTTGACTTGTTTCCTCTCAACGGCTGCCAGTATCATCTGCTTGTCCCATTCCATGTACGTGTACTATTTGAGCTTTTTTTTTGTTTACTTTTCAATTTTGAGTTGAACATAGAGCATCTACATCCGGACCTCTCGAAGCCGCCTCATACGCCCGGGCGGGTTACCCGGTCAGGTTTTTTCGACACAGACGGACGCCTCGAGCGGGCCTCAAACGCCCGGACTGACCGGCACCCCCCATATCCAGCCCAAATATGGGGCGGATATAGGGTGGCTCGGGCACGTCCGCCCAACAAGCCCGGCCCATCACCAACCCCACGGGTGTCCCACAAAAAACCCCATCGGCCTCGTCGGTCCGAAAGCCTAGCTCACTCACTCTCCTCTCTCGCCCCGTCCTCTCCTTTTCCCTCACCGATTTTGATCGAATCCGGTGCAATGTCGAACTTCGGCAGCCGCTTCGACGACGAGGTGGATCCGGAGTATGAGCTTGCCCTCCACATCGCCTTGGAGCGGTCCAAGGTGGACACGGGGGACAGCTCTGGATCTGCAGCCTCGCCGCAGCCGCCGCTTCCCCGTCGCTGCATCTCGGACGCCGGCGCTGGCCCCTCACGGCCCATGGGCAGCTCCGACAGGCGGCCAGCACAATCGGGCCTCCCCACGGCGTCCCATCGCCCCGCCGGCTGCTACTTCCCCACGCCGTCCCCTCTCCCCGCCGGCTGCTGCTCCCCCTCGTGGGCAGCGGTGGGTACTTGTGCCCGCCCCGCCGGCCCGGAAGCGCACGCTGGAGTCGGAGGTGCGCGCCGCCCGCCGCGAGAGGCGGTGGGCAAGGGAGAGGGAGGCTGTGGAGAGCTCTGTCCGCCGCCGGCGTGAGTTACCGGCGGAGCTCGATGAGGACCATCGGCTCCTCGCGTGGGTCTACCGCCGGTCGCTTACGACGCCCGAGATGGACGCTCGGCGGCTCCGCCAGAAGAACGCCAAGGCTCTTCGGCTTGCCATCGAGCAGTCCGAGCGGGAGGTGTTAGAGAAGGCGAAGGAGGCGGCTCGGCTGGCCAAGCTCAGGCGCCAGCATGACCGGGCCGTCCAGCGCCTCAAAGGTCTCGTCATCGTCGACTCCTCCTCCTCCTCCTCCGACGGCTCCTCCTCCGACGAATCGGACGATCCTCCACCAGCCGACGACGGGTACAGATACGCCGGCGACCAGAAGGGGAAAGGGCCGGCCCGGAAGTGGTGAAGTTGATTTTAATTTTAAGTTTTAGATATAGTATATAGTTGTTCGTCGTTTGTGTGAATTTTGGTGGATCTTTTGGAGAACTATTGTGTAATTTCTATATCCGGAGCTGATCTACGTAGTTTGATCAACGTTGCATGATATACTATGGATATAAAGGTTCGGATATGAGAGACACGCATGTGAACGACGCGATTTGAGAAGTGCCCGATCACTGTTCGTGAGGGTTTGAGAGCCTGGATTTGTCAAGTCTGGCCGTAGATGCTCTCAGAGCGTCGAAGCCTTCGTTTCCTCTGTAGATTTGTCTACATCTCATATGGAAAAGAGCTCTGTGGTTATCCATCTCGATCGAGAAAGCCACTAGTAGTAGTTTTCACCCACAAAGCCGGACAGTACGTGCGTCCTTTGGGAACCGGTTAGCACTTATCCTCCTAATCCCAAATAGTGCATACATACAAGTAGGGTGCACCGCACCGGACCCCATACATCTTGAATGGTATGTTATTCATATGAACCACCTCCGTCGCACCCCCGAAAAAGGGCAAGGTAGAAAATACCCTTTGTCATGACCAATCCCCACTAGAATTAGAGAGCTTGTAAAAAGAAACAAAACAGCAAGTGTTGTCGTCAATTCTGCCTTGGTGCCCATGTCGTCTCTCGGTACGTATCGTATTCGTCTACTCCCTCTATTTCTAAATATAAGACATTTTGATAGTTTGAACAGAGAAACTATATATTATTAACGAATGAAACATGCAAGGATTTTGCCCTTTTCCCAAATAAAAAGCTAGGAGTAGAAAACTCCTTGGCACGTCAGCTGTCCTGTGCACTTTCATGAGAAAAAAAGACTTATTACATCTGTTCTAAAATATAAGACGTTTTAGTAGGTTAAAATGGATGATGTCAGGTGTTGGAAGCTTGGAATTGTTGCACGGGTTGACAGATATCGATCTCGTACGACAACAACAGCGATGAGCCCTCGTCACTTTGCTGTTGATGCTTGCCACTTGGTTCCGGTTCCGATACGCTTAAGCCATCCCTGTCCGATGTATGTACGCACGCTTTCTCTTCCATCGTTGTCCTGTCATATTGCAGTCCTCTCGAATGGAATGTTAACCTACCGAGCAAGTCAACTAACACGATCATACATAAAGCTAGCACAAACATTGTCCCCACGCCTGTGCAGGAGCAATCCAATTAATCTCGCCGCAGACCAACACCTTAATTAGGTTTTTCCTAGTACTATAATATAAGTACCATTACTCCGTAATAGGTACCCCTCCGTAAACTAATATAAAATCGTTTAGATGCCTTTCCAAGGATGAAAGATCCATAGTGCACGCCTCGGCTCTTCTTGCCTACGCACGCAGTTAGCTAGAGACTTGGACATAACAATATTAACAATGATGACATGACTCAGCAACGCACATATATAGCAGTGCATGATGACGCGCTGATGAGCTCCAACCGCTCAACCCCAACGGGCTCCAAGCTGAATTCATCAAATCAAATCACCCCTCCCTTATAGGACCGGCCACACTTAATGACAACATCCACGCTCCATACATTTTTGCTCCCTGCTGTTCGTTCATCCCCTGACATGTGGGGTTGGCTCTTTCTTCTGAATGCATCTAACGAGATCTAGACAAAGATGACCCAGCCGAGCACTAGCTGATCCGATGGGTTCCCTTCTCAGGCGATTTTTCTTTTCTTCCGATAAAGGCTTCTCAGGCGGAATGGGGGTCGTAGTCCAGTCTCCTAGGGCTAGCTCGCTGTCTGGGCATCCCAAATCATAATTTTATTACAGTAATGGTTCCGCTGCATGGACATTGGTATAGTGAAATTTGGTGCCAAGTCAAACAATGGTGATATATTCCCTGTCCAAATTTAGCTTTAGCGCAATAATCGAAGCGCCTTAGCAGCCAACCGGGTGCTTTACTGAACAGTAGATTCTTCCGAGTCATTGGAGTGTTCATTTTTAGTTTTCAAATTTGACAGCCTAGCCAATTATCTCCAATCTTTATCAAAGTCAGAGGCACTCTCCAAGGCCTGAAAACGAGGTATACCAATGACGAAAGCTCGGCCAATGTGGATGACTCTCCCATGCAGTACTGCTCACATGTGTACATCCCGTGTGAGACCAGGTACACCTGGACTAACAACCATGTGAACCTGATCCAGAGTGTGCTGTATCGGGTTCTTCAGTCGCTGTAGTGGAAAATTAACTTCCCTTTTTGCACCCTGCGAGTGCCTGTTGGGGCTCAAACTCAAAACCCTAGCTCACTGCTGGTTCCTCTCCTCGCCGAACACCCCTCTCTCTCTCTCGGGCACTCACCGAAAGGAAGAAGAAAGGGATCGAACGGAGACATAGTGTTGCCTGCGCACGAAAGACACCGCCACTCGAACGATGTTTTTTTTTCTTGAGCACGAACTCAACCCGCACCTGTTTTTTTAGAACGAAGACGCTAGATGCATCCGGCTTTAAATTAATAAAGTCCACAATATAAATTAGTAAGTAGCAGTAGCGCGGGTTTTTACCCCCGCTACTACTAAGTTGATAGTAGTAGCGTGGGTTTATAATCCTCGCCACTACTAAGTGGTCTCTACCTGCCCCCCGGGGACATGCCATAGTAGTAGCGAGGGGTATAAACCCGCGCTACTACTATCAACTTAGTAGTAGCGCAGGTTTATACCCCTCGCTACTAGTAAGTACAAGGTAGGTGAAATCCCCATATCCTCGGCCGAATCCTTCCTTTCTCCCTTACTCTCCCCCCTCTCTCCATAGGCTCTCCCATGATGCTGCACACCTCCTCCTCTATGGGGCCCAACGAGTTCACCTCCTCGCGTCGCGTGCCTCCTCCTCCATGGCGCCAAAAGAGGGAGGCCGTCTCGCGCCGCCGGCGTCCCGGAGCTCCCCGAGCTTCCCCGCATCTCCATGCCACCACGTCGGACCACCTCACCACTAGCGACGAGCCCCGGTGCGCCCTCCATCTCATTCCTTTCTTCCTTGTTTCTCTTTTTCCCTCTCCATGTCCCTCCGATTTTACTCACCTCCCATGCCCATGCCTGCGCAGGTCGTCGACATGGCCAACGAGGAGCTCTCTGCCTTGGCCGTGAAGAGGACCCTCACACCGTCGTCTTGCTCTCCTCTGCACTGGATCCGGTCCCTCTACAACAGCCGTCACTGGATCTGGTCTCCGCTGCCCGTCCGCACCTCCGGCGACCCTTATCGTCGCTGGATCGAACCATTGACACCATTGACAGCACGCACGAGGTCGAGATTTTTTTTGGTTTTTGAAATTAATAGTAGTAGCACGGGTCACAGACACGCGCTACAGATAGTTAGTAGTAGCGCGTGTCGAACCCGCGCTACTACTAACACATGTACTAGTAGCGTGGGATCCACCGCGCTACTACTACTAGTTAGCTGTAGCGCCGTAGTAGTAGCGCGGCCACCCGCGCTACTACTAGCTTTTAACCCGCGCTACTACTAGGCTTTTTCCTAATAGTGGCTCGGTCCGGCCCGCTCTGGCCGCGCCCGTGACATGCATGCACACGTCCGGGTCGTGGCGAGTCCGCCTCGGACCAACTCCACGCACCCCCTAATCTCGCCAACAGAATGCACCTACACACACACGCACACGCGCACACCCGCACGGACATCCCCGTGCTACGCACGCACGCGCTCACACAGACACACTTGCCATGAGCCCGACGCGTCCCGAACCGCGCTTGACGCGCCAGGCGTGCGCACGCACACGCGCCCGACGCGTCTCGCCGTGGCTTATTGCCTATCAATCACCCCCTAAGCCGCGGCCTAGAGCAGTGCCGGGTCGTCGTCGCCGGTCTCCGTGATGAGAGCCTGTTCTGCCGCCGCCGCCCTTCGAGGCCTAGTGCAGTCGCGCTTAAAGTGACCGCGCTGCCCGCAGTTGTAGCAGCGGCCGCGCCTCTTCCCTCCGCCGCCAGACGCCATGCTTCCCGCCCCGTCGTCGTCGTGGTCGTTGCCGCATCCTCCCTGCTGTAGTCGCCGCATTGCCCACTGTGCCGTCATGAGCATCCGTTGATCATCCGCCCGCTCTCCGCCGGCCCGCGCGCGCCGGCCCGACCTCTCGTTGAACGTCTTCAGATGGCCGAGCGCCTCCTCGAACGACATCATCTCGACGTTGCAGAATTGCTCAATGCCGGCGACCGCCACGTACAGCCGGTCTGGAACCGAGCCCAGTAGTTTCTTCACCATCTCGACTTCTCCCAGCGTCATCCCGAGCCCCGCGTATTGCGCCACCATGCCGCCAATCTTGCCGGCGAAGGCGTCCAACAACTTGACGTCCGCCATCCGTAGCCACTCGAACTCGCCGCAGAGGGTGGCTAGCCGGGCCGCCCGAACCCGACCAACTATGACGAAACGGGCCTTCAAGTTGGCCCATACCTCTGCCGCCGTCTTCTTCGTCGACATGTGCATCAGCAGGTCTTCGGAGAGCGCCCCGAGCAGGTAAGCTCGTGCTGGCTTGTCCTTCTTTGCGAAAACCGTTGCCGCGTCCTTCGCCGGAACCACCGCCTCCCAGAGCCCGACCGCGTCCAGGTTGGCCTCCACCTTGATTGCCCACGCGGTGTAGTTGTCACTAGTGAGCATGGACCTACATCGGCAGCGAGCTCCCCGACCCGCCGGCGTAGGGCACGAGTGACATCACCGGCGACCACCCCCGCTAACGTGGCTCTGATGCCAAATGTTGGATTTCAAACCCAAAACTCTAGCTCACTGCTGGTTCCTCTCCTCATCGCACACCTCTCTCTCTCTCTCTCTCTCTCTCTCTGTGGCACTCACCGAAAGGAAGAAGAAAGGGATCGAATGGAGACACAGTGTTGCCGGCGCATGAACGCCGCCGTTGCACGAACGACGTTTTTTCTTTTTCTTTTTCTCGAGCACGAACTCAACCCGCACCTATTACAATGCATATGGGAGGGTCCTTATACCCTGGGCCACGTCAGGGCACGCACCCCATGTCCCAGTCCATGCCGAGCGCTTGGTCCGGCCCGCTTTGGCCGCGCCCGCGACATGCACACACACGTCCGGGTCGTGGCGAGCCCGCCTCGGACCAACTCCACGCACCCCCTAATCTCACCAACAGAATGCACCTACACACATGCGCACGACGCACACCCGCATGGACCTCCCGTGCTACGCACGCACACGCCCACACACACACACACACACACACACACACACACACACCTGCCACGAGCCCGACGCGGCCCGAACCGCGCTTGACGCGCTCGACGCGTGCAGAGACACATGCCCGACGTGTCTCGCCATGGCTTATGGCCTATCACTTACTAACATCAGCTTGGACCACTCCTCTCTCCTTCTCTATTTGGAGGAGGGCACTCCCTCTAAAGCGAACTGATTTCATTTGAGAACTTTTGACTACTTCATCCATGCTTCATGGAATCAATTCACCTAAGGTAGCTAGTGGTAGTCGCTACTCCTCCCCGAGCCTTCAGGCGGTGGACATTTTGGACATTTGGCATCACTATGCCAAAGAATCTTGTCAGTTCATGCGAGGGTTGGGGCTAAAGTCGGGGCTGCCCCTCATCTCCATAAGGGAGATCTCCTGGACCGGATCTGGGCCATTGACTAGGCACCTGATGCTTCCGGCCTTACCCCTAAAGAGTGGCTTCAATGCTAAACCCTTGAGGCATCCCTTATGGAGGTTTTCAAGGGCTACCAGAGTTATTCTAGTAGCAGTGAAGCCTTTAGAATTTTCTTTTGAATGGTTATGCCAACACAACCTATTTCTCAGAGAAGGCGGATGTGCTCCATCATGTACATGTGTGCAGACGATGGCCTCATGGAGGAGGCCGGACATCTCTATCCACATTTATTCCTTGTATTAGGAGCTCTTCTAGGTAGAACCACAATCCAGGGTTGCATTGACCTTGGACCGCCTGGCATGCGGATGCCTTGGTCTTGGCCACTGAGAATGTGGATCTCACCCTCTCATTCTCGGCCGGGGATGTGGGCCAGGTTATCATGGAGATGAAGGCCAATTTTGCTCCTGGTCCGGATGGCTTTCATGTCACCTTCTTCCAGAAATTCTGGAACCATATCAAGTCGGTGATCATGTCGATGTTCCAGGAGTTTTATACTAGCACGCGTTGATATGTCTCACTTAAACTTTGTCGTGATAACCCTGATCCCCAAGATAGTAGGGGGCACAGATATCATGCACTTTAGACCGGTCATGGTAATCAATGCCATCCAACAGAATAAATGTGTGATGGAGAGGAGAGATGATAGTGAGGGGATATATACCTGCGGTTGAGCTCCGGGCGACAGTGGTCGTTGGCGGCCGCTGGTGAATGCACTACAAAAATAGACACATCCGTGACATTTGGCCCGAACGATTTTTTCCTGTCATGGTTATGACACTTTTATGACGATAATTGTGACAAAAACACATATCATCATAGATGTGGTGGGCTCCTACTTCTATGACAAAAAATCATGACAGAAAATGGGCTTTTTGTCCTGGGCGGGCCGGGGACGCACCTGCATGACATTCTTTGGGCCGTCCATGACATTAAAAATCGTGGTAGAAGTGAGGGCGAGGAAATTTTCGTGGAGTTCCCGGTTACGGTGGGTGGTCAGGGCCGAGCGATGCAGTGTGGTTGCGCGTTTCTCTCGTACACATGATTGATGTGTGAGGCGCTCGCTAACTGAACCCGAGCGAGGCGTCCGCCTACTGAACCCGAGCAATCGATCGATCCCACTAAGTACTGAAGCCGATCGATCCCTTCGCTGCTAACTGAACCCGAGCGGTTCCTTCGCTGGTGCTGCTAATTGAACCCGAGCAATCGACCGCTGCTGCTGCTTACTAAAGCCGATGGAACCCCCGTGTGCAAGACGTAGTTAGCCATTTGGGTTGCCACTGGATGAACAATGCCCGTTGCTGCCGCGTGTGCAATATGTAGAATGAGTCGAGACGTGGTGAGTCAAGCCGGCTGGGTTGGCTGTGGATGAACAGTTCCCAGTGCGGGATGGATGAACAGGACCCGGCCATGTGTAGGCGGTTGCCGCTGGATGAACAAGACCCCATGGTAGTAGGCAGTTGCCGCTGGATGAACAGGACCCCGAGGAGGCTGCCACACACCCTAGCCGGCTGGGGGTGGATGAACAGGACCCCGTGGAGGCTGGTTGAACTGTAGCCGGTGGAGGCTGGATGAACAGTAGCCCGTGGATTACAGTGGCTGGTGGAGGCTGGAGGAGGTCGACGGTGGATGAACAGTAGCAGGTGGAGGCTGGAGGAAGTCGATGGTGGATGAATAGTAGCCCGTGGAGTCCCGTTTTGCGGTATGCCACACCCCTCCCGATGAACAGGACCCTGTTTCGACCCTAGGAGGTCGAAGAGAAGTCCGTTTCCTCCATTTTGTGGTACGCCAGACCCCTCCCGATCAACATGACCCCGTTTCGACCGTAGGAGCTGGAAGAGAAGTCAGTTTCCTCCGTTTTGCAGTACGCCAGACCCCTCCCGATCAACAGGACCCTGTTTCGACCGTAGGAGCTCGAACAGAAATCTGTTTCCTCCGTTTTGCGGTATGCCAGACCCTTCCCGATAAATAGGATCCCATTTCGACCGTAGGCGGTCGAACAGAAGGCCATTTCCTCCGTACTGCGGTACGCCACACCCTGTTTCACTTGTTCCGTCCAAGTCGGTTGGCCCCCGTTGAACATGACGCATTCTGATCCAGCCGGTTGGCTGCCAATGAACATGACACGGTCGTTGTACACGTTCGAGACCACACTCGTATGTACGTATGTGGCCATGTTTTTTGCAGCGTGGCTATCGTATGTGTACATGATTTAGACTGGACTGCGTGAACTGCTACCGCTCCTTACTCGGCCACGGTTCATCGTGGAGACATACCGATTGACTGGTATGTACGTACACATCTGCGACCACACAGACAACGGTACGTACGCTTCGACCTGGTGGGTCCCAGCTATCATGGAGGATAAGAACACACTTCCTTGCGTGCGAAGATAAAGCTGGTGGGTACTGATATGTCCATTTTGCATCATGTTTACCTACTGTTATTCATAATGTTTTTATGCATAATAATGCTTTTTGGAGTAATTCTAATGCCTTTTCTCTCATAATATGCAAGGTACACACAAAGACGGAGAATTCCGGCAGTTGGAAATCTGGACCTGAAAAAGCTATGTCAAGCTACCTATTCTGCACAACTCCAAATGAGCTGAAACTTCACGAGGATTTTATATGGAATAAACAAGAAATAATGGAGCAAATAACTACCGGCACAAGACACCAGGGCGCGCCAGGCCCCCTCAGGCGCGCTCTGGTGGGTTGTGCTCAGCCCAGCCCACCTCCGGTGCCCATCTTCTGATATATAAGTCATTTTGACCTAGAAAAAATAAGGAGAGGACTTTCAAGACAGAGTGCTACCATCTCGTGGCAGAACTTGGGCAGGAGCGCTTTTGCCCTCTGGCGGAGCGATTCTGCCCGGGGAATTTCCCTCCCAGAGGGGGAACATCGTCATCATCATCACCAACAACTCTCCCATCTTAGGGAGGGCAATCTTCATCAACATCTTCAACAACTCCATCTCTTCTCAAACCCTAGTTCATCTCTTGTGTTCAATCTTTATACCGGGACCTCAGATTGGTACTTGTGGGTGACTAGTAGTGTTGATTACATCTTGTAGTTGATTACTATATGGTTTATTTGGTGGAAGGTTATATGTTCAGATCCAATATGCTATTTAATACCTCTCTGATCTTGAGCATGATTATCATTTGTGAGTAGTTACTTTTGTTCTTGAGGTCACGGGAGAAATCTTGTTGCAAGTAATCATGTGAACTTGATATGTGTTCAATATTTTGATAGTATGTATGTTGTGATTCCCTTAGTGGTGTCATGTGAATGTCGACTACATGACACTTCACCATATTTGGGCCCAAGGGAATGCATTGTGGAGTAGTTATTAGATGACGGGTTGCGAGAGTGATAGAAGCTTAAACCCTAGTTTATGCGCTATTCCGTAAGGGACTGATTTGGATCCAAAAGTTTAATGCTATGGTTAGAATTTATTCTTAATACTTTTCTCATAGTTGCGGATGCTTGCGAGGGGGTTAATCATAAGTAGGAGGTTTGTTCAAGTAAGAACATCACCTAAGCACCGGTCCACCCACATATCACATTATCAAAGTAGCGAACACGAATCGAACCAACATGATGAAAGTGACTAGATGAAATTCCCGTGTACCCTCAAGAACGCTTTGCTTATTATAAGAGACCATTTTGGCTTGTCCTTTTCCTCAAAAGGATTGGGCTACCTTGCTGCACTTTTGTTACTATTACCGTTACTTGCTCCTTACAAATTATCTTGCTATCAAACTACTCTGATACTTACAATTTCAGCGCTTGCAGACATTACCTTGCTGAAAACCACTTGTCATTTCCTTCTGCTCCTCATAGGGTTCGACACTCTTACTTATCAAAAGGACTACGATTGATCCCCTATACTTGTGGGTCATCAAGGGTCTTTTCTGGCACCGTTGCCGGGGAGTGAAGCGCTCTTGGTAAGGAAAAAATATTACTATGTGCTGAAATTTATTGTCACTTGTTACTATGGAGAACAATCCTTTGAGGGGTTTGTTCGGGGTATCTTCACCTCGACCAAAACCACCATTAGTTACCCCTCAACCTACTGCAGCTACTGAAAATATTGAATATGAAATTCCTTCGGGTATGATAGAACAACTGCTAGCTAATCCTTATGCAGGAGATGGAACCGAACATCCTGATATGCACTTGATATATGTGGATTATTTAAGCTTGCAGGTTTACCAGGAGATGAAACTAAGAAGAAGGTTTTCCCTTTATCTTTGAAGGGAAAAGCATTCGCATGGTATAGGCTATGCGATGATATTGGATCTTGGAATTGGAGTTTCACCAAAAAAATTATCATATGCATCATCGTTATCGGAATTATATATAAAATTTTTGGCCTCATGAATGAGAAAGTATCGCTCTAGCTTAGGGGAGGCTTAAGTCAATGTTATATTCATGCCCCAATCATGAGCTCTCAAGAGAAATTATTATTCAAAACTATTCTTCACTAAGTAGATTTTGTTTTCCCTTTTGTTTCTGTTTAGTTGTGGGTGAATCGAACTTTTTTTGAAAGAATGAAAATATAAAAAAATTACTTGCCTCTTATGCCTAAAAACTTTTTCAAAAAGAGAAGTGATTGGAAGGTTATGCATTGGAGAAGTGAGGGTCGACCTTGAACACTTGTGTTCATGCTCCTGGAAACAATGTAGAATTTTTCATGGAAGTTTCTCAAAAATAAGTATCCCCTTGTATATATTCATTGTATTATAAAAATAATGTGCCAAGGTTTGGCTTTAGAATGTGTAAATTGCTTGTTTGGTGTGTGCAACAGAAAAACATAAACTTTGGCTGTAGTGTTTGAATTTACATTTTTTACCGGAGCATGATAAAATCTTGAAACCTTTACACATTATTGCTCTGCAAATTGTCTAGATTGTCCTATTTGTTTAGATTTTTTGGAGTTACAGAAGTATACGAAAGTTCTAGATTGCTACAGACTGTCCTGTTTTTGACAGATTCTGTTTTCTATGTGTTGTTCACTTATTTTGATGAATCTATGGGTAGTATCGGGGATATGAACCATGGTGAAGTTGGAATACAGTATATATAATGCTAATATGAAATTGGAATGAGTTTATAACAGTACCTAAAGGTAGTGGTTTGCTTTATTATACTAACGGATCTCACAAGTTTTTTTGTTAAGTTTTGTGTGGATGAAGCGTTCGAAGAACGAGGAGTTACCGATATGAGAAGAATAAGGAGAGGCAAGAGTTCAAGCTTGTGGATGCCCAAGGCACCCCAAGTAAATATTTCAAGGATACTCAAGCATTTAAGCTTGGGGATGCCCCGGTTGGCATCCCATCTTTCTTCTTCAACAATTATCGCTATACCTTGTTTTTGTTTTGTTCACATGATATGCGTCTTTTGTGTTTATTTCTCTTATCTTTTCCTTTATGCTCCATGCTAGTGTGAGATAGCCCTTCATTGATTTTTAGAATGCTCTTTGTGCTTCACTTAAATATTTGAGTATGTCTTTATAGATTGCTCTTTGTGCTTCACTTAAATAATTTGAGTACGGCTTTATAGAATGGTTCATGTGCTTCACTTATATATTTTGAGCTTGGATGTTGGTAAATCTATATTAATTATAGAATACTCAATGTACTTCACTTATATATTTTGGAGTATGAATAAGACTATCATCGGAATTGGGCTTGGAAGAGTATCATTATAATATCATGCCTAGCTAAAAAGGCATTAAAGAAAAGCGCTTGTTGGGAGACAACCCAATATATATCCTTACTGTTTTTGTGTGTTCACATGATTAAGCTACTGTAGTAATCATGTTTTATAGTTTTTGTTTTAATAAAGTGCCAAGTAAAGCCTTTGGGGTAGTGTGGATGATAGTTGACTTGATTCTATGCAAAAATAGAAACTTCTACGCCTAGTCACATAATTGTTTAAAATTACTGGAGCATTGAAAAATTCTGAATATTTTACAAATGATTGATATACAAATTGTCTACGTTGTCCTAATTTTTTAGACTTTTTGGAGTAACATAAGTATGGTTGTTATTCAGATCATTACAGACTGTTCTGTTTTTGACAGATTCTGTTTTCAATGCATAGTTTGCTTGTTTTCTAGTTTCTATGGCTTATATTGCTCAATATAAATTGTAGAAATGATATGCTACAGTAGGCATTGTGTGAGAACAATTACGAATCTTTTCTTGACAGTACCAAAGCGAATGATTTGTCTTTCTCATACAAACCCATCTCATGAAGTTCCGTTAAGTTTTGTGTGATTGAAGTTTTCAAGTTTTGGGTGAGATATCGATACAAGGAGAATAAGGAGTGGAAAGACCCTAAGCTTGGGATGCCCAAGGAACCCCAAGGTAATATTCAAGGAAGACTGAAGCGCCTAAGCTTGGAGATGCCCCGGAAGGAATCCCCTCTTTCATCTTCAAAACCATCGGTATACCTTACTTGGAGCTATATTTTTATTTGTCACATGATATGTGTTTTGCTTGGAGCGTATTTTCATTTTACTTGATGTTTGAATAAAATCATTGGATGTGAAATCTTGAATGAGAGAGAGTCCTCCCATGGCTAGTGTAACATCCCAAAATTCTAAATTTTGGAATGTTATATTAAATAGATAGATTTGATTGATTGTTTGATTGTTGTGTGATTGATTGACAGAAAGTGAGTGAAATTCGAAACTTTTTGAAAGTTAAATGAGAGGGAATAAAAGGACTTTCCCAAACTTTCACCCTTGCTTTCTGATCTCCATGAATTCAAATTCTTTTCATCACAAAACCCTGGAGAGAAGATGACATGACTTCTTCCATTTATTTAAATGAAAAGGGGTGTTGAAAATATTTGAATTTCATTTGGAAATAATTTCAAATTCAGAAACTTCAAGCAACTCAATGATTTTCATGAGTGAAGATAAAATGACTTCTTCAAAACATATGAAATATGAGTTGGGAGTTTAAAAGGATCAAATTTAATATCACAATTGGAATTGTTTTCAATTTGGAGTTATTTTGTTTTTATTCAAATTATTTTTCTCCAAAAATAAAATATATGGAAATTAGGGTAAAATGATTCCCCTACATCAGAAAATTGGAGAAAAATAAATTTGAAATCATTTTGGTATTTTTAAAATGATTTTTAGTGGGGTTTATTGCATCAGAAGGACTCTTTGATTTATTTGAATTTTTCCGGATTTTATTTGACATTAGAAAAATGTTCAGGTTGTAGAAAATAATTTTCTGAAAATTTTGTTATATTATATGCCTATATAATATTTTTGTTTATTTTGCTTTATTTATTTTTGCTTGTCCGGAAAATCTTTACTAAAAAAAACTTCTAGGCCACCGACTGGGCCGGCCCAGCTCCCAGGCCAGGCCAAGCCCAGCCCGCACCGCGTCGCCCCCGACCTCCCGACGGACTCCAGCACGACGCCGCCGCCGATCTCGTGCCGCAGCCAGACTCCCGCCGCCGCCTCTTCTCTGCCCCCTCGCCCACGCCACCGCATCGCCCCGCCGTCCTAAAGTAGCCGCCCGGCCCCCTCTATCTCCCCTTCGTCCTCTCGCCGCCGCCCGCACAACCGCGCCGCCGCCGCAACCACCACCGCCTGCCGCCGGCTCTGCTGCCGCTGCCCCTCGCCGCCCCGAGCCGCCGCTGCGCCACGCCACAGCCCCGCGCCACCACCGCCGCCCTCTCGCCTCGCCCCGTCGCCGGACCCGCCGCGCCGCCGAACCGATCTACCTCGCCGGGAACCGCCGCCGCCGTCGGTTTATTCGCCCCGACCGGTATAAACCGCAAACCGCCCCTGTTTTCTCTTTTTAGTTCGGTTTTTTAGATCGGTTTATTTTTTTAGGTTTAGTTAGTTAGCGGACGTTCGTCCGTTAGTACTCGGTAGCGAACGATTTTGTTCTGTAGGGTTCTGTAGCAAACGTTCGTTCGATAGGATTTTTATTTTTATTTTAATTCCGGCTAGGGACCTATCTGTGATGATTTTCTTACAGAATAGTCCATGTTCTTCTAACGATCACTACTTTTACACCGTTTGTCAACGCCCACTTCTTCTTTATGATCCCCTCTACCCAGTAAAACAACTTAAACATATTTTTGAAAGTTTGAAAATTTGAATTAGATCAGATTTGAATTCAAACTTCGTTTGATCGTAACTTGAGTTTTAAAACTCCGATTTAGTTGATTCTTTTTGCTATTCGAAGCTCTTGACCTAAACTTTCTGATAAGGCCAAATTCACATAATTTTGGTACTGTTAGAAATTGTTTTATGTTGCAAGAGTTTTTTTGCTTGGTTTTGGTGTTTTCCGAATTGTCTTCTTCGTTCTTTCCGATCTTTTGAGTGATTGCTTATGTGTGGTTACTATTGCTTGCTCACGATAGATTGACCGGAGTGTGACGAGTAGAACTATCAAGAGTTTTGAGTGCGAATCATCTTCATCAAAAGTACAAGGCAAGTTCACACTTTGATCATATCCCTTTCATACCCAGTTTTTATGCATTAGATTCACCCTCAAACACTGCATGATTAGGATGTGATTAACTTGTGGGTATTGGGAAGTAGTTGATGAGGTAGAACCTATTACCTGTTTTATTATCAAACCCTTGGGAGTTACTTCTGCGTTATGCTTATATTGCCATGCTATGCTCGTAGACGTGGATTGGGTTTGAGAGTATTCCATGACAGATGTGAGGTTGTTTATTTAATGGTTCAACTTAAGGTGGCAACTTTAATACACATCTGGGTGGATTGCTTGTTTGGGCACCTGGGGAATCCAGTGTTGTCCTAGGAGATCCCGGGGCATTCATGAGATCATCCTAAGGTCCGCCACCCAGGCTCAAAGGGATCATAAGATTATTCATGCTAGAAACTTCCGTGTGCAGCCACAAGCTATTATGGGCTCTAGCATAGTTGAGTATGTTGCATGACCTCTTCCAGTGGTAGGCTAGCAGATGTAGAGGGATGTAGGTTGGTATTGTCTACCCGGGGTTAGAGTTAATGCTTCTGAAAGACATTGTATCGGTCATCCGTTTCTCAAACACCATGTACTGCGAGAAATCCAACGGAGGAGATCGAGTCTTGTGGGGAAAAGTGCGCAAACCTCTACAGAGTGTACAAACTAATCATGGTTAGCCGTGTCCTCGGTTATGGACAATTTCGAGTATTTGGTTCTTGGATTATCATGTTGATCTCATCACGTTACTTAATTAATTTGTTGGGTTGTTGACTTTTAATTGGGATTGAGTTGGAGGAACCTTCTCAATATTTTCAACCAACTTTGTAGTTAAATAAAATATATTCCTTTGCAGTAGGAAAAAATTGGCTTTTCGCAAAAACATTATAACCATAGAGCTTTTCCACCAGCCATATATGCATGTAGTGATAGCTATTATTCATCGTTATCCTATCGTGTGAATTTGCCAGTACATTCAATGTACTAACCCTTTGTGGCTGCAACGTCTCATGTTGCAGGATTATCTTACGACGAGTAAGTGATACGTTAGGGCTACGATTTCTACACTCAACTTTGCCGTTGGTGTTGATGGGAATCCACAACCTTGTTGTTACTTTCGCTATACCTTGTTGTTACTTTCGCTATTTGGATTGAGGTAATAGTATTTACGTTACTTTATGCATGTGATTTACCTCTGTTATAAATCCTCGAGTACTGTGTGTGTCAGCATACCGATCCAGGGATGACACTTAAGCATAGAGACTTGACCATCTGAGGTCGGGTCGCTACAAGATGGTATCAGAGCACATGTTGACTGTAGGACGTGACCCCTAGAAACTGGCAAGCCCATATGAAAGATTTTTTTCTCTACAACTTTCTTTTCAAAAAGATCGTTTACCTCTCTTCTCTTCTGAGCTTATTCAAATATTCCTTTTTAGTGAGACTATACTCCTTTCCCCTTTTGACCACGCGAAGATTCAGCTGATGAGACCACTCCGAGAAGGACAAGATATCGGACAACTAAGACCATTTCGGAATGAAGAGGATTTCACCGTGTATTATAATGGAAACTACAATGGTTGGAGACTCCGAAGACTAGGAGAATTTGAAGGCTCTGAAGAATTTCTACATTGGTATGACATAGGAAGGCTACCCTTATGTAACTTGTCAGACTATGGAAGCCATCAAAACGCAAGATCAAGGTGTATCGGAGAAAGACCGGAACATAGAGCATTAGAACTCAAAGATTTTGCCAAGAAAACCCTAAGGCAGGAGATATCAACTATGGAATGATAGCTCATGGAAATGACAAGAGCAGAAACACGGCTATCCAGGATATTATCGCCCTCTTATGCTATTGTCACCGTGCTAAGTTAAGAATGCATTTTGTCAGAAGGATTGAATGACAAAAGGGCTAATGGAGCACCTATCAGCAAAGGATGCAGTTTTAACCTTAACTGGTGAATCACCAGGATTTGGAGTATTACCTCAAGAAGTTTAGGGTGGATCTGCAAGAAGCCGTATTTGACAAGGAAGCATTTCGTGAGGAACTCAGGACCCAGAAGCTGAAAGTAGCCAAGCTGGTGGAGCAAAACCTCGAGACACCGGAGATTCGTCAGGAACTGAAGGACAGTAGGACCATGGTTCATGCCAAGGATGTTGAAACCTAGAAATTTGGAACGCAACTCCAGGAATATTAAAGGACGTCATGAGAGACTTTGCGTCAATAGAGATGATCTGGCAAAAGAACTTGAGAAGGACAAGCATGATCGGAAGAAGCCATCGAAGACATGAACAAGACCTGAAGAGTTTGACGACATTGAAGATTTATTGACCTTTAGAAGACCAAACCCCTGTTATATATCTATGTTAGATGCGACGCTTGTGAGCTGTCTTTTGTTTGATGTTTTTCCGACAGCCACAAATAAAATCTGTCCTTTTTTAACTATTGTTTGCATTGTGTGTATCCCTCTCTATCTCTCTCATCTTACCCCCCCAAAACCCATGGACCCAATAGAGGATGAATGGAGATGTACTCATATTTCCGGGACCGATAAGTCAATTGGAGACGGACCGATGGATTCAGAACAGGAGATCACATGAAGAATAACCCTATAGCCGAAAAGGATATGACCCAGCATGCTCTTCAGTGCTTTGAAAGAGGTGCTACTACTTGGTGGAGGATGTACCAAACCATCAATGGGTGGCAAGGAGTAACAACTTGGAAAGAATTTAAGTTGACTTTGCCGAAGTCTCGGTTTGTGTCCCAGAAATTGAAACCTTATGGAAGTGATATGAAGAAACCCTATGCATGCAAGCTCTGTGGAGAAATAGGACACACCCATAAAGAACACAAGGGTGAATGCCCTCATTGTGAAGAAAGTCACCCAGCTGAAGAATGCCCCACTATGCGCGTGACTTGTTTCCTGTGTGAAGGGACTACCCACTACCCTGCTCAGTGTCACATTTACCCTATGGTACAACAAACCATCCAGCAGAAGAATGAAGCAATGAAAGAAGCCCAGGGAAAGTTTTGAGGAACCTGTGAAGAAGGAAGTTGTTGAAGACCCCGATGGAGAAGGCCTAAACAGATTTTACTCCCATGCTTGTTATTCATGTGGGGAAGAAGGACATTTATCACGGTATTGCACAAAGAAAAGCCAAGAATACCTGGAGGACTTCCCGATGGAATAAGTGGAGTTTGATCCACAGGAAATGGAAGTATTGATCGGAACGAAGAAATCCAGGAGGAAGAAGAGAAGTTTACCGAGAAGAACCAAAGTTACATCACCTGTTTCAAGTGCAGAACCTTGGGTCACTATGCCAATATGTGCCCAGGAAAGGAGCCAAGAAACCAAGGAGTAGGCACAATCACAAATAAGCCCCGAGATTTGTCGAAAGTCATTTGTTTACATTGTAAAGAAGTAGGACATGGTGCTAGGGAATGTCCAGAATGCAAGGAAGCATGAGCAGAGTACTTCAGAATTTTGATACTGGAGTAAGGAATGTAATAAATAGAGTAGTAAGCACCCTTATTTTCAGGAGAAGTTAAATTATGTAATGGAAATGCAGGAGATTGTAATAATTTGAGAATCAATAAAGTTATCATCGTTAGTACTGATTTGGATTTTATGGAGAAGGATTTTGACCATTTTCGAGGATATGAGAAATATGGTCTATGGAAGATTGGAGCATTTTAAGGGTGGTAGTACCCTGTGAGGGCACTTGACCCTTGGTAAATATAATGATATTACACGGAGTGGATTTCGGACAAAATAAGTATGAGTTTTGTCTCGATACATGAGATACCCCAAGAATATGAAGGGATGTAGTGCTATTAGATATAAATGAGGTAGAATGTTGGATATGGAGCAATTGTGACTCCATGATGAGTCTGAGTAACCACGTCTGAGTTTGGTACAAATAGAAGGAAGGGAGACAGTACAATTGGATGGATTTAAGAATGCTGGGAAGCTAGATGTTGGAATAGTGATCAGCTGCCCCAATGATGAGTTCAAGGATTTCAAGTGATGAGATGGGCCATAACCCAGAGGCCCCAAGACCTGCCAAGAAGCAAGCACATTCTTGCTGAAGGAAAAACCCTGGAAGAAGTTACGATTTTATTAATAGACGATCTTATAGGAGTTTACGCAAAACCTGAGAGTTGTGAAGAAACGATAGATGTTTGTTTGGCTTGCAGAATCCGTGGATTTATCCGAACTTGGTTCGTCGACAAGAGAAATTCTGCAATGCTTATGAGGATGACCGAGTGTTAGAATGCGAGATTCGCTAAACCATATACAGGGTAATGATTTGGGTGCAGGATGGATTGATCACCATACCGACTTACTCTTATTATTTGCCTCTGCTACATGGGATGGTAAATCTGAGTGACTTACCCATAGTAGAGAGACAACAACAACAACAACAACAACAAAGCCTTTAGTCCCAAACAAGTTGGGGTAGGCTAAAGGTGAAACCCATAAGATCTCGCAACCAACTCATGGCTCTGGCACATGGATAGCAAGCTTCCACGCACCCCTGTCCATAGCTAGCTCTTTGGTGATACTCCAATCCTTCAGGTCTCTCTTAACGGACTCCTCCCATGTCAAATTCGGTCTACCCCGCCCTCTCTTGACATTCTCCGCACGCTTTAGCCGTCCGCTATGCACTGGAGCTTCTGGAGGCCTGTGCTGAATATGCCCAAACCATCTCAGACGATGTTGGACAAGCTTCTCCTCAATTGGTGCTACCCCAACTCTATCTCATATATCATCATTCCGGACTCGATCCTTCCTCGTGTGGCCACACATCCATCTCAACATACGCATCTCCGCCACACCTAACTATTGAACATGTCGCCTTTTAGTCGGCCAACATTCCGCGCCATACAACATTGCGGGTCGAACCGCCGTCCTATAGAACTTGCCTTTTAGCTTTTGTGGCACTCTCTTGTCACAGAGAATGCCAGAAGCTTGGCGCCACTTCATCCATCCGGCTTTGATTCGATGGTTCACATCTTCATCAATACCCCCATCCTCCTGCAACATTGACCCCAAATACCGAAAGGTGTCCTTCCGAGGTACCACCCGGCCATCAAGGCTAACCTCCTCCTCCTCACACCTAGTAGTACTGAAACCGCACATCATGTACTCGGTTTTAGTTCTACTAAGCCTAAACCCTTTCGATTCCAAGGTTTGTCTAACTCTAACTTCCTATTTACC
This sequence comes from Aegilops tauschii subsp. strangulata, assembly GCF_002575655.3. Taxonomy (NCBI): domain Eukaryota; kingdom Viridiplantae; phylum Streptophyta; class Magnoliopsida; order Poales; family Poaceae; genus Aegilops; species Aegilops tauschii. Next base: position 381,856,571 of record NC_053037.3, on the reverse strand, counting down.
CCCGTCCGACTATCGTCAACTAGCACCACATCATCCGCAAAGAGCATACACCATGGGATATCTCCTTGTATATCCCTTGTGACCTCATCCATCACCAATGCAAAAAGATAAGGGATCAAAGCTGACCCCTGATGTAGTCCTATCTTAATCGGGAAGTCATCGGTGTCGACATCACTTGTTCAAACACTTGTCACAACATTATCGTACATGTCCTTGATGAGGGTAATGTACTTTGCTGGGACTTTGTGTTTCTCCAAGGATCACCACATGACATTCCGCAGTATGTTATCATAGGCCTTCTCCAAGTCAATGAACACCATATGCAAGTCCTTCTTTTGCTCCCTATATCTCTCCATAAGTTGTCGTACCAAGAAAATGGCTTCCATGGTCGACCTCCCAGGCATGAAACCAAACTGATTTTTGGTCACGCTTGTCATTCTTCTTAAGCGGTGCTCAATGACTCTCTCCCATAGCTTCATTGTATGGCTCATTAGCTTAATTCCACGGTAATTAGTACAACTCTGAACATACCCCTTGTTCTTGAAGATTGGTACTAATATACTCCGTCTCCATTCTTCTGGCATCTTGTTTGCCCGAAAAATGAGGTTGAAAAGCTTGGTTAGCCATACTATCGCTATGTCCCCGAGACCTTTCCACACCTCAATGGGGATACAATCAGGGCCCATCGCCTTGCCTCCTTTCATCCTTTTTAAAGCCTCCTTCACCTCAGACTCCTGGATTCGCCGCACAAAACGCATGCTGGTCTCATCAAAGGAGTCGTCCAGTTCAATGGTAGAACTCTCATTCTCCCCATTGAACAGCTTGTCGAAGTACTCCCGCCATCTATGCTTAATCTCCTCGTCCTTCACCAAGAGTTGGCCTACTCCGTCCTTGATGCATTTGACTTGGCCAATATCCCTCGTCTTCCTCTCTCAGATCTTGGCCATCTTATAGATGTCCCTTTCACCTTCCTTCGTGCCTAACCGTTGGTAGAGGTCCTCATATGCCCGGCCCCTTGCTTCACCAACAGCTCGCTTTGCGGCCTTGTTCGCCATCTTGTACTTCTCTATGTTGTCTGCACTCCTATCCAGGTATAGGCGTCTGAAGCAATCTTTCTTCTCTTTAATCGCCTTCTGGACATTATCATTCCACCACCAGGTATCCTTATCTTCGCTTCTCCTTCCCCTGGACACTCCAAACTCCTCCGAGGCCACCTTACGAATGCAAGTCGCCATCTTCATCCACACATTGTCCGCATCCCCTCCTTCCTCCCAAGGGCCCTCCTTAATGGCCCTCTCCTTGAACACCTGAGCTACCTCCCCCTTGAGCTTCCACCACTTCGTTCTAGCAACTTTGGCACGCTTATCCCGCTGGACATGAATCCGAAAGCGGAAGTCAGCAACCACCAGCTTATGCCGGGGTACAACACTCTCTCTCCAGGTATCACCTTACAGTCTAGGCACGCACGCCTATCTTCTCTTCTCGAGAGGATGAAATCAATCTGGCTAGAGTGTTGGCCACTACTAAAAGTCACCAGATGTGATTCTCTCTTTCTAAAGAGGGTGTTAGCTACAATCATGTTGTAGGCTAGAGCAAAGCTTAAGACATCTTCTCCTTCTTGATTCCTGATGCCATAGCCAAAGCCCCCATGCGCCCCTTCAAAACCTGTGTTAGATGTACCCACTTGGCCATTGAGGTCTCCTCCTATGAAGAGCTTCTCACCAATCGGTACACTCCTAACCATGTCTTCCAGGCCTTCCCAGAACTCCCTCTTGGTGTTCTCATTGTGGCCTACTTGCGGGGCATACACGCTGATAACATTGAGAACCAAGTCCTCAACTACCAGCTTGACCAGGATAATCCGGTCCCCACGTCTCTTGACGTCTACCACTCCATACTTGAGGCTCTTGTTGATCAAAATGCCTACGCCATTTCTGTTTGCAGCCGTCCCCGTGTACCACAGCTTGAAACCGGTATCGTCCACCTCCTTTGCCTTCTGTCCTCTCCATTTGGTTTCTTGGACGTAAAGGATATCAACCCCTCTCCTCACCGCTGCATCAACTAGCTCCCGAAGCTTCCCTGTCAGAGACCCTACGTTCCAGCTTCCTAAGCAAATCCTCCTAGGCTCGGCTAGCTTCCTTACCCTTCGCACTCGTTGAGTCAAATGCGAAGACCCTTGCTCATTTTCCACTACATCTGGGCGCCGATGTAGCGCGCCACTAAGGATGCGACGACCCGATCCTCGCTCACTTGCCACCGTATCCGGATCAAGATACGGCGCGCCACTTGGGGGGTGACGGCCCGGCCCTTGCCCATTTTCCACCACACCCGGGTTCCGATGTGGCGCGTCGCTGAGAGGGTTACGCCCCAACGAAAATCTTTTGGGTTTCATCTCCATAAGAGTGGCTGAGTTTTTACGTTGGCTCGCCAAGCCTATCACAACCCTCCTCCTTTACCCGGGCTTGGGACCGGCTATGTTGAGACAACATAGGCGGAGTTTACCCATAGTAGAGGGACGACGATATTAAACCTTGTTTGAACCTTAGAATGGTATAAGTATTTTCCCTTGTACAAGGAAGCTGTTGCCAATCGTAGGATATACGGTGAGGTTCAACCCAGACCCATTTCCTGCAGGAGAAACCATAAATAGTTGACCACCATGAGATATCGATAGTTGTTTAGTATTGGCGCCAGACCCGTCAGCTAAGAAGACCCAGTCTCGGAATAACCTTACCAAGATGAAAGGACAAAAGAATTGAGGAAAAGGTTATGCCACTACAAGAAGAGTTCAGAGAAGGAATTATCCTGAAGATCTGAGAAGATCGGCCCTGTCAAGAATAAGGATGGAGTATATGAGTATTGATGGGACCGTAACCATGCTTCTAAGGGTGGTAGCACCCCAGATCCCGTGTGATGATCGATGGATTTTGAGAAGACCCCGACCCTAACCTTTTTCTTTCTAGCCTCTCCGAATCTCGAGGACGAGATTCATTTTAAGGGTGGTAGGTTTGTAACATCCCAAAATTGTAAATTTTGGAATGTTATATTAAATAGATAGATTTGATTGATTGTTTGATTGTTGTGTGATTGATTGACTGAAAGTGAGTGAAATTCGAAACTTTTTGAAAGTTAAATGAGAGGGAATAAAAGGACTTTCCAAAACTTTCACCCTTGCTTTCTGATCTCCATGAATTCAAATTCTTTTCATCACAAAACCCTGGAGAGAAGATGACATGACTTCTTCCATTTATTTAAATGAAAAGGGGTGTTGAAAATATTTGAATTTCATTTGGAAATAATTTCAAATTCAGAAACTTCAAGCAACTCAATGATTTTCATGAGTGAAGATAAAATGACTTCTTCAAAACATATGAAATATGAGTTGGGAGTTTAAAAGGATCAAATTTAATATCCCAATTGGAATTATTTTCAATTTGGAGTTATTTGGTTTTTATTCAAATTATTTTTCTCCAAAAATAAAATATATGGAAAATAGGGTAAAATGATTCCCTACATCAGAAAATTGGAGAAAAATAAATTTTAAATCATTTTGGTATTTTTAAAATGATTTTCACTGGGTTTTATTGCATCAAAAGCGCTCTTTGATTTATTTGAATTTTTGCGGATTTTATTTGATGTTAGAAAAATGTTTAGGGTGTAGAAAATAATTTTTTTGAAATTTTTGTTATATTATATGCCTATATAATATTTTTGTTTATTTTGTTTTATTTATTTTTGTTTGTCTGGAAAATCTTTATTAAAAAAAACTTCTAGGCCACCGACTGGGCCAGCCCAGCTCCCAGGCCAGGCCAAGCCCAGCCCACACCGCGTTGCCCCCGACCTCCCGACGAACTCCAGCACGATGCCACCGCCGATCTCGTGCCGCAGCCGGACTCCCGCCGCCGCCTCTTCTCTGCCCCCTCGCCCACGCCACCACATCGCCCCGCCGTCCTTAAATAGCCGCCCGGCCCCCTCTCTCTCCCCTTCGTCCTCTCACCGCCGCCCGCACAACCGCGTCGCCGCCGCATCTCGCCGCTACACGCCGCCGCAACCACCGCCGCCTGCCGCCGCCTCTGCTGCCGCTGCCCCTCGCTGCCGCTGCACCGCGCCACAGCCCCGCGCCACCACCGCCGCCCTCTCGCCTCGCCCCGCCGCCGACGCCCGTCGCCGGACCCGCTGGAGCCGCCGCGCCGCCGAACCGATCTGCCTCGCCGGGAACCACCGCCGCCGCCGGTTTATTCGCCCCGACCGGTATAAACCGCAAACCGCCCAGGTTTTCTCTTTTTAGTTCGGTTTTTTTAGATCGGTTTACTTTTTTAGGTTTAGTTAGTTAGCGAATGTTCCTCCGTTAGTACTCAGTAGCGAACGATTCCGTTCTGTAGGGTTCTGTAGCGAACGTTCGTTCGATAGGATTTTTCTTTTTATTTTAATTCCGGCCAGAGACCTATCTGTGATGATTTTCTTACAGAATAGTCCTTGTTCTTCTAACGATCACTTCTTTTACACCGTTTGTCCAAATTCAACGAAACCAACGCCCACTTCTTCGTTATGATCCCCTCTACCCAGTAAAACAACTAAAAAATATTTTTGAAAGTTTGAAAATTTGAATTAGATCAGATTTGAATTCAAACTTCGTTTGATCGTAACTTGAGTTTTAAAACTCCGATTTAGTTGATTCTTTTTGCTATTCGAAGCTCTTGACCTAAACTTTCTGATAAGGCCAAATTCACATAATTTTGGTACTGTTAGAAATTGCTTTATATTGCAAGAGTTTTTTTGCTTGGTTTTGGTGTTTTCCGAATTGTCATCTTCGTTCTTTTCGATCTTTTGAGTGATTGCTTATGTGTGGTTACTATTGCTTGCTCACGATAGATTGACCGGAGTGTGACGAGTAGAACTATCAAGAGTTTTGAGTGTGAATCATCTTCATCAACAATACAAGGCAAGTTCACACTTTGATCATATCCCTTTCATACCCAGTTTTTATGCATTAGTTTCACCCTCAAACACTGCATGATTAGGATGTGATTAACTTGTGGGTATTGGGAAGTAGTTGATGAGGTAGAACCTATTACCTGTTTTATTATCAAACCCTTGGGAGTTACTTCTACGTTATGCTTATATTACCATGCTATGCTCGTAGACGTGGATTGGGTTTGAGAGTATTCCATGACAGATGTGAGGTTGTTTATTTAATGGTTCAACTTAAGGTGGCAACTTTAATACACATCTGGGTGGATTGCTTGTTTGGGCACCTGGGGAATCCAGTGTTGTCCTAGGAGATCCCGGGGCATCCGTGAGATCATCCTAAGGTCCGCCACCCAGGCTCAAAGGGATCATAAGATTATTCATGCTAGAAACTTCCGTGTGCAGCCACAAGCTATTATGGGCTCTAGCATAGTTGAGTATGTTGCATGACCTCTTCCAGTGGTAGGCTAGCAGATGTAGAGGGATGTAGGTTGGTACTGTCTACACGGGGTTAGAGTTAATGCTTCTGAAAGACCGTGTCTCGGTCATCCGTTTCTCAAACACCATGTACTGCCAGAAATCCAACGGAGGAGATCGAGTCTTGTGGGGAAAAGTGCGCAAACCTCTGTAGAGTGTACAAATTAATCATGGTTAGCCGTGTCCCCGGTTATGGACAATTTTGAGTATCTGGTTCTTGGATTATCATGTTGATCTCATCACGTTACTTAATTAATTTGTTGGGTTGTTAACTTTTAATTGGGATTGAGTTGGAGGAACCTTCTCAATATTTTCAACCAACTTTGTAGTTAAATAAAATATATTCCTTTGCAGTAGGGAAAAATTGGATTTTCGCAAAAACATGATAACCATAGAGCTTTTCCACCAGCCATATATGCATGTAGTGATAGCTATTATTCATCGTTATCCTATGGTGTGAATTTGCCAGTACATTTAATGTACTGACCCTTTGTGGCTGCAACGTCTCATGTTGCAAGATTATCTTACGACGAGGTAGTGATAGGTTAGGGTTACGATTTCTACACTCAACTTTGCCGTTGGCGTTGATGGGAATCCACAACCTTGTTGTTACTTTCGCTATTTGGATTGTGGTAATAGTATTTACGTTACTTTATGCATGTGATTTACCTCTGTTATAAATCCTCGAGTACTGTGTGTGTCAGCATACCGATCCAGGGATGACACTTAAGCACAGAGACTTGACCGTCTGAGATCGGGTCGCTACAGCTAGTTAATTATTTGACTACTCAGTGTTCTTCACTTATATCTTTTTGGAGTAGTTTGTCATTTAGTCACGTGCTTCACCTATATCCTATGAGTAAATGGTTGAATGGGTTGAATATCATAGATATGAAATTATGAATGTTTCATATGCTTATACCATGGGGAGTAATCACTTCACATATAATAAGTATAGGTGGTAAATTTATTGAAAGTTAGCAAACATAGTATTGGTCACTTGAACAATTCATGAAAGAATATTGAATGAAGAGAGATTTCACATATAAATATACTATCTTGGACATCTTCTATGATTGTGAACCCCATTAATTATTTTTAAACTTGATCAAATTAGTTAAAGTTGGACAAGGAAGACAACTTAATGAGTTATGTTTGGGTATATTTGTATATAAGTTATATTGTTATAGATCCTCCAACATGTGGTGCTTGCTTTTTAGAATCTTTTGCTAGCCAAAATTTCTGTACTAAGTAGAGATACTACTTGTGCATCCAAAAACCTTTGAACCAAGTTTCTTCCATGAGTGTCCACCATATCTACCTTTATGCGGTATTTACCTGCCATTCAAAATTTGCATGTGCCAAACTCTAAACCTTCAAATAATAATATGATTTGTATGCCCGAATCACTCATGTAGCGACTAGGGGCTGTCAGTGTCTTCCATGCTAGGTGGGTTATTCTCACGATGAGTGGACTCCGCTCATCATTCACGAGAAAATGGCTGGTAACCGGGATGCCCAGTTCCATGCTCAAATCAAATCAAATCAAATTATAATCGTAAACAAAACTCCCCCATGATTGTTAATAGTTGGACGGTACCCGTTGTTTCAGACCAGCCGTGGAATGTGCTTGTTTGTGGTGGGGGAGTAAAAACTTTACCATTCTGTTTGGAAACCGCCTATAATGTGTCTAGCATGGAAGATAGTGAGAACTCTTGGTTGTTATGTTGACAATGAAAGCATACCTCTCAAAATTATTTTCATATCTGTTTTAAAAGCTTTGAGCTCTGGCACCTCTGCAAATCCCTGCTTCCCTCTGCGAAGGGCATATCTTTTACTTGTATGTAAGAGTCAATAGTGTTCCTTCTCATTCCAACCTACTCTTTAGTCAGCAAGCATCATGTGATGGGGAAAGATCTAAGCATATATGGCCATTCAAATGTATTTGATCACGAATTATTATTGTTGACAATTATCTATATGATAAGTAAGTTGGGAGGCAAAACATTAAGCCCCTATCTTTCTCTGTGTTCAATGGATGCTATTTGTTCTAAAAGTATGCTTTTTGTGGTAGCAATCATGGAAGACTATATGATAGTTGAGTATGTGGGATTTGCTAAATCAAAGCTCTTACATAGACCCTTCCTGAAAATAAGATGAATTGCAATTGTTTGATGACTGAGAACATAGTTTGTTAGTTTTCAAGAAAGTTTATGGTCTATGCTTTAACATGTGAATAGCTTGTTACTTGATCATGAAAAGCTTTATGATATGAGCTAATGTTATTTTCAGGTGGACATGGAGGAGGATCCCGGAGAGGGCAATCATCACCATGGAAGCCAAGGACCAGAGGGAGAACCTCTCGCCATCTAGGGGGAGGCCATGGAGGAGGAAGCACAAGGGGGAGAACCTCTCCCCCTCTCTCGCGGTGGCGCTGGAGTGCCATCGGGGGAACCATCACCGCGGTGATCGTCTTCATCAACATCACCTTCCTCATCTCTTTTACGCGGTCCACTCTCCCGCGCACCTCTGTAATCACCTAATTGAACATGGTGCTTTATGCCACATATTATGATCCAATGGTGTGTTGCCATCCTATGATGTTTTGAGTAGATTTCCTTTGTCTTTTGGGTTGATTGATGATCTAGATTGGTTTGAGTTGTATGTTTTATTTTGGTGCTGTCCTATGGTGCCTTCCGTGCCGTGCACACGTGAAGGAGTCCCGCTGTAGGGTGTTGCAATACGTTCATGATTCGCTTATAGTGGGTTGCTTGAGTGACAGAAGCATTAACCCGAGTAAGGGGGTTGTTGCATATGGGATAAAGGGGACTTGATACTTTAATGCTATGGTTGGGTTTTACCTTAATGATCCTTAGTAGTTGCGGATGCTTGCTAGAGTTCCAATCATAAGTGCATATGATCCAAGAAGAGAAAGTATGTTAGCTTATGCCTCTCCCTCATATAAAATTGCAATGATGACTACCGATCTTGTTAACAATTGCCTAGGTCAATTCTGCACACGGACCCATCATTATTCCACACTCGCTATTTATAATATATAGATTCTAACTTTATATTAACAGCACCTACTTTTATATTTTAGTTCTCCGATATCATGCAAAGCCATCCTCTTCATACCCACAACATAGTTTTATATCTCGTTTCTAGTTGGAAGCAACGTTCGGTGTACGTAGAGTCGTATCAGTGGCAGATAGGACTTGAGAGAATATTGATCTTACCTTTAGCTCCTTGTGGGTTCGACACTCCATACTTATCACTTCCACCTTTGGAAATTGCTATGATGATTCCTTGCACTTGCGGATTATTAGCTGCCGTCGCTGGAAAATAACAAGGGGTGTGGGTGAGTAAAGGGACGGCCTGGCCAGTGGTGGGAGTACGGTGGGGCGGTGCTGCCAGCCGGCCACCAGAGACGGGAGCAGATGGTGCGGCCAGAGCTTGGTTGGGTGGCTGGAACAACCAAATCAGAGGTTGAAGAAGCAGCACGGCGGTTGGATTAACATTCAATGGTCACTCCTGCTAGAGTCGTTTGTTGACTAAGTTGACAAAGTGATGCGTACACCTCAACTTAGAAGGCCCACAAGTCAGCGTCCAAATCGGGTGGGTCCCAGCTAGCAGCGGGAGGAATCATTTTTCTTGCGCGTAATTGATACGTCTCCAACGTATCTATAATTTATGAAGTATTCATGCCATGTTTACAATAGTTTTATATGATTTTGGTATGATTTGATTAGAACTAACCCGGACTGACGCTGTTTTCAGCAGAACTACCGTGGTGTTGTTTTTGTGCAGAAGTAAAAGTTCTCGGAATGCGCTAAAAATCAACGGAGAATTTTTCTGGAAAATATGAAAAATACTGGAACAAAAATCTACCGGAGGGGAGTCCTGTGGGCCCCACGAGGGTGGGGGGAGTGCCCACCCCCCTGGGTGCGCCCCTGTGCATCGTGGACTACCCGTGGGGCCCCCTGACTTATTCTCGACGCCAACCACTCCTATAAATACCCAAACCTCCAGAAATTAACCTAGATCGGAAGTTTCGCCACCGCAAGCCTCTGTAGCCACGAGAAATCAATCTAGGCCCTCTCTGGCACCCTGCCGGAGGGGGCCATCATCACCGGAGGCCATGGAGGAGGATCCTGGAGGGGCCATCATCGCCATGAAGGCCAAGGACCAGAGGGAGAACCTCTCCCCATCTAGGGGGGAGGCCATGGAGGAGGAAGCACAAGGGGGAGAACCTCTCCTCCTCTCTCTCGGTGGCGCCGGAGTGCCATCGGGAGGGGAATCATCGCCGCGGTGATCGTCTTCATCAATATCACCACCCTCATCTCTTTGACACGGTCCACTCTCCCGCACCCGCTGTAATCCCTACTTGAACATGGTGCTTTATGCCACATATTATGGTCCAATGATGTGTTGCCATCCTATGATGTTTTGAGTAGCTATCCTTTGTCTTTGGGTTGATTGATGATCTAGATTGGTATGAGTTGTATGTTTTATTTTGGTGCTGTCCTATGGTGCCCTCCGTGTCGCGCAAGCGTGAGGGATTCCCGCTGTAGGGTGTTGCAATATGTCCATGGTTTACTTATTGTCTGCGTTGCTTGAGTGACAGAAGCATAAACACGGATAAGTGGGTCACGACGTATGGGATAAAGGGGACCTGATGCTCTAATGCTATGGTTGAGTTTTACCTTAATGATCTTTAGTAGTTGCGGATGCTTGCTAGAGTTCCAATCATAAGTGCATATGATCCAAGATGAGAAAGTATGTTAGCTTATGCCTCTCCCTCATATGAAATTGCAATAGTGATTACCGGTCTTGTTAACAATTGCCTAGGACAATTCCGCACACCGACCCATCATTATTCTACACTCGCTATTTATAATATTTAGTAATATATTCTAACTTTATGATAACAACACCTACTTTTATATTTTAGCTCTCCGATACCATGCAAAGTTATCCTCTTCATACCCACAACATAGTTTTATTTCTCGTTTCTAGTTGAAAGCAAATGTTCGGTGTACATAGAGTCGTATCAGTGGCAGATAGGACTTGAGAGAATATTGATCTTACCTTTAGCTCCTTGTGGGTTCGACACTCCATACTTATCACTTCCACCTTTGGGAAATGCTACGATGATTCCCTGCACTTGGGGATTATCAAGCTCTTTTCTGGCACCGTTGCCGGGGAGCAATAGCGTGGGGTTGATATTCTCGTGTGTGCTTGTTTGCTTTCTTCACTAAGTAGATTTTGTTTTTCCTTTTTTTTCTGTTTAGTTGTGGGTGAAACATACAAAAATATATTTAAAGAATGAAAATACATAAAAAATTACTTGCCTCTCATGCCTAAAAAGTTTTTCAAAAAGAGAAGTGATTGGAAAGTTATGCATTGAAGAAGTGAGGGTCGACCTTGAGCACTTGTGTTCATGCTCACGGAAACAATGTAGAATTTTCATGGAAGTTTCTATGTAAATAATTATCCCCTTGTATATATCCATTGTATTATAAAAATAATGTGCCAAGCTTTGGTTTTAGGATGATTAGATTGCTTGTTTACTATGTGCAGAACAAAAACAGAAACTTTGGCTGTAGCGCGTGATTTTATATTTTTTACTGGAAGGTCAAATGGGTCTGAAACGTTTTGCACATCACTTATGTACAAAATTTTCAAATTTTCATATTTATTTCATAATTTTTGGATTTACAGAAGTTTACTAAACTTCCAGATTACTACAGACTGTCCTGTTTTTGACAGATTCTGTTTTTCGCGTGTTGTTTGCTTATTTTGATGAATCTATGGCTAGTATCGGGGGGTATGAACCATAGAGAAGTTGGAATACAGTAGGTAAATAATGTGTTCATTACAGTACCTTAAAGTGGTAGTTTGCTTTATTACGCTAACGGATCTCACAAAGTTTTTGTTAAAGTTTTGTGTGGATGAAGTGTTCGAAGGTCGAGGAGCTATCAATATGAGAAGAATAAAGAGAGGCAAGAGTTCAAGATTGGGGATGCCCAAGGCACCCCAAGTATATTTCAAAGGATACTCAAGCATCTAAGCTTGGGGATGCCCCGGTTGGCATCCCATCTTTCTTCTTCAACAAATATCGGTATGCCTCGGTTTTTGTTTTGTTCACATGATTTGTGTCCTTTATGTTTTTGTTTTTCCTTTAAGAACCATGCTAGTATGAGATAGCCCTTCATTGATTTATAGAATACTTCATGTGCTTCACTTATATCTTTTAATTATGATCTTATAGAATTGCTCTTTGTGCTTCACTTAAATCTTTTGAGTATGGTTTTATAGAATGCTTCGTGTGCTTCACTTATATATTTTGAGCTTGGATATTGGTTAGTATATGTTAATTGTAGAATGCTCCATGTACTTCACTTATATCTTTTGTAGTATGAATAATACTATCATCTAAAGCGGGTTTAGAAAAGTGTCAACTTTAGGAATTAGTGATCCCACTATTCCGAATGAGAACAATTTTGCTTATGTGGAGAGTAGAATTTTTTTTATGCTTGTAGATCATGAAAAGAATGCTTTATGTGATGGTTATATTGTTGAATTCATTCATGATGCGACTGAAAATTATTATGTGGGAGGAATATATGCTTGTAGTTGTTGCAATAATATCAAGTTTCCTCTCTATGTGCTTAAAGTTTTGAAGTTATACTTGTTTTGCCTTCCTATGCTAGTTGATTCTTGTTCCTATAAATTATGTGCTCACAAAATCCCTAGGCATAGGAAGTGGGTTAGATTTAAATGTGGTAGTCATATTCTTCATGATGCTCTCTTTATGTTTCAATTCTTTTCTTTTATGTGAGCATCATTGAAATCATCATGCCTAGCTAAAAGGCACTAAAGAAAAGCGCTTGTTGGGAGACAACCCAATATTTACCCTTACTTTTTTGTGTGTTTACATGATTAAGCTACTGTAGTAATCATGTTTTATAGCTTTTGTTTCAATATAGTGCCAAGTAAGACCTTTGGGAAGACTTGGGTGAAAGTTCATGTGATCTTGCTGTAAAAAACAGAAACTTTGCGCTCACGAGATTAGCTGCCATTTTTTACAGAAGAGTCCTTTTGAGTTGATTCTTTTTGCAGAAGATTAATTAATAAATTCCTCACGTCCACCAATTTATTTCATAATTTTTGGAGTATCAGAAGTATGGTTGCTGTTCAGATCATTACAGACTGTTCTGTTTCTGACAGATTCTGTTTTCATTGCATAGTTTGCTTATTTTCTAGTTCCCATGGATTATATTTCTCAATATAAATTGTAGAAATGATATGGTACAGTAGGCATTGTGTGAGAACAATTATGAACCTTGTCTTTGACAGTACCAAAGTGAAAGGTTTACTCTTTATCATACTAACCTATCTCACGAAGTTCCGTTAAGTTTTGTGTGATTGAAGTTTTCAAGCTTTGGGTGATATATCGATATGAGGAGAATAAGGATTGGAAATACCCTAAGCTTGGGGATGCCCAAGGCACCCCAAGGTAATATTCAAGGAAGACTCGAGCGCCTAAGATTGGGGATGCCCCGGAAGGCATCCCCTCTTTCGTCTTCAAAACTATCGGTATACCTTACTCGGAGCTATATTTTTATTCGTCACATGATATGTGTTTTGTTTGGAGCGTATTTTCAATATTACTTGCTGTTTGAATGAAATCATTGGATCAGAAATCTTGAATGAAATAGAATCCTCCCATGGCTAGTTAATTATTTGCCTACTCAGTGTTCTTCACTTATATCTTCTTAGAGTAGTTTGTCATTTACTCACGTGCTTCACGTATATCCTATGAGTAAATGGTTGAATGAATTGAATATCATAAATCTGAATTTATATATGTTTCATATGCTTATAACATGGGGAGTAATGACTTCACACATAATAAGTATAGGTAGTAAACTTTAGAATTGGTCATTTGAACAATTCATGAAAGAATATTGAAGGAAGAGAGATTTCACATATAAATATACTATCTTGGACATCTTTTGTAATTGTGAGCACTCATTAAAATATGACATGCTAAAAATTTGATGTTGGACAAGGAAGACAACTTAATGGGTTATGTTTCCCTATATCTGAAACGTTATATTGTCTTGGATCATCCAACATGTTGAGCTTGCCTTTCCCTCTCATGCTAGCCAAATTCTTTGCACCAAGTAGAAATAGTACTTGTGCTTCCAAACATCCCTTAAAACGAGTTTTGCTATGAGAGTCCACCATACCTACCTATGGATTGAGTAAGATCCTTCAAGTAAGTTGTCATCGGTACATGCAATAAAAATTGCTCTCAAAATATGTATGATCTATTAGTGTGGAGAAAATAAGCTTTATACGATCTTGTGATATGGAAGCAATAAAAGCGACGGACTGCATAATAAAGGTCCCTATCACAAGTGGCAATATAAAGTGACGTTCTTTTGGATTAAGATTTTGTGCATCCAACCTCAAAATCGCATGACAACCTCTGCTTCCCTCTGCGAAGGGCTTATCTTTTACGTTTATCTTCTATCTTATGCAAGAGTCATGGTGATATTCACCTTTCCTTTTTACATTTTATCCTTTGGCAAGCACATTGTGTTGGAAAGATCCTGATATATATATATATATATATATATATATCCAATTGGATGTAAGTTATCATGAACTATTATTGTTGACATTACCCTTGAGGTAAAAGGTTGGGAGGCGAATCTATAAGCCCCTATCTTTCTCTATGTCTGATTAAAACTTTGAACCCATAAATATCACGTGAGTGTTAGCAATTGTGAAAGATTAAATGATAGTTGAGTATGTGGAGTTTGCTAAATCAAAGCTCTGACATAGACCCTTCCTGAAAATAAGATGAATTGCAATTGTTTGATGACTGAGAATATAGTTTGTTAGTTTAATGAAAGTTTATGATCTATACTTTAATATGTGAATAGCTTGTTACTTGATCATGAAAAGTTTTATGAGATGAGCTACTTTTATGATATATAATGATGCTAGAAAAGGTGATTGAAATTATCATTGATCAAACTTGTGCACTTGCTAGCATTCACACTTCATAAATTATTTCTTTTATCATTTACCTACTCGAGGACGAGCAGGAATTAAGCTTGGGGATGCTGATACGCCTCCAACGTATCTATAATTTATGAAGTATTCATGCCATGTTTACAATAGTTTTATATGATTTTGGTATGATTTGATTAGAACTAACCCGGACTGACGCTGTTTTCAGCAGAACTACCGTGGTGTTTTTGTGCAGAAATAAAAGTTCTCGGAATGCGCTGAAAATCAACGGAGAATTTTTCTGGAAAATATGAAAAATACTGGAACAAAAATCTACTGGAGGGGAGTCCCGTGGGCCCCATGAGGGTGGGGGAGCGCCCACCCCCCTGGGCGCGCCCCTGTGCCTCGTGGACGACCCGTGGGGCCCCCTGACTTGTTCTCGACGCCAACCTCTCCTATAAATACCCAAACCTCCAGAAATTAACCTAGATCGGAAGTTCCACCGCCGCAATCTTGTGTAGCCATGAGAAATCAATCTAGGCCCTCTCTGGCACCCTGCCGGAGGGGGCCATCATCACCGGAGGCCATGGAGGAGGATCCCGGAGGGGCCATCATCGCCATGAAGGCCAAGGACCAGAGGGAAAACCTCTCCCCATATAGGGGGGAGGCCATGGAGGAGGAAGAACAAGGGGGAGAACCTCTCCTCCTCTCTCTCGGTGGCGCCGGAGTGCCATCGGGAGGGGAATCATCGCCGCGGTGATCGTCTTCATCAACATCACCATCATCACCACCACCCTCATCTCTTTTACGCGGTCCACTCTCCCGCACCCCGCTGTAATCCCTACTTGAACATGGTGCTTTATGCCACATATTATGATCCAATGATGTGTTGCCATCCTATGATGTTTTGAGTAGATATCCTTTGTCTTTGGGTTGATTGATGATCTAGATTGGTATGAGTTGTATGTTTTATTTTGGTGCTGTCCTATGGTGCCCTCCATTTCGCGCAAGCGTGAGGGATTCCCGCTATAGGGTGTTGCAATATGTCCATGGTTTACTTATTGTCTGCGTTGCTTGAGTGACAGAAGCATAAACATGGATAAGTGGGTCACGGCGTATGGGATGAAGGGGACTTGATGGTTTAATGCTATGGTTGGGTTTTACCTTAATGATCTTTAGTAGTTGTGAATGCTTGCTAGAGTTCCAATCATAAGTGCATATGATCCAAGATGAGAAAGTATGTTAGCTTATGCCTCTCCCTCATATGAAATTGCAATAGTGATTACCGGTCTTGTTAACAATTGCCTAGGACAATTCCGCACACCGACCCATCATTATTCCACACTCGCTATTTATAATATTTAGTAATATATTCTAACTTTATGATAACAACACCTACTTTTATATTTTAGCTCTCCGATACCATGCAAAGTTATCCTCTTCATACCCACAACATAGTTTTATTTCTCGTTTCTAGTTGAAAGCAAACATTCGGTGTACGTAGAGTCGTATCAGTGGGAGATAGGACTTGAGAGAATATTGATCTTACCTTTAGCTCCTTGTGGGTTCGACACTCCATACTTATCACTTCCACCTTTGGGAATTGCTACGATGATTCCCTGCACTTGGGGATTATCAGTAATAAGGAGGCACTTTCTTGTGTGCGAAGATGTAGCTGGTGGGTCTCAGCTGTCAGGGGGTGGAAACTTTTTCCCTGCGTAATAAGGAGGCACTTGCTTGTGTGTGGAGATGTAGCTGGTGGGTCCAGCCTGTCAGTGGGAGGAATCATTTTCTTCGTGTAATAAGGAGGCACTTGCTTGCATGCGGCCATGGACCATGTGGGTCCCTACTGTCAGCCGCTCCACGTAAATCTGTCTTCCGATGGCTGTCGTTTGTTGACTATGTTTACCACACCGCGTCAAGAGCACCAACGCGGTGGACGACAACGAGGCCTAGGAAGGGAATGACCCAGAGCCGGGTAAGACTCGGCAGTGGTTGCCGACGTGGTGGGGAGTACGAGGGTTTACTTGTTCAGCTGCCGTCGCCGGAAAATAACAGGAGGTGTGGGTGAGTAGAGGAATGGCCTGGCCAGTGATGGGAGTAGGGTGGGGCGATGCAGCCTACGCGGCAACACAGCCGGCCACGGGAGGTGGGAGCAGGCGGTCCCACTGGCGCTCGTTTGGGCGGCTGGAGCAAGAAGATCAGATATTAAAGAAGTAGCACGACCATTGGATTAACATCCAATGGTCACTGCTGGTAGAATCGTTTGTGGACTAAGTTGACAAAGCCTTGCGTACACGTCAACCTAGTAGACCAACAAGTCAGCCTCCAAATCTGTCGCGAACAGCATACAACCCGAAATTTCTACCCAGATTCAAATTAATTTAAAAATTAAACATACCTTCATTTTAAATCCAATGAAATTTTACCCGCACAAAAACAATGAAATTTAAAATATCAAAATCCGAAAGAAAAAACTAATTTGGAACTAATTTCCTGTTTGCTATATTTTTTCATTTTACAGAACATTTCTTATTACTTATAGCCCATTTTCTGGGCAAGCCAAATGCATCCCTCCTCGTCTTGAAAGATTTCC
This sequence comes from Aegilops tauschii subsp. strangulata, assembly GCF_002575655.3. Taxonomy (NCBI): domain Eukaryota; kingdom Viridiplantae; phylum Streptophyta; class Magnoliopsida; order Poales; family Poaceae; genus Aegilops; species Aegilops tauschii. Next base: position 381,839,500 of record NC_053037.3, on the reverse strand, counting down.
AACCCATCAGGGCGTAGAAAAGCAAGTAGGTTTCCGTTGGGTATTCTGCAAAAAGGAAAATAGCTAGGCTAGCCATTTTCAGAAAGAAGAGAAAAACTTGGTTGTTCATGTGGTAAACATATGAAATAAAAGCCTGGGCTAGACGGGCCACAGCTCCCGCACAACCCAGTTGATACCCTGCTCCATCCCAAAAACAAAAAAAAAGAAATACTGTGCGAGCTGCTGGATCCCGGGTGTCAGCCGCTCCTTGTGTAGTTATCTCGCTTATTGACTACGTTGACAGTGGCGTGCGACCCAGATGTCAGGAAACCATCAGGAGGAACCATTTTTTCTTGTCATAAAGGAGACACTTGCTTGCTTACCGCCATGATCCTGGTGGGTCCCTACTATCATCCTCGCCATGTACACTCATCTCTTTATTCCTCTCGGTTGTTGACCATGTTGACAACAATGGATAGCGGCGCCGCGGCGAGCGAACCAAGGCGGAGGACGATGGTGAGGCCTTGGACAGGAACGAACAGGAGCCGGTGAAGATGCGCAGAGTTATAGGGTGCGATTTGGCTATGATGCATGCGCAACAGCACAACTAGCCGTGGGAGGCGCGAGCAGGCGGTCCCACCGGCGTTGGTTTGGCTTTGGCGGCTGGAGGAAGAGGAGTGAAGAAACACGACAAACGTTGAATGTCAATCCAACGGTCAAGGTTGGCACAACCGTTTGTTGACTAAGCCGACACCACGTAGCATACTTTTTTATAGGAAGAAAAGAAAAATCAGGCTCGTTCGCTAGATAACATTCCCGAAACTACCACCGTTTGATCTTGCGTTGCAACTAAAACTACCAGGCAAATGCATTCTTTTGTCGTCCTCCTCTGATACGTCTCCAACGTATCTACTTTTCCAAACACTTTTGCCCTTGTTTTGGACTCTAACTTGCATGATTTGAATGGAACTAACCCGGACTGACGCTGTTTTCAGCAGAATTGCCATGGTGTTATTTTTGTGCAGAAATAAAAGTTCTCGGAATGACCTGAAACTTCATGGAGAATATTTTTGGAATTAATAAAAATACTGGCGAAAGAATCAACACCAGGGGGGCCACACCCAGTCCACCAGGGTGGAGGGCGCGCCCGCCCCACTGGGGCGCGCCCCCTGCCTTGTGGGCCCCCTGAGGCTCCACCGACATCAACTCCAACTCTATATATTCATGTTTGGGGAGAAAAAATTCAGAGAGAAGGATTCATCACGTTTTACGATACGGAGCCGCCGCCAAGCCCTAATCTCTCTCGGGAGGGCTGATCTGGAGTCCGTTCGGGGCTCCGGAGAGGGCAATCTGTCGCCATCGTCATCATCAACCTTCCTCCATCACCAATTTCATGAGGCTCACCGCCGTGCTTGAGTAATTCCATCGTAGGCTTGCTAGACGGTGATGGGTTGGATGAGATTTACCATGTAATCGAGTTAGTTTTGTTAGGGTTATCCATTATGTTCTGAGATTGATGTTGCTATGACTTTGCTATGCTTAATGCTTGTCACTATGGCCCGAGTGCCATGATTTCAGATCTGAACCTATTATGTTTTCATGAATATATGTGAGTTCTTGAGCCTATCTTGCAAGTCAATAGTCACCTACTATGTGTTATGATCCGGCAACCCCGAAGTGACAATAATCGGGACCACTCCCGGTGATGACCGTAGATTGAGGAGTTCATGTATTCACTAAGTGTTAATGCTTTGGTCCGGTACGCTATTAAAAGGAGGCCTTAATATCCCTTAGTTTCCAATGGGACCCCGCTGTCACGGGAGGGTAGGACAAAAGATGGCATGCAAGTTCTTTCCCATAAGCACGTATGACTATATTCGGTATACATGCCTACATTACATTGATGAACTGGAGCTAGTTCCGTGTCACCCTATGTTATAACTGTTGCATGAGGAATCGCATCCGACATAATTATCCATCACTGTTCCATTGCCTACGAGCTTTTCACATATTGATCTTTGCTTAGTTACTTTTCCGTTGCCACTGTTACGATTGGTACAAAAACTACTACTGTTATTTTTGCCACCGTTACCGTTACTTCCATACTACTTTGCTACTAAATATTTCACTGCAGATATTAAGTCTTCCAGGTGTGGTTGAATTGACAACTTAGCTGCTAATACTTGAGAATATTCTTTGGCTCCCCTTGTGTCGAATCAATAAATTTGGGTTGAATATTCTACCCTCGAAAACTGTTGCGATCCCCTATACTTGTGGGTTATCAAGACTATTTTCTGGCGCCGTTGCCGGGGAGCATAGCTCTATTCTTTTTTGAGTCACTTGGGATTTATATCTGTTGATCACTATGAGGAACTTGAAAGATGAAAGAACCAAGATTTTCCCCTCAACTACGAGGGGAGGTAAGGAACTGCCATCTAGCTCTGCACTTGATTCTCCTTCTGTTTTGAGTAAACTTGCGACACCAAAACCTGCTTCTGTTATTGATTCTGATATGTTGCATGTTATTGATGATGCCACTTCTGCTATGCATGATGCTTATGATGAAACTACTTCTATGCTTGATAATACTGTGCCACTAGGTGAATTTCTTGATGAACAACTTGCTAGGGTTAGAGAGAATGAAATTATTGAAACTGATAATATTGATGAAAGTGATGATGAAGATTCTCCCCCTAGATATGAATTGCCTGATGTGCCTGAGGGTTATGTTATGGATGAAGAAACCGCTAGAGACTTTTTTGCTTGCAAAGATAGATACGATCTTAAGAAAGTGTTAGTTAAGCTGAAAGAAAAGTCTTCGAATGCTAGAATGAAATATGACCCTGGTTTTGCTACTTCACCTATCTGTTTTTCTGATAAGGATTATGATTTCTCTGTCGATCCTGAGTTAATTACTTTGGTTGAATCTGATCCTTTTTATGGCTATGAATCTGAAACTGTTGTGGCACATCTTACTAAATTAAATGATATAGCCACCCTGTTCACTAATGAGGAAAAAATTTGTTACTACTATATCCTTAAGTTATTTCCGTTCTCATTAAAGGGTGATGCTAAAACATGGTTTAATTCTCTTGCTCCCGTTTGTGTGCGTAGTCTCCAGGATATGATTTATTACTTCTCTGCTAAATATTTCCCCACTCATAAGAAACAAGCTGCCTTAAGGGAAATATATAATTTTTTGCAAATTGAAGAAGAGAGTCTCCCACAAGCTTGGGGGAGGCTTCTCCGATTACTTAATGCTTTGCCTGATCATCCTCTCAAGAAAAATGAAATACTTGATATCTTTTATAATGGACTAGCCGATGCTTCCAGAGACCACCTGGATAGTTGTGCTGGTTGTGTTTTCAGGGAAAGAACTACAGAGCAAGTTGAATTGCTATTGAATAATATATTGAGTAATGATAATGGTTGGACCCTTCCTGAACCAACTCCTAAGCCAACTCCGAAGAGAAGGGGTATTCTATTTCTCAGTCCTGAAGATATGCAAGAGGCAAAGAAATCTATGAAAGAAAAGGGTATTAAAGCTGAAGATTTTAAGAATTTACCACCTATTGAAGAGATACATGGTCTTGATAACTCGACATAGGTAGTAAAGGTAAATTCTCTCTATAGATTTGATGAAGGTGATATTCCTCGTTATAAGTCTGCTAGTCAATGCTTAGATGAGTTTGATAATTTTATTGTTAAACAAGAAAACTTTAATGCTTATGTTGGCAGACAATTGAAACGTAATGCTTATATGATTGACCACTTGAGTGATTATATGTCTAGAGTTAAAGGTGAATTTAAACTCATTAGTAAACATGATTCTATGGTTACCACTCAGGTAGAACAAGTGCTTAAAGCACAAGATGATTTTCTCAATGAATTAAAGAATAAGAAAAAATGATAATGCTGTTAGAGTTGTGACTAGAGGGGTAGAATGACTCAGGAACCTTTGTATCCTGAGGGTCACCCTAAGAGAGTTGAGCAAGATTCTCACAGAACTAATGTTGATGCACCTAGTCCTTCTAAGAAGAAGAAAAAGAAAAATGATAGGACTTTGCATGCTTCTAGTGAACCTGTTGTTGACACACATGAGAATCCTAATGATATTTCTATTTCTGATGCTGAAACACAATCTGGTAATGAACATGAACCTAGTGATAATGTTAATGATGATGTTCATATTGATGCTCAACCTAGCAATAACAATGATGTAGAGATTGAACCTGTTGTTGATCTTGATAACCCACAATCAAAGAATCAACGTTATGATAAGAGAGACTTCATTGCTAGGAAGCACGGTAAAGAAAGAGAGTGATGGGTTCAGAAACCCATGCCCTTTCCTCCTAAACCATCCAAGAAAAAGGATGATGAGGATTTTGAGCGCTTTGCTGAAATGATTAGACCTATCTTTTTGCGTATGCGTTTGACTGATATGCTTAAAATGAATCCTTATGCTAAGTATATGAAAGATATTGTTACAAATAAAAGAAAGATATCGGAAGCTGAAATTTCCACCATGCTTGCCAATTATACTTGTAAAGGTGGAATACCTAAGAAACTAGGAGATCCAGGAGTACCAACTATACCATGCTCCATTAGAAGAAACTATGTTAAAACTGCTTTATGTGATCTTGGAGCCAGTGTTAGTGTTATGACTCTCTCTTTATATCGTAGACTTGATTTGAATAAGTTGACACCTACTGAAATATCTTTGCAAATGGCCGATAAATCAACTGCTATACCTATCGGTATTTGTGAGGATGTGCCTATTGTGACTGCAAACGTTACTATTTTAATGGACTTTGTTATTCTTGATATTCCCGAGGACGATAGTATGTCGATTATCCTTGGTAGACCCTTTTTGAATACTGCAGGGGCTGTTATTGATTGCAGCAAAGGCAATGTCACTTTTCATGTTAATGGTAATGAGCATACGGTACACTTTCCGAGGAAACAACCTCAAGTCCATAGTATCAATTCTATTGGAAAAATTTCAAGGATTACTATTGGAGGTTTTGAATTTCCTCTTCCTACTGTCAAGGAGAAATATGATATTCTTATTGCTGGGGACATGCATATCCCCGTTGAGGTAACCTTGTGTTATTCGAAAATTCTCCGGTTTCATGTTATTCGGAAAGAGTTTGTTAACAAGACTTGATCAACCTTGTTAGTGGATTCCTTTTGATGAGCATGGGATGGATGAAGTTAGAAAGCACAACTTTCTGTACCCCCCTTTTACTTTCTGTTATTTAGATTAAATAAAGCAAAAATAGTATTTTCTGTCTGTTTTCTGAATTATCCTTGCCATAAAAAATACATCGAAAATAAAAGTTCTCCAAATGTCCTGAAAATGAAATATGATTTTTTGTAGAATATTTAAGAATATCTGGCACTGAGAACACACCAGGGGGAGCCACCACCTGGCCACGAGGGTCCAGGGCGCGCCCCCTGCCTCGTGGCCCCCACGTGGACCCCTCCACTTATTCCAGCACCCACTCACTTCTTCTTCCTCCAGAAAAATCCTCCCATAGCTCAAACCCGTGTTCTAGCTCATCTTGCTGCCATTTTCGATCTCCTTGCTCAAAGCTCCATTCACAAAACTGATTGGGGAGATTGTTCTTCGGTATGTGACTCCTCCAATGGTCCAATTAGTTTTTGTTCTAGTGCTTTATTTATTGCAATTTTTTGCTGCTTAGGTGGCCTTGTTCTTGAGCTTGCATGTCAAATTTATATGGTCAAAAGTAGTTTTAATGCATGATATAGCCTCTAGGCACTTGTGGGAGTAGTTGCTATCAATCTTGTTGAGTTTGGTTCACTTTTATTTTGAGTCACTAAAAAATCAGAAATTTTCAGAGGAAGAAAATGTTGAAGAGATTGTTGAGAGGCTCTTCGAGCCGAAGCTCGAAGGATAAGCAGGATGAGGAAAATAAAAAGCCCAAATACAATCTTCCTCGCACTACAGAGGTTCGGCCGTGCGAATGGCCTTGTGATGCGTTCTTGAGAGCCGCCGGAATTTATGATGATTTTTATCACTTGGCTGAGAATGCAGGCATCACCGACTTCCTCCACGACCAGCGCGAACAGTATCTCCTACTCACTAATATTTTCGTGTTTTTTTATTTTCATGCCAAGAAATCACCACCTTTAGTGGATTTTTATTTATATGGTGAGGTTAAGGAGATGTCACTTCATGATTTTTGTCGGGTCTGCAAGATACCCTTTGTGGGCAGCATCGAGGAACCACACCGTAGTGATGTGGATGAATTTATTGATAAAATTGCTGTAGGGGAAACGAGGAAAGTTTCAGATGCAAGAATTACTAGTATACATTTTCCTGTTCTACGTTACTTTGCAATATTTGCTAGTAGATGCTTAATTAGTCGCGGGAACAGTGGAAATCTTAGTGCTCCTGATCTTGTCATTTTGCGCCATGCTTTACTTCGTGATACAACTTTCAGTTTAGGCGCTATTATTGCTAAATGATTAAGTCTGAACCGTACAAAGGGCCCCATCTTCGGAGGCATCTTTGCTTCACGCCTTGCTGAACACTTTAAGATACCAATTAGGCATTATGAGAAAGAGGAAAAGTTGTTGCCCCCTGTTTTTCTAGATTATAAGAGTATGGTAGCACATGATTTTATTGTTAAAAATAAGAAGAAGATGCTTAAGTACAATTTGATATTTGATAAGACTCACTGTGAGACTATTACCTTGCCTGCACCCTCTCTGTTTAACATACTTTCAGGCACGTACCTCATCTTGTTGGAGGCCATTTATGCGTACTAGAGCCTGACACAAGTTCCAGAGCCTGAGCCTGAGCCACCACTTGAGCCTTATCGGCAGTCTGTTTATCAGTGGGATCCAGGAGATCGCCAACTAGTGGCACCCAGAGGACACTCCTCCTTACACCGGAGAGAGTAGCTTTGATTCGTGGCCATAGACCAACTTAGGCCAAAAGCCTAAGCTTGGGGGAGTACGGATTTCTCACCGACATTACATTCATGTTCACACACTCATGCTAGTTGTCGGTGCTCATACTTTTTCATTGTACTATCCATGCTAGTTTATTTTCTTGTGTGTTTGAAAAACCTTAAGAAAAACCAAAAAAATTAGTTGTAGCTTTTAGCTAGTTTACTTTCCACGCATGTAGTAGTAGTAATTAAAAACAAAACCCAAAAACATTTCTCGTTCTTCTTTTTCTTGTTGGGAGCTTTCCCGTGTAAATAGTTTTATTTCTTTTCTTTTCTTTGGGGGTCATGAGGAGAAGACCATGATGAAAATGTTGAGTGGCTCTCATATGCATTATTGTTGATTTAACCAAGAGCCCATATTACCTTGTCTTCTCCCTTGTATTAAATGCTTGCAGATTCAAGCTTAGTCCAATGCACGTGCACTATTATTATTATTATTATCCACACCGTTCGGTCGTGCGAGTGAAAGGCAATAATGACGATATATGATGGACTGATTGAGATGAGAGAAGCTGGTATGAACTCGACCTATCTTGTTTTTGTAAATATGATTAGTTCATCGTTCCTGATTAAGCCTATTATGAATGAAACATGTTTGCAATGACAATTAGAGATTATAGTTGCTCATGCCATTCTTAATTAGTTACGAGTTTATAATGGTTTACCTTGCGTGCCAACATGCTATTAAAATGGTTATGATGTGGTATGATAGGGTGGTATCCTCCTTTGAATGATTTGAGTGGCTTGACTAGGCACATGTTCACGCATGTAGTTGAAACAAAATCAACAAAGCCTCCAAGATATATATGTTCATGGTGAATTATATCCTACTCATGCTTGCACTCAGTGTTGATTAATCTTAATGCATGTTCATGACTATTGTCGCTCTCTAGTTGGTCGCTTCCTAGTCTCTTTCTAGCCTTCACTTGTACTAAGCGGGAATACTGCTTGTGCATCCACTTCCATAAACCCCAAAGTTATTCCATATGAGTCCACCATACCTTCCTATATGCGGTAATTACCTGCCGTTCCAAGTAAATTTGTATGTGCCAAACTTGAAACCTTCAAATGAAATTCTATTTTGTATGCTCGAATAGCTCATGTATCAACTAGGGCTGTCTATATCTTCCATGCTAGGTGGGTTATTCTCACGAGGAGTGGACTCCGCTCCTCATTCACGAGAAAATGGCTGGTAACCGGGATGCCCAGTCCCATTCTTAAATCAAAATAATTGCAAACAAAACTCCCCCATGACTGTTGTTAGTTGGAGGCACCCGTTGTTTCGGACAAGCCATGGATTGATGTTTGTTGGTGGTGGGGGAGTATAAACTTTACCATTCTGCTTGGGAACCGCCTATAATGTGTGTAGCATGGAAGATATCGAGATCTCTTGGTTGTTATGTTGACAATGAAAGTATACCACTCAAAATATTATTTATCTCTGTTTCAAAACTCGAGCTCTGGCACCTCTACAAATCCCTGCTTCCCTCTGCGAAGGGCCTATCTATTTACTTTTATGTTGAGTCATCACCCTCTTATTTAAAAAGCACCAGCTGGAGAGCACCGCTGTCATTTTCATGCATTACTATTAGTTTACATTGAGTATGACTGTGACTGGATCTCTTTTACCATGAATTACAATGTCTAGTCACTCCTTGATCTTCAGGGGTGCTCTGCATTTATGTTTTGCAGTCTCAGAAAGGGCTAGCGAGATACCATCTTGTTATATCATATTATGATTGTTTTGAGAAAGTGTTGTCATCCGAGATTTATTATTATTGCTCGCTAGTTGATTAGGCCATTGATATGAGTAAATATGAGACCTAAGTGTTATTGTGAATGTGGTTAGTTCATAATCTTTGTTGAAAACCTGAATGTTGGCTTTACATATTTACAACAACAAGAGCAAACAGAGTTTGTAAAAGTTTTTCTTTATCACTTTCAGTTTGTCAACTGAATTGCTTGAGGACAAGCAAAGGTTTAAGCTTGGGGCAGTTGATACGTCTCCAACGTATCTACTTTTCCAAACACTTTTGCCCTTGTTTTGGACTCTAACTTGCATGATTTGAATGGAACTAACCCGGACTGAGGCTGTTTTTAGCAGAATTGCCATGGTGTTATTTTTTTGCAGAAATAAAAGTTCTCGGAATGACCTGAAACTTCACGGAGAGTATTTTTGGAATTAATAAAAAATACTGGCGAAAGAATCAACACCAGGGGGCCCACACCCTGTCCACGAGGTGGAGGGCGCGCCCCTGGCTCGTGGGCTCCTTGAGGCTCCACCGACATCAACTCGAACTCTATATATTCACGTTCGGGGAGAAAAAAATCAGAGAGAAGGATTCATTGTGTTTTATGATACGGAGCCGCCACCAAGCCCTAATCTCTCTTGGGAGGGCTGATCTGGAGTCCGTTCGGGGCTCCGGAGAGGGGAATCCGTCGCCGTCGTCATCATCAACCTTCCTCCATCACCAATTTCATGATGCTCACCGCCGTGCGTGAGTAATTCCATCATAGGCTTGCTGGACGGTGATGGGTTGGATAAGATTTACCATGTAATCGAGTTAGTTTTGTTAGGGTTTGATCCCTAGTATCCATTATGTTCTGAGATTGATGTTGCTATGACTTTGCTATGCTTAATGCTTGTCACTAGGGCCCGAGTGCCATGATTTCAGATCTGAACCTATTATGTTTTCATGAATATATGTGAGTTCTTGATCCTATCTTGCAAGTCAATAGTCACCTACTATGTGTTATAATCCGGCAACCCCGAAGTGACAATAATCGGGACCACTCCCGGTGATGATTGTAGTTTAAGGAGTTCATGTATTCACTAAGTGTTAATGCTTTGGTCCAGTACTCTATTAAAAGGAGGCCTTAATATCCCTTAGTTTCCAATAGGACCCCGCTCCCCCGGGAGGGTAGGACAAAAGATGTCATGCAAGTTCTTTTCCATAAGCACATATGACTATATTCGGAATACATGCCTACATTACATTGATGAACTGGAGCTAGTTTTGTGTCACCCTATGTTATAATTGTTGCATCTGGAATCGCATCCGGCATAATTATCCATCACTGATCCATTGCCTACGAGCTTTTCACATATTGATCTTTGCTTAGTTACTTTTCCATTGCCACTGTTACGATTGGTACAAAAACTACTACTGTTACTTTTGCCACCGTTACCGTCACTTCCATACTACTTTGCTACTGAATATTCTGCAGATATTAAGTCTTACAGGTGTGGTTGAATTGACAACTCAGCTACTAATACTTGAGAATATTCTTTGGCTCCCCTTGTGTCGAATCAATAAATTTGGGTTGAATACTCTACCCTCAAAAACTGTTGCGTTCCCCTATACTTGTGGGTTATCATCCTCCAAGGGAACATTCGCCAGATAACATTCCCGAAAATGAAAGACTTGAGAAGGCGTACAGAACAAGCTAATGTACCAGTAAAGAGACGTTGTTGAGTTTTAGAAATAAAAAAGACGTGCTTCAGTAGCTGGCTAGAATCCGAACCTAGACTATGACTATGTTTAGTCCTGTGCTACTCTGCAAGTAATGAAACAGACATATCCAACGTTCGCTTCTCCTCTTCTCTAGTTAATTTGCCTAGCATCAAAAGCTCGGGCCGCAGCAACCTTGTCCGCTGGCGGCTCGTCCACCTGCTCTTCAGCAGGCAACAACCATATATGCGCCAAGTCATCACACCCCCGCCGGCACGCTCACCGCAGCTGGTTGCTCATCGCAACCCGCTGCCGTTGGTGCGGTGCCACTACTGCAAATCATGCAGAGTCATCCGTCGTGTCTCAACTACAATCGTCAACCCTGGCCGAGTCTTCTACAAATGCCCGAATCATGCGGTAATAATATGTTTAAATTGTTCGCCTGCTTTTAGTTGCTGATTTTAATAGTTTGGTTGATGATCTTCCACTTTGATTCATACAGAAAAGGGAAGATTCGTTTGATTTGTATTTCTGGGAAGTTGCTGATAGGGAATGGAACTATGCTGATTATTTGGTTAGACGAGGAATCCCAATACCAGCAGATTGGGGTGTTGGACAAGTAATTGAAGGAACAACAGATGAGGAAGATGCAGAGCAGAAGGTTAAAGATGCAGTTCATCTGATCGTGACCAAGTAACAGCTGCTGAACAGCCTTGGCGGCAATGAGATGATGAAAGAGCTTGTGAAGATGATGGGCAAGATCGTTGTGCTCTGTAGGATGATTGTCTCTTTATTTGTGGTGTATGTATGATGCAGCCTGAACTACATCGGTATTTCCCTAAAGAGGAAGGGATGATGCAGCATAGCTACGGTAGGTATTTCCCTCAGTTATGAAACCAAGGTATCAATCCAGTAGGAGAACCAAGCAACACTATGTAAATGGTACCTGCACACAAAGAACAAATACTTGCAACCCGACGCTTATAAGGGGTTTTCAATCCCTCTTACGGGTAACTGCGTAGGAAATTGGCAAGTTGACAGGATAAAATTGTGATAGATCGGATAAATAGATCTCGAATAAACATGAAATAAGAGATGCAAATAAAAAGTGCAGTAAAGTTTTTTTTTAGGTTTTTGGAATAATAGATCTGAAAATAAAAGCAAATAAAAATATATCTCAAAGCAAATAATAGATCGAAACACAAACATGATAAAGAATAGACCCGGGGGCCGTAGATTTCACTAGTGGCTTCTCTCAAGAAATAGCACACGGTGGGTAAACTAATTACTGTTGGGCAATTGATATAACCTCAAATAATTATGAAGATATCCAGGCAATGATCAATATATAGGCATCATGTCCAAGATTAGTAGACTGACTCCTGCCTGCATCTACTACTATTACTCCACACATCGACCGCTATCCAGCATGCATCTAGTGTATTAAGTTCATGGAGAAACAGAGTAATGCAATAAGAACAATAACATGATGTAGACAAGATCTATTCATGTAGGAATAGACCCCATCTTGTTATCCTTAATAGCAACGATCAATACGTATCTTGCCGCCCCTTCTGTCACTGGGAAATAACACCGCACGATCGAACCCATCACACAAAGCACCTCTTCCCATGGCAAGAAAAATCAATCTAGTTGGCCTAACTAAACAAAAGATTTGAAGAAGAAATACAAGGCTATAAATAATCATGCATATAAGAGATCAAAACTCAAATAACTTTCATGGATAAATAGATCAGATCATAAACTCAATGTTCATCGGATCCCAACAAACACACCACAAAAGGAGTTACATCAAATAGATCTCCAAGAGATTGTATTGAGAATCAAAAGAGAGAGAGAGAGAGGAAGCCATCTAGCTACCTACGGACCCGTAGGTCTACAATGAACTACTCACACATCATCGGAGAGGCACCAATGAGGATGATGAACCCCTCCGTGATGGTCTCTAGATTGGATCTCGTGGTTCTGGAACTTGCGGCGGCTGGAATTATGTTTCATAGACTTCGCTCTGGTACTTCTTGGCCCATGTTGTTCCTTTTGGTGCATAAAAATTCTCCAAAAAGTTTCGCTGCGTTTGGACTCCGTTTGGTACTGATATTCTGCGATGTAAAAAACAAGCAAAAAACAGCAACTAGCACTGGGCACTATGTCAATAGATTAGTCCCAAAAAATTATATAAAGTTGCTATAAAATGATTTTAAAACATCTAAGAGTGATAATATAACAACATGGAACAATCAAAATTTATAGATAAGTTGGAGAGTATCAGCATCCCCAAGCTAAATTCCTGCTCGTCTGTAACACCCCGGATGTAACTTTCCATATTTGTAACTCCAACTCTTGCCATTTTCGTCTATGTGTTATGATATTCCCTTCGTGGTCGGGTTTTGTCTTTAGTTTTGTATTTTGTTCTTGTCATGCATCTCATATCATGTCATCATGTGCATTGCATTTGCATACGTGTTCGTCTATTGCATCCGAGCATTTTCTCCGTTGTCCGTTCTGCAATCCGGCGCTCCCACCTCCTCCGGCGCACCCCTCTTGTTTCTTTTCGTGAGTGGGTATTAAACATTCTCGGAATGGACCGAGGCTTGTCAAGTTGCCTTGGTATACCACCGGTAGGCCACCGGTCAAGTTCCGTTCCATTTGGAGGTCGTTTGGTACTCCAACGGTTAACCGGGCAACCGCAAAGTCCATTTGTGTGTTGCAGCAAAACCCCCCTCAAAACCAGCCCAAAACTCCTCTAAGTCACTTCCATGCTCTAGGTCGTTCGATCACGATCGTGTGGGCGAAAACCGCACCTCATTTGGACTCTCCTAGCCCCCTCTACCTATATATATGCAACCCTCCCGAAAAACGTTCGCAGTCCAAAACCCTAAAACTCCTCTCGTCGCCGCCGGACGCGTCCGCTCCGGCCGGACGAAGCCACCGCCGCCCCCGCGGCCAATCCAGCGCTGCCACGTGGCCCCGGCCACCGCCCGTACGCCGCGGCCCGCCAGGCCCGCCACCGGCCCCCGCGGGCCCAGATCCCGCGCGCGCCCGCCTCCTCGCGCGCCGCCGCCCCTCCCGCGGTGCCCCGCCGCCGCCGCCTCGCCGCCTCACGTCGTCGGTGCCCCGCCGCCGCCGCCTCGCCGCCCCACGTCGCCGGTGCCCCGCCGCCGCCGTCCACCGGCGCGCCCGCTCCCCGCGACGCCTAGCCGCCGCCTCGCGCCTCCCCGAGCCCCACGCCGGAGCCCGAGCCCCGGCGAGCTCCTCTCCTCCTCACCTCCGGGCGCCGCGCCGCCGCCTCGATCGTCTCCGGCGGACTCCCTCGATCCGATCTGGACGAAGCTCTCGGTTGACTTTCTTTCTCCCCCCCCGAAATATCTCCAAGTCATTATATTTTTGCAGTATATTGCCATGTTCATCGCATCATAACTCTCTGCTTATAGCTCCGTTTCTCGCGTGTAATATATCGAAATGTTCGCCTCGTGATGTTCTACATTTTGTTCCATTGCACCATGTTCATTAGAGTTCATCTTGATGCCCAAATCTCTGGTGCGAGAGTGCTAGTTGCTGTTACTTAGCAGAACTTGGAGATTTGTTATTTTTGTATCACTTAATCTGTGCATCTTATGGGCATGAGCTCTACATGTGTTTTGTTGTATGCCATGCCATTTTTCCAGTGGTGGATGCCATGTATTTTTGTGATCTCTGTGGTGACTAGCACAAGCATGCAAACTAGGCCCCGTAATGCTTCTGATTTCAGGGACAGTATTTTTCTCTCAAGTCTTTGTCTGCTGTTATTTTGTTGCCATGTAAACTTGAGGGTACAGAGAGATCCATGCATATTTTGGAGATGTTCAGTAAGGATGTTTTGTAGATATTGTTGTAGTTGATCCATTCCTGCCTTTGTTTGCAATTATGGAGTGACACAGCATGACTCAATCTTGCTCTACTTTTGCTATAAAATATTTCTGGCAGATTGTTTACGTGTTATTCAATTTTGCCAAGCTTGTTGTAGTTGTTTCATTCACGCTATGTACTTGTTCCTGCCATGGATAACTTCTTAAACATGCCATCTTGCTGTAGGTATGCTTGTTTTGTCATGCATTGCTTTGTGATGAGTGCATCAAGTTCACCAAGATGCCTTCATATTATTGTTTCCGCCATGCTCTGTTTTCTGCCAAGTCTGAAACCTATTAACGAAACTTGCTATGTTTACATAGTTGCCATCATATCTTCTGGTCCTTTTTGGCTTATGGTCAGTAAGGGACTTTTGTCATATGCATTTAGTAGAATACTGCCATGCCTTGTTTTGCCATGTTAATTTCCTGTAGCATGTTGATTTGGTGCTCTGAACATTGCTACCTGATGCTGTTTCAGGCATGTCCAGTAATTTCACCATGATATCTTTTGCACTTTTGCCATGCTTGTTTGAACCTGTTATGTTGTGATCTAGCCGTAGCTCAGTGTTCATCTTTTTTCAAGCATCTCCTGTAGTTTACTGCCATATGCTTTGTTGCTATGTTGGGGTGCTGTAGCATTGTTACTTGTTGCATTCTATGTGCTATCATGCTGTTAATCGCAGATTCGGGTCATTCTTGTTTTGCTTGCCATTTGCAAACCGTGCATCCGTTGCCGGTGATCTTTATATCGATTTCGACCGAAATCATCTCATCTTTCCAGTGGAATGCTTGGTTTGCCAAGTTACTGCCTTGTTGATCATTTCCCTTCCGGAGCACGCATATGCATCGCATATCATATCTTGCATTTCTTTCATGTATTGCATCATGTTGCTTGTGCTTTTCCGTGATTGATTGTGGTTTCGTTGCTTGTGTTCTTGTTTTGGGTAGAGCCGGGAGACGAGTTCGTGAACAAGGAACCTGTTGAGTACGCTTACGAGGATCAAGCTTTCGACAACTCTAAGAACCTTGCACGCAAGATGACCACCCCTCGAAATCACTTCTATCTTTGCTTTGCTAGTTGCTCGCTCTATTGCCATGCTGCGATACCTAGCACTTGCTATATCATGCCTCCCATATTGCCATGTCAGCCTCTAACCATCCTTTCCTAGCAAACCGTTGTTTGGCTAAGTTACCGCTTTTGCTCAGCCCTTCTTATAGCGTTGCTAGTTGCAGGTGAAGTTGAAGTTGGTTCCATGTTGGAACATGGATATGTTGGGATATCACAATATCTCTTATTTAATTAATGCATCTTTATATTTGGTAAAGGGTGGAAGGCTCGGCCTTATGCCTGGTGTTTTGTTCCACTCTTGCCGCCCTAGTTTTCCGTCATACCGGTTTTATGTTCCTTGAGTTTGCGTTCCTTACGCGGTTGGGTGATTTATGGGACCCCCTTGACATTTCGCCTTTAATAAAACTCCTCCAGCAAGGCCCAACCTTGGTTTTACCATTTGCCACCTAAGCCTTTTCCCCCGGGTTTTCGCGAGCCCGAGGGTCATCTTTATTTTAACCCCCAGGCCAGTGTTCCTCTGAGTGCTGGTCCAAACTAGAGCACCCTGCGGGACCGTCCCTTGGCAACTTGGGTTATGTTGGTACCTGTACGCTTCGCTTATCCGGTGTGCCCCGAGAACAAGATATGTGCAGCTCCTATCGGGATTTGTC
Source organism: Aegilops tauschii subsp. strangulata (assembly GCF_002575655.3). NCBI lineage: Eukaryota > Viridiplantae > Streptophyta > Magnoliopsida > Poales > Poaceae > Aegilops > Aegilops tauschii. The sequence goes on along the minus strand of NC_053037.3, from coordinate 381,823,462 downwards.
GGCACATTCGGGCGGCTTTGCTGGTCTTGTTTTACCATTGTCGAAATGTCTTGTAAACCGGGATTCCGAGACTGATCGGATCTTTCCGGGAGAAGGTTTATCCTTTGTTGACTGTGAGAGCTTATGATGGGCTAAGTTGGGACACCCCTGCAGGGTATTATCTTTCGAAAGCCGTGCCCGCGGTTATGAGGCAGATGGGAATTTGTTAATGCCCGGTTGTAGAGAATTTGTCACTTGACTTAATTAAAATACATCAACCGCGTGTGTAGCCATGATGGTCTCTTCTCGGCGGAGTCTGGGAGGTGAACACGGCTTGAGTTATGTTTGACGTAAGTAGGAGTTCAGGATCACTTCTTGGTCATTACTAGTTGACGACCGTTCCGTTGCTTCTCTTCTCGCCCTCTTTTGCGTATGTTAGCCACCATATATGCTTAGTGCCTGCTGCAGCTCCACCTCATTACACCATCCTTTCCTATAAGCTTAAATAGTCTTGATCTCGCGGGTGTGAGATTGCTGAGTCCTCGTGACTCACAGATTCTACCAAAACAGTTGCAGGTGCCGACGATGCCAGTGCAGATGATGGGATCGACCTTAAGTGGGAGTTCGACGAGGAATGTGGTCGTTACTATGTGTCTTTTCCTGATGATCAGTAGTGGTGCCCAGTTGGGACGATCAGGGATCTAGCATTTGGGGTTATCTTATTTTCATTTGGATCTTGACCGTAGTCGGTCTATGTGTGTATTTTGGATGATGTATGAATTATATTTATGTATTGTGTGAAGTGGCGATTGTAAGCCAACTCTTTATCCCATTCTTGTTCATTACATGGGATTGTGTGAAGACGACCCTTCTTGCGACAAAACCACAATGCGGTTATGCCTCTAAGTCGTGCCTCGACACGTGGGAGATATAGCCGCATCGTGGGCGTTACATCGTCCTCCAGTAGGTAAATGATAAAAACAGAATTTTTGATGTGGAATGTTGCCTAACATGTTCATCACATATTATTTTCTTTCGTAGCATCACTGGTGCGTGTCGGTCCTAAACAAACGGTTTTTTACCCCTTTCTGCGACGGCATATGGAACCGTCGCCAAGTGAGTGTGGGCGATAGGGGGGTCCTTCCCACACGACCCAGAAACTGTCGGGGATATGCCCCCCTGGCACACACGTTCGGCAAAATGAGGTCGTGTGCGACCGGCGAGCGCTCAAATACGGAAATACGTATAGTAGAGCTAAAAAAATACAATTATACGGTGAAATTGTTTCCGGTCGCAAGTACATCCCACAGAGTCTGTCCCCGCTAAAGGTTTCTGTTCGTATGCACGTCCCACACAGTCGCTCCAAGGAAAATGTTTCCGTTCACAGGTACATCACACACAATTTTTCCCGTTAAATCGTTTGTGATAGCCTTGCCATTGCACACGATATTAATAATTTTATCGTTTGCGTTATTGAATGCATCACACATGTGCGTAGAAAGAAACTGTGTGGCAAAGGCTGTCCATCTCACACACTTTTTATGTGGTAAACGTTTGCGCAAGGTGGCCTAACGCAAACAGTTTTCAAGAGAAAGTCGTGTGTGCAGTGGAGATTGATCGCACACGTAGTGGATCCTAGAAACGTTTCTGATCTCCACGTATATCACAGAGGTTTCGCTTTCGCAAACCGTGTGCAGTGTAATGCTTATTTAATCCATAATTAATCCAATTAACCCCTAATTTAAAAATCACATATTATGAATTTGAAAGTAGGCAATCACTTATTTCATATCCAACCATGTTTATTACAAATATAGGTTCAACCACGAATCCATAATTCAATGCACAGGTACATATACTAAAGAACTACAGAAGCACCAAGTAAAGAATGATGAACCACAGTTGTACTAAAGACTGTAAAGAGAGAGGCGAAAGACATTCTGGTTGCTGGAGAAGGTGAAGCGGAATGCCCATATTGTGCCCTCCTCCATGCGTAAGGCGCGCACGACTCTAGGCCAACCCCTTGTGATGGTTGCCCGTCCATCCTTCACTGTCTTCATTAGGACTTCTCGATGCTCATTGTAGTCTGGATGAAATACTTTAACCTTCATTGTGTGTCCACCAATCATGTACTTTGCGAGGTAATCTTGAGTGAAATGCTTCGGGAACCACTGGGAATGAAAAAGATTCAGACATTGTTGTCTAACAACTCATTATGGGCAGTAAAAAGAGAAGGCTACAGAGTTTGTAGTTACCATCCTACAACTCACTGTTGTGTTGGATAGAGCATAAACAAATAATTTGCTTGCCACCATTCGTATCTTTTTGCTAATAATCCTTATCAGTTTCCTCACTTGATGCTTGTTCATCAATATCTCATTGCCCCATACGCAAAAAGGGTCGATGCGTGGATCCTTGCCAAGGGCATATGTACCTACAAGCAACAAGTCAATATTAGAAGCTAACTAGTGTCCAGGCCTGGATCTATATGCACTACATTATGGAACGACGGGGGGAGTACAAGCCGAGGGATGAAGCTAACCTCGGCGGAAAATGGCGGCCACTCCCGTTGTTGTCCTGCATAAGTAGTGGAAAGGCATGATAAGTACAGCAATCTTAACATCAAACAAATATAGCAAAGGTAAACAACATCATCTCCAAATGATAGCTTGAATGTGTTGGTTTCAGCATGCTGTTAAAGCAGATATAAAATGGAAGGCAATGTTACCGACAGTAGGCTTAACACCCATCAAATATTGCAATTCAAACTGGTATTGTTAAAAATGAATAGAACGTAGGTAATGCTTAAACATCACACTGGATAAATGTGTGAAACTGAAATAAAGGGCATGTGTTAACTACTGTCGGCGTTCTGGGAACGGGGGTCCCCAGACTTGCCTGCCTGCGGCCCACGGCATGGCTCTGCGAGCGGGCCCGTACGGCCCATCTTCACCAACAAGCACTCAAGACCCTCGCGAGGGGCCAAGCCTCGCGAGGAGGACGACACAAGACCTCCTCGGGAGCGGCCTCACCAGGCTGGCCCGCGAGGGGCGGAGAGATCAAGGCAAGGCAAACCTCGCGAGGCTTTCGTGACGTGATCCATGACGACCGAGACCAGGCGGGCGCCAGGCGGGCGCCAGCGTGCGCAGTGTCCTTGTTTCCTCTTTGGTGCTAAGGAAGCAAGCGCAGGCGAGGAGTACCAAGGTGTCAAGCAAAGGTTTCCATATCGGTGCAACGAGACCAAGACCAGCAGGACGGCAAGACGGAGGTCACCGTGGAGCCCAAGGCGGCGTCACCACCAGAGCCTTTTGTAGGCGAAGACTGCTTTTGTCAGGATTAGCTGTACTAGCTATCCCCTTTCAAATTGGCCGTTGTTGGCTCCCTTCATGCTCAATATTTGGGGAGAGGACCAGGGACTCTATAAATAGGACTAGCCACCACAGTAGGAGGCAACTCGAACTGAGCCTCAGGCATCTCATCTTGGACTAGATCTATCTCATCCTCTCACCCACCAAGCACAACGGTGGCCCGAACCAGTATAAATCTGGTGTCCCTTGTGTTGCGAGTTCATCGAGTTAGACCTTGAGATCTTAGCGAAGTTAGGACGTGGATCGTTAGGGGGAGATCTTCGCGCGCACCCCCGAGTTCAAACCTTAAGGGTTTTCCCGGAACCCGTGATCCAACATTTGGCGCGCCAGGTAGGGGTGCGCCGTAGCCTTCCTTCCGTCGATCCGCGCTCCACCCTCATGGCAGGCATCCCGCTCCCGGCTCCGGCGGCCGACGCCGACGACGGGGCCAGGGGGCTCCGAGCCCTGGCCCCCGCCTTGCGGCAGGTGCAGTGGCCGCCCAAGTTCAAGCCGGAGATGCCGCCGTGCTATGATGGCGCGGCGGACCCATCAGCTTTCCCGCGGGCATACGAGGAGGCCGTCCTCGAGGCCGGGGGTGACGACAAGGTCATGGCCAAATGGCTTCGCATGGCCCTCACTGGCACGCCACGCGCCTAGCTGCTCAACCTCCCCGGATCCATGGTGGCATCTTGCGAGGAGCTGCGCGACCTCTTCACTGCGCGCTACGCGGCACCGGCGCATCACGCGGTCGCGGCCCTGCTAGGCGGCTCACAAGCACCGCCTTCGGATCGCCACGTCAAGCCATTTCTTCGCCAGATCAGCGCCGTTTCCAAGTGCTCGGGTGCTCCGCCGGGCTGGGCCGCGCCCGAGGCCGACCTCACCTTCGACTCGGGGGACCACCCTGTCACCACCGCCGGCTCGGGTATGCTCCCGATGCTTTGCATGCCTACCATCTGCAACGTGGCCGTCCCCAAGGCCCTCATTGACGGCGGTGCCGGCCTCAGCGTGCTCTCCGTGGAGGCCTTCAGCCTACTGCATGTACCGCTCGAGCGGCTCCGCCTCAGCAAGTCTTTCTCAGGAGTCGGCGGCGGCACCACCCACTCCCTGGGACAGATCCGCCTCCCTGTCACCTTTGGCACGCGCGACAACTACCGCACCGAGCTGTTCGACTTTGACATCGCCCGCATCGGCCTCCCTTACAATGCCATCCTTGGGTACCCAGCTCTGGCCCAGTTCATGGCAGCAACCCATCCGGCCTACAACCTCATGAAGATGCCTGGGAGCAAAGGCGTCCTCACCATCAAGGGGGACGCCAAGGAGGCCCTGACGGCGCTCAAGCTTGCCTTCAGGACCACCGCGGTGGCATAGCCCGCCGGCGCGGGCACCACCGAGGCTGAGGGAGCCGCGCCAACCAAGAAGAAACAACTGTTCACCCAAGACAAGGCAGAAACCAAGCAGGTGCCAGTCGATGAGGACGGGTCCTCAGGAGCCACCTTCACCATAGGCGCCGACCTCGACCCGAGCCAAGAGGAGGCGTTGGTGAAGTTCTTGCGCGTAAACAAGGAGATATTTGCATGGGAACCCAAGCAGCTGGTGGGAGTCCCGAGAGAGGTGATTCAGCATCACTTGAGGGTGTGCCCTAATGTACGCCCTGTGAAGCAACGGGCGAGACGGTAGTCCACGGAGAAGCAGGCCTTCATCGTCCAAGAAACCCGCAAGTTAGAGGCGGCGGGTGCCATTCGCGAGGTTCGGTACCCCGAATGGCTAGCAAACCTTGTCGTTGTGCCGAAGAAAGGCGGGAAGGACCGAATGTGCGTCGACTTCACCAACCTCAACAAGGCCTGCCCCCATGATCCGTTCCTGCTCCCACGCATCGACCAGATTGTCGACTCCACCGCCGAGTGCGACCTGCTATGCTTCCTGGATGCGTTCTCAGGGTATCACCAGATCAAGATGGCGGTAGAAGATGTAGAGAAGACAACCTTTCTGACCCCGTGTGGAGTGTACTGCTACACTTGCATGCCTTTCGAACTGCGTAACGCGGGCGCAACCTTTCAGCGGTTGATGCACATCGCCTTAGGGCGGCAGCTCGGGAGAAACGCGGAGGCCTACGTTGATGACATTGTGGTGAAGTCTCGGGAGGCGAGAACCTTGATCCAAGACCTGGAAGAGACTTTCGCGAGCCTACGCCAGGTGAAGTTGCGACTCAACCCGAAGAAGTGCGTGTTTGGTGTCCCTTCCGACAAGCTGCTGGGTTTCCTCATGTCCCACAGAGGGATCGAGGCGAACCCAGAACAGATCAAGGCCATTGAAGACATGAGCCCACCGCAGACCCTCAAGGAAATGCAAAAACTTGCTGGTCGGGTGACTGCGTTGGGGCGCTTCATCTGCAAGCTGGGAGAGCGCGCCCTACCCTTCTTCAAGCTGATGAAGAAGAAGGGCCCGTTCAAGTGGACCCCGGAGGCCGACCGAGCTTTTCAAGACCTCAAGAGATACCTGACCAGCCCTCCAGTGATGGTGGCACCGCAACCTCTTGATCCCCTAGTGCTTTATCTTGCCGCCACCCCGTACTCCACCAGCGCGGCTCTGGTGGCGGTTTGGGAAGAGCGCCAAGCTACGCCACCAGCCGAGATGACGCAAGATCAGGAAGGTGCCGCAAGAGCCACATCAGCGTCAACAGAGGGCGAAGCTTGGCAGGACGACGCAGCCAAGACCCTGACAAGCGATCAAGCGTCGGGGGTTCCACTACCTCAGGAGGCGCCCCAACTTCCTCAGGACATGAGCCTCACCAACGCGCTAGCCCTCATCGAGCACCCGGTGTATTTCGTCAGCACGATGTTGCGGGACGCAAGGGCAGGATATCCCATGCCTCAGAAGCTCTTACTCGCGCTCTTGGTGGCCTCGCGTAAGTTGCGGAATTACTTCCAGGGCCACCCCATCAAGGTCGTCTCAGCCTACCCATTGGAGAGAGTGCTCGGGAGCCCCAATTCTGCCGGAAGAATCGCTGAGTGGAACATTGAGTTGCAGGCATTCTAGTTGGAGTTCAGCACTACCAGGGTCATCAAGGGAGCCGCACTCGCTGATTTTGTGGTAGAATGGACAGATGCCCCGACTCTTGAAGTAGGCGAGGACCAGTCCAGCTCGCTGGGAAGTGAGGCGCCTGACGGGTGGGTCATGTATTTCGATCCCGCCTTCGCGCACCAGGGCGCGGGGGCTGGAGCAGTACTCATCTCGCCCACTCAGGACAAGCTCTACTACGTCGTGCAGCTCTGCTTTCAGCAGGGCGAGAAGGTCTCCAACAACATCGCAAAATACGAAGGCCTCATAGCTGGCCTGAAAGCTGCGGCAGCTCTGGGAGTGAAGCGCCTCACCGTTAGGGGCAACTCGCAGCTCCTCGTCAACTTCTCCAACAAGGTGTACGAGCCGAAGGACGAGCACATGGAGGGATACCTCGTGGAGGTGTGCAAGATGGAGAAGCAGTTCCTGGGCCTGGAGTTGCAGCACGTGCCCCGTGGCACCAACAAGGAAGCTGACGACATCGCCAGGAGGGCATCCAAGCGGCAGCCCCAGGAGCCTGGCGTCTTCGAGGAGCAGCTCTTCAAGCCATCTGCGTCACCACCGCTTTCAGGGACAGCTCAGCCTCGGGAGGAACTCCCGCATCCGCCTGCCACAGGAGCCCCAGCCTGTGGCCCGACTTCGGGAGCGCGCCTACTCTTGGTGCTCGAGCCCCAGGAGGGATGCTGGACCAAGGAATTCAAGGAATACCTGATGCAAGGGGCACTGCCGGAGAAGGAGGAGGACGCGGAGCGCGTGGCCCGGCAAGCCACGTCATACTGCATTCGGGACGGTGAGTTGTACAGGAAGCAACCAAATGACGTTTCACTGCGTTGCATCTCCAGAGACCAGGGGAAGGAGTTGCTATCTGACATACACGATGGGGACTGCGGGCACCACTCGTCATCGCGGACCCTCGTCGGCAAGGCATTCCGCAGCGGATTCTACTGGCCTACGGCGCTCAATGACGCGGCTGAGCTGGTGAAGTCTTGTGAAGCCTGCCAGTTCCACTCCAAGAAGATCATCAGCCGGCTCAGGGCCTCCAGACTATCCCACTCACATGGCCGTTCGCGGTCTGGGTGCTGGATATCTTGGGCCCGTTCCCTCGAGCGCCTGGGGGCTGCCGCTACCTCTACGTCGCCATTGACAAGCACACCAAGTGGGCGGAAGTGGAAGCCATCCGCACCATCCCAGCTAGCTCCGCGGTCAAGTTCATCAAGGGTCTCGTCAGCCGCTTCGGGGTCCCCAACCGCATCATCACTGACAACGGCTCGCAGTTCACTAGTAATCTCTCCAAGACATACTGTGCTAACCTTGGAACGCAGATCTGCTACGCTTTGGTGGTGCACCCCAGGAGCAATGGTCAGGCCGAACGCGCCAACGCAGAGGTCCTGAGGGGCCTCAAGACCAGGACTTTCAAGAAGAAGCTCGAGGCATGCGGCAGGGGCTGGTACGATGAGCTCCAGTCCGTGCTGTGGTCCATCCGCACCACCGCCACCAAGCCAAAGGGCGAGATCCCGTTCTTCCTCGTCTACGGAGCTGAAGTAGTCCTCCCTCATGAGGTCAAGCATCGCTCCGCACGGGTCCTGGCGTTTGATGAAACACAACAAGACGCCACGCGGGGGATGGACCTTGTGTTGGGGGAGGAATGCCGCCGCGAAGCCGCACTGCGGGCGGCAAGGTATCAGCAGGCGCTGCGGCGATAGCACTGCCGCAACATCCGCTCCAGGACGCTCGAGGCGGGTGACCTCGTCCTGAGGCGGGTCCTCTCCAGGGAAGGGCTGCATAAGCTCTCACCCATGTGGGAGGGCCCGTTCAAGGTCGTCCATGTCTCCAGGCCTGGCGCCGCGCGCCTGGAGACACAGGACGGGGTACCCTTCCAGAACGCCTGGAACATCCAGCACCTCCGGAAGTTCTACCCATGAAGAAAGGCCAAGCGCCTGTGAAGAAAGGCCCAGTGCCTGTGAAGAAAGGCCCAGTGCCTGTGAAGGAGGCCCAGTGCCTGTGAAGATCGCCGCCCGTGACACTCTCACGTAATAACGAGTGGGGTTGTACATGCCCCGGAGTCTCAGGAGTGCCGCCCTCGGGCCTCGGGGGCTCCCTCCCACGTCCTAGTGGCAGCACTTAGCTCCGCGCTGGTGAGAAGACTTGAAAACTAGACTAGGTGCCGGACGCGGCTTTTCATTTGCTTTCCGTAGTTGGCTCGCCCCCTTTTAATTGAAGTTTACTTCTGGTGTTCCTTGCTAATTTGGTTCCGTCGCCTTTTGCCGCTGTTTCCGATTCCAGTTTAACCTGTTCCCTCCCTCTCTCGCATACCTCGCGAGGGGGCTAGGCAGGTGCCCTCGCGAGCGTTTTTCCTTTTCGCGTTTTTCCTTTTCTCTGCCTTTCGTCTGCTTTTTCGTGAGGCACCCTCGTTCGAGCCCACAAGCTGGCGCATCTCTCCTAATCCGTGCCCCTCGGGTACCGTGATATGAAACGCTCGGTCAAGGCTCAGGTAAACGATAAGCCTCCTAGCGAGGTTCCTAACGATTTTTTTGCAGTCCCTAAGCACCCACTGAGTCAAGGAAGGCCTGACAGGCACCAGGAGACAAGTGCCTCATGAAGAGGAGGCTACCCCGAACGTGTCAAGCTAAGTTGTGTCTACACAAAACAATGGCACAGCATAGAAACGATAAGCATAACATAGTGATTGAGGAATCATGGTTCGATACACGCCCCTCTGGGGCCCATACCGGTTTTCTTTTCTGATACAGGAAGGAAAGGAAGAACAAGATAAAAGTGGCGCCTGCCCCTATAGTGGCTCACGGGGGCGGGCTCTTGGCGACGTCCTGGGCTCAGCCAGACCCCCCCTCGCGCTTCATGGGGCCGCGGCGACGAGACGACCCGCTGCCACATTCGAAGCGGGCGCGGCGGCTGGTCGTAGCCACCACTGCTGGAGCTGTTGCCAGGGGAAGAGCCACCGTAGCTGGACGAGACGCGGTCGACACCAAGGGCGGGTTCGCCCTCATCCTCGTCTCGACCGTCGCCTAGGCCGAGCACCTCCTCACCGTCGTTCACCTCGGGGCAGCACCCGGCGCGGCGACCATCTTCCCCAAACACCCTCACATAGAGGGTCGCATCATCGTCATACTTGAAATGGAGGGTGCACCGCCTGCCCAGGCCGCGCGCGCGGGCGAACGTCTGCCAACCGCGGGTCAGAGCTATGTTGCCCGCGACGGAGACCTCGACTGCGACCCAAGAAGCCCTGCTGCAGCAACCGTCCGCATGCAGCCAGAGCCCGCCTGGACCAGAGGCTGGCAGCTCGTCGGCAAAGAAGCGCGGGAGCTGAAGCCAGTTGCCGGCCGGGTTCTCCGACCAGACGACGAACTCCGGCAGCACTTCCGCCGAGTGGAAGCGCGGCCGGGGAGGCCGTGCAACCATGGCACGTCTCCCTTCATTGACAGGGCTGCCACGACTGGAGCGGCCCCTGCGACGCGCAGCGACGCCACCACGGGAACAGGGGGCCGCGGCGAGGGTCGGGGTGTGCTTGCGGGGACGGCCACGTCCACGCTTGGGCGCTGGGGAGTCGGGCCCCTCGCGAGGGGCCTTCCCCTTCTCCACGGCAGAGAACCTCCTCGGTGGCACCATTGGTGTCGCAGCAGGCAATGGGGCAAGGAAGAAGAAGCTAGAAGAATGTGAAGAGATGGGCGACGGGGTTCCGCCCCCCTCCCCATTTATAGCAGGAGAAGGCCAACCAGCGCCCCCACGATCACAGGTAATCATGGTTTTTCCTTGCATGTCGTAGGGACTTGTCAAGTCGGGCAGTTGCCGAGGCAGCGTGGGGAAGCGGAGACGCCCACGTCCAATCAACCGCCACACGTCGACCAAGGCCTCAGGCTATTTGGGCCCGCGGCACTCCGCACTTGACCTTTGGATTCGCCTCGAAGCCAAGCCCGAGCGCGCCTTGGGCCCGGGGGCTACTGTCGGTGTTTTGGGAACGGGGGTCTCCAGACTTGCCTGCCTGCGGCCCACGGCGTGGCTCTGCGAGCGGGCCCGTACGGCCCATCTTCACCAACAAGCACTCAAGACCCTCGCGAGAGGCCAAGCCTCGCCAGGCGGACGACACAAGACCTCCTCGGGAGCGGCCTCACCAGGCTGGCTCGCGAGGGGTAGAGAGATCAAGGCAAGGCAAACCTCGCGAGGCTTTCGTGACGTGATCCATGACGACCGAGACCAGGCGGGCGCCAGCGCGCAGTGTCCTTGTTTCCTCTTTGGTGCTAAGGAAGCCAGCGCATGCGAGGAGTACCGAGGCGTCAAGCAAAGGTTTCCATATCGGTGCAACGAGACCAAGACCAGCAGGACGGCAAGACGGAGGTCACCGTGGAGCCCAAGGCGGCGTCACCACCAGAGCCTTTTGCAGGCAAAGACTGCTTTGTCAGGATAAGCTGTACTAGCTGTCCCCTTTCAAATTGGCCGTTGTTGGCTCCCTTCCCGCTCAATATTTGGGGAGAGGACCAAGGCCTCTATAAATAGTACTAGCCACCACAGTAGGAGGCAACTCGAACTGAGCCCCAGGCATCTCATCTTGGACTAGATCTATCTCATCCTCTCACCCACCAAGCACAAGAACACCTCGCCTCAAGAAGCTGTTCTTCCCCTTGTACTGTTCATCCTCAGCCCGAGAGGCAATCCACCACCACCACACTGGAGTAGGGTATTACACCACAGCGGTGGCCGGATCCAGTATAAATCTGGTGTCCCTTGTGTTGCGAGTTCGTCGAGTTAGACCTTGAGATCTTAGCGAAGCTAGGATGTGGATCGGTAGGGGGAGATCTTCGCGCGCACCCCAGAGTTCGAACCTTAAGGGTTTTGCCGGAACCCGTGATCCGACAACTACACCAGGAATAACTGGAACCAAATATAGCCGTTCAAACTGGTATTGATGTAGTCGAGCAGCACAGTTCCGACTTGCACATAATGAACCACACATTGTGAATGACTGAAATAAACAAGGCATAAATGACCAGTATAACAACCAAATATAGCCATTGAAAACTGGACATAGTCTCACTGCAAGCAACCTAACAAGCAAATACAGATAAGCCGGGCATATGCTTGAAAACTGGACAAATGCTCACTGCAACCAACCTAACAAGCAGATAAAGATAAACAAGGCATCTGCTTGATAACTGGAGAAATGCTAAAAAAAGCAACCTAGCAACCAAATACAGATAAACAAGGCATCTGCTTGATAACTGGACAAATGCTATAAAAAGCAACCTAACAACCAAATACAGATAAACAAGGCATCTGCTTGATAACTGGACAAATACTCACTGAAACCAAACTAAGAACCAAATACAGATAAAAAAGGCATCTGCTCGATAACTGAAAAAATAATGCTCACTCCAACCAACCTAACAACCAAATACAGATAAGCAAGGCATCTACTCACTATAACAACCAAATATAGCCATTCGTGAAACTAAAGTGGACAATTCATACTTAAACATCACATAGACCTATTGAACAATACATTTTTGCGTAACTTGAATAATTAAACACGGCACAGTTAAAGAACCGCACGACAAATGCTACTACAACAAAGGGTACGGGTTGGCAAGCTAGAAAAGTTAATATTTGCTGATAGAATGTCGCCTCACATTTCATGGACATGATCCTTCTAGTTGGAAGAGCACAGACCCATGGTGCGCTCTCTGATGTCACAGATGGGCTGTTTCACCTTGGAGGAACCTTCGTGGGTGCCCTCCTCGTGGTCGTGGTCGATGAGATCTGACTTGGCAATTAAGGATCCCAAGCCGCCGCCGTAGAATGTGTCCTTCAGAATTGACAAAATGGGCTCGATGGCGTATAAAGCTCACAAATCCTTGATCGCTTGGCGGAGGAGATCAGCGGCAGGGCCGTCGAAGAGATCGATGGCGGTTGAACCAGAGGGGTTGGGGTTGGACCACTTAACCTGTGACATGGCCCGCGTGAAGCCGTCGGTGTGGACGAGCTTGATGTCGTAGCCAGCTTTCCCGAGATATAGTAACACGCTAGACCGCTGACATGAAGCCTTTGGCATGGCAACGTAGTCAACGTCTTCGCCGGCTTCCGTGGCGACGTGTTGCTCCGAGATCGACAGGTCGGGGCGAACGGTGGCCACCTCGCAAACGTCTGCCGGAGAGGCCATGATAAACCTCTTCTTGGTCGAACGCTCGTCGAGCTCCCCGAGATATGTAGTCGAGCTTAGGCTGCGACATTCTAGAGCAGGGGATGTGGATCTGGCGGGGAGGGTCATCGCAGGCCTCATCAAAAAACTCAGGGGAGTGGGGCGACGGTATGGGAATCGCTGGATAACCTGAACTTTATTATCTAAGCTAGGAGGAACGGGCAGACCGGCAGGGTTGGCGGCAGCGCCGGCGGCGGCCACGAGCTAGGGTTCGAGGGGGGGGGTGGGGGACTGTGGAGGGGGGTGTGTTTGAGGATACGCTGGGTCTACTGAAAATTTTAGTAATGGTGGGTGGAGATGGTGGTGGATGAGGGAGGGCGACGATTCAAATGCCTCGACTGCTAAAATTTTACTATAAGGTTGGTGCTGGAGGAGTGTGGGCGACGGTTGAAGTACGGAGGCTACTAAAATTTGGGTAAAGGAATTGATGCAGGGCGGGAGTGCCCAAGATCGCGCACGGTCCAATAACAATATGCGTGTATGATAATAAGGAAAAGTGGCGCGGATCCGCCGATTTTTGCAACGCTAAAGGCGGGTAGTTTGTTTTTTATATTTCTAGCTAGCTGGTTTATCGCACACGGTTCGTCCTAATTTCCAAATAAACTTACCCGCCTTTAGCTTCCACAGGTGGTGGTTTTACAGCGCACTTGCATCGCACACGGTTAAGCCAGTACCGCCACCCTTTGCTCGCGCTTGCGCGGTCGTGACGATTTCAGCGCACTTGCATCACACACGATTGAGCCAGTACCTCCACCCTTTGCTCGCGCTTGCGCTGTCGTGGTGATTTCAGTGCACTTGCATCACACACGGTTGAGCCAGTACCACCACCTTAATTTTCTCGCGCTTGCGCGATCATGGTGATTCACATCGCACTTGTATCGCACACGGTTTAGATATTATACCCCGTGTCCATTGAGGATCATCAGAGTCTTTGCAGCAAAAATAACGTTAGGGAGGGTCAAAAGACAGCCACACCAGCATGTGGCCCAAATATATATGAGTGAAAAGGGTGGTATGTGATGTTCAAAATTTCAATGCACAACTTTGACCCCACGGGCCCACGATTGGGCGTGTCATTGAAGATCGATGAGAGGGGCCAGAAGTCAAGAACCACCTGGAAGTGGCCAAATATATGTACAAATATTGGGGATGTTTAAAACTTTAAATACACAATGCATAACTTTGGTGGCAACTACCTCGCAAACCCGAAAGCACCCTAACAACCACCTATCTAGGATATATATAATGACATAATGTCATACCTAGCTAGGATGCTTGGCCCACCACCTCCCACTTCGTGTCAGCGGGGTGGATGCACATAATGATCGATACTTTGTTCATACATGCATGTCACCATGACCTACCATAAGACGAACCAATGAATCTTTCGTTTGGTCAAATGACAGTTGTTGTTGTCGATAAACCGCTTGGGCCAATGGATTGAACCATCATAAACATTGCACGAGAGGGGCCACAAAACCAGTACCTCTTGCATGCGGCCCAAAATGATGAACGTTGGGAAGGGGTGATGTGTGTTTTCAATATAGAATAATGTACAATTTAGATGTGGTGCCTACGTCTTGATACAGACAACAACCATGAAGGCAAGGTAGTTAAGGACGAGATACGTACGCAGGGTTTGATGTAGGTCAAACCCAACAATCCGAGCATCTGGGAGGGAATCCTGACAACGCATGAGCTCGAGCTTTGGTTGACCGACATTTGACGATGACCGGCCCTAACATGAACTAGGAGGAATCCATTCATGGCCAACACATACCCCTCATTATTGGTCAAAGGGATGATATATATACACTCGAGGAGCCCATAGATATCCGTGTCGTCACAAAAAACCGCACAAGGGAGACGTGGTCAATCAAAAGACCCCGTATACACTGCATGCGGCCCAAAAATATGTATGGGTGCGATGGTGTATGATGTGTTTAAATACCAAATGCACAACTTCGATGGGCCACGCCAAGTACATTACAACCGAACACCATACCCGACTCCAAGCCTGGTTCAATACCTATGATGTCAGTTTCCCAACTCCGAGGCGGTAGCGGGGGGGGGGGGGGGGGGAGGGGGGGCATCCCACGCACGCGCTCAAACTTTATTTTTCCTAGCATGGGACACATCTATATATATCTATACATCTATACACATATTAGTGTGCAAATAACTATGAAAGTTGCTCGTTGGATGAAGCCAATCCAACGGTACAGAGATGGAAAATCCGAGCACTATTGGCCGTTGGATATCATCTACATTCCACTAGATTTTGCCACATGTACAATCTAGAAGACTCCATTGTTGAACTTAAGCATAATGCACAAACCTCAAAATACAAGCACTTCTGCTTTGTTCTCTAGAATCTTCCATATCTTAATTGCCCAAACCTTATTTTTCTAAATGAATTGTCACTTTTTGTTTTTACCTTTACAATGCACAATTCCATGATTCTTAAAATAGTTTTTTACAAAACTAATTGATTTTGGATGAGATGAACTATAAGAATTAAACGAACATCTACATCATGCATATCTAGGAGAAGAGGCGGGAAACCGATGAGAGGAGTGGCGAGAAACGGTAGCCTGTTTTGAATGAAAACCTAGTAGAGAAGGAAGCGTGAGCTACATGACGCATGTGCACAGTGCTTACCCATGTACTGCATGTGCTGTCGAAAGGGCTCAGGGTTGGCGTTCGACCTGGGAGCATCCAACAGTGCACACGTATGATCCGTGGGGTTTGGGTTCTGGCCAGTCAGAACGCAGGACTCAGATCACGCGTGCAGCGAGGGGGGATATCATACGGAAACCAACATTCGGTGGAAACCGGTGAAAACCACGAGAAAAAGATGTTTTGAAGTTTCAAAAAAATTCAAAAAAATGCGGGATGTTAAGAGGATGATGTTTTATTGGCACACAAAATCTCAAGTTGAAACACATTAAGAGATGTGAGCTATGAAAAAGACAAAATCAGTGTTGAATAGTGCCGAATAGTAATGTCACTATTCAGGGCGGAATTTGTCTTTTTCATAGCTCACATCTCGTAATGTTTTTCAACTTGAAATTTTGTGTCGCAATAAAACATCCCCTTCTTAACATCCCACATTTTCTTCAGATTTTTATGAAACTTTAAAATATGGTTTCCACGAAGTTTTCGTTGAATATCGGCTTTCGTGAGTGAACCGTGTGCTATTTGAAAACATTTCGTGAGAAGAATCTCGGTTTTTAAATCCCCATAAATCCAAAACTAAGCTGAAAATCATGAAACCTGCCATGGTGTCACGACATTGCACTTATATGTCGAGGAATTGTTTCTATTGTGGCGCAAGTTTTATTACAAGCCTCTTACAAACCGGAGCTTCTCTCAAAGAAGCCTCGTGGTTCCGATAGGGAAACGTGTCCCCCTTGTGGGCGAAACGTAATCACTGCCTCTTTTCACCTTGTATTTTCATCTACGGGCAACATGGAACGACAGGATATCTGTGCTGAAATTTAAACTTATTCAGGGTTCATTTGGCCTTTTTATACACTAATTGAGTTTCCTAGGAATTTAATGTCCATAATTCAAATCTGAACTACAAATACATGCTCCAGTTCACCGAAATGGCTAGAAAAATTATACATGTGTCCTTGGGTGCATGTTTAGGTCCCATGCCAGGAATGGGAACGAATTACAACCGTACTGGTGTCATGGCTCGTACTCAAACATTTCGAATCTCGGTTTTTAAGTCCCCATAAATCCTGAACTCACCAGAATGTCATCAAAGGTGGCATGGTGTGACGTCATGGCACATATATGTCGTGGTAAAAACATTGTCCAATTTGGGCCAAGCTTTATTACAAACCTCTTACAAAAATTGGAGCTTCTCTCAAAGAAGCCTCATGGTTCTGATAGGGAAACGTGTTCCCCTTGTGGGCGAAACGTAATCACTGCCTCTTTTCGCCTTGTATTTTCTTCCATTGGCAACATGGAACCACAGGATATTCGTGCTGCAATTTAAACTTATTCAGGGTTCGTTTGGCCTTTTTATACACTAATTGAGTTTCCTAGGCATTTAATGTCCATAATTCAAATCTGAACTAGAAATACATGCTCCAGTTCACCAAAATGGCTGGAAAAATTATACATGTGTCCTTTGGGTGCATGCTTAGATCTCACGCCAGGAATGGGAACGAATTACAACCGTACCGGTGTCCTGGCTCTTCCTCAAACATTTTGAATCTCGGTTTTTAAGTCCCCATAAATCCTAAACTCACCCGGAAGTCATCAAAGGTGGCAAGGTGTCATGTCATGGCACATATATGTCGTGGTAAAAACATCGCCTATTTGGGCCAAGCTTTATTACAAACCTCTTACAAACTAGAGCCTGTCGCAAGAAACCTCATGGTTTCGATAGGGAAACGTGTCCCCTTGTGGGCCAAACAATAATCACTCCCTCTTCTAGCCTCGTATTTTCTTCTACACGCGACCCGGAACAACTGGAGATTCGCGCTGAACTTTGAAATTATTCAGGGTTCGTTTGACCTTTTTATTCATTAATTGAGTTTTCTAGGCATTTAATGTCCATCATTCAAATCCAAACTACAAATACATGCACCAGTGCACCAAAATGGCTAGAAAAAACGTACATGTTTCCTTGGGGTGCATGTTTAGGTCCCATGGAACGAATGGGAACGAATTCAACCGTCTCGGCGTCCTGGCCTGGCCACAAACATTGCGAATCTCGGTTTTTAAATGTCTGTAAATCCAAAACTCACCAGGAAATCATGAAACTTGGCATGGTGTCACTACATGGTATATATAATTGTCCAATTTGGCCGAAGCTTTATTACAAGCCTTTTACAAACCGGAGCCTGTCACAACCCTCGTGGTTCCGGTAGGGAAACATGCCCCTCTTGTGGGCAAAACGATAATCGATGCCTCTTCTCGCCTTGAACTTTGTTTTCTACAGGCAACATAGAATAACAGGAGTGTCGGGCTGAAATTTGAAACTGTTCAGGGTTCGTTTGTCCATTGTATATATACATTACTAAGTACTAAGTTTTCTATGCATTTAATGTAGTCCATAATTGAAAATTTGAACTACAACCACATGATCCAGTGAAGCAAAATGGGTGGGAAATCGTACATGTGTCATTGGGTGCATGTTTAGGTCTCTTTTAAGGAATGAGAATGAATTACAAACTTGTCATCGTCCTGAAACAATGAGAATCTTGATTTTTAAATCCCAGTAAATAAAAAAGTCGTCCAGTTTGAGAAGAGGCGCACACATTAGTAGCCAACGAAGTCCTTTTTGAAACAAAAAGCTGACACGTTAATATTGCAGACGGTTGTATTATATTTACCGTTTCGAAATTTAACCATACTCGGTGGCGTGTGTGCAGCTGTTTGATTAGACGGGACGAGCGCGAGAAGTCCGGCGTGCAAGTTCGACGGGACGCGTGCGAGCAGTCCGCCGCGCAGGCTAGACGGGACGCGTGCATCCTGTCCACCTCGCAGGCTCGACGGGACACATGCGAGCAGCAAGGCCGCCCATCCTCACCGGGAAGCAAGCTCTTTGACCTCCATGCACCAGCCATCGCTTGCCTCGCTCACAACTTCTCCATTAATTGGTAAATTAAAGCACCTAGACGGAGGGTGTTTGCTTGTGATTCCATGGCAGCATTTGCTTTGTTCGTGTTTTCAACTAGTATTCCGCCCTAATTTAAATTGCCACATAGGGCAGCGGATAATACGACCACAAATAAAATGGCAACGGATAATACTACGAGGAATTTACAATGGCACACATAATAATTGTCTTACATATTCTGGATAATTTAAAATGCCACATGCGGCAAAGCTCGGAAGACACGGGGGCAAGAGAAGAAGGAAATTGCAGATAATGATCTGGGTCGCTACTGTCTTTACTCGTCGATGGATCGCCGGGCGGCGAAATCCTCTAGCTCCTTCTTCAATTCCTCACGACTTTGCTTGAAAGCAACCACGGATTCCTCCACCTCGCGCTCGATCCGGAGCTTCCTCAAGCCACCCATCAGTTCCTCGACGACCGCTTTCAGCGTCATCTCCGAGGCACTGCTCTGGTCATGCAGCATCTTCCAGCTGGCGGCCTCCTCCTCCTTCTCGGCGACCAACTTGAGGAGCTTCGCATTGTCATCCATGAGTTGCTCGACGAGGCCGGTCGCCTTGTCAACCGAGGCATCGCTGATCTTGAGCAGCTTCATCAAGCCGTCGACCAGCTCCTGCTGCATAGTGACGCCATCGAGAATGTCGTCGTCGCCGGCGAAGGACTTCAGGAACGCCGGCTCGTTGCGATGGCTGATGCCGCGAATGCACTTGTGAGAGCCCTTGCGTGCCCGTGAGAGCTCATTCGAGGGCCCCGCGGCGCTCCGGGACATCTCTGCTGCGGCTGCGGCTTCGCGGCGGGACCTCTCTAGTGCTTCCGCGGCCTTGGTCTTTGCTGCCTGGTTATATGTCCACCCTAAACTCCTCCTACCGGTCATGGCAGAACGACTTGACATAGAAAACCAGTTTTGTGGGAGTGGGTTGTTTTTATAGCCTGGTGCTAAGTGTGAACACAGATTAGTTTGATAGGTGTGAACAGATTTGCAATTACTTATTGCGTTGTAATCAGCAATGTGACGAGAAACAAGGTCAAAAATTATTGATGGCAGAAGGTTGACCACGTGGTTGCTCGCCATTGAGGTGGCCGCGGCGCGCTCCGCTCTGGCGTCCCTGCGCGCTCTGCTCGCCGTTGAGGCAAAGTTACAATGGCAACTGTTAATAATTCTTAATAATTGTCTTACATATTCAGGATAATGTAAAATGCCAAATGCGGCAAGGCCCAGAACACTCACGCCCTACATATGCATATAATTATAATAAAATATAAGCTAAAAGGCTGAGCTGGCGGCCTTCCGACGATGGTCTTCTCAGACTCCATGATCAGCATAGCACCCTAGCGGCCGTTCACTCCGAGTGTCCCGACCCACCTCCACCTACGGAGTTGCTGGCGCTGGGAGGCTCTTGGGGGCTGCTGGGCCTCTTCCAGAAGAGCTTGACAGCGTGCAATCGCGCGCATGACAACTCCGTGGAACCGCTCCATTTCCATGTCTCTGGCCTGGTAGCTAATTCCGTCGATCACCTGTATCCTCAAGATATCACATTGGCGATGTTCTACTTCGTCGGGGACGTCAACTCCCCCATGGATGCGCTTGAGCCTGGCCACCACATCACCGGGATCGAGGTTGACACGGCCGCCACAGGCAATGATGAAGCCGTAGGCTGCCTTTATCTTGACTGAATCGCAGAGGTCCTCTGCCCATTCCTTGCGGGGCATCAGGCTCTCGATAAGCACTGGTGATGGCGGCTCTTCGGGTGGGTCGTCGATCATGCCGCCGAGCAGCTCTGGATCTTTTGCACGGTGGATGGCAAACTGCTCATCACACCTCCTCTGCAATATGTCGATTGTGCTCCCAAGGACTGTGACACCGATATCGCTGCCGATGGGCCATGGTGCCTGCACCGGCCAATGAAGCTCTTGCTACCCGACCTGCTCCGGCTCGTTCTCCTCGCCGAAGATGTAACGCAGGTAGGCATCGACGTTGAAGCTTTGGTCGTTGCCTGGCATGCTTGGAACAACTAATGGTAGATGGATGAGGACTAGATCTTCGCAGAGTGTAGCGGCGGTGTGTTGCCGCTTGGGTTATATGCAGCAAGCCATTAGCTAGTGGCGGGAAACCGGTGAGGGAATAGGCGTGGATTTTACAATTCATCCATGTGGAGCGCGAGAAGCGTTCGCTGGAGCGCAGGAAGACTAAGTGGAGCACACACACAACTCGAATACCGTATCCGGTGCCACGTGTTATTTATCACACAAGTGTTAACATAAGGAAACGTATGTGTAACTTACTAATCATCGCACACGAGTACTTGCAGACGCATCGTGTGCGATATTCCTAGCCACCGCAAGCAACTAGTTTGCATTTTTCAAAGTTTTTTGTACACACAGAATTGCACACGAACTAACTGTACTAACCATCTGTGTTGTAATTTCTCATCGCAAACAGTTTATCCGAGTCGGCTGTTTGCCACGTATCACACACATCCTGTTAAGTTGAACCATTTCTGTTGCATTCGCTAATCGAAAACAGTTCGTCCGAGTGAACCATATGCCCTATATCACACACACCTTGCTCTGGCTAACCGTTTATGTTGCACTCCTTAATAGCAAATGGTTCATCGGAGCGAACTGTATGCCGTATATCGCACACACATTGATATGGCTTCTGTTGTTCTGCCTCATCGCAAACAGTTCGAACGGGTTAACCGTATGCCCTTCATCGCACATGCAACTAAAACATGAACCGTGTTTGATGCACCCGTCATCGCAAATGTTTTATACATTTCTGACGGTTTTCATATAGCACCGTTTGCGAGTATGGCATTGCACACAGTTTCTCGAAGGGTCTCTGCTCGTAGTGTCGCATTAGCAGCATCCTGCAGTAGTGCATGTACATATGGACTTTTATATAATTCAAAGCAATAGTCTAGTTTTGACATGAAGATTTCAATACTCAAGCATATATAGAAGCAACCATGTCTTCAAAATATCAACACTAAAGAAAGTTATCCCTAGCCTATCATGCTCAATCATTGATCCATTCATGAAACACACTCGCATATTAGCTACATCCAATGCTCAAGTACGTGAAGGAAATATGCCCTAGAGGCAATAATAATGTTGTTATTTATATTTCCTTATATCATGATAAATGTTTATTATTCATGCTAGAATTGTATTAACCGGAAACTTAGTACATGTGTGAATACATAAACAAACAGAGTGTCACTAGTATGCCTCTACTTGACTAGCTCGTTAATCAAAGATGGTTAAGTTTCCTAGCCATGGACAAAGAGTTGTCATTTGATGAACGGGATCACATCATTAGAGAATGATGTGATTGACTTGACCCATCCGTTAGCTTAGCACTATGATCGTTTAGTTTGTTGCTATTGCTTTCTTCATAACTTATACATGTTCCTATGACTATGAGACTATGCAACTCCCGAATACCGGAGGAACACTTAGTGAGGTATCAAACGTCACAACATAACTAGAAGATGCTCTACAGGTGTCTCCGATGGTGTTTGTTGAGTTGGCATAGATCAAGATTAGGATTTGTCACACCGATGGTCGGAGAGGTATCTCTAGGCCCTCTCGGTAATGCACATAACTATAAGCCTTGCAAGCAATGTGATTAATGAGTTAGTTATGATATGATGCATTACGGAATGAGTAAAGAGACTTGCCGGTAACGAGATTGAACTAGGTATTGAGATACCGACGATCGAATCTCGGGCAAGTAACATACCGATGACAAAGGGAACAACGTATGTTGTTATGCGGTTTGACCGATAAAGATCTTCGTAGAATATGTAGGAACCAATATGAGCATCCCGGTTCCGCTATTGGTTATTGACCGGAGATGAGTCTCGGTTATGTCTACATAGTTCTCGAACCCGTAGGGTCCGCACGCTTAACGTTCGATCACGATCGGTATTATGAGTTTATGTGTTTTTGATGTACCGAAGGTAGTTCAAAGTCCCGGATGTGATCACGGACATAATGAGGAGTCTCGAAATGGTCGAGACATAAAGATTGATATATTTGAAGGCTATGTTTGGACACCGGAATGGTTTCGGATAAGTTCGGGCATATATCAGAGTACCGGGGGGGTTAGCGGAACCCCCTGGGCAGTCAATGTGCCTTAATGGGCTATGGTGGGAGAGAGGAGGAGGCGGCCAAGGTGGGGGCGCGCCCCCCCCAAGCCCAATCCGAATTGGGGAGGGGGACGGCCCCCCTTGATGACCCACAAGTATAGGGGATGTATCGTAGTCCTTTCGATAAGTAAGAGTGTCGAACCCAACGAGGAGCAGAAGGAAATGATAAGCGGTTTTCAGCAAGGTATTCTCTGCAAGCACTAAAATTATAGGTAACAGATAGTTTTGTGATAGGATAATTTGTAACGAGCAACAAGTAACAAAAGTAAATAAAGTGCAGCAAGGTGGCCCAATCCTTTTTGTAGCAAAGGACAAGCCTGGACAAACTCTTATATAGAGAAAAGCGCTCCCGAGGACACATGGGAATTATCGTCAAGCTAGTTTTCATCACGTTCATATGATTCACGTTCGGTACTTTGATAATTTGATATGTGGGTGGACCGGTGCTTGGGTGCTGCCCTTACTTGGACAAGCATCCCACTTATGATTAACCTCTATTCCAAGCATCCGCAACTACAACGAAAGTATTAAGGTAAACCTAACCATAGCATGAAACATATGGTCCAAATCAGCCCCTTACGAAGCAACGCATAAACTAGGGTTTAAGCTTCTATCACTCTAGCAACCCATCATCTACTTATTACTTCCCAATGCCTTCCTCTAGGCCCAAATAGTGGTGAAGTGTTATGTAGTCGACGTTCACATAACACCACTAGAGGATAGACAACATACATCTCATGAAAATATCGAACGAATACCAAATTCACATGACTACTAATAGCAAGACTTCTCCCATGTCCTCGGGAACAAACGTAACTACTCACAAAGCATATTCATGTTCATAATCGGAGGAGTATTAATATGCATATAGGATCTGAACATATGATCTTCCACCAAATAAACCAACTAGCATCAACTACAAGGAGTAATGAACACTACTAGCAACCTACAGGTACCAATCCTAGACTTAGAGACAAGAATTGGATAGAAGAGATGAACTAGGGTTTGAGAGGAGATGGTGCTAGTGAAGATGTTGATGGAGATTGCCCTCTGCCGATGAGAGGAGCGTTGGTGATGACGATGGCGATGATTTCCCCCTCCCAGAGGGAAGTTTCCCCAGCAGAATAGCTCTGTCGGAGCCCTAGATTGGTTCCACCAAGGTTCCGCCTCGTGACGGCGGAGTCTCGTCCCGAAAGCTTGCTTCTGATTTTTCTACGGACGAAAGACTTCATATAGCAGAAGATGGGCACCGGAGGGCCAACAGGGGGCTCACGAGGCAGGAGGGCGCGCCTAGGGGGGTAGGGCGTGCCCCCACCCTCGTGGCCAGGTGGAGGCCCCCCTGACGTATTTCTTCCGCTCAATATTTTTTATTATTTCCAAAAATAACTTTCGTGGAGTTTCAGGACTTTTGGAGTTGTGCAGAATAGGTCTCTAATATTTGCTCCTTTTCCAGCCCAGAATTCCAGCTGCCGGCATTCTCCCTCCTTATGTAAACCTTGTAAAATAAGAGAGAATAGGCATAAGTATTGTGACATAATGTGTAATAACAGCCCATAATGCAATAAATATCGATATAAAAGCATGACAAAATGGACGTATCAACTCCCCAAGCTTAGACCTCGCTTGTCCACAAGCGAAAGCCGATAACGATAAATATGTCCACATGTTTAGAGGTAGAGGTGTTGATATAATAAAATACGAACATGAGGGCATCATGATTATTCTCATAACAGCAACATATATGGATATTGTCATATGATTCCTTATGCTCAAGTAATAATCTATTCACAATGCAAGGTATGAATCAGAAACTTTATTGAGAACTAACAAACTATAATCTCAGTCATTGAGGCAATTGCAATTTATCATAACATCAGAAAGAGTCTATGTCAGAGCTTTCTAGCAAGTCCACATACTCAACTATCATTTAGTCTTTCATGATTGCTAACACTCACGCAATACTTGTGGTTACGGAGTTTTAATCGGACACAGAGAAAGATAGGGGCTTATAGTTTCGCCTCCCAATCTTTTACCTCAAGGGTAATGTCAACAATAATAGTTCATGCTAACCCACATCCAATTAGATATATATATATATATATATATATATATATATATATATATATATATATATATATATATATATATATATATATATATATATCAGGATCTTTCCAACATCCTGTGCTTGCCAAAGGATAAAATATAAAAAGGAAAGGTGAAGATCACCATGACTCTTGCATAAGGTAGAAGATAATAATAAAAGATAGGCCCTTCGCAGAGGGAAGCAGAGGTTGCCATGCGCTTTCAGGGTTGGATGCACAAAATCTTAATGCGAAAGAATGTCACTTTATATTGCCACTTGTGTTATGAACCTTTATTATGCAGTCCGTTGCTTTTATTTCTTCCACATCACAAGATCGTATAAAGCTTATTTCCTCCACACCAATCAATCATACATATTTATAGAGCAATTTTTATTGCTTGCACCGATGACAACTTACTTGAAGGATCTTACTCAATCCATAGGTAGATATGGTGGACTCTCATGGCAAAACTGGTTTAAGGGTTTTTGGAAGCACAAGTAGTATCTCTACTTGGTGCAAATAATTTGGCTAGCATGAAGGGGAAAGGCAAGCTCAACATGTTGGATGATCCATGACAATATACTTTATCTCAGATATAAGAAAACATAACCCATTACGTTGTCTTCCTTGTCCCACATCAACTCTTTAGCATGTCATATTTTAATGAGTGCTCCCAATCATAAGAGATGTCCAAGATAGTATATTTATATGTGAAACCCCTCTTTCTTTATTACTTCCTATTAATTGCAACGATGACCAAAGCTATGTTTGTCAACTCTCAACAATTTTTAATCATCATACTCTTTCTATGTGAAGTCATTACTCTTCATAAGATCAATATGATCTCTTTATTTCTTTTTATTCTTTTCTCTTTTCGTTTATTCACTCAAGATCATAGCAAGATAATCAAGCCCTTGACTCAACACTAATCTTTATTATATACCTCACAGACTCGATTACATAGAGGGATCATAAAGCAAAACTCAAAACTAGATCATACCAAAACTTTATTCTACTAGATCAAGATACTACTAATAGGATCAAACTAAGAAAAACGGTAAAGATAGGAGATGTGATGGTGATACGATACCGGGGCATCTCCCCCAAGCTTGGCAGCTGCCAAGGGGAGTGCCCATACCCATGTGATTATGTCTCCTTTGCTGGTGAAGAAGATGGTGGTGATGATGGAGGCTTGTCGTCCATCTTCCAAGGCATAGGCTCACCATCATAGAAGGATGATCGAGTCTCCGGGATCCTTAAATCTGCAGCCAAACTCATCCTCTTGAATCTATATTCATACTCACAGTTTTGGTTTTGCAGGTCATAGATTTGGGCTTGGAGGTGCTCAATTTTCTCGTGGAGCTTGAAGATGGCCTCCTGATACGTCTCCAACGTATCTATGATTTATGAAGTATTCATGCTATTATATTATCCATCTTGGATGTTTTATGGGCTTTACTATGCACTTTTATATTATTTTTGGGACTAACCTATTGACCCAGAGCCCAGTGCCAGTTCCTGTTTTTCCCTTGTTTCAGTGTTTCGAAGAAAAGGAATATCAAACAGAGTCGAAACGGAATGAAACCTTCTGGAGAAGTTATTTTTGGAAAGGAAGCAACCCGGGAGACTTGGAGTCCACGTCAAGAAAGCAACGAGGAAGGCACGAGGCAGGGGGCGCGCCCACCCCCTGGGCGCGCCCTCCACCCTCGTGGGCCCCTCGTGGCTCCCCTGACGTATTTCTTCCGCCTATATATATCCATATTCCCTAAAAACTTCGGGGAACAGAATAGATCGGGAGTTCCGCCGCCGCAAGTCTCTGTAGCCACCAAAAACCAATCGGGGCCCTGTTCCGGCACCCTGCCGGAGGGGGGAACCCTCACCGGTGGCCATCTTCATCATCTCGGCGATCTCCATGACGAGGAGGGAGTAGTTCACCCTCGGGGCTGAGGGTATGTACCAGTAGCTATGTGTTTGATCTCTCTCTCTCTCTCGTGTTCTTGATTTGGCACGATCTTGATGTATCGCGAGCTTTGCTATTATAGTTGGATCGTATGATGTTTCTCCCCCTCTACTCTCTTGTAATGGATTGAGTTTTCCCTTTGAAGTTATCTTATCGGATTGAGTCTTTAATGATTTGAGAACACTTGATGTATGTCTTGTTGTGCATATCTGTGGTGACAATGGGATATCACGTGATTCACTTGATGTATGTTTTGGTGATCAACTTGCGGGTTCCGCCCATGAACCTATGCATAGGGGTTGGCACACGTTTTCGTCTTGATTCTCCGGTAGAAACTTTGGGGCACTCGTTGAGGATCTATGTGTTGGTTGAATAGATGAATTTGAGATTGTGTGATGCATATCGTATAATCATACCCACGGATACTTGAGGTGACATTAGGGTTTTGGTTGATGTGTGTCTTAAGGTGTTATTCTAGTACGAACTCCAGGGCTATTTGTGATACTTATAGGAATAGCCCAACGGATTGATTGGAAAGAATAACTTTGAGGTGGTTTCGTACCCTACTATAATCTCTTCGTTTGTTCTCCGCTATTAGTGACTTTGGAGTGACTCTTTGTTGCATGTTGAGGGATAGTAATATGATTGAAAGTATGAACCCTAGGCCTTGTTTCCTAGCATTGCAATACCGTTTACGCTCACTTTTATCATTAGTTACCTTGCTATTTTTATATTTTCAGATTACAAAAACCTATATCTACCATCCAAATTGCACTTGTATCACCATCTCTTCGCCGAACTAGTGCACCTATACAATTTACCATTGTATTGGGTGTGTTGGGGACACAAGAGACTCTTTGTTATTTGGTTGCAAGGTTGTTTGAGAGAGACCATCTTTAATCTACGCCTCCCACGGATTGATAAACCTTAGGTCATCCACTTGAGGGAAATTTGCTACTGTCCTACAAACCTCTGCACTTGGAGGCCCAACAACGTCTACAACGAGAAGGTTGCGTAGTAGACCTCACCTCCCCAATGTCCTTGGCATCCAGCTTGTGGTTGTTGGTGAACTCCATGATCATTATGTGATTGGAGTCAAGTCCACGCTCCACCATCTCCTGGCACTTGAAAACTTGTTGCTCCATTGCTTCAAGCCTTGTCTCCACGCTTCCGGTCCTCCGTGGTCCCTTAACATCGCGGATGTGCAGCACCCCCTCATGCATCTCAATGGTTTGAGGGTGTTCCAGCACCTCCGCGAGGTAGGGATTGATGACCTTCTCGAAGAACTTGTCCTTGGGGGCACTTGGAGACGTCATGATGATCTAGATCTGTCAGAAAAACAGCTCGAAACAAGAACAGAAGATATTTGCATGATATAGGAGTCAAAACCTTCGGGAGATTATATAATGAATTTTTACCGACCGAAATACGTATCGTGCAAGAAAACGGAGTCCGAAGAGCACACGAGGTGCCCACGAGGTAGGGGGCGCGCCCAGGGGGGTAGGGCGCGCCCTCCACCCTCGTGGAGCCCTCGTGTCCTTCCCGGACTGCTTCTTATTTTTCTATTTTTCTAAATATTCCAAAACGGAGAAATATTGCCATAAAAACTGTTTTGGAGTCGGTTTACTTACCGTAGCACATACCTATTCCTTTTCGGAGTCTGAAACGTTCCGGAAAGTGTCCCTTATGTATTCCTCCGGGGTTACGGTTTCAATAACATTGGTTTCAACATTTATGGGATTACCTGGATATAATGTTTGATTCTTTGACCATTCACCACCTTCGGATTTGTGCCTTCGAAGTTGTTGATTTTTATGGCACCGGAACGATAGACCTCCTCGATAACGTAAGGGCCTTCCCATTTAGAGAGAAGTTTTCCTGCAAAAAATCTTAAACGAGAGCTGTATAGCAATACATAATCACCTACATTAAACTCACGCTTTTGTATTCTTTTGTCATGCCATCTTTCAACTTTTTCTTTAAACAAATTGGCATTCTCGTAGGCTTGGGTTCTCCATTCATCAAGTGAGCTAATGTCAAATAACCACTTCTCACCGGCAAGTTTGAAACCATAATTGAGCTCTTTAATAGGCCAATATGCCTTATGTTCTAGTTCGAGAGGTAAGTGGCATGCTTTTCCATAAACAATTTTATACGGAGACATACCCATAGGATTTTTATATGCAGTTCTGTAGGCCCATAATGCATCACCAAGTTTCTTAGAACAATTATTTCTAGATCTATTAACATTCTTTTGCAAAATTAATTTGAGCTCTCTATTACTCAATTCTACTTGACCACTAGACTGCGGGTGATAATGAGATGCAATTCTATGATTAACATCATACTTAGCAAGCATTTTAAGAAAAGCACCATGAATAAAATGTGAACCACCATCAGTCATTAAATATCTAGGGACTCCAAACCTCGGAAAAATAACTTCTTTAAGCATCTTAATAGAAGTGTTATGATCAGCACTACTAGTTGGAATAGCTTCTACCCACTTGGTAACGTAATCAACAACAACTAAAATATGTGTATATCCATTAGAGGGAGGAAAAGGTCCCATATAATCAAAGCCCCAAACATCAAATGGTTCAATAACAAGTGAATAGTTCATAGGCATTTCTTGACGTCTACTAATATTATCAATTCTTTGACATTCATCACAAGACAAGACAAACTTATGGGCATCCTTGAAGAGAGTAGGCCAATAAAAACCGGATTGCAATACCTTATGTGCAGTTCTGTCTCCAGCGTGGTGTCCTCCATAAGCCTCAGAGTGACACTTGCATAGGATCTATTCATGTTCATGCTCAGGTACACAACGTCTAATAACACCATCTACTCCTTCTATATAAAGATGTGGGTCATCCCAAAATTAATGTCTCAAATCATAGAAAACCTTTTTCTTTTGCTGGTATGTGAAACTAGGTGGTATAAATTTAGCAACGATGTAATTAGCATAATCAGCATACCATGGAGTAGTACGAGAAGTATTTATGACGTTTAATTGCTCATCAGAAAAGCTACCATCAATAGGTAGTGGGTCATCAAGAACATTTTCTAACCTAGACAGGTTGTCTGCAACGGGGTTCTCGGCTCCCTTTCTATCAACAATATGCAAATCAAATTCTTGTAGCAAGAGAACCCATCTAATAAGTCTAGGTTTAGCATCTTTCTTTTCCATAAGATATTTCATAGCAGCATGATCAGTGTGAATAGTTACTTTAGAATCAAAAATATAAGGTCTGAACTTATCACAAGCAAATACGACTGCTGAGAATTCTTTTTCAGTAGTAGCATAATTTCTTTGAGCATTGTCTAGAGTTTTACTAGCATATTGGATAACATTTAATTTCGTATCAACTCTTTGCCCTAGAACAGCACCTATAGCATAATCACTAGCATCACACATAATTCCAAAAGGTAAATTCCAATCAGGTGGCTGAACAATAGGTGCAGAGATCAATGCCTTCTTAAGTATTTCAAATGCTTCTACACAATCATCATCAAAGACAAATGGTATATCTTTTTGTAATAAATTAGTCAGAGGCCGAGAAATTTTTGAGAAGTCCTTAATGAACCTCCTATAAAAACTGGCGTGACCAAGGAAACTTCTTATACCTTTGATGTCCTTGGGACATGGCATCTTTTCAATAGCATCAACCTTGGCTTTATCAACTTCAATACCTCTTTCAGAAACTTTATGCCCCAAGACAATACCTTCATTAACCATAAAGTGGCACTTCTCCCAATTGAAGACAATATTAGTTTCCTCACATCTCTGCAAAACTCGGTCAAGGTTGCTTAAGCAATCATCAAAAGAGGATCCATATACGGAGAAGTCGTCCATGAAAACCTCACAAATCTTTTCACAAATGTCAGAGAATATAGCCATCATGCATCTTTGAAAGGTAGCAAGTGCATTACATAAACCAAAAGGCATACGTCTATAAGCAAAAGTACCAAAAGGGCAAGTAAAAGTGGTGTTTGATTGATTATCGACTGACACAAGTATTTGAGAGAAACCAGAATAGCCATCTAGAAAGCAAAAATGTGTATGTTTGGATAATCTTTCTAGCATTTGATCAATAAAAGGTAAGGGGTAATGATCCTTTTTAGTAGCCTTATTTAATTTACGGAAATCAATTACCATCTTATAACCTGTAATAATTCTTTGCGGGATCAATTCATCTTTATCATTAGGAACGACGGTAATACCTCCCTTCTTAGGGACACAATGGACAGGACTTACCCACTCACTATCAGCAACGAGATAAATTATACCTGCCTCAAGGAGCTTTAGTATTTCCTTTCTTACCACTTCTTTCATCTTAGGATTCAGCCGTCGTTGATGATCACGAACTGGTTTGGCATCTTTCTCCAAATTTATTTTATGTTGACATAGAGTGGGACTAATGCCCTTAGAATCATCAAGAGTATATCCAATAGCAGCACGGTGCTTCTTCAGAGTTTTCAATAATCTCTCTTCTTCATGCTCTGAAAGGTTAGCACTAATAATAACAGGATATATCTTTTTCTCATCAAGATAAGCATATTTAAGAGTATCAGGTAACGGTTTAAGCTCAAACACGGGATCACCCTTGGGTGGAGGAGGATCCCTAGGATTTCAACAGGCAAATTGTGTTTCAGGATAGCTTCCTGTTTAAAGAATACTTCATCTATTTCCCTTCTTTCATTCATAAACATATCATTTTCATGGTCTAGCAAATATTGTTCTAAAGGATCACTAGGAGGTACGGCAATAGAAGCAAGACCAATAATTTCATCCTCACTAGGCAATTCCTCTTCACGGTGTTGTCTACTAAATTTAGAGAAATTAAACTCATGAGACATATCACCCAAACCAATAGTAACAACATCCTTTTTGCAGTCTATCTTAGCATTAACCGTGTTCAAGAAGGGTCTACCAAATATAATGGGACAAAAGCTATCTTGTGGGGAACCAAGAACAAGAAAATCAGCAGGATATTTAGTTTTCCCACACAAGACTTCAACATCTCTAACAATTCCAATGGGTTATATGGTATCTCTATTGGCAAGTTTAATGGTAACATCAATATCTTCAATCCCAACAGGTGCAATATCATGCATAATTTCTTTGTATAAGTCATGAGGTATAGCACTAGCACTGGCACCCATATCACATAAGCATGATAACAATGATCTCCTATTTTAACAG
The DNA here is from genome assembly GCF_002575655.3 of Aegilops tauschii subsp. strangulata. Taxonomy (NCBI): domain Eukaryota; kingdom Viridiplantae; phylum Streptophyta; class Magnoliopsida; order Poales; family Poaceae; genus Aegilops; species Aegilops tauschii. Next base: position 381,791,826 of record NC_053037.3, on the reverse strand, counting down.
AAATAACAGGCATGCCTACCACAGGTCTATGTTTATCTTTAGCACAAGGTTTGGCAATTCTAGCAATTTCATCACAGAAATAAATAACATGCCCATCAATATTATCAGCCAAGAGATCTTTAACAATAGCAACATTAGGTTCAACTTTGATTTGCTCAGGAGGTGTATGAGTTCTAATATTGCTTTTATGAACCACAATTGAAGCTTTAGCATGATCCTTTATCCTAACAGGGAAGGGTGGTTTCTCAACATAAGAAGTAGGAACAATAGGATCATTATAAGTGACAGTCTTTTCTTCAACTTTAATAGGTGTAGCCACTTTTACTTCTATGGGAGGATGATATTTAAACCACTTCTCCTTAGGGAGATCAACATGAGTAGCAAAAGATTCACAGAAAGAAGCTACTATCTCAGAGTCAAGTCCATATTTAGTGCTAAATTTACGGAAAACATCGGTATCCATAAAAGATTTAACACAATCATACTTAGGTGCCATACCTGACTCCTTACCTTCGTCGAGATCCCAATCTTCAGAGTTGCGTTTAATTCTATCCAATAAATCCCATTTGAATTCAATAGTCTTCATCATAAAAGAGCCAGCACGAGATATCGAGCATGGCGCGATTGTTATCAGAAAGCCGAGCATAAAAACTTTGAATAATTATTTCTCTTGGGAGCTCATGATTGGGGCATGAATATAACATTGATTTAAGCCTCCCCCAAGCTTGAGCGACGCTTTCTCCTTCGCGAGGCCAAAAATTATATATATAATTGCGATCACGATGAACAAGATGCATGGGATATTTTTTTGATGAAATTCCAATTTCAATCGTTTGTAGTTCCATGATCTCGTATCATCACATAGCCTATACCATGTCAATGCATCTCCCTTCAAAGATAAAGGGAAGACCTTCTTCTTAATAAAATCACCGGGTATACCTGCAAGCTTAAATAATCCACAAACTTCATCCACATATATTAGGTGCTCATCAGGATGCTTTGTTCCATCTCGTGCAAAAGGATTAGCTACCAGTTTTTCTAACATACCCGAAGGAATCTCAAAGTGGACATTTTCATTTTCAGTAGGTTCAGTAGGTTGAGGAGCAACTCTTTGCTCTACTGGTCGGGGTGAAGATACCCCGAACAAGCCCCTCAGAGGATTACTTTCCATAGTAACAAGTGACAGTAAATTTCAGCACACTATATAAATTTTTCCTTACCAAATTCCACCTACCACAGACGCTTCACTCCCGGCAACGGTGCCAGAAAAGAGTCTTGATGACCCACAAGTATAGGGGATCTATCATAGTCCTTTCGGTAAGTAAGAGTGTCGAACCCAACGAGGAGCAGAAGGAAATGATAAGCGGTTTTCAGCAAGGTATTCTCTGCAAGCACTAAAATTATAGGTAACAGATAGTTTTGTGATAGGATAATTTGTAACGAGCAACAAGTAACAAAAGTCCAAAAATAAGAGACTTCATATAGCAGAAGATGGGCACCAGAGGGCCAGCAGGGGGCCCACGAGGCAGGGGCGCGCCCAGGGGGTAGGGCGCGCCCCCACCCTCATGGCCAGGTGGAGGCCCCCCTGACGTATTTCTTCCGCTCAATATTTTTTATTATTTCCAAAAATAACTTTCGTGGAGTTTCAGGACTTTTGGAGTTGTGCAGAATAGGTCTCTAATATTTGCTCCTTTTCCAGCCCAGAATTCCAGCTGCCGGCATTCTCCCTCCTTATGTAAACCTTGTAAAATAAGAGAGAATAGGCATAAGTATTGTGACATAATGTGTAATAACAGCCCATAATGCAATAAATATCGATATAAAAGCATGATGCAAAATGGACGTATCACCCCTTTCCTTCTCTTCTTCTCCCTCTTCCTTCTTCTCCTACTCCAACTAGGGAAGGGGGGGAACCTACTCCTACTAGGAGTAGGATTCCCCCTTGGGGCGCACCATAGAGAGGGCCGGCCCTCCCCTACTCCATTCCTTTATATATGGGGGAGGGAGGCATCCCATAGACACACAAGTTGACAGTTGTCTTAGCCGTGTGCGGTGCCCCCTCCACAGATTTCCACCTCGGTCATATCGTTGTAGAGCTTAGGCGAAGCCCTACATCGATAACTTCATCATCACCGTCACCATGCCATCTTGCTGACGAAACTCTCCCTCGGCCTCAACTGGATCAAGAGTACGAGGGACGTCACCACGCCATCTTGCTGACGAAACTCTCCCTCGACATCAACCACGTTACTAAACGCTTCCACTTTTGGTCTATGGGGGTACGTGGACACACTCTCCCCGCTCGTTGCTATGCATCACCTAGATGGATCTTGCGTGTGCGTAGGCAATTTTTTTGAAATACTACGTTCCCGAACAGTACCATCATAGTGCCCCTTAGTTGGTGCTTTATATGAGAAGATGGAGACTCAAACAAAAATAAAAATTGCATAAAGTAAATAGATAGTTCCTTTGCAGAGGGAAGTAGGGATTTGTAGAGGTGCCAGAGCTCAAAGCAAAAATTAAGAGATAATTTTTTTTAGAGGCATACTTTTCCCGTCAACAAAAACGACCGAGTAATTCCCAAAACTTTCCATGATAGATATATCATAGGTGGTTCCCAAACAGAAAATAAAGTTTATTCCTTTTTCCACCATTCTTTCATAATCCATGGCTAGCCGTATCCACGAGTGCCTTCCATACCAACACTTTCCAAGGAATTTATTATTTGATAACCTAAAGTAAGTTTCTTTTTCATTTCGGGACTGGGCATTCCTAATACCTTTGCCATGCTCTTGTGCAATGACAAGTGAATAAACACTCATCTTGAGAATAACACATCTAGCATGGAAAATATTGGCCACCCCCTGCCGCTTCATGAGCGGTACGAGCACACAAAAGGGAAATTAATTTTGAAAATCAGAGATGGCACATACAAATTTGCTTAGAACGGCACGGAAATACCGCATATAGGTTGGTATGGTGGACTCATATGGCAAAACTGGGTTTAAAGATTTTGGATGCACAAGTAGTATTTCTACTTAGTACAAGTGGAGGCTAGCAAATAGATTGAGAAGTAACCAACAAAGAAACAAAAAATCACGTAAGCGAGCATTAAGCATAACTAACACCAAATAATGCACCTTATGTAGGATGTAATTTCATTGCATAACTACTGACTTTTGTGCTTGCATAGGGAATCACAAAATTAACACCAATATTCTTACTAAAGCATAATTACTCACTAACATGACTCACATATCACGATCATCATATCTCAAAATTATTATAATGAATCAAGTTTATTTCGTGTGATGATCTTCATGAAAGTTTTTATTGTATCCCTCTTGAATATCTATCACTTTGGGACTAGTTTCATATGTTGCTTTTGATAAGCTCAAACAAATTTAAGTGAAGAACATGAGCATGAAAATGTTCTTCTCTCAAAATAATTTAAGTGAAGCATGAGAGAACCTCTTCAATAATTTACTAACTCTCAAATAAATCTAAGTGAAGCATGAGAGCATTTCTTCAAAAGTATTAATGCACACCGTGCTCAAAAAGATATAAGTGAAGCACTAGAGCAATTCCATAGCTCAAAAAATTTAAGTGAAGCATATAGAGTCTAACAAATCATAGCAGAATTTTGGCTCTCTCAAATAGGTGTGTCCAGCATGGATAGATGACACAAACTAAAAATCAAAACAAGCAAGACTCATATATACAAGATGCTCCAAGCAAAATTCATGATATGTGACGAATAAAAATATAGCTCCAAGTAAAATACCGATGGTCGTTAGAAGAAAGAGGGGATGCCACTCGGGGCATCCCCAAGCTTAGTTGCTTGTTCCTATTTGGATAATAACTTGGGGTGCCATGGGGTATCCCCAAGCTTAGGATCTTCTTACTCCTTATTCCTTCATCCATCGTGATCTCACCCAAAACTTGAAAACTTCAATCACACAAAACTCAACAAAACCTTTGTGAGATCCGTTAGTATACAAAGCAAATCACCACTCTAAGTATTGTTGCAAACCCATTCATATTTTATTTTTGCATTATATCTAATGTATTCCAACTTTTCTATGGCTCATAGCCCCGATACAATCCATAGCTTCATCAAAATAAGCACACAACGCAAAGAAAACATAATCTGTCAAAAACAGAACAGTCTGTAGCAATCTGAAAACTTTGAATACTTTTGTAACTCCAAAAATTCTAAAAATTAGGACAACAGAGGCAATTTGTACATCAATTTTGTGTAAAACATTCATAATTTTATCATGCTTCTGTAATTTTAAACAATTCTGTTACTCGCGCACAAAGTTTCTATTTTTTTAACAAGATCAAATCAACTATCACCCAACATAATCCCAAAGGCTTTCCTTGGCCCAAACACTAATTAAAACATAAAAAACACAATCATAACAGTAGCATAATTGTGTGAACACTCAAGAACATAAAGAAAAAGGCAAAAAATAAAATTTATTAATTGGGCTGCCTCCCAACAAGCGCTATCGTTTTATGCCCCTAGCTAGGCATAATTCATAGATTCAAGTGTTATCATCTTTAGTTCTAGATCCATAAGATGCTCTCATGATTGATTCATATGGTGGCTTAATTCTTGTTCTAGGGAAGTGTTCCATACCCTTTCTTAGTGGAAATTGAAATTTAATATTCATTTCTTTCATATCAATCACGACACCTATAGCGTAAAATGGTCTACCAAGTATAATAGGACAAGAATGATTGCAATCATTATCAAGAACAATAAAATCTATGGGCATATAATTCCTATTTGCAAGAATAAGAATATCATTAATTCTTCCCATAGGCTTTTTAATAGTAGAATCCGCCAAGTGTAATTTAAGAGAACATTCTTAAATATCGGTAAGACCAAGCATATCACATAAAGATATTGGAATTGTGGAAACACTAGCACCCAAGTCACACAAGGCAAAACACTCATAATTTTTAATCTTGACTTTCATTGTAGGTTCCCACTCATCAGGTAATTTTCTAGGAATTGAAATCTCTAATTCCAACTTTTCTTCTAAAGATTTCATCATGCCATCTACGATATGTTTAGTAAAAGCTTTGTTTTGTTCATAAGCATGGGGTGAATTTATCATGGATTGCAACAAAGAAATACAATCAATGAAAGAACAATTATCACAATTAAAGTCTTTGTATCCAAAAGAGTGGGCACATCACTAGTTAAACTTACCTCTCCAAACCCACTTTTATGAATTTTCTCAACAAGATTTTCACCCTCTGAATTATCGGGACGCCTTCTAGCTAAAGTTGACTCTTCTTCAGTCCCTTTATCATTAATCTTATTTTTACTAAAAAAGGAATCAATAGAAGAAACACCAATCATTTTAAGATCTTCATCATTTTTATCTTCTAACGAGATTGGTTTAGCGGCCATTTGATTTACTAGGGTAGCTTGGGCATCTGATATTTTCCTAATTTTTTTTCAGCAAAAGCATACTTAGATAGGAGATTACAAACTTCTCTACTAATATCTTCAAGTTGTTTCGTTATAGCACCTAACACAGTAGAGTGTTCTTTAAGTTCCTCGGTAAAATACTTATTCTGCTCAAATTGTGTAGTCATATATTCCTTCGTACTTTTTTCAATCTCAAGCAAAATATTGGGGTAAGGAACATCATATTACTTCCTTTGAGACATCGTGACTACGGGAACTAGATTGCACACAAAAACAGATCTGACGAGAAAACAGCGAACGATAAAGAGGGCGAATAAAACGGCAAACTTTTGTGAAGTGGGGGAGATGAAAACGAGAGGCAAATGGCAAATAATGTAAATTGCAAGGAGATGAGATTTGTGATTAGAAACCTGTAGATGTTTATGATGTCTCCCCGGCAACAATGCCAGAAACTCATTTTGATGCAGCTTGAACTACGTCGGTATTTCCCTAAAGAGGAAGGGATGATGCAGCACAACTACGGTAGGTATTTCCCACAGTTATGAAACCAAGGTATCAATTTAGTAGGGGAACCAAGCAACAATATGTAAACGGTACTTGCACACAAAGAACAAATACTTGGAACCCGACGCTTATGAGCGGTTTTCAATCCCTCTTACAGGTAACGGCATAGGAAAGTGGCAAGTTGACGGGATAAAATTGTGATAGATTGGATAAATAGACCTCGAATAAACGCAAAATTAAAGATGCAAATAAGAAGTGTAGCAAAGTATTTTTGGGTTTTAGGAATTATAGATCTAAAAATAAAAGCAAATAAAAATAGATCTCAAAGCAAATAATAGATCGGAACACAAATATGAGAAAGAATAGACCCGGGGGCCGTAGATTTCACTAGTGGCTTCTCTCAAGAAATAACACACGATGGGTAAACAAACTACTGTTGGGCAATTGATAGAACCTCAAATAATTATGATGATATCCAGGCAATGACCAATATATAGGCATTGATGTTGGCTTGAACTACGTCGGTATTTCTCCAAAGAGGAAGGGATGATGCAGCACAACAACGGTAGGTATTTCCCTCAGTGATGAGACCAAGGTTATTGAACCAGTAGGAGAACCACGCAACACTACATGAACAACACCTGCACACAAATAACAAATACTCGCAACCCGAAGTGTTAATGGGGTAGTCAATCCCTTTCGGGCAACAACACCAGAAATAGGCAAACAGACGTGAGAGAGTTGTAAATATTGATAGATCGAATGCCAAATAAAATAAAGTGCAGCAAGGTACTTTTGTATTTTTGGTTTAATATATCTGAAAATAAAAGCAAAGGAAAATAGATCGCAAAGGCAAATATAATAAAGAAGAGACCCGGAGGCCGTAGGTTTCACTAGTGGCTTCTCTCGAGAAAAATAGCAAAACATTGGGTAAACGAATTACTGTTGGTCAATTGATAAAACTTCAAATAATCATGATGATATCCAAGCAATGATCATTATATAGGCATCACGTCCAAGATTAGTACACCGACTCCTGCCTGCATCTACTACTATTACTGCACACATCGACTGCTATCCACATACATCAAGTGTATTAAGTTCATGGAGAAACGGAGTAATGAAATAAGAACGATGACATGATGTAGACAAGATCTATTTATGTAGAAATATACCCCATCTTGTTATCCTTAATAGCAACGATACATACGTGTCGGTTCCCCTTCTGTCACTGGGATCAAGCACCGTAAGATCGAACCCATCACAAAGCACCTCTTCCCATTGCAAGATAAATAGATCAAGCTGGCCAAACAAAACCCAAATATCGGAGAAGAAATACAAGGCTATAAGAATCATACACATAAGAGATCAATAGAAGACTCAAATATCTTTCATGGATAAACACATAGATCTGATCATAAACTCAAAGTTCATCGGATCGCAAAAAACACACCGCAAGAAGAGTTACATCATATGGATCTCCAAGAGACCATTGTATTGAGAATCAAACGAGAGAGAAGAACTCATCTAGCTACTAACTACGGACCAGTAGGTCTACAAAGAACTACTCATGCATCATCGGAGAGGCACCAATGGACATGATGACCCTCCGTGATGGTGTCTAGATTGGATTTGGTGGTTCTGGAACTTGCGGCGACTCGAATAGATTTTCGTCGACTCCCATAAGGTTTATGGAATATTGGGGTATTTATAGAGCATAGAGTCGGCTTGGGAGGCACCCGAGGTGGGCACAACCCACCATGGCGCGCCTGGGCCTCCAGGCGTGCCCTGGTGGGTTGTGCTCCCCTCGGAGCACCCCCAGGCACTTCTCCGGCCCACTGGATGTCTTCTGGTCCCAAAAAATCTACAAAAAGTTTCGCTGCGTTTGGACTCCGTTTGGTATTGATTTCCCGCGATGTAAAAAACATGCAAAAAACAACAACTGGCACTTGGCTCTATGTCAATATGTTAGTACCAAAAAATGATATAAATGACTATAAAATGATTATAAAACATCCAAGAATGATGATATAACAGCATGGAACAATCAAAAATTATAAATACGTTGGAGACGTATCAGCATCCCCAAGCTTAATTCCTGCTCGTCCTCGAGTAGGTAAATGATAAAAACAGAATTTTTGATGTGGAATGCTGCCTAACATGTCATCTCATATTCTTTCTTTATAGCATGGACATTTGGACTTTTAGATGGTTCAAAGCAATAGTCTAGTTTTGACTTGAGACTTAAGTACTCAAGCATATCAACAAGCAACCATGTCTTTCAAAATATCAATGCTAAAATAAGTCATCCCTAGCCCATTATGCTCAATCATTGATCCATTCACGAAACACACTCGCATATTAGCCACACCCAATGCTCAAGTACGATCATGGTGCCTCCTAGTTGGTGCTTTGTACAAGAAGATGGAGACTCAAATTAAAAATAAAAATTGCATAAAGTAAAAGAAAGGCCCTCCGCAGAGGGAAGTAGGGATTTGTAGAGGTGCCAGAGCTCAAAGCGAAAAACTTAGAGATAAAAACATTTTGGGAGGCATACTTTTCCCACCAATGAAAAGGACTTTGAGTTCCCCAAACTTTCCATGCTAGATATATCATAGGCGGTTCCCAAACAGAAAATAAAGTTTATTCCTTTTTCCACCATACTTTCACTTTCCATGTCTAACCATATCCACAGGTGCCCTCCATACCAACACTTCCAAGGAATTTATTATCTGACAACATAAAGTAAATTCATTTTTCATTTCGGGACTGGGCATCCCTAATACCTTTGTCTTACTCTCATGAAATGACAAGTGAATAAACACTCATCGTGAGAATAGCACATCTAGCATGGAAAATATCGGCCACCCCTCACCGCCTCACGAGCGGTACGAGCACACAAAAGAGAAATTTATTTTGAAAATTAGAGATGGCACATACAAAATTTTCTTAGAACGGCAAAAGAATACCACATATACCTAGATATAGTGGACTCATGTGGCAAAACTGGTTTAAAGGTTTTTAGATGCACAAGTAGTCATTATACTTAGTGCAAAATGAAGGCTAGCAAAAGATTGAGAAGCGACCAACCAAGAAACAAATAATCTCATAAGCGAGCATTAAGCATAATTAACACCGAATAATGCACCACAAGTAGGATATAATTTAATTGCATGACTATTGACTTTCGTGCTTGCGGGAATCACAAATCTTAACACCAATATTCTTACTAAAGCACAATTACTCATCAACATGACTCACATATCACATCATCATATCTCAAAACTATTTCAAGGAATCAAGTTTATTTTGTCCAATGATCTTCATGAAAGTTTTTATTATATCCTTCTTGGATATCTATCACTTTGGAAGTAATTTTCATGTGTTGCCTTTGATAAGCTCGAACAAATATAAGTGAAGATCATGAGCATAATATTTCTTTCTCTCAAATTAATTTAAGTGAAGCAAGAGAGAATTTCTTAAAAAATTTACCAACTCTCAAACAAAAATACTAAAGCACACTGTGTTAAAAAAGATATAAGTGAAGCACTAGAGCAATTCCATGCTCATACAAATTTAAGTGAAGCATAGAGAGCAATTCTAACAAGTCATGGCATAATTTTGGCTCTCTCAAACAGGTGTGTCCAGCAAGGATTCAAGACTTAGAACACAAAGCAAAACAAGCAAAGACTCATATCATATGAGACGCTCCAAGCAAAACTCATAGTATGTGATGAATAAAAATACACCTTCGATTAAAATATCAATGGTCGTTAGAAGAAAGAGGGGATGCCACACGGGGCATCCCCAAGCTTAGTTGCTTGCTTCTCTTTGGATAATAGCTTGGGATGCCATGGGCATTCCCAAGCTTAGGCTCTTCTTACTCCTTATTCCTTCATCCATCCTAACATCACCCAAAACTTGAAAGCTTCAATCACACAAAACTCAACAAAACCTTCGTGAGATCCGTTAGTATAAGAAAGCAAATCACTACTATAAGTACTGTAGCAAACCAATTCATATTTTATTATTGCATTAAATCTACTGTATTCCAACTTTTGTATGGCACAAATTCATCAAAGAAAACCATAGCATCATCAAAACAAGCACACAACGCAAAGAAAACAGAATCTGTCAAAAACATAACAGTCTGTAGCAATCTGAATATTTCGGATACTTGTGTAAATCCAAAAATTCTGAAAAATTAGGAATACCTGAGAAATTTGTATATAAATCTACTATAAAAATTCAGAATTTTTCGTCGCTTCCGTGATTTCTAAAAATTGTAAGTCTAGATGCAAAAGTTCTTGTTATTTCAGCAAGATCAAACAAGTATCACCGAAGAAGATCCTAAATGCTTTACTTGGCACAAACACTAATTAAAACAAACAAAACAAAATCATAATAGTAGCATAATTTTGCAAACACTCATGAACAGAAAGCAAAAGACAAAAATAAATTTTATTCATTGGGTTGCCTCCCAACAAGCGCTATTGTTTCACGCCCTTAGCTAGGCAAAAAGCAAGGATCTAAGTGTTGTCATCTTTGTTTCTAGATCCATAAGATGCCCTCATGATTGATTCATATGGTGGCCTAATTCTTGTTCTAGGGAAGTGTTCCATACCCTTCCTTAGTGGAAATTGAAACTTAATATTTCCTTCTTTCATATCAATCACGACACCAATAGTGCGTAAAAACGTTCTACCAAGAATAATTGGACAAGATGAATTGCAATCAGTATCAAGAACAATAAAATCTATGGGCACGTAGTTCCTATTTGCAATAATAAGAATATCATTAATTCTTCCGATAGGCTTTTTAATAGTAGAATCCGTTTAAAGAACATTCCTCAATATCGGTAAGACCAAGCACATCACATAAAGATTTCGGAATTGTAGAAACACTAGCACCCAAGTCACGTAAAGCAAAACACTCATAATTTTTAATCTTGACTTTGATAGTAGGTTCCCACTCATCATGTAATTTTCTAGGAATTGAAACTTCTAATTCCAACTTTTCTTCCAAATCTTTCATCATAGCATCAACAATATGTTTAGTAAAAGCTTTATTTTGTTCATAAGCATGGGGTGAATTAATCATGTATTTCAACAAAGAAATACAATCAATCAAAGAGAAACTATCATAATTAAAGTCTTTGTAATCCAAAAGAGTGGGCACATCACTAGTTAAAGTCTTGACCTCTTCAAACCCAATTTTATCAATTTTCTCAACAAGATTTTCACCCTCCCAATTATCGGGACGCCTTCTAGCAAAAGTTGACTCTTCTCCAGTCCCTTTTCCATCAATCTTAATTTTACTAAACAAAGAATCAATAGAAGAAACACCAATCATTTTAAGATCTTCGTCATTTTTATGAAAGCAATGACTAGAAAACGTTTTTCTAAAAATTCTCTTCTAGCTCTAAGCATAGCGGTTCTTTTCTTACTTTCATCCCTAGAAATATAAAGAGATTTGATTGATTCTTCAACCTTAGGCACAAAATATTTCATCTTGAGACTTTCTACATCATGTGAAATTCTATCAACACTTCTAGACAAATCATCAATCTTATTCAACTTTTCTTCCATTGTAGCATTGAAAACTTTTTGTGTTTTGATAAATGCTTTAATATTATTCTCATGATCATAGGTGTTCCTATTATTATTATAACAAGGATTACCATAGGAATTACCATACTTATTAGAGAAATTACTAGGAAAAGGCCTAGGATTAAAATTACGTCTATAAGCATTGTTATTGAAATTGTTTCGCGAGATAAAATTTGTTGGGGAACGTAGTAATTCAAAAAATTCCTACGATCACGCAAGATCTATCTAGGAGATGCATAGCAAAGAGAGGGGAGAGTGTATCCACGTACCCTCATAGACAGAAAGCGGAAGCGCTTAGTTAACGCGGTTGATGTAGTCGAACGTCTTCACGATCCAACCGATCCAAGTACCAAACGTACGGCACCTCCGTGTTCAGCACACGTTTAGCTCGATGACGTCCCTCGAGCTCTTGATCTAGTAGAGGGTCGAGGGAGAGTTCCATCAGCACGACGGCGTGGCGACGGTGTTGGTGATGTGATCCACGTAGAGCTTCTCCTAAGCACTACGACAATATGACCGAGGTGGTAAACTGTGGAGGGGGGCACCGCACACGGCCAAGAAACAACTGTTGTGTCTTTGGGGTGCCCCTGCCCACGTATATAAAGGAGGGGGGAGGAGGATGCCGGCCCAAGGGGGGGTGCTATGTGGGGGGAGTCCTACTAGGACTCCGTTCCTAGTTGGATTCGGCCCCCCGGGAAAGGGGAAAGTGAGGAGAGGGAGAAGGATTGGGCTTGGGGGGGCGCCACCTCCTGTGGCAGCCTCCCTCTCTCCACTATGGCCCAATAGGCCCATTAACTTTCTCGGGGGGGGGGGGGGGTCCGGTAACCTCCCAGCACTCCGAAAAATCCCCGATCTTCTTCGGAACCATTCTGGTGTCCGTATATGACCTTCCAATATATCAATCTTTACCTCTTGACCATTTCGAGACTCCTCCTCATGTCCGTGATCTCATCCGGGACTCCGAACAAACTTCGGTCACCAAAACACATAACTCATAATATAAATCGTCATCGAACGTTAAGCGTGCGAACCCTACGGGTTCGAGAACTATGTAGACATGACCGAGACACATCTCCGGTGAATAACCAATAGCGGAACCTGGATGCTCATATTGGCTTCTACATATTCTATGAAGATTTTTATCGGTCAAACCGCATAACAACATACGTCATTCACTTTGTCATCGGTATGTTACTTGCCCAAGATTCGATCGTCGGTATCATCATACCTAGTTCAATCTCGTTACTGGCAAGTCTCTTTACTCATTCCATAGTGCATCATCCCATAACTAACTCATTAGTCACATTGCTTGCAAGGCTTATTGTGATGTGCATTACCGAGAGGGCCCAGAGATACCTCTCCGATACACAGAGTGACAAATCCTAATCTCGATATATGCCAACTCAACAAACACCTTCGGAGACACATGTAGAGCATCTTTATAATCACCCAGTTACGTTGTGACGTTTGATAGCACACAAGGTGTTCCTCCGGCATTCGGGAGTTGCATAATCTCATAGTCAGAGGAATATGTATAAGTCATGAAGAAAGCAATAGCAATAAAACTAAAAGATCATAATGCTAAGCTAATGGATGGGTCTTGTCCATCACATCATTCAGTAATGATGTGATCCCATTCATCAAATGACAACACATGTCTATGGTTAGGAAACTTAACCATCTTTGATTAACGAGCTAGTCAAGTAGAGGCATACTAGGGACACTCTGTTTGTCTATGTATTCACACATGTACTAAGTTTCCGGTTAATACAATTCGAGCATGAATAATAAACATTTATCATGACATAAGGAAATATATATAACAACTTTATTAATGCCTCTAGGGCATATTTCCTTCGGTCTCCCACTTGAACTAGAGTCAATAATCTAGATTACATAGTAATGATTCTAACACCCATGGAGTCTTGGTGCTGATCATGTTTTGCTCGTGGAAGAGGCTTAGTCAACGGGTCTGCAACATTCAGATCCGTATGTATTTTGCAAATCTCTATGTCTCCCTCCTTGACTTGATCGCGGATGGAATTGAAGCGTCTATTGATGTGTTTGGTTCTCTTGTGAAAGCAGGATTCCTTCGCCAAGGCAATTGCTCCAGTATTGTCACAAAAGATTTTCATTGGACCCAATGCACTAGGTATTACACCTAGATCGGATATGAACTCCTTCATCCAGACTCCTTCATTTGCTGCTTCCGAAGCAGCTATGTACTCCGCTTCATGTCGATGACATGTACCTAGGGTAGGGTCATAGGCCTGACATAGACGCCCTACCCAAGGACACTGCCCTAGAGTCAAGGACATTCAAAGTACAACGGAGGATACTGACTGAAATCACCTTGAAGTGTGATCCACTCGACCAGTTATCCCATTCGGATACCCCAATTCCACTCGGCCATACGAAGAATCACTCGGAGTACAGAAGATCTAAAGCCACCCCAGGATGGCAATGGTCAGGCGTTCACTACGTAGTCTTAAAGGTCATTGATAGTCCTTTATAGCTAGCGTTACGAGGAACGCCCTGTCTTAACATACATTAAACCTTGTGTAACTGAGGGCTGGAGGGGTTTGGCGCACTCTATATAAGCCACCCCCTCCTCTGGCACAAGGGTTCGCACCCCCTGTAATTCTCACACATAATCCAGTCGACAAAGCCTCCGGGCACAGAGACGTAGGGCTGTTACTTCCTCCGAGAAGCGCCTGAACTCTTAAAACCTTGTGTGCACAACCCCGCCGTAGCTAGGGCCTTTCCTCCTCCTACGTACCCCCTACTCTTACTGTCGGACTTACTCCGACGACAGTTGGCGCCCACCGTGGGACAAGCGTCTTAGCGACTTCCGGTGAGGTTGCACTCTTTCCGATCTCCATCAACATGGTTTCTGGCGGTGGTTTGGCTTTGGGCCGCGAGATCCGTCTCGGCGCGCTCGTTTTCATCGCTAACGACTCTGCTTGGCTCCAAGAGGGCCCCCTCGACGTCGAGGCCCTTCCCATCCGCGGGGCGGTGCACTTCTGTGCGAGTGCTTGCGGCGTCCTCCTGCAGCAGCCGTCGACACAGTATCGGTCGACTCCTGCATCATCCACTCTCCCAACTGTACGCCGCCGCAAGCGATCCGGTCGATCGCGGCTTCAGTGGTGGGTGAGGCATGTTGTGGCTCGACAGTCGGCCACCCCTCAAGTCGCGGCAATCGAGCCCGACGAATCTTTATATGGACCATTCGATCTGTCGACTGGATCCGTAGACACTCTTTCCGAGTGCGAAAGCAGCAATCCAGTGGCGGAAGTCCTCATGGTCGACTCGCCTCGCAGCCCGCCTGGGTTCCGTTGCAATGGCGGCGGCGGCGGTGATGGCCCGTCGTACATTCATGATGAGTATGAACCTCAAGCCCTCACTTCGGAGCAGAGGGAAGAGTTGGATCGCCGCAACATGGAGGCACTCCAGACGCCCATCGTGGGGGAGACCTCCGAGGCCCAGGCCTTGGAGGCTGCGCGCCTGGCCACCTCGGCTGAGCGCACGTGTCTGGAGAATCTTCAACATTCACTCGACGAACGCGCCCGCCGGCAGATCCCCGAATCCAGTCGACGGCATCGACAATTGTTTCCGCCTGAACACCATGTATATCACACCCCAGTCCAGAATCTTGCAGCTGCAACCCGTATAGCAGAGTCGATTTAGCCATCTCGTTCAGAAGCTGGCAGATCCAAGCACTGCTCCGAGCGGCGGGTGAACAAAACTCAGCCGTTTCTCAGTCGCGCAACAGGATCCACAGCAGATCTGTGGTTGCAGACACAATTCAGTCGGCTCACAGTCCAAGATCACCTCCGGGGTGTGACGATCGTGGGCACTGCCAGGATCAGTACCTGGATTGGGGCCAGGAACAGTATGATCATCGATACGCTCGTGATGACCACCGTCGAGTGCCTCCACCCCCTCCGAGGGGCGGATCGTATGCGCCCCGGCGGTATGATGACAGGCGCCCATATGGTGATGATCGGAGAGCTCCAATCGACCCAAGAGAGCCTGGGTTTGATGCAAGATCACTTCTCGTACAAGGTTTGGTCGACAGGGGTCGGGCACACAGAGAAGGACAAGACAGAACCCATCTGAGTGGAAGCAGAGTACATGTTTCTGGACCTGAATGTTTTAGCAGAGGGATCCGAGCTGCTGAGATCCCTCCCAACTTCAGGTTGGCGATAGGTGTGAGTAAGTTCACCGGTGAGTCGAAGCCCAACACCTGGCTAGAAGATTACCGAGTGGCAGTGCAGATTGGTGGAGGCAACGATGATGTAGCCATGAAGCATCTCCCCCTAATGCTCGAGGGTTCAGCAAGAGCTTGGTTGAATCAGTTGGCCCTTGGAAGTATTTTCAGTTGGGAAGAGTTGGCCCGAGTGTTTATCAAAACATTCGAGGGCACCTGCAAGTGACCTGCTGGACTGACTGAATTACAGCATTGCGTTCAGAAATAGAACGAGACTTTGAGAGACTTCATCCAGAGGTGGACTACTCTTCATCATACTGTAGAAAATGTGTCAGAGCACTAGGCAGTTTGCGCCTTCAAAGAGGCGTTCGATACAGAGAGCTCAACCTGAAATTCGGTCGGTCAGGAGACATGTCCCTGGCCCGAATGATGGAAATAGCAACTCGGTACGCTAACGGCGAAGAGGAGGACCGACTCCGCAGTGGTAAGAACAATCCAGCCGCCCAAGACACCGGAGGAGGAGATTCCAGTCAGAAGTAGAAGCGCAAGGCTGAAGCTGGAGGTCCGGCTGAAGCCGCAATTTTTAATCAAGGGAAGTTCAAGGGAAAACCTAAAGGGCCATTGATCCCCAAAAAAGTGAAAGATCAAGCGGGAAACGATGTTCTTGATTTGCCATGTCACATACACACCAAAAAAGATGAAGAGGATAACTTGATTCTACCGAAGCATACCACTCGACAGTGTCGACTCCTGATTCAGAGCTTCCAAGAGGGTCAGCCACTTCGTCACCGCAACGAGCAGAAGATTTCTTCCATGCCTGCACTCGGTCAGGGATGCCATTGAGTTGAGTCATCAGTGACTCGAGATCATTCTGGAATGTCGCACCTGGCCAGAGCTCCACGTCGATCCGTGACACTGCCAATTTCAGTCGAGCAAGGTAGTCTAAAACATTGGCGAGGCGGGATTCCAGTCGCAGCACGTTCATGGCAGCTTCATCCTTGATGGGAGAATTGATAGGGTCCAGACCTATCTCGATCCGCCCAATTTCTTCCTCGAAGTTTTGACAGAATTCTGCACAGACAAAAAAGGTATTGAAATGACAGTGGCACAACGGAGAAGTTCTTTGCAGTCAGTCGGATAAACAAAGATACCTTCAAGCATAAGGAACATCTTCTTGGCAAGGCCTCCCAGATAAGTTTCCAGTTCGTCCCTCTTCCGAGTGAGAACGTAAACTCTATCTGCTAAGGCCACCTTCTCCTCCTTTAGCTGCATGACTTCCTTCTTGGCTTCATCGATGGCGGTTTTCAACTTGGCCTTTTCTTCTTCCAACTTGCCGATTGAAGCCAGCTTCTTGTCGCAAGTTTAGGCTTCTCCCACACCGTCTTCTATTCTGCTGCGAGGTCAAGATCCTTCTGCTCCAGTGCCTACTTTATTTTTTCTAAAGAAATAACATTCTTCAGACGAGCTTGGAGTTGACGGTTTTCACTATGCACATCTGTTCGAGTGGAATCACTCGGTTTAAAGGTTGAAAGGAAAAGATGACAAGGCGAGCAGTCGACAAATTATTACCTCCCATGGCAGCTGCTTCATCCTTGGCCTTCTACAGGTCAAGGTTGAGTTGAATCTGTTTCCTCTCCAACTCAGCAAACTTAGACCCAAGCTCACAGGATTTCTGCAATAAATAAATAAGACACGTCAGTCGACAGAACAAGGATCGGTCACTTCCGAGTGATAAGATACAAGGTCAGATTATTATGTCAAAAAGAGTTCTAAGACTAGTGCCGAATCAAACATTCAACAGCAGTCTTGGGGACTACACCCAATGGGTGCACTTGGTGTGCCCCCACTGGTTCGATTTCCCACTCGCCATGGTCCGCCCAATGCGAGTGGAAGGAGTAAAACAACAACAACAACGACAACATTTGTTCCCAGACCACCGCCAACTGCCCGCAGTCGACCGCGGTCTCGGGGACTACACCCAGTGGGTGCACTTAGCGTGCCCCCACTGGTTCGGTACCCACTCGGCACGATCTGTCTAGAACGAGTGGAAGTACTACAAACAAACACTTCTCAAAGACATCCGCCGAATCAAACATTCGATCGCGGTCTTAGGGACTACACCCGGTGGGTGCACTCAGCGTGCCCCCACCGGTTCAAGAGTTCACTCGACATGACCTAGACGACTCAAGTAAAAGAGCTACAAAGAAAAACAGAAACACCCAGTGGGTGTACAAATACAAGGTGCAAACTCATGATAGATGCACATAAGGTTCCAAAGCGCTCATCCACACACATCTTACAAATAATAAAGCAGCAGTTTTCAAGTAGCATATCCTAACAGAGCAAAGATCAAGTTGAAAGCCAATCGGAAATCAACTTACAGTCCCACTTACTCGGACGTTGGTTTGAAGGGCAGAGCTGGCATCATAGGTGGCCTCGCTGGTTTCGTACACCACCTTCATTTGGTCCATCATTAGGCCTGCTTGGATCATGGCTTCCTAGGCAGCGCCTACCTGGTCCTCCGGGACATGATGAGCAACAAAGAGTGGAGTTGGTGGAACAGACGAAGTAGCCGGAGGAGCTAAAGCCTGAAGTTGCACGGTTGGAGCAGGTTCTTGAGCAGTCGATGCCGAAGGCTGACCAGTCGACACAGGATCAGCAAAAGAAACATAAGTCCGAACTAGATCACCAAGTTGCTGAACGACTGGTTTTGACGCTGATGTCAAGTGAGACACTTTGCTGGCAGGCACCTTCTTGCTCAGAGTCCTACCCCTTCTCACTGTGTTCCTTTGTGGCACTTCTTCATGGTCATCGTCGTCTGGAAGTTCAATAACATTTGGTGGCACTACAAAACACTCGACAATAAGAATTCAGTCGACCATCGGAACAGTTAACAAAGTAAGACCATGGTTGTGACGCTGTACCTGTCTGAGAAGTGGCCGCGTCTGTGGTTTCTGTGTCATCCTGCTCCTTGTCAACGTCCATGGACGTCCTAGAAGTAGCAGCACTGAAAGCTCCAAAACTCACTCGGTCAAGCAAGCGAATGAGTCGGCAGTAACATAGAAGACAAAAAGAAGAAACATAACAATTACGCAGAAGCAATGGGAACATCCACCTTGATCTTGGGCAGGGCCTTCCGAGGCTTTTGTGGCACAACCTTGGGCTGCTTCACGGCCTTCTCCGACGGCTCAGGAGTGGACGTCCGAGTGCACTTCGGGGCTTGCGTACTTGGCGGAGCTGCTTTTCCACGCCCACTTGCAGGATCATGCGTCTGCTTGGAATGCCGTTCAGAGCGGGGTGGCGAGTCGACCTCCTCGCTGCTACTAGAATCCTCACTTCCTCCCTCACTATCGTCTTCAGATTGCCAGTCGGTGCTTTTCACTCCCCTCTCCCTCCTGAAATTGTTCCTCGTTCGGCATCGAGTACATCTTGGTATAAATCTGCAAGCCGCAAGTCAACAAAAATCAGTCAGATTGAAGAGCAATCGCAAATCGAAGAGAGAAAACACTCGGTATTTTGAACCTGACCTCTTTCGGTTCATGCTCAACATCGAATGGTAGAACCCTCCTGGACCCCCTGGGGTTATCCTTGTTCCCAGTGATACTTCTCAACCACTGAGCCACCGTCTCCTCAGCGACCTCGTCTGGGTGGACCCGAGCGGTGTCGTCAGTGCCCAAGTACATCCGCATCGGGTGGTCACGGGCTTGGAGAGGTTGGATGGGTCGACTGAGGAACACCTCCAACAGGTCCATGCCAGTCACACCCTCTCGGACTAAGTTAACAACCTGGTCGACTAAAAGTGATACCTCGCCTTTCCCCTCTGGGGTCACAATCAATGAAGAAGGTTGGCGGAGTCGCTCCATAGTGAAAGGGGGAGACCGGTCGACTGACCAGGAGTCGGGATATCCTTGAAGTAGAACCAGGTCGACTGCCATCCTCGGACTGACTCGGGAAGGGTTATGGAAGGGAAAGTACTTCTACCCCTAGTTTGAATCCCCAAACTCCCGCACATTTGGATCACGTGCGTCTTTTCGTTAGTCGGATTTGCTTTCTTCACCGTTTGAGAACGACAAGTGAAGATGTGTTTGAAGAGACCCCAATGTGGTTGGCAACCCAAGAAATTCTCGCACAATGAGATGTACGCAGCAAGATACGTGATTGTGTTTGGGGGGAAATGCTGAATTTGAGCGCCGAAAAAGTTCAAGAAACCCCGAAAGAATGGATGCGGGGGAAGAAAAAGACCTCGGTCGACGTGGGTGGTGAGCAGGACGCGCTCACCCTCGCGCGGCTGAGGCTCGGATTCCCCCTCCGGCAGCCTCTAGGATCCATCGACGATCATGCTGTCCGCGGTGAGCCTCTCCAGATCCTCCTGCTCGACGGTGGAGTGGATCCAATCCCCTGGATCCAACCAGGGGCAAGCCGGATTGCGACGACGACCCCCGAGCCGTCTTCATGCCCTTCGCCGCCGTCGTCGCCTTCTTCACGCGCTCCAAGGCTGCCGTCTGGTCCTTCACCATGGTGGGCTAATGCGCACGGGCCGAGCGCAGGCGTCGAGAGCAGAGGAAGACGCGGTGGAGAAGTAGAGGAAGACGAGATTGAATGAGGCGTACTGTGCATTGCATCGGCCTCGACGCCTTTTGTGTGCCTGCTTTCGAGTGGCTGACTCGTGTGCCCGAGCAATCCTGTCAAATCCCACAACAGTCGCTCACTCGATACGTGTCGAAAAAGGTGGCGCGGGGATCGAGGAACCCCTGTCTACTTGCTCCGATTACTGCGGCACGCTTCGTCCCGCGTGCTCCTCCAAAATTTTGAATCCCGTGAGATCCGGGAACCGCACAGCAACCAATCGCGCCGAAGATTTCGCACCATAACGCACTCGAAGACTATCAACATAATTCACTCGACGACCTCTGAATCGATCAAGGCGACTGAAACGAGGTTGAAGCTTCAGCAAGACTCCCAGACTCCAGTAAAAATGCCTCCGAAGCATGGAATCGAGTCGGAACCAACTTCAACTCTTCTTCACTCGGACCTCAATCCATTGGGGGGCTAATGACGATGACATGCACCTAGGGTAGGGTCATAGGCCTGACCTAGATGCCCTACCCAAGGACACTGCCCTAGAGTCAAGGACATTCAAAGTACAACGGAAGATACCGACTGAAACCACCTTGGAGTGCAATCCACTTGACCAGTTATCCCACTCGGATACCCCAATTCCACTCCACCAAGAGAGAGTCACTCGACCATACGAAGAATCACTCGGAGTACGAAAGATCTAAAGCCACCCCAGGATGGCAATGGCCAGGCGTTCACTCCGTAGTCTTAAAGGTCATTGATAGTCCTTTATAGCTAGCGTTACCAGTAACGCCCTGTCTGAACGTACATTACACCCTATGTAACTGAGGGCTGGAGGGGTTCGGCGCACTCTATAAAAGCCACCCCTCCTCTGGCAGAAGGGTTCGCACCCCCTGTAACTCTCACACATAATCCAGTCGACAAAGCCTCCGGGCACCGAGATATTGGGCTGTTACTTCCTCCGAGAAGGGCCGGAACTAGTAAAACCTTGTGTGCACAACCTCGCCGTAGCTAGGGCCTTGCCTCCTCCTACGTACCCCCTATTCTTACTGTCGGACTTACTCCCACGACACTTCACACGTAGATCCCGCCACGACGCTCTGCTTAGAACTGCACCAACTGACAGCTCCACCATTCAATATAAATACGTGTCTGGTTTGTGACTTAGAGTCATCCGGATCAGTGTCAAAGCTTGCATCGATGTAACCATTTACGGCAAGCTCTTTGTCACCTCCATAAACGAGAAACATATCTTTAGTCCTTCTCAGGTATTTCAGGATGTTCTTGACCGCTGTCCAGTGATCCACTCCTGTATTACTTTGGTACCTCCCTGCTAAACTTATAGCAACGCACACATCAGGTCTGGTACACAGCATTGCATACATGATAGAATCTATGGCTGAGGCATAGGGAATGACTTTCATTTTCTCTCTATCTTTTGTAGTGGTTGGGCATTGAGTCTGACTCAATTTCACACCTTGTAACATAGGCAAGAACCCTTTCTTTGACTATTAAATTTGAACTTCTTCAAAAGTTTATCAAGGTATGTGCTTTGTGAAAGTCCAATTAAGCGTCTTGATCTATCTCTATAGATCTTGATGCCCAATATATAAGCATCTTCACCGAGGTCTTTCATTGAAAAATTCTTATTCAAGTATCCTTTTATGCTATTAAGAAATTCTGTATCATTTCCAATGTTGAGGATATCGCTTATAGTTAGCGTCTCGGTCAGCTAGGGATTAGAGATTAATCGGGAATCATCCGATTAATCGACTTTATCGGTCGACTATTGATCGGACATTTTTTGTAAATCCTAGGTCCTCAACACTAAAATACGTATATTCAACACCAAAAAAATATTTGACAGAAGTCTTAACTTGATTCCTAGCCTTTGGATCTTCGTATAATGACAAACAGAATAGGAAAACAATACATATTGCGTAACAAGGTCCACAAAACACAAATAAACATAGTTTTTACAAACATAGTGCTATGAATAGGTCTGATTTATCGGTAGATTACCGATAAATCGCTTGTCAGAGCGATAAATCTGTCCAAAAGATAAACGTGAAGATAAGGCATAATCTTATCAGCCACCGCATGAGTAGCGATAAATCGGAAGATTAATCGCTGAATCGGAAGATTTCTTGAACAATGATCATTTCCAATCAACAATATGTCATCTACATATAATATTAGAAATTCTACAGAGCTCCCAGTTACTTTCTTGTAAATACAGGCTTCTCCAAAGGTCTGTATAAAACCATATGCTTTGATCACACTATCAAAGCGTATATTCCAACTCCGAGAGGCTTGCACCAGTCCATAAATGGATTGGTGGAGTTTCCACACTTTGTTAGCTCCTTTAGGATCGACAAAACCTTCTGGTTGCATCATATACAACTCTTCTTTAAGATATCCATTAAGGAATGCAGTTTTGACATCCATTTCCCAAATTTTCATAATCATAAAATGTGGCAATTGCTAACATGATTCGGACAAACTTAAGCATCTCTAGGGTGATAAGGACTCATCATATTCAACTCCTTTAACTTGTAGAAAACTTTCGCAACAAGTCGAGCTTTGTAGACAGTAACATTACCGTGAGCGTCAGTCTTCTTCTTAAAGATCCATTTATTGTCTATGGTTTGTCGATAATCGGGCAAGTCAACCGAAGTCCATACTTTGTTCTCATACATGGATCCCATCTCAGATTTCATGGCCTCAAGCCATTTCGCGGAATTTGGGCTCATCATCACTTCCTCATAGTTCGTAGGTTCCTCATGGTCAAGTAACATGACCTCCAGAACAGGATTACCGTACCACTCTCGTGTGGATCATACTCTGGTTGACCTACGAGGTTCGGTAGTAACTTGATCTGAAGTTTCATGATCATCATCATTACCTTCCTCACTGATTGGTGTAGGAATAACTGGAACTGATTTCTGTGATGAACTACTTTCCAATTCGGGAGAAGGTACAATTATCTCATCAAGCTCTACTTTCATCCCACTCACTTCTTTCGAGAGAAACTCCTTCTTTAGAAAGGATCCATTCTTAGCAACGAATATCTTTCCTTCAGATCTGTGATAGAAGGTGTACCCAACAGTCTCCTTTGGGTATCCTATGAAGACACATTTCTCCGATTTGGGTTCGAGCTTCTCAGGTTGAAGCTTTTTCACATAAGCATCACAACCCCTAACTTTAAGAAACGACAGCTTAGGTTTCTTGCCAAACCATAGTTCATATGGTGTCGTTTCAATGGATTTAGATGGTGCCCTATTTAACGTGAATGCAGCCGTCTCTAAAGCATAACCCCAAAATGATAGTGGTAAGTCGGTTAGAGACATCATAGATCGCACCATATCTAATAAAGTACGGTTATGACGTTTGGACACACCATTACACTGTGGTGTTCCAGGTGGCGTGAGCTGCGAAACTATTCCACGTTGTTTCAAATGAAGACCAAACTCATAACTCAAATATTCACCTCCACGATCAGATCATAGAAATTTTATTTTCTTGTTACGATGATTTTCCACTTCACTCTGAAATTCTTTGAACTTTTCAAATGTTTCAGACTTATGTTTCATTAAATAGATATACCCATATCTGCTCAAATCATCTGTGAAGGTCAGAAAATAATGATACCCGCCGTGAGCCTCAACACTCATCGGACCGCATACATCAGTATATATTATTTCCAACAAGTCAGTTGCTCGCTCCATTGTTCCGGAGAACGGAGTCTAGTCATCTTGCCCATGAGGCATGGTTCGCAAGCATCAAGTGATTCATAATCCAGTGATTCCAAAAGTCCATCAGCATGGAGTTTCTTCATGCGTTTTACACAATTATGACCTAAACGGCAGTGCCACAAATAAGTTGCACTATCATTATTAACTTTGCATCTTTTGGCTTCAATATTATGAATATGTGTATCACTACAGTCGAGATTCAACAAAAATAGACCACTCATCAAGGGTGCATGACCATAAAAGATATCACTCACATAAATAGAACAACCATTATTCTCTGATTTAAATGAATAACCGTCTCGCATTAAACAAGATCCAGATATAATGTTCATGCTCAACGCTGGCACCAAATAACAATTATTTAGGTCGATGTAGAGGTAGCGTGCCGACGGCGATCACATCGACTTTGGATTCATTTCCCACGCGCATCGTCAGCTCGTCCTTAGCCAATCTTCGTTTAATCCGTAGCTCATGTTTCGAGTTGCAAATATGAGCAACAGAACCAGTTTCAAATACCCAGGCGCTACTACGAGCATTAGTAAGGTACACATCAATAACATGTTTATCAAATATACCTTTCACTTTGCCATCCTTCTTATCCGCCAAATACTTGGGGCAGTTCCGCTTCCACTGACCAGTCCCTTTGCAGTAGAAGCACTCAGTTTCAGGCTTAGGTCCAGACTTGGGCTTCTTCACTTGAGCAGCAACTTGCTTGCCGTTCTTCTTGAAGTTCCCCTTCTTCCCTTTGCCGTTTTTCTTGAAACTAGTGGTCTTGTTAACCATCAACACTTGATGCTCCTTCTTGATTTCTACCTCCGCAGCCTTTAGCATCGCGAAGAGCTCGGGAATCGTCTTATCCATCCCTTGCATATTATAGTTCATCATGAAGCTTTTTTAGCTTGGTGGCAGTGATTGAAGAATTCTGTCAATGGCACTATCATCAGGAAGATTAACTCCGAGTTGAGTCAAGTGATTGTGGTACCCAGACATTTTTGAGTATATGTTCACTGACAGAACTATTCTCCCCCATCATGCAGCTATAGAACTTATTGGAGACTTCATGTCTCTCAATTCGGGCATTTTCTTGAAATATTAACTTCAACTCCCGGAACATCTCATATGCTCCATGACGTTCAAAACGCCTTTGAAGTCCCGATTCTAAGCCGTAAAGCATGGCACACTGAACTATCGAGTAGTCATCGCTTTATTGTGCCAGACGTTCATAACATCAGGAGTTGCTCCTGCAGCGGGTCTTGCACCTAGCGGTGCTTCCAGGACGTAATTCTTCTATGAAGCAATGAGGATAATCCTCAAGTTACGGACCTAGTCTGTGTAGTTGCTAGCATCATCTTTCAAGTTAGCTTTCTCTAGGAACGCATTAAAATTCAAGGGAACGGTAGCATGGGCCATTGATCAACAACAACATAGACATGCAAAAACTATCAGGTACTAAGTTCATGATAAATTAAAGTTCAATTAATCACATTACTTAAGAACTCCCACTTAGATAGACATCCCTCTAGTCATCTAAATAATCACATGATCCATATCAACTAAACCATGTCCGATCATCACGTGTGATGGAGTAGTTTTCAATGGTGAACATCTCTCTGTTGATCATATCTACTATATGATTCACGTTTGACCTTTCGGTCTCAGTGTTTCGAGGCCATATCTGCATATGCTAGGCTCGTCATGTTTAACCCGAGTATTCTGCACGTGCAAAACTGGCTTGCACCCGTTGTTTGTGAACGTAGAGCTTATCACACCCGATCATCACGTGGTGTCTCAGCACGACGAACTGTAGCAACAGTACATACTCAGGGAGAACACTTATACCATGGAATTTAGTGATGGATCATCTTATAATGCTACCGCCGTACTATGAAAAATAAGATGCATAAAAGATAAACATCACATGCAATCAAAATATGTGACATGATATGGCCATCATCATCTTCTGCCTTTGATCTCCATCTCCCAAGCACCGACATGATCTCCATCATCACCGACTTGACAGCTTGATCTCCATCGTAGCATCGTTGTCGTCTCGCCGACTGTTGCTTCTACGACTATCGCTACCGCTTAGTGATTAAGTAAAGCAATTACATGGCGATTGCATTTCATACAATAAAGCGACAACCATAAGGCTCCTACCAGTTGCCGATAACTTTTACAAAACATGATCATCTCATACAACAATTTATATTTCATCACGTCTTGACCATATCACATCACAACATGCCCTGCAAAAACAAGTTAGACATTCTTTACTTTGTTGTTGCAAGTTTTACGTGGCTGCTACGGGCTTCTAGCAAGAACCGTTCTTACCTACGCATCAAAACCACAACGATTTTTCGTCAAGTGTGCTGTTTTAACCTTCAACAAGGACCGACCGTAGTCAAACTCGATTCAACTAAAGTTTGAGAAACAGACACCCGCCAGCCACCTGTGTGCGAAGCACGTCGGTAGAACCAGTCTCATGAACGC
Organism: Aegilops tauschii subsp. strangulata; assembly: GCF_002575655.3. NCBI lineage: Eukaryota > Viridiplantae > Streptophyta > Magnoliopsida > Poales > Poaceae > Aegilops > Aegilops tauschii. The sequence goes on along the minus strand of NC_053037.3, from coordinate 381,765,231 downwards.
GGTCATGTAATGTCGGTCCGGGCCGCTTCATCCAACAATACCGCTGAATCAAAGTAAGACACTTCTGGTAAGAAATATGACTATTATCGCCCACAACTCATTGTGTTCTAATCGTGCATATCATCTATGCATAGACCTGGCTCTGATACCACTGTTGGGGAACGTAGTAATTCAAAAAAATTCCTACAATCATGCAAGATATATCTAGGAGATGCATAGCAACGAGAGGGGAGAGTGTGTCCACGTACCCTCGCAGACCGAAAGCGGAACTGTTTAGTTAACACGGTCTTCACGATCCAACCGATCCAAGTACCGAACGTACGGCACCTCCGTGTTCAGCACACGTTCAGCTCGATGACGTCCCTCGAGCTCTTGATCTAGTAGAGGGTCGAGGGAGAGTTCCATCAGCACGACGGCGTGGCGACGGTGTTGGTGATGTGATCCGCGCAGAGCTTCGCCTAAGCACTATGAAAATATGACCGAGGTGGTAAACTGTGGAGGGGCACCGCACACGGCTAAGAAACAACTGTTGTGTCTTTGGGGTGCCCCCTGCCCACGTATATAAAGGAGGGGGGAGGAGGATGCCGGCCCAAAGGGGGGTGCCAAGAGGGGGAGTCCTACTAGGACTCCGTTCCTAGTAGGATTCGGCCCCCCTCCTTCCATCTAACGGAGAGGGGAAAGGGGAAAGTGAGGAGAGGGAGAAGGAAAGGGGGGCCGCGCCCCCACCCTAGTACAATTCGGATTGGGCTTGGGGGGCACCTCCTGTGGCAGCCTCCCTCTCTCCACTATGGCCCAATAGGCCCATTAACTTTCTCGGGTGGTTCCGGTAACCTCCCGGTACTCGGAAAAACCCCCAATCTTCTTCGGAACCATTCCGGTGTCCGTATATAACCTTCCAATATATCGATCTTTACCTCTCGACCATTTCAAGACTCCTCGTCATGTCCGTGATCTCATCCGGGACTCCGAACAAACTTCGGTCACCAAAACACATAACTCATAATATAAATCGTCATCGAACGTTAAGCGTGCGGACCCTACGGGTTCGAGAACTATGTAGACATGACCGGGAGACATCTTCGGTCAATAACCAATAGCGGAACCTGGATGCTCATATTGGCTCTTACATGTTCTATGAAGATCTTTATCGGTCAAACCGCATAACAACATACGTCATTCCCTGTAACACCCCGGATGTAACTTGCCATATTTGTAACTCCGACTCTTGCCATTTTCGGCTTTGTGTTATGATATTCCCTCCGTGGTCGGGTTTTGTCTTTCGTGTTGCATTTTGTTCATGTCATGCATTTCATATCATGTCATCATGCGCATTGCATTTGCATACGTGTTCGTCTCATGCATCCGAGCATTTTCCCCGTTGTCCGTTTTGCAATCCGACGCTCCTATCTCCTCCGGTGCACCCCTCTTGTTTTCTTTCGTCTGCGGGTGTCAAACTTTCTCGGAATGGACCGAGGCTTGTCAAGTGGCCTTAATATACCACCCGGAGACTACCGGTCAAGTTTCGTTCCATTTGGAGGTCGTTCGGTTCTCCAACGGTTAACCGGGCATCCGCAAAGTCCATTTGAGTGTCCAGCAAAACCCCCCTCAAAAACCAGCCCAAAACCCACCAAACTCTCTTCCATGCTCTAGGTCGTTCGATCACGATCGTGTGGGCGAAAACCGCACCTCATTTGGACTGTCCTAGCTCCCTCTACCTATAAATATGTGACCCTCCCGAAAAACGAACTCAGTCCAACCCTAGCTCCGTCCACCTCGCGCCGCCGGACAAAGTCCGCCCGCGCCGGACACGTCCGCCCGTGCCGCCCGGCGAATCGGCACGCGCCACGTGTCGCCGCCGCTGCCTCCACCGCGCCGGCCCGCCCGGCCCGCCGCGGGCCCCCGCGGCCCGACGCCTGCCCGCGCCGCCGCGCCACCGTGCCTCCTCCGGCCCCCTCCGCCGCCGGCGCCCCTCCGTCGCCCCTCCGGCCTCGCCTCCTTCCCCTCCGGCCTCTCCCTCCTTCCCCGTCGCCGGCCAACTGCCACCGGAGCCGAGCCCGAGCAACATCGAGGCGAGCTCCTCAGATCTGGATCGGCGAGCACTGTAGCGGTTGACCCCGAGCCCCTCTTTTTTTTCTCCAAGTTTTTTTCCTGTTACAGCATATGCCTCTGTTCGTGATGCCATAACTCCTTGCATGTAGCTCCGATTCATGCGTGTAATATGTCAAATTGTTCGTCTCGTGATGCTCTACATTTTGTTCATTTGCACCATGTTCATTAGAGGTCATCTTGATGCCCAAATCTCTGTTGGAAGAGGGCTAGTTGCTGTTATTCTCTGGTTCTTATCAGAAGTTGGAGATTTGTCATTTTTGTATCATTTTTTCTGTGCATCTTATGGGCATGAGCTCTACATGTGTTTTGAAGTATGCCATGCCATCTTTCCAGTGGTGTAGTCCATGTATTTTTGTGATCTCTGTGGTGACTAGAACAAGCATGCAAAGTAGGCTCCGTAATGTTTCTGATTTCAGGGACTTAGTGATTTCTCTAAGTCCTTGTCTTCTGTTCTTTTGTTGCCATGTAAACTTGATGCTACAGAGAGATCCATGCATATTTCGGAGATGTTCTGTAAGGATGTTTTGTAGCTATTGTTGTAATTCATCCATTCCTTCAATTGTTTGCAATTATGGAGTGCCATAGGATAACTAAATCTTGCTCTACTTTTGCTATAAAATATTTCTGGCAGATTCTTAACATGATATTCATTTTTGCCAAGCTTGTTGTAGTTGAACCATACATGCTATGCTATTGTTCTTGCCATGGTTAGCTTCATAAATATTCCATCGTGCTGTAGGTGTGCTTGGTTTGTCATGCATTGCTATGTAGTGAGTTCATGAAGCTCACAAAGAGGCCTACATATTATTATTTCTGTCATGCTCTGTTTTCTGCTGTCTGAAACCTGATAACGGAACTTGCTATGTTTACATGCTTGCCATCATATCTTCTGGTCCTTTTTGGCTTATGGTCAGTAAGGGACTTTTGTCATGTGAATTTAGTATAACACTGCCATGCCTTGTTTTGCTATATTAAGTTCCTGTAGCATGTTGATTCGTGCTCTGAACATCGCTACCTGATGCTGTTTTCTGCCATGTCCAGTTTTTCACCGTCTGTGAACCTGTTATCTTTTGCACTTTTGCCATGCTTGTTTGAGCTTGATATGTTGTGAACTAGCCATAGCTCAGTGTTCATCTTTTGTCAAGCATCTCCTGTAGATTACTGCCATATGCTTTGTTGCTATGTTGGGGTGCTATAACATTGTTGCTTGTTGCATTTTAAGTGCTATCATGCTGTTAATCACAGATTTGTGTCATTCTTGTTTTGCTTGCCATTTGCAAACCGTGCATCCGTTTCCGGTGATCTTTATATCGATTTCGACCGAAATCATCTCATCTTTCCAGTGGCATGCTTGGTTTGCCAAGTTACTGCCATGTTCATCATTTTTTCCTTCCGGAGCACGCTTATGCACCGCATATCATATCTTGCATACCATACATGTTTTGCATCATGTTGCTTGTGCATTTCTCGTTGTTGATTGTGATTCCGTTTGTTTGTGTTCTTGTCTTGGGTAGAGCCGGGAGACGAGTTCGTGAACGAGGAACCTATTGAGTACGCTTACGAGGATCAAGCTTTCAACAACTCTGAGAACCTTGCAGGCAAGATGACCACCCCTCGAAATCACTTCTATCTTTTCTTTGCTAGTTGTTTGCTCTATTGCCATGCTACGCTACCTATCACTTGCTATATCATGTCTCCCATTTTGCCATGTCAGCCTCTAACCATCCTTTCCTAGCAAACCGTTGTTTGGCTATGTTACCGCTTTTGCTCAGCCCCTCTTATAGCATTGCTAGTTGCAGGTGAAGTTGAAGTTTGTTCCATGTCGGAACATGGATATGTTGGGATATCACAATATCTCTTATTTAATAAATGCATCTATATATTTGGTAAAGGGTGGAAGGCTCGGCCTTATGCCTGGTGTTTTGTTCCACTCTTGCCGCCCTAGTTACTGTTATACCGGTATTATGTTCCTTGAGTTTGCGTTCCTTACGCGGTCGGGTGATTTATGGGACCCCCTTGACAGTTCGCCTTGAATAAAACTCCTCCAGCAAGGCCCAACTTTGGTTTTACCATTTGCCGCCTAAGCCTTTTCCCCCGGGTTTTCGCGAGCCCGAGGGTCATCTTTATTTTAACCCCCCCGGGCCAGTGCTCCTTCGAGTGTTGGTCTGAACCGAGCAGCCTGCGGGGCCACCTCGGGGAAACTCGAGGTCTGGTTTTACTCGTAGCTTGACTTATCCGGTGTGCCCTGAGAATGAGATATGTGCAGCTCCTATCGGGATTTGTCGGCACATTCGGGCGGCTTTGCTGGTCTTGTTTTACCATTGTCGAAATGTCTTGTAAACCGGGATTCCGAGACTGATCGGGTCTTTCCGGGAGAAGGTTTATCCTTCGTTGACTGTGAGAGCTTATGATGGGCTAAGTTGGGACACCCCTGCAGGGTAATATCTTTCGAAAGCCGTGCCCGCGGTTATGAGGCAGATGGGAATTTGTTAATGTCCGGTTGTAGAGAACTTGTCACTTGACCCAATTAAAATACATCTACTGCGTGTGTAGCCGTGATGGTCTCTTCTCGGTGGAGTCCGGGAAGTGAACACGATCTGTGTTATGTATGACGTAAGTAGGAGTTCAGGATCACTTCTTGGTCATTACTAGAAGACGACTGTTCCGTTGCTTCTCTTCTCGCTCTCTTTTGCGCCTGTTAGCCACCATATATGCTTATTGCCGCTGCAGCTCCACTTCATTACACCATCCTTTCCTATAAGCTTAAATAGTCTTGATCTCGCGGGTGTGAGATTGCTGAGTCCTCGTGACTCACAGATTCTACCAAAACAGTTGCAGGTGCCGACGATGCCAGTGCAGATGATGGGGTCGATCTCAAGTGGGAGTTCGACGAGGAATGGGGTCGTTACTATGTGTCTTTCCCTGATGATCAGTAGTGGAGCCCAGTTAGGACGATCGGGGATCTAGCATTTGGGGTTGTCTTATTTTCATCTGGATTTTGACCGTAGTCGGTCTATATGATTGTATTTATATTCATGTATTGTGTGAAGTGGCGATTGTAAGCCAACTCTTTATCCCATTCTTGTTCATTACATGGGATTGTGTGAAGATGACCCTCCTTGCGCCAAAACCACTATGCGGTTATGCCTCTAAGTCGTGCCTCGACACGTCGGAGATATAGCCGCATCGTGGGCGTTACAAGTTGGTAATCAGAGCCATCCCCGACTTAGAGCCCCCTGCTTGATCGAATCGCTGGCGTTGTTGAGTCTAGAACAAAAATGTTTTGAGTCTTAGGATTATATATATCGGAGAGTAGGATTCTTTTTACTCCTCAGTCCCTTCGTCGCTCTGGTGAGGTCTCCTGACGTAGAAGTTTTGACTATACTCTCCTCAAATTGCACTAAATTTTTTTTAGGATCACGCGGGTATCTTGGAATCGTTCCGATGGTTTTGTGACGAGAACATTGTTCTTGATGCCTCCTGACATTTAGGGGTTGTGGCAGTGTCCCGGGGAGTTGAGCTCCGAGGTGTTGTCGTCACAATTTTATCGTTGCAGTTCTCGAATACCTGAGTTTCGCCGACATCGAAATCTCTTTTATGCAGTTGTTGGTGAGATCACCTCGACGCCACCCAGTACTGGGGCGGGAGTTCGGGAGTATTGCCATAACTTGTATAACGGATGTTTTTCGAAGGTTGAGGTAAATGATTTCCGAAGGTTTCTTGGTTATGTGTTGACGGATGGATACAGCTGGATCTAGGGATTGCTAGTTTGTGTGATATATTTTGTGTCCCCTGTATCCCCAACACCAGATTGCATAACCAGAAAGTTTCGGGAGTTTATAAGTGGGAATTCTAGTAGCCTAAGGATATCTTTCCGACAGACGCATGATATGAGATTGGGGTTCGACGTCTAGTGGTCCGCCTGTATACGGTTGATTTTATAGTGGTCTCGTACTGTCTTAAAGAGTCCATGGCTATGCCGACTCGGGGACGCTTCGTATGTCATGTGCACAGCCTTGTACATGATGGTGCTGTACGATTGAGCCCGTGTGGGCCCCACCACGAAAACTTCGGACGAAATCTCTATCATATGTTTGTTCCGGCTTATTCTGCAAGCCAATACTTGTTTTATTTTGAATTGTGGTATTCGAGTTGCTTCGAAGTCATATGTTGATTCCATATCTTTTTCAAGTGGCTTCTCAACTTATGGAAGTGTGATGATTTACTACGGAATTCATTCGTTCATCTTCGTTCGAATGTTTATAGTGAAGACTATATGTTGCAATTTCTATCCGTTGATTCTACTTATCTATTTTGTCTATCAAGATGCTAACGGATGTCACCCTCTTCAGGATGGCTCCGCCAACGCGTCAGAATCCGGATCGCAATGAAGGGAGTCAAGCGAACCCTCCGCCACCACCTCCACCTCCGGAGGCATGGCAAGCAATCATGGCAGCCACCAACGCCAATGCTCAGATGATTCTGCAACTCTTGCAAGAACGTACTCAAGGGCAAGGCAATCAAGGCAATCAAGGTCAAGGCAACAATCAGCTTCACTTTGCCACTCTCAACCAGTTTCTCGCAAATCAGCCCAAGTCTTTCAGCTACTTTGCCGAGGCCACAGATGCCGATGATTGGCTCGTGGACATCAACAAGCATTTTGAATGTAGCAATGTCAGGCCTGAGGACTATGTCAAGTTCGCTTCTTTCCAGCTCAAGGACCAAGCTGCTGATTGGTATCAACAATACAAAGATTCCAGAGGAGGTCGTGTGATCACTTGGGCTGACTTCTGTCGGGACTTCAAAGCGCACCACATTCCACAAAGTGTTGTTGAGAGCAAGCGTGAGGAGTTCCGCAATCTCAAGCAGGGCAACATGTCTGTGTATCAATACAACATCCAGTTTCAGAAACTTGCTCGCTTCGCTAAACAAGACGTTCCTGATGAGAAGAGCATGATCTATCACTTCAGAGGTGGCCTTAAAGAGGATCTGCAGTTAGCTCTCGTTCTTGTTGAGCCTACTCAGTTTGATCAATTCTATAATATGGCACTGAAGCAAGAGGCTGCTCAGCTCAAGTGTGAGGCTTCTAAGAAAAGAGTTAGAGACGCAGTTCAGTCTTCTTCTTCCTCACTTGTGACAGCTAAGCAACAGAAGTTCTGGTTGCCTCCTCCTCCTCCGTTTCGTCAGCCTTACCAGCAGAAGAACAAAGGTGGCCATGGTTCTTCCAACTCTTCCAACTCTGGCTATCAGAACAAGTCTCAGAATCAAGCTCCAAAGTCCAATGCTCCTTATCACCGTCCACTCTCAGAGGTGACTTGCAACAAATGTCAGCAGAAAGGTCACTATGCTAACAAGTGCTTCAACCAAAGGCGTCTTCCTCCTCCTCCTCCTGTCAGATCTTCCAGCAATGCAGTGGTCAAGCATAATCCAAAGTCTGCAAAGGTGAACATGATGAATGCAGCTCAAGCAGAGGAATCTACTGATGTGATAATGGGTAATCTTCCTGTTAATGATATTCCTGCAAAAGTTCTTTTTGATGCTGGTGCATCACTTTGTTTCATGTCAAGACCGTTTTTTGCCAAGCATGAATTCACTTGTTCTCATCTAAGTAAACCCATGGATGTCGTTTCTCCGGGCAAACGTTTGAGTTCTAGTATGATGGTTCCGGATGTTTCCATCAAGATGGGCGACTATGAATTTCAGTCTTCTCCAGTTGTTCTTGGTGATTCGGATATTGGTCTAATTCTCGGGATGGACTGGCTTTCTAAGCACAAGGCTCAACTTGATTGTGCTGCCAGGGAAATTCAATTGACACACTCTTCTGAGGATGTGATTATTTATGCCACTCGTGATGAAACCATTCGGTTTTTCTCTCTCAATGAGAAGGGCGAATTGAATGCCATCTCTCAAATTCCAGTCGTTTGTGAGTATCAAGATGTCTTTCCAGAAGAGCTTCCGGGTATACCTCCTCATCGGCCAGTTGAGTTCGTTATCGAACTAGAGCCTAGCACTGAACCCGTTTGCAAGCGTCCATACAAGCTTGGACCCAACGAGCTGAAGGAATTGAAGAAATAGCTCGATGAACAAGAGTGTCTGGGTTTGATCAGACCGAGTTCTTCTCCATGGGGTTGTGGCGTTCTTTTTGTCAAGAAGAAGGATGGCACGGACCGAGTTTGTGTCGACTACCGTCCATTAAACACGAAGACAATCAAGAACAAGTACCCACTTCCCAACATCAATGAGCTATTTGAGCAACTCAAAGGTGCTAAAGTATTCTCGAAGCTTGACCTTCGTATGGGTTATCATCAGATTCGCATTCGTGAAGAAGATATTCCCAAGACAGCATTCAGAACAAGCTTTGGTTCCTATGAATATACTGTCGTGTCTTTCGGCCTTGTCAATGCTCCTCCAGTGTTCTCTCGGATGATGAATTTCATCTTCAACCCCTATACCAATGAATTCATCCTGGTGTATCTCGATGATATCTTGGTCTTCTCCAAGAATAAGCAGGATCATGCCAAACATTTGCGATTGGTGCTCGACAAGCTCAGAGAGTATCAATTCTATGCGAAGTTCTCCAAATGTGAGTTTTGGCTCGATGAAGTTCTTTTCCTTGGTCACATCATCTCTGCCAAGGGCATCGCTGTTAACCCCGAGAAGGTGTCCGCAATTGTGAATTGGGAACCTCCTCAGAATGTCAAGCAGCTCCGCAGTTTTCTTGGTCTTGCAAGCTATTGCCGAAGATTCGTTGAGAATTTCTCCAAGATTGCAAAGCCTCTTTCCAACCTCCTCCAGAAGCATGTGAAGTATGTCTGGTCTCCTGAGTGTGACGTTGCTTTCAACACTCTCAAAGAGAAACTAGTCACAGCTCCTGTCTTAACTCCTCCTGATGAATCCAAGCCGTATGAAGTTTTCTGTGATGCTTCTCACCAAGGTCTCGGTGCTGTGTTAATGCAAGAGAAGAAAGTTGTGGCCTATACCTCTCTTCAGTTGAAGCCCAACGAGAAGAACTACCCCACTCACGATCTTGAGTTGGCGGCAGTTGTCCATGCATTAATAACGTGGAGACATCTCTTGTTGGGAAGACAAGTGGACATTTTCACCGATCACAAGAGTCTCAAGTATATCTTCACTCAGCCCAACCTCAACCTCAGGCAGACTCGATGGGTTGAAATGATTCAAGAGTACAATCCGAGTATTGAATATACTCCAGGCAAAGCAAATGTCATTGCAGATGCTTTAAGCAGGAAGGCTTATTGCAACAGCTTAATTCTCAAGCCGTTCCAACCGGATCTTTGTGAAGCTTTCCGCAAGCTGAATCTCCAAGTTGTTCCTCAAGGCTTTCTTGCCAACCTCATAGTATCTCCTACTTTGGAAGATCAAATTCGTGAGGCACAACTCCTTGATGCCATGGTGAAGAAGGTGAAGCGTGGTATCGACAAGGGTCTTTCCAAATACAAGTGCTATCGCATTGATGACAGAGACACTTTGTTCTTCGAGGACCGGATTGTGGTTCCTAAAGGTGATCTAAGGGAAATCATAATGAACGAGGCACACAATTCTCTCCTTTCCATTCATCCTGGAAGTACGAAGATGTATCATGACCTCAAGCAGTCGTATTGGTGGACTCGAATGAAGCGAGAAATTGCTTAGTTCGTGAATGAATGTGATGTCTGTCGAAGAGTGAAAGCAGAACACCAACGACCAGCTGGTCTCCTCCAACCTCTTGATATCCCGGAATGAAAGTTTGATCATATCGAAATGGACTTCGTGACTGGATTTCCAAAGTCCAAGCGCGGAAATGATGCTATCTTCGTTGTCATTGACAAGCTTTCTAGAGTGGCTCATTTCCTTCCGATCAAAGAATCCATCACAGCAGCTCAGCTGGCAGAGCTTTACACCTCCAGAATTGTCTCCTTGCACGGCATTCCACAATTGATTTCTTCAGATCATGGAAGCATCTTTACCTCTAAGTTCTGGGACTCCTTCCAGAAGGCCATGGGCACAAACATTCGCTTCAGCACAGCTTTCCATCCTCAAACTAGTGGCCAAGTCGAGCGAGTCAATCAAATTCTTGAAGATATGCTCAGGGCTTGTGTCATTTCCTTTGGCATGAAATGGGAAGATTGTCTTCCATATGCTGAATTCTCCTACAACAACAGCTTTCAAGCGAGTTCAGGCAAGGCCCCATTCGAGTTTCTCTATGGCAGAAAGTGCCGTACTCCTCTCAATTGGTCAGAGACTGGTGAACGCCAACTTCTTGGCAATGACTTAATCACAGAAGCTGAAGAAATGTGTAAAGTCATCCGTGATAATCTCAAAGCCGCGCAATCGCGCCAGAAGAGTTACTATGATAGTAAGCATCGTGATTTGGCTTTCGAGATCGGAGACCATGTCTACCTCCGCGTCTCTCCAATGAAAGGCACTCGTCGCTTCGGTATCAAAGGGAAGCTTTCGACAACTCTGAGAACCTTGCAGGCAAGATGACCACCCCTCGAAATCACTTCTATCTTTGCTTTGCTAGTTGTTCGCTCTATTGCCATGCTACGCTACCTATCACTTGCTATATCATGTCTCCCATTTTGCCATGTCAGCCTCTAACCATCCTTTCCTAGCAAACCGTTGTTTGGCTATGTTACCACTTTTGCTTAGCCCCTCTTATAGCGTTGCTAGTTGCAGGTGAAGTTGAAGTTTGTTCCATGTCGGAACATGGATATGTTGGGATATCACAATATCTCTTATTTAATTAATGCATCTATATATTTGGTAAAGGGTGGAAGGCTCGGCCTTATGCCTGGTGCTTTGTTCCACTCTTGCCGCCCTAGTTACTGTTATACCGGTATTATGTTCCTTGAGTTTGCGTTCCTTACGCGGTTGGGTGATTTATGGGACCCCCTTGACAGTTCGCCTTTAATAAAACTCCTCCAGCAAGGCCCAACTTTGGTTTTACCATTTGCCACCTAAGCCTTTTCTCCCGGGTTTTCGTGAGCCCGAGGGTCATCTTTATTTTAACCCCCCCGGGCCAGTGCTCCTTTGAGTGTTGGTCCGAACCGAGCAGCCTGCGGGGCCACCTCGGGGAAACTCGAGGTCTGGTTTTACTCGTAGCTTGACTTATCCGGTGTGCCCTGAGAATGAGATATGTGCAGCTCCTATCGGGATTTGTCGGCACATTCGGGCGGCTTTGCTGGTCTTGTTTTACCATTGTTGGAATTTCTTGTAAACCGGGATTCCGAGACTGATCGGGTCTTTCCGGGAGAAGGTTTATCCTTCGTTGACCGTGAGAGCTTATGATGGGCTAAGTCGGGACACCCCTGCAGGGTAATATCTTTCGAAAGCCGTGCCCGCGGTTATGAGGCAGATGGGAATTTGTTAATGTCCGGTTGTAGAGAACTTGTCACTTGACCCAATTAAAATACATCGACTGCGTGTGTAGCCGTGATGGTCTCTTCTCGGCGGAGTCCGGGAAGTGAACACGGTCTGTGTTATGTATGACGTAAGTAGGAGTTCAGGATCACTTCTTGGTCATTACTAGAAGACGACCGTTCCGTTGCTTCTCTTCTCGCTCTCTTTTGCGCCTGTTAGCCACCATATATGCTTATTGCCGCTGCAGCTCCACCTCATTACACCATCCTTTCCTATAAGCTTAAATAGTCTTGATCTCGCGGGTGTGAGATTGCTGAGTCCTCGTGACTCACAGATTCTACCAAAATAGTTGCAGGTGCCGACGATGCCAGTGCAGATGATGGGGTCGATCTCAAGTGGGAGTTCGACGAGGAACGGGGTCGTTACTAGTGGAGCCCAGTTGGGACGATCGGGGATCTAGCATTTGGGGTTGTCTTATTTTCATCTGGATTTTGACCGTAGTCGGTCTATATGATTGTATTTTGGATGATGTATGATTTATATTCATGTATTGTGTGAAGTGGCGATTGTAAGCCAACTCTTTATCACATTCTTGTTCATTACATGGGATTGTGTGAAGATGACCCTCCTTGTGGCAAAACCACTATGCGGTTATGCCTCTAAGTCGTGCCTCGACACGTGGGAGATATAGCCGCATTGTGGGCGTTACATTCCCTTTGTCATCGGTATGTTTCTTACCTGAGATTCGATCGTCGGTATCATCATACCTAGTTCAATCTCGTTACCGGCAAGTCTCTTTACTCGTTCCATAGTGCATCTTCCTGTAAATAACTCATTAGTCACATTACTTGCGAGGCTTTTTGTGATGTGCATTACCGAGAGGGCCCAGTGATACCTCTCCGATACACGGAGTGACAAATCCTAATCTCGATCTATGCCAACTCAACAAACACCTTCGGAGACACCTGTAGAGCATCTTTATAATAACCCAGTCACGTTGTGACGTTTGATAGCACACAAGGTGTTCCTCCAGCATTCGGGAGTTTCATAATCTCATACTCAGAGGAATATGTATAAGTCATGAAGAAAGCAATAGCAATAAAACTAAACGATCATAATGCTAAGCTAATGGATGGGTCTTGTCCATCACATCATTCTCTAATGATGTGATCCCGTTCATCAAATGACAACACATGTCTATGGTTAGGAAACTCAACCATCTTTGATTAACGAGTTAGTAAAATAGAGGCATACTAGGGACACTCTGTTTGTCTATGTATTCACACATGTACCGAGTTTCCGGTTAATACAATTCTAGCATGAATAAACATTTATCGTGATATAAAGAAATATATATAACAACTTTATTATTGCTTCTAGGGCATATTTCTTTCAAAATTCACATCCGCGGCTTCACTATTTTGCTCAATCAAAGTAGACAAAGGCACATCATTAAAATCAATAGGAGCACTTTTACTAGCAACCAATTTCATAAGAGCATCAACTTTTTCACTCAAAGAAGAAATTTCCTCAACCGAAATAATCTTTTTACTAGTGGGAGCTCTTTCGGTATGCCATTGTGAATAATTTTCCATGATATTATCGAGCAATTTGTTGGCTTCACCCAAAGTAATTTCCATAAAAGTACCACCCGCGGCGGAATCTAAAAGATTATGAGAAACAAAATTCAACCCCACATAAAAATTTTGTATGATGATCCAAAGATTTAACCCATGAGTTGGGAAATTCCTTAGCATCATTTTCATCCTTTCCCAAGATTGTGCAACATGCTCATGCTCAAGGTTCTTGAAATTCATGATCTGGGTTCTAAGGGAAATAATTTTTGCAGTCGGAAAATACTTATTAATGAGAGCATCTTTGCACTTATTCCAAGAATCGATACTATGGCGAGGCAACGAAGAAAACCAAATTTTTGCATGATCTCGCAAAGAAAACGAATAATTTAAACTTCACAACATCATTGTCCACATCTTTTTTCTTTTGCATATTGCATAATTCCACGAATGTTTTAAGATGGGACGCGGCATCCTCATTAGGAGTACCAGAAAATTGATCTTTCATAACAAGATTCAGCAAAGCATTATAAATATCACAAGACTCCTCGCGGGAGGAGCAATCGAAGTGCCAATAAAATCATTGTTGTTGGTATTCGATTAATCACACAACTTGGTGTTCTCTTGAGTCATTGTGACTACGCAATAAGATTCCACTCAAAAAAACAGATCCAGCAAGAAAATGGCGAACGAAAAAGAGGGCGAATAAAATGGCAAATTTTTGTGAAGTGGGGGGCAGGAAAAAGAGAGGCAAATGGAAAATAATGTAAATTGCGAGGAGATGAGATTTGTGATTAGGAACCTGGTACATATTGATGATTTCTCCCCGGCAACGGCGCCAGAAATTCATTTTGATGTTGGCTTGAACTACGTCGGTATTTCCCAAAGGGGAAGGGATTATGCAGCACAACAACGGTAGTATTTCCCTCAGTGATGAGACCAAGGTTATCGAAGCAGTAGGAGAACCATGCAACACTACGTGAACAGCACCTGCACACAAATAACAAATACTCGCAACCCGACGTGTTAAAGGGGTTGTCAATCCCTTTCGGGCAACGGTGCCAGAAATAGGCAAACGGACGTGAGAGAGTTGTAAATATTGATAGATCGAATGCCAAATAAAATAAAGTGCAGCAAGGTATTTTTGTATTTTTGGTTTAATAGATCTGAAAATAAAATCAAAGGAAAATAGATCGCAAAGGCAAATATAATAAAGAAGAGACCCGGGGGCCGTAGGTTTCACTAATGAATTCTCTCGAGAAAAATAGCAAACGGTGGGTAAGCGAATTACTGTTGGGCAATTGATAGAACTTCAAATAATCATGATGATATCCAGGCAATGATCATTATATAGGCATCACGTCCAAGACTAGTAGACCGACTCCAGCCTGCATCTACTACTATTACTCCACACATCGACCGCTCTCCAGCATGCATCTAGTGTATCCTTAATAGCAACGATACAAACGTGTCGGTTCCCCTTCTGTCACTGGGATGAAGCACCGTAAGATCGAACCGATCACAAAGCACCTCTTCCCATTGCCAGATAAATAGATCAAGCTGGCCAAACAAAACCCAAATATTGGAGAAGAAATACGAGGCTATAAGCAATCATGCATATAAGAGATCAAAAGAAGACTCAAATAACTTCCATTGATAAAAAGATAGATCTGATCATAAACTCAAAGTTCATCGGATCCCAACAAACACACCGCAAAAAGATTTACATCATATGGATCTCCAAGAGACCATTGTATCGAGAATCAAACGAGAGAGAGGAAGCCATCTAGCTACTAACTACGGACCCGTAGGTCTACAAAGAACTATTCACACATCATCGGAGAGGCACGATGCACCCCTCCGTGATGGTGTATAGATTGGATCTGGTGTTTCTGGAACTTGCGGCGGCTGGAATTGATTTTCATCGATTCCCCTAGGGTTTCTGGAATATTGGGGTATTTATAGAGCAAAGAGTCGGTTCGGGAGGCAACCGAGGTGGGCACAACCCACCAGGGCACGCCTGGGCCTGCAGGCACGCCCTGGTGGGTTGTGCTCCCCTCGGAGGACCCCCCAGGCGCTTCTCTGGCCCACTGGATGTCTTCTGGTCCAAAAAAATCCACAAAACGTTTCGCTGCGTTTGGACTCCATTTGTTATTGACTTCCTGCGATGTAAAAAACATGCAAAAAATAGCAACTGGCACTTGGCACTATGTCAATAGGTTAGTACCAAAAAATGATATAAAATGACTATAAAATGATTATAAAATATCCAAGAATGATAATATAACAGCATGGAACAATCAAAAATTATAGATACGTTGGAGACGTATCATGCGTCACATCCAAGATTAGTAGACCGACTCCTGCCTGCATCTACTACATTACTCCACACATCGACCGCTATCCAGCATGCATCTAGTGTATTAAGTTCATGGAGAAACAGAGTAATGCAATAAGAACGATGACATGATGTAGACAAGATCTATTCATGTAGGAATAGACCCCATGTTGTTATCCTTAATAGCAACGATCAATACGTGTCTTGCTTCCCCTTTTGTCACTGGGAAAGAACACCGCACGATCAAACCCATCACAAAGATGGGAAAAAAATACGAGGCTTTAAATAATCATGCATATAAGAGATCAAAACTCAAATAACTTTCATGGATAAATAGATCCGATCATAATCTCAAAGTTCATCGGATCCCAACAAACACACCGCAAAAAGAGTTACATTAAATAGATCTCCATGAGACCATTGTATTCATAATCAAAAGAGAGAGAGAGGAAGCCATCTAGCTACTGCCTAGGGACCCGTAGGTCTATAATGAACTACCCGCACATCATCGAAGAGGCACCAATGAGGATGATGAACCCCTCCGTGATGGTTTCTAGATTGGATCTCGTGGTTTTGGAACTTGTTGCGGCTGGAATTGTGTTTCGTCGACTCCCCTAGGGTTTCTGGAATATTTGGGTATTTATAGGGCGTAGAGGCGGTGCGGGAGGCCACCGAGGTGGGTACAACCCACTAGGGCGCTTGGGCAAGCATGCGCGCCCATGTGGGTTGTGTCACCCTCGAGGCGCCCCTCTGGTATTGCTTTGGACCATGTTGTTCCTTCTGGTCCACAAAAATTCTCTAAAAAGTTTCGCTGCGTTTGGACTTCGTTTGGTACTGATATTTTGTGATGTAAAAAACAAGCAAACGAAAGCAACTGGCACTGGGCACTATGTCAATTGGTTAGTCCCAAAAATGATATAAAGTTGCTATAAAATGATTTAAAACATCCAAGAATGATAATATAAAGCATGGAACAATAAAAAATTATAGATACGTCGGAGACGTATCAATGTAGCACTCATGATGTATTCAGTGCCTATGACATGAGCACTTTGCTGAAACTAGTAATGAATGAAACCTGTTTAGCAGGCTGGGCATAGTGTTGTGAACATCTAATGATTTCTATTAACGGAAATTGGGGGTATCCCCTTTTGCTCATAAATAAATAAATAGCAGAGGCCCTTTTTCTAATAAATAAATAAATTAGCAGAGGTCTTGTCAGGTCAGCTTTGTTACTATTGGAAGACGCAGAGCAAAGTGTAGTCCAACAGCAAACTATGTCATCAAATACAAGTTTCACAGCCAAATATGAGTACAACTAAACGACAATGTCATCATGTTTTAGTCGTCATACAATCATCAAACACAAATCAACATACATAATAAGTGATGTTCTCACAGCAAAATACTAAACAACAACTTCATCAGGTTTCAGTTGTCATAGCAAACACAATTTCACATAGTAGATAAAAAGTCGTCTTCTCACATGCAAATACGACAAAAAGCAATCTGATCATCATCCACAGCAGCAGCGTCAACATCTTCGCCATGTGTATCAGTATGTATCATAATTCTCCCCAGTAACAACTTCTTCTTCATCCTCAATGTCCTCGAATGTTGGCCTCTTATTGATCAACTATCGTACGTCCACAGCCCGACAGGGAATCTTTTCGCCAGCGTTATTGATGTGATGGTTCTCAAAGATACTACGAACATCTATGGAATCTTCTACATCAGGAGCAGTGTAAGCACCATATTGTTGAGCAACTTCATTGAACGAATTCCTCTGCTCAAACCTTTGCAATACTCTCCAGTCATCGCTACAAGCATATGTGTGTTCCAAGAAAAATATATGTGTTGCTTGATTTTCCAAAATAAAAGGCTCGTCGGTGAGGTACGCCGCCTTGACATTGATTGATTTGAAATAATCATCAGCTTTGAGTTTTGCGATCCTGGACAATAGGTTATAGCAACGACTGCACAACAGAACCACACACTGATGAATCTCGAAACTGGAAATATACTGTAACTGAACAATGTCTGTTATGTTACCATACATTTCAGTTGTCTCTTTGCTGTACGTATCCGTGCTTATGACTGAATTGTTTTGTGTCTTGATACGTCTCCAACGTATCTACTTTTCCTAACGCTTTTCCTCTTGTTTTGGACTCTAATTTGCATGATTGGAATAAAACAACCATGGTGTTGTTTTTGTGCGGAAATAAAAGTTCTCGGAATGGAACGAAACTTTGCGAGGATTTTTTATACAATAAATAAGAATTTCTGGAGCCAAGATCCACCGGAGGGGGGCACCTAGGTGGGCAAAACCCACCAGGGCGCGCCACCCCTCCTGGCGCGCCCAGGTGGGTTGTCCCCACCTGGTGGCCCCGCAGACCCTGAAACCAACGCTATAAAATCCTATTTTTCCAGAAAAAATCAGAGAGAAAGAATTATCGCGATCCACAAGATGGAGCCGCCGTCACCTCCTATTCTTCATCGGGAGGCCAGATCTGGAGTCCGTTTGGGGCTCCAGAGAGGGGGATCTTTGTTCTTCGTCATCACCAACCCTTCTCCATCGCCAATTCCATGATGCTCCCCACCGGGAGTGAGTAATTCCTTCGTAGGCTCGCTGGTCGGTGAGGAGTTGGATGAGATTCATCATGTAATCGAGTTAGTTTTGTTAGGGCTCGATCCTTAATATCCACTATGTTCTAAGATTGATGTTGCTATGACTTTCCCATGCTTAATGCTTTTGGGCCTGGGTGCCATGAATTCAGATCTGAACCGTTTATGTTATCACCATTATATCCATGTTCCAGATCCGATCTTGCAAGTTATAGTCACCTACTACGTGTTATGATCCGGCAACCCCGGAGTGATAATAGTCGGGACCACTCCCGGTGATGACCGTAGTTTGAGGAGTTCATGTATTCACCGTGTGTTAATGCTTTGTTCTGGTTCTCTATTAAAAGGAGGCCCTAATATCCCTTAGTTTCCAATAGGACCCTGCTGCCATGGGAGGGTTGGACAAAAGATGTCATGCAAGTTCTTTCCATAAGCACGTATGACTATTTACGGAATACATGCTCACATTATATTGATGAACTTGAGCTAGTGCCGTATCGCCCTAGGTTATAACTATCTCATGATGAATATCATCCAACAAGTCACCGATCCAATGCCTACGAATTTATCTTATATTTTTCTTGCTAAGTTACTACTACTATTGTTACTGTTGCACTTGTTACAAAATCACTGCTATCACTGTTACGGTTACCGTTGCTGCTGCTACTATTAATCTCCAGGTGTGGTTGAATTGACAACTCCGCTGCTAATACCTTCAAATATTCTTGGGCTCCCCTTGTGTCCAATCTATAAAATTGGGTTGAATACTCTACCCTTGAAAACTGTTGCGATGCCCTATACTTGTGGGTTATCAAGACCTTTTTCTAGCGCCGTTGCCGGGGAGCATAGCATATTTGTTGAGTAACTTGGGATTATTATCAATTTATCACTATGAAGAATCTGAAGGATGCTAAGACTAAGATTTATCCCTCTAAGATGAGGGAAGGTAAGGAACTGCCATCCAGTTATGCTTTAGATTCACCTTCTATTATAAGTAAACTTGCAACACCACCACATGCTATCAATTCTGATATGTCGCAAGTTATTGATGATGCTACTTGTGCTATGGATAATGCTTATGATGATGCTAGTACCTTGCTTGATGATAATGATGTGCCTCTTAGAGATTTTCTTGATGAAGAAATTGCTAGAGTAATACAACATGATGTTGTTGAATCTAATGATGAGCTTGAAACTGAAGCTCCTGAAACACCTGCTAGAACTAGCCTTCCTAGATATGAATTGCCCAAGGTACCAGAAGGTTATGTTATGAATCAGGAGACAACTAGAGTATTCTTGCTTGTAAGGATAGAGATGATATAGAGAAATTATTATGCCAGTATAAAGAAAAATCTCTGAATGCTAGAATGCAATATGATCCTAAGTTTGCCACCTCACCTATCTTTATTGCTGATAAGGATTATGAATTCTCTGTCGACCCAGAGTTAATTACTTTGGTTGAATCTGATCCTTTCCATGGTTATGAAACTGAAACTGTTGTGGCACATCTTACTAAGTTGAATGACGTAGCCACCCTTTTTACTCATGATGAGAAGACTCATTATTACTTTATTCTCATATTATTTCTGTTCTCATTAAAGGGTGATGCTAAAGCTTGGTACAATACTCTTCCTCCTTGTTATGTGCGTAGTCCCCAGGATATGATTTATTACTTCTCTGAAAAATATTTCACTTCTCATAAGAAACAAGTTGCTTTACAGGAAATATTTAACTTTGTGCAAACCAAAGAAGAGAGTCTCCCACAAGCTTGGGGGAGGCTTTGCCAGTTACTTAATGCTTTGCCTGATCATCCTCTTAAGAAAAATGAAATACTTGATATCTTCTATAATGGACTAACCGATGCTTCTAGGGATTTCCTAGATAGTTGTGCTGGTTGTGTTTTCAGGGAACGAACTGTTGGACAAGCTGAAGAATTATTGAATAACATATTGAAAAATTATGATGATTGGACTCTTCCTGAACCACCGCCTAAACCCACTTCGAAGAAGAGGGGTATATTATATCTCAGTCCTAAAGATATGCAAGAGGCAAAGAAATCTATGAAGGAAAAGGGTATTAAAGCTGAGGATGTTAAAAATTTACCTCCTATTGAAGAAATACATGGGCTTAATACACCACCACTTCCTAAGGTGGTAGAGGTAAATTCTTTAATGAAATTCAACGATAATGACAATCCTCACAATATGCACCCTAGCCAATGCCTTTATGAGTTTGAGAACTATATTAGAAAGCAAGATCACTTCAAAGCAAATGTTATGAAACAATTCAAATACAGTAATGATATGGTTGCTCGCTTGAGTGACTTGTTATTTATAATCTCAAATGATGTTAGAGGTGTTGGAAAACATGCTTCTATGGTTCAAACTCAGTTAGAACAAGTTGCTAAATCTCAAAGAGAGTTGCTTGATGAAATGAATAACAATATACATGACTTTGCTGTTAGAGTTGCAACTAGAGGCGGTAAAATGAGTCAGGAACCACTTTATCCTGAGGGACACCCAAAAAGAATAGAACAAGATTCACAAAGAGTTAACACTGATGCACCTAGTCCTTCTAGAAAGAAAAAGAAGAAGAAAAATGATAGGACTTTGCATGCTTCTAGTGGACCTGATATAGAAAAACCTCCTGATAATGATAATGAAACTTCTATCTCTGACGCTAAAACTCAGCCTGGTAATGAACACTTAGCTTTTGATAATGAAAGAGGTAATGATGAGGTTCATGAAGATGCTCAACCAAATAATGAAAAAGATCCAGATAATGATGTTGAGATAGAACCTCCAGTTGATCTTGATAACCCACAACCTAAGAATAAAGATATGATAAAAGAGACTTTTTGGCTAGAAAACACGGTAAAGAAAGAGAACCGCGGGTTCAAAAACCTATGCCCTTTCCACCTAAGTCAACTAAAAATTTTGACGAAGAATTTGAATGCTTTGCTGAAATGTCGAGGCCAGTCTTTTTGCGTACTCGCTTGACTGATATCTTGGAAATGCCTCCTTATGCAAAGTACGTGAAAGGCATCATCACCAATAAGAGAAAAACACCGGAAGCTGAAATCTCCACTATGCTTGCTAATTATACTTTTAAAGATGGAGTACCTAAGAAAATTGGAGATCCGGGGATACCAACTATACCTTGCTCCATTACAAAGAATTATGTGAAAACTGCTTTGTGTGATTTAGGAGCTGGTGTTAGTGTTATGCCTTTCTCTTTATATAAAAGACTTGATTTGAATAAAATCACACCTACTGAAATATCTTTGCAAATGGCTGATAAATCAACTGCCATACTTATCAGTATCTGTGAGGATGTGCCCGTTGTTGTTGCTAATGTTACTATTTTGACTGACTTTGTTATACTTGAGATGCCTGAGGACGACAATATGTCGATTATCCTTGGTAGACCCTTCTTCAATACTGCAGGGGCTGTTTTTAATTGCAATAAACGCAAGGTCACTTTTCATATCAATGGTAATGAGCATATGGTGCACTTTCCGAAGAAACAATTCCAAGTGAATGGTATTAATGTTATAGAAAAATCTCCGACAATCACTATTGGAAGATTTCAAATACCTCTACCTACTGTCAAAAAGAAATATGAAATTCTTATTGTTGGGGACATTCGTATCCCCATTGAGGTAACTTAGTGATTTACGATAGTTCTTCGGTTTCATACTAATCGGAAGTGGTTGTTAATAAGACTTGATCAACCTTATTAATGGATCATTTTTGAGAAGTATGAAGTTCATAAATTTAGTAAGCACTACCTTCTATCCCTACCTTTTGTTTTCTGTTTTTATTAGTTAAATAAAATAAAATGCCATGTTTTGTCTATTTTGTGAATTTCTCATGCAATAAAAATGACCAAAAAATAAAAGTTCTCAGAATGCTCTGCAAATTTAATATGATTTTTTCCTGAATATTTAAGAATTTCTGGTGCAAATAATATCAGAGGGAGGTGCACCAGGTGGGCACAACCCACCTGGGTGCGCCAGGACCCCCAGGCGCGCCCTGGTGGGTTGTGGTCCCCACATGGGCCCCCTCACTTATCTCTTCACACCAGATCATCACTTACCTCCAGAAAAAATTCTCCATTGCTCTCTCTCCCGTGTTTTTGCTCTAAAACCCGCGGATTTCGATCTCTTTGCTCGAAGCTCCGTTTCGGAAACTGTTTCGGGGGGATTGTTGCTTGGTATGTGACTCCACCGTTTGTTCAATTAGTTTTTATTTAGTGGTTTATATTTTGAATAATTAGCTAAAATTGGTGCTGCTATACATGAGCTAGCATGTTCAATTCTTAGAGTTCTAATTAGTTTGAATGCTTGCTATGGCCTCTATGTATCCCTATGAGTAGTTGCTATCAATTTTGTGAAGTTTGTTGACAAAAGTTTGTGGACTAATTTTTTTTTCAGAATTTTCTTCATAGGAAAAGGATGAATATCTTTAGGAAGTTTGCGTCTAAGAAGAACTCCAAGGGTGTTATTGGGGAGTCGTCTGACAGTGATCTCCATCCTCGGAGGTTGGTGGAGGTACGGCTGTGCGAATGGCCGCACACCCAGTTCATGGAAGAGGCTAGAATCCTTAAGGAGTTCACACACTATGCTACTAATGCCAGCCTCACCGACTTCATCATGGCTGAATGTGAAAAGTATCATCTCCTCAGAAACATCTTTGTTCAAAGTTTTACTTTCCTTCCTAGGAATAATCCTGCTGAGGTGCGGTTTGATTTATATGCTGAAACCCGTCAGATACCACTTACTAAATTTTGTAACATATGCATGATCCCTTCTGACGGGAGTTTAGCTGAGCCTAGGCCGACAGAGTTTGAGGCCTTTTGTCATACTTTGACACTTGGAGATGAGAGAGGGGTGTCAGCTATCACTGCCGCGGGCTTGCATTTTCCTGTTGTTCATTTCTTTGCTCTTTTCATTGCAAAATGCTTGCTTGCTAGAGAGAAGGTGGGTGCACTCAGTTCACCAGACCTTGCTGTTTTACATCATGCACTAGAGGGCGAACACTTATAGCTTGCGAGCTATTGTGGCTCGTCGCTTCCACATTAATAAGTCCAAGGGTAAAATACATGGTGGGATTTTCGCTACTCGTTTGGCGGCTCACTTTAATTTTGAGATACACCCTCATGATTACCCTCTGACCAAGGTTTACCTAGACCGCTGTGACGCCCCAAGACCGACGCTCCAGACGCCTTCCATGTTTTTCCTTATCGTCGTGTGTTTTTATTAGTTTGTCGCAATCATCATTGCATCTCTTGCATCGCATCATGTCAACATGCCATCATATCATTAATTTTGTAACTCTTTTAAATAAATTGTATGGATCTTTGATCCATTTAAATCAAGTGAAGGGTGACTTCTCTTTATAAATTATCCTCCCAATATTAGGGAGCTATAATGAATATTCCATTAACTTGGAATCATCTATAACACATTTGCACCGTTCTTCAATTTTCTTATATCCAACTCAATTCCTTTTTCTTCCTTTGAGGCCTTTAGTAAAATTGAGTTGCAATTTTACTTTATCCTTGGATGTTCCAAATCTGCCCATAAATCGCATCTAATGTGTGGGACCATCTCCTCAAATCTCAGCCCATTTAGAGTCCATTTGAATGGGTTTCAAAATTCAAACATGTTGAATTAAATTCAACATGTGCAAATTTATGTTCTCTAAAAATCCTCTTGCCATTTTATTTAAGTTCCTCATATTTTTATGAGTCCGGGAAAATTATCCGCATGCGCAAATTCTTTCCCTAACCCCCTCTTTCCTTTTCTTCTCTTTAATTTTTTCTGCTAAAGAAAATAAGAATAAGAGGGAGAGAGGAGCAAGCCCAGCTGCAGCCTCAGGGCTGGCCGGCCCAAGGTACAACCAAGGCCCAACCCTAGCGCCTATCTAACTGTGACAGCCAGGATTTTGCCTTCTCTCTTTTTCCAGACTTGTCTTCTCTCTTCTTCCAGACTTGGTTTTTGCCATGATTTTGCCCTGACTTTATTTGGATTTTGGAATCATTTCAAATGGACATGTCACTTGGGCATATCCTTGACTTTCACCCAAGTGACCTATCTACTTTATTCCTCTGATAAATCCCTTAAATAATCAAATGAATATTTTTCATAAAAGAAAAATATACATTTTCTCTCTGAAATTCAATTCAGAAACTTGTGCTCCAAAGCAACCCCAATTTTTCTTGCCCAGAAAAATCAAAAATAATTCTTGAATATTCTTAGAACCTTGGCACACCTTCCCATGCAAAAATATTGCATCACTTTTTGGAATATTTTTGCTATAGAAAATCATTTATCTTCTGGCCCAAAATTCTAGTTTGTACAGCAAGTACATTTTCCCTTGGTCTTTTGGCCCTGATCTTTCTTGAGCTTAAACACCCTCCTAAGAAACCCTAAACCCTAGGAGATCAGCCCTAATGGCCTTCCAGAAGATTGCTTAACTTGGCACCAAGTTTCTGGTCAGAAACTTGTCAGCTTAGTTGAGTCCAATCTGGTCGGCCTGGGTATGAGCTATCACCACTCCTAGACTAAACACTGCATGGACGAAAGCGTAGACAAGGTTTGGATGCGCCTCGGCGTCGTCTTGACCATGCCAGCGTTGTGACCGCGTGAAGCCACGGCGCTTGGCAATGTCTCGACGCGCTCTGGGTGGCGCTTTCCTCTCTGTTTTGCGCGTGCTCGTTCCAGCGCTCGCCGATGCCTGCCGCGCCGCACCTACAGCGTCGACCCATCACCCTTGACCTCTCCCTAGCGCTTGCCGACGCCGGAGCCACCACAGCAAGCACGGGCACGTCGTGGCCAAAAGCCACAGTGCGCGCGTGTGCTTGTCCGCTTCCTCCACCGCCTCCTGTGCTCGTCCGCGAGCGTGGGCAAGCTCCTGCATTGACGCTGAGTGTTTGCCCACTCGCACTGGAGCTTTTCGTCGTTGTTCGCCACGCGTCCAGAGAGCTCCGGCGGCGACACGCCCCCCTTGCTCCGGATATATATAGTGCTCCCCTCCTCGATTTCTAGCCAAGCACCACTCCACACAACCTCCACGAACACGTAGATGAGCAGCAGCTCGGTCGGGCAGGCCTCTGGCCGTCGTCCCGACCAGAGAACTCCGGCGACTCCCACAGCACGACCACCGCTCTCCGGTGCCCCTCGAGCTCAAGCAGCTGCTCGGGCGGGGCATTGGGGGTCTGTTGGTGCTGCTGGACGCCGCTGATCCCTCGGAGCCGCCCCTAGCCGTCGTCTTCAACCTCTCCGGCGAACCCCGTCCGCCACCGAGGCTTCGAGCTCAACCGCGAGCAGCTCCATCGACCCCACGCCAAGCGGCGGGTACGGGCAGGTGCGCCATGAGCCCAGCTTAAATCCTATCCCTTTAGCCTAGCCCCAAACACCCTCGTCCCCGGCGTGAGCTCCGGCGAAGCCACGCCTCTCTCTGATCTCGTGCTCCCCTCTCTCTCCTGACGTGCGGGACCCACCTCTCGGCCTCACCACTCGCGCCCAAAGCGGTACGCGTGGAGGCGCCTTTTCTGTTTGCGCCTCCGACGTCACCCCCCCCAGGATTTCTGTTTAATTCAAATATTATTCAGAAATTTGACTAAACCTTGACCAGCCACCATTTCTAAACCATAAGTCCAAATGATTTGATTTTTTTGCATTGTCTTTATTTGAGAAAGCTCTAGCAGCACACCAAAAGGTGGATTTTTCCTTGCTGCCTAGAATTTCTGGTGATTTTCAGAATGTGTTTTGATAATTGTTTTTGTGGTTTTAAATTCTTTTCAGAAGGAGAAGCTTGTCTTGAAGCAAACCAAGATGGGTGTGATCCTCCTCTACACTAAGGCAAGCCACACCAGCATTTGGATGGTGTTATTTCAATATCTTTGATTTTCTACATGAATATGAGTTCTTATTTGCATTTAAAATTTGATAAATAAATTTGGTTAATTACTAGTTATTTCATCATGCTTGATATGCTTGTTTTAGTTACTGGTTGAATGCATGAACTTGTTTGGTCAAGTAGAATAAGATTTTGCACTAGCTATATTGCTATGGTAAATAATGAAAGTTCTTTTATTTAGTGATACTTTTATTTAAATGATGAACTAATAAAAATATTGCTTGATAATAAAAATGAGTTATAACCAGAGAAGTTTTGATTCTGAGTATTGTAAGATAATTATATTGTTAAGTTTGATCCATGATTATGAGTTGATTGCTTTGCATGGTGAGTAGTTGCTTGATTATGGCATTATATCATATTGTTGATAAAAAGTTTTTATCAAAGTTAAATTTGATTAAGTTCAACTTGAATATGATGTTGATCACATCATGGTGCCACTAAATCGGGTTTTTAATCAGTGCGACCACATTTACCTTGTGGGAAGGTCTTGATTCGGTCTTTTGTTGTGACTCTCACCGGTGCCTCCCGCGAGGGAAGGTTATGGGCGTGCATACCCTGGCCCGGTAGGCAGACATAACCTTGTGTGCTCATTTTTTTTGTTTTTATGGTACCTTGTCCCCGTTTGGGACCGTTTTGCCACGAAGGTGGCCGTTGGTGTCTTTGGTTGACACGGGGCCACCCAAGACCTAGCCCTGAGAGGGAGTTGGTCGGAGTGGCCGGGGAGAGTGCATGACAAAGGGAAGGTTTCGTCGGAACGCTTTGGTCACCCGAATGGGAATGCGAGGCTAGGTGTTCCGTAGTGTGGGTAAAGTGCGCTACCTCTGCAGAGTGTATTTAATCTATCGATAGCCGCGTCCTCGGTTATGGGCATAACTCATGAGTAAGTCACACCATGGACCAACTTTTATAATTAATCTCGCAAACTAAAATGATTGTTGTGATGCATTGTGATTCGTGTGGTTCATGAACTCGGGAGTTGTTCATGAGTGATTGGTTTAAGATGTGACCCCGGTATGGTCACCGTTTGGTTACGAGGTAACCGTCTGGTAAGCGAGTCCGTTGGACTCAATGCACGTATCGTTTGTATTGTATCGGTGGTAGTTCTTGCATTGCATTAATCTGATTAAATATCATGATATTGTCTGTCGTCGTGCTTATGTTTGTTGTGAGCTTGCAAGTACATTCAATGTACTGACCTGGCGTGTTATGCCAGCTTTCAGGCAAGTCGGTTCGCATCGGAGTGCATCTCGCGTCTAGGCCGTGACCACGTCGGTGTCCGTATGCTATGGAGTTCCACTTCGTCGTTCTTCCGCTGCCGCGTAGTTCGTGTGATCGAGGCCCCCGTCATGTTCATTAAATAATGTACATACTGTCTAGCGGCACCGTGCGTGCTGCTTGGCCTCGTATCTCGATGTAATATCAGACTTATGTAATCCGCTAGCATCAATAAAGCAGTTGTTTCTGTACCATGTTGTTGTGTATTGCCAGAAGACTTGATCTCTGGGCTGGCAATGCAAGGTAAACCAGTTGCTCTGAGTCGGGGTGCCACAATGCTTGGTGTCAGAGCCGCGCTGATTGTAGGACACGTTAGACCGTTAGTGCATTAGTGGAACGGTAGATAGTTTCGTCTGAGTGCCGGTAGTCATAGAAATTGGTTGCTGCATTGCATGCATGATTATTAGTGGTTATTACTAACCGTATGGTTTGTGAGTGTAGATGGCTCCATACCGATCTTGTACCATCCTGAGCCAGCTCCGTACACATCACTGCACCTGCTGCAGAACGTGTGGCGACGACTCTACCAGAGGGTGCTGATCCAGAGTATCGGGTGTATCGGGAGCATCTGGGCGGTGCATTGTATGAGTATTATGCTGAGGTCACTCTACACCACAGTTCCCCTTCCGGCGCTTACACTCGTTCTACAAAGGATGGTCTTGCTTCTAAGCCATCTCAGGTGGTTCAGTTTGCTGCTATCGAGGCTCTTGTAGATTTGCGCCACAACGAGGTTCGCATGCACACCCACCCAGGTCTCTTCTACTACCCATCTCTGCATGAGAATGGGCGTATCCGCTTTCCTTTGATTAATCCGGTGTGCGATCGTCCCACTAGTCACCTTTCCTGCTATATCATTGCCAGTTATCTCCTGAACTATGAGTTAGCTCGGGAGCTTTCACGCGCCCGGGCAGCTCTCGTCGCTGCTCGTATGAGGAACCCTCTTCCCACTGTCATCTATACTTCTTCAGTTCCTCCAGTCCCCGTTCCACCGGTGACGTCTC
This sequence comes from Aegilops tauschii subsp. strangulata, assembly GCF_002575655.3. NCBI lineage: Eukaryota > Viridiplantae > Streptophyta > Magnoliopsida > Poales > Poaceae > Aegilops > Aegilops tauschii. The sequence goes on along the minus strand of NC_053037.3, from coordinate 381,737,018 downwards.
AGGGTGCCGTTAACCCTCTGATGGTGACCCCTTGCAGTGCTCCTGCTGCGTGGGCTTCCCTTGTCGCTACTCCTGCCACTCCTATGCTTAGGTCCCATTCCATGCCTGCCCTTGAGGGAGAGCTCTCGAGGCAGCGCCAACTCATCTCTCTTAATCCGGATGTCTCTACCATCAGTTCAGGATCTGGGTCCGGCTCAGGAGATGAGCCTGCAGCAGCACCATCCGAGAGTAGACCGTTAGAGTATCGCTTTAGTCATGAGTATGATGTATGGGTGTTATCGCACTTGTCATGATGCGTAGTTTCATGTATGAGGGTAGTAGACCCGTTGTGATGTTTACTTTCATGTTGAGACTATGTATAGTTATGTTGGGACCTTTTATTCGCTTTGGTTTTCATTCGTTGTTTTCTTCCGGGATTTGTCATTGGCTTTCCTCCCATTTTGGAATTTTCTCATCATGGTTGATATGTATTGGGAAAAATGAATAATAGGATGACGCGTGGAGGCAGCATCAGTCAAGCTGGTGAGGATGTCCCTGTCCGTCGCTCCGCAAGACAGGCAGGACATTCCCCTGAGCCATACCAGCCACCTCTGTCTCCACCGCCACATCTGCCTTCCACTGAGAAAATCATGTGAATGTTTGAAGAAAGAAGGAGCAACGATCTGCTGGAAATATTGAAAAAGTGTGCAAGTTATGGTTGGGAAGAATGGAAACCAGAATGGCCGTCACTCCAAGCTGTCAGATTTTCAGCGAACCAAGCCTCCCAGTTTCATCCAAGCTATTGATCCATTGGACGCTGACGACTGGCTAAGGACTATCGAGAGGAAACTGGAGATTGCTCGCACTGAAGAAGGAGACAAGGTTCCCTTCGCAACGCATTATCTCGAAGGAGCTGCCGCTATATGGTGGGATAACTCCAAGGCAATATGGCATGCGGACGAGGAAATTACTTGGACAAAATTCAAGGATCATTTTCGCAAGTATCATATTCCCACCGGAATTATGAAAATCAAGCAGCGCGAATTCCTTGCCCTCACTCAAGGCAGCAGGACCGTCCACGAGTATCTGAATAAATTCAACCATTTGGCCCGCTATTCTCTCCACGATGTGGCCACAGAAGAATGGAAGATCGACAGGTTTCTTGGAGGACTGAATCAGCATCTCAGGTGCACTCTCAGCATGTTTGATTTTCCGGACTTCCTGACTCTGGTGAACAAGGCCCTCATCGCAGAAAGGGAACACAAGCTCCTCCACGACCACAAGCCAGCTGTTAACGACCAGAAGCGCAAATTCGAGCCAAAGAAGGGTATGCAACCAGTGGAGAAGGCTCGTACTTGGCAACAGACTCAATTTGAGTAGAAACCCAACTGGCAGCAGAATGTCAACAAGACTACCACTCAAGTCAAGAATGTCGTGACCAGCTCGGTGCGTGAAGATTGTCAGCGCAACAATTCATGCTTCAGCTGTGGTCAAACCGGACACTACGCCAGGTAGTGTCCCAAGAACAACAAATACGCAATTCCATTCCATTCGGAAGTCAACTACATGGAGCCGTATTCCACCCAGATATGATCCAAGGGCAAATTCATCATATCTCCGCAAACAAAGCCCAAGAGGACCCGGAAGTCGTCATTGGTATGTTTCTTGTTAATGACATACCCGCTATAATTGTATTTGACTCTGGGGCTTCCCACTCTTTTATTTCGCGGAGTTTTGCTTGCCAAAACAATTTTCCTTGTTTGATTTTGGGAAAGCACATGCTAGTACAATCCCCGAGATCCCTGCTCAGAAGCGATCTCATCTACGGTAATTTGGAAATTGACATCAAGGGCGTCAAGTTTCCAACATCCTTGATAATCATCGACTCCAACAAATTGGATGTTATTCTGGGCATGAATTGCTTAACCCAATACCAAGTATGCATCAGCTGTGCGACCAGAGAAGTTACCCTGAAAAACATGGAAGGTCGCACCATAAGTTTTTATGCCCGCAAGCGCATACCCACGAAGGATATGGTTTTCGCAGCAGTGGAAGAAGAAGTGGAATTAATTCTAGTGGTCAGTGAGTATCCAGATGTATTTCCTGAAGAATTACCAGGCATGCCGCCAGACCAAGAATTGGAGTTTGCAATTGACTTGGTGCCTGGAACCACCCCGATACACAAGAAATATTATCGGATGCCTTCCTCAGAATAGGTGGAATTGAAGAAACAACTAGATGAGATGCTGCAAAAAGGATACATCCGTCCAAGCTCTTCACCATGGGGATCACCAGCGATCTTCGTGGACAAAAAGGATGGCAGTCTACGAATGTGTGTAGACTACCGACAGCTGAATGATGTCACCATCAAAAACAAGTATCCACCGCCAAGGATTGACGATCTGTTTGATCAACTCAGCGGGGCCAAAGTATTCTCCAAAATTGATTTGAGGACCGGATATCATCAACTCAAGATAAAGAAGGAAGATATTCCGAAGACCGCGTTCACAACCCGGTACGGCCTTTATGAGTATACCGTTATGTCCTTCGGCCTCACCAACACCCTAGCCTTTTTCATGCATATGATGAACAAGGTGTTTATGGATTTCTTGGACAAATTTGTGGTGGTGTTCATTGATGACATCCTCATTTACTCCAAGAGCAAGGACGAACACAAGGAACATCTCCGAGCAGTTTTACAAAGGCTTCGCGACCATCAACTTTATGCCAAATTCAGCAAATGTGAGTTTTGGCTCCAGCAAGTGGGATTTCTCAGGAATGTCCTCTCGGTAGAAGGAATCTCAGTGGATCCAAGCAAGGTGAAGGATGTACTTGATTGGTCCGCACCCACAACAGTTTCAGAAATCCGGAGTTTCCTTGGACTAGCTGGCTATTATCACCGTTTTATTGAAGGATTCTCCAAGATTGCCAAGCCAATGACTGAGCTCCTAAAGAAGGACAAGAAGTTTGAATGGACTGAGGACTGCGAACGGAGTCTCGATGAGTTAAAAATTAGGCTGACATCAGCACCAGTATTAACTCTCCCAGACATCTACCGTAGTTTTGATGTCTACTACGACGCGTCCCGAGAAGGCTTGGGATGTGTACTCAGGCAAGATGGCAAAGTGGTGGCTTATGCATCCCGACAACTGCGGCAACACGAAGGAAACTATCCTACTCATGATTTGGAATTGGCCGCGGTGGTGCACGCTTTAAAGATCTGGAGACACTATCTGATTGGAAAGAAGTGCCAGATATTTACCGACCACAAGAGTCTCAAGTATATATTCACTCAGCCCAATTTGAACCTACAGCGAACATGGCTCGAGCTGGTGAAGGACTACAACCTCGGAATAAATTATCACCCGGGCAAAGCTAATGTGGTGGCTGACGCCCTCAGCCGCAAAACAAGCCAACCTTAATGCTCTAATGGATTCCTTGCCTCCTGAGCTTTATGAAGAAATCATGCAACTCAATTTGGGAATCACCGATGCCCGCCTTGCCAACATATTGGAAGTTGCCCCTACTCTCAAAGAAGAAATCCGCAGTGCTCAGGCAGATGATAAAATGTTGAAAATATATGTCCAGAAGATGCACCAAGGGCATGCACCGGATTTCTCTAGGGATGAGCGAGGTTCGCTAAGATTCCGAGGAAGACTTTGCGTACCCAATCAAGAAAGTCTAAAGAAGAAAATATTGGCAGAAGCACATGAAGCGCCATACTCAATTTACCCCGGTGGTACCAAAATGTATGAGGACCTTCGTCAAGTGTTTTGGTGGGATGGAATGAAGAAAGGCATCACATACTTTGTGGCATGTTGCGATATATGCAACAAGGTAAAGGCGGAACACCAAAAACCCGCTAGACTCCTTCAACCTCTGCCGATATCCCAATGGAAAAGGGACGACATCTGCGTGGATTTCATCATCGGATTACCAAGGTCTCACCGAGGAAACGACGCAATATGGGTCATAGTGGACACCTTAACAAAGGTGGCACACTTCCTCCCTATCCGGACCACATACCGTGCAAATCAACTCACATAGCTGTATGTGTCATAAATCGTCAGTCTGCATGGAGTACCCAAGACTATCACCTCCGACAGGGGATCTCTCTTCACCTCCACATTTGGTCCCGACTACATCAAGCCTTGGGGACCGCTCTGAAATACAGCACGACTTATCATCCCCAGACAGATGGATAGACTGAGCGAGTAAATCAAATAGTTGAAGATATGCTCTAGGCATGTGTATTGGCCCAAGGAACCAAGTGGGAAGACTATCTGCCCTACGCCGAGTTTTCCTACAATAACAGTTTCCAGGCCAGCTTAAAGATGTCACCCTATGAAGCTCTGTATGGCCGGAAATGCCCCACTCCATTGAAGTGGTCTCAAACAGGAGACAACCGCATTTTCGGGACTAATTTAATGCTCGCGGCAGAGAAGCAAGTTAAGGAAATCTGAGACAGACTGCAGCTGGCCAAATCCCGACAGAAGAGCTACTATGATGTCAAACATCGTGAGATCAATTTCGAACCCGGAGAACACGTATATCTCCGAGTCACCCCTATGAAAGGAGTCAAGAGGTTTTAGACCCGCGGAAAATTAGCACCCAGATATATCGGTCCATTCCCCGTCATGGCCAGAGTCGGAACAGTTGCATATCAGTTAGAATTGCCACCGAAACTATCAGAAGTACAAAGTGTGTTCCACGTCTCACAGCTAAGGAGATGTATTTCGCCACCGGAGAAGAGGACTGATATGGCAGAGATAGAATTGGCTAAGGATTTGACTTATGAGGAAAAGCCAATCAGAATATTGGATCGGACAGAAAGGGTCACTCGCAGCAAAGAAATAAGGTTTTACAAGGTTCAGTGGGAGCATCACACCGAAGAGGAAGCGACCTGGTAAAGAGAGGAAATTTTAAGGACTGGATACCCAGAGTGGTTTTCCCAAGCAACCGAATCTCGAGGACGAGTTTCATCCTAAGTGGGGGAGGTTTGTGACAGCCTGGATTTTGCCTTCTCTCTTTTTCCGGACTTGTCTTCTCTCTTCTACCGGACTTATCTAGTTTCATCCTAAGTGGGGGAGGTTTGTGACAGCCTGGATTTTGCCTTCTCTCTTTTTCCGGACTTGTCTTCTCTCTTCTTCCGGACTTTTCCAGCCTGGATTGTGACAACCCAAGTGACCTATCTAGTTTATTCCTCTGATAAATCCCTCAAATAATCAAATGAATATTTTTCATAAAAGAAAAATATTCATTTTTCTCTCTGAAATTCAATTCAGAAACTTGTGCTCCAAAGCAACCCCAATTTTTCTTGCCCAGAAATATCTGAAATAATTCCAGAATATTCTTAGAACCTTGGCACACCTTCCCATGCAAAAATATGGCATCACTTTTTGGAATATTTTTGCTATAGAAAATCATTTCTCTTCTGGCCCAAAACTCCACTTTGTACAGCAAGTACATTTTCCCTTGGTCTTTTGGCCCTGATCTTTCTTGAGCTTAAACACCCTCCTAAGAAACCCTAAACCCCAGGAGATCAGCCCTAATGTCCTTCTAGAAGATTCCTTAACTTGGCGACCAAGTTTCTGGTCAGAAACTTGTCAGCTTAGTTGAGTCCAATCTGGTCGGCCTGGGTATGAGCTATTGATGACCCACAAGTATAGGGGATCTATCGTAGTCCTTTCGATAAGTAAGAGTGTCGAACCCAACGAGGAGCAGAAGAAAATGATAAGCAGTTTTCAGCAAGGTATTCTCTGCAAGCACTGAAATTATCGATAACACACAGTTTTGTGATAAGGTAATTTGTAACGGGTAACAAGTAACAAGTGTAAATAAAGTGCAGCAAGATGGCCCAATCCTTTTTGTAGCAAAGGACAAGCATGGACAAACTCTTATATAGAGAAAAGCGCTCCCGAGGACACATGGGAATTATTGTCAAGCTATTTTTCATCACGCTCATATGATTCGCGTTCGTTACTTTGATAATTTGGTATGTGGGTGGACCGGTGCTTAGGTTCTGTCCTTTCTTGGACGAGCATCCCACTTATGATTAACCCCTATTGCAAGCATCCGCAACTACAAAAGAAGTATTAAGGTAAAACTAACCATAGCATGAAACATATGGGTCCAAATCAGCCCCTTTCGAAGCAACTCATAAACCAGGGTTTAAGCTTCTGTCACTCTAGCAACCCATCATCTACTTATTACTACCCAATGCCTTCCTCTAGGCCCAAATAATGGTGAAGTGTCATGTAGTCGACGTTCACGTGACACCACTAGAGGAGAGACAACATACATCTCATCAAAATATTGAACGAATACCAAATTCACATGACTAATAATAGCAAGACTTCTCCCATGTCCTCAGGAACAAATGTAACTACTCACAAATCATATTCATGTTCATAATCAGAGGGGTATTAATATGCATAATGGATCTGAACATATGATCTTCCACCAAATAAACCAACTAGCATCAACTACAAGGAGTAATCAACACTACTAGCAACCCACAGGCACCAATATGAGGCTTTGGGACAAAGATTGGATACAAGAGATGAACTAGGGTTTGAGAGGAGATGGTGCTGGTGAAGATGTTGATGGAGATTGGCCCCCTCCAGATGAGAGGATCGTTGGTGATGATGATGGCGATGATTTCCCCCTCCCGGAGGGAAGTTTCCCCGACAGAACAGCTCTGCCAGAGCCCTAGATTGGTTCCGCCAAGGTTCCGCCTCGTGGCGGTGGAGTTTCTTCCCGAAAGCTTGCTTATGATTTTTTTCTCGGACGAAAGACTTCATATAGCATAAGAGGGGCACCGGAGGCCGGCTAGGGGGCCCACGAGGCAGGGGGCGCGCCTAGGGGGGTAGGGCACGCCCCCCACCCTCGTGGCCAGGGTGTGGGCCCCCACTGGTACTTTCTTCGCTCAATATTTTTTATTGATTCAAAAAATGACTTTCGTGGAGTTTCACGACTTTTGGAGTTGTGCAGAATAGGTCTCTAATATTTTCTCCTTTTCCAGCCCAGAATTCCAGCTGCCGGCATTCTCCCTCTTCGTGTAAACCTTGTAAAATAAGAGAGAATAGGCATAAGTATTATGGCATAACGTGTAATAATAGCCCATAATGCAATAAATATCGATATAAAAGCATGATGCAAAATGGACGTATCAACTCCCCCAAGCTTAGACCTCGCTTGTCCTCAAGCGGAAGCCGATAACGATAAATATGTCCACATGTTTAGAGATAGAGGTGTTGATAAAATAAAATACGGACATGAGGGCATCATGATAATTCTTAGAATGGCAACATATATGGATATTGTCATATGATTCCTTATGCTCAAGTAATAATCTATTCACAATGTAAAGTATGAATCAGAAACTTCATTGAGAACTAACAAACTATAATCTCAGTCATTGAAGCAATTGCAATTTATCATAATATCGGAAAGAGTCAAAATAAGAGCTTTTAAGCAAGTCCACATACTCAACTATCATTTAGTCTTTCACAATTGCTAACACTAACACAATACTTGTGGTTACGGAGTTTTAATCGGACACAGAGAAAGATAGGGGCTTATAGTTTCGCCTCCCAACCTTTTACCTCAAGGGTAATGTTAACAATAATAGATCATACTAACTTATATCCAATTGGATATATATATATATATATATATATATATATATATATATATATATATATATATATATATATATATCAGGATCTTTCCAACACAATGTGCTTGCCAAAGGATAAAATGTAAAAAGGAAAGGTGAAGATCACCATGACTCTTGCATAACGAAAAAGTAAAAGATAGGCCCTTCACACAGGGAAGCAGAGGTTGTCATGCGCTTTCATGGTTGGATGCACGAAATCTTAATGCAAAAGAACGTCACTTTATATTGCCACTTGTGATATGGACCTTTATTATGCAGTCCATCGCTTTTATTTCTTCCACATCACAAGATCGTATAAAGCTTATGTTCTCCACACTAATAAATCACACATATTTGGAGAGCAATTTTTATTGCATGCACCGATGACAACTTACTTGAGGATCTTACTCAATCCATAGGTAGATATGGTGGACACTCATGGCAAAACTGGTTTAAGGATATTCGGAAGCACAAGTAGTATCTCTACTTGGTGCAAAGAATTGGCTAGCCTGAGGGAGAAAGGCAAGCTCAACATGTTGGATGATCCATGACAATATACTTTATTTCGGATATAAGAAAACATAAACCATTAAGTTGTCTTCCTTGTCCAACGTCAACTCTTTAGCATGTCATCTTTTAATGAGTGCTCACAATCATAAAAGATGTCCAAGATAGTATATTTATATGTGAAAACCTCTCTTTCTTTATTACTTCCTATTAATTGCAACGATGACCAAAACTGGATTTGTCAACTCTCAACAACTTTTATTCATCATACTCTTTCTATGTGAAGTCATTACTATCCATAAGATCAATATGATCTCTTTAATTTCTTTTTATTCTTTCTCTTTCTTTTATTCCCTCATGATCATAGCAAAATAATCAAGCCGTTGACTCAACACTAATCTTTATTATATATAGCTCACGGACTCGATTACATAGAAGGATCATAAAGCAAAACTCAAAACTAAATCATACTAAAACTTTATTCTACTAGATCAAGATATTACCAAAAGTATCGAACGAAGAAAAAGGTAAAGAAAGGAGTCTGATGGTGATACGATACCGGGGCACCTCCCCCAAGCTTGGCAGTTGCCAAGGGGAGTGCCCATACCCATGTGATTATATCTCTTTTGCTAGTGAAGAAGTTGTTGATGATGTAGGCTCGTTGTCCCTCTTCCAAGGCATAGGCTGCCCATCATAGAAGGATGATCGAGTCTCCCGGATCCTTAAATCTGCAGCCAAATTCATCCTCTTGAATCTATATTCATACTCACAGTTTTGGTTTTGCAGGTCATAGATCTGGGCTTGGAGGTGCTCAATTTTCTCGTGAAGCTTGAAGATGGCCTCCCCAATGTCCTTTGTGTCCAGCTTGTGGTTGTTGGTGAACTCCGTGATCATTATGTGATTGGAGTCAAGTCCGCGCTCCACCATCTCCTGACACTTGAAAACTTGTTGCTCTATTGCCTCGAGCCTTGTCTCCACGCTTCCGGTCCTCCTTGGTCCCTCAACATCACGGATGTGCAGCACCCCCTCATGCATCTCAATGGTTTGAGGGTGTTGCAGCACCTCCACAAGGTAGGGGTTGATGACCTTCTCGAAGAACTTGTCTGTCAGGGGTTGGGTGCGACATATGCCAATGGATGGATTATCATGGTGGGAGCGAGTAGAACGTCGCCGGTGCCTGGAAGAGGGATAAGGCGTAGACACGAATGCGGCGCACTTTACCCAGGTTCGGGGCTCTCCTAGGAGATAACACCCCTAGTCCTGCTCTGCGGGGTCTCCGCATGATCACTAAGGCACAAGTGAATACAATGGTGCTCCTCGAGCTGTATGCTAGAGGTAGGAGAAGGCAAGGCTAGCTCTCTCCTTTCTCCTTTCTCTATGGGTTGGTCTAGTTCTAACAGGTTGGGAACCCTTTGCATGGGTGCCCTGGGGGTTTATATAGGCCTACCCCCCAGGGGTACAATGGTAATCCAGCCGGGTGTAGGACCCGGCTGTCAGTCTCTTCGCCCGCCGGCTTCTCCGCCGACTGCTGGGGCCCGCCGCCTGGTGGGCCCCGCCGAATGGTCTGGTACGGGGCCGACGGGCCGCCCCCGCCTCTCACGGGTCTTGTCGGCTGCTGATCATTGTTGCCGTGATGCTAATGACGCAGGCACGGTCAGGGGAGCGTGGCTACAGCTCCGCCGCCTGGCGGGCGATTACTGTAGCCACTCTGCGTCTCGTCTGGTTAATGGCGCGTGGGGCCCGAGGAAGGGGCGGGCTGACTGCTGGAGGCTGACCTCCCTCGGGTCCGACTGGTGGGGCTCTAGCCGTCTTCCGGGCTCTTGCTGATTGGTGGGGCCCGTTGTCCTTGGGCCGTACCAACAGGCCATCGTGGGAGCAGGGCTCCGCCTGCTTTTGGTGATGTCAGGGGTGGAGTGGCAACAATGCCGCGCCGGGCGGAGATCTCCGCCGGTACGGTGCACTGTGGCCACGCCCATCCTGGGATTTGGGAGGGCCGGGTTGTACCGTAGCCACTCCCTGTCTTGTCTTCCTTGATGGGGGCGCAGGCGTCGTTGACGCCTCGGGCCGACTGCTAGGGGCCGGCTTCTCTGGAAGCCGCCCACTGGGAGTCGGCTTGTCTTGATGCTGGCCTCTGGAACTCGCCGTTTATGGGCAGCCGGCTATTCCTCCAGCCGGCCACGAGAAGGCGGCACTTCGTCTTGGTGCCTTGAGGGGCGCAGCCTGCCCAGATGTCCTGAAAGGTTCTGGGTCTCGGGTTAGCCTACCCGTGGCCCATTACTCCGACAGTAGTCCCTGAAGCTGGTGAGGTGCCGCGGCTGAGCAGCCGAGGAGCCTCCGCAGTTTCTTTCTCCGAGTGCTTAAGTTGGAGCTTCGTCTGACTTCTGTCGGGCCGACTGGTGGGAGTCGGCCTTGTCCAGTCTGACTTATCCAAACTTCGAATGCGTCGGCGGGAACCAAGCGGCGTGCTAGCTAAGCCTCCAGGCCGCCGCCCGTTGTGGGCATGTCACGTGGCGTCGAGCGGCCGGGCCAGTCTGCCAACCCACGACGCGATGGGACGCGCCTGCCGGCGGGGCCCGCCACTACCACGCCTTGGCACGCGAGCGGATCCGCTGCGGCCGAGGTGGGCGGTTGAGTTTCCTGCGGAGTTACTGCGCAGTAACTCGCGCGATAAACATGGGGTTGTGGGGTCGTGGGTGCAGTAAATCTCATGATCGCCCCCTCGGCTTCGCAGCCCATAGGCCTATAAGTAGGGGGAGGAGGGGGAGCGGCAGAGCGCGCACGTCCCTCCTTCCCATTCTTTCCTCCTCCGTCCTCCTCTTGCCGTAGCGCCCCCAAGCCACGCTGAGCGCTGCGGTGGTTGTCTCCGATGAGCTCATCCTCCAATCCCACGCCCCCATGGCGTATTCCGGAGCATGGGACGGCTCCGAAGTTCATGACGACCACATCGATTTCCTCCGCCAGAGGTGGCGGCTGCCTGGCAAAGATTACGTGAAGGTCCGCCTCGCGCCGAAGAGGGAGATCTCGCCGGTGCCGGAGGAGGGCGAGCGGGTCGTCTTCCGCTCGCACTACCTGCGCGGCCTCGGCCCGCCGACGAGCAGCTTCTTCAGGTCCTTCCTCGAGTTCTACGGTCTCTAGCCGCACCACCTCACTCCAAACACGGTGGTGCTGCTGTCTGCCTTCGTGACCTGGTGCGAAGGCTTCCTCGGCGTCCTCCCCACCATCGAGCTCTGGGGGGAGTTCTTCTACATCAAGCTCGGCACCCTCATCGCGGGTGTGCCGGCTCAATGCGGTGCATTCATTGCGGTGCGGAGGCCGGCGGCCGAAAATCCGTTCCCCCATCCCACTGATTAAGTCGGTGAAGATGTGGCAGCGGTCGTAATTCTATGTGAAGAGCGTCTTCACAGAGGGCGACTGGGTCAACTTGCCGGCTTATGAAGCTGGCCCGCTGGCTGGGAGGCGGCCCAACTGGTCGTACCGGGCCAGGACGCTGTCGCCTTCTGGAGCCGCCGCCATCGCGCGGCTCCGAGTGCTGACACAGTCGGAGGGCCTGACTGGGCCCGACTTGCTATCCGCCTTCGTGGCGCGCCGAGTGCTCCCGCTCCAGAGCCGCCCTCACATGATCTGCCAGATGAGCGGACATCGGGACCCGAGTCGGCTGTGCACCAAGGAGATGCCTCACGCAAAGGTAGCTCTGATGGTGAACTATCTTGCGAACTGCGAGCTCATGGAGGAGTGGCGGTTTGGCACGGAGCCGTATTCACGCGCCAACCCCCTGCCTATGGTAAGTCATCTGTCTTCCTTCTCTGTCTCTTTGTTGCCGAGTTTGTCCTGTCCAGCCTGACCAATCGGCCTTTGAACAGAGCCCCCCCTCCAGCCGGCAGCCAGCGCCGCGGGGCCGGAGCACCAATTCCTCCCTGACCGAGCGGAGAGCGACGTCGACGACCCCGACTTGGGGGCAGCGGCCTTGGAGGACGACGCCGAGGGAGGAGGCGGCAACGCAGGTGGCTCGAGGCTCGGAGCCAGCCTCGAGGACTGGCCCGACGACGACCCGGGGGAAGTCGCCCCGCGCCACCAGCCAGGTGTCAGCCAGCCGGGCGCGAGGTCGTCTGCTGCGCCAGATGCCCAAGGCAGTGCGAAGAAGCGCAGGGCCACGCCGAGCTTGTTCGGCAGCCGGCCGAAGAAGCCCAAGGGCTCGGCCACGGCGACCAAGCGGGATGAGGCGGCCGCAAAGGCCACCCGCTTCCGCAAGGAGGTGAAGAAGCCGCAGCTGGTTTCCACGTAAGTACCGCCTTTATCTCGTACCTTCAATTTTTCCTTGTTGATCTTGTCTGAGTTTCTTTGTTTTGTTTCCTTTGGTCTAGAGCTCCACTCTTTCTCGAGAAATCGGCTGCCGCCTCCATCGTGGGGTCGGCGGAAACCTCCACCACCACTCGGCGGATCGATCCGGCCGCCTACCTCCGGGAGGCGAGGGAGCCGAACGTGCAGGAAGCACGCGAGGAACAGGAAGCCGCCCGCCCGGAGAAGGCGGAAGCAGAGAAGGCGGAGGCCGCCGCCCTGAAGAAACTGGCGGAGGCCAAGGCAGCCGACGTGACGAAGAAGCAGGCTGAAGAAGCCATGCACCGCCAGTCGGCGATTTTCATCACTCCCCTGAACTCCGCGCCACCGCCTCCAGAGTTCGTGGCGCAGACTGGGGAGGCCGGCGACAAACACCCGGTCATGGAGAGGGACGGCGCCGACGTCGCCATGCCGGACGTGATTGTGCCTCCACCGCCGCAGTTCGGGAGCGCGCAAGGCGAGCAGCCGGTGGACCCGCCGATGCCGCCAACTGAAACGAGGTGGCGACGGGCCTGACTCATGAGGTCGGCACACCGACGCGCCGCCGACTTGCAAAGGCGCCGTCGGCGCCACACCCGCTGGAGACTGGCGCCGCGAGCTCCTCAATCCCAGACACCGATGCGAGCAGCGCCGTGCCCACTGGGTGGGTGCGGGTTGGCGGGACGGGCCCTCTGAACAAGGCGATGCTGGATGTTCAAACCAAACTCCGCGCTGAAGCCGACGCCATCAAGAACTGCAACAAGGCGTATCTGGTATCGCGAGAGGCCATCCGGGTATGCTTCTTGCTTCTTCGTTTTTAACTCTTGTACTGCTTCGTGGGGGCGCGTCAGCGTACCCACTGGGTGTAGTCCCCGAGTTCCGGGCCGGCTGCTGAGCAGGCGGCGCGGAACTTTAACTAGGAGGCTCTGAGAGCTGATATCCTTGCTGCAGGATTATCATAACCTTCGTGCTGCCGCCTTCAACTCCAAGGTCCAGGAGTTGGATCAACGTGCTGTCGACTTGTCGGAGAGCCGGAGTAAGTCTTCTTCCTTTTCCTGCAGGGGCGCGCTGGCGCACCCGCGGGCTGTAGTCCCCGAGATTCGGGCCGACTGCTGAGCAGTCGGGCCGGATCTCCTCGGCGACTGTTCTTCTTTCTGTTGATTTGGATACTCCTTTCTCCGCGGGGGCGCGCTGGCGCACCCGCTGGCTGTAGTCCCCGAGATTCAGGCCGGCTGCTGAACAGTCGGGCCGGATCTCCCCGGCGACTCTGCCTCTTCTCTGTCGGCAACTGACACCTTCCCTTCTTCTTTTCTTCTGCAAAGGCCAACGCCACCTTGCAGTAGCAGCTGGGTGAATCCAACACTGCGTTGCGTGCTAAGGAGGAGGAGCGCAGCAAGCTGGCTGAAGAACGTGACCGACTTGTTGCGCAACTGGCAGAACAGAAGGAGCTCCTGAAGAAGGCCCAGAAGGAGGCGGAGGACAAGGAGACCGGCCTCCTTGCTGAGTTCGCGACCGAATGCTCCACCTGGACCAACAAGGAGGTGATGCTGGCTTCCAGCTTTCACGAGATCGAGGACATAGTTGATGGTGAGCTTCCCTCTTTTTCCTTCTTTGAGTTGTCGGCTGTTGGTTGAGCCGGCTTCTCATCTTTAACTTTGGCCCTTTGCTCTGTGTCTTGGCAGACTTTTTCCCTGGTCACTCGGACGCCGCCAACCAGGCCATTGAAGCCGATCGTGAAGGACGAAGGGCGGACGGCGCACAGATCGCTGCCGACGCCCCTCGAACACTTAGCGAGCAGATCCTGAGCATCAAGGCCCGTCTTCGGCCGGCTCACCGGATGCTGCGCCGGCTTCAGCGTGTCGGCGCCTAGGCGATCGCCGCCCTGTGGCCGGACATGCCGGCACCGCGCACTCCTAGTCGGACTACCGACTGGCTGGAGGTGGCGGCCGGCCGTCTTGAGGCCTGGAAAGGCTCCTCGGCCCGGGCTGGAGCGCGTCGGGCCTTGGAATTCGTCAAGGCGTGGTACCCTGGGCTGAGTCTAGCCCAGCTAGCCACGTTCCGACTGGAGGCTCAGGAGGAGTTGGCGGTCGTGGATGATGACCTCGTCAAGCGTGCGGCGTTAATCGCCGAGTACACCGACACCAGCGTCTTCGTCCCGGAGCGGGTTGAGAACGGCGCCGAGGCGCCACCAGAATGGTTCGGGCTGAACCCGGAAGACGGCAAGGACTCGACGGAGGTGATTGACTCCAGCGGCGAGGAAGAAGGCGAGACGGAGGAGGAAGGCGAAGAGGAGGCGCCAGAGGTCGGAGCGGACGGCCAGCCTCAGCTCGACTGCGCCTCCAGCAACGAGCGACGCCCAACCGAGCCGGCTACCACTGGAGGCGATCAAGTGGAGACTGACCAGCCGGCCGCTCCACAAGCCGGCGCCACCGACTCCTCCAATCCACCGCACCCGTCTGCCGCTCCCTAGGCCGCCAGTTTATCTTTGCTTTACCTGTCCATCAGTCTTGACGAACTTGTTAATTTTGCACAATTCCACCCGCGGGGTGTATCTCAAACTTCTGTTGAATATTGGCCAAGGGCCTTTGCTATGTAAATAGTTTTTCGAGTTCTATCTTTTCTTGCTTGCTGCACTTTGGCTTTTTCCTTTGCCGCCTTCCCTTGGTTGCCGTCTTGCCAGCCGAACAACCGCTCTGCGGACTGCGGCTGGGTCAAGCACTTAGCTACTTCCGGGGAGGCAAGTACTTCACCGTTTTTTGAACATTTTAGCAAGTTAAGTAGAAGCCGGCCGGCCGGCTGCTCAACAGCCGGTCGTAGAAGGCGGGAAGCCGGCTTACACTATGCACATGCTTTGTGTCCTTAGCCATTTTTCATGTGGGCACCCTTTCTACCTTGCTCCTGCCCACCAGACAGTCGCTCTGCGAGCTGCGGCTTCTGGCAGGACACGGCTTAAGTGCCAACACATTACTTGTCCGGCTGGAGGAAGCATTTCATAGTACAAGGCGGCAAGTCCCCGGGCCGACTAGTCGGACCCGGTACCAAGCGGCATAAAGAAAATGACACACTCATAGGCATAATTCTTATCATATAGATTAAAGGGGGCAGTCCCCGAGCTCTTCTCGGGGGACCCGGTGTCTTCGTACTTTAATACAAAAGGTAGCGTGGTACATACTATGTTAACTGTAAAATCTTCGGAGGAGATTTGCATGCTCTGTCTCCTTGCCAGAGTCGTCCCTTTTGCGCGCTCGAGGCTTCTGGGCATCGATCAGGTAGTAGGAGTCGTTGCCCAACACTTTGCTGATGATGAAGGGCCTTCCCAAGGCGCTGAGAGCTTGTGCTGGCCGGCTGTTCACTGGATCAGCCGGAGCACAAGGTCTCCCTCTTGGAAAGATCTCGGCTTGACCTTCCGATTGTAGTATCGGCGCAGGCTCTACTGGTAGATGCTAGACCGGCTGAGTGCCAACAGCCGGCTCTCCTCCAGCAGATCGATGCCGTCTTGACGTGCTTCTTCTGCCTCCTCTTCGGTGTACATGGTGACTCGAGGGGAGTCGGATTCTATGTCCGTTGGGATGACGGCTTCGGCATCGTAGACGAGGAAGAAAGGCGTGAAGCCGGTTGACTTGTTCGGAGTTGTGCGCAGGCTCCAGAGGACGGCTGGCAGCTCGTCGAGCCAGCAGCCGGCCGAACGCTCCAGAGGCTCGACCAGTCGGGGCTTGACGCCGGACAAGATGAGGCCGTTTGCTCGCTCTACTTGGCCGTTTGTCTATGGATGGGCAACAGACGCTAGGTCCAGTCGGATGCCCTGCGTCGCGCAGAAACGGGCCAAGGCACCTTTGGCAAAGTTTGTGCCATTGTCGGTGATGATGCTGTGTGGTATGCCATACCGGATGGTGATGTCGAAAACGAAAGTCACAGCAGTCGGACCGTTCAGCTTCTTGATTGGTTTTGCTTCTATCCACTTGGTGAACTTGTCTACTACGACAAGCAGATGAGTCATGCCACCTCGTGCAGTCTTGAATGGTCCCACCATGTCCAGGCCCCAGACAGCAAAGGGCCAGGCAATGGGGATAGTCTTGAGTGCAGAAGCCAGCTGATATGGCTTGGAACGGAACTTCTGGCACCCTTTGCATTTCTGGACCAAGTCTTTGGCGTCTTCTAGAGCAGTCGGCCAGAAAAAACCATGGCGGAAAGCTTTGGCGACAAGTGCTCTTGAAGCCGCATGGTGGCCACATTCGCCTTGATGGATGTCTTTGAGGATTGCGTGGCCTTGCTCCGGCTCCACGCAGCGCTGGTAGACACCAGTGACACTGTGCCTCACAAGCTCTCTGTTGACTATGGTTTATGCTGCTGCCCGGCATTGCACTTGCCGGGCCGAGATCTCATCAGTCAGCAGCTCTTTGTGCACCAGGAAGTTGAGGATGGGCTGGGCCCATGAAGGTGCTGCGATTTCTTCGACTGCTAGGACTGCTACTTGCACAAGGGCGGTTGGGCCGGGAGGTGGCGGGTTGGAGTGAGCTGCCGCTGCCGCTTGCTGAGTTGATGAAGTCCCAGGGCCGGGTTCTGAAGTCCCCGGGCTGACCGCTGCAGTCCCCAGGCTGGGTTATGAAGTCCCCGGGCCGGGTGCGACTGCCGCGGCCCCCGGGCCGCTTGCCGGAATTACCGTGCCGGCTGCTAGAGCTCTCAAGTCGGATCCGACTGCTTCAGGAGGATCCGGCACGAAGATAGAATCCGACTCTGGCGATGGCTTGACAAACGGCTTGAGGAGGCGTTTTAGGGCGACGCCGGTCGGTATTGCTTGACGGGTGGAGCCGATTTGTGCGAAGGCATCTGCTTGCTCATTGTCATTTCTTAGCACATGGAGAAACTCGCACCCTTCAAAATATCCACTGAGTTGTTGCACGAGGAAGCGGTAGCTCGCCATGTTTGCATCTTTGGCGTCCCAGTCGCCTAACGACTGCTGAACCACCAAGTCAGAGTCACCATAGCACAGGATCCGGCGAATGCCGAGCTCTTTGGCAAGCCGGAGCCCGTGAATGAGTGCCTCGTATTCAGCAACGTTGTTGGAGGCAGCAAAATGGATTTGCAGCACATATCTGAGCTTGTCGCCTTTGGGAGAGGTGAGGATGATGTCGGCTCCCAAACCGGTGCGCATCTTGGAACCATCAAAATGCATCCGCCAATGGGTGGAGTCGGGCGCTGGCGGTAGGTACTGGGTCTCGACCCAGTCGACGAGGAAGTCAGCCAGCGCTTGTGACTTGATGGCGGTGCGAGGCTGGTAGTAGATGGTGTAGGGGGGCAAATCGATGGCCCATTTGGCCACTCGGCCTGAAGCATCCCAGCTTCCAATGATCTCGGCCAGTGGAGATGTGCAGACCACAGTGATTGGGTGCTCTTGAAAATACGGCTTCAATTTCTTGGCGGCAAAGTGCACGCTGTAGCACATCTTCTGCTAGTGGGGGTAGTTTTGCTTGGAAGCTGACAGCACTTCACTCAGGTAATACACCGGTCTCTGGACTGGTAGTGCCTTGCCTTCCTCCTTGCGCTCTACCACTATGACTGTGCTGACCACTCAACTGGTGGCGGCGATGTAGAGGAGCATGGGCTCCTTCGGAGTCGGAGCCGCCAGGACAGGCGGAGTAGTCAACATCTTTTTGAGCTAGAGAAAAGCTTCATCCGCCTTGTCGTTCCACTCGAAAAAAGTGGTCTTCTTCATGAGCTGGTACAGGGGAAGAGCCTTCTCTCCCAGCCGACTCATAAAACGGTTGATGGACGCCAAACAGCCGGTGAACTTCTGTACATCCAGCAGTCGGGTGGGCACTACCATCCTCTTGATGGCCTTGATCTTCATAGGGTTGCACTCTATGCCGCGCTCTGAGACCAGGAATCCAAGAATCTGGCTGGGGTACTCCAAAGACGCATTTCTCCGGGTTGAGCTTGATTTGAAATCGGTGCAAGTTCTCAAAGGTCTCCTTGAGGTCGTCTAGCAGCATTCCACGCTTCTCCGTCTTCACCACAACATCGTGCACATAAACGTGGGCGTTTCTGCCGAGTTGTTTGAGGAGGCACTTCTGCATGCAACGTTGAAACGTGGCGCCGGCATTCCTCAAGCCGAACGTCATGGTCAAGTAGCAGAAGGCTCCAAATGGTGTGATGAAGGCGGTCTTCAGTCTGTCGGCCGGGTTCAGCTTGATCTGGTGATACCCTGAGTATGCATCCAAGAAACTCAACAGCTCACATCCGGCTGTGGAGTCTGTCACTTGGTCAATTCTCGGCAAAGCAAACGGGTCTTTGGGGCAGGCTTTATTGAGGCTGGTGTAGTCAATACACATGCGCCACTGCTTGTTTTTCTTCAGCACAAGGACTGGGTTGGTCAGCCACTCTGGAAAGAACACTTCCGTGATGAAGCCGGCTGCCAGCAACCGGGCTATCTCTTCTCCAATGACTCTTCTCTTCTCTTCTGATAGGCGATGCAAGGGCTGCCTGACTGGCTTGGCATCAGACCGGACATGTAACTTGTGCTCGGCGAAATCCGTCGGAACACCCGACATGTCCTTAGGTGACCATGCAAATATGTCCCGATTCTCACAGAGGAAATCAACGAGCTCGCCTTCCTATTTGCTGTCGAGGTTTGCACCTATGACGGCGTACCTCTCCGGGTGCTCCAGGTCCAAGGGTATCTTCTTTGTCTCTTTGGCCGGCTTGAACGAGCCCTCGGCTTCCGACTCCTTGGGGTTGGGTGACATCTCCGGCTGCTTGCCTGCCATCGCCACAACTTGGTCAAGGAGCCGTTTCTCGGCCGCGATCACAAGGGACTCGGCCAGCCGGCTGCTATCTGCTGTGCAAGTGGACGACTTCTTGTAATCCCATGCTATGGTCAGAATTCCCTTGGAACTCGGCATCTTCATCTTGAGGTAAGCATAGTGGGGGACCGCCATGAACTTGGCCAGAGCAGGCCGGCCAAGTAGTGCATGGTATGGGCTTTCAAGGTCCACCACCTCAAACCAGACTGGCTCTCGGCGGAAATGATCCCTGTCTCCGAAGAGGACGTCTATCTGGATCTTGCCGATTGGTGAGAAGGAAAGGCCACGAACTATGCCATGGAATACGGTCCGGCTGGACTGAAGCTGCCTTTGTTTGATTCCTAACTTCTCCATGATATCCTTGTACAGGATGTTGATGCTGCTGCCGCCATCTATCAGAACTCGGGAAAAATGAGCAGCTCGCCTATCTGTGGCAAAAGTGGCATCCAGAACCAGGGCATAGGAGTCGGGATTGGGCATTACTTCCGGGTGGTCGGCTCTGCTCCAGCTGATGGGCTTCTCAGACCAGTGCATGAACTCGGGGGTCTCTGACGCCACCGCATTCACTTCTTGCTGTCGTTGCTGTCTGCTGTGCTTATCGTCGGCCACGCTGGTGAACACGACATAAGCTCCGTGCTCTTCGGGATACTCGTCTTGTATGGCTCCGACTGGTCAAACCGCCGGCTGCTGGGGGGAGGAGGAGGCGGATGCCCAGCAGGCGGAGGAGGCAGAAGGCCGTCTCCCTTGGCGATCCTGGTGAGCCAATAGCATTTCCGAGTGGTGTGGTTGGACGGCTTCGCACCACTGTGGAACTTGCAGGGTGCGTCAAGAGTCTGCTCGTACGAGAAAGCAGGCAGCCAATTGGGCTTGCCGCCCTTCTGGCGCTTGGATGGAGGCTGTCCTTCTGGCTGCTGGTCTTCGACTGTCGCCACCTGCCGGCTTGTGGAAGCCGGCTGCATGGCCTTGCGCTTGTTGTCGCTTGGTTGCTGGCGCTGACTGGTGTCACCAGCCGGGGTCCAAGGAGCCTGAGGCGCCACCGTGCCAGATGCATCAACTTGGATTTCTGCCTTCATGGAGGAGTCGGCCGTGGCATATTTATCTGCTCTGATCAGCAGCTCGTCGAGGGTCGCCGGCTCATCGCAAAGAAGTCGGTGCTTGAGGAGGGTGCCCTCTTGGCTCCCAGCGGTGAAGTACTCGATGGCCTGCACCTCGTGCACGCCTTCGCAAGAGTTGCGGAGCTCGGCCCAGCGTGTGAGGTAGTCGCGAGACTCGCTGGGGCCTTGTACGCACAAGGAGAGCTGGCGAGGTTTGGGCGGCCGCTTGTACGTGCTGGTGAAGTTGCGGATGAAGGCTTCGGTGAAGTCGACCCAGCTATTGATGCTGCGGGGCTTCAGGCTGTTCAGCCATGTCCGGGCCGTGCCCTGGAGCATGACCGGAACGTACTTCACAGCAACGCGCTTGTTGCCGTTCGCGATGCTGACGGCTGTGGAGTAGTCGACCAGCCAGTCCTCCGGCTTCACGGAGCCGGTGTATTTGGGCGTATCTCTTGGGAGCGTGAACCCTTTGGGGAAGGGCTCGTCTCGAATGCAGGGGCCAAAACAAGGCGGACCCAGCTCATCTTCTTCTTCTAGCACCAGGGATCGGTGGAGACGGTCGATCCGGTGGCGGGCATCATTCTCTCCGACTCCCTCTCGGCGGCTAAGGCGGTCGCCGAGTGTCGGGTGTTCAACAGGCGGCGGGGAGACGCACCTTTCCCTACGAGGGGGAGGAGGCGGACAGTCATCCCGTCGTTCCAATGCTCTCGGGCGGCCGTCTTGGTCGCGCTCAATGGTGATGCGAGTCCGGCTGCGGCTGGCAGCCGGCTCCTTGTCTCTTTTTCCGCGGACGCCACCAGTCAGCGTCCGAGATGTCGCGCCTTGATCTCGGCGGGGAGGCAGATCGTCGTTTTGCCGGTGAGGCGCCTCAGTGCGGCAACCGGCCTCGTGCTGCTCAGTAGCCGCGTCGAGAGTCGCTGGACGCGCTCCGCCATCTGGCAACGCTCTTCGCCCTCGAACTTGTCCAGCTCTTCTGCTGCCACCTGGGCAGCTCGGATATTTTCCGCAGGCGTGGCATAGACGGGGCGATCTGCCCTGAACAGGTTGGCGATGGCCACGCCGCGCTGCCGGACCGTGCCAAGGCGGCTGGGCCCACCGGGAGCCGGCGTGCCGCCCACAGCGCGGTCCATCTCGCGCTGGTAGGCCTCCGATAGGCGTCTCATGCTGGCCAGCTTCTTGGCGCCCTCGACGAGCTGGATGCGGCGTGCTTCCAGCATCTCGGCGTCGGCGTCTTCTGGGTCATGAGCACCTCCGCCGGAGTGCTCGCTGTGGCCGATGACTAGCACCTCCGTGACGGCGCTTTCGCCGCTCTCCGCGCGAGGAAGCGGCACGTCGTAGACCACCACGTTGGTGGGGAATGCGTCAAGCGACACAGTGTCGGAATCGACAAGCATCGGGTCGGTGGAGCCAACAGACTCCAAGTCTACAACAGGCTCGTTGGCGACGTGGAGCTGATCGAGGAGGCCGACGAGGCGGCTCTCAGAGCCATCATTGCTCGCATCGGACGCTGGCTCGTCGGAGAGGCGAACCTCACCAACAAGGTCGGCGAGGCAGCTCGCCGCGCAGCCGACCTCCGCGCCGTGCAGCGCGTCGGCCCAGACTCCATCTGGCGTGCCGGGCTGGCTGCGCTCGCCAGGGAGGAAAAGGGTTCCCGTCCAGAACAGGTCTCCGGACGACGGTGCACCTCGCCCCACGGTGGGCGCCAAATGTTGGGGGTTGGGTGCGACATATGCCAATGGATGGCTTATCATGGTGGGAGCGAGTAGAACGTCGCCGGTTCCTGGAAGTGGGATAAGGCGTAGACACGAACGCCGGCGCACTTTACCCAGGTTCGGGGCTCTCCTAGGAAATAACACCCCTAGTCCTGCTCTGCGGCGTCTCCGCATGATCACTAAGGCACAAGTGAATACAATGGTGCTCCTCGTGCTGTATGCTAGAGGTAGGAGAAGGCAAGGCTAGCTCTCTCCTTTCTCCTTTCTCTATGGGTTGGTCTAGTTCTAACAGGTTGGGAACCCTTTGCATGGGTGCCCTGGGGGGTTTATATAGGCCTACCCCCCAGGGGTACAATGGTAATCCAGCCGGGTGTAGGACCCGACTGTCAGTCTCTTCGGCCGCCGGCTTCTCCGCCGGCTGCTGGGGCCCGCCGCCTGGTGGGCCCCGCCGACTGGTCTGGTACGGGGCCGACAGGCCGCCCCCGCCGCTCACGGGTATTGTCGGCTGCTGATCACTGTTGTCGTGATGCTAATGACGCAGGCATGGTCAGGGGAGCGTGGCTACAGCTCCCCCGCATGGCGAGCGATTACTGTAGCCACTCTGTGTCTCACCTGGTTAATGGCGCGTGGGGCCCAAGGAAGGGGCGGGCCGACTGCTGGAGGCCGACCTCCCTTGGGTCCGACTGGTGGGGCTCTAGCCGTCTTTCGGGCTCTCGCTGATTGGTGGGGCCCGTCGTCCTTGGGCCGTACAGACAGGCCGTCGTGGGAGTAGGGCTCCGCCTGCTTGTGGTGATGTCAAGGGTGGAGTGGCAACAGTGCCGCGCCGGGCAGAGATCTCCGATGGTACGGTGCACTGTGGCCACGCCCATCCCGGGATTTGGGAGGGATGGGCTGTACTGTAGCCACTCCCTATCTTGTCTTCCTTGATGGGGGCGCAGGCGTCGTTGACGCCTCGGGCCGATTGCTAGGGGCCGGCTTCTCTGGAAGCCGCCCACTAGGAGTCGGCTTGTCTTGATGCCGGCCTCTGGAACTCACCATTTATGGGCAGCCGGCTATTCCTCCAGCCGGCCACCAGAAGGCGGCACTTCGTCTTGGTGCCTTGAGGGGCGCAGCCTGCCCCGATGTCCTAAAGGTTCTGGGTCTCGGGTTAGCCTACCCGTGGCCCATTACTCTGTCATTGTCCTTGGGGGCACTTGGAGACGTCATGGTGATCTAGATCTGTCAGAAAAACAGCTCGAAACAAGAACAGAGTATAATTGCGTGGTACGGTGGTCAAAACCTTCGGGAGATTATATAATGAATTTTTACCGACCAAAAGAAGTATCGTGCAGGAAAATGGAGTCCAGAGAGCACACGAGGTGCCCACGAGGCAGGGGGCGCGCCCTCCACCCTCATGGAAGCCTCGTGTCCTTCCCGGACTACTTCTTATTTTCCTATTTTCTTAAATATTCCAAAACGGAGAAAAATTGCCATTAGAACTGTTTTGGAGTCGGTTTACTTACTGTACCACATACCTATTCCTTTTCAGAGTCTGAAACATTCTGGAAAGTGTCCCTTATGTATTCCTCCGGGTTTACGGTTTCAGTAACATGAGTTTCAACATTTATAGGATTACCTGAGATATAATGTTTGATCCTTTGACCGTTCACCACCTTCGGATTTGTGCCTTCGAAGTTGTTGATTTTAATTGCACCGGAACGATAGACCTCCTCAATAACGGAAGGACCTTCCCATTTAGAGAGAGGTTTTCCTGAAAAAATCTTAAACGAGAGTTGTATAGCAATACATAATCACCTACATTAAACTCACGCTTTTGTATCCTTTTGTCATGCCATCTTTTAACCTTTTTCTTTAAACAGTTTGGTATTCTCATAGGCCTGGGTTCTCCATTCATCAAGTGAGCTAATGTCAAAAAGCCTCTTCTCACCGGCAAGTTTGAAATCATAATTGAGCTCTTTAATGGCCCAATATGCCTTATGTTCTAGTTCGAGAGGTAAGTGACATGCTTCTCCATAAACCATTTTATACGGAGACATACCCATAGAATTTTTATATGCAGTTCTATAGGCCCATATTGCATCATCAAGTTTCTTGGACCAATTCTTTCTAGATCTATTAACAGCCTTTCGCAAAATTAATTTGAGCTCCCTATTACTCAATTCTACTTGACCACTAGACTGCGGGTGATATGGAGATGCAATTCTATGATTAACATCATACTTAGCAAGCATCTTACGAAAAGCACCATGAATAAAATGTGAACCACCATCAGTCATTAAATATCTAGGGACTCCAAACCTCGGAAAAATAACTTCTTTAAGCATCTTAATCGAGGTGTTATGATCAGCACTACTAGTTGGAATAGCTTCTACCCACTTAGTAACGTAATCAACAGCAACTAAAATATGTGTATACCCGTTAGAGGAAGGAAACGGTCCCATATAATCAAAGCCCCAAACATCAAATGGTTCAATAACAAGTGAATAATTCATAGGCATTTCTTGGTGTCTACTAATATTACCAATTCTTTGACATTCATCACAAGATAAGACAAACTTACGGGCATCTTTGAAGAGAGTAGGACAATAAAAATCGGATTGCAATACCTTATGTGCAGTTCTATCTACAGCGTGATGTCCTCTGTAAGCCTCGGAGTGACACTTGCGTAGGATCTGTTCCTGTTCGTGCTCAGGTATACAACGTCTAATAACACCATCTACTCCTTCTTTATAAAGGTGTGGGTCATCCCATAAGTAATGTCTTAAATCATAGAAAAACTTTTTCTTTTGCTGGTATGTGAAACTAGGTGGTATAAATTTAGCAACAATGTAATTAGCATAATCAGCACACCATGGAGCAGTGCGAGAAGCATTTATGACAGCTAATTGTTCATCAGGAAAGCTATCATCAATAGGTAGTGGGTCATCAAGAACATTCTCTAACCTAGACAAGTTGTCTGCAATGGGGTTCTCAGCTCCCTTTCTATCAATAATATGCAAATCAAATTCTTGTAGCAGGAGGACCCATCTAATGAGTCTAGGTTTAGCATCTTTCTTTTCCATAAGATATTTGATAGCAGCATGATCAGTGTAAATAGTTACTTTAGAATCAACAATATAACGTCTGAACTTATCTCAAGCAAAAACAACTGCTAAACATTCTTTTTTAGTAGTAGCATAATTTCTCTGGGCACTGTCTAGAGTTTTACTAGCATATTGAATGACATTTAATTTCTTATCAACTCTTTGTCCTAGAACAGCACCTACAACATAATCACTAGCATCACACATGATTTCAAAGGGTAAACTCCAATCAGGTGGCTGAACGATAGGTGCAGAAATTAATGCTTTCTTAAGTATTTCAAATGCCTCTACACAATCATCATCAAAGACAAAAGGTATATCTTTTTGTAACAGATTGGTCAGAGGCCGAGAGATTTTTGAGAAGTCCTTAATGAACCTCCTATAAAAACCGGCATGACCAAGGAAACTTCTTATACCTTTGATGTCCTTAGGACACGACATCTTTTCAATAGCATCAACTTTAGCTTTGTCAACTTCAATGCCTCTTTCAGAAATTTTATGCCCCAAGACAATGCCTTCATTAACCATAAAGTGGCATTTCTCCCAGTTCAAGACAAGATTAGTTTCTTCACATCTCTGCCAAACTCGATCAAGGTTGCTCAAGCAATCATCAAAAGAAGATCCATAAATGGAGAAATCATCCATGAAAACCTCACAAATCTTTTAACAAAAATCAGAGAATATAGCCATCATGCATCTTTGAAAGGTAGCAGGTGCATTACATAAAGCAAAAGGCATACGTCTTTAAGCAGAAGTACCAAAAGGGCAAGTAAAAGTGGTCTTTTCTTGATCCTCAGCTGACACAGGTATTTGAGAGAAACCAGAGTAACCATCTAGAAAGCAAAAATGTGTATGTTTGGATAATCTTTCTAGCATTTGATCAATAAAAGGCAAAGGGTAATGATCTTTTTAGTGGCTTTATTTAGTTTGCGGAAATCAATTACCATCCTATAACCGGTAATAATTCTTTGCGGGATCAATTCATCTTTATCATTAGGAACAACAGTAATACCTCCCTTCTTAGGGACACAATGGACAGGACTCACCCACTGACTATCAGCAACGGGATAAATTATACCTGCCTCAAGGAGCTTTAATATTTCCTTTCTTACCACTTCTTTCATCTTAGGATTTAGCCGTCGTTGGTGATCAATAACTGGTTTGGCGTCTTTCTCCAAATTTATTTTGTGTTGACATAGAGTGGGACTAATGCCCTTAAGATCATCAAGAGTATATCCAATAGCAGCACGGTGCTTCTTCAGAGTTTTCAATAATTTCTCTTCCTCCTTCTCTGAAAGGTTAGCAATAATAATAACAGGATATATCTTCTTTTCATCAAGATAAGCGTATTTAAGAGTATCTGGTAATGGTTTAAGATCAAACACGGGATCACCCTTGGGTGGAGGAGGATCCCCTAGAATCTCAACATGCAAGTTGTGTTTCAGAATAGGTCCCTGTTTAAAGAATACTTCATCTATTTCCCTTCTTTCATTCATAAACTTATCATTTTCATGGTCTAGCAAATATTGTTCTAAAGGATCACTAGGAGGCACGGCAATAGAAGCAAGACCAATAATTTCATCTTTACTTGGCAATTCCTCATCACGGGGTTGTCTACTAAATTTAGCAAAATTAAACTCATGAGACATATCCCCCAAACCAATAGTAACAACGTCCTTTTCGCAGTCTATCCTAGCATTAACAGTGTTCAAGAAGGGTCTACCAAATATAATGGGACAAAAGCTATCTTGTGGGGAACCAAGAACAAGAAAATCAGCAGGATATTTAACCTTCCCACACAAGACTTCAACATCTCTAACAATCCCAATCGGTGAAATAGTATCCCTATTGGCAAGCTTAATTGTAACATTGATATCTTCTATCTCAACAGGTGCAATATCATGCATAATTTATTCGTATAAAGAATGAGGTATTGCACTAGCACTAGCACCCATATCACATAAGCCATGATAACAATGATCTCCTATTTTAACAGAAATAACAGGCATGCCTACCACAGGTCTATGTTTATCTATAGCACCAGGTTTAGCAATTCTAGCAGTCTCATCACAGAAATAAATAACATGCCCATCGATATTATCAGACAATAGATCTAACCATAGCAATTTTAGGTTCAACTTTAACTTTCTCAGGGGGTTTGTGTGTCCTAATATTACTTTTGTTGACTACAGTTGAAGCTTTAGCATGATCCTTTATTCTAACAGGGAAAGGTGGTTTCTCAACATAAGCAGTAGGAACAATAGGATCATTATAAGTGATAGTATTTTCTTCAACTTTAATAGGTGCAACTACTTTTACTTCAATGGGAGGATTATATTTAAACCACTTCTCCTTAGGGAGATCAACATGAGTAGCAAAAGATTCACAGAAAGAAGCTACTATCTCAGAGTCAAGTCCATATTTAGTGCTAAATTCACGGAAAGCATCGGTATCCATAAAAGATTTAACACAATAAAAATTAGGTGCTATACCTGACTCCTTACCTTCGTCGAGATCCCAATCTTCAGAGTTGCGTTTAATTCTTTCCAATAAATCCCATTTGAATTCAATAGTCTTCATCATAAAAGAGCCAGTACAAGAAGTATCGAGCATGGAGCGATTATTGAGAGAGAGCCGAGCATAAAAAATTTGAATAATCATTTCTCTTGAGAGCTCATGATTGGGGAATGAATATAACACTGACTTAAGCCTCCCACAAGCTTGAGCGATGCTTTCTCCTTCACGAGGCCAAAAGTTATATATATAATTACGATCACGATGAACAAGATGCACAGAGTAAAACTTCTGATGAAATTCCAATTTCAATCGTTTGTAGTTCCATGATCCCATAACATCACATAGCCTATACCATGTTAATGCTTCTCCCTTCAAAGATAAAGGGAAGACCTTCTTCTTGATAACATCATCGGGCATACCTGCAAGCTTAAATAATCCACAAACTTCATCCACATAGATTAAGTGTAAATCGGGATGCAATGTTCCATCTCCTGCAAAAGGATTAGCTAGAAGTTTCTCTATCATACCCGAAGGAATTCCAAAGTAAACATTTTCAGTACATTCAGTAGGTTGAGGGGTAGCTAATTGTGTTTCCGGACAAGGTTAAGACACCCCGAACAAACCCCTCAAAGGATTGTTTTCCATAGTAACAAGTGAGAGTAAATTTCAGCACACTATATAAATTTTTCCTTACCAAAGGCGCTTCACTCCCTGGCAATGGCGCCAGAAAAGAGTCTTGATGACCCACAAGTATATGGGATCTATCGTAGTCCTTTCTATAAGTAAGAGTGTCGAACCCAATGAGGAGCAGAAGGAAACGATAAGCGGTTTTCAGCAAGGTATTCTGTGCAAGCACTGAAATTATCGGTAACAGACAGTTTTGTGATAAGGTAATTTGTAACGGGTAACAAGTAACAAGTGTAAATAAAGTGCAGCAAGATGGCCCAATCCTTTTTGTAGCAAAGGACAAGCCTGGACAAACTCTTATATAGAGAAAAGTGCTCCCGAGGACACATGGGAATTATCGTCAAGCTAGTTTCCATCACGCTCATATGATTCGCGTTCGTTACTTTGATAATTTCGTATGTGGGTGGACCGGTGCTTGGGTGCTGTCCTTTCTTGGAAGAGCATCCCACTTATGATTAACCCCTATTGCAAGCATCCGCAACTACAAGAGAAGTATTAAGGTAAACCTAACCATAGCATGAAACATATGGATCCAAATCAGCCCCTTACGAAGCAACTCATAAACTAGGGTTTAAGCTTCTGTCACTCTAGCAACCCATCATCTACTTATTACTTTCCAATGCCTTCCTCTAGGCCCAAATAATGGTGAAGTGTCATGTAGTCGATGTTCACATGAAACCACTAGAGGAGATACAACATGCATCTCATCAAAATATCGAACGAACACCAAATTCACATGACTATTAATAGCAAGACTTCTCCCATGTCCTCAGGAACAAACGTAACTACTCACAAATCATATTCATGTTCATAATAAGAGGTGTATTAATATGCATAATGGATCTGAACATATGATCTTCCACCAAATAAACCAACTAGCATCAACTACAAGGAGTAATCAACACTACTAGCAACCCACAGGCACCAATCTGAGGCTTTGGGACAAAGATTGGATACAAGAGATGAACTAGGGTTTGAGAGGAGATGGTGCTGGTGAAGATGTTGATGGAGATTGGCCCCCTCCAGATGAGAGGATCGTTGGTGATGGTGATGGCTATGATTTCCCCCTCCCGGAGGGAAGTTTCCCCGGCAGAACAGCTCTGCCGAAGCCCTAGATTGGTTCCGCCAAGGTTCCGCCTCGTGGCGGCGGAGTTTCTTCCCGAAAGCTTGCTTATGATTTTTTCTCGGACGAAAGACTTCATATAGCAGAAGACGGGCACCGGAGGCCTGCCAGGGGACCCACGAGGCAGGGGGCGCGCCCAGGGGGGTAGGGCGCGCCCCCCACCCTCGTGGCCAGGGTGTGGGCCCCCTCTGGTACTTTCTTCGCTCAGTATTTTTTATTAATTCCAAAAATTACTTCCGTGGAGTTTCAGGACTTTTGGAGTTGTGCAGAATAGGTCTCTAATATTTGCTCCTTTTCCAGCCCAGAATTCTAGCTGCCGGCATTCTCCCTCTTCATGTAAACCTTGTAAAATAAGAAAGAATAGGCATAAGTATTGTGGAATAACGTGTAATAACAACCATAATGCAATAAATATCGATATAAAAGCATGATGCAAAATGAACGTATCAGCTATCACCACTCCTAGACTAAACACTGCATGGACGAAAGCATAGACAAGGTTTTGATGCGCCTGGGCATCGTCTTGACCATGCCAGCGTGGTGACCGCGTGAAGACACGGCGCCTGGCAACGTCTCGACGCGCTCTGGCTAGCGCTTTCCTCTCTGTTTCACGCATGCTCGTTCCAGCGCTCGCCGACGCCTGCCGCGCCGCACCTACAGCGTCGACCCATCACCCTTGACCTCTCCCTGGCGCTCGCCAACGTCGGAGCTGTCGCAGCAAGCACGGGCACGTCGTGGCCAAAAGCCACAGTGCGCGCGTGTGCTTGTCTTCTTCCTCCACCGCCTCCTGTGCTTGTCCGCGAGCATGGGCAAGCTCCTGCGTTGACGCTGAGTGTTTGCCCCCTCGCACTGGAGCTGTTCGTTGCCTTTCGCCACGCATCCAGAGAGCTCCTCCGGCGACACGTCCCTCTCGCTTCGGCTATGTATAGCGCTCCCCTCCTCGATTTCTAGCCAGGCACCACTCCAGAACACCTCCATGAACACGTAGACGAGCAGCAGCTCAGTCGGGTAGGCCTCTGGCCGTCGCCCCGACCAGAGAACTCCGGCGACCCCCGCAGCACGGCCACCGCTCTCCGGTGCCCCTCGAGCTCAAGCAGCTGCTCGGGCGGGGCATTGGGGGTCTGTTGGTGCTGCCTGGACGCCGCTGAGCCCTCGGAGCCGCCCCTAGCCGCCGTCTTCAACCTCTCCGGCGAACCCCGTCCGCCATCGATACTTGCGAGCTCAACCGCGAGCAGCTCTGTCCACCCCACGCCAAGCGAAGGGTACGGGCAGGTGCGCCACGAGCCCATCTTCAATCCTATCCCTCTAGCCTAGCCCCAAACCCCCTCGTTGCTGGCGTGAGCTCCGGCGAAGCCCCGCCTCTCTCTGATCTCGCGCTCCCCCTCTCTCTCCTGACGTGCAGGACCCACCTGTCGGCCTCACCACTCGCGCCCGAAGCGGTATGAGTGGAGGCGCCTTTTCTGTTTACGCCTTCGACGTCACCCCCCAGGATTTCTGTTTAATTCCAATATTATTCAGAAATTTGACTAAACCTTGACCTGCCACCATTTCTAAACAAAATGTCCAAATGATTTGATTCTTTTTGCATTATCTTTGTTTCAGAAAGCTCTAGCAGCACACCAAAAGGTGGATTTTTCCTTGCTGCCTAGAATTTCTGGTGATTTTCAGAATGTGTTTTGATAATTGTTTTTGTGGTTTTAAATTCTTTTCAGAAGGAGAAGCTTGTGTTGAAGCAAATGTGATCCTCCTCTACACTAAGGCAAACCACACCAGCATTTGGATGGTGTTATTTCAATATCTTTGATTTTCTACTTGAATATGAGTTCTTATTTGCATTTAAAATTTGATAAATAAATTTGCTTAATTACTAGTTATTTCATCATGCTTGATATGCTTGTTTTAGTTACTGGTTGAATGCATGAACTTGTTTGGTCAAGTAGAATAAGATTTTGCACTAGCTATATTGTTATGGTAAATAATGAAAGTTCTTTTATGAACTGATATTTTCACTTAAATGATGAACTAATAAAAATATTGCTTTATAATAAAAATGAGTTATAACCAGAGAAGTTTTGATTCTGAGTATTGCAAGATAATTATATTGTTAAGTTTGATCCGTGATTATGAGTTGATTGCTTTGCATGGCGAGTAGTTGCTTTATTATGGCATTATATCATATTATTGATAAAAAGTTTTTATCAAAGTTAAATTTGATTAAGTTCAACTTGAATACGATGTTGATCACATCATGGTGCCACTGAATCGGGTTTTTAATTCAGTGCGACCACATTTACCTTGTGGGAAGGTCTTGATTCGGTCTTTTGTTGTGACTCTCACCGGTGCCTCCCGCGAGGTAAGGTTATGGGCGTGCATACCCTGGCCCGGTAGGCAGACATAACCTTGTGTGCTCATTTTTTTTGCTTTTATGGTACGTTGTCCTCGTTTGGGACCGTTTTGCCACGACGGTGGCCGTTGGTGTCTTTGGTAGACACGGGGCCACCCAAGACCTAGCCCTGAGAGGGAGTTGGTCGGAGTGGCCGGGGAGAGTGCATGACAAAGGGAGGGTTTCGTCGGAACGCTTTGGTCCACCCGAATGGGAATGCGAGGCCAGGTGTTTCGTAGTGTGGGTAAAGTGTGCTACCTCTGCAGAGTGTATTTAATATATCAATAGCCGCGTCCTCGGTTATGGGCATAACTCATGAGTAAGTCACACCATGGATCAACTTTTATAAATAATCTTGCAAACTAAAATGATTGTTGTGATGCATTGTGATTCGTGTGGTTCATGAACTCGGGAGTTGTTCATGAGTGATTGGTTTCAGATGTGACCCCGGTATGGTCACCGTTTGGTTACGAGGTAACCGTCTGGTAAGCGAGTCAGTGCACGTATCGTTTCTATTGCATCGGTGGTAGTTCTTGCATTGCATTAATCTGATTAAATATCATGATATTGTCTGTCATCGTGCTTATGTTTGTTGTGAGCTTGCAAGTACATTCAATGTACTGACCTGGCGTGTTATGGTAGCTTTCAGGCAAGGCGGTTCGCATCAGAGTGCATCTCGCGTCTAGGCCATGTCCACGTCGGTGTCCCTGTGCTATGGAGTTCCACTTCGTCGTTCTTCCGCTGCCGCGTAGTTCGTGTGATCGAGGCCCCCATCATGTTCATTAAAGAATGTACATACTGTCTAGCAGCACCGTGCATGCCGCTTGGCCTCGTATCTCGATGTAATATCAAACTTATGTAATCCGCTAGCATCAATAAAGCGGTTGTTTCTGTACCACGTTGTTGTGTATTGCCAGAAGACTTGATCTCTGGGCTGGCAATGCAAGGTAAACCGGCTGCTCTGAGTCGGGGTGCCACACTAACCCTACCCCAATCCCAATCGATCCCCTCCTCCTTGTCTCCCTGCTCGCGCCGCCAGGAGAGCCTCGGCTCAATCCCCATCCTCCTCCAACCCGCGCCCGATCACGCTCGTCCTTGCGCCCTCTGCCGGAGCTCGGACCCTGCTCCTTCTGCCCGCCACCGTCCGCGACCATTAGGAGGCTGCCGTCTCGCTCCACCCTGTCAACGAGCCGCCACCTTGTGCCGCCCCTCTCCCTCGTGTCCGCGCCATGGTCCCGCACGCTGCCCGGTGACCCTGGTGCTCGCTGGTGAGCCGTGCCCCGCCGCCTCCGGCTCTCTTCCAGTCCTTCCTTCCTTTCTCCTCCATGCCCGCTTACCTCCCTCTCTTCTTCACAGGAACATGCAGCAGCCTTCCATGGTGGCCGACGGACCTAGCCATGGCCGCTCCCCCTTCCTCTGAGGCTCGCCTCTTCTTCAACCCGCATCGCTCCGCCCCGCATCGACTCACTGCTGCCCCTGCCTCGCTCATTTCCGCCACCCCGAGCCTCCTCTGCTCGAGCTCCACCTCCTGGCATCTCCGATGGCACTGCTGCCATCTTTGCTGCTCCATTGCCATTGCCCACCTGCTTGCCTTGGGCCCCGTTGTAGCCTTCTCATGCACCTGCAGTCACCGTCGACCTCCAAAGAACATGGGTTTGCCGAGTACCCCTTCATTTTGTCAAGAACGCCAAGTACCTCGACCTGTGTACAACTATCGCGGCCCTGATGACGTTGGATTCGTCAAGTACCTCTCAAAAACGAACATGTACCACTACTTCCACTCCCGTTGCCGAGGATCGATAGTACTACTTCCCACGACGGCCCGACATTGAATAAAAGTCTTCCAGCAAGGCCCAACATTGGTTTTACCATTGGCCCAACATAATAACTAAACCTGAATAATTAATTAATTTGCATAGGGGGTCGTGTCCCCGAGGATTCTTTCAACATAATACAGGGAGGGGCCAGTGCTGATGGTGTTGGTCCCAAACTAGAGCACCGTGCGGGTCCGCCTCTTGGCAACTTGGGGTATTTTGGTACATGTACGCTTAGCTCATCCGTCGTGGCCTGAGACGAGATATGCGCGGCTACTATCAGGGTGTCTGCACGTCGGGAGGTTTTGCTGGATTTGTTTTACCATTGTCGAAATGTCTTGTGCACCGGGATTCCGAGTCTGATCGGGTGTCCCGCGATGGAGGATTATCTCCGCAGATCGTGAGCTTGTCATGGGCTAAGTTGGGACCACCCTGCAGGGTTTAAACTTTCGAAAGCCGTGCCCGCGGTTATGTGGTAGATGGGAATTTATTAATATCCGATTGTAGAGTACTTGAAGTAAACTCGACTAAAATATACTAACCGCGTTGCGTAACCGTGATTGTCTCTTTTCAGGGAAGTTCGAGAGGAGAACACGGTTGGGTTATGTTTGAACGTAAGTAGTTCAGGATCACTTCTTGATCATTACTAGTTTGCGACCGTCTGCATAGTTTCTCATCTTACTCTTGTACTCGTAAGTTAGCCACCATACATTGCTTATCCGCTGCTGCAACCTAACCACTTATCCTTTCCATACCCATTATGCTTTGCTAGTCTTGATACCCATGATAATGGGATTGCTGAGTCCTCATGGCTCACAGTTTACTACACCAACAGTTGCAGGTACAGGTTATGTGATGATCATGACGTTAGAGCGATGTTTGCATGTTTTGGAGTTCTTCTTCTTCGTCGTCGATCTTGGGTTAGGTTCCTGGTCGGCAGTTTGGGCTAGCAAGGTGGATGTCGTTTGAGTTTCTGTTTGTGATTCATCCGTAGTCGGATGTTGTTCTATGTATGTTGTATTGATGTATTCTTGCGGCATTTGTATGCCTTGTATGTATCCCCAACTATTATGTAATGGTACGATGTAATGATATCCACCTTGCAAAAGCGTGTCAATATGCGGTTCTATCCTTGGTGGGACCTTCGAGTTCCTTTAGGATAGAGTCGCATATTGAGCGTGACAACTGCGCAGCCATGGAATGCCACCATTTTATTGCACGAGATTACCCTAACATTCCTATTCCTTATAACCTAGTTTTTATCATTGAAACTTTTGATATTATTCCATTGCCTGCTCCTTCTTTGTTTGATCCTGTTGCTAGGGGCAGATATAGGATTATGCCTGCGGACATCATCGCCTACCAGAACGACCAGGCTGCAGAGGAGGAGGAAGAGAGACCATTGTATTGAGAATCAAGAGAGAGAGAGAGGAAGCCATCTAGCTACTGCCTACGGACCCATAGGTCTACAACGAACTGCTCACACACCATCGGAGAGGCACCAATGAGGATGATGAACCCCTCCGTGATGGTGTCTAGATTGGATCTCGTGGTTCTGGAACTTGTTGCGGCTGGAATTGTGTTTCGTCGACTCCCCTAGGGTTTCTAGAATATTTGGGTATTTATAGGGAGAAGAGGTGGTGCGAGAGGACACCGAGGTGGGTACAACCCAGCAGGGCGCTTGGCAAGCAGGCGCGCCCATGTGGGTTGTGTCCCCCTCGGGACACCCCTATGGTACTGCTTTGGCCCATGTTGTTCCTTCTGGTCCATAAAAAATGATAGCACTCATGATTGGTTAGTCCCAAAAAAAGATATAAAGTTGATATAAAATGATTGTAAAACATCCAAGAATGATAATATAACAGCATGGAACAATAAAAAATTATAGATACGTCGGAGACGTATCAATGTAGCACTCATGATGTATTCAGTGGCTATGACATGAGCACTTTGCTAAAACTAGTAGTGAATGAAACCTGTTTAGCAGGCTGTGCATAGTGTTGTGAACATCTAATGATTTCTATTAACGGAAATCGGGGGTATCCCCTTTTGCTCATAAATAAATAAAAAGCAGAGGCCCTTTGTCTAATAAATAAATAAATTAGTAGAGGTCCTGTCAGGTCAGCCTTGTTCCTATTGGAAGACGTAGAGCAAGGTGCATTCCAACAGCAAACTATGTCATCAAATACAAGTTTCACAGCCAAATATGAGTACAACTAAACGACAATGCCATCATGTTTTAGTCGTCATACAATCATCAAATACAAATCAACATACATTATAAGTGATGTTCTCATAGCAAAATACTAAACAACAACTTCATCAGGTTTCAGTTGTCATAACAAACACAATTTCACATAGTAGATTAAAAGTCGTCTTCTCACAGGCAAATACGACAAAAGCAATCTAATCATCATCCACATCAGCAGTGTCAACATATTCGCCATGTGTATCAGTCTGAATCGTAATTCCCCCAAGTAACAACTTCTTCTTCATCCTCAGTGCCCTCGAACGTTGGCCTCTTATTGATCAACTCTCATATGTCCACAGCCCGACATGGAATATTTTCGCCAGCGTTATTGATGTGATGGTTCTCAAAGATACTACAAACATCTATGGAATCTACTACCTCAGGAGCAGTTTAAGCATCATATTGTTGTGCAAATTTATTAAACGAATTCCTTTGCTCAAACCTTTGGGATACTCTCCAGTCATTGCTACATGCATATGTGTCTTCCAAGAAAAATATATGTGTTGCTTGATTTTCCAAAATAAAAGGCTCGTCGGTGTGGTACGCCGCCTTGACATTGATGGATTTGAAATAATCATCAGCTTTGAGTTTTGCGATCCTGGACAATAGGTTATAGCAACGAGAACAAAACAGAACCACACACTGATGAATCTTGAAACTGGAGATATACTGCAACTGAACAATGTCTATTATGTTACCATACATTTCAGTTGTCTCTTTGTTGTACATATCCGTGCTCATGACGGAATTATTTCGTGTCTTGATATGTCTCCAACGCATCTACTTTTCCTAACACTTTTCGTCTTGTTTTGGACTCTAATTTGCATGATTGGAATGAGACAAACCCCGGACTGGCACCATTTTCAGCAGAACTACCATGGTGTTGTTTTTGTGCAGAAATAAAAGTTCTCGGAATGGAACGAAACTTTGCGAGGATTTTTTATAGAATAAATAAGAATTTCTGGAGCCAAAATCCACCGGAGGGGGCACCTGGGTGGGCACAACCCACCAGGGCGCCCCCTCCTAGCGTGCTCAGGTGGGATGTCCCCTCCTGGTGGCCCCGCAGACCCTGAAACAATGCTATAAA
Source organism: Aegilops tauschii subsp. strangulata (assembly GCF_002575655.3). Lineage (NCBI taxonomy): Eukaryota > Viridiplantae > Streptophyta > Magnoliopsida > Poales > Poaceae > Aegilops > Aegilops tauschii. The sequence goes on along the minus strand of NC_053037.3, from coordinate 381,700,007 downwards.
ATCCTATTTTTCCAGAAAAATATCCGGGAGAAAGAATTATCCTGATCCACAAGACGGAGCCACCGTCCCCTCATGTTGTTCATTGGAAGGCCAGATCTGGAGTCCGTTTGGGGCTCCGAGGAGGGGGATCTTCGTTCTTCGTCATGACTAACCCTTCTCGATCGCCAATTCCATGATGCTCCCCACGGGGAGTGACTAATTCCTTCGCAGGCTTGCTGGTCGGTGAGGAGTTGGATGAGATTCATCATGTAATTGAGTTAGTTTTGTTAGGGCCTGATCCCTAGTATCCACTATGTTCTAAGAGTGATGTTGCTATGACTTTGCCATGCTTAATGCTTGTGACTTTGGGCCCGGGTGCCATGAATTCAGATTTGAACTGTTTATGTTATCACCATTATATCCATGTTCTAAATCCGATCTTGCAAGTTATAGTCACCTACTATGTGTTATGATCCGGCAACCCCGGAGTGACAATAGTCGAGACCACTCCCTGTGATGACCGTAGTTTGAGGAGTTCATGTATTCATCGTGTGTTAATGCTTTGTTCCGGTTCTCTATTAAAAGGAGGCCTTAATATCCCTTAGTTTCTAATAGGACCCCACAGCCACGGGAGGGTAGGACAAAAGATGTCATGCAAGTTCTTTCCATAAGCACGTATGACTATTTACGGAATACATGCCTACATTATATTGATGAACTGGAGCTAGTGCCATATTGCCCTAGGTTATAACTGTCTCATGATGAATATCATCCGACAAGTCACCGATCCAATGCCTACGAATTTATCTTATATTGTTCTTGCTAAGTTACTACTGTTATTGTTACTGATGCACTTGTTACAAAATCACTTCTATCACTGTTACCGTGACCGTTGTTGCTGCTACTATTGTCAAAACTATCATACTACTTTGCTACTGATCACTTTGCTGCAGATAATTAATCTCCAGGTGTGGTTGAATTGACAACTCAGCCGCTAATACCTTCAAATATTCTTTGGCTCCCCTTGTGTGGAATCTATAAATTTGGGTTGAATACTCTACCCTTAAAAACTGTTGCGACCCCCTATACTTGTGGGTTATCATGTCTTCCTACCTTCGTCGCGTGCAAGGGTGTTGTAGCACACATCTCCAACAGTGCAAGATTCATAATGTCTTACCCGAGTATTAGGACCCATTGCTAGTGCGTAAAGGGCATCATTAAGTACCTGCCCATCCTCCCGCATCTTCTTAACCTATGGTTAGAAAATTGACAAGATGATCATCTTATGTACTCAATATATTAAAAAAACTGACAGTGCATTTCAAAATCTTACACGGCTCTTGAACCGTTTCACAAATCCTGCCATAACCAATTTGCCAATGTTTCTTGGATTTTGCGCCAGTAACTCCTTTTTGTAGATGCTGCACAACATAGTGATCACGTCAAACATCTAAATATATAAGAATGTGCTGCAAGTTTTGTAGATGAAGATGTATAAGCTGTAGTACTTAGCACTTACTCTATATAAGGTAGAATCTCAGGACAGTTATTCAACACATACCAAACCATTTTGTCCAAATCTTCAGGTTTGTCATCTTGTTGACTCTTCCCTGTAGCTCGAACAGAACAATCGAATACATTGAGCTCGGGATTAATCGAAAATATTGATCTCGGGATTGTCTTCACCCACCTTTTTGCTAAGCTGATCAACTGTTTCAATGTATTTTTAGCAGAGTGTGAATGCTTCTGTAGCAATGTAGGCCTTTGCAATGGAACCCTCAGGTCTAGCTCTGTTTGTAACATAGCCCTTGAAAGTGCCTAGCCGCCTTTCAATAGAGTACATCCAGCCATACTGTACTTGTCGTGGATTTGTCACGGCAGATGTCCTAGTGTGAGGACTTGTCGTGAGTCCAACGCATCTAGGTAGTAGCCTGAACGGGGTTGATCGGAATTGAGAGACGCAAAGCGGGCGAACACACAAGACAATGGTTTATACAGCTTCGGGCCCCAGAAAACATCATCCGATAATAACCCTACATGCTATTTGTGGCTAGGTCTCATTATGCTTATGAGGGAGTCGCCACATAAACCGGCTACCCTTTGTTGTATCTATTCTTCGAGATTATTTTTCTGTCCCTCTTGGGGTGCCCTGCCCCTCCTTATATAAGTTGAAGGGGCGGGTTACATGACTAGTCCTAGTAGGATTAGGATTACTCTATTACAAGTGGAGTCCTAGCCTTGCTTCCTTTGTAAGGGAATAATCCTTACACTTTCCTCTTAAGCCGGCCCACCATAACATGAGCCGGCCTGCTGGGCCTTGGGCCTAGTACTCTATCTGACCCACCGTCGGGGCCATCTGTGAGTCGCCAGGCTCGTGAGTCATCAGACCAGTGAGCCGCCAGACTCGTAAGTCGCCAATCCTCCGGCGGGTTACCAAAGAAAAGCCAAGTCCCAGCCGGGTCATATATCCGGTCGGGTCATACCACGGGGTATATCCCCGACATTAGCCCCCAGTTTAGCTTGGATTTATCCATGGTAAACTTATCCGGCAAAACAAGACCAACTTTGATAGATTATATGTCGGGTCGAAGGTTCTTCTGAGCCGGCACTTGATCATCGTTAAGTCCTTGTCATTTCCTTGTTGATATATACATGTCCACGATCTCATAGTAAATCTTATTTAGCAGATATGTTTCATTTGTCAATGCAAAAAATCCAGATACTTCTTTTGAAAAATCCGGGTCAACAGGCCAGCTTCAGAGTCAATTTGCTAACATTGGTCTCTTGTAGAGAAACATTATAAGAAATAATCCACTTGAGTCGGCTTCCAAAGTGCCGGCTTAAAAAATATTGGTCTTCAAATATTCAACTGATATTCAGCCGGCTTGAAAATGAAAAACTTGCCGGTTTATCATTGCCAAAATTGCCGACATGTAAATATTGATGGCACCGGGTCATAATTGTTGTTAACATCAAGCTTGAAAATGTACCTCCCTTATATGCATATCACTTGTAGCTCCCAAGTCTTAAGAAGGGAGCGTAGTAACCGCTTAAGACTTGCTTCAATATAAATGTTACAACCTTGAAGAAATCCAAGTTATTCATCTCAATCACTAGTCAAAACTGAATATTCCACATATGTAGCCCCCAAGTGCTGGGTTTTCATGCTTGCAACAACCTGGGACTTGTAATTGCTTTAAGCTGATAAAAAACTTCACCAGCGTAGCCCCCAAGGGTCGGGTCATTATGCAATAATGAGCAGAGACTTTGTAGATATGATAATGCAGACTTGAACAGCAACGTGTAGCCCCCAAGGGCCGGCTCAGTAAAATAATACTGAGCTGGGACTTTATATATACTTCATTGAAAATAACATCATATGATGTAGCCTCTATCGCAGGGCTTGAACCCACATCTACAAGGTTAAGAGCCTTGTGCTTTATCAACTGAGCAATGGACCCTTCAATATAATGAATTTAACTTGTGTACCTTGAATTTTTGACAGGAGCAATTGGTAGCCCCCAAGGGCCGGCTCATTACGATGTGATGAGTCGGGTCTTCAATAAGACGAGCAAAAAATGTTTTTGCATTAGCCCCCAAGTGCCATGGTGCACGCTGGCAGTGACATGGGACTTTCATATTTGATGTAATCTCAACTTGAATAATGTAGCCCCCAAGTCCCGGGTTGTAAGCCTGCAGCGACTCGGGACTATTCCTTCCATTGTAAAATAAATCATATCCATTGACAAAATAATAGCCATTGCGCTAAAGCGACTTTGATAATCTCAATCATAATACTAGTTATTGATAACCATAATAAAAATCTAGCCATGTTGGCTATTCAAGATTTGAATAATATAATCCGGTATGAAAACCTCAGTCATTCAATATTATAATGAAAATCCAGCCAAGTTTGGCTATTAAAGATTGGAATACCTTATCTGTTGACAAGTAAATCTGGAGTTTAAATACCCGGCGGCTCTTGGCCGATGGTGACTTAATCCGGGATTTTTATAACCCGGCGGCTTATAGCATGTAGAATTGACTTATACTGACGGCTTACATCGCCATATGCAGTGAAGGTAACAATCCAATGATTTTTAAGCACATGATTCCAATAAAGCAATCCAAATATATACTGGCGACTTAACATCAAATGCCAGGGCGGGTTATCAAACCTCGCATCTTCATATAACAAGTACAAAATATACCTGGAGATTTAACATCATGGTGATGCCCCAATAATTATAATCCGGGGCCAGTATCAACCCGAAATTGTGAAATATCATCAATTTGATTGCTCAAGGCAAAATATCCTGGCGACTTAAAGTCTGCTATCAGGGAGGGTTATCAGACCCAAAGATGCTCAATGATGAGTCATATAATCAAGGCTATATGGCCTGTGAAATTAGTTCATACCGCCGGCTTAACATGCCACATGCAGTAAGGGTAACAGCCCAAAGATGTAGAGCACAACGCCCTATCCACAAATTCATACTGTCGGCTTACAAAGCCAAAGGTAGTAAGGGGTAACATCCCAAAGCTTAGAGCCAGAACTCCAAACACATAATTATCATATACTGGTGACTTGAAGTCCAAAGCCAGGCCTGGTTAATAAACTCCAATATGCTCAAATATGAACCATAGAGATGAAGGCTACATGGCCTGAATTGTCTCAAGCCATATGTTAATATGGCGTCAATATATGACTCCAAAAAATGCTGAGAAAAAGATAAGGAATCAAAATCGAGAAAACGAGGCTTTCATAGGCCGCCAAGCCTAAAGCTCCAAGGCTTTCATGGGCCGCCAAGCCACTGAGTTAACCTTTTACACTATGTGAATCCAGCCTCACATGACCGCCGGTTTAATGTTGACAAGTTCAGGGTCTATGTAAGATTGACTGTCAAGAGTTCGGCTTGTCATTTTGGGATTACCCGGGCAGAGTGGCAGATTCTACAAAGCAGGATAACCCGGAAGGTTTTGGTGAATACACCTAGTGTTCCAAGCCAGTTTACGAGGGTAGTAAAGCAATGTTCTCTTTGGTGAATACAACTATTTTGAACAGGAAGCCCCCAAGTGCTTTGTAAGCATGGCGTATAAGCCGTACCAAGAGGGATATTCATAGCTATGCTCAATGAGCAGGAAGCCCCCAAGTGGTTTGTTGCGTTTTAGCCAAATCAAGAGGGATATTCACAGCTATGCTCAATGAGCAGGAAGCCCCCAAGTGATTTGTAAGTGTGGCGTATTAGCCGGATCAAGAGGGATATTCACAGCTATGCTCAATGAGCAGGAAGCCCCCAAGTGATCAATTATATGATAAGCCAATAAGGCAGGATACCCATGTTTGAACCGCACATCATGGCAGCAGGTCCTCTTCGGCAACCTTTAACTTTTTGCAAGGGATAAATTCTTCTTGAACCGGGATTTTAAACCGGATATTGAGTGCTTCAAAGCTTTGTGAGAGGCAGATTTCCCTTGAGCCGCATTTTAAACCGGAACTCTTCATTTTAAGCCGGAAATTTTCTGACGGCCTTTAAATTTTCATCAATATAACAGTTGCCTCTGGGACCGGGTTATATTCCCTCCAATAGCCCGGAGCTCTTGAATCTTCTTTAAACTGGCAACATTTACTGAGCCATGTCCATGTAGCCCCCGAGTCTTAAGATGACTCGAGGAGTTGTCTTGAGATTCTCCATATTTGACTGTGTTATAAACCGGTATGAGTCATTCAACGGCTCAGTGATATAACAATCCCTTTTGCAGCAGGCAACTTGTCCTGCATTAGAGAACTTGCAAGCCAGAGTAATTGCACTTTTAAAGAAAGCAATATGTAATATAAAAAATATACAGGATGGATTTTACCTGATATGTTAGGCCAAAAATTATCCACCGCGGAGTTGATGATGACGAGGGTGAAGCTAAAATCAACCACGGACGAGTCAGCCGCTGGATCAGACAGATGAGTCGGTCGCGGCGTTGTAAGCCGGTGCGGACGGGTGAGTTAACCGTAGTATTGTAAGACGTTGCGGACCAAAAAATCGGCCGCAACTTTGGAAATGGCACGGACGCGGGCGAGTTGGCCGTGGGCATGGACAATGAGTCAGTTGCGTGTGTTGATGTAGCGGGGGCGGTGACCTGATGTATTTGGACGGGAGATGTTCGCGTAGACTGGTCAAATGACTCCGTAATCAAAATACAGGCTAGCGTACTAGTACTTCCTCCGTTTTTTTGTCAACCATCTCGTGATTTTTGTCCATCTTCATACGGGTATCTGGTGCCGTTTCCTTCTCCTTCATCATGTACGCAGATCCGCCGAGGCAAAACAACGACGCGGCAGGCAGCTGGCAAAAAGGTACTTCGACAACGGCGGGTTGCCGTGGTGGCGGCTGAGTGAGACAGGAGCGGCTTGGTGCTAGAAGGAGGGCGACTCAAAGCGGCACGGTCGCGACAGCGGAGAGGCGCCGGCGGCCCAGAGGGCCCTGGCGAGCCTGCAGCGGCGACAACGACCGCGGCCTTTATGGCAGGGGCATATGGGCGGAGGCCACCTCGGCGGGTCACAGAAGCGGAGGCAGCAGCTCAACACCTGCTCCGGTGAGGGCGGCACGAGGTCTAGACAGAGGCCGGGCCAGACCTAACGACGGTTTCTTAGAACTGTAGCGACATGCGGCAGACGAGGTGACCTGGTGAAGGCGATTTTGACGACGGCGGGCGCGTTAACAGAAGACCAGCGGTGCGAAGCGGCGGCTGAAGGCCGTAACGACGGGTGGAGGAGACCGAATGAGGTGAAAACCGTGCCTCGAGGTGAACGTAGAAAGGAGGCGCCTCGACGGAGCCGGCGGAGGGTGCTTGCGGCGGCCGTGGCAGCCAGGCAGCTTGGCGAGGTGCGACGGCGGCCAGTGCAGCCACGGGCGAAAGAGATGCCCAGGGAGAGGCGTGGCGGCAGCTTGCGGCCGCAGAGGTGGCAGCGGCTTGGCGCGGAGGTGGCCGTGGAAGCGGGTTGAAGAAGAGACGACCGCGTCAACGGGGTTACTCGGCGACTCGTAGGCAGCTGCAGTACAGGCGGCTAGCCGGTTTGGAGTGGGCAGCCTAAAGTGAAGACGAGGCCGTGGCGGTTGACTTCAAGTCCACGCTCATATACTAGCCTTTCAGGCGCGTGCTCTACCAGTTGATGCCCTTGTGTGTTGGTGTGGAGCAAGGAACAACCGTTGGTGAGCAAAAACCACTTGGAAAACTTTGTGTGAGATGAATTTATGGTAATGATGGCCTAGGAATTCTCTCCTTGAAAGGTTTGCTTCTCGGTGTAGCAAACAAAAATTTCTCTTCTTCTCCTTTTTAAAGGAAACTGACTCGGGGATGATTTCGAGGGTCGGAGTACTAATTGGAGTAGTACTTGCTAATTGCTATGGATTTTCTCGTACGTACACTAGTGCCAATTTGCAGGCCTCGGTCTCCACGCCTCGGAGTAGCAGTGGTAGATTTGTTGTTTTTTCTTTGGGACATGATCCTCTGGACAACAACAGCTGATGTAGACATAAATAACAGTAACAATCGGACTCGGCCGCAGAAATTGAAGCGGCAGTTTCGATGGAACACTGCAATATGTTTGAGCTGGCGGAAACTCTTGTCGATCTCGGCCACGACGAACTCTACGTGACATGTGCTGTTGCCCGAGATTTTTTAATTTCTGAGTGATAACTCGGAGTCGATGTAGATCCTTCTGAACCGATCTCGTTGCATCCGGCTAATTGCGAACTTCTCGAACCCTAGATGGAATCCCTCGAAGAACTCACCACCACCGTGCGTAGGCCCCACGATGGGCACCAACTGTCGTGGATTTGTCACGGCAGATGTCCTAGTGTGAGGACGTGTCGTGAGGCCAACGCATCTAGGTAGTAGCCTGAACGGGGTTTGTCGGTGGAAAACGACACCTATGGGATCACTGGAATCCCTTCTGCGGTTGGCGGGCGCGAGGCTGCGCAAAGAGCGGGTCTAGGAGTCAGCACAAAGGTCGTTTACCCAGGTTCGGGCCGCGAGGATGCGTAATACCCTAGTCCTACTTTGGTGTATATTTGAGTGTTCTTGAGCTCTTGAACTAGCTACGGCGTGTGTTTTGTTCAAAAGATCCGAATCCTCCCCCCGTACGCCTCGGGCCTCCTTTTATAGACAAAAGGGGTTGCCACAATGGCACACAGGAGGTGGAAAGGTACATAGTGGTTAAGTCTATACTCTGGCACCATCAGACAAACGCATTTAATGCACTGCCGACGTGCCCTTCTTGCTTTATCGGGGACGGCAAGGAAGCTCGTCCCCGCTGTCGCCGCCTCGCTTGGCTTCGACGCGCGTCCGAGCTGATGAGGCATCGTAGTGCCACATTGGCTGGCTGCTGGGCTGGCGCGGTGGCAGAGTCTTCACGAAGATCTGCATGCCACCACGTAGGTGTTTGCTGAGTTAGCCTGGAGGCCGCACGTCGCCACGCAGGTGCCTGCCCAGCTGGTTGGGCTGGCAGCTGTATGGGAATGGCGGTGGAGTCTTGGTAGGCGTGGGCCTGGCTGTGGCCCCGCAGTTGTCCTCGGCAAGGGTCTTGTCAGGGCCCCGACAAGGGTCTTGCCGTGGCATCGCGGTCGTCCCCGACAAGGATCTTTGCCGGGGGTCTCGTGGATTTTCACGGCAAGGATCTTGCCGAGGATCGTCGTCTTCTGGTCCTCATCTGATCTTGTGTGCTTATGATCTTTGCAAAGATCTGCATGCCACCATGGAGGTGCCTCCCGAGCCTTGGTTCCAATGTGGTTGATGGTGTTGGAACCCTTGGGCTCAAGGGTGGCGCGCCCTGCTGGCGTTGGGCAAGTTGCCCCGGCAAGGCTCTTGCCTGGGCTGCGGAGGCCGCCCTGGCAAGGGTCTTGCCGGGGGAGTCCACCTCGCCCTCTTGCCCTTTGTGTCTCTGGTCTTGGCGTTGCCTTGCCCGTCTTGTGCCTTCGGCTTCCCTCCTCTGCCCTACTTAGTGTGGTCGCGGGCGCGGCTCTGACTGCCCGTGCACAAGTAAAGGGGTACAAAAAGGGGCCCCCACTTTTGTACACCGATAGGAGCCCCCGGGCCGGGGTCACACATAAGCGCAACGTGTTGTTGGGCTAGGCCCAGAACGGTACACGGGCAGGCGGGGCGGAGTTTTACCGTAGTAACTCCTTCACTCGCTGCACTTCCCCACGACCTGCGTTGAATGCGCGATGTGGAGGGTCGTGCGTGATGTGGGGGTCACGCGTGGGGCGGTTCCTGCCCTCATGCGTCACATCGTGGTAAAGATGTGGCTCGCGACTTCCCCATAAAAAGAGGAAAACGCAGGGGCATGACTCATTTACTGAGTGGACTCGAGTCGTGGCCTTCAAGGCGCCCGTGTCCTACGATCACGGGGTGAAAACTGGTCGCCTCACTTGTCCCCTCGATTTCTGTTTGCTCGCTACGTGTCCCCCATGCCTCGAAGATGGTAGGCGGCGGATGCGGGGGGCACGGGCCTTAAATGACGAGGCGGGAATCTGGGTCACCGCTGATTAGAGCAGCGGGTCGATCTCGATTCCCTGCACTCCTGATGGCCGGATTGGTTGAGTGGGGCGGCCGAGCCCCGACCCCACCCCTTTATAAAAAGGGGAGGGGGATGGCACCCCTCAATCTTTCATCATCCGTCTCCTTCCACCTTGGCTCCTTTCTTTCTTCTCCTATGGTGAGAGGGCGCGCCGGTGCTTCGACGGTGGCGACGAGGGTCTCTGCTCGACAGCGCGCCCCTCCTTCCCAAGAGCTCGTGGCGGCGGAGCTGGCCAAGAGAGGAAGGGGGAGGGGGCGAGGCCGAGGTCGCTGTGGCGCTCGGGGAAGAGGAGGACGGGGCGGCGCACCGGCCTCGCCTCCGCCAGCGGTCCCTCTCCCGATGGAGGGCCATGTCGGGGACCAGCCCCGCGAGTTCTTCACCAGGCTACACTGGCCAGTGCGTCGTCGTCTTCGTCTCCCTGCTCCATTAGCTCGGGAGATGGAGCTCGATCCGCCACATACTCTGAGGTTGCATATGAGGGGCTACGGGAATGGCAGCACGCGGGTTGATGTCGACTTTCCTGCCCCTCACATCATGTATCTTCGTCGCGGATGGAAGACCTTCGCTCGTGTCACAGCCTGACGGAGGGGCTCGTTCTCTATTTCAAATTAATGGAGAACGGCATGCTCTCCGTCAAGGTCTTTAGGGACTTTGGAACTCGCCTAAAGTGTTGCGTGGAGAGCTCCTCCGATGACGAAGACTCTTCCTCAAGTGGGAGTGACGAGGAGGACAACGACGGCGACGACGAGGGCGTCGAGCGGGGGGGCGCCGACTCCGACTGACTGTGTCGCCCCTCCCTTGGCGACGCGCCCTGCCGAGGGCCTTCCTCGTCAAGCTCTCCATCGGCGCGTTCCCCGTTGCCCCCTTTTTGCCTTCACCTGCCGCACCTGGGAGAAAAAGGGCAAGAATGGGGATCCGGGGCACTTATCTTTTTTTAGTTTGTAAGCCTACGGGCCTTAGTAGAATTTAGACCTAGTAATCTCCTCGCTCGTGTATACATTTCGTATGAATCGTACTTGTTAACAACGTATGAATGAAAAGAAGGGTGTTTGCTGGGTTTCTTTTGTGCGTGGGCGGGGGGCACACCGAGGAATGAGTCCTTGTTGTCTTAAGATAAACATTGTAATCCGGCAACAGTCCTTGCCGTCCTCCTGCTCTATAGCTCGATTACACTCACACCCATGGCGGAGGTAGGGGCAAAGCAGGATTGGGCCCTTCGCCCGCTCCCTTCCCACCGCGCTAAGACCAAGTCCCGGCCCAAAGTAAGGTTTTTTGGACATGGGAAAGAGGGAGCATGATGGTATAAGAGTGAGCGAAGTCTTGTATGTTCAAGTTTCATAAGGAAGTAGGGAGTGGGGAATGAAAAACTTATCTGAATTTGCAGCTCCTCGGAAGTCTTGGCTTGCCGCGGTCGGGCCTTTGGATCCGCAGCCCCCGGCAACCTTGGCTTGCCGGGGTCGGGGCGCCGGCCTGTTCTCTTTCCTCCAAACAGCTCAGCAGAAATGTCCATGCACCCTGCGAACCTAAAAAGGACAGGAAGGAACAGAGAAATGTACACTCGACCTCTATGCTAGGGGTTAGTCGCCGCTAAGCTCTATCAACCCTAACCGAGGGAGAGACTCAACCTAGCATGCATGCTAAAACTTAGGGCGCCAGCGCTTCATTTATTTATGCTTAGGGTCTGCGCCTGGCTTTGTACAAAGGGTTACATGCCTCGCCGGCAAGGCTTGTACAAAAGGTGGTCTGCCGGGGAGCCCGGCAACTGCGCCTTATGGGTAAAACTTGCGAAGATGTTCGATGTTCCAAGAGTTGCTCACTGGAATAGCATCTTCGTTCTCCAGGCGGACTGCGCCGGGCCTGGTGACTTGTATTACCTGATAAGGGCCTTCCCAATTCGGCGTCAACTTGTTGGAATTCTTGGCCGATTGAACACGCCAAAGAACAAGGTCGCCTTCCTCAAAGCTTCGGGCATGAACCTTGCGGCTATGGTAGCGGCGCAAGGCTTACTGGTAGCGCGCTGCTCTCACAGCCGTCCGAAGACGATCTTCCTCAAGGAGCGTTGCATCATATTGCCGCAATTGCTCTTGCTCAAACTCGTCATAAGCGAGCACTCGGGGTGACCCGTACGTGAGTTCCGTGGGGAGAACTGCTTCTGCCCCGTAAATGAGGGAGAAAGGTGTCTGGCCAGTGCCTCGATTTGGTGTTGTTCTAATTGACCAAAGAACCGCCAGGAATTCATCAATCCAACGTCGTCCGCACCTATGTAGCCTGTCAAAAGTCCTTGTCCGGAGGCCTCGCAATACTTCAACATTTGCCCTCTCAGCCTGGCCGTTGCTTCGTGGATGGGCAACAGAAGCAAAACATACCTTGATACCGAGGTCCTAGATGTACTGCATGAAGACGTGGCTCGTGAACTGCGTGCCATTGTCGGTGATGACTCTATTTGGCACACCAAAACGGCAAACTAGCCCCTTGAAGAATTTGACGGCTGATTGTGCTGTTACCTTTCTCACTTCCTCCACCTCCGGCCACTTTGTGAACTTGTCGATTGCAACGTACAAGTACTCAAAGCCCCTGACAGCACGGGGAAAGGGGCCTAGTACGTCGAGCCCCCAGACCGAGAATGGACAGGAAAGTGGGATTGTTTGGAGAGCTTGAGCTAGTTGATGAAGCTTCTTTGAATGGAACTGGCACGCTTCACACTTGGTTACTAGTGTCGTTGCGTCCTGGAGGGTTGTGGGCCAGAAGAAACCTTGCCGGAATGCCTTGCCGGCAAGGGCCCTCGACCCTATGTGTGAGCCACGTATGCCTCTGTGTATCTCTGCCAACAGCTCCAGTCCTTCCTCCCGGGGAATGCACGTCAATTTCACACCATTTTGTCTTTTTCTGTACAGAACGTCGTCAACGAACTGATACATGGCAGACCGACGGGCTACTTTCTCCGCTTCTTCCTGCTCCTAAGGGAGTTCCCCTGTTTGGAGGAATCAGACGGTATGCCGTGCCCATGCCGGAGCCTGGGGCTCGACGGCAAGGACCAAAGGCTTTTCCTCTGCCATTGGAGCGGTTGTCTCTACATCCAGGGCTTGACGCCCTCCCGGAGTCTGTTGCCCCATGGCAGGCTCAGTGTCCACGGCAACATCCTTGTCGGTGGCTCCTGGGAGCTCGGCGGGAAAGTACTTGCCGGGGCCTGATTTCATCCGCTTGCTCTGCTCTATCGATGGTTCAACGGATGGTTGAGTTAACCAAGCACAAAAGTACCTGGTTCCATAGGTAGTTTGAGGGGAGCGTGTTTTGACAGGTAGTCGGCGATGTCGTTCTCCACTCGGGGAACATGCTCCGCTTGTATACCGTCAAAACGCTCCTCCAACTTCCTCACCTCATCTACGTAGGCCTCCATCGACGGGCTTTGATAATCTTTGTTAACTTGCTTGACGACAAGCTGTGAATCACCCTTGACGATGAGCTTCTTGATTCCGAGGTCTGCCGCGATCCTGAGACCGGCAAGCAACCCCTCGTATTTGGCAGTGTTGTTCGTCGATATTTCCCTGGGAACGTGCATCTGGACTACCTACTTGAGGTGCTCTCCGGTGGGTGCAACGAGTAGCACACCAGCACCGGCGCCTTGCAGCGAGAAAGCCCCGTCAAAGTACATAATCCAGTTGCGACTTGTTTCCTTGCCGGGAAGAGTGGTTTCCTGGATCTCTTCGTCGGGCGTTGAGGTCCATTCTACAATAAATTCTGCCAAGACTCTACTCTGGATTGTCGAAGTACTTTCAAACTTCAAACCAAAGCTCGACAGTTACAAGGCCCATTCCACAATCCTCCCGGTTGCGTCTGGGTTATGCAATATCCGTTGCAACGGGAGGAGGGTGACAACGGTGATTTCGTGTGCTTGGAAGTAATGACGCAGCTTCCTAGAGGCCATAAGGAGGCTGAAGAGCAATTTATGCACGCCGGAGTACCTTGATCTACCCCCTGCAAAAGGGAGTTGACAAAGTAAACTGGGTGCTGCACCATCTTCTTCTTCTGCACCACTCCATTTGGTTGCACAGGCCCTGTCCCGCCGGCGTCAGACTCTGCCGGGGGCCTTGCCTTGCCGGCACTAGGCCCTGCCGGGGGGAGCTCTGGCCCGCCATCCGCCAATCCTATCTTTGCCACTGCCTCTTCGTCGAACCCCCCTCTGCGCCACTAGCGAGGCGTTGGCCACTTGGTTTGTTGCCGCTAGATACAGCAGCAACGACTCTTGTGGTTTAGGCGCAACCAGTATTGGTGTAGAGGAGAGGTATTTCTTCAAATCCTGTAGTGCTGCTTCGGCCTTTGGGGTCCATTCCATTGGGCCCGCCTTCTTCCAAGATTTTGAAAAAGGGAAGGGCACGCTCAGCAGACTTGGGGATGAACCTGCTCATGGCGGCAACGCAGCCAGTGAGTCGACGCACATCCTTGATCCACCTAGGCGCCTCAATTTGCTCAATGGCCTTGATCTTATCTCGATTCGCCTCGATCCCGTGCTATGACACAAAGAACCCGAGAATTTTGCCGGATGGAACACCGAAGAGACAGTTCTCAGGGTTCAACTTGAGGTTGATCTTGCGCAAATTTGCAAACGTCTCTTCTAAATCTTGTACGAGTGTCGCCCTGTCCTTGGTTTTGACCACTATGTCATCCATATAAGCTTACATATTTCTATGTAGATGGGGCTCAAAACCAATTTGGACTGCTCTTGCAAACATTGAGCCAGCACTCTTCAACCCGAAAGGCATTCGTAAAAAACAATATGTACCACATGGGGTGATAAATGCTGTCTTCTCTTCATCTTCTCTCGTCATGAAGATCCGGTGGTATCCTGAGTAGGCGTCAAGGAATGATAACAAGTCGCACCCGGCCGTGGAGTCAACAATCTGGTCAATGCGCGGCAACGGGAAAGGGTCCTTTGGACAAGCCTTATTGATATCTGTGTAATCAATACACAGCCTCCACTTCCCATTTGCCTTGCGCACCACCACCGGATTGGCCAACCACGTCAGATGAAGTACTCCCCTCACCAAACCTGCCGCTTCTAACTTCCTGATCTCCTCCGTGATGAACTCCTGCCGTTCCAAAGCTTGCTTCCTAACCTTCTGCTTAACGGGTCGCGCATGAGGACAGATAGCAAGATGGTACTCAATCACCTCCCTGGGAACGACAGCGATGTCGGATGCTTGCCATGCAAACACATCGACATTCGCCTGCAGGAAGGTGACGAGCGCGCCTTCCTATTTGCTGTCAAGGGAGGAGCTTATGGTGAAAGCCCCTCCCATGCCATCCTCCTTGATGGACACCTTCTTGGTCTCTGGTGGTGCAGCTCTAGATTTCTTGCTCTTGTCGGTGGAGCTCTCTGGCACGTCTTCGACGGGAGCACAGCACTCCGAAGAGGTGCGCTTGCTGGAGTGGGTGCAAGAGGTCTTGCCGATCTTCTTCCCTCCCGGGGCTTCGGCGGCAGGAGCAAGTGCCTTGGCGGCAGTCGCTGCAACTATCTCTCGGTAGAGTTGGTCAGCGCAGATCAGTGCATCCTTCTTGTCGGAGGGGACGGTGATGATGGTCATCGGCCCAGGCATCTTCAGCGTGTTGTAGGCGTAATGTGACGCCGCCATGAACTTGGCTAGTGCTGGGCGCCCGAGGATCCCGTTGTAGGGCAAGGGGATCTCGGCTACATCGAAAACAGTCCTCTCTGTCATGTAGTTCAACTCACCTCCAAACGTCACGGGCAGCGTGACCTTACCCTTCGGCTGACTCCTTCCCGGGTTGACCCTTTGAAATGTGCCCGTCTCTTCGAGGTCTCCATCAGGAATCTGCAGCCTTTTGATCACAACAGGCGAGATCAAGTTCAGACTAGCCCCGCCGTCAACTAGCATTTTTGTCACCTTGAGGTTGCGTATTGTTGGCGAAACCAACAACGGCACACACCCGACCGCGGTTGTGCGATCAGGGTGGTCCTCGGTGTCAAAAATGATAGGCGTGCTGGACCACTTCAGTGGCTTTTGAGCATCGAATGATGGTTCCGATGCTGTGATCTTACGCGCCCACTGCTTGAGCTGGCGGTGAGAAGTGTGCAGCCAGGCGCCACCGTGGACGCACATGGCCTCCGTAGCTTTTTGGAACTCATGCTCGCCGGACTCGTCGTCCTCGTCATGACCGTCGTCTTCCTGCTTCTTGTCGCGGCCCCAAGCGGGACTCTCTTGCTGGTTATCCCTTCCGCGGCGACCTCCTTGGCCGCCATGCTTCTTGCCGGATCCTTCGGCACCATCCTGACCTTCTCCTTGTCCCGCCTCTCATACTCAGCCTTTTGCTTCTCAGCAAGCAGCTCAACTTGTTGGCAATTCTGGAGGTCGTGGCCCTTGGTGCGGTCGATCTTGCAGTACTACTTGTCAAAGCCTCCTGGCTTGTCGGCAGTCGCCAAGGCTCGGCAAGCGGCGCACCAGGCAATTTCCTTGCCGGGGTCGTCTGCCTTGGCCTTCTTGGCAGCGCCGGTTTCCTCGGATCCCTCGACGGCAAGCACGATCTTGCCCTTGCGCTTCCTATTGTGGTGCCGGCCCTTCTTCATCGGGGCGGCTGTGTCTTCGTGTGTGGAGTCGGTTTCTGCACCGGGGTCCTTGCCGTGGTACTTCCTCCCCTCTTCAGCTCGAGAACACCTATCGGCCAGAACATAAAGTTCGGCCACATCTTTGACCTTGTTCATCGCCAGCTCGTCACGCATCTTGCGGTTGCGCACATTCTGATGGAATGCGCTGATCACGGCGGCGGGATGAACATCCGGGATGTTGTACTGCACCCGGCTGAACCTCGGTATGTACTTGTGTAGGTTTTCACCTTCCTTCTAGGGGATGATATGCAAATCGCTCGCCTGGCCATGAGCTTGGTGGCCTCCAGTGAAGGCGCCAACGAACTCATGACACAAATCCGACCAAGAAGAAATGGAATCCGCCGGCACGTGCATCAACCATGACATGACATTGGGTTTAAGTGCCAACGGGAAGTAATTGGCAAGCACCTTGTTGTCGCGGGCTCCAGCAGCTTGCATCGCGATGGTGTAGATGCTGAGGAACTCCGACGGGTGGGTCTTGCCATTGTACTTCTCGCCAACGTCGGGCTTGAACGTGCGGTGGGAGGGCCACTGGAACAGCCGCAGCTCATGGGTAAAGGCTGGGCAACCCACCTCGTAGGGTAGGCCGCCAAAGCCTCCTAGTGCTGGGTGGTCCATAGTGGGCCCCGCCCGCCTATCTGACTGGTGGCGTGCTTCGCGCCGACGCTCGATGGTGGTTCAGGCGTCTTCATGGGCTCACTCCCGAAGAACTTGGCGCGGATCACGGTGGGTCCATGGGTCGGACGACGCTATGGAAATGATATCACAAGCGTCATCACGACGGACCGACACCCGCGGTGGCTGGCATGGGGGAGGAGAGTGCACCGTGGCCGCAGCACCTCCGGTCCTTCCACCACTGGCATGTGGTGGCTCGACGAAGGGCCGGCCTGAGGGCCCCGCTAGTCGCGGCTCATCCTTGTTGGCAACACTGACGAGGCTCCGGATGGTGGCTCTCCACTCGTCGAGCTTTTCCGCAGCAGGAGGAAAGTCGAGGAGCAACTGCGCGCGCCAAAGCTTCTACTGGCGTGGGTGGCGGCGAAAGCTGCGTGGACCGTGACACACTCTGACTTCTAACCACGTTAGAAGGAGCTCTATCACGGCCTTGCGGTTGTGCGCCATTTTCGCCAGCGCCTCGGCATGCATGCTAGCCTTCTACGTCCCGCGAATGATGCACATGACTCTTCCCACGGCGGCGCGCGGGGTCACCAGCGTGGTGACACTGCTCGTCGCGCACGACCTGGGAAGAGCGCGTCGTGGGCGCCGGCGTTGGCGTCTTGGAAGTCGCCGCGCCGTCCATGGGTATTACGTCGCCGCCCTTGGAGGGCCCCGCGCTGCCTGCGGGGGGCTCGGCCCCGTCTTTGGATTTGGCGGCGTGCGGCCCATCGTCCCGCGCACGAACGATGCCGCTCGCCAGGCTTTGCTTGCCAGAGCGATGTGGGTATTCGCGGGCTGCGCCCCGGCTTCCGTACGCGACCGCCCCGCCACTCGCCCGCACTGGTACGGGCCGTTCGGCTCCCGATGAACCGACCGCCGTGATCGTCTTCTTCTTGGGAGCCATGGCGATGAAGAACTGCTAAACTAACTGCTAGACCGGATTTCCACAACTGCGCCCCCTACCTGGCGCGCCAAAGATGTCGGTGGAAAACGACACCTATGGGATCACTGGAATCCCTTCTGCGGTTGGCAGGCGCGAGGTTGTGCAAAGAGCATGTCTAGGAGTCAGCACAAAGGTCGTTTACCCAGGTTCGGGCCGCGAGCATGCGTAATACCCTAGTCCTGCTTTGGTGTATATTTGACTATTCTTGAGCTCTTGAACTAGCTACGGCGTGTGTTTTGTTCAAAAGATCCGAATCCTCCTCCCGTACGCCTCGGGCCTCCTTTTATAGACAAAAGGGGTTGCCACAGTGGCACACAGGAGGTGGAAAGGTACACAGAGGTTAACTCTATGCTCTGGCACCGTCGGACAAACGCATTTAATGCACTGCCGACGTGCCCTTCTTGCTTTATCGGGGATGGCAAGGAAGCTCGTCCCAGCTGTCGCCGCCTCTCCTGGCTCCGACGCGCGTCTGAGCTGATGAGGCATTGTAGTGCCACGTTGGCTCGCTGCTGGGCTGGCGCGGTGGCAGAGTCTTCACGAAGATCTGCATTCCACCACGTAGGTGTTTGCTGAGTTGGCCTAGAGGCCGCATGTCGCAATGCAGGTGCCCGCCCAGCTGGTTGGGCTGGCAGCTGTATGGGAATGGCGGTGGAGTCTTGGCAGGCGTGGGCTTCGCTGTGGCCCCGCAGGTGTCCTGGGCAAGGGTCTTGCCGGGGCCCCGGCAAGGGTCTTGCCGTGGCATCGCGGTCGTCCCCGGCAAGGATCTTTGCCGGGGGTGGCGTCGATTTTCTCAGCATGGATCTTCCCGCGGATCGTCGTCTTCTGGTCCTCATCTGATCTTGTGTGCTTATGATCTTCGCAAAGATCTGCATGCCACCATGGAGGTGCCTCCCGAGCCTTGGTTCCAATGTGGTTGATGGTGTTGGAACCCTTGGGCTCAAGGGTGGCACGCCCTGCTGGCGTTGGGCAAGTTGCCCTGGCAAGGCTCTTGTCGGGGCTGCGGAGGCCGCCCCGGCAAGGGTCTTGCCGGGGGAGTCCACCTCGCCCTCTTGCCCTTTGTGTCTCTGGTCTTGGCGTTGCCTTGCCCTTCTTCTGCCTTCGGCTTCCCTCCTCTACCCTACTTAGTGTGGCTGCGGGCGCGGTCTGACTGCCCGTGCACAAGTAAAGGGGTACAAAAAGGGGGCCCCACTTTTGTACACCGACAGGGTTGATCGGAATCGAGAGACGCGAAGCGGGCGAACACACAAGACAAGGGTTTAGACAGCTTCGCGCCTCGGAAAATATCATCCGGTAATAACCCTACATGTTGTTTGTGGCTAGGTCTCATTATGCTTATGAGGGAGTCGCTGCATAAACCGGCTCCCCTTTGTTGTGTCTATTCTTCGAGATTATTTTTCTGTCCCTCGTGGGGTGCCCTGCCCCTCCTTATATAAGTTGAAGGGGTGGGTTACATGACTAGTCCTAGTAGGATTAGGATTACTCTATTACAAGTGGAGTCCTAGTCTTGCTTCCTTTGTAAGGGAATATTCCTTACACTTTCCTCTTAAGCCGGCCCACCATAACATGAGTCGGCCTGCTGGGCCTTGGGCCTAGTCCTCTATCTGACCCGCCGTCGGGGCCATCTGTGAGTCGCCAGGCTCGTGAGTCGTCAGACCAGTGAGCCGCCAGACTTGTAAGTCGCCAATCCTCCAGCGGGTTACCAAAGAAATGCCAAGTCCCAGCCAGGTCATATATCCGGGGGTATACCCCCGACAGTAGTGGACCTCTAAGTAGTGCCTCATCGGGTAGATGAACAACCAATTGCACCATCACATCAAAGAAGGCTGGAGGATATATTTTCTCAAGGTCGCATAGGATAGTTGGTATCTTGTCTCTTAGACGCTCGAAAGCATCTATCCTGATATTTCTACTGCAGAGTTCCCTGAAGAATTGTCCCAACTCTGCAACTGCTCTGTATAAGTCAGGATGGCCCAATCCTCTAAGGATAATAGGTAAAACCCTTTGAAGTAGGACGGGGCAGTCATGAGTTTTCAACCCTTGCACCTTGTTTCCATCTGCACTGACTCTCCTTTCAAGGTTGGAAGCAAATCCATGTGGGAATCTCACACGTGATAGGAACTTGCAGAATTCTTTGCTTTTTTACCTTGTCCAAGACGTACACAGCTGGTGCCATATCACGTGATGCACCATCATCTTTCATCAGCAAATCAGATCTGATACCCAGGTGCCATATCACTTGTTACTATGGAAAACAATCCTTTGAGGGGTTCGTTCATGGTATCTTCACCTCGACCGGAAACACAATGAGTTGCCCCTCATCCTACTGCACCTACTAAAAATATTTGATATGAGATTCCTTCGGGTATGATAGAGAAACTGCTAGCTAATACTTATGCAACTGAAAGTGCGTTATATCGACTAGAGGGGGGTGAATAGGTGATTTTTATGAATTCTTCACTAAGGAATTTGTGGGTGCGGAAATTCCTTAGCGAAGAACTACTTGCAGCGGAATAAGTACTCAAAAGTATGCATAGCATAACACAAGCATAGTCATCATGATGAAATGAAAACAAGCACAGAGTACAGAAAGCGTAAACACAGGGTAACACAGGATGAAGACAAACAGACTGAAGAAATTGAACTGAGGAAATTGAGAAAGTCTTCAATCAAAGTCTTCAAACACAGATATGAACAAGCATACAACACCGTAATGTGGAAATGAAAGAGTTGAGGAAATAGAACCAGTAAGCTTGGTGAAGACAATGATTTGGTAGACCAGTTCGAACTGCTGTCTCAGTTGTACGTCTGGTTGGAGCGGCTAGGTATTTAAACCTGAGGACACACAGTCCCGGACACACAGTCCTCACCGTATTCTCCTTGAGCTAAGGTCACACAGACCTCGCCCAATCACTCGTGGTAAGTCTTCAGGTGACTTCCAAACCTTCACAAACTCGGTCACTCGGCAATCCACAATTTCCTCTTGGATGCTCTGGACCATGACGCCTAACCGTCTGGAAGAAGCACAGTCATCAAAGGTAACAAGCGTCGGATCCATGTAGGATCAATCTCTTCAGTGATGCTCAATCACTTGGGGTTTGTAGGTGTTTGGGTTTGGGTTTTCCTCACTTGATGATTTTCGCTCAAAGTCCTCGGAGGATGGGATGCTCTCAAATGACAAGTGTCAGTTTCTCTCGGAGCAGCCAACCAGCTAGTGGTTGTAGGGGGCGGCTATTTATAGCCTAGGGAGCAGCCCGTCATGATAAGACATAAATGCCCTTCAATGATATGACCGTTAGGTGGGTAGATATTTTGGGACAGCTGGCGCATAGCACAACAACGGTTGGAAATTTGAGTATCAAATTCCTCAGGGCTATCATGTTCCTCACTGTGTAGGCAATCCACACTGGAGAATTCCTAACTCCTCAGTCAGAACAAATTCCTCAGAGACCAGAAGAACTTTGTCTTTGTCACTGAAGAATATGACTGAACTGTATGAGATTTCCAATGGCTTCACTCGAAGGGATTGGTAGGTGTAGGATTTTGAGTTGAGCATCACATGGAAAATTTTCCTTAGTATTTCCTCGACCTCCTTTAACAGTACGGTGTTTCCTATGACTCAAGAAAGAGAAAATGAAACACAAAAACAAAAGTCTTCACGCTTCATGTTCCTCAAATGGATACCAAGTCTTCAAGGTTACACCAATTTCTTCACTTTCAAAGTCTGCAGAAAGTCTTCAGAATTCCAAAGTCTTCAGTCGAAGAACTTCATTTTTAGGGGTCGACTTTCTCTGTAAATATCAAACTCCTCATAGACTTATAGACCTGTGTACACTCATAAACACATTAGTCCCTTAACCTATAAGTCTTCAATACACCAAAATTACTAAGGGGCACTAGAAGCACTTACAATCTCCCCATTTTTGGTGATTGATGACAATATAGGTTATGTTTTCAACGGGGATAAACATATGAAGTGTAAATACTGATATCAAGGAATTTGATTGCAAGATATAGAAGAACTCCCCCTGAAGATGTGCATAGTGAGGAATTTGCTTTTGAGGCAATGCACACTTGAAGAGTTGAATCATGGAGATCTCCCCCTATATCTTGTAATTCATACACGCATTTGACATAATATATGAAGAATTTGAAATGCATGACGAAATATGGTGACTGATGTAATTCAGCATGCGTGCAATAACATTAACGAGGAATAAGCATGCAGAAGAACCAACAAAAGTATCAGGCCACCATAGAGTTTAAGTTTACAACTCGATCCAACAAAGTCATCAGAAGAACGAGAGTTGTAACTTTAGAAAAAACGCCCATATAAGATAGACCCGCTTGAAGACTAACTCAAATTTCTCCCCCTTTGTCATCGAATGACCAAAAGGGTCGAAAATGAGGACTAACGCCCCTGAAGAATATCAAGGTGATGAAGGAGCGTCAGCGTTGTTGGGGTCATTTGTTGTAGTAGGGCCTGCCGCAGTGTCGTCCAAGTCTTCATGTTCATCAGTGTCACGGGATGAAGAATAGGAGCTGGCCACCAAGGAAGGAACCTTGACCTTCTTGTAGTTCTTCGGAGGAGGTGCAGCCCATTCAAGATCTTCCTTGAGATCCATTTTCTTCAGATCTTCTTCACCATATATGTGCGACAGAACAGCCCAGGTGCGGTTGAGGGTTTCATGAAGGTAGTAATGGTTTTTCTTCACTGCTTTGTGGGTAGCAGTCATGTTGTGAAGAATGGAACCAAACTGACGCTTGACCCATTTATGATTGCGATCAACCTTCTGGTGAAGACTGAGGAGAAGCTCACGGTCAGTCATCACCCTGGGTGCTGTGCCTTGAGGATTTTGCTTGGGTGTGTTGGCGGCAGAGTCATGGGTGGCAGAGTCATCATTGGTGGAGTAGGATGCAGCCTTCCGAAATTGACCATCCAATGGACGAATGCCTTCATCAATTACAGCAGTAGCCTTGCCCTTTTCATCAGCTGAGGAAAATGTCCGTTTGAGGACTTCAATCGGGGGCAAGTAGCTGAAATGGTTAAGTGTATCAGCTTCGTAGTTGAGTGAAGACCTTGTTCTGATGAATCTCATAATCCAAGGTGCATAAGGCTTCAACTCAAATGGTGACATTGCGACATTGTCCAGAGTCCTCATGAAGAAATCATGGAAGTTGACGGGAACGCCATGAATGATATTGAAAAGCAGATTCTTCATGATGCCAACGACTTCTTCTTCATTCGAGTCATGGCCCTTGATAGGACTCAATGTCTTCGTCAGAATGCGATAGACAGTCCGAGGCACATACATCAATTCCTTCACAAGGAATTTTGTTCTTGGGGCCTGACCTGGTTTCAAAGGCTTCATCAGCACTTGCATATAGTGATCGGTAAGCTCATGTTCATTGTAGACGCAACAAGCACCTTCAAGGGGCGGACTGAGAGGCAAAGCACGAAGCAATTCAGTAGCTGGTGCCTTGTAGTGAGTATTTTCAGACATCCAGTCCAGCACCCATGAATTTACATCTTCAGAGTTTCCGGTGATGTGCAGAGTTGCATAAAATTGAGGAATTAGCTCTTCATTCCAATCACATATGTCAGTGAAGAAATTTAATAGTCCAGCATCGTAGAGAACACTGAGGACTGGCCCAAAGCATGGCAGAGATTCCATATCCACGTGAGGAATGTGCTCATGATCGAAGACTTTGTCTTTGTTGAACAGCACTGAGGAATAGAAATTTGCCTGGCTGGCAGTGCAGAAACGCCTCTTCCTTATGTGAGCAGAGTCATAAGGGTTGTAATCAGTGAAGAATACGTGCTCGCCGAAGAAATCATCAGCCTTGAATTTTTGCTTCCTTGAGAATGGATCCTTTGGCTTGGGCAGAGGAGTGTCAGTCAGTTGCATGATGACCTCAGGAATCGCAATCTCAGGTTCTTCAGGCTGAGGAATTTCTGGTTCCTCTTCAGTGGCAGCCTGGTTCTTCAAATCTTCATTTTCATTTTCTTCAGCACTAGCGGCTGGAATGTCTTCATGAGCTTCATCAGATCCCATTTGAACTGTAGTGACTGGGGACTGAGGAACTTGCTGCAGTGGAGTGAAGAGTGGAGAATTGGGGTGCTGACTTTCCCAAAAGTCATCATTCATCACTGGTGTGGTACAGCCAATGTCCACATCTTCATCTTCAATTTCTTCAATGCCAGCCTCTTCAGCAGTAAACTGAGGCATAGGCGAGGAAACTGTGGGGGTTGAAGGGATTTTATCCGCTTCAATTTCTTCATCCATCTGCTCTGACGAAGCAGTAGAAGGATTTTCTTCAGCAGATCCGCTAGGGATCACATATTCTTCATCAAAAAGGATGATTTCCTTTGATGGCATGGAGGAAACTGGAACAACGTCAAATTGGATTAGCAAATGAGCTTGTCAATTTCTTCATCTTCTTTGGTGCTGAAGAATCTGAAGGAGTTGATGCTTTCCGTTTCTTCACTGCTGCACGCTCTGCAGCCTTGGTCTTCTTCACATCTGATGCAGATGGAAGGATTGGAGTTGGAGTAGGCACAGGAGGAGCAGAGGAATGTGGTTGATTCTCTTCAGGCACAACTGATGCAGTTGCCCTGACCTCTTCATTTTCTTCAGGCGCACCACTAGTGGGTGCCCTGGCAATTTCATCAGCGGCTGGAATGCAGTCATCAGCCCTGGAACTCACATTTCTTCAGCAGCCTGATTGTCATCAGCGGTGCTGGCATGTTCTTCAGTTGGCTGAGCAGATGCTTCAGCCTGAGGAATTTCTTGTTGCGATGGGGCTGCAACATTTGAGGTGAACATCTTAGTCAGTTTGACAAACCTGACCTTGGCTCCTTTCCAATCAGCATAGTAAGCATTGAAATCATCGTTGAGGACTTTGATTTCAGACTGGATCTTCACAAGTTCATCAGTTGTCATAGAGACAACGTTGTTCTTCAGGAATTTCGCCTTCCTGTACTGTGCTTTCTTGAGCTGCCTGGCCTTCTCAAATTTCTATTTTTCTTCTTGGATGAAGGCAGTCAGCATATGACTTTGACCAGGAGTCAGGTTGAAGTCAGGCATAGGAGTGTTTGGGTCCTTGTGCCAGAGATCAATATAGTCGAGGATCAACTTTGGATCCAAAAGCAGTGGCACATTTGTGCCCTTGGCTCTAGCGGCCCTGACTAGCCTGTCTCTGATGATTTCAGCAAGTTCTTCATCATCAGCTTCATCTTCTTCAGACGGCACTTGGAAGGCGACCTGCCTCTTGTGAGGACTTGGGCGAGAGCCTCGTCCAGCAGTGGTTTTTGTCTTCAGCAGTGAGGGTCCTGTTGAAGAATTTGGTGCAGCTAAGGAACTAGCTGAAGCTCCTGAGGCAATGGAGATGCCTGTAGTCCTTTGGCACGTGGCAAGATGCACAGGCGCTGAGGATTTGGGTGGAGCAGCTGAGGACTTTGGAGGAGCAGGAGCGGCTTGAGGAATTGGCCGTGAGGGCTTAGCTGAGGAAATTGGCCGTGAGGGCATTGAAGAAGAGGCACTTGGCTTGTGCGCAGGCTTCTTTGCCATGGATTTCTTCGACCTTACAGAGGCCTCAGCAGCAGCAGCAGTAGAGTCTTCGTTGAATTTCCTCACTGCATCTTTTGCCTATTTGGCCAACTTGGCCTGGCGCTTGGCCCATTCTTCAGGAAAATCCTCACCGCGCTTGATGCTAGTGGGATTTGCCTCTTGGCCAGGTGCCAATGGTGGTCTTGAGCATGGAGGAGTAATAGCGAATTTCTTCATGTATTTTGGAGTCACATACCTGTACTCCCTCCACTCTTTTGCCCATCTCCTTTCTATCCTCTGAATGCGCACCTTGCGCCAATTCTTATCTTCCTCAGGGGGTGTGCAGTACCCAGCATAAATGTCCTCAGGGATTTCAAAGGTAGTATTGATTTCAGGCCTCTTTCCTCCTTTCTGTGGCTTCTTTCCATCAGCCATTTTCTTCAGTTGAGGAATTTGAACAATTGAACTCTCTGAAGAAGTATGCAACTTTTCTTCGAGGAACGCTGCAAATGAGTTAAGTTGATGAGAACCTAGTGATTCAGCAGCGGATATGAGTACCTGTGAACAGAGTATAGTTGCGAGGAATTTGGAGAGGTCATATGCGTTCTCAGAAGGTTTTTCAAAAAGAACAAGTTTGAGGAATTTGACCAGATGAGTCTTGAAGAATTTCACTAAGCGTTCTTTGTCTTAGGTTCCAGAGTTGTATAGATCGAAGATCTACACAATTGAGGAATCTTGAAGAAAAATGATGCTTAGAGAAACGAATCAAGAACAGATGACATGTGAGGTGTTCAGTGTGTGAAAAATTTGAGGAATAAACACCTTTGAAGATTTTGTAGAAGTCATTTGAATCAAAGAGGGTAGTAAAAGTAACTTTTAATTACCCAGGACGAAGAACACGACGAACTGGAATGTGGAGAAGTGAAGTTCGTCTGTGTAGATCTTCCACGCCCTAACTCGGCGGAGGAAGACAGCTACGGCAGCGGCGGAGAGAAGATTTCTGCGGCCGGCGCGAGTACAACGGCGACGAGGTCGAGGCAGTGAAGCTCTTCCTCACCGGCAACGATGAAGAAGCGGCGGCGCTAGGGTTTGAGAAGCTCGAGCGGGAGAGAGGTCGAGCGGAGTAAAGGAAGTGAGGAAGGGAAGAGGGGGTATTTATAGCCACGGTGAAAAACTGTTCACCCGAAGAAATTGGACGAACGTGCCCCTGACCCTTCTCATTCGCGTGACATGTGTCACCCACATACTGAGAAGTGGAGATCGTGTTAGATCGTGGGTGAATAGATAAGTATATCGTGGGATGCGGAACGGTTTGAGCGGCAAAGCCGAAAATTTGGATAAGATAAGTTAAAAGTTCCGTTCGCAAATTCTTCAGCTGACAAGAACACAGTGAAGATTTTGAATGAGTTTCAAATAGAACGCATATGAAGAATTTGTGAATAGATTGGGTTGAGTATAGCATAGAGGGGGAAGGGTCCGATCACATTGACTTAGCAGAAAAACCAACTTGAAGAATTAGCCATAAGTGAATGCTGTAGAGGACATAAACTCATATATATATATAGCCAATGAAGAAAAATGACGGAGAAGGTGAAGACAATGCAAAGTTGAAGAATATGAACAACTGAGGAATTTCAAAAACTGGATAAAAACTCAAATTGAAGATTTTCAACTTTTGTGGTGGCGTGACCCACCATATAAGAATGATGATTTCAGACACCGCGTACAATTGTCGTCGGGTTCTGAGAATCAAATTCTTCATTAATTTCTTCACACTTAGAGTGTTATTCTTCATTGATTGAAGAAAAACGTTTCTTCATGTGTTGCACATCTAAGTCATCAATTTTGCATAAGTGTTAGGATGAGTGTCTTTTTCAAAGAACATTCGAAGATTCTAAGATATTTAGCTCACATCGCAACTTGCTAAATCTCTTCTCATCCAAGGGCTTTGTGAAGATATCGGCTAGCTGTTCTTCAGTCTTCACATGCTCAATAGGAATGTCGCCCTTCAACACATGATCGCGAAGAAAATGATGACGAATCTGAATGTGCTTTGTCTTCGAGTGCTGAACTGGGTTGTGAGAAATCTTGATGGCACTCTCATTGTCACAGAAGAGAGGCACATTCTTCACTTTGACACCGTAGTCCTTGAGAGTTTGCTTCATCCACAGCAATTGAGCACAGCAAGAACCAGCAGCAATGTACTCAGCTTCAGCAGTAGACAGTGATACGCAGTTCTGTTTCTTCGAGGACCAACAGACCAAAGATCATCCGAGGAAATGACATGTACCAGATCTTGACTTGCGGTCCACACGATCACCAGCATAGTCGGAGTCAGAATATCCAATAAGATCAAAAGCCGAGCCCTTGGGGTACCATAATCCAAGTGTTGGTGTGTGAGCTAGATATCGAAGAATATGTTTCACAGCCTTATGGTGTGATTCCTTCGGTGTAGCTTGAAATCGGGCACACATGCAAACACTAAGCATAATATCTGGCCTAGATGCACATAAATACAATAAAGAACCAATCATGGAGCGGTATACCTTTTGATCGAAGTCAATACCATTTTCATCAGTGCACAGATGGCCATTTGTGGGCATCGGAATTTTGACGCCTTTGCAATCTTGCATGCCGAATTTCCTCAGTACATCCTTGAGGTATTTCTCCTGAGATATGAATATGCCATTGCGCTGTTGACGAATTTGAAGACCTAAGAAGAATTTCAACTCTCCCATCATAGACATTTGATATTCTTCACTCATCATATAGGCAAAGTCATCACTATAACGTTGGTCAGTACAGCCAAAGATGATATCATCAACATATATTTGGCACACAAACAATTCATCATCATATGATTTAGTGAAAAGAGTAGGGTTGAGTGAACCGGGTTTGAAGCCTTTCTTCATGAGGAATTCCTTCAAAGTATCATACCACGCCCGAGGGGCCTGCTTGAGGCCATAGAGGGCCTTATTTAGTCTGAAGACTTTGTCAGGATGCTTAGGATCTTCAAAACCTGGGGGTTGAGCAACATATACTTCTTCCTCAAGCTTACCATTGAGGAATGCACTTTTCACATCCATTTAATATAAAGTGATATCATGATGGTTAGCATAAGCAAGTAATATGCGAGTAGCTTCAAGTCTAGCAACAGGTGCAAAAGTTTCATCGAAATCAATTCCTTCAACCTGTGTGTAGCCTTGAGCTACTAGCCGTGCCTTATTCCTCACCACAAGGCCATTTTCATCTTGCTTGTTGTGGTAGATCCACTTCGTGCCAATGATATTGTGTTTGCGAGGATCTGGACGATTTACCAGTTCCCAAACGTTGTTGAGCTCGAACTGATGTAATTCTTCTTGCATGGCCTGAATCCACTCAGGCTCCAGAAATGCTTCATCTACCTTAGTGGGCTCTGTGATAGAGACAAAAGCATAGTGCCCACAAAATTTAGATAAATGTGAAGCTTTTGAGCGTGTCAGAGGACCTGGTGCTTCAATGTCATCGATGATCTTTCCAACTTGCACTTCTTTTGCAACGCGAGGATGAGTAGGTTGTCGTCAAGGAATTTGATCAGCATTTTCTTCAGCACCATTTTCTTCAACAATTTCTTCAGGTGCATTAGCTCGACGTTCTTCATGTTCTGGAATGAATTCTTTAGCAGATTCTTCGGTAGGAATGACATCCTCAGTAGCCTTGAACTTGATAGTTTCCTCAGGTGCTGGTTCATCTATCACAGAGGGTAGGTGCTCTCATTGCGAGCCATTAGTTTCATTGAACCGCACATCTACAGTTTCAACAACCTTGTGAAAAACGTTGTTGAAGACTCTGTAGGTGTGCGAGTCCTTTCTGTAACCAAGCATAAAACCTTCATGTGCTTTCGGTGCAAATTTAGCATTGTGATGAGGATCTCTAATCCAACATTTAGCACCGAAGACTTTGAAATAACTCACATTGGGTTTCTTGTCAGTGAGGAGTTCATAGGCAGTCTTCTTGAAGAATTTGTGAAGATATGCCCTGTTGATGATGTGGCACGCAGTATAAATTGCCTCAATCCAAAAGTGACGAGGCGTCTTGTCCTCATCAAGCATAGTGCGAGCCATCTCAACAAGAGTTCTGTTCTTGTGCTCCACGACGCCATTCCGCTGTGGAGTATAAGGAGCACATAACTCATGAGTAATACCAAGTTCATCAAGATAGTCATCAAGACCAGAATTCTTGAACTCAGTTCCATTGTCACTTCTGATGTGCTTGATCTTCACACCAAAGTTGGTTGAAGACCTCGAGGAAAATCGTTTGAAGACTTCCTGCACTTCATGTTTGTAAGTAACAATGTGTACCCATGTGTATCGAGAGTAATCATCAACAATAACAAATCCATAGAGAGATGCATCATTTGTGATAGCTGAGTAATGGTTAGGACCAAAGAGGTCCATGTGAAGAAATTCGAATGGTCGAGTAGTGGTCATGATAGTCTTCGCTGGATGCTTAGCCTTGGTCATCTTTCCAGCTTCACAAGCTCCACACAAGTGATCCTTGAGGAATTTGACATTCTCAACGCCAATGACATGCTTATTCTTCGCAAGCGTGTGCAAATTCCTCATGCCTGCATGACCAAGTCCTCGATGCCATAACCAACCTTTTGAAGCTTTTGCAAGTAGGCACACGGCTGGTTGCCGTCCTGTAGAGAAATCAACAATATACAAGTCTCCTCTCCTAAATCCTTCGAAGACTTCGGAATTGCCAGCTTCCATAACCACAACACAACGATACTTGCCAAAGACAACTACCATATCAAGATCACAAAGCATTGAGACAGACATGAGGTTGTATCCTAAGGACTCGACAAGCATGACTTTGTCCATGTGTCGATCCTTTGTGATCGCAACCTTACCTAGACCCAATACCTGACTTTTGCCTTTGTCAGCGAAGATGATATGCTTCAGATGCGATGGTGATAAGGGAGCATCAATCAATAGATTCTTGTCACCAGTCATGTGATTTGTACATCCACTATCGAGGACCCACTCAGTGGCTTTGGGTTGATCATCCTGCAGATGAATTAGTGCAGCTTAAGAACTTCATATACTTCATCAGTGAAGAATATGACATCACAATTCATCAGTCCAATTTCATCAAGCAATGCAACAGTTAAAAACAGTATGAGGACGTGAGAAATGAAAGTTCATTTCTTCATGATTAGCCTGCGTCCTTTCAGGCACTCTTCAGGTCTCCAGCAAATTCTTCAGACGTTTAAGTACATCTGGAGACCTGACCCTGCAGAAGAGATTAGTTCTTTTTCTTCACCACCCACATCTGAAGGGGTGGCAAAGAGTTCATTACTCTGCGAGCTCCATATGAGAAAGGTGGCATAGAAGCCAATCCATTTCGTTTCACATAAGAGAAGTTAGGGTAAGCATATGAATAAGCAGAGAAATTCTTCGAGGACTTATGAACATAATGATTAGAAGAATAATGCTCATATTCATAGCCCTTGGCTCTTCCCTGCGAAACAGAGTTGTTAGCACGATGATGTTCATATGAGGACTTTGATCCTTTTGAGGAATTTGATCCATGTGAGGAATTTGGTCCGTATGAGGACTTGGATCCATATGAAGAATTTGATCTGGGGTTCCTATTCTTCACAGGTGGTGTCATGAGGACATTCACCTGAAGACTTTCAAGGCACCTTTTGGGAACCCAGATTTTCTTCATAGGAGAACCGTTCCTGCAGTCAGTGCCAACATATCTATCAAATAGTTCACCATTCTGATTTTTGAACAGTTTATAGTTGGAGTCAAATGACTCATCCGAAGAATGAGAAGATTCACATGTATAGCCAGATAAATTGGATGGATCAACTGGAGGTCCCTTTGCAGCAACCCATGAGGTTTTGGGGTACTGCTCAGGCTTCCAATATGTACCATCAGCATTGAGTTTCCTCTCAAAGGCAATACCCTCTTTCCTAGGGTTCCTGTTGAGGATCTGCTTTTTAAGCACACCACAAAGAGTCTGATGCCCTTTGAGGCTTTTGTACATGCCTGTCATGTACAATTCCTTCAGCCCTGCATCGTCAGTGATACTAGCAATGTCCTCAGATGAGGAATTAGTGATAGCAGAGACAGTTGAAGAATTTGTAGCATTAGAAGCATTTGAACATTCAGGTGAAGAATTAGCAGATTCACGTTCAATGCATTTCAAAGATGGAGGAACAAATTCTTCCTGAGCAGCGCTGATTTGTTGAGCAAGTAATGAATCGCGCTCCTTCTGAAGATCTTCATAACTCACTCTTAGCTTCTCAAGATCTTGCTTTCTTTGAATAAATTCATAAGAAAGCTTCCCATGATCAGACAAGAGAGTGTTATGATGACCTTGAAGGGTGTCATACTTAGTATGAAGTCTCTGAAGACTTTCAGCCAAAGCTTTTGACTGATCCATCTCTTCACTCAACATATCATCGCTCTTACTAAGCATGTTTTGAACCTTTTCCAAAGCTCTTTGTTGTTTAGCGGCAAGGGAAACAAGTTTGACATAACTGGGTCCAAATTCATCATCAGATTCATCATCACTAGATTCCGACAGATAGCATTCAGTTACCTTTTCACCATCTGCCATAAGGCATGGTGAGGAGGATGATGATTGTGGTTCGAGTGTCATTGATTTGAGAGATTCCTTGAAGTCCTCAAACCAAGGATCATGACAGGTTCGATGACCTTCATAGACATCAGAGAGACGATCCCAGATAAGCTTCGCATGATCGAGATGCATAATGTTCCTGAACTGATTTTGAGACAGACAGGAGCAGATGACGCCCTTCGCCGTGAGGTTGAGAAGAGTGTACTTGCGAATGTCATCATCTTCCGTCGTCTTGCACAGATCGGTAAGACCAATCTTAGTGACGGTCCACAGTTTGCTGTTCATCGCCATGAGGCGCTTCTTCATCATGGCCTTCCACTTGGGATAATCATGACCGTCAAAGATGGGGCATGTCACTTTCTTCATACCTGCGGTCGACATAACTAAAACTCCAAGCGGTTAAACCAAAATCACACAGAAGAAGGGAGTACCTTGCTCTGATACCAATTGAAAGTGCGTTATATCGACTAGAGGGGGGTGAATAGGGGATTTTTATGAATTCTTCACTGAGGAATTTGTGGGTGAGGAAATTCCTTAGCGAAGAACTACTTGCAGCGGAATAAGTACTCAAAAGTATGCATAGCAGAACACAAGCATAGTCATCATGATGAAATGAAGACAAGCACAGAGTACAGAAAGCGTAAACACATGGTAACACAGGATGAAGACAAACAGACTGAAGAAATTGAACTGAGGAAATTGAGAAAGTCTTCAGTCAAAGTCTTCAAACAAAGATATGAACAAGCATACAACACAGTAATGAGGAAATGAAAGAGTTGAGGAAATAGAACCAGTAAGCTTGGTGAAGACAATGATTTGGTAGACTAGTTCGAACTGCTGTCTCAGTTGTACGTCTGGTTGGAGTGGCTAGGTATTTAAACCTGAGGACACACAGTCCCGGACACACAGTCCTCACCGTATTCTCCTTGAGCTAAGGTCACATAGACCTCGCCCAATCACTCGTGGTAAGTCTTCAGGTGACTTCCAAACCTTCACAAACTCGGTCACTCGGCGATCCACAATTTCCTCTTGGATGCTCTAGACCATGACGCCGAACCGTCTGGAAGAAGCACAGTCTTCAAAGGTAACAAGCGTCGGATCCACGCAGGATCAATCTCT
This sequence comes from Aegilops tauschii subsp. strangulata, assembly GCF_002575655.3. Lineage (NCBI taxonomy): Eukaryota > Viridiplantae > Streptophyta > Magnoliopsida > Poales > Poaceae > Aegilops > Aegilops tauschii. The sequence goes on along the minus strand of NC_053037.3, from coordinate 381,666,936 downwards.
TCAGTGATGCTCAATCACTTGGGGTTTGTAGGTGTTTGGGTTTGGGTTTTCCTCACTTGATGATTTTCGCTCAAAGTCCTCGGAGGATGGGATGCTCTCAAATGACAAGTGTCAGTTTCTGTCGGAGCAGCCAACCAGCTAGTGGTTGTAGGGGGCGGCTATTTATAGCCTAGGGAGCAGCCCGTCATGATAAGACATAAATGCCCTTCAATGATATGACCGTTAGGTGGGTAGATATTTTGGGACAGCTGGCGCATAGCACAGCAACGGTCGGAAATTTGAGTATCAAATTCCTCAGGGCTATCATGTTCCTCACTGTGTAGGCAATCCGCACTAGCGAATTCCTAACTCCTCAGTCAGAACAAATTCCTCAGAGACCAGAAGAACTTCGTCTCTGTCACTGAAGAATATGACTAAACTGTATGAGATTTCCAATGGCTTCACTCGAAGGGATTGGTAGGTGTAGGATTTTGAGTTGAGCATCACATGGAAATTTTTCCTAAGTATTTCCTCGACCCCCTTTAACAGTACGGTCTTTCCTATGACTCAAGAAAGAGAAAATGAAACTACAAAAACAAAAGTCTTCACGCTTCATGTTCCTCAAATGGATACCAAGTCTTCAAGGTTACACCAATTTCTTCACTTTCAAAGTCTTCAGAATTCCAAAGTGTTCAGTCGAAGAACTTCATTTTTAGGGGTCGACTTTCTCTGTAAATATCAAACTCCTCATAGACTTATAGACATGTGTACACTCATAAACACATTAGTCCCTTAACCTATAAGTCTTCAATACACCAAAATCACTAAGGGGCACTAGATGCACTTACAGCAAGAGATGGAACGAAGCATCCTGATATGCAGCTGATATATGTGCATGAAATTTGTGGATTGTTCAATCTTGCAGGTTTACCCGGATATGAAGTTAAGAAGAAGGGTTTTCCTTTATATTTGGGGGAAAAGCATTGACATTGTATAGGCTATGTTATGATATTGGAGCTTGGAACTGGAACCGATTGAAATTGTAATTCCACCAAAGTTTTATTCTATCACCTAGTTCATCGTGATTGGAATTACATATATAATTTTTTGCCTCGTGAAGGAGAAAGTATCGCTCAAGCTTGGGGAAGGCTCAAGTCAATGTTGTATTCATGCCCCAATCATGAGCTCTCAAGAGAAATTATTATACAAAATTTTTATGCTCGGCTTTCTCGTAATGATAAATCCATGCCCGATACTTCTTGTACTGGTTCTTCTATGAAGAAGACTATTGAATTCAAATGGGATCTTTTGGAGACAATTAAACGCAACTCTGAAGATTGGGAACTCGACATAGGTAATGAGTCAGGTATAACACTTGAGTTTGAGTGTGTTAAATCCTTTATCGATATCGATGCTTTTCACAAGTTTAGCACTAAATATGGACTTGACTCTGAGATAGTAGCCTCTTTTTGTGAATCATTTTCTGCTCATGTTGATCCCCCTAAGGATAAGTGGTTTAAATATCATCCACCTATTAAAGAAAAGATTGAGGAGCCAGCCATAGTTAAGGATGAAACTATCCAGTTGTACCTACTGCTTATATTGAAAAACCACATTTCTCTTTTAGGATAAAGGAACATGCTAAGGTTTCGACCGTTGTCAACAAAAGTAATATTAGAGTACCTAGACCCTCTGAACAAATTAAAGTATAAGCTAGTATTGCAATGGTTAAAGATCTCTTGGTTGATAATGTTGATGGGCATGTTATTTATTTCTGTGCTGAAGCTGCTAGAATTGCCAAACCCGACTATAAAGATAAGAATAAACCCGTTGTTGGCATGCCTGTTGTCTCATTTAAAATAGGAGATCACTAGCAAAAGGGCCCGTGCGTTGCAATGGGAGAAAAGAATACCACACGTTCTTAATTTACACAAAATGGTCTATAATTTGAGTATTTGTAGCTACGGCCCAAACAAAGATGATGTTTTCCTACAAAAGCGCAAGTTGAAGATTCCACATGTCTTCTATTTAAACACGGCTTGCATGTAGTTTTAATATGTACAAAGAAATGAGCAAGTGATCTTCAATTTCATCTCCAATCCTGATTTTGCTGAGGTGTTCATCCACAATCTGGATCAGCAATGATATGAAAGAAAGACGGATAATGCACTGTTGATTAAGATTGCACCTTAGATAGTATTTTTTAAATGGTTAACAAGTAAAATAACATCATATTTAGATTCTATATATTTTTTATCAAATTCCATATATAACATGTTTAATTTGGAGTTACGGTTTACAAGATATGAGTATTTTAAAGAACATTTGATATGTACTACAGCTTTAATGTCAGAAACATCAGGGGGGTTTCTATAAAATAGCATGACGGACTAAGAATACCTATTTGCTTTATTAGTAGGTATAGATTGTTATCATGTCTTATGTGATATGGGTGCTAGTGGTAGTGCTATACCTTTTACTTTATACCAAAAAATTATGAATGATATTGCACCAGCTGAAATAGAAGATATTGATGTTCCTATCAAGCTGCTAATAGATATACTATCACACCACTTGGGATTGTTAGAGATGTTGAAGTCTTGTGTGGGAAGATAAAATATCCTACTGATTTTCTTGTTCTTGGTTCTCCACAAGATGACTTCTGTCCCATTATATTTGGTAGACCTTTCTTGAACACTGTTAATGCTAAGATAGATTGCAAGAAAGAAACCATTAGTGTTAATTTTGGTGATGTGTCTCATGAGTTTAATTTCTCTAGTTTCGTAGGCAACCTCATAATAAATAATTGCCTAGTAAGGATGAAATAATTGGTCTTGCTTCTATTGCCGTACCTCCTACTAATCCACTAGAATAATATTTGCTTGACCATGAAAATGATATGCACCTGCATGAGAGAAATTAAATAGATAGGATGTTCTTTGATCAACAACATATTCTTAAACATAATTTGCCTACTGAAACTCTAGGGGGCCCTCCTCCACCTAAGGGTGATCATGTTTTTTAATTGAAACAATTACCTGATACTTTGAAATATGCTTATCTTGATGAGAAGAAAATATATCCTGTTATTATTAGTGCTAACCTTACAGAGCATGAAGAAAACAGATTATTAAAACTCCGAGGAAGAACCGTGCTGCTATAGGATATACTCTCGATGATCTTAAGGGCATCAGTCCCACTCTCTGTCAGCACAAGATTAATATGGAACCAAATGCTAAACCAGTTGTTGACCATCAGCGATGATTAAATCCTAAGATGAAGGAAGTGCTTAGAAATGAAATATTAAAGCTTCTAGAAGCAGGTATAATTTATCCTATAGCTGATAGTAGATGGGTAAGTCCTGTTCATTGTGTCCCTAGGAAAGGAGGTATTACTATTGTTCCTAATGATAAAAATGAACTTATCCCACAAAGAATTATGACTGGTTACAGAATGGTAATTGATTTCAGAAAATTATACAAAGCAACTAGAAAGGATCATTAGCCTTTACCTTTTATTGATCAAATGTTAGAAAGATTATCTAAGAATACACACTTTTGCTTTATTGATGGATATTCTGGTTCCTCTTAAATACACGTATCACAACTGTATCAAGAGAAACCCAATTTTACTTGCCCTTTTGGAACATATGCTTATAGACGTATGCCTTTTGGTTTATGAAATGCACCAGCTACCTTTCAAAGCTGTATGACTACTAGATTCTCTGATTTTTGTGAAAAGATTGTCGAGGTTTTCATGGATGATTTTTCCGTTTATGAAACTTCTTTTGATGATTTCTTAAGCAACCATGATCGAGTTTTGCAGAGATGTGAACAAACTAATTTTGTCTTCAATTGGGAGAAGTGCCACTTTATGGTGAATGAAGGTATTGTCTTGGGGCACAAAATTTCTGATGAGGTATTGAGGTGGACAAAGCTAAAGTTGATGCAATTCAGAAAATGTTGTGCCAAAAGATATTAAAGGTATAAGAAGTTTTCTTGGTCATGCTAGTTTCTATAGGAGATTAATTAAAGACTTCTCTAAAATTTGTAGGCCTCTTACCAATCTCTTGCAAAAGGATGTTCCATTTGTTTTTGATGATGATTGTGTAGAAGCCTTTGAAACACTTAAGAAAGCTTTAACTTCTGCACCTATTGTCCAACCACCTGATTGGAACTTGCCTTTGGAAATTATGTGTGATGCTAGTGATTATGTTGTTGGTGCTATATTCTAGGACAAAGAGTTGATAAGAAATTAAACGTTATTCATTATGCTAGTAAGACTCTAGACAGTGCCCAAAGAAATTATGCTACTACTGAAAAAGAGTTTCTAGCAGTTGTGTTTGCTTGTGATAAATTCAGATATTATATAATTGATTCTAAAGTAACTATTCACATTTATCATGCTGCTATTAAATACCTTATGGAAAAGAAAGATGCTAAACCTTGACTCATTAGGTGGGTTCTTTTCTACAATAATTTGATTTGCATATCAGTGATAGGAAAGGAGTTGAAAACCCCGTAGCCGATAACTTGTCTAGGTTAGAAAATATTCTTGATGACCCACTACGTATTGATGATAGCTTCCCTGATGAACAACTAGCTGTCATAAATGCTTCTCGTAACACTCCTTGGTATGCAGACTATGCTAATTATACTGTTGCTAAACTTGTACCACCTAGTTTCACATACCAACAAAAGAAAAAGTTTTTCTTTGATTTAAGACATTAAATTTGGGATGACCCGCATCTTTATAAAGGAGTAGATGGTATTATTAGACGTTGTATACCTGAGCATGAACAGGAACAAATCCTACGGAAATGTCACTTCGAAACCTATGGAGGACATCATGCAGGAGATAGAACTATACACAAGGTATTACAATCTGGTTTTTATTGGCCTACTCTTTTCAAAGATGCTCATAAGTTTGTCTTATCTTGTGATGAATGTCAAAGAATTGGTAATATTTCTAGACATCGGGAAATGCATATGAATTATTCACTTGTTATTGAACCATTTGATGTTTGGGGCTTTGATTACATGGGACCTTTTCCTTCCTCTAATGGATATACACATATTTTGGTTGCTGTTGATTATGTCACTAAGTGGGTAGAAGTTATTCCAACTAGTAGTGCTGATCATAACACCTCCATTAAAATGTTGAAAGAAGTTATTTTCCCAAGGTTTGGAGTCCCTAGATATTTAATGACTGACGGTGGTTCACATTTCATCCTTGGTGCTTTCCGTAAGTTGCTTGCTAAATATGATGCCAACCATAGAATTGCATCCCCTTATCACCCTCAATCTAGTGGTTAAGTTGAACTTAGCAATAGAGAAATAAAATCAATATTACAAAAGACTGTCAATAGATCTAGGAAAAAATTGTCTAAGAAACTTGATGATGCACTATGGGCTTATAGAACTGCTTATAAAAATCCTATGGGTATGTCTCCATATAAAATGGTTTATGGAAAAGCATGTCACTTGCCTCTTGAATTAGAACATAGAGCATATTGGAAAATTAAGTAACTCAATTATGACTTCAAACTTGCCGGTGAAAAGAGGTTATTTGATATTAGCTCATTAGATGAATGGAGAACCCAAGCCTATGAAAATGCAAAATTATTCGAAGAAAAAGTTAAAAGATGACATGACAAAAGAATCCAAAAGCGGCAATTAAAAGTAGGTGAATATGTTTTATTGTACAATTCTCATTTTAGATTTTTTTTGCAGGAAAACTTCTCTCCAAGTGGGAAGGACCATATATCATTGAAGAAGTTTATCGATCTGGAGCTATCAAGATCAATAATGCCGAAGGCACTAATCTGAAGGTGGTTAATGGGCGAAGAATTAACCACTAAATTTCAGGTATACCTATTAATGTGGAAACTAACATTATTCAAACCATGACACCGGAATACGTAAAAGAGACCTTCTAGAGCACTCCAAAACCCTCAAAAGGTAGAGGTACATGATATGGTAAGTAAAGCGACTCCAAAAATTCCACAAAAATATTTTTTGCCAGTTTTGGAATATTAGAAAAAAACACCCGAGAAGGCAACCCAAGTTCCCACTAGGCACCAGGGCGCGCCTACCTCACCTGGCGCGCCCTGGTGGGTAGTGGGCCCCTCGAGAACCTTCCCGACTCCGTTTTCCTATGGTTTACTTGTTTTGAAAGATTAAAATTCTTTATATATACCTCCGGACGATTTGACCACCGTATCACGAAGAAATCTTCTGCTCTTGTTTCGTGCTATTTTTCTCACAGATCTGGAAGTATTTCATCTCAAGATTCAAATGGAGAGAGCTATGTCTCCCACTGTGTTGCAGATCCAAAGATCTTTGGGGAGATTTATCCTTGCCTATGGTCCATCGAGGAGGAGGAAGATACCGACCTGGAGGAAACGAGGGATGCCATCTCAGATGAAGATGAAGTTCCACTGCCTGAACCTGGAGATATGCATGTGGAATTCAAGAAGTCAAGTCTTGCAAACGGAGTAAAAAAAATCTAAGATCCAATTTATTCCGTCCCATTTTCTGCAGGAAAGCAAGGAGGCATTATGCTAAAAGTTATTGAAACTTGAGCAAGAAAACGATGACTTGAGGGAGGAAAATTTTATCCTCAAACATAAGCTGGAGAAGAAGAATGCTACTTCTTCACCACCACCACCACCACCACCCAAGAAGGAGAGTTAAGCACATGAGTATGAGCACTCCCCTTGGCTAGTGCCAAGCTTGGGGGAGGTGCCCCGGTATCGTATCACCATCACTTTATTATCTTTACCAATCTTAGTTCGATCCTTTGTTATCTCATGGTTTAGTAGAATAAAAGTTTAGTATGATCTATTTTCGAGTGTTAGTTTTGTGATCTATCTATCTATGTAATCGAGTTGAGAGTTATATAATATAATAAAGATTAGTCTGAGTTTTTGCTTCTTTACCCTTTATGTTTCAATCAAAATAAAGAAAATAATGAAAAAGATCATATGCTAATCTTGTGGAAAGTAATGACATTACATACAGAAAAGTATAAGTGCTAAGATTTATTGAAGGTTGACAAACATAGCATCGGTCAATGATGCAATTCATGAAAGAATTAATAAGCGAAGAGAAGATTCACATAGTCATATACTATGCTGGACATCTTTTACGACTGTGAGCACCCATTAAGTATTTTATGCCAATTGTCAACGTTGGACAAGGAAGACAACGTAATGATTTATGTTTGTTCATATTCACATAGAAGCTATATTGTCATAGATCCTCCAACATGTGGTGCTTGCCCAATATCTTTGCTAGCCAAAAATCCGCACTAAGTAGAGATACTACTTGTGCATCCAAAAACCTTAAACCCAATATTAAGTTATGAGAGTCCACTATACCTACCTATGGATTGAATAAGATCCTTCAAGTAAGTTGTCATAGGTGCATAAGGAAATAAAAATTGCTTCAAAATATGTATGATCTTTTAGTGTAAGGGAAAATAAGCGTTGTACGAACTTGTGTTGGCAAAGTAATAAAAGTGATGGACTGCGTAATAAAGGTTGCTATCACAAGGGGCAATATACCATGACGTTCTTTTGCACTAAGAGCATGTGCATCCAAAAATAAAAGCGCATGACAAGCTCCACTTCCCTCTGCGAAGGGCCCATCCTTTACTTTTATGTATTTAATTTTTATGCAAGAGTCAATAGTGTTCTCCTCTATTCCTTTCTTTTAATTTTCTCTTTTGCAGGCATCATGTGGCGGGGAAAGATCTAGGCACATATATCCAGTTGGATATGAGTGATCATGAGTTATTATTGTGGACATCGCCCTTGAGGTGAATAAGTTGGGAGGCAAAACTTTAAACCCCTATCTTTCTATGTGTCTGGATGGAACTTTTTGTTCCATATATATGTTGTGAGTGTTAAAAATCATAGAAGACTAAATGATGGTTGAGTATGTGGAGTTCCCAAAAAGGCTCCGACACGAGACCCTTCCTGAAAATATGATGAATTGCAATTGCATAGTTGATACGTCTCCAACGTATCTATAACTTTTGCTTGTTGCATGCTGTTATATTATCATTCTTGGATGTTTTACAATCATTTTATAGCAACTTTATATCATTTTTGGGACTAACCTATTGACATAGTGCCCAGTGCCAGTTGCTGTTTTTTTGCTTGTTTTTACTTCGCATAATATCGGTACCAAATGGAGTCCAAACGCAGCGAAACTTTTTGGAGAATTTTTCTGGACCAGAAGACACAACATGGGCCAAAGAAGTACGAGAGGGGAGGCCTGATGTGGGCACAACCCACCTGGGCGTGCCCAGGAGCCCAGGCGCGCCCAGGGGGTTGTGCCCCCATCGGTGGCCTCCTGCACTGCCTCTGTGCCTCATAAATCTCCAAATATTCCAGAAACCCTAGGGGAGTCGACGAAACACAATTCCAGCCGCCGCAAGTTCCAGAACCACGAGATCCAATCTAGACACCATCACGGAGGGGTTCATCATCCTCATTGGTGCGTCTCCGATTATGCGTGAGTAGTTCATCATAGACCTACGGGTCCGTAGTCAGTAGCTAGATGGCTTCCTCTCTCTCTTTTGATTCTCAATACAATGGTCTCTTGGAGATCTATTTGATGTAACTCCTTTTGCGGTTTGTTTGTTGGAATCCGATGAACTTTGAGTTTATGATCAGATCTATATCCTTGAATATTATTTGAGTCTTCTTTGATCTCTTATATGCATGATTATTTATAGCCTCGTATTTATTCTTCGAATCTTTGGCTTAGTTAGGCCAACTAGATCGATTTTTCTTTCCATGGGAAGAGGTGCTTTCTGATTGGTTCGATCATGCAGTGTTCTTTCCCAGTGACAGAAGGGGCAGCAAGACACGCATGTGTCGTTGATATTAAGGATAACAAGAAGGGGGCTATTCCTACATCAATAGATCTCGTCTACATCATGTCATCGTTCTTATTGCATTACTCTGTTTCTCCATGAACTTAATACACTAGATGCATGCTGGATAGCGGTCGATGTGGAGTAATAGTAGTAGGTGCAGGCAGGAATCGGTCTACTAATCTTGGACATGATGCCTACATATTGATCATTGCTTTGGATATCGTAATAATTATTCGATCTTCTATCAATTGCCCAACAGTAATTTGTTTACCCGCCGTATGCTATTTTCTCGAGCGAAGCCACTGGTGAAATCTACGACCCCCGGGTCTATTCTTTACCACATTTGCTTTGAGATCTATTTTTCTATTATTTTATTTTCAGATCTATTATTACAAAAACCTAAAAATATTTTGCTGCACTTTTTTGTTACTTATTCTATTTTGCATTTTATCGAGATCTGTTTTATCCAATCTACCACAATTTTTATCCCGTCAACTTGACAATTTCTGGCGCCGTTACCCTAAAAGGGATTGACAACCCTTTATAAGCGTTGGGTTGCAAGTATTTTTTTCTTTGAGTGCATGTATCGTTTACATAGTGTTGCTTGGTTCTCCTACTGGATTGATACCTTGGTTTCATAACTGAGGGAAATACCTACCGTAGCTGTGCTGCATCATCCCTTCCTCTTTGGGAAAATACCGACGTAGTTCAAGCAACACCGAAAGGAATTTCTGGCGCTGTTGCCGGGGAAACATCATCAACATCTATCAGGTTCCTAATCACAAATCTCATCTCCTTGCAATTTAGATTATTTTCCATTTGCCTCTCGTTTTCATCTCCCCTACTTCACAAAAATTTGCCGTTTTATTTGCCCTCTTTTTCTTTCGCTGCTTTCTCGTCAGATTTATCTTTTTGTGTGTGATCTTTCTTGCTTACTTTGTCACTATGGCTAGCATGACTACTCCTTTGTCACCTGATTTTGAAGTTTTATACTTCAAGCAGAAACAAGGAGAAAATTTGAAAGATGCTTGGTATAGGCTAATGGAATCCTATCGCATTAGCAATCTAAAAGGGGATGCAATTATTTTGCTTCGAAATTTTTATATAGGATTAGCTTTGTATCATAGACAACTTTTGGATTTTGCTGCTAAAGGGAATTTTATTGAGCTTGATGCTAATACCGCTTACGAGATCCTAGAGGGGATTTTGGTAATTCCGCCAACCAAAAAGGGGATTTCTTTTTCCCAAGAAGGGGCTCAAATTCTAGTCAAGTTGAGTGATTTGCATAAACATTTGGTTGAGTTACAAAAATATAACAAACCTCTTAAACATATCAGTGCAAATCTCAACCGCATGAATACTTTGATTACTCTTTGCAATAAACGTTTGGATATTTTAGATCTCAAGATTGTCTCTTTTCCTAAAAGTCTTGGGAAGCGTAAAGAGCCTTCCGGGTTTGAAAAGGCCCTTACAAAACTAGCAAACACCAAAGATGACAACACTTCAATCTATGTGTTATGCCTAGCTAGGGGCGTAAAATGATAGCGCTTGTTGGGAGGAAACCCAATGAATACATTTTATTTTTGCCTTTTTCTTTCTGTTATTGAGTGTTTGCACAATTATGCTACTATTATGATTGTGTTTTTTTATGTTTTAATTAGTGTTTGGGAAAAGGAAAGCCTTTGGGATCATGTTGGGTGATAGTTGATTTGATCTTGTCGAAAAACAGGAACTTTTGCGTCCAGTAACAGAATTGTTTAAAATCATAGAAGCGTGATAAAATCCTGATTTTTTTGTATACAAGATTGATATACAAATTGCCTACGTTGTCTGAATTTTTCAGAATTTTTGGAGTTACAGAAGTATTCTTAGTTTTCAGATTACTGTAGATTGTTCTTGTTTTTGACAGATTCTGTTTTCTTTGAATTGTGTGCTTATTTTGATGAATCTATGGATTGTATTGGAGGGTGTAAGATAAGGAGTGAAAATAGCCAAAGCTTGGGGATGCCCATGTCACCCCAAGTTATTATTCCAGGAGAACCAAGCAACTAAGCTTCGGGATGCTCTGGAAGGCATCCCTCTTTCTTCGAACGACCATTGGTATTTTACTTGGAGCTATATTTTTATTCGTCACATATCATGAGTTTTGCTTGGAGCGTCTTGTATTATACGAGTCTTTGCTTGTTTTGATTTTTTTTTGTGTCAAGCATCCTTGCTGAACATAGCTATTTGAGAGAGCCAAAATTATGCTATGATTTGTTAGAATTGCTCTCTATGCTTCACATAAATTTTATGAGCTATGGAATTGCTCTACTGCTTCACTTATATCTTTTTGAGCACGGTGTGCTTTAATATTTTTGAAGAAATACTCTCATGCTTAACTTAGATTTATTTGAGAGTTAGTAAATTTTTGAAAAAAGACTCTCATGCTTCACTTATATTATTTTGAGAGACGGAAACTTTTATGCTCATGTTCTTCACTTAGATTTGTTTGAGCTTATCAAAAGCAATATATGAAACTAGTCCCAAAGTGACAGGTATTCAAGAGGGATATAATAAAAACTTTCTTGAAGATTGATAACCCACAAGTATAGGGGATCAATTGTAGCCTTTCTTGATAAGTAAGATTGTCGAACCCAGTGAAGAGCTAAAGGTAGAACAAATATTCCCTCAAGTTTTATCGACCACCAATACAACTCTACGCACGCTTTACGTTGGCTTTACTTAGAACAGGTATGAAACAAGAAGTACTTTGTAGGTCTGATAGGACAGGTTTCAAGATAATAAAGAACACGTAAATAAAAGCCAGGGGCTGTTTAGATAAAGAAACAATTACGTTAGTTTTAATAGAGAGTTTTTTTCACAAGAAAGTTATTTGTCCCTACTCAATCGATAACTAGACCGGTAATCATTATTGCAATTTTATATGAGGGAGAGGCATAAGCTAACATACTTTCTCTACTTGGATCATATGCACTTATGATTAGAACTCTAGCAAGCATCCGCAACTACTAAATATCATTAAGGTAAAACGCAACCATAGCATTAAAGTATCAAGTCCTCTTTACTCCCATACGCAAACAACCTACTTACTCGGGCCTGTGCTTTTGTCACTCACGCCACCCACCCTAAGCGAATCATGAACATATTGCAAACCCTACAGCAGGGATCCCTCACGCTTGCGCGACATGGAGAGCACCATAGGACAACACCAATAATAAAACATGCAACTCAAACCAATCACGATCATCAATTAACCCATAGGACAAAACGGATCTACTCAAACATCATAGGATAGCCATACATCATTGGGAAATAATATATAGCGTTGAGCACCATGTTTAAGTAGAGATTACAGCAGGGATAAGAGGTGGTACACCGCTGCATAGAGGGGGAGAGAGTTGGTGATGACGGTGACGAAGTTGTTGGTGTAGATCGTCGACACGATGATGGCCCCGGTGGTGTTCCGGCGCCACCGGGAGAGAGGCGGAGAGAGCCCCCTCCTTCTTCTTCCTTGGGCTCCCCCCTAGATGGGAGAAGGGTTTCCCCTATGGTCCATGGCCTCCATGAAGGCGGAGGGGCAGGAGCCCCTCCGAGATTGGATCTCTCTATCTTTTTCCTTCTGTTTTGCGTTTGTCTTTTCTAGCCTTTCACCGTTTCTTAAATTCCCGGCGATCCATAACACCGATTGGGCTGAAATTTTAACATGATTTTTATCCAGATATTATCTCTATTTCGGTCGAAGAAGGGCACCAACTGCCTTACGGGGTGGTCACAAGCCTCCCATGCGCGCTCAGGGTAGGGGGCGCGCCCCTAGGGCTTGTGTGCTGATAACCCACAAATATAGGGGATCGCAACAGTTTTTGAGGGTAGAGTATTCAACCCAAATTTATTGATTTGACACAAGGGGAGCCAAAGAATAGTTGCAAGTATTATTAGTTGAGTTGTCAATTCAACAACACCTGGAGATTAAATATCTGCAGCAATATGATCACTAGCACAGTAATACGAAAGTTTTTATAATAGTAGTAGTAGCAATAGTAACAGTAACAATGATAGCTATGATTTTGTAGCAAGTGAAAGAGTAACAACAATAGTAGTAACTTATCAAGAACAATATGTAGAAAATTCATAGGCATTGGATCGGTGAATTCATTGGATGATATTCATCATGTAACAGTCATAACCTAGGGCGACACAAAACTAGCTCCAGTTCATAAATATAATGTAGGCATGTATTCCGTAAATAGTCATACGTGCTGATGGAAAGAACTTGCATGACATCTTTTTTCCTACCCTCCCGTGGCAGCACGGTCCATATGGAAACTAAGGGATATTAAGGCCCCTTTTAATAGAGAACCGGAACAAAGAATTAACACATAGTGAATACATGAACTCCTCAAGCTACGGTCATCACCGGAAAGTATCCCGACTATTGTCACTCTGGGGTTCACGGATCATAACACGTAGTAGGTGAATATGACTTGCAAGATCGGATCTAGAACATAGATATATTGATGATAACATAAATGGTTCAGATCTGAAATCATGGCAGCCGGGCCCAAAGTAACAAGCATTAAGCATGCAAAGTCATTACAACATCAACCTCAGAACATCATGGGTACTAGCGATCAAGCCCTAACAAAACTAACTCGATTACATGATGAATCTCATCTAACTCCTCACCGACCAGTGAGCCTACGAAGGAATTACTCACTCCCGGTGGGCAGCATAATGGAATTCGTGATGGAGAAGGGTTGGTGATGACGAAGATCGAAGATCCCCCTCTCCGGAGCCCCAAACAGACTCCAGATCTAGCCTCTCAATGAAGAACAGGAGGTGGTGGCGGCTCCGTCTCGTGAAACGTGATAATTATTTCTCCCTGATTTTTTCTCCAAAAATAGGTATATATAAGTCGGAATCAGGGTCTACGGGGCCACCAAGTGGGCACGCGCCTGGAGGGGGGCGCCCTGGTGGGTTGTGCTCACCCAGGGGCCCCCCTCCGGTGGTTCTTGGCTCTAGTATTTTTCTTTTATTCTGAAATAAATCTCCAAAAATCTGCGTTCCAATCGGAGAACTTTTATTTCTGCACAAAAACAACACCATGCTAGTTCTGCTAAAAACATCGTCAGTCCGGGTTAGTTTCATTCAAATCATACTAATTAGAGTCAAAAACAAGAGGAAAAGCGTTAGGAAAAGTAGATATGATGGAGACGTATCAACTCTCCCAAGCTTAAACCCTTGCTTGTCCTCAAGCAATTCAGTTGATAAACTGAAACTGAAAAAGAAAAACTTTTACGAACTTTTTGCTCTTGTTTACATAAATAAGCTTAAGTAGCACCCAAGTTTTTAGCAAGGATCATGACTAATAACTCTTTAAAATTATATTAACTCATATCAATGGCATAATCAACTTGTGAGCCATAATAAGATATATCAAATGCCAACACTTTGTCAAAACAATCATGATATAATATGACAACAGTGGTATCTCGCTAGCCCTTTCTGAGATCGCAAAACATAAATCCAGAGCACCTCCAAAGTTCAAGCAGCGACTAAATATTGTAATTCATGGTAGAAAAAATCCAGTCATGATGCACCCAACGTTAACTATACACAATGCATGAGGATGACAATAGTGCTCTCAGATCTGGCGCTTATTTGAGAAGGTGAGAACTCAACATAAAAGTAAATAAATAGTCCCTTCGCAGAGGGAAGCAGGGATTTGCATCGGTGCTAGAGCTCTAATTTTTAAAATAGAGATAAATGAAATTTTGGGAATTGCACCCTTCCTGTTCACTTCATGACCGAAAGTTATCAATATCTTACATGCTAAACACATTAGTGGCGGTTCCCAAGTGATAAAAGTAAAGGTTTACTCACCCTCCGCCAACAAACACACTCCACGGCTAGCTGAATCCACTGGTACCGTCCATACCGACATCAGTCCTGGGGGAGTTTTGTTTAATTATTTGCCATTTTTGAATTCGGGACTGGGCATGCCTATTACCGTCCCTATCATGCAAGCACGGGTGAATAAACACTCATCATGAGAATAACCCGCTTAGCATGGAAGATAACGACTACCCCCTGTCTCTCTATGAACAATCCAGGCACACAAAAACAAGTGTTTATTTGAAGTTTTTAGAGGTGGCACATGCAAATTTACTTAGAACGACAGGGTAATACCGCATATAGGTAGATATGGTGGACTCATTTGGAATAACTTGGGGTTTAGGATTTTGATGCACAAGCAGTAATTCTGCTTAGTACAGGCGAAGGCTAGCAAATAGGTTGAGAAGCGGCCAGCTAGAGAGCGAAAACGGTCATGAACATGCATTATGAATAATAAACATTGGATACTAGCATGAGTGGGATATGGACACCATGAACATAAATATCATAGAGGTATGTTGGTTTTGATTCAACTACATGCATAAACATGTGCCAAGTCAAGCCACTTGAAACATTCAGAGGAGGATACCATATCATCATACCACATCACAATCATTTTAACGCAATGTTGACATCCAAGATAAATCATTATCCACTCCTAGCTACTTAAGCATGGCATGAGAAACTATAATCTCTAATTGTCATTACAAACATGTTTGATCATAATAGGCTGAATCATGGATACTAGGTTAAACATATTTACAAAAACATAACAAGTTGAGTTCATACCCGTTTCTCTCTACCACAGCCAGTTCATCAAATCTCGTCATTATTGCCTTTCACTTGCATGACCGAATGATATGAAACTAATAATAGTGCAAGAGTGTCGTGGATTAAGCTGGAATCTGCAAACTTTTTATTCAAAAGGAGAAGACAAGGTAATACGGGCTCTTTGTTAGATCAACAATAATGCATATGAAAGCCACTCAACATTTTCATCGCCGCCTTCTCCTTAGTATGACTCAATAAAAAGAAAATAATTTCAGAGAAACACACTAATTTTTTTTTTGGAATTTTTACTTTTTCTTGAAGGAAGCAAATTAAAAAGAAAGAAAAACAAAACAAAACAAGAAAAACTATTTACATGGGAAAGCTCCCAACAAGCAAGAAGAAGAATAAGGAAATCTTTTTGGGTTTTCTTTTTAATACTACAACTAACTAAACTAGCAAGAAAAACCGAAAAGAAGCAAGAAACATTTTTTGGGTTTTCTCAAAGTTTTTCAAGCACACAAGAAGAAAGCGAGAAGATAAATCTAGCATGGATAATACAATGAAAAAGTGTGAGCACCAATAACTCAAATGAAATGAATAAATCAAGCATGAACATAATGTCGGTGGAAACACGTACTCCCCCAAGCTTAGGCTTTTGGCCTAGCTTGGTAATCACCACCCGTAGTAGCCATCGGGCCCCGTATCGAAGTGTTGCAGCGGCGGCACCTGAGCATCCCACTCCTGGGGCTCCTCCTCCGCCACTGCCTGGCGTTCCGGTAGGCAATGATGTCATCTGGCATGATCCTGTATACGCTCCTAGCAATAGAATCGAACAAAGCAGGTGCAGGCAGTGGAATAATATCACAGGTAACCACAATGAAAACCAGGTTGTAAGGAATGTTTTTAATAGTGTCCTGGCCATCAATAAACTAATGAGCTCCATCGCATGATGATCTAAGTAAACCTTGGGCAAATGATGATCATGTTGGCGTATCTGAACATTAAAGTGGCTCCCTAAGCGAGTAGCATAAATACCGCCATGAATCTTACCCTTGGTCCTGTTAAGGTGTAGACGACATGCAATAATATCCCCTAGGCTAAAGGTGTTATCGTCGTATAGTGCTCGGTGTAGGACAGCGAAATCAGGGGCACTAAGTGCACCAACCTTCTCTCTAGCAAGTAAAGACTTCGCAATAAATTGAGCAAAATAATGCACAAAAGGAAACTGCAAGCTAGCGCGGTAACACACGACACCCCTCTTTGAAAGAGTATGATAAAAGTGCTCAAACTCTGCAGGCCTAGGCTCTCTTATTTCCCCGTCAGAAGGGATCAAGCATATATCACAAAATTTAGTAAGTGGTATCTGACGGGTTTTAGCATATAAATTAAACTACACCTCAAGGGGGTTATTCCTACTAAGTAAATGAAATTTTTGCACAAAGGAATTTATAAGGAGATGGTATTGTTCACACTCAGCTGTGATGAAGTCGGTGAGGCCAGCATTAACAGCAAATTGTGCGAACTCTTAACGGACCCCAACTCCATCCATGAAGGGGTTATGCGGCCATTCGCGCGGCCGCACCTCCGCCCTTCTTTGAGTGTGGAGGTCATTGTCTGATGATTCCCCAATGAATCCCTTGGCATTTTTCTTGGAGGCAAACTTCCAAAAGAAACTCATCTTATTCCTATAGATTAAATTCTGAAATTTTTAGTCCACAAATTTTTTGTCAACAAAACTTCACAAGATTGATAGCAACTACTCATAGAGATGCATAGAGGCCATATCAAGCATTCAAACAACTTAGAACTCTAAGAACTCGACATGCAAGCTCATCTACAACGGCACCAAGAGTTAGCTAATTATTCAATATATAAACCACTAAAGCAAAAAAACAAATAGGAGCAATGGAGGAGTCACATACCAAGTAGCAATCCCCCAAAACAGTTTTGGAAAAGGAGCTTCGAGCAAAGAGATCAAAATCCGCAGGTTTGAGCGCAAGAACACAAGAGAGAGAGAGAGAGAGAGAGAGAGAGAGAGAGCAATGGTGATTTTCTTCTGGAGGTAGGTGATGACATGGGCTAAAGAGATAAGTGAGGGGGCCCACGTGGGGACCCCAACCCACTAGGGTGCCTAGGGCTGCTGGCGCGCCCAGGTGGGTTGCGCCCACCTGGTGCACCCCCCTTTGATGTTATTTACACTAAAAATTCAGAAAAAAATTGTATTAAAATTTCAGGGCATTCTAAGCACTTCTATTTTTGGGTCATTTTTTTGCAGGGAAAATCTAGAAAACAGGATAAACATGGCATTTTATTTTATTTAACTAAGAAAAATAGAAAACAAAAGGTAAGGACAGAAAGTAGTGCCTACTAAATTAAAAAACTTCATACCTCTCAAAAATGATCCATTAATAAGGTTGATCAAGTCTTATTAACAGCCACTTTCGATCAGCATGAAACCCAAAAACTTTCGTAAAAACACCAATTACTTCAACAGGGATATGTATGTCCCCAACAACAAGTATATCATGTTTCTTTCTGACAGTAGGTAAAGATAGTTGAAAACTTCCAATAATGATTATGGGAGATTTTTCAATAACATTAATACCATTCACTTGGAATTGTTTCTTCGGAAAGTGCACTGTATGTTCATTACCATTGATATGAAAAGTGAACTTGCTTTTATTACAATCAATAACAGCCCCTGTAGTATTCAAAAAGGGTCTACCGAGGATAATCGACATCTTGTCGTCCTCAGGCATCTCAAGTATAACAAAGTCAATTAAGATGGTAACATTTGCAACAACAAAGGGCACATCCTCACACATACCGATAGGTATGGCAGTTGATTTATCAGCCATTTGCAAAGATATTTCAGTAGGTATGAGTTTATTCAAATCAAGTCTTTTATATAAAGACAAAGGCATAACACTAAAACCAACTCCTAAATCACACAAAGCTATTTTAACATAGTTTTTTTATGGAGCAAGGTATAGTTGGTATCCCCGGATCTCCAAGTTCTTTAGGCACTCTATCCTTAAAATAATAATTAGCAAGCATGGTGGAGATTTCAGCTTTCGGTATTTTTCTCTTATTAGTGATGATGTCTTTCATATATTTTGCATAAGGGGCCATCTTTAAAATATCAGTCAAGCGTGTGCGCAAAAAGACTAGCCTAAGCATTTCAGCAAAGCGTTGAAATTCTTCATCATCTTTCTTTTTAGTTGGTTTAGGTGGAAAGGGCATGGGTTTTTTAACCCACGGTTCTCTTTCTCTTCCATGCTTTCTAGCAAGAAAGTCTTTTTTTATCATATCTTTTATTTTTAGGTTGTGGGTTATCAAGATCAACAGCAGGTTCTATCTCAACATCATTATCTGGTTCCTTATCATTGTTTGGTTGAGTGTCTTCAAGAACATCATCATTATCTTTTTCATTATCACTAGATTAATGTTCATTACCAGATTGAGTTTCAGAGTCAGAGATACAAACATCATTACTATCTTCAGGAGGTTTTTCTATTTCAGGTTCACTAGAGGTATGCAAAGTCCTATCATATTTGTTTTTCTTTTTCTTTCTAGCGGGACTAGGTGCATCAGTATTAATTCTTCGAGAGTCTTGTTCAATTCTTTTAGGATGTCCCTCAAGATAAAGTGGTTCCTGAGTCATTCTACCTGCCCTAGTCACTACTCTAATAGCATGATCATTCATATTATTATTCATTTCATCAAGTAATTCTCTTTGAGAGTTAGCAACTTGTTCTAACTGAGTATGAACCATAGAGGCTTGTTTTCATACACCTATAACATCATTGGAAATTCTAAATAACAAGTCACTCAAACGAGCAATCATATCAGAGTTGTATTTCAATTGTTTCGTAACATTTTTATTGAAGTGATCTTGCTTCCTAATGTAATTATCAAACTCATAAAGGCATTGACTAGGATGCATATTATAAGGATTGTCCCTTTCACCAAATTTCATTAAAGAGTTTACCTCTACCACCTTGGGTGGTGGTGTGTCAAGTCCATGTATCTCTTCAATAGGAGGTAAAATTTTAACATCCTCTGCTTTAATACCTTTTTCCTTCATAGATTTCTTTGCCTCTTGCATATCTTCCGGAGTGAGATATAAGATACCCCTCTTCTTTGGAATGGGTTTATGCGGTGGTTCAGGAAGAGTCCAATCATCATATTTTTTTAATATATATTCAATAATTCCTCAGCTTGTTCAACAGTTTGTTCCTTGAAAACACAACCAACACAACTATCGAGGTAGTCCATAGCAGCATCGGTTAGTCCACTATAGAAAATATCAAGTATTTCATTCTTCTTAAGAGGACGATCAGGCAAAGCATTCAGCAATTGGAGAAGCCTCCCCCAAGCTTGCGGGAGACTCTCTTCTTCAATTTGCACAAAGTTAAATATTTCCTGTAAGGCAGCTTGTTTCTTATGAGCAGGAAAATATTTTTTAGAGAAGTAGTAAATCATATCCTGGGGACTACGCACACAACCAGGAGCAAGAGTATTATAGCAAGTCTTAGCATTACCCCTTAATGAGAACGGAAATAACTTGAGAATATAATAGTAGCAAATTTTCTCATCATGAGCAAATAGGGTGGCTATATCATTCAACTTAGTAAGATGTGCCACAACAGTTTCATAACCATGGAAAGGATCAGATTCAACCAAAGTAATTATCTCTGGGTCGACAGAGAATTCAAAATCCTTATCATCAAAAAAGATAGGTGAAGTAGCAAACTTAGGATCACATTTCATTCTAGCATTCGAAGCTTTCTCTTTCAGTTTGCATAATAATTTCTTAAGATCATATCTATCGGTGCAAGCAAGAAAATCTCTAGTTGTCTCCTCATCCATAACATAACCTTCAGGTATCCTAGGCAATTCATATCTAGAAGAGCTAGGCCTAATAGGTGTTTCAAGATTTTCAGTTTCAAGTACCTCATCGGTTTCAATAATTTCATCAGTTTAAGCATTCTCAATATCTTTAGCTCTAGCAAGTTGTTCATCAAGAAATTCACCTAGTGGCATATTATCAACAGGTAAGGTACTAGCGTCATCATGAGTAGCATTCATAGAAGTAGCATCATAAATAACTAGCAGCATATCAGGATTACTAGCATGTGGTGGTGTTGCAAATCTACTCAAAATAGAAGGTGAATCAAGTGCAGAGCTAGATGGCAGTTCATAGGGGATCACAATAGTTTTCGATGGTAGAGTATTCAACCCAAATTTATAGATTCGACACAAGGGGAGCCAAAGAATATTTGAAGGTATTAGCAGCTGAGTTGTCAATTCAACCACACCTGGAGATTAATTATCTCCAGCAAAGTGATCAGTAGCAAAATAGTATGGTAGTTTTGATAATAGTAGCAGCAACAACGGTAATGGTAACAGCGATAGCAGTGATTTTGTAACAAGTGCAACAGTAACAATAGCAGTAATAACTTAGCAAGAACAATATAAGATAAATTCATAGGCATTGGATCGGTGACTTGTTGGATGATATTCATCATGAGATAGTTATAACCTAGGGCATTACGGCACTAGCTCCAGTTCATCAATATAATGTAGGCATGTATTCCGTAAATAGTCATACATGCTTATGGAAAGAACTTGCATGACATCTTTTGTCCTACTCTCCCGTGGCAGCGGGGTCCTATCGAAAACAAAGGGATATTAAGGCCTCCATTTAATAGAGAACCGGAACAAAGCATTAACACACGGTGAATAGATGAACTCCTCAAACTACAGTCATCACCGGGAGTGGTCCCGACTATTGTCACTCCGGGGTTGCCGGATCATAACACGTAGTAGGTGACTATAACTTGCAAGATCGGATCTAGAACATGGATATAATGGTGATAGCATAAATGGTTCAGATTTGAATTCATGGCACCCGGGACCAAAGTGACAAGCATTAAGCATGGCCAAGTCATAGCAACATCAATCTTAGAACATAGTGGATACTAGGGATCAGGCCCTAACAAAACTAACTCGATTACATGATAAATCTCATCCAACTCCTCACCGACCAACGAGTCTACAAAGGAATTACTCACTCCCGGTGGGGAGCATCATGGAATTGGCGATGGAGAAGGGTTGGTGATGACGAAGAATGAAGATCCCCCCCTTCGGAGCCCCAAATGAACTCCACATCCGTCCTTCCGATGAAGAACAGGAGGTGACGGCGGCTCTGTCTCGTGGATCGCGATAATTCTTTCTCCTTGATTTTTTTTCTGAAAAAATAGGATTCTATAGCGTCGGTTTCAGGGTCTGCGGGGCCACCAGGTGGGGACAACCCACCTAGGCGCGCCAGGAGGGGGGCGCCCTGGTGGGTTGTGCCCACCCAGGTGCCCCCTCCAGTGGATCTTGGCTCCAGAAATTCTTATTTATTGTATTAAAAATCCTTGCAAAGTTTCGTTCCATTCCGAGAACTTTTATTTCTGCACAAAAACAACACCATGGTAGTTCTACTAAAAACAACGCCAGTCCGGGGTTAGTTGCGTTCAAATCATGCAAATTAGAGTCCAAAATAAGAGGAAAAGCATTAGGAAAAGTAGATACGTTGGAGACGTATCAACTCCCCCAAGCTTAAACCTTTGCTTGTCCTCAAGCAATTCAGTTGATAAACTGAAAGTGAAAAAGAAAAACTTTTACGAACTCCTTTGCTCTTGTTTGCATAAGTAAGCTTAAACATCACCCATGTTTTCAGCCAAAATTATAACTAACCATGCCGACAATAACTCTTATAGATTATATTAACTCATATCAATGACATAATCAGCTAGCGAGCAATAATAAGATATCTCAGACAGCAACATGTTGTCAAAACAACCATGATATAATATGACAATAGTGGTATGTCGCTAGCCCTTTCTGAGACCGCAAAACATAAATGCAGAGCACCTCCATAGTTCAAGCAGTGACTAAACATTGTCATTCATGGTAGAAAAGATCCAGTCATGATGCACTCAACATTAGCTACACACAATGCATAAGTCATGACAACAGTGCTCTCAGGTTCTGGCGCTTGTTTTAGAAGGTGATGACACAACATAAAAGTAAATAGATAGTCCCTTCGCAGAGGGAAGCAGTGATTTGTAGAGGTGCCAGAGCTCAAGTTTTTAAAACAGAGGTAAATGATATTTTGAGACAGGCACCCTTCTCATTTACTTCACGACTACCAGTTATCAATATCTTCCATGCTAAGCATGCTAGTGGTAGTTCCCAAGCTATAAAAGTAAAGGTTTTGACTCCATTGGGAATTTTTGTTTGATTATTTGTAAGCTTTTTCTGTTTGGAGTTTGGGACTGGGTATCCCTATTACCGCCCTTTTCTCGTGCGATGGCGAGTGAATAAACACTCGACCTGAGAATAACCCGCTTAGCATGGAAGATACCGACCACCTCCCGTCGTTCCATGAACGATCCAGGCACACAAAAGGATATTTATTAGAAGTTTGTAGAGGTGGCACATGCAAATTTACTTAGGACGGCAGGGTAATACCGCATATAGGTAGGTATGGTGGACTCATCTGGAATAACTTTTGGGTTCAAGGTTTTTGATGTACAAGCAGAATTCCCACTTAGTACAGGCAAAGGCTAGCAATTAGATTGAGAAGCGGCCAGCTAGAGAGCAACAAGGGTCATGAACATGCATTATGCATAAGTAACATTGGACACTAGCATGAGTAGGATATGAACACCATGAACATAAATATCATAGAGGCTATGTTGGTTTTGATTGAACTACATGCATGAACATGTGCCAAGTCAAGCCACTCGAACATTCAGAGGAGGATACTATATCATCATACTACATCACAATCATTTTAACGCAATGTTGCTATCCAAGATAAATCACTATCCACTCCAAGCTACTTATGCATGGCATGAGAAACTATAATCTCTAATTGTCATTGCAAACATGTTTAATCATAATGGGCTGAATCATGGATACTAGGTTAAACATATTTACACAAACAGAACAAGTCGAGTTCATACCCGTTTCTCTCTGCCACGGCCAGCTCATCGAATATCGTCATTATTTCCTTTCACTTGCATGACCGAATGATATGAAAATAATAATAGTGCAATAGTCCCATGGACTAAGCTGGAATCTGCAGACATTTTATTCAACAGGAGAAGACAAGGTAAAATGGGCTCTTTATTACATGGATAGTTATTCATATGAGATCCACTCAACATTTTCATCGTGGTCTTCTCCTTAATATGACTCAAATAAAAAAGAAAAGAAATCCAGAGAAACGTACTGAAATATTTTTGGAGTTTTTGGTTTGCTTGAGCAAGCAAATAAAAGAGAAAAACAAAAACTAGAAAAACTATTTACACGGGAAAGCTCCCAACAAGCAAAAGAAGAACAACGAAATCTTTTTTGGGTTTTCTTTTTAGTAACACAACTAAGCATTCAAAGAAAGTAAACTAACTACAACTATTTTTTTTGGTTTTTCTCAAGTTTTTCAAACACAGAAGAAAAAAGCGAGAAAATAAATCTAAGCATGGATGATACAACGAAAAAGTGTGAACACCGACAAATGGAATGAAATGCGTGAACATGAATGTAATGTTGGTGAGAAACACGTACTCCCCCAAGCTTAGGCTTTTGGCCTAACTTGGTAAGAAGTCAGTAGCCTGGATAGTAGTTGGCGTGGTAGCTTATGGAGGCTCTTCCTCCTCCTCTGCTGCAGCTTGGTCATTCCGGTAGGCGATGATATCCACAGGCATAATCCTATATCCGCCCCTGGCAACAGGATCAAACAAAGAAGGAGCAGGCAATGGAATAATATCATGAGTTTCAATGCTAAAAAACCAGGTTATAAGGAATAGGAATGTTAGGGTAATCTCGCGCAATAAAATGGTGGTTTTCCATGGCTGCGCGCTCTAGGTAAACATTGGTCAGAGGGTAATCATGAGGGTGTATCTCAACATTAAAGTGAGCCTCCAAATGAGTAGCGAAAATCCCACCATGTATTTTACCCTTGGACTTATTAATGTGGAGGCGACGAGCCACAATAGCTCCCAAGCTATAAGTGTTGTCGCCCTCTAGTGCACGAGTAAAACAGCAAGGTCTGGTGAACTGAGTGCACCCACCTTCTCTCTAGCAAGCAAGCATTTTGCAATGAAAAGAGTAAAGTAATGAACATCAGGAAAATGCAAGCTAGCGGCATTGATAGCTGACACTTCTCTCTCATCTCCCACTGTCAAGGTGCGATAAAAGGCCTCAAACTCTGCTGGCCTAGGCTCGGCTAAGCTCCCGTCAGAAGGGATCATGCATATGTTACAAAATTCAATAAGTTGTATCTGGCGGGTTTCAGCATATAAACTAAACTGCACCTCAGGGGGATTATTTCTAGGAAAGAAAGTAAAACTTTGAACAAAGATGTTTGTGAGGAGATGATACTGTTCACACTCATATGCGATGAAGTTGGTGAGGCCGGCATTAGCAGCATATTGTGTGAACTCCTGAAGGATTCCAGCCTCTTCCATGAAGTGGGTATGCGGCCATTCGCACGGCCGTACCTCCGCCAACCTCCGAGGATGGAGATCACTATCAGACGACTCCCCGAGAACACCCTTGGAGTTTTTCTTAGAAGAAAACTTCCTAAAGATATTGGGATAATTGGTTTTATGCCCCTAGTTGTGTCCCACTCAACAGGATTGCCCCTAATTTTCAAAAGCCAGCGGTTCTGTCCAACCCGCTTTGGTCGTCTTGTGCTTTTGCCCTTTGACCGTTTGACCGTCACTTTGAAAACTTCATAACTCATTCATACTAAATCAGAAAAATGCAAATAAGATACCAAAATGTTTGGGAAAACATCACCTACATGTTAATGTCATTTGCATTCATGACAAAAGTGTTGGAAAGTGCCCATCTGAGTTTTAGCTCTTATCATACCACCATGAATAGTAAAATCTAAATAATTCAAAAATAAATTTGGTGGCAAACAATGACAAATGTTTTAAGTGCTTGCCAAGTTTTATTAGGGAATGACACTCGTGGAAGTCGTGGCAAAAAAATCTATTTTGGATTGTTGATTGTTTTATTCTCAAGACTTCCACGAATGTCATTCCCCGATAAAACTTGGCAAGCACTTAAAACATTTGCCATTCTTTGCCACCAAATTTATTTTTGATTTTTTTAGATTTTACCGTTCATGGTGGTATGATAAGAGCTAAAACTCGGATGGGCACTTTCCAACACTTTTGTCATGAATGCAAATGACATTGACATGTAGGTGATGCTTCCCCAAACATTTTGGTATCTTATTTGCATTTTTCTGATTTAGTATGAAATAATTACAAAGTTTTCAAAGTGAGGTCAAACGGTCAAAGGGCAAAAGCACAAGATGACCAAAGTGGGTTGGACAGAACCACTGGCTTTTGAAAATTAGGGGCAATCCTGGCGAGTGGGACACAACTAGGGGCATAAAACCAATTATCCCAACAATATTCATCCTTTTCCTATGAACAAAATTCTAAATTTTTTAGTCCAAAATTTTTTCCAACAAAACTTCACAAAATTGATAGCAACTACTCATAGGGATACATAGAGGCCATAGCAAGCATTCAAACTACTTAGAACTCTAAGAATTCAACATGTAAGCTCATCTACAGCAGCACCAAGAGTAGCTAATTATTCAAAATATAAACCACTAAAACAAAAAACTAATTGGACAAATGGTGGAGTCACATACCAAGCAACAATCCCCCGAAACAGTTTCGGAAACAGAGCTTCGAGCAAAGAGATCGAAATCCGCGGGTTTGAGAGCAAGAACACGGGAGAGAGAGCAAAGGTGAATTTTTTCTGGAGGTGAGTGAGGATGTGGTGTGAAGGGATAAGTGAGGGGGGCCACGTGGGGACCACAACCCACCAGGGCGCGCCTGGGGGTCCTGGCGCGCCCAGGTGGGTTGTGCCCACCTGGTGCACCTCCCTCTGATATTATTTGCACCATAAATTCTTAATATCCAGAAAAAGTCATATTAAATTTTCAGAGCATTCTGAGAACTTTTATTTTTGGGTCATTTTTTGCACGGGAAATTCAGAAAACAGACAAAACATGGCATTTTATTTTATTTAACTAATAAAAACATAAAACAAAAGGTAGGGCCAGAAGGTAGTTCTTACTAAATTCATCAACTTCATACCTCTCAAAAATGATCCATTAATAAGGTTGATCAAGTCTTATTAACAACCACTTTCGATTAGCATGAAACTGAAGAACTTTCGTAATTCACTAAGTTACCTCAACGGGGATATGAATGTCCCCAACAATAAGCATTTCATATTTCTTTTTGACAGTAGGTAGAGGTAATTGAAAACTTCCAATAGTGATTGTCCGAGATTTTTCAATAACATTAATACCATTCACTTGGACTTGTTTGTTCGGAAAGTGCACCGCATGCTCATTACCATTGATATGAAAAGTGACCTTGCTTTTATTACAATCAATAATAGCCCCTGCGGTATTCAAGAAGGGTCTACCAAGGATAATCGACATGTTGTCGTCCTCGGGCATCTAAAGTATAACAAAGTCAGTCAAAATAGTAACATTAGCAGCAACAACGGGCACATCCTCACAGATACCGATAGGTATTGGAGTTGATTTATCAGCCATTTGCAAAGATATTTTAGTAGGTGTGAGTTTATTCAAATCAAGTCTTTTATATAAAGAGAAAGGCATAACACTAACACCAGCTCCTAAATCACAGAAAGCAGTTTTCACATAATTCTTTTTAATGGAGCAAGGTATAGTTGGTATTCTTGGGGAACGCAGTATTTCAAAAAATTTACCTATGAACACGCAAGATCTATCTAGGAGATGCATAGCAACGAGCTGGGAGAGTTTGTCCACGTAACCTCATAGACCGAAAGCAGAAGCGTTTAGTAACGCGGTTGATGTAGTCGAACGTCTTCGTGATCCAACTGATCCAAGCATCGAAAGTACGGCACCTCCACGTTCAGCACACGTTCAGCTCGATGACGTCCCTCGAGCTCTTGATCCAGTTGAGGACGAGGGAGAGTTCCTCCAGCACGACAGCGTGGCGACGGTGATGATGAAGTTACCGGCGCAGGGCTTCGCCTAAGCACTACGACGATATGACCGAGGTGTTAACTATGTAGGGGGGCGCCGCACACGGCTAGGAACAATTGATGTGTGTTCTAGGGGTGCCCTCCCCACGTATATAAAGGAGGGAGAGGGAGGGAGGCAGCCTAGGGCGCGCCCAAGTAGGAGGAATCCTACTTGGGCCCCTAGTCCAATTCGGCCCCTCTACCATATTTGGACAAGGGGGAAAGGAAGGGGGGAGGGGAAGGAAGTAGGAGTCCTACTTCATACTTTCCTTTTCCTCCTCTCCTTTCCCTTTCTCCCCACGTGGCTGGCCCTATAGGGGGCGCACCAGCCCCTTGTGGGCTGGTGTGTTCCCTTACTTGGCCCATTAAGCCCATATCTTTGACGGGGGTTGCCCGGAACCCCTTCCGATGACCCGGTATCACCTGGAACACTTCCGATCTCCAAATACCATCATCCTATATATGAATCTTTACCTCTCGACCATTCCGAGACTCCTCGTCATGTCCGTGATCTCATCTGGGACTCCGGACAAACTTTGGTCATCAAATCACATAACTCATAATACAAATCGTCATCGAACGTTAAGCACGCGGACCCTACGGGTTCGAGAACTATGTAGACATGACCGAGACACATCTCTAGTCAATAACCAATAGAGGAATCTGGATGCTCATATTGGCTGCTACATATTCTACGAAGATCTTTATCGGTCAAACCGCATAACAACATACGTTGTTCCCTTTGTCATCGGTATGTTACTTGCCCGAGATTCGATCGTCGGTATCATCATACCTAGTTCAATCTCGTTATCGGCAAGTCTGTTTACTCGTTCTGTAATGCATCATCCCGTTACTAACTCATTAGTCACATTGCTTGCAAGGCTTATAGTGATGTGCATTACCGAGAGGGCCCAGAGATACCTCTCCGATACACAGAGTGACAAATGCTAATCTCGATCTATGCCAACCCAACAAACACCTTCGGAGACATCTGTAGAGCATATTTATAATCACCCAGTTACGTTGTGGCGTTTGATAGCACACAAGGTGTTCCTCCGATATTCGGGAGTTGCATAATCTCATAGTCAGAGGAACATGTATAAGTCATGATGAAAGCAATAGCAATAAAACTAAACGATCATTATGCTAAGCTAACGGATGGGTCTTGCCCATCACATCATTCTGTAATGATGTGATCCCGTTCATCAAATGACAACACATGTCTATGGTCAGGAAACATAACCATCTTTGACTAACGAGCTAGTCAAGTAGAGGCAGACTAGGGACACTCTGTTTTGTCTATGTATTCACACATGTACTAAGTTTCCGATTAATACAATTCTAGCATGAATAATAAACATTTATCATGATATAAGGAAATATAAATAACAACTTTATTATTGCCTCTAGGGCATATTTCCTTTAGGTATCCCCGAATCTCCAAGTTTTTTAGGTACTCCATCTTTAAAAGTATAATTAGCAAGCATAGTGGAGATTTCAGCGTCTGGTATTTTTCTCTTATTAGTGATGATGTCTTTCATATACTCTGCATAAGGAGGCATTTTAAGGATATCAGTCAAGCGAGTACGCAAAAAGACTGGCCTCAGCATTTCAACAAAGCATTCAAATTCTTCATCATCTTTCTTTTTAGTTGACTTAGGAGGAAAGGGCATAGGTTTTTGAACCCATGGTTCTCTTTCTGTATCGTGTTTTCTAGTAATGAAGTCTCTTTTGTCATACCTTTTATTCTTAGGTTGTGGGTTATCAAGATCAAGAGGTGGTTCTATATCAACATCATTGTCTGGTTCTTTATTATTTGTTTGAGTGTCTTCGTGAACCTCATCATTATCTTTTTCATTATCAGAAGGTGAGTGTTCATTGCCAGACTGAGTTTCAGCATTAGAGATAGAAGTTTCATTAGCATTATCAGGAGGTTTTTCTATTTCAGGTTCACTAGAAGCATGCAAAGTCCTATCATTTTTCTTCTTCTTTTTCTTTCTAGAAGGACTAGGTGCATCAGTGTTACCTCTTTGTGAATATTTTTCTATTCTTTTTGGTGTCCATCAGGATAAAGTGGTTCCTGAGTCATTTTTCCTCCTCTAGTTGCAACTCTGGCAACACAGTCATGTATATTGTTATTCATTTCATCAGGAATTCTCTTTGAGATATAGCAACTTGTTCTAACTGAGTTTGAACCATGGAAGCATGCTTTCCAACGCCTCTAACATCATTTGAGATTCTAAATAACAAGTCACTGAAGCGAGCAATCATATCAGAATTATATTTCAATTGTTTCATAACATTTGCATTGAAGTGATCTTGTTTTCTAATATAGTTTTCAAACTCATAAAGACATTGTCTAGGGTGCATATTGTGAGGATTGTCATTATCGTTGAACTTCATTAGAGAATTTACCTCTACCACCTTAGGCAGTGGTGGTGTATTAAGCCCATGTATTTCTTCAATCGGAGGTAAATCTTTAACATCCTCAGCTTTAATGCCCTTTTCCTTCATAGATTTCTTTGCCTCTTGCATATCTTCAGGACTGATATATAATATACCCCTCTTCTTCGGATTGGGCTTAGGCGGTGGTTAAGGAAGAGTCCAATCATCATAATTTTTCAATATGTTATTCAATAATTCTTCAGCTTGTCCAACAGCGCGTTCCCTGAAAACACAACCAGCATAACTATCTTGGTAATCCCTAGAGGCATCGGTTAGTCCATTATAGAAGATATCAAGTATTTCATTTTTCTTAAGAGGATGATCAGGAAAAGCATTAAGTAACTGGCAAAGCCTCCCCCAAGCTTGTGGGAGACTCTCTTCTTTGGATTGCACAAAGTTAAATATTTCCTATAAAGCAGCTTGTTTCTTATGAGCAGGGAAATATTTTTTAGAGAAGTAATAAATCATATCCTGGGGATTACGCGCACAACCAGGAGCAAGAGTATTGTACCCAGCTTTAGCATCACCCTTTAATGAGAACGGAAATAATTTGAGAATAAAGTAATAGCGAGTATTCTCATCATGAGTAAAAAGGGTGGCTATGTCATTCAACTTAGTAAGATGTGCCACGACAGTTTTAGTTTCATAACCATGGAAAGGATCAGATTCAACCAAAGTAATTAACTCTGGGTCGACAGAGAATTGATAATCCTTATCATCAATAAAGATCAGTGAAGTAGCAAACTTAGGATCATATTTCATTCTAGAATTCAAAGATTTTTCTTTATACTTGCTTAATAATTTCTCTAGACCGTCTCTTTCCCTACAAGCAAGAATATCTCTAGTTGTCTCCTCATTCATAACATAACCTTCTGGTACCTTAGGAAATTCATATCTAGGAAGGCTAGTTCTAGCAGGTGTTTCAGGAGTTTCAGTTTCAAGCTCATCATCAGATTCAACAACATCATGTTGTATTACTCTAGCAATTTGTTCATCAAGAAAGTCACCAAGTGGCACATCATCATTATCAAGCAAGGTACTAGCATCATCATAACATTATCCGTAGTAGAAGTAGCATCATCAATAACTTGCGACATATCAGAGTTGAGCATGTGGTGGTGGTGCCAGTTTACTTATAACAGAAGGTGAATCGAAAGCAGAACTGGATGGGAGTTCCTTACCTCCCCTCGTCTTAGAGGGATAAATCTTAGTCTTAGCATCCTTCAGATTCTTCATAGTGATAAATTGATAATAATCCCAAGTGACTCAACAAATATAGCTATGCTCCCCGACAGCGACGCCAGAAAAAGGTCTTGATAACCCACAAGTATAGGGGATCGCAATAGTTTTCGAGGGTAGAGTATTCAACCTAAATTTATAGATTCGACACAAGGGGAGCCAAAGAATATTTGAAGGTATTAGCAGTTGAGTTGTCAATTCAACCACACCTGGAGATTAATTATCTACAGCAAAGTGATCAGTAGCAAAGTAGTATGATAATTTTGATAATAGTAGCAGCAGCAACGGTAACGGTGTCGGGGGAAACGACACCTACGGGATCACGAGGAATCCCTTTTGCTATGGTTGGCGGGCGCGGGGCTGTGGAAAGAGCGGGATTGAGAGGTCAACGCGGGGGATTATCCATGTTCGGCCCACAAGTGATGCGTAATACCCTACTCCTGCTGGTTTTTGTTTATCTGGTGTTCTTGGACTAGCTACAAGGCGTGCAGGGTCCAAAAAGTCTGAATCCTCCTCTAGTACGCTGCGGGCCTCCTTTTATAGGCAAAGGGGTTGCCACAGTGGCACACAGGAGGTGGAAAGCTATACAGTGGTTGGGCCTATCCTCTGGCACCGTAGGACAAAACACATTTAATGCGCTGCCGACGTGCCGTTCTGGCTTTATCATGGACGGCGAGGAAGCTCATCCCAGCTGTCGCCGCCTCGCCTAGCCTCGACGCGCGTCCGAACTGACGAGGCGTGTAGTGCCACGCTGGCTGGCTGGCTGCTGAGTTGGCGCAATGGTAGAGCCTTCACGAAGATCTGCATGCCACCACGCAGATGCTTGTTGAGTTGGCCTAGAGTTCGCACATCGCCACGCAGGTGTTCGCCTGGCTGGTGGGCTGGCAGCTGCATGGGAACGATAGCGGAGCTTTGACAGGTGTGGGCCTGGCTGCGGCCCCGTGGATGTCTTCGGCAAGAATCTTGCCGAGGCCCCGGCAAGGGTCTTGTCGTGGTGTCGTGGTCGTCCCCGGCAAGGGGCTTGCCGGGGTTCTTGTGGGTATCCTTGGCAAGGATCTCGCCGAGGATCTTCGTCTTCTGATTCTCATCTGATCTTGCACGTTCTTGGTCTTCACAAAGATCTACATGCCACCACGGAGGCGCCTCCCGAGCCTAGGTTCCAATGTGGTTGAGGGCATCGGAACTCTTAGGCTCAAGGGTGGCAGCTCTGCTAGCATTGTGCAAGTTGCTCCGGCAAGGCTCTTGCCGGGGCTGCGGAGTCCGCCCCGGCAAGGGCCTTGCCGGGGGAGTCCACCTCACCCTTCTACTCTTTGTGTTTCAGGATTGGCGTTGGTCTGGTCGTCTTGTGCCTTTGCTTCCTCTGCTCCGCCAAGCGTGGCCAGGGGCGTGGGGTTGTGACTGCTCGCGCACAAGTAAAGGGGTACAAAAAGGGACCCCTTCTTTTGTACACCGACAGGAGCCCCCGGGCCTAGGCCACATATAAGTGTGGGGCATTATTGGGCGAGGCCCAGAACGGTGCGCGGGCGCACGGGCGGCGGAATTTTTACCGCAGTAACTCCCTCGCTCGTTGCGCTTCCCCACGACCCGTGTTGAATGCGTGGCGTGGGGGTCGTGCATGACGTGGGGGTCATGCATGGGGCAGTTGCTGCCCTAATGCATCAAATTGCAGTAAATGGTAAAGAGGCGGCCTGCGCCTTCCCCATAAAAAAGAGGAAAACACATGGGCATGGCTCATTTACTAAGTGGACTCGAGTTGTGGCCTTCAAGACGCCCGTGCCCCACGATCACGGTGTGGAAAACGGTCGCTTCACTTGTCTTCTCGACTTCGGCTTGCTCGCCACATGTCCCCCATGCCCCGAAGATGGCAGGTGGTGGACGCGGGGGGGGGGCACGGGCCTTGAATGGCGAGGCGGGAAAACGGGTCGTCATTGATTGGAGCAGCAGGTTGGTCTCGATTCCCTGCGCCCTTGGTGACCGGATTGGTCAAGTGGGGCGGCCGAGCCCTGGCCCCGCCCCTTGATAAGAAGGGGAGGGGGATGGCACCCCTCAATCCCCCACCATTTATCACCTTCCACCTTGGCTCCTTCCTTTCTTCTGTTATGGTGAGAGGGCGTGCTGGCACTCCGATGGCGGCGACGAGGGCTTCTGCCAGACAGCGCGCCCCCCTTCCCAAGAGCTCGCGGCGGCGGACCCAACTATGAGAGGAAGGGGGAAGGGACGAGGCCGAGGCCGCCGTGGTGCTCGGGGAAGAGGAGGACAGGGCGGCTCACCGGCCTCGCCTCCGCCAGCGGCCCCTCCCCCAACAGAGGGCCATATCGGAGACCAGCCCCACGAATTCTTCATCAGGATGTACAGGCCAGTGCGTCATCATCTTCGCCTCCCTACTCCGTTTGCTCGGGAGATGGAGCTCGACCCGCCACAGGCTTTGAGGCTGCATATGAGGGGTTGCGGGAACGGCAGCATGCGGGTCGACATCGACTTCCCCGCCCCTCAGGTCATATATCTTCGCCGTGGATGGAAGGCCTTCGCCCGTGCCCATAGCCTGTCGGAGGGGCTCGTTCTCCACTTCAAATTAATGGAGAACGGCCTACTCTCCGTCAAGGTCTTTGGGCACTTGGGAACTCGCTTAAGGTGCTGCGTGGAGAGCTACTCCGACGATGAAGATTCCTCCTCAAGCGGGAGTGACGAGGAGGACAGTGACAGCGACGACGAGGGTGTCAGGCGGGAGAACACTGGCTCCAACTCCAACTGATTGTGCCGCCCTGCTCCCTCGGCCTCGCGCCTTCCGAGGTGTTTCCTCGTCAAGCTCTCCATCGGCGTGTTCCCTGTCGCCTCCTTTTTGCCTTCACCTGCCGCACCTGGGAGGAAAAGGGCAAAAACGGGGATCACGAGGCACTTATTTTTTTAGTTTTTAAGCCTGCGGGCACTTGTAAGATTGAAACCTTGTAATCCCCTTGCTCATGTTTGCATTCCGTACGAACTGTACCTGTTTGGAATGTATTAATGAAAAAGGGTGCTTGCCGGGTTCTTCGTGCGTGAGCGAGGCCCATGCCAAGGAATGAATCCTCGTTATTTTTAAGATAAACATTGTCGCCCGACAACAGGCCTTGCCGTCCCCCCTCTTCATCCACGACCATACTCACGCTCTTGGCAGAGGCAGGGGCGAAGTAGGGTTAGGCCTCTCATTTACTCCCTTGTCGCCGCGACTACAACCAAGTTTCGGCCCAGAGAATAGTTCTTGGGCACAGGAAAGGGGAGCACGGCGGTCCAGGAATAAACGAGGGTTCATACATCCCAATTCCATACGAAAATGCATAACGAGGGATAAAGGACTTATCTGAATCTACAGCCCCCGGCAACCTTGGCTTGCCGCGGTCGGGTGCTTGAATCTGTAGCCCCCCGGCAACCTTGGCTTGCCGCGATCGGGTGCTTGAATCTGCAGCCCCCCGGCAATGGCTTGTCGAGGTTGGGGATGTCGATCCGTCTCCCTGCCCTTAAATGGCTTAGCAGAAATGCCTGTGCAGCCTGCGAACCAAAGAGAAGACTGGAAAGGACGGAAATACGCACACCCGACCTCTATGCTAGGGGTTAGTTGCCGCCGGGCACTATCAACCCAACCAAAGAGAGACTTAACCTAGCATGCATGCTAAAACTTAGGGCGCCAGCGCTTCATTTATTTATGCTCAGGGTCTGCGCCTGGCTTTGTACAAAGGGTCACATGCCTTGTCGGCAATGCTTGTACAAAAGGTGGCTTGCCGGGAGGCCCGGTAACCGCGCCTCATGGGTAAAACTTACGAAGATGTTCGATGTTCCAGGAGTTGCTCACCGAGACACCATCTTTGGTCTCCAGGCGGACTGCGCCAGGCCTGGTGACTCGTATTACCCGATAAGGGCCTTCCCACTTTGGCGTCAACTTGTTGGAATTCTTGGCCGACTGAACGCGCCGAAGAACAAGGTCGCCTTCCTTAAGGCTTCGGGCATGCAACTTGCGGCTATGGTAGCGGCGCAGGGCCTGCTGGTAGCGTGCAGCTCGCACAGCCGCCCGAAGACGATCTTCCTCAAGGAGTGTTGTGTCATCCTGCCGCAACTGCTCTTGCTCAAGCTCTTCATAAGCGAGCACTCGAGGTGACCCGTATGTGAGTTCCGTGGGGAGAACTTCTTCTGCCCTGTATACCAGGGCAAAGGGTGTCTGGCCGGTGGCTCGATTTGGCGTCGTTCTGATCAACCAAAGAACCGTCGGCAACTCATCAATCCAGTGCCTTCCACACTTGTGCAGCCTGTCAAAACTCTTTGTCCTCAGGCCCCACAGTACTTCAGCATTTGCCCTCTCTGCCTGGCCGTTGCTCCGTGGGTGTGCCACCTAAGTGAAAAAGACCTTTCTACCGAGGTCCTGGATGTATTGCATGAAGGTGCGGCTTGTGAACTGCGTGCCGTTGTCGGTGATGACCCTGTCCGGCACACCAAAATGGCAAACTAGCCCCTTGAAGAACTTGATGGCTGACTGTGCTGTCACCTTCCTCACTGCCTCCACTTCGGGCCACTTTGTGAACTTGTCTATTGCGACGTACAAGTACTTAAAGCCCCCGACAGCACGGGGGAAGGGGCCCAGTATGTCGAGCCCCCAGACCAAAAATGGCCAGGAGAGAGGGATTGTTTGAAGGGCTTGAGCTGGTTGATGAAGCTTCTTCGAATGGAACTGACACGCTTCACACTTGGTTACTAGTGCAGCTGCATCCTGGAGGGTTGTGGGCCAGAAGAAACCTTGCCGGAAAGCCTTGCAGGCAAGGGCCCTTGACCCTATGTGGGAGCCACACATCCCTCCATGTATCTCTGCCAATAGCTCTAGTCCATCCTCTCGAGGAATGCACTTCAGCCTGACTCCGTTTGGCCTCCTTCTATACAGGGTATCATCCACAAACTGGTGCATGTTGGACCGACGGGCTACATTCTCTGCTTCTTCCTGCTCCTCGGGGAGCTCTCCTATTTGGAGGAAACGGACAGTGGGCTGCGCCCATGCCGGAGCCTGGGGCTCGACGGCCAGGACCAAACGCACATCTTCGGCCACAGGGGCAGCTGCCTCTACGGTCAGGGCCTGGGGCCTTGTCGGAGGTAGTTGCCCCTCTGCAAGCTTGGGGTACCCGGCAACCTCCTTGCTGGCGGCTCCCGGGAGCTCGGCGGGAAGGTACTTGCCGGGGCTTGTCTTCCTTCGCTTCTTCTGCCCTGCCGATGGCTCTACGGATGGTTGTATTTACTGAAGTACAAAGGTACCGGGTTCCACAGGCAACTTGAGGGCGGCGCGTTTCGACAGGTCGTCGGCAATGCTGTTCTCCGCTCGGGGAACATGTTCTACCTGTAGGCCGTCGAAACGTTCTTCCAACTTCCTCACTTCATTCACGTAGGCCTCCATCAGTGGGCTCTGGTAATCCTTGTTAACTTGCTTGACGACGAGCTGCGAATCACCTTTGATGATGAGCTTTTTGATTCCGAGGTCTGCCGTGATCCTGAGACCGGCAAGCAACCCCTCGTACTGTCATATTGTTCGTTGATCTCTCTCGGGGAAAGTGCACCTGGATTACGTACTTGAGGCGCTCTCCGGTGGGTGCGACGAGTAGCACGCCAGCACCAGCACCTTGGAGTGAGAAAGCTCTGTCATAGTACATAATCCACTCACTGCTCGTCTCCTTGCCGGGAAGGGTGGTCTCTTGAATCTCCTCGTCGGGTGTTGCGGTCCACTCTGCTATGAACTCTGCCAAAGCTCGGCTCTTGATCGTTGAAGTACTCTCAAACCTTAGGCCAAAGCTCGACAGCTCCAATGCCCACTCCACAATCCTTCCTGTCGCATCTGGGTTGTGCAAAATCCGTTGCAACGGGAGGCGGGTGACGACGGTGATCTCGTGCGCTTGGAAATAGTGGCGCAGCTTTCTCGAGGCCATGAGAAGGCCGAAAAGCAGCTTCTGCATCCCAGAATATCTTGACCTAGTCCCCTGCAAGAGGGAGCTAACAAAATATACCGGGTGCTGCACCATCTTCTTCTTCTATCCCACTTCGCCCATCCGCTCAGGCTCTGCCTCGTCGTCCCTGGGCCTTACCGGGGGTTCTGGTTTGCCGGCGTCAGGCCCTGCCGGGGAGGACCCCGGCCCGCCATCCGGCGGCTGTGCTACAACTGCTGCTTCTCCCTCAGGTTCCCTCTGCGCCACCAGCACAGCACTGACCACTTGATTCGTTGCTGCTAAGTACAGCAGCAACGGCTCTTGTGGTTTAGGCGCGACTAGCGTTGGCGTGGAGGAGAGGTACCTCTTCAAATCTTGCAGTGCTGCCTCTGCCTCCGGAGTCCATTTTACTGGACCCACCTTCTTCAAAACTTTGAAAAAGGAGAGGGCGCGCTCAGCAGATTTGGAGATGAATCTACTCAGGGCAGCGACGTAGCCGGCGAGTCTACGGATGTCTTTGACCCGTTTCGGCGCCTCAAACTGCTCGATTGCTTTGATCTTGTTGGGATTTGCTTCGATTCCGCATTGAGACACAAAGAACCCGAGAAGTTTGCCGGAGGGGACAACGAACACACACT
This sequence comes from Aegilops tauschii subsp. strangulata, assembly GCF_002575655.3. NCBI lineage: Eukaryota > Viridiplantae > Streptophyta > Magnoliopsida > Poales > Poaceae > Aegilops > Aegilops tauschii. The sequence continues at coordinate 381,629,042 of NC_053037.3, read as the reverse complement.
TCTCTGGGTTGAGCTTGAGGTTAATCTTGCGCAGGTTTGCGAATGTTTCTTCTAAATCTTGCACGTGCGTGGCCCTGTCCTTGGTTTTGACCACTATGTCATCCATATAAGCTTCCATATTTCTATGTAGCTGGGGCTCAAAACCGATCCGGACTGCTCGGGCAAATGTCGAACCAGTGCTCTTTAACCCGAAAGGCATTCGTACAAAACAGTACGTACCACATGGGGTGATGAACGCGGTCTTCTCTTCATCTTCCTTCATCATGAAGATCTGGTGGTACCCTGAATAGGCATCGAGGAACGACAGCAGGTCGCACCCGGCAGTGGAGTCTACAATCTGGTCCATGTGTGGCAAAGGGAAGGGATCCTTTGGACAGGCTTTATTGATGTCAGTGTAGTCAATACACAGCCTCCACTTCCCGTTTGCCTTACGCACCACCACCGGATTGGCTAACCACGTGGGGTGGAGTACTCCTCTTACCAGGCCTACCGCCTCCAACTTCCTGATCTCTTCGATGATGAACTCTTGCCGCTCCAAAGCTTGCTTCCTGACCTTCTGCTTGACGGGCCGCACGTGAGGACAGACAACAAGATGGTGCTCAATCACCTCCCTGGGAACGCCGGGGATGTCAGATGCTTGCCATGCAAATACATCGACATTCGCCCGCAGGAAGGCGACGAGCGCGCTTTCCTATTTGCTATCGAGGGCGGAGCTTATAGTGAAAGCCCCGCCCGTGCCGTCCTCCTGGACAGACACCTTTTTGGTCTCCGGTGGTGCAGCTTTGGTCTTCTTGCTCTTGCCGCTGGAGCTCTCTGGCACGTCCTCAATGGGAGCACAACACTCCGAAGAGGTGCGCTTGCCGGAGTGGGTGCAAGAGTTCTTGCCGGAAGAGGTCTCGCCGGAAGAGGTCTTGCCGGCCTTTTTCCTCCCTGGAGCTTCAGCGGCAGGAGCAAGTGCCTTGGTGGCAGTTGCTGCAACTGCCTCTCGGTAGAGTTGATCGGCGCAGATGAGCGCGTCTTTCTTGTCAGAGGGGACGGTGATGATGGTCAGTGGTCCTGGCATCTTCAACGTGTTATAGGCGTAGTGAGACGTCACCATGAACTTGGCCAGCGCTGGGCGGCCAAGGATCCCATTGTATGGCAAGGGGATCTTGGCGACATCAAAGACGATCTTCTCCGTCCTGTAGTTCAGCTCGCCCCCAAAGGTAACGGGCAGCGTGATTTTACCTTTAGGCTGGCTCCTTCCCGGTTGACCCCTAGAAACGTGCCCGTCTCTTTGAGGTCTTCATGAGGAATCTGCAGCTTCTTGATCTCAGCGGGCGAGATCAAATTCAGACCGGCCCCACCATAAACTAGCACTCTGGTCACCTTGAGATTGCGTATCATTGGTGAAACCAACAACGGCAAACACCCGATCGCAGTTGTGCGGTCAGGGTGGTCCTCGGTGTCAAAGACGATGGGCGTGCGGGACCACTTCAGTGGCTTCTGGGCATCGAACGATGGCTCCGCCACAGTGACCTCACACGCCCACTGCTTCAGCTGGCGGTGTGAGGTATGCAACGAGGCACCACCGTCGATGCACATAGCCTCTGTAGCCTTCTGGAACTCGTGCTCGCCGAACTCGTCTTCCTCGTCGTGATCATCATCTTCCTCTTTCTTGTCGCGGCCCCGAGCGGGCCTCTCTTGTTGGTTATCTTTGCCGCGGCGGCCCCCTTGGCACCATCCTGGCCCTTCTCCTTGTCTCGCCTTTCATACTCAGCCTTCTGCTTTTTTGTAAGCAGCTCAACTTGTCAGCAGTTCTAGAGGTCATGGCCCATGGTGCGGTCGATCTTGCAGTACCGCTTGACGGAGCCTCCTGGTTTGCCGGCGGCCGCCGGGGCCAAACAGGCGGCGCACCCGGCAACCTCCTTGCCGGGTCGTCAGCCTTGGCCTTTTTGGCAGCGCCGAGCTCGCCGGATCCCTCAACGGCAAGTACAGTCTTGCCCTTGCGCTTCCTGTTGCGGCGCCGGCCCTTCTTTGTCGGGGCGGCAGTGTCTTCGTCTGTGGAGTCGGTTTCCGCACCGGCGTCCTCGCCGGGGTACTTCCTCCCCTCCTCAGCTCGAGCGCATCTATCGGCCAGAACATAAAGTTCGGCCACATCTTTGACCTTGTTCATCGCCAACTCTTCACGCATCTTGCGGTTGCGCACATTCTGATGGAATGCGCTGATAATGGCGGCGGGATGAACATCTGGGATGTTGTACTGCACCCAGCTGAACCTCTGTATGTACTTGCGCAGGTTTTCACCTTCCTTCTGGGGGATGATATGAAAATCGCTTGCCTGGCCATGAGCTTGGTGGCCTCAAGTGAAGGTGCCAACAAACTCATGACACAAATCCGACCAGGAAGAAATGGAATCCACTGGCAAGTGCATCAACCATGACATCATGTTGGGTTTGAGTGCCAACGAGAAGTAATTGGCAAGCACCTTGTCGTCGCGAGCCTCAGCAGCTTGCATCGCGATGGTGTAGATGCTGAGGAACTCCGACGGGTGGGTCTTGCCATTGTACTTCTCGCCAACATCGGGCTTGAACGTGCGGTGGGAGGGCCACTGGAACTGCCGCAGTTCTCGGGTAAAGGCCGGACAACCCTCCTCGTAAGGCAGGTCGTCGGGGCCCCCTGGCGCCGGGTGGTCCATAGTAGTCCCCGCACGCCGATCTGACTGATGGCGCGCCTCCCGTCGTCGTTCGATGGTAGTTCGAGCGTCCTCCTGGGCCCGTTCCCGAAGGACTTGACATTGGTCGTGGTGTGTTCGCGGGTCGGACGACGCTGTGGAAACGTTGTCACCGACGTCGGGTCGACGGGCCGGTGTCTGTTGTCGCGGCCGCGGGGGAGGGGGGAGTGCACCATGGTCACAGCGCCTCCGGTCCCCCCACCGCCGGCATGCACAGGCTCGCCAGGACACTGGTGCGACGGTCCCGTTGGGAGCGGCTCGTCTTTGTTGGCGAAGCTGACAAGGCTTCGGATGGTGGCTCTCCACTCGTCGAGCTTCTCCGCGGCAGGGGGAAGTCGAGGAGCAGTTGCACGCGTGCCAGTACTTCTGCTGGCGTAGGCGGTGGCGAAATCTGCGTAGACCATGACATGCTCCGACTCCTAACTAGGTTAGAAGGGGCTCTGTCGTGGTCCCGTAGTCGCACGCCGCTTGCACCAGCGTCTGAGCGTGCACATTGGCCTGGTTCGTCCTGTGAGTGGTGCACAAGACTCTTTCCACGGCGGTGCTCGGGGGCTCCGGCATCGCGATGTTGCTAGTCGCGCGTGGCCTGGGAAGGGCGCGGCGCGGGCGCCAGCTGGGTTGTCGTAGAGGCTGCTGCAATGCCCATGGGCAGCACGGCCCCACCCCTGGACCCAGCGGGGCGTGGCTCGTCGTCTCGGACTCGGACGACGCTGCTCGCCTGGCTTCGGTCGCCAGAATGTCGTCGATGCTCGCGGGCCACGTCTCCAGCCCCATCCATGGGCACCCGGCAGCGTGCTCGCGCTGGCATGGACGGGCCGGCCCCGGATGAGCCGATCGCTGTGATCCCCTTTTTCTTGGGGGCCATGGTGATGATGAAGTCGATGTGCTAACCTTCAAACCGGATTTTCACAGCTTGCGCCCCCTACCTGCCGCACCAAAGATGTCAGGGGAAACGACACCTACGGGATCATGAGGAATCCCTTTTGCTACGGCTGGCGGAAGCAGGGCTGTGGAAAGAGCGGGATTGAGAGGTCAACGCGGGGGGATTATCCGGGTTTGGGCCGCAAGTCACGCGTAATACCCTACTCCTGCTGGTTTTTGTTTATCTGGTGTTCTTGGACTAGCTACGAGGTGTGCAGGGTCCAAAAAGTCTGAATGCTCCTCTAGTACGCTGTGGGCCTCCTTTTATAGGCAAAGGGGCTGCCACAGTGGCACACATGAGGTGGAAAGCTATACAGTGGTTGGGCCTATCCTCTGGCACGGTAGGACAAAACGCATTTAATGCGCTGCCGACGTGCCCTTCTGGCTTTATCGCGGACGGCGAGGAAGCTCATCCCAGCTGTCGCTGCCTCGCCTGGCCTCGACGCGCATCCGAAGTGACGAGCCCTGTAGTGCCATGCTGGCTGGCTGGCTGCTGAGTTGGCGCGGTCGTAGTGCCACGCAGATGCTTGTTGAGTTGGCGTAGAGTCCGCACATCGCCATGCAGGTGTTCGCCTGGCTGGTCGGCTGGCAGCTGCATGGGAACGGCGGCGGAGCTTTGACAGGTGTGGGCTTGGCCGCGGCCCTGCGGATGTCTTCAGCAAGAATCTTGCCGGGGCCCCGGCAAGGGTCTTGCCGTGGTGTCGTGGTCGTCCCCGGCAAGGGGCTTGCCGGGGGTCTTGTGGGTATCCTTGGCAAGGATCTTGCCAAGGATCTTCGTCTTCTGATTCTCATTTGATCTTGGACGTTCTTGGTCTTCACAAAGATCTGCAAGCCACCACAGAGGCGCCTCCCGAGCCTAGGTTCCAATGTGGTTGAGGGCATCGGAACCCTCAGGCTCAAGGGTGGCAGCCCTGCTGGCGTTGGGCAAGTTGCTCCAGCAAGGCATCCCGGCAAGGGCCTTGCCGGGGGAGTCCACCTCGCCCTTCTGCTCTTTGTGTTTCAGGCTTGGCGTTGGTCTGGTCGTCTTGTGCCTTTGCTTCCTCTGCTCTGCCAAGCGTGGCCAGGGGCGTGGGGCTGCGACTGCCCGAGCACAAGTAAAGGGATGCAAAAAGGAACCCCTTCTTTTGTACACCGACAAACGGTAACAATGATAGCAGTGATTTTGTAACAAGTGCAATAGTAACAATAGCAGTAGTAACTTAACAAGAACAATATAAGATAAATTCGTAGGCATTGGATCAGTGACTTGTTGCATGATATTCCTCATGAGACAGTTATAACCTAGGGTCATACGGCACTATCTCCAGTTCATCAATATAATGTAGGCATCTATTCCGTAAATAGTCATACGTGCTTATGGGAAGAACTTGCATGACATGTTTTGTCCTACCCTCCCGTGGCAGCGGGGTCCTATTGGAAACTAAGGGATATTAAGGCCTCCTTTTAATAGTGACCCGAAACAAAGCATTAACACATGGTGAATACATGAAATCCTCAAACTACAGTCATCACCGGGAGTGGTCCCGACTATTGTCACTCCGGGGTTGCCGGATCATAACACGTACTAGGTGACTATAACTTGCAAGATCGGATCTAGAACATGGATATAATGGTGATAACATAAACGGTTCAGATCTGAATTCATGGCACCCGGGCCCAAAGTGACAAGCGTTAAGCATGGCAAAGTCATAGCAACATCAATCTTGGAACATAGTGGATACTAGGGTTCAGGCCCTAACAAAACTAACTCGATTACATGATGAATCCCATCCAACTCCTTACCGACCAGCGAGCCTATGAAGGAATTACTCACTCCCGCTGGGGAGCATCATGGAATTGGCGATGGAGAAGGGTTGGTGATGACGAAGAATGAAGACCCCCCTCTCCGGAGCCCCAAACGGACTCCAGCTCTGGCCTCCCGATGAAAAACAGGAGGTGACTGCGGCACCGTCTCGTGGATCGCAATAATTCTTTCTCTTTGATTTTTTCTGGAAAAATAGGATTTTATAGCATCGGTTTCAGGGTCTACGGGGCCACCAGGTGGGGACAACTGTCGATGTAAAAACCGGCGGATCTCAGGTACGGGGGTCCCGAACTGTGCGTCTAAGGATCGAAGGTAACAAGAGGCAGGGACACGATGTTTACCCAGGTTTGGGCCCTCTTAATGGAGGTAATACCCTACGTCCTGCTTGATTGACTTTGATGAGTATAGGGGTTACAAGATTTGATCTACCTCGAGATCGTAATGGCTAAACCCTAGATGTCTAGCATGTATGATTATCATTGCCTCTGCGGACTAAACCCACCGGTTTATATAGACACCGGAGGGGCCTAGGGTTGTACAGAGTCGGTTTACAGATAAAGGAATCTTCATATCCGAACGCCAAACTTGCCATCCACGCAAAGCAGAGTCCCATCCGGACACGGGGGAAAGTCTTCTATCTTGTACCTTCGCGGCCCATTAGTCCGGCTCATGTTGCATAGCCCGGACGCCCAAGGACCCCCTAATCCAGGACTCCCTCAGGTGGGGACAACCCACCTAGGCGCGTCGGGAGGGGGGCGCGCCCTGGTCGGTTGTGCCCACCCAGGTGCCCCCCTCAGTGGATCTTGCCTCCAGAAATTCTTATTTATTGTATAAAAAATCCTCACAAAGTTTTGTTCCATTCCGAGAACTTTTATTTTCTTCACAAAAACAACACCATGGTAGTTCTGCTCAAAACAACGTTAGTCCAGGGTTAGTTTCTTTCAAATCATGCAAATTAGAGTCCAAAACAAGAGGAAAAGCGTTAGGAAAAGTAGATACGTTGGAGACGTATCATTCCTTACCTCCCCTTGTCTTAGAGGGAAAAATCTTAGTCTTGGTATCTTTCAGATTCTTCATAATGATAAATAGATAATAATCCCAAGTGACTCAACAAATATAGCTATGCTCCCCGGCAACGGCGCCAAAAAAAGGTCTTGATAACCCACAAGTATAGGGAGTCGCAACAGTTTTCGAGGGTACAGTATTCAACCATAATTTATTGATTCGGCACAAGGGGAGCCAAAGAATATTTGCAAGTATTAGCAGTTGAGTTGTCAATTGAGCCACACTTGGAGATCAAAAATCTGTAGCATATGATTAGTAGCACAATAAATATGATAGTTTTGATAATAGTAGTAGCAGCAATAGTAATGGTAACAATCATAGCAATGATTTTGTAGCAAGTGAAACAGTAACAGCAGCAGTAGTAACTTAGCAAGAACAATATGTTGAAAATTCATAGGCATTGGATCGGTGAACTCATTGGATGATATTCATCATACAATTAACAGCCATAACCTAGGGCGATACAAAACTAGCTCCAGTTCATAAATATAATGTAGGCATGTATTCCGTAAATAGTCATACGTGCTTATGGAAAGAACTTGCATGACATCTTTTGTCCTACCCTCCCATGGCAGCAGGGTCCATATGGAAACTAAGGGATATTAAGGCCTCCTTTTAATAGAGAATCAGAACAAAGCATAAACACATAGTGAATACATGAACTCCTCAAACTACGGTCATCACTGGAAAGTATCCCGACTATTGTCACTCCCGGGTTTACGGACCATAATACGTAGTAGGTGGATATGACTTGCAAGATCGGATCAAGAACATAGATATAATGGTGATAACATAAATGGTTCGGATTTGAAATCATAGAACCCAGGCCCGAAGTGACAAGCATTAAGAATGGCAAAGTCATAACAACATCAATCTCAAAACATAATGGATACTAGGGATCAAGCTCTAACAAAACTAACTCGATTACATGATGAATCTCATCCAACTCCTCACCGACCAACAAGCCTACGAAGGAATTACTCACTCCCGGTTGGGAGCATCATGGAATTGGCGATGGATAAGGGTTGGTGATGACGAAGATCGAAGATCTCCCTCTACGGAGCCCCAAACGGACTCCAGATGTGGCACCCCAATGAAGAACAGGAGGTGGCAGCGGCTCTGTCTCGTGAAATGCGATAATATTTTCTTAGGTATTTGTAGAGTCGGAATCAGGGTCTGCGTGGCCACCAGGTGGGCACAACCCACCTAGGTGCGCTTGGAGGGGGGGCGCTCCTTGGTGGGTTGTGCTCACCTAGGGGGCCCCCTTCGGTGGTTCTTGGCTCCAGTATTTTTCTTTTATTCTGAAATAAATCTCCAAAAAGTATTGTTACAATCCGAACAAAAACAATACCATGGTAGTTCTGCTGAAAACTGCGTCAGTCCGGGTTAGTTTCATTCAAATCATGCAAATTAGAGTCCAAAACAAGAGGACAAGCGTTAGGAAAAGTAGATACGATGGAGACGTATCATGGCCCCCTCGGGCATCATCTCACAAATCACAATAAAAAATATTCGTAAGTTTTTATCACGTTTGGACTCCGTTTGGTATGGATATTCTGCGAAACAAAAAAACATGCAACAAACAGGAACTGGTACTGGGCAGTGAATCAATATATTAGTCCCAAAAATAATATAAAAAGTTGCCAAAAGTATATGAAAGTTGGAGAATATTGGCATGAGACAATCAAAAGTTATAGATATGACAGAGACGTACCAGCATCCCCAAGCTTAATTCCTGCTCGTCCTCGAGTAGGTAAATGTAAAAAAGATAATTTTTGATGTGGAATGCTATCTAGCATAATCTTGATCATATAATCTCATATGTGCATGAATACTAAGACACGAGTGATTCAAAGCAATAGTCTATAATTTGACATAAATACAATAATACTTCAAGCATATTAATAAAGCAATCATGTCTTTTCAAAATATCATGGCTAAAAGAAAGTTATCCCTACAATATCATATAGTCTGGCTATGCTCGATCTTCATCACACAAAGTATTTTCTCATGCGCAACCCCAATGGCAAGCCAAGCAATTGTTTCATACTTTTGATGTTCTCAATTTTTTGAACTTTCACGCAATATGTCGGTGTACAAAAGTAGGGGCTCTCCTTTTGACCCCTTTACTTGTGCACGGGCAGTCAGAGCTGCGCGCCATGGCCGCACGTAGCAGGGCAAAGGAGGGAAGCCGGAGAGAAGCCGAAGCACAAGATGGCCAAGGCAACGCCAAGACCAAGAACACAAAGGACAGAAGGGCGAAACAGACTCCCCCGGCAAGACCCTTGCTGGGGCAGCCTCGGCAGCCCCGACAAGAGCCTTGCCGGGGCGGCACGCCCGGCGCCAACGGAGTGAGCCACCCTTGAGCCCGCGGATTCCAACCCAAACAACTACATTGGAACCAGGGCTCGGAAGGCTCCTCCGTAGTGGCATGCAGATCTTTGTCAAGACCATGGAGATGTGAGATCAGATGAGAACTAGAAGACGGCGGCCCTCAGCGGGATCCTTGCCGAGGAGAACCACAAGACCCCCGGCAAGCGCCTTGCCAGGGACAACTGCAACGCCACGGCAAGGCCCTTGCCGAGGGTGCCAGCGGGGCCACAGCCAGGACCGCGTCGACCAAGACTCCACCGCCGTCCCCAAGCAGCTGCTAGCTCAACCAGCTGGGCAGGCACCTGCGTGGCGATGGGCGGCCTCTACGCCAACTCAGCAAGCACCTGCGTGGTGGCATGCAGATCTTCGTGAAGACCCTACCACCGCGCCACCTCAGCTGCCTGCCTGCCTACATGGCGCTGCATGCATCGCTGGCCTGGGCGCGTGTCGAAGCAAGGCGAGGCGGCAACGGACGGACGGGCCTCGATCCCGTCCCTGATAAAACTAAGGGACACCTAAGCTACGCATTAAATGCGTCTTGTCCTGTAACACGGGAGATAAGCTCGCAACACTGTTTACCTTTCCACCTCCTGTGTGCCACTGTGGCAACCCCTTTCCACTATAAAAGGAGGCCCATGGCATACTGGAGAGGGATTCGGCTCTTTTGGGCAAGTTGCACCCCGTAGCTAGCTCAAGAACACTCAATACATCCACCAAAGCAGGACTAGGGTATTACGCATCCTCACGGCCCGAACCAGGGTTAAACGATCCTTGTGTTGACTGTTAATCCTGATTTTCTCACGACCCCGTGCCTCGGCAACCGTAGTAGGGATTCTTGTGATCCCATAGGTGTCGTTCTCCACCGACATATTTGGCGCGCCAGGTAGGGGGCGCAGTTGTGAGAATCTGGTCTAGCAGTTAGCCTAGCAGTTCTTCATCGCCATGGCTTCTAAAGAAGAAGACGACTAGGAGAAAATGGTGCCGCCTGCAAGCGCGAAGGACGCCAGCGCGCCAACAGAAAAGCTAAGTCATCCAGAGCCTTGAGCAATTTCTTTTTATACATAGGGTTAGTGTCCTCGGAGAACCTGCCTATGTATGGAGAACCTACACGCAAAGGGGCCCTCCCACAATGGGCAACGCCCTTGTTCTGTTTCGAGTCCGCTCAACAGCTCAAGCGGCTGCGTCGAGAGTGGCAGGGTAGCCTTCCACACTTGGCAACGCTCTCGATTCTGACTCGAGTCAATCTCGACAGTTCAGGCGGCCGCGTTAAGGGTGGTAAGGTGGTTTGCCCGGCAGCAAGCATGCCCGGCAGGCCAATGGGGATCCGTCCTCAAGACGCCGCCCTGGGTTTATGCGCCGGCAAGCCTACCCGGTTAACGTAGGGTGGAAAATAACATGCATTGTATCAAAAGTACTGCAGAGTTATATTACATCAAATTGTTGCCGCGGTTCTAACTAAAGATAGAAATTGTCCTGGTCATGAACCTGCAGTGGCGATAAGAAACGGGGTGCCTAATCCCGGCGCTGGCCCTCCAGCCTTTGAATTCCGTCGATGAGGCTGATGATGGGCTCGATACGCTCCTTGAGCGGCGTGAGGTCAGTACCCTCCGGCAAGCTCTCCAGCGCGGCATCGAACTCAAGGGTGGGGTTCAAGTACACCACCTTGGTAAGGACCTTGGTCATGGCACCCCGGCAGAGCCTTCGGTTCTCGTTGGCCAGTAAAGCCGCCCTGTTGGAGTGGAACTGCTCCAGTGCCTCGAGAACACCCTCGAAGAACAGGGTCAGCTTGGCGTTGGTGGTCCCGCTGCGCTCTGGGGCTTACCTCACATTTGGCATCCCCATGGTAGCCAGCTGTGTGGTGATCCTACCGGTGACGTCCCCGAGGCGGCTGATCCAGCGATTCTCGCCCTCCACAAAATCCTTGTGGCTGGCGGCTTCGTTCTTCTGCTGCAGCTTCTCGGCCTCCAGATCCTTGGCCAGGATCTCCTCCCGGGCCTTGCTCTCCGACAGCATCCCCTCGAGACCCTCCAGCTTCAGCCTGATGTCTTTGATGGATTTGTTGGCCTCGGAGAGTTCCCCGGCCCTGCTGACGGCCGTGCCCTGCGCCTCCGTCAGGGCGCCGTTGAGCATGTCCTTCTCCTAGGATAGCTTCAGGGCCTGGCCCTTCAGCTCGTCCCGCTCCACCTCCAGCTCCTTCACCTTGCTAGCGTGAACCAGAGCCTGGGCATCGAGCGCCTCCCTGTGCCTCTGCTCCAGCTCTTGGGTCCGCTGCACGACAAGTTTCTCCACCTCCTCGTCATTGGTGCGGAGTTTGGCATCGATATCCGCCTCGCATTTGGCAAGATCCTCCTCCTGGGAGTTCAGCGCGGCCTGGTGCTGAGTCCGAGCGGCCTCGGCTGCGGCGGCCAAGCTCTCCGCCGTCTCCTGGGCCTTCTTGATGTTGGCCAGCTTCATGGTGAGCTCCACGTCGCGCTTGGCCAGCTCGCCCTGGGCGGCCTTCAGCTCTTCGCTAGCTTGGCGGAACCAAGTCTGCGCCTCGGTGACGCGCACCTTAAGGTCCGCCTCCGCCTTGTCCACCGTTGCCATCCTGGACTTGGCCTTGTCCAGGCAGGCGCGGTGGAGCGCCTGGTGCTTCCGGAAATTGGCGCCCATGGCCTGGAGAAGCCGCTCCTCCTGAGAGCCGTCACCACCGGCGCTCGGCTCGTCGATGACCTCGAACCTGGCGGCGGCAAGCACCTCTTCGTCGAACACCTCTCCCTCGATGGGCGCCCTGGAGCTGGACGCCCCTGGGAGGTGGACGAAGAGGTCGTCGGTCACCCTCAGATACCTGCCGGAGCCGGAGGCAGCGGAGGAGGAAGGCTGGTCATCGACCACCTCCTCCTCGGTGGCGGCCTCCCCGGCAGGCCCCTTGGCGGCGTCTTCGGCAGCACCCTTGGCGGTCTCCTCGGCAGCGATCTTTTCAGCCTCTGCCGCAGCGTCCTTGGCAACATCCTCGATGACGGCGTCTATGTCCTCCTGGTCCGCCGACGGACGATTTGGATACCAAGAAGGGGATGAGACAAAGCCAAGACCAAGAGCCAGCAAGGAAAGAAAAAGAACAGGGACGAAAGGCGAACGGCTTACCAGCGCCGGGCTGGGAAGCAGAGGTACCCTCCCCGCCAACATTGGGCATCGAGGCGAAGCCACCGGTGCCCGAGTTCTGCTCCTCCTCCTCCATGCGCATGGGCTCGGTGCTTGGCGCCCTTCCCGGGGACGCCCCTCGGGGCGGCGTGTTGGGGGTAGTCCTCTGTGGATCCTCCTGCTGCTGTCCTCCTCCTGCGACCACGGCAAGGTCAGCACCAAGAGATCATGCCCCCAACACATGTTGACGAGGGGTGAGCGATGAAATTACCCTGGGGGCTGTACCGGGGGCTGCTGTCTGAGCTGCTCAACACCACCAGTGGTGCCCTCGAAGTACCCACCGGGGGCTGGCCGCCCCCCCCCGAGGCTTTGTCCCTCTTCACCCTCTGGGCCAGCGTCTCCGCATCCCTGCAAAGATGAAAACAAGTCAAGACAAGCGGCACAAATTGAGGAGACGGAGATGACAGAAAGGAGCAAGATACTTACTCGTCATCCACCTCCTCCTCTGTTGCCTTCCTCTTCCTCATTGGGCTGAGGGACCCAAAGTCAAAGGTGACCTCCGCGTCGACGTCTGCCGGAGGAGGGGAGGGGGCGGAGTCTACGCACGCTTGGATGAAGAGGAGGCAGATGCTTTCTTCTTCGCCACCGCGGCCTTCACCACCTTCTTCACCGCCGCGCCCCTCGTCTGACGCGAGGACTCCTCCGGAGACTTTGGCCGCTGCGCGGACTTGACGGGCCGTACCAGTTCGCCAGAAGTGGCCCGCCGCAGGACTCGCCCTCTCCCCGTGATCGGAGGGTCAACAGCCTCGGCCTCCTCCTCCGATGACTTGTCGACCGCCTCCTCGACGAGAGGAGCCCCGGGCCGGCGCTGCTGACCTCCCCAGCGGCCTCTGCCCACTGGGCGAGCTCCTTCTCCTCCGCTTCCTTCGCGTCCTTGTCCTCCACGCCACTGGCACTGCCGGCCTCCTCGGCAAACTTTTCCTCCATCGCCCTGGCGGCGATGTAGTCCAGCTTCGCCTGGGTGGTGTCCTGGACGAGCCGTGCCTCGGCGGTGACGTACCCCTCATGCAAGGTGTCGAAGAACTCCTGCACTTGAATTTCCTCCGGCTCGACCCAGCTCGGGTCAAGGCCGTGCGCGTTGAAGTTCGGCATGATGTTAGTCCGACGCGAGTTGTTGCTCAGCGGGACCACTCCTGCCGGCCACTTGAACAAGGGCCCCTTGGAGACCTTGCCGGCCTTCGCGGCGGCCCTCGCGGGCTTGCCGGTCCGCTCGACCTCGCCGTCGCGGTTCATGTCGAGCTAGAAGAGCCGCTGGCAGAAATGGGCGTGCCCCATCACCATGAAGTTGTGGTCGAGGCCGGGGCGAAGCCTCATGATGTCGGCGGCGTTCGTGAAGAGCCAGGCCGGCCTCCCATTGTTATGCAGCGGAGCGATCCGGCGGCGGATGAAATCCACCCCGATCATCTCAAGGGTGAGCCCCGGCCTCGGTAAGGCGAAGGATCCTGGTGGTGGCGACCGTGAGCTTCGCATCATCGGCATCAACGTCGCTCCAGTCGCCCCGGCGAACCGGCGGCGCGTCGCGGACCCGGCAAAAGTTCGGCGGGTCCTTGTCTTCAATCCAGCACCACCGGCCCCGCCATTCTTCCCACCTCTCCTTCATGGCGCTCTCCGGGTATGCCCCCTTGGCCCGTGGGATCCAGGCGACACAACCGGAAATGGCGCCCCCGGTTGGATTCGAGGGAAGAAGTAGTGGCGGAAGAGCGCCGTGTTGGGATGCACCCCGGCGAAGCCCTCGCAGAGGTGCGCGAAAAGAGCCATGCACTCCACGGCATTCGGAGTAAAATCCAAAAGATGGAAGCCGTAGGTGTGCATGACATCGTTGAAGAAATCGGAGAAGGGGGGACAGAGCCCGCAGGAGAAGTAGTCAACAAAGAAAGGGTACCGATTTGAAGCGGCCTCGGCGCAATTGGCGGGGATGACGCGCGTGGCTGGATGCCCCGTCGTCTCTCCCCCCGTCTTCACCCCCCACAGGGGTTTGAAGGTCTCTCAGAGCTTGAAGACGTCGACCGTCAAGGGGAAGTAGGCGAGTTGCATCCGCTGCGCCACCAACGCACTCTCCGGTGGCTCTGTCGCTCCGGCGTCCTTGGCCACTCCCTTGCCCTTGGTGGATTTAGGCGCCATGGCGGCTGGGGGGAGCAAGAGACAGAAGACGGCGGAGACGCAACGGCGGCGAGCGAAGGCGAGAGCTCGAGAAGGAGGAAGAAAGGGGGCGGCGGCTCTGAGATTGGAGAAGACGTAGGGAAGGGGGTAAAGTGAGCAGCGCGCCCGCGGTTATTCCCTTTTAGGGGAAAGCGTAGGCCGCCTCCTTTCCCATTAACTGCGATGTGACGCATGCGTGCGAGAACCACCCCACGCATGCCACCGACGTCACGCACGACCCCCCCCCCCCACGTCGCGTGTTCAACGCGGGTCGTGGGGAAGCGCAGCGGACGAAGAGTTACTCGGTGGAAATCCGCCCCGCCTGCCCGCGCACCTTTTTGGCCCTGGCCCAACAACGCGTCGCGCTTATGTGTGGCCCACGCTGGGGGCTCCTGTCGGTGTACAAAAGTAGGGGCTCTCCTTTTGACCCCTTTACTTGTGCACGGGCAGTCAGAGCCGCGCGCCACGGCCGCACGTAGTAGGGCAAAGGAGGGAAGCCGGAGAGAAGCCGAAGCACAAGACGGCCAAGGCAATGCCAAGACCAAGAACACAAAGGACAGAAGGGCGAAACAGACTCCCCCGGCAAGACCCTTTCCGGGGCAGCCTCGGCAGCCCCGACAAGAGCCTTGCCGGGGCGGCACGCCCGACGCCAACGGAGTGAGCCACCCTTGAGCCCGCGGATTCCAACCCAACCAACTACATTGGAACCAGGGCTCGGGAGGCACCTCCGTGGTGGCATGCAGATCTTTGTCAAGACCATGGAGATGTGAGATCAGATGAGAACCAGAAGACAGCGGCCCCTGGCGGGATCCTTGCCGAGGAGATCCACAAGACCCCCGGCAAGCGCCTTGCCGGGGACGACTGCAACGCCACGGCAAGACCCTTGCCGGGCCCCCGGCAAGGCACTTGTCGAGGGCGTCAGCGGGACCACAGCCAGGCCCGCGTCGACCAAGACTCCACCGCCGTCCCCAAGCAGCTGCTAGCTCAACCAGCTGGGCAGGCACCTGCGTGGCGACAGGCGGCCTCTATGCCAACTCAGCAAGCACCTGCGTGGTGGCATGCAGATCTTCGTGAAGACCCTACCACCGCGCCACCTCAGCTGCCTGCCTGCTTACATGGCGCCGCATGCATCGCTGGCCTGGGCGCGTGTCGAAGCAAGGCGAGGCAGCAACGGACGGGACGGGCCTCGTTCCCGTCCCCGATAAAGCTAAGGGACACCTAAGCTATGCATTAAATGCGTCTTGTCCTGTAACACGGGCGATAAGCTCGCGGCACTGTATGCCTTTCCACCTCCTGTGTGCCACTGTGGCAGCCCCTTTCGACTATAAAAGGAGGCCCATGGCGTACTGGAGAGGGATTCGGCTCTTTTGGGCAAGTTGCACCCCGTAGCTAGCTCAAGAACACTCAATACATCCACCAAAGCAGGACTAGGGTATTACGCATCCTCGCGGCCCGAACCTGGGTAAAACGATCCTTGTGTTGACTGTTAATCCTGCTCTTCTCACGACCCCGCGCCCCGGCAACCGTAGTAGGGATTCTTGTGATCCCATAGGTGTCGTTCTCCACCGACACAATACATGACCATGAGCCATGGATATAGCACTGTTGGTGGAATAGAAGGTGGTTGTGAGGAGAAGACAAAAAATGGAGAAAGTCTCACATCAACTAGGCAAATTAATGGGCTATGGAGATGCCCATCAACCGATATCAATGCACGTGAGTAGGGATTGCCATGCAAAGGATGCACTAGAGCTATAAGTGTATGAAAGCTCAAAAGAAAACGAAGTGGGTGTGCATCCAACTTGCTTGCTCACGAAGACCTAGGGCAATTTAAGGAAGCCCATCATTGGAATATACAAGCCAAGTTCTATAATGAAAATTCCCACTAGTATATGAAAGTGATAAAATAGGAGACTCTCTATCATGAAGAACATGGTGCTATTCTTTGAAGCACAAGTGTGGAAAAGGATAGTAACATTGTCCCTTCTCTCTTTTTCTCTCAGTTTTTTTTGTTTTGGGATCTTTGGCCTCTTTTTGGGGGGCTTCTTTGGCCACTTTTATTTTTCCATGTCCGGAGACTCATCCCAACTTGTGACAGAATCATAGCTTCCATCATCCTGTCCTCACATGGGGCAATGCTCTAATAATGATGCTCATCACACTTTTATTTACTTACAACTAAAGAATTACAATTCGATACTAGAACAAAGATATGATTCTATATGAATGCCTCCGGTGGTGTACCGGGATGTGCAATGATCTAGCGTAGCAATAACATCAAAAAAGGGACAAGCCATCAAAACATTATGCTAGCTATCCTACGATCATGCAAAGCAATATGACAATGATGGTGCGTGTCATAATAAACGGAACGGTGGAAGATGCATGGCAATATATCTCGGAATGGATATGGAAATGCCATAATAGGTAGGTATGGTGGCAGTTTTGAGGAAGGGTATATGGTGGGTTTAATGCACCGGTACTAGAGAGGCTAGCAATGGTGGAAGGGTGAGAGTGCGTATAATCCATGGACTCAACATTAGTCATAAAGAACTCACATACTTATTGCGAAAATTTATTAGTGATCAAAGCAAAGTACTAATACGCATGCTCCTAGGGGGATAGATTGGTAGGAAAAGACAATCGCTCGTCCCCGACCGCCACTCATAAGGAAGACAATAAAAAAATCATGCTCTGACATCATTACGTAACGGTACACCATACGTGCATGCTTCGGTAATCACAAACCTTAACACAAGTATTTATACCAATGCACAGTTACTCACTAGCATGACTCTAATATCACCATCTTTATATCGCAAAACTATTGTAAGGAATCAAACATATCATATTCAGTGATCTACAAGTTTTATGTAGGATTTTATGACTAACCATGTGAATGACCAATTCCTGTTGATTCTCTAAATAGATATAAGTGAAGCAAGAGAGTTTAATTCTTTCTATAAAAGATATGCCCACGCTCTAACAAATATAAGTGAAGCAAAAGAGCATTCTACAAATGGCGGTTTTCTATATGTAAAGAAATGGGCAATCCAAACTTCAAATGATATAAGTGAAGCACATGAAGCATTCTATAAAGCCATACTCAAAAGATATAAGTGAAGTGCAAAGAGAATTCTATAAATCAACCAAGGATTATCTCATACCAGCATGGTGCATAAAAGAAAAAGTAAAAATAAAAATAAAAGACGCTCCAAGAATATGCGCATATCATGCGATGAATAAAAATATAGCTCCATGTAAAATTACCGATGGTCGTTAGAAGAAAGAGGGGATGCCTCCAAGCTTAGTTGCTTGGCAGTCCTTGAATATTACCTTGGGGTGCCTCGGGCATCCCCAAGCTTAGGCTCTTGCCACTCCTTATTCCTTCATCCATCATGATCTCACCCAAAACTTGAAAACTTCAATCATACAAAAGTTAACAAAACCCTTGTGAGATCCGTTAGTATAATAAAACAAATCACTACTTTAAGTATTATTGCTAACCAATTCATATTTTATTTTTGAATTATACCTATTGTACTCTAATTTCAGCATGTCTTATATCACCGATATAATCCATACACTACAAAAAAATACACTTCCGTGATGATATGTGTTTGTCACACTAGGTCACGTTTTCTGTCATGCATGTACATCCATGACAATTTTATGACAGAATCAAGATAGTCATACCTGTGCTGTCGTAGAAGTGTTCCATGACATTACCAAAATTATCATCACGGAAGTGTCCTCTTCCATGACGATAAATCGCGCGTCACAGAAGTGCTTTCGTCAAGGGTGACCGACACGTGGCATCCACCGTAACGGTACGCCGTTAAGCTATCGGGTCCGGTTTTGGATCCGATAACCCGTTAATAGCCCCGACCAATGGGGATTTTCCACGTGTAAAATCATCATTGGCTGGAGGGAATACGTGTCGGCTCGCCGTTGGGACAGATGTCATCCACTCATTGGACCCAAAGCGCCTATGATACGTCAACACGTGGCACGGCCCAATAGAGGCCCATTCCTGTGAAAAGGCTGGCCCGTTTGACTTGGTCAAAAGGTGGCGGTCCGGCCCACGACAAGCCTGTTAATGGCCCGTTCGCATATAGCCCATTTACAGCCCGCTAACCCAGGGCCCGTTTACGGCCTATCTGAATTAGGCCCAGTAGCGTCATCTGGGCCGTCCAATATAATTCCAGTCCATTTTAAATTCCAGCCCATGTATGGCCCATGACGTCTTTCAGCCCATATGAGGCCCTTAGTAACCCTCGGCCCATTAACGGCCCGTGGTAAAACTGGCCCATAATGAACAGTGTATCACTTTATACCCATTAATGGCCCATTATTCTGTTGGGCCGTTTCCAGCCCATGTTATCTTTGAGCCTTCTCAGGGACCATTTATTCTTGGGCTCATTTCCAGCATTCGTTTACTTTCGGTCCGTTACTGTCATTTTCTACTTGTGGGCCAAATTCAGCCCGTGGTTACAGTCGGCCCGTTTGTGGCCCGTTAATACGTTGGGCCATTTTCATAGCGTCATCAAATACAGCCGATTAATGACGGCCCGATATGGTCGGCCCATGAACGGACGATTTCAACTCTAACCCATTTACGGCCATAATGTGGTCTGTTATTGGCCCATGTTTGGCCAACCGATCATACGGCGCGTAGAAGGCCCATTGATGATACGACCCGTAGAAGGCCCTTTGTGTCAACGGCCCGTATAAGGCCCATGGTTGCTACGCCCTGTAGAAGGCCCATTGTTTCTACGGACCTTAGAAGGCCCATTGTTTCTACGGCCCGTAGGAGGCCCATGTTAACTACAGTAAATATGTAGCCCATAGTTAATGTGGCCTAGTTTTAAAAAATAGGTTATTGCAGCCACTAGCAAACCGCGGAAAAAGAACTGCACTAACTACAAGAAAACAAATAAACAAGACAATAAGGAAATAAATAGGCAAGCAACTTACGCTAGGCTATCACAGCTATTACACATATTACATCCACTCGGCATCAAAGTTCGCCACCAGTGCAAATATAGGGAACAAAGCAGCATATAAACGCCGCAGCAAAACAAGTCCAGAGCTGAAACCACTTCAGAAGAGCTCAAGAAACAATATCCTGGGTACCCATAATTCTGGCAAGATGCTTAGCAATCTTATTAACTTTCTCTTGTTTGGCGCCTAAATCCTCCAGCACTTGCTGTTGCACCAGAAAGTATGCATCTGAATTCTTCAGGGACTTCCTCAGTCCTTCGACTTCCTGTCGCATAACATCTGATCGATGTCTTTCAACTTGAAGTTGAGACTCAAGAAGCCGAACTGATTCAGGCAGCGAGTTCGACTGGTGCCAGCAATAGTAGCCAGTAACTCGAACACTACATCAAGAGAGGACTTTGGGGTTGTCTTAGTGTCTTCAATATAGTTTTTATCAGCTTTCTTGGAGACCAACGGGGATGTCTCACTATCTTGAACCTTATCTGCATTACTTCCTGTACCATTGCATAACGGGGTACTCTTCTCCAATATTTTATCCGCATTCTAAAAGAGAAACAAACAAATGCATCACAGGTTTACAATGTAGTATATGAAACTCATTTTGGTAAACCAGTTCAGTAGTAAGGTGGACAGGATAACATCATGAAACAAACATATATCTATGTAGTATGGTCACTATATGGTCTATATCATTCTAGTTTATGTTGCCAAATCAAGATAGATACCGTTCGAATCATATCTATTTAAGACAAACAGCTTAGACCGAATATAAGTGTGGGAAACTACACAACAATAACAACACTTAAGGTGCATGGCATAAGAATATAACTGTTCATTCAATTGAAACTGAAATCAACATAGAGCAAGTTACAACAGCAAACACGTTAAAGAAACAGGTTTAAAACATACCTGTTGCGCCATTGGAGTTTCAATTGCATCCTTCAAATTTGAAATTAGTTGGTATGAGTAAATACAGTGATGCAAGAGCAAAGTAGTATGAACATAGCTACGGAACCTGACCTGAGAACAATTCTTCTTCTGCTTTAAGCGTTGACTTGGGGTTCGGAGTGGTGGTCCTCGTGCTTTGGGCACTGCAGTTGCCTTACTAACTGCTCGTGTTTGGGTGCTCTGGGGTGGAGACGGTGCTGTGTCAACGGAAACTGGGTTACTATCTGCTGGGGTTGGGGTTAGAAGGGGTGTAGCTGGTTCTCTGTCCAACTAGGTAGGGGTACAATCTGCGTGTGTCTGGATTATGTGTGGTGGGGCTGGTTCTTGGGCAAGTACAGCCGTGGTTCTATCTCCATCGACAGGTAGCACGATCTTTTCTGAAGACCGTGTTTTTACTCCCACAGATACTGCCATCACCCCCTCCAATTGAAATGGCTGATAAACAAGAAAAGTAATTGAATGTACAGACATTGTAAGATAGATAGGTGCAATGGATAGTAGGGAAGAAAACAGGGCATGAAATAATTCACATTTATGTTGTCTAACCAAACAGAATAGCAGGACATAATTTCACATATATGATGGCTAATTAAACAGGATAGCATGACACAATTTCACATGTATGATGGATAACTAAACAGGATAGAATGACATACTTCAAAATATGATGACTATGTAAACATGATGACATGATATAACTATACGATGTGTCTATTAAAGTGGTTGGCATGCCATAAATCACAAACATGCCGTCGATGGAAACATGATGGCATGATATAATTCATGGATAGAATGACATAATTCAAAATATGATGACTATGTGAAGTGTGAACAGGATGAGATGATATAACTATATTATGTCTTTAGAAAATGGGTTGGCATGCCATAATTCAGATACATGCTGTCTATGTAAACATCATGGCATGATATAATTCAAATATATGATTTATATACTATGGAAGTGAGCAGAGGGCAATCGCATATATGATGTGTCAACTAAGGAGATGGCATTCAATATCGTGTATATGATGTAAAAACTAAGCATTGCAATACAACATATGCATGATATGAGTAATATAACCCTGCCAAGTTTGAGCATACACCTCAGGGGGATAATAGGACTGGTCATCTGCCTCTGAATCCTCCTCTGAAGAGCTATCTGTAACCAGCAAGATATCTGCTTCACCAGGTAGCATTGTCTACTCTGAAGACCTTGTTTTCACTATAGATTTCTCCATCACCAATTCAAATGGTTGATGCACAGGAAGAGTAGTTGAATATACAAAAGTTGTCAACAAAAGCAATAAGAAATACAAAAAAAGGACGGCATGATATAATTCACATATATGACACTTGGCTAAACAGCATGGCATTGCATAATTCACATATATAATGCCTTGCAACAAGATAGCATTGCATAATTCACATATGTAATGTCTTGCAACAAGATGGCATTGCATAATTCACATATATGGTAATTAGACACTAAACAGGTGGCATTCACACAAAGCATGTCTAAACTAAGCAAATGACATAGCAATGCAAGATACCATACACACGATATGAGCAACATAACCCTGCCAAGTTAGAGCATGCACCTTGGGGGGTGAATAGGACTGGTCATCTGTCTCTGAATCCTCCTCTGAGGAGCTATCTGTAACTAGCAAGACATGCGCTTCGCCAGATAGCATTGTCTGCTCTGAAGACCTTGTTTCCACTCCAGATTTTTCCATGACCGTGCTAAATGGCTGATGCACAGGAAGAGTAATTGAATGTACTAAAATTGTTGACAAATTTAACACGTAATAAAAAATGATGTCATGATATAATTCACATATAAGATGACTGGCTAACCAGGGTGGCATTGCAAAATTCACATATATGATGCCTGGTAAACAAGATGGCATTGCATGATTCACATATACGATAAAGAAACTAAACAGATGGCATTGACACAAAGCATGTCTAAACTAAGCAGAGGACATATTAGATGTATACAGCAAGCAATGCAAGGCACCATATGCATGATTTTACCAACATCAGCATGCCAAGTTAGAGCGAAGACCTCATGGGGTAAATAGGAGTGGTCTTCTGCTTCTGAATCCCCCTTAGAATAGTTATCTTCCTCTTGATTACGATTCGAAATGGGTGAAGGGGGCTGCCTTTGCGCCCACCATGGAGCGACGTCTGCATGAAATGTATTGCCACGCAAGGCTCGTCTCTTTTTCTCTACATGTTCAGTTCCATTGTGTAGAATAACTGACATGCATAGGAATAAAACATAGTGAGATTATGTAAGGAGTGCATGCACAAATCCAGAGTGATGGTAGCAAACTGTGGATAGACCCAAAACAAATGATAGCAGGTAGATAATAGCATTAGTTAAAAAATATAGATAATGGCTCCTTTAATGTTTGTTTGCACCCAACATGAAACTCATAGTAGACACCCGAGATTAACTAGATAGTAGACAGATAGTACTGATTGTTGACCCAATATGTACCCCACAACCATTTAAAAACTCAAGTTTCAGCATAAGTTTGGACCTGAGTCGGAGTCTAATAGGTGAACACGATGATAAAGTAGCATGTCATCATATTAAGCAATGCATCACGTAAGCAGACACGGAAGAGTGCGACCTCTCTTGCGGACTCGTGTAGTCCTCAAGGCCATCTCCTCAGTTGATGATGGTAATGCAGTTGTCGTGGCTGCCGGCGGCGGGGAAGAAGATCTGAGGCGGCGAAAGACAGTCTGGAGAGCGGATCCCTGCTGTGGTGAACCCTTCCGTCGTTGGAGCAGCTGAGCTGGGGTGGAACACAGCACCGCAGGAGCAGGACAAACCACACAAGGTTTTCTTTGACACATATCTGTAATAGAAGTAATTGTGTAAGGGCTTGTTTGAATTTGAGGATTCTAACAATGCAGGGATAGGAAATAGACAGGACTAGGATAGGAATGCACGTGTAAAACAGATAATTTAAAAACACAGGATTTCTACCAATCTGGGTGTTTGGTTCACAAGAATTGGAAGATCACAGGATGCAAAGAAGCATGGTGGGATTAAGTCAAACGACAAGAAGTGTACAACCTCTTTGGCGATGCCATGTCGATCTCAGTGTGATTGGGTTGGCCGGTGAGGATGGTCCGGCTGACTTGGCTGTCGGAGGAGGGGATTAAGATCTTAGGCGTCTGGAGATGGAGCCCGAGGTACTTCTCCGCTGTGATGGAGGGTTTTGTTGTTGGAGCAACTCCGGTGAGTTGTACGACGCCGAGGCTGAAGCAGGACAAGAGAGACAACGTTAACCTGAGTGGAATTCTAATAGCATCTCCAATAGATGACGTAAAATACATAACCACAAAGAGCTAGATGTATACATCAGCCGCTCATCTCTGAACTTAACTGTCAAAACTGAATTTAACTGTCGAAACTGAACTTAACTGTCGAAACTGAATTTTGCTGTCGAAACTGAATTTTATTGTCGAAATTGAACGCACTAGAGGTGAGGCTACACGTCAGCGACTGACTTTTCATCTCTGATTAGTCGATTTTGCAGTCGTTGGATACGAAATCAAGGGCCTGCAGTTCATCTTCAACCTCCACCCCCTGAGCCGCCAGCAACCACCGGCCAAACAGCCGCCCCCCGCCGCCTGCGGCCGGCGGTGCGCCGCCCCGCCCGCCCCGAAAACACTCCCCACCGCCGGTCCATCGCCGCCCCGGCCATCCCTCAAGGCCCCCCCGTGCCGAGCTTTTTCTCCGGCGATCCCCACGCCACCGCCCCACCATCGTCGGCGACCACCGCCCCCACCCTGAACCCTAAGATAGATAGTGGGGTACCTGTGACACCCAAAATTTTGGCCTTGTTTTTATTGATTAAAATGCTGCCAGGAAATAAAACTTTTCCAATTGTCAAGTTTTACCTTTTGTGATTTTGGATTTATACCTCTTGTGGGAAAAACCATCAAAGGTATTGTTGGACTTGATTTCTCTCTATAATAAAACAATTATTTATCAGTGGATTCAAATGTTGCAAGATTTACTTTCTCAAAACTTTGTTCTTATAAAATGATTTCTTTTGCATTTGGAGCCTATTTGCACTACAAACATTTGGCAAATGCATTCAAATTTTCCACCAAAATTTGGGGATGTCATGTGATGGTTCCACATCACTTTTATGCAAAAATACCTTCTGGCCATTGGAGATTTTGAGCTCTACACCAACTTTTCCAATCTGGTCCAGTGGGCACTTTTGCACTACAACCCTTTTAAATATTCTTCTAAAAATTCTTCCAAGTGTTTGGAGATGTCAGTGGATGCATACCATTCATCTTCAAGCAAAAACCCAGTGATGTTCCTTGGAAAATTTGAGTGGATCAGCCTCTTTTGCATTCTGGTCCAAATTGGTGATTTGTACTGCAACCTTATTTTCCTTGCTCTAGTAACCTTGAGCTTTTTCCTACTAGTAGCCCTCCCTACCAAACTCTTAAGTCCAGGAGATTGGGCTCATTGGAGGTTTTGAAGTGCATGCTTTAAACCCTTTTTCTTTTTGTCCAAAACTGGAGTTTTGCACAACTTGCACTATCAACTTTTCGTTTTTGCCAAACTAACCTTACCACCATCTCCTGCATCTAAAGAGACACTGATCTGGAGATTTTGGCCACTCCAAGAGTTGCCTAAGTGCATCTGGCATTCTGTCGAACACCTGGTGTGCACAGTAATTTTGGCAAGCTCTCTGGTTTACATTGTGGACTTGAACCCCTGGCCTATCAACCTTGTCCACTAAGCGCCTTGCTACCCCTACCTCCATCCTGTGCAGTGCCAGCTCCACCCTCGAGCTCTAGAGCGTGCTGGCATTTCGTCGAGCAGGTGCCGTGCGTGCTCTGGGCGCGCCCAGAGCGCACATTTTGCATGCGCGCGCACTACGCCGACACACCGCACTGCCGCCCTCGTCGCGTCCCATCTCTGACCCCTGCTCGTCTGCCGAACCCCGCCAGGCACTCGCCCTCTCTCCAGTACACTCCAAGCTCCCCCTGGCACCCTGCAGCGCCGCCTTGGCAGCACGCCGGCGTCGGCAGCAGATTCCGCCGCGGACAGCGCCGCCCAAACCACCAGCGCACGCCAGCTGCCCCGGAGCACAGGCCGTGCTTATCCTCCCGCTCGTCGGAACGCGTTCGTCGCCGCCACGATGCCCTGCCACTACAGCAACGGCTGTCGCCGGCGATCCTATCTTCTGCCGCCACGGCCCGACCTCGAGCGCCTATATAAAGGGTCCCCGAGCTCGTTCCAGGCTTCAGACGACATCAGACACTTCCCGTGAGACTCCCCTAGCAGTAGATTGACCGGAGAGGGCCGTCCTCCCCAACTCCGGCCAGCTCGGCCGCCGCCAAACTCCGGTGCGATTCGTCGCAACCAGCCACCCTTTCGCCCAGCTAGCGCCACCAGTAGCTTCCTATGGTTCTTGCGGAGCTGCCCATCTACTCAACTTCGATCGGAGACCACCGGAGCACCAAAGTCACTTCACCACCGTAGCTTTTCCCCGCCGCGGAGCTCGCCGCCGGCGATTCCTTCCACCTCCGACGACCCATCAACCACCCAAAGGACCGCCTCGGTCTAGCCGTTCCATCCCCGCCCTTGGATGCCCGTGAGGCGCTGCCGTTCGTCGACGGCGATCGCCGGAGCCCCGCTCCCGTCGGGCAGAAGAGAGGAGAAGGAGGGAAGAGACGGTCAAACCTGACTAGTGGGCCCTCTGGACCCACTGTCAGTGACCCACGCGGCCACTCTCTCTGTTTTAATGAAAGCGCGAAGATCTGGAGTACGTCTCTTCTGTTTTGAAAATGTATTCTTCTCCGCAGCGTTTTCCTTTTTCTGTTTTTATTAAAACCGAAATTTGACTAAGGTTTGACTGGCTATAACTTTTAAAATAAAACTCCAAATGAGTTGATTCTTTTTCCTACCTCTCTCAAATTTTATCTAGTTTATTTTAAGATTTATTTCAAAAATATTTGAGACAGGTTTTGGTACTGTGTTTGAAATATTTGTTATTTGTGTATTTTGCAAAATAGGATTTTTTGAGGGAAAAGGAAAGCTTCCAATAAGTGCATCCTTTGCATACTCTTGAAGGCAAGCATTTCTGAACTCTGGTATAATATTTTTTTTGTTGTTGTGGTGTTTTGATACGATCACAACACCTTTGGACTTGGAGTATGTGATAGCTTTTTGTATCGATATGGTCTCGTGGATGAGTGCACTTTGGAGTTGTTTTGTGGTCAGCAATGGATACACTAATGATTTGGGTCATCCTCGTGAGCTTCTCTTGCACACCGGTGTCGTGGGTGATTCCAGACACTGGTGAGTTAAGCTGGTGTGTGCAGGTCAGGCGTGTTTTCAATTAAAAGACTGTAGACGGAATTAGTCCCGAGGGACTAAGTAAACCCGTTACTCGTGGAGAATGGTACTCCCTCTGTAGAGGATATATCCTGTTGGATAGTCATGTTCTTGAGTAAGGACCACAGTCTGAGTTGAGTCTAGGGACGGTATTCGGATGGAGAACGATTTAACTAGAACTCTGTAACGGTATTCGGAATGGAGACACGATTAACTGGATCGTAGTAACGGTATTCGGATGGAGATACGGCTCGACTAAATTATCGGTTTTTGGATGGAGAAACGACTGTACTATATATTGTTTATGATTATGGCACGTATGAAGTGTGATCTTTATTATTTTGGACTAACCATTTATATCATGTATTTTTATTGAGTATCCCTGGGATGGTTCTACCTCCTGGATATTCACCGTGATTATTCTTTTATAAGCCCTTTTTGTGGTGTCGCTCAGACGCCCGACTGCGGCATGCTTGTTGTTCTTTTATCTTTTATAAGCCCTTTATGTGGTGTCGCCCCGACGCCCGACTGCGGCATTATTATTTCTACATTTTCCGCTCGAGGAGTCATTCCGACACTCGTTTGGCACCAGTATTATTATTTCTGCAATTTTTCCGCTCGAGGAGTCATTCAGACACTCGTTTGGCACCAGCATTATTATTTTCTGCATTTTCCGCTCGAGGAGTCATTCAGACACTCGTTTGGCACCAGTATTACTATTCTGCATTTTCCGCTTGAGGAGTCATTCAGACACTCGTTTGGCACCAGTATTACTATTCTGCATTTTCCGCTCGAGGAGTCATTCAGACACTCGTTTGGCACCCAGTATTTGTTTTGGTATACTTTTAACCATATGTGTGCATCTTGGTCTTTCGTATATTTCGTGACAGACGTGTGATCATCTAATTAACCCGGAGCATGTTTGATATATGTTATACCCGTGTTCTTAATGTTTGCGAGTACATTCAAACGTACTCACTGGCTTGTCCCTGGCTATTGTCTTGGCCAGATCCCTCGCTTGGAGATGAGCGCTGTGGTGACAACCTCGGAACCTACGCGTTGACGTTTGCAGCCTCGCGAAGATAGGAGTTATCCTGGTCAGCTGTTCTTGTGGGAAATGGAGTCCCATAGACGCAGATGAACCACAGACCGCTTCCGCCATCAACCACTAGCAAACCAAATGTTGTACTCCTAGGCCTAAATGGTCTTGTACTACATATTTTTGTACTTGCTTGGAATTCTTGTATCAAGTTGGTGCCTCATCAGCTAACAGTAAATCCTGGGGCTGGTGAGCACACAGGCCGTTTTTCTGGGAATTGATATCCTAAAAATCCGGTCGTGACAGACTTGGTATCAGAGCCAGGCTGACCATTGGCTAATCCTATCTTAGCCAGGTCAATAAACCTAGGTTAACCCAAACCATCAGACCTTAGCTTAACCCGGTCAAGCTTCCCGCGTAAGGTAGCCCCACAGTGACCCGACGCCCTTTTCGGCGGACGGTGCCCAACCTATCAGCCTAGCCCATCGATCACGCGCCAGTGACCGACACCCAACCCGTCTCTATCGCAAGCGTGCGGAGGAAGGCTCCATCCCCTTTCCCTATAAAAGGGCACGCTAGCCTCAATCACAACACAGCCTCTTTTCCCCAAACCGAGCCATGATGCCTGGCCCCATTGTTCACAATGAGACCACAGCGACCAACCTTGGAGGTTTTGTGACCATGCTCGCAAACCTCACCCGCCGTGCCTATGCGTTAGAAGAACCTCCTGAGTATGTTGTGTACCAAGGACCCATGTACGGTGAAAGCCGTCAGTATTGGGCCACTGTGCACATCTACGGTAGGGGTCTGTCGCCAGAACGCCCCTACAGGTTCACTGGAAGGACAACCCCCTTCGAGCCACAAGCCATCCAACTGGCAGCCCGAGAAGCTATAGTTCAACTCCGGCACTTGTCGCCCAGAGTTAACTGTCGCTCGTTCTACTACTACCCCAGTCGTAACGGGTATGGTAGGCCGCCCCAAGTTGCCAACGGAGACCACGAGACGGATCCTGCGCTGTTGCATCTGGTGCGCTATGTAAGCGCACTAGAGCAACTGTTCGACCAGGTCACTCTTGATCTGATCGCAGCTCGTGGAGAGCTGGTTCGCCGAGCCCCGGCGAGAAGAGAAGCGGAGCCCGACACCGACAACCCAGTCGTGCTGTTCGGACACCCGATCGATCCCTTGAGGTCTGCGCCAGCCCTCAACCAGAGCACTTTGGTGACCCCAGAAGCGCTTCGTCGCCTTTTGGAAACCCATTCCAACGGGATTTGGGCCAACAACCCCCGGGATGGTCATCACCATCTCCCCGACCCTGCAGCACCTCAGCCTCAACCAACGAATCCCGACGGTGAGAACCGTGGAGAAGCATCGGCGTCCGCAAGGCCAGCCCACTTAGACATTAACGAAGTAGACTAAGTCGCTCAAAGTTGTATCGAGCCGTAGTTTTCCTACGCTTTGTAATGTGTGGCCTTGTATCGCTTTCGTTGCATGCTGTCTGTTTGAGCGCTCTTATTTTTGGAGTAGTAGCTATGCATGTGTACGTTGGCGTACAGTTGCATTTTTATTTTTCGGGCACAGCTGCCAAGACCAACCCCGTCAGCGCCCACAGTAATGCGTCACCTTTATGTGATGTGTATATCTGTGGCTTTGACCCGAGTACAGGATCGGCAGTCAGTTACCCTTCACCCCGGTAGATATCCCAGCCCCGGTGCTATATAAAGGCCACTTCGTGACCTTGCCAAGCACCCCTCACCTTTGCGCGCAGCACCCACAGCCATTCCTTGCCATGTCGACCCCCAGTATTTATCTGAGAACCCCAGACGCGACCCCGGGCAGTTTTGTCAAGTTATTGTGGGACTTTACCTGCAGTGCTATGAGTGCCACCCGTACACCCCAGTACGAGTTGCTCAAATCGAGGATCACTCCGTCCACCTCGAAATATTGGGCAGTGGTGCACATCCCTCCCGCCTACCCAAACCAAGATCCAACGGAAGTCTCCTTCGTGGGGAAATCCATGCCGACTCCGCATATGGCTATAGAAGCTGCTGCGTACGAGGCGCTCACTCGTCTTCGATTCGCAGTACCCTATGCCAGCGAGCGAGGATACTATTATTTTCCGAGTCGTGCAGCACCCGGAGAAGTTGCATCTTTTCCCGGTGGGCGCATTGAGAGAGATCCAGTACTGGTCAACCTTGCCCAGTACGTCATCGCTCAGGAGCGTTTAACTCAGCGAGTAATGGGTTATCTCCAGAGCCTCGCTGATTTAAATCCTCGGATCGCTATTGGCAGACCACTGAGGCCTGACCAAGAAGGGCGCATTCATCGACTGGTCAACCCGCTTCCCCCGATAGAAGAGGAGTGTGCCCCAGTGCCAGAGGCATTTTCTCAGGACCCTGTCTTTTTACCGTTTTCTTTGTAAACGCCTCCGATGTATTTATTGTCCCAGTACTTGTATTTATTTGTTGCAGCATGTTCGTAAAAATTTTGTGCGACGGATCCGATTTTTCTTTAGTTCCTGTTCTGTGAGCAGTTTTGCTGCTATTAGTTTGGTTTTAATTATTTCTTCTCGCAACGTGTTTTTGAGGAGATTTCTTTCCCCGAGTTACTGCTGCGTATATACATTTTCACGACATAGATTTTTATTCGCACGTCATCGTAACAGAAAACTCCCAACAGCCACCGCTCGACCTCGAGCACTGTTACAATCCATGAGCACATTTTTGCGCCTATCTAATCACCCTCGAGGACACCACAATCTCAGTAAGAGAGATTTCTGGGTGTTCATTCGAGCGCGAGCTGCCCCAGCACTCCGACGGCAGTCAGCCCCGATGCCGCGCCTAATCCACGTGATCGCCGCCACCGCGAAGAGCTAACACTCGAGCGGCAGCATCACGACGATCATCCAGGATCATCGCGCACAGGAGCACGGAGAACCCCAGCAGCACCGCCAAGCCTCCACACACCAGGACCACATAACAGTCCGGCATTGCCTCCGCCATTAGAGCCTCGGCTCGAGCTCCTGCCAGCAGCTATGGAGGAGAAGGATGGAGAAGTGGAAGCGAGGCCAGGTGTGAGGAAGAAGAGAGGAGCACCGCGATCGTTTTATAGCCCGAGATCGGTGTACGGTGGGCGAGCTCCACCAGCGCCACTCGTCGCTCGGCCGCCGGTGTTCGGAGGCGAGTCCGCGAGCAGTGCCGACAGCGCCCTGGCCCGCGAGGTGAGTGCACGCTGCACCGGCAGCTAGCACGCCGCGCACTACCACGGTACGGCCTCGATGCCCTACGAGCTAGGCATCGCCGGTGGAGGAAGCGCGGGAGAGCGCGCGGGAGAGAGAGAGAGAGCCAGAGGAAGGAGAAGAGGCCGACAGTGGGCCCTGGGCCCACCTGTCAGCCAGAGAGAGCACTGTGCTCTCGGGTGCGACCAGCGTATTTTAGTAATTTAGAATTTATCCTAAATTACTGTATCCCCATAGAAATATCTCGTTTTCCCTAACCGTGGATTTTTCCACACTACGCCAGTATACCACACTGTGGTTTTACACCACTTATTGCCCTCTCACTGTAGCAGTTTTGTTTTTGTGCAATTGGAGGATTTCTTTGATAAAAACAATTTTATTTCAAAACAAATTCTTGTTCAAAACAACTTTTAACAAATCTCGAGGACGAGATTTTTCTTAAGGGGGGTAGTGTTGTGACACCCAAAATTTTGGCCTTGTTTTTATTGATTAAAATGTTGCCAGGAAATAAAACTTTTCCAATTGTCAAGTTTTACCTTTTGTGATTTTGGATTTATACCTCTTGTGGGAAAAACCTTCAAAGGTATTGTTGGACTTGATTTCTCTCTATAATAAAACAATTATTCATCAGTGGATTCAAATGTTGCAAGATTTACTTTCTCAAAACTTTGTTCTTATAAAATGATTTCTTTTGCATTTGGATCCTATTTGCACTACAAACATTTGGCAAATGCATTCAAATTTTCCACCAAAATTTGGGGATGTCATGTGATGGTTCCACATCACTTTTATGCAAAAATACCTTCTGGCCATTGGAGATTTTGAGCTCTACACCAACTTTTCCAATCTGGTCCAGTGGGCACTTTTGCACTACAACCCTTTTAAATATTCTTCTAAAAATTCTTCCAAGTGTTTGGAGATGTCAGTGGATGCATACCATTCATATTCAAGCAAAAACCCTGTGATGTTCCTTGCAAAATTTGAGTGGATCAGCCTCTTTTGCATTCTGGTCCAAATTGGTGATTTGTACTGCAACCTTATTTTTCCTTGCTCTAGTAACCTTGAGCTTTTTCCTACTAGTAGCCCTCCCTACCAAACTCTTAAGTCCAGGAGATTGGGCTCATTGGAGGTTTTGAAGTGCATGCTTTAAACCCTTTTTCTTTCTGTCCAAAACTGGAGTTTTGCACAACTTGCACTATCAACTTTCCGTTTTTGCCAAACTAACCTTACCACCATCTCCTGCATCTAAAGAGACACTGATCTAGAGATTTTGGCCACTCCAAGAGTTGCCTAAGTGCATCTGGCATTCTGTCAAACACCTGGTGTGCACAGTCATTTTGGCAAGCTCTCTGGTTTACATTGTGGACTTGAACCCCTGGCCTATCCACCTTGTCCAATGAGCGCCTTGCTACCCCTACCTCCATCCTGTGCAGTGCCAGCTCCACCCTCGAGCTCTAGAGCGCGCTGGCATTTTGTCGAGCAGGTGCCGTGCGTGCTCTGGGCGCGCCCAGAGCGCACGTTTTGCACGTGCGCGCACTACGCCGACACGCCGCACTGCCGCCCTCGTCGCGTCCCATCTCTGACCCCTGCTCGTCTGCCGAACCCCGCCAGGCACTCGCCCTCTCTCCAGTACACTCCAAGCTCCCCCTGGCACCCTGCAGCGCCGCCTTGGCAGCACGCCGGCGTCGGCAGCAGATTCCGCCGCGGACAGCGCCGCCCAAACCACCAGCGCACGCCAGCTGCCCCGGAGCACAGGCCGTGCTTATCCTCCCGCTCGTCGGAACGCGTTCGTCGCCGCCACGATGCCCTGCCACTACAGCAACGGCTGCCGCCGGCGATCCTATCTTCTGCCGCCACGGCCCGACCTCGAGCGCCTATATAAAGGGTCCCCGAGCTCGTTCCAGGCTTCAGATGACATCAGACACTTCCCGTGAGACTCCCCTAGCAGTAGATTGACCGGAGAGGGCCGTCCTCCCCAACTCCGGCCAGCTCGGCCGCCGCCAAACTCCGGTGCGATTCGTCGCAACCAGCCACCCTTTCGCCCAGCTAGCGCCACCAGTAGCTTCCTATGGTTCTTGCGGAGGTGCCCAGCTACTCAACTTCGATCGGAGACCACCGGAGCACCAAAGTCACTTCACCACCGTAGCTTTTCCCCGCCGCGGAGCTCGCCGCCGGCGATTCCTTCCACCTCCGACGACCCATCAACCACCCAAAGGACCGCCTCGGTCTAGCCGTTCCATCCCCGCCCTTGGATGCCCGTGAGGCGCTGCCGTTCGTCGACGGCGATCGCCGGAGCCCCGCTCCCGTCGGGCAGAAGAGAGGAGAAGGAGGGAAGAGATGGTCAAACCTGACTAGTGGGCCCTCTGGACCCACTGTCAGTGACCCACGCGGCCACTCTCTCTGTTTTAATGAAAGCGCGAAGATCTGGAGTACGTCTCTTCTGTTTTGAAAACGTATTCTTCCCCGCAGCCTTTTCCTTTTTCTGTTTTTATTAAAACAGAAGTTTGACTAAGGTTTGACTGGCTATAACTTTTAAAATAAAACTCCAAATGAGTTGATTCTTTTTCCTACCTCTCTCAAATTTCATCTAGTTTATTTTAAGATTTATTTCAAAAATATTTGAGACAGGTTTTGGTACTGTGTTTGAAATATTTGTTATTTGTGTATTTTGCAAAATAGGATTTTTTGAGGGAAAAGGAAAGCTTCCAATAAGTGCATCCTTTGCATACTCTTGAAGGCAAGCATTTCTGAACTCTGGTATAATATTTTTTTGTTGTGGTGTTTTGATACGATCACAACACCTTTGGACTTGGAGTATGTGATAGCTTTTTGTATCGATATGGTCTCGTGGATGAGTGCACTTTGGAGTTGTTTTGTGGTCAGCAATGGATACACTAATGATTTGGGTCATCCTCGTGAGCTTCTCTTGCACACCGGTAGGAAGCCGGGAAAGTCATGGTCTTGGGTAGACACGAGCTTGTCCCTAGTCCCTCGTCGAGACGAGTATGCCCGGTACGGCTTGGTGAGGCTCGAGGAGTGGTGATTTATTTCACTAGTGGTAACGTTGTTGGTGGATACTTGGACCACCTGAGTCGGTTGTAGACCGAGTCTTGATCAGTAGCTTCCTTTTTGTTGGTACCACCGCTTGTCCCTGCAGGGGACAGGGTATGGTTCAGTAGGTTGTCAACCCCTTTCCAAAGCACACACCGTACAGAGAGGCCGTGATGAGGGTCCCATGGCCATGGATTAAAGCCAGTCATCCGGTCCGGGGCATGGGTGTTTTGGTTGTAGCCGAAGGGGGTAGCTCCCCCAGTTTGCGCGCGGTATAAATTTTGTGATCCCATGCTACGTCGAGGTTGTAGCCTCCCCACTTAGAGTTTTTCTTAGCAGGTGTTGTGGGTGATTCCAGACACTGGTGAGTTAAGCTGGTGTGTGCAGGTCAGGCGTGTTTTCAATTAAAAGACCGTAGACGGAATTAGTCCCGAGGGACTAAGTAAACCCGTTACTCGTGGAGAATGGTACTCCCTCTGCAGAGGATATATCCTGTTGGATAGTCATGTTCTTGAGTAAGGACCACAGTCTGAGTTGAGTCTAGGGACGGTATTCGGATGGAGAACGATTTAACTAGAACTCTGTAACGGTATTCGCATGGAGACACGATTAACTGGATCGTAGTAACGGTATTCGGATGGAGATACGGCTCGACTAAATTATCGGTTTTTGGATGGAGAAACGACTGTACTATATATTGTTTATGATTATGGCACGTATGAAGTGTGATCTTTATTATTTTGGACTAACCATTTATATCATGTATTTTTATTGAGTATCCCTGGGATGGTTCTACCTCCTGGATATTCACCATGATTATTCTTTTATAAGCCCTTTTTGTGGTGTCGCTCAGACGCCCGACTGCGGCATGCTTATTGTTCTTTTATCTTTTATAAGCCCTTTATGTGGTGTCGCCCCGACGCCCGACTGCGGCATTATTATTTCTACATTTTCCGCTCGAGGAGTCATTCCGACACTCGTTTGGCACCAGTATTATTATTTCTGCAATTTTTCCGCTCGAGGAGTCATTCAGACACTCGTTTGGCACCAGCATTATTATTTTCTGCATTTTCCGCTCAAGGAGTCATTCAGACACTCGTTTGGCACCAGTATTACTATTCTGCATTTTCCGCTCGAGGAGTCATTCAGACACTCGTTTGGCACCAGTATTACTATTCTGCATTTTCCGCTCGAGGAGTCATTCAGACACTCGTTTGGCACCCAGTATTTGTTTTGGTATACTTTTAACCATATGTGTGCATCTTGGTCTTTCGTATATTTCGTGACAGACGTGTGATCATCTAATTAACCCGGAGCATGTTTGATATATGTTATACCCGTGTTCTTAATGTTTGCGAGTACATTCAAACGTACTCACTGGCTTGTCCCTGGCTATTGTCTTGGCCAGATCCCTCGCTTGGAGATGAGCGCCGTGGTGACAACCTCGGAACCTACGTGTTGACGTTTGCAGCCTCGCGAAGATAGGAGTTATCCTGGTCAGCTGTTCTTGTGGGAAATGGAGTCCCATAGACGCAGATGAACCACAGACCGCTTCCGCCATCAACCACTAGCAAACCAAATGTTGTACTCCTAGGCCTAAATGGTCTTGTACTACATATTTTTGTACTTGCTTGGAATTCTTGTATCAAGTTGGTGCCTCATCAGCTAACAGTAAATCCTGGGGCTGGTGAGCACACAGGCCGTTTTTCTGGGAATTGATATCCTAAAAACCCGGTCGTGACAGTACCTCTCCGGCGAGCCCCCCTCCCCGCTGCGGCTGGTTCTTCCTTAACTCAGGCGAGCCCCCCCACCCCCTGAAAATTGACTCACCCAAAAGTCGATTCAGTCGACTGAAGTGTAGCTAAATCGGAGCAGCATCGTAAGCAAGAGCAAGAGCGAGAGCAGCAGCGCGAGCAAGAGCAGACCAGGCAGGGGACCGAGAGCAAGAGCAGAGCAGCAGCGTGAGCGAGAGCTAAAGCAGCAGCAGCTCCTACTGATGTGGACGCCTTCGCCGAGGGAGCACCGCCGTGGTGGAAGTGGCCGGTGATGCCGCCGTGGATGGAGCCGCGCTGTGTCGGCTCGGGACCGAGCGCTGGCAACACCGTGAGATCGAATCAAGAAGAAAATGCGGCGATTAGTGTACAACCTCTTTGGTGGCGCTGATTAGGCCACAGCTTCATCCGAGGAAACGGTGATGACGATGCTCTTCCGGTGGTGCTGGTGAAGACGGCGGTGTGGGAATGGAGGTGGCGCGAAAGACGAGGGGAACATCGGGGCAGCTCCTTGGAGGTGGAGGACGGGGTGGCTGAACCGGCGGAACGACCAGATCAACGACGGATCCTCATCTGGTACGGTGGATGAGGGACGTCGAGGTGTTGCTGGGGACGACGTCGTCGGGGAAGAGGCTCCGGCTGGGTGGCGGACGGAGGAGGGTGTGGGGCTTCGCGGATTTTCCCGGCCTCGGTGTACGAATGGGTGGGCGGATGGGATGGGAGTGGGGAACCATGGCTTAGGGACGCGCTTGTCCAAAATGTGGGGTAAGTTATGAAAGTACCCCCAACGATTTGAGGCGGTTCTTTCGGTTCAGGGGTATCACGGGCATTTCGCGTGTCGGGATTTCACAGGAGGTGGGAGTTTTCGCACGCGTTGTAATTTTGGAATAGCAAGGCGCGGGTTGAGATGGAGGGAGTTGTCGGAGCACAACGAGACAAAGATTTATCTTAAATATTTCGGGGTAACAAGGCGCGGGTTGAAGAGGCGGGAGTTTCGCAGCACGATAGACAGAGACGCTAGCTTGAAATTTCGGCATAACAAGGCGCGGCTTGAAATTTTGGGAGAACAAGCTTAACGTGTACCCAAAAGAAAAAAAAGACAATTTAGACTAGTATGATATACTACGTACAATGTGTTTAACACGCACAACACACACAGACACCATTTAGACTAGTAAGGTACACATGCATTGCATGCATGAGATTTGGCAACCAAATTATGAATAAATACCACATTATAGCATGTAAGCTTTGAGTCATATATGCATGATGTAGATGTTCGTTTAATTCTTATACTTCATTTCATTCAAAATCATCTAGTTTTTATAAGCAAGCTAATCTATTATTGTGCATTGTAAGGCATAAAGTAAAAAACAAATCATGTAGAAAAACATTTGGGCAATTCTGATACGGAAGATTCTAGAACAAAGAAGAAGTGCTTGTGTTTTGAGGTTTGTGCATTATGCTTAAGTTCAACCATAGAGTCTTCTAGATTGTACATGTGGCAAAATCTGGTAGAATCTAGATGATATCCAACGGCCAGTAGTGCTCAAATTTGCTAGCTCTGCACCATCCGATTGGCCTCATCCAACGACCATCTTTCAAAGTTAAAGTTATCCGCACACTATATAAAAAAATATAATGTAAAATATATATATAGGGGTATAGATATAGATATGTGATGCGAAAGCCACCCATCATCTCCAATTAGAATAGTGTGTCCATGCACGGATGCAATGTGGCCAAACAATGTCTGCCATCGGTATCTCAAATTCAAACCAGTCTGACCTTGTTCAATGTGTATACATTACAACATGCTCGTTTCCAAACCACACCGCGCAGATCTCCGTTATATTCATGCATGCATGGGTTTCAAACATCATGATCTCTTATTCAAATATTTGAATTCAACTTTACATTGATTATGACCTCACCTAGTCTTTTACACCCATACATTGGTCTTCTCTTTATAATTGTACCACTAACTTTCTCTCGTGCATGCATGCACACACACTACCAGTCGGCATTATGCATCGCACACATGCAATCTTTTTCTTCAGGTCAGTCTCCCATGAAAGCACACACACACATCCCCCTCTCCATCATATCGGGCATTCTTTATCTCTCACGTGCATGCGCAACGATCGATGTTCCTCTATGTGTGTGTGTATATAGCTAGGTCTTTCATAGTTTTCCACATAAACCGATCAATCTATATATCTAGTGAGGTCTCACCCTCTTTCCCACGTCCACATCGATCAATCTATACCTCTCTATACAGGATTACATATATAGCTAATACACCCACATTAATTATATATCCAACGCCCCCTCTCATCATCCATGCCTTCCGCTTCATCTCTCAGACGCGCGCACAATGGCGAAGACAGGGGGAACAAGGGCCCTGCCCCCCTAACATCACCATATATCGAGGCTAATATGAATGTGATCATTAGACAATTGCTGGTAAAAATGGTTTAAGTTGATGAATTGGCCCTCCTCGTAAAGGATTAGCAATGCTTGGCCCCCTAGCTCATGGGACATTTTTCATGGCTCCGCCACTGCGCGCAATAGCGCACGTTCTCGCCCCCTCTCTCTAAATATCGATCTCGCAGTTGTGCACTCCTTCATAGTCTCCCTCCACTCGGCCCCTCGCACCATCTTCTAGCCCCCACCGGATTTTGCCACATGTACAATCTAGCAGACTCCATGGTTGAACTTAAGCATAATGCACAAATCTCAAAACAACAGCGGTTCTCCTTTGTTCTAGAATCTTCCGTATCATAACTGCCCAAACTTTTTTTCTAGTTGAATTGCCATTATTTGTTTTTACTTTATGCTTTACAACGCACAATTCCATGAATCATAAAATATATTAAGGGCTTCTTTGATTCAAAGGATTCTCAAAGGAATTTTGGAGGATTCTAATCCTTAGGAATTTTTCCTATCTTGGTTGTTTGATTCATAGGATTGTAAACCATATGAATTTTTCCATATGATTCATTTGCACTAGATTTCATAGGAAACATCCCATCCACTCAAACCTCTTTGAAAGAATTCTGCGTTTTTTCTATGCACAATCAAACACTCGTACCATACTGTAGGATTCAAGACGACATTCCACTCTAATCCCATGTTCTTCCTATTCCCGCGTTTTGGAAATCCTACGAATCAAAGAGCCCTAGGTTTTTTATAAAAACTAACTGATTTTGAATGAGATGAACTATAAGAATTAAATGAAGGTCTACATCAGGCATATATGACTCGAGCTTACATGCTATAGTGTGGTATTTATTCATAATTTGGTTGCAAAATCTGACGCGTGCAATGCACGTGTACCTTACTAGTACTTCAAGTATGTACAAAACACAATGGCATGCTACACAGTGTCTCTCTTACAGTTCATAAAGCCACGTGGCACATGTGGAGGCGTTGTCGCGACATCCTTGTGTGGATTGATCACAGTGACGTGCTGCTGGTTCCAGAAGAATGTACTCGTCCTCCCTGAGCCGCACTGGCGGTACATGCACGAAGCGAAGATCTGCACGCACGCCACGCGCGCACTCATTCCCTCGCACGCACACGTGGGTACACGGGCGGATGCAATTTTGTACCAAGATCCACCCCATGTGATAATTTGACGCGTGTAAAGTCCTTCACTTCATTGATGGTCAATTAATACAGCGCATGCAAATTGAGTGGACGTGAGGGCGGAAGAAAGACATTACTACTCCACTGCACGCATGCGAGTAGTTAAATCATGGGTTGCTAATAGTACTTCCATTGGTCTCCTTCGTATTTTGTGTCAATTTTTGACAGTAACATAATATTTACGCTTCTGAGCAGTGTAGTCTACTCGAAATTTCTGTTCCACTAAACTCATCGGGAGGCGTTTCGGGCCTCCAAACCAAAAACCATCAATTAATCTTTACCTTGTTCCCATCACATTCGAAAGTACTAGTGCTACAATTAAGTGCAAGCCTGCTCACACCTACCAGTACGTACCAAACCTGAACGTGTTCCCACTATGCAGGTTTTAGTACTAGTGCTAGTACTTAGGTTATAAAAAAGGGAACTACCTAACCGAAAATTACTCTACCTTCTTCCTCATAAGTCCTCCTTCTTCGTCCGTCCTTGCCATGGCCGGTGTGCAGAGCTCTAGGTCGAGTACTACTTGTAACAAGGGAGCGGCAACCAAGGCCGCGGAAAAAAAAGAGAGGGCTCGCCGCCATGCAGAGACCTCGAAAGATCTCTCACGGGCAGGCGATGGCTCCCAAGAGCACCCTAGACGTGGAGGCGAACATGCCGAGATGGCGGCACTGGAGTCGTTATCCCTCGACGGCATGCCCGATCAGCTCAATAAGCACCTCAATAAGCATAAGGAGTTCATCCACGGCTTGGTGGAGCTGCTGAAGGAGAGCCTCGACGACATGCCCACTGAGCTCAATGAGTAGGGGGAATTGACCGCCGGCTTGGTGATGCTGCTGAAGAAGAGCATTGCCTCGGAGAAGAAGGCGACCGGCGAAATCCTGCAACTTCAGGAGGACAAGGTGAAGCTCTGCCACGAGCTCGACCTGCTGAAGGAGGAGAACGCCGGCTGGAAGAAGCTGCATGAGAATAGTAGTTCCTCAATGAAGATGTTGCAGGCCCTCATCATGGAACAGAAGGAGGAGTTGGCGAAGCTCCGCATCGAGCACCCGGCTGCTGTCAAGGTACGTAATGCGGCCGTGGAACAGATGATGAAGGCTCGCGTCGAGAAATCCCGCATCATGGACACAATGATGAAGATGGCGGAGGAGACGCGCAAGGAGATGGAGGTCGTGGAGGCGATGAAGAAGCAGTTACGACTCCGCGGCCAGCAACCCTTCATGTAGTGAGAGCAGCGCCCCAGACTTGTGTGTGCGTCTTCCTTGTTTTTTTGGGGTGATAATCCTCCTTCTTCTTTTGCTCCTGTGTTTCTTATTTTTCTTCGGGTGTTTGGCCGCACGTGTCACCTTCTCTGCGAGGCATGAATAGAACAATGCTAAAAATGAGATGACTAGCAAATTAGATCATTCTTTATCGCCAATAGAACAATGCCTCTTGCTAGTAATATATAATAAGAGTAGAGAGTAGAGGATATGGCACTGGGCTGCCGTGTTTCGTGCTCCTCCGTCGTACTCCAGTGGAAAACTTGAGTATACCGCACGGTTCTTTGCTCCTCCTCAGGTCGTCGGCACATTTATACGAGCAGTCAAATCACAAAGGCCCTCACCTCTCGTGAAAAGGACCAAGCAAGACTGCCCCGCCCTCTAGCCTTTTAAAAATGTATACATTTGTACAGTAGTAGCATCGATGGATTGCGCCATGGAGAAAAACTAACATGATGTAATTAAAGAAAAAAGGTGGTACATATAGAGAGCGCTCGTCGCCAAATTATGCATATACTATATGACACTACCCACTATGAAGGTGCTAGTAACATAGACTAGTAACTAGTCTATGCTACTCTCCACTATGACCAGCCAAAGTCGGGGCACGGATACCAACGAGGGCCTGGTTGTGTCTATACTTGGACAACTCACCCGACTGCATGCGCACCAGGCAGATGAAGCTCGTGTCGTGTTGGTGCCGTGTGCGGCACGCACATTAACCAA
This sequence comes from Aegilops tauschii subsp. strangulata, assembly GCF_002575655.3. NCBI lineage: Eukaryota > Viridiplantae > Streptophyta > Magnoliopsida > Poales > Poaceae > Aegilops > Aegilops tauschii. The sequence goes on along the minus strand of NC_053037.3, from coordinate 381,587,780 downwards.
AACCTCGCGCCTCCATCTTAGCCTCCGCGTTTTAAACTTCTCAATCTCAAGGCCAAGGAGCAACGTGAAACCTATGATAGAGCCAATTGGATGGTTGAGAACACTACAATTCGTAGCTACAGATGCGTGTGTGAGAGAGGACGAGTGCGTGCGTGCACCTCTTCTCAGAGTACAACTGTATGTGGGTGGCATCGACCTACGGAGCAGTGATGGTGCATGTGAGAAGTCCCGAGAGATAGGTGTAATGCGTCTGAAAAAAAGACTAGTCTATAGCTCGCCACGAGGCTATTCCTGTCGAACGCCAAGCGTGAGATATGTATCCGACGGTGCCAGTTTTGGCACGTACACAACAGTAGAAAAAGAACTAGTACCATGGCATATGCTACACCACGGCCGAGAAAACGTGCTGACATTACGCCATCCGGGAATAGTGCCGCACTTCGAAACTAGAACCGTCAATAAATTTTGAGCGCGTCTCGTCACATTCCAAATTACTACTACTACCACGCTATATTTAATTGCAAACCTGTTCACACCGATCACAATCTAAACGGTTTCCCACTTAGGAGCGTATTAGTAGTACTCGGTTATAAATACTACTATGCTAAGATGACTGTACATTCCTCCTCAACTCCTCATCCACAAAGAACAATCAAGTCAATCAAGCCATAGCCAGCGTGAGTTCTGGGTCGAGAGATTTCCACCAGGGAGAGGTGAGCATGGAAGAGGAAGCACGAGAGATGTCCCGCCTCACCGCGAGAAAGCAGCCGACATGTCCAGCCGCGCAGCAGTAGCAGCACAGAGGTCCCGCCGTGCCGCCGAAGCAGCACAGAGGTCCCGCCGCGCCGTCGATGTAGTAGACTGGTCCGGCCACGCCGCGGAAGCAGCAGAGATGTCCCGCCGCACCGCCGAAGCAGCAGGGAGGTCCCGCCGTGCCGCGGCGGCCTGGGAAAATTTCTCGCGGGCAGGCGAGGACTCTTACAGGCGCATGCATGCGATAGTCCATAGCCAGATGGATCAGATCTCCGGCTGGGCAAGGATGCAGGACGAGGCTACCGGCGTCATCCGGCAACTAGGGGAGGGCAATGCGAAGCTCCGGGGCGAGCGCGACCTGCTGAGGGCAAAGATCGCCGGAAGGGCGAAGCAGGAGGAGACCGCTGCCTTGTTGCAGAGGATGGGCGTCATCATCAAGAAACTTATGGACGAGAATGCCATGCTCCGCATCAAGCGCAACAGGCTGGTGGAGGAATCCATGGATGCTGCCAAGCAGCGTATTAAGGACATGAAACTGATGAAAGAGATCATCGCCCGCCGTGAGAACTAGTCTCCGCGACCGGCAGCGCATAAAGAAAGTAGAGATCAGCGAGCCAGATCGTTGTATGCATCTTCCTTCTTCTTTTGCCCTTGTGTATTTCGGGCGTAGTCGCATGTGGCTTTTTTAATTATCTTCCTAATTATGTAAGACAGTTATTATCCACTCTCGTCGTCCTTATATATATTCATCAGTCTTGCTATAAGTCGCAGTAGATGCTATATAGGTCCGTCAGCTCTTACATCAAGATCCGTGCAAAATTTTCTTTTCAGATTTTCTTTTTTCTCTCTTAAATCTCAGTCGAGTGAGACATTGCCACGCCGTTAAACAGAGGCTCGGGCGCCATTAATGGAGACCTTGGGAGAGAGGTGGACGGCAGATGGAGGTCAAAGGGCTCTCCTCCCGATAAGCACGCGCAGGGGTCTGATCGCACTCCTCCCGTACTCAAATAGCTACCCTGCACGGCGCCTCCTAGCTAATAAAAAAAGGGGACGCGTTGCGGCACGTAAATGGTAAATAGAACGCCCACGGTTTCAATAATACTTGTGTTTCCGATTGTAACGTGACAGCACTTGTTCCAAGATGACTTTGTTGATTGTTAATGTGTGCGCCTTCGCAAATCTGACAGCAAAATTACCACAGCATGTTGGTGCCATGTCATGACACCAAGCCAAGTTTCATGACAGCAAAATTACTACCCAGTTTTGCCATTAGAAGTTACAACTGCTCAACAAATGCCATCGATCCGTGAGATGCCTGCTCAAAAATGCAATTAGATATCTAAAAAATGCCATCGTTAAGTTAGATGTTTGCTCAGAAATGCCATTAGACATTGTTATTTTCACGTCAAACCCGTTGACCATGTTACCTGACAAAAATAAGCCGATTCTCACAATGATAAGTTAATGGTGTCCAGCACAACACACCCCTCAAATAAACTAAGCACCAAAATTCTTTGACAAAACTAAGCGCCCTGAAATTCTTTGACAACTAAACTGCTGGCTATATGATGTTGGCCATATATATAGTACGTATATAATGTCAAGAAATGAGTGGTAGTACTATACCAACTAAAAGATGAAATGTACGAAATATAACGAGAAGAAACATAACATAGTTCTATTGGGGGCTTAGCACAACACACCCCTCAAATAAAACTAAGCACACCAGAAATTAAACTAAGCAACTAATCCGGTAGAGACTGCATTAGAACCACCATGAGCAACGACACTGCCACCTTACTCGGAGTCCTCGTCCACGTCCTCAACTTCGTCCTTGTCCCTCTTCCTCTTGGGCGATACTTCTTTGCTTGAACTGCACACTTGGCTCTTGCTCTTCATCCAACCCTTGTAGATATTGAAACAAAGGTAGCCATCCATTGTAGCATAGTAGATGTGGTCTATATCTAGTACAGTCCACTGCCATGCACGATGAAACGTGTGCGGAGGTTTCTTCAGTTCACCGTACGAAGGATGAACCATGGCTCCTGCTAGGGTCAGCATTGAAGGCTGGTCAAGGGAGGGCACCAGCCCTTCCTTCTGGAGGTCGAAGGGGTTGCCTACAACGAGGCCTATCCGACCCAGGATTTCCTTGTCGGTCCTAAAGTCTACAATAACGAATTTGACTCGGCCACCCTTGAGGAACTTCTTAAATTCCTCGCACTCAACGTCGGCATGGCATATGTGGTAGACCAAGCATAATTCATGCACGCAAACCTGGATCACGGCGGGCTTCTTCTTCTCTGCCTCCTTTAGTTTCTTCTTGCTTCCCAGGACTGTGGTGTACTCAACATCTAGCCCAGCGACCCACTCATCATTTGAGTTTTCGAACATGCGTTTGAAGCGAGCAAAGCATTCTTTCACCGTTGCGGAAGAACGGGTGTAGATGATGTCGAACTCATCGCCGGTGATGGTTCTAACCTTGTACTCACCGCCAATCATGGAGATTTGGGATGCCATGGATTTGGGAGGAGGGTTAGGATTAGTGGAACTGCCGTAATGTGAAAGGACGGGACGACTAGGAGCGGTTTATCGATTGTAAAAATGTCGAGTGGGGGGCGCGTGCGAATGGCATGGTAGTGGCTTGCCTGGTGGATAAATGGATTCATGCACAATCCTATGGGGGCCCAATTAGATGTCATGTCTACTCGACGCCCAATTAAATGGCTTTCAATGTCATGTCAAGCGTCGGGAAAATTACAGGTGATACGAAGCTTTCCTTCTCCCATGATACGGGCTTCCGAGAGCCCTTGGATCTGAGATCGAATGGTTGCATGGCGTGATTCTAGACCTATGGGTGAATATCCTATCCTGGAGGGTTATTCTGCAAATTTTCAGCAACTTAGCATGCGACCGTTCGATCTCAGATCCAAGGCTGCCAGCAGCCCGTATCATGGTCGCGCCTACCACAACCGTCGCCTCGCTCGCGCGGTCGCGCCCTTGGAGATTTAACACGGTGTGTTAGGCTATCTGATGTTGGCATGTCATACATAGTCATCACTTAGTCACTCATACAACAAGGTTAGCTATAAGGTTGGCTATAAGAGTATTTTTTGTTTACTTCTCTCTATCTCTTTCTTCGTAGTATTTATTGCATTTGCCAAGGAGTGACCTCTTCCAATAAAATGGTGCTTAGATGAGGTGCTATGGGCATTAAATGGCTTAGCAACTCAAGTCCCCAATGCATAGGTGCTTAGTTTTTTGTTGCTAAGTTTGCTTCATCTAGGTACACGCGCTTATCACCGTTTCTTCCTGGGGTCACCAAACTAGTCTCTCTCTTCTTAATTAACTTGCCACATCAGACTTTATGCCTATGTGGCAGGCTTAGCACCTGTAGGATCAAGTACAATAGTGGGCTATAAGCCCGCTTTACATGGCATTTTTGCATATGTGGGGGAAAGAGGCAAGGAAAAAGTGGAGGACTGGGCTCTCAAGCAAGAGCTAGCCTCTACATGGTGGAGCATCGGGAGAGGCACCTGTATGGAGGTGGTCAGGAATCAGGAGACTCAAGCCGGTCGTCGCGCCAGAGTTAAAATGATAATGGCAAGTCAAATCACCGGGCCCCACCTATCCAGCAGTAACTCACTGTCAAATCACACAGCCCTACGTTTGCAGCAACCTACTCCATCATCTTCTCGCGTCTCTGTCAAACTGACTAGGCGGAACTGCCCTGCCTAGCGCAAGGGAAAAGCCCCACCCTCGACTTTTAAATAGTACATTATACTAATTTTGTATCCATGGATTGCGCCATGGAGCAAAGCCTCAAGAAAATGGCGGTACACATGTACGGAGTATACAGCACGCCCGTCGCGTTCGCGTCGCACCCCAGACGGTCAGTCGGTCTAGCATGCCGCTCTCCGAATGGAACGCGCGTCATATTGCGTTTTGCATACACATGTGGGACCACAATTGAGAACTGACCATAGGCACACTCCCCGGCCCCGCAAGTCGGGTGAGTTAATAGAAGTACATACGTTGGTACCTGGACGATCCCTGCAAGACATGGAAGATCAGTTCATCCATTCATGTGACCAGACTCCAGCTGACATGCCTGGATTGGCTATTGTCTACATATCGTGCAGGCTGTGTTGTACATGGCTATAGTTCTAGTGAGAAATCTAAAAAAAGGTTTCTTGTCATCTTGCAAAATTAGGTGTCATGTGCTTCGGATCACTGCGAGGGTTAAACAGCGACAACTGAGTTGGGCTAGTCATTGGGGGCACATGCACGAAGACTACTCGGCTGGCATCTAGGTCAAGCCGGCTATGTTAATTAGGACATCTATCGACGGACCCCTTTTCTATGAGTTTATCTTTAATTTGAGCTTTGATCCTCGTCTAGTTTGTCCGTCGGGATTCATCTTGTCTCCTTTGGGCAGTGAGGTTATGATTTCTTGTCATGTGGCATTTTTTCGTGTTATATGTTATAATCCGGTGCTTCAGATCAAAATGACGACAACTGCGCCTCCGGGGCACGTGCATGAAGACTTCTCGACAGTCATTGCCGAGGTCAAGCTGGCTCCGGCCGGTAGACAAAAGAAAACTAGTACTCCACTATATAGGCAGGAGCCTCCGCGCTTGCTTGCTAGTGTTGCTCTCTTCACACTTTCTCGTCCTCTCCAGATCTAAACACGACAACGGTGGCCACACTCTCTCTCTCTCTACTCACCGCTGGTCACAGATCCAGCCGGATCCTGTCCGCCGGGGAAGGTGAGAAGGTGCAACGTTCACGCGGTCGTCCTCGGCGATGGCTCTTACCCACTGCCGACGCGTCCTGATCAGCGTGCCTTGCCGTTCTCTCCCAAGCATCGCTGGCGAGGGAGGGCCTCCCACCCCTTCTTCCTCGCTGCCGTAGTGTGGGCAGATCCTGCCTCCCGCCGCCCACCTAGCAACATCTCGGTGACCCTCAGGTATAACTTCCTTCGAAACCGGCCTTGCTCTACTTCCCGAGTGTAACGCCCACGATGCGGCTATATCTCCCACGTGTCGAGGCACGACTTAGAGGCATAACCACATTGTGGTTTTGTCGCAAGAAGGGTCATCTTCACACAATCCCATGTAATGAACAAGAATGGGATAACGAGAGTTGGCTTACAATCGCCACTTCACACAATACATAAATTAATTCATACATCATCCAAAATCCACACATAGACCGACTACGATCAAATCCAAATGAAAATAAGATAACCCCAAATGCTAGATCCCCGATCGTCCCAACTGGGCTCCACTACTGATCATCAGGAAAAGACACATAGTAACGACCACGTTCCTCATCGAACTCCCAATTGAGCTCGGTTGCGTCATCTGCACTGGCATCGTCGGCACCTGCAACTGTTTTGGTAGAATCTGTGAGTCACGAGGACTCAGCAATCTCACACCCGCGAGATCAAGACTATTTAAGCTTATAGGAAAGGATGGTGTAATGAGGTGGAGCTGCAGCAAGCAACTAAGCATATATGGTGGCTAACATACGCAAATGAGAGCGGGAAGAGAAGCAACGCAACGGTCGCGAAGCTAGAAATGACCAAGAAGTGATCCTGGAACTACTTACGTTCATGCATAACTCACACTATGTTCACTTCCCGGACTCCGCCGAGAAGAGACCATCACGGCTACACACACGGTTGATGTATTTTTATTAAGTCAAGTGACAAGTTCTCTACAACCGGACATTAACAAATTCCCATCTGCCTCATAACCGCGGGCACGGCTTTCAAAACATAATACCCTCCAGGGGTGTCCCAACTTAGCCCATTATAAGCTCTCACGGTCAACGAAGGATAAACCTTCTCCCGGGAAGACCCGATCAGTCTCGGAATCCCGGTTTACAAGACATTTCGACAATGGTAAAACAAGACCAGCAAAGCCGCCCGAATGTGCCGACAAATCCCGATAGGAGCTGCACATATCTCGTTCTCAGGGCACACCGGATTGTCCAAGCTTCCGATAGGCGAGCCCAGAGTTGCCCCTGGTGGCCACCGGCGACTGACAGGTTGGACCAATACTCAGAGGAGCACTGGCCCGGGGGTTTAAATAAAGATGACCCTCGGGCTCGCGAAAACCCAAGGGAAAAGGCTTAGGTGGCAAATGGTAAAACCAAGGTTGGTCCTTGTTGGAGGAGTTTTATTCAAGGCGAACTGTCAAGGGGGTCCCATAAATCACCCAACCGCGTAAGGAACGCAAACTCAAGGAACATAATAGCGGTATGACGGAAACTAGGGCGGCAAGAGTGGAACAAAACACCAGGCATAAGGCCGAGCCTTCCACCCTTTACCAAATATATAGATGCATTAATTAAATAAGAGATATTGTGATATTCCAAAATATCCATGTTCCAACATGGAACCAACTTCAACTTCACCTGCAACTAGCAACGCTATAAGAAGGGCTGAGCAAAAGCGGTAACTTAGCCAAACAACGGTTTCCTAGGAAAGAATGGTTAGAGGCTTGACATGGCAACATGGGAGGCATGATATAGCAAGTGGTAGGTAGCGCAGCAAAGCAATAGAACGAACAACTACCAAAGCAAAGATAGAAGTGATTTCGAGGGTATGGTCATCTTGCCTGCAAGGTTCTCAGAGTTGTCGAAAGCTTGATCCTCGTAAGTGTACTCAACAGGTTCCTTGTTCACGAACCCATCTCCCGGCTCTACCCACAGCAAGAACACAAGCAATGGAACCACAATCAATCACGGGAAATGCACAAACAACATGATGCAATACATGCATGATATGCGAGATATGATATGTGATGCGTATGCGTGCTCCGGAAGAAAAAGGATGAACAAGGCAGTAACTTGGCAAACCAAGTATTCCACTGGAAAGATGAGATAATTTCGGTCGAAATCGATATAAAGATCACCGGAAACGGATGCATGGTTTGCAAATGGCAAGCAAAACAAGAATGACATAATTTTGCAATTAACAGCATGATAGCAACTACAATACATCAAGTAACTAAGCTACAGCACCCCAACATAGCAACAAAGCATATGACAGTGATCTACAGGAGATGCTTGACAAAAGATGAACACTGAGCTACGGCTAGATCACAGAATAACAGGTTCAAACAAGCATGGCAAAAGTGCAAAAGATATCAGTTTCACAGACTTGGTGAAAATACTGAACATGGCTGAAACAGCATCAGGTAGCAATGTTCAGACCAAGCAATCAACATGCTACAGGAACTTAACATAGAAAAAAAGGCATGGCATGAATCTACTAAATGCATAGAACAAAAGTCCCTTACTGACCATGAGCCAAAAAGGATCAAAAGATATGATGGCACCCATGTAAACATAGCAAATTTCGTTAACAGATTCCAGACTTGACAGAAAACAGAACATGACATTAACAGCATTATGAAAGCATCTTGGTGAGCTTGATTCACTCATCACAAGGCAATGCGTGACAAAACAAGCATACCTACAGTAAGATGGCATGTTTATGAAGCTACCCATGGCAAGTGCATGTTCATAGCATGTATGGATCAACTACAACAACCTTGGCAAAATTGAATATGAAGTTAACATTCCTTCCAGGAATATTTTATAGCAAAAGTAGAGCAAGCTTAAGACATGTTATGACACTCCATAATTGCAAACAAGGGCATGGATGGATAGAGCACAACTATATCTACAAAACATCCTTACTGAACATACACAAAAGAAGCATGGATCTCACTGTAGACACATGGATACATGGCAACAAAATAACAGCAGGTAAAGACAGCAAAATTCCAAGTCCCTGAAAACAGAAACATCACGACGCCTAGTTAGCATGCTTGTGCTAGTCACCACATAGATCACAAAAATACATGGCATACACCTTTGTAAAGATGGCATGGCATAGATCAAAACACATGTAGAGCTCATGCCCATAAGATGCACACATTAAATGCAACAAAAATAACAAAACACCAAGTTCTGTTAAGTAACAGCAGTAAACATCACATAGCACTCTTGCATCAGAGATTTGGGCATCAAGATGAGCTCAAACGAGCATGGCCCAAGGGAACAAAATGAAGAGCATCTCGTATGCAAGGAGTTATGGTGCGTCAAAGTATGCAACATAATGCAATAATTTCAGAACTTAGAGAAATCAAGGGGAGGAAGAAGTCAACCGTTCGGTCTCGATCTGGATCGAGCCGGCTCGAGGCTCACCGGAGATCAGGGCTGCCGCCGGAGACGGAGGGGAAGAGGGAGACGGCGGCCGCGGTGGAGGAGCTCGGAGGACGGAGGCAGCGACCGGACGGGCGGCGCCGGAGTCGGGGCCAGGCGGCGGCGCACGGGGCGACGGGGTGCGGTTGCCGGCGACGGGCACGGGCGGCCGGCGGAGTTCGGCGGGTGGCGGAGCCGACGCGCGCAGGGGAGCCGAGGCGGAGGACGGCGAGCGGCGAGGCGCGGGGTCCGGGCGCCCGCGGAGCGGCGGCGGCATCCCTGGCCGGGAGGGCCCCGCGCGGGCCACGGCGGGCCGGCGTGCGGGCGCGCAGGCGAAGTGGGCGCGGCGGCTCGGCGAATCAGGAGCCGCCACGTGGCGCGGTGAGGGCGGCGGACATGTCCGGCCGGCTGAGGAAGAAACGTCCGGCGGCGCGGAGGGGAATTGATCTAGGGTTAGGGGTGGTTTTGATCCGGAATTTTCGGGGGAGGGGTGTTTATATAGGTAGAGGGAGCTAGGAGACTCCAAATGGAGTGCGGTTTTCGCCCAGACGATCGTGATCGAACGACCGAGAGCATGGAGGGGGCTTAGATGGGTTATTGGGCTGTTTGGAGAGGGGTTTTGCTGCAACACACAAAAGGCTTTTGCGGTTACCCGGTTAACCGTTGGAGTATCAAACGACCTCCGAATGGAACGAAACTTGACAGGTGGTCTACCGGTGGTATACCAAGGCCACTTGGCAAGACTCGGTCCATTCCGAGAACGTTTAACACCCGCTCACGAAAAGAGACAAGAGGGGGTGCGTCGGTGCATGTGGGAGTGTCGGATTGCAAAACGGACAACGGGGAAAATGCTCGGATGCATGAGACGAACACGTATGCAAATGAGATGCACATGATGACATGATATGAGATGCATGACATGAACAAAATGCAAAACGAAAGACAAAACCCAACCACGGAGGGAATATCATAACACATAGCCGAAAATGGCAAGAGTTGGAGTTACAAATATGGAAAGTTACATCCGGGGTGTTACACCGAGCTCCTGACGTCGCTGCATTTGTATCTTTTACTATTTCTCAGGCCCCATTGTGTAGATAGGATCGATCGGCTGTTCAAAAACCACCTAATTTTTTACTGTTAAGAGGTAAAACTAGTTCATGCGCTCGAACCTAGTAGTACTTGGTTCAAACAAGGAAGAAAGGGGGTGGGAGTGGGGGAAGATTTGTTACCTGAATCTAGGACTTGGACGAAAGAGGAAATAATGGGGGCGTAAAGTAGCAGAGACTGGCTATCCAACTGGTCTCTAGGTCTAATAGGGAAATAAAGGGAACGCAGTACAAACTCAATATAAACCTTATCTATTGGTTGAAAATGGAAAGAAAGTGGGGACTGGGGGACAAGTCAACAGAGTAAGTCCAGCACTAGATTTGCTAGCCTCACACAGTATAAGGTGGCTATATACCGAACAAAAATGGGACCAACCCTGATATCCTCTTCTGATGTTTGGTGCCCCGAGCCGCTCTTATGTAATGCCACTGGTAAAATGTAGCAGTTGCACTGTTAAAAGTAAGGACACGTTAAACCAATGTTGTTTTCAATGTAATGCCTCCAGTAATATGAATCAATGGCACTTTTTTTCATGTCCTGCTAAATTTCCCATTAAGATAAGTTGCTTCTTTTCATTAGAGATGCAACTATCCTGGTCTGCCTACTCTCTAGGAGCTTCACGACCAACCTTGATGTTGCTCAATTTTATTGCAACTAATGAAGAAGAAGCTCTGTGGGTTTAGTTTTCTGATGGAAATGGAACCGGGCTGGAGCCCTTTTCTTAAAAAAAAGAAGAAGAAGCTGCTAGCTCATGGGACATTGCTTCATTTTAGGTGAACTGCACCAAAAAGGTCCCATGAATTGAATCATCCATTTTGGTGACTGGTTTCATCCCTTCTACGATGGCGTTGACTGCAGATATGGTTCCCATCACGAGGTATGTTCCTTTTTGGTCTGACCGTTTGCCAAAGATCCTGCATGTTGATCCTGCTCTTGTGCTACTATTTTGGCACTGCCATGATAAAGCAGTAATGTTATTATTTTGCACCTTAATCTAGTGGCACTATTAATTTGAGGCAATGCTTTGGCACCGCTAGTGCCACTTTTTTTTATATATCGAAAGAGGGGGTTCCCTCTGATTTCATTAAAGAAACCCAACCATAGAGAACCATTATCCGACAACATCTCAGTGTAAACGGGCAGTTATGCAACTACTACTAGAACGAACTTAGTACTAGAAGGAGACAAGTTCACCACATAAGTTAGGCAGGTAGGGGGACGCAGCACCAGCTCGACCAAGTTGGGATTACAACCCAAATGCTACCATAGAAACATCAGGGGGAAGATAGGGACTGAAAGAGCCAGCTTCAGCATCCCAGTCTAAGCACCCCCGGCCTTCATCCTTGTGATGCACGGTACACCTCGTTTGCCACCTGCTCGACCCTAGTGTCACTGATAAAATGAAGTAATAATACAGTTAAAATAGAGCGAGTGTCCTCTCTATCCTTTCATTTCCAATGTAGATAAAGAAAGTGCTTCTCTTTGTTAATGTATGTTTCATCAACTAGTCCCATTGTTAATGTTTAAGCGTTTCTGGAAACTGGGGTGCTTAATTTTAGTTGATCTGCACAAAAATAGAGATTTGAATGTCTCAAGGCCCCTCCTTGTACGACCGATGTACACTGATGTTCATCACTAGCAGAAGGTGTATCGGGGAGACTTGGGTCGAGTTCCAGTATGATGTAATATTTTCTTCTGTTTATTAGTGTATGTTTCATCAACTAGTGCCACTATAATGTAATCACGCCTTTTCATTATCTGTGTAAACAGGGTTATTCAGCTGCATTTTGGTGGAACTGCACAAATGTACGGATGGAACCGACATATATGCAGAGTGTGAGGTGCCAAGTAAAAATTACCAACACCAACCCTGCTCCATCTAAGCATTGGCATCCACCACCATCAGTGGGATGTGTGGCGCTCACTGTGGACGGATCTTTCTCGGCAGCAAATCCTCTAACCAAATACTAGTAGCTTAGACTTAAAAAATACTAGTAGCTCATATTGGCAGTTTTGTAGGGGTGTACTCTTTTCTGAAAGAAGCACCAATCTATTTTTCTTCATTTGTACACAGTGTCACAACTTTGACCCAAAGGTCCAGAGCTATCTTAGGGTGATTGGTGTAGTACTCAGAGACTGATTGGAAGCATGATTTTATTAGTTGTCACACTGATTGTAAGCATGAGCAGATGGAAGATTAGGTTAGTGTGAAGCTTACCTTAAACCCTACCGACGCCGTTGAAACGAGGCGAGTGTTGAGGGAACCGTGGAGAACGGCGGGGAAGCGACGTCGCACCATCCGGCCTCCTCTTGCGGTGGGAGAACGAATATTCCTGTGGCTCCAGCTGGCTCTGCGCCCTCACGAACGGCACACCGTACTCGATCGATTCGTTATCCTCTGGGTGCTCGACCTTCGACCTGTACGCCCACCACCTCCGCCTGACTTTCGCCTCGGGAGAATCTGTCTGCTCCATCGCCCAGAGGAGATACTCGATGAACTCGAAGGACTGCGACGCGACTGCCGCCAAGGAGTACATCGCCGCCCTCATCGCCGTCGTCTCGCTCTTTCGCATACATTGCCACATGGCCCTCACCGTCCTCGAAATCTCCCACTCATTGTCAAACCAAGTAAGGATCTCCTTCAACCTGGCTAACTTTGCCTGGTCGCCGCCGGCTATCTGCCTGATTCACTGCTGCATCCCCTCCATAGATGTCCTTCTGAGTGGTCCGGTGCTAGCTTTGGAAGATGGGAGGAGAGACGATGGTCTTGCAATAGAGAAGAGGGAGAGGCGAGACGGCGGTTTTCGAATGGAGATGATGGAGAGGAGAGGGGGTGGTTTTGAAATGGAGAAGAGGGAGAGGCGGGACGGTGGTTTTGGAATGGAGATGATGGAGAGGAGAGGTTCCCCTGCCTTTCGGTCACTGACAGGTGGGCCCCGCGCTTGGTGGGACCCATGTGTCAGTGTCTCAATGGCAGGATGGGCTACGTCAGGGGATCCTCGTCCGAGGAGAGAGGAGGTGGTTTTGCAATGTAGAAGAGGGAGAGGCAAGACGGTGGTTTTGGAATGGAGATGATGGAGAGGAGAGGTGGTTTTGCAATGGAGAAGAGGGAGAGGAGCGTGCGGCAACGATTTAGGATTGGACGAGAGGGTCGGCGCGCTGTGACTGGATCAAAATCAAAATCAATTTACCCTGCAATTAAGAAAGCGACTCCACATTAACTAGTCTCCCTTTTATTCTGGGTCATAATTGACCATGATTTTCGCAAATAAAATATATGTTATACATTGCAAAAATAATATAATTTGAAAGTACATTCAGATACGAACCAAACGATACAATTTTTGGTGACATGCATTCACATTTTGCTTGTCAAATACAGTACATGGTCAAACTTTGAGCCAAAATACGCAAAACAAAAAAATACTTCCAAGACCAGCGCCGCTCTTCCGCGCTTCTCCTCTTAAACCACCGCCGCTCCTCTCCTGTCTAATCTAAATCCAGCACCGCTCCTCTCCTCTTCCATTTCAAAACTACCGCCCCTCCTCTCCTGTTCCAATCCAAAACCAGCGTCGCTCCTCTCCCGTTCTAAACCAAAACCAGCGCTGCTCCTCTCCTCTTCCATTCAAAAACCACCGCCGGCGAGTGAAGGTTCTGTGGAGAAGTATATCAGTGGAGGAGTACAACTGATACGTGAGGATCGCAGACGGCGACCCTGTGAAGCTAGCTAGGATGTTGGAGATACAGTCTTGGTTTGACAACAAGGACCAACTAGCTGCGACGGCAACATCCATGGCCAAATATCTGCAACAGAGCGAAGAGGCGGCAATACTCCCGGAGGGAGTCGCGCGGGAGTACATAGAGCTGATCCTCTGGGCCATGGAGCAAACAGATTCACCGAATCCGATCGTGAGGGATCGGTGGTGGGAGTATCGATCCCAGATGGAGCATCCACCAGAGATTAAAGGATCGAGCATCTACATGATGCCGTTTGTGAGGGTGTCGTGCCAGAGCGAGCTGGTGGAGTCTTCGTCGACCGAACCCAATTGCAAGAGGAGAAAAACAGTTGGCCCGACGACACTTTCCCGCCATCCTCTCCCTCGCCGTTCACATCATCTCACAGGGCGGCTGTCTGCCACCGAGGAATAGGAGGGATTGCCCCCCCAGACCAATAGTCGGGCAAGTTGTGAATTGTCAGGAGGAGTTTAGGGTTGTTGTGAATTGTGTTTTGTGTTGTGTATTTTGAGAGTACTTTCAGATATGAATGTCTTTTGAATTTCAGATTTGCAGTATTGAGCATATGAAGTATTTTATGAATTCTAGAGATCTGTTTTTAGCAGTTAAAAAATGTAGTTTCATAGGAGTATAAAAGTGCAGACAATGTGATTCTCACAGAAGAAATTGCAAGTTTCAGTTTCAGATAAGAAACTCCAAGTTCAGTTTCAGATAAGAAACTGCAACTTTCAGAGGAAGAGCATTTATATGAACATGACCTTTTCAAACAGTGTTAACATCATGCTGGAAGTTTTATTCATGGTCGAAACTGGAACTACCAGCCAGTTAACATCATGCTGATCAACATTCATGCATAGCACATCTTCATATGATGCACAGTCAAAAAGATATGCTATTTTCAAGATGCCCACACAATGTCGCGTGTGCAAAAAACGGAGAAAACGAGGGACGAAGTTTTGGCAAGTGTTGGACGTGGTGTGCGTAGATGACAATTGGGCCCCACATGTCAACAAAGGCAGAGGCAAACAATTTGGAGATATTTTCTCTGCACAGGTGGAATCGAACCCGGGCGGAACAGCTGTCGGGTAGTGTCACACGGCCACTAGGCTAGTTCAGTTGTTTCGTTACTAATAAGGCACTTCCTCAGGTGGTCGGATCTCCTCCTGCGCCTTTGGGCACTCGCTGCGACGCCGCTGTCTGCCGTTGTGAACATGCTGAACAAACGAGAGGAATCTGGAGAGGACTGTACATGGAGAGGCAGACAGTCGGGACCCACCAGGTCTATGGCCGTACGAGCAAGTGCCTCCATCGAAAGAATACTTCCTCCTAATGCTATACTGACGTTGGGGCCCACGGGTTTGTCAACATAGTTACATTTTTTTAGGTGCTTCAACGTAGTTACTATAGGAGATAAATTCACAACGAAGCCGGGGAGCTGGCAGGTGTCATTTATTATCACTGGGGCAGCAAGTATCAGCTGGGTTTTGGGCTTCCCCGTCTAGGCTTTCTTTTTTAACATGCGCAGCCCACGACCTCTGTCCATAGGCCTGTTTGTATTTTCTTGAGGGCCGTCATGTATCGACCGGCCTATGGACCTCCCATCCGAGGTTTTATTTTTCCTGAAACATCGGCAGCCCAATTTATGTATTTTTTTGAAGAAAACGCAAAGGTCTGTTCTATTTTTCTATATAAGAATAGGAACGCCTAGTCCAACTTATGTTTCCCTTCTAACTATATTATATATATTTAAATTATTTTATATGTTGTTATATATTATTGTTATTGTCATCATATATTTAACAGATACTTACATATCTAAGAAAACAATATCCCACATCTTATTAACTTATAAAAATAATTTCTTAACAATAAAATCCTGGATTTTTTTTGGCAAAGAAAATCCTGGTAATTGTGTACAAAAGCTTGGTAAGATTTAAGGAGCAATGTAATAATAAATCAATTATTATTTAAATATATATATATATATATAACAAAATGCTCAGCCCCTGTTTATTTTTTGATAACATTGCTGCGCCCACCCCAACATTATAATTAGAATAAGCCCAGCAAAATCGTGTATTTCGAGAAAGTGCAAATGGCCTGTAATTTTTTAGGAAAAACATAAATGGGCCGCATGGACGCTACATTATTTGTTCACCCAGCCCAGCTAATGGACTATAATTCAAAAAAAGAGATCAAATGGACTGTAAATTCTACCCCGCAAAAAAAAGACTGTAAATTTTGAAAAAATGGGTTGAATACGTGCCACATTTTTGGAGGCTGAAATGTGGGGCAATAGGTCGAAGCCAATGCAAGTCGTTGTCAACTTAGTCAACAAATGATTCTGACATCGTTAGTCGTTGGATTTACATCCAACGACCGGCATCCATCTTCAATCTCTCGTCTTTTTCCTCCAGCGCCGTCGTGACCACCTACTCCCGCCTCCTGCTGCTAGCAGCTCTGCTTAGCATGCTTCGCTGTGAAGCGCTACTCCACCGTTGGCCAGGCCATCCCTCCACCCGTCCACACCTCTTGTTCTTCTCCACTGACTGCCGAACCACACCGCACCAGAACCAGTTAACCCTCGTACACCTCTCCGTCTGCGACTCTACTCCCGCATCTTCCCATCTCCGGCTCCTTGCTGCCCGGGGCCTCGCCGTCGTCCACCACCTTGGATGCGATCAGCGCGGAGTGGTCAACATGGTCAACGAACGACACCATCGGAAGTAGACTGTGCGTGGAGAGGCTAACAGCTGGGTCCATGGCCGCACGCAAGGAAATGCCTCCTTATTACACGCAAAATAATGATTCCTCCACCTGACAGCTGGGACCCACCGGAAGGGCCTCTGTATTTCGCGAAAAATGTTCCCACCGCTGACAGGTCGAACCCACCAGCTATATCTTCGCACGCAAGGAAGTGCCTCCTTATCACGCACAAAAAAATGAATACCCTCCTGCTAGCTGGGACCCACAATAGTGGGAGGCTGACTTGTGGGCCAACTAAGTTGACGGGGACGGAGGGCTTTGTCAACTTAGTCAATATGAACGATTCTAGCTCCAGTGACCGTACGATGTCCATCCAACGGCCGTAGTGCTTCTTCAACCTCTCGTCTTCTTGCTCCAGCCGCCCAAAGCAGCGCCGGTCGTGCCTCGTGCTCCTGCCTCCCGTGGCCGGCTGCGATGTCACGGAGGCCTCACCGCCCCCTACTACTCCCACCGCTGGCCAGGCCATCCCTCTACTCACCCACACCCCCTGTTATTCTGCGGCGATGGTAGCCTCACACCGCAGTTAACCAGTGAACACTCATACTCCTCTATGCGTGGGCATCCACTGCCGCGTCTTCCCCGGCTCCGCGTCGTCCCCTTCCTAGGCCTCGCCGTCGTCCACCGCCCTGGTGCTCTCGGTGCGGCGTGGTCAACGTGGTCAAGGAACGGCTTCCATCGGACATGGACTGTACATGGAGAGGCTGATAGCTGGGTCCATGGCCGCAGCAAGGAAGTGCCTCCTTATTACACGAAAAATAATGATTCCTCCACCTGACAGCAGGGACCCACCGGACGGGCAACCATATTTCGCGAAAAAACGTTTCCACCCTGACTGCTGGGACCTACCAGCGACATCTTCACACGCAAGGAAGTGCGTCCCAGCAAAAAAAAACGATTCGCCCCCCTGACTGCTGGGACCCACCAGCTACATCTTCGCACGCAAGGAAGTGCCTGACAGTCGGGACCCACCTAGTCGAAGCGTACGTAGCATTGTCATTCTGGTCACGAACGTGTACGTACATATTGGTCGCTGTAGAGGCGCGCACATGTCGTAGTAGAGGCGCGCATGTAGCATGTACATGTACGTACAGCGGCCAGGGTGCAAGAAAGTAAATACGGCCACGTACGTACATACGGGCGGGGTCTCGAACGCCTACGCACGCGTACGTACGGCCAGGGCTCATGTACATTGCTGGGTCGGAACGGAGAAACTGCGTCGTCGTCGTGTTCATGGGGAGGCAACGGAATGCGTCGTGTTCATCGAGAGGCAACGGAACACGTGGGAGCCAACCGGCTTGGACGGAACAGCCGATGGAAATGAGGCCTGGCGTACAGCAGAACAGAGGAAACGGCCTTGTGTTCGACCGGCCACGTTCGAAACAGGATCCTGTTCATCGGGAGGGGTCTGGCGTATCACAAAACGGAGGAAACGGACCTCCTACGGTCGAAACGGGGGTCCTGTTGATCGGTAGGGGTGTGGCATACCGCAAAACGGAGGAAACGGACTTGTGTTGGAGCGCTATGGTCAAAACGGGGGTCCTATTCATCGGGAGGGGTGTGGGGTACCGCAAAACAAGACTCCACGGGATACTGTTCATCTCCACCGTCGACCCCCTCCAGCCTCCATGGGCTACTGTTCATCCACCGTCGACATCCTCCAGCCTCCACCTGCGACTGTTCATCCACGGGCTCCTGTTCATCCAGCCTCCACCGCACGCTACTCCACCGGCTACTGTTCAACCAGCCCTCTCCACGGGCTCCTGTTCAACCACTCGGGTTCAGTTAGAGCCCAACGCCTCGCTCAGGTTCAGTTAGAGCCCAACGCCTCGCACCCACGCGTGTGCGTGTATGAGAGAAACGCGCATCGCTCGGCCCCGACCACCCACCGTAACTGGGAACACCCCGATATTTTCCTCACCCTCGCTTCTACCACGGTTTTTTCCGTCATGGACGGCCCAAAGAATGTCATGCAGCTGCGTCTCCGGCCCGCCCAGGACGAAAAGCCCATTTTCTGTCATGATTTTTTGTCATAGAAGTAGGACCCCACCACATCTATGATGATACCGTGTTTTGTCACAATTATTGTCATAGAAGTGTCGTAAGTATGACGGAAAAAAAATTCGTTCGGCCCAAAATGACACGGATGTGTCTTTTTTTTGTAGTGATAGATTCATGAAAATACGCAAAACTATGCATCAAAAACAGAACCGTCTGTAGCAATCTGAACTTTAATCATACTTATGTTACTCCAAATATTCTGAAACATTAGGAAAATAAACAATTTGTATAGCAATACTATGTAAAATATTCAAGAATTTATCATGTTCTAGCAGCTCAGATCTATTCTGTTACTAGGCGCAAAAGTTTCTGTTTTTGCACCGCACATACCAAACAAGCAATCTAATCATCCTAAAGGCAAATCTTGGCACATTATTTTTATAATACAATGAATTTGTACAAGGGGATAATTAGTTTTGTTGAAAAGTTTCCGTAATCAAGGTTCACAAAGTTTCCATGGTCTTGAACAAAGTTCAAGACTAGCTCCCACTTTAACAATGCTTGTCTTTCTCACTTTCGCTTTTCTTTTTGGAAATTTTTTTAGGTTCCCCTCTATATTTTTTTGTTTTTAAAGTTTATAAAAGCACTCAACAGAAGAAAATGACACTCTAAAACTTCCGGGTTGTCTCCATGGCAGCACTTTCTTTAAAGCCATTAAGCTAGGCATATAGTGCTCAAGTAATGGATCCACCCGAATCCCAAGGTATATCAAAGCCAATTTTAATTAACAATGATTTGTATTTTAGTATTGATCACAAAGTAATATATATCATGCAACAACGAAGTCTAACTCTCATCCTATGCATCAGCATGTCATAAAAGAACAATTCATGCACACATAGTAAAGGCTGATACATAGCATAAATAGTTTCTTGCAATTTTATTGTATTGGAAACCTAGAGAGGTGGAGATTTAGTTCCTCTCTCATAATAATTGCAAGTAGGAGCAGCAAGCACATGCATATTATATCTATCAAAATCATCATGTGTAGTAGTAAAACGCAACCCATCAATATAATCCTTAATAAGCGCAAACTTCTCCGATATAGTCTAGTGGGGAGAATTCAAAACGATAATAGGCCTATCAAGTGTGGGTGCAATAGCAACAATCTCATGTTTAACATAACGAACTATAGCAAGTTCACCTCCATAAGCATAATTCATATTGGCATCATGGCCACAAGCATAGCAAACATCAATTTCGTCAAAAAGGGATATTTCAAATGAATCCAAGGAATCATAGTAATCATCATAGCATTCATCCTTCGATAAGCATGAAGAGAAATTAAACAATGTATGAGTTTAAGAGTTACTCTCATTAGAAGGTGGGCAAGGGTAGCTAATCCACTCTTCCTCCTTTTGTTCTTCGCTCTCCGCGTCATCTTTTTCATCTAATGAGCTCATAGTGTCATCAATTTCTTCTTCCATAGATTCCTGCAAAATATTAGTCTCTTCTTGGACAGCGGAGACTTTCTCAATAAACTCATTAATATCGACATTATATTCATAATTCTCATAGCAATATTTAAGTATAGCATAATTTTCAGGTCTATAAACAGCATCATCATAATTTTCACACTTTTCAAACAAAGATTCAATTTCATAAGTACCCTTAAAAGCAACAAATTCTTCTATTTGTTCCACATCATAGTAATCATATATACCATCAGCATAAGAAGCTAAGGTTTCATTACCACTAAATTTACATGAAAAGGGAAGGTGTGGAGCCTTCATCCTAGAGCAACAAGTACAATCATATCTCAAGCATAAATTCCAAGCATACCAATGCAACATATGAATTGGATCCCATAATAGTTTCCCTTTTTGTGTCAAGCAATAATCCCTAAAGTATTCACGTTGATCCAATGTGTCTCCCATTATCAAGTTGAATGGGTTTTTCTCAGGATTATCAAAGTAGTGTTTAATATTTTTCACATAACGAGCATTGAGGGTTTTGGGAGGTTCCCCATCTCCATGAGTAGCACGTACACCTAATTGTTTTGGTATTTCGTGGTCCATGTCCATAACTAAGAGAGAGAACAACTTAGAACAAAAAATAAAATCAACTTAGTGATAAAGCAAACAAGCACACACGAGAATTTCACCCCACGCTATTGCTCCCCAGCAACGGCGCCAGAAAAAGATCTTGACAACCCACAATATAGGGGATCAATTGTAGCCTTTCTCGATAAGTAAGAGTATCAAACCCAACGAGGAGCTAAAAGTAGAACAAATATTCCCTCAAGTTTTATCGACCACCAATATAACTCTTCGCACACTTTACGTTGGCTTTACCTAGAACAGGTATGAAACTAGATAATAAAGAAACTACTAAAGATCACGTAAAAAAATCTAGGGGCTGCTTAGATAAAGAAACAATTACGTTAGTTTTACTAGAGAGCTTTTTTCACAAGAAAGTTATTTGTCCTAGGAAATCGATAACTAGACCGGTAATCATTATTGCAATTTTATATGAGGGAGAGGCATAAGCTAACATATATACTTTCTCTAATTGGATCATATGCACTTATGATTGGAACTCTAGCAAGCATCCGCAACTACTAAAGATCATTAAGGTAAAACCCAACCATAGCATTAAAGTATCAAGTCCTCTTTACTCCCATACGCAAACAACCTACTTACTCTGGTTTGTGCTTCTGTCACTCACGCCACCCGCCATAAGCGAATAATGAACATATTGCAAACCCTACAGCGGGGATCCCTCACGCTTGCGCGACACGGAGAGCACCATAGGACAACACCAATAATAAAACATGCAACTCAAACCAATCACGATCGTTGATCAACTCATAGGACAAAACGGATCTACTCAAACATCATAGGATAGCCATACATCATTGGGAAATAATATATAATATTTAGCACCATGTTTAAGTAGAGATTACAGCGGGGAGAAGACGTGTTACACTGCTGCATAGAGGGGAGAGAGTTGGTGATGACGGCGGCAAAGTTGTTGGTGTAGATCGTCGACACGATGATGGCCTCGGCAGCGTTCCGGTGCCACCGGGAGAGAGGAGGTGAGATCCCCCTCCTTCTTCCTTGGCCTCCCCCTAGATGGGAGAAGGGTTTCCCGTCTGGTCCATGGCCTCCATGGCAGCGGAGGGGCGGGAGCCCCTGCGAGATTGGATCTCTCTCTCTGTTTCCGCGTTCCTCTTTTCTAGCCTTTCATCATTTCTTAAATTTCCGGCGATCCGTAACTCTGATTGGGCTGAAATTTTAACATGATTTTTATCCGGATATTATCTTTCTTGCGACCTAAGAAGGGCACCAACCACCTCACGGGGTGGCCTCAAGCCTCCCAGACGCGCCCAGGGTAGGGGGCGCCCCCCTAGGGCTTTGATAACCCACAAGTATAGGGGGGTCGTTTGTAGCCTTTTTTCGATAAATAATAGTGTCGAACCCAACGAGGAGCTAAAGGTAGAACAAATATTCCCTCAAGTTCTATCGACCACCGATACAACTCTACGCGCACTTGACGTCTGCTTTACCGAAAACAAGTATGAAAATAGTTTGTAGGAGTGATGCTAGAACCACTTTGCAAGAATAAAACTAGAAGTACTTTGCAAGATAATAAAAGTTAGGTGTTTAGTAAAAGGGTTTGTGTCAACAAGAAAGTTATTTGTCCCTAGGCAATCGATAACAAGTACCGGTAATCATTCTTGTAATTTTATATGAGGGAGAGGCTTAAGCTAACATACTTTCCCTGCTTGGATCATATGCACTTATGATTGGACCCCTAGCAAGCATCCGCAACTACTAAAGATCATTAAGGTCGTGAAACCCAACCATAGCATTAAGTATCAAGTCCTCTTTACTCCCATACGTCATACCCCACTTACTCGAGTTTAAGCTTCCGTCACTCTCGCAACCCACCATAAGCGAACCATGAACATATTGCAACACCATCCAGTGGGGGCTCCTCACATTTGCGCGAGAACGGATGGCACCGTAGGGCAGCACCATAAATAAAATATACAATCATACCAACCAAGATCACGATTAACCCACAGGACAAAAAGGATCTACTCAAACATCATAGGATAGCCATAGATCATTCACTACTGCAGGATACTGCTAACGCGACACTACGATCAGAGACCCTTTGCCGAAACTATGTGCGATGCAATAATTGCAAACGGTGGTGTAAAAAACCATCAAAAAGGTGAAAAATGTTTGCGATGGCGGAACCATCAAACACGGTTCAGATTTTAGTTGCGTGTGCAATGCAGGACACACGGTTAATCCATTCAAACTGTCTGCGATGAGGCAGAACAACAGAAACGGGCAGCCATAACAATGTGTGTGTGATGCAGGACACACGGTTAATCCGTTCGAACTGTTTGCGATGAGGTAGAACAACAGAAGCGGGCAACCATATCAATGTGTGTATGATATACGGCATACGATTAACTCGGACGAACTGTTTTTGATTAGGGAACACAACAGAAACGGTTCAACTTAACAAGATGTGTGTGATATGCGGCATACAGTTCACATGGATGAACTGTTTGCGATGAGCCAAAAGGACACAGACGAGTCGTGTAAAAAAGATGTGTGTGATACGTGGCAAACAGCCGACTCGATGAACTGTTTGCAATGTGAAATTACAACACAGACGGTCAATGCAGTTACTTCGTGTGCGATTCTGTGTGTACAAAAAACTTTGAAAAATGCAAACTAGTTGCTTGCGGTGGCGGAGTATCGCACACGATGCGTCTGCGAGTACTCGTGTGCGATGATTAGTATGTTACACATACGTTTCCTTATGTTAACATGTGTGTGAATTTGCAATATGGACAGTTAATCTGCAAATGCCTTCTGGTAATCGGGCACACGCTTAAACTCAATGAACTGTGTACGATACTAATACTTTCCATGAAAATTTACACTATTCGACAAAAGGAGGATCTTCATAACACAGTTTTGACAACCATATGGTTCATATCTACATACTTAACATAGTAACAACTATCACATTTTAAGAGGCTAAGGGCCAACAATCATATGGTCCATATCTACATACTTAACATATATAGTAACAGCTAGCACATTTTAAGAGGCTGAGGGCCAACAACCACAACTATCCACTGGAAGCAGCTTGATCACGGCGACTCGGCATCTCGTCAATGAAAAGGAAGAGCCCTCTTGTGCCTTGGTAGATCATGAGTAGAACAGTGTCTCCAATTTTCCAATATGGATGCATTGCCACGAGAAGCGAGAACTTGTTAATTTGAATGGTTCCATTTCTGCGGGAAATGCAGTACCTTGCAATCACTTTGGCGTTATTAGTAGGCACAAGTGTAATTCAACCACGCCGGGAAATCGATCCAGGAATTGCGATAGGGGGCAATTTCTGTTGACATGTAGAATAAAAAACAATTGTAAAAATCGTTGAAGATATATATAGTTTATGAGCATCAACATTAAAATAAGACGTTTTTCCAGTGTTTTTGAAGGAAATATGCCCTAGAGGCAATAATAAAGTTATTATTTATTTCCTTATATCATGATAAATGTTTATTATTCACGCTAGAATTGTATTAACCGGAAACTTAGTACATGTCTGAATATATAGACAAACAAAATGTCACTAGTATGCCTCTACTTGACTAGCTCGTTAATTAAAGATGGTTATGTTTCCTAACCATAGACATGAGTTGTCATTTGATTAACGGGATCACATCATTAGGAGAATGATGTGATTGACTTGACCCATTCTATTAGCTTAGCACTTGATCGTTTAGTATGTTGCTATTGCTTTCTTCATGACTTATACATGTTCCTATGACTATGAGATTATGCAACTCCCGTTTACCGGAGGAACACTTTGTGTGCTACCAAACATCACAACGTAACTGCGTGATTATAAAGGTGCTCTACAAGTGTCTCCGAAGGTACTTGTTGAGTTGGCGTATTTCGAGATTAGGATTTGTCACTCCGATTGTCGGAGAGGTATCTCTGGGCCCACTCGGTAATATACATCACTATAAGCCTTGCAAGCATTGTAACTAATGAGTTAGTTGCGGGATGATGTATTACGGAACGAGTAAAGAGACTTGCCGGTAATGAGATTGAACTAGGTATTGAGATACCGACGATCGAATCTCGGGCAAGTAACATGCCGATGACAAAGGGAACAACGTATGTTGTTATGCGGTTTGACCAATAAAGATCTTCGTAGAATATGTGCGAGCCAATATGAGCATCTAGGTTCCGCTATTGGTTATTGACTGGAGACGTGTCTCGGTCATGTCTACATAGTTCTCGAACCCGTAGGGTCCGCACGCTTAAAGTTCGGTGATGATCGGTATTATGAGTTTTTGTGTTTTGATGTACTGAAGGTAGTTCGGAGTCCCATATGAGATCCGGGACATGGCGAGGAATCTTGAAATGGTCGAGACATAAAGATCGATATATTGGACGACTATATTCGGACATCGGAAAGGTTCCGACTGATTCGGGTATTTTTTGGAGTACTGGAGAGTTACGGGAATTTGCCGGGGAGTATATGGGCCTTATTGGGCTTTAGGGGAAAGAGAGAGAGGAGGCTGCGCCCCCTCCTTCCTTCTCTTCTCTTTTCCCTTTCCTTCTCTCCTACTCCTACTACTTGGAAGGGCTCCTAGTTCTACTAGGAAAGGGGGAATCCTACTCCCGGTGGGAGTAGGACTCCCCTAGGGCGTGCCATAGAGAGGGCCGGCCCTCCCCCTCCTCCACTCCTTTATATACAGGGGAAGGGGGGCATCCCCATAGACACACAAGTTGACCAGTTGATCTCTCCCAGCCGTGTGCGGTGCCCCCTCCACCATAATCCACCTCGATCATATCGTAGCGGTGCTTAGGCGAAGCCCTGCGTCGGTAGCAACATCATCACCGTCATCACGCCGTCGTGTTGACGGAACTCTCCCGTGAAGCTCTGCTGGATCGGAGTTCGCGGGACGTCATCGAGTTCAACGTGTGCTGAACTCGGAGGTGCCGTTCGTTCGGTACTTGGATCGGTCGGATCATGAAGACATACGACTACATCAACTGTGTTGTGCTAACGCTTCCGCTTGCGGTCTACGAGGGTACGTGGACAACACTCTCCCCTCTTGTTGCAATGCATCACCATGATCTTGCGTGTGCGTAGGATTTTTTTTAAATTACTACGTTCCCCAACAGTGGCATCCGAGCCAGGTTTATGCGTAGATGTTATATGCATGAGTAGAACACAAGTGAGTTGTGGGCGATACAAGTCAGACTGCTTACCAGCATGTCATACTTTGGTTCGGCGGTATTGTTGGATGAAGCGGCCCGGACCGACATTACGCGTACGCTTACACCAGACTGGTTCTACCGACGTGCTTTGCACACAGGTGGCTAGCGGGTGTTAGTTTCTCCAACTTTAGTTGAACCGAGTGTGACTACGCCCGGTCCTTGAGAAGGTTAAAACAGCACTAACTTGACAAACTATCGTTGTGGTTTTGATGCGTAGGTAAGAACGGTTCTTGCTCAGCCCGTAGCAGCCACGTAAAACTTACAACAACAAAGTAGAGGATGTCTAACTTGTTTTTGCAGGGCATGTTGTGATGTGATATGGTCAAGGCATGATGCTATATTTTATTGTATGAGATGATCATGTTTTCGTAACCGAGTTATCGGCAACTGACTGGAGCCATATGGTTGTCGCTTTATTGTATGCAATGCAATCGCCCTGTAATTGCTTTACTTTATCACTAAGCGGTAGCGATAGTCGTAGAAGAAATAGTTGGTGAGACGACAATGATGCTACGATGGAGATCAAGGTGTCGCACCGGTGACAATGGTGATCATGACGGTGCTTCGGAGATGGAGATCACAAGCACAAGATGATGATGGCCATATCATATCACTTATATTGATTGCATGTGATGTTTAATCTTTATGCATCTTATTTTGCTTTGATTGACGGTAGCATTATAGGATGATCTCTCACTAAATTTCAAGATAAAAGTGTTCTCCCTGAGTATGCACTATTGCCAAAGTTCGTCGTGCCGAGACACCACGTGATGATCGGGTGTGATAAGCTCTACGTTCATCTACAACGGGTGCAAGCCAGTTTTGCACACGCAGAATACTCGGGTTAAACTTGACGAGCCTAGCATATGCAGATATGGCCTCGGAACACTGGAGACCGAAAGGTCGAGTGTGAATCATATAGTAGATATGATCAACATAGTGACGTTCGCCATTGAAAACTACTCCATCTCACGTGATGATCGGACATGGTTTAGTTGATTTGGATCACGTGATCACTTAGATGATTAGAGGGATGTCTATCTAAGTGGGAGTTCTTAAGTAATATGATTAATTGAACTTTAATTTATCATGAACTTAGTCCTGGTAGTATTAGCATATCTATGTTGTAGATCAATAGCTCGTTTAGCTCCCCTGTTTTATTTTTGATATGTTCCTAGAGAAAACTAAGTTGAAAGATGTTAGTAGCAATGATGCGGATTGGATCCGTGATCTGAGGATTATCCTCATTGCTGCACAGAAGAATTATGTCCTTGATGCACCGCTAGGTGACAGACCGATTGCAGGAGCAAAAGCAGACGTTATGAACGTTTGGCAAGCTTGATATGATGACTACTTGATAGTTTAGTGCACCATGCTTTGTGACTTAGAATCGGGGCTTCAAAGACGTTTTTGAAACGCCACGGAGCATATGAGATGTTCCAAGAGTTGAAATTAGTATTTCAGACTCATGCCCATGTCGAAAGGTATGAGACCTTTGACAAGTACTTTGCCTACAAGATGGAGGAGAATAGCTCAGCTAATGAGCATGTGCTCAGAATGTCTGAGTACTACAATCACTTGAATCAAGTGGGAGTTAATCTTCCAGATAAGAAAGTGATTGATAGAGTTCTCTAGTCACTATCACCAAGTTACTAGAACTTCGTGATGAACTATAATATGCAAGGGATAACAGAAACGATTCCCAAAGCTCTTCGTGATGCTGAAATCAACGAAGGTAGAAATCAAGAAAAGCATCATGTGTTGATGGTTGACAAGACCACTAGTTTCAAGAAAAGGGCAAAGGGAAGAAGGGGAACTTCAAGAAGAACGGCAAGCAAGTTGTTGCTCAAGTGAATAAACCCAAGTCTGGACCTAAGCCTGAGACTGAGTGCTTCTACTGCAAAGGGACTGGTCACTGGAAGCGGAACTGCCCCAAGTATTTGGCGGATAAGAAGGATGGCAAAGTGAACAAAGGTATATTTGATACACATGTTATTGATGTGTAATTTACTAGTGTTTATAGCAAACCCTCAGTATTTGATACTAGTTTAGTTGCTAAGATTAATAACTCAAAACGGGAGTTGCAGAATGAACAGAGACTAGTTAAGGGTGAAGTGGCGATGTGTGTTGGAAGTAGTTCCAAGATTGATATGATCATCATCGCACACTCCCTATACTTTCAGGATTAGTGTTGAACCTAAATAAGTGTTATTTGGTGTTTGCGTTGAGCATGAATACGATTTGATCATGTTTATTGCAATATGGTTATTCATTTAAGTTAGAGAATAATTGTTGTTCTGTTTACATGAATAAAACCTTCTATGGTTATACACCCAATGAAATTGGTTTGTTGGATCTCGATCGTAGTGATACACATATTCATAATATTGAAGCCAAAAGATGCAAAGTTAATAATGATAAGTGCAACTTATTTGTGGCACTGCAGTTTGGGTCATATTGGTGTAAAGCGCATGAAGAAACTCCATGCTGATAGGCTTTTGGAATCACTTGATTATGAATCAATTGATGCTTGCGAACCATGCCTCATGGGCCAGATGACTAAGACTCCGTTCTCCAGAACAATGGAGCGAGCAACAAACTTGTTGGAAATAATACATACTGATGTATGCAGTCCGATGAGTGTTGAGGCTCGCGGCGGGTATCATTATTTTCTGACCTTCACATATGATTTGAGGAGATATGGGTATATCTACTTGATGATACATAAGTCTGAAACATTTGAAAACTTCAAAGAATTTCAGAGTGAAGTGGAAAATCATCATAACAAGAAAATAAAGTTTCTACGATCTGATCGCGGTGACGAATATTTGAGTTACGAGTTTGGTCTTCAACTAAAACAATGTGGAATAGTTTCGCAACTCACGCCACCTGGAACACTACAGCATAATGGTGTGTCCGAACATCATAATCATACGTTATTTGATATAGTGCAACCTATGATGTCTCTTATCAATTGGCCACTATCATTTTGGGGTTATGCATTAGAGACAACTACATTCACATTATATAGGGCACCATCTAATCCGTTGAGACGACACCGTATGAACTATGGTTTGGCTAGAAACCTAAGCCGTCGTTTCTTAAAGTTTGGGGTTGTGATGCTTATGTGAAAAAGTTTCAGCCAGATAAGCACAAACCTAAATCGGAAAAGTGTGTCTTCATAGGATACCCAAAAGAAACTATTGGGTACACCTTCTATCACAGATCCGAAAGACAATATCTTTATTGCTAAGAGTGAATCCTTTCTAGAGAAGAAGTTTCTCTCGAAAGAAGTGAGTGAGAGGAATGTGGAACATGATAAGGTAATTGTACCTTCTCCCGAATTGGAAAGTAATTCACAAAGAAATCAGTTCTAGTGATCTCTACACCAATTAGTGAGGAAGCTAATGATGATGATCATGAAACTTCAGATCATGTTACTACCGAACCTCGTAGGACAACCAGAGTATGGTCCGCACTAGAGTGGTAAGGTAATCCTTTCGGGAAATCATGTTACTAGACCATGACGAACCTACGAACTATGAGGAAGCGATGATGAGCCCAGATTCCGTGAAATGGCTTGAGGCCATGAAATCTGAGACGGGATCCATGTATGAGAAGAAAGTGTGGACTTTGATTGACTTGCCCGATGATCGATGAGTCATTAAGAATAAATGGATCTTCAAGAGGAAGACAGACACTGATAGTAGTGTTACTATCTACAAATCTTGAATTGTCGCAAAAATGTTTTCGACAAATTCAAGGTGTTGACTACGATGAGATTTTCTCACTCGTATTGATGCTTAAAAGTCTGTCCGAATCATGTTAGCAATTGCCGCATTTTATGAAATCTGGCAAATGGATGTCAAAACTGTATTCTTTAATGGATTACTTAAAGAAGAGTTGTATATGATGCAACCAGAAGGTTTTGTCGATCCTAAAGGTGCTAACAAAGTGAGCAAGCTCTAGCGATCCATCTATGGACTGGTGCAAGCATCTCGGAGTTGGAATATATGCTTTGATAAAGTGATCAAAGCATATGGTTTTATACAGACTTGCGGTGAAGCCTGTATTTACAAGAAAGTGAGTGGGAGCACTACAGCATTTCTGATAAGCATATGTGAATGACATATTGTTGATCGGAAATAATGTAGAATTTTCTGGAAAACATAAAGGAGTTTTTGAAAGGAGTTTTTCAAAGAAAGACCTCGGTGAAGCTGCTTACATATTGAGCATCAAGATCTATAGAGATAAGATCAAGACGCTTGATAAGTTTTTTTCCAATGAGTACATACCTTGACAAGATTTTGAAGTAGTTCAAAATGGAACAGTCAAAGAAAGAGTTCTTGCATGTGTTACAAGGTGTGAAATCGAGTAAGACTCAAAGCCCGACCACGGCAGAAGATAGAAAGAGAATGAAAGTCATTCCCTATGCCTCAGCCATAGGTTCTATAAAGTATGCCATGCTGTGTACCAGATCTATTGTATACTCTACACTGAGTTTGGCAAGGGAGTACAATAGTGATCTAGGAGTAGATCACTGGACATCGGTCAAAATTATCCTTAGTGGAATAAGGATATATTTCTCGATTATGGAGGTGACAAAAGGTTCGTCGTAAAGGGTTACGTCAATGCAAGTTTTGACACTGATCCAGATGACTCTAAGTCTCAATCTGGATACATATTGAAAGTGGGAACAATTAGCTAGAGTAGCTCCGTGCAGAAATTTGCAAAATACATACGGATCTGAATGTGGCAGACCCGTTGACTAAATTTCTCTCACAGGCAAAACATGATCACAACTTAGTACTCTTTGGGTGTTAATCACATAGCGATGTGAACTAGATTATTGACTCTAGTAAACCCTTTGGGTGTTGGTCACATGACGATGTGAACTATGGGTGTTAATCACATGGTAATGTGAACTATTGATGTTAAATCACATGGCGACGTGATCTAGATTATTGACTCTAGTGCAAGTGGGAGACTGAAGGAAATATGCCCTAGAGGCAATAATAAAGTTATTATTTATTTCCTTATATCATGATAAATGTTTATTATTCATGCTAGAATTGTATTAACCGGAAACTTAGTACATGTGTGAATACGTAGACAAACAGAATGTCACTAGTATGCCTCTACTTGACTAGCTCGTTAATTAAAGATGGTTATGTTTCCTAACCATAGACATGAGTTGTCATTTGATTAACGAGATCACATCATTAGGAGAATGATGTGATTGACTTGACCCATTCCGTTAGCTTAGCACTTGATCGTTTAGTATGTTGCTATTGCTTTCTTCATGACTTATACATGTTCCTATGACTATGAGATTATACAACTCCCGTTTACCGGGGGAGCACTTTGTGTGCTACCAAACATCACAACGTAACTGGGTGATTATAAAGGTGCCCTACAGGTGTCTCCGAAGGTACTTGTTGAGTTGGCGTATTTCGAGATTAGGATTTGTCACTCCGATTGTCGGAGAGGTGTCTCTGGGCCCACTCGGTAATACACATCACTATAAGCCTTGCAAGCATTGTAACTAATGAGTTAGTTGCGGGATGATGTATTACGGAACGAGTAAAGAGACTTGCCGATAACGAGATTGAACTAGGTACTGAGATACCGACGATCGAATCTCGGGCAAGTAACATACCGATGACAAAGGGAAAAACGTATGTTGTTATGCGGTTTGACGGATAAAGATCTTCGTAGAATATGTGGGAGCCAATATGAGCATTCAGGTTCCGCTATTGGTTATTGACTGGAGACGTGTCTCGGTCATGTCTACATAGTTCTCGAACCCATAGGGTCCGCACGCTTAAAGTTCGGTGACGATCGGTATTATGAGTTTTTGTGTTTTGATGTACCGAAGGTAGTTCAGAGTCTCGGATCAGATCGGGGAGATGGCGAGGAGTCTCGAAATGGTCGAGACGTAAAGATAGATATATTGGACGACTATATTCGGACATCGGAAAGGTTCCGAGTGATTCGGGTATTTTTCGGAGTACCGGAGAGTTACGGGAATTCGCCGGGGAGTATATGGGCCTTATTGGGCTTTAGGGGATAGAGAGAGAGGAGGCTGCGCCCCCCCCTCCAAGGCTTAGTCCGAATTGGACTAGGGGGAGGGGCGGCGCCCCCTCCTTCCTTCTCTTCTCTTTTCCATTTCCTTCTCTCCTACTCCTACTACTTGGAAGGGCTCCTCGTTCTACTAGGAAAAGGGGAATCCTTCTCCCGGTTGGAGTAGGACTCCCCTAGGGCGCGCCATAGAGAGGGCCGGCCCTCCCCCTCCTCCACTCCTTTATATACGGGGGAAGAGGGGCACCCCGTAGACACACAAGTTGATCAGTTGATCTCTCCCAGCCGTGTGCGATGCCCCCTCCACCATAATCCACCTCGATCATATCGTAGCGGTGCTTAGGCGAAGCCCTGCGTCGGTAGCAACATCATCACCGTCATCACGCCGTCGTGCTGACGGAACTCTCCCGTGAAGCTCTGCTGGATCGGAGTTCGCGGGACGTCATGGAGTTGAACGTGTGCTGAACTCGAAGGTGACGTGCATTCGGTACTTGGATCGGTCGGATCGTGAAGACGTACGACTACATCAACCGCGTTGTGCTAATGCTTCCGCTTTCGGTCTACGAGGGTACGTGGACAACACTCTCCCCTCTTGTTGCTATGCATCACCATGATCTTGCGTGTGCGTACGAATTTTTTTGAAATTACTACGTTCCCCAACAGTTTTGTGCACACAATTGGTCTTGTTCAGTATGTGCACCATAGGTCTAATTAATCCCATCCAAAATCCAGCGTTCATATGTTGTGCTATCTCTGTCAGATTATCAACAAAGTTTATGACATGCTTCATGTCCTTCCAGTGAAATTTGGTATGCTTAGTAACATACAGATCGTTCACTATGTATCCAACATATCCTGCTTAAAAGGTGGAAAAGTATTATTTATTCAGAACATGGCAGAAGAATATATAGTGCGCATAAATTGGTAAATAGAATTTGTTACTACCTAGGAACGGAGTCAGAATATGATATCATAATTGGTTGCTTAAATAGTGATCAATTGGTTGCTTAAATAGTAATATGACAGCAAGGAGAAAGTTGAAAGGACACTAACCTCGATCAGACTTTGATCAGCTGATGACAATGGGGAAATAAACATCCATGTTAATTAGACCAAGCTGTGGTGCACGCACTAGAATTTTATTGCCAGCTTTCAGTTCATAACACTTAGACATTTTTCTCCAAAGGTCCGCATTGAAATAGGAGTGACCATCTTTATCAAGTTTTACGCTAACCGTCATTGTAAATCCATGCTGCGTGGTCAATATGACATCCTGGGAGTCATCAGCAAAGTAAAGCCCAAGATTTTCTTCTACTCCTGTTCTTGCAAAGCAAGGGATGTACTGCTTGAAATGAAAATTAAGATCGTAAATTAGATATATTGAAATAACAGAGTAAGAGGCAAATATGGGAGTAACTGATAGAATAGATCCGTGTATATATATATATATATATATATATATATATATATATATATATATATATATATATATATATATATATATATATATATATGGCTGGACTATTCTGTTACTAGTAACAGAATATTATTCTGTTACCCTCGGCCCTATAAGGAGCGATCGAACTAATTTCCAGGAAAAAGGCCGTCAGGCGTAATCCCCCCGAGCCCATCCTCCCACGCGCCCACCTCCTCGCAGACGCATCCCACCTCCTGGCGTCTGCTAAAAAAACGTCCCGGCGACCAGCCGTGCCGCCGCCTCCCACCTCCCCGGCGACCAGCCGCGGCCCCGCCACCCACCTCCCCAGTGACCAGCCGAGGCCCCGCCTCCCACCTCCCCGGCGTCCCGCCGTGCCGCTGCCTCCCACCTCCCCGGCGACCAGCTGCGGCCCCGGCCCCACCTCCCTGGCGTCCAGCCGTGCCCCCGCCTCCCACCTCCCGGGCGACCAGCTGCAGCCCCGCCCCCACCTCTCCCCGCTCGCACCTACCGGCGACTCGCCGCACCCCCTTCCCACCTACCGGCGAAATAACGTGCCCCCGCTGGCCGCCGCGTCCACCACCTCGCACCAGTCGCCATGGCTACCAACCACCGCGGAGGCGACCGCTCCCTCCCTGATTTTAGGCGTCGCCGGCCCTCCTCCCCTTCCTTCCAAGCGTTGCCGACCACTCCCCGCTGATTCCACACATCGCCACCCCATCCCCTACTTCCACGCGCTACTATCCCTATGCTTCCACCGCGTCGGCGGCTCGCTCCCTGCTTCCACTTCCATTCGCCGCCTCAGAACCCCGCACACTACCGCCCTCCCTTACCCCCTACAGCTCGCCGTGTGCAAGTTCGTCAGTCCAAGTTCTTCGGCGAGATCGTCTCTGGTTTCGTTTTCCTTAACACTCGGTAATTAAAAATGATCATTCAACTTCAAATATGTTTTGGACTGATCGTTCAAGTTCTTTCCTATAGAAGGTTCAGAGAGTTTTGTTCCTGAAAATGCACATATTTGGATTACGCCAATATATATGTATTTCTGAATTTGGCTCTTGTGTAACAGTTCAACATGTGTTATGCCATCAATTCATAATGAAAAGGCAGTAAACAGTTCAATACTTGTATGTTAAAAACGTATCATTATAGAGAAACATTCGTAGTAGTTCGATGGAATAAATGGCATCAGTTCTTACTCGGATTCGTTCTTGCCTACAATGCATTGAAAAGTCAATTTTTTGCCTTTGTTCAGGCTTGAGAAGCATGTATCTCTAGGATATGTGCCATGTTAAACTTGAGTTGTTTTCAGTTAACATCGGCCGACTGTCTCTTAAGCCTAAACAAAATTTATTTATGTGAGAGACACCTGAATTGAAGTTGTTCCCAAGTAAAAGAAACTTCAACTTATTTGAGCATATGCTGGTTAGGATAATTTTGTAATTACTTTAGCTCTCGTCAATGATAACAGATCAAAAAATTGGCTCCTCTTAGATGTAACTTGAAGAATGCTAGCGCTGAGGTTGGGCATTATTTATCAATGGTAACTTGTTCATAGGGCCGGCCGGTGGAAAATTTCCGAAGTTCAACTAGGTTGCTAGAGCTTCAGTCCAACTATGTTGCTTCTGCGATTTTCCTTATGGAGAAAAGCACACTGAGGAACGCTCAAACTATGTTTCATCTTTGAACTTAAACGCGTTTGTTCTTCGAGCTAAAATTCCTAGAGCTTCATCAGTCCAACTTTTTGTGATTCTCGTACCTACTATTCAGAAATCAATGGTGAAAAACTCTGATTGCAGCAATGGCATGCTCCAAGCCCGCCAAGACTGAATCATTTGACACCAGTTCTCTGCACAGCGTGGCTCGACGTGTAGCCCGCCAGCTCCTTCGTGTACATCCAGACAAGATGATGTGGTGTACAATTTAATGCATGAAGTAAGCCCATCAATTCGGTTTCATTTTCTGAATTTCTTTTGAACTTGTTGTCACTTAACTTTTACATGTATCTAGTTACGATAGTACTAACCAGATCAAGCTACTTCATTTTTTAATCAAATTCTAGAAGTTTTACATATTCGTACTGCTGCTGCTCCATACTCGTATTTACTATTTCTTCTTATGTGTGCACTGAACTTCTAATACTATTCACGATCAGCTTCTAGTTTTTGCTCTATTATTACTTCAGTTCTACAAAAAAAGGTTGGGTTATATAAATAGGACAAAGATGTTTGCTTTTTTCCAGAAATGAAATGGTTGGACATGTATCGATGATGTAAATAAAGCTCTTCTCTTGTGTTGTTTGAAAATAAAATCACACAAGTACGTGGTTAAGTTTGTTTCAGTTCAGAGAAAAATGAAACAAAGTTTAAAAAGAAAATTTGTGAGTTCACCTTCCATAAAGTTTGTAAGTACAGAGATACCACCTTGTTGTAGAATGTAAATATGTATTGCAAATTTGCAATTCAGGAATGGGTGTGTGTGTTGTAGTCTCTGCCTACAGAGTCGATATGTGTTTTTGTAGTGCTGGTAGTTGTAGTCTCCCACGCTCTTTGCCATCGTCAAGGGCGCATGTGTGACGTCCTCAGTCCAACCCCATGGCATCAGGGTGGTCGAGTCCGTCGCGACCAGCAGTCCATGGCTGTCGGCTTCAACTTTATTCCACCTAGGTGCTTTCACTTCTTTTTGGATGTTTTTTGTATGCATGTGCATTTTGGTTATTAAATTCAATACAACGAAACACACGAATCCCCAACGCGCACCAAATTACTGATTCTTTTAAAATCGGTTAGTAGATTTCGCCATTGGTTGGTCTACTTGTGTAAATCTGTCAGTTCATGACAAGTAACTTGATATATATAGTTGCATCTAATTTCGTACATCTCATGACAAGCCAGGAGATCTCAACGCTCGCAGTGTCCCTGTCAACAAACGCACTCAAGTTCTATGCTCCAGCAACTGGACAGTATTTGGGGGAATGCACAGGCCATACAGGGAGTATCCATGAGATTGCCTTTTCAGCTCCGTCTTCGCTGCAAGTGATATGCTCTTGCTCTGGTGATGGAACTATCAGAGCCTGGGACACAAGGAGCTTCAAGCAGGTCCCCCCCTACCACTTTGTGATTGTTGAATACTCATGTTATACATGGTTACTTTCTTTTAATATTATATAAATTCCGAGCCATCACTATGTTTCTCAGTTTCTGTATGGTAAATATTTTGTACTTTCATTAAGTGTTAATTCTTGTGATGCTTGGTTTGGATCGAGGTTGGTTCATTCTTGTAATTCTTGTTCTTGTTTCTACCTCAGCCAATAAGTTGTATCCGTGTACAAATCTCTAATTTCTATTGCTATTAGTTCAAATGATCAATTGCTATAAGTTCCCATGATATTGTCCCATCAGTTCAAGTGATCATTGTTGTCTTGTTTAAGCCGTTTAAGTACAAAATTACTAGCGTTGATCTTTGTGCAGCGATCAGGCCGTTCAGCTCTGCCACCGCAAGGCGTTCACCTCTGCCACAGGAGGTCGTTCGACGATGCAGCGCTCATCATGTTGTGTTTTTAAAGTACATGTTTTGTGTGCTTTCTAGTTCACCTATTTAACGATTCTATAGTACACTAGGTGTTTGTGTTATGCCTTAATAAGCATTTGAGAAAACCTTGTATGGATCGAAACTAGCATATGTTCTGTTCTATTCTTGTAAATGAAGCTCCACTTTTGTTTTGTTTGAAGTTATTTGGCAAAAAATTAGTATATGTTCTACTGTAAAAGACATAAAATGTCTTGATGCATGCTAGCAGAAATCTGAAAATACACTCAGTTCAGTTCCTATATTTTATTTCAGTTCAATTTAGAACTATTTGCAACTGTTCAGACTTGAGTGTTCCTATATTTTATTTCAGTTCAATTTTGAAGTATTTACAGCTGTTCAGACTTGAGTTTACAACGGAAAAACATTTGGA
Organism: Aegilops tauschii subsp. strangulata; assembly: GCF_002575655.3. NCBI lineage: Eukaryota > Viridiplantae > Streptophyta > Magnoliopsida > Poales > Poaceae > Aegilops > Aegilops tauschii. The sequence continues at coordinate 381,550,390 of NC_053037.3, read as the reverse complement.
AGTTTAGCAAGCGAAAATAGTTGTTAGATTCATTTAAAAAGTGTCGTATAGTTCAACTATTATATATAATAAATTCATAATGAAATGTGGGAACAATTCAATATGTGTGTGTGTTAAAAACATAACAGTACAGAGAAATTTGGTACATACTCGTCGAAAAAAATCGCATCAGTTCGAGAGGTACGGAAAAGAAAATTTGGTGTCAATAAAGTTCGAGGGAAAAAACAACTTTAAAAGGAAACATGAGAAGATCACAAATTAATTCTGTGACATTGACGTTCAAGTTCTACAACTAATCCGTACAAACAAAAACGATGGTCCGTTCTACAAAGGAAAATTGGTTTAATTAAAAATATTAATCAGTACAAATTAAAAACGATGGTCCGTTCGGAATAAAAGGACAGAAATTCAAATTGTAAAAGTTCAAGCAAAAGGAAACCCCATGCAATTCAAATGGTAAAAGTACAAGTCATAAAATAAGAGAAGTCCAGAACATCGTTGTAAAAAAATGTTTAGTTCAAAAAAAGAATAAAAAACATTTTCTTTTTGAAAAAAATATCATTCAGTTCGATGATATAAACCATGCAAGTACAGGGCCGACGATACAATAACATCCAGTTCAACAATATAAACCATGCAAGTTCAGGGATAGGATACAGTAAACCGTTGAAAATTTAGGAGAAAAATATTACCCAAAAAACAGAGCAAAGTCTAGTTAGTGATAACACGCTTAGTACAAACCCATGCAAGCATCAGTACAAGTACCTTTTTTCGGAACCATTTAAAATTACTCTAAAAAAATAGCTCAGTACAAACATACACATATATTAGTACGACTACTCTGTTTTTCAGACGAGAAAACAACAGGATCCGTCATGCCGTATTCAAGATTACTCTTAAACGGTTGCGAAGTAGAGAAAATGTCCAAGATGACTAAGTTTTGCATTTTCGATAGCTATCCAACGGTATATTATTTGCCCCATTTCGACAAACTTTTTAAAAAACGCGTTCAAAATCAATTTTAACCAAATTTGAATTCGTATTTAAACCGTAAGGAATTAGAAAAAACTTTCTATACGCAAATGTTGCGCATTTTACATAGCTTTCGCCGTATCATTTGCGTCAATCCGACAAGCCGTTTGCAAAAAACAGTGAAAAAACATTTTGACCAGAATTTCACCATTTTTCAAATTACATTTAAATCATATAGAATTTGAAAAACTAGTAGATATATGGAAGATGTGGATTTTCACAAGCTTTCCAACGCCATCTCATTTGCTCAATTCCGACGAATTGTTTGAAAATTAAGTCCAAAATACGATTCGCGTTTTCGGTTTGGAAAAAACGGTTTTTTCAAAACTGCTCTTAAATCATAATTTTTTGCAAAAACAAATTAAAAGATTGTAATGTGGATGTCAAGAGCTTTCCAACGATATATTACACACCACGTTTCAACAAAAAACATTGCACAAAAATTTGAACTAAAGAAGACGATTTTTAACAGGAACACAAAGCATGAGTTCAACCGCTCGAATTTCATCAGTTCAACGGCTTGAATTCATCAGTTCAAGTAGGGGAACGGAATAATATTCTGTTACGTGTAACAGAATAGCCCAGATGTATATAGATGAAAGCAAAGTACAAAAATATAGAATTAAAAATAGATAATGTAACAAAGATTTGATGCAAATATATAGATAATGTAGCAACAGACGGTATATGTTCACAAATTTAGGCCATGCCTACCGTGGTAGGTTGAGATTGAACATACCGAGCGTGTCGGCGTTCTGGGAACGGGGGTTCCCGGACTTGCCTGCCTGCGGCCCATAGCGTGGCTAAGCTAGCGGGCCGTACGGCCCATCTTCATCAACAAGGCAATCAAGACCTTCGCGAGGGGCCAAGCCTCGCGAGGCGGACGACGCAAGACCTCCTCAGGAGCGGCCTAGCCAGGCAGGCTCACGAGGAGCGCAGATATCAAGGCAGGGCAAACCACACGAGGCTCTCGTGACGTGAGCCATGACAATCGACACCAGGCGGGCGCCAGGGCGCGCAGCGTCCATATTTCCTCTTTGGTGCTAACGAAGCAGGCGCAGGCACGGAGTACCGAGGCGTCAAGCAAAGGTTTCCATATCGGTGCAACGAGACCGAGACCAGCAGGACGGCAAGACGAAGGTCACCATGGAGGCCAACACGATGTCATCACCAGAGCCTTTTGCAGGCGAAGACCGCTTTTGTCGGGATAGCTTGTACTAGCTATCCCCTTTCAAATTTGCCCGCCGTTGTTGGCACCCTTCCCGCTCAATATTTGGGGAGAGGACCAGGGCCTATATAAGTAGAGCTAGCCACCACAGTAGAAAGGAGGATCAAGTCGCGCTCTCACCCCACAAGTTCACCAAGCACAAGAACACCTCAACCTCAGGAGGCTGTTCTTTCCCTTGTACTATTCATCATCAGCCCACGAGGCAATCCACCACCACACACTGGAGTAGGGTATTACACCACATCGGTGGCCCGAACCAGTATAAATCTCGTGTCTTTCTGTGTTGCGAGTTCGTCGAGTTCGTCCGTGAGATCTTAGCAAGCTAGGGCGTGGAACGTTGGGAGGGGAAGAACTTCGCGCGCACCCCAGATTTCGAACTTTAAGGGTTTTGCCGGAACCCTAGATCCGACATTTGGCGTGCCAGGTAGGGGTGCGCCGTAGCTTCCCTTTCATCGATCCATCGCTCCGTCATTTCCATGAAGGACGCTCGCCGTGCTCGAGCTGAGCGTCGGGCTGCCCTCACCGCCCGTTTTGCTCAGACGGCTCCCGTCGGCGGGCCAGCTCGTCGTTCTTCGTCTCCCGCCGCCAACGCCGCCACCGGCCGGCGGGGAACGAGCAGCAAGCATCCTCGCCGCACCCATCGGTGCGGCAGGACGGCCACACCGCCACTCCATCGCTGACCCCGGCCGGTTCTTCGTCTCATGCACGTCGCGCTCCCATGGACGCGCGGGCCGTGGTCCTCGCAGCAAACGACCTCTTGCACTACCGCCCGGTCGACGACCTCTACGAGGAGTGGCTCGACCGCGTCGCCGAGCTCGTCCGGGCCGCAGGGGGCTCCCCGGCGCCGTTCCTCTCTCTGCCTCACCCTCCGCCAGCCACGGGCGACGTGGCCCATGGCGCGCCTCCACCACCTCTGCCCCAAGACTGCGCCTTGGCGCCAAGGCGCGCGGCCCCACGGCGCGATCCACCACGCCCGGTGCCCGCATGCAAAGAGAGGAGCTGCCAAGAAATCCCTCGGCTGCGAGAAGCTGCACCTGCGCTCCCCGCGCCGCCTCATCAAGACCGCGCGCTGCCTGCGGTGGCGGCGCGTGGACCTCATCAAGACCAGGCTCCACCTCTGAGGCGAGCCCCGGCATCCATGGCCGGCTGCCGCGCCTTCACCCCCGAGCTGCGTAGCGTCGCCTGGCCGGGCAAATTCAAGCCGGATCTGCCCCCTCGTTACGACGGCACCGCCAACCCCGCGGAGTTCCTACAGCTCTACGAGCTGAGCATCGAAGCAGCCAACAGCGACGAGAAAGTCATGGCGAACTGGTTCCCTATGGCTCTCAAGGATGGTGCCCGCTCCTGGCTCCTGAACCTACCGCACGGCTCGGTCTCCTCCTGGGACGAGATGCGCGACCGCTTCATCGCCAACTTCCAGGGCACCCGTGACCGCCCGTCGACCGCGGGCGACCTGCGCCGCATCAAGCAACAACCAAGAGAGACCCTCCAGAAGTACATCCAGCGCTTCAACAACACTCGCCTCAAGATCCCCAAGGTCACGGATGACGCCATCATCTCCGCGTTCTCCGACGGCGTCCGTGATGTCAAGATGAAGGAAGAGCTCGCTATCCACGAGGAGTTGTGCACGTCTCATGAGCTGTTCAACCTGGCGACCAAGTGCGCAAGAGCTGAGGAGGGGCGCCTTTCCCTCCTCGAGCTGCCAGCTGCGGGCGCAGAGGAAAAGAAGGCCAAGGCCAAGGACTTGAAGCGCAAGGAAGCAGTCGTGCTCCCAGCGGAGCCCGACACCAAGCGGGGCAGAGATCAGCCCGAGTCATCCAAGAACAGCCAGCCGTTCTACGCCTTCCACAACCTGAACACCCACAACACCAGTGACTGTCAAGAGCTCAGAGCCATCCATGAGGGACGCTTCAGTCGACGCCCCGAACGCAGCGACCGTGGCTACGGCCGTGGAGGAGGACGTGGTGGTGGACGCTGGGACGACCGTGGCCCACGCCAGGAGTGGCGTGACTATCCTCGTGAGGACCGCTGGCAGGATCATCCTCGCGAGGGTGCCTGGAGAGACCAGCCTCGTGAGGACCGCCCTCCGGGCAATGCCGGTCTTCCCCCGCTGCCGCCACCACCAAGGAGGAACGACGACCACCACCAAGACGAGGGGGCTGGGGGCTTCCAAGAGCTGCGTGCAATCGCATGTATCTTGGGCGGAGCTCAGGCCCCAGCCTTGCAGCGCATCTTCAATCAGTTTGCCCGTGAAGTGAACGCAGTCCTTCCGAAGCTCGTGGCCACGCGCCCGCTCAAGTGGTCCCAGTGCGCCATCACCTTCAACTCGGTAGATCAGCTCAAGTGCGCAGCCACTACTGGCGCCCTCCCATTGCTGTGCTCCCCAGTCATCAGCAATGTACAAGTCACCAAGACCCTCATCGACGGCGGTGCGGGGCTCAATGTCCTGTCCGTCGACACATTTGACAACCTCCAAGTGCCATACGAGCAACTTCAGCCTACCAAGCCTTTCTGAGGGGTGCCCGACGGTTCCACCACACCGGTTGGGCAGGTCTGCCTACCTGTCACCTTCGGGGAATGCAAGAACTACCGCACCGAGCTCATCGATTTCGACGTTGCCCACATCCGTCTGCCGTACAACACCATCCTCAGGTATCCAGCCCTGGCCAAGTTCATGGCCATCACCCACCACGGCTACAACGTCCTCAAGATGCCAGGAAGCGGCGGAATCATCACGGTCCCATGTGAAGAAAGAGATGCGGTGTACTCCCTCGAGCGCGCCTTCCAAGCTACAGCAATCGACGACCCCGACAGCAGAAGTGAGGGCCCTCTGGAGGCCATCCCCAAGAAGAAGCAGTTGCGCCGTGCCGGGCCTCGGGAGGGTGGCATCGCAGCTGGAACCTCGTCAGGATCAGCGCCCGCTCCAGGGGCGCCTGCCTCCGTCGCATAGGAAGGCGCGCCCGGCGCCCTCCTCGGGCAGGGCTCGGGGGCTTTCTTCTGGAAGGCCTCGGACCTTGCCCACATCACGAGGGAGGTGCTTGAGCACCACTTGGAGGAGTTCTTCGCGGCACGTTTCCCTCAGGAGATCACAGGAAAGGGAGCGCCCACCGCTCAGGAGTTCGTCACCAAGACCACTCAGGAACTGCAAGACGCAAGGGTCATGCGCGGCGACCGCCGCTCACGAGGCACAGCCCCCCATCCAGGCGAGGATGTCGGGATGCGTGTCTGCATCGACGTCCAAGGGATCAACCGGGCCGCATCACAGGAGCTCTTCTGGCCTTCGCGCGTGGGGCACTGCGAGGGTCCACCGCACAGCTACATTCGCATGCCCTTTGGCATGCCGAGCGTATCGTCAGCCTATCAGCACAACATGCGGCGCATCATGGAAGCTCAGGAGGCCAGGCACCACGCCGTCCTGGCGGAGATGGAGATGGTCCTCAGTGAACCACCTGAGCCCCCAGAGCCTCCCGAGGCTCAGGGCCCTAGTGGCTCGTGAGAAGGCATTCCTTCGACGCACGCCTTCTGCTGCACCAACTCTTCTTCGTCGACAGAACCAGGTGACATTTTCCAAGTTCATTTAGCTGGGAGCACCCCTCGGGCTGCATTATTCCCAGGCCGTGTGGGTCCGTCCCTGTGGCGTGTATCCTTTGCTTATGTCTTTAGCTTACCTTGCTGGGGGCGCCCCTCGGGCTGCATCATCCCCAAGCCGCTCGGGCCTGACCCAGTGGCATGTATCTTTCTGCATTTACATAAGCTGGATTGCCTTCTGTGCTTAATCTGCCTGATTACCACCTGCTCGATCGCCACCCACCACGGGTCCATTCATCCCATGCAATTCGCTTGCGCGTTAAAAGGGGGGCTCCTGAGAATCGCGACTCAGGAGCTCTTACTGGCTCTCCAGCCCTCACCCCCTGGCCTTGACCACGGCAACGCGACCTGGCATACCAGCGGCGGCTGAGCTCGCTCGAGGGCCAGGACCTGAGGACGTAGAGTGCTTGCACCTAACTGCATTGCAGGAACATACAACCATCAAGACTCAAGACCAGGCGCAACCCGCCTTGAGGTAGGGCCTCGCGAGTCCCGCGCTGGCTGACGAGTGCCCAGATACACCTCGCAGCCCTGCCGTGCAAGCCACGTGTCAGGGCGGGGCTGTACACGCCCCGGGGGCTCCTCCCGGAGGGGGGGCCTCCCACGCACAAGTGGAAGCACCATGCTCCGCGCTGGCCATCGACACTGCCGAGGAGCGGCTATGCCCGTGCACAAGCGGAAGCACTATGCTCCGCGCTGGTGATAAACAACTGAGGGCGGCTCGTGGTCGTACCAACCTTAGGGAGCCCCAGAGCTCAGCGTCCGGCCTCGCTGCAACGCCTCCCCTCAGGAGAGCCGCGCGAGGGGGCTGGGCACGGGGGCTGCGCTCGGGTCACGCCCAAGCGCACGCCACCCAACCGGGTCTCCCGGACCTGGTCGTCGCACGCCCCTCCCAAGGCCTCGGCGAGGAAAGGTATGGAAGCCGTTTGCTCGTCAAGGGGGACTCCTGAGCATCGCGACTCAGGAGCCTAACTAGTCACATAGCCCCTCATTCTATGGTCCGTCCTGTTCTCCGGTCGGCCCAATGGCGGTTGAGGTATGCGCGGGACCGGGCTCTGCCGACGTAGAACATTAATCTATCCCCACGAACTCTCCCTATAAGCTGTTTGCGCGTCAAGGGGGACTCCTGAGCATCGCGACTCAGGAGCCTAACTGGTCACGTAGCCCCTCACTCCTTCATCCGTCCTCGTCTCCAGTCGGCCCAACGGCGGTTCAGGTATGCGCGGGGCCGGGCCCTGCCGACGCAGAACACAAAGCAAATAGGAAAGGAAAGCACCAAATCTTGAAGCAAATATTACAAACATATTGTCCTCACAATATCAAATGAAAAGTCTAAACACCTCCACGAGGCCTGATGCATGTTGCAGGAACGAAACAGGAAACTAGCCGTAGGTCACCCCTGAACACCGCCATCACCGGCGGAAGGTGCACCTCCGGGGGTGACGCCGTCTTCACCTGCACCTTCAGCCGCAGGATCGCCGGATAAGGGTGCGGAGACAAAGCCGCGGAACTTCTTCAGCAAAGCCTCCACCTGACCTTGCACGGCTGCGGCAGCGCCTGCGCTGTGATCATCAGCCACGGGTTCTAGCAGCTCGTCAAGACAAGCATTGGGGTCGCGGAGGTATAGATGGCTGAAGACGTGAGTCAATGCAGCTGAAGACATGACGCGAGCTTCTGCCTCCGCCATGGGACCGACACCATCAATGACTTCCTCGAGCGCCTTCACCAAGAGAGGAAGCAGCCGGGCGGGGCCGTCCTCATCGGTAGCCACCGACTTCTCCAGGCCTTGCTCGTAGAGCGTCTTCAGTGCCTTGAGAGATCTCTTCTTGAGGTCGGCAAAGGCCACGCGGTCCTCGGCCAGGACCCGCGCCTTGGCGTCAAGATCGGACTCCCTCGCCTTCACCTTCCGCTCCAGCTCTTCCAACCGGACGCGCTAAGCGGCCTGCGTCTTCCCCAGCTCCACCAGCTCAGCGTCACGGTTCTTGACGGCGTCTTCCCGGGCCTTCACCTCCTCCTCCTTTGCTAGGCGGTCGCGTGCTTCTTCGGCGTGCTTGTCGCGCAGGCTCTGCAACTCGTCCTCCAGCTCTTGGCAGCGGTCGCGGGCGGCCTTAGTGTCTTTTAGCGCCGCCTCGTGATCGGCTGCAGCGTTGGCGGCACTCCGCTTCTCCTTCTCGGAAGATGCTGCGGCCTGGCTTAGCGCCGCGCGGACCGCCAAGTCGGAGTGAAGCCAGCCAGAGGCCAGCTCCAGACGCCCGGCCACCATGCACGGGTCCGCGCTCAGGAGATCTGCCCGCAACTGGGTCATCTCCGAAAGAGCGCGTTCCAAAACAGCAGCAGGAGCAGAAGAACCTGGGAGTGGAGGTGCAGCAGTGGGAGGAGGCGACGTCGTCACCAAGGCCTAGGAGGCTGCGGGTTTCGGAGCAGCCGGGACCTCTCCAGCGAAGCCAGACACCGGCACCTCCGGGGCCAGTGGGGGCATGGGGTCTGATTCCACACGGCGATACCCTTCTTGGCCTCGCAAGGGCGACAGGGTTGGGGAAGTGCGAGTGCTGCTGCTGCCTCCTTTCCCTGCGGAGGGAGGCGCGACCGTCGCATCCTCCTTCCATTTCGTCGCCGAGGGCACCGACCTGATCAACCAAGGGTGAACGTCAGGAAATGACGAATACAAACAGGAACAAGCCGAAGCTCAAGGCTCTTACCCATCCACCGTGACGTTTTCCACCTTCCTCTTGGGGAGCTTGAAGCCGGACAGCGTAGGGGCATGAGAAGTGGGCGCGCGGGCCCCGGCGGCAGAAGGGCCAGAGCCGGCCTCAGGAGGCATCAAGACGGAGGCAGCATCCCGAGGAACCAACGACGACCTACCCCTTGTCGGGATGAGAGGTCACTCCCTCTCCTCCTGGCGAGCATTGGCCTCAGCGTCGTCAGGAAGGGCGCGGAGGATCTCGGCCTTGCTCCAAGGAGGAGTCTCCCCCACCTCCTCCAAAGTCTTCTCCGAGTCCACCTCTTCTTCCTCCTCCCCACGGGACTCGTCAGAGGACACCTCCACCGGATTCGGTGCTGCGGAAGCTCCGGCGAGCGCTGGCGGCACTAGTCTGCGCGTGTCGAAGGTTGACCTGGAAACCGCAAATGGCTCCCAGTCCTTGCGCAGGAACAAAGCAGTAAAGACGCTCGGCGGGTACACCTGGTTCTACCCAACTAGGAGGCGCAGGACAGCGGCCAGTTCGACACCAGGAAGGGCCCCCTATCTCAGGCGGGTCTTGTCTTCATCATCTCTGAGCTCCCACAAGGGACGCGCACGCGCCTGAAGCGGGGCGACGCGCAGCACCAGGAACACCCTCAGGAGCATGGCTCCTGTAACCTTCGCCGCCTTCGCGTTACCAGGCTTCAGGTCTGCCTGCATCTGCGCCAACACCGGCAATGCCCGCTCGTCGGCAAGCTCTGCGCGGAGCCACCCCTTGTTGGACTGGGGCGCCTCCGTTGGCAGTACCAGGCGCGGATGGGCGTGCTTAGCGTCCATCATGACCCATTTGGCCCGGATGTTGTCGGCCCTCTTCCCGGTGCTCGAGATTGAGTTGGCCTTGCCGGACACGACGAAATTGGCGCACCCAGAGATGTGTCCGTCACTGACGCGAAGGAGGAAGAAGTGGCGTAGGAGCGCCACGGATGGCATCACGCCCAGATACGCCTCGTAGTAGTAGGCGAAGATGGACAGGAGGAGGACAGAGTTGGGATGGAGGTGCAGCGCCTGCATCCCGTAATGGTCGAGGACCTCATAAAAGAAATGAGAGAAGGGAGGAACCAACCCGACGGCGACACTGCTCGAGAAAAAGGGAAAGAAGGTGCTCCCCTCAGGCTCCGGCACGTCGGAGGCAAGCCGGAGCTCCGTCTTCCCCCATTCATTGCTCTCCCTCGCCGTCAGTAGGCGCGTGGAAGCAAGGCTCTTTTCTGTGACGGTGGGCGCTTCAAGAGCTGGCTCGTACCAAGCCGGCGCCGAGGAGGACTGGACCCTGCGCGGCGCCATCTGTCGCGCGTGCAGAACAAGATTGGAACAGATCTGGAGGTATCGGTGGCGGGAAGCGAGAAAGAGGATCTGGAGCGACGCGAGGAAGAAGCAATGAAGGCAAGCGCTATCTGCGCCAGCCTTTTGTTAAGTCGGGCAGTTGCCGAGACATCATGGGGAAGCGGAGATGCCCACGTCCAATCAACCACCACGCGTCAACCAAGGCCACAGGCTTTTGGGGCCCGCGGCGCTCCGTACCTGACCCTTGGCTTTACCTTGAAGCCAAGCCCGAGCGCGCCTTGGGCCCGGGGGCTACTGTCGGTGTTCTGGGAACGGGGGTCCCCAGATTTTCCTGCCTACGGCCCATGGCGTGGCTAAGCTAGCGGGCCGTACGGCCCATCTTCATCAACAAGGCAATCAAGACCTTCACGAGGGGCAAAGCCTCGCGAGGCGGACGACGCAAGACCTCCTCAGGAGCGGCCTAGCCAGGCAGGCTCACGAGGAGCGGAGATATCAAGGCGGGGCAAACCTCACGAGGCTCTCATGACGTGAGCCATGACGATCGACACCAGGCAGGCGCCAGGCGGGCGCCAGGGCGCGCAGCGTCCTTGTTTCCTCTTTGGTGCTAAGGAAGCAGGCGCAGGCGCGGAGTACCGAGGCGTCAAGCAAAGGTTTCCATATCGGTGCAATGAGACCGAGACCAGCAGGACGGCAAGACGGAGGTCACCATGGAGCCCAAGACGGCGGCGTCACCAGAGCCTTTTGCAGGCGAAGACCGCTTTTTTCAAGATAGCTTGTACTAGTTGTCCCCTTTCAAATTTGCCCGTCGTTGTTGGCTCCCTTCCCGCTCAATATTTGGGGAGAGGACCAGGGCCTATATAAGTAGAGCTAGCCACCACAGTAGAAAGGAGGATCAAGTCACGCTCTCACCGCACAAGTTCACCAAGCACAAGAACACCTCAACCTCAGGAGGCTGTTCTTTCCCTTGTACTATTCATCATCAGCCCACGAGGCAATCCACCACCACACACTGGAGTAGGGTATTACACCACATCGGTGGCCCGAACCAGTATAAATCTCGTGTCTTTCTGTGTTGCGAGTTCGTCGAGTTCGTCCGTGAGATCTTAGCAAGCTAGGGCGTGGAACGTTGGGAGGGGAAGAACTTCGCGCGCACCCCAGATTTCGAACTTTAAGGGTTTTGCCGGAACCCTAGATCCGACATTTGGCGTGCCAGGTAGGGGTGCGTCGTAGCTTCCCTTTCATCGATCCGTCGCTCCGTCGCTCCATCGTTGCCATGGCGGACGCTCGCCGCGCTCGAGCTGAGCGTCGGGCTGCCCTCACCGCCCGTTTTGCTCAGACGGCTCCCGTCGGCGGGCCACCTCATCGTTCTCCATCTCCCGCCGCCAATGCCGCCACCAGTCCGGCGGGGAACGAGCAGTAAGCATCCTCTCTACACTCATCGGTGCGGCAGGACGGCCGCACCGCCACTCCATCGCTGACCCCGGCCGGTTCTACGTCTCATGCACGCCGCGCTCCCATGGACGCGCGGGCCACGCTCCTCACGGCAAACGAGCTCCTGCGCTACCGCCCGGTCGACGACCTCTACGAGGAGTGGCTCGACCGCATTGCCGAGCTCGTCTGCGCCGCAGGGGCTCCCTGGCGCCGTCCCTCTCTCTGCCTCACCCTCCGCCAGCCACGGGCAACGTGGCCCATGGCGCGCCTCCACCACCTCTGCCCCAAGACTGTGCCTTGGCGCCAAGGCGCGCGGCCCCACGGTGCGATCCACCACGCCCGCTGCCCGCACACGAAGAGAGGAGCTGCCAAGAAATCCCTCGGCCGCGAGAAGCTGCACCTGCGCTCCCCGTGCCACCTCGTCAAGACCGCGCGCTACCTGCGGTGGCGGCGCGTGGACCTCATCAAGACTAGGCTCCACCTCTGAGGCGGCCCTCGAGCTGCGTAGCGTCACCTGGCCGGGCAAGTTCAAGCCGGATCTGCCCCCTCGTTACGACGGCACCGCCGACCCCACGGAGTTCCTACAACTCTACGAGCTGAGCATCGAAACAGCCAACGGCGATGAGGAAGTCATGGCGAACTGGTTCCCTATGGCTCTCAAGGATGGTGCCCGCTCCTGGCTCCTGAACCTGCCGCATGGCTCGGTCTCCTCCTGGGACGAGATGCGCGACCGCTTCGTCGCCAACTTCCAGGGCACCCGTGACCGCCCGCCGGCCGCGGGCGACCTGCGCCGCATCAAGCCACAACCAGGAGAGACCCTCCAGAAGTACATCCAGCGCTTCAAGAACACTCGCCTCAAGATCCCCAGGGTCACGGACGAGGCCATCATCTCCGCGTTCTCCGACGGCGTCCGTGACGTCAAAATGAAGGAAGAGCTCGCTATCCACGAGGAGTTGTGCACGTCTCAGGAGTTGTTCAACCTGGCGACCAAGTGCGCAAGAGCTCAGGAGGGGCGCCTTTCCCTCCTCGAGCTGCCAGCTGGGGGCGCAGAGGAAAAGAAGGCCAAGGCCAAGGACGTGAACGCAAGGAAGCGGCCGTGCTCGCAGCGGAGCCCGACACCATGCGGGACAGAGATCAGCCCGAGTCATCCAAGAACAGCCGGCCGTTCTGCGCCTTCCACAACCTGAACACCCACAACACCAGTGACTGTCAAGAGCTCAGAGCCATCCGTGAGGGACGCTTCAGTCGACGCCCCGAACGCAGCGACCGTGGCTACGGCCTTGGAGGAGGACGTGATGGTGGACGCTGGGACGACCGTGGCCCACGCCAGGAGTGGCGTGACCGTCCTCGTGAGGACCGCAGGCAGGATCATCCTCGTGAGGGCGCCTGGAGAGACCAGCCTCGCGAGGACCACCCTCAGGGCAATGCCGGTCTTCCCCCCCTGCCGCCACCGCCAAGGAGGAACAACGACCACCACCAAGAGGAGGGGGCTGGGGGCTTCCTGGAGCCGCGTGCAATCGCCCGTATCTTGGGCGGAGCTCAGGTCCCAGCCTCGTAGCGCATCTTCAAACAGTTTGCCCGTGAAGTGAACGCAGTCCTCCCCAAGCTCGAGGCCACGCGCCCACTCAAGTGGTCCTAGTGCGCCATCACCTTCAACTCGGCAGATCAGCTCAAGTGCGCAGCCACTGCTGGCGCCCTCCCGATGTTGTGCTCCACAGTCATCCGCAATGTACAAGTCACCAAGACCCTCATCGACAGCGGCTCGGGGCTCAATGTCCTGTCCGTCGACACATTCGACAACCTCGAAGTGCCATACGAGCAACTTCAGCCTACCAAGCCTTTCTCAGGGGTGACCGACGGTTCCACCACATCGGTTGGGCAGGTCCGCCTCCCTGTTACCTTCGGGGAACACAAGAACTACCGCACCGAGCTCATCGACTTCGATATCACCCATATCTGTCTGTCGTACAACGCCATCCTCGGGTATCCAGCCCTGGCCAAGTTCATGGCCGTCACCCACCACGGCTACAACGTCCTCAAGATGCCATGAAGCGGCGGAATCATCACGGTCCCATGTGAAGAAAGAGATGCGGTGTACTCCCTCGAGCGCGCCTTCCAACCTGCAGCAATCGACGACCCCGACAGCAGAAGTGAGGGCCCTCCGGAGGCCATCCCCAAGAAGTAGTTGCGCCGTGTCGGGCCTCAGGAGGGTGGCATCGCAGCTGGAACCTCATCAGGATCAGCGCCCGCTTCAGGGGCGCCTCCCTCCGTCACATAGGAAGGCGCGCCCGGCGCCCTCCTCGGGCAGGGCTCGGGGGCTTTCTTCTGGAAGGCCTCGGACCTTGCCCACATCACTAGGGAGGCGCTTGGGCACCACTTGTAGGCGTGCTTCGTGCCACGTTTCCCTCAGGAGATCACAGGAAAGGGAGCACCCACCGCTCACGAGTTCATCACCAAGACCACTCAGGAACTGCAAGACGCAAGGGTCATGCGCGGCGACCGCCGCTCACGAGGCACAGCCCCCCATCTAGGCGAGGATGCTGGGCCGCATGTCTGCATCGACGTCCCAGGGCTCAACCGGGCTGCATCACAGGAGCTCTTCTGGACTTCGCGCGTGGGGCACTGCAAGGGTCCGCCGCACAGTAACGTTCGCATGCCCTTTGGCCTACCGAGCGTATCGTCAGCCTATCAGCACAACATGCAGCGCATCATGGCAGCTCAGGAGGCCAGGCACCACGCCGTCCTGGCGGAGATGGAGATGGTCCTCAGGGAACCACCTGAGCCCCTAGAGCCTCCCGAGGCTCAGGGCCCCAGTGGCTCGTGAGGAGCCATTCCTTCGACGCACGCCTTCAGCTGCACCAACTCTTCTTCGTCGACAGAACCAGGTGACATTTTCCAAGTTCATTTAGCAGGGAGCGCCCCTCGGGCTGCATTATTCCCAGGCCGCGTGGGTCCGTCCTTGTGGCATGTATCCTTTGCTTATGTCTTTAGCTTACCTTGCTGGGGGCGCCCCTCGGGCTGCATCATCCCCAAGCCACTCGGGCCTGACTCAGTGGCATGTATCTTTCTGCATTTACTTAAGCTGGTTTGCCTTCTGTGCTTAATCTGCCTGATTACCACCTGCTCGATCGCCACCCACCATGGGTCCATTCATCCCGTGCAATTCGCTTGCACGTTAAAAGGGGGGCTCCTGAGCATCGCGACTCAGGAGCTCTTACTGGCTCTCCAGCCCTCACCCCCTGGCCTTGACCACAACATCGCGACCTGGCATACCAGCGACGGTTGTGCTCGCTCGAGGGCCGGGACCTGAGGACGTAGAGTGCTTGCACCTAACCGCATTGTAGGAACATACAGCCATCAAAACTCAAGACCAGGCGCAACCCGCCTTGAGGTAGGGCCTCGCGAGTCCCGCGCTGGCTCACAAGTGCCCAGATACACCTCGCAGCCCTGCCGTGCAAGCCACGTGTCAGGGCGGGGCTGTACACGCCCCGGGGGCTCCTCCCGGAGGGGGGCCCCCTCCCATGCACAAGTGGAAGCACCATGCTCCGCGCTGGCCGTCGACACTGCCGAGGAGCGGCTATGCCCGTGCACAAGCGGAAGCACTATGCTCCGCGCTGGTGATAAACAACTGAGGGCGGCTCATGGTCGTACCAACCTCAGGGAGCCCCAGAGCTCAGCGTCCGACCTCACCGCAACGCCTCCCCTCGGGAGAGCCGCGCGAGGGGGCTGGGCACGGGGGCTGCGCTCGGGTCACGCCCAAGCGCACGCCACCCAACCAGGTCTCCGGACCTGGTCGTCGCACGCCCCTCCCGAGGCCTCGGCCAGGACAGGTATGGAAGCCGTTCGCACGTCAAGGGGGACTCCTGAGCATCGTGACTCAGGAGCCTAACTGGTCACGTAGCCCCTCACTCCTTGGTCCGTCCTGGTCTCCGGTCGGCCCAATGGCGGTTGAGGTATGTGCGGGGCCGGACTCTGCCGACGTAGAACATTAATCTATCCCCACGAACTCTCCCTATAAGCTATTTGCACGTCAAGGGGGACTCCTGAGCATCCCGACTCAGGAGCCTAACTGGTCACGTAGCCCCTCACTCCTTGGTCCGTCGTGGTCTCCGGTCGGCCCAACGGCGGTTGAGGTATGCGCGGGGCCGGGCCCTGCCGACGCAGAACACAAAGCAAATAGGAAGGAAAGCACCAAATCTTGAAGCAAATATTCCAAACATATTGTCCTCACAATATCAAATGAAAAGTCTAAACGCCTCCATGAGGCCTGATGCATGTTGCAGGAACGAAACAGGAAACTAGCCGCAGGTCACCCCTGAACACTGCCATCACCGGCGGAAGGTGCTCCTCCGTGGGTGACGTCGTCTTCACCTGCACCATCAGCCGTAGGATCGCCGGACAAGGGTGCGGAGACAAAGCCGCGGAACTTCTTCAGCAAAGCCTCCACCTGACCTTGCACGGCTGCGGCTGCGCTGTGATCTTCAGCCACGGGTTCCAGCAGCTCGTCAAGACAAGCGTTGGGGTCGCGGAGGTACAGATGGCTGAAGACGCGAGTCAATGCAGCTGAAGACAGGATGCGAGCTTCTGCCTCCGCCATGGGACCAACACCATCAACGACTTCCTCGAGCGCCTTCACCAAGAGAGGAAGCAGCCGGGCGGGGCCATCCTCATCGGTGGCCAGCGACTTCTCCAGGCTGTGCTCATAGAGCGTCTTCAGTGCCTTGCGAGATCTCTTCTCGAGATCGGCAAAGGCCACGCGGTCCTCGGCCAGGACCCGCGCCTTGGCGTCAAGATCGGCCTCCCTCGCCTTCACCTTCCGCTCCAGCTCTTCCAACCGGACGCGCTCGGTGGCCTGCGTCTTCCCAAGCTCCACCAGCTCAGCGTCATGGTTCTTGATGGTGTCTTCCCGGGCCTTCACCTCCTCCTCCTTTGCTACGCGGCCGCGCGCTTCTTCGGCGTGCTTGTCGCGCAGGCTCTGCAACTCGTCCTCCAGCTCTTGGCAGCGGTCGCGGGCGGCCTTAGTGTCTTTTAGCGCCGCCTCACGATCGGCTGCAGCGTTGACGGCACTTCGCTTCTCCTTCTCGGAAGATGCTGCGGCCTGGCTCAGTGCCGCGCGGACCGCCAAGTCGGAGTGAAGCCAGCCAGAGGCCAGCTCCAGACACCCGGCCACCATGCGCGGGTCCGCGCTTAGGAGATCTGTCCGCAACTGGGTCATCTCCAAAAGAGCGTGTTCCAAAACAGCAGCAGGAGCAGAAGAACCTGGGAGTGGAGGTGCAGCAGTGGGAGGAGGCGACGTCGTCACCAAGGCCTGGGAGGATACGGGTTCCGGAGCAGCCGGGACCCCTCCAGCCAAGCCAGACACCGGCACCTCCGGGGCCAGTGGGGGCATGGGGGCTGATTCCACACGGCGATTCCCTTCTAGGCCTCGCGAGGGTGACCGGGTTGGGGAAGTGCGAGTGCTGCTGCTACCTCCTTTCCCTGCGGAGGGAGGCGCGGCCGTCGCATCCTCCTTCCTTTTCTTCGCCGAGGGCACCGGCCTGATCAACCAAGGGTGAACGTCAGGAAATGACGAGTACAAGCAGGGACAAGACGAAGCTCAAGGCTCTTACCCATCCACCGCGACGTATTCCACCTTCCTCTTGGGGAGCTTGAAGCCGGACAGCGTGGGGGCCTGAGAAGTGGGCGCGCGGGCCCCGGCGGCAGAAGGGCCGGAGCCGGCCTCAGGAGGCATCAAGACGGAGGCAGCATCCCGAGGAACCAACGATGACCTACCCCTTGTCGGGATTAGAGGTCGCTCCCTCTCCTCCTGGTGAGCGTTGGCCTCGGCGTCGTCAAGAAGGCCGCGGACGATCTCGGCCTTGCTCCAATGAGGAGTCTCCCCCACCTCCTCCAGAGTCTTCTCTGAGTCCACCTCTTATTCCTCCTCCCCACGGGACTCGTCAGAGGACACGTCCACCGGATTCGGTGCTGCGGAAGCTCCAGCGAGCGCTGGCGGCACCAGCCCGCACGCATCGAAGGTCGGCCTGGAAACCGCAAATGGCTCCCAGTCCTCGCGCAGGAACAAAGGAGTAAAGACGCTCGGCGGGTACACCTGGTTCTCCCCAACCAGGAGGCGCAGGACAACGGCTAGTTTGACACCAAGAAGGGCCCCCTGTCTCAGGCGGGTCTTGTCTTCATCATCTCCGAGCTCCCACAAGGGACGCGCACGCGCCTGAAGCGGGGCGACGCACAGCACCAGGAACTCCCTCAGGAGCATGGCCCCTGTAACCTTCGCCGCCTTCGCGTTGCCAGGCTTCAGGTCCGCCTGCATCTCCGCCAACACCGGCAATGCTCGCTAGTTGGCAAGCTCTGCGCGGAGCCACCCCTTGTTGGACTGGGGCGCCTCTGTCGGCAGTACCAGGCGCGGATGGGCGCGCTTAGCGTCCATCATGACCCATTTGGCCCGGATGTTGTCGGCCCTCTTCCCGGTGCTCGAGATTGAGTTGGCCTTGCCGGACGCGACAAAATTGGCGCACCCGGAGACGTGTCCGTCACTGACGTGAAGGAGGAAGAAGTGGCGTCGGAGCCCCACGGACGGCATCACGCCCAGATACGCCTCGCAGTAGTAGGCGAAGAAGGACAGGAGGACGACAGAGTTGGGATGGAGGTGCAGCGCCTGCAGCCCGTAATGGTCGAGGACCTCATAAAAGAAATCAGAGAAGGGAGGAACCAACCCGACGGTGACGCTGCTCGAGAAAAACGGGGAGAAGGTGCTCCCCTCAGGCTCCGGCACGTCAGAGGCAAGCCGGAGCTCCGTCTTCCCCCATTCGTTGCTCTCCCCCGTCGTTAGCAGGTGCGTGGAAGCGACGCTCTTTTCTGTGACGGTGGGCACTTCGAGAGCTGGCTCGTACCAAGCCGGCGCCGTGGAGGACTGGACCCTACGCGGCGCCATCTGTCGCGGGTGCAGAACAAGATTGGAGCAGATCTGGAGGTATTGGTGGTGGGAAGAGAGAAATGGGATCTGGAGCGAGGCGAGGAAGAAGCAATGAAGGCAAGCGCTGTCTGCGCCAGCCTTTTGTTAAGTTGGGCAATTGCCGAGGCAGCGTGGGGAAGTGGAGACGCCCACGTCCAATCAACCGCCACGAGTCAACCGAGGCCGCAGCCTTTTGGGGCCCGTGGCGCTCCGTACCTGACCCTTGGCTTCGCCTCGAAGCCAAGCCTGAGCGCGCCTTGGGCCCGGGGGCGACTGTCGGCGTTCTGGGAATGGGGGTCCCCAGACTTGCCTGCCTGCGGCCCATGGCGTGGCTAGGCTAGCGGGCCGTACGGCCCATCTTCATCAACAAGGCAATCAAGACCTTCGCGAGGGGCCAAGCCTCACAAGGCGGACGATGCAAGACCTCCTCAGGAGCGGCCTAGCCAGGCAGGCTCACGAGGAGCGGAGATATCAAGGCGGGGCAAACCTCACGAGGCTCTCGTGACGTGAGCCATGACGATTGACACCAGGCAGGCGCCAGGCGGGCGCCAGGGCGCGCAGCGTCCTTTTTTCCTCTTTGGTGCTAAGGAAGCAGGTGCAGGCGCGGAGTACCAAGGCGTCAAGCAAAGGTTTCCATATCGGTTCAACGAGACCGAGACCAGCAGGACGGCAAGACGGAGGTCACCATGGAGCCCAAGACGGCGTCATCACCAGAGCCTTTTGCAGGCAAAGACCGCTTTTGTCAGGATAGCTTGTACTAGCTGTCCCCTTTCAAATTTGCCCGCCGTTGTTGGCTCCCTTCCCGCTCAATATTTGGGGAGAGGACCAGGGCCTATATAAGTAGAGCTAGCCACCACAGTAGAAAGGAGGATCAAGTCGCACTCTCACCGCACAAGTGCACCAAGCACAAGAACACCTCAACCTCAGGAGGCTATTCTTTCCCTTGTACTATTCATCATCAGCCCACGAGGCAATCCACCACCACACACTGGAGTAGGGTATTACACCACATCGGTGGCCCGAACCAGTATAAATCTCGTGTCTTTCTGTGTTGCGAGTTCGTTGAGTTTGTCCGTGAGTTCTTAGCAAGCTAGGGCGTGGATCGGTGGGAGGGAAAGAACTTCGCGCGCACCCTAGAGTTCGAACCGTAAGGGTTTTGCCGGAACCCTAGTTCCGACAGAGCACTCCCTGAAGTCATCTGGAATGGTGAGATAGAACTTCGTTTCCGACTGTCCACGACCACAGTTGCCCGATTTGTGCTCGCATTGTGGACACATGAATGAACACCCACAAATCAGCTAGAACAAAAATGATTCCACGGCGATTTTCGTCGATTGATTAACAGCGACGGAACTCCGCCTATGCTGTCTCAGCATAGCCGGTCCCAAGCCCGGGTAAAGGAGGAGGGTTGTGATAGGCTTGGCGAGCCAACGTAAAAACTCAGCCACTCTTATGGAGATGAAACCCAATTGTCCGTTAAGAGAGACCTGAAGGATTGGAGTATCACCAAAGAGCTAGCTATGGACAGGGGTGCGTGGAAGCTTGCTATCCATGTGCCAGAGCCATGAGTTGGTTGCAAGATCTTATGGGTTTCACCTCTAGCCTACCCCAACTTGTTTGGGACTAAAGGCTTTGTTGTTGTTGTTTGTGATTAACAACGACCGACGGACTGTGATAAGAGATGAGTGAATATTTCGCTAATTAAGATGAGTGAATATTTTAACATGATTTTTTTCGGATATAAGCTTCCTTGCGCCTGAAGTAGAGCTCCAACCGACGTTTGACGAGGGCACAAGCCACCACCACGTGCCAGGGGCCTCTGGCGCGCCCTAGTGTCTTGTGGGCTGTGTGGGCCTCCGTTTGCGGTGATTCCAACTCCCAAAAATCACATATATTCCCAAATAATTCTCCGTAAAATTTTATTGCATTTGGACATCGTTTGATATGGATATTCTGCGATACAAAAAACATGCAAAAAATAGGAACTGGCACTGGGCACTGGATCAATAGGTTAGTCCAATAAATCATATAAAAAGTTGCCAAAAATATGTGAAAGTTGTATAATATTGGCATGAAAGAATCAAAAATTATAGATACGACGGAGACGTATCAGCATCCCCAAGCTTAATTCCTGCTCATCCTCAAGTAGGTAAATGATAGAAAAAAGATATTTTTTTATGTGGAATGCTACCTAGCATAAACTTGATCATATATCTAATCATGGCATGAATATTAAGACATAAGTGATTCAAAGCAATAGTCTATAATTTGACATAAAGACATCAATACTCAGGCATCCCAACAAACAATCATGTCTTTCAAAATATCAACGCTAAAGAAAGTTATCCCTACAAAATCATATAGTCTTGTCAT
The DNA here is from genome assembly GCF_002575655.3 of Aegilops tauschii subsp. strangulata. Classification (NCBI taxonomy): domain Eukaryota; kingdom Viridiplantae; phylum Streptophyta; class Magnoliopsida; order Poales; family Poaceae; genus Aegilops; species Aegilops tauschii. The sequence goes on along the minus strand of NC_053037.3, from coordinate 381,529,765 downwards.
GCTCGGCTTTCTTAACACAAAGAATTTATCATGCACAACCCCGATGACAAGCCGAGCAATTGGTTCATACCTTTTAACGCGCTTCAGCTTTTTCAACCCTCACGCAATACATGAGTGCAAGCCATGGATATAACACTACGAGTGGAATAGAGTATGATGATAGGGGTAAATATAAAGAAGACAAAAAAGTAAGAAAGTCTCACACCGACGCGGCTAACCAACGGGCTATGGAGATGCCCATCAATTGATATCAACGTGAGGAGTAGGGATTGCCATGCAACAAATGCACTAAGAGCTATAAGTGTATGAAAGCTCAATATGAAAACTAAGTGGGTGTGCATCTAATACAATATTGAAAAATTCCCACTAGTATATGAAAGTGACAACATAGGAGACTCTCCATATGAAAAACATGGTGCTACTTTGAAGCATAGGTGTGGTAAAGGATACTAACAATGCCCCTTCTCTCTTTGTTTATTTATTTATTTTCTTCTTTCTTTCTTTTCTTTCTTTTTTTTCTTTCTTTTCTTTCTTTTCTTTTTTCTTTTTCTTTTTCTCTCAATGTCCGAAGTCTCATCCCGACTTGTGGGGGAATCATAGTCTCCATCATCCTTTCCTCACTGGGGCACTGCTCTAAAAATGAATAATGATGATCATCACACTTCTATTTACTTATAACTCAAAAGAAATAAAAATTACAACTCAATACCTATGACAAAATATGACTCTATATGAATGCCTCTGGCAATGTACCAGGATGTGCAATGATCTAGCATAACATGTATGAAAAATGATGAATGGTGGCTGAGCCACAACTACTATGTGAGCTATGTGATCATGCAAAGCAATATGACAATGAATGCTCAAGTCATCAAACGGAAGCGATGGAAGTTGCATGGCAATATATCTCGGAATGGCCATGGAAAAGCCATAATAGGTAGGTATGGTGGCTGTTTTGAGGAAGATATAATAAGGCTTATGTGTGATAGAGTGTATCATATCACGGGGTTTGGATGCACCTACAAAGTTCGCACTGACTCTCGAGGTGAGAAAGGGCAATGCACGGTACCGTAGAGGCTAGCAAATTGCGGAAAGGTAAGAGTGTGTATAATCCATGGATTCACATTAGTCATAAAGAACTCATATACTTATTGCAAAAGTTTATTAGCCCTCGAAGCAAAGTACTACTACGCATGCCCCTGAAGGAAATATGCCCTAGAGGCAATAATAAAGAATTATATATTTCCTTATATCATGATAAATGTTTATTATTCATGCTAGAATTGTATTAACCGGAAACATAATACATGTGTGAATACATAGACAAACAGAGTGTCACTAGTATGCCTCTACTTGACTAGCTCATTAATCAAAGATGGTTATGTTTCCTAGCCATAGACATGAGTTGTCATTTGATTAACGGGATCACCTCATTAGGAGAATGACGTGATTGACTTGACCCATTCCGTTAGCTTAGCACCCGATCGTTTAGTATGTTGCTATTGCTTTCTTCATGACTTATACATGTTCCTATGACTATGAGATTATGCAACTCCCGTTTATGGGAGGAACACTTTGTGTGCTACCAAACGTCACAACGTAACTAGGTGATTATAAAGGTGCTCTACAGGTGTCTCCAAAGGTACTTGTTGGGTTGGCGTATTTCGAGACTAGGATTTGTCACTCCGATTGTTGGAGAGGTATCTCTGGGCCCACTCGGTAATGCACATCACTATAAGCCTTGCAAGCATTGTGACTAATGAGTTAGTTGCGGGATGATGTATTACGGAACGAGTAAAGAGACTTGCCGGTAACGAGATTGAACTAGGTATCGAGATACCGACGATCGAATCTCGGGCAAGTAACATACCGATGACAAAGGGAACAACGTATGTTGTTATGCGGTCTGACCGATAAAGATCTTCGTAGAATATGTGGGAGCCAATATGGGCATCCAGGTCCCGCTATTGGTTATTGACCGGAGAGGTGTCTCGGTCATGTCTACATAGTTCTCGAACCCAAAGGGTTCGCACGCTTAAAGTTACGATGACAGTTATATTATGAGTTTATATGTTTTGATGTACCGAAGGTTGTTCGCAGTCCCGGATGTGATCACGGACATGACGAGGAGTCTCAAAATGGTCGAGACATAAAGATTGATATATTGGACAACTATATTCGGACACCGGAAGTGTTCCGGAGAAGTTTTGGAATAAACCGGAGTGCCGGAGGGTTACCGGAACCCCCCGGGGAAGTATTGGGCCTTAGTGGGCCTTGAGGGGAGAGAGAGGGCAGCAGCCAGGAGGTGGCGCGCCCCCTCCCAGGAGGAGTCCTAGTTGGACTAGGAGAGGGGGGCGCAGCCCCCTTTCCCTCTCCCTCTCCCTCTCTTTCCTTCCCCCCTTCTTTTCCTAGTAGGACTAGGAAAGGGGAGTCCTACTCCTACTAGGAGGAGGACTCCCCCTCTCTCCTTGGCGAGCCTAGGGCAGCCGGCCTCCCCCTTGCTCCTTTATATACGGGGGCAGGGGGGCACCTCTATACACACTTGATATACGATATTTTAGCCGTGTGCGGTGCCCCCCTCCACCATATTACATCTCGATAATACCGTTGCGGAGCTTAGGCGAAGCCCTGCGTCGGTGGAACGTCATCATCGTCACCACGCCGTCGTGCTGACGAAACTCTTCCTCAACACTCGGCTGGATCGGAGTTCGAGGGACATCATCGAGCTGAACGTGTGTAGAACTTGGAGGTGCCGTACGTTCGGTACTTGATCGGTCGGATCGTGAAGACGTACGACTACATCAACCGCGTTGTGATAACGCTTCCGCTGTCGGTCTACGAGGGTACGTGGACAACACTCTCCCCTCTCGTTGCTATGCATCACCATGATCTTGCGTGTGCATAGGAATTTTTTTGAAATTACTACGTTCCCCAACGGTGGTATCAGAGCCTGGTTTTATGCGTTGATGCTATGCACGAGTAGAACACAAGTGAGTTGTGGGCGATATAAGTCATACTGCTTACCAGCATGTCATACTTTGGTTCAGCGGTATTGTGAGATGAAGCGGTCCGGACCGACATTACGCGTACGCTTACGCGAGACTGGTTTCACCGTTCGGAGCACTCGTTGCTTAAAGGTGACTGGCGGGTGTCTGTCTCTCTCACTATAGTTTAACCGGGTGTTGCTACGCCCGGTCCTTGCGAAGGTTAAAACAGCACCAACTTGACAAACTATCGTTGTGGTTTTGATGCGTAGGTAAGAACGGTTCTTGCTAAGCCCGTAGCAGCCACGTAAAACTTGCAACAACAAAGTAGAGGACGTCTAACTTGTTTTTGCAGGGCATGTTGTGATGTGATATGGTCAAGACATGATGTGATATAATTTGTTGTATGAGATGATCATGTTTTGTAACCAAGTTATCGGCAACTGGGAGGAGCCATATGGTTGTCGCTTTATTGTATGAGATGCAATCACCATGTAATAGTTTTACTTTCTCACTAAGCAGTAGCGATAGTCGTAAAAGCAATTAGTTTGCGAGACGAAAACGATACTACGATGGAGATCAAGGTGTCGCGCCGGTGACGATGGTGATCATGACGGTGCTTCGTAGATGGAGATCACAAGCACGGTGCTTCGGAGATGGAGATCACAAGCACAAGATGATGATGGCCATATCATATCACTTATATTGATTGCGTGGGATGTTAATCCTTTATGCATCTTATCTTGCTTTGATTGACGGTAGCATTATAAGATGATCTCTCACTAAAATTTCAAGATAAAAGTGTTCTCCCTGAGTATGCACCGTTGCGAAAGTTCTTCGTGCTGAGACACCACGTGATGATCGGGTGTGATAGGCTCTACGTTCAAATACAACGGGTGCAAAACAGTTGCACACGCGGAATACTCAGGTTAAACTTGACGAGCCTAGCATATGCAGATATGGCCTCGGAACACAGAGACCGAAAGGTCGAGCGTGAATCATATAGTAGATATGATCAACATAGTGATGTTCACCATTGAAACTACTCCATCTCACGTGATGATCGGACATGGTTTAGTTGATTTGGATCACGTAATCACTTAGATGATTAGAGGGATATCTATCTAAGTGGGAGTTCTTAAGTAATATGATTAATTGAACTTAAATTTATCATGAACTTAGTACCTGATAGTATCTTGCTTGTCTATGTTAATTGTAGATAAATGGCCCGTGTTGTTGTTCCGTTGAATTTTAATGCGTTCCTTGAGAAAGCTAAGTTGAAAGATGATGGTAGCAATTACACGGACTGGGTCCGTAACTTGAGGATTATCCTCATTGCTGCACAGAAGAATTACGTCCTGGAAGCACCGCTAGGTGCCAGGCCTCCTGCAAGAGCTACGCCAGAAGTTATGAACGTCTGGCAGAGCAAAGCTGATGACTACTCAATAGTTCAGTGTGCCATGCTTTACTGCTTAGAACCGGGTCTTCAACGACGTTTTGAACGTCATGGAGCATATGAGATGTTCCAGGAGTTGAAGTTAATATTTCAAGCAAATGCCCGGATTGAGAGATATGAAGTCTCCAATAAGTTCTATAGCTGCAAGATGGAAGAGAATAGTTCTGTCAGTGAGCATATACTCAGAATGTCTGCGTATAATAATCACTTGATTCAACTGGGAGTTCAACTTCCGGATGATTGCGTCATTGACAGAATTCTTCAATCACTGCCACCAAGCCACAAGAGCTTCGTGATGAACTATAACATGCAAGGGATGGATAAGACAATTCCCGAGCTCTTCGCAATGCTAAAAGCAGCGCAGGTAGAAATCAAAAAGGAGCATCAAGTGTTGATGGTCAGTAAAACCACTAGTTTCAAGAAAAAGGGCAAAGGGAAGAAGAAAGGGAACTTCAAGAAGAACAGCAAGCAAGTTGCTGTTCAGGAGAAGAAATCCAAGTCTGGACCTAAGCCTGAAACTGAGTGCTTCTACTGTAAGCAAACTAGTCACTGGAAGCGGAACTGCCCCAAGTATTTGGCGGATAAGAAGGATGGCAAGGTTAACAAAGGTATATGTGATATACATGTTATTGATGTGTACCTTATTAATACTCGCAGTAGCACCTGGGTATTTGATACTGGTTATGTTGCTAATATTTGCAACTCAAAACAGGGGCTACGGATTAAGCGAAGATTGGCTAAGGATGAGGTGACGATGCACGTGGGAAATGGTTCCAAAGTCGATGTGATCGCCGTCGGCACGCTACCTCTACATCTACCTTCGGGATTAGTTTTAGACCTAAATAATTGTTATTTGGTGCCAGCGTTGAGCATGAATATCATATCTGGATCTTGTTTAATGCGAGACGGTTATTCATTTAAATCAGAGAATAATGGTTGTTCTATTTATGAATAATATCTTTTATGGTCATGCACCCTTGAAGAGTGGTCTATTTTTAATGAATCTCGGTAGTAGTGATACACATATTCATAATGTCGAAGCCAAAAGATGCAGAGTTGATAATGACAGTGCAACTTATTTGTGGCACTGCCGTTTGGGTCATATCGGTGTAAAGCGCATGAAGAAACTCCATACTGATGGAATTTTGGAATCACTTGATTTTGAATCACTTGGTACTTGCGAACCGTGCCTTATGGGCAAGATGACCAAAACATCGTTCTCCGGAACTATGGAGAGAGCAACAGATTTGTTGGAAATCATACATACAGATGTATGTGGTCCGATGAATATTGAGGCTCGTGGCGGATATCGTTATTTTCTCACCTTCACAGATGATTTGAGCAGATATGGGTATATCTACTTAATGAAACATAAGTCTGAAACATTTGAAAAGTTCAAAGAATTTCAGAGTGAAGTTGAAAATCATCATCACAAGAAAATAAAATTCCTACGATCTGATCGTGGAGGAGAATATTTGAGTTACGAGTTTGGCCTACATTTGAAACAATGCGAAATAGTTTCGCAACTCACGCCACCCGGAACACCACAGCGTAATGGTGTGTCCGAACATCGTAATCGTACTTTATTAGATATGGTGCGATCTATGATGTCTCTTACTGATTTACCGCTATCGTTTTGGGGTTATGCTTTAGAGACGGCTGCATTCACTCTAAATAGGACACCATCGAAATCCGTTGAGACGACGCCTTTTGAACTATGGTTTGGCAAGAAACCAAAGTTGTCGTATCTTAAAGTTTGGGATTGCAATGCTTATGTGAAGAAACTTCAACCTGATAAGCTCGAACCTAAATCGGAGAAATGTGTCTTCATAGGATACCCAAAGGAGACTGTTGGGTACACCTTCTATCACAGATCCGAAGGCAAGATATTCGTTGCTAAGAATGGATCCTTTCTAGAGAAGGAGTTTCTCTCGAAAGATGTGAGTGGGAGGAAAGTAGAACTTGATGAGGTAACTGTACCTGCTCCCTTATTGGAAAGTAGATCATCGCATAAATCAGTTTCTGCGACACCTACACCAATTAGTGAGGAAGTTAATGATAATGATCATGAAACTTCAGATCAAGTTATTACTGAACCTCGTAGGTCAACTAGATCAAGATCCGCACCAGAGTGGTACGGCAATCCTGTTCTGGAGGTCATGTTACTAGACCATGATGAACCTACGAACTATGAAGAAGCGATGGTGAGCCCAGATTCCGCAAAATGGCTTGAAGCCATGAAATCCGAGATGGGATCCATGTATGAGAACAAAGTATGGACTTTGGTTGACTTGCCCGATGGTCGGCAAGCCATTGAAAATAAATGGATCTTCAAGAAGAAGACTGACGCTGATGGTAATGTTACTGTCTATAAAGCTCGACTTGTTGCGAAAGGTTTTCGACAAGTTCAAGGGATTGACTACGATGAGACCTTCTCACCCGTAGCAATGCTTAAGTCTATCCGAATCATGTTAGCAATTGCCGCATTTTATGATTATGAAATTTGGCAAATGGATGTCAAAACTACATTCCTGAATGGATTTCTGGAAGAAGAGTTGTATATGATGCAACCGGAAGGTTTTGTCGATCCAAAGGGAGCTAACAAAGTGTGCAAGCTCTAGCGATCCATTTATGGACTGGTGCAAGCCTCTCGGAGTTGGAATAAATGCTTTGATAGTGTGATCAAAGCATTTGGTTTTATACAGACTTTTGGAGAAGTCTGTATTTACAAGAAAGTGAGTGGGAGATCGATAGCATTTCTGGTATTATATGTGGATGACATATTACTGATTGGAAATGATATAGAATTTCTGGATAGCATAAAGGGATACTTGAATAAGAGTTTTTCAATGAAAGACCTCGGTGAAGCTGCATATATCTTAGGCATTAAGATCTATAGAGGTAGATCAAGATGCTTAATTGGACTTTCACAAAGCACATACCTTGACAAAGTTTTGAAGAAGTTCAAAATGGATCAAGCAAAGAAAGGGTTCTTGCCTGTACTACAAGGTGTGAGATTGAGTAAGACTCAATGCCCGACAACTGCAGAAGATAGAGAGAAGATGAAAGATGTTCCCTGTGCTTCAGCCATAGGCTCTATCATGTATGCAATGCTGTGTACCAGACCTGGTGTGTCCCTTGCTATATGTTTAGCAGGGAGGTACCAAAGTAATCCAGGAGTGGATCACTGGACAGCGGTCAAGAACATCCTGAAATACCTGAAAAGGACTAAGGATATGTTTCTCGTTTATGGAGGTGACAAAGAGCTCATCGTAAGGGGTTACGTTGATGCAAGCTTTGACACTGATCCGGACGATTCGAAATCGCAAACCGGATACGTATTTACATTGAACGGTGGAGCTGTCAGTTGGTGCAGTTCTAAGCAAAGTGTCGTGGCGGGATCTACGTGTGAAGCAGAATACATAGCTGCTTCGGAAGCAACAAATGAAGGAGTCTGGATGAAGGAGTTCATATCCGATCTAGGTGTCATACCTAGTACATCGGGACCAATGAAAATCTTTTGTGACAATACTGGTGCAATTGCCTTAGCAAAGGAATCCAGATTTCACAAGAGAACCAAGCACATCAAAAGACGCTTCAATTCCATCCGGGATTTAGTCCAGGTGGGAGACATAGAAATTTGCAAGATACATACGGATCTGAATGTTGCAGACTCGTTGACTAAGCCTCTTCCACGAGCAAAACATGATCAGCACCAAGACTCCATGGGTGTAAGAATCATTACTATGTAATCTAGATTATTGACTCTAGTGCAAGTGGGAGACTGAAGGAAATATGCCCTAGAGGCAATAATAAAGTATTATATATTTCCTTATATCATGATAAATGTTTATTATTCATGCTAGAATTGTATTAATCGGAAACATAATACATGTGTGAATACATAGACAAACAGAGTGTCACTAGTATGCCTCTACTTGACTAGCTCGTTAATCAAAGATGGTTATGTTTCCTAGCCATAGACATCAGTTGTCATTTGATTAACGGGATCACCTCATTAGGAGAATGACGTGATTGACTTGACCCATTCCGTTAGCTTAGCACCCGATCGTTTAGTATGTTGCTATTGCTTTCTTCATGACTTATACATGTTCCTATGACTATGAGATTATGTAACTCCCGTTTACCGGAGGAACACTTTGTGTGCTACCAAACGTCACAATGTAACTGGGTGATTATAAAGGTGCTCTACAGGTGTCTCCAAAGGTACTTGTTGGGTTGGCGTATTTCGAGATTAGGATTTGTCACTCCGATTGTCGGAGAGGTATCTCTGGGCCCACTCGGTAATGCACATCACTATAAGCCTTGCAAGCATTGTGACTAATGAGTTAGTTGCGGGATGATGTATTACGGAACGAGTAAAGAGACTTGCCGGTAACGAGATTGAACTAGGTATCGAGATACCAACGATCGAATCTCGGGCAAGTAACATACCGATGACAAAGGGAACAACGTATGTTGTTATGCGGTCTGACCGATAAAGATCTTCGTAGAATATGTGGGAGCCAATATGGGCATCCAGGTCCCGCTATTGGTTATTGACCGGAGAGGTGTCTCGGTCATGTCTACATAGTTCTCGAACCCAAAGGGTCCGCACGCTTAAAGTTATGATGACAGTTATATTATGAGTTTATATGTTTTGATGTACCGAAGGTTGTTCGGAGTCCCGGATGTGATCACGGACATGACGAGGAGTCTCGAAATGGTCGAGACATAAAGATTGATATATTGGACGACTATATTCGGACACCGGAAGTGTTCCGGAGAAGTTTCGGATTAAACCGGAGTGCCGGAGGGTTACCGGAACCCCCCGGGGAAGTATTGGGCCTTAGTGGGCCTTGAGGGGAGAGAGAGGGCAGCAGCCAGGAGGTGGCGCGCCCCCTCCCAGGAGGAGTCCTAGTTGGACTAGGAGAGGGGGGCGCAGCCCCCTTTCCCTCTCCCTCTCCCTCTCTTTCCTTCCCCCCTTCTTTTCCTAGTAGGACTAGGAAAGGGGAGTCCTACTCCTACTAGGAGGAGGACTCCCCCTCTCTCCTTGGCGTGCCTAGGGCAGCCGGCCTCCCCCTTGCTCCTTTATATACGGGGGCAGGGGGGCACCTCTATACACACTTGATATACGATATTTTAGCCATGTGCGGTGCCCCCCTCCACCATATTACACCTCGATAATACCGTTGCGGAGCTTAGGAGAAGCCCTGCGTCGATGGAACATCATCATCATCACCACGCCGTCGTGCTGACGAAACTCTCCCTCAACACTCGGCTGGATCGGAGTTCGAGGGACGTCATCGAGCTGAACGTGTGTAGAACTTGGAGGTGCCGTACTTTCGGTACTTGATCGGTCGGATCGTGAAGACGTACGACTACATCAACCGCGTTGTGATAACGCTTCCGCTGTCGGTCTACGAGGGTACGCGGACAACACTCTCCCCTCTCGTTGCTATGCATCACCATGATCTTGCGTGTGCGTAGGAATTTTTTTGAAATTACTACGTTCCCCAACAGCCCCTAGGGGGATAGATTGGTAGGAAAAGACCATCGCTCGTCCCCGACCGCCACTCATAAGGAAGACAATCAATAATACATCATGCTCCAACTTCATAGCATAACAAGAGACTATACGTGCATGCTTCGGGAATCACAAACCTTAACACCAATATTCTTACTAACCACAACCGTTTACTAGTACCTCCCACATATTCCATCTCTATATCGCAAAACTATTGGAAGGAATCAAACATATCATATTCAGTGATCCGTAAGTTTTATGTAGGATTTTATGACTAACCATGCAATTGACCAATTCCTTTTGACTCTATAAATAGATATAAGTGAAGCATGAGAGTTTATTCTTTCTACAAAAGATCATGCTCTAACAAATATAAGTGAAGCAAAACAACATTCTTCAAATAACGGTTTTCTATGTGAAGAGAAACAGGCAATCCAAACTTCAAATGATATAAGTGAAGCACATGAAGCATTCTACAAGGCCATACTCAAAAGATATAAGTGAAGTGCAATGAGCATTCTACAAATAAACCATGGACTATCTCATACCAGCATGGTGCATAAAAGAAAAATGAAAACTAAAAGCAAAATACGCTCCAAGGTTTGCACATATCACGCGAACGAAACGAGAACGAAAACATACCGATACTTGTTGAAGAAAGATGGGATGCCGTCCGGGGCATCCCCAAGCTTATACGCTTGAGTCTCCTTGAATATTTACTTGGGGTGCCCTGGGCATCCCCAAGCTTGATCTCACTACTGCAGGATGCTGCAAACGCGATACTACGATCAGAGATCCTTCGACGAAACTGTGTGTGATGCAATAATCGCAAATGGTGGTGTAAAAAACCCGTCAGAAAGGCGCAAAACGTTTTTGATGACGGATGCATCAAACACGGTTCAGATTTTAGTTGCGTGTGCGATTCAGGGCATATGGTTCAGTTCAATTAACCATTTTCGATGAGTAGGAACAAGAGAAACGGGCAGCCAGATGAAGGTGTGTGCGATGTACAACATACGGTTCACTCGGATGAACTGTTTGTGATTAGGCAACACAAAATAAACGGTCAGCCAGATCAAGGTGTGTGCGATGTACGACATGCGGTTCACCCGGATGAACTGTTTGCATTGAGACAAGAGAACATAAACGGTTCAATATAACAAATACCATAAATATTGCAAGGTTCAAATTCAAAGATTACAATGCCCAAATTCAAACATTGCAAGCTGTGTCATTTCTGAAAAGGGATCAGCCGCTGACAAGCCATGTATGGGTTTGACACAATGATTTGCAATTGCTTTGCCATATGTTCTTCACATATAAACTTTGGCATTTTTGGAGGCACTTCCATTCAACAGTACCAGCCGGCTCTACTGATCATACCATTGATCTTTCCTAATTAAATGCGTGTTCAACCTCAGTACACTCAGCACCTTTGCTCTGGCAAGAAAGAACCTGGCGAGTGTAATCTCCGGTGGGGTCCCTTGGTAGGAGTTCAAAGTAATATTTGAGAGATGCAGATCCAGGCATTCGATGTGATTGTTGTTATAAACATCATCCACCAGGCCTAATATGCACCGCCAAAGAAGAGAACATGTCAGTGCCTACATGCAGTTTTGAACACTGCTACACGCCCATTTGGTTTGCAGGATTGGTAAAATGCACCAACGTGCCATCTTCGATCTGGCATGATTAACATGGGCATTTGATTACAATCTAGAAACATGTAGACTTCTTCACAAGAGGTTGGATTGGATGAAAAATTCCCTAAGAAAACTAGTACAGATGAATCCAAAGGAGAAATTCTTATGGACGATTGTAACCATATGAATGAAGCAACCAAAATGGGGTGGGGGTGTATGTCCTAAAATCCTCCAAAATTCCTTCATAAATAGTAGTACATTGTCATTGTGAACTTCGGAAAAGGTGCAAAAAATTGAACTCCCTTATGGTTAACATTTAACAGGAAAGGAACATCACCTCAATATACAGCTTCTTCAGGCACGGAAAGCGTCTCAGGCAACTGAAAACTTGGTCTAGGTTGCCGATGACAGATTCTAATGCCAATACCTTCATTGTGCCCAGAGTCTGGGTGAAACATCGCTGGATGACAGACGAGCTTACATCTTCAAAACTAGTTATAACGTTGATATCAAGAAGGAGAGGTATATAAGGCGACTGTTGTACCTGAAAGTTGTAGTATTTGACAGACGAGTAGCCCACCACTTTCAATTTTGGCGCAGAAATGACATTGATTCTTGTTGGACCTTGTTTATCAACTACAAGTAATCTCTCAAGTGAAGGTGTGTCCTGGATGACCATATTGTGGTCCACCTTTTGTGATCTCTTGTTGCAGCACCAGCAACACACATAAATAGTGCGGAGAGTCTTGGAGGTGATGTGCAAGGTACTCGACCAATTCATCGCCTAAAGACGAAGGAACTCGAGTGCGGTACAGCCGCGGAGCAGGCGCTCCATGTCATCCTTTGGGATGCGTACTGCGACAAGCTCAAGGTGCTTCATTCGTGGTAGAAAAAGAGTGGCCGCGTCATTAAGGGGGGGAATGGCAGTTCATGAACTTGGCGAGGCGCAGTGTGGGCGCGAAGCGGAGCGCGGACATTGGCAGCAAGCTCATATGCCCATCATTATAACTTAGCTTCTCGAGCTAATCTATGGCGCGGGATCAGAACCACTCGTCAAACTTGCCTCACTCCCTGCCATTGGAACGGAACTTGCCCGCGATAAGGCCATTGATTGGGCCATGGTGACTGCCGAGGATCTAGGAGAACGCATCCAAGCTTTCACGATAGCCATGGCAGAGCTTGTGGGCGTGGAGGAGGTCGACAGGGGTGCAGAGCCATAGGGTGCGCCACCGCCGGGAAATGGCAGCTGTCCTCGCCCGATTTCTGATTGGGAGGAGGGATATGATGACTATCAACATATCATCGGGGAGGTTGTTGATGAAGTCTAGGCCTGCTGGAGTCGCTGGCGGTTCTTTCTCGACCCGACTCCGCTTGTTGGCAGCCTCGTTCTCCACCTCGTCGGCGGGGACGGGAACCTCTGTCTCCATATTCACGCCGTGCTCCGGTGCTTCAGCAGCCCCGGCGTCGCCACTCCCTCCGATGGGGCGCTTCGGCGGCATCCTCGTACACTGGCGGCTCTGAGGACTCAGAGCGGCGTCGAGGATGCGGGCGGAGAGAGAGGAATTGTGTGTGTGGCGAGGATGGGGCGTGCGGCCGCTCGGCGGCTCCATTAATATAGACCAGTGGGAGCGAGGCGGACGGCGGTCCAAGGCTGTCTCGCTTCCCGGTGAGAACGACTGCTTAATCTCTAGTATGAATGAAATATATGCTTAATTACTGAATTTTAGTTGCAAAAAATAGATGGTGATAATGATTTTTAGCTGCATATTTTGACAAATCGCAGTGTCTCTTGGCTTAGTGCCGAAGTCTGGCTTTAATTTGCATACCGTAATCTGAACCGTTTGCGTTGAACAGATGCACAGATCCTACGTTGAATAGCTTGTACGCTTCCCGGTGAGCCTGCGCACCGGACTGCAGTCGCACGCCTCCCGTTCAGTCAAGCAGGTGTCCACATGGCACCTCCTATAGCCATTAAAACCAAGACACATGGCGTCACGTGAATGGTTAACCGAACGCACACGGTTTGAATTATACAAACGTTTGAGATATTAAAGTGGCAGCTTTTTTTTCAAAATGCCTTTGTTGGCTGTCATTATTCGGGTGTGCCTTATCTCAAAATGGACACGAAAAATACCACAGCATGTCGGGTGCCCTTCCATGATAGCATGCCAAGTTTCATGAATTTCAGACGAGTTTTGGATTTACTAGAATTTAAAAACGAGGCATCTCAATGTTTTGCCGGCAATCAACGGTGCCCTGGTATTTGAAATTCATTCCCATTTCTTGCATGCGACCTAAGCATGCACCCAAGGACACAGATTTGATTTTTCAACGAATTTATATGCACTGGAGCATGTGCATGTAGTTCAAATTTCAATTATGCACATAAATGCATTGAAAACTCAGTTAATGCATAAAAATGTCCAAACGAACCCCGCAAAATCACAAAAATTCACACAACACTCCTGTTGTTCTATGTTGACACGAGAAAAAAACTTGAAAGCAATAAGAGGCAATGGATATCGTTTCGTCCCCAAAGGTGGGACGTTCCCTACCGAAAACCATCATGCTTGTTGTGAGAAGCTTCGGTTTATGAGAAGCATATACCCAAACCTGCCCCAAATGGGACAAAATTTGTACCACGGCATGTTGAGACCGCTCCATGATAGCATGCCAAGTTTCATGAATTTCAGACGAGTTTTGGATTTACTAGAACTTAAAAACCACGCATCTCACTGTTTTGCCGGCAATCAACGGTGCCATGGTGTTTGAAATTCATTCCCATTTCTTGCATGGGACCTAAGCATGCACCCAAGGACACAGATTTGATTTTTCAACGAATTTATATGCACTGGAGCATGCGCATGTAGTGCAAATTTGAATTATGCACATAAATGCATTAAAAACTCAGTTAATGCATAAAAATGTCCAAACGAACCCCAAAAATCACAAAAAATTCACACAACACTCCTGTCGTTCTATGTTGACACGAGAAAAAACTTGAAAGTAATAAGAGGTAATGGATATCGTTTCGTCCCCAAAGGTGGGACGTTCCCTACCGAAAACCATCATGCTTGTTGTGAGAAGCTTCGGTTTGTGAGAAGCATATACCCAAACCTGCCTCAAATGGGACAAAATTTGTACCACGGCATGTTGATGCCGCTCCATGATAGCATGCCAAGTTTCATGAATTTCAGACGAGTTTTGGATTTACTAGAATTTAAAAACAAGGCATCTCACTGTTTTGCCAGCAATCAACGGTGCCCTGGTGTTTGAAATTCATTCCCATTTCTTGCATGGGACCTAAGCATGCACCCAAGGAGACAGATTTGATTTTTCAACGAATTTATATGCACTGGAGCATGCGCATGTAGTTCAAATTTGAATTATGCACATAAATGCATTGAAAACTCAGGTAATGCATAAAAATGTCCAAACGAATCCCAAAAACACAAAAATTCACACAACACTCCTATTTTTATGTTGACACGAGAAAAAAACTTGAAAACAATGACAGGCAATGGATATCGTTTCGTCCCCAAAGGTGGGACGTTCCCTACCGAAAACCATCATGCTTTGTTGTGAGAAGCTCTGGTTTTTGAGAAGCATATACCCAAACCTGCCCCAAATGGGACAAAATTTGTACCACGGCATGTTGATGCCGCTTTAGCATGCCAAGTTTCATGAATTTCTGACGAGTTTTGGATTTACTAGAACTTGAAAACCAGGCATCTCATTGTTTTGCCGGCAATCAACGGTGCCACGGTGTTTGAAATTCATTCCCATTTCTTGCATGGGACCTAAGCATGCACCCAAAGACAAAGATTTGATTTTTCAATGAATTTATATGCACTGGAGCATGTGCATGTAGTTCAAATTTGAATTATGCACATAAATGCATTGAAAACTCACTTAATGCATAAAAATGTCCAAACAAACCCTGAATAATTCCAATTCTTTTATGATCACTGCAGATTAAAGGTCTAGCAATTCAAACACCGTCCATGGCCGTTGTGACCCCATTATGTAATTCAAATCAAGACCAAAAATCAAGTAGATCCCACACAGTTTATTATAACCAACCGTGTGAGATGCAGCACTAAATATCTTCGGACCATGTCTGAATAAGGGACCGTGTCAGATGACACTTTGCGCGCCAGTTTTTTGGCTGAAGCGATTCCAAATTTTCGGCTTCCACGGAAATATCTACCTCCCCGCCCCCGCCCCCTTACCAAAAGCCACATTTCCCCTCTTTCTGCCTTCCTTTCCAAGTTGAAACCTTCACTCCTTGCTTACAGTGCCGCCGCCTCCTCGCCGGCGACCCTCCTTCACACTGCTCGGCCTCGCCTATCAAGGCAGGTAATCCACACCCGACCCCCATCCTCCTCCTCCTCCTTCCACATCCCACATGGCCCGACCGCCGGCGCGAGCGTGACACCTTCCACTCAAATCACCGACCCCTCCACCAAATAAGCGTCGGCCTAAGCCATGGTGCACGCAGTATAGCCAGGACCTCAAGGAGCATTTGGCAGCGGAGAAGCAAATCGCAGCCGCACGCGTGGATGAGGTCGCGATGGCTGCCATTCGTGCCGACCCCCAGATCTTGGAGGAGCACCTCGCCTTCGAGGCCACCGTTGACGCCTCGCGCGCCGACGCCGCGACGCGGTTGGCTGCTTTAAACGACAGTTCGTGGCATTTTCTCGAGGCCACTGTCGGTGCCTTCGACGAAGACTAAGAGGTGTTTTCTCAGCGTGCACGTGCTTACCTCATCTCGAGAGCGAGCAAGTTGGTGCCCGGAGCGGCTCAGGCAACTCACCACTATAACGAGGGCACCCACGATGCGGAGGCCTCGCCCTCTTCCATGTCCAAGGAGTCAATCGTCATCGATATCTCCGACAATGAGGAGTAGCTTGTCTTATTAGCTCACCATAAGGACCCATGTTTAGTTTGCTAGCTACTGCCTTTCCTTAACAAATTCTAGTGAAATTGTGCTAACTACTTTTACCATGCAATCTTCTGCTATAGTGTATATGTTCTATATGTCGTGCAATGTGGTGTTCAATTAACTGCTTGGTTCAATTCTGCAAATGTGATGTTCAATTCTTCAGGGTGCAATATTTCCAAGTTGTTAAGCATGCTTGGTTTGGTTAACTGTCTGATCTTCTATTAGGAGTATGTTATATTGTTCAATTGGTGTTTACTTAACTGCTTGGTTCATTTGTTGTGGCTTGGTTCACTTGTTGTAGTGTTTAGTTAACTGCTTGGTTCAATTCTGCAATTCGATGTTCAATTGTTGTGGCTGCATTCTGTTATTGTATACCATCTGAGGAATAAATCAAATTTGGTTGTACTAAATACATGAGAAACAAATACAATTGCTATATTTCCAAGTTGTTAAGCATGCTTGGTTTGGTTAACTGTCTGATCTTCTATTAGGAGTATGTTATATTGTGCAATGTGGTGCTTAGTTAACGTTTGGTTTATTTGTTGTGGTGTTTAGTTAACTGCTTGGTTCAATTCTGCAATGCGATGTTCAATTGATGTGGCTGCATTCTGTTATTGTATACCATGTGAGGAATAAATCAAATTTGGCTGCACTTAATACATGAGAAACATATACAAGTGCTATATTTCCTAGTACTTAATCATGCTTGGTTTGGATAAATGGGTTTTCCATGTGGCTTGAATTAATCTGATGAATCTGCAATGTGCTTATTTATCATCAACATATTTTCCTGGTAGCATGCGAACCCTTACTTAACCTGATGACTAACTACCTTATATGTGTTGCAGGGAAACAATGGGAAGCACTGAGGTTTACAAGATGGTACTAACTATTATACCTTGCCTTTTTGTATTCCTTTGCCCCATTTCCAATATAGAGAAGATATTTATGCACATCCTTGTTTTCAGGCTTCACTGATGATTACCTCTCAAACCACCTCTGTGGTCAGGAGGCGAGGAAAGTTTTCATACAACACCCATGGTTCAATATTGAAGTGTTCCTGAAGAGGTCGAAGGATGGACGGTCAATCATCCACAGGCACTGGCCTAAAGTTGCAAAGACCTTCAACATGAATGAAGGCTCAATATTCACCTTCCGCTTCAGTAGTTTTCCAGATGAGATGAATCTCTCTTTGTATCGTCTAAGATGCTAATTTCGAAAGGTTCTAGATGTTGCATTTGAAACTTGCTGCTGGTGCAGTTGTGTAATGGGGTAGCTGAGTGCTGAAGCTATATCATGTTGTACTCTGATGTATTTCAATTATGAAATCTTGCTTCCTTAATATGCAAATGGAATATATTATGTGCTTAATATGAATGTCAATTAGATTAGTAAATGGATTATTAATAATAGGGCAATTAGCCCGCTAATTGGCCAATTAGCTTGCTAATTGGGTTTTCCTATTGCAAACGGTTATGAGAAACCACCGTGGGCGACGACCTCAGGCAACGCACACAGTTTCTAGGAATAAACCGTGTTGGATCAATGAACAATCACACATGACATTCTCTTCAAAACAGTTTGCATTACGCCACCTTGCGCAAACGTTTTCCTTGGAGCGACTATGTGGGATGTACATACGAACGGAAACGTTTAGCGGGGACTGACTGTGTGGGATGTACTTGTGACCGGAAACAATTTTGTCGTATAATTGTATTTTTTAGCTATATTGTATGTATTTCCGTATTTGCGCGCTCGCCGGTCGCACAAGACCTCATTTTGCCGAACGTGTGTGCCAGGAGGGCATATCCCCGACGGTTTCTGGGTCGTGTGGGAAGGACCCCCCTATCACCCACACTCACTTGGCGACGGTTCCAGATGCCGTCATGGAAAGGGGTTAAAAACCGTTTGTTTAGGACCGACGTGCACCAGTGTCTCTTGCCTCTCCTCCTCCTCATATCGAGACCTCCTCGATCTTTGATCACTTCATCCACACAAAACTCAACAGAAAGCATGGTAAGATCCGTTAGTATAATAAAGCAAATCACTACTCTAAGTGATGTTGCAAACCAATTCATATTTTGTTTTTGCATTTTAGCTACTGTAAAATAACTTTTTCATGGCTTAATCCACTGATAGAATCGGTAGTTTCATCAAAACAAGCAAAACAATGCATCAAAAACAAAATCTGTCTTAAACAGGACAGTCTGTAGTAATCTGAACATTCACCATACTTCTGGTACTCCAAAAATTCTGAAAATTAGGACAAAATAAACAACTTGTATAGCAAGACTGTGCAAAAAGTTGCAGAAACTTTCGACATTCCAGTAAAAAATGTAAAATCGCGCACTACAGCTAAAGTTTCTGTTTTTGCACCACACATACCAACAAGCAATCTACTCATCCTAAAGGCAAATCTTGACACAATAATTTTACAATACAATGGATTTGTACAAGGGGGTAATTATTTTTGTTGAAAAGTTTCTGTAATTAAGATTCACAAAGTTTTCGTGAGCATGAACAAAGTTCAAGGAGCTCCCCCACTTCAACAATGCTTGTCTCTCTCACTTTCACTTTCCTTTTTGAAAAGTTTTGTGTTCCCCTCTATATTTTTTTGTTTTTAAACTTTATAAAAGCACTCAACAGAAATAAATGACTCTCTGAAACTTCCGGGTTGTCTCCCTGGCAACGCTTTCTTTAAAGCCATTAAGCTAGGCATAAAGTGCTCAAGTAATGGATCCACCCGAATCCCAAGGTATATCAAATCCAATTTTAATTAGCAATGATTTGGCATTTAGGAATGAGCACAAAGCAACATATATCAAGCAATGACGAAGTCTAACTCTCTTCCTATGCATCGGCATGTCATACAAGAACAATTCATGCACATCAAGTAAATGCCAATACATAGCATAAGCGGTTTCTTGCAATTTTATCGTGTTGGAAACATAGAGAGGTGGAGATATAGTTCCTCTCTCATAATAATTCTAAGTAGGAGCAGAAAGCACATGCATATTATATTCATCAAAATCATCATGTGCAACGGTAGAACGCAACCCATCAATGTAATCCTTAATAAGAGCAAACTTCTCCGATATACTGTAGTTTGGAGAATTCAAAAAGATAATAGGACTATCATGTGTGGGTGCAATAGCAAAAATTTCATGTTTAACGAAAGGAACAATAGCAAGTTCATCTCCATAAGCATAATTCATATTGGCATCTTGGCCACAAGCATAACAAGCATCAAGTTCATCAAAAAGGGATATTTCAAATGAATCAACGGGATCATAGCAATTATCATAGCATTCATCCTTCGGTAAGAATGAAGGGGCATTAAATAATGTATGAGTTGAAGAGTTAATCTCATTAGAAGGTGGGCAGGGGTAGCTAATCCGCTCTTCCTCTGTTTGTTCTTCGCTCTCCTCGTCATCTTTTTCATCCAATGAGCTCGCAGTTTCATGAATTTCTTCTTCCATAGACTCCTGCAAAATATTAGTCTCTTCTTGGACAGCGGAGTTATTCTCAATAAATACATCAATATCATAATTGTATTTATAATTATCATAGCAATATTTAAGGTGAAGGAAATATGCCCTAGAGGCAATAATAAAGTTGTTATTTATATTTCCTTATATCATGATAAATGTTTATTATTCATGCTAGAACTGTATTAACCGGAAACTTAGTACATGTGTGAATACATAGACAAACAGAGCGTCACTAGTATGCCTCTACTTTACTAGCTCGTTGAATCAAAGATGGTTAAGTTTCCTGGCCATAGACATGAGTTGTCATTTGATTAACAGGATCACATCATTAGAGAATGATGTGATTGACCTGACCCATTCCGTTAGCTTAGTATTTGATAGTTTAGTATATTGCTATTGCTTTCTTCATGACTTATACATGTTCCTATGACTATGAGATTATGCAACTCCCGAATATCGCAGGAACACTTTGTGTGCTACCAAACGTCACAACGTAACTGGGTGACTATAAAGGTGCTCTACAGGTGTCTCCGATGGTACTTGTTGAGTTGGCATAGATCGAGATTAGGATTTGTCACTCCGATTGTCGGAGAGGTATCTATGGGCCCTCTCGGTAATGCACATCACTATAAGCCTTGCAAGCAATGTACCTAATGAGTTAGTTGCGGGATGATGCATTATGGAACGAGTAAAGAGACTTGCCGGTAACGGGATTGACCTAGGTATTGAGATACCGACGATCGAATCTCAAGCAAGTAACATACCGATGACAAAGGGAACAACGTATTGTTATGCAGTTTGACCGATAAAGATCTTCGTAGAATATGTAGGAGCCAATATGAGCATCCAGGTTCCGCTATTGGTTATTGACCGGAGACGTGTCTCGGTCATGTCTACATAGTTCTCGAACCCGTAGGGTCCGCACGCTTAACGTTCGGTGACGGTCGGTATTATGAGTTTATGTGTTTTGATGTACCGAAGGTAGTTCGCAGTCCCGGATATGATCACAGACATGACGAGGAGTCTCGGAATGGTCGAGACATAAAGATCGATATATTGGATGACTATGTTTGGATTTCGGAAGGGTTCCGGGCAAGTTCGGACAAATACTGGAGTACCGGGGGGTTACCGGAACCCCCCGGGGAGTGTAATGGGCCTATTGGGCCTTAGTGGAGAAGAGGAGGGGCGGCTAGGGCAGGCCGCGCGCCCCCTCCCCGTCTAGTCCGAGGTTGACAAGGAGGGGGGCGGCGCCCCCCTTTCCTTCCCCCTCTCTCCTCCTTCCCTCTCTCCTACTCCTACTCTTGGAAGGGTTGGAGTCCTACTCCCGGTGGGAGTAGGACTCCCCTTGGGGCGTGCCTAGGAGGGCCGGCCCCTCCCCCTCCTCCACTCCTTTATATACGGAGGAGGGGGCACCCCATAGACACAAGTTGATCAGTTGATCTTTTAGCCGTGTACGGTGCCCCCCTCCACCATAATCCACCTCGGTCATATCGTAGCGGTGCTTAGGCGAAGCCCTGCGTCAGTAGCATCATCATCACCGTCATCACACCATCGTGCTGACGGAACTCTTCCTCGAAGCTCTGCTGGATCAGAGTTTGTGGGACGTCACCGAGCTGAACGTGTGCTGAACTCGGAGGTGCCGTGCGTTCGGTACTTGGATCGGTCGGATCGTGAAGACGTACGACTACATCAACCGCGTTCTCATAATGCTTCCACTTACGGTCTACGAGGGTGCGTGTGCGTGGGAAATTTTTTGAAATTACTGTGATCCCCAACAGTGGCATCCGAGCCAGGTTTATGCGTAGATGTTATATGCACGAGTAGAACACAAATGAGTTGTGGGCGATACAAGTCATACTGCTTACCAGCATGTCATACTTTGATTCAGCGGTATTTCTGGATGAAGCGGCCCGGACCGACATTACGCGTACGCTTACGCGAGACTGGTTCTACCGACGTGCTTTGCACATAGGTCGCTGGCGGGTGTCAGTTTCTCCAACTTTAGTTGAATTGAGCGTGGCTACGCCCGGTCCTTGTGAAGGTTAAAACAGCACATACTTGACGAAATATCGTTGTGGTTTTGATGCGTAGGTAAGAACGGTTCTTGCTCAGCCCGTAGCAGCCACGTAAAACTTGCAACAACAAAGTAGAGGACAGCTAACTTGTTTTTGCAGGGCATGTTGTGATGTGATATGGTCAAGACATGATGCTAAATTTTATTGTATGAGAAGATCATGTTTTGTAACAGAGTTATCGGCAACTGGCAGGAGCCATATGGTTGTCGCTTTATTGTATGAAATGCAATCGCCATGTAATTGCTTTACTTTATCACTAAGCGGTAGCGATAGTCGTAGAAGCAATAGTTGGCGAGACGACAACGATGCTACGATGGAGATCAAGGTGTCAAGCCGGTGACGATGGTGATCATGACGGTGCTTTGGAGATGGAGATCAAAAGCACAAGATGATGATGGCCATATCATATCACTTATATTGATTGCATGTGATGTTTATCTTTTATGCATCTTATTTTGCTTAGATCGATGGTAGCATTATAAGATGATCTCTCACTAAATTTCAAGGTATAAGTGTTCTCCCTGAGTATGCACCATTGCGAAAGTTCGCGTGCCCAGACACCACGTGATGATCGGGTGTGATAAGCTCTACGTTCACATACAACGGGTGCAAGCCAGTTTTGCACACGCAGAATACTCGGGTTAAACTTGACGAGCCTAGCATATGCAGATATGGCCTCGGAACACTGAGACCAAAAGGTCGAGCGTGAATCATATAGTAGATATGATCAACAGAGAGATGTTCACCATTGAAAACTACTCCATCACACGTGATGATCGTACATGGTTTAGTTGATATGGATCACGTGATCACTTAGATGATTAGAGGGATGTCTATCTAAGTGGTAGTTCTTAAGTAATTTGATTAATTGAACTTTAATTTATCATGAACTTAGTACCTGATAGTATTTTGCATGTCTATGTTGTTGTAGATAGATGGCCCGTGCTGTTGTTCCGTTGAATTTTAATGCGTTCCTTGAGAAAGCAAAGTTGAAAGATGATGGTAGCAATTACACGGACTGGGTCCGTAACTTGAGGATTATCCTCATTGCTGCACAGAAGAATTACGTCCTGGAAGCACTGCTAGGTGCCAAACCCGCTGCAGGAGCAACGCCAGATGTTATGAACGTCTGGCAGAGCAAGGCTGATGTACTCGATAGTTCAGTGTGCCATGCTTTACGGCTTAGAACCGGGACTTCAATGACGTTTTGAACGTCATGGAGCATATGAGATGTTCCAGGAGTTGAAGTTAATATTTCAAGCAAATGCCCGGATTGAGAGATATGAAGTCTCAATAAGTTCTATAGCTGCAAGATGGAGGAGAATAGTTCTGTCAGTGAGCATATACTCAAAATGTCTCGGTATAACAATCACTTGATTCAACTGGGAGTTAATCTTCCGGATGATAGTGTCATTGACAGAATTCTTCAATCACTGCCACCAAGCTACAAGAGCTTCATGATGACCTATAATATGCAAGGGATGGATAAGACTGTCGGATCTCGGGTTCCGGCAAAACCCTTAAGGTTCGAACTCTGGGGTGCGCGCGAAGTTCTTTCCCTCCTACCGATCTACTCGCTAGCTCGCTAGGATCTCGCGGATGAACTCGATGAACTCACAGCACAAGGGACACAAGATTTATACTAGTTCGGGCCACTGTTGTGGTGTAATACCCAACTCCAGTGTGTGGTGGTGGATTGCCTCTTGGGACGATGATGAACAGTACAAGGGGAAGAACAACCTCCTGAGGTTGGGGTGTTCTTGTGCTCTTCGAACTTGTGCGGGTGAGATGCCTCTCAATGAGCGATCAGATGCCCTCTATTGTGGTGGCTAGTCCTACTTATATAGGCCCTGGTCCTCTCCCCAAATATTGAGCGGGAAGGGAGCCAACAACGGGGGCCAATTTGAAAGGGGACAGCTAGTACAAGCTATCCTGACAAAAGCGGTCTTGCCTGCGAAAGGGCTCTGGCGATGACGCCGTCTTGGGCTCCATGGTGACCTCCGTCCTGCTGGCCTGCTGGTCTTGGTCTCGTTGCACTGATATGGAAACCTTTGCCTGATGCCTCGGTACTCCGCGCCTGCGCTTGCCCCCTTGGCACCAAAGAGGAAACAAGGACGCTGCGCGCGCTGGTGCCCGCCTAGTGTCGATCGTCATGGCTCACGTCATAAGAGCCTTGCGAGGTTTGCCCCGCCTTGATATCTCCGCTCCTCGCGAGGCAGCCTGGAGAGGCCGCTCCTGAGGAGGTCTTGCGTCGTCCGCCTCGCGAGGCTTGGTCCCTCGCGAGGGTCTTGAATGCCTTGTTGATGAAGTTGGGCCGTACAGGCCTGCTCGCATAGCCACGCCGTGGGCCGCAGGCAGGCAAGTCTGGGGACCCCCGTTCCCAGAACGCCGACAGTAGCCCCCGGGCCCAAGGTGCGCTCGGGCTTGGCTTCGAGGTGAAGCCAAAGGTCAAGTGCGGAGCGCCGTGGGCCCCAAAAGCCTGCGGCCTCGGTTGACGTGTGGCGGTTGATTGGACGTGGGCGTCTCCACTTCCCAACGCTGCCTCGACAACTGCTCGATTTGACAAATCCCTGCGACATGCAAGGAAAATCATCATTACTTGTGATCGTGGGAGGCGTCGGTTGGCCTTCTTCCGCTATAAATGGGGAGGGGGGCGGAGCCCCCGTCGCCCATCTCTTCTTGGTTCACTTGCTTCTTCCTCCTTGCTCCACCGCTAGCAGCAATGGCGCCGTCGAAGAGGTTCTCCGCCGCGGAGAAGGGCAAGGCCCCTCGGGAGGGACCCGGCTCCCCGGCGCCCAAACGAGGACGTGGCGGTCCCCGCAAGCATGCCGCGACCCCCGCCGTGGCCCCCGGCTCTCGGGATGGCACCGCAGTGCGCGGTAGGAGTCGCTCTGGTCGCGGCAGTCCTGTCGACGAGAGGAGACGCGCCGTGGTTGCGCGACCTCCCCGACTGCGGTTCCATGCGTTAGAGGTGCTGTCGGAGTTCGTTGTCTGGTCGGAGATGCAGCCGGCAGCTGGCTCCAGCTCCCCCGCTTCTTCGCCGACGAGCTGCCGGCCTCCGGTCCAGGCGGGCTCTGGCTGCAGGCAGACGGTTGCTGCAACCGGGCTTCTTGGGTCGTGGTCGAGGTCTCCGTCGCGGGCAACATTGCTCTGGCCCGCGGTTGGCAGACGTTCACCCGCGTGCGCGGCCTGGGCAGGCGGTGCACCCTCCACTTCAAGTTCGACGGTGACGCAACCCTCTTCGTGAGGGTGTTCGGGGAAGACGGTCGCCGCGTCGGATGCTGCCCCGAGGTGAACAACGGCGAGGAGGTGCTCGGCCTTGGCGATGGTCGGGGCGAGGAGGAGGACTGACCAACCGACCGCGCCTCGCCTGGCTATGGTGGCTCCTCCCTTGGCGACAGCTCCAGCAGCAGCGGCCTTGATCAGCCGCCTCACTGCCACGCCCGCTTCATAGATGGTAGCAGGTCGTCTCGTCGCCACGCATCGGTGAAGCGCGAGGAGGGGTCCGACTAGACCCGGGACGTCGCCAAGGTCCTGCCCCCGTTGGCCGCTGCAGGGGTGAGCGCCGCTTTTGTTATGTTCCCCTTTTCCTTCCTGCATCAAAATGAAATCAGCATGGGCCCGGAGGGGCGTGTATCGAACCATAACTTATTAACAATTATGCTACGCTTGTTGTTTCAGTGCTGTGTGGCTATTTTGCGTAAAGATAACTTAGCCTGGTGCATTCGGGGCGCCCTCCTCCTTACGAGACGTTCATTTCCTCGTGTCCATCTTGACCTTGTGGTCTGCGATTGCTCAGGAACTGCAAAAAATCCGTTAGGGGGTTTGCCAGGAGATTTGTCGTTCACCCAAGCCTTGACCCAGCGCTTTGTATCGCGGTACCCGTGGGGCACAGATTAGGAGAGATGCGCCAGCCTTCAGGCTCGAACGAGGGTGGCTCGCGAGAAGGCAGAGAGAAGAAAAACGCTCGCGATGAACGAGGGTGGCTCGCGAGAAGGCAGAGAGAAGAAAAACGCTCGCGAGGGCACCTGCCCAAGCCCCCTTGCGAGGTATGCGAGAGAGAGAACACGAGCGAACCAGGGCCAGAAAAAGCGGTAAGAGGCGAGGGAATCGAATCAGCAAGGAACACCAAAAGCAAACTTTGATTAAGGAAAAGCGAGCCCACTACGGAAAGCAAATGAAAAGCCGCGTCCGGCACCTAATCTAGTCTTCAAGTCTTCTCACCAGCGCGGAGCTAAGTGCTGCCACTAGGCGTGGGAGGGATCCCCAGGGCCTGAGGCCGGCGCTCCTAAGACTCCGGGGCGTGTACAGCCCCACTCATTATTACGTGAGAGTTTCACGGGCGGTGATTCTTCACAGGCACTGGGCCTTGTTCACAGGCTTTGGGCCTTTCTTCACAGGCTCTGGGCCTTGCTTCATGGGTAGAACTTCCGGAGGTGCTGGATGTTCCAGGCGTTCTGGATAGGCATCCCGTCCTACGTCTCCAGGCGCGCGGCGCCGGGCCTGGAGACATGGACAACCCTGAACGGACCCGCCCACATGGGTGGAAGCTTGTGCAGCCCTTCCCTGGAGAGGACCCGCCTCAGGACGAGGTTGCCCACCTCGAGCGTCCTGGAGCGGATGTTGCGGCAGTGGTATCGCCGCAGCGCCTGCTGGTACCTTGCCGCCCTTGGCGCAGCTTCGCGACGACGTTCCTCCCCCAGCACGAGGTCCATCCCCCGCATGGCGTCCTGCCGCATTTCATTGAACGCCGGACCCGTGCGGAGCGATGCTTAACCTCGTGAGGAAGGACTGCTTCAGCTCCGTAAACAAGGAAGAATGGGGTCTCGCCCATTGGTTTGGTGGCGGTGGTGCGGATAGACCAAAGCACGGACTGGAGCTCGTCGTGCCAGCCCCTGCCACAGGCCTCAAGCTTCTTCTTGAAGGTCCTGGTCTTGAGGCCCCTCAAGACCTCCGCGTTGGCGTGTTCGGCCTGACCATTGCTTCTGGGATGCGCCACCGAAGCGTAGCAGATCTGCATTCCAAGGTTAGCACAGTAGGTTTTGAAGAGGTTACTAGTGAACTGCGAGCCGTTATCTGTGATGATGCGGTTGGGGACCCCGAAGCGGCTCATGAGGCCCTTGATGAACTTGACAGCAGAGCCAGCTGGGATGGTACGGACGGCTTCCACTTCCGCCCACTTGGTGAACTTGTCGATGGCGACGTAGAGGTAGCGGTAGCCCCCAGGCGCTCGAGGGAACGGGCCCAAGATGTCCAGCCCCCAGACCACGAACGGCCATGTGAGCAGAATGGTCTGGAGGCCCTGAGCCGGCTGATGAATTTGCTTGGCGTGGAACTGGCAGCCTTCGCAGGACTTCACCAGCTCAGCTGCATCGTTGAGCGCAGTGGGCCAATAGAACCTACTGCAGAATACTTTGCCGACGAGGGTCCGTGACGACGAGTGGTGCCCGCAGTCCCCACCGTGTATGTCAGTTAGCAGCTCCTTCCCCTGGTCCCTGGAAATGCAGCGCAGGGAAATGTCGTTTGGCCACTTCCTGTACAACTCACCATCCTGGGTGCAGTACGCCGTGGCTTGCCGAACCACACGCTCTACATCCTCCTCCTTCTCTGGCAGCGCCCCTTGCATCAGATATTCCTTGAATTCTGTGGTCCAGCATCCCTCCTGAGGTTCGAGCGCCAAGAGCAAGCGAGCTCCTGAGGTTGGGCCACAGGTCGGGGCTCCTGTGGCAGGAGGCTGTGGGAGCTCCTCCCGAGGCTGAGTTGTGCTTGAAAGTGGTGGTGTTGCCGATGGCTTGAAGAGCCGTTCCTCAAAGACACCGGGCTCTTGTGGCTGCCGCTTGGATGCTCTCTTGGCGATGTCGTCGGCTTCCTTGTTGGTGCCCCTGGGCACGTGCTGCAGCTCCAGGCCCAAGAACTGCTTCTCCATCTTGCGCACCTCCGCGAGGTATGCCTCCATATGCTCGTCCTTCGGCTCGTATACTTTGTTGGAGAAGTTGACGAGGAGCTGC
Organism: Aegilops tauschii subsp. strangulata; assembly: GCF_002575655.3. Classification (NCBI taxonomy): domain Eukaryota; kingdom Viridiplantae; phylum Streptophyta; class Magnoliopsida; order Poales; family Poaceae; genus Aegilops; species Aegilops tauschii. The sequence continues at coordinate 381,501,636 of NC_053037.3, read as the reverse complement.
GAGTCGCCTCTGACGGTAAGGCGCTTCACCCCCAGAGCTGTCGCGGCCTTCAGGCCAGCTATGAGGCCTTCGTACTCTGTGATGTTGTTGGAGACCTTCTCGCCCTACTGAAAGCAGAGCTGCACGGCGTAGTAGAGCTTATCCTGAGTGGGCGAGATGAGTACTGCTCCAGCCCCTGCGCCCTGGTGCGCGAAGGCGCCATCGAAGTACATGACCCAACCGTCTGGTGCCTCACTTCCTGGCGAGGTGGACCGGTCTTCGCCTACTTCAAGTGTCGGGACGTCCGTCCATTCCTCCACAAAATCAGCGAGCGCGGCTCCCTTGATGACCCTGGTAGTGCTGAACTCTAACTGGAATGCTTGCAACTCGATGTTCCACTCAGCGACCCTTCCAGCAGAATTGGGTCTCCTGAGCACCCTCTCCAATGGGTAGGCTGAGACAACCTTGATGGGGTGCCCCTGGAAGTAGTGCCGCAGCTTGCGCGAGGCCACCAAGAGTGCGAGCAGAAGCTTCTGAGGCATGGGATATCACGCCCTCGCATCTCGCAACACGGTGCTGACGAAATACACCGGGTGTTCGACGAGGGCTGGCGCGGTGTCTGTGCTCGCGTCTTGCGGAAGTTGAGATGCCTCGTGAGGTGACGGGACTCCTGACGCTTGATTGTTTGCGGGAATTTTGGCGGCGGCGTCCTGTTGAGCTTGGTCTTCTGTCGGCGCTGCCACGGCTCTTGCGGCACCTTCCTGATCTTGCATTTCTTTGGTTGTAGCCCGGCGCAGCGCGCCCTTGGCTCGGTGCTCCTCCCGAACTGCCACCAGTGCTGCGCTGGCGGAGTACGGGGTAGCGGCGAGGTAGAGTACTAAGGGCTCGAGGGGTCGTGGTGCCACCATCACCGAAGGGCTGGTCAGGTATCTCTTGAGGTCTTGAAAAGCTCGGTCGGCCTCCTAGGTCCACTCGAATGGGCCCTTCTTCGTCATCAGCTTGAAGAAGGGTAGGGCGCGTTCCCCTAGCTTGGAGATGAAGCGTCCCAACGCAGTTACCCGACCAACCAACTTCTGCATCTCCCTAAGGGTCTGCGGCGGGCTCATGTCCTTGATGGCCTTGATCTTCTCTGGATTCACCTCGATTCCTCTGTGGGACACGAGGAAGCCCAGCAGCTTGCCGGAAGGGACGCCGAACACACACTTATCCGGGTTAAGCCGCAAGTTCACTTGGCGCAGGCTCGCGAAGGTCTCCTCCAGGTCTTGAATCAAGGTCCTTGCCTCCCGAGACTTCACCATAATGTCATCGACGTAGGCCTCTGTGTTTCTCCCGAGCTGCCGCCCCAAGGCGATGTGCATCAGTCGCTGAAAGGTTGCGCCCGCGTTGCGCAATCCAAAGGGCATGTAGGTGTAGCAGTACACCCCACACGGGGTCAGGAAGGCTGTCTTCTCCACATCTTCCACCGCCATCTTGATCTGGTGATATCCTGAGAACGCATCCAGGAAGCACAGCAGGTCGCACTCGGCGGTGGAGTCAACGATCTGATCGATGCGTGGGAGCGGGAACGGATCTTGGGGGCGGGCTTTGTTAAGATTGGTGAAGTCGACGCACATCTGTTCCTTCCCGCCTTTCTTCGGCACTACGACGGGGTTCGCCAGCCATTCGGGATACCGAACCTCGCGAATGGCACCCGCCGCCTCCAGCTTGCGGGTCTCTTGGACGATGAAGGCCTGCTTCTGTGGACTGCCGTCTCGCCCGCTGCTTCACGGGGCGTGCATTGGGGCATACCCTTAAATGATGCTGAATCACCTCTCTCGGAACTCCTACCAGCTGATTGGGCTCCCACGCGAATATATCCTTGTTTGCGCGCAAGAACTTCACCAAAGCTTCCTCTTGGCCTTGGTCGAGGCTGGCACCTATGGTAAAGGTGGCTCCTGAGGGCCCGTCCTCATTGACCGGCACCTGCTTGGTTTCCGCCTTGTCTTGTGTGAACAACTGCTTCTTCTTTGTCGACATGGCTCCCTTGGGCTCGGAGGCGCCCGCGTCGGTGGGCTGCGCTGCCGCGGCGGTTTTGAGGGCGAGCTTGAGTGCCGTCACGGCCTCCTTGGTGTCCCCCTTGATGGTGAGGACGCCTTTGCTCCCAGGCATCTTCATGAGGTTGTAGGCCGGATGAGTCGCCACCATGAACCGGGCGAGAGCTGGGTACCCGAGGATGGCGTTGTACAGGAGGCTGATGCGGGCGATGTCAAAGTCGACCAGCTCGGTGCGGTAGTTGTCGCGCGTGCCGAAGGTGACGGGGAGGCGGATCTGTCCCAGAGAGTGGGCAGTGCCGCCACCAACTCCTAAGAAAGGCTTGCTGAGACTGAGCCGCTCGAGTGGTACGTGAAGAAGGCTGAAGGCCTCTACGGAGAGCAAGTTCAGGCCTGCACCGCCGTCGATGACGTTCTTAGTAACTGCCAAGTTGCAGCTGGTGGGCGTGCAGAGCATTGGGAGCATGCCCGAGCCGGCAGTGGAGTCGGGGTGGTCCTCTGAGCCGAAGGTGAGGTCGGCCTCCGGCGCAGCCCAACCCGGTGGAGCCCCCGGGTGCTTGGAAGCGGCACCAATCTGGCGGAGGAACGGCTTGACGTGGCAATCTGAAGGCGGTGCTTGAGAGCCGCCCAGCAGGGCCGTGACTGCGTGGTACGCCGGTACCGCATAGTGAGCAGTGAATAGGCCGTGGAGTTCCCCCCAGGATGCCATCGTGGATCTAGGGAGGTTGAGCAGCCAGGCGCGTGGCTCGCCGGCGAGGGCCATGGGGAGCCAGTTGGCCATGACCTTGTCGTCGCCCCCGGCCTCGAGGACGGCCTCCTCGTATGCCAGCAGGAACACCGACGGGTCCGCCGCGCCGTCATAGCGCGGCGGCATCTCCGGCCTGAACTTGGGTGGCCATCGCACCTGCCGCAGGGTGAGGGCCAGGGCTCGGAGCCCCTGGCCCCGTCGTCAGCACTGGCCGTTGGAGCCGGTGGCGGGGCACCTGCCATGAGGGCGAAGTGCGGTGGCGTGGAGCGTAGGCTGGTGGAGAGGAGCTTCGGCGCACCCCTACCTGGCGCACCAAATGTCGGATCTCGGGTTCCGGCAAAACCCTTAAGCTTCGAACTCTGGGGTGTGCGCGAAGTTCTTTCCCTCCTACCGATCTACGCCCTAGCTCGCTAAGATCTCGCGGATGAACTCGACGAACTCACAGCACAAGGGACACAAGATTTATACTGGTTTGGGCCACCATTGTGGTGTAATAACCCTACTCCAGTGTGTGGTGGTGGATTGCCTCTTGGGCCGATGATGAACAGTACAAGGGGAAGAACAGCCTCCTGAGGTTGGGGTGTTCTTGTGCTCTTCGAACTTGTGCGGGTGAGATGCCTCTCAATGAGCTATCAGATGCCCTCTACTGTGGTGGCTAGTCCTACTTATATAGGCCCTGGTCCTCTCCCCAAATATTGAGCGGGAAGGGAGCCAACAACGGCGGCCAATTTGAAAGGGGACAGCTAGTACAAGCTATCCTGACAAAAGCGGTCTTCGCCTGCGAAAGGGCTCTGGCGATGACGCCGTCTTGGGCTCCACGGTGACCTCCGTCCTGCTAGCCTGCTGGTCTTGGTCTCGTTGCACTGATATGGAAACCTTTGCCTGATGCCTCGGTACTCTGCGCCTGCGCTTGCCCCCTTGGCACCAAAGAGGAAACAAGGATGCTGCGCGTGCTGGCGCCCGCCTGGTGTCGATCGTCATGGCTCACGTCATGAGAGCCTCGCGAGGTTTGCCCCGCCTTGATATCTCCGCTCCTCGCGAGGCAGCCTGGAGAGGCCGCTCCTGAGGAGGTCTTGCGTCGTCCGCCTCGCGAGGCTTGGTCCCTCGCGAGGGTCTTGAATGCCTTGTTGATGAAGATGGGACGTACAGGCCTGCTCGCATAGGCACGCCGTGGGCCGCAGGCGGGCAAGTCTGGGGACCCCCGTTCCCAGAACGCCGACAAAGACAATTCCCGAGCTCTTCGCGATGCTAAAGACTGCGGAGGTAGAAATCAAGAAGGAGCATCAAGTGTTGATGGTCAACAAGACCACCAGTATCAAGAAAAAGGGTAAAGGCAAGAAGGGGAACTTCAAGAAGAACGGCAAGCAAGTTGCTGCTCAAGTGAAAAACCCAAGTCTGGACCTAAGCCTGAGACTGAGTGCTTCTACTGCAAAGGAACTGGTCACCGGAAGCGGAACTGCCCTAAGTATTTGGCGGATAAGAAGGATGGCAAGGTGAACAAAGGTATATGTGATATACATGTTATTGATGCGTACCTTACTAATGCTCGCAGTAGCACCTGGGTATTTGATACTGGTTCTGTTGCTAATATTTGCAACTCGAAACAGGGACTACGGATTAAGCGAAGATTGGCTAAGGACGAGGTGACGATGCGCGTGGGAAATGGTTCCAAAGTCGATGTGATCACGGTCGGCACGCTACCTCACATCTACCTTCGGAATTAGTTTTAGACCTGAATAATTGTTATTTGGTGCCAGCGTTGAGCATGAACATTATATCTGGATCTTGTTTGATGCGAGACGGTTATTCATTAAAATCTGAGAATAATGGTTGTTCTATTTATATGAGTAATATCTTTTATGGTCATGCACCCTTGAAGAGTGGTCTATTTTTGATGAATCTCTATAGTAGTGATACACATATTCATAATATTGAAGCTAAAAGATGCAGAGTTGATAATGATAGTGCAACTTATTTGTGGCACTACCGTTTAGGTCATATTGGTGTAAAGCGCATGAAGAAACTCCATTCTGATGGACTTTTGGAATCACTTTATTATGAATCACTTAGTACTTGCGAACCATGCCTCATGGGCAAGATGACTAAAACGCCGTTCTCCGGAACTATGGAGCGAGCAACAGATTTGTTGGAAATCATACATACTGATGTATGTGGTCCGATGAATGTTGAGGCTCGCGGCGGGTATCGTTATTTTCTCACCTTCACAGATGATTTGAGCAGATTTGAGTATATCTACTTGATGAAACATAAGTCTGAAACATTTGAAAAGTTCAAAGAATTGCAGAGTGAAGTGGAAAATCATCGTAACAAGAAAATAAAGTTTCTACGATCTGATCGTGGAGGAGAATATTTGAGTTACGACTTTGGTCTTCATTTGAAACAATGCGGAATAGTTTCGCAACTCACGCCACCCGAAACACCACAGCGTAATGGTGTGTCCGAACGTCGTAATCGTACTTTACTAGATACGGTGCGATCTATGATGTCTCTTACTGATTTACCGCTATCGTTTTGGGGTTATGCTTTAGAGACGGCTGCATTCACGTTAAATAGGGCACCATCTAAATCTGTTGAGACGACGCCTTATGAACTGTGGTTTGGCAAGAAGCCAAAGTTGTCGTTTCTTAAAGTTTGGAGCTGCGATGCTTATGTGAAAAAGCTTCAACCTGATAAGCTCGAACCCAAATCGGAGAAATGTGTCTTCATAGGATACCCAAAGGAGACTGTTGGGTACACCTTCTATCACAGATCCGAAGGCAAGACATTCGTTGCTAAGAATGGACCCTTTCTAGAGAAGGAGTTTCTCTCGAAAGAAGTGAGTGGGACGAAAGTAGAACTTGATGAGGTAACTGTACCTGCTCCCTTATCGGAAAGTAGTTCATCACAGAAATATGTTCCTCTGACTCCTACACCAATTAGTGAGGAAGCTAATGATGATGATCATGTAACTTCAGATCAAGTTACTACTGAACCTCGTAGGTCAACCAGAGTAAGATCCGCACCAGAGTGGTACGGTAATCCTGTTCTGGAGGTCATGTTACTTGACCATGACGAACCTACGAACTATGAGGAAGCGATGATGAGCCCAGATTCCGCAAAATGGCTTGAGGCCATGAAATCTGAGATAGGACCCATGTATGAGAACAAAGTATGGACTTTGGTTGACTTGCCCGATGATCGGCAAGCCATAGAGAATAAATGGATCTTCCAGAAGAAGACTGATGCTGACGGTAATATTACTATCTACAAAGCTCGACTTATTGCAAAAGGTTTTTGACAAGTTCAAGGAGTTGACTACGATGAGACTTTCTCACCCGTAGCGATGCTTAAGTCCGTCCGAAACATGTTAGCAATTGCCACATTTTATGATTATGAAATTTGGCAAATGGATGTAAAGACTGCGTTCCTGAATGGATTTCTGGAAGAAGAGTTGTAATGATGCAACCTGAAGGTTTTATCGATCCAAAGGATGCTAACAAAGTGTGCAAGCTCCAGCGATCCATCTATGGACTGGTGCAAACATCTCGGAGTTGGAATAAACGTTTTGATAGTGTGATCAAAGCATATGGTTTTATACAGACTTTTGGAGAAGCATGTATTTACAAGAATATGAGTGGGAGCTCTGTAGCATTTCTAATATTATATGTGGATGACATATTGTTTATTGGAAATGATATAGAATTTCTGGATAGCGTAAAAGGATACTTGAATAAGAGTTTTTCAATGAAAGACCTCGGTGAAGCTGCTTATATATTGGGCATTAAGATCTATAAAGATAGATCAAGACGCCTAATTTGACTTTCACAAAGCACATACCTTGATAAATTTTTGAAGAAGTTCAAAATGGATCAAGCAAAGAAAGGGTTCTTGCCTGTGTTACAAGGTGTGAAGTTGAGTCAGACTCAATGCCCGACCACTGCAGAAGATAGAGAGAAAATGAAAGATGTTCCCTATGCTTCAGCCATAGGCTCTATCATGTATGCAATGATGTGTACCAGACCTGATGTGTGCCTTGCTATAGTTTAGCAGGGAGGTACCAAAGTAATCCAGGAGTGGATCACTGGACAGCGGTCAAGAACATCCTGAAATACCTGAAAAGGACTAAGGATATGTTTCTCGTTTATGGAGGTGACAAAGAGCTCGTCGTAAATGGTTACGTCGATGCAAACTTTGACGCTGATCCGGATGACTCTAAGTCACAAATCGGATACGTGTTTATATTGAACGGTGGAGCTGTCAGTTGGTGCAGTTCTAAGCAAAGCGTCGTGGCGGGATCTACGTGTGAAGCGGAGTACATAGTTGCTTCGGAAGCAGCAAATGAAGGAGTCTGGATGAAGGAGTTCATATCCGATCTAGGTGTCATACCTAGTGCATCGGGTCCAATGAAAATCTTTTGTGACAATACTGGTGCAATTGCCTTGGCAAAGGAATTCAGATTTCACAAGAGAACCAAGCACATCAAGAGACGCTTCAATTCCATCCGCGATCAAGTCAAGGAGGGAGACATAGAGATTTGCAAGATACATAGGGATCTGAATGTTGCAGACCCGTTGACTAAGCCTCTCTCACGAGCAAAACATGATCAGCACCAAGACTCCATGGGTGTTAGAATCATTACTGTGTAATCTAGATTATTGACTCTAGTGCGAGTGGGAGACTGAAGGAAATATGCCCTAGAGGCAATAATAAAGTTGTTATTTATATTTCCTTATATCATGATAAATGTTTATTATTCATGCTAGAATTGTATTAATCGGAAACTTAGTACATGTGTGAATACATAGACAAACAGAGCGTCACTAGTATGCCTCTACTTGACTAGCTCGTTGAATCAAAGATGGTTAAGTTTCCTGGCCATAGACATGAGTTGTCATTTGATTAACGGGATCACATCATTAGAGAATGATGTGATTGACCTGCCCCATTCCGTTAGCTTAGCATTTGATAGTTTAGTATATTGCTATTGCTTTCTTCATGACTTATGCATGTTCCTATGACTATGAGATTATACAACTCCCGAATACCGGAGGAACACTTTGTGTGCTACCAAACATCACAACGTAACTGGGTGATTATAAAGGTGCTCTACAGGTGTCTCCGATGGTACTTGTTGAGTTGGCATAGATCGAGATTAGGATTTGTCACTCCGATTGTCGGAGAGGTATCTCTAGGCCCTCTCGGTAATGCACATCACTATAAGCCTTGCAAGCAATGTAACTAATGAGTTAGTTGCGGGATGATGCATTACAGAACGAGTAAAGAGACTTGCCGGTAACGAGATTGAACTAGGTATTGAGATACCGACGATCGAATCTCGGGCAAGTAACATACCGATGACAAAGGGAACAACGTATGTCGTTATGCGGTTTGACCGATAAATACCTTAGTAGAATATGTAGGAGCCAATATGAGCATCCAGGTTCTGCTATTGGTTATTGACCGGAGACGTGTCTCGGTCATGTCTACATAGTTCTCGAACCCGTAGGGTCCGCACGCTTAACGTTCGGTGACGATCGGTATTATGAGTTTATATGTTTTGATGTACCGAAGGTAGTTCGGAGTCCCGGATATGATCACGGACATGACAAGGAGTCTCAAAATGGTCGATACATAAAGATCGATATATTGGATGACTATGTTTGGACTTCGGAAGGGTTCCGGGCAAGTTCGGACAAATACCGGAGTACCGGAGGGTTACCGGAACCCCCTAGGGGGTGTAATGGGCCTATTGGGCCTTAGTGGAGAAGAGGAGAGGCGGACAGGGCAGGCCGCGTGCCCCCCTTTCCTTCCCCCTCTCTCCTACTCCTACTCTTGGAAGGGTTGGAGTCCTACTCCCCTTGGGGCGCGCCTAGGAGGGCCGGCCCCTCCCCCTCCTCCACTCCTTTACATACGGAAGAGGGGGGCACCCCATAGACACAAGTTGATCAGTTGATCTTTTAGCCGTGTGCGGTGCCCCCCTCCACTATAATCCACCTCGGTCATATTGTAGCGGTGCTTAGGCGAAGCCCTGCGTCGGTAGCATCATCATCACCGTCATCACGTCGTCGTGTTGACGGAACTCTCCCTCGAAGCTCTGCTGGATCGGAGTTCGTGGGATGTCACCGAGCTGAACGTGTGCTGAACTCGGAGGTGCCGTGCGTTCGGTACTTGGATCGGTCGGATCGTGAAGACATACGACTACATCAACCGTGTTCTCATAACGCTTCCGCTTACGGTCTACGAGGGTACGTGGACGACAGTCTCCCCTCTCGTTGCTATGCATCACCATGATCTTGCGTGTGCGTAGGAATTTTTTTTGAAATTAGTACGTTCCCCAACATAAGGATAGCAAGATTTTCTGGTCTATAAACTGAATCATCAAAATCTTCAAGCTTTTCAAACAAAGATTCAATTTCATGTGCACCCTTAAAAGCAACAAATTCTTCTATTCGTTCCACATCATAGTAATCATATATACCATGAGCATAAGAAGCTAAGATTTTATTATCATTAAATTTGCATGAAAAGGGAAGGTGTGGAACATTCATCCTAGAGCAACAAGTGAAATAATATCTCAAGCATAGATTCCGAGCATACCATTTCAATATATGAATTTGATCCCATAACAATTTCCCTTTGTGAGTCAAGCGATAATCCCTAAAGTATTCACGTTGATCCAACGTTACTCCCACTATATAGTTGAATGGGGTTTTCTCAGGATTACCAAAGTAGTGCATAATATCTTTCACATAATGTGCATCGAGGGTTTTAGGAGGTTCCCCATCTCCATGAGTAGCAGGTACAACTAATTTTTTTGGTGTTTCGTGTTCCATATCCATAACTAAAGATAGAGAACAACTTAGAACAGGAAATAAAAACTACTTGGTGATAACGCAAACAAGCACACATACGAGAATATTCACCCCACGCTATACCTCCCCGGCAACGGCGCTAGAAAAAGGTCTTGATAACCCACAAGTATAGGGGATCGTTTGTAGCCTTTTTCGATAAATAAGAGTGTTGAACCCAACGAGGAGCTAAAGGTAGAACAAATATTCCATCAAGTTCTATCGACCACCGATACAACTCTATGCACACTTGACGTCTGCTTTACTGAAAACAAGTATGAAACTAGTTTGTAGGAGTGATGCTAGAACTACTTTGCAAGAATAAAACTAGAAGTACTTTGCAAGATAATAAAAGTTAGGTGTTTAGTAAAAGGGTTTGTGTCAACAAGAAAGTTATTTGTCCCTAGGAAATCGATAACAAGTACCGGTAATCATTCTTGTAATTTTATATGAGGGAGAGGCATGAGCTAACATACTTTCTCTACTTGGATCATATGCACTTATGATTGGACCCCTAGCAAGCATCCGCAACTATTAATGATCATTAAGGTCGTGAAACCCAACCATAGCATTAAGTATCAAGTCCTCTTTACTCCCATACGTCATACCCCACTTACTTGGGTTTAAGCTTCTGTCACTCTCACAACCCACCATAAGCGAACCATGAACATATTGCAACACCCTACAGCGGGGGCCCCTCACATTTGCGCGAGAATAGAAGGCACCGTAGGACAACACCATAAATAAAATATACAATCATACCAACCAAGATCATGATTAACCCACAGGACAAAATGGATCTACTCAAACATCATAGGATAGCCATAGATCATTGGGAAATAATATATGGAGTTGAGCGCCATGTTTAAGTAGAGATTATAGCGGGGAGAAGGGGTGTTACACCACTGCATAGAGGGATAGAGAGTGGGTGTTGATGGTAGCAAGATTGTTGATGTAGATCGCCGTCCCGATCGTTGCCCATGCGGCACTCCGGCGCCACCGGAAGCGAGGGGGAGAGAACCCCCTCCTTCTTCTTCTTCTTCTTCCTTGGCCTCCCCCCTAGGTGGGAGGAGAGTTCCCCCTCTGGTCCTTGATCTCCATGGCGGCGGAGGGGCAGGAGACCCTCCGAGATTGGATCTCCCTCTCTGTTCTCTTCTGTTTTGCGTTCCCAGATCTGACCGAAAACCATTTCTTATATTCCCAGAGATACGTAACTCCGGTTGCGCTGAGATTTTAACACGATTTTTTTCCGGACATAAGCTTCCTTGCGCCCGAAGTAGAGCTCCAACCGATGTTTGAGGAGGGCACAACCCACCACCACACGCCAGGGGCCTCTGGCGCACCCTGGTGTCTTGTGGGCTGTGTGGGCCTCCGTTTGCGGTGATTCCAACTCCCAAAAATCACATATATTCCAAAATAATTCTCCGTAAAATTTTATTGCATTTGGACTTCGTTTGATATGGATATTCTGCGATACAAAAATATGCAAAAAACAGGAACTGGCACTGGGCACTAGATCAATAGGTTAGTCCAATAAATCATATAAAAAGTTGCCAAAAATATGTGAAAGTTGTATAATATTGGCATGAAACAATCAACAAAATATAGATACGACGGAGACGTATCAGGCTTGTGGCCCCCTCGGGCATCATCTCGCGTTGATTCTTTTTCCCAAAAATCACATGTATTCCAAAAAAATCTCCTTAAGTTTTTATCGCGTTTGGACTCCGTTTGATATGGATATTCTGTGAAACAAAAAAACATGCAACAAACAGGAACTGGCACAGGGCACTAGATCAATATGTTAGTTCCAAAAATAATATAAAAAGTTGCCAAAAATATATGAAAGTTGTAGAATATTGGCATAAAACGATAAAAAAATTATAGATATGATGGAGACGTAACAAAGATCATTGGACAAAATAAACTTGATTCTTTGTAATAGTTTTAAGATATGATGATAGTGATATGTGAGTCATGATGGCGAGTAATTATGCTTTAGTAAGAATATTGGTGTTAAGATTTGTGATTCCCTATGCAAGCACGAAAGTCAATAGTTATGCAATGAAATTACATCCTACTTATGGTGCATTATTCGGTGTTAGTTATGCTTAATGCTCGCTTATGTGATTTTTCATTTCTTGGATGGTTGCTTCTCAATCTATTTGCTAGCCTCCACTTGTACTAAGTAGGAATACTACTTGTGCGTCCAAAATCGTTAAACCCAGTTTTGCCATATAAGTCCATCATACCTACCTATATGCGGTTTTTTCGTGTCGTTCTAAGAAAATTTGTATGTGTCATCTCTAATTTTCAAAATGAATTTTCTTTTTGTGTGCCCGTACCGCTCATGAAGCGGCAGGGGGTGGCCAATATTTTCCATGCTAGATGTGTTATTCTCAAGATGAGTGTTTATTCACTTGTCAATGCACGAGAGTACGGCGATAATAGGGATGCCCAGTCCCGCAATGAAAAAGAAATTTACTTTATGTTGTCAAATAATAAATTCCTTGGAAAGTGTTGGTATGGAAGGCACCCGTGGATACGGCTAACCATGGATTGTAAAAGAATGGTGGAAAAAGGAATAAACTTTATTTTCTGTTTGGGAACCGCCTATGATATATCTAGCATGGGAAGTGTTGGGAATTACTCAGTCGTTTTCGTTGACGGGAAAAGTATGCCTCTCAAAAAAAATTATCTCACATTTTTTTTGCTTTGAGCTCTGGCACCTCTACAAATCCCTACTTCTCTCTACGAAGGGCCTATCTATTTACTTTATGCAATTAAGGATAACAAGATCGTGCAGTGTTCTTTCCCAGTGACAGAAGGGGCAGCAAGACACGCATGTATCATTGCTATTAAGGATAACACGATGGGGGCTATTCCTACATCAATATATCTCGTCTACATCATGTCATCGTTCTTATTGCATTACTATGTTTCTTCATGAACTTAATACACTAGATGCATGCTCGATAGCGATCGATGTGTGGAGTAATAGTAGTAGATGCAGGCAGGAGTCGGTCTACTAATCTTGGACGTGATGCCCATATATTGATCATTGCCTTGGATATCGTCATAATTATTCGATCTTCTATCAATTTCCCAACAGTAATTTGTTTACCTGTCGTATGCTATTTTCTCGAGAGAAGCCACTAGTGAAATCTACGGCCCCGGGGTCTATTCTTTATCACATTTGCTTTGAGATCTATTTTTATTTGCTTTTATTTTCAGATCTATTATTCCAAAAACCCAAAAATACCTTGCTGCACTTTTTTGTTACTTATTTTATTTTGCGTTTTATCAAGATCTATTTATCCAATCTACCATAATTTTTATCCCGTCAACTTGACAATTTCTGGCACCCTCACGCGAAAAGGGATTGACAACCCCTTATAAGCGTCGGGTTGCAAGTATTTGTTCTTTGTGTGCATGTACCATTTACATAGTTTTGCTTGGTTCTCCTACTGGATTGATACCTTGGTTTCATAACTGACGGAAATACCTACCATAGCTATGCTGCATCATCCCTTCCTCTTTGGGGAAATATCGGCGTAGTTCAAGCGACATCAATAGTTGACTGGGAACATAGTTTGTTGGTTTTCAATAAAGTTTATTCCTTATACTTTGATGTTGCGATGAATTGTTACTTGCCCATAAGAAGTTTTATGATAAATTTTATTGTTGTTATAATAATGATCATGATGCTACTATGTCCGTATTTTGTTTTATCGACACCTCTCTCTCTCTCTAAACATGTGGACATGATTCTCGATGTCGGCTTTCGCTTGAGGACAAGTGAGGTCTAAGCTTGGGGGAGTTGATACGTCCATTTTACATCATGTTTTTCTACTGTTATTTATAGTGTTTTTATTCAATATAACACTTTGTCGAGTAATTCTAATGCCTTTTCTCTCATAAATATGTAAGGTTTACACAAAGAGGGAGATTACCGGCAGCTGGAATTCTGGACCTGAAAAAGCTATGTCAGAGATACCTATTCTGCATCTCCAAATGAGCTAAAATTTTACGGAGAATTATTTTGAAATATATAAAAAAATATTGGAGAAAAGAAATGCCAGAGGGGGCCACCCAGGTGCCCACTAGGCACCAGGGCGCACCTACAACCTGGCGCGCCCTGGTGGGTAGTGGGCCCCCTGGCAAGCCTCCGATGCCCATCTTCTGGTATATAAGGCCATTTGCCCTAGAAAAAAAATAAGGAGAGGACTTTCGGGATGGAGCGCCACCGTCTCGAGGTGGAAATTGGGCAGGAGCACTTTTGCTCTCCGACGGAGCGATTCCGTGGGGGCAATCGAAGCCATCATCATCACCCAACAACCCTCTCATCATGGGAGGGCCAATCTTCATCAACATCTTCAACAAAACCATCTCATCTCAGAACCCTAGTTCATCTCTTGTGTTCAATCTTTGTATCAAAACCTCATATTGGTACCTATGGGTGACTAGTAGTGTTGATTACATCTCGTAGTTGATGCTAGATGGTTTATTTGGTGGAAGATTATATGTTCAGATCTATTATGCTAGTAGTTACTTTTGTTCTTGAGGAAATGGGAGAAGTCTTGTCACAAGTAATCACGTGAATTTGGTATTCGTTCGATACTTTGATGATATGTATGTTGTGATTCCCTCAGTGGTGTTATGTGAAAGTCGACTACATGACACCTCACCATCTTTGGGCCTAAGGGAATGCATTGTGGAGTAGTTATTAGATGATGTGTTGCTAGAGTGACAGAAGCTTGAACCCTAGTTTATGCGCTATTCCATAAGGGGCTGATTTAGATCCATAAGTTTAATGCTATGGTTAGATTTTATCTTAATTCTTCTTTCATAGTTGCAGATGCTTGAAAGAGGGGTTAATCATAAGTGGGAGGCTGGTTCAAGTAAGAACAACACCCAATCACCGGTTCACCCACATATCAAATTATCAAAGTAGCGAACGCGAATCAAACAAACATGATGAAAGTGACTGGACGAAATTCCCATGTGTCCTCAAGAATGCTTTGCTTATTATAAAAGACCGTTCCGGCTTGTCCTTTGCTACAAAAAGGATTGGGCTACCTTGCTGCATTTTTGTTACCGTTAATATTACTTGCTCGTTACAAATTATCTTGCTATCAGACTATTTGTCACCGACAATTTCAGTGCCTGCAGGAAATACCTTGCTGAAAACCACTTGTCATTTCCTTCTGCTTCTTGTTGGATTCGACACTCTTACTTATTGGAAGGGCTACCATTGATCCCCTATACTTGTGGGTCATCAGAGACCAAGATATTTCTCTTCAAAATTTGCATTCATTACTTCCAGAGTTTGCATCACCTCATGTATATTTGCATCACTACATCACTGCCCAAATAAGATATAACATTTTGTCGGGTTTCTCCATTATCCGATGGCCCTGGCATACCTTTGTAATGCTTCTTTGCCATGGTTTGCTTCATCACCATTAGCTCTAAAATACATTAGTGTATCATTAGCAAATAAAAGACGAGAAATGTCAGGAGCTTCAGGGGCAATTTTGATTGGAGATATGCGTTGAGAGGCAATATCCTGCTTTAAAATAGCATCCAAACCGTCAGCAACAAATAAAAACAGAAGTAGCGAGAGAGGGTCTCCCTGTTGTAACCCGCGGGGAGGTGCGAATGAATACGAGAGGGATTCATTAAGTTTCACTGAATATCTCACCGAGGTGACACCTCAGTGAGATAGCAAAATGACATGTTGTATGGACTTGGGTTGATGCTTTATTTTTAAAACGGGGTGAAAACCTATTTCGAGAAAACTAAGTTTTTTTGTGGTTTCAGACAGCTAACTAGATTAACAACATCAGTGTAAAGAAAGGAAGGAGATATGGCACAATTGATTAGATGTTAAAAGGATTTAGTCAGAGTACATGATGTCGAACACCATAAACATTTAGTTGTGCTTCGTGTTGGAATCGATTATCATAATGTTCTTTGGTTTATTTTGCTTCTTTTGCGGGTAGTTAGATAACTGATTTATTTTTCTAAATAAGACATTAACTTCTCTGTAATAACTTCTTAACTAAATTCAACACAATACAATTTAGCAACAACATGCTGGCTTTATGTTTCAGTACACCTTTTTTATGCTCTTCCTCGCGTGGTTAGCATGGCTTTATGTGGACTGGAACATGGTACTAGCCCACACCCAAAACATATAAAGATGAACATGCGCATTCTGTTTAATTAATTGTGATTCTTACTGATAGTGTACTCCACGCAGACACATGGCACGAAGCACACAAGCAAATCAACAACTCCCCCGTAACTAATGGCCACTAGAAACGCACAAGCGCGCGAAATGCTCCTAGCCATGAGAATCGCACAAGAAAGCAGAGTTAACACCACAGGGAGTGGGAGCAAAAGGGCTCGAGCTTGTCTCTGTCTCCATGGAAAGAAATAACGAAAGAGAAAGGCATATGTCCATGCGCCCCGTATAGCCGAGGGAGGCTGACCAGCAGCGAGCACCAGGACGCTCCACTCCACCTAACCACGCGCCCACCCGTGTCAACTCGGCTGGCGGTGGCTCGACACATCGCCGGCCAGACAAACACCTGCACTTCCGCCCCGGGACTCCGCAGATACCATTGATCGATCGATCGATCCCCGGCGGGCGACGCAGTATAATACTCGCGCAGCCGATGGAATCGAAGGGCAGGAGGAATAAGCGCGGCAATCATGAGCCCACGACGGGTCAGGGGAGCCGCCAAACGAATATTCAGGCTCGACGAACAGCGAGGCGAAAACGATGAGGCTGTTTTGTTGCCAATATTGTAGAGAGCAAGTGATGGGCGCCAAAAAGGACCCTTCTGTCGCCTCGCTGCAGATGGCACCTAATTCAGTTGAGCTATGGCTTATTGTATGTGATCCGGTGGCGTCAGTCGAACTCGGCGATGCAAAGAGGAGGTCAAGGGCGAGCGGGAATCCTATGCGCCGTCGATTAAACAACCTCGCCACTACTACATGGGATACGGAAGCTGGGGGCAAATCCTATCTTCATTTCCTGTCCGGTTGGGGATTAGCTCGTTTGATCGAAGACTCGGTGTCAAAGGTCTGCAGGCAGATTGGTTGGTTACTGTCGGATCGACACCACTGATAACATTGCATTTATTTTGTTTTAAAAAGGGGAGATCCGGACAGCATTTTCAGTCTAGTGATCCCGTTGTTGGGAGTAGTAGGATTAGGCGGTCACTTGGTGTGGATACTATAGAACCGTAATGCGGTGGTGTTTGGTTTGCATTGCTGTGTAACACTCACATCATCATTCCGGTGCTTGTAGATACTATGATGTACTCTTCAATGGGTTCCAGTTGTTCCGGATGTGTTTGCTGGATCAAATTTTCAGATGAAATCGAGCGGAGAACACGTATCGGTTTGGTGGAAGTATAAAATCGAGTCTTGTTCTTTCAATCCTCAAAATATGGTGAAGTTTGATGGAGGGATTGAAAGCATTTGAGCTTTTGAAGGTTTGGGACATTAGGATTAGAGGTGGGCGATGACGGCGTCTTTGGCGTCGTTCCCTTTTTGAAGGTGCCGCCTTGGGAGCTATGTGACTAGTGAACACCGTTCGATTGGTGTTGGAGACAATCTGGATCAGGAGGTGGTGCGGCGTGGCATCTACCGCGACGACGGCGACATGGTGCAACAGAGTCTCGGCGTCGGATGTGCTATGATGGACGTGCGTAGGGAGGTGGCGCGGTCTGGCGTCGTGGTGACGTCGACGGCAGGCGTGACATGATCGATGTGTCAGTACCTGCTCTGAAGATGGATCAGTGAAAGACGGTGGCGGTGGGACTCTAAGAGTGTGCCGGACCGGTATATGCCCCAGACCCAGCAAGCGGCTTGGGTGGGGCCTCCGGCTTTAGATGTTAGGTTTTGCTGCGAGGTATATTTGGTATTCAGCTCTGACTATCGGCATCCTTCATCAAATGGATAGGAGTAGCGACAGATGTTGCCAAGATGGTGGCTTCAGGCTTATTGATGTATTACTTTGTAAGGTCTTTGTGAATAATATATAAAATGGTTACATGCATCGCCTAGATGCAAAGGCCGGGGGTCATCCTCCTTTTCTAAAAAAAATTAGAGGTGGGAGGTGGGAGGTGGAAGGAAGACTACTTGTACCCCGACCATCAAATGTTATTGTTGCCTGCCTGGAGGCCCATGGGCACAGGGTCACCCGAACGGAGAACCGCAAACCCCCTGGCACGGAGTGTCTAGTAGGTTTTCCATCAGAACTCGTGGGCACGGGTTAGAAGGCCGGTGCGCATGTGGTGGGCATAGAGTTTTTACTGGATTGGTGGCATGGGGTGGACAAGCCATATGTACAAAGGTGGTATGATTTAGGCAATTTCACATAAAATGAAGTTTTTACTCAATCTATGGGCATGGGATGGACAGGCCATATGTACAAAGATGGTATGATTTAGGCAATTTCATAGAAGATGAAGTGGGGTAGCTGGTGTATATTTACTGCATGATCCCACACTCTAATCCAAGCACTTGTACATTCGAAGAAGCCACGTGTATTTCACTCAAGTTGGATGACTCATCAATGGATTTTAAAAGACATGGATGGCTCTCACCTGCTATCAAGAATAGATATGGAAAAATTGGGTCCCCTGTCAAATCCCACGCTAAGGTTTAAACTCATGTATTTTCTTGCCATTGAATAAAGCTGAAAACTTGACTGACCTCACCACATTCATAACAATGGCCACCCACCTCTTTGTGAATTCCAGTTTCAACATTAGTGTGTGTAAATAGTCCCACTCAACTCTATCATATGCCTTCATCATATCCAGTTTTAATGCACAATTTTGTACCACATCATATTCCTCTTTGTTTTGTTCCACTTCATAAAATGAAGACACTTATAAGCTGTAATTACGTATCCATGATCAGTCTGCCTGGGACAAAAGCAGACTGCTCCTCTGAGATGATATCAGGTAGCACTAATTTTAGCCTCTTAGATATGATTTTGAAAGCAATTTTGTACGACACGTTGCAAAGGGAAATAGGTCTAAACTATGGAACAATGTGGGGTTCTTTACCTTTGCGTGAGAACAGAAGTGATTTTACGTGAGCAAATGAACGAGGCCAAAAACATGGAGATTAGTGTGCAGGGAGAGGGTTTTGTTTCACATGAGGGGTTGTGCATGTATGGGGAAGGCTATGAATCGCGTGTTGCAAGACAAAAGGAGGTCTCACTTCAAGAGGCACCCTGCCGCCGCTACATTTGGGCCGACTCAAGTAGCTTCTTGCGTATTAGCTTTTTTTTTTTGTTCTTTTGTTGAAATTTTCGCAAGAAGGATTCCATATTTCAAAACTGAAAATTACTTCTTTTCTTAAAACGATTTTCCAAAATATTAACGCGGTGCAAAAAATTATTAGTGTAGTTCTAGAAAAATGTTGATAGCATTAAAATTGTTCACATGTTTCAAAAAATTGTACATAGCATTTCAAATAAATTTTTATACAATCCAAAAAATATTAATGTAACTCAAAAACAATGTTTGGTAACACTCCAAAAATGGGTGTTACATTTAAAACATGTTCGAGTGTTCCAAAAAAATGTTCTTGACATTTCAAAACTTTTATTTACAATCTAAAAAATGTTGGCATATTCTTTTTTTCTTTTATCTCTACTCTTATAAAAGTGAGTTGGTGATGATGGTGCGCCTGCCATCCTGCAATATAGTCTCTCCGATCAATATCTGACGGATAGAAAGCAAACTATGAAAATTTTGTACCGCACCCCTCTCCACATTTACAGATAAGGCCTTCCCTCGTTCATCTTTGTCTCCCACAAGATAAACAACTCGTAATTCAAATAAAAATTCATATTTGATTTTTTTAATGTATTCGAAAAAATGTTCAGAAACATGTACTTGAAAATTGTGTTAATCATGTATTTAGAAGTTATTAAACTTGAAAAAATGTGTAAAAATGATGTTCATGAAGAAAAAAAGGTAACATCAAAACTTATATTTTAAAAATACTAATCATGTATTTAAAAATGTCAAAAGCTCACGTCTCTTACAACATCATTGACGGACCTGGCCCAGCGCCAACAGGAGACCCGTCCCCCTGCCTTACAAGTGACTCACAAAAGCTCACGTCGCCTACAACCTCATTGACGGGCCTGGCACAGCGCATCAGGAGGCGCGTCCCCCTCCTAGCCAGACACACACTGGTCACAAATACTTTTCCTTTCACCTTCTCATATTTTTCCCTCAAAAAAAAACCTTCTCATATTTATTTGCACCTTTTTCTCTATTTTCAAAAAATGCGCTATAAAGAGCTTAAAATGTTTTTATGTGAAACTAAAATATATTCGCAAACTGTAAAATACACAAATTTATGAAATATTTATGGGTTTGGAAAAATGATCACAAATTTTAGAAGTGCCTGCGAATTTAATTTTTTTATCAATTTAAAAAATGATCCCGCATTATTTAAAAAAGTGCTCAACATGTATTTGAAAAAAAAAATGTTTATGTCAAAATGGAAAAGGGAAGAAAACAAAGAGACAAAAAGATAAAACTGATGGATAAAAAAGAAGAAAACACCGACGAAACTTTCTCGCAACCAAGCGGAGGTTCCAAAACCGCGCCTAACTCTTTAGAAAACCGCCCCAGTGCTGCAGTAGCCCCACTGCTGCATGGGTCACCACTATCGTATCGTTCGCAACGATCGACAAATAGGGTTACCTCGGTTCGAGATAAATACCGTATACAAAGACCAGTTTCCGCTGGGATTTCAGCTTAGTGCAAAATCATGGATAGTACGCATTTCTGACTTAGAAAAGCTATGAACAAACAAGACGACAGTACATGACAGTCAGAGTCGAACGGTCAATATTTATTTGCTAGAATAAGTCACTCTTGTATTTCTCTTCGGATACAGTTCTTCCCCTGGCACATCTAGTGGCTTTATGCAGTTTTTACATCAACTGTGAATGAAATTGAAATTCTTAGTGTTGAGGACAGTTAATCTTGTCAAGACTGGAGGGACTTACTATAGCGCTCCTTCGCGAACGCCACAAAACGTTCTAGCCCATTGAAAAGTAAACCTTCCAGAAATGGTTTCAGGGCCTGGTGAAAAAGGATGGTTGGATTGCTCAACTTCACTGATTTGTGACAACGAAATATTAAAACACGGAATACTGCAGAAAAAATAATTATATGCGTGCTCGTTTGCTACTTACTGATGCAACCGGGGTCAGAATTTCAGGAACTTCATAGGCCACCGTTAGCTGCACACAATGATGAAGGAAGATCAAGTTGTGAAGAAGCAGCAGCTCATATTAGAGTAACAAAAAGCGTCAAATTCACAGGGCAGAATGCTCACTTGTACTCTACAAGAAGATGAACTCTTAGGGAAGAATCGGACAGCACCCCTGCAACAAGTGAATTGCGTTATGCCAACTTCCAAATAAATCAAAAAGTAGCCAGCTCCATGGGTCGAACACAGATTGAAATAGGAGACAGAATTCAGTTAAGTTCAGAAGTCATGTTACTTATTTCCCATTCTTCTTTCCAAACAATTACCTGAAAGGATCTCCAGCACATGCAGTAGAATTTGTATAAAATTCAGTTCTGAGATGCTATCGGGGGATGATCAGAATAATGCCGAAATTGATTTCTTTAATAAGTACTCTGTCTGTCCGCTCCACATGATATAGTGCGCATTGGTTTTCGCAAAAGCCAAACTTCACAAACTTTGACCAAGTTTATAGAAACAATTATCTACATCTGTAATATCAAATATATACCATATGTAAATATAATTCATGATTAATATAATTATATGATTTGATATTCTAGATGTTGATAAATTTTCCTATAAACTTGGTCAAAGTTCACTAAGTTTGACCTTAAAAACATCTAACATGCACTAGGCACTATATTCACTGATGGGATGGAGGGAGTACACTTGTAAGCTGGAACTTATCTATGTGCAGACAAGCTTGTTAGGAACAAAGAGAAGGGGGGAATGCAGGATCAACTGGTTGAATCTTGGAATGAATGACTCGTTGTAGAAAGAAGATGTTTTCTCCTTCTCATCGTATTTTAAGGTTTGCGGCGGCTGGGATCTTTTTTGAACTTTGTGAGTCACTTGTAATTACGGCAATCAAGAGACGGGAAAGTTATATTTCTAGTCAGCTGTGAGCCTGTGATTACGTCAATTAAGATTGTTTTTTGCCCTGCAAAATGAGTTATTTTCATTTTTTGTTGTCGTGTCAGTAAACTACCTTGTTATTTTTCTGAATACTGTTTAAACTTTAATACATGTCTTGTGTACATCCATGCTTCTGTAGGACTCAGTGTCAGAACTTACCTTCTAATCTTCTCTCAAAGGAACTTTTAGACTCGAGGTGAAAAGGTTGAGTCGATTCCATAAAATGTTGTGTTGCCTCAAGATTTCTTAAGAATTGTGTACCTATGCATGTGTGAATTCACTACTTAGCTCATCAGCGCCCACAAGTCACAAATGTGCTTAATAGTATGATTTTGCTTTTTTTTGTCTTAAAATCGCTCTGTTTGGATTTCAATATTGGGTTTATAAGCAAACCCACCAAATATACTCTGTAGTAGCTACACAAACTGCATGTGTTTCCTCCGGGTTCATTTTCGTCTTCAGTGAAACCTTTCTAGAAGGTATCTTGCAGGAATTTATTTATGAAGCTCCTTGTATTTCTGTTTGTGATGCATGTAGCAGCCAGCCTGCCAGAGTTGCAAGGTAATAAACTAAAAAGGTTGCAAGTTAAATGCATTCCACAATAGATTTTTGTAACACTACTGTTAGTTAAATGCATTCCACAATTGGGTGGTACTGGATTGTAGTGTCACAAATAACTTTTGTCTACAACTATTGTTATCAGCTTCCTCGTCGGTCCCAGCGGCCATGTCTCCGCCACCGCCGCCGGCGCCCCTACCGCAAACCCTAGCAGACCTCGCGACCAAACAGCACGAGGATCATGAGGCCGTGGTCGCCACTTTGAACAGCCTCTCGGAGGAGAACCACACTGCTCGGACAGAGCGCGCCGAGGACCGCGCCACCCTCCAGTCCATCGCCGCGACACTCAAAACCCTCCAGGACCAGCTGGCGGACACGTCACAGCAGCAGCGCGCGCAGAACCTGGCCCTCCTTCGGCTGGAAGGCAAGGGCACGCCTCAATTGGGTGGTACCGGGCTCCTGCGGCCCCCAGATGCGCCCTCCCACACCGGGGCCCCGGCCGATCCAGGGGATAGGGCTCCGCGCCTCTACAAGATTGATTTTCCCCTCTTTGACGGGGCCAGCGATCCAAGGGCGTGGCTGACACGTTGCAATCTCTTCTTCCTCGGGCAACGAACGCCGGAGTCGGATAAGACTTGGCTCGCCTCATACCACCTCACCGATGTCGCCGCATTATGGTATGGCCACCTCGAGACTAAGCTGGGCCAGCGGCCGTCCTGGAACGAGTTTCAAAAACTGATCGCCAACCACTTCGGACCACCGACCCGCGCCAACCCCTTTGGCGAGCTGATCTCCACCCGCCGCTCCGGCACCGTGGCAGAATACTCCAGGCGCTTTCTAGAGAATCTCTCTCGGGTGCGCCCCATTGCTGATGACGATGAGCGGGATATCTTCACCAACAACTTGGGCGAGCCTATGAAAACTCAGGTCGAGATGCTGAAACCGGCGACTTTGGACGCAGCTATGGACTTAGCAATCTCCTTTGAGCACCTCAATACTGTCACCAGCACCGCGACCACTCCGGGCCGGCCCAGCCGTCCACTCCGCCCCATGGCTGCACCTACTCCGGCCTTGCCTGACTCCTCCAACCCCACGCCCGCGCTCGTCTTTAAACGACTCACGCCCGCCGAGATGGATGAACGGCGCGCTAAGGGTCTCTGCTTCAATTGTGACGAGAAGTTCGCGCGGGGCCATCGCTGCAAACGACTGTTCTATATTCAATCCGCCGACGCCGAAGAGGAGCAGTTTGAGGATTTCCAGGAAGCACAAATCTCACTCTTGGCTGTTACCGGAATTCCCACCAGCGACACAATGCAGGTCACTCTTCGCATCGGGGACCGTGACTTGGTCGCCTTGCTTGATTCAGGCAGCACTCATAACTTCATCCACGAAGAGTTGGCCACCATCGTGGGGCTGCCTTTCTCCTCCAATCGTCGTTTGGGAGTCACGGTCGCTAATGGCGATAAGGTGACCTGTCGGGGACTCCTTCAGCAGGCTGCGATCACCATTGACAAGGAGCGTTTCGTTGTTGATCTGCATGCCATTCCATTGGGCGGGTTCGACATCGTCCTCGGTACACGATTCCTCAAAACTCTTGGGCCAATTCTCTGGGATTTCACTACGCAGTGGATGTCGTTTTGGCACTCGGATCACCGTGTGGAGTGGTCGGGCCTCGGCTCCCTCGGACGTCCTGCCCACCTACACGCGTGCGAAGGCAAGGAACTTCTGGACAGCCTGTTGGCCACTTTCACCGATGTTTTCGCCGACCCACAGGGCCTGCCGCCGCAGCGCGCACATGAACATCATATTCATCTTATTCCCGGGACACCGCCGGTTGCTGTCCGTCCCTACCGCTACCCAACGATTCAAAAAGATGAACTAGAGCGCCAATGTTCAGAGATGCTGGCTCGCGGTCTGATCCGTCCTAGTTCTTCTGCATTTTCATCCCCCGTTCTACTCGTCAGAAAGGCCGACGGGACTTGGCGTTTCTGTATCGACTACCGTGGTCTCAACCTTGTCACCATCAAGGACAAGTTTCCAATTCCTGTTGTCGATGAACTTCTGGATGAACTCAAGGGCGCCCGCTTTTTCACCAAACTGGATCTCCGGTCGGGTTACCACCAGGTTCGGATGACCCCTGAGGATATCCACAAGACGGCCTTCCGCACACATGAGGGCCTCTTTGAGTTTGTAGTGATGGCCTTTGGTTTGACAAATGCCCCAGCGACGTTCCAAGCACTCATGAACGACGTCCTCCGTCCCTACCTTCGTCGGTTTGTGCTTGTGTTCTTCGATGATATCTTGATCTACAGCTCGTCCTGGTCGGATCACCTACGTCATGTCAAGCTCGTTTTGGAGGCAATGCGCACACATCAACTGTTTCTCAAGCGCTCCAAGTGTTCCTTTGGGGAGGAAACCATGGCTTATCTGGGACACATCATCTCCGCTGCAGGAGTTACCATGGACAGCGACAAGGTTCTTGCCGTGGTAGACTGGCCGGTTCCGCGCACCGTCCGCGCTGTGCGTGGTTTCTTAGGACTGGCAGGATACTACCGCAAGTTCATCCGGGATTTTGGCACCATTGCAGCTCCCCTACGGCACTCCTCAAGAAAGACGGATTTCTTTGGACGCCTGCAGCGACTATTGCCTTTGAAGCCCTCAAGAAAGCTCTTACCACAGCCCCTGTGCTTCAGCTGCCGGATTTTGCTGTTTCATTCATTGTGGAGTGTGATGCATCTGGATCTGGTTTCGGGGCAGTCCTCCATCAAGGTGGCGGCCCCATTGCCTATTTCAGCAAAACCATCGCTTCGCGTCATGCTTCTCTCGCCGCTTATGAGCGGGAGCTCATTGGTCTGGTGCATGCCGTGCGCCACTGGCGGCCCTATCTTTGGGGACGGGCGTTCATCGTCAAAACTGACCACTACAGCCTAAAGTTTTTGCTGGACCAACGCCTCGCTACCATTCCACAGCATCATTGGGTGGGCAAACTGTTGGGGTTCGACTTCACGGTGGAATATAAACCGGGTCGCCAAAACATCGTCGCCGATGCTCTTTCTCGCCGTGATGCTCCTGCCGGCCAGGCACTCGCCATATCCGGGCCTTCTTTTGATCTGTTTGAAGCTCTCCGTCAGGCTGCACACACGGACCCGGCGCTTGTCACTTTCCGGGAACAACTAGAATCTGGTGAGTTAGGACAGCCTTGGGCTCTTGTTGATGGTGTTGTTACCTTCCAACAGCGGGCTTATGTGCCACCCGCGTCGCCGCTGCTCGGGGAGGTCCTGGCTGCAGCCCATGATGCGGGCCATGAAGGTATCCAGAAGTCACTTCATCGTCTTCGCCGGGATTTCCATCTGCCGCAAGCAAGGGCCGCACTTCAGCAGAATATTCGTGCTTGTCAAGTTTGTCAACGCAACAAGACGGAGCAGCTTCATCCAGCCGGCTTATTGCAGCCCTTGACAGTGCCCTCTCGTGTCTGGGAAGACATCTCCATGGATTTCATTGAGGCACTTCCGAAGGTGGGCGGCAAAAGTGTGATACTGACCGTTGTGGACCGTTTCTCCAAGTATGCGCATTTCATCCCCTTGGCGCATCCGTACACTGCGGAGTCTGTTGCTAAAGCCTTCTTCTCCAACATTGTCCGACTTCATGGGTTTCCCACATCCATCGTTTCGGACAGGGATGTGGTTTTCACTTCGGGCTTTTGGAAGGCTCTATTTGTCGCCGCGGGGACACGCTTGCACATGAGTTCGGCCTTCCATCCGCAGTCTGATAGGCAATCTGAGGCCATCAATCGCGTCATCACCATGTACCTCCGTTGCATAACTGGGGATCGCCCACGGCAGTGGCTCCAATGGTTGCCTTGGGCGGAGTACTGCTACAACACTTCGTACCACTCAGCGTTGAAGGACACGCCTTTCAGGGTGGTTTATGGACGGGATCCCCCCTCATTCCGGGACTATACACCGGGCGAGATTCGCAATCAGGCGGTGGAACGGCAGATCGTCGACCGCAATCAGTTCTTACACGACATCCGTGAGCGTCTCCTTCAGGCAGCACAACAGTACAAGCATTACTATGATGATAAGCATCGGGCCCTTTCTTTTGATGTTGGAGAGTGGGTTTGGCTCCGTCTTCAGCACCGGCCAGCGGCATTCCTTGGAGTAGGCGCCAAAGGGAAATTGGCTCCCAAATATTATGGGCCTTTCAAAGTCCTCGCTAAAATCGATACGGTTGCTTACCGTTTGGAGCTGCCCCCACGCGCCCGCATTCACAATGTTTTCCATGTCGGGGTCCTGAAGAAGTACCATGGCCCACCGCCGGAAGTTCCGCCGATGCTTCCACCTCTGTTTCAGGGTCGAGTACATCCAACCCCTGTCCAAGCATTGTGTGCTCGTATTGCCCGCGGTATCCAGCAGGTGCTCATTCACTGGGAGGGCCAGCCGGCGTCTGCTGCTTCATGGGAGGATGTTACAACCTTCCGCGAACGTTATCCAAGCTTCCAGCTCGAGGACGAGCTGTTTCAGAATGGAGGGGGAGATGTCATGTGGGGCCAGCCCTATAGGCGTAAGGGACCTGCACGGGCCGGCCCTGCACCTGCCTAAAGATATGTCCTGGTTTAATTACAGTCTTTTTAGATTAGGAGTCTGGGTATTAGTTGGAAAGGTTTAGTCCCGAAGAAGGTTACCCTGCCAACACCCAATTGTAATAGGAGTCTTAGTCTGGTCTTGTAATTAGGCTATATATAGCCAGCCCTTGGATCAATAAACGCAAGCAGAATATCCTACAACCTCTCCTCTCTTGCTCCTGCGCCACGGCGCCCCTCCTCACCCCCTTCTCCAACCATAGGCAAGCGAGGGCCTCGCCCTCGTCCTCCTACCAACCACGACTACAACCTGTGCGGCAATCAGCCGGGCCGTGACACGCCCTCTCAGAAATTGCAAGCTTGCTATTTTTTTATAAGAGTGATTTCAGTAAGCATAGTTTGCTGGGCTCCTTTTTGCTATCTGCCTTCTGTATATACTACAGGAATCATCTTTGTAATACAAACTTGAATAGCTACTACCTGTTGAACATACTTCTATAAGAGCTGACACTGATACATTCTTATATATTAATGTATATAGAGAAACTCACCCTGTTTTCTCCGGCCACATGCAGCACTTCGGCCACTAGCTAACTACTGTATGATATGTATTGTAACTCGAGCGTGCAACAAATTAACTTCCTGAAGAACTAGAAGGTTAGTATATTAGATTAGGTTTTGAATTGTATGCAATAATTGCATGTATGGCACCTACAGATGTGTACCCAAAACATATATGTGCGATTCATAACCAACTGCTGTTCCTACATCATTTGTCAAGCCTTATATTAGCCTGAAGCCCTGAACTTATTTGAAATAATGTGATTAACTAACAGTAGTGTCACAAATAACTTTTGTCTACAACTACAATCCAGTACCACCTCTAAGTCAAGACTGGACAAAACGCCCACAAGATGAACCTTCCACAACATAGCCCATGTTCGCTATAAGAAATGGACTATGATAGTGAAGGTTCATTTTCATCATAGAAGCCCGTTCTAAATTTTTTGTTCCGTGGCAACACACGGGCATTCAGCTAGTATGTATGCAAGTCTGGATTAGTTGAATAATCACCTGTTAGGAAGACCTTCAAGAGATCGCCAATGAATCTTCTGATTTTTAGTTGGCTGATACAGAGGAAAGTTTTATTAATTGAATATTCACTCCCAGATCTGTAGCAGCTTTGTCATAGTATATACTTACCGTCATGTTCCGGGCAAGCCAAGAAAATTCTACATCCCGACCAAGTATCGCATACTTCAAAGTCCAACGTGAAAGTTCTGGTTTATCTTCAAGGACCTGTAAATTATCACACGCATAACCATTTGTTGGTAAAACTGAAAGGGAAAGCTTAGTTTATGGAAAACCAAACTAATGAAACGGAAACAGCACAGAACAGGCATGTCGGTTACTATGGTTCTAGCTATAGTGAATGCTAGTGGGTGTTGATGGTCATATATGCAGAGGATAGAAGCCCAATGATATGACCAGAGAAGCTTCTACACATCATACATCTATGGGGAATGTAGACATATATCAACCCCAAGTGCTCTATTCAGCGATATGCCACTGCAAAGTTCCATCAAATAGAAAAAATGGAATTGCTAACTTGCTGCAATTGTTTAAATGCCAGTGTGAGCCATGAATAAGTAAAAGCACCCAAATACTAAAATATACCCGTCTAAAGGATGGAAGGATGACACAGATGCCCTGTTCAAGAATTCATCCGATTAACCAGTTAACTTGCCTATTAATCCCTACTCGTAGGGTCACTGAGTAGCCAATAAACTGATAATTCATCCGATTACTTGATTAAAGGGTCGATTAACTTGCCGATTAGCCTATATTAATCCCCTACTCGCTAGCCAACCGAGCAGCTACCAGTTAACGATTTCCTCAACAATGCACAGATGGAAGTTCGGTGTGTGTTCGTGACAAGATTGGAATGGAGATTAATACAATTTGTAGGTTGTAATGGTAAATGTCCACTTCTATTCAGGTATAGAAAAATTCGGACTCCAACCATGGCATGCTAAAATAAAAGAAAAATGATGTGCAAGAAGAAAAGTGCTAACAAGCACCTTGACAGTTGATATGAATGGCATCCATTGAGGAATAGTCTCACGTTCGGAGTAACACTGGTAGGCCACTGAACATGGAACATCAACTTCAATTTCAGTGCTGCATCCAAGAGAATGTTCAGTCACCGTGAGGGGAGAACAGATGAAAGAAAATATGTATTGCAGATAAGCATGGAACTATCAGCAAGCTGTGTCGATGGTACTTGTTCCTGGAAGCATGAATTAACTAAATAACAGTCAACGTCTTATGAAGGTGCAGCCATGACTCAGATATCACATACAAAAGAAGGGCAAAATGATCTCTTGAGTGCAACAAAGAGAGAGTTTTGCTTCAGTACAACCCCCTAGAAAAGTTTACAGATTTTGATACAGATTAAAGGTGGAGATTAGAAATTACCCCATCAATCAAAAAGTTTAGATTGTTCTGATCTCTTGTTTGATCTATTGGGGGAATATAGGGATTATAATTAGTTGATCATTAATGTGGAGAATATCATTTTTAAGTAGCTTTAAGATTTGTGCAAACTTTTAGGAGGGGGGTGTACCGAAGCAAAAGATTATATCTAGAGAACCTTCTCAAGTACCCTTACAACATTAGATTCATTTCAACATTGAGAAATTAGACTCCAATTGAAGTGAACCAGCACTAGCAAATTATCCATCACAAACATGAGCAAAAATTCACATGTCAGAAATTCCCATTTTAACCAAATGATAATACAGCGATTCAAAGGCAATATCAAACTACTAGCATGGACATGGAGGGTTGGGGTTACCTGCACTCCTGCCACTCCATGGCAGGGGAGAACAAGGCAGGCCTCGCCCTTGCCCTGCTGCTGCTATTGATGCTGCCACAGCTCGCCTTCCCCTCCCCTCTCCTCCTCCTCATCCACCACCGGCTGCTGCTGCGGCCGCCGCTGCTGATAAAGAACACCTTGCTCTGCGATGACCCGAGGCCCGGAGATAGCGAGGAGGGGCTCCCCCTTCCTGCGGCGGGGTGGTAGTAGCAGGCAGCTCCGGTGGCCATGGCCGTTGCCCGCTCCTCCCCTCTCTCTCTCTCGTGGCTCGTGACGGTGCGGTGTATCGTTCTGTGACTACTGACTGCTGTTTTTTGGAGACCACACGAAGCTTTCCTGCTACTAGGGTGCTTCGGCTGGTCAGGCAGAGCTTTCAGTAGCACCACAGTGGCGGAACGTGACAAAAACAAGAGAAGGGAGACCGAAATCGCTGAAAAATACTCCTACGTATATGTCTTGAGGAAATATTTATATCCTCCACTATTTGATCGTGTGACTTTATTTATATCTTGTAGCATTGGCTGAAATGCAAACCGAATCACTGAAATTCAGTAAATTTAGTAGGTGTTGAAATATTTCTCGAACTGAAATTTATAAAACCATGGTTGGGGCTACGGCGAGGGCTCATGTGCAGACCCAAGAGAACCGCAACACTTGCAGATATTGCCGCCGCCGAAGCGCGAAGCTTGCGCTCGGCACCACCTCCACCGCGTTCTGTGTGCAAGCCACAAGCCCCTCCACGACGAGGACTCCATCACGGCAGGCCAGGAACTCAAGATCCAGATCAGGGCTTGACCGTCACTGATGGCGATAACCTTGCCAGGATCGCCCACCACAATTCACCTCATCATCCACATGGCCGAAGCACACAGCCAACACCAGTGACCATGCTGCTCGCTGGAGAGCCAACTGTATGATCGATAAGTATGTCTAGAGGGCGGAAGGGGTGAATAGGCTACTAAGCCAAAAAAGGGATTCACTAGGGGAGTCCTATCTCACCCTACCTTTTCTTGTTGCCGCAGAGGGTCTTTTGTGCCTCTTAAAATCCAGAATCAGTCATTGCAGATCAGTGAGATTAAAATATCAGAATCGGTACCATTGATGAGTTGCTTACTCTTTGCAGATCACACTATGTTGTTATTTAAGGTTAGTGGTAATGGTGCTAGATTGGTGTTCTCTTTGTTGGATACTTATTGTCAGGTGTCAGTGTAGGGGAACGTGCTACATAACAACAACAACAACAACAACAAATTACTACACGATCACACCCATGAACACTATAAAGATGGCAGGTAACGATCAAACTCACCAGCTAGCATAGTAGTGGAAAGCGGCGAAGAAGTTGGTGCAGCGTGACGATTTCCACAGCTAGTGATGCGGAGCATCCTACGGTCATCCCCATGGACCTACAATCGTCTCATCAAGAGTCAAGAGGACCCATGACACGAGCACGAGCTAGAGCTCTCGAGAACGAGGTGACTTCCTTCCTTAGTGATATCACACATGATCCTCTCGAGACATGGCTACTACCTAAGTCCGATATGCCATGCATGATTAGGTATCAAGAGGACCCTCCCGGAGATGCTCATGAAGACGGACAAGCCGCCAAGTTCATGGACGAGGAGAACCAACGGAAGGAGCCAAGTGCAACTCCCAGGACCCAGACATCCGGCCAGGACCCCGGACATCCGGCCCCTGGAAGCATCACCAGCGTCAAGGAGCCAGCGGCCAGGTCTACAGGCCCCGGACATCCGGCCTCAGCCCAGACATCCGGCCCGACAGCCCGGACATCTGGCCCCCGCCCGGAAATCCGGCGCCCATCACAAAATCGTCCAGAAGCTGAACCTTGCCAGCCCGGACATCTGGCCAAAGGCCCGGACATCCGGCCCGTCCCGAGCTCCCGGACATCCGCCCCCTCGCCCTGACATCCGGACCCCGTCTATCCAGAGAGCATCCAGGCCAGCCACGCCAGCCCGGACATCCGGCCTCTCCTGCCTGGACATCCGGCCCCTCGCGAAGGCCCGGACATCCGGCCTCCCCTGTCTGCGCACCGTAAAGGGCCGAAGCCCATATACCCTTTCGTCCCCCTAGACTATATATACTCCTCCTCCTCCCTCTTTCTAGGGTTAGCATTGGTTTAGCTCATATGTGAGATAGAGCATTGCTCATCCATTACGGATCTACTCCACGAGAGAGACCGCGGCCCCTCTACGGAGAAGATCACCTTGGATTCAAGACCCCCTCTTGGGTGGCCCCATCAAGACCTCCTCTAGGAGAAGAACCGGTTACCTTTGTATCGTCCTTTGTTGGATTTGGATCTTGTATCTCCTCTCGTGTTTCGAGGATCTAGCACATGTGTGACCTAATCTCGTTGGTTTGAGTGTTTCCTCTTGTATTTTCCCTTGTGTTCCCCGTGTGTTCTTCGTGTTCTTAGTTGGGATCCGCTCCTTTCATGAAAGATCGGCCGTATAGGGTTCCACCCTACATCATCTTGGTATCATGAGCCACGTTGATCATGATTTCGGAGCCCCCTCTCTTTGTTTTCTAGCCTAGTTTTGTTGATTTTGTTCCTAATTCGAAAATTGCCCCACAAAAATAGCCCCAATTTTTTTTTTGTGATTTGTTGGTGTGATGAAATTTTGTTGGATTTGATCCACGGATTTCGTGTGTTGCAGGTAGATCTAGATTTTCCCCATCTTTTCCCCAATTTCCATCCACAAAATCTTCCGAATTTTGCCCCACGGATCCAGAGCCCGAACATCCAGCCCTCAGCCCGGACATCCGGCCCCTAACAGCAGCACTTCCATCCACCGCTCCGTTTTCCCGCCTAACTCTTGCCAATTTTGTCCCGGTGCCCACTTCCACTTCCGCATACCACCACCACTTCCGCATACCACCACCATAGCCTTCCCGCTACCACCTCCGACAATTTTGTCAAGTTTTTGCTTTGAGAATTTGAGTTGCGGTTAATGATACGTCTCCAATGTATCTATAATTTTTGATTGCTCCATGCTATTATATATTCTATTTTGGATGTTTAATGGGCTTATTTATACACTTTTATATTATTTTTGGGACTAACCTATTAACCGAAGGCCCAACCCAAATTGCTGTTTTTTTGCCTATTTTAGTGTTTCGTAGAAAAAGAATATCAAACGGAATGAAACCTTCGGGAGCGTGATTTTTGGAACAAACGTGATCCAGAGGACTTGGAGTGGACGTCAAGCAACCAACGAGGAGGGCACGAGGCAGGGGGCGCGCCCTCCACCCTCGTGAGCCCCTCGTGGCTCCACCGACCTACTTCTTCCTCCTATATATACCTACGTACCCCCAAACCATCGAAGAGCACCACGAAAACCTAATTCCACCGCCGCAACCTTCTGTACCCGTGAGATCCCATCTTGGGGCCTTTTCCGGCGCTCCACCGGAGGGGGCATTGATCATGGAGGGCTTCTACATCAACACCATAGCCTCTATGTGTGAGTAGTTTACCTCAGACCTTCGGGTCCATAGCTATTAGCTAGATGGCTTCTTCTCTCTCTTTGGATCTCAATACAATGTTCTCCTCGATTCTCTTGGAGATCTATTCAATGTAATCTTCTTTTGCGGTGTGTTTGTCGAGATCCGATGAATTGTGGGTTTATGATCAAGATTATCTATGAACAATATTTGAATCTTGTCGTGGAATTATCACGGCAGATGTCCTCGAGCTAGGACTTAGTCGTGGAGCCATCGCAACTAGGAAGCTTGAAGGGGTTAATGCGGGACAAGGAACACGAGGGTTATACTGGTTCGGCCCCTTACGGTGAAGGTAAAAGCCTACGTCCAGTTTGAGGTGGTATTGATTAGGGTTACGATCTCCAGGGAGCTAAACTGCTATGCCCGGCTCTCGATGAGATTGTTCTTGTCCTTAAACCGCTGCCGGGTCGTCCCTTTATATAGGGAGGCTAACGCCCAGCAGCCCTTAGAGTCCCGGACGGCTCATAAGAGTGTCCGGCTCGGACTCTCAATCATACTTGCCTTGCACTACAAGCTCTACCATAATAACGTTTGTAACTACGGGCCTTAAGCCATATCCGGGTCTTAAGACCATCTCTGGCCCATCGTCTTCAAGCTTGGCTCCGGGCTTCTGGTAATGACCATTAGAGTAACCCGGCCCCTCCTGGCGGGTGACTCTAAGGTCTATATCCTCAACATTAGGCCCCAGATTGATTTGAGCCGGCTCACGTCAATCTTCAACCCTGCCGACAGAAAAAATCTCCGGCTTACCATTCATGTGAAGGCCATAACCCGGCGTGACATCATCCTCTGGACTCCGGATAATCCGCCGTGATGTCATCTTCCATTAAGCCCGTTTTTTACTCCACCAGATCCGCAACGGATCTTTGCTTTTACTGTCATTTCCGAAAATTGAGGCGTCGTGAGGGGGAGATAACCACGCCGTGGTCTCCTTGAATCTCGCGCCCACTTAAGAGCTTGCCTTATAAATAGGCCGGCCCGACGGGCTCTCAGCCACTTCCTCTCCATCTTCTTCCTCGTGCCATCGCTCCTCTGCCCGAGCTCTGCTACTGCCGCCGCCGTCGCGCCCCTGATCTTCGTCAACCTTGGCCGCTGCATCACCCTGACTCGGACCAGACAAACGGCGGCAACCTCCATTCTTCTCCAGCTTCGGTGAGTCTCTTCTGCCCTGCTAGAACAGATCTGCGGTAGGGTTCAAATAGTTCGTCCGTGTTCTTCGCCATTGCCCGCAAGCTTCGGCAGTTCTCATAGGTCTGCCCTTGTTTGATCTTTAGCCTTGTATAGAACTGGTGCGGCGGTTGTTTAGGACTCATTTCAAATGCTCATAAATCTCTTTCTACTGCATAAAGGCTTCATTCGAGCTCAAGAACATCCGCTCGTCTGTTTCTAGGTCTAGAAAATTTTCATTTCACCCGACCATTTTGATTCAAAAAAGTTACTGCAACATGTGAAACCTGTTTTACCACACTTAGTAAAAACTGCAACCATTGAATCTTGGCGGCTTACAATTCCGGTTTAAAGAAATCACTCGCCGTAAAATCCTCCGGTTTAAAGAAAACCATGCCTCGTAAAATCCTCCGGCTTAACTGTGGTAAGGCCGTAAAGAACCAACTTATTCTGAATGCCCCTGCGGCTTAAATAACCCACTGTGCCTGAGTATATATCATTAGTCCCCTTCATAAGCCGCCACCTTAGTTTTGAACTGTAGATCTCCGGCTTATAATTAACCCGGACGTTTTTCCTTTTTGTCATAGACCGCCAACTTTCATCATGCCTCCCAAGGCTCCCATCACTTGCAACTGGATGAGGTCCAACGTCACCAACAAGACCCTAGCCAATTTTGTTAAGTCCGGATATCTGCCTAAGAAGGAAATCATGTCCTACCGTGCCCCTGACCCGTCAGAAGAGAGACCACAGCCAAAGGACGGGGAGGTAGTGATTTTCGCAGATCATATGAGCCGGGGCTTCGCACCGCCCGGCTCAAAGTTTTTTAGGGACGTGCTCAACTTCTTCGACTTGCGGCCTCAAGATATAGGACCCAACTCCGTATCCAACATCTGCAATTTTCAAGTCTTCTGCGAGGTTTACCTAGGAGAAGAACCTAGTATGCTGCTCTTCAGAGAGCTTTTTTATTTAAACCGCCAGAATGAGTGCGCCAACGGGCCAAGTCTGGAGTTAGGTGGCATTTCCATCCAGCGGCGTAGGGACTGTCTTTTCCCTTACGCAGAGCCGCCGAGCCACCCCAAGGACTGGAATATGACTTGGTTCTACTGCCAAGATATGTCCCCGGCTGATGAAAGCCCGCTGCCCGGCTTTCGCCCAACACGTCTGGAGCCGACTCACCCACTGTCGGACAAGCTGACTCAAGCGGAGCGCCAGCCTCTGCTTCCTACTATCAACAAAATCAAGGCCCTCCTGGGCAACGGTCTGAACGGAATCGACCTGGTCCGGGTCTGGATCTCATGGCGGGTGATCCCATTGAGCCGCCGCCCCGGCTTAATGTGTGAGTACACAGGGCGAAAGGATGACCCTCAGAGGCACAGCTGCAATGATCTTCCAGAAGACGTTGCAGAGGAGGAGACCAAGGCTCTTTTAAACGAGAGCCTGGCAGACTGCGGAAGGACCGGGTTAGTCCCCTTCTGCAAGACCAATCCAGCCCCAGCGGTAAGCCGCTGACTTTAACTTTTTATCTTCGTCTGCATATAACCTTCATCTGAACCGTTTTAAGAATTCATCATTGTATATTTCAGGCTGATGATAAGTTCTGGCGGGTCAAATATGACCATGAGGCGGCCAAGAAAGCCAGGAAGGCGAAGAAAGCCGCCAAGAAAGCCGCCCCTCGCAAAAAAGGAAGCAGGCCTACTGCTTCGGAGCTGATGCAATTAAGCGACAGCTCCGAGTCAGAGGTAACTCCTGAGCATTTAAGTCCTTACTATATTCACTGTTTGTTGCTGTCCGCCTTATCAATACTTGCTCACTGACAGGATGACACCGGCGTAAGTAACCCGGTGGTTGAAGAGGTAATGTCACTTTCCTCCGACTCGGAGCCCAAAGTCCGAAGGGTAACCCAGAAAGTAAGCTTTTCACATCCTTTAGCTCATCAAGACCCTCAATTTCTTTTGAAGCGACAGGTTCACGAAAGCCGGCGTCACACCCGGACCAACAAGGACACCGACCTCTCCGCCGGGTTACCCGACGCAACAAGGAAGCGCCGAACTGAGGTTATTTCCCACTTGTACCCTTTTCACCCGTTGGCGGGTGTTATCCGTCAGCCACTCAACTCTTCTGACTCCAATTACCAGGAGACCTCCCCCTCTTCGGGTGACTCCATGCAGTCAAATCTGCCGGCTTTCAAGACCGCGCCCGGGTAACAACAATCATCTCATGTTGTTCTGATCTTTACTCATATTCTTTGTACTAACCTTTGCTGTTCTTTCAGTGCCCAGGCAAAGCTCACCAAGAGGGTGAGAAAACCAAGTCGGCCGGAGTGCCGGATCTGCCTGAGCCGGCGGTGTCAGTCCAAGAACCGCCAGCTGCCTCCGCCCCCGAAGTCACCACTCCAATGGACACGGCACCTGAAGCCACCGCCCCAACTACCAAGGCAACGACCGAAGCTTCGGTTAACCCGGAGGCCTCCGGCTCAGCTCCACCAGCAGACGACCCGGACGTGGTAATCACCCGGACGGAGTTTGTTGAGCTAGGGAGACCGACCGTGTTGGCCAAGTGCTCCGCTAAGGGGGAGTTGCTGCAGCCCCACCAGGCGAATCTGGACCTCTCCAACTACAGCAACCTGAGCGTTGGAGAGCTCGTCTCTGGCTACATCAGCCAAGTACACAAGAGTCGGGACACCGAGGTCGCTATGGTAAACCAGATCCAGCAAAAATCTGAGGTATCCTTCTGCTATCTTCTTACTTACTGCATAGTTACCTTTGCCATGCTAGCCCCCAAGTGCGTGGCACATATTTGAGACCATGAGGTCCAAGTTCTATAGCCCACTTAGCAATTCTCCCTGTGGCCTCTCTGTTTTGGATGATATCACCAAGGGGGGCAGAGCTGACCACAGTGATGGGATGACCCTGAAAATAATGCTTAAGTTTCCGGCTCGCCATGAACACACCATACACAAGCTTTTGCCAATGCGGGTACCGCTGCTTGGACTCAATGAGCACTTCGCTGACATAATAAACCGGCCACTGAACCGGATGTTCCTTACCCTCCTCCTTGCGCTCCACCACAATAGCCACACTGACGGCTCGGGCGTTTGCCACCACATACAGTAGTAAGGGCTCCTTATCAACTGGAGCGGCAAGGACTGGGGGCTCTGCCAGCTGCTTCTTCAAATCCTCAAAGGCGGTATTAGCTGCATCATTCCAGACAAAGTTATCAGTTTTCTTCATCAACTGATATAAGGGCATGGCCTTCTCACCCAAACGGCTTATAAACCGACTTAAAGCAGCGATGCGACCCGCCAAGCGCTGAACGTCATTTATACACGCCGGCTTAGCCAGGGAGGTGATGGCCTTGATCTTCTCCGGGTTAGCCTCAATGCCTCTGTCAGACACCAAGAAGCCCAAGAGTTTGCCTGCAGGAACACCAAAGACACACTTGGCCGGATTAAGCATCATCTTATAGACCCGGAGATTATCAAAGGTTTCCCTTAAATCATCTATCAGGGTTTCCTCTTTGATGGACTTAACCACAATATCGTCCACGTAAGCATGAACATTGCGCCCGATCTGTTTATGAAGACAGTTCTGTACACAACGCTGGTAAGTCGCCTGTGCACACTTGAGTCCAAAGGGCATAGACACGTAGCAGAAGGCTCCAAAGGGAGTGATGAACGCCGTCTTCTCCTGGTCCTTAACTGCCATCTTAATCTGATGATAACCGGAATAAGCATCCAAGAAACTCAAACGTGCACAACCTGCCGTAGCACCAATGATTTGATCAATACGGGGGAGGGCAAAAGGATCAGCCGGACACGCCTTATTTAAGTCCGTGTAGTCCACACACATCCGCCAGGTGCCGTTCTTCTTGAGTACGAGCACCGGGTTGGCTAACCACTCTGGGTGGAAGACTTCAACAATAAACCCGGCCGCCAAGAGCCGGGCCACCTCCTCACCAATAGCTTTCCGCCTCTCTTCATTAAACCGCCGAAGGAACTGTCTGACCGGCTTAAACTTAGGATCAACATTGAGAGTATGCTCAGCGAGTTCTCTAGGTACACCTGGCATGTCAGAAGGTTTCCATGCTAAGATGTCCCTATTCTCACGGATGAACTCGATGAGCGCGCTTTCCTATTTTGGATCCAGATTTGCACTGATGCTAAACTGCTGAGATGAGTCACCTGGAACAAAATCAACAAGTTTAGTCTCATCGGCTGATTTAAATTTCATTGCCGGCTCTTGTTCTGTAGTTGGCTTTTTCAGAGAGGTCATATCTGTTGGGTCAACATTGTCCTTGTAAAACTTCAACTCCTCTGTAGCACACACAGATTCTGCATAAGCCGCATCGCCTTCCTCACACTCCAGAGCCACTTTCCGGCTGCCGTGAACCGTAATGGTCCCATTGTGACCCGGCATCTTGAGCTGTAAATACACATAACACGGCCGTGCCATGAACTTGGCGTAAGCCGGCCGTCCAAATATAGCATGGTATGGACTTCTTATCTTGACCACCTCAAAGGTCAATTTCTCCACCCTGTAGTTGTTCTCATCACCAAAGGCCACTTCCAATTCGATCTTGCCGACTGGATAAGTCGACTTACCAGGTACTACACCATGAAAGATAGTGTTTGACTGGCTGAGGTTCTTATCAACTAACCCCATACGGCGGAAAGTCTCATAATAGAGGATGTTGATGCTGCTGCCTCCGTCCATGAGCACCTTTGTGAACTTATATCCTCCCACTTGAGGGGCCACCACTAATGCCAAGTGGCCCGGGTTATCCACCCGGGGAGGGTGATCCTCCCTGCTCCATACTATAGGCTGTTCAAACCACCGCAAGTAGCGTGGAACTGCCGGCTCAACAGCATTCACAGCCCTCTTGTGAAGCTTCTGATCTCGCTTGCACAAACTAGTGGTAAACACATGATACTGTCCACCGCTAAGCTGCTTTGGATTGGTCTGATAACCCCCCTACTGCTGTTGATGACCCTGGCCAGACTGTTGATTAAAGCCCCCTTGACCGTTCTGAGGACCGGAATTTGAGCCGCCACCCGGGCCATGAAAGCCGTCGGCGCCTGAGCCGCCGGCGCCTGAGCCGCCGCCCGGGCCATTGTAGTTCTTAAAGGCCTTCATGATTGCACAATCCTTCCATAGATGAGTCGCTGGCTTCTCTCTAGAGCTGTGCCTCGGACAAGGCTCATTCAACAGCTGCTCCAGTGAAGGTCCTGACCCGCCGCCTCGGGGAGGGGGCCTCCCCTTGCGTCGCTGGTTATTGCCTTGTGCGCTGGCGTTGGCCACAAACTCTAGGCTGCCATCTGCCTTGCGCTTGCCTCCTCCTTGGTTCCCCGGGTTAAACTGAGGACCCTTGCCATTGCCGTTCTTCTTTCCCTTCCCTGTCCTTTCATCATCTGAAGGGGGATCCTTGGTACCATCAGAATCGGCGTACTTGACAAGAGCTGCCATTAGTGTACCCATATCACTGCAGTCGCGCTTAAGCCGCCCGAGTTTCATCTTCAGGGGCACAAAACGACAATTCTGCTCCAGCATTAAAACCGCTGAGCCGGCATCCATCTTGTCTGACGAGTGTATGATCTCCTTAACCCGGCGAACCCAATGTGTCGTAGACTCACCCTCCTGCTGCTTACAGTTAGTCAAATCCACAATTGACATAGACTGCCTACAGGTATCTTTGAAATTTTGGATGAACCGGGCTTTCAGCTCAGCCCAAGACCCAATGGAATTCGGTGGTAGCCCTTTCAACCAAGTGCGGGCAGTCCCATCTAACATCATGGTGAAATACTTGGCCATGGCCGCCTCACTGACCTCCAGTAGCTCCATAGCCATCTCATAACTCTCGATCCAAGCTGCGGGTTGTAAGTCAGCTGTGTAGTTAGGCACCTTCCTAGGGCCCTTGAAGTCCTTAGGTAGACGTTCATTACGGATAGCTGGCACTAAGCAAGGGACACCCCCGGTCCTGGTAGGGATACCCACATCAATGGAAGTCGTCGGATAAGCCGGGGGGTCTGGTAAGCCGTCAATTGAGGTACTTGCTCCGCCTCTTGCCGCGCTTGGTCTGCTGCATAAAAGGCTCCATTATGAGCCGGGCCATGGCCAGGAGGCGGGTCATGGCGTCGGACGTTACTTGAGCCGGTTGCTGAGACCATGTGCCGGCTGTAACTCGGGCTCTGGCCTGGACGAGGGGTCGAGTGGATCCTGTCCCGGCTGTAGGAGTACGCCTCTTGCTGCGCCAGTGCTGTCTGAAGGAGTTCCCTGACCCGACGGGTTTCAATAGCCGTCGGAGAGTCGCCGTCAACTGGTAGAGCCGCCAGCCGTGCTGCCGCAGCGACCATGTTCTCCATCGGGTTATTATAATGACCCGGGGGTATTGGCACATACTGATGCGGGGCAGGGGGCACCTGGGGAGGCCCCATCACTCGTGGCTGAGTAAGGGGTCCAGACCCGGGCGCTATGACCCCTGGCGGGTTACTAGACCCTGCACCTGGCGTGTTGAAGAGGTTGCGTGGATCGTAAACCGGAGGGAGTCGAGATTGGGCCTTTTGATGCCTCCTTCTCAGGACCTCATTGGCTGCGTTTTGATCCATCGTGAGTTGGAAGGACTGCGCCTGTATCAGCTGAGTTTGGGCATCGAGAGCCGCCCTCTCCGCAGCCGGCCTGATCCCCTCCGCTGCAAGATCCTCTTAGCTTTTATTAGATCCAATTTTAACTGTGCCACCTCTGCGTCGTGCTGAGCTTGATCTGCCAGGTCAACCGTGGCGGTTAGCAGGGCCGTCATCTTGTCCGTGAGATCCATCAGCACCTGAGCCGGAGAGGGCACCGGGTTTCCTGTTCCCGCAGCGGGGTTCTGAACAGGCTGCGCGCCAGCCATAAAGACTCCAACCTGACTTGGCGGCTCAAACGGGTCCGGAATACTGTCACCATCGGAACATCCCATGAGCCTGCCATCTTGAAGTTGATACAATGAGTTCGACTCATCGGTGGCCGACTCGCCGTCAGAGCCGGCGGCCGCCTCATCACCAGACCCAGACGGATCAGAGGGCCCTCCATGGATGCATCCCACAAAAGCGTGCCTTAAGGCAGGCCGGGCCCGGGCGGGTCGTGCGCGCTGAGCCGTTTCGATGAGATCGGCGCAGAGGTCCGGCTCCGGGCCCGGTTCACCAATCTTACCAATGAAAACATGAATTCCGCCGAAGGGGACCCGGTACCCGTACTCAATTGAGCCGGCGTCGGGGCCCCAGTTTGCATCGTCGATGTAGAGCTTGCCGCGACGACTCTTGGTCATCCGGCCCACAGCGTATCCCTTGAGCCCTTCGAAGCTGCCCTTCAAGAACTCAAATCCACCGTGCGCTGGCCCCACGGTGGGCGCCAACTGTCGTGGAATTATCACGGCAGATGTCCTCGAGCTAGGACTTAGTCGTGGAGCCATCGCAACTAGGAAGCTTGAAGGGGTTAATGCGGGACAAGGAACACGAGGGTTATACTGGTTCGGCCCCTTACGGTGAAGGTAAAAGCCTACGTCCAGTTTGAGGTGGTATTGATTAGGGTTACGATCTCCAGGGAGCTAAACTGCTATGCCCGGCTCTCGATGAGATTGTTCTTGTCCTTAAACCGCTGCCGGGTCGTCCCTTTATATAGGGAGGCTAACGCCCAGCAGCCCTTAGAGTCCCGGCCGGCTCATAAGAGTGTCCGGCTCGGACTCTCAATCATACTTGCCTTGCACTACAAGCTCTACCATAATAACGTTTGTAACTACGGGCCTTAAGCCATATCCAGGTCTTAAGCCCATCTCTGGCCCATCGTCTTCAAGCTTGGATCCGGGCTTCTGGTAATTAACCCGGCCCCTCCTGGCGGGTGACTCTAAGGTCTATATCCTCAACAAATCTTCTCTGAATTCTTTTATGTATGATTGGTTATCTTTGCAAGTCTCTTCGAATTATCAGTATGGTTTGGCCTACTAGATTGATATTTCTTGCAATGGGAGAAGTGCTTAGCTTTGGGTTCAATCTTGCGGTGCTCGATCCCAGTGACAGTAGGGGAAATGACACGTATTGTATTGTTGCCATCGAGGATAAAAAGATGGGGTTTATATCATATTGCATGAGTTTATCCCTCTACATCATGTCATCTTCTTAAAGCGTTTCTCCGTTCTTATGAACTTAATACTCTAGATGCATGCTGGATAGCGGTCGATGTGTGGAGTAATAGTAGTAGATGCAGGCAGGAGTCGGTCTACTTGTCACGGACGTGATGCCTATATACATGATCATACCTAGATATTCTCATAACTATGCTCAATTCTATCAATTGCTCGACAGTAATTTGTTCACCCACCGTAATACTTATGTTATCTTGAGAGAAGCCACTAGTGAAACCTATGGCCCCCGGGTCTATTCTCCATCATATTAATCTCCCGTCAACAAGCTATTTCTATTGCCGTTTATTTTGCTTTCTTTACATTTAGTCTTTATCATAAAAATACCAAAAATATTATCTTATCATCTCTATCAGATCTCACTTTTGCAAGTGGCCGTGAAGGGATTGACAACCCCTTTATCGCGTTGGTTGCAAGGTTCTTATTTGTTTGTGTAGGTACAAGGGACTTGCGTGTGGCCTCCTACTGGATTGATACCTTGATTCTCAAAAACTGAGGGAAATACTTACGCTACTTTGCTGCATCACCCTTTCCTCTTCAAGGGAAAACCAACGCAGTGCTCAAGAGGTAGCAGTTAACCATGTCCTATTGTGTTTCGGCTATCTAGGTACGGTTCGACATCGACATCACCGCCGCTCATCTTCGCCACGGATTCATCATCAACAACGGTAACCTCATCTTGGTATCGTGATATCATTCTACTTTCGTGCATTTGCATTGATAACCCCTTAGCCTTACTTTTGCGTCACTTGCCCATCGAGACTAGCCTTTGAGTATTGCCGGCAATGTGACTTGTGCACATTAGTGATCATACTTCCCATAGCATACATACCATATCATCGTGGTGCATATCTTGGTATCATCTTTTGTGTCACAAGGTTGTCATCGCATACACAATTGCTATCTTGGTTCGTGAAGCATTGCATGAGAAAAGAGCTCAAACACAAAGAGCCAAACAAGCTTTTAAGCAAAAGGGAAAGATAAGCAAAGAGCTTATAAGCAAGAACCATAGCATCATACAACATTAATATTGTCATACTCGATCATCTTGGATCATATCATCGGAATACCATACATATAGCATACTTGGGATAGAAGTCGTTGCATTTTTGCTTAGTAGGTTGTGCACAAGTTCGTGTCCGCCTATTGTGCAATCGTGCTAGTGTCTCTCTAGTGTTGTGCAACAAGAGCATTTTTGTGGATTCCACATTTTGGCTCATCCTTTGGTTGCACGACCCCACTTATCTATTTGCGTGTGTGTTTCCGTGTACCATATCTTGCTATTGGTCTACTTGTTGCATTTGCAAATTTGTGAATCTTTTCCAACATTATTGAGTCTCACTTACAATTGCATCAAATTTTGTGCCACCATCCTAACCGAGCTCCACTATAAGCTTTTACTTGTGTAGGTGTGAGAAACCGACAAGAATTGGTACCAATTGTGCTATTTCCTTGTTACACATTGGAGTGATCATTGATCCACCTTCAACATCGGTCAAGGTACATTTGGTATAAGTTATTCTCTTTCTCCCACTCACAAAATTTTGTTTGGAATGATGGATAGGCCAAGTACTTCTACCAACCCACTCTTCCTTGAGCAAGACGGTGACCCTAACAACTACGTCACCAAGCTACACCTATTTGGTACACAACGAGCTTTGCATGAAGAGCAACTAGCAATGAGCGACCGCATCGACAACCTCGCCACCGAC
Source organism: Aegilops tauschii subsp. strangulata (assembly GCF_002575655.3). Classification (NCBI taxonomy): domain Eukaryota; kingdom Viridiplantae; phylum Streptophyta; class Magnoliopsida; order Poales; family Poaceae; genus Aegilops; species Aegilops tauschii. The sequence continues at coordinate 381,457,224 of NC_053037.3, read as the reverse complement.
TTGCGACTCTTCGAGCAACGTACAAGAGACTACTTCGACAACAAGCTCGACGAACACAAGCACGAGAATGACGCAAGAATGGACGAGATTCGTGCCTTGTTGGTCAACCGCTCTTCTACCACTTCGTCCTACTCAAGACGGAGCCGCTCGAGTCGACACTCCGATGACACTATCTCCGGCTCAAGTACCCCAACATCAAACACTATTCGTCGTGTCGCGCGTCAAGATTGTCAAGCAAACCGCAATCCTCTACACGACACTGACTCTCAAGAGCATCGACACCGTCAAAACCAAGCTACGTACATTCGTGCAAGCACAAGAACGGCAAACGCCAACGCAAACAAGAACAAGAGGAGCGTGCGCAACAACATCAAGATGCACAAGACGCCGAGGCACAACGACAAGAACAACAACTACGAGAAGCTCAAGCACTTGAGGCACAACGTGCCCTTCGTGATTCCAGTTGAGCCGTAGCCAACCGAGGCCGACAAGCTCTTCTACATCAAGAAGCACTTCATGATGAAGTTCAAGAAAGGATTTATCAATCACGTGTGCATCGTCAAGTTCCTCTAGTTCCTCGTCAAGCTCGACAAGCTCCTCCACAAGCTCACCAAGAAAATCAAGTTCAACAAGAGCAAGACGACAATGGAAATCCTCCAAGACAAGAGCAACATGAGGTCAACAACCCTCCTCGCCAAGAGCAACATGAGATTGTCAATCCTCAATGACATGGCCATCATCATCCCCGACCCCAACACAATGAAGAGCAACGATATGGCAAGCTAAAGTTCACCATGCCCAAGTTCACTGGAAGCAATGACCCCGAGGAGTACATATCATGGGCATTGAAGGTTGACAAAATTTTCCGCTTGCACAACTATGAAGAAGAGAAGAAGATAGCGATGGCATCCCTTGAATTCCAAGACTACGTCCTCATTTGGTGGGAACAAGTCATTGAGCGCCGAGAGGCAAGAGGTGAACCACCCATCACTACTTGGGCGCAAATGAAGGATGTCACGAGAGCACGTTTTGTGCCTAACTACTACAACTGCGACCTCTTCAAGAAACTCCAACTACTCAAGCAAGGAACCAAGAGCGTTGAAGAGTACTGCAAGGAAATGGAGATTGCCATGATACGAGCCAATGTCACGGAAGATGATGAGCAAACTATGGCACATTTCTTGAATGGACTCAATCATCCTATCAAGAAGATCTCCGACTTCCAACCATACTCGAACCTCATCGAGCTCGTGCATCAAGCCACCAAAGCGGAACGCCAAGTGCAAGATGACTTCAAGTACACCAAGTTCTCATACAAGTCCTACGGTTTCTCCAACAATCAAGCTTCAACGACTCCAACAACTTCTACCTCAACCAAGCCATCTACAAGCAACGACGACAAGTCAAGTTACAAGAAAACGTCGACAAGCTCAAGTCGTCCTCCTACTACGAGCAACTTCAAGCCGAAAGCTTCATCATCATCTACCCCAACCGATGAGACCATCAAGACAAGTTCCTTCAAATGCTTCACATGCGGCGGTCGAGGCCACAAGTCCTTTGAGTGTACAAACAAGCGCACCATGATCCTCAACGACGACGGAACCTATGACTCCATGAGTGAAGAGGAGATGGAAGCCCTTGAGCAAGTGGCCATGCACCGGCGCGTGAACGAAGATGAAGATGATCAAGTCTTTTGTGACGAAGATTCGAGCCCCGCTCTTGTTGTCTCCAAGGTCTTGACTCTTCGACATCAATAAGACGAAGACCAAAGATGCCATATCTTCCACACCAAGGCCGACATCAATGGAAGGTCCGTCAAGGTCATTATCGATGGAGGGAGTTGCCATAACTTAGCAAGTGAAGAACTATGCTCCAAGCTTCAATTGGTCAAGATGAAGCACTCGCACCCATACAAAGTTCAATGGCTAAGCGACTCCGGCACTTTGCAAATCGAACATAGGGTACAAGTTTCTTTCAAGATCGGAGCTTACGAAGACACTTTGGAGTGTGATGTCATCCCGATGACCGTTTGCCACCTCCTTCTTGGACGGCTATGGCAATTCGACTGAGGTGTCATCCACAATGGGCGTACAAATCATTATAGCTTCAAGATGAAAGGAAAGGAGTATGTGCTACGACCTATGTCCCCAAGCCAAGTGATCCCCGACAAGCAAGCCATCCATCATGGAGAAAATAGTGAGAGATAGAACCACCAAAAAGAGAGTGAGCGCCACAAGCCCAAATTGAGTGCCTCCACGATGAGCGACAAGAAGAACTTAGTCATATTTGCCACCAAACATGAGATGAGAGAAGTGTGTGAGAACCCATCAAGTGTTATGCACTATGTCCTATTGTGCAAGGACGAGGCACCTAAAGCTAACACTTCTCACGATCTACCTTTAGTGTTATCTTCTCTATTGCAGGAATTCCAAGATGTTTTCCCCGATGAGCTACCTCCGGGTCTTCCTCCACTACGAGGCATCGAGCACCGCATCGACCTCATTCCCGGAGCGCCACTTCCAAACAAGGCTCCCTACCGAGTCAACCCCAAAGAAATACAAAGGCAAGTAAAGCATCTCATAGATCATGGACATGTGTGTGAAAGTTTGAGTCCTTGTGCCGTACCGGTCATTCTTTGTGCCAAAAAGAGACAGTAGCTTTCGCATGTGTTCCGATTGTAGACCTATAAATGCTATTACGTTCGCTATAGGTACCCCATTCCACGCCTTGATGATATGCTTGATGAGCTTAGTGGTGCCACTATTTTTTCCAAAATCGATCTCAAAAGTGGTTACTATCAAATCCGCATACAAGAGGGTGATGAATGGAAAACCTCTTTCAAAACAAAGTTTGGTTTGTATGAGTGGTTAGTCATGCCTATGGGTTTATCCGAAGCACCCGGTACTTTCATGCGTCTTATGCATTATGTGTTTCGCCCTTACATTGGTGAGTTTGTTGTGGTCTCCTTCGACGATATCCTTGTTTTTAGCAAATCTCTCAAAGATCATGTCACCCACCTTTGCACCGTGGTACAAACTCTTCGAAAAGAACGCCTTTATGCTAATATGGAAAAATGCATTTTTGGTGTTGATAAGCTTGTTTTCTTGGGTTTTGTAGTATCTTCTAAGGGTGTTCATGTTGATGAATCTAAGATCAATGCTATTAAAACTTGGCCCCAACCAACAAATTTGCAACAAGTGCGTAGTTTTCTTGGTTTGGCCGGTTTCTACCGTAGATTTGTGAAGGATTTTAGCACTATTGCATCTCCTTTACATGCTTTGAGCAAGAAGAATGCACCCTTTGTTTGGGGACCATCACAAGATAGCGCATTCAATGAGCTTAAGAATTTGCTTACTCATGCTCCCGTGCTTGCATTACACAACTTTGACAAACCTTTTGAAATTCATTGCGATGCTAGTGGTAATGGCATAGTGATAACCCACAAGTATAGGGGATCGCAACAGTTTTCGAGGGTAGCGTATTCAACCCAAATTTATTGATTCAACACAAGGGGAGCCAAAAAAATATTCTCAAGTATTAGCAGTTGAGTTGTTAATTCAACCACACCTGGATAACTTAGTATCTGCAGCAAAGTATTTAGTAGCAAAGTAGTATGGGAGTAATGGTAACGGTAGCAAAAGTAATATTTTGGGGTTTTGTAATGATTGTAATAGTAGCAACGGAAAAGTAAATAAGCGGAGAACAATATGTGAGAAGCTCGTAGGCATTGGATCGGTGATGGAGAATTATGCTGGATGCGGTTCATCATGTAACAATCATAACATAGGGTGACACAGAACTAGCTCCAATTCATCAATGTAATGTAGGCATGTATTCCGAATATAGTCATACGTGCTTATGGAAAAGAACTTGCATGACATCTTTTGTCCTACCCTCCCGTGGCAGCGGGGTCCTAACGGAAACTAAGGGATATTAAGGCCTCCTTTTAATAGAGTACCGGACAAAAGCATTAACACATAGTGAATACATGAACTCCTCAAACTACGGTCATCACCGGGAGTGATCCCGATTATTGTCACTTCGGGGTTGCCGGATCATAACACATAGTAGGTGACTATAGACTTGCAAGATAGGATCAAGAACTCACATATATTCATGAAAACATAATAGGTTCAGATCTGAAATCATGGCACTCGGGCCCTAGTGACAAGCATTAAGCATAGCAAAGTCATAGCAACATCAATCTCAGAACATAGTGAATACTAGGGATCAAACCCTAACAAAACTAACTCGATTACATGATAAATCTCATCCAACCCATCACCGTCCAGCAAGTCTACAATGGAACTACTCACGCACGGCGGTGAGCATCATGAAATTGGTGATGGAGGATGGTTGATGATGACGACGGCGACGGATTCCCCTCTCCGGAGCCCCGAACGGACTCCAGATTAGCCCTCCCGAGAGAGTTTAGGGCTTGGCGGCGGCTCCGTATCATAAAACGCGATGAATCTTTCTCTCTGATTTTTTCCTCCCCAAACACGAATATATAGAGTTGGAGTTGAGGTCGGTGGAGCTCCAGTGGGCCCACTGTCGGTGTCAAAACCGGCGGATCTCGGGTAGGGGGTCCCGAACTGTGCGTCTAGAATCGATGGTAACAGGAGACGGGGGACACAATGTTTACCCAGGTTCGGGCCCTCTCTATGGAGGTAATACCCTACTTCCTGCTTGATTGATCTTGATGGATATTAGTGTTACAAGAGTTGATCTACCACGAGATCGTAATGGCTAAACCCTAGAAGTCTAGCCTATGAGTATATGGTAATGAATCTGTCCTATCCAGACTATGCTCTCTAGTTTATATAGACACCGGAGAGATCTAGGGTTACACGAGGTCGGTTACATAAGAGGGAATCTTCATAATCAACCGCCTAGCTCGCCTTCCACGCCAAGTAGAGTCCAATCCGGAAACGGGTATAGTCTTCGGTCTTCGTGTCTTCATAGCCCATCAGTCTGGCCCAATGAGTAACAGGCCGGACGCCCGAGGACCCCTTAGTCCAGGACTCCCTCAGTAGCCCCTGAACCTGGCTTCAATGACGAGGAGTCCGGCGCGCAGATTGTCTTCGGCATTGCAAGGCGGGTTCTCCTTCCTCCGAACTCCGATATAGTCTTCGGATGTGATGATTGTATCCGGACCTGTGTACATAATTGCAGAAAATACAATACTCCACGAGTCCAATCGGTCAACAACCGTTGGGATATTGCATCATGCCCGCCCGGTTATTATTTCCAACCGTTGACTATCCTATCGCCCCACGTCTCGGGAAGCAGTTTTATTGGCACGTCTTGTCAAAGCAGAGATCGTGTCCCCTTATTTACGGGATCTTCAATAATGTTGGTATGGGTAACCCAACCATCCCCCGGGTACAACTCCTTGAGGATAGGTAAGTCTCGAGACCCAGGAGGGGACGCTAGATATTCTGGGCCTTTATATAGGGACCCGGACTTATCTTCCTCTTCTGCACTTGCTTCTTCCTCAACCCCAGCCTTCTCGAGTTTTAGCCCTCGAGTTTCAATCATCAGCCACCCCAATCATGTCGGGGCCCAGCCGTTCAGGCCGGTGGGTGGCCTCTTCCGTCACGGAGGAGGATATTGCGAAGCTCCGCGTAGCGAGGTACCTGACCCTAGAAATCCTTCATCGGCTTCCTGCCGAGGGGCAGATTATTCCCACCCCCAAATCTGGTGAGAGGGTAGTATTTGTATCCCACTTCCTTCATGGGCTAGGGTTCGCACTTAGCCCCTTTGTCCGGGGGCTCATGTTCTACTGTGGGTTAGATTTTCGTGATCTGGCCCCGGACGCCATACTTCTGATCTCGACATTCATCGTCACGTGTGAAGCCTTCCTCCGGACTCCTCCGCACTCCTCCGCACTTTGGTTTGTGGCTCAAGACTTTTCATGTGAGACCACAGGTGACAGAAGAGGAGCAGGCAGAGTGCGGCAGCGTTGTTATAAGCAAGCTCGCCAGCGCGGTTTGGTTTGAAGGATCTTTCGACGAGTCTTCTGAACTATGGCAGCAGGGATGGTTTTATGTCAACGAGCCGCGGGGCTCTGAGTGGATGGCTACTCCTGCTTTCCGACCCGGCCCTCCAATTCAACTCGCTTCATGGATCAACAAGGGATTGAATTGGGGATCCATTAATGAGGTGCAGACTCTGCAAGGTCACATCCGAAGCCTTACCGAGAGAGGCATCAAGCTTGTGAACATTGTTCAAGTAATGCTAGTCCGCCGGATCCTGCCATGTCAGCGGCGGCCTATCCTTATGTGGGAGTTCAATCCAGAAGGGCGGCGGACCATTCAGCACTTCTTCGGCACGACGCACGAAGGAATGTGGAAATTATATTTCAGGGAGCGAGAGCAATGGCCGGACACCACCGAAGACGTTGGCCTCAACTGCAATCATCCGGACACTTCGGTAAGTATTCAACACCTTTTATTTCAACATCTTTTGACAAGATACTGAGCACTCCGCCCCTACGCAGGACTAGATAAAGAAGGCGGTATTAATCTGGAGTCCGGCGCCCCTTCCCGAGATCCCGCGTCCACCCTGCTGATGCGGATGTTAATTCCGACACCGTACCGGGTGTCTGCAGAGGGGTTGAGAGCGTTGAGCCCAAAGGAGATGCCTGCCATGGCAAGAAGCGGGCTGCCCCTACAGGCCAGGAGGGGAAACTTTCCAAGAAAGGAAAAATGCCATCATCGGTCGACTTGAGCCAGGCGAGCGATGTCAATGTGGAGCCTGATGATGAGGACGAACCTCCGGCCAGACCGTAAGTGAAGCGAGGTACTTTAACCATACCTCATTCTTTTCTTATTGCTGAAGTAGTTCTCCGATATGTGCACGTCCTCGCAGGTTAACGCCTGGTGTTTCTCAATCGTCCTCCTCCTCGGGGGACCTTCTTCCAGAGATGATGGAGAGTGACACGCCTTCTCCAGCCTCCTCGCCCAACAGGGCGGATAATCTTGAGGTGTCGTCCCGGAGGGCCCCTCCCGATCGGCAAGTAGCACAGGAAACGAGGAAGGAGTTACCGAAGGTGGTGCCTCTGTCATTCTGGGTTCGGGGGTCAAGAATGGCGGCCCCGAACTGTCCGGCTCACAACCAGAGATGATTCTGGAGGCAGTTAAGTAGATTCCTTTAAAGGAATATCATGCTCCGGCAACGGTGTCCGAAGACCCAGGAGTGCCGAAGACGCTGACGGACATGCTGCGACAGGCGTCCGTTTCAGAGGATCACCGCGCCTTAATGGTTACGGTGGTCGAGAAGGTTCTCTCCGCGAAGAGCGGGTTGAATGAGGCCTTCATGAGCCTTCTAAGGGGTTTTGAGGTTTGTGATGTAATTTTGTCAATGGAATATTATTGACCGAATGCACCTGTTGTATATGCAGTAGCCCCTGAGACTCGGATTGCCTTCCACAAGAAGCGATCGGAGGATCGAAAATACACACTCAGGTACTAACCTTGCTTTAACTTGGAATGCAGACTGTCTCGCTTCCCGCGGCTACCCGTGGTACGGAAGTGGCCGAACTGCAGTGAAAGCTGGATACTGTGGAGGATGACATTGTATTGATCAACAGGCGTCTTGACGACTCACAAGGTATGTTTGGTGGGCATTCCTTACACCAGTGTGCTTTGTAATTTAAGCCTGACTCTGAAAAGAGTTTTATATGGAATATGCATGAATGCAGATGGTGCTGCCGCCGTGGAAGCCCTGCGGGCGGAGCTAGCCCGGGCCAAGGAACAGGCCCAGTTTAGTAATGTGGCCGCCGAAAAGGCATCGGCCGAGTTGAGGGCCGAACAAGTCACGCGGCGCCAGGACAAGGAGGCCATGTCCACCATGGCGCGCGAGTTAGAAAATGCAGCTGGCCGCTGTAAACTTCTTGAGAAGGAAAATGAAGCCAAAACGGCTGAACTTGACAAGGCCTTACGAGAGGCAAGAGAGGCGCGGTCTGAATCCAGAGCAGCCCGTGAGGAAATCCGGCAAGCTGGGGATATTGTGGCTGGCAAGCCCTTTTTGCTACAGGCTAAGTTCGGCGATCCGAACTATGCTCAGCTTAACCAAGTATGGAGTTCTCCGGACAATTTTTTAGACTTGCCGAAGAGTTCTTTTGATGCGGCGCAGTTTTATCAGGTGCGAGAGGGGTGTGCAATGGAGAAGCTTTTCTGGTCGCAATTCGGCGCGTCGAAGCGCCCTCTATTGCTGAATGAACAGATGTCCCAGTGGGCCGAGCTGCATAGGATATCCGGCGCTGCCATGAAGAACATCGTAGTCCATTTGTGGCTAACTGAACCTGTTCTGAGTAGTTACTTCGGCCTGGTGCAGCGGCTTGCTGACGCGGTGCCGCGTATCGACGCTATGAAGCGTTCGGCGTGCATTGAAGGTGCACGGATGGCCTTCGCCCGAGTCAAGACGTTCTGGGGGAAGATGAAGGCCATCAATATTGCAACGAAGAGTCCACCCGAAGGCAAGGACTGTCCGGAACCGGAGCATTATTTTGGAGACGTCCTAGAGGCCGCCCGCTTGATAGAGGGTCAGTGCTCGAAAGACATAATATTCGAGTGATGTGTACAAGGGTTGTAACAGACAACTTTATAGTTAATCTATTTTTTTTTGCTCGAAAGCTTGTATTCCTCCTGTGCAGCCTTTTTAATGTAATTTTAAAGTTTTCCAGTCGTTGGCTTCAGCCCCCTCGTAGGAAATACGGGGGTGTTCGAAAAAGCATTGAATCACTCTTTATCCAACGTCTTGGTCCATAAAGGAGGTGATAATGCGGCGAACCAGGCAATCGGACTACAGGGCGTTAACACTTTCACTTAGCCATAGGAGTTTTATGGTGGGGCTACGACATAGCCCCTAGTATGTATGCGGCGTATCGTAATATTGTGCCTTACATGTTTTGATCTAAAAAAGACCCTTCATGTGACACGGGGAATCGCTAAAGATTCGGATAAGTCGTCAAGTGGTTGACCAGCTCTCGCCGTATCATTACAGTCAGTTTTCGGCTTTCTCTACTGAGGTGCTCATCCGGTCAAAGCCAGGGCACAATCGCAGTAGTTCTCCCTTTACTACCCTAGCCGATAGAGCGGAACGTAGGGTAGCAAACACAGGAGCCGGGCAACCCAACTATTGACCAAAGACAATGATTCGGAGCTGATGCATATAAGGCCAAACTTGTGACGCCTAAGTATGCTATAGAGCTGTTTGGGCTTTTATTGGCGACTCGTTTGTTCCCAAGCCGAGCCCCTAGCCGGTTATGCCGAGGTGCGTCTTGTAACACCGCCGTTGCGGCCGTACTCATAAAAACGAGTATAGAAGATTAGTTCGGATGAAGTTTACTGGGAGTTGAGTAATAAGCCAATGATAAATTCATATATAAAAAAAGGAAAAATCCACAACCCCGCCATTTGACATGCTCGGGGTCAGGGACGGAGGAAAAAAGGCATAGTACAGGCTCGAAATAGAGAGTGCGGTCTACAAAAACTATTTTGGACCTCCTGTCGCACGTCTGCGCCGCCCGTCCTCTGGGAGGGGAGTCCTTATCTGAAGTAACCCCTTTGGGAAGTGTGCGGATCCGAACTCCGACAGAGTCCGTTGTATATGCAGTCCTGTCAGTCACCTGTTTATGATAAAGAAAAGTAAAGAAGAATGGATAAAAAACGTTACGGGAATGCTTGCAGGGTTGTCCGTATTGTGCTTCCGCCGCTGCCCCTGGTATCTTGAGCGTGTAGTGATGTACGCGTGGTGTAAATCCTGCCATCATAGTGGGTGGGTGGCGGAAGCTGAACTGCTATTTCCGCTCCGGTAGTGGTCGAACGTCGGAGGGAAACTGCTTCTGGCTCCCGGTGTTCGGCTGGTGTTGGGGATATTACCACTGGGTGTAAACCGACCAGGAGAGGCCGGGTTAACCCCATAAGTAGTTCATTGTATCTGAAGCCCATGAAGACAGACGATGACGCTTTATGAAGGCCCAGGGCCCAAAGCCGGTTTAAGGCCTGTAGACATAAACCGGCATTGATATGTAAACTTGTGTTGTAAGATAGAAATAGCAGAGACCGAGCCGGACACATTTATGAGCCGGCCTCGGGATTCTGTAAACCGACGGTCGTCAACCCATGTATATAAGGGGACGACCGGCGGCGGTTCAAGGACAACAGACAACAACTCGAGACTCAGGCAAAGCGTATACGCTCCCTGGTCATCGAAACCCCAGCAATTCCATCACAACTAGATGTAGGCTTTTACCTTCATCGTAAGGGGCCGAACTAGTATAAAACTCTCTTGCGTCCCTTGTCCGCTTTAACCCCTTTAAGTTAACACGTAGCGATGGCTCCACGACCAAGTCCTTTCTCTAGGACATCTGCCGTGACAAAACCACGACAGCTGGCGAGCCTTGCCGTCATCTTTATCGCTTGGTGGCCTGCTTCCCATGTATTCGGCATTAAGCTTGCTTGCCTGCTTGAAGACCCAACAGTTTCTGTTGGTGTGATTAGCTGGCTTATCAGGGTGGCCGTGAATCTGACAAGGTCAGTCCAATATCCTATCAAGGGCGGATGGTCCGCCCTGTTTGGCCTTAAATGGCTTCTTCCGTTGACTGGGTTTCGGATTGTGAAATCCGGCGTTGACCGCTATGTTATGCAATCTTTCGTTATTGCTGCGACTGCTATGCTCGTTTAGTCGTGGCTTGCCGTTGCCGTCTCGGATTTCGGAAGTGCCCGGGTCGCTGGCGTTGTTGCTTTTGTGAGCGAGCCAGTTGTCTTCTCCCACACAAGAGCGATTCATTAGAGCGGTAAGGGTTGTCATGGATTTGGGTCCTTCCTGGCCGAGGTGACGTGCTAGCCATTCATCCCGGACGCTATGTTTGAAGGCCGCTAGGGCTTCCGCGTCCGGACAGTCGATAATTTGGTTCTTTTTGACTAAGAACCTAGTCCAAAGTTCCCTGGCTGACTCGCCGGGCTGTTGGACAATATGACTTAAGTCATCGGCCTCTGGTGGCCGGACATATGCTTCTTGGAAGTTGTCACGAAAGGCGTCTTCCAGATCTTCCCAGCTGCCAATAGAATTTTCTGGCAAGCTGTTTAGCCAGTACCGTGCTGGCCCCTTGAGCTTGAGGGGCAGGTATTTAATGGCATGAAGGTTGTCTCCGCGAGCCAAGTGGATATGGAGGAGGAAGTCCTCAATCCATACTGCGGGATCTGTTGTTCCATCGTATGATTCGATGTTGACGGGTTTAAACCCGTCTGGGAATTCATGCTCCATTACCTCGTTGGTGAAGAAAAGAGGGTGTGCGGCTCCTCTATGTTGGGCCACACTATGAATCACATCCGGCGGGCTCCGCTTACGGTTTTCGGACCGAGCGTGCTCGGGTCTGTTGTGTCCAAATAGATAACCGTTATTGCTGGCTAGGGCATGTCTCCGCGATCTGTGTGTCGATTTCGTGTGTCCGGTTCTACCCTCCGGTTCTTGGTGGATGTCGCGAGTGTCCCCCCGAGCCTCTTTATTCTTGCTTGGACGGCCAGATGGGTTTGTATGGTGCTCTGCTGGGGCTGCTGCCTTGCCCGGACCGAACTGTGGTCGGCCTACCGGCTTATTCAATGGTGGTGTGGGCTCCAAAGCTTTGCCATCGTATTGAGGGAGCCACCTACTGTTGTGGTGGCTTTTGTCTGGGACGCTAAGGCCGTATTCTTCGGTGGCCAGGACCTCGGTCCATCTATCGTTGAGCAAATCTTGGCTCACTTGAAGCTGCAGCTGCTTCCTCCTTAGGCTCCTTGTTGTGGCTATGAGCCGGTGTTTGAAGCACTCCTGTTCTAGAGGTTCCTCGGGCATGATGAATTCCTCGTTGCCGAGGCTCTCTTCTTCCTCGGAGAGTGGGAGATAATTACTATCCTCCGAGTCTTTGTATGTGGCCTATTCGTCGGGGCTATCCTGCCCGTTTTCCTGGTCTTCCTGTTCGGATCCTGTCTGAACAGGGTCTTCGTTGTCCGGAGTACCATCACCTCCGATGCTAATATTGTTTTCCCTTGAGTGACGTGAATGAGAGTGGCGCTGGGGGCACCGGTGTTCGGACTGTGTACGAGGAGGCTTATCCTCGACTGGATCCTCTTTGTCATCGTTGAGATCGTCGTTGGGTGTGTCCACCATACATACGTCATACCAGGAAGTGGTCGCCCCATGTGTAGCGGATAGTAGGCTCTGGTTTTGCCCCTCATCGTCGTCCAAACCGCCGATGTCTTCGGAGCGGGGGTCAGGCGTATTGGTTGGTTCGTCGACGGTGGCTATGGAGTGGGTGGCGGGTGGGAAGCAAAATTCTCCATCATCCGCCGTAAGGCCGAACCGAACACAGTTCGGTGATGAGCCGCCTGCCAGGGATAAGTTTTTTAGCGAGTTTAGTAGGTCGCCCATGGGCAAGTGTTGGAAGAAATCCGCGGCGCTGAACTTGAAGATCGATAGCCGATCGAGTTCGGTATCCGCGGGCTCGCTGGGTTCGGAACTCGATATCGGAGACAAGTCCGGGGTTCCGTTGATGCAAGTATCGTACGAAGTGGAATCTGCATGCGGCTCCACCGCCGCCGAGTTGGTAGCCCCCACGATGGGGTTGAGTTTCCCATCTTCGTACGACTTGATCTGCTCCGGCTCTAAGGCCAGAGTTGTTACAGGAGCTATCTCCTGAATGCGGCCCGATGACAGGTTTAAGCCATGTTTATCGGGGCGGAGGGGAGCGCTTGCCACGGTCTCGAATCTGTCGAAGATCAAGTCTCCACGGATGTCCGCGGCGTAGTTCAGGCTTCCGAATCTGACCTGATGGCCAAGGGCGTAGCTATCGATCTACTCCAGATGGCCTAGCGAGTTGGCCCGCAGTATGAAGCCGCCGAATACAAAGATTTGTTCGGGGAGGAAGGTTTCTCCCTGGATCACGTCATTACTGACGATTGAATGGGCCATCGAATCCTTTCGTCGACGGCACAACAGAACTCTTAATGAAAGCACCAATGTCGGTGTCAAAACCGGCGGATCTCGGGTAGGGGGTCCCGAACTGTGCGTCTAGAATCGATGGTAACAGGAGACGGGGGACACGATGTTTACCCCGGTTCGGGCCCTCTCTATGGAGGTAATACCCTACTTCCCGCTTGATTGATCTTGATGGATATGAGTGTTACAAGAGTTGATCTACCACGAGATCGTAATGGCTAAACCTAGAAGTCTAGCCTATGATTATATGGTAATGAATCTGTCCTATCCGGACTATGCTCTCCGGTTTATATAGACACCGAAGAGATCTAGGGTTACACGAGGTCGGTTACATAAGAGGGAATCTTCATAATCAACCGCCTAGCTCGCCTTCCACGCCAAGTAGAGTCCAATCCGGACACGGGTATAGTCTTCGGTCTTCGTGTCTTCATAGCCCATCAGTCCGGCCCAATGAGTAACAGGCCGGACGCCCGAGGACCCCTTAGTCCAGGACTCCCTCACCCACGAGGCAGGGGGCGCGCCCAGGGGGGCAGGCGCGCCCCCCACCCTTGTGGAAAGGGTGTGGGCCCCTGGCCTTGATTCTTTCGCCAGTATTTTTTATTATTTCCAAAAACAATCTCCGTGGAGTTTCAGGTCATTCCGATAACTTTTGTTTCTGCACATAAATAACACCATGGCAATTCTGCTGAAAACAGCGTCAGTCCGGGTTAGTTCCATTCAAATCATGCAAGTTAGAGTCCAAAACAAGGGCAAAAGTGTTTGGAAAAGTAGATACGACGGAGACGTATCAACTCCCCCAAGCCTAAACCTTTGCTTGTCCTCAAGCAATTCAGTTGATAAACTGAAAGTGATAAAGAAAACTTTTACAAACTCTGTTTGCTCTTGTTGTTGTAAATATGTAAAGCCAGCATTCAAGTTTTCAGCAAAGATTATGCACTAACCATATTCACAATAACACTTAGGTCTCATGTTTACTCAAGTCAATGGCATAATCAACTAGCGAGCAATAATAATAAATCTCGGATGACAGCACTTTCTCAAAACAATCATGATATGATATAACAAGATGGTATCTCGCTAGCCCTTTCTGAGACCGCAAAACATAAATGCAGAGCACCTTTAAAGATCAAGGACTGACTAAACATTGTAATTCATGGTAAAAGAGATCCAATCATTGCTCTCCATCTGGTGCTTTTTAATAAGAGGGTGATGACTCAACATAAAAGTAAATAGATAGGCCCTTCGCAGAGGGAAGCATGGATTTGTAGAGGTGCCAGAGCTCGATTTTGAAATAGAGATAAATAATATTTTGAGCGGCATACTTTCGTTGTCAACATAACAACCAAGAGATGGCGATATCTTCCATGCTACACACATTATAGGCGGTTCCCAAACAGAATGGTAAAGTTTATACTCCTCCGCCAACAAGCATCAATCCATGGCTTGCTCGAAACAACGAGTGCCTCCAACTAACAACAGTCCCGAGGGAGTTTTGTTTGCAATGATTTTGATTTGGTTTGCATAAAGCATGGGACTGGGCATCCCGGTGACCAGCCATTTTCTCATGAGTGAGAAGCGGAGTCCACTCCTCTTGAGAATAACCCGCCTAACATGGAAGATACAGACAGCCCTAGTTGATACATGAGCTATTCGAGCATACAAAACAGAATTTCATTTGAAGGTTTAGAGTTTGGCACATACAAATTTACTTGAAACGGCAGGTAGATACCGCATATAGGAAGGTATAGTGGACTCATATGGAATAACTTTGGGGTTTAAGGGATTAGATGCACAAGCAGTATTCCCGCTTAGTACAAGTGAAGGCTAGCAAAAGACTGGGAAGCGACCAACTAGAGAGCGACAACAGTCATGAACATGCATTAAAATTAATAAACATTGAGTGCAAGCACGAGTAGGATATAATCCACCATGAACATAAATATCATGAAGGCTATGTTGATTTTGTTTCAACTACATGTGTGAACATGTGCCAAGTCAAGTCACTTAAATCATTCAAAGAAGGATACCACCCCATCATACCACATCACAACCATTTTAATAGCATGTTGGCACGCAAGGTAAACCATTATAAACTCCTAGCTAGTTAAGCATGGCATAAGTAATTATAATCTCTAATTGTCATTGCAAACATGTTTATTCATAATAGGCTGAATCAGGAACGATGAACTAATCATATTTACAAAAACAAGAGAGATCGAGTTCATACCAGCTTTTCTCATCTCAATCAGTCCATCATATATCGTCATAATTGCTTTTCACTTGCACGACCGAACGATGTGAATAATAATAATAGTGCACGTGCATTGGACTAAGCTGGAATCTGCGAGCATTCAATAAACAGGAGAAGACAAGGCAATATGGGCTCTTGGTTAAATCAACAATAATGCATATAAGAGCCACTTCAACATTTTCATCATGGTCTTCTCCTATCGACCCCCAAAGAAAAGAAAAGAAATAAAACTATTTACACGGGAAAGCTCCCAACAAGCAAAAGAAGAACATGAAATATTTTTGGGTTTTCTTTTTAATTATTACTACTACAGCAAGAAAGTAAACTAGCTAAAAGCTACAACTAATTTTTTTGTTTTTCTTAAGGTTTATCAAACACACAAGAAGGAAGCATAAAAAAAAGAAAAATAAACTAGCATGGATATTACAATGAAAGAGTATGAGCACCGACATCTAGCAATGAGTGTGTGAATCATAAATGTAATGTCGGTGAGAAATACGTACTCCCCCAAGCTTATGCTTTTGGCCTAAGTTGGTCTATTGCCACGGCTGGCCTGTCGGATATCCATAGTTGTAGTTGGGGTCGTACTGAGATGCAGCAGTCATTGCATTGTGGGCTGCAGCTTGGAGGCGAGCTATCTCATCCCTCCTCTTATACTCATCTGCCTCCTCTCTGGTTATAAAATGTCTCCCTTTTGTCTGAAAGTCAAAGAAAGTAGAAGCAGGGAGAGCGACGTGATAGGTGCGTCGTCTGTCAAAGATTAGTCGGTACTGGAGGAACTGATCGTTCCTCTCAACAAAACGATGACGAACCATAGCCTCATAATCTAAATAAGCAGGAGGCAACTCAATATCATCCTCACGTATGGTTACACCAAGAAAATTAGCTAAACGGGTTGCATAAATTCCACCAAAGAAATCTCCATTAAATCTATTATTATGCAACCTACGTGCAACAATGGCTCCCAAATTATAATGTTTATCTCCTAACACAGCACTCCTGAGAACACTAAGGTCAGGGACACACATGTGACATGCTTCATCCTTACCATTTATGCACCTACCTATAAAGAGAGGAAAATAATGTATAGCAGGAAAATGAATGCTCCCTATGGTAGCTTGTGCTATGTCTCTAGATTCACCCACAATTATACTAGCAAGAAAATCTCTAAACTCAGATTTGCGAGGCTCACTAGTACTACCCCATTGTGGAAGTTTGCAAGCAATGGTAAAATCCTCTAAGTCCATAGTGTAAGAATTTTCATAAAGATCAAACAGGACAGTCTGAGAATTGCGTGAAGATGAAAATTCAAACCTCCTCACAAAGGAACTAGTGAGATAGTGGTACTGACGGCACTTATCTGCCTCGAAGCTCACAAGATCAGCGTTACGCATATATGCGTTAAATTCTTCCTTGATTCCTGCTTGATCCATGAAGTCCTCTAAAGGCCATTGACAAGCCCACACTGGAGCGTCCCTTGGTGGTTCATCATCAGCATCACGCATTGCAAGCCTGGGTCCTTGCTTCCTTGAAGAACCACCTTGGTACATTTTCCTAAACATATTTCTTCCTCTAAAAAATTTCTGAATTTTTTAGTAACTTCAAATAAAAGTGAACCAAACTCAACAAAATTGATAGCAACTACTCCTACAAGTGCCTAGAGCCTATATCATGCATTAGAACTACTTGGAACCATATAAATTTGACATGCAAGCTCAAGAACATGGTCGCCTAGGAAGCAAACATTTGCAATGAATAAAGCACTAGAACAAAAACTAATTGGACCAATGGAGGAGTCACATACCAAGGAACAATCCCCCAAAGCATTTTTGTGAGAGGTGCTTTGAGCAAGGAGATCGAAAATCGCAGCAAAATGAGCTAGAACTCGTGCTTGAGCTGGTTGGTGATTTTTTGGGAGGAAGAAGGAGTGTTTGGGTGCAGGAATAAGTGGAGGGGAGCCACCGTGGGCCCACGTGGCAGGGGCGCGCCCAGGGGGGTGGGCGCGCCCTGTACCCTCGTGCACAGGTGCTTGCTCCCCCTGCTGTGTTCTCAGTGCCAAATATTCTCAAATATTCCAGAAAAAAATCATATTAAATTGGCAGGGCATTTGGAGAACTTTTATTTTCGGGGTATTTTTTATTGCATGGATAATTCAGAAAACAGACAGAAAAATACTATTTTTACTTTATTTCAACCAAATAACAGAAAGTAAAAGAAGGGTACAGAAGGTTGTGCCTTCTAACTTCATCCATCTAATGCTCTTCAAAAGGAATCCACTAACAAGGTTGATCAAGTCTTGTTAACAAACTCATTCCGAATAACATGAAACCGGAGAAATTTCGAATAGCACTATGTTACCTCAACGGGGATATGGACGTCCCCAATAATAAGAATATCATATTTCTTCTTGACAGTAGGAAGAGGAAATTCAAAACCTCCAAAAATAATCGATGAAAATTTTCCAATAGAATTGATACTGTGGACTTGAGGTTGATTCCTCGGAAAGTGTACCGTATGCTCATTACCATTAACATGAAAAGTGACATTGCCTTTGTTGCAATCAATAACAGCCCCTGCAGTATTCAAAAAGGGTCTTCCAAGAATAATAGACATACTATCGTCCTCGGGAATATCAAGAATAACAAAGTCCATTAAAATAGTAACATTTGCAACCACAACAGGCACATCCACACAAATACTGATAGGTATAGCAGTTGATTTATCAGCCATTTGCAAAGATATTTCAGTAGGTGTCAACTTATTCAAATCAAGTCTACGATATAAAGAGAGAGGCATAACACTAACACCGGCTCCAAGATCACATAAAGCAGTTCTAACATAATTTCTTTTAATGGAGCATGGTATAGTGGGTACTCCTGGATCCCCAAGTTTCTTAGGTATTCCACCCTTAAAAGTATAATTAGCAAGCATGGTGGAAATTTCATCTTCTGGTATCTTTCTTTTATTGGTAACAATTTCTTTCATATACTTAGCATAAGGATTCATTTTGAGCATATCAGTTAAACGCATACGCAAGAAGATAGGTCTAATCATTTCAGCAAAGCGCTCAAAATCCTCATCATCCTTTTTCTTGGATGGTTTGGGAGGAAAGTCATGGGTTTCTGAACCCATGGCTCTCTTTCCTTATCATGCTTCCTAGCAACAAAGTCTCTCTTATCATAACATTGATTCTTTGATTGTGGGTTATCAAGATCAACAGCAGGTTCAATTTCTACATCATTATCATTGCTAGGTTGAGCATCAACATGAACATCATCATTAACATTATCACTAGGTTCATGTTCATTACCAGATTGTGTTTCAGCATCAGAAATAGAAATATCATTTGGATTCTCAGGTGTTTCAGCAATAGGTTCACTAGAAGCATGCAAAGTCCTATCATTTTTCTTTTTCTTCTTTTTAGAAGGACTAGGTGCATCTAAATTATTTCTCTAAGAATCCTGCTCAATTCTCTTAGGATGGCCTTCAGGATACAAAGGTTCCTGAGTCATTTTACTAGTTCTAGTAGCCACTCTAACAACATAGTCATTATTCTTACTATTTAATTCATTGAGCAAATCATTCTGAGCTTTAAGTACTTGTTCTACTTGAGTGGCGACCATAGAAGCATGTTTACTAATAAGTTTTAGTTCACCTTTAACTCTAGACATATAATCACCCAAGTGTTCAATCATATAAGCATTTTGTTTTAATTGTCTACCAAAATAAGCATTGAAGTCTTCTTGCTTAACCATAAAGTTATCAAACTCATCTAAGCATTGGCTAGCAAACTTAGTAGGAGGGATTTCAACTTTATCATATCTATAGAGAGAATTTACCTTTACTACCTGTGTCGGGTTATCAAGACCATGTGTTTCTTCAACAAGCGGTAAATTAAGACCATGTATTTCTTCAACAGGAGGTAAATTCTTAACATCTTCAGCTTTTATACCTTTTTCTTTCATAGATTTCTTTGCCTCTTGCATATCTTCAGGACTGAGAAATAGAACACCCCTTTTCTTCGGAGTTGGCTTAGGAGTTGGTTCAGGAAGTGTCCAATTATTTTCGTTAGTCAACATATTATTCAATAGAATTTAAGCTTCATCTGGTGTTCTTTCCCTGAAAACAGAACCAGCACAACTATCCAGGTGGTCTCTGGAAGCATCGGTTAGTCCATTATAAAAGATATCAAGTATTTCATTTTTTGAGAGGATGATCAGGCAAAGCATTAAGTAATTGGAGAAGCCTCCCCCAAGCTTGTGGGAGACTCTCTTCTTCAATTTGCACAAAATTATATATATCCCTTAAAGCAGCTTGTTTCTTATGAGCAGGGAAATATTTAGCAGAGAAATAATAAATCATATCCTGGGGACTACGCACACAACCAGGATCAAGAGAATTAAACCATATCTTAGCATCACCCTTTAATGAGAACGGAAATAATTTAAGGATATAATAGTATCGAGTTTTCTCATCATTAGTGAATAGGGTAGCTATATCATTTAATTTAGTAAGATGTGCCGCAACAGTTTCAGATTCATAGCCATAAAAAGGATCAGATTCAACCAAAGTAATTATATCAAGATCAATCAAGAATTCATAATCCTTATCAGTAACAAAGATAGGTGAAGTAGCATAAGCAGGATCATATTTCATTCTAGCATTCAGAGTTTTTTGTTTCAGCTTAGCTAATAATTTCTTAAGATCACTTCTATCATTGCAAGCAAGAAAGTCTCTAGCAGTTTCTTCATCCATAACAAAGCCCTCAGGCACAACAGGCAATTCATATCTAGGGGGAGAGTCTTCATCATCACTCTCATCAATATTATCAGTTTCAATAATTTCATTCTCTCTAGCCCTAGCAAGTTGTTCATCAAGAAATTCACCAAGTGGCACAGTAGTATCAAGCATAGAAGTAGTTTCATCATAAGTATCATGCATAGCAGAAGTGGCATCATCAATAACATGCGACATATCAGAATTAATAGCAGAAGCAGGTTTAGGTGTCGCAAGCTTACTCAAAACAGAAGGTGAATCAAGTGCAGAGCTAGATGGCAGTTCCTTACCTCCCCTCGTAGTTGAGGGATAAATTTTTGTTTTCTCGTCTTTCGAGTTCTTCATAGTGACCAGCAGATATAAATCCCAAGTGACTCAAAGAATAGAGCTATGCTCCCCGGCAACGGCGCCAAAAAATAGTCTTGATAACCCACAAGTATAGGGGATCGCAATAGTTTTCGAGGGTAGAGTATTCAACCCAAATTTATTGATTCGACACAAGGGGAGCCAAAGAATATTCTCAAGTATTAGCAGTTGAGTTGTCAATTCAACCACACCTGGATAACTTAGTATCTGCAGCAAAGTATTTAGTAGCAAAGTAGTATGGGAGTAATGGTAACGGTAGCAAAAGTAATATTTTTGGGTTTTGTAGTGATTGTAATAGTAGCAAGGGAAAAGTAAATAAGCGGAGAACAATATGTGAGAAGCTCGTAGGCATTGGATCGGTGATGGAGAATTATGCCGGATGCGGTTCATCATGTAACAATCATAACATAGGGTGACACAGAACTAGCTCCAATTCATCAATGTAATGTAGGCATGTATTCCGAATATAGTCATACATGCTTATGGAAAAGAACTTGCATGACATCTTTTGTCCTACCCTCCCGTGGCAGCGTGGTCCTAACGGAAACTAAGGGATATTAAGGCCTCCTTTTAATAGAGTACCGGACCAAAGCATTAACACATAGTGAATACATGAACTCCTCAAACTACGGTCATCACCGGGAGTGGTCCCGATTATTGTCACTTCGGGGTTGCTGGATCATAACACATAGTAGGTGACTATAGACTTGCAAGATAGGATCAAGAACTCACATATATTCATGAAAACATAATAGGTTCAGATCTGAAATCATGGCACTCGGGCCCTAGTGACAAGCATTAAGCATAGCAAAGTCATAGCAACATCAATCTCAGAACATAATGGATACTAGGGATCAAACCCTAACAAAACTAACTCGATTACATGATAAATATCATCCAACCCATCACCGTCCAGCAAGCCTACGATGGAATTACTCACGCACGGCGGTGAGTGATACGTCTCCAACGTATCTATAATTTATGAAGTATTCATGCTATTATATTATCAGTTTTTGATGTTTATGGGCTTTACTAAACACTTTTATATTATTTTTGGGACTAACCTATTAACCCAGAGCCCAGTGCCGGTTTCTGTTTTTTCCCTTGTTTCAGTGTTTCGCAGAAAAGGAATAGCAAATGGAGTCCAAATGGAATGAAACCTTCGGGAGCGTGATTTTTGGAACGAACGTGATCCAGGAGACTTGGAGTTGAAGTCAGGGAAGCTTCGAGGTGGCCACGAGGCAGGGAGGCGCGCCTGCCCCCCTGGGCGCGCCCCCACCCTTGTGGGCCCCTCGTGGCTCCCCTTACCGACTTCTTTCGCCGATATATATCCATATACCCTAAAAACATCGAGGAACACAATAGATCGGGAGTTCCGCCGCCGCAAGCCTCTGTAGCCACCAAAAACCAATCGGGACCCTGTTTCGGCACCCTGCCGGAGGGGGGATCCCTCACCGGTGGCCATCTTCATCATCCCGGTGCTCTCTGTGACGAGGAGGGAGTATTTCACCCTCGGGGCTGAGGGTATGTACCAGTAGCTATGTGTTTGATCTCTCTCTCTCTCTCTCGTGTTCTTGAGGTGGTACGATCTTGATGTATCGCGAGCTTTGCTATTATAGTTGGATCTTATGATGTTTCTCCCCCTCTACTCTCTTGTAATGGATTGAGTTTTCCCTTTGAAGTTATCTTATCGGATTGAGTCTTCAAGGATTTGAGAACACTTGATGTATGTCTTGCATGTGCTTATCTGTGGTGACAATGGGATATCACGTGATCTACTTGATGTATGTTTTGGTGATCAACTTGCGGGTTCAGTGACCTTGTGAACTTATGCATAGGGGTTGGCACACGTTTTCGTCTTGACTCTCCGGTAGAAACTTTGGGGCACTCTTTGAAGTTATTTGTGTTGGTTGAATAAATGAATCTGAGATTGTGTGATGCATATCGTATAATCATACCCACTGATACTTGAGGTGACATTAGAGTATCTAGGTGACATTAGGGTTTTGGTTGATTTGCGTCTTAAGGTGTTATTCTAGTATGAACTCTATGATAGATTGAACGGAAAGAATAGCTTCGTGTTATTTTACTACGGACTCTTGAATAGATCGATCAGAAAGGATAACTTTGAGGTGGTTTCGTACCCTACCATAATCTCTTCGTTTGTTCTCCGCTATTAGTGACTTTGGAGTGACTCTTTGTTGCATGTTGAGGGATAGTTATATGATCCAATTATGTTATTATTGTTGAGAGGACTTGCACTAGTGAAAGTATGAACCCTAGGCCTTGTTTCCTCGCATTGCAATACCGTTTACGCTCATTTTTATCATTAGTTACCTTGCTGTTTTTATATTTTCAGATTACAAAAACCTATAGCTACCATCCATATTGCACTTGTATCACCATCTCTTCGCCGAACTAGTGCGCCTATACAATTTACCATTGTATTGGGTGTGTTGGGGACACAAGAGACTCTTTGTTATTTGGTTGCAGGGTTGTTTGAAAGAGACCATGTTCATCCTACGCCTCCCACGGATTTATAAACCTTAGGTCATCCACTTGAGGGAAATTTGCTATTGTCCTACAAACCTCTTCACTTGGAGGCCCAACAACGTCTACAAGAAGAAGGTTGTGTAGTAGACATCAAGCTCTTTTCTGGCGCCGTTGCCGGGGAGGTGAGTGCTTGAAGGTATATCTTTAGATCTTTCAATCGAATCTTTTTGTTTCTTGTTTTATCACTGGTTTCGTCTATAAAAGAAAACTACAAAAAATGGAATTGAGTTTGCCTCATACGCTTCATCTTTTTAATATTTTTCGTGAGTATGATGGAAAGGAAAATTGTGCCAAAGTTTTAGAAGAAGAATGCATTAAAATGTTTGGCACTAAATCTTTGAATGATGAGCATGATTGCAATGTTGTTAGTATGAACTCCTTGAATATCCATGGTACTAATGATGATTGCACTAGTCATGATGAAAATATCTCTTATAAGCCTGTCGATTTTTGTGGAGTGCATAGAGTTTGCAAGTACATACCAAATAGGGAAAATAGATTTTGCAAGAGGCATAAGTATTTGGAAACTAAATGGTTGCAAGAGAGGCTAGATGTTTGTGCTGAAAATTTAAAATTTCTTCGCCATACTTGTGAACTTTGCAATGAACATGGTCATTTAAATATCAAATGCAAATTGTTTCATGATCGAATCGTGTCCAAAAATTGTGATGACTTGATTTCCCTTGCACATCATAATGAACTTAGTTTGCTTTTGGGTTATGAAGAAATGAAACGTCAAACTAAGCATATTCCAGAATATAACCTTGAGAAATTCCTCGATATTGATCTAGAAGAAATTTATATGTATTGTGCGGTGAATTGCATCGAAAATCCTTATATTGCCAATTACATAAAGAAAAGAAAACAAATAGAAGATGAAGAGAATACTAACGAAAGGGAAGAGACTTCCCAATATTCTCCTATTATTTCTTATGATGAATCAGGTAACGAGGTGGAGCCTTCTATTCAACCAATCTCATTAATAAGGAGCTCCAAAAAGAGGATTGAACCCACACATGATGTGAAGAAGAAAAAGAAAAGACGGAGAAGCAAAGGTAGAAAGGTATCCCTCCCAAATGATGTTGCTCCTATTACTCATTGCGATGATAATTGCTATACTATTGGTGCTATCCATACTATTAATGATGAGAGTGATTATGCTTATGATATGAAAAGGCCCAAGCT
This sequence comes from Aegilops tauschii subsp. strangulata, assembly GCF_002575655.3. Lineage (NCBI taxonomy): Eukaryota > Viridiplantae > Streptophyta > Magnoliopsida > Poales > Poaceae > Aegilops > Aegilops tauschii. The sequence goes on along the minus strand of NC_053037.3, from coordinate 381,433,109 downwards.
TGGGGATGCTATGTTTGATGAGAATGACATGTCTGAGAATATATTTGCTGCAATTAATGTTTGTCCCAAGCTTGGGGATGATATTTTTAATGAAGATGATATTTTTAGCCTCCCAAGTTTTGATGAGCAAATTTATTATGATGATAGCATGCCTCCTATTTATGATGATTATTGTGATGACACTTATGCTATAAGAAGTAGTGATGATTATATTTATAAAACTTGTCATGATCATGATTACCCTTTTTCTGAACATTACTCTTTTAACGTGGAAACAATTTATAGTATTCGAGTCTCTTATGATACTCCCACTATTCCGAAAGAGAAGAATTTTGCTTATGTGGAGAGTAGTAAAATTTCTATGCAAGTAGATCATGAAAAGAATGCTTTAGGTGCTGGTTATATTGTTGAATTCATTCATGATGCTACTGAAAATTATTATGAGGGAGGAATGTATGCTTGTAGGAATTGCAATAATATCAAGTTTCCTCTCTATGTGCTTAAAGTTTTGAAGTTATGCTTGTTTTGCCTTCCTATGCTAGTTGATTATTGTTCCCATAAGTTGTTTTCTCACAAAATCCCTATGCATAGGAAGTGGGTTAGACTTAAATGTGCTAGTCATATTCTTCATGATGCTCTCTTTGCGTTTCAATTCTTATCTTTTATGTGAGCATCATTGAAATCATCATGCCTAGCTAGAAAGACATTAAAGAAAAGCGTTTGTTGGGAGACAACCCAATATTTACCCCTACTGTTTTTCTGTGTTCACATGATTATGCTACTGTAGTAATCATGTTTTATAGCTTTTGTTTCAATAAAGTGCCAAGTAAGACCTATAGGATCTTCTTGGATGATAATTATTTGATCTTGCTGAAAAAGACAGAAACTTTCTTCTCACGAAAACAATTGTTAAAAATCACCAGAAAGCGATAAAATACTGATTCCAATTGAAGTAGATCAATAATAAAATTATCTAGGTCTTCCTATTTTGGCATATTTTTCTGAGTTCCAGAAGTTTGCGTTTGATGCAGATTACTACAGACTGTTCTGTTTTTCACAGATTCTGTTTTCTATGTGTTGTTTGCTTATTTTGATAAATCTATGAGTAGTATCGGAGGGTATGAACCATAAAGAAGTTGGAATACAGTAGATATTACACCAATATGAATTTAGAATGAGTTCACAACAGTACCTAAGTGGTGATTTATTTTCTTATACTAACGGAGCTTGCGAGTTTTCTGTTAAGTTTTGTGTTGTGAAGTTTTCAAGTTTTGGGTAAAGATTCGATGGACTATGGAATAAGGAGTGGCAATAGCCTAAGCTTGGGGATGCCTAAGGCACCCAAAGGTAATATTCAAGGACAACCAAGAGCCTAAGCTTGGGGATGCCCCGGATGGCATCCCCTCTTTCGTCTTCGTTCATCGGTAACTTTACTTGGAGCTATATTTTTATTCATCACATGATATATGTTTTGCTTGGAGCGTCATTTTATTTTATTTTGTTAGTATTTGCTTGCTGTTATTTAGAATAATGTTTTGCATCTCTATTTTCAATAAAAATGTGAAGGATAGCCTTTACCATGCTTATTTTGCAAGTATACATGTTGCTGTTTCAAAACAGAAAGTTTATCGTTGTTGCAAAAATTCCCTAGAAAAGCCAGAATATGATAAAATGTTGAAATTTTTTGCATAATAAGCTTTGATAAATTTTCTACAGTATGGTAGAATTTCATAATGTTTGGAGTTAGGGAAGTATGATGAATCTTGCATTCTTTACAGACTGTACTGTTTTGGCAGATTGCTGTTATGTTTGCATATGTTTGCTTGTTTAATGATTCTATTTGAGGATAGGAGTATTAAATATGCAGAGACATTTAGTATGCAATGTTTAGTAATAATTTTTGTGATTTTCTACAGTAGAAAATGATAAGGTTTTTGCATTGGTTTATACTAACTTATCTCACGAGTTCTTGTTGAGTTTGGTGTGGATGAAGCTTTCGAGATTTAGGAAACCGTGATATGAGAGGAATTAAGGAGACACAGAAGCTCAAGCTTGGGGATGCCCAAGGCACCCCAAGATAATATTTCAAGAAGTCTCAAGCATCTAAGCTTGGGGATGCCCCGGTAGGCATCCCACCTTTCTTCTTCAACAATTATCGGTTAGTATCGGTTGAGGCTAAGTTTTTGCTTCTTCACATGATGAGTGCTATCCTTGAAATGTCATTTTATTTTCTTTTGTTTTGCTTGCTGTTTGAATAATATCCCAAGATCTGAAATTCTTAAATGAGAGAGAGTCTTCACATAGCTACATAATTATTTAACTACTCATTGATCTTCACTTATATCTTTTTGGAGTAGTTTGCCATTTACTCGTGTGCTTCACTTATGTCCTATGAGTAAATGGTTGAATGATTTGAATATCATAAATCTGAAATTATATATGTTTCATATGCCTTTCCCATGGGGAGTAATGCCTTCACATATAAGAAGTAGAGGTGGTAAATTTATTGAAGGTTAGCAAACATTGTATATTGGTCACTTGAACAATTCATGAAAGAATATTGAAGGAAGAGAGATTTCACATATAAATATACTATCTTGGACATCTTCTATGATTGTGAGCCCCATTAATTATTTTCAAACCTGAGCAAATTAGTTGAAGTTGGACAAGGAAGACAACATAATGAGTTATGCTTGGGTATATTTGTATAGAAGTTATATTGTTATGGATCCTCTAACATGTGGTGCTTGCTATTTAGAATCCTTTGCTAGCCAAAATATCTGTACTAAGCGGGAATACTGCTTGTGCATCCAAATTCCGTGAACCAAGTTTCTTCCATGAGTGTCCACCATATCTACCTATATGCGGTATTTACCTGCCGTTCCAAGTAAATTTGCATGTGCCAAACTCTAAACCTTCAAATAATAATCTGTTTTGTATGCCCGAATCGCTCATGTAGCGACTAGGGGCTGTCAGTATCTTCCATGCTAGGTGGGTTATTCTCACGATGAGTGGACTCCGCTCATCATTCACGAGAAAATGGCTGGTAACTGGGATGCCCAGTCCTATGATCAAAAGATCAAAAACAAAATCACAAATAATTTAAACAAACTCCCCCAGGAATGTTGATAGTTGGACGGCACCCGTTGTTTCGGACAAGCCGTGGAGTGTGAATGTTGGTGGAGGGGGAGTAAAAACTTTACCTTTATGCGTGGGAACCGCCTATAATGTATCTAGTATGGAAGATATTGGGAACTCTTGGTTGTTATGTTGACAATGAAAGCATACCTCTCAAAATTATTTTCACCTCTGTTTTAGCTTCGAGCTCTGGCACCTCTGCAAATCCCTGCTTCCCTCTGCGAAGGGCCTATCTTTTACTTTTATGCAAGAGTCAGTAGTATTCCTTCTCATTCCAACCTACTCTTTAGTTGGCAAGCATCATGTGGTGGAGAAAGATCTAAGCATTCAAATATATTTGATCATGAATTATTATTGTTGACAATTATCTATATGATAAATAAGTTGGGAGGCGAAACATTAAGCCCCTATCTTTCTGTGTGTTCGATGGATGCTATTTGTTCTAAAAATATGCTTTGAGTGGTAGCAATCATGGAAGACTATATGATAGTTGAGTATGTGGGATTTGCTAAATCAAAGCTCTTACATAGACCCTTCCTGAAAATAAGATGAATTGCAATTGTTTGATGACTGATAACACGGTTTGTTAGTTTTCAAGAAAGTTTATGATCTATACTTTAACATGTGAATAGTTTGTTACTTGATCATGAAAAGTTCTATGAGTTGAGCTACTGTTATGATATATGATGATGCTAGAAAAGGTGATTGAAATTATCATTGATCAAACTTGTGCACCTGCTAGCATTCACACTTCATAAATTCTTTCTTTTATCATTTACCTACTCGGGGACGAGTAGGAATTAAGCTTGGGGATGCTGATACGTCTCCAACGTATCTATAATTTATGAAGTATTCATGCTATTATATTATCTATTTTTTATGTTTATGGGATTTACTAAACACTTTTATATTATTTTTGGGACTAACCTATTAACCCAGAGCCCAGTGCGAGTTTCTGTTTTTTCCCTTGTTTCAGTGTTTCGCAGAAAAGGAATAGCAAACGGAGTCCAAACGGAATGAAACCTTCAGGAGCGTGATTTTTGGAACGAATGTGATCCAGGAGACTTGGAGTTGAAGTCAGGGAAGCTTCGAGGTGGCCACGAGACAGGGAGGCGCGCCTGCCCCCTGGGCGCGCCCCCCACCCTCGTGGGCCCCTCGTGGCTCCCCTTACCGACTTCTTTCGCCTATATATATATCCATATACCCTAAAAACATCGAGGAACACAACAGATCGGGAGTTTCGCCGCCGCAAGCCTCTGTAGCCAACAAAAACCAATTGGGACCCTGTTCCGGCACCCTGCCGGAGGGGGGATCCCTCACCGGTGGCAATCTTCATCATCCCGGCGCTCTCCATGACGAGGAGGGAGTAGTTCACCCTCGGGGCTGAGGGTATGTACCAGTAGCTATGTGTTTGATCTCTCTCTCGTGTTCTTGAGGTGGTACGATCTTGATGTATCGCGAGCTTTGCTGTTATAGTTGGATCTTATGATGTTTCTCCCCCTCTACTCTCTTGTAATGGATTGAGTTTTCCCTTTGAAGTTATCTTATCGGATTGAGTCTTTAAGGATTTGAGAACACTTGATGTATGTCTTGCATATGCTTATCTGTGGTGACAATGGGATATCACGTGATCTACTTGACGTATGTTTTGGTGATCAACTTGCGGGTTCAGTGACCTTGTGAACTTATGCATAGGAGTTCGCACACGTTTTCGTCTTGACTCTCCGGTAGAAACTTTGGGGCACTCTTTGAAGTTCTTTGTGTTGGTTGAATAAATGAATCTGAGATTGTGTGATGCATATCGTATAATCATACCCACGGATACTTGAGGTGACATTAGAGTCTCTAGGTGACATTAGGGTTTTGGTTGATTTGCGTCTTAAGGTGTTATTCTAGTACGAACTCTATGATAGATTGAACGGAAAGGATAGCTTCGTGTTATTTTACTACGGACTCTTGAATAGATCGATCAGAAAGGATAACTTTGAGGTGGTTTCGTACCCTACCATAATCTCTTCGTTTGTTCTCTGCTATTAGTGACTTTGGAGTGACTCTTTGTTGCATGTTGAGGGATAGTTATATGATCCAATTATGTTATTATTGTTGAGAGGACTTGCACTAGTGAAAGTATGAAGCCTAGGCCTTGTTTCCTAGCATTGCAATACCGTTTACGCTCATTTTTATCATTAGTTACCTTGCTGTTTTTATATTTTCAGATTACAAAAACCTACATCTACCATCCATATTGCACTTGTATCACCATCTCTTCGCCGAACTAGTGCGTCTATACAATTTACCATTGTATTGGGTGTGTTGGGGACACAAGAGACTCTTTGTTATTTGGTTGCAGGGTTGTTTGAGAGAGACCATCTTCATCCTACGCCTCCCACGGATTGATAAACCTTAGGTCATCCACTTGAGAGAAATTTGCTACTGTCCTACAAACCTCTGCACTTGGAGGCCCAACAACGTCTACAAGAAGAAGGTTGTGTAGTAGACATAACTGAGCATCATGAAATTGGTGATGGAGGATGGTTGATGCTGACGACGGCGACGGATTCCCCTCTCCGGAGCCCCGAACGGACTCCAGATCAGCCCTCCCGAGAGAGTTTAGGGCTTGGCGGCGGCTCCGTATCGTAAAACGCGATGAATCTTTCTCTCTGACTTTTTTCTCCCCGAACACAAATATATAGAGTTGGAGTTGAGGTCGGTGGAGCTCCAGGGGGCCCATGAGGCAGGGGGCCGCGCCCCCCACCCTCGTGGAAAGGGTGTGGGCCCCTTGGCATTGATTCTTTCGCTAGTATTTTTTATTATTTCCAAAAATAATCTCCGTGGAGTTTCAGGTCATTCCGAGAACTTTTGTTTCTGCACATAAATAACACCATGGAAATTCTGCTGAAAATAGCGTCAGTCCGGGTTAGTTCCATTCAAATCATGCAAGTTAGAGTCCAAAACAAGGGCAAAAGTGTTTGGAAAAGTAGATACGACGGAGACGTATCACATAGGAGGTGTGTTAACGCAAGAGAAGCGCCCCATAGCATACTTTAGTGAGAAACTCTCCGGAGCGCAACTCATTTACCCCATCTATGACAAAGAGCTATATGCTTTAGTGCGAGTTTTGCATGAATGGGAACATTACCTTCGCCCTCATGAATTTATCATCCATACCGATCATGAAACGCTTAAATATCTTAAGGGTCAAACTAAGTTGAACAAGCGTCATGCTAAATGGAGTGAGTTCATTGAGTCATTTCCTTATGTCATCAAGTATATCAAAGGAAAGGAAAATGTTGTGGCGGATGCACTTTCCCATATATGCATGCCTGTTACTCAACTTGAATTGAATGTCATTGGCTTTGAGCACATAAAAGACTTGTATGAGCATGATCCTACTTTTGCTATTCCTTATGCCAAGTGTTTGACGCATACATCTTGGGAACGCTATTACATCAAAGATGGTTATCTTATGAGAGCTAACAAACTTTGCATCCCCGAGTCTTCTGTTTGTTTGTTGCTTTTGCAAGAATCTCATGGAGGAGGCCTAATGGGACACTTTGGACGTGACAAGACACTTGCTACGCTCTCCAAGAACTATTTTTGGCCAAAGATGTTTCGCGACGTCAACCGCTTCACCAACCGATGCTCTACATGTCGCAAAGCTAAGTCAAAAGCTCAATCTCATGGACTCTATATGCCCCTTCCAATTCCGTATCAACCATGGGAAGATATTAGTATGGATTTTGTCCTTGGTTTGCCTAGAACTAGAAATGGCAAGGATTCCGTTTTTGTTGTTGTGGACCGATTCTCCAAAATGGCTCATTTCATACCATGCAACAAGATAGACGATGCTTCACATGTTGCAAATTTATTTTGTAGGGAAATCTTGCGACTACATGGAGTGCCAAAGACGATTGTCTCAGAGCGCGACATCAAGTTCTTGAGTTACTTTTGGAAGACATTGTGCGCCAAGCTCGGAATCAAGCTTTTGTTCTCTTCGGCATACCATCCTCAAACCGACGGCCAAACGGAGGTGACGAACCGTACACTCTCCACTCTACTACGCGTGTTGATAAAGAAGAACATCAAGGAGTGGGAGGAGTGTCTACCTATCGCCGAGTACACCTACAACCGTGCAAGACATTCCACTACCGGCAAGTCCCCTTTCGAGGTCGTCTATGGCTTCAACCCATTGTCACCATTGGACATTCTTCCTCTACCGCTACAAGAGCGCACAAACATGGATGCGAGTGCCCGAGTCAACTACCTCAAGAAGATGCATGAAGATACAAGGCACACCATCGAGCGCCAAGTACAATGACTCGCAACCAAGCTCAACGTCAACAAGCAACCCATGATATTCAACATTGGAGATCTTGTGTGGCTACACCTTCGCAAGGACCGCTTCCCCAACGAATGCAAGCCCAAACTTCTACCACGAGCCGATGGACCCTTCAAGGTGCTTGCACGCTACAACAACAACGCCTACAAGATCGACATCCCACGCGACAAGTACTCCGTGAGCGACATCTTCAACGTCAAAGATCTCTCCCCGTACCATGGTGATGAGGATTTCGATCCGAGGTCGGATCTTTCCCAAGGGAGGGGAGAAGATGCGGAGCATCTGCTACCTCTTGAGCACTGCGTTGGTTTTCCCTTGAAGAGGAAAGGGTGATGCAGCAAAGTAGCGTAAGTATTTCCCTCAGTTTTTGAGAACCAAGGTATCAATCCAGTAGGAGACCACGCACGAGTCCCTCGCACCTACACAAACAAATAAATCCTCGCAACCAATGCAATAAAGGGGTTGTTAATCCCTTCACGGTCACTTACGAGAGTGAGATCTGATAGATATGATAAGATAATATTTTTGGTATTTTTATGATAAAGATGCAAAGTAAAATAAAAGGTAATAAAAATATCTAAGTGTTGGAAGATTAATATGATGGAAAATAGACCCGGGGGCCATAGGTTTCACTAGAGGCTTCTCTCGAGAGCATAAGTATTACGGTGGGTGAACAAATTACTATTGAGCAATTGACAGAATTAAGCATAGTTATGAGAATATCTAGGTATGATCATGTATATAGGCATCACGCCCGAGACAAGTAGACCGACTCCTGCCTGCATCTACTACTATTACTCCACACATCGACCGCTATCCAGCATGCATCTAGAGTATTAAGTTCATAAGAACAGAGTAGCGCTTTAAGTAAGATGACATGATGTAGAGGGATAAACTCATGCAATATGATATAAACCCCATCTTGTTATCCTCGATGGCAACAATACAATACGTGCCTTGCTGCCCCTACTGTCACTGGGAAAGGACACCGCAAGATTGAACCCAAAGCTAAGCACTTCTCCCATTGCAAGAAAGATCAATCTAGTAGGCCAAGCCAAACTGATAATTCGAAGAGACTTGCAAAGATAACCAATCATACATAAAAGAATTCAGAGAAGATTCAAATATTGTTCATAGATAAACTTGATCATAAACCCACAATTCATCGGTCTCAACAAACACACCGCAAAAGAAGATTACATCGAATAGATCTCCACAAGAGAGGGGGGAACATTGTATTGAGATCCAAAAAGATAGAAGAAGCCATCTAGCTAATAACTATGGACCCGAAGGTCTGAGGTAAACTACTCACACATCATCGGAGAGGCTATGGTGTTGATGTAGAAGCCCTCCGTGATCGATGCCCCCTCCGGCGGAGCTCCGGAAAAGGCCCCAAGATGAGATCTCACGGGTACAGAAGGTTGCGGCGGTGGAATTAGGTTTTTGGCTCCGTATCTGATAGTTTGGGGGTACTTAGGTATATATAGGAGGAAGAAGTACGTCGGTGGAGCAACGTGGGGCCCACAAGGGTGGAGGGCGCGCCCCCTACCTCGTGCCCTCCTGGTTGATGTCTTGACGTATGGTCCAAGTCCTCTGGATCACGTTCATTCCGAAAATCACGTTCCCGAAGGTTTCATTCCGTTTGGACTCCGTTTGATATTCTTTTTCTGCGAAACTCTGAAATAGGCAAAAAAACAACAATTCTGGGCTGGGCCTCCGGTTAATAGGTTAGTCCCAAAAACAATATAAAAGTGTATAATAAAGCTCATTAATGTCCAAAACAGAACATAATATAGCATGGAACAATAAAAAATTATAGATACATTGGATATGTATCAAGCATCCCCAAGCTTAATTCCTGCTCGTCCTCGAGTAGGTAAATGATAAAAACAATTTTTTTGATGTGGAATGCTACTTGGCATAATTTCAATGTAATTCTCTTAATTGTGGTATGAATATTCAGATCCAAAAGATTCAAGACAAAAGTTTAATATTGACATAAAAATAATAATACTTCAAGCATACTAACTAAGCAATTATGTCTTCTCAAAATAACATGGCCAAAGAAAGTTATCCCTACAAAATCATATAGTCTGGCTATGCTCTATCTTCACCACACAAAATATTTAAATCATGCACAATCCCGATGACAAGCCAAGCAATTGTTTCATACTTTTAGTATTCTCAAACTTTTTCAATCTTCACGCAATACATGAGCGTGAGCCATGGACATAGCACTATTTGTGGAATAGAATGGTGGTTGTGGAGAAGACAAAAAAAGGGAGAAGATAGTCTCACATCAACTAGGCGTATCAACGGGCTATGGAGATGCCCATTAATAGATATCAATGTGAGTGAGTAGGGATTGCCATGCAACGGATGCACTTAGAGCTATAAGTATATGCAAGCTCAACAAAAGGAACTAAGTGGGTGTGCATCCAACTCGCTTGCTCACGAAGACCTAGGGCATTTTGAGGAAGCCCATCATTGGAATATACAAGCCAAGTTCTATAATGAAAAATTTCCCACTAGTATATGAAAGTGATATCATAGGAGACTTTCTATCATGAAGATCATGGTGCTACTTTGAAGCACAAGTGTGGTAAAAGGATAGTAACATTGTCCCTTCTCTCTTTTTCTCTCATTTTTTTATTTTTTTATTTGGGCCTTTTTTATGACCTCTTTTTTTCGTTCGGAGTCTCATCCCGGCTTGTGGGGGAATCATAGTCTCCATCATCCTTTCCTCACTTGGGACAATGCTCTAAAAATGATGATCATCACACTTTTATTTACTTACAACTCAACAATTACAACTCAATACTTAGAACAAAATACGACTCTATGTGAATGCCTCCGGCGGTGTACCGGGACATGCAATGAATCAAGAGTGACATGTATGAAAGAATTATGAACGGTGGCTTTGCCACAAATACGATGTCAACTACATGATCATGCGAAGCAATATGACAATGATGGAGCGTGTCATAATAAACGAAACAGTGGTAAGTTGCATGGCAATATATCTCGGAATGGCTATGGAAATGCCATGATAGGTAGGTATGGTGGCTGTTTTGAGGAAGGTATATGGTGGGTGTATGATACCGGCGAAACGTGCGTGGTATTAGAGAGGCTAGCAATGGTGGAAGGAGGAAAAGTGCGTATAATCCATGGACTCAACATTAGTCATAAAGAACTCATCTACTTAATGCAAAAATCTACAAGTTATCAAAGCAAAGTATTACGCGCATGCTCCTAGGGGGATAGATTGGTAGGAAAAGACCATCGCTCGTCCCCGACCGCCACTCATAAGGAAGACAATCAATAAATAAATCATGATCCGACTTCATCACATAACGGTTCACCATACATGCATGCTACGGGAATCACAACATTAACACAAGTATTTCTAAAATTCAAAACTACTCAACTAGCATGACTCTAATATCACCATCTTCATATCTCAAAACAATTATCAGGCATCAAACTTCTCATAGTATTCAACACACTCAAAAGATTTTTTTTACTAATCTTGAATGCCTATCATTGTCAAAGCAAACTACCATGCTGTTTTGTAGGACTCTCAAAATAATCTAAGTGAACCATGAGAGAACAATAGTTTCTATAAAACAAAATCACCACCGTGCTCTAAAATATATAAGTGAAGCACTAGAGCAAAAACTATATAACTCAAAAGATATAAGTGAAGCACATAGAGTATTCTAATAATTTCCGAATCGAGTGTGTCTCTCTCAAAAGTTGTGTACAGCAAAGATGATTGTGGCAAACTAACAAATAAATACTCAAATAATACAAGACGCTCCAAGCAAAACACATATCATGTGGTGAATAAAAATATAGCTCCAAGTAAAGTTACCGATGGAAGTAGACGAAAGAGGGGATGCCTTCCGGGGCATCCCCAAGCTTTGGCTTTTTGGTGTCCTTAGATTATCTTGGGGTGCCATGGGCATCCCCAAGCTTAGGCTCTTTCCACTCCTTGTTCCATAATCCATCAAATCTTTTACCCAAAACTTGAAAACTTCACAACACAAAACTTAACAGAAAATCTCGTGAGCTCCGTTAGCGAAAGAAAACAAAACACCACTTCAAGGTACTGTAATGAAGTCATTCTTTATTTATATTGGTGTTAAACCTACTGTATTAAAACTTCTCTATGGTTTATAAACTATTTTACTAGCCATAGATTCATCAAAATAAGCAAACAACACACACAAAAAAGAATCTGTCAAAAACAGAACAGTCTGTAGTAATCTGCAACTAACGCAAACTTCTGGAACTCCAAAAATTCAGCCAAAATATGAAGACCTAGACAATTTGTTTATTGATCAGCAGCAATTTGAATCAATATTTTATCACGTTCTGGTGATTTTTAACAATTAGTTTCATGAACAGAAAGTTTCTGCAATTTTCAGCAAGATCAAATAACTATCATCCAAGAAGATCCTATAGGTTAAACTTGGCACAAACACTAATTGAAACATAAAAACACATCTAAACAGAGGCTATATCAAATATTTATTCCTAAACAGAAGCAAAAAGCAAAAAATTAAAAATGAAATTGGGTTGCCTCCCAACAAGCGCTATCGTTTAACGCCCCTAGCTAGGCATAAAAGCAAGGATAGATCTAGGTATTGCCATCTTTGGTAGGCAATCCATAAGTGGCTCTCATAATAGATTCATAAGGTGATTTTATTTTCTTTCTAGGGAAGTGTTCCATGCCTTTACTTAATGGAAATTGGAATCTAATATTCCCTTCCTTCATATCAATAATTGCACCAATCGTTCTAAGGAAAGGTCTACCAAGGATAATAGGACATGAAGGATTGCAATCTATATCAAGAACAATAAAATCTATAGGCACATAATTCCTATTTGCAATAATAAGAACATCATTAATTCTTCCCATAGGTTTCTTAATGGTGGAATCCGCAAGGTGCAAGTTTAAAGAGCAATCATCAAAATCATGGAAACCTAGCAAATCGCACAAAGTCTTTGGAATCGTGGAAACACTAGCACCCAAATCACACAAAGCATAGCATTCATGATCTTTAATTTTAATTTTAATAGTAGGTTCCCACTCATCATAAAGTTTTCTAGGGATAGAAACTTCCAACTCAAGTTTTTCTTCATAAGATTGCATCAAAGCATCAACGATATGTTTAGTAAAAGCTTTATGTTGACTATAAACATGTGGAGAATTTAGCACGGATTGCAACAAGGAAATACAATCTATCAAAGAGCAATTATCATAATTAAATTACTTGAAATCCAAAATAGTGGGTTCATTAATATCTAAAGTTTTGATCTCTTCAATCCCACTTTTACCAATTTTTGCATCAAGATCTAAAAACTCCGAATTTTTGGAACGCCTTCTAGGTAAAGGTGGATCATATTCAGTCCCATCATTATCAAGATTCATATTGCAAAACAAATATTTAATTGGGGACACGTCAATAACTTTTAGATCTTCATCTTTTATTTTCATAGGAATTAGAAGAACACGCTTTCATAAAGCAATCTTTCTTAGCACGCATCCTAGCGGTTCTTTCTTTGCACTCATCAATGGAAATTCTCATGGCTTTGAGAGACTCATTGATATCATGTTTAGGTGGAATAGATCTAAGTTTTAAAGAATCAACATCAAGAGAAATTCTATCAACGTTCCTAGCCAATTCATCAACTTTAAGCAATTTTTCTTCAAGCAAAGCATTGAAATTCTTTTGCGAATTCATAAACTCCTTAACACCAGTCTCAAATTCAGAAGGCATCTTATTAAAGTTCCCATAAGAATTGTTGTAGGAATTACCATAATTATTAGAGGAATTATTAGGATAAGGCCTAGGATTAAAGTTTCCTCTATACGCGTTGTTACCAAAATTATTCCTACCAACAAAATTCACATCCATAGATTCATTATTATTCTCAATCAAAGTAGACAAAGGCATATCATTAGGATCAGAAGAAACACTCTTAGTAGTAAATAATTTCATAAGTTCATCCATCTTTCCACTTTAAACATTAATTTCTTCTATCACATGCACTTTTTTATTAGTAGATCTTTCAGTGTGCCATCGAGAATAATTAACCATAATATTATCTAGGAGTTTAGTAGCTTCTCCTACAGTGATTTCCATAAAAGTGCCTCCCGCGGCCGAATCTAAAAGATTTCTAGAAGCAAAATTCAATCCGGCATAAAATTTTTGTATGATCATCCATAAATTCAAGCCATGTGTAGGACAATTACGTATCATTAATTTCATCCTCTCCCAAGCTTGTGCAACATATTCATGATCAAGTTGCTTAAAATTCATAATATCGTTTCTAAGAGAGATGATCTTAGCGGGGGGAAAATACTTAGAGATAAAAGCATCTTTGCACTTATTCCAAGAATCAATACTATTTTTAGGCAAAGATGAAAACCAAGGTTTAGCACGATCTCTAAGCGAAAAAGGAAATAGCTTCAGTTTAACAATATCATTATCCACATCTTTCTTCTTTTGCATATCACACAAATCAACGAAGCTATTTAGATGGGTAGCGACATCTTCACTAGGAAGGCCGGCGAATTGATCTTTCATGACAAGATTCAACAAAGCAGCATTGATTTCACAAGATTCAGTATCAGTAAGAGGAGCAATCGGAGTGCTAAGAAAATCATTATTGTTGGTATTGGTAAAGTCACACAACTTAGTATTACTTGAGCCATCGTCACAAGTAAGCAATCCAACACACGAGCGAGTGAAAAAGAGGCGAACGGAAAAGAGAGGGCGAATAAAACGGCAAGGGTGAAGTGGGGGAGAGGAAAACGAGAGGCAAATGGCAAATAATGTAATGCGGGAGATAAGGGTTTGTGATGGGTACTTGGTATGTTGACTTTTGCGTAGACTCCCCGGCAACGGCGCCAGAAATCCTTCTTGCTACCTCTTGAGCACTGTGTTTGTTTTCCCTTGAAGAGGAAAGGGTGATGCAGCAAAGTAGCGTAAGTATTTCCCTCAGTTTTTGAGAACCAAGGTATCAATCCAGTAGGAGACCACGCACGAGTCCCTCGCACCTACACAAACAAATAAATCCTCGCAACCAACACAATAAAGGGGTTGCCAATCCCTTCACGGTCACTTACGAGAGTGAGATCTGATAGATATGATAAGATAATATTTTTGGTATTTTTATGATAAAGATGCAAAGTAAAATAAAAGGTAATAAAAATAGCTAAGTGTTGGAAGATTAATATGATGGAAAATAGACCCGGTGGCCATAGGTTTCACTAGAGGTTTCTCTCGAGAGCATAAGTATTACGGTGGGTGAACAAATTACTGTTGAGAAATTGACAGAATTGAGCATAGTTATGAGAATATCTAGGTATGATCATGTATATAGGCATCACGTCCGAGACAAGTAGACCGACCCTGTGGTGGGGAGGGGTTGATGCCTTCCCACCCACCCAGGTTCAAGGCATGGTAATTGCAATTCGGGTTTGTTGCACCAATTATACTGTAGGGGGTTCCCTTACAGTCTTTCTATCAAAAAAACAAGTAGACCGACTCCTGCCTGCATCTACTACTATTACTCCACACATCGACCGCTATCCAGCATGCATCTAGAGTGTTAAGTTCATAAGAACAGAGTAACGCTTTAAGTAAGATGACATGATGTAGAGGGATAAACTCATGCAATATGATATAAACCCCATCTTGTTATCCTCGATGGAAACAATACAATACGTGCCTTGCTGCCCCTACTGTCACTGGGAAAGGACACCGCAAGATTGAACCCAAAGCTAAGCACTTCTCCCATTGCAAGAAAGATCAATCTAATAGGCCAAACCAAACTGATAATGAGAAGAGACTTGCAAAGATAACTAATCATACATAAAAGAATTCAGATAAGATTCAAATATTGTTCATAGATAAACTTGATCATAAACCCACAATTCATCGGTCTCAACAAACACACCGCAAAAGAAGATTACATCGAATAGATCTCCACAAGAGAGGGGGAGAACATTGTATTGAGATCCAAAAAGAGAGAAGAAGCCATCTAGCTAATAACTATGGACCCGAAGGTCTGAGGTAAACTACTCACACATCATCGGAGAGGCTATGGTGTTGATGTAGAAGCTCTCCGTGATCGATGCCCCCTCCGGCGGAGCTCCGGAAAAGGCCCCAAGATGGGATCTCACGGGTACAGAAGGTTGCGGCGGTGGAATTAGGTTTTTGGCTCCGTATCTGATAGTTTGGGGGTACATAGGTATATATAGGAGGAAGAAGTACGTCGGTGGAGCACCGTGGGGCCCACGAGGGTGGAGGGCGCGCCCAGGGGGTAGGCGCGCCCCCTACCTCGTGCCCTCCTAGTTGATGTCTTGACGTAGGGTCCAAGTCCTCTGGATCACGTTCGTTCCGAAAATCACGTTCCCAAAGGTTTCATTCCGTTTGGACTCCGTTTGATATTCTTTTTCTGCGAAATTCTGAAATAGGCAAAAAAACAACAATTCTGGGCTGGGCCTCCGGTTAATAGGTTAGTCCCAAAAATAATATAAAAGTGTATAATAAAGCTCATTAATGTCCAAAACAGAATATAATATAGCATGGAACAATAAAAAATTATAGATACGTTGGAGACGTATCAGCATCCTACGGTCATCCCCATGGACCTACCATCGTCTCATCAAGAGTCAAGAGGACCCATGACACGAGCACGAGCTAGAGCTCTCGAGAACGAGGTGACTTCCTTCCTTAGTGATATCACATATGATCCTCTCGAGACATGGCTACTACCTAAGTTTGATATGCTATGCATGATTAGGTATCAAGAGGACCCTCCCGGAGAAGCTCATGAAGGCGGACAAGCCGCCAAGTTCATGGAAGAGGACAACCAACGGAAGGAGCCAAGTGCAACTCCCAGGACTCGGACATCCGGCCAGGACCCCGGACATCCGGCCCCTGGAAGCATCACCAGCGCCAAGGAGCCAGTGGCCAGGTCTACAGGCCCCGGACATCCGGCCTCAGCCCGGACATCCGGCCCGACAGCCCGGACATCCGGCCCGACAGCCCGGACATCCGGCCCCCGCCCGGAAATCCGGCGCCCATCACAGAATCGTCCAGAAGCTGAACCTTGCCAGCTCGGACATCTGGCCAAAGGCCCGGACATCCGGCCCGTCCCGAGCTCCGGGACATCCGGTCCCTCGCCCGGACATCCGGACCCCGTCTATCCAGAGAGCATCCAGGCCAGTCAAAGCAACCCGGACATCCGGCCTCTCCTGCCCGGACATCCAGCCCCTCGCGAAGGCCCGGACATCCGGCCCGTCGCCCGGACATCCGGCCTCCCCTGTCTGCGCACAGTAAAGGGCCGAAGCCCATGTACCCTTTCGCCCCCCTAGACTATATATACTCCTCCTCCTCCCTCTTTCCAGGGTTAGCATTGGTTTAGCTCATATGTGAGATAGAGCATTGCTCATCCATTACGGATCTACTCCACGAGAGAGACCGCATCCCCTCTATAGAGAAGATCAACTTGGATTCAAGACCCCCTCTTGGGTGGCCCCATCAAGACCTCCTCTAGGAGAAGAACCGGTTACCTTTGTATCGTCCTTTGTTGGATTTGGATCTTGTATCCCCTCTCGTGTTTCGAGGATCTAGCACATGTGTGACCTAATCTCGTTGGTTTGAGTGTTTCCTCTTGTGTTTTCCCTTGTGTTCCCCGTGTGTTCTTCGTATTCTTAGTTGGGATCCGCTCCTTTCGTGAAAGATCGGCCGTATAGGGTTCCACCCTGCATCAGCTAGGTTATACCTTCCAGTCGCGAGAATTTCTTCTAGATGATTCGCTGGTCAATAGTCGAAGTAGACGATCCCTCCGAGGTATCCACATGTTCCAAAGTAGTAATCTGACAACACTCGGACGTCCAAGAAGAAGAGCTCCGAGAAAACTATATATATAGAGAGGGAGACTATTGGCATTCCCGTATAATTAGGAGTCTAATCTTTTAGATCAATTAGACCGGGTTGGGCTTGGAGCTATGTGAGAGAGATACCCTTAGGATTGTTGTGCCTTTAGGAGGGTCTCTCCCCACATATATATAGGTGGAGAGGTAAGGAGGGGCACACCACGAGGAGCATTTCTCCTCCAGGTTCGGCCGAACTAAGGAGGAAGTACTCGTGCCTAGTCCAATTCGCCTCCGCCTTCCATACAAAGGGGGTGCCCCACTTCAGGCCCATAAGGTCCACTAGAGGCTTCCCTCTTGAGTTAGCCCAAGAGGGTCTCCTTTCACAAATAAAATCTTAGATAACCTAGAAGTTTCCCGGGCCTTCTGAAACTTCACATATATAAATCCAGACTTTCTGAAACCATGTTATACCTTTCCGAAATTTGCGAAACCATTCCGGAACCAACCGGAACACTTTTGGATCCATCAGGAATTCTTTTGGTGCTCATTCACTCATTTACCTAGTTGTCATAACTCATAACTACTACCCGTTAAGCATGTGACCCTACTGGTTCGGAAAATAAGCGAATATGACCCGGATCATTTTCGGTCAATAGTTAATAGCGGGATCTGGACACCCTTGATAAACCCCCCATATTCACGAAGTTCTTGAGCGAACCTTTTGTTTCTAAATATTATTCTCTTTGCTTCGCGATACGTTTACAAAACTTGTGGTAGGATTATAGGTCTTCCTGTGATCAACAGTTTGATCACCATACCAGTGACCCTCGTTATTGGGTTTTTCTGTTTACTCGTATCCGTATTTTGATATCCCGCGATCGTAATCACATGTGTTTGGACAGACTATAAGATAACTTAATATTGAGTGCGAGACCATATAATATCTCTCTATCATTACAGGAGCAAATCCCATTCTTGAACTATTGATACCGAGACATACATTTTCTATATACCTGTAAGTCACTTTTATTCACATCTAGTTACGGAATGACATTCGGTAACCCCAAAGTAACCATCTGGTATGTTGAACACAATATTATCATTGTCTAGGACTAAGTATCTGTTAACATATTATACGAAAATACTGATACATCCTCATCTCTGGAGGTTTGGTTATCTCTACTCTAACCCTACCTCCTTATTTGTGGTTCATCTGTCTCTTTGTTAGTTACTTTTTATATATCATAGTGTTGTTGTTTATTATGTTTCTAGCACTAGAATCACCTTTGCAATTGTTAGCCTCGCTTTCATATATCGCATACTGCCTAAAATTTTCTAAGTAGTAATTAAAAATCATGATTGTGTCTATTCACCCCACCCTCTAGGTCCATCTCGATCCTTTCAGCAGAAGACCTATTCCTGCCCAAGTTAGGTCGTGAATCCCGCCACCGAGTGGCGTTTCCAAGACTAACGTTGATGGAGTTGTGAGCAGGAACAATCAAATTGATGGGAACAATCAAATTGATGTAATCGGTGTCGTATGTCATAATGATACATGTTTATATCTGGGCTCTTAGGCACTTGTATTCCATGGTGTGATGGAACCCGCTACGTTTGAAGTTATTACTTGTCGCGGAGCTCCCTCCCTTGATAAAGATTTAATGCTTCATTGCCTGAAGGTGGCACTAGATTGCAAAAATGGTTGTCTTGGATATTAATAGTGGGACTCTTGGTATCATTGGTTTGGTGCATCCAAGGACTTTGCATCTTGTTCCTTCATTCATGAGGGTTGCCTCTTCATATAGAGGCGCACCATATAGCCAAACGTGATTTACAGTCGCCATCATCAGTTGCTTTTAAACCTGCATGACTATTATTATTCCTGCAAACCTTGTGATTGATCAATAAAGTAAAGCACGTTTTCCCTAAAAAGACGACTTTTCCGAGCGCTCCTAATTGGTGCCTTATGCACCAGTGTGGAAAGCGCTCACAAGCCTCCTGCTTGCGGGCCGACCCAATAAACGGGGCGAGCACTCGCTCACTTCACTTGTTCCGTGCTCACTCGGTTCCCAGTTGACCGGTAAAAAATATCTATGAGACCAGGTCTATCTTCTCATCAACTGAGACCCATGTGAGAACAAGACACCTGTTTCGCACGCATCTCAAAGGTTTTCTTCATCGGCGGTCTTTCTTCCTTGGAAGTAGAGATGTCTTGTATGGAGATTTAAGGACAAACAACGAAGCAGATGTAGGGGGAAAGTATCGGGTACTCCCATCCTTGGGGTACTCCTAGTGCTCCGAGTTTTAAAGAACATTCAAGTATTTCAAAAAATTCTGAAAAAAAAGATGAATGTTCGCAAGGAATGTAACTACAACCCCTAAAAATTCAGGTCCAAACTCGAAATATACACCGAGAAACAGAAATGTGAAATCTGACACGAATAGTGTAAGAAAAAGACAAAATCAACATTGACACTATTCATATCTGGATTTCACATTTTTGTTTCTTAATGTACATTTCGAGTTTGGACCTAAAATTTCTAGGGGTTGTAGTCACATTTCTTGCAAACATTTCCCATTTTTTTCTGAAATTTTTAAAAACATTTAAGATTTATTTTTAAACTTGAAGCACGGGAAGTACCCCAAAGATGGAAGTACCAGATATTTTCCCAGCAGATGTAGAAAACGAGGACTGCTCCTTGACTGGGGGGCATGTGAGAGCAAGAGAAACTGGTCGAGGAACATCCAAAGGGCAAGAGAAATCAAATTCCCAAAACAATGGCTGCTCCAGTAGACCCGAAATGAAAAAAGATGACCGAAAGCTTTCAGAAGCTTCCCAAAATCGGAACGCTCTTCTCCGCTACCGCTGCCTTAGATGGCTCGGCCCATTGCGATCGTTTCAGCCGGCACATACCATTTGTACTGTTATATGTATTTGGACTATGATCAATAAATAAAACGTGTTTAGACTAAAAAAATACTGTAACAACGCTTTATTTTTAGACAAACTGTAATGGCGCTTAGGGCCAGTTCTTTTGGTGGCTTTTAGAATAAGCTGTCCCCTACCTAGCTTATTCTAAAAGCCCAACCAAATTTATGTTTTTAGAAGCCTAGTAGTTAAGACTTGACTACTAAGCTTATAAAAAGAAAATTTTGTTTGGGCTTCTAGAATAAGCTGGATAGGGGGGCAGCTTATTCTGAAAGCCCAAAAAAGCTAGCAAAAGAACTGGCCCTTAAAGTGCTGAATAGGATTCCCCGGCACTACGGCCCACCCATGTTGTCCTTTTCGAGAGCCCGCTTCGCATTTGCTCGCCTCTAGTTATAGGTGGAGGCCCACCCATGGGATGACTTCGAGAAACAGCAGCTCACAAGGCAAAACGAAATCCGGGCAGGCCCATGAAGGACCGGGTGGCACGCTGCCCCCAACTCGCAGTTCCAGAATCGTCTTCCCTTTCCTCGGCGACCCATGAAGGACCCCTTCGAGGCGGCCGTTGAGGAGCAGGACTCCCCGCCGGATTCGCCGGCGCCGCCCGAGGAGGACCCTGCCACAGCGGTCCCCCACACAGCCGCCGAGGACTATGACGGCAGCGCGGGCGCCGGTGGTTCGCGCGCCCCGCCGCCGCGGCCGCGGCCTTCGGCGCTAGCCGCGCCCTCGACCTCCGTAGCCCCGGCGGCGGCGAAGGCCAAGGTTCGGCCCCATAAGGAGCAGGATGACGACGACGACGAGGAAGACCCCATGGAGGTCGACCTCGACAAGCTGCCCTCCGGCACCAGCGATCCCGACAAGCTCGCCAAGATGAAGTCCGTGCCGGTCTATCCCCATCCTTGACCTAGCTTTAGTTTCTTTGGTTATAGAAATTCGTTGAAAATTTCACCTGCCTAGCTTATTTCTCTTATAAAATATTTATGCGTTTGTGGATCAGCTAATTTGCCTACACTAATTTGGCCCGAGTTGACCGAATAAATACAGTATCATTTACTACTGTAGTAGGGAGCGTGTAGCTGTCTATCGAATTCAAGATGTTTGAACAAACATTTTAGTATTTTAGCAATATTCACCTGTAACTCCTTCTAGTTAGTAAATCTGATGGCCGGACCTGTTCAAGTGATGATTATTTATGAATTGGGAAAGGAAGATGTTCTCAATTGTTTGCAGCATAATTATAATGACATAGCAAATTGGCATTTTCCCGGTTTCTTCGATGCTTCGATTGCCACCTCCTGACTTTTTTTTAATAAAGATCATTTGCCCCCCACCTCCAACTTTAAAACAAAATTGTCCTTTCTTTGCTTCTAAGATTATGTTCCATATTACATAGCGAAGCACATATATTTTCATCTAGATAGAAATTATGTATCAAGTTCTGACTGCTTCCATCTGTAGTGCTTTGTTATCCCAATTTACAGAAGACCAGATGAACCGGTATGAGTCCTTTCGGAGATCTGGATTCCAGAAATCTAACATGAAAAAGGTAAGACTGCTTCTATCATAACTAACTTGAATCATATAAATTGAAGAATTTGGTGAATATATCATGCCCACCTGCCTCTGTTAGCCTCATTCTTTGCATTTATTCGAGTTTTTTTTTCATTTTTGGTAGAGTTAATTTTGATAATGTGGATTGTTTTCTTGAATATATCAACGTTTCGCTGGAGTTGTCATACATAGGTCTGCCTGTTAAAGCGCACCTATTATTTTCTCATACATCTTTCCTTTTGTCAAATGCCTTTTTTTGGAATCATTCTAGTATATCATACTCTTATATGTCTTATAGTACTCCCTCTGTAAAGAAATACTCCCTCCGTCCCAAAATTCTTGACTTAGATTTGTCTAGATATGGATGTATCTAATACTAAAACGTGACTTGATACATTCGTATTTAGACAAATCTAAGACAAGAATTTTGGGACGGAGGGAGTATAAGAGCATTTAGATCACTACTTTAGTGATCTAAATGCTCTTATATTTCTTTACGGAGAGAGTATTTGTTAGACTGTAGGTGCAGGTAAAACTTAATGATGGTTGCTTTCACCCTAGTTGGGGACTAATTTATTTTACATCGCATATCATTATTATTTGTCTGTAGTGATTATAATGCCTTACATTCCTCAAAATTAAAGAAAAACTTGAAAAATATCTGTTCGTACTGAGTTATTGGCAGCTAAGTGGGCATGCTTATAGAATACTAGAAGCATTCTAAAGGTCAACCTTTTCCTTCTAATATTTTTGTGAACTGGATGATGACCATGTACCTGGAGTCACCAGGTCTATAATATGCTCCACTGGTGGCAGGGACAAGTGTTTGATGTATTTTCTCATTAGTGAATCAGTGTGTGCTTAGATATTTAGAATTGACTTGTTTATTTATTTATTTTTGCAGCTATTGGCGAGTATCACTGGCAGTCAAAAGATATCTATGCCAACGACCATCGTAGTATCAGGAATAGCAAAGATGTTTGTCGGCGAGGTCATTGAAACAGGCAAGTTCATAGTAGTTTGCTTATCTACATTGTTCCTTGTGGAACCATTGAAGTTATTACATACGTGTTGGCATGACAAGCAATTAATCTGTTTTTTATGTTTCTCGAGCTGTTATATGTTAATAGTTGGCCTTCTGTAGTTATCCCTGCCAAAAGTAATGTCATTTCTCGGTTTAGGATATGTATAATATGTGAAACACCTGTTGTTTGTTAGTAAACTGTTGGTAGAATGGTTTCCTTGGGTATGATTCTAAACAATTGAACCTGCATATTGCAGCAAGAATAGTTATGAGTGAAAGGAAAGATTCTGGACCCATCAGGCCTTGCCACATCAGAGAAGCATACAGAAGATTGAAGCTTGAAGGGAAGATCCCAAAGCGATCCGTTCCTAGACTCTTTCGCTAGAGTCGAATCATCGCTGTTGATGTAAGTCAGGCGTCGTATGATTCTCTCTCGGAGGCAAAAGGTTATGGTAACTGTAATGGAACTTCCGCTTTGCAATCTCAATGCGTTCCGACACTTCTACTTGCCATCGCACGGAAGGTGATTGTTGGGAGAACAAAGAAAAATAGTAGCCGCAGCGTGATGGTATTTTATGGTGCTTGCTACTCATTGGAATTTGCATCTATAAGCTGTAAGTTGTGACTGTTTCATGCTTATTTACTAGTGGTGCTATACTACCGTGTGGTTCAATTGTATCCGTTATACCTGATCAACCCTGATTTTGTTCTTGCTAAATTGTCCGAGCAAAAATTATGTACCTGACCTGAGTATCCTTTGCCGGGCGGGGACCTCATCAGCACTCCCTGCCTCTAACTCCTGGATTCCCAGTGCCGTGTTCTTAACGGAGAAAAAGCATGGGACGTCCCACAGATGCTCATCCAGAAAGACATGGGTATGTCCCTAAGAGAGAAGTCAGAGCTACCTAGTCATCATCGATGTTTTTGGCCAATTGTTTGACATAGATCAACAAAGATGTCCTGTAACCCCGCCAAAAAAAAAAAGATGTCGTGTTGCTTGCAGTGAGGGTCTTTGGTTGGTTGTCCACGGTAAAATCGGGGGCATTTGTTTGGCGAGAAATGATGACGATGACAATTTCGTGCGCTAAGAGTAGGCGCTAGGATGATTCCCCTAGGTCTTTCTAGGGTTCCCCTATTCCCCAGCGGCGACCGCTAGGGTTCAACTTTTCCCTCGTCCGATCTACTAGTCCTCAAAGCTGGGAGATCCCAGGGATCGTTCTGGCTGAGTGCGTGTGGTGCTCGTAACCCCAAGGAGAGCTCGCATGGCGGGAGCAGCGGGAGGAGAGGTGCCTGTGGGCGGCATAGGCGGAGACGCGGGTGGAAGTCAGACTGGTCGCCGGAGCGTGACGACGTTGGAAGATAGGTTTGAGGGCCTAAACCTCCATGGGGAGGAGGAAGAAGAACTTGATCTGTCAGGTGAAGTGGAAGAGCTTTTGGCGAAAACTCGATGGATTGTTGTTTTTAGGGTTCATACCCAAAAACCTTTTAGCCATGTCTCGCTGTTCAAATCGATGCGGAACGCATGGGCAGCGGCGCAAGGTGTGACTTTCAAACCAAAGGAGAGCAACATCTTCCTGGCGCAATTCTTTTGCCTGGGTGACTGGAATCGCGTGATGGGCGGCGGCCCATCGATCTTTAGGAACGCAGCAGTGGTTATGGAAGAATATGACGGCATCTCGGACGTTCGACAGTATAAGCTAGACAGAATCCCTGTCTGGGCGAGAATTGGGGGAATTCCTGAAGGCCTGATGTGACGCCCGGATAGTTACGCTACAGTAATCCCACGTTAACGATGCTGAGTCACCATGATTACTGTTGTTAATCTCGCGTTAGTTCGAAACCGATTCAAATTCAAAATTCAAAATCAAGCAAACAATAGAAGTTTTCCAATATTAAAACTAAAATGTTCAATAGATAGTAGATAAATCAGAGGCTAGGATAAAATTGATTTGATAAGTCATTTAAACAACCTCAAACAGTGGCTGAATACATTATTTAATAACCTTTTAATTAATCTAAATCTAATGTGAAATGGTATTTCATCCAGACTAGTTTTTGGTGCTAGGATCTAATGCACTGCAATTTATGAGCTAGCTCCCATATTTTATAAAAATCAATTAGGTGCTAAACATTTTTTAAAAACAGAAAACAAAACAAAAGTGTAAAAAAAAGAAAAAAAAGAGAGAAAGCCCCCTGGCCAACTGGATCGGATGGCCCAGCTGGCATGTGCCGCCCGAACGGCCCGGCCCGCAAACCCCACCATTTAACCCCGGTCCACCCGACCGAACCCTAACCCCTCCCACTTCTCCCTCCCCGATTCCCCACTCCCCTCGCTCCCTCCCCACTCCCCGATCCCCTTCTGGATCGGGGCAACCACCTCAGCGCCCGGCGCCCTCTGCCTTCCCCGCCGCTCCGCCGTTGCCAGGCACTCGCGGACCCCCACCTGCGCCGCCCCATCGCCTCGCCTCATCCCCGCCGGCCTCCCCAGGCCTCGTCGCCCCATCGACGCCGTCGCCATGGGCGCCGTCACCCGCGCCCCTGACGTCAGCGCCCGTCCCCGGCGCCACCCCGACGCCCCACCTCGTCGCTCGCTGGACTGCCCCGCCTCGCCTCTCCATCGCCGTTCGCCAGGGCAACCCCCCCCCACCGGAGCTCTTCTACCACAACCCCCTCGCCGGATCTGCGCCCCCGTCAACCTCCTCCTCGTCGTCCTCTCCGTCGACGGCCTCGTCCCCGTCCTCCGCCCCGAGCAACGCTGCCCCTCACCCTACGGCCCCAGTGAGCCCCTCCCTCTCCTCCTCACTCTCCCTCACCGCGTCGTGCCCGCGCCCGTCCGCGCTCTCGCGCGCCCCTGTGGTCGAGCCCCCGCGCTCGCGCTCGCCCTCGTCCCCCGTCCTACTCGCCGCTACCCGCGTCGCCCGCGTGCTGGCGCGCCCGCCTACGGCCGCGGCCTTCCTCCGCCTCCCTGACCTTCCCGCCGCGCCTCCACCGCCCCCTCGCGTGACTCCCCCCCGTCGTCCTCTACTGCAGGCCGCCACTCGGCCGGCCTCGCCGGTGCCGTTCCTGGCCGGCCTCGCCGCGGCCCCGGTCGTCGCTCGACGCCGGTGCCCATCTGCGCCGCTCGGTCCTCGCCTGGTCGGGCGCCGCTAGCGCCCAACGCCCGCAGCCCGTAACCGCAAGCACCAGCGCTCGTTTGGCCTGATAGGCCACTGCCATTCGGGGCCCATGCCCCTGAAATGTTTAAAAAAAAGAAAAAAAGATTTAAAATAATAATAATAAAAATAAATTTAATTAATTAATTAATTAAACAATTAATTAACTTAATTAAATCCTGATTAGTTGACTAGTTAAATTTACTTAACCTGCTAATTAAACTAAGTAACTGGTAATTAGTTATCAGTCTGACAGAATGGACCCATGCGTCAGTTTGACCCAGTCAACACCTCTGTTGACTGATGACGTCATGCTGATGCAGTAATGCCATTTTTGAATTAAATTAGTAATAATAATTTATAAATTGATTTAGATCTTTAAAAATGAATATAAAATAAATCGTAACTCGGATGAAAATGTTTTGTACATGAAAGTTGCTCAGAACGACGAGACGAATCCGGATACGCAGCCCGTTCGTCCGCCACACATCCCTAGCATAGCAAACTCGCAACTTTTACCCTCCGATTCATCTGTCCGAAAACGCGAAACACCGGGAATACTTTCCCGGATGTTTTCCCCATTCGCCTGTACCACCTACTACCGCGTTTGGGCACAGCTAGCACCGCGTTTGCCATGTTACGCTTTTGTGATGCTTTGATCGCTCTGTTATTTATTATGTTCCCCCTCCGTTACTTCTTTCCGGTAGATCCCGAGACTGTCGACGACCCCGAGTTCGACTACGGTGTTGACGACCTCTCCTTGCCAGAGCAACCAGGCAAGCCCCCCCTTGATCACCAGATATCGCCTATTCTTCTCTATACTGCTTGCATTAGAGTAGTGTAGCATGTTACTGATTTCGGTTAATCCTATTCTGTTGCATAGCCTGTCATTGTTGCTACAGTTGTTACCCTTACCTGCTATCCTACTGCTTAGTATAGGATTCTAGTGTTCCATCAGTGGCCCTACACTCTTGTCCGTCTGCCATGCTATACTATCGGGCCGTGATCACTTCGGGAGGTGATCACGGGTATAGTGCAGGTGTGCAATGGGCGATGGGCCCAGACCCCTGCGCGCATAGGATTTAGACCAGCGTGCTGACCTCTCTGTTGAGCCTAGGTGGGGCTGCGACGTGTTGATCTTCCGAGGCCGGGCATGACCCAGGAAAGTGTGTCCGGCCAAATGGGATCGAGCGTGTTGGGTTATGTGGTGCACCCGTGCAGGGAAGTTTATCTATTCGAATAGCCGTGTCCCTCAGTAAAAGGACGACCCGGAGTTGTACCTTGACCTTATGACAACTAGAACCGGATACTTAATAAAACACACCCTTCCAAGTGCCAGATATAACCCGGTGATCGCTCTCTAACAGGGCGACGAGGAGGGGATCGCTGGGTAGGATTATGCTATGCGATGCTACTTGGTGAACTTACCATCTACTCTCTCCTACATGCTGCAAGATGGAGGTGGCCTGAAGCGTAGTCTTCGACAGGATTAGCTATCCCCCTCTTATTCTGGCATTCTGCAGTTTAGTCCACCGATTTGGCCCTTTACACATATACCCATGCATATGTAGTGTAGATCCTTGCTTGCAAGTACTTTGGATGAGTACTCACGGTTGCTTTTCTCCCTCTTTTCCCCCTTTCCCTTCTACCTGGTTGTCGCAACCAGATGCTGGAGCCCAGGAGCCAGACGCCACCGTCGACGACGACTCTTACTACACCGGAGGTGCCTACTACTACGTGCAGGCCGCTGACGACGACCAGGAGTAGTTTAGGAGGATCCCAGGCAGGAGGCCTGCGCCTCTTTCGATCTGTATCCCAGTTTGTGCTAGCCTTCTTAAGGCAAACTTGTTTAACTTTTGTCTGTACTCAGATGTTGTTGCTTCCGCTGGCTCGTCTATGATCAAGCACTTGTATTCGAGCCTTCGAGGCCCCTGGCTTGTATTATGATGCTTGTATGACTTATTTATGTTTTAGAGTTGTGTTGAGATATCTTCCCGTGAGTCCCTGATCTTGATCGTACACGTTTGCGTGCATGATTAGTGTACGATTGAATCGGGGGCGTCACAAGTTGGTATCAGAGCCAACTGCCTGTAGGAATCCCCCTTTCCAACTCCTTGGCCGAAGTTGAGTCTAGTCATTGAAAAAGTCTTTACTAACATGGTCGTGCAGCTTACGGGCCCACGTCGCCATTGGGTGGTATTAGGATCTTTTACTCCTTGTCTATACTCCGGGACTCTGACCTCTCTTCTATTCGGGTTAAGTGAATTTTGCTAAATCTAACATTAGGATCTCGTTGTTACTTTCACCCGGAGAGCCCCTTATTACTGATGATCGGCTGCTGCACGTGAAGACCCTGAAGACACTCCCCGCTGTTAACCCGAGAACTTGTGTTCATCGCGTTTGCAATTCCCCTTCCACCGTCAACCCTTATGGATAACTACATGCAGTTGTCATTCTTACATTCATCCCTAGTTGGTCTTGTTATTACAAGATACCCCGAAATAC
Organism: Aegilops tauschii subsp. strangulata; assembly: GCF_002575655.3. Classification (NCBI taxonomy): domain Eukaryota; kingdom Viridiplantae; phylum Streptophyta; class Magnoliopsida; order Poales; family Poaceae; genus Aegilops; species Aegilops tauschii. The sequence goes on along the minus strand of NC_053037.3, from coordinate 381,404,576 downwards.
TCTTCGTTGTTTCGAGAATCCTTTTTGCCTACTGCCTTGCTGTTCTTTGCCACATGAATACCACTATGGATAATTTCTAGCACTCACTGGATATGTGCTCATCCCCAGTTGATTCATGTATTTCACAAAAGTATTCAAAATACTATTTGAACTTCCGAAAACCCTGAGTAGCCTATTGCTCTTGAAATTCTTACTTGCTTGCATTATGATTAATCCCATAAGTCTACAATCTTATTGGCATCTCTTGTCATTATCATTTTGAGTCCGTTGATTCAATTTGTTGCGAATGCTCGCAATCCTCAATCAGATCCTAGAATTCATCCTTCCAGCTCAGACGTCATTTTAAACGTGAGCTGGTTCTCGCCAATCAAATTGTCATCGATTGTGCCCCTAAGTCTATTGAACTTATCCATCCTTGATCAGAGCGTCTGCTTCTGATCCTTCGCATTGTAAATCATAATTCCTTTGCAATTGAGCTCTAAGTTACTCAGTTGTTTCTATAATCCAATGTCTTTGCATTGATTCTTCCTCTGGTTGTGAGCCGATACTCACATCAGATCCTTTATGGACCATCAGAACCTTGTTAGATTTTATCCGACAACGTCCTTCATATTCAAGCACCTTGGAAGTTCTTTCCCTGATACATAATGCCTTTGGTAAATCCTGTTCCTTGATTTGGCCAACCATGCTCTGCTTTCGAGCTGGTGATATTTACTATTGAAGCTTGTGGTATATGTTTCCACGATGCCCCGATGGGTTGAACCTATGCCTTCCATAATATGTGTGAACTCGAATGTTTTCATGAGTCGTACTCTTCTGGTATTTTGCCAGATAAAATTTCAACACTACAACTTTTTCGAAAGTGAGAAGTGAATGAAAGCTTATGCATTGGGGAAGTGGGAGTCGACCTTGAACTTTATGTTCATGCCCATGGACACGATGTAGATCTTATCATTAAAAGCTTCTCTTAAATTAATTATTTCCTTGGTATAAGTTCATCTTATATCTGGGATCTGGCCTTTTGCAATCGTGGTCCCGACCATGTTCTCCTTTAAATACCATTTCTCGTACAAGTTAAGCACTTGTCTTCTGCAGAGCAATACCCCAGTCCAACCTCTACTTTGGTTTGTCGTCGAGTATTACCCCCCTGGTATCTCGAGATTATCACGGAACTGCATAACTTCTTATGAGTTCTTCATCAAGTACTACATTCTCACTGATTACAGTTTTTCACGGGCTTCGAGTTATTAAACACTCAAGGACATCGATAACTGAATCGAGTCCGCGTCGCGATTAAACAACTCTTAGTAATCTTCTTTACTTGCGAGTTTGTACTCGATCACGTCATTCCTAGCCTGATTGGCTATATCATTATCGTGCTAAATTTTAACTGTGCTACCGGGTCCTTCTTCCCGGAGCACAAATTGCGACGGTGAGCTAATCTTACAATTGATCTTCCTCGTCATATCACTTCTCCTTGAACAGCAAACTTGATTTCGAGTTTGTGTCCTAACCATGGTTCCAATAACCGTCCGCTTCATCATTCCTTTGACTTGATGTCGTTGCTGATTGATTACATCTTCATGAAATCTCTGGACAATTGTGTCGTGATCATCATCAACATTCTAAGCTCTTCCAGGATATCAATCGGATTCATGATGGGAAATACCATCCTTGCCCCTCGATGATTTGTGTAATCATCGACAACATTCTTACCTTCCCCCAACACTAACTTGTTCATATTTTGTGTTATACCTTGAGTTCCTTGCTATCCAGCAATTGTTCTTCTTTACCTTGGAACATTAACATCTCTTTTGTCCTCAATGTTGTGAGAATTTCACCACCTCTTAAGAATTCTTGGTATGGTGATACTTCTCACCATCACCATTCTTTCTTGGGTCCTCGTGTTGATTCCAACCGGGGTACCAACAAGTGAGCGGTGCTGTTTGGATTCTGCCCTTCTAGCAACCCTATTGCTTTGAAGTTAATGGTCGGCCGTTCATTCTTTGACTATTGATTATTGAATCACCATTCCGACGTTGGTCGTGCAACCCAGCCCATATTTCGGGTGCACATTTCAACCAATGTTTAACTATGTATGTTTTCCTCGAGCATACATCATTAAGTCATTCGATCTAGCTAATGTTATCTCCTTGGTCACATAGTTTTGGAAATCCATCTTTTGGAAATTTCAATGGATTGTCGCTGAGTCAATCAGTCACCTCCTCACCTCTCCTTGGTTTAATGATGAACTCTTGATTCGGGTCTTGCTTCCATAGTTCATTCCTCGAGGATCTTGCAACACCACCTCGTCAAATTGTGTTGCACCCCTTCCTTCTTAGGCATCCTGAGTCTGAGGTATCCTGACACGAATCAGATCTGAATCTCGGTCAGATATGATGGTTGGAATATTTTCCAAGAGTCACAACATTGGTCTTTATATGACCCGGTAAGGTGATGACATGTCTAGCACACCTGGCCGGAGGACCTATTGTTATAGTTCCCTTTTAGCAATGTTATCCATTCTTCCATGATGAAATTGTAAAACTTATTATATAAGTTGTTCCTGATGGATCCTTTGTGTATCCAAAATCTGACCCTTACATGATGACCATGTCAATGCTATCTCGAAGCATGTATGTGGTACTCCGATTTTTCTACAAGAACACTCGCAGCCCAATGCTAATTGTTTCTTGCTCAATTATCCAAACACCGTTGTATGGGTGATGTCATGAAATTTCTCTCCCCTTTCCTAAAGGGATTTTTTTATGTTATATCCCGTCATGGATAACATGCTCTGCTTGCCCTTGGGAAGGATATACACCTGAAATATGTGTTTAAACACATTTTTCCTTTCCATTGTTCTGTTTAATCTGATGATCACCCTTTCCTTATTTATTTAATCTTTCTTGTGATCTATATGATCTAAGCAGTAATAATTCACTGCTTATGTAAACACCTCGGTGTACTAGTCTGTCAATAAGACCATGTTACTATTGTTGATGACATTCCGGTAGCCACCGATGGACGAGAACCTTGCCTATTGGTCCGCCTCGTTCAACGAGCAGCAAAATAGTTCTCTTCGCCCCTCGCCCTTGGTACCGACGTTGTTGCCGACATAATTGACAGGCTACCCTTTGACATGCCTTGCTGTCATGACCGAGCAAGATGTCACCGCTCCTTCTACTTTTAACCCACATGGTGGGCCCATAACCCACAGTTCCACAGGATCAAAACCTGACTCTCCTGTACATCCCTGTTTCGAAGTTATCCCTTGCTCTCCGTTTCGTATGTAATTTGCGAGCCACCTTCCTAGTGATCAATTCTGGTATCGGACACAATACTTATTCCCGTTGCTCTGAACCCCTTTCACACTCTGTTTCAGGCAATGAACGATTGCCTATCCGCTTGAAACTTCTTATTGCACCGGCTTACTTTGCTCTCGATGTGTTCCATTTGTTCAACTCGAGAGATACTTATGCTTCTTCCCAGAGTTAACCGTCCGATGCTCGATCTTGTTAGAATCCATCCATATAGAGTTTTCCCTTCTTACCCTTTAGTAAGTACGGTGAAGATCCTGAAGGAAGGACGACAACTTCATCATGATTACCTGAAGCAGAGAAATGAAGACATCAGCGCTATGGATCGTCCACTTCGAGAAGAGCAACCAAGAACGAGAAGATTCGTTAGGATTTCGTAACCAGACTTTTCCCCCTTATTCCACCTCTTAAATCTCGGGACGAGATTTCTTGTAGTGGAGGAGAATTGTGACGCCCGGATAGTTACGCTACAGTAATCCCACGTTAACGATGCTGAGTCACCATGATTACTGTTGTTAATCTCGTGTTAGTTCGAAACCGATTCAAATTCAAAATTCAAAATCAAGCAAACAATAGAAGTTTTCCAATATTAAAACTAAAATGTTCAATAGATAGTAGATAAATCAGAGGCTATGATAAAATTGTAAACAACATTATTGAAATTTGATAATTCATTTAAACAACCTCAAACAGTGGCTGAATACATTATTTAATAACCTTTTAATTAATCTAAATCTAATGTGAAATGGTATTTCACCGAGACTAGTTTTTGGTGCTAGGATCTAATGCACTGCAATTTATGAGCTAGCTCCCATATTTTATAAAAATCAATTAGGTGCTAAACATTTTTGAAAAACAGAAAACAAAACAAAAGTGTAAAAAAAGAAAGAAAGAGAGAAAACCCCCTGGCCAACTGGATCAAATAGCCCAGATGGCCTGTGCCGCCCGAACGGGCCGGCCCGCAACCCTCACCACTTAACCCCGGTCCACCCGACCGAACCCTAACCCCTCCCACTTCTCCCTCCTCGATTCCCCACTCCCCTCGCTCCCTCCCCACTCCCCGATCCCCTTCTGGATCGGGGCAACCACCTCATCGCCCGGCGCCCTCTGCCTTTCCCGGCGCTCCGCCGTTGCCAGGCACTCGCGGACCCCCACCTGCGCCGCCCCATCGCCTCGCCTCATCCCCGCCGGCCTTCCCAGGCCTCGTCGCCCCATCGATGCCGTCGCCATGGGCGCCGTCACCCGGGCCCCTGACGCCGGCGCCCGTCCCCGGCGCCACCCCGACGCCCCACCTCGTCGCTCGCTGGACTGCCCCGCCCCGCCTCTCCATCGCCGTTCGCCGGGGCAACCCCTCCCCCCCACTGGAGCTCTTCTACCACAACCCCCTCACCGGATCTGCGCCCCCCGTCAACCTCCTCCTCGTCGTCCTCTCCGTCGACGGCCTCGTCCTCGTCCTTCGCCCCGAGCAACGCTGCCCCTCACCCTACGACCCCAGTGAGCCCCTCCCTCTCCTCCTCACTCTCCCTCACCGCGTCGTGCCCGCGCCCGTCCGCGCTCTTGCGCGCCCCTGTTGTCGAGCCCCCGCGCTCGCGCTCGCCCTCGTCCGCCCGTACTACTCGCCGCTACCCGCGTCGCCCGCGTGCTCACCGCGTGCTGGCGCGCCCGCCTACGGCCGCGGCCTTCCTCCGCCTCCCTGACCTTCCCGCCGCGCCTCCACCGCCCCCTCGCGTGACTCCCTCCCCCCGTCGTCCTCTGCTGCAGGCCGCCACTCGGTCGGCCTTGCCGGTGCCGTTCCCGGCCGGCCTCGCCGTGGCCCCGGTCGTCGCCCGACGCCGGTGCCCATCTGCGCCACTCGGTCCTCGCCTGGTCGGGCGCCGCTAGCGCCCAGCGCCCGCAGCCCGTAACCGCAAGCACCAGCGCCCGTTTGGCCTGATAGGCCACTGCCATTCGGGGCCCATGCCCCTGAAACATTTTTTAAAAAAGAAAAAAGATTTAAAATAATAATAATAATAAATTTAATTATTTAATTAATTAATTAAACAATTAATTAACTTAATTAAATCCTGATTAGTTGACTAGTTAAATTTACTTAACCTGCTAATTAAACTAAGTAACTGGTAATTAGTTATCAGTCTATGACAGAATGGACCCATGCGTCAGTTTGACCCAGTCAACACCTCTGTTGACTGATGACGTCATGCTGATGCAGTAATGCCATTTTCGAATTAAATTAGTAATAATAATTTATAAATTGATTTAGATCTTTAAAAATGAATATAAAATAAACCGTAACTCAGATGAAAATGTTTTGTACATGAAAGTTGCTCAGAACGACGAGACGAATCCGGATACGCGGCCCGTTCGTCCGCCACACATCCCTAGCAAAGCAAACTCGCAACTTTTCCCCTCCGATTCATCTGTCCGAAAACGCGAAACACCAGGAATACTTTCCCGGATGTTTGCCCCCTTCGCCGGTACCACCTACTACCGCGTTTGGGCACAGCTAGCACCGCGTTTGCCATGTTACACTTTTGTGATGCTTTGATTGCTCTGTTATTTATTATGTTCCCCCTCCGTTACTTCTTTCCGGTAGACCCCGAGACTGCCGGCGACCCGCAGTTCGACTACGGTGTTGACGACCTCTCCTTGCCAGAGCAACCAGGCAAGGCCCCCCTTGATCACCAGATATCGCCTATTCTTCTCTATACTGCTTGCATTAGAGTAGTGTAGCATGTTACTGATTTCGGTTAATCCTATTTTGTTGCATAGCCTGTCATTGTTGCTACAGTTGTTACCCTTACCTGCTATCCTACTGCTTAGTATAGGATGCTAGTGTTCCATCAGTGGCCCTACACTCTTGTCCGTCTGCCATGCTATACTATCGGGCCGTGATCACTTCGGGAGGTGATCACGGGTATATACTATATACTTTATATACATGACACATGTGGTGACTAAAGTCGGGTCAGCTCGTTGAGTACCCGCAAGTGATTCTGATGAGGGGGCTGAAAGGACAGGTGGCTCCATCCCGGTAGAGGTGGGCCTTGGTTCCTGACGGCCCCCGACTGTTACTTTGTGGCGGAGCGACAGGGCAGGTTGAGACCACCTAGGAGAGAGGTGGGCCTGGCCCTGGTCGGCGTTCTCGGATACTTAACACGCTTAACGAGATCTTTGTATTTGATCTGAGTCTGGCCATTTGGTCTATACGCACTAACCAACTACACGGGAACAGTTATGGGCACTCGACGTCATGGTATCAGCCAAAGCCTTCGTGACGTCAGCGACTGAGTGGCGCGCGCCGGATTGGACTAGAACGCCTGCTAGGCTAGGTCTGCTTCCGGCCGCGTTCGCAACGTGCAGGTGTGCAATGGGCGATGGGCCCAGACCCCTGCGCGCATAGGATTTAGACCGGCGTGCTGACCTCTCTGTTGAGCCTAGGTGGGGCTGCGACGTGTTGATCTTCCGAGGCCGGGCATGACCCAGGAAAGTGTGTCCGGCCAAATGGGATCGAGCGTGTTGGGTTATGTGGTGCACCCCTGCAGGGAAGTTTATCTATTCGAATAGCCGTGTCCCTCGGTAAAAGGACGACCCGGAGTTGTACCTTGACCTTATGACAACTAGAACCGGATACTTAATAAAACACACCCTTCCAAGTGCCAGATATAACCCGGTGATCGCTCTCTAACAGGGCGACGAGGAGGGGATCGCCGGGTAGGATTATGCTATGCGATGCTACTTGGTGAACTTACCATCTACTCTCTCCTACATGCTGCAAGATGGAGGTGGCCTGAAGCATAGTCTTCGACAGGATTAGCTATCCCCCTCTTATTCTGGCATTCTGCAGTTCAGTCCACCGATATGGCCCTTTACACATATACCCATGCATATGTAGTGTAGATCCTTGCTTGTGAGTACTTTGGATGAGTACTCACGGTTGCTTTTCTCCCTCTTTTCCCCCTTTCCCTTCTACCTGGTTGTCGCAACCAGATGCTGGAGCCCAGGAGCCAGACGCCACCGTCGACAACGACTCTTACTACACCGGAGGTGCCTACTACTACGTGCAGGCCGCTGACGACGACCATGAGTAGTTTAGGAGGATCCGAGGCAGGAGGCCTGTGCCTCTTTCGATCTGTATCCCAGTTTGTGCTAGCCTTCTTAAGGCAAACTTGTTTAACTTTTGTCTGTACTCAGATGTTGTTGCTTCCGCTGACTCGTCTATGATCGAGCACTTGTATTCGAGCCCTCGAGGCCCCTGGCTTGTATTATGATGCTTGTATGACTTATTTATGTTTTAGAGTTGTGTTGTGATATCTTCCCGTGAGTCCCTGATCTTGATCGTATACGTTTGCGTGCATGATTAGTGTACGATTGAATCAGGGGCGTCACACCTGATGAAAAAGAAAACATTGGCTGAGAAGATTGCTACAAAAGTTGGTGTTCCTCCTCTCAAAGTGGTGGTAAACGAGGGAAGGCTGAACCCCTCCAAGTACTTGCGTGCAAGAGTATTCCTGAAACTAGATACACCACTTGTAAGATTTGTTCCGATGACACCTAAGGAGAGCAAAAGATACCTTGTCGAGTACGAGAAGCTCCCAGTTTCTTGTGACTTTTGCGGTCTGATTGGACATGTTGTGACTGAATGTGGTGATGGAATTCATGAACCAGAGGAGTGCGAATGGGGTGAATTGTTGCTAGTAAATTTTGAACCTCCAGTAGGTCGTGATGCTGCTAGTAGGGGTGCTCCCCGCGGTAGCGCTGGCTTTGCTAGAGGAGATGGTCGTGGCAGAAACATGGGAAACCTGGGCGACCCGAACCCTCAAGAGAATGTGGATATGGATATGGAACACGTAAATGTTTTGACAGGGGGCGCCATCGTCTCGGTAGCAAGAAAGCGTCTCATTAATCAGGATGGGGGGGGGTTAACATCTCTGTTGCTCCTTCTACGACTCCCCCTCCTGGTTTTGTCATAGACAAAGTAAATCTGCTTGAGAATAGTGAAAGTGAGCAGATAGACAAATCCCGTATGAGTACTCCACAAAAGATTCATGACAACAAGAGGTTGAAATCTGATGCCTCTGATGCAGCAAGTGGCACATCGGTGTCCTCCTCTGGGGAGGGTCGCCGGGAGCAATGAAACTAATAAGTTGGAACTGTCGGGGCCTCTTGGGTGCCCCGACAGTCCGTTCGCTTCTGGACATCCAGAGGCGGCACAACCCCGATGCATTTTTTCTGTCCGAGACGCATCTGGATGAAGATAGGGTGGAAGCTTTAATGAGGAAAATGGGTATGGATCACAAAATTGTTGCACCAAGTCTGAATGGCAGGAGAGGTGGTTTGCTCTTAGTTTGGAAGAAGGAGGTTAGGATCTACTCTCGGACTACTACCTTTAGCGTCATCGATGTGATGGTTGAGGAACCGGATGGAAGAGAATGGAGACTCTCTGGGGTGTACAGGGAGCCTAGCTGTGATAACAAGGAGCGTACGTACCAACTAATACATGACTTGCATGCTCAGTCTAGTCTTCCGTGGGTGGCGATAGGAGATTTTAATGAGATTCTACTCTCGTCGGAAAAGGAGGGCGGAGCCCCGCGTCATCAGTCGCGACTACAAGCCTTCCAAGACGCATTGGCAGATTGTTCCTTAGAGGACATTGGGTTTCACGGTGACAAATTCACTTGGTTCCGTGGCGGCTTGAAAGAGCGTCTTGATCGAGCAGTTTCAAACGGCGACTGGATGGAGATGCACCCGTTATTTGGACTTTGCAACCTGGAGATGGGGCAGTCGGACCACCGACCTATATGCCTAGATACTGAATACCTGGCAGGGGTTGCATCGCCCAGGATTAGAACAGCTCATAAAGAGATGGTGGAGGAAGTGGTGAAAACAGCATGGCAAAAAGCTGTAGTACAAGGTCTCTGTCCGTCAGCACAAGAGAAGCTTGAGGAGGTGCACAAGGAGTTGCATGCCTGGGACCGGAAGGTGTTGAAAGGGCCCCGTACTCGCCTACGGACGACCCAGAAAGAATTGGATAAGTTAATGCGGTCTACGTATACAGCTGAAACAAGAATAAAACAAAAAGACCTCACACTCTTGATTGAAAATCTGTTGGAACAGGAGGAGATCTATTGGGTGCAACGACGACATGTCAATTGGCTACGTCGGGGTGACTAGAACACGAAGTACTTTAACCAGTTCGCTTCGGCCCGTCGACGCTGGAATTTAATTAAGAAATTGAAAGATAATAATAATGGCTGGGTGGAGGGTAATGATAACCTCAAACCCCTCATTTTTGGGTATTTCTAGAGTCTCTTTAATTCTGATGCAGGTGTGATTGATGAGGATTTGATAGCTACTGTCACGCCAAGGGTCACAGAGGATATGAATATGATCTTGATGGCACCATATACGCAAGAGGAAGTGAAAAAGCGCTATTTCAAATAGGAGACATGAAGGCCCCTGGCCCAGATGGACTCCATGCTATCTTTTTTAAGCAGTTTTGGCACATTGTAGGAGAGGAGTTAACAAAAGAAGTACTTGAAGGAATTAATCACAAGAAAATCCCGGAGGGGTGGAACTCCACCAATGTAGTACTCATTCCTAAGGTGGATAGCCCAGAGGTAATCACCCAATATAGACCCATTAGTTTGTGTAATGTGGTTTATAAAATTATCTCCAAGATGCTAGCAAATAGACTCAAGAAGATCCTGCCTGAGGTGATTTCCCCAACGCAGAGTGCGTTTGTCCTTGGTAGACTAAGTACAGATAATGTGCTGGTAGCTTACGAGTGTTTTCATGCAATAAAAAAGAAGACCCACGGATCCAATGTTGTATGTACTGTTAAATTGGATATGCTTAAGGCATATGATAGAGTGGAGTGGGGATTCTTAAAACACATGATGCTAAAATTGGGATTTCATTCACAGTGGGTTGAGTTGATTATGGAATGCGTCTCCTCGGTGAGCTACAGGATCAGATTTAATGATACAGAGACGGAGGAGTTTATTCCCACTAGAGGCCTGAGGCAGGGAGACCCATTGTCACCATACTTGTTCCTGCTATGTTCCGAGGGGCTCTCTAGTACGCTAGCTCACGAGGAGGAAATCGGTGGGATTGAAGGTATCTGTGTGTGCAGAGATGCCCCTTCTATTTCTCACCTTTTGTTTGCAGATGATTCTCTTATTTTTATGAGAGCGAATGATCAGAATGCAACTACTCTTAAGATGATTCTAGACACTTATTGCACAAGCTCAAGGCAACGTGTAAGTACAGCAAAATCAAGTATTTTTTTCAGCCCTAACACCGGTGTCATGGTTAGGGAAAGTGTTTGTGGTATATTGGACATCTTAACGGAAGCTCTGTCAGACAAATATCTTGGTCTTCCAACCATTGTGGGAGTGGACCGAAGTGATTGCTTTCAACACCTCATTGACAGGGTATGCCAACGCTTAAAAGGATTGAAGGAGAAAATACTTTCAGTACAAGGTAAAGAAATTCTATTGAAATCTGTTGCACAAGCTATTCCGTCCTATGCCATGTCGGTATTTAAATTGCCTAAACGAATCTGCAAATCAATTACCGATGAGATATCGGGTTTTTGGTGGGGAGATGAAGAATAAAAGAGGAAGATGCACTGGTTTGCTTGGTGGAAAATGTGCGTTCCGAAGAAGAAGGGTGGAATGGGGTTTAGGGACCTTCACAACTTTAACCTTGCTATGTTAGCAAAGCAGTGTTGGCGACTTCTCCAAAACCCTGAATCTTTATGTGCGCGAGTCGTAAGAGCCAAGTATTTTCCGGATGGTGACATACTTTCAGCTGGTCCAAAGAAAGGGTCCTCTTTTACTTGGCAAAGTATTGTCGCTGGTATTCAAACTTTCAAGAGAGGGTGTATATGGCGAGTTGGTTCAGGCTCAAATATCAAGATTTGGGAAGACCCTTGGATTCCATCTAGTGAAACAAGAAGGGTCATTACCAACAGAGGAGTAACTATGTTGTCCAAGGTGGAAGAACTTATTGACCCTCACACGGGACAGTGGGACGAGGAGCTTATTCATGATGTGTTTTCACCTGTTGATGCGAACAGAATTTTGCAAATCCCGCTCCATGTTGAGGCTGTAGAGGACTTCGTGGCTTGGCATTTTACACGTTCTGGTACCTTTTCAGTGAGGTCGGCTTACCATGTGGAGTTCAACCATCAGTTTGGTCACCGCTTTGCTAGAGCTAACTATCCTGGGAGATCTCAGTTAAACCAGGTCTGGAAAGAACTATGACATATGTGCATTCCTGGAAAGATTAAGCACTTTGGATGGAAGGTGCTCAAGGGCGTCCTACCATGCTTAGGAGTCCTAGCGGGCAGACATATTCCACTAGTGCCTCAATGCCCACAATGTAAGGTTGGATTGGAGGACATACAACACTGTCTATTTACATGCTCACGTGTAGCTGATGTTTGGACTGAATTAAAACTGGCGGAAACCATCAAGTTTGCAGTGGCTCAGGACCGGTCGGGCTCAATAAATCTAGAGTTTCTTCTCCAAGATCGCTCCATGGTCCGTGAGCTACCAGCAGCCGAGTTGATCATTGTGGCCATGTGGTATATTTGGTGGCAGAGACGACAAGGCGTGAAAGGACAGACTATCCAGTCCCCGGAACGTACATCAATGTCTATCCTTGTTCTTGCTACTAATTTTATCCGCAGTTGTACGCCGAACCAGCCTATTCGGAAGATCGATCATGTCTGGAAGAAACCGAGCAGTGGGGTTGTGAAAATCAACGTCGATGCATCATTTCATGCTGAAAACTTGTCAGGTGCTTGCGGTGCTGTGGCGCCCGATGAACACGGAATCTTTATTGCAGCAGCAACCTGGACGTTACCCCATGTATCTTCTGCGGAATCAGCGGAAATAAAGGCTATCCGCAATGGAATGATCCTAGCAGCTAATATTGGATGCTCTCAGGTGGTCATAGAATCTGATAGCAAGCTCGCTTTAGAGGCAATCTCAAACCCGGAAACTTATATGGGTCCAGATGTTCCGGTGATCACGGAAGCCTCCCTCCAGGCGTTGGACTTTTCCAGTGTTTCCTTTGATCATTGTTGCAGGGAAGTTAATTTAGTAGCAGATAGTCTAGCAAAACACTGTTTTAATTCTAGCTTGTCTGAACATTGGGATGCCAATGCACTTGACTTTATTCTTCCACAACTTGTAAATGATATGGCAATCATATGAGGAATAAAGTTTGATATCTTTCAAAAAAAGAGTAGGTGCTAGGATTCCTTTCCTGCTCGATGGGAAGTTATGCCAACTAATCCTAGCGTCAGGCCCAACATCGACGCAAGAACTGGTAGCGAGCGCTTAGCTTTTTTCCCCCTTTGCGTGAGTTGGAACGTTTTTTTTGAGCCGGAATACTCTCTATTCCATTAACCAGAACGACCAGCGATATCGCTGGTAATCATAGCGTGAACAAATCTAGACTATACATGAGGGAGAAATGTGGTTGTCCGGATTATCCGCCATGTTATCTTCAACACGTGATCCTAACACAAAAACCCCACCTCATGACGCATCCTCTCTTTTTCCCGTCGGACCATTCTCTTCCCGTTCGGTTTCCTGCCGTAGCCGCACATTTCTCGTTGGAGCCCTTTCATTTAAAACCATATGCAACAGGGATGAATTTCTTTTTCATATTTACAGTATAATAGAGTCTGTTAAACTAACACATACTATTAACAGAAAACAACAAATAACTATAGAGATCATTATCAAAGATCCATTTGACTTGCAAATGCATATTGAGTGCAAGACGAGTGGCAAGCTGAACGTATTCCTTGTCCTTCCCTACATCTTCCTCGTTGCTAGAAGGGATACTTTGTAAATGCATACTGACGTGGGAGGCGGATGACCAATAAGCTCCAGCTCCAGCCCACACACCTATCATTGCTAGAAGGGATACTTGTCGTTCTTCGCTTTCTCGTCCTTCCCGACATCTTCTACTCCTAGTCTCTTCGCCAACCCGTTTGATTGGTGGCAACCAGCAACACGTCAACATAAGTGCGTTTGTCAACAACACCTCATCTTTTTCTTCCTCCTTCCTCGCCAACTATAATTCTCTTTCATGATTATTTCCTATAATACTCTTCCTTTATTTTTTGCTTTATTTTTTAAACACTCTTCCTTCTCCAACACCATGGACCACTTGGCCGATTTACTTCCTTTTCCTTCTTATTCTTGGAACAATCTTTCTGTCTACTATAGCATGAAACACCTCGCCAATGTAGTGTTATGCTGTCTTCGTCCGTGAACGTTTCAGCAAGGGTTAGTGTGTGGACATCCTGCAGAGCATGGTTGTCATCCATCTTGGCGAATGCTTGATCGCCCATGTCGCGAGGGCATGGTGGTCGTTGTCCATCTAGGCAAGCGGTACTCGGCCATATCGTTGAGAGCTTGTTGATCGTCCTTGCCCATAAGCGCTTTCAAAAAGATTCGACGCGATTGACTGTCTGCTTAATAATTAATTACACAAATCTCCCAACTGAATCTGAAAGTTTTGTCTCTTGTCAAAAGAAAAGTGCACATGATATGAATAATGCCCTTATGGCCCCATATACGGCAGAGGAAGTTCGGATGGCCCTTTTTGATATTGGTGATTTGAAAGTGCTAGGGCCAGATGGTCTGCACACTATTTTTTACAAGAGATTTTGGTCTATGTTGGGGGAAGATATGACAGAAGAGGTCCTCCAGGTGGTGAATACATGTTCTATACTGACGGGATGGAATGATACTACAATTGTAATGATCCCAAATGTTAGCTCTCCAGAAAAGGTAACGCAATTTAGGCCAATCAGTTTGTGCAATGTGGTGTATATGGTTATTTCAAAAATGATTGCTGCACGATTGATGATAGTTCTGTCAGATATTATCAGCCCAACTCAAAGTGCTTTTGTTCCTGGAAGAATGATTACATACAATATTTTAGTGGCATATGAATGTTTCCACACAATAAAAAAGAAAAGGGCAGGTAAGAAGGTTTATGTGCAATCAAACTGGACATGCACACAACATATGATCGAGTGGAGTGGTCTTCTTTAAAGGAAATTTTGTTGAAGCTGGGTTTCAAAGAGAAGTGGGTGGACCTAATTAAGCAATGTGTTTCCTCTATGGAGTATCGGGTCCGTTATAATGTGGAGGAGGCGGAGAGTTTTAAACCTACCAGAGGACTGAGACAGGGGATCCTCTATCTCCTTATTTGTTCTTGATATGTACGGAGTGCTTAACTGCCCTCTTAGAAAATGCGAAGGAGATGGGTAATATTTCCAGTATTAAGGTTAGCAGAGAAGCCCCTTCAGCGTCCAATGTCCTCTTTGCCAATGATTGTTTGATCCTTATGCGAGAAAATGCCATGAATGCGGAGGCTTTGAGATCAGTTCTGGATTCTTATTGTGCCGCCTCGGGGCAAATGGTGAGTGTCGAAAAATCCAGCATATTCTTTAGCCCAAATACAAAAGCGGAAGACAAGGTGCAAATTTGTACTATTTTGAATATTATGACTAAAGCACTCAATGACAAAATATTTGGGTTTACCTGCCAATGTGGGTATGGACAAAAGTGATTGTTTCCAGTTCCTAATTGATCGAGTTATTATGAAAATTAGTGGATGGAAAGAAAAATTGTTATCTACTGGAGGAAAGGAAATTTTGCTCAAATATGTTGTTCAACCTATTCCAACTTATGCCATGTCCGTCTTTAAAATTCATAAAAAATGTAAAGGAATCATTGAAGCGATGGCGCGTTTTTGGTGGGGTGACGAGGATAACCAGAAAAGGATGCATTGGATGGTGAAAGGGCATGTAGCCCCTAAGTGTGGTTTTGGTGATTAATGACAATCTCTATTGGACCAATATTTTCACTGAGATATATTTGAAGGTATTGTCCATAGATGGTGCATCAAGGATATTAGATGGAATCAAGGATGAAGTCCATATATATGAAGATATATTTGCTCTAAGCTTTGGTATTCATGGACAATTCCTACGGAGCATCAAGTGCATTGAATCCTATATGAAGAAATTTTCCATAGTGATGCATGAAGCATGTTGGATTTATGTGGGAAGGACGACATCAAAACATTCGAAGAAGTCCTCGTGGATTCCTCTTTGGATACCCCGTGCGCACGGGCCTCCTGACCCCCGTGCGCACGGGTTCGAGTGTCAACTCTTTGCATACCCCGTGCGCACGGGGTCCCCGACCCCCGTGCACACGGGGCCTAGGTTTTGGCACTTGAGGTCACATTCCAGTGAGGTTTCAAGTTGGTCTTTGGGGATTTATGTTGAAGCCATCAAGATTGATTTTAATGTCTAACCAAATATATTCAAGGTGGAGTTCGTTAGAGAATCTCAAAGATTGACATATGTGGGCTTTTAAGGATCAAGAGCTTGAGAGAATAATCAAATAGAAGAATTCAAGTTATGGTTTCAAGACAAGATCATGGTAATCTCATGTGTTGGGTTTTCCGTTGATCAAGTCTTGAAGCAAGCAACTAGAGTGAAGAATTCATTATGCCTCTCAAGAGATTACGATGGATTTTTAGAAGAGCGTGTGGTGACCAAGATGATATTCATAGTGGAACTTGATATGGCCATGAAAGAGTCTTTGGTGATATAGTCTTGGAGCAATGAAGGGAAATGAAGAGTTCATTGTGGCTTTCAAGAAATCAAGATGGGGCATGAAGTAAAGATGTTGGTTGACCAAGATGAAGCTCGAAGTTTATCTAGATGATCAACTCTCAAATCGCAATCTTTGTACCACATGGGATCAAATGATCTAGTGGTATGGTAAGTAATTGTGAATTGTGCTTTGCTACCTAACCCATGCTATGTGCTTTCTATGTCTATGTGGGTTAGGTGTTTCTCATGGGCTTGCATCCAAAGAGAGATTTCAAGCGGCCTATGTGTGGATGACATCAAGTGGTGATGGTCATCGGGTTCGAGGAGTCCAAGTGCAAGATAAGAAGCCGGAGGTTATATGCTTTGAAGCTTGCGGTCCACATCATGATAATGTGCATGTGAAGATGGGCTTAAGCTAAGGCTTCCCTCATTGCAATTTGAGGAAGCATTTCGAGTATGTTCACCAAGTGATTGTGGACAAGAAAAAGATTCCAACTTGAGGCAAGCATCAAAGTCATCACCAAGTTCAAGTTGAATGTGCAAGGCAAAGGTATACCTTAGCTAGGTTTTCCTAGTTTTGCCGGTCTCATGGTGCTTGGAGGGAGACTAGATTATAGGTTTGATAGCCCTACTATTAAGAGGGACTTTCGGGCGAGTAGCTTGATCACGATGCATGTAGAGAGATCAAACCTTTGCATTACTTGCATCATTATTTCTTGTTGATCTTGGGTGGTTCTATATGGGAGGACCTTGGGCTTTTCCCTAGCTTCAAAACGAGCCCAAGATCATCGAATTCAGAGTATGTATGCCAAAGTTATCACTGTTTTAGTGGGCTGATGCAGGCTGTTCTGGGTACCCCGTGGACACGGGGCCACGTGCACATGGGCTTGTACCATGCGCACGGGACCCCGTGGGCATGGGGTGTCTAGGAACTGCCCGTTGAGCCCCAACGACTAGTTTTTTGGGTTTTGGCTATTTAAGGGCTCCTTCCTCCTAATGGTCGAGGGGCTGTTGAGACACTTTGCTAACACCATTTTGAGCCTCTTACCACCTCTCCCAAAGCCCTATCTCCCCTCTATGTGAAGGGGGATTTGTGGATGGATTTGTGAGCCATTTGTTGATCCTATTCATTGCATCCCCTCTCTTCAATCTCCTACTTTCGAGAGTGCATCTTGTGAGATTGAGAGAGTGAGTTGAGCATTTGTTGCTTGACCTTGCATTGCATTTGTTGCATTGGTTTGAGCTCCCCACATCAATTAGTTCGAGTGAGCCCGTGAGTTTATTACTCTTGGAGGCTTCTGCCTCCTAGAAGGTTTGGTGATACATTGAGAAGATTGTGAAGAGGCCTATGAGGCCAAGGTTCCCCCGGAAGCTTCCTTTTGTGGTGTGCTCCGGGGAAGGGTGTTGAAGTGGCCTAGGTGGTCAAGTTCCTCCGGAAGCTTCCGTGTTTGTTGTGTGCTCAGGAGAAGATTGTAAAGGTGTGGTGGTCGCCTTCAAGACCAACCCCGAGTGAATCGAGGCTCATCCGTTGGGGGTGACTCTAAAGGGAGACTACGGTGAGTCACTTGGTGATGCCCCAAAACTTTGGCTTCAGCACCGCTCCAATGGAGATTAGCACTCTCACGAGTGTGAACTTCAGGATAAATCCGCGTCCCCGACTCACTTGTGGTTATCTCTTACCCACACTCTTTACTTTCCGCAACTCATACTTGCTCATATTGATATATCTTGTGCTAGTTGAATTGCTTAGTTGTTCCTACATTTCCATATCTTGTGATATAGTTTGTGCTTGCTAGTTTGCTTAAGTGCCTATCTTGTTTAGCATAGGTTGTTGGTGCACTTAGTTGAGCCTAGCATATTTAGGATTTGTGCTTGAAAAGTATCCGTTAGTTTAATTCCGCATTAGGATAAAGCCAAATCCGTAAAAGTTTTAAAACGCACCGATTCACGCCCCCTCCGGTCATCATCTAGATCCTTTCAGATGGCGTGGTGGAAGATGTGTGTTCCAAAAGACTAAGGAGGAATGGGTTTTCGAGACATGCATTGTTTTAATTTGGCTTTGTTAGCCAAACAAGCTTGGTGTCTCAATGATAATCCTGATTCCCTATGTGCCATAATCTTACGAGCCAAGTACTTCCCAGAGGGTGATTTGATGAATGCAATATTAAAGAAGGGCTCCTCTTTTACTTGGCAAAGCATTATGGCAGGAGTAGACTCTCTCAGAAATGGTTATATATGGCAAGTTGGAAATGACAAAATATTGATATATGGGGAGATGCATGGATCCCGGATAGTGCAAATAGGAAAATTATTACCCCTAGATGAGGGCATCTTCTATCAAAAGTCACTGATTTTATTGATCCAATCATGAACGTTTGGGATGAAGATTTGGTGAGACAAACATTGTGGAAAATTGATGCCTAGCGAGTCCTGCTGATCCCTCTCCCTATGCATAATATGCCAGATTTCATTGCTTGGAGTTATACAAAAAATGGTTTATTCACTGTTCGATTAGCTTATTTGGAGGAATGGGATAAACAACACGGGAGAAAATTGGAATATACAAATGGTATGGGCAGAAGTAAGGTCAATCTTATATGGGGTAAGATATGGAAACTTGCGTGTCCGACGAAGGTAAAAATCTTTATCTGGCGTACGTTACATGGGACCCTCCCATACCATGTTATGTTGGCCAATAGACACATGAAAACTTCGCCCGTTTGCCCATCATGCTTGAATGGACCAGAGGATACAAAACATGTATTGTTTCTGTGCCAAAAGGAAAAAGACGTGTGGCAAAAGTTGGGGATGTATGAAGAGGTTAAAAATGCTTGTGTTGTTGATCGTGCAGGAGAGTCAGTCCTTGAATTTTTACTCCTCATGATAGATCAAGAACTATCTATATTGGGCCACCAGAATGCACAGGAGCTCATTGCTATAACCGCATGGTATTTATGGTGGAATAGATGAAATTTGGTTCATGAGGGGAAGTCTCAAGAGGGGTACCGAATCTCGATGGGGATTCGTGCTATAACAGCAAACTATGTTATTGCCCACTCATCTAATGCAAATAGAAAAAATGAAGGATGGAGCAGACCTCCTATGGGGTTTTTAAAGTTGAATGTGGATGCTCCTTTTGATCAACTTGCTAGGGCACTGCGGGGCTGTTCTCAGGGATGACAAAGGAAATTTCATCGTTGGCGGAAACTGGAAGATACAATGGTGCACGGATGTTCTGACAGCGGAAGCGTTGGCGCTGAGGTTTTGGCACAAAAGGCGGGCTGCAATCGTCTTGTAATTAATTCTGACAACATGGAAGTCATTGACACAATGAACAATGGAGGACATTCTGCAGGAGCGGCGGCGGTAGTTTTTGATGATTGTTATTTTTTGGCTTATGATTTTCCTCTTACTAGGTTTAAACATTGTAATAGGGAAGCGAATAAAGTAGCTCACGAGCTTGCTAGATTAGCGAAAAGTTCATTGACAAGGGATTGGTATGAGGAGCCAATGGGAAATATTGTACCCCTTCTTATAGACGTTGTAACCATTGTTTCTAATTAATAAAGTTATTGATGTTTTCCTAAAAAATAAATACACAAATAACTAGTAGCCTATCTAATTCTATGCATACCTAATTAATTGCCAACCAAATCAATTTTATTATCCGTTTAATTGGGGAAAATCCCCACTTCAAATTATCTCTAGGCATAATTAATTGTCTACCTAATTAAGTAATTGCATCAATGACTTGTTTCCAAATTGATTCATCATGAAAATATTTTCTATTTAAGTGGACCTAATTAAATGAATATTTAATTAATTGTCTAGCTAATTAACTACATTAATGGTTTGATTTCCAAATGGATTCAACACTCCATTTCTAAAATATTTTCGCATGAATGGCTATTACGAACGACAACTATGTGAATATTACTTTTGATAATAGAGATATTACACATTTAACACGCCTCTTATATTGTTCGATTGAACCTTGGTGGTAAAGACGCTTTTGCAGCGGATTCATTTTTGTAAGGCCTAACAAGTATTGTAGGACACAGTTATTAACGAATTTCTTGACATTTAAATGGACACACTTGATTTGGAAATGTATCCTTGCTTGCTCTCTGTATGATTGAAAAAAATATGACCACGTTCATGAATACATGTACGTGCGGTCCGACGACCCGCCTTCCGCCACGGCCGTCCTCGACGTCGTTCTCCTTGCTCTGGCATTCTCAAGCATCGTGCCGGCATCAGGGCCGGCCACGACGTCCCCCATGGTGTCGCACACGACGTCCCTACGCAGGGGCGCGTGGATGTGTACGCCCATAAAAAAAGATATGTTATTTTTGTTGTATTAGTAAACTTGTGATTGTCAACTAACAGTAGAATAATGGTAATAATAAATGATATGGTGCACGAGATTAGCGATTTGTTATTGAAGAATATCTAATTTTGTTTTGGAACATCATCAAGAAAATTCTTATGTACTCTGTGATGCCCCGACTCAATCATACACCAATCATACACGCAAACCTGTACAATCAAGATCAAGGACTCGCGGAAAGATATCACAACACAACTGAAAGTGCATTGTTGCACTAAATAGTTTTTGACATCGATGACAACTTCATCTGTGTTTCTAACCACATGCTCTAGTGTAAACAAAACCGTTTCGAATGGAAGTAGAGCAAGGATGGTTAATTCCCCTCTTGATGGAAAAAAGGAAAGAGGAGTTCCAAGGAAAAGCTGAGTGCCATATTGTTTTCTTTTTCCTTGAGTCCTTAGGGCACCCGCACTATTAAGAGGGGGAGCATCATAACAACATCTGGGAATCAATTTCACTTCACACATGATCTGAAAATATCTCACAGCAAAATGCTTCTGTTCAGGCCGGAACTTCCAAGGTGGCCGGAACTTCCGGGGACCAGAACTTCCGGGACTGATCCGGGAAGCTTCCGAGCCACCCAGAGAAACCGCCCCTTTTGTGCACACTTTCTGTGTAGCTCGTGAAGGAAATATGCCCTAGAGGCAATAATAAATTTGTTATTTAATATTTACTTATTCATGATGAAGGTTTACTATTCATGCTAGAATTGAATTGATCAGAAACCTAAATACATGTGTGAGTACATAAACAAACACCGTGTCCCTAGCGAGCCTCTACTTGACTAGCTCGTTGATCAAAGATGGTTAAGGTTTCCTAACCATGGACATGAGTTGTCATTTGATAATGGGATCACATCATTAGGAGAATGATGTGATGGACAAGACCCATCCGTTAGCTTAGCATCATGATCGTTCAGTTTTATTGCTATTGCTTTCTTCATGTCAAATACATATTCCTTCGACTATGAGATTATGAAACTCCCGGATACCAGAGGAATGCCTTATGTGCTATCAAACATCACAACATAACTAGGTGATTATAAATATGCTCTATAGGTATTTCCGAAGGTGTTTGTTAAGTTGGCATAGATCGAGATTAGGATTTGTCACTCCGAGTATCGAAGAGGTATCTCTGGGCCCTCTTAGTAATACACATCATAAGCTTGCAAGCAAACGACTAAGGAGTTGGTCACGAGGTGATGTATTATGGAACGAGTAAAGAGACTTGCCGGTAATGAGATTGAACTAGGTGTGAAGATACCGACGATCGAATCTCGGGCAAGTAACATACCGATAGACAAAGGGAATTACGTATGTTGTCATAACGGTTCGACCAATAAACATCTTCGTACAATATGTAGGAGCCAATATGGGCATCCAGGTTCCTCTATTGGTTATTGACTGGAGAGGTGTCTCAGTCATGTCTACATAGTTCTCGAACCCGTAGGGTAGGCACGCTTAACGTTCGATGACGATATTGTATTATATGAGTTATGTGATTTGGTGATCGAATGTTGTTCGGAGTCCCGGATGAGATCACGGACATGACGAGGAGTCTCGAAACGGTCGAGAGGTAAAGATTGATATATAGGACAATAGTATTCGGACACCGGAAGTGTTCCGGAGGGTACCGGGTACTTATCGGGTCACCGGAAGGGGTTCCACGCACCCCCGGCAAAAGATATGGGCCTTATGGGCCAAGAGGGGAAACACACCAGCCACAAGGGGCTGGTGCGGCCCCCATATGGGACAGCCAAGGTGGACAAGGAAAGGGGAAGAAGGAAAGGAAAGAAAGGGAATAGGATTCCCCCTTCCTTTCCCCCTCCCCCTCTTTCCTTTCCCCTCCGCCAAATATGGCAGGGGGCGCGCGGCTAGGGGAGGACCCCAAGTAGGATTCGGCCTACTTAGGGCGCCTCCTGGCAGCCTCCGATCTCCCTCCCACCTATATATATGTGGGGGGCACCCTAGCACACACCAGATCAATTGTTAGCCCTGTGCGCCCCCCTCCACTGTTTACACCCCCGGTCATATTTTCGTAGTGCTTAGGCGAAGCCCTGCGAGGATCACTTCACCATCACCATCACCACACCGTCATGCTGATGGAACTCATCTACTACCTCGACGACTTGCTGGATCAATAAGGCGAGGGACGTCACTGAGTTGAACCTGTGCAGAACGCGAAGGTGTCGTGCATTCGGTACTTGATCGATTGACGTGAGAAGAAGTTCGACTACATCAACCGCGTTGTGAAACTCTTCCGCTTATGGTCTATGAGGATACGTAGACACACTCTCCCCCTCGTTGCTATGCATCTCCATGGATAGATCATTGCTTGTGCGTAGTATTTTTTTGTTTTCCATGCAATGATTCCCAACAGTGGCATTATGAGCCAGGTCTATGCGTAGATGATATGCACGAGTAGAACACAAAAGAGTTGTGGGCGGTGATAGTCATACTGCTTACCACCAACGTCGTATTTTGATTCGGCGGTATTGTGGGATGAAGCAGCCCGGACCAACCTTACATGTCCACGCACATGAGACCGGTTCCACCGACAGACATGCAACTAGTTTTGCATAAATGTGGCTGGCGGGTGTCTGTCTCTCCTACTTTAGTTGAATTGATTTGACTACGGCCGGTCCTTGAAGAAGGTTAAAACAGCAAACTTGATGAAACACCGTTGTGGTTTTGTGAGTAGGTAAGAATGGTTCTTGCTAGAAGCCCATAGCAGCCACGTAAAACTTGCAACAACAAAGTAGAGGACGTCTAACTTGTTTTTCCAGGGTATGTTGTGATGTGATATGGTGAAGACATGATGTTGAAAGATCGTGGATGTCGCCTAGGGGGGGGGGTGAATAGGCGCTTTAAAATAATTACGGTTTAGGCTTGAACAAATGCGGAATAAACCTAGCGGTTAATTTGTCATGCACAAAACCTACAACAACTAGGCTCACCTATGTGCACCAACAACTTATGCTAAGCAAGATAGACAACTAAGTGATAGCAAGGTATATGACAAGAAACAATATGGCTATCACAAAGTAAAGTGCATAAGTAAAGAGCTCGGGTAAGAGATAACCGAGGCACGCGGAGACGATGATGTATCCCAAAGTTCACACCCTTGCGGATGCTAATCTCCGTTTGGAGCGGTGTGGAGGCACAATGCTCCCCAAGAAGCCACTAGGGCCACCGTAATCTCCTCACGCCCTCGCACAATGCAAGATGCCGTGATTCCACTAAGGGACCCTTGAGGGCGGTCACCGAACCCGTACAAATGGCAACCCTTGGGGGCGGTCACCGAACCCGTACACTTTGGCAACCCTTGGGGGCGGTCACCGAAACCCGTCAAATTGCTTGGGGTGATCTCCACAACCTAATTAGAGACCCCGACGCTTTCCCGGAGCTTTACACCACAATGATTGAGCTCTGAACACCACCAACCGTCTAGGGCGCCCAAGCACCCAAGAGGAACAAGCTCAAGGGTACCAAGCACCCAAGAGTAATAAGCTTCTCAACTTGTAACTTCCACATATCACCGTGGAGAACTCAAACCGATGCACCAAATGCAATGGCAAGGGCACACGGAGTGCCCAAGTCCTTCTCTCTCAAATCCCACCAAAGCAATTAATGCTAGGGAGGGAAAAGAGAGGAAGAACAAGAAGGAGAACACCAAGAACTCCAAGATCTAGATCCAAGGGGTTCCCCTCACCTAGAGGAGAAAGTGATTGGTGGAAATGTGGATCTAGATCTCCTCTCTCTTTTCCCCCAAAAACTAGCAAGAATCCATGGAGGGATTGAGAGATAGCAAGCTCAAAGAAGGTCAACAATGGGGGAAGAACGAGCTCAAAGGATAAGGTTCATTGGGGAAGAAGACCCCCTTTTATAGGAGGGGGAAAATCCAACCGTTATGTGCTCAGTCCGCACACGAGCGGTACTACCGCTCCACGAGCGGTACTACCGCTCGGGCGGAAGAAGCAGTGAAAAGGAGCGAGCAACAAAACAAGAACCTTGGGGCGGTAGTACCGCCGATAAGCGGTACTACCGCTGGAGGAGCAGAACACGGGACAAAAGTAGGCAGGACAGAGCAGAGAACGGTGGCAGTAGTGCAGTAGCAGTACTACCGCTCGACCGGAGCGGTACTACCGCTAATAGGCGGTACTACCGTGCCTTACTGCCACGCGACTACCGCTGAACCCGACACGAAAAGAGCAGACCCAAAATCGAGGCAGTAGTAGAACGGTACTGGAGCGGTACTACCGCTTGACGCGACAAGCCGTACTACTGCTGCCACCGTGGTACTACCGCTGCCACCGCGGTACTACCGCAGGGAGAAAAACAGAACTGCCAAAACTTCTTCATATGAGCTCTGAAT
This sequence comes from Aegilops tauschii subsp. strangulata, assembly GCF_002575655.3. Classification (NCBI taxonomy): domain Eukaryota; kingdom Viridiplantae; phylum Streptophyta; class Magnoliopsida; order Poales; family Poaceae; genus Aegilops; species Aegilops tauschii. The sequence continues at coordinate 381,379,834 of NC_053037.3, read as the reverse complement.
TGAGCAAACTCAAGCTTGTTGGATACAAGACGACGAGTAGCATCAAAACCTCCAACCGAGAAGAACCGGCATAACCTCCAACATCGAAAACATCATAGAAGATGCGAGTGAACTCCGTTTTCGATGAACTCGAGCTTGTCATCAAGATGACCAAAAGCTCCAAAACTCACAAAGAGAAGAACCAAACAAGAACCAATAAAGATGATGCAAGGATGCAATGGTTTGAGCTCTCTATGAACGATACGATCAAGCTACTCATCGAGAGCCCCCCTTGATAGTACGACAATCGTCCTATAACCCAGTCTCCCAACTACCATCATGAGACCGGTAAAATAGAAAACCTATCAAGAGCAAACCTTTGCCTTGCACATGGTCCACTTGAGCTAGATGATGACGATCTTGACTCCCTCAAGATGGACCACCTTTCTTGTTTGCGTTGGCTCGATGAAGACTAGTTGATTGCTCCCCCATACTCCACTATGGGTGAGCCACCCTTCCGCACATCTTCACAAGTCCATTGTCACCACAATGGCTTCAAGCATTTGATCTCTTCGTGATGCTTTACTTGAACTTGCCCGCTTCACTTGAACTTGCACACCGCAACCTAACCCCACAAAGAACTCTCACGAAGACCATGGGTTAGTACACAAAGCGTAATTGACAATGCTTACCATACTATGGGATCGCTTGATCCCTCGGTACATCTTGTGCGCTTTGTGTGTTGATCAACTTGATTCACTCTTGACTTAGTCTTGATCAACCTTGACTCTTTTCAACTCTCTTCATTTGGATGATGTCTTGAAGATATACATGAATGATCACACAATCTTCTTCTCCAAGACATGCTTGCAATAAGCTCAACACTCACATGACCAATCTTTGGATAATTCCTCGACTCTTTCCAACTCTCTTCATTTGGATGATGTCTTGAAGATATACATGAATGATCACACAATCTTCTTCTCCAAGACATGCTTGCAATAAGCTCAACACTCACATGACCAATCTTTGGGTAATTCCTCGAATAGCACCTTGGTCGACACAAACTCTCCTTGAAACCAACACATGTACTCCAAGAAAAGCCTATGGACAAAACCTTAAAATATAACTCAAGGCAACCATTAGTCCATAGAGATTGTCATCAATTACCAAAACCAAACATGGGGGCACCGCATGTTCTTTCAGATGTGATATACGTTATTGTATGAGATGATCATGTTTTGTGAAGTTATCAGCAACCGGCAAGAGCCTTATGGTTGTCTCTTTATTGTATGAAATGTAATTGCTTTACTTTATCACTATGTGTTAGCGATAGTCATAGAAGCAATAGTTGGCGAGACGACCATGATGCAACGATGGAGATCAAGGTGTCGAGCCGGTGACGATGGAGATCATGACGATGCTTTGGAGATGGAGATCAAAAGCACAAGATGATAATGGCCATATCATGTCACATATTTTGATTGCATGTGATGTTTATCTTTTATGCATCTTATTTTGCTTGGTACGGCGGTAGCATTATAATATGATCCGTTCACTTAATTTCAAGGTAAAAGTGTTCTCCCTGAGTATGCACCATTGCTACAGTTTGTCGTGTTGAGACACCACGTGATGATCGGGTGTGATAGACTCTACGTTCACATACAATGGGTGCAATACAATTTTGCACATGCGGAATATTTGGGTTAAACTTGACGTGCCTAGCATGTACAGACATGGCCTCGGAACACTGGAGACCGAAAGGTCGAACGTGAATCATATAGTAGATATGATCAACATAGAGATGTTCACCAATGATGACTACCCCATCTCACTTGATGATCGGACATGGGTTAGTTGATTTGGATCATGTATCATTTAGATGACTTGAGGGATGTCTATCTAAGTGGGAGTTCTTAAGTAATTTGATTAATTGAACTTAATTATCATGAACTTAGTCCTGATAGTATTTGCATATCAATGTTGTAGATCAATGGCCCGTGCTACCGTTCCCCTGAATTTTAATGCGTTCCTAGAGAAAGCTAAGTTGAAAGATGATGGTAACAACAACACGGACTGGGTCCATAACTTGAGGATTATCCTCATTGCTTCACAGAAGAATTATGTCCTTAATGCAACGCTAGGTGAAAGGCTAGCTGCAGGAGCAGATGCAGATATTTTGAACGTCTGGCAAGCTCGATCTGATGACTACTCGATAGTTCAGTGTGCCATGCTTTACGGCTTAGAATCGGGTCTTCAAAGACATTTTGAACGTCATGGAGCATATGAGATGTTCTAGGAGTTGAAGTTAATATTTCAAGAAAATGCCTAGGTTGAGAGATATGAAGTCTCCAACAAGTTCTATAGCTGCAAGATGGAGGAGAATAGTTCTATCAGTGAACACATACTCAAAATGTCTGGGTATCATAATCACTTGACTCAGTTGGGAGTTAATCTTCCAGATGATAGTGTTATTGACAGAGTTCAATCACTGCCACCAAGCTACAAAGGCTTCGTGATGAACTATAATATGCAAGGGATGGAGAAGACAATTCCCGAACTCTTCGCAATGCTCAAAGCCGCGGAGGTAGAAATCAAGAAGGAGCATCAAGTGTTGATGGTTAACAAGACCACTAGTTTCAAGAAAAAGGGCAAGGGAAAGAAGGGGAACTTCAAGAAGAATGGCAAGCAAGTTGCCACTCCTGGGAAGAAGCCCAAAGCTGGACCCAAGCCTGAAACTGAGTGCTTCTACTGCAAAGGGACTGGTCACTAGAAGCGGAACTGCCCCAAGTATTTGTCGGACAAGAAGGATGGCAAAGTGAACAAAGGTATATTTGATATACATGTTATTGATGTGTACCTTACTAATGCTCGTAGTAGTGCCTGGGTATTTGATACTGGTTCGGTTGCTCATATTTGTAACTCGAAACAGGAGCTACGGATTAAATGAAGATTGGCTAAGGACGAGGTGACGATGCGCGTCGGGAATGGTTCCAAGGTCGATGTGATCGCCGTCGGCACGCTACCTCTACATCTACCTTTGGGATTAGTTTAAGACTCGAATAATTGTTATTTGGTGCCAGCGTTGAGCATGAACATTATATATGGATCTTGTTTAGTGCGAGGCGGTTATTCATTTAAGTCAGAGAATAATGGTTGTTCTATTTATATGAATAATATCTTTTATGGTCATACACCCTTGAAGAGTGGTCTATTTTTGTTGAATCTCAATTGTAGTGATACACATATTCATAATATTGATGCCAAAAGATGCAAAGTTGATAATGATAGTGCAACATATTTGTTTCACTGCCGTTTAGGTCATATTTGTGTAAAGCGCATGAAGAACTCCATGCAGATGGGCTTTTGGAATCACTTGATTATGAATCATTTGGTACTTATGAACCATGCCTCATGGGCAAGAGGACTAAAACTCCGTTCTCCAGAACAATGGAGCGAGCCAATGACTTATTGGAAATAATACATACCAAGGTATGCGGTCCAATGAGTGTTGAGGCACGCGGCTGGTATCGTTATTTTCTGACCTTCACAGATGATTTGAGCAGATATGGGTATATCTACTTAATGAAACACAAGTCTGAAACATTTGAAAGGTTCAAAGAATTTCAAAGTGAAGTGGAGAATCATCGTAATAAGAAAATAAAGTTTCTACGATCTGACCGTGGAGACGAATATTTGAGTTACAAGTTTGGCCTTCATTTAAAACAATGTGGAATAGTTTCACAACTCATGCCACCTGGAACACCAAAGCGTAATGGTGTGTCCGAACGTCATAACCGTACTTTATTAGATATGATGCGATTGCTACCTCTTGAGCATGCATTGGTTTTCCCTTGAAGAGGAAAGGGCGATGCAGCAAAGTAGCGTAAGTATTTCCCTCACTTTTTGAGAACCAAGGTATCAATCCAGTAGGAGACTACACGCAAGTCGCCTAGTACCTGCACAAACAATCAAGAACCTTGCAACCAATGCGATAAAGGGGTTGTCAATCCCTTCACGGCCACTTGCAAAAGTGATATCTGATAAAGATAATAAGATAAATATTTTTGGTATTTTTGTTGTATAGATTGGAAAATAAAGATTGCAAAATAAATAGTAAACTAGAATTGTAGATTGAAAACTTATATGATATAAAGTAGACCCTGGGGCCATAGGTTTCACTAGTGGCTTCTCTCATGGTAGCATATATTACGGTGGGTGAAAAATTACTGCCGAGCAATTGATAGAAAAGCGGATAATTATAATGATATCTAAGGCAATGATCATGAATATAGGCATCACGTCTGTGTCAAGTAGACCGAAATGATTCTGCATCTACTACTATTACTCCACACATCGACCGCTATCCAGCATGCATCTAGAGTACTAAGTTCATAAGAACAGAGTAACGCATTAGGCAAGATGACATGATGTAGAGGAATAAACTCAAGCAATATGATATAAACCCCATCTTGTTATCCTCGATGGCAACAATACAATACGTGTCGGTTCCCTTTCTGTCACTGGGATCGAGCACCGTAAGATTGAACCCAAAGCTAAGCACTTCTCCCATTGCAAGAAAGATCAATCTAGTAGGCCAAACTAGACCGATAATTCGAAGAGACTTGCAAAGATATCAAATCATGCATATAAGAATTCAGAGAAGAACGAAATAATATTCATAGATAATCAAATTCATAAACCCACAATTCATCGGATCTCAGCAAACACACCGCAAAAGAGTATTACATCGAATAGATCTCCAACAACATCCAGGAGAACTTTGTATTGAGAACCAAAGAGAGAGAAGAAGCCATCTAGCTAATAACTATGGACCCGAAGGTCTATGGTAAACTACTCACACATCATTGGAGAGGCCATGGTGTTGATGTGGAAGCCCTCCTTGATCGATTCCCCCTCCGGCAGATCGCCGAAAAAGTCCCCAAGATGGGATCTCATGGGTACAGAAGGTTGCGGCGGTGGAAAAGTGGTTTCGTGGCTCTCCTCGATGTTTTCAGGGTATAAGAGTATATATAGGCGAAAGAAGTAGGTCGGTGGAGCTCTGTGGGGCCCACGAGGGTGGGGGGCGCGCCTACCCCCCTGGGCGCGCCCTCCTACCTCGTGGACACCCCACGGAGTTCCAGACTTCCACTCCAAGTCTCCTGGATTGCGTTTATTCCAAGAAAAATCCTCGCGAAGGTTTCATTCCGTTTGGATTCCGTTTGATATTCCTTTTCTGCAAAACACTGAAATAGGCAAAAAAATAACAATTTGCACTAGGCCTTTGGTTAATAGGTTTGTCCCAAAAATAATATAAAAGAGCATATTAAATCCCATTAAACATCCAAAACAGATAATATAATAGCATGGAATAATAAAAAATTATAGATACGTTGGAGACGTATCAAGCACCCCCAAGATTAATTCCTGCTCGTCCTCGAGTAGGTAAATGATAAAAACAGAATTTTTGATGTGGAATGCTAGCTAGCATAATTTTCAATGTAATTCTCTTTATTGTGGCATGAATGTTTAGATCCAAATGATTCTAGACAAAAGTTTAATATTGACATAAAAATAATAATACTTAAGCATGCTAACCAAGCAATTATGTCTTATCAAAATAACATAGCCAAAGAAAGCTTATCCCTGCAAAATCATATAGTTTGGCCATGCTTCATTTTCGTCACACAAAATGCTCCCATCATGCACAACCCCGATGACAAGCCAAGCAATTGTTTCATACTTAGCCTTTTCAAACCTTTTCAACTTTTACGCAATATATGAGAGCGAGCCATGGACATAGCACTATGGGTGGAATAGCATATGATGATGGAGGTTGTGTGAGAAGACAAAGAAAGGAGAAAGTCTCACATTGACGCGGCTAATCAACGGGCTATGGCATCAATTGATGTCAATGCAAGGAGTAGGGATTGCAATGCAACAGATGCACCGGTGGAAAGTTGCATGGCAATATATCTCGGAATGGCTATGGAAATACCATAATAGGTAGGTATGGTGGCTGTTTTGAGGAAGACATAAGGCGGCTTATGTGTGATAGAGTCTATCATATCACGGGGTTTGGATGCACCGGTGAAGTTTGCACCAACTCTCGAGGTGAGAAAGGGCAATGCATGGTACCGAAGAGGCTAGCAATGATGGAAGGGTGAGAGTGCGTATAATCCATGGACTCAACATTAGTCATAAAGAACTCACATACTTATTGCAAAAATCTACAAGTCATCAAAACTAAGCACTACACACATGCTCCTAGAGGGATAGAATGGTAGGATTATACCATCGCTCGTCCCCGGCCGCCACTCATAAGGAAAGCAATCAAAGAACACCCCATGCTTCAAATTTGTCACACAACGTTTACCATACGTGCATGCCACGAGACTTGCAATCCTTAACGCAAGTATTTATCAATTCCACAATTACCCAACTAGCACGACTCTAATATTACCACCTTTATATCTCAAAACAACTATCAAGTATCAAACATAGTATTTAATGCATTCTATATGAAAGTTTTTATTATACCCATCTTGGATGCCTATCATATTAGGACTAATTTTATAGCCAAAGCAAATTACCATGCTGTTCTAAAAGACTCTCAAAATAATATAAGTGAAGCATGAGAGATCAATAATGTCTATAAAATAAAACCACCACCGTGCTCTAAAAAGATATAAGTGAAGCACTAGAGCAAAATTATCTAGCTCAAAAGATATAAGTGAAGCACATAGAGTATTCTAATAAATTCCGATTCATGTGTGTCTCTCCCAAAAGGTGTGTACAGCAAGGATGATTGTGGTAAACTAAAAAGAAAAGAATCAAATCATACAAGACGCTCCAAGAAAAACACATATCATGTGGTGAATAAAAACATAGCCTCAAGTAAAGTTACCGATAGACGAAGACGAAAGAGGGGATGCCTTCCGGGGCATCCCCAAGCTTAGGCTTTTGTTTGTCCTTCAATTTTACCTTGGGGTGCCTTGGGCATCCCCAAGTTTAGGCTCTTTCCACTCCTTGTTCCAAAATACATCAAATCTTTACCCAAAAAACTTGAAAACTTCACAACACAAAACTCAAACAGAAAATCTCATGAGCTCCGTTAGTATAAGAAAACAAATCACCACCTTAAGGTACTGTAATGAACTCATTCTTTATTTATATTTGTTTTAAACCTACTGTATTCCAACTTCTCTATGGTTCGTACCCCCCGATACTAGCCATAGATTCATCAAAATAAGCAAACAACACACGAAAAACGGAATCTGTCAAAAACAGAATAGTCTGTAGCAATCTGTATCAAACGTATACTTCTGTAACTACACAAATTCTGAAATAAATTGGTGGACGTGAGGAATTTTTCTATTAATCATCTGCAAAAAGAATCAACCTAAAATCACTCTTCAGTAAAAAAAATGGCATCTAATCTCGTGAGCGCTAAAGTTTCTGTTTTTTACAGCAAGATCGCAAAGACTTCACCCAAGTCTTCCCAAAGGTTCTACTTGGCACAAACACTAATTAAAACATAAAACCACATCTAAAAAGAGGCTAGATGAATTATTTATTACTAAACAGGAACAAAAAGCAAGTAACAAAAATAAAATTGGGTTGCCTCCCAACAATCGCTATCGTTTAACGCCCCTAGCTAGGCATTGAGATTTCTAAGGTGCTCACATGAAAGATAATAATTGAAACACAAACAGAGCATCATAAAACATGTGACAAACATATTTAAGTCTAACATACTTCCTATGCATAGGCATTTTATAAGCAAACAAATTATCAAGGCAAGCGAGAACTAGCATACGCAAGGAAGAAGAAAGAGACGATAACAATCTCAACATAACGAGAGGTAATTTAGTAACATGAAAATTTCTACAATCATATTTTCCTCTCTCATAGTAATTACATGTGGGATCATAAGCAAATTCAAAAAAATATCTATCACATAAAATATTCTCAACACGATCCACATGCATGCAAAGTTGACACTCTTCCAAAATAGTGGGATTAACATTAACTAAAGTCATGACCTCTCCAAACCCACTTTTGTCAAAAAATTCATAAGATTGAACATTCTCCAAATATGTGGGATCTAAAGTTGACACTCTTCCAATCCCACTTTCAATAATATTGCAAACACAATTATCAATCTCATATTCATCATGGGGCTTAAATAAATTTTCAAGATCAAAAGAAGAATCACCCCAATCATGATCATTGCAACAAATAGTAGTCATAGCAAAACTAGCATCCCCAAGCTTGAGGTTTTGCATATCATTAACACAATTGACATCAATAGAATTTATAATAAATCATTGCAATCATGCTTTTCATCAAAGGAACTATCAAGTATGGGCGCAATAGCAACGATCTCATGTTTAACATAAGGAACTATAGCAAATTCGTCTTCAAAAATATTGGCATCATGGCCACAAGAATAGCAAGCATCATGTTCATCAAGGAAAATTTCAATCAAATCATCGGAATCATCATTATCTATAGATTCATGCATATCATTATTTTCTTCCAAAGCAACGGTCATTCTCTCAATAAATTCTTTGACATAGACATTATGAGCATAGTTTTCATAGCAATATTGAAGTATGTCAAAATTTTGAGATTCGTAGAGAGTAATATCATACTTTTCAATCAAAGAAGCAACTTCATAAGCACCCTTAAAAGCAACAAATTCTTCAATTTGTTCGATATCGTAGTAACTATAAACACCCTTCGCATAAGAAGATAGGATTTCATTATCATTAAACTCACAAAGGTAGGGAAGGTGTTTTTTAGGGTTCTTAGAGCAACAAGTAAAATAATAAATTTCAAAAAGATTCCAAGCATAACACAGCAATCTGTTTATTTGATCCCATAAGAGTCTCCCATTTTCAGACAAACGGTGACGCACAAAATGAGCATGCTCATCTAAAGATTTCCCATCAACTAGGCTAGTTGGGGTTTCAGCACGAGCGCATAAGGATCGAAGATGATCCAAGTAGAATACTTTAAGTGGATCCATATCAATAGATTTTTAGCAAGCAAATAGAAGGCACATGGAAACACAAACAAAAAGACATACGGGAAGAAGGCGAAGAAAAGGCAAAGGTGAAGTGGGGGAGAGGAAAACGAGAGGCAAATGGCAAATAATGTAATGCGAGGGATAAGAGTTTGTGATGGGTACTTGGTATGTCTTGACTTGAGCGTAGATCTCCCCGGCAACGGCGCCAGAAATCCTTCTTGCTACCTCTTGAGCATGCGTTGGTTTTCCCTTGAAGAGGAAAGGGCGATGCAGCAAAGTAGCGTAAGTATTTCCCTCAGTTTTTGAGAACCAAGGTATCAATCCAGTAGGAGACTACACGCAAGTCGCCTAGTACCTGCACAAACAATTAAGAACCTTGCAACCAACGCGATAAAGGGGTTGTCAATCCCTTCACGGCCACTTGCAAAAGTGAGATATGATAAAGATAATAAGATAAATATTTTTGGTATTTTTGTTGTATAGATTGGAAAATAAAGATTGCAAAATAAATAGTAAATTAGAATTGTAGATTGGAAACTTATATGATATAAAGTAGACCCCGGGGCCATAGGTTTCACTAGTGGCTTCTCTCATGATAGCATATATTATGGTGGGTGAACAAATTACTGCCGAGCAATTGATAGAGAAGTGGATAATTATAATGATATCTAAGGCAATGATCATGAATATAGGCATCACGTCCGTGTCAAGTAGACCGAAACGATTCTGCATCTACTACTATTACTCTACACATCGACCGCTATCCAGCATGCATCTAGAGTATTAAGTTCATAAGAACGGAATAACGCATTAGGCAAGATGACATGATGTGGAGGAATAAACTCAAGCAATATGATATAAACCCCATCTTGTTATCCTCGATGGCAACAATACAATACGTGTCGGTTCCCTTTCTGTCACTGGGATCGAGCACCGCAAGATTGAACCCAAAGCTAAGCACTTCTCCCATTGCAAGAAAGATCAATCTAGTAGGCCAAACTAAACCGATAATTCGAAGAGACTTGCAAAGATATCAAATCATGCATATAGGAATTCAGAGAAGAACCAAATAATATTCATAGATAATCAAATTCATAAACCCACAATTCATCGGATCTCAGCAAACACACCGCAAAAGGTTATTATATCGAATAGATATCTAAGAACATCGAGGAGAACTTTGTATTGAGAACCAAAGAGAGAGAAGAAGCCATCTAGCTAATAACTATGTACCAGAAGGTCTGTGCTAAACTACTCACACATCATCGAAGAGGCCATGGTGTTGATGTAGAAGCCCTTCGTGATCGATTCCCCCTCTGGCAGATCGCCGGAAAAGGCCCCAAGATGGGATCTCACGGGTACAGAAGGTTGCGGCGGTGGAAAAGTGGTTTCGTGGCTCTCCTCGATGTTTTCAGGGTATAAGAGTATATATAGGTGAAAGAAGTAGGTCGGTGGAGCTCTGTGGGGCCCACGAGGGTGGGGGCGTGCCTACCCCCCTGGGCACGCCCTCCTACCTCATGGACACCCCACGGAGTTCCAGACTTCCACTCCAAGTGTCCTAGATTGCGTTTGTTCCAAGAAAGATCCTCTCAAAGGTTTCGGTCCGTTTGGATTCCGTTTGATATTCCTTTTCTGCGAAACACTGAAATAGGCAAAAAAACAACAATTTGCACTGGGCCTTTGGTTAATAGGTTAGTCCCAAAAATAACATAAAAGAGCATATTAAAGCCCATTAAACATCCAAAATAGATAATATAATGGCATGGAACAATAAAAAATTATATATACGTTGGAGACGTATCAACGATCTATAATGTCTCTTACCGATTTACCACTATCGTTTTGGGGTTATGCATTAGAGACAACTGCATTCACATAAATAGGGCACCGTCTAAATTCGTTGAGACGACACCGTATGAACTGTGGTTTGGCAAGAAACCTAAGCTGTCGTTTCTTAAAGTTTGAGGTTGTGACACTTGTGTCAAAAGGCTTCAACCTGATAAGCTCAAACCCAAATCAGAGAAGTGCGTCTTCATAGGATATCCTAAGGAAACAATTGGGTACACCTTCTACCACAGATTCGAAGGCAAGATCTTTGTTGCCAAGAATGGAACATTTCTAGAGAAGGAGTTTTGTTCTAAGTATCGAGCTATAGTTCTTGAGTTGTAAGTAAATAAAAGTGTGATGATCTTCATTATTAGAACATTGTCCCATGTGAGGAAAGGATGATGGAGACTATGATTCCCCCACAAGTCGGGATGAGACTCCGGACAAAAAAATAGGCCAAAAAAATGAGAGAAGGCCCAAACTGAAAAAAATGAGAGAAAAGAGAGAACGGACAATGTTACTATCCTTTTACCAGACTTGTGCTTCAAAGTAGCACCATGATCTTCATGATAGAGTCTCCTATGTTGTTGCTTTCATATACTAGTGGGAATTTTTCATTATCTTGTCTTGTATATTCCAATGATGAGCTTCCTCAAATTGCCCTAGGTCTTCATGAGCAAGCGAGTTGGATGCACACCCACGTAGTCTCTTTTTGAGTTTCATAAACTTATAGTTATGGTGCATCTGTTGCATGGCAATCCCTACTCACTCACATTGATATCTATTGATGGGCATCTCCATAGCCCGTTGATACGCCTGGTTGATGTGAGACTATCTCCCTCTTTTTGTCTTCTCCACAACCACCATATTCTATTCCACCTATAGTGCTATGTCCATGGCTCACGCTCATGTGTTGCGTGAAAGTTGAAAAAGTTTGAGAATATCAAAAGTATGAAACAATTGCTTGGCTTGTGATCGGGGTTGTGCATGATTTAATTATTTTGTGTGATGAAGATGGAGCATAGCCAGACTATATGATTTTGTAGGGATAAGCTTTCTTTGGCCATGTTATTTTGAGAAGACACAATTGCCTTGTTAGTATGCTTGAAGTATTATTGTTTTTATGTCAATATTAAACTTTTGTTTTGAATCTTATGGATCTAAACATTCATGCCACAATAAAGAAAATTACACGGATAAATATGTTAGGTAGCATTCCACACGAAAAGTACTATTTTTATCATTTACCTACTCGAGGACGAGCAAGAATTAAGCTTGGGGATGCTTGATACGTCTCCCACGTATCTATAATTTTTGATTGTTCCATGCTATTATATTATCTATTTTGGATGTTTTATATGCATTAATATGCTATTTTATATTATTTTTTGGACTAACCTATTAACCTAGCCCAGTTACAGTTCCTGTTTTTTCATTATTTTTGAGTTTCGCAAAAAAGGAATACCAAGCGGAGTCCGAACGGAATGAAACCTTCACGATGATTTTTCTTGGACCAGAAAACAAACAGGAGACTTGGAGATGAAGTCGGAGGAGCCACGAGGCGGCCAGAAGGATGGTGGGCGCGCCGAGGGGGGTAGGGTGTGCCCCCACCCTTGTGGGCCTCCGTGACCCTCCGGACCTAATTCTTTCGCCTATATATTCCCAAATATTCCCAAACCACCAGAGGCATCCACGAAAAGACTTTTCCACCGCCGCAACCTTCTATACCCATGAGATCCCATCTAGGGACCTTTTCCGGCACCCTGCCGGAGGGGGATTCGATCACGGAGGGCTTCTACATCAACTCTATTGCCCTTTCGATGAAGTGCGAGTTGTTTACCACAGACCTACAGGTCCATAGCTAGTAGCTAGATGGCTTCTTCTCTCTCTTTGATTCTCAATACCATGTTCTCCTCGATGTTCTTGGAGATCTACTCGATGTAATACTTTTTTGTGGTGTGTTTGCCGAGATCCGATGAATTGTGGATTTATGATCAGCTTATCTATGAATATTATTTGAATCTTCTCTGAATTCTCTTATGCATGATTTGATATCTTTGTAATTCTCTTCGAACTATTGGTTTGGTTTGGCCAACTAGATTGGTTTTTCTTGTAATGGGAGAAGTGCTTAGCTTTGGGTTCAATCTTGTGGTGTCCTTTCCCAGTGATAGTAGGGGCAGCAAGGCACGTATTGTACTGTTGCCATCGAGGATAAAAAGATGGGGTTTTCATCATATTGCTTGAGTTAATTCCTCTACATCATGTCATCTTATTTAATGCGTTACTCTGTTCTTCATGAACTTAATACTCTAGATGCAGGCAGGAATCGGTCGATGTGTGGAGTAATAGTAGTAGACACATAATCGTTTCGGTCTACTTGACACGGACATGATGCCTATATTCATGATCATTGCCTTAGATATCGTCATAACTTTGCGCTTTTCTATCAATTGCTCGGCAGTAATTTGTTCACCCACCGTATTATTTGCTATGTTGAGAGAAGCCTCTAGTGAAAGTTATGGCCTCCGGGTCTATTTTCCTTCATATAAGTTTCTGATCTACAATACTAGTTTCTGATCTACTATTTTTGGAATCTTTTACTTTTCGATCTGTAAACAAAAAATACTAACAATGTTTACTTTACCGTTTATCTATCTCTATCAGATCTCACTTTTGCAAGTAACCGTAAAGGGATTGACAACCCCTTTATCGCGTTGGATGCAAGTTGTTTGATTGTTTGTGCAGGTATTAGGTGATTTGTGCGTTGCCTCCTACTGGATTGATGCCTTGGTTCTCAAACTGAGGGAAATACTTATCTCTACTTTGCTGCAGCACCCTTTCCCCTTCAAGGGAAAAACCAACACAAGCTCAAGAAGTAGCATGTACCAAACCTGATGTGTGCCTTGCCATAAGTCTAGCGGGGAGGTACAAAAGTAATCCAGGAGTGGATCACTGGACAGCGGTCAAGAACATCCCGAAGTACCTAAAAAGGACCAAGTATATGTTTCTCGTTTATGGAGGTGACAAAGAGCTCGTCGTAAATGGTTACGTCGATGCTAGCTTTGACACTGATCCGGATGACTCTAAGTCACAAACCGGATACGTATTTATATTGAATGGTGGAGCTGTTAGTTGGTGCAATTCCAAGCAGAGCGTCGTGGCGGGATCTACATGTGAAGCGGAGTACATAGCTGCTTCAGAAGCAGCAAATGAAGGACTCTGGATGAAGGAGTTCATGTCCAATCTAGGTGTAATACCCAGTGCATCGGGTCCAATGAAAACATTTTGTGACAATACTGGAGCAATTGCCTTGGCGAAGGAACCCATATTTCACAAAAGAACCAAAAGACATCAAGAGACGCTTCAACTCCATCCATGAACAAGTCAAGGAGGGAGACATAGAAATTTGCAAAATACATACGAATCTGAATGTAGCACACACGTTGACTAAGCCTCTTCCACGAGCAAAACATGATCAGCACCAAGACTCCATGGGTGTTAGATTCATTATAGTGTAATCTAGATTATTGACTCTAATGCAAGTGAGAGACTGAAGGAAATATGCCCTAGAGGCAATAATAAAGTTGTTATTTAATATTTCCTTATTGATGATAAAGGTTTATTATTCATGCTAGAATTGTATTGATCGGAAACCTAAATACATGTGTGAGTACATACACAAACACCGTGTCCCTAGTGAGCCTCTACTTGACTAGCTCGTTGATCAAAGATGGTTAAGGTTTCCTAACCATGGACATGAGTTGTCATTTGATAACAGGGTCACATCATTAGGAGAATGATGTGATGGAGAAGACCCATCCGTTAGCTTAGCATAATGATCGTTCAATTTTATTGCTATTGCTTTCTTCATGTCAAATACATATTTCTTCGACTATGAGATTATGCAACTCCCGGATACCAGAGGATTGTCTTGTGTGCTATCAAACATCACAACGTAACTGGATGATTATAAAGATGCTCTACAGGTATCTCCAAAGGTGTTTGTTGAGTTGGCATAGATCGAGATTAGGATTTGTCACTCCGAGTATCGGAGAGGTATCTCTGGGCCCTCTCGGTAATACACATCATAAGCTTGCAAGAAAACGAATAAGGAGTTGGTCATGAGGTGATGTATTACAGAACGAGTAAAGAGACTTGCCGGTAACGAGATTGAACTAGGTGTGAAGATACCGCCGATCGAATCTCGAGCAAGTAACATACCGATAGACAAAGGGAATTACGTATGTTGTCATAACGGTTCGACCGATAAACATCTTCGTAGAATATGTAGGATCCAATATGGGCATCCAGGTTCCTCTATTGGTTATTGACCGAAGAGGTGTCTCAGTCATGTCTACATAGTTCTCAAACCCGTAGGGTCCGCACGCTTAACGTTCGATGACGATATTGTATTATATGAGTTATGTGATTTGGTGACCGAATGTTGTTCAGAGTACCGGATGAGATCACAGACATGACGAGGAGTCTCGAAATGGTCGAGAGGTAAAGATTTATTTATAGGACGATAGTATTCGGACACCGGAAGTGTTCCGGACGGTACCGTGTACTTATTGGGTCACCGGAAGGGGTTCCGGGCACCCCCGGCAAAAGATATGGGCCTTATGGGCTAAGAGGGGAAATGCACCAGCCACAAGGGGTTGGTGCGCCCCCCATATGGGCCAGCCAAGGTGGAGAAGGAAAGGGGAAGAAGAAAAGGAAAGAAAGGGAATAGGATTCCCCCTTCCTTTCCTCCTCCCCCTCTCTCCTTTTCCCTCCGCCAAATATGGCAGGGGCGCGGCTAGGGGAGGACCCCAAGTAGGATTCGGCCTACTTGGGGCGCCTCCTTGCAGCCTCCGCTCTCCCTTCCACCTATATATATATGTGGGGGGGGGCCTAGCGCACACCAGATCAATTGTTAGCCATGTGCGGCGCCCCCCTCCACTGTTTACACCCCCGGTCATATTTTCGTAGTGCTTAGGCGAAGCCCTGCGAGGATCACTTAACCATCACCGTCACCACATCGTCGTGCTGACGGAAATCATCTACTACCTCTATGACTTGCTGGATCAAGAAGGCGAGGGACGTCACCGAGCGGAACGTGTGCAGAACGCGGAGGTGTCGTGCGTTCGGTACTTGATCGGTTGACGTGAGAAGAAGTTCGACTACAACCGCGTTGTGAAACACTTACGCTTACAGTCTACGAGGGTACGTAGACACACTCTCCCCCTCGTTGCTATGCATCTCCATGGATAGATCATTGCATGTGCGTAGAAAGTTTTCTGTTTTCCATGCAACGATTCCCAACAGTCCGGGACCTCGCTGGACACTGACCGGAACTTTTGTCCGCCGGAACTTCCGTGCTTGCCGGAACATCTGGGCTCCAGAGTTTCTGTCCCCTGCTCTACAGCTTCCGGGGTACACCATAGAGGATGCAAACTCTTCGTGTAGCCCGGAACCTGGCCGGAACTTGGCCGGAATTTTCGGTGTCCGAAACTTCCGGGTGTCGACGAAACTTCCGGGATTCGTAGGAATCTGGCACTAACGGCTGGATTTTGTCCCCACCTATAAATAGTATTCTTCTTCCCCATGAAGAGGTTGACAACTCCATTTCTCTCACCTCCATTTTCAGACCTTGATTTCTTGGAGTTCTCCCTCCTTAGCCACCCAATGCTCTTGATCTGTTGAGGAGCAAAGGAGAAGTGCCCTATCTACACATTCACCAAAGCGAAAGTTGATTCCCCTTGTTTTTTGTGGTGCATCTTGTTACTCATGGAGGTTGGAGACTCCTAGGAGGTAGGAGTACTCCGGCGAGGAATCGTTCATTGTGATTACCCCCAGAAAGTTTGTGAGGGTTTGGAGACCACCCCAAGGTCTACCACTAGTGGTTGAGAATTGCCTTCGTGGTGATATCTCAAAAAGAGAATAGGGTGATCCTTCGTGGCGTTGGTGTGCCTTCATGGTAACATCCACCTCTTTAAACGGGGATGTAGCTTCCCTCCAAGGAAGTGAACATCGGCATACATCCTTGTCCCTCGGGGTTGTGGTTATTCCTAACCCTAGCTCCCTACTTGTTGTTACTTGTCTCTTAGTCTTTACTTATCTCGTATTGTGCTTGCTTTCTCATATACTTGTGGTACTGGTTACCTTGCTTAGCTTTTAGTATCATATTTTCCATTGTTAGGCTCACCGTCATATTTCGCATTATTGCCTAAAATTTCTAAGAATAAAAATTTGTAATTGTACCTATTCACCCCCTCTAGGTCCATCTCGATCCTTTCAATTGGTATCAGATCCTCGTGCTCTATTCTTGTGGCTTAACCGCCCTAGAGCAAGATGAACCCCGATGGGACTCCCCTTGTTGCGGATCCGAAGGATAAGGGCGCGGCTTCCACAGAAGCCAAGTCCTTTACTTCTGAGGATCTTGAACGGGCCCTTGCTAAGAAAAAGGAGGAGCATGATGCTTCTCTTGAGGCCTTGGTCCAAATGAGATTAGCCACATTAACCGCGATACTTGCACCACTTTTGGGTGGTGCGGCCTCGAGGCCAACTGTACCTACTCCTTCACTTGGCAACAACCTCCTAGTAATGATCACTCTAGTGTTCCATGGCTTTATGCAAGACCTCAAATAGAGAAACCAAAGTATAACCCTCAAGGCAAACCTCCTTTACTTGATGACACTACCGATTTTGCTTTGTGGAGAGTTGCTATGCAGGATCATCTTTGATTCGGAAATGATGAGATGTTGGACATCTTAGAGTATGGCTACAAAGCGCTGTTGACCCGAAGAATCTCACACCAAGAGAAACTTATGACAAGCATCTCAACGATAACGCAATCATGTGCATAAGGAGAGGTATGAGTGACAAGCAAAGGAGACCATATATACACATCACAAGTGCAAAGGACTTATGAGATAGTATTGTGAGGACCAAGATTGGTACTTCCACTCTCTGGCTAGCTTAATATGAAATTGCCAAGGGTCAATTGCAAAACTTTTGTACGGAGAAAGGTGAATCCCCCAAGCAGCTCCTTGAGCGTCTAATGACTCCCGCCGCTGACATTGAGTCATGTGATTGTGACAAGACACAAGATGGATTCAACTTGACTAAATGATTTCTCGTGGAAAAGTTACTTCATGCTCTTGCTCTGTATCATCACCAAATGGTGTGGGACATAAGACAACATCATGGATTCAAGGAAATGACTCCGGATGACATTATATCAACTTTCCAACTATTTGAAAAATCAAAGGAAAATGCTACAAAACATCTTGCCATGCATGGTACCTCAACATCAAAGATCAATCTTGCTTTGAAGGCCAAGCATGTATCTGAGGAATAGAAAAGTGAAGAAGAAGAAGATGATGATGATGATGAAGATGGTGATGAGATTGACTCCGATGAGAGCCCTTCATATGAAGAGATTTCCCTCTTTGTCAAGAAGTTTAGCGCGGGAAAATTCGAGGCAAAATTCCAGAAGAAGAAAGTGAGAAAATGCTACAACTGTGAAGAAACCAACCACTTCTCCGACGATTGCCCTTATGAGAAGAGAGAAGATAAACCAAGGTTTCCCAAGACCTTATCCAAGAAGTTGCCAAATCCTTTGAACTCCAAGATCAAGAAGAGAGATGGGAAAGCAATGGTTGCTCATGAAGAATTCGATCCGGATGATGTTGGTGGTGTTGCCGGAGTAGCTCAAGATTCTCAAAACACCTTGAGGCTAGTCAACAAGAGTGGTGATGTTGTCACCTACAACTATATGAAAGACTACAAGGGCAACTCTCACAAGTGCCTAATGGCAAAGGCCGTGGTAGAAGATGGAGAGAACAAAAACTCTCCTAACAAGGTCAATGTAACCCCACGGTCAAAGCCTCCTCTTTTCACTCCTTCTACTCCTTATGATGAGTATCTTGATGCAGAGGATAGTTATGATGATGGTGATATAGACGATCCTATGCTTTCTAAGCTAAATAATTTCATGTGCTCCCTCAAAGGAAAGAAGTTCACTATGTTTTGTATGCTTATGGAGATGGTGAGTAAGCACACCATCACCATTAAGGAACTCGAAACCCCTCGTCACCGAGGAAAAAGAAAAATATGAAATCCTTGAGCGAAAATTCCAATACGAGGAAGCACAAAATGATGAACCATGCTTAAAAATTGGTGCAAACATTGATGTTCATGCTAAAGAACTTGCCTCCTTGAAAAAGGCCAAGGACTCTTGCGAGGAGTTGATGAATGATAAAAGTAAGCTTATGGAATCTCATGCTTCTCTCTCTAAGGATTATGACCTTCTATCCATGTCCCTCAAGACTAAGGAAGAGGAGCTCAACCTTCTTACAAAGAGTTTTGAGATGCTCAAACTTACTTATCTTGAAACTCTAGCCAAGGCTTACTCTTCACCTATTATCAATGTTGATGCTTGTACTACTAACTCTAGTGGTGACCTAGCATCTATTCTTGAGGAAAACCGCTTTCTAAAGGCACAACTCAAGAGAGGGCTCATGACATGTGCTCAAGGACAGAAGAACCTTAATGAGGTATTGAGCCGACACACTGAGGTGGTTGCCAAGGAAGGGCTTGGGTTTGACCCAAGCACAAGCAAGAAAAAAATATTATCTCAAAAGTGCACCACACCTCTCAAGGAGACATTTGTACGAGAAGTTGACAAGGAGAAGGGTATGGTTGTGAGTGGGAAGGCCACTAGGGGCATGCCCACTCTCAACAAGTCAAAAGAATTCATGCCTCCATCCTATGTACTTCATAAAACAAAGGATGGAGAAGTTTCTGCTAAATTTGTTGGTCCTCGTAATGCATTCTGATTTAATGCTATTTGGATCCCTAAGACCCTTGTGACTAACTTGAGAGGTCCCATTGCAAAATGGGTGCCTCTAACCAAGCCATAAATTGTGTGTAGGTTGCTTTCTCTGGTGGAGTCAAATGGGTGATCGATAGTAGATGCACCAAGCATATGACCGGAGATAGAAATTGCTTTTCGATTTCATGGAAGCTATTCAACCATTTATGGGCATTGTGTTTGGTGGAGGATCAAAAGGGCAGGTACTCGGGTTGGGCAAGGTGGCTATCACAAATGACATGTCAGTTGCGAATGTCATGCTTGTCCAATCCCTCAAATAACATTTGCTTTCCGTTCGTCAATTGGCTTCCGTTGCTTATGATACACTATTTGGACTAATGAATGTGAAAGTATTTAAGAGAGATAATCTTGAAGTGGCCTTTGTTGGAGAGTTGGATGGCAACCTTTACATGGTTGATTTCTCGAAAGAGAGCACATTCCATGCAACTTGTCTAATGGCGAAGGCCGACAAGGGGTGGCTATGGCATCGCCGGCTAGCCCATGTCGGCATGAGAAATCTTCAAGATCTCTTAAAGAGTAATCACATCCTTGGACTAACCAATGTCTCATTTGAGAAAGATTGTGTGTGTAGTGCATGCATAGCCGGGAAGCAACATCAATCAAAGCACCCACCCAAGAATATTGTATCTACCTCAAGACCTTTGGAGTTACTTCATGTGGATCTTGTTGGGCCTCCTTCATGGGATAGTCTTGGTGGGAAAAAGTATGGACTTGTCATTGTCGATGATTACTCAAGATATACATGGGTGTTTTTCCTCAAGTCCAAGGATGAGACGAATATTACCTTCATTGATTTTGCCAAGCAAGCCCAACGCAAGTTTGACAGAGAAATCTTGGCAATAAGAAGTGATAATGTCTCCGAGTTCAAGAACTACACCTTGGAAGAATTCCTTAGTGATGAAGGGATTGAGCATCAATATTCCACACCCTACACTCCTCAACAAAATGGTGTAGTTGAGAGGAAGAACCATACACTCGTGGAAATGGCAAGGTCCATGTTGGATGAATATAAGTCACCACGTATTTTTTGGGTCGAGGCTGTCAACACCGCTTGCCATGCATCAAGCCGGCTCTTCCTCCGCATGATATTGGAAAAGACTCCATATGAGCTCCTAACCGGGAACAAGACAAATGTCAAGTACTTTCATGTATTTGGATGCAAGTGTTTCATCCTCAACAAAAGAGAACGGTTAGGAAAATTTCAATCCAAAACAATTGAGGGCATATTTGTTGGTTATGGATCAAACTCTCACGCCTATAGAGTCTACAACAAATCCAATGGATGTGTTGTAGAAACTTGTGACATCGTGTTTGATGGATTTAATGGCTCCCATGGGGAGCAAGTTGATCTAAGTTATATAGGTGAATAAGATCCCTCTCAAGATAATTTTGACCATGGGTGTTGGTACTCTTCTTCCAATGGAACAAGAACTTCATGATGATGATGAAGAAGATGGAAGTTTGTCTCATCCTCAAGCCGGCTCAACACCCATACCTCCACAAGATCCTATTGCTCAAACTATGCAAATTGTTCAAGATCAAGGAGAGCAAGTCCCTCACCATGATCACATTCAAGTACAAGAACATCACCAAGAGCAAGAACAAGAAAGTGCAATCATTGATGATGAAACACAACAAATGCAACATGAAGAAGAAGATTTTCCACCACACATTAATGATCCATATGTTGAGGATGTGGATGATGGAAATGAAGTTGAACCTCATGAAACCCTAACCTCCATCATGCCATGAGTGGTCGGGCGTGTTGATGTTGATCAAATTCTTAACAGCATATCGGAAGGTAGAGTCACTCGTAAACAATTGACAAACTTTTGTGCTCACTTTTCATTTTTCTCTAGTGTTGAGCCACTCAAGGTACAAGATGCATTGATGGACAATGATTGGCTCGTTGCTATGCAAGAAGAGTTGAACAGTTTTGCACGCTACAAAGTTTGGTCACTAGTCAAGAGACCAACTAAGGAACACAATGTCATTGTAACAAAATGGATTTTCAAGAACAAACAAGATGAGAATGGCGTAATCATCCGCAACAAGGCAAGGTTAGTGGCACAAGGGTACTCACAAGTTGAAGGTTTGGACTTTGATGAGACTTTTGTTCCGTTTCCCGTCTTGAATCTATTCGCATCTTACTTGCCTATGCTGCTTTCAATGGTTTTACATTACATAAAATCAATGTGAAGATTGCTTTCCTTAACGGTCCTCTACAAGAAGAAGTATATGTATCACAACCACATGGGTTCGTTGATCCCGATCACAAAGACTATGTGTATAAACTTCACAAGGCTTTGTATGGCCTCAAACAAGCACCTCGTTCTTGGTATGATCATCTTAAGAAGTTTCTACTCAATGATGGTTTTGTGAGAGGGGTGATCGATCCCACACTTTTTACTAAGAGGGAAAAAGGTGATTTGATCTTATGCCAAATCTATGTAGATGACATCATTTTTGGTTCTCCTAACATTCATTTGTGCAAGAAGTTTGTGGCCTCCATGACCAAGACCTTTGAGATGTCACTCAATGCGAAATTGAAGTTCTTTCTCGGATTTCAAATTCAACAATTTCAAGAAGGAAATTTCTTGTCTCAAACAAAATACTTCAAGGATATTCTAGAGAAGTTTGACATGACAAATGCTAGCCCATGTAAGACACCCATGCCCACAAAACTTGTTCTCACTGAAGACACCAACGGTATTCCTTTTGACCCATCTATTTACCGCTCTATGATTGGTTCATTGCTTTATCTTTGTGCATCTAGATCAGACATCATGATAAGTGTAGGCATATGTGCTAGATTTCAAGCTTCCCCTAGGGAAAGTCATCATAAGGTGGTTAAGCATATTCTTAGATACCTTGTTCACACCCCAAAGTTGTGTCTATGGTACCCCAAGGATGCCAAGTTTGATCTCATTGGGTACACGGATGCAGATTGGGCTGGAGACAAAGTGGGACGGAAGTCCACCTCCGGTGCATGCCAATTTCTTGGACGCTCCTTGGTAAGTTGGTCCTAGAAGAAGCAAAATTGTGTCTCCCTCTCTACCATCGAAGCCGAATACATTGCAACCGCCAGTTGTGCAACTCAATTACTATGGATGAGGCAAACTTTGAAGGATTATGGTATCACCTATAGACATGTGCCTCTTCTATGTGATAATGAAAGTGCCATCAAGGTTGCTAAAAATCCCATTGATCATCCTCGCACCAAGCACATTGATATTAGGTATCACTTCTTGAGAGACCATGTGCAAAAGGGTGACATTGATTGCTCATGTTGGTACAGATATGCAACTTGCAGACATTTTCAACAAACCATTGGATGAAGCAAGGTTTTGTCAACTTAGGCGTGAACTTGGTATCTTAGAGCTTGACAACATTATGTGAAATCTAGTACCCATGCATGCATTTAATTCATGTCTTGTCTTGATGTAGGCATCTATTTAGGGGGAGCCATTCAACTCATGAGTGCTCTCACCCTATATAATGCATAAAAAACCAAACACTCTCAAAGTTACTACTGTTTCACTTTTGTGACCTAGTACTTTAAATGATGGAGTTGTGATGTTGTGCTCAAGGTTAAAATCTTCGCAGTGCCAAGTCACATATACTCAAACATGGTGGATTCGTCCACCGCCCTATCTTCTAGAGGTTGGACTTTCTTCATCTCTCTTGGTGTCTTGTCCCGTTTTTGTCTCTTTGGTTGTTTTTCTTCCCTTGTTGCTAAGTGAGTGTTGTCGATCGTTTTTGCCCATAACTCAGGTTCTACCTAAGCCTCTCTCTTATCTCGAAACCCTCTCATATTTGTCTTGGTTCACAAGCTTCATCCTACCATATAAATGTTGATTGGGTTTTTGGTCATTCTAGAAGCTTTTGGACCACCTCCCTCTAGTTCTCAGGAATTCAGAGAAACTGTGTTCTCTCTGCATATCCTGAAACTTCCGGGGCGTGTCCTGGAACTTCCGGGCATCACGGGTTTGAGGCACGTAATGGTGGGCAGGGGATGACAACGGGGTATTCTCCCCTCTTTCCTCTGTCCCTCCCTCTGCTCTCGCTCCTTGCGGCGCCCCTCTCCCATCGACGACTTTTGGGCGAGCTGCCGGCTCCCGGAACCTCCGGCTCTTCCTCCCCGTCATCGTGTTCAGAGGGCATCTTGTGTGTTCTACGCCATCTCCATGGAGGAACATAACCTAAGCTATTTCTCTGCCTTCTCTCTGGATTCTCTCCTAGGGATTGTAGTTTAAGCTTATGGTATTAGGATAAACACAAGCGCCCAATCTCTTGTACTGCGTCCACATTAGATCTGCAGTACTCCCTTTCCGTTCATCTCCATTGTTTGATATATGCTTGTCCTCATCTTAGATCCAGAAGGAGTCCTGCGACCCGTTGGTGCCCGGAACTTCCGGCCTCGCTAGGGTTTCCACGTTCGGATCCAGGCCGGTACATCCGTCGGCCAGAACTTCTGGTCCCCCTGGAACTTCCGGTCCACCGGACCTTCCGGTCTAAGCAGAACCTTGTCATATTTTCGCATGATGAGATTCTTTGATTTTTCTTTGAAGCTTGTGCACTTATTCTTTACCCATGCTATTTCTCTCATCTTTGTCTGCAGGAGGTCTGGTTCGCGTGCTCTCCCATCAAAGGTGTATGAATGGAAATCCAAAGAGTGGGTCAAGAAGACAAGGGCTGTTGTTTTGGGACGTGAGAACATGTTTGACTGCCATCCTGAGGAAGATGTTGAGGCTGAAGATAGTGCCTCTCCTCCTCCTGCTCCTGTACACTCCAAGAAGCGAAAGACTACTTCCAAGAAGGCCAAGGCAGCTAATGTTCAACCTCCTCCTCCTGAGCCGGTCACAATGAGGGAGATGCTCGCACCTGAGTGGATTGCTCTTCACCGAGTCAATCCTTATTGCCATGACCGTGACAATGTCGCTGATCCCAAGTTTTGGACACTATTCTAGCGACGCAACTATGAGGAGATCTTTTCTCAGTTTGTCAAGAAGTGTGTCATTCAGAAGTGTATGAACATTGCTCACTTTGACAAGACTCCCACAAATTCTGCTTGTTATGATGGGATCCAGAGCATGTGTGTGAAGCTCAACCTCCTTCCGCTTATGCGTTTTCAACATGATGTGTCTCCAACTCTTGTGGCTCAGTTCTATGCCACTGTGCATTTTGGGACTGATATGCAGCGCACTCTCACTTGGATGAGTGGTGAGGAGTAGTGCTTTGCCCCCTTCTCCGTACTAGCTAGTCTGTTGGGATATGAGTATACAGACACTACTGTTGACCGTGGCTACAAGATCCATGACAAAGGGGCCTATCAGGCTCTTCACTTGGCTGATTTATATCCTCCTTTCGGCAAGGTTGGCTCTGTTGGTGCTCTTTTGCCTTTCTATGACATCATGCACCAGATCTTTTGGGAAATTCTTGCAGTCAAAGTGGGTGACAAAAACAAGATTCGTGGAGACCTCATCAACCTTCTTCACTACACTTGTCACAACTCCAAGAAGGGTCCCATTGATGTGATGGATTTTATGTGGCATGATTTGCATAGTGTGGTGATGAACCGCAAGGTTCCAATCTATGCTCCCTATATCACTTCCCTGATTGCTGAGCTTGCTCCTGAAGCATTTGCTTGTCGGCGTCTGACTGCTCATTCCAGTGTTAACTTGCTGGTTAATAAGGGCAAGGCAACTGTTAATGAGGGTGATGATGATGAGGCAGTGGGGAGCCTAGTGACTCTGGGTCAAGGAGGAGCAACAAACTTTGGCGTCTTCTCAAGAACTTGTTCTGTCTGCAGCAAGATATGCACAAGAAGTAGTGGGAGGAGCACAAGTCTAGGAAAAATGGCATGGAGGCTCTTAAGGATGGTATGCGTGCATCTGGTCTGACCCTTGCTCACGGTTCCGAGTCTAATGTGACTCCTTTTGCGAAATACCAGTCCAAGTTTGCTCGGTTTGATGTTGAAGCCGGAGATGAAGCCTCTTCTCACCGCCCTCACGGCCCAGGGTCTCCTGGAGAGTCGACTAACGGCTCCTCTACGTCCCTTTCCTAGGGGAGTATGTTACGTCCTTCGTTTCTCCTTTTTGCCATCTTGATGACAACATGGGCAGATGCTGCTTGATAGGCCTATCATTCTTGTTTTATCATTTGCCTATTTTATGTTGCTTGGTGAACCTTTGCTCTTGTCTGATCCGTCTGAATTTTAGCATGTTATTCGAAACTTTTATGTGTTATTAACTATCTATCTTTGTGTGAGCATTTTATGGGTTTTTACAAGTGTTACATGGCAAATTCTATATTCTCATCTCATATTGTGAGCGACATCTATCATAAATGATATATCCATATTTGTCCCATCACTTATGAAAATCAAGGTTAGTAATATTCTCATCTCATATTGTGAGCGACCACTACTGCAGGATGCTGCTAACGCGACACTACAATCAGAGACCCTTTGATGAAACTGTGTGCGATGCATTAATCACAAACGGGGATGTAAAAAACCGTCAAAAAAGATGCAAAACGTTTGCGATGGCGAAGACATCAAACACGGTTCAGCTTTTAGTTACATGTGCGATGCGGGGCATACGGTTAATCCAGAAGAACTGTTTGCGATGAGTCAGAACAACAGAAACGGGCAGCCATATCAATGTGTGTGCGATATACGGCATACAGTTCACTCCGATGAACTGTGTGCTATTAGGGATTGCAACAGAAACAGTCAACCAGATCAAGGTGTGTGTGATATATAGCATACAGTTCACTCGGACGAACTGTTTTCGATTAGGAAAGAGAACATAAACAGATCAACTTAACAAGATGTGTGTGATATGTGGCATATAGTTCACATAGATGAACTGTTTGCGGCGAGCCAAAAGAACACAAACGATTCGTGTAAACAAGATGTGTGTGATACGCAGCAAACATCCCACTCGGATGAACTGTTTGCGATGAGAAATTATAACACAGACGGTTACTATAGTTAGTCAGTGTGTGATTCTGTTCATACAAAAAACTTTGAAAAATGCAAACTAGTTGGTTGCGGAGGCGGGACCGGACACTTGGAGTGAACGGCCGCAATGGTGCTATGCCGATCATGGAGTCCGAGAAGACCGTCGTCGAAAGGCCGCCAGCTCAGCCTTTTAGCCTATATTTTATTATAATTGTATGCATATGTAGGTCGTGAGTGTTCTGGGCCTTGCCGCATGTGGCATTTTAAATTATCCTAAATATGTAAGACAATTATTAACCATTGCCATTGTAAATTTGCCTCAACGGTGAGCAGAGCGCGCGCAGGGACGCCAGAGCGGAGCGCGCCGCAACCTCCTCAATGGCGAGCAAAACGCGCGAACGGACGCGAGCAGAGCGCGCTGCGGCCGCCTCAACGAGGAGCAGAGTGCGCCGCGGCCGCCTCAACGACGAGCAACCACGTGGTCAACCTTCTGGCACCCCGTGGGATGCGCGACGGCACATCCATAGGGCACGATGGTGATATCTTGACCATGTGTGATAGTGGGCAGACACGTACACGTACATGCGAGAACGCAGGCCCAGGTTTCGGGCTTCCGATGCGTGGCATACGGTTGATCCAAAAGAACTGTTTGCGATGAGCCAGAACAATAGACCGGGCTTTGTAGGCCCAGAACCATCAATAAATTTTGACCTTGTTTCTCGTCACATTGCAGATTACAATGCAATAAGTAATTGCAAATCTATTCACACCTGTCAAACTAATATGTGTTCACACTAAGCATCGGGCTATAAAAACTACCCACTCGAAAATTACTTCACAGTTCCTCTCCTCATCACCCACAAAACTGGTCTTTCCTGTCAAGTCGTTCCACCATGACCGGTAGGAGGAGTTTCGGGTGGACATATAACTAGGCAGCAAAGACCAAGGCCGCGGAAGCACTAGAGAGGTCCCGCCGCGGAAGCGGCAGCCGCAGCAGAAATGTCCCGGTGTGCCGCGGAGCCCTCGAACGAGCTCTCACGGGCACGCGAGGGCTCTCACAAGCGCACTAGCCGCGTCAGCCATCACGATGAGCTGGCGTTCCTGAAGTCCTTGGCTAGCGACGTAGACATTCTCGCTGGCCTCATTATGCAGCAGGAGCTGGTTGACGGCTTGATGAAGCTGCTCAAGATCAGCGATGCCTCGGTTGCCAAGGCGAACGGCCTCGTCGAGCAACTCATGGGTGACAATGTGAAGCTCCTCAAGGCGCTCACCGAGAAGGAGGAGGAGGAGGCCGCCGGCTGGAAGGTGCTGCATGAGCAGAGCAGTGCCTCGGAGATGACGCTGACAGCGGTCGTCGAGGAACGGATGGGTGACTTGAGGAAGCTCCGGATCGAGCGCGAGAAGGAGGTGGACGAATCCGTGGCTGCTTTCAAGCAAAGTCGTGAGGAATTGAAAAAGGAGCTGGAGGATGTTATCGCCCGGCGATCCATCGAACAGTAGAGACAGTAGCGACCCAGATCGTTGTCTGTGATTTCCTTCTTCTCTTGCCCCCGTGTCTTTCGGGCTTTGCCGCATGTGCCACTTTAAATTATCCGGAATATGTAAGACAATTATTATCTGCTCCATTGTAAATTTGTCGTCGTATTATCCGTTGCCATTTTATTTGTCGTCGTATTATCCATTGCCCTATGTGGCAATTTAAATTAGGCCAGAATACGAGTTGAAAACACGAACAAAGCAAATGTTGCCATGGGATCACAAGCAAACACCCTCCGTCCAGGTGCTTTAATTAATCCATTAATGGAGAAGTTGTGAGCGAGGCAGGCGGCGGCCGGTGCATGGAGGTCAAAGAGCTCGCTTCCCGATGAGCATGGGCGGCCTTGTTGCTCGCACAAGTCCCGTCGAGCCTGCAAGGTGGACAAGATGCACGAGTCCCGTCGAGCCTGCGCGGCGGACTCTCACACGCGTCCCGTCAAGCCTGCACAGCGGACTTCTCGTGCTCGTCCCGTCTAATCAAACAGCTGCACGCACGCTGATACGTCTCCAACATATCTATAATTTTTTATTGTTCCATGTTGTTATGTTATCATTCTTGGATGTTTAATAATTATTTTATAGTCATTTTATATTATTTTTTGGGACTAACCTATTGACATAGTGCCCAGTGCCAGTTGTTGTTTTCTGCTTGTTTTTTACATCGCAGAAAATCAATACCAAACGGAGTCCAAACGCAGCGAAACTTTTTGTGGATTTTTTCTGGACCAGAAGACACCAGATGGGCCAAGAAAGTACCTGAGGGGTGCTCTGAGGGGAGCACAACCCACCAGGGCGAGCCTGGGGGCCCAGGCGGGCCCAGGTGGGTTGTGCCCACCTTGGCGGCCTCCCGCACCGCCTCTTTGCTCTATAAATACACCAATATTCCAGAAACCCCAGGGGAGTCGACGAAAATCAATTCCAGCCGCCGCAAGTTCTAGAACCACCAGATCCAATCTAGACACCATCATGGAGGGGTTCATCATCCTCATTGGTGCCTCTCCGATGATGGTGAGTAGTTCATTGTAGACCTACGGGTCCGTAGTTAGTAGCTAGATGGCTTCCTCTCTCTCTCTCTCTTTTGGTTCTCAATACAATGGTCTCTTGGAGATCTATTTGATGTAACTCTTTTTGTGGTGTGTTTGTTGGGATCCGATGAACTTTGAGTTTATGATCAGATCTATGTTTTTATCCATGAAAGTTATTTGAGTCTTTTGATCTCTTATATGCATGATTACTTATAGCCTCGTATTTCTTCTTCGAATCTTTGGTTTAGTTAGGCTAACTAGATCGGGTTTTCTTGCCATGGGAAGAGGTGCTTTGTGATGGGTTCGAGCTTACAGTGCTTGATCCCAATGACAGAAGGGGAACCGACACGTATGTATCGTTGCTATTAAGGATAACAAGATGGGGTCTATTTCTACATAAATAGATCTTGTCTACATCAGGTCATCGTTCTTATTGCATTACTCCGTTGCTCCATGAACTTAATACACTAGATGAATGCTGGATAGCGATCGATGTGTGGAGTAATAGTAGTAGATGCAGGCAGGAGTCGGTCTACTAATCTTGGATGTGAGTCCTATGTAATGATCATTGCCTAGATATCGTCATGATTATTTGAAGTTCTATCAATTGCCCAACAGTAATTTGTTTACCCACCGTATGCTATTTTTCTCGAGAGAAGCCACTAGTGAAACCTACGGCCCCCGGGTCTCTTATTTATTATATTTGCCTTTGCAATCTATTTTTATTTGCTCTTATTTCCAGATTTATTAATCCAAAAAATACAAAAATATCTTGCTGCAATTTTTATTTATTTATTTTATCTTGCGTTCCCGCGAGATCTATTTATCCAATCTACTACAATTTTACCTATCTTTTACCCGTGAGGGATTGACAACCCCTCTCTTACGTCGGGTTGCAAGTATTTGTTCTTTGTGTGCAGGAGCTGTTTACGTGGTGTTGTGTGGTTCTCCTACTGGTTCGATAACCTTGATCTCATCACTAAGGGAAATACCTACCGTAGTTGTGCTGCATCATCCCTTCCTCTTTGGGGAAATACCGATGTAGTTCAAGCCGCATCAAAAGGAATTTCTGGTGCCGTTGCCGGGGAGACATCACCAACATCTACCGGGATCCTAATCACAAATCTCATCTCCTTGCAATTTACATTATTTTCCATTTTCCTCTCGTTTTCCTCTCCCCCACTTCACAAAAATTTGCCATTTTTATTTGCCCTTTTTTTGTTCGCTGTTTTCTCGTCAGATCTATCTTTCTACTTGCAATCATGAGTGACTTTGGTATGGTAGAAACAGATGATGGCCTAACTCCGAAAATTGGATGATCTGGTGATCTGGATGCTAAAACTTTTGTTTTGGGGCAAGGGAATGTTATAGGAACGTATCCAAGAATTTTTCAATTGTGTTGGAAAATTAAGTCTCGATGATGTTCCTATACTTAAGAGAACTAAATCTTATGCGGAAGCTATTTCAGCACTAGTTCTGAAACTTGAAAATAAATTTATCCGTACTCATCCTACCTTGCAAAGATTATTTTTTGAGTTACCCGTTATAAAGAATCCCAAATCTAAAAAGTTGGCTACACTTGTCCTTATGAATGAATATGATTACATAATACGGGAAGCTAGGGAGATTTTTGATTTCTATGGTATGAATCGTGAAAAGCCCGGTGATAGATGAAATTCTTTATAATAGCAATTATGTGCTGAGACATTTGCTTGGGGATAGTCAAATCTTTGAGGAGAATCTTAAGAAGGAAGTCTCTATTTTAGATATAATCCAACAAGTTTTCAATGATGTTAATCAACACTACTCTTGGATTGTTGCCGGAAATCAAAGGGGTTATGATGTTAAGCAACTTGATAGTGCCAAAGTCTCTATGCATAAGGTGTTTTATGTTGTTTTTGCAAAACCTCCTGAGGAAAACACCCCTAAGGAAAATAAAACTAAAGATGACAATACTTAGATCCTTCGCGTTATGCCTAGCTAGGGGCATAAAACGATAGCGCTTGTTGGGAGGCAACCCAATGAATAATTTTTTTGTCTTTTGCTTTCTGTTCTTGAGTATTCGCACAATTATGCTACTGGTATGATTGTGTTTTTATATATTTTATTAGTGTTTCTGCCAAGCAAATCCTTTAGGATCATGTTGGGTGATAGTTGCTTTGATCTTATTGAAAAAAAGAAACTTTTGCCTCTAGTATTTGAATTTTTAAAAATCACAGGAGCCACGAAAAATTCTGAATTTTTTACACAAGATTAAGATACAAATTTCTCACGTTGTCCTAATTTTTCAGAATCTTTTGAGTTACATAAGTATTCGAAATATCCAGATTGCTACAGACTATTCTGTTTTTGACAGATTCTGTTTTCTTTGCGTTGTGTGCTTGTTTTGATGATTCTATGGTTTCCTTTGAAGAGTTAGTTTTTGCCGTACAGAAGTTGGAATATAGTAGACATAATGCAAAAATTAAATATGAATGGATTTGCGACAGTACTTATAGTAGTGATTTGCTTTCTTATACTAACGGATCTCACGAAGGTTTTGTTGAGTTTTGTGTGATTGAAGTTTTCAAGTTTTGGGTGATATTACGATGGATGCAGGAATAACGAGTAAGAAGAGCCTAAGCTTGGGGATGCCCATGGCATCCCAAGCTATTATCCAAAGAGAAGCAAGCAACTAAGCTTGGGGATGCCCGAGTGGCACCCCCTGTTTCTTCTAACAACCATCGGTATTTTACTTAGAACTATATTTTTATTCGTCACACACTATGAGTTTTGCTTGGAGCGTCTTGTATGATATGAGTCTTTGCTTGTTTTGCTTTTTATTTTCAGTCATGAATCCTTTCTGGATACACCTATTTGAGAGAGCCAAAATTATGCTATGACTTGTTAGAATTACCCTCTATGCTTCACTTAAATCTTTTTGAGCTATGGAATTGCTCTAGTGCTTCACTTATATCCTTTTGAGCATGGTGTGCTTCAGAATTTTTGAAGAAATGCTCTCATGCTTCACTTAGATTTATTTGAGAGTTAGATTTGTCCCATTTGGGGCAGGTTTGGGTATATGATTCA
This sequence comes from Aegilops tauschii subsp. strangulata, assembly GCF_002575655.3. Taxonomy (NCBI): domain Eukaryota; kingdom Viridiplantae; phylum Streptophyta; class Magnoliopsida; order Poales; family Poaceae; genus Aegilops; species Aegilops tauschii. The sequence continues at coordinate 381,347,519 of NC_053037.3, read as the reverse complement.
TGAAACTTGGCATGATTTGGCATATCTGATTCTTTTGAGTTAAGTTTTGGATATCTGATTCATGAAACTTGCCATGGTATCATGGAGCGGCATCAACATGTCGTGGTAAAAATTTTGTCCCATTTGGGGCAGTTTGGGTATAAGCTTCTCACAACAAGCCTGATGGTTTTGGTACGGAACGTGCCACCTTTGGGGACGAAACGATATCTGTTGCCTCTTATTGCTTTCAAAAAATTTCTAGTGTCAACATAGAACAACATCAGTGTTGTGTTAAGTTTTGGAATTTCTCATGGTTCGTTTAGACATTTTTATACATTAACTGGGTTTTCTAGGAATTTTATGTGCATAATTCAAATTTGAAGTACATGCACATGCTCCAGTGCATATAAATTGGTTGAAAAGTCAAATCTGTGTCCTTGGGTGCATGCTTAGGTCCCATGGAAGAAATGGGAATGAATTTCAAACACCAGGGCACTGTTGATTGCCGACAAAACGTTGAGATACCTGGTTTTTAAATTCTAATAAATCCAGAACTCGTCTGAAATTCATGAAACTTCGCATGGTATCATGGAGCCGCATCAACATGTCGTGGTAAAAAATTTGACCCATTTGGGGCAGGTTTGGGTATAAGATTCTCACAAACCAAAGCTTCTCACAACAAGCCTGATGGTTTCGGTACGGAACTTGCCACCTTTGGGGACGAAACGATATCCGTTGCCTCTTATTGCTTTCAAAAAATTTCTAGTGTTAACATAGAACAACATGAGTGTTGTGTTAAGTTTTGGAATTTTTCGTGGTTTGTTTGGACATTTTTATACATTAACTGGGTTTTCTAGGCATTTTGTGTGCATAATTCAAATTTGAAATACATGCACATGCTCCAGTGCATATAAATTGGTTGAAAAATCAAATATGTGTCCTTGGGTGCATGCTTAGGTCCCATGCAAGAAATGGGAATGAATTTCAAACACCAGGGCACTGTTGATTGCCGGCAAAATGTTAAGATACCTGGATTTTACATTTTAGTAAATCCAAAAATCGTCTAAAATTCATGAAACCTGGCATGCTATCATGGAGCGGCATCAACATGTCATGGTAAAATTTTTGTCCCATTTGGGGCAGGTTTGGGTATAAGCTTCTCACAAACTAGAGCTTCTCACAACAAGCCTGATGGTTTCGGTACGGAACGTGCTACCATTGGGGACGAAACGATATTCGTTGCCTCTCATTGCTTTCAAAAAAATTCTAGTGCCAACATAGAACAACAAGAGTGTTGTGTTAAGTTTTGGAATTTTTCGGGGTTCGTTTGGGCATTTTTATACATTAACTCGGTTTTCTAGGCATTTCATGTGCATAATTCAAATTTGAAATACATGCACATGCTCCAGTGCATATAAATTGGTTGAAAAATCAAATCTGTGTCCTTGGGTGCATGCTTAGGTCCCATGCAAGAAATGGGAATGAATTTCAAACAACAGGGCACTGTTGATTGCCAGCAAAACGTTGAGATACCTGGCTTTTAAATTCTAGTAAATCCACAACTCGTCTGAAATTCATGAAACTTGGCATGGTATCATGGAGCGGTATCAACATGCCGTGGTAAAAAAATTGTCCCATTTGGGGCAGGTTTGGGTATAAGCTTGAACAAATTTGTCCCAAGTAACAAGTTTGCACAACCGGATGAAGACACACCATTTGGACGACACTTGAAGGAAGTCACTAGGTAGCTGAACATCGGAATACCAAGCTTCACAGGGACCTACACCGCCACTTTACTAGAAGAGGAGCGTTGGATGATATGAGTTCATGTTCCAGGAAGGACATTCACGCCAGTTACTAAGCCCATAGAGTTTTCCTTTGATGCACCAACCTGGAGCCTAGGAAAGAGCATGGCAGCCCACATTGCCATGGGACGCATCGGCGACGTCTACGACAAGGATCTTAAGGACACCATCTACCAGATATGTGGGCGCTGAGATGAGCAATGGGAGATGATCAGCACCAGGAGGGACAAGTCCATCGCATCTTTCATCCAGGAGTTAAACCGGCACATTCGCCGCCAGGAGAACCAAATGTGCGCCAACATGATAGATCTGAAGAAGGTGATGACCAGGAACATGGAGCTTGAAGAGGAACTCAAGTCTACACGCGATGGATATGAAGAGGAAATCGTAGTGCTACTGGAGAAGAATGAAGATCTGAGAAGAAGCTAGGAGTATTCATGGGAGACCCCGCGCCAGGAGGAGATGACGACCATCCCGAGGACTACATCATCATCGACGAGACCGACTCCGACCCCGACAGTAGTGATGATGATTACGATGACGAAGCTGGAGCGGATATCATGGAGTCTTCCAACGATCAAAATTTCTAGTTGACCACCATATTATCAGTAGTATTCCCCCATTAATATAGTAGTAGACCAAGTATTTTGTAATGATAGTTAGATCGTTTGTATGCCCTTGTTTGAATTGAGTGGTGTGATATGAATGTGTTTGTCTCATGTGCATATGGGTAGTGCTTTCTCTTTAGACCTCATTCTATTCTAATTCTCTTCCCTCTAAACCCATCAGATACCTCCGAGACGTGACCCCGGATTTGTCTTCCCACCGGAGCTCACTCAGTTGATCCAACAGCAGAATGCCTTAATGCAGCTACTAGTTCAGAACCAAGGCAAAACAAAAACAACAACCCACCGCCACCACCTCCAGTTGACAACTTAGCCTGTTTTCTAAGGTTGAATCCGCCGGTGTTTTCCAGTAGCACCGAGCCGATTGTTGCTGATGACTGGCTACGCAGGATTGGAAGGGAGTTGACCACCGCAGGTTGCACAGATGCTGATAAGGTGCACTTTGCCGCACACCAACTGGATGGACCCGCAGCCTCATGGTGGGAGAATTACACAACCACGTTCCCCATAGCCAATGTCACATGGGATCAGTTTCAGCAAGCGTTCCGCACAACCCATGTCTCAACTGGAGCTATGAGCATGAAGAAGCGTGAGTTTCGCAACTTACGCAGAAACCGTACTGTGGGGCAGTACGTGGATGAGTTTAGTACTCGCTATGCCCCGGATGATGTGGCCACAGATGCCGCGAAGCAGGAGAAGTTTATGGAAGGGCTGAATGATGAGCTGAGTATGCAGTTGATGGTAGCAACAGTTACTAACTACCAGGAGTTGGTAGACAGGGCTCTTATGATTGAAGGGAAGCAGCAGCAGATAGAGAGCCACAAAAGGAAGTATGGACAAGGGAAGTATAATTCTGGAGCTCAGGAGAAGCCTCGCTTTACCCTGAACTCGGGAGGATACACCCATAATCATGGAGGCCACACCCATAATGGAGGAAGTTCACATAATCACAGTGGCCCCAAGAATGGAAATGGGAATGGAGCAAGCAGCAACCAGAACCGTTCCAACCCAGCAACACCCACTAAGAAGGATCTGAGTCGTGTTACCTGTTACAAGTGCGGGAAGACTGGGCACTACGCCAATGATTGTTCCGAATTGAAGAATGGCAATGGCAATGGAAGCTCTGAGAAGAAGCCCAATCCTTTCACCAGAGGTCAGGTGAACCACATCAACGTGGAGGAGGTTGAAGATCAGCATGACGCAGTGATTGGTAAGTTTTTGGTTAAGTCGTTTACCGCTCTTGTTCTTTTTGATATTGGTGCATCACATTCATACATATCAAAGGGATTTGTGAATAAGTTTAAATTGCCAACCCTAGCCCTTAGGTCACCCATGTTAGTAAGCTCGCCAGGAGCAAAGTATATGGCCAGCCGATGGTGCAATCCCTTAACCTTAACCATTGGTAGCCATGTTTTCCCTTCAGACCTAATAATTTTGGAGTCACAAGGATTGGACATAATACTAGGCATGGATTGGCTATCGAAGTATGGAAGGAACATTGACTGTGCTAGTAAGTCAATTCTGCTCACCACCCCTGAGGGAAAAAGGATTAAGTATGTATCTAGGCATGCGCCAAAAAGGACCCAAGTGAATTCCCTCTTAGGAGTTGTTCAGGAGGAGGTGCTTGTAGTGAAGGATTACCCGGATGTATTTCCACAGGAACTACCAGGCATGCCGCCGGATCGAGACATTGAGTTTTTTATAGAACTGTTGCCAGGCACCGGGCCGATATCAAAGAGACCATACCGGATGCTCGCAAATGATCTGGAGGAAATTAAGAGGCAGATTAAGGAGTTATTGGAAAAAGGTTACATTCGACGAAGTTCGTCACCATGGGGAGCCCCAGTGCTCTTGGTTTAGAAGAAGGATGGATCTTTGAGAATGGTTGTTGATTATCGTGCATTGAATGAAGTAACGATCAAGAACAAGCATCCACTACCGATGATCAATGACCAGCTGCAAGGAGCTAAAGTATTTTCCAAGATCGATCTGCGATCAGGATATCACCAGTTGAAGATCGGAGAACGGGATATACCCAAGACAACTTTCACCACAAGGTACGGGCTATATGAGTACATGGTTATGTCATTTGGATTGACAAATGCCCCTGCCTATTTAATGAATATGATGAATAAAGTGTTATGGAGTTTTTGGATAAATTTGTTGTGGTGTTTATTCATGATATTTTGGTATACTCGAAGAATGAAGAGGAGCACAAGGAGCATTTGCGTTTAGTTCTCGAGAAGCTTAGGGAACATCAGCTATATGCTAAGTTCAGCAAATGTGAGTTTTGGTTGAAGGAAGTTGGATTTCTTGGGCATTTTATATCAGGAGAGGGTATAGTAGTAGACCCTACCAAGGTTCAGTCAGTCACTGATTGGTTGTCACCCACCTCAGTAGGAGAGATCTGCAGTTTTCTTGGACTCGCGGGATATTACCGGAGATTCATTGAGAAATTTTCCAAGAATGCGAAGCCCGTGATGGAGTTATTGAAGAAGGACACCAAGTTTAAGTGGACTGAAGAATGTGAGGCCAGTTTTCAGGAGTTGAAGAAACATTTGGTTACAGCCCCAGTGCTGATTCTTCTGGATATACGCAAGGATTTCCAAGTATATTGCGACGCTTCTCGTTTAGGACTTGGAGGTGTACTTATGCAAGACGGAAGAGTTGTTTCATATGCCTCACGTCAGCTTCGACCGCATGAGTTGAATTATGCCACGCATGATTTGGAGTTAGTAGCCGTAGTACATGCGCTCAAAACCTGGAGACATTTTCTTATTGGAAACTGTTGTGATGTGTACACGGATCACAAGAGTTTGAAGTACATTTTCACCCAGAAGGAGTTAAATCTCAGGCAGAGGAGATGGTTGGAGCTTATAAAGGATTATGATATGAAGTTGCACTATCATCTAGGAAAGGCCAATGTCGTAGCAGACACTTTGAGCCGGAAGAGTTATGTCAATACCCTAGTAAGCGGAGGATTACCGCAGGAGTTAGCCGACGATCTCAAGGAACTCCGTATGGAGATAGTTCCAAGAGGTTTTGTTGCAGCAATGGAAGTTCAGTCTACATTATTGGGAAAGATTCGGGAAGCTCAGAAGGATGACAAAGAAATTGCTGAGATAAAGGAGAAGATGAGTAAAGGAAAAGCCAATGGTTTTCGTGAGGATGAGCACGAAACTTTATGGTTTGAGGATCATGTATACGTACCCAATAATGCGGAGATCAGGAAGTTAATACTTCAGGAGGCCCATGACTCGCCATACTCGATACACCCTAGAAACACCAAGATGTATTTGGATTTGAAGGAGCATTTCTGGTGGACTGGTATGAAGAAGGATATTGCCGAGTATTAAGCCGTGTGTGATGTATGTCAGAGAGTGAAGGCAGAACATCAGAAGGCAACAGGATTACTCCAGCCTATGCCGATACCCGAATGGAAGTGGGACAAGCTTGGCATGGATTTTATCACCGGATTACCCAGGACCCGATCGGGATATGATTCTATCTGGGTAGTAGTGGATCGTTTGACCAAACTGGCTCACTTTATTCCAGTGAAAACCACCTATACAAGTGCGAAGTTGGCCAAGATATATATGACCAGGATCATATGTCTGCATGGAGTTCTGAGGACCATCGTATCAGATAGAGGGACACAATTTACCTCGAAGTTTTGGAATCAGCTGCACCAAACTTTGGGTACTAGGCTAGAGTTTAGTACAACCTTTCATCTGCAGACAGATGGACAGACCGAGAGAGTCAATCAGATTCTGAAGGACATGTTGAGAGCTTGTGCATTAGATTATGGATCCAATTGGGATGATAATTTTCCTTACGCGGAGTTCTCATACAACAACAGTGATCAAGCTAGTTTGAAGATGGCACCTTTTGAAGCTTTGTATGGGAGAAGGTGCAGGACACCGTTAATGTGGGATAAAGTTGGAGACCGCCAGTTGTTTGGACCGGATTTGATCAAAGAGTCTGAAGAGAAGGTTAAATTGATTCGAGATAGACTAAAGGTAGCTCAGTCCAGGCAGAAGAGTTATGCCGATACAAAGCGCAAGGAGGTAGTCTATGAAATCGAAGATAGAGCATATTTTCATGTGTCACCTCTACGAGGAGTTAAACGATTTGGAGTTAAGGGAAAGTTAGCCCCGAGATTTGTAGGACCATACCGAGTTTTGGAGCGTATGGGAGAAGTGGCCTACAAATTGGAGTTACCCGAAGGACTGTCAGGAGTTCATGATGTGTTTCATGTTTCCCAGTTGAAGAAGGGCCATGCTGAGATGGCCGATATTCCTCTGAGAGATATAGTGCCCCTGGAAGCAATTTAGTTGGATAGTGATCTGACCTACAAGGAGAAACTCGTCAAGATTCTCGAGTTTGCCAGCCGAGTTACGCGCAGCAAGGTTATCAAGTTTTGTAAAGTTCAGTGGAGCCACCATAACGAGGATGAAGCCACCTGGGAACGAGAGGAAGACCTACGGAAAGACCACCCGCACCTATTTTCTAGCCAACCCGAATCTCGAGGGCGAGATTCATCTTAAGGGGGGTAGGTTTGTAACATCCCAATTTTCAATTTGGATGTTATACATAGGTCATCATATGCATATCCTATTTTTTTGCATTTTGGTTGTGATCCAAGAAACCTTAAGCAACTCAAGGACCCAAGGAGAGAGTTGGGGATTTCATTTATTTTCATATTTGAATTTTTCTCAAATTTGAAAAGAGGATCATTTTGATTTTAATAATTTTTCTCTCTGAAATATTTCTGATATTAAATAAATGAGTGGAGATAAAATGACTTCTCCAAAATAAGAGGGGAATATTGGAGGAAAAAACATTAAAATCAAATAAATATTTTATTTGGTATTTTATTGATATTTTATTTGAATTAGAAAAATATGCATTTTTGAAAATTGGATTATTAGGCCAGAAAAATGTTCACTTTGTTCTAAATATTTTATTTAGATGGTGAAAATCATTTTTGGCATTTTTAGAATTTTTTTATATTATATTAGGATTTTGTTTTGCGGCGGAATTAAAAAAACGTTTCGCCCGACTGGGCCAAAGGCCTAGCTGAGCCGGGCCGCAGCCGCCTTCCCCGCGCGGGAGCGCGCCGCCGCCGGACTCCCACCCCGAGCCGGACTCCCCCTCCGCCCCGCCGCCTTGCCCCCTCCTCCAAGCCGCATCACCCCTCGGCCCCTTTAAATACCCCGCCGCCCGCCGCCTCACCCCGTCCCGAGTCGCCGCAGCCGCCCACCGCCACCGCCGCACGCCGCCGCGCCGACGCCCTGCCTCGCCGTTGCCGCGCCGGAGCCGTCGCCCGCCGCCGTTGACCAGTATAAAAACCGCCCCGGTTCGCCGGTTCGCCTCGGTTTTTTTTCGGTTTTAGATCTAGATCGGTTTTGTTTTAGGGTTAGGGTTTTCTCGGTTTTTCCCGGTTTTCTCCTTTCGAATCTATTTAGCGGACGTTCGCCCGAACGCCTCTGTTCGCCAACGCATTCGTTCGTTCGTCTCTAATAACGAACGTTCGTTCGTTAGTCTTTTCCTTTTATTTTATTTTCGGCCAGGGACCTATCCGTGATTATTTTTATCACAGATTAGCCCTGATCTTCAAACCCTCGCAACTTTTAGCCCGTTCGTCCAAATCCAGTGAAACCAACGCCATAATCTTCATCTCGAACCCCTCTTTCCAGCTTAACCAACTTGAACATGGTTTCAACCATTTAAAAACTGGTTTCAAGCAGATTTGAATTTGAACTTCTTCTGATCGTAGTTTGAGTTTTGTAGCTCCGATTTGATTGATTCTTTTTGCAAATTGAAGCTCTTCAGTTGAACTTTCAGTTTGGACTTTCTCATCTGAGTTCTACCCTTGCATTTATGCTTGAGTGATTATGTGTGCTATTGTTTGTTTGCGATGGAATTTCTGGAGTGCGAAGCGTGCTACTACGAGTCCCTAGGGTTTGCAGATCGTCAGCAAGGCAAGTAACACTTTGATCATATCCGTTTATTACCCAGTATTTATGCATTAGTTTCAACCCTTAAACATTGCATGAGTAGGATTGATAACATGTGGGTGTTGGGAAGTAGATGATGAGGTAGTACCTATTGCCCTTTTATTTCCAACCTTGGGAGTTACTTCTACGTTATGCTTATGCTGCTATGCTATGCTCGTAGATGTGGATTGGTTTGAGTGATTCATGACAGATGTGGGAGAGACAGACACCCGCTAGCCACCTTATGCATCAAGTGCATGTCAGTCGGTGGAACCTGTTTCACGTAAGAGTACGTGTAAGGTCGGTCCGGGCCGCTTCATCCCACAATGCCGCCGAATCAAGATAAGACTAGTAATGGAAAGAAAATTGAACAAATCATCGCCCACAACTACTTTGTGTTCTACTCGCGCATAGAATCTACGCATAGACCTGGCTCATGATGCCACTTTTAGGGAACGTAGCAGAAATTCAAAATTTTCCTATGTGTCACCAAGATCAATCTATGGAGTCATCTAGCAACGAGAGAGAGGGGAGTGCATCTACATACCCTTGTAGATCGCGCGCGGAAGCGTTCAAGAGAACGGGGTTGATGGAGTCGTACTCGTCGTGATCCAAATCACCGATGATCCTAGCGCCGAACGGACGGCACCTCCGCGTTCAACACACGTACGGAGCGGGGACGTCTCCTCCTTCTTGATCCAGCAAGGGGGGAGGAGAAGTTGATGGAGATCCAGCAGCACGACGGCGTGGTGGTGGAAGTAGCGGGATCCCGGCAGGGCTTCGCCAAGCGCAAGCGGGGAGGAAGAGGTGTCACGGGAGGGAGGGAGGCGCCAGGGCTTGGGGTGCTGCTCCCATGCGCCTTTCCACTATATATAGGGGTGGAGGGGGCTGGTTTCTTGCCCTCCAAGTCCATTGGGGCGTTGGCAAAGGTGGGGGAAAGAAATCCCATCATTTCCTTTCCCCACCGATTGTTATCCCCCTTTTTTAGGGATCTTGATCTTATCCCTTCGGGATATGATCTTATTCCTTCTAAGGTGGGATCTTGGTGCGCCTTGACCAGGGTGTGGGGCCTTGCCCCCACTAACCAAGTTCATGTGGGTCCCCCATGCAGGTGGGCCCCACTTCGGAACCTTCTAGAACCTTCTCGATACAATACCGAAAAATCCTGAACATTTTCCGGTGGCCAAAATAGGACTTCCCATATATAAATCTTTACCTCCGGACCATTCCGGAACTCCTCGTGACGTCCGGGATCTCATCCGGGACTCCGAACAACTTTCGGTTAACCGCATACTAATGTCTCTACAACCCTAGCGTCACCAAACCTTAAGTGTGTAGACCCTACGGGTTCGGGAGACATGCAGACATGACCGAAACGACTCTCCGGTCAATAACCAACAGCGGGATCTGGATACCCATGTTGGCTCCCACATGTTCCACAATGATCTCATCGGATGAACCACGATGTCGAGGATTCAATCAATCCCGTATACAATTCCCTTTGTCAATCGGTACGTTACTTGCCCGAGATTCGATCGTCGGTATCCCAATACCTTGCTCAATCTCGTTACCGGCAAGTCACTTTACTCGTACCGTAACGCATGATCCCGTGGCTAACTCCTTAGTCACATTTGAGCTCATTATGATGATGCATTACCGAGTGGGCCCAGAGATACCTCTCCGTCATACGGAGTGACAAATCCCAGTCTCGATTCATGCCAACCCAACAGACACTTTCGGAGATACCTGTAGTGCACCTTTATAGCCACCCAGTTACGTTGTGACGTTTGGTACACCCAAAGCATTCCTACGGTATCCGGGAGTTGCACAATCTCATGGTCTAAGGAAATGATACTTGACATTAGAAAAGCTCTAGCAAACGAACTACACGATCTTGTGCTATGCTTAGGATTGGGTCTTGTCCATCACATCATTCTCCTAATGATGTGATCCCGTTATCAATGACATCCAATGTCCATGGTCAGGAAACCATAACCATCTATTGATCAACGAGCTAGTCAACTAGAGGCTTACTAGGGACATGTTGTGGTCTATGTATTCACACATGTATTACGGTTTCCAGTTAATATAATTATAGCATGAACAACAGACAATTTATCATGAACAAGGAAATGCAATAATAACCATTTTATTATTGCCTCTAGGGCATATTTCCAACAGTCTCCCACTTGCACTAGAGTCAATAATCTAGTTCACATCACCATGTGATTAACACTCAAAGTTTACTAGAGTCAATAATCTAGTCCACATCACCATGTGATTAACACTCAATGAGTTCTAGGGTTTGATCATGTTATGCTTACGAGAGAGGTTTTAGTCAATGGGTCTGCAACATTCAGACCCGTGTGTGCTTTACAAATCTCTATGTCATCTTGTAGATGTAGCTACCACGCGCTACTTGGAGCTATTCCAAATAACTGCTCTACTATACGAATCCGGTTTACTACTCAGAGTCATCCAGATTAGTGTCAAAGTTTGCATCGACGTAACCCTTTACGATGAACTCTTTTACCACCTCCATAATCGAGAAAATTCCTTAGTCCACTAGATACTAAGGATAAGTTTGACCGCTGTCATGTGATCCATTCCCGGATCACTATTGTACCCCTTGACTAACTCATGGCAAGGCACACTTCAGGTGCGGTACACAGCATAGCATACTATAGAGCCTACGTCTAAAGCATAGGGGACGACCTTCGTCCTTTCTCTCTCTTCTGCCGTGGTCAGGTCTTGAGGCTTACTCAATACTCACACCTTGTAACACAGCCAAGAACTCCTTCTTTGCTGATCTATTTTGAACTCCTTCAAAATCCTTTCACGGTATGCATTCATTTGAAAGTACTATTAAGCGTTTTGATCTATCCTTATAGATCTTGATGCTCAATGTTCAAGTAGCTTAATCCAGGTTTTCCATTGAAAAATACTTTTCAAATAACCCTGGATGCTTTCCAGAAATTCTACATCATTTTTGATCAACAATATGTTAACAACATATACTCATCAAAAATTCTATAGGGCTCCCACTCACTTCTTTGGAAATACAAGTTTCTCATGAACTTTGTATAAACCCAAAATCTTTGATCATCTCATCAAAGCGTTCATTCCAACTCCGAGATGCTTACTCCAATCCTTAGAAGGATTGCTGGAGCTTTGCATACTTGTTAGCATCTTTCAGGATTGACAAAACCTTCTGGTTGTATCACATACAACCTTTCCTCAAGAAAATCGTCGAGGAAACAATGTTTTGACATCCTATCTACAAGATTTCATAAATAATGTAGTAACTGCTAATATAATTCTAACAGACTCTTAGCATCGCTACGAGCGAGAAAGTCTCATCGCAGTCAACTCCTTGAACTTGCCGGAAAACATCTTAACGACAAGTCGAGCTTTCCTAATGGTGACACTTACCATCATTGTCTGTCTTCCCTTTAAAATCCATCTGTACCCAACAGCCTTACGACCATCAAGTAGTTCTTTCAAAGTCTATACTTTGTTTTCATACATGGATCCTCTCGGATTTTATGGCCTCGAGCCATTCATCGGAATCCGGGCCCACCATCGCTTCTCCACAGCTCATAGGTTCATCGTTGTCCAACAACATGACTTCCAAGACAGGATTACGTACCACTCTGAAGTAGTACGCATCCTTGTCGTCCTATGAGGTTTGGCAGTGACTTGATCTGAAGTTTCATGATCACTATCATAAGCTTCCACTTCAATTGGTGTAGGTTCCACAGGAACAACTTCCTGTGCCTTGCTACACATTAGTTGAAGTGACGGTTCAATGACCTCATCAAGTCTCCACCATCCTCCCACTCAATTCTTTCGAGAGAAACTTTTCCTCGAGAAAGGACCCGTTTCTAGAAACAATCACTTTTGCTTCCAGATCTGAAATAGGAGGTATACCCAACTGTTTTGGGTATTCTATGAAGATGCATTTATCCGCTTTGGGTTCGAGCTTATCAGCCTGAAACTTTTTCACATAAGCGTCGCAGCCCCAAACTTTTAAGAAACGACAGCTTAGGTTTCTCTAAACCATAGTTCATACGGTGTCGTCTCAACGGAATTGCGTGGTGCCCTATTTAAAGTGAATGCGGTTGTCTCTAATGCCAAACCCATAAACGATAGTTGTAATTCGATAAGAGACATCATGGTATGCACCATATCCAATAGGGTGCAGTTATGATGTTCGAACACACCATCACAATATGGTGTTCCAGGCGGTATTAGTCGTGAAACAATTTCCATAATTTCTTAATTGTGTGCCAAACTCGTAACTCAGATATTCATCTCTATGATCATATCACAGACATTTTATCCTCTTGTCACGACGATCTTCACTTCACTCTGAAATTACTTGAACCTTTCAATAATTCAGACTTGTGTTTCATCAAGTAAATATTCTCAGCATCTACTCAAATCATTTGTGAAGCAAGAACATAACGATATCCACTGCGTGCCTCAGCACTCATTGGACTGCACACATCAAATGTATTACTTCCAACAAGTTGCTCTCTTGTTCCATCTTACTGAAACGAGGCCTTTCAGTCATCTTGCCCATGTGGTATGATTTGCATGTCTCAAGTGATTCAAAATCAAGTGAGTCCAAATGATCCATCTGTATGGACTTTCTTCATGCATATATACTAATAGACATGGTTCGCATGTCTCAATCTTTTAAAAAACGAGTGAGTCCAAAGATCCATCAACATGGAGCTTCTTCATGCGTTTTATACCAATATGACTCAAGTGGCAGTGCCACAAGTATGTGGTACTATCATTACTATCTTATATCTTTTGGCATGAACATGTGTATCACTACGATCGAGATTTAATAAACCATTCATTTTTGGTGCAAGACCATTGAAGGTATTATTCAAATAGACAGAGTAACCATTATTCTCCTTTAATGAATAACCGTATTGCGATAAACATAATCCAATCATGTCTATGCTCAACGCAAACACCAAATAATAATTATTCAGGTTTAACCCCAATCTCGATGGTAGAGGGAGCATGCGATGCTTGATCACATCAACCTTGGAAACACTTCACACATATCGTCATCTCACCTTTAGCTAGTCTCCGTTTATTCCGCAGCTTTTATTTCGAGTTACTAACACTTAGCAACCGAACCGGTATCTAATACCCTGGTGCTACTAGGAGTACTAGTAAAGTACACATTAATATAATGTAAATCCAATATACTTCTGTCGACCTTGCCAGCCTTCTCATCTACGAAGTATCTAGGGTATTTCTGCTTCAGTGACCGTTCCCCTCATTTCAGAAGCATTTAGTCTCGGGTTTGGGTTCAACCTTGGGTTTCTTCACTAGAGCAGCAACTGATTTGCTGTTTCATGAAGTATCCCTTCTTGCCCTTGCCCTTCTAGAAACTAGTGGTTTTACTAACCATCAACAATTGATGCTCCTTCTTGATTTCTACTTTCGCGGTGTCAAACATCGTGAGTTGCTCAAGGATCATCATGTCTATCCCTGATATGTTATAGTTCATCACGAAGCTCTAATAGCTTGGTGGCAGTGACTATGGAGAACCATCACTATCTCATCTGGAAGATTAACTCCCACTCGATTCAAGTGATTGTAGTACTCAGACAATCTGAGCACATGCTGAACGATTGAGCTTTTCTCCCTTAGTTTGCAGGCTTAAGAAACTTGTCAGAGGTCTCATACCTCTTGACGTGGGCATTAGTCTGAAATCCCAATTTCAGTCTTTGGAACTTCTCATATGTTCTGCGACGTTTCAAAACCGTCTTTGCTGCCACAATTTTAAACCGTTAGCATCACACACTGAACTATCACGTAGTCATCAAAACGTGTATGTCAGATGTTTCGTAACATATACAGACGACGCTCGAGGTTCAGCACACCGAGCGGTGCATTAAGGACATAAGCCTTCTGTGCAGCAATGAGGACAATCCTCAGTTTACGGACCCAGTCCGCATAATTGCTACTGTCAACTTTCAACTAAATTTTGTCTAGGAACATATCTTAGTAGAACTAAATCGTAAGCTACGACATTATTTGCAAAGACCTTTTGACTATGTTCATGATAATTAAGTTCATCTGATTATTTAATGAACTCCCACTTAGATAGACATCCCTCTAGTCATCTAAGTGATACATGATCCGAATCGACTAGGCCGTGTCCGATCATCACGTGAGACGGACTAGTCATCATCGGTGAACATCTCCATGTTGATCGTATCTACTATACGACTCATGTTCGACCTTTCGGTCTCTTGTGTTCCGAGGCCATGTCTGTACATGCTAGGCTCGTCAAGTCAACCTAAGTGTTTTGCTTGTGTTCCGAGGCCATGTCTGTACATGCTAAGCTCGTCAACACCCATTGTATGCGAACGTTAGAATCTATCACACCCGATCCACGTGGTGCTTTGAAATAACGAACCTTCGCAACGGTGCACAGTTAGGGGAACACATCTCTTGAAAATTTAGTGAGGGATCATCTTATTTATGCTACCGTCGTTCTAAGCAAATAAGATGTAAACATGACAAACATCAGATGCAAATCATAAAGTGACATGATATGGCCAATATCATCTTGCGCCTTTGATCTCCATCTTCGAGGCGCGGCATGATCACCTTCGTCACCGGCATGACACCATGATCTCCATCATCATGATCTCCATCATCGTGTCTTCATGAAGTTGTCTCGCCAACTATTACTTCTACTACTATGGCTAACGGTTAGCAATAAAGTAAAGTAATTACATGGCGTTTTCATTGACACACAGGTCATACAATAAATTAAGACAACTCCTATGGCTCCTGCCGGTTGTCATACTCATCGACATGCAAGTCGTGATTCCTATTACAAGAACATGATCAATCTCATACATCACATATATAATTCATCACATCCTTTTGGCCATATCACACCACATAGCATACCCTGCAAAAACAAGTTAGACGTCTTCTAATTGTTGTTGCATGTTTTACGTGGCTGCTATGGGTTTCTAGCAAGAACGTTTCTTACCTACGCAAAAGCCACAACGGTGATATGCCAATTGCCATTTACCCTTCATAAGGAATCTTTTCATCGAATCTGATCCAACTAAAGTGGGAGAGACAGACACCCGCTAGCCACCTTATGCATGAAGTGCATGTCAGTCGGTGGAACCTGTTTCACGTAAGAGTACGTGTAAGGTCGGTCCGGGCCGCTTCATCCCACAATGCCGCCGAATCAAGATAAGACTAGTAACGGCAAGCAAATTGAACAAATCATCGCCCACAACTACTTTGTGTTCTACTCGTGCATAGAATCTATGCATAGACCTGGCTCATGATGCTACTGTTAGGGAACGTAGCAGAAATTCAAAATTTACCTACGTGTCACCAAGATCAATCTATGGAGTCATCTAGCAACGAGAGAGAGGGGAGTGCATCTACATACCCTTGTAGATCGCGCGTGGAAGCGTTCAAGAGAACGGGGTTGATGGAGTCGTACTCGTCGTGATCCAAATCACCGATGATCCTAGCGCCGAACGGACGGCACCTCCGCGTTCAACACACGTACAGAGCGGGGACGTCTCCTCCTTCTTGATCCAGCAAGGGGGGAGGAGAAGTTGATGGAGATCCAGCAGCACGACGGTGTGGTGGTGGAAGTAGCGGGATCCCGGCAGGGCTTCGCCAAGCGCAAGCGGGGAGGAAGAGGTGTCACGGGAGGGAGGGAGGCGCCAGGGCTTGGGGTGATGCTCCCATGCGCCTCCCCACTATATATAGGGGTGCAGGGGGCTGGTTTCTTGCCCTCCAAGTCCATTGGGGCGTTGGCAAAGGTGGGGGAAAGAAATCCCATCATTTCCTTTCCCCACCGATTGTTATCCCCCTTTTTTAGGGATCTTGATCTTATCCCTTCGGGATATGATCTTATTCCTTCTAAGGTGGGATCTTGGTGCGCCTTGACCAGGGGTGTGGGGCCTTGCCCCCACTAACCACGTTCATGTGGGTCCCCCCACACAGGTGGGCCCCACTTTGGAACCTTCTAGAACCTTCCCGGTACAATACCGAAAAATCCCGAACATTTTCCGGTGGCCAAAATAGGACTTCCCATATATAAATCTTTACCTCCGGACCATTCCGGAACTCCTCGTGTGGTCCGGGATCTCATCCGGGACTCCGAACAACTTTCGGTTAACCGCATACTGATATCTCTACAACCCTAGCGTCACCGAACCTTAAGTGTGTAGACCCTACGGGTTCGGGAGACATGCAGACATGACCGAGACGACTCTCCGGTCAATAACCAACAGCGGGATCTGGATACCCATGTTGGCTCCCACATGTTCCACAATGATCTCACCGGATGAACCACGATGTCGAGGATTCAATCAATCCCGTATACAATTCCCTTTGTCAATCGGTACGTTACTTGCCCGAGATTCGATCGTCGGTATCCCAATACCTTGTTCAATCTCGTTACCGGCAAGTCACTTTACTCGTACCGTAACGCATGATCCCATGGCTAACTCCTTAGTCACATTTGAGCTCATTATGATGATGCATTACCGAGTGGGCCCAGAGATACCTCTCCGTCATACGGAGTGACAAATCCCAGTCTCGATTCGTGCCAACCCAACAGACACTTTCGGAGATACCTGTAGTGCACCTTTATAGCCACCCAGTTACGTTGTGACGTTTGGTACACCCAAAGCATTCCTACGGTATCCGGGAGTTGCACAATCTCATGGTCTAAGGAAATGATACTTGACATTAGAAAAGCTCTAGCAAACGAACTACACGATCTTGTGCTATGCTTAGGATTGGGTCTTGTCCATCACATCATTCTCCTAATGATGTGATCCCGTTATCAATGAAATCCAATGTCCATGTTCAGGAAACCATAACCATCTATTGATCAACGAGCTAGTCAACTAGAGGCTTACTAGGGACATGTTGTGGTCTATGTATTCACACATGTATTACGGTTTCCAGTTAATACAATTATAGCATGAACAACAGACAATTTATCATGAACAAGGAAATGCAATAATAACCATTTTATTATTGCCTCTAGGGCATATTTCCAACAGAGTCTTGTGGGGAAAAGTGCACAAACCTCTGCAGAGTGTACAAACTAATCATGGTTAGCCGTGTCCCCGGTTATGGACATTTTGAGTATCTGGTTCTTGAATTATTATGATGATCTCATCACTCATAATTAACTTGTTGGGTTATTGATTATTAATTTTGGGATTGAGATGAGGTTTCCATTCTCAATGTTTTCAACCAACTTTGTAGTTAAATAAAATATATTCCTTTGCAATAGGGAAAAACTGGCTTTTCGCAAAAACATGATAACCATAGAGCCTCCACCAGTCATATATGCATGTAGTGTTAGCATTTACTTTGTTCATTGCTCTACAGTGTTATTTTGCCAGCATATTCCATTTGCTGACCCATTTCGGGCTGCAATGTATTATTGCCGACTTTTCAGACGAAGAGTAAGGTGCGCTAAGTCGTTGTCGTGCACTCAGCTATGCCGTTGGAGTTGATGGACTCATTTATCTTCGATGCTTCCACAGTTATCTTATTTTAGATGGCCTTAAGCCATATTATTGTAATAAGTTCACTTTTGAGACATTCGATGTAATAAGTGTGTGATTGCACTCTGTTATAAATCCTTCAAGTACTGTGTGTGTCAGCATTACCGATCTAGGGATGACACTTATGCACAGAGATTTGACCGTTTGAGGTCGGATCGCTACATCAAATCTTACCTTTTCTAGCTTGCCAACCCGTACCCTTTGTTGTAGTAGCATTTGTCGTGCGGTGCTTTTAACTGTGCCGTGTTTAATTATTTTAGTTATGCAAAAATGTATTGTTCAATGGGGCTATGTGATGTTTAAGTATGAATTGTCCACTTCAGTTTCACGAATGGCTATATTTGGTTGTTTATAGTGAGTAGATGCCTTGTTTATCTGTGCAGCGACCAGACCTCAAACAGTCTGATCTACTGTGCACCAGTGTCATCCCTGGATCAGTAATGCTGACACGCACAGTACTCGAAGGATTTATAACAGAGTAGCAATCACACACTTATTACATCGAGTGTCTCAAAAGAGAACTAAGTATGATAAATGTGGCTTAAGGCCATCTAAAAACGATAACAGCGGAAGACTTGGAAGATAAGTGAGTCCATCAACTCCAACGGCATCACTGAGTATGAGACCACGACCTAAGGCACCTTACTCGTCGTCTGAAAAGTCTGCAACATGAAACATTGCAGCCCGAAATGGGTCAGCACATGGAATATGCTGGCAATGTAACACATAGAGAGTAATGAACAGAATAATGCTATACTACATGCATATTTGGCTGGTGTAAAGCTCTATGGTTACAGTTTTTGCGAAAAGCCAATTTTTCCCTACTGCAAAGGAATAAAATTTTATTTAACTATCATGGTGGTTGTTGAACATTGAGATGGTTGACAGCATCTCAATCCCAATTAAGAACGTGATTAACCCAATCAAATTAACTTAAGTAACATGGTGATGAGATTCACATGATAATCCATGAACTAGATACTCAAGATGTCCATAACCGGGGACACGGCTAACCATGATTAGTTTGTACACTCTGCAGAGGTGTGTGCACTTTTCCCCACAAGACTCGATCTCCTCCGTTGGGATTCTCGCACTACATGGTGTTTGAGAAATGGATGACCGAGACACCGTCTTTCAGAAACATTAACTCTAACCCCGGGTAGACAGTACCAACCTACATCCCCTACATCTGCTAGCCTACCACTGGAAGAGGTCATGCAACCTACTCAACTATGCTAGAGCCCATAATAGCTTGTGGCGGGGTCGGGCTACCTCGGGTCCGGCGGGGTCGGGCGGCTCCGGCGGGGTTCGGGAGGCGGCGTGGGGCGGCGGGGCTGCGGGTCCGGGCGGCGGGTGGCGGCGGGGTCGACGGGAGGCGTCAGGCGGCGGCGTTCGGGCGTCGGGCGGTGGCTTCTCGCGGCGGCGATGTTCGGCGACGGCGGCGGCGGTTGGTGGCGCGGGCGGCGGGGTTCGGGGTGGGGAACGAGGTGGCGGGGCGGGGTACTTATAGGTTCGGGGGGGCGTTCGACTTGGAGAAGGGGGCGACCCTGGGCGGCGGCGGCGTCGTCCCGGACTCCGGCAGGAGTCCGGCTCGGCCACGATTCGGGCGAGGCGGCGCGGCAGGTGGGCTGGCTGGGCCTTCGGCCCAGTTCGGTCCGCGGGCGATTTTTTTTTAAATTATGCCGAACTGAAATAAATCCTAGAAAAATAAATAAAAATCTAAAAATGCCAAAACAAATTTTCACCGTCTAACTAAAATAATTAGAACGTGATGAACATTTTCTTGGCCGTAAAATGCAATTTTGAAAACATGCAAATTTTTCTAATGCAAATAAAATGCAATAAAATCCAAAAAAATCGAATATTTGATTTTAATATTTTTCCTCCAATATTTTAGTTATTTTGGAGAAGTCATATTTTCTCCTCTCATATACTTTTATATGAAATATTTTTCGGAGTGAAAAATAATTAAAACCAAAATCCTCGTTTCATAATTTGATGAAAATCAAATATGAAAACCGGGAAATCCCCAACTCTCTCCGAGGGTCCTTGAGCTGCTTAGGATTTGGAGGATTAGCCAAAATGCAATAAAATATGCTATGCAATGATGATCTAATGTATAACATTCGAAATTGAAAATTTGGGATGTTACAAACCTACCCCCTTAAGAGGAATCTCGCCCTCGAGATTCGGGTTGGCTAGAAAATAGGTGAGAGTGGTCCTTCCGTAGATCTTCCTCTCGCTCCCAGGTGGCTTCATCGTCGGTGTGGTGGCTCCACTGAACTTTGCAAAACTTGATAACCTTGCTGCGGGTGACTCGACTGGCATACTCAAGAATTTTGACTGGCTTCTCCTCATAAGTTAAATCACTATCCAACCGAATCGCCTCTAGTGGCACTGTATCTCTCAGCGGTATATCAGCCATCTCTGCGTGACACTTCTTCAACTGGGAAACGTGGAATACATCATGAACTCCTGACAATCCTTCAGGCAATTCCAACTTGTAAGCAACTTCTCCCATACGCTCCAAAACTTTGTATGGTCCTACAAAACGTGGCGCTAACTTTCCCTTAACTCCAAAACGCTTCACTCCTCGAAGTGGTGATACTCGAAGATAAACTCGGTCTCCGGCTTCATAAACTGTTTCCTTACGTTTTGAATCCGCATAGCTCTTCTGCCTGGTCTGGGCTACTTTGAGTCTATCGCGAATCAACCTCACCTTCCGTTCAGATTCTTTAATCAAGTCTGGTCCAAACAACTGGCGGTCTCCAACTTCGTCCCATAACAATGGTGTCCTACACCTCCTTCCGTACAAAGCTTCGAAAGGGGCCATCTTCAAACTGGATTGATAACTGTTGTTGTAATAAAACTCTACATACGGCAAATTGTCGTCCCAACTGGATCCATAATCTAGCGCACAAGCTCTCCCAAAATCTGATTGACTCTCTTGGTCTGTCCGTCTGTCTGTGGATGAAAGGTTGTACTGAACTCTAGCCTGGTACCCAAAGTTTCGTGCAACTGATTCCAAAACTTTGAAGTAAACTGGGTTCCTCTATCTGATACAATGCTCCTCGGAACTCCATGCAGACATACGATCCTAGTCATGTATATCTTTGCCAACTTAGCACTGGTGTAAGCGGTCTTCACTGGGATGAAATGAGCTACCTTCGTCAAATGATCGACTACAACCCATATCGAGTCATAGCCTGAACGAGTCCTGGGCAATCCCGTGATAAAATCCATGCCTAGTTTATCCCACTTCCATTCGGGTATCGGCAATGGCTGTAGCAATCCTCCTGGCTTCTGATGCTCTGCCTTCACTCTCTGACATACATCACAAACTGCTACATACTCCGCAATATCCTTCTTCATTCCGGTCCACCAGAAAGTATCCTTCAAATCCAAATACATCTTGGTATTTCCTGGGTGAATCGAATACGGCGAATCATGGGCCTCTTGTAAGATCAACTTCCTGATCTCCGGATCATTCAGCACATAAACGCGGTCCTCAAACCATAAGGTATCGTGCTCATCCTCACGAAATCCCTTGGCTTTTCCTTTACTCATCTTTTCCTTTATCTCATCAATCTCCTTGTCTGTCTTTTGTGCTTCTCGGATATTTTCCATCAAGGTAGACTGAATCTCCAATGTTGCAACATAGCCGCTCGGAACTATTTCCAAACGTAGTTCGCGAAAATCCTCGGCTAACTCCTTGGGTAACTCTCCGATCATGAGTGTGTTGACATGGCTCTTGCGGCTCAACGCATCGGCTACTATGTTAGCTTTTCCGGGGTGATAATGCAATCTCATATCATAATCTTTTATGAGTTCCAACCATCTCCTTTGCCTGAGATTCAACTCCTTCTGCGTGAAAATGTACTTCAAACTCTTGTGATCCGTGTACACCTCATATTGATTTCCGATGAGAAAATGTCTCCATGTCTTCAACGCATGCACTACAGCTGCTAACTCCAAATCATGCGTAGCGTAATTCTTCTCATGGGGTTTAAGCTGTCGTGAAGCATATGAAACAACTCTTCCTTCCTGCATAAGCACTGCTCCAAGTCCTCGACGTGAAGCATCGCAGTAAACTTCATAATCCTTGCGCTGATCTGGCAGAATCAACACTGGTGATGTAACCAAACGTTTCTTTAACTCCTGAAAACTAGCTTCACATTCCTCAATCCAATTGAACTTGGTGTCCTTGTTCAACAGCTCCGTCATGGGCTTAGCAATCCTCGAAAAATTCTCAATGAACCTCCGATAGTATCCTGCAAGTCCAAGAAAACTCCGGATCTCTCCAACTGATGTGGGTGATTCCCAATTTGTCACAGTGACAACCTTGGTGGGGTCTACTCTATTCCTTCTTCGGATATAACATGTCCGAGGAATCCAACTTCCTTCAACCAAAATTCACATTTGCTGAACTTGGCGTATAACTGATGTTCTCTGAGCTTCTCAAGTACCAAACGCAAATGCTCCTTATGCTCCTCTTCATTCTTGGAGTAGACCAAAATATTATCAATGAACACCACGACGAACTTATCCAAAAACTCCATAAACACCTTGTTCATCAGGTTCATGAAATAGGCAGGTGCGTTAGTCAGACCAAATGACATAACGGTATACTCGTACAACCCATACCTAGTGGTAAAAGTCGTCTTAGGTATATCCTGCTCTCGAATCTTCAACTGGTGGTATCCTGATCGCAGATCGATCTTGGAAAATACCTTAGCTCCTTGCAATCGGTCAAACAGATCATTGATCATCGGTAGTGGGTACTTATTTTTGATGGTCACTTCATTCAATCCTCGATAATCAACAACCATCCTTAACGATCCATCCTTCTTCTCCACTAGAAGCACTGGTGATCCCCAAGGTGACGAACTTGGGCGAATATAGCCTTTATCCAGTAACTCCTTAATCTGCTTCTTAATTTCTTCCAAATCCTTAGCGGGCATCCTGTATGGTCTCTTAGATATCGGCCCTGTGCCTGGCAAAAGCTCAATCAAAAACTCAATGTCTCTATCCGGTGGCATGCCTGGCAACTCTTTTGGAAATACGTCAGGGAAATCTTTCACCACTGGTACTTCCTCCTGTACAACTCCTGATAAGGAATTCACCTGAGTCCTCTTCGGCACATGCCGGGATACATACTTGTTCCTTCTTCCTTCTGGGGTGGTAAGCAAAATCGACTTACTAGCACATTCAATGTTCCCTCCATACTTCGATAACCAATCCATGCCTAATATCACATCCAATCCTTGCGATTCCAATACTATTAGGTCTGAGGGAAACACGTAGTTACCAATCCTTAATGGTAACCGATCACACCATAGATTAGCCATATACTCTGCTCCTGGCGAGGTTACTAACATGGGTGACCTAAGGGCTTGGGTGGGCAACTTATACTTATCCACAAATCCCCTTGATATGTATGAATGCGATGCACTAGTATAAAAAAGAACGAGTGCAGTAAATGTCTTAACCAAAAACTTACCTATTACTGCATCAGGCTGTGCTTCAACCTCCTCCACGTAAACGTGGTTCACTTGTCCTTTGTTGAAAGGGTTGGGCTTTTTCCCAGAGCTTCCATTGCCATTTCCATTCTTAGCTTCCGGGCATTCAGTTGCATAATGTCCAGTCTTCTGGCATTTGTAACAAGTAATGTGGCTCAGATCTCTCTTAGTTGGGGTCAATGGGTTGGTACGGTTCTGTCCGTTGCTTCCTCCATTCCCATTACCATTCTTGGGTCCACTATGGTTGTGCGAACCTCCTGCTCCATGGGTATGCTGAAAATGTCCTCCTAAATTCGGGGTAAAACGTGGCTTCTGATGAGCTCCAGAATTGTACTTCCCTTGTCCATACTTCCTCTTGCGGCTTTCAATCTGCTGCTGCTTCCCTTCAATCATGAGAGCTCTATCTACCAACTCCTGGTAGTTGTTGAAGGTTGCTACCATCAACTGCATGCTCAGCTCATCATTCAGTCCTTCCAGAAACTTCTCCTGCTTGGCTGCATCTGTAGCAACGTCATCTGGGGCATAATGTGCTAACTTACTAAAGTCCTCCACATACTAGCCTACGATGCGTCCTCCTTGGCGTAGGTTGCGAAACTCACGCTTCTTCATAGCCATAGCTCCTGCTGAAACATGGGCAGTACGGAAAGCTTGCTGAAACTGGTCCCATGTGACAGTGTCGATAGGGTGAGTGGCTGTGTAATTCTCCCACCATGATGCTGCGGGTCCATCAAGTTGATGTGCTGCAAAACGCACTCTCTCCGCATCTGTGCATCCTGCAGTGGTCAGCTCCCTTCCAACCTTGTGGAGCCAATCATCTACAACAATTGGCTCGGTGCTGCTGGAAAACACCGGCGGATTCAACCTCAAGAATCGGGCCAAATGATCAACAGGTGGTGGTGGTGGGTTGTTGTTGTTGTTGCCTTGGTTATGTACTAACACTTGCATTAGGGCATTCTACTGCTGAATCAGCTGAGTGATCTCCGGTGGAAAAACAAATCCGGCATCGCGTCTCGGAGGCATCTGCTAGGTTTAGAAAGGATGAGAATTTAGAATAGAATGAGGTCTAGAGGGAAAACACTACCCATATGCACATGAGACAAACACAAACAATACCACTCAATCAATTCAAACAAGGCATACAATCGATCTGACCTCGTTACAAAGTGCTCGAACTATACTATATACATGGGGAAATACTGCTGCTGATTATGGTGGTCTACTAGAAATTTTGATCGGTCGAAGACTCCATGATATCTGCTCTAGCTTCATCAACAAAATCATCTTCACTGGGGTCCGAGTCGGTGTCGTCGATGATGATGTAGTTATCCTGGCAAGCGCAATCATCGTCTTCTCCTCCTGGTGCTGGGTCTCCCATGAATACTCCGATCTTCTTTTCCAGGTCGTCATTCTTCTCCACCAGTGCGACGATTTCCTCCATATAATCCTCGCGTGTAGCCTTGAGTTCTTCCTCCAGCTCCGTGATCTGGGTCAATGCCTTCTTCAGATCTATCATGCCTGTGCACATTTGGTTCTCCTGGCGACGAATGTGTTGGTTTAACTCCTGGATGAAAGCTGCAATTGATCTATCCTTCTTAGTACTGATCATCTCCCATTGCTCATCTCGGCGCCCACAAATCTGGTAAATGGTATCCTTAAGCTCCTTGTGGTAAACTTCTCCAATGTGTCCCATAGTGATGTGGGCTGCCATGCTCTTTCCTAAACTACAGGTTGGTGCATCAAAGGAAAACTCTATAGGCTCAGTGACTGGCATGAACGTCCTTCCTGGAACTTGAACTTGAATCATCCAGCACTCCTCTTCTGGTAGTGTGGCGTTGTAGGTTCCGGTGAAGCTTGGAATTCCGATGTTCAGGTATCTAGTGACTTCCTTCAAGTGGCGTCCAAATGGTGTATCTTCATCCGGTTGCATGAGCGTGTTCCTTGCATCCGCCATTCCTAAAAGAGTAAAAAGTGGTGAGGAGTCAGAAATGAGAAGAGAGTAGTGTTCTAGGGTTTAAGCTTAGTGGTCGTGTCCTACAGTCAGCATGTGCTCTGATACCATCTTGTAGCGACCAGACCTCAAACAGTCTGATCTACTGTGCACCAGTGTCATCCCTGGATCAGTAATGCTGACACGCACAGTACTCGAAGGATTTATAACAGAGTAGCAATCACACACTTATTACATCAAGTGTCTCAAAAGAGAAATAAGTATGATAAATATGGCTTAAGGCCATCTAAAAACGATAACAACAGAAGACTTGGAAGATAAGTGAGTCCATCAACTCCAACGGCATCACTGAGTATGAGACCACGACCTAAGGCACCTTACTCGTCGTCTGAAAAGTCTGCAACATGAAACGTTGCAGCCCGAAAATGGGTCAGCACATGGAATATGCTGGCAATGTAACACATAGAGAGTAATGAACAGAATAAGGCTATACTACATGCATATTTGGCTGGTGTAAAGCTCTATGGTTACAGTTTTTGCGAAAAGCCAATTTTTCCCTACTGGAAAGGAATAAAAATTTATTTAACTATCATGGTGGTTGTTGAACATTGAGATGGTTGACAGCATCTCAATCCCAATTAAGAACGTGATTAACCCAATCAAATTAACTTAAGTAACATGGTGATGAGATTCACATGATAATCCAAGAACTACATACTCAAGATGTCCATAACCGGGGACACGGCTAACCATGATTAGTTTGTACACTCTGCAGAGGTTTGTGCACTTTTCCCCAGAAGACTCGATATCCTCCGTTGGGATTCTCGCACTACATGGTGTTTGAGAAACGGATGACCGAGACACAGTCTTTCAGAAACATTAACTCTAACCCCGGGTAGACAGTACCAACCTACATCCCCTACATCTGCTAGCCTACCACTGGAAGAGGTCATGCAACCTACTCAACTATGCTAGAGCCCATAATAGCTTATGGCTGCACACGGAAGTTTCTAGCATGAATAATCTTATGATCCCTTTGATCCTGGGTGGCGGTCCATAGGATAATCACACGGAACCCCGGGATTTCCAAAAATACAGGCAACACTGGATTCTCCAGGTGCCTCAATCCATCCAGATGTGAGTTTAAGTTGCCACCTTAAGTTTAACCATTAATTAACAATCTAAGAACTGCCATGGAAAGATCTCTCAAACCCAATCCATGTCTACTAGCATAGCATAGCAATATGAGCAAACGTAGAAGTAACTCCCAAAGGTTTGATAACAAAACAGGTAATAGGTACTACCTCATCTACTTCCCGATACCCACAATTTAATCAGATCCTAATCATGCAATGTTTGAGGATTGGTCTAATGCAATAAAACTGGGTAGAAAAGAGGTATGATCAAAGTGTTACTTTCCTTGCTGATGGTCCGTGAAACCTAGAGATTCGAAGTAGCAAGCGGAGCACTCTGGGTACTCTATCGCAAACAAAAAAGCATACAATAAGCACTCATCTAATGCACAGGTAAAACTCAAATAAAAGATCTAACCAGAAAGTTCAACTTAAGAACTCCGGTTTGCAAAAAGAATCAAATCAAACGAAGCAACGAAAGTCAAACGGCGAAAGAAACAAGCTTCGTTTACTAATCTGGATCTAAGTCAAATTTTACAGTAGCAAAAACTTGTTTGAGTTGGTTAAACGGAAAGAGAATTTTGAGACGAAACTCTAGGCGCTTGAATCGCCTGATTCCGATAAACGAGCGAAAAGTTATACTAGAACGAAAATCAGATCAGAAATCGCGATCTGGAATAATCACAGAAAAATCCGAGAAAAAGAAAAACTGACGAACAGTTTATCGAACGAATGTTCATTAACTGTAACTAAACGATGAACGCGTACGTTAAAACGAACGAACGAGCGAACGCTCGCTAAAAAGACTAAATCGAAAAAAAACCAAACCGATCTATAAAAAAATAAACCGGGGTTTCTAACAAAACTGCACGGTTTTCCGGCGAAAACCGGCACGATGGCTACCTCGGGTCCGGCGGGGTCGGGCGGCTCCGGCGGGGTTCGGGAGGCGGCGTGGGGCGGCGGGGCTGCGGGTCCGGGCGGCGGGGTCGACGGGAGGCGTCGGGCGGCGGCGTTCTGGCGTCGGGCGGCGGCTTCCCGCGGCGGCGTCGTTCGGCGACGGCGGCGGCGGTTGGTGGCGCGGGCGGCGGGGTTCGGGGTGGGAACGAGGTGGCGGGGCGGGGTACTTATGGGTTCGGGGGGGCGTCCGACTTGGAGAAGGGGGCGACCCCGGGCGGCGGCGGCGGCGTCGTCCCGGACTCCGGCGGGAGTCCAGCTCGGCCACGATTCGGGCGAGGCGGCGCGGCAGGTGGGCTGGCTGGGCCTTCGGCCCAGTTCGGTCCGCGGGCGTTTTTTTTTAAATTACGCCGAACTAAAATAAATCCTAGAAAATAAATAAAAATCTAAAAATGCCAAAACAAATTTTCACCGTCTAATTAAAATAATTAGAACGCGATGAACATTTTCCTGGCCCTAAAATGCAATTTTGAAAACATGCAAATTTTTCTAATGCAAATAAAATGCAATAAAATCCAAAAAAATCGAATATTTGATTTTAATATTTTTCCTCCAATATCTCAATTATTTTGGAGAAGTCATATTTTCTCCTCTCATATACTATTATATGAAATATTTTTTGGAGTGAACCAAAATCCTCGTTTCATAATTTGATGAAAATCAAATATGAAAATCGGGAAATACCCAACTCTCTCCGAGGGTCCTTGAGCTGCTTAGGATTTCGAGGATTAGCCAAAATGCAATAAAATATGCTATGCAATGATGATCTAATGTATAACATTCCAAATTGAAAATTTGGGATGTTACAATCTGTATTTGGTTGTTAGGTTGGTTGCAGTGAGCAATTTTCCAATTATCAAGCAGATGCCTTGTTTATCTGTATTTGGTTGTTAGGTTCCTTTTTTTAGCATTTGTCCAGTTTTCAAGCAGATGCCTTGTTTATCTCTATTTGCTTGTTAGGTTGGTTGCAGTGAGCATTTGTCCAGTTTTCAAGCATATGCCATGTTTATCTGTATTTGCTTGTTAGGTTGGTTGGAGTGAGACTCTGTCCAGTTTTCAATGGCTATATTTGGTTGTTATACTGATCATTTATGCCTTATTTATTTCAGTCATTCACAATGTGTTGTTCATTATGTGCAAGTCGGAACTATGCCGCTCGACTGCATCAATACCAGTTTGAACGGCTATATTTGGTTCCAGTTATGCCTGGTGTAGTTAACACATGCCCTTTATTTCAGTTTTACACATTTATCCAGTGTGATGTTTAAGCATTACCTACGTTCTATTCACTTTCAACAATACCAGTTTGAATTGCAATATTTGATGGCTGTTAAGCCTGCTGTCGGTAACATTGCCTTCCATTTTATATTTGCTTTAACAGCATGCTGAAACCAACACATTCAAGCTATCATTTGGAGATGATGTTGTTTACCTTTGCTATATTTGTTTGATGTTAAGGTTGTTGTACTTATTATGCCTTTCCACTACTTATGCAGGACAACAACGGGAGTGGCCACCATTTTCCGCCGAGGTTAGCTTCATCCCTCGGCTTGTACTCCCCCCGTTGTTCAATAATGTAGTGCATATAGATCCAGGCCTGGACACTTGTTAGCTTCTAATGTTGACTTGTTGCTTGTAGGTACATATGCCCTTGTCAAGGATCCATGCATAGACCCTTTTTGCGTATGGGGCAATGAGATATTCATGAACAAGCTCAAGTGAGGAAACTGGTAAGGATTATTAGCAAAAATATATGAATGGTGGCAAGCAAATTATTTGTTTATGCTCTATCCAACACAACAGTGAGTTGTAGGATGGTAACTACAAACTCTGCAGCCTTCTCTTTTTACTGCCCATAATGATTTGTTAGACAACAATGTCTGAATCTTTTTCCTTCGCAATGGTTCCTGAAGCAGTTCACTCAAGATTACCTCGCAAAGTAATTGATTGGTGGACATGCAATGAAGGTTAAAGTATTTCATCTAGAATACAATGAGCATCGAGAAGTCGTAATGAAGACAGTGAAGGATGGACGGGCAACCATCACAAGGGGTTGGCCTAGAGTCGTGCGTGCATTACGCATGGAGGAGGGCACAATACGGGCATTCCGCTTCACCTTCTCCAGCAACAAGAATGTCTTTCGCCTCTCTCTGTACAGTCTTTAGTACAACTGTGGTTCATCATTCTTTACTTGGTGCTTCTGTAGTTCTTCAGTATATGTACATGTGCATTGAATTATGCATTCGTGGTTGAACCTATATTTGTAATAAACATGGTTGGATATGAAATAAGTGATTGCCTACTTTCAAATTCAAACCATGTGATTTTTAAATTAGGGATTACACTGCACACGGTTTGCGAAAGGGAAACGTCTGCGATAGACGTGGAGATCAGACTTGTTTCTAGTATCCACTACGTGTGCGATCATCTCCACTTCACACACAATCACACATGACATCCTCTTGAAAACTGTTTGCGTTAGGCCACCTTGCGCAAACGTTTACCACATCAAAACAGTGTGTGATGGACAGCCTTTGTCACATAGTTTCTTCTACGCACCGTGTGTGATGCATTCAATAACGCAAACTGTAAAATTGTTAATATCGTGTGCAATGGCAACACAATCACAAACGATTTAACGGGGAAAATTGTGTGAGATGTACCTGCGAACGGAAACGTTTTCCTTGGAGCGACTATGTGAGATGTACATACGAATGGAAACGTTTAGCGGGGACTGACTGTGTGGGATGTACTTACGACCGGAAATGATTCCGCCTGTATAATTATATTTTTTAACACTACTGTATGTATAACCGTATTTGAGCGCTCGCCGGTCGCACACGACCTCATGTTACCGAGCGTGTGTGCCAGGAGGGCATACCTGATACGTCTCCAACGTATCTATAATTTTTTATTGTTCCATGCTATTATATTATCTGTTTTGGATGTTTAATGGGCTTTACTATGCACTTTTATATTATTTTTGGGACTAACCTATTAACCGAAGGCCCAGTGCAAATTGTTGTTTTTTGCCTATTTCAGTGTTTCGCAGAAAAGGAATATCAAACGGAGTCCAAAGGGAATGAAACCTTCGGGAGAGTTATTTTTGGAACAAACGCAATCCAGGAGACTTGGAGTGGACGTCAAGAAAGAAACAAGGAGGCCACGAGGCAGGAGGGCGCGCCCAGGGGGGTAGGCGCGCCCCCCACCCTCATGGGCCCCTCGTGGCTCCACCGACCTACTCCTTTCGCCTATATATATACTCATATACCCTGAAAACATCCGAGAGCACCACGAAACCCTATTTCCACTGCCACAACCTTCTGTACCCGTGAGATCCCATCTTGGAGCCTTTTTCGGCGCTCCGCCGGAGGGGGAATCGATCACGGAGGGCTTCTACATCAACACCATAGCCTCTCCGATGATGTGTGAGTAGTTTACCATAGACCTTCGGGTCCATAGTTATTAGCTAGATGGCTTCTTCTCTCTCTTTGGATCTCAATACAAAGTTCTCCTCGATCTTCTTGGAGATCTATTCGATGTAACTCTTTTTGCGGTGTGTTTGTCAAGATCCGATGAATTGTGGGTTTATGAGCAAGATTATCTATGAACAATATTTGAATCTTCTCTGAATTATTTTATGCATGATTTAATTATCTTTGCAAGTCTCTTCGAGAAGAAGCTCAAAAGGAACTTGAAATAGCCGAAGCTAACTTGAGTAAAGAATCAGTTTGGTTTGGCCTACTAGATTGATCTTTCTTGCAATGGGAGAAGTGCTTAGCTTTGGGTTCAATCTTGCGGTGTCCTTTCCCAGTGACAGCAGGGGCAGCACGGCACGTATTGTATTGTTGCCATCGAGGATAAAAAGATGGGGTTAATATCATATTGCTTGAGTTTATCCCTCTACATCATGTCATCTTGCCTAATGTGTTACTCTGTTTTTATGAACTTAATACTCTAGATGCATGATGGATAGCGGTCGATGTGTGGAGTAATAGTAGTAGATGCAGAATCGTTTTGGTCTACTTCTGACGGACATGATGCCTATATACATGATCATGCCTAGATATTCTCATAACTATGCGCTTTTCTATCAATTGCTCGATAGTAATTCGTTCACCCACCGTAAATTATGCTATCTTAAGAGAAGCCACTAGTGAAACCCCCCCGGGTCTATTTTCCATCATATTATTTTCCTATCAATTTACTATTCATTCCGTCTTTTATTTTGCAATCTTTACTTTCCAATCTATATCATAAAAATACCAAAAATATTTATCTTATTATCTCTATAAGATCTTACTTTTGCAAGTGGCCGTGAAGGGATTGACAACCCCTTTATCGCGTTGGTTGCAAGGTTCTTATTTGTTTGTGTAGGTACGGGGCGACTTGCGCGTAACCTCCTACTGGATTGATACCTTGGTTCTAAAAACTGAGGGAAATCCTTACGCTACTTTGCTGCATCACCCTTTCCTCTTCAAGGGAAAACCAACGCATGCTCAAGAGGTAGCAAGAAGGATTTCTGGTGCCATTGCCGGGGAGACCTACGCTCAAGTCAAGACATACCAAGTACCCATCATAAACTCTTATCCCTTGCATTACATTATTTGCCATTTGCCTCTCATTTTCCTCTCCCCCAATTCACCTTTGCCTTTTTATTCGCCTTCTCTTCGCCTTCTTCCCATATGTCTTTTTGTTTGTGTTTCCATGTGCCTTCTATTTGCTTGCATCTTTGCTTGCTAAAAATCTATTGATATGGATCCACTTAAAGTGTTCTACTTGGATCATCTTCGATCCTTATGCGCTCGTGCTGAAACCCCAACTAGCCTAGTTGATGGGAAATCTTTAGATGAGCATGCTCATTTTGTGCGTCACCGTTTGTCTGAAAATGGGAGACTCTTATGGGATCAAACAAACAGATTGCTGTGTTATGCTTGGAATCTTCATGAAATTTATGATTTTACTTGTTGCTCTAAGAACCCTAAAAACACCTCCCCTACCTATGTGTGTTTAATGATAATGAAATCTTATCTTCTTATGCAAAGGGTGTTTATAGTTACTATGCTATCAAACAAATTGAAAAATTTGTTGCTTTTAAGGGTGCTTATGAATTTACTTCTTTGATTGAAAAGTATGATGTTACTCTCTACGAATCTGAAAATTTTGACATACTTAAATATTGCTATGAAAACTATGCTCATAATGTCTATGTCAAAGAATTTATTGAAAGAATGACCGTTGCTTTGGAAGAAATTAATGATATGCATGAATCTATAGATAATTATGATTCCGATGGTTTGATTGAAATATCCGTTGATGAACATGATGCTTGCTATTCTTATGGCCATGATGCCAATATTTATGAAGATGAATTTGCTATAGTTCCTTATGTTAAACATGAGATCGTTGCTATTGCACCCATACTTGATAGTTCCTTCAATGAAAAGCATGATTGCAATGATGTTATTATAAATTCTATTAATGTCAATTGTGTTAATGATATGCAAAACCCTAAGCTAGGGGATGCTAGTTTTGCTATATCCACTACTTGTTGCGGTCATCATGATTGGGGTGATTCTTCTTACGATCTTGAAAATTTATTTAAGCCCCATGATGAATATGAGATTGATAATAGTGTTTGAAATATTATTGAAAATGGGTTTGGAAGAGTGTCAACTTTATATCCCACATATTTGGAGAATGTTCAATCTTATGAAATTTTTGATAAAAGTGGGTTTGGAGAGGTCATGACTTTAGTTAATGTTAATCTCACTATTTCGGAAGAGTGTCAACTTTGCATGCATGTGGATCATGTTGAAAATATTTTATGTGATAGCTATTTTGTTGAATTTGCTTATTATACCACATGTAATTATTATGAGAGAGGAAAATATGATTGTAGAAATTTTCATGTTACTAAATTACCTCTCGTTATGTTGAGATTGCTATTGTTTCTTTGCGCTTCCTTGCATATGCTAGTTTTTGCTTGCTATGATAATTTGTTTGCCTATAATATGCCTATGCATAGGAAGTACGTTAGAATTAGATGTGTTGTTCACATGCTATATGATGCTCTTTTTGTGCTTCAATTCTTGTCTTTCGTGTAATCATCGTCGAAATCTCAATCCCTAGCTAGGGGCGTTAAACGGTAGCGCTTGTTGGGAGGCAAGCCAATTTTAAATTTTGTTTCTTGCTTTTTGGTTCTGTTTAGTAATAAATAATTCATATAGCTTCTGTTAAGATGTGTTATCATGTTTTTATTTAGTGTTTGTGCAGAGTAGAACCTTCGGGAAGACTTGGGTGAAGTCTTTATGATCTAGCTGTAAAAAACAGAAACTTCAGCGCTCACGAGATTAGGTACAATTTTTTATTGGAGAGTGATTTTAGGTTGATTATTTTTGCAGATGATTAATAGACAAATTCCTCACGTCCACCAATTTCTTTCAGAATATTTGGAGTTATATAAGTATAAGTTTGATCCGGATTACTACAGACTGTTCTGTTTTTGACAGATTCTATTTTTCGTGTGTTGTTTTCTTATTTTGATGCATCTATGGCTAGTATCGGGAGGTATGAACCATAGATAAGTTGGAATAAAATAGGTTTAACACCAATATAAATAAAAGAAGGAGTTCATTACAGTACCTTATGGTGGTGATTTGCTTTCTTATACTAACGGAGCTCATGAGATTTTCTGTTGAGTTCTGTGTTGTGAAGTTTCCAAGTTTTGGGTAAAGATTTGATGGATTATGGAATAAGGAGTGGCAAGAGCCTAAGCTTGGTGATGCCCAAGGCACCCCAAGGTAAAATTCAAGGACAACCAAAAGCCTAAGCTTGGGGATGCCCCGGAAGGCATCCCCTCTTTCGTCTTCGTCTATCGGTAACTTTACTTGAGGCTATATTTTTATTCACCACATGATATGTGTTTTGCTTGGAGCGTCTTGTATGATTTGAGTCTTTGCTTTTTAGTTTACCACAATCATCCTTGCTGTACACACCTTTTGGAGAGACACACATGAATCATAATTTATTAGAATACTCTATGTGCTTCACTTATATCTTTTGAGCTAGATAATTTTGCTCTAGTGCTTCACTTATATCTTTTAGAGCACGGTGGTGGTTCTATTTTATAGAAATTATGGATCTCTCATGCTTCACTTATATTATTTTGAGAGTCTTATAGAACAGCATACTATGAGAAGTTTGATACTTGATAATTGTTTTGAGATATGAAGATGGTGATATTAGAGTCATGCTAGTTGAGTAGTTGTAAATTTGAGAAATACTTCTTCTAAAGTTTGTGATTCCCATAGCATGCACGTATGGTGAACCGTTATGTGATGAAGTCGGAGCATCATTTATTTATTGATTGTCTTCCTTATGAGTGGTGGTCGGGGACGAGCAATGGTCTTTTCCTACCAATCTATCCCCCTAGGAGCATGTGTGTAGTACTTCGTTTCGATAACTAATAGATTTTTGCAATAAGTATGTGAGTTCTTTATGACTAATGTTGAGTCCATGGATTATACGCATTCTCACCCTTCCACCATTGCTAGCCTCTCTAATACCGCGCACCTTTCGCCAGTATCATACACCCACCATACCTACCTATTATGGCATTTCCATAGCCATTCTGAGATATATTGCCATGCAACTTACCACCGTTCCGTTTATTATGAGACGTTCCATCATTGACATATTGCTTTGCATGATCATGTAGTTGACATCGTATTTGTGGCAAAGCCACCCTTATAATTCTTTCATACATGTCACTCTTTATTCATTGCATATCCCGGTACACCGCCAGAGGCATTCACATAGAGTCATATTTTGTTCTAGTATTGAGTTGTAATTTTGAGTTGTAAGTAAATAAAAGTGTGATGATCATCATCATTAGAGCATTATCCCAAGTGAGGAAAGGATGATGGAGACTATGATCCCCCCACAAGTCGGGATGAGACTCCAGACGAAAAGAAAAGAAAAAAAAAGAGAAAAGAGGCCATAAAAAAGGCCCAAATAAAAAAAGAGATGAGAGAAAAAGAGAGAAGGGACAATGTTACTATCCTTTTACCACACTTGTGCTTCAAAGTAGCACCATGATCTTCATGATAGAGAGTCTCCTATGTTGTCACTTTGATATACTAGTGGGAATTTTACATTATAGAAATTGGCTTGTATATTCCAATGATGGGCTTCCTCAAAATGCCCTAGGTCTTCGTGAGCAAGCGAGTTGGATGCACACCCACTTATTTTCTTTTGTTGAGCTTTCATACACTTATGGCTCTAGTGCATCAGTTGCATGGCAATCCCTACTCACTCACATTGATATCTATTGATGGGCATCTCCATAACCCGTTGATACGCCTAGTTGATGTGAGATTATCTTCTCCTTTTTGTCTTCTCCACAACCACCCTTCTATTCCACATATAGTGCTATGTCCATGGCTCACGCTCATGTATTGCGTGAAGATTGAAAAAGTTTGAGAACATCAAAAGTATGAAACAATTGCTTGGCTTGTCATCGGGGTTGTGCATGATTAAATACTTTGTGTGATGAAGACACAGCATAGCCAGACTATATGATTTTGTAGGGATAACTTTCTTTGGCCATGTTATTTTGAGAAGACATGATTGCTGTGTTAGTATGCTTGAAGTATTATTATTTTTATGTCAATATTAAACTTTTGTCTTGAATCTTTCGGATCTGAACATTCATGCCACAATAAAGAAAAAATACATTGAGAAATATGCTAGGTAGCATTCCACATCAAAAATTTTGTTTTTATTATTTACCTACTCGAGGACGAGCAAGAATTAAGCTTGGGGATGCTTGATACGTCTCCAACGTATCTATAATTTTTGATTTTTCCATGCTATTATATTATCTGTTTTGGATGTTAATGGGCTTTACTATGCACTTTTATATTATTTTTGGGACTAACCTATTAACCGAAGGCCCAGTGCAAATTGCTGTTTTTTTGCCTATTTCAGTGTTTCGCAGAAAAGGAATATCAAACGGAGTCCAAATGGAATGAAACCTTCGGGAGAGTTATTTTTGGAACAAACGCAATCCTGAAGACTTGGAGTGGACGTTAAGAAAGAAACGAGGAGGCCACGAGGCAGGAGGGCGCGCCCAGGGGGTAGGCACGCCCCCACCCTCGTGGGCCCCTTGTGGATCCACCGACCTACTTCTTTCGCCTATATATACTCATATACCCTGAAAACATTCGAGAGCACCACGAAACCCTATTTCCACCGCCGCAACCTTCTGTACCCGTGAGATCCCATCTTGGAGCCTTTTACGGCGCTCCGCCGGAGGGGGAATCGATCACGGAGGGCTTCTACACCAACACCATAGCCTCTCTGATGATGTGTGAGTAGTTTACCACAGACCTTCAGGTCCATAGTTATTAGCTAGATGGCTTCTTCTCTCTCTTTGGATCTCAATACAAAGTTCTCCTCGATCTTCTTGGAGACCTATTCGATGTAACTCTTTTTGCGGTGTGTTTGTCGAGATCCGATGAATTGTGGGTTTACGAGAAAGATTATCTATGAACAATATTTGAATCTTCTCTGAATTCTTTTATGCATGATTTAATTATCTTTGCAAGTCTCTTCGAATTATGAGTTTGGTTTGGCCTACTAGATTGATCTTTCTTGCAATGGGAGAAGTGCTTAGCTTTGGGTTCAATCTTGCGGTGTCCTTTCCCAGTGATAGTAGGGGTAGCACGGCACGTATTGTATTGTTGCCATCGAGGATAAAAAGATGGGGTTTATATCATATTGCTCGAGTTTATCCCTCTGCATCATGTCATCTTGCTTAATGCGTTACTCTGTTCTTATGAATTTAATACTCTAGATGCATGCTGGATAGTGGTCGATGTGTGGAGTAATAGTAGTAGATGCAGAATCGTTTCGGTCTACTTGTCACGGACGTGATGCCTATATACATGATCATGCCTAGATATTCTCATAACTATGCGCTTTTCTATCAATTGCTCGACAGTAATTCGTTCACCCACCATAAATTATGCTATCTTGAGAGATGCCACTAGTGAAACCTATGGCCCCGGGGTCTATTTTCCATCATATTATTTTCCTATCAATTTACTAGTCCTTCCATCTTTTATTTTGCAATCTTTACTTTCCAATCTATATCATAAAAATACCAAAAATATTTATCTTATTATCTCTATCAGATCTCACTTTTGCAAGTGGCCGTGAAGGGATTGACAACCCCTTTATCGCGTTGGTTGCAAGGTTCTTATTTGTTTGTGTAGGTACAAGGCGACTTGCGCGTAACCTCCTACTGGATTGATACCTTGGTTCTCAAAACTGAGGGAAATACTTACGCTACTTTGCTGCATCACCCTTTCCTCTTCAAGGGAAAACCAACGCATGCTCAAGAGGTAGCAATACCCCCAAACGTTTCTGGGTCGTGTGGGAAGGACCCCCCTATCGCAGCCACTCACTTGGCGACAGTTCCGAACGCCATCGTGGAAAGGGGTTAAAAACCGTTTGTATAGCACTGACGCGTACAAGTGGACATCTATCATAAATGATATATCCATATGTGTCCCATCACTTATGAAAAACATGGTTAGTAAAATGTTCTATGTTGCTATATCATTATTGTGTGGGTAAGCACAGTGTGAGGGGGAGCTCTTTCCAACCATGTCTTTATATTCAAATGCAACTCCAAAATAAGGCATGGGTTGTGGGGGAGTTTCTTTCGTTCATTTAAAAACTGCTTTATCTCTATATTGTGATTACCCTCTCAAGCATTGTTGTCATCTATGTCAAAAAGGGGAGATTGAAATTGCATTGTTGCACTAAATAGTTTTGACATTGATGACAACTTCATCTGTGTTTCTAACCACATTCTCTAGTGTAAACAACACCGTTTCAAATGGAAGTAGAGCATGGATGGTTGATTCCCCTCTTGATAGAAAAAGGGAAAGAGGAGTTCCAAGGAAAAGCAGAGTGCCATATTGTTTTCTTTTTCCTTGAGTCCTTAGGGCACCCGCACTATTAAGAAGGGGTGCATCATAACAACATCTAGGAATCAACTTCACTTCACACATGATCTGAAAATATCTCACAGCAAAATGCTTCTGTTCAGGCCAGAACTTCCAGGACTGCCGGAACTTTCGGGGACCAGAACCTCCGGGGCTGATCCGGGAAGCTTCCGGGCCACCCAGAGAAACTGCCCCTTCTGTGCAAACTTTCTATGTAGCCCGGAACCTCGCCGGACAGTGACCGGAACTTCCTCCGCTGGAACTTCCGGGCTCCGAAGCTTCCGTCACCTGTTCTACAGCTTCCGAGGTACACCAGAGAGGATGCAAACTCTCTGTGTAGCCCGAAACCTGGCCGGAACTTTCGGGCGTCGGCAGAACTTCCGGGACTCGCAGGAATCTGGCACCAATGGCTGGATTCTGTCCCCACCTACAAATAGTCTTCTTCTTCCCCACGAAGAGGTTGACGACTCCATTTCTCTCACCTCCATTTTCGGACCTTGATTTCTTGGAGTTCTCCCTCCTTAGCCACCCAAATCTCTTGATCTTTTGAGGAGCAAAGGAGAAGTGCCCGATATACACATTCACCAAAGTCTAGGTAAAAACACACATTCACCAAGCGAAAGTTGATTCCCCCTTGTTTTTTGTGGTGCATCTTGTTACTCTTGGAGGTTGGAGACTCCTAGGCGGTAGAAGTACTCTGGGGAGGAATCGTTCATTATGATTCCCCCCGGAAAGTTTGTGAGGGTTTGGAGACCACCCCAAGGTCTACCACTAGTGGTTGAGAAATCGTGATACGTCTCCAATGTATCTATAATTTTTAATTGTTCCATGCTATTATATTATCTGTTTTGGATGTTTTATATGCATTAATATGCTATTTTATATGATTTTGGGGGCTAACCTATTAACCTAGAGCCTAGTGTCAGTTTTTGTTTTTTCCTTGTTTTAGAGTTTCGTAGAAAAGGAATACCAAACAGAGTCGAAACGGAATAAAACTTTCGTGCTGATTTTTCTTGGACCAGAAGACACCCAGGAGACTTGGAGTGCAAGTCAGAAGAGCCACGAGGCGGCCACATGGGTGGAGGGCGTGCCCCCCAACCTTCTGGGCCCCTCGGTGACCCCTGACCTAGATCTTCCAACTATATATACACATATACCCCCAAAAACTTCCAGGGGATCCATGAAACCACTTTTCCACTGCCGCAACCTTCTATACCCGTGAGATCCCATCTTGGGGCCTTTTTCGGTGTTCTGCCGGAGGGGGGTTCGATCACGGAGGGCTTCTACATCAACACCATTGCCTCTCGGATGAAGCGTGAGTAGTTTACCACAGACCTATGGGTCCATAGCTAGTAGCTAGATGCCTTCTTCTCTCTCTTTGATTCTCAATACAAAGTTCTCCTCGATGTTCTTGGAGATCTATTCGATGTAATACTCTTTTGCGGTGTGTTTGCCGAGATCCGATGAATTGTGGATTTATGATCAGCTTATCTATGAATATTATTTGAATCTCCTGTGAATTCTTATATGCATGATTTGATATCTTTGCAAGTCTCTTTAAACTATCGATTTGGTTTGGCCTACTAGATTAGTTTTTCTTGCAATGGGAGAAGTGCTTAGCTTTGGGTTCAATCTTGCGGTGTCCTTTCCCAGTGATAGTAGGGGCAGCAAGGCACGTATTGTATTGTTGACATCAAGGATAAAAAGATGGGGTTTTCATCATATTGCTTGAGTTAATTCCTCTACATCATGTCATCTTGCTTAAGGCGTTACTCCGTTCTTCATGAACTTAATACTCTAGATGCTTGCTGGATAGCGGTCGATGTGTGGAGTAATAGTAGTAGATGCAGAATCATTTCATTCTACTTGACACGAACGTGATGCCTATATTCATGGTCGTTGATACGTCTCCATCGTATCTACTTTTCCAAACACTTTTTCCCTTGTTTTGGACTCTAACTTGCATGATTTGAATGGAACTAACCCGGACTGACGCTGTTTTCAGCAGAATTGCCATGGTGTTATTTTTGTGCAGAAATAAAATTTCTCGGAATTACCTGAAACTTCACGCAGAATATTTTTGGAATATATAAAAAATACTGGCGAAAG
Organism: Aegilops tauschii subsp. strangulata; assembly: GCF_002575655.3. Classification (NCBI taxonomy): domain Eukaryota; kingdom Viridiplantae; phylum Streptophyta; class Magnoliopsida; order Poales; family Poaceae; genus Aegilops; species Aegilops tauschii. The sequence goes on along the minus strand of NC_053037.3, from coordinate 381,306,824 downwards.
AATCAAGGCCAGGGGGGCCACACCCTGTCCACGAGGGTGGGGGGCACGCCTACCCCCTGGGCGCGCCCCCTGCCTCGTGGGCCCCATGGTGCTCCACCGACCTCAACTCCAACTCCATATATTCATGTTCAGGGAGAAAAAAATAAGGGAGAAGGATTCATCGCGTTTTACGATACGGAGCCACCGCCAAGCCATAATCTCTCTCGGGAGGGCTGATCTGGAGTCCGTTCGGGGCTCCGGAGAGGGGAATCCGTCGCCGTCGTTATCATCAACCTTCCTCCATCACCAATTTCATGATGCTCACCGCTGTGCGTGAGTAATTCCATCGTAGGCTTGCTGGACGGTGATGGGTTGGGTGAGATTTACCATGTAATCGAGTTAGTTTTGTTAGGGTTTGATCCCTAGTATCCACTATGTTCTGAGATTGATGTTGCTATGACTTTGTTATGCTTAATGCTTGTCACTAGGGCCCGAGTGCCATGATTTCATATCTAAACCTATTATGTTTTCATGAATATATGTGAGTTCTTGATCCTATCTTGCAAGTCTATAGTCACCTATTATGTGTTATGATCCGTTAACCCCGAAGTGACAATAATCGGGATACTTACCAGTGATGACCATAGTTTGAGGAGTTCATGTATTCACTAAGTGTTAATGCTTTGGTCCAGTACTCTATTAAAAGGAGGCCTTAATATCTGTTAGTTTCCCATTGGACCCCGCTGCCACGGGAGGGTAGGACAAAAGATGCCATGCAAGTTCTTTTCCATAAGCACGTATGACTATATTCGAAATACATGCCTACATTACATTGATGAACTGGAGCTAGTTCTGTGTCACCCTATGTTATAACTATTGCATGAGGAATCGCATCCGACATAATTCTCCATCACCGATCTAATGCCTACGAGCTTTTCACATATTGCTCTTTGCTTAGTTACTTTACCATTGCCACTGTTACAATTACTACAAAACTACTACTGTTACTTTTGCCCCTGTCATGAACATGCATTAAAATTAATCAACACTGAGTGCAAGCATGAGTACGATATAATTCACCATGAACATAAATATCATGGAGGCTATGTTGATTTTGTTTCAACTACATGCGTGAACATGTGCCAAGTCAAGCCACTCGAATCGTTCAAAGGAGGATACCACCCTATCATACCACATCGCAACCATTTTAGTAGCATGTTGGCACGCAAGGTAAACCATTATAAACTCTTAGCTAATTAAGCATGGCATAAGCAACTGTAATCTCTAATTGTCATTGCAAACATGTTTCATTCATAATAGGCTGAATCAGGAACAATGAACTAATCATATTTACGAAAACAAGAGAGGTCGAGTTCATACCAGCTTCTCTCATCCCAATCAGTCCATCATATATCGTAATTATTGCCTTTCACTTGCACGACCGAACGGTGTGTATAATAATAATAGTGCAGGTGCATTGGACTAAGCTAGAATCTGCAAGCATCTGATAAAAAGGAGAAGACAAGGTAATATGGGCTCTTTGTTGAATCAACAATAATGCATATAAGAGCCACTTAACATTTTCATTATGGTCTTCTCCTCTCGACCCCCAAAGAACAAGAAAAGAAATACAACTATTTACACGGGAAAGCTCCCAACAAGCAAAAGAAGAACAAGAAATCTTTTTGGGTTTTCTTTTTAATTATTACTACTACGGGCATGGAAAGTAAACTAGCTAAAAGCTACAACTAATAATTTTTTTGTTTTTCTTAAGGTTATTCAGACACACAAGAAGAAAGCGAGAAAAAGGAAATAAACTAGCATGGATAGTACAATGAAAAAGTATGAGCACCGAATGTAATGTCAGTGAGAAATACGTACTCCCCCAAGCTTAGGCTTTTGTCCTAATTTGGTCTATGCCCAAGGATCAAAGTTGTAGCTGGGGCCGTACTGAGAAGGATCCTCGGGGTGCCACTGGTTGGCGATCTCCTCCGGATCCACTGATAAATAGATTGCCGATAATGCTGTTTGAGTGCTTAAAGCTCAAAATGATTTGCTCAATGAATTAAATAATAAGAAAAATGATAATGTTGTTAGAGTTATGACTAGAGGGGGTAAAATGACTCAGGAACCTTTGTATCCTGAGGGCCACCCTAAGAGAATTGATCAAGATTCTCAGAGAACTAATGTTGATGCACCTAGCCCATCTAAGAAGAAGAAAAAGAAAAATGATAGGACTTTGCATGCTTCTAGTGAACCTGTTGTTGACACACCTGAGAATCCCAATGATATTTCTATTTATGATGCTGAAACACAATCTCGTGATGAACATGAAACTAGTGATAATGTTAATGATGATGTTCATGTTGATGCTCAACCTAGCAATAATAATGATGTAGAGATTGAACCTGCTGTTGATCTTGATAACCCACAATCAAAGAATCAACGTTATGATAAGAGAGACTTCGTTGCTAGGAAGCACGGTAAAGAAAGAGAACCATTGGTTTAGAAACCCATGCCCTTTCCTCCTAAACCATCCAAGAAAAATGATGATGAGGATTTTGAGCGCTTTGCTGAAATGATTAGACCTTTCTTTTTGCGTATGCGTTTGACTGATATGCTCAAAATGAATCCTTATGCTAAGTATATGAAAGATATTGTTACGAATAAAAGAAAGATACCGGAAGCTGAAATTTCCACCATGCTTGCTAATTATACTTTTAAGGGTGGAATACCTAAGAAACTAGGAGATCCAGGAGTACCAACTATACCATGCTCCATTAAAAGAAACTATGTTAAAACTACTTTATGCGATCTTGGAGCAGGTGTTAGTGTTATGCCTCTCTCTTTATATTGTAGACTTGATTTGAATAAGCTGGCACCTACTGAAATATCTTTGCAAATGCTGACAAATCAACTGCTATACATGTCGTTATTTGTGAGGATGTGCCTGTTGTGGTTGCAAACGTTACTATTTTAACGGACTTTGTTATTCTTGATATTCCCGAGGACGATAGTATGTTGATTATCCTTAGTAAACCCTTTTTGAATACTACAGGGGCTGTTATTGATTGCAACAAAGGCAATGTCACTTTTCATGTTAATGGTAATGAGCATACGGTACACTTTCCGATGAAACAACCTCAAGTCCATAGTATCAATTCTATTGGAAAATTTTCAACTATTACTATTGGAGGTTTTGAATTTCCTCTTCCTACTGTCAAGAAGAAATATGATATTCTTATTGTTGGGGACGTGCATATCCCCGTTGAGGTAACTTAGTGTTATTCAAAATTTCTCCGGTTCCATGTTATTCGAAAAGAGTTTGTTAACAAGACTTGGTCAACCTTGTTAGTGGATTCCTTTTGATGAGCATGAGATGGATGAAGTTAGAAAGCACAACCTTCTGTACCCTCTTTTTACTTTCTGTTATTTAGATTAAATAAAGCAAAAATAGTATTTTATGTCTGTTTTCTGAATTATCCGTGCAATAAAAAAATACCCCGAAAATAAAAGTTCTCCAAATGTCCCGAAATTGAAATATGATTTTTTCTAGAATGTTTAAGAATTATTGGCACTGAGAACACACCTGGGGGCCACACCACCTGGCCACGAGGGTCCAGGGCGCGCCCACCACCCCTGGGCGCGCCCCCTGCCTCGTGGGCCCCTGGTGGCCCCCTCCACTTATTCCAGCACCCACACACTTCGTCTTCCTCCAGAAAAAATCACCACCTAGCTCAAACCCATGTTCTAGCTCATCTTGCTGCGATTTTCGATCTCCTTGCTCAAACTCCATTCACAAAACTGCTTTCGGGAATTGTTCTTCGGTATGTGACTCCTCCAATGGTCCAATTAGTTTTTGTTCTAGTGCTTTATTTATTGCAATTTTTTGCTGCTTAGGTGACCCTGTTCTTGAGCTTGCATGTCAAATTTATATGGTCCCAAGTAGTTCTAATGCATGATATAGTCTCTAGACACTTGTGGGAGTAGTTGCTATCAATTTTATTGAGTTTGGTTCACTTTTATTTTGAGTTACTAAAATTTTCAGAAATTTTTCAGAGGAAGAAATATGTTTAGGAAAATGTACCAAGGTGGTTCTTCAAGGAAGCAAGGACCCAGGCCCGCAATACGTGAGCCGGACCATGAACTACCAAGAGAAGCTCAAGTGTGGCCTTGTGAATGGCCGTCAGAACATTTCATGGTCCAAGCAGGAATTAAGGAGGAATTTGACTCATATGTGCATAATGCTGAACTCGAGGGCTTCATGCTAGATAAGTGCCCTCAGTATTATTACCTAACTGATTCCTTTGTGAGAAGGTTCAAATTTACATCTTCACGCAACTCTCACACTGTCCTATTTGATCTCTATGGAAAATCTTATACCATGGACTTAGAAGATTTTAATACTGCTTGTAAACTCCCGCAATGGGGTAGTGCTAGTGAACCTCGCAAATCTGAGTTTAAAGGTTTTCTTGCTAGTATCACTGTGGGGGAATCTAGAGAAATAACACAAACTACCATAGGGAGCATTCATTTTCCTGCTATACATTATTTTGCTCTCTTTATAGGTAGATGTATTGACGGTAAGGACGAGGCATGTCACATGTGTGTCCCGGATCTTAGTGTTCTCAACAGTGCTATATTAGGAGATAAACAATACAACTTGGGGGCCATTGTTGCACGTAGGTTGCATAATAACAGTACTAATGGAGACTTGTTTGGTTTAATTTATGCAGCCCGTGTGGCTAATTTTCTTGAGATACCCATACATGAAAATGATATGGAGCTGCCTCCTATTTTTCTAGACTATAAGAGTATGGTAGCACATGATTTTATTGTTAAGAATAAGAAAAAGATGCTTAACTATAGACTGATATTTGATAAAAATTACTTTGAGACTATTACCTTGCCTGCTCCTTCTTTGTTCAACATATCTTCAGGCATGTACCTTGTTCTGCCGGAGGCCATTCATGCCTACCGGAGCCTAACACCTGCTCCAGAGACTGAACCAGAGCCATCACTTGACCCTTATCGGCAATCTGTTTATCAGTGGGATCCGGAGGAGATCGCCAACCAGTGGCACCCCGAGGATCCTTCTCAGTACGACCCCAGCTACAACTTTGATCCTTGGGCATAGACCAACTTAGGCCAAAAGCCTAAGCTTGGGGGAGTACGTATTTCTCACTGGCATTACATTCATGTTCACACACTCATTCTAGTTGTCGGTGCTCATACTTTTTCATTGTACTATCCATGCTAGTTTATTTCCTTTTTCTCGCTTTCTTCTTGTGTGTTTGAATAACCTTAAGAAAAACAAAACAAAATTATTAGTTGTAGCTTTTAGCTAGTTTACTTTCCATGCCCGTAGTAGTAATAATTAAAAAGAAAACCCAAAAAGATTTCTTGTTCTTCTTTTGCTTGTTGGGAGCTTTCCCGTGTAAATAGTTTTATTTATTTTCTTGTTCTTTGGGGGTCGAGAGGAGAAGACCATAATGAAAATGTTAAGTGACTCTAATATGCATTATTGTTGATTTAACAAAGAGCCCATATTACCTTGTCTTCTCCTTTGTATCAGATGCTTGTAGATTCCAGCTTAGTCCAATGCACGTGCACTATTATTATACACACCATTCGGTCGTGCAAGTGAAAGGCAATAATGACAATATATGATGGACTGATTGAGATGAGAGAAAATGGTATGAACTCGACCTCTCTTGTTTTTGTAAATATGATTAGTTCATTGTTCCTTATTCAGCCTATTATGAATGAAACATGTTTGCAATGACAATTAGAGATTATAGTTGCTTATGCCATGCTTAATTATCTAGGAGTTTATAATGGTTTACCTTGCGTGCCAACATGCTATTAAAATGGTTGTGATGTAGTATGATAGGGTGGTATCCTCCTTTGAACGATTCGAGTGGCTTGACTTGGCACATGTTCACGCATGTAGTTGAAACAAAATCAACATAGCCTCCACGATATTTATGTTCATGGTGAATTATATCCTACTCATGCTTGCACTCAGTGTTGATTAATTTTAATGCATGTTCATGACTGTTGTCGCTCTCTAGTTGGTCACTTCCCAGTCTTTTTCTAGCATTCACTTGTACTAAGCGGGAATACTGCTTGTGCATCCACTTCCATAAACCCCAAAGTTATTCCATATGAGTCCACCATACCTTCCTATATGCAGTATCTACCTGCCGTTCCAAGTAAATTTGTATGTGCCAAACTCTAAACCTTCAAATAAAATTCTGTTTTGTATGCTCGAATAGCTCATGTATCAACTAGGGTTGTCTGTATCTTCCATGCTAGGCGGGTTATTCTCAAGAGGAGTGGATTCCTCTCCTCACTCATGATAAAATGGCTGGTCACCGGGATGCCCAGTCCCATGCTCAAATCAAATCAAAATAATTGCAAACAAAGCTCCCCCAGGACTGTTGCTAGTTGGAGGCACCCGTTGTTTCGGGCCAGCCATGGATTGATGCTTGTTGGTGGTGGGGGAGTATAAACTTTACCATTCTGTTTGGGAACCGCCTATAATGTGTGTAGCATGGAAGATATCGAGATCTCTCGGTTGTTATGTTGACAATGAAAGTATGCCGCTCAAAATATTTTTCATCTCTGCTTTAAAATCAAGCTCTGGCACCTCTACAAATCCCTGCTTCCCTCTGCGAAGGGCCTATCTATTTACTTTTATGTTGAGTCATCATCCTCTTATTAAAAGCACCAGCTGGAGAGCACCGCTGTCATTTGCATACATTACTATTAGTTTATATTGAGTATGACTATGACTGGATCTATTTTACCATAAATTACAATGTTTAGTCAGTCCTTGATCTTCAGAGGTGCTCTACATTTATGTTTTGCGGCCTCAGAGAGGGCTAGCGAGATACCATCTTGTTATATCATATTATGATTGTTTTGAGAAAGTGTTGTCATCCGAGATTTATTATTATTGCTCGCTAGTTGATTATGCCATTGATATGAGTAAACATGAGACCTAAATGTTATTGTGAATATGGTTAGTTCATAATCTTTGCTGAAAACTTGAATGCTGGCTTTACATATTTACAACAACAAGAGCAAACAGAGTTCGTAAAAGTTTTTCTTTATCACTTTAAGTTTATCAACTGAATTGCTTGAGGACAAGCAAAGGTTTAAGCTTGGGGGAGTTGATACGTCTCCATCGTATCTACTTTTCCAAACACTTTTGCCCTTGTTTTGGACTCTAACTTGCATGATTTGAATGGAACTAACCCAGACTGACGTTGTTTTCAGCAGAATTGCTATGGTGTTATTTTTGTGCAGAAATAAAAGTTCTCGGAATTACCTGAAACTTCACGGAGAATATTTTTGGAATATATAAAAAATACTGGCGAAAGAATCAAGGCCAGGGGTCCCACACCCTGTCCACGAGGGTGGGGGCACGCCTACCCCCCTGGGCGTGCCCCCTGCCTCGTGGGCCCCCTGGTGCTCCACCGACCTCAACTCCAACTCCATATATTCACGTTTGGGGAGACAAAATAAGGGAGAAGGATTCATCGCGTTTTACGATACGGAGCCGCCGCCAAGCACTAATCTCTCTCGGGAGGGCTGATCTGGAGTCCGTTCGGGGCTCAGGAGAGGGGATCTGTCGCCGTCGTCATCATCAACCTTCCTCCATCACCAATTTCATGATGCTCACCGCCATGCGTGAGTAATTCCATCGTAGGCTTACTGGACGGTGATGGGTTGGATGAGATTTACCATGTAACCGAGTTAGTTTTGTTAGGGTTTGATCCCTAGTATCCACTATGTTCTGAGATTGATGTTGCTATGACTTTGCTATGCTTAATGCTTGTCACTAGGGCCCGAGTGCCATGATTTCAGATCTGAACCTATTATGTTTTCATGAATATATGTGAGTTCTTGATCCTATCTTGCAAGTCTATAGTCACCTATTATGTGTTATGATCTGTTAACCCCGAAGTGACAATAATCGGGATACTTACCGGTGATGACCATAGTTTGAGAGTTCATGTATTCACTAAGTGTTAATGCTTTGGTCCGGTACTCTGTTAAAAGGAGGCCTTAATATCCCTTAGTTTCCAATAGGACCCCGCTGCCACAGGAGGGTAGGACAAAAGATGTCATGCAAGTTCTTTTCCATAAGCATGTATGACTATATTCGAATACATGCCTACATTACATTGATGAACTGGAGCTAGTTCTGTGTCACCCTATGTTATAACTATTGCATGAGGAATCGCATCCGACATAATTCTCCATCACCGATCCAATGCCTATGAGCTTTTCACATATTGCTCTTTGCTTAGTTACTTTACCATTGCCACTGTTACAATTACTACAAAACTACTACTGTTACTTTTGCCACTGTTATCGTTACTTCTATACTACTTTGCTACTAAATACTTTGCTACAGATATTAAGTTATCCAGGTGTGGTTGAATTGACAACTCAACTGCTAATACTTGAGAATATTCTTTGGCTCCCCTTGTGTCGAATCAATAAATTTGGGTTGAATACTCTACCCTCGAAAACTGTTGTGATCCCCTATACTTGTGGGTTATCAATCATTGCCTTAGATATCGTCATAACTTTGCGCTTTTCTATCAATTGCTCGGCAGTAATTTGTTCACCCACTGTAATAATTCCTATCTTGAGAGAAGCTTCTAGTGAAACCTATGGCCCCCGGGTGTATTTTCCATCATATAAGTTTCCGATCTACAATTCTAGTTTCCTATATACTTTCTTTTGCAATCTTATACTTTCTGTTCCATAAATAAAAAATTACCAAAAATATCACTTTACCATTTATCCATCTCTATCATATCTCACGTTGCAAATAACCGTGAAGGGATTGACAACCCCTTTATCGCGTTAGGTGCAAGGTTGGTGTTTGTTTGTGCAGGTATTCGGTGGCTTGCGCGTTGTCTCCTACTTTGCTGCATCACCCTTTCCTCTTCAAGGGAAAAACCAACGCAAGCTCAAGAGGTAGGAAGAAGGAATTTCTGGCACCATTGCCGGGGAGATCTACACCAAGCCAAGACATACCAAGTACCCATCATAAACTCTCATCCCTTGCATTACATTATTCGCCATTCGCCTCTCGTTTTCCTCTCCCCCACTTCTAAAATGATTTTCGAAAAGATTCGCCTTTTCTTCGCCCCTCTTCCGTTCGTCTTCTTCGTTTGCCTTTTGTGTGCTCGTGTGTTGGATTGCTTGCTTTGTCACGATGGCTCAAGATAATACCAAATTTTGTGACTTTTCCAACACCAATAATAATGATTTTATTAGTACTCCAATTGCTCCCGATGCTAATGCGGAATCTTGTGAATTAATACTGCTTTGCTGAATCTTGTTATGAAATATCAATTTTCCGGCCTTCCCAATGAAGATGTCACATCCCATCTTAATAATTTCATTGATTTGTGTGATATGCAAAAGAAAAAAATGTGTATAATGATATTGTTAAATTGAAGCTATTTCCGTTCTCGCTTAGAGATCGTGCTAAAACTCGGTTTTCATCTTTGCCTAAAAATAGTATTGATTCATGGAATAAGTGTAAAGATGCTTTTATTTCCAAGTATTTTCCTCCCGCTAAGATCATCTCCCTTAGGAACGATATCATGAATTTTAAGCAACTTGATCATGAACATGTTGCACAATCTTGGGAGAGGATGAAATTGATGATACGAAATTGCCCTACTCATGGTTTGAATTTATGGATTATACAAAAAATATGCCGGATTCAATTTTGCTTCTAGAAATCTTTTAGATTCGGCCGCGGGAGGTACTTTTATGGAAATTGCTTTAGGATAATCTACTAAACTCCTAGATAATATTATGGTTAATTATTCTCAATGGCATACCGAAAGATCTTCCACTAGTAAAAAAGTGCATGCAATTGAAGAGATTAATATTTTGAGTGGAAAGATGGATGAGCTTATGAAATTGTTTGCTAATAAGAGTGCTCCTATTTATCCTAATGATATGCCTTTGTCTACTTTTATTGAAAACAATATTGAATCTATGGATGTGAATTTTGTTGGTAGGAACAATTTTGGTAATAACGCATATAGAGGTAATGTTAATCCTAGGACGTTTCCTAGTAATTCCTCTAATAATTATGGTAATTCCTACAAAAATTCTTATGGAAATTATAATAATATGCCCTCTGATTTTTAGAATAGTGTTAAAGAATTTATTAGTTCGCAAAAGAATTTCAATGCTTTGATTGAAGAAAAACTGCTTAAGATTGATGATTTGGCTAGGAACATGGATAGAATTTCTCTTGATGTTGATTCTTTGAAACTTAGATCTATTCCACCTAAGCATGATATTAATGAGTCTCTCAAAGCCATGAGAATTTCCATTGATGAGTGCAAAGAAAGAACCGCTAAGATGCGTGCTAAGAAAGATTGGTTTATAAAAGTGTGTTCCTCTAGTTTCCGTGAAAAGAATGATGAAGATCTTAAACTGATTGATGTGACTCCTATTGAATCTTTGTTTTCCAATGTTAATCTTGATAAATATGGGACTGGAGATGAGTCAACTTTAGTTAGAAGGCGTCCTAATGATTCGGAGTTTTTAGATCTTGACGCAAAAATTGATAAAAGTGGAATTGGAGAGGTCAAAATTTCAAGTAGCGATGATTCCACTCTTTTGGATTTCAAGGAATTTAATTCTGATAATTGTTCTTTAATTGATTTTATTTCCTTGTTGCAATCCATGTTGAATTCTCCTCATGCTTATAATCAAAACAAAGCTTTTACTAAACATATCGTTGATGCTATGATGCAATCTTTTGAAGACAAGCTTGAATTGAGAGTTTCTATCCCTAGAAAACTTTACGATGAGTGGGAACCTACTATTAAGATTAAGATTAAAGATTATGAATGTTATGCTTTATGTGATTTGGGTTCTAGTGTTTCCACGATTCCGAAAACCTTATGTGATGCGTTAGCTTTTCGTGAATTTGATGATTGTTCCTTAAATTTGCATCTTGCGGATTCCACTATTATGAAACCTATGGGAAGGATTAATGATGTTCTTATTGTCGCAAATAGGAATTATGTGCCCGTATATTTCATTGTTCTTGATATAGATTGCAATCCTACATGTCCTATTATTCTTGGTAGACCTTTCCTTAGAACGATTGGTGAAATTATTGATATGAAAGAAGGAAACATTAGATTTCAATTTCCGTTAAGGAAAGGCATCGAAAACTTCCCTAGAAAGAAAATTAAATTTCCTTATGAATCTATTTTGAGAGCCACTTATGGATTGCATGCCAAAGATGATAATACTTAGATCTATTCGTGTTTTTATGCCTAGCTAGGGGCGTTAAACAATAGCGCTTGTTCGGTGTAACACCCCCAAAAAAAATTATTTGGTTTTATTAATTTCCTTTTTAGGGGAAGGAGTTTATTTAATTTTTTTCTAAACCTCTCCTTCTCAAAAACCTTTAAGGCAAGTATTTTATGTGTTCTTCCCAACATTTACTTTGGTCTTGAGGGATTTTCATTTAGTGTTGACTCAACACAAATATTTTCTTTGGGAAAGTCTTTGAAATCCTTTCTTTTAAAAATAACCATATGACTTATGAATTGATTCTTCCTCATTCAATTTTTTTTTCTTGCCATGACCTAGGTTGAAAATTTTCTTCCAAAACCACTCCCTCCACTTTGAGTCAAGTCAAATATCCAATCCCAGCAAGTTCAACCCATTTTGATTTTGACTCTATTTATTTTATCCTCAAAACTATTTCTGTCATTTATTTTGAACCTTAGTGATTTACAAAGGAACCACCAGATCCCTTTTGAGTGTTGGTTCCAAACAAACTCCTCTGACTAGTCCTTAGTACCCCCCACCTAGATCCCTCAGGATCCACTTGTCCACAATTCAAAATTTTCAAATTTTGCTTGCTGCAAGTTTGGACCAGATTTGCCATTTTGGGTGAAATTCATTATTTTTCTTCTCCAAAAATTCTGAGATAAATCAGGCAGCCCCCAGATGCATTGAGAGACCACCTCACCAAAGATCAGCTCCAGAAAAATTTTCCACATGCCAGAATCATTTCATCAAACAGTTGGCATGCACTGTTTCTGTTCAAATTCAGAAAATTCAGAGTTTCAGTGTTGGGTTCAGTCGACTGCGTCGTTTTCTTCAGAGCCTCGGCGTCAATCTCACCAGTGCTCGCTCTGGCCTCTTGCTCACTGCTCCTTCTTCTTATCCATCGCGCCGCACGGTCGTCTGGACGGTTGCGAGCGTCGGCGGTGAGCTGGCAGAGGTACACCGCCCCCGTGAGCGGCGACAGCAACGCTCGCTGCGGCCGCCAGAGAAGCGCAGCGAGGTACGGCGCCGTCTAGCACCGCCCACACCACCAGGAGCCTCCGCATGGCTGTCCTCTTCTCTAGATGCGCTGCAGCACCGTCGCCGTGGCCTGAGATGCGCAGAGCGCGCTCTCTGCCGCCGACGAGCCCGTGAGGCCGTTCCGTCGAAGGCCTGGAGTATCGCCCAAGTTGTACCAAGATTAGCCTCTCGATGGGACCAGTGGACCAATCCGTAGCTGCCCAGTCGCCTAAAACCCCCGTTCGACCGCTGCCTCGCCGTAATCATCGCCGGAGTTATCCCGTTCTCGGCAACCGCCTCGGACCGGCTATAAAAGGGAGCCTCGAGCTTGCCTTCGACCCAGCACCACTCCTACACCTCACCAGAGCCACGCCTAGCTACTAGGGAGACCTCGGGGAGGCCTTCTTCCCCGACTCCGGCCGCCCCGATCCTCTTTGGGCTCCGGCACGATTCCCTCTGGTGAGACCACCCCCGCCTCCCAAACCTTGCCAGCAGCCTCATCATGCACCCACTCTTCTAACCCGAGCCCCAATTTGATGGTTGCAGCCCTCCTCGGCGAGATCCATCACCACCCGAACCACCGTCCGCCGGAGTAGAGGCCGCCATCGACGTGGTGCTCGCCGACGACCAACTCCACCACCCACAAGTGCGGAAGAGCACCGTGAGTCCGTAGGTACCAACCACTTCCCCTACCTTGCCGGGGATCGACGCCGGCGGCCACCGCAGTCCTCGGGCGCCGGTGTGCTCTGTTTGAAATTCAAATCTGACGGGTGGGACCCCCTCGTCAGCTTTTTCTCTTTTTCGAAACATTTTTTGAAAATGCCTTCAGGCAAAATACGTTTTCTAACTGAGGCGTTTTCAGTCCTTTTTATGAACTAGCCCCTGGAAAGTTTCTGTTTCATTACAGATGGGTCCCTGGACTAAAACCTTAATAACTTTTTAAAAAATGATGATTTTGAGTTGATTCTTTTTCTGTCAGCTTTACTTTTCTGTCTAGTTTTTTATCGTATTTATTTGAGAAATATTTGTAACAACTTTTATGCACACTCGGTATTTACGTTACTACGCGTTCTCTTTATACCGTAGATACCGGAGGAGGTGACGGAGCCGCAAACTTCATCGAGCTAGACACCGACTGCTCCGAACCAGGCAAGCATGTTTGAACCTTTGATATGATGAGTGTTTTGCATGTTTGCTTGAATAGTTAGTTCATGGCATGTTTATATGAGCATCAGTGAGTGTTATATTGCATGCAAGGCAACTACCAGTATGCTTCGAAACTTGATGTGATCATTTGATGGGAGATAACATGATCATGTGGTGACATGAAAGGTGGTAAGATGGTATTGTTGAAGCATGCCAGTCTTATGTCAACCGTTAAACTCCAGTGTTAACGTGGATCCAGCCACGTTACCATCCGTCCCCTTTTCGTGCTGCCACATGTTTTCTGCAAAGAATACGGTTTAGTAAGTTGCAAACCTCTTTCCTCGTACACACCAAATAGAGGGGCCGTGATGAGGGTTCCATGGCCCTGGATTAAAGCCCGTCATCCGGTCAGGGGGCATGGGTGTTTCCGGTTGGGACCAAGAGGGGGGCACCCCTTAGAGCAGCGATATAAATTTAATCCCATACTACTCGAGGTTGTGGCCTCCCCGTCTTAAAGTTTTTCTTGAACGTTGCCTAGGGTGATCCCTGGCAGCGGAATGTGGAATGGGTGTGTACTGGTTAGATGTGTTTCTCCTAAAATACCGTAAACGGAACTAGTCCTTTGTGACTATTGAAATCCGTTGGCTGTGGTTAAAGAGTACAAACTCTGCAGAGTCAAAACCCATCCGAGTAACCATGTCCATGGTCAAGAATCTTGGTCAACATATCCATATCAGTATCAGTATCAGTCTCAATGTCCGTCTCAGCGTCAGTCTCTGTGTCAGTCTCAGTAAAAATCCCCGATGAATAAACATGAATGGTAAACCCGGCTGAATGTTATTCCTGTGGATGGACTAACCAGTTTATTATTACATACATGAGTATTCCCTTGAGATGATTTAAATTCATGAGCTACTTGAATTCGAATAATGAAATATAAGCCCTTTATGTGATGTCGCTCAGACGTCCGACTGTGGCACTCTTGTTATTTACTTTTTATATAAGCCCTTTATGTGATGTCGCTCAGAAGTCCGACTGTGGCACTCTTGTTATTTACTTTTGATATAAGCCCTTTATGTGATGTCGCTCAGACGTCCGACTGTGGCACTCTTGTTATTTACTTTTGATATAAGCCCTTTATGTGATGTCGCTCAGACGTCCGACTGTGGCACTCTTGTTATTTACTTTTGATATAAGCCCTTTATGTGATGTCGCTCAGACGTCCGACTATGGCACTCTTGTTATTTACTTTTGATATAAGCCCTTTATGTGATGTCGCTCAGACGTCCGACTGTGGCACTCTTGTTATTTACTTTGATATAAGCCCTTTATGTGATGTCGCTCAGACGTCCGACTGTGGCATTCTTGCTATTTACTTTTGATATAAGCCCTTTTCGAGATGTCGCTTAGACGTCCGACTGTGGCACGCACTGTCGTTTATATTTCAATATGAGCCCTTTATGTGGTGTCGCTCTGACGCCCGACTGCGGCATTGTTAATTTATTTTACCTTTCGAGGCATCGCTTTAGACATCCGATCGGTCTTCAGCTATTTTATTGGGATTTCGGGAGGACTACCGCCTGACTTCCTTTTTATTTATCGTGCAATGCAATTTATTATCTAAGTGCGCATTACTAATCTGCTCATGTGCATCATGTTTGCATTTGTTATATCTTATGTACAAACTGTCTTGCGAGTACATTCAAAGTACTCACCTGGCTTGTTGATTTGGCCAGATGTTGACGAAGGCGATCTTATGGATGAAGAGTTCGATAGCGAGTCCGACGCCTAGAGGAGTCCCAGTCAGTTCCGTGCGATCCTGGAATTGGTCACTTGTGTTATATACGCTTCCGCTACACCAATAAAATCATCGAGCCTCACTCCGGCGCTCGATGAGCTGTAAAATTTAGGAGTCTTGTCACCCATTTCGCTGTGACATATCCACCACCACTTTTATTACGAGTCAGTAGTTATGCCACCATACTCCTTGTGTCATATCCGCCCTTATGTATTATATCGGCGTGCTTGTAATAAATTGTTGAGAAACCTCAGCTCAACCTTGTATAATATTTAGTACTTCTGGATTTCTGTATCAAGGATTTGTCCACCAGTAAGAAGGATTCTTCTATACTGGTTTGATATAAGGGTCGGTTTCTCAATAAATGTTTTATTGGAAAACCGGTCCTGACAACCTTGGTATTAGAGCCAGGCTGAGTGTAGGAAGCCACTAGGTGCGATCGCTAATCGGTTATTAGCGTAATAAGCGCTAGTTTAACATTTTGCAAACGTAGCAATTTTCTGTTGGTCATCATAAATTTATGATTTGACTATCCAGAATTTTTGTCTACTTTTGTAGATGGCTGGCATCGACTGCGAGTCACAGGTGTTCGCCAATGTGCCTGAGGGGTTTATCAAGCTTCTCGTCTCCATCACCAAGCTCGTGATCGGGCCATCGGCTCGTCCAGAGTTCACACTCTACCAGCACAAGATCAGCGACAGCGTGTCTATGCAACAGGCCGTGGTGCACTTCAAGGGAGGACATTCTGAGTCACGCCGCTTCCGTTTTGTGGGAAGGGCCATGCCTACGGAGAGGCATGCCATGCAGATGGCTGCCCGTGAGGCGATAGCTCGTCTCCGGGATGCGCTCCCTTCGATGAAGACTCGCTGCTACCGCTACCTTCCATGCCACGTGCCTTACACATGTCACTATGCATTCACTTGCGCTAGGGGAGAGAGAGATGAGGCTATTGAGATGCTTGTTGAGTATCTCAAAGCTCTTGAGGCAGCTTTTGATAACCTCGTGGACGACTTTGTGGCTGCTCATATGGACTTCGTGCAGGGTTGTTCCGCCAACAGGAGGGAGCTCCTCCAAACAGCACCACCACTGACTTACGTCTCGTCCTCAGCATCCTATGCACCTGCCATCCTAGCCACCGCTCGCCGCCTGCCTACCACTGAGGAGTTTGACCAAGTCATTGCTCCTACTCCAGTCAGAGCTGCACCACCTACCGCACCCGCACCAACTCCTCAACGCAGTACTTCGTGCCTGGAGCCTATTAGTGAGGAGGAGGTTGAGTCTCCTGCACCACTGGGTCTTACCCTCGGCAAGCCGAGGGAAGTTTTCACCATCTCCGACTGAGTGCGCCTAGCAGCCGTGCGATGTGCCAGCTTGTATGATATGTTTATATGTACATAGGTTTGGTGAGAAGTAGTTTGTGTGCGCATCACGTAGGAACTCGGAGAAGTGCACTAGCCTAAATAACATGTCAGGAATTTGTACGCACATCTTGAGTGATGTATTGTATAATTACGACTCGCGTGTAAGATATGTACTGAGCAGTCCTTCTCCATGCGCAATCATGTATTTTTCTTGAAAAACTTGGAGTCTTTAAAAATTCCGCCTTTGCAAAATTATTCATTTTGCCACTCTGTTTTTCTCATGAGTTTTGCAAAAATACCCCAGAGTGGAAAATGCATCGTCCCTGGACTCGTTCCATGCCAAGTCCGCCGGAAGAAAATTATGGTACCCAGACAAGCCACAATTTCACACAGGGGCAGTCAAGTCAGCAAGGCAGTGAAGCAACATTTTCTCAAGTATGCCGCCTTTATGAGCAAAGCCAGCAGCAGCATCAAGAAATGATGAACCATGTTATCAATATGGGAAATCACCGTGAACCATACCAGCAGCATTCCAAATTGTCTGAACTACAAAAGACACGTCCCCCAACATTCTCTCACACTGATAGACCTCTCGAGGCCGATGATTGGCTTCGAGACATTGAAAGGAAATTAATTATTGCACAATGTTCGGACCGTGAGAAGGTACTTTATGCACCTCACTACCTCACTGGAGCAGCTGCATCATGGTGGGAAAATTTTCTACACATGCACCCCAATGAACATAACATCACCTGGGAAGAATTTAAAGAAGGTTTTCGTGGGGCGCATATTCCCAGAAGCATTATGAAGATCAAGAAAAGGGAGTTTGATGACCTCAAGCAGAGAAGCATGACAGTGACTGAGTACAATAGTCAGTTTACTCAATTATCTCGTTATGCCAACGAAGAGCATATGACTGAAAATAAAAAGATGAAGAAATTTTTGGACGGTCTGGCACCAGCACTTAAATGCCAACTGGTCGTACACACCTTTACAGATTTCAAAACACTTGTGGACAAGGCTATTACATTGGAAAATGAGCGCCGCAGCTTGGAGGATTTTCGCAAGCGCAAAAGGGACAAGACTACTCATGCTCGCAACAACCGGAACAAGACTGATTTTCAGAAAAATGGAGCGAACAAATCCACGACCAATGTTCCAAGCCCAACCAAAAAATTTCATGCAAGGGACAAGGATTTTACGTATCGCCCAGGTGTTACTTGCTATGCTTGTGGAGAGGAAGGACACTATGCCACACAGTGCCCAAAACCAAGGAACTCGGCCCCCAAGCCGAACAACGGTGGAAATAATCCAGCTCCCAAGCGTAACAACTTCAACCCCAATAACAATCACAAGAAGGGTCACTTGAACCATGTGACCAAGGAGGAAGCACAGAATGCCACGGATATCGTACTCAGTACGTTCCTTGTCAACACAATACCTGCCACGGTTTTGTTTGATTCTGGAGCTTCTCACTCATTCATTTCAAAGAGTTTTGTTTTGCAACATGATTTTTCGATGCTTCCTTTGGAAAAATCCATGATCATCAAGTCCCCCGGGAATAAGCAAATCACTCAGAGTTACTGCCAAGGTGTGGTTATCGAGTTTGAAGGACTAAAGTTTCAGGCAAAACTCATCGTATTGGAAAATAAAGGACTGGATGTTATCCTAGGAATGGCTGGATATTACCGAAGGTTTATTGAGGGATTCTCCACCATAGCAAAACCAATGACACAGTTACTCAAGAAGGATAAGAAATTTGTATGGACTGAAGCGTGCGAGAAAAGTTTCCAAGAACTCAAAAGGAAATTAACAACAGCACCGGTATTGGTTGTGCCAGACATACACAAAAGTTTTGAAGTGTATTGTGACGCATCCCGGAAGGGCCTCAGGTGCGTATTGATGCAAGACAGCAAAGTTGTCGCATATGCTTCCAGGCAACTACGAAAGCATGAAGAAAATTATCCTACTCATGACTTGGAGTTGGCAGCAGTCATCCATGCACTCAAAGAGTGGAGGCACTTTTTGCTTGGGAATCGTTGTGAAATATATACGGATCATAAAAGCCTCAAATATATTTTCACACAACCAGAACTCAATTTACGGCAACGACGCTGGTTGGAATTAGTCAAAGATTATGATGTTGGCATTCACTACCATCCAGGAAAAGTGAATGTAGTGGCAGACGCTCTTAGTCGAAACCCCAGCTCGGGCAACGACAGTCTACAGAACTTGAGGCCTGAATTTCAGCAGGAGTTCGCCAAACTCAACTTGGTGATGGTCACTGAGGGCAATGTGTCAAATATGGAAATACAGCCCACCCTAATGGAACAGATTAAGAAAGCTCAGCATGGACATCCCAGCATTGAAGGCATAAAGAAAAAAGTGAGTCTGGGCAAAGCTTCAGAATTCGTCGTAGGCGATGAGGGAATATTATGGTACGAGGACAAACTTTGCGTACCAAACATAGAGGGCCTCAAACAGCAAATTCTAACCGAAGGCCACACTGCTCCATATTCAATCCACCCTGGAGGGACCAAAATGTACAAGGACATCCAGGAAAAAATTTGGTGGCACGGTATGAAGAGGGATATAGCCACATTCATTGCATGTTGTGATTCATGTCAACGCATTAAAGCCGAGCACCAAAAACCAGCAGGGCTATTACAGCCAAACAGGATACCTGAGTGGAAATGGGACGAAATTGGAATAGATTTTATTGTCGGACTACCTCGGTCACAACACGGAAATGATGCCATATGGGTCATCACCGATAGATTAACTAAAGTGGCACATTTCATCTCGGTAAAGACAACCCACACCACTCAGAAGCTTGCCAAGCTTTACCTCTCTCGTATAGTTTGCCTGCATGGAGTTCCAAAGACTATAATATCCGACAGAGGCACTCAATTCGTCTCTAGATTTTGGGATCATTTACAACAAGCTCTGGGGACTCGACTAGCATTCAGTATAGCATACCACCCCCAGACTGATGGACAAACTGAACGCGTGAACCAAATTCTAGAGGACATGCTGAGAGCATGTGTTCTCACCTATGGAACCAGTTGGGAAGAAAGCTTGCCATATGACAAGTTCGCATACAACAACAGTTACCAAGCCAGTCTACAAATGGCACCTTTTGAAGCCTTGTACGGGCGGACATGTCGTACTCCATTAAATTGGTCAGAAACAGGAGACAGTCGTATCTTCGGCCCAGACATGCTCAAGGAAGCCGAGGAGAAAGTTAGACTAATCAGGGACCGACTCAAGACAGCTCAAAGCTGACAAAAGAGTTATTACGATCGAAAGCATCGTGAAGTCAGCTTTGAACCCGGTGAATATGTGTATCTACGAGTATCTCCTATGAGGGGCCTGCAACGGTTCAAAATTAAAGGAAAGCTAGCCCCAAGATTTATTGGACCCTTCTGTGTAGTTGCACGAAGAGGCACAGTAGCCTACCAGCTAGACCTACCCAAAGAGCTGTCAGACGTCCACGACGTGTTCCACGTCTCACAGTTAAGGAAATGTGTGAGCAACCCCGAGAAGCAGGTGTCTCATGAGAACATTGACGTGCAACCAGACCTCACCTACATGGAACGTCCAATAAAAATACTAGAGGAGTCTGAAAGGAGGACCCGTCAGAAAACAATTAAGTTTTTCAAGGTTTAGTGGAGCAATCACACCGCGGATGAAGCAACATGGGAAAGACAGGATTTTCTTCGGACAGAGTACCCACACCTATTTAAGGATCAGCTGAAATCTCGGGGACGAGATTTTTCCTAAGGGGGTAGGTGTTGTAACACCCCAAAAAAAATTATTTGGTTTTATTAATTTCCTTTTTAGGGGAAGGAGGTTATTTAAATTTTTTTTAAACCTCTCCTTCTCAAAAACCTATAAGGCAAGTATTTTATGTGTTCTTCCCAACATTTACTTTGGTCTTGAGGGCTTTTCATTTAGTGTTGACTCAACACAAATATTTTCTTTGGGAAAGTCTTTGAAATCCTTTCTTTTAAAAATAACCATATGACTTATGAATTGATTCTTCCTCATTCAAATTTTTTTTCTTGCCATGACCTAGGTTGAAAATTTTCTTCCAAAACCCCTCCCTCCACTTTGAGTCAAGTCAAATATCCAATCCCAACAAGTTCAACCCATTTTGATTTTGACTCTATTTATTTTATCCTCAAAACTATTTCTGTCATTTATTTTGAACCTTAGTGATTTACAAAGGAACCACCAGATCCCTTTTGAGTTTTGGTTCCAAACAAACTCCTCTGACTAGTCCTTAGTACCCCCAACCTAGATCCCTCAAGATCCACTTGTCCACAATTCAAATTTTTCAAATTTTGCTTGCTGCAAGTTTGGACCAGATTTGCCATTTTGGGTGAAATTCATTATTTTTCTTCTCCAAAAATTCTGAGATAAATCAGGCAGCCCCCAGATGCATTGAGAGACCACCTCACCAAAGATCAGCTCCAGAAAAATTTTCCACATGCCAAAATCATTTCATCGAACAGTTGGCATGCACTGTTTCTGTTCAAATTCAGAAAATTCAGAGTTTCAGTGTTGGGTTCAGTCGACAGCGTCGTTTTCTTCAGAGCCTCGGCGTCAATCTCACCAGTGCTCGCTCTGGCCTCTTGCTCACTGCTCCGTCTTCTTATCCATCGCGCCGCACGGTCGTCTGGACGGTTGCGAGCGTCGGCGGTGAGCTGGCAGAGGTACACCGCCCCCGTGAGCGGCGACAGCAACGCTCGCTGCGGCCGCCAGAGAAGCTCAGCAAGGTACGGCGCCGTCCAGCACCGCCCACACCACCAGGAGCCTCCGCGTGGCCGTCCTCTTCTCTGGACGCGCTGCAGCACCGTCGCCGTGGCCTGAGATGCGCAGAGCGCGCTCTCTGCCGCCGACGAGCCCGTGAGGCCGTTTCGTCGAAGGACTGGAGTATCGCCCAAGTTGTACCAAGATTAGCCTCTGGATGGGACCAGTAGACCAATCCGTAGCTGCCCAGTCGCCTAAAACCCCCGTTCGACCGCTGCCTCGCCGTAATCATCGCCGGAGTTATCCCGTTCTCCGCAACCGCCTCGGACCGGCTATAAAAGGGAGCCTCGAGCTCGCCTTCAACCCAGCACCACTCCTACACCTCACCAGAGCCACGCCTAGCTACTAGGGAGACCTCGGGGAGGCCTTCTTCCCCGACTCCGGCCGCCCCGATCCGCTTTGGGCTCCGGCACAATTCCCTCTGGTGAGACCACCCCCGCCTCCCAAACCTTGCCAGCAGCCTCATCATGCATCCACTCTTCTAACCCGAGCCCCAACTTGATGGTTGCAGCCCTCCTCGGCGAGATCCATCACCACCCGAACCACCGTCCGCCGGAGTAGAGGCCGCCGTCGACGTGGTGCTCGCCGACGACCAACTCCACCACCCACAGGTGCGGAAGAGCACCGTGAGTCCGTAGGTACCAACCACTTCCCCTACCTCGCCGGGGATCGACGCCGGCGGCCACCGCGGTCCTCGGGCGCCGGTGTGCTCTGTTTGAAATTCAAATCTGACGGGTGGGACCCCCTCGTCAACTTTTTCTCTTTTTCGAACCGTTTTCTGAAAATGCCTTCGGGCAAAATACGTTTTCTAACTGAGGCGTTTTCTGTCCTTTTTATGAACTAGCCCCTGGAAAGTTTCTGTTTCATTACAGATGGGTCCCTGGACTAAAACCTTAATAACTTTTAAACAAATGATGATTTTGAGTTGATTGTTTTTCTGTCAGCTTTATTCTTCTGTCTAGTTTTTTATCATATTTATTTGAAAAATATTTGGAACAACTTTTATGCACACTCGGTATTTACGTTAGTACGCGTTCTCTTTATACCGTAGATACCGGAGGAGGTGACGGAGCCGCAAACTTCACCGAGCTAGACACCGACTGATCCGAACCAGGCAAGCATGTTTGAACCTTTGATATGATGAGTGTTTTGCATGTTTGCTTGAATAGTTAGTTCATGGCATGTTTATATGAGCATCAGTGAGTGTTATATTGCATGCAAGGCAACTACCAGTATGCTTCGAAACTTGATGTGATCATTTGATGGGAAATAACATGATCATGTGGTGACATGAAAGGTGGTAAGATGGTATTGTTGAAGCATGCTAGTCTTATGTCAACCGTTAAACTCCAGTGTTAACGTGGATCCAGCCACGTTACCATCCGTCCCCTTTTCGTGCTGCCACATGTTTTCTACAAAGAATACGGTTTAGTAAGTTGCAAATCTCTTTCCTCGTACACACCAAATAGAGGGGCCATGATGAGGGTTCCATGGCCCTGGATTAAAGCCCGTCATCCGGTCAGGGGGCATGGGTGTTTCCGGTTGGGACCGAGAGGGGGGCACCCCTTAGAGCGCGCGATATAAATTTGATCCCATGCTACTCGAGGTTGTGGCCTCCCCGTCTTAAAGTTTTTCTTGAATGTTGCCTAGGGTGATCCCTCGCAGCGGAATGTGGAATGGGTGTGTACTGGTTAGATGTGTTTCTCCTAAAATACCGTAAACAGAACTAGTCCTTTGTGACTACTGAAATCCGTTGGCTGTGGTTAAAGAGTACAAACTCTGCAGAGTCAAAACCCATCCGAGTAACCGTGTCCATGGTCAAGGATCTTGGTCAACATATCCATATCAGTATCAGTATCAGTCTCAACGTCCGTCTCAGCATCAGTCTCTGTGTCAGTCTCAGTGAAAATCCCCGGTGAATAAACATGAATGGTAAACCCGGCTGAATGTTATTCCTGTGGATGGACTAACCAGTTTATTATTACATACATGAGTATTCCCTTGAGATTTAAATTCATGAGCTACTTGAATTCGAATAATGAAATATAAGCCCTTTATGTGATGTCGCTCAGACGTCCGACTGTGGCACTCTTGTTATTTACTTTTGATATAAGCCCATTATGTGATGTCGCTCAGACGTCCGACTGTGGCACTCTTGTTATTTACTTTTGATATAAGCCCTTTATGTGATGTCACTCAGACGTCCGACTGTGGCACTCTTGTTATTTACTTTTGATATAAGCCCTTTATGTGATGTCGCTCAGACGTCCGACTATGGCACTCTTGTTATTTACTTTTGATATAAGCCCTTTATGTGATGTCGCTCAGACGTCCGACTGTGGCACTCTTGTTATTTACTTTTGATATAAGCCCTTTATGTGATGTCGCTCAGACATCCGACTGTGGCACTCTTGTTATTTACTTTGATATAAGCCCTTTATGTGATGTCGCTCAGACGTCCGACTGTGGCATTCTTGCTATTTACTTTTGATATAAGCCCTTTTCGAGATGTCGCTTAGACGTCCGACTGTGGCACGCACTGTCGTTTATATTTCAATATGAGCCCTTTATGTGGTGTCGCTCTGACGCCCGACGGCGGCATTGTTAATTTATTTTACCTTCCGAGGCGTCGCTTCAGACACCCGATCGTTCTTCAGCTATTTTATTGGGATTTCGGGAGGACTACCGCCTGACTTCCTTTTTATTTATCGTGCAGTGCAATTTATTATCTGAGTGCGCATTACTAATCTGCTCATGTGCATCATGTTTGCATTTGTTATATCTTATGTCTAAACTGTCTTGCGAGTACATTCAAAGTACTCACCTGGCTTGTTGATTTGGCCAGATGTTGACGAAGGCGATCTTATGGATGAAGAGTTCGATAGCGAGTCCGACGCCTAGAGGAGTCCCAGTCAGTTCCGTGCGATCCTGGAATTGGTCACTTGTGTTATATACGCTTCCGCTACACCAATAAAATCATCGAGCCTCACTCCGGCGCTCGATGAGCTGTAAAATTTAGGAGTCTTGTCACCCATTTCGCTGTGACATATCCACCACCACTTTTATTACGAGTCAGTAGTTATGCCACCATACTCCTTGTGTCATATCCGCCCTTATGTATTATATCGGCGTGCTTGTAATAAATTGTTGAGCAACCTCAGCTCAACCTTGTATAATATTTAGTACTTCTGGATTTCTGTATCAAGGATTTGTCCACCAGTAAGAAGGATTCTTCTATACTGGTTTGATATAAGGGTCGGCTTCTCAATAAATGTTTTATTGGAAAACCGGTCCTCACATTGGGAGGCAACCCAATTTTATTTTTGTTCTTGCTTTTAGGTCTTGTTTTGCAATAAATATTTCATCTATCCTCTAGTTAGATTTGGTTTTGTGTTTTAATTAGTGTTTGTGCCAAGTAAGACCTTTGGGATAGCCTATGGTGATAGTTAATTTGATCTTGCTGAAAAACAGAAACTTTTGCGCTCACAAAAACAATTCTCATTTTTAGCTGGAGAGTGATTTTTAGTTAATTCTTTTTGCATAAGATTAATAGACAAATTATCTAGGACTTCCTAATTTCTCGGGATTTTTAGAGTTACAGAAGTATTCGAAATATCCAGATTTCTACAGACTGTTCTGTTTTTCGTGTGTTGTTTGCTTATTTTCATGCATCTATGGCTAGTATCAGGGGGTATGAACCATGGAAAAGTTTGAATACAGTAGATATTACACCAATATAAATAAAGAATGAGTTCACAACAGTACAAAAGTGGTGATTTATTTTCTTATACTAACGGAGCTTACGAGATTTTCTGTTGAAGTTTTGTGTTGTGAAGTTTTCAAGTTTTGGGTAAGGATTTGATGGACTAAGGAATAAGGAGTGGCAAGAGCCTAAGCTTGAGGATGCCCAAGGCACCCCAAGGTAATTTTTAAGGATGTCAAAAATCCTAAGCTTGGGGATGCCCCGAGAAGGCATCCCCTCTTTCGTCTTCGTCTATCGGCAACTTTACTTGAGGCTATATTTTTATTCACCACATGATATGTGTTTTGCTTGGAGCGTATTGTATGATTTGAGTCTTTGATTTTTAGTTTTTCACAATCATCCTTGCTGTAGACAAATTTTGTGACACGCGTGCATGAATCGTAATTTATTAGAATGCTCTATGTGCTTCACTTATATCTTTTGAGCTAGGCAATTTTGCTCTAGTGCTTCACTCATATCTTTTTAGAGCACGGCGGTGGTTTTATTTAATAGAAATTGATGAACTTTCGTACTTCACTTATATTATTTTGAGAGTCTTTATAACAGCATGGTAATTTGCTTTGGTTATAAAATTAGTCCTAATATGTTAGGCATCCAAGAGGGATATAATAAAAACTTTCATATAAAGTGCATTGAATACTATGAGAAGTTTGATTCATTATGATTGTTTTGAGATATGAAGATGGTGATATTAGAGTCATGCTAGTAAGTAGTTGTGAATTTGAGAAATACTTGTGTTAAGGTTTGTGAGTCCCGTAGCATGCACGTATGGTGAACCGTTATGTGATGAAGTCGGAGCATCATTTATTTATTGATTGTCTTCCTTATGAGTGGCGGTCGAGGACAAGCGGTGGTCTTTTCCTACCAATCTATCCCCCTAGGAGCATGTGTGTAGTACTTTGTTTCGATGACTAATAGATTTTTGCAAAAATTATATGAGTTCTTTATGACTAATGTTGATTCCATGGATTATACACACTCTCACCTTTCCGCCATTGCTAGCCTCTCTAGTACCGCGCAACTTTCGCCGGTACCATAAACCCACCATATACCTTCCTCAAAACAGCCACCATACCTACCTATTATGGCATTCCCATAGCCATTCTGAGATATATTGCCATGCAACTTTCCACTGTTCCGTTTATTATGACACGTTCCATCATTGTCATATTGCTATGCATGATCATGTAGTTGACATCGTATTTGTGGCAAAGCCACTGTTCATAATTCTTTCATACATGTCACTCTTGATTCATTGCACATCCTGGTACACCGCCGGGGGCATTCACATAGAGTCATATTTTGTTCTAAGTATCGAGTTGTAATTTTTGAGTTGTAAGTAAATAAAAGCTTGATGATCTTCATTATTAGAGCATTGTCCCAAGTGAGGAAAGGATGATGGAGACTATGATTCCCCCACAAGTCGGGATGCATGAGACTCCGGACAAAAAAAAAGAGGCCAAAAAATGAGAGAAGGCGCAACAAAAAAGACAGAAAAAAATGAGAGAAAAAGAGAGAAGGGACAATGTTACTATCCTTTTTTGCCACACTTGTGCTTCAAAGTAGCACCATGATCTTCGTGATAGAGAGTCTCGTATGTTATCACTTTCATATACTCGTGGGAATTTTTCATTATAGAACTTGGATTGTATATTCCAATGATGGGCTTCCTCAAAATGCCCTAGGTCATCGTGAGCAAGCGAGTTGGATGCACACCCACTTAGTTTTATTTTTTGAGCTTTCATAAACTTATAGCTCTAGTGCATCCATTGCATGGCAATCCCTACTCACTCACATTGATATCTATTAATGGGCATCTCCATAGCCTGTTGATACGCCTAGTTGATGTGAAACTATCTCCTTCTTTTTTGTCTTCTCCACAACCACCGTCTATTCCACCTATAGTGCTATGTCCATGGCTCATGCTCATGTATTGCGTGAAAGTTGAAAAAGTTTGAGAACGTTAAAACACTACAAAAAAGACACTTCCGTGATGATACGTGTTTGTCATAGTAGGTCACGTTTTTTGTCATGCATGTACATCCATGATGATTTTATGATAGAATCAAGATAGTCATACCTGTGCTGTCGTAGAAGTGTTCCATAACATTACCAAAATTATCATGACGGAAGTGTCCACTTCCATGACGATAAATTGCGCGTCATAGAAGTGCTTTCATCAAGGGTGACCGACATGTGGCATCCACCGTAACGGGTCGCCGTTAAGCTATCGGGTCCGGTTTTGGATCCAATAACCCGTTAAGCCCGGACCAATGAGGATTTTCCTTGTGTAAAATTGTCATTGGCCGGGGGAAACACGTGTTGGCTCACCGTTGGGATAGATGTCATCCACTCATTAGACAGGAGGCGCCTATGATACGTCGACATGTGGCACGGCCCAACAGAGGCCCATTCCGGTGAAAAGGCCGGCCTAGCTAAAGGCCCACCATGTTTTTTCAGACACTAGTGGGCTGGCCCGTTAACAGCCTACCATGTTTTGGGTCAAATTGAGGCCCATACTAGACCAGGCCCGTTCACAGCCTGCCGTGTTTTGGGCCAAATTACGGACCATATCAGATTTGGCCCGTTAACAGGCCACTGTTCTTCTGGGCCCATTCTAAGACAGGTTTGTATTTCAGCCTGTTAAATGCCCGTTACCAGTTCGGCCCGATAATAGTTTCGACCTGTTAGCGGCCCGTGGTGCATCTGGGACGTTGTCGTCCCGGTTTAACTTTAGGCCATTTAATAGCCCATGCAGAAACTGGGCTATTTCTTGTCCGAAGTAACTTTAGGCCTCTTAACGGCCCGTAGTCTTCGTGGATAAATTTCAGCCCAACTGGCCTATCGGCCTGTTAATGGCTCGTGTAAAAGTTGGGCCTAATTACAGCCCGCGTTGAATCCGGCCTGCTTACAGCCCATCTGATAATGGCCCGTGACACTTTTAGGCCTATGGCCCGTGTAAATACCGGCCTGCTTAAAGCCCATAACTTTATTGGGCCAAACAGGCTCGATATATATTTTGGCATGTTAACTGCTCGTCCTATTTGGGTCAAACATGGGCCTTAGGCAGTTTCGGCCTGTATTGGCCCGTGAATTTTTCGGCTCAACGCTAGCCCGGTCTAGGTTTTAGCTTGTCAAAAGCCCATGGTATTCATTGGCCCAGCTGGCTAGAACTTTACTCGGCCTGTTAAAGGCGGGAAACTACTATAGGTTTAGACCTGCTAATGGCACAAGATGATTATAGGCCCATGTTTTGGCCCATATGAGTAACGGGCCGGCCTGAAGACCGACAATGCTGAGATCCACTGAACGTTCCGGCCTAAATTACAGCATACCGAACAAAGAATAAACCTAGACTATACAATAAAGAAATTACGGCATATTACATCCACTTGGAATCAAAGTTCGCTACCGGTGATAATAAAGCGCAACGTGACCGTGGATTACATACACTGGGCATCAAAGGTCACTAGCAGTGCATATAAACGCGCCAACAAAAGAATATACAAAACTAAGAGCACTTCAGAAGGCACTAGGCCTGTCCAGGACAGGCCCCGCAAGCAGCCGAACAGGCTGATGAGACCTTAGTTGTGTCAACGATAGATGCTCCATCCCTAGCTGTATGGCACCATAGTGCGCAAGGCAGTCCTCTGACATCTTCATTGCATCTTTGACTCCAAGTTGGAGCTGAGCTGAAGAAAGACTTTCCTCTTTAAGTTGAGACTGAAGAAGTCAAACTGATTGAGGCAGCGACTATACAGAGGTTGTCTCACACCTGCTGGTGAGTAGCTTCAACTCACTGTCTTCATCAAGACAGGACCTTGGGGTCATCTCGCTGTCCTCAATATGGTTTGGCTCACTATCTTCCCTAAAGTTCTGCCTGGCATAAGAGATACGACTCTGAAAGAGAAACAAGGAGACACGTAACATGTTTCACAATTATATAAGCAAATAAATGGATTTGTTCTGCATAAGGAACATGTTTTCACAACTGCAATTTAAAACTGGTAGTTGTTGCAAACATCCAATCAAATGTAAACAACAAAGTAAACAGCAGTGGAGGAAATGATGCCTATCCAAATCTATACTAGAACAAAGTTTGAAGGCTTGAGAAGGATGAACTTACATTACATGTTAACATGGGTTGGACAAAGCCCTTCTCCATATTGATGGAAGGATAATTCAATAAAATCCCCAAAGAAAATTCTTTATAAGCGTTGCCATTATTCTACATTTTGCAAAGAGTAAATATAGATCAAATAATATTGGAAGAAACAGGGGATAATGAAGCTCAGGTGCAGACTGATGATACATAATCAAATATCAATTAATTAAGTACAGGGTTACAAGGCAAAAGGTACTAACAAGAGGAATGCAGACATCAACGTGTGCAGTGGCATCGGCTTTATTCAACATTTTGGTAAGAGTAAATGTAGATATGATAATTTGGAGAATGTGGAGGGCAGGGCAGATAAGATGTAGAGTAATTCTAGACAATCAACTATCTCGCGATGCAAGTACAGTAATACCACCACCGTCCGTTATTACTTGTCGCTAAAATGGATGTATCTAGCACTATTAAGTTCTAAATTCATCCAATTGATCAACAATTAATTCGATACAGAGCGAGTACATGACAACAGGTACTTACATGAGCAATCCAAAACTTCATAACCATTGTGTTAATTCTACATTTATCTAAGAGTAAATATTGATCTTATAATTTCAAGCAAATGGAGGATAAAGAAGTGAACATTTATAGTGATGCTACATAATCAAACAATAATGAGTGTAAGTATGCTGACAAAGGGCAAGAGGTATTGACAAGAGCAACGCAGAGCCCAGTATTGTTGTGAGATCCTATGATCCTTTGAGCAAGGAGATTCATGTGAAATTAGTTTTCATACAAGAGAGAAGGTAAGGCACATGCAGAAATTTAGGAGTTCAAATTTTGAAGGGATAATTGGTTTTATGCCCCTAGTTGTGTCCCACTCGACAGGATTGCCCCTAATTTTCAAAAGCCAGCGGTTTTGTCCAACCCACTTTGGTCGTCTTGTGATTTTTCCCTTTGACCGTTTGACCGTCACCTTGAAAACTTCATAACTAATTCATACTAAATCAGAAAAATGCAAATAAGATACCAAAATGTTTGGGAAAACATCACCTACATGTCAATGTCATTTGCATTCATGACAAAAGTGATGGAAAGTGCCCATCCGAGTTTTAGCTCTTATCATACCACCATGAACAGTAAAATTTAAAAAAAAATAAAAAATTCAAAAATAAATTTCGTGGCAAAGAATGACAAATGTTTTAAGTGCTTGCCAAGTTTTATGAGGGAATGACATTCGTAGAAGTCGTGGCAAAAAAATAATCTATTTTGGAGTGTTGATTGCTTTTTTTTGCCACGACTTCCACGAAGGTCATTCCCTGATAAAACTTGGCAAGCACTTAAAACATTTGTCATTCTTTGCCACCAAATTTATTTTTTAATTTTTTAATTCTTTTTAGATTTTACTGTTCATGGTGGTATGATAAGAGCTAAAACTCAGATGGGCACTTTCCAACACTTTTGTCATGAATTCAAATGACATTGACATGTAGGTGATGTTTTCCCAAACATTTTGGTATCTTATTTTCATTTTTCTGATTTAGATTAATTAGTTATGAAGTTTTCAAAGTGACGGTCAAACGATCAAAGGGCAAAAGCACAAGACGACCAAAGTGGGTTGGACAGAACCACTGGCTTTTGAAAATTAGGGGAAATTCTGTCGAGTGGGACACAACTAGGGGCATAAAACCAATTATCCCAATTTTGAATTGATATCATAGACAGTACCTGACGCGGGGCTCTCAGCAGTTCTAATAGGGGTTTGGCCAGTGGAGTAGGGGTAAAGTGTGGTACAGTTGGGCCTGTGTTTTTCCGTGGCTGCTGATCTATCTGATTTAACAGGTATCACTACCTTTTCCAAATACCTAGTTTGTACTCCTTGAGGATCTACACTCACCCTCTTCCTTTTGGACATCTATTACGAAACAACAACATTTGACTGGAAAAACATAGTATGACGACACATGGAATAGGTACCGAAAATGGATAGGTATGGCATATACTCATATGTGATGCTTAAACTAAGCAGATGGTGTAACAAAGTAGAAGTAATGCAAGAGGTCAGATGCAAAATATGTGCGACCAATACAAGCTTGCCAAGTTAGAGCAAGCAACTTGATGGGTGAATAAGATAGGCCATCCTCCACCATGCCAAGTTTGTTAGCCAGTGGATTGTTCCGCAATATTCCTCTCGTGCGCCCATTCTCATATTCATTTTGATAATGTTCAATACCTGACATGCATGAAAACATAAAAACAAGTGAGATTATCTTTGTAATGCAGAAGTGATTCTAATCCAATACTGCCTCCCTGTAATCCCCTTTGTGCTATCTCTGCAATTCTTCTGAGAGATGCCATGCATGCTGTAATTTGGTGTGTGCATTAATATAATGTGGCCTAGTACTCAAAATATGAGAGCTCCAGAAGTGATGATACTTCGCAGATGACAGCTTCAACATATAGTAAAGAAGAACAAGTCGACTTGAACTGGCATATTCAAAATATACTAAGGGAGAACAACTCGACCTGACCAGTCGACCGCAAATGTCTCCGCTACTCTTCCCAACAAGGAACATAACCCAACAAGGAACACACTTATTAAATAAGAGAAGAGGATCATTTTAAAGAAGAGCAGAAGAGCAAGCAGATTGAAGATATTACGAGTCTTTCTATACATATGTGGCTCACATGCATTTCGAAACTAAAGTAGGAACATTTAGCTGACCACTTAAACATCTCTCAGTTTTACTAATATCAGCATAATATCATATTTGAATTTGTACAACTAAGCTTGTTTAGCTCGATGGGTGGAGCAGTGCTATTACGACACAAACCACGTAGGCTGATCGTGGTGATCATAAAATGGGGAAACCGTAAGCATGATGAGTATAGTGTTGACCGTGGCAGTGGGATGGCAGATCTGAAGCTGCAAACCGCGCAAAGGGTAGTTAGCAACCGATGTTTGCTTTAAAATAACAACTAAAATTTGGTATGGACAAGAAAGTACAGTCAACAAGTGACAAAGAAATGCAATTCTGCTGTCTCTCTATATGACGCGACATGCATTTGGAAACTCAAGTGGGACCTATAGCTAACCAATTAAATGTGTCTGTTAAGTAATATCAGTATCATATCACAATCATAATTGAACAACTAAGCTTTGGAATTTTGAGTGTTGTGTTGTTTAGCTTGAAGGGTGGAGTAATGCTAGTACGACAGAAAGCAGTAGAGTAGATAAAAGGGGAAAACCCTAAGCATCAAGAGTAAAATCGGTAAAGTGGAACTAGCTGGACCAGTGGGTGGCGTACGTGCTTTTCGAAACGAATATAGAAACATTAGGTGACCAATTAAACGTTCTCTGTTTTAATAATATGAGCATCATATCAGATTCCTATTTCAACACCTAAGCTTTGGAATTATGAGTGGCATGTTGTTTCGCTTGATGGGTTGAGGTCTTGAGGAGCAGTGCTAGAACGACACGAAGCACCTATGATGATGGTAGTGAATATAAAGGGGGCAAACCGTAAGCTTTACGAGTATAGTGACCATGCCATGGCGGAACTGAAGGTGCAAACCGGACAAAGCTACTTCGCAACCAATGTTTGCTTTCAACTAGCCACTACGATTTGGTATGGACAAGAAAAGTACAGTAAACAATTTACGATTCATTTTCTAGGTGAGATCAATAACTTAAGCCATATGGAATAGTACCACCTCTCTTGCGACGCCGTGTAGGCCTCTGCTGATACGTTGAGGGTGCTGCACGTGCGATGGTTGTCGACGGCGGGGAAGAAGACTTTAGACGATAGACGGCCGGGTCGGGGGATAAATCCTGTTGCCGTGGACGAGGTGGTCGTAGGAGCGGCAACGGCAAGGTGGACGACGGCGCCGATGAAGCGAGAGGACGCGATGAAAGGATCCTGGTCCGGCGCCGTGGATGAGAGACGTCTGCTACCTCTTAAGCACTGCGGTGGTTTTCCCTTGAAGAGGAAAGGGTGATGCAGCAAAGTAGCATAAGTATTTCCCTCAGTTTTTGACAACCAAGGTATCAATCCAGTAGGAGACTACACGCAAGTTGCCTCGGACCTACACAAACAAATAAGAACCTTGCAACCAATGCGATAAAGGGGTTGTCAATCCCTTCACGGCCACTTGCAAAGGTGAGATCTGATAGAGATAATAAGATAAATATTTTTGGTATTTTTATGATATAGATTGGAAAATAAAGATTGCAAAATAAAAGATGGAAGGAATAGTAAATTGATAGGAAAATAATATGATGGAAGATAGACCCGGGGGCCATAGGTTTCACTAGTGGCTTCTCTCAAGATAGCATAAGTATTACGGTGGGTGAACAAATACTATCGAGCAATTGATAGAAAAGTGCATAGTTATGAGAATATCTAGGAATGATCATGTATATAGGCATCACGTCCGCGACAAGTAGACCGAAACGATTCTGCATCTACTACTATTACTCCACACATCGACTGCTATCCAGCATGCATCTAGAGTAAGTTCATAAGAACAGAGTAACGCATTAGGCAAGATGACATGATGTAGAGGGATAAACTCAAGCAATATGATATAAACCCCATCTTTTTATCCTCGATGGCAACATTACAATACGTGCCTTGCTGCCCCTGCTATCACTGGGAAAGGACACCGCAAGATTGAACCCAAAGCTAAGCACTTCTCCCTTGCAAGAAAGATCAATCTAGTAGGCCAAACCAAACTGATAATTCAAAGAGACTTGCAAAGATAACAAATCATACATAAAAGAGTTTAGAGGAGATTCAAATATTGTTCATAGATAATCTTGATCATAAACCCACAATTCATCGGATCTCGACAAACACACCGCAAAAAGAATTACATCGAATAGATCTCCAAGAAGATCGAGGAGAACTTTGTATTGAGATCCAAAGAGAGAGAAGAAGTCATCTAGCTAATAACTATGGACCCGAAGGTCTATGGTAAACTACTCACACATCATAGGAGAGGCTATGGTGTTGATGTAGAAGCCCTCCGTGAATGATTCCCCCTCTGGCGGAGTGCCGGAAAAGGCCCCAAGATGGGATCTCATGGGTACAGAAGGTTGCGGTGGTGGAAATAGGGTTTCGTGGTGCTCTTGGATGTTTTCGGGGTATATGAGTATATATAGGTGAAAGAAGCCGGTCAGGGGAGCCACGAGGGGCCCACGAGGGTGGGGGTGCGCCTACCCCCCCCCCCCGGGCGCGCCCTCCTGCCTCGTGGCCTCCTCGTTTCTTTCTTGACCTCCACTCCAAGTCTCCTGGATTGCGTTTGTTCTAAAAATCACTCTCCCGAAGGTTTCATTCCGTTTGGATTCCGTTTGATATTCCTTTTCTGCGAAACACTGAAATAGACAAAAAACAGCAATTTGCACTAGGCCTTTGGTTAGTAGGTTAGTCCCAAATATAATATAAAAGTGTATAATAAAGCCCATTAAACATCCAAAACAGATAATATAATAGCATGGAACAATCAAAAATTATAGATACGTTGGAGACGTATCAAGCATCCCCAAGCTTAATTCATGCTCGTCCTCGAGTAGGTAAATGATAAAAACATAATTTTTGATGTGGAATGCTACCTAGCATATTTTTCAATATAATTTTCTTTATTGTGGCATGAATGTTCAGGTCCGAAAGATTCAAGATAAAAGTTTAATGTTGACATAAAAATAATAATACTTCAAGCATACTAACTAAGCAATCATGTCTTCTCAAAATAACATGGCCAAAGAAAGTTCATCCCTACAAAATCATATAGCTTGGTCATGATCCATTTTCGTCACACAAGAATGCTCTCATCATGCACAACCCCGATGACAAGCCAAGCAATTGTTTCATACTTTAGTAATCTCAAACTTTTTTCAACTTTCACGCAATACATGAGCGTGAGCCATGGATATAGCACTATGGGTGGAATAGAATATAATGATGGGGGTTATGTGGAGAAGACAAAAAAGGAGAAAGTCTCACATTGACGCGGCTAATCAACGGGCTAGGGAGATGCCCATCAATTGATGTCAATGCAAGGAGTAGGGATTGCCATGCAACGGATGCACTAGAGCTATAGATGTATGAAAGCTCAACAAAAGAAACTAAGTGGGTGTGCACCCAACTTGCTTGCTCACGAAGACCAATGGCATTTGAGGAAGCCCATTGTTGGAATATACAAGCCAAGTTCTATAATGAAAAATTCCCACTAGTATATGAAAGTGACAAAACAAGAGACTCTCTATCATAAAGATCATGGTGCTACTTTGAAGCACAAGTGTGGAAAAAAAAGGATCGTAGCATTGTCCCTTTTTATTTCTTTTCTCTTTTTTGGCCTTTTTAAATTTGGCCTTTCCTTTTTTTATTTTTTTTATTTGGGACAATGCTCTATTAATGATGATCATCACACTTCTATGTATTTACAACTCAATGGTTACAACTCGATACTAGAACAAAATATGACTCTATATGAATGCCTCCGGCGGTGTACCGGGATGGGCAATGAATCAAGAGTGACATGTATGATAAATTATGCATGGTGGCTTTGCCACATATACGATGTCAACTACATGATCATGCAAGGCAATATGACAATGACGAAGCGTGTCATAATAAATGAAATGGTGGAAAGTTGCATGGCAATATATCTTGGAATGGCTATGGAAATGCCATAATAGGTAGGTATGGTGGCTGTTTTGAGGAAGATATAAGGAGGTTTATGTGTGATAGAGCGTATCGTATCACGGGGTTTGGATGTACCGGCGAAGTTTGCACCAACTCTCAAGGTGAGAAAGGGCAATGCACGGTACCGAAGAGGCTAGCAATGATGGAAAGGTGAGAGTGCGTATAATCCATGGACTCAACATTAGTCATAAAGAACACACATACTTATTGCAAAAATCTACAAGTCATCAAAAATCAAGAACTACGCGCATGCTCCTAGGGGGATAGATTGGTAGGAAAAGACCATCGCTCGTCCCCAACCGCCACTCATAAGGATGACAATCAAAGAACACCTCATGTTTCAAATTTGTCACATAACGTTTACCATACGTGCATGCTACGGGACTTGCAAACTTCAACACAAGTATTTCTAAAATTCACAACTACTCAACTAGCACGACTCTAATATTACCATCTTCATATCTCAAAACAATCATCAAGTATCAAACTTCTCATAGTATTCAATGCACTTTTTATGAAAGTTTTTATTATACCGATCTTGGATGCCTATCATATTATGACTAATTTTATAGCCAAAGCAAACTACCATGCTGTTCTAAAGGACTCAAAATAATATAAGTGAAGCATGAGAGATCAATAATTTCTATAAAATAAAACCACCACCGTGCTCTAAAAGATATAAGTGAAGCACTAGAGCAAAATTATCTAGCTCAAAAGATATAAGTGAAGCACATAGAGTATTCTAATAAATTTTGATTCATGTGTGTCTCTCCCAAAAGGTGTGTACAGCAAGGATGATTGTGGTAAACTAAAAATCAAAGACTCAAATCATACAAGACGCTCCAAGCAAAACACATATCATGTGGTGAATAAAAATATAGCATCAAGTAAAGTTACCGATGGATGAAGACGAAAGAGGGGATGCCTTCCGGGGCATCCCAAAGCTTAGGCTTTTGGTTGTCCTTGAATTTTACCTTGGGGTGCCTTGGGCATCCCCAAGATTAGGCTCTTGCAACTGCTTATTCCATAATCCATCAAATCTTTACCCAAAACTTGAAAACTTCACAACACAAAACTCAACAGAAAATCTCATGAGCTCCGTTAGTATAAGAAAACAAATCACCATC
Organism: Aegilops tauschii subsp. strangulata; assembly: GCF_002575655.3. Lineage (NCBI taxonomy): Eukaryota > Viridiplantae > Streptophyta > Magnoliopsida > Poales > Poaceae > Aegilops > Aegilops tauschii. Next base: position 381,269,657 of record NC_053037.3, on the reverse strand, counting down.
ATAAGGTACTGTAATGAACTCATAATTTGTTTATATTGGTGTTAAACCTACTGTATTCCAACTTCTCTATGGTTCATACCCCCTGATACTAGCCATAGATTCATCAAAATAAGCAAACAACACACGAAAAACAGAATCTGTCAAAAACAGAACAGTCTGTAGTAATCTGGATCAAACATATACTTATGTAACTTCAAAAATTCTGAAATAAATTGGTGGACGTGAGTAATTTGTCTATTAATCATCTTAAAAAATAATCAACCTAAAATCATTCTCCAGTAAAAAGTTGTAGCTAATCTCGTGAGCGCTAAAGTTTCTGTTTTTTACAGAAAGATCATAAAGACTTCACCCAAGTCTTCCCAAAGGTTCTACTTGGCACAAACACTAATTTAAAACATGAAAACACATCTTAACAGAAGCTAGATGAATTATTTATTACTAAACAGAACCAAAAATCAAGAAACAAAAATAAAATTGGGTTGCCTCCCAACAAGCGCTATTGTTTAACGCCCCTATCTAGGCATAAAGGCAAGAATAGATCTAGGTATTATCATCTTTGGTATGCAATCCATAAGTGTCTCTAATAATAGATTCATCAGGTAATTTAATTTTATTTCTAGGAAAGTGTTCCATGCATTTCCTTAACAGAAATTGGAATCTAATATTTCCTTCTTTCATATCAATAAATGCACCAATCGTTATAAGGAAAGGTCTACCAAGAATAATAGCACATGTAGGATTGCAATCTATGTGAAGAACAATGAAATCTACGGGCACATAATTCCTATTTGCAACAATAAGAACATCATTAATCCTTCCCGTAGGTTTCTTAATGGTGGAATCCGCAAGGTGCAAGTTTAAAGAACAATCATCAAATTCACGGAAACCTAACACATCACACAAAGTTTTTGGAATCGTGGAAACACTAGCACCCAAATCAGACAAAGCATAGCACTCATGATCTTTAATCTTAATTTTAATAGTAGGTTCCCACTCATCATAAAGTTTTCTAGGGATAGAAACTTCTAATTCAAGCTTTTCTTCATAGGATTGCATTAAAGCATCAACGATATGTTTGGTAAAAGCTTTATTTTGACTATATGCATGAGGAGAATTTAACACGGATTGCAAAAAGGAAATACAATCTATTAAAGAACAATTATCATAATTAAATTCCTTGAAATCCAAAATAGTGGGTTCATTGCTATGTAAAGTTTTGACCTCTTCAATCCCACTTTTACCAATTTTTGCATCTAGATCTAAAAACTCCGAATTATTGGGACGCCTTTTAACTAAAGTTGACTCATCTCCAGTCCCATCATTATCAAGATTCATATTGCAAAACAAAGATTTAATAGGAGACACATCAATAACTTTTAGATCTTCATTCCTATTATCATGAAAACTAGAAGAACACGCTTTTACAAAGCTATCTTTCTTAGCACGCATCCTAGCGGTTCTTTCCTTGCACTCATCAATGGAAATTCTCATAGATTTGAGAGAAGCATTGATAGCATCCTTAGGTGGATAGATCTAAGTTTCAAAGAATAAACATCAAGAGAAATTCTATCCACGTTCCTAGCCAACTCATCAATCTTAGGCAATTTTTCTTCAAGCAAGGTATTGAAATTCTTTTGCGAAATCATAAATTCTTTAACACTAGTCTCAAAATAATAGGGCATCTTATTAAAATTTCCATAAGAGTTGTTGTAGGAATTTCCATAATTATTAGAGGAATTACTAGGAAACGGCCTAGGATTAAAGTTTCCTCTATACGCGTTGTTACCAAAATTATTCCTACCAACAAAATTAACATCCATAGATTCATTATTATTCTCAATCAAAGTAGACAAAGGCATATCATTAGGATCAATAGGAGCACTCCTATTAGCAAACAATTTCATAAGTTCATCCATCTATCCACTCAAAACATTAATCTCTTCTATAGCAGGAACTTTTTTACTAGTAGTTCTTTCGGTGTGCCATTGAGAATAATTAACCATAATATTATCTAGGAGTTTAGTAGCTTCTCCTAAAGTGATTTCCATAAAAGTGCCTCCCGCGGCCGAATCTAAAAGATTTCTAGAAGCAAAATTCAATCCGGCATATAAAATTTGTATGATCATCCATAAATTTCAACCATGTGTAGGGAAATTGCGAATCATTAATTTCATCCTCTCCCAAGATTGTGCAACATGCTCATGATCAAGTTGCTTAAAATTCATAATATTGTTTCTAAGAGAGATGATCTTAGCGGGAGGAAAATACTTAGAGATAAAAGCATCTTTGCACTTATTCCAAGAATCAATACTATTTTTAGGCAAAGACGAAACCAAGTTTTAGCACGATCTCTAAGCAAAAATGGAAATAGCTTCAATTTAACAATATCATTATCCACATCTTTCTTCTTTTGCATATCACACAAATCAAAAAAGTTGTTTAGATGTGTAGCGGCATCTTCACTAGGAAGGCCAGAGAATTGATCTTTCATGACAAGATTCAGCAAGGCAGCATTAATTTCACAAGATTTAGCATCGGCAATAGGAGCAATCGGAGTGCTAAGAAAATCATTGTTGTTGGTATTTGAAAAATCACACAATTTAGTATTATCTTGAGCCATCGTGACAAACAATCCAACACACAAGCACACAAAAAGCAAGCGGAAAAAAAGCGAACGCAAAAAGAGGGAGAATAAAACGGCAAAGATGAAGTGGGGGAGAGGAAAACGAGAGGCAAATGGCGAATAATGTAATGCGAGGGATAAGAGTTTGTGAGGGGTACTTGGTATGTCTCGACTTGACTTGACATGGCGTAGATCTCCCCGGCAATGGTGCCAGAAATCCTTCTTGCTACCTCTTGAGCACTGCGTTGGTTTTCCCTTGAAGAGGAAAGGGTGGTGCAGCAAAGTAGCGTAAGTATTTCCCTAGGTTTTTGAGAACCAAGGTATCAATCCAGTAGGAGACTACACGCAAGTCACCTCGGACCTACACAGACAAATAAGAACCTTGCAACCAACGCGATAAAGGGGTTGTCAATCCCTTCACGACCACTTGCAAAAGTGAGATCTGTTAGAGATAATAAGATAAATATTTTTGGTATTTTTATGATATAGATTGGAAAATAAAGATTGCAAAATAAAAGACGGAAGGCATAGTAAATTGATAGCAAAATAATATGATGGAAGATAGACCCGGGGGCCATAGGTTTCGCTAGTGGCTTCTCTCAAGATAGCATAAGTATTACGGTGGGTGAACAAATTACTGTCGAGCAATTGATAGAAAAGTGCATAGTTATGAGAATATCTAGGCATGATCATGTATATAGGCATCACGTCCGCGACAAGTAGACCGAAAAGATTCTTCATCTACTACTATTACTCCACACATCGACCGATATCCAGCATGCATCTAGAGTATTAAGTTCATAAGAACAGAGTAACGCATTAGGCAAGATGACATGATGTAGAGGGATAAACTCAAGCAATATGATATAAACCCCATCTTTTTATCCTCGATGGCAACAATACAATACGTGCCTTGCTGCCCCTGCTGTCACTGGGAAAGGACATGCAAGATTGAACCCAAAGCTAAGCACTTCTCCCATTGCAAGAAAGATCAATCTAGTAGGCGAAACCAAACTGATAATTCGAAGAGACTTGCAAAGATAAGAAATCATACATAAAAGAATTCAGAGGAGATTCAAATATTGTTCATAGATAATCTTGATGATAAACCCACAATTCATCGGATCTCGACAAACACACCGCAAAAAGAATTACATCGAATAGATCTCCAAGAAGATCGAGGAGAACTTTGTATTGAGATCCAAAGAGAGAGAAGAAGCCATCTAGCTAATAACTATGGACCCGAAGGTCTGTGGTAAACTACTCACACGTCATCATAGAAGCTATGGTGTTGATGTAGAAGCCCTCCGTGATCGATTCCCCCTCCGACGGAGTGCTGGAAAAGGCCCCAAGATGGGATCTCACGGGTACGGAAGGTTGCGGCGGTGGAAATAGGGTTTCGTGGTGCTCTCGGATGTTTTTGGGGTATATGAGTATATATAGGTGAAAGAAGTCGGTCAGGGGAGCCACAAGGGGCCCACGAGGGTGGGGGCGCGCCTACCCACCTGGGCACGCCCTCCTGCCTCGTGGCCTCCTCGTTTCTTTCTTGACCTCCACTCCAAGTCTCCTGGATTGCATTTATTCCAAAAATCACTCTCCCAAAGGTTTCATTCCATTTGGATTCCGTTTGATATTCCTTTTCTGCGAAACACTAAAATAGGCAAAAAACAGCAATTTGCACTGGGCCTTTGGTTAGTAGGTTAGTCCCAAAAATAATTTAAAATTGTATAATAAAGCCCATTAAACATCCAAAATAGATAATATAATAGCATGGAACAATCAAAAATTATAGATACGTTGAAGACGTATCAACGTCCATCTCTTGCAGTGGACGACGGGGTAGGGGTAGCGGCTCCAGCAAGGTGGAGGATGGGAGGCGGACGGAGGACGCTAGCCGCAGTGGGGAGGTTGTTGTGGCACCGACGGTGTATGAATGGGGAAATGGAGGGGGAGGGGGTATCTCAAACTTTGGGACACGCTTGTCTGAAATGTGGGAAAGTTACGAACTTATCCCCCGTTCAAAATTTTGGACATCACGTCGGTTGGGGATAGGACGGTAATCACGCATCTCCCAAATATTTGCGGGTAGCGATTTTGGGCGAGGAGAGGGTGTTTTGCCGCCCATGGTTTGCGCCCACGGTGTATAAACGGGGCTGAGAGGTAGGGCGGTTGTGTCACGTCTGAGTGAAGTTACACATCTGCCCCTATTTAAAATATTTGCCTACATCGATTTCGGATGAGGAGAGTTTGTTTTGCCTCCCACTGTGTATGAATGGGGAAATGGAGGGAGAGACACATGTCTTTCGGACGAGCTTGAATCAAATGTGTTTTGCCGCCCACGTTTGGTGCCCACCGTGTCTGAATGGGCTCAGAAGCGGTCGTGTCATGTCTGATTGAAGTTACTAGTCTACCCCTATCGACAGCAGTGTAAATCCGGTCGATAAGGATGTAAGTGTCAGGGGTAGACAATAATTTCCATCTCGCAAACACTTGCTTCGGGCACCCCACAAATGATAGTGGGTGTTTAGCCGCTTCGTTCAAAACTTGGGAGAATTAGCATTCACGTTTGCCCTGGGCCCTGGCAACTAAATTCAAATCCAATTTGTATTCAATTACGAATATTCATAGATAATTCTATGTTTTGTTATTTATATCTTCAAAACCACAACAAAGATTTATTCCACCTTTATATATGATTATGATTTAGAAATGTCGTGATCTTCGAATTCAATAGGTTGGATACACTTTGAGTCAAACAGTTATTTCATCCAATACAATATGCTCACACGAAAAACAGTTCACCTTATGTCAATCATACAAGTACTGAGGATTACCTCACCTAAAAATTTTGAATCATTACAACACATGGACAACATAGGGATCTTACAACATAATCCATTCAGAGACATGACACAACATGCAAGTACAATAATCTAATGACAATTTCAATTGGTATCTAAAGAAGAATTGGGATTACCCTGGGCTTCAGATAGCAGAAACAGCAGGACCTCCTCCGTCTTCAAATGCAACATTCTTACTTCCTCCAATTCTTGGGTTGCTTGCATAATGCGTGCAGCTAATTGCATAATTTCCAGCCTCAAGATCAAGATTACCACATTCATGGCAGCCACACCATCTCTTTTTGCCTCTAGTAGAGCCTCAAGAACTATAATATATGTGCTCAGACTGCTCTCCAGCGGTGTTGCCTCTGAACTGCTACCATCTGGTAACATGGATGGCAAACTGCTTCCACAAATAGATTCTGGGGTTGTACATTGTGTCCTAGTGCGAACACCATCCTGAAAGGTTTCCGCTGGACATAAGTAAGAGATAGTTATCGCATGATACAGGCAGTAAGCTTACATGGTAAACGACATACGAATTATTGCCGAGCATGGCAAGCTATATTTAAATGGTTTGAAGCAGCATCAGCCGAAAAGAAATTAAAATGGTAAGATGAAACTAGGGATGTAAGTGGCAAATAAACGACATCCGCCAGTCCCATCTAGTTAGTTTTTGCTAGCTCCCTAGTTCATTTTCCTCAAAAAACAAAAACTCTTTTGAACTATCATACCACTAGTGGACTTTAATCGGGATTAAACGAGACGCAGTTGACATCCCTAGTTGAAAGGGAGTGTGCCACCGCTATATTTAAGTTGCCAAGGCATCTAAGCAGTTGAAATAATCTGAGAAAGCACTTAACAGTGTGGCCTCATATAAACTACAAAGATAGTCTTGTGATGAAGTTTAGAGGAAAAGTTAAGGACTCAAATGAACTAGGCATGCATTTCTTTACGATAGTACAGCAGGCACTGCTGACATATTGGCCAACTCAGGTATAGCCTAACAAGTAACAAACAAGCACTCGAATCAAGCAATACAACAAAGCAGACAACTGAACTATTTGTAATTCTGTAGGATTACAGGTTGAGGGCACAAGCCAAGAAAGCAGCCCACACACATTACATTTCACATGTACTAAAACACACTGGCTTACCATATGTTGCCGTGAAGCCTCGCTGCTGTTGCAATGTTCTTTGAAGATATCGTCAGCATCCCGTGGTTGTAAATCTAGTTGTTGTAGTTTATTCCGCACCCTCTATTTAGGTAAAATTAATTTTAATCGCATGCACTGGTTTGAGTTGATCATCAATGGTTCATCTAAACTAATGAAAGAAGGGTGTGTGCTTACACGACAATATATCTGCTTCACTCTATTTTTATGCTTGTTTGAGGTGCCAGCCCCAAAAGAACAAATATTTTGCTTGATGGGGTTGGAAGCTCCATAATTAATAGAAGCATCAAATTAGTCATGCAACTTGGGAAGATCAAGAACACAAAAAAAAGTAATGAACGGAGGCTCGGAGCAGTGATGTAATAGCTAGCAACGGAAAATGTAGGGTAAAATGAACAAAAAGCAGCGGAACCACATGCTAGTTTGTTGATGTGTAATTAAGCACAGAGAACATGAAGCAGTCTGATGGAACCAACAGGTGGCATCAGAACAACACCATTATCATAAATATAGCATGCAAGAAGTAAAATAGTAGGCAGTGATATCTAGGAAGTACAATAATACTTAGGACAAAACTAAAGCATATTAACTATATGTGCACTAGTATGTAATTTAGCACATGTAACATGTTCACTGCCAGAAGTACGGCCCTACAGGTGCAAGTAGAATAACGCGTCTCATGAAAAATTGAATGATGCCCTGAAGAAATTCAAAGGTGTGGTGCTTATGCTAAGAAACTGAACGTAGGCGCCGGCCGTTGGATAATAGTACCTGATTCTCGGCGGTGTATGGGTATCGTTGTCATACTTGATAGCTAAGGATCGTCGATAGTGCTCGTGTTGCGGTTGAGTTTGGGCTGGCTATCGCCATCGCTGAAGCGGCTCTGGTGCTTCGGTTGCAACGCCTGTCGGCATCGAAGAAAGCTCATCTGTGGTAAGTGAACAGTTGCACGATAAAGAAGAGAAAAACCGAAGGAGTACAAAGCAAAATAACCTGATGAGGCTACGGCGTCAGTAAAGCAGGGCCGGTGGAGTTGAATATGGCGTCCGTGGAGCGGGTCTGGTGCGGTGGACGAAGGATTTGGCGAGCGCGGTGTACAGTGTTGTCGGTGAGGCGGGTCTGTTGCGGCAGACGAGGGCTTGTATGAAGGGCCAGCGATGGGGCGGACGAGGGAGTCAGTGAAGGGCCTACACTGTGGTGGCCGAGGGCGCCGGTTAAGCAGATCCGGTGCGGTGGACCATGATGGCGGTCAAGGAGATCTGGAGTGGTGGATAAGCCAGTCGCTGAAGCGGCTCCGGTGAAGTGGTGAGTTGGCAGTTGGGGGTTCCAAGGTGCGAAAGGTAGATCCGGCGGGGTGTGAGGTCCGCCGCCGCGGCGGAGGACTAGATTCGGCGGCTTTCCTAGGTTGGGGGGTCGGGGAGGGGCTCTGGGGAAGAATGTTGGGGGCAAAGAGGGGAAAACAATGGAGTTACCAAAGGAGCCCTTTTCCGTTCATGTGGCGGGGGTAAAACAGGAATATCAAGGGCTAAACTTTCGGGCGCAAGATATTTCGATGTGAGCGGGAAGTTTGAAAGCTTTTGGCGCGTGAAATTATAAGTGTTCTGCTCTTGTACGGCCAACTATGATATCATGGATGTTGAGGATATAACCATTAGAGTCACCCGCCCAAGAGGGGCCGGGTTACTCATAATGGTCATCATGCGAAGCCCAGCACCAAACTCTAAGACGGCGGGTCAATCATGGGCTTAAGACCCGGAGGTGGCTTAAGGCCCGTAGTGTTAACCGCCGTTAGGGTGAAACTTGTAGTGTAAGGCAAGAATAGCTAAGAGTCCGAGCCGGACACTGTTATGAGCCGGCCGGGGCTCTGAGAGCCGCTGGGCGTCAACCTCTCTATATAAAGGGACGACCCGGCGGCGGTTTAGGGACAAGAAAGACAAGATCGATAACCAGGCAGGACGGTTTAGCCCCTGGTCATCGAAACCCTAATCAATACCACCTCAACTGGACGTAGGCTTTTACCTTCACCGTAAGGGGCCGAACCAGTATAACCCTCGTGTTCCTTGTACCGTTTAACCCCTTTAAGCTTCCTAGCTGCGATGGCTCCACGACTAAGTCCTAGCACGAGGACATCTGACGTGACAATTCCACGACAGTTGGCGCCCACCGTGGGGCCCGCGCACGGTGGACTTGAGTTCTTGAAGGGCAGCTTCGAAGGGCTCAAGGGATACGCTGTGGGCTGGATGACCAAGAGTCATCGCGGCAAGCTCTACATCGATGACGCGAACTGGGGCCCTAGCGCCGGCTCAATTGAGTACGGGTACCGGGTCCCCTTTGGCGGAATTCATGTCTTCATTGGCAAGATTGGTGAGCCGGGCCCTGAGCCGGATCTCTGCGCCGATCTCATCGAGACGGCTCAGCGTGCACGACCCGCCCGGGCTTTACCTGCCTTGAAGCATGCTTTCGTGGGATGTATCCACGGAGGACTCTCTGGAGGGTCTGGATCTGGTGATGAGACGGCCGCCGGCTCTGACGGCGAGTCGTCTACGGATGAGTCAAACTCGTTGTATCAACTTCAAGATGGCAGGCTCAGGGGTTGTTCCGATGGCGACAGCAGTCCGGACCCCTTTGAGCCGCCGAGCCGGGTTGGAATCTTCATGGCCGGCGCACAACCTGTTCAAAACCCCGCCTCCGGGTCAGGAAGCCCGGTGCCTTCGCCGGCTCAGGTGCTGATGGATCTCACAGACAAGATGACGGTCCTGTTGACCGCTACGGTTGCTCCGGCGGATCAAGTTCAGCATGACGCGGAGGTGGCACAGTTAAAGTTGGATCTAGCAAAGGCCAAGGAGGATCTGGCGGCGGAGGGGGTCAGGATGGCTGCAGAGAGGGCGGCTCTCGACGCCCAGACTCAGCTGATTCAGGCACAGTCCTTCCGGCTCACGATGGATCAAAACGCATCCAATGAGGTCATGAGAAGGAGGCATCAAAAGGCCCAATCCCGACTCCCTCCGGTTTACGATCCTCGAAACCTCTTCAATACGCCGGGTGCAGGGTCTAGTAACCCGCCAGAGATCATGGTGCCCGGGGTTGGGACGCCAATTCAGCCCCAAGTAATGGGACCTCCCCGGGTGAACCCTGCCCCGCCTCAGTACGTACCGATACCACCGGGTCATTATGCCAACCCGTTGGAAAACATGGTCGCCGCGGCGGCGCGGCTGGCGGCTCTCCCAATATATGGTGACTCTCCAACGGCGGTTGAAACCCGCCGGGTCAGAGAACTCCTTCAGACGGCTCTGGCACAGCAAGAGGCGTATTCTTATAGCCGGGACAGGATTCATTCAACCCCTCGTCCAGGCCGGAGCCCGAGTTATAGCAGACACATGGTCTCAGCGACCGGCTCAAGTAATGTCCGACGCCATGACTTGCCTCCTGGCCACGGCCTGGCTCATAACGGAGCCTTTCACGCAGTAGACCAAGACAGGGCACGGCAAGAGGCGGAGCAGGTGCCTCAGTTGACGGCTTACCAGCCACCCCCGGCTTATCCGACGGCTTCCATCGACGTGGGTATCCCTACGAGGACTGGAGGTGTCCCTTGTCTAGTGCCGGCTCTCCGCAATGAACGTCTACCCAAGGATTTCAAAGGGCCTAGGAAGGTGCCTAATTACACGGCTGATTTACAACCCGGAGCCTGGATCGAGAGTTATGAGATGGCCATGGAATTGCTGGAGGTCAGCGAAGCGGTGATGGCCAAGTACTTCACCATGATGTTAGATGGGACTGCCCGCACTTGGTTGAAAGGGCTGCCACCGAATTCTATCGGGTCTTGGGCTGAGCTGAAGGCCCGGTTCATCCAAAACTTCAAGGATACCTGTAGGCAGTCTATGTCAATTGTAGATTTGACTAACTGTAAACAGCAGGAGGGTGAGTCTACAACACATTGGGTTCGCCGGGTCAAAGAGATAATACATTCATCTGATAAGATGGATGCCGGCTCTGCATTCCTAATGTTGGAGCAGAACTGTCATTTCCTGCCCCTGAAGATGAAACTCGGGCAGCTCAAGCGCGATTGCAATGATATGGGTACGCTGATGGCGGCTCTCGTCAAGTACGCCGACTCTGATAGTACCAAGGACCCCGCGTCAGATGATGAAAGGACAGGGAAGGGAAAGAAGAACGGCAATGGCAAGGGCCCTCAGCATAACCCGGCGAACCAAGGAGGTAGCAAGCGTAAGGCTGATGGCAGCATAGAGTTTGTGGACAATGCCAGCTCACAGGGTAACAACCAGCGACGTAAGGGGAGGCCACCTCCCCGAGCCGGCGGTTCAGGCCCAACGCTTGAGCAGCTGTTGAATGAGCCTTGTCCAAGGCATGGCTCTAGGGAGAAGCCAGCTACTCATCTATGGAAAGATTGCGCAATCATGAAGGCCTTTAAGAATTCCAATACCTTTAATGGCAACAATGGCTCGGGCGGCGGCTCAGGCGCTGGCGGCTTTCATGGCCCGGGCGGCGGCTCAAGTTTCAATCCTCAGAATGTTCAAGGGGGCTTTAATCAGCAGTCTGGCCAGGGTCATCAGCAGCAGCAGGGGGGATACCAGACCAATCCAAAGCAACTCAGTGGTGGACAGTATCATGTGTTCACCACCAGTCTGTGTAAACGAGATCAGAAGCTTCATAAGAGGGCAGTGAATGCTGTTGGGCCGGCGGTTCCACGCTATCTGAGATGGTCTGAACAGCCTATTGTGTGGAGTAGGGAGGATCACCCTCCCCGGGTTGATCATCCGGGTCACCTGGCTCTGGTGGTGGCTCCTCAGGTGGGAGGATATAAGTTCACTAAGGTGCTCATGGATGGAGGCAGCAGCATCAACATCCTCTATTATGAGACCTTCCGTCGTATGGGGTTGATTGATAAGAACCTCAGCCAGTCCAATACTATTTTCCATGGTGTGGTGCCTGGTAAGTCGGCTTATCCAGTTGGTAAGATCGAGCTGGAAGTGGCCTTTGGAGATGAGTACAACTATAGGGCGGAAAAATTGACCTTTGAGGTGGTCAAGATAAGAAGTCCGTATCATGCCATATTTGGGCGGCCGGCTTACGCCAAATTCATGGCACGGCCGTGTTACGTATATTTACAGCTCAAGATGCCGGGTCACAATGGGACCATTACGGTTCATGGCAGCCGAAAGATAGCCTTGGAGTGTGAGGAAGGTGACGCGACTTATGCAGAATCTGTTTGTGCAACAGAGGAGTTGAAGTTTTACAAGGACAATGTTGACCCAACAGATATGACATCTCTGAAAAAGCCGACCACGGAGCATGAGCTGGCAATGAAATTTAAGTCAGCTGATGAGACTAAACTTGTTGATTTCGTTCCAGGTGACTCATCTCAGCAGTTTAGCATCAGTGCCAATCTGGATCCAAAATAGGAAAGCGCGCTCATCGAGTTTATCCATGAGAATAGGGACATTTTTGCATGGAAACCTTCTGACATGCCAGGTGTACCTAGAGAACTCGCTGAGCACACTCTCAATATTGATCCGAAATTTAAGCCGGTCAGGCAATTCCTTTGGCGGTTTAATGAGGAGAGGCGGAAAGCCATTGGTGAGGAGGTGGCCCGGCTCTTGGCGGCCGGGTTTATTGTCGAAGTCTTTCACCCAGAATGGTTAGCTAACCCGGTGCTCGTGCTCAAGAAGAATGGCACCTGGCGGATGTGTGTGGACTACACGGATTTAAACAAAGCGTGTCCGGCTGATCCTTTTGCTCTCCCCCGTATTGATCAAATCATTGATGCCACGGCGGGTTGTGAGCGCTTAAGTTTTCTGGATGCTTATTCTGGATACCATCAGATTAAAATGGCAGTTAAGGATCAGGAGAAGACGGCGTTCATCACTCCCTTTGGAGCCTTCTGTTATGTGTCTATGCCTTTTGGACTCAAGAGTGCACAGGTGACTTACCAGCGTTGTGTGCAGAATTTTCTTCATAACCAGATTGGGCGCAATGTTCATGCCTATGTGGATGACATCGTGGTTAATTCCAGGGAGAAGGAGACCCTGGTCGATGACCTTAGAGAAACCTTTGATAATCTCCGGGTTTACAAGATGATGCTTAACCTGGCCAAATGTGTTTTTGGTGTTCCTGCAGGCAAGCTCTTGGGTTTCCTGGTTTCTAACAGAGGCATTGAAGCTAACCCAGAAAAAATCAAGGCCATCACCTCTCTGGCTAAACCGGCGTGTATAAACGACGTCCAGCGTCTAGCAGGTCGCATCGCTGCTTTGAGTCGGTTTATAAGCCGTTTGGGTGAAAAGGCCATGCCACTGTACCAGTTGATGAAGAAAACTGATGACTTTATCTGGAATGATGCTGCTAATGCTGCTTTTGAGGATTTGAAGAGACAGCTGGCTGAGCCCCCAGTTCTTGCTGCTCCGGTTGACAAAGAGCCCTTATTACTATATGTAGCTGCTAACACACGAGCCGTCAGTGTTGCTGTGGTGGTGCAGCGCAAGGAAGAGGGTAAGGAGTATCCGGTTCAGCGGCCGGTTTATTACGTCAGTGAAGTGCTCATCGAGTCCAAACAGTGGTATCCACATTGGCAGAAGCTTGTTTATGGTGTGTTCATGGCAAGCCGGAAGCTTAAGCATTATTTCCAAGGTCACCCCATCACTGTGGTTAGTTCTGCTCCCCTTGGAGATATCATCCAAAACAGAGAAGCCACAGGAAGAGTGGCTAAGTGGGCTATGGAGCTTGGGCCTCATGGTCTGAAATACGTACCGCGCACTGCTGTTAAATCTCAAGCTTTGGTGGATTTCATCAACGATTGGACAGAGCTACAGGTGCCCGAAGAAAAGCCGGATAATACATATTGGACTATTCACTTCGATGGGTCTAGGCAATTGGAGGGCTCGGGGGCTGGAGTTGTATTGACTTCCCCCAAAGGTGACAAGTTTCATTATGTGCTACGGTTGCTGTTTCCGTGTACTAACAATGCGGCCGAGTACGAGGCCTTGCTCCATGGTCTTCGGATGGCTAAGGAGATGAGCTTGAGCCGAGTAAGGTGCTTCGGCGACTCAGACTTAGTGGCTCAACAAGTATCAGGCAAGTGGGATTCCAAGGACCCTCTCATGGCGGCTTATCGCCGTGAAGTTGATGCCATTGCTGGACACTTTCAGGGTTACCAAGTAGAGCACATCGATCGCAGGAAGAACGAGGCGGCTGATGCACTAAGCCGGCTGGGCTCTCAGCGAAAGCCGGTGCCGCCTAATACTTTCTTGGACATCTTGCATAACCCTTCTGTTAAGTTACCTACAGAGGAAGGCTTGGTTGTCCCTGACCCGGAAGCACAGTTGCTGGCGGCTCTTCACATCACCCCAGACTGGACAGTACCATATTTGGCTTACATGACCCGGGGAGAGTTGCCTGAGGATGAAACTTTGGCCAGACAAATAACCCGGCGGTCTAAGTCAATGATAATTATCAATGGTGAGCTACATCGCCGCAGTGTCACTGGAACTTTCCAGCGTTGTGTTTCCCCTGAGGAAGGCCAAGATATTTTGCGTGAGATTCACGAGGGGGATTGTGGCCATCATGCCGGCTCAAAATCCCTTGTGGCCAAAGCCTTTCGTCATGGTTTTTATTGGCTGACGGCTCATGCTGATGCGGAAGACTTGGTCAGTAAATGTGATGGTTGCCAGAGGTTCTCGCGACGGGCTCATGTGCCGGCTCAGGAGCTGAGGATGATTCCAATTACTTGGCCGTTTGCGGTCTGGGGGCTTGATATGGTTGGGCCTTTTAAAAGGTCCAAGGATAAGAAGACCCACCTCTTGGTGGCAGTTGACAAGTTCACAAAGTAGGTTGAGGCGGAGCCAGTTAGCAAGTGTGACGCGGCCACTGCAGTTCAGTTCATGAAAAGGGTGATATTTCGCTTTGGTTTTCCACACAGCATTATAACTGACAATGGTACCAATCTGTCTAAGGGCGCCATGGAGGAGTTTTGTCAGCGAGAGCATATTCGACTTGATGTTTCGTCGGTAGCTCACCCTCAATCCAATGGTCAAGCTGAGAGAGCTAATCAGGAGATTTTGAAGGGCATCAAGCCCCGGCTTTGGGTCCCTTTGCAACGGACGCCGGGTTGTTGGGTGGAGGAGTTACCCTCCGTGTCATGGAGCATCAATACTACTCCTAACAGATCTACGGGTTACACGCCGTTCTTTATGGTTTATGAAGCGGAGGCAGTCCTCCCTAGCGACATCCGTCATGACTCACCTCGAGTGGCGGCTTATGTTGAGGCGGATAATGAGCGGGCGCGCCAAGATGCTCTTGACTTGTTGGACGAACAGCGTGATGTGGCAGCAGCTCGCTCGGCGATTTACCAACAAGACCTGCGCCGTTATCACTGCCGCCGGGTTAAGTCCCGGGTCTTCCAGGAAGGTGATCTGGTGCTCCGGCTCATCCAAGATCAAACAGATGCACATAAGTTATCCCCGCCTTGGGAAGGGCCCTTTGTGGTCAGCAAGAACTTGCACAACGGGTCATACTACCTTATCGACGTTCGGGAGCACAAAGATTCACGCACGTCGGAGGAAGAGACCCGTCGGCCGTGGAACATAGCTCAGCTTCGGCCTTATTACACTTGAGCCACCGGCTCTCATAATGTACATATTTCTATAGACATGTATATATTATGATAAATAATAAAGCAGGACCTCTGTCCTTTTCTCCTTCCAAGGTAAATGTGTTATTTCCATTACAATATCACATGGTCACTTGGAGGCGGATCCGGCTTATGATCGTATTCGAATCTAGCCGTAAACAATATGATCATTTGGGGGCTTCCTGTTCAAACATAGGTCGTATTCGAACCAAAGAGAACATAGCTGTCAATGCCCACTTGATTGGCAAATTGCCGAGCTCATTGGGGAGTTTTATTTGATCATATTTGAATCATAGCTCAACCCCCTTTGGGAACCGACGTGGATCGTATTCGAATCAGCGTCGTTCAACAACTCTTAAGGTCATTTGGGGGCTTCCTGTTCAAACATGGCTCGTATTCGAACCAAAGAGAACATAGCTGTCGGTACCCTCTTGATCGGCATCGCCAAAGCCACTGGGGGCTATATGATCGCATTCGAATCTTAGCTTAACCCCTTTGGTACGGTTCTCTGGTCGTATTCGAACCGGAAGCCCCTAAGTTTTGATCTTCTGACTTACAACAAGTTCTTTTGGTCACATCAACAGAGTGCAAGGGCGGCTTTACTTCGCCGGCTTAAATTTGATTCACAATGATAACACATAGTAAGTATTCTTGATGCTGGTAAACCGGAGTTTAGATCTTCAACTCATTATTCGGGTTACATAACCCGGACGTATGCTTTGAAGGCTTGTAAGTATGCTATTGTGGTTACATCAAAGATATAATTGAGGGCCAGTCTTTGGTGACTTTTGTTCATATTCCGGGTTATATATATAAGGTTTATGATTCTCAGTGCGGTAAGCCTCCTAGAGACTTGTGACTTGTTTTCTATGCAGGACGGTTAAATACAGCTATTCGAGCTTAAGGAAAATAACTGATCAATTATAACCCGGAGGAATAAGAAGAAGCAGCTTCAATGGAGTTAAGCATTTAACACATGCACGATGGCACGACAAAATTAAGTGTTTGTCCTACTCTATTACAAGACACCCCGAGTCCAAACGGTGAGGCATTGTTTTAAGGTGTAACCATGAGCCGCCTAAAAGTCAAGGTGCTTGTTGAGTTGAAGCTTCCGGCTCATCCCTCTCCGCTCCTCCGGCTGATTCCATGACCTGGAAGGTTGATGATTTCCAATCAATGCCGCTCAAAGCCTCAAATTGAGCCTCGTCATCAATTAACCCGGCCGGGTCAACTTCTGGGGCAAAGGTGTGCTTACGAGTCGGCGGGATCAAGCTGAGGGCTTCATAACGTGGAGTGGGGATCCTCTGATTTTCCGCGTCGTAGCCTGGCTGGTACTTGGTAAGGTCGGTGTCATTCCCAATCAGGGTGGCCACCGGGTGCACGCTCTTCACACAGGCAGCAAAGTCTTTTTGGTCGAAGGGGGTGCCGTCTTCCTTCAGGCTGGGGTATCCAAGAGCGATGTCGGCCGGGTCTAGCTCCGGAAGAAAAGCCTTGGCCCGGCTCAAAGCAGCTATCGCTCCGGCTCTTGTAGAGGCCCGTCTTAGCTCTTGGAAGCGCTGAGGAAGAACGGCAAGCCGCCTGAGTACGTCCGCCAGGTGAGTCGGAACCTCGTTGGACAGGGCCACAATGGCTAACGCACGCTGTGACCCGGTATAGAGTTGCTCCACCAAGGTGTACACGGCCTTCAGCTTAGTCAGAACATTCTAGTTAAGGTTGGAGCTTCTGGGACCTATTTAAACAAAGTTAGTTAAGCCGGAGACAGTAGGGGGACTTATGAGACATAAAGAATGAAAACTTGGTAAAAGCTTGCAGAATGACTTACCGAAGATTGCGGAGACCATCTGTGACACATGGCGCTTTAAGCCGGAGAGTTCGGCGGTTCTCTCAGTTAGAGCAGCCTCTGCTTTTTCGGCCCGGCTCAGCAAGGCGGTTCTCTCCTCGGCCCAAGTTTTTCTTTCTGTTTCAAATTTCTTCTTCAGTTTTTCCTGTGCAGCAACACTGAACTCAAATTTAGCATTGGCCTTCCGGGTCTCAGTTTCCTGAGTCTTCAGGCGGTTCTTCAGCTCAGAGATTTCAGATTCAAATGTCTTGCAGGCAGCCTGTACAAATTCTGGGTTACAGTATGAGTGACTATTATGCAACATTAAAGTCCCAAGCACTTTACAAGCAAAGGCACTTGGCACTTGGGGGCTAATGTATGCTGAAAGATTCAATTGGAGATTGCCGGGTCATGAAGGTAAGCCGGAAGCTAAGTCTACAACGTACACAATCATAAGTAATAGACTTGGGGGCTAGCATGGTAAGGATGGCTATGGAGTAAGCAAGAGAGTTGTACCTCAGATTTTTGCTGTATCTGCTTTACCATGTCAATCTCCAGGTCCCGGCTGTTGTGCACCTGATTAACATAGCCGGAGATGATATCTCCAATGCTCAAGTTAGCATAGTTGGTGATATCCAGCTTGGCCCTGCGGCGCTCTAGCAACTCTTCCTTCGTAGAGCATTTAGCCAGCGCAGTGGGTCTCCCCGGCTCGACAAATTCCGTCCTGGTGATTACAACGTCCGGGTCATCAGCCGGCTGAGCTGGGCTGGGGATCTCCGGGTTAGTTGAAGCCTCTATGACTGGCTCATCAGTTGGAGCGGTGGCTTCAGGAGCTGAGGCAGATGGCAGTTCTTGAGCTGAAGCTTCCGGTTCAGTCAGGACCGGTTCTTCGACCGGTTTATTCTTCTTCGCCCTCTTGCTGAGCTTTGCTTGAGCACTGAAAGGACAAAAGGTTAGTACAAAAGCATGAGTAAAGATAAGCACAACATAAGATGATCATCATTACCCGGGTGCGGTCTTGAAAGCCGGCAGGTTCGATTGCATAGAATCACCAGAGGAAGGTGAAGTTTCCTGATAATTTGAATCAGAAGAATTGAGCGGTTGACGAGTAATGCCCGCCAAAGGTTGAAAAGAATATAAGTTGGAGATAACCTCGGTCCGGTGCTTCCTTGATGCTTCAGGTAAGCCGGAAGAGAGGTATGCATCCTTGTTGGTCCGGGTGTGCCGCCGGCTCTCATGAATCTGTCGCTTCAAAAGAAATTGAGGATCTTGATAAGCTAAAGGATGTGAAAATCTTACTTTCCGGGTTACTCTTCGGACTTTCAGCCTTGGCAAGGGCTCCGAGTCGGAGGAAAGTATAGTTACCTCTTCAGTCACCGGGTTACTCGCTCCAGTGTCCTCCTGCTGATAATCAGTATCGATAAGGCGGATAGGAATAAATTAGAAACAAAATAAGAGCCTAAAGAATCAAGGATTACCTCTGACTCGGAGCTATCACTTAGCTGAAGCAGCTCTGAGGCAGTAGGCCTGCTTCCCTTCTTGCGGGGAGCGGCTCTCCTGGCGGCTTTCTTAGCCTTCCTGGCTTTTTTAGCCGCCTCATGGTCATATTTGACCTTCCAGAACTTGTCATTAGCTTGAAAAATACAACAAAGATTTCTTAAAGTTCAGATGAAAACTATTAAAAGGAAAACCAAGGTGTTCAGGTCAGTGGCTTACCGCCGGAGCCGGGTTAGCTTGGCAGAAGGGGTTTAAGCCGGTCCTCCCACAGTCGGCTAAGCTCTCATTCAGGAGAGACTTGGTCATGTCGTCCACGACGTCCTCAGGAAGATCGTTGGGGCTGTGCCGCAGAGGGTCATCCTTCCGGCCCGTGTAATCACACATTAAGCCGGGGCGGCGGCTCAAGGGGATCACCCGCCAAGAGATCCAGACCCGGACCAGATCAATGCCGTTGAGGCCATTTCCCAGGAGAGCCTTGATCTTATTGATGGTGGGAATCAGAGGTTGACGCTCAGCTTGAGATAGTTTATCTGGCAGGGGGTGATTTGGCTCCAGACGCAGGGCACGAAAGCCGGGCAGAGGGCTCTCGTCAGCCGGAGAAGTATCCTGGCAGTAGAACCATGTCTGGTTCCAGTCCTTTGGATGGCTTGGCGGCTCAGCATAAGGAAAGAGGCAATCTCCCCGTCGTTGAATGGAGATTCCACCAAGTTCCAAGCTCGGCCCGTTGGCGCACTCGTTCCGGCGGTTTAGATAAAACAGCTCCCTAAAGAGCAGTAGGCTGGGCTCTTCTCCAAGATAGACTTCGCAGAATACTTGAAAATTGCAAATATTCGACATGGAATTGGGTCCTATGTCTTGCGGCCGCAAATCGAAGAAGTTCAGAACATCTCTAAAGAATTTTGAGCCGGGCGGTGCGAAGCCCCGGCTCATGTGATCAGCAAATATCACCACCTCGCCATCTCTAGGTTGAGGTCTTTCCTCTGACGGGTCAGGGGCACGGTAAGACATGACCTCCTTCTTGGGCAGGTAACCCATCTTCACGAAATCAGCTAAAGTGTCATCAGTAACATTGGATCTCATCCAGTTGCACGTGATGGGTGGCATTGTGAAAAACGAAAGCCTATGACAAAAGGAGATGTCCGGTTCAATTATAAGCCGGAGGAGGTTTACAGTTCAGTATTCAAGATGGCGGCTTATGAAGGGGCCTAATGATATATGGCTAATTCTTTCGGGTTATCTAAGCCGCTGTGGGCATCATGAGTAATTCAAGTTGTCTACAACTTTATCATAAATGAGCCGGAAATTTTACAACGTGTGGCCTCTTTTAAGCCGGAAATGTGAGCCGCCATAGCTAAATAGATGCAATTTTTGACTAAGTGTGGCGCAAACAAGTTTCACAGATCGCAGTAATTATTTTGGATCAAACGGTCGGCTAAAAAGAAAAATTTCTAGACCTAGAACTGACACAGAGGAAGTTCATAGGCTCGAACGGGGCTTCTGTGCAGTAGAAAGGATCTATGTGCATTTGGGATGGGTGCGAAACAGCTACCGCAGCAGTTCTATACTGTCTAAAAATCAAGAAGGGTTGTTAATAGTGGAATCTATCAAGTGTTCGTGAAGAACGGCGACGAACACCGACGAACTCGAAGGTCACTAATGCGGATCTGAGGAACAGGGAGGAGAAAGCTTACAGATGCGGAGTTACTGCGGAGGTTCATCGCGTTTTTCTGGTCACGTCAGGTTGATGCAGCGGCCTGAGTTGGTGAAGACGAGGAGACCCGCGGCGGCGGCGGTGGAGCTCGAGCGGCAGTACAGTAGCGAGAGGAGGAAGATGATGGAGGCGGCAAGTGAATGAAGCCTCATGGGCCGGGCTTATTTATAAGGTGTGGCCAGTAAGTGGGCGCGAGAAACGAGGAGGCCACGACGCGAGTATCGTGCCACGAAAACGCCTCAGTTTTCGGGATAGCCATTAAAGATAAGATCCGTTGGGATATGGTGGAATAAAAGAATGAAGTTAATGGAAGATGACGTCATGGCGGGTTATAAGGAATCCAGAAGATGACGTCATGGCGGGTTAAAACCTTCGCACAAATATAAGCCGGAAGATTTTCTATCAAAGGAATTGAAGATTGACATGAACCGGTTCAAATCAATCTGGGGCCTAATGTTGAGGATATAACCATTAGAGTCACCCGCCTAGGAGGGGCCGGGTTACTCATAATGGTCATCATGCGAAGCCCAGCACCAAACTTGAAGACGGCGGGTCAATCATGGGCTTAAGACCCGGAGGTGGCTTAAGGCCCGTAGTGTTAACCGCCGTTAGGGTGAAACTTGTAGTGTAAGGCAAGAATAGCTAAGATTCCGAGCCGGACACTGTTATGAGCCGGCCGGGGCTCTGAGAGCCGCTGGGCGTCAACCTCTCTATATAAAGGGACGACCCGGCGGCGGTTTAGGGACAAGAAAGACAAGATCGATAACCAGGCAGGACGGTTTAGCCCCTGGTCATCGAAACCCTAATCAATACCACCTCAACTGGACGTAGGCTTTTACCTTCACTGTAAGAGGCCGAACCAGTTAACCCTCGTGTTCCTTGTCCCGTTTAACCCCTTTAAGCTTCCTAGCTGCGATGGCTCCACGACTAAGTCCTAGCACGAGGACATCTGACGTGACAATTCCACGACAATGGCCGAGAATTTATTTGTTTTGCATGCAAAAAAGTGCAAGTTTCGAAAATCAATGTCTCCAACTCAAAACTTAGATTGTCCATTCAATTCAAATATGGATCATTGAGCTAGTACAAGCAAATACCATCATACAGTCCAATTCAAATGAAATTCCAAATGTGTTTATCCTAAATATGACGACAAAAGCAAAAATTTGTATGTGTATGAATAAAGTGGATGATTATAAAGTTTGAACATGTCCGTATGTGTATATCTCTAGGTTTGATATATGAATTTGAAATCACGAAATCCCAGCTTAAAAAATGTACCTCCGTTTAAATGAATTACAAAAGCTAATGATGGAGTCGAATTCCAAAATCCAATCTTAGGTTTGTAATTCTGGTACATCAAGGTATATCATGCATGTTCAAAAGTATCATTATCTCATAGTCGAAACTATGAAACTAATTGATCAACCATGAGTGCACACACTATTGACCATATATATCTCAATTACGCTAAAGTCCCTCAAATATAGACACCTCACTCTTTATCTGAAGCCAACCCCCCCCCCCCCCCCCCACACACACACACACAAGTCGTTCTCTCCCCAAGACACGAACACACGAGCACATTAACACCCCCCTCTCTTCCAAAGTCCCGACCCCAATATAGGTCTCTATCACTTTGTCTCTCGTGCATGCACACATCTCTTCCCCCACTCTCTAGGTCTCCCGACATCTCTCTTTCCCAAGCACACGCACTATGTAGAGTGTATCTTTCCCATACACACAAAACGTCGCCCCCCAAACGTCTATCTCCCTAGTTATGTGGTTCTCGCACACTCACCTCACACACCACCCCACTGCATACAAGCACACTTTGTCTCCTTGTGCACCACTCTCCTCTTTCTATCTCTCCCACATGCGGACCCGCCCCAGCTCCTTCCATGTATACATATATGTCGTGACTCTTTCCGTAGCTCCCTAATGTATCATCGTTCTCAATCTCGCACGTTGTTCTCTACACCATCTATTCTAGATCTCTCATGAAGTCCCTATCACACACACGATGACTCGCTTCCCTTGCGTCTCCATACATAGGCCAAATTCGAACAACATCAACATTGTCTCACTATCTATACGCCACTTATGGACACAAATGACCCCTCTCTCCCCCCTCTCTTCCTCTCTCTCTATCCGTCGCTAGCTCTCTCTCTCTCTCTCTCTCTCTCTCTCGCTCGCTCGCTCTCGCACCCCTCTCCCACACACACTCGATGTCTCTTCCGAATAGTCTGCTCCCCGCCTGCACCCATGCTATCCCGCTACTACACATGCCTTTGTCTCTCTTTGACACACATGTCACACCATTCCCCCTTCCCTTATACTAGGTTTACATCATTAGTGGCCTCTCTACTCCACATACACACACACTCCCTCTCACACACAAACGCGTGCACAAACACACACAGGCACGCACAAACACCCATCTATCTGGATCCTTCTTTTAAGACACACACCCTTGCATATTCTCTCCAGCTCTAGGTATGTGTATACCCCCCTCTCTAGCTCGCATGCACACCAAAATTCTCCACCTCTCTAACTCACACATCTCTCCCCATGTCCGCATGTGTATCTCACACACTCACACTCTTATTATGTCTATGTGTCTCCACGTTACACAACACAAATCCCCATGTACATGTCTCTCTCTATCCTCCACACACATAGACATAAAGAATCTCTTATCATTGCCTCAGTCTCTAGACAGATCACACACGCACACTGTCTCTCTCTCTCTCTCGCAAACATGCTCAACAAGGGTTTCCCCGTGAATAACTTACCATCTATTCATCAACGGTCGTGGCAGTACAGCAAACACGAGACATGAAAAAGAATAAATCTACACATGCGTAGACCACCTAGTATGACTACTAGGACTAGAGCAAGCCGAAAGCGCGTCCCCGTCACCCCCTCCTTATCGGCGACGGAAAAACCTTTCTTTTACATAGTCGAGAAGTCATTGTGCTAAGGCCCCACATGCTGAGCCGTTGAATAGAATGTAGATCCTAGTTTACGGAAACAAGTATCGGTAATACGTTTGTATCTCCATACTTATATTTCTTCTCTTATAAAAAACAAGTTGGTGATGATGGTACGCGTGCCATCTTGCAATATAGACCGTCCGATCTATATCTGACGGATGGAAATTAAACTAAAAGATACCCGCACCTCTCTCCACATTTGCAGACAAGGCCTTTCCCTCGTTCATTCTTATCTCCAACAACCTCATTGTTGAGCAATTAAAAAAGGAAGCCTCTAGAACAAACTGGCCTGGTGGCCGCTGCCGGCGTCGTCCATCCTCATGCCTCCGCTCAGTCTGACCACCAATCACCACCACGCCCCACTCCTCTTCACGTTATCTCCTCTTTCTCGAGATATCATTAGTTTTTACACATGGGATTACTCCTGCATGGGTCAATCACAACAAAGTGTTTTGTAAAAAAATGCATCTTGATGTTCCGTGTAATGCACGGACATCTTGCTAGTACTCCTACAGAAGACTAAGTTGGTGATGATGGTGTGTCTGCCATCCGTCATTTCTGACCATTAGATCTACATCTAACGACTGTGAGGTAAGTTGTTACCTTTTCTCACCAACATCTCACTTCTCTACCAATTTGCAGAAAACCCATAATTAGTATCTTAAAATCAACCACATCCCCCCTCACCTCACCAAAACAGCCCAAGGAATATATTCTGATTGAAACATAATATATCTCTAGTGATATATGTATATCAACATTAGGGTGTTTTGTATCAAATTTGTGAATAAGTATTATTCTAACTATGATCCGTTGCAACGCACGTGAACATTGCTAGTATTTCCATAGTTTCGAGTTTCCCATCAAGATATTAATCACTCATGGTTGATATTTACTTTCAATCACGTACACATAGGCACTATGTAACTAGCCTTGCTTATTGGCTTCCAAAGCTTAACTTTCACTCATACTTACAATATGTAGAGTATTTAACAAAAAACTACCACTTTCAACCAGCCTAGGAAGAAACTATTGTACAAAAAATAGCAAAGACATACCCAAAATTTCTTAATCCGCGCCAAAAACTACTACCTAGTGCCGATTAGGCTCGTTTAAACCCGTTTATGACAGGGTTGGCCCACACGTCCGTGCTGACAAGGCAGCTTAAACCAACACATTTTGTTTGACCGTTGACACGAGGGACCCACATCTGACCTTCTATCCTGTTATTCCCCCTCAAATCATTATTTTTCCTGAACATTACTTCAAACAGCACTGATGCGTGTTCGTCGGTGGCACCGGTGATGAGCGAGTTGGTCGCCGCTCCGTCGAACGGGCCGGACGCCGCGCTGGCCTCTGCACGGGTTGGCAGGCTGGCCCGAGCATGACTCACACGCGAGCAAGCCGTCGCGCTGGCCTTCGCTCGAGCCAGATGGTTGGCCTTAGCGCGGGGCATGCGAGCAAGCCGCCGCGCCGCCGTGCCAATCTAGCTAGCAAACTTTGGAGACAAGCAGCTGGACGGAGCTATCTTGGCTACCTAGCGGCCGCGAGCGCCGGACGAAGCTGGCATCCGGGCTGCCGTAAGATGGGCTCCGCACCGCCGGCAGTTTTGACCTCGCCTTCTGCCGGCGACGGTAGCTACGTCCCATGGCCGAGGATGACTAGGTGGACGGGTCTGAGGTAGGAGGTCACTCGGGGACTTTTGTGCAAACTGACATGTAGGTCCCACAAGTCATAACGCCTAACTTGCCGGTCGAATAGAAGGCGTTGACTTAAGGGGCGACATGGGCTGAAACGTGCCTATAACGGCACTTTGTAGAGTAGTCGTTTCTTGGTAGGGCTGGTTGGTAAGGGCATGTACAATGGTTGATAAGGTAGTCTTATCTTAAGTCTGCCATGTATGCAAGTGGTAGTAGTTTCTTGGCATTATTAGTGGTTTCTTGTAAGGAACAATGTAATACTAGCGACAAAAGGCGATTCTAGGTTGCGTTGTACTCCAACGAGTATTACTAGAGGTCGCGGGAGTGTATACCTCGTTTTGTGGGTTCAATCCCGGCCGAACGCACGGCGGCCTTTTTTTTATAGTAACTTTGCTGCGAGCCAATATTGTACACGGGTAGTTTGAGTTTTGAAGTCGAACAGACATGTCGCACCACAATCTGGGTGCACTGGATAGCCTAGCCACGTGAACAGGTTTTCCTTCCCATCATCTCATGGCTCGCGTGCTCTCCCTAGCCGCACCTCGCTTGCAACTTCCTCATCAGCTAGTAGTATATTTAAACTAGTGCCTCTCAATTAAGCCCGAGGAGCCGGAAAAGCCTGACGCGGCATTGGGAAGTGTGCAATATGGCTCTGTACGTAAAGTGCTAGTACTCTACTACTCTGTAGCTTGTGCCAACTACGCGCTTGAATAGAGCACCGAGAGTACCCACTACGCAGGTGTACTTTCCCTGCATTGATAGTACAGCGATGGTTCTAGAGAACAGTACTACCCTCCACTTCCAACTGTAGCTCCTTGGCCCTGAGATTCAAGAGTACAAAACTGGTGCACTATACTAGAAGTACAGTACATCGCACTACTAGTTGAGAAAGTAGTACTCTACTAGTACTGCTACAGTACGAGTACGTAGTAAATAAAAGTCTCACCCCTTCACTAAGGAACTATCGAGGAGCTACAGTCGGAAGGGATGAGGCCCTACGGTTACTACGCTCTTATCTCCTCCTCGCCAGTTCCCCTCCCCCGAAGAGAAGGCACTTCGTCGCCGCTCCCATGGATTCGCCAAGCGGTTCTCCTCCTCGTCGGAGATGGGAGACCTTTGACGACGATCCTCTGGGAGAAATCGCACGCCACTCTGATGTCCTCACCGGCACAAGACTCGGTGCTTCCTGCACCAACTTTTTCAAGACGGTGCTTAAACAGGCTTGAGAAAAGGCCATGCTTGTTGGTCTTCCATGCGTCCTCGAGGAGAAGGTTCTTCTATGGGACAATCCTTCGAATAGTCCACCGCTCCCTGGCCATGGTTGCACGTTGACTCCGCTAGAGTTGCCGACGTTTAGAGGTAGTCAGATTTTGTCCGATGAGCAGGTCAGACATGGAGTTTGATCATGTAGTACTTAGTTATTCCATTTCCATCCCGTAATTTCTCCACTGCCCACCGTCTTATATATAGGTCTGGGTCGGTGCCAACGAAGATTGGTTTGCATACCTCCGGCCGGATACCACCATCATTTTGCACAACATACACAGCAGTGCGGCCGTTCCCGTAGACCCCTTCTCCACCATTGGGATCATCCTTCCAGACTGGCTGGGCTTGAATATGTATGATGATGCCTACATGAGATTGAAGAAGATAGCAATTGCGGACCCGCCGACAAAGCGACGCGGCTATGACGATTACTATCTCATCGTGGTGTCCGACATAAGGATTGCCATCAATGCAAGAGGCAGTAACGGCAGAGGCTGGCGCATGTTGGTCGCGACAGATTTGTACCCCTACACGTTTGAAGACGTCGTGCGCCATCTAGGTCGCATCTTCGCGGTGACAAGCCAGGGGACTTGTTTCATCTGGTTGCCATCCTGTGGTACGGGAGATTACAAACGGAATGCACAAACCATCATTTGCATCCCTGGCGGTACTCCATTATTTTGCAGGGACCAGTCATCCCCCGATCAAAATAAGATCGCCGATCCTGGATGTGCATTTGCATCCACGATTCGGTCTAACCTGGAACCTTGTAGTTGACTTTGGCATATTGGGATCAACTACCTTAGCAGTCGTTACCCATGGTACCACTGATGTGCAACACGGTCACACAATCTACCACGATCGGACCGTCACCATCTAGCCAGGTATTCCATTTAGTATTATAGTTTTTTAACCCTCTCACCTTCTCTTTCATTGTTGTACTACTTACTAGTACTAGTGGGAGTACTTTTTACCTTGGAGGGCGCGTATAGCTAACTAGGCCCTTGAAGACTTGAACCACTAGCTGCCACCATTTTTGTTTTTCCATGTCTTACTATCTCATCCATGTAGCCAAGAGTGGCTATATATAATAAGCCGGTTATTTTACTTCCTCTATACCGGAGTAGTACTATTAGTTGCACAGTATTACTGACCCTCATATTTGAGCACAACATTATTGGACCCTGACTATGTACGTCACCATGTGTCCAGATCTGAGATGCCGCGTGTACCAGATGAACGGCGCCGAGTTCGACCCCCGTGATGCTATGTGGGTGCCGAGGTACACTCTTGGAGAGTACTCGCTTTTCATTGGGGACAGCTACCCCATTGTGAAGCGGATGCCACCTTCCGTGCACGACACCGAAGGCCTGCCGTTCATGAACCATGGTTGTGTCTTCAGTGCGCACCACCGGATGAACGACATGTTGGGACACGCTATCCCTGATTTATGCTGCTTCAGCTTGGATGAGTCTCCATCGTGTGGAACCGGACTACAAAGCTACGGCAATGATTCCCGTTGCCCACCGCTATGGATCATGCCATCCATGAAGAACACCTGGGACTGGGACCTGGAGGAGGACATGTAGCCCATCTATAACGTGTAAGTGGAGTATGGTAAATTGTGAACGGTAGTGATGTGAATATATGTAGACTAGTCGTGCACAAATTTATCACATGAATTGGAGATGAACTTGTGTGTCATACTGGCATTTGTCCTTTAGAATTTATTACTAGTAAATGTGTTATGTGTACGTGCAACTTGTGTGGTTGATGCACGAGCTCCAACACGCTCTTTGAGAAAAAAATGGTGGCACCACTTTGGATATAGGTGACGTGGCGGCATCATACAGTAGCATCGTTCACTATAGTTGTAGTATACTCCTACTAGGACGACAACTCCTATAAAACCTTGCGCTTGGCTCTTTGCCTCTTCGGGAGGTTCAACAGTTTGTACTCATGTGAACCTTGCACTTGGCTCTTCGCCTCTTCAGAAGGTCCAACAATGATGATACTACAGTACAATATGCTTCTGGCAATCTGACACCGATTGAACTGCTACACGTCCACCACGAGGGCAAGGGCGAGGGAGAGGGAGGGGAGAGGGCGCTGTAGTCAAAACCCTCTCCTCGTCCTGCGAGCAACCGCGCGCGTTTGCGAGGGAGAGGCATAGTATGCAAGCCTCTCCTCGTTCGGCGAGTTGACGGGACACATCAAAGCAATACTAGTACTAGTCCATACTGCGTCCTTTCCGGTTAAGGCTGGCCATAGTGGGGGTAACATAACCGGTAACATGCACTTGGGACTAGCAAACATGCTTATGTGGCACACAATTAAATAAGAGAGAGAGAGGGTTATAGTAACATAGGTAGATACCGTATCATGTTAAATGCTATGCTACTTTTTATTATGCATGGCAATAAGTATGGTCATCTATAATACTACTTTATGATACTATGCACTATGGAGGTAGTATCATATACTAGTATCATATGCATGATACTAGTATATGTTACTCCCCATTATGAGTAGCCTAATATGGCTTAATTTGAAACAAGAAAATATACTGGCGGTCAACGTATGTAACAATACGCTCTTTACGGTCACTATATATAGTTTTGCGGTGATTATATGATCACTAGCTCATGGTAGAGCACCGTATTGCACTCTACTGACCAGCCACATAGTCGATGTGGCACTTTGTTGACTGGTTAAATTGTCACCTGGTTTCTGGGTCCCACCTGTCAGTTGGCAGAGCAAAGAAATCAGTTAAACAAAACTTTACGCAGGCGCGACAGGAGTCCAACCCTTGCACGCGAACCACCCTGGCTGTGTATGTGAGTGCATGCACGTGCACTCCCTCGGTCTTCCAACAAAGAGTGTACATCGGCTAAAAAACAAAGAGTGTACATCTACACTTCCAATGCATTTAGCTTTTAATCTAAATCGATATTGATTGACTAATGCACCAACTGGTGCTCTGGCTATAGGCTACATGTCTACCTTAATTACTGCATGCAACGACCTTCATTTAATCTTCTTCTCTCAATGGTCGCATGCACACATAAGTCTGCTACTTTTGGGCGTTAATTATGCCCTGGTCAATGTGTAAATCTCTAAATGTACAGTCTTTCACGGACGTAGGGAGTAGGTTGAGCACTTGAGAGTGAGCGTGTGTGTTGCGTCGTGTGATGTGTGTCGCATGGGTGCGTGAGTGTTGCGTGCGTCCATGTGTACATTTGAGTGTTGCATGTTGCATGCATGCATGCATGCATGCACGAGGCTTTCACTCCCTCCCATTGACATGTTCATATTTCAAGCTTCCTCTGTTCCCTCCATATGGTGATACTCCCTCTGTTCCCAATACGGAGTAAAAGCCTCCCTCTGTTCCCAAATATGGAGTATTTTGTCTTTCTAGAGATTTCAACAACTGACTACGTACGGAGCAAAATGAGTGAATCTACACTCTAAAATATGTCTACATACATCTGTATGTTGTATTCCATTTGAATGTCTAAAAAGACTATATATAGGAACGGAGGGAGTAGCAAATAAACATTAAATTCTCTTGTTTTTCCCTCCTTGGTCACAGTGCACAACAAAAGATGACTTATTCACCTGGATGGAGGGAGTATATGGTCAAAGTTCGACACAAAATTAATGCATTGGTAAACATAATTTTTTGAGGAAAACGAGTGCATTAATTGAGTGCTTTTGCAAACTACAAAAATTATTCCATCAATCATCATCTACCTTGGTTGATGAGATTTTTGAATTGAGCCCTATAAACCGGAAAGGAGATAGTACTAGTACTCCTACATTATTGGCGCCGGGTGCCTTGGCCAATGTTTCATCTTGTTGGACAGGATGAGCGTACAGGCATAGGTATACTATAGATAGGAAGTCTTCGCGATCCATTATTCCCCATCTCGGTCAGAGAGAACTATTCAACTAGTCTTCACAGTGAAGTGACAATACACGCTACAGCAGATGGGACACTAAATTAATAAGCTGAACCAGCGTGTTGGTGTTACTAAATCAGCCTTACCCAGTACTGCCATCATGTTTGCCAGTGGAGCACGCTTCCGAAAATACGCCTACGCACCTCTCTCCTCCACTAACTGACATATGGGCCCTCTTGAGGTAGACTCACATGTCATCGGTGTAACTATTTAAACTCCGAAGGACGGTATATCCTGGTAGTAGTAGTAGTAGAATTGAGATTTAATGCACTTTCTTCACCGTCTTTCACTCTTCTTCCTCCTCTCTTCTTCTTCCTCCTCTCTTCCCCATCGTCGGCCGCACACCATCTCCCCCCGCTCACTGCTCGCCCGCCCGCGCCATCTTCCTTGGTAGCTCGCACGTACCATATCCCCCCGCTCACTGCTCGGCCACACACGCCATCTTCTTCGCTCGCCCGCTGAATCCACTTCCCCGTTGGCTCGCAGGCACCGAAAAACCCAATCACTCAGCGCCCTAAAATACCCTATGGCAGAACCGACTGACATGCAGAGCCGTGATTGGAATTCCCTCCCCGATGTTCTCTTGGAGCAGATCTGTAATCGTATGGACCTGCTCAGCACTGTCCATCTGGCCGCATGCTAGGTGTCTTTGTACCGTCTACTCGTCTGCAACCGGCCGGCTCTTTTCAAGACACCCTGCTTGCTGATGCCCGATCCTCGCAAGTGTCCAGACACCGACTTGACGATCCAACAGAGGTTGCCGTGGTGCCCCTCAACATGCTACCACTACCCATACACCTGTCCTTCATGCGCGGCCACTACTGGGCGGGCATGAAGGCCAACTGGATCGTCCTCATCCACCAATCCAGTAGTCTGTGGCGTCTCGTGGATATCTACACCCAGCGAGAGATCACCCTTCCATCATTGGGTACCGCCGCCATCGAGCCTCGCGGCCCGCCGGACACTCCTGCCTACTACGCACGAGACGCGTCGAGCTTTTGGCTCGACCTCTGTTTGCTGAAAGTTGTAATCTGCGAAGTGCCCATGCCATTAGAAGACTACATGGATTACAAGCTCATTGCCTTGTTCAACATGGGATTAGTCTATCTGGAATCCGGTCGCCATACATGGTTATGGCTCATCGTCAATCCTGTTGAGGCAACATTTCTGTCTGATGCTATAGTGCATGATGGCATCGTTTACGCCGTCGACACACAGATTGGCTGCCTATACTGGTGGAATCTATCGTCGTGTAATTGTTCTATCTCATCTCATCTTTACCTTATGAATACAACTGCGTGTTCATTGTTAGAAATTTAGAATAGATAGTATGTCTATAACCACATCATTGCTATATGTTCCTCTCATTTCCTAGATTTTTATGACCACACATGTTATTGTTAGAGTTGATATGAGAACAATTGGCATCTAATGATTGTCAGAATAGATATTATGAGCATAACCTCATGATTTCTATATGTTACTCTCATTTCCAAGATTTTTATAACAACA
Source organism: Aegilops tauschii subsp. strangulata (assembly GCF_002575655.3). NCBI lineage: Eukaryota > Viridiplantae > Streptophyta > Magnoliopsida > Poales > Poaceae > Aegilops > Aegilops tauschii. The sequence goes on along the minus strand of NC_053037.3, from coordinate 381,237,915 downwards.
CATGTTATTGCCTAAAGTTGATATGAGAACAGTAGTAAGTGCTATGGTAGAATATGAATAGGCCCTGTCATAGCTGTTTTCCTCTCATTGTTACATGATGTTTGAACCATGACATATTGCTATAATATGAAAGCCATTGGCTTAATTTTTTTAACTTGGGGTATGATTATGACCACGGCATTACAATTCTCTGTCTATGATATGTGTCACTATTATAATAATCTTGATTCCACACATACTCTGAACATGATTGCTTATTTTTGTCCTTTTGGTCTCCAATTTGAATTGTTGCAGCAGACGCAAATGCGCTGGCCTTCATGATTCCAGGACCTGGAATCATACCAGCCGATGGGTGGTGGTTTATCGCTCGTTCAGCTGACGGCGGTCATTTGATGCTCATTCGCACGTACCAAATTGACCAAACCATTACATCAAACCACATGCAGTACAATGCCTGGGGCGTTCGTGACATTGATGGCTATGGTTGCTTCGTGTAAGAGAAAGATCCCAGCTCCATTGGGCTAGGCGTATTCAACTGGAGGTGGGTTTACAGCCTCGGCAACCACTCCATGTTCCTCGGGCTCAATTATCTGATCATCCAACCAATCATCCATCATATCACCGACGATGATTACCGTGCTATGCAACTTCCATTCGCCAGGGGGAACTGTGTTTACACATCATACCATGGGTTTCATGAATCACCATATCCAAAGATTCGTCGACACGGCTTGTTGTCAGGTAATCTTCAGTGTGTGAAAGACATCAAGCTTCCATGTGATGGGGGGCTTTTGCAAACCCGACATGCGACGATGTGGTTCATGCCAACAACAAATATGCACAACTTGATTCGTATTGATATCTAGACTGAGCCATGTATCCTGCTGCTGTAGAATGACCCACTTTTGTTGGATATTATGTATTGTTGTTAGTTTGATGCACTCCTTTGGTTTGAAGCATAGATACCTTTCTGGGATCAAGTGCATCCTAACTCACCTGCGTAGGATGTACTGATAATGATGGTGGAGATGATGTGTAGAAGCCATATATATATATATATGTATGTATATATATGTATATATATGTATATATATATCAATTAGGCTTCAAGTGCGTACTTGTTAGTTAAACCTAGGTTAAAATGTGACACTAAATACGACTAGTAAGTAGTACAGTAGCAGTACTAGTATACGTCGGTCAAATTATTCATCATGTCCACACATTGAATTGAGGTGACAACACGCTGCGCGTGAGGTGACACAAGAATCCCGGCGGTGTGTTCGGGTATTGTGGACTTCAGATTTGGAGTACCACTTATCTATCGAAATCCTTCATCATTCACTTAAAACAGTCGATTAATCATACATTGAGTACCATATAAGTGGAATTAACCGATGGAAGTCCAAGAAGGATTGGTAGGTGCTGCCGGCTGGCGTCAAGTTCGATCCCACGGATCAAGAGCTGATCGAGCACCTTTAGGCCAAAGTGAGTGCTGACAGCGCGAGATCTCACCCTCTCATCGATTTGTTTATACCAACCATCGACAGCGAGCACGGCATATGCTACACCCATCCTAAGAAACTTCCATGTAAGACACCGATCAGCCGTCTACTTGCACAAACATATTCCTTTGTTTATAGCTCTATTTTTCTTTTTAGACGCAGACCTAGTGAAGCAATTACAATTTGACAGTTAATAAAAAGTGAAACAAGTGACTGCAACATGCCAAAGATGTTACGAAAATGCCAACTACGTACACTAAAACCTGTATTCGACAATACTACAGGTATCACACTGAGTCGCCTAAGCAAGCATTTCTTCCAGCGCAATTCCAGGGAGTTCAAAAGGGGCATGTGAACGCGTCGCAAGATACAGTCGGAGTGCGGCATGCATGCGATGTGGCACAAGACCGGCAATACCTTGCCGGTGATGGTCACCAGCCGGCAGACGGGTAGCAAAAAGGTTCTTGTGCTGCACACCAACAAGAACTTTGACCAGCAGAGGACCAACTGGGTGATGCACCAGTACCACCTCGGGGACCTGGAGCAAGAGAAGGAGCGGGATCTGGTCCTCTGCAAGATTTTCTACCAGACGAACACTAGGGCCAGGAGTAAAAATATTATAAGTTAGTTTGGTATTGGTACTTGTACTACCTTGTCGTCCGCAAGTTGGTATTGTTGTTAACGATCTTTCGGTATGAACTTGGCATTTGCTTCCAACCATCATGCCAAGGGTCGACGTGGATATAAAGCTGAATCATTTGTTTCTAAATGGATTTTCAGGCACATGATTTTTATTTGATGGGTAGCATAAGCACCTGCCGTTCGAATTCCCAGTTCTCCAATTTTTTTGAAACAAGTGCATGCACTTATTTATCACGATGACAAAACAATATACCTGCTGCATCCCTGTTATCAGTCTGTACTTGCAGAATTCTCTAGTTTATTGAGCAGGTATATTGTTTTTTCAGGTCGAGCAAGTTTCAACTGGGCTGTAGACTGCCCAGGCTTGGTTTTGTTTTTAACAGGCCCAGCCCATCACGACAACGGGGCACAAAGATCCAGCAGGTATCTACTGGCCTCAGGCCCGCCATCGTTGGTTATATTTTGTCTTACAACATCCGCAGGCAGTTTTTTTACTGAATCAAACACACAACACAGTTCTATTTTCCTCTTGAAACGCCATGTCCTACTTCCGTTTTATAATCTCTACCTATAGTTTTACCAGTTCATATACATATATCATTATATTGAAAATACATAAAGTTCCCTTTTCATATTTACATCCTTATTTTTGTTGTTGTTTTCCCTCCCAACGCTGATTTTTTACACTGGTTTTTCCTTAAACCAACTCAATTGTCCCACGTCTTATTTGCTTACAAAAACAAAACAATTTTTTGGCAAATCAATAAGTTCTTAAATAATGTTTATCTTTTCGGGATTACAACAGTTCGGACTCCACCGAAATATGCAAAATAAGGTTGAACTTTTTGACTATGGTCCTGGGCAGAAAATGGGATGTAATAAATTACTTAAGTATTAGCAAATGGGCTGCAAATTATTAAAAAATAGCAAATGGGCTCTATGTTGTTTGCCATAGATTTGGAGGCTTACTTGTGGGCCTATTAAGTTCATGCGTACACAAGGTTTCTCAAAAAAAAAACTTAGTCAACAATCGACTCTACCAGCGTCAGACCGTTAGATGTCAATCTAACGGCAATCGTGCTTCTTTAGTCTCTGATCTTCCTGCTCCAGCCGCCCAAACCAGCGCCAGCGGAACTGCCTGCTCCCGCCTCCCGTGGTCGGCTGTGCTGTCGGGCAGGCCTCACGGCCCCACCATACTCGCATCCCTGGCCTGTCTATCCCTCTACTCACCCACACCACCTGTTATTTTCCGGCGACGATAGCCGAACCAGTCAACTCTCATACTCCCCAATGCGTGGGCAGCCACTGCCGTGTCTTTCCGAGCTCCATGTCATTCCCTTCGTAGGCCTCACCGTCGTCCACCGCCCTGGTGCTCTCGGCGCGGCGTGGTCAACGTGGTCAACGAACGACATCCATCGGAAGTGGATTGTACGTGGAGAGGCTGACAGCTGGGTCCATGGCCGCACACAAGGAAATGCCTCATTACGTGCAAAATAATGATTCCTCCACCTAACATCTGGGACCCACCGTACGGGCCAACGTATTTCAAGAAAAAATGTTCCCGCTGCTGACAGCTCAGAGCCACCAGCAAGGAAGTGCTTCCTTATTACGCACAAAAAATGAATACTCTCCCTACTAGCTGGGACCCACCATATGCGAGGCTGACTTGTGGGCCTACAAAGTTGACACGGACGGAGGGCTTTGTCAATTTAGTCAATATGAACGATTCTAGCTCTAGTGACCGTACGATGTCCATCCAACGGCCGTAGTGCTTCTTCAATCTCTGGTGTTCTTGCTCCAGCCACCCAAACCAGCGCCGGTTGTGCCGCCTGCTCCTGCCTCACATGGCCTTGTACTCCTGTCCGCGTGGGCTTCCATTGCCGCGTCTTCCCCGACTCCGCGTCGTCCCCTTCCTAGGCCTCGCCGTCGTCCACCGCCCTGGTGCTCTTGGCGCGGCATGGTCAACGTGGTCAAGGAACGACTTCCATCAGAAGAGTACTATACGTGGAGAGGCTGACAGCTGGGTCCAAGGCCGCAGCAAGGAAGTGCCTCCTTATTATGCAGAAAATAATGATTCCTCCACCTGACAGCAGGGACCCACCGGACGGGCCACCGTATTTCACGAAAAAAACATTTCCCCCCTGACTGCTAGGACCCACCAGTTATATCTTCGCACGCAAGGAAGTGCGTATATATTACGGGCAAAAAAAAGATTCGCCCCCTGACTGCTAGGACCCACCAGCTACATCTTTGCACGCAAGGAAGTGCCTGGCAGTCGGGGACCCACCTGGTCGAAGCGTACGTAGCATTGTCATTCTGGTCGCGAACGTGTACGTACATACGATCGGTCTGTCTGCAGGCTGCAGCGATGAACCGTGTCCGTGTAAGGAAGGGCACGTGTCGTAGTATAGGCACGCACATGTCGTAGTAGAGGCGCGCACATAGCATGTACACGTACATACAACCAGGGTGCAAGAAAGAAAATACGGCCATGTACATACATACAGGCGGGGTCTCGAACGCCTACTCACGCATACGTATGGCAAGGGCTCGTGTACATGGCTGGGTTGGAACGGAGAAGCTGCGCCATCGTCGTGTTCATGGGGAGGCAACCGGCTGGGTCGGAACGGAATGCGTCGTCGTATTCATCGGGAGCCAACCGGCTTGGACGGACAACCGATGAAAACGAGGCCTGGCGTACCGCAGAACGGAGGAAACGGCCTTGTGTTCGACCGACCACGGTCGAAACAGGATCATGTTCATCGGGAGGGGCCTGGCGTACCGCAAAACGGAGGAAACAGACTTCTCTTGGTCGAAACGGGGTCCTGTTGATCGGGAGGGGTGTGGCATACCGCAAAACGGAGGAAACGGACTTGTGTTGGAGCGCTACGGTCGAAACGGGGGTCCTGTTCATCGGAGGGGTGTGGCGTACCGCAAAACGGGACTCCACGGGATACTGTTCATCTCCACCGTCAACCTCCTCCAGCCTCCACGGGCTATTGTTCATCCACCGTCGACCTCCTCCAGCCTCCACCTGCGACTGTTCATCCACGGGCTCCTGTTCATCCAGCCTCCATCGCGCGCTCCTCCACCGGCTACTGTTCAACCAGCCCTCTCCACGGGGTCCTGTTCAACCACCCCTCCACGGGCTACTATTCATCCAGCCCTCCACCGGCTACTGTTCAACCAGCCCTCCACGGGGTCCTGTTCATCCAGCCCTCCACGGGGTCCTGTTCATCCAGCCCTCCACTTGGTCCTGTTCATCCACCCCCATCCGGCTCGATCGATCGGGGTCCTTTTCATCCAGCGGCATCGATCGGCTTCAGTTAGCAGCTGTAGCGAAGGAATCACTCGGGTTCAGTTAACAGCAAGGGATCGATCGCTCGGGTTCAGTAACGTAGCTAGTGCAATCGCTCGGGTTCAGCTAGAGCCCAACGCCTCGCTCAGGTTCAGTTAGAGCGTAACGCCTCGCACACACGCGCGTATGTATGAGAGAAATGCGCATCACTCAGCCCCCGACCACCCACCGTAACCGGGAACTCCCCGATATTTTCCTCGCCCTCGCTTCTACCATGATTTTTTCCGTCATGGACGGCCCAAAGAATGTCATGCAGCTGCGTCTCCGGCCCGCCCAGGACGAAAAGCCCATTTTTTGTCATGATTTTTTGTCATAGAAGTAGGACTCCACCACATTCATGATGATACCGGGTTTTGTCACAATTATCGTCATAGAAGTTTCATAAGCATGACAAAAAAAATTCGTTCGGCCCGAAATGTCATGAATGTGTCTTTTTTTGTAGTGAAAGTATGAAACAATTGCTTGACTTGTCATCGGGGTTGTGCATGATTTGAATATTTTGTGTGATGAAGATGGAGCATAGCCAGCCTATATGATTTTGTAGGGATAAGCTTTCTTTGGCCATGTTATTTTGAGAAGATATAATTATTTTGTTAGTATGCTTGAAGTATTATTGTTTTTATGTCAATATTAAACTTTTGTTTTGAATCTTACGGATCTGAACATTCATGCCACAATAAAGAGAATTACATGGATAAATATGTTAGGTAGCATTCCACATCAAAAATTATGTTTTTATCATTTACCTACTCAAGGACGAGCAAGAATTAAGCTTGGGGATGCTTGATACGTCTCCAACGTATCTATAATTTTTTATTGTTCCATGCTATTATATTATCTGTTTTGGATGTTTTATATGCATTAATATGCTGTTTTATATGATTTTTTCGACTAACCTATTAACCTAGAGCCCAGTGCCAGATTCTGTTTTTCCTTGTTTTAGAGTTTCACAGAAAAGGAATACCGAACGGAGTCCAAACGGAATAAAAACTTTCGCGATGATTTTTCTTGGACCAGAAGACACCCAGGAGACTTGTAGTGCAAGTCAGAAGAGCCACGAGGTGGCCACAAGGGTGGAGGGCGCGCCCCCAACCTTGTGGGCCCCTTGGTGACCCCCTAACCTAGATCTTCCTCCTATATATATACATATACCCCAAAAACTTCTAGGGGAGCCACGAAACCAGTTTTCCACTGCCGCAACCTTCTGTACACGTGAGATCCCATCTTGGGGCCTTTTTCGGTGTTCTGTCGGAGGGGGATTCGATCACGGAGGGCTTCTACATGAACACCATTGCCTCTCCGATGAAGTGTGAGTTGTTTACCACAGACCTATGGGTCCATAGCTAGTAGCTAGATGGCTTCTTCTCTCTCTTTGATTCTCAATACAAAGTTCTCCTCGATGTTCTTGGAGATCTATTTGATGTAATACTCTTTTTGCGGTGTGTTTGCTGAGATCCAATGAATTGTGGATTTATGATGAGCTTATCTATGAATATTATTTTAATCTCCTCTGAATTCTTATGTGCATGATTTGATATCTTGGCAAGTCTCTTCGAACTATCGATTTGGTTTGGCCTACTATATTGGGTTTTCTTGCAATGGGAGAAGTTCTTAGCTTTGGGTTCAATCTTGCGGTGTCCTTTCCCAGTGACAATAGGGGCATCAAGGCACGTATTGTATTGTTGCCATCAAGGATAAACAGATGGGGGTTTCATCATATTGCTTGAGTTAATTCATCTACATCATGTCTTCTTGCTTAAGGCGTTACTCCGTTCTTTATGAACTTAATACTCTAGATGCATGCTGGATAGCGGTTGATGTGTGGAGTAATAGTAGTAGATGCAGAATCGTTTCGGTCTACTTGACACGGACGTGATGCCTATATTCATGATCATTGCCTTATATATCCTCATAACTTTGCGCTTTTCTATCAATTGCTCGGCAGTAATTTGTTCACCCACCGTAATAATTCCTATCTTGAGAGAAGCCTCTAGTGAAACCTATGGCCCCCGGGTCTAGTTTCCATCATATAAGTTTCCGATCTACAATTCTAGTTTCCTATTTACTTTCTTTTGCAACCTTTTACTTTCCGTTCTATAAACCAAAAATTACCAAAAAATATTACTTACCGTTTATCCATCTCTATCAGATCTCACGTTGCAAATAACCGTGAAGGGATTGACAACCCCTTTATCGCGTTGGGTGCAAGGTTGGTGTTTGTTTGTGCTAGTATTCGGTGGCTTGCGCGTTGTCTCCTACTCGATTGATACCTTGGTTGTCAAAACTGAGGGAAAAACTTATACTACTTTGCTGCATCATCCTTTCCTCTTCAAGGGAAAAACCAACGCAAGCTCAAGAGGTAGAAAATCGCCTTCGTGGTGATATCTCAAAGAGAGAATAGAGTGAGCCTTCATGGCGTTGGTGTGCCTTCGTGGTAACATCCACCTCTCTAAACGGTGACGTAGCTTCCCTCCAAGGAAGTGAACATTGGCATACATCCTCATCTCTCGGAGTTGCGGTTATTCCTAACCCTAGCTCCCTACTTGTGGTTACTTGTCTCTTAGTCTTTACTTATCTTGTATTGTGCTTGCTTTCTCATATACTTGTGGTACCGGTTACCTTGCTTAGCTTTTAGTATCATATTTGCAATTGTTAGGCTCGCCGTCATATTCCGCATTATTGCCTAAAATTGCAAAGTAAGAATTAAAATTTGTAATTGTACCTATTCATCCCCCCCTCTAGGTCCATCTCGATCCTTTTCAACAACTCTAAAGACAAATGAAAGTCATACAAGCTTTATATTACAATACAGGGGCCTCGAGGACCCAAATACAAACGAGTCAACGAAAGCAACAATATCTGAGTACAAACATAAGTTAAATAAGTTTGCCTTAAGAAGGCTAGCACAAAAGCAACATGATCAAAAAGGCAAGGCCTCCTGCCTGGGAGCCTCCTAACTACCCCTGGTCATCAGCGGCCTCCACGTAGTAGTAGGCTCCGTCGGGGGTAGTGGTAGACGTCGGTGGTGGCATATGGCTCCTGTGATCCGCCATCTGATCACAGCAAATGGGTATAGGGGAAAAGAAGTAGCAAAGCAACCGTGAGTACTCATCCAAAGTACTCGCAAGACTGACATCTGATCTATTATAAGTATGCATCGGTATCAAATGAATGGGCTGTAGCCGTGGACTGAACTACAACATGCAAGAAGAGAAGGGGAACGCCTAACCTATCAAAGACTAGCATCTGCAAGCATCTTGCAGCATTTAGAAGAGTATAGAATAGCATTTTTAAGCAAGCATGTGGTAGCATTAATGCCCAGAGATCCTTCCTCAGCTCCTTGCGAGAAAGCAATCCCGGGGCTATCATATCCATTTCACATCTCAATATCAAGTTATAGTTGTATAGATCGGGATACAACTCCAAGTCCTCCTGTTAACGTGGACACGACTATTCAAATAGATTAACTTCCCTGCAGGGGTGCACCACATTACCCGACACGCTCAATCAGCTCTAGCCAGACACTTTTTCCTGGGTCATGCCCGGCCTCTGAAGATCAACACGTCGTAGCCCCACCTAGGATCAACACAGAGGCCAGCATGTCGGTCTACATCCTAAATGCGAAGGGGTAATGGACCAATCGCCCTCTGTAATCCTGAGCATTGCAAACGCGGCTGGTGTTAGTCCTGGCAACCTCCTTAAACAAGGTAGTGTTGGGGAACGTAGCAATAATTCAAAATTTTCCTACGTGTCACCAAGATCAATCTAGGAGATGCTAGCAACGAGAGAGAGGGAGTGCATCTTCATACCCTTGAAGATCGCTAAGCGGAAGCGTTACAAGAACGCGGTTGATGGAGTCGTACTCGCGGCGATTCAAATCGCGGAAGATCCGATCTAGCGCCGAACGGACGGTGCTTCCGCGTTCAACACACGTACAGCCCGGGGATGTCTCCTCCTTCTTGATCCAGCAAGGGGAGAGGACAAGTTGAGGGAGAACTCCAGCAGCACGACGGCGTGGTGGCAATGGAGCTTGTGGTTCTCCGGCAGAGCTTCGCTAAGCACTACGGAGGAGGAGGAGTTGGAGGAGGAGAGGGCTGCGCCAGGCAAGAGGTGCGGCTGCCCTCCCACCCCTCCATTATATATAGGGGCAAGGGGAGAGGGGGAGGTGCCCTAGGGTTTCCCCTAGGGGGAGGCGGCCAAGCAGATTGGATCTCCCTAGGGAAAATCCTAGGGAGACTTGCCCCCCAAGCCAAGCAGGTGGAGGCTTGCCTCCCAAGCCAGGTGGAGGCGCCCCACCTCCCCAAGTAACGTGGGAAAGGGTGTGGGGGGCGCACCACCCCTTAGTGGGCTGTTTTGCCCCTTCCCCTTTGGCCCATGAGGCCCTCCAACACTTGCCAGGGCTCCCGAAACACCTTTCAGTCATGTTGGCCATAGCCTGGTACCCCCGAAACACTTCCGGACTCCAATACCCTTTGTCCAATATATCGATCTTCACCGCCGGACCATTCCGGAACTCCTCGTGATGTCCGGGATCTAATCCGGGACTCCGAACAACCTTCGGTAACCACATACTATTTCCCATAACAACTCTAGCGTCACCGAACCTTAAGTGTGTAGACCCTACGGGTTCGGGAACCATGCAGACATGACCGAGACACCTCTCCGGCCAATAACCAATAGCGGGATCTGGATACCCATATTGGCTCCCACATGTTCCACGATGATCTCATCGGATGAACCACAATGTCGGGGATTCAATCAATCCTGTATACAATTCCCTTTGTCAATCGGTATGTTACTTGCCCGAGATTCGATTGTCGGTATCCCAATACCTCATTCAATCTCGTTACCGGCAAGTCACTTTACTCGTTCCGTAACGCATGATCCCGTGGCTAACTCATTAGTCACATTGAGCTCATTATGATGATGCATTACCGAGTGGGCCCAGAGATACCTCTCCGTCATACGGAGTGACAAATCCCAGTCTCGATTCGTGCCAACCCAACAGACACTTTCGGAGATACCTGTAGTGCACCTTTATAGCCACCCAGTTACGTTGTGACGTTTGGTACACCCAAAGCATTCCTATGGTATCCGGGAGTTGCACAATCTCATGGTCTAAGGAAACGATACTTGACATTAGAAAAGCTCTTAGCAAACGAACTACACGATCTTGTGCTATGCTTAGGATTGGGTCTTGTCCATCACATCATTCTCCTAATGATGTGACCCCGTTATCAATGACATCCAATGTCCATGGTCAGGAAACCATAACCATCTATTGATCAACGAGCTAGTCAACTAGAGGCTTACTAGGGACATGTTGTGGTCTATGTATTCACACATGTATTACGGTTTCCAGTTAATACAATTATAGCATGAGCAATAGACAATTATCATGAACAAGGAAATACAATAATAACCATTTTATTATTGCCTCTAGGGCATATTTCCAACAGTCTCCCACTTGCACTAGAGTCAATAATCTAGTTCACATCACTATGTGATTGTAATGAATCCAACACCCATGGGGTTTGTTCATATCTCGCTTGTGAGAGAGGTTATTAGTCAACGGGTCTGAACCTTTCAGATCCGTGTGTGCTTTACAAATCTCTATGTCATCTTGTAGATGCAGCTACCACGCGCTACTTAGAGCTATTCCAAATAACTTCTCTACTATACGAATCCGGTTTACTACTCAGAGTCATCCGGATTAGTGTCAAAGTTTGTATCGACGTAACCCTTTACGACGAACTCTTTTACCACCTCCATAATTGAGAAAATTCCTTAGTCCACTAGTTACTAAGGATAAGTTCGACCGCTGTCATGTGATCCATTCCTGGATCACTATTGTACCCCTTGACTAACTCGTGGCAAGGCACACTTCAGGTGCGGTACACAGCATAGCATACTGTAGAGCCTACATCTAAAGCATAGGGGACGACCTTCATCCTTTCTCTCTCTTCTGCCGTGGTCAGGTCTTGAGTCTTACTCAATACTCACACCTTGTAACACAGCCAAGAACTCCTTCTTTGCTGATCTATTTTGAACTCCTTCAAAATCCTGTCACGGTATGCATTCATTTGAAAGTACTATTAAGCGTTTTCGATCTATCCTTATAGATCTTGATGCTCAATGTTCAAGTAGCTTAATCCAGGTTTTCCATTGAAAAACACTTTTCAAATAACCCTGTATGTTTTCCAGAAATTCTACATCATTTCTGATCAACAATATGTCAACAACATATACTCATCAGAAATTCTATAGTGCTCCCACTCACTTCTTTGGAAATACAAGTTTCTCATAAACTTTGTATAAACCCAAAATCTTTGATCATCTCATCAAAGCGTACATTCCAACTCCGAGATGCTTAATCCAATCCTTAGAAGGATTGCTGGAGCTTTGCATACTTGTTAGCATCTTTCAGGATTGACAAAACCTTCTGGTTGTATCACATACAACCTTTCCTCAAGAAAATCGTCGAGGAAACAATGTTTTGACATCCTATCTGCAAGATTTCATAAATAATGTAGTAACTGCTAATATCAACAGACTCTTAGCATCGCTACGAGTGAGAAAATCTCATCGTAGTCAACTCCTTGAACTTGTCGGAAAACATCTTAACGACAAGTCGAGCTTTCTTAATGGTGACACTTACAATCATTGTCCGTCTTCCTTTTAAAATCCATCTACACCCAACAGCCTTACGACCATCAAGTAGTTCTTCCAAAGTCTATACTTTGGTTTTATACATGGATCCTCTCTCGGATTTTATGGCCTCGAGCCATTCGTCGGAATCTGGGCCCACCATCGTTTCTCCATAGCTCGTAGGTTCATTGTTGTCTAGCAACATGACTTCCAAGACAGGATTACGTACCACTCTGAAGTAGTACGCATCCTTGTCGTCCTACGAGGTTTGGTAGTGACTTGATCCGAAGTTTCATGATCACTATCACAAGCTTCCACTTCAGTTGGTGTAGGTGCCACAGGAACAACTTCCTGTGCCCTGCTACACACTAGTTGAAGTGACGGTTCAATAACCTCATCAAGTCTCCACCATCCTCCCACTCAATTCTTTCGAGAGAAACTTTTCCTCGAGAAAGGACCCGTTTCTAGAAACAATCACTTTGCTTCCGGATCTGAAATAGGAGGTATACCCAACTGTTTTGGGTATTCTATGAAGATGCACTTATCCGCTTTGGGTTCGAGCTTATCAGCCTGAAACTTTTCCACATAAGCGTCGCAGCCCCAAACTTTTAAGAAATGACAGCTTAGGTTTCTCTAAACCATAGTTCATATGGTGTCGTCTCAACGGAATTGCGTGGTGCCCTATTTAAAGTGAATGTGGTTGTCTCTAATGCCTAGCCCATAAACGATAGTGGTAATTTGATAAGAGACATCATGGTATGCACCATATCCAATAGGGTGCAGTTATGATGTTCGGACACACCATCACACTATGGTGTTCCAGGCGATATTAGTTGTGAAACAATTTCCACAATGTCTTAATTGTGTGCCAAACTCGTAACTCAGATATTCATCTCTATGATCATATCACAGACATTTTATCCTCTTGTCACGACGATCTTCAACTTCACTCTGAAATTACTTGAACCTTTCAATAATTCAGACTTGTGTTTCATCAAGTAAATATTCTTAGCATCTACTCAAATCATCTGTGAAGTAAGAACATAACGATATCCACTGCGTGCCTCAACACTCATTGGACTGCACACATCAAATGTATTACTTCCAACAAGTTGCTCTCTTGTTCCATCTTACTAAAAACGAGGCCTTTCAGTCATCTTGCCCATGTGGTATGATTTGCATGTCTCAAGTGATTCAAAATCAAGTGAGTCCAAACGATCCATCTGTATGGACTTTCTTCATGCATATATACTAATAGACATGGTTCACATGTCTCAATCTTTTCAAAAACGAGTGAGTCCAAAGATCCATCAACATGGAGCTTCTTCATGCGTTTTATACCAATATGACTCAAGTGGCAGTGCCACAAGTATGTGGTACTATCATTACTATCTTATATCTTTTGGCATGAACATGTGTATCACTACGATCGAGATTCAATAAACCATTCATTTTAGGTGCAAGACCATTGAAGGTATTATTCAAAGAAACAGAGTAACCATTATTCTCCTTAAATGAATAACCATATTGTGATAAACATAATCCAATCATGTCTATGCTCAATGCAAACACCAAATAACAATTATTTAGGTTTAACACCAATCTCGATGGTAGAGGGAGCATGCGATGCTTGATCACATCAACCTTGGAAACACTTCCAACACATATCGTCATCTCACCTTTAGTTAGTCTCCATTTATTCCGTAGCTTTTTTATTTCAAGTTACCAACACTTAGCAACCGAACCGGTATCTAATACCCTGGTGCTACTAGGAGTACTAGTAAAGTACACATTAATATAATGTATATCCAATATACTTTTGTCGACCTTACCAGCCTTCTCATCTACCAAGTATCTAGGGTAGTTCTGCTTCAGTGACCGTTCCCCTCATTACAGAAGCACTTAGTCTCGGGTTTGGGTTCAACCTTGGGTTTCTTCACTAGAGCAGCAATTGATTTGCCGTTTCATGAAGTATCCCTTCTTTCCCTTGCCCTTCTTGAAACTAGTGGTTTTACTAACCGTCAACAATTGATGCTCCTACTTGATTTCTACTTTCGCGGTGTCAAACATCGCGAATTGCTCAAGGATCATCATGTCTATCCCTGATATGTTATAGTTCATCACGAAGCTCTAATAGCTTGGTGGCAGTGACTATGGAGAACCATCACTATCTCATCTGGAAGATTAACTCCCACTCGATTCAAGCGATTGTAGTACTCAGACAATCTGAGCACATGCTCAACGATTGAGCTTTTCTCCCTTAGTTTGCAGGCTTAAGAAACTTGTCAGAGGTCTCATACCTCTTGACGTGGGCACTAGTCTGAAATCCCAATTTCAGTCTTTGGAACATCTCATATGTTCTGCGACGTTTCAAAAACGTTTTTGGCGCCTCAATTCTAAACTGTTAGCATTACGCACTGAACTATCACGTAGTCATCAAAACGTGTATGTCAGATGTTCACAACATCCACAGACGATGCTCGAGGTTCACACACTGAGCGGTGCATTAAGGACATAAGCCTTCTGCGCAGCAATGAGGATAATCCTCAGTTTACGGACCCAGTCCGCATAATTTCTACTATCAACTTTCAACTAAATTTTCTCTAGGAACATATCTTAAATAGTAGAACTAAAGTGTAAGCTACGACATAATTTGCAAAGACATTTTGACTATATTCATGATAATTAAGTTCATCTAATTATTTAATGAACTCCCACTCAGATAGACATCCCTCTAGTCATCTAAGTGATACATGATCCGAGTCAACTAGGCCATGTCCGATCATCACGTGAGACGGACTAGTCATCATCGGTGAACATCTTCATGTTGATCATATCTACTATACGACTCATGTTCGACCTTTCGGTCTCTTGTGTTCCAAGGCCATATCTGTACATGCTAGGCTCGTCAAGTCCACCTAAGTGTCTTGCATGTGTAAATCTGGCTTACATCCGTTGTATGCGAACGTTAGAATCTATCACACCCGATCATCACATGGTGCTTCGAAACAACGAACCTTCGCAACGGTGCACAGTTAGGGGGAACACATCTCTTGAAATTTTAGTGAGGGATCATCTTATTTATGCTACCGTCGTTCTAAGCAAATAAGATGTAAACATGACAAACATCACATGCAAATCATAAAGTGACATGATATGGCCAATATCATCTTGCGCCTTTTGATCTCCATCTTCGAGGCGCGGCATGATCACCTTCGTCACCGGCATGACACCATGATCTCCATCATCATGTATTCATGAAGTTGTCTCGCCAACTATTACTTCTACTACTATGGCTAACGATTAGCAATAAAGTAAAGTAATTACATGGCGTTTTTCATTGACACGCAGGTCATACAATAAATTAAGACAACTCCTATGGCTCCTGCCGGTTGTCATAATCATCGACATGCAAGTCGTGATTCCTATTACAAGAACATGATCAATCTCATACATCACATATATATAATTCATCACATCCTTTTGGCCATATCACATCACATAGCATACCCTGCAAAAACAAGTTAGACGTCCTCTAATTGTTGTTGCATGTTTTACGCAGCTGCTATGGGTTTCTAGCAAGAACGTTTCTTACCTACGCAAAGGCCACAACGGTGATATGCCAATTTCTATTTACCCTTCATAAGGACCCTCTTCATCGAATCCGATCCGACTAAAGTGGGAGAGACAGACACCCGCTAGCCATCTTATGCATCAAGTGCATGTCAGTCCGTGGAACCTGTCTCACGTAAGAGTACGTGTAAGGTCGGTCCGGGCCGCTTCATCCCACAATGCCGCCGAATCAAGATAAGACTAGTAACGGCAAGTAAATTGAACAAATCATCGCCCACAACTACTTTGTGTTCTACTCGTGCATAGAATCTACGCATAGACCTAGCTCATGATGCCACTGTTGGGGAACGTAGCAATAATTCAAAATTTTCCTACGTGTCACCAAGATCAATCTAGGAGATGCTAGCAACGAGAGAGAGGGAGTGCATCTTCATACCCTTGAAGATCGCTAAGCGGAAGCGTTACAAGAACGCGGTTGATGGAGTCGTACTCGCGGCGATTCAAATCGCGGAAGATCCGATCTAGCGCCGAACGGACGGCGCCTCCACGTTCAACACACGTACAGCCCGGGGATGTCTCCTCCTTCTTGATCCAGCAAGGGGAGAGGAGAAGTTGAGGGAGAACTCCAGCAGCACGATGGCGTGGTGGCAATGGAGCTCGTGGTTCTCCGGCAGAGCTTCGCTAAGCACTACGGAGGAGGAGGAGAGGGCTGCACCAGGCAAGAGGTGTGGCTGCCCTCCCACCCCTCCACTATATATAGGGGCAAGGGGAGAGGGGGAGGCGCCCTAGGGTTTCCCCTAGGGGGAGGCGGCCAAGCAGATTGGATCTCCCTAGGGAAAATCCTAGGGAGACTTGCCCCCCAAGCCAAGCAGGTGGAGGCTTGCCTCCCAAGCCAGGTGGAGGCGCCCCACCTCCCCAAGTAACGTGGGAAAGGGTGTGGGGGGCGCACCACCCCTTAGTGGGCTGGTTTACCCCTTCCCCTTTGGCCCATGAGGCCCTCCAACACTTGCCGGGGCTCCCGAAACACCTTTCAGTCATGCTGGCCATAGCCTGGTACCCCCGGAACACTTCCGGACTCCAATACCCTTTGTCCAATATATCGATCTTCACCGCCGGACCATTCCGGAACTCCTCGTGATGTCCGGGATCTCATCCGGGACTCCTAACAACCTTCGGTAACCACATACTATTGTTGGGGATCGTAGCAGAATTTTAAAATTTTCCTTCGCATCACCAAGATCATCTATGGAGTATACTAGCAACGAGGGGAAAGGAGTGCATCTACATACCCTTGTAGATCGCGAGCGGAAGCGTTCCAATGAACGAGGTTGATGGAGTCGTACTCGCCGTGATCCAAATCACCGATGACCAAGTGCCGAACGGACGGCACCTCCGCGTTCAACACACGTACGGAGCAGCGACGTCTCCTCCTTCTTTATCCAGCAAGGGGGAAGGAGAGGTTGATGGAGATCCAGCAGCACGACGGCGTGGTGGTGGATGTAGCGGGATCTCGGCAAGGCTTCGCCGAGCTTCTGCGAGAGGGAGAGGTGTTGCAAGGGAGGAGGGAGGCGCCAAAGGCTGTAGTACTGCTGCCCTCCCTCCCCCCCTTTATATAGGCCCCCTGGGAGGGGGGCGCCGGCCAGGAACCCATCTGCATGGGGGCGGCGGCCAGGGGGGAGACTTGCCCCCCAAGGCAAGTGGGGCGCCCCCCACCCTAGGGTTTCCAACCCTAGGCGCAGGGGGAAGGCCCATGGGGGGCGCCCCATCCCACTAAGGGCTGGTTCCCTTCCCACTTCAGCCCATGGGGCCCTCCGGGATAGGTGGCCCCACCCGGTGGACCCCCGGGACCCTTCCGGTGGTCCCGGTACAATATCGGTGACCCCCGAAACTTTCCCGATGGCCGAAACTTGACTTCCTATATATAATTCTTCACCTCCGGACCATTCCGGAACTCCTCGTGACGTCCGGGATCTCATCCGGGACTCCGAACAACTTTCGGGTTTTCGCATACTCATATCTCTACAACCCTAGCGTCACCGAACCTTAAGTGTGTAGACCCTATGGGTTCGGGAGACATGCAGACATGACCGAGACGCCTCTCCGGTCAATAACCAACAGCGGGATCTGGATATCCATGTTGGCTCCCACATGTTCCACGATGATCTCATCGGATGAACCACGATGTCGAGGATTCAATCAATCCCGTATACAATTCCCTTTGTCAATCGGTATGTTACTTGCCCGAGATTCGATCGTCGGTATCCCAATACCTTGTTCAATCTCGTTACCGGCAAGTCTCTTTACTCGTACCGCAATGCATGATCCCGTGACTAACGCCTTAGTCACATTGAGCTCATTATGATGATGCATTACCGAGTGGGCCCAGAGATACCTCTCCGTCATACAGAGTGACAAATCCCAGTCTCGATCCGTGCCAACCCAACAGACACTTTCGGAGATACCCGTAGTGTACCTTTATAGTCACCCAGTTACGTTGTGACGTTTGGCACACCCAAAGTACTCCTACGGTATCCGGGAGTTGCACGATCTAATGGTCTAAGGAGAAGATACTTGACATTGGAAAAGCTCTAGCAAACGAACTACACGATCTTTGAGCTATGCTTAGGATTGGGTCTTGTCCATCACATCATTCTCCTAATGATGTGATCCCGTTATCAATGACATCCAATGTCCATAGTCAGGAAACCATGACTATCTGTTGATCAACGAGCTAGTCAACTAGAGGCTTACTAGGGACACGTTGTGGTCTATGTATTCACACATGCATTACGATTTCCGGATAACACAATTATAGCATGAACAATAGACAATTACCATGAACAAAGAAATATAATAATAACCATTTATTATTGCCTCTAGGGCATATTTCCAACAGTCTCCCACTTGCACTAGAGTCAATAATCTAGTTACATTGTGATGAATCGAACACCCATTGTGTCCTGGTGTTGATCATGTTTTGCTCTAGGGAGAGGTTTAGTCAACGGATCTGCTACATTCAGGTCCGTATGTACTTTACAAATATCTATGTCTCCATTTTGAACACTTTCACGAATGGAGTTGAAGCGACGCTTGATATGCCTGGTCTTCCTGTGAAACCTGGGCTCCTTGGCAAGGGCAATAGCTCCAGTGTTGTCACAGAAGAGAGTCATCGGGCCCGATGCATTGGGAATCACCCCTAGGTCGGTAATGAACTCCTTCATCCAGACTGCTTCCTGTGCTGCCTCCGAGGCTGCCATGTACTCCGCTTCACATGTAGATCCCGCCACGACGCTTTGCTTGCAACTGCACCAGCTTACTGCTCCTCCATTCAAAATATACACGTATCCGGTTTGTGACTTCGAGTCATCCAGATCTGTGTCGAAGCTAGCGTCGACGTAACCCTTTACGACGAGCTCTTCGTCACCTCCATAAACGAGAAACATATCCTTAGTCCTCTTCAGGTACTTCAGGATATTCTTGACCGCTGTCCAGTGTTCCATGTCGGGATTACTTTGGTACCTTCCTACCAAACTTACGGCAAGGTTTACATCAGGTCTGGTACACAGCATGGCATACATAATAGACCCTATGGCCGAGGCATAGGGGATGACACTCATCTTTTCTCTATCTTCTGCCGCGGTCGGGCATTGAGCCGTGCTCAATTGCACACCTTGCAATACAGGCAAGAACCCCTTCTTGGACTGATCCATATTGAACTTCTTCAATATCTTGTCAAGGTACGTACTCTGTGAAAGACCAATGAGGCGTCTTGATCTATCTCTATAGATCTTGATGCCTAATATATAAGCAGCTTCTCCAAGGTCCTTCATTGAAAAACACTTATTCAAATAGGCCTTTATACTTTCCAAGAATTCTATATCATTTCCCATCAATAGTATGTCATCCACATACAATATGAGAAATGCTACAGAGCTCCCACTCACTTTCTTGTAAACACAGGCTTCTCCATAAGTCTGTGTAAACCCAAACACTTTGATCATCTCATCAAAGCGAATGTTCCAACTCCGAGATGCTTGCACCAGCCCATAGATTGAGCGCTGGAGCTTGCATACTTTGTTAGCATTCTTAGGATCGACAAAACCTTCCGGCTGCATCATATACAATTCTTCCTTAAGAAAGCCATTAAGGAATGCCGTTTTGACATCCATCTGCCATATCTCATAATCATAGTATGCGGCAATTGCTAACATGATTCGGACGGACTTCAGCTTCGCTACGGGTGAGAAAGTCTCATCGTAGTCAACCCCTTGAACTTGTCGATAACCCTTAGCGACAAGTCGACCCTTATAGATGATCACATTACCATCCGCGTATGTCTTCTTCTTAAAGATCCATTTGTTTTCTATGGCTCGCCGATCATCGGGCAAGTCAGTCAAAGTCCATACTTCGTTTTCATACATGGATCCTATCTCGGATTTCATGGCTTCTAGCCATTTGTCGGAATCCGGGCCTGCCATCGCTTCTTCATAGTTCGAAGGTTCACCGTTGTCTAACAACATGATTTCCAGGACAGGGTTGTCGTACCACTCTGGTGCGGAACGTGTCCTTGTGGACCTACGAAGTTCAGTAGTAACTTGATCCGAAGCTTCATGATCATCATCATTAACTTCCTCCCCAGTCGGTGTAGGCACCACAGGAACATCTTCCCGCGCTGTGCTACTTTCCGGTACGGAAGGGGTGACTATCACCTCATCAAGTTC
The DNA here is from genome assembly GCF_002575655.3 of Aegilops tauschii subsp. strangulata. NCBI lineage: Eukaryota > Viridiplantae > Streptophyta > Magnoliopsida > Poales > Poaceae > Aegilops > Aegilops tauschii. Next base: position 381,217,471 of record NC_053037.3, on the reverse strand, counting down.
CACTTTCCTCCCACTTACTTCCTTCGAGAGAAACTCTTTCTCCAGAAAGGACCCGTTCTTGGCAACGAAGATCTTGCCTTCGGATCCGAGGTAGAAGGTATACCCAATAGTCTCCTTAGGGTATCCTATGAAGACGCATTTCTCCGACTTGGGTTCGAGCTTTTCAGGTTGAAGTTTCTTGACATAAGCATCGCATCCCCAAACTTTTAGAAACGACAGCTTAGGTTTCTTCCCAAACCATAATTCATACGGTGTCGTCTCAATGAATTTCGACGGAGCCCTATTTAAAGTGAATGCGGCAGTCTCTAAAGCATAGCCCCAAAATGAGAGCGGTAAATCGGTAAGAGACATCATAGATCGCACCATATCCAATAGAGTGCGATTACGATGTTCGGACACACCGTTTCGTTGAGGTGTTCCAGGCGGCGTGAGTTGTGAAACGATTCCACATTTCCTCAAGTGTGCACCAAACTTGTGACTTAAATATTCTCCACCACGATCTGATCGTAAGAATTTTATTTTTCTGTCACGTTCATTCTCAACCTCACTCTGAAATTCCTTGAACTTTTCAAAGGTTTCAGACTTGTGTTTCATTAGGTAGACATACCCATATCTACTTAAGTCATCAGTGAGAGTGAGAACATAACGATATCCTCCGCGAGCCTCAACACTCATTGGACCGCACACATCGGTATGTATGATTTCCAATAAGTTGGTTGCTCGCTCCATTGTTCCGGAGAACGGAGTCTTGGTCATCTTACCCATGATGCATGGTTCGCACGTGTCAAATGATTCGTAATCAAGAGACTCCAAAAGTCCATCTGCATGGAGCTTCTTCATGCGCTTGACACCAATGTGACCAAGGCGGCAGTGCCACAAGTATGTGGGACTATCGTTATCAACTTTACATCTTTTGGTATTCACACTATGAATATGTGTAACATCACGTTCGAGATTCATCAAGAATAAACCATTGACCAGCGGGGCATGACCATAAAACATATCTCTCAAATAAATAGAACAACCATTATTCTCGGATTTAAATGAGTAGCCATCTCGAATTAAACGAGATCCAGATACAATGTTCATGCTCAAAGCTGGCACTAAATAACAATTATTGAGGTTTAAAACTAATCCCGTAGGTAGATGCAGAGGTAGCGTGCCGACGGCGATCACATCGACCTTGGAACCATTCCCGACGCGCATCGTCACCTCGTCCTTTGCCAGTCTCCGTTTATTCCGCAGTTCCTGTTTTGAGTTACAAATATGAGCAACCGCACCGGTATCAAATACCCAGGAGCTACTATGAGTACTGGTAAGGTACACATCAATTACTTGTATATCACATATACCTTTTGTGTTGCCGGCCTTCTTGTCCGCTAAGTATTTGGGGCAGTTCCGCTTCCAGTGACCACTTCCCTTGGAATAAAAGCACTCAGTCTCAGGCTTGGGTCCATTCTTTGACTTCTTCCCGGCAACTGGCTTACCGGGCGCGGCAACTCCCTTGCCGTCCTTCTTGAAGTTCTTCTTACCCTTGCCCTTCTTGAACTTAGTGGTTTTATTCACCATCAACACTTGATGTTCTTTTCTGATCTCCACCTCCGCTGATTTCAGCATCGAATATACCTCAGGAATGGTCTTTTCCATCCCCTGCATATTGAAGTTCATCACAAAGCTCTTGTAGCTTGGTGGAAGCGACTGAAGGATTCTGTCAATGACCGCGTCATCCGGGAGATTAACTCCCAGCTGAGACAAGCGGTTGTGTAACCCAAACATTCTGAGTATGTGCTCACTAACAGAACTATTCTCCTCCATTTTACAGCTGAAGAACTTGTCGGAGACTTCATATCTGTCGACCCGGGCATGAGCTTGGAAAACCATTTTCAGCTCTTCGAACATCTCATATGCTCCATGCTTCTCAAAACGCTTTTGGAGCCCCGGTTCTAAGCTGTAAAGCATGCCGCACTGAACGAGGGAGTAATCATCAGCACGTGATTGCCAAGCGTTCATAACGTCTTGGTTCTCTGGGATTGGTGCTTCACCTAGCGGTGCTTCTAGGACATAATCTTTCTTGGCTGCTATGAGGATGATCCTCAGGTTCCGAACCCAGTCCGTATAGTTGCTGCCATCATCTTTCAGCTTGGTTTTCTCTAGGAACGCATTGAAGTTGAGGACAACGTGGGCCATTTGATCTACAAGACATATTGTAAAGATTTTAGACTAAGTTCATGATAATTAAGTTCATATAATCAAATTACTCAATGAACTCCCACTCAGATAGACATCCCTCTAGTCATCTAAGTGAAACATGATCCGAGTTAACTAGGTTGTGTCCGATCATCACGTGAGACGGACTAGTCAAGATCGGTGAACATCTCCATGTTGATCGTATCTTCTATACGACTCATGCTCGACCTTTCGGTCCTCCGTGTTCCGAGGCCATGTCTGTACATGCTAGGCTCGTCAAGTCAACCTAAGTGTATTGCGTGTGTTCCGAGGCCATGTCTGTACATGCTAGGCTCGTCAACACCCGTTGTATGCGAACGTTAGAATCTATCACACCCGATCATCACGTGGTGCTTCGAAACAACGAACCTTCGCAACGGTGCACAGTTAGGGGGAACACTTTCTTGAAATTATAATAAGGGATCATCTTACTTACTACCGTCGTTCTAAGCAAATAAGATGCAAAAACATGATAAACATCACATGCAATCAAATAGTGACATGATATGGCCAATATCATTTTGCTCCTTTGATCTCCATCTTCGGGGCACCATGATCATCTTCGTCACCGGCATGACACCATGATCTCCATCATCATGATCTCCATCATCGTGTCTTCATGAAGTTGTCACGCCAATGATTACTTCTACTTCTATGGCTAACGCGTTTAGCAATAAAGTAAAGTAATTTACATGGCGTTATTCAATGACATGCAGGTCATACAAAATAATAAAGACAACTCCTATGGCTCCTGCCGGTTGTCATACTCATCGACATGCAAGTCGTGATTCCTATTACAAGAATATGATCAATCTCATACATCACATATATCATTCATCACATCTTCTGGCCATATCACATCACATCTCACATGCTGCAAAAACAAGTTAGACGTCCTCTAATTGTTGTTGCAAGTTTTTACGTGGCTTGGATAGGTTTCTAGCAAGAACGTTTCTTACCTACGTAAAACCACAACGTGATGTGCCAATTTCTATTTACCCTTCATAAGGACCCTTTTCATCGAATCCGTTCCGACTAAAGTGGGAGAGACAGACACCCGCTAGCCACCTTATGCAACTAGTGCATGTCAGTCGGTGGAACCTATCTCACGTAACCGTACGTGTAAGGTCGGTCCGGGCCGCTTCGTCCCACAATACCGCCGAAACAAGATAAGACTAGTAGCGGCAAGAAGAATTGGCAACATCTACGCCCACAACTGCTTTGTGTTCTACTCGTGCATAGTAACTACGCATAGGCCTGGCTCATGATGCCACTGTTGGGGATCGTAGCAGAATTGTAAAATTTTCCTACGCATCACCAAGATCATCTATGGAGTATACTAGCAACGAGGGGAAAGGAGTGCATCTACATACCCTTGTAGATCGTGAGCGGAAGCGTTCCAATGAACGAGGTTGATGGAGTCGTACTCGCCGTGATCCAAATCACCGATGACTGAGTGCCGAACGGACGGCACCTCCGTGTTCAACACACGTACGGAGCAGCGACGTCTCCTCCTTCTTGATCCAGCAAGGGGGAAGGAGAGGTTGACGGAGATCCAGCAGCACGACGGCGTGGTGGTGGATGTAGCGGGATCTCGGCAAGGCTTCGCCGAGCTTATGCGAGAGGGAGAGGTGTTGCAGGGGAGGAGGGAGGCGCCAAAGGCTGTAGTACTGCTGCCCTCCCTCACCCCTTTATATAGGCCCCCTGGGAGGGGGGCGCCGGCCAGGAACCCATCTGCATGGGGGCGGCGGCCAGGGGGGAGACTTGCCCCCCAAGGCAAGTGGGGCGCCCCCCACCCTAGGGTTTCCAACCCTAGGCGCAGGGGGAAGGCCCATGGGGGTGCCCCAGCCCACTAAGGGCTGGTTCCCTTCCCACTTCAGCCCATGGGGCCCTCCGGGATAGGTGGCCCCACCCGGTGGACCCCCGGGACCCTTCCGGTGGTCCCGGTACAATACCGGTGACCCCCGAAACTTTCCCGATGGCCGAAACTTGACTTCCTATATATAATTCTTCACCTCCGGACCATTCCGGAACTCCTCGTGACGTCCGGGATCTCATCCGGGACTCCGAACAACTTTTGGGTTTCCGCATACTCATATCTCTACAACCCTAGCGTCACCGAACCTTAAGTGCGTAGACCCTACGGGTTCGGGAGACATGCAGACATGACCGAGACGCCTCTCCGGTCAATAACCAACAGCGGGATCTGGATACCCATGTTGGCTCCCACATGTTCCACGATGATCTCATTGGATGAACCACGATGTCGAGGATTCAATCAATCCCGTATACAATTCCCTTTGTCAATCGGTATGTTACTTGCCCGAGATTCGATCGTCGGTATCCCAATACCTTGTTCAATCTCGTTACCGGCAAGTCTCTTTACTCGTACCGCAATGCATGATCCCGTGACTAACGCCTTAGTCACATTGAGCTCATTATGATGATGCATTACCGAGTGGGCCCAGAGATACCTCTCCGTCATACGGAGTGACAAATCCCAGTCTCGATCCGTGCCAACCCAACAGACACTTTCGGAGATACCCGTAGTGTACCTTTATAGTCACCCAGTTACGTTGTGACGTTTGGCACACCCAAAGTACTCCTACGGTATCCGGGAGTTGCACGATCTCATGGTCTAAGGAGAAGATACTTGACATTGGAAAAGCTCTAGCAAACGAACTACACGATCTTTGAGCTATGCTTAGGATTGGGTCTTGTCCATCACATCATTCTCCTAATGATGTGATCCAGTTATCAATGACATCCAATGTCCATAGTCAGGAAACCATGACTATCTGTTGATCAACGAGCTAGTCAACTAGAGGCTTACTAGGGACACGTTGTGGTCTATGTATTCACACATGCATTACGATTTCCGGATAACACAATTATAGCATGAACAATAGACAATTACCATGAACAAAGAAATATAATAATAACCATTTATTATTGCCTCTAGGGCATATTTCCAACAACTATTTCCCATAACAACTCTAGCGTCACCGAACCTTAAGTGTGTAGACCCTACGGGTTCGGGAACCATGCAGACATGACCGAGACACCTCTCCGGCCAATAACCAATAGCGGGATCTGGATACCCATATTGGCTCCCACATGTTCCACGATGATCTCATTGGATGAACCACGATGTCGGGGATTCAATCAATCCTGTATACAATTCCCTTTGTCAATCGGTATGTTACTTGCCCGAGATTCGATCGTCGGTTTCCCAATACCTCGTTCAATCTCGTTACCGGCAAGTCACTTTACTCGTTCCGTCATGCATGATCCCGTGGCTAACTCATTAGTCACATTGAGCTCATTATGATGATGCATTACCGAGTGGGCCCAAAGATACCTCTCCGTCATACGGAGTGACAAATACCAGTCTTGATTTGTGCCAACCCAACAGACACTTTCGGAGATACCTGTAGTGCACCTTTATAGCCACCCAGTTACGTTGTGACGTTTGGTACACCCAAAGCATTCCTACGGTATCCGGGAGTTGCACAATCTCATGGTCTAAGGAAACGATACTTGATATTAGAAAAGCTCTTAGCAAACGAACTACATGATCTTGTGCTATGCTTAGGATTGGGTCTTGTCCATCACATCATTCTCCTAATGATGTGATCCCGTTATCAATGACATCCAATGTCCATGGTCAGGAAACCATAACCATCTATTGATCAACGAGCTAGTCAACTAGAGGCTTACTAGGGACATGTTGTGGTCTATGTATTAACACATGTATTACGGTTTCCAGTTAATACAATTATAGCATGAACAATAGACAATTATCATGATCAAGGAAATACAATAATAACCATTTTATTATTGCCTCTAGGGCATATTTCCAACAGGTAGGTGCTTACGCCGGCCACCCGGGTGCGCTCCACTAAACCGCTGACGCCTGAAGAGCTTCGATTGACACATACGATGCCGGTTGCCCATATCTTGTCCCACATGAAGGTTAGTGCGTATAGGTCAAAACCAACTCAGATCAAATACCCAATCTCGTTAGTGACTTGGAAGCGCGCGGTGACGATCAGTGCTCCTGCCGCCCCATCTCGAGGACTTGCGGCAAGGGCCAGGCCCAGCCCACTCTAGGGCGGTCTGCCTGCCCGAGTGTGCCTCGTAATTATCTCGCGGGTACCCTCCAACTCAACCCGACTTCACATCACTCACGGGTACCCCCTCAGGGCCGACCCGATGTCATCATGGTCCCGTGGTCAAGTCAAAGTAACCGTGTGTTCATACACCAAAGGCGAATTTCAAGGAATCACCCTCGATGGAATACACTTGATGTAATCGTCAAGTTGAACTTAGGAGGAATCACCCTCGAGGCTCACACTTGCAGTGTTGCACGACAGAGTCGTATCGGGAATGGTGAAGGAGGAATCACCTTCGATGACCATGACCGATTACTACACTACAGGGTTATCATCAGGAGTGCGTTATGAAGTATCATCCTCGGCATTTGATAGTAGCCCTGTAGAGTCGTACAACTAAGGAGGGTGTGGTGTGCTGTGTCGGGCCCTGGACGTCGATCACATTGATTGAGTCACCTGGTAATCCAACGGGGGCAACAAGGACAAGGTGAGGGGTCATTGATGGATCACTAACCAACCTATACTAAGTAGTTTAGGATAAGCAGGTAAGGTACAAGAGCAGGGTACAAAATCAGGCTATGCATCAGAGAAGGACCATACGAAAGCAGTAGCAGTTCTAATGCAAGCTGATGTGGCTTGAACTACGTCGGTATTTCCCCAAAGAGGAAGGGATGATGCAGCACAGCTATGGTAGGTATTTCCCTCAGTGATGGGACCAAGGTTATCGAACCAGTAGGAGAGCCACGCAACACTACGTAAACGGTACCTGCACACAAAGAACAAATACTTGCAACCCGACGTGTAAGAGGGGCTGTCAATCCCTCCCAGGTAAAATGATAGATAAATTTGTAGTAGATTGGATAAATATATCTCGCAGAAACGCGAAATAAAAAAATGCACCAAGGTATTTTTGGGTTATTGGATTAATAGATCTGAAAATAAAAGCAAATAAAAATAGATCTTGAAGGCAAATATGATAAAGAAGAGACCTGAGGCCCATAGATTTCACTAGTGGCTTCTCTCGAGAAAAATAGCATACATCGGGTAAACAAATTACTGTTGGGCAACTGATATAACTTCAAATAATTATGACGATATCGAGGCAATGATCATTATATAGGCATCACGTCCAAGAATGGTAGACCGACTCCTGCCTCCATCTACTACTATTACTCCACACATCGACCGCTATCGAGCATGCATCTAGTGTATTAAGTTCATGGAAAAGCGGAGTAATGCAATAAGAACAATGACATGATGTAGACAAGATCTATTCATGTAGGAATATACCCCATCTTGTTATCCTTAATAGCAACAATACATACGTGTCATGTCCCCTTCTTTCATTGGGATTGAGCACCGTAAGATCGAACCCATCACAAAGCACCTCTTCCCATGGCAAGAAGAATCGATCTAGTAGGCCTAACTAAACCAAAGATTTGAAGAATAAATACAAAGCTATAAGCAATCATGCATATAAGAGATCAAAACTCAAATAACTTTCATGGATGAAATAGATCTGATCATAAACTCAAAGTTCATCGGATCCCAACAAACACACCGCAAAAAGTGTTACATCAAATAGATCTCCAAGAGACCATTGTATTGAGAATCAAAAGAGAAAGAGTAAGCCATGTAGCTACTAACTACGAACCCGTAGGTCTACAATGAACTACTGACGCATCATCGGAGAGGCACCAATGAGGATGATGAACCCCTCCGTGATGGTGTCTAGATTGGATTTGTGGTTTCTGGAACTTGCGACGGTTGGAATTGTGTTTCGTCGAGTCTTCTAGGTTTTTTGGATTTTCGGCGTATTTATAAAGCAAACACGCGGTGTGGGAGGCGGCCGAGGTGGGCACAACCCACCAGGGTGCGCCTGGGCCCCCAGGCGCCCCCAGGTGAGTTGTGCTCTCCTCGGAGCCCCCCTCTGGTACTTCCTTGGCCTATCGTGTGTCTTCTGGTCCAACAAAATTCTCCAAAAAGTTTCGCTGCGTTTGGACTCCGTTTGGTATTGATTTTCCGCGAAGTAAAAAAAAAGCAAAAACAGCAACTGGCACTGGGTACTATGTCAATAGGTTAGTCCCAAAAAATGATATAAAGTTGCTATAAAATGATTGTAAAACATTCAAGAATGATAATATAACAGCATGGAACAATAAAAAACTATAGATACGTTGGAGACGTATCACAAGCATAAGAAAGAAGAGAACGGGTGATATCCAAGGGGGATTTGCTTGCCTGGAAGCACTGCGGCAAGTGGCTGGACGTCAGAGGCGTAGTCGTACTCGGTGGCGTCATCGTCGGTCTCGGGGTCTAGCGGAGAAGAGAGGGGGAAGAAACAATGAATATAAAAAGCAAACAAGTGCAACACTAAGCATGACATGACGATATGCAGCGCTATGAGTGTTCTAACACGGTAATACACGTGGCAGATGGAGAGGGAAAACAGCCGGAGGGTTTTTCCCAACGTTTGGCATTTTTTGGACATATGAAAAGAGGGGGAAGATTCCATGTTCGCTATGCTAGAGGCATGTGACAAATGAACGGAGTGCATATTTGGATTCGTTGGATTTTTCTGAGCAACTTTCATGTAGAGAAGTTTTTGATCCGAGCTACGGTTAATTTTCTATGAATTTATGAAGTTTTTAGCATTTTCTGAAATTCTGGAATTTAAATCTAATTCGACAAATAACCAGAAAAGGAAATACTACGTCAGCATGACGTCAGTGATCAAACCCAGCGGGTCCAGGTCAAATCTGACCAACGGGACCCACCAGTCATTCACAGTGGGTTAGTTAATTAGGGAATGGGCCCCACATGTCAATGACTATTTAGTTTAACTAATTAAGTTATTTTATAAAAACATATTTAGACTAATTAGCAGAGGGGGGACCCACTTGTCAGGGTCAACCGTGCACAGTCAGCACAGTTGACCCGGTCAACTGAGCCCGCGGGACCAAGCTGCGAGTGACCCAGACACGACCACGTGGGCGCCACGTCGGCGCCGGTGCCGGAACCGCTCCGACGAGGCTTTTCGCGGTGGCCGAACGCCGGCGAGCCTCGGATTCGCGCTATGGTGGGTCTCCGGACCCATGGCTTGGCGCGTTCGACGTCGCGCGCGCGGTGGTGCTACCGGTTGGACTTGGGGATGGTCGGAATGTCTTCAGCGACGAGAGTGGCGGGGACCCGAAGCACGGCGAGCTCGCGCGCGACGAATGTGACGGCAAAACTGAGGCGCACAACTCCTACGACGTCTACTCGAAGCCACAAACGCATTGGTGAGCCCGGCGGACCGTGAAGGGCACTTCCGCGACGACAGCGGAGCCAGAGCACGGCAATGGCGGCGTGTCGTGCACGGCTAGCTACGGGCGGAAACAGAGCAAGGACGGGGAGAGGAAGGGGGTGGAGCTCACCGAGCGACTCACGAAGGCCCTATGGGGGAACGGGAGCGCAGAGGCGAGCCGGAATCGACGATGACCGACGGCGGCCGAGGCGAAAGGGGAACGCGTCGATCCGGCGTTGCAGGGTTCTCCAGCTCCAAATGCTAGACGAAGAAGATGAGGTCGAGCACGGCGAGGCCTCCGGACACGGCGGAGGGAAGCGGGGGTGGCTGTCGCCGCGGTGGAGCTGCGGAGGGGCGACAGCGGCGTACTGGAGGGGAGGAGAGACGACCGAGCGAGAGAGAGGGGGAGAATGGCGAGGCAACCAGAGGGCTATGGTGCGCGGAGGGGAACGAGGGGCGCTCGGGGTTGACCTCATCTACCCTAGGGCTACAGGGTGATCGCGCTGGCGAACATCGCAGCGGTGCCCGCGCGCGTGGACGGTCATGGCGGCCCCTGCCTCCAGTGCCCGACTGGAGGTGAATGAAAAGGTCGTGGTGGGCTGGGCCAGGCACACTGTCGCTAAGCAGGCCTCGGTGTACAGTGGCGCCAGTGGCATTTTCTTTTCCTTTTTTTTTCTGTTTCCAGTTTTGTCCTCTGTTTTACATTTTTTTACTCCATTTAACTTTTGTAAAATGTGAAGCCTGGCCACACAATTACTTTGCATCAATTGGCACTGCCACAAAAGTTGGAGAGTTAAAAGAATTCATTTGAATTTTGATTAATTGTTGTTGGGTCATTCAAAAACAGCTAGGAGCTTTTTGGAGTCTCAAATAATGTTAGTTTTACTTTTTTAATAGCCTTGGGGATTTTTGCAATATTATGAACATTTTCTTTACTGGTAGAAGAAATAATTTTATTTGCCTTTATTTTAAAATTTTAATTTGGATCAAAGTGAGGTTTAGTAAATTAATTGCGATGACATGGCCCCATTAGTGTGTGATTACTGTAGATGAGCTACCGGAGTATGTCTTTTAGAAATGTGATCTCACATGTTCGGTGCAATTTATGAATTCTTAATTACCTGCTCCCTCCGTCTCAAAATATAAGAATGCTTTTTACACTAGTGTAGTGTTAAAAACGTTCTTATATTTTGGGACAGAGAGAGTATTATTTACATGATTGAATTGAATCATCACCTACCAAAGCAAACACGAAACATAATCTCGCCATTTAATGAGATTTGGTTTCAATGAAAGGAAAACAAATCCAATGGGTGAGGGTGGTGGGAGGTGAGGTGAAAAAACCAGACGAAAATAAAATCGGCGAGGAGAAGCTACCAACTACCGTTTTAAGTGTAGAGATTGAGCTGACCTTGTTTTTTCTTTTAAATATCATATTTTCAACTAGCAATAGATATCGGTCAAAGATGTGAATCAGACAGGCCTGGGCCTCTATCTTCCAAACGATCTCCTTCCATGAAGAAAAAAAGATCTCGTCGCATTTCTGTGCCGAAAAGTAATCAATGAAGCGGAGTGTATTTCTTTCAATAAATAAATAAATAAATAAAGCGGAGCGTATCCCGTAAAGAAAAAATGTTGCGAAAAGCAGCTTGGCGCGAATGTTAAATTTCGGGCGCCAAAAATCACAACTGAAATGCCCCTATAAGAGCGAGACCTGAGAGAAATCTGATCTGATCCTTGAAAGCGAATTCTCTTGAGAAGTACTAGTACTCCTATATGGAACCATGGGAGAGAAACGGGAGCGAGAGTGCCAAGAAGACGAAGACCACGCCGGCGCCGCCGGTGGCCCCCCTCGGCGATGATCTCCTGGGCGAGATCTTCCTCCGCCTCCCCGACATGGCGTCGCTTGCCAGCGCCGCCCTCGTCTGCAAGAGCTGGGGCCGAGTAGCCTGCGTCCCGGCCATCTACCGCCGCTTCCAGTCCCTTCGCAGGCCCCCACTCGTCGGCTTCATCCTCACCGACCGCAGCGACATGCCTGTTCCTCACCACTGCCCTAAACTCCGCTTCGTCCCCGCCGAATCCCGTAATCCCGATCTGGTCTCCGCCGCCGTTGACGGCGACTTATTCTTCGAAGACCTCCCCGCCATAGATTCGGACGACGACGGCGAAGGGGAGTACTACGAGGAGTGGCGCCTCCGCGGCTGCGACGGCGGCCTCCTCCTCCTTTCCCGCGGCCGCTATGCGCTGGATCTCGCCGCGTATGACCCCCTCGCGCGGACGGCCGTCTTCTTCCGCCCTCCCCACGCCTGGCGCTATTCGTCCCACATCGTCCGCTACTCCATCTTGGTGGACGATGCCGACGCCTCGTTCCGGGTCATCGGCATGGAGCGGTGGGCCGGCTCACACTCCGCCGTCTTCTCCTCCCGCACCCGCGAGTGGGACATGATTGCCTCGTCCGATACGAACCATGCAGTGTATAGCTTTATACGATGCTGGAGCGACGGCATGCCCGCGGGCCGGTACGTGTACTGGCGGTCGGACACCAAGAAGTCCCGGTACTGCAAGGACGACGAGAAGATCTTGGTGCTGGACATGGAAGCAATGGTGTGGTCGGTTATCAAACCGCCAATCCCTCCTGGCGAATCGTACTGTGTCGCAGACATGGCGGAGCACGGCGGACTCTGCATTGTGTCCAGCAAAGAGCAGTGCGTGCAGCTCTGGGTCCGTGACAGCAATGCTGAGTGGATGCTCAAGAAGGAGGTTTCGTTGCTGAATGAGTTTGGATACCTGAAGAAGCTTCGTCTTGAGGAGTGGATGAAGCGCGTGCGCGTCCTGGCTATGTGTACATGGAGTTTTGGTCCATAAGGAAGCCCCATTCATATCTGCTTGTGCTAAATCTGAACACCACAAAGCTGGAATTCTTCTGCAACAAGTCGACCGAGCCTCACAGAGGTCCTGCGTTCCGTTCTTCATGCGGTCGGCACCTCTGCCTGCTCCAGATGATGATAAGAAATGATACAATTGAGTAGGTAATCTCCTTTGATCTGTTAATTATATTTATTTCCTTTTGGTTGTACTTCCATCGATTTAGCTATTTAAGGACAGGTGTAGATTGCTCACCCAGATCAGGATTTGATGCCTAATGAAGCTAGTACATGATAAAGTAGTTCAAAATTTACATAATATAAAATTCGGTGCTTACAAATTTTGTTGGTATTGTCACAGTGTGTTGTTTCTTAACCCTATTGAGAAGGGGCTCCCCTGGGCACCAACCAATTTCCCTAGAACTCAACATCATGTGTAAAACTAGTTTCATATTTGTGACTTGATTATAAAAGACTGGATCAACTTGTAACTCCATTTTCTTTATTGGGATAACCCTATAGTGCTTTTAAAGTTCAGAAAGAACTACTTGGTTGTTTGACTTGTAATTGTTCAGTTTTCTCAGACACTACATATTGCCAGAATCAACGATAAGAGTATACATATCGTAGGTGAAAAATGATTAATTATGTAGAGAGGGGAAATAGGTACTATGGCAAGTAACTATTTTTTTCTTGTTAGTTCACCTAGCACCATCGCTTTATATAGTTAAGTAGTTAACACCTGAATTTTTAAACGTTGCTTCAGTTGGTTTTCAGGATTTGTAATTTGTTATTAACTCTGTACTGGGTCATAGTTTGAACCAAAGACTTGTAAATTTAACTTTATATATCTTCTTCAGTTATTTACTTTGATTTGCAAACTTAACTGCTATTGGTTTTCCTCAACTGAATGGTTTTGTAGAATGCTCCAACTATTTGGTTATTTTCGAATGCATGAATCATGATTATATAATATTTCTCCATTTCCATGTGTATAACACCTGAATTCTTAAACTTTGCTTCAGTTGGTTTTCAGGATTTGTAATTTGCTATTAACTCTGTACTAGGTCATAGTTTGCACCAAGGACTTGTAAATTTAACTTTATATATCTTCTTCAGTTACTTACTTTGATTTGCAAACTTAATTGCTATTGGTTTCCCTCAACTGAATAGTTTTGAAGAATGCGCCAACTATTTGGTTATTTTTTAATGCATGAATCATGATCATATAATATTTCTCCATTTCCATGTGTATAACACCTGAATTCTTAAACGTTGTTTCAGTTGGCTTTCAGGATTTGTAATTTGTTATTAACTCTGTACTGGGTCATAGTTTGCACCAAGGACTTGTTAATTTAACTTTATATATCTTCTTCAGTTATTTAGTTTGATTTGCAAACTTAACTGATATTGGTTTTCCTCAGCTGAATAGTTTTGCAGAATGCGCCAACTATTTGGTTATTTCCGAATGCATGAATCATGATCATATAATATTTCTCCATTTCCATGTGTGGTAGTGCAAAAATGCATTTATGTACCCACTCAAGTTCCAGATGATCAGTTCTTTTTTTCTTGAGAATACGCACTCCAGATGATCTGTGACTTGTTGTATTTTGCGGTGGCTTTGGTTTCTAGTTTCTAAAAGTAAATCTTTGCATTTCAGGTCAAGCTGTTACTTCTAGCTTTGACTAGCCGAAGTTGGGTTAACTGGAGCATAAGAGCGTCATCCTGATGTCAGTTTGAATTGGAATCACGGAAGCCTATTGGATACCCATCTTTTGTCTTGCAATCTCAGTTTTCACATGGAATGCAGGCATGGCAGTACAGGCTTGCTCCGACAACAGCTGCTGCTTTATCTGAATTTAGTCGTTTTTCACTTATGTTACCCATTTCTTGTTTGTTTTATTCAAACTTCCTATCTGAACTGAGATGGTTTTATTTAAATTCTGTCGTCTTGTCATGTTGCTTGAACCTGTGTGACAACTGAATTCTTACTGCTGTGTAGTAGAGTTCTTTGGTTTTTCTCTTTATATATGCAGTCTTTATTATTAGTGTCCTCCTTAGTTTATTCTTAACTGGATAGGAAACCCTAAATACAGGTGCAACATTCAGAAGCAGACGCGACCTGCTGTAATGATAGTGTCGTGTTTACAGTTGTAGGTTCTCAACTTTGCCTCTGTCTGCTTTATCATCACACTCTTAATTTGCATGTGGTTGATGCACTGATTCGAAAGGAAGCTGGGACACCTGTGGGCTGCGACCGAACGTAAAATGTGGGTAAATGTGCTCTATCAAATGGGCGCATCCAGGTAGCACGAGCTCTATCAAATGAGTGCAAGCCTAGAAGGACTCTTTCGATGGCAGGTAATGGTAAATGCATGTTTTTGTAGTGCCAAGGAGTATCACTGATGTAGCTATGGAGTATTCTGAGATGTGCTTTAACCTGTTACCTGTCCAGTATACCTTTCCTGTGATGAAATGCCTCCATGGATGAACAGAATGTTGCTTTTTTCTCTAGGTAGCCGCGTGTGCTATCTGGAAAGCCGGAAATGATCCTTGCTTCAATGGAGTGTAGCCCTATAATACTACCAGTACCAGTAGGTATTTTCAAACTACTCAACGGGTTTGCGAAGCCAGCGGTGCAGTGGAGCGAGACTGCTAATACTGGCTGGCGTTGAATTCTTTCATAGGAGAAGGTTGGTGGGCTCATGGCACTGCAGAGTGGAGACGGCTGAACATCGCCGACGCTGAGCTTGAAAGAAGATGGTAGGGAGATCGTTGTCTGTTCGACCTGATTGTGGTTTTGTTCTTGGTGTGTTTGCAGTGGCTCGGTTTGAGTTCTGCAAGTTTTTCTGCAGTACTCGTATTTTCTTTGGCCAAACGTCTGTATCTTGGCTTGATGAGGAAGTCGTATTATCAGTTTTCATGCAAATGGAACCGGAACCTAAATGCACGCGCGCGCGCGCACACACACACTTTTGGACTTTTGGTGAATCGGTGATCCTGTTCGAGTTGTCATATTTCTCGTGGTCTTCTGGTCCAGTAGTTAGCGTTGGCCTTGTGTTCCTCTTTGTCCAATGATTAGAATAAGGAAGCGGGCAACAACCCTGCAGAATTTGCGGAGAAACCACCGGCCCTGAGTTTACTGGTCTTGACAAAATCATGCCACATGGAGTTGACAGGAAGGAAACCAGGATCCCCTCGAGGCAGGGCTTGATTTCTGTGAAACCTTGAGAAAATTCTCGGCATTTTCCCGCCTTGTTGATCTGACCAGCTTCAGCAAGAGGCCGTGCAGACGTGGCTAACTCGAGATATCATCACAACCAGGACCTTTGGCTGCTGGCAGCTGACGCCAATGGAAAGGCCAAGACAAGCACGAAAACATTTACTGTATGTGCTACCCACTAAAAAAAAGGGAAAACTGCCGCGCGTCCTCGGGACGTAGGAAAATCAAAGGAAAACCCACATGAAACACATTCCTACGGAATCGCTGCGCTTTATGCGTTCGGTACGAAGGAATGCACTCGTTCCAATCCGATGGAAAGGGGGAATTTGAGGATTTGCCATGCCTTTAATTACACTTTGAGGATTTGCCCCTGTTTACCCTGTAACTGAGGATTTACCACGCATTTGCTGTAATCTTGAGGATTTGCCCTCCGTACACGGTTTGGATCATTTGGCAGATTATAGTATAAATTATGTGACCAAAATGCCCCTGGTCCAAATCAGGATGAGTAATCCCCAATCGGACATGTACCTTATCTCTTCTTCCTTTTGCTTGTACTCTGTTCGTCCATGGTGGATGGCCGCCCTGCAACCTCGCCGTACGTCGTGCGACCTTGCAGCAGCTATACCGGCAAGGGCGTCCTCCCCTGAGCTGCTGCTGTGTGGTGTTGTGCCTCCTTGAGCTTGCGACGCCCTGTGTGCAACCTTCCACGAGCTGCCGCTGCATGCTGCTGTGCGTCCGTGAGCTGCTGCGAGGTCTCACTGTGTGGAACCTTCCCTGAGCTGCTGCTTCTTCCTGCTGACCCTCGCCGAGCTTGCTGCTGCCGCAATGGGCTCTGCCTTCCCCGAGCTGCTGCACAGGTCCGTGCTCTCCCAAATCTAAGGAACTTCAGATTTGTGGTTATGTGTACTTTCTGAAGTTGTGAACTTCAGATTTGTCATTTTGGGTACTTCTTAATATTCTAATTTCTGCTCCGCCAAATGATCTCAAATTCTCCCAGAAATTCACGGTTTTCAGTAATTGTTTCAATGTTTCCTGCATAATTTCAATTTTAGGCCAAATTTGACCCAAAAATAGGCCGGAAATGATCTGTTTTTAAGTTTCTCAATTTCTGTTCGGCCAAGTGAGCTCAAATTTTCCCAGAATGCTCAATTTAAAACTCTTTATTTTGTGGAATTGTTTCAACTTTATCTGGGTAGTTTGATTTTTTGGCCAAAAAAATTGTGCATCATCAGGCTACCACTTGGACAACATTTCTTCACAAATCATGGCAACTGCAAACATTTGGTTACAATAATAGATAGTCTGACTCTGACATCCATACATAAGAATCAACAAACATAGTTCGGCACAAAAGGACACGACATAGCATGTTTAGCTCAAAAAAATGACATGACATAGCATCTAGTTCACCACATAAGCACGCCACCATCTACGTTCTTTTTCTCTTAGGGGTCAGCTTTCTCGCACGCGAGGTCGAAGGCACCTCTGTTGGCTCTGATGATTCATCAGCCAAGGCTATAGCCAGCATCCTATAAAGAGTGGAATAGTAAACATGAGAGATCAACTTTGGACTGCAATGAAATAATCATTTTACTGTATATTACCTTCTTGTCACTGGCCTAGGACTATCATGGAGACTGGCAGGAATAGTAAGAATTTGCCTATTGGGTGTGCCAACAGGAGCGCCACCAATTTGTCTGTTGGGTGTGCCAACGGGAGCACCACCAATTTGAGGTCCTGGCTCATCATCTTCAGCAGGATATGTTCTTGCTCTCTGTTTTCTCTTCCTGCAACATGATACAAAATGCATATAACTGGAAACAATTCATAACATGACAAAAGTAATGCAAAATATATTTGGTTATATAATTACCTTTTTTTGGGACCATTTAAAGGGCAAGCAGCTTGTCTGTGACCTAGTTCATTGCATCTTTTGCATCTGTTTTGGCTGCCCAATTGTTTAGGTTCTTTCTTTTTTGGACCACCTTTTCCACCTTCGAGGGCACTCTTGTACCTCTGCTTTCTAGGCCTTCCAGGCGGTCTTCCTTTGTCAATTGGTGCGTCCATGTCGAAACCAACATCCACATGAGGCCATTGACTCCTATCTGTCATAGGCTCAATCTCACCTGCATAAGCTGCCCTAAACTTGTCCAAGGAGAAATAATTATGAACATAGTCAACCCATTTGGGGTTTCTCCTCCCCATCAAAAATACTAGAGCATGCTCACAAGGCTTTCCGGTGTGCTGCCATTCCAAACAGGTGCATTCATGTTTATCAACCTTCACAACATGCCTAAGACTGTTTTTGCTTGTGTCCCTGACTTCACAACTACCATTACCTAATTTTCCAACTTTTAGATGACCAAGCCCTCTAGTCCTATTGAAAATCTGTTGAATAACAGCAGGAATGATCTTTCCCCTCAATTTCTCCCCAATTCTCCTTCTTTTGTATACTAGTTTCATCAACAACTCTCTATATGTGTCAGCAAGCTCATCAACAGGCAAGTCTTTATAATCTTTTATCCAGTTATTAAAAGACTCGGCCAGATTGTTGTTTATATAATCACACTTGATGTCTGCATTGAAACTGCATCTCATCCACTTCAAACTGTGATAGGTTGACAAATATTCATGCACACGGCTACTAGCTGCCAAGACTTTCTGCATATGATGGGAGAAAACTTCAGGCCTATATGCCCTAGCAGCAGGCCACATCCTACCAAACACATCACCTTTGAATTTTTTTGTGAAGTTTGCCATCAAGTGCCTAAAACACTCTCTCTGCTCCACATGAGGAAAAACCTTTTTGACAGCATTTTCTAAACCTTTGCATGCATCTGTACATATAGCTAAGTTAGGGACTGAACCTAAAGCTCTATTGAGTTGTGACATGAACCAAGTCCAGTTTTCCTCAGTCTCTCCATCAATGAACCCAATTGCAACAGGAAACATCCAGTTATGACCATCTAATGCTGTACAAGCTGCCAAGTGTCCTCTCCATCTACCATTCAATGCTGTGGAGTCTATGCTGAGATATGGTCTACAACCAGCTAGAAAACCATCTATGGAAGGTTTAAGAGCCATAAAGAATCTGTGAAAGTGGACTTTACCATCTACTACCTTGGTATCAACCTCTACGATGCTCCCTCGAGATCTCTTCTCAACTTCTGCTTTGAAGTTATGCAAATTCTGAAAACTCTGCTTCAAAGTGCCATAAATCTGTTTTTCGGCTCTAGATTTACCGGCCCAAACTGTATCATAACCAATGGTGATGTCATAAGTTTCTTCGAGTTTCTCTTGTAGTTCTTTACATCCTATGGTAGGATCATTCTGGAGTATACTCATTGCCTTGGCTTCAACCCAACCTTGTGTTGCCATGGTGGTTTTTACTCTGCTACTTGAAGAACACTTGTGTTTCTTACTCATCTTAGTGACCTGCATCCATACAAAACAAATGGCCTATGAGAAATAGTACTGCATTCAATAAAAGAAAATTAATCACTCCCTCCGATCCATATTACTCATATTAAAGCCAAGTAATATGAATTGGAGTACTAGAAACAGAAGTTATTGTTAGCAAGAAAGTTGTTAGTACCCTTATTGTTTTCTCATCAGCCCTTAAACGAGCAGTTATTCTCCATGGACACTTGATGCCTCTGCATTGTCCGAGATATCTTTTTTTGTCTGTTTTATATCCCCATATGTCAATTTCATTGTTAATGGCATATTGTTTTATTGCCATCCTGAACTCTTCCATTGAAGGAAACAAGGCACCTACATACATATGAGGGTTCTCTTTGTCATATGCAATCTCCTCCTCTTGAGCTATCTTGTCATCAACAGGAATAGCAGCCTCAGTTAATAGTTGTTGGTCCTCCTCATCAGTGAGATACGCATCTTCACTAGGTGGCGAAGAAGGTGCTTCATGTGTCTCATCCTCCTCGATACCTAGAAAATCACACATATTCTCCTCTGTAACTGGAACATCCACTTCATCTTCATTTGGAGGAGCAATCTCAATTAGGCTCCAATCAATTGGTGGTTCGATATCCAACACCACTGAAGACCCGCATTGCTCATTGCTTTCAGCAATGTCAGAAATTGATGGCATATTGGGTTGAACAACATCACATGCTGTGAAGTTAATATCATTGTCAACAAAAGCACTTGTTTGACTCGCCATTGATTGAACAACCTCAAGTGCTTCCTCATTCGCATTGTCCACAACCACAGATGATGTAGCACTGCATAGTACATCATCCATAGCCGATTTTAGGATTTTAGGTGCCTTCTCAACAGGTGCCTTCTTAGGTTTCTTAGCAGCTGGTTCCTTAGTAGGCTTGTTAGCTCTCTTCGCGACAGATTTCTTAGCAGGTTTTGTATGCACCTCAACTAGCATCTTCACTTTTTCTTCCTCTCCCCACATATGGTCAATCAAATGGCTTCTCAATTGCTTAGTGCTAACCAGTCTGCATTCCTCATCTGAATCCTTATCATAGCCAAACAGATGCACCTCCTGCCATGGGCCCCATGGTATGTATTGGCTCAAGTCATATGCAAATTTGTTTAAAGTGAGCCCCTTCCATCTAATCTGCATTTCAATATCCTGCCGCTCCATTTGTTCCTCGGCGCCATCAGCAAGCATGGCCCGATATGGAAGAACTCTAACTTTGATGTTAACATGAACAGGCTGCTTCACCCTACAGTGAAATATTCGAAGTTTACGGTTAGATTGTTCATTGACGGAAATGCGGATAGAGTATCATTCTCACCTTTGTGTCTTGAGAGCAACACCCTCAGTACCCATATTAGGGCCATCATCCATAGCATCCATCCTCCACAGATCAACCGTACATGCTCTGCATCAAACTTGTTATTCTCTTTACATGTTTATTCAACAGGTGCCAAATGGCTTTTATTTTATCTTCAGGTTTCTTGACATTAACAATCAAGTGGGAGCTAATAGCAGGACTCTGAATTTGCAGAAAATCTGGAGATGATTTCTTCGGAGTTTGTTGATTAACTATGTTTTAGGGGCAAATCTGGGAGTTGGTTCAGACTCATACCAAGGCAAAAGGTGGACGTATTGACATGTTGCACTAGAGGAACAACGACCTTGGGGGAGCAGGTGACGGTCGAAGGAATGGCATATAGTGGCACATACCAGGTTGCAGCCACCACTGCCGTTGTCGCTGCCGCCGTCGTCGTCGTCGCCGCCGTCGTGGAGATCGAGGTCGCCTTCGCCGCTGCCACCCAAATCATATCAGACGAGCGTGATATCTGGGACAGAACGATCGGGGTTGGCTGCCTCTCACGTAGATCAACACGAGGGCTTGTTGGTCATTTTGCTGTGGCCCGTCTCGTCGGGGGCAAATCCTCAAGATTACAGCAAATGCGTGGCAAATCCTCAGTTACAGGGTAAACAGGGGCAAATCCTCAAAGTGTAATTAAAGGCGTGACAAATCCTCAAATTCCCCGATGGAAAGTTACCAGCTCCTGCGTTTTCACGGGAAAAGAATCCACCCGGGGCTCTTGTTTTCGCGTAGGCCCGTGGCAAGGAGGGGAAAGACTGGTGCGAACCATGCACGATTTGGACCCACATGCACAGGAACTGCAGCTGGTGCTCATCTTTTTAGCATTTAAAAATAACTAGATGGGACTCGCATGAGCTATTCCTCTGATTCTATTTCCTCTGTCCCGAACGGCAATTCTGTATGCAACACAACGATTTCCCTTCCTGTGTCTTGTACCTCTATTCCTTTCCAGTTCCTGTATTGTTCCCCAATCCTCTGATTTTCTTCCCTTTATTCCGAACAGGCCCTCAGTTTTTCCGGTCCTCCCCGTTCCATCTTTGCCGGTACCGGATTCTGCCGCCGGGCAAAGGCTGTGCGTGCAGCCCACGGTGGCGGCGGCGCTCTGGGTGGTTCCGCGGGGCCTTCCTCGGCAGCGACTCGAAGAGAGCGGTGGCGGGGGCGGGGGCGGGGCGACGATCTGGGAGCAGGCGAGCAGCAACGCCGCCCAGGACTTTAGATCGGGGAGAAGCGGCAACAACTTGTAGCTGGTCACCACCCTCCTCTCGCTTTAATAATGCGCGGAGGCAAGGCGCGTCTTCCTGTCCGTATCATTCCCAACAACCGTTACAGCCGCACAAAGAAAGAAAGCGAAAAAAAAACCCAGCGAAAGAGTGTGACGGCAAGTGGACGACACGCACAATTGGTTTGTTCAAGTGGCTTGTGATTTGCGAAGTAGCGAGAGCAGCATTTTCTTTTAATTATTAATCAATCCTTGGAATTTCGGAAGGAAGAGCGCGACGGCGGATCACTAGCCACCAAAAACCTCTCCTCCTGGTGGCGTCCTGTGACGCCCGTACGTGCTTGGGCACGCCATCGCCGACCGGCCGGGTCAATCCACAGGCGCAAACCTCCACAACGACAAGCAGTCCAGAAGTACGCATGTACTCTACTACGAGTGCAGAACCAATCGCTCGCTGCCGTCTAAGTTAAAAAGGACCGTGATATTTTTCTGCAGCGGCAGCACCGAAGCCTGAAGGAAAGCAGTGTTCATCGACACACTCGGGCCTCTCGCATGATGCTTGCGGCCGATGGCAAAAACAGCGCACTGACTTGAGCGGCCGTGACCAGCGGCGAGATATCAGTTGGAACGTCAGATCGGCCGAGTACTGAAACTAGAAAGGCAGTGCCATCGAACCCGGGGAGATGGCAGCGACATCTGACGTCACTGACGGGGTGAGTGACTGCGGACGGAGGCAAATGCCCCATGCTGTCCTTTGATTGCGTGCGAAGCTCCCTCCTCCCTCGTCGTCGGCCCATTTTTTGCCCAAAAGCTTTACCGAGCGCCAAACCAGAAACAGAGGAGCTGGTTCAAAGCAGTCTTCCAATCCCAACCACCACGAGCCGAGCGCTCCTGTCAAGAAAGATAATGGGGCTTTATCATTTATGCCATTTGTTGTGTCCCACTACCCAATCTTATCACTAAGAGTTTTAGCTGCTCAAAAATGCCACCGCTCTATTAGGCGCATACTCAAAAATATCACTAGACATCATTACTCTTAGCTCAAAACCCGTTCAACATGTTATATGACCAAAATACACATGGACCACCATGTCACCCCGTCCTCTATCTCACTACGATAAAGTGCATGTCCCACTCGATACCCAACAACGTTTTATTTTTCTTTAAAAGTATTCGCTTGCTTATTCCTGACAAGTGAGGCCCACATTTGTCATAGTGAAATAGAGAAAACTGACATGTGGGTCTAGGCCTCTAGGTGTATTTTCGTCATGCAACATGGTCAAGGGTTTGACATGACAATAACAATGTCTAATGGCATTTTTAAGCAAAGATCTAACGGAACGATGAGATTTTTTAGGTATCTAATGTCATTTTTGGGCAAGCATCTAACGGAACGATGACATTTTTGAGCAGTTGTAACTTCTACTGCCAAAATTGAGTAGTGAGACACAACTAATGACATGAATGATAAGAACCCAAGATAAAAGAAAGTGAGCCAAGCGCTAATTGGTAGACTTTTTCAAAGGGAAGGCAAAAGATTTGCCTCTTTTTCATTAAAAAGGGTAGAGAGGATGTTACAGAGAGACTAGCGTCACGACTTCCAAACAAATTACATAAGCCTACTCTCACGGCATAATGTTTCTCAAATGCTTAGCGCTTGCTAAAGGCATCTCTAACGCTGAGTCTAAAAAACGCACACATACGCGGGGTTGTGAGAGAGAGAGAGGGGGTTGAGAGAGAGAGAGAGAGTTTTATTTTAATTATTTTAGTGGGGTCCACCTGTAAGTGGGATAGTGGGTGAGAGGGAGTTAGGTTCCGCATGTAAATGGCTTATGCAGAGAGGGCCAAAAAAGTTTAGCAAATGTCCCGAAAATGATCAAAGTTCTTTGATTGGACGAAAACGACATAAAGTGCATTTCTATAAGGACACCTAACGGTAAGGGGTAAATTTTAGCAGGCTACGAAATTATGAGTAAATTTGAGTAGTGAGTTCGAGTTAAGGCCTCAAATATAACTGGCCAAGAATTTAGTGTTGGAAAGTGAGACTTTGAGGCATGCAACTTTGTATATAAATTCAGGAGAAGAAACTACGAAGCGGATAGTTTAGCAAAATTCTCTTTCTCTAGATATGCCACATGACGTTGTAACAAATTCGATGAACATTTCGCAAAAAAAATGATCATTGTTGATCAATAAAGTACACCGTTTCCTCTTATATAAAAAACCCTAATAATCGATACGCTAAACCACGCCATATAGATAATTTGGGCGGATACTGGGACACGTGGCCAAAGGCCATCGCCGGCCCCTCTGAATAGCGTGGCCAAAACAATCCTCGGCCGCCGCCTACACGTGCAGCGTACACGAGTGGCACAGGCGACCCGTTTACCAGCCCTGGTTGAACTGGACTTGGAACAGCTTGATAATTGCGATGAAGATTTTTTTTCCACACAGGAACCGAGCTCCAGCGAGAAATAATGCTGAGTTTCCCATGTACTAGACTTGCAGCTGCAGGATCTTGTCAGTTAGTAGTAGGAAGTTCAGATGCACCGACAGAGCGACGCTTATCTACAGTATACAGTATGGGTGTGTTTGGTTACGTTGCCAATTGAGTCTGCCCGGCGAGTCTGGCTCTATTGCTCTAGTGAGCCGGTTTGAGGGGATGCACGCAAAAAGACCCCAGATGCATATAGTTTGGTTGCCTGCATGTACTTTAGTTGCATGAGACAACCATTTTTGACCCGGCATTTGGTTGCCCGCATTGCATATGACATGGTGTCTGGTTACAACCTGCATAAGGTGTTGTCATCACTTCTAACTAGTGGTGAGCTTACCACAAACAATCTGAATATGTAGTGCCAGCTAGTTAAACAAACACATCCGCAAAAAAAAAGCTAGTTAAACAAGTGACAATTCATCCTAACTACTATCAAATGCCAGAACAAATTATTAAGAGTCATTGGCTAAATAGGGGATAGTTCATTGGTGTTGCTGCTACCAGATCTTCCTCTTCTTCTGCTTCTGCTGCTGCTATTTCTTCTTCCCCTTTTTCAAATCCTGCAATGACCTCTGTTAAGCCACATTGTCTCTGCCCACTCCAACCTTTTGTTCTTCCAAGCGTCATTGTCAAATGCCTCCACACCATGGCCGGAGCTAACAACATCGTCAGGCTCGACTTCTTCCTCCTCAGGCACGTGTTCATCAAAGCCCCACTGGAGAATCCAGTTATGTAGAATGCAACAAGTAAGAACAAGCTTAACCAGAGTGGAGTATGGGTGGAATGGCTTCTAATCCAGGATTTTAAACCTATTCTTCAGAGCTCCGAACGCCCTCTCAACAGTTACTCTAAGGCTGGACTGTCTAAGATTAGACAGCTCCTGTGCAGTCCTATGATAGTTCCTACTAGAGAACTCGTTGAGATGGTACCTGATTTTCCTAAAGGGTGGAAGAACACCCGACTGACATGCATAGCCAGCATCTCCAAGGTAGAACTTGCCGTCGGGGATGTAGATCCCATCAGGTCGACTCATGTTGTCACTGAGAATGTTAGCATCATGCGCTGACCCCTCCCAGCCAGCCAACACATATGTGAACTTCATATCAAAGTCAACAGCAGCAAGCACATTCTGGCCTGTGTATTGTAAGTGCATCTAGTGCTCCTTAGTCATTTTGGTGTATTGAAGACTTATAGGTTAAGGGACTAATGCGTTTGTGAGTGTACACAGGTCTACAAGTCTATGAGGAGTTTGATATTTACAGAGAAAGTCGGCCCCTAAAAATGAACGTCTTCAACTGAAGACTTTGGATCTCTGAAGACTTTTTGAAGACTTTGAAGATGAAGAAATTGGTGTGACCATGATGACTTGATATTCATGCAAGGAACATGAAGCGTGAAGACTTTTGTTTTTATAGTTTCATTTTCTCTTTCTTGAGTCATAGGATACACCGTACTGTTAAAGGGGGTCGAGAAAAAACTAGGAAAAAGTTTCCAAGTGATGCTCATATCAACATCCTACACCTACCAATCCTTTCGAGTGAAGCCATTGGAAATCTCATACACTTCAGTCAATTTCTTCAGTGACAGAGACGAAGTTCTTCTGGTCTCTGAGGAATTTGTTCTGACTAAGGAGTTAGGAATTCGCCAGTGCGGATTGCCTACAAGTGAGTAACATGATAGCCCTAAGGAATTTGATAGTCAAATTTCCGATCGTAGCTGTGCTACGCGCCAGCTGTCCCAAAATATCTACCCACCTAACGGTCATATCATTGAAGGGCATTTAAGTCTTATCATGTCGGGCTGCTCCCTAGGCTATAAATAGCCGCCCCCTACAACCACTAGCTGGTTGGCTGCTCCGAGAGAAAGTGACACTTGTCATTGAGAGCATCCCATCCTCCGAGGACTTTGAGCGAAAATCATCAAGTGAGGAAAACCCAAACCTAAACACCTACAAACCCAAAGTGATTGAGCATCACTGAAGAGATTGATCATGCGTGGATCCGACGCTTGTTACCTTTGAAGACTGTGCATCTTCCAGACGGTTAGGCGTCATGGTCTAGAGCATCCAAGAGGAAATTGTGGATCGCCGAGTGACCGAGTTTGTGAAGGTTTGGAAGTCACCTGAAGACTTACCACGAGTGATTGGGCGAGGTCTGTGTGACCTTAGCTCAAAGAGAATACAGTGAGGACTGTGTGTCCTCAGGTTTGAATACCTAGCCGCTCCAACCATACGTACAACTGTCACAGCAGTTGGAACTGGTCTACCAAATCATTGTCTTCACCGAGCTAACTGGTTCTATTTCCTCAACTCTTCCATTTCCTCATTACTGTGTTGAGTGCTTGTTCATATCTGTTTGAAGATTTTGATTGAAGACTTTCTCAATTTCTTCAGTTCACTTTCTTCAGTCTGTTTGTCTTCATTCTGTTTTATCCTGTGCTTACGCTTCCTGTACTCTGTGTCTGTTTTCATTTCATCATGATGTCCATGTTTATGTTATGTCATGTATGCATCTGAGTACTTATTCCGCTGCAAGTAGTTCTTCGCTTAGGAATTTCCTCACTCTGAAATTCCTCAGTGAAGAATTCATGAAAATCGCCTATTCACCCCCCCTCTAGTCGACTTAACGCACTTTCAATTGGTATCAGAGCAAGGTACTCCCTTGTTCTATGTGATTTTGGTTTAACCGCCTAGAGTTTTAGTTATGTCGACCGCAGGAATGAAGACTGTGTCATGCCCCATCTTCGACGGTCATGATTATCCCAAGTGGAAGGCCATGTTGAAGAAGCGACTCATGGCGATGAACAACGAGTTGTGGACCGTCACTGAGATTGGTCTTACCGATCTGTGCAAGATGGCGGAAGCTGATGACATTCGCAAGTACACTCTTCTTAACCTCACAGCGAAGGACATCATCTGCTCCTGTCTGTCTCAAAATCAGTTCAGGAAAATTATGCATCTCAGCCATGCGAAACTCATTTGGGACCGACTCTTTGAGGTCTATGAAGGCCATAGAACTGATCGTGATCCCTTGTTTGAGGATTTCATGGTATCGTGTAAGGCTATGACTTTCGAGTCAGAATCATCATCCTCTGCACCATGTCTTATGGCAAAAGACGCCAAGGTAACTGAATGCTACCTGTCTGAGTCTGGTGATGATGAATCTGGTGATGAATTTGAACCCAGCTACACCAAACTTATTTCCCTTGCCACTAAACAACAAATAGCTTTGGAAAATTTTCAAAATATGCTTGAGTAGAGCGATGATATGTTGGGTGAAAAAATGGATCGCACTAAAACCTTGACTGAAAATCTTCAGAGACTTCAGTCCAAGTTTGACAATCTTTAGAGTCATCATAACACTCTCTTATCTGATCATGAGAAGCTTTCTTATGAATTTCTTCAAAGAAAGCAAGATCTTGAGAAGCTAAGGGTGAGTTATGAAGATCTTCAGAAGGAGCGTGATTCATTACTAGCTCAAAAAATCAGCGCTGCTCAGGAAGAATTTATTCCTCCATATTTGAAGTGCATTGAACGTGAATCTGCTAATTCTTCACCTGAAAGTTCAAATGCTTCTATTGCTGCAAATTCTTCACCTGTCTCTGCTATCACTAATTCCTCATATGAGGATATTACTAGTATCACTGACAATGCAGGGCTGAAGGAATTGTATATGATATGCATGTATAAAAGCCTCAAAGGGCATCAGGCTCTTTGTGATGTGCTTAAAAAGAAGATCATCAACAGGAACCCTAGGAAAGAGGGTATTGCCTTTAAGAGGAAACTCAATGCTGATGGAACATACTGGAAGCCTGAGCAGTATCCCAAAACCTCATGGGTTGCTGCAAAGGGACCTCCATTAGATCCATCTACTTTATCTGGCTTTACATGTGAATCTCCTCATTCTTCTGATGAGTCATTTGACTCCAACTATAAGCTGTTCAAAAATCAGAATGGTGAAGTATTTGCTAGATATATTGGTACTAACTGGAGGAATGATTCTCCTATGAAGAAAATCTGGGTTCCCAAAAGGTGCCTTGAAAGTCTTCAGGTGAATGTCATCATGACACCACCTGTGAAGAATAGGAACCCCAGATCAAATTCTTCATATGAACCAAATTCTTCATATGAATCCAAGTCCTCATACGGACCAAATTCCTCACGTGGATCAAATTCCTCAAAAGGATCAAAATCCTCATATGAATATCATCGTGCTAACACTTCTGTTTCGTAGGGGAGATCTAATGGATATGAATATGAGTATTATTCTTCTAACCATTATGTTCATAAGTTCTTGAAGAATTTCTCTGCTTATTCATATGCTTACCCTAACTTCTCTTATGTGAAATGAAGTGGACTGGCTTCTATGCCACCTTTCTCTTATGGAGCTCGCAGATTGATCAACTCTTTGCCACCCCTTCAGATGTGGGTGGTGAAGAAAAATAACTAATCTCTTATGCAGGGTCAGGTCTCCAGACATACTTAAACGTCTGAGGAATTTGCTGGAGACCTGAATATGCTTGAAAGGACGCAAGCTAATCATGGAGAAATGAATTTTCATTTTCACGTCCTCATACTGCTTTATCTGTACTCTTGCTTGATGAAATTGATCCGATGAATTTGATATCATATTCTTCACTAATGAAGTATATGAGTTCGTAAGCTGCACTAATTCATCTGCAGGATGATCAACCCAAAGCCACTGAGTGGGTCCTTGATAGTGGATGCACAAATCACATGACTGGTGACAAGAACTTATTGATGGACGCTCCCTTATCTCCATCGCATCTGAAGCATATCACCTATGCTGACAAAGGCAAAAGCAAGGTATTGGGTCAAGGTAAGGTTGCGATCTCAAAGGATCGACACATGGACAAAGTCATGCTTGTCGAGTCCTTAGGATTCAACCTCATGTCAGTCTCAATGCTTTGTGATCTTGATATGGTTGTTATCTTTGGCAAATATTATTGTGTTGTGTTCATGGAAGCTGACCATTCCAAAGTCTTCGAAGGCTTTAGGAGATGAGATTTGTATATTGTTGATTTCTCCATGGGACCACAACCAGCTATATGCCTACTTGCAAAAGCTTCAGAAGGCTGGCTATGGCATCGACGACTCGGTCATGCTGGCATGAGGAACTTGCACACACTCGCGAAGAAGAAGCATGTCATTGGCATTGAGAATGTAAAATTCCTCAAGGATCACTTGTGCAGAGCCTGTGAAGCTGGAAAGATGACCAAGGCCAAGCATCCAGTAAAGACTATCATGACTACCACTCCTCCATTTGAATTGCTTCACATGGATCTCATTGGTCCTAACCATTATTCTGCATTCACCAATTTTTTTTGTGGCACATGGATCTCTCATGGTCTATTTTTATTGAATCTCGATAGTAGTGACACACATATTCATAATATTGAAACCAAAAGATGCAAAGTTGATAATGATAGTGCAACTTATTTGTGGCACTGTCGTTTAGGTCATATTGGTGTAAAGCGCATGAAGAAACTCCATTCTGATGGACTTTTGGAATCACTTGGTACTTGCGAACCATGCCTCATGGGCAAGATGACTAAAACGCCGTTCTCCAGAACAATGGAGCGAGCAACAGATTTGTTGGAAATCATACATACTGATGTATGTGGTCCGATGAATATTGAGTCTCGCGGAGGGTATCGTTATTTTCTCACCTTCACAGATGATTTGAGCAGATATGGGTATATCTACTTGATGAAGCATAAGTCTGAAACATTTGAAAAGTCCGCACCCTTGACATTCGGTGACGATCGGTATTATGAGTTTATGTGTTTTGATGTACGGAAGATAGTTTGGAGTCCCAGATGTGATCACGGACACGACGAGGAGTCTCGAAATGGTCAAGGCATAAAGATTGATATATTGGATGACTATATTCGGACACTGGATGAGTTCCGGGGGTCACCGGATAATTATTGGAGTGTCGGGGGGTTATCGGAACCCCCGGGGGGGACTAATGGGCCAACATGGGCCTTGTGTGTGAGAGAGAAGGGAGCCATAGGGCTGGCCGCCCCCCCCCCCTTGAGGAGTCCGAATTGGATAAGGAGGGGGGCGGCGCCCCCTCTTTCCCTCCCTCTCTCCCTCTCCTTCCTCCCCCCTTACTCCTCCTAGTTAGACTAGGAAAGGGGGAGTCCTACTCCTACTAGGAGGAGGACTCCTCCCCTCCTTGGCGCGCCCAAGGGCCGGCCGGCCTCCCCCCTTTCTCCTTTATATACGGGGCAGGGGGCACCCTAGAACACAACAACAGACATTGTCTTAGCCGTGTGCGGTGCCCCCCTCCACCATAATCCACCTCGATCATATCGTTGCAGTCTTAGGCGAATTCCTGTGCCGGTAGCTTCATCATCACCGTCATCACGCCGTCGTGCTGACGAAGCTCTCCCTCGACACTCAGCTGGATCAAGAGTTCGTGGGATGTCACCGAGCTGAACATGTGCAGATCACGGAGGTGCCGTACTTTCGGTACTAGGATCGGTCGGATCGTGAAGACGTACAACTACATCAACCGCGTTGTCATAACGCTTCCGCTTTCAGTCTACGAGGGTACGTGGACAACACTCTCCCCTCTCGTTGCTATGCATCACCATGATCTTGCGTGTGCGTAGGATTTTTTTTGAAATTACTACGTTCCCCAACAGTGGCATCCGAGCCAGGTTTATGCGTAGATGTTATATGCACGAGTAGAACACAAGTGAGTTGTGGACGATAATAGTCATACTGCTTACCAGCATGTCATACTTTGATTCGGAGGTATTGTTGGATGAAGCGGCCCGGACCGACATTTCGCGTATGCTTACGCGAGACTGGTTCTACCGACGTGCTTCGCACACAGGTGGCTGGCGGGTGTCAGTTTCTCCAACTTTAGTTGAATCGAGTGTGGCTACGCTCGGTCCTTGTTGAAGGTTAAAACAACACATACTTGAGGAAAAATCATTGTGGTTTTGATGCTGATGTCTACTACACAACCTTCTTCTTGTAGATGTTGTTGGGCCTCCAAGTGCAGAGGTTTGTAGGATAGTAGCAAATTTCCCTCAAGTGGATGACCTAAGGTTTATCAATCCGTGGGAGGCGTAGGATGAAGATGGTCTCTCTCGAGCAACCCTGCAACCAAATAACAAAGAGTCTCTTGTGTCCCCAACACACCCAATACAATGGTAAATTGTATAGGTGCACTAGTTCGGCGAAGAGATGGTGATACAAGTGCAATATGGATGGTAGATATAGGTTTTTGTAATCTGAAAATATAAAAACAGCAAGGTAACTAATGATAAAAGTGAGCGTAAACGGTATTGCAATGCTAGGAAACAAGGCCTAGGGTTCATACTTTCACTAGTGCAAGTTCTCTCAACAATAATAACATAATTGGATCATATAACTATCCCTCAACATGCAACAAAGAGTCACTCCAAAGTCACTAATAGCGGAGAACAAATGAAGAAATTATGGTAGGGTACGAAACTACCTCAAAGTTATCCTTTATGATCGATCTATTCAAGAGTCCGTAGTAAAATAACATGAAGCTATTCTTTCCGTTCAATCTATCCTAGAGTTCGTACTAGAATAACACCTTAAGACACAAATCAACCAAAACCCTAATGTCACCTAGATACTCCAATGTCACCACAAGTATCCGCGGGTATGATTATACGATATGCCTCACACAATCTCAGATTCATCTATTCAACCAACACAAAGAACTTCAAAGAGTGCCCCAAAGTTTCTACCGGAGAGTCAAGACGAAAACGTGTGCCAACCCCTATGCATAAGTTCACGAGGTACGGAACCCGCAAGTTGATCACCAAAACATACATCAAGTAGATCACGTGAATATCCCATTGTCACCACAGATAAGCACATGCAAGACATACATCAAGTGTTCTCAAATCCTTAAAGATTCAATCTAATAAGATAACTTCAAAGGAAAACTCAATCCATTACAAGATAGTAGAGGGGGAGAAACATCATAAGATCCAACTATAATAGCAAAGCTCGCGATACATCAAGATCGTACCACCTCAAGAACACGAGAGAGAGAGAGAGATCAAACACATAGCTACTGGTACATACCCTCAGCCCCGAGGGTGAACTACTCCCTCCTCGTCAGGGAGAGCGCCGGGATGATGAAGATGGCCACTGGTGAGGGATTCCCCCTCCGGCAGGGTGCCGGAACAGGGTCCCGATTGGTTTTTGGTGGCTACAAAGGCTTGCGGCGGCGGAACTCCCGATCTATTGTGCTCCCCGATGTCTTTAGGGTATATGGATATATATATATATATATATATATATATATATATATATATATAGGCGAAAGAAGTCGGTCAGGGGATCCACGAGGGGCCCACGAGGGTGGGGGCGCGCCCAGGGGGTAGGGCGCGCATCCTGATACGTCTCCAACGTATCTATAATTTATGAAGTATTCATGATATTATATTATCCATCTTAGATGTTTTATATGCATTTATATGCTATTTTATATGATTTTTGGGACTAACCTATTAACCTAGAGCCCAGTGCCAGTTTCTGTTTTTCCTTGTTTTTGAGTTCTACAGAAAAGGAATATCAAACGGAGTCCAATTGACGTGCCAATTTTTGTTGATTTTTTATGGACCAAAAGAAGCCCCTGGAGCAAAAGAGTTGGGCCAGAAGAGTCCCGGGCTATCCACGAGGGTGGGGGGCGCGCCCACTGTCGGTGTCAAAACCGGCGGATCTCGGGTAGGGGGTCCCGAACTGTGTGTCTAAGGCGGATGGTAACAGGAGGCGGGGGACACAATGTTTATCCAGGTTTGGGCCCTCTTGATGGAGGTAATACCCTACTTTCTGCTTGATTGATCTCGATGATATGAGTATTACAAGAGTTGATCTACCACGAGATCGTAGAGGCTAAACCCTAGAAGCTAGCCTATGATTATGATTGTTGTTGTCCTATGGACTAAACCCTCCGGTTTATATAGACACCAGAGGGGGCTAGGGTTACACAGAGTCGGTTACAAGGGAGGAGATCTACATATCCGAATTGCCAAGCTTGCCTTCCACGCAAAGGAGAGTCCCATCCGGACACGGGACGAAGTCTTCAATCTTGTATCTTCATAGTCCAATAGTCCAGCCAAAGTATATAGTCCAGCAGTCCGAGGACCCCCTAATCCAGGACTCCCTCGGTAGCCCCTGAACCAGGCTTCAATGACGATGAGTCCGGCGCGCAGATTGTCTTCGGCATTGCAAGGCGGGTTCTTCCTCCGAATACTCCATAGAAGATTTTGAACACAAGGATCGTGTCCGGCTCTGCAAAACAAATTCCACATACCACCGTAGAGAGTATAATATTTCCACAAATCTAATCTGCTGACAACGTGACATCACGCTATGGTCCGGTCATTATTCGAACCGTTTTTCTCAACCAGCTACTGCACATATTGTGTGGCGGTTCTCTTGGCACGTCATGTCAAAGCAGAGATCGTGTCCCCTTATCACGGGATTCTCATCAATACGGGTGTGGGTAACCCAACCGCGCCATTAATCACGGCGCTTGGGGAATAAGCGAGTTGACCAGGCAGGCGAGGAGACGCACAGTTTCCTCCGCCCTTATAAAGGGACAAGGACTTCTCTTTTTCACCCACGCCTTCTTCTTCCCTGCCCATCCATTCTCGCGCACTCGAGCTCCAGCGTCCAAGTTCGCATTTTCTCCGCAAAACCACTCCAAACATGTCCGCGGCGGGAGGCAAGTGGATGGCCTCCTCTGTTACGGAGGGGCACATTACGAAGCTCTGGGAAGCCGGATACCTAGCCGCAGATATCGCGCACCGGCTCCCAGACGCGGGGCAGATCGTCCCTACTCCAGAACCTCACGAGAGGGTCGTATTCCTTACCCACTTCGTCCGCGGACTGGGATTTCCCCTCCACCCATTCGTCCGCGGGCTCATGTTTTACTATGGGCTAGATTTCCATGATCTGGCCCCCAATTTCATCCTCAACATCTCGGCGTTTATTGTCGTGTGCGAGGCCTTCCTTCGCATCAAGCCCCACTTCGGCCTATGGCTGAAGACCTTCAATGTGAAACCAAAGGTGGTGGTCGGACAGCAGGTGGAGTGCGGAGGCGCCATGGTGGGCAGAATGCCCAACGTCACCTGGCTCGAAGGCTCCTATGTGGAGACCGTGAAGGGGTGGCAATCGGGGTGGTTCTACATCACCGAGCCGCGCGACACCAACTGTGGGTGGCGGCCCCCGAATTTCGATCCGGCATCCCCATGCGACTCACCTCCTGGAAAGAGAAGGGCCTGTCCTGGGGTTCGTCGGTGGAGCTGACCGTACTACAAAAATGTGTCAAGAATATGATAAGAAAATCAAGCTTGTCAACGTGGTCCAGGTCATGCTCTTCCGCCGAATCCTCCCGTGTCAAAGACGGGCATTCAATATGTGGGAGTTTGACCCGACCGAGCACCAGATGCTACGAGAGCTTTTTGACACGACGCACAAGGACGTCTGGAAGGTGCTGTTCAAGGGCGCCGAGGTACCTCCTTCCCTTACCGAGGATCGTGGACTCAGCGCAAAGCGCCCTGCCAATCCGGCAAGTCTTTTATATCTCATAAGATGTTTCTTTCTCCCGTATAATCATGCGTGGGATCTAAGCCTCCACGCCATTTAACAGGACTGGGTAGCGACAGCGGAGCAGATCGATTGTCCAGTCCCCCTGCCTGAAGATCCAGCAGATGCTCTCCTAACGGAGATGCTGGTTCCAGCGCCTTATGAGGCGCCGGAGAAGAAGGCCAAGAAGAAGGCCACGGGACCAGGAAAGGTCTCCGGCGCAAAGTTATATTGGACTCATCGTCCGAAAACACCGAGGCGCACTCCTCCCGCGAAGACAAGGAGGAGGAAGAGGAAAGTTCTCCCCCCCAGCCGGGGGGACAGGAAAAGGAAGGTCTCCCCATCAGGTGAGGCCGAAGGGTCCAAAAAGGGAAGGACCCTCCTTCCGGACTGCTCCACGACGGCCGCTTTCAGTGACGAGGAGTGGTCACCCAGGGACAAGCCCCTGGCGAAGTCGTGAGTATCCGGATACCATAATAGTTCTTCGTATGTTTTATTTTATTGCTTCTTATCACGCCGAATGTGATTATGCAGTCCATCCCGAGCCCATATCAACGTATCTTCTTCGGATGATTCTTTGGGCCCGTCGGATATGAACAGCGATTCACTCCCGACCGCCTCCTCCCCCCGCCCTACGGACGACGCCGAGGTGTTGTCTCAAAGGGCACTGAACCAAGGGGAGACAGTTCCAGAGGCGCCCCAAGGCGACATTCCAGACGCTGGGCGCACGAGGGGCAAGACTCCCCTGGGCCCTAACGCCGGGGGCAGCAAGTCTAGCCCCCAGCCGAATACTGCGCCGGAACCTCCAGTGGTTCCGGATTCTGTCAGGCAACCCCTCGCTAAGGGGGGCAAGCCGCCTGTGCCGATGGCCTCTGTCCATCCAGAGGCATCGGACAACTTGCTGGAAGCGCTTCGCGGCGCTTCCATCGACGAAGAGCACCGCACTGTTATGAGTGCGGTGGTCAAGAAGGTTCAGTCCGCCAAGAGCAGACTGACTGAAGCCTGTGCCAGCCTCCTAACAGGCTTTGAGGTAAGTAATCAAATTATAAGAAAATGTTACAGCATAGACAGTAGCCCCTGATGCTCTGTTTGGCGTTCGCGAAGAAAAGCCGAATAGAGGATCAAATAATAATCGCAGGAGTCTAATCAGAATGTGTCTATGTGAATAAGCAGGCTTCACTGCAGGCAGCTGCCGCTCGTACTGCAGAGGTCGCCGCACTGAAGCGGGACCTTGAGCGGTCCAAGGAAGAGCTCGGCCTTACCAAGAGGCAGCTCGAAGAGAACAAAGGTAAGTGATACCCCGTCTGTATATTGATAAAGAAAAATGTGGTTTTTGAATAATAGGATCGTCATGAATTTTGCTAGGGGCCACAACCGAAGTGGCGGCCCTGAAGAAGGCGCTGTCCGAGGCCGAAGACAAAGCGTCCAAGGAGCGCATCGAGCGAGATAAGCAAGCGGCCCGAGTCGGCGAGGTGCAGCAAGAGCTCCAGGCTCTCGTCAAGAAATACGAGTCCTTGGAGCGTGACTCTAAGACGCAAGGGTCCGAGCTTGCGAAGGCCCTCGAAATGCACAACATGCCAAGGCCGAAGCCCAAAAGGCCCTCCAGGAGATTCAGGCGGTTAAGAAGATAGCAGTGGGTAAGGCATTCAATATGCAAAGCAAGCATGTGAAGGAAACTTTCCTTTTACTTACCCGAGTTCGGAGCTCTCCAGGAGCGTTCGCAGATCTACTCCGCAGTGTGTCGGATGCCGCGGAGTTCTACCGGGCCGAGGAGGGGAGCTCGACGGAGAAGTTATTCTGGTCTTAGTATACTGGTACCGAACATCTGATGCCCTTGAGCGACCAGTTGAAGCAACTGGTCGAGCTTCACAAGGCGGCCGAACAGGCCATGAAGGGTCTTATAGGCCGGATGTGGCCTGGCGAGCCCCTGCCTGGTAGCTACTTCGGTCTGTTAAGGCGGCTTGTGAATGCCTGCCCATGCTTTGAAGTCATAAAGCGGTCCGTCTACATTGAGGGTGCGCGCAAGGCCTTTGCCCGGGCGAAAGTGCACTGGGCGAAGATGGACGCCGAAAAGCTGGTGAAGGAAGGGCCGCCGGAGGGCAAGGAGCATCGCCACCCCGAAAAGTATTATGACAGTGTCCTGAAGGGTGCTCGCCTTGTGGCGGAGGAATGTGCTAAGGATGTAATATTTGAATGAATGTACTCATGTGATCCTGTAATATGAAACGAGTTCATCTGCGCTATGCAACACTTGTTAATTTAAAATATTACCTTCTGTTCGTCCGTTTATAAAATCTGAGAGTTGGCCAGTCGTCGGCTTCTGCCCCCATGTAACTAGTACTGAGGTGTTCGGGTTAAACCTGAGCACTCTTTATCCCAATTTTGGGTCCTTCGAAGGAGGTGTTCAGCACAACGAACCAGGCAATCGGACTATAAAGCTTTATCACTCTCACTTAGCCATGGAAGTCTACAATTTTAAATTTTGGCGAAGCCCCTAGTATTCGGAAGGCCGAATTTGGGGCGCTATATACGCCTAAGTCGGACAAGGCCGACTCCTCGCCCGAAGCGGAAGAAGTCTTTAAGGACTTGAGACCTCTCGAACAGCGACCAGCTCTCGCCTCATCATGACAGTCAGTTTTCGGCTTTCTCTACTGAGGTGCTCGTCCGGAAGAACCGGGACACAATCGCAGTAGTTCTCCCAGTGCTACCTTAGCCGATATAGCGGAACATAAGGTACCAAAACATGGGAGCCGGGCAAACCCAACTATTGACCCAAGACATGATTCGGAGCTGATGCATATAATGCTATAAGTTCGGGGTGCCGCACTGTCGAAAGTGTTCGGACTTTTCACGCTGTGTTATGGGGTACACTGAAGCCCCTAGCGCACTGGTCGTACCAGAATGTACAGGTGCAAATTGTCGTAAATAAGCAGACAAGAAGAAAAAAAGGAAATGCAATAATAGGCTAACACTGTGCATTGTTATTTAAATAATACGTCAAAGCGTACGGATACAAGTAGTGCAATAAGCAAAAAATGGGACTATTTGACATGTCCTATCCAAGGGCAAGCTGCGTATGGGTATGTAAAACAAGTATATCGATCATTATCAGAGACCACCTGGGGATTCCTTTGTACGTCAGAGCGTCTTGCTTCCTTGGTATTTCCTTCCCGTAATGGGTCCAATGATCAGGCTATCGGAAAGAGCTTCCAGAGAGTGGAGTCCTGAAAGAGAGAAAATGATAAACATGTATGGGCCCTAAGGCGGTTGAGCCGCATTGTGGGCCGTGCCTCCGCCGGTGCCCATGGTATCTTGAGTGCGTAATTATGTACGCGCGGCACAAATTTCTCCGCTTGACTAGGACTAGGACGGAGGCCGAATTGCTAGGCGAGCTCTGAACGTGCCTGTCGATCCTGTTACAGGGTACTCCGGATTCGCTTGAAGGTGTCTGGTGGCTTCGTCGCCGAATTGGCGGTTATCCTCAGAAGGCTTCTTTGTACTTCCGCTGCGAGGGCCGCAGTGTGCTCCTCTGTGCGGAGTGAGCGTTCTGTGTTTCCATTAACTGTTATAACCCCGCGGGGTCCTGGCATTTTGAGCTTGAGGTATGCATAATGCGGTACCGCATTGAATCTAGCAAATGCGGTTCGTCCGAGTAGTGCGTGATAGCCACTACGGAAGGGGACGATATCGAAGATTAATTCCTCGCTTCGGAAGTTGTCCGGAGATCCGAAGACCACTTCCAGTGTGATTGAGCCCGTGCAACAGGCCTCTACACCTGGTATGATACCTTTGAAGGTGGTTTTTGTGGGTATGATCCTTGAGGGGTCTATACCCATTTTGCGCACTGTATCCTGATAGAGCAGGTTCAGGCTGCTGCCACCGTCCACAAGGACTCGAGTGAGGTGAAATCCGTCAATGATGGGATCAAGGACCAATGCGGCAGAACCGCCATGACGGATACTAGTGGGATGGTCCTTGCGATCGAAAGTGATCGGACAAGAGGACCATGGGTTGAACTTTGGGGCGACTGGCTCCATCGCATAGACGTCCCTTAGTGCACGCTTTCGTTCTCGCTTGGGAATATGGGTTGCGTATATCATGTTCACCGTTTTCACTTGTGGAGGAAACTTCTTCTGTCCTCCTATGTTCGGCGGCCGGGGCTCCTCCTCATCGTCGCTATGCAGCCCCTTTTCCTTGTTTTCGGCATTCAACTTGCCGGCCTGCTTGAACACCCAGCATTCTCTGTTGGTGTGATTGGCTGGCTTATCGGGGGTGCCGTGAATTTGACACGAGCGATCGAGTATGCGGTCCAAACTGGACGGGCCCGGATTGCTTCTTTTGAACAGCTTTTTCCGCTGACCGGATTTAGAGCCACTGAATCCGGCATTGATTGCCGTGTCTGCGGCGTTGTCGCCGTTGTTGCGGCGCTTGTGTCTGTTGCGACGTGGTCTGCCGTTGCTATCTTTGGCATCTGAATCGCCAGGATTTCTCTATGTGTTGTTGCTGCGAGCCAGCCAGCTGTCCTCGCCCGCGCAAAAGCAGGTCATGAGTGTCGTGAGGGCTGCCATAGACTTCGGCTTCTCTTGGCCGAGGTGCCGGGCGAGCCACTCGTCACGGATGTTATGCTTGAATGCCGCTAAGGCCTCGGCATCTGGACAATCGATAATTTGGTTCTTTTTAGTTAGGAACCGGGTCCAGAATTTCCTGGCCGATTCCCTTGGCTGCTGGGTTATGTGACTCAAGTCATCAGCATCCGGTGGTCGCACATAAGTGCCCTGGAAGTTGTCAAGGAATGCGTCTTCCAGATTCTCCCAACTGCCAATGGAGTTTGCTGGCAAGCTATTCAGCCAATGTCGAGCCGGTCCTTTGAGTTTTAGTGGGAGGTACTTGATGGCATGTAGATCGTCACCGCGGGCCATGTGGATGTGGAGGAGGAAATCTTCAATCCATACCGCGGGGTCTGTTGTACCGTCATATGATTCAATGTTCACGGGTTTAAATCCCTCTGGGAATTCGTGATCCATTACTTCATCAATGAAGCATAGGGGGTGTGCGGCACCTCTGTGCCGGGCTATGTCACGACGCAGTTCATACGAGTCTTATCTGCTGTATTCAGCCCGGCCGGATTTGCTTTTAGTATATCTGGCGTGACGATCATCGTCACGCATTAGGGCGCGCCCCCGTGATCCGTAGATCGATCTTGTATGTCTTTCTTTGTTTTCCAATACGTGTCGCAGGTCCTGCGTGTTGCCCCGGGCCTTGTGTTTTTGTTTGACTGGCGACGGGGTGCGGGCTGGACTTCGGGTTGATATGCCGTTCTGTCTCGGCCACGGGGTGGCCGATCAGCCGCATAATACGCTGGTAGTGTGGGGTTTAATGCTTCCTCCTCGAGTTGGGGTAGCAACCTGCGCTTTGGGTAAATCTTGGTTGGGCGCTCGAGTTCGTATTCCTCGGCCGCCAGGACCTCAGTCCATCTATCCGCTAATAGATCTTGATCAGCTCGAAGCTGTTGTTGCTTTTTCTTCAGGCTTTTTGCTGTGGCTGTAAGCCGGCGCTTGAAGCTCTCCTGATCGACGGGGTCCTCAGGCATGATAAATTCTTCGTCGCCGAGGCTCAACTCATCTTCGGAGAGAGGCACGTAATTGTCATCCTCTGATTCTCCGTCTGCTGCCTGTTCCTGAGGGCTAGCTTGCCCATCCTCCCGCTCGAGGCCTGGCTGGAGGGGATTGTCTTCGTCTTCGGCACTATCCGGAGCATTATTGTCTCTTGTGCAGGTATCGCTGCTTTTGCTATGGCGGGGCTTAGAGCGGCGCCGATGACGCCGGTGCTTAGATTGCTTCTCAGGGGGATTATCCTCCGTTGCCTTATTGCCATCACTTTCCTTGGGGGTGTCCACCATGTATATATCATATGACGAGGTGGCAGTCCACCACCCTGTGGGCGGTGGTTCCTGTTCGTCTCCTGCATCGTCGTCCATACCGTCGATGTCTTCGGAGCCGAAATCGAGCATGTCGGTTAAGTCGTCGACACTGGCTACCAAGTGGGTGGTGGGTGGGGAACGAATTTGTTCGTCGTCCGCTTCCCACTCAAGCCGGACATAGTTTGGCCAAGGGTCTCCAGACATGGAGAGAGACCTTAATGAATTTAGCACGTCGCCCAGTGGCGAGTGCTGAAAGATATCCGCGCAGGCAAACTCCATGATCGGTGCCCAATCAGATTCGATAGGCATGGACGCAGGCGGTTCGGAGCCCGTGGACGGGGACGAATCCAAGTGTCCGGCAACACAGGTCTCATAGGGGGTGAAGTCAGTATTCGGCTCTATCACCGCTGAGTGTGCGGCCTCCGTGGCGGGGTCCATCCACCCGTCCTCGGACGGCGCAATCTGCTCCGGATTGAGAGCCGGAGTAGCTACAGGTGGGATCTCCCGAACACCGTCCGATGACAGAGCTAAGTCGTGCTCATCGTGACTGTGCGGCGCACATGACATGGGTTCAAATCCGTCGAAGATCAAGTATCCACGGATGTCGACAGTATAGTTCAAGCTTCCGAACCTGACCTGATGGCCAGGGGCGTAGCTCTCGATCTGCTCCAGATGGCCAAGCGAGTTGGCCCGCAGTACGAAGCCGCCGAATACGAAGAGCTGTCCGGGGAGGAAAACGTCGCCCTGGGTCGCATCGTTGCCGATGATTGAAGGAGCCATCAAGCCTTTATCGTGACGGCACAGTGGAACTCTCAATGAAAGCACCAATGTCGGTGTCAAAACTGGCGGATCTCGGGTAGGGGGTCCTGAACTGAGCGTCTAAGGCGTATGGTAACAGGAGGCGGGGGACACAATGTTTACCCAGGTTCGGGCCCTCTCGATGGAGGTAATACCCTACTTCCTGCTTGATTGATCTCGATGATATGAGTATTACAAGAGTTGATCTACCACGAGATCGTAGAGGCTAAACCCTAGAAGCTAGCCTATGATTATGACTGTTGTTATCCTACGGACTAAACCCTCCGGTTTATATAGACACCGGAGGGGGCTAGGGTTACACAGAGTCGGTTACAAGGGAGGAGATCTACATATCCGAATTGCCAAGCTTGCCTTCCACGCAAAGGAGAGTCCCATCCGGACACGGGACGAAGTCTTCAATCTTGTATCTTCATAGTCCAACAGTCCGGCCAAAGTATATAGTCCGGCAGTCCATGGACCCCCTAATCCAGGACTCCCTCACCCACCCCCCTGGGCGTGGGCCCCTGCCTCGTGGACGACTCGGAGACCCCCCTGACGTGAAACCAACGTAAAAAATTCATATAAATACAGAAACCCCCAAAAATTAACCTAGATCGGAAGTTCCACTGCCGCAAGCCTCTGTAGCCACGAGAAATCAATCTAGACCCTCTCTGGCACCCTGCCGGAGGGGGCCATCATCACCGGAGGCCATGGAGGAGGATCCCGGAG
Source organism: Aegilops tauschii subsp. strangulata (assembly GCF_002575655.3). Classification (NCBI taxonomy): domain Eukaryota; kingdom Viridiplantae; phylum Streptophyta; class Magnoliopsida; order Poales; family Poaceae; genus Aegilops; species Aegilops tauschii. The sequence goes on along the minus strand of NC_053037.3, from coordinate 381,175,162 downwards.
GGGCCATCATCGCCATGAAGGCCAAGGACCAGAGGGAGAACCTCTCCCCATCTAGGGGGGAGGCCATGGAGAAGGAAGCACAAGGGGGAGAACCTCTCCTCCTCTCTCTCGGTGGCGCCGGAGTGCCATCGGGAGGGGAATCATCGTCGCGGTGATCGTCTTCATCAACATCACCATCATCATCACCATCCTCATCTATTTTACGCGGTCAACTCTCCCGCACCCCGCTGTAATCCCTACTTGAACATGGTGCTTTATGCCACATATTATGATCCAATGATGTGTTGCCATCCTATGATGTTTTGAGTAGATATCCTTTGTATTTGGGTTGATTGATGATCTAGATTGGTACGAGTTGTATGTTTTATTTTGGTGCTGTCCTATTGTGCCCTCCGTGTCGCGCAAGCGTGAGGGATTCCCGCTATAGGGTGTTGCAATACGTTCATGATTCGCTTATAGTGGGTTGGTGAGTGACTGAAACACAAACCCGAGTAAGGGGGTTGTTGCGTATGGGAATAAAGAGGACTTGATGCTTTAATGCTATGGTTGGGTTTTACCTTAATGATCCTTAGTAGTTGTGGATGCTTGCTAGAGTTCCAACCATAAGTGCATATGATCCAAGAAGAGAAAGTATGTTAGCTTATGCCTCTCCCTCATATGAAATTGCAATGACGACTATCGGTCTTGTTAAGAATTTACTAGGACAATTCCGCACACCGATCCATCATTATTCCACACTTGCTATTTATAATATTTAGTAGTATATTCTAACTTTATGGTAACAGCAACTACTTTTATATTTTAACTCTCCGATATCATGCAAAGTTATCCTCTTCATACCCACAACATAGTTTTATTTCTCGTTTCTAGTTGGAAGCAAACGTTCGGTGTACGTAGAGACGTATCAGTGGCAGATAGGGCTTGAGAGAATATTGATCTTATCTTTAGCTCCTTGTGGGTTCGACACTCCATACTTATCACTTCCTCCTTTGGAAATTGCTACGATGATTCCCTACACTTGGGGATTATCAAGCTCTTTTCTGGCGCCATTGCCGGGTGATGTCTACTACACAACCTTCTTCTTGTAGACGTTGTTGGTCCTCCAAGTGCAGAGGTTTGTAGGACAGTAGCAAATTTCCCTCAAGTGGATTACCTAAGGTTTATCAATCCGTGGGAGGTGTAGGATGAAGATGGTCTCTCTCAAACAACCCTGCAACAAAATAACAAAGAGTCTCTTGTGTCCCCAACACACCCAATACAATGGTAAATTGTATAGGTGCACTAGTTCGGCGAAGAGATGGTGATACAAGTGCAATATGGATGGTAGATATAGGTTTTTGTAATCTGAAAATATAAAAACAGCAAGGTAACAAGCGATAAAAGTGAGCGTAAACGGTATTGCAATGCTAGGAAACAAGGCCTAGGGTTCATACTTTCACTAGTGCAAGTTCTCTCAACAATAATAACATAATTGGATCATATAACTATCCCTCAACATGCAACAAAGAGTCACTCCAAAGTCACTAATAGCGGAGAACAAATGAAGAGATTATTGTAGGGTACGAAACCACCTCAAAGTTATCCTTTCTGATCGATCTATTCAAGAGTCCGTAGTAAAATAACATGAGGCTATTCTTTCCGTTCGATCTATCATAGAGTTTGTACTAGAATAACACCTTAAGACACAAATCAACCAAAACCCTAATGTCACCTAGATACTCCATTGTCACCTCAAGTATCCGTGGGTATGATTATACGATATGCATCACACAATCTCAGATTCATCTATTCAACCCACACAAAGAACTTCAAAGAGTGCCCCAAAGTTTCTACCGGAGAGTCAAGACGAAAACGTGTGCCAACCCCTATGCATAAGTTCACGAGCGGAACCCGCAAGTTGATCACCAAAACATACATCAAGTGGATCACGTGATATCCCATTGTCACCACAGATAAGCACATGCAAAACATACATCAAGTGTTCTCAAATCCTTAAAGACTCAACCGATAAGATAACTTCAAAGGGAAAACTCAATCCATTACAAGAGAGTAGAGGGGGAGAAACATCATAATATCCAACTACAATAGCAAAGCTCGCGATACATCAAGATCGTGCCGAATAAAGAACACGAGAGAGAGAGAGATCAAACACATAGCTACTGGTACATACCCTCAGCCCCGAGGGTGAACTACTCCCTCCTCGTCATGGAGAGCGCCGGGATGATGAATATGGCCACCGGTGAGGGATCCCCCCTCCGGCAGGGTGCCGGAACAGGGTCCCGATTGGTTTTCTGTGGCTACAGAGGCTTGCGGCGGCGGAACTCCCAATCTATTCTGCTCCTCGATGTTTTTAGGGTATATGGATATATATAGGCGAAAGAAATCGGTAAGGGGAGCCATGAGGGGCCCACGAGGGTGGGGGCGCGCCCAGGGGGGCAGGCGCGCCTCCCTGCCTCGTGGCCACCTCGAAGCTTCCCTGACTTCAACTCCAAGTCTCCTGGATCACGTTCGTTCCAAAAATCACGCTCCCGAAGGTTTCATTCCGTTTGGACTCCGTTTGCTATTCCTTTTCTGCGAAACACTGAAACAAGGGAAAAAACAGAAACTGGCACTGGGCTCTGGGTTAATAGGTTAGTCCCAAAAAATAATATAAAAGTGTTTAGTAAAGCCCATAAACATCCAAAACAGATAATATAATAGCATGAATACTTCATAAATTATAGATACGTTGGAGACGTATCACCAGGGAGCAATAGCGTGGGGTTGATATTCTCGTGTGTGCTTGTTTGCTTTCTCCACTAAGTAGATTTTGTTTTTACCTTTTGTTTCTGTTTAGTTGTGGGTGAAACATACAATTTTTTTAAAGAATAAAAATACAAAAAAATTATTTGCCTCTCATGCCTAAGAAGTTTTTCAAAAAGAGAAGTGATTGGAAAATTATGCATTGAAGAAGTGAGGGTCGACCTTGAGCACTTGTGTTCATGCTCACAGAAACAATGTAGAATTTTTCATGGAAGTTTCTCTGTACATAATCATCCCCTTGTGTATATCCATTGTATTATAAAAATAATGTTCCAAGCTTTGGTTTTAGGATGATTAGATTGCTTGTTTAATATGTGCAGAACAAAAACAGAAACTTTGGCTGTAGTGCTTGATTTTACATTTTTTACTGGAAGGTCAAATGGGTCTGAAACTTTTTGCACATTACCTCTGTACAAATGTTTCTAATTTTCAAATTTATTTCATAATTTTGGGAGTTACATAAGTTTACTAAACTTCCAGATTACTACAGACTGTCCTGTTTTTGACAGATTCTGTTTTTCGCGTGTTAGTTGCTTATTTTGATGAATCTATGGCTAGTATCGGGGGGTATGAACCATAGAGAAGTTGGAATACAGTAGGTTTAACACCAATATAAATGAATAATGAGTTCATTACAGTACCTTAAAGTGGTAGTTTGCTTTAATACACTAACGGATCTCACAAAGTTTTTGTTAAAGTTTTGTGTGGACGAAGTGTTCGAAGATCGAGGAACTATCAATATGAGAAGAATAAAGAGAGGCAAGAGTCCAAGCTTGGGGATGCCCAAGTCACCCCAAGTAAATATTTCAAAGGATACTCAAGCATCTAAGCTTGGGGATGCCCCGGTTGGCATCCCATCTTTCTTCTTCAACAAATATCGGTATTCCTCGGTTTTTGTTTTGCTCACATGATTTGTGTCCTTTGTGTTTTTGTTTTTCCTTTAAGAACCAAGCTAGTATGAGATATCCCTTCATTGATTTATATAATACTTCATGTGCTTCACTTATATCTTTTAAGTATGATCTTATAGAATCGCTCTTTGTGCTTCACTTAAATCATTTGAGTATGGTTTTATAGAATGCTTCGTGTGCTTCACTTATATATTTTGAGCTTGGATATTGGTTAGTATATATTAATTAAAGAATGCTCCATGAACTTCACTTATATCTTTTGGAGTATGAATAATACTATCATCTAAAGCGGGTTTGGAAAAGTGTCAACTTTAGGAATTAGTGATCCCACTATTCCAAATGAGAAGAATTTTGCTTATGTGGAGAGTAGAAAAATTTCTATTCTTGTAGATCATGAAAAGAATGCTTTATGTGATGGTTATATTGTTGAATTCATTCATGATGCTACTGAAAATTATTATGAGGGAGGAATATATGCTTGTAGGAGTTGCAATAATATCAAGTTTCCTCTCTATGTGCTTAAAGTTTTGAAGTTATACTTGTTTTGCCTTCCTATGCTAGTTGATTCTTGTTCCTATAAATTGTGTGCTCACAAAATCCCTAGGCATAGGAAGTGGGTTAGATTTAAATGTGCTAGTCATATTCTTCATGATGCTCTCTTTATGTTTCAATTCTTATCTTTTATGTGAGCATCATTGAAATCATCATGCCTAGCTAAAAGGCATTAAAAAAAGTGCTTGTTGGGAGACAACCCAATATTTACCCTTAATGTTTTTGTGTGTTTACATGATTAATCTACTGTATTAATCATGTTTTATAGCTTTTGTTTCAATAAAGTGCCAAGTAAGACCTTTGGGAAGACTTGGGTGAAAGTTAATGTGATCTTGCTGTAAAAAACAGAAACTTTGCGCTCACGAGATTAGCTTTCATTTTTTTACAGAAGAGTGCTTTTGAGTTGATTCTTTTTGCAGAAGATTAATAGACAAATTCCTCACGTCCACCAATTTATTTCATAATTTTTCGAGTAGCAGAAGTATGGTTGCTGTTCAGATCATTACAGACTGTTCTGTTTCTGACAGATTCTGTTTTCATTGCATAGTTTGCTTGTTTTCTAGTTTCTGTGGCTTATATTTCTCAATATAAATTGTAGAAATGATATGGTACAGTAGGAATTGTGTGATAACAATTATGAACCTTGTCTTTGACAGTACCAAGGTGAATGGTTTACTCTTTATCATACTAACCTATCTGACGAAGTTCCGTTAAGTTTTGTGTGATTGAAGTTTTCAAGCTCTGGGTGAGATATCGATATGAGGAGAATAAGGAGTGGAAAGTCCCTAAGCTTGGGGATGCCCAAGGCACCCCAAGGTAATATTCAAGGAAGACTCAAGTGCCTAAGCTTGGGGATGCCCCGGAAGGCATCCCCTCTTTCGTCTTCAAAACTATCGGTATACCTTACTCGGAGCTATATTTTTATTCATCACATGATATGTGTTTTGCTTGGAGCGTATTTTCATTTTTACTTGCTGTTTGAATAAAATCATTGTATCTGAAATCTTGAATGAAATATAATCCTCCCTTGGCTAGTTAATTATTTGCCTACTCAGTGTTCTTCACTTGTATCTTTTTGGAGTAGTTTGTCATTTACTCACGTGCTTCACGTATATCCTATGAATAATGGTTGAATGAATTGAATATCATAAATCTGAATTTATATATGTTTCATATGCTTATAACATGGGGAGTAATGACTTCACACATAATAAGTATAGGTAGTAAACTTATTGAAGGTTAGCAAACTCAGAATTGGTCACTTGAACAATTCATGAAAGAATATTGAAGGAAGAGAGATTTCACATATAAATATACTATCTTGGACATCTTTTGTAATTGTGAGCGGTCATTAAAATATGACATGCTAAAAGGTTGATGTTGGACAAGGAAGACAACGTAATGGGTTATGTTTTCTTATATCCGAAATAAAATATATTGTCATGGATCATCCAACATGCTGAGCTTGCCTTTCCCCCTTATGCTAGCCAAATTCTTTGCACCAAGTAGAGATACTACTTGTGCTTCCAAATATCCCTTAAACTAGTTTTGCCATGAGAGTCCACCATACCTACCTATGGATTGAGTAAGATCCTTCAAGTAAGTTGTCATCGACGCATGCAGTAAAAATTGCTCTCTAAATATGTATGATCTATTAGTGCGAAGAAAATAAGCTTTATACGAACTTGTGATAGGGAAGAAATAAAAGCGACAGACTGCATAATAAAGGTCTCTATCACAAGAGGCAATATAAAGTGACGTTCTTTTGCATTAAGATTTTGTGCGTCCAACCTTAAAAGCACATGACAACCTCTGCTTCCCTCTTCGAAGGGCCTATCTTTTACTTTTATCTTCTACCTTATGCAAGAGTCATGGTGATCTTCACCTTCTCTTTTTACATTTTATCCTTTGGTAAGCACATTGTGTTGGAAAGATCCTGATATATATATATATATATATATATATATATATATATATATCCAATTGGATGTGAGTTATCATGAACTATTATTGTTGACATTACCCTTGAGGTAAAAGGTTGGGAGGCGAATCTATAAGCCCCTATCTTTCTCTGTGTCCGATTAAAACTTTGAACCCATAAATATCACGTGAGTGTTAGCAATTGCGAAAGATTAAATGATAGTTGAGTATGTGGAGTTTGCTAAATCAAAGCTCTGACATAGACCCTTCCTGAAAATAAGATAAATTGCAATTGTTTGATGACTAAGAGCACTGTTTGTTAGTTTTCAAGAAAGTTTATGATCTATACTTTAACATGCGAATAGCTTGTTACTTGATCATGAAAAGTTTTATGAGATGAGCTACTGTTATGACTTATAATGATGCTAGAAAAGGTGATTGAAATTATCATTGATCAAACTTGTGCACCTGCTAGCATTCACACTTCATAAATTATTTCTTTTATCATTTACCTACTCGAGGACGAGCAGGAATTAAGCTTGGTGATGCTGATACGTCTCCAACGTATCTATAATTTATGAAGTATTCATGCTATTATATTATCCATCTTAGATGTTTTATATGCATTTATATGCTATTTTATATGATTTTATGGACTAATCTATTAACCTAGAGCCCAGTGCCAGTTTCTGTTTTTTCCTTGTTTTTGAGTTTTACAGAAAAGGAATATCAAACGGAGTCCAATTGACGTGCCAATTTTTGATGATTTTTTATGGACCTAAAGAAGCCCCTGGAGCAAAAGAGTTGGGCCAGAAGAGTCCCGGGTTGTCCACGAGGGTGGGGGCGCGCCCAGCCCCCTGGGCGTGGGCCCCTGCCTCGTGGACGACTCGGAGACCCCCATGACGTGAAACCAACACCAAAAATTCCTATAAATACAGAAACCCCCAGCAATTAACCTAGATCGGAAGTTCCACCGCCGCAAGCCTCTGTAGCCACGAGAAATCAATCTATGCCCTCTCTGGCACCCTGCCCGAGGGGGCCATCATCACCGGAGGCCATGGAGGAGGATCCCGAAGGGGCCATCATCGCCATGAAGGCCAAGGACCAGAGGGAGAACCTCTCCCCATCTAGGGGGGAGGCCATGGAGGAGGAAGCACAAGGGGGAGAACCTCTCCTCCTCTCTCTCTTGGTGGCGCCGGAGTGCCATCGGGAGGGGAATCATCGCCGCGGTGATCGTCTTCATCAACATCACCATCCTCATCTATTTTATGCGGTCAACTCTCCCGCACCCTGCTGTAATCCCTACTTGAACATGGTGCTTTATGCCACATATTATGATCCAATGATGTGTTGCCATCTTATGATGTTTTGAGTAGATATCCTTTGTCTTTGGGTTGATTGATGATCTAGATTGGTACGAGTTGTATGTTTTATTTTGGTGCTGTCCTATTGTGCCCTCCGTGTCGCGCAAGCGTGAGGGATTCCCGCTATAGGGTGTTGCAATACGTTCATGATTCACTTATAGTGGGTTGGTGAGTGACTGAAACACAAACCCGAGTAAGGGGGTTGTTGCGTATGGGAATAAAGAGGACTTGATGCTTTAATGCTATGGTTGGGTTTTACCTTAATGATCTTTAGTAGTTGTGGATGCTTGCTAGAGTTCCAATCATAAGTGCATATGATCCAAGAAGAGAAAGTATGTTAGCTTATGCCTCTCCCTCATATGAAATTGCAATGACGACTATCGGTCTTGTTAACAATTTCTTAGGACAATTCCACACACCAATCCATCATTATTCCACACTTGCTATTTATAATATTTAGTAGTATATTCTAAATTTATGATAACAGCAACTACTTTTATATTTTAGCTCTTCGATATCATGCAAAGTTATCCTCTTCATACCCACAACATAGTTTTATTTCTCGTTTCTAGTTGGAAGCAAACGTTCGGTGTACGTAGAGTCGTATCAGTGGCAGATAGGGCTTGAGGGAATATTGATCTTACCTTTAGCTCCTTGTGGGTTCGACACTCCATACTTATCACTTCCACCTTTAGAAATTGCTAAGATGATGATGGCCATATCATATCACTTATATTGATTGCATGTGATGTTTATCCTTTATGCATCTTATTTTGCTTAGTTCGACGATTGCATTATAAGATGATCTCTCACTAAATTTCAAGGTACAAGTGTTCTCCCTGGGTATGCACCGTTGCGAAAGTTTGTCGTGCCGAGACACCACGTGATGATCGAGTGTGATAAGCTCTACGTTCACATACAATGGGTGCAATCCAGTTTTGCACACGCAGAATACTCGGGTTAAACTTGACGAGCCTAGCATATGCAGATATGGCCTCGGAACACTGAGACCGAAAGGTCGAGCGTGAATCATATAGTAGATATGATCAACATAGTGATGTTCACCATTGAAAACTACTCCATCTCACGTGATGATCGGACATGGTTTAGTTGATTTGTATCACGTGATCACTTAGATGATTAGAGGGATGTCTATCTAAGTGGGAGTTCTTAAGTAATTTGATTAGTTGAACTTTAATTTATCATGAACTTAGTACCTGATAGTATTTTGCATGTCTATGTTATTGTAGATAGATGGCCCGTGCTATTGTTCCGTTGAATTTTAATGCGTTCCTAGAGAAAGCTAAGTTGAAAGATGATGGTATAGCAACTACATGGACTGGGTCCGTAACTTGAGGATTATCCTCATTGCTGCACAGAAGAATTACGTCCTGGAAGCACCGCTAGGTGCCAAACCCACTGCAGGAGCAACGCCAGATGTTATGAACGCCTGGCAGAGCAAAGCTGATGACTACTCAATAGTTTAGTGTGCCATGCTTTACGGCTTAGAACTGGGACTTCAACGATGTTTTGAACGTCATGGAGCATATGAGATGTTCCAGGAGTTGAAGTTAATATTTCAAGCAAATGCCCGGATTGAGAGATATGAAGTCTCCAATAAGTTCTATAGCTGCAAGATGAAGGACAATAGTTCTATCAGTGAACATATACTTAAAATGTTTGGGTATAATAATCACTTGATTCAACTGGGAGTTAATCTTCCTGATGATAGTGTCATTGACAGAATTCTTCAATCACTGCCACCAAGCTACAAGAGCTTCGTGATGAACTATAACATGCAAGGGATGGATAAGACGATTCCCGGGCTCTTCGCAATGCTAAAGGCTGCGGAGGTAGAAATCAAGAAAGAGCATCAAGTGTTGATGGTCAACAAGACCACCAGTTTCAAGGAAAAGGGTAAAGGGAAGAAGGGGAACTTCAAGAAGAACGGCAAGCAAGTTGCTGCTCAAGTGAAGAAGCCCAAGTCTGGACCTAAGCCTGAGACTGAGTGCTTCTACTGCAAAGGGACTGGTCACTGGAAGCGGAACTGCCCCAAGTATTTGGCGGATAAGAAGGATGGCAAGGTGAACAAAGGTATATGTGATATACATGTTATTGATGTGTACCTTACTAATGCTCGCAGTAGTGCCTGGGTATTTGATACTGGTTCTGTTGCTAATATTTGCAACTCAAAACAGGGACTATGGATTAAGCAAAGATTGGCTAAGGACGAGGTGACGATGCGCGTGGGAAATGGTTACAAAGTCGATGTGATCGCAGTCGGCACGCTACCTCTACATCTACCTTCGGGATTAGTTTTAGACCTGAATAATTGTTATTTGGTGCCAGCGTTAAGCATGAACATTATATCTGGATCTTGTTTGATGCGAGACGGTTATTCATTTAAATCAGAGAATAATGGTTGTTCTATTTATATGAGTAATATCTTTTATGGTCATGCACCCTTGAAGAGTGGTCTATTTTTATTGAATCTCGATAGTATTGACACACATATTCATAATATTGAAGCCAAAAGATGCAAAGTTGATAATGATAGTGCAACTTATTTGTGGCACTGCCGTTTAGGTCATATTGGTGTAAAGCGCATGAAAAAACTCCATTCTGATGGACTTTTGGAATCACTTGATTATGAATCACTTGGTGCTTGCGAACCATGCCTCATGGGCAAGATGACTAAAACGCTGTTCTCCGGAACATTGGAGCGAGCAACAGATTTGTTGGAAATCATACATACTGATGTATGTGGTCCGATGAATATTGAGGCTCGCGGCGGGTATCGTTATTTTCTCACCTTCACAGATGATTTGAGCAGATATGGGTATATCTACTTGATGAAGCATAAGTCTGAAACATTTGAAAAGTTCAAAGAATTTCAGAGTGAAGTGGAAAATCATCGCAACAAGAAAATAAAGTTTCTACGGTCTGATCGTGAAGGAGAATATTTGAGTTACGAGTTTGTTCATCATTTGAAACAATGCGGAATAGTTTCGCAACTCATGCCACCCGGAACACCACAACGTAACGGTGTGTCCGAACGTCGTAACCACACTTTATTAGATATGGTGCAATCTATGATGTCTCTTACTGATTTACCGCTATCATTTTGGGGTTATGCTTTAGAGACGGCTGCATTCACGTTAAATAGGGCACCATCTAAATCCGTTGAGACGACACCTTATGAACTGTGGTTTGGTAAGAAACCCAAGTTGTCGTTTCTTAAAGTTTGGGGCTGCGATGCTTATGTGAAAAAGCTTCAACCTGATAAGCTCGAACCCAAATCGGAGAAATGTGTCTTCATAGGATACCCAAAGGAGACTGTTGGGTACACCTTCTATCACAGATTCGAAGGCAAGACATTCGTTGCTAAGAATGGATCCTTTCTAGAGAAGGAGTTTCTGTCAAAAGAAGTGAGTGGGAGGAAAATAGAACTTGATGAGGTAACTGTACCTGCTCCCTTATTGGAAAGTAGTTCATCACAGAAATCTGTTCCTGTGACTCCTACACCAATTAGTGAAGAAGTTAATGATGATGATCATGTAACTTCAGATCAAGTTACTACCGAACCTCGTAGGTCAACCAGAGTAAGATCCGCACCAGAGTGGTATGGTCATCCTGTTCTGGAAGTCATGTTACTTGACCATGACGAACCTACGAACTATGAGGAAGCGATGATGAGCCCAGATTCCGCGAAATGGCTTGAGGCCATGAAATCTGAGATGGGATCCATGTATGAGAACAAAGTGTGGACTTGGGTTGACTTGCGCGATGATCGGCAAGCCATCGAGAATAAATGGATCTTCAAGAAGAAGACTGACGCTGACGGTAATGTTACTGTCTACAAAGCTCGACTTGTTGCAAAAGGTTTTCGACAAGTTCAAGGAGTTGACTACGATGAGACTTTCTCACCCGTAGCGATGCTTAAGTCCGTCCGAATCATGTTAGCAATTGCTGCATTTTATGATTATGAAATTTGGCAAATGGATGTAAGACTGCATTCCTAAATGGATTTCTGGAAGAAGAGTTGTATATGATGCAACTTAAAGGTTTTATCGATCCAAAGGATGCTAACAAAGTGTGCAAGCTCCAGCGATCCATTTATGGACTAGTGCAAGCATCTTAGAGTTGGAATAAATGTTTTGATAGTGTGATTAAAGCTTATGGTTTTATACACACTTTTGGAGAAGCCTATATTTACAATAAAGTGAGTGGGAGCTCTGTAGCATTTCTAATATTATATGTGGATGACATATTGTTGATTGGAAATGATATAGAATTTCTGGATAGCATAAAAGGATACTTGAATAAAAGTTTTTCAATGAAAGACCTCGGTGAAGCTGCTTATATATTGGGCATTAAGATCTATAGAGATAGATCAAGACAATTAATTGGACTTTCACAGAGCACATACCTTGACAAAGTTTTGAAGAAGTTCAAAATGGATCATGCAAAGAAAGAGTTCTTGCCTGTGTTACAAGGTGTGAAGTTGAGTTAGACTCAATGCCCGACCAGTGCAGAAGATAGAGAGAAAATGAAAGTCATTCCCTATGCTTCAGCCATAGGTTCTATCATGTATGCAATGTTGTGTACCAAACCTGATGTGTGCCTTGCTATTAGTTTAGCAGGGAGGTGCCAAAGTAATCAAGGAGTGGATCACTGGACAACGGTCAAGAACATCCTGAAATACCTGAAAAGGACTAAGGATATGTTTCTCGTTTATGGAGGTGACAAAGAGCTCGTCATAAATGGTTACGTCGATGCAAGCTTTGACACTGATCCAGATGACTCTAAGTCACAAACCGGATACGTATTTATATTGAACGGTGGAGCTGTCAGTTGGTGCAGTTCTAAGCAAAGCATCGTGGCGGGATCTACATGTGAAGTGGAGTACATAGCTGCTTCGGAAGCAGCAAATGAAGGAGTCTGGATGAAGGAGTTCATATCCGATCTAGGAGTCATACCTAGTGCATCGGGTCCAATGAATATCTTTTGTGACAATACTGGTGCAATTGCCTTGGCAAAGGAATCCAGATTTCACAAGAGAACTAAGCACATCAAGAGACGCTTCAATTCCATCCGCGATCAAGTCAAGGAGGGAGACATAGAGATTTGCAGGATACATACGGATCTGAATGATGCAGACCCGTTGACTAAGCCTCTCTCACGAGAAAAACATGATCAACACCAAGACTCCATGGGTGTTAGAATCATTACTGTGTAATCTAGATTATTGACTCTAGTGCAAGTGGGAGACTGAAGGAAATATGCCCTAGAGGCAATAATAAAGTTATTATTTATACTTCCTTATATCATGATAAATGTTTATTATTCATGCTAGAATTGTATTAACCGGAAACTCAGTACATGTGTGAATACATAGACAAACAGAGTGTCCCTAGTATGCCTCTACTTGACTAGCTCGTTCAATCAAAGATGGTTAAGTTTCCTAGCCATAGACATGAATTGTCATTTGATTAACGGGATCACATCATTAGAAAATGATGTGATTGACTTGACCCATTCCGTTAGCTTAGCACTTGATCGTTTAGTATATTGCTATTGCTTTCTTCATGACTCATACATGTTCCTATGACTATGAGATTATGCGACTCCCGAATACCGGAGGAACACTTAGTGTGCTACCAAACGTCACAACGCAACTGGGTGATTATAAAGGTGCTCAACAGGTGTCTCTGATGGTACTTGTTGAGTTGGCATAGATCGAGATTAGGATTTGTCACTCCGATTGTCAGAGAGGTATCTCTGGGCCCTCTCGGTAATGCACATCACTATAAGCCTTGCAAGCAATGTGACTAATGATTTAGTTGCGGGATGATGCATTACGGAACGAGTAAAGAGACTTGCCGGTAACGAGATTGAACTAGGTATTGAGATACCGACGATCGAATCTCAGGCAAGTACCATACCGATGACAAAGGGAACAACGTATGTTGTTATGCGGTTTGACCGATAAAGATCTTCGTAGAATATGTGGGAGCCAATATGAACATCCAGGTTCCGCTATTGGTTACTGACCGGAGACGTGTCTAGGTCATGTCTACATAGTTCTCGAACCCGTAGGGTCCGCATGCTTAACGTTCGGTGACGATCGGTATTATGAGTTTATGTGTTTTGATGTACCGAAGATAGTTCGGAGTCCCGGATGTGATCACGGACATGACGAGGAGTCTCAAAATGGTCGAGACATAAAGATTGATATATTGGATGACTATATTCGGACACCGGATGAGTTCCGGGGGTCACCGGATAATTATCAGAGTGCCGGGGGGTTATCGGAACCCCCGGGGGGACTAATGGGCCAACATGGGCCTTGTGTGAGAGAGAGGAGGGGGCCATAGGGCTGGCCGCCCCCCCTTGAGGAGTCAGAATTGGACAAGGAGGGGGGCGGCGCCCCCTCTTTCCCTCTTTCCCTCCCTCTCCTTCCTTCCCCCTTCCTCCTAGTTAGACTAGGAAACGGGGAGTCCTACTCCTACTAGGAGGAGGACTCCTCCCCTCGTTGGCGCGCCCAAGGGCCGGCCGGCCTCCCCATTGCTCCTTTATATACGGGGGCAGGGGCACCCTAGAACACAACAACAGACATTGTCTTAGCCGTGTGCGGTGCCCCCCTCCACCATAATCCACCTCGGTTGTATCGTTCCAGTCCTTAGGCGAAGCCCTGTGTCGGTAGCTTCATCATCACCGTCATCGCTTCGTCGTGCTGACGAAGCTCTCCCTCGACACTCAGCTGTATCAAGAGTTCATGGGACGTCACCGACCTGAACGTGTGCAGATCGCGGAGGTGCCGTACTTTCGGTACTAGGATCGGTCGGATCATGAAGACGTACAACTACATCAACCGCGTTGTCATAACGCTTCCGCTTTCGGTATACGAGGGTACGTGGACAACACTCTCCCCTCTCGTTGCTATGCATCACCATGATCTTGCGTGTGCGTAGGATTTTTTTCTGAAATTACTACGTTCCCCAACAGAAACTTTTGCACGTGTTGCTAGACTTGAGGCTATTAGCATATTACTTGCTTATGCTAACCATCATAATATCATCTTATATCAAATGGATGTGAAAAGTGCATTCCTCAATGATAAGCGTGAGGAAGAAGTATATGTTGCTCAACCTCCAGGTTTTGAAGATCCAAAGTATCCTGACAAAGTCTTCAGACTCAATAAGGCCCTCTATGGCCTCAAGCAAGCCCCTCGGGCGTGCAATGATACTTTGAAGGAATTCCTCATGAAGAAAGGCTTCAAACCCAGTTCACTTGATCCAACTCTTTTCACCAAAACTTATGATGATGAACTATTCATGTGTCAAATATATGTTGATGATATCATCTTTGGCTGTACTGACCAATGTTACAGTGATGAATTTGCCTATATGATGAGTGAAGAATATCAAATGTCTATGAGGGGAGAATTGAAATTCTTCTTAGGTCTTCAGATTCGTCAACACCGCAATGGCATATTCATATCTCAGGAGAAATACCTCAAGGATGTATTGAGGAAATTCGACATGCAAGATTGCAAAGGCGTCAAAATCCCTATGCCCACAAATGGCCATCTATGCACTGATGAAAATGGTATTGACTTTGATCAAAAGGTATACCGCTCCATGATTGGCTCTTTATTGTATTTATGTGCATCTAGGCCGGATATTATGCTTAGTGTTTGCATGTGTGCCCGCTTCCAAGGTCTCGGCTTTTGATCTCATTGGATATTCAGACTCTAACTATGCTGGTGATCGTGTGGATCGCAAGTCAACATCAGGCACATGCCATTTCCTCGGACGATCCTTAGTCCGTTGGTCCTCGAAGAAACAAAACTGCGTATCACTCTCTACTGCTGAAGCTGAGTACATTGCTGCTGGTTCGTGCTTTGCTCAATTGCTATGGATGAAGCAAACCCTCAAGGACTACGGCGTCAATGTGAAGAATGTGCCACTCTATTGTGACAATGAGAGTGCCATCAAGATTGCTCATAACCCAGTTCAGCACTCGAAGACAACCACATTCAGATTCGTCATCATTTTCTTCATGATCATGTGTTGAAGGGAGACATCTCTATCGAGCACGTGAAGACTGAAGAACTGCTAGCCGATATCTTCACAAAGCCCTTGGATGAGAAGAGATTTAGCAAGTTGCGGTGTGAGCTAAATATCTTAGAATCTTCGAATGTCCTTTGAAAAGGACACACATCCTAACACTTATGCAAAATTGAAGACTTAGATGTGCAACACACGTGGTAACGTTTTTCTTCAATCAATGAAGACTAACACTCTAAGTGTGAAGAAAAATGAAGAATTTGATTCTCAGAGCCCTACGACAATTGTACGCGGCGTCTGAAATCAGCATTCTTATAAGGTGGGTCACGCCACCAACAAAAGCTGGAAATCTTCAATTTGAGTTTTTTTTTTCATTTTTGAAATTCCCCAGTTGTTCAATTTCTTCAACTTTGCATTGTCTTCTCTCTTTCCGTCATTTTTCTTCATTGGCTATATAAATACATATATGAGTTTATGTCCTCTACAACATTCACTTATAGCTAATTCCTCGAGTTGCTTTTTCTGCTAAGTGAATGTGATCAGACCCTTCCCCCTCTATGCTAAACTCAACCCAATTTGTTCACAAATTCTTCATGTGCATTCTATTTGAAACTTGTTCAAAATCTTCACTGTGTCCTTCTCAGCTGAAGAATTTGCGAACGAAACCTTAAAATATTCTAATATGAATTTTTGGCTTTTGCCGCTCAAACCGTTCCACATTCCACGATATGATTATCCTATTCACCCACGATCTCCACCTCTATGTACGTGGGTGACACATGTCGCACGAATGAGAAGAGTCAGGGGCACGTTCGTCCATTTTCTCCGGGCGAGCGGTTTTTCACCTCGGCTATAAATACCACTCACCCTCCTCAGACTGTTTTTACTCTGCTCGACCTCACTCCCTCGCTCGAGCTCTCAAAACCTAACGCCGCCGCTACTTCCATCGTCGCCGGTGAGGAAGAGCTTCGCTGCCTCGACCTCGTCGCCGTCGTACTCCCGTCGGCCGCGGATTTCTTCACTCCGCCGCCACCGTAGTTGTCTTCCTCTGCCAAGTTAGGGCGTGGAAGATCTGAACCGACGAGCTTCAAATCTACTACAGTTCGTCGTGTTCTTCGTCAAGGGTAATTAAAAGTTACTTTTACTGCCCTTGTTGATTCCTTTGATTTCGACAAATCTTCAAAAGGTGTTTATTCTTCAATCTTCACACTCTAAACACCTCACACAAACATCTGTTCTTGATCTGTTTCCCTAAGCAATGCCTTTCTTCAAGATTCCTCAATTGTGTGGATTTTCAATCTATACAACTCTGGAACCTAAGTCAAAGAACGCTTAGTGAAATTCCTCAAGACACATCTGGTCAAATTCCTCAAACTTGTACTTTTTTTGCAAAAACTTCTGAGAACGCATATGACCTCTCCAAATTCTTCGCACCTATACTCTATTCACAGGTACACATGTCCGCTGCTGAATCACTAGGTTCTCATCAACTTAACTCATTTGCAGCGTTCCTCGAAGAAAAGTTACATACCTCATCAGAGAACTCAATTGTTCAGAATCCTCAGCTGAAGAAAATGGCTGATGGCAAGAAACCTCAGAAGGGAGGGAAGAAGTTGGAAGTCAACAATGCTTTTGAGATACCTGAAGAAATCTATGCAGGGTACTGCACTCCTCCTCATGAAACAAAGAATGAGCGCAGAGTGCTCATTCAGAGGATAGAGAGGAGATGGGCCAGAGAATGAAGGGAGTACAGATATGTGACTCCCAAGTACATGAAGAAATTCGCAGTACACCCTCCATGCCCAAGACCTCCCTTGGCACCAGGCCAAGTTGCTGATCCCTCTAGCATCAGAAGAGGTGAGGATTTCCCCAAGGAGTGGGCCAAGCGTCAAGCTAAGCTGGCCAAAATGGCAAAAGAGGCAGTGAAGAAATTCAATGAAGATTCTGCTACTGCCACTGCTGAGGCCTCTGCTAGCAAGCCTAAGAAGGCTATGCGCAAGAAGCCTGCACACAAGCCCAGTGATTCTGCTTCAATGCCCACACGGCTAAGCACCTTAGAAATGCCCTCACGGCCCAGCTCTGCAAAGCCCTCATGGAAAATTCCTCATGCTGCTCCTGCTCCTCCAAAGTCCTCAGCTCCTCCGGCAAAGTCCTCAGCACCTGTGCATCTTGCCTCATGTCAAAGGACCACAGGCAAATCAATTGCCTTAGGAGCCTCTGCAAGTTCTTCAGCTCCTCCAAATTCCTCAACAGTCCCTACTTTGCTGAAGACCAAGGCCACTGCTGGACGAGGCACTAGACCAAGTCCTCACAAGAAGCAGGTCGCCTTCCAAGTACCGTCCAGTGATGACGAAGCTGATGATGAGGAACTTGCCGAAATCATCAGAGACAGATAGCAGAGGGTCGCTAGAGCCAAAGGCAGCAATGTGCCATTGATGCTGGATCCAAAGTTGATCCTCGACTTCATTGACCTATGGCATAAGGACCCCAACACACCCTTGCCTGAGATGAACCTCACTCCTGGTCAAAGTCATATGTTGACTGCCTTCATTGGTGAGGAAAAATGGAAATATGAAAAGGCCAGGCAACTGAAGAAAACCCAATACAAGAAGGAGCGCCTTCTGAAGAAAAATGTTGTCAATATGACAACTGATGAACTTGTAGCTCTGCAATCAGAGATCAAAAATCTCAGTGATGAATTTGATCGCTACTATGCTGACTGGCTTGGAGCCAAAGTCGGATTTGTGAAGTTAACTGAAAAATTCACTTCAAGAACTGAATCTCCTCGGGATGAAGCATCTGCTCAGCCCACTGAAGAACATGCCAGCACCGCTGATGAAAATCAGGCCGCTAATGAAACTGCTAGTACCAGGGTTGATGACTCCATTCCAGCCGCTGATGAAATTGCCAGGGCAACCACTAGTGTTGCGCCTGAGGAACAATCCAGGCCAGCTGAGCCATCAACCACTGAGCCTGAAGAAACTAAACCAACCAGGCCAACTGCATCAGTTGTGCCTGAGGTAAATGTACCAATTTCCTCTGCTCCTCCTGCACCAACACCAAGTCCAGTTCTTCCTTCTGCATTAGAAGTGAAGAAAACCAAGGCTGCGGAGCAAGCAGCAGTGAAGAAAAGGAAAGCATCAACTTCATCATATTCTTCAGCCCCGAAGAAGATGAAGACATTGACAAGCTCTTTTGAGAATCCTGTTGATGTTGTTCCTGTCTCCAGCATGCCATCAAAGGAAATCATTCCTTTTGATGAAGATTATGAGATCCCAAGCGGATCTGATGAAGACGTTCCTTTTGCTACTTCTTCAGAGCAGTTGGACGAAGACATTGAAGTGGATGATATCCCTTCAACTCCGGTTGTTTCATCGCCAGTGCCTCAGTTCATAGCTGAAGAGGCATGCGTTGAAGAATTAAGTGAAGAAGATGAAGACGTGGACACTGGGAGCACCAACTCTCCTTTGTTCACGCCACTGCAACAAATCCCTCAGTCCCCAGTGCACACTGAAGTTCAAATGGGTTCTGAAGAACATCACAGCACTCCTTCCATTCCTGAAGAAACTCCAGCCACTAGTGCTGATGTTAATATTGATGAAGAATTAAAGACCCAGGCTGCTACTGAAGCAGAAACTGAAATTCCTGAGCCTATAGCTCCTGAGAATGTGATTCCTGAGGCTGTGATGACTTTGACTGACACTCCTCTGCCCAAGCCGAAGGATCCCTTCTCCAAGAAGCAAAACTTCAAGGCTGATGATTTCTTCCATGATCATGTATTATTCACAGATTACAATCCTTATGACTCTGCTCGTCCGCGAAGGAAGCTTTTCTAGACTGCCAGCCAAGCAAACTTCTATTCTTCACTACTTTTTGATAAGGACAAAGTATTTGACCATGAGCATATTCCTCACGTGGACATGGAATCACTGCCTTGCTTCACGCCAGTCCTCATTGTTCTTCACAATGCTGGACTGCTCAACTTCTGCACAGATATATGTGATTGGAATGAAGAACTAATTCTTCAGTTCTATGCAACGCTGCACATCACAGGAAATGCTGCCGATGTGAACTCTTGGGTGTTGGATTGGATGACAGAGAATACTCACTTCAAAGCACCGGCCTCTGAATTGCTTCATGCCCTGCCTGTCAGTCCTCCCCTTGAAGGTGCACGTTGTATATATCATGAACATGAACTTACTGACCACTATATGCAGGTGTTGATGAAGCCGCTGAAGCCCGGTCAAGCCCCAAGGACCAAATTCCTCGTGAAGGAATTGTTGTTTGTCCCACGGACGGTCTATCGCATCTTGACCAAGACTTAGAGTCCAATCAAGGGCCACGACTCTAATGAAGAAGAAGTCGTTGGCATTATGAAGAATTTGCTTTTCAACATGATCCATGGAGTTCCAATCAACTACCATGATTTCTTCATGAGGACTCTGGCCAATGTTGCATTATCTCCATTTGAATTGAAGCCTTACGCTCCCTGGATTATGAGATTCCTCATATCAAGGTCTTCAATCAATTACAAGGCTGACTTTCAGAATCACCTCAGCTACTTGCCCCCAATAGAAGTCCTCAAGCGGACATTTTCCTCAGCTGATGAAAAGGGCAAGGCCACTGCTGTTATTGATGAAGGCATTCGTCCATTGGATGGTCAATTTCGTAAAGCTGCATCTTACTCCACCAATGATGACTCTGGCACTCATGACTCTGCCGCAAATGCCTCAAAGCAAAATCCTCAAGGCACAACTCCCAGAGTGACGACTGATCGTGAGCTTCTCCTCAGTCTTCACCAGAAGGTCGATCGCAACCACAAATGGGTTAAGCGTCAGTATGATTCCATTCTTCACAACATGACTGCTACACACAATGCAAGGAAGAAGAACCACTTCTACCTCCATGAAGTATTCAATCGCACCTGGGCTGTTCTATCTAATCTTTATGGTGAAGAAGATCTGAAGCAAATGGGTTTCAAGCAGGACTTTGACTGGTCTCAACCACCAGCGAAGAAATTCAAGAAAGTCAAAGTTCCTTCCTTGGTGGCCAGCTCATATTCTTCATCGCGCGACACTGATGAGCATGAAGATTTGGATGACACTGCGGCAGACCCTACTTCAACAACCTACCCCAACAACGCTGACGCTCCTCCATCGACTTCATGATGATATTCTTCAGGGGCGTTAGTCCTCACTTTTCGTCCCTTTTGGTCATTTGATGACAATGGGGGAGAAATTTGAGTTAGTCTTCAAGCGGGTCTCTATATATGGGCTTTTTTTTTGCTAAGTTACAACTCTCGTTCTTTTGAAGATTTTGTTGGATCGAGTTATAAACTTAAACCCGATGGTGGTCTGATACTTTCGCTTTGTTCTTCTGCATGCTATTTCCTCATATATGTCAAATGCACGCATGCTGAATTACATCAGTCACCATATTTCATCATGCATTTCAAATTCTTTATAACATATATCAAATGCGTGTATGAATTATAAGATATAGGGGGAGATCTCCATGATTCTACTCTTCAACTGTGCATTGCTTCAAAAGCAAATTCCTCACTATGCACATCTTCAGGGGGAGTTCTTCTATATCTTGCAATCAAATTCCTCAATATCAGTATTTACACTTCATATGTTTCTCCCCGTTGAAAACTTAACCTATATTGTCATCAATCACCAAAAAGGGGGAGATTGTAAGTGCATCTAGTGCCCCTTAGTGATTTTGGTGTATTGAAGACTTATAGGTAAAGGGACTAATGCGTTTGTGAGTGTACACAGGTAAGTCTATGAGGAGTTTGATATTTACAGGGAAAGTCGACCCCTAAAAATGAACGTCTTCAACTGAAGACTTTGGATTTCTGAAGACTTTGAAGATGAAGAAATTGGTGTGACCATGATGACTTGATATTCATGCAAGGAACATGAAGCGTGAATACTTTTGTTTTCGTGGTTTCATTTTCTCTTTCTTGAGTCATAGGATACACCGTACTGTTAAAGGGGGTCGAGGAAAAACTAAGGAAAAGTTTCCAAGTGATGCTCATCTCAAAATCCTACACCTACCAATCCTTTCGAGTGAAGCCATTGGAAATCTCATACAGTTCAGTCGATTTCTTCAGTGACAGAGACGAAGTTCTTCTAGTCTCTAAGGAATTTGTTCTGACTGAGGAGTTAGGAATTCGCTAGTGCAGATTGCCTACAAGTGAGGAACATGATAGCCTTGAGGAATTTGATAGTCAAATTTCTGACCATTGCTGTGCTACGCGCCAGCTGTCCCAAAATATCTACCCACCTAACGGTCATATCATTGAAGGGCATTTAAGTCTTATCATGTGGGGCTGCTCCCTAGGCTATAAATAGCCGCCCCCTACAACCACTAGCTGGTTGGCTACTCCAAGAGAAACTGACACTTGTCATTGAGAGCATCCCATCCTCCGAGGACTTTGAGCGAAAATCATCAAGTGAGGAAAACCCAAACCCAAACACCTACAAACCCAAAGTGATTGAGCATCACTGAAGAGATTGATCCTGCGTGGATCCGATGCTTGTTACCTTTGAAGACTGTGCATCTTCCAGACGGTTCGGCGTCATGGTTTAGAGCATCCAAGAGGAAATTGTGGATCGCCGAGTGACCGAGTTTGTGAAGGTTTGGAAGTCACCTCAAGACTTACCACGAGTGATTGGGCGAGGCCTGTGTGACCTTAGCTCAAGGAGAATACGGTGAGGACTATGTGTCCTCCGGTTTGAATACCTAGCCGCTCCAACGAGACGTACAACTGTCACAACAGTTGAAACTGGTCTACCAAATCATTGTATTCACCAAGCTAACTGGTTCTATTTCCTCAACCCTTCCATTTCCTCATTACTGTGTTGAGTGTTGGGGAACGCAGTAATTTCAAAAAAATTCTTACGCACACGCAAGATCTATCATGGTGATGCATAGCAACGAGAGGGGAGAGTGTAGTCCATGTACCATCGTAGACCGTAAGCGGAAGCGTTATGACAACGCGGTTGATGTAGTCATACGTCTTCATGATCCGACCGATCCTAGTACCGAAAGTACGGCACCTCCGCGATCTGCACACGTTCGGCTCGGTGACGTCCCACGAACTCTCGATCCAGCTGAGTGTCGAGGGAGAGCTTCGTCAGCACGACGGCATGATGACGGTGATGATGAAGCTACCAGCGCAGGGCTTTGCCTAAGCACTTCAACGATATGACCGAGGTGGATTATGGTGGAGGGGGGCACCGCACACGGCTAAGAGAACAACTTGTGTGTCTATGGGGTGCCCCTCCCCCGTATATAAAGGAGTGGAGGAGGGGGGAGGGCCGGCCCTCTATGGCGCGCCCTGGAGGAGTCCTACTCCCACCGGGAGTAGGATTCCCCCCTTCCCTAGTTTGAGTAGGAGAGAAGGAAGGGGGAGAGAGAGGGAAAGGATAGGGTGCCGCCCCCACCCAATTCGGATTGGGCTTGGGGGGGCGCTCCCTCCACCTGTCCGCCTCCTCCTCTCTCCCACTAAGGCTTAACAAGGCCCATACACTCCCCGGGGGGTTCCGGTAAATGCCCGAACTCACTCGAAACCATTCCGATGTCCAAACATAGTCATCCAATATATCGATCTTTATGTCTCGACCATTTCGAGACTCCTCGTCATGTCTGTGATCATATTCGGGACCCTGAACTACCTTCGGTACATCAAAACACATAAACTCATAATACCGATCGTCACCGAACGTTAAGCGTGCGGACCCTACGGGTTCGAGAACTATGTAGACATGACCGAGACTCATCTCCGGTCAATAACCAATAGCAGAACCTGGATGCTCATATTGGTTCCTACATATTCTACGAAGATCTTTATCGGTCAAACCGCATAACAACATACGTTGTTCCCTTTGTCATCAGTATGTTACTTGCCCGAGATTCGATCGTCGGTATCTCAATACCTAGTTAAATCTCATTACCGGCAAATCTCTTTACTCGTTCCATAATGCATCATCCCGCAACTAACTCATTAGTCACAATGCTTGCAAGGCTTATAGTGATGTGCATTACCGAGAGGGCCCAGAGATACCTCTCCGATACTCGGAGATACAAATCCTAATCTTGATCTATGCCAACTCAACAAACACCATCGGAGACACCTGTAGAGCATCTTTATAATCACCCAGTTACGTTGTGATGTTTGATAGCACACTAAGTGTTCCTCCGGTATTCGGGAGTTGCATAATCTCATAGTCATAGGAACATGTATAAGTTATGAAGAAAGCAATAGCAACAAACTAAACGATCATCGTGCTAAGCTAACGGATGGGTCAAGTCAATCACATCATTCTCTAATGATGTGATCCCGTTTATCAAATGACAACTCTTTGTCCATGGCTAGGAAACATAACCATCTTTGATTAACGAGCTAGTCAAGTAGAGGCATACTAGTGACACTCTGTTTGTCTATGTATTCACACATGTACTAGTTTCCGGTTAATACAATTCTAGCATGAATAATAAACATTTATCATGATATAAGGAAATATAAATAATAACTTTATTATTGCCTCTAGGGCATATTTCCTTCAGTCTCCCACTTGCACTAGAGTCAATAATCTAGATTACACAGTAATGATTCTAACACCCATGCAGTCTTGGTGTTGATCATGTTTTGCTTGTGAGAGAGGCTTATTCAACGGGTCTGCAACATTCAGATCCGTATGTATCTTACAAATCTCTATGTCTCCCTCCTTGACTTGATCGCGGATGGAATTGAAGCGTCTCTTGATGTGCTTGGTTCTCTTGTGAAATCTGGATTCCTTTGATTCCTTTGCCAAGGCAATTGCACCAGTATTGTCACAAAAGATTTTCATTGGACCCGATGCACTAGGTATGACTCCTAGATCGGATATGAACTCCTTCATTTGCTGCTTCCGAAGCAGCTATGTACTCCGCTTCACACGTGGATCCCGCCACGACGCTCTGCTTGGAACTGCACCAACTGACAGCTCCACCATTCAATAAAAACACGTATCCGGTTTGTGACTTAGAGTCATCCGGATCAGTGTCAAAGCTTGCATCGACGTAACCGTTTACGACGAGCTGTTTGTCACCTCCATAAATGAGAAACATATCCTTAGTCCTTTTCAGGTATTTCAGGATGTTCTTGACCGCTGTCCAGTGATCCACTCCTGGATTACTTTGGTACCTCCCTGCTAAACTAATAGCAAGGCACACATCAGGTCTGGTACACAGCATTGCATACATGATAGAGCCTATGGCTGAAGCATAGGGAACAACTTTCATTTTATCTCTATCTTCTGCAGTAGTCGGGCATTGAGTCTGACTCAACTTCACACCTTGTAACACAGGCAAGAACCCTTTCTTTGCTTGATCCATTTTGAACTTCTTCAAAACCTTATCAAGGTATGTGCTTTGTGAAAGTCCAATTAAGCCTCTTGATCTATCTCTATAGATCTTGATGCCCAATATATAAGCAGCTTCACCGAGGTCTTTCATTGAAAAATTCTTATTCAAGTATCCTTTTATGCTATTCAGAAATTCAGTATCATTTCCGATCAACAATATGTCATCCACATATAATATCAGAAATGCTACAGAGCTCCCACTCACTTTCTTGTAAATACATGCTTATCCAAAAGTCTGTATAAATCCATATGCTTTGATCACACTATCAAAGCGTATATTCCAACTCTGAGAGGCTTGCACCAGTCCATAATTGGACTGCTGGAGCTTGCACACTTTGTTAGCACCTTTTGGATCGACAAAACCTTCTGGTTGCATCATATACAACTCTTCTTTAAGGTATCCATTAAGGAATGCAGTTTTGACATCCATTTGCCAAATTTCATAATCATAAAATGCGGCAATTGCTAACATGATTCGGACAGACTTAAGCATCGCTACGGGTGAGAAGGTCTCATCGTAGTCAACTCCTTGAACTTGTCGAAAACCTTTCGCAACAAGTAGAGCTTTGTAGACAGTAACATTACTGTCAGCGTCAGTCTTCTTCTTGAAGATCCATTTATTCTCTATGGCTTGCCGATCATCGGGCAAGTCAACTAAAGTCCATACTTTGTTCTCATACATGGATCCCATCTCAGATTTCATGGCCTCAAGCCATTTTGTGGAACCTGGGCTCATCATCTCTTCCTCGTAGTTCGTATGTTCGCCATGGTCAAGTAACATGACTTCCAGAATAGGATTACCGTACCACTCTGGTGCAGATCTTACTCTGGTTGACCTACGAGGTTCGGAAGTAGCTTGATCAGAAGTTTCATGATCATCATCATTAGCTTCCTCACTTACTGGTGTAGGAATCACTGGAACCGATTTCTGTGATGAACTACTTTCCAATAAGGGAGCAGGTACTGTGACCTCATCAAGTTCTACTTTCCTCCCACTCACTTCTTTCGAGAGAAACTCCTTCTCTAGAAAGGATCCATTCTTAGCAATGAATATCTTGCCTTCAGATCTGTGATAGAAGGTGTACCCAACAGTATCCTTTGGGTATCCTATGAAGACACATTTCTCCGATTTGGGTTCGAGCTTACCAGGTTGAAGCTTTTTCACATAAGCATCACAGCCCCAAACTTTAAGAAACGCCTAGGTTTCTTGCCAAACCACAGTTCATAAGGTGTCGTCTCAACGGATTTAGATGGTGCCCTATTTTAACGTGAATGCAGCCGTCTCTAAAGCATAACCCCAAAACGATAGCGGTAAATTAGTGAGAGACATCATAGATTGCACCATATCTAGTAAAGTACGATTACGATGTTCGGGCACACCATTACGATGTGGTGTTCCAGGTGGCGTGAGTTGCAAAACTATTCTGCATTGTTTCAAATGAAGACCAAACTCGTAACTCAAATATTCTCCTCCACGATCAGATCGTAGGAACTTTATTTTCTTGTTACGATGATTTTCCACTTCACTCTAAAATTCTTGGAACCTTTCAAATGTTTTAGACTTATGTTTCATCAAGTAGATATACCCATATCTGATCAAATCATCTGTGAAGGTAAGAAAATAACGATACCCGCCGCGAGCATCAACACTCATCGGACCGCATACATCAGTATGTATTATTTCCAACAAGTCCATTGCTCGCTCCATTGTTCCGGAGAACGGAGTCTTAATCATCTTGCCCATGAGGCATGGTTCGCAAGCATCAAGTGATTCATAATCAAGTGATTTCAATATGACCTAAACAGCAGTGCCACAAATAAGTTGCACTATCATTATTAAACTTATATCTTTTGGCTTCAATACTATGAACATGTGTATCACTACTATCAAGATTAGTAAAAATAGACCACTCATCAAGGGTGAATGACCATAAAAGATATTACTCATATAAATAGAACAACCATTATTCTCTGATTTAAATGAATAACCGCCTCGCATCAAACAAGATCCAGATATAATGTTCATGCTCAATGCTGGCACCAAATAACAATTATTTAGGTCTAAAACTAATCCCTAAGGTAGATGTAGAGGTAGCGTGCCGACGGCGATCACATCGACTTTGAAACCATTTCCCACGTGCATCGTCACCTCTTCCTTAGCCAATCTTCGCTTAATCCGTAGCCCGTGTTTCGAGTTGCAAATATTAGCAACAGAACTAGTATCAAATACCCAGGAACTACTGCGAGCATTAGTAAGGTACACATCAATAACATGTATATCAAATATAACTTTCACTTTGCCATCCTTCTTCGCCGCCAAATACTTGGGGCAGTTCCGTTTCCAGTGACCAGCCCCTTTAGAAGCACTCAGTCTCAGGCTTAGGTCCAAACTTGGGCTTCTTCACTTGAGCAGCAACTTGTTTGTTGTTCTTCTTGAAGTTCCCCTTCTTTCCTTTACCCTTTTTCTTGAAACTGGTTGTCTTGTCAACCATCAACACTTGATGCTCCTTCTTGATTTCTACCTCCGCAGCCTTTAGCATTGCGAAGAGCTCGGGAATTGTCTTATCCATCCCATGCATATTATAGTTCATCACGAAGCTCTTATAGCTTGGTGGCGGTGATTGAAGAACTCTGTCAATGACACGATCATCAGGAGGATTAACTCCCAGTTGAGTCAAGTGGTTGTGGTACCCAGACAGTCTGAATATATGTTCACTGACAGAACTATTGTCCTCCATTTTGCAGCTATAGAACTTATTGGAGACTTCATATCTCTCAATCCGGGCATTTGCTTGAAATATTAACTTCAACTCCTGAAACATCTCATATGCTCCATGACGTTCAAAACGTCGCTGAAGTCCCGGTTCTAAGCCATAAAGCATAGTCATCCAATATATCGATCTTTACGTCTCGCCCATTTCGAGACTCCTCGTCATGTCCGTGATCATATCCGGGACTCCGAACTACCTTCGGTACATCAAAACACATAAACTCATACTACCGATCGTCACCGAACGCTAAGCGTTCGGACCCTACGGGTTCGAGAACTATGTAGACATGACCGAGACTCATCTCCTGTCAATAACCAATAGCGGAACCTGGATGCTCATATTGGTTCCTACATATTCTACGAAGATCTTTATCGGTCAAACTGCATAACAACATACGTTGTTCCCTTTGTCATCGGTATGTTACTTGCCCGATATTCGATCGTCGGTATCTCAATACCTAGTTCAATCTCGTTACCAGCAAGTCTCTTTACTCGTTCCGTAATGCATCATCCCGCAACTAACTCATTAGTCACAATGCTTGCAAGGCTTATAGTGATGTGCATTACTGAGAGGGCCTAGAGATACCTCTCCGATACTCGGAGTGACAAATCCTAATCTCGATCTATGCCAACTCCACGAACACAATCGAAGACACCTGTAGAGCATCTTTATAATCACCCAGTTACGTTGTGATGTTTGATAGCACACTAAGTGTTCCTCCGGTATTCGGGAGTTGCATAATCTCGTAGTCATAGGAACATGTATAAGTTATTAAGAAAGCAATAGCAACGAATTAAACGATCATCGTGCTAAGCTAACGGATGGGTCAAGTCGATCACATCATTCTCTAATGATGTGATCCCGTTTATCAAATGACAACTCTTTGTCCATGGCTAGGAAACATAACCATCTTTGATTAACGAGCTAGTCAAGTAGAGGCATACTAGTGACACTATGTTTGTCTATGTATTCACACATGTACTAAGTTTCCGGTTAATACAATTCTAGCATGAATAATAAACATTTGTCATGATATAAGGAAATATAAATAACAACTTTATTATTGCCTCTAGGGCATATTTCCTTCATTGAGTGCTGAATATTTTGACTGAAGACTTTCTCAATTTCCTCAGTTCACTCTTCAGTCTGTTTGTCTTCATCCTATTTTATCATGTGCTTACGCTTCCTGTACTCTGTGTCTATTTTCATTTCATCATGATGTCCATGTTTATGTTATGTCATGTATGCATCTGAGTACTTATTCCGCTGCAAGTAGTTCTTCGCTTAGGAATTTCCTCACCCTGAAATTCCTCAGTGAAGAATTCATAAAAATCGCCTATTCGCACCCCCCCTCTAGTCGACTTAACGCACTTTCAAGTGCTTCCTCCCCCTGTATGCTGCAGACTGTGACCTAGGAACTGTGGCAGTGACATGAGTACCATCTATTGCCCCAATGCAATCCTGAAAATGGCATCACAAGCATGTGTTAGTGCTCAACTTGAACAATACAAGCATATCAAGCCATGAAAAGTGTATATTGTCAATGCTCACCTTGAAGTATGGATACCATCTTGGGCTTCCGCGAATCTTGGATGGAGTCCGACTAGATGGTCTCCTGATCATTTCTCCTCTAAGCTCCCCAACAGCAAAAAGCACCTGCTTGAAGTACCTAGAGATGGTCTCTATTGATCTCCTGAACGTGTTGTGAATGACCCTGAACCTTTGGTTATGGCCAACAACATGGAGGAACATGGCCACTTGCTCTTCCACACTGGTGTTGATGTTATCTTGTAGCAGCCCCCTGCTCCTGAAGGTCTCGACAAGCGTGGCAAATGGTGCTCTTTTCATTTTAAGCATCCACAGAGCCTCGACGTCATTGCAGCTGTAAATGTAGTTCAGATTTTGGATCCTCTCCTGTTCCCGGATAAACATTGGACCATAGCGGAGCAAAGGTCTCCCAACACGACGAACAGCTCGCTGGTGCATGAACATGACCCATGCCTGAATCGCACTTATCAGTGCTGCTGCCTGAATTATCAACCTTATCCGTGCGTCCATAACCTAGTCGACATCGACGGTTCGTTCAACGGGAAATCAATCCTACATCTTGCCTAACGGCCTAACCACCGACCTAACAAAGGGAGAGGGGTGCTGCTTACCGGCATCAGAGACGAGGATGGCGTAGGGGGAGCCATGGCACAAACAAGGTCGATTAGACGGTGGCCAGCGGCAAGGGGAGCACCAGATCCGCCGCAAACGCCGCCGCCTCTTCCGCTTCTGCCGCCGCCTCTAGCGCAGATCTGAAATCGCAGCGCTGCCGGCGGTGAGGCAGTAGGGAAGAAAGTGGCTATGGGTGAGCGAGTAGAAAGGGGGGTGAGGCTAGATTTGGCGCGGGGACGGCGCGCTAGATTTCCCATCTCCCGCCATCTCCCCTCGACCTCGCGTCACATCCGCTCGTGCGACCTCGTGCCGCACTCAGGCTGGCTTGCGAGAAACTGCCGATCCAAGCGTTTTCAGCGAGTCAGGCTCTGGGCTGCTCTCGATGCGGGCAACCAAACACGCCCTGTATGATAGTATTACTATTTGGCGTGCAAGTGCGTCTTGACACTTGTTTTTCTTTTTTTTTGAAAACCTTGACACTTGTTTATTTGAGCATCGTGCAAGAGGCTGCGTTGCTGTCCCCACAGCCACAAGTGAAGGCGGAGAGACGAGGCAGAGTCGGAGAGCCACATCACAGCGCGTGGCGTTGGGGTAGCCGGTTGAAAGCTGTTTTTTTTACGGAAAGATATACTTTATTAACTCAAATAACGATTACATCATCCGCTAGAAATTTAACAAGAAAATTAGGAGGTGCATCCGCCCAAACATGAGGGTCGTTTGCACTCCCCCACTTTGCCAGCTCGTGAGCCGAGGGGAGCAACAGTTGCTCCTCGTTTCACGGCAAACCCCCAACCTGCTTTGTGCAAAAAAAATCGAAAAAGAAATTCGCCCACAAGTCAGTGCCACCTGCCACGGGTAGAGTATGCATTATGACCAGTGCCCCCACCTGCGTATACCACTACGGCAGTACAGCAATGACGTTCGCCAAGACACAAGGAAACGAAATGCAATACAAAACGGAGGACCAGTTCAGTCGCAAAAAAAAAAACGGAGGACCAGTTGCCCAGCCAGTGTCTTCGTGATGCCTCTTGTTTTTCCTTTGGAGGGCCCAGTTGCGTCGCTTCTTCCATAGCATTTGGCATTTGCCCGTGCATCAGGGCTAGGCCCATTTCGTTTGAAGCAAGGCCCACTGCAACGCAGGAACTAATTAAGACCGATAAGCAACCACCGAGTAAACGCAAACAACACTCGAGCTCGAAACGAGATTTTCTAACCAAGCCCCCGGAAAAGGAAAAAACAGCCTGCCTGGGTAGGCATCATCATCATCATCATTCGTCTGCAAGGCGAGCACGCACGCGAACTCTTGCCTGCGGCCAAGCCTCCTCCATCTCCATTTACAAATGTCGCGTCCATTCCTTTCGGCAATGCCCCCTCTACCGGTTTTGTTTCTTCTCCTAACGTAACACCCCTCGCTCGCTGACACACACGACATCCCCGTCTTCTTCCTTGGCCCTCGTCTCGTCTCCTCCTCTGCGCTCTTCACTCCGAGTCGCTGTCCATGCTCTCCATCCCCTTCAGCCCTCTTCGCCTCTGCATTCCAGATCAAGAGAGAGAGTTTTCTGTCAGTGCCGCGCTCAAGACCAAACCTTCATGGGAGACATTGTAGAAACGAAGACAAGTAACACTACTAGTACACTAATGTTCCTTCTAGGTGCTTAAATAATAGCTAGAGTATCCAACACCACAAGCACGACCTAACCACGCAGTCTTCCAGGACTAAACAGTTGAGTTCATGTTACAAGATTCCTTTCTCCAGATTACTACTGGTACAAGATTCGGAGATTTGGAGTTGGTGCCTCGTACTACTATAAACGTAGAGATTGAACTTGCAGTGATTTTTTTTTTTACATCAACTTTCAGTGATGTTAATTCCAACAGATACTCCCTCCGTAACTAATATAAGAGTGTTTAGAATACTAAAATAATGATCTAAACGCTTTTATATTAGTTTAAAGAAGGAGTAGAAGGGAAAGGTTTTCAAATCTTCTTATTTCATTTTTATGCCCTTTTTCATGGTTACGATTCCAAGGTCTATCCGGGCGCGCCATCATGTGGTCCTGACAAGCGACAGATACATGTCTCCACATGGGCCCCTTCCACTGGATCGGCCCATTTGCAAGGGCACAAGTGCCAACGGCGAGTTGAGGCTCACAGGTGGACCTCATTCGCAAAGAGGCCTCGGGATTTTTCTTTCGTGCCTACTACTAGTAGTACGTACCGGTTGAGTTGTTCGACGGGTTTGGCTCATTTAATTTGGGAAAACCACACATGATAGTGCAGTTTGCAGGCTGATGAATCTACTTAACCTCTTTTTTTGGAGATGGATCAATCTACTTAACCTAGGAGATTCTTGAGGTTAGGGCAAGAGAGATCGCCTAGCACGGTTGCATCCTCACGTCCACAGCAATAAAGCGGGGCCAAATAACTCGGCACCGTCATCAATGAGCATCACGGGTCATCATGGGTCCCACGTGACCATCCTCCCAAAAGAAAAGAAAAGGGGCAACTAATTAACCTCGCTTTAAGGCTTTAATTCGCATTGCAGCCCATCAATCACATGCCCTGAACCAATCAACCTACCTGAATCAGAATCACCACTAGTACTTTTTCTTTTTTCTTTTTCCTTTTTTCCATCTCAAAAATCTATTTTATTTTTTTTCGAGGAAAAGAAACTATTTTCTTTGCAGCCGAAAAGAAACGAAAAGGAAAACTAGGAATTGATTGATTGTTTGTTATACCTTCTTGACACATTTCTTCTCTCGCACCTCATACCGGCCTTTGGTCAAATCCGAGAGCCACATCCCTGGAAACACGAACTGCAGCAAGACACAGGTTAGATGGATCCGATCGGATTCAGTTTTTACAGGAGCATGATGAGATAGATGGATGCATACTTGGAGCGACTTGTCCACGTTCTTGGCCCGCTTCTTGGGCCTCTGGGGCAGCTTGGTGCCCTTCATCACCAGGAAGTCGTCCTCCTTCTCCTTGCGGGACAGCGAGATGTAGATCCGGGGAAGCTCCAGCCGCTCCCCGCCCAGCTTCTCGCCGGCGCCCGTGCCGGTGCCGTTGGCGGCGGACACCAGCTGCGAGTCATGGTTGTTGCTGTGGTGGTGGTGGTGGTGGTGGTGGGCGTTCTTGGAATCCATGTGATGCTCCGCGGCGGGGGGCTTGTGGTGCGGCGCCTTGTCGGGCGACGACCGCTTGTGCACGCCGCCCGATCGCTCCTCAACGGACCTGATCGCGCAACCAAAGGAAGAAAACATGGCGTCAATCATGGGATCGGGGTGGCGTGGTGCTGCTGGTGATGATGCGGCGGTGGTTGGGAGGCTGCTGAGGGGTAAAGGAGAAGAAGGGTGGGTAGGGTGGTGGATCGGTGGTACTAGTACCAGAGGGAGACTCTTGCCACAACCAGATGCATACAATATATATGCAAAACCTAGCAAAGCTGCTACTACTAGAACTCACTTTTTTTCCCTTGCAGAGGTGCTACAACTACAACTGTTGATGCCCATCCATACATACAGAAAAGAAAAAGGAGATCGGACACACATATTTATAAGAAGAGAGATAGCCAACCATCTGCCCTACCGCTGGTACTACTTTCCCTTGATGCTGCGATTCATATCATGGTCGTGCTAACACGGAAGCTGAAATCTACTACTGGCGGCTAGATCGGCCGAACAATCCACGGAAGCTGAAATTGGCCCTGGAGTGAAAGGAATTTGAGCAGATATGGCAATCTAGTCGGGTCCCCCATGCATCACGCAATGTGTGACAAATACGGGCGCTGCTGGCTGCCCCTATGTCACCTCTTGTGTCCACGGATTGGTCAAGGGACGACAGGGACGGTAAAGTTACCGCCCCGTCCAGATCCAGACACGAAACTTTCCACAATAATAAAATCGCTTTTGAAAACGTAAATAAATGGCACGAAATTAGGAAAAGATGGAGCGATCCAGATCATCAAGGCAGTATGTCAAATATTATTACGTAGAAAAAATGAGAAAAACCTACTTGCTTCAAATTGTTGGAGGAAAAGAAAGGAATCTTTCGTCCAACTCCAGCACTTGCTGCGGTGCTAAAAGACGGGCGGGCGGCACAGCTCACCAAAACCAAAGAGGCCCAAACCCGAACGCCGAAAACACCACGCGAATAAATAACGCCCACGATCCCACGACTCCAACAACAAGAACAAGATGGCCTAGCGGCCCGGTAGCTTTCCTTTCCTCGGGGGCAGAAGCGGAAACGGAAAAAGGGTCGCGGTCGCCGGGTAAAACCGGCGAGAAATAGGGGAGAGGAGCGGGGTCTCACCCAGGCCAGGATATGCGAGACGAGACGGGGACGCGAGGGCGAGGCCGTACCTGCTGTGGTGGGGAGGCTGGTTGTTGGCGTCTCCTCCGGCGACGCGGGGCGGGAAGGACGACGAGGACCTCAGGTTGGACCCCCGCGTGATCGTGGCCGGAGGAGGGGGCATCAGCTTCTCCGCCGGCGCCGGCGCCGACGCGCGCCGCTGGATCTTGCCGTTGCCCAGGGTCTGCCGACGCTGCGAGGACGGCGACGCCGACGAGGACGCCGCCGAGGAGTCGCGCCGGCAGCGGGACCGCTTGTTGTGCCCCCACTGCAGCAGCACGTCGCCGCCGACCGCGCCGGTGCCCGCGCTGGTGGAGCTCGGGGAGGCCGTGTCGGAGGAGTCGGAAGGGTGGTGCTGGCCGTGGTCCCGCGCCGGGCTCCGCGCGGCCGGCGGCTGCGGTGCACGCGCCCGGACCGGCGGCTTGGAGTCCGCCTGGGAGGCGGCGAGGTACGAGGCCAGTCGGGAACCGTCGGTGGCGGCCGCCGGGCCTTCGTCGTCTCTGAAGGATCTCGAGGCCGGCTTGCGTGCGACGCCGCCGCTGCCACCACCGTTGGCGAGCGGGAGGCAGTCCGGGCTGAGCCTTTGGTACCTGCAGCGACGCGGGTTAGCGATTTTGACCGGACGAAGGGATCTGCTGCAAAATGTAAGTAACAAATCGGCCGCCATGGAGTTGCCGATGAAATGAAAAGAACACACGGGATCGATCACAAAACGACCGCAAAATTCAACGGCCGGCAGAACCGGGATGGTGAACGCAAAGAACACGGAAACACTTGGGTCATGAACCATGAACTCCAATCTTCACACGAGGAGAGCCTTAGATGCAGCTAAGAAGAAACGGCAGGATGCTTGTCATCCGGACCAAACAGCCGGACAAGAGCATAGGAAACGAACGGAAAAGACGACCAGGAAGTATTCAGAGCACAAGCAGAAGACTGCCAAATACATACAGAGATTAAGAACGCCGAATCATTCATCAGGAGCCAAACGCAACCGCGCAAATTGGCATACTCAGAATCGTAACACCAAAGCACAGATCAACCAAACCGAAGAAGAAGAAGGGAAAATCCAGAAACTTAGACGACGGCGGCCAGATTACAACAAAGTAAACGCATGAAAGGTGAGAAATTTACAAGGCCGGCCAGTTGCGGCCGAGGACAGGCGAACAGATGAAATTCATCACCAACCAAAGGAGAACAGAAGCCGGAACCAAAAATCAAACGCACGCAAGATAGAAACAGCGCACGCGTCGATCTGAATACAAACAGAAACAGACACGGATGTAAGGAAGGAAGAAGAGCACGAAGAAGAGGAAGAGAGGGGAGAGAACACGGAGATCTGCCGGCTACCTCATCATGTCCAATGCGGGAACGGCCTTCAGTTTCGATGAGCTCGTCGACGCGGCGTCCCTGCCAATCGCGTGGACCTCGAGGAGGCCACGCATCAAAATTGGCCTCCGGCCAACCGCTCGAGGCAGGCTCCTTCCTCCTGCCGCTGAGCAATCACTCCCCCGTTCGTCTACACGGAACGAACAGGAGGCGGCCACGAAATTTGCAGGAAAATTCGTGAGAAGAAGAGGAGACGATGAGGGAGGGTGGGAGGAGGAAGAAGAGAGCAGCAATGGCGATGGGAGCAGAGCCGGGGGTCCAAATAGAGGCTTTATCTTTCGCGGCGTTCCCCTTCTGCCCTCGGGTAGGGCTGCCTATCCACCGTTCTGCCACCGCATTTGGCTGCCCAAACTGCCCCCACGTGGGTCGTGGCAGTGTGGTGATTTGCGGGGAATTCGTGGGTTTCTTGTCCACGAGGGCCGGGGAGATCCGTGCGGCCTCCTCTCTTGCCCTTCAAGCGTCCACTCGGAGATCTCGTCGCTAACAGACGTCACCGCAAACTAAATTGAGAAACAATTTTAGTACGGCTTGGTCATTCGAGCCCCACATGGCAGTCACTTATATTTGCGTTATGCTGTGCCACGTCTACGGGGAGTGCATCTCCTGGCGTACGGTCGCTGGCCCGTGGGTCTCCCAGATGAGTGCGCGAATTTACCAGAGAGCGCCGATCTGGTTTTGAACGAACGGTGATATGAGTTTGATGGGATCGCCACATGGACGGTACGTTGGTACGACCATACCGCATAGGCAGCGGACGGGGGACGTGAGGAGGCAGGCGGTTGTGCATCGTCGTCGTGATCGGCACACACGGCTTTCGCGCCCGAGGAGCGAACCAAAGCAGGCAGCAACGTTTGGCCCGTGGGGACGAATTTTTAGGGCAAACTCTGGTAGAGTAGTTATATTTGCAGACTCCATAATGCGTATGAATTGCCAGAGGCAACTCCAATCGCACGACCTATTCTGTCAACGCGCGTTCGTTTTTGTCAAAACGGACATAAAACGTGGCAGTTTTTGTCAAAACGGACATATACCGTGGCCCGACGCGTCGATGCAAACGGACGTGCGCCCATTTTTTATCCATCCGCGATCCATTTTGGGTCCAAATATGGCCGGGTTTCTGTCGGCGCGGACGTGCGCGATGCCCACCCTTGTCCTCCCCTTGCCCCCACCACACAGTAGCACATCCATCCCATTTCCTTCATTCTCTCTCAAAACTCTCCCGCCCTCTCGCCATGGCCGACGGGCCAAAGCCCGCCGCCCCCGCTGCCCACGATCGACGGCGTGGCCGGCAAGCCCCGCTTCACCCACAAGAAGCAGCCCAAGGAGCAGACGCCGGAGCAGTGGGCGATACATTCAACGAAGAGGGCTAGCCGGAGGAAGGTACAAGCCGCGCACCGCACGATAGGAGGCACCACCGTGGAGAATGAGCCCCTCGTCGCCAAGGCCACGCAACAGGCCCTGATGATTCTAGTGTTCAGCCATGGCCGCTCCGAGCCGGCCATTCTAGCCGCTGTTGCCATGCCCACGGTGAGCACGGGGACGTTGTTTTCCCGTTCGCCATGGGCGGAGGCGCTGCGCACCTCCCCCACGCTGCAGACACACAACTTATCCCCAACACAACCCGCAAGCCACCCGCTTCTCCACCTCGCGCGGAAGGGAGTGTGAGGGTGGCCACCCCCACACCCACGTCCATCGACATCAATGCCACGCCTGTGGCCGGCGGGTTGTCCACCGAGGGGCAAAGGAAGCGGGCGCATAAGATCCCCGCTGGCAACCGTCCCGACGCCTGCCAACTGTTCGACTAAATGCCGACATCAACACAAGATGAGCCGGCCAATGAGTTCATCATGGAGAACATCATTTTAGAGGGTGGCAAAGGTGACTGGGGCTTCGACCCCAACGAGACCCAAAGTCAAGACGGGCGCGGCTGCTTGATAACCCACAAGTATAGGAGATCGCAACAGTTTTCGAGGTTAGAGTATTAAACCCAAATTTATAGATTCGACACAAGGGGATCCAAAAAATATTTGCAAGTATTAGCAGTTGAGTTGTCAATTCAACCACACCCAGAGATTAAATATCTGCAGCAAAGTGATCAGTAGCACAGTAATATGATAGTTTTGATAGTAGTAGTAATATCAATAGTAACGGTAACAGTGATAGCAATGATTTTGTAGCAAGTGTAACAGTAGTAACAACAATAGTAACTTAGCAAAACAATATGTAGGAAATTTGTAGGCATTGGATCGGTGGATTCGTTGGATGATATTCATCATATAATAGTCATAACCTAGGGCGATATAAAACTAGCCCCAGATCATAAATATAATATAGGCATGTATTCCGTAAATAGTCATATGTGCTTATGGAAAGAACTTGCATGACATCTTTTGTCCTACCCTCCCGTGGCAGCGGGGTCCATATGGAAACTAAGGGATATTAAAGCCTCCTTTTAATAGAGAACCGGAAAAAAGCATTAACACATAGTGAATACATGAACTCCTCAAACTACGGTCATCACCGAAAATTATCCCGACTATTGTCACTCCTGGGTTTACGGATCATAGCACGTAGTAGGTGAATATGACTTGCAAGATCGGATCTAAAACATAGATATAATGATGATAACATAAACGGTTCAGATCTGAAATCATGGCACCCGGGTCCAAAGTGACAAGCATTAAGCATGACAAAGTCATAACAACATCAATCTCAGAACATAATGGATACTAGGGATCAAGCCCTAACAAAACTAACTCGCTTACATGATGAATCTCACCCAACTCCTCACCGACCAGCGAGCCTACAAAGGAATTACTCACTCCGAGTGGGGAGCAACGTGGAATTGGCGATGGAGAAGGGTTGGTGATGACGAAGATCGAAGATCCCCCTCTTCGGAGCCCAAAATGGAGTCCACATCTGGACTCCTGATGAAGAACAGGAGGTGGCAGCAGCTCTGTATCGTGAAACATGATAATTCTTTCTTCCTGATTTTTTCTCCAAATATGGGATTTTATAGAGTTGGAATCAAAGTCTGCGGGGCCACCAGGTGGGCACAACCCATCTGGGCGCGCCTAGAGGGGGGCGTGCCCTGGTGGTTTGTGCTCACCTAGCCCCCCCCCTCCGGTGGTTCTTGGCTCCAATGTTTTTTTTATTGGGATAATTAGATTTATGCCCCTAGTTGTGCCCCACTCGTCTGTTTTACCCCTAATTCCCAAAAGTCACCGGTTCTGTCCAAGTCACTTTGCTCCTCTTATGCTTTTGCCCTTTGACCGTTTGACCGTCAGTTTGAAAACTTCATAACTAATTCATACTAAATCAGAAAAATGCAAATAAGATACCAAAATGTTCAGAAAAACATCACCTATATGTCAGTGTCATTTGCATTCATGAAAAAAAGTGTTGGAAAGTGCACATCCGAGTTTTAGCTCTTTTGATACCACCATGAATAGTAAACTCTAAAAAATTCAAAAAAATTCAAAAAAATAACTGATTGGTTTTTTTGCCGCGGCACCCACGAATGTTATTCCCTGATGAAACTTGGCAGGCACTTAAAACATTTGTCATTCTTTGCCACCAATATTTTTTTGAATTTTTTTGAACTTTTTAGATTTTACTATTCATGGTGGTAGCATAATAGCTAAAACTCGGATGGGCACTTTCCAACACTTTTTTCATGAATGCAAATGACACTGACATATAGGTGATGTTTTTCTAAACATTTTGGTATCTTATTTGCATTTTTCTGATTTAGTATGAATTGGTTATGAAGTTTTCAAACCGACGGTCAAACGGTCAAAGGGCAAAAGCATAAGAGGAGCAAAGTGACTTGGACAGAACGGGTGACTTTTGGGAATTAGGGGTAAAACAGACGAGTGGGACACAACTAGGGGCATAAATCTAATTATCCCTTTTTTATTATGAAATAATTCTTGAAAAAGTTCCGTTCCAATCCGAGAACTTCTATTTCTGCACAAAAACAACACCATGGTAGTTCTGTTGAAAACAACGTCAGTCCGGGTTGTTTCATTCAAATCATGCAAATTAGAGTCCAAAACAAGAGGAAAAGCGTTAGGAAAAGTAGATACGACAGAGACGTATCAACTCTACCAAGCTTAAACCTTTGCTTTGAAGGAAATATGCCCTAGAGGCAATAATAAAGTTGTTATTTATATTTCCTTATATCATGATAAATGTGTTGGGGAACGTAGTAATTTCAAAAAAAATCCTACGCACACGCAAGATCATGGTGATGCATAGCAACGAGGGGGAGAGTGTTGTCTACGTACCCTCGTAGACCGTAAGAAGCATTATGACAACGCGGTTGATGTAGTCGTACGTCTTCACGGTCGACCGATCCTAACACCGAAGGTACGACACCTCCGCGATCTGCACACGTTCGGCTCGGTGACGTCCCACGAACTCACGATCCAGTAGAGTGTCGGGGAAGAGCTTCGTCAGCACGACGACGTGATGACGGTGCTGATGAAGCTACCGGCACAGGGCTTCGCCTAAGCACTACGACGATCTGACTGAGGTGGATTATGGTGGAGGGGGGCACCGCTCACGGCTAAAAGATCAAGGATCAACTTGTGTCTCTATGGGGTGCCCCCTCCCCCGTATATAAAGGTGTGGAGGAGGGGGAGGGCCGGCCCTCCTATGGCGCGCCCCATGGGGAGTCCTACTCCCACCGGGAGTAGGATTCCCCCCTTCCCTAGTTGGACTAGGAGTGGAAGGAAGGGGAAGGAAGGAGGAAGGAAAGGGGGGCCGGCCCCCTTCCCAATTCGGATTGGGCTTGGGGGGGGGGCGCCCCCTCCTTTGCTCCCTTCTCCTCTCTCCCACTATGGCCCAATAAGGCCCATATACCTCCCGGGGGGTTCCGGTAACCTCCCGGTACTCCGGTATATGCCCGATCTCACCCGGAACCATTCCGATGTCCAAATATAGTCGTCCAATATATCGATATTTATGTCTCAACCATTTCGAGACTCCTCGTCATGTCCGTGATCATATCCGGGACTCCGAACTACCTTCGGTACATCAAAACACATAAACTCATAATACCGATCGTCACCTAACGTTAAGCGTGCGGACCCTACGGGTTTGAGAACTATGTAGACAAGACCGAGACTCATCTCCGGTCCAATAGCGGAACCTGGATGCTCATATTGGTTCCTACATATTCTACGAAGATCTTTATCGGTCAAACCGCATAACAACATACATTGTTCCCTTTGTCATCGGTATGTTACTTGCCGAGATTCGATCGTCGGTATCTCAATACCTAGTTCAATCTCGTTACCGCCAAGTCTCTTTACTCATTTCGTAATGCATCATCATGCAACTAACTCATTAGTCACATTGCTTGCAAGGCTTATAGTGATGTGCATTACCGAGA
The DNA here is from genome assembly GCF_002575655.3 of Aegilops tauschii subsp. strangulata. NCBI lineage: Eukaryota > Viridiplantae > Streptophyta > Magnoliopsida > Poales > Poaceae > Aegilops > Aegilops tauschii. The sequence continues at coordinate 381,134,057 of NC_053037.3, read as the reverse complement.
GGGCCCAGAGATACCTCTCCGACAACCGGAGTGACAAATCCTAATCTCGATCTATGCCAACTCAACAAGTACCATCGGAGACACCTGTAGAGCACCTTTATGATCACCCAGTTACATTGTGATGTTTGGTAGCTGAGGGAGTCCTAGACTAAGGGGTCCTCGGGCGTCCGTCCTGTTATCCATGGGCCGGACTGATGGGCTGTGAAGACATGAAGGCCGAAGACTGTACCTGTGTCCGGATTGGACTCTACTTGGCGTGGAAGGCAAGCTTGGCGACAGATTATGAAGATCCCTTCTTATGCAACCGACTCTATGTAAACCCTAGACCCCCCCGGTGTTTGTATAAACCGGAGGGGTTAGTCCGGAAAGGATACTCATTACCATATTCACATAGGCTAGACTTCTAGGGTTTAGCCATTACGATCTCGTGGTAGATCAACTCTTGTAACACTCATATTCGCCAAGATCAATCAAGCAGGAAGTAGGGTATTACCTCCATAGAGAGGGCCCGAACCTGGGTAAACATCGTGTCCCCCGTCTCCTGTTAGCATCGATCCTAGACGCACAGTTCGGGACCCCCTACCCGAGATCCGCCGGTTTTGACACCGACTTTCATTGAGAGTTCCACTGTGCCGTCGCCAAGAGGGTTGATGGCTCGCCTTGTTGTCAAGGATAATATCATCTCCGGAGGAGCCCTGGCCCCAGGCCAAACCCTCCGGCTGGGCGGCTTCGTCATGGCCGCCAGTTCGACCCTTCGCGTTGACCCCGAATACTTCGTCCGCATGGATCCGACGGAGTTATCGTCGTTGAACGAACTCCTGGATCATGGCCGCCCTGGGGGTCGCTACAGACTATGATCGGGTTGGGCTTAAACCCGACCAGAGAGAAATTAAAACTCCGCCGATCACCCATCAGATAGCGGTAGTCGAGGAGCGGGACAACTCTTCTGTTGTATTGAAGACAAACTATGTTCCGATCTCCGATCTGGAAGGGCCGGGTATTCTCCGGCAGAAAGGCATGTCTCGCCCTCCGAACATAGAGTCGGACGACGAGCCTAAAAAACCAGTCGATATCTCGGAGCCCGAACTGCCAGGCCCGGGTAGATCTCCAAACTCCGGATCCAAAATCGGGTCAGGGTTCGGATTTAATTCCACACCCGGACATAGACGCTCTCATGAGCATCAAACAACTGTCTCAGGAAACGGTCCACCACTTCTGGGCCAGATTCCTCCTTGTCAAAAATAAGGTAAAAGACTGCCGCGATGAAGACGCGATAGCAGCATTCTGCAACAACTGCACGGACGAAGGCATCCTCAACGCCATCAAACGCCGCCGCATACTAAAGTTCGCTGACTTAGCAACTATCGTACAAAAGTACAGCGCGATGAAAGCGCCTGGAAAACTCAGGCAGCTTGCTGGGGATCGTCGGTCCCAACTCAACTCCCCCTACAGACAAAGAGGACGCACCCCCGCGGTACGCCCAGCCCAACAGTCAAAAAACATAAACCCATCATGCTGGACGGCACCGTTCTGGAGGGACACCCCAGAACAGCACCCCCCAGAAAACGATGACACAAGAGTATTGACGGTCTTCGAGACATTCGCTTCAAACAATAAGCGTAAAAGGGCACTGCGTGATCTCGCCGAAGTCTGTCAGGTCGCCGCAATTGACCCCTGGAATGACACGGCCATAACCTTTAACGCCAGTGATGAACCTAAATACAGAACAGTCCGAGCGCCAGCCGCGTTAGTCCTTAGTCCCATCGTGGACGGTTTTCGACTTACAAAAGTCCTTATGGACGGCGGCAGCGGACTAAACCTCATTTACGAGGACACGGTCCACAAGATGGAAATAGACAGGAGCCGCATCGAGAAAAGCAGCATAACCTTTCGAGGTATCATTCCCAATTGGGAAGCGCGGTGTGCGGGAAAAATTACACTTGATGTGGTATTCGGCACGCCGGACAATTATCGGTCCGAAGAAGTAACTTTCCAGGTGGCCCCTTTCAACAGTGGATATCAGGCCCTGTTGGGGCGAGAAGCCTTCATGCGCTTTCAAGCTGTACCTCACTATGGGTATATGAAGCTAAAAATGCCCAGGCCTAACGGAATAATCACCCTCGTCAGCGATCCGGATATAGCACTCCGCGCCGAGAACAAAACCGCATCCCTGGCTCTCGAGGCATTATCTGAGGCCCTTGCGGCCGAAGAATTAACCGCACTACTCGCCACTGTGGATAGGGACGACGTGATCCTGGACAAACTGTAACGCCCACGATGCGGCTATATCTCCCACATGTCGAGGCACGACTTGGAGGCATAACCGCATGGTGGTTTTGTCGCAAGAAGGGTCATCTTCACACAATCCCATGTAATGAACAAGAATGGGATAAAGAGTTGGCTTACAGTCGCCACTTCACACAATGCATAAATTAAACATACATCATTCAGAGTACAATCAAGGTCCGACTACGGAACCAAAATGAAAGAAGACAACCCCAAATGCTAGATCCCCGATCGTCCCAACTGGGCTCCACTACTGATCATCAGGAAACGAAACATAGTAACGACCAAGTTCCTCGTCGAACTCCCACTTGAGCTCGGTTGCGTCACCTGCACTGGTATCGTCGGCACCTGCAACTGTTTGGTAGAATCTGTGAGTCACGAGGACTCAGCAATCTCACACCCGCGAGATCAAGACTATTTAAGCTTATAGGAAGGATGGGGTAATGAGGTGGAGCTGCAGCAAGCACTAAGCATATATGGTGGCTAACATACGCAAATAAGAGCGAGAAGAGGAGCAACACAACGGTCGCGAAGCTAGAAATGATCAAGAAGTGATCCTGAAACTGCTTACGTTCATACATAACCCGAACCGTGTTCACTTCCCGGACTCCGCCGAAAAGAGACCATCACGGCCACACACGCGGTTGATGTATTTTAATTAAGTCAAGTGTCAAGTTCTCTACAACCGGACATTTAACAAATTCCCATCTGCCTCATAACCGTGGGCACGGCTTTCGAAAGATAATACCCTGCAGGGGTGTCCCAACTTAGCCCATTATAAGCTCTCACGGTCAATGAAGGATATTCCTTCTCCCAGGAAGACCCGATCAGACTCGGAATCCCGGTTACAAGACATTTCGACAATGGTAAAACAAGACCAGCAAGACCACCCGACTGTGCCGACAAATCCCGATAGGAGCTGCACATATCTCGTTCTCAGGGCACACCGGATGAGCGAAGCGTACATGTACCAACGTAACCCAAGTTGCCAAGGGACGGCCCCGCACGGTGCTCTAGTTTGGACCAACACTCGGAGGAGCACTGGCCCGGGGGGGTTAAAATAAAGATGACCCTCGGGCTCGCGAAATCCCAAGGGAAAAAGGCTTAGGTAGGCGAATGTAAAACCAAGGTTGGGCCTTGCTGGAGGAGTTTTATTCAAGGCAAACTGTCAAGGGGGTCCCATAAATCACCCAACCGCGTAAGGAACGCAAAATCAAGGAACATAACACCGGTATGACGGAAACTAGGGCGGCAAGAGTGGAACCAAACACCAGGCATAAGGCCGAGCCTTCCACCCTTTACCAAATATATAGATGCATTAATTAAATAAGAGATATTGTGATATGCCAAAATATCCATGTTCCAACATGGAACCAACTTCAACTTCACCTGCAACTAGCAACGCTATAAGAAGGGCTGAGCAAAAGCGGTAACTTAGCCAAACAGCTAGGAAAGGATGGTTAGAGGCTTGACATGGCAATATGGGAGGCATGATATCGCAAGTGATAGGTAGCGCAACATAGCAATAGAGCGACCAACTAGCAAGCAAAGATATAAGTGATTTCGAGGGTATGGTCATCTTGCCTGCAAGGTTCTCAGAGTTGTCGAAAGCTTGATCCTCGTAAGCGTTCTCAACAGGTTCCTCGTAAGCGTTCTCGTCTCCCGGCTCTAGCCAAAACAAGAACACAAGCAAAGGACCAACAATCAATCACGGGAAATGCACAAGCAACATGATGCAATACATGGCATGATATGCGAGATGTGATATGCAATGCATATGCGTGCTTCAGAAGGGAAAAGATGAACAAGGCATCAACTTGGCAAACCAAGTATTCCGCTGGAAAGATGAGATGATTTTGGTTCAAATCGATATAAGGATCACCGGAATTGGATGCACGGTTTGCAAATGACAAGCAAAACAAGGATGGCACAATTCTGCGATTAACAGCACGATGTCACTTAGCATGCAACAAGAAGCTAAGCTACTGCACTCCAACATAACAACAAAGCATATGACAGTGATGTACTCAAGATGCTTGACAAAACATGAACACTGAGCTACGGCTAAATTACACCAGAGATGGTTCAAACAAGCATGGCCAAAGTGTAAAAGATATCAGCTTCACAAACTTAGTGAAAATACTAACATGCCAGAAATAACATCAGGAAGCCATGTTTAGAGCAAGGAAACAGCATGCCACAGGAACATATCATAGCAAATCAAGGCATGGCAGGAATGTACTAAATGCATAAAATAAAAGTCCCTTACTGATCATGAGCCAAAAAGGCAAAGAAGATATGATGACACCCATATAAACATTGCAAGTTTTATTACCAGATTCAGAAAACAGAGCATGGCATTAACAGAATTATGAAGGCATCTTCGTGAGCTCGATTCACTTATTACAAAGCATTGCATGACAAAACAAGACTACCAACAGCAAGAAGACATGTTCATGAAACTAACCATGGCAAGAGCAAGTTCATAGCATGTGTGGATCACTAGCAACATCTATGGCAAAATTGAATAGCATGTTAACATTCTTCCAGGAATAATTTATAGAAAAAGTAGAGCAAGATTTGAGACATGCTAGGTCACTTCATAATTGCAAACAGGGGCATGGATGGATAGAGCACATCTATATGTCCAAAACTTCCTTACTAAACATACTCAAAAGAAGCATGGATCTCACTGTAGCAACATGGATACATGGCATCAAAATAACAGCAGGAAAAGGACTTACCAAAATCCTGTCCCTGAGAAACAACAACATCACGAAGCCTAGTTTGCAAGCTTGTGCTAGTCACCACATAGATCACAAAAATAGATGGAAAGCACCTATGTACAGATGGCATGACATAGTTCAAAACACATGTAGAGCTCATGCTCAAAAGATGCACACATCAAATGCAACAAAAATGACAAATCATCATATTCTGATAAGTAACAGCAGTAAACATTTTATAGCACACTTGCATCAAAGATTTGGGCACCCAGATAAACTCAAACGAGCATGGCAGAATGGAACAAAATGAAGCATCTTGTGATGAACATTTTGATATATCATGCACGCAAAACAGAGCAGTATGCAAAGAGATATGACATGATGAACCGGGCATTTAAATATCAGAGAGCTTCGGGACTTGGTGAAATTTCACCTCCGCGAAAGTCAACGCTGGACGGAGTGGATCGAGACGCGGGGAGGCTGTTTGGTTCGAGGAACGGGTGGATCTCGTCCACCCCGACGAGATCTCGCCGGAGATGGTGCGGTGGTGGCCGGAGTTGGCCGGGGAGGACGCCGGCGAGGTAGCTCTGGGGCGGATCCGGCGGGATCTCGCCGGATCCGGGCGCGGACGACGAGGAGGCGGCGAGGAAGGGGCCGGCGCGGCGGGGCAGCGGCCGGACTGCGGCCCGAGGCGGCGGGGTTCGCCGGAGGCGCGGGCGGCGGCGACCGGGCCCGGAGGGCCCCGCGCGGGCTCGCGGGCCGGCGGCGGTGGGAAGCGGCGGCGCGCCATGTGGCAGCGCGGGAGTGGTGCGGAGGCGGTGGAGGATGCGTCCGGCGTCGCCCGGACGTGTCCGGCGGCGCGAGGGGAGCGGTGGCTAGGGTTTGGACTGTGAAAATTCGGGGGGATGCACATATTTATAGCTAGAGGGAGCTAGGAGACTCCAAATGGGGTGTAGTTTTTGCCCACACGGTCGTGATCCGACGACACAGAGGATGGAGGGGGCTTAGATGGGTTATTGGGCTGTTTTGGAGGGGTGTTGGGCTGCAACACACAAGAGGCCTTTGCAGTTACCCGGTTAACCGTTGGAGCATCAAACGGCCTCCAAATGGAACGAAACTTGACAGGTGGTCTACCGGTGGTGTACCAAGGCCACTTGGCAAACCTCGGTCCATTCCGAGAACGTTTAACACCCGCTCACAAAAGGATACAAGAGGGGCGCACCGGTGCATGTGGGAGTGTCGGATTGCAAAACGAACAACGGGGAAAATGCTCGGATGCAAGAGACGAACACGTATGCAAATGAGATGCACATGATGACATGATATGAAATGCATGACATGAACAAAATGCAAAACGAAAGACAAAACCCAACCACGGAGGGAATATCATAACACATAGCCGAAAATGGCAAGAGTTGGAGTTACAAATATGGAAAGTCACATCCGGGGTGTTACAACACTCCACCACTACGAGAGGATCTCGACCCGAGATCTAGGACTGAAAGAACTCCGGATATTCAGAAAGGAGGTGGTCCTCGCGCTCCCAGGTGGCTTCTCGGTCGGAATGGTGTGACCACTTCACTTTCAGGAATTTGATTGACTTGTTGCGAGTCTTGCGCTCGGTTTCTTCAAGAATAGCAACGGGATGCTCATGATAAGACAGATCTTCTTGGAGATCAATCTCTTCGAAGTTGATGGTGCGCTCAGGAGTCTTGAATCACTTGCGAAGCTGTGACACATGGAGCACATCATGCACGTTCGCGAAGTTGGAGGGAAGCTCAAGTTGATAGGCGAGGTCGCCTCTTTTGCCAATGATCTTGAAAGGTTCCACGTATCTAGGGGCAAGCTTCCCTTTGATACCGAAGCGACGAGTGCCTTTCATTGGAGAGACGCGGAGGTAGACATGGTCTCCGATCTCGAAAGCCAAGTCACGGTGCTTGTCATCATAATAACTCTTTTGACGCGATTACGCGGCTTTGAGATTTTCACGGATGACTTTACCCATTTCTTCAGCCTCTGTGATTAAGTCGTTGCCAAGCAGTTGGCGTTCACTAGTCTCTGACCAATTGAGAGGAGTACGACACTTTCTGCCATATAGAATCTCGAATGGGGCCTTGCCCGAACTCGCTTGGAAGCTGTTGTTGTAGGAGAACTCGGCATATGGAAGACAATCTTCCCACTTCATGCCAAAGGAAATGACACAAGCCCTGAGCATATCTTCAAGGATTTGATTGACTCGCTCGACTTGGCCACTAGTTTGAGGATGGAAAGCTGTGCTGAAGCGAATGTTGGTGCCCATGGCCTTCTGAAAGGAGTCCCAGAACTTAGAAGTGAAGATGCTTCCACGATCTGAAGAAATCAATTATGGAATGCCATGCAAGAAGACAATCCTGGAGGTGTATAGCTCTGCTAGCTGAGCTGCTGTGATAGATTCTTTGATTGGAAGGAAATGAGCCACTTTAGTAAGCTTGTCGATGATATCGAAGATAGCATCATTTCCGCGCTTGGACTTTGGAAATCCAGTCACAAAGTCCATTTCGATATGATCAAACTTCCATTCTGGAATAGCAAGAGGTTGGAGGAGACCAGCTGGTCGTTGGTGTTCTGCTTTCACCCTTCGACAGACATCACATTCGTTCACGAATTGAGCGATTTCTCGCTTTATTCGAGTCCACCAATACGACTGCTTGAGGTCATGGTACATCTTCGTACTTCCAGGATGAATGGAAAGAAGAGAATTGTGCGCTTCGTTCATTATGAACTTCCTTAGATCACCTTTAGGAACCATAATCCGGTCCTCGAAGAATAAAGTGTCTCGGTCATCAATGCGATAACACTTGTATTTGGAAAGACCCTTGGTAATCCCAAGTTTCACCTTCTTCACCATGGCATCAAGAAGTTATTCCTCACGAATTTGATCTTCCAAAATAGGAGAGACTTGGAGATTGGCAAGAAAGCCTTGAGGAACAACTTGGAGGTTCAGTTTGCGGAAAACTTCACAAAGGTCCGGTTGGAAGGGCTTAAGAATTAAGCTATTGTAGTAAGCCTTCCTGCTCAAAGCATCTGCAATGACATTGGCCTTGCCTGGAGTATATTCAATACTCGGATTGTACTCTTGAATCATTTCGACCCATCGAGTTTGCCTGAGGTTGAGGTTGGGCTGAGTGAAGATGTACTTGAGACTTGTGATCGGTGAATATGTCCACTTTCCTTCCCAACAAGAGATGTCCCCATGTTATTAATGCATGGACAACTGCCGCCAACTCAAGATCGTGAGTGGGGTAGTTCTTTTCGTTGGGCTTCAACTGACGAGAGGTATAGGCCACAACTTTCTTCTCTTGCATTAACACAGCACCGAGACCTTGAAGAGAAGCATCACAGAAAACTTCGAATGGCTTGGATTTGTCAGGAGGAGTCAAGACAGGAGCTGTGACGAGTTTCTCTTTGAGAGTGTTGAAAGCATGCTTCTGGAGGAGGTTGGAAAGAGGATTTACAATCTTAGAGAAATTCTCAACGAATCTTCGGCAATAGCTTGCAAGTCCAAGAAAACTGCGAAGCTGCTTGACATTCTGAGGAGGTTCCCAATTCACAACTGTAGACACCTTCTCGGGATTAACAGCGATGCCCTTGGCAGAGATGATATGACCAAGGTAAAGAACTTCATCAAGCCAAAACTCACATTTGGAAAACTTCGCATAGAATTGATACTCTCTGAGCTTGTCGAGCACCAATCGCAAATGTTTGGCATGGTCCTTCTTATTCTTGGAGAAGACCAAGATATCATCGAGATACACCAAGACAAATTCATTGGTGTAGGGGTTGAAGATGAAGTTCATCATTCGAGAGAACATTGGAGGAGCATTGACAAGGCCGAAAGACATGACAGTATATTCATAAGAACCAAAACTTGTTCTGAATGCTGTCTTGGGAATATCTTGTTCGCGAATGCGAATCTGATGATAACCCATATGAAGGTCAAGCTTGGAGAAAACTTTAGCACCTTTAAGTTGCTCGAATAGCTCATTGATGTTGGGAAGTGGATACTTGTTCTTAATTGTCTTCTTGTTCAATGGACGGTAGTCGACACAAAGTCGGTCCATGCCATCCTTCTTTTGGACAAAAGAACACCACAACCCCATGGAGATGAACTCGGTCTGATCAGACCCAGACGCTCTTGTTCATCAAGCTGTTTCTTCAATTCCTTCAGCTCCTGGGTCCAAGCTTATATGGACGCTTGCAAACGGGTTCCGTGCCAGGCTCAAGATCGATAACGAACTCGACTGGCCGGTGAGGAGGCATACCCAGAAGCTCTTCTGGAAAAACATCTTGGTACTCACAAACGACTGGAATCTGAGAGATTGCGTCTAGCTCGCCCTTCTCATTGAGAGAGAATAACCGAATGGTCTCATCACGAGCGGCATAGATGATCACATCCTCAGAAGAGTGTGTCAATTGAATTTCCCTGGCAGCACAATCAAGTTGAGCCTTGTGCTTAGAAAGCCAGTCCATCTCGAGAATTAGATCAATATCAGAGTCGCCAAGAACAATTGGAGAAGACAGAAATTTATAGTTGTCCATATTGATAGAGACATCAGGAACTATCGAGTTGGCTCTCATTGACTTCCCCGGAGAAACAACACCCAAAGGTTTATCCAGGTAAGACCAAGTAAAATCATTCTTTGCAAAGAACGATCTTGACATGAAACAATGCGATGCACCAGTATCAAATAAAACTTTTGCAGGAATATCATTAACTGAGAGATTACCCATTATCACATCAGTAGATTCCTCCGCTTGAGCTGCATTCATCATGTTCACCTTTGCAGACTTGGGATTATGCTTGACCACTGCATTGCTGGAAGATCTTACAGGAGGAGGAGGCGGAAGGCGCCTTTGGTTGAAGCACTTGTTCGCATAGTGACCTTTCTGCTGACATTTGTTGCAAGTCACCTCTGAGAGGGGACGATGATAAGGAGCATTTGACCTTGGAGCTTGATTCTGAGACTTGTTCTCATAGCCAGGGTTGGGTGGGTGGGAAGATCCATGGCCACCTTTGTTCTTCTGCTGGAAGGGCTGACGAAACGGAGGAGGAGGAGGCAACCAGAACTTCTGTTGCTTAGCAGCCACTAGTGAGGAAGAAGAAGATTGAACCGCGTCCCTGACTCTCTTCTTAGAAGCCTCACACTTGAGCTGAGCAGCTTCTTGCTTTAGTGCCATGTTGTAGAATTCATCATACTTGGTCGCCTCAAAAAGCACGAGAGCTAATTGCAGATCTTCTCTGAGGCCACCTCTGAATTGATAGATCATACTCTTTTCATCAGGAACGTCTTGCTTAGCGAAGCGAGCGAGTTTCTGAAACTGGGTATTGTATTGATACACGGACATGCTGCCTTGCTTGAGATTGCGGAACTCCTCACGCTTGCTCTCAACAACACTTTGTGGAATGTGGTGAGCTTTGAAGTCTCGGCGGAAATCATCCCAGGTAATCACACGACCTCCTCTGGAATCTTTGTATTGTTGATACCACTCGGCAGCTTGATCCTTGAGTTGAAAAGAAGCAAACTTGACAAAGTCCTCAGGCCTGACATTGCTACATTCAAAATGCTTGTTGATGTCCACGAGCCAATCATTGGCGTCTGTGGCCTCGGCACAGTAGCTGAAAGACTTCGGCTGATTTGCGAGGAACTGGTTGAGGGTAGCGAAGTGAGGCTGATTGTTGCCTTGGCCTTGATTTCCTTGGTTGCCTTGCCCTTGGGTGCGCTCTTGCAAGAGTTACAAAATCATCTGAGCATTGGCGTTGGTGGCTGCCATGATAGCTTGCCATGCCTCCGGAGGCGGAGGAGGTGGCGGAGGGTTCGCCTGACTCCCCTCATTGCGTTCCGGATTCTGACGCGTTGGCGGAGCCATCCTGAAGATGGTGACATCCGTTAGCATCTTGATAGACAGATAGGCAAGTTGAATCAACAGATAGAAATTGCAACATATAGTCTTCACAATAAACATTTCAACGAGGATGAACAAATGAATTCCATAGTAAATCATCACACTTCCATAAGTTGAGAAGCCACTTAGAAAAAAAAGGTATGGAACCAACATTTGACTTCGAAGCAACTCGAATACCACAACTCAAAACAAAACAAAGGATTGGCTTGCAGAATAAGCCGGAACAAACATATGATAGAGATTTCGTCCGAAGTTTTCGTGGTGGGTCCCACACGGGCTCAATCGTACAACAACATCATGTACAAGGCAGTGCACATGATATACGAAGCGTCCCCGAGTCGGCATAGCCAAGGACTCTTTAAGACACTACAAGACCACTGTAAAACCAACCGTGGATAGGCGGACCACTAGACGTCGAACCCCCAATCTCATATCATGCATCTATCGGAAAGATATCCTATGAGCTACTTGAATTCCCACTTATAAACTCCCAAAACTTTCTGGTTATGCAATCAGGTGTTGGGGATACAGGGGACACAATATATCTCACCCAAACTAACAATACCTAGATCCAGCTGTATCCATCCTTCAACACATAACCAAGAAACCTTCGGAAATCATTTACCTCAACCTTCGAAAAACATCCGTTATACGAGTTATGGCAATACTCCCGAACTCCCGCCCCAGTACTGGGTGGCGTCGAGGTGATCTCACCAACAACTGCATAAAAGAGATTTTCGATGTCGGCGAAACTCAGGTATTCCAGAACTGCAACGATAAAATTGTGATGACAACACCTCGGAGCTCAACTCCCCGGGACACTGCCACAACCCCTAAATGTCAGGAGGCACCAAGAACAATGTTCTCGTCACAAAACCATCGGAACGATTCCAAGATACCCGCGTGATCCTAAATTTTTTTAGTGAAATTTGAGGAAAGGAGAGTCAAAACTTCTACGTCCGGGCGCCTCACCAGAGCGACGAAGGGACTGAGGAGTAAAAGAATCCTACTCTCCGATATATATAATCCTAAGACTCAAAACATTTTTTTTCTAGACTCAACAACGCCAGCGATTCGATCAAGCAGGGGCTCCTAAGTCGGGGATGGCTCTGATTACCAACTTGTAACACCCACGATGCGGCTATATCTCCCATGTGTCGAGGCACGACTTGGAGGCATAACCGCATGGTGGTTTTGTCGCAAGAAGGGTCATCTTCACACAATCCCATGTAATGAACAAGAATGGATAAAGAGTTGGCTTACATTCGCCACTTCACACAATGCATAAATTAAACATACATCATTCAGAGTACAATCAAGGTCCGACTACGGAACCAAAATGAAAGAAGACAACCCCAAATGCTAGATCCCCGATCGTCCCAACTGGGCTCCACTACTGATCATCAGGAAATGAAACATAGTAACGACCAAGTTCCTCGTCGAACTCCCACTTGAGCTCGGTTGCGTCACCTGCACTGGTATCGTCGGCACCTGCAACTGTTTGGTAGAATCTGTGAGTCACGAGGACTCAGCAATCTCACACCCGCGAGATCAAGACTATTTAAGCTTATTGGAAGGATGGGGTAATGAGGTGGAGCTGCAGCAAGCACTAAGCATATATGGTGGCTAACATATGCAAATAAGAGCGAGAAGAGGAGCAACGCAACGGTCGCGAAGCTAAAAATGATCAAGAAATGATCCTGATTCATACATAACCCGAACCGTGTTCACTTCCCGGACTCCGCCGAAAAGAGACCATCACGGCCACACACGCGGAGTTCTCTACAACCAGACATTGACAAATTCCCATCTGCCTCATAACCGCGGGCATGGCTTTCGAAAGATAATACCCTGCAGGGGTGTCCCAACTTAGCCCATTATAAGCTCTCGCAGTCAACGAAGGATATTCCTTCTCCCAAGAAGACCCGATCAGACTCGGAATCCCGGTTACAAGACATTTCGACAATGGTAAAACAAGACCAGCAAGACCACCCGACTGTGCCGACAAATGCCGATAGGAGCTGCACATATCTCGTTCTCAGGGCACACGGGATGAGCGAAGCGTACAGGTACCAACGTAACCCAAGTTGCCAAGGGACGGTCCCGCACGGTGCTCTAGTTTGGACCAACACTCGGAGGAGCACTGGCCCGGGGGGGTTAAAATAAAGATGACCCTCGGGCTCGCGAAAACCCAAGGGGAAAAGGCTTAGGTAGGCGAATGTAAAACCAAGGTCGGGCCTTGCTGGAGGAGTTTTATTCAAGGCGAACTGTCAAGGGGGTCCCATAACTCACCCAACTGCGTAAGGAATGCAAAACCAAGGAACATAACACCGGTATGACGGAAACTAGGGCGGCAAGAGTGGAACCAAACACCAGGCATAAGGCCGAGCCTTCCACCCTTTACCAAATATATTGATGCATTAATTAAATAAGAGATATTGTGATATGCCAAAATATCCATGTTCCAACATGGAACCAACTTCAACTTCACCTGCAACTAGCAACGCTATAAGAAGGGCTGAGCAAAAGCGGTAACTTAGCCAAACAACGGTTTGCTAGGAAAGGATGGTTAGAGGCTTGACATGGCAATATGGGAGGCATGATATAGCAAGTGGTAGGTAGCACAGCATAGCAATAGAGCGACCAACTAGCAAGCAAAGATAGAAGTGATTTCGAGGGTATGGTCATCTTGCCTGCAAGGTTCTCAGAGTTGTCGAAAGCTTGATCCTCATAAGCGTTCTCAACAGGTTCCTCGTAAGCGTTCTCGTCTCCCAGCTCTACCCAAAACAAGAACACAAGCAAAGGACCAACAGTCAATCACGGGAAATGCACAAGCAATATGATGCAATACATGGCATGATATGCGAGATGTGATATGCAATGCATATGCGTGCTCCGGAAGGGAAAAGATGAAAAAGGGATCAACTTGGCAAACCAAGTATGCCGCTGGAAAGATGAGATGATTTCAGTTGAAATCGATGTAAGGATCACCGGAATCGGATGCACGGTTTGCAAATGACAAGCAAAACAAGGATGGCACAATTCTGCGATTAACAGCACGGTGCCACTTAGCATGCAACAAGAAGCTAAGCTACTGCACTCCAACATAACAACAAAGCATATGACAGTGATGTACTCAAGATGCTTGACAAAACATGAACACTGAGCTACGGATAAATCACACCAGATAAGGTTCAAACAAGCATGGCAAAAATGCAAAAGATATCAGCTTCACAGACAGTGAAAATACTAACATGACAGAAATAATATCAGGAAGCCATGTTTAGAGCAAGCAAACAGCATGCTACAGGAACTTATCATAGCAACTCAAGGCATGGAATGAATCTAATAAATGCATAGAACAAAAGTCCCTTACTGATCATGAGCCAAAAAGGCACAGAAGATATGAGGGCACCCATATAAACATAGCAAGTTTTATTACCAGATTCAGACTTGGCAGAAAATAGAGCATGGCACTAACAGAATTATGAAGGCATCTTTATGAGCTCGATTCACTCATCACAAAGCATTGCATGACAAAACAAGCCTACCAACATTAAGAAGACATGTTCATGAATCTAACCATGGCAAGAGCAAGTTCATATCATGTATGGATCACTAGCAACATCCATGGCAAAATTGAATGGCATGTTAACATTCTGCCAGGAACAATTTATAGCAAAAGTAGAGCAAGATTGAGACATACTAGGGCACTCCATAATTGCAAACAGGGGCACGGATGGATAGAGCACATATATATGTCCAAAACTTACTTACTAAACATACTCAAAAGAAGCATGGATCTCACTATAGCAACATGGATACATGGCATCAAAATAACAAGAGGAAAAGAACTTAGCAAAATCCTAAGTCCCTGAGAAACAGGGACATCACGAAGCCTAGTTTGCATGCTTGTGCTAGTCACCACATAGATCACAAAAATACATGGAGAGCACCTCTGTACAGATGGCATGACATAGTTCAAAACACATGTAGATCTCATGCTCATAAGATGCACACATCAAATGCAACAAAAATGACAAATCATCATATTCTGATAAGTAACAGCAGTAAACATTTTATAGCACTCTTGCATCAGAGATTTGAGCACCCAGATGAACTCAAACGAGCATGGTACAATGGAACAAACTAAAGAGCATTTCGTGGTGAACATTTTGATATATCATGCACGCAAACCGGAAGAGTATGCAAAGAGATATGACATGATGAACAGGGCATAAAAATATCAGAGAGCTCCGGGACTTGGTGAAATTTCACCTCCGCGAAAGTCAACGCGGGACGAGATGGTTCCGGGACGGAGTGGATCGGGACGCGGGGAGGCTGTTTGGTTCGAGGAACGGGTGGATCTCGTCCACCCCGACGAGATCTCGCCGGAGATGGTGCGGTGGTGGCCGGGGAAGACGCCGGCGAGGTAGCTCCGGGGCGGATCCGGCGGGATCTCGCCGGATCCGGGCGCGGACGACGAGGAGGCGACGCTGGGCGGCGAGGAAGGGGCCAGCGCGGCGGGGCGGCGGCCGGACTGCGGGCCAAGGCGGCGGGGTTCGCCGGAGGCGCGGGCGGCGGCGACCGCGGGTGCGGGTGGCGGCGACCGGGCCTTGAGGGCCCCGCGCGGGCTCGCGGGCCGGCGGCGGTGGGAAGCGGCGACGCGCCACGTGGCAGCGCGGGAGTGGTGTGGAGGCGGTGGAGGACGCGTCCGGCGTCGCCCGGACGTGTCCGGCGGCGCGAGGGGAGCGGTGGCTAGGGTTTGGACTGCGAAAATTCGGGGGGATGCACATATTTATAGTTAGAGGGAGCTAGGAGACTCCAAATAGGGTGTAGTTTTCGCCCACACGATCGTGATCCGACGACAGAGAGCGTGGAGGGGGCTTAGATGGGTTATTGGGCTATTTTGGAGGGGTGTTGGTCTGCAACACACAAGAGGCCTTTGCGGTTACCCGGTTAACCGTTGGAGCATCTAACGGCCTCCAAATGGAACGAAACTTGACAGGTGGTCTACCGGTGGTGTACCAAGGCCACTTGGCAAACTTCGGTCCATTCCGAGAACGTTTAACACCCGCTCATGAAAAGAAACAAGAGGGGCGCGCTGGTGCATGTGGGAGTGTCGGATTGCAAAACGGACAACGGGGAAAATGCTCGGATGCAAGAGACGAACACGTATGCAAATGAGATGCACATGATGACATGATATGAAATGCATGACATGAACAAAATGCAAAACGAAAGACAAAACCCAACCACGGAGGGAATATCATAACACATAACCGAAAATGGCAAGAGTTGGAGTTACAAATATGGAAAGTCACATCCGGGGTGTTTCACAAACGACCCAAGTCCACTTCCTTCGAGCCAGTAGAAGAAATAGTCAAATTTCAGGTCCATCCAACAGACCCGAAGAAGACAACATCTATCGGAGTGCAACTCAGCCCTACAGTCGACGCCGCACTACGAGACTTCTTACGCGAAAACTCGGATATATTCGCCTGGCACCCCTCAGATATGCCAGGAATCCCGCGCGAGTTGGCCGAACACAGCCTCAGCATACTGAAGGAATATAAGCCGGTCAAACAAACACTGCGGCGCTTTTCCGAACCCAAACAACAAGCTATGGGGGAAGAGCTAGCCAAACTCATTCAGGCCGGATTCATCAGAGATATTAAACATCCGGACTGGCTGGCAAACTTGGTAATGGTACCAAAGAAGGATAAATCCTGGCGCCTATGCGTCGATTTCAAAGACCTTAACAAGGCTTGCCCTAAGGATCCCTTCCCCTTCCTCGCATCGATCAAATCATTGATGCTACTGCAGGATACGACTCGTTGTGCTTCCTTGATGCATATTCCGGATACCATCAAATCAAAATGAAGGAGTCTGATCAAGCCGCAACAGCATTCATTACACCATACGGGCCGTTTTGCTTCAACACCATGCCTTTCGGGCTCAAGAACGCCAGCGCCACCTACCAGCGCATGATCCAAACATGCCTCGAGAAACAGATCGGCAAGATAGTGGAGGCCTACGTGGACGACGTCGTGATCAAAACTAGACATGTCGAAACACTAATAGACGATTTGCGTCTCACATTCGACAACCTCCGTACATATGACATCAAACTTAACCCGGAAAAGTGCGTCTTCGGCGTCCCCGCCGGAAAACTGCTGGGCTTCATCGTTTCCAATAGAGGGATTGAAGCAAATCCAGCCAAAATCCGAGCCCTGTCACAATTGGCTACGCCAGCCGAACTTAAACAGGTCGAAAAACTCGCTGGGTGCGTGGCAGCTTTAAGCCGCTTTATCTCCAGGTTGGGGGAAAAGGCGCTGCCCCTTTATCGCCTTCTATGGCGCACCGATAACTTCGAGTGGACAGACGCAGCGACAGCCGGACTGGAAGAAATAAAAGCCCTTCTGGCAAGCAACCCAATCCTGGCCGCGCCAAATGTCGGCGAACCAATGCTCCTATATATGTCGGCAACACACCAGGTGGTGAGCACCGTACTCGTCGTCGAGCGAGAACAGGACGGACACAAATTTCCGCTCCAAAAGTCGGTATACTACGTCTCCATCGTCCTCACAACATGCAAATCCCGGTACCCTCACTATCAAAAGATAGCATATGCAGTCTTCATGGCATCTCGAAAGTTGCGACACTACTTTCAGGAGTGTTCAATCACGGTGACTTCTGATGTGCCCCTCAATGATATAATAAACAACCGGGAAGCCACGGGCCGGATTGCCAAATGGGCCATTAAGCTCCTCCCATTCGACATCACATACAAACCTCGTCGAGCCATCAAATCCCAAGTACTGGCTGACTTCGTCGCCGAATGGACAGAGGCCGAACTCCCTAAAGAGTACGGCGCGTATTCCAACTGGGTTATGCATTTTGATGGCTCCAAAATGTTGGCGGGGCTAGGGGCGGGCGTCGTATTAACGTCCCCCACGGGAGATATCGTCCAGTACGTACTCCAAATATTGTACACAGACTCCAACAACGCAGCCGAATACGAGGCCTTGCTACATGGCCTTCGGATGGCCGTATCAATGGGCATACAACGCCTGGAGGTGCGCGGGGAATCAAACCTCGCAATATCCCAAATTAATGGAGACTTTGATGCCAAAGATCCGAAGATGGCAGCTTATCGCAATGTCGTCTTAAAGATGTCAGCTCGGTTCGAGGGGCTCGAATTTCATCACATCGCCTGCGAAAGTAACCAGGCGGCAGACGTCCTTGCTCGCATCGGTGCTAAGCGCGACCCCGCCCCACCTAACATCTTCCTCGAAAGGCTCTTTAAGCCATCCGTGGTGTGGCAAGGGGGAGACAGCAACGACAGTCCCGTTCCGAACACAAACATGGATAGCGAACATGCCGATGTCATCGGAGGCTCAGCCACCGAAATAACATCATCAGCCCACCTCATCATGGCAGTCATTGCCCCGTGGACCGAACCATTCTTGGCCTACCTTGATAGGAAGGAGCTCCCAGAAGATCAGAACGAGGCTCGCCGCATTGTCCGGTGTTCGAAGGCCTATAAAGTTCACGAAGGACGGCTCTACAAGAAAAGCACTACCGGAGTCCTTCAAAGGTGTATCTCCGAGGAGGAGGGGCGGCAACTCTTGGCAGAAATCCATGCCGGTCTCGGTGGGCACCATGCCGTAGCCAGGGCACTTGTCAGCAAGGCCTTCCGGACAAGATTTTATTGGCCTACGGCCCGAGCAGACGCGCAGGACCTCGTCCAGCGCTGCATGGGATGCCAACTCTTCGCCAACCAAAGCCATATGCCCCCAACCGCCCTAAGAACAATCCCCATTACATGGCCCTTTGCAGTCTGGGGCTTGGACATGGTTGGACCCCTTAAAGGGGGAAGCCATAAGAAAAAATATCTGCTGGTCATGGTGGATAAATTCACCAAGTGGATAGAGGCTAGACCAGTTAAAACAGCCGAGTCTGGACTGGTGATTGCATTTATATCCGATGTGGTGCACCGTTATGGTGTCCCGCACAGCATCATCACCGACAATGGTTCCAATTTCACAGCCGATGAGGTAAAAACATGGTGTGCTAATCTGGGCATTAAGCTCGATTACGCCTCTGTCTACCACCTGCAAACAAACGGTCAAGTCGAACGAGCCAATGGTCTTATTATGAGCGGCATCAAACCCAGGCTAGTGCGGTCTTTGAAAGAATCAGACAAGCACTGGGTTGAGGAGCTCGACTCCGTACTCTGGGGGCTGCGGACCACGCCCAACCGTACTACCGGATACACACCTTTCTTCATGGTGTATGGTGCAGAGGTTGTGTTGCCCTGCGATATTATACATGACTCACCTCGAGTGCGTATGTGCGAAGAGAAAGAGGCCGAGTTGGATCGGCAGGACAGCCTAGATGCCTTGGAGGAGGAGCGCGACGTCGCCAAAGCCCGTTCAGCATTTTATCAACAGCAGGCTTGAAGATATCAAAGCAGAGAAGTACGGGCCAAGACTTACAACGTTGGCGAACTTGTTCTACGCTTGCCGGAGAAGAAAAAGGACAAACTCAAGCCCAAATGGGAGGGTCCCTTTATAATCGACGAAGTTCTTACCGGCGGAGCGTACCGTCTTCATGATGCATCAGACAATCGCCTAGAGCCGAACCCCTGGAACACGGCCAGACTTTGAAGGTTTTATGCCTAGCGCCGAATTCTTTGTTCGTCCCCTTCTCCCCTGTAGTTTCCATTACTTTTTCTCTCTTTTGCACCTTTATTTCTTTCGCTCTAAAGCTCTCATACGGCTCGACCATACACATCTTTACATATGTACGTCCATTATACCTGGGGGATTCTTTAGCAAAAGCTTGCTAATATTATTTTCCGAGCGTCAAGCTCATCACACATACGCGTTTTTCCGTATGTCTTTTCTTCACCATTATATGCATCGATAGGACTTAAGTTTTGGCCAAGCTGGGTTGCCTGGCTCCTGTGCTTACCCCTACGTTCCGGATTGTTCGGCTAGGTGGTAAAGGGAGCACCTCTGCGATTGTTACTGCCGGATCATCCGGATGTGTACCTCAGACTGGGTGAAGCCGAAAGCTAGCGTTCTTAAGGGAATATTCGGTCGGTGGATGAAAAATGTTTTTTGCACTCACTCTATTGTGAACCCCCAGAAGCTATACACACTGTGATTTTCACATCACAATTCGGACATGTCTACTAATGCATGCACACCCAGGGAAAGGAACCCTTAACGGAACTATTCTCCCTGGAAGATGTTTCTTACAATCTCAATGTAATATATCATAACTAGCCGGATACAACTTGTCTGTTCAAGCAACTATGACCCCTACGCTTAGTTTTCCATGCATACCTCGGCCTATTCAGCCGTGACGGTATTCGGAAACACTGCGCACCTTCGGGTCCGTAGGTTGAAGCGAAAAGGTCTGCCATGACAAATGATATACAATTCAGCTAGAATTCCACATGGTGAGGAAAGTACATAGTCACTTGGACTCAAACACTTCCTCCTCTATGCCATCTAACAGGCAGTGTAACTTACAATCCTGTTGGGAATATTTGGCGGCCACCTCTACTTGGTCATATACTAAACTAACGGGAATTTCTTCCCCATTTGGCCCTAACGGTCCAACCCGGGCCATGTGATTAGGATTTAGCTTGGTATATCGCGTTTTCACCATGGCCCAGGCCTCTCGCGCACCCTCTCGACAGGACAATATCTTCCATAATCGGATACGCCACCGCGCTCCCTTAAACAGCTCTACAAGCTCCTCCGTACTTCCTGGAGGGGAGGCGGATGGCCATAAGGCCTTGGCAACACTCTGCATGGCCAGCCGAGCATGCTCGTGCGCTCGCGACAGTCTTTGCAGCAGATCACTTGATGATCTGGGCACCTCCTCTTCATGACGACCCGTCAATATACCTGCAAACATAGTTATATCAGTTTCGTTTATCTCCAAACTACTTAAAAAAAGTTCGGAAACATACTAATATGCCGCCCCGCAGCTTCTTGTTCTCCTTCATGGAGTTGGCTAGTTGGGCCCACACATCTTTCAACTCTTCACCCAATGTAGTGTTGGAATCCGGTAGCTTGTTTTTCTCGTCCCTGATGCGGGTCAGCACACGCTCGCCTGCGGCGTGTTGCCTCTTTGCCTCTCTTTCTCCCTCTTGGACGATCTTCAACTTCTTTTCAAGTTGATCAGGCGACCCTATTATGCGATCAGTGGCAGTATTAGCATAGTTGATATACAATTATTATTCCTCAATGGAGGGGAACGTTACCAGAGGACAACTTCTTGAAGTTTTCCAGTTCGGCGATAGCAACATTTAGCTGCGCCCGACACTGCTCCAGCTCTTGAGCTAGCAGGCCATTCTTCTCTGTAAGGACCTGGTCGTACAACGATCCTTAAATCAGTTGTGCCAACTGCTTTCAGTCTCGGGGGCTACGGGCATATGATCATCCTTTTTTGGACAAAGAAAACTTACCCGCACATCCGCCAAATATTGCTTCGTGGCTCTTCTAAGCCCATCTCGAGCAGCTCGGATGTATGCGTCGCCCGAGCTAAAGTCATCGAATGCCTCCTCCGAGAACTTGGGGTCCCGTAAGACCGCCCTACAGCGCCGATGGTTCATGGCGCTCTCTACCTCCGAGTTGGTAACGGACATATTTTCCGAACCCTCGGCTGATGGACAGTCCGGCATTGTTCCCACAGTGGCCCCCATCTCGCCGACTGGATCTAAATCCTGGTTGTCGGGAGCACGACTGGCCGGGCCCCCGGACACAGTTCGGCGAACCTTTTTCCTGTAATCAAACAAACGCACAGGTCATAGTTGGATGCGGCCGCTGACAAAGCATATTCACCCATACCTCCTCGATGAAGGCCTGGTTGCGTCCTCACCGGCCTTCCTCTTCGAAGGCCTACCCGGCACAGGAACCGATCTCTTCGGAATCATCGAACGCCTCCCCTATAGAGCGCGAGACAGTGCGGTGGGTGAGGCAGAATAAAAGCACTCTTTTAGAGAAAGTGTCTCTTGATTACTTACCTGTGAAGCAGGAAGAAGGCCAGGATGGTCGGTGATGATGGCCACTTCTGTGCCGTCATAGCTCGTCTGGTAAAATACTCCCTCGGCGAGCACCACGAATATATCCGGATCCTCCTCAAACCCAGGATCAAGCTCCCGGTTGTGGTTTTCTGGCTGTGGGGCGGGACTATGAAGTCCTTCGGTGACCTTTCGCGAGTGATGTCATAACAAATGGATTTAAAAATTATCAAAAGGAATCCGACAAGGGAGGGAATGAAACAAAGGGGTGGAAGCTTACCCAACTGGGAGGATCATACATAGAATACCCATCTCTGCGCTTAATGCAAAGAAATTCCTCTTCCTCCCCTTTAAATAGCCCGGCCAATATCTTAGCCAGAGCGGCGGGAGTACCCGGACCTTTCCAGCCACAGCGGGAGGCGTCATCCTCCCCATTGTAGTGCCACATTGGCAGCCCTCTGTATTGTAGCGGCTGAACCCCTCGCACTATGGAGGTCGCCATTACCTAGATTATTGTGAGT
This sequence comes from Aegilops tauschii subsp. strangulata, assembly GCF_002575655.3. Taxonomy (NCBI): domain Eukaryota; kingdom Viridiplantae; phylum Streptophyta; class Magnoliopsida; order Poales; family Poaceae; genus Aegilops; species Aegilops tauschii. Next base: position 381,111,537 of record NC_053037.3, on the reverse strand, counting down.
CCGGACTGAGCGAGCATCTTTATCTTGCTCATGTGCTGACGAACTTCCGCACTGTCATCCTCTTCGCGACTCCGGCGATGCCAACTGTGGCGTTTCTTCAGCGGAACGCTCGCAAACTCGAGAAGACCCTTTCGAACTGGGTCAGGAAGTGCGACGTCCTCAATATAGAACCATTCGGAAGGCAATTCGCCAGACGCCTTCCTTGGTGTGCCGGACAGATATCCGGTATCGGCAATACGCCACACTTCGGCTCCACCCACTTCGAATATTGACCCTCGTGATTACGCGGGACAAGGTAGAACAACTTCCTCCACAGCTCAAAATGGGCCTCGACGCCCAGAAATAATTCGCATAAAGCGACGTAACCCACAATGTGCAGAAGGGAGGCAGGGGTGAAGTTGTGCAGTTGGAGGCCATAATATTCCAGAAGCCCTCGGAGGAACGGATGGATTGAAAATCCGACGCCTCTTAGCAGGAAGGGGACGAAACACATTTGCTCTCCCCTAGATGGGTTGGGAAATCCTCCGCCTGAGTCTCGCCATTAAAAGAGGCCAGTCCTGCTCGGACAGGGACCAGATCTGCGGGAGGAAGAAATCCCTGCGTTTGCAACTTCGTCAGTTGACTGTGGGACACAGAGCACTTCACCCACCCGCCTTTCTCTGGGTCGGAACGGGAGGAGGAGCTGGGAATGCTAGCCATGTTGGAATGGTCTCTCCTAGCAGTCTCCGGGGATTTTCTCGGCGTGGCGTCGAATGGATCTAAGATCCAGTCCCTTTAAATAGGCACCCGGCCTTGCATGGACGGGGTGTTATTTGCAAAAACACCCTGACCTTCCGCATTCGCTCGACACGTGGAAGACGAAGTTATTAATGCACAGAAGCCGAGGGGAGCAACATTGAATCAACATCCGAGTATATTACTTGGAAGTCATCGGAGGAGGAACCCGCCTTGCAATGCCGAAGACAATCTGTGTGCCGAACACTTTGTTATTGAAGACTGGTTCGGGGGCTACTGAGGGAGTCCTGGACTAAGGGGTCCTCGGGCGTCCGGCCTGTTATCCATGGGTCGGACTGATGGGCTGTGAAGACATGAAGGCCGAAGACTGTACCTGTGTCCGGATTGGACTCTACTTGGCGTGGAAGGCAAGCTTGGCGACAAATTATGAAGATCCCTCTTTTGCAACCGACTCTATGTAAACCCTAGATCCCCCCGGTGTCTATATAAACCGGAGGGGTTAGTCCGGAAAGGATACTCATTACCATATTCACATAGGCTAGACTTCTAGGGTTTAGCCATTACGATCTCGTGGTAGATCAACTCTTGTAACACTCATATTCACCAAGATCAATCAAGCAGGAAGTAGGGTATTACCTCCATAGAGAGGGCCCGAACCTGGGTAAACATCGTGTCCCCCGTCTCCTATTACCACCGATCCTAGACACACAGTTCGGGGCCCCCTACCCGAGATCCACCGGTTTTGACACCGACAGTAGCACATAAAGTGTTCCTCCGATATTCGGGAGTTGCATAATCTCATAGTCATAGGAACATGTATAAGTCATGAAGAAAGCAATAACAATATACTAAACGATCAATTGCTAAGCTAATGGAATGGGTCAAGTCAACCACATCATTCTCTAATGATGTGATCCCCTTAATCAAATGACAACTCATGGCTATGGTTAGGAAACATAACCATCTTTGATTCAACGAGCTAGTGGAGTAGAGGCATACTAGTGACACTCTGTTTGTTTATGTATTCACACATGTATTCTAACATTATTCATGCTAGAATTGCATTAACCGGAAACTTAGTACATGTGTGAATACATAGACAAACAGAGTGTCACTAGTATGCCTCTACGTGACTAGCTCGTTGAATCAAAGATGGTTAAGTTTCCTAGCCATAGACATGAGTTGTCATTTGATTAACGGGATCACATCATTAGAGAATGATGTGATTGACTTGACCCATCCGTTAGCTTAGCACGATGATTGTTTAGTTTGTTGCTATTGCTTTCTTCATGACTTATACATGTTCCTATGACTATGAGATTATGCAACTCCTGAATACCGGAGGAACCCTTAGTGTGCTATCAAACGTCACAACATAACTGGGTGATTATAAAGATGCTCTACAGGTGTCTCCAATGGTGTTTGTTGAGTTGGCATAGATCGAGATTAGGATTTGTCACTCCGAGTGTCGGAGAGGTATCTCTGGGCCCTCTCGGTAATGCACATCACTATAAGCCTTGCAAGCAATGTGACTAATGAGTTAGTTGCAGGATGGTGCATTACGGAACGAGTAAAAAGACTTGCCGGTAACGAGACTGAACTAGGTATTGAGATACCGACGATCGAATCTCAGGCAAGTACCATACCGATGACAAAGGGAACAACGTATGTTGTTATGTGGTTTGACCGATAAAGATCTTCGTAGAATATGTAGGAGCCAATAAGAGCATCCAGGTTCCGCTATTGGTTATTGACCGGAGACGAGTCTCAGTCATGTCTACATAGTTCTCGAACTCGTAAGGTCCGCACGCTTAACGTTCGGTGACGATCGGTATTATGAGTTTATGTGTTTTGATGTACTGAAGGTAGTTCGGAGTCCCGGATGTGATCACGTACATGACGAGGAGTCTCAAAATGGTCGAGACATAAAGATTGATATATTGGACGGCTATGTTCGGACACCGGAAGTGTTCCGGGAGTTTTCGGATAAAATCGGAGTGTCGGAGGGTTATCGGAACCCCCGGGGGAACTAATGGGCCTCGATGGGCCTTAGTGGAGAGAGAGAGGGTCAGTCACGACAGGCCGCACACCCCCTCCCCCTTGAGTCCGAATAGGACAAGGAAGGGGGGGCGGTGCCCCCTTTCCTTTCCCCCTCTCCCTCTCCTTCCTTCCCCCTCTCTCCCTTTTGGGGGAAACCTTCTAGGACTTGGAGTCCTAGTAGGATTCCCCTCTTAGGGGCGCGCCAAGGAGGGCCGGCCGGCCTCCCCCTCCCTCCTTTATATACATGGGGAGGGGGGCACCCTAGAACACACAAGTTGATTGTTTAGCCATGTGCGGTGCCCCCCTCCACAGATTTCCACCTCGGTCATATCGTTGTAGTGCTTAGGCGAAGCCCTGCATCGGTAACTTCACCATCACCGTCATCACGCCGTCGTGCTGACGAAGCTCTCCCTTGATACTCAGCTAGATCTAGAGTTCGTGGGACGTCACCGAGCTGAACGTGTGCAGATCGCGGAGGTGACGTAATTTCGGTACTAGGATCGGTCGGATCGTGAAGACGTATGACTAAATCAACCGCGTTGTCATAACGCTTCCGCTTTCATTCTACGAGGGTACATGGACAACACTCTCCCCTCTTGTTGCTATGCATCGCCTAGATGGATCTTGCGTGCGCGTAGGAAAATTTTGAAATTACTGCGTCCCCAACATGCTTGTCCTCAAGCAATTCAATTAATAAACTGGAAGTGGAAAAGAAAAACTTTTACGAACTCTTTTGCTCTTGTTTATATAAATAAGCTTAAGTAGCACCCTTGTTTTCAGCAAAGATCATGACTAACTATGTCAACAATAACTCTTACAAATTATATTAACTCATATCAGTGGCATAATCAACTAGTGAGCAATAATAAGATATCTCAAATGCCAACACTTTGTCAAAACAATCATGATATAATATGACAACAGTGGTATCTCGCTAGCCCTTTCTGAGACCGCAAAACATAAATGCAGAGCACCTCCAAAGTTCAAGCAGCGACTAAACATTGTAATTCATTGTAAAAAAAGATCCAGTCATGATGCACCCAACATCAACAATACACAATGCATGAGGATGACAATAGTGCTCTCAGATCTGGCGCTTATTTGAGAAGGTGATGACTCAACATAAAAGTAAATAGATAGTACCTTCACAGAGGGAAGCAGTGATTTGCAGCGGTGCGAGAGCTCAAAATTTTAAAACAGCGATAAATTTAATTTTGGGAAATGCACCCTTCCTGTTTACGTCACGATCGAAAGTTATCAATATCTTCCATGCTAAACACATTAGTGGCGGTTCCCAAGCGATAAAAGTAAAGGTTTACTCCCCCTCCACCAACAATCACACTCCACGACTAGCCGAATCCACGGGTACCGTCCATACCAACATCAGTCCTGGGGGAGTTTTGTTTAATTATTTGCAATTTTTTATTTCGGGACTGGGCATCCCTATTACCGCCCTTCTCGTGCAAGGACGAGTGAATAAACACTCATCATGAGAATAACTTGCTTAGAATGGAAGATACCGACTACCCCATGTCGCTCTATGAACAACCTAGGCACACAAAAACATATATTTATTTGAAGTTTTTAGAGGTGGCACATGCAAATTTACTTAGAACGTCAGGGTAATACCACATATAAGTAGATATGGTGGACTCATCTGGAATAACTTGGGTTTTAGGATTTTGATGCACAAGCAGTGTTCCCGCTTAGTACAGGCGAAGGATAGCAAATAAGTTGAGAAGCGGACAACTAGAGAGCAAAAACGGTCATGAACATGCATTATGAATAATGAACATTGGATATTAGCATGAGTAGGATATGTACACCAGAACATAAATATCATAAGGGCTATGTTGGTTTTGATTCAACTACATGCATAAACATGTGCCAAGTCAAGCCACTTGAAACATCCAGAGGAGGATACCATATCATCATACCACATCACAATCATTTTAACGCAACATTGACATCCAAGATAAATCATTATCCACTCATAGCTACTTAAGCATGGCATGAGAAACTATAATCTCTAATTGCCATTGCAAACATCTTTGATCATAATAGGCTGAATCATGGATACTAGGCCATGATAAAACACTAATATCTAATTGTCATTACAAAAACAGAAAAAGTTGAGTTCATACCCGTTTCTCTCTGCCACAACCAGTTCATCAAATATCGTCACTATTGCCTTTCACTTGCACGACCGAATGATATGAAAATAATAATAGTGCAAGAGTGTCATGGACCAAGCTGGAATCTGCAAACATTTTATTCAAAAGGAGAAGACAAGGTAATATGTTATCTTTATTAGATTAACAATAATGCATATGAGAGCCACTCAACATTTTCCTCGTGGTCTTCTCCTTGGTATGACTCAATAAAAAGAAAAGAATTTCAGAGAAACACATTGAAATATTTTTGGAGTTTTTAGTTTTTCTTGAAGAAGGCAAAATTAAAGAAAGAGAAACAAAAACGAGAAAAACTATTTACACGGGAAAGCTCCCAACAAGCAAGAAGAAAACAAGGAAATCTTTTTGGGTTTTCTATTAATACTACAACTAACTAAACTAGAAAGAAAAACCGAAAACAAGCGAGAAACATTTTTTTGGATTTTTCGCAAAGTTTTTCAAACACACAAGAAGAAAGCGAGAAAATAAATCTAGCATGGATAATACAATGAAGAAGTGTGAACACCGACAACCGGAATGAAATGTGTGTACATGAATATAATGTCGGTGGAAATACGTGAAGGAAATATGCCCTAGAGGCAATAATAAAGTTGTTATTTTATATTTCCTTATATCATGATAAATGTTTATTATTCATGCTAGAATTGTATTAACCGGAAACTTGATACATGTGTGGATACATAGACAAAACACCATGTCCCTAGTAAGCCTCTACTAGACTAGCTCGTTAATCAAAGACGGTTAAGTTTCGTAACCATAGACATGTGTTGTCATTTGATGAACGGGATCACATCATTAGGAGAATGATGTGATGGACAAGACCCATCCGTTAGCTTAGCATAATGATCGTTCAGTTTTATTGCTATAGCTTTCTTCATGTCATATACGTATTCCTTTGACTATGAGATTATGCAACTCCCGGATACCGGAGGAATGCCTTGTGTGCTATCAAATGTCACAACGTAACTGGGTGATTATAAAGATGCTCTACAGGTATCTCCAAAGGTGTTTTTTTGGGTTGGCATAGATAGAGATTAGGATTTGTCACTCCGAGTATCAGAGAGGTATTCCCGGGCCCTCTCGATAATGCACATCATAATAAGCCTTGCAAGCAATGTGACTAAGGAGTTAGTTGTGGGTGATGCATTACGGAACAAGTAAAGAGACTTGCCGGTAACGAGATTGAACTAGGTATGAAGATACGGACGATCGAATCTCGGGCAAGTAACATACCGATGACAAAGGGAATAACGTATGTTGTCATTACAGTACGACTGATAAAGATCGTAGAATATGTGGGAACCAATATGAGCATCCAGGTTCCGCTGTTGGTTATTGACCGGAGAGGTGTCTCGGTCATGTCTACATAGTTCTCGAACCCGTAGGGCCCGCACGCTTAACGTTCGATGACGATTGTATTACATGAGTTACGTGATTTGGTGACCGAATGTTGTTCGGAGTCCCGGATGAGATCACGAACATGACGAGGAGTCTCGAAATGGTCGAGAGGTAAAGATTCATATATAGGATGATAGTATTCGGACACCGGAAGTGTTCAGGGGGTACCGGGTACGAATCGGGTCACCGGAAGGGGTTCCGGTCACCCCCCGGCAAAGATATGGGCCTTATTGGGCCAAGGGCGGGACAAACCAGCCCCTTGTGAGCTGGTCCGCCCCCATATGGGTTGATCTAAGTGGAGAAAGAAAAAGGGGAGGAGGAAAGGAAATAGAGGGAATAGGATTCCCCCTTCCTTTCCCATCTCCTCTCTTTCACATACAACAGGTGCATGCAAGACAGTTTTGCACATGCGGAATACTTGGGTTAAACTTGACGAGCCTAGCATGTACAGACATGGCCTCGGAACGATGGAGACCGAAAGGTCGAACGTGAATCATATAGTAGATATGATCAACATAGAGATGTTCACCATTGATGACCACTCCATCTCACATGATGATCGGACATGGTTTAGTTGATTTGGATCACGTGATCATTTAGATGACTTGAGGGATGTCTATCTAAGTGGGAGTTCTTAAGTAATATGATTAGTTGAACTTAATTTATCATGAACTTAGTCCAAATAGTTTTTGCATATCTATGTTGTATATCAATAGCTCGCGTATAGCTCCCATGCTTTATTTTTAATATGTTCCTAGAGAAAACTAATTTGAAAGATGATAGCAGCAATGGTGCGACAGGGTCCGTGATCTGAGGATTATCCTCGTTGCTGCATAGAAGAATTATGTCCTTGATGCACCGCTAGGTGTCAGACCTATTGCAGGAGCTGATGCAGACGTTATGAACGTTTGACAAGCTCGGTATGATGACTACTTGATAGTTTAGTGCACCATGCTTTACGGCTTAGAACTGGGACTTCAAAAACGTTTTGAACGCCACGGAGCATATGAGATGTTCCAAGAGTTGAAATTGATATTTCAGACTCATACCCATGTCGCGAGGTACGAGACCTCTGACATGTACTTTGCCTACAAGATGGAGGAGAATGGCTCAGCCAGTGAGCATGTACTCAGAATGTCTGGGTAGTACAATCGCTTGAATCAAGTGGGAGTTAATCTTCCATATAAGATAGTGATTGATAGAGTTCTCTAGTCACTATCACCAAGCTACTAGAACTTCGTGATGAACTATAATATGCAAGGGGATGACGAAAACGATTCCCGAGCTCTTCACGATGGTGAAATCGGCGAAGGTAGAAATCAAGAAAGAGCATCAAGTGTTGATGGTTGACAAGACCACTAGTTTCAAGTAAAAGGGCAAGGGAAAGAAAAGGGAACTTCAAGAAGAATGGCAAGCAAGTTGCCACTCCCGTGAAGAAGCCCAAAGCTGGACCCAAGCCTGAAACTGAGTGCTTATACTGCAAAGGAAATGGTCACTGGAATTGGAACTGCCCCAAACATTTGGCGGATAAGAAGGATGGCAAAGTTAACAAAGGTATATTTGATATACAGATTATTGTGTACCTTACTAGTTTTCGTAGTAGCCCCTAGGTATTTGATACTAGTTCAGTTGCTAAGATTAGTAACTCGAAACAGGAGTTACAGAATGATTAGAGACTAGTTAAGGGCGAAGTGACGATGTGTGTTGGAAGTGATTCCAAGGTTGATTAGTGCTGATTCCAAGGTTGATTAGATCACCATCGCACACTCCCTCTACCTTCGGGATTAGTGCTGAACCTAAATATTTGGTGTTTGCGTTGAGCATGAATATGATTGGATCATGTTTATTGCAATACGGTTATTCATTTAAGTCAGAGAATAATTGTTGTTTTGTTTACATGAATAAAACCTTCTATGGTCATACACCCAATGTAAATGGTTTATTCAATATCGATCATAGTGATACACATATTCATAATATTGATGCCAAAAGATGCAAAGTTGATAATGATAGTGCAACATATTTGTGGCACTGCCGTTTAGGTCATATTGGTGTAAAGCGCATGAAGAAACTCCATGCGGATGGATTTTTGGAATCACTTGATTATGATTCATTTGATGCTTGCGAACTATGCCTCATGGGCAAGATGACTAAGACTCCGTTCTCCGGAACAATGGAGCAAGCCACTGACTTATTGGAAATAATACATACCGATGTATGCGGTCCGATGAGTGTTGAGGCTCGCGGCGGGTATCGTTGTTTTCTGACCTTCACAAATGATTTGAGCAGATATGGGTATATCTACTTAATGAAACTCGAGTCTAAAAAATTTGAAAAGTTCAAAGAATTTAAGAGTGAAGTGGAGAATCATCGTAACAAGAAAAAAAAATTCTACGATCTGATCACCGAGGCGAATATTTGAGTTACGAGTTTGGCCTTCATTTAAAACAATGTGGAATAGTTTCACAACTCACGCCACCTGGAACACCATAGCGTAATGGTGTGTCCGAACGTCGTAACCGTACTTTATTAGATATGGTGCAATCTACGATGTCTCTTACCGATTTACCGCTATCGTTTTGGGGTTATGCATTAGAGACAGCTACATTCACGTTAAATAGGGCACCATCTAAATCCCTTGAGACGACACCGTATGTATTGTGGTTTGGCAAGAAACCTAAGCTGTCGTTTCTTAATGTTTGGGGTTGAGATGCTTATGTGAAAAGGCTTCAGCCTGATATGCTCGAACTGAAATCGGAGAAGTACGTCTTCATAGGATGCCCAAAAGAAACTGTTGGGTACATGTCGGTGTCAAAACTGGCGGATCTCGGGTAGGGGGTCCCGAACTGTGCATCTAAGGCGGATGGTAACAGGAGGCGGGGGACACAATGTTTACCCAGGTTCAGGCCCTCTCGATGGAGGTAATACACTACTTCCTGCTTGATTGATCTTGATGATATGAGTATTACAAGAGTTGATCTACCACGAGATCGTAGAGGCTAAACCCTAGAAGCTAGCCTATGATTATGATTGTTGTTGTCCTACGGACTAAACCCTCTGGTTTATATAGACACCGGACGGGGCTAGGATTACACAGAGTCGGTTACAAGGGAGGAGATCTACATATCCGAATTGCCAAGCTTGCCTTCCACGCAAAGGAGAGTCCCACCCGGACACGGGACGGAGTCTTCAATCTTGTATCTTCATAGTCCAATAGTCAGGCCAAGGTATATAGTCCGGTTGTCCGAGGACCCCCTAATCTAGGACTCCCTCAGCCGTAGTGGCTCTAAATCCGGTCAGCGGAAGAAGCCGTTCAAAAGAAGCAATCTGGGCCCGTCCAGTTTGGACCGCATACTCGATCGCTCGTGTCAAATTCACGGCACCCCTAATAAGCCGGCCAATCACACCAACAGAGAATGCTGGGTATTCAAGCAGGCCGGCAAGTTGAATGCCGAAAACAAGGACAAGGGGCTGCATAGTGACAACGAGGATGAGCCTCGGCCGCCGAACACGGGAGGACAGAAGAGGTTCCCTCCACAAGTGAAAATGGTGAACATGATATACGCAACCCATATTCCCAAGAGGGAACGGAAGCGTGCACTAAGGGACGTCTATGCGATGGAACCAGTGGCCCCAAAGTTCAACCCATGGTCCTCTTGTCCGATCACCTTTGATCGCAGGGACCACCCCACTAGTATCCGTCATGGAGGATCTTCCGCATTGGTCCTTGAACCCATCATTGACGGATTTCACCTCACTCGCGTCCTTATGGACGGTGGCAGCAGCTTGAACCTGCTCTATCAGGATACAGTGCACAAAATGGGCATAGACCCCTCAAGGATCAAACCCACCAAAAACCACCTTTAAAGGTGTAATCCCAGGTGTAGAGGCCTGTTGCACGGGCTCAATCACACTGGAAGTGGTCTTCGGATCTCCGAACAACTTTTGAAGCGAGGAGTTAATCTTCGACATCGTCCCGTTTCGCAGCGGCTATCACGCACTGCTCGGACGAACCACATTTGCCATATTCAATGCGATACTGCATTATGCATACCTCAAACTCAAAATGCCAGGACCACGCGGGGTTATAACAGTTAATGGAAACACAGAGCGCTCGCTCCACACGGAGGAGCACACTGCAGCCCTCGCAGCAGAAGCGCAAAGCAGCCTTATTAGGCAAACCGCCAATTCGGCGAAAAAGACCCCGGATACCTTCAAGCAAGTCCGGAGTACCCCGCAGGAGGATCGCCAGGCACGTTTTGAGCTCGCCTAGCAATTCGGCCTCCGTCCTAGTCCCAGTCCAGTGGCGAAATTTGCGTCGCGCGTACACTCAAGATACCATGGGCATAGGCGGAGGCACCGGTACGGCACGTCCCACAATGCGGGTCAACCGCCCCAGGGGCCATATACCTTTACCATTTTCTCTCTTTCAGGACCTTACTCTCTGGAAGCCCTTTCCGACAGTCTAATTGTTGGACCCATCGCGGTAAGGAAATACCAAGGAAGCAAGACGCTCTGACGTACAAGGGAATCCACAGGTGGTCTCTGATAACAGTCGAAATACCTGTTTTACATACCCATACACAGCTTGCCCTTGGATAGGACATGTCAAATAGTCCTATTTTTTGCTTATTGCACTACTTGTATCCGTACGCTTTGACGTATTATTTAATAACAATGCATAGCGTTAGTCTATTATTGCATTCCCCTTTCTTTCATTTCTTCCTTGTCTGCTTATTTACGACAAATTGCACCCGTACATTCTGGTACGACCAGTGCGCCAAGGGCTTCAGTATACCCCATAATACGGTGTGAGAAGTCCGAATACTTTCGAAGTGCAGCACCCCGAACTTATAGCATTATATGCATCAGCTCCGAATCATGTCTTGGGTTAATAGTTGGGTTTGCCCGGCTCCCATGTTTTGGTACCTTACGTTCCGCAATATCGGCTAAGGTAGCACTGGGAGAACTACTGCGATTGTGTCCCGGTTCTTCCGGACAAGCACCTCAGTAGAGAAAGCCGAAAACTGACTGTCATGATAAGGCGAGAGCTGGTCGCTTTTCGAGAGGTCTCAAGTCCTTAAAGACTTTTTCCGCTTCGGGCGAGGAGTCGGCCTTGCCCGACTTAGGCGTATATAGCGCCCCAAATTCGGCCTTCCGAATACTAGGGGCTTCGCCAAAATTTAAAATTGTAGACTTCTATGGCTAAGTGAGAGTGATAAAGCTTTATAGACCGATTGCCTGGTTCGTTGTGCTGAACACCTCCTTCGAAGGACCCAAAATTGGGATAAAGAGTGCTCAGGTTTATCCCGAACACCTCAGTACTAGTTACATGGGGGCAGAAGCCGACGACTGGCCAACTCTCAGATTTTATAAATGGCCGCACAGAAGGTAATATTTTAAATTAACAAGCATTGCATAGTGCAAATGAACTCGTTTCATATTACAGGATCACATGAGTACATTCATTCAAGTATTACATCCTTAGCACATTCCTCCGCCACAAGGCAAGCACCCTTCAGGACACTGTCATAATACTTTTCGGGGTGGCGATGCTCCTTGCCCTTCGGCGGCCCCTCCTTCACCAGCTTTTCGGCGTCCAGCTTCGCCCAGTGCACCTTCGCCCGGGCAAAAGCCATGCGCGCACCCTCGATGCAGACGGACCGCTTTATGACTTCAAACCGTGGGCAGGCATTCACAAGCCGCCTCACCAGACCGAAGTAGCTACCAGGCAGGGGCTCGCCAGGCCACATCCGGACTATAAGACCCTTCATGGCCTGTTCGGCCACCTTGTGAAGCTCGACCAGTCGCTTCAACTGGTCGCTCAAGGGCATTGGGTGTTCAGTCCCAGTATACTGAGACCAGAACAACTTCTCCGTCGAGCTCCCCTCCTCGGCTCGGTAGAACTCCGTGGCATCCGACACACTGCGGGGTAGATCTGCGAACGCTCCTGGAGAGCTCCAAACTCGGGTAAGTAAAAAGTAAGTTTCCTTCACATGCTTGCTTTGCATAATGATTGCCTTACCCGCCGCTATCTTCTTAACCACCTCAATTTCCCGGAGGGCCTTTTGGGCTTCGGCCTTGGCATGTTGTGCGGTTTCGAGGGCCTTTGCAAGCTCGGACCCTTGCGTCTTAGAGTCAAGCTCCAAGGACTCGTGTTTCTTGACGAGAGCCTGGAGCTCTTGCTGCACCTCGCCTACTCGGGCCTCTTGCTTCTCTCGCTCGATGCGCTCCTTGGCCGCTTTGTCTTCGACCTCGGATAGTGCCTTCTGCAGGGCCATCACTTCGATCGTGGCCCCTAGCAAAATTCATGACGATCCTATTATTCCAAAACAAAATTTTTCTTTATCAATATTCAGACGGGGTGTCACTTACCTTTGTTCTCTTCGAGCTGCCTCTTCGTAAGGCCGAGCTGTTCCTTGGACAGCTCAAGGTCCCGCTTCAGTGCGGCGACCTCCGCAATACGAGCGGCGGCGGCCAGTAGTGAAGCCTGCTTATTCACATAGACACATTCTGATTAGACTCCTGCAATTATTATTTGATCCTCTATTCGGCCTTTCTTTGAACGCCAAACAGAGCATCAGGGGCTACTGTCTATGCTGTAACATTTTCTTACAATTTGATTACTTACCTCAAAGCCGGTTAGGAGGCTGGCACATGCTTCAGTCAGTCCGCTCTTAGCGGACTGAACCTTCTTGACTACCGCACTCATAATAGTGCGGTGCTCTTCGTCAATGGAAGCGCCGCGAAGCACTTCCAACAAGTTGTCCGATGCCTCTGGATGGACAGAGGCCATCGGCACAGACAGCTTGCCCCCCTTAGCGAGGGGTTGCCTGACAGAATCCGGAAGCACTGGAGGTTCCGGCGCCGTATTCGGCTTGGGGCAAGACTTGCTGCCCCCGGCGTTAGGGCCCAGGGGAGTCTTGCCCCTCGTGCGCCTAGCGCCTGGAATGTCGCCTTGGGGTGCCTCCGGAACTGTCTCCCCTTGGTTCAGTTCCCTTTGAGACAACACCTCGGCGTCGTCCATAGGGCGGGGGGAGGAGGCGGTCGGGAGTGAATCGCTGTTCATATCTGACGGGCCCAAAGAATCATCCGACGAAGATACGTCGATATGGGCTCGGGACGGACTGCATAATCATGCGTGGCGTGATAAGAAACAGTACAATAAGATGTACCAAGAATTATTATGGTATCCGGATACTCACGACTTTGCTAGGAGCTTGTCCCTGGGTAACCACTCCTTGTCGCTAAAAGCGGCCGTCGTGGAGCAGCCCGGGAGGAGGGTCCTTCCCTTCTTGGACCCTTCGGCCTCCCTTGATGGGGCGGCCTTCCTTTTCCTGTCCCCTCGGCTGGGGGGCGGGAGAACTTTCCTCCTCCTCCTCCTCGTTTTCGTGGGAGGAGTGCGCCTCGGTGTTTTCGGACGATGAGGCCGATATAACCTTGCGCCGGAGACCCTTCCTGGTTCCCGTGGCCTTCTTCTTGGCCTTCTTCTCCGGCACCTCATAAGGCGCCGGAACCAGCATCTCCGTTAGGAGAGCATCCGCTGGATCTTCGGGCAGGGGGGTTGGACAATCGATCTGCTCCGCTGTCGCTACCCAGTCCTGTTAAATGGCGAGGAGGCTTAGATCCCGCGCGTGGTTATACTGGGGAAAAGAACATCTTATGAGATATAAAAGACTTACCGGATTGGCAGGACGCTTTGCGCTGAGTCCATGGTCCTCGGTAAGGGGAGGAGGTACCTCGGCGCCCTTGAACATCACCTTCCAGACTGTTGGGGAACGTAGTAATTTCAAAAAAATTCCTACGCACACGCAAGATCATGGTGATGCATAGCAACGAGAGGGGAGAGTGTTGTCCACGTACCCTCGTAGACCGACAGCGGAAGCGTTATCACAACGCGGTTGATGTAGTCGTACGTCTTCACGATCCGACCGATCAAGTACCGAACGCACGACACCTCCGAGTTCTACACATGTTCAGCTCGATGACGTCCCTCGAACTCCGATCCAGCCGAGTGTTGAGGGAGAGTTTCGTCAGCACGACGGCGTGGTGACGATGATGATGTTCCACCGACGCAGGGCTTTGCCTAAGCTCCGCAACGGTATTATCGAGGTGTAATATGGTGGAGGGGGGCACCGCACACGGCTAAGAGATCTCAAGGATCAATTGTTGTGTCTTTGGGGTGCCCCCTGCCCCCGTATATAAAGGAGCAAGGAGGAGGCAGCTGGCCAAGGGAAGAGGCGCGCCAAAGGGGGGAGTCCTACTCCCACCGGGAGTAGGACTCCTCCTTTCCTTGTGGGAGTAGGAGAAGGGAAGGGGGAAGGAGAAAGAAGGAAGGGTGCGCCCCCCTTCCCTAGTCCAATTCGGACCACACCATGGGGAGGGGTGCGGCCACCTTTTGAGGCCTTTCTCTCCTTTCCCGTATGGCCCATTAAGGCCCAATACGAATTCCCGTAACTCTCCGGTACTCCAAAAAATACCCGAATCACTCGGAACCTTTCCGAAGTTCGAATATAGTCGTCCAATATATCGATCTTTACGTCTCGACCATTTCGAGACTCCTCGTCATATCCCCGATCTGATCCGGGACTCCGAACTCCTTCGGTACATCAAAACTCAATAAAACTGTCATCGTAACGTTAAGCGTGCGGACCCTACGGGTTCGAGAACTATGTAGACATGACCGAGACACGTCTCCGGTCAATAACCAATAGTGGGACCTGGATGCCCATATTGGCTCTCACATATTCTACGAAGATCTTTATCGGTCAGACCGCATAACAACATACGTTGTTCCCTTTGTCACCGGTATGTTACTTGCCCGAGATTTGATCGTCGGTATCTCGATACCTAGTTCAATCTCGTTACCGGCAAGTCTCTTTACTCGTTCCGTAACACATCATCCCGCAACTAACTCATTAGTCACAATGCTTGCAAGGCTTATAGTGATGTGCATTACCGAGTGGGCCCAGAGATACCTCTCCGACAATTGGAGTGACAAATCCTAATCTCGAAATACGCCAACCCAACAAGTACCTTTGGAGACACCTGTAGAGCACCTTTATAATCACCCATTTACGTTGTGACGTTTGGTAGCACACAAAGTGTTTCTCTGGTAAACGGGAGTTGCATAATCTCATAGTCATAGGAACATGTATAAGTCATGAAGAAAGCAATAGCAACATACTAAACGATCGAGTGCTAAGCTAACGGAATGGGTCAAGTCAATCACGTCATTCTCCTAATGAGGTGATCTCGTTAATCAAATGACAACTTATGTCTATGGCTAGGAAACATAACCATCTTTGATTAACGAGCTAGTCAAGTAGAGGCATACTAGTGACACTCTGTTTGTCTATGTATTCACACATGTATTATGTTTCCGGTTAATACAATTCTAGCATGAATAATAAACATTTATCATGATATAAGGAAATATATAATACTTTATTATTGCCTCTAGGGCATATTTCCTTCAGTCTCCCACTTGCACTAGAGTCAATAATCTAGTTCACATCGCCATGTGATTTAACATCAATAATTCACATCACCATGTGATTAACACCCATAGTTCACATCTCTATGTGACCAACACTCAAAAGGTTTACTAGAGTCAATAATCTAGTTCACATCGCTATGTGATTAACACCCAAAGAGTACTAAGGTGTGATCATGTTTTGATTGTGAGATAATTTTAGTCAACGGGTCTGTCATATTCAGATCCGTAAGTATTTTGCAAATTTCTATATCTACAATGCTCTGCACGGAGCTACTCTTAGCTAATTGCTCCCACTTTCAATATGTATCTAGACCGAGACTTAGAGTCATCTAGATTAGTGTCAAAAAACTTGCATCGACGTAAACCTTTACGATGAACCTTTTTGTCACTTCCATAATCGAGAAACATATCCTTATTCCACCAAGGATAATTTTGACCGATGTCCAGTGATCTACTCCTAGATCACTATTGTACTCCCTTGCCAAAATCAGTGTAGGGTATACAATAGATCTGGTACACAGCATGACATACTTTACAGAACCTATGGCCAAGGCATAGGGAATGACTTTCACTCTCTTTCTATCTTCTGCCGTGGTCGGCTTTGAGTCTTACTCAATTTCACACCTTGTAACACAGGCAAGAACTCTTTCTTTGACTGTTCTATTTTGAACTACTCCAAAATCTTGTTAAGGTATGTACTCATTGAAAAAACTTATCAAGCGTCTTGATCTATCTCTATAGATCTTGATGCTCAATATGTAAGCAGCTTCACCGAGGTCTTTCTTTGAAAAAATCATTTCAAAACACTCCTTTATGCTTTACAGAATAATTCTACATTATTTCCGATCAACAATATGTCATTCACATATACTTATCAGAAATGCTGTAGTGCTCCCACTCACTTTCTTGTAAATACAGGCTTCATCGCAATTCTGTATAAAACTATATCCTTTGATCAACTTATCAAAGTGTATATTCCAATTCCGAGATGCTTGCACCAGTCCATAGATGGATCGCTGGAGCTTGCATATTTTGTTAGCACCTTTAGGATTGACAAAACCTCCTGGTTGCATCATATACAACTCTTCTTTAATAAATCCATTAAGGAATGCAGTTTTGTTTATCCATTTGCCATATTTCATAAAATGCGGCAATTGCTAACATGATTCAGACAGACTTAAGCATAGATACAAGTGAGAAACTCTCATCGTAGTCAACATCTTGAACTTGTCGAAAACCTTTTAGCGACAATTCTAGCTTTGTAGATAGTGATACTACTATCAGCGTCCGTCTTCCTCTTGACGATCCATTTATTCTCAATTGCTTGCCGATCATCGGGCAAGTCAACCAAAGTCCACACTTTGTTCTCATACATGGATCTCATCTCAGATTTCATGGCCTCAAGCCATTTTGCGGAATCTGGGCTCACCATCGCTTCTTCATAGTTCGTAGGTTTGTCATGGTCTAGTAACATAACCTCCAGAACAGGATTACCGTACCACTCTGGTGCGGATCTTACTCTGGTTGACCTACAAGGTTTAGTAACAACTTGATCTGAAGTTTCATGATCATCATCATTAACTTCCTCACTCATTGGTATAGACGTCACAGGAACCGTTTCTTGTGATGAACTACTTTCCAATAAGGGAGCAGGTACAGTTACCTCATCAAGTTCTACTTTCCTCCCACTCACATCTTTCGAGAGAAACTCCTTCTCTAGAAAGGATCCATACTAAGCAATGAATGTCTTGCCTTCGGATCTGTGATAGAAGGTGTACCCAACTGTCTCCCTTGGGTATCCTATGAAGACACATTTCTCCGATTTGGGTTTGAGCTTATCAGGATGAAACTTTTTCACATAAGCATCGCAACCCCAAACTTTAAGAAACGACAACTTTGGTTTCTTGCCAAACCACAGTTCATAAGGCGTCGTCTCAGCGGATCTTGATGGTGCCCTTTTTAACGTGAATGTAGCTGTCTCTAATGCATAACCCAAAACGATAGTGGTAAATTGGTAAGAGACATCATAGATTGCACTATATCCAATAAAGTACGGTTATGACGTTCGGACACACCATTACACCGTGGTGTTCCAGGTGGCGTGAGTAGTGAAACTATTTCACATTGTTTTAACTGAAAGCCAAACTCGTAACTCAAATACTCTTCTTCACGATCAGATCGTAGGAATTTAATTTTCTTGTTACGATGATTTTCAACTTCACTCTGAAATTCTTTGAACTTTTCAAATGTTTCAGACTTATGTTTCATTAAGTAAATATACCCATATCTGCTCAAATCATCTGTGAAGGTGAGAAAATAACGATATCCGCCACGAGCCTCAATATTCATCGGACCACATACATCTGTTTGTATGATTTCCAACAAATCTGTTGCTCTCTCCATAGTACCGGAGAACGGTGTTTTGGTCATCTTGCCCATAAGGCACGGTTCGCAAGTACCAAGTGATTCAAAATCAAGTGATTCCAAAATTCCATCAGTATGGAGTTTCTTCATGCGCTTTACACCGATATGACCCAAACGGCAGTGCCACAAATAAGTTGCACTATCATTATTAACTTTGCATCTTTTGGCTTCAATATTATGAATATGTGTATCACTACGATCGAGATCCAACAAACCATTTTCGTTGGTGTGTGTGACCATAAAAGGTTTTTATTCATGTAAATAGAACAACAATTGTTCTCTAACTTAACTGAATAACCGTATTCCAATAAACATGATCAAATCATATTCATGCTCAACGCAAACACCAAATAACACTTATTTAGTTTCAACACTAATCCCGAAAGTATAGGGAGTGTGCGATGATGATCATATCAATCTTGGAACTACTTCCAACACATATCGCCACCTCGCCTTTTACTAGTCTCTGTTTATTCTGCAACTCCCGTTTTCGAGTTACTACTCTTTAGCAACTGAACCAGTATCAAATACTGAGGGGTTGCTATAAACACTAGTAAGTACACATGTAGCGACCAGACCTCAAATGGTCTGTGCTGCTGTGCACCAGTGTCATCCCTGGATCAGTAATGCTGACACGCACAGTACAAATGGAGGATTTATAACAGAGTAGCAATCACACACTTATTACATCGAATATCTCCAAAGAGATTAAGTATGATAAACATGGCTTAAGGCCATCTAAAAACGATAACAGCGGAAGACTTGGAAGATAAGTGAGTCCATCAACTCCAGCGGCATCACTGAGTATAAGACCATGACCTAAGGCACCTTACTCGTCGTCTGAAATGTCTGCAACATGAAACGTTGCAGCCCGAAAACGGGTCAGCACATGGAATATGCTGGCAATGTAACACATAAAGAAAAATGAACAATAATAGTGCTATACTATATGCATATATGGCTGGTGGAAAGCTCTATGGTTACAGTTTTTGCGAAAAGCCAATTTTTCCCTACTGCAAAGGAATAAATTTTATTTAACTATCATGGTGGTTGTTAAACATTGAGAAGGTACCTCCAACTCAATCCCAATTAAGTGTCATCATTAACCCAACAAAATTAATTAAAAGTAACATGGTGATGAGATTCAAATGAAAATCCAGGTACTAGATACTCAAGTTGTCCATAACCGGGGACACGGCTAACCATGATTAGTTTGTACACTCTGCAGAGGTTTGCGCACTTTTCCCCACAAGACACGATCGCCTCCGCTTGATTCTCGCACTGCATGATGTTTGAGAAACGGATGACCGAGACACAGTCTTTCAGAAACAATCACTCTTTACTCCGGATGGACCGGTACACCTACTTTCCCCTACATCTGCTAGCCCACCTCTTCAAGAGATCCTGTAACCTACTCAACTATGCTAGAGCCCATAATAGCTTGTGGCTGCACACGGAAGTTTCCAGCATGAATAATCTTATGATCCCTTTGAGCCTGGGTGGCGGACCTTTTAAAATCAGACAACACTGGGTTCTGCAGGTGCCTCCATCCACCCAGATGTGAGTTTTAGTTGCCACCTTAGGTAAACCATTATTAAACCTCTCACATCTGTCATGAATATCACTCAAACCCAAAACCACGTCTACGAGCATAGCATGGCAATGTAATAGCAACGTAGAAGTAACTCCCAAGGGTTTGATAAATAAAACAGGTAATAGGTACTACCTCAACTACTTCCCAATACCCACAATTTAATTAGATCCTAATCATGCAATGTTTGAGGAATAGATCTAATGCAATAAAAACTGGGTATGGAAGGTATGATCAAAGTGTTACTTGCCTTGCTGATGATCCGCGAAACCTAGCGATTCGAAGTAACAAGCGGCACACTCCGGGTACTCTATCGCAAACAAACAAGCAGACAATCAGTACTCATCTAATGCACAGGTAAAACTCGAATGAAAGATCCAACCAGAAAGTTCAACTTAAGAACTCCGGTTTGCAAAAGAATCAACTCGAACGAAGCAACGAAAGTCAAACGGTGAAAGAAACAAGCTTTGTTTACTAATTTGGATCTAGGTCAAATTTTACAGTAGCAAAAACTTGTTTGAGTAGGTTAAACGGAAAGAGAATTTCGAGACGAAACTCTAGGTGCTTGAATCGCCTGATTCCGATAAACGAGCGAAAAGTTAAACAGAAACGAAGATTCGATCAGAAATCGAATCTGAGATAATCGCGGAAAAATCGGACGAAAAAGAAAAACAGACGAACGCTTACAGAACGGACGTTCGTTAACAGAGAAAAACCGACGAACGTGTTCGTTAAAACGAACGGTTCGGTGAACGCTCGCAAAATAACAAAACCGAAAAAAAACCGATCTAGTTTTTTTTAAAACGAACGGTTTTTTTTAAAACAAAACCGGCAACAAGGCGAGGTGCGGCTACCTCGTCGGGGGCATGCTCCGGCGGGGCTCCCGTGCTCCGGCGAGGGGCGGCGAGGGCGGCGGGGCTTGGGGCTCGGGGGTTGCGAGGGGCGGCGAGGCGGCGGGGTTCGGCGAGCGGCGGCGCGGGCTCGAGCTCCGGCTCCGGCGGCGGCGAGTGCGGGTGCGGGTGGTGGCGGGATGAGAGAAGAGGGGGGGTGCGGGGGTATAAATAGGAGGGGGGGCTCCGGTGGCTTGGGGGAGGGGCAAGCCGGGCGGGGGCGGCTCCCGTTTCCGCCATGGACACGGCGCGGCGGCGGCGCGTGCTGGGGAAGGAGATCCCGCGGGCGGGCCGGCCTGCGGCTCGGCTGGGCTCGGCCCAGTCGGGCGCTGCGCATTTTTTTAAACGTTCCACGGAAAATAATTCGTAGAAAAATAAATAAAAGTCCAAAAAAGATAAAATAAATTTTTCCCGTCTAGTTAGAAAATCTAGAATAGGGTGAACATTTTTTTAACACAAAAATAATTTTTTGAAAAGATGCAATATTTTTATAATGCAATAAAATTGCAAATAAAATCCGAATAAATTTCAATAAATGATTTTAACACTTTTGCTCCAGTATTTCAATTGTTTTGGAGAAGTCATATTTTCTCCTCTCATTTATTTTGTTTAATGAAATATTTTTCCAGAGAGAAAATAATTAAAACCAAAATCCTCGTCTTATTTTTTGATGAAAAATCAAATAGGAAAATTTGAGAAAATCCCCAACTCTCTCCGAGGGTCCTTGAGTTGCTTAGGATTTATCGAGGATTTGTCAAAATGCAATAAAATATGATATGCAATGATGATCTATGTATAACATACCAAATTGAAAATTTGGGATGTTACAAACCTACCCCCCTTAAGATGAATCTCGCCCTCGAGATTTGGGTTGGCTAGAAAATAGGTGGGAGTGGTCCTTTCGTAGATCTTCCTCTCGCTCCCAGGTGGCTTCATCTTCCGTGTGGTGACTCCACTGGACTTTGCAAAACATGATAACCTTACTGCGGGTAACTCGGCTGGCATACTCAAGAATCTTAACTGGTTTCTCCTCATAGGTCAAATCACTTTCCAGCTGAATTGCTTCCAGCGGCACAGTATCTCTCAGTGGTATATCAGCCATCTCTGCGTGGCACTTCTTCAACTGGGAAACGTGAAATACATCATGAACTCCAGACAATCCTTCGGGCAATTCCAGCTTGTAGGCAACCTCTCCCATACGTTCCACAACTCTGTATGGTCCAATAAAACGGGGTGCTAACTTTCCCTTAACTCCAAAGCGCTTCACTCCTCGAAGTGGTGATACTCGAAGATACACTCTGTCTCCGACTTCATGGACTGTCTCCTTTCGTTTAGAATCAGCATAACTCTTCTGCCTGGACTGGGCTACCTTGAGCCTATCGCGAATCAACCTCACTTTCTGTTCAGACTCCTTAATCAAATCTATTCCAAACAACTGACGGTCTCCAACTTCGTCCCATAACAACGGTGTTCTACACCTCCTTCCGTACAAAGCTTCGAAAGGGGCCATCTTCAAACTGGTTTGATAACTGTTGTTGTAGGAAAACTCTGCATATGGCAAATTGTCGTCCCAACTAGATCCATAATCTAGTGCACAAGCTCTCAACATGTCCTCCAAAATCTGGTTGACTCTCTCGGTCTGTCCATCTGTCTGCGGGTGAAAAGCTGTACTAAATTCCAGCCTGGTTCCCAATGTTTCATGTAACTGCTTCCAAAACTTCGAGGTAAATTGGGTTCCTCTGTCTGATACAATGGTCCTCGGAACTCCATGCAAACATACGATCCTGGTCATGTATATCTTTGCCAACTTAGCACTGGTGTAAGTGGTCTTCACTGGAATGAAATGTGCCACTTTGATCAAACGGTCGACTACAACCCATATTGAGTCATAGCCTGAACGAGTCCTGGGTAATCCTGTGATAAAATCCATGCCTATTTTATCCCACTTCCATTCGGGTATCGGCAATGGTTGTAGCAATCCTGCTGGCTTCTGATGCTCTGCCTTCACTCTCTGACACACATCACAAACTGCTACATACTTCGCAATATCCTTCTTCATTCCGGTCCACCAGAAAGTATTCTTCAGATCCAAATACATCTTGGTATTCCCTGGGTGAATCGAGTACGGTGAATCATGGGCTTCTTGCAAAATCAACTTCCTGATCTCCGGATCATTTGGCACATATACTCGGTCCTCAAACCATAAGGTATCGTGCTCGTCCTCACGAAATCCCTTGGCTTTTCCTTTGCTCATCTTCTCCTTTATCTCTTCAATCTCCTTATCTGTTTTCTGAGCTTCTCTGATCCTTTCCATCAAGGTAGACTGAATTTCCAATGTCGCTAAATAGCCTCTTGGGACTATCTCCAAACATAGCTCGCGAAGGTCCTCGGCTAACTCCTGAGGTAACTCTCCTGTCATGAGGGTGTTGACATGACTCTTGTGGCTCAACGCGTCTGCTACTACGTTAGCCTTTCCTGGGTGATAATGCAATCTCATATCATAATCCTTAATGAGCTCCAACCATCTCCTTTGTCTGAGATTTAACTCCTTCTGCGTGAAAATATACTTCAAACTCTTGTGATCCGTGTACACCTCACAAAGGTTTCCGATGAGAAAATGTCTCCATGTCTTCAATGCATGCACCACGGCTGCTAACTCCAAATCATGCGTGGCATAATTCTTCTCATGGGGTTTAAGTTTTCGTGAAGCATATGACACAACTCTTCCTTCCTGCATAAGCACTGCTCCAAGTCCTCGACGAGAAGCGTCGCAATAAACTTCATAATCCTTGCGTTGATCTGGCAGAATCAACACTGGTGAGGTAACCAATCGTTTCTTCAACTCCTGGAAACTAGCTTCACATTCCTCAGTCCAATTGAATTTGGTATCCTTCTTCAATAGCTCAGTCATGGGCTTAGCAATCTTCGAGAAATTTTCGATGAATCTCCGGTAGTATCCTGCAAGTCCAAGAAAACTCCGGATTTCTCCAACTGTCGTGGGTGCTTCCCAACTTGTCACTGTGTCAACCTTGGCAGGGTCTACTGCTATTCCTTCTCCAGAAATAACATGTCCAAGGAATCCAACTTCCTTCAGCAAAAACTCACATTTGCTGAACTTGGCATATAACTGATGTTCTCTGAGCTTCTTAAGTACCAATCGCAAATGCTCCTCATGCTCTTCCTCATTCTTGGAAAAGATTAAAATATCATCAATGAACACCACGACGAACTTGTCCAAAAATTCCATAAACACTTTGTTCATCAGGTTCATGAAATAGGCAGGTGCGTTAGTCAGACCAAATGACATAACGGTATACTCATACAATCCATATCTGGTGGTAAAAGCCGTCTTAGGTATATCCTGCTCTCGAATCTTTAACTGATGGTATCCTGATCGTAGATCGATCTTGGAAAATACTTTAGCTCCTTGTAGGCGGTCAAACAAATCATTGATCATCGGCAGCCGGTACTTTTTTTTGATGGTCACTTCATTCAATCCTCGGTAATCAACAACCATCCTCAGCGATCCATCTTTCTTCTCCACTAGAAGTACTGGTGATCCCCAAGGTGACGAACTTGGGCGAATATATCCTTTATCCAGTAACTCCTTGATCTGCTTCTTAATTTCCTCCAAATCTTTTGCGGGCATCCTGTACGGTCTCTTAGATATTGGTCCTGTGCCTGGCAAAAGTTCAATCAAGAACTCAATGTCTCTATCTGGTGGCATGCCTGGCAACTCTTCTAGAAATACATCCGGATAATCCTTCACCACTCGTACTTCCTCCTGTACAACTCCTGATAAGGAATTCACTTGAGTTCTCTTCGGCATATGCCGGGATACATACTTGATCCTTTTTCCTTCCGGGGTGGTAAGCAAAATCGTCTTGCTGGCACAATCGATGTTTCCTCCATACAACGATAGCCAATCCATTCCCAAAATCACATCCAAACCTTGCGACTCCAAAACTATGAGGTCTGAGGGGAAAACATGCCTTCCAATGGCCAACGGTATCTGAAAACATCCTTGGCTTGCCATATACTCTGCTCCTGGCGAGGTTACTAACATAGGGGTTTTGAGAACTTGGGTGGACATCTTAAACTTATTCACAAATCCCCTTGATATGTATGAATGCGATGCACCAGTATCGAAAAGAACGGTTGCAGTAAATGACTTAACCAAAAACTTACCTATTACTGCATCAGGCTGAGCTTCAACCTCCTCCACGCTTACGTGGTTCACATGTCCTTTGTTGAACGGGTTCGGCTTCTTCCCAGAGCTTCCATTGCCATTTCCATTTTGGGCTTCAGGACAATCAGTTGCATAGTGTCCAGTCTTCTGGCACTTAAAATAAGTAATGTGACTTAGATCCCTCTTGGTTGGGGTAGATGGGTTGGTACGGTTCTGTCCGTTGCTTCCTCCATTCCCATTACCATTCTTGGAGCCATTATGGTTGTGCGAACTACCTCCTCCATGGGTATGCTGAAACTGTCCTCCCGGCTTCGGGGCAAATCTTGGCTTCTGTTGAGCTCCAGAATTGTACTTCCCTTGTCCATACTTCCTCTTGCGGTTTTCAATCTGCTGTTGCTTTCCTTCAATCATGAGAGCTCTATCTACCAGCTCCTGGTAGTTGTTGAAAGTTGCTACCATCAACTGCATACTCAGTTCATCATTCAGTCCTTCCAAAAATTTCTCCTGCTTGGCAGCATCTGTAGCAACGTCATCTGGTGCATAACGTGCTAGCTTACTGAAATCCTCCACATACTGGCCTACGGTGCGTCCTCCTTGGCGTAGGTTGCGAAACTCACGCTTCTTCATAGCCATAGCTCCTGCTGTAACATGAGCTGTACGGAAAGCTTGCTGAAACTGGTCCCATGTGACAGTGTCAATAGGGTGCGTGGCTGTATAATTCTCCCACCATGATGCTGCGGGTCCATCAAGCTGATGTGCGGCAAAACGCACTCTTTCCGCATCTGTGCATCCGGCAGTGGTCAACTCCCTTCCAACTTTATGGAGCCAATCATCTGCAACAATCGGCTCGGTGCTACTGGAAAACACCGGCGGGTTTAGCCTTAAGAAACGGGCTAAGTGATCAACAGGTGGTGGTGGAGGTGGGTTGTTGTTGTTGTTGCCTTGGTTCTGCACTAACACTTACATCAGGGCATTCTGTTGCTGAATCAACTGGGTGATCTCTGGCGGGAAAACAAATCCGGGGTCGCGTCTCGGAGGCATCTGATAGGTTTAGAAAAGATGAGAGTTAAGAATAGAATGAGGTCTAGAGAGGAAACACTACCCATATGCTCATGAGACAAATACAATCAATATCACTCAATCAATTCAAACAAGGCATACAATCGATCTAACTAGCGTTACAAAGTGCTTGATCTATACTATTAAATGGGGGAAAACTACTACTGGTATGGTGGTCTAATAAAAAATTCTAATCCGTTGAAGACTCCATGATGTCTGCTCCAGCTTCGTCAACAAAGTCATCTTCACTTGGTTCCGAGTCGGTGTCGTCGATGATGATGTAGTTATCCGGACAAGTGCATTCGTCAACTTCTGCTTTTGGCACTGGATTTCCCATGAATACTCCAATCTTCTTCTCCAGGTCGTCATTCTTCCCTACTAGTGCGATGATTTCCTCCATATAATCCTCGCGTGTAGCCTTGAGTTCTTCCTCCAGCTCCTTGATCTTGGTTAATGCCTTCTTCAGTTCTTCCTTGTCCGTGCACATCTGGTTCTCTTGGCGACGAATATGTTGGTTCTGCTCCTGGATGAAAGCTGCAATTGATCCATCCTTCTTGGTTCTGATCATCTCCCATTGCGCGTCTCGGCATCCACAAATATGATAAATTGTATCCTTAAGTTCCTGGTGGTAGACTTCTCCAATGCGTCCCATGGCGATGTGTGCGGCCATGCTCTTCCCTAAACTCCAAGTTGGTGCTTCGAAAACCAATCTTATGGGTTCCGTAGTTGGCACAAACGTCCTTCCTGGAATGTGAACTTGAATCTTCCAGCTCTCCTCTTCGGGTAATGTGGCGTTGTAGGTTCCGGTGATGCTTGGTATTCCTATGTTCAAATATTTGGTGACTTCCTTCAAGTGTCGACCAAAAGGCGTGTCTTCATCTGGTTGCATGAACTTGCTCCTTGCATCCGCCATTCCTAAAAGAGTAGAAAGTGGAGAGGGATCAGAAATGAGAAGAGAGAAGCTTTCTAGGGCTTAAGCTTAGTGGTCGTGTCCTACAGTCAGCATGTGCTCTGATACCAACTTTGTAGCGACCAGACCTCAAATGGTCTGTGCTGCTGTGCACCAGTGTCATCCCTGGATCAGTAATGCTGACACGCACAGTACAAATGGAGGATTTATAACAGAGTAGCAATCACACACTTATTACATCGAATATCTCCAAAGAGATTAAGTATGATAAACATGGCTTAAGGCCATCTAAAAACGATAACAGCGGAAGACTTGGAAGATAAGTGAGTCCATCAACTCCAGCGACATCACTGAGTATAAGACCACGACCTAAGGCACCTTACTCGTTGTCTGTAATGTCTGCAACATGAAACGTTGCAGCCCGAAAACGGGTCAGCACATGGAATATGCTGGCAATGTAACACATAAAGAAAAATGAACAATAATAGTGCTATACTATATGCATATATGGCTGGTGGAAAGCTCTATGGTTACAGTTTTTGCGAAAAGCCAATTTTTCCCTACTGCAAAGGAATAAATTTTATTTAACTATCATGGTGGCTGTTAAACATTGAGAAGGTACCTCCAACTCAATCCCAATTAAGTGTCATCATTAACCCAACAAAATTAATTAAAAGTAACATGGTGATGAGATTCAAATGAAAATCCAGGTACTAGATACTCAAGTTGTCCATAACCGGGGACACGGCTAACCATGATTAGTTTGTACACTCTGCAGAGGTTTGCGCACTTTTCCCCACAAGACTCGATCGCCTCCGCTTGATTCTCGCACTGCATGATGTTTGAGAAACGGATGACCGAGACACAGTCTTTCACAAACAATCACTCTTTACTCTGGATGGACCGGTACACCTACTTTCCCCTACATCTGCTAGCCCACCTCTTCGAGAGATCCTGTAACCTACTCAACTATGCTAGAGCCCATAATAGCTTGTGGCTGCACACGGAAGTTTCCAGCATGAATAATCTTATGATCCCTTTGAGCCTGGGTGGCGGACCTTATAAAATCAGACAACACTGGGTTCTCCAGGTGCCTCAATCCACCCAGATGTGAGTTTTAGTTGCCACCTTAGGTAAACCATTATTAAACCTCTCACATCTGTCATGAATATCACTCAAACCCAAAACCACATCTACGAGCATAGCATGGCAATGTAATAGCAACGTAGAAGTAACTCCCAAGGGTTTGATAAATAAAACAGGTAATAAGTACTACCTCAACTACTTCCCAATACCCACAATTTAATTAGATCCTAATCATGCAATGTTTGAGGAATAGATCTAATGCAATAAAAATTGGGTATGGAAGGTATGATCAAAGTGTTACTTGCCTTGCTGATGATCCGCGAAACCTAGCGATTCGAAGTAACAAGCGGCACACTCCGGGTACTCTATCGCAAACAAACAAGCAGACAATCAGTACTCATCTAATGCACAGGTAAAACTCGAATGAAAGATCCAACCAGAAAGTTCAACTTAAGAACTCCGGTTTGCAAAAGAATCAACTCGAACGAAGCAACGAAAGTCAAACGGTGAAAGAAACAAGCTTCGTTTACTAATCTGGATCTAGGTCAAATTTTAGAGTAGCAAAAACTTGTTTGAGTAGGTTAAACGGAAATAGAATTTCGAGACGAAACTCTAGGCGCTTGAATCGCCTGATTCCGATAAACGAGCGAAAAGTTAAACAGAAACGAAGATTCGATCAGAAATCGAATCTGAGATAATCGCGGAAAAATCCGACGAAAAAGAAAAACGGACGAACGCTTAAAGAACGGACGTTCGTTAATAGAGAAAAACCGACGAACGCGTTCGTTAAAACGAACGGTTCGGTGAACGCTCGCAAAATAACAAAACCGAAAAAAACCGATCTAGGTTTTTTTAAAGAACGGTTTTTTTAAAACAAAACCGGCAACGAGGCGAGGTGCGGCTACCTTGTCGGGGGCGTGCTCCAGCGGGGCTCCCGTGCTCCGGCGAGGGGCGGCGAGGGCGGCGGGGCTTGGGGCTCGGGGGGGTGCGAGGGGCGGCGAGGCGGCGGGGTTCGGCGAGTGGCGGCCCGGGCTCGAGCTCCGGCCACGGCGGCGGCGAGTGCGGGTGCGGGCGGCGGCGGGATGAGAGAAGAGGGGGGGTGCGGGGGTATAAATAGGAGGGCGGGGCTCCGGTGGCTTGGGGGAGGGGCAAGCCGGGCGGGGGCGGCTCCCGTGTCCGCCATGGACACGGCGCGGCGGCGGCGCGTGCTGGGGAAGAAGATCCCGCGGGCGGGCCGGCCTGCGGCTCGGCTGGGCTCGGCCCAGTCGGGCGCTGCGCATTTTTTTTAAAAAAACTTTCCGCAGAAAATAATTCGTAGAAAAATAAATAGAAGTCCAAAAAAGATAAAATAAATTTTCCCCGTCTAGTTAGAAAATCTAGAATAGGGTGAACATTTTTTTAATACAAAATAAAATTTTGAAAACATGCAATATTTTTATATTGCAATAAAATTGCAAATAAAATCTGAATAAATTTCAATAAATGATTTTAACACTTTTCCTCCAGTATTTCAATTGTTTTGGAGAAGTCACATTTTCTCCTCTCATTTATTTTGTTTAATGAAATATTTTTCCGGAGAGAAAATAATTAAAACCAAAATCCTCATCTTATTTTTTGATGAAAGATCAAATAGGAAAATTTGAGAAAATCCCCAACTCTCTCCGAGGGTCCTTGAGTTGCTTAGGATTTATCGAGGATTTGTCAAAATGCAATAAAATATGATATGCAATGATGATCTATGTATAACATACCAAATTGAAAATTTGGGATGTTACAACACATCAATAACATGTATATCCAATATACCTTTGTTCACTTTGCCATCCTTCTTTATCCACCAAATACTTGGGGCAGTTCCGCCTCCAGTGACCAGTTCCTTTGCAGTAGAAGCACTTAGTCTCAGGCTTAGGTCCAGACTTGGGCTTCTTCATTTGAGTAGCAACTTGCTTGCCGTTCTTTTTGAAGTTCCCCTTCTTCCCTTTGCCCTTTTTTCTTGAAACTAGTGGTCTCGTCAACCATCAACACTTGAAGTGGTCTCGTCAACCATCAACACTTGATGTTTTTCTTGATTTCTACCTTCGTCGATTTCAGCATCACGAAGAGCTCGGGAATTACTTTCGTCATCCCTTGCATATTATAGTTCATCACGAAGTTCTACTAACTTGGTGATGGTGACTAGAGAATTCTGTCAATCACTATTTTATCTGGAAGATTAACTCCCACTTGATTCAAGCGATTGTAGTACCCAGACAATCTGAGCACATGCTCACTAGTTGAGCGATGCTCCTCCATCTTTTAGCTATAGAACTTGTTGGAGACTTCATATCTCTCAACTCGGGTATTAACTTACTTCAACTCCTGGAACATCTCATATGGTCCATGACGTTCAAAACGTCTTTGAAGTCCCGATTCTAAGCCGTTTAAGCATGGTGCACTAAACTATCAAGTAGTAATCATATTGAGCTAGCCAAACGTTCATAACGTCTGCATCTGCTCCTGCAATAGGCCTGTCACCTAGCGGTGCATCAAGGACATAATTTTTCTGTGCAACAATGAGGATAATCCTCAGATCACGGATCCAATCCGCATCTTTGCTAACATAATTTTTTTTCTAGGAACATATCAAAAATAAACACAGGGAAGCAACAACGCGAGCTATTGATCTATAACATAATTTGCAAAATACTATCAGGACTAAGTTCATGATAAATTTAAGTTCAATTAATCATATTACTTAAGAACTCCCACTTAGATAGACATCCCTCTAATCCTCTAAGTGATCACGTGATCCATATCAACTAAACCATGTCCGATCATCACGTGAGATGGAGTAGTTTCAATGGTGAACATCACTATGTTGATCATATCTACTATATGATTCACGCTCGACCTTTCGGTCTTCGTGTTCTGAGGCCATATCTGTTATATGCTAGGCTCGTCAAGTTTAACCTGAGTATTCCGCGTGTGCAACTGTTTTGCACCCGTTGTATTTGAACGTAGAGCCTATCACACCCGATCATCACGTGGTGTCTCAGCACGAAGAACTTTCGCAACGGTGCATACTCAGGGAGAACACTTATACTTTGATAATTTAGTGAAGGATCATCTTATAATGCAACCGTCAAACAAAGCAAGATAATATGCATAAAGGATTAAAATCACATGCAATCAATATAAGTGATATGATATGGCCATCATCATCTTGTGCTTGTGATCTCCATCTCCGAAGCACCGTGCTCGTGATCTCCATCTCCGAAGCACCGTCATGATCACCATCGTCACCGGCGTGACACCTTGATCTCCATCGTAGTATCGTTGTCGTCTCGCCAACTTATTGCTTTTACGACTATCGCTACCGCTTAGTGATAAAGTAAAACTATTACATGGCGATTGCATCTCATACAATAAAGCGACAACCATATGGCTCCTGCCAGTTGCCGATAACTCGGTTACAAAACATGATCATCTCATACAACAAATTATATCACATCATGTCTTGACCATATCACATCACAACATGCCCTGCAAAAACAAGTTAGACGTCCTCTACTTTGTTGTTGCATGTTTTACGTGGCTGCTACGGGCTTAGCAAGAACCGTTCTTACCTACGCATCAAAACCACAACGATAGTTTGTCAAGTTGGTGATGTTTTAACCTTCGCAAGGACCGGGCGTAGCCACACTCGGTTCAACTAAAGTGAGAGAGACAGACACCCGCCAGTCACCTTTAAGCAACGAGTGCTCCGAACGGTGAAACTAGTCTCGCGTAAGCGTACGCGTAATGTCGGTCCGGGCCGCTTCGTCTCACAATACCGCTGAACCAAAGTATGACATGCTGGTAAGAAGTATGACTTATATCGTCCACAACTCACTTGTGTTCTACTCGTGCATAGCATCAACGCATAAAACCAGGCTCGGATGCCACTGTTGGGGAACGTAGTAATTTAAAAAAAATTCCTACGCACACGCAAGATCATGGTGATGCATAGCAACGAGAGGGGAGAGTGTTGTCCACGTACCCTCGTAGACCGACAGCGGAAGCGTTATCACAACGCGGTTGATGTAGTCGTACGTCTTCACGATCCGACCGATCATGTACCGAACGCACGGCACCTCCGAGTTCTACACACGTTCAGCTCGATGACGTCCCTCGAACTCCGATCCAGCCGAGTGTTGAGGGAGAGTTTCGTCAGCACGACGGCGTGGTGACGATGATGATGTTCCACCGACGCAGGGCTTCGCCTAAGCTCCGCAACGGTATTATCGAGGTGTAATATGGTGGAGGGGGGCACCGCACACGGCTAAGAGATCTCAAGGATCAATTGTTGTGTCTTTGGGGTGCCCCCCTGCCCCCGTATATAAAGGAGCAAGGAGGAGGCAGCTGGCCAAGGGAAGAGGCGCGCCAAAGGGGGGAGTCCTACTCCCACCGGGAGTAGGACTCCTCCTTTCCTTGTGGGAGTAGGAGAAGGGAAGGGGGAAGGAGAAAGAAGGAAGGGTGCGCCCCCCTTCCCTAGTCCAATTCGGACCAGACCATGGGGAGGGGTGCGGCCACCTTTCGAGGCCTTTCTCTCCTTTCCCGTATGGCCCATTAAGGCCCAATACGAATTCCCGTAACTCTCCGGTACTCCAAAAAATACCCGAATCACTCGGAACCTTTCCGAAGTCCGAATATAGTCGTCCAATATATCGATCTTTACATCTCGACCATTCCGAGACTCCTCGTCATATCCCCGATCTCATCCGGGACTCCGAACTCCTTCGGTACATCAAAACTCAATAAAACTATCATCGTAACGTTAAGCGTGCGGACCCTACGGGTTCGAGAACTATGTAGACATGACCGAGACACGTCTCCGGTCAATAACCAATAGTGGGACTTGGATGCCCATATTGGCTCTCACATATTCTACGAAGATCTTTATCGGTCAGACCGCATAACAACATACGTTGTTCCCTTTGTCACCGGTATGTTACTTGCCCGAGATTTGATCGTCGGTATCTCGATACCTAGTTCAATCTCGTTACCGGCAAGTCTCTTTACTCGTTCCGTAACACATCATCCCGCAACTAACTCATTAGTCACAATGCTTGCAAGGCTTATAGTGATGTGCATTACCGAGTGGGCCCAGAGATACCTCTCCGACAATTGGAGTGACAAATCCTAATCTCGAAATACGCCAACCCAACAAGTACCTTTGGAGACACCTGTAGAGCACCTTTATAATCACCCATTTACGTTGTGACGTTTGGTAGCACACAAAGTGTTCCTCTGGTAAACGGGAGTTGCATAATCTCATAGTCATAGGAACATGTATAAGTCATGAAGAAAGCAATAGCAACATACTAAACGATGGAGTGCTAAGCTAACGGAATGGGTCAAGTCAATCACGTCATTCTCCTAATGAGGTGATCTCGTTAATCAAATGACAACTTATGTCTATGGCAAGGAAACATAAACATCTTTGATTAACGAGCTAGTCAAGTAGAGGCATACTAGTGACACTCTGTTTGTCTATGTATTCACACATGTATTATGTTTCCGGTTAATACAATTCTAGCATGAATAATAAATATTTATCATGATATAAGGAAATATATAATACTTTATTATTGCCTCTAGGGCATATTTCCTTCACAGACGTCCTTGTGCATCATGTGAAAGAGCTCTCGCAGCGTCTGGTGCTCCGCCGGGTCAAACTCCCACAAATTGAATGCCCGTATTTGACATGGGAGGATTCGGCGGAAGAGCATGACTTGGACCACGTTGACAAGCTTGATTTTCTTGCTCATCATGTTTTTGACGCAGGTCTGGAGTCCGGTCAGCTCTACCGAGGAACCCCAGGATAGGCCCTTCTCTTTCCAGGAGGTGAGCCGCATGGGGATTCCGGATCAAAATTCGGGGGCCGCCACCCAGTTGGTGTTGCGCGGCTCGGTGATGTAGAACCACCCCGATTGCCACCCCTTTACGGTCTCCACATATGAGCCTTCGAGCCAGGTGACGTTGGGCATTTTGCCCACCATGGCACCTCCGCACTCTGCTTGCTGGCCGACCACCACCTTCGGTTTAACGTTGAAGGTCTTCAGCCACAAGCCGAAGTGGGGCTTGATGCGGAGGAAGGCCTCGCACATGACGATAAACGCCGAGATGTTGAGGATGAAATTGGGGGCCAGATCGTGAAAGTCCAGCCCGTAGTAGAACATGAACCCGCGGACAAATGGGTGGAGGGGAAATCCTAGTCCGCGGACGAAGTGGGTAAGAAATACCACCCTCTCGTGGGGTTCTGGAGTAGGGACGATCTGCCCCGCATCTGGTAGCCGGTGTGCGATGTCCGCGGCCAGGTATCCGGCTCCCCGTAGCTTTGTGATGTCCTCCTCCGTAACGGAGGAGACCATCCACTTGCCTCCCGCTCCGGACATGCTTGGAGTGGTTTGAGGAGAAAATGCGAACTTGGGTGCTGGAGCTCAAGTGCACAAGAATGGATGAGCAAGGAGGAAGAGGGCGTGGGTGAAAAAGATGAATCCTTGTCTCTTTATAAGGGCGGAAGGAACTATGCGCCTCCCCACCTGCCTGGTAAACTCGCTTATTCCCCAAGCGCCGTAATTGATGGCGCGGTTGGGTTACCCACACCCGTATTGATGAGAATCCCGTGATAAGGGGACACGATCTCTGCTTCGACAAGATGTGCCAAGAAAACCGCCTCGCAATATGTGCAGTGGCTGGTTGAGAGAAACGGTTCGAATAATGACCGGGCCATGGTGTGATGTCATGTTGCGGAATGTGTCAGCAGATTAGATTTGTGGAAATATTATTCTCTCTACGGTGGTATGTGGAATTTGTTTTACAGGGTTGGACACTATCCTTGTGTTCAAAATGTTCTATGGAATATTCGGAGGAGGAACCGGCCTTGCAATGCCGAAGACAATCTGCACGCCGGACTCATCGTCATTGAAGCCTGGTTCAGGGGCTACTGAGGGAGTCCTGGATTAGGGGGTCCTCGGACAGCCGGACTATATCCTTTGGCCGGACTGTTGGACTATGAAGATACAAGATTGAAGACTTCGACCCGTGTCCGGGTGGGACTCTCCTTGGCGTGGAAGGCAAGCTTGGCAATACGGATATGTAGATCTCCTCCCTTGTAACCGACTCTGTGTAACCCTAGCCCCCTCCGGTGTCTATATAAACCGGAGGGTTTAGTCCGTAGGACAACAACAATCATACCATAGGCTAGCTTCTAGGGTTTAGCCTCTACGATCTCGTGGTAGATCAACTCTTGTAATACTCATATCATCAAGATCAATCAAGCAGGAAGTAGGGTATTACCTCCATCGAGAGGGCCCGAACCTGGGTAAACATCGTGTCCCCCGCCTCCTGTTACCATCCGCCTTAGACGCACAGTTCGGGACCCCCTACCCGAGATCCGCCGGTTTTGACACCAACAGCGGCCGTAAAGGTCTGGACTCCGCCGCTGCTCTAGCGAAAATACTGTCCGATTTATATAAAGGAGAGGAAGAGGAGTTCATCCGCATTAAGCCACGGGATGGATTCTCCCTGTACAACCCCCAAACTAGGTGAGCTGCTACTTTTTACTCCCGACCTTCCCGCATTCTTCGTCATAAATATTTACCTTGCTATTTCATAGTAGGGACTACGAAAAGCTGTGAGGGAGGTCCACAGCCCGTCTCCACAGCCAGAGGACCCTAACCGGGCCCTCGAAGAAGATCCGGACATATTTGTGGAGCTCATCGACAGGACGTTCTATCAGTTAAGCTGCGACGGTGCCTTGGTGGCCATCATAGGCGATTATCCTGGACTGCTCCCTGCATCGCATGTAAGTAAAACCGGAGTCCCAACTTCCGAGAAGGATCCCTTTTTTGCACTTCACCCACCACACACATATGGTGTCTTACAGGGAAGGCCCTCGGGACGCCATGCCGAACCCGCAGTGACTCACCAACAAGGGGCACCGAAACCGGGTAGGCTTAAAAAGAAGGCGGTCAGGACTGAGACGCCGTCGCAGAGGTATGAAAAAGAACCCTGCTCCGTGGTTGTCGTTTTTAAAATATAATAACGTCCATGGTTCCTGGCAGGAAAAATGCTCGCCAGACCATATCCGGAGAGCCTGCCGGCCATGCCTCCACCAGCCGGGCTCCATAGCCGGACTTAGAGGCAGACGCTAACGTGGGGACAACACCAGATGTTTCTCCTACAGAGGATGCAGATAGGCTGTCCGCTACGAATTTCGAAGTGGAGAGTGCCATGAATCACAAGCGTCGCCGGGCCGTACTCCGCGACCCTGGTTTCTCTGAAGAGGTGTTCGATGCCTTCAACTCAGGAGACGCGTACATCCGAGCTGCTCAAAATGGCCTGCCCAGAGCGACGGACTAGTATGTAAAGGATATACGGGTAAGAAAATCTAATAATTATGTGTACCAGTAGCCCCTGAGACTTGAAATAGTTGGCACAACTAATTTAAGGATCATTATATGCGTAGGTTCTTATGGAGAAGAATACCCATTTGTCTCAAGAGCTGGAGGAATGCAAAGCCCAGCTACGGGCCGCAGTTGCCGGAATGGAGGAGTCCAAGAAGGCCCCATGTGGTAATACTTTTCTTGATCGAAAAGAATGAAATGACAGGTACCAGTTAGTATTCGGCATGCATGCAAATCTAACAATAGATTCTGCAAATGACCCCGGAGTGAATCCGGAGGTCGTGCGAGGGGATGAGCAACATGCTCAACGACAGCTAGAGGCTGGCGAGCGCGTGCTTACGCAGGTTAGGCGGGAGAAAAACGATCTCCAAGATGCCAATACCCGGCTGGGCGTTGAACTGAAAGATGTTCGGGCCCAGCTTGCTGACTCCGTAAAGGAGAATAAGAGGCTTCGACGCGGCATTTTTAGTAAGTGCTTGAACGAACTTTTCTAGAGTTCGGCGAAGAAACCGGCTAACAGAGTTATATCTGTAGGTATGCTGACGGGTCTTCCCGAAGAGGAGATGCCCGGATCTGCGGACGATCTTCTGCAAGATCTCTCACAACTGCACGAACGAGTTCGGCGGGTGATGCAGGGCATTGCCCAGGCCTTGTGGCCATCCGCCTCCCTGCCAAGAGGCATGGGGGAGCTCGTAGAGATGCTCAAGGGAGCACGACGGCACTTCCGATTATGGAAGATATCGGCCTGCCGACAAGGTGCAAAGGAAGCCTGTGCCATGGTGAAGACGCGATATACCAAGGCTGACCCGAATCACATGGCCGAGGTCGGACCTGTAGGGTCTGATGGGAAAGAGATCCCCGTTAATCTGGTATATGACCAGGTAAAATTAGCTGCAAAGTATTCCCAACAGGATTGTAGGCCACAGCCTGTTGGATGGTATAGAAGAAGAATTTAGTCAGTCGAAGTGACTGTGTACTTCAAAGGACATATGTTGTCCCTAGCCGGATTATAAATCATTCGTCATGGCGGACCTTTTCGCCTCGACCTCCGGACCCGACAGTCCAGAGTGTATCCGAATACCCTCTCAGCTATGTAAAAACCGGGGTACGCGTGGAAACCAGGCGTAGGGGTCATAAGTGCTTGAACAGACAAGTACCCAACTAGCTATGTTATATTACATGGATAGTAAGAAACATCTTCCAGGGAGAATAGTTCCGTTAAGGGTTCCTTTCCCTGGGTACGCATGCATTAATGTGCATGTCTGAACTGCGAAAAGAGACGCAGGATATAAACATCTGGGGGCATGTATTGCAATAAGTAAAAGTCCTCTTTTGTTCACCGACCGAATATTCCCTTAAGAATGCTAGCTTTCGGCTTCACCCAGTCTGAGGTACACATCCGGCTAACCCGGCAGTAACAACCGTAGAGGTGCTCCCCTTATGCCCTAGCCGAATTAACGGAAACGTAGGGCATAAACACAAGAGCCAGGCAACCCGGCTTGGCCAAAACTTAAGTCATATCGATGCATATAATGGCGAAGAAAAGGTACATGTGGAAAAGTAACACATGTGTAGGGGGCATAGAGCCCGGAACATAATTATATTAAGCTACTGTATAAGAAGCCCCCAGGTATAATGAGCATGCCTGGCGCGTTAAGATTGTGTAGTCAAGACACATTTTAACCTTTTAAGGCCGTGAAGAAAAAGGGAAGAAAGAAAGAAACAAAGACAGATAGCAGATATATATATAAAAGGGACGGAGGTAAGGAGACGAACACAGAGTCCAGCACTAGGCATAGAACCTACGGAGTCTGGCCGCGTTCCATGGGCTTGGCTCGAGTCGATTGTCCGATGCATCCCGCAGACGATACGCTCCACCGGTTTGAACTTTGTCAATAACGAAGGGACCTTCCCATTTGGGCTTGAGCTTGTCCTTTTTCTTATCTGGTAGGCGTAGAACGAATTCGCGAACGTTATAAGTTTTGGCCCGTACTTCTCTGCTTTGATACCGTCGAGCCTGTTGCTGATAGAATGCGGAGAGGGCTTTTGCCACGTCACGCTCCTCCTCCAGGGCGTCCAAACTGTCCTGCCGATCGAGCTCGGCTTCTTTCTCTTCGTACATGCGCACTCGAGGTGATTCATGAATGATGTCGCAGGGCAGTACCGCCTCTGCGCCGTACACCATAAAAAACGGTGTGTATTCGGTAGTGCGATTCGGCGTGGTCCGTAGCCCCATCCTTTAGGGATCGCACTAATCAAGGTTTAATGCCGCCCATAATAAGACCATTTGCTCGCTCGACTTGACCGTTTGTTTGGGGTGATAGACAGAGGCGTAATCAAGCTTAATGCTCTTGTTGCCGCACCAAGTTTTTACCTCATCGGCTGTAAAGTTCGACCCGTTATCGGTGATGATGCTGTGGGGGACACCGTAATGGTGTACAACCCCGGATATGAAGTCTATCACTGGTCCGGACTCGGCCGTCTTAACTGGTTTGGCTTCTATCCATTTGGTGAATTTATCCACCATGACCAATAGGTACTTTTTCTTATGGCTTCCGCCTTTGAGGGGTCCGACCATATCAAGCCCCCAGACCGCGAAAGGCCAAGTAATGGGGATTGTTCGGAGAGCGGTAGGTGGCAGATGGCTTTGGTTTGCAAAAAGCTGGCAACCGACGCAACGTTGGACGAGGTCCTGTGCGTCTGCTCGGGCCGTCGGCCAGTAAAAACCTATACGGAAGGCCTTGCTTACAAGGGCCCGAGCTGCGGCATGGTGGCCGCCGAGCCCAGCATGAATTTCTGCCAAAAGTTGCCGTCCTTCCTCTTCGGAGATGCACCTTTGTAGCGACCAGACCTCAAACAGTATAGTCTCTGTGCATCACTGTCATCCCTGGACCGGTAATGCTGACATGCACAGTACTTGAAGGATTTATAACAGAGTAGCAATCACACACTTATTACACCGAATAGTCTCAAGAGAGAACTTATTACAAAAAACATGGCTTAAGGCCATCTAATACGATAACAGTGGAAGGCTTGGAAGATAAAGTGAGTCCATCGAATCCAACGGCATCACTGAGTATAAGACCACGACCTATGGCACCTTACTCGTCGTCTGAAAAGTCTGCAACATGAACGTTGCAGCCCGAAAACGGGCCAGCACATGGAATATGCTGGCAAAGTAACACATAGAGAGTAATGAGCAGAATAATGCTAACACTACATGCATATTTGGCTGGTGGAAAGCTCTATGGTTACAATTTTGCGAAAAGCCAATTTTTCCCTACAACAAAGGAATAAATTTTATTTAACTATTATGGTGGTTGTTAAATATTGGAAGGTTCACCCAACTCAATCCCAATTAAGTAAATTTCATTAAACCCAACAAATTTAATTAAGTAACATGATGATGAGATTCACATGATAATCCAAGAACTAGATACTCAAGATGTCCATAACCAGGGACACGGCTAACCATGATTAGATTGTACACTCTGCAGAGGTTTGCGCACTTTTCCCCACAAGACTCGATCTCCTCCGTTGGATTTCTCGCACTTCATGATGTTTGAGAAACGGATGACCGAGACACAGTCTTTCAGAAGCATTAGCACCTTACGATGGGTAGACAGTTACACCTACTTTCTCCTACATCTGCTAGTCTACCACTGTAAGAGTTCACACGACTTAATCAACTATGCTAGAGCCCATAATAGCTTGTGGCTGCACACGAAAGTTTCTAGCATGAATAATCTCATGATCCCTTTGAGCCTGGGTGGCGGTCCATAGGAGAATCACACGGTACCCCGGGATTTCAAAAAAAAAGAGGCAACACTGGGTTCCCCAGGTGCCTCAATCCACCCAGATGTGTATTTAAGTAGCCACCTTAAGTTAACCATTAATTAACAATCTCACATATGTCATGTAATCACTCAAACCCAATCCACGTCTACGAGCATAGCATAGCAATATAAGCAAACGTAGAAGTAACTCCCAAGGGTTTGGTAATATAACAGGTAATAGGTACTACCTCATCTACTTCCCAAAACCCATATATTAAATATTTCCTAACCATGCAATAGTTTGATGGTTGATCTAATGCAATAAAACTGGGTGGTAAAGAGGTATGATCAAAGTGTTACTTGCCTTGCTGATGATCCGGGAAACCTAGAGACTCGTAGTAGCACGCTGCGCACTCCGGGTACTCTATCACAAACAAACAACGACATTCATAAGCAATCAAGCAAGGGTGCACGGGTAAAACTCAAATAAGAGATCTAACCAGAAAGTTCAACTTAAGAACTCCGGTTGGCAAAAAGAATCAAATCGAACGAAGCAACAAAACTCAAACGGCGAAAGAAACAAACTCCGTTTACTAATCTGGACTTAAGTCAAATTTTACCGTAGCAAAAACTGGTTTGAGTTGGTTAAAAAGAAAGAGGGTTTCGAGACGAAACTCTAGGCGCTTGAATCACCTAATTCCGATAAACGAGCGAAAAGTTATTCTAAAATGAAAATCGGATCAGAAATCGCGATCGAAAATAATCGCGAAAAATCCGAGAAAAAGAAAAATTGACGAACATGCTAACGAATGAACGTTCGCTGTCTGCGGTTAAACGACGAAAACCGTTCGTTAAAACAAACGTACGGACGAACGACCGCAAATATAACTAAACCGAGAAAACCGACGAACCGATCTAAAAAACAGATCTAGGTTTAAAAAAAACCGAACGGTTTTATAAAAAAACGGCGTCGGCTACCTCGAGTCCGGCGAGATCTCCGGCGAGGCGGCGAGGTGGCGGTGGGGTCCGGCTCGGCGGCGACGGGACGGCGGCGGGGCGGCTGGCGGTGGCGGCGGGTCGGCGGCGGCGGAACAGCGTCGGCGGCAGCGGCGGGGTCGGGCTAGGGTTAGGGTTTAGGTGGCGGTGGGCTTCGGTGGGCTGGGGGGCTCGAGGCGGCGCTATTTAAGAGGGCCGGCTGGGCGGAGTCCTGGCCGGTTACGGCCCGAGTCGGTTTGACTTTTTTTAAACAATTCAGACGTGCAGAAAAAGAAAGAAAAGAAATACTAAACGAACTGCAAAAATCCCGAAATAAATTTTCTCCATCCTCTAAAAATAAGGCGGACAAGATGAACATTTATTTGGGCCTAAAATGCAATTTTGAAAAACGCATATTTTTCCTAGGCAAATAAAATAGAAATAAAATCCGAATAAAATCATATATTTATTTTTAATATTTTTCCTCCAATATTTCATTATTTTTGGAGAAGTCATATTATCCCCTCTCATGTATTTTGATATGAAATGTTTTCGGAGAGAAAAATAATTAAAACAAATGATCCTCGTTTCGATATTTGATAAAATTCAAATACGAAAATCTTGAAATCCCCAACTCTCTCCGTGGGTCCTTCAGTTGCTTAGAATTTCGAGGATCGCAAACCGAAATGCAATAAAATATGATATGCATGATGATCTAACATATAACATTCCAAATTGAAAATTTGGGATGTTACAAACCTACCCCCTTAAGATGAATCTCGCCATCGAGATTCGGGTTGGCTAGAAAATAGGTGAGGGTGATCCTTCCGTAGGTCTTCCTCTCGTTCCCAAGTGGCTTTATCTTCAGCATGGTGGCTCCACTAAACTTTTCAAAACTTGATAACCTTGCTGCGGGTGACTCGGCTGGCAAACTCGAGAATCTTGACTGGTTTCTCCTCGTAGGTCAAATCACTATCCAACTGAATCGCTTCCAGTGGCACTGTATCTCTCAAAGGTATATCAGCCATCTCCGCGTGGCACTTCTTTAACTGAGAAACATGGAACACATTGTGAACTCCTGACAATCCTTCGGGCAATTCTAACTTGTAAGCAACTTCTCCCATACGTTCCAAAACTTTGTATGGTCCTACAAAACGTGGTGCTAACTTTCCCTTAACTCCAAAACGCTTAACTCCTCGAAGTGGGGACACACGAAGATAAACTCTGTCTCCGACTTCGTAAACTGTCTCCTTGCGTTTAGAATCCGCATAACTCTTCTGCCTGGACTGGGCTACCTTGAGCGTATCGCGAATCAACTTCACCTTCTGTTCAGACTCTTTAATCAAATCTGGTCCAAACAACTGGCGGTCTCCAACTTCATCCCACAACAACGGTGTCCTGCACCTCCTTCCGTACAGAGCTTCGAAAGGGGCCATCTTCAAACTGGATTGGTAACTGTTGTTGTAAGAGAACTCTGCATAAGGTAATTATCATCCCAACTAGATCCATAATCTAGCGCACAAGCTCTCAGCATGTCTTCCAAAATCTGATTGACTCTTTCCGTCTGTCCATCTATTTGCCGGTGAAAAGCGGTACTGAACTCTAGTCTGGTACCCAAAGTCTCGTGCAATTGATGCCAGAACTTTGAGGTAAACTGAGTTCCTCTATCTGATACAATGGTCCTCGGAACTCCATGCAGACATACGATCCTGGTCATGTATATCTTTGCCAACTTAGCACTGGTATAAGTGGTCTTTACTGGGATGAAATTAGCTACCTTCGTCAAACGATCGACTACAACCCATATCAAGTCATAGTCTGAACGAGTCCTGGGCAATCCCATGATTAAATCCATGCCTAGCTTATCCCACTTCCATTCGGGTATCGGCAATGGTTGTAGCAATCCTGCTGGTTTCTGATGCTCTGCCTTCACTCTTTGACATACATCACAAACTGCTACATACTTCGCAATATCCTTCTCCATTCCGGTCCATCAGAAACTGTCCTTTAAATCCATATACATCTTGGTATTTCCTGGGTGAATCGAATATGGTGAATCATGGGCCTCTTGCAGAATCAACTTCCTGATCTCCTGATCATTGGGCACATATACGCAGTCCTCAAACCATAAGGTATCGTGCTCATCCTCACGAAATCCCCTGGCTTTTCCTTTACTCATCCTTTCCTTTATCTCGGCAATCTCCTTGTCCATCTTCTGAGCTTCTCTGATCTTATCCATCAAGGTAGACTGAATTTCCAAGGCTGCTACATAACCTCTTGGAACTATCTCCAAACGCAGCTCGCAAGGGTCTTATGCTAACTCCTTGGGTAACTCTCCGGTCATGAGGGTATTTACATGACTCTTGCGGCTCAACGCATCAGCTGCTATGTTAGCCTTTCCTGGGTGATAATGCAATCTCATATCATAATCCTTAATGATCTCCAACCATCTCCTTTGCCTGAGATTCAACTCCTTCTGCGTGAAAATGTACTTCAAACTCTTGTGATCCGTGTACACCTCACAATGGTTTCCGATGAGAAAATGTCTCCATGTCTTCAACGCATGCACTACGGCTGCTAACTCCAAATCATGTGTAGCATAATTCAACTCATGGGGTTTAAGCTGTCATGAGGCATTTGAAACAACTCTTCCCTCCTGCATAAGTACGGCTCCAAGTCCTCGATGTGAAGCGTCGCAATATACTTCATAATCCTTGCGTTGATCTGGCAGAACAACACTGGCGCTGTAACTAAATGTTTCTTCAACTCCTGAAAACTGACCTCACATTCCTCAGTCCAATTGAACTTGGTGTCCTTCTTCAACAATTCCGTCATAGGCTTTGCAATCTTTGAGAAATTCTCAATGAATCTCCGGTAGTATCCTGCGAGTCCAAGAAAACTCCGGATCTCTCCAACTAACGTGGGTGACTCCCAATTTGTCACAGTGTTAACCTTGGTGGGATCTACTGCTATTCCTTCCCCGGATATAACATGTCCAAGGAATCCAACTTCCTTTAACCAAAACTCGCACTTGCTGAACTTGGCATATAACTGATGTTCTCTGAGCTTTCCAAGTACCAAATGCAAATGCTCCTTATGCTCTTCT
The DNA here is from genome assembly GCF_002575655.3 of Aegilops tauschii subsp. strangulata. Classification (NCBI taxonomy): domain Eukaryota; kingdom Viridiplantae; phylum Streptophyta; class Magnoliopsida; order Poales; family Poaceae; genus Aegilops; species Aegilops tauschii. The sequence goes on along the minus strand of NC_053037.3, from coordinate 381,067,238 downwards.
TCATTCTTCGAATAGACCAGAATATCATCAATGAACACTACGACGAACTTATCCAAAAACTCCATAAACACTTTATTCATCATGTCCATAAAATAGGTAGGTGCGTTAGTCAGACCGAATGACATAACGGTGTACTCATATAGCCCATACCTTGTGGTAAAAGCTGTCTTAGGTATATCCTGCTCTCGAATCTTCAACTGGTCGTATCCTGATCGCAAATCAATCTTGCAAAATACTTTAGCTCCTTGTAGTCGATCAAACAAATCATTGATCATCGGCAGTGGGTACTTATTCTTGATTGTTACTTCATTCAATCCACGATAATCAACAACCATCCTCAACGATCCATCTTTCTTCTCCACTAGAAGTACTGGTGATCCCCAAGGTGACAAACTTGGGCGAATATATCCTTTATCCAGTAACTCCTTAATCTGCTTCTTAATTTCCTCCAAATCCTTTGCGGGCATTCTGTACGGTCTCTTAGATATTGGCCCTGTGCCTGGCAAAAGCTCAATCAAAAACTCAATGTCTCTATCCAGTGGCATGCCTGGCAACTCCTCTGGAAATACGTCAGGGAAATCCTTCACCACTGGTACTTCCTCCTGTACAACTCCTGATAAGGAACTCACTTGAGTCCTCTTCGGCACATGCCGGGATACATACTTAATCCTTCTTCCTTCTGGGGTGGTAAGCAAAATTGTCTTACTGGCGCAATCGATGTTTCCTCCGTACATCGATAGCCAATCCATTCCCAAAATCACATCCAAACCTTGGGACTCCAAAACTATTAGGTCTAAGGGAAAACATGCCTACCTATGGCCAATGGCATCTGAAAACATCCTTGGCTTGCCATATACTCTGCTCCTGGCGAGGTTACTAACATAGGTGTTCTAAGAACTGTGGTGGGCAACTTAAACTTATCCATAAATCCCCTTGATATGCATGAATGCGATGCACCAGTATCAAAAAGAATGATTGCAGTAAATGACTTAACCAAAAACTTACCTATTACTGCATCAGGCTGGGCTTCTACCTCCTCCACGTTAATGTGGTTCACTTGTCCTCTGTTGAAAGGGTTCGGCTTCTTCCCCGAGCTTCCGTTGCCATTCCCATTCTTAGCTTCAGGACATTCATTGGCATAATGTCCAGTCTTCTGGCATTTGTAGCAAGTGACGTGGCTCAGATCCTTCTTGGCTGGGGTTGATGGGTTGGAACGGTTCTGTCCGTTGCTTCCTCCGTTACCATTCCCATTCTTGGGGCCACTATGGTTGTGCGAACTCCCTCCTCCATGGGTATGCTGAAAAGGTCCTCCCGAGTTTGGGGTAAATCGAGGCTTCTGATGAGCTCCAGAATTGTACTTCCCTTGTCCATACTTCCTCTTACGGCTCTCAATCTCCTGATGCTTCCCTTCAATCATGAGAGCTATGTCTACCAACTCCTGGTAGTTGTTAAAAGTTGCCACCATCAACTGCATGCTCAGCTCATCATTCAGTCCTTCCAGAAACTTCTCCTGCTTAGCTGCATCTATAGCAACGTGATTTGGGGCATAACGTGCTAACTTACTGAAATCCTCCACGTATTGGCCAACGGTACGTCCTCCTTGGTGTAAGTTGCGAAACTCACGCTTCTTCATGGCCATAGCTCCTGCTGAAACATGGGCAGTGCGAAAAGCTTGCTGAAACTGATCCCATGTGACAGTGTCAATGGGGTGAGTGGCTGTGTAATTCTCCCACCATGATGTTGCGGGTCCATCAAGCTGATGTGCGGCAAAACGCACTCTCTCCGCATCTGTGCATCCTGCAGTGGTCAACTCCCTGTCAATCTTGCGAAGCCAATCATCTGCAACAATCGGCTCGGTGCTACTGGAGAACACCGGCGGATTCAGCCTAAGAAAACGGGCTAAGTGGTCAACTGGTGGGGCTGGTGGTGGGTTGTTGTTGTTGTTGTTCCCCTGGTTCTGAACTAGCACTTGCATCAGGGCATTCTGCTGCTGAATCAACTGAGTGATCTCCGGTGGGAAAACAAATCCGGTGTCGCGTCTCAGAGGCATCTGATGGGTTTAGAAAAGATGAGAAAATAGGATAGAATGAGATCTAGAGGGAAAACACTACCCATATGCACATGAGACAAACACAATCATATCACTCCAATCAATTCAAACAAGGCATACAATCGATCTAACTATCATTACAAAGTGCTTGGACTATACTATATACATGGTGGAATACTACTACTGATATGGTGGTCGACTAGAAAAATTGATCGGTCGAAGACTCCATTATATATGCTCCGGCTTCATCCTCCAAGTCATCATCACTGGGGTCCGAGTCAGTGTCGTCGGTGATGATGTAGTTCTCCGAACAAGTAGAATCGTCGTCTTCTCCTCCTGGCGCAAGGTCTCCCATGAAAACTCCTAGCTTCTTTGTCAGGTCGCCATTCTTCTCTACTAGTGCGACAATTTCCTCCAGATAATCTTCGCGTGTAGCCTTGAGTTCTTCCTCCAGCTCCGTGATCCTTGTCATTGCCTTCTTCAAATCCATCATGCCTGCGCACATCTGGTTCTCCTGGCGACGAATGTGCTGGTTTAACTCCTGAATGAAAGCTGCAATAGATTTATCCTTCCTGGTGCTGATCATCTCCCATTGCTCGTCTCGGCACCCACAAATCTGATAGATAGTATCCTTGAGATCATTGTGGTAAACTTCTCCAATGCGTCCCATGGTACTGTGAGCTGCCATACTCTTTCCTATACTCTAGGTTGGTGCATCGAAATAAAATTCTATGGGCTCAGTGACTGGCGTGAACGTCCTTCCTGGAACTTGAACTTGAATCATCTAGCGCTCCTCTTCTGGTAAAGTGGCGTTGTAGGTCCCGGTGAAGCTTGGTATTCCGATGTTCAGGTACCTAGTAACTTCTTTCAAGTGTCGTCCAAAAGGTGTATCCTCATCCGGTTGCGCGAACTTGTTCCTTGCATCCGCCATCCTAAAAGAGTGGAAGAAAGGAGAGGAGTCAGAAATGAGAAGAGAGTAGTGATCTAGGGCTTTATCTTAGTGGTCGTGTCCTACAGTCAACCTCTGATACCATCTTTGTAGCGACCAGACCTCAAACAGTCTAGTCTCTGTGCATCAGTGTCATCCCTGGATCGGTAATGCTGACACGCACAGTACTTGAAGGATTTATAATAGAGTAGCAATCACATACTTATTACACCGAATAGTCTCAAGAGAGAACTTATTATAAAAAACACGGGTTAAGGCCATCTAATACGATAACAGCGGAAGGCTTGGAAGATAAAGTGAGTCCATCAACTCCAACGGCATCACTGAGTATAAGACCACGACCTATGGCACCTTACCCGTCGTCTGAAAAGTCTGCAACATGAACGTTGCAGCCGAAAATGGGTCAGCACATGGAATATGCTGGCAAAGTAACACATAGAGAGTAATGAGGAGAATAATGCTAACACTACATGCATATTTGGCTGGTGGAAAGCTCTATGGTTACAATTTTGCGAAAAGCCAATTTTTTCCTACAACAAAGGAATAAATTTTATTTAACTATTATGGTGGTTGTTAAACATTGAGAAGGTTCACCCAACTCAATCCCAATTAAGTAAATTTCATTAAACCCAACAAATTTAATTAAGTAACATGATGATGAGATTCACATGATAGTCCAAGAACTAGATACTCAAGATGTCCATAACCGGGGACACGGCTAACCATGATTAGATTGTACACTCTGTAGAGGTTTGCACACTTTTCCCCACAAGACTCGATCTCCTCCGTTGGATTTCTTGCACTTCATGATGTTTGAGAAACGGATGACCGAGACATAGTCTTTCAGAAGCGTTAGCACCTTACGATGGGTAGACAGTTACACCTACTTTCCCCTACATCTGCTAGTCTACCGCTGTAAGAGTTCACACGACTTAATCAACTATGCTAGAGCCCATAATAGCTTGTGGCTGCACACGGAAGTTTCTAGCATGAATAATCTCATGAGCCCTTTGAGCCTGGGTGGCGGTCCATAGGAGAATCACACGGTACCCCGGGATTTCCAAAAAAAATAGGCAACATTGGGTTCCCCAGGTGCCTCAATCCACCCAGATGTGTATTTAAGTAGCCACCTTAAGTTAACCATTAATTAACAATCTCACATCTATCATGTAATCACTCAAACCCAATCCACGTCTACGAGCATAACATAGCAATAGAAGCAAATGTAGAAGTAACTCCCAAGGGTTTGATAATAAAACATGTAATAGGTACTACCTCATCTACTTCCCAAAACCCATATATTAAACAGTTCCTAACCATGCAATAGTTTGAGGGTTGATCTAATGCAATAAAACTGGGTGGTAAAGAGGTATGATCAAAGTGTTACTTGCCTTGCTGATGATCCGGGAAACCTAGAGACTCGTAGTAGCACGCTGCGCACTCCGGGTACTCTATCGCAAACAAACAATGACATTCACAAGCAATCAAGCAAGGGTGCACGGCTAAAACTCAAATAAGAGACCTAACCAGAAATTTCAACTTAAGAACTCCGGTTGGCAAAAAGAATCAAATCAAACGAAGCAACAAAACTCAAACGGCGAAAGAAACAAACTCCGTTTACTAATCTGGACCTAAGTCAAATTTTGCAGTAGCAAAAACTTGTTTGAGTTGGTTAAAAAAAAGAGGGGTTCGAGACGAAACTCTAGGCGCTTGAATCACCTGATTCCGATAAACGAGCGAAAAGTTATACTATAATGAAAATCGGATCAGAAATCGCGATCGAAAATAATCGCGAAAAATCCGAGAAAAAGAAAAACTGACGAACAGGCTAACGAACGAACATTCGCTGTCTGCGGTTAAATGACGAAAACCGTTCGTTAAAACGAACGTACGGACGAACGACCGCAAAATAACTAAACAGAGAAACCGACGAACCGATCTAAAAAAATCGGACGGTTTTATAAAAAAAACGGCGGCGGCTACCTCGAGTCCGGCGAGGCGGTGAGGTGGCGGCGGGGTCCGGCTCGGCGGCGACGGGACAACGGCGGGGCGGCTGGCGGCGGCTGGCGGCGGTGGCGGCGGGGTTGGGCTAGGGTTAGGGTTTAGGTCGCGGCGGGCTTCGGTGGGCTGGGGGGCTCGGGGCGGCGCTATTTAAGAGGGCCGGCTGGGCGGAGTCCTGGCTGGTTACGGCCCGTGTCGGTTTGACTTTTTTTAAACAATTTGGACGTGCAGAAAAACAAAGAAAAGAAATACTAAACGGACTCCAAAAATCCCGAAATAAATTTTTCCCGTCCTCTAAAAACAAGCCGGACAAGATGAATATTTATTTGGGCCTAAAATGCAATTTTGCAAAACGCATATTTTTCCTAGGCAAATAAAATAGAAATAAAATCTGAATAAAATCAAATATTTGTTTTTAATATTTTTCCTCCAATATTTCATTATTTTTGGAGAAGACATATTATCCCCTCTCATGTATTTTGATATGAAATATTTTCGGAGAGAAAAATAATTAAAACAAATGATCCTCATTTTGATATTTGATAAAATTCAGATATGAAAATCGTGAAATCCCCAACTCTCTCCGTGGGTCCTTGAGTTGCTTAGAATTTCGAGGATCGCAAACCGAATTGCAATAAAATATGATATGCATGATGATCTAATGTATAACATTCCAAATTGAAAATTTGGGATGTCACAACCTTTGAAGTACTCCGGTAGCGCTTTTCTTATAAAGCTCTCCCTCGTGGACCTTGCAGGCTTTTGACCGCCGCACAATGCAACATGCCTCGTTTGGGTCCTCAGGGAGTTCTTGCGTAGTTAGGTAAGCCAAGAAGGGTTCTGTCCACGGGGCGATGACATCCATAATCACGTGGGCCGAAGGTGTTATTTCGGTGGCAGAGCCTCCGATTACGTCAGAGTGTTCGGGATCTGGCGTTGTGGCCGGATCCAGACTGTTGTTGCCGGTCTCCCCTTCCCACACCACGGATGGCTTAAACAGCCTTTCCAAGAAGATATTAGGTGGGACAGGGTCGCGCTTAGCGCCGATGCGGGCGAGGATATCCGCCGCTTGATTGTTTTCTCGGACCACATGGTGGAATTCGAGCCCCTCGAACTGAGCTGACATTTTGAGGACGGCGTTGCGGTAAGCCGCCATTTTTGGGTCCTTGGCGTCAAAGTCTCCATTTATTTGAGATATTGCGAGGTTTGAATCCCCACGCACCTCTAGGCGTTGAATGCCCATGGAGACTGCCATCCGGAGACCGTGCAACAGGGCCTCATATTCTGCTGCATTGTTGGAGTCTGTGTATAATATTTGGAGTACGTATTGGACTGTATCTCCGGTGGGGGATGTCAGGACGACGCCTGCCCCATACCAGCCAGCATCTTAGAGCCGTCAAAGTGCATGATCCAATTGGTGTACGTGCCGTACTCTTTAGGAGTTCGGCTTCTGTCCATTCGGCGACGAAATCGGCCAGTACTTGTGACTTAATGGCTCGCCGTGGTTTGTATGTTATGTCGAATGGGAGGATCTCAATAGCCCATTTAGCAATCCGGCCCGTGGCATCATGGTTATTTATTATGTCGTTGAGTGGTACTTCAGAGGCCACTGTAATTGAACACTCTTGAAAGTAGTGTCGTAGTTTCCGGGATGCCATGAAGACCGCGTATGCTATCTTTTGATAATGTGGGTACCGTGATTTGCATGGAGTGAGGACAGTGGATACATAGTATACCGGCTTTTGAAGCGGGAACTTATGTCCGTCTATCTCTCGTCCGACGACGAGCACTGCGCTTACAACTTGGTGTGTTGCTGCTATATATAACAGCATTGGTTCACTGATATTTGGCGCGGCCAAGATTGGGTTGTTGGCTAAGACAGCTTTTATTTCTTCCAATCCAGCCATGTCCGCATCCGTCCACTCGAAGTGTCCGGTGCGTCGAAGAAGGCGATAAAGAGGTAGTGCCTTTTCTCCCAATCGGGAGATAAAGCAGCTTAAGGCAGCCACGCATCCAGTTAATTTCTGGATTTGCTTGAGGTCTGTTGGGATAGCCAATTGTGACAGAGCTCGGATTTTAGCCAGATTTGCTTCAATTCCTTTATTGGAAACAATGAAGCCCAAGAGCTTTCCGGCGGGCACGCCGAAAACGCATTTTTCCGGATTGAGCTTGATGTCATATGTTCGGAGATTGTTGAACGTGAGCCTCAAGTCGTCTATTAAGGATTCGATGTGTCTGGTTTTAATGACCACATCGTCTACGTATGCCTCCACTGTTTTGCCAATTTGTGTTTCCAGGCATGTCTGAATCATGCGTTGATAGGTTGCACCGGCGTTTTTGAGCCCGAAAGGCATGGTGTGAAAACAGAAAGGGCCGTATGGAGTGATGAATGCCGTTGCGGCTTGATCGGACTCCGCCATCTTAATTTGATGGTATCCAGAGTATGCGTCGAGGAAACACAATGAGTCGTGACCTGCGGTAGCGTCAATAATTTGATCGATGCGGGGGAGGGGGAAGGGATCCTTGGGGCAAGCCTTGTTAAGGTCCTTGAAGTCCACACATAGGCGCCATGATTTGTCCTTCTTTGGTACCATTACCAGGTGTGCTAGCCAGTCCGGATGTTTTATTTCTCTAATGAATCCGGCCTCGAGTAACTTGGCTAGCTCCTCTCCCATGGCTTGTCGCTTAGGCTCTGCGAAACGCCGAAGAGTCTGCTTGACCGGCTTGAACCCCTTTAGAATGTTAAGGCTATGCTCGGCCAGCCTGCGTGGGATTCCTGGCATGTCTGAAGGATGCCAGGCGAAGATGTCCCAATTCTCGCGCAAGAACTCTCGCAGTGCGGCGTCTGTTGTGGGGTTCAGCTGTGCCCCGATCGATGCTGTATTTGTAGGGTCCGTTGGGTGGACCTGGAGTTTGACTATTTCGTCCGCTGGTTTAAAAGAGGTGGACTTGGGTCTTTTGTCGAGTATAACGTCGTCCCTGTCCACTGTGGAGCGCAGTGCAGTTAGTTCTTCGGCCGCAAGGGCTTCGGATAACGCCTCAAGGGCCAGTGCGGCGGTTTTATTTTCGGCACGGAGTGCTATGTCCGGATCACTAACTAGAGTGATGATTCCATTGGGCCCGGGCATCTTGAGCTTCATGTACCCGTAATGGGGTATAGCTTGGAAGATCGTGAATGCCTCCCGCCCTAAAAGGGCGTGGTATCCGCTACTAAATGGGGCCACATGGAATGTGATTTCTTCGGACCTGTAATTCTTCGGCGTGCCGAATAGCACATCAAGTGTGATTTTTCCCGCGCATCGTGCCTCCCGACTAGGGATGATTCCTCTGAAGGTCGTGCTGCTTTGCTCAATGCGGCTCTTGTCTATTTCCATTTTTCTAAGAGTCTCCTCATAGATGAGGTTTAATCCGCTGCCACCGCCCATGAGCACTTTAGTAAGTCGGAAGCCGTCCACAACTGGACTAAGGACCAAAGCGGCTGGTGCTCGGACTGTTCGGAATTGAGGTTCGTCACTGGCATTGAAGGTTATAGCCGTATCGTTCCATGGATTTATTGTTGCAACGCGGCAGACTTCGGCGAGGCTGCGGAGTGCTCGCTTGCGCCTATTATTTGAGGTGAAGGTCTCGAAGACTGTCAGTACTGTATTGTTATTTTCCACGGGATGGTGCTCTGTGGTATTTTTGATGAGGAGATCCTCGCTGCTTTTGGCCACCTGCCGGAGTATCCAACATGCTCTAAGGCTATGTGTTGGCATGGTATCCGGTGTACTATGGATTTTGCATGGTCCATTTAGCCATCCCTCCAATACGGTTCCTCGCCCTGTCGTGGGCTTTGGTTTCCTTGTAATTGGATCGGGTGACTTACGAGAGTACACCCTTTTAGTTCGGACGGCGGGTTTACTGAGAGCCGGAGGATCCTAGAATTTTGTTAGGATTTTCCAGGCGCTTTCTATCGCACAGTACTTCTGTACTATGGCCGCCAAGTCAGCGAAGTGTGCTATGTCACGGCGACTTATGGCGTTGAGGATTCCCTTGTCCGTGCAATTTTTGCAAAAGAATGAAATTGCGTCTTCCTCGCAACAGTCCTTGACCTTGCTCATTACAAGGAGGAATCTGGCCCAATAGTGATGTACTGTCTCTTGGGGCTCTTGTCTAATGTGGGAAAGATCACTTATGTCTGGGTGGGTGGGTAGATTTAGGTCCAAACCCTGACCCGATCTGAGACCCAGGGGCGAGGAGTTTCCGAGCTTGGCAGTTCGGGCTCCGGGATGTTGCCCAATAGTTCTGGCCCGCTATCTGATTCTAGGTTCGAAGCTTGGGCCATGTCCTCCCATAGACGGGTATCCGGCTCGGAGAGCTCGGGAATCCGGACATAGTTTGTCCTCAAAATAGAGGAAGAATCGCTACATTGCTCCTCCACCACCGCTATCTAATGGGCGACCGGCGGAGAGTTAATCTCCCTTTGGTCGGGTTTAAGCCCGATCCGATCATAGTCCGTAGCGACTCCCAAGGCGGCGATGCGATCCAAGAGCTCGTTCAAAGAAGAGAGTTCCATTGGATCCATCTGCTCGGTGAATCCCGAGCCGACGTGGAGGCTATTTTTGATGACCTGAGAAGTCATCGTCGGTGCGACGGCCGAACGGGTGGTCATGACGAAGCCGCCTAGTCGGAGGGTTTGGCCTATAGCCAGGGCTCCCCTAGAGGTAATGCTGTCCTTGATAACAAGGCGAGCCATCAAGCCTTATCGTGACGGCACAGTGGAACTCTCAATGAAAGCACCAATGTCGGTGTCAAAACCGGCGGATCTCGAGTAGGGGGTCCCGAACTGTGCGTCTAAGGCGGATAGTAACAGGAGGCGGGGGACACAATGTTTACCCAGGTTCGGGCCCTCTCGATGGTGGTAATACCCTACTTCCTGCTTGATTGATCTTGATGATATGAGCATTACAAGAGTTGATCTACCACGAGATCGTAGAGGCTAAACCCTAGAAGCTAGCCTATGATTATGATTGTTGTTGTCCTACGGACTAAACCATCCGGTTTATATAGACACCGGAGGGGGCTAGGGTTACACAGAGTCGGTTACAAGGGAGGAGATCTACATATCCGAATTGCCAAGATTGCCTTCCACGCAAAGGAGAGTCCCACCCGGACACGAGACGAAGTCTTCAATCTTGTACCTTCATAGTCCAATAGTCCGGCCAAGGTATATAGTCCGGCTGTCCGAGTACCCCCCAATCCAGGACACCCTCAGTACACCTTCTATCAGAGATCCGAAGGCAAGATCTTTGTTGCTAAGAATTAAGATCTAGATGACAAGTTTCATGGTTATCATTATTCTTTATAGCATACATGTCATCACAATAATCATCATAGATAGGAGGCATGCTTTCATCATAGTAAATTTGCTCATCAAAACTTGGGGGACTAAACATATCATCTTCATCAAACATAGCATCCCCAAGCTTGTGGATTTTCATATCATTAGCATCATGGGTATTGAAACAAATCATACTAACAACATTTCAATCATGCTCATCTTTCAAAGATTTAGTGCCAAACATTTTAATGCATTATTGCTCTAGCAATTGAGCACAATCATCGGAATCGTTATTTTCACGGAAGACATTAAAAAGATGAAGCATATGAGGCACCCTCAATTCCATTTTTTGTAGTTATCTTTTATAAACTAAACTAGTGATAAAACAAGAAACAAAAAGATTCGATTGCAAGATCTAAAGATATACCTTCAAGCACTCACCTCCCCGGCAACGGCGCCAGAAAAGAGCTTGATGTCTACTACGCAACCTTCTTCTTGTAGACGTTGTTGGGCCTCCAAGTGCAGAGGTTTGTAGGACAGTAGCAAATTTCCCTCAAGTGGATGACCTAAGGTTTATCAATCCGTGGGAGGCGTAGGTTGAAGATGGTCTCTCTCAAGCAACGCTGCAACCAAATAACAAAGAGTCTCTTGTGTCCCCAACACACCCAATACAATGGTAAATTGTATAGGTGCACTAGTTCGGCGAAGAGATGGTGATACAAGTGCAATATGGATGGTAGATATAGGTTTTTGTAATCTGAAAATATAAAAACAACAAGGTAACTAATGATAAAAGTGAGCACAAACGGTATTGCAATGCTAGGAAACAGGGCCTAGGGTTCATACTTTCACTGGTGCAAGTTGTCTCAACAATAATAACATAATTGGATCATATAACTATCCCTCAACATGCAACAAAGAGTCACTCCAAGTCACTAATAGCGGAGAACAAACGAAGAGATTATGGTAGGGTACGAAACCACCTCAAAGTTATTCTTTCTGATCGATCTATTCAAGAGTCCATAGTAAAATAACATGAAGCTATTCTTTCCGTTCGATCTATCATAGAGTTCATACTAGAATAACACCTTAAGACACAAATCAACCAAAACCCTAATGTCACCTAGATACTCCAATGTCACCACGAGTATCCATGGGTATGACTATACGATATGCATCACACAATCTCAGATTCATCTATTCAACCAACACAAAGAACTTCAAAGAGTGCCCCAAAGTTTCTACCGGAGAGTCAAGACGAAAACGTGTGCCAACCCCTATGCATAAGTTCACAACGTTACAGAACCCGCAAGTTGATCACCAAAACATACATCACGTAGATCACATGAATATCCCATTGTCACCACAGATAAGCACATGCAAGACATACATCAAGTGTTCTCAAATCCTTAAAGACTCAATCCTATAAGATAACTTCAAAGGGAAAACTCAATCCATTACAAGAGAGTGGAGGGGGAGAAACATCATAAGATCCAACTATAAAAGCAAAGCTCGCGATACATCAAGATCGTACCACCTCAAGAACACGAGAGAGTGAGAGATCAAACACATAGCTACTGGTACATACCCTCAGCCCCGAGGGCGAACTACTCCCTCCTCGTCATGGAGATCGCCGGGATGATGAAGATGGCCACCGGTGAGGGATTCCCCCTCCGGCAGGGTGCCGGAACAGGGTCGCGATTGGTTTTTGGTGGCTTCAGAGGCTTGCGGTGGCGGAACTCCCGATCTATTCTGCTCCTCGATGTTTTTAGGGTATATGGACATATATAGGCAAAAGAAGTCAGTTAGGGGAGCCATGAGGGGCCCACGAGGGTGGGGGGCGTGCCCCCTGCCTCATGGCTTCCTTGAAGCTTCCCCGACGTCTACTCCAAGTCTGCTGGATTGCTTCCGTTCCAAAAATAACTCTTCCGAAGGTTTCATTCCGTTTGGACTCCGTTTGATATTCCTTTTCTTCGAAACACTGAAATAGGCAAGAAAACAACAATTTGGGCTGGGCCTACGGTTAATAGGTTAGTCCCAAAAATAATATAAAAGTGTTTAGTAAAGCCCATAAACATCCAAAACAGATAATATAATAGCATGAATACTTCATAAATTATAGATACATTGGAGACATATCAGCATCCCCAAGCTTAATTCCTGCTCGTCCTCGAGTAGGTAAATGATAAAAGAAATAATTTATGAAGTGTGAATGCTAGCAGGTGCACAAGTTTCATCAATGATAATTTCAATCACCTTTCCTAGCACATTATATATCATAACAGTAGCTCAGATCATAAAGCTTCTCATGATCATAACAAGCTATTCACATGTTAAAGTATAGATCATAAAATTTCTTGAAAACTAACAAACCGTGTTATTATTCATTAAACAATTACAATTCATCTTATTTTCAGGAAGGGTCTATGTCAGAGCTTTGATTCAGCAAACTTCACATACTCAACTATCAGATAGTCTTCCATGATTGCTACCACTCAAAGCATATTTTTAGAACAAATAGCATCCATCGAACACAGAGAAAGATAGGGGCTTAATGTTTCGCCTCCCAACTTATTTATCATATAGATAATTGTCAACAATAATAATTCATGATCAAATATATTTGAATGGCCATATATGCTTAGATCTTTCTCCACCACATGATGCTTGCCAACTAAAGAGTAGGTTGGAATGAGAAGGAATACTACTGACTCTTGCATAAAAGTAAAAGGTAGACCCTTCGCAGAGGGAAGCAGGGATTTGCAGAGGTGCCAGAGCTCGAAGCTAAAACAGAGATGGAAATAATTTCGAGAGGTATGCTTTCATTGTCAACATAACGACCAAGAGTTCCCAATATCTTCCATACTACATACATTATAGGCGGTTCCCAAACAGAAAGGTAAAGATTTTACTCCCCCTCCACCAACAATCACACTCCACGGCTTGTCTGAAATAACGGGTGCCGTCCAACTTTCAACAATCCTGGGGGAGTTTTGTTTAAATTATTTGTGATTTTGTTTTTGATCTTTTGATCATAGGACTGGGCATCCTAGTTACCAGCCATTTTCTCGTGAATGATGAGCGGAGTCCACTCATTGTGAGAATAACCCACCTAGCATGGAAGATACTGACAGCCCCTAGTCGCTACATGAGCGATTCGGGCATACAAAAAAGATTATTATTTGAAGGTTTAGAGTTTGGCACCTGCAAATTTACTTGGAATGGCAGGTAAATACCGCATATAGGTAGATATGGTGGACACTCATGGAAGAAACTTGGTTCAAGGAATTTGGATGCACAAGCAGTATTCCCCCTTAGACAGATATTTTGGCTAGCAAAGGATTCTAAATAGCAAGCACCACATGTTAGAGGATCCATAACAATATAACTTCTATACAAATATACGCAAGCATAACTCATTATGTTGTCTTCCTTGCCCAACTTCAACTAATTTGATCAAGTTTCAAAATAATTAATGGGGCTCACAATCATAGAAGATGTCCAAGATAGTATGTTTATATGTGAAATCTCTCTTCCTTCAATATTCTTTCATGAATTGTTCAAGTGACCAATACAATGTTTGCTAACCTTCAATAAATTAACCACCTCTACTTCTTATATGTGAAGGCATTACTCCCCATGGGAAAGGCATATGAAACATATATAATTTCAGATTTATGACATTCAAATCATTCAACCATTTACTCATAGGATATAAGTGAAGCACACGAGTAAATGACAAACTACTCCAAAAAGATATAAGTGAAGATCAATGAGTAGTTAAATAATTATGTAGCTATGTGAAGACTCTCTCTCATTTAAGAATTTCAGATCTTGGGATATTATTCAAACAGCAAGCAAAACAAAATAAAACGACATGTCAAGGATAGCACTCATCATGTGAAGAAGCAAAAACTTAGGTTCAACCGATACTAACCGATAATTGTTGAAGAAGAAAGGTGGGATGCCTACCGGGGCATCCCCAAGCTTAGATGCTTGAGACTTCTTGAAATATTATCTTGGGGTGTCTTGGGAATCCCGAAGTTGAGCTTTTTTGTCTCCTTAATTCCTCCCATATCACGGTTTCCTAAATCTCGAAAGCTTCATCCACACCAAACTCAACAAGAACTCGTGAGACAAGTTAGTATAAACCAATGCAAAAACCTTATCATAATATACTGTAGCAAATCACTACAATTATTATTCAACATTGCATACTAAATGCCTCTCCATATTTAATAGTCCTATCCTCAAATAGAATCATTAAACGAGCGAACATATGCAAACAATGCCATCATAACAGCAATCTGCCTAAACAGGGCAGTCTGTAAAGAATGCAGCAAGATCCATACTTACCTAGCTCCAAAAATTATGAAAGAAACTTCCCACTGTAGTAAATTTATCATAGCTTATTATGAAAAAGGTTTCAACATTTTATCACATTCTGACTTTTCTAGGGAATTTTTGCAACAGCGGTAAACTTTCTGTTTTCAAACAGCAACATGTAGACTTGTAACATAAGCATGGTAAGGGCTATCCTTGACATTTTTGTTGAAAATATAGATGCAAAACATTATTCTAAATAACAGCAAGCAAAAACTAACAAAATAAAATGACGCTCCAAGCAAAACACATATCATGTGGTGAATAAAAATATAGCTCCAAGTAAAGTTACCGATGAACGAAGAAGAAAGAGGGGATGCCATCCGAGGCATCCCCAAGCTTAGGCTCTTGTTTATCCTTGAATATTACCTTGGGGTGCCTTGGGAATCCCCTAGCTTAGGCTCTTGCCACTCCTTATTCCATAGTCCATCGAATCCTTACCCAAAACTTGAAAACTTCACAACACAAAACTTAACAGAAAACTCGTGTGCTCCGTTAGTATAAGAAAATAAATCACCACTTAGGTACTGTTGTTAACTCATTATAATTCATATTGGTGTAATATCTACTGTATTCCAACTTATCTATGGTTCATACCCTCCGATACTACTCATAGATTCATCAAAATAAGCAAACAACACATAGAAAACAGAATCTATAAAAAAACAGAACATTCTGTAGTAATCTGTATCAAACGTATAATTCTGGAAGTCCAAAAATTCTGAAATAAATTGGTGGACCTGAGGAATTTGTCTATTAGTCTTCTGCAAAAAGAATCAACTTAAAAGCACTCTTCTGTACAAATTACAGCTAAACTCGTGAGTGCAAAGTTTCTGTTTTTTACAGCAAGATCACATTAAGTTCACCCAAGTCTTCCCAAAGGTTCTACTTGGCACAAACACTAATTAAAACATAAAACCACATCCAACCAGAGGCTAGATAGATTATTTATTACTAAACAGGAGCAAAAAAGCAAAAAACAAAAATAAAATGGGGTTTCCTCCCAACAAGTGCTTACATTTAACGCCCCTAGCTAGGCATGTTGATTTCAATGATGCTCACATAAAAGATAAGAATTGAAATGCAAAGAGAGCATCATGAAACATATTACTAACACATTTAAGTCTTACCCACTTCCTATGCATAGGGATTTTGTGAGCAAACAATTCATGGGAACATGAAACAACTAGCATTGGAAGGTAAAACAAGCAAATCTTGAAGATTTTCAACACATAGAGAGGAAACTTGATATTATTGCAATATGTAAAAGCATATGATCCTCTCTCATAATAATTTAAAGTAGCATCATGAATGAATTCAACCATATAACCAGCACATAAAGCATTATTTTCATGATCTACTTGCATAGAAATTTTACTACTCTCCACATAAGCAAATTTCTTCTCATGAATAGTGGTTGGAGCAAACTCAACAAAATAACTATCATGTGATTGAAAATTAAGATCTAGATGACAAGTTTCATGGTTATCATTATTCTTTATAGCATACGTGTCATCACAATAATCATCATAGATAGGAGGCATGCTTTCATCATAGTAAATTGCTCATCAAAACTTGGGGGACTAAACATATCATCTTCATCAAACATAGCATCCCCAAGCTTGTGGATTTTCATATCATTAGCATCATGGGTATTGAAACAAATCATACTAACAACATTTCAATCATGCTCATCTTTCAAAGATTTAGTGCCAAACATTTTAATGCATTCTTGCTCTAGCAATTGAGCACAATCATCGGAATCGTTATTTTCACGGAAGACATTAAAAAGATGAAGCATATGAGGCACCCTCAATTCCATTTTATGTAGTTATCTTTTATAAACTAAACTAGTGATAAAACAAGAAACAAAAAGATTCGATTGCAAGATCTAAAGATATACCTTCAAGCACTCACCTCCCCGGCAACGGCGCAAGAAAAGAGCTTGATGTCTACTACGCAACCTTCTTCTTGTAGACGTTGTTGGGCCTCCAAGTGCAGAGGTTTGTAGGACAGTAGCAAATTTCCCTCAAGTGGATGACCTAAGGTTTATCAATCCGTGGGAGGCGTAGGTTGAAGATGGTCTCTCTCAAGCAACCCTGCAACCAAATAACAAAGAGTCTCTTGTGTCCCCAACACACCCAATACAATGGTAAATTGTATAGGTGCACTAGTTCGGCGAAGAGATGGTGATACAAGTGCAATATGGATGGTAGATATAGGTTTTTTTAATCTGAAAATATAAAAACAACAAGGTAACTAATGATAAAAGTGAGCACAAACGGTATTGCAATGCTAGGAAACAGGGCCTAGGGTTCATACTTTCACTAGTGCAAGTTGTCTCAACAATAATAACATAATTGGATCATATAACTATCCCTCAACATGCAACAAAGAGTCACTCCAAAGTCACTAATAGCGGAGAACAAACAAAGAGATTATGGTAGGGTACGAAACCACCTCAAAGTTATCCTTTCTGATCGATCTATTCAAGAGTCCGTAGTAAAATAACATGAAGCTATTCTTTCCGTTCGATCTATCATAGAGTTCATACTAGAATAACACCTTAAGACACAAATCAACCAAAACCCTAGTGTCACCTAGATACTCCAATGTCACCACGAGTATCCATGGGTATGACTATACGATATGCATCACACAATCTCAGATGCATCTATTCAACCAACACAAAGAACATCAAAGATTGCCCCAAAGTTTCTATCGGAGAGTCAAGACGAAAACGTGTGCCAACCCCTATGCATAAGTTCACAATGTTACAGAACCCACAAGTTGAACACCAAAACATACATCACGTAGATCACGTGAATATCCCATTGTGACCACAGATAAGCACATGCAAGACATACATCAAGTGTTCTCAAATCCTTAAAGACTCAATCCTATAAGATAACTTCAAAGGGAAAACTCAATCCATTACAAGAGAGTAGAGGGGGAGAAACATCATAAGATCCAACTATAATAGCAAAGCTCGCAATACATCAAGATCGTGCCACCTCAAGAACACGAGAGAGTGAGAGATCAAACACATAGCTACTGGTACATACCCTCAGCCCCGAGGGTGAACTACTCCCTCCTTGTCATGGAGATCGCCGGGATGATGAAGATGGCCACCGGTGAGGGATTCCCCCTTTGGCAGGGTGCCAGAACAGGGTCGCGATTGGTTTTTGGTGGGTTCAGAGGCATGCGGCGGCGGAACTCCCGATCTATTCTGCTCCTCGATGTTTTAGGGTATATGGACATATATAGGCGAAAGAAGTTGGTCAGGGGAGCCATGAGGGGCCAACGAGGGTGGGGGGCGCGCCCCCTGCCTCGTGGCTTCCTTGAAGCTTCCCCGACGTCTACTCCAAGTCTGCTGGATTGCTTCCGTTCCAAAACTAACTCTCCCAAATGTTTCATTCCGTTTGGACTCCGTTTGATATTCCTTTTCTTCGAAACACTGAAATAGTCAAGAAAACAACAATTTGGGCTGGGCCTCCGGTTAATAGTTAGTCCCAAAAATAATATAAAAGTGTTTAGTAAAGCCCAAAAACATCCCAAACAGATAATATAATAGCATGAATACTTCATAAATTATAGATCCGTTGGAGACGTATCAGCAAGCCATTGAGAATAAATGGATTTTCAAGAGGAAGACGAAAGCTGATGGTAGTGTTACTATCTACAAAGCTCGAATTGTCACAACAAAGGTTTTTTGACAAGTTCATACTTTCACTAGGGTTCATACTTTCAGTAGTGCAAGTTGTCTCAACAATAATAACATAATTGGATCATATAAGTATCCCTCAACATGCAACAAAGAGTATCCGTGGGTATGATTATACGATATGCATCACACAATCTCAGATTCATCTATTCAACCAACACAAAGAACTTCAAAGAGTGCCCCAAAGTTTCTACCGGAGAGTCAAGACGAAAACGTGTGCCAACCTCTATGCATAAGTTCAAAATGTTACGGAACCCGCAAGTTGATCACCAAAACATACATCACGTAGATCACATGAATATCCCATTGTCATCACAGATAAGCACATGCAAGACATACATCAAGTGTTCTCAAATCCTTAAAGACTCAATCTGATAAGATAACTTCAAAGAGAAAACTCAGTCCATTACAAGAGAGTATAGGGGGAAACAGCATAAGATCCAACTATAATAGAAAAGCTCACGATACATCAAGATCGTACCACCTCAAGAACACGAGAGATAGAGAGAGATCAAACACATAGCTACTGGTACATACCCTCAGCCCCGAGGGTGAACTACTCCCTCCTCGTCATGGAAATCGCCGAGATGATGAACATGGCCACCGGTGAGGGATTCCCCCTCGGGCAAGGTGCCGGAACAGGATCCCGATTGGTTTTTGGTGGCTTCGGAGGCTTGCGGCGGCGGAACTCCCGATCTATTCTGCTCCTCGATGTTTTTAGGGTATATGGACATATATAGGCGAAAGAACTCAGTTAGGGGAGCCACGAGGGGCCCACGAGGGTGGGGGGCGCGCCCCCTGCCTCGTGGCTTCCTCGAAGCTTCCCTGATGTCTACTCCAAGTCTCCTGGATTGCTTCCGTTCCAAAAATAACTCTTCCGAAGGTTTCATTCCGTTTGGACTCCGTTTGATATTCCTTTTCTTCGAAACACTGAAATAGGCAAGAAAACAACAATTTGGGCTGGGCCTCCGGTTAATAGGTTAGTCCCAAAAATAATATAAAAGTGTTTAGTAAAGCCCATAAACATCCAAAACAGATAATATAATAGCATGAATACTTCATAAATTATAGATACATTGGAGACGTATCAGCATCCCCAAGCTTAATTCCTGCTCGTCCTCGAGTAGGTAAATGATAAAAGAAATAATTTATGAAGTGTGAATGCTAGCAGGTGCACAAGTTTCATCAATGATAATTTCAATCACCTTTCCTAGCACATTATATATCATAACAGTAGCTCAGATCATAAAGCTTCTCATGATCAAGTAACAAGCTATTCACATGATAAAGTATAGATCATAAACTTTCTTGAAAACTAACAAACCGTATTATTAGTCATCAAACAATTACAATTCATCTTATTTTCAGGAAGGGTCTATGTCAGAGCTTTGATTCAGCAAACTTCACATACTCAACTATCATATAGTCTTCCATGATTGCTACCACTCAAAGCATATTTTTAGAACAAATAGCATCCATCGAACACAGAGAAAGATAGGGGCTTAATGTTTCGCCTCCCAACTTATTTATCATATAGATAATTGTCAACAATAATAATTCATGATCAAATATATTTGAATGGCCATATATGCTTAGATCTTTCTCCACCACATGATGCTTGCCAACTAAAGAGTAGGTTGGAATGAGAAGGAATACTACTGACTCTTGCATAAAAGTAAAAGGTAGACCCTTCGCAGAGGGAAGCAGGGATTTGCAGAGGTGCCAGAGCTCGAAGCTAAAACAGAGATGGAAATAATTTTGAGAGGTATGCTTTCATTGTCAACATAACGACCAAGAGTTCCCAATATCTTCCATACTACATACATTATAGGCGGTTCCCAAACAGAAAGGTAAAGATTTTACTCCCCCTCCACCAACAATCACACTCCACGGCTTGTCTGAAATAACAGGTGCCGTCCAACTTTCAACAATCATGGGGGAGTTTTGTTTAAATTATTTGTGATTTTGTTTTTGATCTTTTGATCATAGGACTGGGCATCCTAGTTACCAGCCATTTTCTCGTGAATGATGAGCGGAGTCCACTCATCGTGAGAATAACCCACCTAGCATGGAAGATACCGACAGCCCCTAGTCGCTACATGAGCGATTCGGGCATACAAAAAAGATTATTATTTGAAGGTTTAGAGTTTGGCACATGCAAATTTACTTGGAATGGCAGGTAAATACCGCATATAGGTAGATATGGTGGACACTCATGGAAGAAACTTGGTTCAAGGAATTTGGATGCACAAGCAGTATTCCCCCTTAGTACAGATATTTTGGCTAGTCACGACGAAAACGTGTGCCAACCCCTATGCATAAGTTCACAATGTTACAGAACCTGCAAGTTGATCGCCAAAACATACATCACGTAGATCACGTGAATATCCCATTGTCACCACAGATAAGCACATGCAAGACATACATCAAGTGTTCTCAAATCCTTAAAGACTCAATCCTATAAGATAACTTCATAGGGAAAACTCAATCCATTACAAGAGAGTAGAGGGGGAGAAACATCATAAGATCCAACTGTAATAGCAAAGCTCGCGATATATCAAGATCGTACCACCTCAAGAACACGAGAAGTGAGAGATCAAACACATAGCTACTGGTACATACCCTCAGCCCCGAGGGTGAACTACTCCCTCCTCGTCATGGAGATCACCGGGATGATGAAGATGGCCACCGGTGAGGGATTCCCCCCTCGGCAGGGTGCCGGAACAGGGTCGCGATTGGTTTTTGGTGGCTTCAGAGGCTTGCGGCGGCGGAACTCCCGATCTATTCTGCTCCTCGATGTTTTTAGGGTATATGGACATATATAGGCGAAAGAAGTCGGTCAGGGGAGCCATGAGGGGCCCACGAGGGTGGGGGGCGCGCCCCCTGCCTCGTGGCTTCCTTGAAGCTTCCCCGACGTCTACTCCAAGTGTGCTGGATTGCTTCCGTTCCAAAAATAACTCTCCCAATGGTTTCATTCTGTTTGGACTCCGTTTGATATTCCTTTTCTTCGAAACACTAAAATAGGCAAGAAAACAACATATTGGGTTGGGCCTCCGGTTAATAGTTAGTCCCAAAAATAATATAAAAGTGTTTAGTAAAGCCCATAAACATCCAAAACAGATAATATAATAGCATGAATACTTCATAAATTATAGATACGTTGGAGACGTATCAGCAAGCCATTGAGAATAAATGGATTTTCAAGAGGAAGACGGAAGCTGATGGTAGTGTTACTATCTACAAAGCTGGAATTGTCACAAAAAAGGTTTTTTGACAAGTTCGAGGTGTTGACTACAATGAGATTTTCTCACTCGTATCGATGCTTAAGTCTGTCCGAATCATGTCAGCAATTGCCGCATTTTATGAAATCTGGCAAATGGATGTCAAAACTGCGTTCCTTAATGGATTTATTAAAGAAGAGTTGTATATGATGCATCCAGAAGGTTTTGTCGATCCTAAAGGTGCTAACAAAGTTCGCAAGCTCCAGCGATCCATCTATGGACTGGTGCAAGCATCTCGGAGTTGGAATATACGCTTTGATGAGTTGATCAAAGCATATAGTTTTATACAGACTTGCGGTGATGCCTGTATTTACAAGAAAGTGAGTGGGAGCAGAACAACCTTTCTGATAAGTATATGTGAAAGACATATTGTTGATCGGAAATGATGTAGAATTTTTTGGAAAGCATAAAGGAGTGTTTGAAAGGAGTTTCTCAAAGAAAGACCTCGGTGAAGCTGCTTACATATTGGGCATCAAGATCTATAGAGGTAGATCAAAACGCTTAATAAGATTTTTCAATGAGTACATACCTTGACAAGATTTCTAAGTAGTTCAAAATGGAACAGTCAAAGAAGGAGTCCTTGCCTGTATTGCAAGGTATAAAGTTGAGTAAGACTCAAAACCTGACCACGACAGAAGATAGAAAGAGAATGAGAGTCATTCCCTATGCCTCAGCCATAGGTTCTATAAAGTATGCCATGCTGTATAATAGACCTATTGTGTACCTTGCCATGAGTTTGGCAAGGGGATACAATAGTGATGGAGGAGTAGATCACTAGAAAGCGGTCAAAATTATCCTTAAGGTACCTAAAGAGGACTAAGGAAATGTTTCTCGATTATGGAAGTGACAAACAGTTTGTCATAAAGGGTTACGTCGATGCAAGCTTTGACACTGATCTGGATGACTCTGAGTCTCAAATCTAGATACATATTGAAAGTGGGAGCAATTAGCTAGAGTAGCTCAATGCAGAGCATTGTAGACATAGAAATTTGCCAAATATATACATAACTGAATGTGGCAGACCCGTTGACTAAACCTCTCTCACAAGCAAAACACGATCACACCTTAGTACTCTTTGGGTGTTAATCACATGGCGATGTGAACTAGATTACTGACTCTAGTAAACCCTTTGGGCGTTGGTCACATGGCGATGTGAACTATGGGTGTTAATCACATGGTGGTGTGAACTATTGGTGTTAAATCACATGGCGATGTGATCTAGGTTATTGACTCTAGTGCAAGTGGGAGACTGAAGGAAATATGCCCTAGAGGCAATAATAAAGTTGTTATTTTATATTTCCTTATATAATGATATATGTTTATTATTCATGCTAGAATTGTATTAACCGGAAACTTGATACATGTGTGGATACATAGACAAAACACAATGTCCCTAGTAAGCTATACTAGACTAGCTCATTAATCAAAGATGATTAAGTTTCCTAACCATAGACATGTGTTGTCATTTGATGAACGGGATCACATCATTAGGAGAATGATGTGATGGACAAGACCCATCCGTTAGCTTAGCATAATGATCGTTCAGTTTTATTGCTATAACTTTCTTCATGTCATATACATATTCCTTTGACTATGACATTATGCAACTCCCGGATACAGGAGGAATGCCTTGTGTGCTATCAAACATCACAACGTTACTAAGTGATTATAAAGATGCTCTACAGGTATCTCCTAAGGTGTTTGTTGGGTTGGCATAGATCGAGATTAGGATTTGGTACTCCGAGTATCGAAGAGGTATCTCTGGGCCCTCTCGGTAATGCACATCATAATAAGCCTTGCAAGCAATGTGAATAATGAGTTAGTTGCGGGACGATGCATTACGGAACGAGTAAAGAGACTTGCCAGTAACGAGATTGAACTAGGTACGAAGATACGGACGATCGAATCTCGGGCAAGTAACATACCGATGACAAAGGGAATAACGTATGTTGTCATTACAGTACGACCGATAAAGATCTTCGTAGAATACATGGGAACCAATATGAGCATCCAGGTTCCGCTGTTGGTTATTGACCGGAGAGGTGTCTCGGTCATGTCTACATAGTTCTCGAAGCCGCAGGGTCCTCACGCTTAACGTTCGATGACGATTGTATTATCTGAGTTATGTGATTTGGTGACCAAATGTTGTTCGGAGTCCCGGATGACACGAACATGACGAGGAGTCTCGAAATGGTTGAGAGGTGAAGATTCATATATAGGACGATAGTATTCGGACACCAGAAGTGTTTCGGGGGTACCGGGTACGTATCGGGTCACCGGAAGGGGTTCCGGGCACCCCCCCCCCCCCCCCCCCGACAAAGATATGGGCCTTATTGGGCCAAGGGCGGGACATACAAGACCCTTGTGGGCTGGTCCGCCCACATATGGGCCGATCTAAGTGGAGAAAGGAAAAGGGGAGGAGGAAAGGAAATAGAGGGAATAGGATTCCCCCTTCCTTTCCCCTCTCCTCTCTTTCCTTCCCCCCCTCCGGAGATAAGGAAAGGGGGAGGCCGAATTGGAGGAGGACCCCAAGTAGGATTCCTCCTACTTGGGGCGCCCCAAGGCTGCTCCCCTCCCTCTCCCGCCTATATATACATGGGGAGTGGGTGCCTAGAACACACACCAACAATTGTTAGCCGTGTGCGGTGCCCCCTCCACAGTTTACGCCTCCGGTCATATTCACGTAGTGCTTAGGCGAAGCACTGCGCGGATTACTTCACCATCAACGTCACCACACCGTCATGCTGACGGAACTCTCCCTCGACACTTTGCTGGATCAAGAGTTCGAGGGACATTATCGAGTTGAACGTGTGCAGAACTCGGAGGTGTCGTACGTTCGATGCTTGATCTGTCAGAACGAGAAGAAGTTCGACTACATCAACCGCGTTAACAAACGCTTCCGCTTTCGGTCTATGAGGGTACGTGGACACACTCTCCCCCTCTCGTTGCTATGCATCTCCTAGATAGATCTTGCGTGATTGTAAGAAATTTTTGAAATTGCATGCGACGTTTCCCAACAATACGTACTCCCCCAAGCTTAGGCTTTTGGCCTAGCTAGGTAATCACCACCCGTAGTAGCAATCGGGTCCCATGTCAAAGTGCTGCGGCGGCGGCACCTGAGCATCCCACTCATGAGGATCGTCCTTCGGCACCGCCTAGGTGTTCTGATAGGCAATGATGTCATCTAGCATGATCCTATATCCGCCTCTGGCAATAGAATCAAATAAAGTAGGTGCATGCAATGGAATAATATCACGGGTATCCACACTGAAAACCAGGTTGTAAGGAATATTGTTAATTGAATCATTAATATCAGTAAACTGGTGATCTTTCATCGCCTGGTGATCCAAATAAACCTTGGGTAAATGATAATCATGTTGGCGAATTTGAACGTTATAGTGTCTCGCTAAACGAGCAACATAAATACCACCATGAATTTTCCCTTGGCTCTGTTAAGGTGTAGACGACATGTAATAATGGCCCCTAGGCTATAGGTGTTATCGCCGTATAGTGCACGACGTAAGATAACGAAGTCAAGAGCACAAAGTGCACCGACTTTCTCTCTAGCAATTAAACACTTAGCAATGAATAGAGCAAAATAATGCACAACAGGAAACTGCAAACTAGTAGCCGTGACACTCGACATGACTCTCTCATCTCCCACTAACAGAGTGTGATAAAAGTCCTCAAACTCTACAGGCCTAGGATCTCTTATTTCCCCGTCGGAAGGGATCAAGCATACATCACAAAAATCAGTGAGCGGCATCTAACAATTTTCAACATATAAATTAAACTGCACCTCAAGGAGGTTATTCCTACTCAGAAAATGGAAGTTTTGCACAAAGGAATTTTTAAGGAGATGGTATTGTTCACACTTAACTGCGATGAACTCGGTAAGCCCAGCATTAGCTGCAAATTGTGCGAACTCTTGATGGATCCCGGCTCCATCCATGAAGAGGTTGTGCAGCCATTCGCACGGCCGCACCTCCGCCCTTCTCCGAGTATGGAGGTCATTGTCCGACGATTCCCCAATGACTCCCTTAGAGCTCTTCTTGGAGGCAAACTTCCTAAAGAAACTCATCTTATTCCTATAAATAAAATTCTGAAATTTTTAGTCCACAAAATTTTTGTCAACAAAACTTCATAAGATTGATAGCAACTACTCATAGAGATGCATAGAGGCCAAATAAAGCATTAAAACTACTTAGAATTCTAATAATTCAACATGCAAGCTCATCTACAGCAGCACCAAGAGTGGCTAATTATTCAAAATATATTCCTAATTGGAGCAATGGACGAGTCACATACCAAGTAGCAATCCCCCAAAACAGTTTTGGAAACGAAGCTTTGAGCAAAGAGATCAAAATCTGCGGATTTGAGAGCAAGAACACGAGAGAGAGAGGGAGCAATGGTGATTTTTTCTGGAGGTAGGAGATGACATGGGCTAAAGAGATAAGTGAGGGGGGCATGTGGGGACCACTGCCCACCAGGGCATGCTTGGGGCTGCTGGCGCGCCAAGGTGGGTTGTGCCCACCTGGTGCACCCCCTCTAATGTTATTTGTACTAAAACTTCAGAAAAAATCGTATTAAATCTTCAGGGCATTTTGAGCACTTTTATTTTTGGGTCATTTTTTTATTGCACGGAAAATCCAAAAAACAGGATAAAGATGGCATTTTATTTCATTTACTAAGAAAAACTTAAAATAAGGGTAAGTACAAAAGGTAGTGACTACTAAATTCATTAACTTCATACCTCTCAAAGATGATCCATTAATAAGGTTGATCAAGTCTTATTAACAACCACCTTCGATTAGCATGAAACCGAAGAACTTTCGTAAAACACTAAGTTACCTCAACGGGGATATGCATGTCCCCAACAATAAGTATATCATATTTCTTTTTGGAAATAGGTAGAGGTAGTTGAAAACTTCCAATAGTGATTGTTGGAGATATTTCAATAATATTAATACCATTTGCTTGGAATTGTTTCTTCCGAAAGTGCGCCGTATACTCATTACCATTGATATGAAAACTGACTTTGCTTTTATTGCAATCAATAACAACCCCTGCATATTTCAAAAAGGGTTTACCAAGGATAATCGACATGTTGTCGTCCTCGGGCTTCTCAAGTATAACAAAGCCAATTAAGATAGTAACATTTGCAATAACAACATGCACATCCTCGCAAATACTGATAGGTATGTGTCGGATTACGGGTTCCGGCAAACCCTTGAGGTTCGAACACTGGGGTGCGCACGAAGATCTCTCTCCCCAGCTCGCTCTCGCAACGATCTCAAGGCCTAGCCCGACGAACCCAAAGAACAAGAGACACAAGAGTTTATACTGGTTCGGGCCAGCGTTGTGGTGTAATACCCTACTCTAGTGTGGTGTGGTGGATTGCCTTGTAGGCTAAGGATGAACAAGTACAAGGGACGAACAACCTCCTGAGGAGAGGTGTTCTTGAGCTCGGTGAGCTTGTGCGTGTGAGGATGGTCTGAATGATCCGTCCCCTTGCCAAGGTGGTGGCTAGTCCTATTTATAGAGGCCCTGGTCCTCTTCCTAAATGTTTAGGCGGGAAGGGATCCCACAACGGCCAAGTTTGAAGGGGGACAACTAATACAAGCTATCCTGACAAAAGGTGGTCTTCGCCTTCCAAAGGCTCTGGCGGTGACGCCGCCGTGGGCTCCATGGTGACCTCCGTCCCGCCGTCCCGCTGGTCTTGGTCTCGTTGCAACCGATATGGAAACCTTTACCTGATGCCTCGGGACTCCTCGCCTACGCTTTCCCCTTTAACACCAAAGAGGCAACCGGTACTCTGCGCCCGCTGGCGCTCGCCTGGCCTTGGTCGTCATGGCTCACGTCACGCGCACCTCGCGAGGTGCCCCTTGCATAGATATCTCCGCTCCTCGGGAGCCAGCCTAGCGAGGCTGCCCCTGAGGAGGTCTTGTGTCGTCCGCCTCGCGAGGTTTGGCCCCTCGTGAGGGTCTTGAGTGGTTGCTGATGCAGATGGGCCGTACCAGGCCGTTGGTGGAGCCGCGCCCTAGGCCGCAGGCAGGCAAGTCTGGGGACCCCCATTCCCAGGAGCAGACAGTAGCCCCCGGCCCCAAGGCGCGCTCGGACTTGGCTTTGAGGTGAAGCCAAGGGGCAAGTGCGGAGCGCCGCGGGCCCCAACAGCCTACGGCCTTGATTGACGTGTGGCGACTGACGGGACGTGGGTGTCTCCACTTCCCCACACTGCCTCGATAACTACCCGACTTGATGAGTCCCTGCTGCATGCAGAGAAAAAGCATCATTACCTGCGATCGTGGAGGCCGGCGGTTGGCCTCCTTCTAGCTATAAATGAGGAGAGGGGCGGAGGCCCCGTTGCTCATCCCTTCCTCCATTCCGCGTGCTTCTTCTTCCTCCCCTCTCCACCATCTTGCTGCAATACCCATGGCACCGATGAAGAGGCTCTCAGCCGCGGAGAAGGGGAAGGCTCATCAAGAGGGGCCTAGCTAGCCGCCGCCTAAGAGGGGGCGCGGTCGCCCCCGCAAGCACCCCGCAACCCCCGTTGTGGCCCCTCGTGGGCGCGGACGAACTTCTCCGGGGTCCGGTGCCGTCCTAGGAAGCCACGGAGGCGCCTCTTCACGCGGTGGGAGCCGCCCGAGACGTGGGAGTCCTGCCCACGAGGGGAGGTGCGCCATGGTTGCTCGGCCTCTCCGGCCGCGCTTCCACTCGGCGGAGGTGCTGCCGGAGTTCGTCATGTGGTCGGAGAACCCAGCCGACACCTGGCTTCAGCTTTCGCGCTCCTTTGCCGGCGAACTGCCGGCCACGGGCCCTGGCGGCCTCTGGCTGCAGGCCGACGGCTGCTACAGCAAGGCTTCCTGGGTTGCGGTGGAGGTCTCCGTCGTGGGCAATGTAGCCCTGGCCCGTGGCTGGCAAACGTTTGCCCGCGCGCGCGATCTGAGCAGGCGGTGCACCCTCCACTTCAAGTATGACGGTGGCGCGACCCTCTTCGTGAGGGTGTTCGGGGAAGACGGTCGCCGCGCCGGGTGCTGCCCTGAAAAAACGATGGTGACGAAGTGCTCGGCCTTGGCGACGGCCGTGACAAGGATGAGGGTGAACTCGCCCTCGGTGACGGCTGCGGTTTGTCCGGCTACAGCAGCTCCTCCTCCGGCGAAAGCTCCAGCAGCGGCGGCTACGACCAGCCGCCACGCCGCCGAGCTCGCTTTGAGGACGTTGGTGGGTCGTCCCATCGCTGCGCCTCAGTGAAGCGTGAGGAGGGCTCCGGCTGAGTCCGAGGAGCCGATCCTCGTGAGCAGCCGCGTCGTAGGAGCCGCTTTTGCCTGTCCCTTCCTTTCCTTTCCTCCTGTATTGCAAAAAAAGTATGGGGCCCTGCGAGGGCGTGTAATGAACCGTAGTGCTTATGCTACTTTGTGCTGTGTTTATTGTTTCCGGGTTGTGTTGTGGAATCGGTGCCTTAAGCAGGCGTAGAGGGGTAACTTAGCTTGGTACATCCGGGGTAGCTTCCACCTCGCGAGGGCGCGTGCCTCCTGGCATCTGGTGGGGCTTCCCTGCTGCCGACTCGGGGGACATCGCGAAGCAGTGAGAATTCATTAGGAAATCCGTATCCCTCCTTGCGCGAGGCCTCAAGCATGGGCTGATCATGGCCTAGCGTACCACGTCGCGGTACCCTTGGAGCACAGACTTAAAAGGGGGGTGCGCCGATCACAAGCTCAAATGAGGGCGCCCCGCAGAGACTAGGGGGTGCACACACATGCACACCCATCCCATAGCCCCCGCACGGGGCGCGCGAGGGGGATCGTCGGGCAACTGCCGCCCCCTGGCGCAAAACAAACAATCGAGGGAAGAAACAGAGAGAAGAGGGGGTTCAACCAAGTCATCGAGAAACGCCAGAACTTCAAATTCCATTAAAAGGGGTGCAAACCAACTGCAGAAAGCAAATGAACAGCCGCGTCCGGCACCTAGTCTAGTCTTCTCACCAGCGCGGAGCTAAGTGTTGCCACTAGGACATGGGAGGGAGCCCCCGAGGCCCGAGGGCGGCACTCCGGAGACTCCAGGGCGTGTACAACCCCACTCATTATTACGTGAGAGTGTCACGAGCGGAGACCTTCACAGGCACTGGGCCTTACTTCATGGGTAGAACTTCCGGAGGTGCTGGATGTTCGAGGCGTTCTGGATGGGGATCCCGTCTTGCGTCTCCAGGCGCGCAGCGCCAGGCCTGGAAACGCGGGCAATCCTAAATGGGCCCTCCCACATAGGTGAGAGCTTATGCAACCCTTCCCTGGAGAGGACCCGCCTCGGGACGAGATCGCCCACTTCGAGCGTCCTGGACCGGACGCTACGGCAGTGGTACTGTTGCAGCGCCTGCTAGTACCTTGCCACTCGGAGCGAGGCTTGGCGCGGTGTTCCTCCCCCAGCACAAGGTCCATCCCCCGCATGGCGTCCTGATACATCCCATCAAACGCCAGGACCCGCGCGGAGCGATGTCTGACCTCGTGAGGGTGAACTGCTTTTGCTCCATAGACGAGGAAGAACGGGGTCTCGCCGGTTGGCTTGGTGGCGGTGGTGTGGATGGACCACAGTACGGACTGGAGCTCATCATGCCAGCCCCTGCCGCAGGCCTCGAGCTTCTTCTTGAATGTCCTGGTCTTGAGGCCTCTCAAGACCTCCGCGTTGGTGCGCTCGACTTGGCCATTGCTCCTGGGGTGTGCCACTGACGCGTAGCAAATCTGTGTTCCAAGGTTAGCACAATATGTCTTGAAGAGATTGCTAGTGAACTGTGAGCCGTTGTCGGTGATGATGCGGTTTGGGACCCCAAACTGGCTCACGAGGCCCTTGATGAACTTAACTGCCGACCCGACTGGGATGGTGTGGACGGCTTCCACCTCTGCCCATTTGGTGAACTTGTCGATGACGACGTAGAGGTAGCGCTAGGCCCCGGGCGCTCGATGGAATGGACCCAGGATATCCAGCCCCCAGACCGCGAATGGCCAGGAGAGTGGGATAGTCTGGAGGCCTTGAGCCAGATGGTGGATTTGCTTGGCATGGAACTGGCAGGCCTCGCAGGATCTCACCAGCTCGGTTGCGTCGTTGAGTGTCGTGAGCCAGTAGAACCCGCTGCGGAACGCCTTGCCCACCAGGGTGCGCGATGATGAGTGATGCCCGCAATCTCCGGCGTGTATCTCGGCCAGCAGCTCGCTCCCCTGCTTCCTGGAAATGCATCGCAAGGAAACATCGTTTGGTCGTTTTCTGTACAGCTCACCGTCCTGGATGCAATATGCCTTAGCCTACTGCGCCACGCGCTCCGCGTCCTCCTCTTTCTCCGGCAGCGTTCCTTGCACCAGGTATGCCTTGAACTCCTCGGTCCAGCACCCCTCCTGAGGCTCGAGCGCCAGGAGCAGGCGTGCTCCTGAGGTCGGGCCACAGGCGGGGACTCCCGAGGCTAGTGGTTGGGGGAGTTCCTCCTGAGGTGATGCGGCTCCACAGACGGGGGTGCTGCTAAAGGCTTGAAGAGCGGCTCCTCGAAGACGCCGGGCTCCTAGAGCAGGTGCCTGGACGCCCTTTTGGCGATGTCGTCGGCTTCCTTGTTTGTGTCGCGGGGCACATGGCTGTAGCTCCAGGCCCAAGAACTGCTTCTCCATTTTGCGTACCTCTTTGAGGTATGCCTCCATGTGCTCGTCCCTCGGCTCGTACACCTTGTTGGAGAAGTTGACACGGAGCTGAGAGTCTCCCTTGATGGTGAGACGCTTCACTCCCAAAGGTGCCGCTGCCTTGAGGCCGGGGATCAACCCCTCATATTCCGCAATGTTGTTGGAGACCTTCTCGCCCCGCTAGAAGCAGAGCTGCATGGCGTAGTATAGGTTGTCTTGGGTGGGTGAGATGAGCATGGCACCAGCTCCCGCGCCTTGATGTGCGAAAGCGCCGTCGAAGTACATGACCCAGCCATCGGGTGCTTCACTTCCTGGCGAGAGGGATCGGCTCTCGCCTGCTTCGGGCTCTGGAGCGTTGGTCCATTCTGCCACGAAGTCGGCGAGGGCAGCCCCCTTGACGACCCTGGTTGTGCTGAACTCCAGCTGAAACGCTTGCATCTTGATGTTCCACTCAGCGACTCTCCCGCAGCGTTGGGGCTCCGGAGCACCCTCTCTAGTGGGTAGGCTGAGACGACCTTAATTGGGTGGCCTTGGAAGTAATGACGCAGCTTGCCCGAGGCCACCAGGAGCGCAAGCAAAAGCTTCTATGGCATGGGATATCGTGCCCTTGCGTCCCGTAACACCGTGCTGACGAAGTACACCGGGTGCTCGACGAGGGCGGGAGCGTCGATGGAGCCTGCGTTTTCAGAGGTTGTGGCGCCTCCTGAGGTGGGGGAACCTCGGGAGCTTGGTCACCCATCGGGGCCTCCGCAGGTCCCGAAACGCTATCTCGTAGGGCCTGATCATCTGCGGGCGTCGTCGTGGCCTTAGCGGAGCCGTCGTGGCGCCGCACCGTCCCGGCTTATGGTGCGGCATTACGCGGCATGCTCTTGGCCTGGCGCTCCTCCCGGACAGCCACCAATGCCGCGCCGGCTGAGTGGGGCATGGCGGCCAGGTAGAGCACCAGGGGCTCAAGGGGAGGTGGTGCTACCATCACCGGAGGTCTTGAAACGCCAGGTCGGCCTCGGGGGTCCACTAAAACGGACTCTTCTTCTTCATCAGCTTGAAGAATGGCAGGGCGCACTGCCCTAGCTTGGAAATGAAGCGCCCCAGCGAGGTCACGCAGCCCGCGAGCTTCTGGATCTCCTTGAGAGTTTGCGGCGGGCTCATGTCATCTATAGCCTTGACCTTCTCCGGGTTGGCCTCGATCCCCCTGTGCGACATGAGGAAGCCCAACAGCTTTCCAGAGGGGACACCAAACACGCACTTCTTCGGATTGAGCCGCAGGTCCACCTGGCGCAGGCTGGTGAAAGTCTCCTCCAGGTCCTAAATGAGGGTTCGTACCTCCCGGGACTTTACCACGATGTCATCGATGTAGGCTTCAGCGTTTCTCCCTAGCTGCTGGCCCAGGGCGATGTGCATTAGTCGCTGGAAAGTCGCCCCAGCGTTGCGCGGTCCGAACGGCATGCAGGTGTAGAAGTATACCCCGCACGGGGTCAAGAAGGCCGTCTTCTCCACGTCCTCCACCGCCATCTTGATCTGGTGATAACCCGAGAATGCGTCCAAGAAACACAGCAGGTCGCGCTCGGCGGTGGAGTCGACGACTTGGTCGATGCGCGGGAGCGGGAACGAGTTTTGGGGGCAGGCTTTGTTGAGGTTGGTGAAGTCGACACACATGCGTTCCTTCCCGCCTTTCTTGGGCACAACGACGGGGTTCGCCAGCCATTCCGGGTACCGGAATTCACGGATGCACCTGCCGCTTCTAGCTTGCGAGTTTCCTGGATGATGAAGGACTGCTTCTCCGTGGACTGTCGCCGCGCCTTCTGCTTCATAGGGCGCACATTGGGGCACACCCTTATGTGATGCTCGATTACCCCCTGGGGACCCCCACCAGCTGCCTGGGCTCCTAGGATAATACCTCCTTGTTCGCGCGCAGGAACTTCACCAATGCCTCCTCTTGGTCCGGGTTGAGGTTGGCGCCTATGGTGAAGGTGGCTCCCGATGATCCATCCTCCTCAACCGGCACTTGCTTCGCTTCGGCCCGATCCTGAGTGAACAACTGCTTCTTTTTCACCTGCGCAGCCCCCTTGGCCCCAGGGGCGGCTTCGTCGGCCGGGCGCACTGCCGTGGCGGCCCTGAAAGCGAGCTTGAGGGCCGTCAGAGCCTCCTTGGTGTCTCCAGCCATGGTAAGGACGCCGCTGCTGCCCGACATCTTCATGAGGTTGTAGGCCGGATGGGTCACTGCCATGAACTGAGCCAGGGCAGGGTACCCGAGGATGGCGTTGTACGCGAGGCCGATGCGGGCGATGTCGAAGTCGATCAGCTCGGTGCGGTAGTTGTCCCGGATACCGAAGGTGACTGGGAGGCGTATTTGCCCTAGGGGGCTGGTGCATCCACTGTCGACTCCGAAGAAAGGCTTGGTGGGGCGGAGTTGGCCATGCGGCACGTGAAGCAAGCCGAAAGCTTCCACGGAGAGCATGTTGAGGCCTGCTCCGCCATCGATGAGGGTCTTGGTCATGGCGACGTTGCAGATGGTGGGTGTGCAGAGCATTGGGAGCGCGCCTGAGCCAGCAGTGGTAGCGGGGTGGTCCCCTAAGTCGAAGTTGAGGTCGGCCTTGGGCGCCGCCCACCCCGGAGGGGCTCCCGGCTTCACAGAGGCGGCGCCGATCTAGCGGAAGAACTGCTTGACATGACGGTCCGAGGGCGGTGTGATACGTCTCCAATGTATCTATAATTTTCGATTGTTCCATGCTATTATATTATCTGTTTTGGATGTTTAATGGGCTTCAATATACTCTTTTATATTATTTTTGGGACTAACCTATTAACCGAAGGCCCAGTACAAATTGCTATTTTTTGCCTATTTCAGTGTTTCGCAGAAAAGGAATATCAAACAGAATCCAAATGGAACGAAACCTTCACGAGGATCTTTCTTGGAAAAAACGCAATCCAGGAGACTTGGAGTGGAAGTCAGATATGCAACGAGGCGGCCACGAGGCAGGAGGGCGTGCCCAGGGGGGTAGGCGCGCCCCCACCCTCGTGGGCCCCTCGTAGCTCCACCGACCTACTTCTTTCGCCTATATATACTCTTATACCCTGAAAACATCGAAGGGAGCCATGAAACCACTTTTCCATCGCCGCAACCTTCTGTACCCGTGAAATCCCATCTTGGGGCCTTTTTCGGCGATCTGCCGGAGGGGGATTCGATCACGGAGGGCTTCTACATCAACACCATAACCTCTCCGATGATGTGTAAGTAGTTTACCACAGACCTTCGGGTCCATAGTTATTAGCTAGATGGCTTCTTATCTCTCTTTGGTTCTCAATACAAAGTTCTGCTCGATGTTCTTGGAGATCTATTCGATGTAATACTTTTTGTAGTGTGTTTGTCGAGATCCGATGAATTGTGGGTTTATGATCACGATTATCTATGAACAATATTTGATCCTTCTCTGAATCTTATATGCATGATTTGATATCTTTGCAAGTCTCTTCGAATTATCGATTTAGTTTGGCCTACTAGATTGATCTTTCTTGCAATGGGAGAAGTGCTTAGCTTTGGGTTCAATCTTGCGGTGCTCGATCCCAGTGATAGAAAGGGAACCGACACGTATTGTAGTGTTGCCATCGAGGATAAAAAAATGGGGTTTATATCATATTGCTTGAGTTTATCTCTCTACATTATGTCATCTTGCCTAATGTGTTACTCTGTTCTTATGAACTTAATACTCTAGATGCATGCTGGATAGCGGTCGATGTGTGGAGTAATAGTAGTAGATGCAGAATCGTTTCGGTCTACTTGACACGGACATGATGCCTATGTTCATGATCATGCCTAGATATTCTCATAACTATGCGCTTTTCTATCAATTGCTCGGCAGTAATTTGTTCACCCACCGTAATATATGCTATTTTGAGAGAAGCCACTAGTGAAACCTATGGCCCCCGGGTCTACTTTACATCATATAAGTTTCCAATCTATAATTCTAGCTTACTATTTATTTTGCAATCTTTACTTTTCAATCTATACAACAAAAATACCAAAAATATTTATCTCATTATCTTTACCAGATCTCACTTTTGCAAGTGGCCGTGAAGGGATTGACAACCCCTTTATCGCGTTGGTTGCAAGGTTCTTGATTGTTTGTGCAGGTACTAGGCGATTTGCGTGTAGTCTCCTACTGGATTGATACCTTGGTTCTCAAAAACTGAGGGAAATACTTACGCTACTTTGCTGCATCACCCTTTCCTATTCAAGGGAAAACCAACGCATGCTCAAGTGGTAGCAAGAAGGATTTCTGGCGCCGTTGCCGGGGAGATCTACGCTCAAGTCAAGACATACCAAGTACCCATCACAAACTCTTATCCCTCGCATTACATTATTTGCCATTTGCCTCTCGTTTTCCTCTCCCCACTTCACCTTTGCCATTTTATTCGCCTTTTTTCATTCGCCTCTTTTTTTGCTTGCCTCTTGTGTTTTTGGGTGTTAGTGTGCCCGTTTTAGTTTGATGGCTCCACCAAAAAGCGTTGATCCTCACCTCAGAAGGCTGGAAGAAATTGAAAACAATGTTAGAAGCTTTATGTCTTTGCAATTTGAGCATAATAATTTCTTCAGAAACGAGCTTAAAGAACAAAAAAGTTTTATGGAGTACATGAATAAAGAGCTCGAAGATATGTCTAAGGAATTTTATGGTTTGAAATCTCAGTTTGCTCATCTTGAAAACTTAATAGCCCAAATTTCGGATAAGCAAGCCACCTTAGTTAATAAGATGGCCGCTAAACCGGAAGATTTAGATAATAACAATAATGAAGATCTAAAAGTGATTGATGTGTCTCCTATTAAATCTTTGTTTTCCAATATGAATCTTTATAATGATGGGACTGGAGATGAGTCAACTTTAGTTAAAAGGCGTCCCAATGATTCGGAGTTTTTAGATCTTGATGCAAAAATTGGTAAAAGTGGGATTGAAGAGGTTAAAACTTTACATAGAAATGAACCCACTATTTTGGATTTCAAGGAATTTAATTATGATAATTGCTCTTTGATAGATTGTATTTCCTTGTTGCAATCCGTGTTAAATTCTCCTCATGCTTATGATCAAAATAAAGCTTTTACTAAACATATCGTTGATGCCTTAATGCAATCCTATGAAGAAAAGCTTGAATTAGAAGTTTCTATCCCTAGAAAACTTTATGATGAGTGGGAACCTACTATTAAAATTAAGATTAAAGATCATGAATGCTATGCTTTATGTGATTTGGGTGATAGTGTTTCAACGATTCCCAAAACTTTGTGTGATGTGCTAGGTTTCCGTGAATTTGATGATTGTTCTTTAAATTTGCATCTTGCGGATTCCACCATTAAGAAACCTATGGGAAGGATTAATGATGTTCTTATTGTTGAAAATAGGAATTATGTGCCCGTAGATTTCATTGTTCTTGATATAGATTTCAATCCTACATGTCCTATTATTCTTGGTAGACCTTTCCTTAGAACGATTGGTGCAATTACTAATATGAAAGAAGGAAATATTAGATTCCAATTTCCATTAAGGAAAGGCATGGAACACTTTCCTAGGAGGAAAATTAAATTACCTTATGAATCTATTATCAGAGCCATTTTTGGATTAAACACCAAAGATGGTCATACCTAGATCTATTCTTGTTTTTATGCCTAGCTAGGGGCGTTAAACGATAGCGCTTGTTGGGAGGCAACCCAATTTTATTTTTGTTCCTTGATTTTTGTTCCTGTTTAGTAATAAATAATTCATCTAGCCTCTGTTTAGATGTGGTTTTATGTTTTAATTAGTGTTTGTGCCAAGTAGAACCTCTGTGAAGACTTGGGTGAAGTCTTTGTGATCTTGCTGTAAAAAACAGAAACTTTAGCGCTCATGAGATTAGCTGCAATTTTTTACTGGAGAGTGCTTTTAGGTTGATTATTTTTGCAGATGATCAATAGATAAATTCCTCACGTCCACCAATTTATTTCAGAATTTTTGGAGTTCCAGAAGTATACGTTTGATACAGATTACTACAGACTGTTCTGTTTTTGACAGATTCTGTTTTTCGTGTGTTGTTTGCTTGTTTTGATGAATCTATGGCTATTATCAGGGGGTACGAACCATAGAGAAGTTGGAATACAGTAGGTTTAAAACCAATATAAATAAAGAATGAGTTCATTACAGTACCTTAAAGTGGTGGTTTGTTTTCTTACACTAACGGAGCTCATGAGATTTTCTGTTTAAGTTTTGTGTTGTGAAGTTTTCAAGTTTTTGGGTAAAGATTTGATGGATTTTGGAATAAGGAGTGGCAAGAGCCTAAGCTTGGGGATTCCCAAGGCACCCCAAGGTAAAATTCAAGGACAACCAAAAGCCTAAGCTTGGGGATGCCCTGGAAGGCATCCCCTCTTTCGTCTTCGTCTATCGGTAACTTTACTTGAGGCTATATTTTTATTCACCACATGATATGTGTTTTGCTTGGTGCGTCTTGTATGAATTGAGTCTTTGCTTTTTAGTTTACCACAATCATCCTTGCTGTACACACCTTTTGGAGAGACACACATGAATCGGAATTTATTAGAATACTCTATGTGCTTCACTTATATCTTTTGAGCTAGATAATTTTGCTCTAGTGCTTCGCTTATACCTTTTTAGAGCACGGTGGTGGTTTTATTTTATGGAAATTATTGATCTCTCGTGCTTCACTTATATTATTTTGAGAGTCTTTTAGAACAGCATGGTAATTTGCTTTGGCTATAACATTAGTCCTAATATGATAGGCATCCAAGATGGTATAATAAAAACTTTCATATATAGTGCATTAAATACTATGAGAAGTTTGATACTTGATAGTGGTTTTGAGATATAAAGATGGTAATATTAGAGTTGTGCTAGTTGAGTAATTGTGGAATTGAGAAATACTTGTGTTTAAGTTTGCAAGTCCCGTAGCATGCACGTATGGTAAACGTTGGGTGACAAATTTGAAGCATGAGGTGTTCTTTGATTGCTTTCCTTATGAGTGGCGGTCGGGGACGAGCGATGGTCTTTTCCTACCAATCTATCCCCCTAGGAGCATGCGCGTAGTTCTTGGTTTTGATGACTTGTAGATTTTTGCAATAAGTATGTGAGTTCTTTATGACTAATGTTGAGTCCATGGATTATACACACTCTCACCCTTCCATCGTTGCTAGCCTCTTCGGTACCGTGCATTTCCCTTTCTCACCTCGAGAGTTGGTGCAAACTTCGCCGATGCATCCAAACCCCGTGATATGATACGCTCTATCACACATAAGCCTCCTTATATCTTCCTCAAAACAGCCACCATACCTACCTATTATGGCATTTTCATAGCCATTCCGAGATATATTGCCATGCAACTTTCCACTGTTCCGTTTATTTTGACACGCTCCATCATTGTCATATTGCTTTGCATGATCATGTAGTTGACATCGTATTTGTGGCAAAGCCACCTTCATAATTCTTTCATACATGTCACTCTTGATTCATTGCACATCCCGGTACACCGCCGAGGCATTCACATAGTCATATTTTGTTTTAAGTATCGAGTTGTAATCCTTGAGTTGTAAGTAATTAAAAGTGTGATGATTTTCATTATTAGAGCATTGTCCCATGTGAGGAAAGGTTGATGGAGACTATGATTCCCCCACAAGTCCGGATGAGACTCTGGACGAAAAAAAGAGGCCAAAGAAGTCCAAATTAAAAAAGGCCATAAAAAAAGAGAAGGCCCAAATAAAAAAAATGAGAGAAAAAGAGAGAAGGGGCAATGTTAGTATCCTTTTTCACACTAGTGCTTCAAAGTAGCACCATGATCTTCATGATAGAGAGTCTTTTATTTTGTCACTTTCATATACTAGTGGGAATTTTTCATTATAGAAATTGGCTTGTATATTCCAATGACGATGGGCTTCCTCGAAATGCCCTAGGTCTTCGTGAGCAAGCAAGTTGGATGCACCCCCACTTAGTTTCTTTTGTTGAGCTTTCATATATTTATAGCTCTAGTGCATCCGTTGCATGGCAATCCCTACTCCTTGCATTGACATCAATTGATGGGCATCTCCATAGCCCATTGATTAGTCGCGTCAATGTGCGACTTTCTCCTTTTTTTTGTCTTCTCACACAACCTCCATCATCATATTCTATTCCACCCATAGTGCTATGTCCATGGCTCGCGCTCATCTATTGCGTGAAAGTTGAAAGAGTTTGAAAAGGCTAAGTATGAAACAATTGCTTGGCTTGTCATTGGGGTTGTGCATAATGGGAGCATTTTGTGTGACGAAAATGAAGCATGGCCAAACTATATGATTTTGTAGGGATAAGCTTTCTTTGGCTATGTTATTTTGATAAGACATAATTGCTTGGTTAGTGATACGTCTCCAACGTATCTATAATTTTTGATTGTTCCATGCTATTATATTATCCATCTAGGATGTTTTATATGCTATTTTATATGATTTTTGGGACTAACCTATTAACCTAGAGCCCAGTGCCAGTTTTTGTTTTTGAGCATCGCAGAAAAGGAAAACCAAACGGAGTCCAATTGACCTGAAAATTCGTGGAGCTTATTTTTGGACCAGAAGAAGCCCA
Source organism: Aegilops tauschii subsp. strangulata (assembly GCF_002575655.3). Taxonomy (NCBI): domain Eukaryota; kingdom Viridiplantae; phylum Streptophyta; class Magnoliopsida; order Poales; family Poaceae; genus Aegilops; species Aegilops tauschii. Next base: position 381,027,295 of record NC_053037.3, on the reverse strand, counting down.
CGGAGTATCGGAGATGGGCCAGCCGAAGGCACCCACGAGGGTGGGGGTGCACCCTACCCCCCTCGGCGCGCCCCCTACCTCGTGGCCGCAACGGAGACCCCCCTTGACTTGTCCCCGACGCCAACACCTCTTATATATACCCAAACTTCCAGAACATAACCTAGATCAGGAGTTCCGCCGCCGCAAGCCTCTGTAGCCACCAAAAACCAATTGGGACCCTGTTCCGGCACCCTGCCGGAGGGGGGATCCCTCATCGGTGGCCATCTTCATCATCCCGGTGCTCTCCATGACGAGGAGGGAGTAGTTCACCCTCGGGGCCGAGGGTATGTACCAGTAGCTATGTGTTTGATCTCTCTCTCTCATGTTCTTGATTTGGCACAATCTTGATGTACCGCGAGCTTTGCTAATAGTTGGATCTTATGATTTTAATCCCCCTATACTCTCTTGTAATGGATCGAGTTTTCCTTTTGAAGTTAACTTATCGGATTGAGTCTTTAAGGATTTGAGAACACTTGATGTATGTCTTGCATGTGCTTATCTGTGGTGACAATGGGATATTCAGGTGATCTACTTGATGTATGTTTTGGTGATCAACTTGCGGGTTCAGTGACCTTGTGAACTTATGCATAGGGGTTGTCACACGTCTTCGTCTTGACTCTGCGGCAGAAACTTTGGGGCAATGTTTGAAGTTCTTTGTGTTGGTTGAATAGATGAATCTGAGATTGTGTGATGCATATCGTATAATCATACCCACAGATACTTGAGGTGACAATGGAGTATCTAGGTGACATTAGGGTTTTGGTTGATTTGTGTCTTAAGGTGTTATTCTAGTATGAACTCTAGGATAGATCGAACGGAAAGAATAGCTTCGTGTTATTTTACTACGGACTCTTGAATAGATTGATCAGAAAGGATAACTTTGAGGTGGTTTCGTACCCTACAATAATCTCTTTGTTTGCTCTCCGCTATTTACTGACTTTGGAGTGACTCTTTGTTGCATGTTGAGGGATAGTTATATCATCCAATTATGTTATTATTGTTGAGAGAACTTGCACTAGTGAAAGTATGAACCTTAGGCCTTGTTTGAACGCATTGCAATACCGTTTCTACTCACTTTTATCATTAGTTACCTTGCTGTTTTTATATTTTCAGATTACAAAAACCTATATCTACCATCCATATTGCACTTGTGTCACCATCTCTTCGCCGAACTAGTGCACCTATACAATTTACCATTGTATTGGGTGTGTTGGGGACACAAGAGACTCTTTGTTATTTGGTTACATGGTTGTTTGAGAGAGACCATCTTCATCCTACGCCTCCCACGGATTGATAAACCTTAGGTCATCCACTTGAGGGAAATTTGCTACTGTCCTACAAACCTCTGCACTTGGAGGCCCAACAACGTCTACAAGAAGAAGGTTGCGTAGTTGACATCAAGCAATTTCTGGTGCCCTTGCCGGGGAGGTGAGTGCTTGAAGGTATATCTTTAGATCTTGCAATCGAATCTTTTTGTTTCTTGTTTTATCACTAGTTTAGTCTATAAAAGAAAACTACGAAAAAATGGAATAAAGGGTGCCTCATATGCTTCATCTTTTTAATATCTTTCGTGAAACTTATGGGAAGGAAAATTGTGCTCAAGTACTAGAAGAAGAATTACATAGAATGCTTGGCATAAAATATGTGAATGATGAGCATGATTGCAATGTTGTTAGTGTGAATTCTTTGAATACCCATGATGCTAATGATATGCAAAGCCACAAGCTTGGGGATGCTATGTTTGATGAAGATGATATGTTTAGTCCCCCAAGTTTTGATGAGCAAATTCATTATGATGAAAGCATGCCTCCTATTTATGATGATTATTGTGATGACACGTATGCTATAAAGAATAAAGATAACCATGAAACTTGTCATCATGATTTTAATTTTCAATTGGATTATGCTTCATATGATAGTTATTTTGTTGAGTTTGCTCCTACTACTATTGATGAGAATAAATTTGCCTATGTGGAGAGTAGTAAATTTCTATGCAAGTAGATCATGAAAAGAATGCTTTATGTGCTGGTTATATGGTTGAATTCATTCATGATGCTACTGAAAAATATTATGAGAGAGGATCATATGCTTCTACATATTGCAATAATATCAAGTTTCCTCTCTATGTGTTGAAAATCTGGAAGATTTGCTTGTTTTACCTTCCTATGCTAGTTGATTATTGTTCCCATAAGTTGTTTGCTCACAAAATACCTATGCATAGGAAGTGGGTTAGACTTAAATGTGTTAGTAATATGCTTCATGATGCTCTCTTTATGTTTCAATTCTTATCCTTTATGCGAGCATCATTGAAATCATCATGCCTAGCTAAAAGGCATTTAAGAAAAGTGCTTGTTGGGAGACAACCCAATATTTACCTTTACTGTTTTTGTGTGTTCACATGCTTATGCTACTGTAGTAATCACGTTTTATAGCTTTTGTTTCAATAAAGTTGTAACATCCCAAATGTTCAATTTGGAATGTTATACATTAGATCATCATTGCATAGCATATTTTATTGCATTTTGGCAAAATCCTCGAAAATCCTAAGCAACTCAAGGACCCTCGGAGAGAGTTGGGGAATTTTTCGCGGTTTTCATATTTGATTTTTATCAAATAATGAAACGAGGATTTTGGTTTTAATTATTTTTCTCTCCGAAAAATATTTCGTATTAAAATAAATGAGAGGAGAAAATATGCCTTCTCCAAAATAATTGAAATGTTGGAGGAAAAATATTAAAATCAAATATTTGATTTTATTCGGATTTTATTTGCAATTTTAATTGCATTAGAAAAAAAATTGCACGTTTTCAAACTGCATTTTTAGGCCAAGAAAATGTTCATCTCGGTCTAATTATTTTAATTAGACGGTGAAAATTTGTTTTGGCATTTTTGGATATTTATTTATTTTTTCTATGATTTTTCTTAGGTTCGGCGAAATTATTTAAAAGAAAATCCCGAGCGCGCCGACTGGGCTGAGGCCCAACCGACGGCCCAGCCCACCGCCCGAGCCGTCTCCCTCCCGGAGACCTAGCTCCCGCCGCCGCCCGAGTCCCGGTCGGGGACGACGCAGCCGCCGCCTTACCCCTTCCCCACGGCACCCCCCTCCTTAAGTACCCCAGCCCCGCCGCCCTCTCCTCACCTCATCCCAACCCCGCCCCGCACCCGACGCCGCCCGAAGGACTCGCGTCGGAGCCGCCTATCGCCGCCGCCTCGGGAAGCCCTGACGCCGCCGCCCGCCGCCCCTCGTCGTCGCCTCCCCTCCCCCCGCCGCCCCTCGCCGCACCCCCGAGCCCCGCCGGAGCTCGTCCCGAGCCCCGCCGGAGTTGCCCCGACGAGGTAGCCGCAGCCGCCGCCGCCGTGCCGGTTTTTAAAAAAAACCGCCTCGGTTTTTTTTTGAAAACCCTAGATTTTTTTTATAGATCGATTTTATTTTGGTTTAGTTAGTTAGTGAACGTTCACCGATCCGTTCGTTTTAACGAACGTGTTCGCCGGTTAGCCGCGGTTAACGAACGTCCGTTCGTTTGACTATTCATCAGTTTTCTTTTTCGTCGGATTTTCCGCGATTTCCGAGATCGCGATTTCTGATGTGTTTTTCGTTTTAGTTTATATTTTAGCTCGTTTATCGGAATCAGGCAATTCAAGCGCCTAGAGTTTCGTCTTGAAATTCTCTTTCCGTTTAACCTATTCAAACAAGATTTTACTACTGTAAAATTTGACTTAGATCAAGATTAGTAAAGGAAGCTTGTTTCTTTCACCGTTTGACTTTCGTTGCTTCGTTTGATTCGATTCTTTTTGCAAACCGGAGTTCTTAAGTTGAACTTTCTGGTTAGATCTTTATTTGAGTTTTACCTGTGCATTAGATGAGTGCTTATTGTTTGCTTGTTTGTTTGCGATAGAGTACCCGGAGTGCGCCGCTTGCTACTTCGAATCTCTAGGTTTCACGGATCATCATCAAGGCAAGTAACACTTTGATCATACCTCTTTTAACACCCAGTTTTATTGCATTAGACCAATCCTCAAACAATTGCATGATTAGGATCTAATTGAATTGTGGTATTGGGAAGTAGTTGAGGTAGTACCTATTGCCAGTTTTGTTATCAAACCTTGGGAGTTACTTCTACATTTGCTCATATTGCTATGCTATGCTAGTAGACGTGGATTGGGTTTGAGTGTTACCATGACAGATGTGAGATTGTTAATTAATGGTCAACCTTAAGGTGGCAACTAAAACTCACATCTGGGTGGATTGAGGTACCTGGGTATTCCAGGATTGCCTATTTTTCTTTTGGACCGCCACCCAGGTTCAAAGGGATCATGAGATTATTCATGCTAGAAACTTCCGTGTGCAGCCGCAAGCTATTATGGGCTCTAGCATAGTTGACTAAGTTGTGTGAACTCTTACAGTGGTAGACTAGCAGATGTAGGGGAAAGTAGGTGTAACGGTCTACCCATTCGTAAGGTGCAAACACTTCTGAAAGATTGTGTCTCGGTCATCCGTTTCTCAAACATCATGTAGTGCGAGAATCAAGCGAAGACGATCGAGTCTTGTGGGGAAAAGTGCCCAAACCTCTGCAGAGTGTACAAACTAATCATGATTAGCCGTGTCCCCGGTTATGGATATCTTGAGTATCTAGTATTTGGATTATCATGTGAATCTCATCATGTTACTTTAATTAATTTTGTTGGGTTAATGATGAAATTTAATTGGGATTGAGATGCTGTCAACCATCTCAATGTTTAACAACCACCATGATAGTTAAATAAAATTTATTCCTTTGCAGTAGGGAAAAATTGGCTTTTCGCAAAACTGTAACCATAGAGCCTTCTACCAGCCATATATGCATGTAGTATAGCATTATTATATTCATTACTCTCTATGTGTTACATTGCCAGCATATTCCATGTGCTGACCCGTTTTCGGGCTGCAACGTTTCATGTTGCAGACTATTCAGACGACGAGTAAGGTGCCTTAGGTCATGGTCTTATACTCATTGATGCCGTTGGAGTTGATGGACTCACTTATCTTCCAAGTCTTCCGCTGTTATCGTTTTTAGATGGCCTTAAGCCATATTTCTCATACTTATTTCTCTCTTGAGATACTCGTTGTAATAAGTGTGTGATTGCTACTCTGTTATAAATCCTCCATTTGTACCGTGCGTGTCAGCATTACTGATCCAGGGATGACACTGGTGCACAGCAGCACAGACTGTTTGAGGTCTGGTCGCTACGAAAGTGCCAAGTAAGACCTTTAGGATAGCTTACGGTGATAGTTGTGTTGATCCTGCTGAAAATCAGAAACTTTTGCGCCCAGTAAATTAGTTTTGATAATTCACACAAACGTGCTTTTGATCTGATTATTTTTGCTCTGGATTGGTACACAAATTGCTCAAGCTTTCCTAATTTGGTAGAATATTTGGAGTTACAGAAGTATTCGAATGATACAGATTACTACAGACTGTTCTATTTTTGACAGATTTTGTTTTCATTGTGTTGTTTGCTTATTTTGATGAACCTATGAGTAGTATCGGAGGGTATGAACCATAGAGAAGTTGGAATACAGTAGATATTACACCAATATGAATTTAAGAATGATTTCACAATAGTACCTAAGTGGTGATTTATTTTCTTATACTAACGGAGCTTACGAGTTTTCTGTTAAGTTTTGTGTTGTGAAGTTTTCAAGTTTTGGGTAAAGATTCGATGGACTATGGAATAAGGAGTGGCAAGAGCCTAAGCTTGGGGATGCCCAAGGCAACCCCAGGTGATATTCAAGGACAACCAAGAGCCTAAGCTTGGGGATGCCCCGGATGGCATCCCCTCTTTCGTCTTCGTTCATCGGTAACTTTACTTGGAGCCATATTTTTATTCACCACATGATATGTTTTTTGCTTCGAGCGTCATTTTGTTTTATTTTGTTTTGCTTGCTGTTTGAATAATATACCAAGATCTTAAATTCTTAAATGTTAGAGAGTCTTCACATAGTTACATAATTATTCAACTACTCATTGATCTTCACTTATATCTTTCGGAGTAGTTTGTCGTTTGCTCTAGTGCTTCACTTATATCTTTTTAGAGCACGGTGGTAGTTTTATTTTATAGAAATTGTTGAAATCTCATGCTTCACTTATATCATTTTGAGAGTCTCTAAACAGCATGGTAATTTTCTTTGGTTATGAATTTATTCCTAATATGATAGGCATCCAAGAGGGATATAAAAAAACTTTCATATAGAGTGCATTGAATACTATGAGAAGTTTGATACTTGATGATTGTTTTGAGATATGAAGATGGTAATATTAGAGTCGTGCTAGTTGAGTAATTGTGAATTTGAGAAATACTTGTGTTGAATTTGCAAGTCCCGTAGCATGCACGTATGGTAAACGTTGTTTGACAAATTTGAAGCATGAGGTGTTTCTTAGATTGTCCTTCTTATGAGTGGCGGTCGGGGACAAGCGATGGTCTTTTCCTACCAATCTATCCCCCTAGGAGCATGCGCGTAGTGCTTGGTTTTGATGACTTGTAGATTTTTGCAATAAGTATGTGAGTTCTTTATGACTAATGTTGAGTCCATGGATTATACGCACTCTCACCTTCCATCATTGCAAGCCTCTTCGGTACCGTGCATTGCCCTTTCTCACCTTGAGAGTTGGTGCAAACTTCGCCGGTATATCCAAACCCCGTGATATGATACGCTCTATCACACATAAAACTCCTTATATCTTCCTCAAAACAGCCACCATACCTACCTATTATGGCATTTCCATAGCCATTCGGAGATATATTGCCATGCAACTTTCCACCGTTTCATTTATTGTGACACGCTTCATCATTGTCATATTGCCTTGCATGATCATGTAGTTGACATCGTATTTGTGGCAAGGCCACCATGCATAATTTTTCATACATGTCACTCTTGCTTCATTGCCCATCCCGATACACCGCCGGAGGCACTCATATAGAGTCATATTTTGTTCTAGTATCGAGTTGTAATCATTGAGTTGTAAATAAGTAGAAGTGTGATGATCATCATTAATAGAGCATTGTCCCATGAAAAAAAGAAAAAAAAGAAAGGCCAAATAAAAAAAGAAAGGAAAATAAAAAAAAAGAAAAAAAAGGAAAAAAAAGAAAAGAAAAGAAGGGACAATGCTACTATCCTTTTTCCACACTTGTGGTTCAAAGTAACACCATGATCTTTATGATAGAGAGTCTCTTATTTTGTCACTTTCATATACTAGTGGGAATTTTTCATTATAGAACTTGGCTTGTATATTCCAACAATGGGCTTCCTCAAATGCCCTAGGTCTTCATGAGCAAGCAAGTTGGATGCACACTCACTTAGTTTCTTTTGTTGAGCTTTCATACATTTATAGCTCTAGTGCATCCGTTGCATGGCAATCCCTACTCCTTGCATTGACATCAATTGATGGGCATCTCCCTAGCCCGTTGATTAGTCGCGTCAATGTGAGAGTCTCTCCTTTTTTGTCTTCTCCACACAACCCCCATCATTATATTCTATTCCACCCATAGTGCTATGTCCATGGCTCACGCTCATGTATTGCGTGAAAGTTGAAAAAGTTTGAGAAATACTAAAGTATGGAACAATTGCTTGGCTTGTCATCGGGGTTGTGCATGATGAGAGCATTTTTGTGTGATGAAAATGAAGCATGGCCAAACTATATGATTTTGTAGGGATGAGCTTTCTTTGGCTATGTTATTTTGATAAGATATAATTGCTTGGTTAGTATGCTTCAAGTATTGTTATTTTTATGTCAATATTAAACTTTTGTCTCGAATCTTTCGGATCTGAACATTCATGCCACAATAAAGAAAATTACATTGATAAATATGTTAGGTAGCATTCCACATCAAAAATTCTGTTTTTATCATTTACCTCCTCGAGGACGAGCAGGAATTAAGCTTGGGGATGCTTGATACATCTCCAACGTATCTATAGTTTTTGATTGTTCCATGCTATTATATTATCCATCTAGGATGTTTTATATGCATTTATATGCTATTTTATATGATTTTTGGGACTAACCTATTAACCTAGAGCCCAGTGCCAGTTTCTATTTTTTTCTTGTTTTTGAGTATCGTATAAAAGGAAAACCAAACATAGTCCAATTGACCTGAAAATTCATGGAGCTTATTTTTGGACCAGAAGAAGCCCACGGAGTATCGGAGATGGGCCAGAAGAGTCCCTACCCCCTGATGTCTACTACACAACCTTCTTCTTGTAGACGTTGTTGGGCCTCCAAGTGCAGAAGTTTGTAGGACAGTAGCAAACTTCCCTCAAGTGGATGACCTAAGGTTTATCAATCCGTGGGAGGCGTAGGATGAAGATGGTCTCTCTCAAACAACCCTGCAACCAAATAACAAAGAGTCTCTTGTGTCCCCAACACACCCAATACAATGGTAAATTGTATAGGTGCACTAGTTCGGCGAAGAGATGGTGATACAAGTGCAATATGGATGGTAGATATAGGTTTTCGTAATATAAAAACTGCAAGGTAACTAATGATAAAAGCGAGCGTAAATGGTATTGCAATGATAGGAAACAAGGCCTAGGGTTCATACTTTCACTAGTGCAAGTTCTCTCAACAATAATAACATAATTGGATCATATAACTATCCCTCAACATGCAATAAAGATTCACTCCAAAGTCACTAATAGCGGAAAGCAAACGAAGAGATTATTGTAGGGTACGAAACCACCTCAAAGTTATCCTTTCTGATCAATCTATTCATGAGTCCGTAGTAAAATAACACGAAGCTATTCTTTCCGTTCGATCTATCATAGAGTTCGTACTAGAATAACACCTTGAGACACAAATCAACCAAAACCCTAATGTCACCTAGATACTCCAATGTCACCTCAAGTATCTGTGGGTATGATTATACGATATGCATCACACAATCTCAGATTCATCTATTCAACCAACACAAAGTACTTCAAAGAGTGCCCCAAAGTTTCTACCGGAGAGTCAAGACGAAAACGTGTGCCAACCCCTATGCATAAGTTCACAAGGTCACTAAACCCGCAAGTTGATCACCAAAACATACATCAAGTAGATCACGTGATATCCCATTGTCACCACAGATAAGCACATGCAAGACATACATCAAGTGTTCTCAAATCCTTAAAGACTCAATCTGATAAGATAACTTCAAAGGGAAAACTCAATCCATTACAAGAGAGTAGAGGGGGAGAAATATCATAAGATCCAACTATAATAGCAAAGCTCATGATACATCAAGATCGTGCCACATCAAGAACACGAGAGAGAGAGAGAGAGATCAAACACATAGCTACTGGTACATACCCTCATCCCCGAGGGTGAACTACTCCCTCGTCGTCATGGAGAGCGCCGGGATGATGAAGGTGGCCACCGGTGAGGGATCCCCCCTCCGGCAGGGTGCCAGAATAGGGTCCCGATTGGTTTTTGGTGGCTACAGAGGCTTGCGGCGGCGGAACTCCTGATCTATTCTGCTCTCCGATGTTTTTAGGGTATATGGATATATATAGGCGAAAGAAGTCGGTCAGGGGAGCCACGAGGGGCCCACGAGGGTGGGGGGCGCGCCCAGGGGGGTAGGGCGCGCCTCCCTGCCTCTTGGCTTCCTCGTTGCTTCCCTGACGTATACTCCAAGTCTCCTGGATTGCTTCCGCTCAAAAAATAACTCTCCCGAAGGTTTCATTCCGTTTGGACTCCGTTTGATATTCCTTTTCTTCGAAACACTGAAATAGGCAAGAAAACAACAATTTGGGCTGGGCCTCCGGTTAATAGGTTAGTCCCAAAAATAATATAAAAGTGTTTAGTAAAGCCCATAAACATCCAAAACAGATAATATAATAGCATGAATACTTCATAAATCATAGATACGTTGGAGACGTATCAGCATCCCCACGCTTAATTCCTGGTCGTCCTCGAGTAGGTAAATGATAATAGAAATAATTTATGAAGTGTGAATGCTAGCAGGTGCACAAGTTTGATCAATGATAATTTCAACCACCTTTTCTAGCATCATTATATGTCATAACAGTAGCTCAACTCATAAAACTTTTCATGATCAAGTAACAAACTATTCACATGTTAAAGTATAGATCATAAACTTTCTTGAAAACTAACAAACCGTGTTATTAGTCATCAAGCAATTACAATTCATCTTATTTTCTGGAAGGGTCTGTGTCAGAGCTTTGATTCAGCAAACTTCACATACTCAACTATCATTTAGTCTTTCGCAATTGCTAAAACTCACGTGATATTTATGGGTTCAAAGTTTTAATCAGACACAGAGAAAGATAGGGGCTTATAGATTCGCCTCCCAACCTTTTACCTCAAGGGTAATGTCAACAATAATAGTTCATGATGCCTTACATCCAATTGGATATATATATATATATATATATATATATATATATATATATCAGGATCTTTCCAACACAATGTGCTTGCCAAAGGATAAAATGTAAAAAGGAAAGGTGAAGATCACCATGACTCTTGCATAAGGTATAAGTCAAGAATAAAATATAGGCCCTTCGCAGAGGGAAGCAGAGGTTGTCATGCGCTTTTATAGTTGGATGCACAAAATCTTAATGGGAAAGAACGTCACTTTATATTGCCACTTGTGATAGGGACCTTTATTATGCAGTCCGTCGCTTTTATTGCTTCCATATCACAAGATCATATAAAGCTTATTTTCTCCGCACTAAAAGATCATACATATTTAGAGAGCAATTTTTATTGCATGCACCGATGACAACTTACTTGAAGGATCTTACTCAATCCATAGGTAGGTATGGTGGACTCTCATGGCAATACTGGTTTAAGGGATGTTTGGAAGCACAAGTAATATCTCTACTTGGTGCAAAGAATTTGGCTAGCATGAGGGGGAAAGGCAAGCTCAACATGTTGGATGATCCATGACAATATACTTTAATTTCAGATATAAGAAAACATAACCCATTACGTTGTCTTCCTTGTCCAACATTAACCTTTTAACATGTCATATTTTAATGAGTGCTCACAATTACAAAAGTTGTCCAAGATAGTATATTTATATGTGAGATCTCTCTTCCCTCAATATTCTTTCATGAATTGTTCAAGTGACCAATACAATGTTTGCTAACCTTCAATAAATTTACCACCTCTACTTTTTATATGTGAAGTCATTACTCCCCATGGGATAAACATATGAAACATATATAATTTCAGATTTATGATATTCAAATCATTCAACTATTTACCCATAGGATATAAGTGAAGCACACGAGTAAATGACAAACTACTCCAAAAAGATATAAGTGAAGATCAATGAGTAGTTAAATAATTATTTAGCTATGTGAAGACTCTCCCATTTAATAATTTCAGATCTTGATACTTTATTCGAACAACAAGCAAAACAAAATAAAATGACATTCTAAGAATAGCAAACATCATGTGAAGAAGCAAAAACTTAGGATCAACCGATACTAACCGATAGTTGTCGAAGAAGAAAGGTGGGATGCCAACCGGGGCATCCCCAAGCTTAGACGCTTGAGACTTCTTGAAATATTATCTTGGGATGCCTTGCGCATCCCCCAGCTTGAGCTTTTGTGTCTCCTTAATTCCTCTCATATCACGGTCTCCCTAAATATCAAAAGCTTCATCCACACAAAACTCAACAAGAACTCGTGAGATAAGTTAGTATAAACCAATGCAAAAATCTTATCATACTCTACTGTAGCAAATCACTAAAATTATTATTCAACATTGCATACTAAATGCCTCTGCATATTTAATAGTCTTATCCTCAAATAGAATCATTACAGAAGCAAACATATGCAAACAATGCAAACATAACAGCAATCTGCCTAAACAGGACAGTCTATAAAGAATGCAGCAAGATCCATACTTCCCTAGTTCCAAAAATTATGAACGAAAATTCCCACTGTAGTAAATTTATCAGAGCTTATTATTCAAAAGGTTTCAACATTTTATCACATTCTGACTTTTCTAGGGAATTTTTGCAACAGCGGTAAACTTTCTATTTTCAAACAGCAACATGAAGACTTGTAAAATAGGCATAGTAAAGGCTATCAATGCCATTTTTATTGAAGTAAAAGAAGCAAAAAATTGTTCTAAATAACATCAAGCAAATCCTAATAAAATAAATTGACTCTCCAAGCAATACACATATCACGTGGTGAATAAAAATATAGCCCCAAGTAAAGTTACCGATAGACGAAGACGAAAGAGGGGATGCCTTCCGGGGCATCCCCAAGCTTAGGCTTTTGGTTGTCCTTGAATTTTACCTTGGGGTTCCTTGGGCATACCCAAGCTTAGGATTTTTCCACTCCTTATTCCATAGTCCATCGAATCTTTACCCAAAACTTGGAAACTTCACAACACAAAACTTAACAGAAAACTCGTAAGCTCCGTTAGTATAAGAAAATAAATCACCACTTAGGTGCTGTTGTGAACTCATTCTAAATTTATATTGGTGTAATATATACTGTATTACAACTTCTCTATGGTTCATACCCTCCGATACTACTCATAGATTCATCAAAATAAGCAAACAACACATAGAAAACAGAATCTGTCAAAAACAGAACAGTCTGTAGTAATCTGTATCAAACGTATACTTTATGTAACTCAAAAATTCTACCAAAACAGGAAGACCTATATAATTTGTTTAATGATCTACTGAAATTGGAATCAGTATTTTATCACGTTCTGCTGATTTTTAACAATTGTTTTCGTGAGCAGAAAGTTTTTGATATTTTCAGCAAGATCAAATAACTATCATCCAAGAAGATCCTATAGGTTTTACTTGGCACAAACACTAATTAAAACATAAAACCACATCTAACCAGAGACTAGATCAAATATTTATTACTAAACATGAGCAAAAAGTGAAGAACAAAAATAAAATTGGGTTGCCTCCCAACAAGCGCTAACGTTTAACGCCCCTAGCTAGGCATGACGATTTCAATGATGCTCACATAAAAGATAAGAATTGAAACATAAAGAGAGCATCATGAAGAATATGACTAGCACATTTAAGTCTAAACCACATCCTGTGAATAGGGATTTTGTGAGCAAACAACTTATAGGAACAATAATCAACTAGCATAGGAAGGCAAAACAAGCATAACTTCAAAACTTTAAGCACATAGGGAGGAAACTTGATATTATTGCAATTGTTACAAGAATATATTCCTTCCTCATAATAATTTTCAGTAGCATCATGAATGAATTCAACAATATAACTATCACATAAAGCATTCTTTTCATGATATACAAGCATAGAAATTTTACTACTCTCCACATAAGCAAATTTATTCTTGTCAATAGTAGTGGGAGCAAAGTCAACAAAATAACTATCATGTGAAGCATAATCCAATTGAAAATTAAAATCATGATGACAAGTTTCATGGTTATCTTTATTCTTTATAGCATACGTGTCATCAAAATAATCATCATAAATAGGAGGCATGCTTTCAGAATAATAAATATTCTCATCAAAACTTGGGGGACTAAACATATCATCTTCATCAAACATAGCATCCCCAAGCTTGTGGCTTTGCATATCATTAGCATCATGGGTATTCAAAGAATTCATACTAACAACATTGCAATCATGCTCATCATTCACATATTTTATGCCAAGCATTCTATGTAATTCTTCTTCTAGTACTTGAGCACAATTTTCCTTCCCATCATTTTCACAAAAGACATTAAAAACATGAAGCATATGAGGCACCCTTAATTCCATTTTTTTGTAGTTTTCTTTTATACACTAAACTAGTGATAAAACAAGAAACTAAAAGATTCGATTGCAAGATCTGAATATATACCTTCAAGCACTCACCTCCCCGGCAACGGCGCCAGAAAAGAGCTTGATGTCTACTACACAAACTTCTTCTTGTAGACGTTGTTGGGCCTCCAAGTGCAGAGGTTTGTAGGACAATAGCAAATTTCCCTCAAGTGGATGACCTATGGTTTATCAATCCGTGGGAGGCGTAGGATGAAGATGGTCTCTCTCAAACAACCCTGCAACCAAATAACAAAGAGTCTCTTGTGTCCCCAACACACCCAATACAATGGTAAATTGTATAGGTGCACTAGTTCGGCGAAGAGATGGTGATACAAGTGCAATATGGATGGTAGATATAGGTTTTTGTAATATAAAAACAGCAAGGTCACTAATGATAAAAGCGAGCGTAAACGGTATTGCAATGATAGGAAACAAGGCCTATGGTTCATACTTTCACTAGTGCAAGTTCTCTCAACAATAATAACATAATTGGATCATATAACTATCCCTCAACATGCAACAAAGAGTCACTCCAAAGTCACTAATAGCGGAGAGCAAACAAAGAGATTATTGTAGGGTACGAAACCACCTCAAAGTTATCCTTTCTGATCAATCTATTCAAGTGTCCGTAGTAAAATAACACGAAGCTATTCTTTCCATTCGATCAATCATAGAGTTCATACTAGAATAACACCTTAAGACACAAATCAACCAAAACCCTAATGTCACCTAGATACTCCAATGTCACCTCAAGTATCCGTGGGTATGATTATACGATATGCATCACACAATCTCAGATTCATCTATTCAACCAACACAAAGTACTTCAAAGAGTGCCCCAAAGTTTCTACCGGAGAGTCAAGACGAAAACGTGTGCCAACCCCTATGCATAAGTTCACAAGGTCACTGAACCCGCAAGTTGATCACCAAAACATACATCAAGTAGATCACGTGATATCCCATTGTCACCACAGATAAGCACATGCAAGACATACATCAAGTGTTCTCAAATCCTTAAAGACTCAATCCGATAAGATAACTTCAAAGGGAAAACTCAATCCATTACAAGAGAGTAGAGGGGGAGAAACATCATAAGATCCCACTATAATAGCAAAGCTCGCGATACATCAAGATCGTGCCACATCAAGAACACAAGAGAGAGAGAGAGATCAAACACATAGCTACTGGTACATACCCTCAGGCCCGAGGGTGAACTACTCCCTCCTCGTCATGGAGAGCGTCGGGATGATGAAGTTGGCCACCGGTGAGGGATCCCCCCTCCGGCAGGGTGCCGGAACAGTGTCCCGATTGGTTTTTGGTGGCTACAGAGGCTTGCGGCGGCGGAACTCCTGATCTAGACCGCTCTCCGATGTTTTTAGGGTATATGGATATATATAGGCGAAAGAAGACACTCAGGGGAGCCACGAGGGGCCCACGAGGGAGGGGGGGGCGCCCAGGGGGTAGGGCGTGCCTCCCTGCCTCGTGGCTTCCTCGTTTCTTCCCTGACGTATACTCCAAGTCTCCTGGATTGCTTCCGTTCCAAAAATAACTCTCCCGAAGGTTTCATTCCGTTTGGACTTTGTTTGATATTCCTTTTCTTCGAAACACTGAAATAGGCAAGAAAACAACAATTTGGGCTGGGCCTCCAGTTAATAGGTTAGTCCCAAAAATAATATAAAAGTGTTTAGTAAAGCCCATAAACATCCAAAACAGATAATATAATAGCATGAATACTTCATAAATCATAGATACGTTGGAGACGTATCACCCCCTGGGAGCGCCCCCTACATTGTGGCCGCCTCAGAGACCCCCCTGACTTGTTCCCAACGCCAACACCTCTTTTATATACCCAAACTTCCAGAACATAACCTAGATCGGGAGTTCAGCCGCCGCAAGCCTCTATATCCACCAAAAACCAATCGGGACCCTGTTCTGGCACCCTACCGAAGGGGGGATCCCTCACCGGTGGCCATCTTCATCATCCCAGCGCTCTCCATGACAAGGAGGGAGTAGTTCACCCTCGGGGCTGAGGGTATGTACCAGTAGCGATGTGTTTGATCTCTCTCTCTCTCTCTCTCTCTCGTGTTCTTGATTTGGCATGATCTTGATGTACCGCAAGCTTTGCTATTATAGTTGGATCTTATGATGTTTCGCCCCTCTACTCTCTTGTAATGGATTGAGTTTTCCCTTTGAAGTTATCTTATCGGATTGAGTCTTTAAGGATTTGAGAACACCTGATGTATGTCTTGCATGTGCTTATCTGTGGTGAGAATGGGATATTCACGTGATCTACTTGATGTATGTTTTGGTGATCAACTTGCGGGTTCAGTGACCTTGTTTACTTATGCATAGGGGTTGGCACACATTTTCGTCTTGACTCCCCGGTAGAAACTTTGGGGCACTCTTTGAAGTTCTTTGTGTTGGTTGAATAGATGAATCTGAGATTGTGTGATGCATATTGTATAATCATACCCACGAATACTTGAGGTGACAATGGAGTATCTAGGTGACATTAGGGTTTTGGTTGATTTGTGTCTTAAGGTGTTATTCTAGTACGAACTCTAGGATATATCGAATGGAAATAATAGCTTCGTGTTATTTTACTACGGACTCTTGTATAGATTGATCAGAAAGGATAACTTTGAGGTGGTTTCATACCCTACAATAATCTGTTTGTTTGTTCTCCGCTATTAGTGACTTTGGAGTGACTCTTTGTTGCATGTTGAGGGATAGTTATATGATCCAATTATGTTGTTATTGTTGAGAGAACTTGCACTAGTGAAAGTATGAACCTTAGGCCTTGTTTCAACGCATTGCAATACCGTTTCTACTCACTTTATCATTGGTTACCTTGCTGTTTTTATATTTTCAGATTTAAAAACCTATATCTACCATCCATATTGCACTTGTATCACCATCTCTTCGCCGAACTAGTGCACCTATACAATTTACCATTGTATTGGGTGTGTTGGGGACACAAGATACTCTTTGTTATTTGGTTGCAGGGTTGTTTGAGAGAAACCATCTTCATCCTACGCCTCCCACGGATTGATAAACCATAGGTCATTCACTTGAGGGAAATTTGCTACTTTCCTACAAACCTCTACACTTGGAGGCCCAACAACGTCTACAAGAAGAAGGTTGCGTAGTAGACATCAAGCAATTTCTGGCGCCGTTGCCGGGGAGGTGAGTGCTTGAAGGTATATCTTTAGATCTTGCAATCGAATCTTTTTGTTTCTTGTTTTATCACTAGTTTAGTCTATAAAAGAAAACTACAAAAAAGTGGAATTAAGGGTGCCTCATATGCTTCATCTTTTTAATATCTTTCGTGAAAATGATGGGAAGGAAAATTGTGCTCACTAGAAGAAGAATTACATAGAATGCTTGGCATAAAATATGTGAATGATGAGCATGATTGCAATGTTGTTAGTGTGAATTCTTTGAATACCCATGATGCTAATAATATGCAAAGCCACAAGCATAGGGATGCTATGTTTGATGAGGATGATATGTTTAGTCCCCCTAGTTTTGATGAGCAAATTCATTATGATGAAAGCATGCCTCCTATTTATGATGATTATTGTGATGACACGTATGCTATAAAGAATAAAGATAACCATGAAACTTGTCACACGTGTGATGACACGTATGCTATAAACTTCACACGCAAGCGGTCGTGAAGGGATTGACAACCCCTTTATCGCGTTGTTTGCAAGGTTCTAGATTGTTTGTGCAGGTACTAGGCGATTTGCGTGTAGTCTCCTACTGGATTGATACCTTGGTTCTCAAAAACTGAGGGAAATACTTACGCTACTTTGCTGCATCACCCTTTGCTCTTCAAGGGAAAACCAACGCATGCTCAAGAGGTAGCACGGTGCCTGCGAGCCACCGAGGAGGGCCGTGACGGCGACAGGTGCCAGCACCGTGAAGCGTGCGATGAAAAGGCCGTGTAGCTCCTCCCAAGAAGCCACGGAGGATCCTGGCAGGTTGAGTAGCCAGGCGCGCGGTGCGCCAGCGAGGGCCATGGGGAACCAGCTGGCCATGACCTTGTTGTCGCCTCCTCGTATGCCAGCAGGAAGGTCGACGGATCTGCCGCACCGTCATAGCGGGGTGGCATCTCCGGCCTGAACTTGTGTGGCCACTGCACCCGCCGTAAGGCAGGGGTGAGGGCCCTGAGCCCCATGGCACGTCGCGGGCGCCCGTCGGTCCAGTCAGGGGAGCAGCGCCAGCCATGGGGGCCGAACGGAGAGGCAAGGCCGGTGGAGGAGCGAAGCTTCGGTGCCCCTCTACCTGGCGCGCCAAATGTCGGATTACGGGTTCCGGCAGACCCTTGAGGTTCGAACACTGGGTGCGCACGAAGATCTCTCTCTCGCTCGCTCTCGCAACGATCTCAAGGCCTAGCCCGACGAACCCAAAGAACAAGAGACATGAGAGTTTATACTGGTTCGGGCCACCGTTGTGGTGTAATACCCTACTCCAGTGTGGTGTGGTGGATTGCCTTGTAGGCTAAGGATGAACAAGTACAAGGGACGAGCAGCCTCCTGAGGAGAGGTGTTCTTTAGCTCGGTGAGCTTGTGCGTGTGAGGATGGTCTGAATGATCCATCCCCTTGCTAAGGTGGTGGCTAGTCATATTTATAGAGGCCCTCGTCCTCTTCCCAAATGTTTAGGCGGGAAGGGATCCCACAATAGCCAAGTTTGAAGGGGGACAACTAGTACAAGCTATCCTAACAAAAGGTGGTCTTCGCCTGCCAAAGGCTCTGGTGGTGACACCACCGTGGGCTCCGCGGTGACCTCCGTCCTGACGTCCTGCTGGTCTTGGTCTCGTTGCACCGATATGGAAACCTTTGCCTGATGCCTCGGGACACCTCGCCCGCGCTTGCCCCTTTAACACCAAAGAGGCAACTGGTACTCTATGCCCGCTGGCGCCCACCTGGCCTTGGTCGTCATGGCTCACGTCACGCGCACCTGGCGAGGTGCCCCTTTGTAGGATTTCGGGTTCCGGCAAACCCTTGAGGTTCGAACACTGGGGTGCGCACGAAGATCCCTCTCTCCCTAGCCCACTCTCACCACGATTGCAAGGCCTAGCTCGACGAAACCAAAGAACGAGAGACACGAGAGTTTATACTGGTTCGGGCCACCGATGTGGTGTAATACCCTACTCCATTGTGGTGTGGTGGATTGCCTCTTGGGTTGAGGATGAACAGTTACAAGGGAAGAACAACCTCCTGAGGAGAGGTGCTCTTGTGCTCGGTGAGTTGGGTGGTTGGGGATGATCTGAATGATCCGTCCTCAGATGACTTGCCTCCTACGGTGGTGGCTAGTCCTATTTATAGAGGCCCTGGTCCTCTCCCCAAATATTGAGACGGAAGGGATGCCACAACGGCCAAATTCGAAGGGAGACAACTAGTACAAGTTATCCTAACTAAAGGTGGTCTTCGCCTGCCAAAGGCTCTGGTGGTGACACCGTCTTGGGCTCCACGGTGACCTCCGTCCTGCCGTCCAGCTGGTCTTGGTCTCATTGCACCGATATGCCAACCTTTGCCTGATGCCTCGGGACTCCTCGCCTGCGCTTGCCTCTTTAGCACCAAAGAGGAAACGAGGACACTGCACGCTGGCGCCCGCCTGGCGCCGGTCGTCATGGCTTACGTCACAGGAACCTCGCGAGGTGCCCCTTGCCTTGATCTCTCCACCCCTTGCGAGCCAGCCTGGTGAGGCCGCCCCTCAGGAGGTCTTGCGTCGTCCGCCTCGCGAGGGTCTTGAGTGTTGGCTGGTGAAGATGGGATGTACAGGGCCGCTGGTGGAGCCACACCGTGGGCCGCAGGCAGGCAAGTCTGGGGACCCCCGTTCCCAGGATGTCGACAGTAGCCCCCGGGTCCAATGCGTGCTCGAACTTGGCTTCAAGGCGAAGCCAAAGGGCAAGTGCGGAGTGCCGCGGGCCCCAACAGCCTGCGGCCCCGTCTGATGGGTGGCGATTGATTGGACGTGGGCATCTCCGTTTCCCCACGCTACCTCGGCAACTGCCCGACTTGACGAGTCCCTACT
Organism: Aegilops tauschii subsp. strangulata; assembly: GCF_002575655.3. Lineage (NCBI taxonomy): Eukaryota > Viridiplantae > Streptophyta > Magnoliopsida > Poales > Poaceae > Aegilops > Aegilops tauschii. Next base: position 381,007,413 of record NC_053037.3, on the reverse strand, counting down.
GCATGCAGAGAAAAATCATCATTACTTGTGATCGTGGGGATCGCCGGTTGGCCTTCTCCCGCTATAAATGAGGAGGGGGGACGGAACCCCCCTCGCTCATCTCTTCCTGCTCTGCTCACTTATTCTCCCTTGCTTCACTGCTAGTAGCGACACTCACGGCGCCAATACGGAGGTTCTCGGACGTAGAGAAGGGAAAACCCCCCGCGACGAGCCCGGGCCACTTCCACCGAAGAAGAGGCCAGCCCACCGCCGCGACGTAGTCGTGAGGCCGGAGGTGTCGAGGCCTTGGTGCAAGTGGCCTCCTCCCGGGTAGCCGCTGCCTCTGTACGCCCAAGCTGAGGGCTCCGGAGGAAGAGGCGGGAGCGCCGCCGCCTGCGCCGTGGCCGTGGTCGCCGTGCCGCGGTGTCGCACACCGTCGCCCCAGGAGCGCACGCCGTGGACTCCTCGCGCGAACTCGTGATGTGGGCAGCGATGCCTCCGCGCACTTGGATCCGCTTTCCGCAGCTCTTCTCCGCCGAGATGCCGCCGAGGGGCCCCCTCGAGCTTTGGCTGCAGCATGCCGACTGCGACGCCCCAGCGACTGGAGCGGAAGTCAAAACCGTCTCCCCAGGCAAGATCTTCATGACCCGAGGCTGGGGCGAGGTTGCTCGGGTCTGCCGTGCGGAAGGCGCCCTCGCCATCCACTTTGAGTACGATGGCGCCTCCACCATGTTCTTCAAGGTCTTCGACACGGAAGGCCGCCGCTTGGAGTGCTGCCCTGGAGAGGGTCGTCGGGACGGTGCAGTGGCCAACGCCGAGCCTGCCGCTGGCTTCGCCAACAGATCTTCCAGTAGTAGCGGCGGCGCTTGGGAGTCCAGCAACTCTCTCGAGCCCTATGAGACTCCGGAGACGAGCGACGACAGCTACGTGCCCCCGAGTTCTCGCCGGGCCCGGAGCAAGGCCGCAGCATCCGGCCGCCACCGTCGCTGATCTGGATGGGGTTGGCGCCGGCCTCCCGTGGCCCACTGTTGATGATGGTGTCGGCCGTGCTGGTGCGTGTAGATAGTGCCCCTAGTAACTCCCTTCTTTTGTTCCCTGTGAGGAATCGAGATGGACCCCGCGGGGGCGTGTAAAGGGTCTGTAATGTCTTATGTTCTTATTATCCTTATTATGAAAATTTGCGAGTGTGTCTCTTGTTTTGGCTCGGTCTCCCCTTTCCAACCCCGCGGTAGCTTGGTGCTCTACGCCGACAGGTCCCGGTCCCCAGGCAGGCTGCAGCCGTCGCTGGTATGCCAGGTCGCGATGCCGTGGTCAAGGCCAGGAGGTGAGCGGCCCGAGGTCCAGTAAGAGCTCCTGAGGGGCGATGCTCAAGAAGCCGCCTTTAGCGCGCAAGCAGCCACCGAGAGGCAGGAAAGGGAGGTGACATCGCCATAACAAGGCTGCGACAAGTGAGAATCCTACGCCGTAGCGCTTGGTCGATCCGGGCGCGAAACTTATCTTGGCAGTCGAGAGTCGGTTCCTTGTGCCGTGCCAGACTCGTGCGTCGACGGCTGTAGTGCAGCTAGGTTGGGCCCATGCGAGTCTCCTCCTCTTCTCCACGCTCTTCTATCTGCTCTACGTCCTCAGGTCCCAGCCCTCGAGCGAGCTCAGCCGCCGCTGGTATGCCAGGTCGCGATGCCGTGGTCAAGGCCAGGGGTGAGGGCTGGAGAGCCAGTAAGAGCTCCTGAGTCGCGATGCTCAGGAGCCCCCTTTTAACGCGCAAACAAATCACATGGGAGAAGAGGGAGCCCGCGGTACCGCCTGCTGTTATCCTCAGGAGGTTCCTGCATGTTAGCACGAGGAGGGACACATGTTGCCACTACGATTGCCGGTCCGCCATTGGTCACTCCACAAGAGGATGAAGGCACTGAGGGCCTGGTGAGGTGACGTGCGCGGGGTGTGCCGCGAGTCAGAGCTCGACCGCTCAGATTTGTCGACATTGTAGGGACAGACCCAAGCACAAGCGCCGTGCCAGCATGAGTAGCTCCCGTGGTGGGTGACAATCAAGCAGGTGATAACCATGGATCGATTATGCATGGAAAGCGAACTAGCTCAGGTAAATACAAGAATGATACATGCCACTGGGTCGGACCCGAGCGGCCTGGGGATGCTGCAGCCCGAGGGGCGCCCCCAGCAGAGTAAGCTAAAGACGCAAAAGGATACATGCCGCAGGGACGGGCCCATGCGGCCTGGGAATGATGCAGCCCGGGGGGCGCTCCCAGCTAAATAAACTTGGAAAATGTCACCTGGTTCCGTTGTTGAAGGGATGTTGGGGTAGCTGAAGATGCATGGCGAAGGGGTTGCTCCTCACGAGCCACTGGGGCCCTGAGCCTCGGGAGGCTCTGGGAGTCTAGGTGATTCCTCGAGGACCGTCTCCATCTCCGCCAGGACTGCGTGATGCGTGGCCTCCTAAGCCGCCAGGACGCTCCGCAGGCTGCGCTGGAAGGCGGCTGCCATGCTCGGTAGGCCGAATGGCATGCGAACATAGCTTTGAGGTGGGCCCTCGCAATGTTCCACGCACGAAGGCCATAAGCACTCCTGAGATGCGGCCCTGTTGAGACCTGGGATGTCGATGCAGACATGCAGCCCGCCATCCTCGCCTGGATGGGGAGCCGCGCCAGGTGGGCGGCGATCGCCATGCATGGCCCTTGCATCCTGCAGCTCCTGAGTGGTCTTGGCGATGAACTCCTGAGCGTCAGGCGCTCCTCGCCCGGTGTCTTCCTGAGGGAAACGTGCCGCAAAGCACACCTCCACGTGGTGCCCGAGCGCCTCCCTCGTGATGTTGGCAAGGTCTGAGGCCCTCCAGAAGAGAGCCCCCGAGCCCTGCCCGAGGAGGGCGCCGGGCGTGCCTTCCTATGCGAGGGAGGGAGGCGCCCCAGGCACGGGCGCCGATCCTGATGTGGCACTGCTAGAGGTGCCGCTTCCCTGAGGCCCTGCGCGGAGTAGTTGCTTATTCTTCTTGGGGATGGCCTTAGGAGGGTATACGGTGCCTTGATTGTCGGGGTCTTTGATTGCTGCAGCTTGGAAGGCACGCTCGAGGGAGCACACCGCGTCTCTTTCTTCGCAGGGGACTGTGATGATCCCGCTGCTTCCTGGGTCTTGAGGACGTTGTAGCCGTGGTGGGTCACTGCCATGAACTTGGCCAAGGCCGGATACCCGAGGATGGCATTGTACGGCAGATGGATGTGAGCGACGTCGAAGTCGACGAGCTCGGTGCGGTAGTTGTCGCGCTGTCCGAAGGTGACAGCGAGGCGGACCTGCCCTATCGAGGTGGTGGAGCCATCGGTCACTCCTGAGAAGGGCTTGGTGGGCTGAAGCTGATCGTATGGAACTTGAAGGCTGTCGAATGTCTCGATGGACAGGACGTTAAGCCCTGCACCGCCATCAATGAGGGTCTTTGTGACTTGTACGTTGCTGATGACGGGTGAGCAGAGGATCGGGAGGGCGCCAGTAGTGGCCACGCACTTGAGCTGGTCCGCCGAGCTGAAAGTGATGGCGCACTTGGACCACCTGAGCGGGCGCGTGGACTCGAGCCTGGGAAGGGCTGCGTTCACCTCGCGAGCAAACTGCTTGAAGATACGCTGAGATGCTGGGGCCTGAGCTCCGCCCAAGATGCAGGCGATAGCACGCGGTTCCTGGAAGCCCCCAGCCCCCTCGTCCTGATGGTGGTCGTCGTTCCTTCTTGGTGGTGGTGGCAGTGGAGGAAGACCAGTGTTGCCCTGAGGGCGGTCCTCGCGAGGTGGATCCTTCCAGGCGCCCTCACGAGGCTGGTCATGCCAGAGGTCGTCGCGAGGTCGGTCGCGCCACTCCTGGCAGGGGCCACGATCGTCCCAGCGTCCTCCACCTCGTCCTCCTCCTAGGCTGTAGCCCCTGTCATTGCGCTCGGGGCGTCGACCGAAGCGTCCATCTCGAATGGCCCTGAGCTCTTGACAGTCGTTGGTGTTGTGGCTGTGTACGTTGTGGAAGGCGCAGAACGGTCGGCTACCTTTGGACGACTCGGGATGGTCCCGGCCGTGCTTCGTATCCGGCTCCGCCGCGAGCACGGCTACTCCCTTGCGCTTCACGTCCTTGCCCTTGGCTTTCTTCTCCTCCGGGTCGGTAGCTGGGAGCTCGAGGAGGGAAAGGCGCCCCTCCTCAGCTCTTGCGCACTTGGTCCCCAGGTTGAACAACTCCGAAGCCGTGCATAGCTCCTCGTGGATGGCGAGCTCCTCCTTCATCTTGACGTTGCGGACGCCGTCAGAAAACGCCGAAATGATGGCCTCGTCCGTCACCTTCGGGATCTTGAGGTGAACACTGTTGAAGCGCTGGATGTACTTCTGCAGTGTCTCTCCTGGCTGCTGCTTGATGCGGTGCAGGTCACCCGCGGCCGAAGGGCGGTCGCGAGTGCCCTGGAAGTTGGCGATGAAGTGGTCGCGCATCTCAGTCCGGGAGGAGATCGAGCCCGGGGGCAGGTTCAGGAGCCACGAGCGAGCACCATACTTGAGAGCCATGGGGAACCAGTTCACCATGACTTTCTCATCGCCGTTGGCCGCCTCGATGCTTAGCTCGTAGAGCTGCAAGAACTCCGCAGGGTCGGGGGTGCCGTCATAGCGAGGAGGCAGGTCCGGCTTGAACTTGCCCGGCCAGGCGACGCTACGCAGCTCAGAAGTGAAGGCGCGGCAGCCCGCCGTGGCCACTGGGGTCCTTTGCTGATGCGGAGCCTGCCCTTGGTGTCCGCGCACCACCGCCGCAGGTGGCGCGCGGTCTTGTCCTGGTGGCGCTGGGAGCGTGGGAGCATTCTCTTGTGGCCGGGGAACTTCTTGGCAGGTTCCTTCTTCTCGCGCGGGCGCCCGACGCGGTGGGTCGCGCCGGGGGCCACGCGCCTTGGCTCCAGGGCGCCGTCTTGGTGTAGAGGTGGTGGAGGCGCTCCATGAGCCACGTCGCCCGCAGCTGGCGGAGGGCGAGGCAGCGAGAGGGATGGCGCGGGGGAGCCCCCTGCGGCACTGACGAGCTCGATGATGCAGTGCAGCCAATCCTCGTAGAGGTCGTCGACTGGGCGGTAGCGCAGGAGCTCGTGTGCCATGAGCAGCGCGGCCTACGCGTCTGTGGGAGCGCGATGAGCATGAGACGATGAGCCGGCTGGGGTCAGCGATGGAGTGGAGGTGCGGCCATCCCACCGCACAGAGGGGTGCAACGATGAAGCTTGCTGCTCGTTTCTTGGTGGGCCGGTGGCGGCATTGGCGGCGGGCGATGGGGAACGACGGGGAGGCCCGCCGACAGGAGCTGTCTGAGCGACGCGGGCGGCGAGGGCGGCCAGGCGCTCAGCGCGGGCTCGACGAGCATCCGCCATGGATGCGACGAAGTGATGGGACGTGGATCAACGGAAAGAAGGCTTCGCTGCACCCCTACCTGGCGCGCCAAATGTCGGATTTCGGGTTCCGGCAAACCCTTGAGGTTCGAACACTGGGGTGCGCACGAAGATCCCTCTCTCCCTAGCCCGCTCTCGCCATGATCGCAAGGCCTAGCTCGACGAACCAAAAGAACGAGAGACACGAGAGTTTATACTGGTTCGGGCCATTAATGTGGTGTAATACCCTACTCTAGTGTGGTGTGGTGGATTGCCTCTTGGGCTGAGGATGAACAGTTACAATGCAAGAACAGCCTCCTGAGGAGAGGTGCTCTTGTGCTCGGTGAGTTCGGTGGTTGGGGATGATCTGAATGATCCGTCCTCAGATAAGTTCCCTCCTACGGTGGTGGCTAGTCCTATTTATAGAGGCCCTTGTCCTCTCCCCAAATATTGAGCGGGAAGGGATGCCACAACGGCCAAACTCAAAGGGAGACAACTAGTACAAGTTATCCTAACTAAAGGTGGTCTTCGCCTGCCAAAGGCTCTGGTGGAGACGCCGTCTTGGGCTCCACGGTGACCTCCATCCTGCCGTCCTGCTGGTCTTGGTCTCATTGCACCGATATGGCAACCTTTATCTGATGCCTCGGGACTCCTCGCCTGTGCTTGCCTCTTTAGCACCAAATAGGAAACGAGGACACTACGCGCGCTGGCGCCCGCCTGGCGCCAGTCGTCATGGCTTACGTCACAGGAACCTCGCGAGGTGCCCCTTGCCTTGTTATCTCCGCCCCTCGCGAGCCAGCCTGGTGAGGTCGCCCTCGAGGAGGTCTTGCGTCGTCGGCCTCGCGAGACTTGGCCCCTCGCAAGGGTCTTGAGTGTTGGCTGGTGAAGATGGGCCGTACAGGGCCGCTAGTGGAGCCACGCCGTCGGCCGCAGGCAAGCAAGTCTGGGGACCCCCATTCCCAGGACGCCGACACCCTTGCATAGATATCTCCGCTCCTCGGGAGCCAGCCTAGCGAGGCTGCCCCTGAGGAGGCCTTGTGTTGTCTGCCTCGCGAGGCTTGGCCCCTCGCGAGGGTCTTGAGTGGTTGCTGATGAAGATGGGCCATACCAGGCCATTGGTGGAGCCGCGCCCTAGGCCGCAGGCAGGCAAATCTGGGGACCCCCGTTCCCAGGACGCCAACAGTATGGTAGTTGATTTATCAGCCATTTGCAAAGATATTTTAGTAGGTGTGGGTTTATTCAAATCAAGTCTTTTATTAAATAGAAAGACATAACATTAACACCGGCTCCTAAATCACACAAAGCAGTTTTGACATAATTTGTTTTGATGGAGCAAGGTATAGTTGGTATCCCCAGATCTCCAAGTTTTTTAGGTACTCCATCCTTAGAAGAATAATTAGCAAGCACGGTGGAGATTTCAGCTTCCTGTATCTTTCTTTAGTAGTGATGATGTCATTAATGTATTTTGCATAAGGGGCCATCTTTAAAATATCAGTCAAGCGAGTGCGCAAAAGACTGGCCTAAGCATTTCAGCAAAGCGTTCAAATTCTTCATCATCTTTCTTCTTAGTTGGTTTGGGTTGAAAGGACATGGGTTTTTGTACCCATGGTTCTCTTTCTCTTCCGTGTCTTCTAGCAACAAAGTCTCTTTTATCACATCTTTTATTTTTATGTTGTGGGTTATCAAGATCAGCAACAGGTCCTATCTCAACATCATTATCTGGTTCTTTATCGTTGTTTGGTTGAGTGTCTTCATGAACATCATCATTATGTTTTTCATTATCACTACATGAATGTTCATTACCAGATGACTTTCAGCATTAGAGATAGAAACATCATTATTTTCTTCAGGAGGTTTTTCTATTTCATGTTCACTAGAGGTATGCAAAGTCCTATCATTTTTCTTTTTCTTTTTTCTTTTTAGAAGGACCAAGTGCATCGGTGTTATTTCTTTGAGAGTCTTGTTCAATTCTTTTAGGGTGACCCTCAGAATAAAGTGGTTCCTGAGTCATTCTACCTCCTCTTGTTACTACTCTAATAGCATGATCATTGATATTATTATTCATTTCATCAAGCAACTCTCTTTGAGATTTAGCAACTTGTTCTAAGTGAGTGTGAACCATAGAAGCATCTTTTCCTACGCCTCTAACATCATTAGAGATTCTAAATAACAAGTCACCCAAGCGACAAATCATATAAGAGTTGTATTTCAATTGTTTCATAACATTTTCATTGAAATGATCTTGTTTTCTAATGTAGTTATCAAACTCATAAAGGCATTTACTAGGATGCATATTATAAGGGTTGTCCTTTTCATCAAATTTCATTAAATATTTTACCTCTACCACCTTGTGTGGTGGTGTATCAAGTCCATGTATCTCTTCAGTAGGAGGTAAATTTTTAACACCCTCTGCTTCAATACCTTTTTATTTCATACTCTTCTTTGCCTCTTGCATATCTTCATGCCTGAGATATAAGATACCCCTCTTCTTCGGAGTGGGTTTAAGCGGTGGTTCAGGAAGAGTCCAATCATCATATTTTTTCAATATTTTATTCAATAATTCCTCAAATTGTTCAACAGTTTGTTTCCTGAAATCACAACCAACACAACTATCTAGGAAATCCCTAGAAGCATCGGTTAGTCCATTATAGAAGATATCAAGTATTTTATTTTTCTGAAGTGGATGATCAGGCAAAGCATTAAGAAATTGGAGAAGCCCCCCAAGCTTGTGGGAGACTCTCTTCTTCAATTTGCACAAAGTTAAATATTTCCTGTAAGGCAGCTTGTTTCTTATGAGCAGGAAAATATTTTTCAGAGAAGTAATAAATCATATCCTGGGGACTACGCACACAACCAGGAGCAAGAGTATTGTACCATATCTTAGCATCACCCTTTAATCAGAACGGAAACAATTTGAGAATATAGTAGTAGAGAATTTTATCATCATGAGCAAAAAGGGTGGCTATATCATTTAATTTGGTAAGGTGTGCCACAACAGTTTCAGTTTCATAGCCATGTAAAGGATAAGATTCAACCAAAGTAATTAGCTCTGGGTCGGTAGAGAATTCATAATCCTTATCATCAACAAAGAGAGGTGAAGTAGCAAACTTAGGATCACATTTCATTTTAGCATTCAAAGATTTCTCTTTCAGTTTGCATAATAATTTCTTAAGATCAACTCTATCATTGCAAGCAAGAAAATCTCTAGCTGTCTCCTCATCCATAACATAACCTTCAGGTATCTTAGGCATTTCATATCTAGGAGGGCTAGGTCTAATAGGTGTTTCAAGATTTTCAGTTTCAAGTACTTCATCCGTTTCAATAATTTCATCGGTTTCAGGATGCTCCATATCTTTAGCTCTAGCAATTTGTTCATTAAGAAATTCACCTAGTGGCATATTATCATCAAGCAAGGTACTAGCATCATCATGAGTAGCATTCATAGAAGTAGCATCATCAATAACTTGTGACATATCATGATTAATAGCATGTGGTGGTGTTGCAAGTCTACTCAAAGTAGAAGGTGAATCAAGTGCAGAGCTAGATGGCAGTTCCTTACGTCCCCTCGTCTTAGAGGGGAAAATCTTAATTTTGGTATCTTTCAGATTCTTCATAGTGATAAATAGATTATAATCCCAAGTGACTCAACAAATATAGCTATGCTCCCCCGCAACGGCGCCAGAAAAAGGTCTTGATACCCACAAGTATAGGGGATCACAACAATTTTCAAGGGTAGAGTATTCAACCCAAATTTATAGATTCGACACAAGGGGAGCCAAATATTATTTGCAAGTATTAGCAGTTGAGTTGTCAATTCTACCACACCTGGAGATTAAATATCGGCAACAAAGTGATTAGTAGCACAGTAATATGATAGTTCTGATAGTATTAGTAACAACAATAGTAACGGTAATAGTGATAGCAATGATTTTCTAGCAAGTGTAACAATAACAGTAGCAGTAGTAACTTAGCAAGAACAATATGTAGGAAAATTCTTAGGCATTGGATTGGTGGATTCGTTGGATGATATTCATCTGTTGGGGAACGCAGTATTTCAAAAAATTTACCTATGATCACACAAGATCTATCTAGGATATGCATAGCAACGAGCGGGGAGAGTGTGTCCACGTACCCTTGTAGACCGAAAGCGGAAGCATTTAGTAACACGGTTGATGTAGTCCAACGTCTTCGTGATCCAACCGATCCAAGTACCGAACGTACGGCACCTCCGCGATCTGCACATGTTCAGCTCGGTGACGTCCCTCGAACTCTTGATCCAGTTGAGGCCGAGGGAGAGTTTCGTCAGCATGACAGCGTGGTGACGGTGATGATGAAGTTACCGGCGCAGGGCTTCGCCTAAGCACTACGACGATATGACCGAGGTGTAGAACTGTGGAGGGGGGCACCGCACACGGCTAAGAGATTGTCTGTAGTGCCTTTAGGTGCCCCCCTCCCCACGTATATAAAGGAGGGAGGGAGGAGGAGGCTGGCCAGGAGGAGGCGCGCCCAGGGGGGGAGTCCTACTCCAAGTAGGATTCGCCCCCCTTTCCTACTTCCACAAGGAGAAGGGGGGAAGGAGAGGGAGAAGAGAAGGAAAGGGAGGGCCGGCCCCCTAGCCCTAGTCCAATTCGACTTGGTCTAGGGGGGCGCGCGCCACACCTTGGCCTGCCTCCTCTCTTCCACCACTAGGCCCATAAGGCCCAATAACTTCCCGGGGGGTTCCGGTAACCCCCGGTACTCCGAAACTTATCCGAAATGAACTGAACCATTTCGGTGTCCGAATGTATCCTTCCAATATATGAATCTTTATGTCTCAAACATTTTGAGACTCCTCGTCATGTCCGTGATCTCATTTGGGACTGCGAACAACCTTCGGTACATCAAATCATATAACTCGTCATACAAATCGTCATCGAACGTTAAGCGTGCGGACCCTACAGGTTCGAGAACAATGTAGACATGACTGAGACACATCTCCGTTCAATAACCAATAGCGGAACCTGGATGCTCATATTGGCTCCTACATATTCTTCGAAGATCTTTATCGGTCAAACCGCACAACAACATACATTGTTCCCTTTGTCATCAGTATGTTACTTGCCCGAGATTCGATCGTCGGTATCATCATACCTAGTTCAATCTCGTTACCGGCAAGTCTCTTTACTCGTTCCGTAATGCATCATCCTGCAACTAACTCATTAGTCACATTGCTTGCAAGGCTTATAGTGACGTGTATTACCGAGAGGGCCCAGAGATACCTCTCCGACAATCGGAGTGACAAATCCTAATCTCGATCTATGCCAACTCAACAAACACCATCATAGACACCTATAGAGCATCTTTATAATCACCCAGTTACGTTGTGACGTTTGATAGCAACTAAGTGTTCCTCCGGTATTCGGGAGTCGCATAATCTCATAGTCATAGGAACATGTATAAGTCATGAAGAAAGCAATACCAATAAACTAAACGATCATAGTGCTAAGCTAACGGATGGGTCTTGTCCATCACATCATTCTCTAATGATGTGATCCCGTTCATCAAATGACAACACATGTCTACGGCTAGGAAACTTAACCATCTTTGATTAACGAGCTAGTCTAGTAGAGGCATACTAGGGACACTCTGTTTGTCTATGTATTCACACATGTATTAAGTTTCCGGTTAATACAATTCTAGCATGAATAAAAACATTTATCATGATATAAGGAAATATAAATAACAACTCTATTATTGCCTCTAGGGCATATTTCCTTCAGTCTCCCACTTGCACTAGAGTCAATAATCTAGATTACATAGTAATGATTCTAACACCCATGGAGTCTTGGTGCTGATCATGTTTTGCTCGAGAGAGGCTTAGTCAACGGGTCTGCAACATTCAGATCCGTATGTATCTTGCAAATCTTTATGTCACCCTCCTTGACTTGATCGCAGATGGAATTGAAGCGTCTCTTGATGTGCTTGGTTCTCTTGTGAAATCTGGATTCCTTTGCCAAGGCAATTGCACCAGTATTTGTTCGGGAACGTAGTATTTCAAAAAAATTCCTATGATCACGCAAGATCTATTAGGAGAAGCATAGCAACGAGCGGGGAGAGTGTGTCCACGTACCCTCGTAGACCGAAAGCGGAAGCGTTAAGCAACGCGGTTGATGTAGTCGAACGTCTTCGTGATCCAACCGATCAAGTACCGAACGCACGGCACCTCCGCGATCTGCACACGTTCAGCTCGGTGACGTCCCTCGAACTTCTAGATCCAGCTGAGTTCAAGGGAGAGTTTCATCAGCACGACGGCGTCTTGACGGTGATGATGAAGTTACCAACGCAGTGCTTCGCCTAAGCACTACGACATATGACCGAGGTGGAAATATGTGGAGGGGGGCACCGCAACGGCTAAGAATCAACTTGTGTATCTATGGGGTGCCCCCTCCCTCATATATAAAGGAGGGGAGGAGGAGGAGGGCCGGCCACAAGGGGCGCGCCCAAGGGGGGGATTCCTACTCCTAGTAGGAGTAGGTTTCCTGCTTTCCTAGTCCAAGTAGGAGAAGAAGGAAGGAGGAAGAGGGGAGAAGGAAGGAGGGGGGCGCCGCCCCCTCCTAGTCCAAATTGGACCAGCCCACCCCTTGAGGCCCTTCTCTCCTTTCCCGTATGGCCCATTAAGGCCCACTACTTCCCCCGGCGAATTCCCGTAACTCTTCGGTACTCCAAAAAATACCCGAATCACTCGGAACATTTCCGATGTCCAAATGTAGCCTTCCAATATATTGATCTTTACCTCTCGACCATTTCGAGACTCCTCGTCATGTCCGTGATCTCATCCGGGACTTCGAACAACCTTCGGTACATGAAATCACATAAACTGATAATACCAATCGTCATCGAACGTTAAGCGTGCAGACTCTATGGGTTCGAGAACTATGTAGACATGACCGAGACACCTCTGCGGTCAATAACCAATAGCGGAACCTGGATGCTCATATTGGCTCCTACATATTCTTTGAAGATCTTTATAGGTCAAACCGCATAACAACTTACGTTGTTCCCTTTGTCATCGGTATGTTACTTGCCCGATATTCGATCGTCGGTATCACCATACCTAGTGCAATCTTGTTACCGGCAAGTCTCTTTACTCGTTCCGTAATGCATCATCCCGCAACTAACTCATTAGTCACATTTCTTGCAAGGCTTATTGTGATGTGCATTACCGAGAGGGCCCAGAGATACCTCTCCGACAATCAGAGTGACAAATTCTAATCTCGATCTATGCCAACTCAACAAATACCATCGGAGACACCTGTAGAGCATCTTTATAATCACCCAGTTACGTTGTGACGTTTGATAGCACACTAAGTGTTCCTCCGGTATTCGGGAGTTGCTTAATCTCATAGTTATAGGAACATGTACACGTTATGAAGAAAGCAATAACAATAAACTCAACGATCATAGTGCTAAGATAACAGATGGGTCATGTCAATCACATCATTCTCTAATGATGTGATCCCGTTCATCAAATGACAACTCATGTCTATGGCTAGGAAGCTTAACCATCTTTGATTAACGAGCTAGTCAAGTAGAGGCATACTAGTGACACTCTGTTTGTCTATGTATTCACACATGTACTAAGTTTCCGGTTAATACAATTCTAGCATGAATAATAAAGATTTATCATGATGTAAGGAAATATAAATAACAACTTTATTATTGCCTCTAGGGCATATTTCCTTCAGTCTCCCACTTGCACTAGAGTCAATAATCTAGATTACATAGTGATGATTCTAACACCCATGGAGACATGGTGCTGATCATGTTTTGCTCGTGAGAGGGGATTAGTCAACGAGTCTGCAACATTCAAATCCGTATGTATTTTGCAAATCACTATGTCTCCCTCCTTGACTTGATCACGGATGGAATTGAAGTGTCTCTTGATGTGCTTCGTTCTCTTGTAAAATCTGGATTCCTTTGACAAGGCAATTGCACCAGTATTATCACAAAAGATTTTCTTTGGACCCGATGCACTAGGTATGGCACCTAGATCGGATATGAACTTCTTCATCCAGACTCCTTCATTTGCTGCTTCCGAAGAAGCTATGTACTCCGCTTCACACATAGATCCCGCCACGATGCTTTGCTTAGAACTGCACCAACTGATAGCTCCACCGTTCAATATAAATACATATCCGGTTTGTGACTTAGAGTCATCCGGATCAGTGTCAAAGCTTGCATCGACGTACCCGTTTATGACGAGCTCTTTGTCACCTCCATAAATGAGAAACATATCCTTAGTTCTTTTCAGGTATTTCAGGATGTTCTTGACCGCTGTCCAGTGATCCACTCCTGGATTACTTTGGTACCTCCCTGCTAAACTAATAGCAAGGCAGACATCAGGTCTGGTACACAGCATTGCATACATGATAGAACCTATGAATGAAGCATAGGGAATGACTTTCATTTTCTCTCTATCTTCTGCAGTGGTCGGGCATTGAGTCTGACTCAACTTCACACCTTGTAACACAGGCAAGAACCCTTTCTTTGCTTGATCCATCTTGAACTTCTTCAAAACTTTATCAAGGTATGTGCTTTGTGAAAGTCCAATTAAGCGTCTTGATCTATCTCTATAGATCTTGATGCCCAATATATAAGCAGCTTCACCGAGGTCTTTCATTAAAAAATTCTTATTCAAGTATCCTTTTATGCTATTCAGAAATTCAGTATCATTTCTGATCAACAATATGTCATCTACATGTAATATCAGAAATGCTACAGAGCTCCCACTCACTTTTTTTGTAAATACAGGCTTCTCCAAAAGTTTGTATAAAACCATATGATTTGATCACACTATCAAAGCGTATATTCCATCTCCGAGAGGCTTGCACCAGTCCATCAATGGATCGCTGGAGCTTGCACACTTTGTTAGCACCTTTTGGATCGACAAAACCTTCTGGTTGCATCATATACAACTCTTCCTTAAGATATCCATTAAGGAATGAAGTTTTGACATCCATTTGCCAAATTTCATAATCATAAAATGCGGCAATTGGTAACATGATTCGGACAGACTTAAGCATCGCTACGGGCGAGAAGGTCTCATCGTAGTCAACTCCTTGAACTTGTCGAAAACCTTTCACAGCAAGTCGAGCTTTGTAGACAGTAACATTACCGTCACCGTCAGTCTTCTTCCCGAAGATCCATTTATTCTCTATGGCCTACCGATCATCGGGCAAGTCAACCAAAGTCCATACTTTGTTCTCATACATGGATCCCATCTCAGATTTCATGGCCTCAAACCATTTCGTGGAATCTGGGCTCATCATCGCTTCCTCATAGTTCGTAGGTTCGTCATGGTCAAGTAAGATGACTTCCAGAACAGGATTACCGTACCACTCTGGTGCGGATCTTACTCTGGTTGATCTACGAGGTTCAGTAGTAACTTGATCACAAGTTTCATGATCATCATCATTAGCTTCCAAACTAATTGCTGTAGGAATCACTCGAACTGATTTCTGTGATGAACTACTTTCCAATAAGGGAGCAGGTATAGTTACCTCATCAAGTTCTACTTTCCTCCCACTCACTTCTTTCGAGAGAAACTCCTTCTCTAGAAAGGATCCATTCTTAGCAACGAATATCTTGCCTTCGGATCTATGATAGAAGGTGTACCCAATAGTCTCCTTTGGGTATCCTAGGAAGACACATTTCTCCGATTTGGGTTCGAGCTTATGAGGTTGAAGCTTTTTCACATAATCATCGCAGCCCCAAACTTTAGGAAACGACAACTTGGGTTTCTTGCCAAACCACAGTTCATATGGTGTCATCTCAACGGATTTAGATGGTGCCCTGTTTAACGTGAATGCAGCCGTCTCTAAAGCATAACCCCAAAACGATAGCGGTAAATCAGTAAGAGACATCATAGATCGCACCATATCTAATAAAGTACGATTACGACGTTCGGACACACCATTACGCTGTGGTGTTCCAGGTGGCGTGAGTTGCGAAACTATTCCACATCGTTTCAAATGAAGACCAAACTCGTAACTCAAATATTCGTCTCTACGATCAGATCGTAGAAACTTTATTTTCTTGTTACGATGATTTTCCACTTCACTCTGAAATTCTTTGAACTTTTCAAATGTTTCAGACTTATGTTTCATCAAGTAGATATACCCATATCTTCTCAAATCATTTGTGAAGGTTGGAAAATAACGATACCCGCCGCGAGCCTAAACACTCATCGGACCACATACATCAGTATGTATTATTTCCAACAAGTCTGTAGCTCGCTCCATTGTTCCGGAGAACGGAGTCTTAGTCATCTTGCCCATGAGGAATGGTTCGCAAGCATCAAGTGATTCATAATCAAGTGATTCCAAAAGTCCATCCGCATGGAGTTTCTTCATGCGCTTTACACCAATATGACCTAAATGGCAGTGCCACTAGTATGTTGCACTATCATTATCAACTTTGCATCTTTTGGCATCAATATCATGAATATGTGTATCACTACGATTGAGATTCAATAAACCATTCACCTTGGGTGTACGACCACAGAAGGTTTTATTCATGTAAATAGAATAACAATTATTCTTTGACTTAAATGAATAACCATATTGCAATAAACATGATACAATCATATTATGCTCAACGCAAACACCAAATAACATTTATTTTAGGTTCAACACTAATCCCGAAGGTAAAGGGAATGGGCGATGGTGATCTTATCAACCTTGGAATCACTTCCAACACACATCGTCACCTTGCCCTCAAATAGTCTTTGTTCATTTTGTAACTCCTGTTTCGAGTTACTAATCATAGCAACTGAAGCAGTATCAAATACCCAGGGGATACTATGAACACTAGTAAAGTAGACATCAATAACATGTATATCATATATACTTTTGTTCACTTTGCCATCCTTCTTATCCGCCAAGTATTTGGGGCAGTTCCGCTTCCAGTGACCATTTCCTTTGCAATAGAAGCACTCAGTTTCAGGCTTGGGTCTAGCTTTGGGCTTCTTCATGGGAGTGGCAACTTGCTTGCCATTCTTCTTGAAGTTCCCTTTCTTTCCCTTGCCCTTTTACTTGAAACTGGTGGTCTTGTCAACCATCGACACTTGATGCTTTTCTTGATTTCTACCTTCACCGATTTCAGCATCGCAAAGAGCTCGGGGAATCGTTTTCGTCATCCCTAGCATATTATAGTTCATCACGAAGTTCCAGTAACTTGATGATAGTGATTAGAGAACTTTGTCAATCACTATCTTATCTGGAAGATTAACTCCCACTTGATTCAAGCGATTGTAGTACTCAGACATTCTGAGCACATGCTCACTGGTTGAGCTATTCTACTCCATCTTGTAGGCAAAGTACTTGTTAGAGGTCTCATACCTCTCGACTCGGGCATGAGTCTGAAATACCAATTTCAGCTCTTGGAACATCTCATATGCTCCATGACCTTTCAAAACATTTTGAAGTCCCAGTTCTAAGCCGTAAAGCATTGTGCACTAAACTATCAAGTAGTTATCATACCGAGCTTGCCAAACGTTCATAACGTCAGTATCTGCTCCTGCAATAGGTCTGTCACCTAGCAGTGCATCAAGGACATAATTCTTCTGTGCAGCAATGAGGATAATCCTCAGATCAAGGACCTAGTCCGCATTATTGCTACTATCATCTTTCAACATAGTTTTTCTCTAGGAACATATCTAAAATAAACGGGGAGCTACATCGCGAGCTATTGATCTACAACATAGTTATGCAAATACTATCAGGACTAAGTTCATGATAAATTAAAGTTCAATTAATCATATTACTTAAGAACTCCCACTTAGATAGACATCCCTCTAGTCATCTAAATGATCACGTGATCCATATAAATTAAACCATGCCCGATCATCACGTGAGATGGAGAAGTTTTCAATGGTGAACATCACTATATGTTGGTAATATCTACTATATGATTCACGCTCGACCTTTTGGTCTCAGTGTTCTGAGGCCATATATGCAATTGCTAGGCTCGTCAAGTTTAACCCGAGTATTCTGCGTGTGCAAAACTGGCTTGCACCCGTTGTATGTGAACGTAGAGCTTATCACACACGATCATCACGTGGTGTCTCAGCACGAAGAACTGTCGCAACGGTGCATACTTAGGGAGAACACTTATACCTTGAAATTTAGTGAGAGATCATCTTATAATGCTACAGCCGTACTAAGCAAAATAAGATGCATAAAGGATAAACATCACATGCAATCAATATATGTGATATGATATGGCCATCATCATCTTGTGCCTTTGATCTCCATCTCCAAAGCACCGTCATGATCACCATCGTCACCGGCTTGACACCTTGATCTCCGTCGAAGCATCGTTGTTGTCTCGCCAACTATTGCTACTACGACTAATGCTACCGCTTAATGATAAAGTAAAGCAATTACATGACGATTGCATTTCATACAATAAAGCGACAACCATTTGGCACCTGCCAGTTACCGATAACTGTTACAAAACATGATCGTCTCATACAACAATTTATATATCATCACATCTTGACCATATCACATCACAGCAAGCCCTGCAAAAACAAGTTAGACGTCCTCTACTTTGTTGTTGCAAGTTTTACGTGGCTGCTACGGGCTTAGCAAGAACTGTTCTTACCTACGCATCAAAACCACAATGATTTTTCGTCAAGTTTGCTGTTTTAACCTTCAACAAGGACCGGGCGTAGTCACACTCGATTCAACTAAAGTTGGAGAAACAGACACCCACTAGCCACCTGTGTGCGAAGCACGGCGGTAGAACCAGTCTCATGAACCAGTCTCATAATACAAATCATCATCGAACGTTAAGCGTGCAGACCATACGGGTTCGAGAACTATGTAGACATGACAAAGACACATCTCCGGTCAATAACAAATAGTGGAACCTGGATGCTCATATTGGCTCCTACATATTCTTCGAAGATCTTTATCGGTCAAACCACACAACAACATACGTTGTTCCCTTTGTCATCGGTATGTTACTTGCCCGAGATTCGATCGTCGGTATCATCATACCTAGTTCAATCTCATTACCGGCAAGTTTCTTTACTCGTTCCGTAATGCATCATCCTGCAACTAACTCATTAGTCACATTGCTTGCAAGGCTTATAGTGATGTGTATTACCGAGAGGGCCTAGAGATACCTCTCCGACAATCGGAGTGACAAATCCTAATCTCGATCTATGGCAACTCAACAGACACCATCGGAGACACGTGTAGAGCATCTTTATAATCACCCAGTTACGTTGTGATGTTTGATAGCACACTAAGTGTTCCTCTGGTATTCGGGAGTCGCATAATCTCATAGTCATAGGAACATGTATAAGTCATGAAGAAAGCAATAGCAATAAACTAAACGATCATAGTGCTAAGCTAACGGATGAGTCTTGTCCATCACATCATTCTCTAATGATGTGATCCCGTTGATCAAATGAAAACACATGTCTATGGCTAGGAAACTTAACCATCTTTGATTAACGAGCTAGTCTAGTAGAGGCATACTAGGGACACTCTGTTTGTCTATGTATTCACACATGTACTAAGTTTCCGGTTAATAAAATTCTAGCATGAATAATAAACATTTATCATGATATAAGGAAATATAAATAACAACTTTATTATTGCCTCTAGGGCATATTTCCTTCATCGTCATATAATAGCCATAACCTAGAGCGATACAAAACTAGCTCCAGTTCATAAATATAATGTAGGCATATATTCCGTAAATAGTCATACGTGCTTATGGAAAGAACTTGCATGCCATCTTTTGTCCTACCCTCCCGTGGCAGCGGGGTCCATATGGAAACTAAGGAATATTAAGGCCTCCTTTTAATAGAGAACCGGAAAAAAGCATTAAAACATAGTGAATACATGAACTCCTCAAACTATGATCATCACCGAAAAGTATCCCGACTATTATCACTCAGGGGTTTACGGATCATAACACGTAGTAGGTGAATATGACTTGCAAGACCGGATCTAAAGCATAGATATAATGGTGATAACGCAAACGGTGCAGATCTGAAATCATGGCACCCGGGCCCAAAGTGACAAGCATTAAGCATGGCAAAGTCATAACAACATCAAGCTCAGAACATAATGGATACTAGGGATCAAGCCCTAACAAAACTAACTCGATTATTACATGATGAATCTCATCCAACTCCTCATGGACCAGCGAACCTACGAAGGAATTACTCACTCACGGTGGGGAGCATCATGGAATTGGCGGTGGTTCCGTATCGTGAACCGGGATAATTCTTTCTCCCTGATTTTTTCTCCAAATATGGGATTTTATAGAGTCGGAATCAGGGTCTGCGGGGCCACCAGGTGGGCACAACCCACCTGTGAGGGGGAGGGGTGCGCGCCCTGGTGGGTTATGCTTACCCAGGGGCCCCCCTCTGGTGATTCTTGGCTCCAGGATTTTTCTGTTATTATGAAATAATTCTCCAAAAAGTTTCGTTCCAATCCGAGAACTTTTATTTCTCCACAAAAACAACACCATGGTAGTTCTGCTAAAAACAGCGTTAGTCCGGGTTAGTTTCATTCAAATCATGCAAATTAGAGTCCAAAACAAGAGGAAACGCGTTAGGAAAATTAGATATGACGGAGACGTATGACTGCTCCACGCAAGGCCAAGAGGGCATGGCCCACACCATCACATGAGGCCAAGAATAGCCAGATGAGTACGGGCAAGAGGAATAAGATTAAGTGTACATCGAGCGGGGCATTTTTTTGCTGATGAGCTCACTCATCAAGCCAATGCGCAAAAGAAGAGATGGCAAAGCATTCAAATGAAGGCATACACAAAGGATGAAGCAGGCTCATTTGCGATAGTTGGAAGGACATTGGGCAAGATCCCAAGAACGGCGCAGAGCAAAAAGGATCAACCTTTTGGTTTAGAGTTCATGCAAAATTCCATGAATGCAAGAAGTTCCCGGTGACGGTGATAAATACTGTCAAATCCCTCGATAGGTGGAAGTCTTAGGCCAGAGATCGCACAGAGGGTTTATCTAGGTTCGGTCCTCCATAGAGTAATACCTTACATCCTACTTGCTTTCATTATTCATAGTGTAGGGATACCTCGTGCGACGGGTTACAAGGGTGTGTGACATTGCTACCGAGAGTTTGTCTATCTGGATAGAGATGATCTAGAGGGGTTCCGTTCATCCTTTATTTAGGCAGGGAGGTCTAGGGTTTACATGGCAGTAGATGTGATCTGGGTGCCGTCACCCTTAGTCTTGGAGGACACGAGGGTCTCTGGCACTCCTTTAGGGCTTCCCTTCTATTCTGGGCCAGGTGGGCCCCCGGTGGGTATCGAGGCTGGGCTCCCTTAAGTGAGCCACCCCGATGTGGACACCGTCAGTAGCCCCCGAGCGTGGTGGTGGTCACGGGGGACCCATGGGATCTTTAGCGGGCTCCTGAATTCTTCCGAGCCGTGCCTTGGCCTTCTTTTATAGGGAGGCTAGATATTGGATTGGTGTGTAGGTGGTGTCCCATGGGAGGCCGCACGTCTGATGGGCGCCCCAGCCTAGAGCAAGGCGAAATATTGCCCAAGGGCTTTTGTAGCGTATCCCGTGACCCATGGGAAGTAGCGGTGATGTCGCCACATCTCTCGCACAAGCTCTCTGTGAAAAGGAAAATTAGCAAAAAGAAAAACATTTATCTCGCCTGAGTGGACAGATGCTTCGCTTTTGGGCTTCTATAAGGAGGGAAAACGGAGGGTTTTCAGTTTCACCCCGCCTCTGTTCATTTTGATTCCTTCCTCCACTGCCAGACTCATTGACGCGCTACCACCACATCACCCCCGTCCGCTTGTTTCGTGATGTGTCGTCCTCATCTCCCCCGTCGCCAATGGCTTGGACAAGTAGCATGAAGTGGGAGCGAGCTCCCAGCCCGGAGCCTTCATTGAGCACTGCTAGCAAGAAATAGAAGCAGATCTCCTCCAAGAGTGGAGAAAAGCTGGCGCGTACCGCTCCCAAATCCATGGGGAAATGTTTCCCCTCCGTGGCTACAGAAAGCAAGGTCTACATGTACAAGGATCGGCTCATAGTGCCAGCGGATCTGAGGGTCCGGCTTCCAATCAAAGAAGTTCCTCCGGAGCCCCACGATGGTGAGCATGTATTGTGCCTGGGGTATTTTGGGCGAGGGCTCGGATTCCTGCTCCACGGCTTCATGTGAGGCCTCCTACAGTTCTTCGGCTGCCAGCTGCAGCATATTCTACCCAACAGGGTCCTCCACATTGCCAACTCTATTACTTTCTGTGAGCGCTATCTTGGAATAGCTCCTCACTTTGAGATTTTCCGACATTTCTTCCGGGTGTGCGTCCAGATGAGCGAGGGCGTGGTTTGCAATCTATGGGGCGCTATCCTACAGCTCCGCCCCAATTCCACGTTCTTGTCCTTAAACCACCCGTAATCCATTCGGGAGTGGCACAAGTCCTGGTTGTATGTTGAAGGCCTCGGTGACGACTTGCCAGCTTTCGTGAATGAGCCCCCACACAAGCTGCGAACGTGGATGCTACTTGTGAGCTGCATTGGGATTTCCCCGAAGAGGAGAGGAGATGTAGTACAATGGAGATAAGTATTTCCCTCAATTAAGAACCAAGGTTATTAATCCAATAGGAGAATCACAAGAACATCGTTAGAAGCACCTGCACACACAATACAAATACTTGCACCCAACGCAAACAAGAGGGTTGTCAATTCCCTTGGTAGTTATTTGCAAGGATTAATCTTGTAGTGGTGGATAGATAAAATAAAATACTAAACAAAATGAAGGAAATAAAATTGCAGCAAGATATTTTTGTGTTTTTATATATGATAAAAGTAAACACGGGGCGATAGTTTTAACTAAAGGCTTCTCTCTCGAACACATAGCATACGATGGGTGAACAAATTACTATTGGGAAATTGATAGCAAAGCGCATAATTATGACGATATTCAAGGCAATGATCATGTATATAGGCATAATGTCTGAAACAAGTAGACCGACTCCTACCTGCATACTACTATTACTCCACCAATCGACCGCTATCTAACATGCATCTATGGTATTCAATATAAAACATAGTAACACCTTAGGCAAGATGACATGATGTAGACACAATAAACTCAATTAATATGAATAAACCCCATCGTTTTACCCTTAATGACAACAATACAAATACGTGTCTTGTCCCCTTCTATCACTGGGATATGGAACACCGCAAGATTGAATCCATTACAAAGTACCTCTTCCATTGTAAGATAAATCAATCTAGTTGGCCAAACCAAACGGATAGATCGGAGAGAATTATAAAGCTACAACAACCATGCATAATAAAGTTCAGAAAAGACTCCATTATTATTCATAAATATTTAGATCATAAACCCACAATTCATTGTATCCTAAGAAACACATCACAAAATAAGATTACATCGGATAGAAATCCAAGAAGATCGAGGAGAACATGGCATTGAAGATCAAAGAGAGAGAAGAAGCTAGCTAGCTACTAGCTATGGACCCATAGGTCTGTGGTGAACTACTCACGCGTCATCGGAATAGCAGTAAGGATGATACAGAAGCCCTCCGTGATCGATTCCCCCTCTGGCAGAGTACCGAAAAAGGCCTTCAGATGGGATCACGGAAGAACAAAGACTTGCGGCAGCGGAAAAAGTATTTTGGGTGGCTCTCTATTGGTTTCCTGATTTTAGAGAATTTATAGAGGTGGAATTACTTTAGACGGAGCCACGAGGGGCCCGCAAGGTAACAGGGCGCGACCACCCCCTGGGCGCGCCCTGTTGCCTTGCCCTCTCCTTGTTTGCCTTCTGGTCTCCTCTCGAAGCTTCTAGGGTCTCTCTTGTCCAGAAAAAGTTGTCAAAAAGTTTCCTAGCATTTGGACTCCATTTGGTACTAATTTTCTAGAAAACCAAAAATAGGAAAAAAATATCAACTGGCACTTGGCACTAGGTTAATAGGTTAATCCCAGAAAATGATATAAAATAGCATATGATCGCATATAAAATATCCAATATTGATACTATAATAGCATGGAATAAAAAAAATTATAGATACGTTGGAGACGTATCATTGGACTCTGCTGACCAAGGCGTCAGCGGAGGTTAAGGCACTGGGTCCCTCTTCATTAGAGGTTGTGGTACCTCGTCATACCATCTCTATTTTTGCCGAATAGGAGTTTGCCACCATCGCGACTTTCCTCTCGGAGCCCCCGCTGTCGAGGCAGCAAGCGAGCCCCACCCTATCCACCCTTATGACAGTGGCCAATCCCGAGCCCGTCCGAGCGAAGGGTGAGTCTGCTAAGAAGCGGAAAGGAACACCCAAGGAAGAGTACTCCGTGGAGGAGGTATCTGGTGATGCGGATGTGAGAGACCCCGATGAGTAGGAGGGCGATGAGGACGCAACCCCCTCACCTAGCAGCTATGGCCAAGGTGGCGGTGATGGCGATGACGAAGACGACAATGATGATGGTGCTGGTGGAAACAACGACGATGATGATAATGAGGAGGCTGGGGTGGACGAGGTTGGCAACGATGAGTTGAAGGACACAATGACTGAAGTGTCGCGCGAGCCCCTCAAGAAGCTTTGTCGCGGCCCTTAGGAGGAAGCCCTGAGCCACAACAGTAATCGTGAGCTCCGCGGGAACTCCCAGAAGCCCCCAAGCCTGCAGATTGATAACCCACAAGTATAGGGGATCAATTGTAGCCTCTTTCGATAAGTAAGAGTGTCGAACCCAACGAGGAGCTAAAGGTAGAACAAATATTCCCTCAAGTTCTATCGACCACCGATACAACTCTACGCACGCTTGACGTTCGCTTTACCTAGAACAAGTATAAAACTAGAAGTACTTTGTAGGTGTTTCGGATAGGTTTGCAAGAAAATAAAGAGCACGTAAATAAAAACTAGGGGCTGTTTAGATAAAGACACAATAAAGTAAATATAGCGAGTGTGGAAAAGTGGTGGTAGGAGTTGCGAAATTGTCCCTAAGCAATTGACTACTTTATTAGACCGATAGCAAGTTTTATGTGGGAGAGGCCACTGCTAGCATGTCATCCCTGACTTGGAATTCTATGCACTTATGATTGTAACTATTAGCAAGCATCCGCAACTACTAATGTTCATTAAGGTAAAACCCAACCATAGCACTAAGATATATTGGTCCCCCTTCAATCCTGTATGCAACAATTTCTATGCTAGGTTGAAGCTTCTGTCACTCTTGCCCTGAAATACATAGTCCTATCAACATACAACTAACCCTATGGTGTGATCCACGCGCGCGCTCATATGATGGGCACCAAAGGACAGCAACATAACCACAAGCAAATTAAACCAATCATAACAATTCACCAATTACCGGTAGGACAACGAAAATCTACTCAGACATCATAGGATGGCAACACATCATTGGATAATAATATGAAGCATAAAGCACCATGTTCAAGTAGAGGGTACAGCGGGTTGCGGGAGAGTGGACCGCTGTAGATAGAGGGTGGAAGGTGATGGAGATGTTGGTGAAGATGGCGGAGGTGTTGGTGAAGATGGCGGTGATGATGATGGTGGCCACGACAACGTTCCGGCGCCATCGGAAGGGAAGGGGAGAGGGGGCCCCTTCTTCTTCTTCCTTGACCTCCTCCCTAGATGGGAGAAGGGTTTCCCCTCTAGTCCTTGGCCTCCATGGCATGGGAGGGGTGAGAGCCCCTCCGAGATTGGATCTGTCTCTCTCTGTTTCTGCGCTCTGTTCTTCTGCCCTTTCACCGTTTCGTATATATATGGAGATCCGTAACTCCGATTGGATTGAAACCTTCGCCCGGATTTTTCTTCGAAAATTAGCTTTCTTGCGGCCAAAGTAGAGCAACAACCGCCTTATGGGGGGCCCACGAGGGTCAGGGGCGCGCCCCCTGCCTCGTGTCCCCCTCGGGCATCGTCTCGCGTTGATTCTTCTTCCTGACTTTTCCAAATATTCCAAAATATTCTCCGTCCGTTTTTATCCCGTTTGGATTCCGTTTGATATGGGGTTTCTCCGAAAGATAAAACATGCAACAAACAGGAACTGGCACTGGGCACTGGATCAATATGTTAGTCCCAAAAATAGTATAAAAAGTTGCCAAAAAGTATATGAAAGTTGTATAATATTGGCATGGAACAATCAAAAATTATAGATACGACGGAGACGTATCACAGATCCACCTAATTGTCTCAACGCCGCCGCAGAGGAGACACACTCCAACTATCGCCTGTAAGTTGCACTTTATCATGGCCTACTGATGTCTACAACGCAATTATTCTTGTAGACTCCGTTGGGCCTCCAAGCATTGAAGGACAACAACAAATTTCCCTCAACCTGATGACCTAAGGTTTATCAATCTGTGGGAGGTGTAGGATGAAGATGATCTCTCTCAAACATCCCTGCAATCAAATACAAGCAATCTCTTGTGTCCCCAACACACCCAATATAATGGTAAGTTGTATAGGTGCACTAGTTCGGTGAAGAGATGGTGATACAAGTGTAGTATGTATATTAGATATAGGTTTTTGTAATCTGAAATGATAAAAACAACAAGGTAGCAAGTGATAAAAGTGAGCACAAACGGTGTTGGAATGCTTGAAAACAAGGGCTAGGGTTCATACTTTGAAAGGATCGAGAAGATGGGTCTAGAGGGGGGGGGGTGATTAGACCCTTAACAAGTAAAAATGGCAGTTTTTAATTTCTTCAAGTTAAGGCTGAGTTTAGCACATGTTAAAGCACACACAATATTGTGACGCCCCCCATTCAATTGTACACGCAAATGTCTACAATCAAGATAAGGGACTCACGGGAAGATATCACAACACAACTCTAGACACATATTAAAGTCATACAAGCTTCACATTACAAGCCAAGGGCCTCGAGTGCTTGAATACAAGTGCTGATCATAAACGAGTCAGCGGAAGTAACAATATCTGAGTACAGACATAGAGTTAAACAAGGTGCCATAAGATGGCTAGCACAAACAGGGATACGAATGGAAGAGGCGTGAGCCTCCTGCCTGGGATCCTCCTAAACTACTCCTGGTCGTCGACGGTTCGCACGTGGTAGTAGGCACCGTCAGAGTAGTGGTAGTCGTCGTCGGTGGCGTCTGGCTCCTGGGATCCGCCATCTGATCAGAGCAACCAGGTATAGGGGAAAGGGGGAAGCAAAGCAACTGTGAGTACTCATCCAAAGTACTCGCAAGACTGACATCAGATCTATATTACATATGCATCGATATCAATAAAGGGGGTATTATCTGTGGACTAAACTGTAGAATGCCAGAATAAGAGGGGGAGAAGCTAGTCCAATCGAAGATACACTTCTGGCAGCCTCCATCTTGAAGCGGTAGAAGAGAATAGCAAGTATAGTACCAAGCATCAACGAATAGCATAATCCTACCTGATGATCCTCTCCTCGACACCCTGTGAGAGAGCGATCACCGGGTTGTATCGGGTACTTGTGTGGATGTTTTTTTATTATGTATTCAGTTTTAGTTGTAAGAGGTCGGAATACAACTCCAAGCGTCCTGTTACCGTGGACACGGCTATTCGAATAGATAAACTTCCCTGCAGGGGTGCGCCACAATACCCAACACGCACGATCACTCTGACTGGACACACTTTCCTGGGTTATGCCCGACCTCGGAATATCAATACGTCGCAACCCGACCTAGGCTCAACAGAGAGGCCAGCACACCGGTCTACATCCTAAGCGTGCAGGGGTCTTGGGCCCATCACCCGTTGCACTCCTGCATGTTGCGAGGGCGGCCGGGATCAGTCTTGGCAACCTCCATTACAAAGGCAGATGCTTGACGCGGACCACCCGGGCAAGCGCCGCTCAGTCACTGACGTCTGGAAAGCTTCGGTTGATACTGCGACGCCAGTTGCCCATATCTTGTCTCGCGTGGTGGTTAGTGCGTATATGGCCAACGACCAACTCAGATCAAATATCCAAATTCGATAAGCATGTTATTTAGAAGTAACTGCGGACGCCGACCAGGGACTAGGCCCACCTCTCTCCTGGGTGGTCTCTGTTGGGGAGCGTAGCATACAATTTCAAAAAAAAATCCTAAGCTCACGCAAGATCTATCTAGGAGATGCATAGCAACGAGAGGGGGAGAGTGTGTCCATGTACCCTCGTAGACCGAACGTGGAAGCGTTTGACAACACGGTTGATGTAGTCGAAGTTCTTCTCGTTCCGACCGGTCAAGCTGAAGGAAATATGCCCTAGAGGCAATAATAAAGTTGTTATTTATATTTCCTTATATCATGATAAATGTTTATTATTCATGCTAGAATTGTATTAACCAGAAACTTAGTAAATGTGTGAATACATAGACAAAACAGTGTGTCCCTGGTATGCCTCTACTTGACTAGCTCGTTAATCAAAGATGGTTAAGTTTCCTAACCATAGACATGTGTTGTCATTTGATGAACGGGATCACATCATTAGAGAATGATATGATGGACAAGACCATTCTGTTAGCTTAGCATAATGATTGTTAAGTTTTATTGCTATTGCTTTCTTCATGACTTATACATATTCCTCTGACTATGAGATTATGCAACTCCCGAATACCGGAGGAACACCTTGTGTGCTATCAAACATCACAATGTAATGGGGTGATTATAAAGATGCTCCATAGGTGTCTCCGAAGGTGTTTGTTGGGTTGGCATAGATCAGTATTAGGATTTGTCACTCCGAGTATCGAAGAGGTCTCTCTGGTCCCTCTCGGTAATGCACATCACTATAAGCCTTGCAAGCAATGTGACTAATGTGTTAGTTACGGGATGATGCATTATGGAACGAGTAAAGATACTTGCCGGTAACGAGATTGAACTAGGTATGATGATACCGACGATCGAATCCCGGGCAAGTAACATACCGATGACAAAGGGAATAACGTATGATGTTATTGTGGTTTGACCGATAAACATCTTCGTAGAATATGTAGGAACCAATATGAGCATCCAGGTTCCGCCTTGGTTATTGACCAGAGATGTGTCTAGGTCATGTCTACATAGTTCTCGAACCCGTAGGGTCCGCACGCTTAACGTTCGATGACGATTTGTATTATGAGTTATGTGTTTTGGTGACCGAAGTTTGTTCGGAGTCCCGGATGAGATCACGGATATGACGAGGAGTCTCTAAATTATCGAGAGGTAAAGATTCATATATTGGAAGGTAGTATTCGGACATCGGAATGGTTTCGAGTGGTTAGGGTATTTTACCGGAGTACCGAGGGGTTACCAGAACCCCCCGGGGAAGTATTGGGCCTAGATGGGCCTTAGTGGAGAGAGAGGAGGGCCGCAAAGGGTGGCCATACCCCCCCATGGCAGTCCGAATTGGATTAGGGGAGGGGGCGGCGCCCCCCTTTCCTCTCCCTCTCCCTTTCCTTCCTTTTCCCCTCCGGTAAGAAAGGAAAAGGGGGGGGGGGGCGAATCCTACTAGGAGTGGAGTCCTAGTAGGACTCCCCCAATGGTGCACCCCCTTGTGGTCGGCCTCCTCCTCCCCTCCTTTATATACGGGGGCAGGGGGCACCCCATAACACATCAATTGATCTCTTAGCCGTGTGCGGTGCCCGCCTCCACAGTTTACTCCTCCGGTCATAGCGTCGTAGTGCTTAGGCAAAGCCCTGCACGGATCACATCACCATCACCGTCACCATGCCGTCATGCTGACGGAACTCTCCCTCAGCCCTCTGTTGGATCAAGAGTTCGAGGGACGTCATCGAGCTGAACGTGTGCTGAACTCAGAGGTGCCGTACGTTCGGTACTTGATCGGTTGGATTGTGAAGACGTTCAACTACATCAACCGCGTTAACCTAACACTTCCGCTTTCAGTCTATGAGGGTACGTGGACACACTTTTCCCCTCTCGTTGCTATGCATCTCCTAGATAGATCTTAAGTGATCGTAGGAATATTTTTGAAATTGCATGCTACGTTCCCCAACACAAGCACCGAACATACGGCACCTCCAAATTCTGCACACGTTCAGCTCGATGACGGCCCTCGAACTCTTGATCCAGAAAAGTGTCGAGGGAGAGTTTCATCAGCATGATGGCGTGGTGACGGTGATGGTGAAGTGATCTGCGCAGAGCTTCACCTAAGCACTACGGCAATATGACCGGAGGCGTAAACTATGGAGGGGGCGCGCACACGGCTAGGAATCAATGTTGTGTGTTCTAGCGGTGCCCCCTCATATAATATATATATATATATATATATGTTGGAGGGGAGGAGAGGCAGCCAAGGGGGCGCCCCCAAGTAGGAGGAATCATACTTGGGCGCCTCCCAATTCTGCCGCCCCCTTCCATATTCATCCAGAGGGGAAGGAAGGAGGAAGGAGTAGAGAAGGAAGGGGGAGGCCGAATCCCTCCCCTTCCTTTCCCTCTTCTCCTCTTTCCTTCCCCCTTATTTTGGCCTACATGGGGCTGATACGTACATTTTGCATCATGTTTCCTTATTGTTATTTATGATGTTTTTATCCATAATAATGCTTTTTGGAGTAATTCTAATGCCTTTTCTCTCATAATATGCAAGGTATACACAAAAAGGGAGAATTCTGGCAGCTGGAAATCTGGACCTGGAAAAGCTACGTCAGGCCACCTATTCTACACAACTCCAAACAAGCTGAAACTTCACGAGGATTTTTTAAGGAATATTTGAGGAATATTGGCAAATAACTACCAGAGGGGGCCCACTAGGTGGGCACAACGCACCTGGGTGCGCTAGGGAGCCCAGGCGCGCCCTGGTGGGTTGTGCTCACCCAGGCCCACCTCTGGTGCCCATCATCTATTATATAGGTCATTTTGACCTAGAAAAAAAATAAGCAGAGGACTTTCGGGACAGAGCGCCGCCGTCTCGAGGCGGAACTTGGGCAGGAACACTTTTGCCCTCCGGCGGAGCGATTCTGCCGGGGGAACTTCCCTCCCGGAGGGGGAAATCATCATCATCATCATCACCAACAACTCTCCCATCTTGGGGAGGGCAATCTCCATCAATATCTTCAACATCACCATCTCATCTCAAACCCTAGTTCATCTCTTATGTTCAATCTTGTTACCGGAACTATAGATTGGTGCTTGTGGGTGACTAGTAGTGTTGATTACATCTTGTAGTTGATTACTATATGGTTTATTTGGTGGAAGATTATATGTTAAGATCCAATATGCTATTTAATACCCCTCTAATCCTGATCATGATTATCAATTGTCAGTAGTTACTTTTGTTCTTGAGGTCACGGGAGAAATCATGTTGCAAGTAATCATGTGAACTTGATATGTGTTCGATATTTTGATAGTATGTATGTTTTGATTACCTTAGTGGTGTCATGTGAACGTCGACTACATGACAGTTCACCATATTTGGGGCCAAGGGAATGAATTGTGGAGTAGCAATTAGATGATGGGTTGCGTGAGTGACATAAGCTTAAACCCCAGTTTATGCGCTATTCCGTAAGGGACCGATTGGATCCAAAAGTTTAATGCTATGGTTAGAATTTATTCTTAATACTTTTCTCGTAGTTGCGGATGCTTGCGGGAGGGTTAATCATAAGTACGAGGTTTGTTCAAGTAAGAACAACACCTAAGCACCGGTCCACCCACATATCAAATTATCAAAGTAGCAAACACAAATCGAACCAACATGGTGAAAGTGACTAGATGAAAATCCCGTGTACCCTCAAGAACGCTTTGCTTATCATAAGAGACCGTTTTGGCCTGTCCTTTGCCTCAAAATGATTGGGCTAACTTGCTGCACTTTTGCTACTACTATCGTTACTTGCTCGTTACAA
Organism: Aegilops tauschii subsp. strangulata; assembly: GCF_002575655.3. Classification (NCBI taxonomy): domain Eukaryota; kingdom Viridiplantae; phylum Streptophyta; class Magnoliopsida; order Poales; family Poaceae; genus Aegilops; species Aegilops tauschii. The sequence continues at coordinate 380,976,237 of NC_053037.3, read as the reverse complement.
ATTATCTTGCTATCAAACTACTATGCTACTTACAATTTCAGCAGTTGCACACATTACCTTGCTGAAAACCACTTGTCATTTCCTTCTTCTCCTCGTTGGTTTCGACACTCTTACTTATCAAAAAGAGCTACAATTGATCCCCTATATTTGTGGGACATCAAGGCTATTTTCTGGCGCTATTGACGGGGAGTGAAGCGCCTTTGGTAAGTGGAATTTGGTAATGAAACATTTATATAGTGTGCTGAAATTTATTGTCACTTGTTACTATGGAAAACAATCCTTTGAGGGGTTTGTTCGGGGTATCTTCACCTCGACCGGAACCACAATTAGTTACCCCTCAACCTACTGCACCACTGAAAATATTGAAAATGAAATTCCTTCGGGTATGATAGAACAACTGCTAGCTAATCCTTATGCAGGAGATGGAACCGAACATCCTGATATGCACTTGATATATGTAGAACAAATTTGTGGATTGTTCAAGCTTGCAGGTTTACCCAGGGATGAAGTTATTAAGAAGGTTTTCCCTTTAACTTTCAAGGGAAAAGCATTGGCATGGTATAAGCTACGCGATGATATTGGATCTCGGAATTGGAATCGTTTGAAATTGGAGTTCCACCAAAAAAATTATCCTATGCATCTAGTTCATCATGATCGGAATTATATATAATTTTTGGACTCGTGAAGGAGAAAGTATCACTCTAGCTTGGGGGAGGCTTAAGTCAATGTTATATTCATGCCCCAATCATGAGCTCTCAGGAGAAATTATTATCCAGAATTTTTATGCTCGGCTTTCTCGTAATGATGAAACCATGCTTGATACTTCTTGTGCTGGTTCTTTTATGAAGAAGACTATTGAATTCCGGTGGGATCTTTTGGAAATAATTAAATGCAACTCTGAAGATTGGGAACTCGACGAAGGTAAAGATTCAGGTATTAAGCTTAAGTATGATTGTGTTAAATATTTTATGGATACCGATGCTTTTCAAAAGTTTAGCACTAAATATGGACTTGACTGTGAGATTGTAGCTTCCTTCTGTGAATCATTTGCTACTCATTATGATCTCCCTAAAGAGAAGTGGTTTAAATATCACCCACCTATTAAAGAATAAATCAAAGAACCAGTACCAGTTAAAGAAGAAACTATACTTTACAATGTTGATGCAGTTGTTCCTTCTGCTTATATTGAGAAACCACCTTTTCCTGTTAGGATAAAGGAACATGCTAAAGTTTCAACTGTGGTTAACAAAAGCTATATTAGAACACCTAAACCTGATGAACAAATCAAAGTAGAACCTAGTATTGCTATGGTTAAAGATCTCTTGGAAGAAGATATAGATGGGCATGTTATTTACTTCTGTGAAGAAGCTGCTAGAATTGCCAAACCTAATAAAAAGGATAAACATAGACATGTCGTTGGCATGCCCGTCATCTCAGTTAAAATAGGAGATCACTATTATCATGGTTTATGTGACATAGTGCTAGTGTGAGTGCTATTCCTTACACCTTATATCAAGAAATTATGAATGACATAGCACCCGCAGAGATAGAAGACATAGATGTTACTATTAAACTTGCTAATAGAGACATTATATCACCAATTGGGATTGTTAGAGATGTTGAAGTCTTGTGTGGGAAAATAAAATACCCTACTGATTTTCTTGTTCTCGGTTCCCCACAGGATAACTTTTGTCCCATTATCTTTGGTAGACCTTTCTTGAACACCGTTAATGCTAAAATAGATTGTGAGGAACAAACTGTCGATGTTAGGTTTGGTGATGAGTCTCATATGTTTAATTTTTTCAAGTTTAGTAGAAAACTTCATAAAAAGAATTGCCTAGTAAAGATGAATTAATTGGTCTTGCTTCTATTGCTGTGCCTCCTACTGATCCACTAGAACAATATTTGTTAGACCATGAAAATGATTTACATATGCATGAAAGAATTGAAATAGATAAGCTTTTGTTTGAACAACGTCCTCTACTTAAACACAATTTGCCTATTGAAACTCTAGGAGGTCCTCCTCCACCTTAAGGTGATCCGGTGTTTAAATTAAAAAAATTGCCAGACACTTTGAAATATTCTTATCTTGATGAAAAGAAGATATATCTTGTTATTATTAGTGCTAACCTTTCAGAACATGAAGAATAAAGATGATTGAAAGTTATATTTAAGCACCGAGCTGCTATTGGATATACTCTTGATGATTTAAAGGGCATTTGTCCCACTCTATGTCAGCACAAAATTAATATGGAACCCGAAGCTAAACCCGTTGTTGTTTTTTGACTGGAAACTGTGAGGCAACAGCCCCACAGTATTTTATTAAAGCTCAACCACCAAAACACAGAAGGTTCTGGAAAATAAACTAGGGGGGACTACTTACCTCTTTACCTATGTACATATTTACAGGTAAATATACATAAATACATGGAGCCGAGTAGGGCAAAGAATTGATCCAGTGCAGCAACAAAGGTTTTATTCTAGACTTGAATCTGTGGGACAACAGAGTAACATCATGGATGAAGTTTCTCCTCCATGCTGCAAATGTGGGCCTTTCGTGTCTGAAGATTCTGCCATTCCTGAGCAGCCATACATTCCATGTTGCGAGATAAACTACCTCTTTGAAGAAAGGTTGTCCAAAACTCATCCTTGCAGCAATTAAACACTGAGTTGGGGATAAACCAGCTAAGCACTGAATGTGCAAGTAGTTCCAGACTCTTGTGCTGAATTGACATGTGAAGAAAAGGTGGTCTCTGTCCTCATTAGCATGGGCATAGCATAAGGGGCAAGTGTTGTCCTCCTGAGGCGATCGCCAGTGCCTCCTGACCAGCAAATCTATGGTATTGAGTCTATCATTGAGCATTAGCCACGCAAAAACCTTTATCTTCATGCTCGCCCTACTTTCCCAAATCCATTTGGCTGGTGTATCAGTGGGTAGGTGAGAATGCATCACTGTATAATAATTCTTGGCAGAAAAAGTTCCTTTGCCAGATGTCCAGGACCAAGAATCATTGATCCCACTACAAAAAAAAGACACATCCGTGACATTTTGGGCCGAACGAAAAAAAAATCTGTCATACATATGACACTTCTATGACGATAATTGTGACAAAACCCGGTATCATCATAGATGTGGTGGGATCCTACTTCTATGACAAAAAATCATGACAGAAAATGGGCTTTTCGTCCTGGGCGGGCCGGAGACGCAGTTGCATGACATTCTTTGGGCCTTCCATGATGGAAAAAACCGTGGTAGAAGCGAGGGCGAGGAAAATTTCGGGGAGTTCCCGGTTACGGTGGGAGGTCGGGTTTCGAGCGATGCGCATTTCTCTCGTACACGTACGCGCGTGTGTGCGAGGCGTTGGCTCTAACTGAACCCGAGCGAGGCGTTGGGCTCTAACTGAACCCGAGCGATTGCACTGCAGGCTACGCGTTGCTGAACCAGAGCGATCAATCGATGGTTGTTAACTGAACCCGATCGAGCGATTCCTTCGCTACTGCTGCTAACTGAAGCCGATCGATGCTGCCTCTGGGATGAACAGTGAGCGTTGCGGGGGGGGGGGGGGGGTTGGATGAACAGTGAGCGGTGGCATTGCCTCTGGATGAACAGGACCCCGCGGTGTGGTGGAGGGCTGGATGAACAGTAGACGGTGGAGGGGTGCCCATGGAGGGGTGGTTGAACAGGACCCCGTGGTGTGGAGGGCTGGATGAACAGTAGACGGTGGAGAGGTGCCCGTGGAGGGGTGGTTGAACAAGACCCCGTGGTGTGGAGGGCTGGATGAACAGTAGACGGTGGAGGGGTGCCCGTGGAGGGGTGGTTGAACAGTAGCCGGTGGAGTAGCGCGCGGTGGAGGCTGGATGAACAGGAGCCCGTGGAGGCTGGAGGAGGTCGACGGTAGCCCGTGGAGGCTGGAGGAGGTCGACGGTGGAGATGAACAGTATCCCGTGGAGTCCCGTTTTGCGGCACGCCACACCCCTCCCGATGAACAGGACCCCCATTTCGACCATAGGAGGTCTGTTTCGTCCGTTTTGCGGTACGCCACACCCCTCCCGATCAACAGGACCACCTTTTCTACCGTAGGATGTCCGTTTCCTCCGTTTTGCGGTATGCCACACCCCTCCCGATCAACAGGACCCCCATTTCGACCGTAGGAGGTCCGTTTCCTCCGTTTTGCGGTACGCCACACCCCTCCCGATCAACAGGACCCCTGTTTCGACCGTAGGAGGTCCGTTTTTGGTACGCCACACTCCTCCCGATCAACAGGGCCCCCGTTTTGACCGTAGGAGGTCCGTTTCCTCCGTTTTGTGGTACGCCACACCCCTCCCCATGAACACGACGCATTCCGTTGCCTCCCCATGAACACGACGCATTCCGTTGCCTCCCCATGAACACGACGACGACGCTGTTTCTCCGTTCCGACCCAGCCATGTACACGAGCCCTGGCCGTACATATGCGCGAGTAGGCGTTCGAGACCCCGCCCGTATGTACACATACGTGGCCATATTTTCTTTCTTGCACCCTGGCCGCTGTACGTACGTGTACATGCTACATGCGCGCCTCTACTACGACACGTACGCGCCTCTACTACGACACGTGCGCGCCTCTACATCCACCAGTATATATGTACGTACATGTTCGCGACCAGAATGACAACGCTACGTACGCTTCGACCAGGTGGGTCCCGACTGTCAGGCACTTCCTTGCCTGCGAAGATGTAGCTGGTGGGTCCCAGCAGTCAGAGGGGCGAATCGTTTTTTTTTGCCCGAACGCACTTCCTTGCGTGCGAAGATGTAGCTGGTGGGTCCCAGCAGTCAGGGGGAAACATTTTTTTCGCGAAATACAGTGGCCCGTCCGGTGGGTCCCAGCTGTCAGGTGGAGGAATAATTATTTTCCGCGTAATAAGGAGGCACTTCCTTGCTGCGGCCGTGGACCCAGCTGTCAGCCTCTCCACATACAGTCCACGTCCGATGGAAGTCGTTCCTTGACCACATTGACCACGCCACGCTGAGAGCACCAGGGCGGTGGACGATGGCGAGGCCTAGGAGGGGACGACGGGGAGCTGGGGAAGACGCGGTAGTGGAAGCCCGCGCGGAGTGGAGTTCCAGGGTTCACTGGTTCGGCTGCGGTGTGAGGCTGCCGTCGCCGCAGGGCCTGGCCAGCGGGGGGAATTGTAGGGGGCGGTGAGGCCTCCGCGGCAGCACAGCCGGCCACGGGAGGCAGGAGCATGCGGCACGACCGGCGCTGCTTTGGGCGGCTGGAGCAAGAAGACCAGAGGTTGAAGAAGCACTACGGCCGTTGGATGGACATCGTACAGTCACTGGAGCTAGAATCGTTCATATTGACTAAAGTTGACAAAGGCCCCGTCCCAGTCAACTTAGTAGGCCCACAAGTCAGCCTCCCACCATGGTGGGTCCCAGCTAGCAGGGGGAGTATTCATTTTTTTGTCCGTAATAAGGAGGCACTTCCTTGCGTGCGAAGATATAGCTGGTGCGTCCGAGCTGTCAGCGGCGGTAAGATTTTTTTCACGAAATACAGAGGCCCTTTTGGTGGGTCCCTGATGTCAGGTGGAGGAATCATTATTTTGCGCGTAATAAGGAGGCATTTCCTTGCGTGCGGCCGTGGACCTAGCTGTCGGCCTCTCCACGTACAGTCCACTTAAAATGCATGTCGGTCGTTGACCACGTTGACCAGGCCGTGCCGAGAGCACCAGGGCGGTGGACGACGGCGAGGCCTAGGAAGGGAACGACACGGAGGCAGGGAAGACTCGGCAGTTGTTTCCCACGCCGAGGGGAGTACGACTGTACGAGGGTTTACTGGTTCGTCTGCCGTCGCCGGAGAATAACAGCAGGTGTGGGTGAGTAGAGGGATGGCTAGGCCAGCGATGGGAGTACGGTGGGGCGGTGAGGCCTGCGCGGCAGTAGAGCCGGCCGCGGGGAGGAGGGAGCAGGCAGTCCCGCCGGCGCTTGTTTGAGCGGCTGGACCAGGAAGAGCAGAGATTGAAGAAGCACGACGGCCGTTGGATGGCCATCCAACAGTCACTACTTGTGCGTCAACCCTTTTTTAGGAAAGCCTCAAATATGTGGAAAACAGCATACAACCCATCTGCCATTATTTCTAATAATTTACAGCCCATTTGCTAATTATTAAGGTTTTTTTGGAGCCCATATTCTTTTTGTTAGCATTACAGCCCATATTGTGGCCATGGTTAAAAAATTATACGAAATTTTGCATATTTCGGTGCGGTCCGAACTGTTTTTAATCCCGAAATTTCGACTCACATTCAAACAGATTTTTAAAATAAATGTATATCAATATAAAATCCAACAAATTCTCCACGCATAAAAATTAATGTAATTTAAAATTTCTAAATGAAAAAAAAGACATTTGAAACTAATTGCCGGTTTGATGTGTTTTAAAAATGTACAACCTCTTTCTCATTACTGATGGGCCATTTTCTCGGCCAGCCGAATGAAAGCTCTCCTCGTCTTGAAAGATTTGCAGCCCAACAGGCCTGATAAAGCGACTTACTTGGCAAATCACAAAAAAACTGGGCTGTGGCCATGGACCCAGCTGTCAGCCTCTCCACGTACAGTACTCTTCCGATGGAAGTCGTTCCTTGACCATGTTGACCACGCCGCGCGGAGAGCACCACGGCGGTGGACGACGGCGAGGCCTAGGAAGGGGATGACGCGGAGCTGGGGAAGACGCGGCAGTGGAAGCCCGCGCGGAGAGGAGTACGAGGGTTCACTGGTTCGGCTGCGGTGTGAGGCTGGCGTCGCCGCAGGGCCTGGCCAGCGGTGGGAATAGTAGGGGGCGGTGAGGCCTCCGCGGCAGCACAGCCGACCACGGGAGGCAGGAGCATGCAGCACGACCGGCACTGCTTTGGGCAGCTGGAGCAAGAAGACCAGAGGTTGAAGAAGCACTACGGCCGTTGGATGGACATCGTACGGTCACTGGAGCTAGAATCGTTCATATTTACTAAGTTGACAAAGCCCTTTGTCCCTGTCAACTTAGTAGGCCCACAAGTCAGCCTCCCACCAAGGTGGGTCCCAGCTAGCCGGGGGAGTATTCATTTTTTGTGCGTAATAAGGAGGCACTTCCGGTGGGTCTGAGCTGACAGCGGGGGGAACGTTTTTTTCACGAAATATGGTGGCCCGTCAGGTGGGTCCCAGCAGTCAGGGGGCAAACATTTTTTCGCAAAATACGGTGGCCAGTCCAGTGGGTCCCTGCTGTCAGTTGGAGGAATCATTATTTTCCGCGTAATAAGGAGGCACTAACTTGCTGCGGCCGTGGACCCAGCTGAGACTCTCCACGTACAGTATACTTCCGATGGAAGTCGTTCCTTGACCACGTTGACCTCGGCGCGTTCCGTTGCATGCATGCGTCCATGGGCGTGGTGCGTCCCCACTGTCAGCCTCTCACGTACAGTCATCTTCCGATGACTCTCGGTTGTTTACCACGTTGACCACACCGTGCCGAGCGCACCCAGACTGGAATGACCCGGAGATGGGGAAGACGGGGCAGTGGAGTCGCAGATGGAGAGGAGTTGGAAACTTCACTGGTTCGGGTGCACGGCAGCACAGCCGCGGTGCCGCCCACGGGAGACAGCAGCAAGAACAGAGGTTGAAGAAGGAGCACGACTGTTGGATTAACATCCAACGGTCCAGCTGCTAGAATCATTTGTTGATTAAGTTGACAAAGCTGTGCGTACACGTCCGCTTAGTAGGCCCACAACTCAGTCACCAAATCTGACGGGTCCCAGCTGTCAACGGGATGAATAATTTTTTCGCAAAACAAGGAGGCACTTTGTTCCGTGCAAAGATACAGCCGGTAGGTCCCAGCTGTCAGGTGGAGAAATAATTATTTTCGCAAAACAAGGAGGTTCCTCCTGTAGCTGGTTCGAATCCAAACCTAGACTATGACTATATTTGGTGCTATGCTACTCTGCAAGTAATCAAACAGACATATCCAACGTTCGCTTCTCCTCTTCTCTACTTACTCTGCCTAGCATCAGAAGCTCTGGCCGCAGCAACCATGTCCGCTGGCTGCTCGTCTACCTGCTCTTCAGCAGGCAACAACCAGATATGCGCCAAGTCGCCACCCGTACCATCGCCTGTGGGTCTCATCACACCCCCGCCGGCACGTGCACCGCAGCCGATTGCTCATCGCAACCTGCTGACATTGGTGTGGTGCCACTGCTGCAAATCACGCAGAGTCATCCGTCGCGTCTCAACCACAATCCGCAACCCTGGCCGAGTATTCTACAAATGCCTGAATCATGGGGTAATAATATGTTTAAGTGTTGTTCTGCTGCTTTCAGTTGCTGATTTTTTTAATAGTTTGGTTGTGATCTTCCAATTTGATTCGTGCATAAAAGGGAAGATTTGTGTGATTTGTATTTCTGGGAAGTTGCTGATGTGGGGGAATGCAACTACGCTGATTATTTGGTTAGCCGAGGAATCCCAATACCAGCAGGTTGGGGTGTTGGACAAGTAACTGAAGGAATGGCAGAAGAGGAAGATGCAGAGCAGAAGGTTAAAGATGTAGTTCCTCAGATCATGGCCAAGCAACAGCTGCTGAACGGCCTTGACAGCAATGAGGAGATGAAAGAGCTTGTGAAGATAATGGGCAAAATCGATGTGCTCTGTAGGATGATTGTCTCTTTATTTGCAGTGTATGTAGCACTCGTGATGTATTCAGTGGCTACGACAAGAGCACTTTGCTGAAACTAGTAATGAATGAAACCTGTGTAGCAGGCTGGGCGTAGTGTTGTGAACATCTAATGATTTCTATTAACGGAAATCAGGGGGTATCCCCTTTTGCTCATATAAATAAATAAATAGCAGAGGCCCTGTCGGGTCAGCTTTGTTCTCATTCGAAGACGTCGAGCAAATTGCAGTCCAATAGCAAACTATGTCATCAAATTCAAGTTTCACAGCCAAATATGAGTACAACTAAACAACAATGTCATCATGTTTTAGTTGTCATACAATCACCAAACACGAATCAGCATACATAACAAGTGATGTTCTCACAGCAAAATACTAAACAACATGTTTATCAGGTTTCAGTTGTCATAGCAAACACAATTTCACATAGTAGATAAAAAACGTCTTCTGACAGGCAAATACGACAAAAGCAATGACATCAGAATCCGCAGCAGCAGCATCAACATCTTCGCCATGTGTATCAATCTGAATCGTAATTCCCCACGGTGTCATCTTCTTCTTCGTCCTCAACGTCCTCGAACGTTGGCTTCTTCTTGATCAACTCTTGTATGTCCACAACATGACATGCAATCTTTTCGCCGGCGTCATTGACTTGATGGTTCTCAAAGATATTAGGAACATCTGTGTTATCTTGTACATCAGGAGCAGTGTAAGCATCATCTTGTTGTGCAATTTCATTAAACGAATTCCTCTGCTCAAACCTTTGCAATACTCTCCAGTCATCGCTACGTGCAAATGTGTCTTCCAAGAAAATATCTGTGTTGCTTGATTTGCCAAAATAAAAGGCTTGTTGGTCTGGTACGCCGCCTTGACATTGATGGATTTGAAATAATCATCAGCTCTGGGTTTTGCGATCCTGGAAAACAGGTTATACCAACGACAGCACAACAGAACCACACACCAATGATCCTTGAAACTGGAGATATACTGCAACTGAACAATGTCTGTTATGTTAGCATACATTTCAGTTGTCTCTTTGTCATACGTATCCGTGCTCATGATGGCACTGTTTTGTGTCTTCCTGCCTTCGTCTCTTGCAAGGGTGTTGTAGCGCACATCTCCAACAACGCAAGATTCATAATGTCTTACCCGAGTATCAGGACCCATTGCTAGTGAGTAAAGGGCATTATCAACTGCCTGCCCATCCTCCCGCATCTTCTTAACCTATGGTTAGAAAATAGACAAGCTGATCATCTTATGTACTCAATATATTAAAAAACTGACAGTGCACTTCAAAAGCTTACATGGTTCTTGAACCATTTCGCAAATCCTTCCATAACCAGTTTGTCAATGTTTCTTGGATTTTGCGGCAGTAACTCCTCTTTGTAGATGCTGCACAACATGGTGATCGCGTCAAACATCTAAATATATAAGAATGTGCTGCAAGTTTAGTAGATTACGATGTATAAGTTGCAGTACTGCACTTACTTGATATAAGGTAGTATCTCAGGACAGTTACTCAACACATACCAAACCATTTTGTCCAAATATTTAGGTTTGTCCTCTTGTCGACTCTTCCCTATAACTCGAACAGAATAATCGAAAACATTGAGCCCGGGATTGTCTTCACCCACCACTTTGCTAAGCTGATCAGCTGTTTCAATGTATTTTGAGCAGAATGTCAACGCTTCTGTAGCAATGTAGGCCTCTGCAATGGAACCCTCGGGTCTAGCTCTGTTCCTAACATAGCCCTTGAAAGTGCCTAGCCGCCTTTCAATAGGGTACATCCAGCCATACTGTACTGGACCTCTAAGTAGTGCCTCATCAGGTTGATGAACAACCAAATGCACCATGACATCTAAGAAGGCTGGAGGATATATCTTCTCAAGGTCGCATAGGATAGTTGGTATCTTGTCTCTAATACGCTCCAAAGCATCTATCCTGATATTCCTACTGCAGAGTTCCCTGAAGAATTGTCCCAACTCTGCAACTGCTCTGAATAAGTCAGGGCGGCCCAATCCTCTAAGGATAACAGGTAAAACCCTTTGAAGTAGGACGTGGCAGTCATGAGTTTTCAACCCTTGTACCTTGTTTCCATCTGCACTGACTCTCCTTTCAGGGTTGGAAGCAAATCCATGTGGGAATCTCACACGTGACAGGACCTCGCAGAATCTTTTCTTTCTACCTTGTCCAAGACGTACACAGCTGGTGCCATATCCCGTGGTTTACCTTCATCTTGCACCTGCAAATCCTTTCTGATACCCAGGTGTGTCAAATCAATCCTAGATTTTAAGGTATCTTTCGTCTTGCCTTCAATATTAAGAAGTGTGCCGATAATGCTGTCACATATATTTTTCTCGATGTGCATCACATCAAGATTATGCTGCAGATCCAAATCTTTCCAATACTCCAAGTCCCACAAAGTGGACCTGCGGGTAAACAATAATCTCTCTTCTACCCTGCCACGCTTCCTTTTCTCGCTACCAATACCAGGATGGTTTCCTGGTCTAATATGACTGACCTTCTCTAATTCCACTTGCAACTCATCGGCGGTGAGCCTCTTTGGAGCATCACGGTTTTCATGCTTTGCATTGAACACATTTCTTTGGTATTTTCTAGGATGCGGCTTGTCCTTGGCAAGGAAATGGCGGTGTCCAATGTAACAGATCTTGCTAACTATTGCGTATGACAGCGGATTCCTGTCACAGAGAACACATGCATTGTAACCATGTGTCGTTCGCCCTGACATAGTGCCCAAAGCCGGATAATCATGGACGCACCAAATTATAACAGCACTCAGAAAGAAATCAGCTGGTGGGCTACTATATAGGTCTCGAGTGAGAACACCCTTCCATAGCTGTTGAAGTTCCTCCACAAGAGGCTCCATGAACAAATCAAAATCCTTTCCAGGACTTTTTGGACCTGGGATGAGCAAGGCCATCATGTAGTTTGATTCTTTGGTGCAGACATTTGGAGGCATGTTGTAAGGGATAACAAGCACTGGCCACATGCTATATGTGGCGCTCTGGTGGCCAAATGGGTTAAATCCATCTGAAGCTAAGCCAAGTCTAATGTGTCTCGGGTCAGCAGCAAACTCTTTGTGTTTATCATTGAAGCTTTTCCACTCACTACCATGAGATGGATGGCTCATTACATTCTGATCTCTGTACTCCTGGTTCCTAGAATGCCACAGTACATCCTCTCTTGTTTCAGCATCATGAAACAACCTCTGCAATCTTGGTATAATTGGAAAATGTCTCAGAACATTATGAGGAATCCTCTTCACAGCATCGCCATCTTTCCATCTTGATGATTTGCATTTCGGGCATTCACTTAAGTTGGCATAATCCTTCCGGAACAGAACACAATTATTCTTACAAACATGGATCATATCATATCCAATTCCAACTGCACGAAGGAAATTCTTCATTTTACTGTAGGTGTGTGGCAGCTCAGACGCATCTGGGAAAGATTCGCGGAAAGTAGCCAACATCGCATCGAATGATTTGTTGGTCATCTTCTCAGATGTCTTCACCTGAAGAAAGGTGACCATAGCCGAGAATACTGACAGCTTATTTCCTGGGGTGACAGCAACGTTGCATTGTTCCAACATGCGGGCCCACCATTTTTCTTCTGCAGGTGAAAGTTCACGGAATGCACGAGCATTTCGTAGCATTATTTCAATGTTGGTCAAACTCACTGGCTCCGCCACCACCACCTCCTCCTCCTCTTCCACCTGAGCATCAGGCAAATCAGGATGGTGATCTGCTGCTTCCACGTAGTCAATAACATTGACGTTCACAGCTTCACCATGATGAACCCACCTAGTATATGTGACCGACATCCCATACAAGTGTAGATGATTTTGCACAGTTGACTGGGGTCTTGTTACTGAATTCATACAACTGCTACACGGGCAGAGCACATCTGATTTCGGACCACCGTACTCAGCTCTGATAAAGTTTATGAAGTTTTCAACCCCCTCGACATATGCAGTGGAGAATCTTCGAGCAGAACTTATCCAAGTCCTGTCCATCTGTTAGACATACAAATTAGTTCTTCTACTAGATATTACAGGAAAAACATATATGCTTTTTTATGAAGTCCAGAAAAAAAATACCTAGGTCGATGTCAAAAGCTATGGCAAGATATTTGGACGAGCAGATCTAAGTAACGAAATATATGTAAAGCTAATTCAGCAAACAGATTTGAGTGCCAAATTATGGCAGGCTGTTTCAGCAGTCAATGAGGCCGAGCACACAACCATCAAACTATCGAAGGCCATCGCAGCAACAAAGATCGAGTATAAAACGGTGTAGAGATATTTCACCTAACAGATTGGCTACTAGACCATGGCAATCTACGTCACAATAAATATATGGCAGGATATTTTAGCAACTAATCGGCCTTGGCATGCCATCTCAGCTAAGCAGATTGAGTGCAGAACAGGGCAAGGAAGCTTCTTAAGCAGAGCATATAGACAGTAAACTACTTCGGCAAACAGTGAGATTAACAGCGTCTATCAACTAACATTCAGCGCTACACCGACATGAACGGGGCCTCAGTCTAGAATGCGCGTACCGTGGGAGAAGCTGACCGCCGTGCATCTCCACACGAACGTCGCCAACGGTGGCGGCGCTGACCGCCGTGCGCCTCCACAAGAACGTAGCCAGAGCTGGCGGCGCGGCTAGAGGACAACAGTCTATGAGAGCGTACTGTGGGAGCGAGAGGATCACCGAACCGCGGCGCCGACGTATCGGCGCGGCGGGGAGGGCGGCTTTGGCGGAGCGAATGGAGTGGAGGGGGACAGGGGGAGGGGGGTTTGGGGAATATTATTGGCTAGTTGGCTGAAGGGCGGTTGAATCGGATTTGGGGGGAATTTTTGGGTGTGGGGGGGGGAGGATTTTCGCGTGGTGGGCGGGGGGAGTTTGGCGCATGGTCGGTTTCTCCAAGTGCAATCCCACGTGTCAGTGAAGAGGCAAGCCGAAGTGTGTTCCATTTGCGTGAGCCGTGTGCAGGACCGAACGTGTGTGGGGTGCAATGCGACTGCGACATTAGTGCTGTGAGTGTACCGCCTTTTTTCCTTTTAAACTAGGTGCTTCGCCCCCTAAAAAAAAATTTGTTGCTTCGCGCGATCCATCGATACTACTACTAGTAATCCGGTAATCCCGACTAAAACGGCGCGGCCGGGTCTTTTCCCGCGCGATATGCTGGGAGGTTGGCTTAGTTGGGTTTTTTAGGACGAGTAATGCTACACCTACGTAATCCTAGTTACGTAATTAACGTAATGTGAAACGTGTGAGCTGTTGATTGTAGATTGGGGGGAGGGAGGGGCCCACCACCATGTATATTATTGTGAAAGTTCGTATACACTGGCCGAGATTAATGCAAACACGACAGATTTTCAATACATTTTGAACTTTTATAGGACAGAAAAATAAAAGAAGACCCGTGAAGTGAAGGTGCGGTCTCCGGCGAGGAAGAGTAGAACACGGGATACGGACCGGCCAGTTGGCACACCATGCCCTGCCGCCTCCCATGCCCTACTCATCCTCGGAGGAGTCCCCGACCTCGGCGGTGCCGGACGTTGGATGGCGGCAAGTAGGACGCGTGGCTGACGGTGCTCCCGTCGTCGGCCGCCAGCGTGGCCACCGCTTGTGCGGTCGCGTCCGCGTCCGGCTACGCCGCTATTGCGTCGCGAGAGGCGACTTGAGCAAGGGCGGCGACCTCGAGCTTCATCCCCGAAGACAAGCTCTCCCGCAGAGCGTTCGCACTTGCGATCAAGGTGGATGTGGTGCCAGGTAGGAGGATGATGCGCTATTGTGTGGAGGTTAGCTGGGCGTTGCCACTTTAAGTAGCGCATTCCGGTGAGGCCAAGCGTCCGGGTGCGTCATTAAGTCACCGGAGTTGGTTCCTTGGGCACCGAGCCTCTTAACAACGACATACGAACGAACAGCATCAATGCGGGCTGCTGGCGCCGGCTGGGAACGCTCCGCGCGACGGCGCGAGGGACGAGGGTTTTCGTGTGCCAGGGTAGACAGCTGCGGTCCTGGCAACGTTGGAGATGCCCTTTGCTCACATGCGATCCCCGCATGTCATTGAAAAGGCAAGACGACACGGCATGGTCTCAGGTCCAGTGGATGCAGTTAGCCGTGCTACACCACTCCGCGGACGCGTCGTGGCGCCCCGTGCATCCTCGACGAGCCGGGTGTTGGGGTGTGTTTGGATTGTGGCCAAAGGGCACCTTACCAAAATTTTGGTCATGACCCAAAGATTGGTCTTTGTTTGGATGGTTGCCACTTTTTTGGCATGCCAATGAACTCTAGCCAACTCTAGTTAATTTTTCTTGCCAATGTCGGCCAAATCATGGGCAACCAATACCTCAACCAAAATTTTGGTCATGACCCAAAGATTGGTCTTTGTTTGGATGGTTGCCATTTCTTTGGCATGCCAATGAACTCTAGCCAACTCTAGTTCATTTTTCTTGCCAGTGTCGGCCAAATCATGGGCAACCAATACCTCAACCAAAATTTTGGCTACCCAATGCTTTGATGGGGCAACCTTGGGCACAAACCAAACATACCGTTGGTCGTGCCACAGCACTAACGCCACCCTCGGCACACTGAAACCGACTGTGTCTAGCGACCATATGAGCGTGTCGCTCACCGCGGTCGCCGTGTCCAGAGGCGGTGCTGGAGCCGCGCCCCGTTGTTGGCCCCAACGACCCACATGAATGGTTGTCGGTGGCGAGGAGGTCGTGGGCCAGCTCCTCCATTGGACTAGTCTGCGCTACGTCGTCCCGACGGGTGTGCCCCACATGTCGGTTTCCCTGTTTTCCCGGCCATATTCGAGCGTCAGTGCTCCGCATTGCGCATTAGGCCTTTCACTATGTAGGCCAAGCGAGACAACTTATTGTTTATTTGAGCCGTTCAAGTATAATCATGTGTCGTTTGCTTATTTCTCATTCCTCTCCAACCCTCTTCTCCATCGATCATGTCGCCCTCCAGTCGAGTCCATCCTCCCGCATGCCTCATTTGAACATTCCGCCGAGTATCATTCGCATGTACCCACCCTAGTCCTCTTTCAATAGATCTCCGGACCCCGAGATGAAATTGAGAGGGAACGAGTGGGGGCACGT
The DNA here is from genome assembly GCF_002575655.3 of Aegilops tauschii subsp. strangulata. Lineage (NCBI taxonomy): Eukaryota > Viridiplantae > Streptophyta > Magnoliopsida > Poales > Poaceae > Aegilops > Aegilops tauschii. The sequence goes on along the minus strand of NC_053037.3, from coordinate 380,960,428 downwards.
GATACCTAAGGCGGATTCAAAATTTTGAACCGGTGATCATAGCATCCGCAAATCATATATAAAGGGTATTCAATGTTCGTTTCGTTTTTGAACGTACAATATACTCCCCTATCCTTTCTAGTTTACATATAAGTTTTATGTGAAGTCAAAGTATCTCTACTTTGATCAAGAAGGTATCAACATTCAACAACGCCCAATCAATATTATTAGATTCGTACGTACTCCTAGATTTGTACTCGAGATGGTTTCCAATTTGACTATTGACAAGATTAATAGTACATGAGATGTATAATGTGAAAATGATATCATTGGAAACTCCTTTCACATACGAATTTGACCGTATGCTTTGTGTAAGTTGCATGTCATATATTATTACTCTAACATTTGGTCAAAGTTAGCCTCGAAAAATGCATTAGACCCTGTATGCTTTGTGTAAGTTGCATGTCATATATTTTTACTCTAACATTTGTGTAAGTTGCATGTCATATATTATTACTCTAACATTTGGTCAAAGTAGTATAGTGGAAGTGGATCCTCTGACGTAGGTATCCCTACCTTACCCTCCCTTTCGGTCACTTACTGGCGGACCCCATGCTTGCTAGGCCCCGCATGTCAGTTACTCAATGGGTTCGGCCACGTCAGGAGATCCTCATCCGTAGTATACTCCCTTTGTTTTTATTTACTCCGCATAAAACGGAGGGAGTGGCGGTATAATAAATGACGCGGGCGAGGGAGGGGGAGGGACGTCGGTTTGCTCTCAACTGCGGTCCCACAAGCGAGTGAAAACGCAAGACGAAGTGCGTTCCATTCGGTGAGCGACGTGGAGGGTCCAGCGTGCCGGGCTGCAACGCGAACGCGACAAGAGCGATGTACAGTCAAAACCAATTGACCGGTCGTCACCGGAACCACTATTCACACCAGAACCTTCGCTGCTCGGCCTACGCCAGCCACTGCCCTAAAACCACACCAAATCTCCAGCCCATTCCCCCACCTTTCTATCCCCTAGCCTGCATCAAGCGTCCCCTAGTTCACCGGAAAGCCATGGTGCGCCGCAAGATCACTTACTACAAGATGCTGACGTCGGAGCGCCGCGCAGAAATCGCGGCGGCGGTCGGCGCCACAAACCTCCGTTCCCAAGCTCGCTTTGCGGCGGGCCAATCCCCGAGTTCTCTGGAGCCAAGCTACGAGGAGGAGGAAGCCGATCCAATGTTCATGGCGGAGGTCGCGGCGCAGAAGGCCCCCGATGGGTATGAGACGATGGACGTCGACTTCGTGCCGGCGTCCGAGTCCCCCATGGTGCAGGCGGACCAGCGGTTCAACATGGCGGTACTAAAGGAGGCCGGGAGGCAAAGGCTCAACTCGACGCAGAGCGCACGCATGCCCCTGCCATCGAAGCTCTCCTGCAGGTGGAACCGGATGTCGTGGATGTGAACCGGGCGGTGGAGGCTCAACTTGAGGCGGAGCGTGCGGATGACGCTGCCATCGAGGCCCTCCTGCAGGCGAAACCGGACGTCCTGGACTTGAACCGGGCGGCAGAGGCTCGACTCGACGCAGAGCGCATGGATGCCGCTCTCATCAACACCCTCCTGCAGGCGGAACCGGACGTCCTGGACTTGAACCGGGCGGCGGAGGCTCGACTCGACGCGGAGCGCGCGGATGCCGCTACCATCGAGGCCCTCCTGCAGGCGGAACCGGACGTCCTCGACTTGAACCGGGCTGTGCTCTCGTCCATGCAGAGAGCCCGCACACTTCGCTTGAACGAGTAGCTGGAGGCCGAGGACAACCACGGTGCGGAGACACACGTCGGCAGCGACGGCTGGTTCGTGCCGGCAGCCAAAGACGACGAGGCCGTCTCTTTCCGCGAGGAGTGATAGTTTTTCTTTATGTTGTTGTTTTTATGGATCTTTTGCTGTGTAAAAACATATATTTGTTATGCAAGTCGCCTGACTTGGGTCAGTCTACCATTTCAGGCGGTTGGATGAATATCCTACGTCTCCTAACCCTTCTTTCCTTCTTCCTCACCTCTTCTTCTTCCCTAACGGACCACCGCACGGGCCGTACGGATACTCCCCAACATGCGGTTGGATAAACATACTCTATGAACGAAAATTATGTGTCAGCGATAGGATGGCTGAGTTTGGTTTGTTCACATGCGACAGCACGTGTCAGTGAGGGTGCGTTCCCTTGGTTGGGTTTGCGGCGTGCAGGAGCAACTGTGTGAGGGTGCGGTGCGACCGCGGCGTGCAGGAGCGACCGTGTGAGGGTGCGGTGCGACCGCGACAGCCGTGCGCAAGTGTACCTCCTTCTCATTTTGAAAACTTTAGGAAAGCTTGGCAAAAATGTGTGGCGAAGTTTGGCAATGCAAGGCCTAGACCCAAACAGGATAAGTACGTACGTACTAGGAGTACTAGTGTTAAAAAAGAAAGGCGGGGTTTTCCTTCGCGGGATTTAAGGGATACAAATCCTCGTTTCACGTGTCAATTAATGCGTATTTTTTTCTCCAAAGACCAAAGAGCTAACCATCTCACTCCTCATCGCTTGATTAATGCAGCGCCATGCAAACCAATCTTCTCACTTCCGCATGCAAGAAGGGGATATTAATGTCCTTGGTTGCTAACCCCATCATTTTTGCCTCGATTAGTGTTAGTGGCCCTTTGCAAATTGTAATTTTGATATACTGGCCTTGTGTACAAAAAAAATGGAGGTACTAACTATATTTGACTTCCTTCCCCATTGCGGTGACGTTGACGATATCTTTTTTTGGTGGTTTGGCGAAGTGCGTTCGACGGAGAACACCATTGAGGGAGACCACGGTAAGTAGTTCGCAAGTGCCGCCTGCAAGCCGAGACAACCGCCTTATTTGCATCCAGGAAGTCCTTTACTAGTACTACTAGGAGTACTAGTGCGGTGAGATGGTTTCTCGAAGAAGCCGATGGAGAAGCGGAGTCAGCGAAGAGTGAAATGATGGTTGCTTCGTCCGTGCTTTTGTGATTTGACGCCTCACTGCTTTGTGATTTGTGATAGAAGGGACAGGGGAGTAGACTCTGTGCTCTATACTGTACTACATGCGTCCAAGCATGGGAGAAAGAGGAGAGATGTTGCATTTTTCTATTCCTTCAATCAATCAATCAGGGAGCTTTGGTTCCATCTTTTTGGCTTTGGAAACACCGTCCACAATGGTTCCCACGATGCCAAAAGCTATTTTCACATTTGGCTACACATTGTGGATGCCCTTAACCGTACCACTTGGTTTTTCTCCTGTGTGCTATCTATACAAATCTCAATTATATTGATCTAAAAAATTATAGAATCAAGATTCGTAAAAAGGAGGTGATTTTGCCGCGCGGATGGTGGGGGAGGTTTCTTATTTGAGCAATGCTACATCCACGTAATGGTTTACGTAAAGTTATGAACTGATGTGATGTGGGACTATTTGATTGGATTAAAGGAGAGGATTAGGCCCACCCCACCTGTAAATTAGGGGGGGGCATATATAGATTAGATGGAAAGTATACATAGCAGCTATGTAGCCCTTTGTAAGTCTAGGATTAGGCTTCTTATTTACGGAGGACGTTGTCCTGGTGGTTTGCTAACATGCGTTCCCACGTGTCAGTGCTTTACCAAGCCGATCCGCGTCCCACATGAGGCAGAACAACGGCAGAAGCAACACGTGGTTAAGTTGAAGAAGATGAGGCAGAAGAAGATTCAACAACGAGTGAAATGATGGTTGCTTCGTCCCTCCAACTTAACTGCGGGAAAGGTGCAGCTTGTGATTTGACGCCTCATTGCTCATTACTACCCCGGCGCCATGACTGGGGTGCTTCACCCCGGCTGCTCTGCACTGTATTCCGGTATGGCACGTGGACCCGGTAGCTTGATGTCCCACATGTCGGCGAAAGGGAGTAGAAGATTTATGAAAGCGAGCACTCCACTCTTACGACGGAGGAGTAGACGACACGACGGCCCAGTGAACTGTCACTTGTAGTACTGTATAGTACTATAGTTTTGCTGTTTCGCACGATCCATCGATACAAACCCGATTAAACAGGAAAGGGCGGGATTTTTCCCGCGCGGTAGATGATACTGGCCATACATTTCAAAGGCAATTTTAATGTATACAAATTGAATAATTATAAGTAACAATATGATATCTAGTAAAACTAAAAACACATATGATTTATTGTGTTAGAGTGTACTAGTAGTGCTATATTGCATAGTTGTTAGATGTACCATGCGAGAACGTGTAGAGATGTAGTTTTGGAGGGCCTACAGAGAGAAAAGTATAATACGGTCACCGAACTTCAGAATAAGCTGATTACGGTCACTATATACGTTTTGCGGTGATTATACGGTCACTTGCTCACAGTTCAGCATCGGATTGCACTCTGTTGACCGGCCAAATAGTCTGCATGGCGCCATGTTGACTAGTTAAATTGACCACATTCCTTGTGGGTCCCACATGTCAGTTCGCATAGGCAAAAGGTCAGATAAACACAAATTTATGCAGGCGCGACAAGGCTCCAACCCGTGCGCGGGAATCACCTGGTTGTGTATGTGTCTGTCAGGGCCTGATGTGTGCGCATGCACGTGTAGGTTGAGCACTTGAGCATGAGAGTGTGTGTTGGTCGTGTGGTGTACTGGTGTGTGCATGCATGTGTGCGTGTGTGCGTGTGAGTGTTGCGTGCGTGCGTGTGAGTGTTGCGTGCGTGCGTGTGAGTGTTGCGTGCGTGGCTGCGTGTGTACGTGTGAGTGTTGCGTGCGTTAGTGCATGCGTGGGTGCATGTGTTTGTGTGAGTGTTGCGTGGATGCAGTTCGTGTGCATGCGTGCGTGTGTGTATAATCACCACACCAACTCCTGTGTGTTAAAACAGACGGCTCAGCATACCAATACAAGGCCACCTTGTCCGCTGTGCCCGCGGTCATGACTTCGAACCACCGTCCAAATATTTTTTTGTCAATTGTTTTCATTCTTACTAGCAAGATGCCCGTGCGTTGCACGTAACATCAAGATGCATTTGTATGACTTGTTTATCTTGTGAGAGAAAAGGGTGAACGAGAGAAGGCCTTATTTGCAAATGTGGAGAGGTGTGTGGGTACCTTTTTGCAAAATTGCCTTACTTTCTTTCCTATCCGTCAGATATAAATCGGACGGCCTATATTGCAGGATGGCAGGCACACCATCATCACCAACTCTGTTTTTATAAGAGTGTATTTTATAAGAGTGTAGATGTAGAATAGATACAAGTCGACAGGTGGGCACGATGGTAGTGAGATAATGTGATGCAACACTAGAGGTGCCACGTGGAGCGTTTAACTGGTCAACTAGTCATGTCATGAGCAAATACAGAGTTGTACGGTGAGCCCGTGACTGTATAATAACCACTAAACGTAAATGGTGACCGTAATGAGTGGATTCTGAAGTCCAATGTATGTATCGTGCTTTCGCTTCAAATACAATGATCGTCATTGCATATATCGCGAGAGAAAGATGAAACATGCGTGAATTTTCTGGGGGCTTACTTTTAGAGGACCTGGAGATAGTTTTGTGTGCATACGTGAAAGGGGCGTACAGCGGGGGTATGCGATGGAGAGAGAGATGCTCTTCGTTTCTCATTATTATGACTAACTTTGTATATATTATAAAAATATACAAATTCACAGTGCGGAATAAATATCATTGTGGGCACCATGCAATGCAAATTAGCGTTCGTACTCCTCCATATAACTTTGTAATGTTGTATATGTGTAGAAACTCTAAAATAATTTTTTGGCCACACTTAATTCAAAAGGAATGTTGTATGCGAAATAAACATGAAGAGAGGGCTTTTTAGATCAATGGGGTACGTGATGTACCATGTGTGAATGTGTAGTTGATGCATTTGGCGGGGCCTAGAGTGGTATGTGTGTGTATTACGTATTCGAGAGAGGCATGGATAGAGGGGCTGACGAGGGGGGGCGTGGGAGAGATAGCACGAGAAATGAGAGTGGTCTAGAGAGAGAGAGAGACGAATTTGACATCACGACAAGAGATTCCATTCCCTTGAGTTTGTATATGCAAGATGGGAGGGAATAGAGGCACCAGGAGAAATTTTCCGTGTGTGTGGTGTTTGTGTTGTATGTGTGGGTGTGAGAAGATAATGAGACTGTGACGCCCCCGATTTGATCGTACACTAATCATGCACGCAATGTGTACGACCAAGATCAGGGACTCATGGGAAGATATCACAACACAACTCTAAAACATAAATAAGTCATACAAGCATCATAATACAAGCCAGGGGCCTCGAGGGCTCGAATACAAGTGATCGATCATAGACGAGTCAGCGGAAGCAACAATATCTGAGTACAGACATAAGTTAAACAAGTTTGCCTTAAGAAGGCTAGCACAAAAGTAGCAACGATCGAAAAGGCAAGGCCTCCTGCCTGGGACCTCCTAACTACTCCTGGTCGTCGTCAGCGGCCTGCACGTAGTAGTAGGCACCTCCAGTGTCGTAGGTGTCGTCGTCGACGGTGGCGTCTGGCTCCTGAACTCCGACATCTGATTGCGACAATCCGGTATAGAAAGGGGAAAAGAGGGAGAAAAGCAACCATGAGTACTCATCCAAAGTACTCGCAAGCAAGGAGCTACACTACATATGCATGGGTATATGTGTAAAGAGGCATATCAGTGGACTGAACTGCAGAATGCCGGAATAAGAGGGGGATAGCTAGTCCTGTCGAAGACTACGCTTCTGGACATCTCCATCTTGCAGCATAAAGAAGAGAGTAGATTGAAGTCCTCCAAGTAGCATCGCATAGCATAATCCTACCCGGCAATCCCCTCCTCGTTGCCCTGTTAGAGAGCGATCACTGGGATGTATCTGGCACTTGGAAGGGTGTATTTTATTCAGTATCCAGTTCTAGTTGTCATAAGGTCAAGGTACAACTCCGGGTCGTCCTTTTACCGAGGGACACGGCTATTCGAATAGATAAACTTCCCTGCAGGGGTGCACCACATAACCCAACACGCTCGATCCCAATTGGCCGGACACACTTTTCTGGGTCATGCCCGGCCTCGTAAGATCAACACGTCGCAGCCCCACCTAGGCTCAACAGAGAGGTCAGCACGCCGGTCTAAACCTATGCGCGCAGGGGTATGGGCCCATCGCCCTATGCACACCTGCACGTTGCGAACGCGGCCGCGAGCAGACCTAGCAACCCACACGATCACGGCGGTTACGTCAAAGCGGTCCAACACGGCGCGCGCCACTCAGTCGCTGACGTCAAAAGAGCTTCGGCTGATACCACGACGTCGGGATACCCATAACTACTCCCACGTAGATGGTTAGTGCGTATAGACCAAATGGCCAGACTCAGATCAAATACCAAGATCTCGTTAAGCGTGTTAAGTATCCGCGAACCCCGACCAGGGCCTGGCCCACCTCTTACCTAGGCGGTCTCAACCTTCCCTGTCGCTCCGCCACAAAGATCCACTTGCGGGTACTCCTACGAGCCGACCCGACTTTAGTCATCACATGTGTCATGTATATAGTATATAAGTATATGCCCGTGATCACCGCCCAGGTGATCACGGCCCGATAGTATAGCACAGGAGACGGACAAGAATGTAGGGCCACTGATGGAAATCTAGCATCCTAGACTAAGCAGATAGGATTGCAGGTAAAGGTAACAACAGTAGTTAGCAAGGATAGGCTATGCATCAGAATAGGATATCGAAAGTAGTAACATGCTACACTACTCTAATGCAAGTAGTAGAGAGTAGAGTAGGCGATATCTGGTGATCAAGGGGGGGCTTGCCTGGTTGCTCTGGCAAGTAGGAGGGGTCGTCGACTCCGTAGTCGAACTGGGCAGCAGCAGTGTCGGTCTCGTAGTCTACCGGAGAGAAGAGGGGGAAGAAACAGTAAATACAATGCAAACATAAGCATGACGATGCGTGACATGACAATGAGCGGTGCTAGGGGTGCCCTAACGCGACAGTAGGTGGTACCGGTGAAGGGGGGGAACATCCGGGAGGTATTCCCGATGTTTCGCGCTTTCGGACAGACGGACCGGAGGGGGAAAGTTGCTAGTTCGATAGGTTAGGGAGGTGTGGTGGACGAACGGACCGCGTATTTGGATTCGTCTCGTCGTTCTGAGCAACTTTCATATAGAAAACATTTTCATCCGAGTTACGGTTTAAAAGATATGAATTTTCAAAGTTTATTTGAATTTCTGGAATTATTTAATTAACAGAAAAAGGGATATGACGTCAGCATGACGTAGGAGTGACGTCAGCGGTTAACAGTCCGGGTTGACTGGTCAAACTGACAAGGGGGACCCACCTGTCATAGACAGTGGGTTAACAGAGGATTAACTAATTAGTTTTTTAGTTAATTAATTACTGGGCCCACCTGTCAGTGAGAGATTAATTAAACTAATTATTTTTATTTATAAAACATTTTCTTTTTCTTTTCTTTTTTTAATTTTTGCGGCGGGGCCCGCATGTCAGTGACTGGGCCTGCCCAGTCAGCAGTTGACTGGGTCAACCCAGTCAACTGGGGCCCGTGGGGGCCACTGGCAGGGACACTGGGGGTGGGGCCAGGCCAGCCACGTCGGCGCCCGGCGCCGGCGCAACTCCGGCGATCAAAACCGCGGCGGTCCCTCGCCGGAGTTGGCCGGAATCGCGCTACGGGGCTCGGGGAGGAACGGGGCTAGGCCCATTCGAAAGAACTCGCAGCGCCGCATCCAGTGGTGGCCGGGGCTTCGCCGGACTTGGCCGGAATCGGCGCCGGCGAGCGGCGGAGGCGGCGGCGCGCACGGGTGCTCGACGGAGACATGGCTACGGCGAGCTATCGAAAAAAGCGGAGGGGCTGGGGGGCATCTACAAACGGCGGGGAGTGTAACGGGCTTGACCCCGTGACCATTTGGTCACCGGAGACCCGCCGGCGGCGAGCCTCGCGGCGCGGCGTTCGGGCGCGCGTGGGGGGGCAGCTACGGAGCGCGGGCGAGCTAGCGGAGAGGGGGAGGAGGTAGAGGAGCTCACCGCGCGGCTGTAGGGGGACGGCAGCGTGCTCGGGGAGGCTCATCGGAGGCGAAACGGGGCGGCGATCGATGGCGGCCGTGCGGGGAAGACGAGCTCGGTGTGCTCGTTGTAGGGGCTCCGATCTCCAACGGGATGCACCAGACGATGCAGCGGGCGACGGCGGTCCTTGGAGACACCTTGGGGCGGCGAGGTGGGTACGGTGGCCGTGTGAACGACGGTGAACGGCGGCGAGCGCGTCGGGCGTGGGGAAGAGGAGAGCGGCGCGGATCCGGGGGAGAGGCGCAGAGGCCGAGGGAGTGAGCGGGGTGAGTGGGAGAGAGGCCCGAGGGAGCGGGGGCCGCTGGCGCCCTTATCCTCTCGCGGGGTTCACCGCCGGCGAGGGGGTGCGGTGGCGGCGCGCCCCTGTTCCGACCCGGTCGGGGGAACAGGGAAGGGGCGAGGGAGGAGGTAGACTGGGCCGGGGGCGCGGGGGTGCGGGTGGCGGCCCAGCTTGGGCCGGGGGGGGTTCGGGGTTTGGGCCGGGGGGGTCAGTGGGGGGGGAGGCCTGCTCCTTTTTTTCTTTTTCTCTGACTGTTTCTGTTTTCTTTTTATTTGCTTATTCCCTTTTCTGTTTTATTTCATTTAAAGCATTTAGGCATTTTATAAAAATGTGTTCTCTCCACCATAATTACCAATGTAATATTTGGCACCCACTGAACATTTTTGTTTGAGTTTTTGAAAACTTTTATTTTTCACTTTAATTATATTTGAAGTTTGAACTAGGAGTTAGAAAGGAAGGTGATTCAAATGTGATCAAGCCCTGTTTAGCAACATGATTAGCTTAATCACAGGGAGTTACTGTAGCATGATTCCCAGGGTGTTACAAATCTCCTCCACTACAAGAAATCTCGTCCCGAGATTTAGGAGGTAGAAAGAAACAGTGCGGGGTATTCTTCGCGCAGACGATCCTCTCGTTCCCAAGTGGCCTCATCTTCAGAATGGTGCGACCACTGGACTTTGAGAAACTTGATCGCCTTCTGACGTGTGCGGCGTTCAGCCTGGTCGAGAATGCGGACCGGATGCTCCTTATAGGAGAGGTCTTGCTGCAATTCGAGCACTTCGTGATCCACAGCTCGGATTGGATCCTTGAAGCAACGGCGGAGCTGTGACACATGGAACACATCGTGAACCTGAGAAAGGTTCGGCTGTAGTTCCAGTTGGTATGCCACTTTTCCACGCCTTTCGACAATAGTGAATGGGCCAATATAGCGAGGAGCTAGTTTGCCCTTGATCCCGAAGCGGTGAGCACCCTTCATAGGTGTGACTCGAAGATAAGCCTTTTCGCCAGGTTGATAGACCATGTCTTTATGATGACGGTCATACTGACTCTTCTGACGTGACTGAGCAGTCTTGAGATTCTCGCGAATAATGCGGACTTGTTCTTCGGCATCTTGGATAATATCCGGACCGAAGAGTGGACGTTCCCCAGTTTCTGACCAGTTCAGAGGGGTTCGGCACTTTCGTCCATATAACACTTCGAAGGGGGCCATCTTCAGACTAGCTTGATAGCTATTATTATAAGAGAACTCAGCATACGGGAGAGATTCCTCCCATTTCTTGCCGAAGGAAATAACACAAGCTCGAAGCATGTCTTCGAGAACTTGATTGACGCGTTCAACTTGTCCTTGAGATTGAGGATGAAACGCAGTACTGAATGACAGATGAGTTCCCATTGCTTCTTGGAAACTTGCCCAGAATCTTGAAGTGAATAAGCTGCCACGGTCTGAGCTGATAACCAATGGAATACCGTGGAGTGAAACAATCCTGGACTTATAGAGCGTTGCCAACTGGCTAGCAGTGATCGTTTCTTTGACTGCCAGGAAATGTGCAACTTTGGAAAGCCGGTCAATGACGACAAGAATAGCATCATTACCTTTCTGCGATTTGGGAAATCCAGTGACGAAGTCCATCTCAACATGGTCCCATTTCCATTCAGGAATAGAGATAGGTTGCAGAGTTCCAGCAGGCCTTTGATGTTCTGCTTTGATACGACGGCAAAGGTCACACTCAGCAACATAACGAGCAATGTCTTGCTTCATATTAGTCCACCAGAATCTCTGACGGATATCTTGGTACATCTTTGTACTACCAGGATGGATACATAGAGGCGTATCATGAGCTTCTTTCATAACTTCCTGTGTCATATCCAGGTTTTTCTCTGCACATGGCACCACTAGGCGGCCCTTGAAGTATAGGGTGCCATCTTCAGAAATGGTGAAGAATGAGGGCTTTCCTTCTGCGAGGTAACGCTTAATCTTGTAGGCTTCAGAGTCATACTTCTGTAGCCTTTTGATGCTGTCCTCGAGATCTGGTTTAGCAACTAGGGTATTGAGGGAACCCTGGGTAACAACGTGGAGGTTCACCTTGCCAAATTCCTTAGGAGAGGGAGCGAGTGCACCCGGAGGAACAATATGGAGGTTCAGCTTCCTGAATTCTTCAACAAATGAGGGCTGAACTTTATGAACCTGGAGGTGGTTGCAGTAAGACTTGCGGCTCAAGGCATCAGCCATTACATTAGCCTTGCCTGGCGTATAGGAAATACCCAAATCAAAGTCTGCGACAAGCTCCATCCATCTCTGCTGGCGGAGGTTCAGATCTGGCTGAGTAAACAGATACTTCAGACTTTGGTGGTCAGTGAAGATCTCGCAACGATTACCGAGAAGGTAATGTCGCCACTGCTTCAGCGCATGAATGACTGCAGCAAGTTCGAGGTCGTGAACTGGGTAGTTCTCTTCGTGAGGGCGCAATTGTCGAGAGGCATAAGCAATCACTTTGCGGTCTTGCATTTGGACACAGCCTAATCCTTGACGGGAAGCGTCGCAGTAAATGACAAAGTCCTTCTTAGTATCAGGTGGAGCTAGAACTGGAGCAGAAGTCAACTTGTCTTTGAGTGCCTGGAAACTTTCCTGACATTTGTTTGTCCATTGGAACTTGACGCCCTTATGCAACAGGTTAGTCAGAGGCCTAGCGATCTTAGAGAAGTTCTCGACGAATCGACGGCAATAGCTGGCGAGACCGAGAAAACTTCTGACTTGCTTAACGTTCTTGGGAGGAGTCCAATCAAGAATAGCCTGAACTCGCTCGGGGTTGACGGCAATACCATCCTTAGAGATGACATGCCCCAGATAGGTTACTTCCGGTAGCCAGAATTCACATTTAGAGAACTTGGCATATAGTTGATGTTCTCGTAGTTTTTCCAGCAAGAGACGAAGATGTTCAGCATGTTCTTCTTCGTTCTTGGAGAATACCAGGATATCATCCAGATAAACCACGACGAACTTGTCGAGGTAATCCATGAATATGTAGTTCATCAGACGAGAGAAGGTGGCTGGAGCATTGGTTAAACCGAAAGACATGACGGTGTACTCGTATGAACCATAGCGAGTCACGAAGGCGGTCTTTGGGATATCCTCTTCGCGAAAACACGGATCTGGTGGTAGCCCAACCTCAAGTCGAGCTTAGAGAACACTGACGAACCCGCCAGTTGATCATACAGATCATTGATCCGAGGAAGAGGGTATTTATTCTGAATGGTAGCTTGGTTTATAGGACGGTAGTCTTGAACTAACCGGTTTGTCCCGTCCTTCTTCTTGACAAAGAGAGAAGGTGCTCCCCAAGGAGAGCAACTTGGGCGAATGAATCCTTTGCGAAGAGACTTGTCGATTTCCTCCTTAAGCTCAAAGAGTTCATGCGGCGGCATTTTGTAGGGTCGCTTTGCTATAGGAGTGGTGCCTGGTTTCAAGTCGATGATGAATTCGACAGCTCTAGCAGGGGGTATCCCTGGAAGTTCTTCAGGGAAGACGTCGAGGAATTCACGCACGACGGGAATGTTTTCAGTGCCCTCGAGTGGTGCAGCGTTCAATGCATTCAATGCATAGAGCCTTGCCTCGGCATTTTGCACCAGATGGGCTTGGTAAGTAACTATCTCATCTGAAGGGTGTAGCAGATGGACGGTCTTAGTGGTGCAAACGATTGAAGCAGTATGCGCTTTTAACCAATTCATTCCCAGAATGAGATCAATGCTACAGGACTTCAGTACGATGGGAGAGACAAGAAATTCCAGTCCTTCAATTTCAACAGTAACATCGCGACTAACCATAGAGGTTTGACATTGGCCCGCAGGGGTGTGTACCACTAGCGGAGTGTTATCTCTTCGTGATTAATGCCATGCAGGAATGCAAATTCTGCTGAAATGAATGAGTGGGATGCTCCTGTATCAAATAAAACGGATGTTGGTACTGAATTTACGAGGAGTGTACCCATCACAGTAGCAGGCTGGTCTTGAGCTTCGCTGAGATCAACGTGGTTGGCATGAGCACGACCATGAGACTTAGCATTGTTGTTGCGGGGCTGGTTGTTACCACGGCCAGCTGCTGGAAGGGCCAGTTGATTCTGATTCTGATAGCAGTTCCTGGCAAAGTGACCCGTTTGACCACACTTGAAGCACAGACCATTATCGGGAGTGGGAACAGGAGCCCCAGGTGGGGGAGCTGGTAGCTTTGACTGCTTAGATGGTGGAGGAGGCAGACGCGGTGCAACATAAGATTTCCTGGGAGCAGGTGCATTTGGACGATACATGCTGTTCGGGATCCATATCTTACGCTTCTGTGAGGGCGAGCCCGAAGATGAGCCCGTGTCACGGTTGCGCCTCTGAGAGCTCTGGTATTCCTGCAGACCAGTCTCGACATTGATGGCCTTATTCTCCAAGGTGGCGAAATCGGCAAAGTCATGCACTAGAAGTGCGAGCTTGATGTCAGCTTGAAGGCCATCACGGAACTTCTCCTGTCTGCGTGCATCAGTTGCAATGTCTTCTTCAGCATAGCGGGACAAGTCCAGAAACTCCCGCTGATAAGCTTCAACAGTTTTGTTGCCTTGGGTGAGGTTGCGGAACTCACGCTTCTTCCGGTCCATGACTCCCTGAGGAATGAAGCGGGCACGGAAAGCAGCTTGGAAGTCTGGCCATGTGATGATTGTTCCAGCTGGCAGAGTACGCCTGTGGCTGTCCCACCATTGAGCTGCGGGTCCCTTCAAGAAGAAGGAAGCAAAGGTGACATAGCTGGCAGGGGCTACATCAGCAGACTCCATCTCATAGGTGATGTCACGGAGCCAGTCATCAGCATCCAAAGGCTGAGTTGAGCTGCGGTAGATGGTTGGGTTGAGGCGTATGAAATCTTGAAGAGTCACTTGGGCTGGCTGCTGGTTCATATTGGGGCGAGGAAACTGAGCCATCATATTTTCCATGAATTGGCGGTTCAGTTCGAACTGTTGGATCATACCAGCCATGTACTCAGGTGGTGGTGGGGCATCGCCACCACGACCACGACCACCTAGTCTAACCATCCTGCTAATATATAACAGGGGTAGTTCAGCATTGAGAAAATTTGCAATGACAAGAATTATTCATGATGAAACATGCATAATTGAAAGGAGCACGATAGCTACTACATAGTAGTCGGCATAGTTTACAAAAGGGGTCATGCATAGAGTTCAGTACACAGAGTTCAGTACATAGACTAAAACATCATAGGCGGCACACAGGCTCGCGACGACTGAAACTAATACTACCATCAAGCCTACATCAGTCCCAAGAGGTACTGTGGAGGTAATCGTAGCCCGACAGCTGGTAGTGAGGCAACGGATAGTCCTCCACGTCAGCAGACTGGGGGCCGCGGATACTCAAGTGTAGAGCCTGGTGCTCAAGTGGCAGAAAAGGTCCAAGTGCGGGAGAGTAGCCTCCCATCTCTGGCCAACCGACACCGTGGGGCATCACGGTCCTGGCTGGGTAGATCGCAGAACGCGGTACCTGTCCAGACCGGACAAAGGGGTGCAGCAGCGTCAGAGCACGGTAAAGGTGCTGACGGGTGGTGTACATCTCGTGGCGAAGAGCTCGGTTAGCTCGATCCAGCCCATCAGCATGCAGAACCAGGTGCTGATGGTAGAAGGGCTCTCGGGTGACAGTGGAGTAGGCAGCAGTATAGTATCCCTCTGCACCAACATCAGAGGCGATAGCAATGTGCCTGAAAGGGGAGGTGTCCAACTCCCGATACTCTCCACGAAGACGTGTCAGAGCAGCATAGGCTGCATCGTGGACAGCCATATCGATGGTCACACCAACACCATGTGCGGTGTGCAGCACAGTAGTGGAGTCGTACTCCCGAGAGTAGAGGTGGACGATGGCACGGTACTGCTCCTGGTTAAAGTCCTGGTACTCCTCGTAGACGGTGTACTCAGGGTGCCAGCGATAACCCAGATAGGTCATCATCTCAGCTAGCACCGCAGGTGATCCCGACGCACCAATGGCCGTCGTGTGGCGCACGACCTGCCTCGAGGGTTCCATCTGAAAGCAAAGACGTTTCAAAGGAGTCAATTGACAGTGTGTGAATTGTTCAAAATACTATTCTAAGAAACAACTATGGCTTATCCATCTTTGGGGTGAACGCGGTCACGGGATCCTAGTGTTAGAGTTAGTAAATTCGTTTAACCCGAGTAGAAGAGAGTTCAGAGTCCCAGAGTAAAGGTCGAGGAGTAAAAGATACTAGTACCACCCAATGGCGACGTGGGCCCGTAAGCCGCACAGCCATGTTAGTAAAAGTTTGCAATGTCTAGACTCGACTTCGGCCAAGGAGTGTGGAAGGGGGTTTCCTACAGGCAGTCGGCTCTGATACCAACTTGTGACGCCCCCGATTTGATCGTACACTAATCATGCACGCAATGTGTACGACCAAGATCAGGGACTCACGGGAAGATATCACAACACAACTCTAAAACATAAATAAGTCATACAAGCATCATAATACAAGCCAGGGGCCTCGAGGGCTCGAATACAAGTGCTCGATCATAGACGAGTCAGCGGAAGCAACAATATCTGAGTACAGACATAAGTTAAACAAGTTTGCCTTAAGAAGGCTAGCACAAAAGTAGCAACGATCGAAAAGGCAAGGCCTCCTGCCTGGGACCTCCTAACTACTCCTGGTCGTCGTCAGCGGCCTGCACGTAGTAGTAGGCACCTCCAGTGTCGTAGGTGTCGTCGTCGACGGTGGCGTCTGGCTCCTGAACTCCGACATCTGATTGCGACAATCCGGTATAGAAAGGGGAAAGGAGGGAGAAAAGCAACCGTGAGTACTCATCCAAAGTACTCGCAAGCAAGGAGCTACACTACATATGCATGGGTATATGTGTAAAGAGGCATATCAGTGGACTGAACTGCAGAATGCCGGAATAAGAGGGGGATAGCTAGTCTTGTCGAAGACTACGCTTCTGGACATCTCCATCTTGCAGCATAAAGAAGAGAGTAGATTGAAGTCCTCCAAGTAGCATCGCATAGCATAATCCTACCCGGCAATCCCCTCCTCGTCGCCCTGTTAGAGAGCGATCACCGGGATGTATCTGGCACTTGGAAGGGTGTATTTTATTCAGTATCCAGTTCTAGTTGTCATAAGGTCAAGGTACAACTCCGGGTCGTCCTTTTACCGAGGGACACGGCTATTCGAATAGATAAACTTCCCTGCAGGGGTGCACCACATAACCCAACACGCTCGATCCCAATTGGCCGGACACACTTTTCTGGGTCATGCCCGGCCTCGTAAGATCAACACGTCGCAGCCCCACCTAGGCTCAACAGAGAGGTCAGCACGCCGGTCTAAACCTATGCGCGCAGGGGTATGGGCCCATCGCCCTATGCACACCTGCACGTTGCGAACGCGGCCGCGAGCAGACCTAGCAACCCACACGATCACGGCGGTTACGTCAAAGCGGTCCAACACGGCGCGCGCCACTCAGTCGCTGACGTCAAAAGAGCTTCGGCTGATACCACGACGTCGGGATACCCATAACTACTCCCACGTAGATGGTTAGTGCGTATAGACCAAATGGCCAGACTCAGATCAAATACCAAGATCTCGTTAAGCGTGTTAAGTATCCGCGAACGCCGACCAGGGCCAGGCCCACCTCTTACCTAGGCGGTCTCAACCTGCCCTGTCGCTCCGCCACAAAGATCCACTTGCGGGTACTCCTACGAGCCGACCCGACTTTAGTCATCACATGTGTCATGTATATAGTATATAAGTATATGCCCGTGATCACCGCCCAGGTGATCACGGCCCGATAGTATAGCACAGGAGACGGACAAGAATGTAGGGCCACTAATGGAAATCTAGCATCCTAGACTAAGCAGATAGGATTGCAGGTAAAGGTAACAACAGTAGTTAGCAAGGATAGGCTATGCATCAGAATAGGATATCGAAAGTAGTAACATGCTACACTACTCTAATGCAAGTAGTAGAGAGTAGAGTAGGCGATATCTGGTGATCAAGGGGGGGCTTGCCTGGTTGCTCTGGCAAGTAGGAGGGGTCGTCAACTCCGTAGTCGAACTGGGCAGCAGCAGTGTCGGTCTCGTAGTCTACCGGAGAGAAGAGGGGGAAGAAACAGTAAATACAATGCAAACATAAGCATGACGATGCGTGACATGACAATGAGCGGTGCTAGGGGTGCCCTAACGCGACAGTAGGTGGTACCGGTGAAGGGGGGGAACATCCGGGAGGTATTCCCGATGTTTCGCGCTTTCGGACAGACGGACCGGAGGGGGAAAGTTGCTAGTTCTATAGGTTAGGGAGGTGTGGTGGACGAACGGACCGCGTATTTGGATTCGTCTCGTCGTTCTGAGCAACTTTCATATAGAAAACATTTTCATCCGAGTTACGGTTTAAAAGATATGAATTTTCAAAGTTTATTTGAATTTCTGGAATTATTTAATTAACAGAAAAAGGGATATGACGTCAGCATGACGTAGGAGTGACGTCAGCGGTTAACAGTCCGGGTTGACTGGTCAAACTGACAAGGGGGACCCACCTGTCATAGACAGTGGGTTAACAGAGGATTAACAAATTAGTTTTTTAGTTAATTAACTACTGGGCCCACCTGTCAGTGAGAGATTAATTAAACTAATTATTTTTATTTATAAAACATTTTCTTTTTCTTTTCTTTTTTTTTAATTTTTGCGGCGGGGCCCGCATGTCAGTGACTGGGCCTGCCCAGTCAGCAGTTGACTGGGTCAACCCAGTCAACTGGGGCCCGTGGGGGCCACTGGGAGGGACACTAGGGGTGGGGCCAGGCCAGCCACGTCGGCGCCCGGCGCCGGCGCAACTCCGGCGACCAAAACCGCGGCGGTCCCTCGCCGGAGTTGGCCGGAATCGCGCTACGGGGCTCGGGGAGGAACGGGGCTAGGCCCATTCGAAAGAACTCGTAGCGCCGCATCCAGTGGTGGCCGGGGCTTCGCCGGACTTGGCCGGAATCGGCGCCGGCAGGGGCGGAGGCGGCGGCGCGCACTGGTGCTCGACGGAGACATGGCTACGGCGAGCTATCGAAAAAAGCGGAGGGGCTGGGGGGCATCTACAAACGGCGGGGAGTGTAACGGGCTTGACCCCGTGACCATTTGGTCACCGGAGACCCGCCGGCGGCGAGCCTCGCGGCGCGGCGTTCGGGCGCGCGTGGGGGGGCAGCTACGGAGCGCGGGCGAGCTAGCGGAGAGGGGGAGGAGGTAGAGGAGCTCACCGCGCGGCTGTAGGGGGACGGCAGCGTGCTCGGGGAGGCTCGTCGGAGGCGAAACGGGGCGGCGATCGACGGCGGCCGTGCGGGGAAGACGAGCTCGGTGTGCTCGTTGTAGGGGCTCCGGTCTCCAACGGGATGCACCAGACGATGCAGCGGGCGACGGCGGTCCTTGGAGACACCTTGGGGCGGCGAGGTGGGTACGGTGGCCGTGTGAACGACGGTGAACGGCGGCGAGCGCGTCGGGCGTGGGGAAGAGGAGAGCGGCGCGGATCCGGGGGAGAGGCGCAGAGGCCGAGGGAGTGAGCGGGGTGAGTGGGAGAGAGGCCCAAGGGAGCGGGGGCCGCTGGCGCCCTTATCCTCTCGCGGGGTTCACCGCCGGCGAGGGGGTGCGGTGGCGGCGCGCCCCTGTTCCGACCCGGTCGGGGGAACAGGGAAGGGGCGAGGGAGGAGGTAGACTGGGCCGGGGGTGCGGGTGGCGGCCCAGCTTGGGCCGGGGGGGGGTTCGGGGTTTGGGCCGGGGGGGTCAGTGGGGGGGGGAGGCCTGCTCCTTTTTTTCTTTTTCTCTGTCTGTTTCTGTTTTCTTTTTATTTGCTTATTCCCTTTTCTGTTTTATTTCATTTAAAGCATTTAGGCATTTTATAAAAATGTGTTCTCTCCACCATAATTACCAGTGTAATATTTGGCACCCACTGAACATTTTTGTTTGAGTTTTTGAAAACTTTTATTTTTCACTTTAATTATATTTGAAGTTTGAACTAGGAGTTAGAAAGGAAGGTGATTCAAATGTGATCAAGCCCTGTTTAGCAACATGATTAGCTTAATCACAGGGAGTTACTATAGCATGATTCCCAGGGTGTTACAGAGACGTGGGGGCAGAGGGTGTGTCACCGCGTGAGGTCCGGTGGGTCGAGGTGAGGCCCTTCGTTCGGTTCCGACCTGCGCCACATTGGTCGGCCCGTGACGCATCTAGGAAGACCCATGGATGACTAGTCGTACAAGACAAAGATAGCAGAATTGTGAAGGACTCTATGTCCACTGAGAAAGCCGGCTAGGATTTGTAACCCTACGTTCTCGGACTAAGGTAACCCCTTTATCTCTGATATTACTATTCATCCAACCTAACTTTAAGGGGCATCCTACAGAATGCTATGGAAAAAATGGTGGAACCGCCACCTTCTGAAGGTGGCGACGCAACTATAACCGCAATGTCAGCTCTTGCTGCAGTGGGTCAGTACCTGTCCACTAACAGTGCCAAAAGCACGTTCCTGCGTAATACTGGGTTGGTTGTTAAGGCAATATCGTCCAAACTGCCTCATGATCAAGATATGCAAGCTCAAAGCAGTGTTGTATCTGCGCTCCAGATACAAGTCCATTCCCTAACAGAGACCTTTTGTGAAACAAGGAGAAACATTGCTCAATGTCGTCAAGATATGCATGGTTTTGAAACCAGACTATCAGACATTTGCTATGTTGTTCAGGAGCCTAGGGGAAAATGAAGGCGAGGGTTATGGTGCTCGATCGGACAATACAGCATGAAAACATAACAGTCAGGTCAAATGAACTGAGCTTCTGAACTTCTGGTGGTGCATTTATCTGCTAGACTGTTAAGTTTTATGCCAACCTTCCTTTTGTTATATAGTTGTAATTTGTTTTGGTGCGATACAAAATTTATTCTTAACGTGCAGCCACCGGCTGAAGAAAACAGCAAGCCATTTTTGTATAGTGTAGGGTGTTACCTATATTTGCACTGGTGGCGATCTTTGATGCCAAGTGGATGTAATCTATGCAATCGCCTTAATAGCCTAGCGTTAGTTTCGGCCTTATTTATTTCCTAGTCTTCTTTTTCCCAGGTTTGCTAGTGGCCGCAACTACCATGGGCCATATACGGGCCGTAGGATCCATGGGTCTCCTACGGGCCGTCGATAAATGGGCCTGTAATCGGTGGGCCTCGGGCCGTTGGATAAATGGGTCTACATGGGCCGTAATCGGGCGTAATTGGTATCGGCCCAGCACGGTAATAGGCCATTAACAGGCCGTAGGACAGCAAAGGCTTAATTCTGTCACAGGCATAACGGGTCGTTAATGGGCCAGAATATAGGACGGGCTGGAAACGGCGCAACGGGTTAACAGGCCAGAAACAGGCCGACTCTTGCCATGGGCCGAATTTAGCCCATTAGGGTAACAGGCCAGTAACGGGCCAACTCTTGCCATGGGCCAAATTTGGCCCATTAGGGGAACAGGCCAGTAATGGGCCGACTCTTGCCATGGGCCGAATTTGGCCCATTAGGGGAACAGGCCAGTAACGGGCCGGAAGTAATCGAGGGCCGAAAAGGAGCCCAAGAACGTATGGGCCGTCAATAGGCCGAAAGCTAACACGGGCTGGAAACGGCCCATGTAAATCACGTGCCGTTAACGGGTATAAAGAAAATTACTGTTCATTATGGGCTAGATTCACCGTGGGCCTGTAAAGGGCCGAAAGATACGAAGGCCTCATATGGGCCGAAAGACGTCGTGGGCCATACATGGGCCGAAAGTGAAATGGGCTGGTGTTATATTCGACAGCCCACATGACGTTGTTGGGCCAATTTCCTTTAGGGCCTAACGGGCCGTGAGTTAACGGGCCGTAAAATGGGCTATTTGCGAAGAGACCGTTAACAGGCTTTTCATGGGCCAGCCCGTTAACTTTTGACCAAGTCAAACGGGCCGGCTTTGTAAGCTAAATGGGCTAGTGGTGGGCCGTGGGACATGTCGACATATCATAGGCGCCTATCTGACCCACTGACGAGCTGACACGTGTTTCGTCCGGCCAATAAGAATTTTACACGTGGAAAATTCCCATTGGTCGGGGCTGTTAACGGGTTATCGGATCCAAAACCCGACCCGATAGCTTAACGGCGTTCCGTTACGGTGGATGCCACGTGTCGGTCACCCTTGACGAAAGCACTTCTGTGACGCGCGATTTATCGTCATGGAAGTGGACACTTCCGTGATGATAATTTCGGTAATGTCATGGAACACTTCTATGACAGCACAGGTATGACTATCTTGATTCTGTCATAAAATCGTCATGGATGTACATGCATGACAAAAAACGCGACCTACTGTGACAAACACGTAGCATGATTCCCAGGGTGTTACAGAGACGTGGGGGCAGAGGGTGTGTCACCGCGTGAGGTCCGGTGGGTCGAGGTGAGGCCCTTCGTTCGGTTCCGACCTGCGCCACATTGGTCGGCCCGTGACGCATCTAGGAAGACCCATGGATGACTAGTCGTACAAGACAAAGATAGCAGAATTGTGAAGGACTCTATGTCCACTGAGAAAGCCGGCTAGGACTTGTAACCCTACGTTCTCGGACTAAGGTAACCCCTTTATCTCTGATATTACTATTCATCCAACCTAACTTTAAGGGGCATCCTACAGAATGCTCTGCTAGAATCACACTCGTCGATTAGGAAGAGCGGTGTGAGACAATGCGTGAGAGACTGGCGTAAAGATAATGTGCGTACATGAGACACCCAGGCAGGTCCATGTATATAGAAAAGGTCGATGAGGATTGTGTGTGTGTATGTTTGCGAGAGGAAGAGTGCTTGTGATAAAGGTTAGTGAAAACAGTTGTAAATGGTTACGAGAGGGAGGGAGGGTTATATCTAGAGCATGCGTGCGAGAAAGACACCTCGGGAGAGAGTGTGTGAGCATGTGTGAGAGACCACCGATGGAGAGTGAAACTACACGTAAAAGACTGCTCTACACATTGATTAAAGATATAAATTGTATCCAAATATTAGGATGGGATCATGATATTTGCAATTCGCGTAAGGAGCGGTCATTGATCCATCAGACATCTAGATTCTATCGAATTTGAGCATGTCTATGTTATTATTCGACACAATTGATCCACATAGTTAGTATTTTGAACTCCAAACAATGCATCGCTTTAGCAATCGAATATAAACGTGAGTATAGTTCATGTTGTGTGTGTAAAGCACATTATACATACGAAAGTTACACAATGGACATTATAAATAGCTACCTATGAACTAGCATACATTTGAATTCAACTTAAGGTGGTTTAAAAAAATCGAATTCAACATGAAGTCCATTCAATTATTTGAATTTGATATCATGGCATTTGTAAACCATACCTAAATTATGGGGGCGCCAATCTTTGCTCTGATTTTGTACATAATAGCATATGTAGTCGTGTACAAAATAGATTCAAATTTAGCTCCTCCATTCCAAAATAATCATAGTTATAGGATTTTCAAGTGTCAAAATTTCAAAAAGAAGCGGATAATTTAATGAGGTTTTCAAACATACAAGGTCAAATATAACGTTGTCTATTTAGGTCAATCCTCATAGTTCAAGAGTACTCTAAACGTGAATGCTTGTGTTTCAAAATTTCGAATGAAGCGCCAAAAGAGCCTCTACTCGCCCGAAACCGCGTGAGACCAATGTTTGGTAGTACAAGGAAATTACTTTTCTAATAACTCCTACCCGTGAAACCTACCGGCCCGACGTCCAAAGGTCTAAACCGGGGTAGGTTTGTAGCTTCATCTAGACGCCATGCAACCGCATCCGAAAAACATTCATACACAATGGCCGCCTAAGCACACATGCGCGTGGCCGAAATCGCTCCCGCCCACTATTTGGGACACCTGGGATTACCATCCTACCCCCGACCCGCAGTAGGTTCGAAATTTAAGAGGGGGGCAAAGTTTATACTTTCCCCAAATTTCAAACAAGCGCGTCCCATCTTCTATTCAAAAAAGCCAAAAACAAGCGCGTCCCAGACCGAAACATGGTTCCCCCCACCCGTCCGATTCCCCATTCGTACTCCGTGGGCGCCAAAACTACCTCTCCACCAGCCGCGAAACCCCGGCGTCCTCCGTCCGCCACCCCATCCCACTCATCAACCGCCGCCCTCCTCCATCATGCCGGAGCCGATACCCCGACGTCGTCGTCCACCGCAACCTCAACCGCAACGCCCTCCACGGCTAGTAGTTGAAGCCGAGGCCGAGCCGTCTGTACCCGAGCTAGTTCAACCACGCCGTCCTGCGCCTCACCGCTGCCGCTCCAACTTCGCCACCCTCCACCGCACCGGAGCTGTTCCTGCTACGCCGTCCTTCACCGCCTCGGATCTGCTTCCCCTCCACCGACATACGGCCACGGCAACACAGTCAACAATTTGGCCGTGGGTTCGTCCAAGCCTGCACCCTCCAGAACATCGGTTTCCCCGGTAAAAAGAAGAAGATCGGCGCGACATGTGGAGGTGAACACACCGGCAACCGAAAAAGGTACTCCTCTTCCCTTATTCGTGCAAATCTTACGTCTCTGCTTGCACGGTATTCATCCCACATAAGACACTAGTTGACCGCTTCTTCTTGATACTAGATGTTCCTAGTAACTCGCGATGCACAAGGTTTCTCCTCATATACTATTTCACCTTAGCTAGAGGTCCGTCGCCCCCCAGAATTTCAATTTCTGGCCAGTTGATTCCCAATTAACGGAAGCATTCCTCGGCGTAACAGGTGCTAGTACGCCTATTACGCCGCGGAAGCAGCGCCTTGGTGTTTATCTTAGGGCGTGTGCGGCCTAGAGCTACTGGCACCCGATCTGGAGGTCGACCGGGATTAAAGGGATGGCCTGGGGGCGCTGCCAAGCACGGCGGTGGTGTGAGGTCGATGGGATGGCGGGGCGGCGGAGGCAGGGGTCTGGGCCGGTGGTCGCTGGCGGTTCGAGAAAGATCGTCAACAGTGACTGGCGGGAGGTAGATGAAGGCCATCTGCCCGTTCCTTATAGATCGGACGGTTCATTAAAAAAATTGACTGACCTATTTATTTTCAGTCGACTGTTATCTTAGATATGACCACATGTGGTGATGTGCTGGAGGAGTACCTGCATTTCCTGTGCTCATATATTACAAAATCATATGGAGTAGAATCTCATTTTGTTTGCCATGCAATGTTGTAGAGCTATCATATGTCTCCTGTCATTTATTTTTCAGCCACCTGCTATCTGCTACTTTTATAGTGCACTAGTTCTGCACACACTTCACCCTTACTCTCACTATTGTGTTTTTATGCAAGGGTATTTCAGACTCTGCTGCCAGGAGAGAAGCCAAAAAGAAAAGAGAGAAGTCGCTCCAGCTTTGTGTGCAGGTAGGCAAGACATGTTACAGCGCTATAAAGGGTGCAGTGTCAGCAGATGGAGACGGTAAACGTAGCTCTGGAGTTGATGACCTCGCTCGCAATCTACCACCATCCCAGGTGCTTGCTTTAACTTCGCGGTGTCATATGTGGTTGCATGTTCCATATGGTGTCTAGCTTGTATTCGAAAGGCCAAAGTCGGTAAGATAAGGAAAGATAATTTTTTTACATGAACCACCATCCCGTGAGCACCAGAAGACAAATAGCTAGTCAGGGCACTGGCCGAGCCAGTGACAAGCCCAGCAAAGATAGGCATCACCTGGAAGCCAACTAAAAAGCTGCGATGGTGGCGAAGCAGCCCGCCTCCCACCAGGCTCTCAGGTCCTAGATGATCATGCTCACCACTCCAGCCGGATGTCTAGCTTGTATTGCTTCCAATTTGGTTAAATTGCATCTGCTTAGCTTACACATTATACCTTTGAATATGACATGCCTTTCTGTTTTTGGTACATACTAGTACATCTGTGTATTAACCATGTTCTTACATCAAACTAATGTTCTTGTGTATCCCTCATCAATCACTTATGACGAGGCAGGCAGGCAAGGGGACTACTCCTCATTTAAAGAATGCAACGTCAGCCTCCCGACATGATTCTCAAGAAACAGAAATGCTAGATGAAGATAGGTAACGTAGCTCTGTAGTTGATTACAACATTTCCCCTACACTAGCATCGCAGGTGCTTGCTCTAACTTGGCAGCGTGATATGTGGTTGCATGTTGCATATGGTGTCTAGATTGTAATTCTTCCAATCTGCTTAAACGGCATGTGCTAGTCTGCTTAGCTTATACATTATACCTGTTAATCTGACATGCCTTCCTGTATTTAGTACATAGTACATCTATCTATTAAGCATGTCCTTACATAAAACTATTTTTTTGTATCCCGCATCAATCAACATGACGAGACACCTTTAGTATATGCAGTCGATATTAGTTGCATCTTTCATATGATTTATAGCATGCGCTGCTTCTAATTTGTTGAAATTCCATTTATGATGGGACGCTTTTAACTTGGCAGAGTCATATTGGTTGCATCTTTCATGTGGTGTCTAGCTTGCTTTGCTTCTTATTTGCTGGAATGGTTTCTTCTTAGTTTACACAAACAGTTGTGAACATGCCATGCCGTCCTGTTTTTCGTACATATTCCATCCTGGTATCATGTGTTTGCCTTACATCAAAGTACTGATTGTCAGTATCATGCATGAATGAGTTCTGAAGAGAGAATTTTATTGCTTTTTCTTGTCGGTTTTACTTGACAATTCAAAATCAATAAAGCGGAAGGAAGTTAGCAAGGCAACGGACAAAGGTGCTCCTTCCGAACGGAGGGCCTCTACAGTTTCTACTCCTCCACACCCCCAAGATGATTTCCAAGACAACACATGCATAGACACTCAACAAAGCTGTGTTTATGATGAGCACGTCTCCCCTAGTGCAGCATCACCGGTGCTCCCTCTAACTTGGCACTGTTATATGTGGTTGCATGTTATGTGTGATGTCTAGCTTGTATTGCTTCTAATTCTGTTCAATTTCATCTGCTTACTTTACACATTATACTTGAATAAGACACGTGTTCCTGTTTCTAGAACATACAATATCTGCCTATCACACCATGTTCTTACATCAAATTACTACTGTTGTGTAACCTGCAACAATCACTTATCATAAGACACGTTTGACTTCGGAGTGTGATATAGGTTACATCTCACATTCTTTTCTAGCTTGTACTACTAATTTGTTGAAATGGCACTTATGACGAGACAGTTTTAACTTGGTAGGCTGGTATTCGTTGCATCTTTCATATGGTGTGTAGCTTTCATTGCTTCTAATTTGTTGAAATGCCTTCTCCTTAGTTTACACATCATAAGCTATGAATATGCAATGGCACTAATGACGAGAGACCTCTAACATGGTAGTGTGATGTTGTTTGCATCTTGCATATGATTTATTTCTTGTACTGCTTCACATTTGTTTAAACGCCATTTATGACGAGACACTGTTAACATGGCAGAGCGATATTTGTAGCATCTTTCATATGGTGTCTACCTTCCATTGCATTGCTTCTAATTTGGTGAAATGTCTTCTTCTTAGTTTAGACATCATAGTTCTGGTTATCTCTTCCGTCCTGTTTTTCATACATATTACATCCACCTATCATGTGGTTGTCTAACATCAAAGTTCAGTTCGTCTGCATCACGCATCAATTTGTTCTGAAGAACTAAATTGTTATTCGTTTTTCTTGTCGGCTTGACTTAACATGGCACAGAGAAAGAGGAAGAAACACAGAATGGCAGGGAATGAGATGCGGATGAATCCTGCAGATTCTGCTGGTACTGATGGTGCAATAGAAGGTCAAAGTCCGGCGGAAAGTTCTACAAACACGACATCCCATGCTACACGAGTTGCAAAACAAGCCAAACAGAAACAAATAGCTGCCACCAAACAAGCAGAGACAACCCTAGTTCTTGCAACACCTACCACAGTACTACCAGCTGCATGACTTACTCGTGCGTCAACTAAGCTAGCAACACGTTCCCAAGCTCCCTTGCCACCTGACACTACTTCCCAAGCACTCTTGACACAAGATGAGTTGGCAATATTAGATGAACCTTGTGAGCTTCAACAGCAAGAAGGTAGTTGCTGGAGTCAAGTTACAGTTGCATGTTTCTTTATATGTAGTCTCACAGTTTGATGTACACTAACACTTCCTATGTTCGTTGTTGGACTAGCACCTAGGCGCAAGAGGAAACAAACATCAGGGATAATGCTCGATAGGTTAACTAAATCTAGAGGAGCAAGAATGGAGATCCGTTTTGAGGCAGGTTTAAAAAGGCCACGTGATGCTACAGAGTCAGCCAAGTTAGTATCAGAGGCAGCGGTTGCTGTTAGGTGTCATGTACGTATCCTCCCAACATGGATTCAGTACAGGAATGACAAAGACGACACCTAGTTCAACACCTTCCTCAACCATTTATCTGTAAGTATGGTTATGTATGGAAACTAGTAATATCGTCTTGCTCTGTCCCATACTTTCTAGGTTGCTGATAATGAGACTCCCATAATTTTCAACAGATGAGGTTCAAGTTGGATAGCCAAGATGATGCAACCAGACAATCTTGCACTGATGTAATCAAGTCTGCTCTGCGACAGTATCGGTATAACTTGAGGAAAACTCACTTTGAAGGCAAGGCTAACAATGAACTTTCCCAAACATCTCTAGTGGAAAATATATCGGATGAAAACTGGAGGGGCCTTATTAAACACTGGTCTGATCCGAAGTATCAGGTACATTATATATATGTGACAGATCACATGTTGAAGTCCTATTTACGCATGTGCCACACAAATCTATCTTCTTGTAGGTGAACTGTTCAAAGAACAAGGCCAACCGTACGGAAGTGAAATTCCAACAGACGACAGGATCTCGTAGCTATATTGCACACTGCGAGGCTCTTGTAATTAGCTGATGTTTCACTCTTTTCGCTGTACCATATTATCAGATCTATATTGACTTGTTCGAAATGTAGAGGAAAGCCCGCAAGGACCAAAAAGTACCTGAACCAAATGCTGTGGAAATCTTCAAGGACTGTCACACCAGCAAGAAGAAGGGCATGACTACACTAGTCAAAGCCGCTGTTGTAAGTCCTTAATCCTCATGCCTTTTAACTACTACTTACTCTGACTTGTGCCTTGAACTGCATGGTTTGCAGCCAATGTCTATTACTCTTTTCAATTTTATGCACAATTGTCTTAGCGTATCATTGCACCTTACAAGGTTTAAAAGAGAGGAGTGATGTTCCTTTGATCTTGACCCGTAATCTAGTTCCGTGCTGGACTTGCCCACACAACGTTACAATTGCCTGTTTGTCTGTTCTCAGTTGTTTTGTGATATGAATGATGTCATACTATGCTTACCGTATTATAAACTTCGTCTCTTTATCCTTAGCCCTCAATACAATGTGAAGAAATAGACAATACATTAGCGATGGTGCATGGTCATATGTTTGGAACCTGGTTTTATTATGTACTTTGCAATAAAATACAACTAATATTTTACATGGGTTCACTAGAATAAGTTCTGTATATAGACCAAAGCTATTTTGTTTGGTTTTGCTGCCTCCTTAATATCTTCTGTTCTGGCACTACTAATGTAAAACCTCAACTTTTCAGCAAGCTATGGAAAAAATGGTGGAACCGCCACCTTCTGAAGGTGGCGACGCAACTATAACTGCAATGTCAGCTCTTGCTGCAGTGGGTCAGTACCTGTCCACTAACAGTGCCAAAAGCACGTTCCTGCGTAATACTGGGTTGGTTGTTAAGGCAATATCGTCCAAACTGCCTCATGATCAAGATATGCAAGCTCAAAGCAGTGTTGTATCTGCGCTCCAGATACAAGTCCATTCCCTAACAGAGACCTTTTGTGAAACAAGGAGAAACATTGCTCAATGTCGTCAAGATATGCATGGTTTTGAAACCAGACTATCAGACATTTGCTATGTTGTTCAGGAGCCTAGGGGAAAATGAAGGCGAGGGTTATGGTGCTCGATCGGACAATACAGCATGAAAACATAACAGTCAGGTCAAATGAACTGAGCTTCTGAACTTCTGGTGGTGCATTTATCTGCTAGACTGTTAAGTTTTATGCCAACCTTCCTTTTGTTATATAGTTGTAATTTGTTTTGGTGCGATACAAAATTTATTCTTAACGTGCAGCCACCGGCTGAAGAAAACAGCAAGCCATTTTTGTATAGTGTAGGGTGTTACCTATATTTGCACTGGTGGCGATCTTTGATGCCAAGTGGATGTAATCTGTGCAATCGCCTTAATAGCCTAGCGTTAGTTTCGGCCTTATTTATTTCCTAGTCTTCTTTTTCCCAGGTTTGCTAGTGGCCGCAACTACCATGGGCCATATACGGGCCGTAGGATCCATGGGTCTCCTACGGGCCGTCGATAAATGGGCCTGTAATCGGTGGGCCTCGGGCCGTTGGATAAATGGGTCTACATGGGCCGTAATCGGGCGTAATTGGTATCGGCCCAGCACGGTAATAGGCCATTAACAGGCCGTAGGACAGCAAAGGCTTAATTCTGTCACAGGCATAACGGGTCGTTAATGGGCCAGAATATAGGACGGGCTGGAAACGGCGCAACGGGTTAACAGGCCAGAAACAGGCCGACTCTTGCCATGGGCCGAATTTAGCCCATTAGGGTAACAGGCCAGTAACGGGCCAACTCTTGCCATGGGCCAAATTTGGCCCATTAGGGGAACAGGCCAGTAACGGGCCGACTCTTGCCATGGGCCGAATTTGGCCCATTAGGGGAACAGGCCAGTAACGGGCCGGAAGTAATCGAGGGCCGAAAAGGAGCCCAAGAACGTATGGGCCGTCAATAGGCCGAAAGCTAACACGGGCTGGAAACGGCCCATGTAAATCACGTGCCGTTAACGGGTATAAAGAAAATTACTGTTCATTATGGGCTAGATTCACCGTGGGCCTGTAAAGGGCCGAAAGATACGAAGGCCTCATATGGGCCGAAAGACGTCGTGGGCCATACATGGGTCGAAAGTGAAATGGGCTGGTGTTATATTCGACGGCCCACATGACGTTGTTGGGCCAATTTCCTTTAGGGCCTAACGGGCCGTGAGTTAACGGGCCGTAAAATGGGCTATTTGCGAAGAGACCGTTAACAGGCTTTTCATGGGCCAGCCCGTTAACTTTTGACCAAGTCAAACGGGCCGGCTTTGTAAGCTAAATGGGCCAGTGGTGGGCCGTGGGACATGTCGACATATCATAGGCGCCTATCTGACCCACTGACGAGCTGACACGTGTTTCGTCCGGCCAATAAGAATTTTACACGTGGAAAATTCCCATTGGTCGGGGCTGTTAACGGGTTATCGGATCCAAAACCCGACCCGATAGCTTAACGGCGTTCCGTTACGGTGGATGCCACGTGTCGGTCACCCTTGACGAAAGCACTTCTGTGACGCGCGATTTATCGTCATGGAAGTGGACACTTCCGTGATGATAATTTCGGTAATGTCATGGAACACTTCTATGACAGCACAGGTATGACTATCTTGATTCTGTCATAAAATCGTCATGGATGTACATGCATGACAAAAAACGCGACCTACTGTGACAAACACGTAGCATGATTCCCAGGGTGTTACAGAGACGTGGGGGCAGAGGGTGTGTCACCGCGTGAGGTCCGGTGGGTCGAGGTGAGGCCCTTCGTTCGGTTCCGACCTGCGCCACATTGGTCGGCCCGTGACGCATCTAGGAAGACCCATGGATGACTAGTCGTACAAGACAAAGATAGCAGAATTGTGAAGGACTCTATGTCCACTGAGAAAGCCGGCTAGGACTTGTAACCCTACGTTCTCGGACTAAGGTAACCCCTTTATCTCTGATATTACTATTCATCCAACCTAACTTTAAGGGGCATCCTACAGAATGCTCTGCTAGAATCACACTCGTCGATTAGGAAGAGCGGTGTGAGACAATGCGTGAGAGACTGGCGTAAAGATAATGTGCGTACATGAGACACCCAGGCAGGTCCATGTATATAGAAAAGGTCGATGAGGATTGTGTGTGTGTATGTTTGCGAGAGGAAGAGTGCTTGTGATAAAGGTTAGTGAAAACAGTTGTAAATGGTTACGAGAGGGAGGGAGGGTTATATCTAGAGCATGCGTGCGAGAAAGACACCTCGGGAGAGAGTGTGTGAGCATGTGTGAGAGACCACCGATGGAGAGTGAAACTACACGTAAAAGACTGCTCTACACATTGATTAAAGATATAAATTGTATCCAAATATTAGGATGGGATCATGATATTTGCAATTCGCGTAAGGAGCGGTCATTGATCCATCAGACATCTAGATTCTATCGAATTTGAGCATGTCTATGTTATTATTCGACACAATTGATCCACATAGTTAGTATTTTGAACTCCAAACAATGCATCGCTTTAGCAATCGAATATAAACGTGAGTATAGTTCATGTTGTGTGTGTAAAGCACATTATACATACGAAAGTTACACAATGGACATTATAAATAGCTACCTATGAACTAGCATACATTTGAATTCAACTTAAGGTGGTTTAAAAAAATCGAATTCAACATGAAGTCCATTCAATTATTTGAATTTGATATCATGGCATTTGTAAACCATACCTAAATTATGGGGGCGCCAATCTTTGCTCTGATTTTGTACATAATAGCATATGTAGTCGTGTACAAAATAGATTCAAATTTAGCTCCTCCATTCCAAAATAATCATAGTTATAGGATTTTCAAGTGTCAAAATTTCAAAAAGAAGCGGATAATTTAATGAGGTTTTCAAACATACAAGGTCAAATATAACGTTGTCTATTTAGGTCAATCCTCATAGTTCAAGAGTACTCTAAACGTGAATGCTTGTGTTTCAAAATTTCGAATGAAGCGCCAAAAGAGCCTCTACTCGCCCGAAACCGCGTGAGACCAATGTTTGGTAGTACAAGGAAATTACTTTTCTAATAACTCCTACCCGTGAAACCTACCGGCCCGACGTCCAAAGGTCTAAACCGGGGTAGGTTTGTAGCTTCATCTAGACGCCATGCAACCGCATCCGAAAAACATTCATACACAATGGCCGCCTAAGCACACATGCGCGTGGCCGAAATCGCTCCCGCCCACTATTTGGGACACCTGGGATTACCATCCTACCCCCGACCCGCAGTAGGTTCGAAATTTAAGAGGGGGGCAAAGTTTATACTTTCCCCAAATTTCAAACAAGCGCGTCCCATCTTCTATTCAAAAAAGCCAAAAACAAGCGCGTCCCAGACCGAAACATGGTTCCCCCCACCCGTCCGATTCCCCATTCGTACTCCGTGGGCGCCAAAACTACCTCTCCACCAGCCGCGAAACCCCGGCGTCCTCCGTCCGCCACCCCATCCCACTCATCAACCGCCGCCCTCCTCCATCATGCCGGAGCCGATACCCCGACGTCGTCGTCCACCGCAACCTCAACCGCAACGCCCTCCACGGCTAGTAGTTGAAGCCGAGGCCGAGCCGTCTGTACCCGAGCTAGTTCAACCACGCCGTCCTGCGCCTCATCGCTGCCGCTCCAACTTCGCCACCCTCCACCGCACCGGAGCTGTTCCTGCTACGCCGTCCTTCACCGCCTCGGATCTGCTTCCCCTCCACCGACATACGGCCACGGCAACACAGTCAACAATTTGGCCGTGGGTTCGTCCAAGCCTGCACCCTCCAGAACATCGGTTTCCCCGGTAAAAAGAAGAAGATCGGCGCGACATGTGGAGGTGAACACACCGGCAACCGAAAAAGGTACTCCTCTTCCCTTATTCGTGCAAATCTTACGTCTCTGCTTGCACGGTATTCATCCCACATAAGACACTAGTTGACCGCTTCTTCTTGATACTAGATGTTCCTAGTAACTCGCGATGCACAAGGTTTCTCCTCATATACTATTTCACCTTAGCTAGAGGTCCGTCGCCCCCCAGAATTTCAATTTCTGGCCAGTTGATTCCCAATTAACGGAAGCATTCCTCGGCGTAACAGGTGCTAGTACGCCTATTACGCCGCGGAAGCAGCGCCTTGGTGTTTATCTTAGGGCGTGTGCGGCCTAGAGCTACTGGCACCCGATCTGGAGGTCGACCGGGATTAAAGGGATGGCCTGGGGGCGCTGCCAAGCACGGCGGTGGTGTGAGGTCGATGGGATGGCGGGGCGGCGGAGGCAGGGGTCTGGGCCGGTGGTCGCTGGCGGTTCGAGAAAGATCGTCAACAGTGACTGGCGGGAGGTAGATGAAGGCCATCTGCCCGTTCCTTATAGATCGGACGGTTCATTAAAAAAATTGACTGACCTATTTATTTTCAGTCGACTGTTATCTTAGATATGACCACATGTGGTGATGTGCTGGAGGAGTACCTGCATTTCCTGTGCTCATATATTACAAAATCATATGGAGTAGAATCTCATTTTGTTTGCCATGCAATGTTGTAGAGCTATCATATGTCTCCTGTCATTTATTTTTCAGCCACCTGCTATCTGCTACTTTTATAGTGCACTAGTTCTGCACACACTTCACCCTTACTCTCACTATTGTGTTTTTATGCAAGGGTATTTCAGACTCTGCTGCCAGGAGAGAAGCCAAAAAGAAAAGAGAGAAGTCGCTCCAGCTTTGTGTGCAGGTAGGCAAGACATGTTACAGCGCTATAAAGGGTGCAGTGTCAGCAGATGGAGACGGTAAACGTAGCTCTGGAGTTGATGACCTCGCTCGCAATCTACCACCATCCCAGGTGCTTGCTTTAACTTCGCGGTGTCATATGTGGTTGCATGTTCCATATGGTGTCTAGCTTGTATTCGAAAGGCCAAAGTCGGTAAGATAAGGAAAGATAATTTTTTTACATGAACCACCATCCCGTGAGCACCAGAAGACAAATAGCTAGTCAGGGCACTGGCCGAGCCAGTGACAAGCCCAGCAAAGATAGGCATCACCTGGAAGCCAACTAAAAAGCTGCGATGGTGGCGAAGCAGCCCGCCTCCCACCAGGCTCTCAGGTCCTAGATGATCATGCTCACCACTCCAGCCGGATGTCTAGCTTGTATTGCTTCCAATTTGGTTAAATTGCATCTGCTTAGCTTACACATTATACCTTTGAATATGACATGCCTTTCTGTTTTTGGTACATACTAGTACATCTGTGTATTAACCATGTTCTTACATCAAACTAATGTTCTTGTGTATCCCTCATCAATCACTTATGACGAGGCAGGCAGGCAAGGGGACTACTCCTCATTTAAAGAATGCAACGTCAGCCTCCCGACATGATTCTCAAGAAACAGAAATGCTAGATGAAGATAGTGAACGTAGCTCTGTAGTTGATTACAACATTTCCCCTACACTAGCATCGCAGGTGCTTGCTCTAACTTGGCAGCGTGATATGTGGTTGCATGTTGCATATGGTGTCTAGATTGTAATTCTTCCAATCTGCTTAAACGGCATGTGCTAGTCTGCTTAGCTTATACATTATACCTGTTAATCTGACATGCCTTCCTGTATTTAGTACATAGTACATCTGTCTATTAAGCATGTCCTTACATAAAACTATTTTTTTGTATCCCGCATCAATCAACATGACGAGACACCTTTAGTATATGCAGTCAATATTAGTTGCATCTTTCATATGATTTATAGCATGCGCTGCTTCTAATTTGTTGAAATTCCATTTATGATGGGACGCTTTTAACTTGGCAGAGTCATATTGGTTGCATCTTTCATGTGGTGTCTAGCTTGCTTTGCTTCTTATTTGCTGGAATGGTTTCTTCTTAGTTTACACAAACAGTTGTGAACATGCCATGCCGTCCTGTTTTTCGTACATATTCCATCCTGGTATCATGTGTTTGCCTTACATCAAAGTACTGATTGTCAGTATCATGCATGAATGAGTTCTGAAGAGAGAATTTTATTGCTTTTTCTTGTCGGTTTTACTTGACAATTCAAAATCAATAAAGCGGAAGGAAGTTAGCAAGGCAACGGACAAAGGTGCTCCTTCCGAACGGAGGGCCTCTACAGTTTCTACTCCTCCACACCCCCAAGATGATTTCCAAGACAACACATGCATAGACACTCAACAAAGCTGTGTTTATGATGAGCACGTCTCCCCTAGTGCAGCATCACCGGTGCTCCCTCTAACTTGGCACTGTTATATGTGGTTGCATGTTATGTGTGATGTCTAGCTTGTATTGCTTCTAATTCTGTTCAATTCCATCTGCTTACTTTACACATTATACTTGAATAAGACACGTGTTCCTGTTTCTAGAACATACAATATCTGCCTATCACACCATGTTCTTACATCAAATTACTACTGTTGTGTAACCTGCAACAATCACTTATCATAAGACACGTTTGACTTCGGAGTGTGATATAGGTTACATCTCACATTCTTTTCTAGCTTGTACTACTAATTTGTTGAAATGGCACTTATGACGAGACAGTTTTAACTTGGTAGGCTGGTATTCGTTGCATCTTTCATATGGTGTGTAGCTTTCATTGCTTCTAATTTGTTGAAATGCCTTCTCCTTAGTTTACACATCATAAGCTATGAATATGCAATGGCACTAATGACGAGAGACCTCTAACATGGTAGTGTGATGTTGTTTGCATCTTGCATATGATTTATTTCTTGTACTGCTTCACATTTGTTTAAACGCCATTTATGACGAGACACTGTTAACATGGCAGAGCGATATTTGTAGCATCTTTCATATGGTGTCTACCTTCCATTGCATTGCTTCTAATTTGGTGAAATGTCTTCTTCTTAGTTTAGACATCATAGTTCTGGTTATCTCTTCCGTCCTGTTTTTCATACATATTACATCCACCTATCATGTGGTTGTCTAACATCAAAGTTCAGTTCGTCTGCATCACGCATCAATTTGTTCTGAAGAACTAAATTGTTATTCGTTTTTCTTGTCGGCTTGACTTAACATGGCACAGAGAAAGAGGAAGAAACACAGAATGGCAGGGAATGAGATGCGGATGAATCCTGCAGATTCTGCTGGTACTGATGGTGCAATAGAAGGTCAAAGTCCGGCGGAAAGTTCTACAAACACGACATCCCATGCTACACGAGTTGCAAAACAAGCCAAACAGAAACAAATAGCTGCCACCAAACAAGCAGAGACAACCCTAGTTCTTGCAACACCTACCACAGTACTACCAGCTGCATGACTTACTCGTGCGTCAACTAAGCTAGCAGCACGTTCCCAAGCTCCCTTGCCACCTGACACTACTTCCCAAGCACTCTTGACACAAGATGAGTTGGCAATATTAGATGAACCTTGTGAGCTTCAACAGCAAGAAGGTAGTTGCTGGAGTCAAGTTACAGTTGCATGTTTCTTTATATGTAGTCTCACAGTTTGATGTACACTAACACTTCCTATGTTCGTTGTTGGACTAGCACCTAGGCGCAAGAGGAAACAAACATCAGGGATAATGCTCGATAGGTTAACTAAATCTAGAGGAGCAAGAATGGAGATCCGTTTTGAGGCAGGTTTAAAAAGGCCACGTGATGCTACAGAGTCAGCCAAGTTAGTATCAGAGGCAGCGGTTGCTGTTAGGTGTCATGTACGTATCCTCCCAACATGGATTCAGTACAGGAATGACAAAGACGACACCTAGTTCAACACCTTCCTCAACCATTTATCTGTAAGTATGGTTATGTATGGAAACTAGTAATATCGTCTTGCTCTGTCCCATACTTTCTAGGTTGCTGATAATGAGACTCCCATAATTTTCAACAGATGAGGTTCAAGTTGGATAGCCAAGATGATGCAACCAGACAATCTTGCACTGATGTAATCAAGTCTGCTCTGCGACAGTATCGGTATAACTTGAGGAAAACTCACTTTGAAGGCAAGGCTAACAATGAACTTTCCCAAACATCTCTAGTGGAAAATATATCGGATGAAAACTGGAGGGGCCTTATTAAACACTGGTCTGATCCGAAGTATCAGGTACATTATATATATGTGACAGATCACATGTTGAAGTCCTATTTACGCATGTGCCACACAAATCTATCTTCTTGTAGGTGAACTGTTCAAAGAACAAGGCCAACCGTACGGAAGTGAAATTCCAACAGACGACAGGATCTCGTAGCTATATTGCACACTGCGAGGCTCTTGTAATTAGCTGATGTTTCACTCTTTTCGCTGTACCATATTATCAGATCTATATTGACTTGTTCGAAATGCAGAGGAAAGCCCGCAAGGACCAAAAAGTACCTGAACCAAATGCTGTGGAAATCTTCAAGGACTGTCACACCAGCAAGAAGAAGGGCATGACTACACTAGTCAAAGCCGCTGTTGTAAGTCCTTAATCCTCATGCCTTTTAACTACTACTTACTCTGACTTGTGCCTTGAACTGCATGGTTTGCAGCCAATGTCTATTACTCTTTTCAATTTTATGCACAATTGTCTTAGCGTATCATTGCACCTTACAAGGTTTAAAAGAGAGGAGTGATGTTCCTTTGATCTTGACCCGTAATCTAGTTCCGTGCTGGACTTGCCCACACAACGTTACAATTGCCTGTTTGTCTGTTCTCAGTTGTTTTGTGATATGAATGATGTCATACTATGCTTACCGTATTATAAACTTCGTCTCTTTATCCTTAGCCCTCAATACAATGTGAAGAAATAGACAATACATTAGCGATGGTGCATGGTCATATGTTTGGAACCTGGTTTTATTATGTACTTTGCAATAAAATACAACTAATATTTTACATGGGTTCACTAGAATAAGTTCTGTATATAGACCAAAGCTATTTTGTTTGGTTTTGCTGCCTCCTTAATATTTTCTGTTCTGGCACTACTAATGTAAAACCTCAACTTTTCAGCAAGCTATGGAAAAAATGGTGGAACCGCCACCTTCTGAAGGTGGCGACGCAACTATAACCGCAATGTCAGCTCTTGCTGCAGTGGGTCAGTACCTGTCCACTAACAGTGCCAAAAGCACGTTCCTGCGTAATACTGGGTTGGTTGTTAAGGCAATATCGTCCAAACTGCCTCATGATCAAGATATGCAAGCTCAAAGCAGTGTTGTATCTGCGCTCCAGATACAAGTCCATTCCCTAACAGAGACCTTTTGTGAAACAAGGAGAAACATTGCTCAATGTCGTCAAGATATGCATGGTTTTGAAACCAGACTATCAGACATTTGCTATGTTGTTCAGGAGCCTAGGGGAAAATGAAGGCGAGGGTTATGGTGCTCGATCGGACAATACAGCATGAAAACATAACAGTCAGGTCAAATGAACTGAGCTTCTGAACTTCTGGTGGTGCATTTATCTGCTAGACTGTTAAGTTTTATGCCAACCTTCCTTTTGTTATATAGTTGTAATTTGTTTTGGTGCGATACAAAATTTATTCTTAACGTGCAGCCACCGGCTGAAGAAAACAGCAAGCCATTTTTGTATAGTGTAGGGTGTTACCTATATTTGCACTGGTGGCGATCTTTGATGCCAAGTGGATGTAATCTGTGCAATCGCCTTAATAGCCTAGCGTTAGTTTCGGCCTTATTTATTTCCTAGTCTTCTTTTTCCCAGGTTTGCTAGTGGCCGCAACTACCATGGGCCATATACGGGCCGTAGGATCCATGGGTCTCCTACGGGCCGTCGATAAATGGGCCTGTAATCGGTGGGCCTCGGGCCGTTGGATAAATGGGTCTACATGGGCCGTAATCGGGCGTAATTGGTATCGGCCCAGCACGGTAATAGGCCATTAACAGGCCGTAGGACAGCAAAGGCTTAATTCTGTCACAGGCATAACGGGTCGTTAATGGGCCAGAATATAGGACGGGCTGGAAACGGCGCAACGGGTTAACAGGCCAGAAACAGGCCGACTCTTGCCATGGGCCGAATTTAGCCCATTAGGGTAACAGGCCAGTAACGGGCCAACTCTTGCCATGGGCCAAATTTGGCCCATTAGGGGAACAGGCCAGTAACGGGCCGACTCTTGCCATGGGCCGAATTTGGCCCATTAGGGGAACAGGCCAGTAACGGGCCGGAAGTAATCGAGGGCCGAAAAGGAGCCCAAGAACGTATGGGCCGTCAATAGGCCGAAAGCTAACACGGGCTGGAAATGGCCCATGTAAATCACGTGCCGTTAACGGGTATAAAGAAAATTACTGTTCATTATGGGCTAGATTCACCGTGGGCCTGTAAAGGGCCGAAAGATACGAAGGCCTCATATGGGCCGAAAGACGTCGTGGGCCATACATGGGTCGAAAGTGAAATGGGCTGGTGTTATATTCGACGGCCCACATGACGTTGTTGGGCCAATTTCCTTTAGGGCCTAACGGGCCGTGAGTTAACGGGCCGTAAAATGGGCTATTTGCGAAGAGACCGTTAACAGGCTTTTCATGGGCCAGCCCGTTAACTTTTGACCAAGTCAAACGGGCCGGCTTTGTAAGCTAAATGGGCCAGTGGTGGGCCGTGGGACATGTCGACATATCATAGGCGCCTATCTGACCCACTGACGAGCTGACACGTGTTTCGTCCGGCCAATAAGAATTTTACACGTGGAAAATTCCCATTGGTCGGGGCTGTTAACGGGTTATCGGATCCAAAACCCGACCCGATAGCTTAACGGCGTTCCGTTACGGTGGATGCCACGTGTCGGTCACCCTTGACGAAAGCACTTCTGTGACGCGCGATTTATCGTCATGGAAGTGGACACTTCCGTGATGATAATTTCGGTAATGTCATGGAACACTTCTATGACAGCACAGGTATGACTATCTTGATTCTGTCATAAAATCGTCATGGATGTACATGCATGACAAAAAACGCGACCTACTGTGACAAACACGTATCATCACGGAAGTGTATTTTTTTGTAGTGTCCTTTCAT
This sequence comes from Aegilops tauschii subsp. strangulata, assembly GCF_002575655.3. Taxonomy (NCBI): domain Eukaryota; kingdom Viridiplantae; phylum Streptophyta; class Magnoliopsida; order Poales; family Poaceae; genus Aegilops; species Aegilops tauschii. The sequence goes on along the minus strand of NC_053037.3, from coordinate 380,920,204 downwards.
CAGCATTTAGGTCTAGGAGACCAGCCTGGACAGTGATCATCTCAACCATTGCTTCTGGTGACAAGGGTAGATGGAAAAGCTCAAACATATCAGATATGTTAATAACATGTCTTACACATACCTTATCATCAATGGCAAAAGAGAACAGCCTAGGAAACCTCTCCCTGAGTGGAACAGAAGATCCTAAAAAGATCCAAGCATCAAACCAGAAAAGAACAGAGCCCCCCATGTTTATGGTGACCTTAGAGTAAAGTCTGAAAACTTCATTGAGTTTGAGGATATCTCTCCACCAGTAAGAACCACATAGAACTGTTCCATGAGGAACAACACCATCATAGTAGGTATTCCAAATAAGAGAGACCCAAGGGATGTCAGCTTTGTTATAAAACTTGGAAAAGTGCTTGGAAAGGAGGGCTTTGTTCTGGATGGTAAGATTTATTATCCCCATGCCACCTTTGTCTTTGGGCCCGCAAACAAGAGGCTAAGCTGCAAGTGACTGCCTAGGAGTATCAGAATTGCCTCTCCATAAGCACTGCCTCATAATTCTTTCAATTTGCTTTATAATACCAGCTGGCAAGCATAAGCTGCAAATAAAATAGATGGGCAAAGAAGACAGAACTGATTGAAGCAATTGCCATCTGGCTCCTTGGTTCAGAAGGCATGAGCTAGCAGATAACCTTCTTTCAACTCTATCAACCACTGGAAATAAATCTTGAATCCTAGGCTTAGTTGTACCCACAGGGAGTCCAATATAGGTGAAGGGGAGGGTCCCAACTTGGCAGCCAAAAACAACAGCTAATCTAGCAGTTTTTGCCCCATCCACATTAATAGGCAATATACATGATTTATGGAAGTTTGCTCTGAGACCTGTGGAGGCATGAAAATCTTGCAGCATTTCCTTGAGAGCTAGAAGTTGGGAGTCCACAACAGGCACAATGAGGAGAGTGTCATCAGCATATTGCACTATAGCTAAACCCGTTGTTGATCACCAACGTCGGTTAAACCCAAAGATGAAAGAAGTGGTAAGAACAGAAATATTAAAACTTCTGGAAGCAGGTATAATCTATCATATAGCTGATAGTAGATGGGTAAGTCATGTTCATTGTGTCCCTAAGAAAGGAGGTATTACTGTTGTTCCTAATGATAAGAATAAACTTATTCCACAAAGAATTGTTACATGCTATAGAATGGTAATTGATTTTAGAAAATCAAACAAAGCAACTAGAAAAGATCATTACCCTCTGCCTTTTATTGATCAAATGCTTGAAAGATTATCTAATCACACACATTTTTGCTTCCTTGATGGATATTCTGGTTTTTCACAAATACCTGTTACTCAACCTGATCAAGAAAATACCACTTTTACTTGCCCCTTTGGAACCTATGATTATAGACGTATGCCTTTTGGTTTATGTAATGCACCTGCTACCTTTCAAAGATGTATGACTGCTATATTCTCTGACTTTTGTGAAAAGATTGTTGAGGTTCTCATGGATGACTTCTCTGTTTACGAGAAGTCTTTTGATGATTGTTTAAGCAATCTTGATCAAGTTTTGCAGAGATGCGAGCAAACAAATCTTGTCTTGAATTGGGATAAGTGCCACTTTATGGTTAATGAAGGCATTGTCTTGGGTCATAAAATTTCTGAAAGAGGTATTGAAGTGGGCAAAGCTAAGGTTGATGCAATTGAGAAAATGCCATGTCCTAAAGACATAAAAGGTATTCGTAGTTTCTTAGGTCATGTAGGTTTTTATAGGAGATTTATCAAAGACTTTTCAAAAATTTCTAGGCCTCTTACGAATCTTTTGCAAAAGGATATTCCTTTTTGTTTTTGATGATGATTGTTTAGAAGCCTTTGAAACACTCAAGAAAGCCTTAATTTCTGAACCTATTGTTCAACCACCTGATTGGAACTTGCGTTTTGAAATTATGTGTGATGCTAGTGATTATTTTGTTGGTGCTGTTCTAGGACAAAGAGTTGATAAGAAATTGAATGCTATTCATTATTCTAGTAAAACTCTAGACAGTGCTCAACGAAACTATGCTAGTACTGAAAAAGAATTCTTAGCAGTGGTGCTTGCTTGTGATAAATTTAGACCTATTTTTGATTCCAAAGTAATGGTTCACACCGATCATGCTGCTATTAAATATATTACGGAAAAGAAAGATGCTAAACCAAGACTTATTCGATGGGTTCTCTTGTTACAAGAATTTGATTTATAGATCACTGATAGAAATGGAGCTGGGAACCCTGTAGCTGATAATTTATCTAGGCTGGAAAATGTGCCTGATGACCCACTACCTATTGATGATAGTTTTCCTGATGAGCAGTTAGCTGCAATAAATGTTGCTCATCGTACTCCTTGGTATGCTGACTATGCTAATTACATTGTTGCAAAATATTTACCACCTAGCTTTACATACCAACAAAAGAAAAAAAATCTTCTATGATTTAAGACATTACTTTTGGGATGACCCACATCTTTATAAAGAAAGAGTAGATGGTATTACTAGACGTTGTGTACCTGAGCATGAACAGGGACAAATCCTACGGAAATGTCACTCCAAAGCTTATGGAGGGCATCATGCTGGAGATAGAACTGCTCACAAGGTATTGTAATCTGGATTTTATTGGCCTACTCTCTTCAAGGATGCCCATAAGTTCATCTTATCTTGTGATGAATGTCAAAGAATAGGTAATACCGGTAAGCGTCAAGAAATGCCTATGAACTATTCACTTGCTGTTGAACCATTTGATGTTTGGGGATTTGATTACATGGGACCTTTTCCTTCCTCTAATGGGTATACACATATTTTTGGTTACTGTTGATTATGTTACTAAATGGGTAGAAGCTATTCCAACCAGTAGTGCTGATCACAACACCTCTATTAAAATGCTTAAGGAAGTTATTTTCCCAAGGTTTGGAGTCCCTAGATATTTAATGACTGATGGTGGTTCACACTTTATTCATGGTGCTTTCCGTAAAATGCTTGCCAAGTATGATGTTAACCATAGAATTGCATCACCCTATCATCCTCAGTCTAGGGGTCAAGTTGAACTTAGCAATAGAGAAATAAAATTTATTTTACAAAAGACTGTCAATAAGTCCACGAAGAATTGGTCTAAAAATTAGATGATGCACTTTGGGCTTATAGAATAGCATATAAAAACCCTATGGGTATGTCTCCTTATAAAATGGTTCGTGGAAAAGCTTGTCATTTGCCTCTTGAGTTAGAACATAAAGCATATTGGGCTGTTAAAGAGCTCAACTATGATTTCAAACTTGCTGGTGAAAAGAGGTTATTTTATATTAGCTTATTAGATGAATGGAGAACCCAAGGTTATGAAAATGCAAAATTATTCAAAGAAAAAGTTAAAAGATGGCATGACAAAAGAATCCAAAAGCGTGAGTGTAAAGTCGGAGAGTATGTTCTTTTGTACAACTCTCGTTTCGGATTCTTTGCAGGAAAATTCCTCTCAAAATGGGAAGGCCCTATGTTATCGAGGAGGTCTATCGGTCTGGAACCATCAAAATAAATAATGCCGAAGGTACTAACCCGAAGGTTGTCAATGGGCAACGAATAAAACATTATATCTCAGGTACGCCCATTAATGTTGAAAGTAATATTATCCAAACTTTGACACCGGAAGAACACATAAAAGAGTCCTTCTGGAACACTCCAGAATTGTGAAAATAAGGAGGTACGTGATATGGTAAGTAAACGGACTCCAAAAAAATTACAAAAATATTTTTTTGTCAGTTTTGGAATATTTCGAAAAATAGGAAAAGAAGAAACTTCCAGGAAGCGTACCCTGGTGGGCACAAGACACCAGGGCACACCAGGCTTGCCTGGCACGCCCAGGTGGGTTGTGCCCACCTGGGACACCTTTCGGACTCCGTTTTTCTACAGCTTGCTTGTTCCCCAAGATAAAAAAAATCTATATATACTCCCCGAACCTGTTGACCGCCGTATCGCGGAGAAATCCTCTATTCTCTTTTCTTGCTGTTTTCAGTCAGATTTATCAAGCCAGGCATCATGTCTTCCTCCTCCTCCAACAACATGGAAGAATATGCTTGGTTGACGAAGATCGAGCTGAAGAGGGAGGAGCCCACAGACGCCGTCAAGAGAGACAAGGGAAAGGAGGCTACCGTAGATCCACCCTCGGTGGCAGTACAAGCACTGCTTGCCGAGGAAGAAGAAGATATCCTTAAGCCTTACCTTGCTCATCTTACCCCTACCGAGATTGAAGCCTTTCGCATCATTGAAACAGTTCGTGTGCAAAATAAGTATCTTACTTGCGAAAATGTTCTGCATCAAGAGCATATCATCCATCTCCAGAGCATCATCCATCGATTGGAGAATCTCTTGATCCTTAAGGACAGGATCGCTTCATCACCACCATCATATTCTTCACCACCAAAGGAGAATTGAGTATCGGGTATGGGCACTCCCCTTGGCTTCCGCCAAGCTTGGGGGAGGTGCCCCGATATCGTATCATCCCACTATCTTTTTGCTTTTACCTATTTTAGTTCGATCTTTGGCTTTAGATGAATAAAAGTTTAGTTCGATCCTTTCTTCTTTGAGAGTTCGCTTAGTGATCTATCCTTGTAATCGTGTGCAAGTTATATAATAAAGTTTAGTTTGAGTTTTTGCTTTCTTTACTTTCATGTTGCAAATAAAAGAAAGGAAATAAGGAAGAAAAAGAGGAAGAAAATAAATAAAAGGAAAGAAATAATGAAAAATATCATATACTAATCTTATGGTAGGTGATGACACCACATAAGGAAGAGTATAAGTAGAAAGTTTTATTACAGATTGACAAACATAACATTAGTCAATTATGCAAATCATGAAAGAATTAATAAGGGAAGAGAAGATTCACATATAAATATACTATCCTAGAAATCTTTTGTGATTGTGATCCCTCATCAAAATATTATACGCCAAAATTGTTGACGTTGGACAAGGAAGACAACTTAATGATCTATGTTTGTTCATATTCACATAGAAGTCTTATTGTCATAGATCCTTTGACATGTGGTGCTTGCCCCCTATCTTTGCTAGCCAAAAAATTCCGCACTAAGTAGAGATACTACTTGTGCATCCAAAAACCCTTAAACCCTAATCTTATTTTCTAGTGTCCACCATACCTACCTAGGGATTGAGCAAGATCCCTCAAGTAAGTTCTCTTCGGTGCAAAAAGGCAATAAAAATTGCCTCTAAAAGTGTGAGATCATTTAGTGTAAGAGAAAATTGAACGTTGTATGAACTTGTCATGGTGACGAATAAAAGCGACAGACTGCATAATAAAGGTCGCTATCACAAGGGGCAATGCAACGTGATGTTCTTTTGCACTAAGGGGTTGAGCATACAAACAAATAAGCGCATGTCAACCTCTGCTTCCCTCTGGGAAGGGCCTATCTTTTACTTTCATGTATTTACTTTTATGCAAAGAGTCAAAGTTTTCTCTCTATCCCTTTTTATTTTCTCTTTTTGCAAGTGATGCGGATTGAAGCTACGTCGGTATTTCCCCAAAGAGGAAAGGATGATGCAGCACAGCGGTGGTAGGTATTTCCCTCAGTTATGAGACCAAGGTTATCGAACCAGTAGGAGAACCAAGCAACACAACGTAAACAACCCCTGCACACAGATAACAAATCCTCGCAACCCGACGTGTAAAAAAGGTTGTCAATCCCTTTCAGGTAGCGGCGCCTCAAGATAGGCAAACGAACGTGAATAAATTTGTACTAGATTGATAAATCGAACGCCGAATAAAAGAAATAAGAATAAAATGCAGCAAGGTATTTTGTATTTTTGGTTTAATAGATCTGAAAATAAAGGCAAATAATATGAGAAAGAGACTTGAGGGCCGTAGGTTTCACTAGTGGCTTCTCTCGAGAAAAATAACAAACGGTGGGTAAACAAATTACTGTTGGGCAATTTATAGAACTTCAAATAATCATGACGATATCCAGGCAATCATCATTATATAGGCATCACGTCCAAGATTAGTAGACCGACTCCTACCTGCATCTACTACTATTACTCGACACATCGACCGCTATCCATCATGCTTCTAGTGTATTAAGTTCATGGAGAAACGGAGTAATGCAATAAGAATGATGGCATGTTGTAGACAAGATCTATCTATGTAGAGATAGACCCCATCGTTTTATCCTTGGTAGCAACGATACATGCGTGTCAGTTCCCTTTCTATCACTGGGATCAAGCACCGTAAGATCGAACCCACTACAAAGCACCCCTTCCCAATGCAAGATAAATATATCAAGTTGGCCAAACAAAACCCAAATATCGGAGAAGAAATACGAGGCTATAAGAAATCATGGATATAAGAGATTAAAGAAACTCAAATAACTTTCATGGATATAAAAAGATAGATCTGATCATAAACTCAAAGTTCATCCGATCCCAACAAACACACCGCAAAAAGAGTTACATCATATGGATCTCCAAGAGACCATTGTATTGAGAATTCAGCGAGAGAGAGGAAGCCATCTAGCTACTAGCTACGGACCCGAAGGTCTACAAAGAACTATTCACGCATCATCGGAGAGGCACAAATGGAAGTGGTGAATCCCTCCGTGATGGTATCTAGATTGGATCTAGTGGTTCTGGACTCTGCGGGGGCTGTAATTGATTTTCGTTGACTCCCCTAGGGTTTCTGGAATATTGGGCTATTTATAGAGCAAAGAGGCGGTCCGGGGGCACCCGAGGTGGGCACAACCCACCAAGGCGCGCCTGGGCCTCCTGGCGTGCCCTGGTGGGTTGTGCTCCCCTCGGAGCACCCCCCAGGCGTAGCCTTGGCCCATTGGGTGTCTTATGGTCCATAAAAAATCTCCGTGAAGTTTCATTGCATTTGAACTCCGTTTGGTATTGATTCCCGACGATGTAAATAACATGCAGAAAACAGCAACTGGCGCTTGGTACTATGTCAAAAGGTTAGTACCAAAAAATGATATGAAATGACTATAAAATGATTATAAAACATCCCAGATTGATAATATAATAGCATGGAACAATAAAAAATTATAGATATGTTGGTGACGTATCAGCAAGCATCATGTGGTGAGGAAAGATCTAGGCACATATGTCCAGTTGAATATGGGTAGCATGAGTTATTATTGTTGGCATCACCCTTGAGGTGAAACGTTGGGAGGCGATACTATAAGCCCCGATCTTTCTATGTGTCTGGTTGAAACGTTTTGCTCATGTCTATGTCGTGAGTGTTAGCAATCATAGAAGACTATATGATGGTTGAGTATGTGGACTTGCCTAAAGGCTCCGATACGTGACCCTTCCTGAACAGATGATGAATTGTAGTTGCAAAGTTGACTGAGAACATAGTTTGTTGGTTTCTATTAGAGTTTTTGCTTTATACTTTGATTGTGCGATGAATTGTTACTTATTCATGAGAAGTATATGATAAAAATTTTGTGATAAGAGTCTTACGTTTAAGTTTGTTGCTGATATAATAATGAACATGATGCTTCTATGTCCGTATTTTGTTTTTATCGACACCTCTCTCTCTAAGCATGTGGACATGTTTTTCGATTTTGGTTTTCGCTTGAGGACAAGCCAGGCCTAAGCTTGGGGGAGTTGATACGTCCATTTTGCAACATGTTTCCTTACTGTTATTTATGATGTTTTTATCCATAATGATGCTTTTTGGAGTAACTAGCAAAAGGGCCCGTGCATTGCAACGGGTGAAAATTGCATCAGCCACGCATAATCCAGTCACTGTGAATTCGCAAAAAACAATAAGTGTGACCTAGAACATAATGATGATTTGACTCATGACCCACATGAAATATCTGTAACATGAAGAAGAATTTTCTTTGAAATTCTTTGTAAAAATTCTTAACATGTGTGTGATTAAAAAAAGTCTTAACATATGCGTTGTTGGACTTGTGGGCCATGCGGCATGGCTCTCTCCTCCTTTGAGAACTGGGGCTTTCATCACAATTTTTTATTTTACGAATGTTGTGCTTTTAGGGCCGCTGTTTGTAAGCATTTTTAGGTCTGTACTCTTTTTTCATCCATCGATCGACGGTATTTTATTATACCTATAGCCGACCATCTCTTTCCATATGCAACTTTTGCATGTCTTCCTCACACGTGCACGTCTTTCTTCATCATATGTACTGCATGAAATTTCTCCATCATGTTAATTAGCCGGCCATATATAGATCTCTTCCTCCACGTTATCCCTCTCTTGCCGGGCGAGAGAGCCTTCATCTTTCCTTATTATCTCATAATTATCCAACCATATATAGGTCTGCCCCTTCATCAAATCCTCTTTAATTTCTCCATTAATTTTCCATCAATCCGGGGCGGTTGGCTACGTATTATATAATTGCCACCATGCATGCCAGAATTTTGGGTTCTTCTTTCTCACTAATTCCCTCCATCAACGGTCCTTCTTTTTCAGGGCCTTCTTAATTCTTCCATTAAGGCACACAGTTGAACGCTTTCTTTCCAAGTCTCTTGGTTCTTTCCAGGGAAGATAGGGCCCATTGTTTACCCTCTTCTCCTTTTTAATCATCAAGGCGGCTTATTGATTTGAATTCGCAGATGTATATAAACTGGTGTTATTGCAGGTAAAGACGCGAGGTGGTACTATATATAAAGAACTGAGACTCTGTTGTTTCCAAAAACCATGAGATAGGTTAGTTGGACCATGTAATTTTATCCAAACCTAGGTTGGGAGTTCGATTCTTCCTGCCGCATCTTTTTTGGCAACAACTTAGTCCTCCAGCGACGGCCCAACTTGGCCCATATGCGTGAGACGTGAAAAGAAGAGGCCTGAAATACTTGATTTCGTGGACAGGTCAAGGTGGGCCGGACGTACAAGACGGGAGGATGCTCGATCGCGTGCTCGATCAGGCGACCCACGAAGCTCAAAATTTAGTACCACCTCAAATATGTTTTAAATTCAAACCGAAAGCGTAAAATCACGGGAAGAAGCGTATTGTGACAGTGAACCCACAGATTCAATCCGTGCTTTATTATTATTAGGGAAAGATTAATGCCTTTTCTCTCATAATATGCAAGATGTACACAAAGAGGGAGAATTCTGGCAGCTGGAAATCTGGACCTGGAAAAGCTATGTCAGGCCACCTGTTCTGCACAACTCCAAACAAGTTGAAACTTCACGAGGATTTTTTATGGAATATTTGAGCAAATAAATACGAGAGGGGGCCCATCAGGTGGGCACAACCCACCTGGGCGCGCCAGGGAGCCCAGGCGCGCCCTGGTGGGTTGTGCTCACCCAGGCCCACCTCCGGTGCCCATCTTCTGGTATATAGGTCATTTTGACCTAGAAAAAATAAGCAGAGGACTTTCGGGACGGAGCGCCACCGTCTCGAGGCGGAACTTGGGCAGGAGCACTTTTGCCCTCCGGCGGAGTGATTCCGCCGGGGGAACTTCCCTCCCGGAGGGGGAAATCACCGTCATCATCATCACCAACAACTCTCCCATCTTGGGGAGGGCAATCTCCATCAACATCTTCAACAGCACCATCTCATCTCAAACCCTAGTTCATCTCTTGTGTTCAATCTTGTTACTGGAACTATAGATTGGTGCTTGTGGGTGACTAGTAGTGTTGATTACATCTTGTAGTTGATTACTATATGGTTTATTTGGTGGAAGATTATATGTTCAGATCCAATATGCTATTTAATACCCCTCTGATCTTGAGCATGATTATAAATTATGAGTAGTTACTTTTGTTCTTGAGGTCACGGGAGATCATGTTGCAAGTAATCATGTGAACTTGATATGTGTTCGATATTTTGATAGTATGTATGTTGTGATTCCCTTAGTGTTGTCATGTGAACGTCGACTACATGACACTTCACCATATTTGGGCCTAAGGGAATGCATTGTGGAGTAGCAATTAGATGATGGGTTGCGAGAGTAACAGAAGCTTAAACCCCAGTTTATGCGCTATTCCGTAAGGGATCGATTGGATCCAAAAGTTTAATGCTATGGTTAGAATTTATTCTTAATACTTCTATCGTAGTTGTGAATGTTTGTGGGAGGGTTAATCATAAGTACGAGGTTTGTTCAAGTAAGAAAAGCACCTAAGCACCGGTCCACCCACATATCAAATTATCAAAGTAGCGAACACAAATCGAACCAACATGGTTAAAATGACTAGATGAAAATCCCGTGTACCCTAATGAACGCTTTGCTTATCATTAGAGATGGTTTTGGCCTGTCCTTTCCCTCAAAAAGATTGGGCTACCTTGCTGCACTTTTTCTACTACTATCGTTACTTGCTCGTTACAAATTATCTTGCTATCAAACTACTCTGCTACTTACAATTTCAGCAGTTGCAGATATTACCTTGCTGAAAACCACTTGTCATTTCCTTCTGCTCCTCGTTGGGTTCGACATTCTTACGTATCGAAAAGAGCTACAATTGATCCCCTATGCTTGTGGGTCACCAGGGGCACACCATGCCCCTAGGGGCTGGTTTGTCCCTTCTTGGCCCATTAGGCCCATGTAGTTGCCCGGGGGATGTCCGGAACCCCTTCCGGTGACCCGATATGTACCCGGTACCCCCAGAACACTTCCGGTGTCCAAATATCATCGTCCTATATATGAATCTTTACCTCTCGACCATTTCGAGACTCCTCATCATGTCCGTGATCTCATCCGGGACTCAAAACAACATTCGGTCACCAAATCACATAACTCATATAATACAAAATCATCATCGAATGTTAAGCGTGTGGACCCTATGGGTTCGAGAACTATGTAGACATGACCGAGACACCTCTCCGGTCAATAACCAACAGTGGAACCTGGATGCTCATATTGGTTCCCACATATTCTACGAAGATCTTTATCAGTCGTATCGTAATGAAAACATACATTATTCCGTTTGTCATCGGTATATTACTTGCCCGAGATTCGATCATCCGTATCTTCATACCTAGTTCGATCTCGTTCCCGGAAAGTCTCTTTACTCATTCTGTAAGGCATCATCCCGCAACTAACTGATTAGTCCCATTGCTTGCAAGGCTTATTATGATCTGCATTACCGAGAGGGTGTACAATTTGGGATGTTGCACATAGATCATTCATGCATATCATATTTTATTGCATATTCGTTTCGCGATCCTTGAAATTCTAAGCAACTCAAGGACCCTCGGAGAGAGTTGGGGATTTCACTGTTTTCATATTTGAGTTTTATCAAATATCGAAACGAGGATCAATTTGTTTTATTATTTTTCTCTCCGAAAATATTTCATATAAATAATTATGATAGGGGATAATATGACTTCCCCAAAAATAAATGAAATATTGGAGGAAAAATATTAAAATCAAATATTTGATTTTATTCGGATTTTATTGCTATTTTATTTGCATAGGAAAAATTCACGTTTTTCAAAATTTCATTTTAGGCCCAAATAAATGTTCACCTTGTCCGGTAGATTTTTATAGGACGAGGAAAATTTATTTCTGGATTTTTGGCGTCTGTTTAGTATTTATTTTTGGTGCTTTTCTGCGCAGAATTTATTTAAAAAAAAGTTTTTCTGCCAGACCATGTTGGCCAGCTGAGGGAGTCCTGGATTAGGGGGTCCTCGGACAGCCGGACTATATCCTTTGGCCGGCCTGTTGAACTATGAAGATACAAGATTGAAGACTTCGTCCCGTCTCCGGACGGGACTTTCCTTGGCGTGGAAGGCAAGCTTGGCAATACGGATATGTAGATCTCCTCCCTTGTAACCGACTTTGTGTAACCCTAGCCCCCTCCGGTGTCTATATAAACCAGAGGGTTTAGTCCGTAGGACAACAACAATCATACCATAGGCTAGCTTCTAGGGTTTAGCCTCTACGATCTCGTGGTAGATCAACTCTTGTAATACTCATATCATTAAGATCAATCAAGCAGGAAGTAGGGTATTACCTCCATTGAGAGGGCCCGAACCTGGGTAAACATTGTGTCCCCCGCCTCCTGTTACCATCCACCTTAGACGCATAGTTCGGGACCCCCTACCCGAGATCCACCGGTTTTGACACCGACATTGGTGCTTTCATTGAGAGTTCCACTGTGCCGTCACCGCAAGGCTTGATGGCTCCTTCGATCATCCGACAACTCGATGGCAACGATGCGATCCAGGGTGAGGTTTTCCTCCCCGGACAGATCTTCGTGTTCGGCAGTTCCGTACCGCGGGCTAACTCGCTTGGCCATCTGGAGCAGATTGATAGCTATGCCCCTGGCCATCAGGTCAGGTTTGGAAACTTGAACTATACTGCCGACATCCGCGGAGACTTGATCTTCGACGGATTCGAGCCCATGTCAGGTGCGCCGCACAATCACGACGAGCATGATTTAGCTCTGCCATCAGACTGTGTTCGGGAGATCACACCTGCAACTACTCCGGCCCTCAATCCGGAACAAATTGCGCCATCTGTAGACGGGTGGCACTACAAAAAAAAGACACATCCATGACATTTTGGGCCGAACGAATTTTTTTTCTGTCATACATATGACACTTCTATGACGATAATTGTGACAAAACCCGGTACCATCATAGATGTGGTGGGCTCCTACTTCTATGACAAAAAATCATGATAGAAAATGGGCTTTTCGACCTGGGCGGGCTGTATGACATTCTTTGGGTCGTCCATGACGGACAAACCGTGGTAGAAGCGAGGGCGAGGAAACTTTCAGGGAGTTCCCGGTTACGGTGGGAGGTCGCGGGCCGAGCGATGCGCGTTTCTCTCATACACGTACGGGCGTGTGTGCGAGGCGTTGGCTCTAACTGAACCCGAGCGAGGCGTTGGGCTCTAACTGAACCCGAGCGATTGCACTGCAGGCTACGCGTTACTGAACCCGAGCGATCGATCGATGGCTGTTAACTGAACCCGATCGTGCGATTCCTTTGCTAGTGCTGCTAACTGAAGCCGATCGATGCTGCCTCTGGATGAACAGTGAGCGTTGCTGGGGGGTTTGGATGAACAGTTCCCGGTGGGGGTGGATGAACAGGACCCCGTGGTGTTGCCTCTGGATGAACAGGACCCCAATCGATCGAGCCGGTTGGGGCTGGATGAACAGGACCCCGTGGAGGGCAGGATGAACAGGACCACCCCGTGGAGGGCAGAATGAACAGTAGACGGTGGAGGGCTGGATGAACAGTAGCCCGTGGAGGGGTGGTTGAACAGGAGCCCGTGGAGAGGGCTGGTTGAACAGTAGCCGGTGGAGTAGCGCGTGGTGGAGGCTGGATGAACAGGAGCCCGTGGATGAATAGTCGCAGGTGGAGGCTGGAGGAGGTCGACGGTGGATGAATAGTAGCCCGTGGAGGCTGGAGGGGGTCGATGGTGGAGATGAACAGTATCCCGTGGAGTCCCGTTTTGCGGTACGCCACACCCCTCCCGATGAACAGGACCCCCATTTCGACCGTAGCGCTCCAACACAAGTCTGTTTCCTCCGTTTTGCGGTACACCACACCCCTCTCGATCAACAAGACCCCCGTTTCGACCGTAGGAGGTCTGTTTCCTCCGTTTTGCGGTACGCCAGACCCCTCCCGATGAACAAGATCCCGTTTCAAACGTGGCCGGTCGAACACAAGGCCGTTTCCTCCGTTCTGCGGTACGCCAGGCCTCGTTTCCATCGGCTGTTCCATCCAAACCCTCCCGATGAGCACGACGACGCATTCTATTCCGACCCAGCCGGTTGGCTCCCATGCGTTCCTTTGCCTCCCGATGAACACGACGCATTCCGTTGCCTCCCCATGAACACGACGCATTCCGTTGCCTCCCCATGAACACGACGACGATGCTGTTTCTCCGTTCCGACCCAGCCATGTACACGAGCCCTGGCCATACGTATGCGCGAGTAGGCGTTCGAGACCCCGCCCATATGTACACACACGTGGCCATATTTTCTTTCTTGCACCCTGGCCGCTGTACATACATGTACATGCTACGTGCGCGCCTCAACTACGACACGTACGCGCCTCTACTACGACACGTGCACGCCTCTACATCCACCAGTATATATGTACGTACACGTTCGCGACCAGAATGACAACGCTACATACCCTTCGACCAGGTGAGTCCTGACTGTCAGGCACTTCCTTGCCTGCGAAGATGTAGCTGGTGGGTCTCAGCAGTCAGGGGGGCGAATCGTTTTTTTTGCCCGGACGCACTTCCTTGCGTGTGAAGATGTAGCTGGTGGGTCCCAGCAGTCAGGGGCAAACGTTTTTTTCACGAAATACAGTGGCCCGTCCGGTGGGTCCCAGCTGTCAGGTGGAGGAATAATTATTTCGCACGTAATAAGGAGGCACTTCCTTAATGCGGCCGTGGACCAGCTGTCAGCCTCTCCACGTACAGTCCACGTCCGATGGAAGCCGTTCCTTGACCACGTTGACCACGCCGCGCCGAGAGCACCAGGGCGGTGGACGACGGCGAGGCCTAGGAAGGGGACGACGCGGAGCCAGGGAAGACGCGGCAGTGGATGCCCACGCGTAGAGGAGTACGCGGGTTCACTGCTTCGCTGCGGTGTGAGGCTGCCGTCGCCGCAGAATAACAGGAGGTGTGGGTGAGTAGAGGGATGGCCTGGCCAGCGGTCGGAGTAGTAGGGGGCGGTGAGGCCTCTGCCGCATCACAGCCGACCACGGGAGGTAGGAGCACGAGGCACGACCAGCGCTGGTTTGGGCGGCTGGAGCAAGAAGACCAGAGGTTGAAGAAGCACTACGGCCGTTGGATGGACATCGTACGGTCACTGGAGCTAGAATCGTGCATATTGACTAAGTTGACAAAGCCCTCCATCCCCGTCAACTTAGTAGGCCCACAAGTCAGCCTGCCACTATACTGGGTCCCAGCTAACAGGGGGAGTATTCATTTTTTTTTGTGCGTAATAAGGAGGCACTTCCTTGCGTGCGAAGATATAGCTGGTGGGTCCGAGCTGTCAGCGGCGGTAACATTTTTTTTGCGAAATACAGAGGCCCTTTCGGTGGGTCCCTGATGTCAGGTGGAGGAATCATTATTTTGCGCGTAATAATGAGGCATTTCCTTGCGTGCGGCCGTGGACCTAGCTGTCGGCCTCTCCACGTACAGTCCACTTCAGATGCATGTCGGTCGTTGACCATGTTGACCAGGCCGCACCGAGAGCACCAGGGCGGTGGACGACGGGGAGGCCTAGGAAGGGAACGACACGGAGGCAGGGAAGACTCGGCAGTTGTTTCCCACGCGGAGGGGAGTACGACTGTACGAGGGTTTACTGGTTCGTCTGCCCTCGCCGGAGAATAACAGCAGGTGTGGGTGAGTAGAGGGACGGCTAGGCCAGCGATGGGAGTATGGTGGGGCGGTGAGGCCTGCGCTGCAGCACAGCCGGCCGCGGGGAGGAGGGAGCAGGCAGTCCCGCCGGCGCTTGTTTGAGCGGCTGGAGCAGGAAGAGCAGAGATTGAAGAAGCACGATGGCCGTTCGATGGATATCCAACAGTCACTGCTTGTGCGTCAACCTTTTTTCTAGGAAAGCCTCAAATCTATGGAAAACAGCATATAGCCCGTCTACCATTATTTCTAATAATTTACAGCCCATTTGCTAATTCTTAAGGTTTTTTTGGAGCCCTTATTCTTTTTGTTAGCATTAGAACCCATATTGTGGCCACGGTTAAAAAATTATACGAAATTTTGCATATTTCAGTGCGGTCCGAATTGTTTTTATCCCGAAATTTCGACTCACATTCAAACTGATTTTAAAAATAAATGTATATCAATATAAAATCCAACAAATTCTCCATGCATAAAAATTAATGTAATTTAAAATCTCGAAATGAAAAAAAGATATTTGAAACTAATTGCCGGTTTGATGTGTTTTAAAAATGTACAGCCCATTTCTCATTACTGGTAGGCCATTTTCTCGGCTAGCCGAATGAAGCTCTCCTCGTCTTGAAAGATTTGCAGCCCAACAGGCCTGACAAAGCGACTTACTTGGCAAATCACAAAAAAACTAGGCTGTGGCCGTGGACCCAGCTGTCAGCCTCTCCACGTACAGTACTCTTCCGATGGAAGTCGGTCGTTGACCACAACGGCCACGCCGCGCCGAGAGCACCAAGGCGGTGGACGACGGCGAGGCCTAGGAAGGGGACGACGCGGAGCCTGGGAAGACACGGCAGTGGATGCCCACGCGGAGAGGAGTACGAGGGTTCACTGGTTCGGCTGCGGCATGAGGCTGCCGTCGCCGCAGAATAACAGGGGGTGTGGGTGAGTAGAGGGATACCCTGGGCCAGCGGTGGGAGTAGTAGAGGGCGGTGAGGCCTCCGCGGCATCACAGCCGGCCACGAGAGGCAGGAGCACGCGGCACGACCGACGCTGCTTTGGGCGGCTGGAGCAAGAAGACCAGAGGTTGAAGAAGCACTATGGCCGTTGGATGGACATCGTACGGTCACTGGAGCTAGAATCGTTCATATTGACTAAGTTGACAAAGCCCTCCGTCCTCGTCAACTTAGTAGGCCCACAAGTCAGCCACCCACTATGGTGGGTCCCAGCAAGCAGGGGGTATTCATTTTTTGGTGCGTAATAAGGAGGCACTTCCTTGTGTGCGAAGATATAGCTGGTGGGTCCGACCTGTCAGCGGGGGGAACATTTTTTCGCGAAATACAGAAGCCCTTCCCACGTACAGTGCACGTACAGTGCGTAGTAAGGAGGACCACGAAATACAGAAGCCCTTCCTTGTGTGTGACCATGGACCTCGTGGGTCCCAGCCGTCAGGCTCTCCACGTACAGTCCTCTTCCGATGACTCTCGTATGTTGACCACGCCGCGCCGAGCGCACCAAGGCGGTGGACGACGGCGAGGCCCCAGACTGGAACGACCTGGAGATGGGGAAGACGCGGCAGTGGAGTCACAGACGGAGAGGAGTGGGAAACTTGACTGGTTCGGGTGCGGGGTGGGCCTACACTCGGCAGAGAATAACAGGAGGTGCGGAGTAGAGGGATGGCCTGGCCGTCGGCCGGGTAGCGTTTCGCTAAGGAGTGCAAAACAACGCCGCTGGACGCCGAAGGCTGGAGCAGGCAGTTCCGGCAGCGCTGGGGGAAGAAGACGAGAGATTGAAGAAGAATGCCGGCCGTTGGATGTAAATCCAATGCCTTCTTAGGCTTCGACCTACTGGCCCACATGTCAGCCAGTCGATTTGTTTTTTTAGTCCATTTGGTGGGCTGGGTGAAATAATGATGTAGCATCTATGCAGCCCGTTTAAATCCCATTTGCATTTTTCTCGAAATCCGCGGGCTTGCTGGGCTGGGTGAAAATATCATGTTGGGCTAGACGGAGAAATGTTATAAAAACATAAACACATGATTGCACGTCAGTAATATCTTTGCAAGCTTATGTACGCAATCACTAGGAGTTAACTTGCCAAGTTATATATAAACAATTATTATTATTATTTTGTAAGAACTTTCAACTTATGAAATAAAATATCATTTTAATTTGATGAGTTAATAGTACGTGGGGTATTATTATTTTTAGGCTAGACGTGGGACAGTTGAGTTGGTTCTAGGGGAAAGTACTTGGAGAAAACTCAGTTTACATCGAAAAAGAAAGTGGGAGAAAATTCAGAGACCTGCTGGGTCCACCTGAGGAGGGGAATATGTTGGGAGGAAGGAGATTCAAAGCATGGCAGCCGAGTGAACTAGTTGTTTTTTTACGGACAAGTGAACTAGTTTACATACATAAGCAAATAGCCACTAAAAAAGCAATCAGGTTAATGGGTTCTTAAAAGAAATATTTCGAACAAAACAGATAATTATGACACATAGGCTAATGCATGAAACACTCAGATGATAAAGGTGCTTATAAACAGATAAAGTACAACATCTAGACCTTCCTGGCACGCTTGATCATGACGCTGCGGCTGTCCGTGTACTCGTCGGTTACGGGAAGCAGACACGCCCTCATGTCCAAGATCTGCCTGTACAAGTCGTAGCATGCGTATGCGTCCTTGGCCGCATAGGTTATGTAGGCTAGATTCAGAGGTACCTCCCACGTGTTTAGGTCGTCTTCTTTCATGTTGGCGTATCAGGGGTCGATGATGGTCTCAGCGAGGTCAACCATGGAGTCCTTCTCCTGCCCGTTGCTGATGATCTTGTATTGCTTCTGAATGTCGACAAGCTTGTTGCACCAGATGGCCGAATCATCGCACTCTTCCTTCTCTCCACCGTAGCGAAGGTGCAGTCGGCGCTGCCGATGAAATGGGCGAATGCTCCAGAACCTGGTGCAGCCATAGGACTAAGGCGAGGCAGAGCTTCACCGAGTCCATATCGTTGGTGTACATCACATTCAACTTGGTGCAGCCATAGGACTGAACGGCGAACTCAAAGGGGAACTCCTTGCTGAAGTCCATATCCAACAGGCTCACCCCTCGGATTGCCATTGGAGTCTCTTCGAGTGAACGAGTGTGTAGGCGGTGGCAGCAGTTCGTTTTTCAGCTCTTGGGGAACTGGATTCAACAGTAAGCTGAGTGTGTACAGGCGACAACAATTACTACCCCTCCCTCGTCCGCTGCACGCCCGGCAGAAGATGCACCCTCGGCCACATGTCGGTTCACGAGCGGGTTTGTATTGGTACTGTAATAACAGGAGTTAGTGGTCACTTTACTTAAATTTAATTAGCTTTAATAGAAATTTATACTTAAAACAAGCAATGCATTCGCTCGTTCTATCAGTGCCACAGGATCAACATGCACAACAATTAGAATTATTATTCTCAGGACGCTCACGATCAGCACATTGGTCGCACTTTCACAAAGATAATACTACCAAGTTTGAACTGTTTGTTATGGTTGTTGTCCGCTGCATCATCATGCCGTGTTTCCCAGCTTGCAAGATTCAGAACCAACAAATAAGATCCAAATAATAAGTACAACAAAGATGCCTACACATCTCATTGATTCCCCGCTTGCAAGATTCAGAACCAACAAATAAGATCCAAATAATATGTACAACAAAGATGCCTACACATCTCATTGATTCCCAGCTTGCAAGATTCAGAACCAACAAATAAGATTCAAATAATAAGTAACACAAAGATGCCTACACATCTCACTTATTCCCAGCTTGCAAGATTCAGAACTAACCCATTAAAGCCTTTTGATAAAGTGAATATCGGGATTAAATCCATCTTGGCTAGCCATGTCATACAATCGAAGAACTTGGCGAATGCTCTTGACCGTCACAACATCTGTAGTTGAGTATTCATGTTTGCACAGCGCAGATAATAAAGAGCATGATTACTATAATAGTGGCACTAGTGGAAGTCAACCTGCAGCTCCACTCGATGATTCAATTCATGCCACTTTTTCTGCAGTTCGCCTGAAATGAAGCAAAGATTGCATCATTCAGCTACGGCTCATCTTGCAAAGGCTAATAAAATGTTGCACGAGATTACCAGCAGAATTTGACGGAGATTTTGGAAACTCCAATCACCATTTTGTGCAGTTCCACCAAAATTGAGAGATGTTGCCCATGTAACATTTTAGTTGAACTGCACAAGACACTCATTCCAAAAAAGTGTTTTGTGCAGTTGACCGAAAGGTCACAATAGCAACAAGGTGAAATGGATATCCCTATCTGCACAAAAAGATAGAAAGTAAACAGTTGCTGGTCAATAAGAATATACGAAACACATACAAAATGAAAAGAAGCATCTTAATTATGTTCATGGCAATCACGCAAGGACAGTAGAAATTTTAAAACGTCAGCAATGCTTCATGTTACCAGAAGCATTACGATCAACAATGAGATTCCTCAAATATGGGATTACTTTAATGGTGGCATTGCTTGTTTACCAAACACAGTAAATCAACAGCAGCTAAAGAGTTGGTTTAAGGGCATGGGACCGTGGGGACACCAGGACACTCAGTAGCGTAAAGGAGCAACTTAGTTATCATACTGGGGAAAACAGCAGGAGTGCCATTTGTAACATAGTTTAATTGCATCTTATCACTGGAGGCATTAGATTAACAATAACACTGGTTAGACATGTCGCTAAGGTAACAGTGTGATCGCTTCATTTTACATGCGCCCTTACATTAACAACAACAAAAGGTTGGTATAAGGACATGCGACAGTGGACGCATCAGCACAATGTACCTACAAGGAGGCATAAAGTGGTGATGCCGAGTTTATTCATGATATGTGAGGGCAGCAAACCTAATCCTGGAGACCTTGTACTATGTGAGGGCAGGAAATCTAATCCTGGAGACCTTTTACTATGTGAGGGCAGCAAATCTAATCCTGGAGACCTTTTACTATGTGAGGGCAGCAAATCTAATCCTGGAGACCTTTTACTATGTGAGGGCAGCAAATCTAATCCTGAGACCTTTTACTATGTGAGGGCAGCAAATCTAATCCTGAGACCTTTTACTATGTGAGGGCAGCATATCTAATCCTGGAGACCTTTTACTATGTGATGGCAGCAAATCTAATCCTGGACATACTCTGTTGACTTGTCCACCAGTCGCCACTTTCTATCCTTTTTTCAACCAATAATAGATCTGTTCCTTATCCAGTTTGTACTGCGTTTTCCCATAATTTCCCTTTTCAAGCAAGAGACCGGTTGGGAATCCGGTCTCTACTACTTTCACCATATTATTTCCTCTTTGAATCAAGTCCTAGATTCATGCTACAACTTTCCCCCTTTTCTTTCTTGTTTGAACAAAGCCCTAGATTTGAATGCATGAAGTAGCTTTACCTCTAATAATACTAAAAATTTAGGTGGCTTTGGAAGAGCTGATGGGAGTAGAAAAAGATGCACATGCAGACACGTGGGGAGCTAGGGCAGTAGAGCAAGGCCGCTTTCGAAGAACTTATACCTGAGGGCCGCCGGGATGTCGGCGGCAGCAGGTCGGATCTGCGGACAATACGGCATGGTGGAAGAAGGGTCAGAGGACCTCCTGAGCCGGCGCTATGTCGGAGAGAACGGCACGGGCAGAGGATCGGGCCCCTCCGGCAGCTGTGGGTTTCCTCCCTCGGCGGCGATGACCGCGTGAATGATGCACCTTCTAGTCCTCTACACACACCGGCCGAAGGGATCCGGTCGGATCCGTGACCAGCGGTGAGCAGAGAGAAAATGTCGCTACCGCTGTCTTGTTTATATCTGGAGAGGATGAGAGAATGAAGAGAGCAACCCTAGTAAAGCAAGCGCTCAGGCCCCTGCGTCCATATATAGTGGAGTGATTATCTTTTTTCTCTCCACAACAAGCGTTACAATTTGTGTACGTGGCATTAAAGAAAAGAAACTCTCTATTTAAGGTGACTACTGTACGACTCCTACTTACTACTAGTAGTACTACAGTATTGTTCACTTGTGCTCCCTGCCCCTCCATTCATTGAACAACCCCACGGGTGAATAAACATACAGTAAGTACTGTATTTATATAGAACGAACAAACTCGAACTATTTTCGCGTAGTTAAAAGTTGAGGGCGGGGCTTTTCCCGGGCAGTATGCGCGACAGTTTTCGGGTAGGCGGTTTGACAGAGAGTCAAGGAGGGTGAGCGAGTGGGGCTCTGCGATTTGACAGCGCGTTACTGCTGGAAAGACTTGTGATATGACCACTCACTATAGTCATGAATTACTGGCGCTCCGACCGGGGTGATGCCCCCCTTCCGTTCCGCGCTCTAATCTGGTGCATGACACGTCGACCCGGATGCTGGCTCTCCCACATGTCGGAGTAGTAAGAAGGAGCAAAGAATGATGCGGTATACACTAGTACTATACTAGAGTACTACTCAAGTCGGAGGAGTGCGAACCACGGCAGCCTAGTGAACCAGCAGTGGGAACCACGGTAGCCCAGTGAACCAGCAGTAGAAAACAATGTGGTGATATGGCCATAAAAAACAATGTGCTACGGTCCACACTGTAGCATGTACAGTAACACTCCTCTTTGTTTGGATCCCTGAGTTAGAGCTAGTTTGGGTTGAAATAGCCTCAAATTATCGTAACAAGAGGGGTTAGTTTGAGCTAGTTTGCTCTAACCCCGCTAAAAAAACTAGCCCGGTGGAGAGGTTCTAATTGGGTTAGTTATCCTCGGGCCCACTAAAAGAGAACTAAAAAAAATCTCCCCTGCCTGCACCAGATCGCTCCCCCCTCTCGCACGACTCCTCTTTGTTCCCCATAGGGCCGCTCGCCCTCTCTCTCCTCCAGCCGCCCTCTCCTTCTGGCCTCCGCCGCCCTACTCCGGCCGCCCTCTCCCTTCGGCCTTCGAAGGTCGCCCCGCTCCCCCTTCACCAGTCGTTTTTCTCCCTCTGTCGTGCGCGGCGGCGGCGCATCTACCAGGGAGGTCGCGAGAGGGGTGAGTTTGTTCGTTCCTTCTCTGTCTCACGGCCATATCATTGATCTTGCTTGCTCTAGCGCTAATTCTGATTTGGAAAAGTAGATCCTGATCAAACTTGGTATAGATTTGTGGTGCACGCATGGAATTGTTTGATGCTGCCTGAGGAGGTAATAAATCTTTCTAGAGGCCCAAAGATTCAGGTCACCTTTCTAGGTATTTCAATTTCAGGCTTGCATTATTTCTAGAGGCCCAAAGATTCAGCTCACCTTTCTAGGTATTTCAATTTCAGGCTTGCATTATTTCTAGAGGCCCAAAGATTCAGTTCACCTTTCTAGGTATTTCAGTTTTAGGCTTGCATTATTTCTAGAGGCCCAAAGATTCAGTTCACCTTTCTAGGTATTTCACTTTCAGGCTTGCATTATTTGTAGAGGCCCAAAGATTCAGTTCACCTTTCTAGGTATTTCAGTTTCAGGCTTGCATTATTTCTAGAGGCCCAGAGATTCAGTTCACCTTTCTAGGTATTTTAGTTACAGGCTTGCATTATTTCTAGAGGCCCAAAGATTAAGTTCCCAGTCGGAGGCAAGCGGCCTTGCTACCCATGCCGGTGTCGACCTCAACTCGCAAGGGCCGGCGTCGGAGGGTTTCCCGGGGCTTGGGCTCTATAGAGCCTTCCTCCAGAGCGACGATGGCGAGCTCCTCCCTCGGTGCGTGAGGGGCTTCGGGCTCCCTCCCTATCGTGAATGACTTCCGTGATGAGTTAGCTCATTCTTTGTTACATGAAGTGTTTTTTTATTTTGTGAAGCTTGATTGATGACTTGTACGTTTAAGTGGGATATCTCATTTGTATGGACAAAGTAAAAATTATCATGTTTTGCATGCTTGATTTGTATAGATGGTTCTTTTATGTCAACTGTGAGCGGGAGGAGGCCACAGAAGAGCCGGCCACACCAAGAGGGTGCTTGGATCCAAGGGACTTATTTTAGTCTGACTAAAAATAGTCTCTTTAAGAGGCTAAAGTTCCAAGCACCCCTGACTAAAGAGGGGCTAAAACTAGTCTTGAGACTAAAATTTTTTAGTCAAGGGTAACCCTACTAAAATGTGGATTTGTCCTCTCTCTCCTCATTTAACTCCTCTCCTTTAACACAGGCGAGTTCTGGATTGGAGGGTTTGGAGGATAATAAATGCTCATTAACTTGATTTTAGTCTCTTTAGTATTTGGATCCAAGCATGGGTGAGGCTAGCAAGTTTTAGTCCCACTACTTTTAGTCATGCAACTAAAACGTATCCAAGCACCCTCCAAATCCGGCAGGAAATAGGGTCCAAAGTAGTCAAATGATTGAGAAAGAGCATTTATTGTCAATCTAACCCTGCCATCCATACACCTCTTTGGTTTAGAGTTAGTTCAGGGTTCGAATCTAAATCTAACCTCTAACTGAGTTAGAGTTCTCCTCGTCTCGGTTCGTCGCCATCATACTTTCCCCATTCCTGTGTTTTCAGTATCCTGCGAATCAAAGAGGCCCTTTTTTGCAGGAAAAATCAAAGAGGCCCTTAGACTGGTTTCGGTCTGGTCATTTTTTATAAACGTGTTATGTCCAAAATTTAATGAACATGCTCCGGTTTCCACAAAAATAATCCGGTTTCATGTAGTAATTCATTCATTTATTTATTCTTCTGAGGGGGGTTTGCATGTAATCCGTGAGGTCTGAAATGTAAAGTACCCCGGCATATGCTCCGAGTCATGCATGCACTACGACCCAGATGCTCTATGTCCCAGATGTCGGCGAATGGGAGCACGTGGAAATAGCCTAGGAGTACATATAGGAGGATAAATGCGTGAAATAATATGTACTGTGAAGCGTAGCCGCGGTTCGAAAAGGAGACCTAAAGTGATGACAGCTATAGGTTGCACGCACCCAACTAGTGGTACTAGACATACGACTAATTTTTCCCTCAAAAAAAAAGAGGCACGAGTGCTCAGTACTCCTATTCTATAAACACGAGTCCCATCTGACAACAGTGTCCGTGCTACAGCTAGCTCTCCTCCCTCGTTTCTCTCTTCTAATTCTAAACTCGGCCGACGCCCGGTGGGTGGGGTGGGTTTGCTCAACTGCGGCCCCACCTCACAGTGAAAACGTTACGACTGGAATAAAAATGCCATATACTCCCACCGTTCATAAATATAAGCCTTTTTAGATACTATTTCAAATGGAATGCATCATACAGATGTATGTAGACATAGTTTAGAGTGTAGATTCACACATTTTGCTCCGTATGTAGTAGTCACTTGCTGGAATCCTTAGAAAGACTTATATTTGGGAATGGAGGGAGTACTATACTAATAAAACATTAAGGCCACGAGGCGATGCAGTGCTGGTTACAGGAGGCAAGAAGAGATGCATCCATCGACGACGTCCACCTCCTCGACTCAGGGCGCCGGCCCACCGAACGGCACCTAAGTAGCAGCGGCTTTCGTGGCCAGGTCGACGTGCTTCTGAACAATGGCGTCCAAAGATTCCAGCCGCTGGAAGAAGGCCAACGTCTTTCTGTCCTCGCTTGCCTTGTAGTGGCCTATGTAGACTATTTCCTCGTAGACGTGGATGTGCAGGTCGACAGTTTCTTGCATGGCGAGGCGCTGCGCGGCGAGCGCGGCCTCGAGGTGCACATTCTTCGTCGCGACCTCTGGCACCTGCAGGGCCAGCAGGGCTTGAAAGAGTTCGTCACCATGGAGGCCGATGAGGGTGGCAAGCAATGAGGAGCCTGGGCGCGTGGGCTGGAGCAGTACGGCAAGGTCGTCCATGCGCTTCTTGACGACGGTGAACTTGTGGATGGAGTTGACCATCATGTCGTCCATGCAAGAGGCGAAGCCGGTGTCGGCGAGGGCTACGATGCATGCGGTCGCCAGCACCGTCTGGAAATGTTGCGCGGTGCGAGGCCGCAGGCCGGCGCCTTGGATGATTTGGCACAGCCGACTGCCGCTCGCGTCCATCGCCTCCATAGGTGCTTGTGGCTTCTGGTCACTTGGTCTTGGATTGGAGTGAGCAGTGTTGCGCAGAGACTTGGGAGTAGATGGATTCGAGTGGTGGGGCGCATTTATTATATGAGAGTCCAAACTGTGTTGCATTCACATCGTGCTGGCTCTATTCTGCTTCTCCAATTAATTCCCTCTGCATGTAATTGAGGATGCATCATTGACCGTTCAACGTCTCGGGAACCGCTACCCTCTCCCTCCTTGGCATTCAAGCACCTATGGACCCGTCGACGACGAGGTGCCTATGGTGACTTCGTAAATTTCAAGATGATAGTGACGTGCGTGTGTGCGTTCATAGGGGTGAGTGTATGCGCGTGTATATGAGCGCTTGCGTCTGTACTGTGTAAAAAACGTAAATGCATGTCAAAAAGAGACTAGTCAGTATACTCAATATTGTGCACCTCGGAGAGGAAAACGATAGAACTAGTATGTATTTATTTACGGTGCAGATTCACTCATTTTGCTCCATATGTACTCCGTCTCGGTGTAGTCTAGTCACTTGTTGAAATCTCTAGAAGGGCAAATACTCCTTTCTAGTTTAAAGGGCTATACTAGCAAGTAGTTGTACGTACTAGTACAATAGTGGGCTCACATAGCAATTTTGTCTCATGCAAGAGCCTGGCTATATGCGTGCTCCAATGTTCGCAACTGCAACGTTCGGTTTGCGCTTGGCTCTTCGCCTCTTCGAGAAGACGAACAATGATGTTACTACTACTACTTCTACAGTGTCGAATCCACTGCTGCATGTCCGTCCACCGCGAGCGGGACGGATAGCTTGTTGTAGAAGTACTACTAAGCAAAAGCCTGTCCTCGTTTGCGAGCAACCGCGCGCATGGGTGAGGGAGAAGGCGTGTAGTAAAATCAAGCTTCTCCTCGTTGTACGAGTTGACACGACACATCATAGCACTGGCCCCACATGCTTGCCTCTAAACTTGGCTGAAAGACCCGCGGTGTAGAATATATTTGCTGCAACCTCTAACATTTACCCACCACAAATTAAAATATATGTGGCCGTATGTATCGTTCTGATGCAGAGGCCGGGGAGTCCCCCCTTTTCGAAAAAAACAAATTAAAAAATATATTCCTGTCTTGACCAGATGAGCGTGCAAACTACAATCACCAGGGTGTTAGGTAGGGCCAGAAGACTATTTTTATTTAAAAAAAACTTCGAGACGGCCACATAGCATGGAGCCGACCCCAACGATTTTAAGCTTACAGGCACGGTACACGCTATCCTAGACTACTATACACATGAAACTGCCACACGAGCGTCCGGGCTGCGCTTGGCTCTTTGCCTCTTCGGGAAGTCGAACAATGATGGAGTACTACTGCACTGGAGGAGTACTACAGTACGCTTCTGGCCATCTGACACCGATTGAACTGCTGCATGTCCACCGCGTGCGGGAGGGGGAGCGTGTAGAGAAAGCTTCTCCTAGTCTTGCCAGCCACCACGCTCATGGGCGAGGGAGGGACGCTCCTGCCTTTGCGTGTATGACAGGTGGGCCCGACAGGTGTGTGGCCAACCTGTCATACAGCCAAAGGCAGGTGCAGTTAAGTCCGCGAGGGAGAGGATAATCAAACTTCTCGTTGATGTACGAGTTGACGAGACACATCAAAGCACTGCACTCGATATATTTCAATAATTTGTGTTTACTGATGCATTAATTACAACGCATGCATGCATGCCGTGACTCTCCTTTTGATACTTGCATGTGTTGATTTAATGCACCTTGAAGTAGTATAAAATACGTGACGGTAAAGCTTTGTAATACCCTGGCCCATGTCGAGAGATGGTTGTGCACGAGGATGGCGAGA
The DNA here is from genome assembly GCF_002575655.3 of Aegilops tauschii subsp. strangulata. NCBI lineage: Eukaryota > Viridiplantae > Streptophyta > Magnoliopsida > Poales > Poaceae > Aegilops > Aegilops tauschii. Next base: position 380,893,046 of record NC_053037.3, on the reverse strand, counting down.
TCATGCAGACCGAATAGGACCCGACGATGGAGCTCTCTAAGGTCTCGATGGACCTCACCGTGCTCCACTGCCCCTTGTGCCTCCGCCCCTTGACGCCTCCAGTGTATGAGGTTCGAATACACCTCGTCCGTTCGGCTAATTGAGCAAGGTGCAGGTTTCTTGATTGATGTGCTGTTCGATTGATTTCTGCAGTGCAAGGGAGGGCACCTGGCCTGCGCGGACTGCCGCGTCGAGCGCCCCGGGAACCAGCGGCAGTGCCAGAAGTGTGAGCGCGGTGGTGGCTTCGACATGAGGAACACGGCGGTGGACTCCGTCCTTTCGTCGGTGAGGGTGGAGTGCCCGCATGAAGGCTGTGGGCTCTACGTCACTTACCACAAGCTCGCCGATCACCAGAGCGTGTGTCCGCTCGCGCCCTGCAAATGCCCCGTGCCCGTCTGCGGCTACAAAGGTCCGCCGTCAGCGCTCTACCACCACATCAGCACCGCGCATCCTATGCCCGTGCACAGGATCCAGTACAGCAAGGTGCTCCAGCTGCAAATGCCACTGTCGGAGCCATGGCTCTTGCTGTTCGCAGAGGAGGACCGCCGCGCGTTTTTCTTGGTCGGCGGCGTCCTCGACATCGGCCCGCCTATCGCCGTGTCGGTCGTCTGCATCAGAGCGGGGGCGTCCCCACTGCCGCACTACGTGGCCAAGCTGTGGGCGAACGGCCCGCCGGGGGAGCCCAAAGGCACGACCGACGCCGTCAAGGTGGAAATGGAGGTGACAAGCAGCAAGGATCCCGGCGATGTCGACGTGCAGGAGCTGACCTTCTTGACAGTTCCGCCCAAGCTGCTGGCCGGGGCTAAGCTTGTGTCCCTCCACATTCAGATTGACAAGCTCACGTCCTAAATGTTTCTACAGTGCCTTCTGTTTATCTTAGTAATATGCTAATATAGGGATTACCTTGGTCTACTTTAGCTTAAGAAATGGTGGGTTTTGGTGGCGATGCAGCAATTACTTCGACATCAGATCAGTAATTTCCAACAGTCGAACGGATATTTTGTGTCTGTTAGATATAAAGTTCCTTTGGGTAAGAACTACTACTTGTCATCAAAATGGATAAAAGGAGATGTATGTAGACGTATTCTAGTTCTAGATATGTCCCTTTTTATCCATTTTGATGACATGCACTCCCTCCGTTCCACAATACATGCCTTCCATTTGTCAAAATATAGATGTATCTAGACATGTTTTAGTATATAGGTACATCCATGATAGAGCCAATCAGATGGTTGAGAACACTACAATTCGTAGCTACAGATGCGTGTGTGACTCCCAGATGCAGAGGCCGGGGGTCATCATCCTCCTTTTCGAGAAAAAACAGACGCGTCTGTGAGAGCTCGCCATGTGGCTATTCCTGTCGAACGCCCCATTAACCGTAAGATATGTATACGACGGTGCCAGTTATTGCACGTACACTGCAGTACTCCCTCCTTTCCGGTTTATAGGGCTTAATTCAAAAATCTCACCAACCAAGATGGTGAGTCGTGGAATATTTTTTGTAGTTTGCAAAAGCACCTAATTAATGCTCTTCTTTTTCTCAAAAAATTATGTTTATCAATGCATTAATTGCAATGCATGCATGCATAAAGTACATGCATTGGTCAATTTTCTCTTAATACTTGCATGCAATGATTTAATGCACCTTGGAATCTGAACATGTGTTGGGGAACAACCAAATTGAGCCTTATAAAATGGAAAAACTAAAATTTTGAGATAAGCCCTATAAAACCGGAAAGGAGGGAGTAGAAATAGAAGTACTCCATCCGGGAATAGTGCCGCACTTCGAAACTAGAACCGTTTAATAAATTTTGAGCTTGCGTCTCGTCACATTCCAGATTACTCCACACTATATTGAATTGCAAACCTGTTCACACCGATCACAACCTAAACGGTTTCCCACTTAGGAGCGTATTAGTACCACGCTATATTGAATTGCAAACCTGTTCACACCGATCACAACCTAAACGGTTTCCCACTTAGGAGCATATTAGTACTCGGTTATAAATACTAGTATGCCAAGATGACTGCACATTCCTCCTCAACTCCTCATCCACAAAAACAAATAAGTCATTCAGCATCCTTCCCTTGCATCTGCCATGGCCAGCGTGAGTTCTGGGTCGAGAGATTGCCACCAGGGACAGGCGAGCATGGAAGCGGAAGCACGAGAGATGTCCCGCCTCGCTGCGAGAGCAGCTGACATGTCCCGCCGCGCGGAAGTAGCAGCACAGAGGTCCCGCCGCGCCGCTGAAGCAGCACGGAGGTCCCGCCGCGCCGTCGATGCAGCAGACTGGTCCGACCGCGCCACGGAAGCAGCAGAGATGTCCCACCGCGCGACGAATGCAGCAGAGATGTCCCGCCGTGCTGCGGCGGCCTGGGAAAATTTCTCGCGGGCAGGCAACGACTGTTACAGGCGCATGCATGCGATCGTCCATAGCCAGATGGATCAGATCTCCGGCTGGGCGAGGTTGTAGGACGACATGAAAGCCTCGTTTGAACAGGCTACCGGCGTCATCCAGCAACTAAGGGAGGGCAATGAGAGGCTCTGGGCCGAGCGCTACCTGCTAAGGTAGAATATCGTCCGGAGTGCAGACCAGCAGGAGACCAGTGCCTTGTTGAAGAGGACCGGCATCATCGTCAAGAAACTTATGGACGAGAATGACATGCTCCGCAACGAGCGCCAAAGGCTGGTGGAGGAATCCGTGGATGTTCTCAAGCAGCGTCTTGAGGACACGAAAGAGCTCATCGCCGCTCGCCGCAGAGACTAGTTCCCGCGGCCTGCAGCAACGCATCAAGAAAGTAGAGATCAGCGAGCCAGATCCTTGTCTTCCTTCTTCTTTTGCCCTTGTGTATTTCGGGCGTAGCCGCATGTGGATTTTTTAATTATCTTTTTAATTATGTAAGACAATTAATCGTCCTTATCTTTCTGTGGAAGATCAATTTTGCGAGGCTGGAATGAAGAAAACTCTTGCTGTGGCGACCCTAGCGTTGCTGTTCTTCTAGTTGCTGCTGGGCTTCCTTCAGTTTCCTGGTTTCTTTTGATGTAATAATCGGTTTAGGATGTGGATTGTGTCGTCGGTTGTGAAATGTTGGGTTCTAGCGCGGATGTTTGGCCTTTGTTGGCCTCTTGGGATGTTGCGATTTCAATCTGGTAGCTTTTAGTCCTTCGTGTTAGGCTGGAGTTGTGCTGAACTTCTTGTGAATTGTGGTGGTTTTCAGTAATGAAAATCGGAAGGGGCAAGCCCTTCTTTGATTAAAAAAATAATTAATCGTCCTTATATATTCACCAGTCTTGCTATAAGTCGCAGTAGATGCTATATAGGTCCGTCGGATCTTACATCAAGATCTGTGCTTTCAGATTTTCTTTTTTCTCTCTTAAATCTCAGTCGAGTGAGACATAGCCACGCCATTAAACAGAGGCTCGGGCACCATTAATGGAGACCTTGGGAGAGAGGTGGACGACAGATGGAGGTCAAAGGGCTCTCCTCCCGATAAGCACGCGCAGGGGTCTGATCGCACGCCTCTCGTACACAAATAGCTACCCTGCACGGCGCCTCCTAGCTAATAAAAAATGGGGACGCATGGCGGCACGTAAATGGTACTAGTAAGTAGAACGCCCACGGTTTCAATAATACTTGTGCTTCCGATTGTAACGTGACAACACTTGTTCCAAAATGACTTTGTTGATTGTTAATGTGTGCTCCTTCGCAAATCGGACTGCAAATTTACCAGAGCATGTTGGTGCCATGTCATGGCACCAAGCCAAGTTTCATTATTTTCATGCGTGTTTTGGATTTACAGGAATTAAAAAACTAAGTTTCTCAATGTTTCCAACCCAGCCACGACGCCCTGAATTTTGAATTTCATTCCCATTTCTTGCATGGAACCTAGAAATTTACCCGAGGACACACATGTGATTTTTCAACCAACTTTGGTGCACTGGAACATGTGCTTGTATTTCAAATTTGAATTATGCACACAAAGGTGACACATTCCCTCCCAGAACCACGAGCCTTCTTGAGAGAACCTCCGATTTGCAAGAAGCTTATACCAAAATTTGTTCCTATTCGGCCAATTTTTTTACCACGGCATGGTACTACCATGACATGACACCATGCCAAGTTTCATGATTTTAAAACCAAGTTTCTCGATGTTCTCGACCGAGCCACGATGCCCAGATGTTTGAATTTTATTCTCATTTTTTTTCATGGGACCTACTCCCTCCTTCCATCTATAAAATCAGGGGGGCAGCGTATATCGTTTCACACTCAAAGGTGGCATGTTCCCTCTTAGAACCACGAGCTTCCAAATCGGCCCAATTTTTTTACCACAACATGTTAGTGCCATGACATGACACCATGCCAAGTTTCATGATTTCCAGGCGAGTTTTGGATTTACATGAATTTAAAATCAAAGTTTCTCGATGTTCTCGGCCGAGTCATGACGCCCAGATGTTTGAATTTCATTCTCATTTCTTCCATGGGACCTAGAAATTCAACCAAGGACACACATGTGATTTTTCAACCCACTTTGGTGCACCGGAGCATGTGCATGCAATTCATATTTAGATTATGCACATTAAAAGTCCAGAAACTCAATTAATGTATAAAAAGGCCAAATGAACCCGAAATAATTCCAAAATTTAATAGGGCACTCATATAGTTCTATGTTGCCTCTGTAAATAAAATCAGGGGGGAGGTAGCGTATATCGTTTCGCACACAAATGTGACACGTTCCCTCTCGGAACCACGAGGCTTGTTGAGAGAATCTCCGGTTTTGCAAGAGGCTTATACCAAAACTTGTCCCAATTCAGGCAAAAATTATACGTATGAAAACAGGTTTTTGATTATCCCAAACATCTCGCTACCTAGACCAATAATGTACTATGATTTGAATTCAACATAAAATGGATACAACTATTTGAATTGGAGAGCGTATGGTACATGTAGTTCATAGTGAAATATGATTACTGCTATATGTATGTTTTTTGTTATCAAGATAATATTTAAATTATTGTATAACTTGACAACAATCGTATACAAATAAGGAAAATTGATTTAAATTTAGTCCATATGGTAGACGACAATATATATGTTCACAAGGTGGAGTAAAATGCTCATATGATGGAAGATCAAAATGTACGACTACATCAATTATAAACCGCAAGGTCACCTAATGATATATTCGAATTCAACATAACGTGGATTCAAAAATTGAAATTCGAGATCATAGCATCTGTAATCATATAAAAAGGGACATTACTCTTTCTTTGGTGGGAATTGATTTGTTTTTTGTTGTTGTTGAGGGAAGTGCGAATCGATTTGGTACTGTGCAGGGTAATCTTGTTCTCCCGATTTTCTTACATTTTTCTTGTAGTTTTTTCAATGGCATCTATAGCAATACAGTAAAAGGGGACATGACTCTCTTGTGTCTTGTATGAATTGTTTTTTTACACGTTAAGTTTGTTCTACCGAACAAGGAATCCGCACCTTGTTATCCCGAAATTTTCAAGCTCGAGTATCTTTTATCTCACCTGCTTTGAAACTCCCGCTTCTTCAACCCGCGCCGCGCCTTGTTATCCCGAAATTTGGACGCGCGCGAGAACTCCATCTTCATCCGAAATTGCTCCCGCAGCCCAGACACGCGAAATCCCCCTTCTACCCCTCAGCCGGAAATGAAGCTCCACGTCGCGGTGTCAAAACTGGTGGGGGTACGCTGGTAACTTACCCTACATTTCGGACAAGCGCGTCCCTAAGCTTGGCTCCCCCCTCCCCCTTCACCCCCCCATTCATACACCGAGGCCGCCAAAACCGGAAAAACCCCACGCTCCTCCCTCGGCCTCCCAACAACCGCCCAGCCGGGGACTCTTCCCCGACTACGTCGTCCACCGCAACAGCTCGCCGTCCCTCATCCACCACACCGGATGAGGATCCGTTGTCAATCTCGTCGTCCCGCCGGATCAGCCGTCCTGTCCTCCACCTCCAAGGAGCTTCCCCGACGTTTGCCTCGACTATCGCGCCACCTCAATCCCCACAGCGCCGTCTTGACCTGCCCCACCGGAACCGCAACACCCTCACCAATTCCCCTGATGAAGCTGAGGCCAACTCGGTGCCACCAAGGAGGTTGTACACTCACCGCTGCATTTTATCTTTTATTCGATCTCACGGGGTTGCCGGTGCTCGATACCGAGCAGACATGGCATGTCTCCATCGACGGCGCCGTCGCCGGCCACATCATCCACAGCGTCTCTCCCCCATGTCGTTGCTTCCTCGGCGGCGACTTCCACAAAGGCACTAGCTGCAACTGCTTCGGCTCTCGCTCGCGTTGCGGCTCTGTTCTTGCTGTCGGTCGCGCTGCTGCACTGCTCCTGCTTTCGTTCGTGCTGCTGCTCTGCTCTTGCTCTCGCTTGCGCTGCGGCTGCTGCACGACCTCCAGCAGGTACAAGAGTTGCCGCTTTAGCACTCGCTCGCCGTGCTACTGCATGACTTGCTCTCTGCTAGTGCGTTCCCTGCTCGAGCGTCTGCTGATTTAGATCACTGCTTCTCTGCTACTAGTGCTCGAACGCCCTAAACATCTATTGCAATGCTCTGTTACTAGTTCAATCAGTTTTGACAGTAAAATTCAGTTTCGACTGTGAAGTTCATTTTCTTCAGTTAAGTTTAGAGTGAACAGTACTTACATCATCTGTCGGAGCGGCCGTGGCGCGGCTGATGCATTTTACATCTAGCACTTTTTGGTGATGTATTTTACATCATCTATTGCAGATGATATTAGGGTCCCACTTTAGTTTAACGTTGTCTGTCTTGTCATGCTTCAGCCTCGTCGCCGTACACCTTAGCGGAGCTGCTCCAACGACGGAACCGTCCATCAGAGCGGAGCAGTACCCTCGGCGCCGTTTCCAGAGGCCTCGGATCTTCTTCCCCGCCTCCGACAGTCACACCAGCATCATCACCATCCTCCATGTCCAACCCAATGATGCTGAGGTCCACAAGGCTATGCCAAAGAGGTTGTACACTCGTCGCATCAGTTTGTTTCTCCATTCCTCTGTTCTTCCAATTCATGTGAGCCAAACACCCAGGTGACTGAAATCCTATGTTTCCAAATGCTCTGTTTTGCACGTGCATTCCTATCCAATTCATGTGTTTTCCTGTCCCTGCGTTTATAGAATCCTCCAATTCTAAGGAGCCCTTACAGATTTACTTCATTTTCAGATAGGCGTCAAAGAAAACTCTGTCTGTTATGTCCTGCTCCTTTCATGCCGTCATCCACCCCACCTGAGGTGCACCATCAACAGAAGCGTTCACTGCAGCAGAGATCCCCCCTGCAGACTTCCTTTCGCTGCCTCAGATCATCTTCCCCATTGCCGGCAGCCACGCCAACTGCATTACCATCATCGACTGAGCAGATGAACCTGAGGACTACACAGTTCCGGAAGAGAGGTCGTAGTCTTTCGTGTTTGCTTACGTTATACATCGGTTATTATTACCTGCTACTTTATCGTTCAATCTTGAGTTTTGAATTGCCCATGGGTCTCATATCGAGCCAGCAACGAATAGTATCTGTCTACTATCTGGTTCATCTCGGGTCTTCTATGTGGTTCATGTTGGGTGGGCAACAAACAATAGATGATCCATTATCTATCTTTTTAAACTGAAGCTATAATCTACCTGCTATCATTAGTTTTGGATCCATCCACTCGTTTGCTACCATCAGTCTTGATTTTTGCATGCACCCCTTAGGCCTTACAAAATCTAACTATTTTTTTATTATGCATGTCAGATATTGTACACAATCGTACTGAACATGTAGAGAAAAAGAGAAGACCGTTGCGTGCGAATATAATGTCATGCAGACGCCGCTCCATGGTGGGCGAAGTGCCCCCCCTCCTGCATTTCCAGATTGTATTCCAGAGGAAGATAACTGTTCAGATGGAGATTCAAAAGGAGCCGACCACGCCTGTTTACCACCTGAGGTGTTTGCTCTAACCTGGCATGCTGATGTTGGTCATATCATGCATATGGCGCCTTGCATTGCTTACATTATACATCTTATATGTCATCAGCTTAGTTTAGATTTGCTTTGTGTGAATGCCACCTGTTTGGTTTCTATATCATACTCCCACCATTCCTAAATATTTGTCTTTTTAGAGATTTCAACAAGTGACTACATACGGAACAAAATGAGTGAATCTACACTCTAAAATATGTCTATATACATCCATATGTGGTAGTCCATTTGAAATCTCTAAAAAGACAAATATTTAGGAACGGAGGGAGTATATGGGAATTATGCAACGCCATCTTCTTTAGCCAGGCATCATATACGTAATCATGCAATGCCATCCTGTTTAGCTAGTCATCGTATATGTGAATTGTATTGTGCCATATTTTTTTCCATAATGTATTCCATTTGTCAACAATGTTTATACATTCATCTACTCTTCCTGTGCATCAGCCATTTGAGTCGGTCATGGGAAAATCTGGAGTGAAAACAAGGTCTTCTGAGCAGTCAGTGCTACCTGTCGATGCAGATTTCTTGCTGGTTACAGATAGCTCCTCAGAGGAGGATTCAGAGAGAGATGACCAGTCGTATTCCCCCCCGAGGTGCATGCTCTAACTTGGCTGGGTTATATTGCTCATATCATGCATATGGTGTCTTGCATTGCCATGCCATCTGCTTAGATTAGACATGCTTTGTGTGAATGCCTCCTGTTTGCTTTCTATATCACATATGTGAATTATGCAATGCCATGTTTTTTAGCCAGTTATCATATATGTGAATTATGCACCGCCATGGAGCCAAGCATCATATATGTGAATTATCTCATGCCATCTTTTTTTTATTACGTATTCCATTTGTCGACAATCTGTGTATATTGAACTACTCTTCATGTGTATCAGCCATTTGAGCCGGTTATGGACAAATCTAGAGTGAAAACAAGGTCTTCGGAGCAGGCAATGGTACCTGTTGAAGCATATATCTCGATGGTTACAGGGAGCTCCTCAGAGGAGGATTCAGAGACAGATGACCAGTCCTATATCCCACCTGAGGTGTATGCTCTAAGTTGCAATGTTTATATTTCTCATATGATGCATATGGTGTCTTGCATTGCTTAGTTTAGACATCATATGCACAATATTGAATTCTATCTGCTTAGTTTAGAGATCATACATGCGAGTTCCAGCTGCTTAGTATATGAATCAATTATGTCAATTATATCATGCCATCCTGTATACTTAGACAACATGTATGTGAATTATTTCATCCCAACCTATTTTAGAAAGACATCATATAGTTTTGTCATGTCATCCTGTTTAGGTACTCATCATATGTTGAATTATGCCATTATATCTGAAACTGTGTCATGCTATCCTGTTTAGTTAGGCATCATATATGTGAAATTGTGTCATGCTTTCCTATTTGGTTAGACAACATATATGTGAATTACCACATCTGTCTATCATACAATGTCTGTACGTTCAATTTCTTTTCTTGTTTATCAGCCATTTGAATTGGAGGGGGTGATGGCAGTATCTAAGCGAGCAAAAACCCGTTCTTCACAAAAGACTGTGCTACCCGTCGATGTAGATATAACCATGGTTGTACTGGCCCACAAACTAGCCCCACCACACATAATCGAGACTCTTCCAGATTGCACACTTACACCAGTGGGAAGAGAACCAGCTACAACCCATCTAACCACAACCCCAGCGGATAGTAACCCACTTATAGTTGACAAAGCACCATGTCCACCACAGAGTACCCCCACACGAGCAGTTTGTAAAGCTACTGCAGTGCCCAAAGCTCGAAGACCACCAGAGCTAACCCAAACTCCACGTTTAAAGCAGAAGAGCAACTGTTCTCAGGTCAGATTCTGTAGCTATGGTCCATACTCCTTTGCTGTTGCATCACTGTATTTACTCATGCCAACTACTTTCGAATTTGAAGGATCCAATTGAAACTCCAATGGCGCAACAGGTATGTTTACAACCTATTTCTTTAACTGGATTACTGTTCTAACTTCTTGCTCTATGTTGATTTCAGTTTAAGTTGTATAAACAGTTATGTTCTCATGTGATGCACATTACAAGTGCTGCCAATGCTGTGTAGTTTCTCACACTTATATTCTGTCTATGCTGCTGTGTCTTAACAATATATGAGTTGAACTGTGTCTCTATCTTGATTAGGGAACATAAACTAGAATGATATGGACAATACAGTGACCATAGTACATAGATATATGTTTGTTTCATGCTGTTATCCTGTCCACCTTACTACTGAACCGGTTTACCAAAATGAGTTTCGTATACTACAAGCTAAACATGTGATGTGACCGCTTGTTTCTCTTGTAGTATGCAAACAGAATATTGGAGAAGAGCACCCAACTATGCAATGGTAGAGAAAGTAATGCAGATAAGGTTCAAGATAGTGAGACAACCCTGTTGGTCTCCAAGAAAGGTGATAAAAACGATCTTGTAGACAGTGAGAAAACCCCACAGTCCTGCGTTGATGTAGTGTTCGAGTTACTGGCCAGTACCGCTGGCACAAGCTCTTCGAACTCGCTGCCTGAATCACTTCGGCTTCTTCAGTCTCAGCTACAAGCTGAAAGGCATCAGTCGGCTGTGCTACGGCAAGAAGCCGAAGGACTGAGGAAGTCCCTGCAGAATTCAGATGCGTACTTTCTTGTGCAACAGCAAGCGCTGGAGGATTTAAGCGCCAAACAAGAGAAAGTTAATAAGCTTGCTAAGCATCTTGCCAGCATTATGGGTACCCAGGATATTGTTTGTTGAACTCTTCTGAAGTGGTTTCAGTTCTGGACTTGTTTTGCTGCGATGTTTATATGCTGCTTTGTTCCCTATATTTGCACTGGTAGCGAACTTTGATGCCCAGTGGATGTAATATGTGTAATAGCCGTGATAGCCTAGCATAAGTTGCTTGCTTATTTATTTCCTTGTTGTCTTGTTTATTTGTTTGCTTGTAGTCAGTGTAGTTCTTTTTCTGCGGTTTGCTAGTGGCTGCAATAACCTATTTTTTAAAACTAGGCCACAATAACCATGGGCTAATTTACTGTAGTGACACTGGGCCTCCTACGGGCCGTAGAAACAGTGGGCCTTCTACGGGCCGTAGAAACAGTAGGCCTTCTATGGGCCATAGAAACAATGGGCCTTCTACGGGCCGTATCATCAATGGGCCTTATACGGGCCGTATGATCGATTGGCCAAACATGGGCCAATAACAGGCCGCATTATGGCCGTAAACAGGCTAGAGTTGGAATCGTCCGTTCATGGGCCGACCATAACGGGCCATCGTTAATAGGCCGTATTTGATGACGCTATGAAAACGGCCCAACGTATTAACGGACCACAAACGAGCCGACTGTAACCACATGCTGAATTTGGCCCACAAGCAGAAAATGACAGTAATGGGCCGTAAGTAAACGAATGCTGGAAATGAGCCCAAGAATAAATGGGCTCTGAGAAGGCTGAAAGATAACATGGGCTGGAAATGGCCCAACGGAATAACAGGCCGTTAATAGGTATAAAGTGATACACTGTTCATTACGGGCCAGTTTCACCACGGGCCGTTAATGGGTATAAAGTGATACACTGTTCATTACGGGCAGTTTTACCACGGGCCGTTAATGGGTGTAAAGTGATACACTGTTCATTACAGGCCAGTTTCACCATGGGCCGTTAATAGGCCAAGAGTTACATGGGGCCTCATATGGGCCGAAAGACGTCATGGGCCATACATGGGCCAGAAGTAAACGGGCTAGAATCATATTGGATGGCCCAGATGACGCTACTGGGCCTAATTCAGATAGGGCGTAACGGGCCTTGGGTTAGCGGGCTGTAAATGGGCTATATGTGAACAGGCCGTTAACAGGCTTTCCATGGGCCGGCCCGCCACCTTTTGACCAAGTCAAACGGGCTGGCCTTTTCACAGGAATGGGCCTCTGTTGGGCCGTGCCACGTGTCGACGTATCATAGGCGCCTTCCGTCCAATGAGTGGATGACATCTGTCCCAACGATGTGCCGACACGTATTTCCTCCAGCCAATGATGGTTTTACACGTGGAAAATCCCATTGGTCGGGGCTGTTAACGGGTTATCGGATCCAAAACCCGACCCAATAGCTTAACGGCGTTCCGTTACGGTGGATGCCACGTGTCGGTCACCCTTGACGAAAGCACTTCTGTGACGCGCGATTTATCGTCATGGAAGTGTACACTTCCTTGATGATAATTTTGGCAATGTCATGGAACACTTCTACGATAGCACAGGTATGACTATCTTGATTCTGTCATAAATTTGTCATGGATGTACATGCATGATAGAAAACGTGACCTACTGTGACAAACACGTATCATCACGGAAGTGTATTTTTTTGTAGTGTGGATGGACCCCGCCACGGAGGCCGCACACTCAGTGGCGATAGCGCCAAATACTGACTTCACCTCCTACGAGACCCGTGTTGCCGAACCGTTGGATTCGTCCCTGGGCATGGACTCCGAGCCGCTTGCATCCGTGCCCATCAAATCTGATTGGGCACCGATCATGGAGTTTACCTTTGCGGATATCTTTCAGCACTCGCCTTTTGGCGACGTACTAAACTCGTTGAGGTCTCTCTCCCTGTCAGGAGACCCTTGGACGAATTATGTCCGGCTAGAATGGGATGCGGACGACGAAGAAATTCGCGACCCACCCACCACCCACTTAGTAGCCACTGTCGACGATTTAACCGACATGCTCGACTTCGGCTCCGAATACATTGACGGTATGGACGACGATGCAGGAGACGAACAAGAACCACCGCCCACAGGGCGCTGGACTGCCACCTCATCGTATGACATATACATGGTGGACACCCCCAAAGAAGGGGATGACGATAAAACTACGGAGGATAATCCCTCCAAGAAGCAACCCAAGCACCGACGTCAGCGGCGCCGCTCTAAGTCTCGCCACAGCAAAAGCAGCGATACCGGCACAAGAGACAATAACGCTCCGGATAGTGCCGAAGACGACGATAATCCCCTCCAGCCAAACCTCGAGCGGGAGGATGAACAAGCTAGCCCTCCGGAACAGGCAGCGAACGGAGAATCAGAGGATGACAATTACATGCCTCTCTCCGAAGACGAAGTGAGCCTCGGCGACGAAGAATTTGTCTTGCCTGAGGATCCCGTCGAGCAGGAACGCTTCAACCGCCGGCTTATAGCCACAGCAAACAGCCTGAAGAAAAAGCAACAACAGCTTCGAGCTGATCAAGATCTGCTAGCGGATAGATGGACTGAAGTCCTGGCAGCCGAGGAATACGAACTCGAGCGCCCAACCAAGAGTTACCCAAAGCACAGGTTGCTACCTCGACTCGAGGAGGAAGCATTAAAACATACACCACCAGCGTATGATGCGGCAGATCAGCCACCTCGTGGCTGAGACAGAGAGGCATATCAGCCCGAAGTCCAGCCCGCACCCCGCCGCCACTCAAACAAAAATACCAAGGCCCGGGGCAACACGCAGGACCTGCGAGACGTATTGGAAAACAAGGCAAAACATGCAAGATCGATCTACGGATCACGGGGGCGCGCACCAACACGTGACGATGATCGTCACGCCGGATACACTAAAAGCAAATCCGGCCGAGCCGAACACGGCAGACAAGACTCGTATGAACTGCGTCGTGATATAGCCCGACACAGAGGTGCCGCACACCACCTATGCTTCACTGATGAAGTAATGGATCACGAATTCCCAGAAGGGTTTAAACCCGTAAACATTGAATCATATGATGGTACTACAGACCCCGCGGTATGTATAGAAGACTTCTTCCTCCACATTCATATGGCCCGCGGGGATGACCTACATGCCATCAAGTATCTCCCACTAAAACTCAAAGGGCCGGCTCAGCATTGGCTCAATAGCTTGCCGGTGTCGGGTGGTAGGTGCGACATATGCCAACGGGTGGCTTATCATTGTGGGAGCCAGTAAGACATCGCCGGTGCCTGGAAATGGGATAAGGCGAAGACATGCACGCCACCGAATCTTACCTAGGTTCGGGGCTCTCCGTGGAGATAACACCCCTAATCCTGCTCTACGGGGTCTCCGCATGATCACTAGATCAATACAAGTAGCTACAAGAGGCTCCTTGAGTTGTTTGGCTAGAGGAGGAACAAGGGCAAGGCTAGCTCTCTTTTTCTCTCTACGTGGTGTCTAAAACTATATGAGATCAACCCTTTGCATGGGTGCCCTGGGGGGTTTATATAGGCCTACCCCCCAGGGGTACAATGGTAATCCGGCTGGACGCGGGTCCTAGCCGTCAGTGTCTGTATTCGCCGGCTTCTCCGCCGACCGCTGGGGCCCGCTGACTGGTGGGTCCCGCCGGTTGCGGGCCTCATGGTCGACAGGCCGGCCCCACCGCTTGGGGGTCTTGTCGGTGGCTGGTTACTGTAGCCTCGCCTCTGATGACGAGGGCTTAATCGAGGTAAGCATGGCCACAGTGCCGCCGCCTTGCGGGCTCTCACTGTAGCCTTACCTCTCTTGTCTCCTTAATGATGCACATACTTCGAGGATGGGGGATAGCCAGCTGTTGGGAACCGGCTATGCCCCAGGCCGACTGGGGGAGGCCTGGCCGCCTTCGAGCATCTCTCTGGCTGAAGGGGCCCGCCGCCCGCGGGCCGTACTAGCGCCTGTCGTGGGTGGTGTCATGGTCAACATGGCAACAGTGCCGGGATGGACGGGGGATCGCCGACCCGTACGGCGTACTGTGGCCACGCATGCTCCGGGATTCGAAGGGTGGCAGGTTGTACTGTAGCCACGCCCCGTCTCAACACCGTTATGTGGGTGCAGCCCTTGAGGGTGCGGTCTTGGCCGGCTTCTGGGAGTCGGCCTTCTTCATGGCCGGCTTCTGGGAGTCAGTCCTCTTGGGGCCGGCTTCCTGGAGTCGGCCATCTTGTGGTTCTCTTCCGGAAGGTTTTTGAGGCCGGGTCGCCTTCTGGTAGTCGGCCTGGGTGATAGCCGGCCAGGGGAAGGCGGCCCTGTGCTCTGGATGCTTGAAGGCTCGATCGGCCTGGTAATTTTTTGAAGAGCCGGGGGGAGTCGGTTAGGCTACCCGTGGCCATTTACTCCGATAGTAGTCCCCGAAGCTGGTTGGGCTTCGAGGCTGAGAGGAGGTCGAGAAGCTCGGTCAGCTTCTTATCTTGAAGAGCCAGCAGCTAGGAGCCGGCTTCGGTTGGGTGCGCCGTCTTGGCGAAATTTTCAAAGTCTAAAGGCGGGAGGCAGCCGGTGCGCCGCCGGGCTGCGTGTAGGGGAACGTAGTAATTTCAAAAAAATTCCTACGCACATGCAAGATCATGGTGATGCATAGCAACGAGAGGGGAGAGTGTTGTCCACGTACCCTCGTAGACCGAAAGCGGAAGCGTTAACATAACGCGGTTGCTGTAGTCGAACGTCTTCACGATCCGACCGATCAAGTACCGAATGCACGGCACCTCCGAGTTCAGCACACGTTCAGCTCGATGACTTTCCTCGAACTCCGATCCAGCCGAGTGTTGAGGGAGAGTTTCGTCAGCACGACGACGTGGTGACGATGATGATGTTCTACCGACGCAGGGCTTCGCCTAAGCACCGCTACGATATTATCGAGGTGTAATATGGTGAAGGGGGGCACCGCACACGGCTAAGAGATCAATAGATCAATTGTTGTGTCTATGGGGTGCCCCCCTGCCCCCGTATATAAAGGAGCAAGGGGGAGGCGGCCGGCCAAGGGGAGAGGCGCGCCAAGGGGGGAGTCCTACTCCCACCGGGAGTAGGACTCCTCCTTTCCTTGTTGGAGTAGGAAAAGGGAAGGGAGAAGGAGAAAGAAGGAAGGGGGCGCCCCCCCTACCTAGTCCAATTCGGACTAGTCCATGGGGAGGGGTGCGGCCTCCCTTTGGGGCCATTCTCTCCTTTCCCGTATGGCCCATTAAGGCCCAATACGAATTCTCGTAACTCTCCAGTACTCCGAAAAATACCCGAATCACTCGGAACCTTTCCGAAGTCTGAATATAGTCGTCCAATATATCGATCTTTACGTCTCGGCCATTTCGAGACTCCTCGTCATATCCCCGGTCTCATCCGGGACACCGAACTCCTTCGGTACATCAACATACATAAACTCATAATAAAACTGTCATCGTAACGTTAAGCGTGCGGACCCTACGGGTTCGACAACTATGTAGACATGACCGAGACACCTCTCCGGTCAATAACCAATAGCGGAACCTGGATGCTCATATTGGTTCCCACATATTCTACAAAGATCTTTATCGGTCAGACTGCATAACAACATACGTTGTTCCCTTTGTCATCGGTATGTTACTTGCCCGAGATTCGATCGTCGGTATCTCGATACCTAGTTCAATCTCGTTACCGGCAAGTCTCTTTACTCGTTCCGTAATACATCATCCCGCAACTAACTCATTAGTCACAATGCTTGCAAGGCTTATAGTGATGCGTATTACTGAGTGGGCCCAGAGATACCTCTCCGACACTCGGAGTGACAAATCCTAATCTCGAAATTCACCAATCCAACAAGTACCTTTGGAGCCACCTGTAGAGCACCTTTATAATCACCCAGTTACGTTGTGACGTTTGGTAGCACACAAAGTGTTCCTCCGGTAAACGGGAGTTGCATAATGTCATAGTCATAGGAACATGTATAAGTCATGAAGAAAGCAATAGCAACATACTAAACGATCGAGTGCTAAGCTAACGGAATGGGTCAAGTCAATCACATCATTCTCCTAATGAAGTGATCCCGTTAATCAAATGACAACTCATGTCTATGGCTAGGAAACATAACCATCTTTGATTAACGAGCTATTCTAGTAGAGGCATACTAGTGACACTCTGTTTGTCTATGTATTCACACATGTATTATGTTTCCGGTTAATACAATTCTAGCATGAATAATAAACATTTATCATGATATAAGGAAATAAATAATACTTTATTATTGCCTCTACGGCATATTTCCTTCGGTCTCCCACTTGCACTAGAGTCAATAATCTAGTTCACATCGCCATGTGATTTAACATCAATAATTCACATCACCATGTGATTAACACCCATAGTTCACATTGTCATGTGACCAACACCCAAAGGGTTTACTAGAGTCAATAATCTAGTTCACATCGCTATGTGATTAACACCCAAAGAGTACCAAGGTGTGATCATGTCAGATAATTTTAGTCAACGGGTCTGTCACATTCAGATCCGTAAGTATTTTGCAAATTTCTATGTCTATAATGCTCTGCACGGGGCTACTCTAGCTAATTGCTCCCACTTTCAATATGTATCTAGACCGAGACTTAGAGTCACCTAGGTTAGTGTGAAAACTTGCATCGACGTAACCCTTTACGACGAACCTTTTGTCACTTCCATAATCGAGAAACATATCCTTATTCCTCTAAGGATAATTTTGACCGCTGTCCAGTGATCTACTCCTAGATCACTATTGTACTCCCTTGCCAAAATCAGTGTAGGGTATACAATAGATCTGGTACACAGCATGGCATACTTTATAGAACCTATGGCCAAGGCATAGGGAATGACTTTCATTCTCTTTCTATCTTCTGCCGTGGTCGGGCTTCGAGTCTTACTCAATTTCACACCTTGTAACATAGGCAAGAACTCTTTCTATGACTATTCTATTTTGAACTACTTCAAAATCTTGTGAAGGTATGTTCTCATTGAAAAAACTTATCAAGCGTCTTGATCTATCTCTATAGATCTTGATGCTCAATATGTAAGCAGCTTCACCGAGGTCTTTCTTTGAAAAACTCCTTTCAAACACTCCTTTATGCTTTGCAGAATAATTCTACATTATTTCTGATCAACAATATGTCATTCACATATACTTATCAGAAATGTTGTAGTGCTCCCACTCACTTTCTTGTAAATACAGGCTTCACCGCAAGTCTGTATAAAACTATATCCTTTGATCAACTTATAAAAGCGTATATTCCAACTCCGAGATGCTTGCACCAGTCCATAGATGGATCGCTGGAGCTTGCATATTTTGTTAGCACTTTTAGGATTGACAAAACCTCCTCATTGCATCATATACAACTCTTCTTTAATAAATCCATTAAGGAATGCAGTTTTGTTTATCCATTTGCCATATTTCATAAAATGCGGAAATTTCTAACATGATTCAGACAGACTTAAGCATAGATACGAGTGAGACTCTCATCGTAGTCAACACCTTAAACTTGTCGAAAACCTTTTGCGACAATTCTAGCTTTGTAGATAGTAACACTACTATCAGCGTCCGTCTTTCTCTTGAAGATCCATTTAATCTCAATGGCTCGCCGATCTTTGGGCAAGTCAATCAAAGTCCATACTTTGTTCTCATACATGGATCTCATCTCAGATTTTATGGCCTCAAGCCATTTTGCGGAATCTGGGCTCACCATCTGATCTTCATAGTTCGTAGGTTCGTCATGGTCTAGTAACATAACCTCCAGAACAGGATTACCGTACCACTCTGGTGCGGATCTTACTCTGGTTTACCTACGAGGTTTGGTAGTAACTTGATCTGAAGTTACATGATCATCATCATTAACTTCCTCACTAATTGGTGTAGGAGTCACAGGAACAGATTTCTGTGATGAACTACTTTCCAATAAGGGAGCAGGTACAGTTACCTCATCAAGTTCTACTTTCCTCCCACTCACTTCTTTCGAGAGAAACTCCTTCTCTAGAAAGGATCCATTCTTAGCAACGAATGTCTTGCCTTCAGATCTGTGATAGAAGGTGTACCCAACTGTCTCCTTTGGGTATCCTATGAAGACACATTTCTCCGATTTGGGTTTGAGCTTATTAGGATGAAACCTTTTCACATAAGCTTCGCAACCCCAAACTTTAAGAAACGACAACTTTGGTTTCTTGCCAAACCACAGTTCATAAGATGTCGTCTCAACGGATTTAGATGGTACCCTATTTAACGTGAATGCAGCTGTCTCTAATGCATAACCCCAAAAAGATAGTGGTAGATCGGTAAGAGACATCATATATTGCACCATATCTAATAAAGTACGGTTACGATGTTCGGACAAACCATTACACTGTGGTGTTCCAGGTGGCGTGAGTAGTGAAACTATTTCACATTGTTTTAACTGAAGGCCAAACTCGTAACTCAAATACTCTTCTCCATGATCAGATCGTAGAAACTTTATTTTCTTGTTACGATGATTTTCCGCTTCACTCTGAAATTATATGAACTTTTCAAATGTTTCAGACTTCTGTTTCATTAAGTAGATATACCGATATCTGCTCAAATCATCTGTGAAGGTCAGAAAATAATGATACCTGCTATGAGCCTCAATTTTCATCGGACCACATACATCTGTATGTATGATTTCCAACAAATTTGTTGCTCTCTCCATAGTTCTTGAGAACGGTGTTTTAGTCATCTTGCCCATGAGGCACGGTTCGCAAGCATCAAGTGATTCATAATCAAGTGATTCCAAAATCCCATCAGTATGGAGTTTCTTCATGCGCTTTACACCAATATGACCTAAACGGCAGTGCCACAAATAAGTTGCACTATCATTATTAACTTTGCATCTTTTGGCTTCATTATTATGAATATGTGTATCACTACGATCGAGATCCAACAAACCATTTTATTGGGTGTATGACCATAGAAGGTTTTATTCATGTAAACAGAACAACAATTATTCTCTAATTTAAATGAATAACCGTATTGCAACAAACATGATCAAATCAAATTCATGCTCAACGCAAACACCAAATAACACTTATTTAGTTTCAACACTAATCCTGAAAGTATAGGGAGTGTGCGATGATGATCATGTCAATCTTGGAACTACTTCCAACACACATCGTCACCTCGCCTTTTACTAGTCTCTGTTTATTCTGCAACTCCCGTTTCGAGTTACTACTTTAGCAACTGAACCAGTATCAAATACCGAGGGGTTGCTATGAACACTAGTAAAGTACACATCAATAACATGTATATCCAATATACCTTTATTCACTTTGCCATCCTTCTTATCCACCAAATAGTTGGGGTAGTTCCGCTTCCAGTGACCAGTCCCTTTGCAGTAGAAGCAATTAGTCTCAGGCTTAGGACCAGACTTAGGCTTCTTCACTTGAGCAGCAACTTGCTTTCCGTTCTTCTTGAAGTTCCCCTTCTTCACTTTGCCCTTTTCTTGAAACTAGTGGTCTCATCAACCATCAACACCTGATGTTTTTCTTGATTTCTACCTTCGTCGATTTCAGCATCACGAAGAGCTCGGGAATTACTTTCGTCATCCCTTGCATACTATAGTTCATCACGAAGTTCTACTAACTTGGTGATGGTGACTAGAGAATTCTGTCAATCACTATTTTATCTGGAAGATTAACTCCCACTCGATTCAAGCGATTGTAGTACCCAGACAATCTGAGCACATGCTCACTTCTTGACCTATTCTCCTCCATCTTTTAGCTATAGAACTTGTTGGAGACTTCATATCTCTCAACTCGGGTATTTGCTTGAAATATTAACTTCAACCCCTGGAACATCTCATATGGTCCATGACGTTCAAAAACGTCTTTGAAGTCCCGATTCTAAGCCGTTAAGCATGGTGCACTAAACTATCAAGTAGTCATCATATTGAGCTAGCCAAACGTTCATAACGTCTGCATCTGCTCCTGCAATAGGTCTGTCACCTGGCGGTGCATTAAGGACATAATTCTTCTGTGCAGCAATGAGGATAATCCTCAGATCACGGATCCAATCCGCATCTTTGCTACTAACATCTTTCAACATCATTTTCTCTAGGAACATATCAAAAATAAACACAGGGAAGCAACAACGCGAGCTATTGATCTACAACATAATTTGCAAAAATACTATCAGGACTAAGTTCATGATAAATTTAAGTTCAATTAATCATATTACTTAAGAACTCCCACTTAGATAGACATCCCTCTAATCCTCTAAGTGATCACGTGATCCATATCAACTAAACCATGTCCGATCATCACGTGAGATGGAGTAGTTTCAATGGTGAACATCACTATGTTGATCATATCTACTATATGATTCACGCTCGACCTTTCGGTCTCCGTGTTCCGAGGCCATATCTGCATATGCTAGGCTCGTCAAGTTTAACCTGAGTATTTCGCGTGTGCAACTGTTTTGCACCCGTTGTATTTGAACGTAGAACCAATCACACCAGATCATCACGTGGTGTCTCAGCACGAAGAACTTTCGCAACGGTGCATACTCAGGGAGAACACTTTTATCTTGAAATTTTAGTGAGAGATCATCTTATAATGCTACCGTCAATCAAAGCAAGATAAGATGCATAAAAGATTAACATCACATGCAATCAATATAAGTGATATGATATGGCCATCAGCATCTTGTGCTTGTGATCTCCATCTCCGAAGCACCGTCATGATCACCATCGCCACCGGCGCGACACCTTGATCTCCATCGTAGTATCGTTGTCGTCTCGCCAACTATTGCTTCTACGACTATCGCTACCGCTTAGTGATAAAGTAAAACAATTACATGGCGATTGCATTTCATACAATAAAGCGACAACCATATGGCTCCTGCCAGTTGCTGATAACTCGGTTACAAAACATGATCATCTCATACAATAAAATATAGCATCATGTCTTGACCATATCACATCACAACATGCCCTGCAAAAACAAGTTAGACGTCCTCTACTTTGTTGTTGCATGTTTTACGTGGCTGCTACGGGCTTAGCAAGAACCGTTCTTATCTACGCATCAAAAACCACAACGATAGTTTGTCAAGTTGGTGCTGTTTTAACCTTCGCAAGGACCGGGCGTAGCCACACTCGGTTCAACTAAAGTGAGAGAGACAGACACCTGCCAGTCACCTTTAAGCAACGAGTGCTCGCAACGGTGAAACCAGTCTCGCGTAAGCGTACGCGTAATGTCGGTCCGGGCCGCTTCATCTCACAATACCGCCGAACCAAAGTATGACATGCTGGTAAGCAGTATGACTTATATCGCCCACAACTCACTTGTGTTCTACTCGTGCATAGCATCAACGCATAAAACCAGGCTCGGATGCCACTGTAGGGGAACGTAGTAATTTCAAAAAAATTCCTACGCACACGCAAGATCATGGTGATGCATTGCAACGATAGGGAAGAGTGTTGTCCACGTACCCTCGTAGACCGAAAGCGGAAGCGTTAACATAACGCGGTTGATGTAGTCGAACGTCTTCACGATCCGACCGATCAAGTACCGAACGCATGGCACCTCCGAGTTCAGCACACGTTCAGCTCGATGACGTCCCTCGAACTCCGATCCAGCCGAGTGTTGAGGGAGAGTTTCGTCAGCACGACGGCGTGGTGACGATGATGATGTTCTACCAACGCAGGGCTTCGCCTAAGCACCGCTACGATATTATCGAGGTGTAATATGGTGGAGGGGGGCACCGCACACGGCTAAGATATCAATAGATCAATTGTTGTGTCTGTGGGGTGCCCCCCTGCCCCCGTATATAAAGGAGCAAGGGGGAGGCGGCCGGCCAAGGGGAGAGGCGCGCCAAGGGGGGAGTCCTACTCCCACCGGGAGTAGGACTCCTCCTTTCCTTGTTGGAGTAGGAAAAGGGAAGGGAGAAGGAGAAAGAAAGAAGGGGGCGCCCCCCCTCCCTAGTCCAATTCGGACTAGTCCATGGGGAGGGGTGCGGCCTCCCTTTGGGGCCTTTCTATCCTTTCCCGTATGGCCCATTAAGGCCCAATACCAATTTCCGTAACTCTCCGGTACTCCGAAAAATACCCGAATCACTCGGAACCTTTCCGAAGTCCGAATATAGTCGTCCAATATATCGATCTTTACGTCTCGGCCATTTCGAGTCACCTCGTCATGTCCCCGATCTCATCCAGGACTCCGAACTCCTTCGGTACATCAACATACATAAACTCATAATAAAACTATCATCGCAACGTTAAGCGTGCGGACCCTACGGGATCGAGAACTATGTAGACATGACCGAGACACCTCTCCGGTCAATAACCAATAGCGGAACCTGGATGCTCATATTGGTTCTCACAGATTCTACGAAGATCTTTATCGGACAGACCGCATAACAACATACGTTGTTCCCTTTGTCATCGGTATGTTACTTGCCCGAGATTCGATTGTCGGTATCTCGATACCTAGTTCAATCTCGTTACCGGCAAGTCTCTTTACTCGTTCCGTAGTACACCATCCCGCAACTAACTCATTAGTCACAATGCTTGCAAGGCTTATAGTGATGTGTATTACTGAGTGGGCCCAGAGATACCTCTCCGACACTCGGAGTGACAAATCCTAATCTCGAAATACGCCAACCCAACAAGTACCTTTGGAGCCACCTGTAGAGCACCTTTATAATCACCCAGTTACGTTGTGATGTTTGGTAGCACACAAAGTGTTCCTCCGATAAACGGGAGTTGCATAATCTCATAGTCATAGGAACATGTATAAGTCATGAAGAAAGCAATAGCAACATACTAAACGATCGAGTGCTAAGCTAACGGAATGGGTCAAGTCAATCACGTCATTCTCCTAATGAAGTGATCCCTTTAATCAAATGACAACTCATGTCTATGGCTAGGAAACATAACCATCTTTGATTAACGAGCTAGTCAAGTAGAGGCATACTAGTGACACTCTGTTTGTCTATGTATTCACACATGTATTATGTTTCCGGTTAATACAATTCTAGCATGAATAAGAAACATTTATCATGATATAAGGAAATAAATAATACTTTATTATTGCCTCTAGGGCATATTTCCTTCACTGCGGGCCGGCTGCTCGCCACCCGCGTGCCACGTGGCACCTTCCGGCTGAAAAAAGCCTGCCAGCCCACGCGCGCGACGGAACGCCGCCGCAGGCCGGGGCCCACCACTCCCATGCCTAGGCCCAGGCGTGGATTTTCTGTGGCCCAAAGCGGGCCGCTCGCCTTCCGACGGCAGTATCTGCACGTCGTTAGGGTGCAATAATCGCGGGACATGGGGGAGTGGGCGCAGTTAATCCCACGTTCCGCCCCACGCCTCGCCTCCTCGGCTTCGCCGCACAAGGCTATAAGTAGGGGGAGCGGCAGACGCTCGCACGCTCTCCCTCGCTCCGCCATCTTCTTCTTCCTTCTCTCCATCGCAGCAGCCTCTCGCCGCCGCGCCGTCCCACTAGTCTTCGCACTACCCCGTAGCTTCGCCGCAGCGCCCTTTTTTGTCAGCTTCTTGTCGTCATGTAGCACAGCGGAGACTGGGACGGCTCCAACGTCCACGCGGACCACATCGACTTCCTCCGCAAGACGCGGCGGTTGCCCGGCGAGGACCAGGTGCAGGTCCGTCTCGCGCCGAAGAAAGTGATCACGCCGGCACCGGAGGAAGGCGAGCGGGTACTCTTCCGCTTGCATTTCTTGCGCGGCCTCGGCCTGCCAGCAAGCGCCTTCCTCCGCTCCTTCCTTGAATTCTATCAGCTCCAGCCGCACCACCTCACTCCAAACACGGTGGTGCTGCTGTCTGCTTTCGTCACTCTGTGCGAGGGCTTTCTTGGCGTTCTTCCCGCCCTCGAGCTCTGGGGGAATTCTTCCAATCCAAGCTCGGTACCCGGATGCAAGGCGTGCCGGCTCAGAGTGGCGCCTTCATCGCGATGCGGAGGTCGGCAGCCGACAACCCCTTCCCTGTCATCACGTTGATCCAGTCGGTGAAGCTCTGGCAGAAATCGTACTTCTATGTGAAGAACATCGCCCCTCAAGGCGACTACGTCAACTTGCCGGCTTACGTAGCTGGCCCGCCGGCTGGGAGGCGGCCCCAGTGGTCCTATCGGGCCAGGACGCTGACGCAGGCTGGAGCCGCCGCCGTCGCCCGACTGCGGGTAATGATCCAGTCGGAGGCCCTGACTGAGCACGACCTGCTGGCCGCCTTCGTGGTGCGCCGGGTGCTGCCACTTCAAGGCCGCCCTCATTTGATCTGTCAAATGAGCGGCCAACTCGATCCGAGTCAGATGTGCACCAAGGAGATGCCTCATGACGAGGTAGCTCACATGGTGAATTATCTTGCTAACTGCAAGCTCTCCGAGGAGTGGCAGTTTGGCAAAGAGCCATACTCCCGTGCCAATCTTTCGCCTATGGCATGCCTTCTAAATCTTCTCTTCTTTAGTTTTATCACCAAGTTTTTCTTGGCCAACTCTGACCAGTCAGCACGTCTTGGCAGAACCCTCTCCTTCGACCGGCGGCCGGGTAAGCGGGGGCGGATCGCCAATTTCTCCCGGACCGGGCGACGCACGACTTGGAGGACCCCGACTTGGGGGCGGCCGCCATGGACGACAACACCGAGGCGGGAGGCGGCGAAGCAGGTGGCGAAGCAGGCGGCTCCGGGCTTGGAGCCAGCTTCGACGACTGGCCGGATGACAACGAGGCGGAAATCGTCCCGCGCCGCCAGCCGGTGCCTAATCAAGGCGCGAGCTCATCTACCGCGCCGGCTGCCCGAGGCATCGCGCAGAAGCGCCGGGCCGCGTCGGGCCTATTCGGCAGTCAGCCGAAGAAGCCCAAGAGCGGGGCGGCGGCGACCAGGCGGGAAGAGGCGACCGCGAAGGCGGCCCGCTTCCGCAAGGTGGTGAAGCAGCCGCCAAAGGTTTCAGCGTAAGTGTCGATTCTCTCACGTATTCCTTTTTCTTTTCTTGTCAATTTCTGAATCCTTGTCTTGACTCAAAAAACAGGGCTCCGCTTTCTCTTGAGCGGGTCGCTGCCGCCTCCGTGGTTGGATCGCCGGGAGGATCCGGGAGCACCCGCCGCATGGACCCCCGCGCCGAGCTTCAAGCAGCGACGGAGCGAAATGCGCGGGAGGCGCGGGAGGAGCGGAAGCGGAGGAGCTGAGGGCGGCTGCCGCCAAGGCGGCGCAGGAGGAGGCGAGGAGTCGGCGAAGGCACAAGCCGACGCGGCGACCAAGGCTCAGGTGGAGGCTGCAGCCGCAGCGGCCGGGGCCTTGCTTGTCACCCCCCCCCCCCCCCGCGCGTCGTGGCGCCCGAGATCCCGGAGCCCCCGCCGGAGGAAGCCGGTGGCGACCTGCCGGGGATGGAGAGGGAGGAGGATGACGTCATCGTCCAGGAGAGGGAGGCGGCACCGCCATCGCCGTCTGGGGCGGCCCAAGGCAGCCGGCCTAACGCGCCGCCTGCGCAATTGGCTGGAGGCGAGCCGGCCGCGAGGACGGACCTGGTGGTCCGGTCGGCATCGCGCCAGCGCGCGGGGAAGGCAACTTCGGCGCTAGATCCGCAGAAGGCCGCGGGCTCCAGCTCGTCGGCCCAGGACGTGGAGACGGCCAGCGCCAGCTCGGGGTGGACGCCAGGTGGTGGGACGGCCGTGGTGAATGTGGCGGCGCAAGAAGTCCGAAACCGGCTTCAGTCCCAGGCCGCCGTGCTGAGGCAGTATAATGACGAGTTCCTCGCGACACGGGCAGCCATTCGGGTGAGTCTTCCCGTTTTTTGCTTCTTGATCTTGGTTTCTTCCATGGGGGCATGTCAGCGCACCCACTGGGTGTAGTCCCCGAGTTCTGAGTCGGCTGCTGAGCAGGCGGCTTGGAACTTCTTGGTAGACTTTGTTTGCTATCTTGTTCTTACTCGCTTCTCTGTCCGACTTGCAGGACTACCACAACCTCCGTGCGGCTGCCTTCAACTCCCAGGCTCGAGAGCTGCCCCAGAAGACCGCTGATCTAACGGAGAGCCGGGGTAGGTGCTTCCTCTCTTTTATCTCACGTGGGGGCGCATCAGCGCACCCACTTGGTGTAGTCCCCGAGATTTGGGCCGACTGCTGAGTAGTCGGGCCGGATCTTTCCTGGCGACTTCTTTCTTATTTTTTTTTCTTCTTTGCCATGTCTGCAGTGGCCAACGCCAAACTGAGGGAGCAGCTGGGTGGGACCCAGGCCGCCCTTCGCGCTAAGGAAGCCGAGTTCGACGCCTTGGCTCGGGAGCGTGACCGCCTGGCCAAGAAGCTGGCCGACCAGGAGGAGAGCCACAAGGCGGCCCTAAAGGCGGTGCAGGACAGCGAGGCCGCCCTCCAAGCCGAGTACGAGACCGAGGCGGCGAGCTGGGCTGAGGCGAGGCAGTCGTTGATCAACGGCTATGGCCAGATCGAAGACTTGGTTGACGGTAGGCCGCCTTCTTCTTCGTTCCTTGCCTGCCGCTTGCCATTTGGTTCATTCTCTAACTTTGTATTTTTCTCTTTTTCTCTTCCTTTCTTTCTTGTGCAGAGTACTTCCCTGGTTACTCTACCGCCGCCAACCAGGTCATCGAGGCCCACCGCGAGGCACAAAGGCAGGCCGGCGCTGAGATCGCGCCGAACGTTCGCCGGTCGCTTGAGGAACAGCTCCTGGCGATTCAAGCCCGCCTCCAGCCAGCTCACCGCATGCTCCACCGGCTTCAACATGTTGGGGCACAAGTGCTGGCCGCTCTCTAGCCCGGCGAGGTGATTCCCCGTACCCCCAGTCGGACTACCGACTGGCTGGAGGTAGCGGTCGGCCGCTTCAAGGCCTGGAAGGCTTCTGCAGCTCGGTCAGGCGCCAGGCGGGCGCTCGAGTTCGTCAAAGCCTAGTATCCTAAGCTGAGCTTGGACCAGCTGGCCACCTAGCGGCAGGAGGCCGACACGGAGCTGGAGCCGGCGCGGCCGACTATCATCCAGCGTGCCTCGGAGATCGCCGACTACACCGACACCAGCGCCTTTGCTCCTGAGGTGGATGATAACGGCGTTGCTCAGCTGGAGGAGTGGTTCGGGCTGAACCAGCAGATGGCGAGGACTCGGCGGAGGAGATCGACTCCAGCGACGAGGGCGAGGAGGAGGAGGAGGATGGTGAAGACGCCGTGCCAGACAGTGGAGCGACCGGCCAGCCTCAACTTGATCGTGCCTCCAGCAACGAGGCTCGTGCGAGCACGCCGCCTGCAGCCGGTGATGATCAAGCCGAGACTCGCCAGCCGGCCACTCCTCCAGCCGGCACTGCCATCTCCACACACTAGCCCGGCTCGCCTGCTGCGCCCTTGGCCTGATCTGCCGCCTTTACTTTCCAATTTTGTTACTCTTTGAACAATATTTCGTTAATTTTGCGCAGTTCCACCCACTGGGGGTGTATTTCAAACTATGTTGACTGCCGGCCTGTTGAAGGCCTTTTGTGTAAATATAATCATGCATGTGTTTGGCTTCCCATTGTTCTTGCTTTTCATCCTTTGGCTATTTCCTTTGCCGCCCTCCCTTGGTCGCCGCCTTCCCAGCCGGACAGCTGCTTTGCAGTCTGTGGCTGGAGAAGTGCTTGGCCGGTTGGGAGGGCAAGTTCTCTAGCTTTCTTGGATTGTAGCAAGGTGAATGGGGAAGCCGGCCAGCCGGCTGTTTTGACAGCCGGTAGGCGTGGTGGGAAGCCGGCTTGTGTTATATAGGTTCATTAGTCCTTCACCGTTTTTGGTGTGGGCATCCTTTCCTGCCTTTGGCTCTTGCCAGTCGGACAGTCGGTTCTTCAAGCTACGACTTTCAACAAGAGAGGGCTCGGGTGCTGGCACACTACTTGTCTGACTGCAGGTAGAACCTTAATATAACTCGAGGCGGCAAGTCCCCGGGCCGACTGGTCGAACCCGGTGCCGGACAGAAATCAAACGTAATAATACATTCATAGGTATGACACTCGTCATATATAGATAAAAGAGGGTAGTCCCCGAGTACACCTCGGGGGGCCCGTTGTCTTGTACTTAATACAAAAGGTAGCGTGGTACATACTGCTTTCAACTGTAAAATCTTCTGAGGAGATTAGCGTTCCATGGTCGTTCTGACTCCTTGCCGGAATCATCTCTCTTGCGTGCCTTCGGCTTCTGTGCGTTGATCAGGTAGTAGGATTCGTTGCTTAGGGCCTTGCAGACGACGAAGGGGCCTTCCCAAGGTGCCGAGAGCTTGTGCTGGCCGGCTGTTCGCTGGATCAGTCGGAGCACAAGATCACCTTCTTGGAAGGATCTTGGCTTGACCTTCCAGTTGTGGTAACGGCGCAAGCCCTGCTGGTAGATGGCGGACCGGCTGAGTGCTAACAGCCGGCCCTCTTCCAGCAGGTCGACGTCGTCTTCTCACGCTTCCTTGGCCTCCGCCTCCGTGTACATGGTGACTCGAGGCGAGTCGAACTCGATGTCAGTTGGGATGACCGCCTCGGCACCATATGCAAGGAAGAAAGGGGTGAAGCTGGTTGACTTGTTCGGGGTAGTACGCAGACTCCAGAGGACAGCCGGCAGCCCATCGAGCTAGCAGCCGGCCGAACGCTCTAGTGGTACGACCAGTCGGGGCTTGATGCCGGAGAGGATGAGGCCGTTTGCTCGCTCGACTTGGCCGTTTGACTGCGGGTGGGCAACGGACGCTAAGTCCAGTTGGATGCCCTGTGTCGCGCAGAAACGTGCCAGTGCTCCCTTGGCAAAATTCGTGTCGTTGTCGGTGATGATGCTGTGTGGTATGCCATACCGGGTGGTGATATCTGCGATGAATGTCACGGTAGTCGGCCCGTTCAGTTTCTTGATTGGCTTGGCTTCAATCCACTTGGTGAATTTGTCTACAGCGACAAGCAGATGTGTCATGCCGCCGCGCGCCGTCTTGAATGGGCCCACCATGTCCAGCCCCCAGACGGCAAAGGGCCAGGTGAGGGGGATGGTCTTGAGTGCAGAAGCCGGCAGGTGTTGCTTGGAGCTGAAGACTTGGCACCCTTTGCAGCCTTTGACTAATTCCTTAGCGTCTTCCAAAGCAGTCGGCCAGAAGAAACCATGGCAGAAAGCTTTGGCGACAAGTGATCTTGAGGCTGCGTGGTGGCCGCATTCGCCTTGGTGGATGTCCTTGAGGATTGCTATGCCCTTCTCTGGCTCGACGCAGCGCTGGAAGACTCCAGTGACGCTACGCTTAACAAGTTCTATGTTTATTATTGTGTATGCTCCGGCTCGGCGTTGAATTTGTCTTGCCGAGATCTCATCAGTCGGCAGCTCTCTCTTACTAGGAAGTTGAGGATGGGTTGGGCCCATGAAGGAGCTGCGACTTCCTCTATCACCAATACGGCTACTGCGACCAGGGTGGGTGGGTTGGGTGGTGAAGAGTTGGAGTCGGCCACCGCCTGTTGTGTCGTTGCAGTCCCCGGGCCGACTACTGCAGTCCCCGGGCCGGGTTCTGAAGTCCCCGAGCCGGGTGCGACTACGGCAGTCCCCGGGCTGCCTGTCGAAGTCCCCGAGCCGCCTGCTGGGTTCCCCAAGCCGGATCCGACTGCATCAGGGGTAGGCGGTATGAAGATGGAGTCTGATTCGGGAGATGGCTTGACAGACGGTTTGAGGAGGCGTTGAAGAGAGACGCCGGCTGGTATAGCTTGTCGGGTGGAGCCGATCCGTGCTGGGGCATCTGCTTGCTCGTTGTCGGCCCGTGGCACGTGGAGGAACTCGCACCCTTCAAAGTGTCCGCTGATTTGCTGGACGAGGAATCGGTAGCTCGCCATGTTTGCGTCCTTGGCGTCCCAGTCGCCGGATGATTGTTGGACTACGAGATCCGAGTCGCCATAGCACAGGATCCGGCGTATGCCGAGCTCTTTGGCTAGCCGGAGCCCGTGTATGAGCTCCTCGTACTCGGCCACATTGTTGGAGGTGGCAAAATGAATTTGCAATGTGTATCTGAGTTTGTCGCCCTTGGGAGAGGTGAGGACGATGCCGGCTCCCAAGCCGGTGCGCATCTTGGATCCATCGAAGTGCATCCGCCAATGAGTGGAGTTGGGAGCCGGCGGTAGGTACTGGGTCTCGGCCCAGTCGACAAGGAAGTCGGCCAATGCTTGGGACTTGATGGCGGTGTGGGGCTGGTAGAAGATCGTGTAGGGAGCCAGCACAATGGCCCACTTAGCCACCCGGCCGGATGCATCCCGGCTACCTATGATCTCGGCAAGCGGGGCAGTGCATATGACCGTGATGGGATGCTCTTGAAAGTAGGGCTTCAGCTTCTGGGCAGCAAAGTATACTCCATAGCAAATCTTCTGGTAGTGTGGGTAGTTCTGCTTCGAGGTGGACACTACTTCGCTCAAATAATATACCAGCCTTTGGACTAACTGGGCTCGGCCTTCTTCTGGGTGTTGGACCACAATAACTGTACTGACCACCCGGCTAGTCGCGGCAATGTAAAGGAGCATGGGCTTTTTCTCAGTCGGCGCTGCCAGGACAGGCGGCGTGGTCAGCATCTTCTTTAACTCGTGGAAAGCTTGGTCTGCTTGGTCGTTCCACTCAAAGTGGGTGGACTTCTTCATGAGTCGGTACAGGGGGAGAGCCTTCTCTCCTAGCCGGCTGATGAAGCGGTTTAGGGAGGCCAGGCACCCGGTAAACTTCTGGACGTCTCGCAGCTTGGTAGGAATCTCCATTCTCTCAATGGCCTTGATCTTCACTGGGTTGCACTCAATGCCGCGTTCGGAGACCAAGAAGCCTAGAAGCTGGCCGGCTGGTACTCCGAACACGCATTTCTCAGGGTTGAGCTTGATCTGGAATCGGCGCAAGTTGGCGAATGTTTCTCTGAGGTCTTCCAGCAGGGTGCCGCGCTTCTCCGTCTTCACCACAATATCGTCTACATAGACGTGGGCATTTCTGCCGAGTTGCTTGAGGAAGCATTTCTGCATGCAACGCTGAAAAGTGGCACCGGCATTTCTCAAGCCGAATGTCATAGTCAGGTAGCAGAAAGCTCCGAATGGTGTGATGAAGGCGGTCTTCAGGCGGTCGGCTGGATCCAACTTGATCTGGTGGTAGCCTGAGTAGGCATCCAAGAAACTCCACAGCTCGCATCCGGCCGTGGAGTCTATAACTTGATCAATTCGGGGTAAGGCAAACGGATCTTTGGGGCAGGCTTTGTTGAGGCTAGTGTAATCTATACACATGCGCCATTTGTTGTTTTTCTTCAGCACTAGGACCGGGTTGGCAAGCCATTCTGGAAAGAACACCTCCGTAATGAAGCCGGCTGCCAAGAGCCGGGCTATCTCTTCTCCCACTATCCTTCTCTTCTCCTCCGACAGTCGGCGGAGAGGTTGCTTGACTGGTTTTGCATCTACTCGAACGTGTACCTTGTGCTCGGCGAAATCCTTCGGAACACCTGGCATGTCCTTTCGAGACCATGCAAAGATGTCCCGATTCTCACGGAGGAAGTCGATGAGCTCACCTTCCTATTTACTGTCCAGGTTTGCCCCAATGACAGCAAACCTCTCCGGGTTCTCCGGGTCCAACAGTATCTTCTTTGTTTCCTTGGCCGGCTGGAAGGAGCCTTGAGCATCATATTCCTTGGGGTCAGGGGACAGGGCCGGCTGCTTGCCGGCCATGGCCACGACTCGGTCCAGCATCTTCTTGTCTTCAGCAATCACGAGGGATTCGGCCAGCCGGCTGCTGGCTGCAGCACACTCGGAAGATTTCTTGTAGTCTCCGGCTATTGTGATGATCCCCTTCGAACTCGGCATCTTCATCTTGAGGTAGGCGTAGTGGGGCACAGCCATGAACTTGGCCAGGGCAGGTCGGCCAAGCAATGCGTGGTAAGGGCTCTCTAGATCCACCACTTCAAACCAGATCGCCTCTCGGCGGAAGTGATCCTTGTCTCTGAAGAGAACATCCATCTTGATCTTGCCGATTGGGGAACAAGACAGGCCGGGTACGATACCATGGAACACAGTCCGGCTTGGCATGAGTTGCTTCGTCTTGAGGTTCAGCTTCTCCATGGTGTCACGGTACAATATGTTGATACTGCTCCCGCCGTCAATCAGCACACGAGAGAAACGGGCGGCTCGCCTTTCTGTCGCGAGGGTGGCGTCCAACACCAATGCATAGGATCCAGGAGACGGCATCACCTCTGGGTGATCAGCCTGGCTCCAGCTGATGGGCTTCTCAGACCAATGCATGAACCCTGGGTTGTTGGAGGCGACTGCGTTGACTTCTTGGTGCTGTCGGCGCCGACTGCGCCTATCTTCAATTTGGCTCGTGAAGACGACGTTGGCGGCGTGCTCGTCTGGGAACTCATCTTGAATGGCTCCGACTACGGGGCGAACAGCCGGCTGCTGAGGGGCCGGAGGCGGTGGGCCAGCAGGTGGAGGCGGCACCAGCCCCTCGCCTTTGGAGATCCGTGTGAGCCAATGGCACTTCCGTGTCGTGTGGTTGGACGGCTTCGCGCCGCTGTGGAACTTGCAGGGGGCGTCAAGGGTTTGCTCGTAGGAGAAAGCCGGCTGCCAAGTCGGCCTGCCGCCCTTCTGCTTCTTGGGAGCGGGCCGCTCTTCGGGTTGTTCGTCTTCGACTGTGGCTACTTGCCGACTGGTGGAAGGCGGCATGGGGGCCTTGCGCTTGTTGTCGTTCTGGTAAGGGCGTCCGTTGGAGTCGCCAGCCGGTGTCTTGGGATCCGAAGTGAGCACCTTCCCAGAGGCATCCACTCGAAGCTCGGTCTTCATCGGGGAGTCGGCAGTGGCGTACCATTCTGCTATGATCAGCAGCTCATCGAGGGTAGTCGGCTCGTCGCAGAGGAGTTGGTGCTTGAGTAGGGTGCCCTCTCGGCACCCGGCGGTGAAGTACTCTATGGCCTGGACCTCGTGCACCCCCTCGCAGGAGTTGCGGAGCTCGGCCCAACGCGTGAGGTAGTCGCGAGTTGATTTGCTGGGCCCTTGGACGCTCAAGGAGAGCTGGTGGGGCTTGGGAGGCCGCTTGTACGTGCTGGTGAAGTTGCGGACAAAGACTTCCGTGAAGTCTAGCCAGCTGTTGATGCTGTAGGGCTTGAGGCTGTTTAGCCAAGTGCGTGTCGTGCCTTGAAGCATGAGCGGGACGTACTTCACGGCAACGCGCCTATTGCCGTTCGCTATGCTGACTGCGGTGGAGTAATCGATCAGCCAGTCTTCCGGCTTCACGGAGCCGTTGTATTTTGGTGTGTCTCTTGGGAGCGAGAACCCTTTGGGGAAGGGCTCGTCGCGGATGCGGGGGCCAAAGCAAGGCGGGCCGACATCATCTTCTTCTTCTAGCGCCAGGGATCGCGCTAGGCGGTCGATCCAGTGGTGGGCGTCATTCTCGCTGACTCCCTCGCGGTGGCCTAGTCGGCCGCCGAGAGTCGGATGCGTGACAAGCGGCAGGGTGGGATGGCGCCATCTGCAGTCCGCATCCGGGATGTCGCGCCATGCTCTCGGCGTGGGTGAGGACTCTCAGCGCGGGCGCTGGCTTCATGCTGCCTTGCGGCCGCGTCGATCAGCTACTGGATGCGTTTAGTCATGTAGGGGAGCTCGTCAGCCCCCAGCCCGTTCAGCTCGTCTGCGGCCGCCTGAGCGGCACGCAGGTTCTCGAGCGGCGTGGCGTAGACTAGGCGATCTGCTGCCAGCATGCTGGCGATGGCTGCGTCGTGCTTCTTGACGAAGCCGGCTCGGCTCGGCCCGCCAGGAGGCAGCGTGCCAAAGGCGGCGTGGTCAACTTTGCGCTGGTGAGCCTCGGTGAGGCGTCTCATGGATGCTATCTTTTGGCCTTCCGCGACGAGGGCGAGGCGGCGTGCCTCCAGTGTCTCGGCGTCGGCGTCGGCCGGGACGGGGACGGACAAGTCGTGCAGCGCCGCTTGTAGGGCGTCGTGGGCGTTCTCGCCGGAGACGGCGCCGTGGCTGATGACCAACACCTCATTGACAGCGCTGCTGCCACTGTCGGCTCGAGGGAGAGGATCGTCGATGATCACCATGTTGGTGGGGAAGGCGTCAAGCGATGCCGTGTCGGAGTCGACCAGCATCGGGTCGATGGAGCCGACTGACTCCAAGTCCACAGCAAGCTCGCTGGAGACGTGGAGCTGGTCGAGGAGGCTGACGAGGTGGCTCTCGGGGCAGTCTGTGCCCGCGTCGGACGCAGGCTCGTCGGAGATGCGAGCCTCGCCAAGAAAATCGGCGAGGCAGCTCGCCGCGCAGGCTTCGTCGATGCCTTGCAGCGCGTCGGGGCAAGCGCCATCGGGCGTGGCGGGCTGGCTATGCTCGCAGGGGAGGAAAAGGGTTCCCGTTTAGAACAGGTCTCCGGACGATGGTGCACCTGGCCCCACGGTGGGCGCCAAATGTTGGGTGGTAGGTGCGGCATATGCCAACGGGTGGCTTATCATTATGGGAGCCAGTAAGACATCGCCGGTGCCTGGAAACGGGATAAGGCGAAGACATGCACGCCGGCGAATCTTACCCAGGTTCGGGGCTCTCCGTGGAGATAACACCCCTAATCCTGCTCTGCGGGGTCTCCGCATGATCACTAGATCAATACAAGTAGCTACAAGAGGCTCCTTGAGCTGTTTGGCTAGAGGAGGAAGAAGGGCAAGGCTAGCTCTCTTTTCTCTCTCTACGTGGTGTCTAAAACTATATGAGATCAACCCTTTGCATGGGTGCCCTGGGGGGTTTATATAGGCCTACCCCCAGGGGTACAATGGTAATCCGACTGGACGCGGGTCCGAGCCGTCAGTGTCTGTATTCGCCGGCTTCTTCGCCGACCGCTGGGGCCCGCCGACTGGTGGGTCCCGCCGGCTGCCGGCCTCATGGCCGACAGGCCGGCCCCACCGACTGGGGTTCTTGTCGGTGGCTGGTTACTGTAGCCTCGCCTCTGATGACGAGGGCTTTGTCGAGGTAAGCATGGCCAAAGTGTCGCTGCCTTGCGGGCTCTCACTATAGCCTTACCTCGTCTTGTCTCCTTAATGATGCACATACTTCAAGGACAGGGGATAGCCGGCTGTTGGGAGCCGGCTATGCCCCAGGCCGACTGGGGGAGGCCTGGCTGCCTTCGAGCATCTCTCTGGCTGAAGGGGCCCACCGCCCACGGGCCGTACTGGCGCCTGTCGTGGGTGGTGTCATGGTCAACATGGCAACAGTGCCGCGCCGGACGGGTTATGGCCGACCCGTACGGCGTACTGTGGCCACGCATGCTCCGGGATTCGGGGGGTGGCAGGTTGTACTGTAGCCACGCCCCGTCTCATCACCGTTATGTGGGTGCAGCCCTTGAGGGTGCGGTCTTGGCCGGCTTCTGGGAGTCAGCCTTCTTCATGGCCGGCTTCTGGGAGTCGGTCCTCTTGGGGCCGGCTTCCTGGAGTCGGTCATCTTGTGGTTCTCTTCCGGAAGGTTTTTGAGACCGGGTCGCCTTCTGGTAGTCGGCCTAGATGATAGCCGGCCAGGGGAAGGCGGCCCTGTGCTCTGGATGCTTGAAGGCTCGATCGGCCTGGTGATTTTCTGAAGAGCCGGGGGGAGTCGGTTAGGCTACCCGTGGCCATTTACTCTGACAGCCGGCAAACTCCATCGGAAGTTGGGAGAGCCTAGCAGAGGCATTCCTGGACAATTTCCAGGGCACTTATGTGCGACCGCCGGACGCCGACGATTTAAGTCATATAACTCAGCAGCCAGGGGAATCGGCCAGGAAATTCTGGACCTGGTTCCTAACTAAGAAGAACCAAATAGTTGACTGTCCGGATGCAGAGGCCTTAGCGGCATTTAAGCATAATATCCGTGACGAATGGCTCGCTCGGCACCTCGGCCAAGAGAAGCCAAAATCAGTGGCAGCCCTCACGACACTTATGACCCGCTTTTGCACGGGCGAAGATAGCTGGTTGGCTCGTACACTACTAGAAAAAGGGCTATAGATGGGATTGACACTAATGGCGCACCAGACAAGCGGTGCGCCATTAGTATATACTAATGGCGCACCACCTTCTGATACGCCATTAGAGTTGAAACTACTAATGGCGCACCTGGCCCAGGGTGCGCCATTAGTATCAAAAAAAATTTAACTAGTGCGCCTGTCCAAACATACTAATGGCGCATCCAGACGCAGTGCGCCATTACTAGTTGTAACTAGTAATGGTGCACCTGCCGGAAAGTGCGCCACTAATGTTGTTTTTTCTATTATATTTTTTATTCCCTTTTTTGCAAAACTACTAATGGCGCACTTTTCCACCGTGCGCCATTACTAGTTTAAACTAGTAATGGCGCACTGTGGAACAGTGCGCCATTAGTATGTTTTTTTTGCAAAACTACTAATGGCGCACCACTAGAAGGTGCGCCATTAGTAACCTGGATTACTAATGGCGCATTTAGTGTTGGTGCGCCATTAGTAAGTGGGCAGAAACAAGATATTTTGGACAGCCTCTCCTACCCACACTCACTTTCTCCCCACTTCATTCTCTCCACCTCCTCCTTGTCTCGGGTGCCTCCTCTTTTTCACCTAATTTCCACCATAGATTCATTCAATTTAAGTGGTTAAATTACCTTGTTTTGATAGGTAAGTAAGGGGGGAAGCTATATTTATGTTGTTCTCCCTACAACAATGTGCACATGCACTTTTTATGGCCTAGTTAGATCTATGTATGTTCGCGGTGTTGCATATGTTTGTGGTGTTGCATATGTGTTTGTGTTTGGAGGTGTACCGGTATTTGAAATGCGATAGTTGCCAATATTTTGCCGGAATGTTGATTCATTTCCGTTTCGGCGAGAATTTTGGCATTAAGCATTCTTTTTGGTCCTATTTTTAGGGAAAGTCATGCCAAATTTTTTCTTGGTTCTAAAATATCGTTTTGCTCTACCCCGCAGGCGACCATGGTCCGCATGATGACCGAAGGCATCGTGAATAGGTTTGTGAGGTCCGTGAAGGCCGAGATGCTTCAAAAGAACGAGACGGAGATAAGATGTCCGTGTCGAAGATGCAAGCTGAAGAGCCTTATTGCGGACCCGGAATCCGGGCAGGTGCGGGACCACCTGCTCTTGCGTGGTTTCATGGATGGCTATCGGTGGCAAGGTGATGAAGATGACTACGAAGTCGTCCATGGGGGCCGGGCAAGAAATGAGGAAGGGCAGCAAGACAACCACCGCGGCTCGGGCGGGCGAGAAGACGAAGAATCCCCAGGAGATGATCACGACGGTGATGCTGTACACAGTCATCATGTAGAAGATGTAGGACATGATGATGAGGAAGATGCCGGAGCAGACGACGGGCATGATCATGAAGATGATGATGCCGGCGGAGCAGACGACGCTGGACCATCGATGGGCTGGGTGCAGGACCCTCATATTCAAGAGCTGCTTCTCAAGCAGACGGATAACGCAAGAGCTGCCGCCCGAGAGAAAGCCAAGATGGATCAACTTGAGTTAGACGCGGTTACTCCATTGTATGAAGGATGCAGGCCCGAGGATACCCGCCTGAAAGTAACGCTCATGGCTCTGGAGATGAAGGTAAAACACAAAATGACCGACGCATGCTTCGACGAGAACATGTCATTCTGGCACGAACGTCTTCCCAAGAGGAACAAGTGCCCGACCAGTTTGGAGGAGGCGAAGAAAATCGTGTGTCCTCTGGATTTACGGCACGTGAAATACCATCTGTGCATGAACAATTGCATCATTTATCGGGACGAGCACGCGGAGTCTACCAGATGTCCGGTGTGCGGCGTCACTCGATACAAGAAGAGGAAGAAAGCTCCTCGAAAAGTGGTGTGGTACTTTCCGATCACTCCTCGTCTGCAGCGGTATTTCGCGGACCCTAAGGTAGCAAAGCTCCTGCGTTGGCACGCGGATAGGGAGGAGAAGAAGCGAGAAGATGACGCAAATGATCCGGAGATAGATAAAAAAGACAAGATGCTGAGTCAACCTAAGGATGCGAGCCAGTGGCAAGCGTTGAAATTCGAAGACCTAGAATTTGGGAACGATCCAAGGAACATCATGCTGGGCGCGAGCACCGATGGAGTCAATCCGTTTGGCAGCCAGAGAAGCACACATAGCACCTGGCCTGTGTTTGTGTGGATGTACAACCTTCCCCCCTGGTTGTGCATGAAGAGGAAGTACATTCACATGAGTATGCTAATTGAAGGACCGAAACAACCAGGGAACGACATCAATCTGTATCTGGGGCTGCTGAAAGAGGAGCTTGACACGCTGTGGAAAACGCCAGCCAATACGTGGGACGCTGCAGAGAAAGAATATTTCCCTATGAGAGCCGCGCTGCTCACGACGGTGCACGACTATCTCGGTTACGGATATGTCGCGGGGCAGGTGGTCCACGGATTTTCTGGATGCGTCAGGTGCATGGATGACACAACGTATCGCCAGCTAGATAGAGATCCCGGGTCTTCGAAAACCGTGTTCATGGGACATCGAAGGTGGCTTCGCGACGATGACCCATGGAGAAAACGCAAGGATCTATTCGATGGTGAAACCGAACCCCGAGGACGCCCGCGTACGAGGAGCGGCGAGGAAATAGATGAGCTGTTGAAAAATTGGAAAGACTGCCCACTGCCGGGAAAGAAGCAAAAGGCGCCAGAGCCGGGAAAGAAGCGAAAGGCGCCAGAGCCGCTGCTGAAGGTATGGAAAACGAGGTCTGTTTTCTGGGACTTGCCGTACTGGAAGATCCACCGTGTGCCTCACAGCCTTGATGTCATGCATATCACGAAGAACGTGTGCGAGAGTCTGCTTGGTACCCTGCTCAACATGCCAAAGAGGACCAAAGATGGGCCGAAAGCAAGGGCAGACTTGAAATCAATGGGCATCAGGCAGGAGCTTCACGCTATATGTGATGATGATGTTGATGATGATGATGATGAGGCGAAGCAGGACACGGAAAGTCGTCGCAAAGGCAAAAAGGCCAAGAAGACCGGAAATGACTACCCTCCCGCGTGCTTCACTCTTAGTCAGGAGGAGATCGAGCAGTTTTTCACCTGCCTCGTAGGAGTAAAACTTCCTTACGGTTACGCGGGGAAGATAAGCAGATACCTAGACCTAGCGAAGCTGAAGTTCAGCGGGATGAAGTCTCACGACTGTCACGTGCTGATGACGTAGATACTTCCAGTTGCAATCCGTGGGATCATGGACGCGCACGTCCGTGAAACGCTATTTGGCCTATGCAACTTTTTCGACGTCATCTCTCGGAAGTCTGTTGGCGTGAGGCAACTCAGAAGGCTACAGGAAGAGATCGTGGTGATACTATGCGAGCTTGAGATGTACTTCCCGCCCGCATTCTTCGATGTTATGGTGCATCTGCTGGTCCATATCGTGGATGATATCATCCAACTCGGGCCGACGTTCCTGCACAGCATGATGCCGTTCGAAAGGATGAATGGTGTCATCAAAGGATACGTTCGCAACATGTCACGTCCAGAGGGAAGCATAGCCAGGGGCTTTCTGACCGAAGAGTGCATCTCCTACTGCACGAATTATCTAGGCATCGAGAACCCCGTTGGTCTGCCCGTCAACAGGCACCTCGGCAGGCTCGCTGGATGGGGTCACCGTGAGGGTCGCCGCGAAATGCATGTCGACTTCGAGGGTCGACTCGCCGACTTTGAAAGAGCAAACCTAGTCGCGCTACAACACATAGACGTGGTCGATCCTTGGGTGGTAGAGCACAAAACCTTTATTAAGAAGACGTACAATGACCGAGGCCAACAGAGGACGGACGGAGATATACTCAAAGAGCACAACTCATGTTTCACGCGTTGGTTCAAGCAGAAGCTTCTGTCGTACCCTTTACATGAGGATTCTTCCGCGAAAGAACAACTCATATTCGCCTTGTCACAGGGCGCCGAGCACAACCTGATGACCTATGAGGCGTACGATATCAACGGCTACACATTCTACACCGAGGCCAAGGACATGAAGAGCGATGGTTATCAGAACTCCGGGGTAACGATGGAATCCTACACCAGTAACGACAAGGACAGATACTACGGAAGGATCGAGGAGATCTGGGAGCTGAGCTACGCTGGAGAGAAGGTCCCGATGTTCCGTGTCAGATGGGCCAAGAGCGTCCTAAAAGAAGACCGGTATTTCACCACCATGGTTATACCCGAAGCCAAATCCAAGACCGCAGGCGCAAACGTCACCGCGAAAAATGAGCCATGGGTACTGGCTTCCCAAGTGGACCAATGCTTCTTCATTACCGACCCGTCAAAGCCCAGTCGTGTTGTCGTGAGGAGAGGCAAAAGGAAGATCATCGGAATGGATGGAGTAGCCAATGAGCAAGACTTCGACAAGTACGGCGACCCGAGAATCGAA
Source organism: Aegilops tauschii subsp. strangulata (assembly GCF_002575655.3). Lineage (NCBI taxonomy): Eukaryota > Viridiplantae > Streptophyta > Magnoliopsida > Poales > Poaceae > Aegilops > Aegilops tauschii. The sequence continues at coordinate 380,851,973 of NC_053037.3, read as the reverse complement.
CATGACGACGATGATGAAGTAGCAGCATACACCACAAGAAGAAGCAGGACCACCCTACCTAAAGGACGTCCGTTCCACAGAAGAACTCCATTTGCGAAAAAGAAGGGCAAGAAGATTGTGAACAGATAGCTAGCTAAGATCGATTGTATTTAAATCGTAGCCTTCATTTCTCGATTGTATTTCATGGGCACTTTTTGAACTATCATGAATATTTTTAAATTTCATGGACACTCGATCTCGATCCCCCTCCATCTCGATCGCTATCCCACCTCGCCAGATCCAGTCCCCCTCGCCGCCGAGCACCCCCCGGTCCACCGGCCCCCCGCACCCCGCGCACCCTCCCCCGCTCCACCGGCATTACTGTTTGATGATATTTTTTAAAAAATTACTACTGTCTTATAAAAAAATATTACTGTTATGATTTAAACAAGTTTGATCATATTTAAACACAAATAAATATCAAACAGCATTTTAAATGCATAAAAAAATTGTGGAGCCTGGGAATCGAACCCAGGACCTCCTGGTGTGAGAACTGGCTGCTGACCAGTCGAGCTAGTAGAGGGAACTTGGTGTGGATCAGGTCAGGTGGAAGACAACCTGTTGGCTCGAGCAGAAAAAAAAATACTAATGGCGCACCAGGGTGAGGTGCGCCATTAGTATGGATGTACTTATGGCGCACCGTGGGGTGGTGCGCCATTAGTATTGTGCCCTCGCCCTCGATCCCCTTCCCCTCTCCTATCCCCGGTCCAAACCTATCCCCTCTCTCTCCCTCGCCCTCGCCCTCGATCCCCTTCCCCTCTCTTCTCCCGACGCCGCTGCCCCGCCGCCTCGACGCCGCCCCGTCGTCCTCGTCTCCGCCCCGACGCCGCGACGCCGCCCTCTCCTCTCCCGACGCCGCCGCCCCGCCGCCCCGTCGTCCTCGTCTCCTCCCCGACGCCCCGACGCCGCCCTCTCCTCTCCCGACGCCGCTGCCCCGCCGCCTCGACGCCGCACCGTTGTCCTCGTCTCCGCCCCGATGCCCCGACGCCGCGACGCCGCCCTCTCCTCTCCCGACGCCGCCGCCCCGCCGCCCCGTCGTCCTCGTCTCCTTGGCGCCGCGCCCGTGGCCAGCCCCGTCGACAAGTTCGCGCTCCTCCCCGCCTTCCTCCTGGTACCCCGCCACCCGGCCTACTCTACAGCATTCTATACTCTGTGAAAATGCTACAAACCCCATTCTGTTTGTCAAGTACCAACTTATATGTGTCTTGTGTATTTTCTAGACTACACTTCCACCCTATTTAGTTTCCGAGGTTCTGATGAGTTGTAATCCATTATACTTATAGACTTACTGTGATATCCTGCAGTTATCCCCTATATTTTTCCTGAAGTTCTGATGAGTTGCAAATCATTATCCTTATAGACTTCCTGTGATATCTTGCAGTTTTGAACAAACACCTTCACTTCCATTCTATGCTGGCTGGATGGCTTGTCCATGCATATTATGAACGAAAAGTGTGAACCGGATATAATTTGAATTTACGGACTTTGTCTAGTCACTGGTGGACCCTTGCATCCCTTATCCCCAAACTTCAACTAAAAGCTGTAAATTATTATCAACCACCAATTGTAAATTATCAAACTGCAAATGTGAAACGAGAGGAGTGTAAGCATACCTTCCGCATTGGGAGTTTCAGGACTGCTGTTTGCATATGAGGCTTTTAGGCATGCATCAGGTGAAAGGTTTTTATGCAGGCATCACAACTCGTTCATAGTTTGTCAAGATTAAAACTTGGTAAATGTTCAAAAAAGTGAAGTGGTCTAGTACTCTATGCTGATGCTACCAATCATTACTAACAAAATTGCAGCCGCATGTCCCCTAGGCCTGAAACAATAGTGCACTGCTTATGTATGAAGGAGAAATTAATGGCTCCTCATGAGGTATGAGTCACCTTATTCCAGACCGATCAGCCATAGCATTGGCATCAGTAGTGTCAAATGAATGTCCTTGTCACTCGATTGCCCTCCGCGTTGAGCTCAAGTATGGGCAGGAAAGCGATGGCCAGGCCGTCAACGGCGACAGTGGCTTCATCATACACGAGATGCATCCTAGTAGTTTCCTTACTTTCGGTGGACACGAGCTGCGGTTTAATTTTGCTTCTGATTAATCCAGAAGGAGAAGGAGCCAAGTGATCTGCAGCAGTACTAGTTGAGATCATATCCAGCACATAGTATGGTGAGATCAACACTTAAAATTCCATTGTGCTGCAATAGTCTGAATCATGTTACATAAGTGTTGGGTTCACAAAGCTCTGTTACTATGTGTTCTAGTCATGTACAGCAGTTTGACATTCCTCAAAATTTTAAGTGTTGATAGAATGACCGTGGGCGCCGTTTATTTTGCGTGTCCAGTGGATGTGGCCACATTTGCTCTTGATTATTTGATTGGGCATTGCATAAACCGCATCGACCATGGCACCATGTTTTTTGAGTCTTCGGTTTAGTATTTAGGTAAACTTTTGCTCTTGATTGTTTGATTGATGCATAAACCAAATCACGACAATGCCGCACCCGGCCTGTCTTTGCATGAACAACACAATAACAAAAGTGAATCATAGCTCAGTTAGTCGGGATTAGATATGTCAAATGCTAGTGTTAGTATAATAAGTCAAATGGATCATATGATCTGCAGACCTCATACACCCAAGAAAACCTGAAAAAAAAATGAAGTTCAACCCCTCACTTTTCCTATATGCATTGGCCTGTACAGTTGGATTTGTTTCTGATTTTAGTGTTTTCAGTCTATTTTTCTATTTCTGCTTTAACATAACGGAATAACTAATGGTGGCTGCCTAATGATGACAGACTAAGTTTCTGATTTATTTTGTTATAGAAGTGTAGATTCATTGGTAGCAATTGTTTTCAGTGTCTCATGTTGCTTGTAGTGTTTTGTCCAAAATGTTGAATGATACTGCTTGGAGATGCATATATTGTTTCACCTCTTCACATGCCAATGTATTTTCCATGTTGTGATGGAGGCCTTTTTTGCCTTGTCCACCCGAGAGGCCCTTGAGTTTGCCGGAATGTCGATTAACTTCCGTTCCGGCAAATTCGGGTACTCCATATGTCCTATTTTCAGCAAAGGTCATGCTGAAATTTTCCGTGAATTTTAGCATGACTTTGCTAAAAATAGGACATATGGGGTACTTGTGACTAATGCATGGGCCGGGGTATCTTAGTAGTTAATTAAGTAGGATCAAGTGCTCCGGCATACTTGTGACTAATGCATGGCTTTTAGGGTGCCTCGGTGTCGATAAAAACCGAAATGATGAAAGCTTAGGCTTTTAGGGTGCCTCGGCGTCGAAAAACCCTCAATGATAAAAGCTTAGCTTTTAGGATGCCTCGGTGTCGACAAACCCTAAATGATGAGACCATGATCTTGTTCCTTGACAATAACCAACTTTTTGACCAAACTTTGTTCCTATTTAGAGAGAAACATGGCCAACAACGATGAGGCCGGGGGTTCGGGCGTCAAGGCATTCTGGAAGCTGTCCCAGGAGATGGAGGAACAACCTCACTTGTATGAGGACGCCGCCTTCCCCACCGATCCTGAGACCACTGATGGTACCGCCGAGGATGACCCCACTGATGCCACCACTGATGGTGCCGCCGAGGATGCCACCACTGATGATGGCGGCGCACGCACAGATGGCAGCCAACCGAAGAGGCAACGGAAGGACCGGCGCCCGACCGTGCTCCGCACCCTCAAGGAGGAAGTTACTAAAGTGGACTCCGACGGGAATCCAACGGCGCCCGAACGAATAGTCAAGGGGTACTCGCTTCAGCTCGGGTGCATTCTCCGGAGCACCGTCTCGATCAACACCGAGAACCTGAGGCATCCTGACCGAGGGAATTTGCGCAACCTCCTCTTCACGAAGCTGCATGAACGATACAAGTTCCCCGCTGAATTTGAAAACACAAGCCTCAAAGGGAATAAAGTGAACAATGCTGCCCTCACGAAGATGAGCAAGGCCCTGTCTACTTGGAAAAGCAATGTGAAGAGAATGATCGAGAAAGGTGAGAGTTATGAGAAGATCAAGGAGAAAAATCCTTCGATCACCGAAGATGACTACAACGACTTCAAGATCAATTGCTCGAGCACCGCAAACTCCGAATCAAGTAAGTGGGGGAAAGAAATGCGGGAGCTGAACTTAGGGGAACACACACTCGGTCCCGGCGGTTACAGAGTGGCGGAGCCTATATGGGACAAGGAGGAGGCGGACCGTGCCGAGCAAGGCCTACCGCCCCTCTTCGATAAATACGGTGACAAGCAGACCAGGAACTTTGTCAGGGCCCGGTACAAGAAGGACCCGAAAACAAAGGAGCTTACCACGGATCCGAAGACCAGGGCGCTTGAGCTTGTTCTGGTAAGGAATACACCCCCGCGTAATTACCTCCATATGGTTGCATTCTAATTAATGAAGCCAAATTTCTAAATGGTTCACATTCCTTCCGCAGGCGACTGAAAGCAGTAGCGCGGGGTCGACTAAGAGCAACCCTTGGGACACCACTCTAAATAGGGCGTTGAATGTAATGAAGAACAAGGATAAGCTCAGTAAGCCGACATCAGCTGGTCGTGTGGCCGGCAAAGGCTTGTCGACAAAATGGTCGTCATACTATAACACTGCTGGGCGAAAGGAGAAAAAGACCAGCTCGGAAAGCCAGGCGCGCGAGGTTCAAGAACTCAGGGCACAGGTGGCGCGGATTCCGGAGATTGTCCAAGAGCAAGTGCAACAACAACTCGGAGCGACGATCACCGCCATTGTGCCTACCTTGATCCAGGGGATTAGTGCGTGGATTGCGGGCGGCCAACAGGGGCCGCCCCCGATTCCTAGCTTCACGGCCAGCAACTCGCAGAACGCGATGGCGGGGCCATTGGTGTCTCCGGCGGAGGCGGCATTGGTGTCTCCGACGCCGGCACGGGAGCTTAATGCACCCGGGTGTACGCCGGCCGGCACCTCTGCAGCAAGCGGCCCCTCCGTCAACTGCACGCCCGCCGTTGGCGGTGCCTCGACATTAGCCGAGCTCGACGCCATCATCACGGTAACTAATTAAGCCTCTCTCGGCCGAGGACTTCATCTCCTTGCCTTTGACTGGGCATCCCTAACGCCCTACATGTTTTCGCAGGGCGCCGCCGACGTTCCATGCACTCTCCTACACTTCGTGAACAACGAGTTGGTCGATGTCGCCAAGGGCAAAATCGTTCAACCGGGCAACCCCTTGTTCCACGGTACCCAGATGCCACCCAACTTGTTTAGGGTTCAACTGGTTCGGGTGCTGCCAGGCTGCGACGAGTTGTTACCTCCGATTCGAACCATCGGGGCCGACGATGATGACGTGATGACCCTCAGCGCCTGCCTGAGCTGGCCCCTGCTTTGGCCGAAGAGCCAGATTCGTTTGGGGGCGGGGGACACCACCCCAAAGACAACACCGCCAGTCGTGCCGGCGCCAAGTCGGCCCCATGGCAAGACCGCCGCAACGGTGCCGGACATCCCTATGCCACTGGATCCAAACATGCATATGGCACAGGATCAGAACGACGACGACGACGATACATTTGCCAACGTCGATCAGTACTTTGCCGATCATGGGTACGGTGGCGACTTCATGGGGCCTCCTTCTCAAGAACCCAACCCAACAAAAGACGTGTGCGATCTAGCTGGTACCGCGGAGAAGCCAAGTTGCAACAGGCGTCGTCTGCAGTTCAGCTCTCAGGAGACGCCTCCAGCTGCCGACTTCACCGAGCCTCAGATAGGCGAGGTGCGAAATATGATCAGCCCCAACACACTCAAGAAGGCGGTCTGTGAGCAGAACTCGGTCCCATTACAGGAGAAGAAGAAGGCACGCAAAAGAAAGACTAACAAGGGTGCGGGCCAGCCGGCACTGAGTACGATCCGTGCTCAGGACGGGCCACCTTCAACTGAGGATATCTCGAGGAGGGTGCATGTGGCGGGTAGGCCGATGCTACTGAGAAATATGCTCGATGCTGCAACCGGTGCTATGCGGAGTCTGCATGACAGTGTTCTTTCTTTGGAGAAGCGGCGTCTCGGAGAGAAGGATGTGGCATACCCGGTTTTCGCGGCCAAGGTGCCCGAGGGCAAGGGCTTTGTGGATAACTCCATCGGGGGTACGATCGTCCTGCGGTTTGATGACATCCACGCTATGTTGAACCTTCATCCGCTGCACTACACCTTCGTTCGGCTAGTTTCACTGAGTATGGAGATGCGGATCATTCGCGACAAGACCCCGGACATCGTGATAGTCAACCCCTTCTACATGCGTGCCAAGATCTTGGGCAGCGCTGGGGACCGGCAAGTCGCGAGTTCTTACCTCGAAGGCGTCATTCTGGCAAACCAAGATAAGGATAACTTCCTCGTGCCTTACTTTCCCGAGTAAGTCCTCCCCTCAACCGCCCCGTAACATATGAATTCTTAGATTTCGATCGTTTTTCTTTTAACATTCCGTGTTTTCTGCAGTGACACACATTGCACGCTCATCCTCCTAAGCCCCAAATATTCCATGGCCACGTATTTCGACCCGGACCGTCAGTCGAACGTAGACTACACAAATGTCAAGAAGGTTCTTGATGATGTTCTCCCCGGCTACGTCAAATCTGGAGGCACCTTCACCAGGCCTATTCATAAGTATGGCAAGCACGTGTTCTCCCACAATACGACGTTCTGCTGCGTCAAGCAGCCGCCTGGCGGTCAGAAGGGTGCCTACTACGCCATCCATCACATGCGGGCGATCGTACGGGACCATCATCAACTTCTGCTACCGAGTAGACTCAAAGATTGGGCCGCGAGCGTGTCGGCAATCCAGGACGCGGACATCAGACAAGAATTCTTTCGCATCCAGTCGGAGTTTGCGGAAATCATCCATCAAGATGTCCTTCGTACCTCGGGGCAGTTCTACCTCAGAAATCAACCGTCCAACAGTGACATCGACACAATCCTACAAATGCAGGCTGACAACGCCCGTTGTTTCATGACTCCCACGATAGACGGCGGCTTCATCCACGCTCCGGTCCCTTGAGTCGAGTCGAAAGCAGTGATGCTGTGTCTAGTTCTGAAACATCGATTGGCTCATGTTGTAATTAAACTTTAATGAACTTGTAGTATGTCTCTTTGGTTTCGAGAGTCGTTCAACTTAGATGTAATCGATGCTATTAATGTCTTGCTTTTCTCTTCCGATCATTCTGTTGCATACTTATATATTGCTTATGTATTGTCTGTGAATTGGTACTAACGTTTCGTTTGGCTACTGCATAGCAATGCCGTGGTATGTCGTGTACAAGGGTAAGGTTCCCGGAGTCTACGACGACTGGGAGGAGTGTCGGAGACAGGTTCACCGATTCAGCGGTAACAGTTACAAAGGGTACGCCACTAGGGCCGAGGCCGAATCTAGATACGCCCGCTATCTAGCGGGAGAGGGGAGGGAGCGTTGGAGGAACCGGATGAAGACGAGTTTCATCGTGATGATGCTCATCGTGATGACCGCAGCTCTATTCTATGTGATGGTAGTTTAGATGATCGATATCGACTTGTAATGTGAAGACAAACTCGCGGTCTCGAGACTTGTAATATAATGTTCTATCTTTGTTCGGTCTTTTCAATTCGGAGACTAATATGATGAATTGTATTCGGAGACTAAAATGATGAATTGTATTCAGAGACTAATCTTCTATTGTATTCGATGAATCTGTTGTTTATGTGTGCTGTCTATATTTTGTCCAATTATACATTTTGTAACCTGTGCAAAAAACAGAAAATAAAAAAATAAAAAAAACCTAATATTCATACTAATGGCGCATCACATCATAGTGCGCCATTAGTATGCCAAAGGATACTAATGGCGCATCACTAAACAGTGCGCCATTAGTATGCCGAAGTTACTAATGGCGCATCCTGTTGTTGTGCGCCATTAGTATGCCAAAGCACCTGGGTATAGATGGCCCCCTGTGAGGCATACTAATGGCGTACTGTTGTATATACTAATGGCGCATCTGGGGTGCGCCATTAGTAAAATATACTAATGGCGTGGTACTAATGGCGCACCACTAATGCGCCATTAATGGCCAAATTAGGTGCGCCATTAGTAGGCATTTTCCTAGTAGTGGTAGTACGAATACAGCAAGCAAGCCTGGCATATCAGAAGCCAGGGATAGCAACGGCAAACCACGACGCAACAAACACAAGCGCCGCAAATATGGTGAAAACGCCGAAAATACGGCAGTTAATGCCGGGTTCAGGAGCTCAAAGTCCGGTCAGCGGAAAGGGCCACCCAAAAATAAAAATCCGGGTCCATCCAGTCTGGACCGCATACTCGATCGCCAATGCCAAATTCATGGCACCCCAGAAACGCCAGCCACCCATACCAACAGAGAATGCTGGGTCTTCAAACAAGCCGGCAGGGCAGGCGCCAAAGATGAAGGGGCGTCTCAAAGCGATGATAGCGATGAAGAGCCCAGATCACCGAACACAGGAGGGCAAAAGAAAATTTCCCCGCATATTCAATCTGTGAATGTGGTAAATACCACCCAACTTACCAACTCGGACCAGATATGCACCCTTAGGGATGGCGACTCAACGAAACTAGTCATCCCACAATATAAACTAGGGCCGGTCACCTTCAACCGCACGGATCGTCCGGCTAACGCCAATCAGGGCAATCCAGCCGCACTAGTCCTCGACCCAATAATAGACGGGTTCCACCCCACTCGAGTCCTTATTGACGGAGGTAGCAGTCTAAATCTGCTTTACCAAGACACAGTGCGCAAGATGGGCATCGATCATTCGGCGATCGAACCCACTAAATCCACTTTCAGAGGCATTATACCAGGTGTGGAGGTTAGCTGTACAGGCTCCATTGCCCTTGAGGTAGTCTTCGGATCACCAGAAAATTACCGTATCGAAGAGTTAATCTTCGAAATCGTCCCTTTCCGCAGTGATTATCAAGCACTGCTAGGACGAACCGCGTTCGCTCGATTCAACGCGGTGCCACATTGCCTACCGTAGGCTCAAGATGCCCGGTCCACGCGGGGTCATCACGGTTAATGGCGAGGCCGAACCTTCCCTCGGCACCAACAAATACACCACTGCCTTACCAGCAGAAACAATGAGCATCACCTCGCAGCCGAACCTCGAGTCGACGACCAGGCTCCCGGACACCATCAAGGGACTCCGAACTACTTCGCGGAAGGATAGCCCGGCTCGTCTAGAGCTCAACTAAACACTCCAGCGAAGGCCAGGACAAGCCGAACTCAGCGGCTCAACCGCCCTCCCGCACGTAAATATTTCTTACGTTTCCTTCGCAGGTTCACCATTGCGCCGACCAGGATGGGCTACACGGAGGCAGCTTGAACGCGTAAGGGAATCCTTAGACATTCCCCGCAGTGACCATCCGGCTGTATTACGGATCCGCATTCAGCCTCTTCCCCCTGGTCTCAGGAGGTTCCGCAATCATATTCCTTTTTTATCACATTACTTGTACCCATACGCATAGACGTACTATTCAAATACAACATGTGGATTTATATGACGTTTACCTGCTGTTATTTCTTATTGAAATCATTTTTTCAAGTGGCATCCGTACATAGCGATATGCCTTAAAATATGCCAGGGGCTTCGTTTTACCCATAACACGGCAATAAAGTCTGAACACCTTCATGGAAGTTCGGCACCCCTGAACCTATAGCATTATATGCATTAGCTCCGAATCATGTCTTGGGTCAATAGTTGGGTTTGCCTGCCTCCCATGTTTTGGTACCTTACGTTCCGCTATATGGGCTAAGGTAGCACTGGGAGAACTACTGCGATTGTGTCCCGGTTCTTCCGGACGAGCACCTCAGTAGAGAAAGCCGAAAACTGACTGTCATGATGAGGCGAGAGCTGGTCGCTGTTCGAGAGGTCTCAAGTCCTTAAAGACTTCTTCCGCTTCGGGCGAGGAGTCGGCCTTGTCCGAAAACTGACTGTCATGATACGACGCGAGCTGGTCAGCTATTCGAGATGTCACAAAATCTTTAAGGATTTCTCCCGCATAATGCCATAACCAATGCAGCATGCGATGGATCGGTTTTTTCTCTGATCAGGTGCTTATAGAGCCCCTAGTACGGTCTTCCGAAATCCAGGGGCTGCGCCTACCATACTAAAGCTCCTATGGCTAAGTGAGAGTGATAAAGCCCCATAGTCCGATTGCCTGGTTCGTTGTGCTGAGCACCTCCTTTGAAGGACCCAAAACTGGGATAAAGAGTGCTCAGGTTTATCCCAAACACCCCCGTACTTCTTACGTGGGGGCAGAAGCCGACGACTGGCCAACTCTCAGGTTTAACATATAAAACAGCCGCACAGGAGGATAAACTTTTATATAACAGGCGACAAATAAATGACCTTGTTCAAACATTACAAAGAACAACATTCGCGCACCTTTGCGCGGGCGAAGGCCATTCGCGCACCTTCTATACAGACCAACCGCTTGATGACGTCAAGTCGAGGGCAAGCACTTAAAAGCCGCTTCACGAGCCCGAAGTAGCTGCTTGGAATTGGCTCGGCAAGCCATAGCCGGATAACCAGATCTTTCATGGCTAGTTCCGCCGCCTTATGCAGTTCGATCAGTTGTTTCAGTTGATCGGCAAAGGGCACCGGATAATTCGGCGCCAAATACTGCGACCAGAAGAGCTTATCGGCGGTGTTCCTTTCTTTGGCTCGGTAGAATTGGGCGGCATCTGATATGCTGCGAGGCAGCTCGGCAAATACCCCTGAGAAATCCGAATTCAAAATTAGAAACATAAGTTTCTCCTCAAATACTTGCTTTTAATGGAAAAAGCCTTACCCGCTGCGATCTTCCTCGCCTCTTGGATCCCCTGCAGGGCGCTTTGGGTTTCCCCCCGGGCATCGCTCGTGGCCTGACGCGCCTCGGTGAGTTCGGATTCTTTCTCCGTCAAACTCTGCTCCAAGGTCTCGCATTTCCTTACGGCCTCTTGTAGCTCCTGCTTAGCTTTAATAACTCTGGCCTCGTGTTCCTCACGAAGAGTCCGCTCTGTGGCTGCCTTTTTCTCGGCCTCGGCAACGGCCCCTTTAAGGGCCTCGACTTCGGTCACAATCCCTAGCACAAATTATGCAGCTTATTTCATACTGAAAATTTATTTCACAATAAACGCGAGCAAAGCTGGTGCATACCTTGTTTATCTCTCAACTGCGTTCTCAATTGGCCAAGTTCTTCTACGGCCCGCTCCAGACTTTGATTCAGTCCGGAGATCTCCGTAGTACGAGAGGCAGCAGCCGCTACAGACGCCTGCTTGTAACAGAAGAGAAATCAATATCATTCAATGAGTCTTCCTGAGATCATCAACTCGATCCCCTGCCCGGTTCTTTCTTTCACCAAACAGTGTATCAGGGGCTACTATCTATACTATGACACTCTTCGACAACTCATAAAACATACCTCAAAGCCTCTTATAAGGCTGATACAGGCTTTGTTCAGTCCACTCTCAGTTGACTGAATCTTCTCAATCACCGCACCCATAAGGGCACGGTGTTCATCAACGATGGAGGCGCTCTTCAGCGCCACCAACAAAGCATCCGACACCTCTGGATGGACAGAGGTTGCCGGTGGAACAGGCATGCTCCCTCGAGCTGAGAAAGGCTGCCTGCTTGATTCTGGAGCCGTATTGGTCTCCGGAATTGCATCCGGCTCGGTGCCGAATTCAATATGGCCCCCGCCGTCAGCTCCCATGGGAATGTTCTCCCCCATGTGTCCAGCCCCCGAAGTTTGACCTCCATGCGCTGCCTTCACGGTCTTTTCCTCTCCTCCTTGGTTGGGGTCCCTCTAGGACGAAGCCTCGGTGTTATTCACCTATTTGGATGAAGGGGCCTTCGGGGGCGTCCCGCTCTCCATAGCATCCGAGCTCAGCGAATCCTCTGATGAGGATTGTTTGGTACGGGACCTCGCCGGACTACAAAAATATGGCTCAGGTTAAAATATTATGCCATGACGAGTCTGGACGCATAAACGTACTCGGATTCAATATACTCACGAATTCACCAGGGGCTGGGCCCTGGGATCGCATGCCGGGCCGCTGTTGGCGGCGGCAGTGGACTCCTCCGGAAGGGGAGCTTTTCCCCTTTTAGGCGACTCGGCCTCCAAGTGTGCGGAGGCCGTCCTCTTCTTTCTTCCCCCCGCTGGGGATTCATCTTCCTCCTCCTCCTCGTCCTCTAAGGAGGTGGAACAGGCATTAGAGCCTTCGGATATTGTGTCCGAAGTGCCGCGGCGACCAAGGCCGCCCGGGGTCTTTTTTGCCTCCTTCTCGGCCGTCTTCTTCAGCACCTTGTAAGGCGCCGGGACCAGCATCTTTGTCAGAAGTGGGACGGCCGGTTCTTCGGGCAGCGTGGCCGGACAATGTATCTGCTCCACCTTCTTCGTCCAGCCCTAGGAGAGTTGTAGAAAACACATTAAGCGCTTCCCTTGGGTTATGCGGAGAAAAAGTATCATGACTTACCGAACTTGCAGGGCGGGACAGTTGGTACCCGCGGTCTTCGGCGGAGTCCGGCATGATTTGCTGGACTTGAAGAGCACCTTCCAGATGTCCTTGTGTGAGGAGCCGAAAAGCTCTCGCAGGGTCTGGTGCTTGGTCGGATCGAATTCCCATAGATTGCAAGTCCGGTGTTGACAAGGCAGGATCTGGCGAACTAACATCACCTGGACTACATTGACAAGTTCGTTCAATGTTCTTGTCTCCTATATCTTTAACGCGCGTCTAGAGCACCAACAATTCGTCGGACGAAGACCAGCTCAGGCCCTTCTTGACCCAGGATGTAAGCCGCAGAGGGGCACCGGATCGAAACTCGGGAGTAGCGGTCCATTCCGTGCCGCGCGGCTCGGTGATGTAAAACCACGGCTGTGCCACTCCTTGACGGAATCGTTAAAGGTGCATGTTGGCCATGTGAGGTTGGGCATCTTGCTCACCATAGCGCCCCCGCACTCGGCATGCTCGCCGCCCACCACCTTGGGCTTCACATTAAAAATCTTCAGCCATAAACCGAAGTGCGGCGAAATGCGGAGAAAAGCCTCGCACACGACAATGAATGTCGAGATGTTGAGGAAGGAATTAGGGGACGGATCGTGAAGATCGATCCCGCCCGCGGACAAAGTGAGGGAGGAATACAACCCTCTCGTGGGGTTCCGGAGTAGGGATGATCTGTCCCGCCGTCGGGAGACGGTGGCTGATTTTCTTGGCCAGGTACCCGGCCTCCCGAAGCTTTTTGATATCCTTCTCTCGGACGGTAGAGGCCATCCATTTGCCTCCTACTCCGGATCCGGACATCTTCGGAAGACCTTTTGTGGGCAGAGAAGATGAACGCTTGGGCGCTGGAGCTTGAGCAGAAGGGAATGAATCGGGAAGTAGAAAGCGTGGGTGCGAAAGGGAGTCCTTATCCCCTTATAAAGGCAGCAGGGATTCTGCGCCTCCCCACTTGCCTGGTAAAGCCTCTTATTCCCCAAGCGCCGTAATTGATGGCGCGGCTGGGTTACCCACACCCGTATTGATGAGAATCCCGTGATAAGGGGACACGATCTCTGCTTCGACAAGACGTGCCAAGGAAACCACCTCGCAATACGTGTTGTGGCTGGTTGTGAAAAACGGTTCGAATAATGACCAGGCCGTGGTGTGATGTCATGCTACAAAATGCGTCAGCAGATTAGATTTGTGGGAATATTATTCTCTCTACGGTGGTATGTGGAATTTTTTTTGCAGAGCCGGACACTATCCTTGTGTTCAAAATCTTCTATGGAGTATTCAGTGGAGGAACCCGCCTTGCAATGCCGAAGACAATCTGCGCGCTGGACTCATCGTCATTGAAGCCTGGTTCAGGGGCTATTGAGGGAGTCCTGGATTAGGGGGTCCTCGGACAGCCGGACTATATCCTTTGGCCGGACTGTTGAACTATGAAGATACAAGATTGAAGACTTCGTCCTGTGTCCGGATGGGACTTTCCTTGGCGTGGAAGGCAAGCTTGGCAATACGGATATGTAGATCTCCTCCCTTGTAACCGACTCTGTGTAACCCTAGCCACTTCCGGTGTCTATATAAACCGGAGGGTTTAGTCCAGAGGACAACAACAATCATACCATAGGCTAGCTTCTAGGGTTTAGCCTCTACGATCTTGTGGTAGATCAACTCTTGTAATACTCATATCATCAAGATCAATCAAGGAGGAAGTAGAGTTTTACCTCCATTGAGAGGGCCCGAACCTGGGTAAACATTGTGTCCCCCGCCTCCTGTTACCATCCGCCTTAGACGCACCGTTCGGGACCCCCTACCCAAGATCCGCCGGTTTTGACACCGACACAAGCCGCTCCAGCCCACCCCTCGCCCCGACCGACTCCGACCGGAGTCTGGCCATCCCACTCCGCCGCCGCCGTGTCCGGGGAGGACTCCTCCTCCCCCGGCCCCTTGCCCAAGACGCCGCCTCGCCCGGCCCTTTAAAGGCCGAGCCGACCCCAGCCTCGACCCCCACACCACCACCGCCGCCAGCCCCGCCGCCGCCGCGCCAGCCGACGCCGCCGCCGTCGACTTCGCCGGAGCCACCACCGTTTTTTTCTCTCGTCGGTTTATTTCGGTAAACCCTAGATCTAGATCCGGTTTTTTTAAAATTCTGGTTTATTCTTTTAGATCGGTTTTTCCCGTCGGTTTATTTATTTAGCGAACGCCTGTTCGTTCGTTCGTTTTAACGAACGGTTTTCACCCGTTACCCGTAGACAGCGAACATTTGTTCGTTAGCCTGTTCGTCAGTTTTTCTTTTTCTCGGATTTTTCACGATAATTCTCGATCGCGATTTCTGATCTGATTTTTGTTTTAGTTTAACTTTTCTTTTTTGTCGGAATCAGGCGATTCAGGTGCCTAGATCTTTGTCTCGAAGCCCTCTTTCTGTTTAACCAACTTGAACAAGATTTTCGTACTATAAAATTTGACTTTAGTCCAGATTAGGAAACGAATCTTGTTTCTTTCGCAGTTTGAGTTTCGTTGCTCCGTTTGATTTGATTCTTTTTGCAAACCGGACTTCTTAAGTTGAACTTTCTGGTTAGATCTTCTTATTTGAGTTTTACCCGTGCAACTTTGCTTGATTGATTATGTATGCTATTGTTTGTTTGCGATAGAATTCCCGGAGTGCGAAGCATGCTACTACGAGTCTCTAGGTTTTGCGGATCATCAGCAAGGCAAGTAACACATTGATCATACTCTTTTCGTACCCAGTTTTTATGCATTAGCTCCAATCCTCAAACACTGCATGATTAGGATGTGATTAACTTGTGGGTATTGGGAAGTAGTTGATGAGGTAGAACCTATTGCCCTGTTATTATCAAACCCTTGGGAGTTACTTCTACGTATTGCTTATATTCCTATGCTATGCTCGTAGACGTGGTTTGGGTGAGTGAATCCATGACAGATGTGACATTGTTAATTAATGGTTCAACTTAAGGTGGCAACTTTAATACACATCTGGGTGGATTGCTTGTCGGGCACCTGGAGAATCCAGTGTTGTCCTAGGATATCCCGGGGTACCCGTGTGATAATCCTAAGGTTCGCCACCCAGGCTCAAAGGGAACAGAGATATTTCATGCTAGAAACTTCCGTGTGCAGCCACAAGCTATTATGGGCTCTAGCATAGTTGAGTAACTTGCATGACCTCTTCCAGTGGTAGGCTAGCAGATGTAGATGGATGTAGGTTGGTACTGTCTACCCGGGGTTAGAGTTAATGCTTCTGAAAGACTGTGTCTCGGTCATCCGTCTCTCAAACACCATGTAGTGCGAGAAATCCAACGGAGGCGATCGAGTCTTGTGGGGAAAAGTGCGCAAACCTCTACAGAGTGTACAATCTAATTATGGTTAGCCGTGTCCCCGGTTATGGACATCTTGAGTATCTAGTACTTGGATTATCATATGTGTCTCATCACTCTAATTTAATATTGTTGGGTTGATAATTACTTTTTAATTGGGATTGAGTTGGAGGAACCTTATCAATGATGTTTCAACTACCATGATAGTTAAATAAAATATATTCCTTTGTTGTAGGAAAAAATTGGCTTTTCGCAAAACTATAACCATAGAGCCTTTCCACCAGCTCAATATGCATGTAGTGATAGCATTATTCTGTTCTTGCTCTACTGTGTTATATTGCTAGCATATTCCATGTGCTGACCCGTTCTCGGGCTGCAACGTATTATGTTGCAGACTTTTCAGACGAGGAGTAAGGTTCGTTAGGTCGTTGCCGTGCAGCTCAGCTATGTCGTTGGAGTTGATGGACTCACTTTATGTTCCAAGCCTTTCGCTGTTATCGTATTAGATGGCCTTATGCCATATTTATTATAATAAGTTCTCTTTTGAGACATTCGATGTAATAAGTGTGTGATTGCTACTCTGTTATAAATCCTTCGAGTACT
This sequence comes from Aegilops tauschii subsp. strangulata, assembly GCF_002575655.3. Classification (NCBI taxonomy): domain Eukaryota; kingdom Viridiplantae; phylum Streptophyta; class Magnoliopsida; order Poales; family Poaceae; genus Aegilops; species Aegilops tauschii. The sequence goes on along the minus strand of NC_053037.3, from coordinate 380,835,500 downwards.
GTGTGTGTCAGCATTACCGATCCAGGGATGACCCAGAAGCACAGAGACTTGACCATTTGAGGTCGGGTCGCTACAAGATGGTATCAGAGCACACGTTGAGTGTAGGACACGACCACTAAGATAAGCCGTAGGTCACTCTTCTCTACTCATTTCTGACTCCTCTCCCTTTTCTACTCTTAGGATGGCGGATTCGAGAAACAAGTTTGCACAACCGGGTGAAGACACACCCTTTGGACGACACTTGAAGGAAGTCACTAGGTACCTGAACATCGGAATACCAAGCTTCACCGGGACCTACAACGCCACTTTACAGAAGAGGAGCGCTGGATGATTCGACTTCAAGTTCCAGGAAGGACGTTCGCGCCAATCAGTGAGCCCATAGAGTTTTCCTTTGATGCACCAACCTGGAGTCTAGGCAAGAGCATGGCAGCCCACATTGCCATGGGATGTATTGGAGAAGTCTACAGCAAGGATATCAAGGACACTATCTACAGATATGTGGGCGCCGAGATGAGCAATGGAAGATGATCAGCACCAAGAAGGACAGATCCATTGCAGCTTTCATCCAGGAGTTAAACCAGCACATTCGACACCAGGAGAATCAGATGTGCGCGGACATGATAGATTTGAAGAAGGCGAAGACAAGGATCACCGAGCTGGAAGAAGAACTCAAGTCTACACGCGATGGATATGAGGAGGAAATTGCAACACTATTGGAGAAGAATGACAACCTGATAAAGAAGATCCGAGTATTCATGGGAGACCCTACGCCAGGATGAGAGGACGACGATTCCACTTGCCCGGAGAACTACATTATCATCGACGACACCGACTCCGACCCCAGTGAAGATGACTTTGAAGACGAAGCTGGAGCAGACATCATGGAGTCGTCCACCGATCAAAATTTCTAGATGACCACCAAATGATTAGTAGTATTTCCCCCATGTATATAGTAGTAGTTTGAGCACTTTTAATGATAGTTCTAGACCGTTTGTATGCCCTTGCTTGATTTATTGAGTGATATGATAGTGTTTGTCTCATGTGCATATGGGTAGTGCTTTCTCACTAGGCCCCTTTTCTATTCTAATCTCTCCCCTCTAAACCCATCAGATGCCTCCGAGACGTGACACCGGATTTGTCTTCCCATCAGAGATCACCCAGTTGACCCAGCAGCAGAATGCCTTGATGCAGATATTAGTCCAGAACCAAGGCAACAACAACAACCCGCCTCCAGTTGACAACTTAGCTCGCTTTCTGAGGTTGCTGTCGCCGGTGTTTTCCTGTAGCACCGAGCCTATAGTTGCTAATGATTGGCTACGCGTATTAGAAGGGAGTTGACCACCGCAGGTTGCATAGATGCTGAGAAGGTGCGCTTTGCCGCACATCAATTGGATGGACCAGCAGCCTCATGGTGGGAGAATTATACGACCACTTTCCCCATAGCCAACGTCACTTGGGATCACTTTCAACAAGCTTTCCGCACAGCCCATGTCTCAACTAGAGCTATGAGCATGAAGAAGCGTGAGTTTCACAACTTACGCCAGGGGAACCGTACTGTAGCTCAGTACGTGGACGAGTTTAGCAAGTTATCTCGCTATGCCCCTGACGATGTGGCCACAGATGCCGCGAAGCAGGAGAAGTTTATGGAAGGGCTGAACGATGAGATGAGCATGCAGTTGATGGTGGCAACATTCAACAACTACCAGGAGTGGTAGATAAGGCTCTTATGATTGAAGGGAAGCAGCAGCAGATCGAGAACCGTAAGAGGAAGTATGGGCAAGGAAGATACAATTCTGAAGCTCAGCAGAAGCCTCGTCTAACCCCGAACTCGGGAGGACTTGTTCATAACCATGGAGGTCATAACCACAACGGAGGAAGTTCGCATAACCACAATGGTTCCAAGAATGGGACTGGGAACGTAACAAGCAACAATCAGAACCGCTCCAATCCAGCCACACCCGCCAAGAGAGACCTAAGTCACATTACTTGCTTCAAGTGCGGGAAGACTGGACACTATGCCACGGAGTGCCCTGAAGCGAAGAATGGAAACGGTAATGGGAGTGGTGGGAAGAAGCCCAATCCATTCAACAAAGGTCAAGTGAACCAGGTTAACGTGGAGGAGGTTGAAGGGCAGCCAGACGCAGTTATCGGTAAGTTTTTGGTTAAGTCTTTTACCGCCCTTGTTCTTTTTGATACTGGTGCATCACATTCATACATATCAAGGGGATTCGTGGATAAGTTTAAACTACCAACCCAAGCCCTTAGGACCCATCTGTTAGTATGTTCACCTGGAGCAGAGTGGCTAGCCGATGGTGCGATCGGATGCCCTTAACCATGGTAGCCATGTTTTCCCATCCGACCTAATCATTTTGGAGTCACAACGATTGGATGTGATATTAGGCATGGACTGGATGTCAAAGTATGGAGGAAGCATTGACTGTGTTAGTAAGTCGATTTATCTCACCACCCCGGAGGGAAAAAGGATCAAGTATGTATCCAGGCAAGCGACAAGGAGAACCCAAATAAATTCCCTCTCACGAGTTGTTCAAGAGGAAGTGCTTGTCGTAAAGGATTACCCGCATGTATTTCCAAAGGAATTACCAGGCATGCCGCCAGATTGGGACATCAAGTTTTTGATAGAACTGTTGCCAGGCATCGGGCCTATATCGAAGAGACCATACCGGATGCCCGCAAATGATCTGGAGGATATTAAGAAGCAGATCAAGGAGTTATTGGAGAAAGGTTACATCCAACGAAGTTCATCACCGTGGGGAGCCCCAGTGCTCTTGGTTGAGAAGAAGGGTGGATCATTGAGGATGGTTGTTGATTATCGGGCGTTGAATGAGGTGACGATCAAGAACAAATACCCACTGCCGATGATCAATGATTTGTTTGGCCAGCTGCAAGGAGCTAAGGTGTTTTCGAAGATCGAACTGCGATCAGGATATCACCAGCTGAAGATCCAGGAGACGGATAAACCTAAAACCGCATTTACCACAAAGTACGGGTTATATGAGTATACGGTCATGTCATTTGGACTGACTAACGCCCATGCCTATTTCATGAGCATGATGAACAAGGTGTTCATGGAATATTTGGATACATTTTTTGTGGTGTTCATTGATGATATAATGGTATACTCAAAGAATGAAGAGGAGCACAAGGAGCATTTTTGTTTAGTTCTCGAGAAACTCAGGGAACATCAGTTGTATGCCAAGTTCAGCAAATGTGAGTTTTGGTTGAAGGAAGTTGGAATCCTTGGACATGTTATATCAGGAGAAGGTATAGTAGTAGACCCCACCAAGGTTCAGTCAGTCACTGAATGGTTGGCACCCACTTCAGTTAGCGAGATCCGCAGTTTTCTTGGACTCGCAGGATACTATCGGAGATTCATTGAGAATTTTTCCAAGATTGCGAAGCCAATGACGGAGTTATTGAAGAAGGATACCAAATTTAAATGGACGGAAGAATGTGAGGTGAGTTTTCAGGAGTTAAAGAAATGTCTGACTATAGCCCCAGTGCTGATTCTGCCGGATATACGCAAGGATTTCCAAGTGTATTGCGACGCCTCTCGCTTAGGACTTGGAAGTGTGCTTATGCAGGACGGAAGAGTTGTTTCGTATGCCTCACGACAGCTAAAACCGCATGAATTGAATTATGCCATGCATGATTTGGAGTTAGCAGCTGTAGTGCATGCGCTCAAGACTTGGACACATTACCTTATTGGAAACCGTTGTGATGTGTACACTGATCATAAGAGTTTGAAGTACATTTTCACACAGAAGGAGCTGAACCTTAGGCAGAGGAGATGGTTGGAGCTTATAAAGGATTATGACATGAAGCTTCACTATCATCCAGGCAAGGCCAATGACATAGCTGACGCTTTGAGCCGCAAGAGTTATGCTAACACCCTCGTAAGCACATGATTGCCAAAGGAGTTAGCAGAGGATCTCAGGGAACTTCGATTGGAGATTGTTCCTAGAGGTTTTGTTGCAACAATGGAAGTTCAGTCTACATTGTTAGGAAAGATTCGAGAAGCTCAGAAGGATGACAAAGAGATTGCCGAGAAAAGAGATAATGAGCAAAGGAAAGGCCAAAGGTTTTCGTGAGGATGAGCACGACACCTTATGGTTTGAGGACCGTGTTTATGTGCCCAATAACACAGAGATCAGGAAGTTAATACTTCAGGAGGCTCATGACACACCATACTCGATACACCCCGGAAACACCAAGATGTATTTGGATTTGAAGGAACGTTTCTGGTGGACTGGTATGAAGAAGGATATTGCCGAGTATGTAGCCGTATGTGATGTATGTCAGAGAGTGAAGGCGGAACGTCAAAAGCCAGCAGGATTGCTACAGCCTATGCAGATACCCGAATGGAAGTGGGATAAGCTTGGCATGGATTTCATCACCGGATTACCCAGGACCAATTCAGGATATGATTCTATATGGGTAGTAGTTGATCGGTTGACCAAAGTGGCTCATTTTATCCCAGTGAAAACCACCTATACAAGTGCGAAGTTGGAAAAGATATACATGACCAGGATCGTATGTCTGCATGGAGTTCCAAGGACCATCATATCAGATAGAGGAACACAGTTTACCTCAAAGTTTTGGCATCAGCTGCTCCAGACTCTGGGTACCAGGCTAGAGTTCAGTACAGCATTCCATCCACAGACAGATGGACAGCCGAGAGAGTCAACCAGATTCTGGAGGATATGTTGAGAGCTTGTGCACTAGATTATGGATCTAGTTGGGATGACAATTTGCCCTACGCGGAGTTCTCATACAACAATAGCTATCAAGCCAGTTTGAAGATGGCACCGTTTGAAGCCTTGTATGGACGAAGGTGCAGAACACCGTTGATGTGGGATGAAGTTGGAGACCGACAGTTATTTGGACCAGATTTGATCAAGGAGTCTGAAGAGAAGGTTAAGTTGATTCGAGATAGACTTAAGGTAGCTCAGTCTAGGCAGAAGAGTTATGCAGATTCGAAACCCAAGGAAGTAACCTATGAAATTGGAGACAGAGCATATCTGCGAGTGTCACCTCTGCGAGGAATGAAACGTTTTGGAGTCAAGGGAAAGTTAGCCCCGAGATTTGTAGGGCCGTACCGAATTTTGGAACGTATGGGAGAGGTTGCCTACAAGTTGGAGTTACCTAAAGGACTGTTAGGAGTTCATGATGTGTTTCATGTTTCACAGTTGAAGAAGTGTCATGCTGAGATGGCCGATATACCACTAAGAGATACAGTGCCCTTGGAAGCGATTCAGTTGGACAGTGATCTGACCTATGAGGAGAAGCCAGTCAGGATTCTTGAATTTGCCAGCCGAGTCACCCGCAGCAAGGTTATCAAGTTTTGCAAAGTTCAGTGGAGCCACCATACCGAGGATGAAGCCACCTGGGAATGAGAGGATGATCTTCGCAAGGACCACCCACACCTATTTTCTAGCCAACCCGAATCTCGAGGGCGAAATTCATCTTAAGGGGGTAGGTTTGTAACATCCCAAATTTTCAATTTGGAATGTTACACATACATCATTCATGCATATCATATTTTATTGCATATTCGTTTCACGATCCTCGAAATTCTAAGCAACTCAAGGACCTTCGGAGAGAGTTGGGGATTTCACTGTTTTCATATTTGAATTTTATCAAATATCGAAACGAGGATCAATTTGTTTTATTATTTTTCTCTCCGAAAATATTTCACATAAAAAAATATATGAGAGGGGATAATATAACTTCCCCAAAAATAAATGAAATATTGGAGGAAAAAAATTAAAATCAAATATTTGATTTTATTCGGATTTTATTGCTATTTTATTTGCATAGGAAAAATTTGCATTTTTCAAAATTGCGTTTTAGGCCCAAATAAATGTTCACCTTGTCCGGTAGATTTTTAGAGCACGGGGGAAATGTATTTTGGGATTTTTGGCGTCTGTTTAGTATTTATTTACGGTGTTTTTTGCGCGGATTTTTATTAAGTTTTTCCGCCGGACCGAACTGGGCCGAGGTCCAGTTGGCCAGCCGCGCCAGCCCACCCCTCGCCCCGACCGACTCTGACCGGAGTCCGGCCGGCGCACGCCGCCGCCGCCATGTCCGGGGAGGACTCCTCCTCCCCCGGCCGCTTGCCCCAGCAGCCGCCTCGCCCGGCCCTTTAAAGGCCGAGCCGACCCCCGCCTCGACCCCCACACCACCACCGCCGCCCCGCGCCGCCGCCGCGCCAGCCGATGCCGCCGCCGCGGACTTCGCCGGAACCGCCGCCTTTTTTTTTCTCACGTCGGTTTATTTCGGTAAACCCTAGATCTAGATCCGATTTTTTAAAAAATTCCGGTTTATTCTTTTAGATCGGTTTTTCCCGTCGGTTTATTTATTTAGCGAACGCCTCTTCGTTCGTTCGTTTTAATGAACGGTTTTCACCCGTTACCCACAGACAGCGAATGTTCGTTCGTTAGCCTGTTCGACAGTTTTTCTTTTTCTCGGATTTTTCGCGATAATCCTCGATCGCGGTTTCTGATCCGATTTTTGTTTTAGTTTAACTTTTCGCTCGTTTGTCGGAATCAGGTGATTCAAGCGCCTAGATCTTCTTCTCGAAGCCCTCTTTATGTTTAACCAACTTGAACAAGACTTTGGTACTGTAAAATTTGACTTTAGTCCAGATTAGTAAACGAATCTTGTTTCTTTCGCAGTTTGAGTCTCGTTGCTCCGTTTGATTTGATTCTTTTTGCAAACTGGAGTTCTTAAGTTGAACTTTCTGGTTAGATCTTCTTATTTGAGTTTTACCCGTGCATCTTTGCTTGATTGCTTATGTATGCTATTGTTTGTTTGCGATAGAATTCCCGGAGTGCGAAGCGTGCTACTACGAGTCTCTAGGTTTTGCGGATCATGAGCAAGGCAAGTAAAACATTGATCATACTCTTTTCATACCCAGTTTTTATGCATTAGCTCCAATCCTCAAACACTGCATGATTAGGATGTGATTAACTTGTGGGTATTGGGAAGTAGTTGATGAGGTAGAACCTATTGCCCTGTTATTATCAAACCCTTGGGAGTTACTTCTACGTATTGCTTATATTCCTATGCTATGCTCGTAGACGTGATTTGGGTGAGTGAATCCATGACAGATGTGAGATTGTTAATTAATGGTTCAACTTAAGGTGGCAACTTTAATACACATCTGGGTGGATTGCTTGTTGGGCACCTGGAGAATCCAGTGTTCTCCTAGGATATCCCGGGGTACCCATGTGATAATCCTAAGTTCCGCCACCCAGGCTCAAAGGGAACTGAGATATTTCATGCTAGAAACTTCCGTGTGCAGCCACAAGCTATTATGGGCTCTAGCATAGTTGAGTAAGTTGCATGACCTCTTCCAGTGGTAGGCTAGCAGATGTAGAGGGATGTAGGTTGGTACTGTCTACCCGGGGTTAGAGTTAATGCTTCTGAAAGACCGTGTCTCGGTCATCCGTCTCTCAAACACCATGTAGTGCGAGAAATCCAACGGAGGCGATCGAGTCTTGTGGGGAAAAGTGCACAAACCTCTGCAGAGTGTACAATCTAATCATGGTTAGCCGTGTCCCCGGTTATGGACATCTTGAGTATCTAGTACTTGGATTATCATATGTATCTCATCACTCTAATTTAATATTGTTGGGTTGATAATTACTTTTTAATTGGGATTGAGTTGGAGGAACCTTCTCAATGATGTTTCAACTACCATGATAGTTCAATAAAATCTATTCCTTTGTTGTAGGGAAAAATTAGCTTTTCGCAAAACTATAACCATAGAGCCTTTCCACCAGCCCAATATGCATGTAGTGATAGCATTATTTTGTTCTTACTCTACTGTGTTATATTGCCAGCATATTCCATGTGCTGACCCGTTCTCGGGCTGCAACGTATTACGTTGCAGACTTTTCAGGCGAGGAGTAAGGATCGTTAGGTCGTTGCCGTGCAGCTCAGCTATGCCGTTGGAGTTGATGGACTCACTTTATCTTTCAAGCCTTCCGCTGTTATCATATTAGATGGCCTTATGCCATATGTATTGTAATAAGTTCTCTTTTGAGACATTCGATGTACTAAGTGTGTGATTGCTACTCTGTTATAAATCCTTCGAGTACTGTGTGTGTCGGTATTACCGATCCAGAGATGACACAGAAGCACAGAGACTTGACCCTTTGAGGTCGGGTCGCTACAAGATGGTATCAGAGCACACGCTGAGTGTAGGACACGAACACTAAGATAAGCCATAGGTCACTCTTCTCTACTCATTTCTGACTCCTCTCCGTTTTCTACTCTTAGGATGGCAGATTCGAGGAACAAGTTTGCACAACCGGATGAAGACACACCCTTTGGACGACACTTGAAGGAAGTCACTAGGTACCTGAACATCGAAATACCAAGCTTCACCGGGACCTACAACGCCACTTTACTAGAAGAGGAGCGCTCGATGATTCGACTTCAAGTTCCAGGAAGGACGTCCGCGCCAATCAGTGAGCCCATAGAGTTTTCCTTTGATGCACCAACCTGGAGTCTAGGCAAGAGCATGGCAGCCCACATTGCCGTGGGATGTATTGGAGAAGTCTACAGCAAGGATCTCAAAGCACTATCTACCAGATATGTGGGCACCGAGATGAGCAATGGAAGATGATCAACACCAAGAAGGACAGATCCATTGCAGCTTTCATCCAGGAGTTAAACCAGCACATTCGACGCCAGGAGAATCAGATGTGCGCAGACATGATAGATTTGAAGAAGGCGAAGACAAGGATCACCGAGCTGGAAGAAGAACTCAAGTCTACACGCGATGGATATGAGGAGGAAATTGCAACACTATTGGAGAAGAATGACGACCTGATAAAGAAGATCGGAGTATTCATGGGAGACCCCGTGCCAGGAGGAGAGGACGATGATTCCACTTGCCCGGAGAACTACATCATCATCGACGACACCGACTCCGACCCCAGTGAAGATGACTTTGAAGACGAAGCTGGAGCAGACATCATGGAGTCGTCCATCGATCAAAATTTCTAGATGACCACCAAATGATTAGTAGTATTTCCCCCATCTATATAGTAGTAGTTTGAGCACTTTTAACGATAGTTCTAGACCGTTTGTATGCCCTTGCTTGATTGATTGAGTGATATGATTGTGGTTGCCTCATGTGCATATGGGTAGTGCTTTCTCACTAGACCCCTTTTCTATTCTAATCTCTCCCCTCTAAACCCATCAGATGCCTCCGAGACGTGACACCGGATTTGTCTTCCCACCGGAGATCACCCAGTTGATCCAGCAGCAGAATGCCTTGATGCAGATATTAGTCCAGAACCAAGGCAAAAACAACAACAACAACAACAACAACAACAATAACCCGCCTCTAGTTGACAACTTAGCTCGCTTTTTGAGGTTGCAGCCGCCGGTGTTTTCCAGTAGCACCGAGCCTATAGTTGGTGACGATTGGCTACGCCGTATTGGAAGGAAGTTGACCACCGCAGGTTGCACAGATGCTGAGAAGGTGCACTTTGCCACACATCAATTGGATGGACCAGCAACCTCATGGTGGGAGAACTATACGGCCACTTTCCCCATAGCCAACGTCACTAGGGATCAGTTTCAACAAGCTTTCCACACAGCCCATGTCTCAACTGGAGCTATGAGCATGAAGAAGCGTGAGTTTCGCAACTTACACCAGAGGAACCGTACTGTATTTCAATACATGGATGAGTTTAGCAAGTTATCTCGCTATGCCCCTGACGATGTGCCACAGATGCCGCGAAGCAGGAGAAGTTTATGGAAGGGCTGAACAATGAGATGAGCATGCAGTTGATGGTGGCAACATTCAACAACTACCAGGAGTTGGTAGATAAGGCTCTTATGATTGAAGGGAAGTAGCAGCAGATCGAGAACCGTAAGAGGAAGTATGGGAAAGGAAGATACAATTCTGGAGCTCAGGAGAAGCCTCGTCTAACCCCGAACTTGGGAGGACTTGTTCATAACCATGGAGGTCATAACCACAACGGAGGAAGTTCGCATAACCACAATGGTTCCAAGAATGGGAATGGGAATGGAACAAGCAACAATCAGAACTGCTCCAATCCAGCCACACCCGCCAAGAGAGACCTAAGTCACATTACTTGCTTCAAGTGCGGGAAGACTGGACACTATGCCACGGAGTGCCCTGAAGCGAAGAATGGAAACGGTAATGGGAGCCTTGGGAAGAAGCCCAATCCATTCAACAAAGGTCAAGTGAACCACGTTAACGTGGAGGAGGTTGAAGGGCAGCCAGACGCAGTTATCGGTAAGTTTTTGGTTAAGTCTTTTACCCCCCTTATTGTTTTTGATACTGGTGCATCACATTCATACATATCAAGGGGATTCGTGGATAAGTTTAAACTACCAACCCAAGCCCTTAGGACCCCTCTGTTAGTATGTTCACCTGGAGCAGAGTATATGGCTAGCCGATGGTGCGATCGGATACCCTTAACCATTGGTAGCCATATTTTCCCGTCCGACCTAATAATTTTGGAGTCACAAGGATTGGATGTGATATTAGGCATGGACTGGATGTCAAAGTATGGAGGAAGCATTGACTGTGCTAGTAAGTCGATTTATCTCACCACCCCGGAGGGAAAAAGGATCAAGTATGTATCCAGGCATGCGACAAAGAGAACCCAAATAAATTCCCTCTCATGAGTTGTTCAAGAGGAAGTGCCTGTCGTAAAGGATTACCCAGATGTATTTCTAGAGGAATTACCAGGCATGCCGCCAGATCGGGACATCGAGTTTTTGATAGAACTGTTGCCAGGCACCGGGCCTATATCGAAGAAACCATACCGGATGCCTGCAAATGATCTAGAGAAGATTAAGAAGCAGATCAAGGAGTTATTGGAGAAATGTTACATCCGACGAAGTTCATCACCGTGGGGAGCCCCAGTGCTCTTGGTTGAGAAGAAGGGTGGATCATTGAGGATGGTTGTTGATTATCGGGCGTTGAATGAGGTGACGATCAAGAACAAATACCCACTGCCGATGATCCATGATTTTTTTGACCAGCTGCAAGGAGCTAAGGTGTTTTTGAAGATCGATCCGCGATCAGGATATCACCAGCTGTAGATCCGGGAGAAGGATATACCTAAAACCGCATTTACCACAAGGTACGGGTTATATGAGTATACGGTCATGTCATTTGGACTGACTAACGCCCCTGCCTATTTCATGAGCATGATGAACAAGGTGTTCATGGAATATTTGGATAAGTTTGTCGTGGTGTTCATTGATGATATAATGGTATACTCAAAGAATGAAGAGGAGCACAAGGAGCATTTGCGTTTAGTTCTCAAGAAACTCAGGGAACATCAGTTGCATGCCAAGTTCAGCAAATGTGAGTTTTGGTTGAAGGAAGTTAGATTCCTTGGACATGTTATATCAGGAGAAGGTATAGAAGTAGACCCCACCAAGGTTCAGTCAGTCACTGAATGGTTGGCACCCACTTTAGTTAGCGAGATCCGCAGTTTTCTTGGACTCGCAGGATACTATCGGAGATTCATTGAGAATTTTTCCAAGATTGCGAAGCCAATGATGGAGTTATTGAAGAAGGATACCAAATTTAAATGGACGGAAGAATGTGAGGCGAGTTTTCAGGAGTTAAAGAAACATCTGACTACAGCCCCAGTGCTGATTCTACCGGATATACGCAAGGATTTCCAAGTGTATTGCGACGCCTCTCGCTTAGGACTTGGAAGTGTGCTTATGCACGACGGAAGAGTTGTTTCGTATGCCTCACGACAACTAAAACCGCACGAATTGAATTATGCCACGCGTGATTTGGAGTTAGCAGCTGTAGTGCATGCGCTCAAGACTTGGAGACATTACCTTATTGGAAACCGTTGTGATGTGTACACTGATCATAAGAGTTTGAAGTACATTTTCACACAGAAGGAGCTGAACCTTAGGCAGAGGAGATGGTTGGAGCTTATAAAGGATTATGACATGAAGCTTCTCTATCATCCAGGCAAGGCCAATTACGTAGCAGACGCGTTGAGCCGGAAGAGTTATGCTAACACCCTCATAAGCACATGATTGCCAAAGGAGTTAGTAGAGGATCTCAGGGAACTTTGATTGGAGATTGTTCCTAGAGGTTTTGTTGCAATAATGGAAGTTTAGTCTACATTGTTAGGAAAGATTCGAGAAGCTCAGAAGGATGACAAAGAGATTGCCGAGATAAAAGAGAGAATGAGCAAAGGAAAGGCCAAAGGTTTTCGTGAGGATGAGCACGACACCTTATGGTTTGAGGACCGTGTTTATGTGCCCAATAACACAGAGATCAGGAAGTTAATACTTCAGGAGGCTCATGACTCACCATACTCGATACACCCCGGAAACACCAAGATGTATTTGGATTTGAAGGAACGTTTCTGGTGGACTGGTATGAAGAAGGATATTGCCGAGTATGTAGCCGTATGTGATGTATGTCAGAGAGTGAAGGTGGAACATCAAAAGCCAGCATGATTGCTATAGCCTATGCAGATACCCGAATGGAAGTGGGATAAGCTTGGCATGGATTTCATCACCGGATTACCCAGGACCAATTCAGGATATGATTCTATATGGGTAGTAGTTGATCGGTTGACCAAAGTGGCTCATTTTATCCCAGTGAAAACCACCTATACAAGTGCGAAGTTGGCAAAGATATACATGACCAGGATCGTATGTCTGCATGGAGTTCCAAGGACCATCATATCAGATAGAGGAACACAATTTACCTCAAAGTTTTGGCATCAGCTGCTCCAGACTCTGGGTACCAGGCTAGAGTTCAGTACAGCATTCCATCCACAGACAGATGGACAGCCGAGAGAGTCAACCAGATTCTGGAGGATATGTTGAGAGCTTGTGCACTAGATATGGATCTAGTTGGGATGACAATTTACCCTACGCGGAGTTCTCATACAACAATAGCTATCAAGCCAGTTTGAAGATGGCACCGTTCGAAGCCCTGTATGGACGAAGGTGCAGAACACCGTTGATGTGGGATGAAGTTGGAGACCGACAGTTATTTGGACCAGATTTGATCAAGGAGTCTGAAGAGAAGGTTATGTTGATTCGAGATAGACTTAAGGTAGCTCAGTCTAGGCAGAAGAGTTATGCAGATTCGAAACCCAAGGAAGTAACCTATGAAATTGGAGACAGAGCATATCTGCGAGTGTCACCTCTGCGAGGAATGAAATGTTTTGGAGTCAAGGGAAAGTTAGCCCCGAGATTTGTAGGGCCGTACCGAATTTTGGAACGTATGGGAGAGGTTGCCTACAAGTTGGAGTTACCTGAAGGACTGTTAGGAGTTCATGATGTGTTTCATGTTTCACAGTTGAAGAAGTGTCATGCTGAGATGGCCGATATACCACTAAGAGATACAGTGCCCTTGGAAGCGATTCAGTTGGACAGTGATCTGACCTATGAGGAGAAGCCAGTCAGGATTCTTGAATTTGCCAGCCGAGTCACCCGCAGCAAGGTTATCAAGTTTTGCAAAGTTCAGTGGAGCCACCATACCGAGGATGAAGCCACCTGGGAATGAGAGGATGATCTTCGCAAGGACCACCCACACCTATTTTCTAGCCAACCCGAATCTCGAGGGCGAGATTCATCTTAAGGGGGGTAAGTTTGTAACATCCCAAATTTTCAATTTGGAATGTTACACATAGATCATTCATGCATATCATATTTTATTGCATATTCATTTTGAGATCCTCGAAATTCTAAGCAACTCAAGGACCCTCGGAGAGAGTTGGGGATTTCACTGTTTTCATATTTGAATTTTATCAAGTATCGAAACGAGGATCAATTTGTTTTATTATTTTTCTCTCCGAAAATATTTCATATAAAAAAATATGAGCGGGGATAATATCACTTCCCCAAAAATAAATGAAATATTGGAGGAAAATATCAAAATCAAATATTTTGTTTTATTCGGATTTTATTGCTATTTTAATTGCATAGGAAAAATTCGCGTTTTTCAAAATTGCGTTTTAGGCCCAAATAAATGTTCACCTTGTCCGGTAGATTTTTAGAGGATGGGGAAAATGTATTTCGGGATTTTTGGTGTCTGTTTAGTATTTATTTTTGGCGTTTTTCTGCATGGAATTTTTTTTAAAAAAGTTTTTCCGCCGAACCGAACATGGCCGAGGCCCAGTTGGCCAGCCGCGCCAGCCCACCCCTCGCCCCGACCGACTCCAACCGGAGTCCGGCCGGCGCACGCCGCCGTCGCCGTGTCAGGGGAGGACTCCCCCTCCCCCGGCCCCTTGCCCAAGCAGCCGCCTCGCCCGGCCCTTTAAAGGCCGAGCCGACCCGCGCCTCGACCCCCACACCACCACCGCCGCCAGCCCCGCCGCCGCCCCGCCGCCGTAGCTCCGCCTGCGTCGCCGCCGCGCCAGCCGACGCCGCCGCCGCCGACTTCGCCGGAACCGCCGCCGTTGTTTTCTCTCATCGGTTTATTTCGGTAAACCCTAGATCTAGATCCGGTTTTTTTAAAAATTCCAGTTTATTCTTTTTGATCGGTTTTTCCCGTCGGTTTATTTATTTAGAGAACGCCTGTTCGTTCGTTCGTTTTAATGAACGGTTTTCACCCGTTACCCGCAGACAGCGAACGTTCGTTCGTTCGTTTTAACGAACGGTTTTCACCCGTTACCCGCACACAGCGAACGTTCGTTCGTTAGCCTGTTCGTCAGTTTTTCTTTTTCTCGGATTTTTCGCGATAATTCTCGATCGCGGTTTCTGATCCGATTTTTGTTTTAGTTTAACTTTTCGCTCGTTTGTCGGAATCAGGCGATTCAAGCGCCTAGATCTTCGTCTCGAAGCCCTCTTTCTGTTTAACTAACTTGAGCAAGATTTTGGTACTGTAAAATTTGACTTTAGTATAGATTAGTAAACGAATCTTGTTTCTTTCGCAGTTTGAGTTTCGTTGCTCTGTTTGATTTGATTCTTTTTGCAAACCGGAGTTCTTAAGTTGAACTTTCTGGTTAGATCTTCTTATTTGAGTTTTACCCGTGCATATTTGCTTGATTGCTTATGTATGCTATTGTTTGTTTGCGATTGAATTCCCAGAATGCGAAGCGTGCTACTACGAGTCTCTAGGTTTTGCGGATCATCAGCATGGCAGGTAACACATTGATCATACTCTTTTCATACCCAGTTTTTATGCATTAGCTCCAATCCTCAAACACTGCATGATTAGGATGTGATTAACTTGTGGGTATTGGGAAGTAGTTGATGAGGTAGAACCTATTGCCCTGTTATTATCAAACCCTTGGGAGTTACTTCTACGTATTGCTTATATTCCTATGCTATGCTCGTAGACGTGGTTTGGGTGAGTGAATCCATGACAGATGTGAGATTGTTAATTAATGGTTCACCTTAAGGTGGCAACTTTAATACACATCTTGGTGGATTGCTTGTCGGGCACCTGGAGAATCCAGTGTTGTCCTAGGATATCCTGGAGTACCCGTGTGATAATCCTAAGGTCCGCCACCCAGGCTCAAAGGGAACTGAGATATTTCATGCTAGAAACTTCCGTGTGTAGCCACAAGCTATTATGGGCTCTAGCATAGTTGATTAAGTTGCATGACCTCTTCCAGTGGTAGGCTAGCAGATGTAGAGGGATGTAGGTTGGTACTGTCTACCTGGGGTTAGAGTTAATGCTTCTGAAAGACCGTGTCTCGGTCATCCGTCTCTCAAACACCATGTAGTGCGAGAAATCCAACGGAGGTGATCGAGTCTTGTGGGGAAAAGTGCGCAAACCTCTGCAGAGTGTACAATCTAATCATGGTTAGCCGTGTCCCCGGTTATGGACATCTTGAGTATCTAGTACTTGGATTATCATATGTATCTCATCACTCTAATTTAATATTGTTGGGTTGATAATTACATTTTAATTGGGATTGAGTTGGAGGAACCTTTTCAATGATGTTTCAACTACCACGATAGTTCAATAAAATCTATTCCTTTGTTGTAGGGAAAAATTGGCTTTTCGCAAAACTATAACCATACAACCTTTCCACCAGCCCAATATGCATGTAGTGATAGCATTATTCTGTTCTTGCTCTACTGTGTTATATTGCCAGCATATTCCATGTGTTGACCCGTTCTCGGGCTGCAACATATTATGTTGCAGACTTTTCAGATGAGGAGTAAGGTTCGTTAGGTCGTTGCCGTGCAGCTCAGCTATGCCGTTGGAGTTGATGGACTCACTTTATCTTCCAAGCCTTCCGCTGTTATCGTATTAGATGGCCTTATGCCATATTTATTGTAATAAGTTCTCTTTTGAGACATTCGATGTAATAAGTGTGTGATTGCTACTCTGTTATAAATCCTTCGAGTACTGTGTGTGTCAGCATTATCGATCTAGGGATGACACAGAAGCACAGAGACTTGACCCTTTGAGGTCGGGTCGCTACAGAGGGCCGAGAGATACCTCTCTGATACTCGGAGTGACAAATCCTAATCCCGATCTATGCCAACCTAACAAACACCTTCGGAGATACCTGTAGAGCATCTTTATAATCACCCAGTTACGGCGTGACGTTTGATAGCACACAAGGTATTTCTCCGGTATCCGGGAGTTGCATAATCTCATAGTCAAAGGAATATGTATATGCCATGAAGAAAGCAATAGCAATAAAATTTAATGATCGTTATGCTAAGCTAACGGATGGGTCTTGTCCATCACATCATTATCCTAATGATGTGATCCCGTTCATCAAATGACAACTCATGTCTATGCATGGTTAGGAAACATAACCATCTTTGATTAACGAGCTAGTCTAGTAGAGGCTTACTAGGGACACTATGTTTTGTCTATGTATCCACACATGTATCAATTTTCCGATTAATACAATTCTAGTATGAATAATAAACAATTATCATGATATAAGGAAATATGAATAACAACTTTATTATTGCCTCTAGGTCATATTTCCTTCAGTCTCCCACTTCCACTAGAGTCAATAATCTAGTTCACATCGCCATGTGATTTAACACCAATAGTTCACATATTTATGTGACTAACACCCGTAGTTCACATCGCCATGTGACCGACACTCAAAAGTTTTACCAGAGTCAATAATCTAGTTCACATCTCTATGTGATTAACACCCAAAGAGTACGAAGGTGTGATCATAGTTTGCTTGTGAGAGAAGTTTTAGTCAACGGCTCTGGCGCATTCAGATCCGTATGTATTTTGCAAATTTCAATGTTTATAATGCTCTGCATGAAGCTACTCTAGCTTATTGCTCCCACTTTCAATATGTATCCAGATCGAGACTTAGAGTCATCCAGATCAGTGTCAAAGCTTGCATCAACGTAACTCTTTACGACGAACTCTTTATCACCTCCATAACCGAGAAATATTTCCTTAGTCCTCTAAGGATAATTTTGACCGTTGTCAGTGATCTACTCCTGGATCACTATTGTACCCCCATGCCAAACTCATGGCAAGGTACATAATAGGTCTGGTACACCGCATGGCATACTTTATAGAACCTATGTCTAAGGCATAGGGAATTACTTTCATTCTCTCTCTATCTTATGTTGTGGTCGGGCTTTGAGTCTTACTCAACTTCACACCTTACAATACAGGCAAGAACTCCTTGTTTGACTGATCCATTTTGAACTTCTTCAAAATCTTGTCAAGGTATGTGCTTTGTGAAAGTCCTATTAAGCGTCTCGATCTATCCCTATAGATCTTGATGCCCAACATATAAGTAGCTTCACCGAGGTCTTTCATTAAAAACTCTTATTCAAGTATCCTTTTATGCTATCCAGAAATTCTCTATCATTTCCAATCAACAATATGTCATCCACATATAATATTAGAAATGCTACAGAGCTCCCACTCACTTTCTTGTAAATACAGCTTCACCATAAGTCTTTATAAAACCATATGCTTTGATCACCTTATCAAAGCGTATATTCCAACTCTGAGATGCTTGCACCAGTCCATAGATGGATCACTGGAGTTTGCACACTT
This sequence comes from Aegilops tauschii subsp. strangulata, assembly GCF_002575655.3. Taxonomy (NCBI): domain Eukaryota; kingdom Viridiplantae; phylum Streptophyta; class Magnoliopsida; order Poales; family Poaceae; genus Aegilops; species Aegilops tauschii. The sequence continues at coordinate 380,817,484 of NC_053037.3, read as the reverse complement.
TGTTAGCACCTTTAGGATCGACAAAACCTTTTGGTTACATCATATACAATTCTTGTTTAAGAAATCCATTAAGGAATGCAGTCTTTACATCCATTTGCCAGATTTCATGAAATGCGGCAATTGCTAACATGATTCAGACAGACTTAAGCATCGCTATGAGTGACAAAATCTCATCATAGTCAACACCTTGAACTTGTCAAAAACCTTTTGCGACAAGTCGAGCTTTCTAGATAGTAACACTACCATCAGTGTCCGTCTTCCTCTTGAAGATCCATTCATTCTCAATGGCTTGCCGATCATTGGGAAAGTCCACCAAAGTCCATACTTTGTTCTCATACATGGATCCTATCTCAAATTTCATGGCCTCAAGCCATATATCGGAATCTGGGCTCATCATAGCTTCTTGATAGTTCGTAGGTTCGCCATGTTTGATAACTTGACTTCCAGGACAGGATTACCATACCACTCTGGTGCGAAACATGCTCTGTTCGACCTACGAGGTCTAGTAGTAACTTGATCCGAAGTTTCATGATCATTATCATTAGCTTCCTCTCTAGTTGGTGTAGGCATCACGGGAACAGATTTCACTGATGTCCTACTTTCCAATTCGAGAGAAGGTACAGTTACCTCATCAAGTTCTACTTTCCTCCCACTCACTTCTTTCGAGAGAAACTCCTTCTCTGGAAAGGATCCATTCTTAGCAATAAAGATCTTGCCTTCGGATATGTGGTAGAAGGTGTACCCAACAGTTTATTTTGGGTATCCTATGAAGATGCACTTCTCCAATTTGGGTTCGAGCTTATCAGGCTGAAGCTTTTTCACATAAGCATCGCAACCCCAAACTTTAAGAAACGACATCTTAGGTTTCTTGCCAAACCATAGTTCATACGGTGTCGTCTCAACGGATTTAGACGGTGCCCTATTTAACGTGAATGAAGCTCTCTCTAATGCATAACCCCAAAACGATAGTGGTAAATCGGCAAGAGACATCATAGATCGCACCATATATAATAAAGTATGGTTACGACGTCCGGACACACCATTACGCTGTGGTGTTCCAGGTGGCGTGAGTTGTGGAACTATTCCACATTGTTTTAAATGAAGGCCAAACTCGTAACTCAAATATTCGCCTCCACGATCAGATTGTAGAAACTTTATTTTCTTGTTACGATGATTCTCCACTTCACTCTGAAATTCTTTGAACTTTTCAAATGTTTCAGACTTGTGCTTCATCAAGTAGATATACCCATATCTGCTCAAATCATCTGTGAAGGTCAGAAAATAACGATACCCGCCGCGAGCCTCAGTACTCATCGGACTGCATACATCGGTATGTATTATTTCCAATAAGTCAGTGGCTCGCTCCATTGTTCCGGAGAACAAAGTCTTAGTCATACTACCCATAAGGCATGGTTCGCAAGCATCACATGATTCATAATCGAGTGATTCCAAAAGTCCATCCGCATGAAGTTTCTTCATGCGCTTTACACCAATATGACCTAAACGGCAGTGACACAAATATGTTGCACTATCATTATCAACTTTGCATCTTTTGGCATCAATATTATGAATATGTGTATCACTACGATCGAGATTCAATAAACCATTTACATTGGGTGTATGACCATAGAAGGTTTTATTCATGTAAACAGAACAACAATTATTCTTTGACTTAAATGAATAATTGTATCGCAAAACATGATCCAATCATATCCGTGCTCAACGCAAACACCAAATAACATTTATTTAGGCCAAACACTAATCCCGAAGGTAGAGGGAGTGTGCGATGGTGATCTTATCAACCTTGGAATCACTTCCAACACACATCGTCACCTCGTCCTTAACTAGTCTCTATTCATTTTGCAACTCCTGTTTTGAGTTACTAATCTTAGCAACTGAACCGGTATCAAATACCCTGGGGTTACTATGAACACTTGTAAAGTAGACATCAATAACATGTATATCAAATATACTTTTGTTCACTTTGCCATCCTTCTTATCCGCCAAGTATTTGGGGTAGTTCCGTTTTCAGTGACCATTCCCTTTGCAGTAGAAGCACTCAGTTTCAGGCTTAGGACTAGCTTTGGGCTTCTTCACGGGAGTGGCAACTTGCTTGCCATTCTACTTGAGGTTCCCTTTCTTTCACTTGCCCTTTTTATTGAAACTAGTGGTCTTTTTAACCATCAACACTTGATGCTATTTCTTGATTTCTACCTTCGCCGGTTTTAGCATCGCGAAGAGCTTGGGAATCATTTTCGTCATCCCTTGCATATTATGGTTCATCATGAAGTTCTAGTAGCTTGGTGATAGTGACTAGAGAACTCTGTCAATCACTATCTTATCTGGAAGATTAACTCCCACTCGATTCAAGCGATTGTAGTATCTAGACATTCTGGGAACATTCTCACTAGCTGAGCTATTCTCCTCCATCTTGTGGGAAAAGTACTTGTTAGAGGTCTCATACCTCTTAACATGGGCATGAGTCTGAAATATCATTTTCAGCTCTTGGAACATCTCATATGCTCCATGGTGTTCAAAACATTTTGAAGTCCCGGTTCTAAGCCGTAAAGCAAGGTGCACTAAACTATCTAGTAGTCATCATATCGAGCCTGCCAAACATTCATAACCTCTGCATCTGCTCCTACAATAGGTCTGTCACCTAGCGGTGCATCAAGGACATAATTTTTCTGTGCAGCAATGAGGATAATCCTCAGATCACGGACCCCGCATCATTGCTACTATCATCTTTCAACTTAGTTTTCTCTAGGAACATATCAAAAACATAGGGGAGCTACAACGCGAGCTATTGATCTACAAAATAATTTGCAAATACTATCAGGACTAAGTTCATGATAAATTAAAGTTCAATTAATCATATTACTTAAGAACTCCCACTTAGATAGACATCCCTCGAGTCATCTAAATGATTACGTGATCCAAATCAACTAAACCATGTCCGATCATCACGTGAGATGGAGTAGTCTTGAATGGTGAACATCTCTATGTTGATCATATCTACTATATGATTCACGTTCGACCTTTCGGTCTCCAGTGTTCCGAGTCCATGTCTGTACATGCTAGGCTCGTCAAGTTTAACCTGAGTATTCCGCATGCGCAAAACTATCTTGCACCCATTGTATTTGAATGTAGAGCCTATCACACCTGATCATCACGTGGTGTCTCAGCACGACGAACTGTCACAACGGTGCATACTCAGGGAGAACACTTATACCTTGAAATTTTAGTTAAGGGATCATCTTATAATGCTACCGCCGTACTAAGCAAAATAAGATGCATAAAAGATAAACATCACATGCAATCAAAATATGTGACATGATATGGCCATCATCATCTTGTGCTTTTGATTTCCATCTCCAAAGCATCGTCATGATCTCCATCGTGACCGGCTCGACACCTTGATCTCCATTGTAGCGTCGTGGTCGTCTCGCCAACTATTGCTTCTAAAACTATCGCAAACGCATAGTGATAAAGTAAAGCAATTACATGGCGTTTGCATTTCATACAATAAAGAGACAACCATAAGGCTCCTGCCGGTTGTCAGATGTCTTACAAACCATGATCATCTCATACAATAACGTTTATCTCATCATGTCTTGACCATATCAGATCACAACATGCCCTACAAAAACAAGTTAGACGGCCTCTACTTTGTTGTAGCAAGTTTTATGTGGCTGCTACGGGCTTTTAGCAAGAACCGTTCTTACCTACGCATCAAAACCACAACAGTGATTTATCAAGTTTACTGTTTTAACCTTCAACAAGGACCGACCGCAGCCAAATTCGACTCAACTAAAGTAGGAGAAACAGACACCCGCCAGCCACCTTTATGCAAAACTAGTTGCATGTCTGTCGGTGGAACCAGTCTCATGAATGTGGTCATGTAAGGTTGGTCCGGGCCGCTTCATCCAACAATACCGCCAAATCAAAATAAGACATTGGTGGTAAGTGATGTCTACTATGCAACTTTATTCTTGTAGACTCGTGTTGGGCCTCCAAGCGCAGAGTTTTGTAGGACAATACCAATTTTCCCTCAAGTGGATGACCTAAGGTTTATCAATCCGTGGGAGGCATAGGATGAAGATGTACTCTCTCAAACAATCCTGCAATCAAATACAAGAAATCTCTTGTGTCCCCAACACACCAAATACAATGGTAATTTGTATAGATGCACTAGTTCGGCGAAGAGATGGTGATCAAAGTGTAATATTGATGGTAGAAGTATACTTTTATAATCTGAATAAATCAAAACAGCAAGGCAGCAAATAGTAAATGGGCACAAAAACGGTATTGCAATGCTTAAAAATGAGGCCTAGGGTCCGTACTTTCGCTAGTGCAATCTCTCAACAGTGCTAATATAATTGGTTCATATAACCACCCCTCAAAGTGCGACGAAGAATCACTCCAAAGTTCCTATCTAGCGGAGAACATAAGAATAAATTGTTTGTAGGGTACGAAACCACCTCAAAGCTATTCTTTCTGTTCGATCTATTCAAGGGTTCGTACTAAAAATAACACAAAGCTATTCTTTCCGTTTGATCTATCCTAGAGTTCGTACTAAAATAACACCAAAGCAAATTCATATTCATAATACTCAATCCAACACAAAGAACTTCAAAGAGTGCCCCAAGATTTCTACCGGAGAAACAAAGACAAGAACGTGCATCAACCACTATGCATAGATTACCCGAATGTCACCTCGGGAATCCGCGAGTTAAGTGTCAAAACATATATCAAGTGAATCAATAAGATACCCCATTGTCACCACAAGTATTCAATTGCAAGACATATATCAAGTGTTCTCAAATCCATAAAAGTATTCAATCCGATAAAACGAAATCTCAAAGGGAAAACTCAATTCACAACAAGATAGGAAGGTGAAAACACCATATGATCCGACTATATTAACAAAGCCCGTGATACATCAAGATTGTGACATCTCAAGAACACGAGAGAGAGAGATTAAACACATAGCTACTGGTACAAACCCTCAGCCCCGTGGGTGGACTACTCCCTCCTCATCGTGGTGGCCGTCGGGATGATGAAGATGGCCACCGGAGATGATTCCCCCTCCGACAGGGTGCCGGAAATGGGGTCTAGATTGGTTTTCGGTGGCTACAGAGCCTTGCGGCGGCGGAACTTCTGATCTAGGTTAACCCCGAGGGTTTTCGGAATATTTGTGAATTTATAGGGTAAAGAGGAGGTGCGGGAGGCCACTGAGGTGGGCACAATCCACCTGGGCGCGCCTGGGCCCCCAGGCGTGCCCTGGTGGGTTGTGCCCCCCTCGGGGCACCCCCAGGTGCTGCTCTGGCCCATTGGTGGTCTTCTGGTCCATAAAAAACGCACAAAAAGTTTCGCGGTGTTTGGACTCCGTTTGATATTGATTTCCTGTGATGTAAAAAACAAGCAAAAAACAGCAACTAGCACTAGGCACTGGGCCTATAGGTTAGTCCCAAAAAATGATATAAAGTTGCTATAAAATGATTGTAAAACATCGAAGAACGAAAATAAAACAGCATGAATACTTCATAAATTATAGATACGTTGGAGACGTATCAACATCCCCAAGCTTAATTCCTACTCGTTCTCGAGTAGGTAAATGATAAAAGAAATAATTTGTGAAGTGTGAATGCTAGCAAAGTGCAAAAGTTTGATCCATGATAATTTCAATCACTTTTCCTAGCATCATAACAGCAATTCTTTCTCATAAAATTTCTCATGTTAAAGTAGCAACCAATTCAGATGTTAAGGTTCAAACAATGAATTCTCTTGAAACTCAACAACCTATGTTCTTAGTCACCAAGCAATTGGAATTCAACTTAATCAATGGAGTTTAAGTAAGAGCTCCACATACTCAACCATCTTATAGTCTTCTATGATTGCTAACACTCACCGCATACACACGAGCAAAATGTTGCAACCAGACACATAGAAAGATAGGGGCTTATTGTTTTGCCTCCCAACATATTCACCTCAAGGGTGTTGTCAACAATAATAACTCATGCTACCCATATTCAACTGGACATATGTGCCTAGATCTTTCCTCACCACATGATGCTTGCCAAAAGAGAAAAATAAAAAGGAATAGAGAGAAAAACTTTGACTCTTTGCATAAAAGTAAATACTGAAAAGTAAAAGATAGGCACTTCGCAGAGGGAATCAGAGGTTGCCATGCACTTATTTGTGTGCATGCTTAACCCCTTAGTGCAAAAGAATGTCACGTTATATTGCCCCTTATGATAGCAACCTTTATTATGCAGTCTGTCGCTTTTATTATTTGCCATCACAAGTTCATACAACGCTCAATTTTCTCTTACACTAAATGCTCTAACACTTTTGGAAGCAATTTTTATTGCCGTATTGCACCGATGACAACTTACTTGAAGGATCTTGCTCAATCCTTAGGTAGGTATGGTGGACTCTTGAAAATAAAATTTGGGTTTAAGGGTTTTTGGATCCACAAGTAGTATCTCTACTTAGTGCAGAATTTTTGGCTAGCAAAGATAGGGGGCTGATGACCCACCAGTATAGGGGATCAATTGTAGCTCTTTTTGATAAGTAAGAGTGTCGAACCCAATGAGGAGCAGAAGGAAATGACAAGTAGTTTTCAGTAAGGCGTTGTCTGCAAGTGCTGAAATTGTAAGTAGCGATTAGTTTGATAGCAAGATAATTTGTAACGAGCAAGTAACGATAATAGTAACAAGTATGCAACAAGGTAGTCCAATCCTTTTGAGGCAAAGGACAAGCCAAAACGGTCTCTTATGATAAGAAAAGCGTTCTTGAGGGTACACGGGAATTTCATCTAGTCAATTTCATCATGTTGATTCGATTTGTGTTCGCTACTTTCATAATTTGATATGTGGGCGGACCGGTGCTTAGGTGTTGTTCGCCAAAAGTTGGGACAGTTGTTGGTGATGATGATGACGATGATTTCCCCCTCCGGGAGGGAAGTTCCCCCGGCAGAATCGCTCCGCCGGAGGGCAAAAGTGCTCCTGCCCAAGTTTCGCCTCAAGACGGCGACGCTCCGTCCCAAAAGCTTTCTCCTTATTTTTTTTTCTAGGTCAAAATGACTTATATAGCAAAAGATGGGCACCGGAGGTGGGCCGAGGAGGCCACAACCCACCGGGGCGCGCCTGGGGGGGGGGGGGGCTGGCGCGCCCAGGTGGGTTGTGCCCACCTGGTGGCCCCCTTCTGGTGTTTATTGGCTCCAATATTTCTTAAATAATCGATAAAAAATCTCCGTGAAGTTTCAGCTGATTTGGAGTTGTGCAGAATAGGTGGCCTGACGTAGCTTTTCCAGGTCCAGATTTCCAACTCCCGAAATTCTCCCTCTTGGTCTGTTCCTTGCAAATTATGAGAGAAAAGGCATTAGAATTACTCCAAAAAGAATTATTATAGATAAAAACATTGTAAATAACAGTAAGAAAACATGATGCAAAATGGACGTATTAACTCCCCCAAGCTTAGACCTCGCTTGTCCTCATGCGAAAACCGAAATCGAAAAACATGTCCACATGCTTTGAGAGAGAGGTGTTGATAAAAACAAAATACGGACATAGAAGCATGATGTTGATTATTATAACAGCAACAAAATTAAACATAGGACTTTAATCATAGAACTTGCATCATATAGTTCCTATGAATAAGTAACAATTCATCACACAATCGAAGTATAAAGCAAAAACTCTATAAGAAACCAACAAACTTTGTTCTCAGTCAACTTTGCAACTACAATTCATCATATTTTCAGGAAGAGTCACGTGTCGGAGCCTTTTAAGCAAGTCCACATACTCAACCATCATATTATCTTCTATGATTGCTGACACTCACCTCGTACCCATGAGCAAAACGTTTCAACCGGACACATAGAAAGATAGGGGCTTATAGTTTCGCCTCCCAACATACTCACGTCAAGGGTGATGTCAACAATAATAACTCATGCTATCTATATTGAACTAGACATATGTGCCTAGATCTTTCCTCGCCACATGATGCTTGCCAAAAGAATAAATAAAAATGAATAGAAGGAAAACTTTGACTCTTTGCATAAAAGTAAATACATGAAAGTAAAAGATATGCCCTTCGCAGAGGGAAGCAGAGGTTGCCATGCGCTTATTTGTTTGCATGCTCAATCCCTTAGTGCAAAGAGAACGTCATGTTGTATTGCCCCTTAAGATGACAACCTTTATTATGCAGTCTGTCGCTTTTATTCTTTGTCATCCAAGTTCGTACAACGCTCAATTTTCTCTTACACTAAATGATCTCACATATTTAGAAGCAATTTTTTTGCCTTTTTGCACCGATGACAACTTACTTTAGGGATCTTGCTCAATCCATAGGTAGGTATGGTGGACACTTGAAAAAGATTTGGGTTTGAGGGTTTTTGGATGCACAAGTAGTATCTCTACTTAGTGCGGAATTTTTGGCTAGCAAAGATAGGGGCAAGCACCACATGTTGAAGGATCTATGACAATATGACTTCTATGTGAATATAAACAAACATAAATCATTAAGTTGTCTTCCTTGTCCAACGTCAACAATTTTGGCATATAATATTTTGATGAGGGTTCACAATCACAAAAGATTTCTAGGATGGTATATTTATATGTGAATCTTCTCTTCCCTTATTAATTCTTTCATGAGTTGCATCATTGACTACAGCTATGTTTGTCAATCTCTAATAAAATTTTCTTACTTATACTTTTCCTTATGTGGTGCTATCACCTACCATAGGATTAGTATAAAATCTTATTTATTTATTTCTTTTCTTTTATGTATTTCCTTTCTCATTTTCTTTCTTTCTTATTTCTTTTCTTTATTTGCAACATGAAAGTAAAGAAAGCAGAAACTCAAACTAACTTTATTATATAACCTCCACACGATTACAATGATAGATCACTAAGCAAACTCTCAAAGAGGAAAGGATCGAACTAAACTTTATTTCATCTAAAGCAAAGGATTGAACTAAGATTAATAAAAGTAAAAAAAGATAGTGGGATGATACGATACCGGGGCACCTCCCCCAAGCTTGGCGGAAGCCAAGGGGAGTGCCCATACCCGATACTCAGTTCTCCTTCGGTGGTGAAGAAGATGGTGGTGGTGATGAAGCAATCCTATCCTTGAGGATCAAGAGATTCTCCAACCGACGGATGACGCTCCGGAGATAGGTGATATGCTCTTGATGCAAAAAAACGCGAGTGAGATGCTTATTTTGTATGCGAACTATTTCAATGACGCGAAAAGCTTCAATCTCAGCAGGAGTAATGTGAGTAAGGTAGGGTTTAAGGATATCTTCCTCCTCCTCCTCGGCCAGCAGTGCTTGTGTTGCCACCGGGGATGGATCTATGGTAGCTTCCTTGCCCTTGTCTCGCTTGATGGTGTCTGTAGGTTCCTCCCTCTTTGTCTCGATCTTCATCAGCTAAGCATCTTCTTCCATGTGGTTGGAGGAGCAGGAAGACATGATGCCTAGCTTGATAAATCTGACCGAAAACAGCAAGAAAAGGGAACAAAGGATTTTCTCCGTGATACGGTGGTTAACAGGTTCGGGAAGTATATATAGATTTTTTTATCTTAGAGGACAAGTACGGAAGGTGTCCCAGGTGGGCACAACCCACGTGGGCGCGCCAGGCAAGCCTGACGCGCCCTGGTGTCTTGTGCCCACCAGGGGACGCTTCCTGGTAGTTTCTTTATTTCCAAAATTCCAAAATATTCCAGAACTGATAAAAAATATTTTTGCAGATTTTTCGGAGTCCGTTTACTTACCGTATCACATACCTCCTTATTTTCACGATTCTGGAATATTCCGGAAGGACTCTTTTGTCTGTTCTTCTGGTGTCAAAGTTTGGATAATATTACTTTCAACATTAATAGGTGTACCTGAGATATAATGCTTTATTCGTTGTCCATTGACAACCTTCGGGTTAGTACCTTCGGAGTTATTTATTTTGATGGCACCAGACGGGTAAACCTCCTCGATGACATATGGGCCTTCCCATTTCGATAGGAGCTTCCCTGCAAAAAATCTAAAATGAGAGTTGTACAGAAGAACATATTCTCCAACTTTAAACTCACGCTTCTGGATCCTTTTGTCATGCCATCTTTTAACTTTTTCTTTGAATAACTTTGCATTTTCATAAGCTTGGGTTCTCCATTCATCTAATGAGCTAATATCAAATAACCTCTTTTCACCAGCAAGTTTGAAATCATAGTTGAGCTCTTTGACTACCCTATATGCTTTATGTTCTAACTCAAGAGGCAAGTGACAAGCTTTTCCATAAACCATTTTATAAGGAGACATACCCATAGGATTTTTATATGTTGTTCTATAAGCCCAAAGTGCATCATCTAGTTTCTTAGACAAATTCTTCCTAGACCTATTAACAGTCTTTTGCGAAATTAAATTTATTTCTCTATTACTAAGTTCAACTTGACCGCTAGGCTAAGGATGATAGGGTGATGCAATTCTATGGTTAACATCATACTTGGTGAAAGAACATGCGGTGCCCCCATGTTTGGTTTTGGTAATTGATGACAATCTCTATGGACTAATGGTTGCCTTGAGTTATGTTTGAAGGATTGTCCATAGGCATTTCTTGAAGTTCATGTGTTGGTTTCAAGGAGTTTATGTGGTGACCAAGGTGTTATTAAGGAATTATCCAAAGATTGGTCATGTGAGAGTTGAGCTTATTGCAAGCATGTCTTGGAGAAGAAGATTGTGTGATCATTCATGTATATGTTCAAGACATCATCCAAATGAAGAGAGTTGAAAAGATTCATGGTTGATCAAGACTAAGTCAAGAGTGAATCAACTTGATCAACTCACAAAGCATAGAAGATGTACCGAGAGGGATCAAGCGATCCCATGGTGTGGTAAGCATTGTCAATTACGCTTTGTGTACTAACCCATGATCTTCGTGAGAGTTCTTTGTGGGGTTAGGTTGCGGTGTGCAAGTTCAAGTGAAGCATCATGAAGAGATCAAATGCTTGAAGCTTGTTGTCCATTGTGGTGACAATGGACTTGTGAAGATGTTGCGGTGTGCAAGTTCAAGTGAAGCATCATGAAGAGATCAAATGCTTGCAGCTTGCCGTCCATTGTGGTGACAATGGACTTGTGAAGATGTTGCGGTGTGCAAGTTCTAGTGAAGCATCATGAAGAGATCAAATGCTTGAAGCTTGCCATCCATTGTGGTGACAATGGACTTGTGAAGATGTGCGGAAGAGTGGCTCACCCATAGTGGAGCATGGGGGAGCAATCAACTAGTCTTCATCGAGCCAACGCAACCAAGAAAGGTGGTCCAACTTGAGGGAGTCAAGATCGTCATCATCTAGCTCAAGTGGACTATGTGCAAGTCAAAGGTTTGCTCTTGATAGGTTTTCTATTTTACCGGTCTCATGATGGTAGTTGGGAGACCGGGTTATAGGATCGATTGCCGTACTATCAAGGGGGGCTCTCGATGAGTAGCTTGATCGTATCATTCATAGAGAGCTCAAACCATTGCATCCTTGCATCATCTTTATTGGTTCTTGTTTGGTTCTTCTCTTTGTGAGTTTTGAAGCTTATGGTCATCTTGATGACAAGCTCGAGTTCATCGAAAACGGAGTTCACTCGCATCTTCTATGATGTTTTTGATTTTGGAGGTTATGCCGGTTCTTCTCGGTTGGAGGTTTCACTCCTCTATTTGTTGGCATACCTCCCCTGCCTCTTCTTACTATAACCAACAAGCTTGAGTTTGCTCAATTCGGAGCTCATATGCAGAAGTTATGGCAGTTTTGGTTTCCTAGCGGTAGTACCGCGGGCCGGAGCGGTAGTACCGCTTGGGTGCTACAAGCGGTAGTACCGCTCTAGAGCGGTAGTACCGCTGGTAGCCCCCAGCCATAGTACCGCTACGGTCTCGTGCTAGTACCACCTCGATTCGAGGGCTCTTTTTTCGTGTCGGGTTTTACGGTACTAGCCGCGGCAGTGGGGGCCGTAGTACCGCTCGTATGCGGTAGTACCGCCCTGACCACCGCGGTAGTACCGCTCTGGGCCCAGCGGCAGTACCGCGAGGGGGAGCGGTAGTACCGCTGTCCAAGCGGTAGTACCGCTCTTTGCGAGGCTGGTGTGGGGGGTAACGGTTGGATTGTTCCCCCCACTATATAAGGAGGTCTTCTTCCCCAATGAACCTTATCTTTTGAGCTCGTGTTCTTCCCCCATTGTTGACCTTCTTCGAGCTTGCTAACTCTCAATCCCTCCATGGATTCTTGCTAGTTTTTGAGGGAAAAGAGAGAGGAGATCTAGATCCACATTTCCACCAATCACTTTCTCCTCTATGTGAGGGGAACCCCTTGGATCTAGATCTTGGAGTTCTTGGTGTTCTCCTTCTTGTTCTTCCTCTCATTTTCCTCCATAGCATTAGTTGCTTCGGTGGGATTTGAGAGAGAAGGACTTGGGCAATCCGTGTGCCCTTGCCATTGCATTTGGTGCATCGGTTTGAGTTCTCCACGGTGATACGTGGAAGTTACAAGTTGAGAAGCTTATTACTCTTGGGTGCTTGGTACCCTTGAGCTTGTTCCTCTTGGATGCTTGGGCGCCCTAGACGGTTGGTGGTGTTCGGAGCTCAATCATTGTGGTGTAAAGCTCCGGGCAAGCGTCGGGGTCTTCAATTAGGTTGTGGAGATCGCCCCGAGCAATTTGACGGGTTCCGGTGACCGCCCCCAAGGGTTGCCAAAGTGTATGGGTTTGGTGACCGCCCCCAAGGGTTGCCATTTGTACGGGCTCGGTGACCGCCCTCAAGGGTCCCTTAGTGGAATCACGGCATCTTGCATTGTGCGAGGGCGTGAGGAGATTACGGTGGCCCTAGTGGCTTCTTGGGGAGCATTGTGCCTCCACACCGCTCCAAACGAAGATTAGCATCCGCAAGGGTGTGAACTTCGGGATACATCATCGTCTCCGCGTGCCTCGGTTATCTCTTACCCGAGTCATTTACTTATGCACTTTACTTTGTGATAGCCATATTGTTTCTTGTTATATATCTTGCTATCACCTAGTTGTTTATCTTGCTTAGCATAAGTTGTTGGTGCACATAGGTGAGCCTAGTTGTTGTAGGTTTTGTGCTTGACAAATTAACCGCTAGGTTTATTCCGCATTTGTTCAAGCCTAAACCGTAATTTTTTAAAGCGCCTATTCACCCCCCTCTAGGCGACATCCACGATCTTTCACATTTTTTATGATCCTTTATTGTTATCGAAGTATTACTATTGTTAGTTTTTATAGTTTTCAGTTTTGTGGTACAGAAACTATATTTAATATCTTATTTGTAATTAACGTGAGTTGCTATTCCCTGCAAAACAAGAATTTTGAGTTGTTTGATTTTTTTTGTATGTTAGTCTGGGACTTTTATGATTCATTCTTGCTCTCCTAGAATGACTAGTGTCAGTGTTAGCTCTTCCTTTAAAAAAAATAATTGTTAGTGTTAGCTTTTACAGTTCCAAAGAACAAGAATTGCAATTTATAACGTTTATATACTAGTTAATGTACTATTGTACTCCCTCCGTCCCAAAATAAGTGTCTCGATTTTCTTTAAATTTTAATACAAAATTATAATAAGGTTGAGACACTTATTTTGAGACGGGGAGTAGTTCTTTGCATGTCAGTCGAACCTTTTTGATGATTCATTCTTGGCCTTCCGAAATTAGTAGGGTAAACTCTTTTAGTTATGTTGATTTTGCTTTAATGAAAATGTCAATTTGGTTGCATACATATAGATGCCATGTTTTTACGCTTAAATTTTTTAAGTGTTTTCCCATCCTTGGGGAGCATTGTGCCTCCACACCGCTCCAAACTGAGATTAGCATCCGCAAGGGTGTGAACTTCGGGATACATCGTCGTCTCCGCGTGCCTCGGTTATCTCTTACCCGAGCCCTTTACTTATGCACTTTACTTTGTGATAGCCATATTGTTTCTTGTCATATATCTTGCTATCACCTAGTTGTTTATCTTGCTTAGCATAAGTTGTTGGTGCACATAGGTGAGCCTAGTTGTTGTAGGTTTTGTGCTTGACAAATTAACCGCTAGGTTTATTCCGCATTTGTTCAAGCCTAAACCGTAATTATTTTAAAGCGCCTATTCACCCCCCTCTAGGCGACATCCACGATCTTTCACTTGGCAAGCATTTTAGGGAAAGCACCATGAATAAAGTGTGAACCACCATCAGTCATTAAATATCTAGGGACTCCAAACCTTGGGAAAATAACTTCCTTAAGCATTTTAATAGAGGTGTTGTGATCAGCACTACTGGTTGGAATAGCTTCTACCCATTTAGTAACATAATCAACAACAACCAAAATATGTGTATACCCATTAGAGGAAGGAAAAGGTCCCATGTAATCAAATCCCCAAACATCAAGTGGTTCAACAACATGTGAATAATTCATAGGCATTTCTTGACGCTTACCGATATTACCTATTCTTTGACATTCATCACAAGATGAGAAAAACATACGGGCATCCTTGAAGAGAGTAGGCCAATAAAATCCAGATTTCAATACCTTGTGAGCAGTTCTATCTCCAGCATGATGCCCTCCATAAGCCTCGGAGTGACATTTATGTAGGATTTGTCCCTGTTCATTCTCAGGTACACAACGTCTAATAATACCATCTACTCCTTTATAAAGATGTGGGTCATCCCAAAAGTAATCTCTTAAATCATAGAAGAATTTTTTCTATTGTTGGTATGTAAAGCTAGGTGGTAAATATTTAGCAACAATGTAATTAGCATAGTCAGCATACCAAGGAGTACCATTAGCAACATTTATTGCAGCTAACTGCTCATCAGGAAAACTATCATCAATAGGTAGTGGGTCATCAAGCACATTTTCAAGCCTAGACAAGTTATCAGCTACGGGGTTCTCAGCTCCTTTCTATCAATGATATGTAAATCAAATTCTTGTAATAAGAGAACCCAACGACTAAGTCTAGGTTTAGCATCTTTCTTTTCCATAAGATATTTAATAGCAGCATGGTCTGTGTGAACAGTTACTTTGGAATCAACAATGTAAGGTCTGAATTTATCACAAGCAAACACAAATTCTTAGAATTATTTTTCAGTAGTAGCATAATTTGTTTGAGCACTATCTAGATTTTTACTAGTATAATGAATAACATTCAATTTCTTATCAACTATTTGTCTTAGAACAGCACCAACAACATAATCACTAGCATCACACATAATTTCAAAAGGCAAGTTCCAATCAGGTGGTTGAACAATAGGTGCAGATATTAAGGCTTTCTTGAGTGTTTCAAAGGCTTCAAGACAATCATCATAAAAAACAAAAGGAATATCCTTTTGCAAGAGACTAGTAAGAGGCCTAGAAATTTTAGAAAAGTCTTTGATATATCTCCTATAGAAACCAGCATGACCCAGGAAACTATGAATACCTTTAATGTCCTTAGAACATGGCATTTTCTCAATTGCATCAACCTTAGCTTGGTCCACTTCAATACCTCTTTCAGAAATTTTATGACCCAAGACAATGCCTTCATTAACCATAAAGTGGCACTTCTCCCAATTCAAAACAAGATTTGTTTGTTCACATCTCTGCAAAACTCGCTCAAGATTGCTTAAATAGTCATCAAAAGACTTCCCATAAATAGAGAAATCATCCATGAAAACCTCAACAATCTTTTCACAAAAGTCAGAGAATATAGCCATCATGCATCTTTGAAAGGTAGCAGGTGCATTACATAAACCGAAAGGCATACGTCTATAAGCATAGGTTCCAAAAGGACAAGTGAAAGTGGTCTTTTCTTGATCAGGTTGAGAAACATGTATTTTTGAAAAGCCAGAGTATCCATCAAGGAAGCAAAAGTGTGTGTGCTTAGATAATCTTTCAAGCATTTGATCAATGAAAGGCAGAGGGTAATGATCTTTCCTAGTTGATTTATTTAATTTTCTAAAATCAATTACCATTCTATAGCCTGTAACAATTCTTTGTGGAATAAGCTCATTCTTATCATTAGGAACAACAGTTATACCTCCCTTCTTAGGGACACAATGAACAAGACTTACCCATCTACTATCAGTTATGTGATAGATTATACCTGCTTCCAGAAGTTTTAATATTTCCATTCTTACCACTTCTTTCATTTTCGGATTTAACCGACGTTGATGATCAAGAACTGGTTTAGCACAACAGAAGAAGCAAACCACGAGCCATCATGTCTCCCACCCCCACCCCGGCGATCTCCACCCCCCTCCGGCGATCTCCTCCACTAGCCATCAATTTTTAGTTTCTCTCCACCAGATCTCTCCGGCGCCTCGGGATCTACACGTTCATACCCATTTCCTATGGGTTCCATGGAGGGTTCCACCCTTGGCTTGGATTTCTCCAAGGGTTTGGCCTTTGCGGATAGGGTTTTTCAATCTACGGGCTTTTCGGTGCATCCCATGGAGGACTTGGACATCTTCACCATGGTGGTCCCTTTTGGACGTCACAATTTTTGTTTAAACGAAGATTCAATGGTGTGGCTCTGGAGGCGGCCATTGGTGGCTCGAGCATTGATCTCATGGTTTTTCTGATTAAGGATAAGGTATTTGGTTTTCAAGTTTCTTGCAAGGCTGTTGCCATGATCGTTCTTAGTCTTCGATCCTTTGCTTGCGATCATTTCAAATGTTACTTTCATCTTTGGAGTAACGGTGGTCCTAATTGGAGTCGTGAGTTTAAGATCTGGAAATTGGAATGTGATGCTGAGTGGATCCCATTTAGTCCCTCTAAAAGGCGTGCTGCTCTTGGGGTTTTAGCAATGCATTCTAGGCCATATAAGTCTTCGTGCAAATCCACTCATTCAGTTGGCAAGATATTATCATTTGCAGTCTTTCAGAATTATGGTGCTTGTCGGAGTTATCGTTATCCGGCTACGGAAAATTGCATTCAAACTGTTGAAGATGCGGGTTATTTGGTTCCTCCTCATGAGCGGGTTATAATTCGTCCTACATTGCCGGCGAATCTCCGGTGGACGTCGGCGAGGCCATCTACCTCGTTTGGTACGGTTCAAGATCTCCTGCCTCCGGCTGATCGTACACCACCAATCTCGGGCGGGAATTTGGATTCTTTGAATGTGGACGTGCCAAGCCATAATGGACCAACCTCTGCACGTGCTTCGGGCCTTGATCAACCCACCTCTTCTACTGGGTCGGACCGGGCTGAGCCGGTGTCCTCTGGGGAGCATTTGGATACCCCTCGTCTCAACAAGCCAAGGAGGATTTTGATAATTTAATTTCTGATATGGTCAAGGAAATTTCTACGTGTCAGAAGTGTTTAAAGAAGGAACATTTTGCCTCTGCCTGCACGTCCAAGCTGTGGTTTATCTCTTGCCTCTGGTCTGGTCACGTCAAGAAAGATTGTAACAGGTTCGCTAGGATTCTGGGGCTCGTTTTGCAAGCCAAACCCGTTAACGCTGCATCTTCCGAGGCGCGCTGCGGGAATATCTCTCTGACAACACTTTTACCAAACTTGGACCTCCCTTCCACTTCTGCATTTACGCCATCGTCCAGTTCCATCAGCCCCGGCCCCAAGACTCCATCGGCCTCGCCGCCTGCAACCCCTCCTCCGCCGCTGCACTCACCGTCCTTGGAAGCGGAGTTCTCGGTCCCGATGGCGAACTTCCACCTGGATCCTTTGTTGTATGTTCCTACTGGGCACCACATCATCGATGGTGGGGAAGATCGTCTCCCCCGAACTTTTGTGATGCCACATACCCCAATTGTGTGCCGCCATGAGGAGTTCATGCTTGCGGAGGTAATGCATATCACCCAGCCTGATGAGATTGGTACTGCTAGAGAGGAAGTAGTGCAGTGGCTGCAAGCGCATGGAGTTCTTGTCAGGTCAGTGCAGCCTTGGATTCGTTCGGTTTGGCTCTCTGAGCTTCGGGATGCTGCTGTCAGATTCTCTTTGTTGCAGCTCCCGCCACAGCCGCTGGGTAATGACCGTTTTGTGTGATTTATGAAGCACGATGAGGGTGAATCTTTCCGTGGCGTTCAGGGTTTTCGTTAGGGGCTGCTCATGTTTCTTGGTATTCCGTTGGATCTTCGTAATACTGAATGCATCAGAGCAGCTGTGAACACTTTTGGCAAGTTTCACCATTGGGTGAGTGAGGACCCCTACCTGGTTCGATCTCTGGTGTTTGCTTCGTTCCCAGAGGATATTCTTGTGCCACGTCATGTGGTTTTCATGGATTATGCGGCTTACGGAGGTGCTAGAGTTTCCTCGACTGCGCCCTTGTATATTCTGAGTGCGAACTTTGCAGAGCAGATGCCTCAGGACAAGGATTGGATGCCCAGCAATGGCATCTCCACTGGTGTTCCCTTCCCTGAGCTGCCTCCATTCAATCTTCCTGCTTATCCTGCCTTGGGGTAGAATGCAGTCCGCCCTCCCCCTCCTGTGCCTGTGATCAACGAGGTGGCTGATGACAATTGGGGCAATTGGAATGACAATGTGGAACCTGAGCCTGCCCAAGACCAGGAGTCAATGGTGGTTGATCTCTCAGCCCAGCCCAGCTCTGCTGCTGACTAGGAACCGCCCGCTGCTGTTTTTGTGGTTGATGATGATCAGCCTGAAGCTCCAGCTATGCCTTTGATTGATGAAGATGCAGTTAATAACTGGGCCATTGTTGTCTACCAGCCTCCTGCTGTCAGGGAGGAGCTTGCTTTGCCTGCGGTGCCATTTGGGCCTCCTCTGCCTCCTGATATGGTTTGGAGGAGATCTTTTGAATGTCTTCTACAAGCCCCGGTTGTTTTCTCTGTTCCCAGGCCAGTTCTGCTGCAGCCACTGTCGCCTGTAGTTCTGTCAAAGAGAAGCTGGGATCTTGCGTTCAGTGATTCAGACCTGTCGCGGCTTACTTGGAAGGAACAGGAGACAGCCAGGCCAGTCGCCAGGGCCCTTTTTTCTGATCATGTTGATGTGGAACCTGTGGAGATGTCCTCCCCTGTGGCTGTGGTGGCTAAAGCTAAAAGGCCAAGGAAAACTTTGGCGCCAACTCCAATAGTGGACACATCGGTTAGGCGTTGCACCAGAAGCTCTGTTCAGCGCGATGGGTTCAAGCCCACCTTCCAAGAGCTCACTCTTCAGCCCAAGAGGAAGAATCCCAAAGCTAAGCCTTTCACGGCCCAGATGCCTGATGAGCTTGCTTCAGAAGGAGTACCTCCAGCAACACCTGTCAGTCGACTTCAAGAAGTTGGGAGAGAGCTGGAAATTGATGCCGCTTGATAACCCACAAGTATAGGGGATCAATTGTAGCCTCTTTCGATAAGTAAGAGTGTCGAACCCAACAAGGAGCTAAAGGTAGAATAAATATTCCCTCAAGTTCTATCGACCACCGATACAACTCTACGCACGCTTGATGTTCGCTTTACCGGAAACAAGTATGAAACTAGAAGTACTTTGTAGGTGTTTTTGGATAGGTTTGCAAGAATATAAAGAGCACGTAAATAAAATCTAGGGGCTGTTTAGATGAAGACACAACTAAATTAGTTTTATTAGAGAGCTTTTTGTTACGAGAAAGTTATTTGTCCCTAGGCAATCGATAACTAGACCGATAATCATTATTGCAATTTTATTTGAGGGAGAGGCATAAGCTAACATACTTTCTCTACTTGGATCATATGCACTTATGATTGGAACTCTAGCAAGCATCTGCAACTACTAAAGATCATTAAGGTAAAACCCAACCATAGCATTAAAGTATCAAGTCCTCTTTATCCCATACGCAAACAACCTACTTACTCGGGTCTATGCTTCTGTCACTCACGCCACCCACCATAAGCAAATCATGAACATATTGCAAACCCTACAGCGGGAATCCCTCACGCTTGCGCGACACGGAGAGCACCATAGGACAGCACCAATAATAAAACATGCAACTCAAACCAATCTTGATAATCAAATAGCCCATAGGACAAAACGGATCTACTCAAACATCATAGGATAGCCATACATCATTGGGAAATAATATATAGCGTTGAGCACCATGTTTAAGTAGAGATTACAGTGGGTAAGAGAGAGGTTACACCGCTGCATAGAGGGGGGAAGAGTTGGTGATGATGGCGGTGAAGTTGTTGGTGAAGATGCGGTGATGATGATGGCTCCGGCGACGTTCCGGTGCCACCGGAAGAGAGGGGGAGAGGGGCCCCCTTCTTCTTCTTCTTCCTTGACCTCCTCTCTAGATGGGAGAAGGGTTTCCCCTCTAGTACTTGGTCTCCATGGCATGGGACGGGCGAGAGCCCCTCCGAGATTGGATCTGTCTCTCTGTCTCTCTCTGTTTCTGCGTTCTGTTTTGCTGCCCTTTCACCGTTTCTTTTATACCCGGAGATCCGTAACTCCGATTGGGTTGAATCTTTCGCCCAGATCTTTCTCATAAAATTAGCTTTCTTGCGGCAAAACAAGAGCGTCAACTGCCTTATGGGGTGCCCACGAGGGTCCAGGGCGCGCCTGCCCCCCTGGGGCGCACCCCCTGCCTCGTGGCCCCCTCGGGCACCGTCTCGCGTTGATTTTACTTCCCAAAAATCATAAATATTCCAAAATAATTCTCTGTCCGTTTTTATCCCGTTTGGACTCCGTTTGATATTGGGTTTCTACGAAACATAAACATGCAACAAACAGGAACTGACACTGGGCACTGGATCAATATGTTAGTCCCAAAAATAATATAAAAAGTTGCCAAAAGTATATGAAAGTTGTAGAATATTGGCATGGAACAATCAAAAATTATAGATACGACGGAGACGTTTCAGCATCCCCAAGCTTAATTCCTGCTCGTCCTCGAGTAGGTAAATGATAAAAAAGATAATTTTTGATGTGGAATGCTACCTAGCATAATCTTGATCATGTATCTAATCATGGCATGAATATTAAAATACGAGTGATTCCAAGCAATAGTCTATCATTTGACATAAAAACAATAATACTTCAAGCCTACTAATAAAGCAATCATGTCTTTTCAAAATAAAAAGGCCAAAGAAAGTTATCCCTACAAAATCATATAGTCTGGCTATGCTCCATCTTCACCACACAAAGTATTCAAATCATGCACAACCCCGATGACAAGCCCGATGACAAGCAATTGGTTCATACTTTTTAATGCGCTTTAGCTTTTTCAACCCTCACGCAATACATGAGTGCAAGCCATGGACATAGCACTATAGGTGGAATGGAATAATATGATGGGGGTTATGTGGAGAAAACAAAAAAAGGAGAAAGTCTCACATCGATGCGGCTAATCAACGGGCTATGGAAATGCCCATCAATTGATGTCAATATGAGGAGTAGGGATTGCCATGCAACGGATGCACTAGAGCTATAAGTATATGAAAGCTCAAACTGAAACTAAGTGGGTGTGCATCCAACTTGCTTGCTCATGAAGACCTAGGGCATTTGAGGAAGCCCATCGTTGGAATATACAAGCCAAGTTCTATAATGAAAATTCCCACTAGTATATGAAAGTGATAACTCAAGAGACTCTCTATATGAAGAACATGGTGCTACTTTGAAGAACAAGTGTGGGAAAAGGATAGTAACATTGCTCCTTCTCTCTTTTTCTCTCATTTTTTTTCTTTTTTTTTTCTGTTTTTGGGCCTTCTCTTTTTTTAGGCCTTTCTCTTTTTTATTTTTTTATTTTTTTTATTTTTTCGTCCGGAGTCTCATCCCGACTTGTGGGGGAATCATAGTCTCCATCATCCTTTCCTCACTGGGGCAATGCTCTAATAATGATGATCATCACACTTTTATTTACTTACAACTCAATATTACAACTCGATACTAGAACAACGATGTGACTCTATATGAATGCCTGCGGCGGTGTACCGGGATGTGCAATAATCTAGCGTAGCAATGACATCAAAAAACGGACAAGCCATGAAAACATCATGCTAGCTATCTTACGATCTTGCAAAGCAATATGACAATAAATGCTCAAGTCATGTATATGATGATGATGGAAGTTGCATGGAAATATATCTCGGAATGGCTATGGAAATGCCATGATAGGTAGGTATGGTGGCTGTTTTGAGGAAGATATAAGGAGGCTTATGTGTGATAGAGCGTATCGTATCACAGGGTTTGGATGCACCGGCGAAGTTTGCACCAACTCTCGAGGTGAGAAAGGGCAATGCACGGTACCGAAGCGGCTAGCAATAATGGAAGGGTGAGAGTGCGTATAATCCATGGACTCACATTAGTCATAAAGAACTCAGATACTTATTGCAAAATTTTATTAGCCCTCGAAGCAAAGTACTACTACGCATGCCCCTAGGGGGATAGATTGGTAGGAAAAGACCATCGCTCGTCCCCGACCGCCACTCATAAGGAAGACAATCAATTAATAAATCATGCTCCGACTTCGTTACATAACGGTTCACCATACGTGCATGCTACGGGAATCACAAACTTCAACACAAGTATTTCTACAATCCACAACTACCCACTAGCATGACTCTAATATCACATATCTTTATATCGCAAAACTATTGCAAGGAATCAAACATATCATATTCAGTGATCTACAAGTTTTATGTAGGACTTTATGACTAACCATGTGAATGACCAGTTCCTGTCATCTCTCTTAATAGATATAAGTGAAGCAAGAGAGTTTAATTCTTTCTACAAAAGATATGCCCACGCTCTAACAAATATAAGTGAAGCAAAAGAGCATTCTACAAATGGCGGTTTTCTATGTGAAGAGAAACAGGCAATCCAAACTTCAAATGATATAAGTGAAGCACATGAAGCATTCTATAAAGCCATACTCAAAAGATATAAGCGAAGTGCAAAGAGAATTATATAAATCAACCAAGGACTATCTCATACCAGCATGGTGCGTAAAAGAAAAATGAAAACTAAATGGAAAAGACGCTCCAAGATTTGCACATATTGCATGAACGAAACGAATCCGAAAACATACCGATACTTGTTGAAGAAAGAGGGGATGCCTTCCGGGGCATCCCCAAGCTTAGACGCTTGAGTCTCCTTGAATATTTACTTGGGGTGCCTTGGGCATCCCCAAGCTTGAGCTCTTGACTCTCTTCCTTCTTCTCACATCGAGACCTCCTCGATCATCGAACACTTCATCCACACAAAACTTCAACAAAAAACCCGGTAAGATCCGTTAGTATAATAAAGCAAATCACTTCTCTAAGTACTGTTGCAAACCAATTCATATTTTGTTTTGGCATTGTGTCTACTGTATTATAACTTTTCCATGGCTTAATCCACTGATATAAATCGATAGTTTCATCAAAACAAGCAAACTATGCATCAAAAACAGAATCTGTCTAAAACAGAAGAGTCTGTAATAATCTCAACATTCACCATACTTATGATACTTGAACAACTCTGCCAAAATTACTAAAAATAAAAAATTTGAATAGAAAGACAGTGCAAAAAGAATCAGAACCATTTGACATTCCAGTAAAAAATGAAAAATCGTGCACTACAGCCAAAGTTTCTGTCCTGCACCGTACAAACCAACAAGCATTGTAAACATCCTAAAGGCAAACCTTAGCACATTATTTTTATAATACAATGGAATTGTACAAGGGGATAATTATTTTTGTTGAAATGTTTCTGTAATCAAGATTCACAAAGTTTCCGTGAGCATGAACAAAGTTCAAGGCTAGCTCCCACTTCAACAATGTTTGTCTCTCTCACTTTCACTTTCCTTTTTGAAAAAGTTTTGGGTTCCCCTCTTGATTTTTGTTGTTTTTGAACTATATAAAAGCACTCGACAGAAATAAATGACTCTCTAAAACTTCCGGGTTGTCTCCCTGGCAGCGCTTTCTTTAAAGCCAGTAAGCTAGGCATATTGTGCTCAAGTAGTGAATCCACCCGGATCCCAAGGTATATCAAAGCCAATTTTAATTAGCAATGATTTGTAATTTAGTAGTGAGCACAAAGCAACATATATCATGTAATGACGAAGTCTAACTCTCTTCCTATGCATCGGCATTTCATAAAAGAACAATTCATGCACACATAGTAAAGGCCAATGCATAGTATAAATAGTTTCTTGCAATTTTATCGTGTGGGAAACATAGAGAGGTGGAGATATAGTTCCTCTCTCATAATAATTGCAAGTAGGAGCAGCAAGCACATGCATATTATACTCATCAAAATCACCATGTGTAGTAGTAAAAGGCAACCCATCAATATAATCCTTAATAAGCACAAACTTCTCCGATATAGTGTAGTCGGGAAAATTCAAAAAGATAATAGGACTATCATGCGTGGGTGCAATAGCAACAATTTCATGTTTAACATAAGGAACTATAGAAAGTTCATCTCCATAAGCATAATTCATATTGGCATCTTGGCCACAAGCATAGCAAGCATCATCAAAAAGGGATATTTCAAAAGAATCGAAGGGATCATAACAGTCATCATAGCAATCATCCTTCGGTAAGCACGACGGGGAATTAAACAATGTATGAATTGAAGAGTTACTCTCATTAGAAGGTGGGCACGGGTGATCAATCCGCTCTTCCTCCTTTTGTTCTTCGCTCTCCTCCTCATCTTTTTCATCCAATGAGCTCACAGTTTCATCAACTTCTTCTTCCATAGATTCCTGCAAAATATTAATCTCTTCTTGGACAGCGGAGACTTTCTCAATATGTGCATTAATATCGGAATTGTATTCATAATTCTCATAGCAATATTTGAGGATAGCTATATTTTCAGGTCTATAAACAGAATCATCAAAATCTTCAAACTCTTTAAACATAGATTCAATTTCATAAGCACCCATAAAAGCAACAAATTCTTCTATTTGTTCCACATCATAGTAATCATATATACCATTAGCATAAGAAGCTAAGGTTTTATTATCATTAAATTTGCATGAAAAGGGAAGGTGTGGAGCCTTCATCCTAGAGCAACAAGTATAATCATAACTCAAGCATACTTGCCGAGCATACCACTTCAATACATAAATTTGATCCCATAATAGTTTCCCTTTTTGTGTCAAGCGATAATCCCTAAAGTATTCACGTTGGTCCAACGTTACTCCCATTACCAAATTGAATGGGGTTTTCTCTGGATTATCAAAGTAGTATATAATATCTGTCACATAACGAGCATCGAGGGTTTTAGGAGGTTCCTCATCTCCATGAGTAGCAAGTACACCTATTTTTTTTGGTATTTCGTGTTCCATATCCATAACTAAAGATAGAGAACAACTAAGAACAGCAAATAAAAATTACTTAGTGATAAAGCAAACAAGCACACACGAGAATATTCACCCCACGCCATTGCTCCCAGAAAAAGGTCTTGATAACCCACAAGTATAGGGGATCAATTGTCGCCTCTTTCGATAAGTAAGAGTGTCGAACCCAACGAGGAGCTAAAGGTAGAACAAATATTCCCTCAAGTTCAATCGACCACCGATACAACTCTACGCACGCTTGACGTTCGCTTTACCGGAAAGAAGTATGAAACTAGAAGTACTTTGTAGGTGTTTTTGGATAGGTTTGCAAGAATATAAAGAGCACGTAAATAAATGCTAGGGGCTGTTTAGATGAAGACACAACTAAATTAGTTTTATTAGAGAGCTTTTTGTTACGAGAAAGTTATTTGTCCCTAGGCAATCGATAACTAGACCGGTAATCATTATTGCAATTTTATTTGAGGGAGAGGCATAAGCTAACATACTTTCTCTACTTGGATCATATGCACTTATGATTGGAACTCTAGCAAGCATCCGCAACTACTAAAGATCATTAAGGTAAAACCCAACCATAGCATTAAAGTATCAAGTCCTCTTTATCCCATACGCAAACAACCTACTTACGCGGGTCTGTGCTTCTGTCACTCACGCCACCCACCATAAGCAAATCATGAACATATTGCAAACCCTACAGCGGGAATCCCTCATGCTTGTGTGACACGGAGAGCACCAAAGGACAGCACCAATAATAAAACATGCAACTCAAACCAATCTTGATCATCAAATAGCCCATAGGACAAAACGGATCTACTAAAACATCATACGATAGCCATACATCATTGGGGAAATAATATATAGCGTTGAGCACCATGTTTAAGTAGTGATTACAGCGGGTAAGAGAGAGGTTACACCGCTGCATAGAGGGGGGAAGAATTGGTGATGATGGCGGTGAAGTTGTTGGTGAAGATGCGGTGATGATGATGGCTCCGGCGACGTTCTGGCGCCACCGAAAGAGAGGGGGAGAGGGGCCCCCTTCTTCTTCTTCTTCCTTGACCTCCTCCCTAGATGGGAGAAGGGTTTACCCTCCGGTCCTTGGTCTCCATGGCATGGGAGGGGCGAGAGCCCCTCCGAGATTGGATCTGTCTCTCTGTCTCTCTCTGTTTCTGCGTTCTGTTCTGCCGCCCTTTCACCGTTTCTTTTATATCCGGAGATCCGTAACTCCGATTGGGTTGAATCTTTCGCCCAGATCTTTCTCATAAAATTAGCTTTCTTGCGGCAAAATAAGAGCGTCAACCGCCTTACGGGGTGCCCACGAGGGTCCAGGGCGCGCCCCCTGCCTCGTGGCCCCCTCGGGCACCGTCTCGCGTTGATTTTACTTCGCAAAAATCATAAATATTCCAAAATAATTTTCCCTCCATTTTTATCCCATTTGGACTCCGTTTGATATTGGGTTTCTGCGAAACATAAACATCCAATAAACAGGAACTGGCACTGGGCACTGGATCAATATGTTAGTCCCAAAAATAATTTAAAAAGTTGCCAAAAGTATATGAAAGTTGTAGAATATTGGCATGTAACAATCAAAAATTATAGATACGACGGAGACGTATCACCGCTCTCCTTTCTGTGGGTGCACTTATGGTGGACCCACGAACTGCTATCTCCTCTAAATCTGATGATTAATGTGTCCTTGGCGTGTTGGGTTTGGCAAGCCCTTAACTTTGCTAGCTCTAGGTTATTATGCAGCGACCTAACTCATGAACTTTTGTATGTTTTAATGTTGGGTCAGACTTTGCTGTGCTCTTTTGGACATGTGGGGCATTGTGTGCCATGTGGTTTATGGACTTTATTTTATGCTATAATGAGTAATATTAGTAGAAACTGGAATGTTCTATGCTGGAATGTAAGAGGTCTGAATTTTGAAGCTAGACAGAGAGCTGACAGGCAGAAAGTTGAGGAGAGCCAATGTTCCATAGCCTGTTTACAAGAAACTAAGTGCTCTTCTTTTGACTCTAGGTCAATTAAATCTTTCTGCCCTAAAAGATTTGATTCTTTTGCTTGTTCTCCTTCCATTGGAGCTTCTGGTGGAATCCTTGTGGTATGGAATTCTGCTCTTTTTATTGGCACCTTAATTGAAGTACAACAATTTGCTCTAGTCATTCAGTTTACCTCCAGGCAGAACAATGAAAAGTGGACTTTAATTATTGTTTATGGCCCTTGTCAGGGTGAAGCCAGGGACAATTTTGTTACTTGGTTATATAACATGTGTATCCCCTTTAATGAGCACTGGTTGTTGCTTGAATTTCCTTAGGTCTGTGGATAACAGAAACTTACCTGGTGGAGACATAAATGACATGTTTATTTTCAATGAGATAATTGGTCACCTGGGCCTTCTTGAGCTTCCAATCAAAGGAAGATCCTACACCTGGTCCAATATGCAAGATATCCCACTTCTTGAGCAGGTGGACTGGTTCTTCACCTCAGTGGACTGGATTACTGATTATCCTATGACTGAAGTTCTGCCCTTGGCTAGGACTGCTTCTGATCATGTAGCTTGCTTGGTCTCCATTAAGACTACCATCCCAAAATCTAATCTCTTTAGGTTTGAAAATTATTGGATGGAGCTAGAGGGTTTCATGGACTATGTGGAATCATCTTGGAAAAAGCCCTCTAGGAAAGCACATATAACTACTAGGATTGCAGACAAATTTAAAAGTTTGAGAATGTGCCTTAAGAGGTGGCAAATGAATGTCTCCAAATTAAAATTATTGATCAGCAAATGCAATCATGTTATCTTCCTTCTTGATGAGTTGGAGGAGTGGAGGCCCCTATTTAGGCAGGAGATTAACTTCAGAAGAATTGTCAAAACCCACTTGGAAAAGCTTCTGCACCTGAAGTGTTTATATTGGAAAAAGAGATGCACCATCAGGTATTTCAAGGTTGGGGGAGAGAACACCAAATTCTTTCATGCCATGGCCACTGAGAGACACAGGAGAAATTCCATAGCTAGTCTTAAGCTATCTGATGGTTCTGTGGTCTCTGATCACTCTCAAATGGCTGGAATTATTTGGAGTTGCTTTAAGAACAGAATGGGCAGTTCTAGAGGGATTGTGATGGGCTTTGATTTGTCATCACTACTTACCCCTGTGGCTGGCCTTGAGGTGCTCACTAAGCCTTTTGAAAAGGAGGAAATGGAGAATGTGGTCAAGCATATGCCTGTGGATAAATCACCTGGTCCTGATGGTTTCAATGGTTTGTTTTTCAAGAAATGCTGGCACCTAATCTCAAATGACTTTTATGAGCTGGCCCAGGCTTTTCATGAGGGATATTCTATCTTGGAAAACATTAACAGTTCTTTTAATACTCTGGTGCCCAAAAAGCTATCACCTGAGGAAGTGGGGGATTATAGGCCTATCTCTCTCACTAGTATGGGGCTCAAGTTTCTCTCCAAAATGGCTGCAAATAGATTCCAGGAGCTGATTATGCAGTGCATTCACAAAAATCAGTATGGTTTCATTAAGAGCAGAACAATCCAGGATTATCTTGGTTGGACCTTTGAATATTTGCACCAATGCCATCAGTCCAAGAGACCAATAGTAATCCTCAAACTGGACTTTGAGAAGGCCTTTGATTCTGTTGAGCATGAAGCTATTTTTCAAATTCTTAGGCATAAGGGTTTAAATGAAAAGTGGATCCTCTGGATGAAACAGCTTCTGGCCACTGGTACCTCTTCTGTTCTTCTTAATGGTGTCCCTCGGAGGAAGTTTGTTTGCAAAAAAGGAGTTAGACAGGGTGACCCTGTATCTCCTCTTCTTTTTGTCATAGCTGCTGATCTATTGCAAACAGTGATTAATGATATGTTCAGGAAGGGAGTTCTTCATCTCCCTATACCTTGCCATGATAGAGACTACCCTGTGATCCAGTATGCAGATGATACATTGATCATCCTCCCTGCTGACAGGGTCCAGCTTCTGGCCCTGAAGGATATGCTGAAGGTGTTCTCTCAGTCCACAGGTCTGGATGTCAATTACCATAAATCCTTTATTATTCCAATCACGGTTGACTCTGCTGTGATGGAGGATCTTGCTGCTGCTTTTGGTTGCAATATTGGTAAGATGCCATTCACATATCTTGGTTTACCTGTGGGGACTACAAGGCCAAAAATGGTGGACTTTATGCCTTTAGTTGACTGTATGGAAAGAAGAATGACTGCCAGCTCCTCATTTCTTAACCAAGGTGAAAGATTGCAGTTTCTCAACTCTGCTCTGTCCTCAATGCCAATCTTCTTTCTATGTAGCCTGGCTGTTCCTGCTGGTATACTCAGGCAGTTAGAAAGAATCCAAAGGCAGTGCCTGTGGAGAAAACATAGAGATGAGCCAGCCCCATCTCTTGCTGCTTGGGAGCTGATCTGTAGGCCAAAAAATAAAGGGGGTCTTGGTATCCTAAACCTGGGGGTTCAGAATGTGGCACTGCTACTCAAGCATGCTAGTAATTTCCTCAACAAAAGAGATATCCCTTGGGTGTCCCTAGTTTGGGATTCATATTATTATGAAGGAATGCCCCAGGGAACAAATGATTGTGGCTCCTTTTGGTGGAGGGATATTTGCAAGGTAATGCAGAATTTTAGAGAATGCTCCTGGGTGCAGGTTAATGAAGGGGACACTGCTCTTTTTTCGTCTGATAATTGGAACCTTGGCAGTGAAGTTTCTAGTTTGCACACAAGATTTCCAAGGTTATTTTCTTTTGCCAAGGACCCCTGGATTTCAGTTAAGGCAATTTTCAATACCTAGGATATGTACCAGCATTTCCATCTTCCTTTGTCTGCTCAAGCCTTTGATGAGTTGAACTTGATTAAGGATTTGATGGGCTCCCACAGTAGAGTAGCTAGTTCTAAGGACTTATGGTTCTGGCAGGGCTCATCCAAGGTTTTCAAGCCCAAGATGTTCTACTCTCACACATTTGTGTCTGAATCCTTCAACCCTTTACTTTGTTGGATTTGGAAATCATCATGTACCCTCAAGATCAAGGTGTTTGCTTGGATGCTTATCATGGAAAGGCTGAACACCAAGGATATGGTTGAAAGAAGACATTGGCACATGGAAGATGGAGTTCATTGTAAACTCTGCCCCTTACTGACTAGAGAAACCAGGGACCATTTGTTCTTCAACTTCATTTTCAGTATTAGGATTTGGAATTATCTGCAGATTGATTGGTCTGCTGGCAGCTCCATGTTTGATTTGGTTACTCAGGCAAGGAGAAGTTTTGATAAGCCTTTCTTCACTGAAGTGGTGTTCATTGCCTGCTGGAATATCTGGATCATCAGAAATGCTAAAGTGTTCAGAAGTGAGAGGGCAAGTTTCAATAAATGGAGAAGTGCTTTTAGGCATGATATTAGTCTAATGCAGCACAGAATCAAATCTGCTTACAAGGATGACTTACTGAAATGGATCTCTTTCCTCCCCCCTTAAGTTTGTTTTTGTAAGCTTTCCTTTCTTTTTTGTTTTCTGGTTACTTCTTGTAATCATGCTATTGTAATTGTTTTATATTCTTAATAAAGTTTTGATCTGCTGTGGGGGTTTTGCCCCATAGTTCCCAGTAAAAAACAACTGGTTTAGCATCAGGTTCCGTATTAATTTTGTGCTGACATAGAGTGGGACTAATGCCCTTTAAATCATCAAGAGTGTATCCAATAGCAGCTCGGTGCTTCCTTAGAACTTTCAATAGTCTTTCTTCTTCATGTTCTGAAAGGTTAGCATTAATAATAACATGATATATCTTATTTTCATCAAGATAAGCATATTTCAAAGTGTCTGGCAATTGTTTTAATTCAAACACAGGATCACCTTTAGGTGGAGGAGGACCTCCAAGAGTTTCAATAGGCAAATTGTGCTTAAGCAGAGGACGTTGTTCAAAGAAAACTTTATCTATTTCATTTCTGTCATGCATATGTAAATCATTTTCATGGTCTAGGAAATTCTTTTTCATGATGATTTCTACTAAACTTGGAAAAATTAAACTCATGAGACTCATCACCAAAGCTAACACCCACAGTTTGTTTCTTACAATCTATCTTAGCATTAAATGTGTTCAAGAAAGGTCTACCAAAGATAATGGGACAGAAGTCATCTTGTGGGGAACCAAGAACAAGAAAATCAATAGGGTATTTTATCTTCCCACACAAGACTTCAACATCTCTCTAACAATCCCAACTGGTGATATAGTGTCTCTATTAGCAAGTTTAATAGTAACATCTATTTCTTCTAACTCTGCAGGTGCTATATCTTTCATAATTTCTTGATAAAGGGTGTAAGGAATAGCACTCACACTAGCACCCATGTCACATAAACCATGATAATGGTTATCTCCTATTTTAATTGAAATAACAGGCATGCCAACAACAGGTCTATGATTATTTTTTCCATCAGGTTTAGCAATTCTAGTAGCTTCTTCACAGAAGTAAATAACATGCCCATCAATATCTTCTTCCAAGATATCTTTAACCATAGCAATGCTAGGTTCTAACATAGCTTTTGTTCATCACAGTTGAAACTTCAGCATGTTCCTTTATCCTAACAGGGAAATTTGGTTTCTCAATATAAGTAGATGGAACAACTGGATCAACATTATAAAGTATAGTTTCTTCTTTAACTGGTACTGGTTTTTTTAATTTCTTCTTTAATAGGTGGGTGATATTTAAACCACTTCTCTTTAGGGAGTTCAACATGAGTAGCAAATGATTCACAAAAGGAGGCTACTATCTCAGAGTCAAGTCCATATTTAGTGCTAAACTTTTGAAAAGCATCGGTATCCACAAAAGATTTAACACAATCATACCTAAGTTTAATACCTGACTCGTTACCTTCATCGATTTCCCAATCTTCAGAGTTGCGTTTAATTCTTTCCAAAAGATCCCACCGGAATTCAATAGTCTTCTTCATAAAAGAACCAGCACAAGAAGTATCAAGCATGGTTTGATCATTACGAGAAAGCCAAGCATAAAAGTTCTGGATAATAATTTCTCTTGAGAGCTCATGATTGGGGCATGAATATAACATTGACTTAAGCCTCCCCCAAGCTAGAGCGATACTTTCTCCTTCACGAGGCCAAAAATTATATATATAATTCCGATCACGATGAACTAGATGCATAGGATAATTTTTTTGGTGGAGCTCCAATTTCAAACAATTCCAATTCCATGATCCAATATCATCGCATAGCCTATACCATGCCAATGCTTTTCCCTTCAAAGATCAAGTGAAAACCTTTTTCATAACTTGATCCTTGGGTAGACTTGCAAGCTTCAACAATCCACAAATTTGTTCTGCATATATCAAGTGCATATCAGGATGTTCAGTTCCATCTCCTGCATAAGGATTAGCTAGCAGTTGTTCTATCATACCTGAAGGAATTTCATATTCAATATTTTCAGTAGGTGCAGTCGGTTGAAGGGTAGCTAACTGTGGTTCCGGACGAGGTGAAGATACCCCGAACAAACCCCTCAAAGGATTGTTTTCCATAGTAATAAGTGACAATAAATTTCAGCACACTATATAAATGTTTCCTTACCAAATTCCACTTACCAAAGGCGCTTCACTCCCCAGCAACGGTGCCAGAAAATAGCCTTGATGACCCACAAGTATAGGGGATCAATTGTAGCTCTTTTCGATAAGTAAGAGTGTCGAACCCAGCGAGGAGGAGAAGGAAATGACAAGTAGTTTTTAGTAAGGTGTTGTGTGCAAGTGCTAAAATTGTAAGTAGCGAGTAGTTTGATAGCAAGATAATTTGTAACGAGCAAGTAACGATAATAGTAACAAGTATGCAGAAAGGTAGCCCAATCCTTTTGACGCAAAGGACAAGCCAAAACGGTCTCTTATGATAAGCAAAGCGTTCTTGAGGGTACACGGGAATTTCATCTAGTCACTTTCATCATGTTGATTCGATTTGTGTTCGCTACTTTGATAATTTGATATGTGGGTGGACCAGTGCTTAGGTGCTGTTCTTACTTGAACAAACCTCCTACTTATGATTAACCCTCCCGCAAGCATCCGCAACTACGAGAAAAGTATTAAGAATAAATTCTAACCATAGCATTAAACTCTAGGTTCCAATCGGTCCCTTACGGAATAGCGCATAAACTTGGGTTTAAGTTTCTGTCACTCTCGCAAACCACCATCTATTTGCTACTCCACAAGGCATTCCCTTAGGCCTAAATATGGTGAAGTGTCATGTAGTCGACGTTCACATGACACCACTAAGGGAATAACAACATACATACTATCAAAATATCGAACACATATCAAGTTCACATGATTACTTGCAACATGATTTCTCCCGTGACCTCAAGAACAAAAGTAACTACTCACAAATGATAAACATGCTCATGATCAGAGGAGTATTAAATAACATCATGTATATGAACATATAATCTTCCACCAAATAACCATATAGTAATCAACTACAAGATGTAATTAACACTACTAGTCACCCCCTAGCACATATCCATAGTTCCAGTAACAAGATTGAATACAAGAGATGAACTAGGGTTTGAGATGAGATGGTGTTGGTGAAGATGTTGATGGAGATTGCCCTCCCCAAGTGGGAGAGTTGTTGGTGATGATGATGATGATGATTTCCCCCTCCGGGAGGGAAGTTCCCCCGGCAGAATCGCTTCGCCGGAGGGCAAAAGTGCTCCTGCCCAAGTTTCGCCTCGAGACGGCGACGCTCCGTCCCGAAAGCCTTCTCCTTATTTTTTTCTAGGTCAAAATGACTTATATACCAAAAGATGGGCACCGGAGGTGGGCCGAGGAGGCCACAACCCACCTGGGCGCGCCTGGGGGGGGGGGGGGGGCTGGCGCGCCCAGGTGGGTTTTGCCCACCTGGTGGGCCCCCTCTGGTGTTTATTGGCTCCAATATTTCTTAAATAATCCATAAAAAATCTCCGTGAAGTTTCAGCTCATTTGGAGTTGTGCAGAATAGGTGGCCTAACGTAGCTTTTCCAAGTCGAGATTTCCAGTTGCCGGAATTCTCCCTCTTGGTGTGCTCGTTGCAAATTATGAGAGAAAAGGCATTAGAACTCCAAAAAGCATTATTATAGATAAAAACATTGTAAATAATAGTAAGAAAACATGATGCAAAATGGACGTATAAGGGGCAAGCACCACATGTTAAAGGATCCATGACAATATAACTTCTATGTGAATATGAACAAACATAAACCATTACGTTGTCTTCCTTGTCCAACGTCAACAATTTTGGCATATAATATTTTGATGGGGGCTCACAATCACAAAAGATTTCCATGATAGTGTATTTGCATGGGAAAGTTCTCTTCCTTATACTAATTATTCGTGGATTGCTTGTATGACCAATATTATGATTGTCAAGTTTCAAAAGATTTCACTTTATAAACCCAATGTGAAGCTACTACTAGGCATGATATGAACATATAATTTCAACTCAATGATATTCAATTCATTCAACAATTTACTCATAGGATATAAGTGAAGCACAAGAGTAAATGACAAACTAGTCCAAAAAGATATAAGTGAAGATCATGAGCATAATATTTCTTTCTCTGAAATTAATTTAAGTGAAGCAAGACAGAATTTTCTTCAAAAATACTAAAGCACACCATGCTCAAAAAGATATAAGTGAAGCACTATAGCAATTCCATAGAAAAGAGCTTCGTTGACGGGATGTGCGTGCCGCTTACCTAGCCTCGCTGGCAACTATTTGAGGACTCTATTTTATTTAAAAATTTCAAATCTAAGTACTTTATTAAAACAGCAAGCAAACAAAATAAAATGGCATTCCAAGGATAGCACACATCATGTGAAGAAGCAAAAACTTAGGATCAACCGATACTAACCGATAATTGTTGGTGAAGAAAGGTGGAATGCTGATGCCTACTACGCAACCTTCTTCTTGTAGACGTTGTTGGGCCTCCAAGTGCAGACGTTTGTAGGACAGTAGCAAATTTCCCTCAAGTGGATGACCTAAGGTTTATCAATCCGTGGGAGGCGTAGGATGAAGATGGTCTCTCTCAAACAAGCCTGCAACCAAATAACAAAGAGTCTCTTGTGTCCCCAACACACCCAATAAAATGGATAATTGTATAGGTGCACTAGTTCGGCGAAGTGGTGATACAAGTGCAATATGGATGGTAGATATAGGTTTTTATAATCTGAAAATGTAAAAACAGCAAGGTAGCAAGTGGTAAAAGTGAGCAAAACAGTATTGCAATGCTTCCAAACAAGGCCTAGGGTTCATACTTTCACTAGTGCAAGTTCTCTCAACAATAATAACATAATTGGATCATATAACAATCCCTCAACATGCAACAAAGAGTCACTCCAAAGTCACTAATATCGGAGAACAAACGAAGAGATTATTGTAGGGTACGAAACCACCTCAAAGTTATTCTTTCCGATCAATCCATTGAGCTATTCCTATAAGTGTCACAAACAACCCTAGAGTTCGTAGTAAAATAACACCTTAAGACACACATCAACCAAAACCCTAATGTCACCTAGATAATACAATGTCACCTCAAGTATCCATGGGTATGATTATATGATATGCATCACACAATCTCAGATTCATCTATTCAAACCAACACGAAGAACTTCAAAGAGTGCCCCAAAGTTTCTACTGGAGAGTCAAGACGAAAACGTGTGCCAACCCCTATGCATAACTTCCCAAGGTCACGGAACCCGCAAGTTGATCACCAAAACATACGTCAAGTGAATCAATAGAATACCCCATTGTCACCACAGGTATCCCACGCAAGACATACATCAAGTGTTCTCAAATCCTTACAGACTCAATCCGATAAGATAACTTCAAAGGGAAACTCAATTCATCACAAGGAGATAGAGGGGGAGAAACATCATAAGATCCAACTATAGTAGAAAAGCTCGCATTACATCAAGATCGTGCCACATCAAGAACACGAGAGAGAGAGAGAGATCAAACACATAGCTACTGGTACATACCCTCAGCCCCGAGGGTGAACTACTCCCTCCTCGTCATGGAGAGCGTCGGGATGATGAAGATGGCCACCGGTGATGGATCCCCCTCCGGCAGGGTGCCGGAATAGGGTCCCGCTTGGTTTTTGGTGGCTATAGAGGCTTGCGGTGGCGGAACTCCCGATCTAGGTTTCCTTTCGGGGGTTTCTGTATTTATAGGAATTTTTGTCGTCGGGAACAAGTCAGAGGGGTCTCCGAGTCGGCCACGAGGTAGGGGGGCGTGCCTAGGGGGGTAGGGCGCGCCCTCCACCCTCGTGGATGACTCGGGACTCCTCTGGCCCAACTCTTTTGCTTCGGGGGCTTCTTCTGGTCCATAAAAAATCCACAAAAATTGGCAGGTCAATTGGACTCCGTTTGGTATTCCTTTTCTGTAAAACTCAAAAACAAGGGAAAAACTGAAACTGGCACTGGGCTCTAGGTTAATAGGTTAGTCCCAAAAATCATATAAAATAGCATATAAATGCATATAAAACATCTAAGATGGATAATATAATAGCATGGAACAATCAAAAATTACAGATACGTTGGAGACGTATCAGATGCCTACCGGGGCATCCCCAAGCTTAGATGCTTGAGACTTCTTGAAATATTATCTTGGGATGCCTTGGGCATCCCCAAGATTGAGCTTTGGTGTCTCCTTAATTCCTTTTATTTCACGGTTTCCCTAAATCTTAAAAACTTCATCCACACAAAACTCAACAAGAACTCGTGAGATAAGTTAGTATAAACCAATGCAAAAACCTTATCATTCTCTACTGTAGCAAATCACTAAAATTATTATTCAAAGTTGCATACTAAATGCCTTTGCATATTTAATAGTCATATCCTTAAATAGAATCATTAAACACGCAAACATATGCAAACCATGCAAACATAACAGCAATCTGTCTAAACAGGACAGTCTGTAAAGATTGAAATTTTCCTCATACTTCCCTAGCTCAAAAAATTATGAAAAATTACCACACTGTAGAAAATTTAACATAGCATACTGTGTAAAAATTTCAAGATTTTATCACGTTCTGACTTTCCAGAAGAATTCAGTCAATGACAGAAAACTTTTTGTTTTTAAACAACAACATGTAGACTTGCAAAATAAGCATGGTAAAGGCTATTCTTGACATTTTTTATTGAAATGAAATATGCAAAACATTATTCTAAATAACAGAAAGCAAATTCTAACAAAATAAAATGACGCTCCAAGTAAAACTCAGATCATGTGACGAGTAAAAATATAGCTCCAAGTGAGGCTACCGATAATGTTGGAGACGAAAGAGGGGATGCCTTCCGGGGCATCCGCAAGCTTAGTTGCTTGGATCTTCCTTGAATATTACCTTGGGGTGACTTGGGCATCCCCAATCTGAGGGTCTTGTCACTCCTTATTCTCCTCATATCGACATCTCACTCAAAACTTGAAAACTTCAATCACACAAAACTTAATAGAATTTCGTGAGAAGGGTTAGTATGATAAAGACAAATCATTCACTTTGGTACTGTCAAAGAAAAGATTCATAATTGTTTCCACACAATTCCTACTGTAGCATATCATTTCCACAATTTATATTGAGCAATATAAGCCATAGAAACTAGAAAACAACCAAACTATGCATTGAAAATACAATCTGTCAAAAACAGAACAGTACGTAAAGATCTGAATATTAGTCATACTTCTGCAACTACAAAAATTCTGAAAAATTAGGACCACGTAGCAAATTTGTATATTAATCATCTATTTCAGAATTTTTCCAAGTCCCAGTAAAATATAAGAATTTCTGCATTGGACGCAAAAGTTTCTGTTCTTGCACAGAATCAAGTCAACTATCATCAAAACTATGCCAAAGGCTTTACTTGGCACTTTATTGAAACAAAAGCAATAAAACATGATTACTACAGTATCATAATCATGTAAAAACACAAAAACAGTAGGTAAAAGTGTTGGGTTGTCTCCCAACAAGCGCTTTTCTTTAGTGCCTTTCTAGCTAGGCATGATGATTTCAATGATGCTCGCATAAAAGATAAGAATTGAAACATAAAGAGAGAATAATGAAGCATATGACTAGCAAATTTAATCCTAACCTACTTCCTATGCATAGCAATTTTGTGAGAAAGAATCAACTAGCATAGGAAGGCAAAACAAGTGCAACTTCAAAATTTTCAACACATAGAGAGGAAACTTGATATTATTGCAATTCCTACAAGCATATGTTCCTCCCTCATAATAATTTTCAATAGCATCATGAAGAAATTCAACAATATAACCATCACACAAAGCATTCTTTCCATGACACAAAAGCATAGAAAATTATTACTCTCCACATAAGCAAATTTCTTCTCATCAATAGTAGTGGGAGCAAACTCAA
The DNA here is from genome assembly GCF_002575655.3 of Aegilops tauschii subsp. strangulata. Taxonomy (NCBI): domain Eukaryota; kingdom Viridiplantae; phylum Streptophyta; class Magnoliopsida; order Poales; family Poaceae; genus Aegilops; species Aegilops tauschii. Next base: position 380,778,896 of record NC_053037.3, on the reverse strand, counting down.
CAAAATAACTATCATGAGAGTGAAAATTAAAATCATGATGACAAGTTTCATGGTTATCATTATTCTTTATAGTATACATTTCATTACCATAATCATCATAGGTAGCAACTTTGTTATCATAGTCAATTGAAGCCTCATCCAAAATGGTGGATTCATCACTAAATAAAGTCATGACCTCTCCAAATTCACTTTCATCATTATAATCATCATAAATAGGAGGCATGCAATCATTATAACAAATTTGCACATCAAATCTTGGGGTACTAATATCATCTTCATCAAATATAGCATCCCTAAGCTTATGGCTTTGCATATCATTAGCATCATGGATATTCAAAGAATTCATACTAACAACATTGCAATCATGCTCATCATTTATGCCAAACATTTTATGGAATTCTTCTTCTATCAATTGAGCACAATTTTCCTTTCCATCATTTTCACGAAAGACATTACAAAGATGAATAATATGATGCAAACTCAATTCCATTTTTTTGGGTTGTGCCCCCAACGGGGCACCCCCCCAGGTGCTGCTCCTGCCCATTGGTGGTCTTCTGGTCCATAAAAATCCACAGAAAGTTTCGTGGTGTGTGGACTCCGTTTGGTATTGATTTCCTGCGATGTAAAAAACAAGAAAAAATAACAACTGGCACTGGGCACTGGGTCAATAGGTTAGTACCAAAAAATGATATAAAGTTGCTATAAAATGATTGTAAAACATCCAAGAATGAAAATAAAACAGCATGAATACTTCGTAAATTATAGATACGTTGGAGACGTATCAGTAAGCAGTAAGACGATCACCGCCCACAACTCTTTGTGTTATGCTCGTGCATATCATCAACGCATCTGATACCACTGTTGGGGAACGTATCATACAATTTCAAAAAAAAAAATCCTACGCACACGTTTCTAGGAGATGCATAGCAACGAGAGGGGGAGAGTGTGTCCACGTACCTTCATAGACCGAAAGCGGAAGCGTTTGACAACGCGGTTGATGTAGTCAAACTTCTTCTCGTTCTGACTGATCAAGCACCGAACGTACGACACCTCCGAGTCCTGCACACGTTCGGCTCGATGACGCCCTTGGACTCTTGATCCAGAAAAGTGTCGAGGGAGAGTTTCTCATCACGACGGCGTGGTGACGATGATGGTGAAGTGATCCACGCAGGGCATTGCCTAAGCACTACGGCAATATGACCGGAGGCGTAAACTGTGGAGGGGGGCACCGCACACGGCTAGGAATCAATGTTGTGTGTTCTAGCGGTGCCCCCCTCATATATATAGGTTGGAGGGGAGGAGAGGCAGCCAAGGGGGCGCCCCAAGTAGGAGGAATCCTACTTGGGCGCCTCCCAATTCGGCCTCCCCTTCCATATTCATCGGGAGGGGGAAGGAAGGAGGAGGGAGGAGAGAAGGAAGGGGGAGGCCGAATCCCTCCCCTTCGTTTCCCTCTTCTCCTCTTTCCTTCCCCCTTATTTTCGCCTACATGGGGCGCACCAGACCGTAGGGGCTGGTTTGTCCCCTTCTTGGACCATTAGGCCCATGTAGTTGCCGGGGGGATGCCTGGAACCCCTTCCGGTGACCCGATATGTACCCGGTACCCCTAGAACACTTCCGGTGTCCGAATATCATCGTCCTATATATGAATATTTACCTATCATCCATTTTGAGACTCCTCGCCATGTCCGTGATCTCATCCGGGACTCCGAACAACATTCAGTCACCAAATCACATAACTCATATAATACAAAATAGTCATCGAACGTTAAGCGTGCGGACCCTACGGGTTCTAGAACTATGTAGACATGACCGAGACACCTCTCTGCTTAATAACGAACAGCGGAACCTGGATGCTCATATTGGTTCCCACATATTCTACGAAGATCTTTATTGGTCGTACCGTAATGACAACATACATTATTCCCTTTGTCATCGCTATGTTACTTGCCCGAGACTCGATCGTCGGTATCTTCATACCTAGTTCAATCTCGTTACCGGCAAGTCTCTTTACTTGTTCTGTAATGCATCATCCCGCAACTAACTCATTAGTCACATTGCTTGCAAGGCTTATTATGACGTGTATTACCGAGAGGGCCCAGAGATACCTCTCCGATACTCGGGGTGACAAATCCTAATCTCGATCTATGCCAACCCAACAAACACCTTCGGAGATACCTGTAGAGCATCTTTATAATCACCCAGTTACGTTGTGATGTTTGATAGCACACAAGGTATTCCTTCGGTATCTGGGAGTTGCATAATCTCATAGTCAATGAATATGTATATGACATGAAGAAAGCAATAGCAATAAAACTTAACGATCATTATGCTAAGCTAACAGATGGGTGTTGTCCATCACATCATTCTCCTAATGATGTGATCCCGTTCATCAAGTGATAACTCATGTCTATGGTTAGGAAACTGAACCATCTTTGATTAACGAGCTAGTCTAGTGGAGGCTTAATTACTAGGGACACTGTGTTTTGTCTATGTATCCACACATGTATCAAGTTTCCGGTTAATACAATTCTAGCATGAATAATAAACATTTATCATGATATAAGGAAATATAAATAACAACTTTATTATTGCCTCTAGGGCATATTTCCTTCAGTCTCAACATGCCATGTCGCTCCGCCACAAAGTAACACTCGGGGGCCATCGGGAACACAGCCCCCCCACTACCTGGATGGAGCCACCTGTCCCTTTAGACCCACATCCGAACAGTAACATAAGTATTGTAACAGTATATAGTATACCTGTGATCACCTCCTGAAGTGATCATGGCCCGATAGTATAGCATGGCAGACGAACAAGTATGTAGGGCCACTTATGATAATCTAGCATCCTATACTAAGCATTTAGGATTTCAAGTAAAGGTAACAACGGTAGTAGCAAAGACATGCTATGCAACAGAATAGGATCATCCGAAAAGCAGCAACAGCTACACTACTCTGAAGGAGGAGGCGGTATCAGGATGGTCAAGGAGGTTTTGCTTGCCTAGAAGCTCTGCGGAGAAGGACGGGTCGTCAGGAGCGTAGTCGGCATCAGGAGCAACGACGTCAGTCTCAAAGTCTACCGGAGAGAAGAGGGAAAAAAATTAATGAATACAATGCAAACAAATGCATGACATGACAACAAGCGGCGCTAGAAGTGACCTAACGCAGTACTAGGTGATACTGGAGAAGGGGGAAAACATCCCGAAAAGTATTCCCGGAGTTTGGCACTTTTGGACAAATGAAATGGAGGGGGACAGTTCCATATTCGCTATGATAGGGACGTGTGAAAGACGAACGGGGTGCATATTCGGAATCGTCACGTTTTTGTGAGCAACTTTCATGTATAAAGTATTTTCATCCGGGCTAAGGATTATTTTATATTAATTTTCGAAGTTCTAAATCATTTTCTAAATTTATTTTAGTTTGAAAATAAATGTTAAAATGCTACGGGTACCTAGCCCTGTGTACACACAATGTACACAAAGGCTGACATGTGGGCCCAGTTGACGAGTCAAAGTTTGACTGGTCAACAGGGGGTGGGCCCCTATCATACTATGTTTAGTTAATTACCTAGTTAATTAGTTTAATAAAACAAGTTAATTAATTTTTACTTCCTTTTCTAATTTTTTAATTACATTTCATTTTTCTGGGGCGGGCCCCACATGGCAGTGGCCCAGGAGGCCAAGGGCGGGTTAACGGGCGTGCACACGGGCGCGGCACCGGCCCACCGGGTCACTTGCTCCGGCCAGCACGGCCGCCGGCGAGCGTAGGCCAGGGACGACGCGGTGTGGCACTGCGGGTCTGAGGTCGAGCCACGGGGGCGCGCGGGCGTGTGGGCGCCGGGCGGCGGAGGTGGGCGCGACGCGATGGTGAGGAAATGGAGGCAACGGGGAGCGAGCGAGGCGAGGGCACGGGCAAGCGCGGTCGCGCGCGCCGCAGCAGCGGCGGGCAGCAGGCGAGGCGGGATGAAGCGGGGGCTGGCGCGGTCGAGCCGGCGAGCGGGCGGCCCACTGCGGGGCAGGGAGGCTGCAACGGGGCAGGGAGGCCGCAACGGGGCGAGGAGCACGGGTTGGGCGCGGGCGGAACACAGCGGGACGCCGTGGGCCGGCGGTGACCATGGGGCAGAGGGGATAGGAGGTTTGCCTCACTGGCGTTGAAGGGAAGGGGGGCGAGGCGTGGGGAGGCCGGTTGGGGAGGAGGCGGCGGCGAGGTCCGGTGACGGCGAGCGGCGGCGACTGTGGCAGGGCATCGGGGTCGTCACCCCGATCCAAATCGGGGGATGGGGAGATGGAGGAGAGGGGAACAGGGGGTGTTGATTGCTTGTATGTGTGTTGGTATTTCCCCGAAGAGGAGAGGACGATGCAGCACAACAATGGTAAGTATTTCCCTCAGTTATGAAACCAAGGTCATCAATCCAGTAGCAGAACCAAGCAACACTCTGTAAATGGTACCTGCACACAAATAAAAAATACTTGCAACCCAACGCGTAAGAGAGGTTGTCAATCCCTCCTCGGTATTGAGATAGATTAAATTTTATGAGATTGGATAAATAGATCTAGCGAAAACACAAAATAAATAAATAAATAAATAATGTAGCAATGTATTTTAGGTTTTTGGAATAATAGATCTGAAAACAATATGATAGAAAATAGACCCGGGGCCCGTAGATTTCACTAGTGGCTTCTCTCGAGAAAATATCATACGGTGGGTAAACAAATTACTGTTGGGCAATTGATAGAAGAGCAAATAATTATGACTATATCCAAGGCAATGATCATGTATATAGGCATCACGTCCAAGATTAGTAGACCGACTCATGCTGCATCTACTACTATTACTCCATACATCGACCTCTATCCAGCATGCATCTAGTGTATTAAGTTCATGGAGAAACAGAGTAATGCAATAAGAACGATGATATGATGTTGACAAGATCTATTTATGTAGGAATTAGAACCCATCTTTTTATCCTTAATAGCAACGATACATGCGTGCCTCGCTACCCCTTCTGTCAATGGGTGAGAACACCGGAAGATCGAACCCATCACAAAGCACCTCTTCCCATTGAAAAATAAATAAATCTAGTTGGCCAAACCAAACCAAAGTTTTGGAGAATAAATATGAGGTTATACTAATCATGCATATACGAGATCAAAGAAGACTCAAATAATATTCATAGATAGAACTGATCATAAAATTGCAATTAATCGGATCCCAACAAACACACCGCAAAAAGTCATTACATCAAATAGATCCCCAAGAACATCGAGGGGGGCATTGTATTGAGAATCAAAAAGAGAGAAGAAGCCATCTAGCTACTTCCTACGGACCTGTAGGTTTGTGGTAGACTACTCACACATCATCGGAGGAGCACCAATGAGGATTATGAACCCCTCCGTGATCATGTTCCCCTCCGGCAAGGTGTTGAAAAGTGCTCTAGATTGGATCTCATGGTTCTAGAACTTGCGGCGGCTGGAATTGTGTTTCGTCGAATCCCCTAGGGTTTCTGGAATATTTGGGTATTTATAGAGTTGAGAGGTGGTGGAAAGGACCTCCGTGGGCCCCACCACCCATCAGGGTGCCCCAGGGGCCTCTGGCGCGCCCAGGTGGGTGGTGGGCCCACGGTCCTTCCCTCATGCACTTCCTTGGCTCCCAAGTTGTCTTCTGGGCACAAAAAGATCTCCAAAAAATTTAATTGCATTTGGTCTCCGTTTCATATGGATATTCTGCGAAGTAAAAAAACAAGCAAAAAACAGCAACTGGCACTGGGCACTATGTCAATAGGTTTGTCCAAAAAGTGATATAAAGCTACATAAAATGAATGTAAAACATCCAAGAAGGATAATATAACAGCATGGAACAATAAAAAATTATAGATATGTTGGAGACGTACCAGCACCCCCAAGCTTAATTCCTGCTCTTCCTCGAGTAGGTAAATGATAAAAACGGAATTTTTGATGTGGAATGCTGCCTAACATGTTCATCACATCTTCTTTTCTTTTGTAGCATGGACATTTGAACTTTTAGATGGCTCAACGTAATAGTCTATAATGGACATGAAGACTTCAATACTCAAGAATATCAACAAGCAACCATGTCTTTCAAAATATCAACACTAAAGGAAGTTATCCTTAGCCCGTCATGCTCAATCATTGATCCATTCATGAAACACACTCGAATATTAGCTACATCCAATGCACAAGTATGATCATAGTGCTCCCTATTTGGTGCTTTATAAGAGAAGATGGAGACTCAAGTAAAAAATAAAAATTGTATAAAGTAAATAGATAGGCCCTTCGCAGAGGGAAGCTAAGATTTGTAGAGGTGCCAGAGCTCAAAGCTTAAAATGAGAGATACAATATTATGAGAGGCATGCTTTTCCTGTCAACAAAAATGACCGAGTAATTCCGAGTGCTTTCCATGCTAGATACATCATAGGCGGTTCCCAAACATAAAATAAAGTTTATTCCTTTTTCCACCATTCTTTCACAATCCATGGCCAGCCGTATCCACGGGTGCCTTCCATACCAACACTTTCCAAGGAATTTATTATTTAACAACATAAAGTAAATTTGTTTTTCTTTTCGGGACTGGGCATCCCTATTACCGCCAGACTCTCGTGCAATGACAAGTGAATAAACACTCATCTTGAGAATAACACATCTAGCATGGAAAAATATTGGCCACCCCCTGCTGCTTCATGAGCGGTATGGGCACACACAAAATAAATTCATTTTGAAAAATTAGAGTTGGCAAATACAAATTTGCTTAGAACGACACGGAAATACCGCATATAGGTAGATATGGTGGACTCGTATGACATAACTTGGTTTAAGGATTTTGGGATGCACAAGTAGTATTCTCACTTAGTGCAAGGGAAGGATAGCAAATATATTGAGAAGCAACCAACCAAGAAACGAAAATTCTCATAAACGAGCATTAAGCATAACTAACACCAAATAATGCACCACAATTAGTAGGATGTAATTTCATTGCATAACTATTGACTTGCGTGCTTGCATAGGGAATCACAAACCTTAACACCAATATTCTTACTACAACATAATTACTGACCAACATGACTCACATATTACTATCATCATATCTCAAAACTATTACAAAGAATCAAGTTTATAATGTCCAGTGGTCTTCATGAAAGTTTTTTTATATCCCTCTTGGATATCTATCACTTTGGGACTAGTTTCATATACTACCATTGCTTATTACAAGCTCTCAAACAAATTTAAGTGAAGAACATGAGCATAAATATTTTCACCTCTCAAATAATATAAGTGAAGCATGAGAGAATTTCTTCAAAAATTAAAGCACCGCCATGCTCAAAAAAGATATATGTGAAGCACTAGAGCAATTCCATATCCCAATTTTTTTGGTGAAGCACATAAAGCAATTCTAACAAATCAGAACGTAACTATGGCTTTCTCAAATAGGTGTGTCCACCAAAGGATGATTGCGACAAACTAAAAGGCAAAGACTCATATAATACAAGACGCTCCAAGCAAAACTCATGATATGCGATGAATAAAAATATAGCTCCATGTAAAATTACCGATGGTTGTTACAAGAAAGAGGGGATGCCTTCCGGGGCATCCCCAAGCTTAGTTGCTTGGTCCTCATTGAATATTAACTTGGGGTGTGATACGTCTCCAACATATCTATAATTTATGAAGTATTCATGCTAATATATTATCATTCTTGGATGTTTTACAATCATTTTACAACAACTTGATATCATTTTTTGGGACTAACCTATTGACCCAGTGCTAGTTGATCTTTTTTGCTTGTTTTTTTTACATCGCATGAAATCAATATCAAACGGAGTCCAAACACCGCAAAACTTTTTGGAGATTTCTTATGGACCAGAACACCCAGGATGGGCCAGAGAAGCACCTGGGGGTGCCCCAAGGGGGCACAACTCACCAGGGCGCGCCTAGGTGCGTTGTGCCCACCTCGGTGGCCTTCCGCACGCCCTCTTTACCCTATAAATTCCAAAAAATGCCAGAAACCCTCGGGGTTAACCTAGATCAGAAGTTCCGCCGCCGCAGGCCTCTATAGCCACCAAAAACCAATCTAGACCCCGTTTCGGCACCCTGTCGGAGGGGGGAATCATCTCCGGTGGCCATCTTCATCATCCCGACGGCCACCACGATGAGGAGGGAGTAGTCCACCCTCGAGGCTGAGGGTTTGTACTAGTAGCTATGTGTTTAATCTCTCTCTCTTGTGTTCTTGAGATGTCACGATCTTGATGTATCGTGGGCTTTGTTAATATAGTCGGATCATATGGTGTTTTCCCCTCTCTATCTTGTTGTGATGAATTGAATTTTCCCTTTGAGATTTCGTATTATCGGATTGAATACTTCTATGGATTTGAGAGCACTTGATATATGTCTTGCATATGAATACTCGTGGTGACAATGGGGTATCATATTGATTCACCTGATATGTGTTTTGGCACTCAACTCGCGAATTCCCGAGGTGACATTGGGGTAACCTATGCATGGGGGTTGATGCACGTTCTCGTCTTCTGTTTCTCCGGTAGAAATTTTGGGGCACTCTTTTGGTTCTTTGTGTTGGATTGAGTATTATGAATATGAATTTGCTTTGGTGTTATTTTAGTATTGTCGGTGTACTAAAGTTTTGTGCCCTTTAGCACCCCATACCTGTGCACGGGCAGTCATAGCCACACGCGCGGCGAGGCATGAAGAGGGCGATCAAGGATAAGAACAAGATCACTAGAGGAGCAGCCAGACCCGAGAACACAGGACGAGCTGGACCCCCGGCAAGATCCTTGCCGGGACGGCTTGCGAGACCCCGGCAAGATCCTTGCCAGGGCGGCTTGCAGGGCACTAACAAAAGCACCACCCTTGTGGTTGAGAGCTTTGACACCATCGACAACGTTAAGGCTAAGAATCGAGGCGCGCACATGGTGGCATGTAGATCTTTGTGAAGGCCAGAAGACAAGGTGCCTAGCAAGATCCTTGCCGAGGACGTCTGCGAGGCCCCGGCAAGATCCTTGTCGGGGACGTCGGCATGGACGCGTGTCAAGACGGAGCGGGGCGGCGACGGACGGGATGGGTTCTACTCCCGTCCCCGATAAAGTTGAAGGGCACGTATGCAGCGCATTTAATGCGCTTGTCCTAGGACGCCGGTGATAAACATAGACACTGTAGCTACTTTACACCTCCCGTGTGCCGCTGTGTCAGCCCCCTGTACATATAAAAGGAGGCCCAAGGCATACTAGAGAAGGATTCGGACTTTTGAACCTCTCGGCCCAGCTTGCATGCATAGCAGCTAGCCGAAGCTCAAGAACACAGAATATAAACCCAAGCAGGACTAGGGTTTTACACTTCTCAGCGGTCCGAACCTAGGTAAAAACCCGTCGTGTTGACCATTAGATCCGCTCTTTGCACCACCCCTCTTCCCCGCCAAACCGTAGAAGGGATCCACATGATCTCGTAGGTGTCGTTTCCCCGACATCTTTGGCACGCCAGGTAGGGAGAGAGAGTTCTGCAAACCCGATCTAGCGGTTAGCACGTCATTTCCTCGACCATCATGGCTCCCAAGAAGAAGGGGATCACGGCGATCGGTTCCTTTGGAGCCGAACTGCCCGTACGAGCGCGGACTTGCGACGGGGTAGTCGCGGATGGTGGCGGAGGCGCGGATCACGACCATCCACGACACTCCGGCAACCGGAGCCAGTCGAGCGGCATCGCTCGTGCCCAAGACGACGAGCCGCGCGCCACGAGGTCAAAGGGTGGGGCCTTGCTACCTACGGGTGGCGCGGCGACTTGCAAGACACCCCTGCCGGCGTCCGCACTGCGGTCCTCCTAGGCCATGCACGACGAGCAGCGTCGCGACATTGGTGACCCCGGGCGCCGCCGCGGCAAGAGCCCTCTGCATCATGCTCGAGATGTGTAGGGCCGACATGCACGCCAAGATGCTGGGCCAGACGGCGCACGACCGCGGAACCGTGAGTGCGCTCCTTCTAACATGGTTAGGAGTCCGAGCACCTCCCGTTCCTCGCGCTTGTCGCTGCCACCAACACCAGCAGAAGCGTTAGCACGAGTCCAGCTACTCCTTGACTTCCCTCCTGTTGCGGAGAAGCAAGAAGAGTGGAGAGCTGCTATCCAGAGCCTTATTGGCTACACCGATAAAGATCAATGCCAGGAGGCAGGCCCCTCACGGCATCGATCCACCGAGCCGGCGCGTGCCAACGGCGGAGGGGCCGGAGACGCCGCAACCACGGTGCACTCCCCTCCACCATGACAGCAACAGTTGCCGGCTCGGCGGGTCGACACCCGTGATGATGGATCCACGACTTCGTCCGAACCACGAGCTCGTCGCGACCTACGTCAAGTTCTTCGGGAGCGGGTTGAAGAAGACACTCAAACTGCCATCGAGCGACGACGGGAAGCACGCCATCAATCTGATAGGCGTGCAGGGCCCACTGCGTAGAGGCCTCTGCCGGGAGATTCTGGTGACTTACCTTACGAGGTAGGTTGTCCAGATTTTACCCATGAGCTGCGGCAGTTCCAGTAGCCCCATACCTGCACGTTTAAACCAGAGGTCCTGGAGAAGTACGACGGCAGGACCCATCCGCCCGAGTTCATGAGCATTTACACCATCGCGATGCAAAGCAGCCGGGGCTCGGGACGGCAAGGTGCTCGCCAACTACTTCCCGTTGGTGCTCAAGCCCAACGTCAGGTCATGGTTGATGCACCTGCAGGTAGATTCCATCTCCTCTTTGTCAGACATGTGCCACGAGTTTGTTCGCGCCTTTACCGGAGTCCATGAAGCTCCTGGCTAGGTAAGCGACTTGCACCTCATCCCCCAAAAGGATGGCGAATCCTTGCGCAAGTATATACAAAGATTCAGCCGTGTGCAGTACAACATCCCAGATGTTCATCCTGCCGTTGTCATCAGCGTGTTCCATCAGAACGTGCGCAACCGCAAGATGCGTTAAGAGCTGGCCATGAACAAGGTTAGGGATGTTGCCGAACTGTATGTTTTGGCCGACAGATGTGCTCGTGTTGAAGAAGGAAGGAAGTACCCCGGCAAAGATGCCGGCACGGGAAGCGATTCTGGAGACGAAGACGTCGTCGCCCTAGCAAAGAAGGGCCGGCGGCGCAATAGGAAGCGCAGGGGAAAGACCATGCTTTGCCGTTGAGGAATCCGGCGCCCCCGGCACCGCCAAGAAGGCCAAGGTTGACAACCCCGGCAAGTAAGTTGTCGGGTGTGCCGCCTGCCAGGACTTGGCGGCTGCTGACAAGACGGAGGGCTCCGACAAGCAATATTGCAAGATCCATCGCACCAAGGGCCATGACCTCCAAAACTGCCGGCAAGTTGAGCAGCTTGTGGAGAGGCAAAAAGCTGAGTATGAAAGACGGGACAAGGAGAGGGCCAGGATGGTGCTGAGGGGTCCAGCAAGAAGCGCGGTGGCCAAGGGGGGCGTCGCGGCAAGGAAAAGCAACAAGAGAGGCCTGCTCGAGGCTGCGACAAGAAAGAGGAGGATGATGACCACGAAGAGGACGACGAGTCCAGTGACCAAGAATTTCAAAAGGCCACAGAAGCCATGTGCATCGATGGTGGCGCCTCATTGCATTGTTCTCACCACCAGCTTAAACAGTGGGCGCGCGAGATCAATGCGACAGAGCCATCGATCGACGCCCATAAGCCACTGAAATGGTCCAGCACGCCTATCATTTTCGGCGCTAAGGATCACCCTGATCGCACAACCGCGGTCGGTGTTTGTCGTTGTTAGTTTCGCCAACAATTCGCAACCTCAAGGTGACAAAAATGCTAGTGGACGGTGGGGCCGGTCTGAACTTGATCTCGCCCCAAGTGATCAAGAGATTGCAAATCCCCAAGGGAGATCTCGAGGAGACGGGCACGTTTCAAGGGATCAATCCAGGGAGAAGCCAGCCCAAGGGTAAGATCACACTACCAGTTGCATTTGGTGGTGAGCTGAACTACAGGACAGAGAAGATCGTTTTTTATGTAGCCAAGATCCTGTTGCCGTATAACGAGATCCTTTGCCGTCTAGCACTAGCCAAGTTTATGGTAGCATCACACTGCGCCTACAACACGCTGAAGATGCCCGGCCCGATGAGCATCATCACTGTCAGCTCCGACAAGAACGATGCGCTCATCTGTGCCGATAAGCTCTACCGGGAGGCGGTGGTGGCACCTGCCGTCAAGGCACTTGCTCCTGCCACTGGAGCCCCCGAGGGGAAGAAGACCAGCAAGACCTCAGTCACCTACAAGACTTCTGGCCTCGGCCAAGCCTCTTGCACCCACTCCAGCAAACACGCCTCCTCGGGGTGCTGCATTTCCGTTGAGGACGTGCCAGAGAGCTCCACCAGCAAGAGCAAGAAATCCAAGGCTGCACCATTGGAGACCAAGAAGGTGCCCGTCAAGGAGGATGGCACGGGCGGAGATTTTACTATAAGCTCCACCCTCGATAGCAAATAGGAAAGCGCGCTCATCGTCTTCCTGCGGGCGAATGTCGATGTGTTTGCGTGGCAAGCATCTAACATCCCCGGCGTTCCCAGGGAGGTGATTGAGCACCACCTTGATGTCTGTCCTCATGCTCGGCTCGTCAAGCTGAAGATCAGGAAGCAAGCTTTGGAGCGGCAAGAGTTGATCATCGAGGAGATTAGAAAGTTGGAAGCTGCAGGTTTGGTCAGAGGAGTGCTCCAACCAACGTGGTTGGCCAATCCGGTGGTGGTGCGCAAAGCAAATGCGAAGTGTAGGCTGTGCATTGATTATACAGATATCAATAAAGCCTGCCCAAAGGATCCTTTCCCTTTGCCATGCATTGAACAGATCGTGGACTCCACTGCCGGGTGCGACCCGCTGTCGTTCCTTGATGCCTACTCAGGATACCACCAAATCTCTATGATGAAGGAAGATGAAGAGAAGACCGCCTTTATCACCCCATGCGGTACGTATTGTTTTATATGAATGCCTTTCGGGTTGAAAAGTGTTGGTTCGACATTTGCAAGAGCGGTTCATATTGGTTTTGAGCCCTAGCTCCATAGAAATATGGAGGCTTACTTGGATGACATAGTGGTCAAAACCAAGGACAGGGTGACACTTGTGAAAGATTTGGAAGAAACATTTGCAAATTTGCGCAAGATCAACCTCAAGCTCAACCCTGAGAAGTGTGTGTTTGGTGTCCCATCCGGCAAACTTCTCGGGTTCTTTGTGTGTCAACATGGGATCGAGGTGAACCCCGACAAGATCAGGGCGATTGAGCAGATTGAGGCACCAAGGTGAGTCAAAGATGTGCGTCGGCTTGCTGGCTGCGTTGCTGCTTTGAGTAGGTTCATCTCCAAATCTGCTGAACGTGCCCTCCCCTTTTTAAAGATTTTGAAAAAAGGTAGGGCCGATGAAGTGGACCGCAGAGGCCGAGGCAGCGCTGCAGGATTTGAAGAGGTACCTCTCCTCTACACCGATACTAGTTGTGCCTAAACCACAAGAGCCGTTGCTGCTATATCTAGCGGCAACAAATCAAGTGGTCAGCGCCGCGCTAGTGGCGCAGAGGGAAGTTAATGAAGAGGCAGTAGCAGTGGCAGGACAGTCGGGTTACGACCCAGAGCTCCCCCGGGCAGGGTCTGGTGCCGGCAGGGCAGGACCCCCGGCAGAGTCTGGCATCGGCGAGGCAAGAGTCCCGAGAGAGTCTGGCGCCGGCAAGGCAGGATCTGCACAAGCGAGCAAAGTGATACAGAGGAAGAAGATGACGCAGCACCTAGTTTACTTCGTCAGCTCCCTCCTGCAGGGGGCTAGATCAAGATACTCTGGTGTGCAGAAGTTGCTCTTCGGCCTTCTTATGGCCTCGAGGAAGCTACGCCATTATTTTCAAGCACATGAGATCACCGTCGTCACTCGCTTCCCGTTGCAACAGATCTTACACAACCCAGACGCAACTGGAAGGATTGTGGAATGGGCGTTGGAATTGTCAAGCTTTGGTCTCAGGTTTGAAAGTACTTCGACAATCCAGAGCAGGGTCTTGGCGGAGTTCATTGCTGAATGGACCTCAATGCCTGACGAAGAAATTCAAGAGACCACTCTCCCCAGCAAGGAAACAAGCTGCAATTGGATTATGTACTTTGATGGGGCTTTCTCGCTGCAAGGCGCCGGTGCCGGTGTGCTGCTTGTCGCGCCCACCGGAGAGCACCTCAAGTACATAGTCCAGATGCACTTTCGTCGGGAGAGATTGACGAACAACACCGCGGAGTATGAGGGGCTTCTTGCCGGTCTCAGGATCGCAGCAGACCTTGGGATCAGAAGGTTGATCGTCCATGGGGATTCGCAACTTGTAGTGAAGCAAGTGAACAAGGATTATCAGAGCCCGCTGATGGAAGCTTATGTAGATAAAGTGAGGAAGTTGGAAGAACGTTTTGACGGTCTACATGCAGAGCATGTTCCCCGAGCGGAGAACAGCATTGCTGATGACCTGTCGAAACGTGCTGCACTCAAGTTACCTGTGGAACTAGGGACCTTTATGCTCCAATTGACTCAGCCATCCGTTGAACTATCGGCAGAACAGAATAAGCGAAGAAAATCAGGCCCCGGCAAGTACTTTCCCTCTGGGCTCCCAGGAGCCGCCGGCAAGGATGTTGTCGGGGACGCCAAGCTCGCCGGGGAGTGATAGGCTTCGACAGGGCCTCAAGCCCTTGTCGTAGAGACAGCCGCTCCCATGGCAGAAGACGTGCCTCAAGTCCTTGCCATCGAGCCTCAGGCTCCGGCATGGGTGCATCACACTGTTCAGTTCCTCCAAAAAGGGGAACTCCCTGAGGAATAGGAAGAAGCGGAGAAAGTAGCCCGTCGGTCTAGCATGTACCAGTTTGTAGACGGCGTCCTATACAGGAAAAGACCGAACGGTGTGAAATTGAAATGCATTCCCGTGGAGGACGGACTGAAGCTGTTGGCAGAGATACATGGAGGCATATGTGGCTTTCACATAGGATCAAGAGCCCTTGCCGGCAAAGCATTCCGGCAAGGTTTCTTTTGGCCCACTCCCTTCCAGGATGCGACTGCACTAGTAACCAAGTGTGAGGTGTGTCAGTTCCATTCAAAGAAACTCCATCAACCAGCTCAAGCTCTTCAGACGATCCCTCTTTCTTGGCCATTTTCGGTCTGGGGGCTCGACTTACTGGGCCCCTTTCCCCGTGCTGTCGGGGGCTTCGAGTACTTGTACGTTGCGATCGACAAGCTCACAAAGTGGCCAGAAGTGGAAGCAGTGAGAAAGTGATAGCACAATCAACCATCAAGTTCTTCAAAGGACTAGTTTGCCATTTTGGTGTGCCAAACAGAGTCATCACCGATAACAGCACGCAGTTCACAAGTCGTACCTTCATGCAATACATCCAAGACCTCGGCAGCAAGATCTGTTTTGCCTCCGTGGCACATCCACGAAGCAACGGCCAGGTGGAAAGGGCAAATGTTGAAGTGTTACGGGGCCTCAGGACCAGGACTTTTGACAGGCTGCACAAGTGCGGAAGACGCTGGATTGATGAGTTATCGACGGTTCTTTGGTCAATCAGAACAATGCCAAATCGAGCCACTGGCCAGATGCCCTTCTCCCTCGTATACGGGGCAAAAGCAGTTCTTCCCACAACACTCACATACGAGTCACCTCGAGTGCTCGCTTATGATGAGCTTGAGCAAGAGCAATTGCGCCAAGATGACGCAACGCTCCTTGAGGAAGATCGTTTTCGGGCTGCTATGCGAGCTGCGCGCTACGAGCAAGCCTTGCACCGCTACCATAGCCGCAAGGTTCATACCCGAAGCTTTGAGGAAGGAGACCTTGTTCTTCGGCGCGTTCAGTCGGCCAAGAATTCCAACAAGTTGACGCCAAAGTGGGAAGGCCCTTATCGGGTAATACGAGTCACCAGGCCCGACGCAGTCCGCCTGGAGACCAAAGATGGTATCCCAGTGAGCAACTCCTGGAACATCGAACATCTTTGTAAGTTTTACCCATAAGGCGCGGTTGTCGGGCCCCCGGCAGACCACCTTTTGTACAAGCCTTGCCAGCAAGGCATGTAACCCTTTGTACAAAGCCAGGCGCAGACCCTGAGCAACAGATGAATAAACGAAGCACTGGCGCCCTAAGAATTAGCATGCATGTTAGGTTGAGTCTCTCTCTGGTAGGGTTGATAGTGCTTAACAGCGACTAAACTCTAGCATAGAGGTTGGGTATGCGTCTTTTTGTCCCTGCCAGTCCTTTTTGGTTCACATGCCGCACGTGCGCTTTGGCGGAACATTTTGGAGAAAAGGAGGTGAACTGACGCTCCGATCCCGGCAAGCCAAGGCTGCAAGGGGGCAGCAGATTAAGATAAGTCCTCCCCCTGTTGGTGTCAAAACCGGCGGATCCCGGGTAGGGGGTCCCGAACTGTGCGTCTGAGGATCGAAGGTAACAGGAGATAGGGACACGATGTTTACCCAGGTTCGGGCCCTCTTGATGGAGGTAATACCCTACTTCCTGCTTGATTATCTTGGATGAATATGGGGTTACAAGAGTCGATCTACCTCGAGATCGTAATGGCTAAACCCTAGATGTCTAGCCTATATGATTATGATTATGATGATCGCCTCTACGGACTAAACCCTCCGGTTTATATAGACACGGGAGGGACCTAGGGTGGTACAGAGTCGGTTTACAGAGAAAGGAATCTTCACATCCGAATGCCAGGCTTACCATCCACGCAAAGGAGAGTCCCATCCGGACACGGGAAGAAGTCTTCTGTCTTGTATCTTCATGGCCCATTAGTCCGACCCACGTCATACAGCACGGACGCCCGAGGACCCCTTAATCCAGGACTCCCTCAGTAGCCCCTGAACTAGGCTTCAATGACGATGTGTCCGGCGTGCAGATCGTCTTCGGCATTGCAAGGCGGGTTCCTCCTCCGAACACTTCAAAGGACTCCGCAAAACAGGCACCACACACAGCCGCAAAGAGTATTATATTTCACAAGTCCCATCTACTGACAACTTTTGTAGCGAGACGATACGTCCCTGCCCGGTCATTATTTCGAACCGTTTTTAGCCTCCCGCTCCACGTCTCAAGATGCGGTTTTCATTGGCATGTCCTGTCGAAGCAGAGATCGTGTCCCCTTATCGCGGGATTCTCATTAATACGGGTGTGGGTAATCCAACCGCGTCGTTTGCACGACCCTTGGGAAATAGGCGAGCTTTAAGGCGAGTGGGGAGGCACTTGATATTCGATGCCTTTATAAGAGGATAAAGATCCACTCTTTCACCCACACCTTCTTCTTCTCTGCCCATCCGTTCTCGAGCTCCAGCGCCCAAGCTTTCATCCTTTTCGCCCCCAAAAAACCACTGCGACCATGTCCGGATCTGGAGCGCAGGGCAAGTGGATGGCCTCCTCCGTCACGGAGGAGAACATTGCGGAGCTCCGGGAAGCGGGGTACTTAGCCCAAGAAATTGCCCACCGGCTTCCGGCCAAGGGGCAGATTGTCCCCACCCCGGATCCCAATGAGTGGGTGGTATTCATCCCCCACTTCATCCGCGGGTTAGGATTTCCCCTCCATCCTCCGCGGACTCATGGTCTACTACGGGCTAGATTTCCATGATCTAGCCCCAAATTCCTTCCTCAACATCTTGGCGTTCATTGTCGTGTGCGAGGACTTCCTCCGCATCCCACCCCACTTCGGATTATGGCTAAAGATCTTCAATGTGAAGCCAAAAGTGGTGGATGGTCAACATGCAGAGTGCGGAGGCGCCATGGTGAGCAAACTATCCAACGTCACATGGCCCACAGACACCTTTGTGGAGACCGTCAAATGGTGGCAGCAGCAGTGGTTCTATGTCACGGAGCCCCGCGACACCACCTGGGCCGCGGATCCCGAATTCAAGTCCGGGCCCCCAATGCGGCTTACCTCCTAGCTGAAAAAGAGCCTGGACTGGGCGTCGTCGGACGAAGTGTCAGCGCTGCAAACGCGCATCAAGAGCATGGTGGACAAGAACATCAAGCTTGTCAATGTGATCCAGGTGATGCTTTTTCGCCGGATCCTTCCTTGCCAAAGCCGGACTTGCCATCTGTGGGAGTTCGATCCGGCCAAGCACCACCTTGCAACGATTCTTCGGCTCCATGCACGAAGGTATCTGGAAGGTGCTTTTCAAGGCCGATCAGACGTGGCCGAAGACGACCGAGGATCGCGGATATAACCTAACTCAACCAGCTAGTTCGGCAAGTTTTTCATACTTCGAGGTGTATCTCTACCTGTGCATTCAAGGAAGATGTCTAAGCTTCTCCATTTGTCTTTTCAGGGCTGGATAAAGAAGGCGGAGCGGATTCAGTGTCCGGCTCTGCTGCCTGAAAACCCAGCTATCCCTCTTCTGACGAAGATGCTGGTTCCGGTGCCATACCAGGCGCTGGAGAAGAAGGCCAAGAAGAAGGGCCAGGAGGCAAGAAGCGGCCTCCGCCGTAAAGGCACTTCGGACGCAACGTCCGAAGACGCCGAAACCCACTCCTCTCCCACCGAGAACGACGGGGAGGAGGAGGAAAGCCGTTCTCCCCCCGAGGGGGGAAGGAAGAAAAGGGCGGCCTCCATGGATCTGGAGGCAGAGGCGGAGAAGTCCAAGAAAGGGAGGGTCTCCTCTGCGGACAATCCCGAATCGGACTCCGATACAGCTCTGAGTGGCGCCCCAGGGAGAAGCCCCTGGCCGAATCGTAAGTACTCAAAGGCACTTACGCACACATATATCCAGCTCCTTTACTTCGTGGTTTTAACATGTTGAATCATGCAGTGCAGTCCGGCTCATTCCCACCTCCAGCGATCCTCATCTTCGGGGAATTCGCTGGATCCAAATGTGATGGACAGCGGGTCGCCTCCTCCGGCCTCCTCCCCCAAGGCTACGGACGATGCCGAGGTGTTGTCCTGAAGGACCCTCCCAGGCCAGGGAGAGGTATAGGAGGCCGTCCAGGTGGCGCCAGAGGGTGATGCCTCAGCCGCCGGACACATGGGGGAGCAGATCCCCATGGAAACTAGCGATGGGGCCATACCCAATTCGGCCCCTAGCCGAATACTATTCCGGAGGCCCACACGGCTCTGGAATCAGGTGAGCAACCTCCTTCGAAAGAAGGAGCTGCACCTATGCCACTGGTGACCTCTGTCCATCCAGAGGCACCGGATACTCTACTGGAAGTGCTTCAAGGTGCTTCCATTGTAGAAGAACACCGTATCCTTATGGGTACGGTGGTTGAGAGGGTTCAGTCTGCTAAGAGCGGACTGACGGAAGCCTGCACCAGCCTTCTAACAGGCTTTGAGGTATGTGACGTAATTATGCAAAAAGAATGCCGTAGTACAAACATTAGCCCCTGAGACTCTGTCCGGTGTTCGAACAGAAAGGCCGGACAGAGGATCAAATAATTTTCGCAGGAGACTAATCATATATGTCTATATGAATAAGCAGGCGTCAATGCTGGCTGCAACCTCCCATTCTGCCGAAGTTTCCAAACTGAAGTAGAGTCTGGAGCAGGCGACGAAGAGCTCGGCCGCGTCAAGAAACAACCAGAGGACAAGCAAGGTATGCAATGGCCTGTTCAGATCTAAAATGATATGAATTGCTTGTGTTGATCCTGTCATTATGATGTTTCATAGGAGCTGCGGCCGAGGTGGAGTCCCTCAAGAACGCTCTGGCCAAGACCCAAAAGAAAGCGGAGAAGGAACAAGCCGCCTGCAAAAAACACGAGTCAAGGGTCAAGGAGGTTCAGTAGGAGCTCAAGGACGCCATAAAGAAAGGTGAGTCCTTGGAGCGCAAGATTGCGGACCAAGAGTCTGAACTTGCTAAGGCCCGCCAAAGCACACAAGATGCCCGGGTTGAAGCCCAGGGCGCCCTCCAGGAAATCCAGGAGGCCAAGCAGATTGCGGCGGGTAAGGCCTTTATTATGCAGAGCAAATTTGTTAAGCAAAGGTACCTCTTACTGACCCGGATTTGGAGTTCTCCGGGACCGTTTGCGGATTTGCCTCGCAGTGTTGCTGATGGTACGGAGTTCTTCCGAGCCGAAGAGAGGAGCTCAACAGAGAAGCTGGTCTGGTCGCAATACCTTGCGCCAGAGCATTCGGTGCCCCTCAGCGATCAGCTGAAACAGCTGACCGAGCTGCATAGGATGGCCGGATTAGCCATGAGGGATTTGATAATCCGTCTATGGCCTGCCGAATCCATGCCCAACAGCCACTTCGGGCTCGTGAAGCGGCTGGTCGATGCCTGCCCTTGGCTTGATGCCATAAAGTGGTCGGTCTGCATCGAAGGTGCGCGGATGGCCTTCGCCCGTGCCAAGGTACAGTGGGCGAAGATGAACGCTGTCAAGCTTGCGACCGAGGGACCTCCTGTAGGCAAAGAGCACCGCAAGCCCGAGCTATATTTTGATGATGTCCTGGGAGGATCCTGCATTGTAGCAGGCCAGTGTGTGAAGGACGTTATCTTTGAATGAATGTATCCGGTCCTGTATTATGAAACAAAGCCTATATGTAATATCTTGCTTGTTGTTTTTTTGAAAATATTTCCTCCTGTGCGTCCGTTTATTAAATCTGAGAGTTGGCCAGTCGTTGGCTTCAGCCCCACGTAGGTAGTACGAGGGTGTTCGGGTTGGAACCTAAACACACTTGACCCAAGAGTTTGGTCCTTGGAGGAGGTGTTTAGTGCATCGAACCAGGCAATCGGACTATGTGGCTTTATCACCCTCACTTAGCCATAGGAGTTTGACAATAGGAGTGTAGGCGCAGCCCCTAGTTAGTATTTGTTTATTCGGACTAGGGTGCTGTAGACACTTGATCGGGCGAAGACCGATCCGTCGCATAATGCGGAAAAATCGCAAGAGATTTATGTTTAGCCACCGAATAGCTGACCAGCTTTCGCCGCATCATGACAGTCAGTTTTCGGCTTTCTCTACTGAGGTGTTTATCCGGATGAACCAGAAACACAATCGCAGTAGTTCTCCCTTTACTACCCTAGCCGATAAGATGAAATGTAAGGTAGCAAGCACAGGAGCCGGGCAACCCAACTATTGACCAAAGACACGATTCGGAGCTGATGCATATAATGCTATATTCGGGGCGCCGAATTATACTGTAAAAAGTGTTCGGACTTGTTGCAAACGTATGGAGCATAATGGAGCCCCTGGCGATTTAAGTCGAACCAAGGTGTACGAGTGCAATCGAAAAAAAAACAGTGAAATATAATGAAGGAGTAAGCCAGTGCCACGTATGTTAGGCCGGAGACTATTTCCATTATAGTATGATTGATACGTCAAAGCGTAGTTGTACAAATAATGCGATAAGCAACATGGCTATTTAACATGCCGAGGCCAAGGGGAAGCTGCGCATAGATCCTGAAAATAGGCAAAGTGATCGTCAAGAAGATCATCTAGGTATTCCGCCACACGTCTATGCTGCTTGCCTCCTTGCTGCGTTTATCCTTTGAAAGGATCGACGATCAGGCCGTCATGAGGGGCATGTGGAAAAGAAACCTAAAAAGGATAGAAAGAAAAGGGAAAGTATGAGTGCCCAGATAAGGATGAGTCATATTGTTGACCGTGATCAAGTTATGCCTCCGTCTTTGCCCATGGTATTTTTAATGCGTAGTTATGTACGCGCGAGACGTACGCCGCAATTTGGTCGGGACTGAGATGGAGGCCGAATTGCTAGTCGGTCTCCTGACGAGCTGGACTGTCATGCTGCGCAGTAGTCCGGACTCGTTTAATAGTGTCTAGGGGCTTGGCCGCCGAATTGATGTTCTGCTTGATAAGGCCGCCCTGTACTTCCGCTGCCAGGGCCGCGGTGTGCTCCTCGGTACGAAGGGAGTGTTCCATGTTTCCGTTGACTGTTATGACACCGCATGGTCCGGGCATCTTAAGTTTGAGATAGGCATAGTGTGGCACCACATTGAACAGAGCGAATGCGCTTCGTCCAAGCAGTGCGTGATAGCCACTGCGGAAGGGGACGATATCGAAGATCAAGTCTTCGCTGCGGAAGTTGTCAGGTGATCCGAAGACGACTTCCAATGTGATTGAGCCCGTGCAACGGGCATCTACACCTGGTATTACTCCTTTAAAGGTAGTTCTTGTGGGCTTGATCCTTGACGGATCGATGCCCGTCTTGCAGACTGTGTCCTGATAGAGCAGGTTAAGGTTGCTGCCACCATCCATGAGGACACGCGTGAGGTGGAATCCATCGATTATTGGGTCGAGGACCAGTGCGGCTGAGCCGCCATGACGGATACTGGTCGGATGGTCCCTGTGATCGAAAGTGATCGGGAAGGATGACCATGGATTCAATTTTGGGGCGACTGGCTCGATCGCATAGATGTCCCTGAGCGCGCGTTTGCGCTCCCTCTTGGGGATATGAGTAATGTATATCATGTTCACCGTTTTGACTTGGGGAGGAAATTTCTTCTGTCCCCCTGTGTTCGGTGGACAGGGCTCCTCGTCATCGTCCTCACTTGGCGACCCCTTCTCCTTATTCTCGGTGTTTAAGTTACCAGCTTATTTAAAGACCCAGCAGCTTCTGTTGGTATGATTGGCGGGTTTATCGGGGGTGCCGTGGATCTGACATGGTCGATCGAGGATTCGGTCCAAGCTGGATGAGCCCGGATTACTTCTTTTAAATGGCTTCTTCCGCTGACCGGACTTGGAGCCACTGAATCCGACGTTGACCGCCGTGTCATCGGTATTGTCACCATTGTTCCGACGCTTGTGCGTGTTGCGTGGGGGCTTGCCGTTGCTATTTTTGGCTTCAGAAGTGCCAGGTTCGCTTGCATTGTTGTTGCTACGGGCTAGCCAACTATCTTCGCCCGCGCAAAAGTGGGTCATAAGTGTCGTGAGGGCTGCCATGGACTTCGGGTTTTCCTGGCCAAGGTGTCGGGCGAGCCATTCGTCATGGATGCTATGCTTAAAGGCCGCTAGGGCTTCGGCATCCGGGCAATCGACGATCTGGTTCTTTTTAGTTAGGAACCTAGTCCAGAATTTCCTAGCCGACTCGCCGGGCTATTGAACGATGTGACTCAAGTCATCGGCATCCAGAGGTCGGACGTACGTACCCTGGAAGTTGTCGCGGAAGGCATCTTCCAAGTCCTCCCAGCTGCCAATGGAGTTTTCTGGCAGGCTGTTTAACCAGTGCCGAGCTGGTCCCTTGAGCTTTGGCGGGAGGTATTTGATGGCATGAAGATCATCACCGCGGGCCAGATCAATATGGAGGAGGAAGTCCTCAATCCATACTGCGGGATCTGTTGTTCCATCATATGATTCTATATTCATGGGTTTAAACCCTTCTGGGAATTCATGTTCCATTACTTCATTAGTGAAGCAGAGGGGGTGTGTGGCGCCTCTATATCGGGCCAAGTCGCGACGCAGTTCGGATGGAGTCCATCTGCGGTTTTCAGCCCGGGCGTGGTGATGCCTGTCGCGCCCGGCTAGATAGCCATCCTCGCGCGTCGGGGCACGCCCCCACGATCCGTAGATCGATCTGGTCTGACCTACTCGATTCTCCAAGTTCTGTCATAGGTCGTACGTATATCCCCGAGCTGTTGTGTCTCTACTTTTACGGTGAGGTCATATGGGCTGGTGTTCGGCTTGGTTTGCCGTTTTGTCATGGCCATGTGGTGGCCGGTCGGCCGCGTTATCTCCTGATGGTATGGGCTCCAGCGCCTTGTCGTCGAATTGAGGTAGCAGCTTATGCTTTGGGTAACTCTTGGTGGGGCGCCTGAGGCCGTATTCCTCGGCTGCCAGGACATTAGTCCACCTGTCGTTGAGCAGATCTTGGTCAGCTTGAAGCTACTCTTGTTTCTTTTTCAGGCTCCTTGTAGTGGCTATTAGCCGGCACTTAAAGCGCTCCTGCTGAAGGGGTTCCTCAGGCACGATAAAGTCTTCATCGCTGAGGCTCACCTCATGCTCGAAGAGTGGAAGATAATTACTATCCTCCGAGTCTTTGTTTGCAGCCTGTTCATCAGGGCCAATTTGCCCATCTTCCCGATCGTCCCGTTCGGAGGTTGGCTCGACGGGGTCTTCTTGGTCTTCGGCGTTGTCCGGAGTATTGTTGTCTCCGGTGCCGGTATTGCTGTCTCTTCCACAGCGTGACTTAGAGCGGCGCCGCTGACGTCGGCGCTTTGGTTGTATCTCAGGAGGTTTATCCTCAACTGGATCTTTCTCGTTATCGCTGTTACCCTCTTTGGGTGTATCCACCAAGTACACGTCAAATGAAGAGGTGGCCGTCCAGCATTCGGTAAACGGCGGGTTTTCGGCCTGCTCTTCTCCAGCATCGTCGTCCATACCGTCGATGTCTTCAGAGCCGTAATCGAGCATGTCAGTTAAGTCTTCAACAGTGGCTATGAAGTGGGTGGTGGGTGGGACGTAAAATTCCCCGCTCTCAGCCCCTAGTCCGGGCTGGGCCTAGTTTGGACGTCGCCCCTCTGTAATGACGAGGGATCGCATTAAGTCCAGAGCCTCGCTTAAAGGCGAGGTTTGGCCAGGGAGAAAAGAGTCCGTGGAGTGCGGCGGGAAGAACACTCCTCGGCCGAGCTCACACGATGCTGACTCCGAGGGTTCGGAGCCAGTGTTCGGAGAAGAGTCCGGCTTCATGATGATTGCTGGTGACGCTACTTCCTCTGGCTCTCCCGTACTAGGCTCAATAGCCACAGAGAGTCCGGCGGGCCTAAAAATCCCGTCTTCGGACCCGGTGATGCGCTCCGGCTCTAAGGCCAGAGCGGAGGTTGAGGTCGCGAACCCTTGGAAAATCAAGTGTCCTCGGATGCCGGCGACATAATCTAGATTTCCAAAACTAATCTGGTGACCTGGGGCGTAGCTGTCGATATGCTCTAGATGGCCAAGCGAGTTGGCCCACAGTGCGAAGCCGCCGAACAGAAAGATCTGGCCGGGGACGAAGATCTCCCTTAGGGCAGCATTGTTGTAGATGACTGATGGAGCCATCGACCCTTCTAGCGACGACACAGCGGAACTCTCAATAAAAGCACCAATGTCGGTGTCAAAACCGGCGGATCTCGGGTAGGGGGTCCCGAACTGTGCGTCTGAGGATCGAAGGTAACAGGAGACAGGGACACGATGTTTACCCAGGTTTGGGCCCTCTTGATGGAGGTAATACCCTACTTCCTGCTTGATTATCTTGGATGAATATGGGGTTAAAAGAGTCGATCTACCTCGAGATCGTAATGGCTAAACCCTAGATGTCTAGCCTATATGATTATGATTATGATGATCGCCTCTACGGACTAAACCCTCCGATTTATATAGACACCGGAGCGACCTAGGGTTGTACAGAGTCGTTTTACAGAGAAAGGAATCTTCACATCCGAACGCCAGGCTTGCCATCCACGCAAAGGAGAGTCCCATCTGGACATGGGAAGAAGTCTTCTATCTTGTATCTTCATGGCCCATTAGTCCGGCCCATGTCATACAGCACGGACGCCCGAGGACCCCTTAATCCAGGACTCCCTCAACCCCCTCTGCGTACTTCCGTATGAAACTTGAACGTACGGAACTTCGCTCGACCCCATGCCATCGTGTTCCCTCCTTGAGGGAGTCCTGGATTAGGGGGTCCTCGGACAGCCGGACTATGTCCTTCTGCCGGACTGTTGGACTATGAAGATACAAGACTCAAGACTTCGTCCCGTATCCGGATGGGACTCTCCTTGGCGTGGAAGGCAAGTTTGGCGATACGGATATGTAGATCTCCTCCCTTGTAACCGAATCTGTGTAACCCTAGCCCCCTTCGGTGTCTATATAAATAGGAGGGTTTAGTCCGTAGGACAACAACAATCATACCATAGGCTAGCTTCTAGGGTTTAGCTTCTACGATCTCGTGGTAGATCAACTCTTGTAATACTCATATCATCAAGATCAATCAAGCAGGAAGTAGGGTATTACCTCCATCGAGAGGGCCTGAACCTGGGTAAACATTGTGTCCCCCGCCTCCTGTTACCATCCGCCTTAGACGCGCAGTTCGGGACCCCCTACCCGAGATCCGCCGGTTTTGACACCGACATTGGTGCTTTCATTGAGAGTTCCACTGTGCCGTCATCATAAGGCTGGATGGCTCGCCTCGTTGTCAAGGACAACATCACTACTAGGGGAGCCCTGGATGTAGGCCAAACTCTCCGACTAGGCGGTTTCGTCATGACCGCCTGTTCGGCCGCTGCGCCGATGATGACTTCTCGGGTCATCGAAAACAGCCTCCACGTCAGCTCGGGACTCGCCGAGCAGTTGGATCCAATAGAACTCTCTTCTTTGAACAAGCTCTTGGATGGCATCGCCGCTTTGGGAGTCGCTACATACTATGATCAGATTGGGTTTAAACCCGACCAAAGGGAGATTAACTCCCCGCCGGTCACCCATCAGATAGCGGTGGTGGAAGACCAATGCGGCAATTCTTCCTCTATCTTGAGGACAAACTATGTCTGGATTCCCGAGCTCTCTGAGCCGGATACCCGTCTACGGGAGGACACCGCCCAAACCCTGAACCTAGAATCAGGCAGCGGGCCAGACCTATCGGGCAACATCCCGGAGCCCGAACTTCCAAGATCGGAAACTCCTCCGCCCCTGGGTCTCAGATCGGGTCAAGGGTCGGACTTAAATCCACCCACCCGCCCAGATATAAACGATATTTCCCACATTAGACAAGAGCCCCAGGAGGCAGTACACCACTATTGGGCCAGATTCCTCCTTGTAATGAACAAGGTCAAGGACTGTCGCGAGGAAGACGCAATTTCATTCTTTTGCAATAATCGCACGGACAAGGGAATCCTCAACGCCATAAGTCACCGTGACATAGCACACTTCGCTGACTTGGCGGCCATAGTACGGAAATACTGTGCGATGGAAAGCGCCTGGAAAACCCAAACAAAATTTTGGGATGCTCCAGCTCTGACAAAACCCCTAGTCCGAACTAAAAGGGTGCACTCTCGCAAGTCGCCCGACCCAATTACAAAGAAGCCAAAGCCCACTACAGGGCGTGGAACCGTATTGGAGGGATGGCTTAATGGGCCATGCCCCCGCATTATACATATTGACATAACCTCGATTATTGTCAATCCTGATTGAGCCAGCATTATTATCCGGCCCATCAGGTAAAGGACTTCTCCGTTATCTTCCTCCTGAGGGCTCCAAGGGCACCACCTGCGGCGTTTCTTCAGGGGAGCGTTGTCGAACTCAGGGAGGCCCATACGAATAGGGTCCGGAAGGGGGGCGTCCTCCATATAAAACCACTCCGAAGGCCAGTCCTCGGATGTCTTCTTCGGAGTACAGGACAGGTATCTGGTCCCGGCGATGCGCCATATTTCGGCTCCGCCCACTTGGTACAGTGACCCCTCCGGTGTACGGGGTACGAGGCAGAATAGCCTCTTCCATAGCTTGAAATGAGCTTCGCAGCCCAGAAACAGCTCGCAGAGGGCGACATAGCCAGCAATGTGTAATATGGAGGCGGGAGTGAAATTATGCAGCTGGATTCCATAGAACTACAGGAGCCCGCGGAGGAACGGATGAATTGGAAAACCAAGCCCTCTTAATTAGTAGGGACGAGGCATACCCGCTCCCCCATGGATGGGCTAGGAAAGATCTCGGCTTGCTCCCCGCCGTTATAGGTGGCGAGCCCCGCTCGAACGGGGACCATATACGCTGGAGGGAGAAATCCCTGGGTCTGCAACTCTACTAATTGGCTGTGGGGGACGGAACACTTCTTCCAATTGCCGGGCTTAGGGCTACGGGAGCGGGAGGAGGAGCTGCGACGACCGGCCATGTTGGAATGGATTTTTTCCGGGCGCGCTCTGATGGATGCTCGTTGTGGGAGGATGGTGTGATCTGGATCTGAGAATCCCCGTCAGACGATTTACCCACATGGCTAGGGTGGCAATTGTAAAAATGCCCCGACTTCTCGCATTCGCTCGATGCATGGAGAATATCCATTATTAGGTGTGGAAGCCAAGGAGTGCAACATTTATGGGAAGCCGGACACTACTCAAACAAGTATTCAGAATTTGGAGAAGAACCCGCCTTGCAATGCCGAAGACAATCTGCGCACCGAACTCATCGCCATTGAAGCCTGGTTCGGGGGCTACTGAGGGAGTCCTGGATTAGGGGGTCCTCGGACAGCCGGACTATGTCCTTCTGCCGGACTGTTGGACTATGAAGATACAAGACTCAAGACTTCGTCCCGTGTCCGGATGGGACTCTCCTTGGCGTGGAAGGCAAGCTTGGCGATACGAATATGTAGATCTCCTCCGTTGTAACCGACTCTGTGTAACCCTAGCCCCCTTCGGTGTCTATATAAACCGGAGGGTTTAGTCTATAGGACAACAACAATCATACCATAGGCTAGCTTCTAGGGTTTAGCCTCTACGATCTCGTGGTAGATCAACTCTTGGAATACTCATATCATCAAGATCAATCAAGCAGGAAGTAGGGTATTACCTCCATCGAGAGGACCCGAACCTGGGTAAACATTGTGTCCTCCGCCTCCTGTTACCATCCGCCTTAGACGCACAGTTCGGGACCCCCTACCCAAGATCCGCCGGTTTTGACACCGACATTCCTTCCTATGCCCAAAACCCCCTTTTGGGCTAGAGTTTGGTTGTAGTTGTGATGGAAGGGGGACGGACGAAGGGCCTAATCCTAGTTTGCCCCTACCTCCGCCAAGGGCATGAGCGTATATATAGTCGTGGTATGAAGCGGGAGGACGGCAAGGCCTGTTGCCGGGTGGCGTTGTTTATTTAAAAAGATAACAAGGACTCGTTCCTTGGTGTGAGCCTCGCTCACGCTCAAAAGAACCCAACAAACACCCTTTTCTTCATTAATACGCTGATCAAGAAGTACAGTTCATACAGCATATAAGTATAAGCAAGGGGTTACAAAGTTTAAATTCGATAAGTGCCCGCAGGCTTAACATCTAAAAAAAGATAAGATGCATGTAATCCCTTTCTTGTCCCTCTCCTTAGGAAGCGGATCAAGATAGCGGGAGGCCCAAAAGAGCACCTAGGTAAGGTGCACACGGCAGAAGACACCAAGAGAACATCCCGGCGGCCATCTAGAAGAGGGCTGGCGATGATGGTGCCGGGGGAGGAGCTGAAAGATGAGGCAGCGGGCCAGCAATACGAAACGAAGGTGTCGATGCCATCGTACTCCGACTTGATGGCCTGCCACCCGCCTTCTTCGTCTTCTCCGGCCTTCTAGTGCCAGTCGCCAAAAGCGGTAGCCCCGGGAAGTTCAAGGAGCTGGCTTGAAGATCCACCACGAAGAATTGCCCCCCGGCAAATCGCTCTGCCGGGGAGAAGGCCATGTGCAGATGGTGGTGCTGCCGGCGTCGCCTGGTAATGGTGCGCCGACATCTAGTCGGACCCGTCCCCGTCGTCCTCCCTATCGGTCTCCTACTCGTCACTATCGCTCGAGGAGGAGCTTTCGTCGTCGGTCGAGCTCTCCGCACAGCACCCAAACTGAATTCCCGAGCGCCCAAAGACCTTGATGGAGAGCAGGTCAGCCTCCACTAGTTTGAAGTGAAGGATGTGCCCTTTCATCAGGTAGTGGGCATGTGCGAAGTTTTTCCAGCCACGACGGAGGAGCATCACATGAGGGGCGTGGAACTCTGCGTTCACCCACATGTCGCCATTGCAACAACCCCTCATATGAAGCCTCAAACTCGGTGGCTGGCACCCTCGCGAATGGCTCGGCAAGGAGAAGATGGGTACGCGGCGGTCCGTGCAGCTCCACGACAAACTCCAGCACCGTGTCTCCAGCATGACCATTTGATGAAGCGGGAGGAGACGGCGGCGCCGCAGATGCTCCACTTCTGCGCCCACTTCTGCCTCTACCACCTCGCCGACCGCGGCCTCGTCCAGCACCTCGCCTTGGGCGCTTGGTTCTTACTTGACCGTTGCGGCTCTCTGGTGGGAGGAAGATCTCGTCGCCTCTGCTGGGGGGTGGCTGCGACCACGCCCTCTCGGCATGATGGTGGATGAAGAACAAGGAGAAGAGAAGACGCAAAAGGATGCCCCTCTTTCTCCCCCCGATTCCCCTTTTTATAGCCGAGCAGGAGGAGCTGGGGGCCGGCTCCATACCCTCTCCAGAGAGGCCCTTCGAATCCGGCTCATTAAGACCATGGGCAGTGAGCGGGGTCATCGACCGCCCTCCCCGTGCCAATCAAAGGCGCATGGGTATCTGCCATGGCACACCTTTCCATAGCCCACACGTTCGCCACCTACCCCGCGCCATGCATGCGGCGTACGTGGCGAAAAAGGCGGGCGCGGTGGGAGGCGCGAAACGACGGTTACCATCCCGTGAATAAAGGCTATTCATGGGCTGCTGCGAGCATAGCACATGAGAAGATTATAGCAGTTATCCCCTGCCACGCGTGCCCACGCACTATTTGGGCCTGGCCCAATGATGCTTCACGCTCGTGTGTGGCCTAGGCCCGGGGGCTCCTGTCGGTGTACTAAAGTTTTTGCCCCTTAAGCACCCCATAACTGTGCACGGGCAGTCGTAGCCACACGCGCGGCGAGGCATGAAGAGGGCGATCAAGGATAAGAACAAGATTACTAGAGAAGCAGACAGACCAGAGAACAGAGGACGAGCTGGACCCCCGACAAGATCCCTGCCGGGATGGCTTGTGAGACCCCGGCGAGATCCTTGCCGGGGCGTCTTGCAGGGCACTAACAAAAGCACCACCCTTGTGGTTGAGAGCTCTGACACCATCAAAAACGTTAAGGCCAAGACCCGGAGGTGCGCGCATGGTGGCATGCAGATCTTTGTGAAGGCCAAAAGACAAGGTGCCTAGCAAGATCCTTGCCGAGGACGTCTGCGAGGCCCCGGCAAGATCCTTGCCGAGGACGTCGGCAAGTTGATGACCCACAAGTATAGGGGATCTATCGTAGTCCTTTCGATAAGTAAGAGTGTCGAACCCAACGAGGAGCAGAAGGAAATGATAAGCGATTTTCAGTAAGGTATTCTCTGCAAGCACTGAAATTATAGGTAACAGATAATTTTGTGATAAGATAATTTGTAACGGGTAACAAGTAACAAAAGTAAATAAAGTGCAGCAAGGTGGCCCAATCCTTTTTGTAGCAAAGGACAAGCCTGGACAAACTCTTATATAGAGAAAAGCGCTCCCGAGGACACATGGGAATTATCGTCAAGCTAGTTTTCATCACGTTCATATGACTCGCGTTCGGTACTTTGATAATTTGATATGTGGGTGGACCGGTGCTTGGGTGTTGTCCTTGCTTGGACAAGCATCCCACTTATGATTAAGTCTTATTGCAAGCATCCGCAACTACAAAAGAAGTATTAAGGTAAACCTAACCATAGCATGAAACATATGGATCCAAATCAGCCCCTTACGAAGCAACGCATAAACTAGGGTTTAAGCTTCTGTCACTCTAGCAACCCATCATCTACTTATTACTTCCCAATGCCTTCCTCTAGGCCCAAATAATGGTGAAGTGTCATGTAGTCGACGTTCACATAACACCACTAGAGGAGAGACAACATACATCTCATCAAAATATCGAACGAATACCAAATTCACATGACTACTAATAGCAAGACTTCTCCCATGTCCTCAGGAAGAAAAGTAACTACTCACAAAGCATATTCATGTTCATAATCAGAGGAGTATTAATATGCATAAAGGATCTGAACATATGATCTTCCACCAAATAAACCAACTAGAATCAACTACAAGGAGTAATCAACACTACTAGCAACCTACAGGTACCAATCCCAGACTTGGAGATAAGAATTGGATACAAGAGATGAACTAGGGTTTGAGAGGAGATGGTGCTGGTGAAGATTTTGATGGAGATTGGCCCTCTCCCGATGAGAGGAGCATTGGTGATGACGATGGCGATGATTTCCCCCTCCCGGAGGGAAGTGTCCCCGGCAGAACAGCTCCGCCGGAGCCCTAGATTGGTTGTGCCTCATGGCGGCGGAGTCTCGTCCCGAAAGCTTGCTTATGATTTTTTTCTCGGACGAAAGACTTCATATAGCAGTAGATGGGCACCGGAGGGCCAACAGGGGGCCCACGAGGCAGGGGGCGCGCCCAGGGGGGTAGGCCGCGCCCCCCACCCTTGTGGCCAGGATGTGGGCCCCCTCTAGTATTTCTTCCGCTCAGTGGCGCGCCCCCACCCTCGTGGCCAGGATGTGGGCCCCCTCTGGTATTTCTTCCACTCAGTATTTTTTATTATTTCCAAAAACAACTTTCGTGGAGTTTCAGGACTTTTGGAGTTGTGCAGAATAGGTCTCTAATATTTGCTCCTTTTCTAGCCCAGAATTCCAGCTGCCAGCATTCTCCCTCCTTATGTAAACCTTGTAAAATAAGAGAGAATAAGCATAAATATTGTGACATAATGTGTAGTAACAGCCCATAATGCAATCAATATCGATATAAAAGCATGATGCAAAATGGACGTATCACAAGTCCGCGGCAAGACTCCGCCACCCCGTCACCACTCCAGCACAATGGTCGGCCTACTAGCCTCGCAAGCGCCTACGTGGTGGCATGCATATCTTCGTGAAGATCCTGCCACCTCTCCAGCGTAGCAGCTGGCCAGCCAACTTGGCACTACATGCCCCGTCGGCATGGACGCATGTCAAACGGAGCGGGGCGGCGACGGATGGGACGGGTTCTACTCCCGTCCCCGATAAAGCTAAAGGGCACGTAAGCAGCGCATTCAATGCGCTTGTCCTAGGACGCCGGTGATAAACATAGACAATGTAGCTACTTTACTCCTCCTGTGTGCCGTTGTGGCAGCCCCTTGGGCATATAAAAGGAGGACCAAGGCGTACTGGAGAAGGATTCAGACTTTTGAATCTCTCGGCCCAGCTTGCATGCGTAGCAGCTAGCCGAAGCTCAAGAACACAAAATATAAACCCAAGCAGTACTAGGGTTTTACGCTTCTCAGCAGCCCGAACCTGGGTAAAACCCGTCATGTTGACCATTAGATCCGCTCTTTGCACCACCCTCTTCCCTACCAAACCATAGAAGGGATCCACGTGATCCCGTAGGTGTCGTTTCCCCGACAAGTACGAACTCTAGGATAGATCGAACAGAAAGAATAGCTTTGTGATATTTTAGTATGAACTCTTGAATAGATCGAACGGAAAGAATAGCTTTGAGGTGGTTTCATACCCTACAAACAATTTATTCTTATGTTCTCCGCTAGATAGGAACTTTGGAGTGATTCTTCATCGCACTTTGAGGGGTGGTTATATGATCCAATTATATTAGCAATCTTGAGAGAGAATAAGCATAAATATTGTGACATAATGTGTAGTAACAGCCCATAATGCAATAAATATCGATATAAAAGCATGATGCAAAATGGACGTATCACAAGTCCACGGCAAGACTCCGCCACCCCGTCACCACTCCAGCACAATGGTCGGCCTACTAGCCTCGCAAGCGCCTACGTGGTGGCATGCATATCTTCGTGAAGATCCTGCCACCTCTCCAGCGTAGCAGCTGGCCAGCCAACTTGGCACTACATGCCCCGTCGGCATGGACGCATGTCAAACGGAGCGGGGCGGCGACGGATGGGACGGGTTCTACTCCCGTCCCCGATAAAGCTAAAGGGCACGTAAGCAGCGCATTCAATGCGCTTGTCCTAGGACGCCGGTGATAAACATAGACAATGTAGCTACTTTACTCCTCCTGTGTGCCGTTGTGGCAGCCCCTTGGGCATATAAAAGGAGGACCAAGGCGTACTGGAGAAGGATTCAGACTTTTGAATCTCTCGGCCCAGCTTGCATGCGTAGCAGCTAGCCGAAGCTCAAGAACACAAAATATAAACCCAAGCAGTACTAGGGTTTTACGCTTCTCAGCAGCCCGAACCTGGGTAAAACCCGTCATGTTGACCATTAGATCCGCTCTTTGCACCACCCTCTTCCCTACCAAACCATAGAAGGGATCCACGTGATCCCGTAGGTGTCGTTTCCCCGACAAGTACGAACTCTAGGATAGATCGAACAGAAAGAATAGCTTTGTGATATTTTAGTATGAACTCTTGAATAGATCGAACGGAAAGAATAGCTTTGAGGTGGTTTCATACCCTACAAACAATTTATTCTTATGTTCTCCGCTAGATAGGAACTTTGGAGTGATTCTTCATCGCACTTTGAGGGGTGGTTATATGATCCAATTATATTAGCAATCTTGAGAGATTGCACTAGCGAAAGTACAGACCCTAGGCCTCATTTTCAAGCATTGCAATACTATTTTTGTGCCTGTTTACTATTTGCAACCTTGCTGTTTTTATTTATTCAGATTATAAAAATATATTTCTACCATCCATATTACACTTTTATCACCATCCCTTCGCCGAACTAGTGCACCTATACAATTTGCCATTGTATTGGGTGTGTTGGGGACACAAGAGATTTCTTGTATTTGCTTGCAGGGTTGTTCGAGAGAGACCATCTTCATCCTACGCCTCCCACGGATTGATAAACCTTAGGTCATCCACTTGAGGGAAAATTGCTACTGTCCTACAAAACTTTGCGCTTGGAGGCCCAACACGTGGATTTGGAGAGGTCATGACTTTATTTAATGATGAATCCACTATTTTGGAAGAGGTTTCAATTGACTATGATAACAAAGTTGCTATCTACGATGATTATGGTGATGACATGTATGCTATAAAGAATAATGATAACCATGAAACTTGTCATCATGATTTTAATTTTCAATCACATGATAGTTATTTTTTTGAGTTTGCTCCCACTACTATTGATGAGAATAAATTTGCTTATGTGGAGAGTAATAAAATTTCTATGCTTGTGGATCATTAAAAGAATGCTTTATGTGATAGTTATATTGTTGAATTCATTCAGGATGCTACTAAAAGTTATTATGAGGGAGGAACATATGCTTGTAGGAATTGCAATAATATCAAGTTTTTCTCTATGAGTTGAAAGTTTTGAAGTTATGCTTGTTTTGCCTTCCTATGCTAGTTGATTCTTGTTCCCATAAGTTGTTTGCTCACAAAATCCCTATGCATAGGAAGTGGGTTAGACTTAAATGTGCTATTCATATTCTTCATGATGCTCTCTTTGTGTTTCAATTCTTATCTTTTATGTGAGCATCATTGGAATCATCATGCCTAGCTAAAAGGCATTAAACAAAAGCACTTGTTGGGAGACAACCCAACACTTTTACTTACTATTTTTGTGTGTTCACATGATTATGCTACTGTATTGATCATGTTTTATTGCTTTTTCTTCAATAAAGTGCCAAGTAAAGCCTTTGGGATCATGTTGGGTGATAGTTGATTTGATCTTGCCGAAAAATAGAAACGTTTGCGCTCACGAAAATAATTCTTGTTTTTAATAGAAGAGTGCTTTTGAGTTGATTATTTTTGAAGAAGTTTAATATAAAAATTTCTCACGTGGTCCTAATTTTTTCATAATTTTTGGAGTAGCAGAAGTATGGTAGTTATCCAGATCATTACAGACTGTTCTGTTTTTGACAGATTTTGTTTTCAATGCATAGTTTGCTTGTTTTCTAATTTTCATGGCTTTTATTGCTCAATATAAATTGTGGAAATGATATGCTACAGTAGGAATTGTGTGAGAACAATTATGAATCTTGTCTTTGACAGTACCAAAAGTGAAATGGTTTGCTCTTTATCATACTAACCTATCTCACAAAGTTCCGTTAAGTTTTGTGTGATTGAAGTTTTCAAGTTTTGGGTGAGATGTCGATATGAGAAGAATAAAGAGTGATAAGACCCTAAGCTTGGGGATGCCCAAGGCACACCAAGTTAATATCCAAGGAAAATCCAAGCAACTAAGCTTGGGTATGCCCTGGAAGGCATGCCCTCTTTAGTCTCCAACATTATCGGTAACCTCACTTGGAGCTATGTTTTCGTTCGTCACATGATATGAGTTTTGCTTGGAGTGTCATTTTATTTTATTTGTATTTGCTTGCTGTCATTTAGAATAATGTTTTGCATCTTTTATTTCAATTAAAGTGGCATGTATAGCCTTTACTATGCTTATTTTACAAGTCTACATGTTGCTCTTGAAAACAGAAAGTTTTCCGTTGTTGCAAAAAATCCGTAGAAAAGTCAGAATGTGATAAAATGTTGAAAGTTTTTGCATAATAATCTCTGATAAATTTTCTAAAGTGTGGTAGAATTTCATAATGTTTGGATTTAGGGAAGTATTGGTACTCTTGTATTCTTTACAGACTGTACTGTTTTGGCAGATTGCTGTTATGTTTGCATATGTTTGCTTGTTTAATGATTCTATTTGAGGACAGGAGTATTAAATATGCAGAGGCGTTTAGTATGCAATATTGAAGAATAATTTTAGTGATTTGCTACAGTAGAGAATGATAAGGTTTTTGCATTGGTTTATACTAACTTATCTCACAAGTTCTTTTTGAGTTTTGTGTGGATGAAGCTTTTGAGATTTAGGAAAACCGTGATATGAGAAGAATGAAGGATGTCAGATTTCGGGTTCCGGCAAAACCCTTGAGGTTCGAACACTGGGGTGCGCATGAAGATTTCCCCCTACCTAATCACGCCCTCAACCTCATCGCGATCTCAAAGCCTAGCTCGACGAACCCACAACACAAGAGACACGAGATTTATACTGGTTCGGGCCACCGTTGTGGTGTAATACCCTACTCCAGTGTGGTGTGGTGGATTGCCTCTGGGGCTGAGGATGAACAGTACAAGGGGAAGAACAACCTCCTGAGGAGAGGTGTTCTTGTGCTTGGTGGGTGTGAGGATGGAGTGGATCCAGTCCAAGATGAGTTGCCTCCTACTGTGGTGGCTAGTCCTATTTATAGAGGTCTGGTCCTCTTCCCAAATATTGAGCGGGAAGGGATGCCACAATGGCCGATTCGAAGGGGGACAA
Organism: Aegilops tauschii subsp. strangulata; assembly: GCF_002575655.3. Taxonomy (NCBI): domain Eukaryota; kingdom Viridiplantae; phylum Streptophyta; class Magnoliopsida; order Poales; family Poaceae; genus Aegilops; species Aegilops tauschii. The sequence goes on along the minus strand of NC_053037.3, from coordinate 380,741,999 downwards.
CTAGTACAAGCTATCCTGACTAAAGGTGGTCTTCGCCTGCCAAAGGCTCTGGTGGTGACACCGTCTTGGGCTCCACGGTGACCTCCATCCTGACGTCCTGCTGGTCTTGGTCTTGTTGCACCGATATGGAAACCTTTGCCCGACGCCTCGGTACTCCTCGCCTACGCTTGCCTCCTTAGCACCAAAGAGGAAACAAGGACACTGTGCGCGCTGGCGCCCGCCTGGTCTTGGTCGTCATGGTTTACGTCATTGGAACCTCGGGAGGTTCGCGTTGCCTTGATCTCTCCGCCCCTCGCGAGCTAGCTTGGTGAGGCTGCTCCCGAGGAGGTCTTGTGTCGTCCGCCTCGTGAGGCTTGGCCCCTCGCGAGGGTCTTGAGCATTTGTTGGTGAAGACAGGCCGTACTGGGCCACGAGTGGAGCCACGCCTTGGGCCGTAGGCAGGCAAGTCTGGGGACCCCCGTTCCCAGAATGCCGCTAGTAGCCCCCGAGCCCAAGGCGCACTCGGACTTGGCTTCGAGGCGAAGCCAAAGGGCAAGTGCCGAGCGCCGCGGGCCCCAACAGCCTGCAGCCTTGATCGACGCGTGGCGATTGATTGGACGAGGGCGTCTCTGCTTCCCCATGTAGCCCTTATATCCGCCTGGCTAGGCGACCACGGCGCCCTACACAGTTATTTCCCCCTCGCAGGCAACGCACTCCCCCACTCCTCCGCTTCCTCGAACCCCAACTTCCTCTTCCGATCTGACTTGAGCTCAGTCCTCTCTGTCACCATGGCGCCGAACCGAAAGGGGAAAGGGAAGAAACCCCTGTCCTCAGCCAGCCCACCCCTGCCAATCGAGCCCGCCGTCGGTCGATCGCGGGTGCTCAATCAGGAGGCCATGGATAAGGTCTGCCCTGCGCTCGCCACCGGCTTCAATGAATGGGGAGGGACGGTGGCCTGGCCTGCGTCCCGAGCGACCGTCGATAGGACAGCCACTAAGGTTCAGTTCTTCATCGACGCCCTATGGGCTGGCCTGGTTCCTCCTTTCTCCGCCTTCTTCAACGTCGTGCTTTCCCATTATCAGATCCATACGCTGCACCTTGATCCCCAATCTATGGCCTTTCTTGCCGTCTTCGCCTTTGTTTGAGAGGCCATGGTGGGCATTGCCCCCTCCGTGGCCCTCCTACGCCATTTCTTCTCGCTGCGCCTGACCGACCCCCTGCAGTGCTCGGGGTGCCTGAGCTTCCAAGCTGTGGCGGAGACAGCTGGCTCGGGGGTTGATTTTGAGCTCCCGCCGTCCGAGAGCGGGTTTCAGACGCAGTGGGTGTATGTGGATGCAGGAGTCCTCAGCCCCCTGCTCTCGCCTCCGTCGTTGCCCGCCGTCCCCAGCTCCGGCTGGGGCCATGAGAAGCTCGCGAGCTCTCGCCTTTCCTTCGGCTGGCTCCGGTTGAGGAGGTTGAAGGACCTCGGCGTGACTGCACCCCAGGTGATGAAGGAGTTCCTCCGGCGCTGAATTGCCCCACTCCAGCGCCATTCCCAGCCGATGTGGGCCCTGACCGGTGATCATGACCGCATGAGGCTTCAGGAGTCGGCGCTCCCGGCTGAGGCGCGAAGAACGGTGCTCAAAGTCTTGACAGGCGACCCCTCGCCGGGCGATATGCCATAGGAGGGTTGCCTCATGTACTGCTGCTCGAACAGGGTGGAGTTCACGGGGCAGATGCCCCCCTTCGATGAATGGGGGCTGCGCCCAGTTGGCCTTGTGGGGCCCCATGAGAGCCCCATCATCGTGGTTCCTCTCCTTGTCACCAGCGCCGTGCTTGCCCCAAGAGTGGACGCAGGGAGGCAAGCACCGCTGGAGGCCGGAGGCGCGGGTGCCGAGGTGTCGATGCTGCCTGAGGCTCCCGAGGCGTCATCCCTGGGAACCCGTGATTCTCGCCCTGGGGCAACAGCTGAGGGGGTGACGCAGTCCGCTGCTCCTGAGGCCGAAGCTCCTGAGGCCTCGGCAGGTCATCGCGAGGCGGAGTCCGATAGCTCTCTCCAGCCTGGCACTCCTGAGGTCGTCTCCTTGGGTGCTTCACCAGCCGCGCAAAGTGCCGGTCGCCACGTACAGTGCTTGGGCCGGTTCCGCATGGACTTCGCGGCGCTCCGTAAGAGGAAGGGGTCTCCAAGCTGCAGTAGTGGCACCATCCGACCGTTGAAACATAGGAAGTACATCGCCATAGACGAGTAAGTACCTTATCTTTGTAATTCCTCGAGTGCCGCTTCCCTTCCTGACGGTGGCTCTTTAGGATCCCTTCCGCCAAGGCCGTGGAGTCTCCTGAGGAGCAACCTCCTCTTGCCTCAACTCCCCCGCTAGCCTTGAGCGCCCCAAGCCTGCGCGCCGCCCCCGGTGCGGGGTCGGCTGGATAAGCAAGCCTGCCTGCAATGCGCCTCGAGCCCGTGCCTTTGCCATCTCTCCTTCGCGGCCTTGATTGGAGTGCGGCCGGCGTGCCAAGGGCTCCTCCTCTGGTCGTGGACGGCGGCTGGATGGCTTCGATCCTAGGCTCCTCTTCAAGCGGCGGGCCTACGCCTACCCGGGCCCCCCGCGGGGCCTGGCCAGCGACCGAGGGGGCGCCAGCCCCCAGCCCCCTGCTGAGAGGGGGCGAGCCGCTCTAGACCCCGTCGGCAACTCCCGTGGTGGAGGACGGAATCGGCCGTGTGCTTAATTTTGCATACGAACGAAGCGTCGTCTGCCACGAGCTTTTCCAAGAGGCGATGGGCGCAATGAACCGGCTTGGTGGGGAACTCGCGGACGTAGACGCGCGCCTCGAGGCCGAGGGTCTTTGGCTGATGGAGGAGCGGCACAAGCTAAAGGTGGCCATCAACCTCGGGCACCACCAGCTTGACAATGCGAAGGCCGAGGCGTCTCTTGCAACCTCGTGCGAGGCCTGCTCCCGAGCCTTGGAAGAATCCTGGGAAGCCGACCGCCGCCGCGAGATCGCAGAGAAGCGCGCGTGGGAGCTCTAGGCCTGGAGCGCCTCCTTGGAGCAGCAGGTGGAGGCGCGCCAAGCCGCCCTTGCATCGATGAGGGGGATGCCTGCCAAGGAGGAAGAGATCCTGAAGCGCGAGGAAGCGCTGGCGCTAGAAGCCATGGAGCGCAGCCTCGAGCTTGAGCGGTTGGAGACGAGGGAGTGCCAAGTTGCTCTAGCGGAGGATGCCGTCGGCGCGCGCGAGGCCCGGGCCTAGGAGGATGTCGACCGCGCATGGCCGAGGCTCGTGCGGATCTTGTGGATAGGTATGACCTGAGGCTAAAGCTCGTAGAGGTCGAGGCTGCGGGCAGGACTGCTGCCCTCAAATCTAGGCTAACTGAGGCAGAACGGCGCGAGGAGGCCGCCGCAGCCGCCCTGGTCTCGGCGCAGGCTGAGCTGGCCTCTGCCCGCGCCGAGTTGCTTCCTCTTCAGCAGCGGGTCGCCAACGCCGAGGCCATCGCGCAGCAGAACAGGGAGGAAGTGCTTCAACGGCAGACGCTGGAGCGCATGCACGCCCCCATGCTCCAGGGCCTCAGGAACAGGGCCAACGCGTCGCTGGGCCACATCTGTGATGAAAATGCCCCTCATCCCCACGCGAACGACTACGCCAACCACCTCTACTTCTTCACCGACGTGGTGACACGCCTGGAGAATCGTTCCGCGAGAGCTCGCCAGCTTGTTGAAGAGAGGAGCCGCGGCCTGCTCGGGCGCGCGTTCTCCCGCGTCTTCAGCCATCTCCAAAACACCTACCCCAACTTTGATTTTGACGGCGCCATTGCCCCAGTACCGAGGCCATCCGGGGCGACCTGGCGCGGTGGGTGGAAGACAATGTGGATGTGCTGGTCAAGGCCTTTGCTTCCGAAGACGACGCGATGGTGGTCGCAGCGGACGAAGGCGACGTGGTCGTCGACGGTGATGGCGGCGGCGGCGACGGTGATGGTGATGCCAGCGATGGCGACAGCGATGCGAGCGACACATCTGAAGGCGACCCGGGGGACGCAGCGAGCGACATGTCTGATTGACCCCGTGTTTCCCTGCTGTTTATCCTGCATGCAAAAGCTCGGGCGGAGCCCTAGAGGTTGTAAGAGCATTTTGGGAGGGGGAGCCCCTCATGTAAACAGATTACTGTCTCTATTCCTTAGGCCAAGCTGAATGTGTGTCTTCATGAACCCGTGAGTCCTGCGGCGAGTTTGCTGTTGTAATTTACCTTAGCCAAAACAGGTCCCGAACTGGCTCGTGAGCTCGCGAGTTTCTGAGGAGCCTGCCGATCCGTCCGAGGGGGCCTCGTGAGAAGCAAGCGCCAGCCATGGCTGGGCATGCATGCAGCACTCGCGTGCTATGCCCAGCCCCCGCTCGCGAGGGGCTCGCGAGGAGGAGGCAGCAGGCGCAAACTCTGAATTAAGGCAGGAAACAGATTGCAAGAAATCGCACGAACGAGAAAAGGCACCCCCACCCCCCCCCCCCCCCGCTCATTAATGAAAATGCAACTTCAACTTAAATCCAAAGCCAGAAAGTAGGGCTACAGAAAAGAGGTTAAAAGAAAATGGCCACGTCCGGCGCCTAGTCTAGTCTTCTTGTCTTCTCACCAGGGCGAAGCTAAGTGTTGCCACTAGGACATGGGAGGGAGCCCCCGAGGCCCGAAGGCGGCACTCCTGAGACTCCGGGGCGTGTACAACCCACCTCATTATGTCACATCCCTAGTTCTGGTATGACCTAGACTAGCTAGTCATGTGTGCATCATGTTTAAATTTCATTTAAATTTGAAATGGGGATTTGTGAAACCCTCAGAAATCATTTTTGGAAATGACCCAGATAAAAATTGCTCCAAAAAGGTCCAAGAAAATGTTCATGTCTCTCTCTGAAAATATTGGTCAAAGGTAAAATTCAAACCAATATTTTTAGGAGCTCATAAATATTTATTTTTGGCCATTTGTATTAATCCAGTAATTATTTTCTTTGGATATATATTTGTATATATATAATATATGTCCAAAAATTCTGTTAATTGGTGAGGAGTTTTGGAGCAATCCAAATAGTTCCTACAAAAATTGACAGAAGTAAATAAGTTGATTTAGTATTTTATTAAATCAGAACAAATGTCAGAAAAATAGAAAAGAAATAAAAATGGAAGAACTTACCTGGCGCTTACCTTCAGCCCATTTGGCGCCTCAGCTGGCCCAGCAATGTGCGGCCCAGCTGGACCAGCCCACCAGCGTCGTCGTCCTCCTGGCGCCAGTCGGCCAGGCGTGTGGCCGGTGCACGCGCACGGCCGTGCCACCATGCCACCTGCCTGCTTGTCCTCCCCCTCGTCGCCTGGATGCCCCGCGCGACGCTACGCGCCGCCCCGCACCTCTCTCACTCTCTCTCGTTCTCCCTCCTCCCCTGGATCCCCCTCTCTCGACCCGCCCGAGCGCTACCGTCGCCGCCGCTCGCCGTTGCCGTAGCTACCGCCTCCCCCACGCCCTGTCCTCGTGCCGAGAAGCTCTGCCACGTCTCCGTCTACCTCTCCGTCTAGCCATGTGACACGGGAAGCCCTGGAGAGCCGCCGTCGTCTTCATCTCCGGCCATCGGAGATCGTCTTCGCTGCCTTGCCGCCTCCAGTGCATCCCCGAGCCCGCTGACGACGCCATCGAGATCGCTGTGAGCTTCTGCTCCGTTCTCCTCTCTTCGTTTTATCGTTCTCGCGTCGTAGCCCCGATCCCCACCACGGCCGTAGCTTCTCGCCGCCGTCACTCAAGCCACTGCAGCCCGCAAGCGCACGCGTCACCGTGTTCCTGGTGACGCCAGGAGGCCATAGAGCCTCTCTGCTCACTTCCCCATGCACCGCAGCACCTCACCCGCACTTGGCCGTCTCCGGCCGCCGCCGTGAGCTCTGCTCCAGCGAGCTCCGACCACCCCACGGTCTCCCGCGTGTCCCACTGGATGCGCGCGAGCCTAGGCTTCGCGTAGGAGGTCTCCGCCGCCCGAATGGTCGCCGGAGGGCGATTTCCGTGCCCCTCCGCCGCGTTCGGCCCCGCCGGCGGGTTTGACCGATTTGACCTCGCGAGCCCGTCAGGTGGGCCCCGTGGGTCAGGTGATTAGCTTAGGGCTAATCACCGTTTAGCTAATTCCCCCCTGACACTTACATGTGGGCCCTGCCCAGCTAATTTGTAGTTAGGTTAGTATTAGTGTTAACTAACCCTGTTAGTTAATTGTGACACTGAAGTGTGGACCCCACACGTCAGGTTTGACCTGGTCAGCACCGTTGACCTGCTGACGCAGGCATGACGCAATGCTGATGCAGTTATTCTTTTCTGGTATTAAAACAAATTAGGAAATTCCAGAAATTGTTATAAACTTCAAAAATTCATATAAATTCAACCGTAGCTCATATTGAAATAATTTATATATGAAATATTATCAGAAAAATTCAATCTATCCATCTGTACTAGTTTCATGCATGACAAACCAAATTATACCTACTGTATAAGTGAAAACACATAAATGGCATTTATAAAGACTTAACTTGGAGTTACATTTGAACCTTTGGTTCAAATGGACTTCAACCAAATGAATGCTAGTTGCATTAGCTCAAACAACATCACATCTTCATGCCATGTTCATGCATCATATTGTTGCATATGCTTGTGTATTGATTGCCGACACCATTCCTTCTCGATAGGTCCTGCTCCGGAGACCGATCCAGAGTAACTGTCACAGGAGCAGTGCCCCCCTGTTGATCCACCAGGCAAGAAAACCCCCCCTTGTTCATTCCGATACAATCCCACTCTCTCGCTCCTGCTCTCATTTATTGCATTAGGACAACAACGATTCAACTGCTACTTTATGCTGCGATAGTTGAACCCATTCCTCTGCATGACCTGTCATTGCCACAGTAAATAGTTGAAACCCACTAGCATGTGTAGGAGTTGATTGAGCCATGTTGTGTTCCTACCATGCAATGCCTGCTATTGCTTAGAGTTGTGTCAGGTCTGATTCATTGGGAATGGATTGGAGTGTTATGATAATGTTCTGATGCTGAGAGTTAAGTGTGTGAACGCGATTTGGTAAAGATAGCGGTGAGAGGCCATGTAGGAGTACATGGTGGGTTGTCTCACTGGAACCGTCCTTAAGAACTGAGTTCTGTGTATGTTGTCCAGTGACTAGCTACTACCACACATTGGGTTCCGGTAACTCGACCCCTCTCGACTTATAAACCAACTTGATCTCTATCCAGGAGTCGCAACTAGTTTCTGGTGTTTGTAGGTAGTGCTATTTTTCTACCAAGTGGCACTCGACAGGGTGGACTTGGGACAGACTAGGCACCATGGCATGGTGTACCAAGCGTAGATCAATCCGACGAGGTGGGCTTGGGAACCCTGCACACACCGTTTGGGGCCGTGAGCGAAACCGCAGCCGGATCTCCTTGCGGATGGAACCCGAATAGGTGATAAACCTGGACTAGAGTCTTGTGTGGTTAGTCAGGTCGTGGCGGACACCCTCGCCAGGCTTCCGCTTGAAGGTTGCCGAGATACATGACATGTACATGGCGGTAAGTGGCAAGAGTGTGTGTGAAGAAGTACACCCCTGCAGGGTTAGCATGATCCATTCGAATAGCCGGGTCCGCGGTTATGGACTTCTTGGATGCTTACGTGGTACATAGACAACTTGAAGTGGATACCCTAAAATGCTCAAGACAAGTGTGAGTGCTATGGATGGCCTTCTCGTAGGGAGACGGGAATGAATCCATAGTAGCGTATTGATGTGGTGATTAGTGGACTCGTGTGCGCCACCTCAAAAGAGTTACCAGCAGTCGTAGTTCAGGATAGCCACCGAGTCAAAGCTGGCTTGCTGTAACTAAACCCCACGCTACCCTTCTTGATACTAATGCATGTATGATAGGATCTGATGTAAGTCTTGCTGAGTACCTTTGTACTCACGTTTGCTTAATTTATGTTTTGCAGAGGAGACTTTGGTCTCACTACTTTCCACGTGGACTTCGACAAGTAGCTTGTTACCTCAGCTACGATCTTGTACCCTTGGGAGGGTCTTGTAGATAGTCAGGCTTCTCAGCCTGCTTCATTTGTAGTTGTCTGTACTCAGACATGTTATGCTTCCGTTGCTTGTATGCTCTGAATGATGGGTCATGTGACCCCTATTTGTAATAAATGACATGTGGCTCTTCTGGGCCTTTATCTATATGAGTTGTCGAGTTATGTTGTGATGCCATGTTGCACAGCACATACTTGCATGTTATGCGTACGTGTAATGTGTATTGCTATGTGTGGGGTCCGACAACCTAGTTCCTTATCCTTGGTAGCCTCTCTTACCGGGAAATGTCTCCTAGTGCTTCCACTGAGCCATTGTAGCTTGCTACTGCTCCGGAACATTTAGGCTGGCCGGCATGTGTCCTTCTTCATTCCTGTGTCTGTCCCTTCGGGGAAATGTCATGCGGTGTGTACCGGAGTCCTGTTAGACTGCTACAGCCTGGATTCTCTGGAGTCCTCTTATCCCAGCTGCTACAGCCCGGATTCACTCGCTGATGACCGACACGTTCGTTGCTGGGTCATGTATGCATGTCCCTGTAAGTTAGTGCCACTTTGGGTTTACGATTAGTCATGTCGGCCCGGGTTCTTTGTCATATGGATGCTAGCGACACTATCATATACGTGAGACAAAAGGCGCAAATGGTTCCGGGCCAGGTAAGGTGGCACCGGTGGGAATACCGTGCGTGAGGCCGCAAAGTGATATGATGTGTTACATGCTAGATCGGTGTGACTTAGGATCGGGGTCCTGATAGCTTTGGTATCAGAGTCTAACTGCCTGTAGGATTACCAAGCCAAACTGGTCAAAGTTGAGTCTAGAAATTCTTTAGTTACATAAGGGAATTGATTGTGGGAGGGAACGTAAGGCTCCTTTTACTCCTTATACCTTATGCCTTCTGATCTGAGTCATCCTATCTTTCCTGCGGGGTTAAGGAACTAGGCTTTCTCTTCCGTCTATCAGGATCATGTGTTACTACTCCGTAGACCCATAGGATTGGTTGATCAGAGTCATACTCCTGTTTTTGAGTTCTTCCAGTGTAGTTTGTTTAGTACTATCATAGAACCTTGAGTGATGGTGTCGAGTATGGTACTACCCCATCGTTTGCAGGATGTCTCATTTTGAGCATCTTACTGCCGTTATGCTGCCGGAATTGTCCTAGGAGTACGAGAGATACTAATTTCCTTGTGCTACATTCTGCATCCTATAGTTGATGCTGAATCCGTCCTTGGTTTCGTATCTCGGGATGTCATCAGTTAACCGAAGTTTTGTTGCTCGTAGCCTGAACCACGGAGATGGTAGGGATGAGGATCCTCCCGACCAGTCTTCGTTGGCAGAGTTCTTGTTAGAGATGGAGAGGAACAAGCGAGAGACCAACCGCTTGTTGACACGGATTGAGCAGAACACCACACATCAGCGTAATGAGTTGGTTTCCATTACCGACTTCATTGGTCTGAACCCACCCACCTTCCATCATTCCATTGAGCCACTCGATGCAGATGACTGGCTCCGTAGTATCACACACAAGCTGCATTCCGCGAGCGTAGCTGAAGGTGACAAGGTGACCTATGCTACATATCACCTGGAGGGTCCTGCTAGTCTTTGGTGGCAGAACTATGAGGCTATGCTTCCAGCTAGCCAGATACCTACCTGGAGAGATTTCACTGAGGCTTTTCGCGAACATCACATTCGTCTAGCTCTCATTGACCGCAAGAGAGAAGAGTTCTGTAGTTTCACCCAGGGTAAGATGGTTGTTGATGCTTATAGTAGAGAGTTTGAGAACCTCGCCCGCTATGCTACAGAAGAAGTGTCCACGGACGCCAAGAAGCAGGCTAGGTTCCGGAAAGGTCTAAACCCCAAGTTGCGTCGTGATCTTCACTTGCACCATTGCAATACATTCCAGGCTCTTGTGAACAAGGCCATTAACGCAAAGACAGCTCAGCTCACTTATGAGGAGTCTCGTAAGCACACCCGTGATTTGGGTTCTTCCTCCGGTTCTAGTTCTCAGAAGCGCTGGATTTGGGTTCCGAACTCCGCTCTTCCACCCGGTTATACACCGAGGCCATCTTATGTGGCACCTCATCCAGTTCAGCAGTATGCGCCACCCAGGCCTATTGGTGACCGCCTGCGAATGCGAGTACACGTCCTACCTCCACGATTTGTTACAAGTGCGGAGAGCCAGGCCACATTGCCCGTAATTGCACTCAGACTTGTGTTGCTCCACCCCAGCCCGAGAAGTCTGTTGGCCGTGGTAAGCCATTACGCGAGATGATCAGTGCCAAGTCAGCTCCCACTGAACATGGACGTGTGCATCACGTCTCAGCTAAAAATGCTCAAGTTGGTCCGGATGTCGTTCTTGGTACGCTCCTTATCAATTGTCATCCGGCATCGGTTCTGTTCGATACTGGAGTGTCTCATTCCTTCATTTCCGAAAGCTATGCCCGCTTGCACGACATGTCATTTTGTGATATGCCCTCCCCACTACTCATTCAAACTCCTGGATCCAAATGGCAAACTTCTAGGATAAGTTATGACAATGAAATCCATGTTGACAGACTTGTATTCCTTGCTTCCTTGATATCTCTCAAGTCTTCAGATATTAACATCATCTTGGGTATGGACTGGATGACAGCTCATCATGCCAAGATTGATTGCTCTACCAGGTCTGTTCAGCTTACACACCCATCTGGCAAGATAGTCATTGTCACCACTAGAGCTGCAAAGCGTCACCTCTATTCTCTTAATGCCAGCCCTCTCCCTGACCTTGAAGATATCCCGGTAGTCCGTGACTTTCCGGCTGTCTTTCCAGAGGAACTGCCAGGTATTCCACCTGACAGGGATGTAGAGTTTGTCATAGATCTTATCCCAGGAACTGCTCCAATTTCTAGGAGACCTTACAAGATGGCACCCTTAGAACTAGCCGAGCTTAAGAAACAACTTGATGAGTCCTTGTAAAAGGGTTTCAACCGTCCTAGTTCTTCTCCTTGGGCTTGCCATGTCCTCTTCGTCAAGAAGAAGGATGGTACGGATCAAATGGTTGTAGATTATCGTCCCGTTAATTTGGTCACGATAAAGAACAAATATCCGCTCCCCAGGATCAACGACCTGTATGATCAGCTCGCTGGATCTTCATTCTTTTCCAAGATGGATTTGAGGTTAGGCTACCACCAAATCAAGATCAAAAATGGGGACATTCCTAAGACAGCTTTTGTCACTCGTTATGGCCAGTACGAGTACACCGTCATGTCTTTCGGTCTAACCAATGCTCCAGCCACATTCTCCCGCTTGATGAACTCGATCTTCATGGAGTTCTTAGATAAGTTCGTCATGGTTTACCTCGATAATATTCTCATTTACTCGAAGAACGAGGAAGAGCATGCCGAACATCTTAGACTTGTGCTAGAAAAACTCAGAGAGCACCGCCTTTATGCCAAGTTCTCCAAGTGCGAATTTTGGTTGCCATAAGTGACCTATCTAGGCCACGTGATCTCCGGTAAGGGCATTGCTGTCAATCCCGAGAGAGTTCAGGCCGTCCTTGATTGGACTCCACCTGAAATAGTTAAACAAGTTAGGAGTTTCCTTGGTCTAGCCAGTTATTGTCACCGCTTTGTCGAAAACTTCTCTAAAGTGGCCAAACCCCTCACGGAACATCTCAAGAAAGATAAAAAGTTTGAGTGGTCCCCATAGTGTGAGTACAGTTTTCAGGAACTGAAAAGACGCCTGACTTCTGCTCCCATACTTGTGCAACCGGATTTCACTAAATACTTTGTTATCTACTGCGAGGCCTCACGATAGGGACTAGGTTGCATTCTTATGCAGGATCATCATGTGATTGCCTATGCATCTCGACAGTTGCATCCACATGAGGAGAATTATCCTACACATGATCTAGAGCTTGCACCCGTAGTCTATGCACTCAAGACCTGGCGACATTACCTTCTTGGTAAACGTTGCGAGATCTACACCGATCACCAGAGTCTCAAGTATATCTTCACCCAACCAGATTTGAACCTTAGGCAAAGACGTTGGTTGGAAGTGATCTCAGATTATGATCTAGGGATTACTTACACCCCAGGCAAAGCCAATGTCATGGCTGATGCTCTAATTCATAAGTCCTATTGCAACAATCTCATGTTGCAGCAGGGCCAACCACTTCTCCAGGAGGAATTCTGTAAGCTTAATCTTCATATTTCTCCTCACGGTTTCCTTTCTACCTTGGTGGCGAAACCTACGCTTGTGGAACATATTATAGAAGCCCAGAAGCATGATACGGGGATTACCGGGATCAAGAGAAACATTGCCGAGGGTATTGCTGGTAGTTTATCTATAGATGACCGAGGTGTTGTTTTCTTTGGGAATCGCCTGTTGGTCCCCAAGAAGCAGCATCTTCGACAACTGATCCTTAAGGAGGCTCATGAATCTCCTCTCACGATTCATCCCGGTAGTACTAAGATGTATCAGGACCTATGCCAAAGGTTCTGGTGGACTAGGATGAAGAGAGAAATTGCTCAGTTTATTGCTAACTGTGATGTTTTTCGTCGCTTTAAGGCAGAGCATGAGAGACCTGCTGGCACCCTTCAGCCATTAGCTATTCCTGAGTGGAAATGGGATAAAGTTGGTATGGATTTCATCACCGGTTTTCCCAGGACCAAGAGCAGGAATAATGCTATCTTCGTAGTCATTGATCATCTTTCCAAAGTGGCTCACTTCCTACCTGTTCGAGAGAGTATCACTGCTAGCCAGCTTGCTGACTTATATATTTCTCGAATGGTGTCACTTCATGGTGTTCCACTAGAGATCAATTCAGACCGTGGTAGTCTTTTCACTTCTCATTTCTGGGAGAGTTTCCAGACTACCATGGGAACCCATCTTTCTTTCAGTACCGCTTTCCACCCTCAGTCAAGTGGTCAGGAGGAACGGGTCAACCAAATTCTTGAAGACATGCTTAGAGCTTGCGTTATCTCATTCGGTATGGATTGGGAGAAGTGTCTTCCTTTCGCCAAGTTTGCTTATAACAATAGCTACCCGTCCAGTCTCAAGAAAGCTCCTTTCGAGATTCTGTATGGACAAAGATGTCGAACACCTTTGAACTGGCCAGAAACCGGTGAAACACAATTCTTTGGACCGGACATGATCCAGGAGGCAGAAGAGCAAGTTCGCATCATTCGTGAGAATTTGAAAACAGCCCAATCTTGTCAAAAGAGCTAGTATGACCGTCGTCATAAGGAAGTGGCTTATGAAGTTCGCGACAAGGCATACCTTTGGGTTACTCCTCTTGTGACACCCCAAAATTTTGACCTTGTTTTATTAATTAAAAATTTGCCAGGAAATTAAACTTTTCCATTTGTCTAGATTTACCTTTTGATATTGTGGGTTTTTACCTCAAGTGGAAACTTTCCAAAAGTAATATTGGACTTGTATACTCTCCCTATAAAACAATTCTTTATCAGTGGATTTAATTGCATAATTGCTTTTCCTGAGCTTTATTCCTTTAAAATGACTTTTCATAAAATTGGAGCCTCTTTTGCACTGCAACCATTTGATTAATGCATTTAAAAATTTCACCAAAATTTGGGGATGTCATGTGATGTTTCCACATCACTTTTATGCAAAAATATCTTTTGGTTATTGGAGATTTTGAGCTCTACATCAACTTTTCAAATCTGGTCCAGTAGGTATTTTTGCACTACAACCTATTTAAATATGCCTTTAAAAATTCTTCCAAGTGTTTGGAGATGTCAGTAGATGCATATAATTCAACTTCATGCAAAAACCCAGTGTTGTTCTTTGAAAAATTTGAGTGAATCAACCTCTTTTTCATTCTGGTCCAGTTTGGTGATTTGTACTGCAACCCTATTTTATTTTGCTCTAGTAACCCTCAGCTTTTTCCTGCCTATAGCCCTCCCTACAAAACCCTTAAGTCCAGGAGAGTGGACCCATTGGAGGACTTTAAGTGCTTGCAATGAGACCTTTTTTTGTGTGTCCAAAACTGAAGTTTTGCAAAACTTGCACTAGCAATTTCTGGTTTTGCCCAAATGATCTTGCCATCATCACCTACATCTAGGGAGACCCTGATCTGGAGTTTTTGGCCACTCCAAGAGTTGCCTACATACACTTAGCATTCTGTCAAACACCTTGTGTTCATGGACAGTTTTGGCATGTTTTCTAGTTGACATTATGAACTTGAGCCCCTGACCCATCCAGCATGTCCACTAAGATCCTAGCTACTCCTAACCTAGTCCTGTTATTTGCCAGCCTCCCTCTAGCACTCTAGGCTGCCCTGGCATTCTGTCGAACACATCCCGTGCGTGCTCCGGGCGCGCCCAGAGCGCACGTTTTGCACGCGCGCGCACCGAGCCGCCGCGTCGCACTGCCGCCCTCGCCGCGTCCCACCCCTGGCCATTGCTCGCCTGCAGAGCCACGCCCTGCCCTCGCCCACTCGCCAGAACCCTCCAAGCCACCCCTGGCGCCCTACAGCGCCGCCGTCAGGGCTCCCTTGGTGGCACGCCGGCGTCGGCAGTGAGCTCCTGCCACGAACGGTGCCGCCCAAGCCACCCGCGCGCGCCAGCTGCCCCTTGGAGCAGCTCGAGCTTATCCTGGAGCCCGTCGGCACGCGCTCGTCGCCGCCACGTCGCCCTGCGGCTACAGAGCGACGGTCGCCGGCGTTCTTATCCACGGCCGCCGTGGGGCCAACCTCGAACGGCTATTTAAGGAGGCCCTCGAGCTCCTCCGAGCACTCATGCGACCCCAGGCCACCCCCATAGCATCCCCGCGGCCAGCATTCGACGGATGGTAGCCGTCTCCCTCGACTCCGGTCGGTTCGGCCGCCGCCACCTTCCGGTGCCATTCATCACAACCTGACCCTCCCCCGTGCATCCAACACCGCCATCCGTTTCCCCTCGACCTCACGGTGCCGCCCAGCCTCTCAAACGCGACCAAGGACCACCGTAGCTCGAAAACCCCATACCACCCGAAACCTCCTCCGCCGCGGAGCTCGCCGCCGGCGACTCCTACCACCACCGACAACCCAACAACCACCGGGAGGACTGTCCCGGTCTGGCGGGTCCATCCCTACCCTCAGGTACCCTCGAGGAGCCGCCGTTCGTCGACGGCGATCGTCAGAGTCCCGCCCCCGTTCGGGCAGAGGAAGAGGAGGGAGGAGAGACTAGTCAAACCTGACCAGTGGGCCCGCTGGACCCACTGTCAGTGACCCAGCCCCGCCACCACATGGTTGAGTAGACGCGTAAACCCCAGAGTACGTCTCCTCTGCTTCAAAAACGTACTTTCCTCGAAACGTTTTCTTTTTCTGGTTTTATTAAAAACAGAACTTTGACCGGCTATATCTTTTAAAATAAAACTCCAAATGAGTTGATTCTTTTTCCTACCTCTCTCAAATTTCATCTAGTTTATTTTAAGATTTATTTCAAAAATATTTGGGACAACTTTTTGTACTGTTTTTGAAATATTTGTTATTTGAATATTTTTTTCAAAATAGGAAATGGAGAGAGAAGAAAACTTTCAAAAAGTGCACCCCCTTGCATACTCTTGAAGGCAAGCATTCTGAACTCTGGCATAATATTTTTGTGAGGTGTTTTGATACGGTTACAACACCACTTTGACTTGGAGCATACGTTATTTTTATGTAACGATAAAGTCACACACATGAGTGCATATTGGAGATGCTTTATTGTTAGAAATGGATATGCTGGGGATAGTGATCATCCTCGTGAGCTTCTCATACATACCGGAAGGAAGCCGGGAAAGTCGTGGTCTTGGGTAGACACGAGCTTGTCCCTAGTTCCTCGTCGAGACGAGTATGTCCGGTATGGCATGGTGAGGCTTGATGAGTGGTGAGTTTATCTGTTAATGGTAATATATTTGTTATGCTAATCATACGGGGAATACTGGAACCTCCTGAGTCGGCCGTAGATCAAGTCTTGCTCCAGTAACCCCCATACTTGTTTCATACTACCACTTGTCCCTGCCGCAGGTAGGGTGCGGTTCAATAAGTTGTCAACCCCTTACCAAAGCACACACCGTACAGAGAGGCCATGGTGGAAGATACCGGATGCATCCGGTAGGCATGCCACCTGGTCCGGGGGCATGGGTGTTTCCGGTTGAGACCGAGAGGGGGGCACCCCTTAGAGCGCGCGATATAAATTTGATCCCATGCTACGTCGAGGTTGTAGCCTCCCCACTTAGAGTTTTGCTTGACAGGTGTTGTGGGTGATTCCAGACACCGGTAAGTTAAGCTGGTGTGTGCAGGTCAGGCGTGTTTTCAATTAAAAGGCCGTAGGCGGAATTAGTCCCGATGGACTAAATAAATCCGTTACTCGTGGGTAAAGAGTACACCCTCTGCAGAGGTTATATCTATTCGGATAGCCAGGTCCATGGGTAAGGACTACAGTCCGAGATGGGGCATAGTAACGGTATTCGGATGGAGAAACGGCTAAACTGGAACATAGTGACGGTCTTCGGATGGAGAAACGGCTAGACTAGAACTTTGATTTTGACCTATGACATATGAGGTTTATGACTATTATTATTATGGACTAACCGTTTACTTTATTTGAATTATTGAGTATCCCTGGGACGGTTCTACCTCCTGGATATTCACTGTGATTATTCTTATATAAGCCCTCTCTGTGGTGTCGCTCAGACGCCCGACTACGGCATGCTTGTTACTTAATTATTCTCTATAAGCCCTTTATGTGGTGTCGCTCAGACGCCCGACTGCGGCATGCTTGTTATTTAATTATTCTTTACAAGCCCTGTATGTGGTGTCGCTCAAACGCCCGACTGCGGCATGCTTGTTATTTAATTACTTTTTATAAGCCCTTTTTGTGGTGTCGCTCAGACGCCCGACTGCGGCATGCTTGTTATTTAATTATTCTCTATAAGCCCTTTATGTGGTGTCGCTCAGACGCCCGACTGCGGCATGCTTGTTATTTAATTATTCTTTATAAGCCCTTTATGTGGTGTCGCTCAGACGCCCGACTGCGGCATGCTTGTTATTTAATTATTCTTTATAAGCCCTTTATGTGCTGTCGCTCAGACGCCCGACTGCGGCAGTGTTAATTTATTTGCACCCTCTCGAGGAGTCATTTCAGACACTCGATCAGTGCATTCTATTTCTACTCCCGTATTGCATGTTCATATTTTACCTGCATGCGTGCATCACAGATTTCGTTTATTTCGTGACAGACGTTATGATCATAGATATTTCGGAGCATGATTATCCCTTATTATATTATACCCGTGCTCTTAATGTTTGCGAGTACATTCAAACGTACTCACTGGCTTGTCCCTGGCTATTGTCTTGGCCAGATTCCTTGCTTGGAGAGACCATTGCGATGACAGCCCCGGAACCTACGCAATTGTGATCGCAACCTCGCGAAGATAGGAGTTATCCTGGTCAGCTGTTCTTGTGGGAAATGGAGTCCCATAGACGCAGATGAACCACAAATCGCTTCCGCCATCAACCACTAGAAACCAAGTGTTGTACTCATAGGCCACAATGGTCTTGTACTACATATTTTGTACTCTGCTTGGAATTCTTGTATCAAGTTGGTGCCTCATCAGCTAACAGTAATCCTGGGGCTGGTGAGCACAAAGGCCATTTTCTAGGAAATTAATATCCCGAAAAACCGGTCCTGACACCTCTAAAGGGTACCCATCATTTCGGTATCAAGGGCAAGTTGGCTCCTCGTTACATCTGTCCTTTTCACATTCTCGCCAAACGAGGAGAGGTTGCCTACCAGTTGGAACTACCCCCACATCTTTCCAGAGTGCACGATGTCTTCCATGTCTCTCAACTCAGACGTTGCTTCTCGGATCCCATCCGCGGAGTGGACCACGAAACGCTTGATCTCCAAGATAACCTCACTTATCAAGAGTATCCGGTTCGCATTCTTGCTCAAGCAGAGCGTGTTACCCGATGTCTGAACATCAAGTTTCTCAAGGTTCAGTGGTCTCATCATTTCGAGAGAGAAGCTACTTGGGAGCAAGAAGATCGTCTTCGACTGGAGTACCCCACCTTCTTTCCATCGACCCCTGAATCTCGGGACGAGATTCTTTCAAGTGGGGCCGAGTTGTCACATCCCTAGTTCTGGTATGACCTAGACTAACTAGTCATGTGTGCATCATGTTTAAATTTCATTTAAATTTGAAATGGGGATTTGTGAAACCCTCAGAAATCATTTCTGGAAATGACCCAGATAAATATTGCTCCAAAAAGGTCCAAGAAAATGTTCATGTCTCTCTCTGAAAATATTGGTCAGAGGTAAAATTAAAACCAATATTTTTAGGAGCTCATAAATATTTATTTTTGGCCATTTGTATTAATCCAGTAATTATTTGCTTTGGATATATATTTATATATATAATATATGTCCAAAAATTCCGTTAATTGGTGAGGAGTTTTGGAGCAATCCAAATAGTTCCTACATAAATTGACAGAAGTAAATAAGTTGATTTAGTATTTTACTAAATCAGAACAAATGTCAGAAAAATAGAAAAGAAACAAAAATGGAAAAACTTACCTGGCGCTTACCTGCAGCCCATTTGGCGCCTCAGCTGGCCCAGCACTGTGCGGCCCAGCTGGACCAGCCCACCAGCGCCGTCGTCCTCCTGGCGCCAGTCGGCCAGGCGTGTGGCCGGCGCACGCGCACGGCCGTGAGCCACGCCACCTGCCTGCCTGTCCTCCCCCTCGTCGCCTGAATGCCCCGCGCGACGCCACGCGCCGCCCCGCACCTCTCTCACTCTCTCTCGTTCTCCCTCCTCTGTTGGATCCCTCTCTCTCGACCCGCCCGAGCGCTGCCGTCGCCGCCGCTCGCCGTTGCTGTAGCTACCGCCTCCCCCACGCCCTCTCCTCGTGCCGAGAAGCTCCGCCACGTCTCCGTCCACCTCTCCGTCGAGCCACGCGAAGCGGGAAGCCCTAAGAGCCACCGTCGCCATCGTCTTCATCTCCGGCCACCGGAGATCGTCTTCGCTGCCCCGCCTGTGATGCCCTCGACTCGACCGTACACTAATCATACACGCAAATGTGTACGATCAAGATCAGGGACTCACGGGAAGATATCACAACACAACCCTAGACACAAATTGAAATAATACAAGCTTCATATTACAAGCCAGGGGCCTCGAGGGCTCGAATACAAGCTTGATACACAAGAGTCAGCGGACGCAACAATATCTGAGTACAGACATAAAGTTAGAAAAGGATGCCTTAAGAAGGCTAGCACAAACATCAACGATCGAAGAGGCAAGGCCTCCTGCCTGGGACCTCCTAACTACTCCTGGTCGTCGGTAGTCTCCACGTAGTAGCATCCATCGGCGGTGGCATCTGGCTTCAAGGATCCACCATCTGGTTGCATCAACCGGAAAGAAGAAGGAAGGGGGAAAAGGGGTAGCAAAGCAACCGTGAGTACTCATCCAAAGTACTCGCAAGCATCAAATCTATGCTAAGTATGCATTGGTATCAAATAGAAGGGGTATATCTGTGGACTGAACTACAGAATGCCAGAATAGAGGGGAAGGCCTAGCCTATCGAAGACTAGCATCTTCAAGCAGCTCCAAGCATCTTGCAGCATGTAGAAGAGTAAAGAATAGCAGTTTAATTAACAAGCATGTTGTAACATTAATGCCCAGAGATCCTTCCTCGACTCCCTGCGAGAAAGCAATCCCGGAGCCAACATATCCATCACATATCAAGTATCCATTTCTAGTTGTATAAGATCAGGCTACAAGTCTGAACGTCCATTACCGTGGACACGGTATTCGAATAAAGATCTTCCCTGCAGGGGTGCACCACGTTACCCAACACGCCCGATCACTCTGGCCGGACACACCTTTCTGGGATCAATGCCCGGCCTCGAAAGATCAACACATCGCAGCCCTACCTAGGCTCAGCAGAGAGGTCCCCGCCGGTCTACATCCTAAGCACTCCGGGGTCTTGGGCCCATCGCCCGCAGCACTCCGGGTCGTTGCGCGCAGGGTGGATACCAGCACCGCCTCGGATGGCCAGCACGATCCGACCGTGCCGCGATGCTGAACTGGACGTCTGACAAAGCTTCGGCTGATACTGCGACGTCGAGGCCCATATCTATTCTCGCGTGGTGGTTAGTGCGTAAAGGCCAGAGGCCAATTCAGAACAAATACCCAAACCTGTTAGTGCATTATTAAAAAGAAGTAGTGACGGCTGTCGGGACAAGTCTGGAGCTACCACCCCCTCCTGGGTGATACCGCTAAACAGCCAGCCGCCACCGTCACATCGCACGGGTGCTCTCCGGGCCCGCCCGGCTTTCACAACGGTCTCAAGTAAGGTCAAGGTAACTGTGTGTCCAGACATCAAGGGGAAAACCCGAGGAATCACCCCCGGTGGATTCCACTCAATGTAATCATCAAGGCGAACGTAAGAGGGACCACCCTCGAGGTTCACACTTGAGGTGTTGACCGACAGAGCCGTATCGGGAATGGTGAAAGAGGAAATCACCCTCGATGACCACGACCAAATAGCTACACTACAGAATTATCATCAGGAGTGCGTTATGAGGGATCACCCTCGGCACTCGATAGTAGCCCTGTAGAGTCAAGCAACAACAGGGGCGTGATGTGAGGTGAGGTGTCGGGCTCTGGTCGTCGATCACGTTGATCGAGTCATCGACGATGAAGCAGGGGCAACAAGGACAAGTGGGGGTCACTGATGGATCTCTAACCAACCTATACTAAGCAGTTTAGGGTAAGCAGGTAGGTAACAATAGCAGGTACAAAAACAGGCTATGCATCAGAATAGGAGCAATCAATTACAGTAGCAAAATCTAATGCAAGCATGACAGAATGGAATGGGCGATATCGGGATGATAAAGGGGGGCTTGCCTGGTTGCTCTGGCAAGGAGGGGTCGTCGTCGACGTAGTCGATCACAGGGGCATCAGCAGCGATCTCGGGGTCTACCGGAGAGAAGAGGGGGAAGAAACAGTAAATATAATGCAAACAAATGCAACACAGATGTATGACGGCAGTAACACGCAGGGCTAGGGGTGTTCTAACACGGCGCTACACGATACCGGCGAAGGGGGATAACATCCGGGAAAGTTTTCCTGGAGTTAGGCATTTTTGGACAAACAAAATAGAGGGGGAAAGTTCCATGTTCGCTATGATAGGGGCACGTGACAGATGAACGAAGAGAATATTCGGATTCGTCTTGTCGTTCTGAGCAACTTTCGTGTATAAAACTTTTTCATCCGAGTTACAGATTATTTTCTATGATTTTTCAAAGATTTAAACAATTTCCTGAATTTATTATTAGTTCGAAATAAATAGCTAAAATGCTATGTGCACCCAGATCTGTGTACACAGAGGTGTACCAGAGGGTGACATGCGGGTCCAGGGGGTCCCCGTTGACCAGTCAACGTTTGACTTGTCAACAGGGGGTGGGGCCCTCCTGTCATTGGCTGTTTCACTAACTAACTAATTGATTTAGTCTAACTAGGTTATTAGGCTAATTAATTGTAAATAGTTTAACTAACCAAATTTAATTAAGTTAATTAATTAAATATATTTGATTAATTTTTTATTTTTTTAATATTTTTTAAGACAGGGGCGTGGGGCCCCTGGGCAGTGGCCCAGACCCACCGGGCGGTTATCGGGCGCAGGCGCCCGTCAGGGCTTAACCCGGGAGCAGTGGACGGAGCCTCGGGGCGCCGGACCTGGGCGCCGACCGGCCGGGGCCGCGGCGGGATGCACGCGGGCGTCGAGGGGGAAGGCATCGTGGCAGCAAGCAGGAGGCGGGGCCGAGCGGCGAGCTGCGGGCGTAAGCGGGCGCGGCGGCCAGGGGCATGTGAGGCCGGCCGAAGAAGGGGAGGTGGTCGGTGGGGGAGGCAGGGGCGCCGCTGCGTCGGGGCGCTGGCGACCACATCACGGCATTGGCGGGGCGGATGGACGCGGCAAGCGTAGACGAAGGCATGGGCGGCGCCGGAGTGGAGCTCCGGTGGGCGGCTGTAGTAGGCGGAGCGGGGCACGGCTAGGACGTGCGCGTGCGTTGGGTGAGCTGCCAGCAACGGTGGCACCACTAGCAGAAGCAGCAGCACGCACGCGGGGGGAGATGCAAGGCGCGAGTGGCAGAGGGCGGAGGTGGCTACCGACGCACGAGGAAGGCTGCGGACGGGCACGACTGCGAAAGGTGAGGGACGCGACCTCGATGTGGTGAGCGCGGGCCGAAGCCCGGCCGCGGGCACGACAGCCTCGGAGACGGAATCGAGCGCGGTGGTCTCGGGTTGGAGCCCAAGGACTCATCCGAGATGAAACAAGGCGCGCACACGTTGCCGGTGGATCTCTAGGAGCACGGTGGAGGCCACGGCTTAGCACGAGGTAGACGACAGCGAGCGCAGCGAGTTCGGTGGCGAAAGGAGAGCTCCGCCATGGCGCGACGACGGGCACAACTAGCTAGAGATCAACGCCGAGCGTTCCAGAGGAAGGGGTGGAACTAAGCTCACCGTGTGGACGCACGGAGATCCCTCGGGGGCTTAGTAGCGCAGAGCTCGACGTAGACAGGAGTGGGCGGTGGCCGTCGGGGAGGCGAGCTCGGAGCCGAAGACGTGGTGCCTCCCCGGCTCCAGTTGGTCAATGCAGGGGATAGAGTCAAGGCCTGCGAAGCTCCGGGACGCGTCGTGCGAGATGGGGAGCGATGGTCGCCGCGGCAGACGACGGCAGCGGCGACAGGAGGCGCTCGGGTGGAGAAGGGCCGTGGGCAGCAGTAGGTGGCACCGGCGCTGGGGTGCCCTGGATGGAGCGGATCTGGCTAGAGGGGGAGGGAAGGAGGCGAGGTGGATCTGGGAGCAGGAGAGGAATCGAGGGGACGGGGGGAGTCCTTATCCTCTTCCCGACTGCGCCGATGAGGCGGTCGGGGGCGACCCCTCCCCTGTAGCGACGCGGTCGGTGGAACAGGGGAGGTGGGCGCAGGGGCAGATGGGCCGGTTGTGGCCATCCCAGGGAGTTATGGGATGGATGGCCCAGTTGGCCTGGGGTTTTCTTTTTAAATTTTTATTTCCTTTTGTGTTTTTGCTTTATTTATTATATTGTATTAAACTACTTTGTAAAAAGTTGGTTCACCACCATAATTGGTTGTGAAATATTTGCCACATATCGAACTTTTTAGTTTTGACATTTGAAAACTTTTGTCGTTCGACTTTAATTTTAATTTAAATTTGAATTTGAACCGGTTTCAAACCAACGCGAGTTTTACGACAGTAATCGTGGTGACGTGGCACCATCAACCGGGGATTACTGTAGCTTAATTATCCGGGCGTCACAATTCTCCTCCACTACAAGAAATCTCGTCCCGAGATTTAGGAGGTAGAAGGAAACAAGACAGGGTATTCATCTTGAAGATGATCCTCGAGTTCCCAAGTGACTTCTTTTTCAGAAGGACTTGACCACTGAACTTTTTAGAAATTTGACAGCCCTCAGACGGGTGCGACGTTCAACTTGATCGAGAACGCGGACCGGATGCTCTCTGTAAGTGAGATCATCATGCAGGGTTGAGCTTTATAAACCTTGGGGTTGTTGCAATAAGACTTGCGACTCAGGGCATCGGCCATGATATTAGCCTTGCCGGGGTATATAAAAAAATACCATGGTCATAGTTTGTAGTTGATTCCATACATCGCTGTTGACGGAGATCCAGATCTAGCGGAGTAAACAGTTACTTCAGACTTTGATGATCGGTGGAGATCTCGCAACGATTACCAGAATGGAAATGTCGCCACAACTTCAGTGCAAATTTAACTGCAGCAAGTTCAAGGTAATGGACTGGGTAGTTCTTTTAGAAAGACATCTTGGAATTCACAAACGATGAGTATTTTCAATTCTCGCAAAAGAAGAAGCGTTTCACGCATTCAAGGAAGAAATGTCACATCCTAGTTAGTTCATGCATTAGAGTGTTGCATCATGTCTACATTTCACAGAAACCTGAAATGGGGATGCCAGAAACCCCCAGCACCCCCCCTGGAACAACTAGGGTTTACTAAAATTCTTTTCAATGAACCTGAAATGCCCTCCATAAATGTTCACCACCTTTGGTCTTGGCTAAAACCTCTGCCAAAAATGGTTTCATATTTTTGGAGGCCATCTTGGATTTTTGCACAAGCCATAAGCATTTGCATTTGGGCATTTTAAATGCTATAAATATTTTCAAATGCCCAAATAATCTTGAAGGTATTTTTAGGCTGTTGGGAATAATCTCAAAGGTGCCCCAGAATATTTTCAGGATTTTGAAATAGTATTTTTACTATTTCAAAACACAGTACAGAAATAAATAAAAAAGAGAAAAGAATAGAAGGCAGAGAAACTTACCTGGCAGCCCACCTGGCGGCCCAGCACTGTGCTGGCCCGCGCCAGTCAGCTGCCTGCTCGTCGCCAGAGCAGGCAGAGAGGTGACGCCGGCGAGCGCGAGCTCGCCACCGCGCCACCTGCTTGCCGCCCTCGCCGCGGATGAGCTGGCCGACCTCCCTCGACGCGCCCCGAGCCCCTGGCCATCGCCATTCTCCCCCATCGCCTCTCCCTCGCCTTCTTCCCACCATGGCCGACGCCGCCGCAGCCACCTCACCGGAGTAGCCGCGCCCACCGTCGACCTCGCGCCGTACCACCGTGTCCTACAGCACCGCCGTCGCCCACTCCTTCGAGCAAGCCGAGCCCCGAGCGCTCGGTTGCCCCGAAGCTCCGCCACCGACCTCGCCTTCGCCGCTCACCCTCGGAGATCCCCTCCGCCGTCGCCACTGCTACAGCTCGTCTCCGACCTCGCCGCCTGCTCCGTCGCAACCACCGTGAGCATGGCCACCTTCCCATCCTCTCCTCTCTCTCTCTCGAGCTCTGTAGCCACCGCACGAAGCTCACCCGTACGCGCCACCGCACGAGCTCGTCGCCGACGAGGCTCCGGCCATCCAACGGCCACACCACCGTAGCCATTAGCTTCACCGCAACGCCAGGAACCCGTAGCACCCTCGCACGTTCCTCGCCGTGCTCTCTAGCTACGGTTCCAACCACGCCCGTACCCCGGCAGCCGCACGGCTCGTCGCCGGCGTCGATTCCGGCGCCCCCCAGCTCCACTACCACCACCAGTCGACGCGGCTCGCCCCCAGCTACACGTAGGTACTCTCCGCCGTCCTTTTGGTCGCCGGAGGAGGGAACCCGCACTCCACCACCGCGTCTGGACGTCGCCGGCGGCTAAACGCCGGCGAGTCAGCGTGGTTTGACCACGGGTTGACCCCCCAGGGTCACTGACAAGTGGGGCCCGCCTGCTAAATAAATCTGGGTTAGAGTTAAAACTAATTCTAAATAACTAATTACCTAACAGTGACACTGACACAGGGGACCCACACGTCAGGTTTGACCTGGACGACCCCGTTGACTTGCTGACGTCACACTGACGTCAGGCTGACGCAGTAAAGCATTTACTGGAATTATTCTTATATTGGAAATTCCAGAAATTATCACAAACTTCAAAAAATCATAGAAAATAATCTATAGCTCAGAATGAAAAGATTTATATATGAAAAATGATCAGAAAAATCCATTCTATCCATATGTACTGGTTTCATGCATGATTAAGCAAGCTAACCTACTGTTTTATACAGAACAAGATAAAGCATTAATATGGGCCATTTATGAACTTGGAATTTGAATCTTTGATTCAAATTAGTCCAAACCCATCTGGTCTTAGTTGCATTAGCCCAACACATCCATCTTGCCATGTCTCATGCATGCATCATATTGTTGCACTTGCTTAGTGTTGATTGTGCTTCGGTATGCTCATCGTGGTAGGTCCTGCCTCCGAGGATATTCACGAGTATCCAACTGAAGGGCAGTATCCCACCACCACTCCGTCAGGCAAGCAACCCATTGATCATTTCGATACAAACCCATCTTCTCGCTTCTGCTCTCGTTTACTGCATTAAGACAACGCGATTCAAACTGCTATGTGTTGCGGTAGTAGAACCCACTTTCCTTTGCATGACCTGTCATTGCCACAGTAACTAGATGAAACCCACTAGCATGTGTAGGAGTTGATTGAGCCATGTTGTGTGTTCCTACAATGCTATGCTTAGAGTTGTGTCAGGTCTGGCTCATCAGGGAGATGAACTAGAGTGAAAGTGTGTGTGTCGGTAGAGGGAGTAAAGTGTTGAATACGATTTGGTAAAGGTATCGATGGGAGGCCATGTAGGAGTACATGGTGGGTTGTTTCATTGAGACCGTCCCTAAGAACTGAGATCTGTATGCGTGATTTAAGATTCAGCTACTACCACACATTGGGCCCGAAACCAATGGACCCCCTCGGCTTCTTATTCACCCTTGTCCTCTGTCCAGGAGTTGCACGTAGTTTCTGGTGTTTGTAGTAAGCTGGAGGCCGTGGACAGCGCTGACCAAGGGGTGGGCTGTGATGCGGTAGGCTCGTGGCACGGTGTACCGAGTCGCCCGTTTGGTGTCCGGGAACCCTGCACACATCGTTTGGGGCCGTATGTGGAAACCTCGACCGGACTCCCTGCGGATGGAACCTAAATAGGCGATAAACCTGGACTAGAGACTCGAGTGTTTAGGTAGGCTGTGGCCGACACCCACGTTGGGCTTCCGCTTGAAGGTTGCCGAGTACACGTCGTGTAGCGACGATAAGTGGTGAGAGCGTGTGTGACGAAGTACACCCCTGCAGGGTATGAAACTATTCGAATAGCCGCGTCCGCGGTAAAGGACTACTTGGTCGCTTATGCAGTTCATAGACAAGTAAATGGATACTACTAAAAGCCTCAAGATAAGTGTGAGTACCGCGGATGGCCCTCTCGTTGGATGACGAGGGAGGATCCACGGTGGAGTATTGAGATGGTGATTAGTGGACTCGTGTGCGAAAACTATTTCACAAGTGGTGTATCGTAGGATAGCTTAGCCAAGAGTCAAAGCTGGCTTGCTGCAATAACCCCACTACCTTCTTGAGAATGAACATGTATAGTAGGATCTGTTGTAAGACTTGCTGAGTACCTTTGTACTCATGTTGCTTTAATTACTGTTTTCAGACGACAACACCGCCCCTTCTGACGGGTTCTACGTAGAACTCGACGACGACGAGTGACGCGCCACCCAGGTGGTGATCTAGGCTTGTGAAGGGCCTATGTAGATAGACAGGCTTCGTCAAGCCTTCTTTCTTTCTAGTGTCTGTACCCAGACAGTTTGCTTCCGCATGTGCTTGTATGATTGTATGACTTGAGTGTCGGGTCATGTGACCCCTATCTGTATGAACAAGTTATGTAAGGCTCTCCGGAGCCCTTTAAATAAAGTACTTGAGTTGTAGAGTTTGTTGTGATGCCATGTTGTATTTGCACATATCGAGCATATTGTGTGTATGTTTGAAATGCTTGGTATGTGTGGGATCCGACAATCTAGTTGTTTATCTTTAGCAGCCTCTCTTATGGGGAAATGTAGTCTGGTGCCTCCTTGAGCCATAGTAGTCCGCTACAGCCCGGTTCACCGGAGTCCTGCTAGCCCAGCACTACTGCTCTGGACACCTGACTGGCCGGCATGTGAATCATATCGTTCCTGTGTCTGTCCCTTCGGGGAAATGTCACGCGGTGACATCCGGAGTCCTGCCTAGCCTGCTACAGCCCGGGTTCTCGGAGTCCTGTTAGCCCAGTGCTACAGCCCGGACTCACACGCTGCTGACCGACACGTTCGATGTTGATTCATGTATGCCTGTCCCCATACGTTAGTGCCGCTTTGGGTTCACGACTAGCCATGTCGGCCCGGGTTCTCTGTCATATGGATGCTAGCGACATTATCATATACGTGAGCCAAAAGGCGCAAACGGTCCCGGGCCATGGTAAGGCGACACCCGTGGGAGTACCGTGCGTGAGGCCGCAATGTTATATGAGGTGTTACAAGCTAGATCGGTGTGATTTGGAATCGGGGTCCTGACAGCGTTGGCATCAGAGCCGGACTGCCTGTAGGTGCGATAAGCCAAACTGGTCGATGTCGAGTCTAGAAATGCTTTAGTTATATGTAGGGGAATTGATTGTGGGAGGGAACGTAAGGTGCTTTTACTCCTTTACCTCATGCCCTCTGATCTAAGTCATACTCTTCTCATTCTACGCGGGTTAAGGACTAGGCTCTCTCCTCTCTATCAGGTTCACGTGTTACTAGTCCGTAGTAACTTATAGGATTGTTGGTTCCATGCTTCGGTTCAGTTTCTATTACCTTGGTATGTTGTCGGTTGAACCAGAACCTTGACATGATGTTGTTGAGTGGTATTGCAAATTGTTGCGAATGTCTCAAATCCTTTTTCGAGCATTTACAGCCGTTATGCTGTCCGAATTCTCCTAGAAATACTAATGCCTTGCATTATTTCGTGCTTTCAGATGGCCACCCGTTCCCAGAACCAAGTGGTTCGTCTGACCCGGTGCATCGGCGTACCTGGTCACACGGCCATGTTGGTCCGAGTGATGGTTGAGACAGGCTATCGTTGGTATCCCGAGTATACCGTCGAGGAGCAGTTCCGAGACTTTAATCAAAGTCAATATCTTTGCACCGTCAGGATTTACCCATCCTACCCTGGAGCCACTGAACCCCTCCATTGCTCTTATGGACTTGGGGTTACTGTCGAGATGTCCGTGCAGGACGCAGCTTACTCAATGATGACTATCATGCGAGCCAGAACTGCCTTGCTTCAGAACACCGACTTCTGCTATATGCCAGCAGCACTCCCTGGGGCACAGGGGTACTATCAGGCCACTTACTGTGATTCTACCCATGAGGGCTCACTACTCCGTACCACCACCGAGATGCTTGAGGACAAGGACCGTGAGAATCGTGCCTTGCGAATGGAGCTCTTTAATGCTCGTGCTGATCACTGGGCCACCCTGACACGGTTTGCACCTGCCGTGCAAGCTGGGTTTATGGACATGAGGGACATATACCCCGTGCGATCTGGTCTGCCAGAATGTATGGAATGGCGTGATGTAGGAGGCATCACCCCTCCTCGTGGACCCCGTCTGCCACCGTTTGTTGGACCAAGGCCACACCCGAGTCCCTATGGACCGCAGGCTCCACAGGACCGTCTGTTTCCGGATGATCATGTTCAGCTTCCAGGACATGGTGGTGACTTCTATGAGGATTACTACGGGGACGTCTGAGTTGGTAGTAGTTCTACTAGTAATGTAACAGTTGTAATCTCCACAGTCCTGCGTGTCTTGTGGGATACGACTTGGTGTGTATCACATTCCGGAGGTGTAGAAAAAATAATGTATAGGAACTTGGAATGCCTCTGATGAGATGTATCGTCTTTCATCGTAGTTGTACCTTAGCCTGGGCTTGTACTAAACTATGTATGGCGTGTATGACCGTTGGTGTATGTATGTAGCTATGTTACCATGTCATACTGATGGTCATCTCTGCATTCCGTGTTATCCATTACATTCCGCTTTTCCCTATCAAGATTTAGCCATCCTCGTCTAAACCGCTGCTTTGTTTCTCCTAGGATGGTTAACACCCGCAACAACCCTGCTGTCCAGGCGCAGGATGAAGCCAATGCAGCCAGGGCGGAGGATCTGCCCCAACCGCCTTCACTAGCTGAAGTTATGCTGGAGGCAGAAAGAAACAAGCGTGAGACTAACCGCTTGCTAGAGCGAATTGAGCAGAATACTGCACGTCACCAGAGGAACGACCTGGTGTCCATCAATGACTTTATCAAGCTGTACCCACCGAAGTTCAACCACTCCGTCGAGCCCCTTGATGCGGATGATTGGCTTCGCAGCATCACCCATAAGCTACGTTCTGCCAACGTAGCCGAAGCTGATAAGGTTACCTACGCTGCCTATCACCTCGAAGGCCCTGCTAGCCTTTGGTGGGAGAACTTTGAGGCTATGCGCCCAGCTGGCCAAATCACTACTTGGGCTGAATTCAGTGAGGCTTTCCGTGAGCATCACATTCCAGAGGGTCTCATGGATCGTAAGCGGGAGGAATT
Source organism: Aegilops tauschii subsp. strangulata (assembly GCF_002575655.3). NCBI lineage: Eukaryota > Viridiplantae > Streptophyta > Magnoliopsida > Poales > Poaceae > Aegilops > Aegilops tauschii. Next base: position 380,711,994 of record NC_053037.3, on the reverse strand, counting down.
CTGCAACTTCACCCAAGGTAGACTGACCGTGGATGCATACAGCCGTGAGTTTGGAAATCTAGCACGCTATGCTCCTGAAGAGGTATCCACCGACGCCAAGAAGCAGGCAAGGTTCCGCAAGGGACTTAGCCCTGAGCTTCGCCGTGATCTTCGTCTGCATGAGTGCACCTCTTTCCAGAAGTTGGTCAATAAGGCCATCAGTGCCGAGACAGGACAAACTGACTATGACGCTACACGCAAGCACTCTCGTGATTTTGGTTCCTCATCTGGCTCCGGATCCCAGAAGCGCCGGGTCTGGATTCCAAATACTGCTCTGCCACCCAGGTTCACTCCGAGGCCATCCTTCGAGGCGCCTCGCCCCAACCAGCAGCATGCACCGCCCAAGGTTTATGGTGGCCCCGCTGCTAATGCTGCTCCACGTCCCAATATTATGACATGCTTCAAGTGTGGAGAAACGGGTCACTATCTGCGCGAGTGCCCCCGAAACAACCTCAATCAACCTGGACAGTCCATTGGCCGTGGTAAGCCAGCAGGAAAGACTTACTACGCCAAGCCAGCCACCACTGCACGTGGCCATGTCAACTATGTTTCAGCTGAAGAAACTCATGAGGATCCCAACGTCGTCCTTGGTACGCTCCTTGTTAATTGCCATCCGGCAACTGTTCTTTTCGATACTGGAGCATCTCATTCATTTATCTCTGAGAGCTATGCTCGATTACACAACACCACATTCTGTGACATGCCCACTTCCATGGTAATCCAAACCCCTGGTTCTAAGTGGCAAACCTCTAAGATAAGCCATGGCAATGAAATTCTTGTTGACAGACTGGTCTTCCTTGCATCACTAATAGCTCTCAAATCCTCGGACATAAACATCATCTTGGGTATGGACTGGATGTCAGCCCATTATGCTAAAATTGATTGCTCTACTAGCACTGTTCAACTTACCCATCCGTCGGGCAAGACAGTCAATGTTTTGACCCGAGTGTCTAAACGTCAGCTCTACTCATTAAATGCCAACCCTCTTCCAGACCTCGAAGATGTGCCGGTAGTCCGTGACTTCCCGGATGTCTTCCCTGAAGAACTGCCAGGTATCCCACCTGACAGGGATGTTGAGTTCATGATAGACCTCGTTCCAGGAACCGTCCCAATCTCTAGAAGACCCTATAAGATGGCACCCCTAGAGCTAGCCGAGCTTAAGAAACAACTCGATGAGTCCTTGAAAAAGGGTTTCATCCGTCCTAGTTCTTCTCCGTGGGCTTGCCCCGTCCTCTTCGTTAAGAAGAAGGATGGTACGGATCGGATGGTTGTAGATTACCGACCTGTCAACCTAGTCACAATCAAGAACAAGTATCCGCTTCCCAGGATCAACGACCTGTATGATCAGCTCGCTGGATCCTCAGTCTTCTCTAAAATGGATTTGAGGTTGGGCTACCATCAAATCAAAATCAAGAACGGGGACATTCCTAAAACGGCCTTTGTTACTCGTTATGGCCAATACGAGTATACAGTCATGTCCTTCGGGTTAACCAATGCTCCAGCCACCTTCTCTCGGTTAATGAACTCAATCTTCATGGAGTATTTGGATAAATTCGTCGTAGTATACCTCGATGATATACTCATCTACTCCAAGAACGAGGCAGAACATGCCGAGCATCTAAGGCTAGTACTAACGAAACTTCGAGAGCATCGCCTTTATGCTAAATTCTCCAAGTGTGAATTCTGGTTGCCAGAAGTGACCTACCTAGGCCACGTGATCTCTGGTAAAGGTATTGCTGTCAATCCCGAGCGAGTTCAAGCCATCCTTGACTGGACTCCCCCTGAAACGGTTAAACAAGTTCGGAGTTTCCTTGGCTTAGCGAGCTACTGCCGTCGCTTCGTCGAGAACTTCTCCAAGGTTGCTAAACCTCTAAACGAACTCCTCAAGAAAGATAAAAAGTTCGAGTGGACCCCACAGTGCGAGTTCAGCTTTCAGGAACTGAAAAGACGCCTGACATCTGCCCCCGTACTCGTACCACCAGATTTTTCTAAGGACTTTGTTATCTATTGCGACGCCTCGCGACAAGGACTAGGTTGCATACTCATGCAAGACCGTCATGTGATTGCCTACGCTTCCCGACAGTTGCGTCCACATGAGGATAATTATCCCACACATGATCTAGAGCTTGCAGCCGTAGTCCATGCACTCAAAACATGGCGACATTACCTTCTCGGTAATCGTTGCGAGATTTTCACCGACCACCAGAGTCTGAAATACATCTTCACCCAACCGGATATGAATCTCAGGCAAAGACGTTGGGTCGAGTTGATCTCAGACTACGACTTAGAAATAACTTACACCCCGGGCAAGGCCAATGTCATGGCTGATGCGCTAAGCCGTAAATCCTATTGTAACAACTTGATGTTACAACAAAGCCAACCACTTCTCCACGAGGAATTCTGCAAGCTTAACCTTCACATTGTTCCTCAAGGATTTTTATCCACCCTGGTGGCGAAACCTACCCTTACGGATCAGATCATCAAAGCTCAGAAGGTAGATCCGGGGATCTCCCGTATTAAGAGAAACATCAAGAAAGGAGTTGCGGATTGTTTCTCCATTGATGACCAAGGTGTCGTGTTCTTTGGAGACCGTCTAGTGGTTCCCAAGGTACGCAACCTGAGGCGATTGATCCTTAAGGAAGCTCATGAATCTCCTCTCACCATTCATCCCGGTAGTACTAAAATGTATCAAGACCTACGACAGAGGTTTTGATGGACTAGGATGAAGAGAGAAATTGCTCAATACATTGCTAACTGCGACGTCTGCCGACGTGTTAAAGTAGAGCATCAACGACCTGCTGGCACCCTTCAGCCTCTGGCTATTCCTGAATGGAAATGGGATAAAATCGGTATGGATTTCATTACCGGGTTTCCCAGGACCAAGAGAGGGAATAATGCTATCTTCGTTGTTGTCGATCGTCTTTCCAAAGTAGCCCACTTCCTACCTGTTCGTGAGAGTATAACCGCTAGCCATCTAGCAGACTTGTACATCTCCCGAGTAGTGCCTCTTCATGGTGTTCCATTGGAAATTAACTCAGACCGTGGAAGTCTCTTCACCTCTCGATTTTGGGAAAGTTTCCAAAATGCCATGGGAACTCGTCTCTCTTTTAGCACCGCCTTTCACCCTCAATCAAGTGGTCAGGTAGAACGAGTTAATCAAATTCTGGAGGATATGCTCCGAGCTTCTGTCATCTCTCTCGGCATGGATTGGGAGAAATGCCTCCCATTCGCCGAGTTCGCTTATAACAATAGTTATCAAGCCAGCTTGGGCAAAGCCCCTTTCGAGGTTCTCTATGGACGAAAATGTCGAACGCCTCTTAACTGGTCAGAAACCGGGGAAAGACAACTTTTTGGCCCGGATATGATCCAGGAAGCAGAAGAGCAGGTTCGCATTATTCGTGAGAAATTGAAAACAGCCCAATCTCGCCAAAAGAGCCATTATGATCGCAAACATAAGGCTATGACTTTTGAGGTTGACGAGAAGGCTTACCTTCGGGTGACTCCTTTAAAGGGAACCCATCGATTCGGTATCAAAGGCAAATTGGCCCCTCACTACATTGGACCCTTTCGCATTCTTGCCAAGCAAGGAGAAGTTGCCTACCAATTGGAACTACCTCCGCATCTTTCCAAGGTTCATGATGTGTTCCACGTATCTCAACTCAGGCGTTGCTTCTCGGATCCTATCCGTGGAGTGGACCACGAAACGCTTGATCTCCAAGATAATCTCACATATCGGGAATATCCCGTTCACATCCTTGATCAAGCCGAGCGTACCACTCGACGCCAAAACATCAAGTTTCTCAAAGTTCAATGGTCACACCATTCCGAGAAAGAAGCTACCTGGGAAAGGGAGGATCGTCTTCGACTTGAGTACCCCACCTTCTTTCCAACGGATCCTAAATCTCGGGACGAGATTCTTTTGAGTGGGGGTGAGTTGTCACATCCTAGTTAGTTCATGCATTAGAGTGTTGCATCATGTCTACATTTCACAGAAACCTGAAATGGGGATGCCAGAAACCCCCAGCACCCCCCCTGGAACAACTAGGGTTTACTAAAATTCTTTTCAATGAACCTGAAATGCCCTCCATAAATGTTCACCACCTTTGGTCTTGGCTAAAACCTCTGCCAAAAATGGTTTCATATTTTTGGAGGCCATCTTGGATTTTTGCACAAGCCATAAGCATTTGCATTTGGGCATTTTAAATGCTATAAATATTTTCAAATGCCCAAATAATCTTGAAGGTATTTTTAGGCTGTTGGGAATAATCTCAAAGGTGCCCCAGAATATTTTCAGGATTTTGAAATAGTATTTTTACTATTTCAAAACACAGTACAGAAATAAATAAAAAAGAGAAAAGAATATAAGGCAGAGAAACTTACCTGGCAGCCCACCTGGCGGCCCAGCACTGTGCTGGCCCGCGCCAGTCAGCTGCCTGCTCGTCGCCAGAGCAGGCAGAGAGGTGACGCCGGCGAGCGCGAGCTCGCCACCGCGCCACCTGCTTGCCGCCCTCGCCGCGGATGAGCTGGCCGACCTCCCTCGACGCGCCCCGAGCCCCTGGCCATCGCCATTCTCCCCCATCGCCTCTCCCTCGCCTTCTTCCCACCATGGCCGACGCCGCCGCAGCCACCTCACCGGAGTAGCCGCGCCCACCGTCGACCTCGCGCCGTACCACCGTGTCCTACAGCACCGCCGTCGCCCACTCCTTCGAGCAAGCCGAGCCCCGAGCGCTCGGTTGCCCCGAAGCTCCGCCACCGACCTCGCCTTCGCCGCTCACCCTCGGAGATCCCCTCCGCCGTCGCCACTGCTACAGCTCGTCTCCGACCTCGCCGCCTGCTCCGTCGCAACCACCGTGAGCATGGCCACCTTCCCATCCTCTCCTCTCTCTCTCTCTCGAGCTCTGTAGCCACCGCACGAAGCTCACCCGTACGCGCCACCGCACGAGCTCGTCGCCGACGAGGCTCCGGCCATCCAACGGCCACACCACCGTAGCCATTAGCTTCACCGCAACGCCAGGAACCCGTAGCACCCTCGCACGTTCCTCGCCGTGCTCTCTAGCTACGGTTCCAACCACGCCCGTACCCCGGCAGCCGCACGGCTCGTCGCCGGCGTCGATTCCGGCGGCCCCCAGCTCCACTACCACCACCAGTCGACGCGGCTCGCCCCCAGCTACACGTAGGTACTCTCCGCCGTCCTTTTGGTCGCCGGAGGAGGGAACCCGCACTCCACCACCGCGTCTGGACGTCGCCGGCGGCTAAACGCCGGCGAGTCAGCGTGGTTTGACCACGGGTTGACCCCCCAGGGTCACTGACAAGTGGGGCCCGCCTGCTAAATAAATCTGGGTTAGAGTTAAAACTAATTCTAAATAACTAATTACCTAACAGTGACACTGACACAGGGGACCCACACGTCAGGTTTGACCTGGACGACCCCGTTGACTTGCTGACGTCACACTGACGTCAGGCTGACGCAGTAAAGCATTTACTGGAATTATTCTTATATTGGAAATTCCAGAAATTATCACAAACTTCAAAAAATCATAGAAAATAATCTATAGCTCAGAATGAAAAGATTTATATATGAAAAATGATCAGAAAAATCCATTCTATCCATATGTACTGGTTTCATGCATGATTAAGCAAGCTAACCTACTGTTTTATACAGAACAAGATAAAGCATTAATATGGGCCATTTATGAACTTGGAATTTGAATCTTTGATTCAAATTAGTCCAAACCCATCTGGTCTTAGTTGCATTAGCCCAACACATCCATCTTGCCATGTCTCATGCATGCATCATATTGTTGCACTTGCTTAGTGTTGATTGTGCTTCGGTATGCTCATCGTGGTAGGTCCTGCCTCCGAGGATATTCACGAGTATCCAACTGAAGGGCAGTATCCCACCACCACTCCGTCAGGCAAGCAACCCATTGATCATTTCGATACAAACCCATCTTCTCGCTTCTGCTCTCGTTTACTGCATTAAGACAACGCGATTCGAACTGCTGTGTGTTGCGGTAGTTGAACCCACTTTCCTTTGCATGACCTGTCATTGCCACAGTAACTAGATGAAACCCACTAGCATGTGTAGGAGTTGATTGAGCCATGTTGTGTGTTCCTACAATGCTATGCTTAGAGTTGTGTCAGGTCTGGCTCATCAGGGAGATGAACTAGAGTGAAAGTGTGTGTGTCGGTAGAGGGAGTAAAGTGTTGAATACGATTTGGTAAAGGTATCGATGGGAGGCCATGTAGGAGTACATGGTGGGTTGTTTCATTGAGACCGTCCCTAAGAACTGAGATCTGTATGCGTGATTTAAGATTCAGCTACTACCACACATTGGGCCCGAAACCAATGGACCCCCTCGGCTTCTTATTCACCCTTGTCCTCTGTCCAGGAGTTGCACGTAGTTTCTGGTGTTTGTAGTAAGCTGGAGGCCGTGGACAGCGCTGACCAAGGGGTGGGCTGTGATGCGGTAGGCTCGTGGCACGGTGTACCGAGTCGCCCGTTTGGTGTCCGGGAACCCTGCACACATCGTTTGGGGCCGTATGTGGAAACCTCGGCCGGACTCCCTGCGGATGGAACCTAAATAGGCGATAAACCTGGACTAGAGACTCGAGTGTTTAGGTAGGCTGTGGCCGACACCCACGTTGGGCTTCCGCTAGAAGGTTGCCGAGTACACGTCGTGTAGCGACGATAAGTGGTGAGAGCGTGTGTGACGAAGTACACCCCTGCAGGGTATGAAACTATTCGAATAGCCGCGTCCGCGGTAAAGGACTACTTGGTCGCTTATGCAGTTCATAGACAAGTAAATGGATACTACTAAAAGCCTCAAGATAAGTGTGAGTACCGCGGATGGCCCTCTCGTTGGATGACGAGGGAGGATCCACGGTGGAGTATTGAGATGGTGATTAGTGGACTCGTGTGCGAAAACTATTTCACAAGTGGTGTATCGTAGGATAGCTTAGCCAAGAGTCAAAGCTGGCTTGCTGCAATAACCCCACTACCTTCTTGAGAATGAGCATGTATAGTAGGATCTGTTGTAAGACTTGCTGAGTACCTTTGTACTCATGTTGCTTTAATTACTGATTTCAGACGACAACACCGCCCCTTCTGACGGGTTCTACGTAGAACTCGACGACGACGAGTGACGCGCCACCCAGGTGGTGATCTAGGCTTGTGAAGGGCCTATGTAGATAGACAGGCTTCGTCAAGCCTTCTTTCTTTCTAGTGTCTGTACCCAGACAGTTTGCTTCCGCATGTGCTTGTATGATTGTATGACTTGAGTGTCGGGTCATGTGACCCCTATCTGTATGAACAAGTTATGTAAGGCTCTCCGGAGCCCTTTAAATAAAGTACTTGAGTTGTAGAGTTTTGTTGTGATGCCATGTTGTATTTGCACATATCGAGCATATTGTGTGTATGTTTGAAATGCTTGGTATGTGTGGGATCCGACAATCTAGTTGTTTATCTTTAGCAGCCTCTCTTATGGGGAAATGTAGTCTGGTGCCTCCTTGAGCCATAGTAGTCCGCTACAGCTCGGTTCACCGGAGTCCTGCTAGCCCAGCACTACTGCTCTGGACACCTGACTGGCCGGCATGTGAATCATATCGTTCCTGTGTCTGTCCCTTCGGGGAAATGTCACGCGGTGACATCCGGAGTCCTGCCTAGCCTGCTACAGCCCGGGTTCCCGGAGTCCTGTTAGCCCAGTGCTACAGCCCGGACTCACACGCTGCTGACCGACACGTTCGATGTTGATTCATGTATGCCTGTCCCCATACGTTAGTGCCGCTTTGGGTTCACGACTAGCCATGTCGGCCCAGGTTCTCTGTCATATGGATGCTAGCGACATTATCATATACGTGAGCCAAAAGGCGCAAACGGTCCCGGGCCATGGTAAGGCGACACCCGTGGGAGTACCGTGCGTGAGGCCGCAATGTTATATGAGGTGTTACAGGCTAGATCGGTGTGATTTGGAATCGGGGTCCTGACAAGAAATTTGTGCTTCAACATTTCGATCAAGATGAGCATGATAGCATGCTATCACACTTGAAGGATGTAGTAGATGGACGGTTTTACTGGTGCAAATGATAGAGGCGGTATGTGTTTTCCACCATTCCATGCCCAGAATGAGGTCAATATTGGAAGACTTCAAAACAATGGGGGGAACATGGAATTCCAACCCTTCAAGTTCAACGGGGACGTTGTGACTAACCATGGTGGTTCGACATTGGTCTGCAGAATGTAGCTTGGAATTCCGGCCAAGTGATGGCGGTTTCGACAGGTAAGGAATGCTTGTGGCTGTCCCACCATTGAGCAGAGGGACCTTTCAGGTAATAAGCCGCGAATGTGACATAGTTGGCAGGGGCTACATCAGCAGAGTTCAACTCGAAAGTGATGTCGCGGAGCCAATCATCAGCGTCAAGGGGCAGAGTTGAGTTGTGGTAGATGACAGGGTTGAGGCGCCCAAAGTATTGCAGTATTACTGGGGCTGGTTGCTGATTCATAGTGGGACGAGGGACCTAAGCCATGACTCGTACCATGAACTGGCGATTCAACATCAGACTGTTGTATCATTCCAGCCATGTATTCAGGAGGTCACGACCAGCGGGTCTAACCATGCTGCTTAAATGCAACAGGGGTAGTTTAGCAAGGGGTGGAGCAAGTGCATGGAGTCATTCATGATGTAATCAGAACAATGAGCAAAGGCACAATATGTACAATGCAGTAGTCATTGGAGACATACCGATACATATGTGGGGCCAATTGCACGTTGTTCGTATGAGTTCAGACAAGAGAAACATCCAGACATACTAGGCGGCACGTATGCACGCGATGGAGGGATACAATAACGGGACATAGCAAAGGCTACATCAACGTCGGGGAAACCTACTGGAGTGAGGGATTTGCAAATGATGACGCAGGGTGCCATTGATAAAAGGATCCAGCGGTCAGTGAACATTGAGAAGCAGATCTTGGCCCTCAATTCGAGAAAGCGGTAATACAAACCTCCGGGTGGGTGTGATCACAAGAACCTAATGTTGGAGTTAGAAAAATCATTTAACCCGAATAGAGGAGAGATCAGAATCCCAGAGTATAGACGAGGAGTAAAAGATCCTAACACCACCCAATGGCGACGTGGGGCCGTAAGCCACACAGCCATGTTAGTAAAACCGTTTTTCATTGACTAGACTCAACTTCGGCCAAGGAGTTGGAAAGGGGGATTCTTACAGGCAGTCAGCTCTGATACCAACTTGTGACGCCCCCGACTCGACCGTACACTAATCATACACGCAAATGTGTACAATCAAGATCAGGGACTCACGAGAAGATATCACAACACAACTCTAGACACAAATTGAAATAATACAAGCTTCATATTACAAGCCAGGGGCCTCGAGGGATCGAATACATGCTCGATACACAAGAGTCAGCGGAAGCAACAATATCTGAGTACAGACATAAAGTTAGACAAGGATGCCTTAAGAAGGCTAGCACAAACATCAACGATCGAAGAGGCAATGCCTCGTGCCTGGGACCTCCTAACTACTCCTGGTCGTCGGCGGTCTCCACGTAGTAGCATCCGTCGGCGGTGGCATCTGGCTTCAAGGATCCACCATCTGGTTGCATCAACTAGAAAGAAGAAGGAAGGGGGGAAAAGGGGTAGCAAAGCAACCGTGAGTACTCATCCAAAGTACTCGCAAGCATTAGATCTATGCTAAGTATGCATTGGTATCAAATGGAAGGGGTGTATCTGTGGACTGAACTGCAGAATGCCAGAATAGAGGGGAAGGCCTAGCCTATCGAAGACTAGCATCTTCAAGCAGCTCCAAGCATCTTGCAGCATGTAGAAGAGTAAAGAATAGCAGTTTAATTAACAAGCATGTTGTAACATTAATGCCCAGAGATCCTTCCTCGACTCCCTGCGAGAAAGCAATCCCGGAGCCAACATATCCATCACATATCAGGTATCCATTTCTAGTTGTATAAGATCAGGATACAAGTCTGAACGTCCATTACCGTGGACACGGTATTCGAATAAAGATCTTCCCAGCAGGGGTGCACCACGTTACCCAACACACTTGATCACCCTGGCCGGACACACCTTTCTGGGGTCAATGCCCGGCCTCGGAAAATCAACACGTCGCAGCCCTACCTAGGCTCAGTAGAGAGGTCCCCGCCGGTCTACATCCTAAGCACTCCGGGGTTTTGGTCCCATCACCCGCAGCACTCCGGGTCGTTGCGTGCAGGGTGGATACCAGCACCGCCTTGGAAGGCCAGCATGATCCGATTATGCCGCCATGCTGAACTGGACGTCTGACAAAGCTTCGGCTGATACTGCGACGTCGAGGCCCATATCTATTCTCGCGTGGTGGTTAGTGCGTAAAGGCCAAAGGCCAATTCAGAACAAATACGCAAACCTGTTAGTGCATTATTAAAAGAAGTAGTGACGGCCGTCGAGACAAGTCCGGAGCTACGACCCCCTCCTGGGTGATACCGCTAAACAGCTAGCGGCCACCGTCACATCGCACGGGTGCTCTCCGGGCCCGCCCGACTTTCACAACGGTCTCAAGTAAGGTCAAGGTAACTGTGTGTACAGACATCAAGGGGAAAACCCGAGGAATCACCCCCGGTGGATTCCACTCAATGTAATCATCAAGGCGAACGTAAGAGGGACCACCCTCGAGGTTCACACTTGAGGTGTTGAACGACAGAGCCGTATTGGGAATGGTGAAAGAGGAAATCACCCTCGATGACCATGACCGAATAGCTACACTACAGAATTATCATCAGGAGTGCGTTATGAGGGATCACCCTCGGCACTCGATAGTAGCTCTGCAGAGTCAAGCAACAATAGGGGCGTGATGTGAGGTGAGGTGTCGGGCTCTGGTCGTCGATCATGTTGATCGAGTCGTCGATGATGAAGCAGGGGCAACAAGGACAAGTGGGGGTCACTGATGGATCTCTAACGAACCTATACTAAGCAGTTTAGGGTAAGCAGGTAGGTAACAATAGCAGGTACAAAAACAGGCTATGCATCAGAATAGGAGCAATCAATTACAGTAGAAAAATCTAATGCAAGCATGACAGAATGGAATGGGCGATATCGGGATGATCAAAGGGGGGGCTTGCCTGGTTGCTCTGGCAAGGAGGGGTCGTCGTCGACGTAGTCGATCACAGGGGCATCAGCAGCGATCTCGGGGTCTACCGGAGAGAAGAGGGGGAAGAAACAGTAAATATAATGCAAACAAATGCAACACAGATGCATGACAACAGTAACACGCAGGGCTAGGGGTGTTCTAATGCGGCGCTACACGATAGCGGCGAAGGGGGATACATCCGGGAATGTTTTCCCGGAGTTAGGCATTTTCGGACAACAGAAACGGAGGGGGAAAGTTCCATGTTTGCTATGATAGGGGCACGTGACAGATGAACGAAGAGCATATTCGGATTCGTCTCGTCGTTCTAAGCAACTTTCGTGTATAAAACTTTTTCATCCGAGTTACAGATTATTTTCTATGATTTTTCAAAGATTTAAACAATTTCCTGAATTTATTATTAATTCGAAATAAATAGCTAAAATGCTATATGCACCCAGATCTGTGTGCACAGAGTTGTACCACAGGGTGACATGCGGGTCCAGGGGGTCCCAGTTGACCAGTCAACGTTTGACTGGTCAACAGGGGGTGGGGCCCTCCTGTCATTGGTTGTTTCACTAACTAACTAATTGATTTAGTCTAACTAGGTTATTAGGCTAATTAATTGTAAATAGTTTAAATAACCAAATTTAATTAAGTTAATTAATTAAATATATTTGATTAATTTTTTATTTTTTAATCCTTTTCTAAGACAGGGGCGTGGGGCCCCTGGGCAGTGGCCCAGACCCACCGGGCGGTTATCGGGCGCAGGCGCCCGTCAGGGCTTAACCCGGGAGCAGTGGATGGAGCCTCGGGGCGCCGGACCTGGGCGCCGACCGGCCGGGGCCGCGGGGGGATGCACGCGGGCGTCGAGAGGGAAGGCATCGCGGCGGCAAGCAGGAGGCGGGGCCGAGCGGCGAGCTGCGGGCGTAAGCGGGCGCGGCGGCCAGGGGCATGTGAGGCCGACCGATGAAGGGGAGGTGGTCGGCGGGGGAGGCAGGGGCGCCGCTGCGTCGGGGCGCTGGCGACCACAACACGGCATTGGCGGGGCGGATGGGCGCGGCGAGCGTAGACGAAGGCATGGGCGGCGCCGGAGTGGAGCTCCGTTGGGCGGCTATAGTAGGTGGAGCAGGGCACGGCTAGGACGTGTGCGTGCGTTGGGTGAGCTGCCAGCAACGGTGGCACCACTAGCAGAAGCAGCAGCACGCACGCGGGGGGAGAGGCAAGGCGCGAGTGGCAGAGGGCGGAGGTGGCTATCGACGCGCGAGGAAGGCTGCGGACGGGCGCGACTGCGAACGGGGAGGGACGCGACCTCGATGTGGTGAGCGCCGGCAGAAGCCCGGCCGCGGGCACGACGGCCCCGGCGACGGAATCGAGTGTGATGGTCTCGGGTTCGAGCCCAACGACTCGTCCGAGATGAAACAAGGTGCGCACGCGTTGCCGGTGGATCTCTAGGAGCACGGTGGAGGCCACGGTTTAGCACGAGGTAGACGACAGCGAGCGCAGCGAGTTCGGTGGCGAAAGGAGAGCTCCGCCATGGCGCAACGACGAGCACAACTAGCTCGAGATCAACGCCGAGCGTTCCAGAGGAAGGGGTGGAACTAAGCTCACCGTGTGGACGCACGGAGGTCCCTCGGGGGCTTAGTAGCGCAGGGCTCGACGTAGACAGGAGGGGGCGGTGGCCGTCGGGGAGGCGAGCTCGGAGCCGAAGATGTGGTGCCTCCCTGGCTCCAGTTGGTCGATGCAGGGGACAGAGTCGAGGCCTGCGAAGCTCCGGGATGCGTCGTGCGAGACGGGGAGCGATGGTCGCCGCGGCAGACGACGGCAGCGGCGACAGGAGGCGCTCGGGTGGAGAAGGGCCGTGGGCGGTAGTAGGTGGCACCGGCGCTGGGGCTCCTTGGATGGAGCGGATCTGGCTAGATGGGGAGGGAAGGAGGCGAGGTGGATCTGGGAGCAGGAGAGGAATTGAGGGGACGGGGGAGTCCTTATCCTCTTCCCGACGGTGCCGACGAGGCGGTCGGGGGCGACCCCTCCCCTGTAGCGACGTGGTCGGTGGAACAGGGGATGTGGGCGCAGTGGCAGGTGGGCCGGTTGTGGCCATCCCAGGGGGTTATGGGCTGGATGGCCCAGTTGGCCTGGGGTTTTCTTTTTAAATTTTTATTTCCTTTTGTGTTTCTGCTTTATTTATTATATGGTATTAAACCACTTTGTAAAAAGTTGGTTCACCACCATAATTGGTTGTGAAATATTTGCCACATATCGAACTTTTTAGTTTTGACATTTGAAAACTTTTGTCGTTCGACTTCAATTTTTATTTAAATTTGAATTTGAACCGGTTTCAAACCAACGCGAGTTTTACAACAATAATCGTGGTGACGTGGCATCATCAACCAGGGATTACTGTAGCTTAATTATCCGGGCGTCACACCGCCACCTCCAGTGCGTCCCCAAGCTCGCTTACGACGCCATCGAGATCGCTGTGAGCTTCTGCTCCGTTCCCCTCTCTCTGTTTCGTCGTTCTCGCGCCGTAGCCCCGATCCCCACCGCGGCCGTAGCTTCTCGCCGCCGTCCATGTCGCCGCCGTCGCTCAAGCCACTACAGCCCGCAACCGCACGCGTCACCGTGTTCCTGGTGACGCCAGGAGGCCGTAGAGCCTCTGTGCTCGCTTCCCCGTGCACCGCAGCACCTCACCCGCACTTGGCCGTGCTCCGGCCGCTGCCGTGAGCTCTGCTCCGGCGAGCTCCGACCACCCCATGGTCTCCCGCGTGTCCCACTGGATGCGTGCGAGCCTGGGCTTCGCGTAGGTGGTCTCCACCGCCCGAATGGTCGCCGGAGGGCGATTTCCGTGCCCCTCCGCCGCGTTCGGCCTCGCCGGCGGTTAAAGGCCGGTGGGTTTGACCGGTTTGACCTCGCCAGCCCGTCAGGTGGGCCCCATGAGTCAGGTGATTAGCTTAGGGCTAATCACCGTTTAGCTAATTCCCCCCTGACACTGACATGTGAGCCCTGCCCAGCTAATTTGTAATTTGGTTAGTATTAGTGTTAACTAACCCTGTTAGTTAATTGTGACACTGAAGTGTGGACCCCACACGTTAGGTTTGACCTGGACAGCGCCGTTGACCTGCTGACACAGGCATGATGCAATGCTGATGCAGTTATTCTTTTCTGGTATTAAAACAAATCAGGAAATTCCATAAATTGTTATAAACTTCAAAAATTCATATAAATTCAACCGTAGCTCAGATTGAAATAATTTATATATGAAAAATTATCAGAAAAATTCAATCTATCCATCTGTACTAGTTTCATGCATGAAAATCCAACTTATACCTACTGTATAAGTGAAAATACATAAATGGCATTTATAAAGACTTAACTTGGAGTTGCATTTGAACCTTTGGTTCAAATGAACTTCAACCAAATGAATGCTAGTTGCATTAGCTCAAACAACATCACATCTTCATGCCATGTTCATGCATCATATTGTTGCATATGCTTGTGTATTGATTGCCGACACCGTTCCTTCTCGATAGGTCCTGTTCCAGAGACCGATCCAGAGTACCTGTCAGAGGAGCAGTGCCCCCTATTAATCCACCAGGCAAGGACCCCCCCCCCCTGTTCATTCCGATACAATCCCACTCTCTCGCTCCTGCTCTCATTTATTGCATTAGGACAACAACGATTCAACTACTACTTTATGCTGCGATAGTTGAACCCATTCCTCTGCATGACCTGTCATTGCCACAGTAAATAGTTGAAACCCACTAGCATGTGTAGGAGTTGATTGAGCCATGTTGTGTTCCTACCATGCCATGCCTCCTATTGCTTAGAGTTGTGTCAGGTCTGATTCATTGGGAATGGATTGGAGTGTTATGATATGTTCTGATGCTGAGAGTTAAGTGTCTGAACACGATTTGGTAAAGGTAGCGGTGAGAGGCCATGTAGGAGTACATGGTGGGTTGTCTCACTAGAACCGTCCTTAAGAACTGAGTTATGTGTATGTTGTCCAATGACTAGCTACTACCACACATTGGGTTCCGGTAACTCGACCCCTCTCGACTTATTAACCAACTTGATCTCTATCCAGGAGTCGCAACTAGTTTCTGGTGTTTGTAGGTAGTGCTATTTTTCTACCAAGTGGCACCCAACAGGGTGGACTTGGGCAGACTAGGCACCGCAGCATGGTGTACCAAGCGTAGATCCATCTGGCGAGGTGGGCTTGGGAACCCTGCACACATCGTTTGGGGTCGTGAGCGAAACCCCAGCCGGATCTCCTTGCGGATGGAACCCGAATAGGCGATAAAGCTGGACTAGAGTCTTGTGTGGTTAGTCAGGTCGTGGCCGACACCCTCGCCAGGCTTCCGCTTGAAGGTTGCCGAGATACATGACGTGTACATGGCGGTAAGTGGCGAGAGCGTGTGTGAAGAAGTACACCCCTGCAGGGTTAGCATGATCTATTCGAATAGCCGGGTCCGTGGTTATGGACTTCTTGGATGCTTACGTGGTACATAGACAACTTGAAGTGGATACCCTAAAATGCTCAAGACAAGTGTGAGTGCTATGGATGGCCTTCTCGTAGGGAGACGGGAATGAATCCATAGTAGCGTATTGATGTGGTGACTAGTGGACTCGTGTGCGCCACCTCAAAAGAGTTACCAGCAGTCGTAGTTCAGGATAGCCACCCAGTCAAAGCTGGCTTGCTGCAACTAAACCCCACGCTAACCTTCTTGATACTAATGCATGTATGATAAGATCTGATGTAAGTCTTGCTGGGTACCTTTGTACTCACGTTTGCTTAATTTATGTTTTGCAGAGGAGACTTCGGTCTCACTAGTTTCCACGTGGACTTTGACAAGTAGCTTGTTACCTCAGCTACGATCTTGTACCCTTGGGAGGGTCTTGTAGATAGTCAGGCTTCTCAGCCTTCTTCATTTGTAGTTGTCTGTACTCAGACATGTTATGCTTTCGTTGCTTGTATGCTCTGAATGATGGGTCATGTGACCCCTATTTGTAATAAATGCTATGTGGCTCTTCTGGGCCTTTATCTATATGAGTTGTCGAGTTATGTTGTGATGCCATGTTGTACAGCACATACTTGCATGTTATGCGTACGTGTAATGTGTATTGCTATGTGTGGGGTCTGACAACCTAGTTGTTTATCCTTGGTAGCCTCTCTTACCGGGAAATGTCTCCTAGTGCTTCCACTGAGCCATAGTAGCTTGCTACTGCTCCGGAACACTTAGGCTGGCCGGCATGTGTCCTTCTTCATTCATGTGTCTGTCCCTTCGGGGAAATGTCACGCGGTGTCTACCGAAGTCTTGTTAGCCTGCTATAGCCCGGATTCTCCAGAGTGCTACAGCCCGGATTCACTCGTTGATGACCGACACGTTCGTTGCTGGGTCATGTATGACTGTCCCTGTAAGTTAGTGCCACTTTGGGTTTACGACTAGTCATGTTGGTCCGGGTTCTTTGTCATATGGATGCTAGTGACACTATCATATACGTGAGGCAAAAGGCGCAAACGGTCCCGGGCCAGGTAAGGTGGCACCTGTGGGAATACCGTGCGTGAGGCCGCAAAGTGATATGATGTGTTACATGCTAGATCTGTGTGACTTAGGATTGGGGTCCTGACACATTATTACGTGAGAGTGTCACGAGCGAAGACCTTCACAGGCGCGAGCCTTACTTCATATTGCCAGACGAGGGCCCTGCCTTGCGCCGCCCTCAACCACCATTGGGGCGTCCGGAAACCAGGACGTCGCCAAGGGGCAAAGGGGACGCCAGCGGCGCCCTCGGCGACCACGGGTCCTCCGCCGGGGGAAGGCTCTCCAGCGCCTCACCGGCAGAGGGCCTACCTATAGGGGACGCCCTGCTCCGTGCGGCGCGGGGAGGGGCCTTGCTCTCGGTCCCTCTTCTGCAGCCCCCAGTGCGCTCCTCCTGGCGGAAGGGAGGCTGTCGAGCTGGGGCCACCTTCTGCTGCTATGACCTGACCCTCCTGCGACCCATGGTTAGCGTAAGCTTGCTCCTGAGAGACTAGTGGTACCCTGTAGCTGTTGTCGCCGGCGCAGTTGGTGAGGCTCCCGGGAGGCTCCTGAAAGATCTCAGCTTCTAGCTCCTCCTCCTCCCAGCCCCACTCGAGGAACGAGCTGGGGTCGTCTTCCAGCGCGTACTCCTGGTCCACCATGCGGGGCACGTAGGCCTCCAAGGCTGTCGCCTCGAAGACCTCGCCGTAGTGCCTCATGCTCAATGTTGCCCGGCCCAGCGCACCGCCCTGCGGATGGTAGGGTGGCATCCCGCTGGGGCCGTAGGTGGCAACGCTCTTACCCGCGCTCATCGGAGGTGGCAACGCTCGTACCCGCGCTCATCGGAGGTGGCGCAGGTGCGATTGGGCGTCCGGTGCCGCTGGTGACGCCAGTGTTGATGAAGCCCAGGGGTGCGCCCGGGGGCGCGCGGGCACGGCGAGGCCCGCCATGCAATCCGGCCGTGGCCTGAGGTGTAAGCAGGGAGCCCAAGGGCGGTGCTCCCGAGGCCGTGGCGTCTAGGAGCTCGGCGACGCACTCCAGCAACGCATCCCGGCCGATCTCCATGAACCGGCATCGCAGCAGCTCCCGAGCCACCGTGAGCGCGGCCCTCATGTTTGCTTGTTCCCGTCGGGTGTGCGGCGTCGTGGCCGCGCCATTGCTTGAAGCCCTTGCGGCTGCCCGCGCTTGTCGTGGAGTAAGGGTGGATGGTGTGTGACCGCGCCGCCTGCGCCCCGCAGCGTTTGGCGGTGCACGCGCTGCCTGGGGCACGGGGTTGAGGTCTTCTTGGGCAGACGGCGCGCCCGGGCTGGCCAAGCTGCCCAGCGGTCGGTGTTGGTCTCGGGTCGCCGGACATCCTATTTCGGAGCCGCGGAGTGTCGGCGGATCAACTGGCGGAAGAAAAGCTCTGGCGCACCCCTACCTGGCACGCCAAATGTCGGACTTCGGGTTCCGGCAAAACCCTTGAGGTTCAAACACTGGGGTGCGCACGAAGATTTCCCCCTACCTAATCATGCCTCAGCCTCATCACGATCTCAAAGCCTAGCTCGACGAACCCGCAACACAAGAGACACGAGATTTATACTGGTTCGGGCCACCGTTGTGGTGTAATACCCTACTCCAGTGTGGTGTGGTGGACTGCCTCTTGGGCTGAGGATGAATAGTACAAGGGGAAGAACAGCCTCCTGAGGACAGCTGTTCTTGTGCTTGGTGGGTGTGAGGATGGAGTGGATCCAGTCCAAGATGAGTTGCCTCCTA
This sequence comes from Aegilops tauschii subsp. strangulata, assembly GCF_002575655.3. Taxonomy (NCBI): domain Eukaryota; kingdom Viridiplantae; phylum Streptophyta; class Magnoliopsida; order Poales; family Poaceae; genus Aegilops; species Aegilops tauschii. Next base: position 380,693,548 of record NC_053037.3, on the reverse strand, counting down.
CTGTGGTGGCTAGTCCTATTTATAGAGGCCTGGTCCTCTTCCCAAATATTGAGCGGGAAGGGATGCCACAATGGCCGATTCGAAGCAGGACAGCTAGTACAAGCTATACTGACTAAAGGTGGTCTTCGCCTGCCAAAGGCTCTGGTGGTGACGCCGTCTTGGGCTCCATGTTGACCTCCGTCCTGCCATCCTCCTGGTCTTGGTCTTGTTGCACCGATATGGAAACCTTTACCCGACGCCTCGGTACTCCTCACCTGCACTTGCCTCCTTAGCACCAAAGAGGAAACGAGGACACTGTGCACGCTGGCGCCCGCCTGGTCTTGGTCGTCATGGCTTACGTCATTGGAACCTCGCGAGGTTCGCCTTGCCTTGATCTCTCCACCCCTCGCGAGCTAGCTTGGTGAGGCCGCTCCCGAGGAGGTCTTGTGTCGTCCGCCTCGCGAGGCTTGGCCCCTCGCGAGGGTCTTGAGCGTTTGTTGGTGAGGAAGGGCCGTACTAGGCCGCGAGTGGAGCCAAGCCATGGGCCGCAGGCAGGCCAGTCTGGGGAAAGTCTGGGGACCTCCGTTTCCAGAACTCTGACAAAGGAGACACAAAAGCTCAAGCTTGGGGATGCCCAAGGCACCCCAAGATAATATTTCAAGAAGTCTCAAGCATATAAGCTTGGGGATGCCCCGGTAGGCATCCCACCTTTCTTCATCAACAATTATCGGTTAGTATCGGTTGAGCCTAAGTTTTTGCTTCTTCACATGAGTTGTGCTATCTTGGAATGTAATTTTATTTTGTTTTGTTTGTTGTTTTAATAAAATACTTAGATCTAAAAGTTCTTAAATAAAATAGAGTCCTCAAATAGTTTCCAGGGAGGCTAAGTAAGCGGTACTCACATCCCGTCAACAAAGTTCTTTTCTATGGAATTGCTCTAGTGCTTCACTTATATCTTTTTAAGCACGGTGTGCTTTAGTATTTTTGAAGAAATTATCTCTTGCTTCACTTAAATTAATTTGAGAGAAAGAAATATTATGCCCATGATCTTCATTTATATCTTTTTGGAGTAGCTTGCCATTTACTCTTGTGCTTCACTTATATCGTATGAGTAAATTGTTAAATAAATTGAATGTCATGAAGTTGAAATCATATCATGCCTAGTGGTAGCTTCACATTGGGTTTAGAAAGTGAAAACGTTTGAGGCTTGACAATCACAATATTGGTCATACAAGCAATTCAAGAATAATTAGTATAAGGAAGAGAACTTTCACATGCAAATACACTATCCTGGAAATCTTTTGTGATTGTGAGCCCCCATCAAAATATTATATGCCGAAATTGTTGACGTTGGATAAGGAAGACAATGTAATCATTTATGTTTGTTCATATTCACATAGAAGTTATATTGTCATAGATCCTTCAACATGTGGTGCTTGCCCCCCACCTTTGCTAGCCAAAAATTCCGCACCAAGTAGGGATACTACTTGTGCATCCAAAAACCCTTAAACCCAAATCTTTTTTTCAAGAGTCCACCATACCTACCTAGGGATTGAATAAGATCCTTCAAGTAAGTTGTCATCGGTGCAATAAGGCAATAAAAATTGCTTCTAAAAGTGTTAGATCATTTAGTGTAAGAAAAAATTGAGCATTGTACGAACTTGTGATGGGAAAGAATAAAAGTGACAGACTGCATAATAAAGGTTGCTATCATAAGGGGCGGTATAATGTGATGTTCTTTTGCACTAAGGGGTTGAGCATACAAACAAATAAGCGCATGGCAACCTCTGCTTCCCTCTACGAAGGGCCTATCTTTTACTTTTCAGTATTTACTTTTATGCAAAGAGTCAAAGTTTTCTCTCTATTTCCTTTTATTTTTCTCTTTTGGCAAGCATCATGTGGTGAGGTAAGATCTAGGCACATATATCCAGTTGGATACGGGTAGCATGAGTTATTATTGTTGACATCACCCTTGAGGTGAATACGTTGGGAGGCAAAACAATAAGCCCCTATCTTTCGATGTGTCCGGTTGAAACATTTTGCTCATGTGTACGCGGTGAGTGTTAGCAATCATAGGAGACTATATGATGGTTGAGTATGTTGTCGGATCACGGGTTCCGGCAAAACCCTCAAGGTTCGAACACTGGAGTGCGCACGAAGATCTCCCCCCTACCGATCCATGTCCTAGCTTCGCTAAGATCTCAAGGGCTAACTCGACGAACTCGCAACACAAGGGACACAAGATTTATACTAGTTCGGGCCACCGTTGTGGTGTAATACCCTACTCCAGTGTGGTGGTGGTGGATTGACTCTCGGGCTGAGGATGAACAGTACAAGGGGAAGAACAGCCTCCTGAGGTTGAGGTGTTCTTGTGCTTGGTGTGTGGCTAAGGATCAGCTAAAGATCGGATGAGATGCCTCCGAATCGGTCCTCTCTACGGTGGTGGCTAGTTCTACTTATATAGGCCCTAGTCCTCTCCCCAAATATTGAGCGGGAAGGGAGCCAACAATGGCCAATTTGAAAGGGAACAACTAGTACAGCTTATCCTGACAAAAGCAGTCTTCGCCTGCAAAAGGCTCTGGTGATGACGCCGCCTTGGGCTCCATGGTGACCTCCGTCTTGCCGTCCTGCTGGTCTTGGTCTTGTTGCACTGATATGGAAACCTTTGCTTGACGCCTTGGTACTCCGCGCCTGCACTTTCCTCCTTAGCACCAAAGAGGAAACAAGTACACTATGCGTGCTGGGGCCCGCCTGGCACCCTCTTGATCTCGATCGTCATGGCTCACATCACGAGAACCTCGTGAGGTTTGCCTTGCCTTGATCTCTCCGCCCCTCGTGAGCCTGCCTGGTGAGGCCGCTCCTGAGGAGGTCTTGCGTCGTCCGCCTCGCGAGGCTTGGCCCCTCACAAGGGTATTGAGTGCTTGTTGGTGAAGATGTGCCATACGGGCCCGCTCGCAGCGCCACGCCATGGGCCGCGGGCAGGCAAGTCTGGGGACCCCCGTTCCCATAACGCCGACAGTAGCCCCCGGGCCCAAGGCACGCTCGGGCTTGGCTTCGAGGTGAAGCCAAAGGTCAAGTGCGGAGCGCCGCGGGCCCAAAAAGCCTGCGGCCTCGGTCGACGGGTGGCGGTTGATTGGACGTGGGCGTCTCCACTTCCCCACGCTGCCTCGGCAACTGCCCGACTTGACAAAGGTTGGCACAGACAGTGCTTGCCTTCATTGCTCCCTCTCGTCTTGCTCCAGATCCCCTTTCTCGCTCCTCGCTGCCGAAACCTCCAGATCTACTCCAATCTTCCCCCCTTAGCGACCAATGGCGCCTCAAAAGACTAAGCCCTCCTCGTCGTCGGCTTGGTATGAACCAGCTCTCGACGCGCCCAGCGTCTTGGAGAAGAGCCTCGCCGCCACGCGCTTGCTAACGGCGGGGGAGAGCAACGAGAGGGGGAAGACGGAGCTCCGGGTTGCCTCCGACCTGCCGGAGCCCGAGGGAAGTACCTTCTTCTCCTTCTTCACGAGCAGTATCGCCGCAGGGTTGGTTCCCCCCTTCTCTAACTTCTTCTTTGAGGTCCTTGGCCACTACAGGCTGCAGGCGTTGCATCTTCATCCCAACTCCATCCTTCTCTTGTCGATCTTCGCCTACTACTACGAGGCGTACCTCGGCGTGATGCCGTCCGTGGCTCTGCTGCGCCACCTCTTCTTCCTCCGCGTCAGCGAGGGTCATATCTCTAGGTGCGCCAATTTCATCGCGGCAGGCAAGGCCAACTCGATCTCGAATACCGGGAAGAAGGCCGAGAACCTCAGGGCCAAATGGGTCATGATGGGCACCAAGTGCATCCACCCGCGCTTGGCGCTGCCGACGGAGATGCCCCAGTCCGACAAGGGGTGGTGTTGTGCGAAGCTTACTGATGAGCGGGTGTCGTCGGTGTTGGAGCAGATGAAGACCGACTTGAAGCCGGTCAACGCGAGGGCGGCCAAAGTGACAGGTGTCACGACCGGTTTTTCAATGAAATAATTATTGAGAGACCAACCCCTTTTACAGACCAGCGAGGAAGAATTCCTTCTCACTGATAGACAATATCTTGGTCACAGAAGAAAAAATACCAGGAGTACTAAATATAATACAAGGTTGAGCAGAGACTGCCCAACACTTTATTACATGCACGCCGCTAAAACAAGACAGCGGATAGGGTGGCAAACTACTAACTCACGATAATAACGGTGGTGGAAATATCATCGCGAAGCGAGTGATATGATTCCAGAAGACTACAACTCTTCGAGCGTCGGAGTGAGGCTCGAGAAGACTTATTGCGGGTGGCGGAAGCGTATACGATACAAGTGACCAATATCCGGGATCGCGCAGGACTGACTGGGGCTCCTCTAGGCATTGGATGCGCTATCAAACTCTTCATCCAAGAGATCGCCTTCGTCAACATCTGGCCAAATCAACAAGCCAGGTGAGTACTATGAAAGTACTCGCAAGACAGTTCAGACATAAGATATAACGAATGCAACATGAAGCATATGAACAAGTTAACCAGTGCGATCAGACATAGAGATAATAAATACTGGGTGCCAAGCGAGGGTCTGAATGACGCCTCGAGCGGAAACTGCAGAATAGTAATACTGGTGCCAAACGAGTGTCTGAAAGACTCCTCGAGCGGAAAATGCGGAATAATAATACATGTGCCAAACGAGTGTCTGAAAGACTCCTCGAGCGGAAAATGTGGAATAATAATATGGGTGCCAAACGAGTGTCTGAAAGACTCCTCGAGCGGAAAATGCGGAATAATAATACAGGTGCCAAACGAGTGTCTGAAAGACTCCTCGAGCGGAAAATGCGGAATAATAATACAGGTGCCAAACGAGTGTCTGAAAGACTCCTCGAGAGGAAAATGCAGAAAAATAATGCCACAGTCGGGCGTCGGGGCGACACCACATACAGGGCTTATATTTAAAGTGAGAAACGAGTACACGCCACCGTCGGACGTCTGCGCGACGTCTCATAAAGGGCTTATATTGTAGCTCAATAATACAATAGTTCGGGAACATAATTTATCACAAGCATGAGACAAATATAAAGTTAGTCCATCCACAGGAATAACAATAAATCTAAATTTACCACTTGAGCTTGTTCACTGGGGACAAGTTTTTCACACGGATAGATATGGATATAATGTTTACACTACTGATCATGGATACGATGATTTGGAAAGAATTGACTCTGCAGAGTTTGTACTAAACCACAGCCAACGGATTTCAGTAGTCACGGGGACTAGTTCCGTCTACGGTGTTTTGGAAGAAACACGTCTAACCAGTACACACCCAATTCAACCATCCGAAGCCAGGGATCACCCTCGGCAACATTCAAGAAAAACCTTGAGACGGGGAGGCTACAACCTCGCATAGCATGGGATCAAATTTCTATAAGCGCGCTCTAAGGGGGTGCCCCCCCTCTCGGTCCCAACCGGAAACACCCATGCCCCCTGACCGGATGACTGGCTTTAATCCTAGGCCAAGGTACCATCATCCTAGCCTCTCTGTTTGGTGTGTACACGGAAAGAGGTTACCAACTTACTAAACCGCATCCTGGCAATGAGACATGTGGTAGCACGGAAGGGGAAGGAACGGTAACACGGCTCCAACCATGTTAACGTCGGAAAAGTCGGATGACGCAAGGCTGGTATGCTACAACAGTACCACCTTGCTGCCCTTCATGTCACCACATGATTAGGCCATCTCCCATCAGAGATTATCGCGACTTTGGAACAACCGGGTCGTTGCCTTACAAGCAACGAGGTATTTACCGATACTCACATGCCACGCACAAACTCTCACGTGAACATGTAAAACACCTGTCGTATCAAATGCTCAAAACATGTTTGCCTGGTTCGGAGAAGTCGGAGTCTAGCTCGGCGAAGTTCGCGGCTCCGTCACCTCTTCCGGAACCTACGGCAATCACGAAACGGGTACTAACGTGAAAACCAACACTTGCACAGAAACTTTTCCAAATATTTTTCAAATAAATCCCATAAAAAACTAGACAAAATTTGAAGATTTTCAGAAAAAGACTCACTCAAAAATACCTTTTTATTAAAAAGTTATAAAGGTTTCTGTCCAGGGACTTATCTGTAATGAAACAGAAAAGTTCCAGGGTTTTAACTGAGAAAACAGAAAACGCTTCGGTTGGGAATGCGCAGGCGCAAAGGAGAAAACGTATTTTGCCCGAAGGCGCCAACAGAAAACAGTTCGCGAATAAAAGAACAGAGGCTGACACGCGGGGTCCACATGTCAGGTTTGAAAAGCTCGCCGGCGCCCGAAGACTGCGGTGGACGCCGGCGTCGAACCACGGCGAGTTAGGAGAAACGGAGGGTACCAAGAGCTTCAGCGTCTTCTCCGCGTCGGTGGGTGGTGGACTCGTCCAACGGGGAGTACCACGTCGACGGCGACACTATCTCCGGCGGACGGCGGCTCGGGTGAGGATGGGGAACTCCGGTGGAGGGCTGCAAGCTTCAAATTGAAGTGCGGGTCAGAAAGATGGATGCATGGTGAAGCTACTGGTAAGAGAATGGAGGCGGAGGAGCGCACACGGGGGCGAATCGGGCTGGATCCCGTGGCGGGTCGCGGCGGCCGGAGTCGAGGAAGGAGACCTCCTCGGGGCTCTTCCAGTGGCTAGGCGTGCTCTAGGGGGAGTGCAGGGCTGGTGGGTGCTCGAGTTGAAGCTCGGGGCCTCTATTTATAGGCGGATCGACGGGGTGGCCGTGAACGGAGAATCTCCGGCGAGCGATTACGGCGGAGCAGTGGGTTGGCAGGGGGTTTGAGCGGCCAGGCAGCATCAGTGGAGGTTACTGGAATCGTTTTACAGCTAAACGGAGATGGTCTTGGCGTAATGGCGTCGGTCCACGGTGAGGTGACCGCACGGGCTCAACGGCGGCAGAGAGCGCGCCCCGCGCCCTGCGGTTCACGACGAGAGCGGCAGCGCATTCGGGGGAGTGGAAGGCCACGCGGCGGGATCCGGTGGTTTGGGCGGCGCTGGTTGGCGTCGTCGGCGCCGTGTCTCCCGCTGGCGTCCGCAAAGCCGCCGCCGGCGTCGGTCACGGGGCGGCGCACCTTCTGCTGCTCGTCACCGACGCCCGCAAGGCGTCAGGCGTTCGTGCGATGCAGGAACAAGGGGGAGGGGACGAGGAGCAAGGCGACGCGGTGGCACTGGCGAGATCGACGTCCTTCTCTGAAGAAAACGACAGCAAGCCACTGACTGAATCTCTGAATTTCTGAACTTGACATAGACAGTGCACTACAGGTGTTCGACAGAAGGTTTTGGCTATGAGATAAATTTTTCTGGAGCTGTAACTTGGTGAGATGACCACTCAAAGCACCCAGGGGCTGCCTGATTTTACTTGGAATTTTTGGAGAAGGTTTTGAATGAATTTCACCAAATTTGACAAATCTGGTCCAAACTTGCAGCAGGTGTAGTTTGAAAATTTTGAACTGAAGACCAGTGGATCTTCATGGTTCTAGGTTGAGGGTTCAAAGGACTAGGAGGGGAAGAAGGTTTGGTGCCAAAAATCAAGACAGAAAGTGGAGTTCCTTTGTAAATCTCCAAGTGCTAGAAAAGAAGGCAGAAATTTATTTGAATAGAATTTGAATGGAAGTAATCACATGGGGAGGTTCTACTTGCTGGATTTGATGCAAATCATGATCCAAAGGTGAGTAAGTGGTTAGGAGAGAGAGGATTTGCACTAATGCCATGGCAAGAAGGAATTGTTGAAAGTGGCAAAGGACTTTCCAAAAGCCATAGTGCAAATTCAAAAAGATTTTCAAAAGTTATTTTCCCAAATGAAAAACATTTTGTCTTGAGTCCAAAATGAAAAGCAAGAACTTCCAAGACCAAAGGCAGATCTTGGATGAATCCAAACAAAACATTTGCCATAGAGAGAAATATATGAGAGGGAGAGTTCTCTTGAAGAAAAAAAATTAAATCACTCCCCTCAAGTCAAATAAGATCTTTTGAAAAATCCAAATAAAAACTTGGGTGTCACAACAGGGGTCATGCTCCTGAGGGAGTTCTTGATGCTGCGCGTTGCTCCACTTCAGGCGCGTGCGCGCCCCTTGTGGAGGCTTGGGCATGAAGAGGACAAGATTCGCCTGAGCCCGGAGGCCTTGCCTGACGATGAGCTGTCCGCAGTTTTGCGCCTCTTGGTCGGGGACAACCAGGAGTACCCGCCGAGCGCCTTCGCTCCCCTGTTCTGACGCAAGAATTGGGAGCAGATCGTGGCCGCCTGGCCGACTTTTACGGGCGCGGGCTGGTGCCGTCGGTGCCCACCGGGGCCCCTGCGGCGCCGAAGCCAGTGGAGCTGTCTTCGATGAGTCCCACGGGGAGGAAGAGGGGGAGGAGGAAGACTCGGAGGTGACCCCCGAAGGGATGGGGGAGACCTCCCCCTTGAGCAAAGCTGACATCCTCCGCGCCTTTCCTGATGACGACGAGGCCGGGACCCGCCAGGAGGAGGGGGAATAGCCCGTTGTCCCGACGAGGGGCAGATCGTCGCTGGTCTCTCGGGATATTGCCCCCGCCTTGACTCCGCCTGAAGCTTCCTCCGGCCCTTCTGCTGCACCGTCTTCTGCTCCCGGAGTCTGCGCGCCCACTCCTCAGGCTCTGAAGCTTTTGGGCTTCAAGCTCACCAAGCGGAGGGTGGACTACGCTGCGGTGGACCTGTAAGTGCTCGAGCTTCGTCTTGTTCTTGTTTGTGCTGCTATTTCCTGACGCTCGTCCTTGGTTGACCAGGCTGCCATCTTCGGCGAAGAAGACGAAAGAGGATGCAGCGGTCGCGCCCCCTTCCGCGGAGAAAGGAAGCGGCAGCATTCGCACCTCCCCGGCCCGGTCACCCTTGCGAGACCAGGAGCGGCGTCGTTGGGAGGAATCAGCCCCCATGGCGCTCCTGTCTCCAGAAGTGCCGATGTCCAGCTCGGCTGCTGAGGTCCCAAAGGCTCAGGACCCCTTGGTCTCCCAGGCCCTGGTGACGATGTCGCCCCCTCCTCCTGCTGCGCCACTGCTCCCAGGTTCTTCTGCCTCCTCTGCTGGCTTGGAGCGTGCTCTTTCGAAGATGGCCCAGCTACAGGAAGATCTCCTGGGCGCGGACCCGCGCCTGGTAGCCGGGCGCTTGGAGCTGGCCTCTGGCTGGCTTCACTCCGACTCGACGGTTTGAGCAGCATTGAGCGAGGTCACGACGGCCTCCGAGAAGGAGAAGCGGGCCGCCGCCCAAGCTGCGGCCGATCGCGGGGCGGCGTTGAAGGACGCCGAGGCCGCCCACGACCGCTGCCGAGCGCTGGAGGACGAGCTGAAGAGCCTGCGCGACCAGCACGTAGAAGAAGCTCGTGGCCGTGAGGCGAAGGAGGAGGAGATGAGGGCTCGGGAGGACGCCATCAAGGACCGCGACGCCGAGCTGGGAGAGCTGGTGAAGGCGCAGGCCACGGAGCTCTGCCGGCTGGAGGAGCTGGAGCGGAAGGTGAAGGCGAAGGAGGTCGACCTTGACGCCAAGGCGAAGGTCCTGGCCGAAGACTGCGAGGCCTTCGCGCTTCTCGAGAAGAGGTCCCACGTGGCGCTGAAGACGCTCTACGAGAATGGCTTGGAGAGGCCACTGACCACCGACGAGGATGGCCCCGCCAAGTTGCTTCCCTACTTGGTTGACGTGCTCGAGGAGGTCGTGGCCGGCGTCGGTCCCATGGCCGAGGCGGAAGCCCGCGTTCTTTCTTCAGCTCCACTGACGCGTGTCTTCAGTCACCTCCATCTCCGCGATCCAACTGCCCGCCTAGACGAGCTGCTGGAGCCTGTGGACGAGGAGCGTTGTGCGGCTGCCGCCGCAGCCGCGAAGGGCCAGGTGGAGGCCCTGCTGAAGAAGTTCCGCAGCTTCGCGCTCGTGCCTTCGACCTGCGGTGCGGGTGAAAGTGACACCACCAAGGAAGGAGCACCTCTTGTGGGCGACGGCGGTGTCCAGGAGTGACCTGCGGCTGCTTTCCCGCTTTATTCCTGCAACATGCATCATGCCTCGCGGAGGCGTTTAAACTTGTGTCTGGTATTTGGGAGAACAATATGGCTTGTAATATTTGCTTTGAGATTTTGTGATTTTCTTCCTATTTGCTCTATGTTCTGCGTCGGCAGAGCCCGGCCCCGCGCATACCTCAACCGCCGTTGGGCTGACCGGAAACCAGGACGGACCAAGGAGTGAGGGGCTACGTGACGTTAGTCTCCTGAGTCGCGATGCTCAGGAGTCCCCCTTGACGCGCAAACAGCCTATAGGAAGGAGACGCGAGGATAGGTTAATGTTCTACGTCAGCAGGGCCCGGCCACGCGCATACCTCAACCGCCGTTGGGCCGACCAGAGACCAGGATGGACCAAGGAGTGAGGGGCTACGTGACCAGTTAGGCTCCTGAGTCGCGATGCTCGGGAGTCCCCCTTGACGTGCAAACAATCTCCCTACCTTTGCCCTTGCCGAGGCTCGGCTCGGGAGGGGCGTGCGACGACCAGGTCAGAGGGGCCTGGCTTGGGTGGCGTACACTTGGGCGTCACCCGATCGCAGCCCCCGTGCCCAGCCCCCTCACGCGGCTCTCCCGAGGGGAAGCGTTGCGGTGAGGCCGGACACTGAGCTCTAGGATCCCTGAGGTAGGTACGGCCGTGAGGCCGCCCTCAGTTGTTTATCACCAGCGCGGAGCGTAGTGCTTCCGCTTGTGCACGGGCATAGCCGCTCCTCGGCAGTGTCGACGGCCAGCGCGGAGCATGGTGCTTCCACTGGTGCGTGGGAGGGGACTCCCTACTGCGGAGAGCCCCCGGGGCGTGTACAGCCCCGCCCTGACACGTGGCTTGCACGGTAGGGCTAGACGAGGTGTATCTGGGCACCTGTGAGCCAGCGCGGGACTCACGAGGCCCTACCTCAAGGCGGGTTGTGCCTGGCCTTGATTCTTCTTTGCTGTGATGATCCTGCGAGGTGGTTAGACAGCCTGCGCCGAACGAATCTCCTGAGGTTATTGCGTGAGAAAGCCAAGCACCAACGTCCCCAGGAGGTGACGTGAACGGGGCCGGCCCGCTAGACAGAGCTCAGCCATTGGATTTATCGATGCTGCAGGGACGGGCCCGAGCACAGACGCCGTGCCTAACCTTCTCACGCAAAGGGTCCTGAAGAAAAGATGATCGCCGCGCGGTTCCCGCAGGGAGGTGACAATCAAGCAGGTGATAGTCATAGATAGATTAAGCATGGAAAGCATACTGGCTCAAGTAAATGCAGGGAAGATACACGCCACTGGGTCAGGCCCGAGCGGCTTGGGGATGATGCAGCCCGAGGGGCGCCCCCAGCAAGGTAAGCTAAAGACATGAAAAAGGGATACATTCCACAGGGACGGACCCACGTGGCCTGGGAATGATGCAGCCCGGGGGGTGCTCCCAGCTAAATAAACTTGGAAAATGTCACCTGGTTCTGTTGATGAAGGGATGTTGGGGCAGCTGAAGGTACGCGGCGAAGGGGTCGCTCCTCACGAGCCACCGGGGTCCTGAGCCTCGGGAGGCTCTGGGGGTCCTGGCGGTTCCTTGAGGACCGTCTCCATCTCCGTCAGGACTGTGTGGTGCTTGGCCTCCTGAGTCGCCAGGGCGCGCCGCAGGTTGCGCTGATAGACGAACGCCATGCTCGGCAGGCCAAAAGGCATGCGAACGTAGCTGTGCGGTGGACCCTCGCAGCGTCCCAGGCGCGAAGGCTAGAAGAGCTCCTGAGATGCGGCCCTGTTGAGCCCTGGGACGTCGATGCAGACGCGCAGCCCGACATCCTCGCCTGGATGGGGAGCCGCGCTTGGTGAGCGGCGGTCGCCGCGCATGGCCCTTGCGTCTTGCAGTTCCTGAGTGGTCTTGGTGATGAACTCCTGAGCGGTGGGCGCTCCTCGCCCTGTGTCCTCCGGAGGAAGACGTGCTGCGAAGCATGCCTCCAAGTGGTGCCCGAGCGCCTCCCTCGTGATGTTGGCAAGGTCTGAGGCCCTCCAGAAGAGAGCCCCCGAGCCTTGCCCGAGAAGGGCGCCGGGCGCTTTTTCCTATGCGATGGAGGGAGGCGCCCCAGGTGCGGGCGCCGATCCTGACGAGGTTCCGCTCGCGACGCCACCCTCCTAAGGCCCTGCGCGGAGCAGCTGCTTCTTCTCCTTGGGGATCGCCTCAGGAGGGCACTCGCCCTTGCTGTCGGGGTCGTCGATTGTTGCAGCTTGGAAGGCACACTCGAGGGAGCACACCGCGTCTCTTTCCACGCACGGGACCGTGATGATTCCGCCGCTTCCTGGCATCTTGAGGACGTTGTAGCCGTGGTGGGTCACTGCCATGAACTTGGCGAGAGCCAGATATCCGAGGATGGCGTTGTATGGCAGGCGAATGTGGGCGACGTCGAAGTCAATGAGCTCGGTGTGGTAGTTGTCGCGCTGCCCGAAGGTAACTGGGAGGCGGACCTGCCCTATCGGGGTGGTGGAGCCGTCGGTCACTCCTGAGAAAGGCTTGGTGGGCTGAAGCTGGTCATACGGCACTTGGAGGTTGTCGAATGTGTCGACGGACAGGACGTTGAGCCCTGCGCCGCCGTCAATGAGGGTCTTGGTGACTTGCACGTTGCTGATGACTGGTGAACAAAGCATCAGGAGAGCGCCAGCGGTAGCCACGCACTTGAGCTGATCTGCTGAGCTGAAAGTGAAGACGCACTTGGACCATCTGAGCGGGCGTGTGGCCTCGAGCTTGGGGAGGACTGTATTCACTTCACGAGCAAACTGTTTGAAGATACGCTGCGAGGCTGGGGCTTGAGCTCCGCCCAAGATGCAGGCGATAGCACGTGGCTCCTGGAAGCCCCCAGCCCCCTCGTCTTGATGGTGGTCGTCATTCCTTCTTGGTGATGGCGGTAGTGGAGGAAGGCCAGCGTTGCCTTGGGGACAATCATCATGAGGCTGATCCCTCCAGGCGCCCTCGCGAGGCTGATCCTGCCAGCGGTCCTCACAAGGCCGGTCGCGCCACTCCTGGCGCGGGCCACGGTCATCCCAGCGTCCGCCACCACGTCCTCCTCCTCAATCGTAGCCCCGGTCGTTGCGCTCGGGGCATCGGCTGGAGCGTCCTTCTCGAATGGCCCTGAGCTCTTGGCAGTCGCTGGTGTTGTGGCTGTGCAGGTTGTGGAAAGCGCAGAACGGTCGGCTGCTCCTGGATGACTCGGGCTGGTCTCTGCCGCGCTTGGTGTCTGGCTCCGCCGCGAGCACGGCTGCTCCCTTGCGATTCACATCCTTGGCCTTGGCTTTCTTCTCCTCCGGGTCCGCAGCCAAGAGCTCGAGGAGGGAGAGGCGCCCCTCCTCAGCTCTTGCGCACTTGGTCGCCAAGTTGAACAGCTCCAAAGACGTGCACAACTCCTCGTGGATGGCGAGCTCCTCCTTCATCTTGACGTCGCGGATGCCATCAGAGAACGCGGAGATGATGGCCTCGTCCGTCACCTTGGGGATCTTGAGGCGAACGTTGTTAAAGCGCTGTGGAGGGTCTCTCATGGTTGTTACTTGACGCAGCGTAGGTCACCCGCGGCCGGTGGGCGGTCGCGAGTGCCCTGGAAGTTGGCAAGGAAACGATCGCGCATCTCTTCCCAGGAGGAGATCGAGCCTGGAGGCAGGTTCAGGAGCCAGGAGCGGGCACCATCCTTGAGAGCCATGGGGAACCAGTTCGCCATGACTTTCTCGCCGCCGTTGGCCGCCTCGATGCTCAGCTCGTAGAGCTGCAGGAACTCCGCGGGGTCGGGGGTGCCGTCGTAGCGAGGAGGCAGATCTGGCTTGAACTTGCCCGGCCAGGCGACGCTACGCAGCTCGGGGGTGAAGGCGCGGCAGCCGGCTGTGGTCACCGGGGCCCGTCTTGGAGGTGGGGCTTGGTCTTGGCGCCCGCGCGCTGCCACGGCAAGCGGCGCGGGGCCCTGTCGCAGCAAGCGATCCTGGCGTGGCAGTGCGGGGAGTGGTGGAGCGTTCTATTGTGGTCGAGTGACTTCTTGACAGCTTCTTTCTTCACACGCGAGCGCTGGACGCGGCAGGTCACGTCGCAGAGCAGCGCGCCTTGGCATCAGGGTGCCGTCTTGGAGCAGAGGTGGTGGAGGTGCTCCGTCAGCTACGTCACCCATAGCTGGCGGTGGGCGAGGCAGCGAGAGGGACGGTGCAGGGGAGCCCCCTGCGGTGCTGACGAGCTCGGCGATGCGGTCCAGCCAGTCCTCATAGAGGTCGTCGACTGGGCGGTAGCGCAGGAGCTCGTGCGCCATGAAGAGCGCGGCCCGCGCGTCCGTGGGAGCGCGGCGAGCGTGAGACGACGAACCAGTAGGGGTCAGCGACGAAGTGGCGGTGCGGCTGTCCTGCCGCACCGAGGGGTGCAACGAGGATGCTTGCTGCTCGTTCCCCGCCGGGCCGGTGGCGGCAGGCGATGGAGAATGACGGGGTGGCCCGCCACCGGGAGCCGTCTGAGCAACACGGGTGGCAAGGGCAGCCCGGCACTCAGGGCGAGCGCGGCGTGCATCCTCCATGGAGAAGATGAAGCGACGGGACGCGGAGCGACGGAACGGAAGCTTCGGCACACCCCTACCTGGCGCGCCAAATGTCGGATCACGGGTTCCGGCAAAACCCTCAAGGTTCGAACACTGGGTGCGCATGAAGATCTCCCCCCTACCGATCCACGTCCTAGCTTCGCTAAGATCTCAAGGGCTAACTCGACGAACTCGCAACAGAAGGGACACAAGATTTATACTGGTTCGGGCCACCGTTGTGGTGTAATACCCTACTCCAGTGTGGTGGTGGTGGATTGCCTCTCGGGCTGAGGATGAACAGTATAAGGGGAAGAACAGCCTCCTGAGGTCGAGGTGTTCTTGTGCTTGGTGGTGGCTAAGGATCAGCTAAAGATCGGATGAGATGCCTCCGAATCGGTTCTCTCTACGGTGGTGGCTAGTTCTACTTATATAGGCCCTGGTCCTCTCCCCAAATATTGAGCGGGAAGGGCGCCAACAACGGCCAATTTGAAAGGGGACAGCTAGTACAGCTTATCCTGACAAAAGCAGTCTTCGCCTGCAAAAGGCTCTGGTGATGACGCTGCCTTGGGCTCCATGGTGACCTCCGTCTTGCCGTCCTGCTGGTCTTGGTCTCGTTGCACTGATATGGAAACCTTTGCTTGACGCCTTGGTACTCCGTGCCTGCACTTGCCTCCTTAGCACCAAAGAGGAAACAAGTACACTGTGCGTGCTGGCGCCCGCCTAGCGCCCGCCTAATCTTGATCGTCATGGCTCACGTCACGAGAACTTCGCGAGGTTTGCCTTGCCTTGATCTCTCCGCCCCTCGCGAGCCTGCCTGGTGTGGCCACTCCTGAGGAGGTCTTGCGTCGTCCGCCTCGCGAGGCTTGGCCCCTCACGAAGGTCTTGAGTGCTTGTTGGTGAAGATGGGCCGTACGGGCCCGGTCGCCGCGCCACGCCATGGGCCGCGGGCAAGCAAGTCTGGGGACCCTCATTCCCAGAACGCTGACAGTAGCCCCCAGGCCCAAGGCGCACTCGGGCTTGGCTTCGAGGCGAAGCCAAAGGTCAAGTGCGGAGCACCGCGGGCCCCAAAAGCCTGCGGCCTTGGTCGACGCATGGCGGTTGATTGGACATGGGCGTCTCCGCTTCCCCACGCTGCTTCGGCAACTGCCCGACTTGACAAAGGTTAGCACAGACAGTGCTTGCCTTCATTGCTCCCTCTCGTCTTGCTCCAGATCCCCTTTCTCACTCCTCGCTGCCGAAACCTCCAGATCTGCTCCAATCTTCCCCCCTTAGTGACCAATGGCGCCTCGAAAGACCAAGCCCTCCTCGTCGTCGGCTTGGTACGAACCAGCTCTCGACGCGCCCAGCGTCTCGGAGAAGAGCCTCGCCGCCACTCGCTTGCTAACGGCGGGGGAGAGCAACGAGAGGGGGAAGAAGGAGCTCCGGGTTGCCTCCGACGTGCCGGAGCCCGAGGGAAGTACCTTCTTCCCCTTCTTCACAAGCAGTATCGCCGCAGGGTTGGTTCCCCCCTTCTCTGACTTCTTCTATGAGGTCCTTGGCCACTACGGGCTACAGGCGTTGCATCTTCATCCCAACTCCATCCTTCTCTTGTCGATCTTCGCCTACTACTGCGAGGCGTACCTCGGCGTGATGTCGTCCGTGGCTCTGCAGCGCCACCTCTTCTTCCTCCGCGTCAGCGAGGGTCATATCTCTGGGTGCGCCACCTATTCCACTGTATGCTCGCCGAACTCCATTGGAGCGCCGCTGGACATCCCCTCTCTATGTGTCATCGTGGGTGTGCTTGTTGTGTTGTGGGCGCGATTGAAAGGTTGAAGAGACTAAGGTTATAATGGCCGCGGGAATTAAAGGGGAAGCCGGACGGCCAGGAATATCGGCAGGCCATGATGGCAGTTCTAATTTGCAGCGTGTAACTCCATCGTGCCGCACGTAACTGCATGGTGTGGCAAGGCGCGCGGTGCAACCGCATGCATATGGGGCCCCCGGCGTGATCGTGCGCACGCCCAACCATTGGCAGAGCGCGTGTGGAGGGACGCGAGCAGAGCGCTCCGCGGTCGCCTCAACGGCAAGCAACCATATATATGCATATAGCAGTTGAACACGCAAAGAAAAGTTGTCCACAAGCCGACCGCGCCGACGAACGCGAGCAGAGCGCACCGCAGCGCCTAACGGCCGGATAGACCTTCATTCAAGCCAATCAAAATAATAGTGGAACAAACATGTCTGAGCATAGGATCGCACATGTCTGTATTGACTGGAACGAGAATGCAATAGCAAAATAAGAATTAAGGCCACGATGATGCGATCGCAGTGGTGGTTACAGGAGGCAAGAAGAAAGATGCATCCATCAACGTATGACCTCCTCCTCCTCCTCAACTCAGTGCGCCGGCCGGGCCACCGACCGGCGGCTAAGGAGTGGCGGCTTTTGTGGCGAGGTCAAGGTCCTTCTCAACAAAGGCATCCAAGGCTTCCAGCCGGCTGAAGAAGGCCAACGTCATAGCGTCCTCACTGGCCTTGTAGATACCTATGTACACGATTC
This sequence comes from Aegilops tauschii subsp. strangulata, assembly GCF_002575655.3. NCBI lineage: Eukaryota > Viridiplantae > Streptophyta > Magnoliopsida > Poales > Poaceae > Aegilops > Aegilops tauschii. The sequence goes on along the minus strand of NC_053037.3, from coordinate 380,676,499 downwards.
GCTCGTACACATGGATGTGTAGGTCGACGGTTTCTTGCAGGGTGAGGCGCCTCACGGCGAGCGCGACCTCCAGGTGGACATTCTTCGTGGCGTCGGCGGGCAGTCGCAGGGCCACCAGTGCTTGAAAGAGGTTCCAACCATGGAGGCCGATTAGGGTGGCAGGCGATGAGGAGCCCGGGCGTGTGTGGTGGAGGAGTACGGCGATATCGTCCGCGAGCTTCTTGACGACGGTGAACCTGTTGGTAGTGCGAACGATCATCTGGTCCAACTGAGAGTCGTAGCTGGCGTCGACGGTAGCCATCCACCAGCCGGTCGCCAACATCGTATCGAGACGATCCACAGTGCCATGCCGCAGGCCGGCATCGTGGACCATCTGGCACAGCCGCTGGCTGCTCGCGCGCATCGCCGCCATGGGTCTGGAGTGGGCACTTTTGCGCTTATTAGTGTAGGTGCTTAATTAGGCAAATGCTTAGGTGCGTACGATGTGGTAGATGCATTGGAATGGAGGGGTGCCTTTATATGAGTGCAAACTGCGTTGCATTCACATCGTGCTGCCTATTTTTCCGGTCCTCCCATTACTTCCCTCATGCATTCACACGATGCTAATTGAAGGAGGATGCATCATTGGCCGTTCAACATTTTGGGAACAGCTACCCTCTCCCTCGTCTGCATTGAATCTGTATCGGGAACTGCACCGCCCGTTGTCAAATCGAATAGTACTGTGCCGCCCGCTGCACGCCTGGCTGAACACGCCTCCTCGCCTCTATGCTTAATTATAGAATTTTAGTTGCAAAAATTAGATACTCCTAGTGATTTTTAGCTCCATATTTTGACAAATCGCAGTGTTACAAGGTTGGCAAATGGCAATGTTACTAGGTCAACAAATGTCAATCTTTCTAGTTTGACAAATGGCAACATACCCAATATGACATATGCAAATCACACCAAATTGTTTGTAAGTGGTTCACGTGGGTCATCCAAAAGAACCGTTTGTGTTCAAGAGATGCACAAATCCTACTCTCACTTTGCATGAATTTCAGACGAGTTTTGGATTTACTAGAATTTAAAGCCAGGTATCTCAATGTTTGCGGTCGAGTGACGGTGGCAGGCTGTTTGACATTCATTCCCATTTCTTGCATGGGACCTAAGCATGCACCCAAGGACAAAAGATTTGGTTTTTCAACCAATTTATATGCACTGGAGCATGTGCATGTAGTTCAAATTTGAATTATGCACATAAATGCATTGAAAACTCACTTAATGCATAAAAATGTCCAAACGAACCCCGAAAAACTACAAAAAATAACACAACACTCCTGTTGTTCTGTGTTGACACGAGAAAAAATTTGAAAGCAATAAGAGGCAATGGATATCGTTTCGCCCCCATAGTTGGGGCGTTCCCTACAGAAACCATCATGCTTGTTGTGAGAAGCTCTGGTTTGCGAGAAGCATATACCCAAGCCTGCCCCAAATGGGATAAAAAATTTACCATGGCATGTTGATGCCACTCCATGATAGCATGCCAAGTTTCATGAATTTCAGACGAGTTTTGGATTTACTAGAATTTAAAAACCAGGCATCTTGATGTTTTGCCGGCAATCAACAGTGCCCTGGTGTTTGAAATTCATTCCCATTTCTTGCATGGGACCTAAGCATGTACCTAAGGACAAAGATTTGATTTTTCAACCAATTTATATGCACTGGAGCATGTGCATGTAGTTCAAATTTGAATTATGCACATAGATGCATTGAAAACTCAGTTAATGCATAAAAATGTCCAAACGAACCCCGAAAAATCACAAAAAATAACACAACACTCCTGTTGTTCTATGTTGACACGAGAAAAAATTTCAAAGCAATAAGAGGCAATGGATATCGTTTCGTCCCCAAAGGTGGGGCGCTCCCTACCGAAACCATCATGCTTGTTGTGAGAGAGCTCTGGTTTGTGAGAAGCCTATACCCAAACCTGCCCCAAATGGGACAAAAAATTTACCATGGCATGTTGATGCCGCTCCATGATAGCATGCCAAGTTTCATGAATTTCAGACGCGTTTTGGATTTACTAGAATTTAAAAACCAGGCATCTCAATGTTTTACCGGCAATCAACGGTGCCCTGGTGTTTGAAATTCATTCCCACTTCTTGCATGGGACCTAAGCGTGCACCCAAGGACAAAGATTTGATTTTTCAACCAATTTACATGCACTGGAGCATGTGCATGTAGTTCAAATTTGAATTATGCACATAAATGCATTGAAAACTCAGTTAATGCATAAAAATGTCCAAACGAACCCCGAAAAATCACAAAAAATAACACAAAACTACTGTTGTTCTATGTTGACACGAGAATTTTTTTGAAAGCAATAAGTGGCAATGGATATCGTTTCGTCCCCAAAGGTGGGGCGTTCCCTACCGAAACCATCATGCTTGTTGTGAGAAGCTCTGGTTTGTGAGAAGCATATACCCAAACCTGCCCCAAATGGGACAAAAAAATTACCACGGCATGTTGATGCCACTCCATGATAGCATGCCAAGTTTCATGAATTTCAGACGAGTTTTGGATTTACTAGAATTTAAAAACCAGGTATCTCAATGTTTGCGGCCGAGTGACGGTGGCAGGGTGTTTGACATTCATTCCCATTTCTTGCATGGGACCTAAGCATGCACCCAAGGACAAAGATTTGATTTTTCAACCAATTTATATGCACTGGAGCATGTGCATGTAGTTCAAATTTGAATTATGCACATAAATGCATTGAAAACTGACTTAATGCATATAAATGTCCAAATGAACCCTGAATAATTCCAATTCTTTTATGATCACTGCAGATAAAAGGTCTAGCAATTCAAACACCGTCCATGGCTGCTGTGACCCCATTATGTAATTCAAATCAAGACGAAAAATCAAGTAGATCCCACACAGTTTATTATAACCAACCATGTTAGATGCAGCACAAAATATCTTCGGACCGTGTCCGAATAAGGGACCGTGTCTGATGACACTTTGCGCGCCAGTTTTTTGGCTGAAGTGATTCCGAACTTTCGGCTTCCGCGGAAATATCTACCTCCCCGCCCCCTCCCCCTTACCAAAAGCCACATTTCCCCTGTTTCCGCCTTCCTTTCCAAGTTGAAACCTTCACTCCTTGCTTGCAGCGCCGCCGCCTCCTCGCCGGCGACCCTCCTTCACGCTGCTCGGCCTCGCCTATCCAGGCAGGTAATCCACACCCGACCCGCATCCTCCTCCTCCTTCCACATCCCACATGCCCCGACTGCTGGCGCGAGCGCGACACCTTCCACCCAAATCACCGACCCCTCCACCAAATAAGCGTCGGCCTAAGCCATGGTGCACGCAGTATAGCCAGGACCTCAAGGAGCATTTGGCAGCGGAGAAGCAAATCGCGGCTGCACGCGCGGATGAGGTCGCGATGGCTGCCATTCGTGCCGACCCCCAGATCTTGGAGGAGCACCTCGCCGTCGAGGCCACCGTTGGCGCCTCGCGGGCCGACGCCACGACGCGGTTGGCTACTTTAAATGACAGGTTGTGGCGTTTTCTCGAGGCCACCGTCGATGCCTTCGACGAAGACTATGAGGTGTTTTCTTAGCATGCACGTGCTTACCTCATCTCGAGAGCCAGCAGGTTGGTGCCCGGAGCGGCTCAGGCAACTCACCACTACAACGAGGGCACCCACGATGGGGAGGCCTCGCCCTCTTCCATGTCCAAGGAGCCAATCGTCATCGATATCTCCGACAATGAGGAGTAGCTTGTCTTATTAGCTCACTATAAGGACCCATGTTCAGTTTGCTAGCTACTGCCTTTCCTTAACAAATTCTAGTGAATTGTGCTATCTACTTTTACCATGCAATCTTCTGCTATAGTGTATATGTTCTATATGTCGTGCAATGTGGTGTTCAATTAACTGCTTGGTTCAATTCTGCAAATGTGATGTTCAATTCTTCAGGGTGCAATATTTCCAAGTTGTTAAGCATGCTTGGTTTGGTTAACTGTCTGATCTTCTATTAGGAGTATGTTATATTGTTCAATTGGTGTTTAGTTAACTGCTTGCTTCATTTGCTGTGGCTTGGTTCACTTGTTGTGGTGTTTAGTTAATTGCTTGGTTCAATTCTGCAATGTGATGTTCAATTGTTGTGGCTGCATTCTGTTATTGTATGCCATGTGAGGAATAAATCGAATTTGGCTTTACTAAATACATGAGAAACAAATACAATTGCTATATTTTCGAGTTGTTAAGCATGCTTGATTTGGTTAGCTGTCTGATCTTATATTAGGAGTATGTTATATTGTGCAATGTGGTGCTCAGTTAACGTTTGCTTCATTTGTTGTGGTGTTTAGTTAACTGCTTGGTTCAATTCTCCAATGCGATGTTCAATTGATGTGGCTGCATTCTGTTATTGTATACCATGTGAGGAATAAATCGAATTTGGCTATACTAAATACATGAGAAACAAATACAATTGCTATATTTCCAAGTTGTTAAGCATGCTTGGTTTGGTTAAATGTCTGATCTTCTATTAGGAGTATGTTATATTGTGCAATGTGGTGCTCAGTTAACATTTGGTTCATTTGTTGTGGTGTTTAGTTAACTGCTTGGTTCAATTCTGCAATGTGATGTTCAATTGTTGTGGCTGCATTCTCTTATTGTATACCATGTGAGGAATAAATCGAATTTGGCTGCACTTAAAACATGAGAAACATATACAAGTGCTATATTTCCTAGTTCTTAATCATGTTTGGTTTAGATAAATGGGTTTTCCATGTGGCTTGAATTAATCTGATGAATCTGCAATGTGCTTATTTTTCATCAACATATTTTACTGATAGCATGCGAACCCTTACTTAACCTGATGACTAACTACCTTATATGTGTTGCAGGGAAACAATGGGAAGCACTGAGGTTTCCAAGATGGTACTAACTATTATACCTTGCCTTTTGTATTCCTTTGCCCCATTTCCAATATAGAGAAGATATTTATGCACATCCTTGTTTTCAGGTTCACTGATGATTACCTCTCTAACCACCTCTGTGGTCAGGAGGCGAGGGAAGTTTTCATACAGCACCCACGGTTCATATTGAAGTGTTCCTAAAGAGGTCGAAGGATGGACGGTCAATCATCCACAGGCACCGGCCTAAAGTTGCAAAGACCTTCAACATGAATGAAGGCTCAATATTCGCCGTCCGCTTCAGCAGTTTTCCAGATGAGATGCATCTCTCTATGTACCGTCTATGATGCTAATTTCGAAAGGTTCTAGATGTTGCATGTGAAACTTGCTGCTGGTGCAGTTGTGTAATGGGGTGGCTGAGTGATGAAGCTATATCATATTGTACTATGATGTATTTCAATTATGAAATCCTGCTTCCTTAATATGGAAATGGAATATATTATGTGCTTAATATGAATGTCAATTAGATTAGTAAATGGATTATTAATAATAGGGCAATTAGCCCGCTAATTGGCCAATTAGCTTGCTAATTGGGTTTTCCTATTGCAAACGGTCAATGAGAAAACACCATGGGCGATGACCTCAAGCAACACACGGTTTCTAGGAATAAACCGTGTTGGATCAATGAACAATCACACACGACATTCTCTTCAAAACTGTTTGCGTTACGCCACCTTGCGCAAACGTTTTCCTTGTAGTGACTGTGTGGGATGTATATACGAACGGAAACGTTTAGTGGTGACTGACTGTGCAGGATGTACTTACGACCGGAAATGATTTCGCCTGTATAATTGTATTTTTTTAGCACTACTGTACGTATTTCTATATTTGAGTGCTCGCCGGTCGCACACGACCTCATTTTGCCAAGCGTGTGTGCCAGGAGGGCATATCCCCAACGTTTTCTGGGTCGTGTGGGAAGGACCCCCCTATCACCCACACTCACTTGGCGACGGTTCCGAATGCCATGCGAAAAGGGGTTAAAAACTGTTTATTTAGGACTGACGCGTACCAGTGCCCTCTTTACCCTATAAATTCCCCAAAATTCCAGAAACCCTCGGGGTTAACCTAGATCAGAAGCTTCGCAGTCGCAGGCCTCTGTAGCCACCAAAAATAAATCTAGACCCCATTTCAGCACCCTGCCAGAGGGGGAATCATCTCCGGTGGCCATCTTCATCATCTCGGCGGCCACCACAATGAGGATGGAGTACTCCACCCTCGGGGCTGAGGGTTTGTACCAGTAGCTATGTGTTTAATCTCTCTCTCTCTCTCTCGTGTTCTTGAGATGTCATGATCTTGATTTATCGCAGGCTTTGTTAATATAGTCGGATCATATGGTGTTTTCCCCTCTCTATCTTATTGTGATGAATTGAGTTTTCCCTTTGAGATTTCGTTTTATCGGATTCAATAATTTTATGGATTTGAGAGCACTTGATATATGTATTGCATACGAATACTCGTGGTGACAATGGGGTATCATATTGATTCACTTGATATGTGTTTTGGCACTCAACTCGCGGATTCCCGAGGTGGCATTGGGGTAATCTATGCATAGGGGTTGATGCACGTTCTCGTCTTTTGTTTCTCCGGTAGAAATCTTGGGGCACTCTTTGAGGTTCTTTGTGTTGGATTTAGTATTATGAATATGAATTTGCTTTGGTGTTATTTTAGTACGAACTCTAGGATAGATCGAATGGAAAGAATAGCTTTGAGTTATAGTATGAACTCTTGAATAGATCAAACGGAAAGAATAGCTTTGAGGTGGTTTCGTACCCTACAAACAATTTATTCTTATGTTCTCCGCTAGATAGGAACTTTGGAGTGATTCTTCATCGCACTTTGAGGGGTGGTTATATGATCCAATTATATTAGCATTGTTGAGAGATTGCACTAGAGAAAGTACGGACCCTAGGCCTCATTTTCAAGCATTGCAATACCGTTTTTGTGCCCGTTTACTATTTGCTACCTTGCTATTTTTATTTATTCAGATTATAAAAATATATTTCTACCATCCATATTACACTTTTATCGCCATCTCTTCGTCGAACTAGTGCGCCTATACAATTTGCCATTGTATTGGGTGTGTTGGGGACACAAGAGATTTCTTGTATTTCATTGCAGGGTTGTTTGAGAGAGTCCATCTTCATCCTACGCCTCCCACGGATTGATAAACCTTAGGTCATCCACTTGAGAGAAAATTGCTACTGTCCTACAAAACTCTGCGCTTGGAGGCCCAACACGTGTCTACAAGAATAAAGTTGCGTAGTAGACATCAGGGTGCCATGGGCATCCCAATCTTAGGCTCTTTTCACTCCTTATTCCTTCATCCATCGTGATCTCACCCAAAACTTGAAAACTTCAATCACACAAAACTTAACAAAACCTTTGTGAGATCTGTTAGTATAGTAAAGCAAATCACCACTTTGATTACTGTTGCAAAATCATTCATATTTTATTATTGCATTATACCTATTGTATTGTAACTTTATTATGGCTTATACCCTGCAATACAATCCATAGATTCATCAAAGTAAGCACACAATGCAACGAAAATAGAATCTGTCAAAAATAGAACAGTCTATAGTAATCTGGACATTGGCCATACTTCTGTAACTCCAAAAACTCTGGAAAATTAGGACAGTGTAGGAAATTTGTATATAAATCTGGTGTAAAAACACAGAATTTTATCACGCTTCTGTGTTTATTAACAATTCTGCTACTGGGCGCAGAAGTTTCTGTTTTTCAAGAAGATCACATCAACTATCACCCAACATGACCCCGAAGGCTTTACTTGGCACACACACTAATTAAAACACAAAAATGAAATCATAACACACAAAAATAGATAGAAAAAGAGAAAACATTATTTTATTCATTGAGTTGCCTCCCAACAAGCACTATCGTTTTATGCCCCTAGCTAGGCATAATGCATAGATTCAAGTATTGTCATCTTTGGATTTTGATCCATAGGTTTCCCTCATGATTGATTCATATGGTGTCCTAATTCTTGTTCTAGGTAAGTGTTCCATACCATTTCTTAGTGGAAATTGAAATTTAATATTACCTTCTTTCATATCAATCGCGGCACCTATAGTTCGTAAAAACGGTCTACCAAGTATGATGGGACAAGACGGATTGCAATCAATATCAAGAACAATAAAATCTATGGGTACATAGTTCCTATTTGCAAGAATAAGAACATCATTAATTCTTCCCAAAGGATTTTTAATAGTAGAATCCGCCAAGTGCAAATTAAGAGAACATTCTTCAATATCGATAAGACCAAGCACATCACATAGAGATTTCGAAATTGTGGAAACACTATCACCCAAATCACATAAAGCAAAACACTCATAATTTTTTATCTTGACTTTAATGGTAGGTTCCCACTCATCATATAATTTTTCTAGGAATTGAAATCTCTAATTCTAACTTTTCTTCTAAACCTTTCATCATCGCTTCTACAATATGTTTAGTAAAAGCTTTATTTTGTTCATAGGCATTGAGTGAATTTAACATGGATTGCAACAAAGAAATACATTCAATCAAAGAGCAATTATCATAATTAAACTCTTTGTAATCCAAAAGAGTGGGCACATCACTAGTTAAAGTTTTGACCTCTCCAAACCCACTTTTATCAACAAAAAATAACAAGATTTTCACTCTCCGGATTATGAGGACTCCTTCTAGATAAAGTTGACTCTTCTTTAGTCCTCTTTTCATCAAGTTTAATATTACTAAACAAGGAATCAATAGAAGAAACACCAATCATCTTAAGATCTTCATCATGATTATGAAAGCAATCGGTAGAAAACGCTCTTTCAAAAAAATTATCTTTTAGCTCTAAGCATACTGGTTATTTTCTTGTTTTAATCCACAGAAACATATAAATCTTTAATTGATTCATTGACATCAACCTTAGGTGGAAAAATTTTAATCTTGAGATTTTCTACATCATGAGTAATTCTATCAATGCTTCTAGACATAGCATCAATCTTATTCAATTTTTCTTCTATCATAGTGTTGAAATTTTTTTGAGCATTGATAAATTATTTAATGTTACTCTCAAGATCAGAGGGGTTCCTATTATTATTGTAAGAAGAATTACCATAGGAATTGCCATGACTATTAGAAGAATTTCTAGAAAAAGGCCTAGGATTAAAATTACCTCTATAAGCATTGTTATTAAAATTGTTTCTGTTGGGAAATGTTGCATGGAAAACAAAAAAAATTCTACGACACGCAAGATATATCCATGGATATGCATAGCAACAAGAGGAGATAGAGTGTCTATGTACCCTCGTAGACCGTAAGCGGAAGCGTTTGACAACGCGGTTGATGTAGTCGAACTTATTCGCGTTCCAACCGATCGAGCACGGAATGTACAACTCCTCCGCGTTCAGCACAAGTTCAGCTCGATGACGTCGTCCGTCTTCTTATCTAGCAAGATTGCGAGGTAGTGGATGAGTTCCAGCAGCACGATGGCGTGATGACGGTGATGGTGAAGCTATCTCCGCAAGGCTTCGCCTAAGCACTACGAAAATATGATCGGGGTGTAAATGGTGGAGGGGGGCGCCGCACACGGCTAAGACAATGTTGTCGTTGTGCTAGGCACCCCCTCCCACATATATATATGTGGGAGGGAGAGGGGAGAGGCCAAGAGGTGCCCCAAGTAGGACCGAATCCTACTTGGGCTCCTGCCCTGGGCCGCGCCCCCTTCCTTATTTGTCGGAGGGGGAAAGGAAAGGGGGGAGAGGGAAGGAAGGGGGAGGCCGAATCCCCCCCTTTCCTTTCTCCCATGGGTCGGCTGCCTTAGGGGGGTGCCAGCCCCCTGTGGGCTGGTATGCTCCCTCTAATGGCCCAATAGGCCCATCACCCTTCCGGGGGTGCCCGGTACCCCCTCCGGTACTCCGATGATCACCCAGTACACTCTAAAACACTTCTGGTGTTCGAATATCATCGTACTATATATAAATTTTCGCCTCTCGACCATTTCGAGACTCCTCGTCATGTACGTGATCACATCTGGGACTCCGAACAACATTCGGCCACCAAATCATATAACACTATATCGTCAACGAACACTAAGCGTGTGGACCCTACGGGTTCGAGAACTATGTAGACATGACCGAGACACTTCTCACGATAGCGGAACCTGGATGCCCATATTGGCTCCTACATATTCTATGAAGATCTTTATCGGTTGAACCGTTATGTCAACACACGTAATTCCCTTTGTCCATCGGTATGTTACTTGCCCGAGATTCGATCGTCGGTATCTTCATACCTAGTTTAATCTCATTACCGGCAAGTCTCTTTACTCGTTCTATAATACATCATCCCATAACTAACTCATTAGTCACTTTGCTTGCAAGGCTTCTTATGACGTGTATTACCGAGAGGGCCCAGAGATACCTCTCCGATACTCGGAGTGACAAATCCTAATCTCGATCTATGGCAACTCAACAAACACCTACGGAGATACCTGTAGAGCATCTTTATGATCACCCAGTTACATTGTGACGTTTAATAGCACACAAAGTATTCCTCCGGTATCCGGGAGTTGCATAATATCATAGTCGAAGGAATATGTATTTGACATTAAGAAAAGCAATAGCAATAAACTGAATGATCAATATGCTAAGCTAACGGATGGGTCTTGTCCATCACATCATTCTCCTAATGATGTGATCCCGTTATCAACTGACAACACATTTCTATGGTTAGGAAACCTTAACCATCTTTGATCAACGAGCTAGTCTAGTAGAGGCTTACTAGGGACACGGTATTTGTTTATGTATTCACACATGTATTTAAGTTTCTGATCAATACAATTCTAGCATGAATAATAAATCTTTATCATGAATAAGGAAATATAAAATAACAACTTTATTACTGCCTCTAGATACCCAAAGAGTTTACTAGAGTCAGTAATCTAGTTCACATCGCCATGTGATTAACACCAGAAGAGTACTAAGGTGTGATCTTGTTTTGCTTGTGGGAGAAGTTTAGTCAACGGGTCTCTCACATGCAGATCCGTATGTATTTTGCAAATTTCTATGTCTATAATGCTCTGCATGGAGCTACTCTAACTAATTGCTCCAACTTTCAATACGTATCCAGATTGAGACTCAGATTCCTCTTAATCTGTGTCAAAGCTTGCATCGACGTAACCCTTTACGGTGAACTCTTTATCACCTCAATAACCGAGAAATATTTCCTTAGTCCTCTAAGGATAATTTTGACCGCTGTCCAGTGATCTACATCTGGATCACTATTGTACCCCCATGCCAAACTCATGGCAAGGTACACAATAGGTCTGTTACACAGTATGGCATACTTTATAGAACCTATGGCTGAGGCATAGGGAATGACTTTCATTCTCTCTCTATCTTCTGCTGTGGTCGGGCTTTGAGTCTTACTCAACTTCACACCTTACAATACAATCTAGAACCACTTATTTGACTGATCCATGTTGAAATCCTTCAAAATCTTGTCAAGGTATGTACTCATTGAAAATCTTATCAAGCGTCTTGATCGATCTCTATAGATCTTGATGCCCAATATGTAAGCAGCTTCACCGAGGTCTTTCATTGAAAAATTCTTATTCAAGCATCCTTTTATGCTATCCAGAAATTCTATATCATTTCCAATCAACAATATGTCATCCACATATAATATCAGAAATGCTACAGAGCTCCCACTCACTTTCTTGTAAATACATGCTTCACCATAAGTCTGTATAAAACTATATGATTTGATCACCTCATCAAAGCGTATATTACAACTCTGAGATGCTTGCACCAGTCCATAGATGGATCGTTGGAGCTTGCACACTTTGTTAGCACCTTTAGGATCGACAAAACCTTCAGTTTTGACGTCCATTTGCCAGATTTCATAATCATAAAATGCGGCAATTGCTAACATGATTCGGACTGACTTAAGCATCGCTACGGGTGAGAAGGTCTCATCGTAGTCAACCCTTTGAACTTGTTGAAAACCTTTTGCGACAAGGCGAGCTTTGTAGATGGTGACATTACCATCAGCGTCTGTCTTCTTCTTAAAGATCCATTTATTTTCTATGGCTTGCCGATCATCGAGAATGTCCACGAAAGTCCATACTTTGTTCTCATATATGGATCCTATCTCTGATTTCCTGGCCTCAAGCCTTCTATCAGAATTTGGGCTCGTCATAGCTTCTTCATAGTTCGTAGGTTCGCCATGGTCTAATAACATGACTTCCAGGACAGGATTACCGTACCACTCTGATGCGGATCTTGCTCTGGTCGACCTACGAGGTCCAGTAGTAACTTGATCTGAAGTTTCATGATCATCATCATTAGCTTCCTCTCTAGTTGGTGTAGTCATCATGGGAACGGTTTTATCTGATGTGCTACTTTCCTATTTGAGAGAAGGTACAATTACCTCATCAAATTCTACTTTCCTCCCACTCACTTCTTTCAAGAGAAACTCCTTTTCTAGAAAGGACCCATTCTTGGCAACAAAGGTCTTGCCTTCGGATCTGTGGTAGAAGGTGTACCCAATTGTCTCCTTAGGGTATCCTATGAAGATGCACTTCTCCGATTTGGGTTTGAGCTTATCAGGCTGAAGCCTTTTGACATAAGTGTCGCAACCCCAAACTTTAAGAAACGGCAGCTTATGTTTCTTGCCAAACCACAATTCATATGGTGTCGTCTTAATGGATTTAGACGGTGCCCTATTTAACGTGAATGTGGTTGTATCTAATGCATAACCCCAAAACGATAGTGGTAAATCGCTAAGAGACATCATAGAACACACCATATCCAATAAAGTACAGTTACGATGTTGGGCACACCATTACGTTGTGGTGTTCCAGGTGGCGTGAGTTGTGAAACAATTCCACATTGTTTTAAATGAAGGCCAAACTCATAACTCAAATATTCACCTCTGTGATCAGATCGTAGAAACTTTATTTTCTTGTTACAATGATTCTCTACTTCACTCTAAAATTCTTTGAGCTTTTCAAATGTTTCAGACTTGTCTTTCATTAAGTAGATATAACCATACCTACTCAAATCATCTGTGAAGGTCAAAAAATAACGATACCACCATGTGGCCCAATACTCATCGGACCGCATGCATCGGTATGTATTATTTCCAATAAGTCATTAGCTCGCTCCGTTGTTCTGGAGAACGGAGTTTTAGTCAAGTTGCCCATGAGGCATGGTTCGCAAGTATCAAATGATTCATAATCAAGTGATTCCAAAAGTCCATCTGTATGGAGTTTTTTCACGTGCTTTACACCAATATGACCTAAACAACAGTGCCACAAGTATGTTGCACTATCATTATCAACTTTGCATCTTTTGGCATCAATATTATGAATATGTGTATCACTACGACCGAGATTCAATAAACCATTCACATTGGGTGTATGATCATAGAAGGTTTTATTCATGTAAATAGAACAACAATTATTCTCTGACTTAAATGAATAATTGTATTGCGATAAACATGATCCAGTCATATTCATGCTCAACGCATACACCAAATAACATTTATTTAGGTTCAACACTAATCCCGAAGGTAGAGGGAGTGTGCGATGGTGATCATATCAACCTTGGATCATTCCCAACAAACATCATCACCTTGCTTTTAACTAGTCTCTGTAACTCCTATTTCGAGATACTAATTTTAGCAACTGAACCGGTATCAAATACCCAGGGGCTACTACGAACACTAGCAAGGTACACATCAATAACATGTATATCAAATATACCTTTGTTTACTTTGCCATCCTTCTTGTCCGCCAAGTATTTGGGGTAGTTCCACTTCTAGTGACCATTTCCTTCGTAGTAGAAGCACTCAGTTTCAGGCTTGGATCCAGCTTTGGGCTTCTTCACGGGAGTAGCAACTTGCTTTCCATTCTTCTTGAAGTTCCCTTCCTTTCCCTTGCCCTTTTTCTTGAAACTAGTGGTCTTGCTTAACCATCAACACTTGATGTTCTTTCTTGATTTCCACCTTCGCCGATTTCAGCATCGCGAAGAGCTCGGGAATCATTTTCGTCATCCCTTGCATATTATAGTTCATCACGAAGTTCTAGTAGCTTGGTGATAGTGACGAGAGAACTCTGTCAATCACTATCTTATCTGGAATATTAACTCCCACTTGATTCAAGTGATTGTAGTACCCAGACATTCTGAGCACATGCTCATTGGCTGAGCTATTCTCCTCCATCTTGTAGGCAAAGTACTTGTTACAGGTCTCATACCTCTTGACACGGGCATGAGTCTGAAATACCAATTTTCAGCTCTTGGAACATCTCATATGCTCTGTGGCGTTTAAAGCGTTTTTGAAGTCCTGGTTCTAAGCCATAAAGCATGGCGCACTAAACTATTAAGTAGTCATCATACGGAGCTTGCCAAATGTTCATAACGTCTACATCTGCCCCTGCAATAGGTCTGTCACCTAGTGGTGCATCAAGGACATAATTCTTCTGTGCAGCAATGAGGGTAATCCTCAGATTATGGACCCAGTCCGCTTTATTGCTACCATCATCTTTCAACTTAGTTTTCTCTAGGAACATATCAAAAATAGCGGAGCTATATCGCGAGCTATTGATCTACAACATAGATATGCAAAACTGTTAAGACTAAGTTCATGAGAAATTAAGTTCACAATTAATCAAATTTCTAATGAACTCCCACTTAAATAAACATCCCTCAAGTTATCTAAGTGATACATGATCCAAATCAACTAACCCATGTCTGATCATCACGTGAGATGGGGTAGTCATCAATGGTGAACATCTCTATGTTGATCATATCTACTATATGACTCACGTTTGACCTTTCGGTTTCAAGTGTTCCGAGACCATGTCTGTACATGCTAGGCCCGTCAAGTTTAACCCAAGTATTCTGCATGTGCAAAACTGACTTACACCCGTTGTATGTGGACGTAGAGTCTATCACACCCGATCATCACGAGGTGCTTCGAAACGATGAACTTTGGCAACAGTGCATACTCGGGGAGAACACTTTTATCTTGAAATTTAGTGAAGGGGTCATCTTATAATGCTACTACCGTTCTAAGCAAAATAAGATGCATAAAGGATAAACATCACATGCAATCAAAATATGTGACATGATATGGCCATCATCATCTTGTGCTTTTGATCTCCATATCCAAAGCATCATCATTATCTCCATCGTCACCGGCTCGACACCTTAATGTGCATCGTAGCGTCGTTGCGTTGAGGTCGTCATGCCAACTATTGCTTATACAACTATCGCTAACGCATAGTGATAAAGTAAAGCAATTACATGGCGCTTGCACTTCATACAATAAAGAGACAACCCTAAGGCTCCTGCCGGTTGTCGATATTACAAAACAAGATCATATCGTACATCAACATATATCACATCATATCTTGACCATATCACATCACAACATGCCCTGCAAAAACAAGTTAGACGTCCTCTACTTTGTTGTTGCAAGTTTTACGTGGCTGCTACGGGCTTCTAGCAAGAACCGTTCTTACCTACGGCAAAAACCACAACGGTGATTCATCAAGTTTTTTGTTTTAACCTTCTTCAAGGACCGGCTGTAGTTAATTGATTCAACTAAAGTAGGAGAAACAGACACTCGCCAGCCACCTTTATGCAAAACTAGTTGCATGTCTGTCGGTGGAACCTGTCTCATGTGCGTGGACATGTATGGTTGGTCCGGGCTGCTTCATCCCACAATACCGCCGAATCAAAATAAGACGTTGGTGGTAAGCAGTATGACAATCACCACCCACAACACTTTGTGTTCGACTCGTGCATATCATCTACGCATAGACCTGGCTCAAAGGCCACTATTGGGAAACGTTGCATGGAAAACTAAAAAATTTCTACGCACATGCAAGATCTATCCATGGCGATGCATAGCAACGAGAGGAGAGAGTGTGTCTACGTACCCTCGTAGACCGTAAGTGGAAGCGTTTGACAACGCGGTTGATGTAGTCGAACTTATTCGTGCTCCAACCGATCGAGCACCGAACGTACGGCACCTCCGCGTTCAGCACACGTTCAGCTCAATGACGTCCTCTGCCTTCTTGATCTAGCATGACGGTGAGGTAGTGGATGAGTTCCGGCAGCACGACAGCATGATGACACTAATGGTGAAGCTATCTCCGCAGGGCTTCGCCTAAGCACTACGAAAATATGACCGAGGGTGTAAACAGTGTGGAGGGGGGCGCCGCACACAGCTAAGACAATGTTGTTGTTGTGCTAGGCGCCCCCCTCATACATATATATAGGTGGGAGGGAGAGGGGGGAGGCCAAGAGGTTCCCCAAGTAGGAACAAATCCTACTTGGGCTCCTGCCCTTGGCTACCCCCCCCTTCCTTATTTGTCGGAAGGGGAAAGGAAAGGGGGAAGAGGGAAGGAAGGGGGAGGCCGAATCCCCCCTTTATTTTCTCCCATGGGTCGTCTGCCTTAGGGGGACGCGCCAGCCCCCTGTGGGCTGGTGTGCTCCCCTCTAATGGCCCAATAGGCCAATCACCCTTCCGGGGGTGCCCGGTACCCCCTCTAGTACTCCGATGATCACCCGGTACACTCCGAAACACTTCCGGTGTCCGAATATCATCGTCCTATATATCAATCTTTACCTCTAGACCATTCCGAGAGTCCTCATAATGTTCATGATCACATCCACGACTCCGAACAACATTCGTTCACCAAATCATATAACTCATATAACACTATATCGTCAACGAATGTTAAGCGTGTGGACCCTACGGGTTCGAGAACTATGTAGACATGACCGAGACACTTCTTCGGACAATAACCAATAGCAGAATCTAGAAGCCCATATTGTCTCCGACATATTCTACGAACATCTTTATAGTTCGAGCCGTTATGACAACATACATAATTCCCTTTGTCCATCGGTATGTTACTTGCCCGAGATTCAACCGTCCATATCTTCATACCTAGTTCAATATCGTTACCGGAAAAGTCTCTTTACTCGTTCCATAATACATCATCCCATAACTAACTCATTAGTCACTTTGCTTGCAAGGCTTCTTATGACATGTATTCCCGAGAGGGCCCAGAGATACCTCTCCGATACTCAGAGTGACAAATCCTAATCTCGATCTATGCCAACTCAACAAACACCTTCGGAGATACCTGTAGAGCATCTTTATGATCACCTAGTTACGTTGTGACGTTTGATAGCACACAAGGTATTCCTCCGGTATCCGGGAGTTGCATAATCTCATAGTCGAAGGAATATGTATTTGACATTAAGAAAGCAATAGCAATAAGCTGAACAGTCAATATGCTAAGCTAACGGATGGGTCTTGTCCATCACATCATTCTCCTAATGATGTGATCTCGTTATCAAATGACAACACATGTCTATGGTTAGGAAACCTTAACCATCTTTTATCAACGAGCTAGTCTAGTAGAGGCTTACTAGGGACACGGTATTTGTTTATGTATTCACGCATGTATTTAAGTTTCCGATCAATACAGTTCTAGCATGAATAATAAACCTTTATCATGAATAAGGAAATATAAAATAACAACTTTATTATTGCCTCTAGGGCATATTTCCTTCAGTTTCACGAGACAAAATTCACATCTACAGGATCACTATTTTGCACAAAGGCACATCATTAAGATCAATAAGAGCATTTTTACTAGCAACCAATTTCATAAGAGCATCAACTTTTTCACTCAAATTACTAATTTCTTCAACCGAATTAACTTTTTTACTAGTAGGTGCTCTTTCGGTATGCCATTGTGAATAATTTGCCATAATATTATCAAGCAATTTAGTGGCTTCACCCAAAGTAATTTCCATAAAATTATCACCCGTGGCGGAATCTAAAAGATTTCTAGAAACAAAATTCAATCCCGCATAAAAAATATGTATGATCATCGAAAGATTTAAACCATGAGTAGGACAATTTCTTAGTATCAGTTTCATTCTTTCACAAGATTGTGCAACATGTTCATGCTCAACTTGCTTAAAATTCATTATTTGATTTCTAAAGGAAATAATTTTTGCGGGCGGAAAATACGTAGTAACAAAAGCATGTTTGCAGTTATCCCAAGAATCGATACAATTGCGAGGCAAAGAAGAAAACCAAAATTTTGCACGATCCCTCAAAGAGAAAGGAAATAATGTCAACTTCACAATATCATTGTCGACATATTTTTTCTTTTGCATATCAGACAATTCCACGAACGTGTTCATATGGGACGTGGCATCCTCATTAGGAGTACCGGAAAATTGTTCTTTCATAACAAGATTCAACAAAGCGACATTAATATCATAGGACTCCACACTAGCGGCTGATGTCGTTTGAAATTGCGTCGGTATTTCCCGAAAGAGGAAGGGATGATGCAGTACAACTACGGTAGGTATTCCCCTTAGTTGTGAAACCAAGGTATCAATCCAGTAGCAGAACCAAGCAATACTATGTAAACGACACCTGCACATAAAGAACAAATACTTGCAACTCGACGTGTAAGTGGGGTTGTCAATCCCTCCATGGTATAATATAGATAAATTTGTGGTAGATTCGATAAATAGCTCTCGATAAATGTGAAATAAAATAAGTAATAAAAAAGTGCAGCAAGGTATTTATGGGTTTTTGGAATAATAGATCTGGAAATAAAAGTGGAAAATAATAGATCTGAAAGCAAATATGATAAAGAATAGACCCGGGGCCGTAGATTTCACTAGTGGCTTCTCCCGAGAAAATAGCACATGGTGGGTAAACAAATCACTATTGGGCAACTGATAGAAGATCGAATAGTTATGACGATATCCAAGGCAATGATCAATATATAGGCATCACGTCCAAGATTAGTAGACCGACTCCTGACTACCTCTACTACTATTACTCCACACATCGACCGCTATCCAGCATGCATCTAGTGTATTAAGTTCATGGAGAAATGGAGTAATGCAATAAGAACGATGACATGATGTAGACCAGATCTATTCATGTAGGAATAGCCCCCATCTTGTTATCCTTAATAGCAACGATACATGCGTGCCTTGCTGCCCCTTCTGTCATTGGGAAAGAACACCAGAAGGTCGAACCCATCACAAAGCACCTCTTCCCATGGCAAGAAAATTGATCTAGTTGGCCTAACTAAACCAAAGATTTAAAGAAGAAATACGAACTAATCATGCATATAAGAGATCAAAGAAAACTCAAATAATATTCATGGATATAGATCTGATCATAAACTCAAAGTTCATCGGATCCCAACAAACACACCGCAAAAAGAGTTACATCAAATAGATCTCCAAGAGACCATTGTATCGAGGATCAAAAGAGAGAAGAAGCCATCTAGCTACTGCCTATAGACCCTTAGATCTATGGTGGACTACTCACGCATCATCGGAGAGGCACCAATGAGGATGGTGAACCCCGCCGTGATGGTGTTAGATTGGATCTCGTGGTTCTGGAATTTGCGGCGGCTGGAATTGTGTTTTGTCGACTCCCCTAGGGTTTCTGGAATATTTGAGAATTTATAGGGCGAAGAGGCGGTGAAGGAGACCCCAGTGGGCCCCACAACCCCCCTATGTGCACCCTGGTGGGTTGTGGTCCCCACAGGCCTCCCCCAAGGTGTCTTCTGGTCCAAAAAAATCTCCAAATTTTTTTACTGCGTTTGGACTCCGTTTGATATGGATATTCTTCGAAGTAAAAACAAGCAAAAAACAGCAACTGGTACTGGGCACTATGTCAATAGGTTAGTCCCAAAAAATGATATAATATTGCTATAAAATGATTGTAAAACACCAATAATGATAACATAACAGCATGGAACCAGCAAAAATTATAGATACGTTGGAGACATATCAACATCCCTAAGCTTAATTCCTACTCGTCCTCGAGTAGGTAAATGACAAAAACAGAATTTTTGATGTGGAATGTTGCCTAACATGTTTATCACACATTCTTTTATTTTGTAGCATGGACATTTGGACTTTCATATGGTTCAAAGCAATAGTCTAGTTTTGACATGAAGATTTCAATACTCAACATATCAATAAGCAACCAGGTCTTTCAAAATATCAACACTAAAGAAAGTTATCCCTTGCCCATCATGCTCAATCATTGATCCATTTGTGAAACACACTCGCATATTAGCTACACCCAATGCTCAAGTATGATCATAGTGCTCCCTAGTTGGTGCTTTATAAGAGAAGATGGAGACTCAAATAAAAATAAAAATTGTATAAAGTAAATAGAAGGGCCCTTCGTAGAGGGAAGCAGATATTTGTAGAGGTGCCAGAGCTAAAGGAAACAATTGAGAGATAAAAATTGGAGAGGCATACTTTTCCCGTCAACGAAAACGACCGAGTAATTCCCAACACTTACCATGCTAGATATATTATAGGCGGTTCCCAAACATAAAATAAATTTTATTCCTTTTTTCACCATTCTTTCACAATCCATGGCTAGCTGTATCCATGGGTGCCTTCCATACCAACACTTTCCAAGGAATTTATTATTTGACAACATAAAGTAAATTTCTTTTTCATTTTGGGACTGGGCATCCCTATTACTGCCATACTCTCATGTACTGACAAATGAATAAACACTCATCTTAAGAATAACACATCTAGTATGAAAAATATTGGCCACCCCCTGCCGTTTCAGGCCACCTCCTGCCGTTTCATGAGCGGTACGAGCACACAAAAAGGAAATTCATTTTGCAAGTTAGAGATGGCACATACTAATTTACTTAGAACAGCACGGAAATACCACATATAGGTAGGTATGGTGGACTCATATGGCAAAACTGGGTTTAAGGATTTGGATGCACAAGCAGTATTTCTACTTAGTACAAGTGGAGGCTAGCAAAAAGGTTGAGAAGCAACCAACCAATAAACGAAAATTCACATAAACGAGCATTAAGCATAACTAACACCGAAAATAGGATGTAATTTCATTACATAACTATTGACTTTTGTGCTTGCATAGGAAATCACAAACCTTAACATCAATATTCTTACTAAAGCATAATTACTCACCAACATGGCTCACATATTACTATCATCATATCTCAAAACTATTACAAAGAATCAAGTTTATTTTGTCCAATGATCTTCATGATTTTTTTATTATATCCCTCTTGAATGCAGGCGAGAAATGGTGGAAGGCAGGGCTATGCGCGGAAGGGATGGCTGCTGCAGGCATGCTGCTACGGATAGGCTGCCACGTGAGGTCGTGAGGCTCGCCGAAGGGATAGTAGCTGGCGAGAGGGGACGAGAGAGAGAGAGAGAGAGTTTTCTTTTCTATCTTTTAGATATTTTATGTTGGGTCCCATATGTAAGTGGTAGAGGTGGGAGAGAGTTTTTTTTGGTGGGTCTCACCTGTATGTGACATAGGCAGCAAGGGGTACAAATGTCCAGAAAATGTCCATTTCATGGTCAACGGCCTTTGACCACACGAAAACGGCACTGAAGGGTATTTCCATAAGGGCTTCCAACGGAAGAGGGGTATAGTTGTGCACTGTTTTTTAGGGATAAAGATGGTGTCGGGCGGAAATTAGCTGGGAAAATGGAAATGTCCTTTAAAAATCGCCTCTTTTGGAAGCTATCTTTTTAGTGTTATTTTTAATACAATTCTCTGAAAATCGCGAGGCAATTTTTTTTGAATTAATGAGGGCAAATAAGGATTATAGACATTTTCATACTGGAGATGGACCAACAAGGAATTGATTAGGAATTTCTAATGAAGTCTGATATATATTTAATAAAAAATACATAGAAAAGTTTCATGTATAATTATGAAATTGGCTATTAAATAGGCCCGTAGATATGATGAATTTAGAAACTTGAATCAACTTAACTAGATTTGGATTGAATGTTTTACGAATTTCTAAAATTGACTAGAAATGGGAAAAGGTATTCGACACTTTTCAGACAGGTTGAGCAGGCCGACCCAATTACATAAAACACCCACCGAGGCTCTTAAGCAGATACACACGCGTGCTGCACTAGCTCAGCCCATGGGCTGGGATGCGACCGCAATGGCGCACTTTTGAGGTTCCACTCGTCAGGACGTCATCCAAATAATGGTCAATGGGCTTTGACCCAACATAATGGTTCGTTTGGGCATTTGTGGGGCCGGTGCCGAGGGAGGAGGGGGAAATGAGGAACGTTAAGGTGGCAGAGCACAACTGAGTAGAACTAAGAAAGAAGGGGCACAAAAATAGAAATCTCAAAAATAAAATTACTCGGACGCATGATCGATTCACCTACCGTGCACTTCTTTTCCCTTTTTTCATGCACGCATATCCCTAAATATATTTAAATCTTTCACAAATGTTTTAGCGTGCACGGATGTGCTTAATTTTGAAGTTGGGTTTTGTGTTGTTCGTGTTCTTCGTGTACTCATACAGATGAAAAATTCTAAGTCTTTCACAAAAAAAATCTACTATACGAAATTAATAGACACGGCTTGAACAAACTAGGACACTGATTAGATATAAATAATATTTTCCTTTGAGAGAAGTTTTGGTCACCTACGTTCCAAAAATAAAATAAAATGTAGGGCTGCTTGAGTGGTAAAGTGCTAAAAGAAAATGTATATCTACATTGCAACACACAAGCACTTGCCTAGTAACAATGAAAATTGGCTATATAACATTTCAGTTAACCAATTAATTCAGTTCGGTGTTCAGTTTACATGGAACGAGTTGTTCACATGCTTTCACTATTTCCTATATCAGCCCATCTTTTTTTGACACAACCTTCATCACCCCATCTCTTTATGTAGCTGAATTCTGCGCTTCCTCTTCTCTAGCTCGACAATGTGGGACTAAAGTTAGGGTGCATGCTATGAGCAGAAAAGTTGGGCGGTCGGACCTAGGCGCCCGGCCTGAACCAAAAACACAAGCAAGTTTGGGCCTTGGTAGTCTACTCAGCCCATATGAGTGGAAGTTCCCTGTCGTACGTGGAAACCTCCTATCGTATGCTCATTGATACAAAACTGAGAAGAGAGGCATGGCTTGAAGGACGACCCAACTCGTCCGACACTGAAGGTGAGCAACGAGCATGGACCAAATTGTGGAAAGTTGATGTCCCCTCAAAGGTCAGAATTTTCCTGTGGCGGCTGGCCCAAAATTCCATGCCGACTGCAGACCTCCTTCATGGCAGAAATATGTCGCCAACCACGACCTGCGGACTATGTGGGGCACAGGACTCATGGCAACACTTGCTACTACACTGCAGTGCTGCGAGGTGCGTGTGGGCTTTGCAGGATCATGATCTTGTAGAAGCGATCAACAGCTCCAATGAACCTGACGCAAAGAGATGGATATTTCGTTTGATGGAGCTGCTGTCTCCGGAGGAGTTTACCCAGGTAGTGGTAACCCTATGGGCAATCTGGTTTGCTAGACGGCAAGCTCTGCATGAACACATTTTTCAAAGCGCTTTATCAACCCATCACTTCATCGTCAAATACTTGAGGGAGCTCAACGAATGTAAGCCGAAGCAGGAGGGGAGGAATGCTGCCCCCCGCCAACCCCCATGCCGTACACGCTGGATCCCCCAACACCGGGCTTTGCAAAGATCAGAGTGGATGGAGCAGTTTCAAGAGACCAAGGAGATGGGACGGTGAGTGCTATATGTAGAAACTCAGAAGGCCTTTTTCTTGGAGCATCGGTAATAAAGTTCAGCGGAATTTCGAACCCAGCATCGCTAGAGGCGCTAGCCTGCCGTGAAGCCCTGGCAATATCATCTGATCTCCATCTTACTCAGATTGTGGTTGCATCAGATTGTCAAGGGGTAGTCCGGGTCATAGCAAACCGTACTGGTGGGGATTATGCAAGTATAGTAAAGGAAATCACAGAGACAGCAAGAGATTTCCAACATTGCTCCTTTATTTTTGAGGGGCGAGAGACTAATATCGAGGCACGTAGCCTCGCTAAGCACGCTTTTGGTCTGGGCTACGGGCGCCATCTGTGGCTTTTAAACCCGCCAGACCTCGATTGTATTCCTATGAACATTATTGATCAATAAAGCAAGTGTGTTTAGACTAAAAAAAGTCGACGCCTTAAGTGTCGGCTAGTATTTTCTCAAAAAAAAGTGCCGGCTAGTAGAACCAGCGCCCGCGCGCCAGCATTCTAGGCCGACCTAGTATCATCGCTACGTCGTGGCTCGTCATGGGGTCACCTACGTTCTCTCGGTCACGGTTGACCAGTTGACCAATCAATCGTTGACTTTTGGCAAACAATACAAACAATTTCAATAATTAAAAAAAGTCCATCGATTTGAAAAAAATCACGAAATAAAAAATGTCCATGAATTTTGAAAAGAAATTTTTGATTTTGCAAAAAATATCACTAATTTGGAAAAGTTCACGATGATTTTGAAAAAACACGATTTGAAAAAAGTTCATCGACTTTTGAAAAAACTTCACAAACTTGTAAAAAGTATGCGAATTTTTAAAAAGTTCATTGATTTTTCAAAAGTTCATGAATATGAAAAAAGTTCACGAATGGAAAAGGTTCACTGGTTTTAAAAAAAAGTTCATGAATTTAAAAAAAGTTCATCAGTTTTAAAAAAGAGTTCACAAATTTGAAAAAAGTTCATGGGTTTTGGTAAAAGAAGTTTGTATAAGCTGACATGAGCCCATGGATTTGAAAAACCGTCATGCATTTGAAACTATATCACAGATTTAGGAAAAAGTTCACGGATTATAAAAGAACTTCACAAATTAAGAAAATGTTCACAATTACAGAAATGTCCCATGAATTTTTAAAAATAAAATAAAATAGAAAAGGAAAATGTCCATGAATTTACAAAAATGTCCATGAATTTTTCGGCCAAGCAAAACCGAAAAAGCAAACTAACAGGAAAAGCGCTGTGTTTTTAAGCGCTATATTTGAAGAAGAAAAGAGAAGTAAACTACACACAACAGAAAGGTGTCCTACTTCTATTTTTTGAGGGGTAGAGAGGTGTTCTACTTGGTTACCGCGATTTGTACTACGAAAAGAATGCTGGTTAGTGAAATAGCATGAACCAATCAAGGTGGTATCCCCAGCCCATCAGGGTTCAAGTCCTGGTGCTCACATTATTTCCGGATTTATTTCAGGATTCCTGGCGATGCGTTTTCAGTGGGAGGAGACGTTTCCGTCGACGACAAGACACCTACGCTGACTTCGTAAATCATCAAGATGATATGTCGGCTCAGTCTCTCGAAGGTGTTCATAGGGATAGGGTGTGCGTGTGTGTGTAAATAGGGATGAGTGTATGCGCGTATGTATGAGCACATGCGTCTGAACTGTGTTAAAAAATAAATCAAGGTGTGGAACTGCATCGGGTTCGTTTTTTTTAAGGACGTGCCTGCAGTGGGAGCTTCTCGTTGGCGCCTTTAGCACCCGATAAACGGACTGGCGCTCGTGCACGCCGCTAGAGGGTCGTGGCCCATAGCACGCTCCACCGCTGCTTTTTCGACCGCTCGAGGCGGTGCTGCTTCGCTAGGTGGTTTTGTTTGCTAAGTTTTTTTTCCAATACTAGCTCATGTGAAATAAACCTGCTGTTTTTCAAAAAAAAAAGGTTTCGGTTTTCCCTATTAATATGAAAAGTTCATGAACTTGGAAAAAGTTTATCAATTTTATTGCGGGTTTGAAATTTTTTTCATCAATTAGGATAAGAAAATGTGAATTTGAACAAAGTATATGAATTTGGAAAAAGGATCATGAATTTTCAAAAAAGTTCGTGAATTTAAATATTTTTCAAGAATTTGGAAAAGTTCAAAATTTGACAATATTCACGATTTAAAAAAATTCATGGATTTCGAAAAATTCCTAATTATGAAAAAAGTTCACTAATTTGAAAAAAAATCATCATTTTAAAAAATGTTCATCGATTAGGAAGAAAACATTCACGAATTTGAGAAGGAGTTCACTGAACTTGTTGTTTTAGAAAACTTGGAAAAGTTTGTGGATCTGAAATATGTTCATGCATTTGAAAGAAGTTCATGCATTCGAAAAAAGGTTCACGAATTTGAAAAAAGTTCACGTGTTTTGAGAAAAGTTTGCAAATTTGAAAAACTTCACATGTTTTCAAAAAATGGTCACAGGGGAGCCAAAAAAAACTAGCCAAAAAAAAACTGAAAAAAAGAAAACCAGATTCTAAAAAATGCTGTAACATTACATTTGACGCACAACAACAACAAGAAAGAGACAAGGGAAAATAATGAACAAGAGAGTTTTTTGGAATAAGCCCCTAAATTAGCTGAACAAGGAAAATAGACAAATGTAATGTTATAGCATTTTTTAGAATCGCAGGGGAGCATTTTTGAAATAGACAAGGGAACAAGAAATAGCCCCTAAATTAGCTGAACAAGGAAAATACCACTATTCACTCTTCGTCACGCATTGGAAGAAACAACATTGGAGTAGTACATTCAAACACTCTACACATTTCAAATCCAAAACACATCACCGATAGACTAGTCTCGCAGATCCCTGCTAAAAGATTCTGCAGAATAGATTACATGCTTACAACAACAGCATAAGAAGAAGGAAACGAATGAAAATAATAGGGCCTTCAGCAGCTCACAGAACAAGAACCCTAGTCAAGCATAGTCAGTACGTCGTCGCAGGACCGCTGTTGTTTTTCCACCTTGTCCACACTAGGACTTCCAGGGTGATAATGGTGATGAGAAGGATGGCCAGGTTGAAACCATAGCCGATCTTCCACGAGTTACCCGCGCCTCCAACTTTGATCCCCAAGACAATGTTGACTGCTGCAAAGAAGAGCACAAGCCTGCCTACCCAATGGTGATACCAGTTCCAGTATTTCCGGTACTTCGAGTCTTTGTTGGGCCGTAGGAAGAACGCTAGAATCTGCAAAGTTACACATATATTCAGATCCATATATAATGCCTTCAGTTGACAAGATTTTACTGACCACATTGTCCATGACATTAGTTCTTAGAGCAGGTTATTTATTTATCACATACAGTACCTGGAGGATACCAAGCACAAGCACAAATATGCCAAGGCCTCTATGTGCTGGAACATCTGCCTGGATCTTGCCGTACAGTGATACTCCAGCCACAACGCCAGCCAGACCGAGGATGAAGCCGACGAACTGAATGCCGCCATGAAGGTAGAACCACAGAGGGTCCCAACCCCTGCAGTACCGAGCGATAATGGCACCGATAGGCAGGAGGACACCCCAAGCGAACAGGTTGAGTGCCCCATGAGTCCTTTTTAGGCCACTCGGGAAGGAGGAGCCTGAAGAGCTGCCTGCAAACAAGTGCCAAATTGTTTTCAAGAAAATAATGACTTGGTGACTGAGTCGTCACTGCACTAATGGTTAAAATGCCATCCTCAATTGATTTGTCAAAGATATGGTATCTGATTCGATCAGCACAGGTCGATCACACTGAACTGTCACAGGCAACTTTTTACAATTTATTTAGTTACAATTTGTCAGTAGCTGATTAAATTTACTGAAGCAACAGTTTCATCAAACATACAGTACATGTAATGAGATGTGCATTAATCATGCACGAGGTGAGAAAGTGAAATCTATTTATATTTCCATTCGGTAAGTTAAGTTTGCATTAGATGGTTAGCAGGCGCGAAGGAACCCAACTCACCTGTGGTGAAATCAAAGGTGATGGACGTCTTGCCCTGGTGCTCGGCTAGGCGGTCGTTGACAGGGATGGCAGAGCCGAAGGCGAAGAGCACCTGCTGCTTCTTGAGCTGCGAGTCGAAGTTGAGCTGGAAGGCGAGGTAGATCTTGGCCTGCTTGACAAGGACGGTGTGGTCGTGGCCGTTGGAGACGAGGAAGCCCCTGTCGGCGACGACCATGGAGGGCGCCTTGCCGTTGAGGGCAAACTGCTTGACGTGGGCTTGCCCCTTCTTGCCGACCCACCCGACCATGGCGCTCGAGCCCACCATGAGGCCGTCCTTGGAGAACGCCATCCCCACCCACCCGGAGCTGTACATCGCGGAGAGCACCACCCGCAGCACGTTGTCCCCGCCCTGCGCGTACTGGAGGAGACAGCGGAATCGGTTCGGTGAGAGGCAATCAAGAACGCTCCCGGTCTCCCTCAAGATCACCCGGATCTACGGCCTACTGGCTCGCGGCGGCAGTGGCACTTACCCGGAGCACGAAGTTGTTCCAGACGGGGCTGCAGGCCATCCCGGAGTAGTTGCCGACGAGCTCGGTCGGCAGCGGGTCGTTGCAGCTGCCGGTCTGCGCCGTCACCGCCGGCGCGAAGAAGGCCGACACGACGACGAGCATCGCAGCGCCGACGCCGAACGCGCGCGCCATTGCTGCTAGCCGATCCACCGACGCCGTGAAAGGCCGATCTGTATCACCTGGGAGCCAGTAACCGGACGACAAGCTGAGTTACTAGCTGGAAAGCCAAGCAAGTGCGGATTCTTTTTTGTCCATTGCCTCTTTGATGTGCTGATGGCTCTAGTGGTGGTGGGTGGCGACTGCAACTGGACGGACGCAGCTTGTGTTTGTATGCTTAAGATATTCTTCGCCGGTGAGCTGGGCCTGCAGGCAGGTGCAGCGAGCTTTTGTCTTGTGGCGAGCACTGTCACTGGATCTGGAACCAAACCGCAACACGAGGGTGGCAAAAATGCCATCCCCATGTGTGCGCATGCGCCGCTTCTCCGCCTCCTCGCCTTTTTTTAACGGGCGGCCTCGATCCATTCCCCCACGCGGTTCACGACAGAGAGCCGAGAGCGCAACGCCGTAGCCGCGATGTAAGAGATTTTCTCGTAAGAGTTTTTGCGGAATTATTGTGTATCTCGCGTTTGGTCTTGCAAACAAATGGGCTCTTATCTTATTGACTGGAAAACAACTTCGTATACGTGCAAGCACGTTCTGACCCCAACTGGCAAAGCGCTGAAACGCGTCGCTAAACCACAAAACAAGTAAATTATAGAAGTACAAAAACAAGTAGACACACTGATGGTTTTCTTGAGCCTTTGTGTAGCACACGACGACGGAGCTTCGGACCATCATGTATGTTAATCTCCAGCCCGGTACTGTACACCATCCAACAAACGCTGGTTGGATCTGATATGGTGATGCCGTTGAGCAGCACCAACTGTGTGTTTTTAATACTAATATATATACACTTCGTAAGGTTAGAGCGCGATGGATGCCTTCTCTGTCGGTGTGAGCTAGGGTGAGTTGCACGGAGAGCGTTAAGAGCATCTCCAGTCGCGCCCCCAACACGTCCCTCCCCAGATGATTTTTAGCATCGGTGGGCGAAAATCGACCCAATCGCGTCCTAGGAGCCCGTTTTTCGTCGGGTTGGTCAAAATTGGGGCCGGCGGACCCAGGCCGAACCCGGCGCGCTGGGGGGCGCCTGAGAGCGCCGAGGCGAGCGATTTTGGCGCGAACTCACTGCGGGCCCGCCGAGTCAGCGAGATGCCGCTTCGTCGTCCTCATCGCCTCGCTTCCCGCGGGAATCAATGCCAAGGCTGCGGCGCTGCCGCGCCGGTCAGCCTCCATTGATGCCTCATGAGCGGCGCAGTGCAGGCGCCACCGACGCGCGTCCCCCCCTCTCCCGCCACGCGTCGCCCGGCATGCAGCCTCTCGCCGCCGCGCTGCGGCTATAAAAGGCGACCTCCCAGCCGGTGGACGCCACAGCTCGCATCCCCTCCTCGCATCCGTCGCACAAAGAAGCACTCTCCCCTCTTCCCGCCGACGAGAAAAATGGCCGAGAGGTTCCAAGGCGACGGCGCGGCGGCGAACGGCTTCGGCCGCCACCATCTCCAAGAGCCGGAGGAGAGCCTCCTCTACGAGGCCGAGTATCAGGCGCCACCGGACATGCGTGTGTCGAGGGTGTGGAGGCTGAGCGCCGGTGGTGTCCCGGTGCCGTCGGTGCCTGAAGGAGCGGCACGGCGGGCCGAGATCGCCTGCATCCGCTCGTCGATGCCGGAGGAGCAGCGGAACGAGCCGAGGTACGCCGCCGACAGCCACACGCCGTGGACGATTTTTAGCGCCGCCGCGAAGACCAGATCGCCTCCGCCAACGGCATCATCCCCCGCGGACGCCTCAACGCCGACGGGCGGCGCTAGTGGTGGGGCGTCCCCGGCCGCACCCTCGAGGCCGTCCTCGACCACATCGAGACCCGCAACACGCTGCGCCTCGAGTACCCGCCGCGGCCGTCGTTCTATCGCCGCCGTGGCAGCTCCTGGACGCCGCGGCGGATGGAGCCGGGGACGTCCTCGTCGTCGGGCTCCGGCTCGCTCTCCTCCGGGGACGCGGCGCAGTGCCTAGGCGTAGTTTGGCGTAGCAGTAGGCGTAGTTTGCATGTTTTATGTTTTGTGTACAAATTTCAATGAAATTTCGCCGAGTTCGTGCCAGATCGCCGAGTTTGCACAAATTTGTACGAAATATTGCCGAATTCGCACGTATTGGCGACGACCCGGGGGCGATGACTGGGAACGAAGTCGCCCCCACGCGCAAGTTAGCGCTGGTTCGCCCTCAGGCGGCTCTTTTTTCGGTGCTCTGGGGGCCGAACGACTGGAGATGCTCTAAGGGCATTGAGGGAGTCCTGGATTAGGGGGTCCCCGGGCGTCCGGGCTATGTGATATGGGCCGAACTAATGGTCCAAGAAGATACAAGATAGAAGGCCTTCCCCCGTGTCCGGATGGGACTATCCTTTGCGTGGATGGCAAGCTTGGCGTTCGGATGTAAAGTCCTTTCCCTGTAAACCGACTCTGTACAACCCTAGGCCCCTCCGGTATCTATATAAACCGGAGGGTTTTAGTCTGTAAATGTGATCATAATCATACAGGCTAGACATCTAGGGTTTGGCCATTACGATCTCGAGGTAGATCAACTCTTGTAACCCCCATACTCATCAAAGTCAATCAAGCAGGAAGTAGGGTATAACCGCCATTAAGAGGGCACGAACCTGGGTAAACATCATGTCCCCTGCCTCCTGTTACCTTCGATCCTCAGACGCATAGTTCGGGACCCCTTACCCGAGATCGGCCGGTTTTGACACCGACATTGGTGCTTTCATTGAGAGTTCCTCTGTGCTGTCGACAGAAGGTTCGATGGCTCGTTCAATCATCCACAACGATGTCGTCTCGGGAGAGACTTTCATCCCCGGCCAAATTTTCGTATTGGACGGCTTCGCACTGCGTGCCAACTCGACTGGTCACTTGAGCAGATCGACAGCTACGCTCATGGTCATCAGACCAGTTTTGGAAATTTGAACTATGTCGTTGATATCCGAGGAGACTTGATCTTCGAAGGGTTCGCGGCCCCGATCGCCACTCTGGCCTTAGATCCAGAGCGGATTACCGGGTCCGAAGACGGGAGTTTAGAGCCCGCCAGACTCCCTGCAATTATGGAACTTGCTACCGGAGATCTGGATGGGACTGCGCCATCGGCAAACCCGAAGACGAACCGGGCTACCCTTGTCGCTAAAGTGCCGGACTCCCCCTCGGACTCCAGATCTGAATTCTCGTGGTCCGCGTCAAGCGAGCGTGGCCAAGAGGCTCTCACCCCGGCCGCCCCCGTGGACTCTCGCTTCCCCGTCCAAACCTCGCTCCTAAACGAGGCTATGGCCTTAATGTGATCCCTCGCCATTACAGAGGAATCGCTTCCGAATTATGCCCAGCCCGGACTAGGGGCTGAGAGCGGGGAGTTTTACGTCCCACCCACCACCCACTTCATAGCCACTGTGGAAGATTTAACCGACATGCTGGACTACGCCTCCGAAGACATCGACGGCATGGACGACGATGCCGGAGACGAACAAGGCCAAGACCCTCCGTTTACCAGACGTTAGACGGCCACCTCCACATACGACGTGTACATGGTAGACACACCCAAAGAGGATGACGACGACGGCAAGAAGGATCCGGTTGAGGACAAGCCTGTTGAAGCACCTCCAAAGCGTCAACGTCAGCGGCACCGCTCAAAATCGTGTCGCGAAAAAGACGGCAATACCGGCACCGGAGACAATAACACTCCGGAGAATGCTGAAGACCCCGAAGCCCCTGTCGAGCCAACATCCGAATAGGATGATTGGGATGATGGGCAAGTTAACCCTGACGATCCAGTCGGGAACGAGGACTCCGAAGATAGTACCTACCTACCGATCTTCGAAGAGGATGTGCGCCTCGGTGATGAAGATTTCATCGTGTCGGAGGAACCCCTCGAACAAGAGCGCTTTAAGCGCCGGCTAATCGCCACTGCGAGAAGCCTAAAAAAGAAGCAGCAGCAACTCCAAGCCGAACAGGATACGCTCAATGACAGATGGACTAAAGTCCTGGCAGCCGAGGAATATGGCCTCGAACGCCCAACCAAGAGCTACCCGAAGCGCAAGCTGCTACCACAATTCGATGGCGAGCCCCTTGATCCAATACCGCCAAAGTATAAACCCACTGACGAACCTGACCGACCACCACGTGGACTGGACAGACCGGATACTTACGCCGAACACCAGCCCGCGCCACCCCGTCGTCAAGGCAAGGAGGCAGCGGCCCCGAGCTATACCTATGACCTACGCAAGGACCTGGACAATAGAGCCGGTCAGACAAGGTCAATCTATGGGTCAAGGGGGCGTGCTCCGACGCAGAGGATGGCCATCAGGCCTGGCGCGACAGGCACAACCTCACTCGTGCCGAAAACCGCATTCGGACTTCATCCGAACTGCGCCGCGACATCGGTCGATACAGAGGCGCCGCACACTGACACGTCCATTTTGCATCATGCTTTTATATCAATATTTATTGCATTATGGGCTATTATTACACATTATGTCACAATACTTATGCCTATTCTCTCTTATTTTATAAGGTTTACATAAAGAGGGAGAATGCCGGCAGCTGGAATTCTGGGCTGGAAAAGGAGCAAATATTAGAGACCTATTCCGCACAACTCCCAAAGTCCTGAAACTCCACGGAAGTTATTTTTGGAAATAATAAAAAATACTGAGCGAAGAAAATACCAGAGGGGGCCCACACCCTGGGCACGAGGGTGGGGGCGCGCCCTACCCCCCTGGGCGTGACCCTGCCTCGTGGGCCCCTGGTGGCCATCTTCTACTATATGAAGTCTTTCGTCCGAAGAAAAATCATACGCAAGCTTTCGGGACGAGACTCCGCCGCCACGAGGCGGAACCTTGGCGGAACCAATCTAGGGCTCCGGCGGAGCTGTTCTGCCGGGGACACTTCCCTCCGGGAGGGGGAAATCATCGCCATCGTCATCACCAATGCTCCTCTCATCGGGAGGGGGCCAATCTCCATCAACATCTTCACCAGCACCATCTCCTCTCAAACCCTAGTTCATCTCTTGTATCCAATTCTTGTCTCTAAGTCTGAGATTGGTACTTGTAGGTTGCTAGTAGTGTTGATTACTCCTTGTAGTTGATGCTAGTTGGTTTATTTGGTGGAAGATCATATGTTCAGATCCTATATGCATATTAATACTTCTCTGATTATGAACATGAATATGCTTTGTGAGTAGTTACGTTTGTTCCTGAGGACATGGGAGAAGTCTTGCTATTAGTAGTCATGTGAATTTGGTATTCGTTCGATATTTTGATGGGATGTATGTTGTCTCTCCTCTAGTGGTGTCATGTGAACATCGACTACATGGCACTTCACCATTGTTTGGGCCTAGAGGAAGGCATTGGGAAGTAATAAGTAGATGATGGGTTGCTAGAGTGACAGAAGCTTAAACCCTAGTTTATGCGTTGCTTCGTAAGGGGCTGATTTGGATCCATATGTTTCATGCTATGGTTAGGTTTACCTTAATACTTCTTTTGTAGTTGCGGATGCTTGCAATAGGAGTTAGTCATAAGTGGGATGCTTGTCCAAGTAAGGCAGCACCCAAGCACCGGTCCACCCACATATCAAATTATCAAAGTACCGAACGCGAATCATATGAACGTGACGAAAACTAGCTTGACGATAATTCCCATGTGTCCTCGGGAGCGCTTTTCTCTATATAAGAGTTTGCCCAGGCTTGTCCTTTGCTACAAAAAGGATTGGGCCACCTTGCTGCACTTTATTTACTTTGGTTACTTGTTGCTCGTTACAAATTATCTTATCACAAAACTATATGTTACCTATAATTTCAGTGCTTGCAGAGAATACCTTGTTGAAAACCGCTTATCATTTCCTTCTGCTCCTCATTGGGTTCGACACTCTTACTTATCGAAAGGACTATGATAGATCCCCTATACTTGTGGGTCATCAAGACTCTTTTATGGCGCCGTTGCCGGGAAGTGAAGCGCCTTCGGTAGGTGGAATTTGGTAAGGAAAAATTTATATAGTGTGCTGAAATTTACTATCACTTGTTGCTATGGAAAGTAATCCTCCGAGGGGCTTGTTCGGGGTATCTTCACCCCGACCAGTAGAGCAAAGAATTGCTCCTCAACCTACTGAAAATGAAAATGTCTACTTTGAAATTCCTTCGGGTATGATAGAAAAACTGCTAGCTAATCCTTTTGCAGGAGACGGAACATTACATCCTGATGAGCACCTAATCTATGTGGATGAAGTTTGTGGATTATTTAAGCTTGTAGGTATGCCCGATGATGTTATCAAGAAGAAGGTCTTCCCTTTATCTTTGAAGGGAGATGCATTGACATGGTATAGGCTATGTGATGATACGGGGTCATGGGACTATAAGCGATTGAAATTGGAATTTCATCAGAAGTTTTATCCTATGCATCTTGTTCATCGTGATCGTAATTATATATATAATTTTTGGCCTTGCGAAGGAGAAAGCATCGCTCAAGCTTGGGGGAGGCTTAATTCAATGTTATATTCATGCCCCAATCATGAGCTCTCAAGAGAAATGATTATTCAAAAAAATTATGCTCGGCTTTCTGACAACAATCGCACCATGCTTGATACTTCTTGTACTGGTTCTTTTATGATGAAGACTATTGAATTCAAATGGGATTTATTGGAAAGAATTAAATGCAACTCTGAAGATTGGGACCTCGACGAAGGTAAGGAGTCAGGTATAACACCTAAGTTTGATTGTGTTAAATCTTTTATGGATACCGATGTTTTCCGTAAATTTAGCACTAAATATGGACTTGACTCTGAGATAGTAGCTTCTTTTTGTGAATCTTTTGCTGCTCACGTTGATCTCCCTAAGGAGAAGTGGTTTAAATATCATCCTCCCATAGAAGTAAAAGTAGCTGCACCTATTAAAGTTGAAGAAAAGACTATCACTTATAACGATCCTGTTGTTCCTACTGCTTATGTTGAGAAACCACCTTTTCCTGTTAGGATAAAGGATCATGCTAAAGCTTCAACTGTGGTTCATAAAAGCAATATCAGAACCTATACACCTCCTGAGCAAGTTAAAGTTGAACCTAATATTGCTATTGTTAAAGATCTCTTGGCTGATAATATTGATGGGCATGTTATTTATTTCTGTGATGAGATTGCTAGAATTGCTAAACCTAGTGCTAAAGATAAACATAGACCTGTGATAGGCATGCCTTTTATTTCTGTTAAAATAGGAGATCATTGTTATCATGGCTTATGTGACATGGGTGCTAGTGCTAGTGCAATACCTATTGACTTATACAAAGAAATTATGCATGATATTGCACCTACTGAGTTAGAAGAAATTGATGTCACAATTAAGCTTGCCAATAGAGATACTATATCACCAATTGGAATTGTTAGAGATGTTGAAGTTTTGTGTGGGAAAACTAAATATCCTGCTGATTTTCTTGTTCTTGGTTCCCCACAAGATAGCTTTTGTCCCATTATATTTGGTAGACCCTTCTTAAACACTATTAATGCTAAGATAGACTGCGAAAAGGATGTTGTTACTATTGGTTTAGGTGATATGTCTCATGAGTTTAACTTTTCTAAATTTCATAGACAACACCGTGAAGAGGAATTGCCTAGTAAAGATGAAATTATTGGTCTTGCTTCTATTGCTGTACCTCCTAGTGATCATTTAGAACAATATTTGCTAGGCCATGAAAATGATATGTTTATGAATGAAAGAAAGGAAATAGATGAAGTGTTCTTTAAACAGGGACCTATTCTGAAACACAACTTGACTGTTGAAATCCTAGGGGATCCTCCTCCACCCAAGGGTGATCCCGTGTTTGAGCTTAAACCATTACCTGATACTCTTAAATATGCTTATCTTGATGAAAAGAAGATATATCCTGTTATTATTAGTGCTAACCTTTCAGAGAAGGAGGAAGAAAAATTATTGAAAACTTTGAAGAAGCACCGTGCTGCTATTGGATATACTCTTGATGATCTTAAGGGCATTAGTCCCACTCTATGTCAACACAAAATAAATTTGGAGAAAGACGCCAAACCAATTATTGATCATCAGTGACGGCTGAATCCTAAGATGAAAGAAGTGGTAAGAAAGGAAATATTAAAGCTCCTTGAGGCAGGTATAATTTATCCCATTGCTGATAGTCAGTGGTAAGTCCCTAAGAAAGGAGGTATTACTGTCATTCCTAATGATAAAGATGATTGATCCCGCAAAGAATTATTACAGGTTATAGGATGGTAATTGATTTTCGAAAATTAAATAAAGCAACTAAAAAAGATCATTACCCATTGCCTTTCATTGATCAAATGCTAGAAAGATTATCCAAACATACACATTTTTGCTTTCTAGATGCTTATTCTGGTTTCTCTCAAATACCTGTGTCAGCTGATGATCAAGATAAGACCACTTTTACTTGCCCTTTCAGTACTTTTGCTTATAGACATATGCCTTTTGGTTTATGTAATGCACATGCTACCTTTCAAAGATGCATGATGGCTATATTCTCTGACTTTTGTGAAAAGATTTGTGAAGTTTTCATGGACGATTTCTCCGTTTCTGGATCCTCTTTTGATGATTGCTTGAGCAACCTTGATCGAG
Organism: Aegilops tauschii subsp. strangulata; assembly: GCF_002575655.3. Classification (NCBI taxonomy): domain Eukaryota; kingdom Viridiplantae; phylum Streptophyta; class Magnoliopsida; order Poales; family Poaceae; genus Aegilops; species Aegilops tauschii. The sequence goes on along the minus strand of NC_053037.3, from coordinate 380,639,666 downwards.
TTTTGCAGAGATGTGAAGAAACTAATCTTGTCTTGAATTGGGAAAAGTGCCACTTTATGGTTAATGAAGGCATTGTCTTGGGGCATAAAATTTCTGAAAGAGGCATTGAAGTTGATAAAGCCAAGGTTGATGCTATTGAAAAGATGCCATGTCCCAAGGACATCGAAGGTATAAGAAGTTTCCTTGGTCATGCTGGTTTTTATAGGAGGTTCATTAAGGACTTCTCAAAAATTTCTCGGCCTCTGACTAATCTCTTACAAAAAGATATACCTTTTGTCTTTGATGATGATTGTGTAGAAGCATTTGAAATACTTAAGAAAGCATTGATTTCTGCACCTATTGTTCAGCCACCTGATTGGAATTTACCCTTTGAAATTATGTGTGATGCTAGTGATTATGTTGTAGGTGTTGTTCTAGGGCAAAGAGTTGATAAGAAATTAAATGTTATTCAATATGCTAGTAAGACTCTAGATAGTGCTCAGAGAAATTATGCTACTACTGAAAAGGAATTCTTAGCAGTTGTATTTGCTTGTGATAAGTTCAGACCTTATATTGTTGATTCTAAAGTAACTATTCACATGGATCATGCTGCTATTAAATATCTTATGGAAAAGAAAGATGCTAAACCTAGACTTATTAGATGGGTTCTCTTGCTACAAGAATTTGATTTACATATTATTGAAAGAAAGGGAGCTGAGAACCCCGTTGCAGACAACTTGTCTAGGTTAGAGAATGTTGTTGATGACCCACTACCTATTGATGATAGCTTTCCTCATGAACAATTAAATGTCATAAATGCTTCTCGAGCTGCTCCATGGTATGCTGATTATGCTAATTACATTGTTGCTAAATTTATACCACCTAGTTTCACATACCAGCAAAAGAAAAAGTTTTTCTATGATTTGAGACATTACTTTTGGGATGACCAACATCTTTATAAAGAAGGAGTAGATGGTGTCATTAGACATTGTGTACCTAAGCATGAACATGAACAGATCCTACGCAAGTGTCACTCCGAGGCTTATGGAGGACACCACGCTGGAGATAGAACTGCACATAAGGTATTGCAATCCAGTTTTTATTGGCCTACTCTCTTCAAGGATGCCCGTAAGTTTGTCTTATCTTGTGATGAATGTCAAAGAATTGGTAATATTAGTAGACGTCAGGAAATGCCTATGAATTATTCACTCGTTATTGAACCATTTGATGTTTGGGGCTTTGATTATATGGGACCGTTTCCTGCCTCTAATGGATATACACATATTTTAGTTGCTGTTGATTACGTTACTAAGTGGGTAGAAGCTATTCCAACTAGTAGTGCTGATCATAACACTTCTATTAAGATGCTTAAAGAAATTATTTTTCTGAGGTTTGGAGTCCCTAGATATTTAATGACCGATGGTGGCTCACATTTTATTCACGGTGCTTTCCGTAAAATGCTTGCCAAGTATGATGTTAACCATAGAATTGCATCCCCTTATCACCCACAGTCTAGTGGTCAAGTAGAATTGAGTAACAGAGAGCTCAAATTAATTTTTCAAAAGACTGTTAATAGATCTAGAAAGAATTGGTCCAAGAAACTTGATGATGCATTATGGGCCTCTAGAACTGCATATAAAAATCCTATGGGTACGTCTCCGTATAAAATGGTTTATGGAAAAGCATGTCACTTACCTCTCGAACTAGAACATAAGGCATATTGGGCCATTAAAGAGCTCAACTATGATTTCAAACTTGCCGGTGAGAAGAGGTTATTTGACATTAGCTCACTTGATGAATGGAGAGCCCAAGCCTATGAGAATGCCAAGTTGTTTAAAGAAAAAGTTAAAAGATGGCATGAAAAAAGAATACAAAAGCGTGAGTTTAATGTAGGTGATTATGTATTATTATACAACTCTCGTTTAAGATTTTTTGCAGGAAAACTTCTCTCTAAATGGGAAGGTCCTTACGTTATCGAGGAGGTCTATCGTTCCGGTGCCATAAAAATCAACAACTTCGAAGGCACAAATCCGAAGGTGGTGAATGGTCAAAGAATCAAACATGATATCTCAGGTAATCCTATAAATGTTGAAACTAATGTTATTGAAACCGTAACCCCGGAGGAATACATAAGGGACTCTTTCCAGAACGTTTCAGACTCCGAAAAGGAATAGGTATGTGGTACGCTGAGTAAACTGACTCCAAAACAGTGGGAAATTTTCCCCATTTTGGAATATTCAGAAAAATAGAAAAATAAGAAGCAGTCCGGGAAGGACACGAGGGCTCCACGAGGGTGGAGGGCCCGCCCTACCCCCTGGGCGCGCCCCTGCCCCGTGGGCACCTCGTGCGCTCTCAGGACTCCATTTTCTTGCACGATACTTCTTTCGGTCGGTAAAAATTCATTATATAATCTCCCGAAGGTTTTGACTCCCGTATCACGCAATTATCCTCTGTTTGTGTTTCGAGTTGTTGCTGCTGCAGATTAGAGCAAGATGTCTTCTCAAGAGTCAGTCTGGGAGAGCCGGGTGTCTCATCCGGCATTGAGATCAAGGACAAACAGCGATGCTGACCACTTTGGGCCAGCAACGGAGGAAGAGATGGAGGCTGATTTGAAGAGGATAGATGCCATGGAGGAGGATCAAGAAGTCTACAGACCTCGGCTATTCCAAACTCGGTTATCCCTTCCAATGTTAGATTTCTTTCTTACGAGAATATGAAAAAGAGTGTTACTTGTTCCCCCACAGCTATGCAACATCCATGGGTACAAGGAGCTTTAACCGTCACGGGTAAGCTCCGTAAGGAGATAATGGATCTCAAGCAGCAACTCAATAAGCTCGAGGAGGAGAATCGTATCCTGAGGAGTATCATCGCCAAGAATATCACACCATCACCTCCGAAGAATGAGATATAATCACGTGGGTATGGGCACTCCCCTTGGCAACTGCCAAGCTTGGGGGAGGTGCCCCGGTATCGTATCACCATCACACTCCTATCTTTACCATTTTTCTTAGTTCGATCCTTTTAGTAATATCTTGATCTAGTAGAATAATGTTTTGGTATGATCTAGTTTTGAGTTTTGCTTTATGATCCCTTTATGAAATCGAGTCCGTGAGCTATATAATAAAGATTAGTGTTGAGTCAAGGGCTTGATTATCTTGCTATGATCTTGAGGGAATAAAAGAAAAGATAAAGAATAAAAAGAAATAAAAAGATATCATATTGATCTTATGAAGAGTAATGACTTCACATAGAAAGAGTATGATGACTAAAAGTTGTTGAGAGTTGACAAACATAGCTTTGGTCATCGTTGCAATTAATAGGAAGTAATAAAGGAAGAGAGGTCTCACATATAAATATACTATCTTGGACATCTTTTATGATTGTGAGCACTCATTAAAGTATGACATGCTAAAGAGTTGATGTTGGACAAGGAAGACAACGTAATGGGTTATGTTTTCTTATATCTAAGATAAAGTATATTGTCATGGATCATCCAACATGTTGGGCTTGCCTTTCTCCCTCATGCTAGCCAAATTCTTTGCACCAAGTAGAGATACTACTTGTGCTTCCAAATACCCTTAAACCCAGTTTTGCCATAAGAGTCCACCATATCTACCTATGGATTGAGTAAGATCCTTCAAGTAAGTTGTCATCGGTGCAAGCAATAAAAATTTCTCTCTAAATATGTATGACTTATTAGTGTGGGAGAAAATAAGCTTTATACGATCTTGTGATATGGAAGAAATAAAAGCGACGGACTGCATAATAAAGGTCCACATCACAAGTGGCAATATAAAGTGACGTTCTTTCGCATTAAGATTTTGTGCATCCAACCCTGAAAGCGCATGACAACCTCTGCTTCCCTCTACGAAGGGCCTATCTTTTACTTTTATCTTCTACCTTATGCAAGAGTCATGGTGATCTTCACCTTTCCTTTTTACATTTTATCCTTTGGCAAGCACATTGTGTTGGAAAGATCCTGATATATATATATATATATCTAATTGGATGTAAGTTAGCATGAACTATTATTGTTGACATTACCCTTGAGGTAAAAGGTTGGGAGGCGAAACTGTAAGACCCTATCTTTCTCTGTGTCCGACTAAAACTCCATAACCACAAGTATTGCGTGAGTGTTAGCAATTGTGAAAGACTAAATGATAGTTGAGTATGTGAACTTGCTGAAAAGCTCTTACATAGACTCTTTCCGATGTTATGATAAATTGCAATTGCCTCAATGACTGAGACTATAGTTTGTTAGTTCTCAATAAAGTTTCTGATTCATACTTGACATTGTAAATAGATTAATACTTGAGCATAAGAAATCATATGACAATATCCATATATGTTGCTGTTATAAGAACGATCATGATGCCCTCATGTCCGTATTTTATTTTATCGACACCTCTACCTCTAAACATGTGGACATATTTATCGTTATCGGCTTCCGCTTGAGGAGAAGCGAGGTCTAAGCTTGGGGGAATTGATACGTCCATTTTGCATCATGCTTTTATATCAATATTTATTGCATTATGGGCTGTTATTACACATTATGTCACAATACTTATGCCTATTCTCTCTTATTTTACAAGGTTTACATAAAGAGGGAGAATGCCGGCAGCTGGAATTCTGGGCTGGAAAAGGAGCAAATATTAGAGACCTATTCTGCACAACTCCAAAAGTCCTGAAACTCCACGAAAGTTATTTTTGGAAATAATAAAAATACTGAGCGAAGAAAATACCAGAGGGGACCCACACCCTGGGCACGAGGGTGGGGGGCGCGCCCTACCCCCTGGGCGCGCCCCCTACCTCGTGGGCCCCCTGGTGGCCCTCCGGTGGCCATCTTCTGCTATATGAAGTCTTTCGTCCAAAGAAAAATCATAAGCAAGATTTCGGGACGAGACTCCGCCGCCACGAGGCGGAACCTTGGCGGAACCAATCTAGGGCTCCGGCGGAGCTGTTCTGCCGGGGACACTTCCCTCCGGGAGGGGGAAATCATCGCCATCGTCATCACCAACGCTCCTCTCATCGGGAGGGGGCCAATCTCCATCAACATCTTCACCAGCACCATCTCCTCTCAGACCCTAGTTCATCTCTTGTATCCAATTCTTGTCTCTAAGTCTGAGATTGGTACTTGTAGGTTGCTAGTAGTGTTGATTACTCCTTGTAGTTAATGCTAGTTGGTTTATTTGGTGGAAGATCATATGTTCAGATCCTATATGCATATTAATACTTCTCTGATTATGAACATGAATATGCTTTGTGAGTAGTTACGTTTGTTCCTGAGGACATGGGAGAAGTCTTGCTATTAGTAGTCATGTGAATTTGGTATTCGTTCGATATTTTGATGAGATGTATGTTGTCTCTCCTCTAGTGGTGTCATGTGAACGTCTACTACATGAAACTTCACCATTGTTTGGGCCTAGAGGAAGGCATTGGGAAGTAATAAGTAGATGATGGGTTGCTAGAGTGACAGAAGCTTAAACGCTAGTTTATGCGTTGCTTCATAAGGGGCTGATTTGGATCCATATGTTTCATGCTATGGTTAGGTTTACCTTAATACTTCCTTTGTAGTTGCGGATGCTTGCAATAGGAGTTAGTCATAAGTGGGATGCTTGTCCAAGTAAGGACAGCACCCAAGCACCGGTCCACCCACATATCAAATTATCAAAGTACCGAATGCGAATCATATGAACGTGACGAAAACTAGCTTGATGATAATTCCCATGTGTCCTCGGGAGCGCTTTTCTCTATATAAGAGTTTGTCCCGGCTTGTCCTTTTCTACAAAAAGGATTGGGCCACCTTGCTGCACTTTATTTACTTTTGTTACTTGTTGCTCGTTACAAATTATCTTATCACAAAACTATTTGTTACCTATAATTTCAGTGCTTGCAGAGAATACCTTGCTGAAAACCGCTTATCATTTCCTTCTGCTCCTCGTTGGGTTCGACACTCTTAATTATCGAAAGGACTACGATAGATCCCCTGTACTTGTGGGTCATCACACACCCCTTATGCTTCACCGATGAGGTGATGGAGCACCAGTTCCCCGAAGGGTTTAAACCCGTGAACATTGAATCATATGATGGTACTACATATCCCGCACTATGGATCGAAGTTTTTCTTCTCCATAATCACATGGCCCGCGGTGATGATCTCCATGCCATCAAATACCTCCCACTAAAATTAATGGGACTAGCATGGCACTGGTTAAACAGCCTCCCAGAAAACTCTATTGGCAGCTGGGAATACTTGGAGGACGCCTTTAGAGACAACTTCCAAGGTATATACGTTCGGCCTCCAGACGCCGATGACCTTAGTCACATAGTCCAGCAACCCGGAGAATCAGCCCGGAAACAATGGACCAGGTTCTTAATTAAAAAGAACCAAATTGTGGACTGTCTGGACGCCGAAGCCATCGCGGCCTTTAAACACAGCGTTTGAGACGAGTGGCTCGCCCGAAACCTCGGCCAAGAAAAACCGAAGACCATGGTAGCCCTTACCGCACTTATAACCCGCTTTTGCATGGGAGAAGATAGCTGGTTAGCTCGCAGAAGCAATAGCACCAGCGACCCTGGCACCTCCGAAGCCAGGGATGGCAACGGAAAGCCACGACGCAACAAACACAACCGTCGAAGCAACACCGGATTCAGTGGCTCTAAACCCAGTCAACGGAAGAAGCCATTCAAAGGAAACAAGGACGGTCCATCTAGTTTGGACAGAATACTTGATCGGCCCTGCCAGATTCATGGCACCCCTGATAAGCCTGCTAATCATACCAACAGGAATTGTTGGGTCTTTAAACAGGCCGGCAAGCTAAACGCCGAACATGAGGGGAAGGGACCGCCTAGCGAGGATGATGATGAAGAGCCTCGCCCACCGAACACAGGGGGACAGAAGAAATTTCCCCCCGAGGTAAAAATGGTGAATGTGATATATGCTACACATATCTCCAAAAGGGAGCACAAGCGAGCTCTAAGGGACGTCTATGCCATAGAGCCAGTCGCCCCAAAATTTAACCCATGGTCAGCCTGTCCGATCACTTTCGATCGCAGAGACCATCCTACCAGTATCCGTCATGGTGGGTCAGCAACATTGGTCCTCGACCCAATTATCGACGGATTCCATCTCATGCGAGTCCTTATGGACGGCGGCAGCAGCCTTAACCTGCTTTATCAGGACACTGTCTGCAAAATGGGCATCGATTCATCAAGAATCAAGCCCACTAAAACCACCTTTAAAGGAGTAATACATGGTGTTGAAGCCCGCTGCACGGGCTCAGTAATACTGGAAGTGGTCTTCGGTTTGCCGGACAACTTCCGAAGCGAAGAGTTGATCTTCGACGCCGTCCTTTTTCGCATCGGTTATCATGCACTGCTCAGAAGAACCGCCTTCGCCCCTTCAACGCGGCCCTGCATTATGCTTACCTAAAGCTCAAAATTCCTAGACCTTGCGGCGTCATTACAGTCAATGGAAACATGGAGCGCTCCCTCCATACCGAGGAGCATACCGCGACTCTCGCAGCCAAAACACAGGGTGGCCTTATCAAGCCGAATGCTGCCCCGGCAGTCAAGCCCCCGAACACTATCAAACGAGTGCGGTCTACCCCACAGAACGACAGCCCGGCTCGTCCAGAGCTATATTAGCAATCCGGCCTCCGTCACAACCCTAGCTGGATGGTGGCATACGTACCGCACGTACATAACTACGCACTAAAGATACCATGGGCACGGACTAAGGCATACGGAAAACATGGTCCACGGCACGGCTCAACCCTATTCGGACCTTACATTCTTCCATCTTTTCATTCTTGTTTTTTCTTTTTCAGGTTCTTTACAACCCACCCCACTCTTCGATGGTACTTAGGGCCCTTTTCCAGGCCCCTTATATACACTCGGTCGTTGGTCCTCTCAAAGGACCATACACTATGGGGAAAAGCGGTGCAGTCGTGCGGCAGAGTGTCCAAAGGATCTTCAAGATCATCTTTTCAAATTTAGGACCTGCATACAGCTTTCCCTTGTTCTCGATATGTAAAATGGCCTTGATGCTAATGGCATCTCCTGTAACAATATTTTTTGACGTACCAATCAGATTATAATGGAAACAATTTCGCCCAACCTTGTTCGGTATTGGCTTATTTCTTAATCGGTTTTCCCACTTTATGTCCGAATTGGCATATACATCTTGGTATGACTTAAATCGCCAGGGGCTCTATTTCAAGCCATATATATTCTTAAAAATAGGAAGTCCGAACACTCTCAGAGTATATTTCGGCGTCCCGAATACTGCATTATATGCATCGTCTCCGAATCACTTCTTCGGTCAATAGTTGGGTTGCCTGGCTCCTATGCTTGCTACCTTACGTTTCATTTTTCCGGCTAAGGTAGTAAAGGGAGAACTACTGCGATTGTGTTTCCGGCTGGCCCGGTCAAACACCTCAGTAGAGAAAGCCGAAAACAGACTGTCGTGATGCGGCGAGAGCTGGTCAGCAATTTTATACGTCTCCGTCGTATCTATAATTTTTTATTGTTCCATGCCAATATTATACAACTTTCATATAGTTTAGGCAACTTTTTATGCTATTTTTGGGACTAACATATTGATCCAGTGCCCAGTGCCAGTTCCTATTTTTTGCATGTTTTTTGTTTCGCAGAAAATCCATATCAAACGGAGTCCAAACGGAATAAAAACTGACGGAGATTTTTTTGGAATATATCTGATTTTTGGGAAGTGGAATCAACGCGAGACGATGCCCGAGGGCGCCACGAGGCAGGGGGCGCGCCCCAGGGGGCAGGCGCGCCCTTGACCCTCGTGGACACCTTGTAAGGCGGTTGTTTCCCTTCTTTCGCTGCAAGAAAGCTAATATCCGGATAGAGATCGTGTCCAAAATTCAGCCCAATCGGAGTTACGGATCTCCGGTTATAAAAGAAACGGTGAAAGGCCAGATCTAGGAACGCAGAAACAGAGAGAGACAGAGAGACAGATCCAATCTCGGAGGGGCTCTTGCCCCTCCCACGCCATGGAGACCATGGACCAGAGGGGAAACCCTTCTCCCATCTAGGGAGAAGGTGAAGGAAGAATAAGAAGAACGAGGGGGCTCTCTCCCCCTCACTTCCGGTGGCACCGGAACGCCGCCGGGGCCATCATCATCACCGCAATCTACGCCAACAACTTCACCGCCATCATCACCAACTCTTCCCCCCTCTATGCAGCGGTGTAACCCCTCTTTTACCCACTGTAATCTCTACTTAAACATGGTGCTCAATGCTATATATTATTTCCCAATGATGTATGGCTATCCTATGATGTTTGAGTAGACCCGTTTTGTCCTATGGGTTAATTGATGATCGTGATTTGTTTGAGTTGCATGTTTAATTATTGGTGCTGTCCTATGGTGCTCTCCGTGTCGCGCAAGCGTGAGGGATCCCCGCTGTAGGGTTTGCAATATGTTCATAATTCGCTTATAGTGGGTTGCGTGAGTGACTGAAACACAAACCCGAGTAAGGGGGTTGTTGCGTATGGGATAAAGAGGACTTGATGCTTTAATGCTATGGTTGTGTTTTACCTTAATGATCTTTAGTAGTTGTGGATGCTTTCTAGAGTTCCAATCATAAGTGCATATGATCCAAGAAGAGAAAGTATGTTAGCTTATGCCTCTCCCTCAAATAAAATTGTAATAATGATTACCAGTCTAGTTATCGATTGCCTAGGGACAAATAACTTTCTCGTGACAAAAAGCTCTTTACTAAAACTAATTTAGTTGTGTATTTATCTAAACAGCCCCTACCTTTTATTTACGTGCTCTTTATTATCTTGCAAACCTATCCAAGAACACCTACAAAGTACTTCTAGTTTCATACTTGTTCTAGGTAAAGCGAACGTTAAGCATGCGTAGAGTTGTATCAGTGGTCGATAGAACTTGAGGGAATATTTGTTCTACCTTTAGCTCCTCATTGGGTTCGACACTCTTACTTATCGAAAGAGGCTACAATTGATCCCCTATACTTGTGGGTTATCAAGACCTTTTTCTGGCACCGTTGCCGGGGAGCAATAGTGTGGGGTGAATATTCTCGTGTGTGCTTGTTTGCTTTATCACTATGTACTTTTTATTTGCTGTTCTAAGTTGTTCTCTATCTTTAGTTATGGATATGGAACACGAAATACCAAAAAAATTAGGTTTACTTGCTACACATGGAGATGGGGAACCTCCAAAAACCCTCGATGCTCATTATGTGAAAGATATTATGCACTACTTTAATAATCTTGAGAAAACCCCATTCAATTATGTAATGGGAGACACGTTGGATCAACGTGAATACTTTAGGGATTATCGCTTGACTCAAAAAGGGAAACTATTATGGGATCAAATTTATATGTTGCATTGGTATGCTCGGCAACTATGCTTGAGATATGATTATACTTGTTGCTCTAGGATGAAGGCTCCACACCTTCCCTTTTCATGCAAATTTAATGATAATGAAACCTTAGCTTCTTATGCTAATGGTATATATGATTACTATGATGTGGAACGAATAGAAGAATTTGTTGCTTTTAAGGGTGCTTGTGAAATTGAATCTTTGTTTAAAGAGTTTGAAGATTTTGATGATTCAGTTTATAGACCTGAAAATTTAGCTATCCTTAAATATTGCTATGAGAATTATAAATACAATTACGATATTGATGAATTTATTGAGAAAGTCTCCGCTGTCCGAGAATAGACTAATATTTTGCAGGAGTCTATGGAAGAAGAAATTGATGAAACTGTGAGCTCATTGGATGAAAAAGATGATGAGGAGAGCGAAGAACAAAAGGAGGAAGAGCGGATTAGCTACCCGTGCCCACCTTTTGATGAGAGTAACTCTTCAACTCATACATTGTTTAATTTCCCTTCGTGCTTACTGAAGGATGATTGTTATGATCCCGTTGATTCTTTTGAAATATCCCTTTTTGATGATGCTTGCTATGCTTGTGGCCAAGATGCCAATATGAATTATGCTTATGGAGATGAACTTGCTATAGTTCCTTATGTTAAACATGAAATTGTTGCTATTGCACCCACGCATGATAGTCCTATTATCTTTTTGAATTCTCCCGACTACACTATATCAGAGAAGTTTGCCCTTATTAAGGATTATATTGATTGGTTGCGTTTTACTACTACACATGATGATTTTGATAGATATAATATGCATGTGGTTGCTGCTCCTACTTGCAATTATTATCAGAGAGGAACTATATCTCCACCTCTCTATGTTTCCAATATGATAAAATTGCAAGAAACTGTTTATACTATTCATTGGCCTTTACTATGTGTGCATGAATTGTTCTTTTATGACATGCCAATGCATAGGAAGAGAGTTATACTTCGTCATTACATGATATATGTTACTTTGTGCTCACTACTAAATCACAAATCATTTTAATTAAAATTGGCTTTGATATACCTTGGGATCCGGGTGGATTCATTACTTGAGCACTACATGCCTAGCTTAATGGCTTTAAAGAAAGCGCTGCCAGGGAGACAACCCGGAAGTTTTAGAGAGTCATTTTTTCTGTTGAGTGCTTTTATATAGTTTAAAAACAAAAAAATAAAGAGGGGAACCTAAAATTTTTTCAAAAAAGGAAAGTGAAAGTGAGAAAGAGGAGCATTGTTAAAGTGGGAGCTAGCCTTGAACTTTGTTCATGCTCACGGAAACTTTGTGAATCTTGATTACAGCAACTTTTCAACAAAAATAATTATCCCCTTGTACAATTCCATTGTATTATAAAAATAATGTGCCAAGGTTTTCCTTTAGGATGTTTACATTGCTTGTTGGTTTGTGCGGTGCAAGATAGAAACTTTGGTTGTAGTGCGCGATTTTACATTTTCTACTGGAACGTCTAACAGTTCTGAGAATTTTCTCACTGTCTTTCTATACAAATTGTTTATTTTTCCTAATTTTTTCAGAATTTTTGGAGTAACATAAGTATGGTGAATGTTCAGATTATTACAGACTATCCTGTTTAAGACAGATTCAGTTTTTGATGCATAGTTTGCTTGTTTTGATTAAACTATCGATTTCTATCAGTGGATTAAGCCATGGAAAAGTTATATTACAGTATCTACAATGCAAAAATAAAATATGAATTGGTTTGCAACAGTACTTAGAGTAGTGATTTGCTTTATTATACTAACGGATCTTACCGAGCTTTCTGTTGAGTTTTGTGTGGATGAAGTGTTCGAAGAATGAGGAGGTCTCGATGTGAGGAGAAGGAGGAGAGGCAAGAGCTCAATCTTGGGGATGCCCAAGGCACCCCAAGTAAATATTCAAGGATACTCAAGCGTCTATGCTTGGGGATGCCCCGGAAGACATCCTATCTTTCTTCAACAAGTATCGGTATGTTTTCAGATTCGTTTCGTTCACGTGATATGAGCAAATCTTGGAGCGTCTTTTGCAATTAGTTTTCATTTTTTCTTTTATGCACCATGCTGGTATGAGATAGTCCAGGGTTGATTTATAGAATGCTCTTTGCACTTCACTTATATCTTCTGAGTATGGCTTTATAGAATGCTTCATGTGCTTCACTTATATCATTTGAAGTTTGGATTGCCTGTTTCTCTTCACATAGAAAACCGCCATTTGTAGAATGCTCTTTTGCTTCACTTATATGTGTTAGAGCGTGGGATATATTTTGTAGAAAGAATTAAACTCTCTTGCTTCACTTATATCTATTTAGAGAGATGACAGGAATTGGTCATTCACATGGTTAGTCATAAAATCCTACATAAAACTTGTAGATCACTAAATATGATATGTTTGATTCCTTGCAATAGTTTTGCCATATAAAGGTGGTGATATTAGAGTCGTGCTAGTTGAGTAATTGTGAAATTGAGAAATACTTGTGTTGAGGTTTGCAAGTCCCGTAGCATGCACGTATGGTAAACATTGTGTGACAAATTTGAAGCATGGGGTGTTCTTTGAGTGCTTTCCTTATGAGTGGCGGTCGGGGACGAGCGATGGTCTTTTCCTACCAATCTATCCCCCTAGGGGCATGCATAGTAGTACTTTGCTTCGAGTGCTAATAAAGTTTTGCAATAAGTATATGAGTTCTTTATGACTAATGTGAGTCCATGGATTATACGCACTCTCATCCTTCCATCATTGCTAGCCTCTTCGGTACCGTGCATTGCCCTTTCTCACCTCGAGAGTTGGTGCAAACTTCGCCGGTACATCCAAACCCCGTGATACGATACGCTCTATCACACATAAGCCTCCTTACATCTTCCTCAAAACAGCCACCATACCTACCTATCATGGCATTTCCATAGCCATTCCGAGATATATTGCCATGCAACTTCCATCATCATCATATACATGACTTGAGCATTTATTGTCATATTGCTTTGCATGATCGTAAGATAGCTAGCATGATGTTTTCATGGCTTGTCCGTTTTTTGATGTCATTGCTACGCTAGATCATTGCACATCCCGGTACACCGCCGGAGGCATTCATATAGAGTCATATCTTTGTTCTAGTATCGAGTTGTAATATTGACTTGTAAGTAAATAAAAGTGTGATGATCATCATTATTAGAGCATTGCCCCAAGAAAAAAAATTAGAGGCCAAAGAAGCCTAAATAAAAAAAGGGGCCAAAGAAGCCCGCAAAAAAAGAAAAAAAAGAAAAAGGGGCAATGTTACTATCCTTTTACCACACTTGTGCTTCAGAGTAGCACCATGTTCTTCACATAGAGAGTCTCTTGAGTTATCACTTTCATATACTAGTGGGAATTTTCATTATAGAACTTGGCTTGTATATTCCGATGACGGGCTTCCTCAAATGCCCGAGGTCTTCATGAGCAAGCAAGTTGGATGCACACCCACTTAGTTTCCAGTTTGAGCTTTCATACACTTATAGCTCTTAGTGCATCCGTTGCATGGCAATCCCTACTCCTCACATTGACATCAATTGATGGGCATCTCCATAGCCCGTTGATTAGCCGCGTCGATGTGAGACTTTCTCCTTTTTTGTCTTCTCCACACAATCTCCACCATCATATTCTATTCCACTTATAGTGCTATGTCCATGGCTTGCGCTCATGTATTGCGTGAGGGTTGAAAAGGCTGAAGCGCGTTAAAAAGTATGAACCAATTGCTCGGCTTGTCATCGGGGTTGTGCATGATGGGAGCATTTTGTGTGACGAAAATGAAGCATGGCCAAACTATATGATTTTGTAGGGATAAGCTTTCTTTGGCTATGTTATTTGAGAAGACATGATTGCTTGGTTAGTATGCTTGAAGTATTATTGTCTTAATGTCAAATGATAAACTATTGCTTTGAATCACTCGTGTCTTAATATTCATGCCATGATTAGATTACATGATCAAGATTATGCTAGGTAGCATTCCACATCAAAAATTATCTTTTTTATCATTTACCTACTCGAGGACGAGCAGGAATTAAGCTTGGAGATGCTATTACATCTCCGTCGTATCTATAATTTTTTATTGTTCCATGCCAATATTATACAACTTTCATATACTTTTGGCAACTTTTTATACTATTTTTGGGACTAACATATTGATCCAGTGCCCAGTGCCAGTTCCTATTTGTTGCATGTTTTTTGTTTCGCAGAAAATCCATATCAAACGGAGTAAAATGGAATAAAAACTGACGGAGATTATTTTTGGAATATATCTGATTTTTGGGAAGTGGAATCAACGCGAGACAATGCCCGAGGGGGCCACAAGGCAGGGGCGTGCCCCTGACCCTCGTGGACACCCCGTAAGGCGGTTGTTGCCCTTCTTTCGCCGCAAGAAAGCTAATATCCGGATAGAGATCGTGTCCAAAATTCAGCCCAATCGGAGTTACAGATCTCCGGTTATAAAAGAAACGGTGAAAGGCCAGATCTAGGAACGCAGAAACAGAGAGAGACAGAGAGACAGATCCAATCTCGGAGGGGCTCTTGCCCCTCCCACGCCATGGAGACCATGGACCAGAGGGGAAACCCTTCTCCCATCTAGGGAGAAGGTCAAGGAAGAAGAATAAGGAGGGGGGCTCTCTCCCCCTCGCTTCCGGTGGCACCGGAACACTGCCGGGGCCATCATCATCACCGCAATCTACGCAAACAACTTCACCGCCATCATCACCAACTCTTCCCCCCTCTATGCAGCAGTGTAACCCCTCTTTTACCCGCTATAATCTCTACTTAAACATGGTTCTCAACGCTATATATTATTTCCCAATGATGTATGGCTATCTTATGATGTTTGAGTAGACCTGTTTTGTCCTATGGGTTAATTGATGATCGTGATTGGTTTGAATTGCATGTTTTATTATTGGTGTTGTCCTATGGTTCTCTCCGTGTCACGCAAGCGTGAGGGATCCCCATTGTAGGGTTTTCAATATGTTCATAATTCGTTTATAGTGGGTTGCGTGAGTGACTGAATCACAAACCCGTGTAAGGGGGTTGTTGCGTATGGGATAAAGAGGACTTGATGCTTTAATGCTATGGTTGGGTTTTACCTTAATGATCTTTAGTAGTTGCGGATGCTTGCTAGAGTTCCAATCATAAGTGCATATGATCCAAGAAGAGAAAGTATGTTAGTTTATGCCTCTCCCTCAAATAAAATTGTAATAATGATTACCGGTCTAGTTATCGATTGCCTAGGGACAAATAACTTTCTCGTGACAAAAAGCTCTTTACTAAAACTAATTTAGTTGTGTATTTATCTAAACTGCCCCTACCTTTTATTTACGCGCTCTTTATTATCTTGGAAACCTATCCAAGAACACCTAAAAAGTACTTCTAGTTTCATACTTGTTCTAGGGAAAGCGAACGTTAAGCGTGCGTAGAGTTGTATCGGTGGTGAATAGAACTTGAGGGAATATTTGTTCTACCTTTAGCTCCTCGTTGGGTTCGACACTCTTACTTATCGAAAGAGGCTACAATTAATCCCCTATACTTGTGGGTTATCACAATTCGGTGACTTAACAAATCTCTAGCGATTTCTTCTGTATTACACGAAGGGCTGGCTTTTTCCAGTCAAGCGCTTAAGGCATCCAAGTTCGATCGCCGCATACGCACCAGGGGCTACTCTACAGTCCCATTGTCAAACTCCTATGGCTAAGTGAGAATGATAAACCGTATAGTTCGATTGCCTGGTTCGCCGCGCTGCCACCTCCTTTATGGACCAAGACGTTGGGTCAAGTGTGGTCACACGCTATTCCGAACACCCCCGTAGTATCTACGTGGGGGCTGAAGCTGACAACTGGTAAACTCTCAAGAATTATAAACGGCCGCACAGGGGGAATAACACTTTAAGATAAATGCATATAGTATTTTACATAGCCTGGGTTTATAATACATTGTCCGGGTAGCCCGGATACATTTACTCGAACATGATATCCTACGAGCATTGACCCTCTATCAAACAGGCACCCTCGAGGACGTCTTCGAAATAACGCTCCGGCTTGCGGTGGTCCTTGCCTCCAGGCGGACCCTCAGTCGCCACGACGGCGGCCTTCATCTTCGCCCAATGCATCTGGACACGGGCAAAGGCCATCCGCACACCTTCTATACACGCCGAGCGCTTCACGGCCTCTACTCGGGGCAAGGCGTCGCCAAGCCACTTGACCAAGCTGAAGTAGCTGCTCGGAATGGGTCCGGCTGGCCATAGCCAGACTATGATGTCCTTCATGGCCAAACCGGACATCCTATGCAGCTCTGCCAGCTGCATCATCTGATTGTTCAGCAGCACTGGTCGCTCTGGCGCCAAGTACTACGACCAGAAGAGCTTCTCCGTCGTGTTCCCTTCTTGGGCCCGGAAATACTGGGCGGCGTCGGCAGCACTCCTCGGGAGATCCGCAAAAGTGTCTGGAGCACTCCACTGTCAATTTAGCAAAGCATGTCTTCGACCACCGAATATACTCTGTAAAAGAAAAGGCTTACCAGCCGCTATCTGTTTGGCCTGCTTGATCTCCTCTCGAGCCGCCCGGGACTCGGACCGCGCCTCCTTCGCAGCTTGAAGAGCCTTGGTGAGTTCGGCCGCTTGGGCCTTGTTATTCTCCTCCAAGGACTCACACTTGTTGGCGGCGTCCTAGAGCGCTTGCTCTACTTCGGTTACCCTCGCCTCATACCGAAGGCGGGCGGCCTTTTCGGCCTCTACATCCACAGCCTCTTTCTCTGCGGTTGCTTTGCTGGCCCTCGCCTCCTCCTTGGCTTCGGCAAGGGCATTCTTGAGGGCCTCGACCTCGGTCGCGTTGCCTACAATCATTTACATAGCAGCACATGAGCTTAAACTCTGAATTTGCACTATAACTTAGGCTTGTAAAGGGGTCTTTTTAAAAAAGGCATACCTTGGGCCTCATCGAACCACTTGTTAATACGGTCGATCTCATCGTCAGCCAACTTGAGTTTCCGCTGGAGTTCGGCCACTTCAGTATCCTTAGCTGAAGCCGCCAACAGTGAAGCATGTTTATCAAAATAGATGAATGTGGTATCTCTGGCGACTATCTGATCCTCTATCCGGCTCTTGTTTCCAGAGATCCAAACAGAGTCTCAGGGGCTACTATCTATATGCAGGCATATTCTTCCAATACAAAAAAGCGGCTAAAGCATGTTATATCACTTACCTCAAAACCTATTAACAGGCTAGTGAAAGCTTCGTTTAGACCGCTTTTGGCGGACTGAACCTTCTCAACCACCGTACCCATCAGGGTACGCTGCTCTTCCACGACGGAAGCACGTTGAAGTGCTTCCCTCAACATATCCGGCGCCTCCGGATTGATAGAGGTCACCGGTGGAGTCAGAACTCCCCCTTCCCTTGAAGGGGGCTGCTCCCTCGACTCCGGAGCCATGTGGGGTCTCCATAGTGGTATTCGGCTGGGGGCTGGACTGATCAAGGCCCCCGTCATCAGTTTCCATGGGGGTAGTATCCCCCATGTTTTCGGCAGCCGAGGCATTACCCTCTGGCGCCGTTTCAGCGGCCTTCCGCATCTCCCCCTGGCCTAGAGAAGTCCTTTGGGACAACACCTCAGTGTCATCCGTGGCTTGTGGCGGAGAGGCTCGCGGAGACGTTTTGCTCTCCATCATCTCCGGTGCCAACGATTTCCCCGAAGACGACGATTGTTGGGGGCGATCACGGGCCGGACTGAAAATACATAAATAAATTATTATCCTACGATATGTAAAAGGCCGGATGTATGTATAGTATCTTTAAATACTTACAATTCGTCCGGGGGCTTCGGCCTGAGGCGCCGCTTGGGGATGACTTTGGTGTCTGAATCCGAATCATCCGAAAGGGAGATCTTCCCCTTCTTGGACGCCTCCGCCTCTAGGTCCGCAGACGCCGCCCTTTTCTTCTCTCCCCCCTTGACGGGAGAATTGCTCTCCTCCTCATCCTCTTCATCTTCATCTCCCTCGTGTCTTCGGACGCGATGTCTGAAGTACCTTTACAGCGGAGGCCACTTCTGGCCTCCTTGCCCTTCTTCTCCGGCGCCTGGTACGGCGCCGGAACCAGCATCTTTGTTAGCAAAGGGATAGCTGGGTCTTCGGGCAGCGGAGCCGGACATTTGATCCGCTCTGCTTTCTTCGTCCAGACCTGAAGAAGAAAAGGAAGGCTTAGCATACTCCTCGAATCTACAAGTAGAGGTTATGTTTGGAAATCTGAAAACTTACTGGAGTGGCCGGGTGAGTGGAGTCGAGGCCGAGGCCTTCGGTCATTCCCGGCCACAACTTCTGGGCCTTGAAAAGCAGCTTCCAGATCTCTTCGTGTGTCGTGCCGAAGAATCGCTGCAGGGTCCGAGGGCCGGCCGGATTGAACTCCCACATATGGTGAGTCCAGCGCTGGCAGGGGAGAATCCGGCGAAAAGCATCACCTGGATCACATCGACGAGGCTGGTGTTCTTCTCTATCATGGCCTTGACGCGCTTCTACAGCGTCATCACCTCGTCGGACGATGCCCAGTCCAGGCCCTTTTTTTAACCCACGATGTGAGCCGCATTGGATGCCCAGATTTGAACTCAGGAGTGGCGGCCCATGTGGCGTCGCGAGGTTCTGTGACATAGAACCACTCCTGTTGCCATCCCTTCACGGTTTCCACGAAGGCCCCCTGGGGCCAAGTGACGTTGGGGAGCTTGCTCACCATGGTGCCGCCACACTCCGCGTGTTGACCATCGACCACTTCCGGCTTCACATTGAAGACCTTGAGCCATAATCCGAAGTGGGGGGGGATGCGGAGGAACGCCTCACACACGACGATGAACGCCGAGATGTGGAGGAAGGAATTTGGGGCTAGATCATGAAAGTCTAGCCCGTAATAAACATGAGCCCACGAACAAAGGGGTGGAGAGGAAACCCTAGTCCGCGGAGAAAGTGGGGGATAAATACTACGCTCTCATTGGGCTCCAGAGTGGGGATGATTTGCTTTTTGGCAGGAAGCCGGTGGGCGATTTTCGCGGCCAAGTACCCCAATTCCCAGAGTTCCTTGATGTTCTCCTTCATGACGGAGGAGGCCATCCACTTGCCCTGAGCGCCTGATTCGGACATGGCTGGAGTGTTTGCCGGGGACGGAGAGAATTGAACTCGGGCGCTAGAACTCAAGGGCGGATGGGCTGAGGAGGAAGAAGGCGTGGGGTAAAAAGATGGGTCCTTATCTTCTTATAAAGGCAGTGAATATCAGGCGTCCCCCCACGAGCCTTAAAGCTCGCCTATTCCCAAGGGGTCGTGTGAACGGCACGGTTGGATTACCCAAACCCGTATTGATGAGAATCCCGCAATAAGGGGACACGATCTCTGCTTTGACAAGACGTGCCAATGAGGACCGTGCCTCGAAATACGAAACGGGAGGCCAGAAAACGGTTCGAAATAATAATAAAGCCAGAACATAACATCTCGCCGAAAAAGCTGTCAGTAGACATGACTTATTTTGTTTAAGTATTTTGCCCTTATGGTTCAGGGTGGTGGCTATTATATAGAGCCAAACATAGTTCTTTTGACCAACTACTTTGGAGTATTCTGAGGAGGAACCCGCCTTGCAATGCCGAAGACAATCTACGCGCCGGACACATCGTCATTGAAGCCTGGTTCAGGGGCTACTGAGGGAGTCCTGGATTAGGGGGTCCCCGGGCGTCCGGGCTATGTGATATGGGCCAGACTAATGGGCCAAGAAGATACAAGATAGAAGGCCTTCCCCCGTGTCCGGATGGGACTCTCCTTTGCGTGGATGGCAAGCTTGGCGTTCGGATGTAAAGATTCCTTTCCCTGTAAACCGACTCTGTACAACCCTAGGCCCCTCCGGTATCTATATAAACTGGAGAGTTTTAGTCCGTAGAGGTGATCATAATCATACGTGCTAGACATCTAGGGTTTAGCCATTACGATCTTGAGGTAGATCAACTTTTGTAACCCCTATGCTCATCAAAGTCAATCAAGCAGGAAGTAGGGTATTACCTCCATTAAGAGGGCCCGAACCTTGGTAAACATCGTGTCCCTTGCCTCCTGTTACCTTTGATCCTCAGACACACAGTTCGGGACCCCCTACCCGAGATCGGTCGGTTTTAACACCGACAGGCATTTCCAATGGCAACTCGTAATAATCCTCCCGCATCCGTCCGCAGACAGACGACTAGTTCGTGGATACGAATGCATGATGACATCATTCAACGCTAGTCGCATACATTACAAACAACATTTTAACTAATCGAACGAATTTCATGAAAAGCAGCTGATATTCATCAAATTTCGGATAGAAAATAGCATAAATCATCCATACGTAGCATGCAAATTAAGTCTAGTACAACAATCTCCAATTCGACTAGATTCCGGATGCCTAACAAGTTTTTCATGAACGAATCATGCCGTTCCACACATACTCCCCCTTGAGCTTCATCCAATAGTGCATGCACGTAAATGGCCGTCCCTCTGTCCTATGGTACACCACTGCGACGCGTGCGGGCTACATATAATGTGTAGACCAACATTGAGTGAATAAATCAATCGACAAGTTGAGCAAGAGGAAGTTAAACTTACCATCTCCTCCATGTCCTCATGCAATAGCCACCTTGCCTCGAGCTACTAACCAAGTTGCAAAACTTGATGATGTTGGCCTAGATAGCGTGCCAGCGATACGACAACGACATCATGTTGCGTGGTTGGATGATGTAGATGTCGTAGGGTGCAATGTGTTTTCGTGCGTGAAACTTTTCATGCACTTGCTCCCAGAAGGGCTCCCCTGCTCCTGCCTATGAAATCTGCAGATACGGTAGCCACGCATCGCACAATAACTCATCCTTCATGGTTGAGTAGCTCACCATCCTTCGTACTCTAAAAAATGACATAGCATTCGAAAATAAGCTCAGTGGCATTTGACTGAACACCTGCTGGGCGTGGTGTCCGCCATGGTAGTCGTCAACAGGGGTGGAATGTACCTAGGTACAAACGGCTCTAGGGTGGAAAGATCCGTCGGAACGGCGAGCGGGCGCATCGGTGCTAGTTGCGGACGTTCGGCAATGTCTCTGTGGCCGGAGATGAACAACAACGATGGCGGAGCTGGAGGTGCAGATGCAAAGCAAGGGGAAGAAGGAGTGAAGTGGAAGGAAATGGGACCGGGAGGGGGATTGGGTGGGTCGGGGGTGTCGGAGTCCTATGTTTTGCGTGTCCGGACTCTCGCAAACCTTCCCCCACTTTGTCTCCAATTTACGGGAGAGATCGCGTCCGGACTGTCCCATGGACCGATACATGTCGATGTTGGATGGCTTCCATGGTCCAGACGGTTAAGGGTCCGCCTTGGAGATGCCCTAAGGAGGCATGCAAGCGGAAATATAGAAACCAAGCTAAGTGTTTATAATACCTATTCTCTTCGTGATATATTATTTAACTTTCAAAATGACATTTTAAAAAAGACATTTTTACTAACTTAAAATATAGCATCAAGAGGGTACGACGCAAAATGAGGGACATCAGCTTATGCATAGTTAAGATACACAGAGCCTAAACTCACAGTATGACATAAGTAAAGAAAATGACATATTGGCAAAATCGTATTGGACCAACACTATATCTATGTCGAGGGGGTGGGTGGACTGATCCGGAGATTATGTTGTCACCTATGGTGAGTAAAAACCTCCCAAACCACTTGTGCAACCGCGCGCGCACCGCCTTGAACATTGGTTGAAACTTCATTTGGTGAATGATAAACAACATACGAAGATAGTGCGTGCAACGAAAAATGACCTGTATATATGAAGAAAATTTGCTAGTAAACACAAATTATTTCTACATAGCCAAATCGGTCATAATAAGACAGACGCTCCCACTCTTATTAGTGTGCTAGACCTATTTGGTATTTCGGCAAGTCATTGACCATATATTGACAACGCTTGAGGGTGGATACAAATTGGAAGCTATTTGGATGACCGGCTACGTAGAACGAGCAAACTTACATCAAAATAAAAAGTGTTTGATTGTCTTTTTGTGAGTACAAAAGTTACACTTCTTACTTCCATGAGTGTTGTGACAAGTGAAGTTGTCTTTAATTAGAACAACTCCACTCCGAAGACACCGCATGTATATCTTGACTTTTACTTGTAGCTTCGATTTCAAAATATCTTTATTTGTTTTGCGCTAGAATATCTGAGTGCATGAGACCATGATACATAGAGTCGACAGTGAAGGCCCTTGATGTAGTTAGATTTCAGCGAACCATGTCTCGTCCTTGCATCAAGTTAATTGAATCCAAATGAAATAAGAGATGATGTGCCATGACATAAGAAGGGGGTGATCAAATTCTGCATCAATGTCACATCCGGCGGGGAGGAGCTAAGAACGTGCACACGAGTATCATCCTTATCGCGAGCAATGCAATATGGTGTTGGATATTGATCCAGAGGGTGGCATTTCTTAGCCCTTTCTATGTATTTCTGAGCCATCCTTTATCGTGAAAGATCTAAAGTGAAAAGAATGTTTCTTTGCCGCCACCAAACCAACCCAGAAATGTGAATCCTCGTGCTTCCCAAATTTTAGAGACATTATATTTTGGCAAAGATACTTATTTGTAGGAGAGTTTGCCAAACGACATCCTTAGTAACTGTCTTGAACAATCATTTACTAAGTAATGCATCATTCTTGACCTGTAGGTCCAAAATTCCTAAACCTTCTTGGTGCCTTGATCAACAAACCACGCTCCATTTGATCTAGCCTTTGCAACCCCTTTGAAAGTTAGAAAAAAAATTAAAGCATGTAGAGAACTATGTTTATAATAATGGAATTAATCAACACCATGCTAATCAAGCATACACAGAAAAATATGATCACAAAAACAGTGTATCATTAGAAGTTCTTAACACTACTTAAAATATTGTAGCCCTAGAACAAATGGACCACCTAGTCTAATAGCAGTACTACAAAAGAACATAATGGCTTAACAATACTTAATATGTTTAACCATGGAACATACATGTGCATCGTCAGTACATCAGTACGAACAGTAGCATAAAATGTGACCAATAGAGGTAAAGACCCATGAGGCATCTTGACAGAACTACTCTTCATCTGGTTCAGCAGGCATGAAAGCGAGGAAAATGAAATTCCTTGCACGTCCATGGTGGAGCACAAAGATCATCATGTCTCTGGTTTTCATGGTGTGCACCTTCATTAGTTTCCTCCAGCCATTAAGAATGATGCGTCCATTAGTCGATTTGATATTGATGTTGGTCTGGAAAACAATGACCAGCTCACCATTTGCATTCATCAATTTAGGCACCACACATTTTGGAGTTCTGATGCAAGGACACAATTTGAACACAATAAACAATCTATTTAATTTTGAATTGTGTGTAAATAAAATGAAACTACATACAATTGCAACCATGAGTTTGTTGTCAATGTTGGTCTTCTTGAAAGTGTACAACAAAGGCACATATGAATGTTCTCTTGGTCCAGCTTTGTAATGGTCCACAAACCCCAAAATTTGACCAACAAAGATGATAGCAAACTCCATCTCTTCCCAGCTTACTGCAGTGCCATCATTAACCTCGATATTGTTTACAAAATATAATGTTGCAATATCCAATGTGTAATTAGTTGTCAAATTATATATAAGGAAGACTAGTTAAATCTAGCAACAAATTTGTTAGTTAATATTGCTAGGTTTGTGTAAGAAAACTTACGCTGATGTGTAACATGATGATTGGTCAATTGCACCCGGATGTGATGTTTACGTGGCGGCCTAAACCGAAGCACACTTTCATACCTACTTTGAGTTGCTACACCCTTGGCAGATTCTTTTCAAGTAGTCTGGTAAAAAAGGTTAGGTCTTCTTAATACGTCTCAAACGTATCAATATCTTTTGTTAATTCATGCTATATAGCTATCAGTTATAAACACTTTTGGCATACTTTTTCTTGGATTAATTGTTGGGGAACGTAGTATTTTAAAAAATTCCTACGACCACGCAAGATCTATCTAGGAGAAGCATAGCAACGAGCGGGGAGAGTGTGTCCACGTACCGTCGTAGACCAAAAGCGGAAGCGTTTAGTAACGCGGTTGATGTAGTCGAACGTCTTCGCGATCCAACCGATCAAGTACCAAACGCACGGCACCACCGCGATCTGCACACATTCAGCTCGGTGACGTCCCTCATACTCTTGATCTAGCTGAGGCCAAGGGAGAGTTTCGTCAACACGACGGCGTGGTGACGGTGATGATGAA
This sequence comes from Aegilops tauschii subsp. strangulata, assembly GCF_002575655.3. Lineage (NCBI taxonomy): Eukaryota > Viridiplantae > Streptophyta > Magnoliopsida > Poales > Poaceae > Aegilops > Aegilops tauschii. The sequence goes on along the minus strand of NC_053037.3, from coordinate 380,614,997 downwards.
GTTACCAACGCAGGGCTTCGCCTAAGCACTACGACAATATGACCGAGGTGGAAAACTGTGGAGGGGGCACCGCACAACTTGTGTGTCTATGGGGTGCCCCCTGGCCACGTACATAAAGGAGGGGAGGGAAGAGGTGGCCGGCCCTAGGGGGCGCGCCAGGTGTGGGGAATCCTACCAGTCCAAGTAGGATTCCCCTCGTCTTTCCTATTCCTAGTAGGAGAAGGAGGGAAGGAGGAGGAGGAGAGAAGGAAAGGGGGGCCGCCCCCCCAACCCTAAACCAATTCGGTTTGGGCTAGGGGGGCGCGCGCCACTCCCTGGCCAGCGCCTTCTCTTCCACCACTAGGCCCATGAGGCCCAATAACTTCCCGGGGGGGGGGGGGGGGTCCGGTAACCCCCGGTACTCCGAAACTCACCCGAAACGACCCGAACCATTCCGGTGTCCGAATGTAACCTTCCAATATATGAATCTTTATGTCTCGACAATTTCGAGACTCCTCGTCATGCCCGTGATCTCATCCGGGACTCCGAACAACCTTCGGTACATCAAATCACATAACTCATAATACAAATCGTCATCGAACGTTAAGCGTGCGGACCGTACGGGTTCGAGAACTATGTAGACATGACCGAGACACATCTCCGGTCAATAACCAATTGCGAAACCTAGATGCTCATATTGGTTCCTACATATTCTATGAAGATCTTTATCGATCAAACCACACAACAACATACGTTGTTCCCTTTGTCATCGGTATGTTACTTGCCCGAGATTCGATCGTCGGTATCACCATACCTAGTTCAATCTCATTACCGGCAAGTCTCTTTACTCGTTCCGTAATGCATCATCCCGTGACTAACTCATTAGTCACATTGCTTGCAAGGCTTATAGTGATGAGCATTACCAAGAGGGCCCAGAGATACCTCTCCGATAATCGGAGTGACAAATCCTAATCTCGATCTATGCCAACTCAACAAACACCATCGGAGACACTTGTAGAGCATCTTTATAATCACCCAGTTACGTTGTGACGTTTGATAGCACACAAAGTGTTCCTCCAGTATTCGGAGTTGCATAATCTCGTAGTCATAGGAACATGTATAAGTCATGTAGAAAGCAATAGCAATAAACTAAACGATCATAGTGCTAAGCTAATGGATGGGTCTTGTCCATCACATAATTCTCTAATGATGTGATCCCGTTCATCAAATGACAACACATGTCTATGGCAAGGAAACTTAACCATCTTTGGTTAACGAGCTAGTCTAGTAGAGGCATACTAGGGACACTCTGTTTGTCTATGTATTCACACATGTACTAAGTTTTCGGTTAATACAATTCTAGAATGAATAATAAACATTTATCATGATATAAGGAAATATAAATAACAACTTTATTATTGCCTCTAGGGCATATTTCCTTCAGTCTCCCACTTGCACTAGAGTCAATAATCTAGCTCACATCGCCATGTGATTCAACACCAATAGTTCACATCACCATGTGATTAACACCCATAGTTCACATCGCTATGTGACCAACACTCAAAGGGTTTACTAGAGTCAATAATCTAGTTCACATCGCTATGTGATTAACACCCATGAACATTAAGGTGTGATCATGTTTTGCTTGTGAAATAAGTTTTATTCTACGGGTCTGCAACATTCAGATCCATATGTATTTTGGAAATTTCTATGTCTACAATACTCTGCACGGAGCTACTCTAGCTAATTGCTCCCACTTTCAATATGTATCTAGATCGAGACTTAGAGTCATCCAGATCAGTGTCAAAGCTGGTATGGACGCAACTCTTTACGACGAACTCTTTGTCACCTCCACAATCGAGAAACATATCCTTATTCCACTAAGGATAATTTTGACCGTTGTCTAGTGATCCACTCCTGGATCACTATTGTACCCTCTTGCCAAACTCATGGTGAGGTATACAATAGGTCTGGTACATAGCATAGCATACTTTATAGAACCTATGACTGAGGCATAGGGAATGACTTTTCATTCTCTTTCTATTTTCTGCCGTGGTCGGGTTTTGAGTCTTTACTCAACTTCACACCTTACAAGTCAGGCAAGAACTCCTTCTTTGACTGATCCATTTTGAACTCCTTCAAAATCTTATCAAGGTATGTATTCATCAAAAGTCTTATCAAGTATCTTGATCTATCTTTATAGATTTTGATGCCCAATATGTAAGCAGCTTCACCGAGGTCTTTCATTGAAAAATTCTTATTCAAGTATCCTTTTATGCTATTCAGAAATTCAGTATCATTTCCGATCAACAATATGTCATCCACATATAATATTAGAAATGCTACTGAGCTCCCACTCACTTTCTTGTAAATACAGGCTTCTCCAAAAGTCTGTATAAAACCATATGCTTTGATCATACTATCAAAGCGTATATTCCAACTCCGAGATGCTTGCACCAGTCCATAGATGGATCGCTGGAGCTTGCACACTTTTTTAGCACCTTTAGGATTGACAAAACCTTCTGGTTGCATCATATACAACTTTTCTTTAAGAAATCCATTAAGGAATGCAGTTTTGACATCCATTTGCCAGATTTCATAAACTGTGGCAATTGCTAACATGATTCGGACAGACTTTAAGCATCGCTACGAGTAAGAAAATCTCATTGTAGTCAACATTTTGAAATTGTCGGAAACCTTTTGCAACAAGTCGAGCTTTGTAGATAGTAACACTACCACCAGTGTCCGTCTTCCTCTTGAAGATCCATTATTCTTAATGGCTTGCCGATCATCGGGCAAGTCCACCAAACTCCATACTTTGTTCTCATACATGGATCCCATCTCAGATTTCATGGCCTCAAGCCATTTCGCAGAATCTGGGCTCATCATCGCTTCCTCATAGTTCGTAGGTTCATCATGGTCAAGTAACATGACCTGCAGAACAGGATTACCGTACCACTCTAGCGCGGATCATACTCTGGTTGACCTACGAGGTTCGGTAGTAACTTGATATGAAGTTTCATGATCATCATCATTAGCTTCCTCACTAATTCGTGTAGGAATCACTGGAACCGATTTCTGTGATGTACTACTTTCCAACCCAGGAGAAGGTACAATTACCTCATCAAGTTCTACATTCATCCCACTCACTTCTTTCGAGAGAAACTCCTTCTCTAGAAAGGATCCATTCTAAGCAACGAATATCTTGCTTTCGGATCTGTTATAGAAGGTGTACCCAACAGTCTCCTTTGAGTATCCTATGAAGACGCATTTCTCCGATTTGGGTTCGAGCTTATCAGGTTGAGGATTTATCACATAAGCATCGCAGCCCCAAACTTTAAGAAACGAAAGCTTAGGTTTCTTGCCAAACCACAGTTCATATGGCGTCGTCTCAACGGATTTAGATGGTGCCCTATTTAACATGAATGCAGCTGTCTCTAATGCATAACCCCGAAACGATAGTGATAAGTCGGTAAGAGACATCATAGATCGCACCATATCTAATAAAGTATGATTATGACGTTCGGACACATCATTACGTTGTGGTGTTCCAGGTGGCGTGAGTTGCGAAACTATTTCACATCGTTTCAAATAAAGACCAAACTCGTAACTCAAATATCCATGATCAGATCGTAGAAACTTTATTTTCTTGTTACGATGATTTTCCACTTCACTCTGAAATTCTTTGAACTTTTCAAATGTTTCAGAGTTATGTTTCATCAAGTAGATATACCCATATCTGCTCAAATCATCTGTGAAGGTCAGAAAATAACGATACCTGCCGCGAGCCTTAACACTCATCGGATCGCATACATCAGTATGTATTATTTCCAATAAGTCAGTTGCTCGCTCCATTGTTCCGGAGAATGGAGTCTTAGTCATCTTGCCCATGAGGCATGGTTCGCAAGCATCAAGTGATTCCAAAATCCCATCAACATGGGGTTTCTTCATGCGCTTTACACCAATATGACCTAAATGGCAGTGCCACAAATATGTTGCACTATCATTATCAAATTTGCATCTTTTGGCATCAATATTATGAATATGTGTACGATCGAGATTCAATAAACCATTCACCTTGGGTGTATGACCACAGAAGGTTTTATTCATGTAAACAGAATAACAATTATTCTTTGACTTTAAATGAATAACTGTATTGCAATAAACATGATCCAATCATATTATGCTCAACGCAAACACCAAATAAGATTTATTTTAGGTTCAACACTAATCCCGAAGGTAAAGGGAGTGTGCGATCGTGATCTTATCAACCTTGGAATCACTTCCAACACACATCGTCACCTAGCCCTCAACTAGTCTTTGTTCATTTTGTAACTCCTGTTTCGAGTTACTAATCATAGCAACTGAACCAGTATCAAATACCCAGGGGCTACTATGAACACTAGTAAAGTACACACCAATAACATGTATATCATATATACTTTTGTTCACTTTTCCATCCTTCTTATCCGCCAAGTATATGGGGCAGTTCCACTTCGAGTGACCATTTCCTTTGCAGTAGAAGTACTCAGTTCCAGGATTGGGTCTAGCTTTGGGCTTCTTCACGGGAGCAGCAAATTGCTTGCTATTCTTCTTTGAAGTCCCTCATTCTTTCCCTTTGCCCTTTTCTTGAAACTAGTGGTCTTGTTAACCACCAACACTTGATGTTATTTCTTGATTTCTACCTTCGCCGATTTCAGCATCGCGAAGAGCTTGGGAATTACTTTCTTCATCCCTTGCATATTATAGTTCATCACTAAGTTCTAGTAACTTGGTGATAGTGACTACAGAACTTTGTCAATTACTATCTTATCTAGAAGATTAACTACCACTTGATTTAAGCAATTGTAGTACCCAGACAATTTGAGCACATGCTCACTGGTTGAGCTATTCTCCTCCATCTTGTAGGCAAAGTACTGTCAGAGGTATCATACCTCTCGACACCGGCATGAGTATGAAATACCAATTTAAACTCTTAGAACATCTTATATGCTCCGTGGCGTTCAAAATGCTTTTGAAGTTCCGGTTCTAAGCTGTAAAGCATGGTGCACTAAACTATTAAGTAGTCATCATACCGAGCTTTGTCAAACGTTCATAACGTGTGCATTTGCTTCTGCAATAGATCTGTCACTTAGCGGTGCATCAAGGATATAATTCTTCCGTGCAGCAATGAGGATAATCCTCAGATCACGGACCAAGTCCGCATCATTGCTACTATCATCTTTCAACTATTTTCTCTAGGAACATATCAAAAAATAAACTGGAAGCTACATCGCAAGCTATTGATCTACAACATAGATATGCAAATACAATCAGGACTAAGTTCATGATAAATTAAAGTTCAATTAATCATATTACTTAAGAACTCCCACTTAGATAGACATCCCTCGAGTCTTCTAAATGATCACATGATCCATATCAACTAAACCATGTCCGATCATCACGTGAGATGGAGTAGCTTTCAATGGTGAACATCACTATGTTGATCATATCTACTATATGATTCACGCTCGACCTTTCGGTCTCAGTGTTCCGAGGCCATATCTGCATTTGCTAGGCTCAACAAGTTTAACTCGAGTATTCTGCGTGTGCAAAACTAGCTTGCACCCATTGTATGAGAACGTAGAGCTTATCACACCCGATCATCACGTGGTGTCTCGGCACGATGAACTGTCGCAACGGTGCATACTTAGGGAGAACACTTGTACCTTGAAATTTAGTGAGAGGTCATCTTATAATGCTACCGCCGTACTAAGCAAAATAAGATGCATAAAGGATAAACATCACATGCAATCAGTATAAGTGATATGATATGGCCATTATCATCTTGTGCCTTTGATCTCCATCTCCAAAGCACCGTCATGATCACCATTGTCACTGGCTTGACACCTTGATCTCCATCGAAGCATCATTGTCGTCTCGTCAACTATTGCTACTACGACTATCGCTACCGCTTAGTGATAAAGTAAAGCAATTACATGGCGATTGTATTTCATACAATAAAGCGACAACCATATGGCTCCTGCCAGTTGCCGATAACTGTTACAAAACATGGTCATCTGATACAAAAATTTATATATCATCACGTCTTGACCATATCACATCACAGCAAGCCCTATAAAAGCAAGTTAGACGTCCTCTACTTTGTTGTTGCAAGTTTTACGTGGCTGCTACGGGCTTCTAGCAAGAATCGTTCTTACCTACGCATCAAAACCACAATGATTTTTCGTCAAGTGTGTTGTTTTAACCTTTAACAAGGACCGGGCGTAGTCACACTCGATTCAACTAAAGTTAGAGAAACAGACACCCACTAGCCACCTGTGTGCGAAGCACGACGGTAGAACCAGTCTCATGAACGCGGTCATGTAATGTCGGTCTGGGCCGCTTCATCCAACAATACCGCTGAATCAAAGTATGACATGCTGGTAAGCAGTATGACTAATATCGCCCACAACTTTTTGGGTTCTACTCATGCATATAACATCTACGCATCGACCTGGCTCTGATACCACTGTTGTGGATGTAGTATTTAAAAAATTTCCTATGATCACGCAAAATCTATCTAGGAGAAGCATAGCAACGAGCGGGGAGAGTGTGTCCATGTACCCTCGTAGACCGAAAGCGGAAGCATTTAGTAACGCGGTTGATGTAGTCGAACGTCTTCACGATCCAACCGATCAAGTACCGAATGCATGGCACCTCCGCGATCTGCACACGTTCAGCTCGGTGACGTCCCCCATACTCTTGATCCAGCTGAGGCCGAGGGAGAGTTTCGTCAGCATGACGACGTAGTGACGGTGATGATGAAGTTACCGACGCAGGGCTTCGCCTAAGCACTACGACAATATGACCGAGGTGGAAAACTGTGGAGGGGGCACCGCACACGGCTAAAGATCAACTTGTGTGTCTATGGGGTGCCCCCTGGCCAAGTATATAAAGGAGGGGAGGGAAGAGGTGGCTGGCCCTAGGGGGGGCGCTAGGTGTGGGGAATCCTACTAGGACTCCCCCAGTCCAAGTAGGATTCCCCTCCTCTTTCCAATTCCTAGTAGGAGAAGGAGGGAAGGAGGAAGAGAGAAGGAAAGGGGGCCGCCCCCCAACCCTAAACACATTCGGTTTGGGCTAGGGGGGCACGCGCCACTCCTTCCCCCTCTCTTCCACCACTAGGCCCATGAGCCCGAATAACTTCCCGGGGGGGGGGGGGGGGGTCCGGTAACCCCTGGTACTCCGAAGCTCACCCGAAACGACCTGAACCATTCCGGTGTCCGAATGTAACCTTCCAATATATGAATCTTTATGTCTCAACCATTTCGAGACTCCTCATCATGCCCGTGATCTCATCCGGGACTCTGAACAATCTTCGGTACATCAAATCACATAACTCATAATATAAATCATCATCGAACGTTAAGCGTGCGGACCCTACGGGTTCGAGAACTATGTAGACATGACCGAGACACATCTCCGGTCAATAACCAATAGCGGAAGCTGGTGAAGGAAATATGCCTTAGAGGCAATAATAAAGTTGTTATTTATATTTCCTTATATCATGATAAATGTTTATTATTCATGCTGGAATTGTATTAACCGAAAACTTAATACATGTGTGAATACATAGACAAAACAGAGTGTCCCTAGTATGCCTCTACTAGACTAGATCATTAATCAAAGATGGTTAAGTTTCCTAGCCATAGACATGTGTTTTCATTTGATGAACGGGATCAGATCATTAGAAAATGATGTGATGGACAAGACCCATCCGTTAGCTTAGCACTATAATCGTTTAGTTTATTGCTATTGCTTTCTTCATGACTTATACATGTTCCTGACTATGAGATTATGCCACTCCCGAATACCGGAGGAACACTTAGTGTACTATCAAACGTCACAACGTAACTGGGTGATTATAAAGATGCTCTACAGGTGTCTCTGATGGTGTTTGTTGAGTTGGCATAGATCGAGATTAGGATTTGTCACTCCGATTGTCGGAAAGGTATCTCTGGGCCCTCTCGGTAATGCACATCACTATAAGCCTTGCAAGCAATGTGACTAATGAGTTAGTTTGCAGGATGATGCATTACGTAACGAGTAAAGAGACTTGCCGGTAACGAGATTGAACTAGGTATGATGATACCGATGATCGAATCTCGGGCAAGTAACATACCGATGACAAAGGGAACAACGTATGTTGTTGTGCGGTTTGACCGATAAAGATCTTCGTAGAATATGTAGGAACCAATATGAGCATCCAGGTTCCGCTATTGGTTATTGACCAGAGATGTGTCTCAGTCATGTCTACGTAGTTCTCGAACCCGTAGGGTCCGCACGCTTAATGTTCGATGACGATTCGTATTATGAGTTTATGTGATTTGATGTACCAAAGGTTGTTTGAAGTCCCGGATGTGATCACGGACATGACGAGGAGTCTCGAAATGGTCGAGACATAAAGATTGATATATTGGACCATCTTATTCGGACACCGGAAATGTTAAGGATAGTTTCGGATAAAACCGGAGTGCCGGAGGGTTATCGGAACCCCCCCCCCCCGAGAAGTTATGGGCCTTAGTGGGCCTTAGGGCAGAGAGAGGACCGCAACCAAGAGGTGCCCCCCCAAGGGGAGTCCGAATAGGACAAGGGGAGGGGCCACGGCCCCTGTTTCCCTCTCCCACTCCCTCTCCTTCCTTTCTTCTCCTAGTTGGACTAGGAAAGGGGGGAACCTACGACTACTAGGAGTAGGATTCCCCCCTTGGGCGCGCCCCTTGTGGCCGGCCGGCCTCCTCCTCCCCTCCTTTATATACGGAGGAGGGGGGCATCCCATAAACACACAAGTTGATCTTTAGCTGTGTGTGGTGCCCCCCTCCACAGTTTTCCACCTCGGTCATGTTGTCGTAGTGCTTAGGCGAAGCCCTGCGTTGGTAACTTCATCATCACCATCACCACGCCGTCGTGCTGACGAAACTCTCCCTCGGCCTCAGCTGGATCAAGAGTACGAGGGACGTCACCGAGCTGAACGTGTGCAGATCGCGGAGGTGCCGTGTGTTCGGTACTTGATCGGTTGGATTGCGAAGACGTTCGACTACATCAACCGCGTTACTAAACGCTTCCACTTTCGGTCTACAAGGGTACATGGACACACTCTCCCTGCTCGTTGCTATGTTTCTCCTAGATAGATCTTGCATGGTCGAAGGATTTTTTTTGAAATACTACGGTCCCCAACAGTGGCATCCGAGCCAGGTCTAGGCGTAGATGTTACATGCACGAGTAGAACACAAAGAGTTGTGGGCGATAATAGTCATACTGCTTACCAGCAAGTCATACTGCTTACCAGCAAGTCATACTTTGATTCGGCGGTATTGTTGGATGAAGCGGCCCAGACCGACATTACATGACTGCGTTCATGAGACTAGTTCTACCGCCGTGCTTCGCACACAGGTGGCTAGTGGGTGTCTGTTTCTCCAGCTTTAGTTGAATCAAGTGTGACTGCGCCCAGTCCTTGTTGAAGGTTAAAACAGCACACTTGACGAAAAATCGTTATGGTTTTGATGCGTAGGTAAGAACGATTCTAGCTAAGCCCGTAGCAGCCACGTAATATTTGCAACAACAAAGTAGAGGACGTATAACTTGTTTTTGCAGGGATTGTTGTGATGTGATATGGTCAAGACGTGATGATATATAAATTGTTGTATGAGATGATCATGTTTTGTAACAGTTATCGGCAACTGGCAGGAGCCATATGGTTGTCGCTTTATTGTATGAAATGCAATCGCCATGTAATTGCTTTACTTTATCACTAAGCGATAGCGATAGTCGTAGAAGCAATAGTTAGCGAGACGACAACGATGCTTCGATGGAGATCAAGGTGTCAAGCCGGTGACGATGGTGATCATGACAGTGCTTTGGAGATGGAGATCAAAGGCACAAGATGATGATGGCCATATCATATCATTTTTGCATTTGCATGTGATGTTTATCCTTTATGCACCTTATTTTGCTTAGTACGGCGGTAGCATTATAAGATGATCTCTCACTAAATTTCAAGGTACAAGTGTTCTCCCTGAGTATGCACCGTTGCAACAGTTCGTTGTGCCGAGACACCACGTGATGATCGGGTGTGATAAGCTCTACGTTCACATACAACGGGTGCAAGCCAGTTTTGCACATGCAGAATACTCGGGTTAAACTTGACGAGCCTAGCATATGCAAAAATGGCCTCGGAACACTGAGACCAAAAGGTCAAGCGTGAATCATATAGTAGATATGATCAACATAGTGATGTTCACCATTGAAAACTACTCCATCTCACGTGATGATCGGACATGGTTTAGTTGATATGGATCACGTGATCACTTAGATGATTAGAGGGATGTGTATCTAAGTGGGAGTTCTTAAGTAATATGATTAATTGAACTTTAATTTATCATGAACTTAGTACCTGATAGTATTTTGCATGTCTATGTTGTTCTAGATAAATGGCCCGTGCTACTGTTCCGTTGAATTTTAGTGCATTCCCAGAGAAAGCTAAGTTGAAAGATGATGGTAGCAACTACACGGACTGGGTCCATAACTTGAGGATTATCCTCATTGCTGCACAGAAGAATTACATCCTAGAAGCACCGCTAGGTGTACTACCCGTGCCAGCAACTGCAGACATTGTGAATGCCTGGCAGTCGCGTGTTGATGACTACTCGATAGTTCAGTGTGCCATGCTTTATGGCTTAGAGCCGGGACTTCAATGACGTTTTGAATGACATGGAGCATATGAGATGTTCCAGGAGTTAAATTTAATATTTCAAGCAAATGCCCGGATTGAGAGATATGAAGTCTCCAATAAGTTCTACAGCTGCAAAATGGAGGAGAATAGTTCTGTCAGTGAGCATATACTCAGAATGTCTGGGTACCAGAATCACTTCACTCAGCTGAGAGTTAATCTTACGGTTGATAGTGTCATTGACAGAGTTCTTCAATCACTGCCACCAAGCTACAAAAGCTTTATGATGAACTATAATATGCAAGGGATGGATAAGACAATTCCCGAGCTCTTCGCAATGCTAAAGGCTGCGGAGGTAGAAATCAAGAAGGAGCATCAAGTGTTGATGGTCAACAAGACCACTAGTTTCAAGAAGAAGGGCAAAGGGAAGAAGGGGAACTTCAAGAAGAACGGCAAGCAAGTTGCTGCTCAAGTGAAGAAGCCCAAGTCTGGACCTAAGCCTGAGACTGAGTGCTTCTACTGCAAAGGGACTGGTCACGGGAAGCGGAACTGCCCCAAGTATTTGGCGGATAAGAAGGATGGCAAAGTGAAAGGTATATTTGATATACATGTTATTGATGTGTACCTTACTAATGCTCGTAGTAGCGCCTGGGTATTTGATACTGGTTCTGTTCCTCACATTTGCAACTCGAAGTAGGGGCTACGTATTAAACGAAGATTGGCTAAGGACGAGGTGACGATGCACGTGGGAAATGGTTCCAAAGTCGATGTGATCGCCGTCAGCACGCTACCCCTACATCTACCTTCGGGATTAGTTTTAGACCTGAATAATTGTTATTTGGTGCCAGCGTTAAGCATGAACATTATATCTGGATCTTGTTTGATGCGAGACGGTTATTCATTTAAATCAGAGAATAATGGTTGTTCTATTTATATGAGTAATATCTTTTATGGTCATGCACCCTTGATGAGTGGTCTATTTTTGTTGAATCTCGATAGTAGTGATACACATATTCATAGTATTGAAGCCAAAAGATATAAGTTTAATAATGATAGTGCAACTTATTTGTGGCACTGCCATTTAGGTCATATTGGTGTAAAGCGCATGAAGAAACTCCATGCTGATGGGCTTTTGGACTCACTTGATTATGAATCACTTGATGCTTGCGAACCATGCCTCATGGGCAAGATGACTAAAACTCCGTTCTCCGGAACAATGGAGCGAGCAACAGACTTATTGGAAATAATACATACTGATGTATGCGGTCCGATGAGTGTTGATGCTTGCGGCGGGTATCATTATTTTCTGACCTTCACAGATGATTTGAGTAGATATGGGTATATCTACTTGATGAAACATAAGTCTAAAACATTTGAAAAGTTCAAAGAATTTCAGAGTGAAGTGGAAAATCATCGTAACAAGAAAATAAAGTTCCTACGATCTGATCGTGGAGGAGAATATTTGAGTTACGAGTTTGGTCTTCATTTGAAACAATGTGGAATAGTTTCGTAACTCACGCCACCCGAAACACCACAACGTAATGGTGTGTCCGAACGTCGTAACCGCACTTTATTAGATATGGTGCAATCTATGATGTCTCTTACTGATTTACCGCTATCATTTTGGGGTTATGCTTTAGAGACGTCTGCATTCACGTTAAATAGGGCACCATCTAAATCCGTTGAGACGACACCGTATGAACTGTGCTTTGGCAAGAAACCCAAGTTGTCATTTCTTAAAGTTTGGTGTTGCGATGCTTATGTGAAAAAGCTTCAACCTGATAAGCTCGAACCCAAATCGGAGAAATGTGTCTTCATAGGATACCCAAAGGAGATTGTTGGGTACACCTTCTATCATAATCCGAAGGCAAGATATTCGTTGCTAAGAATGGATCCTTTCTAGAGAAGGAGTTTCTCTTGAAAGAAGTGAGTGGGAGGAAAGTTGAACTTGATGAGGTAATTGTACCTGCTCCCTTATTGGTAAGTAGTTCAACACAGAAATCAGTTCCAGTGATTCCTACACCAATTAGTGAGGAAGCTAATGATGATGATCATGAAACTTCTGATTAAGTTACTACCAAACCTCGTAGGTCAACCAGAGTAAGATCCGCACCAGAGTGGTACGGTAATCCTGTTCTGGAAGTCATGTTACTTGACCATGACAAACCTATGAACTATGAGGAAGCAATGATGAGCCCAGATTCCGCAAAATGGCTTGAGGCCATGAAATCTGAGATGGGATCCATGTATGAGAACAAAGTGTGGACTTTGGTTGACTTGCCCGATGATCGGCAAGCCATAGAGAATAAATGGATCTTTAAGAAGAAGACTGACACTGATGGTAATGTTACTGTCTACAAAGCTCGACTTGTTGCAAAAGGTTTTCGACGAGTTCAAGGAGTTGACTACGATGAGACTTTCTCACCCGTAGCGATGATTAAGTCCATCCAAAGCATGTTAGCAATTGCCGCATTTTATGATTATGAAATTTGGCAAATGGATGTCAAAACTGCATTCTTAATGGATATCTTAAAGAAGAGTTGTATATGATGCAACCAAAAGGTTTTGTCGATCCAAAAGGTGCTAACAAAGTGTGCAAGTTCCAGCGATCCATTTATGGACTGGTGCAAGCATCTCGGAGTTGGAATATATGCTTTGATAGTGTGATCAAAGCATATGGTTTTATACATACTTTTGGAGAAGCCTGTATTCATTACTGCAGGATGCTGCTAACGCGACACTACGATGAGAGACCCTTCGAGAAACTGTGTGTGATGCAATAATCACAAACGGTGTTGTATGAAAACCGTCAGAAATGATGCAAAACGTTTGCGATGGAGGATGCATCAAACACGGTTCAGATTTTAGTTGCGTGTGCGATTCAGGCCACACAGTTAACCCATTCGAACTGTTTGCAATGAGGCAGAACAACAGAAATGGGCAGTCATATCAATGTGTGTGCGATATACGGCATATAGGTCGCTCCGATGAACCGTTTTCTGTTAGGGAGTGCAACATAAACGATTAGCCAGATCAAGGTGTGTGTGATATAGGGCATACGGTTCACTCAGATGAACTGTTTTCGATTAGAGAACGCAACAGAAACGGTTCAACTTAACAATATGTGTGTGATACGTGGCAAACAGCCGAATCGGATGAACTGTTTGCGACGAGAAATTACAACACAGACGGTTAATACAGTTAGTTCGTGTGCGATTCTATGTGTACAGAAAACTGAAATATGCAAACTAGTTGCTTGCGGTGGCTAGGAATATCGCACACGATGCGTCTACGAGTACTCGTGTGCGATGATTAGTAAGTTACACATATGTTTCCGTATGTTAACACTTGTGTGATAAATAACACGTGGCACCGGATATGGTATTCGGGTTGTGTGTGTGCTCCACTTAGTCTTCCCACGCTCCAGCGAATGCTTCCCGTGCTCCACATGGATGAATTGTAAAATCCACGCCTATTCCCTCACCGGTTTCCCACCACCAGCTAATGGCTTGCTGCATATAACCCAGGCGGCAACGCACCGCCACGACACTCTGCGAAGATCTAGTCCTCACCCATCTACCATTAGTTATTCCAAGCATGCCAGCCAACGACCAAAGCTTCGACGTCGACGCCTACCTGCGTTACATCTTCGGCGAGGAGACCGAGCCGGAGCAGGTCGGGGAGCAAGAGCTTCATCGGCCGGTGCAGGCACCATGGCCCATCGGCAGCGATATCGGCGTCACAGTCCTTGGGAGCACAATCAGCATATTGCAGAGGAGGTGTGATGAGCAGTTTGCCATCCACCGTGCAAAAGATCCAGAGCTGCTCGGCGGCATGATCGGCGACCCACCCGAAGAGCCGCCGTCACCAGTGCTCATCGAGAGCCTGATGCCCCGCAAGGAATGGGTAGAGGACCTCCGTGATTCAGTCAAGAGAAAGGCAGCCTACGGCTTCATCATTGCCCGTGGCGGCCGTGTTAACCACGATCCCGATGATGTGGTGGCCAGGCTCGAGCGCATCCTTGGCGGAGTTGACGTCCCCAACAAAGTAGAACATCGCCAACGTGATATCTTGAGGATGTAGGTGATCGACGGAATTTGCTACCAGGCCAAAGACATGGAAATGGAGCGGTTCCGCGGAGTTGTCATGCGCGCGATTGCACGCTGTCAAGATCTTATGGAAGAGGCCCAACAGCCCCAAGAGCCTCCCAGCGCCAGCAGCTCCGTAGGCGGAGGCGGGTCGGGACACTCGGAGTGAATGGCCGCAAAGGTGCTATGCTGATCATGGAGTCCGAGAAGACCATCGTCGGAAGGCCGCCAGCTCAGCCTTTTAGCTTATATTTTATTATAATTGTATGCATATGTAGGTCGTGAGTGTTCTGGGCCTTGCCGCATTTGGCATTTTAAATTATCCTGAATATGTAAGACAATTATTAAAAATTATTAACAGTTGCCATTGTAACTTTGCCTCAACGGCGAGCAGAGCGCGCGCAGGGACGCCAGAGCGGAGCGCGCCGCGGCCGCCTCAACGGCGAGCAACCACGTGGTCAACCTTCTGCCATCAATAAATTTTGACCTTGTTTCTCGTCACATTGCTGATTACAACGCAATAAGTATAATTGTAAATCTGTTCACACCTATCAAACTAATATGTGTTCACACTTAGCACCGGGCTATAAAAATTGCCCACTCGAAAATTACTTCACAGTTCCTCTCCTCATCACCCACAAAACTGGTTTTCTCTGTCAAGTCGTTCCGCCATGACCGGTAGGAGGAGTTTAGGGTGGACATATAACCAGGCAGCAAAGACCAAGGACGCGGAAGCACTAGAGAGGTCCCACCGCGAAGCCGCAGCAGAGATGTCCCGGCGCGCCACGGAGCCCTCGAACGAGCTCTCAGGGGCACGCGAGGGCTATCACAAGCGCATTCGCGGCGTCGGCCATCGCGACAAGCCGGCGTTCCTGAAGTCCTTTGCGGGCGAGGACGGCATTCTCGCTGGCGTCACTACGCAGCAGGAGCTGGTCGGCGGCTTGATGAAGCTGCTCAAGATCAGCGATGCCTCGGTTGACAAGGCGAGTGGCCTCGTCGAGTAACTCATGGATGACAACGTGAAGCTCCTCAAGTTGGTCCCCGACAAGGAGGAGGCCGCCGACTGGAAGATGCTGCATGAGCAGAGTAGTGCCTCGGAGATGACGCTGAAAACGGTCGTTGAGGAACTGATGGGCGGCTTGAGGAAGCTCCGGATCGAGCACGAGCAGGAGGTGGAGGAATCCGTGGCTGCTTTCAAGCAAAGTTGTGAGTAATTGAAGAAGGAGCTGCAGGATTTTGCCGCCCGGCGATCCATCGACGAGTAGAGACAATAGCGACCCAGACCGTTGTCTACAATTTCCTTCTTCTCTTGCCCCCGTGTCTTCCGGGCTTTGCCTCATGTGGCATTTTAAATTATCCGGAATATGTAAGACAATTATTATGTGCACCATTGTAAATTTGTCGTCGTATTATCCGTTGCCATTTTATTTGTGGTCGTATTATCCGTTGCCCTATGTGGCAATTTAAATTAGGGCGGAATACTAGTTCAAAACACGAACAAAGCAAATGCTACCATGGGATCACAAGCAAACACCCTCCGTCCAGGTGCTTTAATTAACCCACTAAAGGAGAAGATGTGAGCGAGGCGGGCGGCGGCTGGTGCATGGAGGTCAAAGAGCTCGCTTCCCGGTGAGCATGGGCGGTCTTGCTGCTCGCACGTGTCCTGTCGAGCCTGCGAGGTGGACAGGATGCACGCGTCCCGTCGAGCCTGCACGGCGGACTGCTCGCACGCGTCCCGTTGATCCTACACAGCGGACTTCTCGCGCTCGTCCCGTCTAATCAAACAGCTGCACGCACGCCACCGAGTATGGTTAAATTTTGAGACGGTAAATATAATACAACTGTTTGCGATATTAACGTGTCAGCTTTTTGTTTCAAAAAGGACTTTGTTTGCTACTAATGTGTGCGCCTCTTCTCAAACTGGATGATTTTTTTACCACGGCATATATGTGCCATGTCATGAAACCATGCCAAGTTTCATGTTTTTTGGGTGACTTTTTTATTTACTGGGATTTAAAAACCGAGATTCTCATTGTTTCAGGACGACGACAAGTTTGTAATTCATTCTCATTCCTTAAACGAGACCTAAACATGCACCCAATAACACATGTACGATTTCCCACCCATTTAGCTTCACTGGAGCATGTGGTTGTAGTTCAAATTTGAATTATGGACTACATTAAATGCATACAAAACTTAGTAATTAGTAATATATATATACAATGGCCGAACGAACCCTGAACAGTTTCAAATTTCAGCCCGACACTCCTGTTATTCTATGTTGCTTGTAGAAAACAAAGTTCAAGGCGAGAAGAGGCATCGATTATCGTTTCGCCCCCAAGAGGGGCATGTTTCCCTACCGGAACCACGAGGGTTGCGACAGGCTCCGGTTTGTAAAATGCTTTTAATATAGCTTCGCCCAAATTGGACAATTATATATACCATGTAGTGACACCATGCCATGTTTCATGATTTCCTGGTGAGTTTTGGATTTATAGACATTTAAAAACCGAGATTCGCAATGTTTGTGGCCAGGCCACGATGGCGAGACGGTTGAATTCGTTCACATTCGTTCCATGGGACCTAAACATGCACCCCAAGGAAACATGTACATTTTTCTAGCCATTTTGGTGCACTGGAGCATGCATTTGTAGTTCAGATTTGAATGATGGACATTAAATGCCTAGAAAACTCAATTAATGAATAAAAAAGATCAAACAAGCCCTGAATAATTTCAAAGTTCAGCGCGAATCTCTAGTTGTTCCGTGTCACGTGTAGAAGAAAATACGAGGCTAGAAGAGGGAGTGATTATCGTTTGGCCCACAAGGGGACACGTTTCCCTATCAAAACCACGAGGGTTCTTGCGGCAGGCTCCGGTTTGTAAGAGGTTTGTAATAAAGCTTGGCCCAAATTGGAAATGTTTTTACCACAACATATATGTGCCATGACATGACACCTTGCCACCTTTGATGACTTTCTGGTGAGTTTAGGATTTATGGGGACTTAAAAACTGAGATTCGAAATGTTTGAGGAAGAGCCAGGACACCGGTACGGTTGTAATTCGTTCCCATTCCTGGCATGAGACCTAAACATGCACCCAAGGACACATGTATAATTTTTCTAGCCATTTCGGTGAACTGGAGCATGTATTTGTAGTTCAGATTTGAATTATGGACATTAAATGCCTAGGAAACTCAATTAGTGTATAAAAAGGCCAAACGAACCCTGAATAAGTTTAAATTTCAGCACGGATATCCCGTGGTCCCATGTTACCCTTGGAAGAAAATACAAGGCGAAAAGAGGCAGTGATTACGTTTCGCCCACAAGGGGAACATGTTTCCCTATCAGAACCACGAGGCTTCTTTGAGAGAAGCTCCAGTTTTTGTAAGAGGTTTGTAATAAAGCTTGGCCCAAATTGGACAATGTTTTTACCACGACATATATGTGCCATGACGTGACACCATGCCCCCTTTGATGACTTTCTAGTGAGTTTAGGATTTTTGGGACTTAAAAACCAAGATTCGAAATGTTTGAGTACGAGCCATGACACCAGTACGGTTGTAATTCGTTCCCATTCCTGGCATGGGACCTAAACATGCACCCAAGGACACATGTATAATTTTTCTAGCCATTTTGGTGAACTGGAGCATGTATTATATTTGTAGTTCAGATTTGAATTATGTACATTAAATGCCTAGGGAAATCAATTAGTGTATAAAAAGGCCAAACGAACCCTGAAGAAGTTTAAATTTCAGCACGGATATCCTGTTGTTCCATGTTGCCCGTAGAAGAAGAGGCAGTGATTACGTTTCGCCCACAAGGGGGACACGTTTCCCTATCGGAACCACAAGGCTTCTTTGAGAGAAGCTCCGGTTTGTAAGAGGCTTGTAATAAAACTTGCGCCACAATGGACGAAAAAAATTCCTCGACATATAAGTGCGATGTCGTGACACCATGGCAGGTTTCACGATTTTCAGCTTAGTTTTGGATTTATGGGGATTTAAGAACCGAGATTCTTCTCACGAAATGTTTTCAAATAGCACACGGTTCACTCACGAAAGCCAATATTCAATGAAAACTTCGTGAAACCATATTTTAAAGTTTCATAAAAATCTGAAAAAATTGTGGGATGTTAAGAAGGTGATGTTTTATTGCGACACAAAATTTCAAGTTGAAAAACATTACGAGATGTGAGCTATGAAAAAGACAAATTCTTCCCTGAATAGTGACATTACTATTCGATACTATTCAAAACTGATTTTGTCTTTTTCATAGCTCACATCTCTTAATGTGTTTCAACTTGAAATTTTGTGTGCCAATAAAACATCATCCTCTTAACATCCTGCAGTTTTTGAAATTTTTTGAAACTTCAAAACATCTTTTTCTCGTGGTTTTCATCGGTTTCCACCGAATGTTGGTTTCCATATGATATCCCCCCGCGCGCGATCTGAGTCCTGCGTTCTGACTGGCCAGAACCCAAACCCCACGGATCGTACGTGTGCACCGTTGGATGCTCCCAAATCGAACGGCAACCCTGAGCCCTTTCGACAGCACATGCAGTACATGGGTAAGCACTGTGCGCATGCGTCATGTAGCTCACGCTTCCTTCTCTACTAGTAGGTTTTCATTCAAAACAGGCTACCGTTTCTCGCCACTCCTCTCATCGGGTTCCCGCCTCTTCTCCCAGATATGCATGACGTAGATGTTCGTTTAATTCTTATAGTTCATCTCATCCAAAATCAATTAGTTTTGTAAAAAAACTATTTTAAGATTCATGGAATTGTGCATTGTAAAGGTAAAAACAAAAGGTGACAATTCATTTAGAAAAAAAGGTTTGGGCAATTAAGATATGAAAGATTCTAGAGAACAAAGGAGAAGTGCTTGTGTTTTGAGGTTTGTGCATTATGCTTAAGTTCAACCATGGAGTCTTCTAGATTGTACATGTGGCAGAATCTGGTGGAATGTAGATGATATCCAACGGCCGGTAGTGCTCGGATTTGCCATCTCTGTACCGTCGGATTGGCTTCATCCAACGAGCAACTTTCATAGTTATTCGCACACTATATATGTGTATAGATGTATAGATATATATAGATGTGTCCCATGCTAGACAAAATAAAGTTTGAGCGCATGCGTGGGACCCCCCCCCCCTCGCTGCCGCCTCGAAGTTGGGAAACTGACATCATAGGTATTGAACCGGGCTTGGAGTCGGGTACGGTGTTCAGTTTGTAATGTACTTGGCGTGGCCCATCGAAGTTGTGCATTTGGGATTTAAACACATCATACACCATCGTACCCATACATATTTTCGGGCTGCATGCAGTGTATACGGGGTCTTCTGATCGACCACGTCTCCTTTGTGCGGTTTTTTGTGACGACACTGATATCTGTGGGCTCCCCGAGTGTATATATATATATCATCCCTTTGACCGATAATGAGGGGTATGTGTTGGCCAGGAATGGATTCCTCCTAGTTCATGTTAGGGCCGGTCACCGTCAAATGTCGGTCAACCAAAGCTCGAGTGCATGCGTTGTCAGGATTCCCTCCCAGATGCTCGGATTGCTGGGTTCGACCTACATCAAACCCTGCGTACGTATTAGCTAGGATGCTTGGCCCACCACCTCCCACTTCGTGTCAGTGGGGTGGATGCACGTAATGATTGATACTTTGGTCATACATGCATGGCGCCATGACCTACCATAAGACAGACCAATGAATCTTTCGTTTGGTCAAATGATAGTTGTTGTTGTCGGTAAACCGCTTGGGCCAATAGATTGAACCATCATAAACATCGCACGAGAGGGACCACAAAACTAGCACCTCTTGCATGCAGCCCAAAATGATGTACGTTGGGAAGGGGTGATGTGTGTTTTCAATATAGAATAATGTACAATTAGATGTGGTGCCTAACTCTCGATACAGACAACAACCATGAAGGCAAGGTAGTTAAGGACGAGATACGTACCAACCGTGGGCCCGCGGGGTCAAAGTTGTGCATTGGAATTTTGAACGTCACATACCACCCTTTTCACTCATATATATTTGGGCCACATGCTGGTGTGGCTGTCTTTTGACCCTCCCTAACGTTATTTTTTGCTGCAAAGACTCTAATGATCCTCAACGGACACGGGGTATAATATCTTAACCGTGTGCGATACAAGTGTGATGTGAATCACCACGACCGCGCAAGCGCGCGCAAATTAAGGTGGAGGTACTGGCTCAACCGTGTGCCATGCAAGTGCGCGGAAATCACCACGACCGCGCAAGCGCGATGTAGCGACCAGACCTCAAACAGTCTAGTCTCCGTGCATCAGTGTCATCCCTGGATCGGTAATGCTGACACACACAGTACTTGAAGGATTTATAACAGAGTAGCAATCACACACTTATTACATCGAATAGTTCAAGAGAGAACTTATTACAATAAATATGGCTTAAGGCCATCTAAAACGATAACAGCGGAAGGCTTGGAAGATAAAGTGAGTCCATCAACTCCAATGGCATCACTGAGTATAAGACCACGACCTAAGGCTCCTTACTCGTTGTCTGAAAAGTCTACAACATGATACGTTGCAGCCCGAAAACGGGTCAGCACATGGAATATGCTGGCAAAGTAACACATAGAGAGTAATGAACAGAATAATGCTATCACTACATGCATATTTGGCTGGTGGAAAGCTCTATGGTTACAGTTTTGCGAAAAGCCAATTTTTCCCTACCACAAAGGAATAAATTTTATTTAACTATCATGGTGGTTGTTAAACATTGAGAAGGTACCTCCAACTCAATCCTAATTAAGAACGTGATTAACCCAATCAAATTAAATTAAGTAACATGATGATGAGATTCACATGATAATCCAAGAACTAGATACTCAAGATGTCCATAACCGGGGACACGGCTAACCATGATTAGATTGTACACTCTGCAGAGGTTTGCGCACTTTTCCCCACAAGACTCGATCGCCTCCGTTTGATTTCTCGCACTACATGGTGTTTGAGAAACGGATGACCCAGACACAGTCTTTCAGAAACAATACTCTTTACTCCGGGTGGACAGTTACACCTACTTTCCCCTACATCTGCTAGCCCACCTCTTCAAGAGGTCATGTAACCTACTCAACTATGCTAGAGCCCATAATAGCTTCTGGCTGCACACGGAAGTTTCTAGCATGAATAATCTCATGATCCCTTTGAACCTGGGTGGCGGTCCATAGGATAATCTCACGGGTACTCCGGGATATCCAAAAATACATGCAACACTGGATTCTCAAGGTGCCTCAATCCACCCAGATGTAAATTAAAATAGCCACCTTAAGTTGAACCATTAATTAACAATCTCACATCTGTCATGGAAATCTCTCAAACCCAATCCACGTCTACGAGCATAGCATAGCAATATAAGCAAACGTAGAAGTAACTCCCAAAGGTTTGATAATAAACAGGGCAATAGGTACTACCTCATCTACTTCCCAAAACCCACATATTAATCAGATCCTAATCATGCAATTGTTTGAGGATTGATCTAATGCAATAAAACTGGGTGGTAAAGAGGTATGATCAAAGTGTTACTTGCCTTGCTGATGATCCGTGAAACCTAGAGACTCGTAGTAGCACGCTTCGCACTCCGGGTACTCTATCACAAACAAACAATACATATATAAGAAATCAAGCAAGGGTGCACGGGTAAAACTCAAAATAAGAGATATAACCAGAAAGTTCAACTTAAGAACTCCGGTTTGCAAAAAGAATCAAATCGAACGAAGCAACGAAACTCAAACGGCGAAAGAAGCAAGCTTCGTTTACTAATCTGGACCTAAGTCAAATTTTACAGTAGCAAAAACTTGTTTGAGTTGGTTAAGCAGAAAGAGGGTTTCGAGACGAAACTCTAGGCGCTTGAATCGCCTGATTCCGATAAACGAGCAAAAAGTTATACTAAAACGAAAAACAGATCGAAAATCACGATAGAAAATAATCGCGGAAAATCCGAGAAAAAGAAAAAACTGACGAACAGGCTAACGAACGAACGTTCGCTGTCTGCGGTTAAACGACGGAAACCGTTCGTTAAAACGAACGTACGGACGAACGTCCGCAAATTGGACTAAACCGGAAAAAAAATAAAACCGATATAATAAAAAAATAAACCGGGGTTTTTCTAAAAACACGCACGATTTTCCGGCGAAAACCGGCGGCGGCGGGGCGGTCAACCTCGGGTGGCGGGACGGCGGCGGCGGCGGCGGGGCGGCTCCGGCGTCGGGCGGGGTCGGCGGCGGGGCGGTGGATCGGGGCGGCGGCGGCTCCTGGGCGGCGACGGGCGGCGGGGCGGAACCGGCGGCGGCGGGGCGGTTCGGCGGCGGCGCCAGGGTTTCGCGGGGGCGGGCGGCTTGGGCTGGCGGGGCGACGGCGCGGCTTATAAAGGCCGGCCGGGCCAGAGTCCTAGCCGGACACGGCCCGGTAGGTCGGTTCGTTTTTTTATATAAATCGGACGTGCAGAAGAAGAAAGAAAAATAGTAAACGGACTACAAAAATCCCGAAATAAATTTTCCCCGTCCTCTAAAAATAAGCCGGACAAGATGAACATTTATTTGGGCCTAAAATGCAATGTTGAAAAACGCATATTTTTCCTAATTCAAATAAAATCAAATAAAATCCAAATAAAATCAAATATTTGTTTTAAATATTTTTCCTCTAATATTTCATTATTTGTGGAGAAGTCATTTTATCCCCTCTCATATATTTTGATATGAAATATTTTTCGGAGAGAAAAATAATTAAAACACAAAATGCAATAAAATATGTTATGCATGATGATCTAATGTATAACATTCCAAATTGAAAATTTGGGATGTTACACGCGAGCAAATGGTGGAGGTACTGGCTCAACCGTGTGCGATGCAAGTGCGCTGAAATCACCACCACCGCGCAAGCGCGAGCAAAGGGTGGAGGTACTGGCTTAACCGCGTGTGATGCAAGTGGGTTGTAAAACCACCACCTGTGGAAGCTAAAGGCGGGTAAGTTTATTTGGAAATTAGGACGAACCGTGTGCGATAGACCAGTTAGCTAGAAATATAAAAAACAAACTACCTGGCTTGAGCGTTGCAAAAATCGGAGGATCCGCGCCACTTTTCCTTATTATCATACACGCATATTGTTATTGGACCGTGCGCGATCTTGGGCACTGCCACCCCGCATCAATTCCTTTACCCAAATTTTAGTAGCCGTCGTACTTCAACCGTCGCCCACACTCCTCCAACACCGACCTTATAGTAAAATTGCAGTAGGCGAGGCATTGAACCGTCGCCCTCCCTCGTCCACCACCATCTCCACCCACCATTACTAAAATTTTCTGTAGCCGCGACGTATCCACAAACACCCCCACCCTCCACAGTCCCCCACCCGCCCCCTCCCCCCTTCGAACCCTAGCTCGCGGCCGCCGCCGGCGCCGCCGCCAACCCTGCCGGTCTGCCCATTCCTCCTAGCTTAGATAATAAAGTTCGGGTTATCCAGCGATTCCCTAACTGTCGCCTTACTCCCCTGAGTTTTAGATGAGGCCTGCGGTGTCCCTCCCCGCCAGATCCACATCCCCTACTCCAAAATGTCGCAGCCTAAGCTCGACCACGTATCCCAGGGAGCCCGACGAGCGTTCGGCCAAGAAGAGGCTTATCATGGGCTCTCCGGCAGATGTTGGCGAGGTGGCTGCCGTTCGCCCCAACCTGTAGATCCCGGAGCAACACGTCGCCGCGGAAGCCGGCGAAGATGTTCACTATGTTGCCATGCCGAAGGCTTCATGTCAGCGGGCTAGCGTATTACTGTATCTCGGGAAAGCTGGCTACGACATCAAGCTCGTCCACACCGACGGCTTCACGCGGGCCATGTCACAGGTTAAGTGGTCCATCCCCAACCCCTCTGGTTCAACCGCCGTCGATCTCTTCGACGGCCCTGCCGCTGATCTCCTCCACCAAGCGGTCAAGGATTTGCGAGCTTTATACGCCATCGAGCCCATTTTGTCACTTCTAAAGGACACGTTCTACGGCGGCGGCTTGGGATCCTCAATTGCCAAGTCAGATCTCATCGACCACGACCACGACCAGGAGGAGGGCACCCACGAAGGTTCTTCCAAGGTGAAACAGCCAATCTGTGACATCAGAGAGTGCACCATGGGTATGTGCTCTTCCAACTGGAAGGATCCCGTCCATGAAATGTGAGGCAACATTCTATCAGCAAATATTACCTTTTCTAGCTTGCCAACCCCTACCCTTTGTTGTAGTAGCATTTGTCGTGCGGTGCTTTAACTGTGCTGTGTTTAATTATTTCAGTTATGCAAAAATGTATTGTTCAATAGATCTATGTGATGTTTAAGTATGAATTGTCCACTTTAGTTTCACGAATGGCTATATTTGGTTGTTTATAGTGAGTAGATGCCTTGTTTATCTGTATTTGGTTGTTAGGTTGGTTGGAGTGAGCATTTTTCAATTATCGAGCAGGTGCCTTGTTTATCTGTATTTGGTTCTTAGTTTGGTTGCAGTGAGTATTTGTCTAGTTATCAAGCAGATGCCTTGTTTATCTGTATTTGGTTGTTAGGTTGCTTTTTTTTAGCATTTGTCCACTTATCAAGAAGATGCCTTGTTTATCTGTATTTGGTTGTTAGGTTGCTTTTTTTAGCATTTCTCCAGTTATCAAGCAGATGCCTTGTTTATCTTATCTGCTTGTTAGGTTGGTTGTAGTGAGCATTTGTCCAGTTTTCAAGCATATGCCATGTTTATTTGTATTTGCTTGTTAGGTTGGTTGCAGTGAGACTCTGTCCAGTTTTCAATGGCTATATTTGGTTGTTATACTGGTCATTTATGCCTTGTTTATTTCAGTCATTCACAATGTGTGGTTCACTATGTGCAAGTCGGAACTGTGCCGCTCGACTACATCAATACCAGTTTGAACAGCTATATTTGGTTCCAGTTATTCCTGGTGTAGTTAACACATGCCCTTTATTTCAGTTTTACACATTTATCCAATGTGATGTTTAAGCATTACCTACATTCTATTCATTTTCAACAATACCAGTTTGAATTGCAATATTTGATGGCTGTTAAGCCTGCTGTCGGTAACATTGCCTTCCATTTTATATCTGCTTTCACAGCATGCTGAAACCAACACATTCAAGCTATCATTTGGAGATGATGTTGCTTACCTTTGCTATATTTGTTTGATGTTAAGATTGTTGTACTTATCATGCCTTTCCACTACTTATGCAGGACAACAACGGGAGTGGCCACCATTTTCCGCCGAGGTTAGCTTCATCCCTCGGCTTGTACTCCTCTCGTCGTTCCATAATGTAGTGCATATAGATCCAAGCCTGTACACTAGTTAGCTTCTAATATTGACTTGTTGCCTGTAGGTACATATGCCCTTGGCAAGGATCCACGCATCGACCCTTTTTGCGTATGGGGCAATGAGATATTGATGAACAAGCATCAAGTGAGGAAACTGATAAGGATTATTAGCAAAAAGATACGAATGGTGGCAAGCAAATTATTTGTTTATGCTCTATCCAACACAACAGTGAGTTGTAGG
The DNA here is from genome assembly GCF_002575655.3 of Aegilops tauschii subsp. strangulata. Classification (NCBI taxonomy): domain Eukaryota; kingdom Viridiplantae; phylum Streptophyta; class Magnoliopsida; order Poales; family Poaceae; genus Aegilops; species Aegilops tauschii. Next base: position 380,588,657 of record NC_053037.3, on the reverse strand, counting down.
ATGGTAACTACAAACTCTGCAGCCTTCTCTTTTTACTGCCCATAATGAGTTGTTAGACAACAATGTCTGAATCTTTTCCGTTCCCAGTGGTTCCCGAAGCAGTTCACTCAAGATTACCTCGCAAAGTACATGATTGGTGGACACGCAATGAAGGTTAAAGTATTTCATCAAGACTACAATGAGCATCGAGAAGTCCTAATGAAGACAGTGAAGGATGGACGGGCAGCCATCACAAGGGGTTGGCCTAGAGTCGTGCGTGCCTTACGCATGGAGGAGGGCACAATATGGGCATTCCGCTTCACCTTCTCCAGCAACTAGAATGTCTTTCGCATCTCTCTTTATAGTCTTTAGTATGACTGTGGTTCATCATTCTTTACTTGGTGCTTCTGTAGTTCTTCAGTATATGTACCTGTGCATTGAATTATGGATTCGTGGTTGAACCTATATTTGTTGGATATGAAATAAGTGATTGCCTACTTTCAAATTCATAACATGTGATTTTTAAATTAGGGATTAATTGGATTAATTGGATTAATTATGGATTAAATAGGGTTACACTGCACACGGTTTGCGAAAGCGAAATGTCTGCGATATACGTGGAGATCAGAACGTTTCAGGATCCACTACGTGTGTGATCAATCTCCACTTCACACACGACTTTCTCTTGAAAACTGTTTGCGTTAGGCCACCTTGCGCAAACGTTTATCACACAAAAAGCGTGTGTGATGGATAGCCTTTGCCACACAGTTTCTTTCTACGCACCGTGTGTGATGCATTCAATAACGCAAGCGATAAAATTATTAATATCGTGTGCAATGGCAACACTATCACAAACGATTTAACGAGAAAATTTGTGTGTGATGTACCTGTGAACGGAAATGTTTTCCTTGGAGCGACTGTGTGGGATATGCATACGAACGGAAACGTTTAGCAGGGAGTGACTGTGTGGGATGTACTTGCGATCGGAAACAATTTTGCAGTATAATTGTATTTTTTTTATCTTTACTCTACGTATTTTTGTATTTGAGCGCATGCCGGTCGCACACGACCTCATTTTGCCGAACGTGTGTGCCAGGAGGGCATATCCCCGACGGTTTCTGGGTCGTGTGGGAAGGACCCCCTGATACGTCTCCAACGTATCTATAATTTTTTATTGTTCCATGCTATATTATATTCTGTTTTGGATATTTAATGGGCTTTATTATACATATATTATTTTTGGGACTAACCTATTAACCGGAGGCCCAGCCCGAATTGCTGTTTTTTGCCTATTTCAGTGTTTCGCAGAAAAAGAATATCAAACAGAGTCCAAACGGAATGAAACCTTCGGGAACGTGATTTTCGGAACAAACGTGATCCAGAGGACTTGAAGATTACGTAAAGCAATCAACGAGGAGGGCACGAGGTAGGGGGCGCGCCTACCCCCCCAGGCGCATGCTAGCTCTTGAGCACTGCGTTGGTTTTCCCTTGAAGAGGAAAGGGTAATGCAGCAAAGTAGCGTAAGTATTTCCCTCAGTTTTTGAGAACCAAGGTATCAATCCAGTAGGAGGCTACGCGCGAGTCCCTCGTACCTACACAAAACAAATAAATCCTCGCAACAAACTTGATAAGGGGTTGTCAATCCCTTCACGGTCACTTACGACAGTGAGATCTGATAGATATGATAGGATAATATTTTTGGTATTTTTATGATAAAGATGCAAAGTAAAATAAAAGCAAAGGAAATAAATAAGTGTTGGAAGATTTAATATTAAGAAGATAGACCCGGGGGCCATAGGTTTCACTAGTGGCTTCTCTCAAGAGCATAAGTATTTTACGGTGGGTGAACGAATTACTGTTGAGCAATTGACAGAATTGAGCATAGTTATGAGAATATCTAGGTATGATCATGTATATAGGCATCACGTCCGAGACAAGTAGACCGACTCCTGCCTGCATCTACTACTATTACTCCACTCATCGACCGCTATCCAGCATGCATCTAGAGTATTAAGTTCATAAAAACAGAGTAACGCCTTAAGCAAGATGACATGATGTAGAGGGATAAATTGATGCAATATGATAAAAACCCCATCTTGTTATCCTCGATGGCAACAATACAATACGTGCCTTGCTGCCCCTACTATCACTGGGAAAGGACATCGCAAGATTGAACCCAAAGCTAAGCACTTCTCCCATTGCAAGAAAGATCAATCTAGTAGGCCAAACCAAACTGATAATTCGAAGAGACTTGCAAAGATAACCAATCATACATAAAAGAATTCAGAGAAGATTCAAATATTGTTCATAGATAATCTTGATCATAAACCCACAATTCATCGGTCTCATCAAACACACCGCAAAAAGAAGATTACATCGAATAGATCTCCACGAGAGAGGGGGAGAACATTGTATTGAGATCCAAAAAGAGAGAAGTAGCCATCTAGCTACTAACTATGGACCCGAAGGTCTGAGGTAAACTACTCACACTTCATCGAAGAGGCTATGGTGTTGATGTAGAAGCCCTCCGTGATGGATGCCCCCTCCGGCGGAGCTCCAGAACAGGCCCGAAGATGGGATCTCGTGGGTACAGAAGGTTGCGGCGGTGGAATTAGGTTTTTGGCTCCTGTTCTAATCGTTTGGGGGTACGTAGGTATATATAGGAGGAAGGAGTACGTCGGTGGAGCAACAAGGGGCCCACGAGGGTGGAGGGCGCGCCCTGGGGGGTAGGCACGCCCCCCTACCTCGTGGCCTCCTAGAAGCTTCTCTTACGTAGGGTCCAAGTCTCCTGGATCTTGTTCGTTCCAAAAATCACGCTCCCGAAGGTTTCATTCTGTTTGGACTCCCTTTGATATTCTTTTTCTGCAAAACTCTAAAATAGGCAAAAAACAGCAATTCTGGGCTGGGCCTCCGGTTAATAGGTTAGTCCCAAAAATAATATAAAAGTGAATAATAAAGCCCAATAATGTCCAAAACAGAAGATAATATAGCATGGAGCAATCAAAAATTATAGATACGTTGGAGATGTATCAGCGCGCCCTCCACCCTCGTGGGGCCCATGTTACTCCACCGACGTACTTCTTCCTCCCATATATACCCATGTACCCTGGAAATATCAGATATGGAGCCAAAACCCTATTTCCACCGCCGCAACCTTCTGTACCCGTGAGATCCCATCTTGGGGCCTTTTCCGGCGCTTCGCCGGAGGGGGCATTGATCACGGAGGGCTTCTACATCAACACCATAGCCTCTCTGATGATGTGTGAGTAGTTTACCTTAGACCTTCGGGTCCATAGTTATTAGCTAGATGGCTTCTTCTCTCTCTTTGGATCTCAATACAAAGTTCTCCTCGATTCTCTTGGAGATCTATTCGATGTAGTCTTCTTTTGCGGTGTGTTTGTCGAGATCCGATGAATTGTGGGTTTATGATCAAGTTTATCTATGAACAATATTTGAATCTCCTCTGAATTCTTTTATGTATGATTGGTTATCTTTGCAAGTCTCTTCGAATTATCAGTTTGGTTTGGCCTACTAGATTGACCTTTCTTGCAATGGGAGAAGTGCTTAGCTTTGGGTTCAATCTTGCGGTGCTCGATCCCAGTGACAGAAAGGAAAACGACACGTATTGTATTGTTGCCATCGAGGATAAAAAGATGGGGTTTATATCATATTGCATGAGTTTATCCCTCTACATCATGTCATCTTGCTTACAGCGTTACTCCGTTCTTATGAACTTAATACTCTAGATGCATGTTGGATAGCGGTCGATGTGTGGAGTAATAGTAGTAGATGCAGGCAGGAGTCGGTCTACTTGTAACGGACGTGATGCCTATATACATGATCATACCTAGATATTCTCATAACTATGCTCAATTCTATCAATTGCTCGATAGTAATTTGTTCACCCACCGTAATACTTATGCTCTTGAGAGAAGCCACTAGTGAAACCTATGGCCCCCGGGTCTATTTTCCATCATATTAATCTTTCAACACTTAGCTATTTCTATTGCCATTTATTTTACTTTGCATCTTTATCATAAAATACCAAAAATATTATCTTATCATATCTATCAGATCTCACTCTCGTAAGTGACCGTGAAGGGATTGACAACCCCTTTACCGCGTTGGTTGCGAGGTTCTTACTTGTTTGTGTAGGTGCGTGGGACTCGAGCGTGATCTCCTACTGGATTGATACCTTGGTTCTCAAAAACTGAGGGAAATACTTACGCTACTTTACTGCATCACCCTTTACTCTTCAAGGGAAAACCAACGCAGTGCTGAAGAGGTAGCAAGAAGGATTTCTGGCGCCATTGGCGGGGAGATTTGCGCCAAGTCAAGTCAAGATTTAACTCCCGACAACGAGCCATTTTTGGCGCCGTTGCCGGGGAGATTCACGCCAAGTCAAGTAAAGTCAAGACATGCCAAGTACCCATCACAAACTCTTATCCCTCGCATTAAATTATCTGCCATTTGCCTCTCGTTTTCCTCTCCCCCACTTCACCCTTGCCGTTTTATTCGCCCTCTCTTTTCCGTTCGCCTCTTTTTCGCTTGCTTCTTGTTTGCTCGTGTGTTGGATTGCTTGCTTGTCATGATGGCTCAAGATAATAAAATTGTGTGACTTTGCCAATACCAACAACAATGATTTTCTTAGCACTCCGATTGCTCCTCTTACCGATGCTGAATCTTGTGAAATTAATGCTGCTTTGTTGAATCTTGTCATGAAAGATCAATTCGCCGGCCTTCCTAGTGAAGATGCCGCTACCCATCTGAATAGCTTCGTTGATTTGTGTGATATGCAAAAGTAGAAAGATGTGGACAATGATATTGTTAAATTGAAGCTATTTACTTTTTCGCTTAGAGATCGTACTAAAGCTTGGTTTTCGTCTTTGCCTAAAAATAGTATTGATTCATGGAATAAGTGCAAAGATGCTTTTATCTCTAAGTATTTTCCTCCTGCTAAAATAACCTCTCTTAGAAACGATATTATGAATTTTAAGCAACTTGATCATGAACATGTTGCACAAGCTTGGGAGAGGATGAAATTAATGATACGTAATTGCCCTACACATGGTTTGAATCTTTGGATGATTATACAAATTTTTTATGCCGGATTGAATTTTGCTTCTAGAAATCTTTTAGATTCGGCCGCGGGAGGCACTTTTATGGAAATCACTTTAGGAGAAGCTACTAAACTCCTAGATAATATTATGGTTAATTATTCTCAATGGCACACCGAAAGATCTACTAATAAAAAAGTGCATGCGATGGAAGAAATTAATGTGTTGAGTGGAAAGATGGATGAACTTATGAAATTATTTGCTACTAAAAGTGTTTCTTCTGATCCTAATGATATGCCTTTGTCTACTTTGATTGAGAATAATAACGAATCTATGGATGTGAATTTTGTTGGTAGGAATAATTTTGGTAACAACGCGTATAGAGGAAACTTTAAGCCTAGGCCGTACCCTAGTAATTCCTCTAATAATTATGGTAATTCCTACAACAATTCTTATGGAAATTTTAATAAGATGCCCTCTGAATTTTAGAATAGTGTTAAGGATTTTATGAATTCACAAAAGAATTTCAATGCTTTGCTTGAAGAAAAATTGCTTAAGGTTGATGAATTTGCTAGGAACGTTGATAGAATTTCTCTTGATGTTGATTCTTTGAAACTTAGATCTATTCCACCTAAGCATGATATCAATGAGTCTCAAAGCCATGAGAATTTCCATTGATGAGTGCAAAGAAAGAACCGCTAGGATGCGTGCTAAGAAAGATTGCTTTGTGAAAGCGTGTTCTTCTAGTTTCTATGATAATAAAGATGAAGATCTAAAAGTTATTGATGTGTCCCCTATTAAATCTTTGTTTTGCAATATGAATATTGATAATGATGGGACTGGAGATGAGTTACCTTTACCTAGAAGGCGTTCCAAAAATTCAGAGTCTTTAGATCTTGATGCAAAAATTGGTAAAAGTGGGATTGAAGAAGTCAAAACTTTAGATATCAATGAACCCACTATCTTGGATTTCAAGGAATTTAATTATGATAATTGCTCTTTGATAGATTGTATTTCCTTGTTGCAATCCGTGCTAAATTCTCCTCATGCTTATAGCCAAAATAAAGCTTTTACTAAACATATCGTTGATGCTTTGATGCAATCTTATGAAGAAAAACTTGAGTTGGAAGTTTCTATCCCTAGAAAACTTTATGATGAGTGGGAACCTACTATTAAAATTAAAATTAAAGATCATGAATGCTATGCTTTGTGTGATTTGGGCGCTAGTGTTTCCACGATTCCAAAAACTTTGTGTGATTTGTTAGGTTTCCGTGAATTTGATGATTGTTCTTTGAACTTGCACCTTGCGGATTCCACCATTAAGAAACCTATGGGAAGAATTAATGATGTTCTTATTGTTGCAAATAGTAACTATGTGCCCGTAGATTTCATTGTTCTTGACATAGATTGCAATCCTTCATGTCCTATTATTCTTGGTAGACCTTTCCTTAGAACGATTGGTGCAATTATTGATATGAAGGAAGGGAATATTAGATTCCAATTTCTGTTAAGGAAATGCATGGAACACTTCCCTAGAAAGAAAATAAAATTACCTTATGAATCCATTATGAGAGCCACTTATGGATTGCCTACCAAAGATGGCAATACCTAGATCTATCCTTGCTTTTATGCCTAGCTAGGGGCGTTAAACGATAGCGCTTGTTGGGAGGCAACCCAATTTTATTTTAGTTTTTTGCTTTTTGCTTCTGTTTAGGAATAAATATTTGATCTAGCCTCTGGTTAGATTTGTTTTTATGTTTTAATTAGTGTTTGTGCCAAGTTAAACCTATAGGATCTTCTTGGATGTTAGTTATTTGATCTTGCTGAAAATTCCAGAAACTTTCTGTTCACGAAAAAATTGTTAAAAATCAGACGAACGTGATAAAATACTGATTCCAATTGCAGCTGATCAATAAACAAATTGTCTAGGTCGTCCTATTTTGGTAGATTTTTTTGAGTTCCAGAAGTTTGCGTTAGTTACAGATTACTACATACTGTTCTGTTTTTGACAGATTCTGTTTTTCGTGTGTTGTTGCTTATTTTGATGAATCTATGGCTAGTAAAAGAGTTTATAAACCATAGAGAAGTTGGAATACAGTAGGTTTAACACCAATATAAATAAATAATGAGTTCATTACAGTACCTTGAAGTGGTGTTTTGTTTTCTTTCGCTAACGGAGCTCACGAGATTTTCTGCTACATTTTGGGTTGTGAAGTTTTCAAGTTTTGGGTAAAAGATTTGATGGATTATGGAACAAGGAGTGGCAAGAGACTAAGCTTGGGGATGACCATGGCACCCCAAGATAATCTAAGGACACCAAAAAGCCAAAGCTTGGGGATGCCCCGGAAGGCATCCCCTCTTTCGTCTTCATCCATCGGTAACTTTACTTGGAGCTATATTTTTATTCACCACATGATATGTGTTTTGCTTGGAGCGTCTTGTATGATTTGAGTCTTTGCTTTTTAGTTTACCACAATCATCCTTGTTGTACACACCTTTTGAGAGAGACACACATGATTCGGAATTTATTAGAATACTCTATGTGCTTCACTTATATCTTTTGAGCTATATAGTTTTTGCTCTAGTGCTTCACTCATATCTTTTAGAGCATGGTGGTGGATTTGTTTTATAGAAACTATTGTTCTCTCATGCTTCACTTATATTATTTTGAGAGTCCTACAAAACAGCATGGTAATTTGCTTTAATTATGATAGGCATCCAAGATTAGTAAAAAAAATCTTATGAGTGTGTTGAATACTATGAGAAGTTTGATGCTTGATAATTGTTTTGAGATATGAAGATGGTGATATTAGAGTCATGCTAGTTGAGTAGTTGTGAATTTGAGAAATACTTGTGTTAAAGTTTGTGATTCCCGTAGCATGCACGAATGGTGAACCGTTATGTGATGAAGTCGGAGCATGCTTTATTTATTGATTGTCTTCCTTATGAGTGGCGGTCGGGGAGGAGCGATGGTATTTTCCTACCAATCTATCCCCCTAGGAGCATGCGCGTAATACTTTGCTTTGATAAATTGTAGATTTTTGCAACAAGTATATGAGTTCTTTATGACTAATGTTGAGTCCATGGATTATACGCACTCTCATCCTTCCACCATTGCTAGCCTCTCTAATACCGCGCACTTTTCGCCGGTATCATACACCCACCATATACCTTCCTCAAAACAGCCACCATACCTACCTATCATGGCGTTTCCATAGCCATTCCGAGATATATTGCCATGCAACTTACCACCGTTTCGTTTACTATGACACGCTTCATCATTGTCATATTGTTTTGCATGATCATGTAGTTGACATCGTATTTGTGGCAAAGCCACCGTTCATAATTCTTTCATACATGTCACTCTTGATTCATTGCATATCCCGGTACACCGCCGGAGGCATCCACATAGAGTCATATTTTGTTCTAACTTTTGAGTTGTAATTCTTGAGTTGTAAAGAAAATAAAAGTGTGATGATCATCATTATTAGAGCATTGTCCCAAGTGAGGAAAGGATGATGGAGACTATGATTCCCCCACAAGTCGGGATGAGACTCCGGACGAAAAATAAAAAAAGGAAAAAAAAGAGGCCATAAAAAAGAGAGAGAAAAGGCCCAAATAAAAAAATGAGAGAAAAAGAGAGAAGGGACAATGCTACTATCCTTTTACCACACTTGTGCTTCAAAGTAGCACCATGATCTTCATGATAGAGAGTCTCCTATGTTATCACTTTCATATACTAGTGAGAATTTTACATTATAGAACTTGGCTTGTATATTCCAATGATGGGCTTCCTCAAAATGCCCTAGGTCTTCGTGAGCAAGCGAGTTGGATGCACACCCACTTAGTTTCTTTTGTTGAGCTTTCATATACTTATACCTCTAGTGCATCCGTTGCATGGCAATCTCTACTCACTCACATTGATACCTATTAATGGGCATTTCCATAGCCCGTTGATACGCCTAGTTGATGTGAGACTATCTTCTCCTTTTTTTTGTCTTCTCCACAACCACCATTCTATTCCACATATAGTGCTATGTCCATGGCTCACGCTCATGTATTGCGTGAAGATTGAAAAGTTTGAGAACACCAAAAGTATGAAACAATTGCTTGGCTTGTCATCGGGGTTGTGCATGATTAAATACTTTGTGTGATGAAGATAGAGCATAGCCAGACTATATGATTTTGTAGGGATAACTTTCTTTGGCCATGTTATTTTGAGAAGACATAATTGCCTAGTTAGTATGCTTGAAGTATTATTATTTTTATGTCAATATTAAACTTTTATCTTGAATCATTCGGATCTGAACATTCATACCACAATTAAGAGAATTACATTGAAAATTATGCCAAGTAGCATTCCACATCAAAACTTCTGTTTTTATCATTTACCTACTCGAGGACGAGCAGGAATTAAGCTTGGGGATGCTTGATACGTCTCCAACGTATCTATAATTTTTGATTGTTCCATGCTATATTATATTCTGTTTTGGATGTTTAATGGGCTTTATTATACACTTTTATATTATTTTTGGGACTAACCTATTAACCGGAGGCCCAGCCCGAATTGCTGTTTTTTTTGCCTATTTCAGTGTTTCGCAGAAAAAGAATATCAAACGCAGTCCAAACGGAATGAAACCTTCGGGAACGTGATTTTTGGAACAAACGTGATCCAGAGGACTCGGAGTCTACGTAAAGCAATCAACAAGGAGAGCACGAGGTAGGGGGCGCGCCTACCCCCCGGCGCGCCCTCCACCCTCGTGGGGCCCACGTTGCTCCATCGACGTACTTCTTCCTCCTATATATACCCATGTACCCTGGAAACATCAGCTACAGAGCCAAAACCCTATTTCCACCGCCGCAACCTTCTGTACCCGTGAGATCCCATCTTGGGGCCTTTTCCGGCGCTCCACCGGAGGGGGCATTGATCATGGAGGGCTTCTACATCAACACCATAGCCTCTCCGATGATGTGTGAGTAATTTACCTCAGACCTTCGGGTCCATAGTTATTAGCTAGATGGCTTCTTCTCTCTCTTTGGATCTCAATACAAAGTTCTCCTTGATTCTCTTGGAGATCTATTCGATGTAATCTTCTTTTGCGGTGTGTTTGTCGAGATCCGATGAATTGTGGGTTTATGATCAAGTTTATCTATGAACAATATTTGAATCTCCTCTGAATTCTTTTATGTATGATTGGTTATCTTTGCAAGTCTCTTCGAATTATCAGTTTGGTTTGGCCTACTAGATTGATCTTTCTTGCAATGGGAGAAGTGCTTAGCTTTGGGTTCAATCTTGTGGTGCTCGATCCCAGTGACAGAAAGGGAAACGACATGTATTGTATTGTTGCCATCGAGGATAAAAAGATGGGGTTTATATCATATTGCATGAGTTTATCCCTCTACATCATGTCATCTTGCTTAAAGCGTCACTCCGTTCTTATGAACTTAATACTCTAGATGCATGTTGGATATATAGCGGTCGATGTGTGGAGTAATAGTAGTAGATGCAGGCAGGAGTCGGTCTACTTGTCACGGACGTGATGCCTATATACATGATCATACCTAGATATTCTCATAACTATGCTCAATTCTATCAATTGCTCGACATTAATTTGTTCACCCACCTTAATACTTATGCTCTTGAGAGAAGCCACTAGTGAAACCTATGGCCTCGGGTCTATTTTCCATCATATTAATCTTCCAACACTTAGCTATTTCTATTGCCATTTATTTTACTTTGCATCTTTATCATAAAAATACCAAAAAAAATTATCTTATCATATCAGATCTCACTCTCGTAAGTGACCGTGAAGGGATTGACAACCCCTTTATCGCGTTGGTTGTGAGGTTCTTATTTGTTTGTGTAGGTGCGTGGGACTCGAGCGTGATCTCCTACTAGATTGATACCTTGGTTCTCAAAAACTGAGGGAAATACTTACGCTACTTTACCGCATCACCCTTCCTCTTTAAGGGAAAACCAACGCAGTGCTCAAGAGGTAGCACCCCCCTATCGCCCACACTCACTTGGAGACGGTTCCAGATGCCGTCGCGGAAAGGGGTTTTAAACCGTTTGTTTAGGACCGACGCGCACCAGTGATTTACAAGAAAGTGAGTGGGAGCTCTGTAGCATTTCTGATATTATATGTGGATGGCATATTGTTGATCAGAAATGATACTGAATTTCTAAATGGCATAAAAGGATACTTGAATAAGATTTTTTTCAATGAAAGACCTCGGTGAAGCTGCTTATATATTGGGCATCAAGGTCTATAGAGATAGATCGAGATGCTTAATTGGACTTTCACAAAGCACATACCTTGATAAAGTTTTGAAGAAGTTCAAAATGGATCAAGCAAAGAAAGGGTTCTTGCCTGTGTTACAAGGTGTGAAGTTGAGTCAGACTCAATGCCCGACCAATACAGAAGATAGAGATAAAATGAAAGTCATTCCCTATGCTTCAGCCATAGGTTCTATCATGTATGCAATGTTGTGTACCACACCTGATGTGTGCCTTGCTATTAGTTTAGTAGGGAGGTACCAAAGTAATCCAGGAGTGGATCACCGGACAGCGGTCAAGAACATCCTGAAATACCTGAAAAAGGACTAAGGATATGCTTCTCATTTATGGAGATGACAAAGAGCTCGTCGTAAATGGTTACTTCGACGCAAGGTTTGACACTGATCCGGATGACTCTAAGTCACAAACCGGATACGTATTTATATTAAACGGAGGAGCTGTAAGTTGGTGCAGTTCCAAGCAGAGCGTCGTGGCGGGATCTACGTGTGAAGCGGAGTACATAGCTGCTTCGGAAGCAGCAAATGAAGGAGTCTGGATGAAGGAGTTCATATCCGATCTAGGTGTCATACCCAGGGCATTGGGTCCAATGAAAATCTTTTGTGACAATACTGGTGCAATTGCCTTGGCAAAGGAATCCAAATTTCACAAAAGAACCAAGCACATCAAGAGACACTTCAATTCCATCCATGATCAAGTCAAGGAGGGAGACATAGAGATTTGCAGGATACATACGAATCTGAATATTGCAGACCCATTGACTAAGCCTCTCTCACGAGCAAAACATGATCAGCACCAAGACTCCATGGGTGTTAGAATCATTACCAAGACTCTGGTGCAAGTGGGAGACTGAAGGAAATATGCCCTAGAGGCAATAATAAAGTTGTTATTTATATTTCCGTATATCATGATAAATGTTTATTATTCATGCTAGAATTGTATTAACCGGAAACTTAATAGATGTGTGAATACATAGACAAAACAGAGTGTCCCTAGTATGTCTCTGCTAGACTAGCTCATTAATCAAAGATGGTTAAGTTTCCTAGCCATAGACATGTGTGGTCATTTGATGAACGAGATCACATCATTAGAGAATGATGTGATGGACAAGACCCATCCGTTAGCTTAGCACTATGATCGTTTAGTTTATTGCTATTGCTTTCTTCATGACTTATACATGTTCCTATGACTATGAGATTATGCAACTCCCGAATACCGGAGGAACACTTAGTGTGCTATCAAACGTCACAACGTAACTGGGTGATTATAAAGATGCTCTACAGGTGTCTCCGATGGTGTTTGTTGAGTTGGCATAGATCGCGATTAGGATTTGTCACTCCGATTGTCGGAGAGGTATCTCTGGGCCCTCTCGGTAATGCACATCACTATAAGCCTTGCAACCAATGTGACTAATGAGTTAGTTGCGGGATGATGCATTAAGGTACGAGTAAAGAGACTTGCCGGTAACGAGATTGAACTAGGTATGATGATACCGACGATCGAATCTCGGGCAAGTAACATACCGATGACAAAGGGAACAACGTATGTTGTTGTGCGGTTTGACCGATAAAGATCTTCGTAGAATATGTAGGAACCAATGTGAGCATCCAGGTTCTGCTATTGGTTATTGACCAGAGATGTGTCTCAATCATGTCTACATAGTTCTTGAACCCGTAGGGTCCGCACGCTTAACGTTCGATGACGATTTGTATTATGAGTTTATGTGATTTGATGTACCGAAGGTTGTTCGGGGTCCCAGATATGATCACATACATGACGAGGAGTCTCGAAATGGTCGAGACATAAAGATTGATATATTGGACCATGTTATTCAGACACCAGAAATGTTCAGGATAGTTTCGGATAAAACTGGAGTGCTCGAGGGTTACCGGACCCCCCCCCGGGAAGTTATGGGCCTTAGTGCGCCTTAGGGGAGAGAGAGGGCCGCAGCCAAGAGGTGGCGCCCCTCCCCATGGGGAGTCCGAATAGGACAAGGGGAGGGGGCACGACCCCTCTTTCCCTCTCCCTCTCCCTCTCCCTCTCCTTCCTTCTTCTCCTAGTTGGACTAGGAAAGGGGGGAACCTACTCCTACTAGGAGTAGGATTCCCCCCTTGGGCGCGCCCCTTGTGGCCGGCCGGCCTCCTCCTGCCCTCCTTTATATACGGGGGAGGGGGCACCCCATAGACACACAAGTTGACGTTTAGCCGTGTGCGGTGCCCCCCTCCACAGTTTTCCACCTCGGTCATATTGTCGTAGTGCTTAGGCGAAGCCCTGCGTCGGTAACTTCATCATCACCGTCACCAGGCCGTCGGGCTGACGAAACTCTTCCTCGGCCTCAGCTGGATCAAGAGTACGAGGGACATCACCGAGCTGAACGTGTGCAGATCACGGAGGTGCCGTGCGTTTGGTACTTGATCAGTTGGATCGCGAAGACGTTCGACTACATCAACCGCGTTACTAAACGCTTCCGCTTTCGGTCTACGAGGGTACTTTGACACACTCTCCCCGCTCGTTGCTATGCTTCTCTTAGATAGATCTTGCGTGATCGTAGGAATTTTTTTGAAATACTACGTTCCCCAACACCTGGATGCTCATATTGGATCCTACATATTCTACGAAGATCTTTGTCGGTCAAACCGCATAACAACATACATTGTTCCCTTTGTCATCGGTATGTTACTTGCCCGAGATTCGATCGTCAGTATCACCATACCTAGTTCAATCTCATTACCGGCAAGTCTCTTTACTCGTTCCGTAATGCATCATCCCGTGACTAACTCATTAGTCACATTGCTTGCAAGGCTTATAGTGATGAGCATTACCGAGAGGGCCCAGAGATACCTCTCTGACAATCGGAGTGACAAATCCTAATCTCGATCTATGCCAACTCAACAAACACCACCGAAGACACTTGTAGAGCATCTTTATAATCACCCAGTTACGTTGTGACGTTTGATAGAACACAAAGTGTTCCTCCGGTATTCGGGAGTTGCATAATCTCATAGTCATAGGAACATGTATCAGTCATGAAAAAAGCAATAGCAATAAACTAAACGATCATAGTGCTAAGCTAACGGATGGGTCTTGTCCATCACATCATTCTCTAATGATGTGACCCCGTTCATCAAATGACAACACATGTCTATGGCTAGGAAACTTAACCATCTTTGATTAACGAGCTAGTCTAGTAGAGGCATACTAGGGACACTCTATTTGTCTATGTATTCACACATGTACTAAGTTTCGGTTAATACAATTCTAGCATAAATAATAAACATTTATCATGATATAAGGAAATATAAATAACAACTTTATTATTGCCTCTATGGCATATTTCCTTCACTAATATATTAATCCAGTGCTAGTTTTAGTTTTATGTTTTTTTTGTTTTCAAGAAAATACCCAGAAAAACTCCAAGGAAAATCAGAAGATAACAGTTCTGGAAGTTTTGAGGAACCAGAAGGCCATGGAGGCTTGGCCCCACAACCACTAGGCGCCCTAGGGCTTGGGGTGCCGATAGGCTATGGCCCCCTGGATGGCCTCCAGCGCCTGATTGCTTCTATATACCCCCTTTTTGACCTCTAATTTATCGAGCATTTTTTGCCGCTGTCACATTGCATTTATGAGGCGATCTTTGTTTTCAACCCAAATCCAGAACTCTGTCGGAGGATAATCCATATCCATCATCATCAACCTTGGTCCTTGTGCTCCAAGATGAGTTGTTAGTAGTCCACCCCCGAGACAACGGTTCATGGAAGTAGCCAAAGTTGTAATCTCTCCATCTATATGTGTTTTTTATGTTCAATGCAATAGCCATATGAGCTGCCTACATGATTATGGTTTATCTGGTGTAGTTGTGTGGTGATATTGATCATTCCATTGAGTACCACCAACGCACTTTATCCAGATTTAGTGGTTACATACCCTAGAACTTTGGAGTTGCCAACCATTCCACTCAAAACCACCAATGCAATTGGCAAACCTTTTGGTACCCTCTCGGAATCTCCGAAAACCCCTTGTTTGGAATTTTTGAAGTGGTTACTGATAATCCCCAAGTGCAAGGAATCATCTCAACACTTTCCAATGATGGAGGTGGTAAGTATGGAGTGTCAAACCCACAAGTAGCTAAAGGTAGGATTAATATTCTCTCAGGTCCTATCTGCTACTAATGCAACCCTACGTATACCGAGCATTTCCTTTATCTTGAAATAAGAAATGAAACTTTGAAGTGGGTATGAAGGGATAGGTTTGCAAGATAACGAAGAATGTAAATATAAAAGATAGTTGTTGCCTAAGTAGAGATACAATATAATACAAATAGCGAATAGTGGTGGTATGGTGTGCCGAACTTCTCCAAGGCAATTAGCTAAGTTACTAAACCGATAGGAACTAGCACTGGACACTAGATTAATAGGTTAGTCCAAAAAATAATATAAAAGTGCACCAAATCATATATAATTGATGTTAATATAGCATGAATGCTTCATAAAGTTTAGATATATTGGAGATGTATCATTTACAAAGAGTGTGCCACTCCCACGGTAGTTGCTTCCGAGCCTTTGAATGCCATCCGTTCAGTCTGGCCAAGCGATCTGAAAATTTCCACTTTTGTACAGGCCGGAGCCTGATGATCACTTTGGAGCTTCCAAGCCTTGTTAATAAGTTGTAATGGTCAGATTCCTAGTCCAGTCTATTTATACCCCCACCTATCCCACATGTTCACTCAAAGCAAACTCCACTCATATCCTATGGTCTGAGAGAGACCCCCCCCCCTGCCACACACACACACACCTCCTTGCGCTGATTTCAAAGGGATTTCTACTCCAACCATCCAAGCCAATCATTTGAGATCTAATCCATCTCTGCTTTCCACTCCTACTTCTCTAAGAGTATGTTTGGATGATTACCAAAACTTACTCTACCATTTTTTGGTCAAGTCTACACTATTTGCATGGTTGCTAGTATTTGGCATGCAGGTGTCTCTCTAGCCATTCTAGTTCATTCTTCTTGCTTATGTTGGTCAATTCATGAGCAATCAAATTGGCAACTAAAATTTTGGCTAGCCAAATATTTGATAGACGCATGTAGAACCAAACATACTTCTAGAGCTCCATTATGTAGTACTATCACACTTTGAGTTTATCCTGTAGTGACATGAATTCACAGATCAAGAGGTGTGTATCCTTGGGATTGTCCCTTCTGAAACAAGGTGACCCATATAAGATGGGAGGATGTACCACACCCTTCTCTTGAGTAACCCACTGTCAGTTTAGGCCATGGTGAGCAATTGCATAGGTCGTTGTCAGGATCGAGGTTTAAGGACTAAAGTGGGATAAATAGTTCTAAAAATTCTACTTCAATCTTAAGGTTGGCAATTTTTAGAGTAACACAACGAAGACTAAACAAACCTAAAAATAATAATAAGCAAAGCTACCAATGATACTAGACATCAGAAGATTAAAACCTTCAAGTCATAAGAGGCAGGGTTAAGATAATTCAAACACTCAAGATGTGAAGATGTTTTCTCCATCGTTTAGATAGTTGGCGTTATCCTATATCCATGTTGATTGTGGCTTCGACCATAGGTTTTAGAATCGCAATGATCCCAGTTGCGTCGCCCACCTAATGGCTCACCATTCACCAAGCATAACCAACCTATTCCATCAAGACTTGCACCTTGCACCAAGAAGTTGCACGAAGGAGTAGATCTTGTTGGGGCACACGATACGCTACGCAGGCGCACGCGCGAACCAGGAACAATGCGGTTAAGATGACACCACCACGAAACAAGCAAGAGACATGCATGAACCAACTGGGAGACGCCAGTGACAACGCTGAGGAGGGGAGACAGGGGGAAATTGCCTGCACGATCTACTTCAGATCCGATCTCTCGGGTTTTCAGGATTTTCAAATGATGCATACTTCATAGACACATAAGCTTTGTATTTGCATGAAGAGAAAGCATTCAACTCTGTTTCTTACGTGTAATGCCCATCACAGATGGCCGATCCCCACAACGCTGCAATTGCAGCAATACATGAATATTTGGAAATACCATGGTCAGTCCTTACCAATGGAAGAATACATCAAGAACCTTTAGAAATTCTATATGGTCGAGCCCTACCATTGTAATACTACGTCGAGAATCTTTGGAATTTTTTGTACGCGTCCATCTCCCCCTATTATCTATCTACATTCTACTGAGCGACAACCTTATGTCTGTCAAGTGTTTTTTCCTGAAGCTGCCTCCCGAATGAGCTTGAGAGACACGGCAAAGTCATCCAGAAGCTCATGAGCATCCGGAAACTGTTCCTCCTCTACTGCTAGTACTAGCTTGATAATGTTCATGTAACTCTGATAATGCATGGTCAGTGCCTGTAGTACACATAAAAACCAAACCAAATGATTAATAGTCGACAGACATTACATTTCCAGACAAAATTAAGCGACCCGTGGTATTCTATGAAATAACTGAAGACATTTGACTGAGCCCGCAAATTAATCCGAAAAACAACGAACTCTATCGGCAAGCCTGAGAAGAACTTACATGTGGGTGGCCATAGACGCTGGGGGCAATGTAGACAATCGGGTGGCCGTAGAACACCACCTGCTCGGTTGGACCGGCCATGTTGGAGAAGGACAGGGTGGTGTTCCTCATCATGCCGTAGCACAGAGAAGCTGCTGCCTGTAGAATGTTCAGTTAGCGGCTTAGCCTTGAGCATACAAGCTAAAATGACCAATACACTCGAGCTGTCGAGCATATCAGCACCTTGATTCCAAAGATTTTCATGATCATGGACGCGCTCCAGTAGGTGAAGACCGATTCCATTGAGCTCTTCTTCCTGCGCGCAACCTTGGTGGCCTTCCGGACGTACTCGAGAGGGTCGTCGTCGTGCATGGCTATGTGGAACGGGAGTATCATGTAGCCAAGCCGATTCCCCCACTCGGCGCCGTTGTCCTTGCCGGACTCCATCATCGTAGCCAGTGCCTACGCCGCCGCAACACACATTAATCAATGAGGAGGACATGGACGACTAAGCACAAATTCTCAGTGAGGAGAGGACATGGATGGATGCTCGCCGCCGCGCTTACATGTAGACCGGGCGTCTTCCTCAGGTTAACAAGAAGAGTGGACCGCACCTTGATGCTCTTTCTACCACTTTCTCCTGAAATTATTTTAAGTCTAGTTGATTACAAAGTATTAACAAGACAACAAGGTAAAATTACTTGAGCCCGCCCTCACCTGTTTTCCGAAAATAAAACCGAGACAACACCGCAGACGTCACCCCAAGCAGCACATCGTTTACGGTCTGCAGAGAAGGATCGCAATCCAGCAAGTTAATCAATCACATAACTCATGTTTCAGAGAAAAAGAATAGTCGAATGTATACCCAGGATTTGAGGATCCACGTACGCAGTTCATGGTGTTCTTGACGTACTTGACGTCGTCGAGGCTGAGCGTGCGGTTCACGAAGCGCTTGGGCCGGAACTCCACGCCCTCCGCGCCCTTGAACAGCGTGGGCGGGTCGCGCAGCATCGACGTCGCCGTCGCCGAGAAGCACAGAACGTCCACCACCGTGTGCCACGCGAGCAGGAGCAACGACACGACCCACGCGGCGAGGGCCGCCAGGGCGCCCCATGACGACGGCGGGTGCCACGGGCGCGAAGGCAGGGCGTACACGGGGCCAGCGCGACGGGCGGCGCCGGTGGTCGGCAGCTCCGGCAGCGCGTCCTGGTCCGCGGCGCGGCGGGTGCAAGCGATGAAGAGGGACAGCAGCGACACGCCGTCGCCGACGGAGTGGTGCACGCGGAGCACGAGAGCGGCGGCGGCGTCGGAGGTGGGGAAGTCGAGGACGTGCAGCTCCCAAAGCGGGCGGGAGTGGTCCATGGGGAGCGTGGACAGAGACGACACGTAGTTCTCCAGGGCCCTGTCTGGGTCTGCCGACGTGCCGGTGGGCTCCAGGTCCGGGACGATGACGTGGTCGTCGAGGTCTACCGTGGTCCGGACCCACTTGGGCGTCGCGTCCTCCTCCAGCTCGTCCATCACCTGCACGCATGGCATGTGATGTGATGCATAAGAAGAGTACCGAATTTGTGTTGCCTTTGGGTTTTCCCTGCTGGCACGCAGTCAGTTCCTCCTTCAGAAATGAGGTTTGGTTTGGTTAAATCTTACTGCACGTTAATCAGATACAGTGATTGAACTATGCGTGAACGAATAGGAGCCTGCCAAGCTCGTACTTGATTGGATCATTTGGATCGATCAGTCGAGCTACAGAATCAAAATCACATCATGCGGTTCGGACGGCAGAGAGTGTTTCTTAAGGCACACGGAACACATGATATTAGTACTGCAGATTGCAGGACCAATTAATACACTGAACTATCACAACTTATTACCGAGGAGCCCAACTCTGCAACTGTATCTCGAAAGGTCAATAGACTTGTTTTGATGCATGGGTTAGAGTTAATTTGAGCTAGTTTGGACTCAAATAGTCTTAAAATATTCAAATATGAAGGCTATTTTGAGCTAGTTGCATCTAACGCATAAAAAAACCCACCTAAGATACGCTAATTGGAGCTAGTTTTTCTAATGCATTTATTGTCAATCAAACTCTGTCATCCAAACACCTTCTTGGCTTGAGTTAGTTCAGGATTAGTCATGAGTTAGAAACTAACTCTAATCTCTAGCTAAGTTAGAGTATTCAAACAGGGCAAATATTTTTTTTGAAAACGGGCAAAAGATTTGCCACGTATATTAATTAAGAGAGAATAGAGTTTGTGTTACAAACACTCCTTAACAATACACGGAAGAATCACTCTCCCGGCATGATGGACCCTAACTTCTTAGCTCCGGCGGCGACCCAAAATGATGCCTCCCTTTTGATGTTGTCGAGAAGAACCGTAGGCGGAGCTGCCATGTTGCGGAATACACGAGCGTTTCGCTCGTTCCAGATCGTCCATGTAGTGAGCATGGTGAGCGAGGCCATGGCCTTCCGGTTGGGGACGGAAGCATCAGTCAACCCAAGCCACCATTCTAAGGTGGAATGCCTCAGGGGCCAAGTAGAGGTGTCAATGTGAATGAGTTGCAGCCACGCCTTGACCAAGCCCCATAGGCGAATGGTGAAACGACATTTGAAGAAGAGATGGCCAACCGATTCATTCTCACGCATGCATAAGGGGCATGAGCCACAGTTAGGCCAACCGCGCTTGGCCAAACGATCCGCAGTCCAGACTCTATTTTGGATGGCCAGCCAAGCAAAGAACTTGACCTTAGGTGGAGCCCAGATTTTCCACACTGCATGCTCCAAGGAAGAGCGAATGAGGCCGAGAAATTGCGCTTTGTAGGCGGACTCCGCCGTGTAGAGGCCACTAGTAGAATGCTTCCAAACAATGTCGTCGTCAATATCCTCCTGTAGGTGAAAATCCCGGATGGTGGCCCAAAGCTCGAGAAATTGTCTGAAGTGCTCTATAGAAAAATCGGACGTCATCTTGATCTTTTTAACCCAAGCGCCATCCTTTAGTGCTTCCCGCACCTTCCAATTCTTCCTCGTTGACGCCGCGTAGATGAGAGGGGCCAAATCCATGGGTTTGCGGTTGTGCACCCACGGAGAGTCCCAAAAGGGGGTGCGCGCGCCATTTCCCACAATAATAGTTGAGGAGGCATAGAAGAAGTTGTAGTCTGCGTTATCGCACGGGTTGCCCATGCCAACCCACATCTTAGTTGGCTCCTTCCACTCAAACCAAATCCAACGAATCCTCAGTGCCCTAGCAAATTTCTCCGTGTTTAGCACTCCAAGACCCCCATTAGCAATTGGGCGGCAAACGGTGTCCCAATTAACCTTGCATTTGGCCCCGGTGGTCTTGTCAGTTCCCTCCCAAAGGAACGCTCGCTCAAGCTTGTTGAGATTTTTGAGGGTGCTTGTGGGGAGGACGAGTGTAGTGATGAAGTATATGGCTTGGGAGGCAAGCACCGACTTGACCAAGGCGGTGCGTCCCATAGACGTGATGTTTTGCCCGTCCCAAGGGACCAACTTTGCCGCCGCCTTATCCTCCAAGAACTGAAAGTCCACCTTCCTGAGCCACCACACAGAGAGCGGGAGGCCTAAGTATTTCATGGGGAAGGATCCGCGCGCCGCCGGAAGGTTTTGAAGGATGTCCGACAGGTTGATGTGCCCACAACGGATTGGGATGACCGAGCTCTTGTGAAAGTTGGTGGCTAGACCGGTGACATCGCCAAAAAGACAAAGGATGTTGGAGAGGTGGTCAATATCGCGCTTGATGGGTGCCATGAAGACCGCCGCGTCGTCCGCATAAAGGGAGGTTCGTAAAAGAACCCCACGGCCACGGATTTTATGAAATAGCCCTGTAGTTGCCGCCATCTCAAGAATTCTTTGGAGTGGGTCGATCGCGAGCACAAATAGCAAGGGGGATATAGGGTCCCCCTGTCAGAGACCCTGGCCATGGATGATGGGGCTGCCAGCGACGCCGTCAAGAAGAATCCGCGAGGAAGAGGAGCAAAGTAGGGCGGTGATCCAATCTCTGAAAATGCTCGGGAACCCCCTACGGCGGAGGAGGTCAATGATATACTCCCACTTGACTGAATCAAATGCCTTCCGAATGTCCAACTTGAAGAGAAGCGAAGGGGTTTTGCACTTGCGGAGCCTCCGCGCAAGATTCCTCACATACATGAAATTGTCATGGATGCTTCTTGTTTTGATGAAAGCACTCTGCGCGTTGGAGACAAGGTGGAGCATGTGGTGGCTAAGACGGATGGCAAGGACCTTTGCAATGATCTTGGGAATAGCATGAATCAGACTAATTGGACGGTAGTCGGAGATTTCTTCAGCTCCATCCTTCTTTGGGAGCAGTATAATGTTGGCGGAGTTGACCCAATGAAGGTTGGCCGTGCGGAGGTTACCGAAGCAAAAGATGGCCTTCATAATATCATGCTTGATGATGGCCCAACAACTCTTGAAGAAAAGCCCGGTGAATCCATCCGGGCCGGGCGCCTTGTCACCAGGCATCTGGTTGATGGCCTCACGCACCTCCTCGGAGAAAGGGTCCGCGAGGTTGCCCAAATCATCACGAGCCTCAATGTCCAACCCCTCCCAGTTGAAGTCTGTGGTCGCCGTGGAGCCTTTTCCCATGGTCGAGGAGAAATAGTCGTGGACAAAAGCCTCCTTTTGAGAGTGCTCAGTGACCCATCCACCGTTGTGCTTGATACGGTGTATGTGGTTCTTGCGTCTTCTAGCGTTCACCAGGCGGTGGAAAAATTTGGTGTTTGCATCACCCTCTTTGAGGTTGGAAATCCTAGCACATTGCTTTTTTCTCGCCCTCTCAAGAATTGCCAAGGCAATGACTCTCCGCTTAAGCCTAGAGCGGAGCTCCAGCTCCTCAGCGGAGAGGTGCCTCGAGTCTTGAGCCATGTCCAGGTGAAGAATTACTAGCAAGGCAGCATGATGCATGATCTTGGCCATTGAGAATAGGCCCTTACTCCATCTCAAGAGTTTGGCGCCAGTGTGTTGAAGCTTGTGGTGCAATATCCGAAAGGGGTCGGTATGATGAGTGTGCTCATTCCATGCATTAGCAACCACATCGCTAAACCCCGGAAGAGAAGTCCAAAAATTCTCAAATTTGAATGAGCGAGGCCTGCGAGGCCCCCTGTCGTCCGCGAGAAGAAGAGGGCAATGGTCTGAGAGCGAAGATGACAGAGCATGCAAGATGTGTGTACTGAACTGCAGGTCCCACTCGGCGTTACAGAAGAAGGAATCGAGCTTGCATAGGGTTGGGCTATTTCTCTCGTTGCTCCAAGTGAACCGCCTGTTCTGGAGGTGGATCTCCTTGAGATCACACTCGTGGAGCGTGGAGCGGAAACGGTTTATCCTCCTCCTATTGACGTTGCGCTTGTTCTTGTCTCGGGCGCGGTAAATCTGGTTAAAATCACCCAGAGCCAGCCATAACTCCCCACTGGGTGGTTTTTGGCTTGCGAGGTCGGTGAAGAAGGCCTCTTTGAGGGACGAGAGGGTCGGCCCGTAGACGGACGTAATTTTGAACCGGGAGCCGGAGGCCCTGACTTGGACCATAGCTGAAAGGCAGAAAGTGGTGGTGGTGATGTCAGTGACATCGACGACACGATCGTCCCAAAGCATAAGCATCCCTCCTCTCGTGCCGCTGGCCGGCCTTTGCGCAAAATTCCTAAGTCTGGACCCTCCAAGGAATGAGGCGGTGAACTGATCGACAAGCTCCAGCTTTGTTTCTTGCAAACAAACAATATGGCAGGAGGATGCGGCTATGGTTTCGTTGACGGTTGCGCGTCGATCCGGGCAATTAAGCCCTCTAACATTCCAACTGAGAAAGTTGACAGGTTGTTCACTCATTTTGACACACATACTCCCTAGTACACGGCACAGCGGCCAAAGATATGCAACAGCAGGTACATGGATGTACAACCTCAGCTAACCAACGACAAGGAAGAACTCTTGTTGTAGCAGCTAAACTAGCAGCAAACATCAACGTAGCACCAAGAGACTTGTTGAGTAGGCCATACCAAAGAACAAATGCAACCTGGAGGCAAGCTCCACCAACGCCCCTTGTTTTTATCACTAACATGAGAAACTAAAGCCCAAAGACAGCAGCAGACATCAGGCAGTAGCCTCATCAACGTGATCGAGCGCATTGGGGCCACCATGCGCTATGAGCCCAGCTTCGGCCGCATAGATACGGTCATCATCCAGCTTGAATAGGGCCCTCATAGCTCCAATCACGTCATCAGGAAGACGATCTTTGAATTTCTTGGCAAAGTTGTCCATAGCTTGCACGGTGATATCCTCACCATTCTGTACAATGCCCAGGCTACGGCAGACGAGGGCCTCAGCTCTCTTGGCAACCGGAGCATGCCTATCTGCCCTTAGTCGCGCACTAGAGCGCCTGAGTGAAATGCCGCCTCCTTTGTTGCAGATGGCCATCCCCGCTAGAGTCTTGCGGCGAGCCGACGGTCTGACGGGCGGAGGGGAAGGCAGCAGCGGCTCTTGGGCAGGCACAAAGAGCTCCTGCAACTCCTCAAGGATCTTCCGCACAGCGGCGCTTTGTCTGACGCGTGGCGGCGAGGGAGTGCGTCGAGGTGGTCCAGAGCAGAGCAGGGGAGGCGTGGGAGACGCCTCAAAGCCAGGCGGCCTCGACGGAGAGGGCGTGTTGAGCGGGCGCAACATGGCGTTTGGAGAGCAGAAGTCGATCAGGTCCGGGCAGCCCGAAGCGAGCACGTGAAGAGATGCCCTGGTTGAGTCCCGCTTGGAACAGAGCCATGCGTTTAGCGCCGAGGTTGGAGAGAGCGGCGGCTGCAGATTGAGGCCCTCCATGGACCGACGGCGCCCAACCCTGGGAGAGCGCTGACGCACCGGGCTGCGCCCCCTCGCGTCGGCAGGAGCCAGGACATCAGCCGCAGGCACAGGAGCCAGCACCTGCTGTTCCACCTCGCGGGTCGCTGCAGCACTGTTTGAGCCAGAGCCGCGAAGCAGCAGCTGCGGCACAACGTCCCGCTGCACCATGTCGTGCCCGTCGCGGAGACGATAGACATCGCGGTGGCCACGGTCCTGGTCGCGGGCACCGTCCTTTGGCGCTCGAGATGGAACAGGGCAAATATTGAACATCCGAACCAACAGGAAAAGTTCAACCAAGAACGCTAGCTCATTAGTGCTAGCTGTTAGCACTCGCTTTCTTCTGTACACACTCTGTGTGCTTGGGTCGGCTGAAGCAGCAATGGTACTTGGGAGCGAGGAACAGTGCACATTCAGTACTCTGTACTATAATCTCCAAGTGAACGCCGGTGCAACACGATCGTTCGGGGGCGATTATGCGAATCACCAAACGAACCGAGCATCCTACGCACGGAGCATGAAAACCATAGTAGTTCAAGAATCAAAACGGAACGAACTATGGCGCCAGCGTACCTGGACGCTGCAGAAGCGGGGGTGGCGCGCGAGGGTGGCCTCGAGCCCGACCCGGACGGCGGCCAGGTCGACCCGCGCGCCGAGGCCGAACACGGACACGATGTAGCAGCTGAAGTGCGGCTCCCGGAACAGCCGCCCCGTCGGGCTCACCGGCTCCTCGGGGCCCTCGCCCGTCTCGCCCCCGCCGCCGCCCCTCTCCGCCTCGGCGCGCCTCGCGTCTATCGCCGGCGGCGGCTTCCGCAGCGCGCTCCCGCGCCAGCGATCCATCCTTTCCGCAACTACTACGTGACCGACCGCGCGCGTCCGTGCTTGTGGACAGGTCCACGCCCCTTAGGTAGTCGTGACGCACGGCGCAAGTGCTTGGACACCACGCGCGCGCGCGTCGCTGCCGTGCGCTTGTTTTTTCGTTTCTTCGGGAAGCATTTATGTTGGCTTTCGTGTGAGAAACTTCCGTCTCCGTCTGCTCGGGTGCCGGAAACGTGCGAGACTACTGCCGGGGTGTGCTTTGACTGGCTGAGCTGTAATTTCTTTTGTGGTAGCAAGCCGTGGCGACCGAGCAGCGCAGGTTGGAACTGGTGCGAAAGTCACCGGCCGGCTTGGCAGTGTAGAGCGCTGCGCAGAGCCTGATGGGAATCTCCACAGTCCACACGCGACCGGCTTTGATGGTTATACTTTCTTGAAGTGATGCATTTGATCGGCGGTGTCGTGTACGCTTCTCCTTCCAAGTTCCAATATAACCGGCGATGACGGACCGTCTCACCCCCTGCGGACGTCGACACGGGTTGCGTCGCTCCCGTGACGACTCTTGTTTCACAAAATATCATTTTGAACTTAGTACAAATCGCAGAGCATTGCAGAAGTCACGCCGCCTTCTTAGCAGAAGGGCTCGGGTTCGAATCCCAGCCAACATGTTTTATATTTCTTCTCCCTCCACATGTGGTCAACATTGTACTCCATCTCTACTACTCCCTCCGTTTCAAAATAAATGACTCGTACCTTTCATCTATTTTAAAACGGAGGGAGTACTTAAAAAGAAGTTAAGGTTTTCATTTCGAGTGCGGCGTTTCTGCTCCCGAGCTCATCTGCACCTGCCCTGACGAAAAAAATCAAAACAAATACTACAAAAATTTAAAAAAATCCAAAAAAATTTGTGTGGTAGATAAGTTATGCCTGAGGTGCGCTACAAGTTTCAACTCATTTGAACATCTGGGCAACTCTCAGCAAAAAAGACAAATTCAAGGTTTGTGAAAAAGTTTACTGTGCCCACACTGTTCTGACCCGATTTGTTTTTTTTCTGAGAGCTGCTCAGATATTCAAATAAGTTGAAATTTGAAGCGAACCTCACGCATAAAATTATCTATCACACAAAAAAATTGATTTTTTTAAATTTGTTTAGTATTTGTTTTAAATCTTTTTCTGCCCTGGGTGCAGATGAGCCTGGGCACCGAATTGGGTTTTCATTTCATTTCACCCCTTGGTCCAACCTTTACTCACCTTCTGAATCAATTATACTTTAATTACTTACCAAACTTATGATCAAAATATAAGGTAATTCATGGGCAAAATTTGATAAATATTTTTTTACACAATTGCATTATCATGGACATGTAAATCACACGCTAATGTACTAGAATATTTATAAGAAAAAGTCGAGCAATTAGAGCATCTACAGCTAGACCTCTCAAACCCGCCTCATATGCCCGCGCGGCCCCCGGTCAGTGTCATGTCACGTTTTTTGACCCAGACGGGCTCCTTAAACGGGACTCAAACGCCTGGGCTAACCAGCACCCCCATATCCAGTCAAATATGGGGCGGATATGGGGGCGCACCGGCATGCCACGTCGGCCTGACGACAGGGTCCCACGCGGAAACGCCTAGAAACCCAGCGGTCCGACGGACGCCGCGTCCATCGCTGCATGGTGCCGCTCCGGCTCGTCGCCCAAGACCAAATCTGGCTATTTAAGTCGGCCTACGTCCCGCAACCCTAACCCATCCACCTCCCCCCTCTCCGCGGCCGCCAGTCCGAGCTCATCGACCTCCTCCCTCTCCCACTCTGGCGCTCTGCCCTCGGTCCGACGCTCCGCCCACGCTTCGGCACTCCGCCATGGTTTGGAGCAAGATCACCTACTACCCATGCTGACGCCAGAGCGCCACATCGAGATCCAGCAAGAGATATAGGCGATGCAAGCCGCGCGCGCCGCCTGCATCGCTGTCGGGCTGCCTCCGGACTCACCGGAGCCGGAGGAGGAGGAGATGGCTCCGATGGAGGTGGAGGAGGCGGAGTAGCAGGAGCTGGAGCAGCAGCTGCCGGGCTTTGACATGGAGCGGGCGGAGGCGCAGGCGGAGTTCGCCGTCGCCCAATCAGAGGAGATGGCGGAGCAGCTGGCCATCCTGGAGTCCATCCAAGATGAGGCCTATGTGGAGGCCAACCGGGCGTTCCTCCGGCGGGACCAGGAGGAGTCCAACGCTCTCTTCGTCGAACTCGGCGTGGAGATAGAAGCGGAGGAGGCCGGAGCGGAGGCGCTGGAGCTGCAACTGCCGCCCATGCTGCCGGAGCCGGGCACGGAGATCATTGACATCTCCGACGATGAGTAGCTAGGTGATCGACGTAGTACGTAGGTTTATTTTAGTTTGCGTGTCTTTGTATGGATCTGAGAATCTAGTATGAGATGTCTTATACGTCCATTTTGCATCATGTTTTCTTACTGTTATTTATAATATTTTTTATCCATAATAATGCCTTTTGGGGGTATTTTAATGCCTTTTCTCTCATAACTTGCAAGGTACACACCAAGAGGGAGAATTCCGCAAGCTGGAAATCTGGACCTGGAAAAGCTACGCCAGGCCACATATTCTGCACAACTCCAAACAAGCTGAAACTTTACGGAGATTTTTTATGGAACATTTAAAAATTATTGGAGCAAATAACTACCAGAGGGGGCCCACCACATGGGCACAACCCACCTGGGCACGCCAGGGAGCCCAGGCGCGCCCTGGTGGGTTGTGCCCTCCTCGGCCCACCTCCGGTGCCCATCTTCTGGTATATAAGTCATTTTAACCTAGAAAAAATAAAGAGAAGGCTTTCGGGACGGAGCGCCGCCGTCTCGAGGTGGAACTTGGGCAGGAGCACTTTTTCCCTCCGGCGGAGCGATTTCCGCCGGGGGAACTTCCCTCCCGGAGGGGGGAAATCATCGTCATCATCATCACCAACAACTCTCCCATCTTGAGGAGGCCAATCTCCATCAACATCTTTAACAGCACCATCTACTCTCAAACCCTAGTTCATCTTTTGTATCAATCTTGCTACCGGAACTATTGATTGGTGCTTGTGGGTGACTAGTAGTGTTGATTACATCTTGTAGTTGATTACTATATGGTTTATTTGGTGGAAGATTATATGTTCAGATCCATTATTCTATTTAATACTCCTCTGATCATGAACATGTTTACCATTTGTGAGTAGTTACTTTTGTTCTTGAGGTCACGGGAGAAATTATGTTGCAAGTAATCATGTGAACTTGATATGTGTTCGATATTTTGATAGTATGTGTGTTGTGATTCCCTTAGTGGTGTCATGTGAACGTCGACTACATGACACTTCACCATATTTGGGCCTAAGGGAATGCATTGTGGAGTAGCAATTAGATGATGGGTTGCGAGAGTGAAAGAAGCTTAAACTCCAGTTTATGCGCTATTCCGTAAGGGACAGATTGCACCCAAAAGTTTAATGCTATGGTTAGAATTTATTCTTAATACTTTTCTTGTAGTTGCGTGTAGCGACCCGACCTCAAACGGTCAAGTCTCTGTGCTTCTGTGTCATCCCTGGATCGGTAATGCTGACACACACAGTACTCGAAGGATTTATAACAGAGTAGCAATCACACACTTATTACATCGAATGTCTCAAAAGATAACTTATTACAATAAACATGGCATAAGGCCATCTAATACGATAACAGCGGAAGGCTTCGAAGATAAAGTGAGTCCATCAACTCCAACGGCATAGCTGAGCTGCACGGCAACGACCTAACGAACCTTACTCCTCGTCTGAAAAGTCTGCAACATAATACGTTGCAGCCCGAAAACGGGTCAACACATGGAATATGCTGGCAATATAACACAGAATAATGCTATCACTACATGCATATTTGGCTGGTGGAAAGGCTCTATGGTTATAGTTTTGCGAAAAGCCAATTTTTCCCTACAACAAAGGAATAAATTTTATTTAACTATCATGGTAGTTGAAACATCATTGAGAAGGTTCCTCCAACTCAATCCCAATTAAAGTAATTATCAACCCAGCATATTAAATTAGAGTGATGAGATACATATGATAATCCAAGTACTAGATACTCAAGATGTCCATAACCGGGGACACGGCTAACCATGATTAGATTGTACACTCTGCAGAGGTTTGCGCACTTTTCCCCACAAGACTCGATCTCCTCCATTGGATTTCTCGCACTACATGGTGTTTGAGAAACGGATGACCGAGACATAGTCTTTCAGAAGCATTAACTCTAACCCCGGGTAGACAGTACCAACCTACATCCCTCTACATCTGCTAGCCTACCACTGGAAGAGGTCATGCAACTTACTCAACTATGCTAGAGCCCATAATAGCTTGTGGCTGCACACGGAAGTTTCTAGCATGAAATATCTCAGTTCCCTTTGAGCCTGGGTGGCGGACCTTAGGATTATCACACGGGTACTCCGGGATATCCTAGGACAACACTGGATTCTCCAGGTGCCCGACAAGCAATCCATCGAGATGTGTATTAAAGTTGCCACCTTAAGGTGAACCATTGATTAACAATCTCACATCTGTCATGGATTCACTCACCCAAACCACGTCTACGAGCATAGCATAGCAATATAAGCAATACGTAGAAGTAACTCCCAAGGGTTTGATAATAACAGGGCAATATGTTCTACCTCATCAACTACTTCCCAATACCCACAAGTTAATCACATCCTAATCATGCAGTGTTTGAGGATTGGAGCTAATGCATAAAAACTGGGTAATAATGGAATATGATCAAAGTGTTACTTGCCTTGTTGATGATCCGCAAAACCTAGAGACTCGTAGTAGCACGCTTCGCACTCCGGGAATTCTATCGCAAACAAACAATAGCATACATAAGCAATCAAGCAAAGATGCACAGGTAAAACTCAAATAAGAAGATCTAACCAGAAAGTTCAACTTAAGAACTCCGGTTTGCAAAAAGAATCAAATCAAACGGAGCAACGAAACTCAAACTGCGAAAGAAATAAGATTCGTTTACTAATCTGGACTAAAGTCTAATTTTACAGTACCAAAATCTTGTTCAAGTTGGTTAAACAGAAAGAGGGCTTCGAGACGAAGATCTAGCCGCTTGAATCGCCTGATTCCGACAAACGAGCGAAACGTTAAACTAAAACGAAAATCGGATCAGAAATCGGAATCGAGAATAATCGCGAGAAAATCCGAGAAAAAGAAAAACTGACGAACAGGCTAACGAACGAACGTTCACTGTCTGCGGGTAACGGGTGAAAACCGTTCGTTAAAACAAACAAACGAACAGGCGTTTGCTAAATAAATAATCTGACGGGAAAAACCGATCTAAAAGAATAAACCGGATTTTTTTAGAAAACCAGATCTAGATCTAGGGTTTACCGAAATAAACCGACGAGAAAAAAACGGCGGAGGGTGGTGCGGCGGTCGAGGCGGGGCCGGCTCGGCCTTTAAAGGGCCGGGCGAGGTGGCGGCTTGGGCAAGGGGCCGGGGTAGGAGGAGTCCTCCCCGAACTCGGCGGCGGCGTGCGCCGGTCGGACTCGGTCGGAGTCGGTCGGGGCGAGGGGTGGGCTGGCGCGGCTGGCCAACTGGGCCTCGGCCCAGTTCGGTCCGGTGGAATTTTTTTAATAAATTCCGCGCAGAAAAACGCCAAAAATAAATACTAAACGGATGCCAAAAATCTCGAAATAAATTTGCCCCGTCCTTTAGAAATCTACCGGACATGATGAACATTTATTTGGGCCTAAAATGCAATTTTGAAAAACGCGTATTTTTCTTATGCATATAAAATAGCAATAAAATCTGAATAAAATCAAATATTTGATTTTAATATTTTTCCTCCAATATTTCATTTATTTTTGGGGAAGTCATATTATCCCCTCTCATATTTTTTTATATGAAATATTTTTGGAGAGAAAAATAATAAAACAAATAATCCTCGTTTCAATATTTGATAAAATTCAAATATGAAAACAGTGAAATCCCCAACTCTCTCCGAGGGTCCTTGAGTTGCTTAGATTTTCGAGGATCGCGAAACGAATATGCAATAAAATATGATATGCATGAATGATCTATGTATAACATTCCAAATTGAAATTTTGGGATGTTACAAACCTACCCCCCTTAAGATGAATCTCGCCCTCGAGATTCGGGTTGGCTAGAAAATAGGTGTGGGTTGTCCTTGCGAAGATCATCCTCTCGTTCCCAGGTGGCTTCATCCTCGGTATGGTGGCTCCACTGAACTTTGCAAAACTTGATAACCTTGCTGCGGGTGACTCGGCTGGCAAATTCAAGAATCCTGACTGGCTTCTCCTCATAGGTCAGATCACTGTCCAACTGAATCGCTTCCAAGGGCACTGTATCTCTTAGCGGTGTATCGGCCATCTCAGCATGACACTTCTTCAACTGTGAAACAAGAAACACATCATGAACTCCTGACAGTCCTTCAGGTAACTCCAATTTGTAGCAACCTCTCCCATACGTTCCAAAATTCGGTACGGTCCTACAAATCTCGGGGCTAACTTTCCCTTAACTCCAAAACGTTTCACTCCTCGCAGAGGTGACACTCGCAGATATGCTCTATCTCCAGTTTCATAGGTTACTTCCTTGCGTTTCGAATCTGCATAACTCTTCTGCCTGGACTGAGCTACCTTCAGTCTATCTTGAATCAACTTAACCTTCTCTTCAGACCCCTTGATCAAATCTGGTCCAAACAACTGTCGGTCTCCAACTTCATCCCACATCAACGGTGTTCTGCACCTTCGTCCATACAGGGCTTCGAACGGTGCCATCTTCAAACTGGCTTGATAGCTATTGTTGTATGAGAACTCCGCGTAGGGCAAATTGTCATCCTAGCTAGATCCATAATCTAGTGGACAAGCTCTCAACATATCCTCCAGAATCTGGTTGACTCTCTCGGTCTGTCCATCTGTGTGCGGATGGAATGCTGTACTGAACTCTAGCCTTCTACCCAGAGTCTGGTGCAGCTGATGCCAAAACTTT
Organism: Aegilops tauschii subsp. strangulata; assembly: GCF_002575655.3. Lineage (NCBI taxonomy): Eukaryota > Viridiplantae > Streptophyta > Magnoliopsida > Poales > Poaceae > Aegilops > Aegilops tauschii. Next base: position 380,556,104 of record NC_053037.3, on the reverse strand, counting down.
GAGGTAAACTGTGTTCCTCTATCTGATACGATGGTCCTTGGAACTCCATGCAGACATACGATCCTGGTCATGTATATCTTGGCCAACTTCGCACTTGTATAGGTGGTTTTCACTGCGATAAAGTGAGCCACTTTGGTCAAGCGATCAACTACTACCCATATATAATCATATCGTGATTTGGTCCTGGGCAATCCGGTGATGAAATCCATGCCTGGGCAATCCTGATTTGGTCCTGGGCAATCCTGCTGGCTTTTGATGTTCCGCCTTCACTCTCTGACATACATCACATACAGCTACATACTCGGCAATATCCTTCTTCATACCAATCCACCAGAAACGTTCCTTCAAATCCAAATACATCTTGGTGTTTCCGGGGTGTATCGAGTATGGTGAGTCATGAGCCTCCTGAAGTATTAACTTCCTGATCTCTGTGTTATTGGGCACATAAACACGGTCCTCAAACCATAAGGTGTCGTGCTCATCCTCACGAAAACCTTTGGCCTTTCCTTTGCTCATTCTCTCTTTTATCTCGGCAATCTCTTTGTCATCCTTCTGAGCTTCTCGAATCTTTCCTTAGACTGAACTTCCATTGTTGCAACAAAACCTCTAGGAACAATCTCCAATCGAAGTTCCCTAAGATCCTCTGCTAACTCCTTTGGCAATCCTGTGCTTACGAGGGTGTTAGCATAACTCTTCCGGCTTAAAGCGTCTGCTACGACATTGGCCTTGCCTGGATGATAGTGAGGCTTCATGTCATAATCCTTTATAAGCTCCAACCATCTCCTCTGCCTAAGGTTCATCCCCTTCTGTGTGAAAATGTACTTCAAACTCTTATGATCAATGTACACATCACAACGGTTTCCAATAAGGTAATGTCTCCAAGTCTTGAGCGCATGCACTACAGCTGCTAACTCCAAATCATGCATGGCATAATTCAATTCGTGCGGTTTTAGTTGTCGTGAGGCATACGAAACAACTCTTCCGTCCTGCATAAGCACACTTCCAAGTCCTAAGCGAGAGGCATCGCAATACACTTGGAAATCCTTGCGTATATCCGGCAGAATCAGCACTGGGGCTGTAGTCAGACGTTTCTTTAACTCTTGAAAACTCGCCTCACATTCTTCCGTCCATTTAAATTTGGTATCCTTCTTCAATAACTTCGTCATTGGCTTCGCAATCTTGGAAAAATTCTCAATGAATCTCCGATAGTATCCTGCGAGTCCAAGAAAACTGTGGATCTCGCTAACTGAAGTGGGTACCAACCATTCAATGACTGACTGAACCTTGGTGGGGTCTACTGCTATACCTTCTCCTGATATAACATGTCCAAGGAATCCAACTTCCTTCAACCAAAACTCACATTTGCTGAACTTGGCATACAACTGATGTTCCGTGAGTTTCTCAAGAACTAAACGCAAATGCTCCTTGTGCTCATCTTCATTCTTCGAGTATACCATTATATCATCAATGAACACCACAACAAACTTATCCAAATATTCCATGAACACCTTGTTCATCATGCTCATGAAATAGGCAGGGGCGTTAGTCAATCCAAATGACATGACCGTATACTCATATAACCCGTACCTTGTGGTAAATGCGGTTTTAGGTATATCCTTCTCCCGGATCTTCAGCTGGTGATATCCTGATCGCAGATCGATCTTCGAAAACACTTTAGCTCCTTGCAGCTGGTCAAACAAATCATTGATCATCGGCAGTGGGTATTTGTTCTTGATCGTCACCTCATTCAATGCTCGATAATCAACAACCATCCTCAATGATCCATCCTTCTTCTCAACCAAGAGCATTGGGGCTCCCCACGGTGATGAACTTCGTCGGATGTAACCTTTGCCAATAACTCCTTGATCTGCTTCTTAATCTCCTCTAGATCATTTGCGGGCATCCGGTATGGTCTCTTCGATATAGGCCCGGTGCCTGGCAACAGTTCTATCAAAAACTCGATGTCCCGATCTGGCGGCATGCCTGGTAATTCCTCTGGAAATACATCTAGGTAATCCTTTACAACAGGCACTTCTTCTTGAACAACTCCTGAGAGGGAATTTACTTGGGTTCTCCTTGTCGCATGCCTGGATACATACTTGATCCTTTTTCCCTCCGGGGTGGTGAGATAAATCGACTTACTAGCACAGTCAATGCTTCCTCCATACTTTGACATCCAGTCCATGCCTAATATCACATCCAATCCTCGTGACTCCAAAATTATTAGGTCTGACGGGAAAACATGGCTACCAATGGTTAAGGGTATCCGGTCGCACCATCGGCTAGCCATATACTCTGCTCCAGGTGAACTTACTAACAGAGGGGTCCTAAGGGCTTGGGTTGGTAGTTTAAACTTATCCACGAATCCCCTTGATATGTATGAATGTGATGCACCAGTATCAAAAAGGACAAGGGCGGTAAAAGACTTAACCAAAAACTTACCGATAACCGCGTCTGGCTGCCCTTCAACCTCCTCCACGTTAACGTGGTTCACTTGTCCTTTGTTGAATGGATTGGGCTTCTTCCCAGCGCTCCCATTACCGTTTCCATTCTTCGCTTCAGGGCACTCCGTGGCATAGTGTCCAGTCTTCCCGCACTTGAAGCAAGTAATGTGACTTAGGTCTCTCTTGGCGGGTGTGGCTGGATTGGAGCGGTTCTGATTGTTGCTTGTTCCGTTCCCAGTCCCATTCTTGGAACCATTGTGGTTATGCGAACTTCCTCCGTTGTGGTTATGACCTCCATGGTTATGAACAAGTCCTCCCGAGTTCGGGGTTAGACGAGGCTTCTGTTGAGTTCCACAATTGTATCTTCCTTGCCCATACTTCCTTTTACGGTTCTCGATCTGCTGCTGCTTCCCTTCAATCATAAGAGCCTTATCTATCAACTCCTGGTAGTTGTTGAATGTTGCCACCATCAACTGCATGCTCATCTCATCTTTCAGCCCTTCCATAAACTTCTCCTACTTCGCGGCATCTGTGGCCACATCGTCAGGGGCATAGCGAGATAACTTGCTAAACTCATCCACGTACTGAGCTACAGTACGGTTCCCCTAGCGTAAGTTGCGAAACTCACGCTTCTTCATGCTCATAGCTCTAGTTGAGACATGGGCTATGCGGAAAGCTTGCTGAAACTGGTCCCAAGTGACGTTGGCTATGAGGAAAGTGGCTGTATAATTTTCCCACCATGAGGCTGCTGGTCCATCCAATTGATGTGCGGCAAAGCGCACCTTCTCAGCATCTGTGCAACCTGCGGTGGTCAACTCCCTTCCAATACGGCGTAGCCAATCATCAGCAACTATAGGCTCAGTGCTACTGGAAAACACCGGCGGCTGCAACCTCAGAAAGCGAGCTAAGTTGTCAACTGGAGGTGGGTTGTTGTTGTTCTGGACTAATATCTGCAACAAGGCATTCTGCTGCTGGATTAGCTGGGTGATCTCCGGTGGGATGACAAATCCGGTGTCACGTCTTGGAGGCATCTGATGGGTTTAGAGGGGAGAGATTAGAATAGAAAAGGGGTCTAGTGAGAAGGCACTACCCATATGCACATGAGACAAACACAATCATATCACTCAATCAATCAAGCAAGGGCATACAAACAGTCTAGAACTATCGTTAAAAGTGCTCAAACTACTACTATATACATGGGGGAAATAATACTAATCATTTGGTGGTCATCTAGAAATTTTGATCGGTGGACGACTCCATGATGTCTGCTCCAGCTTTGTCTTCAAAGTCATCTTCACTGGGGTCGGAGTCGGTGTCGTCGATGATGATGTAGTTCTCCGGGAAAGTGGAATCGTCGTCCTCTCCTCCTGGCGCGGGGTCTCCCATGAATACTCCGATCTTCTTTATCAGGTCGTCATTCTTCTCCAATAGTGTTGCAATTTCCTCCTCATATCCATCGCGTGTAGACTTGAGTTCTTCTTCCAGCTCGGTGATCCTTGTCTTCGCCTTCTTCAAATCTATCATGTCTGCGCACATCTGATTCTCCTGGCGTCGAATGTGCTGGTTTAACTCCTGGATGAAAGCTGCAATGGATCTGTCCTTCTTGGTGCTGATCATCTCCCATTGCTCATCTCGGCGCCCACATATCTGGTAGATAGTGTCCTTGAGATCCTTACTATAGACTTCTCTAATACGTCCCATGGCAATGTGGGCTGCCATTCTCCTTCCTAGACTCCAGGTTGGTGCATCAAAGGAAAACTCTATGGGCTCAGTGATTGGTGCGAACGTCCTTCCTGGAACTTGAACTCGAATCGTCCAGCGCTCCTCTTCCGGTAAAGTGGCGTTGTATGTCCCGGTGAAGCTTGCTATTCCGATGTTCAGGTACCTAGTGACGTCCTTCAAGTGTCGTCCAAAGGGTGTGTCTTCATCCGGTTGTGCAAAGTTGTTCCTTGAATCCGCCATCCTAAGAGTAGAAAATGGAGAGGAGTCAGAAATGAGTAGAGAAGAGTGACCTATGGTTTATCTTAGTGGTCGTGTCCTACTCTCAGCGTGTGCTCTGATACCATCTTGTAGCGACCCGACCTCAAATGGTCAAGTCTCTGTGCTTCTGTGTCATCCCTGGATCGGTAATGCTGACACACACAGTACTCGAAGGATTTATAACAGAGTAGCAGTCACACACTTATTACATCGAATGTCTCAAAAGAGAACTTATTACAATAAACATGGCATAAGGCCATCTAATACGATAATAGCGGATGGCTTGGAAGATAAAGTGAGTCCATCAACTCCAACGGCATAGCTGAGCTGCATGACAACGACCTAACGAACCTTACTCCTCATCTAAAAAGTCTGCAACATAATACATTGCAGCCCGAAAACGGGTCAGCACATGGAATATGCTGGCAATATAACACAGTAGAGCAAGAACAGAATAATGCTATCACTACATGCATATTTGGCTGGTGGAAAGGCTCTATGGTTATAGTTTTGCGAAAAGCCAATTTTTCCCTACAACAAAGGAATAAATTTTATTTAACTATCATGGTAGTTGAAACATCATTGAGAAGGTTCCTCCAACTCAATCCCAATTAAAGTAATTATCAACCCAACATATTAAATTAGAGTGATGAGATACATATGATAATCCAAGTACTAGATACTCAAGATGTCCATAACCGGGGGCACGGCTAACCATGATTAGATTGTACACTCTGCAGAGGTTTGCGCACTTTTCCCCACAAGACTCGATCTCCTCCGTTGGATTTCTCGCACTATATGGTGTTTGAGAAACGGATGACCGAGACATAGTCTTTCAGAAGCATTAACTCTAACCCCGGGTAGACAGTACCAACCTACATCCCTCTACATCTGCTAGCCTGCCACTGGAAGGGGTCATGCAACTCACTCAACTATGCTAGAGCCCATAATAGCTTGTGGCTGCACACGGAAGTTTCTATCATGAAATATCTCAGTTCCCTTTGAGCCTGGGTGGCGGACCTTAGGATTATCACACGGGTACTCCGGGATATCCTAGGACAACACTAGATTCTCCAGGTGCCCGACAAGCAATCCACCCAGATGTGTATTAAAGTTGCCACCTTAAGGTGAACCATTAATTAACAATCTCACATCTGTCATGGATTCACTCACCCAAACCACATCTACGAGCATAGCATAGCAATATAAGCAATACGTAGAAGTAACTCCCAAGGGTTTGATAATAACAGGGCAATATGTTCTACCTCATCAACTACTTCCCAATACCCACAAGTTAATCACATCCTAATCATGCAGTGTTTGAGGATTGGAGCTAATGCATAAAAACTAGGTAATAATGGGATATGATCAAAGTGTTACTTGCCTTGCTGATGATCCGCAAAACCTAGAGACTCGTAGTAGCACGCTTCGCACTCCGGGAATTATATCGCAAACAAACAATAACATACATAAGCAATCAAGCAAAGATGCATGGGTAAAACTCAAATAAGAAGATCTAACCAGAAATTTCAACTTAAGAACTCCGGTTTGCAAAAAGAATGAAATCAAACGGAGCAACAAAACTCAAACTGCAAAAGAAACAAGATTCGTTTACTAATCTAGACTAAAGTCAAATTTTAAAGTACGAAAATCTTGTTCAAGTTGGTTAAACAGAAAGAGGGCTTCGAGACGAAGATCTAGGCGCTTGAATCGCCTGATTCCAACAAACGAGCGAAAAGTTAAACTAAAACGAAAATCGGATCAGAAATCGCGATCGAGAATAATTGCGAAAAAATCCGAGAAAGAAAAACTGACGAACAGGCTAACGAACGAACGTTCGCTGTCTGCGGGTAACGGGTGAAAACCGTTCGTTAAAACGAACGAACGAACAGGCGTTCGCTAAATAAATAAACCGACGAAAAAACCAATCTAAAAGAATAAACCAACGAGGAGCTGGCGGCGGCGGTGGTGTGGCGGTCGAGGCGGGGCCGGCTCGGCCTTTAAAGGGCCGGGCGAGGCGGTGGCTTGGGCAAGGGGCCGGGGGAGGAGGAGTCCTCCCCGGACTCGGCGGCAGCGGCGTGCGCCGGCCGAACTCCAGTCGGAGTCGGTCGGGGCGAGGGGTGGGCTGGCACGGCTGGCCAACTGGGCCTCGGCCCAGTTCGGTCCGGCGGAAAAACTTTTTTTTTTAAATAAATTCCGCACAGAAAAACGCCGAAAATAAATACTAAACGGATGCCAAAAATCCCGAAATAAATTTTCCCCGTCCTCTAAAAATCTACCGGATAGGATGAACATTTATTTAGGCCTAACATGCAATTTTGAAAAACGCGTATTTTTCCTATGCAAATAAAATAGCAATAAAATCCGAATAAAATCAAATATTTGATTTTAATATTTTTCCTCCAATATTTCATTTATTTTTGAGGAAGTCATATTATCCCCTCTCATTTTTTTATATGAAATATTTTCGGAGAGAAAAATAATAAAACAAATAATCCTCGTTTCAATATTTGATAAAATTCAAATATGAAAACAGTGAAATCCCCAACTCTCTCCGAGGGTCCTTGAGTTGCTTAGAATTTCGAGGATCGCGAAACGAATATGCAATAAAATATGATATGCATGAATGATCTATGTATGACATTCCAAGTTGAAAATTTGGGATGTTACATTGCGGATGCTTGCGGGAGGGTTAATCATAAGTAGGTGGTTTGTTCAAGTAAGAACAACACCTAAGCACCGGTCCACCCACATATCAAATTATCAAAGTAGCGAGCACAAATCAAACCAACATGATGAAAGTGACTAGATGAAATTCCCGTGTACCCTCAAGAACGCTTTGCTTATCATAAGTTATCGTTTTGGCCTGTCCTTTGCCTCAAAAGGATTGGGCTACCTTGCTGCATACTTGTTACTATTATCGTTACTTGCTCGTTACTAATTATCTCGCTATCAAACTACTCTGCTACTTACAATTTCAGCACTTGTACACATTACCTTACTGAAAACTACTTGTCATTTCCTTCTGCTCCTCGTTGGGTTCGACACTCCTACTTATCGAAAAGACCTATAATTGATCCCCTATACTTGTGGGTCATCAAGGCTATTTTCTGGCGCCGTTGCCGAGGAGTGAAGCGCCTTTGGTAAGTGGCATTTGGTAAGGAAACATTTATATAGTGTGCTGAAATTTATTGTCACTTGTTACTATGGAAAACAACCCTTTGAGGGGTTTGTTCGGGGTATCTTCACCTCGTCCGGAACCACAATTAGTTACACCTCAACCTACTGCACCTACTGAAAATATTGAATATGAAATTCCTTTAGGTATGATAGAACAACTGTGTAACGCCCCGAGACCGACGCTCCAGACGGCTTCCATGTTTTTCATCGTTGTCATGTGTTTCGTTTGTTTGTTGCATTCATTATCGCATCATTCGCATTGCATCGGCACTCCGTTGCCGTCATGTTTTAAAAACTTGCATCCGTTCGTAGTTGCCACGTTTTCCCCTTTCTTTCGTTGACTGTTCTGAGTCCCATCGGGTTTTCGCTTCCCTCTTGTCCGTGACCGCCTTACCCCCCCTTTTGCGTGCGTGTCCGAAACTTCCCCGAACTCAACCCGGACAGTTGTCACCGTTGAGTCCGAATCATCCCCAAACATCTACAAAACATCTCCGTTTTCTTTGTTGGACGCTCTAGCCTACTCATTATTGACCGCCCGATTACGATCGGACGGATCGCGTTAAACCCCTAGCCTAATCCCCTACCTATAAAAATAGTCCAACCCTAAACTTTAGGAAGCTTGTCCCATCCTTCCCACTCCGCCGCCACCATCTTCCTCGGGATCCATCCCGAGCCAACCACCTCTCCACCTGCTCCATCCAATCCATCGATCCCTGCCTCCCTCGATTCCCCACCAACAGAGCCGCACCCATGATCCAAATCCTCTCGGCATCTCTCTTCATCCTCCTCCCAGGAACAACGCCATGGCGCCCGAGGCCTCCCCTGGCTCGTCTCGTTGGAGCCCTTCCAGCGGCTGCTCCAGGCCGTCGCCCTCGTCCCTCCGTCGCCGCTCCTCCTCCGCACCCCAGCGCCAGCAGCAAAAGCGCCCGAGCGCTCCTCCTCCTCGTGACCCGCAGCTCCAGCGAACCTCGCCACCGGCGACCAGCTCCCCCAGGCCGGTCTCGCCTCCCTTCTCCTCCACGCGCTGCCCCGCCGGACCTCTCCTGCAGCCCGAGTCCCTCTCCTCGCGCGCCTGTCTCCTCTTGCTGATCTGCCTCACCACCGGAGCTCCTTCGCCCGAGCACCCATGGAGAGGGCCTCCCGAGCCCTCTCGCGCCGTGCCAGTGAACCCGTCGGCGACCTCGACCTTCAGGCCACCCCGTCGCGCCCCTGCCTCCTCGACCTCCTGACCCCCTCACGCCGAAGCCGCACGGGAGACGAGCTCCCCGCAGCAGCGCCCGATTCCGCGCTCGTCTCTTCGCCCGGACGGCCGCCTCGTCCGCATCTACCTCGCCGTCGCCGGAGTTCCAAGCCGCGTCGCTGCATCCTCTGCTTCGTCCTGCTGCTGCCCGTTCCCCTGCTTGAGCCGCCGCTGCTCTGCTTCCTGTCGAGCAGAGGAGCTCGCTCGCCCGCTCGTTCGCCTGTGCGTGGCCGCCCGGATGGGCCACATCGTCTGCCTCTAGCGCCCCTGTGGGTCGCTTCCTCTCCAGATCCGGCCCAGTGGCCCATGGTGAGCCGCCCCCAGCGCCTGCCCTATTTGGCCCCTGTTCCAGTTTCAGCCCGCCTATGTTTTTTTCCGTGCCCTGCGAATTTTGCCATTTATCCCAAAAACTGCATATTCTCAGATTGGACCCAAGACATCATGCATATAATAACTCACAAATGGTGCATCGGATTAAAATGATTTATACATGTAAAATGCTCAGAAAAATGTGTAGTTTACTTATGTCTCACCTCTTGCCATGTTAATCAACATTTAATATTGTTGGGTACATAAATGAGAGAGAACTAAATAATTGATGTGGTGTTTCGTCAATATGCAACTCGTTGCTTATTGAGCTCCACTTAATTTATAGTGTTGTTTGTTGCACTTTGCCATGCCATGCCTCATTAAACCGGACATGCATCATACTTGATTGTGCATCATGCCATGTTTCTGTGATGGTTGTTTACTATGTTGTTTGTTTCTTTCTGGGTTGCTTCTCTCGTTAGCTTCGGTTTCGTTCCGGGGTTGTGAGGATTCGTTCGACTACATCCGTTTGTCTTCTTCATGGACTCGTTCTTCTTCCTTGCGGGATCTCAGGCAAGATGACCATACCCTCGAAATCACTTCTATCTTTGCTTTGCTAGTTGCTCGTCCTATTGCCATGCTGCGCTACCTACCACTTGCTCTATCATGCCTCCCATACTGCCATGTCAGCCCCTAACCTTTTCACCCTTCCTAGCAAACCGTTTTTTGGCTATGTTACCGCTTTGCTCAGCCCCTTCTTATAGCGTTGCTAGTTGCAGGTGAAGATGAAGATTGCTCCATGTTGGATTATGTTTATGTTGGGATGTCACAATATCTCTTATCTTAATTAATGCATCTATATACTTGGTAAAGGGTGGAAGGCTCGGCCTTATGCCTGGTGTTTTGTTCCACTCTTGCCGCCCTAGTTTCCGTCATACCTGTGTTATGTTCCTTGATTTTGCGTTCCTTACGCGGTTGGGTGATTTATGGGACCGCCTTGACAGTTCGCTTTGAATAAAACTCCTCCAGCAAGGCCCAACCTTGGTTTTACCATTTGCCTACCTAAGCCTTTTTCCCTTGGGTTCTGCAGACTCAAGGGTCATCTTTATTTTAACCCCCCCGGGCCAGTGCTCCTTCGAGTGTTGGTCCAACCTGTCAGTCGCCGGTGGCCACCAGGGGCAACTCTGGGCTGGCCTACCGGAAGCTTGGACAATCCGGTGTGCCCTGAGAACGAGATATGTGCAGCTCCTATTGGGATTTGTCGGCACATCGGGCGGCTTTGCTGGTCTTGTTTTACCATTGTCGAAATGTCTTGTAAACCGGGATTCCGAGACTGATCGGGTCTTCCCGGGAGAAGGTTTATCCTTCGTTGACCGTGAGAGCTTATGATGGGCTAAGTTGGGACACCCCTGCAGGGTATTAACTTTCGAGAGCCGTGCCCGCGGTTATGTGGCAGATGGGAATTTGTTAATATCCGGTTGTAGAGAACTTGACACTTGACCTTAATTAAAACGCATCAACCGCGTATGTAGCCGTGATGGTCTCTTCTCGGCGGAGTCCGGGAAGTGAACACGGTTTCTAGGTTATGGTTGACGCAAGTAGAAGTTCAGGATCACTTCTTGATCATTGCTAGTTCACGACCGTTCCGTTGCTTCTCTTCTCGCTCTTATTTGCGTATGTTAGCCACCATATATGCTAGTGCTTGCTGCAGCTCCATCTCACCAACCCTTTTCCTTCCTATAAGCTTAAATAGTCTTGATCTCGCGGGTGTGAGATTGCTGAGTCCTCGTGACTCACAGATACTTCCAAAACAGTTGCAGGTGCCGCCGATGCCAGTGCAGGTGACGCAACCGAGCTCAAGTGGGAGCTCGATGAAGATCTTGTTCGTTGTGTTGTTTCTTTTCATGTTGATCAGTAGTGGTGCCCAGTCGGGACGATCGGGGATCTAGCAGTTGGGTTGTCTTCTTTTGTTTTGGTTCCGTAGTCGGACCAATGTGTGTATCTTGAATGATGTATGATTTTATTATGTATTGTGTGAAGTGGCGATTGTAAGCCAACTCTTTATCCCATTCTTGTTCATTACATGGGATTGTGTGAAGATGACCCTTCTTGCGACAAAACCACAATGCGGTTATGCCTCTAAGTCGTGCCTCGACACGTGGGAGATATAGCCGCATCGTGGGTGTTACAAACTGCTAGCTAATCCTTATGCAGGAGATGGAACAGAAAATGTTGATATGCACTTGATATATGTGGAACAAATTTGTGGATTGTTTAAGCTTGCAGGTTTACCCGGAAAAGCATTGGCATGGTATAGGCTATGCGATGATATTGGATCATGGAATTGGAATCGTTTGAAATTGGAGTTCCACCAAAAAAATTTATCCTATGCATCTAGTTCATCGTGATCGGAATTATATATATAATTTTTGGCCTCGTGAAGGAGAAAGTATCGCTCTAGCTTGGGGGTGGCTTAAGTCAATGTTATATTCATGCCCCAATCATGAGCTCTCAAGAGAAATTATTATTCAGAATTTTTATGCTCGGCTTTCTTGTAACGATCAAACCATGCTTGATACTTCTTGTGCTGGTTCTTTTATGAAGAAGACTATTGAATTCCGGTGGGATCTTTTGGAAATAATTAAACGCAACTCTGAATATTGGGAACTCGACGAAGGTAAAGAGTCGGGTATTAAACTTAAGTATGATTGTGTTAAATCTTTTATGGATGCCGATGCTTTTCAAAAGTTTAGCACTAAATACGGACTTGACTCTGAGATAGGAGCCTCCTTTTGTGAATAATTTGCTACTCATGTTGAACTCCCTAAAGGGAAGTGGTTTAAATATCACCCACCTATTAAAGAAGAAATTAAAGAACCGATACCAGTTAAAAAAGAAACTATACTTTATAATGTTGATCCAGTTGTTCCTTCTGCTTATATTGAGAAACCACCTTTCCCTGTTAGGATAAAGGAACATGCTAAAGTTTCAACTGTGGTTAACAAAAGCTATATTAGAGCACCTAAACCTGTTGAACAAATTGAAGTAGAACCTAACATTGCTATGGTTAAAGATCTCTTGGAAGAAGATATTGATGGGCATGTTATTTACTTATGTGAAGAAGCTGCTAGAATTGCTAAACCTGGTAAAAAGATAAAAATAGACCTGTTGTTGGAATGCCTGTTATCTCAGTTAAAATAGGAGATCACTGTTATCATGGTTTATGTGACATTGGTGCTAGTGTGAGTGTTATTCCTTACACTTTATATCAAGAAATTATGGAAGTCATAGCACCTGCTGAGATAGAAGAAATATATGTTACTATTAAACTTGCTAATAGAGACACCATATCACCAATTGGGATTGTTAGACATGTTGAAGTCTTGTGTGGGAAAATAAAATATCCTACTAATTTTCTTGTTCTTGGTTCCCCACAAGATGGCTTCTGTCCCATTATCTTTTGTAGACCTTTCTTGAACACAGTTAATGTTAAGATAAATTGTAAGAAACAAAGGTCGGTGTTAGCTTTGGTGATGAGTCTCATGAATTTAATTTTTCCAAGTTTAGTATAAATCTTCATGAAAAAGAATTGCCTAGTAAGGATGAATTAATTGTTCTTGCTTCCATTGATGTGCCGCCTACTGATCCTTTAGAACAATATTTTCTAGACCATGAAAATGATTTACATATGCATGAAAGAAATGAAATAGATAAGATTTTCTTTGAACAACATCCTCTACTTAAACACAACTTGCCTATTAAACTCTTGGAGGTCCTCCTCCACCTAAAGGTGATCATGTGTTTGAATTAAAACAATTGCCAGACACTTTGAAATATGCTTATCTTGACAAAAAGAAGATATATCCTTTTATTATCAGTGCTAACCTTTTAGAACATGAAGAAGAAAGATTATTGAAAGTTCTAAGGAAGCACCGGGTGTTGGGGAGCGCAGTAATTTCAAAAAAATTCCTACACACACGCAAGATCATGGTGATGCATAGCAACGAGAGAGGAGAGTGTAGTCCACGTACCCTCATAGACCGTAAGCGAAAGTGTTATGACAACGTGGTTGATGTAGTCGTACGTCTTCACGATCCGACCGATCCTAGTACCGAAAGTACGGCACCTCCGCGATCTCCACACATTCGGCTCGGTGACGTGCCATGAACTCTCGATCCAGCTGAGTGTCGAGGGAGAGCTTCGTCAGCACGACGGCGTGACGAAGGTGATGGTGAAGCTACCGGCGCAGGGCTTCGCCTAAGCACTGCAACGATATGACCGAGGTGGATTATGGTGGAGGGGGGCACCGCACACGACTAAGAGATAATGATCAACTTGTGTGTCTATGGGGTGCCCCTCCCCCGTATATAAAGGAGTGGAGGAGGGGGAGGGCCAGCCCTCTATGGCGCTCCATGGAGGAGTCCTACTCCCACTGGGAGTAGGATCCCCCCTTTCCCAAGTTGGACTAGGAGAGAAGGAAGGGGGAGAGAGGGAGGAAGGAAAGGGGGGCGCTGCCCCCCCTTCCTAGTCCAATTCGGACCAGAGGGGGAGGGGGTGCGCGGCCTGCCCTGGCTGCCCCTCTCTCTCCACTAAAGCCCATTAAGGCCCATATACTCCCCGGGGGGTTCCGGTAACCCCCGGTACTCCGGTATATGCCCGAACTCTCTCGAAACCTTTCCGATGTCCAAACATAGTCATCCAATATATCGATCTTTATGTCTCGACCATTTTGAGACTCCGCATCATCTCCGTGATCATATCCGGGACTCCGAACTACCTTCGGTACATCAAAACACATAAACTCATAATACCGATCGTCACCGAACCTTAAGCGTGTGGACCCTACGGGTTCGAGAACTATGTAGACATGACTGAGACTCATCTCCGGTCAATAACCAATAGCGGAACCTGGATGCTCATATTGGTTCCTACATATTCTACGAAGATCTTTATCGGTCAAACCGCATAACAACATATGTTGTTCCCTTTGTCATCGGTATGTTACTTGCCCGAGATTCGATCATCGGTATCTCAATACCTAGTTCAATCTCGTTACCGGCAAGTCTCTTTACTCGTTCCGTAAGGCATCATCCCGCAACTAACTCATTAGTCACATTGCTTGCAAGGCTTATAGTGATGTGCATTACCGAGAGGGCCCAGAGATACCTCTCGGACAATCGGAGTGACAAATCCTAATCTCGATCTATGCCAACTCAACAAGTACCATCGGAGACACCTGTAGAGCACCTTTATAATCACCCAGTTATGTTGTGACGTTTGGTAGCACACTAAGTGTTCCTCCGGTATTCGGGAATTGCATAATCTCATAGTCATAAGAACATGTATAAGTCATGAAGAAAGCAGTAGCAATATACTAAACGATCAAGTGCTAAGCTAACAGAATGGGTCAAGTCAATCACATCATTCTCTAATGATGTTATCCCGTTAATCAAATGACAACTCATGTCTATGGCTAGGAAACTTAACCATCTTTGATTCAACGAGCTAGTCAACTAGAGGCATACTAGTGACACTCTGTTTGTCTATGTATTCACACATGTACTAAGTTTCCAGTTAATACAATTCTAGCATGAATAATAAACATTTATCATGATATAAGGAAATATAAATAACAACTTTATTATTGCCTCTAGGGCATATTTCCTTCAGTCTCCCACTTGCACTAGAGTCAATAATCTAGATTACACAGTAATGAGTCTAACACCCATGGAGTCTTGGTGCTGATCATGTTTTGCTCGTGAGAGAGGCTAAGTCAACGGGTCTACAACATTGAGATCCGTATGTATCTTGCAAATCTCTATGTATCCCTCCTTGACTTGATCGCGGATGGAATTGAAGCGTCTCTTGATGTGCTTGGTTCTCTTGTGAAATCTGGATTCCTTTGCCAAGGCAATTGCACCAGTATTGTCACAAAAGATTTTCATTGGACCCGATGCACTAGGTATGACACCTAGATCGGATATGAACTCCTTCATCCAGACTCCTTCATTTGCTGCTTCTGAAGCAGCTATGTACTCCGCTTCACACATAGATCCCGCCACGATGCTTTGCTTAGAACTACACCAACTCACAGCTCCACCGTTCAATATAAGTACATATCCGGTTTGTGACTTAGAGTCATCCGGAACATTGTCAAAGCTTGCATCGACATAACCATTTATGACGAGCTCTTTGTCACCTCCATAAACAAGAAACATATCCTTAGTCCTTTTCAGATATTTCAGGATGTTCTTGACCGCTATCCAGTGATCCACTCCTGGATTACTTTGGTACCTCCCTGCTAAACTAATAGCATGGCACACATCAGGTTTGGTACACAGCATTGCATACATGATAGAGCCTATGGCTGAAGCATAGGGAACAACTTTCATTTTCTCTCTATCTTCTGCAGTGGTCGGGCATTGAGTCTGACTGAACTTCACACCTTGTAACACAGGCAAGAACCCTTTCTTTGCTTGATCCATTTTGAACTTCTTCAAAACTTTATCAAGGTATGTGCTTTGTGAAAGTCCAATTAAGCGTCTCGATCTATCTCTATAGATCTTGATGCCCAATACATAAGTAGCTTCACCGAGGTCTTTCATTGAAAAACTCTTGTTCAAGTATCCTTTTATGCTATCCAGAAATTCTATGTCATTTCCAATCAACAATATGTCATCCACATATAATATTAGAAATGCTACAGAGCTCCCACTCACTTTCTTGTAAATACAGGCTTCTCCAAAAGTCTGTATAAAACCATATGCTTTGATCACACTATCAAAACGTTTATTCCAACTCCGAGATGCTTGCACCAGTCCATAAATGGATTGCTGGAGCTTGCACACTTTCTTAGCATCCTTTGGATCAATAAAACCTTCGAGTTGCATCATATACAACTCTTCTTCCAGAAATCCATTCAGGAGTGCAGTCTTTACATCCATTTGCCAAATTTCATAATCATAAAATGCAGCAATTGCTAACTTGATTCGGACGGACTTAAGCATTGATACGGGTGAGAAGGTCTCATCGTAGTCAACTCCTTGAACTTGTTGAAAACCTTTTGCAACAAGTCGAGCTTTGTAGACAGTAACATTACCGCCAGCGTCAGTCTTCTTCTTGAAGATCCATTTATTCTCGATGGCTTGCCGATCATCGGGCAAGTCAACCAAAGTCCACACTTTGTTCTCATACATGGATCCCATCTCAGATTTCATGGCCTCAAGCCATTTCGCGGAATCTGGGCTCATCATCCTTCCTCATAGTTCGTAGGTTCGTCATGGCACTACAAAAAAAAGACACATCCGTGACATTTTGGGCCGAACAATTTTTTTTTCTGTCATACATATGACACTTCTATGACGATAATTGTGACAAAACCCGGTATCATCATAGATGTGGTGGGCTCCTACTTCTATGACAAAAAATCATGACAGAAAATGGGCTTTTCGTCCTGGGCGGGCCGGAGACGCAGCTGCATGACATTCTTTGGGCCATCCATGACAGAAAAAACCGTGGTAGATGCGAGGGCGAGGAAAATTTTGGGGAGTTCCCGGTTACGGTGGGAGGTCGGGGGCCGAGCGATGCGCGTTTCTCTCGTACACGTACGCGCGTGTGTGCGAGGCGTTGGCTCTAACTGAACCTGAGCGAGGCGTTGGGCTCTAACTGAACCCGAGCGATTGCACTGCAGGCTACACGTTACTGAACCCGAGCGATCGATCGATGGCTGTTAACTGAACCCGATCGAGCGATTCCTTCGCTACTGCTGCTAACTGAAGCCGATCGATGCTGTCTCTGGATGAACAGTGAGCGTTGCTGGGGGTTTGGATGAACAGTTCCCGGTGGGGGTGGATGAACAGGACCCCGTGGTGTTGCCTCTGGATGAACAGGACCCCGATCGATCGAGCTGGTTGGGGCTGGATGAACAGGACCCCGTGGAGGGCAGGATGAACAGGACCACCCCGTGGAGGGCAGAATGAACAGTAGACGGTGGAGGGCTGGATGAATAGTAGCCCGTGGAGGGGTGGTTGAATAGGAGCCCTTGGAGAGGGCTGGTTCAACAGTAGCCGGTGGAGTAGCGCGTGGTGGAGGCTTGATGAACAGGAGCCTGTGGATGAACAGTCGCAGGTGGAGGCTGGAGGAGGTCGACGGTGGATGAACAGTAGCCCGTGGAGGCTGGAGGGGGTCGACGGTGGAGATGAACAGTATCCCGTGGAGTCCCGTTTTGCGGTACGCCACACCCCTCCCGATGAACAAGACCCCCGTTTCGACCGTAGCGCTCCAACACAAGTCCATTTCCTCCGTTTTGCGGTACACCACACCCCTCCCGATCAACAGGACCCCCGTTTCGACCGTAGGAGGTCCGTTTCCTCCGTTTTGCGGTACGCCAGACCCCTCCCGATGAACAAGATCCCGTTTCAAACGTGGCCGGTCGAACACAAGGCCGTTTCCTCCGTTCTGCGGTACGCCAGGCCTCGTTTCCATCGGCTGTTCCGTCCAAGCCCTCCCGATGAACACGACGACGCATTCCATTCCGACCCAGCCGGTTGGCTCCCCATGAACACGACGATTACGTTGTTTCTCCGTTCCGACCCAGCCATGTATACGAGCCCTGGCCGTACGTATGCGTGAGTAGGCGTTCGTGACCCTGCCCGTATGTACGTACGTGGCCGTATTTACTTTCTTGCACACTGGCCGCTGTACGTACGTGTACATGCTACGTGCGCGCCTCTACTACGACACGTGCGCGCCTCTACATCCACCAATATGTATGTACATACACGTTCGCGACCAGAATGACAACGCTACGTACGCTTCGACCAGGTGGGTCCCGACTGTCAGGCACTTCCTTGCCTGCGAAGATGTAGCTGGTGGGTCCCAGCAGTCAGGGGGGCGAATCTTTTTTTTGCCCGGACGCACTTCCTTGCGTGCGAAGATGTAGCTGGTGGGTCCCAGCAGTCAGGGGGAAACATTTTTTTTCACGAAATACAGTGGCCCGTCCGGTGGGTCCCAGCTGTCAGGTGGAGGAATCATTATTTTCCGCGTAATAAGGAGGCACTTCATTGCTGCGGCCGTGGACCCAGCTGTCAGCCTCTCCACGTACAGTCCACGTCCGATGGAAGTCGTTCCTTGACCACGTTGACCACGCCGCGACGAGAGCACCAGGGCGGTGGATGACGGCGAGGCCTAGGAAGGGGACGACGGGGAGCCGGGGAAGACGTGGCAGTGGAAGCCCGCGCGGGGAGGAGTACGAGGGTTCACTGGTTCGGCTGCGGTGTGAGGCTGCCGTCGCCGCAGGGCCTGGCCAGCGGTGGGAATAGTAGGGGGCGGTGAGGCCTCCGCGGCAGCACAGCCGGCCACGAGAGGCAGGATCATGCGGCATGACTGGCGCTGCTTTGGGCGGTTGGAGCAAGAAGACCAGAGGTTGAAGAAGCACTACGGCCGTTGGATGGACATCGTACGGTCACTGGAGCTAGAATCGTTCATATTGACTAAAGTTGACAAAGGCCCCCGTCCCAGTCAATTTAGTAGGCCCACAAGTCACCCTCCCACCATGGTGGGTCCCAGCTAGCAGGGGGAGTATTCATTTTTTTGTGCATAATAAGGAGGCACTTCCTTGCGTGCGAAGATATAGCTGGTGGGTCCGAGCTGTCAGCGGCGGTAACGTTTTTTTGTGAAATACAGAGGCCCTTTCGGTGGGTACCTGATGTCAGGTGGAGGAATCATTATTTTTGGCGTAATAAGGAGGCATTTCCTTGCGTGCGGCCGTGGACCCAGCTGTCGGCCTCTCCACGTACAGTCCACTTCAGATGCATGTCGGTCGTTGACCATGTTGGCCAGGCCGCGCCGAGAGCACCAGGGCGGTGGACGGCGGCGAGGCCTAGGAAGGGAACGACACGCAGGCAGGGAAGACTCGGCAGTTGTTTCCCACGCGGAGGGGAGTACGACTGTACGAGGGTTTACTGGTTCGTCTGCCCTCGCCGGAGAATAATAGCAGGTGTGGGTGTGTAGAGGGATAGCTAGGCCAGCGATGGGAGTATGGTGGGGCAGTGAGGCCTGCGCGGCAGCAGAGCCGGCCGCGGGGAGGAGGGAGCAGGCAGTCCCGCCGGCGCTTGTTTGAGCGGCTGAAGCAGGAAGAGCAGAGATTGAAGAAGCACGACGGCCGTTGGATGGCCATCCAACAGTCACTGCTTGTGCGTCAACCTTTTTTTAGGAAAGCCTCAAATCTGTGGAAAACAGCATACAACCCATCTGCCATTATTTCTAATAATTTACAGCCCATTTGCTAATTATTAAGGTTTTTTTGGAGCCCATATTCTTTTTGTTAGCATTACAACCCATATTGTGGCCATGGTTAATAAATTATACGAAATTTTGCATATTTCAGTGCGGTCCGAACTGTTTTTAATCCCGAAATTTCGACTCACATTCAAACTCATTTTAAAAATAAATGTATATCAATATAAAATCCAACAAATTCTCCACGCATAAAAATTAATGTAATTTAAAATCTCGAAATGAAAAAAAGATATTTGAAACTAATTGCCGGTTTGATGTGTTTTAAAAATGTACAACCCATTTCTCATTACTGATGGGCCATTTTCTCGGCCAGCCGAATGAAAGCTCTCCTCGTCTTGAAAGATTTGCAGCCCAACAGGCGTGACAAAGCGACTTACTTGGCAAATCACAAAAAACTGGGTTGTGGCCGTGGACCCAGCTGTCAGCCTCTCCATGTATAGTACTCTTCCGATGGAAGTCGTTCCTTGACCACGTTGACCACGCCGCGCGGAGAGCACCACGGCGGTGGACGACGGCGAGGCCTAGGAAGGGGACGACGCGGAGCCGGGGAAGACGCGGCAGTGGAAGCCCGCGCGGAGAGGAGTACGAGGGTTCACTGGTTCTGCTGCGGTGTGAGGCTGCCGTCGCCGCAGGGCCTGGCGAGCGGTGGGAATAGTAGGGGCGGTGAGGCCTCCGCGGCAGCACAGCCGGCCATGGGAGGCAGGAGCATGCGGCACGACCGGCGCTGCTTTGGGCGGCTGGAGCAAGAAGACCAGAGGTTGAAGAAGCACTACGGCCGTTGGATGGACATCGTACGGTCACTGGAGCTAGAATCGTTCATATTGACTAAAGTTGACAAAGGCCCCCGTCCCAATCAACTTAGTAGGCCCACAAGTCAGCCTCCCACCATGGTGGGTCCCAGCTAGTAGGGGGAGTATTCTTTTTTTGTGCGTAATAAGGAGGCACTTCCAGTGGGTCCGAGCTGACAGCGGGGGGGGGGGATGTTTTTTCGTGAAATACGCTGGCCCGTCCGGTGGGTCCCAGCAGTCAGGGGGGAAACGTTTTTTTTCGTGAAATAAGGTGGCCCGTACGGTGGGTCCCTGCTGTCAGGTGGAGGAATAATTATTTTGCGCGTAATAAGGAGGCACTTCCTTGCGGTCGCCTGGACCCAGTTGTCAGCCTCCTCACGTACAGTACTCTTCCGATGGAAGTCGGTCGTTGACCACGTTGACCACGCCGCGCCGAGAGCACCAGGGCGGTGGTCTGGACGACGGCGAGGCCTAGGAAGGGGACGACGCAGAGCCGGGGAAGACGCAGCAGTGGAAGCCCGCGCGGAGAGGAGTACGAGGGTTCACTGGTTCGGTTGCGGTGTGAGGCTGCCGTCACCGCAAAATAACAGGGGGTGTGGGTGAGTAGAGGGATGGCCTGGCCAGCGGTGGGAGTAGTACGGGGCGGTGAGGCCTCCGCGGCATCACAGACGGCCATGGGCGGCAGGAGCACGCGACACGACCGGCGCTGCTTTGGGCGGCTGGAGCAAGAAGACCAGAGGTTGAAGAAGCACTACGGCCGTTGGATGGACATCGTACGATCACTGCAGCTAGAATCGTTTATATTTACTAAGTTGACAAAGCCCTTGGTATGCGTCAACTTAGTAGGCCCACAGCTCGGATTTGGCAGAGAACATATAGCCCATTTGCGATTTGTAAGAATGTACAGCCCATTTTTTAATTCTAATGGAATTTACTACAGCCCATTTACAGTTTGTTAAAAGTACAGCCTAACTTCTAGCTAGGACAACGATTAATAATTTCAAACAACCGCTCAAAACAGAATTCAAAAACAATTCCCACATTTTGATGGGATCAGAAATATTTTTATCCAAAATTTCTAGTCAGGTTAAATATAATTTGAAAATAAAGTTGTATTATGTTAAAATCCAACGAAATATTGCGCGCGCAACAAGTAATGAAATTAAAATTTTCAAATTCCAAAAATAATATATTTTTCAAACTAATTACGTGTTTGGTGCATAGTAATTGTCCAGTTATTATAATTACATCCCATTTATTATTTCTTAAAGTACATTTTCTTGTTAAGCCTAATGCATACCTCCTAGGAAAGTTTGCAGCCCAGCGGGGCGGAGAATAACAAGTTGACCCGGATATTGTGTACAACTGTCGGCCCAGTTGCATTGCTGATGTTGAAAAAAAAGGCCTGTGTAGTACAGTACAACCTAACATGGTTACTCAGCCCACATTCAGCGATGCCGGAAAGGCCCAAACAAGGCTTCTGTACAACTTTTTGAAGTCACTGAGCTCAATTAATAACTTAAGAAAAAAGTTAGATTACAGTGGAACCTAATTAAAAGCTGTCACGAGCAAATAAATAATTCAACGGGTCCCACTTGTGCGTGTGCGTGCGTGTGTGTGTGTGTGTGAGAGAGAGAGAGAGAGAGAGAGAGATAGAGAGAGAGAGACCCATCGGTCGATGCTCGTAAATACATCTTTCAGCCATATGCATTGCTGATGCTCAGGAAAAACTTATATAGTTGACACAATCATATAGAACATCATAGCACACTGAACTTGCATACAAAAATTTCACGCAGGCGGCGCAATCAGGATGGAAGCAGTGGATCACTACGGGAAGGGCTATGCTGAAACCAACGAAGACGTACATAACGGTTCATCGTCTTTATCAATGACGGGGAAATATCTTGAATGTTGTGCAAAGAAAACAGACAGACAACACAATAAGTTCTGCTAGTACATTAAGTTGACGTACATCCCTTTCTAAAAAAAAGTTCAGGTACAAAATTAGAACATGTCACAATCAATTGTACTGGCATATCAGTGCTTCACACCCATAGCTCGGATTTAACTAGTATCTGACAAGATTCAGTTGTTACCTCAAATTAGAGCACATCCAGGCAGCCAGCCCTGCCTCTTCTCCCAAAGAAGCAGTGGCCTCCACCGCGCGATGGAGTAGGCCCTGTGCCATCCATCGTTCCGAGCAACACGGGGAAAGTCTGACGTTGACTCCTGTAATGGACGTCGTCGACGGACCCTGGCACCAGCGGCGGCAGGACTTCGGTTGATGGATTGACCACTTCTTCGACATGCATGAACACTCGATACAGGTACTTCCCTAACGTGGTCCGCGGCGGCCTTGGTGGCGACGAATAGTACAACCCCGGTTCCTGCACCGGTATCTCAACACCAATCACCTTCGGTATGGTGGACGGCTTCTTCATCCATGCCATAACCGTCAGAGCCCAGCTGTCTGGAGGAACAAACATACTTACGAGCTCACCTCCAAGGTCGTTGATAAGCTCGTTCATGGACTCGCTATTCCAAGCACGTCGAGGCATGCCGTGGAAGGTAAGCTTTGTTAAAAACTCAAGCTCAGAGGGCACCGAGCCCCATCCTGGGTGCCACCGATCAAAGCTCACCAGCGCGCCATCGCAGAACAAACGCCGGGAAGATTCAAACACACGACTGTAGTCGAAAGTTGTCCGGAACCTGACGAAGAAATCAGCCGGTGGCGGACAGACTTCGACGAGCAAGTCACTTATTTGGATGCCGTGCGCAATGCCAAGAGCTTTGACAAGGTCATCCGGCGAGACAGGAGGCCGGTCGCCGTTGATGGTTACCATCAGCACTTTGCCGGCAAACTGGTCATCAAGCGCCGCCATGCCACTATTGAGCGACAGCACGCAGCGACCGAAGGCAGGACAGACCTTAGGATCTCCGGCTCGGAGATCCGCGTTGACCGGTGCCATGATAGTGCGCTTGAGTATAGAGAGTACAAGAGGGGGATTTGGGGGAACTGGGGTAGGAATCGAGATTCCAGAGGTGGGGGAGGGGCGGGAGACTGGGGATGAAAAGGTAGCATGAATTTCGAGCACGCGCCAATATGCTCTCGGCGCGCAAGCGCACGAAAACACCGGTGGCGCCCACATGTCGGCCTAAGAGTCCTTATTCTTTCTTTTTTGGAGAGCCCGACCTTTTTTTTCAGGATCTTTTGAGAGCCCGGCCTGAGAGTCATAATTGACCTGTTTGGCATTGCGTTACTACTCGGCCCATATTCAACGACACCTCACTGGTCCAAACAAGTGTACATCATCGAAAAGACACTGAGCTCAAATTATATAACTTGAAAAAAGGAGATATACTCTGAACACTGGAGAATGGTGATGCCCTCATTTAGCCCACCAGTAGTTCGAGACAATAAACAGTTCGAACCAACGATATATACAACATTCAAACACTGGCTAGTGACTACTACTGACATAAACAGCAAGACATGATAGTTCATAAGAAGTCTTGCTACACCACCAAAACACACCCATCTGCAGCGCTCAGACTCTCGTGATCCAGACGAGAATGACATTCTAAACAGAAGCAACTATTACATAGTAAGAGTGACGTAGACGAGGATGACCAAATGACAAGGAATATGCATAACAAAAGAAAGAACTACCCATCCAGAACCAGTAGCAAAGACAACATAGTCATTCGAAGAGATGATCCAACACCATCATAATTTGCAGCCCCGCTTCAGCGACCAGTGATCCGGAGACACCAGTACTCCACCCTTTGGATGCAACAGCCCAATTACCTATCAACCTGAAGGCTTGAACCACATCAATGCATGTCGTAATTGAGACATCCAAGGATCAAAGTTAATCCGGATGCCTTTTTCATTCTCACCTTCTTTTGGCTGCAGGCTGTATCGTTGACAATCAGGGGAGTTTTCTCCCGAACTCCTAGGGCTTGCCGTGTAGACACAGTTTTCCATAGCAAACAGAGCCTCTCTACCATCAAGGTCCTTGCCAACGGTGATCTCCTGGTTAATCGGATAATTGAGTCCGAGAAACAGAGAGTGTGAACCAAGGCTGTTTACCCGCCTCCAACTAAAAAATCCTAAAGGCCCCAACAAGCTGGTATCCTGCTCATAGACGCAACAGCCACTGTCCGGATACTCACGTATTACACGGTGCTTGTATACAGTGGGGTTTTTGCAATATAACTTTTCCGGCTCATGTATCCGAATGATCATCAGTCTTTTGCCGTCGTCTGATCGAGCGAGGAACCAGTTGTGCTTCCCTGTTTTTGGCAAAGGTGGTGTGATTACAAAGGGCAGTAACTATAGGGACACTGCATCATATCAAAAAGGACATGCATTGTTAATGTAAGATCAACATTGTTCAGAGTATGAGTAGGATAATGCAAGAAACAGCATTGATATGTCCCCGTTGGAACTGGGAGGAAAATACAGGGAAATGTATACTGGGTTTGAAAATATAGAAGTGCCATGCATGGTTATACTCATGTTATCTCACAATCGATTCTTCACAGGAAACTACCATGTCATGCATGTTATGTACTCCCTCCGTTCCCAAATATTTGTCTTTCTAGGAATTTCAAATAGACACAACATACGGATGTATGTAGACATATTTTAGAGTGTAGATTCACTCATTTTGCTCTGTATGTAGTCACTTGTTAAAATCTCTAGAAAGACAAATATTTGGGAACGGAGGGAGTAGTCATGTTCTGTCCTCACAAACAAATTCTTCAAGGTAACTAACAGACCATGCATTGTTATATACTCTTGTTCTGTGGGCAAAATTTTTGTGAGGATATTATTCTAGCCATTGATTGTTGAAGGGCGAATATAGGTATGTACACATGGTAAGCATTGCAGGATTTCACTACTTCCAAATATAGAGTTCTCCATATGCACATTTACTTCCCTAATGTATGGTTAGATGAAACCAACAGTGTGGTGCATGTTTCTACATCATGAAAATGAGGAAACTAACATGGCCATTGATACACACTCATATTTAGTAGTAGTATATAGATTACTGTAAAATAAGGATAATATCCATATATTCCTATCCGTTTGATTATTCAGCGTACAAATTGGCTGTAATGACATGGTCACAATCGCATGAATTAACTCATTCCAAATATAGCTGATTTACGGCGTCTCTAATACATTGCCATAGTTCTACTCAAATTCTGCTCAAACAGGGATATGCCAATCATCACAAAAAGTTCAAACAGTGTCATGGCGTCATCATTAACATGAGACGGAAACAACTTACACGCGCCGTCCCAGCAATACGTGGTGCCATCTGCTTTGTCGATCGCGTAGATGATGCCATTGTGTTCAATAGCATCACAGAAGTGTGTATCAGCTTTGACGATTATCCACTGCGAGCCGAGTTGTCTCCAGCTAAAGAAGGCACCGGCGTAAAGATAGGCGAGTCCGCGATCGAACAAGGCAATTAACTTGAAGTCTGCGTAATTCGCATGTCGTGTGGGCACTTGGCAGATTACAATCTTCTGCAAAACAAGGTCCGTCCAACTGACGTAGTAATCTAGATGACTTGGACCGCGATGGTAATACTCTATATAATCCAACGGAGGAAGGATAATCTCATGGGAGGTCTGGAAGTTCACGACCACCAACTTTTTACCGTCTTCTCTGAAGGCAGCCATCCAGTGGGAGTTCATGCCGACCCAGTACATACCTACCAAGAAGTTTCGGGCGATGGTGATCGGATCGATGTCGAGGGAAATGATGTACGGCGACCCACTACATACCTGCAAAGAAGTTTCGGCTAATGGAGATCGGATTGAAGTCGAGGGGCATCATGCACGCCTCCGTATCATGGTGAGCCAATCTCGCAAGACCAGATAGCAGCAAGGAGAGTGTCTTGAAAAGCATAGGCCTCGCTTCGACGATGGCCGTGTGCATGTCCCTCGAGCATGCAGCCAGCTGCAGGGCGCTCAACATATTCATACACGAACAACAGAGGTCGAGGATGTCACTGGGGATATTGATCCAATCGCGGCTCATATGGTGCTGCGCGGTTCGCGTTCGGCCATGGTGGAGTTTGGAAGGGGGCTTGATTTACGGGGGAGAAGGATGTCGGTGCTGGAGCGGCTAGTGAGGGAATAGTGGTACTGGGGGAGGCGAGTGGGGCGACGGTACACGGGGGCACAGTGAGATGGAGACGGAGACGGAAGGAGATGGAGATGGAGTGGTGCTATGGGAGCGGAGAGGGAGACGAGGCGAGGCGCCAATGTGCTATACAGCGGCGGTGACAGACTGCACAGTGCACAGGGTGAGGCGGACTTTGGTAACCCGAACACGCCGCCTGGACTAGTGTGAGGCGCAGGGTGTTGTCACTTCACTGTGAGGACCGGATGAATAGTATTTTGACCATCAAGTGTACCACAGTTGTACTACTACTACTACTACTACTACTACTACTACTACTACTACTACTACTACTACTACTACTACTACTACTAGTAGTAGTAGTAGTAGTAGTAGTAGTAGTAGGAACATGAGTACTCCAGTATTGTATAGCGGAAATAGGTCTCCCGTGCTAGCATGCCTGTTCACTTCATCGTTCAGGTGTCATCCATATTGCGAGCAGAACCAAATTCTCGTGCAAGCCCAATCAACGCCCTGCCGCGATGCATGTAGTGGTCGTTCTGGTGCATCAAGGACAGCATGCAGATCGTTCCACACTTGAGAAGAGGAAAAATGGAAAGGTAGAACGCGACAGCAGAGGAAGAGAATGCTGGCTAACGAGGCTGGGAGGGGATCGAGTAGGAAGTTAATGCTCCATGCCTAAAGGTTTTGGGAAAACCTGATTTTCATAAGGTGACTTATACTCACCTAAACAGAGGGAGTATTCCTTAACCAGAGAATGTTGTGTCTCCCACTCACGCGCTCAAAAAAACTACGACACATTTTTTTATGTGTTTGCATAGGTCCCACCTATCAGGAAGGATGGGCACGTACACGAACAGGTACGACTCATCAGTCTACCCGCATATCCTTTTCATTTAGTCTACCTAGCCGTCTAATCAACTGCCTGCACGCCACTTCTCCCATTTACTTCTCCATCGGGAACCGATTCTCCTCGGCTTCTTCACCTCCCCTTCGTCTTCATTTGCATCCTAACCCCACTGCGTTCACATTGTTTTAACCTCTTTAAATAATCATCTACTACTTCAGTTAGACTAGCCATATAATCCTAATTCTTCAAACCATAGCCCTCCGTTCCAATGGTTCCAAATGGCGAAAGAGATTGAGATGCAGGTTTTTAGCGTCAAACATGTCCTCGTCGAAGGCTCGATGCGCATAGTTGCCACCGTCACCGTCCACCCAAGGGTTGTTCGGCAGTGGATCAACAATGTATCCAACTCCCTCGAAAAGGTAGAGACGAGGGTCATTAGTCTTGATGCAGAGTACACGGAGCGTGCCCCTGGGAAGATCCAGCGCGCCGCCGTCCTTCAGCTGTGCCTCGAAGATGATGTTTTGGTGTACCACATCATACACTCGCCCTCCATACCAGGTGAGCTTCACGATTTCTTGTCTCGGGAGGACGTATACTTCTGTGGGGCAGCCATCGAAGGGGACAAACAGAAGCTGGAGCCGTACAACCTTGATTTCAAAAGCATCGCTGACCTACAAACCAGAATCAAAATTCCTGTAGAAGATTGTGATAAACAGACACCATCCCTATTCGACGTAGCAAATTTTGTGCTCGGTACAAATCTTCAGAAGGGTGACGAGATGGTGGCATTAAGGTCGTCTGGATGGGAGAATTATCCCTCGACGTACGAGCGGATAAAAGATGCTGCCCTCGATGCCCGTGTGAGTTTCGAGATAGCTGCAAGGTCCAAAGAGCTTGTTGCGAAGCCGTCTCCCACAGAGAATGAGAATGAGAAGAAGAAGAAGAATAAGAAGAATAAGAAGAAGGAGAAGAAGAAGAAGAAGAAGAAGAAAAGGTTGCACCAGTAGGAGGGCATTATGGATGGATGAACTATTTCCTCTCTTGTAAAAAAATTATTCCCTCTCGGTGTATATTGATATAGATGGACTATTTCGATGGTGTGCATGTCTTTGGAACAGAGTAGTAGCGTGGGTCCGCTTGACTATAAGGAACTATTTATCCGCATATATAGCTTTCTCTGCTACTCCTTCTAGTGATCGGTATGCAGTGCATGTGTCCGTAGACATGACAGCATGTCCATGGAAGTTCAACTACGGCGACCATCATGTTTCATCTCGCGATTCCCACGACGCCTCTCCAACCCACGGCACCACGCCCCCCGACGTGCGCCTCACCCCTCTCGGCCGCACCGCCCCTCTGCCTTCACTACTAGGAAAAGGCCTACTAGTGGTGCAACAGTTTTGCCTACTAATGGCGCACTAGTTTTGCCTACTAATGGTGCACTACTGGTGCGCCACTAGTACCACACCACTAGTATTTTTTACTAATGGTGCACCAGTGGTGCACCATTAGTATCTGGTATACTAATGGCGCACCACTGGCGCGCCATTAGTATAGGCCACGGTGCGCCATTAGTATAGGCCACTGGTGCGCCATTAGTATAGGCCACGGTGCGTCATTAGTATTTTTGAATTTTGAAGGCGGGAAAATAGTAGTGGCGCACCGTCTAACCCCCACCATGCGCCATTGCTATTTTTGAATTTTGAATTTGGATCTGGATCGCGATTTTTTTGCCCATTTTTTGCTCGTTTTTTTGCTCATTTTTTTGCACGATATTATTCCAAATTTTGTTCCTGTTTTTGGATCTTGTACGTTCTTTTGCCGTGTTCTTTTGCCGGAGAGGAGTTCGCCGGAGAGGAGGAGGAGGAGGTCACCAGAGAGGCGCTCACCTACATCGCCGGAGAGGAGGAGGAGGTCGCCGGAGAGGAGTTCACCGGAGCATCGGAGAGGAGGAAGGAGAAACCATGAGGGGATGGGAGGAGAGGAGGGAGGAGGAGCTCACCGGAGAGGAGGGAGGAGAAACCGTGAGGGGAGGAGAGGAGGGAGGAGGAGGTCGCCGGAGAGGAGGAGGAGGTCGCCGGAGAGGAGGAGGAGTAGGTCGCCGGAGAGGAGGAGGGTAGTATGGTGGAGGAGAGAAGGGGAGATGGAGTGGAGGAGAGGAGGAGATGGAGTGGAGGAGAAGAATGAAGAGGTAAGGAGGAGAGGACCACGCCCAACCATATATACGTCATAGTAATGGCGCACCGTGGGCAGGTGCGCCATTACTAACTTTTTTTATTTTTTTGATTTATTTTGAATTTTGAAGGCGGGAAGATACTAATGGCGCACCATGGGCAGGTGCGCCATTAGTAACTTTATTTTATTTTTATTTTTTTGACTTATTTTGAATTTTGAAGGCGGGAAGATAGTAATGGCGCACCATGGGTAGGTGCGCCATTAGTAACTTTTTATTTTTATTTTTTTGACTTATTTTGAATTTTGAAGGCGGGAAGATAGTAATGGCGCACCATGGGCAGGTGCACCATTAGTAAGTTTGAATTTTTTGCCTCTCCAGATCTTTTTTTCTGTTAGGTTTTTGAGGATTTTGAAAATGTTTAATGGGGTACCCCCAGTTAAATTCGGATGTAACTTTTCGAGTAGATGATTTTTCATATAAAAAACTTTTTCATCCGAGTTCGTATGCAAAAGTTATGCCCATTTTACAAATTCTCGAGAGATTTTGCAAATAAAGTCGAAATTCATATTTGTAAATTTTCACAAAAACTAGACCACATATCACATGGGAAACTTATTTTCTTTTTTTTGACATTTCCATCATTTTTTATGTTTTTTAAACTGAAAAGGCGGTCCACGGGGGGGGGGGGGGGGCATTCGGTGGAAGTGGTGGCCAAGTTACTAATGGCGCACCGTGGGATGGTGCGCCATTACTAGTTCAACTAGTAATGGCGCACCGTGGGATGGTGGGCCATTACTAGTTCAACTAGTAATGGCGACTAGTAATGGCCCACCATCCCACGGTGCGCCATTAGTAGTTTAAAAAATAAAAATAAAAAAATTGATTTTTTTTTGAAACATAATTACTAATGGCGCACCGTGGGAGTGGTGCGCCATTACTAGTTCAACTAGTAATGGCGCACCATCCCACGGTGCGCCATTAGTAGTTTTGAAAAAATTTAATTTTTTTTTACTAATGGCGCACCGTGGATGTGGTGCGCCATTAGTATTTGCACACTAATGGCGCACCAACACATGGTGCGCCATTAGTATTTAGTAATGGCGCACCACATGTACAGTGCGCCATTAGTGTCCATATTGGCTATAGCTGTTTTTGTAGTAGTGCTTTGTGTGCATGACATGTGGGCCACCTAAAATGCGGCGAGCATCAAGTTTCTACCACAACCACCCGCGATTCCCACGACACCGCTCGAACCCATGAAACCACACGTCCCCCGACCTGCGGCTCACCCCTCTTGGCCCCACTGCCCCTCTGCCTATGGGAGCGTTACATGTGGACCAGTCACCTATCGGGTCCACATGTTATTGACTCAAAGGTAGGTGTAGTAAGGCGCTGAAGCTCAGTCCCGACGGCCCTGAGAGGGAAATGTAACTCCTGCGCCAGGGCTTGTGGTGCTCCCGCAGCACGAACTCGTGCCTAACTCGAGATTTGTTTCTTTACTATACATGCACGCAACGATTTAATGGACATTGTAATCTCAACATGTGATGGGGAGCTCTAAATTTGAATTTGAAACTTATAAAACAAAAAGATTCAAAACAAATAAACTGGGAGAGAGGGAGTATATCGTAGGATGTGTCCCATACAAAATAAGTCCCCTGGTTTGTCACCGTGAAGATGTGGTTAGAAAGGAGCACAACGTCTTCCTACTCGTACGGCAACAAATCGGCCGCAGACAGCATGGTCCGCCTTTGACCGCCATGTGCAAGGTTCGTGCTATCTTATTCAATCTCACCGTGGTTCCATCGTACCAATTCATGCGGTGGCCCGTTGCATGGCTGATCCCAATGTTGGACAAAGGTTCTACGGGAATGGTGTCACCGTTGTAAATGTTGTGCAAATTGATGTCGGTACCCTCCCGTACATATGCAAGCCAATCTCCACTCGCACCGAGCCTAACCTGTGAAACAGTGGGCAGGGGGAGAATTAGGAAATGGACACGGAAGTAGTCTTTAGAATGCATTTACTACGTGATCAAACTCATCTTACCTGCTCATCGGAGGAAATCCGAGTGCCCCTCAACGTCGGCATCTCAAGGGGCGTCAACTTGCAACTACAGCCACGCCGCGCTGGAGAGACCCCCAAGGAAACATCCTCGTGCGTTCCACGGAACATCAAGATGCATTTGTATGAGTAGTTTATCTTGTGAGAGAAAAGGATGAACGAGGGAAGGCCTCTAGAGATAGAGATGGACACTACTACTACCAATGTGCTGGCCCGTGCGTTGCAATGGATCCAAAGTAGTAGAATAATACTTGTTCAGGTGCTTGAAATATAAACACTCTAGTTTTGATATACATGTGTCAGCAGACATGACAGCTTGTCCATGGAAGTTGAACCACGACGACCATCACGTTTCTTGTTTCTACCACTGCCACACCCACACGCGATTCCCACGACGCCGCTCCAACCCATGGCACGACGTCCCCCGACGTGCACATGGATCCTCTGACGTGGCTATCACTGCCTTGCCCTGCCTTTCCTTCGCTGACAGGTGGGACCCACGCTTATGGGTCCCACATATCAGTGACAGAATGGTAGGATTGTTCACGTCAGGGGATCCTCATCCCCCCGACGTGCCCCTCATCCCTCTCGGCCCCACCGCTCCTCTGCCTTTGTGTGCATGACATGCGGGCCAGCTGAACTACGGCGACCATCAACTTTCTACCACACACACACACCCGATTGGACGCGGTTTGCCTGCTCCGCTGCTGTGCTCCGATCCGTACTCCCGCACCACCGAATTTTCATCCAGCGGCTGTGACACATTTCGTCCCGGTCATCAATCCTCAGCTGGAGTACTTATGTACTACAGGTAGTACCCTTCGGTGTGGCCATCTACGCCTCGTAACGCCCCGATGCCCAGGTGTGGCACCCTCGCCACGGCCACGCCACCACCGGCCGGTTCATCTCGAACGAGTGAGTCGCGAACCACGCCACCACCATGAGAATGACATGTGGGCCAGCCGCATTTAAGGTCCGCATGTCATTGACTCATAGGCCGGGCACTAAGCCACTGAAGTTCGGTCCCGTGGGCCCCGAGAGGGAAATGTAACTCCTGCGGCAGGCCTTGTGGTGCTCCCGCAGTACGAGCTCGTGCCAAAACTGGAATTTGTTTCTTACTACTACCAACTAGTACTAGTAAGGTACACGTGCATTGCACGCATGAGATTCTGGTGGTTTGTGCATTATGCTTCTACATGTGGAGCTTTCTGGATTCTAACATGTGGCAAAATCTGGTGGAATGTAACGTTAGGCAAGTTTGATTAACTTAGGTGAGTGTTTGGTTCAAGCCACACCTTAGGCAAGCCACACTAAGGCCTCACATGACATACACACAAAAAATGTGGCAAGATTCCCTTAGGCTTGCCAACTTGTGGCTCTTATTTTGAAGAACTAATAACTTTGCCTAAGCTTAGTTGTGGCAAAGTTAGTCATGAATTAAGTTCAACCATGGAGTCTTCTAGATTATACATGTGGCAGAATCTGGTGGATGATATCCAACGGCCAGTAGTGCTCGGATTTGCCATCTTTGTACCGTCGGATTGGCTTCATCCAACGACCAACTTTCAAAGTTTTTCACACACTATATAGGGGGTATAGATATAGATGTGCCAGTCCGTTGCAATGGATCCAAAGTATATCTATTTAGTGGAGTGCACTCTAAACACATTATCTATTTATTTTTCTCTAACCTTCCGTAGCCATGCAACCAAGCCACATAAGCTTCATGGGTGCCCCCCACATCATATTATTCATACTACGTTGATTGAAAAAAAGATAAATCACGCAAAACAAGATCTTCCCTTTTTTGTTCCTACGATGTTGTGCCGTGCACGTACCTACTAGTTGTATAGTGGTAGTACTAGTAATATAGTATTAGGAGTACAAACTTGGTACTAGTAGGAGTAGTACTAGTACGGAATGCTCCTACTCTATCAACGAGCCCCGTCTGACACCAAATTTCTTGGCTTCCGTGCTACAGCTAGATCTTCCCCTCGTTTCTGTTTTCCAACCCGGCGACGGGCGGGGTGTCGGTTTGCTCAACGGCGGTCCCACATGAAAGTGAAAATGCTAGGCAACACGCATTCCCTAAGCTATGTGTCGTGCCGGACGGGCCGTGTTGTACTCCCGATTCCCGGGCGTGTGGGGGTGCGACGCGAATGCGGCAGGCCATTTCCTTTTACCAACAATGTGCCCGTGTGTTGCGACGGATCCAAAGTAGTAGAATAGTAGTATTTGTTCACAAACTTGAAAGAAAGTAGTAGAATAGTAGTTTTTTAAAAGGATAGAGGGCGGGGCAGTCTAGCTCGGTCGGTTTCACGAGAGGCGAGGGCCTTTGTGATTTGACGGCTCATTACTGTTGTCAAATCGAATAGTACTGCGCCGCCCGCTCCCGGCGCCTCCATTAAACCCCTCCATTAAACCCGCATGCAAACCGAGAATCCTACTCCTGCCACACGTCCGTTCATGAGCGGGCCAGAATTAAACGCAACACCGGCCGAGCTCCTCCTGTCCGCCCTCAGTTTAAATGAGGCCAGACGCCGGCCAAGCTCCTAGTGTCCGCCCTCTATTTACACGAGGCCATACAGACAGCGGGCAAGAATCGCACCCCTCCGCCGCTCCCCCATCTCCTCCTTCACCATTTTCTCCACTCTTCCGATGGCTTCCGATGAGCCGTTCTCTAGCATATTACCCGGCTGGGTGGCCCGCCGAGCCCTCCGGATACGGGCGAGGCCGCTCGGTACTTCACCAACCTCGCTTGGCCCGACGGAGCCAGTTGCCGCCCCAAGCAAATGCATGGTTCAGCAACTCGCTGCTCCAGTTCAGCTCGATGAGGAGTGGCGAGTTGCTCCACGCCGGCAGGGCGGCTGGCACGCCGGGACGGGCGCCATCGCTGCCGCATCGTACCGCGCCACCAGTGGCTGCGCCTCCCGTGTCTGTGGGCGCGCGTCCCGTGCCTGCGGCAGCGCCATGCAGGCAGAGACAGAAGCCGGGTGCATGGAGAGCGACGAGTCGGTGGCCAGCTTCTCCGTGTCCGCCGCCATCATCGAGGAGAAGTAGAACACGGGAGGCCGCCGCCACTTGGGACCCATGAAGGCCACCGCCGAGGCGACGACCGCGGATTCAGGTGGTTTCTTTGCTGCTTCGTCTCTTCCGAGGACCTTCGTCGACCCCGCAAGTGTCTGACGTACATGAGGAAGACAAAGGGATCCGCGGGCGGCCATTTAGAACTAAAATAAGTCTAGATACATCCATTTCTAGGACAAGTATTTCCGGACGGAGGGAGTATTAATTATACAAGAGAGCCAGATTGGCACCTCTTAGTTCATGTAAATGTAATGAAATCCATCATGTTTATATGAAGATCCGGCTTTTTTATACGTAATCCTTCATGCTTATATGAAATCAGTCTGTGTTTGCACGAATTTTATCTGGTTGGTTAGAGTTGTAAAAATGTATGCCGCTGGCGTTTGATGTCGTCCTCCGCTTAAGGAAGCGGGAGGAAATTTGCCGGCTGCCGTTGGAGATGCTCTTTATGCTAGAAATAATAGAGTGACATCCAATCCATTTGAGTTAATTGCCTGTATGATTGTCCCTCTATAAAAAGTTAATTGCATGTACAGTGTACACGTGACTTGCAGGGTGGCTACAGCTTCGTACAGAAAGTTAAAAAGAAACAAGTCCATCCTTAATCTTGTATTCTAAGTGTTGGGAATCGTAGCATAATTTAAAATTTTCCTACGCTCACCAAGATGCATCTATGGAGTCTACTAGCAACGAGGGGAAAGGAGTGCATCTACATACCCTTGTAGATCGCGAGCGGAAGCGTTCCAATGAACGTGGATGCCGGAGTCGTACTCGCCGTGATCCAAATCACCGATGACCGAGTGCCGAACGGACGGCACCTCCGCGTTCAACACACGTACGGTGCAGTGATGTCTCCTCCTTCTTGATCTAGCAAGGGGGAAGGAGAGGTTGATGGAGATCCAGCAGCACGACGGCGTGGTGGTGGATGTAGCGGGTCTCCTGCAGGGCTTCGCCGAGCTTCTGCGAGAGGGAGAGAGAGGTGTTGCAGGGGAGGAGGGAGGCGCCCAAGGCTGTGTGTTGCTGCCCTCCCTCCCCCCCTTTATATAGGCCCCCTTGGGAGGGGGGCCAGCCAAAAACCCATCTAGGGTTGGGGGGCGGCGGCCAAGGGGTGGAAAGGGGTGCCTTGCCCCCCAAGGCAAGGGGGAAGCTCCCCCCTAGGGTTCCCAACCCTAGGCGCATGGGGGGAGGCCCAAGGGGGGCGCCCCAGCCCACTAAGGGCTAGTTCCCTTCCACTTTCAGCCCACGGGGCCCTCCGGGATAGGTGGCCCCACCCGGTGGACCCCCGGGAACCTTCCGGTGGTCCCGGTACAATACCGGTAACCCCCGAAACTTTCCTGGTGGCCGAAACTTGACTTCCTATATATAATTCTTCACCTCCGGACCATTCCGGAACCTCTCGTGATGTCCGGGATCTCATCCGGGACTCCGAATAACTTTCCGGTTTCCGCATACATATATCTCTACAACCCTAGCGTCACCGAACCTTAAGTGTGTAGACCCTATGGGTTCGGGAGACATGCAGACATGAACGAGACGCCTCTCCGGTCAATAACCAACAACGGGATCTGGATACCCATGTTGGCTCCCACATGTTCCACGATGATCTCATCGGATGAACCACGGTGTCAAGGATTCAATCAATCCGTATGCAATTCCCTTTGTCAATCGGTATGTTACTTGCCCGAGATTCGATCGTCGGTATCCCAATACCTTGTTCAATCTCGTTACCGGCAAGTCTCTTTACTCGTACCGCAATGCATGATCCCGTGACTAACGCCATAGTCACATAGAGCTCATTATGATGATGCATTACCGAGTGGGCCCAGAGATACCTCGCCGTCACACGGAGTGACAAATCCCAGTCTCGATCCGTGCCAACCCAACAGACACTTTCGGAGATACCCGTAGTGCACCTTTATAGTCACCCAGTTACGTTGTGACGTTTGGCACACCCAAAGCATTCCTACGGTATCCGGGAGTTGCACGATCTCATGGTCTAAGGAGAAGATACTTGACATTGGAAAAGCTCTAGCAAACAAAACTACACGATCTTTTATGCTATGCTTAGGATTGGGTCTTGTCCATCACATTATTCTCCTAATGATGTGATCCCGTTATCAACGACATCCAATGTCCATAGTCAGGAAACCATGACTATCTGTTGATCAACGAGCTAGTCAACTAGAGGCTTACTAGGGACACGTTGTGGTCTATGTATTCACATATGTATTACGATTTCCGGACAATACAATTATAGCATGAATAATAGACAATTACCATGAACAAAGAAATATAATAATAACCATTTATTATTGCCTCTAGGGCATATTTCCAACAGTCTCCCACTTGCACTAGAGTCAATAATCTAGTTACATTGTGATGAATTGAACACCCATTGCGTCCTGGTGTTGATCATGTTTTGCCCTAGGGAGAGGTTTAGTCAACGGATCTGCTACATTCAGGTCCGTATGTACTTTACAAATATCTATGTCTCCATTTTGAACACTTTCACGAATGGAGTTGAAGCGACGCTTGATATGCCTGGTCTTCCTGTGAAACCTGGCCTGCTTCGCAAGGGCAATAGCTCCAGTGTTGTCACAGAAGAGAGTCATCAGGCCCGACGCATTGGGAATCACCCCTAGGTCAGGAATGAACTCCTTCATCCAGACTGCTTCCTGTGCTGCCTCCGAGGCTGCCATGTACTCCGCTTCACATGTAAATCCCGCGACGACGCTTTGCTTGCAACTGCACCAGCTTACTGCTCCTCCATTCAAAATATACACGTATCCGGTTTGTGACTTCGAGTCATCCAGATCTGTGTCGAAGCTAGCGTTGACGTAACCCTTTACGACGAGCTCTTCGTCACCTCCATAAACGAGAAACATATCCTTGGTCCTTTTCAGGTACTTTAGGATATTCTTGACCGCTGTCCAGTGTTCCATGCCGGGATTACTTTGGTACCTTCCTACCAAACTTACGGCAAGGTTTACATCAGGTCTGGTACACAGCATGACATACATAATAGACCCTATGGCCGAGGCATAGGGGATGACACTCATCTTTTCTATATCTTCTGCCGTGGTCGGACATTGAGCCGTGCTCAATTGCACACCTTGCAATACAGGCAAGAACCCCTTCTTGAACTGATCCATACTGAACTTCTTCAATATCTTGTCAAGGTATGTACTCTGTGAAAGACCAATGAGGCGTCTTGATCTATCTCTATAGATCTTGATGCCTAATATATAAGCAGCTTCTCCAAGGTCCTTCATTGAAAAACACTTATTCAAATAGGCCTTTATACTTTCCAAGAATTCTATATCATTTCCCATCAACAGTATGTCATCCACATATAATATGAGAAATGCTATAGAGCTCCCACTCACTTTCTTGTAAACACAGGCTTCTCCATAAGTCTGTGTAAACCCAACCGCTTTGATCATCTCATCAAAGCGAATGTTCCAACTCCGAGATGCTTGCACCAGCCTATAGATTGAGCGCTGGAGCTTGCATACTTTGTTAGCATTCTTAGGATCGACAACACCTTCCGGCTGCATCATATACAACTCTTCCTTAAGGAAGCCATTAAGGAATGCCGTTTTGACGTCCATCTGCCATATCTCATAATCATAGTATGTGGCAATTGCTAACATGATTCGGACGGACTTCAGCTTCGCTACGGGTGAGAAAGTCTCATCGTAGTCAACCCCTTGAACTTGTCGATAACCCTTAGCGACAAGTCGAGCTTTGTAGATGGTCACATTACCATCGGCGTCCGTCTTCTTCTTAAAGATCCATTTGTTTTCTATGGCTCGCCGCTCATCGGGCAAGTCAGTCAAAGTCCATACTTTGTTTTCATACATGGATTCTATCACGGATTTCATGGCTTCTAGCCATTTGTCAGAATCCGGGCCCGCCATCGCTTCTTCATAGTTCAAAGGTTCACCGTTGTCTAACAACATGATTTCCAGGACAGGGTTGCCGTACCACTCTGGTGCGGAACGTGTCCTTGTGGACCTACGAAGTTCAGTAACTTGATCCGAAGCTTCAGGATCATCATCATTAACTTCCTCCCCAGTCGGTGTAGGCACCACAGGAACATTTTCCCGCGCTGCGCTTCTTTCCGGTTCGGAAGGGGTGACTATCACCTCATCAAGTTCCACTTTCCTCCCACTCAATTCTTTCGAGAGAAACTCCTTCTCCAGAAAGGACCCGTTCTTGGCAACGAAGATCTTGCCTTCGGATCTGAGGTAGAAGGTATACCCAATAGTTTCCTTAGGGTATCCTATGAAGACGCATTTTTCCGATTTGGGTTCGAGCTTTTCAGGTTGAAGTTTCTTGACATAAGCATCGCATCCCCAAAATTTTAGAAACGACAGCTTAGGTTTCGTCCCAAACCATAATTCATACGGTGTCGTCTCAACGGATTTCGACGGAGCCCTATTTAAAGTGAATGTGGCAGTCTCTAAAGCATAGCCCCAAAATGAGAGCGGTAAATCGGTAAGACACATCATAGATCGCACCATATCCAATAGAGTGCGATTACGACGTTCGGACACACCATTTCTCTGAGGTGTTCCAGGCGGCGTGAGTTGTGAAACTATTCCACATTTCCTTAAGTGTGTACCAAATTCGTGACTTAAATATTCTCCACCATGATCTGATCGTAAGAATTTTATTTTTCTGTCACGTTGATTCTCAACTTCACTCTGAAATTCCTTGAACTTTTCAAAGGTTTCAGACTTGTGTTTCATTAGGTAGACATACCCATATCTACTTAAATCATCAGTGAGAGTGAGAACATAACGATATCCTCCGCGAGCCTCAACACTCATTGGACCACACACATCGGTATGTATGATTTCCAATAAGTTGGTTGCTCGCTCCATTGTTCCGGAGAACGGAGTCTTGGTCATCTTACCCATGAGGCATGGTTCGCACATGTCAAATGATTCGTAATCAAGAGACTCCAAAAGTCCATCTGCATGGAGCTTCTTCATGCGCTTGACACCAATGTGACCAAGGCGGCAGTGCCACAAGTATGTGGGACTATCGTTATCAACTTTACATCTTTTGGTATTCACACTATGAACATGTGTAACATCACGTTCGAGATTCATCAAAAATAAACCATTGACCAGCGGGGCATGACCATAAAACATATCTCTCAAATAAATAGAACAACCATTATTCTCGGATTTAAATGAGTAGCCATCTCGAATTAAACGAGATCCAGATACAATGTTCATGCTCAAAGCTGGCACTAAATAACAATTATTGAGGTTTAAAACTAGTCCCGTGGGTAGATGCAGAGGTAGCGTGCCAACGGCGATCACATCGACCTTGGAACCATTCCCGACGCGCATCGTCACCTCGTCCTTCGCCAGTCTCCGTTTATTCCGTAGTTCCTGTTTTGAGTTACAAATATGAGCAACCGCACCGGTATCAAATACCCAGGAGCTACTAAGAGTACTGGTAAGGTACGCATCAATTACATGTATATCACATATACCTTTGGTGTTGCCGGCCTTCTTCTTGTCCGCTAAGTATTTGGGGCAGTTCCGCTTCCAGTGACCACTTCCCTTGCAATAAAAGCACTCAGTCTCGGGCTTGGGTCCATTCTTTGACTTCTTCCCAGTAACTGGTTTACCGGGCGCGGCAACTCCCTTGCCGTCCTTCTTGAAGTTCTTCTTACCCTTGCCCTTCTTGAACTTAGTGGTTTTATTCACCATCAACACTTGATGTTCTTTTCTGATCTCCCCTTCCGCTGATTTCAGCATTGAATATACCTCGGGAACGGTCTTTTCCATCCCCTGCATATTGTAGTTCATCACAAAGCTCTTGTAGCTTGGTGGAAGCGACCAGAGGATTCTGTCAATGACCGCGTCATCCGGGAGATTAACTCCCAGCTGAGACAAGCGGTTGTGCAACCCAGACATTCTGAGTATGTGCTCACTAACAGAACTGTTCTCCTCCATTTTACAGCTGAAGAACTTGTCGGAGACATCATATCTCTCGACCCGGGCATGAGCTTGAAAAACCAGTTTCAGCTCCTCGAACATCTCATATGCTCCATGTTTCTCAAAACGCTTTTGGAGACCCGGTTCTAAGCTGTAAAGCATGCCGCACTGAACGAGGGAGTAATCATCAGCACGTGATTGCCAAGCGTTCATAACATCTTGGTTCTCTGGGATTGGTGCTTCACCTAGCGGTGCTTCTAAGACATAATCTTTCTTGGCTACTATGAGGATGATCCTCAGGTTCCGGACCCAGTCCGTATAGTTGCTACCATCATCTTTCAGCTTGGTTTTCTCTAGGAACGCGTTGAAATTGAGGACAACGTTGGCCATTTGATCTACAATACATAGCGTAAAGATTTTAGACTAAGTTCATGATAATTAAGTTCATCTAATCAAATTATTTAATGAACTCCCACTCAGATAGACATCCCTCTAGTCATCTAAGTGAAACATGATCCGAGTTTAACTAGGCCGTGTCCGATCATCACGTTGGACGGACTAGTCAAGATCGGTGAACATCTCCATGTTGATCGTATCTTCTATACGACTCATGCTCGACCTTTCGGTCCTCCGTGTTCCGAGGCCATGTCTGTACATGCTAGGCTCGTCAAGTCAACCTAAGTGTATTGCGTGTGTTCCGAGGCCATGTCTGTACATGCTAGGCTCGTCAACACCCGTTGTATTCGAACGTTAGAATCTATCACACCCGATCATCACGTGGTGCTTCAAAACAATGAACCTTCGCAACGGTGCACAGTTAGGGTGAACACTTTCTTGAAATTATTATAAGGGATCATCTTACTTACTACCGTCGTTCTAAGCAAATAAGACGCAAAAACATGATAAACATCACATGCAATCAAATAGTGACATGATATGGCCAATATCATCATGCTCCTTTGATCTCAATCTTCGGGGCACCATGATCATCTTCATCACCGGCATGACACCATGATCTCCATCATTGTGGTTTCATGAAGTCGTCACGCCAACGATTACTTCTACTTCTATGGCTAACGCGTTTAGCAACAAAGTAAAGTAAATTACGTGGCGTTATTCAATGACACGCAGGTCATGCAAAATAATAAAGACAACTCCTATGGCTCCTGCCGGTTGTCATACTCATCGACATGCAAGTCGTGATTCCTATTACAAGAATATGATCAATCTCATACATCACATATATCATTCATCACATCTTCTGGCCATATCATATCACATATATCACTTGCTGCAAAAACAAGTTAGACGTCCTCTAATTGTTGTTGCAAGTTTTTACGTGGTTTGTAGGTTTCTAGCAAGAACGTTTCTTACCTACGTATGACCACAACGTGATTTGCCAATTTCTATTTACCCTTCATAAGGACCCTTTTCATCGAATCCGTTCCGACTAAAGTAGGAGAGACAGACACCCGCTAGCCACCTTATGCAACTAGTGCATGTCAGTCGGTGGAACCTATCTCACGTAAGCGTACGTGTAAGGTCGGTCCGGGCCGCTTCATCCTACAATGCCGCCGAAACAAGAAAAGACTAGTACCGGCAAGAAGAATTGGCAAACTCAACGCCCACAACTTCTTTGTGTTCTACTCGTGCATAGTAACTACGCATAGGCCTGGCTCATGATGCCACTGTTGGGAATCGTAGCATAATTTAAAATTTTCCTACGCTCACCAAGATGCATCTATGGAGTCTACTAGCAACGAGGGGAAAGGAGTGCATCTACATACCCTTGTAGATCGCGAGCGGAAGCGTTCCAATGAACGTGGATGACGGAGTCGTACTCGCCGTGATCCAAATCACCGATGACCGAGTGCCGAACGGACGACACCTCCGCGTTCAACACACGTACGGTGCAGCGACGTCTCCTCCTTCTTGATCCAGCAAGGGGAAGGAGAGGTTGATGGAGATCCAGCAGCACGACGGCGTGGTGGTGGATGTAGCGGGTCTCCTGCAGGGCTTCGCCGAGCTTCTGCGAGAGGGAGAGAGAGGTGTTGCAGGGGAGGAGGGAGGCGCCCAAGGCTGTGTGTTGCTTCCCTCCCTCCCCCTTTATATAGGCCCCCTTGGGAGGGGGGCCGGCCAAAAACCCATCTAGGGTTGGGGGGCGGCGGCCAAGGGGTGGAAAGGGGTGCCTTGCCCCCCAAGGCAAGGGGGAAGCTCCCCCTAGGGTTCCCAACCCTAGGCGCATGGGGGGAGGCCCAAGGGGGGCGCCCCAGCCCACTAAGGGCTAGTTCCCTTCCACTTTCAGCCCACGGGGCCCTCCGGGATAGGTGGCCCCACCCGGTGGACCCCCGGGACCCTTTCGGTGGTCCCGGTACAATACCGGTAACCCCCGAAACTTTCCCGGTGGTCCCGGTACAATACCGGTAACCCCCGAACTTTCCCGGTGGCCGAAACTTGACTTCCTATATATAATTCTTCACCTCCGGACCATTCCGAAACCTCTCGTGATGTCCGGGATCTCATCCGGGACTCCGAACAACTTTCGGGTTTCCGCATACATATATCTCTACAACCCTAGCGTCACCGAACCTTAAGTGTGTAGACCCTACGGGTTCGGGAGACATGCAGACATGACCGAGACGCCTCTCCGGTCAATAACCAACAGCGGGATCTGGATACCCATGTTGGCTCCCACATGTTCCACGATGATCTCATCGGATGAACCACGGTGTCGAGGATTCAATCAATCCGTATGCAATTCCCTTTGTCAATCGGTATGTTACTTGCCCGAGATTCGATCGTCGGTATCCCAATACCTTGTTCAATCTCGTTACCGGCAAGTCTCTTTACTCATACCGCAATGCATGATCCCGTGACTAATGCCTTAGTCACATAGAGCTCATTATGATGATGCATTACCGAGTGGGCCCAGAGATACCTCGCCGTCACACGGAGTGACAAATCCCAGTCTCGATCCGTGCCAACCCAACAGACACTTTCGGAGATACCCGTAGTGCACCTTTATAGTCACCCAGTTACGTTGTGACGTTTGGCACACCCAAAGCACTCCTACGGTATCCGGGAGTTGCACGATCTCTTGGTCTAAGGAAAAGATACTTGACATTGGAAAAGCTCTAGCAAACGAAACTACACGATCTTTTATGCTATGCTTAGGATTGGGTCTTGTCCATCACATCATTCTCCTAATGATGTGATCCCGTTATCAACGACATCCAATGTCCATAGTCAGGAAACCATGACTATCTGTTGATCAACGAGCTAGTCAACTAGAGGCTTACTAGGGACACGTTGTGGTTTATGTATTCACACATGTATTACGATTTCCGGACAATACAATTATAGCATGAATAATAGACAATTACCATGAACAAAGAAATATAATAATAACCATTTATTATTGCCTCTAGGGCATATTTCCAACACTAAGTACTCTGTGGGTTCCACTGTCAGTACAGTAGCGAAAGAAGTATATATTAAATAAGTAGAGTAATATATAATATAAAAATATAAAGTTAAAAGATAGAATTCGAACTCATGTCATCGCGTTGCGAGCATCCGGCGCTAACCAGCCCAGCACATTTTTGTTGTAGACCATGCTGGAGATATATCTCCATGTCTACTCTTATATATACTCCATTCGTTCCTAAATATTTGTCTTTCTCAGATTTCAAATGGACTACCACATATGGATGTGTATGTAGACATATTTTAGAGTGTAGATTCACTCATTTTGCTCCGTATGTCTTTTCAGGAAGGGGTCAGATTTGTCCTTGATTTATTTATGAGGTATCCAGATGGCACTGCACCGCCAAGAAAAGAGGGTAACATCAAAATTATGGACTACTTTTTTGAGTATGTTGGTAAGGTCCGGTCATAGTCACTTGTTGAAATCTCTAAAAAGACAAATACTCCCTCCGTCCGGAATACTTGTCATCAAAATGGATAAAAGGAAATGTATCTAGACGTATTTTAGTTTTAGATACATCTCTTTTTATCCATTTTGATGACAAGTATTTTCGGACGGAGGGAGTAGAAAACAGAGTTGGTGATGATGGTGTGCGTGCCATCCTGCAATATAGGCCGTCGGATTTATATCTAATGGATAGGAAAGAAACTATGGCAATTTTGCAAAAATATACCCACACGTCTCTCCACGTTCGCAAATAAGGTCTTCCCTCGTTCAACCTTTTCTCTCACAAGATAAACTACTCATACGAATGCATCTTGATGTTCCGTGCAACGCACGGGCAGCTAGCTAATTTCTTTTAAAATAGT
The DNA here is from genome assembly GCF_002575655.3 of Aegilops tauschii subsp. strangulata. Taxonomy (NCBI): domain Eukaryota; kingdom Viridiplantae; phylum Streptophyta; class Magnoliopsida; order Poales; family Poaceae; genus Aegilops; species Aegilops tauschii. The sequence goes on along the minus strand of NC_053037.3, from coordinate 380,511,262 downwards.
TGCTGCGATAATTGGGTTGAAGTGATATATTTTATGTCTGCCCCGAATGATTTCAGATTCACTAGTAGTAACAAAGAAAAGGTTGCCTTGTTAATTAACAGAAAACAGGGTGAAAACTATCACATGAGGCCGGTAAAAACAAGGCACACTGGGTTCAGCGTCATCGTCACTACAGCTGTGCGCGCGCGAGAAGTCTACATATCGAGGGGGCTACCGAGCGAGGCACCGAGACACAATGTTTGAGAGAGAAACCAATTGACAGATTATGATCAGATCGAGTTGTCACCCTTCTGCTGTCATTGTTGGGGGGGGGGGGAGGGAGAGAAAGACGTATCGAGAGTGTGCGCGGTAGGCACAGAGGCACAACTAGCGAGTGTGTGTGTGTGTGTTTGTGTTTGAAAGAGGAGTAGATAGATTATTATCAAGATCGATGTGCCACCCTTCTCCTTCGGTGCCGGGTAGTGTGTGTGTGTATGTTTGAGAGAGAAGCCAGTTGATAGATTAGTATCAAGATCGAGGTGTCACCCTACTCCTTCGGTGTTGGGAAGTGTGGGTGTGTGTGTGGGGGGGGGGGGCAGTGACACTCACATATCTCTACTCTTATAAAAAACAGAGTTGGTGATGATGGTGTTCCTGCCATCCTGCAATATAGGCCATCCGATTTATATCCGACGGACAGGAAGGAAACTATGGCAATTTTGCAAAAAGATACCCACACCCCTCTCCGCATTTGCAAATAAGGCATTCCCTCATTCATCCTTTTCTCCCACAAGATAAACTTCTCATACAAATGCATATTGATGTTCCGTGCAACGCATGGGCATCTTGCTAGTAGGGAGAAGGAGTTTGTGTGACACATATCTAGCTATATTAAGGGATAGGTAGATAGCATATGTGTGAGAGACATTATTATACTTTGAGACATTAGTGGCTGTGGGTGGGCGGAATTAAAGGGGTGGGCGTGTTAGACATAGAGAGCGTGTGTGTTTCGGTGTGAGAGACTTGTAGGATGGGGTAGAAAGACAAATTTAACCCTGGCGGAGGGAGAGAAATACACGAAGTGCGCGTGTGTGATTCCGATGCCCACAGGGAAATGAGATATGTATGCGTGTGAGAGAGATTGCACAATTCATTCACGTATTACTATCTAGCGATCGTGGACGTGCATCGCTTGAACATAAGTCAATATCTACTTCGTATCGTGGCCAAAGGTACAATATCGATTCAACGCTATAAAGATTGGACACTCACATATCACATTCTTTCTATTTAAATAAACCTTTTCAGTTGTGCATGCCAAAGTTACAGTGATGTTTCTTCAAACAACCAATGTAGCTATCATGTATATGCACCATTGTTACTCTTGCATTCAAATTCATTAGTCTTGGATGATTTAAGTTTCTATTTTGAAGTAATATATGTAATATTCATATATGAATTCCACGGGTACGCAATTTATGAAATGGAGGCTATGTAATCATATGAGGTAACACTTTTAAGTAGCCGACTACAACATCCATTTCTTTTTGTGTGCCTTTACACTAACACGTCAATGCATTATGTTTAAAGTAAATAACCAATGGCACTAAATTATCTATTTACACGAGAAATACATAGGCTGAGCGTTTGATCCCTTTTTTGTGAACGCGCCACTACACCCGTACGAATGGCCGCGCCCGTGTGAACGTCCAAGTTATCGGCGCATCATCCCGAGTTATTGTCTTTTTTTCTGGGGTGGACTTCACACCAGTTATTAACTGCTGACGCGTGCCCCGTGTACATAGTCTAGCATGACCTTCCCGCTAGCACGGTCCAAAATTAGTTGAAACTGGATACGAACGATCCCGCGGGCGGCAAAATCTCCCGCCTCCTTCTAAAATTTCCGCCACCTTAGTCTTTAGCATGCGAAATCCCCCTTTTGTCCTTGGTGCACGGAGACCAACAGTTACAATACCGCCCTCATCTACATGATAGGTCGGGGCTGCTTTGGTAACTACCGGTTCCCCCACTACACGGAACCCCCATTTCCTCTCCCCCTCCCACAAAAACGACTAACTCCACAACACCAGAGCATCTTACATCACGCCGTCCATACTTCATCGCCCTTTCTCCCCTCCCCTCTTGAAACCCTAGACTGCTCATCCACCGGCGTACCATAGCCCATTCACTGCCAGCGGCGTCCACCTCGCCGGATCTGCTTCTGCGGCCGCATCTACCCCTCCCACCTCCCCTAGAAACAAGTAGACTGCTCATCCACCACTGTACCACAGGCCATTCAGTGCTGGCCTTGTCCACGGTGCCGGATCTGCTTCGCCGGTACTCTCGTCAACCGCCGCGCATCTGCAGCGGCTCATTCGTACTCCCCACCGGAGACGCTTCGTCCACACCCCCCGGAGCCGCCCCACCGACGCCCCCGTCGATGGCCTCTGATCCTCTTCGCCGACACCTTCCTCAACCCTACCGGAGCCGCTTGACACCATCCTCAACCCTACCGGAGCCGCTTCGCCGACACCATCATCAACCCTACCGGAGTAGCTTCGCCTATACCATTCTCAACCCTACCGGGCCGCTTTGCCAACTCACAAGTCCACGGCCTCAGATCCGCTTCCTCGCACCCTCATCCAACCTACCGGAGCAGCTTCTGACGCCCCGTCCACGGCCACAGATCCGTATCGTCGACACCACCCTTAACCCAACCACCGGAGCAGCTTCTGACGCCCCGTCCACGGCCGCAGATCCGCAACATCGACACCATCCTTAACCCAACCACCGGAGCAGCTTCTGACGCCCCGTCCACGACCGCAGATCCGCATCGTCGACACCATCCTTAACCCAACCACCGGAGCAGCTTCTGACGCCCCGTCCACGGCTGCAGATCCGCGTCGTCGACACCATCCTTAACCCAACCACCGGAGCAGCTTCATCTACGCCCTCGTCCACGGCCACAGATCTGCTTCGCCCACACCGTAGTCCACCCTACCGGAGCCACTCCACAAACACCCTACTCGACGGTTCTAGATCTCCTTACCGGACCCTGACAGCCAGCGCAGCGTCATCACCCTCGACGTTTCTAACCTGATTCCCATCATCTGGAGAGATGCCAAGCACCCGCCACGGCCTAGGTACTTGTCACCTTTAAACCCGTCCAACATCACCTGGCCGATGTACTTCAAATATACTAACCGGTCGCTGTAACCTGTTATGCAGCTGGCAAAAACTATAAGGATGATGTTTGTTCTGGATCTAACAGCTTGGCCAACCAAGATCCTGGACTGAGGCATTGCTATGATCTTGTAAGTGCGTCTCTCTCTCTTGTATTGTTCTGTGCCTGCCAGCGTGCTTTGCTAGGATTTTCGATCAGTAATCCCTTTGTGCAGACAATGATTTCTACTACTGGCTGCTAAATTAGATATGTAGATGTCATACATGATACTACCTCGTACCTCCGTTCCTAAATATAAGTCTTTCTAGGGATTCCACTATTGGCTACATACGGAGCAAAATGAGTGAATCTACACTCGAAAATGCATCTATATACATCTGTATGTGGTCCATACTGGAATCTCTACAAAGACATATATTTAGGAACAGGGGCAGTACATTACACAAAATCGTAGGTGGCATGTAGGAATTCCAGTGCACTACATTAGGCTCCCTTAGAGTGTCTGCTAGTCCAGCATACAGAGTCATGGCTAGTTTATGGTACGCACACAATCGTTAATTGGTGGTTTAAATATGCGCAAGGGATATGCAATGTAGTATCATGTAGAGTTGTCTGAAATTAGCCGTGTCAACTTCCAGATAGGGTTACACAATGAAAAAGTACAAGATGTATGTGGCAATTTCATGGAACATCCCAAAAAATGGAGAGGCAGCGGTGAGCCTATACAGTGTGCTATGGTACGTCACTCCTCCATTACAATCATCGTGACATGTTATTTGTATACCAGTTCTATTAGCCAAGTTTCTTAGGGACAGTTATTACGAGTTATCCTCAGAAAATAAGCACCTGTGAATATAAGCTGCATGTAATAAGCCAACCAGTTCTTTTCATTGCGTTTTCAGCTTATCTTTGGTATTATCAGTGGAAAGTCTAGATTGCATTATTTCTTTTTCATTTTGCTGCCCATGTGGAAATTAATTTGACTTGCAAACATCAAAAATTGAACCCAGTGCAGTAATTAATATGATAGGAAAACAGACCATCACTATTTGCTCAAAATGCAAATACAAAGATACCATCTACTTGGCACAATCTACTTTGGTCAATGTTTTCCATAGAGATCCCATTGCCTAATTTAAACGAAGAACGCAAGACCCACATTTAAATGAAGAACAATTTTTTATTGAAATTCGATGGTCCAAGTGGATGGTTATTATCGTATAGCAACACCACCTGAAAGCATCATATAGCAGCAGCAGCTCATAGCAACTCATCATACAGCAGCAGCAGTCTGCAATTCATCATATACCAGCAGTAGCTCATAGCAATTCATCATATAGCAGCAACAGGAGCAACTCATAGCAATTCATCATATAGCAGCAGCAGGAGCATCTCATAGCAATTCATCATATAGCAGCAGCAGGAGCAGCTTGTAGCAACTCATCATATAGCAACAACAGCTCATAGCAATTCATCATATAGCAGCAGCAGTAGCTCATAGCAACTCATCATACAGCAACAACAGCTCATAGAAATTCATCATATAGCAGCAGCAGGAGCAGCTCACAGCAATGCATCATATAGCAGCAGCAGAAGTAGCTCATAGCAATTCATCGTATAGTGGATCAGAATGAAAATTTGGCAAAAAATCAGAGGAGATCCTCACCTTGTTGGATGAGCTCATCCTTCAACAGCACCTCAAGGCCATGGCCTGGGAGGAGGGGAGGGGGAATAAGGTGCCTTCTGCCGCAGTGTGGCATCAGCCGTAGCTGTGCAGCGCCCGCCGGAGTAGTGCATTGGACGAACCACAGTAGAGCAGCTGCTGGAGACCATGAGAATGAGGGGCGGCGCCAGAGGGAGGAGCAGCCAGGGAGATTTGCCCCTACCCGCCGGCCATGTAGCCTAGCTGGACATAACATCGTTGAGGACCAGGCCAGATGGGACCAGTGGCGACGGCTCGCTGGAGGAACCCTAGTGCTGCAGGCAGGGGATCGAGGTAGAGGGAAAGGGGAGAGGAGATGCAAGCGGGCAGGGCGATGAATGCTTGCGTGTTTGTTTTTACTTGAGGGTCAGGTGTGACACGGGCGTCAGCAGTTGCATTTTGAGTGTAATATAGGCAGACAATAGAGTCATTTCACTATTCCCCTTCCCTTCAATTTTTAGTGAGGTTCTACCCGAAACACCCCCTCCAAAGCGAAATTAGTTAAGCCCAAGCCCATAACTCAAAAATGACTTCTTTACATCTTTTATGGCTTATTTTGACAATATGCCCTGAAAAGGCGGAATCGAACTGGCTCTTAACCTGCAATTCAATTGTGCGTGCAATGATGAATCACTCCTGCCTGCTATCTGTACATTTAGGCATCATCATACATGGCATAACCTAATACATGTGCATTCCATTGTAGAATCTGGAATATGCAATGTTTATGTTAGTTCATACGTTGCACATGATGTTTAAATGCCCCTTAAATCTGGTCAGTCAAGTGATGGTCTTTAAGCCTCCTTCTTTGCTTCTTTTCTTGATATGTAAGATTTGCTCACACATCTGTTCAATTGCTTGTTTGCATCAGCCAGCCATACTAGGACTGTTTGCTTTGATTACTTGTTGTTCTTGACCTAACACTCTAACAGAGCTTGTCAACGATTTTAACACTAAGGGCTGCTGTAGTGGGGCCTTGTCTAACTCATAGGTGACATAATGGTTTGGTTGTACACTACAGTAGGCTCTCCAAGAGTACCTGGAGATCCAGTTCAAAGGTAAGCCTAGTTTTTACATAGTGCAGACATAGTAAATGCTCATTTCATTGTGTGCAAGTGCAAGAGATGCGGCATGTTTCATTATGTGGTGTTGTTTTGTTATAATCTCATCCTTTTGTGTTCACAGACTGGAAAGTATGCATATTTATCTTCCAAGGAGACGAGTAACTAGTTTGTGTCACCTTGTAGAGGGGGTGCAATGAAGATAAGATTGAGGATTTCCAAGTACAAGATGTTAGGAAGGAGCCTTGCAAGAGAAGTAGGAGCTGCGCTGAGCCTCTTCAACCTGCTAAGGTAAGTCACTGTATGCAACTCAACAGTTCAATTCCTTGTCTGTTTCAGGCATAGTTAATTTTCTCTTTTCAATTGCTTTATTTGTCCTCAGTTAATGAGATGCCGAAATAATCATGCCTGATGTTCGGTACTTGTATCACTATTAATTGACATAATTAAAGGCCTTACCATTTAATTACTCTGCCGAAATGTGCCTGAAGCTTTGAAGTCTATTAACCAACTATTATTGCATGAGGCTCACAATCTAGTTTATACTACGCTAATGATTGCATAGTTTTGCCTGCTGTAGTATGTTTGTATGAAACCCTCTGCTGTTCATTATGCTCCCTAAGACTTTAATTGAGGCACAGAATGGCCAACTGCTTGCTTACTTATACTCAACGTGCTGTCTAAATTTGTAACTTGTCTGTGTTTTCGATTGGGCCCCAACATCATGCTCCTCTGGTGAGCTAAGAGGGATTTCTGTATGCAGGCTGCACAGACTATCTTTTTTATAATTTTTAAAATATCACCTGCTTATGCTTCATGACGTGTAACATTTTTTTGAAAGTGACGTGTAACATTATTGTTAGTCCTGTTTTGCCATGTAGTACAAAATAGTGTCTTGTTCGCTTCACTGTTGTAACTATATTTTTGCCCTAGTCATGTGTACTTACAGAAACATTTCAGGATGAAGTGACATCAACACAAAGATCTGCGAGCAGTGCGACATGGCCGTTACCGAATGATTATGGATTGGAATTGGAATGTGCTGATGTTCTCGAGCATCAATTAGAGGTGGCAAGACAACGTGTACATGATTGTCAACGTATAATCAACAAGTTGAGACTGGACATGCAGGTATTAGATGCAAGAGTCAACAAAATGAAACAAGACACTGAGGTAACCATGATGGAATTGGAGATTTTGCAGACTGAAATTTGTGCCATCTGAATCCGGCCAATCCTATTTTCTGAAGAGATTATAGTTCAAATGGAGTTAAGTTGATGCGCGTCCATGATGTATGAGCTGTATTTGCCCAGTGTATGTAATTTGCTGTTTGTGTATGCTTTATTATCACCTGTGCCGAACCATAATGCCCAGTGGGTATAATCAGCTGTAATTTTTTTATTGTATAGTGTAGGATTGTTCTACCTTTCTATGCCTTGATCTCTTTATTGTATAGTGTATGCTTTTTAGAGGTGATAGTATTGAGTAGGATAATTCTTTGAATATGCTATATCATTCAAACGGGGGCCAACTCGCCCGACCATGGCCCTTCACGGGCCGTCGGATCCATGGGCCTTCTACGTCTCGTAGGATCCATGGGCCTTCTACGTCTCGTAGGATCCATGGGCCTTCTACGTCTCGTAGGATCCATGGGCCTTGTACGTCTCGTAGGATCCATGGGCCTTCTACGTCTCGTAGGATCCATGGGCCTTCTACGTCTCGTAGGATCCATTGGCTGCCGACTCATTTATGGGTCTTGTACGAGCCTTTAATGGAAATCGTACGTTTTATGGGCTGACCATAACGGGCCATTAATAGGCCGTATTTGGTGATGCTATGAAAATGGCCCAACAGACAAACGGTCCACAAACCGGCCGACTGTAACGACGGGCTGAATTTGGCCCACAAGCAGAAAATGACAGTAACGGGCCGTAAATAACCGAATGCTACAAATGAGCCCAAGAATAAATGGGCCCTCAGAAGGCCGAAAGTTAACTTGGGCTAGAAATGGCCCAACGGAATAACGGGCCGTTAATGGGTATAAAGAGATACACTGTTCATTACGGGCCAGTTTCACCACGGGCCGTTAATGGGTGTAAAGTAATACACTATTCATTACGGGCCAGTTTCAGCACAGGCCGCTAATGGGCCAAGAGTTACAAAGGGCCTCATATGGGCCGAAAGACGTCATGGGCTATACATGGGTTAGAAGTGAAAATGGGCTGGAATCATATTGGATGGCCCAGATGATGCTACTGGGCCTAATTCGGATAGGGCGTAACGGGCCTTGGGTTAGCGGGCTGTAAATGGGCTATATGCGAACAAGCCGTTAACAGGCTTTCCATGGGCCGGCCCGCCAGCTTTTGACCAAGTCAAACGGGCCGGCCTTTTCACAGGAATGGGCCACTGTTGGGCCGTGCCACGTGTCGACGTATCATAGGCGCCTTCTGTCCAGTGAGTGGATGACATCTGTCCCAATGATGAGCCGACACGTGTTTCCTCTAGCCAATGATGATTTTACACGTGGAAAATCCCCATTGGTCGGGGCTGTTAACGGGTTATCGGATCCAAAACCCGACCCGATAGCTTAACGGCGTTCCGTTACGGTGGATGCCACGTGTCGGTCACCCTTGACGAAAGCACTTCTGTGACGCGCGATTTATCGTCATGGAAGTGGACACTTCCGTGATGATAATTTTGGTAATGTCATGGAACACTTCTACGACAACACAGGTATGACTATCTTGATTCTGTCATAAATTTGTCATGGATGTACATGCATGACAAAAAACGCGACCTACTATGACAAACACATATCATCACGGAAGTGTATTTTTTTGTAGTGTGGTTAAGTAACATGACCTCTAGAACAGGATTACCGTACCACTATGGTGCGAATCTTACTCTGGTTGACCTACGAGGTTCGGTAGTAACTTGATTTGAAGTTACATGATCATCATCATTAGCTTCCTCACTAACTGTTTTAGGAGTCACAGGAACAGATTTCTGTGGTCAACTACTTTCCAATAAGGGAGCGGGTACAGTTACCTCATCAAGTTCTACTTTCCTCCCACTCACTTCTTTCGAGAGAAACTCCTTCTCTAGAAAGGATCCATTCTTAGCAACGAATGTCTTGCCTTTGGATCTGTGATAGAAGGTGTACCCAACAGTCTCCTTTGGGTATCCTATGAAGACACATTTCTCCGATTTGGGGTTCGAGCTTATCAGGTTGATGCTTTTTCACATAAGCATCGCCACCCCAAACTTAAAAAAATGACAACTTGGGTTTCTTGCCAAACCACAGTTCATAAGGTGTCATCTCAACGAATTTAGATGGTGCCCTATTTAATGTGAGTGCAGCCGTCTCTAAAGCATAACCCCAAAACGATAGCGGTAAATCAGTAAGAGGCATCATAGATCGCACCATATCTAATAAAGTGCGATTACGACGTTCGGACACACCATTAGGTTGTGGTGTTCCGGGTGGCGTGAGTTGCAAAACTATTCCGCATTGTTTCAAATGAAGACCAAACTCTCAACTCAAATATTCTCCTCTACGATCAGATCATAGAAACTTTATCTTCTTATTACGATGATTTTCCACTTCACTCTAATTTTTTTTGAACTTTTCAAATGTTCCAGACTTATGTTTCATCAAGTAGATATACCCATATCTGCTTAAATCATCTGTGAAGGTGAGAAAATAATGATACCCGCCGCGAGCCTCAATATTCATCGGACCACATACATCAGTATGTATGATTTCCAACAAATTTGTTGCTCGCTCCATTGTTCCGGAGAACAGAGTTTTAGTCATCTTGCCCATGAGGCATGGTTCGCAAGTACCAAGTGATTCATGATCAAGTGATTCCAAAAGTCCATCAGAATGGAGTTTCTTCATGCGCTTTACACCAATATGACCCAAACGGCAGTGCCAAAGTTGCACTATCATTATCAACTCTGCATCTTTTGGCTTCAATATTATGAATATGTGTGTCACTACTATCGAGATTCAACAAAAATAGACCACTCTTCAAGGGTGCATGACCATAAAAGATATTACTCATATAAATAGAACAACCATTATTCTCTGATTTAAATGAATAATCGCCTCGCATCAAACAAGATCCAGATATAATGTTCATGCTTAACGCTGGCACCAAATAACAATTATTCAGGTCTAAAACTAATCTTGAAGGTAGATGTAGAGGTAGCGTGCCGACTGCGATCACATCGACTTTGGAACCATTTCCCACGTGCATCGTCACCTCGTCCTTAGCCAATCTTCGCTTAATCCGTAGTCCTTGTTTCGAGTTGCCAATATTAGCAACAGAACCAGTATCAAATACCCAGGCACTACTGCGAGCATCAGTAAGGTACACATCAATAACATGTATATCACATATACCTTTGTTCACCTTGCCATCCTTCTTATCCGCCAAATGCTTGGGGCATAGTGACCAGTCCCTTTGCAGTAGAAGCACTCAGTCTCAGGCTTAGGTCCAGACTTGGGCTTCTTCCCTTTACCCTTCTGAGCAGCAACACTTGATGCTCTTTCTTGATTTCTACCTCCGCAGCCTTTAGCATTGCGAAGAGCTCAGGAATTGTCTTATCCATCCCTTGCATATTATAGTTCATCACGAAGCTCTTGTAGCTTGGTGGCAGTGATTGAAGAATTCTCTCAATGACACTATCATCAGGAAGATTAACTCCCAGTTGAATCAAGTGATTGTTATACCCAGACATTTTGAGTATATGTTCACTGACAGAACTATTCGCCTCCATTTTGCAGTTGTAGAACTTATTGGAGACTTCATATCTCTCAATTCGGGCATTTGCTTGAATATTAACTTCAACTCCTGGAACATCTCATATGCTCCATGACGTTCAAAACATCGTTGAAGTCCCGGTTCTAAGCCGTAAAGCATGGCACACTGAACTATCGAGTAGTCATATGCTTTGCTCTGCCAGACGTTCATAACATCTAGGGTTGCTCCTGCAGCGGGTTTGGTACCTAGCGGTGCTTCCAGGACGTAATTCTTTTGTGCAGCAATGAGGATAATCCTCAAGTTACGGACCCAGTTTGTGTAGTTGCAACCATCATCTTTCAACTTAGCTTTCTCTAGGAACGCATTAAAATTCAACGGAAAAACAGCACGGGCCATCTATCTACAACAACATAGACATGCAAAATACTATCAGGTACTAAGATCATGATAAATTAAAGTTCAATTAATCATATTACTTAAGAACTCCCACTTAGATAGACATCCCTCTAATCATCTAAGTGATCACGTGATCCAAATCAACTAGACCATGTCCGATCATCACGTGAGATGGAGTAGTTTTCAATGGTGAACATCACTATGTTGATCATATCTACTATATGATTCACGCTCGACCTTTCGATCTCAGTGTTCCGAGGCCATATCTCTATATGCTAGGCTCGTCAAGTTTAACCCGAGTATTCTGCATGTGCAAAACTGGCTTGCACCCGTTGTATGTGAATGTAGAGCTTAGCACACCCAATCATCACGTGGTGTCTTGGCACGACGAACTTTCGCAACGGTGCATACTCAGGTAGAACACTTGTACCTTGAAATTTAGTGAGAGATCATCTTATAATGCTACCACTGAACTAAGCAAAATAAGATGCATAAAGGATAAACATCACATGCAATCAATATAAGTGATATGACATGGCCATCATCATCTTGTGCCTTTGAGCTCCATCTCCAAAGCACCGTCATGATCACCATCGTCACCGGCGCGACACCTTGATCTCCATCGTAGCATCGTTGTCGTCTCGCCAACTATTGCTTCTACGACTATCGCTGCCGCTTAGTGATAAAGTAAAGCAATTACATGGCGATTGCATTTCATACAATAAAGCGACAACCATATGGCTCCTGCCAGTTGCCGATAACTTTGTTACAAAACATGGTCATCTCATATAATAAAATTTAGCATCATGTCTTGACCATATCACATCACAACATGCATTGCAAAAACAAGTTAGACGTCCTCTACTTTGTTGTTGCTAGTTTTACGTGGCTGCTACGGGCTGAGCAAGAACCGTTCTTACCTACGCATCAAAACCACAACGATTTTTCGCCAAGTATGTGCTGTTTTAACCTTCAACAAGGACCGGGCGTGGCCACACTCGATTCAACTAAAGTTGGAGAAACTGACACCCGCTAGCCACCTGTGTGCGAAGCACGTCGGTAGAACCAGTCTCGCGTAAGCGTACGCGTAATGTCAGTCCGGGCCGCTTCCTCCAACAATACCGCCGAATCAAAGTATGACATGCTGGTAAGCTGTATGACTATTATCGCCCACAACTCACTTGTGTTCTACTCGTGCATATAACATCTACGCATAGACCTGGCTCGGATGCCACTGTTGGGGAACGCAGTAATTTAAAAAAATTCCTACGCACACGCAAGATCATGGTGATGCATAGCAACGAGATAGGAGAGTGTAGTCCACGTACCCTCGTAGACCGTAAGCGGAAGCGTTATGACAACGCGGTTGATGTAGTCATACGTCTTCACGATCCACGGCACCTCCGCGATCCGCACACGTTTGGCTCGGTGATGTCCCACGAACTCTCAATCCAGCTGAGTGTCAAGGGAGAGCTTCGTCAGCACGACGGCATGATGACAGTGATGATGAAGCTACCGGCGCAGGGCTTCGCCTAAGCACTGCAACGATATGACCGAGGTGGATTATGGTGGAGGGGGGCACCGCACACGGCTAAGAGATCAATGATCAACTTGTGTGTCTATGGGGTGCCCCCTCCCCTGTATATAAAGGAGTGGAGGAGGGGGGAGGGCCGGCCCTCTATGGCGCGCCCTGGAGGAGTCCTACTGTGATGGCCGGATAATTAAGCTACAGTAATTCTCTGGTAATGATGCCACGTCACTTTGATTACTGTTGCTAATCTCGCGTTAGTTCAAAACCGATTCAAATTCAAATCCAAAATCAAGCAAACAATAAAAGTTTTCGAATTGAAACTAAAATGTTCGGAGTGAACCAAATAATGCATAGGTAATTATGGTGGAGAAACCTTACCTTTATAAAATATTTAAATACTATTAGATGAATAAAACAATAGCGAAAACCATTATCTAAATACTTTTAAATATTAAATAATTACGAAACTATTTTAGTCTGGGTAGCAAGTTAGTGTGGCTGTGGCATATTTGGTAACATTAAATTAGGTGCCATTTTGGTATTTTGCTAAAACAAACACAAAAGGAAAATAAAAGGAAATAGAAAATTAAATTAAATAAGAAGTAAAAAAACAAAAGAAAAGAAAGAGAGCCCCGCTTTCCCCACTGGGCCTCGGCCCAACTGGCCGAAACCAGTCAGGCCGGCCCACCCGGTGCCCCTGTATAACCCCCTCACCCCACAAACCCTAACCCCCCGACCCCACTTTAACGCTGCACCCCATGCTGTCCCGTCGCCACGCCCACCTCTGTGTGGCCGCACCCCATCGCGGCTCCAGCACGCCCGCGCGCGCCTCGCCGCTCTGCGCCCGCCCGGCTAGGCCGGTTCTCACCACTGCTACCGCCTCCACTCGCGGATGGCGCTGTTCCGACCACCCCCAACTCCAACCGCTCGCACTAGTGGGGGCGGCGCGTCGTGCACCTCATGTAGGTGGCGGCCACCGCCCGTTCGGTCGCCGGAGTGCATCTCCGGGGGGGCGCCGTTGCCTGTGCTGGTCGCCGGCGTGCACCAGCATGCGCATGCGTTAGAACCCGGCCAGTGTCTTATGACGCGTGGGCCCGGGTCATTAACTGTTTAGTTAAGCACTAATCCAGCCACTAACTCCCATTGTAATCGAACCCCACCGCGCTAATTAAACCTTGCTAAATTAAAACTCTGTTTAATACTACAACAAATGACATGTGGGACCCACGGACTAATTAGTAAACTTAAAACAGTATTAATTAGTTTCAGTTAAAGTTTCTATCTATGATAGGTTAACCCCACTTGTTAGTGGACCGGTCAATAGTCACGGTTGACTGCTGACTGCGCGGTTGACCAGCTCAACTGCCCCACCTCTCAGCCACTAATACACTCTGTTGTGTACGCATGCTGGGTGCACTTAGCAATTTAACTATTTATTTTTAAATAATAATAAATTCAGAAAAACATTAAAACTTTGGAAATTCATATAAAATAATACGTAGCTCGGATGAAAACACTTTATACATGAAAGTTGCTGAGAACGACGAGACGAATCCGAATACGCAGTCCGTTCATCCGCCACACGTCCCTAGCATAGAGTACATGCAACTTTCCTCCTCCGGTACGTCTGTCCGAAAACGCGAAACACCGGGGATACCTTCCCAGATGTTTCCCCCTTTGCCTGTATCACCTATCCCTGCGTTAGATCACCCCTAGCACTACCTACTGCCATGTTATACTTTGTGATGCTTTGATTGCTCTGTTATTTATTGTGTTCCCCTTCGTTACTTCTTTCCGGTAGACCTCGAGACCGCTGCCGATACCCATGTGATCGATTACATCGACGATGACCCCTACTACACCGAGGGTGCCTACTACTATGTTCAGGCCGCCGACGACCAGGAGTAGTTTCGGAGGATCCCAGGCAGGAGGCCTGTGCCTCTTTCGATCTGTATCCCAGTTTGTGCTAGCCATCTTATGGCAACTTGTTTTAACTTATGTCTGTACTCAGATATTGTTGCTTCCGCTGACTCGTCTATGGTCGAGCACTTGTATTCGAGCCCTCGAGGCCCCTGGCTTGTATTATGATGCTTGTATGACTTATTTATTTTTAGAGTTGTGTTGTGATATCTTACCGTGAGTCCCTGATCTTGATCATACACGTCTACGTGTATGATTAGTGTACGATTGAATCGGGGGCGTCACAACTTGGTATCAGAGCCGACTGCCTGTAGGAATCCCCCTTCCACGCTCCTTGGCCGAAGTCGAGTCTAGACATTGCAAAACTTTTACTAACATGGCTGTGCGGCTTACGGGCCCATGTCGCCATTGGTGGTAGTAGGATCTTTTATTCCTCGTCTATACTCTGGGACTCTGATCTCTCTTCTATTCGGGTTAAAATGGTTTTACTAACTCTAACATTAGGATCTCATGATCACATCCACCTAGAGAGCCCCTTATTACAGATGATCACCTGCTGCACCAGAAGATTCCAAAGATAATCTCCGATGTTCTCTCGAGACATTTGTGCCCACCGCCTTTGCAAATTCACTACCTCTGTTATATTATTATGGATAACTACATACACTTGTCCTTTCAATCCCATTGATCTTGTTATTACAAGATACTCTGAAAATTCTCTCTATTGTTCCGAGAATACTTTGTGCCTACTGCCTTGCAGTTCATTACCCACATGAACACCCCTACGGATAATTCCTCGCACTTACCGAGTATCCGCCCATCCCCAGTTGTTTATGTGTTTCACTAAGTTCTTTGAAATAATATTCGATATTCCGAAAATTCTTAGCAGCTTATTGCTCTTGAAATTCTTGCTTGCTTGCATTATGGTTAATCCCATAAGTATAGTAATCTTATTAGAAGGCTTTGTCACTATCATTTTGAGTCCATTGATTCAATATGTTGCGAATGCTCGCAATCCTCAATCAGATCCTAGAATTCATCCTTTCGGCTCAGACATCGTTTAAACATGAGCTGGATCTCGACCAATCAAATTGTTGTCGATTGTACCCCTAAGCTTACTCAACTTATCCATCCTTAATCAGAGTGTTTGCTTCTGATCCTTTGATTTGGAAATCATAATTCCTTTACATGTAAACTCTGAATTAGTCAGTTGTTTCTACAATCCAATGCAT
Organism: Aegilops tauschii subsp. strangulata; assembly: GCF_002575655.3. Classification (NCBI taxonomy): domain Eukaryota; kingdom Viridiplantae; phylum Streptophyta; class Magnoliopsida; order Poales; family Poaceae; genus Aegilops; species Aegilops tauschii. The sequence goes on along the minus strand of NC_053037.3, from coordinate 380,495,488 downwards.
TTGCATGGTTACTTCCCCTGGTTGTGTGCCGATACTCACATCAGCTCCATTATGGACCGGAAGATCCTTTGTTGGATTTTATCCAACAACGTCCTTCATATTCAATAACCTTGTGAGGCTTCCCTTAGATACATAATGCCTTTGGTAAATTGTATCCTCTACTTTCTCAACCATACTCAGCTTACGAGCTGGTTGTATTTACTATTCAAGCTTGTGGTATATGTTTCCAAGATACCCTGATGGGTTGAACCTATGCCTTCCTTAATATGTGTGAACTCGAAAGTTTTCACGAGTCATACTCTTCTGGTATTTTGCCAGATAAAATTTCGACACTACAAGTTCTTCGAAAGTGAGAAGTGAATGAAAGGTTATGCATTGGAGAAGTGGGAGTCGACCTTGAACTTTGTGTTCATGCCCATGGACACGATGTAGATCTTATCATTAAAGCTTCTCTTAAATTAATTATTCCTTTGGTATAAGTTCATCTTATATTTGGGATCTCGGCTTTTGCAATCGTGGTTCTGACCATCTTCTCTTTTAAATACCATTTCTCGTGCAAGTTTAAGCACTTGTCTTCTGCAGAGCAATACCCCAGTCCAACCTCTACTTTGATCTGTCGTCGAGTATTACCCCCTGGTATCTCGAGATTATCACGGAACTGCATAACTTCTTATGAGTTCTTCATCAAGTACTACATTCTCACTGATTCCAATTTTTTCACGGGCTCTGAGTTATTAAACACTCAAAGACACCGATAACTGAATCGAGTTCGCACCGTGATTAAACAACTCTTGGTAACCTTCATTACTTACAAATTTGAACTCGATCACGCAAGTCCTAGCCTGCTCGGCTATATCATTATCGTGCCGATTTTAACTGTGCTACCTGGTCCTTAACCCCGGAGCACAACTTTCGATGATGAGCTAAGCTTACACCGATCTTCCTCGTCATACCATTTCGCCTTGAACAACAAGCTTGATTTCGAGTTTGTGCCGTACTTCTGGTTCCAATAACCTCTTGCTTCATCATTCCTTTGACTTGATGTCATCGCTGATATATTACATCCTCATGAAATCTCTCGACAAAATTTGTCGTGATCATCATCAACATTCTGAGTGTTTCCAGGATATCAATCGAATTCATGACGAGAGATATCATCCTTGCCCCCTCGATGGTTGTGTTAACATCGACAACATTCTTGCATTTCCGCAACACAAAACTGGTTCATGATTTTTGTTGTACATTGAGTTCCTTGCTATCCAGCTTGTAATATGTTCTACCTTGGAGTATTACCATATTTTATGTCAAGGATGTCATGCGAATTTCACCACCTCTTGAGAATTCCTGATAGAAGTTATACTTATCACCATCACCATTGCTTCTTGGTCTTCGTGTTGTTTCTAACCGGAATACCGAAAATGGGCTGTGATGTGTAAAACTCAAAACTTCTAGCGACCCTATTGATTGTAAGTTAATGTATGATAGCTTCATTCTTTGTGTATTGGTTATTGGATCACCATTCTAACCTTGATCAGGCTAGCTAAGCCCATATTTCGGGCGAACATTTCAACCAATGTTTAATTGCGTATGTTTCCCTCGAGCATACATCATTATACCATTTGATCTCATGAATGTTATCTCCTTGTTCACATAATTGTGGAATCCATCTTGTTGGTAATCTCGATGAATTGTCGCTGGGTCCATCAACCACCTCCTCATCCTCTCCTTGGCCTAATGACGAACTCTTGTTTCGGAACTCGCTTCCATAGTTCATTTCCCGAGAATCTTGTAACTCCATCTCGTTAAATTGTGTTGCTCCCCTTCCTTCTCAGGCATCATGAGTCTGAGGTATCCTAACCCCATTCAGATCTGAATCTCAGTCGGATATGTGGGTTGGAACATAATTCCAAGAGTTATAACACTTGTCTTTTATGATCCGGTAAGGTGATGCACACCTGGCCGAAGGACCTAGTGTTATAGTTCCATTTTAGCAAGGTTAGCCATTCTCCTACGAGGAAATTGTAAAACTTATTCAATAAGTTGTTCTTGATCGATCCTTTGTGTATCCAAAATCTGACCCTTACATGATGACCACGTCAATGGTATCTCGAAGCATGTATGTGGTACTCCTATCGTCAATAAGAACATTTGAAGCACAATGCAAAATTTTATTTATCAATTATTCAAACACTGTTGTTTGGGTAATGTCATGAAATTCCTCTCCCTTTACCTAAATGGTTTTCTACTTCTATCCTACCATGGATGTCATGCTCTGTTTGTCCTTGGGAAGGACATACCCCTGAATTATGTGTTTAAACACATTTTTCCTTTCCATTGTCCTGTTTAATCTGATAATCACCTTTTCCTTTCCATTGTTTTGTTTAACCTTCTTGAGGTTTATATGACCTAAGCAGTAATAAGTCATTGCTTTTGTAAGCACCTCGGTGTACAACTCTGTTAGTAAGAACCTGCTACTATTGTTGATGACATTCCGGTATCCACCGATGGACGAGAACTTTGCCTATTGGTCCGCCTCATTTCAAAGAGCAGGAAAATGGTTCTCTTCGATCCTCGCCCTTGGTACCAATGTTGTTGCCGACATAACTAACAGTCTATTCTCCGACATGCCTTGCTCTCATGATCGTGCAAGATGTCACCGCTCCTTCTACTTTTAACCCACATGGTGGGACCATAACCCACAGTTCCATAGGATCGAAACCTGACTCTCTTGTACACCCCCTGTTGCCAAAGTTATCCCTTATGCTTGGCTTCATATGTAATTCACGAGCTAATTTCCCTCCATATTTCATTCCGGTATCGGATGCAACATTTTTCTTCATTGCTCCGAACCCCTTTCACACTCTGTTTCAGGCAACAAACAATTGCCTATCCGCTTGAAATTTCCTAGTGCACCTTCTTACCTTGCTCTCGATTAATCTCTTGAATTTCATCTCGAGAGATGCCTCTATGCCTCGTTTACTGAGATAGCCCCCAGGTACCTAGCATGTGTTGAGCTCCGTCCTTCCCGAGTCTCCCTCCCTTATCTTTTCCGTAAGTACGATGGAGATCCTAAAGAAAAGGATGCCGGCTTCATCATGATGACCTGGAGCAGAGAAATGAAGACATCAACGTAGTGGATCGACCTCTTCGAGAAGAGCAACCAAGACCGAGAAGATCCGTTAGCATTTCGTAACCAAATCTTCCCCCCTTCCTCTACCTCTTAAATATCGGGACGAGATTTCTTGTAGTGGAGGAGAACTGTGACGCCCGCATAGTTAAGCTACAGTAATTCTCTGCTAATGATGCCACGTCACTTTGATTACTATTGTTAATCTCGCATTAGTTCGAAACCGATTCAAATTCAAATCCAAAATCAAGCAAACAATAAAAGTTTTCGAATTGAAACTAAAATGTTCGGAGTGAACCAAATAATGCATAGGTAATTATGGTGGAGAAACCTCACCTTTATAAAATATTTAAATACTATTAGATGAATAAAACAGTAGCGAAAACCATTATCTAAATACTTATAAATATTAAATAATTACAAAACTATTTTAGTTTCGGTAGCAAGTTAGTGTGGCTGTGGCATATTTGGTAACATCAAATTAGGTGCCATTTTGGTATTTTGCTAAAACAAAAACAAAATAAAAGGAAATAGAAAATTAAATTAAATAAGAAGTAAAAAACAAAACAAAAGAAAGAGAGCCCCCCTTTGCCCACTGGGCCTCGGCCCAACTGGCCGAAACCAGTCAGGCCGGCCCACCCGGTGCCCCTATATAACCCCCTCACCCCACAAACCCTAACCCCCCAACCCCACTTTCCTCGATCCTCTCTCTCTCTCTCGCTCGGCTCCCCTCCCCCTTGATCTGGATCGGGGGGCGCACGCCGCTCGCCCTCGGCACCATCACCGGACCTCCCGACCTCACGCCGGTGCCCCGCCGTCACATCAACGCCGCCGCCACCGGATCGCCTTCACTGCCATTCGCCGGGTCGCACGCCACCTCGTCGGCGCCGCCTCCCCGCTGAACTGCGTCGTCCTCGCCCCCGCCGCGCCGGACTGCCCCATCCCCGCGTCTCCTTCGTTGGTCCTCCCCGTGCCTCGCCACCCTCTTCTCGTCAACGGGGGTGAGCTCCCCGCTGGCCCCCGTCAGTCTTCCCCCTCCGAATGCTGCACCCCATGCTGTCCCGTCGCCGCGTCCGCCTCTGCGTGGCCGCGCCCCATCGCGGCTCCCGCACGCCCGCGCGCGCCTCGCCCCTCTACGCCCGCCCGCCTAGGCCGGTTCTCACTACTGCCACCGCCTCCACTCACGGATGGCGCTGTTCCGACCACCCCGGCTCCAACCGCTCGCACTAGTGGGGGCGGCGCGTCGTGCACCTCATGTAGGTGGCGGCCACCGCCCATTCGGTCGCCGGAGTGCGTGTCCGGTGGGCCGCCGTTGCCTCTGCTGGTCGCCGGCATGCACCAGCATGCGCACGCGTTAGAACCCGGCCAGTGTCTTATGACGCATGGGCCCGGGTCATTAACTGTTTGGTTAAGCACTAATCCAGCCACTAACTCCCACTATAATCGAACCCCACCGCACTAATAAAACCTTGCTAAATTAAAACTCTGTTTAATACTCCCTGTGTAAACTAATATAAGAGCGTTTAGATCATTAAATTAGTGTTCTAAACGCTCTTATATTAGTTTACAGAGGCAGTACTACAACAAATGACATGTGGGGCCCGCTGACTAATTAGTAAACTTAAAACAGTATTGATTAGTTTGAGTTAAAGTTTCTGTCTAAGACAGGTTGGCCCCACTTGTCAGTGGACCGGTCAACAGTCACGGTTGACTGCTGACTGCGCGGTTGACCAGGTCAACTGTCCCCACCTCTCAGCCACTAATACACTCTGTTGTGTACACATGCTGGGTGCACTTAGCAATTTAACTATTTATTTTGAAATAATAATAAATTCAGAAAAATATTAAAACTTTGGAAATTCATATAGAATAATCCGTAACTTGGATGAAAATACTTTATACATGAAAGTTGCTCAGAACAACGAGACGAATCCGAATATGCAGTCCGTTCGTCCGCCACACGTCCCTAGCACATCGTAGATGCAACTTTCCCCCTCCGGTCCGTTTGTCCAAAAACGCGAAACACCGGGGATACCTTCCCAGATGTTTTCCCCCTTCGCCTGTATCACCTATCCCTGCGTTAGATCACCCCTAGCACTACATATTGCCATGTCATACTTTGTGATGCTTTGATTGCTCTGTTATTTATTGCGTTCCCCTTTGTTACTTCTTTCCGGTAGACCTCGAGACCGCTGCCGATACCCATGTGATCGACTACATCAACGACGACCCCTTCTTCTTGCCAGAGCAACCAGGCAAGCCCCCCCTTGATCACCAGATATTGCCTATTCCTTCTCTCTACTGCTTGCACTAGAGCAATGTAGCATGTTACTGCTTTCGGTTAATCCTATTCTGCTGCATAGCCTGTCATTGTTGCTACAATTGTTACCCTTACCTGCAATCCTAAATGTTTAGTGTAGGATGCTAGTATTCCATCAGTGGCCCTACATTTTTGGTCCGTCTGCCATGCTATACTATCGGGCCATGATCACTCGGGAGGTGATCACGGGTATATACTTATATACATGATATATGATACATGTGGTGACTAAAGTCGGGTCGGCTCATAGAGTACCCGCATGTGATTCCGATGTGGGGGTGAAAGGACAGGTGGCTCTCCATCCAGGTAGTGGTGGGCCTGAGTTCCCGACGGCCCCCGACTGTTACTTTGTGGCGGAGCGACATGGCAGGTTGAGACCACCTAGGTGAGAGGTGGGCCTGGCCCTGGTCGGCGTCCGCGGTTACTTTAAAATAACATGCTTAACGAGATCTTGGTATTTGATCTGAGTCTGGCCACTGGCCTATACACACTAACCAACTATGCGGGAACAGTTATGGGCACTCAACGTAGTGGTATCAGCCGAAGCCTTCTTGACATCAGCGACTGAGCGGCGCGCGCCGGGTTGGACCGCGTAATGCAACTTCCTTTGAAATGGAGGTTGCTAGGTTTGCTCACCGTCCGCCCTCGCAACATGCAGGTGTGCAATGGGCGATGGGCCCAGAGCCCTGCGCGCATAAGACTTAGACCGGCATGCTGACCTCTATGTTGTGCCTAGGTAGGGCTGCGACGTGTTGATCTTCCGAGGCCGGACATGACCCAGGAAAGTGTGTCCGGCCAGAGGGATCGAGCGTGCTGGGTAATGTGGTGCACCCCTGCAGGGAAGTTTATCTATTCGAATAGCCGTGATCCTCGGTAACAGGACGACCCAGAGTTGTACCTTGACCTTATGACAACTAGAACCGGATACTTAATAAAACACACCCTTCCAAGTGCCAGATATAACCCGGTGATCGCTCTCACACAGGGCGATGAGGGGAGGATCGCCGGGTAGGATTATGCTATCCGATGATACTTGGTGAACTTACCAGCTACTCTCTTCTACATGCTGGAAGATGGAGGCTGCCAGAAGCGTAGTCTTCGTCAGGACTAGCTATCCCCCTCTTATTCTGGCATTCTGCAGTTCAGTCCACCGATATTGCTCCTTTACACACATACCCATGCATATGTAGTGTAGATCCTTGCTTGCGAGTACTTTAGATGAGTACTCACGGTTGCTTTTCTCCCTCTTTTCCCCCTTCTCCTCTTCTTCTTGGACGTCGCAACCAGATGTTTGAGCCCAGGAGCCAGACGCCACCGTCGACGACGACCCCTACTACACCGAGGGTGCCTTCTACTACGTTCAGGCCACCGACGACCAGGAGTAGTTTAGGAGGATCCCAGGCAGGAGGCCTGTGCCTCTTTCGATCTGTATCCCAGTTTGTGCTAGCCATCTTATGGCAACTTGTTTTAACTTATGTGTGTACTCAGATATTATTGCTTCCGCTGACTCGTCTATGATCGAGCAATTGTATTCGACCCCTCGAGGCCCCTGGCTTGTATTATGATGCTTGTATGACTTATTTATTTTTAGAGTTGTGTTGTGATATCTTCCCGTGAGTCCCTGATCTTGATCGTACACGTTTGCGTGTATGATTAGTGTACGATTGAATCGGGGGGTCACACCTACCCCCACTGGGAGTAGGATCCCCCCTTCCCTAGTTGGACTAGGAGAGAAGGAAGGGGGAGAGAGGGAGGAAGGAAAGGGGGGCGCCACCCCCCTTCCGAGTCCAATTCGAACCAGAGGGGAGGGGGCGCGTGGCCTGCCCTGGCTGCCCCTCTCTCTCTCTCTCCACTAAAGCCCATTAGGGCCCATATACTCCCCGGGGGTTCCGGTAACCCCCCGGTACTCCGGTATATGCCCGAACTCTCTCGAAACCTTTCCGATGTCCAAACATAGTCATCCAATATATCGATCTTTATGTCTCGAGCATTTTGAGACTTCTCATCATGTCCGTGATCATATCCGGGACTCCGAACTACCTTCGGTACATCAAAACACATAAACTCATAATATCGATCGTCACCGAACGTTAAGCGTGCGGACCCTACGGGTTCGAGAACTATGTAGACATGACCGAGACTCATCTCCGGTCAATAACCAATAGCGGAACCTGGATGCTCATATTGGTTCCTACGTATTCTACGAAGGTCTTTATCGGTCAAACCGCATAACAACATACATTGTTCCTTTGTCATCGATATGTTACTTGCCCGAGATTCGATCGTCGGTATCTCAATACCTAGTTCAATCTTGTTACCGGCAAGTCTCTTTACTCGTTCCGTAATGCATCATCCCACAACTAACTCATTAGTCACATTGCTTGCAAGGCTTATAGTGATGTGCATTACCGAGAGGGCCCAGAGATACCTCTCGGACAATAGGAGTGACAAATCCTATTCTCGATCTATGCCAACTCAACAAGTACCATCGGAGACACCTGTAGAGCACCTTTATAATCACCCAGTTACGTTGTGATGTTTGGTAGCACACTAAGTGTTCCTCTGGTATTTGGGAGTTGCATAATCTCATAGTCATAGGAACATGTATAAGTCATGAAGAAAGCAATAGCAATATACTAAACGATCAAGTGCTAAGCTAACGGAATTGGCCAAGTCAATCACATCATTCTCTAATGATGTGAACCCGTTACTCAAATGACAACTCATGTCTATTGCTAAGTGTAGCGACCAGACCTCAAACAGTTTAGTCTCTGTGAATCAGTGTCATCCCTGGATCGGTAATGCTGACACGCACAGTACTTGAAGGATTTATAACAGAGTAGCAATCGCACACTTATTACATCGAATAGTCTCAAGAGAGAACTTATTACAATAAATATGGCTTAAGGCCATCTAAAAACAATAACAGCGAAAGGCTTGGAAGATAAAGTGAGTCCATCAACTCCAACGACATCACTGAGTATAAGACCACGACCTATGACACCTTACTCGTCGTCTGAAAAATCTGCAACATGAACGTTGCATTCCGAAAACGGGTCAGCACATGGAATATGCTGGCAATGTAACACATAGAGAGTAATGAACAGAATAATGCTATCACTACATGCATATTTGGCTGGTGGAAAGCTCTATGGTTACAGTTTTGCGAAAAGCTAATTTTTCCCTACAACAAAGGAATAAATTTTATTTAACTATCATGGTGGTTGTTAAACATTGAGAAGGTACCTCCAACTCAATCCCAATTAAGAACATGATTAACCCAATCAAATTAAATGAAATAACATGATGATGAGATTGACATGATAATCCAAGAACTAGATACTCAAGATGTCCATAACCAGGGACACGGCTAACCATGATTCGATTGTACACTCTGCAGAGGTGTGCGCACTTTTCCCCACAAGACTCGATCGCCTCCATTTGATTTCTCGCACTACATGGTGTTTGAGAAACGGACGACCGAGACACAGTCTTTCAGAAACAATACTCTTTACTCCGGGTGGACAGTTACACCTACTTTCCCCTACATCTGCTAGCCCACCTCTTCAAGAGGTCATGTAACCTACTCAACTATGCTAGAGCCCATAATAGCTTGTGGCTACACACGGAAGTTTCTAGCATGAATAATCTCATGATCCCTTTGAGCCTGGGTGGCGGTCCATAGGATGATCACACGGGTACTCCGGGATATCAAAAAATACAGGCAACACTGGGTTCTCCAGGTGCCTCAATCCACCCAGATGTGAATTAAAGTAACCACCTTAAGTTGAACCATTAATTAACATCCTCACATCTGTCATGGAAATTCAGTCAAACCCAATCCACGTCTACGAGCATAGCATAGCAATATAAGCAAACGTAGAAGTAACTCCCAAAGGTTTGATAATAAACAGGGCAATAGGTTCCTACCTCATCAACTACTTCCCAATACCCACATGTTATAAATCCTACTCATGCAATGTTTGAGGGTTGAATCTAATGCACAAAAACTAGGTATGAAAGGGATATGATCAAAGTGTTACTTGCCTTGCTGATGATCCATGAAACCTAGTGACTCGTAGTAGCACGCTTCGCACTCCGGGTACTCTATCGCAACCAAGCAATACATACATAAGCAATCAAGCAAGGGTGCATGTGTAAAACTCGAAATAAGAGATCCAACCAGAAAGTTCAACTTAAGAACTCCGGTTTGCAAAAAGAATCAAATCGAACGAAGCAACGAAACTCAAACGGCGAAAGAAACAAGCTTCGTTTACTAATCTGGATCTAAGTCAAATTTTACAGTAGCAAAAACTTGTTTAAGTTGGTTAATCGGAAAGAGGGTTTCGAAACGAAACTCTAGGCGCTTGAATCGCCTGATTCCGATAAACGAGCGAAAAGTTGTACTAAAATGAAAAACAGATCGGAAATCGCGATAAAAAATAATTGCGGAAAATCCGAGAAAAAGAAAAACTGACGAACAGGCTAACGAACGAACGTTCGCTGCCTGCGGTTAAACGACGAAAACCGTCTGTTAAAACGAACGTACGGACGAACGTCCGCAAAATAATAAAACCGAAAAACTAAACCGCTCTAGAAAAAAACCACGGTTTTTATATAAAAAACCGGGCGGTTCTCTAAAGAAAACCGCCGGCGGCGGCGGGGTGGCTACCTCCGGCGGGACGGGGTCCGGCGAGGAGCGGCGGACGGCGGCGGGGCTCCGGCGGGTGGCGGCGGCGGCTCGGGCAACGGCGGCGTCGGGCAGCGGCGGCGGCGCGGGTCTCGGGGCGGGGCTGGCGGCTAGGGTTATGGTTAGGGGCGGCGTGGGCTGGGGTGGGCTGGCGGCGGGCGGCTTATAAAGCCCGGGGCGAGGCAGAGTCCGGGTCGTCCACGGCGGCCCGAGTCGGTTCGTTTTTTTAATAAATCGGATGTGCAGAAAAATTAAGAAGAGAAATACTAAACGGACTACAAAAATCCCGAAATAAATTGTCCCCGTCCTCTAAAAATAAGCCGGACAAGATGAACATTTATTTGGGCCTAAAATGCAATTTTGAAAACGCATATTTTTTCTAGGCAAATAAAATAGAAATAAAATCCGAATAAAATCAAATATTTGTTTTTAATATTTTTTCCTCCGATATTTCATTATTTTTGGAGAAGTCATATTATCCCATCTCATATATTTTAAATATGAAACATTTTTCAGAGAGAAAAATAATTAAAACAAATGATCCTATTTTCAAAATTTGAGAAAACCCAAATATGAAAATAACGAAATCCCCAACTCTCTCCGTGGGTCCTTGAGTTGCGTAGAATTTCTAGGATCGCAAAACAAAATGCAATAAAAATGTTATGCATGATGATCTAATGTATAACATTCCAAATTGAAAATTTGGGATGTTACAAACCTACCCCCCTTAAGATGAATCTCGCCCTCGAGATTCGGGTTGGCTAGAAAATAGGTGAGAGTGGTCCTTCCGTAGATCTTCCTCTCGCTCCCAGGTGGCTTCATCCTCGGTATGGTGACTCCACTGAACTTTGCAAAACTTGATAACCTTGCTGTGGGTGACTCGGCTGGCATATTCGAGAATCTTGACTGGTTTCTCCTCATAGGTCAAATCACTATCCAGCTGAATCGCTTCCAGTGGCACTGTATCTCTCAGTGGTATCTCTGCCACCTCTGCGTGGCACTTCTTCAGCTGAGAAACATGGAACACATCGTGAACTCCTGACAATCCTTCGGGCAATTCCAACTTGTAAGCAACTTCTCCCATACGCTCCAAAACTTTGTATGGTCCTACAAAACGTGGTGCTAACTTTCCCTTAACTCCAAAACGCTTAACTCCTCGTAGTGGTGATACTCGAAGATACACTCTGTCTCCGACTTCGTAAACTGTCTCCTTGCGTTTAGAATCTACATAGCTCTTCTGCCTGGACTGGGCTACCTTGAGCCTGTCGCGAATCAACTTCACCTTCTGTTCAGACTCTTTAATCAAATCTGGTCCAAACAACTGACTGTCTCCAACTTCATCCCACAACAACGGTGTCCTGCATCTCCTTCCGTACAGAGCTTCGAAAGGGGCCATCTTCAAACTGGATTGATAACTGTTGTTGTAAGAGAACTCTGCATATGGCAAATTGTCGTCCCAACTAGATCCATAATCTAGCGCACAAGCTCTCAGCATGTCCTCCAAAATCTGATTGACTCTCTCGGTCTGTCCATCTGTTTGCGGGTGAAAAGATGTACTGAACTCTAGTCTGGTACCCAAAGTTTCATGGAACTGATTCCAAAACTTTGAAGTAAACTGGGTTCCTCTATCTGATACAATGGTCCTCAGAACTCCATGCAGACATACGATCCTAGTCATGTATATCTTTGCCAACTTAGCACTGGTATAAGTGGTCTTTACTGGGATGAAATGAGCTACCTTCGTCAAACGATCGACTACAACCCATATCGAGTCATAGCCTGAACGAGTCCTGGGCAATCCCGTGATAAAATCCATGCCTAGCTTATCCCACTTCCATTCGGGTATCGGCAATGGTTGTAGAAATCCTGCTGGCTTCTGATGCTCTGCCTTCACTCTCTGACATACATCACAAACTGCTACATACTCCGCAATATCCTTCTTCATTCCGGTCCACCAGAAGCTGTCCTTTAAATCCAGGTACATCTTGGTTTTTCCTGGGTGAATCGAATATGGTGAATCATGGGCCTCTTGTAGAATCAACTTCCTGATCTCTGGATCATTGGGCACATAAACGCGGTCATCAAACCATAAGGTATCGTGCTCATCCTCACAAAATACCTTGGCTTTTCCTTTGCTCATCCTTTCCTTTATCTCAGCAATCTCCTTGTCTGTCTTCTGAGCTTCTCTGATCTTATCCATCAAAGTAGACTGAATCTCCAATGCTGCTACAAAGCCTCTTGGAACTATTTCCAAACATAGTTCACGAAGATCCTCTACTAACTCCTTGGGTAACTCTCTGGTCATGAGTGTGTTGACATGGCTCTTGCGGCTCAACGCATCAGCTACTACGTTAGCCTTCCCTGGGTGCTAATGCAATCTCATATCATAATCCTTAATGAGCTCCAACCATCTCCTTTGCCTGAGATTCAACTCCTTCTGCATGAAAATGTACTTCAAATCTTGTGATCCGTGTACACCTCACAATGGTTTCCGATGAGAAAATGTCTCCATGTCTTCAACGCATGCACTACGGCTGCTAACTCCAAATCATGTGTAGCATAATTCAACTCATGGGGTTTAAGCTGTCATGAGGCCTATGAAACAAGTCTTCCCTCCTGCATTAGCACTGCTCCAAGTCCTCGACGAGAAGTGTCGCAATATACTTCATAATCCTTGCGTTGATGTGGCAGAATCAACACTGGCGCTGTAACTAAACATTTCTTCAACTCCTGGAAACTAGCCTCACATTCCTCAGTCCAATTTAATTTGGTATCCTTCTTCAACAACTCCGTCATAGGCTTTGCAATCTTTGAGAAATTCTCAATGAATCTCCGGTAATATCCTGCGAGTCCAAGAAAACTCCGGATTTCTCCAACTGTCGTGGGTGACTCCCAATTTGTCACAGTGTTAACCTTGGTGGGATCTACTGCTATTCCTTCTCCGGATATAACATGTCCAAGGAATCCAACTTCCTTTAACCAAAACTCGCACTTGCTGAACTTGGCATATAACTGATGTTCTCTGAGCTTTCCAAGTACCAAACGCAAATGCTCCTTATGCTCTTCTTCATTGTTCGAATAGACCAGAATATCATCAATGAACACTACGACGAACTTATCCAAAAACTCCATAAACACTTTGTTCATCATGTTCATGAAATAGGCAGGTGCTTTAGTCAGGCCAAATGACATAACGGTGTACTCATATAGCTCATACCTTGTGGTAAAAGCTATCTTAGGTATATCCTGCTCTCGAATCTTCAGCTGGTGGTATCCTGATCGCAAATCAATCTTGGAAAATACTTTAGCTCCTTGTAGTCGGTCAAACAGATCATTGATCATCGGCAGTGTGTACTTGTTCTTGATTGTTACTTCATTCAATCCACGATAATCAACAACCATCCTCAACGATCCATCTTTCTTCTCCACTAGAAGTACTGGTGATCCCCATGGTGACGAACTTGGGCGAATATATGCTTTATCCAGTAACTCCTTAATCTGCTTCTTAATTTCTTCCAAATCCTTAGCGGGCATCCTGTACGGTCTCTTAGATATTGGCCCTGTGCCTAGCAAAAGCTCAAACAAAAACTCAATGTCTCTATCCGGTGGCATGCCTGGCAACTCCTCTGGAAATACGTCAGGGAAATCCTTCACCACTAGTACTTCCTCCTGTACAACTCCTGATAAGGAATTCACTTGAGTCCTCTTCGGCACATGCCGGGATACATACTTAATCCTTCTTCCTTCTGGGGTAGTAAGCAAAATCGTCTTACTGGCACAATCGATGTTTCCTCCATACATCGATAGCCAATCCATTCCCAAAATCACATCCAAACCTTGCGACTCCCAAACTATTAGGTCTGAGGGGAAAACATGCCTACCTATGGCCAATGGCATCTGAAAACATCCTTGGCTTGCCATATACTCTGCTCCTGGCGAGGTTACTAACATAGGTGTTCTAAGAACTTTGGTGGGTAACTTATACTTATCCACAAATCCCCTTGATATGTATGAATGCGATGCACCAATATCAAAAAGAACGATTGCAGTAAATGACTTAACCAAAAACTTACCTATTACTGCATCAGGCCGTGCTTCAACCTCCTCCACATTAACGTGGTTCACTTGTCCTCTGCTGAAAGGGTTCGGCTTCTTCCCCGAGCTTCCATTGCCATTTCCATTCTTTGCTTCCGGACAATCAGTGGCATAATGTCCAGTCTTCTGGCACTTGAAACAAGTAACGTGGCTTAGATCCCTCTTGGCTGGGGTTGATGGGTTGGTACGGTTCTGTCCGTTGCTTCCTCCGTTCCCATTGCCATTCTTGGGGCCACTATGATTGTGCGAGCTCCCTCCATTGCGATTGTGACCTCCATGGTTATGCTGAAGGTGTCCTCCCGAGTTCGGGGTAAAACGAGGCTTCTGATGAGCTCCTGTACTGTACTTTCCTTGTCCATACTTCCTCTTACGGCTCTCAATCTGCTGCTGCTTCCCTTCAATCATGAGAGCTCTGTCTACCAACTCCTGGTAGTTGTTAAAAGTTGCCACCATCAACTGCATGCTCAGCTCATCATTCAGTCCTTCCAAAAACTTCTCCTGCTTAGCTGCATCCGTAGCAACGTCATCTGGGGCATAACGTGCTAACTTACTAAAGTCCTGCACGTACTGGCCAATGGTATGTCCTCCTTGGCGCAAGTTGCGAAACTCACGCTTGTTCATGGCCATAGCTCCTGCTGAAACATGGGCAGTATGGAAAGCTTGCTGAAACTGGTCCCATGTGACGGTGTCAATGGGGTGAGTGGCTGTGTAATTCTCCCACCATGATGTTGCGGGTCCATCAAGCTGATGTGCGGCAAAATGCACTCTCTCCGTATCTGTGCATCCTGCAGTGGTCAGCTCCCTTCCAACCTTGCGGAGCCAATCATCTGCAACAATCGGCTCGGTGCTGCTGGAAAACACCGGCGGATTCAGCCTAAGAAAATGGGCTAAGTGATCAACAAGTGGTGGTGGTGGTGGGTTGTTGTTGTTGTTGTTGTTGTTGTTGTTGTTGTTGTTGTTGCCTTGGTTCTGAACTAGCGCTTGCATCAGGGTATTCTACTGCTGAATCAACTGAGTGATCTCCGGTGGGAAAACAAATCCGGTATCGCGTCTCGGAGGCATCTGATGGGTTTTAGAAAAGATGAGAAAATAGGATAGAATGAGGTCTAGAGGGAAAACACTACCCATATGCACATGAGACAAACACAATCATATCACTCCAATCAATTCAAACAAGGCATACAATCGATCTAACTATCGTTACGAAGTGCTTGGACTATACTATATACATGGTGGAATACTACTACTGATTTGGTGGTCTACTGGAAAAATTGATCGGTCGAAGACTCCATGATATCTGCTCCGGCTTCATCCTCCAAATCATCATCACTGGGGCCCGAGTCGGTGTCGTCGATGATGATGTAGTTCTCCGGGCAAGTAGAATCGTCATCTTCTCCTCCTGGCGCAGGGTCTCCCATGAATACTCCGATGTTCTTTATCAGGTCGTCATTCTTCTCCACTAGTGCGACGATTTCCTCCATATAATCCTCGTGTGTAGCCTTGAGTTCTTCTTCCAGCTCGATGATCCTTGTCTTCGCCTTCTTCGAATCTATCATGTCTGCGCACATCTGGTTCTCTTGGCGACGAATGTGCTGGTTTAGCTCCTGGATGAAAGCTGCAATAGATCTATCCTTCCTGGTGCTGATCATCTCCCATTGCTCGTCTCGGCGCCCACAAATCTGATAGATAGTATCCTTGAGATCATTGTGGTACACTTCTCCAATGCGTCCCATGGTGATGTGGGCTGCCATGCTCTTTCCTAGACTCCAGGTTGGTGCATCAAAGGAAAACTCTATGGGCTCAGTGACTGGCATGAACGTCCTTCCTGGAACTTGAACTTGAATCATCCAGCGCCCCTCTTCTGGTAGTGTGGCGTTGTAGGTCCCGGTGAAACTTGGTATTCCGATGTGCAGGTACCTAGTAACTTCCTTCAAGTGTCGTCCAAAAGGTGTATCCTCATCCGGTTGCGCAAACTTGTTCCTTGCATCCGCCATCCTAAAAGAGTGGAAGAAAGTAGAGGAGTCAGAAATGGGAAGAGAGTAGTGATCTAGGGCTTTAGCTTAGTGGTCGTGTCCTACAGTCAGCATGTGCTCTAATACCATCTTTGTAGCGACCAGACCTCAAACAGTCTAGTCTCTGTGCATCAGTGTCATCCCTGGATCGGTAATGCTGACAGGCACAGTACTTGAAGGATTTATAACAGAGTAGTAATCACACACTTATTACATCGAATAGTCTCAAGAGAGAACTTATTACAATAAATATGGCTTAAGGCCATCTAAAAACGATAACAGCGGAAGGCTTGGAAGATAAAGTGAGTCCATCAACTCCAACGGCATCACTGAGTATAAGACCACGACCTATGAAAAATCTGCAACATGAACGTTGCATCCTGAAAACGGGTCAGCACATGGAATATGCTGGCAATGTAACACATAGAGAGTAATGAACAGAATAATGCTATCACTACATGCATATTTGGCTGGTGGAAAGCTCTATGGTTACAGTTTTGCGAAAAGCCAATTTTTCCCTACAACAAAGGAATTAATTTTATTTAACTATCATGGTGGTTGTTAAACATTGAGAAGGTACCTCCAACTCAATCCCAATTAAGAACGTGATTAACCCAATCAAATTAAATTAAATAACATGATGATGAGATTCACATGATAATCCAAGAACTAGATACTCAAGATGTCCATAACCGGGGACACGGCTAACCATGATTAGATTGTACACTCTGCAGAGGTGGGCGCACTTTTTCCCACAAGACTCGATCACCTCCGTATGATTTCTCGCACTACATGGTGTTTGAGAAACGGATGACCGAGACACAGTCTTTCAGAAACAATACTCTTTACTCGGGGTGGACAGTTACACCTACTTTCCCCTACATCTGCTAGCCCACCTCTTCAAGAGGTCATGTAACCTACTCAACTATGCTAGAGCCCATAATAGCTTGTGGCTGCACACGGAAGTTTCTAGCATGAATAATCTCATGATCCCTTTGAGCCTGGGTGGCGGTCCATAGGATGATCACACGGGTACTCCGGGATATCCAAAAATACAGGCAACACTGGGTTCTCCAAGTGCCTCAATCCACCCAGATGTGAATTAAAGTAACCACCTTCAGTTGAACCATTACTTAACATCCTCACATCTGTCATGGAAATTCACTCAACCCCAATCCACGTCTACGAGCATGGCATAGCAATATAAGCAAACGTAGAAGTAACTCCCAAAGGTTTGATAATAAACAGGGCAATAGGTTCCTACCTCATCAACTACTTCCCAATACCCACATGTTATCAATCCTACTCATGCAATGTTTGAGGGTTGAATCTAATGCACAAAAACTGGGTATGAAAGGGATATGATCAAAGTGTTACTTGCCTTGCTGATGATCCGTGAAACCTAGAGACTCGTAGTAGCACGCTTCGCACTCCGGGTACTCTATCGCAAACAAATAATACATACATAAGCAATCAAGCAAGCGTGCACGGGTAAAACTCGAAATAAGAGATCCAACCAGAAAGTTCAACTTAAGAACTCCGGTTTGCAAAAAGAATCAAATCGAACGAAGCAACGAAACTCAAACGGCGAAAGAAACAAGCTTCGTTTACTAATCTGGATCTAAGTCAAATTTTAGAGTAGCAAAAACTTGTTTAAGTTGGTTAACTGGAAAGAGGGTTTCGAAATGAAACTCTAGGCGCTTGAATCGCGTGATTCCGATAAACGAGCGAAACGTTATACTAAAGCGAAAAACGGATCGGAAATCGCGGTAAAAAATAATCGCGGAAAATCCGAGAAAAGGAAAAACTGACGAACAGGCTAACGAACGAACGTTTGCTATCTGCGGTTAAACGATGAAAACCGTTCGTTAAAACGAATGTACGGAAGAACGTCCGCAAAATAAGAAAACCGAAAAAACTAAACCGATCTAGAAAAAAAACAAACCGCGGTTTTTATAAAAAAACCGGGCGGTTCTCTAAAGAAAACCGCCGGCGGCGGCGGGGTGGCTACCTCTGGTGAGACGGGGTCCGGCGAGGGGCGGCGGGGCTACGGCGGGTGGCGGCGGCGGACGGCGGCGTCGGCGGCAGCTCGGGCGACGGCGGCGTCGGGCAGCGGCGTCGGCGGCACGCGACGGCGGCGGCGCGGGTCTCGGGGTGGGGCTGGCGGCTCGTGTTATGGTTAGGGGCGGCGTGGGCTGGGCTGGCGGCGGGGCGACTTATAAAGCCCGGGGCGAGGCAGAGTCCGGATCGCCCACGGCGGCCCGAGTCGGTTCGGTTTTTTTATAAATCGGACGTGCAGAAAAAGTAAGAAAAGAAATACTAAACAGACTCCAAAAATAAGCCGGACAAGATGAACATTTATTTGGGCCTAAAATGCAATTTTGAAAAACGCATATTTTTCTTAGGAAAATAAAATAGAAATAAAATCCGAATAAAATCAAATGTTTGTTTTTAATATTTTTCCTCTGATATTTAATTATTTTTCGAGAAGTCATATCATCCCTCTCATATATTTTAAATATGAAACATTTTTCGGAGAGAAAAATAATTAAAACAAATGATCCTATTTTCAAAATTTGAGAAAACCCAAATATGAAAATAACGAAATCCCCAACTCTCTCCGTGGGTCCTTGAGTTGCGTAGAATTTCTAGGATCGGAAAACAAAATACAATAAAAAATGTTATGCATGATGATCTAATGTATAACATTCCAAATTGAAAATTTGGGATGTTACACTAGGAAACTTAACCATCTTTGATTCAACGAGCTAGTCAAGTAGAGGCATAATAGTGACACTCTGTTTGTCTATGTATTCACGCATGTACTAAGTTTCCGATTAATACAATTCTAGTATGAATAATAAACATTTGTCATGATACATGGAAATATAAATAACAACTTTATTATTGCCTCTAGAGCATATTTCCTTCACCGGGCTGCTATTGGATATACTCTTGATGATTTAAAGGGCATTAGTCCCACTCTATGTTAGCACAAAATTAATATGGAACCTGATGCCAAACCCGTTGTTGATCACCTACGTCAGTTAAATCCGAAGATGAAAGAAGTGGTAAGAACGGAAATATTAAAACTTCTGGAAGCAGGTATAATCTATCCCATAGCTGATAGTAGATGGGTAAGTCCTGTTCATTGTGTCCCTAAGAAAGGAGGTATTACTGTTGTTCCTAATGATAAGAATGAGCTTATTCCACAAAGAATTGTTACAGGAAATTGAATGGTAATTGATTATAGAAAATTAAACAAAGCAACTAGAAAAGATCATTACCCTTTGCCTTTTATTGATCAAATGCTTGAAAGATTATCTAAGCACACACACTTTTGCTTCCTTGATGGATATTCTGGCTTTTCACAAATACCTATTTCTCAACCTGATGAAGAAAAGACCACTTTTACTTGTCCTTTTGGAACCTATGCTTATATATGTATGCCTTTTGGTTTATGTAATGCACTTGCTACCTTTGAAAGATGTATGACTGCTATATTCTCTGATTTTTGTGAAAAGATTGTTGAGGTTTTCATGGATGACTTCTCTGTTTATGTGAAGTCTTTTGATGATTGTTTAAGCAATCTTGATCGAGTTTTGCAGAGATGTGAACAAACAAATCTTGTCTTGAATTGGGAGAAGTGTCACTTTATGGTTAATGAAGGCATTGTCTTGGGTCATAAAATTTCTGAAAGAGGTATTGAAGTGGACCAAGCTAAGGTTGATGCAATTGAGAAAATGCCATGTCCTAAGTACATCAAAGGTATTCGTAGTTTCCTAGGTCATGCTGGTTTCTATAGGAGATTTATCAAAGACTTTTCTAAAATTTCTAGGCCTCTTACTAATCTTTTGCAAAAGGATATTCCTTTTGTTTTTAATGATGATTGTCTTGAAGCCTTTGAAACACTCAAGAAAGCCTTAATTTCTGCACCTATTGTTCAACCACCTGACTGGAACTTGTGATAACCCACAAGTATAAGGGATCGCAACAGTTTTCGAGGGTAGAGTATACAACCCAAATTTATTGATTCGACACAAGGGGAGCCAAAGAATATTCTCAAGTATTAGCAGTTGAGTTGTCAATTCAACCACACATGGATAACTTAAGATCTGCAGCAAAGTATTTTGTAGCAAAGTAGTATGGAAGTAACGATAACGGTGGTACAAGTAACAGTAATAGTTTTGTAGTAATTGTAACAGTGGCAACGGTAAAGTAACTAAGCAAAGAGCAATATGTGAAAAGCTTGTAGGCATTGGATCGGTGTTGGAAAATTATGCCGGATGCGATTCCTCATACAATAGTTATAACATAGGGTGACACAGAACTAGCTCCAATTCATCAATGTAACGTAGGCATGTATTCCGAATATAGTCATACATGCTTATGGAAAAGAACTTGCATGACATATTTTGTCCTACCCTCCTGTGGCAGCGGGGTCCTATTGGAAACTAAGGGATATTAAGGCCTCCTTTTAATAGAGTACCGGACCAAAGCATTAACACTTAGTGAATACATGAACTCCTCAAACTACGGTCATCACCGGGAGTGATCCCGATTATTGTCACTCTGGGGTTGCCGGATCATAACACATAGTAGGTGACTATTGACTTGCAAGATAGGATCAAGAACTCACATATATTCATGAAACATAATAGGTTCAGATCTGAAATCATGGCACTCGGGCCCTAGTGACAAGCATTAAGCATAGTAAAGTCATAGCAACATGAATCTCAGAACATAGTGGATACTAGGGATCAAACCTTAATAAAAGTAACTCGATTACATGGTAAATCTCATCCAACCCATCACCGTCCAGCAAGCCTACGATGGAATTACTCACGCACGGCGGTGAGCATCATGAAATTGGTGATGGAGGAAGGTTGATGATGACGACGGCGACGGATTCCCCTCTCCGGAGCCCCGAACGGACTCCGGATCAGCCCTCCCGAGAGAGATTAGGGCTTGGTGGCGGTTCCGTATCATAAAACGTGATGAATCCTTCTCTCTGATTTTTTCTCCACGAACGTGAATATATAGAGTTCGAGTTGATGTCGGTAGAGCACCAGGGGGCCCACGAGGCAGGGGGCGTGCCCAGGGGGGTAGGCGCGCCCACCACCCTCGTGGACAGGGTGCGGGCCCCCTGGCCTTGATTCTTTCGTCAGTATTTTTTATTAATTCGAAAAATATTCTCCGTGAAGTTTCAGGTCATTCCGAGAACTTTTATTTCTGCACAAAAATAACACCACGGCAATTCTGCTGAAAACAACGTCAGTCCGGGTTAGTTCCATTCAAATCAAGCAAGTTAGAGTCCAAAACAAGGGCAAAAGTGTTTGGAAAAGTAGATACGATGAAGACGTATCAACTCCCCCAAGCTTAAACCTTTGCTTGTCCTCAAGCAATTCAGTTGATAAACTGAAAGTGATAAAGAAAAACTTTTACAAACTCTGTTTGCTCTTGTTATTGTAAATATGTAAAGCCAGCATTCAAGTTTTTAGCAAAGATTATGAACTAACCATGTTCACAATAACATTTAGGTCTCATATTTACTCATATCAATGGCATAATCAACTAGCGAGCAATAATAATAAATCTCGGTTGACAACACTTTCTCAAAACAATCATGATATGATATAACAAGATGGTGTCTCGCTAGCCCTTTCTGAGACCGCAAAACATAAATGCAGAGCACCTCTGAAGATCAAGGACTGACTAAACATTGTAATTCATGGTAAAAGAGATCCAGTCATAGTCATACCCAATATAAACTAATAGTAATGGATGCAAATGACAGCGGTGCTCTCCAGCTGGTGCTTTTTAATAAGAGGGTGATGACTCAGCATAAAAGTAAATAGATAGGCCCTTCGCAGAGGGAAGCAGGGATTTGTAGAGGTGCGATAGCTTGATTTTGAAATAGAGATAAATAATATTTTGAGTGGTATACTTTCGTTGTCAACATAACAACCGAGAGATCTCGATATCTTCCATGCTACACACATTATAGGCGGTTCCCAAGCAGAATGGTGAAGTTTATACTCCCCCACCACCAACAAGCATCAATCCATGGCTGGCTCGAAACAATGAGTGCCTCCAACAACCAAAAGTCCTGGGGGAGTTTTGTTTGCAATTATTTCGATTCGATTTGCTTAGAGCATGGGACTGGGCATCCCGGTGACCAGCCATTTTCTCGTGAGTGAGGAGCGGATTCCACTCCTCTTGAGAATAACCCGCCTAGCATGGAAGATACAGACAACCCTAGTTGATACATGAGCTATTCAAGCATACAAAACAAAATTTAATTTGAAGGTTTAGAGTTTGGCATATACAAATTTACTTGGAACGGCAGGTAGATATCGCATATATAGGAAGGTATCATGGACTCATATGGAATAACTTTGGGGTTTATGGTAGTGGATGCACATGCAGTATTCCTGCTTAGTACGAGTGAAAGCCTAGAAAAAGACTGGGAAGCGTCCAACTAGAGAGCGACAATAGTCATGAACATGCATTAAAATTAATAAACATTGAGTGCGCGAACATGTGCCAAGTCAAGTCACTCGAATCATTCATAGGAGGATACCACCCTATCATACCACATCACAACCATTTTAATAGCATGTTGGCACGCAAGGTAAACCATTATAAACTCCTAGCAAATTAAGCATGGCATAAGCAAATATAATCTCTAATTGTCATTGCAAACATGTTTCATCCATAATAGGCTGAATCTGTTGGAAATATGCCCTAGAGGCAATAATAAATGGTTATTATTATATTTCTTTGTTCATGATAATTGTCTATTGTTCATGCAATAATTGTGTTATCCGGAAATCGTAATACATGTGTGAATACATAGACCACAACGTGTCCCTAGTAAGCCTCTAGTTGACTGGCTCGTTGATCAACAGATAGTCATGGTTTCCTGACTATGGACATTGGATGTCATTGATAACGGGATCACATCATTAGGAGAATGACGTGATGGACAAGACCCAATCCTAAGCATAGCATAAAAGATCGTGTAGTTCGTCTGCTAGAGCTTTTCCAATGTCAAGTATCTTTTCCTTAGACCATGAGATTGTGTAACTCCCGGATGCCGTAGGAGTGCTTTGGGTGTACCCAACGTCACAACGTAACTGGGTGACTATAAAGGTACACTACGGGTATCTCTGAAAGTGTCTGTTGGGTTGACACGGATCGAGACTGGGATTTGTCACTCCGTATGACGGAGAGGTATCTCTGGGCCCACTCGGTAATGCATCATCATAATGAGCTCAATGTGACTAAGGAGTTAGCCACGGGATCATGCATTACGGTACGAGTAAAGTGACTTGTCGGTAACGAGATTGAACAAGGTATTGGGATACCGACGATCGAATCTCGAGCAAGTAACGTACCGATTGACAAAGGGAATTGTATACGGGATTGATTGAATCCTCGACATCGTGGTTCATCCGATGAGATCATCATGGAACATGTGGGAGCCAACATGGGTATCCAGATCCCGCTGTTGGTTATTGACCGGAGAGGCGTCTCGGTCATGTCTGCATGTCTCCCGAACACGTAGGGTCTACACACTTAAGGTTCGGTGACGCTAGGGTTGTAGAGATATTAGTATGCGGAAACCCAAAAGTTGTTCGGAGTCCCGGATGAGATCCCGGACATCACGAGGAGTTCCGGAATGGTCCGGAGGTGAAGAATTATATATAGGAAGTCCAGTTTCGGCCACCGGGAAAGTTTCGGGGGTTATCGGTATTGTACCGGGACCACCGGAAGGGTCCCGGGGGTCCACTGGGTGGGGCCACCTATCCCGGAGGGCCCCATCGGCTGCAGTGGGAAGGCAACCAGCCCTTAGTGGGCTGGGGCGCCCCCCCTTGGGCCTCCCCCTGCGCCTAGGGTTGGAAACCCTGGGGGTAGGGGGGCGCCCCACTTGGCTTGGGGGGGAAGCCATCCCCCCTTCCCCCTTGGCCGCCGCCCCCCTTGGAGATCTGATCTTCCAGGGCCGGTGCCCCCCCAGGGGGCCTATATATAGTGGGGGGGGGAGGGAGGGAAGCAGCACCACAGCCCCTGGCGCCTCCCTCTCCCCCTGCAACACCTCTCCCTCTCGCAGAAGCTTGGCGAAGCCCTGCCGAGATCCTGCTACTTCCACCACCACGCCGTCGTGCTGCTGGATCTCCATCAACATCTCCTTCCCCCTTGCTGGATCAAGAAGGAGGAGACGTCGCTGCTCCGTACGTGTGTTGAACGCGGAGGTGCCGTCCATTCGGCACTCGGTCATCGGTGATTTGGATCACGGCGAGTATGACTCCATCAACCCCGTTCATTGGAACGCTTCCGCTCGCGATCTACAAGGGTATGTAGATGCACTCCTTTCCCCTCGTTGCTAGTATACTCCATAGATGGATCTTGGTGATGCGTAGGAAATTTTAAAATTCTGCTACGATCCCCAACAGTGGCATCATGAGCCAGGCCTATGCGTAGTTACTATGCACGAGTAGAACACAAAGCAGTTCTGGGCGTGGATGTTGCCAATTCTTCTTGCCGCTACTAGTCTTATCTTGTTTTGGCGGTATTGTGGGATGAAGCGGCCCAGACCGACCTTACACGTACGCTTACGTGAGACAGGTTCCACCGACTGACATGCACTAGTTGCATAAGGTGGCTAGCGGGTGTCTGTCTCTCCCACTTTAGTCGGAACGGATTCGATGAAAAGGGTCCTTATGAAGGGTAAATAGAAATTGGCATATCACTTTGTGGTTTTACGTAGGTAAGAAACGTTCTTGCTAGAAACCTATACAAGCCACGTAAAAAACTTGCAACAACAATTAGAGGACGTCTAACTTGTTTTTGCAGCATGTGCTATGTGATGTGATATGGCCAGAAGATGTGATGAATGATATATGTGATGTATGACATTGATCATATTCTTGTAATAGGAATCACGACTTGCATGTCGATGAGTATGACAACCGGCAGGAGCCATAGGAGTTGTCTTTATTTTTTGTATGACCTGCGTGTCATTGAATAATCCCCCTAACTATGCACCGTTGCGAAGGTTCGTTGTTTCGAAGCAACACGTGATGATCGGGTGTGATAGATTCTAACGTTCGCATACAACGGGTGTTGACGAGCCTAGCATGTACAGACATGGCCTCGGAACACACGCAATACACTTAGGTTGACTTGACGAGCCTAGCATGTACAGACATGGCCTTTGAACACGGAGGACCGAAAGGTCGAGCATGAGTCGTATAGAAGATACGATCAATATGGAGATGTTCACCGATCTTGACTAGTCCGTCTCACGTGATGATCGGACACAGCCTAGTTAACTCGGATCATGTTTCACTTAGATGACTAGAGGGATGTCTATCTGAGTGGGAGTTCATCGAATAATTTGATTATATGAACTTAATTATCATGAACTTAGTCTAAAATCTTTACAATATGTCTTGTAGATCAAATGGCCCACGTTGTCCTCAACTTCAACGCGTTCCTAGAGAAAACCAAGCTGAAAGATGATGGCAGCAACTATACGGACTGGGTCCGGAACCTGAGGATCATCCTCATAGCTGCCAAGAAAGATTATGTCCTAGAAGCACCGCTAGGTGAAGCACCCATCCCAGAGAACCAAGACGTTATGAATGCTTGGCAATCACGTGCTGATGATTACTCCCTCATTCAGTGCGGCATGCTTTACAGCTTAGAACCGGGGCTCCAAAAGCGTTTTGAGAAACATGGAGCGTACGAGATGTTCGAAGAGCTGAAAGTGGTTTTCCAAGCTCATGCCCGGGTCGAGAGATATGAAGTCTCCGACAAGTTCTTCAGCTGTAAGATGGAGGAAAATAGTTCTGTTAGTGAGCATATACTCAGAATGTCTGGGTTACACAACCGCTTGCTCAGCTGGGAGTTAATCTCCCGGATGACGCGGTCATTGACAGAATCCTCCAGTCGCTTCCACCAAGCTACAAGAGCTTTGTGATGAACTTCAATATGCAGGGGATGAATAAGACCATTCCTGAGGTATATTCAATGCTGAAATCAGCGGAGGTGGAGATCAGAAAGGAACATCAAGTGTTGATGGTGAATAAAACCACTAAGTTCAAGAAAGGCAAGGGCAAGAAGAACTTCAAGAAGGACGGCAAGGGAGTTGCCGCGCCCGGTAAGCCAGTTACTGGGAAGAATTCAAGGAATGGACCCAAGCCTGAGACTGAGTGCTTTTATTGCAAGGGAAGTGGTCACTGGAAGCGGAACTGCCCCAAATACTTAGCGGACAAGAAGGCCGGCAACACCAATGGTATATGTGATATAAATGTAATTGATGTGTACCTTACCAGTACTCGTAGTAGCTCCTGGGTATTTGATACCGGTGCGGTTGCTCATATTTGTAACTCAAAACAGGAACTGCGGAATAAGCGGAGACTGGCAAAGGACGAGGTGACGATGCGCGTCGGGAATGGTTCCAAGGTCGATGTGATCGCCGTCGGCACGCTGCCTCTACATTTACCTACGGGATTAGTTTTAAACCTCAATAATTGTTATTTAGTGCCAGCTTTGAGCATGAACATTGTATCTGGATCTCGTTTAATTCGAGATGGCTACTCATTTAAATCCGAGAATAATGGTTGTTCTATTTATATGAGAGATATGTTTTATGGTCATGCCCCGCTGGTCAATGGTTTATTCTTGATGAATATCGAACGTGATGTTACACATATTCATAGTGTGAATACCAAAAGATGTAAAGTTGATAACGATAGTCCCACATACTTGTGGCACTGCCGCCTTGGTCACATTGGTGTCAAGCGCATGAAGAAGCTCCATGCAGATGGACTTTTGGAGTCTCTTGATTACGAATCATTTGACACGTGCGAACCATGCCTCATGGGTAAGATGACCAAGACTCCGTTCTCCGGAACAATGGAGCGAGCAACCAACTTATTGGAAATCATACATACCGATGTGTGCGGTCCAATGAGTGTTGAGGCTCACGGAGGATATCGTTATGTTCTCACTATCACTGATGACTTAAGTAGATATGGGTATGTCTACCTAATGAAACACAAATCTGAAACCTTTGAAAAGTTCAAGGAATTTCAGAGTGAGGTTGAGAATCAACATGACAGGAAAATAAATTTTTTACGATCAGATCGTGGTGGAGAATATTTAAGTCACGAATTTGGTATGCACTTAAGGAAATGTGGAATCGTTTCACAACTCACGCCGCCTGGAACACCTCGGCGAAATGGTGTGTCCGAACGTCGTAATCGCACTCTATTGGATATGGTGCGATCTATGATGTCTCTTACCGATCTACCGCTCTCGTTCTGGGGCTATGCTTTAGAGACTGCCGCATTCACTTTAAATAGGGCTTCGTCGAAATCCGTTGAGACGACACCGTATGAATTATGGTTTGGGAAGAAACCTAAGCTGTCGTTTCTAAAAGTTTGGGGATGCGATGCTTATGTCAAGAAACTTCAACCTGAAAAGCTCGAACCCAAGTCAGAAAAATGCGTCTTCATAGGATACCCTAAGGAAACCATTGGGTATACCTTCTACCTCAGATCCGAAGGCAAGATCTTTGTTGCCAAGAATGGGTCCTTTCTGGAGAAAGAGTTTCTCTCGAAAGAATTGAGTGGGAGGAAAGTGGAACTTGATGAGGTGATAGTCACCCCTTCCGAACCGGAAAGTAGCGCAGCGCGGGAAGATGTTCCTGTGGTGCCTACACCGACTGGGGAGGAAGTTAATGATGATGATCATGAAGCTTCGGATCAAGTTACTGCTGAACTTCGTAGGTCCGCAAGGACACGTTCCGCACCAGAGTGGTACGGCAACCCCGTCCTAGAAATCATGTTGTTAGACAACGGTGAACCTTCGAACTATGAAGAAGCGATGGCGGGCCCGGATTCCGACAAATGGCTAGAAGCCATGAAATCCGAGATAGGATCCATGTATGAAAACGAAGTATGGACTTTGACTGACTTGCCCGATGATCAGCGAGCCATTGAAAATAAATGGATCTTTAAGAAGAAGACAGACGCGGATGGTAATGTTACCATCTATAAGGCTCGACTTGTCGCTAAGGGTTATCGACAAGTTCAAGGGGTTGACTACGATGAGACTTTCTCACCCGTAGCGAAGCTAAAGTCCGTCCGAATCATGTTAGCAATTGCCGCATACTATGATTATGAGATATGGCAGATGGACGTCAAAACGGCATTCCTTAACGGCTTTCTCAAGGAAGAATTGTATATGATGCAGCCGGAAGGTTTTGTCGATCCTAAGAATGCTAACAGGGTATGCAAGCTCCAGCGCTCCATCTATGGGCTGGTGCAAGCATCTCGGAGTTGGAACATTCGTTTTGATGAGATGATCAAAGCGTTTGGGTTTACACAGACTTATGGAGAAGCCTGTGTTTACAAGAAAGTGAGTTGGAGCTCTGTAGCATTTCTCTTATTATATGTGGATGACATACTATTGATGGGAAATGATATAGAATTCTTGGAAAGTATAAAGGCCTATTTGAATAAGTGTTTTTCAATGAAGGACCTTGGAGAAGCTGCTTATATATTAGGCATCAAGATCTATAGAGATAGATCAAGACGCCTCATTGGTCTTTCACAGAGTATGTACCTTGACAAGATATTGAAGAAGTTCAATATGGATCAGTCCAAGAAGGGGTTCTTGCCTGTACTGCAAGGTGTGGAATGGAGCACGGCTCAATGCCCGACCACGGCAGAAGATAGAGAAAAGATGAGTGTCATCCCCTATGCCTCGGCCATAGGGTCTATTATGTATGCCATGTTGTGTACCAGACCTGATGTAAACCTTGCCGTAAGTTTGGTAGGAAGATACCAAAGTAATCCCGGCATGGAACACTGGACATCGGTCAAGAATATCCTGAAGTACGTGAAGAGGACTAAGGATATGTTTTTCGTTTATGGAGGTGACGAAGAGCTCGTCGTAAAGGGTTACGTCGACGCTAGCTTCGACACAGATCTGGATGACTCGAAGTCACAAACCGGATACGTGTATATTTTGAATGGAGGAGCAGTAAGCTGGTGCAGTTGCAAGCAAAGCGTCGTGGCGGGATCTACATGTGAAGCGGAGTACATGGCAGCCTCAGAGGCAGTGCAAGAAGCAATCTGGATGAAGGAGTTCATTACCGACCTAGGGGTGATTCCCAATGCGTCGGGTCCGATGACTCTCTTCTGTGACAACACTGGAGCTATTACCCTTGCCAAGGAGCCCAGGTTTCACAGGAAGACCAGGCATATCAAGCGTCGCTTCAACTCCATTCGTGAAAGTGTTCAAAATGGAGACATAGTTATTTGTAAAGTACATACGGACCTGAATGTAGCAGATCCGTTGACTAAACCTCTCCCTAGAGCAAAACATGATCAACACCAGAACGCTATGGGTGTTCGATTCATCACAATGTAACTAGATTATTGACTCTAGTGCAAGTGGGAGACTGTTGGAAATATGCCCTAGAGGCAATAATAAATGGTTATTATTATATTTCTTCGTTCATGATAATTGTCTATTGTTCATGCTATAATTGTGTTATCCGGAAATCGTAATACATGTGTGAATACATAGACCACAACGTGTCCCTAGTAAGCCTCTAGTTGACTGGCTCGTTGATCAACAGATAGTCATGGTTTCCTAACTATGGACATTGGATGTCATTGATAACGGGATCACATCATTAGGAGAATGATGTGATGGACAATGTAGCGACCAGACCTCAAATGGTCTGTGCTGCTGTGCACCAGTGTCATCCCTGGATCAGTAATGCTGACACGCACAGTACAAATGGAGGATTTATAACAGAGTATGAATGCAATCACACACTTATTACATCGAATATCTCCAAAGAGATTAAGTATGATAAATATGGCTTAAGGCCATCTAAAACGATAACAGCGGAAGACTTGGAAGATAAGTGAGTCCATCAACTCCAGCGGCATCATTGAGTATAAGACCACGATCTAAGGCACCTTACTCATCGTCTGAAAAGTCTGCAACATGAAACGTTGCAGCCCGGAAACGGGTCAGCACATAGAATATGTTGGCAATGTAACACATAGAGAATAATGAACAATGATAAGGCTACACTACATGCATATATGGCTGGTGGAAAGCTCTATGGTTACAGTTTTGCGAAAAGCCAATTTTTCCCTACTTCAAAGGAATAAATTTTATTTAACTATCATGGTGGTTGTGAAACATTGAGATGGTTGACAGCATCTCAATCCCAATTAAGTGTCATCAATAACCCAACAAAATTAATTAGAAGTAACATGGTGATGAGATTCAAATGATAATCGAGGTACTAGATACTCAAGTTGTCCATAACCGGGGACACGGCTAACCATGATTAGTTTATACACTCTGCAGAGGTTTGCGCACTTTTCCCCACAAGACTCGATCGCCTCCGCTTGATTCTCGCACTGCAGGATGTTTGAGAAACGGATGACCGAGACACAGTCTTTCAGGAACAATCACTCTTTACTCCGGGTGGACCGGTACACCTACTTTCCCCTACATCTGCTAGCCCACCTCTTCAAGAGATCATGTAACCTACTCAACTATGCTAGAGCCCATAATAGCTTGTGGCTGCACACGGAAGTTTCTAGCATGAATAATCTTATGATCCCTTTGAGCCTGGGTGGCGGTCCTTATACAAACAGACAACACTGGATTCTCCAGGTGCCTCAATCCACCCAGATGTGAGTTTTAGTTGCCACCTTAGGTAAACCATTATTAACAATCTCACATCTGTCATGAATATCTCTCAAACCCAATCCACGTCTACGAGCATAGCATGACAATATAATAGCAACGTAGAAGTAACTCCCAAGGGTTTGATAAGAAAACAGGTAATAGGTACTACCTCAACTACTTCCCAAGGTCCCACAATTTAATTAGATCCTAATCATGCAATTGTTTGAGGAAAAGATCTAATGCAATAAAACTGGGTATGGAAAGTATGATCAAAGTGTTACCTGCCTTGCTGATGATCCGCGAAACCTAGCGATTCGAAGTAACAAGCGGCACACTCCGGGTACTCTATCGCAAACAAACAAGCAGACAATCAGTACTCATCTAATGCACAGGTAAAACTCGAATGAAAGATCCAACCAGAAAGTTCAACTTAAGAACTCCGGTTTGCAAAAAGAATCAACTCGAACGAAGCAACGAAAGTCAAACTGCGAAAAACAAGCTTCGTTTACTAATCTGGATCTAGGTCAAATTTTACAGTAGCAAAAACTTGTTTGAGTAGGTTAAACGGAAAGAGAATTTCGAGACGAAACTCTAGGCGCTTGAATCGCCTGATTCCGATAAAAGAGCGAAAAGTTAAACAGAAACGAAGATTCGATCAGAAATCGAATCTGCGATAATCGCGGAAAAATCCGACGAAAAGAGAAAACGGACGAACAGTTAAAGAACGGACGTTCGTTAACAGAGAGAATCCGACGAACGCGTTCGCTAAAACGAACGTGTCGGTGAACGTTCAAAAAATAACAAAACCGAAAAAACCGATCTAGGGTTTTTCTTTTTTTTAAACGAACGGTTTTTTTAAAACAAAACCGGCAACCGAACGGCGGCGAGGTATACCTCGTCGGGGGCGGGGCTCCGGCAGGGCTCCGGCTAGCTCCGGCGAGGGGCGGCGGGGTGCGGTGGGGCTCGGGGTGCTCGGGGCTGCGAGGGGGCGGCGAGGGGCGGCGAACGGCGGGGTGCGGGGCAGGTGCGGGCGGCGGCGGGGTGAGAAGAGGGGGGGGCGGCTATTTATGGAGGGGGGGGGGGTGCTGGAGGCGTGAGGAAGGGGCAAAGGCGGCGGTGGCTCCCGTGTCCAAGCCGGACTCGGCGGCGGCGGCGTCGTGCTGGGGAAGGAGACGGCGCGGGCGGGCCGGCGGCTCGGCTGGGCTTCCGCCCGGTCGGGCGGCGCGCAATTTTTTTTTAAATACGTTCCGCGGAAAAATTCGTGGAAAAATAAATAAAAGTCCAAAAAAGATAAAATAAATTTTCCCCGTCTAGTTAGAAAATCTAGAATAGGGTGAACATTTTTTAACACAAAATAAATTTTTGAAAACATGCAATATTTTTTTAATGCAATTAGAATTGCAAATAAAATCCAAATAAATCCAATAAAATTTTTTAACACTTTTCCTCCAATATTTCAATTGTTTTGGAGAAGTCATATTTTCTCCTCTCATTTATTTTTAAAATGAAATATTTTTCCGGAGAGAAAATAATTAAAACCAAAATCCTTTTTTTCTAATTTGATGAAAATCAAATATGAAAATTCGAGAAAATCCCCAACTCTCTCCGAGGGTCCTTGAGTTGCTTAGGATTTATCGAGGATTTGTCAAAATGCAATAAAATATGATATGCAATGATGATCTATGTATAACATACCAAATTGAAAATTTGGGATGTTACAAACCTACCCCCCTTAAGATGAATCTCGCCCTCGAGATTCGGGTTGGCTAGAAAACAGGTGGGAGTGGTCCTTCCGTAGATGTTCCTCTCGCTCCCAGGTGGCTTCATCTTCCGTGTGGTGACTCCACTGGACTTTGCAAAACTTGATAACCTTACTGCGGGTAACTCGGCTGGCATACTCAAGAATCTTAACTGGTTTCTCCTCATAGGTCAAATCACTTTCCAGCTGAATCGCTTCCAGCGGCACAGTATCTCTTAGTGGTATCTCAGCCATCTTTGCGTGGCACTTCTTCAACTGGGAGACGTGAAATACATCATGAACTCCAGACAATCCTTCGGGCAATTCCAGCTTGTAAGCAACCTCTCCCACACGTTCCACAACTCTGTATGGTCCGATAAAACAGGGCGCTAACTTTCCCTTAACTCCAAAGCGCTTCACTCCTCGAAGTGGTGATACTCGAAGATAAAATCGGTCTCCGACTTCATGAACTGTCTCCTTTCGTTTAGAATCGGCATAACTCTTCTGCCTGGACTGGGCTACCTTGAGCCTATCGCGAATCAACCTCACTTTCTGTTCAGACTCCTTAATCAAATCTGGTCCAAACAACTGACGGTCTCCAACTTCGTCCCATAACAACGGTGTTCCAAAATATGGCAAGTTGTCGTCCCAACTAGATCCATAATCTAATGCACAAGCTCTTAACATGTCCTCCAAAATCTGGTTGACTCTCTCGGTTTGTCCATCTGTCTGTGGGTGAAAAGTTGTGCTAAATTCTAGCCTGGTTCCCAATGTTTCATGTAACTGCTTCCAAAACTTCGAGGTAAATTGGGTTCCTCTGTCTGATACAATGGTCCTCAGAACTCCATGCAAACATACGATCCTGGTCATGTATATCTTTGCCAACTTAGCACTGGTGTAAGTGGTCTTCACTGGAATGAAATGAGCCACTTTCGTCAAACGGTCGATTACAACCCATATTGAGTCATAGCCTGAACGAGTCCCAGGTAATACTATGATAAAATCCATGCCTGTTTTATCCCACTTCCATTCGGGTATCGGCAATGGTTGTAGCAATCCTGCTGGTTTCTGATGCTCTGCCTTCACTCTCTGACATACATCACAAACTGCTACATATTCTGCAATATCCTTCTTCATTCCGGTCCACCAGAAAGTATTCTTCAGATCCAAATACATCTTGGTATTCCCTGGGTGAATCAAGTACGGTGAATCATGGGCTTCTTGCAAAATCAACTTCCTGATCTCCGGATCATTTGGCACATATACGCGGTCCTCAAACCATAAGGTATCGTGCTCATCCTCACGAAATCCCTTGGCTTTACCTTTGCTCATCTTCTCCTTTATCTCTTCAATCTCCTTGTCTGTCTTCTGAGCTTCTCTGATCCTTTCCATCAAGGTAGACTGAATCTCCAATGTCGACAAATAGCCTCTTGGGACTATCTCCAAACATAGCTCGCGAAGGTCCTCGGCTAACTCCTGAGGTAACTCTCCTGTCATGAGGGTGTTGACATGACTCTTGCGGCTCAACGCGTCTGCTACTACGTTAGCCTTTCCTGGGTGATAATGCAATCTCATATCAAAATCCTTAATAAGCTCCAACCACCTCCGCTGTCTGAGATTTAACTCCTTCTGCGTGAAAATATACTTCAAACTCTTGTGATCTGTATACACCTCACAA
Organism: Aegilops tauschii subsp. strangulata; assembly: GCF_002575655.3. NCBI lineage: Eukaryota > Viridiplantae > Streptophyta > Magnoliopsida > Poales > Poaceae > Aegilops > Aegilops tauschii. The sequence continues at coordinate 380,461,095 of NC_053037.3, read as the reverse complement.
TGGTTTCCGATGAGAAAATGTCTACATGTCTTCAATGCATGCACCACGGCTGCTAATTCCAAATCATGCGTAGCATAATTCTTCTCATGGGGTTTAAGTTGTCGTGAAGCATATGACACAACTCTTCCTTCCTGCATAAGCACTGCTCCAAGTCCTCGACGAGAAGCGTCGCAATAAACTTCATAGTCCTTGCGTTGATCTAGCAGAATCAATACTGGTGATGTAACCAATCGTTTCTTCAACTCTTGGAAACTAGCTTCACAATCCTCAGTCCAATTGAATTTGGTGTCCTTCTTCAATAGCTCAGTCATGGGCTTAGCAATCTTCGAGAAATTCTCGATGAATCTCTGGTAGTATCCTGCAAGTCCAAGAAAACTCCGGATTTCTCCAATTGTCGTGGGTGATTCCCAACTTGTCACTGTGTCAACCTTGGCAGGGTCTACTGCTATTCCTTCTCCCGAAATAACATGTCCAAGGAATCCAACTTCCTTCAGCCAAAATTCGCATTTGCTGAACTTGGCATATAACTGATGTTCTCTGAGTTTCTCAAGTACCAATCGTAAATGCTCCTCATGCTCTTCCTCATTCTTGGAAAAGACTAAAATATCATCAATGAACACCACGACGAACTTATCCAAAAACTCCATAAACACTTTGTTCATCAGGTTCATGAAATAGGCAGGTGCGTTAGTCAGACCAAATGACATAACGGTATACTCATACAGTCCATATCTGGTGGTAAAAGCCGTCTTAGGTATATCCTGCTCTTGAATCTTTAACTGATGGTATCCCGATCGTAGATCGATCTTGGAAAATACTTTAGCTCCTTGTAGGCGGTCAAACAAATCATTGATCATCGGCAGTGGGTACTTGTTTTTGATGGTCACTTCATTCAATCCACGGTAATCAACAACCATCCTCAGCGATCCATCTTTCTTCTCCACTAGAAGTACTGGTGATCCCCAAGGTGACGAACTTGGGCGAATATAGCCTTTATCCAGTAACTCCTTGATCTGCTTCTTAATTTCCTCCAAATCTTTTGCGGGCATCCTGTACGGTCTCTTAGATATTGGCCCTGTGCCTGGCAAAAGTTCAATCAAGAACTCAATGTTTCTATCTGGCGGCATGCCTGGCAACTCTTCTGGAAATACATCCGGATAATCCTTCACCACTTGTTGAGAATACAGACCTTAGAGTCACCCGCCAGGAGGGGCCGGGTTACTCGTACGGTTGTTATCAGATGCCCAGAGCCAAGTTTCAAGATAATGGGCCAGAGATGGGCTGAGCCCCGGATATGGCTTAAGGCCCGTAGTTACAATCATTGTTATAGTAAACTTGTAGCGTAAGGCATGCATAGTTTAGAGTCCGAGCCGGACACTCTTATGAGCCGGCCGGGACTCTAAGGGCTACTGGGTGTCAGCCTCCCTATATAAAGGGATGACCCGGCAGCGGTTTAAGGGAGAGAACAATCTCATCGAGAGCCGGGGATAGTTGTTTAACTCCCGGCGATCGTAACCCTAATCAATATCACCCCAGACTGGACGTAGGCTTTTACCTTCACCGTAAGGGGCCGAACCAGTATAAACCCTCGTGTTCCTTGTCCCGCATAACCCCTTCAAGCTTCCTAGTTGCGATGGCTCCACGACTAAGTCCTAGCTCAAGGACATCTGTCGTGACAATTCCATGACAGTTGGCGCCCATCGTGGGGCCTGCGCACGGTGGATTTGAGTTCTTGAAGGGCAGCTTCGAAGGGATCAAGGAATACGCTGTGGGCCGGATGACCAAGAGTCGTCGCGGCAAGCTCTACATCGACGATGTGGACTGGGGCCCCGACGCCAGCTCAGTTGAGTACGGATACCGGGTCCCCTTTGGCGGAATTCATGTCTTCATTGGCAAGATTGGTGAGCCGGGCCCCGAGCCGGATCTCTGCGCTGATCTCATTGAAACGGCTCAGCGCGCGCAACCCGCCCGAGCCCGGCCTGCCTTAAGGCGCGCTTTTGTGGGATGCATCCATGGAGGGCCCTCTGATCCATCTGGGTCTGGTGATGAGGTGGCCGCCGGCTCTGACGGCGAGTCAGCCACCGATGAATCAAACTCATTGTACCAACTTCAAGATGGCAGGCTCATGGGTTGTTCCGATGGCGACAGTATTCCGGACCTTTTTGAGCCACCAAGTCAGGTTGGAGTTTTTATGGCTGGTGCGCAGCCTGTTCAGAACCCCGCTGTTGGATCGGGAAACCCGGTGCCTTCTCCGGCTCAGGTGCTGATGGATCTCACGGACAAGATGACGGCCCTGTTAACCGCCACGGTTGACCCAGCGAACCAAGCTCAGCATGATGCGGAGGTGGCACAGTTAAAATTGGATTTGATAAAAGCTAAAGAGGACCTTGCAGCGGAAGGGATCAGGCTGGCTGCGGAGCGGGCGGCCCTCGACGCCCGGACTCAGCTGATTCAGGCACAGTCCTTCCAGCTCACGATGGATCAGAACGCGGCTAACGAGGTCATGAGAAGGAGGCACCAGAAGACCCAGTCTCGACTCCCACCGGTTTACGACCCGCGCAATCTCTTCAACACGCCGGGTGCAGGGTCTAGTAACCCGCCAGGGGACATTGCGCCCGGGTCTGGACCCCTTATTCAGCCACGAGTGATGGGGCCTCCCCAGGTGGCCCCTGCCCCGCCTCAGTATGTGCCAATACCGCCGGGTCATTATGATAACCCGCTGGAGAACATGGTGGCTGCGGCAGCACGACTGGCGGCTCTCCCCGTTCACGGCGACTCTCCGGCGGCCATCGAAACCCGCCGGGTCAGGGAACTCCTGCAGACGGCACTAGCGCAGCAAGAGGCGTACTCCTACAGCCGCGACAGGATCCACTCGACCCCTCGTCCAGGCAAGAGCCCGAGTTACAGCCGGCACATGGTCTCAGCAACCGGCTCAAGTAATGTCTGACGCCATGACCCGCCCCCTGGCCATGGCCCGGCTCATAATGGAGCCTTCTACGCAGCAGACCAAGCGCGGCAAGAGGCGGAGCAGGTGACTCAATTGACGGCTTACCAGACCCCCCCGGCTTATCCGACAACGTCCGTTGATGTGGGTATTTCTACCAGGACTGGGGGTGTCCCTTGTTTGGTACCAGCCATCCGTAATGAACGTCTACCTAAGGACTTCAAGGGCCCTAGGAAGGTGCCTAACTATACAGCGGACTTACAGCCTGCAGCCTGGATTGAGAGTTATGAGATGGCTATGGAATTGCTGGAGGTCAGTGAGGCGGCCATGGCTAAATATTTCACAATGATGTTAGATGGAACTGCCCGCACGTGGTTGAAAGGGCTACCACCGAACTCCATTGGGTCTTGGGCTGAGCTGAAAGCCCGGTTCATTCAAAACTTCAAAGATACCTGCAGGCAGTCTATGTCAATTGTGGATCTGACTAACTGTAAGCAGCAGGAGGGTGAATCCACGACCCATTGGGTTCGCCGGGTCAAGGAGATCATACATTCATCAAATAAGATCGATGCCGGCTCTGCAGTCTTAATGTTGGAACAGAACTGTCGCTTTGTGCCCCTTAAGATGAAACTCGGGCGGCTTAAACGCGACTGCACCGATATGGGTACCCTAATGGCGGCTCTTGTCAAGTACGCCGATTCTGATGGTACCAAGGATCCCCCTTCAGACGATGAAAGGACAGGGAAGGGAAAGAAGAACGGCCATGGCAAGGGTCCTCAGTTTAACCCGGGGAACCAAGGAGGAGGCAAGCGTAAGGCCGATGGCAGCCTAGAGTTTGTAGCCAACGCCAACTCCCAAGGTAGTAACCTGCGACGCAAGGGGAGGCCCCCTCCCCGAGGCGGCGGGTCAGGTCCAACGCTGGAGCAGCTGTTGAATGAACCTTGTCCAAGGCATGGCTCTAGAGAGAAGCCAGCGACTCATCTGTGGAAGGATTGCGCGATCGTGAAGGCCTTTAAGAGCTACAATGGCCCGGGCGGCGGCTCAGGCGCCGGCGGTTTTCATGGCCCGGGCGGCGGCTCAAATTCCGGTCCTCAGAACGGTCAAGGGGGCTTTAATCAACAGTCTGGTCAGGGTCATCAACAGCAACAGGGGGGTTATCAGACCAACCCAAAGCAGCTTAGTGGTGGACAGTATCATGTGTTCACCACTAGTTTGTGCAAACGATATCAAAAGCTTCACAAGAGGGCTGTGAATGCTGTTGAGCCGGCGGTTCCACGCTACTTGCGGTGGTCGGAACAACCTATAGTGTGGAGTAGGGAGGATCACCCTCCACGGGTGGATAACCCGGGCCACTTGGCCTTAGTGGTGGCCCCTCAGGTGGGAGGTTATAAGTTCACAAAGGTACTCATGGATGGAGGCAGCAGCATCAACATCCTATATTATGAGACTTTTCGCCGTATGGGGCTGGTTGATAAGAACCTCAGCCAGTCAAACACTATCTTCCATGGTGTGGTACCTGGTAAGTCAGCTTATCCAGTCGGCAAGATCGAGTTAGAAGTGGCTTTTGGTGATGAGAACAACTACAGGGAGAATTGCCAAGTGGGCTATAGAACTTGGACCTCATGGCCTCAAATATGTGCCACGCACTGCTGTTAAATCTCAGGCTTTGGTGGATTTCATCAATGATTGGACGGAGTCACAAGTGCCTGAGCAAAAGCCGGATAACACTTATTGGACTATTCACTTTGACAGGTCCAGACAGCTGGAGGGCTCGGGGGCTGGTGTTGTATTGGCTTCCCCTAAGGGTGACAAGTTCCATTATGTGCTACAGTTGATGTTTCCTTGCACTAATAATGCGGCTGAATATGAGGCTTTGCTTCACGGTCTTCGGGTGGCTAAGGAGATGAGCTTAAGCCGGGTAAGGTGTTTTGGTGACTCAGACTTGGTGGCTCAACAAGTATCAGGCACCTGGGATTCTAAGGATCCTCTCATGGCGGCTTATCGCCGCGAGGTTGATGCCATTGCTGGGCATTTTCAGGGATACCAAGTGGAGCACATTGATCGCAGGAAGAACGAGGCGGCTGATGCTTTAAGCCGGCTAGGCTCTCAGCGAAAGCCGGTGCCGCCTAACACTTTCCTGGATGTCCTGTATAACCCCTCGGTTAAATTGCCTACAGAGGAGGACTTGGCTGTCCCTGACCCGGAGGCACGACTGGTGGCGGCTCTTCATGTCATACCAGACTGGACAATGCCATACCTGGCTTATATAACCCGGGGAGAGTTGCCTGAGGATGAAACTCTGGCCAGGCAAATAACCCGGCGGGCTAAGTCAATGATCGTCATTGATGGCGAGTTACATCATCGCAGTGTTTCAGGGGCATTTCAACGTTGTATCTCCCCTGAGGAAGGCCAAGAGATCTTGCGGGAGATCCATGAAGGGGATTGTGGTCATCATGCCGGCTCAAAATCTCTTGTAGCCAAGGCTTTCCGTCATGGTTTTTATTGGCTGACGGCTCACGTTGATGCAGAGGACTTGGTCAGTAAATGTGATGGTTGCCAAAGGTTCTCACGACGGGCTCACGTGCCGGCTCAGGAGTTGAGGATGATCCCAATCACTTGGCCCTTTGCGGTCTGGGGGCTTGATATGGTTGGGCCTTTTAAACGGTCCAAGGATAAGAAGACCCACCTCTTGGTGGCAGTTGACAAATTCACAAAGTGGGTGGAAGCTGAGCCAGTTAGCAAGTGCGATGCAGCCACGGCGGTTCAATTTATGAAAAAGGTGATTTTCCGCTTTGGTTTTCCGCACAGCATTATAACTGACAATGGCACCAATCTCTCCAAAGGCGCCATGGAAGAATTTTGTCAACGAGAGCATATCCGACTTGATGTTTCTTCAGTGGCTCATCCTCAATCCAATGGTCAGGCTGAGAGAGCTAACCAGGAAATTTTGAAGGGTATCAAGCCCCGGCTTTTGGTCCCTTTACAATGAACGCCGAGTTGTTGGGTGGAGGAGTTGCCTTCCGTCTTATGGAGCATCAACACTACTCCTAACAGGTCTACAGGCTTCACGCCTTTCTTCATGGTTTATGGAGCAGAAGCAGTCCTCGCCAGTGACATCCGTCACGATTCACCTCGCGTGGTGGCTTATGTTGAGACGGATAATGAACAGGCGCGCCAAGATGCTCTGGACTTGTTGGACGAACAGCGTGATGTGGCAGCAGCCCGTTCAGCGATTTACCAACAAGACCTGCGCCGTTATCATAGCCGCCGGGTTAAATCCCGGGTCTTCCAGGAAGGTGACCTTGTGCTCCGGCTCATCCAGGATCAAACAGATACACACAAGTTATCCCCACCTTGGGAAGGGCCCTTTGTGGTCAGCAAGAACTTGCACAACGGGTCATATTACCTCATTGATATTCGGGAGCATAAAGATTCGCGTAAATATGAGGAGGAGACCCGTCGGCCGTGGAACATAGCTCAGCTTCGGCCTTACTAGACTTGAGCTACCGGCTCTCGTGGTGTACATATTTGTCTCAGACATTTATATATTATGATAAGCAATAAAGCAGGACCTCTGTCCTTTTTTCTCCTCCAAATATGCGTGTGTTGTTTTTACATGCTGATTTAAAGGAGGATCTAGCTTATGATCGTATTCGAGTCTAGCCGTAATCAGTAAGGTCACTTGGGGGCTTCCTGTTCAAACATGGGTCGTATTCGAACCAAAGAGAACATAGCTGTCGATACCCACTTGATTGGCAAAGTGCCGAGCTCATTGGGAAGTTACCTTTGGTCATATTTGAATCACAGTTTAACCCCTCTGAGAACCGACGTGGATCGTATTCGAATCAGCGTCGTTAAACAATTTTAAGAATCATTTGGGGGCTTCCTATTCAAACATGGGTCGTATTTGAACCAAAGAGAACATAGTTGTCGGTACCCATTTGATTGGCATCGCCACACCCACTGGGGGCTATATGATCGTATCCGAATCTTAGTTTAACCCCTTGGGGCCGGGTCTTTGGTCGTATTCGAACCGGAAGCCCCTAAGTTCTTCTGCTTTTTCACAAGTTTATTCTGAGGTATGCATGGCCGGGTCTCACTTGCCGGCTTAACTTTGGTTTACAGTGTTAGTTGCTCATCATGGGTGTCATTAAAGCAAGTAAATCAGAGTTAAGGTGTCAACCTTACTGCCCGGGTTATTTAAACCGGAAGATGTTTACAGGCTGTTCAGTGTGTTATTTTGGCTATGTTCAGAGTGTAATTAAGGACCGGCCTTTTTTGATTCATATTCCGGGTTATTTATCTCAAACACCTGATTCTCAGGGCGGTAAGCCGCCTCGAGACTTATGATTTGCCTTTTCTATGCAGATACTTAAAGGCATCTTTTGAGGTTGAGAAAAACAAAGGGATGATTATGACCCGGAGAAACATCAAAGAGACAAATTCAAAGGGCTTTTGCATTCAAAACGTGCACGATGACACCGCAGAGATAAATTGTTGCACTTACTCCATTACAATAATTTTTCAAGTCTAAAAGATGGAACAATGTTTGATAAGCCGCCAGTTAACTTATGCTGCCCGCAGAGTTGAAGTCCCCGGCTCATTCCCGTCTTCTCCTCTGGTTGATCCCAAGACCTCGAAGGTTGATGATTTCCAGTCGATGCCGCTGAGAGCTTCGAACTGGGCTTCTTCGTCAATTAACCCGGCCGGGTCAATCTCCGAGGCAAAGGTGTGTTGACGAGCCGGCGGGATCAGGTTGAGGGCTTCGTAGCGAGGGGTTGGAATCCTCTGATTCTCCGCATCATAACCCGGCTGGTACTTGGTCAAGTCGGTGTCGTTCCCGATGAGGGTGGCCACCGGGCGTACAGCCTTCACACATGCCGCGAAGTCCTTCTGGTCGAAGGCTGAGCCGTCTTCCTTCAGGCTTGGGTAACCCAGGGCGATGTCTGCCGGGTCTAGCTCCGGCAGAAATGCTTTGGCCCGGCTCAGCGCGGCGATTGCTCCGGCTCTCGCGGAGGCCCGTCGTAACTCCTGGATCCGCTGCGGCAGAACAGCGAGCCGGCACAGGACTTCGGCCAGATGAGCTGGCACCTCGTTGGATAGGGCCACCACAGCTAAGGCACGCTGTGACCCAGTGTAGAGCTGTTCCACCAGGGTGTACACGGCCTTTAACTTGGTGACCATGCTCTGGTTGAGGTTGGCACTCCTGGGACCTGTTTAACAAGATCAGATAAGCCGGTGACAAGGATGAATCATGACATATACAGACTTGATGAAAGCCAGTGAGGCGACTTACCGAAGATAGCAGCCACCATTTGGGAAACCTGGCGCTTTAGGCCGGAGAGCTCAGCGGTCTTCTCAGTGAGGGCCTTCTCCGCCTGTTCCGCCCGGGTTACCAGTGCGGCCTTCTCTTCGACCCAGGCTTTCCTCTCAGCATCAAACTCGGTCTTCAACTTTTCTTGAGTGGCAATGCTGGATACAAACTTGGCGTTTGCCTTCCTGGTCTCCGTCTCCTGCATCTTTAGCCGGCTCTTGAGATCCGCAAGGTCCGCCTCTAGTTTCTTGCCAACAGCCTGCATGTATTTCCGGGTTAATTAACAGTTGTTATATAAGTCCCAAGCGCTTTCCAAGCAAAGGCACTTGGCACTTGGGGGCTAATGCATATTGAACGTCTCTATCTACGTACTGCCGGCTCAGTTGAGTAAGCCGGAACCTAAGTCTACAACATATTCAAGTATAAGTCATCGACTTGGGGGCTAGCATGGCAAAGGCAACTATGCAGTAAAGTAAGAAGACGGCAGAAGGGTACCTCGGATTTTTGTTGGATCTGGTTGACCATGGCAACCTCGGCGTCGCGGCTCTTGTGGACTTGGCTGATGTAGCCAGAGACGAGCTCTCCAATGCTCAAGTCGGTGTAGCCGGAGAGGTCCAGGTTCACCCGGTGGGGCTGCAGTAACTCCCCCTTCGCAGAGCACTTGGCCAACGCGGTCGGTCTCCCCGGCTCAACGAATTCCGTCCGGGTGATTACCACGTCCGGGTCGTCTGCTGGTGGGGCTGAGCCGGAGGCCTCCGGGTTAACCGACGCTTCGGTCATTGTCTTGGTAGTCGGGGCAGGGGCCTCAGGCGCCGTGTCCATTGGAATGGTGGCTTCGGGGGTGGAGGTAGCTGGCGGCTCTTGAACCGTCGCCTCCGGGTCAGGCAAGTCTGGCACTCCGGCTGACCTGGTTTTCTTTGCTCTTTTGGTGAGCTTCGCCTGGGCACTGAAAAGACAGAAGTGTTAGGCACACAAAGAGTAAGTACAGACAGATAATGTAAGGAGATTGTTATTACCCGGGTGCAGTCTTGAAGGCCGGCAGACTTGACTGCATGGAGTCACCCGAAGAGGGGGAGGTCTCCTGATAATTGGGGTCAGAAGAGTTGAGTGGCTGACGGATAACACCCGCCAACGGATGAAAAGGGTACAGGTGAGAAAAAACCTCAGTGCGACGCTTCCTTGTTGCGTCGGATAACCCGGCGGAGAGGTCGGTGTCCTTACGGGCCCGGGTGTGACGCCGGCTTTCGTGAACCTGCTGCTTCAAAAGAAATTGAGGGTCTTGATGAGCTAATGGATGTGAAAAGCTTACTTTCCGGGTTACTCTTCGGACTTTCAGCTGTGGCAAAGGCTCCGAGTCGGAGGAAAGTGACATGACCTCTTCAACCACCGGGTTACTGGCGCCGGTGTCATCATGTCAATGAGCAAATGTTGATAAGGCGGACAGCAACAAACAACAAATATGGCAAGAATTTAAAGGTTTAGGGATTACCTCTGACTCGGATCTGTCGCTTAATTGCAATAGCTCCGAAGCAGTGGGTCTGCTTCCCTTTTTGCGAGGGGCGGCTTTCTTGGCGGCTTTCTTTGCCTTCCTGGCTTTCTTGGCCGCCTCATGGTCATATTTGACCCGCCAGAATTTATCATCAGCCTGAAAGATACAATGATTGATTCTTAAATGGTTCAGTTGAAGGTTATATGCAGACGAAGATAAAAGTTAAAGTCAGCGGCTTACCGCTGGGGCTGGATTGGTCTTGCAGAAGGGGGCTAGCCCGGTTCTTCCGCAGTCTGCCAAGCTCTCATTTAGAAGAGCCTTGGTCTCTTCCTCTGCAACGTCTTCTGGAAGATCATTGCGACTATGCCTCTGCGGGTCATCCTTTCGCCCGGTGTACTCACACATTAAGCCGGGGCGGCGGCTCAATGGGATCACCCGCCATGAGATCCAGACCCGGACCAGATCAATTCCGTTCAGACCGTTGCCTAGCAGGGCTTTGATCTTATTGATCGTTGGAAGCAGAGGCTGGCGTTCCGCGGCAGTCAGTTTGTCGGATAGCGGATGAGTCGGCTCCAGGCGCGTTGGGCGAAAGCCGGGCAGCGGGTTCTCGTCAGCCGGGGACGTATCTTGGCAGTAGAACCAAGTCATATTCCAGTCCTTAGGGTGGCTCGGCGGCTCTGCATAAGGGAACAGACAGTCCCTACGCCGCTGGATGGAGATGCCGCCTAACTCTAGACTTGGCCCGTTGGCACACTCATTTTGGCGGTTTAAGTAGAACAGCTCTCTGAAAAGCAGCAAACTGGGCTCTTCTCCAAGGTACACTTCGCAAAAGACTTGGAAGTTGCAGATGTTGGATACGGAGTTGGGTCCTATATCCTGAGGCCGTAGGTCAAAGAAGTTGAGCACGTCCCTGAAAAACTTTGAGCCGGGCGGTGCGAAGCCCCGGCTCATATGGTCTGCAAAGATCACTACCTCCCCGTCCCTTGGCTGTGGTCTCTCTTCCGACGGGTCAGGGGCACGGTAGGACATGATTTCCTTCTTAGGTAAATATCCGGACTTAACGAAATTGGCCAGGGTTTCGTCGGTGACGTTGGACCTCATCCAGTTGCAAGTGATGGGAGCCTTGGGAGGCATGGTGAAAGTTGGTGGTCTATGATAAAGAGAAAAGTGTCCGGGTTAATTATAAGCCGGAGATCTATTGTTCAAACTAAGATGGCGGCTTATGAAGGGGACTAATGATATATACTCAGATACAGTGGGTTATTTAAGCCGCAGGGGGGTTCAGAGTAAATTGGTTATCTACGGTTTCACTACAGTTAAGCCGGAGGATTCTACAGAGCATAGTTCTCTTTAAACCGGAAAGTTCTATGGCGCATGTTTTCTTTAACCCGGAGATGTAAGCCGCCAAGTTTCAATGGTTGCAGTTTTTACTAAGTGTGGTAAAACAGGTTTTCGCATACTGCCGTAACTTTTTCGGATCAAAATGGTCGGAGCAAAGAAAATTTTCTAGACCTAAAATGGGACGCAGGGAAGTTCTTGAGCTCGAATGAGGCATCTATACAGTGGAAGGAGATCTACTGGTACTTGAAATGAGGCTTAAACAGCTACCGCACTAACTCTATGCAAGGTTAAAGATCGATTCAGTACAATGGCTATGAGAACTACTGAGGTTTGTGGCAATGGCGATGAACGTGAAGAACACCGACGAATTCTACGGTAGATCTATCTGACAGGGCAATGGAGACTCACCGGAGTTGGAGAAGAGCGGAAGTCGCCGCCGTTATCTGGTCCGAGTCAGGGTGATGCAGCGGCCGGGTTGATGAAGACCAGGGGCGCGACGGCGGCGGCGGTGGCAGAGCTCTGGCAGAGGAGCAACGGCGCGAGGAGGAAGAACAGGGCGTGAGAAGGACCCGTTGGGCCGGCCTATTTATAAGGCGAGGTCATAAGTGGGTGCGAGATTCAAGGAGACCGTGGCATGATTATCTCCCCCCCACGACGCCTCGATTTTCGGAATGACAGTAAAGCAAAGATCCGTTGCGGATCTGGCGGAGTAAAAAACAGACTTAATGGAGGATGACGTCATGGCGGATTATCCGGAGTCCAGAGGATGACGTCACTCCGGGTTATGGCCTTCATATGAATGGTAAGGCGGAGATTTTTTCTGTCAGAAAAGTTGAAGATTGACATGAGCCGGCTCAAATCAATCTGGGCCTAATGTTGAGAATACAGACCTTAGAGTCACCCGCCAGGAGGGGCCGGGTTACTCGTACAGTTGTTATCAGAAGCCCGGAGCCAAGTTTCAAGACGATGGGCCAGAGATGGGCTTAGACCCGGATATGGCTTAAGGCCCGTAGTTACAATCATTGTTATAGTAAACTTGTAGCGTAAGGCATGCATAGTTTAGAGTCCGAGCCGGACACTCTTATGAGCCGGCCGGGACTCTAAGGGCTGCTGGGTGTCAGCCTCCCTATATAAAGGGATGACCCGGCAGCGGTTTAAGGGCGAGAACAATCTCATCGAGAGCCGGGGATAGTTGTTTAACTCCCGGCGATCGTAACCCTAATCAATATCACCCCAGACTGGACGTAGGCTTTTACCTTCACCGTAAGGGGCCGAACCAGTATAAACCCTCGTGTTCCTTGTCCCGCATAACCCCTTCAAGCTTCCTAGTTGCGATGGCTCCATGACTAAGTCCTAGCTCAAGGACATCTGCCGTGACAATTCCACGACACCACTGGTACTTCCTCCTGTACAGCTCCTGATAAGGAATTCACTTGAGTCCTCTTTGGCATATGCCTGGATACATACTTGATCCTTTTTCCTTCCGGGGTGGTAAGCAAAATCGTCTTGCTGGCACAATCGATGTTTCCTCCATACAACGATAGCCAATCCATTCCCAAAATCACATCCAAACCTTGCGACTCCAAAACTATGAGGTCTGAGGGGAAAACATGCCTACCAATGGCCAATGGTATCTGAAAACATCCTTGGCTTGCCATATACTCTGCTCCTGGCGAGGTTACTAACATAGGGGTTTTGAGAACTTGGGTGGACAGCTTAAACTTATTCACAAATCCACTTGATATGTATGAATGCAATGCACCAGTATCGAAAAGAACGGTTGCAGTAAATGACTTAACCAAAAACTTACCTATTATTACATCAGGCTGAGCTTCAACTTCCTCCACGCTCACGTGGTTCACATGTCCTTTGTTGAACGGGTTCGGCTTCTTCCCAGAGCTTCCATTGCCATTTCCATTTTGGGCTTCAGGACAATCAGTAGCATAGTGTCCAGTCTTCTGGCACTTGAAACAAGTAACATGACTTAGGTCCCTCTTGGTTGGGGTAGATGGGTTGGTGCGGTTCTGTCCGTTGCCTCCTCCATTCCCATTACCATTTTTAGAGCCATTATGGTTGTGCGAACTACCTCCTCCATGGGTATGCTGAAACTGTCCTCCCGGCTTCGGGGCAAATCGTGGCTTCTTCTGAGCTCCAGAATTATACTTCCCTTGTCCATACTTCCTCTTACGGTTTTCAATCTGTTGTTGCTTCCCTTCAATCATGAGAGCTCTATCTACCAACTCCTGGTAGTTGTTGAAGGTTGCTACCATCAACTGCATACTCAATTCATCATTCAGTCCTTCAAAAATTTCTCCTCCTTAGCAGCATCTGTAGCAACGTCATCTGGTGCATAACGTGCTAACTTACTGAAATCCTCCACATACTGGCCTACGGTGCCTCCTCCTTGGCGTAGGTTGCGAAACTCACGCTTCTTCATAGCCATAGCTCTTGCTGAAACATGAGCTGTACGGAAATCTTGCTGAAACTAGTCCCATGTGACAGTGTCAATAGGGTGCGTGGCTGTATAATTCTCACACCATGATGCTGCGGGTCCATCAAGCTGATGTGCGGCAAAACGCACTCTTTCCGCATCTGTGCATCCTGCAGTGGTCAACTCCCTTCCAACTTTGCGGAGCCAATCATCTGCAACAATCGGCTCGGTGCTACTGGAAAACACCGGCGGGTTTAGCCTTAAGAAACGGGCTAAGTGATCAACAGGTGGTGGTGGCGGTGGGTTGTTGTTGTTGTTGTTGCCTTGGTTCTGCACTAACACTTGCATCAAGGCATTCTGTTGCTGAATCAACTGGGTGATCTCTGGTGGGAAAACAAATCTGGTGTCGCGTCTCGGAGGCATCTGATGGGTTAGAGAAGATGAGAGTTAAGAATAGAATGAGGTCTAGAGGGAAAACACTACCCATATGCTCATGAGACAAATACAATCAATATCACTCAATCAATTCAAACAAGGCATAACAATCGATCTAACTAGCATTACAAAGTGCTTGAACTATACTATTAAATGGGGGAAAACTACTACTGATATGGTGGTCTACTAGAAATTCTAATCAGTTGAAGACTCCATGATGTCTGCTCCAGCTTCATCAACAAAGTCATCTTCACTTGGTTCCGAGTCAGTGTCGTCGATGATGATGTAGTTATCCGGACAAGTGCATTCGTCATCTTTTGCTTTTGGCACTGGATTTCCCATGAATACTCCAATCTTCTTCTCCAGGTCGTCATTCTTCCCTACTAGTGCGATGATTTCCTCCATATAATCCTCGCGTGTAGCCTTGAGTTCTTCCTCCAGCTCCTTGATCTTGGTTAATGCCTTCTTCAGTTCTTCCTTGTCCGTGCACATCTGGTTCTCCTGGCGACGAATATGTTGGTTTTGCTCCTGGATGAAAGCTGCAATTGATCCATCCTTCTTGGTTCTGATCATCTCCCATTGCGCGTCTCGACGTCCACAAATCTGATAAATTGTATCCTTAAGCTCCTGGTGGTAGACTTCTCCAATGCGTCCCATAGCGATGTGAGCGGCCATGCTCTTCCCTAAAGTCCAGGTTGGTGCTTCGAAAACCAATCTTATGGGTTCAGTAACTGGCACAAACGTCCTTCCTGGAATGTGAACTTGAATCTTCCAGCTCTCCTCTTCGGGTAATGTGGCGTTGTAGGTTCCGGTGATGCTTGGTATTCCTATGTTCAAATACTTGGTGACTTCCTTCAAGTGTCGACCAAACGGCGTGTCTTCATCTGGTTGCATGAACTTGCTCCTTGCATCCGCCATTCCTAAAAGAGTAGAAAGTGGAGAGGGGTCAGAAATGAGAAGAGAGAAGTGTTCTAGGGCTTAAGCTTAGTGGTCGTGTCCTACAGTCAGCGTGTGCTCTGATACCACCTTTGTAGCGACCAGACCTCAAATGGTCTGTGCTGCTGTGCACCAGTGTCATCCCTAGATCAGTAATGCTGACACGCACAGTACAAATGGAGGATTTATAACAGAGTAGCAATCGCACACTTATTACATCGAATATCTCCAAAGAGATTAAGTATGATAAATATGGCTTAAGGCCATCTAAGACGATAACAGCGAAAGACTTGGAAGATAAGTGAGTCCATCAACTCCAGCGGCATCACTGAGTATAAGACAACGACCTAAGGCACCTTACTCGTCGTCTGAAAAGTCTGCAACATGAAACGTTGCAGCCCGGAAACGTGTCAGCACATAGAATATGCTGGCAATGTAACACATAGAGAATAATGAACAATGGTAAGGCTATACTACATGCATATATGGCTGGTGGAAAGCTCTATGGTTACAGTTTTGCGAAAAGCCAATTTTTCCCTACTTCAAAGGAATAAATTTTATTTAACTATCATGGTGGTTGTGAAACATTGAGATGGTTGACAGCATCTCAATCCCAATTAAGTGTCATCAATAACCCAACAAAATTAATTAGAAGTAACATGGTGATGAGATTCAAATGATAATCGAGGTACTAGATACTCAAGTTGTCCAAAACCGGGGACACGGCTAACCATGATTAGTTTATACACTCTGCAGAGGTTTGCGCACTTTTCCCCACAAGACTCGATCGCCTCCGCTTGATTCTCGCACTGCAGGATGTTTGAGAAACGGATGACCGAGACACAGTCTTTCAGGAACAATCACTCTTTACTCCGGGTGGACCGGTACACCTACTTTCCCCTACATCTGCTAGCCCACCTCTTCAAGAGATCATGTAACCTACTCAACTATGCTAGAGCCCATAATAGCTTGTGGCTGCACACGGAAGTTTCTAGCATGAATAATCTTATGATCCCTTTGAGCCTGGGTGGCGGTCCTTATACAAACAGACAACACTGGATTCTCCAGGTGCCTCAATCCACCCAGATGTGAGTTTTAGTTGCCACCTTAGGTAAACCATTATTAACAATCTCACATTTGTTATGAATATCTCTCAAACCCAATCCACGTCTACGAGCATAGCATGGCAATATAATAGCAACGTAGAAGTAACTCCCAAGGGTTTGATAAGAAAACAGGTAATAGGTACTACCTCAACTACTTCCCAAGGTCCCACAATTTAATTAGATCCTAATCATGCAATTGTTTGAGGAAAAGATCTAATGCAATAAAACTGGGTATGGAAAGTATGATCAAAGTTCCAACCAGAAAGTTCAACTTAAGAACTCCGGTTTGCAAAAAGAATCAACTCGAACGAAGCAACGAAAGTCAAACTGCGAAAAAACAAGCTTCGTTTACTAATCTGGATCTAGGTCAAATTTTACAGTAGCAAAAACTTGTTTGAGTAGGTTAAACGGAAAGAGAATTTCGAGACGAAACTCTAGGCGCTTGAATCGCCTGATTCCGATAAACGAGCGAAAAGTTAAACAGAAACGAAGATTCGATCAGAAATCGAATCTGAGATAATCGCGGAAAAATCCGACGAAAAGAGAAAACGGACGAACGGTTAAAGAACGGACGTTCGTTAACAGAGAAAATCGGACGAACGCGTTCGCTAAAACGAACGTGTCGGTGAACGTTCACAAAATAACAAAACCGAAAAAACCTATCTAGGGTTTTTCTTTTTTTTAAACGAACGGTTTTTTTAAAAACAAAACCGGCAACCGAACGGCGGCGAGGTATACCTCGTCGGGGGCGGGGCTCCGGCGGGGCTCCGGCTAGCTCCGGCGAGGGGCGGCGGGGTGCGGCGGGGCTCGGGGTGCTCGGGGGTGCGAGGGGGCGGTGAGGGGCGGCGAACGGCGAGCGGCGGCGGCCTCGAGCTTCGGCTCCGTCGGCGGCGAGGTGCGGGGCAGGTGCGGGCGGCGGCGGGGTGAGAAGAGGGGGGGGGGGGCGGCGGCTATTTATGGAGGGGTGGTGCTGGAGGCGTGGGGAAGGGGCAAAGGCGGCGGCGGCTCCCGTGTGCAAGCCGGACTCGGCGGCGGCGGCGTCGTGCTGGGGAAGGAGACGGCGCGGGCGGGCCGGCGGCTCGGCTGGGCTTCGGCCCGGTCGGGCGGCGCGCAGTTTTTTTTTAAATACGTTCCGCGGAAAAATTCGTAGAAAAATAAATAAATTCCAAAAAAGATAAAATAAAATTTCCCCGTCTACTTAGAAAATCTAGAATAGGGTGAACATTTTTTTAACACAAAATAAATTTTTGAAAACATGCAATATTTTTTTAATGCAATTAAAATTGCAAATAAAATCCAAATAAATCCAATAAATGATTTTAACACTTTTCCTCCAATATTTCAATTGTTTTGGAGAAGTCATATTTTCTCCTCTCATTTATTTTTAAAATGAAATATTTTTCTGGAGAGAAAATAATTAAAACCAAAATCCTCGTTTTATAATTTGATGAAAATCAAATATGAAAATTCGAGAAAATCCCCAACTCTCTCCGAGGGTCCTTGAGTTGCTTAGGATTTATCGAGGATTTGTCAAAATGCAATAAAATATGATATGCAATGATGATCTATGTATAACATACCAAATTGAAAATTTGGGATGTTACAGACAAGACCCAATCCTAAGCATAGCATAAAAGATCGTGTAGTTCGTCTGCTAGAGCTTTTCCAATGTAAGTATCTTTTCCTTAGACCATGAGATCGTGTAACTCCCGGATGCCGTAGGAGCGCTTTGGGTGTACCTACGTCACAACGTAACTGGATGACTATAAAGGTACACTACGGGTATCTCTGAAAGTGTCTGTTGGGTTGACACGGATCGAGACTGGGATTTGTCACTCCGTATGACGGAGAGGTATCTCTGGGCCCACTCAGTAATGCATGATCATAATGAGCTCAATGTGACTAAGGAGTTAGCCACGGGATCATGCATTACGGTATGAGTAAAGTGAGTTGCCGGTAACGAGATTGAACAAGGTATTGGGATACCGACGATCGAATCTCGGGAAAGTAACGTACCGATTGACAAAGGGAATTGTATACGGGATTGATTGAATCCTCGACATCGTGGTTCATCCGATGAGATCATCGTGGAACATGTGGGAGCCAACATGGGTATCCAGATCCCGCTGTTGGTTATTGACCGGAGAGGCGTCTCGGTCATGTCTGCATGTCTCCCGAACCCGTAGGGTCTACACACTTAAGGTTCGGTGACGCTAGGGTTGTAGAGATATTAGTATGCGGAAACCCAAAAGTTGTTCGGAGTCCCGGATGAGATCCCGGACGTCACGAGGAGTTCCGGAATGGTCCGGAGGTGAAGAATTATATATAGGAAGTCCAGTTTCGGCCACCGGGAAAGTTTCGGGGGTTATCGGTATTGTACCGGGACCACCGGAAGGGTCCCGGGGGTCCACTGGGTAGGGCCACCTATCCCGGAGGGCCCCATCGGCTGAAGTGGGAAGGGAACCAACCCTTAGTGGGCTGGGGCGCCCCCCCCTTGGGCCTCCCCCTGCGCCTAGGGTTGGAAACCCTGGGGGTGGGGGGGCGCCCCACTTGGCTTGGGGGGGAAGCCACCCCCCTTCCCCCTTGGCCGCCGCCCCCCCTTGGAGATCTGATCTTCCAGGGCCGGCGCCCCCCCAGGGGGCCTATACATAGTGGGCTGGGGCTGTAGGAGATATGCCCTAGAGGCAATAATAACTGATATTATTTATCTCCGAGTTCATAATTATGTTTATGTTCCATGCTATAACTGCAATGATTCTTGAGTCTGCAATATCCACGAGGCTCGGAGGAAGACTCATATGCACGTGTGGAATAATAAACGGTAAGAAGTATTCCTAGTCTGGCCTCTAAGACTAGCTCAAGTGTTGCATGATGGTTCTGTTTTCCTGATCATGGGCATGTCTATGCCAGTAATTTTGAGGGCACAATGTTAAGAGAACATTTGTGTTGAATCGACCCGGATTGATGTTATGCTAAGAGATTCATTCGTCACAAGTTAATGGTTTATAACACAGAGATAGTTAATGTTTGCATAGTTCCTTAGACCATGAGAGTATCGAGTTTCTTCATGCTTGCTTCATGAACTTTGGGGTTTGTTAAACGTCATCCGTAACTGGATGGCTATTATGGCGGCTTACGGGTTCATGGGAAAGTATGTTAAGTAACTTGATAGCTCGAGATTGGGATTTGCTCCTCCGATGATGGAGAGATATACTCGGGCCCCCTCGTTGTTACGGTATCCATCATCGTCTGGCCAGACACTTTGTGATTTGATCACGGGGATGCCGGAACACGATAACGAGAAAAGAGAACAATACCGGTAACGAGGTAACTAGCATAGTGGACAAGTTGTTGATCCACGGGAATGCCAACATGTCTCACCTCGGGTATTTGTAACATATCGCGAAGCAACAGGAATAGCTCACTGCAACTGGAGGTTCACTCGAATATTCATTCGTGTGGGTATAGGGGTCAATATGGGTGTCCACGGCTTCGATATTGATCATTGATCGGAAGGGGTTCCGGGTCATGTCTATACTTCACTGAACCTATAGGGTCACACGCTTAAGGGTCATCTATCTGCTGAATACTAGACAAGGAGTCTGAGAGAAAATCTCCGAAAAAGTTTCGCCCACCGAAAATTTTCGGACAGCGGAATCGTACCGCAGAGAGAGGTCACCGGATGAGTTTCGGTGAAACCGAAAAAGTTGTTTCGGGGTATGCCATTAAGTCAAAATGCTTTCGGCACATGCCTGATAATTCTCGGAGGGTGCCATAATCATTCTGGAAACTTTTTGGAATTTTCAGAAATAAAAACTGAAAATGTTTCGGAGCTGCCGGTACCGCTTTGGCTGTTTTTCGCAGATGAAATTCACTAATCTGAATTGTTTCAGAACGAATCCAAAATCATTTTAGTGGGTACAGGAATTATTCTAAGACCCACAGAAATATTTTCGGATTTAGTGGACGCGAAAAATTGTCTTCATGAATAGTGAAAACGCATTCTTGTTTGCTTTTCGCAGATGAAAATCACTAAACCGAAATTGTTTCGGAACGCGTTGATAATTATTTTAGTGGGTACTGGAAATGTTCTGAGCCCACATAAATATTTTCAGTTCGAACGGACGCTGAAAAATGTCGTCATGAATAGTCAAAGTGCTTTTTGCTTGGCTTCTTGGAGAAGCCACCTTGAGGGCCTTTTTGGTATTTCCCCCCTTGGCTTCTTGGAGAAGCCACCCTTGGGCTTGGCCTATAAATAGGGGTGGAGGGGGCTGCCTAAAGGATCATCCCTTCTCACATACAAGTGCCATGCATGATCTGGCTTCTCTCTCCCTCCCAGCGAAATAGTTTCGTAGAGCCGAAAGGCTGTCTGGGTTCCGGTGGGAACTAGTTCTGGACGGCGAAGCCCTGTCGGATAGATGACATCGTATGTGTGCAACTCTGTAGAGAGATCGTAGTTTCGGTCTTAGTTCGTGAGTGCCTCCCGAAGGGCTGTCCGTGTGACCGTCCGAGTTTCGAAGGTCCTCCGAAGGGCTGTCCGAGTGACCGTTCGAGTTTCGAAGGTCCTCCCGGAGGGCTGTCCGCGACACCGTCCGGGGGGCTGTTCGACCGCCTCCCGGAGGGCTGTCTGAGGAGCAGATGAGGGTATACATCCTCGCGGTTGGGAGGTTGTAAATCCTAGCTACGGGGATCTGCACCGCCGATCGTCATCGACTCTACTTCCTGCTGCGCTACGAGTTGGTAATGAAAAAGATCAAACCATGTATGCAGTCTCCATAGTGGTCCTGAGCTGGTGCGTAGGTCGGAAAATTTTTGTTTTCTGCTGCGTTGCCCTACAGTGGCATCATGAGCCGTGCTATGCGTAGATGCAGGTTGCGATCTAGAATACATAGAGATGTATGGGTATTGCATAATATAATTAGGTAGTAGATGAGATCTATTGCTGAAAATTATTTATGCGGGTGACAGATGAAATCTGTTACCCGATGTTCTTGTTGCTTCCCTAGAATTTGCGTTTGCTCAATCTAGAGACAGCATGGTGGAATTTGACAAAGTTCTGGCAATCCGTGATCCTGATTGATCATGGAAGTGCTATCAGTTCTTTGGGTTCTGCCGTAGTCAAAAGAAAGATGAAATTCGCATACGACAGGGCAATGCAGATATGATCTGCACGGGGGTCATGCGTATGACGAAGTTTAGTATGGGGTTCGAGATTTTATTGTCTCGTGCTTCATACACCCTGCAAAGTTAATCTAGCGACATGAACTATCATACTTGATGATGAACGTTGGTCGCTGCGGTTTAAGTCAAAACCTTAGAAGCCACGTAAAATAAATTTTGCATAAACCGATTAGAGGCGTCTAACTTGGTTTTGCAGGATGTGCATGTGATGTGGTATAGTAGTGCTCATACTAATTCGATTATGTATGATATGACTATATGATGTAATTTGATTAACATGACCTGCGTGTCATGATTCGGCATGATGGCTGGAGCCATATGATTGCACTTTAATGACCTGCGTGTCAACCTTGTTGTAATGCATTATTTTGTTAGCTATAGAGATAGCAATATTATCTGGTGCATCGACAAGGCGGTGGCAATCTTCGCGAAGGTGAACACCGACGCGAATGCCGAAGACGAAGAAATGAAATACTTCTCCGTCAGAAAGGGCTATACCATATCATGCTATTATGAATTGCCTGAGATGTTTATCCCTTATGATGCACCCTTCTTGATTGCGTGGTAGGCGCTTTTTATTAGGGTGATCTCTCACTTAAAATATCAAAGTAGTTAGTGTTCACCCAAGTGTAGCACCGTCTGAAATTCGTATATTTTCGGGGTGCGCCATGTACACATGAGCACGAACGAATCGAGAGGAATGAGGCGGGTGAGGTCAGACCTCACAACAAGATCACTTGGTTGTCTTTGACGTTCAGGCAGGAGAGTCCTGAGCTCGGAACACGCCCATCGAAAGATGAACAAGAATCACATAGAGATGTGATCGGCAAGTTGGCCTACCGATTGAAATTCGTGTCATCAGTGATGAACCCGTCAATGGCATCGAATAGAAATATGGATCTTGAATCACTCTAAATCAATTATGAGAGATATTGATTTGAGTGGGAGCGCACTGTTGAATTACATGTTTAATTCTCAGTGCAATTAATTATGAACACTGTCTAAGTGTTTCTTGCATAATAGTTATAGAATAATTGCTCGCATTTCCACCTTCCTTATTAAAATTGAATAGCTGTTAAATATCTGGTTAAAACTTTACGATTGGTAACGTAATATGAGGATTGTCCTCAAATGTGCCGAGAAGGACTTTGTCCTATCGCATGCTTTCCATATCCTCCCGCTAATGCTATGGATCATATGACTCTCGTCCTTCGATCCAAAAGCTAGAATTCTGTTACGGTCAAGTGGAATATGTTTGCTTCCATGAAACCCAAACTTCGAAAGTTGGGATAGTTATATGATATTCATGGAACTGAAAATTATTTTCAGATACAAACAAAGCAATGTTTGTTTGCAAGTATTAGTAAAAGTGTTTACTATGCATTTGACTGTTGGGAAAGGGATCCAGAAGAACGCCTGTCATATAATGAAAGGTGAATAAAACAACAACTTAAAGAGAAAGGAAGTGTCCAAAGGGTGTTAGTATGACTTACACGCCTAGGAAGTCCGGGGCTAATGCCACTCTTAAGTTGGGTGCTTCTTCTGAGAGTAGGAGAAATACTAAAAGTTAAACTGTTAGAAGTATAAAGGCAAAAGGAAAGAAGACTGGAATATCCAGCTCATGTATGAATGCCATACAAGTTTTTGATGTATAGAAGGCTAGTCAAAGATATAGTTCTTGCGAATTATGGTTAAACATGTTAATCACTAATTCTTGGGTATTGTGAGTTCATCACAAAATGCCCGCTCAATTGCATTCTGTTGCAACTCGATGTAAGAACTACTATGGCCTGAAAGACTAGCTAGAAATGAGGTTAAGGTATACACAGGGAACATAGTAAATGTTACTATACCTTCCATCGGTGTACTGCCATCTGTATTTATTTTCATAATTCATTTAGAGTTTTACAAACTCTATCCCATTGCATAAGGTATCTTGCAAGAAGGTTGTTCATAAAAGAACTTCTTATGTTCGATGTTATGAATAACACAAGGTCCATACTTTCATTATCAATGAGATGTATGTTATGAATATTGATAATAATACAATACCTCTGGGTTTACTTTCATAATTCATTTTAGAGTTTCATACACTCTAGCCCATTGCACAATGTTTATTGCAAAAGAGTTGTTCATAAAAACAACAATTGTTGTTAAGTATTATGAATAACATAAGGGCCATACTTCCATCATCGATGGGACGTATGTTATGAATATTGAGGGTAATATGATACATCCATAACACTGACGCTAAATGTCGCAAGACTAAAAGAATACCACACAAGTGTGGCACTACATTTGGTCACATTGGAGAAACCCGCATGGAAAATTCCATTATGATGGATTTTGAAGTCTTTTGATTTTGAATCATCTGACACTTGCAACTTTCCTCCGAAAAGTGAAGTGACTAAAATACCGTTCACAGGCCATAAGGAACGAACAACAAACTTATTAGTGATCATACATTTGATGTGTGTTGTCCGATAAGTGTTGTTAGTGGTGGATTTATTTATCTTCAGAAATGACTCAAGTAGATATATGGATATTTACTTGATGAGACGTAAGTCTGGATCTTTTGAAATCATTCGAAAGGTTCTCAAAAATGAAGTAGAAGTTATTGTAACAAGAAAATTATGTTTCTGCAATTTGATTGCACAAAGGAATATTTGAGTTACATGTTTAGCGAATGTCTGATGAGTTGTGAAAGGGGTTTCATAAACTTGCACCTCCCGGAACACCACTGCAAGTGGAAAGTCTGTGGAGATGTAATCAAACCATTTATGACATGGTAAGGTCAAATATGACATAAATAAATTTGCCATTATCCCTTTTAAAGTGATGCTTTAGAGACTGCGGCTTTTACACTGAAAAGAGCTACATCGGGTCTGTTGAAATGAAGCCATGGTATGGTACGCCCAACCATGTTATATCTTTTCTTAACATATGGAATATGGGGCTTGTGTAAAAGGTTACAAACCTATTCCAAATCAGACAAGTGCTACTTTGTAGGTTATACCAAAATGTTTGGTATTCCTCCCTCACTATACCGAGGCAAAAAGTTTTGCCGCGAAACGGTGTGCTTTTAAAGAGAATGGTTCTTTCAAAAAGGTGAGTGGGAGAATAGTGCAACTCGACGAGATAAACAGTATCTACGTCATCAGATCAAAGGAAAGAGACCTTGGAGGTAATTCCAGAGTTTCCTACTACGTCTGATACGGAAGTCTCTACAATAAAATGTATGAACTTCGGTCGAACTTGCAGCTGAACCACGTAGGCAAGGCTCGTGCAAACCTCTCAGGTGCGCAAACGAGATATTGTTGTTAGACAACATTATACCTACGATACACAAGGAAGCGTTGATGGACCCTGACTCCGGAATTGGCTAAATGCCAATACAACCCGAGTTAGTTTCCATATAAGTGATTCAAGATTAAAACCTTGATACACCTTTCGGAAGACTTAGAGTCTAACGAATATTTATGGAACTTAAAACTGATACGGATAAAATGTTTTATCCATAAAGCTCGACTTGTTGAAATAACAAGTTCAAGAGTTGACTATGATGAGGTTTTTTCATTGTAGCGATGCTTAAAGTCGGTTCAGGTTGAACTAGCAATTAATACATATTTCAATCATGAGATATGAAACATGGATGATAAAAGGATTTCCATCTGATGGAAATGAAAGCTAGGACTTGTATATGATACAGTCCAAAGTAATTTGTCGATCCAGAGGATGCTAGTAGGTATGCAAACTTCAGAGTTCCAGCAATGGACAGAAGAGAGCAAAATGGAGTTGGAATCTTCGTGTTTTGATGAAATGGTCAAAGGTGTTTTGACTTCATCAATGGGTAACGAAGATGCTTTTAATTCAAGAAAGTAAGTGGGAGCGTAATAATATTTCTAAAAACCTTATGTGCTTGGCACATTGGTAATTGGAAATAAATTTCTTGACACAAATTAGGACTTCATTTGAAAATAGTTTTTCGATGAAGTGCTTAGGCTAAATAGCCTCAATATTAGGCATGATGATCTATGGAGATAGATTTACCTAATGGGGCTAAGCAATGAATACATATTGACAAGATGCTAAAACCTTTTAGCATTGAAAACGCCAAGGAGTGATTCTTGCCAAAGTCACATGGAAAGAGTTTTTGCAAGACCCGGTGTCCCAAAACACTGATGAGTAAAATACATGATGCAGATTCCACACACTTTTGTGTTTGGATTAATCATGTATTCCATGGTATGTAAAACAACAAGATATGTCCGATACTACCAAGGTGATGTGAGTATGGATACCAAAGTGATCAAATTACTAATCATGGGACAACAGTGAAAGATGTCACAGAGTACTAGAGTAAGTACTGATGACATGGTTTTCTCGCAAGCAGAGATCATGAAGAGTTCGTTGTAAAATGTTACATCGATACAGTCTTCATCTTTTCTCCATTCGATTTTCGATTTAAATTAAGGGTTTTTTGTAACACACAATGTGGTGGCACAGTTAGTTGGAATTTGTTCAAACTAGTTACTGTGGCGAATTCTATAACAAGGGCTAAGTATGTTGACGCTTTAGAAGCGACAAAGAAGATGTTGAATCATATAGTTCATTCATGAACTTAGTATAGTTCCAAGATGGCTTTTGACAATGGGACACTACTGCAGGTAGTTGCTCCATAACTCAGTCTGAGGAATCCAGGTTCGACCTGTGATTCACATACATACAAAGCCAAGTCCACACAAAATATGAATTTTGTGAAAACGTGAAAACGCGAGGACATGCAAAGATACACACGGAACTGAAGTCGTCAGATCCATTGGACATCAGGCTATACCACAAGCGAAGCATATTTACACCGGTGTGCCACAGGTGTGAAGTGCATTAGCATAAGCTAGATTATTGACTCTAGTGCAAGTGGGAGTCTGTAGGAGATATGCCCTAGAGGCAATAATAAATGATATTATTTATCTCCGAGTTCATAATTATGTTTATGTTCCATGCTATAACTGCAATGATTCTCGAGTCTGCAATATCCACGAGGCTCGGAGGAAGACTCATATGCACGTGTGGAATAATAAACGGTAAGAAGTATTCCTAGTCTGGCCTCTAAGACTAGCTCAAGTGTTGCATGATGGTTCCGTTTTCCTGATCATGGGCATGTCTATGCCAGCAAGTTTGAGGGCACAATGTTAAGAGAACATTTGTGTTGAATCAACCCGGATTGATGTTATGCTAAGAGATTCATTCATCACAAGTTAATGGTTTATAACACAGAGATAGTTAATGTTTGCATAATTCCTTAGACCATGAGAGTATCGAGTTTCTTCATGCTTGCTTCATGAACTTTGGGGTTTGTTAAACGTCATCCGTAACTGGATGGCTATTACGGCGGCTTACGGGTTCATGGGAAAGTATGTTAAGTAACTTGATAGCTCGAGATTGGGATTTGCTCCTCCGATGATGGAGAGATATACTCGGGCCCCCTCGTTGTTACGGTATCCATCATCGTCTGGCCAGACACTTTGTGATTTGATCACGGGGATGCCGGAACACGATAACAAGAAAAGAGAACAATACCGGTAACGAGGTAACTAGCATAGTGGACAAGTTGTTGATCCACGGGAATGCCAACATGTCTCACCTCGGGTATTTGTAACATATCGCGAAGCAACAGGAATAGCTCACTGCAACTGGAGGTTCACTCGAATATTCATTCGTGTGGGTATAGGGGTCAATATGGGTGTCCACGGCTCCGATGTTGATCATTGATCGGAAGGGGTTCCGGGTCATGTCTATACTTCACCGAACCTATAGGGTCACACGCTTAAGGGTCATCTATCTGCTGAATACTAGACAAGGAGTCTGAGAGAAAATCTCCGAAAAAGTTTCGCACACCGAAAATTTTCGGACAGCGGAATCGTACCGCAGAGAGAGGTCACCGGATGAGTTTCGGTGAAACCGAAAAAGTTGTTTCGCGGTATGCCATTAAGTCAAAATGCTTTCGGCACATGCCTGATAATTCTCGGAGGGTGCCATAATCATTCTGGAAACTTTTTGGAATTTTCAGAAATAAAAACCGAAAATGTTTCGGAGCTGCCGGTACCGCTTTGGCTGTTTTTCGCAGATGAAATTCACTAATCTGAAATTGTTTCAGAACGAATCCAAAATCATTTTACTGGGTACTGGAATTATTCTAAGACCCACAGAAATATTTTCGGATTTAGTGGACGCGAAAAATTGTCTTCATGAATAGTGAAAACGCATTCTTGTTTGCTTTTCGCAGATGAAAATCACTAAACCGAAATTGTTTCGGAACGCGTTGAAAATTATTTTAGTGGGTACTGGAAATGTTCTGAGCCCACATAAATATTTTCAGTTCGAACGGACGCTGAAAAATGTCGTCATGAATAGTCAAAGTGCTTTTTGCTTGGCTTCTTGGAGAAGCCACCTTGAGGGCCTTTTTGGTATTTCCCCCCTTGGCTTCTTGGAGAAGCCACCCTTGGGCTTGGCCTATAAATAGGGGTGGAGGGGGCTGCCTAAAGGATCATCCCTTCTCACATACAAGTGCCATGCATGATCTGGCTTCTCTCTCCCTCCCAGCGAAATAGTTTCGTAGAGCCGAAAGGCTGTCTGGGTTCCGGTGGGAACTAGTTCTGGACGGCGAAGCCCTGCCGGATAGATGACATCGTATGTGTGCAACTCTGTAGAGAGATCGTAGTTTCGGTCTTAGTTCGTGAGTGCCTCCCGAAGGGCTGTCCGTGTGACCGTCCGAGTTTCGAAGGTCCTCCCGAAGGGCTGTCCGAGTGACCGTTCGAGTTTCAAAGGTCCTCCCGAAGGGCTGTCCGCGACACCGTCCGGGGGGCTGTTCGACCGCCTCCCGGAGGGCTGTCTGAGGAGCAGATGAGGGTATACATCCTCGCGGTTGGGAGGTTGTAAATCCTAGCTGCGGGGATCTGCACCGCCGATCGTCATCGACTCTACTTCCCGCTGCGCTACGAGTCGGTAACGAAAAAGGTCAAACCATGTATGCAGTCTCCATAGTGGTCCTGGGCTGGTGCGTAGGTCGGAAAATTTTTGTTTTCTGCTGCGTTACCCTACAGGGGCGCCCCCCTTGGGCCTCCCCCTGTACCTAGGGTTGGAAACCCTGGGGGTGGGGGGTGCCCCACTTGGCTTGGGGGGGGAAACCACCCCCCTTCCCCCTTGGCCGCCGCCCCCCCTTGGAGATCTGATCTCCCAGGGCTGGCGCCCCCCCGGGGGCCTATATATAGTGGGGGGAGGGAGGGCAGCAGCACCACAGCCCCTGGCGCCTCCCTCTCCCCCTACAACACCTCTCCCTCTCGCAGAAGCTTGGCGAAGCCCTGCCGAGATCCCGCTACTTCCACCACCACGCCGTCGTGCTGGTGGATCTCCATCAACCTCTCCTTCCCCCTTGCTGGATCAAGAAGGAGGAGACGTCGCTGCTCCGTACGTGTGTTGAGCGCGGAGGTGCCGTCCGTTCGGCACTCGGTCATCGGTGATTTGGATCACGGCGGGTACGACTCCATCAACCCTGTTCATTGGAACGCTTCCGCTCGCGATCTACAAGGGTATGTAGATGCACTCCTTTCCCCTCGTTGCTAGTATACTCCATAGATGGATCTTGGTGATGCGTATGTAATTTTAAAATTCTGCTACGATCCCCAACAGAATCAGGAATGATGAACTAATCATATTTACAAAAACAAAAGAGGTTGAGTTCATACCAGCTTCTCTCATCTCAATCGGTCCATCATATATCGTCATTATTGCCTTTCACTTGCACGACCGAACGATGTGTATAATAATAATAGTGCAAGTGCATTGGACTAAGCTGGAATCTGCAAGCATCTGACACAAAGGAGAAGACAAGGTAATACCGGCTCTTGGTTAAATCAACAGTAATGCATATAAGAGCCACTTAAAATTTTCATTATGGTCTTCTCCTCTCGACCCCCAAAGAAAAGAAAAGAAATAAAACTATTTACACGGGAAACCTCCCAACAAGCAAAAGAACAACGAGAAATCTTTTTGGGTTTTCTTTTAATTATTACTACCACAGGCATGGAAAGTAAACTAGTTAAAAGCTACAACTAATTTGTTTTGGTTTTTCTTAAGGTTTTTTCAAACACACAAGAAGAAAGCATAAAAAGGAAATAAACTAGCATGGATATTAGAGTGAAAAAGTATGAGCACCAACAACTGGAATGAGTGTGTGAACATGAATGTAATGTCGGTGAGAAATACGTACTCCCCCAAGCTTTGGCTTTTGGTCTAAGTTGGTCTAGGGCCACGGTTGGCCTGGCGGATATCCGAAGTTGTAGCTGGGGTCATACTGAGAGGCAGCAGCCATTGCCTCATGAGCTGCAGCTTGGAGGCGGGCTGCCTCCATCCTCCTCTTATACTAGTTCGCCTCCTCCCTGGTTATAATATACCTCCCTTTTGCCTGAAAGTCAAAGAAAGTAGGAGCAGGAAGAGCAACATGGAAAGTGCAGCGCTTGTCAAACATTAGTCGGTACTGGAGAGGCTGTTCATTCCTCTCAATAAATTGATGGCGAACCATAGCATCATAATCTAAATAAGCGGGAGGCAATTCCATATCATTCTCATGTATGGGTATCTCAAGAAAATTAGCCACACGGGTTGCATAAATCCCACCAAACAAATCTCCACTTAAACCATTATTATGCAGCCTTCATGCAACAATGGCCCCCAAGTTATATTGTTTATCTCCTAAAACAGCACTCTTGAGAACACTAAGGTCAGGAACAAACATGTGACATGCCTCATCCTTACCATTTATGCATCTACCTATAAAGAGAGCAAAATAATGTATAGCAGGAAAATGAATGCTCCCTATGGTAGCTTGTGTTATATCTCTAGATTCCCCCACAGTAATACTAGCAAGAAAATCTTTAAACTCAGATTTGCGAGGTTCACTAGCACTACCCCATTGTGTAAGTTTGCAAGCAGTATTAAAATCTTCTAAGTCCATAGTGTAAGATTTACCATAGAGATCAAATAGGACAGTGTGAGAATTACGTGAAGATGAAAATTTGAACCTTCTCACAAAGGAATCAGTTAGAGAATAATGCCGAGGGCACTTATCTAGCATGAAGCCCTCAAGTTCAGCATTACGCACATATGCGTCAAATTTCTCCTTAATTCCTGCTCGAACCATGAAATCTTCTGACGGCCATTCACAAGGCCGCACTTGAGCTTCTCTTGGTGGTTCATGGTCCGGCTCATGTATTGCGGGCCTGGGTCCTTGCTTCCTTGAAGAACCACCTTGGTACAATTTCCTAAACATATTTCTTCCTCTGAAAATTTTAGTGACTCAAAATAAAAGTGAACCAAACTCAACAACATTGATAGCAACTACTCCCACAAGTGGCTAGAGACTAAATCATGCATTAGAACTACTTGGGGCCATATAAATTTGACATGCAAGCTCAAGAACAGGGTCACCTAGGCAGCAAAAATTTGCAATGAATAAAGCACTAGAACAAAAACTAATTGGACCAATGGAGGAGTCACAAACCAAAGAACAATCCCCCAGAGCAGTTTTGTGAGTGGAGCTTTGAGCAAGGAGATCGAAAATGGCAGCAAGATGAGCTAGAACTCGTGCTTGAGCTGGTTGGTGATTTTTTTGGGAGGAAGAAGGAGTGTGTGGGTGCTGGAATAAGTGGAGGGGGCCCACCACAGCCCATGAGGCAGGGGCGCGCCCCAGGGGGGTGGGCGCGCCCTGGACCCTCGTGGTCAGGTGCTTGCTCCCCCTGATGTGTTCTCAGTGCCAGATATTCTCCAATATTCTAGAAAAAAAATCATATTTCATTTTCGGGGCATTTGGAGAACTTTTATTTTCGGGGTATTTTTTATTGCACGGATAATTCAGAAAACAAACAGAAAATACCATTTTTGCTTTATTTAATCTAAATAACAGAAAGTAAAAGGAGGGTATAGAAGGTTGTGCTTTCTAAGTTCACCATCTCATGCTCATCAAAAGGAATCCACTAACAAGGTTGATCAAGTCTTGTTAACAAACTCATTCCGAATCGCATGAAACCGGAGAAAAATTTCGAATAACACTAAGTTACCTCAACGGGGATATGCACATCCCCAAGAATAAGAATATCATATTTCTTCTTGACAGTAGGAAGAGGGAATTCAAAACCTCCAATAGTAATCGATGAAATTTTTCCAATGGAATTGATACTGTGGACTTGAGGTTGTTTCCTCGGAAAGTGTACAGTATGCTCATTACCACTAACATGAAAAGTGACATTGCCTTTGTTGCAATCAATAACAGCCCTTGCAGTATTCAAAAAGGGTCTACCAAGGATAATTGACATACTATCGTCCTCGGGAATATCAAGAATAACAAAGTCCGTTAAAATAGTAACGTTTGCAAACACAATAGGCACATCCTCACAAATACCGACAGGTATAGCAGTTGATTTATCGGCCATTTGCAAAGATATTTCAGTAGGTGTCAACTTATTCAAATCAAGTCTACGATATAAAGAGAGAGGCATAACACTAACACCGGCTCCAAGATCACATAAAGCAGTTCTAACATAGTTTCTTTTAATGGAGCATGGTATAGTTGGTACTCCTGGATCTCCTAGTTTCTTAGGTATTCCACCCTTAAAAGTATAATTAGCAAGCATGGTGGAAATTTCAGCTTCCGGTATCTTCTTTTATTTGTAACAATATCTTTCATATACCTAGCATAAGGATTCATTTTAAGCATATCAGTAAAACACATACGCAAAAAGATAGGTCTAATCATTTCAGCAAAGCGCTCAAAATCCTCATCATCCTTTTTCTTGGATGGTTTAGGAGGAAAGGGCATGGGTTTCTGAACCCATGGTTCTCTTTCTTTACCGTGCTTCCTAGCAACAAAGTCTCTCTTATCATAACATTGATTCTTTGATTGTGGGTTATCAAGATCAACAGCAGGTTCAATTTCTACATCATTGTCATTACTAGGTTGAGCATCAACATGAACATCATCATTAATATTATCACTAGGTTCATGTTCATTACCAGATTGTGTTTCAGCATCAGAAATAGAAATATCATTGGGATTCTTAGGTGTGTCTACAACAGGTTCAGTAGAAGCATGCAAAGTCCTATCATTTTGGCATTACGTTTCAATTGTCTACCAACATAAGAATTGAAGTTTTCTTGTTTGATAATAAAATTATCAAACTCATCTAAGCATTGGCTAGCAGACTTATAACGAGGAATATCACCTTCATCAAATCTATAGAGAGAATTTACCTTTACAACCTGTGTCGGGTTATCAAGACCATGTATTTCTTCAACAGGCGGCAAATTAAGACCATGTATTTCTTCAGTGGGAGGTAAATTCTTTACATCTTCAGCTTTAATACATTTTTCTTTCATAGATTTCTTTGCCTCTTGCATATCTTCAGGACTGAGAAATAGAATACCCCATTTCTTCAGAGTTGGCTTAGGAGTTGGTTCAGGAAGTGTCCAATTTTTTTCATTAGTCAACGTATTATTCAATAGCAATTCATCTTGATCAACTGTTCTTTCCCTGAAAACACAACTAGCACAACTATCCAGGTGGTCTCTGGAAGCATCGGTTAGTCCATTATAAAAGATATCAAGTATTTATTTTTCTTGAGAGGATGATCAGGCAAAGCATTAAGTAATTGGAGAAGCCTCCCCCAAGCTTGTGGGAGACTCTCTCCTTCAATTTGCACAAAAATATATATTTCCCTTAAAGCAGCTTGTTTCTTATGAGCGGGGAAATATTTGGCAGAGAAGTAATAAATCATATCCTGGAGACTACGCACACAACCAGGATCAAGAGAATTAAACCATGTTTTAGCATCACCCTTTAATGAGAATGGAAATAATTTAAGGATATAATAGTAGCGAGTTTTCTCATCATTAGTGAACAGGGTAGCTATATCATTTAATTTAGTAAGATGTGCCACAACAGTTTCAGATTCATAGCCATAAAACGGATCAGATTGAACCAAAGTAATTATCTCAGGATCAACAGAGAAATCATAATCCTTATCAATAACACACATAGGTGAAGTAGCAAAAGCAGGGTCATATTTCATTCTAGCATTCAAAGATCTTTCTTCCAGCTTAACTAATAATTTCTTAAGATCATTCCTATCATTGCAAGCAAGAAAGTCTCTAGCAGTTTCTTCATCCATAACATAACCCTCAGGCACAACAGGCAATTCATATCTAGGGGGAGAGTCTTCATCATCACTTTCATCAATATTATCAGTTTCAATAATTTCATCCTCTCTAGCCCTAGCAAGTTGTTCATCCAGAAATTCACCTAATGGCACAGTAGTATCAAGCATAGAAGGAGTTTCATCATAAGTATCATGCAAAGCAGAAGTGGCATCATCAATAACATGCGACATATTAGAATTAATAGCAGAAGCAGGGTTAGGTGTCGCAAACTTACCCAAAATAGAAGGTGAATCAAGTGCAGAGCTAGATCGCAGTTCCTTACCTCCCCTCGTAGTTGAGGGAAAAATCTTAGTTCTTTCATCTTTCAAGTTCCTCATAGCGACCAGCAGATATAAATCCCAAGTGACTCAAAGAATAGAGCTATGCTCCCCGGCAACGGCGCCAAAAAATAGTCTTGATGACCCACAAGTATAGGGGATCGCAACAGTTTTCGAGGGTAGAGTATTCAACCCAAATTTATTGATTCGACACAAGGGGAGCCAAAGAATATTCTCGAGTATTAGCAGTTGAGTTGTCAATTCAACCACACCTAGATAACTTAATACCTGCAGCAAAGTATTTAGTAGCAAAGTAGTACAGAAGTAACGGTAACGGTGGCAAAAGTAACAATAATAGTTTTGTAGTAATTGTAACAGTGGCAACGATAAATTAACTAAGCAAAGAGCAATATGTGAAAATCTCGTAGGCATTGGATCGGTGATGGAAAATTATGCCGGATGCGATTCCTCATGCAATAGTTATAACATAGGGTGACACAGAACTAGCTCCAATTCATCAATGTAATGTAGGCATGTATTCCGAATATAGTCATACGTGCTTA
Source organism: Aegilops tauschii subsp. strangulata (assembly GCF_002575655.3). Lineage (NCBI taxonomy): Eukaryota > Viridiplantae > Streptophyta > Magnoliopsida > Poales > Poaceae > Aegilops > Aegilops tauschii. The sequence continues at coordinate 380,426,828 of NC_053037.3, read as the reverse complement.
TGGAAAAGAAGTTGCATGACATCTTTTGTCCTACCCTCCTGTGGCAGCGGGGTCCTATTGGAAACTAAGGGATATTAAGGCCTCCTTTTAATAGAGTACCAGACCAAAGCATTAAAACTTAGTGAATACATGAACTCCTCAAACTACGGTCATCACCGGGAGTGATCCCGATTATTGTCACTTCGGGGTTGCCGGATCATAACACATAGTAGGTGACTATTGACTTGCAAGATAGGATCAAGAACTCACATATATTCATGAAAACATAATAGGTTCAGATCTGAAATCATGGCACTCGGGCCCTAGTGACAAGCATTAAGCATAGCAAAGTCATAGCAACATCAATCTCAGAACATAGTGGATACTAGGGATCAAACCCTAACAAAACTAACTCGATTACATGGTAAATCTCATCCAACCCATCACCGTCCAGCAAGCCTACGATGGAATTACTCACGCACGGCGGTGAGAATCATGAAATTGGTGATGGAGGAAGGTTGATGATGATGACGGTGACAGATTCCCCTCTCCGGAGCCCTGAACGGACTCCAGATCAGCCCACCCGAGAGAGATTAGGGCTTGGCGGCGGCTCCGTATCGTAAAATGCGATGAATCCTTCTCTCTATTTTTTTCTCCCCGAATGTGAATATATAGAGTTGGAGTTGAGGTCGGTGGAGCACCAGGGGGCCCACAAGGCAGGGGGCGCGCCCAGCGGGGGTAGGCGCGCCCCCACCCTCATGGACAGGGTGTGGGCCCCCTGGCCTTGATTCTTTCGGCAGTATTTTTTATTAATTCGAAAAATATTCTCCGTGAAGTTTCAGGTCATTCCAAGAACTTCTATTTCTGCATAAAAATAACACCATGGCAATTCTGCTGAAAACTACGTCAGTCCGGGTTAGTTCCATTCAAATCATACAAGTTAGAGTCCAAAACAAGGGCAAACGTGTTTGGAAAAGTAGATACGATGAAGACGTATCAACTTGCCTTTTGAAATTATCTGTGATGGTAGTGATTATGTCCTTGGTGCTGTTCTAGGACAAAGAGTTGATAAGAAATTGAATGTTATTCATTATGCAACTGAAACTCTAGACAGTGCTCAAAGAAATTATGCTACTACTGAAAAAGAATTCGTAGCAGTGGTGTTTGCTTGTGATAAATTTAGACCTTGATGATTGTTTAAGCAATCTTGATCGAGTTTTGCAGAGATGTGAACAAACAAACTTGTCTTGAATTGGGAGAGGTGTCACTTTATGGTTAATGAAGGCATTGTCTTGGGTCATAAAATTTCTGAAAGAAGTATTGAAGTGAACCAAGCTAAGGTTGATCCAATTGAGAAAATGCCATGTCCTAAGGACATCAAAGGTATTCGTAGTTTCCTAGGTCATGTTGGTTTCTATAGGAGATTTATCAAAGACTTCTCTAAAATTTCTAGGCCTCTTACTAATCTTTTGCAAAAGGATGTTCCTTTTGTTTTTGATGATGATTGTCTTGAAGCCTTTGAAACACTCAAGAAAGCCTTAATTTCTGCACCTATTGTTCAACCACCTGATTGGAACTTGCCTTTTAAAATTATGTGTGATGCTAGTGATTATGTCGTTGGTGCTGTTCTAGGACAAAGAGTTGATAAGAAATTGAATGTTATTCATTATGCTCGTAAAACTCTAGACAGTGCTCAAACAAATTATGCTACTACTGAAAAAGAATTCTTAGCAGTGGTGTTTGCTTGTGATAAATTTAGACCTTACATTGTTGATTCCAAAGTAACTGTTCACACAGACCATGCTACTATTAAATATCTTATGGAAAAGAAATATGCTAAACCTAGACTTATTTGTTGGGTTCTCTTGTTACAAGAATTTGATTTACATATCATTGATAGAAAGGGAGCTGAGAACCCCGTAGCTGATAACTTGTCTAGACTTGAAAATGTGCTTGATGACCCACTTCCTATTAATGATAGTTTTCCTGATGAGCAGTTAGCTGCAATAAATGATTCTCATGGTACTCCTTGGTATACTTACTATGCTAATTACATTGTTGCTAAATATTTACCACCTAGCTTTACATACCAACAAAAGAAAAATTCTTCTATGATTTAAGACATTACTTTTGGGATGACCCACATCTTTATAAAGAAGGAGTAGATGGTATTATTAGACGTTGTGTACCTGAGCATGAACAGGGACAAATCCTACGGAAATGTCACTCCGAGGCTTATGGAGGGCATCATGCTGGGGATAGAACTGCTCATAAGGTATTGCAGTCTAGATTTTATTGGCCTACTCTCTTCAAGGATGCCCGTAAGTACGTCTCATCTTGTGATGAATGTCAAAGAATAGGTAATATCGATAAGCGTCAAGAAATGCCTATGAATTATTCACTTGATGTTGAACCATTTGATCTTTGGGGATTTGATTACATGGGACCTTTTCCTTCCTCAAATGGGTATACACATATTTTGGTAGTTGTTGATTTTTCTAGTAAGTGGGTAGAAGCTATTCCAACTAGTAGTGCTGATCACAACACCTCTATTAAAATGCTTAAGGAAGTTATTTTCCCAAGGTTTGGAGTCCCTAGATATTTAGATTGATGGTGGTTCACACTTTATTCATGGTGCTTTTCGTAAAATGCTTGCCAAGTATGATGCTGACCATAGAATTGCACCACCTTATCATCCTCAGTCTAGTGGTCAAATTGAACTTAGCAATAGAGAAATAAAGCTAATTTTGTAAAAGACTGTTAATAGGTCCAGGAAGAATTGGTCTAAGAAATTAGATGATGCACTTTGGGCTTATAGAACAGCATATAAAAATCCTATGGGTATGTCTCCTTATAAAATGGTTTATGGAAAAGCTTGTCTTGAGTTAGAACATAAAGCATATTGGGCAGTTAAAGAGCTCAACTATGATTTCAAACTTGCTGGTGAAAAGAGGTTATTTGATATTAGCTCATTAGATGAATGGAGAACCCAAGCTGATGAAAATGCAAAGTTATTCACAGAAAAATTTAAAAGATGGCATGACAAAAGAATCCAAAAGCGTGAGTTTAAAGTCGGAGAATATGTTATTTTGTACAACTCTCATTTTAGATTCTTTGCAGGAAAGCTCCTCTCAAAATGGGAAGGCCCATATGTCATCGAGGAGGTTTACCGGTCTGGAGCCATCAAAATAAATAATTCTGAAGGTACTAACCCGAAGGTTGTCAATGGACAACGAGTAAAGCATTATATCTCAGGTACGCCTATTAATGTTGAAAGTAATATTATCCAAACATTGACACTGGAAGAACACATAAAAGAGTCCTTCCGAAACACTCTAGAATCGTGAAAATAAGGAGGTACGTGATACGGTAAGTAAACGGACTCCGAAAAATCCGCAAAAATATTTTTTATCAGTTTTGGAATATTTTAGAATTTTGGAAATAAAGAAACTCCCAGGAAGCGTTCCCTGGTGGGCACAACCCACCTGGGCGCGCCAGGCTTGCCTGGCGCGCCCTGGTGTCTTGTGCCCACCAGGGTTGTGCCCACCTGGGACACCTTCTGTATTCCATTTTTCTTCCATATGCTTGTCCTCCAAGATAAAAAAAATCTATATATACTTCTCGAACCTATTAATCACCATATCGCGGAGAAATCCTCTGTTCTCTTCTCTTGCTGTTTTCTGCGTAGACCTGAGAATATGTCGTTCCAAGATTCCGACGGAGAGAGCTATGTCTCACATCTCATTGCTGATCCAAAGACCTATGGGGACTTATCCCCTTGTGGTAGAACTACGGATGATGAGGAGGATGCTCATTTGATGAGGGTTGATGATTCAAGCTCGAAGGAGGAGGATACTCCTGTACCTCAACCCGGGGATATGCACGTGGAGTTCAAGAAGTCCAGTCTCCCTAAGAGAGCTAACTGGTCTAATAACCAATCTATTCCTCTTCGTTTTAGGCAGAAAAGCAAAAGGGATTTATGTGACAAGATCTTGAAGTTGGAGTTGGAAGTCGATGATTTAAAAGAGGAAATTGCTCTCCTCAACTACAATATGAAAAAGTTGAAGGCACAATTGTCACCGCCACCATCTTCTTTACCACCAAAGGAGAACTGAGTATCGGGTATGGGCACTCCCCTTGGCTTCCGCCAAGCTTGGGGGAGGTGCCCCGGTATCGTATCGTCCCACTATATTTTTGCTTTTATTTATCTTAGTTCATATTTTTGCTTTAGATGAAATAAAGTTTAGTTCGATCCTTTCTTCTTTGAGAGTTTGCTTAATGATCTATCCTTGTAATCATGTGCAAGTTATATAATAAAGTTTAGTTTGAGTTTTTGCTTTCTTTACTTTCATGTTGCAAATAAAGAAAAGAAATAAGAAAGAAAGAAAAAGAGAAAGGAAATAAATAAGAGAAAGGAAATAAATCAATAAGATCATATACTAATCCTATGGTAGGTGATGGCACCACATAAGGAAAAGTATAAGTAGGAAATTTTATTAGAGATTGACAAACATAGCATTAGTCAATAATGCAACTCATGAAAGAATTAATAAGGGAAGAGAAGATTCACATATAAATATACTATCCTAGAAATCTTTTGTGATTGTAAGCCCTCATCAAAATATTATATGCCAAAATTGTTGACATTGGATACAGAAGACAACTTAATGGTTTATGTTTGTTTATATTCACATAGAAGTCATATGGTCATAGATCCTTCAACACGTGGTGCTTGCCCCGTATCTTTGCTAGCCAAAAAATTCCGCACTAAGTAGAGATACTACTTGTGCATCCAAAAACCATTAAACCCAAATATTTTTCAAGTGTCCACCATACCTACCTAGGGATTGAGCAAGATCCCTCAAGTAAGTTGTCATCGGTGCAAAAAGGAAATATAAATTGCTTCTAAATGTGTGAGATCATTTAGTGTAAGAGAAAATTGAGCGTTGTACGAACTTGGATGACAAAGAATAAAAGCGACAAACTGCATAATAAAGGTTGTCATCTTAAGGGGCAATACAACGTGACATTCTCTTGCACTAAGGGATTGAGCATACAAACAAATAAGCGCACGGCAAGCTCTGCTTCCTTGTGCGAAGGGCCTATCTTTTACTTTTATGTATTTACTTTTATACAAAGAGTCAAAGTTTTCTTCTATTCCTTTTTATTTTTCTCCTTTGGCAAGCATCATGTGGTGAGGAAATATCTAGGCACGCATGTCCAATTGAATATAGATAGCATGGGTTATTATTGTTGACATCACCCTTGAGGTGAGTATGTTGGGAGGCGATACTATAAGCCCCTATCTTTCTATGTGTCCAATTGAAACATTTTGCTCATGGGTACGAGGTGAGTGTTAGCAATCATATAAGACTATATAATGGTTGAGTATGTGGACTTGCCTAAAGGCTCCGACACGTGACCCTTCCCGAAAAGATGGTGAATTGTAGTTGCAAAGTTGACTGAGAACATAGTTTGTTGGTTCTTAATAGATTTTTTGCTTTATACTTCAATTATCTGATGAACTATCACTTATTCATCAGAAGTATATGATAGTTGTTATAATAATCAACCTGATGCTTCTATGTCCGTATTTTGTTTTTATCGACACCTCTCTCTCAAAGCATGTGGACATGTTTTTCGATTTCGGTTTTCGCTTGACAAGCGAGGTCCAAGCTTGGGGGAGTTGATATGTCCATTTTGCATCATGTTTTCTTACTGTTATTATAATGTTTTTATCCATAATAATGGTTTTTTGGGGGTAATTCTAATGCCTTTTCTCTCATAATTTGCAAGGTACACACCAAGAGGGAGAATTCGGGCAACTGGAAATGTGGACCTGGAAAAGCTACGTCAGGCCACCTATTCTACACAACTCCAAACAAGCTGAAACTTCACGGAGATTTTTTATGGAATATTTAAAAATTATTGGAGCAAATAACTACCAGAGATGGGTCTTAAAAAATGACCCTATGATGGGTCTTAACAAAAAGATGGCGACTCCCACCTCCCACCCACCCTAACCCCTAGCCGCCGCCACCCCACCGGCGATCTCCACGCCTAGCCGTGGTTTTTGCCATCTGATCTGCTCATCGTCTCCGGCGTCCTCTCCCGAAGCCTCTGGTTGTCATCTCAATGGTTGTTCATGCGTCCATCTCTCTAGGGTTTGACTTCAACCCAGGGATGGGCTTGGCTCAGGAGATCTGGCGCTCTTTTCGCCGATCTGTTCATCCTTCAGATGATTCAGGCCACTTCATCATGGTTGTCTCGTTTGCTAGGCATTCTTTTAGATTATCTCTTGAGAATGTTGCCCTGGCTTTGGAATCTGCTATTGGTGGATATTGTTCTCAGCTCAAGGTTTCTTGCCTACGTGATCAGGTTTTCTCTTTCCATGTCTCCTGCAAAGAAGTTGGGTTTTTTATCCTGCATCAACGTAGCTTCGTTTGCCCTCAGTTTAAATGTTTTTTCCATCTCTGGGGTCATGGTGGCCCGGATTGGATGAAGGAATTTCGTCTCTGGCAGATTGAGTGCAATGAGGAGTGGATGGCGGTCAGTCCGTCTAAACGTCGTGCTAAGCTAGGTTTATTAGCCATGCGAAATCCACCCGTCAAGTCCTCCTTACGCACTAATCCTAGGTCAGGACCTGCTAAGAGTTTGAGGTTTGGTACTTTCATGAAGTATGATGTTTGTAAGGGTTATCGATACCATCCAAATGCTATTGAAGTTTTGACCATCCGGGAGGCTGGTTATGATGTTGATTCTCCTGACAACTCGGACTCCACATTGTCGGGCAGTTCTCCCCTTGCAACATCGCCGCCGGCGAGCCCGTCATCGCCGCCGGTGACAATTCAGTTTGGATCTTTTCCTCCATCCCCAGAGCCGGTTAGTTCGTCAAGCGGCAATCCCGGATTTTCTGGGATTTCAAAATCATCTGGGCCCACTCCAATGGTCACTATCCTTTCGGACAGCCCTAGCACCCCATCATCTGTTTTGGGCTCGGCCCATGGTCTCTCCCTTGGCAGCCCTCACACTCCGCCGCTGGGATTGGATTTGGCCCATGGATCCTCTTTGACCAGCCCAATTTTATTATCTTATGATGATTCACTTGACACCTCATCTCCGGTTTGTTTTCCGTCACCGAAGGAAATTGTGGATGATTTACAGAGTTTCAATGAGATGATTGAAGATATGGCAGTTAAATATTGGGATTGTCAGAACTATTTGGGTATGTGTCATATGTCCGATACGTGCACGAATCGTATACGCTGCAGATTGTGTTTTCGGTCCGGTCACGTTAAGAAAGACTGCCCGGGTATTAATGCTGGTTCCACTGTTTGGGTACCTAAAGTCCCATCGCCAGGTTTCGAGCCGCGCGCCTTGACAGACCCCCTCCCCGACGCTTCGGGCTCACTGCCTTCACCGCCCACCTCCACCACTTCCCCACAGAACCAATCTGCCCAAAAACCCCAATCGCCTCCGCCATCGCCTGCTGCAGCTGATACTCCATCCATGGCGGTCTATGAGCTTGACCCCCGGCGATTTCTTCCTGCTGGCATGACATCATTGATGGAGGGGCAGAGCGTTTGCCAAGAACCTACTCCACCCCGCTGCAGGCCCCTCCAAGAGCCCATGAGCAGTTCATGGTGGCCATTGTCGAGCCGCTGCCGCCAGCTCATCTTGTGGCCATCAGACGGGAGCAAGTGCTCAACTTCTTGCAAGAGGATCTTCAGGTGATTATTCGCTCTGCTCAAACCTGGTTCCAGGGGGTTGGGTTATTTGAAGTGGCCAGTCCGGTGATGCGATCTTGGTTTACTCGACATCATCCTTTCCCCATGGGTTTAGATGAAGATGGCAATGAGTTCTTTGTGCGTTTCATACCACACAGTCAGGGAGAGGGTTTTAGGGCTATTCATGGACACAGAACGGGTTGGTTAATGTTCATTGGTGTACCGTTGGATTACAGGAATACCTGATACCTGTCTGATGTTGTCAGTACTTTTGGTCAGTTTCATTACGGGGATGAGCCAGATCGACGATTAGTGAGATCTTTGGTGTATGCTTCTTTCCCGGATAACATTATGGTGCCTCGCTCTATGGTCTTTCGTGAGTATGCTAATTGGGGAGGTACTATTATTTCCTGGACTGCTGCGGTCTATATTCTCACTGATAATTTTGCGGAAGCCATGTTGGGTGCTGATGAAGACCCAATGCCCTTGGATGGAAACCCTCATCATATGCGAGGGAATGTCCCCCCACAACCCTTCTGGGGGATGCCACCGTTTCCTGCTTTGGGCTGGGATGCTAATCCTGCGAATGGCGAACATCAACCGGAGCAACCTCATGGCTGGGGCGTTGATCAACCTGAACAGCAGCCAGAGCCAGCACAAAATGCTGAGGGATGGGGCCCTTGGGATGAGGCTGTGGTTGCACAGAACGCTCAAGTGCATGAGCCTGCAGTTCAAGAAGCCCAAGATCAGAACTCCATGGTGTTGGATCCTTCCTTGGGGTCCAACAGCTCCTCTGACGATCAGCCAGCAGACGTTGAAGTGGTTCAGCAGATTGTGGTCCAGGAAAATTTGGAGCGTGCACTTGTCCCCTACATTCCTCCAGCAGTTCATCCACCCGTGGTTAACCTTGACCCAATACACCTGGGCCTTGTCAGGGTTGTGTTTGTCCGGTTCTTCCACCTGCCATGGTGTGGGAGCGTTCTTTCAAGAACCTTCTGCCTGACTTTGAAATTCAGAGCATACACAGGCCTGTCTGTCTATCTGTGCTTCCACCTGCGGTTTTGCCCATGAGGATTTGGCCCCAGGAATTTGAATGCTCCTTCCTGTCTCTAATTGGTCAGGCTACTCCTGGAACGGTTGGAGGAGTTGCTTCACTGAGGGAGTTACCTGAGGGTTTATCTGCGGAGCCAGTTGTTCAGGATGTTTTTGATGGACCTGCAACTCTGTTGGACCTATCTGAGGTTTTTTCTGCGGAGCCAGTTCGGCTTGATGACTTTGAGTTTACGCTCAGGCCTCCATCCATGTTAGGCAAGCACAAACGTGGCCATCGTCAGGGCTGCTAGCTGGTTCGTTCTCGAGAGGATTTTTCCACCAGGAGGATGACCCGCAGTTGCGCCAAGAAATCGGGTTTCAAACCTACTTCTGCAATCCCCAACAAGCCGTCTTCTCTCCGGCGACCTCGTGCTAAGAAGCCTAGGCATGGTTCTGTCTCTCAGGAGGAGAACTCGTCTGCGGCGGGGGAGCACAGCACGGCAGTTCCACCACCTACGCCAATTAGTCTCATGCAGCATATTGGAGAATCTCCTGGGATCTCACCAGAGAAGCTCACCGAGGACAAGCTTACGGCAAGTCCTGAGAAGAAGGACCAGCACAATGATCGTGATGATAAGTGAAGCTTCAAGATGTCAGTTGGGCGGGAATGCGCTGTCATTCCTTTTTTGTTATGATTTCTGTGTCTGTCAGCTTGTTATTTTGTGTCGGCAGTCTGAACTTTCCTCTGTTACTTCTGGTCTTATGATGTGGGCCGTTTATGTCCTTTGCGTTGTCAGCACTGGGTCCGAGTCTGAAAACCTATTATCTATTAGCCTGTATGAACCTGTTGGCAGTTATCTTCTCTGTTATGCAGTGGAGATGTTTGGTTACCCCCTTGAGTTTCTTTATGGATAATCCGCGTTTTTGTAATTGGAAAGTTCTGTGCTGGAATGTGCGTGGTTTAAACTCTGAGAAACGTCAGCGAGACGTCTGTGCTAAGATTGAAGAGAGTAACTGCTCCATTGTTTGTTAACAAGAAACAAAATGTGAATCTTTCGATCTCAAGTTTATCCGACAATTTTGCCCGCAAAGATTTGATAATTTTGCGTTCGCTCCCTCGCATGGGGCCTCTGGGGGCATTCTAGTTGTTTGGAATTCAGCTTTTTTCTCTGGTTGTCTCATAGAAATCCAGCGTTTCGCTTTCGTTTTCAACTCATAATTCGGAAGTTTGGAATGTGGTTTCAGTGTATGGCCCATGCGATGGCCCTTTGCGTGATGATTTTGTTCAATGGTTATATCATCTTCAAATACCTGTTGATGCTAACTGGTTGTTGCTGGGTGACTTCAACTTCATCAGATCTTTCGACAACAGGAATTTACCTGGTGGTGACGTAAACGATATCTTTATGTTCAATGAGATTATTGGGCATCTCGGTTTATTGGAATTGCCGTTGAAGGGTAGGGCCTATACCTGGTCAAATATGTAGCAACAACCTCTCCTTGAGCAGTTGGAATGGTTCTTCACATCTAGTTCTTGGATCTCGTTATACCCTAACACAGTTGTGCACCCCCTCGCTCGCACGGGTTCTGATCATATCCCGTGTTTGGATTCGATTGACACCACCATCCCTAGAGCAAAAAATTTCCGGTTTGAAAAGTACTGGGTGGACTTACCTGGATTTATGGACTGTGTCACGGCCTCATGGAGTGCTCCTTTAGCTTGCGTGGGCTCGGCAGCTGCTGTTATTTCAAAGAAGTTCAAGCGTCTTAGGAGTGATCTGAAGAGATGGCATATTAATCTTGCCTCGATAAAGAAGGTTATTCTTAACTGCTCTAAAGTGATTCTTTGTTTGGATACTCTTGAGGAATGCAGGCCTCTCACAACCCCAGAGTTCAATTTCAAAAAGATATTTAAGCTCCATCATGAGGACTTTCTTAGGTTGTAGTATATTTACTGGAAGCAGCGTTGCACTATTCGTTACATCAAAGTTGGTGAGAAAATTCAAATTTTTTCAATGCAATGGCATCTGAGAGGCTGAGGAAAAACAGCATTGCTAGTCTGCTGTCTGATGATGGTGTTACTGTTCATGATCATGACCAAATGGCGGGAGTTCTTTGGCACTCTTTCAAAAATAATTGGCCAGTCCAGGGGGATCCAGATGGGCTTTTGCTTGGCTGATCTTATCCAGCCCATAGATGGCCTGCATGATCTGTCGAGGCCCTTTTCACAAGCTGAAATTGATAAGGTCCTGAAGGAAATGCCTACGGACAGGGCCCCTGGGCCTGATGGGTTCAATGGATTTTTTGTTAAGAAATGCTGGCCTATTATTCAGAAGGATTTTTTGAATCTGATTGAGCAATTTGCTGCTGGCTCGCTGAGCCTGGAGGGCATTAATGGCTCCCTGCTAACTCTTATACCTAAAATGATTGCTCCTCAGGGTCCAGGGGATTTCAGGCCTATCTCCTTGACCAACACATGTCTCAAGTTCTTAACTAAGTTGCTTGCTAATAGGCTGCAGTTCGTGATTCTTAAATGTATCCACAAAAACCAGTATGGGTTTCTGAAATCAAGGTCCATTCAAGACTGTCTGGCATGGGCCTTTGATTATATTCATCAGTGCAAGCAATCTCGGAGACCTATACTGAGTTTGAAGCTGGATTTTGCCAAGGCTTTTGACATGATCGAGCATGAAGCAATATTGTTACTCCTGCAGCAGAAGGGCTTTGATGTCAAATGGCTAGCTTGGGTGAAGGAAATCTTATCTTCTGGTTCTTCTTCGGTTTTGTTAAATGGAGTGCCAGGCAAACAATTTCAGTGCAAGTGTGGTGTTAGGCAAGGGGACCCTTTATCTCCTCTGCTCTTTGTAATTGCTGCCGATCTTCTACAATCAGTTGTCAACAGAATGCTGGTTGATGGAGTCCTCACCCTGCCAATTCCCTCCCATGATCCACATTTTCCAATCATCCAATATGCTGATGATACTATATTAATTGTACCTCCAGTGGACTCCCAGCTCATTGCTCTCAAGGAAATGTTGGATGTTTTCTATGCCTCAACTGGCCTCAAAGTGAATTTCTAGAAATCCACAATGGTGCCCCTTAACATTGACAATGAGGAGGCCATTAGGCTTGCGGCTGTGTTTGGATGCTCTTTGGGGACGCTTCCTTTCACTTACCTAGGTCTCCCCATGGGAACTTCTAAGCCAAGGATTATTGATCTTTTGCCTTTGGTTGATAGGATGGAAAGAAGGCTTACTGCTAGCTCTGCCATGCTGAATCAAGGCTCCCGGCTTCAGTTGCTGACCTCTGTGTTTTCCTCTATGCCCATTTATTTCCTTTGTTCATTGGACATTCCAATTGGCATTATTAAGCAACTGGAACGAATTCAACGACAATGCCTCTGGCGTGGCAATTCAGAGCCACCCAAACAGTCACTTGCAGCATGGGAGTTGGTTTGCAGGCCCAAGGATAAAGGTGGTCTTGGCATAATTAACTTGTACCTTCAGAACCAAGGCTTACTCATTAAGCATCTTCATAAGTTTTTCAATAAGGAAGACATCCCTTGGGTCTCTCTTATCTGGAACTCTTATTATGATGGTGTTGTACCCCAGGCCATGATTTTATGTGGCTCTTTCTGGTGGAGGGACGTTTTCAAGCTGGCTGATTCTTACAGAGCAATCTCTACAGCCACTGTGAATCAGGGAGATTCTATTTTGTTCTGGTCTGACAGTTGGATACTACACAATTCAAACAGACCACTTCGGGACCGGCTGCCTCACTTATTCTCCTTTGTCAAGGATGACAAGATCTCTGCCATGGATTTCCTGGATTCTGAGGATGTGACATCAATGTTTCATTTGCCAATCTCGAGCGCAGCAGCTTCAGAACTTGATCACCTCCTTCTTTGGGTCACTATGTTGCAAAGAGATGCTACTGCTCCTGATGTGTGGTCTTGGCCTTCAAAGACTGGTTACTCTTCTAAGAGCTTTTACACCATAATGCACACACACCTTCCGACAATTACGCCTTGTGTTTGGCTTTGGAGAAGTTCATGCACGATGAAAATCATGGTTTTTGGTTGGTTGCTCTTTTTTGATCGCCTAAACACTCGAGACCTCCTTCTCAGGAGACACTGGAGGACTGATCAAGAGGATAATCTTTGTGTACTTTGTCATGCCCGTCTGCATGAGGATAGGTTCCATCTCTTCTTCAACTGGAATTTCAGTCAACGGGTTTGGTCTTATCTCCAGATTGATTGGTTGGGCGGACAGGATGTGACCTCCTGCCTTTTGCACGCCAAGAAGAATTTTCAGCAACCATTCTTCTTTGAGGTTATGCTCACTGCGGCCTGGTGCAGTTGGACTACTAGGAATGGGAAGATCTTCAGATCAGAGAGGGCCTCGTTTGGCGTGTGGAGGGGTAAATTTGTACATGATATCAACTTGTTGTACCATAGAGTGAGGGAGAGTGTTAAACCTGCTTTCTTAGCTTGGCTTAATAATCTTCCTTAGATTGTTGTATTTTGTAGCATAGGTAAGTAGGTAAGTTTCTTTTCTGCCTTTCTAGTTTGTATATAGGTGGACCTCTTTTCTTTTAATATTAAATAAAAGACTGTGGAGCTTTTGCTTCACAGTACATAGTCAAAAAAAACTACCAGAGGGGGCCCACCAGGTGGGCACAACCCACCTGGGCGCGCCAGGGAGCCCAAGCGCGCCCTGGTGGGTTGTGCCCTCATCGGCCCACCTCCGGTTCCCATCTTCTGGTACATAAGTCATTTTGACCTAGAAAAAAAAATAAAGAGAAGGCTTTCGGCATGGAGCGCCGCCGTCTCGAGGCGAAACTTGGGCAGGAGCACTTTTGCCCTCTGGCGGAGTGATTCCGCCGGGGGAACCTCCCTCCCGGAGGGGGAAATCATCCTCATCATCATAACCAACAACTCTCCCATCTTGGGGAGGGCAATCTCCATCAACATCTTCAACAGCACCATCTCTTCTCAAACCCTAGTTCATCTCTTGTATTCAATCTTGTTACCGGAACTATAGATTGGTGCCTGTGGGTGACTAGTAGTGTTGATTACATCTTTTGTAGTTGATTACTATATGGTTTATTTGGTGGAAGATTATATGTTCAGATTCATTATTCTATTTAATACTCCTCTTATCATGAACATGTTTATCATTTCTGAGTAGTTACTTTTGTTCTTGAGGTCACGGGAGAAATCGTGTTGCAAGTAATCCTCTGAACTTGATATGAGTTCGATATTTTGATAGTATGTAGGTTGTGATTCCCTTAGTGGTGTCATGTGAACGTCGACTACATGACACTTCACCATATTTGGGCCTAAGGGAATGCATTGTGGAGTAGCAATTAGATGATGGGTTGCGAGAGTGATAGAAGCTTAAACCCCAGTCTATGCACTATTCCGTAAGGGACAGATTGGACCCAAAAGTTTAATGCTATGGTGAGAATTTATTATTAATACTTTTCTCGTAGTTGCGGATGCTTGCGGGAGGGTTAATCATAAGTAGGAGGTTTGTTCAAGTAAGAACAACACCTAAGCACCGGTCCACCCACATAACAAATTATCAAAGTAGCGAACACAAATCAAACCAACATGATGAAAGTGACTAGATGAAATTCCCGTGTACCCTCAAGAATGCTTTGCTTATCATAAGAGACCGTTTTTTCCTGTCCTTTGCCTCAAAAGGATTGGGCTACCTTGCTGCATACTTGTTACTATTATCATTACTTGCTCGTTACAAATTATCTCGCTATCAAACTACTCTGCTACTTACAATTTCAGCACTTGCAGACATTACCTTACTGAAAACTACTTGGCATTTACTTCTGCTCCTCGTTGAGTTTGACACTCTTACTTATCGAAAAGAGCTATAATTGATCCCCTATACTTGTGGGTCATCAAGGCTATTTTCTGGTGCCGTTTCCGGGGAGTGAAGCGCCTTTGGTAAGTGGAATTTGATAAGGAAACATTTATATAGTGTGCTGAAATTTATTGTCACTTGTTACTATGGAAAACAATTCTTTGAGGGGTTTGTTCAAGGTATCTTCACCTTGTTCGGAACCACAATTAGTTACCCCTCAACCTACTGCACCTACTGAAAATATTGAATATGAAATTCCTTCGGGTATGATAGAACAACTGCTAGCTAATCCTTATGCAGGAGATGGAACAGAACATCTTGATATGCACTTGATATATGTGGAACAAATTTGTGGATTGTTTAAGCTTGCAGGTTTACCCAGAGATGAGGTGATGAAAAAGGTTTTCCCTTTATCTTTGAAGGGAAAGCATTAGCATGGTATAGGCTATGCGATGATATTGGATCATGGAATTGGAATCGTTTGAAATTGGAGTTCCACCAAAAAATTTATCCTATGCATCTAGTTCCTCGTGATCAGAATTATATATATATTTTTTGGCCTCGTGAAGGAGAAAGTAGCGCTCTAGCTTGGGGGAGGCTTAAGTCAATGTTATATTCATGCCCCAATCATGAGCTCTCAAGAGAAATTATTATTCAGAATTTTTATGCTCGGCTTTCTCGTAACGATCAAATCATGCTTGATACTTCTTGTGCTAGTTCTTTTAAAAAGAAGACTATTGAATTCCGGTGGGATACTTTGGAAAGAATTAAATGCAATTCTGAATATTGGGAACTCGACGAAGGCAAAGAGTCAGGTATTAAACTTAAGTATGATTGTGTTAAATCTTTTATGGATGTCGATGCTTTTCAAAAGTTTAGCACTAAATACGGAGTTGACTCTGAGATAGTAGCCTCCTTTTGTGAATCATTTGCTACTCATGTTGAACTCCATAAAGAGAAGTGGTTTAAATATCACCCACCTACTAAAGAAGAAATTAAAGAACCGGTACCAGTTAAAGAAGAAACTATACTTTATAATGTTGATCCAGTTGTTCCTTTTGCTTATATTGAGAAACCACCTTTCCCTGTTAGGATAAAGGATGTAACATCCCAAATTTTCAGTTTGGAATGTTATCAATAGATCATTCATGCATATCATATTTTGTTGCATTTCGTTTCGCGATCCTCGAAATTCTAAGCAACTCAAGGACCCTCGGAGAGAGTTGGGGATTTCACTGTTTTCATATTTGAATCTTATCAAATATTGAAACGAGGATTATTTGTTTTAATTATTTTTCTCTCCGAAAATATTTCATATTAAAATATATGAGAGGAGATAATATGACTTCTCCAAAATAAATGAAATATTGGAGGAAAAATATTAAAAACAAATATTTGATATTATTCGGATTTTGTTGCTATTTTATTCGCATTAGAAAAATTGCATGTTTTCAAACTTGCATTTTAGGGCCAAGAAAATGTTCATCTTGTTCTAAATATTTTATTTACACGGCGAAAATTTGTTTTGGCATTTTTAGATTTTTATTTATTTTTCTAGGATTTATTTTCGACGTAATCTGTTTAAAAAAAAGAGCCGCCGCACCGAACTTGGCCGAGGCCCAGCTCGCCCAGCCTCCCTGCGCCGCCGTCTCCCACGCGGAGACCGCGACCGCCGCCGCCGCTCGCTGTGGCCGAGTCGGCCATGCCACCCTGGCACCTCCCGCAAGCCACCTCTCCCCCCTTTAAAAGTCGACCCGGGCCCCCCCTGGAGCCCCAAGCCGAGCCGCCGCCGCCGCAAGTCGCCCGCCCCGCCGCCTCGCCGCTGCTGCCGCCGCCGCTCGCCGGTGCTGCCGCGCCGATGCCGAGCCACCCCGCGCCGCCCTTCGCCACCCTGCCTCGCTGCACCGCCTCGCCGCGCCGCCGCGGAAGCCGCCGGAGCCGCCGCCGATCCGATCCGATCTCGCCGTTCTGTTTTTTTTTCTAGTTTAGGTAAAAACCGTCGTTTTTTTATAAAACCCAAGTTTCGTTTTTTTAGATCGGTTCGTTGGTTTTCTCGGTTTAGTTTATTTAGTGGATGTTCGTCCGTACGTTCGTTTTAACGAACGGTTTTCGCCCGTTAGTCACAGACAACGAACGTTCGTTAGCCTGTTCGTCAGTTTTTCTTTTTCTCGGGTTTTTCGCGATTATTTTCGATCGTGATTTCTGATCCGATTTTCGTTTTAGTTTATCTTTTCGCTCGTTTATCGGAATCAGGCGATTCAAGCGCCTAGATCTTCGTCTCGAAACCCTCTTTCTATTTAATCAGCTTGAACAAGATTTTGGTACTGTAAAATTTGACTTTAGTCCATATTAGTAAACGGATCTTGTTTCTTTCGCAGTTTGAGATTTGTTGCTCCGTTTGATTTGATTCTTTTTGCAAACCGGAGTTCTTAAGTTGAACTTTCTGGTCAATTCTTCTTATTTGAGTTTTGACGTGCATCCGTGATTGATTGCTTATGTATGTTATTGTGTGATTGCGATAGAATTCCCGGAGTGCGAATCATGCTACTACGAGTCCCTAGGTTTTGCGGATCGTCAAGGCAAGTAACACATTGATCATACTCTTTTCATACCCAGTTTTTATGCATTAGCTCCAATCCTCAAACACTGCATGATTAGGATGTGATTAACTTGTGGGTATTGGGAAGTAGTTGATGAGGTAGAACCTATTGCCCTGTTATTATAAAACCCTTGGGAGTTACTTCTACGTATTGCTTATATTGCTATGCTATGCTCGTTGACGTGGTTTGGGTGAGTGAATCCATGACAGATGTGAGATTTTTAATTAATGGTTCAACTTAAGGTGGCAAGTTTAATACACATCTGGGTGGATTGCTTGTCGGGCACCTAGAGAATCCAGTGTTGTCCTAGGATATCCCGGAGTACCCGTGTGATCATCCTAAGGTCCGCCACCCAGGCTCAAAGGGAACTGAGATATTTCATGCTAGAAACTTCCGTGTGCAGCCACAAGCTATTATGGGCTCTAGCATAGTTGAGTAAGTTGCATGACCTCTTCAAGTGGTAGGCTAGCAGATGTAGAGGGATGTAGGTTGGTACTATCTACCCGGGGTTAGATTTAATGCTTCTGAAAGAGTGTGTCTCGGTCATCCATTTCTCAAACACCATGAAGTGCAAGAAATCCAACGGAGGAGATCGAGTCTTGTGGGGAAAAGTGCGCAAACCTCTGCAGAGTGTACAATCTAATCATGGTTAGCCGTGTCCCCGGTTATGGACATCTTGAGTATCTAGTACTTGGATTATCATAAGTATCTCATCACTCTATTTAATTAATATTGTTGGGTTGATAATTACTTTAATTGGGATTGAGTTGGAGGAACCTTCTCAATGATGTTTCAACTACCATGATAGTTAAATAAAATTTATTCCTTTGTTGTAGGGAAAAATTGGCTTTTCGCAAAACTACAACCATAGAGCTTTCCACCAGCCAAATATGCATGTAGTGATAGCATTATTCTGTTCTTGCTCTACTGTGTTATATTGCCAGCATATTCCATGTGCTGACCCGTTTTCGGGCTGCAACGTATTATGTTGCAGACTTTTCAGACGAGGAGTAAGGTTCGTTAGGTCGTTGCCGTGCAGCTCAGCTATGCCGTTGGAGTTGATGGACTCACTTTATCTTCCAAGCCATCCGCTGTTATCGTATTAGATGGCCTTAAGCCATATTTATTGTAATAAGTTCTCTTTTGAGACATTCAATGTAATAAGTGTGTGATTGCTACTCTGTTATAAATCCTTCGAGTACTGTGTGTGTCAGCATTACCGATCCAGGATGACACAGAAGCACAGAGACTTGACCGTTTGAGGTCGGGTCGCTACAAGATGGTATCAGAGCACACGCTGAGTGTAGGACATGACCACTAAGATAAGCTATAGGTCACTCTTCTCTACTCATTTCTGACTCCTCTCCATTTTCCACTCTTTAGGATGGCGGATTCGAGGAATAAGTTTGCACAACTGGATGAAGATGCACCCTTTGGACGCCACTTGAAGGAAGTCACTAGGTACCTGAACATCGGAATACCAAGCTTCACCGGGACCTACAACGACAACTTACCAGAAGAGGAGCGCTCGATGATTCAAGTTCAAGTTCCAGGAAGGACGTTCCCGCCAACCACTAAGCCCATAGAGTTTTCTTTTGAAGCACCAACCTGGAGTCTAGGAAAGAGCATGGCAGCCCACATTGCCATAGAACGTATTGGAGAAGTCTACAACAAGGATCTCAAAGACACTATCTACCAGATATGTGGGCGCCGAGATGAGCAATGGGAGATGATCAGCACCAAGAAGGACAGATCCATTGCAGCCTTCATCCAGGAGTTAAACCAGCACATTCGACGCCAGGAGAATTAGATGTGCGCAGACATGATAGATTTGAAGAAGGCGAAGACAAGGATCATCGAGCTGGAAGAAGAACTTAAGTCTACACGCGATGGATATGAGGAGGAAATTGCAACACTATTGGAGAAGAATGACGACCTGATAAAAAAGATTGGAGTATTCATGGGAGACCCCGCGCCCGGAGGAGAGGACGACGATTCCACTTGTCATCGATGACACCGACTCCGACCCCAGTGAAGATGACTTTGAGGACGAAGCTGGAGCAGACATTATGGAGTCTTCTACCGATCGAAATTTCTAGAGGACCACCAAATAATTAGTAGTATTCCCCCATGTATATAGTAGTAGTTGAGCACTTTCGACGATAGTTCTAGACCGTTTGTATGCCCTTGCTTGCTTGATTGAGTGAAATGATTGTGTTTGTCTCATGTGCATATGGGTAGTGCTTTCTCACTAGGCCCCTTTTCTATTCTAATCTCTCCCCTCTAAACCCACCAGACGCCTCCGAGACATGACACCAGATTTGCCTTCCCACTAGAGCTCACTCAGTTGATATAGCAGCAGAATGCCTTGATGCAATTATTAGTCCAGAACCAAGGCAGCAACAACAACAACAACAACAACAACAACAACAACAACAACAACACACCTCCAGTTGACAACTTAGCTCGCTTTCTGAGGTTGCAGCCGCCGGTGTTTTCTAGTAGCACCGAGCCTATAGTTGCTGATGATTGGCTACGCCGTATTGGAAGGGAGTTGACCACCGCAGGTTGCACAGATGCTGAGAAGGTGCGCTTTGCCGCACATCAATTGGATGGACCAGCAGCCTCATGGTGGGAGAATTATACGGCCACTTTCCCCATAGCCAACGTCACTTGGGATCAGTTTCGGCAAGCTTTCCGCACAACCCGTGTCTCAACTGGAGCTATGAATATGAAGAAGCGTGAATTTCGCAACTTACGCCAGGGGAACCGTACTGTGGCTCAGTACGTGGATGAGTTTAGCAAGTTATCTCGCTATGCCCCTGATGATGTGGCCACACATGCCGCGAAGCAGGAGAAGTTTATGGAAGGGCTGAATGATGAGATGAGCATGCACTTGATGGTGGCAACATTCAACAACTACCAGGAGTTGGTAGATAAGGCTCTTATGATTGAAGGGAAGCAGCAGCAGATTGAGAGCCGTAAGAGGAAGGATGGGCAAGGAAGATACAACTCAGGAGCCTAGCAGAAGCCTCGTCTAACCCCGAACTCGGGAGGACTTGTTCATAACCATGGAGGTCATAATCACAATGGAGGAAGTTCGCATAACCACAATGGTTCCAAGAATGGGACTGGGAATGGAACCAACAACAATCAGAACCGCTCCAATCCAGCCACACCCGCCAAGAGAGATCTAAGTCACATTACTTGCTTCAAGTGCGGGAAGACTGGACACTATGCCACGGAGTGCCTTGAAGCGAAGAATGGAAACGGTAATGGGAGCGCTGGGAAGAAGCCCAATCCATTCAACAAAAGACAAGTGAACCACGTTAACGTGGAGGAGGTTGAAGAGCAGCCAGACACGGTTATCGGTAAGTTTTTGGTTAAGTCTTTTACCGCCCTTG
Organism: Aegilops tauschii subsp. strangulata; assembly: GCF_002575655.3. Taxonomy (NCBI): domain Eukaryota; kingdom Viridiplantae; phylum Streptophyta; class Magnoliopsida; order Poales; family Poaceae; genus Aegilops; species Aegilops tauschii. The sequence continues at coordinate 380,406,204 of NC_053037.3, read as the reverse complement.
TTCTTTTTGATACTGGTGCATCGCATTCATACATATCAAGGGGATTCGTGGATAAGTTTAAACTACCAACCCAAGCCCTTAGGACCCCTCTGTTAGTAAGTTCACCTGGAGCAGAGTATATGGCTAGCCGATGGTGCGACCGGATACCCTTAACCATTGGTAGCCATGTTTTCCCGTCAGACCTAATAATTTTGGAGTCACAAGGATTGGATGTGATATTAGGCATGGACTGCATGTCAAAGTATGGAGGATTCATTGACTGTGCTAGTAAGTCAATTTATCTCACCACCCCGGAGGGAAAAAGGATCGAGTATGTATCTAGGCACGCGCCTAGGAGGAGCCAAGTAAATTCCCTCTCAGGAGTTGTTCAAGAAGAAGTGCCTATTGTAAAGGATTACCCAGATGTATTTCCAGAGGAATTACCAGGCATGCCACCAGATTGAGACATCGAGTTTTTGATAGAACTGTTGCCAGGCACCGAGCCTATATCGAAGCGACCATACCGGATGCCCGCAAATGATCTGGAGGAGATTAAGAAGCAGATCAAGGAGTTATTGGAGAAAGGTTACATTTGACGACGTTCATCACCATGGGGAGCCCCAGTTCTCTTGGTTGAGAAGAAGGATGGATCCTTGAGAATGGTTGTTGATTATCGGGCGTTGAATGAGGTGACGATCAAGAACAAATACCGATTGCCGATGATCAATGATTTGTTTGACCAGCTGCAAGGAGCTAAGGTGTTTTCGAAGATGGATCTGCGATCAGGATATCACCAGCTGAAGATTCGAGAGAAGGATATACCAAAGACAGCATTCACCACACGGTACGGGTTATATGAGTATATGGTCATGTCATTTGGACTGACTAACGCCCATGCCTATTTCATGAGCATGATGAACAAGGTGTTCATGGAATATTTGGAAAAGGTTGTTGTGGTGTTCATTGATGATATAATGGTATACTCGAAGAATGAGGAGGAGCACAAGGAGCATTTGCGTTTAGTTCTCGAGAAACTCAGGGAACATCAGTTGTATGCCGAGTTCAGCAAATGTGAGTTTTGGTTGAAGGAAGTCGGATTCCTTGGACATGTTATATCAGGAGAAGGTATAGCAGTAGATCCCACCAAGGTTCAGTCAGTCACTGAATGGTTGCACCCACTTCAGTTAGCGAGATCCGCAGTTTTATTGGACTCGCAGGATACTATCGGAGATTCATTGAGAATTTTTCCAACATTGCGAAGCCAATGATGGAGTTATTGAAGAAGGATACCAAATTTAAATGGAAGAAAGAATGTGAGGCGAGTTTTCAGGAGTTAAAGAAACATTTGACTACAGCCCCAGTGCTGATTCTGCCGGATATACGCAAGGATTTCCAAGTGTATTGCGACGCCTCTCGCCTAGGACTTGGAAGTGTGCTTATGCAGGACGGAAGAGTTGTTTTGTATGTCTCACGACAACTAAAACCGCACGAATTGAATTATGCCACACATGATTTGGAGTTAGCAGCTGTAGTGCATGCGCTCAAGACTTGGAGACATTACCTTATTGGAAACCGTTGTGATGTGTACACAGATCATAAGAGTTTGAAGTACATTTTCACACAGAAGGACCTGAACCTTAGGCAGAGGAGATGGTTGAAGCTTATAAAGGATTATGACATGAAACTTCACTATCATCCAGGCAAGGCCAATGTCGGGCAGACGCTTTGAGCTGGAAGAATTATGCTAACACCCTCGTAAGCACGGGATTGCCAAAGGAGTTAGCAGAGGTAACTTCGATTGGAGACTGTTCCTAGAGGTTTTGTTGCAACAATGGAAGTTTAGTCTACATTGTTAGGAAAGATTCGAGAAACTTAGAAGGATGACAAAGAGATTGCCGAGATAAAAGAGAGAATGAGCAAAGGAAAGGCCAAAGGTTTTCGTGAGGATGAGCACGACACCTTATGGTTTGAGGACCGTGTTTATGTGCCCAATAACACAGAGATCTGTAAGTTAACACTTCAGGAGGCTCATGACTCACCATACTCGATACACCCCGGAAACACCAAGATAAACTTGGATTTGAAGGAACGTTTCTGGTGGACTGGTATGAAGAAGCATATTGCCGAGTATGTAGCCGTATGTGATGTATGTCAGAGAGTGAAGGCAGAGCATCAAAAGCCAGCAGGATTGTTACAGCCTATGCCGATACCCGAATGGAAGTGGGATAAACTTGGCATGGATTTTATCACCGGATTGCCCAGGACCAAATCAGGATATGATTCTATATGGGTAGTAGTTGATCGCTTGACCAAAGTGGCTCACTTTATCCCAGTGAAAACCACCTATACAAGTGTGAAGTTGGCCAAGATATACATGACCGGGATCGTATGTCTGCATGGAGTTCCGAGGACCATCGTATCAGATAGAGGAACACAGTTTACCTCAAAGTTTTGGCATCAGCTGCACCAGACTTTGGGAACAAGGTTGGAATTCAGTACAACATTCCACCCGCAGACAGATGGACAGACCGAGAGAGTCAACCAGATTCTGGAGGATATGTTGAGAGCTTGTGCACTAGATTATGGATCTAGTTGGGATGAAAATTTGCCCTACGCAGAGTTCTCATACAACAATAGCTATCAAGCCAGTTTGAAGATGGCACCGTTCGAAGCCCTGTATGGGCGAAGGTGCAGAACACCGTTGATGTGGGATGAAGTTGGAGATCGACAGTTGTTTGGACCAGATTTGATCAAGGAGTCTGAAGAGAAGGTTAAGTTGATCTGAGATAGACTGAAGGTAGCTCAGTCCAGGCAGAAGAGTTATGTAGATTCGAAACGCAAGGAAGTAACCTATGAAATTGGAGACAGAGCATATCTGCGAGTGTCACCTCTGCATGGAGTGAAACGTTTTGGAGTTAAGGGAAAGTTAGCCTCGAGATTTGTAGGACCGTATTGTGTTTTGGAACGTATGGGAGAAGTTGCCTACAAGTTGGAGTTACCTGAAGGACTGTCAGGAGTTCATGATGTGTTTCATGTTTCACAGTTGAAGAAGTGTCATGCTGAGATGGCCGATATACCACTAAGATATACAGTGCCCTTGGAAGCGATTCAGTTGGACAGTGATCTGACCTATGAAGAGAAGCCAGTCAGGATTCTTGATTTTGCCAGTCGAGTCACCCGCAACAAGGTTATCAAGTTTTGCAAAGTTTAGTGGAGCCACCATACCGAGGAAAAAGCCACTTGGGAACGATAGGATGATCTTCGCAAGGACCACCCACACCTATTTTCTAGCCAACCCGAATCTCGAGGGCGAGATTCATCTTAAGGGGGTAGGTTTGTAACATCCCAAATTTTCAATTTGGAATGTTATACATAGATCATTCATGCATATCATATTTTTTTGCATTTCGTTTCGCGATCCCCGAAATTCTAAGCAACTCAAGGACCCTCGGAGAGAGTTGGGGATTTCACTGTTTTCATATTTGAATTTTATCAATTATTAAAACGAGGATTATTTGTTTTAATTATTTTTCTCTCCGAAAATATTTCATATTAAAATATATGAGAGGAGATAATATGACTTCCCCAAAATAAATGAAATATTGGAGGATTTTGTTGCTATTTTATTCGCATTAGAAAAATTGCATGTTTTCGAAATTGCATTTTAGGGCCAAGAACATGTTCATCTTGTTCTAAATATTTTATTTAGACGGTGAAAATTTGTTTTGGAATTTTTATATTTTTATTTATTTTCTAGGATTTATTTTCGACGGAATCTTAAAAAAAAAGAGCCGCCGGACCGAACTGGGCCGAGGCCTAGCTCGCCCAGCCTCCCCGCGCAGCCGTCTCCCACGCGGAGACCGCGACCGCCGCCGCCGCTCGCCGTGGCCGAGTCGGCCACGCCACCCCGCCCCCTCCCGCAAGCCACCTCTCCCCCCCTTTAAAAGTCGACCCGGGGCCCCCCTGGAGCCCCACGCCGAGCCGCCGCCGCCGCAAGTCGCCCGCCTCGCTGCTACTGCCGCCGCCGCCGCTCGCCGTTGCTGCCGCGCCGCCGCCGAGCCACCCCGCGCCGCTGCCCCGCGCTACCACGCCTCACCGCGCCGCCGCGGAAGCCACCGCCAATCCGATCCGATCTCACCGTTCGGTTTTTTTTCATTTTAGGTAAAAGCCGTCGTTTTTTATTATAAAACCCTAGTTTCGTTTTTTTAGATCAGTTCGTTGGTTTTCTCGGTTTAGTTTATTTAGCGGACGTTCGTCCGTACGTTCGTTTTAACGAACGGTTTTCGCCCGTTAGTCACAGACAACGAACGTTCGTTCATTAGCCTGTTCATCAGTTTTTCTTTTTCTCGGGTTTTTCGCGATTATTTTTGATCGCGATTTCTGATCCGATTTCCGTTTTAGTTTATCTTTTCGCTCGTTTATCGGAATCAGGCGATTCAAGCACCTAGATCTTCGTCTCGAAACCCTCTTTCTGTTTAATCAACTTGAACAAGATTTTGGTACTGTAAAATTTGACTTTAGTCCAGATTAGTAAACGGATCTTGTTTCTTTCGCAGTTTGAGTTTTGTTGCGCCGTTTGATTTGATTCTTTTTTGCAAACCGGAGTTCTTAAGTTGAACTTTCTGGTCAATTCTTCTTATTTGAGTTTTGCCGTGCATCCATGATTGATTGCTTATGTATGTTATTGTTAGATTGCGATAGAATTCCCGGAGTGCAAAGCGTGCTACTACGAGCCCCTAGGTTTTGCGGATCGTCACCAAGGCAAGTAACACATTGATCATACTCTTTTCATACCCAGTTTTTATGCATTAGCTCCAATCCTCAAACACTGCATGATTAGGATGTGATTAACTTGTGGGTATTGGGAAGTAGTTGATGAGGTAGAACCTATTGCCCTGTTATTATAAAACCCTTGGGAGTTACTTCTACGTATTGCTTATATTGCCATGCTATGCTCATAGACGTGGTTTGGGTGAGTGAATCCATGACAGATGTGATATTGTTAATTAATGGTTCAACTTAAGGTGGCAACTTTAATACACATCTGGGTGGATTGCTTGTCGGGCACCTAGAGAATCCAGTGTTGTCCTAGGATATCCCGGAGTACCCGTGTGATCATCCTAAGGCCCGCCACCCAGGCTCAAAGGGAACTGAGATATTTCATGCTAGAAACTTCCGTGTGCAGCCACAAGCTATTATGGGCTCTAGCATAGTTGAGTAAGTTGCATGACCTCTTCAAGTGGTAGGCTAGCAGATGTAGAGGGATGTAGGTTGGTACTGTCTACCCGAGGTTAGAGTTAATGCTTCTAAAAGTCTGTGTCTCGGTCATCCGTTTCTCAAACACCATGAAGTGCGAGAAATCCAACGAACGAGATCGAGTCTTGTGGGGAAAAGTGCGCAAAGCTCTGCAGAGTGTACAATCTAATCATGGTTAGCCATGTCCCCGGTTATGGACATCCTGAGTATCTAGTACTTGGATTATCATAAGTATCTCATCACTCTATTTAATTAATATTGTTGGGTTGATAATTACTTTAATTGGGATTGAGTTGGAGGAACCTTCTCAATGATGTTTCAACTACCATGATAGTTAAATAAAATTTATTCCTTTGTTGTAGGGAAAATTTGGCATTTCGCAAAACTACAACCATAGAGCTTTCCACCAGCCAAATATGCATGTAGTGATAGCATTATTCTGTTCTTGCTCTACTGTGTTATATTACCAGCATATTCCATGTGCTGACCCGTTTTTGGGCTGCAACGTATTATGTTGCATACTTTTCAGACGAGGAGTAAGGTTCGTTAGGTCGTTGCCGTGCAGCTCAGCTATGTTGTTGGAGTTGATGGACTCACTTTATCTTCCAAGCCTTCCGCTGTTATCGTATTAGATGGCCTTAAGCCATATTTATTGTAATAAGTTCTCTTTTGAGACATTCAATGTAATAAGTGTGTGATTGCTACTCTGTTATAAATCCTTCGAGTACTGTGTGTGTCAGCATTACCGATCCAGGGATGACACATAAGCACAGAGACTTGACCGTTTGAGGTCGGGTCACCACAAAGGAACATGCTAAAGTTTCAACTGTGGTTAACAAAACCTATATTAGAGCTCCTAAACCTAATGAACGAATTAAAGTAGAACCTAGCATTGCTATGGTTAAAGATCTCTTGGAAGAAGATATTGATGGGCATGTTATTTACTTATGTGAAGAAGCTGCTAGAATTGCTAAACCTGATAAAAAGGATAAAAATAGACCTGTTGTTGGCATGCCTGTTATCTCAGTTAAAATCGGAGATCACTGTTATCATGGTTTATGTGACATGGGTGCTAGTGTGAGTGCTATTCCTTACACTTTATATCAAGAAATTATGAAAGACATAGCACCTGCTGAGATAGAAGAAATAGATGTTACTATTAAACTTGCTAATAGAGACACCATATCACCAATTGGGATTGTTAGAGATGTTGAAGTCTTGTGTGGGAAAATAAAATATCCTACTGATTTTCTTGTTCTTGGTTCCCCACAAGATGACTTCTGTCCCATTATCTTTGGTAGACCTTTCTTGAACACAGTTATTGCTAAGACGGATTGTAAGAAACAAATTGTCGGTGTTAGCTTTGGTGATGAGTCTCATGAATTTAATTTTTCCAAGTTTAGTAGAAATCTTCATGAAAAAGAATTGCCTAGTACGGATGAATTAATTGTTCTTGCTTCTATTGCTATGCCGCCTACTGATCCTTTAGAACAATATTTGCTAGACCATGAAAATGATTTACATATGCATGAAAGAAATGAAATAGACAAGATTTTTTTTGAACAACGTCCTCTACTTAAAAACAACTTGCCTATTGAAACTCTTGGAGGTCCTCCTCCACCTAAAGGTGATCATGTGTTTGAATTTAAACAATTGCCAGACACTTTGAAATATGCTTATCTTGATGAAAATAAGATATATAACGTTATTATCAGTGCTAACCTTTCAGAACATGAAGAAGAAAGATTATTGAAAGTTCTAAGGAAGCACCGGGTTGCTATTGGATATACACTTGATGATTTAAAGGGCATTAGTCCCACTCTATGTCAGCACAAAATTAATATGGAACCTTATGCTAAACCCGTTGCTGATCACCAATGTCGGTTAAATCCGAAGATGAAAGAAGTGGTAAGAACGGAAATATTAAAACTTCTGGAAGCAGGTATAATCTATCCCATAGCTGATAGTAGATGGGTAAGTCCTATTCATTGTGTCCCTAAGAAAGGAGGTATTATTGTTGTTCCTAATGATAAGAATGAGCTTATTCCACAAAGAATTGCTATCGGCTATAGAATGGTAATTGATTATAGAAAATTAAACAAAGCAACTAAAAAAGATCATTACCCTTTGCCTTTTATTGATCAAATGCTTGAAAGATTATCTAAGCACACACACTTTTGCTTCCTTGATGGATATTCTGGCTTTTCACAAATACCTGTTTCTCAACCTGTTCAAGAAAAGACCACTTTTACTTGTCCTTTTGGAACCTATGCTTATAGACGTATGCCTTTTGGTTTATGTAATGCACCTGCTACCTTTCAAAGATGTATGACTGCTATGTTCTCTGATTTTTGTGAAAAGATTGTTGAGGTTTTCATGGATGACTTCTCTGTTTATGGAAAGTCTTTTGATGATTGTTTAAGCAATCTTGATCGAGTTTTGCAGTGATGTGAACAAACAAATCTTGTCTTGAATTGGGAGAAGTGTCACTTTATGGTTAATGAAGGCATTGTCTTGGGTCATAAAATTTCTGAAAGAGGTATTGAAGTGGACCAAGCTAAGGTTGATGCAATTGAGAAAATGCCATGTCCTAAGGACATCAAAGGTATTCGTAGTTTCATAGGTCATGCTGGTTTCTATAGGAGATTTATCAAAGACTTTTCTAAAATTTCTAGGCCTCTTACTAATCTTTTGCAAAAAGATATTCCTTTTGTTCTTGATGATGATTGTCTTGAAGCCTTTGAAACACTCAAGAAAGCCTTAATTTCTGCACCTATTGTTCAACCACCTGATTGGAACTTGCCTTTTGAAATTATGTGTGATGCTAGTGATTATGCCGTTGGTGCTGTTCTAGGACAAAGAGTTGATAAGAAATTGAATGTTATTCATTATGCTAGTAAAACTCTAGACAGTGCTCAAAGAAATTATGCAACTAGTGAAAAAGAATTCTTAGCAGTGGTGTTTGCTTGTGACAAATTTAGACCTTACATTGTTGATTCCAAAGTAACTGTTCACACAGACCATGCTGCTATTAAATATCTTATGGAAAAGAAAGATACTAAACCTAGACTTATTCGTTGGGTGCTCTTGTTACAAGAATTTGATTTACATATCATTGATAGACAGGGAGCTGCGAACCCTGTAGCTGATAACTTGTCTAGGCTTGAAAATGTGCTTGATGACCCACTTCCTATTGATGATAGTTTTCCTGATGAGCAGTTAGCTACAATAAATGTTTCTCATGGTACTGCTTGGTATGCTGACTATGCTAATTACATTGCTGCTAAATATTTACCACCTAGCTTTACATACCAACAAAAGAAAAATTCTTCTATGATTTAAGACATTACTTTTGGGATGACCCACATCTTTATAAAGAAGGAGTAGATGGTATTATTAGATGTTGTGCACCTGAGCATGAACAGGGACAAATCCTACGGAAATGTCACTCCGAGGCTTTTGGAGGGCATCATGCTGGGGATAGAACTGCTGATAAGGTATTACAGTCTGGATTTTATTGGCCTACTGTCTTCAAGGATGCCCGTAAGTACGTCTTATCTTGTGATGAATGTCAAAGAAATGCCTATGAATTATTCACTTGCTGTTGAACCATTTTTGTTTGGGGATTTGATTAGATGGTACCTTTTCCTTCCTCTAATGGGTATACACATATTTTGGTTCTGTTGATTATGTTACTAAGTGGGTAGAAGCTATTCCAACTAGTAGTGCTGATCACAACACCTCTATTAAAATGCTTAAGGAAGTTATTTTCCCAAGGTTTGGAGTCCCTAGATATTTAATGACTGATGGTGGTTCACACTTTATTCATGGTGCTTTTCGTAAAATTCTTGCCAAGTATGATGTTAACCATAGAATTGCATCACCTTATCATCCTCAGTCTAGTGGTTAAGTTGAACTTAGCAATAGAGAAATAAAGTTAATTTTGCAAAAGACTGTTAATAGATCCAAGAAGAATTGGTCTAAGAAATTAGATGATGCACTTTGGGCTTATAGAACAACATATAAAAATCCTATGGGTATGTCTCCTTATAAAATGGTTTATGGAAAAGCTTGTCATTTGTCTCTTGAGTTAGAACATAAAGCATATTGGGCAGTTAAAGAGCTCAACTACGATTTCAAACTTGCTGGTGAAAAGAGGTTATTTGATATTAGCTCATTAGATGAATGGAGAACCCAAGCTTATGAAAAAGCAAAGTTATTCAAAGAAAAAGTTAAAAGATGGCATGAAAAAGAATCCAAAAGCGTGAGTTTAAAGTTGGAGAATATGTTCTTTTGTACAACTCTCGTTTTAGATTCTTTGCAGGAAAGCTCCTCTCAAAATGGGAAGGCCCATATGTCATCGAGGAGGTTTACCGGTGTGGAGCCATCAAAATAAATAATTCCAAAGGTACTAACCCGAAGGTTGTCAATGGACAACGAATAAAGCAGTATATCTCAGGTACGCCTATTAATGTTGAAAATAATATTATCCAAACTTTGACACCGGAATAACACATAAAAGAGTCCTTCCGGAACACTCCAGAGTCGTGAAAATAAGGAGGTACGTGATACGGTAAGTAAACGGACTCCGAAAAATCCGCAAAAATATTTTTTTATCAGTTTTAGAATATTTTGGAATTTTGGAAATAAAGAAACTCCCAGGAAGTGTCCCCTGGTGGGCACAAGACACCAGCCTGGCGCGTGATGACCCACAAGTATAGGGGATCCATCGTAGTCCTTTTGATAAGTAAGAGTGTCGAACCCAACGAGGAGCAGAACGAAATGATAAGCGGTTTTCAGCAAGGTATTCTCTGCAAGCACTGAAATAATAGGTAACAGATAGTTTTGTGATAAGATAATTTATAACGAGCAACAAGTAACAAAAGTAAATAAAGTGCAGCAAGGTGGCCCAATCCTTTTTGTAGCAAAGGACAAGCCTGGACAAACTCCTATATAGAGAAAAGCGCTCCCGAGGACACATGGGAATTATCGTCCAGCTAGTTTTCATCACGTTCATATGATTCGCGTTCGGTACTTTGATAATTTGATATGTGGGTGGACCGGTGCTTGGGTGCTGCCCTTACTTGGACAAGCATCCCACTTATGATTAACCCCTATTGCAAGCATCCGCACCTACAAAATAATTATTAAGGTAAACCTAACCATAGCATGAAACATATGGATCCAAATCAGCCCCTTACGAAGCAACGCATAAACTAGGGTTTAAGCTTCTGTCACTCTAGCAACCCATCATCTACTTATTACTTCCCAATGCCTTCCTCTAGGCCCAAATAATGGTGAAGTGTCATGTAGTCGACGTTCACATAACACCACTAGAGGAGAGACAACATACATCTCATCAAAATATCGAACGAATACCAAATTCACATGACTACTAATAGCAAGACTTCTCCCATGTCCTCTGGAACAAACGTGTAACACCCCGCATGTAACTTGCCATATTTGTGACTCCGACTCTTGCCATTTTCGGCTATGTGTTATGATATTCTCTCCGTGGTCGGGTTTTGTTTGTCGTTTTGTATTTTGTTCATGTCATGCATTTCATATCATGTCATCATGTGCATTGCATTTGCATACGTGTTCGTCCCTTGCATCCGAGGATTTTCCCCGTTGTCCGTTTTGCAATCCGGCGCTCCCATCTCCTCCGGTGCACCCCTCTGGTTTTTCTTTCGTGTGCGGGTGTCAAACATTCTCGGAATGGACCGAGGCTTGTCAAGTGGCCCTAGTATACCACCGGGAGACCACCGGTCAAGTTTCGTTCCATTTGGAGGTCGTTTGGTACTCCAACGGTTAACCGAGCATCCGCAAAGTCCATTTGTGTGTTGCAGCAAAACCCCCCTCAAAACCAGCCCAAAACCCACCAAACTCTCTTCCATGCTCTAGGTCGTTCGATCACGATCGTGTGGGCGAAAACCGCACCTCATTTGGAGCCTCCTAGCTCCCTCTACCTATTTATATGTGAGCCCTCCCGAAAACGTTTGTAGGCAAATCCTAAAAAAATCCCTCGCGCCGCGCCAGACGTGTCCACCGCCGCCGGACACTTCGCCGCCGCCGCCCGCAGCCTATCGGCGCACGCCACGTGGCACGCCGCCGCGCCCCCGCCGCCTGCCCGCGAGGCCCCCGCGGCCCGCCGCCGTCGCCTCCCGGCCCCGCCGCCCGCAGCCGTCACCGACCCCGCGCCGCCCGCCAGCTCCCTCCGCCGCCGCTCCCGCGCCGGCCGGCCCCGCCGTCGCCCCGCCGGCCGCCGCCACCATCGCCGCCGCGGCCGCCCGCCGCCTTGCCTCCCGGCGCCGTCCTCCTCCGCCGCCTCGCCTGCCTGCACCGCCGCCGCCCCTCCGGCCGCCGGCCTCACCTCCGCCCTCTCCCTCCCGTCGCCGGCGAACAAGGCCCCGAGCCCGAGCCCGAGCTCTTCGGCCGATCCAGATCCGGTCAACGCCAGGTTGACCCCGAGAGCCCCCCAAATTTCCCAAGTTTTTACAATTTTCCCTTCATATGCCTATGTTCATCATTGCATAAATCCTTTTACATAGCTCCGTTTCGCGCGTGTAATATGTCAAATTGTTCGTCTCGTGATACTCTACATTTTGTTAAATTGCACCATGTTCATTAGAGGTCATCTTGATGCCCAAATCTCTGTTGCAAGAGGGCTAGTTGCTGTTATCTTCTGGTTCTTATCAGAACTTGGAGATTTGTCATTTTTGTATCATTTGATCTGTGCATCTTATGGGCATGAGCTCTACATGTGTTTTGTTGTATGCCATGCCATATTTCCAAGGGTGTATGGCATGTATTTTTGTGATCTCTTTGGTGACTAGCACAAGCATGCAAACTAGGCTCCATAATGTTTCTGATTTCAGGGACTTGGTGATTTCTCTCAGTCCTTGTCTGCTGTTATTTTGTTGCCATGTAAACTTGATGCTACAGAGAGATCCATGCATATTTTGGAGTTGTTCAGTAAGGATGTTTTGTATCTATAGTTGTATTTGATACATTCCTGCCCTTGTTTGCAATTATGGAGTGCCATAGCATGACTCAATCTTGCTCTACTTTTGCTATAAAATATTTCCGGAAGATTCTTAACATGATATTCATTTTTGCCAAGCTTACTGTAGTTGATGCATACATGCTATGCATTTGTTCTTGCCATGGATAGTTTCATAAACATTCCATCTTGCTGTAGGTATGCTTGTTTTGTCGTGCATTGCTCTGTAGTGAGTGCATCAAGCTCACAAAGATGCCTTCATATTATTATTTCTGCCAAGCTCTGTTTTCTGCTAAGTGTGAAACCTGATAACGAAACTTGCTATGTTTACATGCTTGCCATCATATATTATGGTCCTTTTTGCCTTATGGTAAGTAAGGACTTCTGTCATATGCATTTAGTAGAATACTTCCATGCCTTGTTTTGCCATGTTAAGTTCCTTTAGCATGTTGATTTCGTGCTCTGAACATTGCTACCTGATATCTTTGCCATGCTTGTTTGTGAACCTGTTATTTCAGTAATTTCACAAAGTCTGTGAACCTGTTATCTTTTGCATTTTTGCCATGCTTGTTTGAGCTTGTTATGTTGTGATCTAGCCGTAGCTCAGTGTTCATCTTTTGTCAAGCATCTCCTGTACATTACTGCCATATGCTTTGTTGCTACGTTAGAGTGCTGTAGCTTTGTTACTTGTTGCATTCTAAGTGCTATCGTGCTGTTAATCGCAGATTCATGTCATTCTTGTTTTGCTTGCCATTTGCAAACCGTGCATCCGTTTCCGGTGAACTTTATATTGATTTCGACAGAAATCATCTCATCTTTCCAGTGGCATGCTTGGTTTGCCAAGTTACTGCCTTGTTCATCATTTTCCTCCCGGAGCACGCATATGCATCGCATATCATATCTCGCATATCATACATGTTTCGCATCATGTTGCTTGTGCATTTCTGGTGATTGATTGTGGTTCCGTTTGCTTGTGTTCTTGTCTTGGGTAGATCCAGGAGACGAGTTCGTGAACGAGGAACCTGTTGAGTACGCTTACGAGGATCAAGCTTTCGACAACTCTGAGAACCTTGCAGGCAAGATGACCACCCCTCGAAATCACTTCTATCTTTGCTTTGCTAGTTGTTCGCTCTATTGCCATGCTGCGCTACCTATCACTTGCTATTTCATGCCTCCCATATTGCCATGTCAGCCTCTAACCACCCTTTCCTAGCAAACCGTTGTTTGGCGAAGTTACCGCTTTTGCTCAGCCCTTCTTATAGCGTTGCTAGTTGCAGGTGAAGTTGAAGTTTGTTCCATGTTGGAACAAGGATATGTTGGGATATCACAATATCTCTTATTTAATTAATGCATCTATATATTTGGTAAAGGGTGGAAGGCTCGGCCTTATGCCTGGTGTTTTGTTCCACTCTTGCCGCCCTAGTTACTGTCATACCGGTATTATGTTCCTTGAGTTTGCGTTCCTCACGCGGTAGGGTGATTTATGGGACCCCCTTGACAGTTCGCCTTGAATAAAACTCCTCCAGCAAGGCCCAACCTTGGTTTTACCATTTGCCACCTAAGCCTTTTCCCCCGGGTTTTCTAGAGCCTGAGGGTCATCTTTATTTTAAACCCCCGGGCCAGTGTTCCTCTGAGTGCTGGTCCAAACTAGAGCCCTTTGCAGCTCCACCTTGGGGAAACTCAAGGATTGGTTTTAGTTGTACGGACTGCTCATCCGGTGTGCCCTAAGAACGAGATATGTGCAGCTCCTATCGGGATTTGTCGGCACATTCGGGCGGCTTTGCTGGTCTTGTTTTACCATTGTCGAAATGTCTTGTAAACCGGGATTCCGAGACTGATCGGGTCTTTTCGGGAGAAGGTTTATCCTTCGTTGACCGTGAGAGCTTATGATGGGCTAAGTTGGGACACCCCTGCAGGGTGTTATCTTTCGAAAGCCGTGCCCGCGGTTATGAGGCAGATGGGAATTTGTTAATGTCCGGTAGTAGAGAACTTGTCACTTGACCCAGTTAAAATACATCAACTGCGTGTGTAGCCGTGATGGTCTCTTCTCGGCGGAGTCCGGGAAGTGAACACGGTCTGAGTTATGTATGACGTAAGTAGGAGTTCAGGATCACTTCTTGGTCATTGTTAGATGACGACCGTTCCATTGCTTCTCTTTTCGCTCTCTCTTGCGTATGTTAGCCACCATATAAGCTTATTGTTGCTGCAGCTCCACCTCATTACACCATCATTTCCTATAAGCTTAAATAGTCTTGATCTCGCGGGTGTGAGATTGTTGAGTCCTTGTGACTCACAGATTCTACCAAAACAGTTGCAGGTGCCGACGATGCCAGTGCAGATGATGGGGTCGATCTCAAGTGGGAGTTCGATGAGGAGCGTGGTCGTTACTATGTGTCTTTTCCTGATGATCAGTAGTGGAGCCCAGTTGGGACGATCGGGGATATAGCATTTGGGGTTGTCTTATTTTCATTTGGATCTTGACCGTAGTCGGTCTATATGTGTGTATTTTGGATGATTTATGAATTATATTTATGTATTGTGTGAAGTGGCGATTGTAAGCCAACTCTTTATCCCATTCTTGTTCATTACATGGGATTGTGTGAAGATGACCCTTCTTGTGACAAAACCACTATGCGGTTATGCCTCTAAGTCGTGCCTCGACACGTGGGAGATATAGCCGCATCGTGGGTGTTACAAGTTGGTAATCAGAGCCATCCCCGACTTAGGAGCCCCCTGCTTGATCGAATCATTGGCGTTGTTGAGTCTAGAACAAAAATGTTTTGACTCTTAGGATTATATATATCGGAGAGTAGGATTCTTTTTACTCCTCAGTCCCTTCGTCGCTCTGGTGAGGTCTCCTGACGTAGAATTTTTGACTATTCTCTCCTCAAATTTCACTAAAAAAAAATTTAGGATCACGCGGGTATCTTGGAATCGTTCCGATGGTTTTGTGACGAGAACATTGTTCTTGGTGCCTCCTGACATTTAGGGGTTGTGGTAGTGTCCCGGGGAGTTGAGCTCCGAGGTGTTGTCGTCACAATTTTATCGTTGCAGTTCTGGAATACCTGAGTTTTGCCGACATCGAAATCTCTTTTATGCAGTTGTTGGTGAGATCACCTCGACGCCACCCAGTACTGGGGCGGGAGTTCGGGGTTATTGCCATAACTCGTATAACGAATGCTTTTTGAAGGTTGAGGTAAACGATTTCTGAAGGTTTCTTGGTTATGTGTTGACGGATGGATACAGCTGGATCTAGGGATTGCTAGTTTGGGTGATATATTTTGTGTCCCCTGTATCCCCAACACCAGATTGCATAACCAGAAAGTTTCGGGAGTTTATAAGTGGGAATTCTAGTAGCCTTAGGATATCTTTCCGACAGACGCATGATATGAGATTGGGGTTCGACGTCTAGTGGGCCGCTTGTACACGGTTGATTTTACAGTGGTCTCGTAGTGTCTTAAAGAGTCCTTGGCTATGCCGACTCGGGGACGCTTCGTATGTCATGTGCACAGCCTTGTACATGATGGTGTTGTACGATTGAGCCCGTGTGGGCCCCACCACGAAAACTTCGGACGAAACCTCTATCATATGTTTGTTCCGGCTTATTTTGCAAGCCAATACTTTGTTTTTTTTTCAACTTTGATATTCGAGTTGCTTCGAAGTCATATGTTGATTCCATATCTTTTTCAAGTGGCTTCTCAACTTATGGAAGTGTGATGATTTACTACGGAATTCATTCGTTCATCCTCGTTCGAATGTTTATTGTGAAGACTATATGTTGCAATTTCTATCCGTTGATTCTACTTATCTATTTGTCTATCAAGATGCTAACGGATGTCACCCTCTTCAGGATGGCTCCGCCAACGCGTCAGAATTCGGATCGCAATGAAGGGAGTCAAGCGAACCCTCCGCCACCACCTCCGCCTCCGGAGGCATGGCAAGCTATCATGGCAGCCACCAACGCCAATGCTCAAATGATTCTGCAACTCTTGCAAGAACATACTCAAGGGCAAGGCAATCAAGGCAATCAAGGTCAAGGCAACAATCAGTTTCACTTCGCTACCCTCAACCAGTTTCTCGCAAATCAGCCCAAGTCTTGCAGCTACTGTGCCGAGGCCACGGATGCCGATGATTGGCTCGTGGACATCAACAAGCATTTTGAATGTAGCAATGTCAGGCCTGAGGACTACGTCAAGTTCGCTTCTTTCCAGCTCAAGGACCAAGCTGCTGATTGGTTTCAGCGATACAAAGATTCCAGAGGAGGTCGTGTGATCACTTGGACTGACTTCTGTCGGGATTTCAAAGCGCACCAACTTCCACAAAGTGTTGTTGAGAGCAAGCATGAGGAGTTCCGCAATCTCAAGCAAGGCAACATGTCTGTGTATCAATACAACATCCAGTTTCAGAAACTTGCTCGCTTCACTAAACAAGACGTTCCTGATGAAAAGAGCATGATCTATCACTTTAGAGGTGGCCTTAGAGAGGATCTGCAGTTAGCTCTCGTTCTGGTTGAGCCTACTCAGTTTGATCAATTCTACATTATGGCACTGAAGCAAGAGGCTGCTCAACTCAAGTGTGAGGCTTCTAAGAAGAGAGTCAGAGACGCAGTTCAGTCTTCTTCTTCCTCACTTGTGACAGCTAAGCAACAGAAGTTCTGGTTGCCTCCTCCTCCTCCGTTTCGTCAGCCTTACCAGCAGAAGAAAAAAGGTGGCCATGGTTCTTCCAACTCTGGCTATCAGAACAAGTCTCAGAATCAAGCTCCAAAGTCCAATGCTCCTTATCACCGTCCACTCTCAGAGGTGACTTGCAACAAGTGTCAGCATAAAGGGAACTATGCTAACAAGTGCTTCAACCAAAGGCGTCTTCCGCCTCCTCCTCCTGTCAGATCTTCCAGGAATGCAGTGGTCAAGCATAATCCAAAGTCTGCTAAGGTAAACATGATGAATGTAGCTCAAGCGGAGGAATCTACTGATGTGATAATGGGTAATCTTCCTGTTAATGATATTCCTGCTAAATTTCTTTTTGATACTGGTGCATCGCATTCTTTCATTTCTAGACCTTTTGTGGCTATGCATGATCTGGTTACTGAAGTATTGCCGAGTCCTCTGTCTATTGTTTCTCCGGCTCGACAACTGACTTCTCGAGCATTCGTTCGGGATTCCGCAATCAAGATGGGCGGCTATGAATTTATGTCTTCTCCAATTGTTCTTGGTGACTCGGATATTGATCTTATTCTCGGGATGGACTGGCTTTCTAAGCACAAAGCTCAACTTGATTGTGCTGCCAGGGAAATTCAATTGACACACTCTTCTGAGGATGTGATTATTTATGCCGCTCGTGATGAAACCATTCGGTTGTTTTCTCTCAATGAGAAGGGCGAATTGAATGCCATCTCTCAAATTCCAGTCGTTTGTGAGTATCAAGATGTCTTCCCAGAAGAGCTTCCGGGTATGCCTCCCCATCGGCCAGTTGAGTTCGTTATCGAACTAGAGCCTGGAACTGAACCCGTTTGCAAGCGTCCATACAAGCTTGGACCCAACGAGCTGAAGGAATTGAAGAAACAACTCGATGAACAAGAGCGTCTGGGTTTGATCAGACCGAGTTCATCTCCATGGGGTTGTGGTGTTCTTTTTGTAAAGAAGAAGGATGGCACGGACCGACTTTGTGTCGACTACCGTCCATTGAACAAGAAAACAATCAAGAACAAGTATCCACTTCCCAACATCAATGAGCTATTCGAGCAACTCAAAGGTGCTAAAGTATTCTCCAAGCTTGACCTTCGTATGGGTTATCATCAGATTCGCATTTGTGAAGAAGATATTCCCAAGACAGCTTTCAGAACAAGTTTTGGTTCTGATGAATATACTGTCGTGTCTTTCGGCCTTGTCAATGCTCCTCCAGTATTCTCTCGGATGATGAATTTCATCTTCAACCCCTATACCAATGAATTCGTCCTGGTGTATCTCGATGATATCTTGGTCTTCTCCAAAAATAAGAAGGACCATGCCAAACATTTGCGATTGGTGCTCGACAAGCTCAGAGAGTATCAATTCTATGCGAAGTTCTCCAAATGTGAGTTTTGGCTCGATGAAGTTCTTTTCCTTGGTCACATCATCTCTGCCAAGGGCATCGCTGTTAACCCCGAGAA
Organism: Aegilops tauschii subsp. strangulata; assembly: GCF_002575655.3. Classification (NCBI taxonomy): domain Eukaryota; kingdom Viridiplantae; phylum Streptophyta; class Magnoliopsida; order Poales; family Poaceae; genus Aegilops; species Aegilops tauschii. Next base: position 380,387,818 of record NC_053037.3, on the reverse strand, counting down.
GGTGTCCGCAATTGTGAATTGGGAACCTCCTCAGAATGTCAAGCAGCTCCGCAATTTTCTTGGTCTTGCAAGCTATTGCCGAAGATTCGTTGAGAATTTCTCTAAGATTGCAAAGCCTCTTTCCAACCTCCTCCAGAAGCATGTGAAGTATGTCTGTTCTCCTGAGTGTGACGTTGCTTTCAACACTCTCAAAGAGAAACTAGTCACCGCTCATGTCTTAACTCCTCCTGATGAATCCAAGCCATTTGAAGTTTTCTGTGATGCTTCTCTCCAAGGTCTCGGTGCTGTGTTAATGCAAGAGAAGAAAGTTGTGGCCTATACCTCTCGTCAGTTAAACCCCAATGAGAAGAACTACCCCATTCATGATCTTGAGTTGGCGGCAGTTGTCCATGCATTAATTACGTGGAGACATCTCTTGTTGGGAAGACAAGTGGACATATTCACCGATCACAAGAGTCTCAAGTACATCTTCACTCAGCCCAACCTCAACCTCAGGCAGACTCGATGGCTCGAAATGATTCAAGAGTACAATCCGAGTATCGAATATACTCCAGGCAAGGCCAATGTCATTGCAGATGCTTTAAGCAGGAAGGCTTATTGCAACAGCTTAATTCTCAAGCCTTTCCAACCGGAACTTTGTGAAGCTTTCCGCAAGCTGAATCTCCAAGTTGTTCCTCAAGGCTTTCTTGCCAACCTCATAGTATCTCCTACTTTAGAAGATCAAATTCGTGAGGCACAACTTCTTGATGCCATGGTGAAGAAGGTGAAACGTGGTATCGACAAGGGACTTTCCAAATACAAGTGCTATCGCATTGATGACAGAGACACTTTATTCTTCGAGGACCGGATTGTGGTTCCTAAAGGTGATCTAATTAAAGTCATTATGAACGAGGCACTCAATTCTCTCCTTTCCATTCATCCCGGAAGTACGAAGATGTACCATGACCTCAAGCAGTCGTTTTGGTGGACTCGAATGAAGCGAGAAATTGCTCAATTCGTGAATGAATGTGATGTCTGTCGAAGGGTGAAAGCAGAACACCAACGACCAGCTGGTCTCCTCCAACCTCTTGCTATCCCAGAATGGAAGTTTGATCATATCGAAATGGACTTCGTGACTGGTTTTCCAAAGTCCAAGCGCGGAAATGATGCTATCTTCGTTGTCATTGGCAAGCTTTCTAAAGTGGCTCATTTCCTTCCAATCAAAGAATCCATCACATCGGCTCAGTTGGCAGAGCTTTACACCTCCAGAATTGTCTCCTTGCACGGCATTCCACAATTGATTTCTTCAGATCGTAGAAGCATCTTCACCTCTAAGTTCTGGGACTCCTTCCAGAAGGCCATGGGCACAAACATTCGCTTCAGCACAGCTTTTCATCCTCAAACTAGTGGCCAAGTCGAGCGAGTGAATCAAATTCTTGAAGATATGCTCAGGGCTTGTGTCATTTCCTTTGGCATGAAATGGGAAGATTGCCTTCCATATGCTGAATTCTCCTACAACAACAGCTTCCAAGCGAGTTTGGGCAAGGACACATTCGAGATTCTCTATGGCAGAAAGTGTCGTACTCCTCTTAATTGGTCAGAGACTGGTGAACGCCAACTTCTTGGCAATGACTTAATCACTGAAGCTGAAGAAATGTGTAAAGTCATCCGTGATAATCTCAAAGCCGCGCAATCGCGCCAGAAGAGTTACTATGATAGTAAGCATCGTGATTTGGCTTTCGAGATCGGAGACCATGTCTACCTCCGCGTCTCTCCAATGAAGGGCACTCGTCACTTAGGTATCAAAGGGAATCTTGCCCCTAGATACGTGGGATCATTGGCAAAAGGGGCGACCTCGCCTATCAACTTGAGCTTCCTTCCAACTTCGTGAACGTGCACGATGTGTTCCACGTGTCACAGCTCCGCAAGTGCTTCAAGACGCCTGAGCGCACCATCAACTTTGAAGAGATTGACCTCCAAGAAGATTTGTCTTATCATGAGCACCCCGTTGCCATTCTTGAAGAAACTGAGCGCAAGACTCGCAACAAGTCAATCAAATTCCCGAAAGTGAAGTGGTCGCACCATTCCGACCGGGAAGCCACCTGGGAACGCGAGGACCATCTCCGTTCCGAATATCCGGAGTTCTTTCAGTCCTAGATCTCGGGACGAGATCCTCTCGTAGTGGTGGAGTGTTGTAACACCCTGCATGTAACTTGCCATATTTGTAACTCCGACTCTTGCCATTTTCGGCTATGTGTTATGATATTCTCTCCGTGCTCGGGTTTTGTTTGTCGTTTTGTATTTTGTTCATGTCATGCATTTCATATCATGTCATCATGTGCATTGCATTTGCATACGTGTTCGTCTCTTGCATCCGAGCATTTTCCCCGTTGTCCGTTTTGCAATCCGGCGCTCCCATCTCCTCCGGTGCACCCCTCTTGTTTTTCTTTCGTGTGCGGGTGTCAAACATTCTCGGAATGGACCGAGGCTTGTCAAGTGACCCTAGTATACCACCGGGAGACCACCGGTCAAGTTTCGTTCCATTTGGAGGTCGTTTGGTACTCCAACGGTTAACCGGGCATCCGCAAAGTCCATTTGTGTGTTGCAGCAAACCCCCCCTCAAAACCAGCCCAAAACCCACCAAACTCTCTTCCATGCTCTAGGTCGTTCGATCACGATCGTGTGGGCGAAAACCGCACCTCATTTGGAGCCTCCTAGCTCCCTCTACCTATTTATATGTGAGCCCTCCCGAAAACATTCGCAGGCAAATCCTAAAAAAATCCCTCGCGCCACGCCGGACGTGTCCACCGCGGCCGGACACTTCGCCGCCGCCGCCCGCAGCCTATCGGCGCGCGCCACGTGGCACGCCGCCGTGCCCCCGCCGCCGGCCCGCGAGGCCCGGGCGAGGCCCTCGCGGCCCGCTGCCGTCGCCTCCCGGCCCCGCCGCCCGCAGCCGTCACCGACCCCGCGCCGCCCGCAGCTCCCTCCGCCGCCGCTCCCGCGCCGGCCGGCCCCGCCGTCGCCCCGCCGGCCGCCGCCGCGGCCGCCCGCCGCCTTGCCTCCCGGCGCCGCCCTCCTCCGCTGCCTCGCCTGCCTGCGCCGCCCCTACGGCCGCCGGCCTCACCTCCGCCCTCTCCCTCCCGTCGCCGGTGAACAAGGCCCCGAGCCCGAGCCCGAGCTCTTCGGCCGATCCAGATCCGGTCAACGCCAGGTTGACCCCGAGAGCCCCCCAAATTTCCTAAGTTTTTGCAATTTTCACTTCATATGCCTATGTTCATCATTTCATAACTCGTTGTACATAGCTCCGTTTCGCGCGTGTAATATGTCAAATTGTTCGCCTCGTGATGCTCTACATTTTGTTCAATTGCACCATGTTCATTAGAGGTCATCTTGATGCCCAAATCTCTGTTGCAAGAGGGCTAGTTGCTGTTATCTTCTGGTTCTTATCAGAACTTGGGAGATTTGTCATTTTTGTGATTTCAGGGACTTAGTGATTTCTCTAAGTCGTTGTCTGCTGTTATTTTGTTGCCATGTAAACTTGATGCTACAGAGAGATCCATGCAGATTTTGGAGTTGTTCAGTAAGGATGTTTCTAGCTATAGTTGTAGTTGATCCATTCCTGCCCTTTTTTGCAATTATGGAGTGCCATAGCATGACTCAATCTTGCTCTACTTTTGCTATAAAATATTTCTGGCAGATTCTTAACATGATATTCATTTTTGCCAGGCTTATTGTAGTTGATGCATACATGCTATGCATTTGTTCTTGCCATGGATAGTTTAATAAACATGCCATCTTGCTGTAGGTATGCTTGTTTTGTCGTGCATTGCTCTGTAGTGAGTGCATCAAGCTCACAAAGATGCCTTCATATTATTATTTCTGCCATGCTCTGTTTTCTGCTAAGTCTGAAACCTGATAACGAAACTTGCTATGTTTACATGATTGCCATCATATCTTCTGGTCCTTTTTGGCTTATGATCAGTAAGGGACTTTTGTCATATGCATTTAGTAAAATACTGCCATGCCTTGTTTTGCCATGTTAAGTTCTTTTAGCATGTTGATTTCGTGCTCTGAACATTGCTACCTGATGCTGTTTCAGACATGTCCAGTAATTTCACCAAGTCTGTGAACCTGTTATCTTTTGCATTTTTGCCATGCTTGTTTGAGATTGTTATGTTGTGATCTAGACGTAGCTCAGTGTTCATCTTTTGTCAAGCATCTCCTGTAGATTAGTGCCATATGCTTTGTTGCTATGTTGGAGTGACGTAGCTTTGTTACTTGTTGCATTCTAAGTGCTATCATGCTGTTAATCGCAGATTCGTGTCATTCTTGTTTTGCTGGCCATTTGCAAACCGTGCATCCGTTTCCGTTGAACTTTATATCGATTTAGACCGAAATCATCTCATCTTTCCAGTGGAATGCTTGGTTTGCCAAGTTACAGCCTTGTTCATCATTTTCCTCCCGGAGCACGCATATGCATCGCATATCATACATGTTTCGCATCATGTTGCTTGTGCATTTCTCGTGATTGATTGTGGTTCCGTTTTCTTGTGTTCTTGTCTTAGGTAGAGCCGGGAGACGAGTTCGTGAACGAGGAACCTGTTGAGTACGCTTACGAGGATTAAGCTTTCGACAACTCTGAGAACCTTGCAGGCAAGATGACCACCCCACGAAATCACTTCTATCTTTGCTTTGCTAGTTGTTCGCTCTATTGCCATGCTGCGCTACCTATCACTTGCTATTTCATGCCTCCCATATTGCCACGTCAGCCTCTAACGACCCTTTCCTAGCAAACTGTTGTTTGGCTAAGTTACCGATTTTGCTTAGCCCTTCTTATAGCGTTGCTAGTTGCAGGTGAAGTTGAAGTTTGTTCCATGTCGGAACATGGATATGTTGGGATATCACAATATCTCTTATTTAATTAATGCATCTATATATTTGGTAAAGGGTGGAAGGCTCGGCCTTATGCCTGGTGTTTTGTTCCACTCTTGCCGCCCTAGTTACTGTCATACCGGTATTATGTTCCTTTAGTTTGCGTTCCTTACGCGGTCGGATGATTTATGGGACCCCCTTGACAGTTCGCCTTGAATAAAACTCCTCCAGCAAGGCCCAACCTTGGTTTTACCATTTGCCACCTAAGCCTTTTTCCCCCGGGTTTTCTAGAGCCCGAGGGTCATCTTTATTTTAAACCCCCGGGCCAGTGTTCCTCTGAGTGCTGGTCCAAACTAGAGCCCTTTGCAGCGCCACCTTAGGGAAACTCAAGGATTGGTTTTAGTTGTACGGACTGCTCATCCGGTGTGCCCTGAGAACGAGATATGTGCAGCTCCTATCGGGATTTGTCGGCACATTCGGGCGGCTTTGCTGGTCTTGTTATACCATTGTCGAAATGTCTTGTAAACCGGGATTCCGAGACTGATCGGGTCTTTCCGGGAGAAGGTTTATCCTTCGTTGACCGTGAGAGCTTATGATGGGCTAAGTTGGGACACCCTTGCAGGGTGTTATCTTTCGAAAGCCGTGCCCGCGGTTATGAGGCATATGGGAATTTGTTATTGTCCAGTAGTAGAGAACTTGTCACTTGACCCAGTTAAAATACATCAACTGCGTGTGTAGCCGTGATGGTCTCTTCTCGGCGGAGTTCGGGAAGTGAAAACGGTCTGAGTTATGTATGACGTAAGTAGGAGTTCAGGATCACTTCTTGGTCATTGTTAGATGACGACCGTTCCGTTGCTTCTCTTCTCGCTCTCTCTTGCGTATGTTAGCCACCATATATGCTTATTGCTGCTGCAGCTCCACCTCATTACACCATCCTTTCCTATAAGCTTAAATAGTCTTGATCTCGCGGGTGTGAGATTGCTGAGTCCTTGTGACTCACAGATTCTACCAAAACAGTTGCAGGTGCCGACGATGCCAGTGCAGATGATGGGGTCGATCTCAAGTGGGAGTTCGATGAGGAGCGTGGTCCTTACTATGTGTCTTTTCCTGATGATCAGTAGTGGAGCCCAGTTGGGACGATCGGGGATCTAGCATTTGGGGTTGTCTTATTTTCATTTGGATCTTGACCATAGTCGGTCTATATGTGTGTATTTTGGATGATGTATGAATTATATTTATGTATTGTGTGAAGTGGCGATTGTAAGCCAACTCTTTATCCCATTCTTGTTCATTACATGGGATTGTGTGAAGATGACCCTTCTTGCGACAAAACCACTATGCGGTTATGCCTCTAAGTCGTGCCTCGACACGTGGGAGATATAGCCGCATCGTGGGTGTTACAAAACGTAACTACTCACAAAGCATATTCATTTTCATCATCAGAGGAGTATTAATATGCATATAGGATATGAACATATGATCTTCCACCAAATAAACCAACTAGCATCAACTACAAGGAGTAATCAACACTACTAGCAACCTACAGGTACCAATCCCAGACTTGGAGACAAGAATTGGATATAAGAGATGAACTAGGGTTTGAGAGGAGATGGTGCTGGTGAAGATGTTGATGGAGATTGGCCCTCTCCAGATGAGAGGGGCGTTGGTGATGACGATGGCGATGATTTCCCCTTCCCAGAGGGAAGTGTCCCCAGCAGAACAGCTCTGCCGGAGCCCTAGATTGGTTCCGCCAAGGTTCCGCCTCGTGGCGGCGGAGTCTTGTCCCGAAAGCTTGCTTCTGATTTTTCTTCGGACGAAAGACTTCATATAGCAGAAGATGGGCACCGGAGGGCCAACAGGGGGCCCATGAGGCAGGGGGGCGCGCCCAGGGGGTAGGGCGCGCCCCCACCCTCGTGGCCAGGGTGTGGGCCCCCTCTGGTATTTCTTCCACTCAGTATTTTTTATTATTTCCAAAAATAACTTACGTGGAGTTTCAGGACTTTTGTTGTTGTGCAGAATAGGTCTCTAATATTTGCTCCTTTTCCAGCCCAGAATTCCAGCTGCCGGCATTCTCCCTCCTTATGTAAACCTTGTAAAATAAGAGAGAATAGGCATAAGTATTGTGACATAATGTGTAATAACAGCCCATAATGCAATAAATATCGATATAAAAGCATGATGCAAAATGGACGTATCAACTCCCCCAAGCTTAGACCTCGCTTGTCCTCAAGCGGAAGCCGATAACGATAAATATGTCCACATGTTTAGAGGTAGAGGTGTCGATAAAATAAAATACGGACATGAGGTCATCATGATTATTCTTAAAACAGCAACATATATGGATAATGTCATATGATTTCTTATGCTCAAGTAATGATCTATTCACAATGTAAAGTATGAATCAGAAACTTTATTGAGAACCAACAAACTATAATCTCAGTCATTGAAGCAATTGCAATTTATCATAACATCAAAAAGAGTCTATATCAGAGCTTTTCAGCAAGTCCACATACTCAACTATCATTTAGTCTTTCACAATTGCTAACACTCACGCAATACTTGTGGTTACGGAATTTTAATCGGACACAGAGAAAGATAGGGGCTTATAGTTTTGCCTCCCAACCTTTTACCTCAAGGGTAATGTCAACAATAATAACACATGCTAACTTACATCCAATTAGATATATATGTCTGGATCTTTCCAACACACTGTGCTTGCCAAAGGATAAAATATAAAAAGGAAAGGTGAAGATCACCATGACTCTTGCATAAGGTAGAAGATAATAGTAAAAGATAGGCCCTTCGCAGAGGGAAGCAGAGGTTGCCATGCGCTTTCAGAGTTGGATGCACAAAATCTTAATGCGAAAGAATGTCACTTTATATTGCCACTTGTGATATGGACCTTTATTATGCAGTCCGTCGCTTTTATTTCTTCCACATCACAAGATCGTATAAAGCTTATTTCCTCCACACCAATCAATCATACATATTTAGAGAGCAATTTTTATTGCTTGCACCGATGACAACTTACTTGAAGGATCTTACTCAATCCATAGGTAGGTATGGTGGACTCTTATGGCAAAACTGGGTTTAAGGGTATTTGGAAGCACTAGTATCTCTACTTGGTGCCAATAATTTGGCTAGCATGAGGGGGAAAGGCAAGCTCAACATGTTGGATGATCCATGATAATATACTTTATTTCAGATATAAGAAAACATAACCATAACCCATTATGTTGTCTTCCTTGTCCAACATCAACTCTTTAGCATGTCATATTTTAATGAGTGCTCACGATCATAAAAGATGTCCAAGATAGTATATTTATATGTGAAACCTCTCTTTCTTTATTACTTCCTATTAATTGCAACGATGACCAAAGCTATGTTTGTCAACTCTCAACAACTTTTAATCATCATACTCTTTCTATGTGAAGTCATTACTCTTCATAAGATCAATATGATCTCTTTTTATTTCTTTTTATTCTTTTCTCTTTTCTTTTATTCACTCAAGATCATAGCAAAATAATCAAGCCCTCGACTTAACACTAATCTTTATTATATAGCTCACGGACTCGATTACATAGAGGGATCATAAAGCAAAACTCAAAAATAGATCATACTAAAAAACTTTTATTCTACTAGATCAAGACAATAGTAAAAGGGATCGAACTAAGAAAAATGGTAAAGATAGGAGATGTGGTGGTGATACGATATCGGGGCACCTCCCCCAAGCTTGGCAGTTGCCAAGGGGAGTGCCCATACCCATGTGATTATGTTTCCTTCTTCGGAGGTGTTGGTGTGATATTCTTGGCGATGATACTCCTCAGGATACGATTCTCTTCTTCGAGCTTATTGAGTTGCTGCTTGAGATCCATTATGTCCTTACGAAGCTTTCCTGTAACGGCCAAAGCTCCTTGCACCCAAGGGTGTTGCATAGCTGCGGGAGAACAAGTGACACTCTTCTTTGTATTTTCATAAGAAATAAATCTAACATTGGAAGGGATAACCGAATTTGGAATAGTCGAGCTCTGTAGTTCTCCAATTGTGAATCCAGCTCGGAATCGAGAAGTGACTTCTTGATCCTCCTCCATGGCGTCTATCCTTTTCAAATCAGCCTCCATCTCTTCCTCTGTTGCTGGCCCGAAGTGGTCAGCGTCGCTATTTGTCCTTGATCTTAGTGCCGGATGAGACACCCGGCTCTCCCCGACTGACTCTTGAGAAGACATCTTGCTCTAATCTGCAGCAGCAACAGCTCGAAACGAAAACAGAGGATATTAACATGAGTCAAAACCTTCGGGAGATTATATAATGAATTTTTACCAACCAAAATACGTATCGTGCAATAAATCGGAGCCCGGAGAGCGCACGAGGTGCCCACGAGGCAGGGGGCGCGCCCTCCACCCTCGTGTCCTTCCCGGACTGCTTCTTATTTTTCTATTTTTCTAAATATTCCAGAATGAAGAAAAATTGCCATTAGAACTGTTTTGGAGTCGGGTTACTTACCGTACCACATACCTATTCCTTTTCAGAGTCTGAAATGTTCCGGAAAGTGTCCCTTATGTATTCCTCCGGGGTCACGGTTTCAATAACATTGGTTTCAACATTTATGGAATTACCAGAGATATAATGTCTAATTCTTTGACCGTTCACCACCTTCGGATTTGTGCCCTCGAAGTTGTTGATTTTTATGGCACCGGAACGATAGACCTCCTCGATAACGTAAGGACCTTCCCATTTAGAGAGAAGTTTCCCTGCAAAAAATCTTAAACGAGAGTTGTATAGCAATACATAATCACCTACATTAAACTCACGCTTTTGTACACTACAAAAAAAATACACTTCCGTGATGATACGTGTTTGCCACAGTAGGTCGCGTTTTTTGTCATGCATGTACATCCATGACAAATTTATGACAGAATCAAGATAGTCATACCTGTGTTGTCGTAGAAGTGTTCCATGACATTACCAAAATTATCATCACGGAAGTGTCCACTTCCATGACAATAAATCGTGCGTCATAGAAGTGCTTTCGTCAAGGGTGACCGACATGTGGCATCCACCGTAACGGAACGCCGTTAAGCTATTGGGTCAGGTTTTGGATTCGATAACCCGTTAACAGCCCCGACCAATGGGGATTTTCCACGTGTAAAATCATCATTGGCTGGAGGAAACACGTGTCGCCTCACCGTTGGGACAGATGTCATCCGCTCATTGGACCGAAGGCGCCTATGATACGGCGACACATGGCACGGCCCAACAGAGGCCCATTCCTGTGAAAAGGCCGGCCCGTTTGACTTGGTCAAAAGGTGGCAGGCCGGCCCACGGAAAGCCTATTAACGGCATGTTCGCATATAGCCCATTTACAGCTCGCTAACCCAGGGCCCGTCACGCCCTATCTGAATTAGGCCCAGTAGCGTCATCTGGGCCGTCCAATATGATTCAGCCCGTTTTTAACTTCCGGCCCATGTGTGGCCCATGACTTCTTTCGGCCCATATGAGGACCTTTGTAACTCTTGGCCCATTAACGGCCCGTTATTCCATTGGGCTGTTTCCCGCCCAAGTTATCTTTCGGCCTTCTCAGGGCCCATTGATTCTTGGGCTCATTTGCAGCATTCGGTTACATATGGCCCGTTACTGTCATTTTCTGCTTGTGGGCCAAATTCAGCCCGTCGTTACAGTCGGCCCGTTTGCGGACCGTTAATACGTTGGGCCATTTTCATGTCAAAAAAAACCCGTTGGGGTGTTTTCATATAGTTATCAAATACGGCCTATTAACGGCCCGTTATGGTCCATGAATAGTATGGCCCATGATTGGCGAAATGATGATACGCCCCGTAGAAGGCCCATGGATCCTACAGCCCGTATGAGGCCCATGGATAGTATGGCCCGTAGAAGGCCCATGGATCGTACGGCCCGTAGAAGGCCCATGGACCCTACGGCCCATAGAAGGCCCATGGACCCTAAGGCCTGTATAGAAGGCCCATGGATCCTACGGCCGGACGAAGGCCCATGGATCATACGGCCTGCAGGAGGCCCATGGTTACAACAGTCCGTGTGTTGCCATGATTATTTTGGCCTAGTTACCAAAAATAGGCTATTGTGGCCACTAGAAAAAAACAGAAAAAGAACTGCAGTGACTACAAGCAAACAACTAAACAAGACAATAAGGAAATAAATAAGCAAGCAATTAACGCTAGCCTATTACCGCTATTACACATATTACATCCACTGGGCATCAAAGTTCGTCACCAGTGCAAATATAGGGAACAAAGCAGCACATTACATACACTGGCCGTCAAAATTGGCCACCAGTGCAAATAAACGCGGCAGCAAAACAAGAGCATAACTGAAACAACTTCAGAAGAGCTCAAGAAACGTTATCCTGGGTATCCACCATGCTGGCAATAAGCTTAGCAAGCTGATTAGCTTTGTCTTATTTGGCACTAAAATCCTCCAACGCTTGCTGTTGCACCAGAAAGTATGCATCTGAATGCTCCAGGGACTTCCGCAGTCCTTCCACTTCTTGTCGCAGCACAGCTGATCGATGTCTTTCAGCTTGTAGTTGAGACTCAAGAAACCGAACTGATTCAGATAGTGAGTTTGAATAGCTTGTGCAAGCGGTAGTGGCCAGTAACTCGAACACTAAACCAAGACAGGACTTTGGGGTTGTCTCGCTGTCTTCAAGATAGTCTTCCTTAGCTGTTTTATCAGCTTTGTTGGGGACCAACAAGGATGTGTCACTATCCTGAACCTTATCTGCATTACTTCCTTTACCATTGCTTAATAAGGCACTCTTCCCCAATATTCTGTCAGCATTCTAAAAGAAGAAACAAGCAGACACATAACAAGTTTAGCATGTACTAGTATATGAAACTCATTTCGGTGAACCAGTTCATTAGTAAGGTGGACAGGATTAAACTACCAAGTCTTCTATTGCCAAGTACTAGTACATAATAAAAGCATCAGACAAACATATATCTATGTCCTATGGTCACTGCATTGTCTTGCCAAATCAAAATAGAGACACGGTTCAAATCATATCAGTTCAAGACAAAGCAGTAGTGAAAGAATACAAAGCGTGGGAAACTACACGGCACAACAAGATTTCAGATGGGTACCACGGGTCTACATGTACAACAACACTATTGGCTCTGTTGTGATGCTAGTAATGTGCATGATATGAAAGTCAACTGTATACACAAGTGAAATTGAAATCAACAGAGCTATTGATAAGAGAAACCTGTTAAAGAAACATGCGTGAACATACCTGCTGTGCCATTGGAGTTTCGATTGGATCCTTCAATTTAAAAATAAGTTTGTATGAGTAAATACAGTGATACAAGAGCAAAGCAATCATTGTTAAAAAAAGGCGCGCCTAAGCGAGCTCTTAAGCGCGCACAGGCTCTAGGCGTTGGCAAAACGCATTGCGCATAACTACGCATAATTTGTGCATAACTGTGCATAGGCATGCGCTTTGGTCAGTAAAGCGCAAGGTGGTGGCAAAACGCACAATTAACACCTAGCGCTTTTTTGAACTATGATAGCAATGGAATCTTAAATTAGAACAGTTGTTCTTCAGGTTTAGGCACTTGTTCTACATGAACAGAGTACAGTAAGACGCAAGAATATAATACTTAAAAATAGAAAATGAGCTCATAGACCTTACCACATTCTTGGTTTGGGACCAGTACAGAACAAGGCGTTCCCAGTCATCGTCCAGTAAATGTGTCTCAGGAGAACGTAAGGGAATTTGATGAGTTTCTTTGCCGGTGAAGTACGTTTTCTTCAGGTAATTCCGATACTGCCACCAAGCATTCTTGAAGATAGCAGAGGTATTAGCACAAGTTACCTCATCCTGAGTTTCCAAATCAGTCCTTCTCTATAGAGAAAAATGGGAAAATTTGCTGTATTATAACCATCATGGAGGTAGGATGTATGGGACGAAGCAAAGTAATTGCCATGAATAACATTACTTACACATAACTCCTGGACAAAAACCTGCAACTGGCATTTTCCTTCATCTTCAGTATAATATTTCCAAGATGGGAAGATACGCACATATGATTTAACAACATCAAATGCGATAGATGCTAAACTACGACTAGCTGGTTGTGCTTCCTCCATAGGAATAGGCATACTAACTGGTGGAGTTGGGGTTCGCCGTGATAGTACTAGCCCTTTGGGCACTGGAGCTGCCTTTCTAACTGCTCTTGTTTGGGAGCTCTGTGGTGGAGATGGTGTTGTGTCAACAGGAACTGGGTTACTATCGGCTGGGGTTGGGGTTAGATTGGGTGAAGCTCGTTCTCAGTCCATCGCAGTAGGGGTACAATCTGCGAGAGTTTGGGTTATGTGTGGTAGGGCTGGTTCTTGTGCATGTACAACCGGGGTGCTATCTCCACCAAGAGGTAGCACTGTTTTATTTGAAGATCGTGTTTTTAGTCCGCTAGATACTGGCATCACCCGCTCCAATTCAAATGGCTGATAAACAGGAAACATAGTTGAATGTACAGACATTGTATGATAGACAGATGCAATAGATAGTGTGGAAAAAGAGGGCATGAAATAGTTGACATGTATATTGTTTAACTAAAACGGATAGCATGACATAATTTCACATATTGATGTCTATCTAAACTGGATAGCATAGCATAACATAAGTCAAAGATATGATGAATAACTAAACAGGATCGCATGACATAATTCACCTACATGTTATCTAAGTAATCAGGATCGCATCATTTAATTCACATATGTGATTTATATGCTAAACAGAGGGCATTCGATATGATGTCTGAACTAAGAACATGGTGTTGAATATTGTGTATATGATGTCTAAACTATGCAATGCAAGACACCGTATGCATGATATGAGCAGTATAACCGTGCCAAGTTAGAGCATACACCTCAGTGGGGGAATAGGACTGGTCATCTATCTCTGAATCCATCTCTGAGGAGCTATCGGGACCCAACAAGAGATCTGCTTCGACAGGTAGCACTATCTGCTCTGAAGGCCTTGTTTTCACTCCAGATTTTTCCATCTCCCACCCAAATGGCTGATTCACAGGAAGAGTAGTTTAATGTACAAACATTGTCGACAAATGGAAATGTAATGAAGAAAAGGATGGGCAAGATATCATTTAAATATATGATGCCTGGTTAAACAGGATGGCATTGCACATTTCACATATATTATGGCTGGCTAAAAGACATGAGACTGCATAATTCCCATATATGATATAGAAACTAAACAGGTGGCATTACACAACATGTCTAAACTAAGCAGATGACATATATGATGTCAAAAGTAGGCACTGCAAGGCAACATATGCATGATATGACTAACATAATCATGCCAAGGTAGAGCAAACACCTTGGGGGGTAAATAGGAGTGGTCAGCGGCGTCTGAATCCGCCTCAGAACAGATATCTTCCTCTGGATTACAATCTGGAGAGGGGTGGGGAGGGTTTGCCATTGAACCCACCATGGAGCGATGTCTGCATGACATTGTATTGCCGCGCAAAACTCTTCTCTTTTTCTCTACATGTTCAGCATGACTGTGTACAATATCTGACATGCATACGAAAAAATATGGTGAGATTATGTAAGGAGAGCATGCAGAAATTTAGAGTGATGGTAACAACCAGTGGATCGACGTTTTTCCGTTGAACCAAAATAGCCCTAATGGATCGACATGAATGTATAGTAATAAGTGATGCAACAAGTGTACAACCTCTTTGCTGTAGCCGTGTCGACCTCAGCATCATTAGGTTGGTCGGTGAAGCAGTTGAGGCAGAGGTGGCTGTCGGAGGTGTGGAGGAAGATCTGAGGAATCTGTAGATGGCGTCCAGGGCACTGCTCTGTTGTGATGGATCGTTCTATCGTTGGAGCAGCTCCGGTGAGTCGTAAGACGTCAAGGCTGAAGCAGCACAAGACAGACATCGTCAATCTCAAGTGGGATTCTAATAGCATCTCCAATAGATGATGTAAAATGGATGTAAAATTAACATCACCAAAAACCACCTGACTACAAAAGATGAGGTAAAAACTGTTGACTCTGAACTTAACTGTCAAAACTGAAATTTACTGTGGAATCTGAATGCTACTGTCGAAACTGAACGCAATGGTAGCAGAGAGGCACTTGACATGTAGTTTTGGGAGGGCCTGCAGTTCATCTTCAACCTCCAGACCGCCATCTCAGTCCTCGCGGTCGGCTCACCCCCCACTGACTGCGCAGGCGGCAGATCAGGCCGGCCGCCTTGAACCGCCCCAGTTGGCGGGGTCGGCACCGGCGCCCTCTCCAGGACGACGACGTCGTCATCCCTCTCCAGTCCTGGCTGGTCGCCGCTGGCCCCTTCTGGCGAGGGCTCCATCTCCCCAGGCGCTACAACGCGCAGCGGGGTGACCATCAAGACCTCCTCCTCCGCCGCCGCGGCTGCAGCCTCCGCTTGGGCCTTGGCTGCGGCGTCGGCGAGCGCCTTTGCCGCCTCTTCCTCCTGCGCCGCCTGGGCGGTGACCGCCTTCCGTGCCTCCGCCTCTCACGCCTCCCGTTCCTCCCACGCCTCCCGCGCGTTCCGTTCTGTCGCTTCCTGAAGGTCGGCACGGGGGTCCACGCGGCGAGTGGTGCTCCCAGACCCCCTCGGCGACTCGACGACGGAGGCGGCAGCCGCCCGCTCAAGCGACAACGGAGCTCTATCGTTTGGAGAAAAAGACAAGGGTTCAGGAACCACCGTAGAAAAGAAAGAAAAAGAGTATACAAAAAAATTCGAACTTACGCCGACACGGTCTGCGGTTGCTTCACCGTCTTGCGGAAGCGAGCCACCTTCGCAGCCGCCTCCTCCTGCCTGGTTGCTGCTGCCCCGCCCCTGGGTTTCTTCATCCGACTGCCGAACAAACCCTGGGCGGCGCGACGCTTCTGCCCTCCGCCCCGAGCAGGCGGTGCAGCGGAGGAACCTGCGCCGCGTCCAGATGCTGGCCGGCGGCGCGGGGCGACTTCGGCCTCATCGTCGTCCGGCCAGTCGTCGAAGGTGACTCCGTGCCCGGAGCCGCCTGCTTCGCCGCCGGCTTGGCCACCACCCGGCTCGATGTTGTCGTCCATAGCGGCCGCCCCCAAGTCGGGGTCCTCCAGATCATGTTCCGTCCGGTCGGGGATGAATCGACGCTCCGTGTCTGACCCGCCGGCCGGCCGAAGAAGAGGGCTCTGTCGAAAAACAAGCCGACTAAGTTAGAGTCGGCCAAGAGGAACTCGGCAACAAAGTTAAGAGAAAAAGAAGAAACAAGGATAGCATACCGTGGGCGGTGGATTGGCTCGGCTGTATGGCTCCTTGCCGAACTGCCACTCTTCAGAGAGTTTGCAGTTCGCGAGGTAGTTCACCATATAGGCGACCTCCTCGTGCGGCATGTCCTTGGTGCACATCCGGCTCGGATCGAGCTGGCCGCTCATCTGACATATCAGATGAGGACGGCTCTGGAGCGGAAGAACCCGGCGCGTGACGAAGGCGGCCAGAAGGTCGGACCCCGTCAGGCCCTCCAACTGGGTCATCACTCGCACTCGGGCGACGGCTGCGGACCCAGCCGGCATCAGAGTCACGACCCGGAAGGACCACTGGGGCCGCCTGCCCGCCAGTGGGCCGGCTACGTAAGCCGGCAGGTTGATGTAGTCGCCCCGTGGGGCGATGTTCCGCACGTAGAAGTACGACTTTTGCCACTTCTTCACCGATTGGATCAGCGTGATGATGGGGAAGGGGTTGTCGGCGACCGACCTCCACGACGCGATGAAGGCGCCAGTCTGAGCCGGCACGCCCTGCATGCGCGTGCCCAGCTTGGACTGGAAGAAGTCCCCCCAGAGCTCGAGGGTAGGGAGGACGCCGAGGTAGCCTTCGAACAGGGTGAAGAAGGCTGACAACAGCACCACCGCGTTTGGGGTGAGGTGGTGCGGCTGGAGCTGGTAGAAATCGAGCCAGGAGCGGAAGAAGGTGCTCACTGGCAGGCCGATGCCGTGCAAGAAATGCGAGCGGAAGACCACCCGCTCGCCCTCCCGCGGCTTCGGCGTAATTTCCTTCGCCGGCGCAAGGCGGACCTCCACCTTGTCCGCGCCGGGCAGCCACCGCGTATTGCGGAGGAACTCGACGTGATCCTCGTGGACGTTGGAGCCATCCCAATCCCCGCCATACTGCTCCGTGGCGGGAGGCATGGCGAAAACGAGCGCGGCGGCGGAGGAACGTGTGGTGGAAGAGCGCGGCGGCGAGGCGCGGTTGCAAGAAACGGCAAGCGAAAGAAGATGGTGGAAGGAGGAGGAGCGTGCGAGAGCCTGCCGCCCTCCATCTCCCCCTACTTATAGCTTCGCGAGGCGAGGCCGGGGAGGCCGGATGTGGGGGGAGACGTGGGATTAACTGCACCCATTCCCCCCACGCCTCGCAATTATTATGCCCTAAAGGCGAGCCGAAACTGCCGCAAGGAGACGTGCGGGCGGTTTCGGGATGCAGAGAATCCGCGCCTGGGCCCGGGCGTGGACGTGGCGGGCCCCCGGCCTGCGGTGACGTCCCGTCGCGCGCGTGGGCTGGCAGGCTTTCCGGCCAAGAGGGGCCACGTGGTTCGCAGACGGCAAGTGGCCGGCCCGCGGCCCGGTGCACGCACTGGCGAGCTCCCGCCCTCCGACTCCGGAGTTTTCGACCAAGGCGGCACGCCTAACCAAAGCCGGCTCCCAGCTGCTGGCTTGTCAAGATAGGAAGCTGATCGAGCTTCTCAACTCCTAGCCAACCTCGAAGCCCAATCAGCTTCGGGGACTACTGTCAGAGTAAATGGCCACGGGTAGCCTAACCGACTGCCCCTGGTTCTTCTGGAAAATTATCAGGCCTTTGGGCCTCCAAGCACTCCAAGCATTGGACCACCTCCCCTGGCCGGCTACCCCCGAAGCCGACTCACAGGAGGCGGCCCAGCCTCAGCAACCTCCCCCCCAGGATATCCGCGGGGTGGCCGACTCCAGGAAGCCGGCCTCGAAGAGCGCCGAGTCCAAGAAGCCGGCCGAGACCACAACCACCAAAGCTACACCCACATAACGGTGACAAGACGGGGTGTGGCCACAGTGCGGCCCACTACCCCCGAAACCCGAGGCAGGCATGGCCACAGGAGGCCGTATGGGACGGCCGTCTCCCGTTCGGCTCGGCACTGTAGCCATGCTAGCCTCAACGTCATCCACGACAGACTCCCGTACGGCCCACGGGCGGCGGGTCCCCTCGGCCAGAGAGAAGCACGGAGGCGGCCCGGCCTCCCCCAGTCGGCCAAGGGCATAGCCGGCCCCCAGAAGCCGGCTACCCCCTCCCTCGAAGCATGCGCCCCATTAAGGAGACAAGACGAGGTAAGGCTACAGTGAGGACCCTCGAGGCGGCCCACTGTAGCCACGATTACCTCAACAAAGCCCTCGTCATCAGGGGTGAGGCTACAGTAAGCAGCCGCCAACAAGATCCTAGGCGGTGGGGCCGGCCTGTCGACCAAGAGGCCGGCAGCCGGCAGGACCCACTAGTCGGCGGGCCCCAACAACCGGCGGAGAAGCCGGCGAGCGTAGACACTGATGGCTGGGACCAGAGCCCAGCCGGATTACAATTGTACCCCCGGGGGGTAGGCCTATATAAACCCGCCGGAGCACCCATGCAAAGGGTTGGCTTCGGAGCATAGCACACACACCATAGAGAGAGAGAAGTGAGAGCTAGCCTTGTTCTTCTTCTCCCTTGAACCCAACAGCTCTATAAGCGATTGTAGCTACTTTTACTGATCTAGTGATCATGCGGAGACCCTGCAGAGCAGGACTAGGGGTGTTATCTCCTCGGAGAGCCCCGAACCTGGGTAAGATCTGCCGGCGTGCATGTCTTCGCCTCATCCCGTTTCCAGGCACCGGCGACGTCTTATTGGCACCCACAATGATAAGCCACCCGTTGGCATATGTCGCACCAACCACCCGACAGTAGTACTCCATCATTGTTCGACTTCCCGAAGAGGCGAAGAGCCAAGCGCAGCCCGGACGCTCGTGTGGCAGTTTCATGTGTAGAGTAGTCTAGGATAGCGTGTACCGTGCCTGTAAGCTTAAAATTGTTGGGGTACTACAGGTAATTATCTTACCTTTCGCATCAACTTCATAATTTTCCTACGTACTCCATGCATGAACCGTGCCAGAACCAAACTTCTCATTACTCTAGGGCAAATCGTTATTTCTATCTATCGGTCGCCCCATGGAGCAGAACCAAATTTTACAAGTTACAAGTTAAAAAGGAAAAGCCTGCCGTGTTCACGTCGCACCCCCACGCGGTTTGTCCGGCACGTCGCTCAAGGGGGAATGCGTGCTGTGTTGCATTTTCACTTACAAGTGGGACCGCAGTTGAGCAAACCGACTATCGGCAGACCCCCACCCCACCCACCGCGCAATGCTGAGAAAACAGGAGGGAGAAGAGATGGCTGTAGCTAGCACGGACTCCAAGAAAATTGGTGTCGGATGGGACTCGTGTGGGTGGCGTGTGCCGTACTGTTAGACATGAATGCTAGTTATGGCCCATGCCACCCCACTATATCGAGGTGCTGGTTACTCCACTATATCGAGTACGTAGAACAAATTTCCTGGAGTCCGTGC
Source organism: Aegilops tauschii subsp. strangulata (assembly GCF_002575655.3). Taxonomy (NCBI): domain Eukaryota; kingdom Viridiplantae; phylum Streptophyta; class Magnoliopsida; order Poales; family Poaceae; genus Aegilops; species Aegilops tauschii. The sequence continues at coordinate 380,368,350 of NC_053037.3, read as the reverse complement.
TCGGCCCTCCTCTATCTCTCTTCTCAGCCAGCCAGCAGACGCGCGGAGCCCATCGTCTGTTTGCTCATATGCGGTCCCACATGTCAGTGAAAACACAAGAGGACCCACTGAACCTGCACATCTTTCACCTCGACGTGCTGGTGATGAAAAACAAATCCAATAAAGATCTTCGGTGGCCGCTTTTGGAGTTACTCAAGAGTAGTAAGATTCTATTTACAGTTTAACCCAAGATGCACATCACGTGGCTTCACCTACCACTCTATTTTCTTGCATGACACGACCTGGATGCTAGATGTCCCACGTGTCGGCAAAAGGAGGAAGAACTCGACCAAATCTTCGGTTATGCTCTCGGATTAGACTAGTTGTGTTAACTTAAAATTTTATTGTGTAGAATGGATGCAAGTTTTGGTATTGGGAAGCAAAGTATAATGATATATTGATAGAGCACAATTTAGTAGATGTTCTAGCACTTTTAGCTAGCATAGAGGCTAGAGATGAGACTAGTGCACTTGTTGATAGAATAGAGGCTAGACACGTCTACTTCTTTACACTCGGAGAAGAAAGAAGCACGCAAGATCGAGCCTCCGCAGATCAACAATGAATGCATCGAGAAGGCACTAATCCAACTTACAGGAGCAGTTATGGAAGTTGGATATCTTCTAAAATGTATTCTTGTGGTTCTTGTTTTCTTTGGTCTTGCTTTTCTAGTCAAAATCTTGGTGATGTATTTCCATGTAACAAAAAATCAATGATGAAAAAAAAGATATGTGAATAGTGCACGTACTCAATGACAGAGCACGGGATGGTAGCCATGGACATGGTCGGCCCTTTTTGAAGAGAGTACTAATAAATAACTTTGATGTGTCCCGTCAACTCGCAGAACGACGAGAAGCTTGCTTACTACACCTTCTCCCTCGCCAACGCGTGCGCGGTGGCTCGCAGCACGAGGAGAAACTTTTGCTTACAAGCGGTGGACGTGCAGCAGTTCATTTGGTGTCAGATTGCCAGAAGTACTACTGTAGTACCATCATTATTGTTCGACTTCCGGAAGAGGAGAAGAGCCAAGCGCAAGGTCACCTACTAACCTAGTACAGTACTACTATAGCCAAAGCTGGTCCACCTTTTTAGAGCATGGTTAATAAATATAGGCGGCTCTTGCAGCGGCAGATCATTTAGAGCAAGTACTCTCTTCGTAGGAACAAAGGAAGTGAAACAAAACTTGGAGTGGATTCTAGATTGCCAATTAAAAGATGATTACATAGGAAAAAAATCCTATAGCATTCTATCCTATGAATCAAATGTCCAATGTAGGAAAATTATGAGGGGGTCTCTCCAACAGTTTTCCTGGGCTCGCACCTAACATCACGGTGGTCGAACTTGGAGTCATTCATCTGGTACACGTGGCATGTCAGATCTGGACACAAGGTGACGCGACCTCTCACTTCCTCCGCCATTTGAAGCGGCGCGCCGGTGGAGGGCTAGCATACTCCAATATTAGGTTGGCTCTATGTGATCTGGCAACTTCATGTACTAACCGGATGCTGGCTATACTACTACGGTACTCACACTCCAAGAAGTGACTCGAAAACCATTCATAAATTGAGTGTATGACATGCATTCGCAACTGAAATGTACCATTCATTAAATACAACAAGTCATCAACACACAATGACAACGAGGATACATGTTGGATTATAGATTATTTCCAACAAAACATTCTAGCAAATACTAAAGTTTTCATCACACAACAAATAACAAGCAATGAAATGAACTTCAACTCAACCAATCCTCGGCGTTGGAAACGCTTGCTTTGAACCATAGGTGCTCTGGGAAGGGCTAGCTATTGTCAATATCGAGAGCAACGCAGGACTGATCATCCAGGCTGAAGCGGCATATATCAGGACCGGGGTAGGGAACCACCGAAATGTCCGAGGTATAGATACAGTTGCTTCTCATAAATGGTAGTAACGTTGTGTCAACAGCAACTGGATCGCCTTTCACCATCATTGGATAGTTTGGTCCAAGGAAGAGCGAGTTTGTTCCAAGACTATCACTACTGAACCAGGGAGAAGGTGTTTGCGCTAGCACACTAGTGTCCGTCCTGAATACCATGCAACGGGTGTTGGAATAGGGCAGGAGAGGGCGACCATGGGAGACAACACCTGCTTCCTCAGTAGTAACAGTCTGAGTGCACTGTATACAGACAAGAAGAGGTGATCCATCGGAATTAGTTGCCAGGCGCCACTGAGTATATAAGTTCTGCTCCTCCTTATGCTCATGATCATCACCATCGTCATCTCCCCCTTGCTTATAAATTTTTTCAAGTATAGGTGGTGGAATGTTCACAGGACCTTGGAAACACAAGAAGAAGGTTAATTAGTAAAGGGAAACTTGCTAACCCGCATGCATGTGGATGAAACAATTATAATTACGGTGGAAGACAAACGTACCGAAACTATGAGGATCCCATGCAAAAACAGTGCCACGAGTGGTGGCAGCAAACACAAGATCCTCGTATTCAATTGCATCATAGTACACATCCGTGTATAGAAACTGATTTTTGAGCAATATCCATCCAGTCGAACCACGAAGGATGGCAACAAGCTTGTCGAAGATAGCAACAACTTGATAGTTTTTGTAATTCCAAGAGCGGTTGGGAACTCGACAAATTGCTATCTTCAGTAGACGACAGACACCATGATCGTATTTGAACGTACGTAGATCATCTGTGTGCTCAACCTCGGGGCACTCGGAGATTTTTGGAAGTGGAATCCGCTGACGAGTGTACACATTCACAAGTTCCCACTCGCAATTGTACCCAATATAAACAACCCAATCTCCATTTGTGCCAGCCCAGGACTTACCCTTAAGCGATGGCATCTTGACATCACACGTATCATTATCAAGCAGCATCAACTTGCACAAGGCGAGGCCTCCGTCGTCCGCGCCCATGCGAACAGGCTTTTAGCAAAGAAGATAAGGGAGATCAAACTGCTCCTGGACCCTTGGGTTCCTTGTAATGATGTTATTAGTTGAGTCGAGAATGGGCTTGAACGAACCTGCCATGCTAGCCGAGGTGATGACGTCGCACCGATCAATGAGTTCCCCCACCACGTCATCTTTCAGATCGGGGCAAGAATAACGGGGTCCTTTCCGGCTTGTTCCCTCCATGGAGAAGACGATCGAACAATGGCAGAAGGAAGGGTGAAGGCAAATGGAGGAGGGAGGAAGAGCGTGCGATAGCAGTTCCAAATCGAGAGGGAAAGGCAAAGAGTCGGTGGACGGTTGCCAGTTTGCCACGGTACACGAAGAGGCGCCCCGGCCTACACGTCCTTTCGGAAATTGTACAAAAGGACTCGCCGTCGTCTCACAGACATGTTGGAACCGGACCACATGTCAACGAAAGATCATGTGTAATTTCTCGTGCAAAATGCGATCTGGCCGCGTTGGCCCGAGGTGCCGCATTATTTCTCGACTTTATTTTTTTAATGGCGTGCCGTTCAGTTTTGAAGCACGACTAACTGGTACTATTTGCAGAGAAAATATAAACTACTCTACCACTACTCCACCTCTAGTACTAGTAGTATGAAAAAGATATATAGGTTGGAGCTTCAGAGCTTTCTTGCTAAGGGCTGCCCACTTGCTTCTCACACTATCACCCTCTCTCCAGATCTAAAAAAGACTGCCTCTCTCTCCCTCCTCACCGGTGGTCACAGATCCGCCGGGGAAGAAAAGGACGTGCAGTGTTGACGCACTCGTCGTCGGCGAGCGAGGCATGCACTGACGACAAGGCCATCCTCTCAGACCTAGACCCTCAGGTATGCTACCTCTTTTCGAACCATACCCTTGTTCTATTGCCCCATCTGCCATGTCGCTGCATGTGGATCTTTTTCCACTCCATCATCTTCCCAATTTGCTATCCTCTGCTCTGCTGGTCATGCAGACGAAAACCTTAATTTAACTATTAAAGGAAACCCTACTTCATGCAGACTAATCCATGTCTGGGTTGAATAAGGAAAGGAAGGGAGACTGTACTGTCCAAGAGAGTAGGCATCGAACCCGCATCTAGGTTGAGAAGGGGAAAATCAGTAGCTAAGGAACGAGTCTCGTGTCTCTTGGTTGAAGAAGGATAGAAAGGCATGACAATGCAATAGAGAATGACCAGGTCGATCAGTTTGTTGTCCTCACATAGGAAAAAGGTGGCTAAACATAACAAAAATGGGACGTAATCCACATATGCTGCCTGGATATTTGTTGCTCTAGGCAACCATACCTCCCTCACCACTCTATGCGTCCGTGGAGGTACATCGTACTGGTGCGCCCATTGTCCGAACGGGCCTCGCATGCTCTTAGTCTAACTTTTTTGCTGTTAGTATAACGCCAGCAGTCAAGTCAAGTAATGCTACTGCTAAAGTGATGCCACATTTAACTAATGCCGCACTCAGTCTAATGCCACCGATAAATTTAAGCAATGCCATTTAATGTCACTGGATTATTTTAGGGTTAGTTGTTAATTGTGGATGTATTAAAGATTTTTCAACTAAGGCATTCTAATGATGTTGCACAACCAGTATACCAACGATGAAACTTGTTACTACCTTCAGATTTTTGCACTGTTAATGCTTATAGATTACATACCTCACTTTCATGAGATAAGTTAATTTTTCTGTACAGTGTCACCAAAATGCCAAGGCGCTGATGTCATTTTATTTTGGTTAAACTGCACAAAAAAATATGAAGACAAGAGGAAAGGTTAAGAGTGGGCACCTCCTCCTCCGGCTGTTCTCTTGATTCGTTCGATCAAGTTTTTATGTTTGATCGATTATCAAGATTGGGATAGCAATTTTCTGGCCAACACTAGGTGCTTCATTGCTTTGGTCTGATTATACAATGGGCATCATTTTGCCTAAGTTAAAGTTTGTATTCCAAAAATAGTCTCACCGTGTGATCAAGAGAAGACCAAATCATATTGCAGTGGATGTTCCTCCATCATGTGTGGTTCATTCCCGTGGTTCCAGCTGTTGGTGAAACCACTTACGTTTGCAAGAGGAATTGTAGACTTCACAAACAAATTTGTCATTCAGTCTGTACTGAATGTTGGCCAAGAGAAGCATCCATGTTAGTAGAAAGAACATATGTTTTTTCTAGATCTTTGCTTTTGGAGCTACATATTTGTATATGATCTGTGAATCATTGAGATGCATTAACATGTTGATCTTATGTATGGGAATCGTACTAGTTGGTTTTAGTTGTGGCTGATCTTTGCTTTTGGAGCTACATATTTGTATATGATCTGTGAATCATTGAGATGCATTAACAGTTCCTTATATCTATTCGCTCAGTGTTTACAAGTTACCGATCGATCACTAGCTAGCCTACTAATGCGCTCCTGGCTGTTTTAGTTGCGACGCAAGATCCGAAGTGGCAATTTTGAATAGAAATGCCTACCTCTGAAGAAACTGACAAGCTGCTCTGAAGAAAATGCCATGCGAATCTGAAGAAATTGCTAGCAAAAACGTTCGCAAATGCCCTTATCTCCCAGCTAAAGTTCATCAATTAATGCCCTCGGCTGCGACTCGTTGCATGCTGCTCCACGTACTGGCTGCGAGCGATTTTGAGTGCCCGCATGCAGCCGGCCGTAATTAAGGCAGCTAATTGATGCGAAAAAAGATGCGCTTTAATTGTTGCGGGCCTTTTAAATCCGTGGAATCATTATTGACAAGGAGGGAGATGATTCCAGTGCACTCGTTTGACCGTAAGGCCGGCGTGCGACCCAGAATTTCAGTTTCTCTAGTTTTCCACGGCAAGCTGGTGCGTTAAGCCATGCCTGCTTCATTATGCATTGAATTCCGATGACCGTCGTGCTACCTTCCGCTTATAAGTACTGTTTCTCGGCCTTCTATGGTGGCACCGTGACCCAATTCACCCTATCCTCATAAGCCCCCACCGGCCCGATGTTGCTCGCCACTTATCCTCGCTCTCGCCACGTCCGCCATGCCCCCGCCCGTCCGTGATAGGCATGGCCGGAGGGGGTCACCGCCGGAACTAGTGTTTGGTTTTTCACCGGAAGGCAGACGGAGGGAGGAGGCATTCTATCGGTCTTTAGATGGCAATGCGGAGATCGAGGACTTGTTGGAGCGCGACCACCTGGCGGAGGAGCAGGAGTTGTTGGAGCGCGACCGCTTGGCGGATGAGCAGCGTATCGCCGATTTGCACCGCCAGCGGGACATGGAGCAGCAGCGCACCGACGCTCTGAGTCGCGAGCAGAGCGCCCGCACGTGGGCCGACTACATGGAGGCCGGCGCCCGGCAAATAGCCCTGGAGGCTGTCGGGCACGCACGCATTCGCGACGCCGATTTTTACTACCAGCTCGTCAAGTGGGTTTCCCGCTTAGAAGCCGAAGCTTCGGTGGACCACGTCGGCATGGAAAGGGCCAACGCGCGCGAGCAACGCGCCCTATCGCACCTCTGGCAAGTCTGAAGCGAGGCGGAGGACGCCGGTGCCGTTGTTTAGCGTGTACCGCAGATGGCGGCCGTCATCGTCTAGTTAGCTAAGAGTAAGTTAGTACTTGTACGCTACTAGAGTATTAGTGGAAGTAGATAGTTAACTTGGCTATGATGCTTGTCAACGTGGAAGTTCAGTATTCTATATGTGGACCAGACCTGTTACTTTGCTCTGAATGTTGAACTTTCCGTTTGAACATATGGAATGGGCTGTTATTTTTTAAATGCGTTGTATTTGTCCTCCACGGGTTTATAGGCTGACTTGTGGGCCTACCAAGTTGACGCGTACACAACCAGGAGATGATTCTACGTGGAGAGGATGACAGCAGGGACCCACCAAGGTCATGGCAGTACGCAAGCAAAGTGCCTCCTTAGTTCAATCCAATAAAAAATGGCTCCTCGTAATGGATTTCTGACATCTGGATCCCATGCCATTGTCAACGTAGTCAATAAACGAGAGAGTTGCACAACGAGCGGCTGACATCAGGGACCCAGCAGCTCGCCTAGTTATTTTTGTTTTGGGTTAATTTGATAAATGCCACTACAAATCTGGTGTTTCTAAGAAATGCCATTGCAATTTCCAAACTTCGAAAAATGCCATTTCATGCCATCCCCAGTGGCATTTTTCGAAGTCTGGAGTGGCGTTTTTCAAAGTTTGCAAATTGCAGTGGCGTTTTCCAAAGTTTGCAAAAATTGCAGTGGCATTTTTCAAAGTTTGGAAATTGAAGTGGCATTTTTATGAATCGCCATATTTGTTGTGGCATTTATCTAATTTGTTTTTGAGACGGAAGCAGTGTGTCAACTGGGCTGTGCGGGGCACTCTGGCATGTCTAGACAGCCTTCTCTTTTATGTTTACCAGAGACCAGCCCAGTAGTTTTTTTTCTTTCTGAAAATGGCGAGCCCAGTTTTTTTGTGATTTGCCAAGTAAGTCTCTTTTTCAGGCCTATTGGGCTGCAAATATTTCAAGATGAGGAGAGCTTCATTCGGCTGGACGAGAAAATGGCCTATCAGTAATGAGAAATGGGATGTACATTTTTAAAACACATCAAACTGGCAATTACTTTCAAATTTCTTTTTTTCATTTCAAGCTTTTAAATTGCATTAATTTTATGCGTGGACAATTTGTTGGATTTTATATTGATATACATTTATTTTTAAAATCAGTTTGAATGTGACTCGAAATTTCAGGATTAAAAACAGTTCGGACCGCACCAAAATATGCAACATTTCGTATAATTTTATAACTGTGGCCACAATATGGGCTGTAATGCTAACAAAAAGAATATGGGCTCCAAAAGAAACCTTCAGAATTAGCAAATGGGCTGTAAATTATTACAAATAATGGTAGATGGGCTGTATGCTGTTTTCCACAGATTTGAGGCTTTCCTAAAAAAAGGTTGACGCACAAGCAGTGACTGTTGGATGGCCATCCAACGGCCGTCGTGCTTCTTCAATCTCTGCTCTTCCTGCTCCAGCCGCTCAAACAAGCGCCGGCGGGACTTCCTGCTCCCTCCTCCCCGCGGCCGGCTCTGCTGCCGCACAGGCCTCACCGCCCCACCGTACTCCCATCGCTGGCCTAGCCATCCCTCTACTCACCCACACCTGCTGTTATTCTCCGGCGACGGCAGACGAACCAGTAAACCCTCGTACAGTCGTACTCCCCTCCGCGTGGGTAACAACTGCCGAGTCTTCCCTGCCTCCATGTCGTTCCCTTCCTAGGACTCGCCGTCGTCCACCGCCCTGGTGCTCTCGGCCCAGCCTGGTCAACGTGGTGAACGACCGACATGCATCTGAAGTGGACTGTACGTGGAGAGGCCGATAGCTGGGTCCACGGCCGCACGCAAGGAAATGCCTCCTTATTACACGCAAAATAATGATTCCTCCACCTGACATCAGGGACCCAACGAAAGGGCCTATGTATTTCACGAAAAAAACTTTACCGCCGCTGACAGCTTGGACCCACTAGCTATATCTTCGCACGCAAGGAAGTGCCTCCTTATTACGCACAAAAAAATGAATACTCCCCCTACTAGCTGGGACCCACCATGGTGGGAGGCTGACTTGTGGGCCTACTAAGTTGACTGGGACGGGGGCCTTTGTCAACTTTAGTCAATATGAACGATTCTAGCTCCAGTGACCGTACGATGTCCATCCAACGGCCGTAGTGCTTCTTCAACCTCTGGTCTTCTTGCTCCAGCCGCCCAAAGCAGCGCCGGTCGTGCTGCATGCTCCTGCCTCCCGTGGCCGGCTGTGCTGCCGCGAAGGCCTCACCACCCCCTACTATTCCCACCGCTGGCCAGGCCCTGCGGCGACAGCAGCCTCACACCGCAGCCGAACCAGTGAACCCTCGTACTCCTCTCCGCGCGGGCTTCCACTATCGCGTCTTCCCCGGCTCCCCGTCGTCCCCTTCCTAGGCCTCGCCGTCGTCCACCGCCTTGGTGCTCTCGGCACAGCGTGGTCAACATGGTCAAGGAACGACTTCCATCGGACGTGGACTGTACGTGAAGAGGCTGACAGCTGGGTCCACAGCTGCAGCAAGGAAGTGCCTCCTTATTACGCGGAAAATAATGATTCCTCCACCTGACAGCTGGGACCCACCGGACGGGCCACTGTATTTGCGAAAAAAACGTTTCCCCTGACTGCTGAGACCCACCACCTACATCTTCGCACGCAAGGAGGTGCGTCCGAAAAAAAAACGATTCGCCCCCTGACTGCTGGGACCCACCAGCTACATCTTCGCAAGCAAGGAAGTGCCTCACAGTCGGGACCCACCTGGTCGAAGCGTACGTAGCATTGTCATTCTGGTCACGAACGTGTACGTACATATATACTGGTGGATGTAGAGGCGCGCACGTGTCGTAGTAGAGGCGCGCACGTGTCGTAGTAGAGGCGCGCACGTAGCATGTACACGTACGTACAGCGGCCAGTGTGCAAGAAAGATTGACATGAGCCGACTCAAATCAATCTGGGGCCTAATGTTGAGGATATAGACCTTAGAGTCACCCGCCAGGAGGGGCCGGGTTACTCATATAGTCGTTGCCAGAAGCCCGGAGCCAAGCTTGAAAATGATGGGCCAGAGATGGGCTTAAGACCCGGATATGGCTTAAGGCCCGTAGTTACAATCGTTATTATGGTAGAACTTGTAGTGTAAGGCAAGTATGATTGAGAGTCCGAGCCGGACACTCTTATGAGCCGGCCGGGACTCTGAGGGCTGCTGGGCGTCAGCCTCCCTATATAAAGGGACGACCCGGCAGCGGTTTAGGAACAAGAACAACCTCATCGAGAGCCGGGCATAGCAGTTTAAGCTCCCTGGTGATCGTAACCCTAATCAATACCACCTCAAACTGGACGTAGGCTTTTACCTTCACCGTAAGGGGCCGAACCAGTATAAACCCTCGTGTTCCTTGTCCCACATTAACCCCTTCAAGCTTCCTAGTTGCGATGGCTCCACGACTAAGTCCTAGCTCGAGGTGCCCCCTGCCCCGCCTCAGTATGTGCCAATACCCCCGGGTCATTGTAATAACCCGCTGGAGAACATGGTCGCTGCGGCAGCACGGCTGGCGGCTCTCCCAGTTGACGGCGACTCTCCGATGGCTATTGAAACCCGCCGGGTCAGGGAACTCCTGCAGACAGCACTGGCGCAGCATGAGGCGTACTCCTACAGCCGGGACAGGATCCACTCGACCCCTCGTCCGGGCCAGAGCCCGAGTTACAGCCGGCACATGGTCTCAGCAAGCGGCTCAAGTAACGTCCGACGCCATGACCCGCCCCCTGGCCATGGCCCGGCTCATAATGGAGCCTTTTACGCAGCAGACCAGGACAAAGCGCGGCAAGAGGCGGAGCAAGTACCTCAATTGACGGCTTACCAGACCCCCCCCCCCGGTTTATCCGACGACTTCCGTTGATGTGGGTATCCCTACCAGGACCGGGGGTGTCCCTTGTTTAGTGCCAGCTATCCGTAATGAGCGTCTACCTAAGGACTTCAAGGGCCCTAGGAAGGTGCCTAACTACACAGCTGACTTACAACCCGCAGCCTGGATCGAGAGTTATGAGATGGCTATGGAGCTGCTGGAGGTCAGTGAGGCGGCCATGGCCAAGTATTTCACCATGATGTTAGATGGAACCGCCCGCACTTGGTTGAAAGGGCTACCACCGAACTCCATTGGGTCTTGGGCTGAGCTGAAAGCCCGGTTCATCCAAAACTTCAAAGATACCTGTAAGCAGTCTATGTCAATTGTGGATTTGACTAACTGTAAGCAGCAGGAGGGTGAATCCACGACCCATTGGGTTCGCCGGGTTAAAGAGATCATACATTCATCAGATAAGATGAATGCCGGCTCTGCGGTCTTAATGTTAGAACAGAATTGTCGCTTCGTGCCCCTGAAGATGAAACTCGGGCGGCTTAAGCGCGACTGCAGTGATATGGGTACACTAATGGCGGCTCTTGTCAAGTACGCCGATTCCGATGGTACCAAGGATCCCCCTTCAGATGATGAAAGGACAGGGAAGGGAAAGAAGAACGACAATGGCAAGGGTCCTCAGTTTAACCCGGGGAACCAAGGAGGAGGCAAGCGCAAGGCAGATGGCAGCCTAGAGTTTGTGGCCAACGCCAGTGCACAAGGCAATAACCAGCGACGCAAGGGGAGGCCTCCTCCCCGAGGCGGCGGGTCAGGACCTTCACTGGAGCAGCTGTTGAATGAGCCCTGTCCGAGGCACGGCTCTAGAGTGAAGCTGGCGACTCATCTATGGAAGGATTGTGCAATCATGAAGGCCTTTAAAAACTACAATGGCCCTGGCGGTGGCTCAGGTGCCGGCGGCTCAGGTGCCGGCGGCTCAGGCGCCGGTGGTTTTCATGGCCCGGGGGGCGGCTCAAATTCTGGTCCTCAGAGCGGTCAAGGGGGCTTTAATCAACAGTCTGGCCAGGGTCATCAACAGCAGCAGGGGGGTTATCAGACCAATCCAAAGCAGCTTAGCGGTGGACAGTATCATGTGTTTACCACTAGTTTGTGCAAGCGAGATCAGAAGCTTCACAAGAGGGCTGTGAATGCTGTTGAGCCGGCGGTCCCACGCTACTTGCGGTGGTCTGAGCAGCCTATAGTGTGGAGTAGGGAGGATCACCCTCCCCGGGTGGATAACCCGGGACACTTGGCCTTAGTGGTGGCTCCTCAAGTGGGAGGATATAAGTTCACAAAGGTGCTCATGGATGGAGGCAGCAGCATCAACATCCTCTATTATGAGACTTTTCGCCGTATGGGGTTGGTTGATAAGAACCTCAGCCAGTCAAACACTATCTTCCATGGTGTGGTACCTGGTAAGTCGGCTTATCCAGTCGGCAAGATCGAATTGGAAGTGGCTTTTGGTGATGAGAACAACTACAGGGTGGAGAAATTGACCTTTGAGGTGGTCAAGATAAGAAGTCCATACCATGCTATATTTGGACGGCTGGCTTACGCCAAGTTCATGGCACGGCCATGTTATGTGTACTTACAGCTCAAGATGCCGGGTCACAATGGGACCATTACGGTTCACGGCAGCCGGAAAGTGGCTCTGGAGTGTGAGGAAGGCGATGCGGCTTATGCAGAATCTGTTTGTGCTACAGAGGAGTTGAAGTTTTACAAGGACAATGTTGACCCAACAGATATGACCTCTCTGAAAAAGCCGACTACGGAGAATGAGCCGGCGATGAAATTTAAGTCGGCTGATGAAACTAAGCTTGTTGATTTTGTTCCAGGCGATTCATCCCAGCAGTTTAGCATCAGTGCAAATCTGGATCCAAAATAGGAAAGCGCGCTCATCGAGTTCATCCGTGAGAATAGGGACATCTTTGCATGGAAACCCTCTGACATGCCAGGTGTACCTAGAGAACTCGCTGAGCATACTCTCAATGTTGATCCGAAATTTAAGCCGGTCAGACAGTTCCTTCGGCGGTTTAATGAAGAGAGGCGGAAAGCTATTGGTGAAGAAGTGGCCCGGCTCTTGGCGGCCGGGTTTATCGTTGAAGTCTTTCACCCAGAGTGGTTGGCTAACCCGGTGCTCGTACTCAAGAAGAACGGCACCTGGCGGATGTGTGTGGACTACACGGACTTGAACAAGGCATGTCCGGCTGATCCTTTTGCCCTCCCCCGTATTGATCAAATCATTGATGCTACGGCAGGTTGTGCACGCTTAAGTTTCTTGGATGCTTATTCCGGATATCATCAGATTAAGATGGCTGTTAAGGACCAGGAGAAGACGGCGTTCATCACTCACTTTGGAGCCTTCTGCTATGTGTCTATGCCCTTTGGACTCAAGTGTGCGCAGGCGACTTACCAGCGTTGTGTACAGAACTGTCTTCACAAACAGATTGGGCGCAATGTTCACGCTTACGTGGACGATATTGTGGTTAAGTCCATAAAAGAGGAAACCCTGATAGATGATTTAAGGGAAACCTTTGATAATCTCCGGGTCTATAAGATGATGCTTAACCCGGCCAAGTGTGTCTTTGGTGTTCCTGCAGGCAAACTCTTGGGCTTCTTGGTTTCTGACAGAGGCATTGAGGCTAACCCGGAGAAGATTAAGGCCATCACCTCCCTGGCTAAGCCGGCGTGTATAAAGGACGTTCAGCGCTTGGCGGGTTGCATCGCTGCTTTAAGCCGGTTTATAAGCCGTTTGGGTGAGAAGGCCATGCCCTTATATCAGTTGATGAAGAAAACTGATAACTTTGTCTGGAATGATGCAGCTAATACCGCCTTTGAGGATTTGAAGAAGCAGCTGGCAGAGCCCCCAGTCCTTGCTGCTCTGGTTGATAAGGAGCCCTTACTACTGTATGTGGCGGCAAACGCACGAGCCGTCAGTGTGGCTATTGTGGTGGAGCGCAAGGAGGAGGGTAAGGAGCATCCGGTTCAGCGGCCGGTTTATTATGTCAGCGAAGTGCTTATCGAGTCCAAGCAGCGGTACCCGCATTGGCAGAAGCTGGTATATGGTGTATTCATGGCAAGCCGGAAACTTAAGCATTATTTTCAGGGTCATCCCATCACTGTGGTCAGTTCTGCCCCTCTTGGTGATATCATTCAAAACAGAGAGGCCACAGGGAGAATTGCTAAATGGGCTATAGAGCTTGGACCTCATGGTCTCAAATATGTGCCACACACTGCTGTTAAATCTCAGGCCTTGGTGGATTTCATCAATCATTGGACAGAGTCACAAGTGCCCGAGCAAAAGCCGGATAACACGTATTGGACTATTCACTTCGATGGGTCCAGGCAATTGGAGGGCTCAGGGGCTGGTGTTGTATTGGCTTCCCCTAAAGGTGACAAGTTCCATTATGTGCTACAGTTGATGTTTCCTTGCACTAAGAATGCAGCTGAGTATGAGGCCTTGCTCCACGGTCTTCGGATGGCTAAGGAGATGAGCTTGAGCCGGGTAAGGTGCTTTGGTGACTCAGACTTGGTGGCTCAACAAGTATCAGGCAAGTGGGACTCTAAGGATCCTCTCATGGCGGCTTACCGCCGCGAGGTTGATACAATTGCTGGGCACTTTCAGGGCTACCAAGTAGAGCACATTGATCGCAAGAAGAACGAGGCGGCTGATGCTCTAAGCCGGCTAGGCTCTCAGCGAAAGCCGGTGCCGCCTAACACTTTCCTGGACATCCTGTATAACCCTTCGGTTAAGTTGCCTACAGAGGAAGACCTGGCTGTTCCTGACCCGGAGGCACGATTGGTGGCGGCTCTTCATGTCATACCAGACTGGACAATGCCATATCTGGCTTATATGACCCGGGGCGAGTTGCCTGAGGATGAAACTTTGGCCAGGCAAATAACCCGGCGGGCTAAGTCAATGATCGTTATCGATGGCGAACTGCATCATCGCAGTGTTACGGGAGCATTTCAGCGTTGTGTCTCCCCTGAGGAAGGTCAAGAGATCTTGCGTGAGATCCATGAATGGGATTGTGGCCATCATGCCGGCTCAAAGTCCCTTGTGGCCAAGGCTTTCCGTCATGGTTTTCATTGGTTGACGGCTCATGCTGATGCAGAGGACTTGGTCAGTAAATGTGATGGTTGCCAGAGGTTCTCACGACGGGCTCATGTACCGGCTCAGGAGCTGAGGATGATCCCAATCACTTGGCCCTTTGCGGTCTGGGGGCTTGATATGGTTGGGCCTTTTAAAAGGTCCAAGGATAAGAAGACCCACCTCTTGGTGGCAGTGGATAAGTTCACAAAGTGGGTGGAAGCTGAGCCAGTTAGCAAGTGCGATGCAGCCACGGCGGTTCAATTTATGAAAAAGGTGATTTTCCGCTTTGGCTTTCCGCACAGCATTATAACTGACAATGGCACCAATCTCTCCAAAGGCGCCATGGAAGAGTTTTGTCAACGAGAGCATATCCGACTTGATGTTTCCTCAGTGGCTCATCTGCAATCCAATGGTCAAGCTGAGAGAGCTAATCAGGAGATTCTGAAGGGCATCAAGCCCCGGCTTTTGGTCCCTTTGCAACGGACGCCGGGTTGTTGGGTGGAGGAATTGCCCTCCGTCTTATGGAGCATCAACACTACTCCTAACAGGTCTACAAGCTTTACGCCTTTCTTCATGGTTTATGGAGCAGAAGCAGTCCTCCCCAGTGACATCCGTCATGACTCACCTCGCGTGGCGGCTTATGTTGAGACGGATAATGAACAGGCGCGCCAAGATGCTCTTGACTTGTTGGACGAACAACGTGATGTGGCAGCAGCCCGTTCAGTGATTTACCAACAAGACCTGCGCCGTTATCATAGCCGCCGGGTCAAATCCCGGGTCTTCCAGGAAGGCGATCTCGTGCTCCGGCTCATCCAGGATCAAACAGATGCACACAAGTTATCCCCACCTTGGGAAGGGCCCTTTGTGGTCAGCAAGAACTTGCACAACGGGTCATATTACCTCATTGACATTCGGGAGCACAAAGATTCACGTAAGTCGGAGGAAGAGACCCGTCGGCCGTGGAACATAGCTCAGCTTCGGCCTTACTACACTTGAGCCACCGGCTCTCATGGTGTACATATTTCTCTCAGCCATGTATATATTATTATAAGCAATAAAGCAGGACCTCTGTCCTTTTTTCTCCTCCAAATATGCACGTGTTGTTTTTATTATAAGATTACATGATGACTTAAAGGAGGATCCGGCTTATGATCGTATTCGAATCTAGCCATAAACAGTAAAGTCACTTGGGGGCTTCCTGTTCAAACATGGGTCGTATTCGAACCAAAGAGAACATAGCTGTCGATACCCATTTGATTGGCAAAGTGCCGAGCTCATTGGGAGGTTACCTTTGGTCATATTTGAATCATAGTTTAACCCCTCTGAGAACCGACGTGGATCGTATCCGAATCAGCGTCGTTAAACAATTCTTAACATCACTTGGGGGCTTCCTGTTCAAACATGGGTCGTATTCGAACCAAAGAGAACATAGCTATCGGTACCCTCTTGATTGGCATCGCCATACCCACTGGGGGCTATATGATCGTATCCGAATCTTAGCTTAACCCCTTTGGGCCGGGTCTCTGGTCATATTCGAACCGGAAGCCCCTAAGTTCTTCTGCTTTATTACAAGTTTACTCTGATTATATCAAGATGTGTACGGCCGGGTTTCACTTTGCTGGCTTAACTTTGGTTTACAGTGTTAGTTGAACATCATGGGCATCATTAAGGCAAGTAAATCGGAGTTAAGATACCAACCTTGTTACCCGGGTTATCTAAACTGGAAGTATGCTCACAGGCTGCTAAGTATGTTATTACGGTTGTGTTAAGGATATAATTGAGGGCCAGTCCTTTTTGATTCATATTCCGGGTTATCTATCCAAAACACCTGATTCTCAGGGCGGTAAGCCGCCTCGAGACTTGTGCTTTGCCTTTCTATGCAGGATACTTAAAGGCACCTCTTTGAGGTTGAGAAAAACAAAGGGATAATTATGACCCGGAGAAACATCAAAGAGACAACTTCAAAAGACCTTGGCATTCAATACGTGCACGATGGCACGGCAGAGATAGACTGTTGCACCTACTCTATTACAAAAATCATCAAGTCTAAAAAGGGTGGAGCATTGTTTGGTAACTAAACCGCCAGCCGAGTTACGATGCCCGCTGAGTGGAAGTCTCCGGCTCGTTCCTATCCTCTCCTCCGGCTGATCCCAAGACCTGGAAGGTTGATGACTTCCAGTCGATGCCGCTGAGAGCCTCGAATTGGGCTTCTTTGTCAATTAACCCGGCCGGGTCAATCTCCGGGGCGAAGGTGTGTTGACGAGCCGGCGGGATCAGGTTGAGGGCTTCATAGCGAGGGCTTGGAATCCTCTGATTCTCCGCGTCATAACCCGGCTGGTACTTGGTCAGATCTGTGTCGTTCCCGATGAGGGTGGCCACCGGGCGTACAGCCTTCACGCACGCCGCGAAGTCCTTCTGATCGAAAGCTGAGCCATCTTCCTTCAGGCTTGGATAGCCAAGGGCGATGTCCGTCGGGTCTAACTCCGGCAGGAATGCCTTGGCCCGACTCAGCGCGGCGATCGCTCCGGCTCTTGCAGAAGCCCGTCGCAGCTCTTGGATCCGCTGAGGCAGAACGGCGAGCTGGTGCAGGACTTCTGCCAGGTGAGTCGGCACCTCGTTGGATAGGGCCACCACAGCTAAGGCACGCTGTGACCCGGTGTAGAGCTGCTCCACCAGGGTATACACAGCCTTTAGCTTGGTGACCACGCTCTGGTTGAGGTTGGCACTTCTGGGACCTGTTTAACAGAATCAGGTAAGTCGGCGACAAGGATGAATCATGAGATGTAAACATTCTAACATTGGTGAAAGCCGGTGAGGCGACTTACCGAAGATGGCGGCCACCATTTGGGAAACCTGGCGCTTTAGGCCGGAGAGTTCGGCGGTCTTCTCAGAGAGAGACTTCTCCGCCTGTTCCGCCCGGGTCACCAGTGCGGCCTTCTCTTCGGCCCAGGCTTTCCGCTCAGCATCAAATTCTGTCTTCAGCTTCTCTTGAGCGGCGATGCTGGATACAAACTTGGCGTTTGCCTTCCGGGTCTCCATCTCCTGCGTCTTCAGCCGGCTCTTGAGATCCGCAATGTCCGCCTCTAGCTTCTTGCCAATAGCCTGCATAAATCTCCGGGTTATTAACAGTCATTATATAAGTCCCAAGCGTTTTCCAAGCAAAGACACTTGGCACTTGGGGGCTAATGCACATTGAAACGTATCTATTTACATACTGCCGGCTCAATTGAGTAAGCCGGAACCTAAGTCTACAACATATTCAATCATAAGTCGTCGACTTGGGGGCTAGCTTGGCAAAGGTAACTATGCAGTAAGTAAGAAGATAGCAGAAGGATACCTCAAATTTTTGCTGGATCTGGGTTACCATGGCGACCTCGGCGTCCCGGCTCTTGTGTACTTGACTGATGTAGCCAGAGACGAGCTCTCCAATGCTCAGGTTGGTGTAGTTGGAGAGGTCCAGACTCGCCTGGTGGGGCTGCAGCAACTCCCCCTTAGCGGAGCACTTGGCCAGCACGGTCGGTCTCCCCGGCTCAACAAACTCTGTCCGGGTGATTACCACGTCCGGGTCGTCTGCTGGTGGAGCTGAGCCGGAGGCCTCCGGGTTAACCGAAGCCTCGGTCGTTGCCTTGGTAGTTGGGGCAGTGGCCTCAGGTGCCGTGTCCATTGGAGTGGTGGCTTCGGGGGCGGAGGCAGCTGGCGGTTCTTGAGCCGTCACCTCCGGTTCAGGCAAGTCCGGTACTTCGGCTGATCTGGTCTTCTTCGCTCTTTTGGTGAGTTTTGTCTGGGCACTGAAAGGACAGAAGTGTTAAAGCACATAAAGGGTAAATAAGGACAAATACAATATGAGATGGTTGTTATTACCCGGGCGCGGTCTTGAAAGTCAGAAGACTCGACTGCATGGAGTCACCCGAAGAAGGGGAGGTCTCCTGATAATTGGAGTCAGAAGAATTGAGCGGCTGACGGATGACACCCGCCAACGGATGGAAAGGGTATAAGTGGGAAAAAACCTCAGTTCGGCGCTTCCTTGTTGTGTCGGGTAGCTCAGCGGAGAGTTCGGTGTCCTTATTGGTCTGGGTGTGACGCCGGCTTTCATGAACCTATCGCTTCAAAATAAATTGAGGGTCTTGATGAGCTAAAGGATGTGAAAAGCTTACTTTCCGGGTTACCCTTCGGACTTTCAGCTGTGGCAAGGGCTCCGAGTCGGAGGAAAGTGACATTACCTCTTCAACCACCGGGTTACTGGCGCAGGTGTCATCCTGTCAATGAGCAAGTGTTGATAAGGCGGACAGCAACAAACAATAAATACAGCAAGAACTTAAAGGCTTAGGGGTTACCTCTGACTCGGAGCTGTCGCTTAATTGCATCAGCTCTGAAGCAGTAGGTCTGCTTCCTTTTTGCGAGGGGCGGCTTTCTTGGCGGCTTTCTTCGCCTTCCTAGCCTTCTTGGCCGCCTCATGGTCATATTTGACCCGCCAGAACTTATCATCAGCCTGAAAAATGCAATGATGAATTCTTAAAACGATTCAGATGAAGGTTATATGCAGAAGAAGATAAAAAGTTAAAGTCAGCGGCTTACCGCTGGGGCTGGGTTGGTCTTGCAGAAGGGGGCTAACCCGGTCCTTCCGCAATCTGCCAGGCTCTCGTTTAAAAGAGCCTTGGTCTCCTCCTCTGCAACGTCTTCTGGAAGATCATTGCGGCTGTGTCTCTGAGGGTCATCCTTTCGTCCTGTGTACTCACACATTAAGCCGGGGCGGCGGCTCAATGGGATCACCCGCCATGAGATCCAGACCCGGACCAGGTCAATTCCATTCAGACCATTGCCCAGGAGAGCCTTGATCTGGTTGATAGTGGGGAGCAGAGGCTGGCGCTCCGCTTGAGTCAACTTGTCCGACAATGGGTGAGTCGGCTCCAGACATGTTGGGCGAAAGCCGGGCAGCGGGCTTTCATCAGCCGGGGATGTATCTTGGCAGTAGAACCAAGTCATGTTCCAGTCCTTTGGGTGGCTCGGCGGCTCTGCGTAAGGGAAAAGGCAGTCCCTACGACGCTGGATGGAGATACCACCTAATTCCAGACTTGGCCCATTGGCGCACTCGTTCTGGCGGTTTAAGTAAAAAAGCTCTCTGAAGAGCAGCAGACTAGGTTCTTCTCCAAGGTAAACCTCGCAGAAGACTTGAAAATTGCAGATGTTGGACACTGAGTTGGGTCCTATATCTTGAGGCCGCAAGTCGAAGAAGTTGAGCACGTCCCTAAAAAACTTTGAGCCGGGCGGTGCGAAGCCCCGGCTCATATGATCTGCGAAAATCACTACTTCCCCATCCTTTGGCTGTGGTCTCTCTTCTGACGGGTCAGGGGCATGGTAGGACATGACTTCCTTCTTAGGCAGATATCCGGACTTAACAAAATTTGCTAGGGTCTCGTTGGTGACATTGGACCTCATCCAGTTGCAAGTGATGGGAGCCTTAGGAGGCATGGTGAAAGTTGGTAGTCTATGACAA
Source organism: Aegilops tauschii subsp. strangulata (assembly GCF_002575655.3). Lineage (NCBI taxonomy): Eukaryota > Viridiplantae > Streptophyta > Magnoliopsida > Poales > Poaceae > Aegilops > Aegilops tauschii. The sequence continues at coordinate 380,348,363 of NC_053037.3, read as the reverse complement.
AAAGGAAAAATGTCCGGGTTAATTATAAGCCGGAGATCTACAGTTCAAAACTAAGGTGGCGGCTTATGAAGGGGACTAATGATATATACTCAGGTACAGTGGGTTATTTAAGCCGCATGGGCATTCAGAATAAGTTGGTTATCTACGGCCTTACCACAGTTAAGCCGGAGGATTCTACGAAGCATGGTTTTCTTTAAGCCAGAGGATTCTACGGCGCGTGGTTTCTTTAAACCGGAATTGTAAGCCGCCAAGATTCAATGGTTGCGGTTTTTACTAAGTGTGCTAAAACAGGTTTCACATATTGCAGTAACTTTTTTGGATCAAAATGGTCGGGTGAAATGAAAATTTTCTAGACCTAGAAACAGACGAGCGAATGTTCTTGAGCTCGAACGAAGCCTTTATGCAGTAGAAAGAGATCTACGGGCATTTGAAATGAGTCCTAAACAACCGCCGCACTCGTTCTATACAAGGCTAAAGATCAAACAAGGGCAGTAACTATGAAAACTACCGAAGCTTGCGGACAATGGCGAAGAACACGGACGAACTATTTGAACCCTACCGCAGATCTGTTCTAGCAGGGCAGAAGAGACTCACCGGAGCTGGAGAAGAGCGGAGGTTGCCACCGTTTGTCTGGTCCGAGTCAGGGTGATGCAGCGGCCAAAGTTGACGAAGACCAGGGGCGCGACGGCGGCGGCAGTAGCAGAGCTCGGGCAGAGGAGCGATGGCACGAGGAAGAAGATGGAGAGGAAGTGGCTGAGAGCCCGTCGGGCCGGCCTATTTATAAGGCAAGTTCATAAGTGGGCGCGAGATTCAAGGAGACCACGGCGTGGTTATCTCCCCCCACGATGCCTCGATTTTCGGAATGACAGTAAAAGCAAAGATCCGTTGCGGATCTGGTGGAGTAAAAAACGGGCTTAATGGAAGATGACGTCACGGCGGATTATCCGGAGTCCAGAGGATGACATCACGCTGGGTTATGGCCTTCACATGAATGGTAAGCCGGAGATTTTTTCTGTCGGCAGAGTTGAAGATTGACATGAGCCGGCTCAAATCAATCTGGGGCCTAATGTTGAGGATATAGACCTTAGAGTCACCCGCCAGGAGGGGCCGGGTTACTCATATAGTCGTTGCCAGAAGCCCGGAGCCAAGCTTGAAAATGATGGGCCAGAGATGGGCTTAAGACCCGGATATGGCTTAAGGCCCGTAGTTACAATCGTTATTATGGTAGAACTTGTAGTGTAAGGCAAGTATGATTGAGAGTCCGAGCCGGACACTCTTATGAGCCGGCCGGGACTCTGAGGGCTGTTGGGCGTCAGCCTCCCTATATAAAGGGACGACCCGGCAGCGGTTTAGGAACAATAACAACCTCATCGAGAGCGGGGCATAGCAGTTTAAGCTCCCTGGTGATCGTAACCCTAATCAATACCACCTCAAACTGGACGTAGGCTTTTACCTTCACCGTAAGGGGCCGAACCAGTATAAACCCTCGTGTTCCTTGTCCCACATTAACCCCTTCAAGCTTCCTAGTTGCGATGGCTCCACGACTAAGTCCTAGCTCGAGGACATCTGCCGTGAAAATTCCACGACAGGTAGGGTCTCGAACGCCTACTCCCACATACGTACGGCCAGGGCTCGTGTACATGGCTGGGTCGGAAGGGAGAAATAGCGTCGTCGTCGTGTTCATGGGGAGCCAACCGGCTGGGTCGGAACGGAATGCGTCGTCGTGTTCATCGGGAGGCCTTCGACAGAACAGCCGATGGAAACGAGGCCTGGCGTACCGCAGAATGGAGGAAACGGCCTTGTGTTCGACCGGCCACGTTCGAAACGGGATCCTATTCATCGGGAGGTGTCTGGCGTACCGCAAAATGGAGGAAACAGACCTCCTACGGTCCAAACGGGGGTCCTGTTGATCGGGAGGGGTGTAGCATACTGCAAAACGGAGGAAACGGACTTGTGTTGGAGCGCTACGGTCGAAACGGGGGTCCTGTTCATCGGGAGAGGTGTGGCGTACCGCAAAACGGGACTCCACGGGATACTGTTCATCTCCACCGTCGACCCCCTCCAGCCTCCATGGGCTACTGTTCATCCACCGTCGATCTCCTCCAGCCTCCACCTGCGACTGTTCATCCACGGGCTCCTGTTCATCCAGCCTCCACCACGCGCTACTCCACCGGCTACTATTCAACCAGCCCTCTCCATGGGCTCCTGTTCAACCACCCCTCCACGGGCTACTATTCATCCAGCCCTCCACCGTCTACTGTTCATTTTGCCCTCCACGGGGTGGTCCTGTTCATCCTGCCCTCCACGGGGTCCTGTTCATCCAGCCCCAACCGGCTCGATCGATCGTGGTCCTGTTCATCCAGAGGCAACACCACGGGGTCCTGTTCATCCACCCCCACCGGGAACTGTTCATCCAAACCCCCCTAGCAACGCTCACTGTTCATCGAGAGGCAGCATCGATCAGCTTCAGTTAGCAGCAGTAGCGAAGGAATCGCTCGATCGGGTTCAGTTAACAGCCATCGATCGATCGCTCGGGTTCAGTAACGCATAGCCTGTAGTGCAATCGCTCGGGTTCAGTTAGAGCCCAACGCCTCGCTCGGGTTCAGTTAGAGCCAATGCCTCGCACACACGCGCGTACGTGTACGAGAGAAACGCGCATCGCTCGGCCCCCGACCTCCCACCGTACCGGGAACTCCCCGAAATTTTCCTCGCCCTCGCTTCTACCACGGTTTTTTCCGTCATCGACGGCCCAAAGAATGTCATGCAGCTGCGTCTCCGGCCCGCCCAGGATGAAAAGGCCATTTTCTGTCATGATTTTTTGTCATAGAAGTAGGAGCCCACCACATCTATGATGATACTGGGTTTTGTCACAATTATCGTCATAGAAGTGTCATATGTATGACAGAATTTTTTTTCGTTCGGCCCAAAATGTCACGGATGTGTCTTTTTTTTGTAGTGGTATCCTTTTGTCATGCCATCTTTTAACTTTTTCTTTAAATAATTTGGCATTCTCATAGGCTTGGGTTCTCCATTCATCAAGTGAGCTAATGTCAAATAACCTCTTCTCACCGGCAAGTTTGAAATCATAGTTGAGCTCTTTAATAGCCCAATATGCCTTATGTTCTAGTTCGAGTGGTAAGTGACATGCTTTTCCATAAACCATTTTATACGGAGACATTCCCATAGGATTTTCATATGCATTTCTATAGTCCCATAATGCTTCATCAAGTTTCTTGGACCAATTCTTTCTAGATCTATTAACAGTCTTTTGCAAAATTAATTTGAGCTCTCTATTGCTCAATTCTACTTGACCACTAGACTGCGGGTGATAAGGAGATGCAATTCTATGATTAACATCATACTTAGCAAGCATTTTGCGAAAACACCATGAATAAAATGTGAACCGCCGTCAGTCATTAAATATCTAGGGACTCCAAACCTCGGAAAAATAACTTTAAGCATCTTGATAGAGGTGTTATGATCAACACTACTAGTTGGAATAGCTTCTACCCACTTAGTAACGCAATCAACAATAACTAAAATATGTGTATATCCATTAGATGCAGGAAAAGGTGCCATATAATCAAAGCCCCAAACATCAAATGGTTCAATAACCAGTGAATAATTCATAGGCATTTCTTGACGTGTACTAATATTACCAATTCTTTGACATTCATCACAAGATAAGACAAACTTACGAGCATCCTTGAAGAGAGTAGGCCAATAAAAACCGGATTGCAATACCTTATGTGCAGTTCTATCTCCAGCGTGGTGTCCTCCATAAACCGGATTGCGTAGGATCTATTCCTGTTCATGCTCAGGTACACAACGTCTAATAACACCATCTACTCCTTCTTTATAGCAATGTGGGTCATCCCAAAAGTAATGTCTCAAATCATAGAAAAACTTTTTCTTTTGCTGGTATGTGAAACTAGGTGGTATAAATTTGGCAACAATGTAATTATCATAATCAGCATACCATGGAGGAGTACGAGAAGCGTTTATGACATTTAATTGTTCATCAGGAAAGCTATCATCAATAGGTAGTGGGTCATCAAGAACATTTTCTAACCTAGACAAGTTGACTGCAACGGGGTTCTCAGCTCCCTTTCTATCAATAATATGCAAATAAAATTCTTGTAGCAGTAGAACCCATCTAATAAGTCTAGGTCTAGCATCTTTCTTTTCCATAAGATATTTAATAGCAGCATGATCAGTGTGAATAGTTACTTTAGAATCAACAATATAAGGTCTGAACTTATCACAAGCAAATACAACTGCTAAGAATTCTTTTTCAGTAGTAGCATAATTTCTCTGAGCGTTGTCTAGAGTTTTACTAGCATATTGAATAACATTTAATTTCTTATCAACTCCTTGCCCTAGAACAGCACCTACAGCATAATCACTAGCATCGCACATAATTTCAAAGGGTAAATTCCAATCAGGTGGCTGGACAATAGGTGCGGAGATCAATGCTTTCTTAAGTATTTCGAATGCTTCTACACAATCATCATCAAAGACAAATCGTTTATCTTTTTGTAATAAATTAGTTAGAGGCTGAGAGATTTTTGAGAAGTCCTTAATGAACCTCCTATAAAAACTGGCATGACCAAGGAAACTTCTTATACCTTTGATGTCCTTGGGACATGGCATCTTTTCAATAGCATCAACTTTAGCTTTATCAACTTCAGTGCCTGTTTCAGAAATTTTATGCCCCAAGGCAATACCTTTATTAACCAGAAAGTGGCACTTTTCCCAATTCAAGACAAGATTAGTTTCTTCACATCTCTGCAAAACTCGATCAAGGTTGCTCAAGCAATCATCAAAAGAGGATCCATAAACGGAGAAATCATCCATAAAAACCTCACATATCTTTTCACAAAAGTAAGAGAATATAGCCATCATGCATCTTTGAAAGGTAGCAGGTGCATTACATAAACCAAAAGGCATACGTCTATAAGAAAAAGTACCGAAAGGGCAAGTAAAAGTGGTCTTTGATTGATCATCGGCTGGCATAGGTATTTGAGAGAAACCAGAGTAACCATCTAGAAAGCAAAAATGTGTATGTTTGGATAATCTTGCATTTGATCAATAAAAGGTAAGGGGTAATGATATTTTTTAGTAGCCTTATTTAATTTGCGGAAATCAATTACCATCCTATAACCTGTAATAATTCTTTGCGGGATCAATTCATCTTTATCATTAGGAACGACGGTAATACCTCCCTTTTTAGGGACACAATGGACAGGACTTACCCACTGACTATCAGCAACGGGATAAATAATACCTACCTCAAGAAGCTTTAGTATTTCCTTTCTTACCACTTCTTCCATCTTAGGATTCAGCCGTCGTTGGTGATCACGAACTGGTTTGGCATCTTTCTCCAAATTTATTTTGTGTTGGCATAGAGTGGGACTAATGCCCTTAAGGTCATCAAGAGTATATCCAATAGTAGCGCGGTGCTTCTTCAGAGTTTTCAATAATCTCTCTTCTTCATGCTCTGAAAGATTAGCACTAATAATAACATGATATATCTTTTTCTCATCAAGATAAGCATATTCACGAGTATCAGGTAACGGTTTAAGCTCAAACACGGGATCACCCTTGGGTGGAGGAGGATGCCCTAGGATTTCAATAGGCAAATTGTGTTTCAGGATGGGTTCCTGTTTAAACAATACTTCATCTATTTCCATTCTTTCATTTATAAACATATCATTTTCATGGTCTAGCAAATATTGTTCTAAAGGATCACTAGGAGGTACGGCAATAGAAGCAAGACCAATAATTTCATCCTTACTAGGCAATTCCTCTTCACGGTGTTGTCTACGAAATTTAGAAAAGTTAAACTCATGAGACATATCACCTAAACCAATAGTAACAACATCCTTTTCGCAGTCTATCCTAGCATTAACAGTGTTCAATAAGGGTCTACCAAATATAATGGGACAAAAGCTATCTTGTGGGGAACCAAGAACAAGAAAATCAGTAGGATATTTAGTTTTCCCACACGAGACTTCAACATCTCTAACAATTCCCATGGGTGAAATAGTATCTCTATTGGCAAGTTTAATTGTGACATCAATATCTTCTAACGCAGTAGGTGCAATATCATGCATAATTTCTTTGTATAAGTCAATAGGTATTGCACTACCACTAGCACCCATATCACATAAGCCATGATAACAATGATCTCCTATTTTAACAGAAATAACAGGCATGCCTACCACAGGTCTATGTTTATCTTTAGCACAAGGTTTGGCAATTCTAGCAGTTTCATTACAGAAATGAATAACATGCCCATCAATATTATCAGACAAGAGATCTTTAACAATAGCAATATTAGGTTCAACTTTAACTTGCTCAGGAGGTATATAAGTTCTAACATTGCTTTTATGAACCACGGTTGAACCTTTAGCATGATCCTTTATTCTAACAGGGAAAGGTGGTTTCTCAACATAAGCAGTAGGAACAATAGGATCATTATAAGTGATAGTCTTTTCTTCAACTTTAATAGGTGCAACTACTTTTACTTCTATGGGAGGATGATATTTAAACCACTTCTCCTTAGGAAGATCAACATGAGCAGCAAAAGATTCACAGAAAGAAGCTACTATCTCAGAGTCAAGTCCATATTTAGTGCTAAATTTATGGAAAACATCGGTATCCATAAAAGATTTAACACAATCAAACTTAGGTGTCATACCTGACTCCTTACCTTCGTCGAGATCCCAATCTTCAGAGTTGTGTTTAATTCTTTCTAATAAATCCCATTTGAATTCAATAGTCTTCATCATAAAAGAGCCAGCACAAGAAGTATCGAGCATGGTATGATTGTTATCAGAAAGCCGAGCATAATTTTTTTGAATAATTATCTCTCTTGGGAGCTCATGATTGGGGCATGAATATAACATTGATTTAAGCCTCCCCCAAGCTTGAGCGATGCTTTCTCCTTCGTGAGGCCAAAAATTATATATATAATTGCGATCATGATGAACAAGATGCATAGGATAAAACTTCTGATGAAATTCCAATTTCAATCGTTTGTAGTTCCATGATCCCATATCATCACATAGCCTATACCATGTCAATGCATCTCCCTTCAAAGGTAAAGGGAAGACCTTCTTCTTAATAACATCATCGGGCACACCTGCAAGCTTAAATAATCCACAAACTTCATCCACATATATTAGGTGCTCATCACAATGTAATGTTCCATCTCCTGCAAAAGGATTAGCTAGCAGTTTTTCAAACATACTCGAAGGAATTTGAAAGTAGACATTTTCATTTTCAGTAGGTTCAGTAGGTTGAGGAGCAACTCTTTGCTCTACTGGTCGGGGTGAAGATACCCCGAACAAGCCCCTCAGAGGATTACTTTCCATAGTAACAAGTGACAGTAAATTTCAGCACACTATATAAATTTTTCCTTACCAAATCCCACCTACCAAAGGCGCTTCACTCCCCGGCAACGGCGCCAGAAAAGAGTCTTGATGACCCACAAGTATCGGGGATCTATCGCAGTCCTTTCGATAAGTAAGAGTGTCGAACCCAACGAGGAGCAGAAGGAAATGATAAGCGGTTTTCAGCAAGGTATTCTCTGCAAGCACTGAAATAATAGGTAACAGATAGTTTTGTGATAAGATAATTTGTAATGAGCAACAAGTAACAAAAGTAAATGAAGTGCAGCAAGGTGGCCCAATCCTTTTTGTAGCAAAGGACAAGCCTGGACAAACTCCTATATAGAGAAAAGCGCTCCCGAGGACACATGGGAATTATCGTCAAGCTAGTTTTCATCACGTTCATATGATTCGCGTTCGGTGCTGCCCTTACTTGGACAAGCATCCCACTTATGATTAACCCCTATTGCAAGCATCCGCACCTACAAAATAAGTATTAAGGTAAACCTAACCATAGCATGAAACATATGGATCCAAATCAGCCCCTTACGAAGCAACGCATAAACTAGGGTTTAAGCTTCTGTCACTCTAGCAACCCATCATCTACTTATTACTTCCCAATGCCTTCCTCTAGGCCCAAATAATGGTGAAGTGTCATGAAGTCGACGTTCACATAACACCACTAGAGGAGAGACAACATACATCTCATCAAAATATCGAATGAATACCAAATTCACATGACTACTAATAGAAAGACTTCTCCCATGTCCTCAGGAACAAACGTAACTACTCACAAAGCATATTCATGTTCATAATCAGAGGAGTATTAATATGCATATAGGACCTGAACATATGATCTTCCACCAAATAAACCAACTAGCATCAACTACAAGGAGTAATCAACACTACTAGCAACCTACAGGTAATAATCCCAGTCTTGGAGACAAGAATTGGATACAAGAGATGAACTAGGGTTTGAGAGGAGATGGTGCTGGTGAAGATGTTGATGGAGATTGGCCCTCTCCCGATGAGAGGAGCGTTGGTGATGACGATGGCGATGATTTCCCCCTTCCAGAGGGAAGTGTCCCCGACAGAACAGCTGTGCCGGAGCCCTAGATTGGTTCCGCCAAGGTTCCGCCTCGTGGCAGTGGAGTCTCGTCCCGAAAGCTTGCTTCTGATTTTTCTTCGGACGAAAGACTTCATATAGCAGAAGATGGGCACCGGAGGGCAAACAGGGGCCCACGAGGCAGGGGCGCGCCCAGGGGGGTAGGGCGCGCCCCCCTCCCTCGTGGCCAGGGTGTGGGCTCCCTCTGGTATTTCTTCCGCTCAGTATTTTTTATTATTTCCAAAAATAACTTTCGTGGAGTTTCAGGACTTTTGGAGTTGTGCAGAATAGGTCTCTAATATTTGCTCCATTTCCAGCCCAGAATTCCAGCTGTCGGCATTCTCCCTCCTTATGTAAACCTTGTAAAATAACTGAGAATATGCATAAGTATTGTGACATAATGTGTAATAACAGCCCATAATGCAATAAATATCGATATAAAAGCATGATGCAAAATGGACGTATCAGCGCGTCCAGGTGGGTTGTGCCCACCTTCCGTATTCCGTTTTTCTTCCGTATGCTTGTCCTCCAAGATAAAAAAAATCTATATGTACTTCCCGAACTTGTTAATCACCGTATCGTAGAGAAATCCTCTATTCTCTTTTATTGCTGTGTTCTGCGTAGACCTGAGAATATGTCGTTCCAAGACTCCGACGGAGAGAGGTATGTCTCACATCTCATTTCTGATCCAAAGACCTATGGGGACCTATCCCCTTGTGGCAGAACTACGGATGATGAGGAGGATGCTCATTTGATGAGGGTTGATGATTCAAGCTTGGAGGAGGAGGATATTCCTCTACCTCAACCTGGGGATATGCACGTGGAGTTCAAGAAGTCCAGTCTCCCTAAGAAAGCTAAGTGGTCTAATAACCGATCTATTCCTCTCCGTTTTAGGCAGAAAAGAAAAAGGGATTCATGTGACAAGATCTTGAAGTTGGAGTTGGAAGTCGATGATTTAAAAGAGGAAATTGCTCTCCACAACTACAATATGAAAAAGTTGAAGGCACAATTGTCACCGCCACCATCTTCTTCACCACCAAAGGAGAACTGAGTATCGGGTATGGGCACTCCCCTTGGCTTCCGCCAAGCTTGGGGGAGGTGCCTCGGTATCGTATCATCCCACTATCTTTTTGCTTTTATTTATCTTAGTTCGATATTTTTGCTTTAGATGAAATAAAGTTTAGTTCGATCCTTTCTTCTTTGAGAGTTTGCGTAGTGATCTATCCTTGTAATCGTGTGCAAGTTATATAATAAAGTTTAGTTTGAGTTTTTGCTTTCTTTACTTTCATGTTGCAAATAAAGAAAAGAAATAAGAAAGAAAGAAAAAGAGAAAGGAAATAAATAAGAGAATTGAAATAAATCAATAAGATCATATACTAATCCTATGGTAGGTGATGGCACCACATAAGGAAAAGTATAAGTAGGAAATTTTATTAGAGATTGACAAACATAGTATTAGTCAATGATGCAACTCATGAAAGAATTAATAAGGGAAGAGAATATTCACATATAAATATACTATCCTAGAAATCTTTTGTGATTGTGAGCCCTCATCAAAATATTATATGCCAAAATTGTTGACATTGGACAAGGAAGACAACTTAATGGTTTATGTTTGTTTATATTCACATAGAAGTCATATTGTCATAGATGCTTCAACATGTGGTGCTTGCCCCTGTATTTGCTAGCCAAAAAATTCTGCACTAAGTAGAGATACTACTTGTGCATCCAAAAACCCTTAAACCCATATCTTTTTTAAGTGTCCACCATACCTACCTAGGGATTGAGCAAGATCCCTCAAGTAAGTTGTCATCGGTGCAAAAATGCAATAAAAATGGCTTCTAAATGTGTGAGATCATTTAGTGTAAGAGAAAATTGAGCATTGTACGAACTTGGATGACAAAGAATAAAAGCGACATACTGTATAATAAAGGTTTTCATCTTAAGGGGCAATACAACATGACGTTCTCTTGCACTAAGAGATTGAGCATACAAACAAATAAGCGCATGGCAACCTCTGCTTCCCTCTGCGAAGGGCCTATCTTTTACTTTTATGCAAAGAGTCAAAGTTTTCTTCTATTCCTTTTTATTTTTCTCCTTTGGCAAGCATCGTGTGGTGAGGAAAGATCTAGGCACATATGTCCAGTTGAATATAGATAGCATGAGTTATTATTGTTGGCATCACCCTTGAGGTGAGTATGTTGGGAGGCGATACTATAAGCCCCTATCTTTCTAGATGTCCGGTTGAAACGTTTTGCTCATGGGTAAGTGGTGAGTGTTAGCAATCATATAAGACTATATGATGGTTGAGTATGTGGACTTGCCTAAGGGCTCCGACACGTGACCCTTCCTGAAAAGATGATGAATTCTAGTTGCAAAGTTGACCGAGAACATAGTTTGTTGGTTTTTAATAGAGTTTTCGCTTTATACTTCAATTGTGTGATGAACTATCACTTATTCATGAGAAGTATATGATAAAAGTTCTGTTATAAAGGTCCTATGTTTAAATTTGTTGCTCTTATAATAGTCAACATGATGCTTCTATGTCCGTATTTTGTTTTTATCGACACCTCTCTCTCAAAGCATATGGACATGTTTTTCGATTTCGGTTTTCGCTTGAGGACAAGCGAGGTCTAAGCTTGGGGGAGTTAATATGTCGATTTTGCATCATGTTTTCTTACTATTATTTATAACGTTTTTATCCATAATAATGCTTTTTGGGGTTAATTCTAATGCCTTTTCTCTCATAATTTGCAAGGTACACACCAAGAGGGAGAATTCCGGTAGCTGGAAATCTGGACCTGGAAAAGCTACGTTAGGCCACCTATTCTACACAACTCCAAACAAGCTGAAACGTCACGGAGATTTTTCATGGAATATTTAAAAATTATTGGAGCAAATAACTACCAGAGGGGGTCCACAAGGTGGGCACAACCCACCTGGGCGCGCCAGGGAGCCCAGGCGCGCCCTGGTGGCTTGTGCCCTAATCGGCGTAACGCCCGGATAATTAAGCTATAGTGAAACTCTGCTAATGATGCCACATCACCTCCGTTACTGTTGCTAATCTCTCGTTAGTTCAAAACCGGTTCAAAATTCAAATGCAAATATGGCAAACAACAAAAGTTTTCAAACATTAAAAAAATGTTCAGAGTGTGCCAATTAATGTCTAGGTACTTATGGTGAAGGAAACACACTTTTACAGAATGCATAAATATTTTAAAATTAATAAAACAGCAAAAGCGATAAAAATAAATGAACAAAACAGAAAACAAAAGAAACCCCCTCGTCTCCCCATGGGCCTCGGCCCATCCTACCCAACCAGCCCGACGGCCCAGCCGGCGCCGCACTCCTCTCCATATCCCCACCCGGTTAGGAAAACTCTAACCCAACGCCCCACTCCCCCCCACTCGCTCTCCCCTCCTCCCCGATCCAGATCTGGATCGGGGAACGAACTGCACCGACGCCGCAGGACTGCGCCGTCACCACCGCCGACCGGATCGCCACCTCGCCAGACCGCTTCCCCGCCGGACTGGCTCCCCGTCGCCCAGTCGTCTCCGTCCTCCTCCTCAACACCCATTGCCCCGAACTCTACGCCCACGGTGAGGACCCCGGTCCTCCTCTCTCCCCTGTCTCCGCCCGTGCACCGCGTTCGCCGGCGACCTGCTGCTGCTGCACTACTTCGCCCGAGCCGTGACCCGCCCTGCGCCTCCCCTCGCGCGTTCGCCTCACACCAGGTCGCGCCCGACCGTGCGTCATCGCGCCCTGACCCCGTGCACGCTTGCGCGCCCCGACCCCTACCGCTCCCCGCGCATCCTGCTTGGCCACCGCGGCCGAAGCCGTGCCTGCTTCCCCGGCACATTGTGCGTGCGCCGCACCTGCTCCCCGCAGCCCCCGCACGCGCTGCTCGCCGTCCCTGCCGCGCCTGCCACCACCGCTGTAACGCCCACGATGCGACTATATCTCTCACGTGTCGAGGAACGACTTAGAGGCATAACCGCATTGTCGTTTTGTCGCAAGAAGGGTCATCTTCACACAATCCCATGTAATGAACAAGAATGGGATAACGAGAGTTGGCTTACAATCGCCACTTCACACAATACATAAATATAATTCATACATCATCCAAAATACACACATAGACCGACTACGGTCAAGATCCAAATGAAAATAAGATAACCCCAAATGCTAGATCCCCGATCGTCCCAACTGGGCTCCACTACTGATCATCGGGAAAAGACACATAGTAACGACCGCGTTCCTCGTCGAACTCCCACTTGAGGTCGATTGCGTCATCTGCACTGGCATCGTCGGCACCTGCAACTGTTTTGGTAGAATATGTGAGTCACGAGGACTCAGCAAACTCACACCCGCGAGATCAAGACTATTTAAGCTTATAGGAAAGGATGGTGTAATGAGGTGGAGCTGCAGCAGGCACTAAGCATATATAGTGGCTAACATACGCAAAAGAGAGCGAGAAGAGAAGCAACGGGACGGTCGTCATCTAGTAATGACCAAGAAGTGATCCTGAACTCCTACTTACGTCATTCATAACTCAAACCGTGTTCACTTCCCGGACTCCGCCGAGAAGAGACCATCACGGCTACACACGCGGTTGATGTATTTTAATTAAGTTAAGTGACAAGTTCTCTACAACCGGACATTAACAAATTCCCATCTGCCTCATAACCGCGGGCACGGCTTTCGAAAGATAATACCCTGCAGGGGTGTCCCAACTTAGCCCATTATAAGCTCTCACGGTCAACGAAGGATAAACCTTCTCCCGGAAAGACCCGATTAGTCTCGGAATCCCGGTTTACAAGACATTTCGGCAATGGTAAAACAAGACCAGCAAAGCCACCCGAATGTGCCGAGAAATCCCGATAGGAGCTGCACATATCTCGTTCTCAGGGCACACCGGATGGGCAAGACGTCGGGTTGGCATAGACCCTGGTTGCCCAGGGGGCGCCAGACATCGCCCAGTTTGGGCCAGCACTCGAAGGAGCACTGGTCCGGGGGTTTAAAATAAAGATGACCCTCGGGCTCGCGAAAACCCGGGGGAAAAGGCTTAGGTGGCAAATGGTAAAACCAAGGTTGGGCCTTGCTGGAGGAGTTTTATTCAAGGCGAACTTTCAAGGGGGTCCCATAAATCACCCAACCGCGTAAGGAACGCAAACTCAAGGAACATAATACCGGTATGATAGAAACTAGGGCGGCAAGAGTGGAACAAAACACCAGGCATAAGGCCGAGCCTTCCACCCTTTACCAAAAATATAGATGCATTAATATAATAAGAGATATTGTGATATTCCAAAATATCCATGTTCCAACATGGAACAAACTTCAACTTCACCTGCAACTAGCAACGCTATAAGAAGGGCTGAGCAAAAGCGGTAACTTAGCCAAACAACGGTTTGCTAGGAAAGGATGGTTAGAGGCTGACATGGCAATATGGGAGGCATGATATAGCAATTGGTAGGTAGCGCTTCATGGCAATAGAACGAACAACTAGCAAAGCAAACATAGAAGTGATTTCGAGGGGTGGTCATCTTGCCTGCAAGGTTCTCAGAGTTGTCAAAAGCTTGATCCTTGTAAGCGTACTCAACAGGTTCCTCGTTCACGAACTCGTCTCCCGGCTCTACCCACAACAAGAACACAAACAACGGAACCACAATCAATCACTGGAAATGCACAAGCAACATGATGCAATACATGAATGATATGCATGACATGATATGCGATGCATATGCGTGCTCCAGAAGGAAAAATGATCAACAAGGCAGTAACTTGGCAAACCAAGCATGCCACTGGAAAGATGAGATGATTTCGGTCGAAATCGATATAAAGATCACCGGAAACGGATGCACGGTTTGCAAATGGCAAGCAAAACAAGAATGACACGAATCTGCGATTAACAGCATGATAGCACTTAGAATGCAACAAGTAACAATGCTACAGCACTCCAACGTAGCAACAAAGTATATGGAAGTAATCTACAGGAGATGCTTGACAAAAGATGAACACAGAGCTACGGCTAGTTCACACCACAGCAGATTCAAACAAGCATGGCAAAAGTGTAAAAGGTAACAGGTTCAGAGACTTAGAGAAATTACTGGACATGGCAGAAACTACATCAGGTAGCAATGTTCAGTGCACGAAATGGACATGCTATAGGACTTTAACATGGCAAAACAAGGCAAGGAAGTATTCTACTAAATGCATATGACAAAAGTCCCTTACTGATCATAAGCCTAAAAGGACCAGAATATATAATGGCAACCATGTAAACATAGCAAGTTCCGTTAACAGGTCCCAGACTTGGCAGAAAACAGAGCATGGCAGAAACAATAATACGAAGGCATCTTGGTGAGCTTGATGCACTCACTACAAAGTAACGCATGACAAAACAAGCATACCTACAGCAAGATGGCATGTTTATGAAGCTATCCATGGCAAGAGCAAATACATAGCATGTATGAAACAACTACAACAAGCTTGGCAAAATTGAATAGCCCGTAAACAATCCGCCAGGAATATTTTATAGCAAAAGTAGAGCAAGATTGAGTCATGCTATGCACTCCATAATTGCAAACAAGGGCATGAATGGATCAGTGATAACCATATGTACAAAACATCCTTACTGAACATCTCCAAAATAAGCATGGATCTCTTTGTAGCCACATGGATACATAGCAACAAAATAACAGCAGTCACAGACTTGGAAAAACTACCAAGTCTCTGAAATCAGAAACATTACGAAGCCTAGTTTGCATGCTTGTGCTAGTCACCACAGAGATCACAAAAATACATGGCATACACCCCTGTAAAGACAGCATGGCATACATCAAAACACATGTAGAGCTCATGCCCATAAGATGCACAGATTAAATGCAACAAATTAACAAATCCTCAAGTTCTGATAAGTAACAGCAGATAACATCAACTAGCACTCTTGCACCAGAGATTTGGGCATCAAGATGGACTGAAATGAACATGGTTGAATGGAACAAAATGAAGAGCATCATGAGGCGAACATTTCGATATATTACACGCGCGAAACGGAGCTATATGCAGAGAGTTATGATGCGATGAACAGGTGCACATATTGTAAAAATAATAGGACGGAGAATTTTCAGGGGAAGGAGAGGAAAGTCAACCTCGTGAGTTGACCAGATCGGGATCTCGGGCTCGGGGCTCGGCCGGAGGTCGCAAGCTCGCCGGAGCTCTAGGGCGAGGGAGGAGGAGGAGGCGCTCGGGGGGACGCCGGGGCTCGGGGGAGAGGCGGCGACCGGCGACGGGAGGAGGAGAGGGCGACGGCGCGGTCGCCGGCGGGTGCGGCGGCGGCGTGGCGCCGGCGAGGTGGCGGCACGGCGGCGGGGAAGCGACGTGGCGGCGGCGGCGCGCTGCAGCGAGGCGGCGGAGGCGGCGAGGCGGTGGGGCAGCGGGCGACGGGCGGGGCGCACGGCAGCTGCGGGCTCGGGGGCCGGATGCGGGCTCCCCGGGCCGTGGCGTACGGGCGGCGGCGGGCTGCCACGTGGCAGGCGCGGAGTGGCTGGGCGCGGCGGCGGGATCCGTCCGGCGGCGGCCGGACGTGTCCGGTGGCGACGGGAGGAGTGGGTTAGGGTTTGATCTGCGAATGTATTCGGAGGGGAGGTGTATATACAGGTAGAGGGAGCTAGGAGACTCCAAACGGAGTGCGGTTTTCGCCCACACGATCGTGATGGAACAACCTAGAGCATGGAAGTGACTTAGAGGGGTTTTGGGCTGTTTAGAGAGGGGGTTTTGCTGGAACACACAAATGGACTTTGCGGTTACCCGGTTAACCGTTGGAGTACCAAACGACCTTCAAATGGAACGAAACTTGACCGGTGGTCTACCGGTGGTATACCAAGGCCACTTGACAAGCCTCGGTCCATTCTGAGAACGTTTGACACCCGCTCACGAAAGAAAACAAGAGGGGTGCGCCGGAGGAGGTGGGAGTGCCGGATTGCAAAACGGACAACGGGGAAAATGCTCGGATGCATGAGACGAACACGTATGCAAATGCAAAGCACATGATGACATGATATGAGATGCATGACATGAACAAAAAGCAAAACGGAAAACAAAACCCGACCACGAAGGGAATATCATAACACATAGCCGAAAATGGCAAGAGTTGGAGTTACAAATATGGAAAATTACATCTGGGGTGTTACAACCGCGCCTTTCACCACACTGCTGGCCGCGCGTCCCGCGCCGCTCGCCTGCCTTGCCGCAGCAGGCACCGCGCCCCGCCACGTCCTTGCTTCGCTTAGCCGTGCACCCATGCGCGCTTGCTCGCGCGTGGCCGCGCCCGCAGTCGCTCGCTGCTCCGGCCACCAACGCGCAGTCGCTTCCGCCGCAGCTCCTGTCTCCGCCCCCCCCCCCCGTCGCCCGCCACCGGCACCACCGCCGCAGCCACCTCGCTCACTTCCGCGTCTGGCTTCCGCCGCTCCAGCCACTAGCCGTGGCCTCGCCACTGCTGCCGAAGGCGGCCAACCTCCGTCCCTGCGGGCGGGCGTCTGGGCGACCACGCCCAAATCCATTACCCAGCGCTCGTTAAGGCCCCTGGCCCAATGACAGCCAGGGCCCACGCCCCAGAACGTTATTAAAACAGATTTAAATAAATAAGTAAATAATAATTAATTAATTAACTTAATTAATCATGTTTAATTAAACTAATTAGCTAGTTAACCTAATCAACTATTGTTAATCAACTAACCAGTCAATGACATGCGGGACCCACACGTCAGTTTGACCCAGTCAACGCCCTGCTGACTGCTGACATCATGCTGACGTCAGCATACACTATTCTAGATAATGTTAGAATTAAATAGATAAATAATTTCAAAAAATGATTAAAACTTTAGAAAAACATAGAAAATAGACCGTAGCTCAGATGAAAATGTTTTCTACATGAAAGTTGCTCAGAACGACGAGACGTATCCGAATACGCAGCCCGTTCGTCAGCCACACGTCCCTAGCCTAGCGAACCTGCAACATTTCACCTCTGGTTCATCTGTCCGAAAACGCTAAACACCGGGGATACTTTCCCGGATGTTTCCCCCTTCGCCGGTATCACCTCCTACCGCGTTAGGGCACATCTAGCACCGCTCATTGTCATGTCAGGCATCGTCATGCATATGTTTGCATTATATTTATTTTTTCTTCCCCCTCTTCTCTCGCTAGACACCGAGACCGACGCCGCTGCTACCCAGTACGACTACGGTGTTGACGACCCCTCCTTCTCGGCTGAGCTTCCAGGCAAGCCCCCCCTGATCACCAGATATCGCCTATTCTTCTCTCTACTGCTTGCATTAGAGTAGTGTAGCATGTTACTGCTTTCCGTTTATCCTATCCTGATGCATATCCTGTCCTTGCTACTATTGTTGTTACCTGTACGTGCAATCCTAAATGCTTAGTATAGGATGGTAGTATTCCATCATTGGCCCTACATTCTTGTCCGTCTGCCATGCTATACTATCGGGCCGCGATCACTCGGGAGGTGATCACGGGTATATACTATATACTTTATATATGATACATGTGGTGACTAAAGTCGGGTCCGCTCGTAGAGTACCCGCGAGTGATTCACGGATTGGGGACTGAAAGGACCTTTGTTCCGACGGCTCTCTGGGTGCATCGGTGTGGCGGAGCAACAGGGCAGGTTGAGACTACCTAGGTGAGAGGTGGGCCTGGCCCTGGTCGGCGTTCGCGGTTACTTTAAAATAACACGCTTAACGAGTTCTTGGTATTTGATCTGAGTCTGGCCACTGGCCTATACGCACTAACCAACTACGCGGGAACAGTTATGGGCACTCGACGTCGTGGTATCAGCCGAAGCCTTCTTGACGTTAGCGACTGAGCGGCGCGTGCCAGATTGGATCGTAAGCCTGCGCTTGTATTAAGGGGGCTAGGTCTGCTTCCGGCCGCCCTAGCAACGTGCAGGTGTGCAATGGGCGATGGGCCCAGACCCCTGCGCCATAGGATTTAGACCTGCGTGCTAGCCTCTCTGTTGTGCCTAAGTAGGGCTGCAATGTGTTGATCTTCCGAGGCCGGGCATGACCTAGGAAAGTGTGTCCGGCCAAAAGGGATCGAGCGTGTTGGGTAATGTGGTGCACCCCTGCAGGGAAGTTTATCTATTCGAATAGTCGTGATCTTCGGTAACAGGACGACTTGGAGTTATACCTTGACCTTATGACAACTAGAACCGGATACTTAATAAAACACACCCTTCCAAGTGCCAGATACAACCCGGTGATCTCTCTCTAACAGGGCGACGAGGGGAGGATCGCCGGGTAGGATTATGCTATGTGATGATACTTGGTGAACTTACCATCTACTCTCTTCTACATGCTGCAAGATGGAGGCTGCCGTAAGCGTAGTCTTCGATAGGATTAGCTATCCCCCTCTTATTCTGGCATTTTGTAGTTCAGTCCACCGATATTGCCCCTTTACACAGATACACATGCATATGTAGTATAGATCCTTGCTTGCGAGTACTTTGGATGAGTACCCACGGTTGCTTTTCTCCCCCTTTTTCCCCCTTTCCTTTCTTCCTGGTTGTCGCAACCAGATGCTGGAGCCCAGGAGCCAGACGCCACCGTTGACGACGACTCCTACTACACCGGAGGTGCCTACTACTACGTGCAGGCCGCTGACGACGACAGGAGTAGTTTAGGAGGATCGCAGGCAGGAGGCCTGCGCCTCTTTTGATCTGTATCCTAGTTTGTGCTAGCCTTCTTAAGGGAAACCTGATTAACTTATGTCTGTACTCAGATATTGCTGCTTCCGCTGACTCGTCTATGATCGAGCACTTGTATTCGAGCCCTAGAGGCCCCTGGCTTGTATTATAATGCTTGTATGACTTATTTATGTTTTTAGAGTTGCGTTGTGATATCTTCCCGTGAGTCTCTGATCTTGATCGTACACGTTTGCGTGCATGATTAGTGTACAATTGAATCGGGGGCGTCACAAGTTGGTATCAGAGCCGACTGCCTGTAGGAATCCCCCTTCCACACTTCTTGGCCGAAGTTGAGTCTAGTCATTGCAAAAACTTTTACTAACATGGATGTGTGCCTTACGGGCCCACGTCGCCGTTGGGTGGTATTAGGATCTTTTACTCCTCGATCTATACTCTGGGACTCTAAACTCTCTTCTACTCAGGTTAAATGAATTTACTAACTTTAACATTAGGATCCCGTGACCACATTCACCCCAAAGTTGGATAAGCCATAGTTATTCCTTAGAATAGTATTTTGAACAATACCCACACTGTCATTTGACTCCTTTGAAATATCTTTGCTTTCAGATGGAACCCACGAGGCAGGTCGTGCGCCACACGACGGCCATTGGTGCCTCAGGATCACCTGCTGTGCTAGCTGAGATGATGACCTATCTGGGTTATCGCTGGCACCCTGAGTACACCGTCTACGAGGAGTACTAGGACTTTAACCAGGAGCAGTACCGTGGCATCGTCCCCCTCTACTCTCAGGAGTATGACTCCACTACAGTGCTGCACACCGCTCATGGTGTTGGAGTGACCATCAATATGGCAGTCCAAGATGCTGCTTATGCTACTCTGACACGTCTTCGTGGAGAGTACCAGGCGTTGGACACTTCCCCTTTCAGGCACATTGCTAACGCATCCGACGTTGGTGCGGAGGGATACTACACTGCTGCCTACTCCACCGTCACCGAGAGCCCTTTCACCATCAGAACCTGGTTCTGCATGCTGATGGGCTGGATCAAGCTAATCGAGCTCTTCGCCACGAGTTGTACACCACCCGTCAGCACCTTTACAGTGCTCTGACGGTGTTGCACCCCTTTGTCCGGTCTGGAGAGCTGTCGCGTTCTGCGATCTACCCAGCTAGGACCATGATGCCCCACGGTGTCGGTTGGCCAGATGTGGGAGGCTACTCTCTCGCACTTGATCCTCTTCTGGCACCTAAGCGTCGGGTTCTGCACCAGAGTATCCGCGGACCCCAGGTTACCGACGTGGAGTTCCCGATGCGACACTACCAGCTGTCAGGCTACACCTACCTCCACAGTTCCTCTTGGGACTGATGTAGTCTTGCTTATTAGTTTTAGATGCATTCGCCGCGAGCCTGCGTGCCGCCTATGATGTCTTTAGTCTGTGTACTGAACTCTATGCATGATCCCTTTTGTGAGATATGCCGACTACTATGTAGTATCTATCGTGCTCCTTTCTTTCTGCATGTTTCATCATGAATGATTCTCGTCCTTGCAAATTTCTCAATGCTGAAGTACCCCTGTTATATTTTAGCAGGATGGTTAGACCAGGTGGTCGTGATCGTGGTGGCAACGCCCCACCACCGCCTGAGTACATGGCTGGTATGATCCAATAGCTCGAGATGAATCGCCAGTTCATGGAGAATATGATGGCTCAGTTCTCTCGCCCCAATATGAACCAGCAACCAGCCCAAGTGACACTACAGGATTTCATGCGCCTCAACCCAACTGTGTACTGCAGCTCAACTCAGCCTCTGTATGCTGATGACTGGCTCCGTGACATCACCTATGCGATGGAGTCTACTGATGTAGCCCCTGCCTGCTATGTCACCTTTGCTTCCTTCTTCCTGAAGGGACCTGCAGCTCAATGGTGGGACAGCCACAGGCGTACTCTGCCAGCTGGAACAATCATCACCTGGCCAGACTTTCAAGCTGCTTTCCCTGCCCGCTTCATTCCTCAGGGAGTCATGGACCGGAAGAAGCGTGAGTTCCGCAACCTCACCCAGGGCAACAAAACAGTGGAAGCTTATCAGCGGGAGTTTCTGGACTTGTCCCGCTATGCTGAAGAGGACATTGCAACTGATGCTCGCAAACAGGAGAAGTTCCATGATGGACTACAAGCTGACATCAAGCTCGCACTGCTAGTGCATGACTTTGCTGATTTCGCCACCTTGGTGAACAAGGCCATCAATGTCGAAACTGGTCTGCAAGAACACCAGAGCTCTCACAGGCGCAACCGTGACATGGGCTCATCTTCGGTCCCGCCCTCACATAAGCGTAAGATATGGATTCCCAATAGCATGTACTAGCCAAATGCACCTACCCCAAGGCAGTCCTATGCTACACCGCGTCTGCCTCCCCCACCATCTAGGCAGCCAAGACTTCCAGCTCCACCACCCCAAGCTCATGTTCCCACTCCCAATAATGGTCTGTGCTACAAGTGTGGTCAACCAGGTCACCGTGTCAGGGACTGAATCAGAACCAGAATCAACTGGCCCTTCCCGCAGCTGGCCGTGGAAGCAACCAGCCCCGCCACAACAATGCCAAGTCTTATGGCCGTGTTCATGCCAACCACGTTGATCTGAACGAAGCTCAAGACCAGCCCGCTACTGTGATGGGTACACTCTTCGTTAATTCAGTACCAGCATCCGTTTTATTTGATACAGGTGCATCGCATTCATTCATGTCAGAAGATTTTGCATTCATGCATGGCATTAAAAGCGAAGACATGAATGCTTCGCTATTAGTACACACCCTTGCGGGCTAATGTCGAACCTCCATGATTTGCAACGACGTCCCCGTAGAAATTGAAGGACTGGAATTCCTTGTCTCTCCCATCGTACTGAAGTCCTGTAGCATTGATCTCATTCTGGGAATGGATTGGTTGAAAGCGCATACTGCTTCTATAGTTTGCGCCACTAAGACCGTCCATCTGCTACACCCTTCCGATGAAATAATAAGCTACAATGCTCTTCTGGTTCAGAATGCCAAGGCAAGGCTTTATGCGTTGAATGCATTGAACGCTGCACCACTCGAGGGCATTGAAAACATTCCCGTCGTTCGCGAATTCCAAGATGTCTTTCCCGAAGAACTTCCAGGGATTCCCCCTGCTAGAGCTGTCGAATTCATCATCGACTTGAAACCAGGCACCACTCCTATAGCCAAACGACCCTACAAGATGCCGCCACATGAACTCACTGAGCTTAAGGAGGAAATCGACAAATCTCTTCGCAGTGGTTTCATTCGCCCAAGTTGCCATCCTTGGGGAGCACCTTCTCTCTTTGTCAAGAAGAAGGATGGGACAAACCGATTAGTCCAAGACTACCGTCCTATAAACCAAGCTACCATTCAGAATAAATATCCTCTTCCTCGGATCAATGATCTGTATGATCAATTGGTTGGTTCATCAGTGTTCTCTAAACTCGACTTGAGGTTGGGTTACCACCAGATCCGTGTTCGTGAAGAGGATATCCCAAAGACCGCCTTCGTGACCCGATATGGTTCATACGAGTACACCGTCATGGCATTTGGCTTAACCAATGCTCCAACCACCTTCTCTCGTCTGATGAACTATATATTCATGGAATACCTCGACAAGTTCGTCGTGGTTTATCTGGATGATATCCTGGTATTTTCCAAGAACGGAGAGGAACATGCTGAACATCTTCGTCTTGTGCTGGAAAAGCTACGAGAGCATCAACTATATGCCAAGTTCTCCAAATGTGAATTCTGGCTACCCGAAGTAACCTATCTTGGGCATGTCATCTCTAAGGATGGTATTGCTGTCAACCCTGAATGAGTCCAGGCTATTCTCGAATGGATTCCTCCGAAGAATGTCAAGCAAGTCAGAAGTTTTCTTGGACTCGCCAGCTATTGCCATTGATTCATCGAGAACTTCTCCAAGATTGCCAAGCCTCTGACTACCTGTTGCATAAGGGCGTCAAGTTCCAATTGACAGACAGGTGTCAGGAAAGTTTCCAGGCACTCAAAGACAAGTTGACTTCTGCCCCAGTGCTAGCTCGACCTGATACTAAGAAGGACTTCGTCATTTACTGTGACGCTTCCCGTCAAGGATTAGGTTGTGTCCTAATGCAAGACCGCAAAGTGATTGCTTATGCCTCTCGGCAATTGCGCCCTGACAAAGAGAACTACCCAGTTCACGACCTCGAGCTTGCTGCTGTCATTCATGCGCTAAAACAGTGGCGACATTACCTTCTCGGTAATCGTTGCGAGATCTTCACCGACCACCAAATTCTGAAGTATCTGTTTACTCAGCCAGACCTGAACCTCCGTCAGCAGAGATGGATGGTGATTGTTGCAGACTTTGACTTGGGTATTTCCTATACACCAGGCAAGGCTAATGTAATGGCTGATGCCTTCAGCCGCAAGTCTTACTACAACCACCTCCAGGTTCACAAAGTTCATCCCTCGCTTGTTGAAGAATTCAGAAAGCTGAACCTCCATAATGTTCCTCCTGGTGCACTCGCTCCCCCTCCTCGTGAGTGCCGTAAGATGAACCTCGACGTTGTTACCCAGGGTTCTCTCAATACCCTGGTGCTAAACCATATCTCGTGGACAGCATCAAAACGCTGCAGAAGTATGACTCTCAAGTCCACAAGATTAAGCGCTACCTCGCAGAAGGAAAGCCCTCATTCTTCACTATTGCTGATGATGGCACCTTGTACTTCAAGGGCCACCTAGTGGTTCCATGTTCAGAGGAAAACCTAGATATGACACAGGAGGTTATGAAAGAAGCTCATGATACGCCTCTATCTATTCATCCCGGTAGTACAAAGATGTACCAAGACATTCGTCAGAGTTTCTCGTGGTCTAATATGAAGCAAGACATTGCTCGTTATGTGCCGAGTGTGACGTTTGCCGTCGTATCAAAGCAGAACATCAAAGGCCTGCTGGAACTCTGCAACCTATCTCTATTCCTGAATGGAAATGGGACCATGTCGAGATGGACTTCGTCACTGGATTTCCCAAATCACAGAAAGGTAATGACGCTATTCTTGTCGTCATTAACCGGCTTTCTAAAGTTGCACATTTTCTGGCGGTCAAAGAAACAATCACTGCTAGTCAGCTGGCAACTCTCTATATGTCCAGGATTGTTTCACTCCATGGTATTCCATTGGTTATCAGCTCAGACCATGGCAGCTTATTCACTTCAAGATTCTGGGCTAGTTTCCAAGAAGCTGTGGGAACTCATCTGTCATTCAGTACTACATTTCATCCTCAGTCGCAAGGGCAAGTTGAACGTGTTAACCAAGTTCTCGAAGACATGCTTCAAGCTTGTGTAATTTCCTTCGGCAAGAAATGGGAGGAATCTCTCCCATATGCTGAGTTATCCTATAATAATAGCTATCAAGCTAGTCTGAAGATGGCCCCCTTCGAAGTGTTATATGGAAGAAAGTGCCGAACCCCTCTGAACTGGTCAGTAAATGGGGAGCGTCCACTCTTCGGTCCGGATATTATCCAACATGCCGAAGAACAAGTCCGCATTATCCACGAGAATCTTAAGACTGCTCAGTCATGTCAGAAGAGTTAGTATGACTTTCATCATAAGGACATGGTCTATCAACCAGGCGAAAGGGCTTATCTTCGAGTTACACCAATGAAGGGTGCTCACCGCTTCAGGATCAAGAGCAAGCTAGCTCCTCGGTATATTGGCCCATTCACTATTCTCGAAAGGCATGGAAAAGTGGCATATCAACTGGAGCTTCCGCCGAACCTTTCTCAGGTTCACGATGTGTTCCACGTGTCACAACTCCGCCGCTGCTTCAAGGACCCAATCCGAGCAGTGGATCATGAGGTGCTCGAGTTGCAACAGGACCTCTCTTATAAAGAGCATCTGGTCCGCATTCTCGACCAAGCTGAACGCCGCACACGTCAGAAGGCAATCAAGTTCCTCAAAGTACAGTGGTCGCATCACTCTAAAGACGAAGCCACTTGGGAATGCGAGGATCGCCTGCGTGATGAATACCCCGCATTGTTTCCTTCTACCTCCTAAATCTCGGGACGAGATTTCTTGTAGTGGAGGAGATTTGTAACGCCCGGATAATTAAGCTAAAGTGAAACTCTGCTGATAATGCCATGTCACCTCCGTTACTGTTGCTAATCTCTCGTTAGTTCAAAACCGGTTCAAAATTCAAATTCAAATATGGCAAACAACAAAAGTTTTCAAACATTAAAACAAAAATGTTCAGAGTGTGCCAATTAATGTCTAGGTATTTATGGTGAAGGAAACACACTTTTACAGAATGCATAAATATTTTAAAATTAATAAAACAACAAAAGGAAAATAGATAAAAAGAAAAGAACAAAACAAAAAACAAAAGAAACCCCCCTCGTCTCCCCATGGGCCTCGGCCCATCCTACCCAACCAGCCCGACGGCCCAGCCGGCGCCGCACTCCTCTCCATATCCCCACCCGGTTAGGAAAACCCTAACCCAACGCCCCACTTCCCCCCCACTCGCTCTCCCCTCCTCCCCCGATCCAGATCTGGATAGGGGAACGAACCGCACCGACGCCGCAGGACTGCGCCGTCACCGCCGCTGACCGGATCGCCACCTCGCCGGACCGCTTCCCCGCCGAACTGCCTCCCCGTCGCCCGGTCATCTCCGTCCTCCTCCTCAACCCCCATTGCCCCGAACCCTACGCCCAAGGTGAGGACCCCGGTCCTCCTCTCTCCCCTGTCTCCGCCCGTGCACCGCGCTCGCCGGCGACCTGCTGCTGCACTACTTCGCCCGAGCCGTGACCCGCCCTGCGGCTCCCCTCGCGCGTTTGCCTCGCCCTAGGTCACGCCCGACCGTGCGTCACCGCGCCCTGACCCCGTGCACGCTTGCGCGCCCCGACCCCTACCACTCCCCGCACATCCTGCTTGGCCACCGCGGCCGAAGCCGTGCCTGCTTCCCCGGTACGTTGTGCGTGCGCCGCACCTGCTCCCCCCAGCCCCCACACGCGCTGCTCGCCGTCCCCGCCGCGCCTGCCACCACCGCGCCTTTCCCTCCCGCTGCTGGCCGCGCGTCCCGCGCCGCGCGCCTGCCTTGCCGCAGCAGGCACCGCGCCCCGCCACGTCATTGCTTCGGTTAGCCGCGCACCCACGCGCGCTCGCTCGTGCGGGGCCGCGCCCGCAGTCGCTCGCTGCTCCGGCCACCAACGCGCAGCCGCTTTCGCCGCATCTCCTGTCTCCGCCGCCCCTCGCCTCCCCGTGAGGCTGCCGCCGGCACCACCGCCGCAGCCACCTCGCTTGCCTCTGCCTCTGTCTTCTGCCGCTCCGGCCACTCGCCATGGCCTCGCCACTGCCACCGGAGGCGGCCTACCTCCGTCCCTGCGGGCGGGCGTTCGGGCGCCCCATGCCCAAATCCATTGCCCAGCGCCCATTAAGGCCCCTGGCCCAATGACAGCTGGGGCCCACGCCTCAGAATGTTATTAAAAAAAGAATTAAATAAATAAGTAATCAATAATTAAAAGAATAGTTAATTAATTAATTAACTTAATTAATCATGTTTAATTAAACTAATTAGCTAGTTAACCTAATCAACTATTGTTAATCAACTAACCAGTCAATGACATGCGGGACCCACATGTCAGTTTGACCCAGTCAACGCCCTGTTGACTGCTGACGTCATGATGACGTCAGCATACACTATTTCTGGATAATGTTAGAATTAAATAGATAAATAATTTCTGAAAAACATAGAAAATAAACCGTAGCTCAGATGAAAATGTTTTCTACATGAAAGTTGCTCAGAACGACGAAACGGATGATCCGATTACGCAGCACGTTCATCAGCCACACATCCCTAGCCTAGCGAACCTGCAACATTTCACCTTCGGTTCATCTGTCCGAAAACGCGAAACACCGGGGATACGTTCACGGATGTTTCCCCCTTCGCCGGTACCACCTCCTACCGCGTTAGGGCACATCTAGCACCGCTCATTGTCATGTCATGCATCGTCATGCATATGTTTGCATTATATTTATTGTTTCTTCCCCCTCTTCTCTGGCTAGACACTGAGACCGACACCGCTGCTACCCAGTACGACTACGGTGTTGACGACCCCTCCTTCACGGCTGAGCTTCCAGGCAAGCCCCCCCCCTTGATCACCAGATATTGCCTATTCTTCTCTCTACTGCTAGCATTAGAGTAGTGTAGCATGTTACTGCTTTCCGTTTATCCTATCCTAATGCATAGCCTGTCTTTGCTACTACTGTTGTTACCTTTACCTGCAATCCTAAATGCTTATTATAGGATGCTAGTATTCCATCATTGGCCCTACATTCTTGTCCGTCTGCCATGCTATACTATCGGGCCATGATCACTCGGGAGGTGATCACGGGTATATACTATATACTTTATATATGATACATGTGGTGACTAAAGCCGGGTCGGCTCGTAGAGTACCCGCGAGTGATTCACAGATTGGGGGCTGAAAGGACCTTTGTTCCGACGACTCTCTGGGTGGATCTTTGTGGCGGAGCGACAAGGCAGGTTGAGACTACCTAGGTGAGAGGTGGGCCCGGCTCTGGTCGGTGTTCGCGGTTACTTTAAAATAACACGCTTAACGAGTTCTTGGTATTTGATCTGAGTCTGGCCACTGGCCTATACGCACTAACCAACTACGCGGGAACTGTTATGGGCACTCGATGTCGTGGTATCAGCCGAAGCCTTCTTGACTTCATCGATTTAGCGGCGCGCGCCGGATTGGACCGTAAGCCCGCGCTTGTATTAAGGGGGCTAGGTCTGCTTCCGGCCGCCCTCGCAACATGCAGGTGTGCAATGCGCGGTGGGCCCAGACCCCTGCGCCATAGGATTCAGACCGGCGTGCTGACCTCTCTGTTGTGCCTAGGTAGGGCTGCGGCATGTTGATCTTCCGAGGCCGGGCATGACCCAGGAAAGTGTGTCCGGCCAAATGGGATCGAGTGTGTTGGGTAATGTGGTGCACCCCTGCAGGGAAGTTTATCTATTCGAATAGCCATGATCTTCGGTAACAGGATGACTTGGAGTTGTACCTTGACCTTATGACAACTAGAACCGGATACTTAATAAAACACACCCTTCCAAGTGCCAGATACAACCCGGTGATTGCTCTCTAACAGGCTGACGAGGGGAGGATCGCCGGGTAGGATTATGCTACGCGATGATACTTGGTGAACTTACCATCTAATCTCTTCTACATGCTGCAAGATGGATGCCGCCGGAAGCGTAGTCTTCGATAGGATTAGCTATCCCCCTCTTATTCTAGCATTCTGCAGTTCAGTCCACCGATATTGCCCCTTTACACAGATACCCATGCATATGTAGTATAGATCCTTGCTTGCGAGTACTTTGGATGAGTACTCACGGTTGCTTTTCTCCCCCTTTCCTTTCTTCCTGGTTGTCGCAACCAGATGCTGGAGCCCAGGAGCCAGACGCCACCGTCGACGACGACTCCTACTACACCGGAGGTGCCTACTACTACGTGCATGCCGCTGACGACGACCAGGAGTAGTTTAGGAGGATCACAGGCAGGAGGCCTGCGCCTCTTTCGATCTGTATCCCACTTTGTGCTAGCCTTCTTAAGGCAAACTTGATTAACTTATGTCGGTACTCAGATATTGCTGCTTCCGCTGACTCGTTTATGATCTAGCACTTGTATTCGAGCCCTCAAGGCCCCTGGCTTGTATTATAATGCTTGTATGACTTATTTATATTTTTAGAGTTGTGTTGTGATATCTTCCCGTGAGTCCCTGATCTTGATCGTACACTTTTGCGTGCATGATTAGTGTACGATTGAATCGGGGGCGTCACAATCGGCCCACCTCTGGTGCCCATCTTCTGGTATATAAGTTATTTTGACCTAGAAAAAAATAAAGAGAAGGCTTTCGGGACGGAGCGCCACCATCTCGAGGCGGAACTAGGGCAGGAGCACTTTTGCCCGCTGGCGGAGCGATTCCGCTGGGGGAACTTCCCTCGCGGAGGGGGAAATCATCGTCATCATCGTCACCAACAACTCTCCCTTCTTGGGTAGGGAAATCTCCATCAACATCTTCAACAACACCATTTCCTCTCAAACGATAGTTCATCTCTTCTATTCAATCTTATTACCGAAACTATAGATTGGTGCCTGTGGGTGACTAGTAGTGTTGATTACATCTTGTAGTTGATTACTATATGGTTTATTTGGTGGAAGATTATATGTTCAGATCCATTATTCTATTTAATACTCCTCTGATCATGAACATGCACTACAAAAAAATACACATCCGTGACATTTTGGGCCGAACGAAAATCTTTTCTGTCATACTTATGACACTTCTATGACGATAATTGTGATAAAACCCGGTATCATCATAGATGTGGTGGGGTCCTACTTCTATGACAAAAAATCATGACAGAAAATGGCCTTTTCGTCCTGGGCGGGCCGTAGACGCAGCTGCATGACAATCTTTGGGCCGTCCATGACGGAAAAAACCGTGGTAGAAGCGAGGGCGCGGAAAATATCGGGGTGTCCCCGGTTACGGTGGGTGGTCGGGGGCCGAGTGATGCGCATTTCTCTCGTACGTACGCATGTGTGTGCGAGGCGTTGGGCTCTAACTGAACCCGAGCGAGGCATTGGGCTCTAACTGAACCCGAGCGATTGCACTGCAGGCTACGCGTTACTGAACCCGAGCGATCGATCGATGGCTGTTAACTGAACGCGATCGAGCGATTCCTTCACTACTGCTGCTAACTGAAGCCAATTGATGTTGCCTCTGGATGAACAGTGAGCGTTGCGGGGGGGTGTTGGATGAACAGTTCCCGGTGGGGTGGATGAATAGGACCCCGTGGTGTTGCCTCTGGATTAACAGTACCCCGATCGATCGAGCCGGTTGGGGCTGGATGAACAGGACCCCGTGGAGGGCTGGATGAACAGGACCACCCCGTGGAGGGCAGGATGAACAGTAGATGGTGGAGGACAGGATGAACAGTGGCCCGTGGAGGGTGATTGAACAGGAGCCCATGGAGAGGGTTGGTTGAACAGTAGCCGGTGGAGTAGCGCGCGGTGGAGGCTGGATGAACAGGAGCCCGTGGATGAACAGTGGCAGGTGGAGGCTGGAGGAGGTCGACGGTGGATGAACAGTAGCCCGTGGAGGCTGGAGGGCGTCGACGGTGGAGATGAACAGTATCTCGTGGAGTCCCGTTTTGCAGTACGCCACACCCCTCCCGATGAACAGGACCCCCGTTTCGACCGTAGGAGGTCCGTTTCCTCCGTTTTGCGGTACGCCAGACTCCTCCCGATGAACAGAATCCCGTTTCGAACATGGCCGGTCGAACACAGGGCCGTTTCCTCTGTTCTGCGGTACGCCAGGCCTCGTTTCCATCGGCTGTTCCGTCCAAGCCCTCCCGATGAACACGACGACGCATTCCGTTCCGACCCAGACGGTTGGCTCCCCATGAACACGACGACGACGTTGTTTCTCCGTTCCGACCCAGCCATGTACACGAGCCCTGGCCGTACGTATGCACGAGTAGGCGTTCGAGACCCTGCCCGTATGTACGTACGTGGCCGTATTTTCTTTCTTGCACACTGGCCGCTGTACGTATGTGTACATGCTACGTGTGCGCCTCTACTATGACATATGCACACCTCTACATCGACCAGTATGTACGTACACGTTCGCGACCAGAATGACAACGCTATGTACGCTTCGACCAGGTGGGTCCCGACTGTCAGGCACTTCTTTGCGTGCGAAGATGTAGCTGGTGGGTCCCAGCAGTCAGGGGGGCGAATCGTGTTTTTTTGCCCGGACGCACTTCCTTGCGTGCGAAGATGTAGCTGGTGGGTCCCAGCTGTCAGGGGGAAACGTTTTTTTCGCGAAATACGGTGGCCCGTTCGGTGGGTCCCCGCTGTCAGGTGGAGGAATAATTATTTTGCGCGTAATAAGGAGGCACTTCCTTGCTGCGGCCGTGGACCCAGCTGTCAGCCTCTCCACGTACAGTCCATGTCCGATGGAAGCCGTTCCTTGACCACGCCGCGCCGAGAGCACTAGGGCGGTGGACGACGACGAGGCCTAGGAAGGGGACGACGCCGAGTGGGGGAAGACACGACAGTGGATGCCCACGCGTAGAGGAGTATGAGGGTTCACTGGTTCGCTGTGGTGTGAGGCTGCCGTCGCTGCAGAATAACAGGGGGTGTGGGTGAGTACAGGGATGGCCTGGCCAGCGGTGGGAGTAGTAGGGGGTGTTGAGGCCTCCGCCGCATCGCAGCCGGCCACGGGAGGCAGGAGCACGAGGCACGACCGACACTGGTTTGGGCGGCTGGAGCAAGAAGACCAGAGGTTGAAGAAGCACTACGGCCGTTGGATGGACATCATACGGTCAGTGGAGCTAGAATCGTGCATATTGACTAAGTTGACAAAGCCCTCCGTCCCCGTCAACTTAGTAGGCCCACAAGTCAGCCTGCCACTATACTGGGTCCCAGCTAGCAGGGGGAGTATTCATTTTTTTGTGCGTAATAAGGAGGCACTTCCTTGCGTGCGAAGATATAGCTGGTGGGTCCAAGCTGTAAGCGGCGGTAACATTTTTTTCGTGAAATACAGAGGCCCTTTCGGTGGGTCCCAGATGTCAGGTGGAGGAATCATTATTTTGCGCGTAATAAGGAGGCATTTCCTTGCGTGCGGCCGTGGACCCAACTGTCAGCCTCTCCACGTACAGTCCACTTCAGATGCATGTCGGTCGTTGACCACGTTGACCAGGCCGCACCGAGAGCACCAGGGCGGTGGACGACAGCGAGGCCTAGGAAGGGAACGACACGGAGGCAGGGAAGACTCGGCAGTTGTTTCCCATGCGGAGGGGAGTACGACTGTACGAGGGTTTACTGGTTTGTCTGCCGTTGCCAGAGAATAACAGCAGGTGTGGGTGAGTAGAGGGATGGCTAGGCCAGCGATGGGAGTATGGTGGGGCGGTGAGGCCTGCGCGGCAGCATAGCCGGCCGCGGGGAGGAGGGAGCAGGCAGTCCCGCTGACGCTTGTTTGAGCGGCTGGAGCAGGAAGAGCAGAGATTGAAGAAGCACGACGGCCGTTTGATGGAAATCCAACAGTCACTGCTTGTGCGTCAACCTTTTTTTTAGGAAAGCCTCAAATCTGTGGAAAACAGCATATAGCCCATCTTCCATTTTTTCTAATAATTTACAGCCCATTTGCTAAATCTTAAGGGATTTTTGGAGCACATATTCTTTTTGTTAGCATTACAGCCCATATTGTGGCCACAGTTAAAAAATTATACGAAATTTCGCATATTTCGGTGTGGTCCGAACTGTTTTTAATCCCGAAATTTCGAGTCACATTCAAACTAATTTTAAAAATAAATGTATATCAATACAAAATCCAACAAATTGTCCACACATAAAAATCAATGCAATTTAAAATCTCGAAATGAAAAAAAGAAATTCGAAACTAATTGCCGGTTTGATGTGTTTTAAAAATGTACAGCCCATTTCTCATCACTGATAGGCCATTTTCTCGGCCAGCCGAATGAAGCTCTCCTCGTCTTGAAAGATTTGCAGCCCAACAGGCCTGACAAAGTGACTTACTTGGCAAATCACAAAAAAACTGGGCTGTGGCCGTGGACCCAGCTGCGGCCGTGGACCCAACTGTCAGCCTCTCCACGTACAGTACTCTTCCGATGGAAGTCGGTCGTTGACCACATTGACCACGCCGCGCCGAGAGCACCAAGGAAGTGGACGACGGCGAGGCCTAGGAAGGAGACGACGCGGAGCCGGGGAAGACGCGGCAGTGGATGCCCACGCGGAGAGGAGTACGAGGGTTCACTCGTTCGGCTGCGGTGTGAGGCTACCGTCGCCACAGAATAACAGGGGGTGTGGGTGAGTGGAGGGATGGCCTGGCCAGCGGTGGGAGTAGTATGGGGGCGGTGAGGCCTCCGCGGCAGCACAGCCGGCCACGGAGGCAGGAGCAGGCGGCACGACCGGCGCTGCTTTGGGCAGCTGGAGCAAGAAGACCAGAGGTTGAAGAAGCACTATGGCCGTTGGATGGACAGCGTACGGTCACTGGAGCTAGAATCTTTCATATTGACTAAGTTGACAAAGCCCTCTGTCCCTATCAACTTAGTAGGCCCACAAGTCAGCCACCCACTATGGTGGGTCCCAGCTAGCAGGGGGTATTCATTTTTTTTGTGCATCATAAGGAGGCACTTCCTTGCGTGCGAAGATATAGCTGGTGGGTTTGACCTGTCAGCGGGGGGAACGTTTTTTCCGCGAAATACAGAAGCCTTTCCCGTGGGTCCTAGCTGTCAGGTGGAGGAATCATTATTTTGCGCGTAATAAGGAGGCATTTCCTTGCGTGCGGCCGTGGACCCATCTGTCAGCCTCTCCACATACAATCCACTTCCGATGGATGTCGTTCATTGACCATGTTGACCAGGCCGCGCCGAGAGCACCAGGGTGGTGGACGACGGCGAGGCCTAGGAAGGGGATGACACGGAGGTAGGGAAGACTCGGCAGTTGTTTCCCACGCGGAGGGGAGTACGACTGTACGAGGGTTTACTGGTTCGTCTGCCGTCGCCGGAGAATAACAGCAGGTGTGGGTGAGTAGAGGGATGGCTAGGCCAGTGATGGGAGTACGGTGGGGCGGTGAGGCCTCCGTGGCAGCATAGCCGGTCGCGGGAGGAGGGAGCAGGCAGTCCCGCCGGCGCTTGTTTGAGTGGCTAGAGCAGGAAAAGCAGAGATTGAAGAAGCACGACAGCCGTTGTATGGACATCCAACAGTCACTGCTCTCGTGTGCATTATTTCTAATAATGTACAGCCCATTTGCTAATTCTTAAGAATTTTTTTGGAGCCCATCTTCTTTTTGTTAGCATTACACCCCATATTGTGGCCACGGTTGAAAAGTATATGAATTTTTTGCATATTTCGGTGCGGTCAACTGTTTTAATTCCCGAAATATCGATTCACATTCAAACTATTTTGAAAAATAATTTATACAAATATAAAATCCAAATAATTGTCCACGCATAAAAATCAATGGAATTTAAAATTTTGTAATGAAAAAAAAATTGAAACTAATTCCCGGTTTGATGTGTTTTAAAAATGTACATCCCATTTCTAGGAAAACCGAATGAAATTCTCCTCGTCTTGAAAGATTTGCAGCCCAACAGGGCTGATAAAGCAAGTTGGCCTCGTTTAGGTATTTCTTAAAAAAAATAGAACTGGGCTAGCCATTTTCAGCAAGAAAAAAACACAACTGGGCTCATGATGTGGTAAACATAAATAAAACCCTTGCTAGACGGGGCACAGCCCCCGCACAGCCCCGTTGTTACCCTGATCCATCGCTAAAACTAGTATAAATAACAAATGCTTGTTCCTCAAAAAAACTACGTGACCTGCTGGGTCCCTGGTGTCAGCCACTCGTAGTGTAATTCTCTCATTTATTGACTACGTTGACAATGGTGTGAGCCCCAGATGTCCAACCATTAGGAGGAACCATATTTTTGGGCTTGTAATATTGAGGCACTTGCTTGCGTACTGCCATGACGCTGGTGGGTCCTTACTGTCATCCTCTCCATGTACATTCATCTCCTTGTTCCTCTCGGTTGTTGACGACGTTGACAATGCAAGAGGGCGGCGCACCGCGCACACTGAGCGAACTAAGGCCGCAAGGCGGAGGACGACGGCGAGGCCTCGGACGGAACGAACAGGAGCCGTGGAAGATGCGCCCGCCGCAGGCAGAGGGGAGTATGAGGGTTGACTGGTTCGGGTGCGGGTGCGTGTTGGGGCTGACGTCGCCGAAGAATAATAGGATGTGTGGGGGAATAGAGGGAGGGACTGGCCAACGTTGGAGGGTACGTACGGTAGGGTAGCGGAGGCATAGCCAGCCATGGGAAGCAGGAGCAGGCGGAGCCGACGGGGTGGCTGGAGGAAGAAGAAGACAAGAGATAGAAGATACACGACAGATGATGGATGTCAATCCAACGGCTGGTAGGCAGAATCGTTTGTTGACTGGCTAGTAAGTCGACACCACCTTGGATAGGCTATTTCCTCGTGGGTCCCAAATGCCAGAATCCAAATCTGTCACGGTCATGCAGCCCTTCCTATGAAAATTTACAACCCATTTGATATGCTAGTTGGAAATAAGTTTGTGGGTGCTGGTGGGGACTAATCACTTGGCTTCTGTAATGCACAGTGAGCTCAAGCAGCCCGCAAGAGTGATGTTA
This sequence comes from Aegilops tauschii subsp. strangulata, assembly GCF_002575655.3. Classification (NCBI taxonomy): domain Eukaryota; kingdom Viridiplantae; phylum Streptophyta; class Magnoliopsida; order Poales; family Poaceae; genus Aegilops; species Aegilops tauschii. The sequence continues at coordinate 380,312,898 of NC_053037.3, read as the reverse complement.
TTTCCATTGGTTGGGATTTCTTAGTTGTTACAATATTTCACTCTAAATTAAATGACTGGCAAGCCATTTGCCTTGCTTCAAAGAAAATATGAGAGTCACAGCCAAGTTGAAAAGGGCAAGAACATCTAACTCCAGCTTACAAACTGTACAAAAGCACGAGGGTTAATTGTTCATCAGGTTTACAAAAAAACTCAGGTTGAAAAGGGCAACAACATCTAACTCCAGCACTGTTTTTGGCAGTCATAGTCAAATGGATCGGTCAGGTCCATAGAATGAACATCCTGGGTCGTAAAATTTACTGGATTATGACCACAATATGTTGTAAATAGAAGCCCGGCACGTTCAGAAGCTCTTTTTCCCACCTAAAACTCCTTGTTTTTCTCTTCCACATACCCATCCATCAAAACCATGCTGCTGATAAACTTAAGCCTGATGGACAATAGTAACCTCGCATTCAGCAGGAAGAATGTGACAAATCTAGTGTTTGCACGGTTGGCTACATATCGTTCTAGCGTTATTGTCTTCAATCGAATCTCATGAGAAGTGAGAAAATCCCGATGCTTACGAATCCACTGATTGGTTATAACTTTCTTACCCCGTCCTGTTGCCTAAAGAGACATGAAGATTGAAAATAATTAAGGTCTAAAAAAGGAGTGTCGAAAGAGCAACAGCTGAATGGTTAATTCTAGTACACTATATGCGGGCTTCCAATGTGCGTGAAATTATCACCTTTATATACAACTTCTCCAGACATGGAAAGCATTGTAGCAAGCCAATAATCTTGTTCAGATCAAAACTATTCATTTGGATAATAAGATCTTGACAGAATCCAGCACCATTGATAGGCCATCCATGGAGAAACTCTTCATTGAGCATAGAACATAATATTAGTACAAAATGTGTACTCCAAGATGACATATAACTTATGCGCAGAAATTTAAAATGCAGCTTATGGTTACAAGTGTAGATGATAATGTAAAGTACCTGAAGAACTGTGGAGCCAAACCCCATATTGAAATGAGCACAGAGATCATGTATTACACCCAAGGTCTCCAGTTTAGGCGCAGAGATGACGGTTATTTGCAATGGTGAATAACTAGAATCAATGATCAACCTTTGAAGTGAAGGGGCATCTTGGATGATGAGCTGCCTTCCGTCAAAGCAAATTCCAATTCTTACAAGGTTAGCTGACTTTATTTGGAGACAACCGATTCTAACTGTGAAAACAAGCACCAAGCACTCCAGGGCAAGGCAACTGGAATGGATGATGTTTTGCAATGAGGCGTCCGATATACGAACCCGCACAAGTGAAAGTTTCTTCAGAAATGGGAGTCGAAGGTTTAGTATCAGATTGTCTGGTAGGTCGCACCGCGCAAAGGTGGCGGTGTGGAGAGAGGAGGAAAACCGCGAGATGGACATCGGTGCTGAGGGCACAGGTAGATGGCGTTCGGTATCTGGTAGGTGATTTCCAGGGGAATAGTAGAACTCAACAACTGTAGTTCTGCGAATTCAGGGGATTTCAGCCAGGCGTCCACCGTGCAGGGCATGGTATGCTTGCTCAGGTAGCATGACGGGATGCAGAGGCTTTGAACGGAGCCCTGGTGGGAGGAGATGATGGCTCTGGGGATTTCAAAATCATTGAAGAGAGATAGCTGACGACAGTCGAGATTAAGGGGCATGGCGCGCCATAGAGGGCACCACCGAATTGAGACTACTTGAGTGCGGCAGCAATCCTTGGTGGGGAGAAGCGAGATGATCTCCCGAAGGACGGCGTTCAGGAGATCGCTGATGCGGTCCACCCGAGATTCTACAGGTTCCTGGGATCCGGTGGGGGCGGGGTCACTACTTCTCCCTGCGCTTCCGGGTGCGGGATCTACAATAGGCGTCGCCGCTGGCGGGAGCCTTGTCTTCTTGGCGCTGGGGTCAGCCGACTCCATTTTCCTCGAGGGCGTCGCGTCGCGCTCACGGATTTGAGCAGAGTAACGAATGACGAGCCTAGTTGTAGTGCGAGTGAAGAAGAAGGGGAGCTGGGGGTTTTCTATAGTAGTGATGAAGAAGGGGAGCTGGGGTTTTCTGTAGGAGTGAGGTGAGGAATTTGGGGGTACCAGTGGAGCGAGCTGACGTGAGGTGGGTGGGAGTGAGGAGGAAGAAGAACACCCAGGTTTTTTTGGGGGGGGGGGCGGTGTGCTGGGTGTGGGTAGCGCCTCTCATTCAGTAAATATATGGACTTTTGAATTGATTTTACTATTTACTAGGGTGGATGGGCTGTTTTGTCTTGGGCCCAGAGAAACAATTACTACTAGTACAATGGAGACACTTTACAGCTACCCAGAAAAACAATTACTACCAGTACCATGGATACAATACCGCTTCTGGCTCCTCCTAGGTCATCGAAACATCTCCCTCTACAGAATGCCGTTATACTTTTGTTCACCGACATGTGGGCCATGCAGCGCGCGGGCCCAAATGCCATCCACCAAATTAGAAGGCAGTATGCAGGCGGAGAGTCACCCCAGTCGTAGTGCGGCAATAACGAGATGTCGTATCACAAAACCCCACCTCCCCGCAGTCTAAGTTTGACGGACGAAACAACCATCATTTCACTCTTTGCTGAATCCCCTTCTCCCTCACCGTCTTCAAGAAAGGCAACACTCGCATCTACCATTGTTCTTCTCTCCCAACGAAGGGAAGGTAAGCGGATCCATGATGTTGGTATATTTTTGTTCAGGGAAAAAAAAGAACTTTTGCAAAGCAGTAACCGATCCTCACTCTCTTTTTTGTTTCATTGTCATTGCGATTGTGTTTTCATTTCAGTGGTCTCCTAGTATTCGTCAGTTTCATGATGGACCAAGGAGAACCAGGCAAAGATCTGCAGATATTGGAGCAGACGCGGGAGGCTGATCCCCACAAGACAGAGAGCTCCATGAAGATGGAGGCAGCCACTGAGCCGACCCCAGATACGCTCACGGCCACTACTGAGATGGTCAACGCCCCGTTTGAGGTTACAGCCCCCGTGGCACTGCAGGAGTAGTTTTCCCCCTTCGAGGATGTGTCCCCCACCCTGTTGAGCTGCCCAAGGTGATTTTCTTCTTTGCCGATCTCGATTGTGGTTTTTCATCTAAGTACGTGGTGATGAATAATGCAAAATTTTATTAGCTTCGAAGCCATGCTATACATAGTGGTTTAACTAACTTGTGTTTCTTATGCTGGAAAGTAATTTAGAATTTGTTTCTATTTCAGTTAGAGCCCTGATGCAGACAAGGATTGTGTGGTTGTACATGTCACTCGCTATGAGGCGGATGACCTGAATATACGTACTGGGAAAACAGAGTTTTTAGGCTGTTGGATCCTGGAAGCCATTTGCGCTTATACCAATGAAGAGTTGTATTCCAGCCTCACTGTTGTCAGGCGTGTTGTCCAAGGTGTACTGAAGCATAAGAAGTTCAAAGCTACTCCTTCGTTTGTGAGGCATACTATTCTTGTCAAGCTTACGCAGGAAGATGACGTGGCATGCCTCCACAAACAAGTTTATGAGTGGCAAGGCCACAAGGTTTTCTTCATGAAGGTTCACAGGATTGAGCTGCTGCCGGACGTCCTCGATGATGTTCATGGCAAGGTCTGTCTTGTGTCCAGCCCAAATTAGATCAAAGCATGAAATACTTGCCCCAGCTAGTGTTTAATAGTAGTTTGGATTCTGTCTAATTATCCGAACCTTGCCTGTTATTGAGCCCTCTGGGGCTAGTACTCTGTTTGAATCCGTCTATGGGAACTGCTGCTACTTTTGTGTGCCCGTGAATCATCGTGATTGTTGCCGAAACAGATGCGTCCTCACTAGTTTTATCATACGAGCAGTGTGTGTTTTGATGAAATAGAGTACTCGTTCGAGAACTGTGCGCCGACGTATACATAAGTACTTGTAAACACTGTTGGTGCTACCCCACTTGTAAGCAGTTGTGCAAAACACGACACATTGGCTCAGCTCGCTTCAACACTAGGCTATTTACCAGCTAACAATCAACAATCTGCTGTCTAACATATAAGCAACTATGTATCTTGTTACAGTGGTTCATGCAGTTAACTAAGGCCACAATGTAAATTCCAAACGTTCACACGCTAGTCCAGCGTTCATGTGGAACACTCACATTAAACTCGGCTTCATAAAAAACTTGAAAAGCATAAGTTAAGCAATTTTATACATCTCAATGATTCATAGAACATAACAAACATATACTAGTTAATAGCAAAAGACAAAGTTGTGAGAAGGTTTACAAATCAGGAAAAAAACAAGCAAGGCTTCTCTGAGCAAAGGGCCTCCCGGCAGGCTTAAATTTCCTGGAGTTCACTCTGGTTTTTTCTTGTTGCCACCATCCAGGGTTAGGTTCTCTCATTCCAGAATAACCAATTATAATTGTGTTCTCAGCTGGAATGCTGAACTGAACCATGGAGTGTACTGACCAGCTGAAAGTCTTGTGCATTCCACTAAATTTAAGCACCGCTATTTGCAGAAATAAGCAGACCACAATGCCTCTTGTCCGCGCACCTGTCCCAAAAACCTCCGTGCAGCCGTGCCAGCTTGTCCTCGGTCCATGGACGAACTGGAGGAAAGTGCATTCCGGACTAGGATGCAGATGTTTTCGCTCATCCCTGCACTGCAATCAGGAAGTAAAACGTATGAATCAGCTTCTTTTAGATTGCGTTGGTCATTCTACCTAGTAACACCAATGTAGGAATACCTGGAAGACGGGTGGTTAGACGACGGCAACGAGGGATAGCCATCTCATTTTGCGCAGTTCTACTAAAACTGAGGTGTGTGCTTTTGATTGCGCGGATAGAAACGATACGGAGACAGACATCTCGAAACGATATGGAGACAGACATCCCTGTTTGCGCAAATACGAAATACGGTTATTTAAACAGTGACGGATATTTGCAGTAGCGTATGATTGACAACAGCATCTATTGTGTTATAATTGGCACTAGATTGACAGTATGAAAGTGTCCTTAAGTAAGTAGCATCACATCACATCAACACTGCCACTAGATTAACATGCAGAACAATAGCATTAGTATTACTGTCATGAGAGTAGCACATGGTCAGTAAATGTGCAATCAAATTTGTGCAGTTCCACTGGGATGAAGCAATGTTAGCGGTGTGAGATTTAAGTGTAACTGCAAAAACACAATTCATGGGAAATAAAGCAAGATGGAAGCACTTCATAAAATGGTGGTGGCATTGCTTCAATTTATCGACGACACTAGACCATTACTTATAGTGACATTAGGTGGCATTGCTTAATGCTTCATGTCATTTTACATTAACGGTAGCGATATGGGTGTAGGGATAGCAGAGGCATAAAGTGGTGAGGTAGATGTGGTTGCCGAGAGCGGCAAACATTCAGGCAGCATGTCTGCAATTGTCCCATTTTTTATCTCCTCGGCGACATTTTCCTATGTGAGCACAGGAAATCTAGACCTGCTCATTCTCATTTGCATTGTCCCCCAACACCCGTCACTTTCTTTCCTTTTTCAACCAAGAGATAGGTCCACTTCCCCCCACCCTTCGCCATCCACCATGCTTTCTTCGTCTTTTCAACCAAGAGACCGGTTGGGTAGCCAGTATCTACTACTTTCCCCCTTTTCCCCTTAGAACCAAGTCTTAGATTCATGCTACAGCTTTCCCACTTTCTTCCCTGTTGGAACCAACTCTTAGAGTCGACTGTATGAACTAGCTTTACCTCTAATAATAGTAAAAGTCTAGGTGGCTTTGGAACAACGGACGGAAGTAGAAAAAGATCCACACGAAGCCAAGTGGGGAGCTGGGCAGTAGAGCAAGGCAGGTTTCGAAGGAATATACACCTGAGGGTCGTCGGTATGTGGCAAAGACGGCGTCAGGAGGCTGCATCTTGGCCACAATACCGGAGGGAGGAAGAAGGGGTCGGAGGCCCTCCGGAGCCGGCGCTCTCTCGGAGAGAATGGCACGGCAGCCGATTGGGACGCGCGGGCAGCCGTTGGTCTCCTCCCTCACCGCCGATGACAGCGTGAACGATGCACCTACACCCCTGCCCCGGTCGAGGATGGCCGGCCGGATTTGTGACCAGCCGTGAGCTGCGAGAGAGTGTGGCCACCTATGTCTTGCTTAGATCTAGAGAGCATGAGAGAGTGAACGAGAGGAACCCTAGTAAAGCAAGCGCTAAGGCTCCTGCTTATATATGTAGTGGAGTGATTTTGTTGTACCAGCTTCAAAAAAATGCACTCCTATGTGTACCCGCGAGTTGGTGTGAGAGAACTAGTGTGTGCGTGCACCGCTTCTCTTTGTGAGAGTACAATATACTATGCCCAAAGAATGTTCGCCACAAGAGTAATAGTATAAGTGTGTGACGTGTGAGCTAAAATAAAATGTGCGCGACGTCTTTTGTTTTTTAGAAGTTCTGAGGGTAGGGTGTGAAGAGCACATATGTGTGTGACGTCTACCTGCAGATAGACGGTGGGTGCGAGAGGACTCGGGAGGGTGCGTGTGCATGAGAGAGAGGGGGGCACGTATCAATGCAATGCATGTGTCCGTAAATCATTATCCGACAAACGTTCGCCACAAGCCTTTTCCTGACGAACGCCGTAAGAACCGTTAGATCGGCATCCGACAGAGTCAGTTTTGCCATGTCATTTAATAGAATAGCCACTCCTCCTACACACAAATCTTCCACGTGAGTGTTAGCAACTGCCGTATGCTCCCTCCGTTCCAAAATGCAGTGCATATAGCTTTATTGAAAATTCGAACCTCGCAAACTTTTACCGAGTTTTCGTGTACCAAATTGCACATGTAGAATACCCTGTATATACCATTTCATTCATCTTCGAGAGGTAACTATAAAGATGGGGGAGGAGTCTACAAAGAAAGACCATCGTATCACCTGCAGCAATTTCAACCATCCTTTGGTGTGGAGGAATATCATAGGAACTCTATATGATATGATTTTTATAGGATTTTTTCCTTTAGAGCCAATTGGTTCATAGGAATAGATTCATATACTCCACATTTCAAAGGAAATAAACATGATATCATTTCTATAGCTTTAGAGCCACTTGGTTCATATGAATGGATTCCTATACTCCCATAATTTCAAAGGGAAATGAACATTAGCGTATATTCAATAGAAAATTTCCTATGATATGAACCAAATTACATCTCTTTTCTAATCCCTCCTCATAGGAATTGAGATACATGTCATCTCTAGATTCAATAGAAAAGTTGCTATGATGTCAACCAAATGACATCTCTTTTCCAATCCCTACTCATAGGAATTGAGATACTCCATGTCATCTCTTTCCCTACAACTTCCATGTATACATCTTATATTCCTAAATACCTAGTACAACCCACTAGTTGCTTTTTTCCAAGACATGCAACTATGGCACAAGAACTATATAGTGTGCGAATAACTTGAAAGATGGTCGCTGGATGAAGCTAATCCGACAGTGCAGAGATGGCAAATCCGAGCACTACTGGCCGTTGTATATCATCAACATTCCACCAGATCTGCCACATGTACAATTTAGAAGACTCCATGGTTGAACTTAAGCATAATGCACAAACCTCAAAACACATGCACTTCTCCTTTGTTCTAGAATCTTCCGTATCATAATTGACTTTTTTCTAAATGAAATGCCATTATTTGTTTCTTACTTTATGCTTTACAATGCACAACCCCATGAATCTTAACATTTTTATAAAACTAATTGATTTTGAATGAGATGAACTATAAGAACTAAACGAACATCTACACCATGCATATAAGACTCAAAGCTTTACATGCTATAGTGTGTATTTATTCATAATTTGGATTCGAAATCTCATGCATTCAATGCATGTGTACCTTACTAGTTTTGAGTAGAGTAGCAAATTTCACGCGGCCCCGGGTATATCAAAATGCAGGGCCCATGCATCATTGCCTTTCGGTCGAACCTATGTCCACAATTTTTTGTACGTACTATATCTCCACTGGTCCCCGAACCCAAAATGTTGTCTCGTTCCCCTAAAACCAAGCGGCCCACACATATTTAAGGCGTCGACTCGAACTCAATCCCTCTCCCGTTTACTACGACATGGCCCCGCACGCCCTAGTAGTACTCCTACAAACCCTACCGCCGCACGCATCATCGGTTTTCTTCAAGAGGACGAGGGAGAAGCCGATTTGTAGTGGAGGCGCTTTCAAAAAAAGATCTGTAGTGGAGACCCCTACCCTAGGGTGCCCTAGGTAGCTGCCGCACGCATCATTGGTTTTCTCTTTTCTTTATGCTCTTGCGCCCTAGAGTGAAATGATGGTTGCTTCGTTCGTCCAGTTTAATGCGGGAAAGGTGGGGCTTTGTGATTTGACCCCTCATCGCTCATTTTCTACTACTACGGCGCTACGACCGGGGTGCCTCCAATTCCAACCGCTGCTCCGAGCTGTAATTTGTTGCATCGTACGTGGAACAAGACGGTGGATGAGCCACATGTCGGCCAAAGGCGTCCTGTTAAGTGTGTCACCATTTCGTGCGCGGACTGACCCTGCTTGAGTCGCTACGCCAACACGACAGGTGCAGCCTACCACTTGGTTTTGCTCCTTGGTGAATCCCGACTATATTGAGCTAAAAAGATACGTACTGAACTACCCTCTCCATCTTTTTTTAGACGTCTCGGTTTATAGGGCGTGCACGTAGTTCTAGGTCATCCATTTGACTAACTAAATCTGAGTTACTATGTCACAAAAAGTATATCATTGGATTATTAAGCGGATGTAGTTTCTAAACATATACTGTTCATCAGATATATACCCAGTTGAATTTTCAACCTAGAACGACGTGCATGCCATGTAAATCGATACGGAGGAAGTATAGTAGTAAAAATGAGGTGATTTTACCGAGCGATCGGCGGGGGAGCATGGCCTGTCATGCGGTCCCACGTGTCATGATGTACCAAGGCGATGCGCGTGTCCCTCTTGAGGCAGAAGCAATACTACGTGGTTTGAGATGATGGCGAACCGAAGTGTGAAATAATGGTTGCTTCGTCCGTCTGGGAAGGTGCGGCATTGTGATTTGATGTCTCATTGCTCATTACTACTACTACTGGGGCGGTACGACTGGGGTGCGTCCCCCCTGCTGTTCTGCACTATTATTTGGTGCTTGACACGTCGACCCGGTTGCTGTATGTCCCACATGTCGGCGACAGGAAGTACAGAATTCATGAAAGCGAGCGTCGATGGAGGAGTACAAGACACGGCTTGGGTTTTTGCTGCTTCGCGCGATCCATCGATACAAGCCCGGACTAAAAAGGCGAGGGCGGGTCTTTTCCCACGCGGCAGGCAGGGAGTTTGGCATAGTCTATTCGAGGCAAGGAGGCAGGAAGGGAAACAAGCAAATAAAGGTTGAGCGACTTAGTTTTGGGAAAATCTGATTTTACGGAGTACGTACCCACTAGGGTTTATAGGGCTCATCTACAAAACATTCGTTTTTCCGTTTTATAAGTCTCAATTCTACTACTACTAGTAGTACCATCACATGTTGGATTTTGAGGTGCGTTCGATCACCCGATGCAAGCAGTGTCAAGAGAAAACTCACCAATGCATGTAGAAGTTCATGGAAATTTAGTGGTCATTCATGCATTCGTTCTAATTAATGCCTCGGTAAACATTACTTCTTGAGGAAAACGAGCGTACTAATTACTTGTGCAAACTAGGAGTACGGAATTAATTCGACCACTCACCGTCTACCTTGGTTGGAGAGATTTTGAATTGAGCCATAAACTAGAAAGGGGGGAGTAATAACTTTTGTCTCGATTATTATTTGTGGCCTTGTATAGATGCAAAATGTATTTTTTTATAGTGGCCTTGTATAAGTAAATGGAGGGAGTACTAAAGGACATATATATTCCAAACAATATGATAATCTCTCTAACCAAGGTAGTAGGGACAAGGAGTAAACGGAGGGAGTACTAGTAAAATTTTCTCCTCGTCCTGTGAGCCACCGCGCGCGTGAGCGAGGGAGCGGGCGTAAGGTGTAGTAAGCAAGCTTCACGTCATCCTGCGAGCCACCGTGCCCGTGGGTGGGAGAGACGGCATACTAAGCAAGCTTCTCCTCGTTCTGCAAGTTAACGGGACACATCAAAAGTACTCCAGTGTATAGAGCCTTGCCTCTAAGGTAGGCCCCACATGGTTTGCCTCTTCTTTAACATAACGTGTCAAGTCGCAATTTGTTTGTTCACCCGGGGTAGACGATCCTCCCTCCATATAGTGGACAACCAGTACATGTGTCAAGTTACCACATGGGCTGCCTTTTCGTACAGAAATAAGCTCCACCGTGTACCCGCGCGGGTGTGGTTGGGAAAGAGACGGGAGTACGTGCGCCGTGCGTGCACCTCTTCTCTTCGTGCATGTCCCCCACCTATGTGAGACGCGGTATGAGGCGGCGGCGTGGACGGCAGCAACGACGCCCATGCGCCGCTCCTCGTCGAGCTGGCCTGGAGCGGCGAGTTGCTGAACCGCGCGCCGGCTTGGGGCAGCAACTGGCTCCGTCGGGCGAGGAGAGGGAGGTGGATCAGCGAGCTGCATAGCTCGTATCCGGCGGGCTCGGTGGGCCACCCAGCCGGCTTGGATGCGGAATAACTACTCTCCGTAAGCCATTGTAAGAGTGGACAAAATGGTGAAGGAGGAGATAGGGGAGCGGCGGAGGTGTGCAATTCTTGGCCGGCGTTTGGCCTCGTTTAAATAGGAGATTAAATAGTCAGCGGACGGGAGGAGCTCGGCCGGCGTTGCGTTTAATGCCGCCCCGGTCATGAACGGACGTGTGTCCAGAGTGGGTTTCTCGGCTTCCACACGGGTGGGTTTCATGGAGGCGTTTGAATGCGGCAAGGAGGCGTGTTCAGCCGGGCGTGCAGCGAGTGGCGCCCTCGACTCTGACGTAGGACAGCGCGCCATTCTTCCACTGATGTGTGGGCTCTTTGGGTACATGGCCTGCATGTCAGTGACCCAACGCAGGCAGCGCACAGCAGAGGAACCTTTGGTGGGCCAGGGCGGTCAGAAGCGGGCATTTCATAAACCGACGATTGTTCATTGAGTGTGACGTCATCCTTTTCATGTAGATAAGCCTACTATGTTGATAGCCCGTTCGATACGTTGTGATTCATAAACACCGCTACAAACATCAATGTTCTGCTTATCACAGATAAGATTGATTAATACCCGTAACAATCCATGTCCTTAACAAAGGGTGCATGCACGTATAGGTTGAGCGTGCGTCTTGCGTCGTGTGTGCATGCAGGCGTGCGAGTGTTGCGTGCGTGCAAGGGTACGTGTCAGTGTTGCACGCCTGCATGCATGTGTGTGTTCGTTATGTGTATGTGTCAGTATTGCACGCCTGCATGCGTGCGTGTCTTGCGTGTGTGCATGTGTATGTGCGGGGTGAGGCTACACGTCAGTCTACTGACTTTTTCATCTCTGGTCATTAGATTTTCCAGCCGTTGGGTACGAAATCAAGGGCCTGCAGTTTATCACCAAACTCCACCCCCCTGAGCCGCCAGCCACCACCGGCCTGCGCCGCCTCGCCCGCCCCGAAACCACTCCTCACCGCCGGTCCGCTGCCGCACCGGCCATCCCTCTAGCCCCCCCCCCCCCCCGCGCCGAGCTTTTTCTCCGGTGATCCCCACCCCACCGCCCAATCAACGCCCCCCCACCGTCGGCGACTGCCAACCAGAGGTCTGAGGACTTCGAGTACCCACCGACCACTAATTTATTACCATTTTTGTCCTTCATATACGCGCTGACGGGTGGGCCCTATGGTAATGTGCGCTGCTGAATGTGGACCGTTTGACTGGTCAATTGATTGTGTCATCAACAAATTATGGAGTTGTATGGTGACCCAATGACCGTATGATCACCCTAAAGTGTACTCCGTATTTTATTAACACAGTACAAACTCAAACTACCATTTCTTTCTTTCATATACGGGCTGACAGGTGGGCCCCACGGTTACGCGCCCCGATGGTGCAACACTAGTTGCGCCACGTGGAACGTTTGACTGGCCAATTGATTGTGTCATCAACAAAATACGGAGTTGTACGGGTGAGCCAGTGACGGTATAATCATGACATGTATTTTTTTAACACGGTACAGACGCAAGGGCTCATATATACGCGCAAGCACTCATCGCTATAAGCGCACGCACGCAGACCCTACCCCCATGAGCACCTTCGAGAGAGTGGGCCAGCATATGATCTTGAGATTTTACAAAGTCACCATAGGTGCCTCGTAGTCGAGTGGAACGTCTCCTCCCACTGAACGCACATTGCCGGAAAATACTGAAATTAACCCAGGATAAATGCGAGCACCTGGAATTTAACCCTGGTGGGCTCGAGAAACCACTGTCCTCCTAACCATCCAACCACATGTTGGTTAGCACGACAAAATGTATGTGGTGACCGTGATGAGCTTATTCTGAAGTCCAGTGACCATATCGTGCTTTCGCTTCAAATACAATGACCGTAAGTGTCGTCAACAAAATACGGAGCACGCATCAAATGCAAAGTCCGTCAGTGTCATCAAGAAAATACGGAGACGTATCGTGAGCTAGATACCGTATGATCACCACGAGAATGTATACGGTGACCGTAATGAGCATATTCTGAACTCCAGTGACCGTATAGTGCTTTAGCTTGAAATACAGTGACCGTCATGCATGAATGTGTCGTGGGCATGCATACTTTTAGAGGGCCGAGAGATAGTTTGTGTGCGTACGTGAAAGTGGTGTAGAAAGAGGGGATGTCCGGTGGAGACAAGGAGAAATATGCCCTTCGTTTCTCTTTCCCGTGACTAATATTTTAGGAGAATATATAAACATTCACAATGCAGAACAAATATTTTTGGATGCACCATGCAATTAACTTTCATGTATAACATTGTACTATTGTATATGCTTATTTTCTTAGTGGCTGATTGCGTGTGTGGTGTGGTGGGCACATCATTTCTAGTTGTGGTGGGTCAACATGAGGACTCATGGGTCGGTTCCATCCTGAGCCACATAGGTTGGATTGAGATGCGTTATACGAAGACCCATGTGTAGGACTCGGCGTACAACAAGAAGCTAGCTACCAGAGTCGCGGAGGACTCTATCCCCGCCGGTGATAAGCCGACTATATATGATTTGTAACCCTAGGCCCGCAGTATGTTATAGAAGCTTGGGGGCTAGTCCGTCGATAGTATATACACACGCACAATGCTTGGTATTCACGTGTACTTTGTACACACCCCTATCACTAATATACAGTACCAGGAGTAGGCTTTTTCCTCAACTGCAAGGGTCCGAACTAGGGTAAAACATTGCCTCGTATTACCATCCAGCCTAACAGTCAGGGATATCCTACCGAATGATATGATGGAATCATATCTGCCAACTACTAAGAGAGAGGTGTGTCTGGGGGGGCAATGTGTGCGAGAGAAGCCTAAAGATAATGTGCGTGCGGGAGACACGTAGGCACATATATGTGCGTATAGAGGCCTAGTAGAGACCGTGCGTGTGTATATATGCATGTGAGAGAAATAGTGTTTTCCAACTGAGATTAGTGAAAAGAGTGGTACATAGTAGTCAGAAAGAGAGAGAGAGAGAGAGAGAGATACAGAGAGAGCATGTGCGTGAGACTCCCCGACACCCCGAGAGAGATTGTGAGCATGTGTGAAAGAGAAATTCCGATGCATATAAAGTGTGTGCACTTATGCGGTAGATAGAGAGATATATAGCGGTTTGTGAGAACGGGTCGAGGCATAGTGCATCTACGTGTAAAAGGCAGTTCTACGCATTAAATTAAAATATAAATGGCATTATTATTTTTGGATGAGATCATGAATTTTGCAAATTGCGTATGGACGAAAATCGGTCTCTCAGACACCCATACTCTATTGAATTCTAGCATGTGCATGTGTTTATTTCATATTATCGATCCATAGAGTGAGAGCGGTTTGAAATACATGCAATGGATGCTTTTGCAATTCATATATAAACATTAATTAGTGCACTCCATGTTGTTAGTGTGAAGCACTTTATACATTTGTCACTTGCATGGATACATTCCAAATTGCTAGCTACGAAATAGAATACATGTCGAATTCAACATAAAGGGGGTTTCGAAGATTCAAATTCATAGGAAGTGCATTCATCTATTTGAACCCGAGATAATGGCATTTGTACATCAGATGTAAAAGGGGGCATCAACCTTTGTTGTGCATTTGAACATGCTATATATATTCATACGCATGTCTAACTTTTTTTTGCAGCCAAGGAGATTATATCTGGAACCATGCATGAACTGAGGTAAGTTGCATATTTTTTAATATATACTCGTGTACAATGCATATTCAAATGTACCACCTCCATTCCAAAATAATAGTAGCTTTAGGATTTTCAAGAGTAAAGATTTGTGAAGTTTCACAAATTCTAAACGTTCAATTCAAGAGAACCGAAAACGTTAATGCTTCTGCTCCCAAATATTGAACGAAGCACCAAATAGGCATCTGGTCACCCAAAACCGCGCGAGACTAATGTTTGGTGGTAGGAAATTACTGTCCTGACTCTAGCCCGTGTAGCCTATCGGCCCGATGTCCAAAGGTCTAAACCGGGGTAGGTTTGTAACTTCACCAAGACGCCAACTCAACCGCCTCCGAGAAGCATTCATACGCCGTGGGAGCCTAAACACCCATGCGCTCGGTTGAAATCTATCCCGCCCACATTTGGGACACCTGAGATTACTGTCCTACCCCCAACCCGCAACATGTCCGAAATTTTAGATGGGGGCAAAGTTTGTAACTTTCCCCAAATTTCAAACAAGCGCATCCCAAACCGAAACATTGTCCCCACTTAGTTCCCCGCCTCCCTCCGTTTCCCCATTCATACTCCGTGGGCGCCAAAACGCCCTCTCCACCAGCCGCGAAACCCCAGCCTCCTCCGTCCTCCACCCCATAGTGCCCAATCCACCGCCGCCCAACTCCATCACGCCGGAGCCGGTACCCCGACGTCGTCGTCCAACGTAACCGCAACCGCAACTCCCTCAAGGACTTAGCAGCTGAAGCCGAGGTAGAGCTGCCTCCATGACGCCGACGCCGACGTGCGCCGTACCAGAACCCCTCCAACCACGTCGTCCTGCACCTCACTACTGCCGCTCCACTATCTCAACCGTCCACCGCACCGGAGTTGTTCCCACTACGCCGTCGTTCGCCGCCTCGGATCTGCTTCCCCGCCGCCGACATACGGCCACCGCACCACACTAAACAACTTGGCCATGGGTTCGTCCAAGGCTGCACCATCCTCCACAACTTCTCGTTTCCGACGAACCACAAGAAGATCGTTGGAAAAACAGAAGGAGGACACAGCACTGCCAGCTGAAAGAGGTACTCCTCTTCCCTTATTCGTGCAAACCTTACGTCTCTGCTCACACGGTATTCATCCCACGAAAGAAACTAGTTGAGCGCTTCTTACTACATCTTATTCGTGATACTAAATGCACAAGGTTTCCTCCCTTTACTATTTCACCTTTGCTAGATGTCAGTAGCCCGCCTGGATTTCAATTCAGGGTCAGTCGAACCGCAATTAAAAGAAGCATCACCCGCTTAGGCGCGCGGAGCACCTAGTCCGCCTGTTCACCGCGGAAGCGGCGCATCGGTGTCTATCATAGGGGTGTGGGGTGCAGGAGCTGCTTGCGCCCAATCTGGAGGTCGGCGAGGCTTGAATGGATTGTCGGGGGGCGGTACCAAGCACGGCGGTGCGGTGAGGTCGAGGGGAGGGCGCAGGCAGGGGACTGAGCCGGTGGTCGCTGCCGTTTCGAGGAAGATCGTCAACACTGACTGGCTGGAGGTAGATGAAGGTGATCTGCCCGTTCTTTGTACATCGGACGGTGCAGAAAAAATGGACTGACCTATTTGTTTTCAGTCGAATGTTATTTTCATAGAATCCTGTAGTAATTTAGTGTGCCATGCATGTTGTAGAGCTATCATATGTATCCCGTCATTTATTTCTCACCGACCTGCTATCTGCTACGTTTACACTGTACTAATTGTGCACACACTTCACCCATGCTCACACTATTGTTTTTTTATGCATGGGTATTTGAGACTCTGACGCAGTGTTGATGAATGCTGAAAAGAAAAGACAGAAGTCGCTCCAATGTAATTCGAAGATAAGCACTAAGCGTTTCAGCGCTCTAAAGGATGCAGTGTCAGCAGTTGGAGAAAGTAAACGTAGCTCTGTAGTTGATGATCTCAATTGCCACACACAACCATCCCAGGTGCTTGCTTTAACTTCGCGCTGTCAAATGTGGTTGCATGTTGCATATGGTGTCTAGCTTGTATTGCTTCCAATTTGGTTAAATTGCCTCTGCTTACTTTACACATTATACCTTTGATAATGACATGCCTTCCTATTTTTGATACATACTACATATGTCTATTAACCATGTTCGTACATCAAACCAATGCTTTTTTGTATCCCTCGTCAATCACTTATGATGAGACAGTCACCCGGGTGGGTTACTGTGAGACGCCATACTCGTTTAAAGAGTGCAGTGTCATCCTCCCCACATGATTCTCAAGAAACAGTAAGGCTAAATGAAGATAGTCAACGTAGCTCTCTAGTTGATGACCGCAATTCCCCCACACCACCATCACAGGTGCTTGCTCTAACTTCGCAGTGTGATATGTGGTTGCATGTTGCATACGGTGTCTAGCTTGTAATGCTTCTAATTAGGGTAAATTGCATCTGCTTAGTTTACACATTATACCTGTGAATATGACATGCCTTCCTATTTTTGGTACACACTACATCTATGTGTTAACCATGTTCTTACATGAAACTACCTCTCTTCTGTATCCTGCATCAATCACTTACGATGAGTCACCTTTATTCGTTGCATATTGCATATTATTTCTAGCCTGTTGCCATGTATGGCTTCTAATTTGGTCAAATACATTTGTTAGGGCACCCTTTAATTTGGCAGAGTGATATTGGTTTCATCTTTCATATGGTTTCTAGCTTGCATTGATTCTAACAAGTTCAAGCACCTTGTGCTTAGTTTACACTTTATACATCACACATGTCAATATGTCACGCCGTCCTGTTTTTCATACATATTCCATCCTCCTATCATGCGGCTGCCTTACATGAAAGTAGTGTTCGTCAGTATCATGCATCAATGAGTTCTGAAGAGCAAATTTTATTCCTTTTTCTTGTGGGTTTGACTTGACAAGGCAAAATCAAGAAAGAGGAAGGAAAAGAGTAAGGAAGGCAATGATGGTGGTCCTCTGCAGCAACGTAAACGGAGCATTTGTACCGATTCTCCTTGTACTGATAGTGCATTACAAGGTCCAAGTCTCCGCTCCCCTACTCCACTTGCACTAACTTGGCAGTGTGATATCTGTTTGCATGTTGCATATGGTGTCTAGCTTGTATTGCTCCTAATTAGTGTAAACTGCATCTGCTTAGCTTACACATGATACATGTGAATATGACACGCTTTCCTGTTTTTGGTACATACTATATCTGTCTATCACACCATGTTCTTACATGAAACTACTCTTCTTGTGTATCCTGCATCAGTCACTTATGATGGAACACCTTTAAGTTGGCAGTGTGATATTGGTTTGTGTCTTGAATATGATTTATAGCATGTATTGCTTCTAGTTTGATGAACGCCACCTATGACGAGACAGTTTTAACTTGGCAGAGTGATATTGATTGCACCTTTCATATGGTGTCTAGTTTGCAGTGCTTCTAATTTGTTGAAGTGCCTTCTGCTTAGTTACCACATCATAGGTGTGAATATGTCAAGCCGTCCATTTTTCGTATATATTCCATCCTTGTATCATGACTTTGCCTTTCATCAGAGTAGTGTTCATCAGTATCATGCATGAATGAGTTCTGAAGAGCGAATTATATTCCTTTTTCTTGTCGGTTTGACCTCACAATGCCAAATCAATAAAGCTAAAGGAAATTGGCAAGGCATTGGATGATGGTGGTCCTTCCGAGCAACTAAAACGGAGGTTCTCTACAGACTCTACTCCGCCATCCTCCCAACAAGATTCGCAAGACAACGCAAGGCTAGATAGTCAACGTAGCTGTGTAGATGATGAGCACATCTCCCCTACTCCACCATCACAGGTGCTTTCTCTAACTTGGCACTATTATATGTGGTTGCATGTTGCGTATGATGTCTAGCTTGTATTGCTTCTAACTTTGTTGAATTGCATCTGCTTACTTTACAGATAATGCCTGTGAATATGACACGTGTTCCTGTTTCTAGAACATACGTGTACATGATGAGCACATATCTCCTACTCCACCATCACAGGTGCTTGCTCTAACTTGGAACTGTTATATGTGGTTGTGTTTTCCATATGATGTCTAGTTTGTATTGCTTCTGATTATGTTGAATTGCATCTGCGTAGCTTACAACTTATACCTGCAACGATCACTTACCCATAAGACACATTTAACTTGGGACTGTGATGTAGGTTGCATCTTGCATTGTCTTCTAGCTTGTACTGCATCTAATTTCTTGAAATAGCACTTACGATGAGACACTTTTTACCTGATAGAGTGATATTGGTTGCATGTTCATATGGTGCCTAGCTTTCATTTCTTCTAATTTTGTTGAAATGCCTTCCGCTTACTGATTTTCATACATATTCCATCCTCCTATCGTACGTGTGAATATGAAACGCTATCTTTTTTTGTATATATTCCATCCTCCTATCCTGCGCTTGCCTTACATCAAAGTAGTGTTCGTCTGTATCATGCATCAACCAGTTATGCAGAGCTAATTTTATTCATCTTCTTGTGGTTTTGACTTCATAAGGCAATATCAGAAAATAGGAAGGAAAAGAGTAAGTTAGGGGATGTTGGTGGTCCTCCGCACCAACGCAAACAGAGACTCTCTAGATTTGCCACTGCTACTGCTAATGAAGTTGAAGTCCCAAGTCTACATGAGGAGTTCATCTCCCGTACTCCATCGCAGGTGCTTGCTCTAAGTTGACAGTGTGATAATTGGTTTCATTTTGCATATGTTGTCTATCCTGTATTTCTTCTATTTTGATTAAATTGCACCTACTGAGTTCATACGTTATACATGTGCATATGACATGGCGTTCTGTGTCTAGAATACACTCCATCTATCTATCATACCATGTTCTTACATCAAAGTACTGTTGTTGTGTATCCCGCATCAGTCACTCATGATTGGACACTTTTAACATGGCAGTTTGATAGTGGTTGCATCTTGCATTGGTTTCTACATTGTACTGCTTCTAATTTTTTGAATTGCCACTTATGACAAGACATTTTTAACTTGGCAAAGTAATATTGGTTGCATCTTTCATATGGTGTCTAGCTTGCATCACTTCTATTTTCTTGAAAATCCTTCTGCTTAGTTTACACATCGTAGCTGTGAATATGTCATGCCGTCCAGTTTTCCTTACATATTCCATCCTCATACGGTTGTCTTTTTGCTCCAGCTCCACTAAATGACTCTTGTCCTCTACCAGCATCATATTCGACTAGCTCCTTTGCTTTGTGACTCAAGGACCAAACCCTTCTGCAATAAAACAAAATCCAGAAGAGCCCTTCTTGGAAATTGATGTCAAAGGGGGAGAGAGAGATCACATCAAAGCTCTATGCTTAATCATTTCTATAGGGGAAGAGGACACTCAGGGGGAGTGTGTGTAAGAAACCTCAGATGCTTGGTGTTCAAGAGGAGAGAAATTACATGTCTTTAAGAGGGGAAAGACATGTTCATATTTGATCATATTTGATTGCTTGCATTAACTCTGTTGTCTTTTCTTTTGCTCTGATTTTCTGTTCCCTATCTTCTCCCAATATCCCATGCAAGATTCAGGGGGAGCAAGACATCTAAGGGAAGGAAATCCTCGAATTCTTTGCCCATCTTTACCTTTGGGGACATGTCTATATCCAATAGAGTACTCAGTACTTACTCTCTACATGTCATCCCAGTCTTGGTACTCTTGTGGTTTCTTCTGTTTGCTCTGGCTACTAGATGTATCTGTGTTATCTAGCCTTGTTTACTCAGGTTCATTCTTTCCAAAGCCAACTCAAAGACCACAAGGTAAGTATATGCATCTCAGTCATGTGTATGAGGATCTCTTGCTGTTGTACATACTGTTTGCAATAAGGACTCATGAGCATGAAGGTACATTTTCTATATTTACATCATTCACTCTGATGCATATAGCCAAGATACATGTAACACATGGCTTACTCTGTCATGCTTATGCATTCACATGCTCCTATGTTTCATATTTATATGATTGCATACATATAGGGGGAGCCTTTGCATGTTACATGTCTTTGAAACAAAGCTTTACTTGTTGTTGTCTATATCTTTATCTAAAGCTTTGATGTATGTTGTCATCAATTACCAAAAAGGGGGAGATTGAAAGCACAAGTGCTCCCTGGGTGGTTTTGGTAATTAATGTCAACATATCTCTTATTGGACTAATGTTTCTATCTAGTATGTTTCAGATAAGTTCAACAATGGAGTGGCATGGACAAGAGGATGTGGAACCCCTTCAAAGTGATAAAGAAAAAGGATTGGCTCAAGCTCAAAGCTCAGGACTCTACATTTTCTATTTTAGTGATCCAAGATCACATTGAGTTCATAGGAAAGCCAATACTATTAAGAGGGGATGAGGTGTTGCTTAATGGCTTGCTTGCTCAAAGTGCTTAGTGATATGCTCCAAAGCCCTCAACCACTTTCTCACATCCACATATGTCCCAAACCCAAAAGTCCAACTCGGCCCCACCGATTCTTTCTATCCGGAGCCACCGAGTTCAGTTGACATAGCCACTGCCAGAAACCCTACTCAGTTCGGTCTCACCGATGGGATCTCGGTCTCACCGAGATGGGCTTGCAAACTCTCTGTTGCCTATTGCAATATTTTCGGTCCCACCGAGATATGCACTCGGCCCCACCGAGTTTGCTTGGCCAACTCTCTGTTTTGCTTATTACCCAAATCGGTCCCACCGAGTTTGAGTAATCGGTCAAACCGAGTTTTGGATTTACCCTAACCCTAGCACATCGGTCCCACCGAGTTGGTCCAGTCGGTCCCACCGAAACACCTAACGGTCACATTATGAACCAAATCGGTCTGACCGAGTTCTCTGAATCGGTCCCACCGAGTTTGGTGATTTGTGTGTAACGGTTAGATTTTGTGTGGAGGCTATATATACCCCTCCACCCACTCTTCATTCGTGGAGAGAGCCATCAGAACATGCCTACACTTCCAATACATATTTTCTGAGACAGAACCACCTACACTTGTGTTGAGGTCAAGATATTCCATTCCAACCACATAAATCTTGATCTCTAGCCTTCCCCAAGTTGCTTTCCACTCAAATCTTCTTTCTACCAAATCCAATCCTATGAGAGAGAGTTGAGTGTTGGGGAGACTATCATTTGAAGAACAAGAGCAAGGAGTTCATCATCAACACACCATTTGTTACTTCTTGGAGAGTGGTGTCTCCTAGATTGTCTAGGTGTCGCTTGGGAGGCTCCGACAAGATTGTGGAGTTGAACCAAGGAGTTTGTAAGGGCAAGGAGATCGCCTACTTCGTGAAGATCTACCCTAGTGAGGCAAGTCCTTCGTAGGCGACGGCCATGGTGGAATAGATAAGGTTGCTTCTTCGTGGACCCTTCATGGGTGGAGCCCTCCGTGGACTCGCGCAACCGTTACCCTTCGTGGCTTGAAGTCTCCATCAACGTGGATGTACGATAGCACCACCTATCAGAATCATGGATAAAAAATATCCGTGTCTCCAAATTGCGTTTGCACACTCCAATCCCTTCTCTTTACATTCTTTCAACTTGCATGCTTTACTTTCCACTGCTCATATACTCTTGTATGCTTGCATGCTTGCTTGATATGTATTGTGAATGTTTAAACTTGTGCTAAAACTCCACATCAACTTAGGAGAAATTAAAAACTACAACTTTTCTTGATTTGAGTCTATTCACCCCCGCCCCTCTAGACACCTCTTCTCGATCCTTTCAATTGGTATCGGAGCATTGGTCTCCATTGCCTTGGTTTAAACACCTTTGGAGGAAGATGGATGTGTCTACTTTGGGGAGTCTTAGACGTAGAGTGCCTATTCTTGATGGAGAGTTCTTCTATGAGTGGAAAAATGAAATGCTTGAGATTTTCAATGAATATCATTTGAACAAGTACATTACTAGTCCTTTTGCACCTCATATTGATCCGTTGCATCCTACACCCGAAGAGGATCTTGACATGATTCGCAATCTTAGAACTATCAATCTTATCATTAGAGGATTACCCAAAAATTTGATTGCTAGTTTGCCTACTCTTGATTATGCCTATACTATGTGGAGATTTCTTGAGGAACGATTTCCAAATTATTCCTTGAAAAATTTAGACGAAATTCTCCATAAGTCTATTGCCCTGAGTAAGATGAATTCTAGTGATCCTAGCTTTGGTGATTGTCTATTTGAGCTTACAAATCTCATGCATGCCAAAGGAGATGTTGGAATAATTAGCAATATCATCTCCGAAGCTATTAGAATTCATGAAGATAACCATAACAATGATCATTTATCTAATGAATTACCCTCTCTAGGAGTTGATCAATCACAAGATGATGTTGAACATGGATACTATGATGAGGATGATGATAGTGACTATGATCTTGATGATGCAATGAGACACTTTGGTCTTATGGCAAATCTTCGCGGCTACATGGCTGGAGGAAAGGAATGAGTCCTTGATAGTGGATGTACTGAAAATATGACCGGAGATAAAGATATGTTCCGTGAGCTTGCTGAAAACGACGGCCCTCGAAAGTATGTCACTTTTGGTGATAACTCAAAGGGTAAGGTGGTTGGCCTAGGTAAGGTGGCCATCTCACATGATAGCTCCATACAAAATGTCATGCTCGTTGAATCTCTTGGGTACAATTTACTTTCAGTATCTAGACTTGCTGATTTCGGTTTCAATGTCCTATTTGCGGAGGTAGATTGCCAAGTGTTTCATAGAGACAATCGTAAAATGGTCTTTACCGGTATACGTAGAGGTGATCTTTACATTGTTGATTTCTCTAAAAAGGCTCAACCTAGAACTTGCTTAATTGCTAAATCTTCTAAAGGCTGGTTGTGGCATAGAAGACTAGGTCATGTGGGCATGTGAAATCTTGATAAGCTTATTAAAGGTGATCATATCCTTGGAATAAAAGATGTCATATTTGACAAGGATAGACTTTGTAGTGCTTGTCAGGCAAGGAAACAAGTTGGAGGAAGTCATCGCACGAAGAACATCATGACCACGAGAAGACCACTCGAGCTACTTCACATGGATCTCTTTGGTCCAAATTCCTACAAGAGTCTCGGTGGTAACTCATTTGGTCTAGTCATAGTTGATGATTTTTCAAGATTTACGTGGGTGTTATTTCTTGATGACAAATCGCAGGTCCAAAAGATCTTCAAAAACTTTGCTAGAAAGGCCCAAAATCAATTTGACGTGAAGATCAAGAAGGTTCGGAGCGACAACGGAACGGAGTTCAAGAACGCAAATGTGGATACCTTTCTTGACGAAGAGGGGATTTCACACGAGTTCTCGGCTACGTACACACCTCAACAAAATGGAGTTGTTGAGAGGAAGAACCGGACTCTTATTGAGATGGCCAGAACGATGCTTGATGAGTACAAGACCCCAAAACACTTTTGGGCGGAAGCGGTTGAGATAGCTTGTCATGCGACAAATCGCTTGTATCTTCACAAGCTACTCGGCAAGACTGCATACGAGCTCCTCACCGGTAACAAACCCCAAGTTGGATACTTTCGAGTATTTGGCTCAAAGTGCTACATTCTTGATAAGCATCGTCGTTCTAAATTCGCTCCTAAATCACATGAAGGTTTCCTACTTGGTTATGGCTCAAACTCTCACACTTACCGTGTCTACAACAATTTCACCCGAAAAGTTGAAGAGATGGTAGATGTGAAGTTTGATGAATCTAACGGCTCGCAAGTAGAGCAATTGCCAATTGATGTAGGAGACAAAGACCCTTCAGAAGCAATCCAAGACTTGTCTATTGGCAAGATTCGTCCAACGGAGGTGAAGGAGAGTATCTCGTCCGTCCAAGTGGAAGCTTCTACCTCACGACAAGGTGAACCAAGAATTGATACAGAAGCATCCACAAGTGGGGAACACCAAGACGAAGAAAATGAGGAAATACACCAAGATGAACATCAACAACCTCCTTCTCCACCACGACAGGAGAATGACAATGTCAACAATGAAGAAGGCCAAGAAGAAGATCAAGATGAAGAGGATGTTCCACCCCGAGCCAAGCCAAAGCTCCCACAAGTTCGAGCAAGAATTGCCAAAGACCATCCCGTCGAGCAAATCTACAATGATATCCAAACCGGGAGAATCACTCGCTCTAAAACTCGTTTGGCTAACTTTTGTGAACATTACTCATTCATCTCTAGCATTGAACCTATGAAGGTTGAAGAAGCATTGGAAGATCCGGATTGGATTAACGCTATGCATGAAGAGCTACACCAACTTTGAGAGAAACCAAGTATGGACATTGGTCGAGAAGCCTGACAACAACCACAACATCATTGGTACCAAATGGGTGTTTCGCAACAAGCAAGATGAAGATGGTCAAGTCATCCACAACAAAGCACGCCTAGTCGCCCAGGGCTACACTCAAGTCGAAGGTATGGACTATGGTGAGACATATGCTCCCGTTGCTAGACTTGAGTCCATTCGCATCTTACTTGCTTATGCTAATCACCATGATATCACCTTGTACCAAATGGACATTAAAAGTGCTTTTCTAAATGGTGAAATTGAGGAGGAAGTTTATGTTAAGCAACCTCCTGGCTTTGTCAATCCTAAGAAACCTAATCATGTTTACAAACTTCACAAAGCCCTTTATAGTCTTAAACAAGCCCCTAGAGCGTGGTATAAATGCTTGACCAAGTTTCTTATTGAAAAAGGCTTTGAAATTGGAAAAATTGATTCTAATCTTTTCACTAAAAGGGTTAATGGAGAACTATTTATGTGCCAAATTTATGTTGATGATATTATATTTTATTCAACTAACCCTCATTTTAGTGAGAAGTTTGGAAAGCTAATGTCGGAGAAGTTTGAGATGTCTATGATGAGTGAACTCAAATTCTTTCTTGGTTTGCAAATCAAGCAAACTAAGGAAGGTACCTTTGTCTCTCAAACAAAGTACACCAAGGACTTATTCAAGAAGTTCAATATGCAAGAATGCAAAGGTATGTCTACACCCATGCCTACTAGTGGACATCTAGATTTGACCAAAGATGGTGAACCGGTTGATCAAAAAGTTTACCGCTCTATGATTGGTTCATTGTTATATCTATGTGCCTCTCGTCCTGATATTATGCTAAGTGTGTTCATGTGTGCACGATATCAAGCGTCCCCTAAAGAGTGTCATCTTAAGGCTGTGAAAAGGATAGTGAGATACTTAATACACACGCCAAATTTTGGCATTTGGTATCCTAAGAGGTCTTCTTTCCATCTTGTTGGTTACTCCGATTCGGACTATGCTGGACACAAGGTTGAAAGAAAGTCCACTTCGGGTACTTGTCAATTTATTGGTAGATCTCTTGTGTCTTGGTCCTCCAAGAAACAAAACTCGGTATCCTTATCCACCGCTGAAGCGGAATACATTGCTGCTGGATCATGTTGTGCTCAATTACTTTGGATGACCCAAACTCTTAAAGATTATGGGATATATGTGAAACATGTTCCATTGCTCTGTGACAATGAAAGTGCCATTAAGATTGCTCACAATCCTGTGCAACATTCTCGAACTAAGCATATTGAAGTTCGTCATCATTTCATTCGAGATCATGTTGCCAAAGGGGACATTGATCTTAAGCATGTTCGCACCGATAAGCAATTAGCGGATATATTTACCAAACCGCTTGATGAGAAAGTCTTTTGCCATTTGCGAGGTGAATTGAACATCATTGATGCTTCAAACTTGGAGTAGGAACTCCATTTGGATACATGCAAGGCATGAGCCTTTGACTA
Organism: Aegilops tauschii subsp. strangulata; assembly: GCF_002575655.3. Lineage (NCBI taxonomy): Eukaryota > Viridiplantae > Streptophyta > Magnoliopsida > Poales > Poaceae > Aegilops > Aegilops tauschii. Next base: position 380,286,790 of record NC_053037.3, on the reverse strand, counting down.
ATCCTTGATATTTCTTTCATGATGCTATCTATATGTCTTGGATATTTGTGCACCCTTGCATGCTATCTAACCCTTGTAGGTACTTCGATGAATCTAAATCCATGAGATTGCAACTCACTCACATCTTGAGCAATCTCTACATCATCAAGTCTCTACACAATGGTGGTTGAAGACAAGGAAGCACAAAACTCTTCAAACATATCCTTTGGCAAATTCTACATTAAGATTTATGATTGTCATTTTGGATACACAAGTGCTCTTCCTTGCAAAGCTAACCCATGTCGGAAGATGAACTCAAATTCTAAGTGGTGCTCCCAACTCATGATGATCAACATCAACCTTGAGCATCCCACACAAGTTCAACTACGTGATCAAGATCAACACCACCACCCAAGGTATGTTATTCCATCTTAGAGAAGCTTTACTCCAAGACATGGGTCAAAGCAACTCAACAAGATGTGAATACATCAAGATGCTTAAACAAAAAAATGGTAACCCCATTTTAAGCTTAAACGATGAGTATGACCAAAGATCACGTGACCTAACTTGACTCTCATGTCAATATACTCTAACATAGGTGACTTTTTCACCGCCCAATTCTAGATGAAGTTCTCTTGTGTTTCCTCTTGCATTTGTCTCATGCATATGTGTTTTCCCCTTTCAAAAAAAACTTCATCTAGATTTTTTTCATTTCTTCTTGTTCTGCATTTTCTGCATCCAATTCTTTGCAAACCTTTCAGGAAATTCCTTGCAAATCCTTGTGAGATCTTAAGTGCCTAGTGAGCTGAGGTGACAAGTGTTTTCTCTCTGATGGACTCGGTCACACCGGTTTGTTTCTTTTGGTCCAACCAAGTTCTCTTGGTGCCACCGAAGCACACAACTCGGTGCTACCGATTTCACTACAGGAAAGACAACTTGCCACTTATTCCTGCAGTATTTTTGCTCCAGCTCCACTCAATGACTCTTGTCCTCTACCAGCATCATATTCGACTTGCTACTTTTCTTTGTGACTCAAGGACCAAACCCTTACTGCAATAAAACAAAATCCAGAAGAGCCCATCTTGGAAATTGATGTCAAAGGGGGGAGAGAGAGAGATCACATCAAAGCTCTATGCTTAATCATTTCTATAGGGGGAGAGGACACTCAGGGGGAGTGTGTGTAAGAAACCTCAGATGCTTGGTGTTCAAGAGGAGAGAAATTACATGTCTTTAAGAGGGGAAAGACATGTTCATATTTGATCATATTTGATTGCTTGCATTAACTCTGTTGTCTTTTCTTTTGCTCTGATTTTCTATTCCCTATATTCTCCCAATATCCCATGCAAGATTCAGGGGGAGCAAGACATCTAAGGGAAGGAAATCCTTGAATTCTTTGCACGTCTTTACCTTTGGGGACTTGTCTATATCCAATAGAGTACTCAGTACTTACTCTCTACATGTCATCCCAGTCTTGGTACTCTTGTGGTTTCTTCTATTTGTTCTGGCTACTAGATGTATCTGTGTTATCTAACCTTGTTTACTCAGGTTCATTCTTTCCAAAGCCAACTCAAAGACCACAAGGTAAGTATATGCATCTCAGTCATGTGTATGAGGATCTCTTGTTGTTGTACATACTGTTTGCAAGAAGGACTCATGAGCATGAAGGTACATTTTCTATATTTACATCATTCACTCTGATGCATATAGCCAAGATACATGTAACACATGGCTTACTCTGTCATGCTTATGCATTCACATGCTCCTATGTTTCATATTTATATGATTGCATACATATAGGGGGAGCCTTTGCATGTTACATGTCTTTCCAAAGCTTTACTTGTTGTTGTCTATATCTTTATCTAAAGCTTTGATGTATGTTGTCATCAATTACCAAAAAGGGGGAGATTGAAAGCACAAGTGCTCCCTGGGTGGTTTTGGTAATTAATGTCAACATATCTCTTGTTGGACTAATGTTTCTATCTAGTATGTTTCAGATAAGTTCAACAATGGAGTGGCATGGACAAGAGGATGTGGAACCCCTTCAAAGTGATAAAGAAAAAGGATTGGCTCAAGCTCAAAGCTCAGGACTCTACATTTTCTATTTTAGTGATCCAAGATCACATTGAGTTCATAGGAAAGCCAATACTATTAAGAGGGGATGAGGTGTTGCTTAATGGCTTGCTTGCTCAAAGTGCTTAGTGATATGCTCCAAAGCCCTCAACCACTTTCTCACATCCACATATGTCCCAAACCCAAAAGTCCAACTCGGCCCCACCGATTCTTTCTATCCGGAGCCACCGAGTTTAGTTGACATAGCCACTGCCAGAAACCCTACTCAGTTCGGTCTCACCGATGGGATCTCGGTCTCACCGAGATGGGCTTGCAAACTCTCTGTTGCCGAGATGGGCTTGCAAACGCGTGTTCGGTCCGGTCGGGGACGAATCGGCGCTCCGCGTCTGACCCGCCGGCCGGCCGAAGCAGAGGGCTCTGTCGAAGAACAAGCCGACTAAGTCAGAGTAGGCCAAGAAGTGCTCGGCAACAAGGCTGAGAGAAAAAGAAGAAACAAGGAGAGCATACCGTAGGCGGCGGGTTGGCTCGGCTATATGGCTCCTTGCCGAATTGCCACTCCACGGAGAGTTTGCAGTTCGCAAGGTAGTTCACCATAAAAGCCACCTCCTCCTGCGGCATCTCCTTGGTGCACATCCGGCTCGGATCGAGCTGGCCGCTCATCTGACAGATCTGATGAGGCCGGCTCTGGAGCGGAAGAACCCGACGCGTGACGAACGCGGCCAGAAGATCGGGCCCCGTCAGGCCCTCCGACTGGACCATCACCCGCAGTCGGGCGACGGCGGCGTTTCCAGCCGGCGTCAGCGTCACCGCCCAGAAGGACCATTGGGGCAGCCTGCCCGCCGGTGGGCCGGCTACGTAAGCCGGCAGATTGATGTAGTCGCCCCGTGGAGCGATGTTCCGCACGTAGAAGTACGACTTCTGCCACTTCACCGATTGGATCAGCGTGATGACGGGGAAGGGGTTGTCGGCGACCGATCTCCGCGACGCGATGAAGGCGCCAGTCTGAGCCGGCACGCCCCGCATGCGCGTGCCCAGCTTCGACTGAAAGAACTCCCCCCAGAGCTCAAGGGTGGGGAGGACGCCGAGGTAGCCCTCGCACAGGGTGACGAAGGCGGACAGCAGCACCACCGCGTTCGGGGTGAGGTGGTGCGGCTGGAGCTGGTAGAAGTCGAGCCAGGAGCGGAAGAAGGCGCTCACTGGCAGGCCGAAGCCACGCAAGAAGTGCGAGCGGAAGACCACCCGCTCGCCCTCCTGCGGCTCCGGCCTGATTTCCTTCGCCGGCGCGCGACGGACCTCTACTTTGTCCGCGCCGGGCAGCCGCCGCGTCTGGCGGAGGAACTCGACGTGGTCTTCGTGCACGTTGGAGCCGTCCCAATCCCCGCCATACTGCTCCGTGGCGGGAGGCATGGCGAAAGCTAGCGCGGCGGCGGAGGAATGCGTAGTGGAAGAGCGCGGCGGCGAGGCGCTGTCGCGAGAGCGGGCGAGCGAAGAAGACGGTGGAAGTAGGAGGAGCGTGCGAGGGCCTGCCGCCCTCCACCTCCCCCTACTTATAGCCTCGCGAGGCAAGGCCGAAGAGGCCGGACGTGGGGGGAGACGTGGGATTAACTGCGCCCACTCCCCCCACATCTCGCGATTATTGCGCATAAATGCGAGCCGAAACTGCCACACGGGACGTGCGGGCGGTTTCGGGATACAAAGGATCCGCGCCTGGGCCGGGGCGCGGACGTGGCGGGCCCCCTCCCTGCGGCGACGTCCCGTCACGCGCGTGGGCTGGCATGCTTTCCGGCCACGTGGTTCGCAGACGGCCGGTGGCTGGCCCGCGGCCCGGTGCACGCGCCAGCGGGCTCCCGCCCTCCGACTCCAGAAGATTTCGACTCAGGCGGCGCGCCTGACCAAGGCCGGCTCCCAGCTGCCGGCTTGTCAAGATAGGAAGCTGATCGAGCTTCTCAACCCCTACTCCACCTCGAAGCCCAATCAGCTTCGGGGACTACTGTCGGAGATAATGGCCACGGGTAGCCTAACCGACTACCCCTGGCTCTTAGGAAAAATTATCAGGCCTTTGGGCCTTCAAGCACTCCAAGCATTTGGGCCGCCTTCCCTGGCCGGCTACCTCTGAAGCCGACTCTCGGAAGGCGACCCAGCCTCCACCCCTCCCTAGGACGACTATGGGGTGGCCGAGTCCAAGAAGCCGGCCAAGAAGGACGCTGACTCCTAGGAGCCGGCCGAGACCACAACCACCAAAGCTGTTCCCACATAACGGCGACAAGACGGGGAGTGGCCACAGCGCGGCCCACTATCCCCGAAGCCCGAGGCGGGCATGGCTACAGGAGGCCGTACGGGACGACCGTCTCCCGTGCGGCTTGGCACTGTAGCCATGCTAGCCTCGACGTCATCCACGACAGACTCCCGTGCGGCCCACGGGCGGCGGGCCCCTTCAGCCAGACAGAGGCGTGGAGGCGGCCCGGCCTTTCCCAGTCGGCCAAGGGCGTAGGCGGCTCCTAGAAGCCGGCTACTCCCCTCCTCGAAGCAGGAGCCCCATTAAGGAGACAAGACGAGGTAAGGCTACAGTGAGAGCCCCCAAGGCGGCCCACTGTAGCCACGCTTACCTCGACAAAGCCCTCGTCATCAGAGGCGAGGCTACAGTAAGCAGCCGCCGACAAGACCCTAGGCGGTGAGGCCGGCCTGTCGACCAAGAAGCCGGCAGCCGGCGGGACCCACCAGCCGGCGGGGCCCAATTGCCGGCGGAGAAGCCGGCAAGCGTAGACACTGACGGCTGGGACCAGCTCCCAGTCGGATTACCATTGTACCCCCGGGGGGTAGGCCTATATAAACCCCCCGGAGCACCCATGCAAAGGGTTGGCCTCTGAGCATAGAGTTGCCTTCTAAGCATAGCACACACACCCACACACCATAGATAGAGAGAAGCAAGAGCTAGCCTTGTTCTTCTTCTCCCTTGATCCCAACAGCTCTAGGAGCGATTGTAGCTACCCATTCTCGATCTAGTGATCATGCGGAGACCCCGCAGAGCAGGACTAGGGGTGTTATCTCCTCGGAGAGCCCCGAACCTGGGTAAGATCCGCCGGCGTGCATGTCTCCGCCTCATCCCGTTTCCAGGCACCGGCGACGTCTTATTGGCTCCCACAATGATTAGCCATCCATTGGCATATGTCGCACCAACCACCCGACATTTGGCGCCCACTGTGGGGCCCGGTGCACCGTCGTCCGGAGACCTGTTCTGGACGGGAACCCTCTTCCTCCCCCGCGAGCACAGCCAGCCTGCTGCTCCCGATGGCGTTTGCCTCGACGCGCTGCAAGGCGTCGACGACGCCTGCGCAGCGAGCCGCCTCGCCGATCTGCTCGGCGAGACTCGCATCTCCGATGGGCCTGCGTCCGACGCAGGCACCGACTACCCCGAGAGCCGCCTCGTTAGCCTCCTCGACCAGCTTCACGTCTCCAGCGAGCCTGCTGCAGATGTGGAGTCGGTCGGCTCCACCGACCCGATGCTCGTCGACTCCGACACCGCATCGCTTGACGCCTACCCCTCCGACGTGGTGGTCTTCGACGACCCCCTCCCTCGAGCTGACAGTGGCAGCAGCGCTGTCACCGAAGTGCTGGTCATCAGCCACGTCGCCAACTCGGGCGAGAACGCCCACGACGCCCTGCAAGCGGCGATGCACGACCTCTCCGTCCCCATCCCGGCCGATGCTGACGCCGAGACCCTGGAGGCACGCCGCCTCGCCCTCATCACGGAGGGCCAGAAGATAGCCTCCATGAGACGCCTAACCGAGGCCCACCAGCGCGAAGTCGACCGCACCGCCTTCGGTACGCCGCCGCCTAGCGGCCCGAGCTGAGCCGGCTTCGTCCAGAAGCGCGGCGCGGCCGTCGCCAGTATGCTGGGCGCAGATCGCCCCGTCTACGCCACCCCGCTCGAGAATCTGCGAGCCGCTCAGGCGGCCGCAGAAGAGCTCAATGGGCTGGGAGCCGACGAGCTCCCCTACATGACAAGACGGATCTGGCAGCTGATCGACGCGGCTGCAGAACGGCACGAAGCCGGCGCCCGTGCTGATAGTCATCCCCCGCACCGGGAGCACGCCGCGACGTCCCGCTCACCGACTGCGAGCGGCGCGCACCAGAAGAAAGACAAGGAGCCGGCCGCCAGCCGCAGCCGGACTCGCATTACCATCGAGCGCGACGCGGAAGGCCGCCCCCGAGCGGTTGAACACCAAGGGAACCTGCCTCCTCCCCCGCCTCGAAGAGAAAGACGCCTTACTCCGCCGCCTATCACACATCCGACTCTTGGCGACCGACTCGGCCGCCGAGAAGGAGTCGATGAGAACGACGCCCGCCACAGGATCGACCGCCTCGCTCGATCCTTGGCGTTAGAAGAAGAAGACGATGTCGGCCCGCCATGCTTTGGCCCCCGCATCCGCGACGAGCCCTTCCCCAAAGGGTTCTCGCTCCCCAGAGACACGCCCAAGTACAACGGCTCGGTGAAGCCGGAAGACTGGCTCATCGACTACTCCACGGCCATCAGCATAGCCAACGGCAATCGGCGCGTCGCCGTGAAGTACGTCCCCCTCATGCTGCAGGGCACGGCACGCACATGGCTCAACAGCCTCAAGCCCTACAGCATCAACAGTTGGCTGGACTTCACCGAAGTCTTCGTCCGCAACTTCACCAGCACCTACAAGCGGCCTCCCAAGCCTCGCCAGCTCTCCCTCTGCGTCCAAGGGCCCAACGAGTCGACCCGCGACTACCTCACGCGGTGCGCCGAGCTCCGCAACTCCTGCGAGGGGGTGCACGAGGTCCAGGCCATCGAGTACTTCACCGCCGGGTGCCGAGAGGGCACCCTCCTCAAGCACCGACTCCTCTGCGACGAGCCGACTACCCTCGATGAGTTACTAGTCATCGCCGACAAGTACGCCACCGCTGACTCCTCGATGAAGACCGAGCTCCGAGTAGACGCCTCGGGGAAGGTGATTGCTCCGGCTCCCAAGACGCCGACTGGCGACCCTAATTGGCGCCCCTACCAGAACGACCACAAGCACAAGGGCCCCATGCCGACTTCCTCCAGTCGGCAGGTGGCCACAGTTGAAGACGAGCAGCCCGAAGAGCGGCCCGCTCCCAAGAAGAAGGGTGGCCGGCCGCCCTGGCAGCCGTCTTTCTCCTACGAACAAGCACTCGACGCCCCTTGCAAGTTCCACAGCGGCGCGAAGCCGTCCAACCACACAACACGGAAATGCCACTGGCTCACCCGCATCACCAAGGGCGAGGGGATGTTGCCGCCTCCGCCTCCCGGCCCGCCGCCTCTAGCCCCCCAGCAGCCGGCGGCTCGGCCGGCAGTCGGCGCCATCCAAGACGAATTTCCCGAAGAGCACGCCGCCTACGTCGTCTTCACCAGTCAAGCCGACGACAAGCGCAGTCGGCACCGACAGCATCAAAAAGTTAACGCAATCGCCTCTAGCACCGCCGAGTTCATGCACTGGTCAGAAAAGCCAATCAGCTGGAGCCAGGCCGACCACCCAGAGGTGATGCCTTCGCCTGGCTCCTATGCAATGGTCTTGGACGTCACCCTCGCGACGGAGAGGCGAGCTGCCAGATTTTCCCGCGTCCTGATAGACGGCGGAAGCAGTATCAACATACTGTACCGCGATACCATGGAGAAGCTGAATATCAAAGCGAAGCAGCTCATGCCGAGCCGTACCGTCTTCCATGGTATCGTACCCGGCCTGTCTTGCTCTCCAATCGGCAAGATCAAAATGGATGTTCTCTTCGGAGACAAAGATCATTTTCGCCGGGAAGCAATATGGTTCGAGGTAGTGGATCTAGAGAGCCCCTATCATGCACTGCTTGGCCGACCTGCTTTGGCCAAGTTCATGGCTGTGCCTCACTACGCCTACCTGAAGATGAAGATGCCGAGCTCGAAGGGGATCATCACGGTAGCCGGAGACTACAAGAAGTCCATCGAGTGCGCCGTGGCCAGTAGCCGGCTGGCCGAGTCCCTCGTGGTGGCAGAAGAGAAGAAGATGTTGGAACGGGTTGTGGCCATGGCCGGCAAGCAGCCGGCCTTGTCCCCCAACCCCAAGGATTGTGATGCGCAGGGCTCCTTCCAGCCTGCCAAAGAGACGAAGAAGATACCTCTGGACCCGGAGAACCCGGAGAGGTTCGCTGTCATTGAGGCGAACTTGGACAGTAAATAGGAAGGCGAGCTCGTCGACTTCCTCCGTGAGAATCGAGACATCTTTGCATGGTCCCCAAAGGACATGCCGAGTGTCCCGAAGGATTTCGCCGAGCACAAATTACATGTCCGAGCTGATGCGAAGCCGGTCAAGCAACCCCTCCGCCGACTGTCAGAAGAGAAGCGAAGAATTGTGGGAGAAGAGATAGCCAGGCTCCTTGCAGCCGGCCTCATCATGGAAGTGTTCTTTCCAGAATGGCTTGCCAACCCAGTCCTGGTTCTGAAGAAGAATAACAAGTGGCGTATGTGTATAGACTACACCAGTCTGAACAAGGCCTGCCCAAAGGATCCGTTTGCTCTGCCACGGATTGACCAAGTGATAGACTCCACGGCCGGATGCGAGCTGTTAAGTTTTTTGGATGCATACTCAAGGTATCATCAGATCAAGTTGGACCCGGCTGACTGCCTGAAGACTGCCTTCATCACACCCTTTGGAGCTTTCTGCTACCTGACAATGACATTCGGCTTGAGAAATGCCGGTGCCACTTTTCAGCGTTGCATGCAGAAATGTCTCTTGAAACAACTCGGCAGAAATGCCCACGTCTATGTAGACGACATTGTGGTGAAGACAGAGAAGCGCGGTACCTTGCTGGAAGACCTGAAAGAAACATTCGCCAACTTGCGCCGATTCCAGATCAAGCTCAATCCCGAGAAGTGCGTGTTCGGATTGCCAGCCGGCCAGCTGCTAGGCTTCCTGGTCTCCGAACGCGGCATTGAGTGCAACCCCGTCAAGATCAAGGCCATCGAGAGGATGGAGATTCCCACCAAGCTGCGAGATGTGCAGAAGTTCACTGGCTGCTTAGCCTCCCTGAATCGTTTTATCAGCCGACTAGGAGAAAAGGCTCTCCCCTTGTACCGACTCATGAAGAAGTCCACTCACTTCGAGTGGAACGATCAAGCCGACCAAGCCTTCCATGAGTTGAAGAAAATGCTGACCACTCCGCCTGTCCTGGCTGCGCCGACTGAGAAGGAGCCCATGCTCCTCTACATCGCCGCGACTAGCCGAGTCGTCAGCACTGTTGTTGTGGTCCAGCGCCCGGAGGAAGGCCGAGCCCAGCTAGTCCAGAGGCCGGTCTACTATCTCAGCGAAGTACTATCCAGCTCAAAGCAAAACAACCCGCACTACCAAAAGACGTGCTATGGGGTGTACTTCGCTGCCAAGAAATTGAAGCCCTACTTCCAAGAGCACCCCATCACGGTCGTGTGCACTGCCCCGCTCGCCGAGATCATAGGCAGCCGGGATGCATCCGGCCGGGTGGCCAAATGGGCCATTGCCTTGGCGCCCTACACGATCTTCTATCAACCCCGCACCGCCATCAAGTCGGAAGCATTGGCCGACTTCCTCGTCGACTGGGCCGAGACCCAGTACTTACCGCCGGCTCCCGACTCTACCCATTGGCGAATGCACTTCGACGGGTCCAAGATGCGCACCGGCTTGGGGGCCGGCATCATCCTCACCTTTCCCAAAGGCGACAAGCTCAAGTACACGCTGCAGATCCACTTCGCCGCCTCCAACAACGTCGCCGAGTACGAGGCGCTCGTACATGGGCTTCGGCTAGCCAAAGAACTCGGCATACGCCGGATCCTGTGCCACGGCGACTCAGACTTGGTGGTCCAGCAATCATCTGGCGACTGGGACGCCAAGGACGCGAACATGGCGAGCTACCGTTTCCTCGTCCAGCAGATAAGCGGATACTTCGAAGGGTGCGAGTTCCTTCACGTGCCAAGGGCCGACAACGACCAAGCAGATGCCCTAGCATGGATCGGCTCCACCCGACAAGCCATACCGACTGGCGTCTCCCTCCAGCGCCTCCTCAAGCCGTCCATCAAGCCGTCTCCAGAGTCGGATTCCATCTTCATACCGCCTGCGCCAGATACAGCCGGATTCGACTGGAGAAATCCCGCAGGCGGCACGGGGACTTCGACAGCTGGCCCGGGGACTGCCGTAGTGGCACCCGGCCCGGGGACTTCAGAACCCGGCCCGGGGACTGCAGCAGTCGGCCCGGGGACTGCAGCAGTCGGCCCGGGGACTGCAACAACACAAGAAGCGGTGGCCGACTCCAATTCAACACCCAACCCACCCACCCGAGTCATGGTGGCCACATTAACAGAACAAGAAGTCACAGCTCCCTCATGGGCCCAGCCCATCCTCAAGTTCCTAGTCAGCAGAGAGCTGCCGGCTGATGAGATCTCAGCAAGACTAGTGCAACGACGAGCCGCAGCATACACAATAATCAATAGAGAGCTTGTGAAGCGCAGCATCACTGGAGTCTTCCAGCGTTGCGTCGAGCCAGAAAAAGGAGTGGCAATCCTCAAAGACATCCACCAAGGCGAGTGCGGCCACCACGCAGCCTCAAGATCCCTTGTGGCCAAGGCTTTCCGCCATGGTTTCTTCTGGCCGACTGCCTTGGAGGATGCTAAAGAAATAGTCAAGAGCTGCAGAGGATGCCAAGTTTTTAGTTCCAAGCAACACCTGCCGGCCTCTGCACTCAAGACCATTCCCCTCACCTGGCCTTTTGCCGTCTGGGGACTGGACATGGTGGGCCCTTTCAAGACAGCCCGCGGCGGCCTGACACATCTACTCGTTGCTGGGGACAAGTTCACAAAGTGGGTCGAAGCCAAGCCGATTAAGAAGCTGAACGGGCCGACTGCCGTGACATTCATCACCGACATCACTACTCGGTACGGCGTGCCGCACAGCATCATTACCGACAATGGCATGAACTTCGCCAAAGGAGCACTGGCACGTTTCTGCGTGACGCAGGGCATCCGACTGGACTTAGCGTCCGTTGCCCACCCGCAGTCAAACGGCCAGGTCGAGCGAGCAAGTGGACTCATCCTCTCCGGCATCAAACCCCGACTGGTTGTACCACTGGAGCGATCGGCCGGCTGCTGGCTCGAAGAGCTGCCGGCTGTCCTCTGGAGGCTACGCACTACACCTAACAAGTCAACCGGCTTCACTCCATTCTTCCTCGTGTACGATGCCGAGGCTGTCATCCCAGTAGACATCGAGTTCGACTCGCCTCGGATCACCATGTACACGGAGGAGGAGGCCAAGGAAGCAAGAGAAGACGGCGTCGACTTACTGGAAGAAGGCCGGCTGTTAGCCCTCAGCCGGTCCGCCATCTACCAGCAAGGGTTGCGTCGCTACTACAACCGCAAGGTCAAGCCAAGATCCTTCCAAGAGGGCGACCTTGTGCTCCGGCTGATCCAGCGAACAGCCGGCCAGCACAAGCTCTCGGCCCCTTGGGAAGGCCCCTTCGTCGTCAGCAAGGCACTCGGCAACGACTCCTACTACTTGATCGACGCGCAAAAACCAAGAGCACGCAAGAGAGACGACTCCGGCAAGGAGTCGGAGTGACCATGGAACGCAAACCTCCTAAGACGATTTTACAGCTGAAAAGCAGTATGTATCACGCTCCCCTTTTATATTAAGCACGAACCAACAGGCCCACCAAACAGTACTCGGGGACTGCCTTTTATTTATCTATGAATGACGAGTGTCATATCCATGAATGTATTATTACATTTTGAATTCTTGTCTGGCACCGGGTTCGACTAGTCGGCCCAGGGACTGGCCGCCTTGAGCTATATCGAAAGTTCTTCCTGAAGTCAGCAAAGTAGTGCGCCGGCCCCCAAGTCCTCTCTTGTTGAAAGTCGCAGCTCAAAGAACTGACTGTCCGACTAGCAAGAGAGAAGACAGAAAGGATGCCCACACGAAAAATGGCTAAGGAACAACTAACCTATATAGCAAAGAGACGGCCTCCAAATATGCCTGCCGGCTGTCAAAGCAGCCGGCTGGCCGGCTTCCTAAAAAACTTAGCTTTAGTCCAGCAGAGCTAAAGTACTTCCCCCTCCCCAATCGGCCAGGCACTCCCCGGCTACAGTTTGCAGAGCAACTGTTTGACTGGGGAGGCGGCAACCAAGGGAGGGCGGCAAAGGAAAAAGCAGAAGGACAAAGAGCAAAGCACAAGGAAAGGCCGAATGCACAAGTTATATACATAAAAGCCGCCAACAGGCCGGCAACAGACATAAGTTCGAATACACCCAGTGGGTGGAATTGTGCGAATTTAACCAAACATTATTCTAAAGAGTAACAAGACAGGAAAAGCAAAAGACGGCAGACTAGGGCGCGACATGAAGGCCGAGCTAGTCGGTGAAGGCGGCCTCGCCGGCTGAAGGTGTGGCCGCCTAGCGGGTCTCGGCTTGACCACCACCTACGGCAGGTGACGCACTCGCGCGTGACGTGGTGCTGGAGGTGCGGTCAGGCTGAGGCTGGCCGGCTGCTCCACCAGCCGGCTCGGCGTCCTCACCCTCCTCCTCCTCCTCTTCACCCTCGTCGCTGGAGTCGATCTCCTCCGCCGAGTCTTCGCCATGCTCCGGATCCAGCCCGAACCACTCCTCCGGCTGGGCGACTCCATTGTCTTCCACCTTGGGGGCGAAGACGCTAGTGTCGGTGTAGTCGGCGATCGCCGAAGCCCGCCGAATGATGGCCGGCCGCGCCGGCTCCAGCTCCGTGTCGGCTTGCTGCCGCTAGGTAGCCAGCTGGTCCAGGCTCAGGCCGGGATACCAGGCCTTGACGAACTCCAGCGCCCACCTGGCGCCGGAGCGAGCCGCCGAGGCCTTCCAAGCCTCGAAGCGGCCGACTGCCACCTCCAGCCAGTCGGCAGTCTGACTGGGGGTGCGAGGGACCACTTGGCCGGGCCAGAGGGCGGCCAAGACCTGTGACCCGGCACGCTGAAGCCGGCGGAGCAGCCGGTGAGCCGGCTGGATGCGAGCCTGTATCACCAGGAGCTGTTCCTCCAGCGAGCGGCCGGCGGTTGGCGAAATCTCAAAGCCAGCCTGCCTTCGCGCTTGGCGACGGGCCTCGATGGTCTGGTTGGCAGCAGTAGAATAGCCAGGGAAATACTCTGTGCAAGAAGAAAGGAAGAGAAGAACACCAAAATCAGAAAGCAAGCCAAAGTGGCAGACGGCAAGAAAGGACGGAGAGGTAGGCGGCTTACCGTCAACAAGATCTTCGATCTGGCCGTAGCCAGAGACCAGAGTCTGCCTGGCCTCAGCCCAGCCAGCCGCCTCCGTCTCGAACTCGGCCTGGAGAGTGGCTTCGCGATCCTGCGCATCCTTCAGCGCCGCCTTGTGGCCTTCCTCCTGGTCGGCCAGCTTCTTGACCAGGCGGTCGCGCTCCTACACCAAGGCGGCGAGCTCGGCATCCTTGGCACGAAGAGCAGTCTGGGACTCCCCCAGCTGTGCCCTCAGACTGGCGTTGGCCGCTGCAGAGACGGCAGAAGAAGAAGAGCAGTAAGAAGTCGTCAAGGAAGATCCGACCCGACTGCTCAGCAGTCGGCCCGAAAATCGGGGACTACACCCAGTGGGTGCGCTGACGCGCCCCCACATGAGATAAAGATCAAGTCACGTACCTCGGCTCTCAGTAAGGTCGGCGGTCTTCTGAGTCAGCTCCCGAGGCTGGGAGTTGAAGGCGGCCGCTCGAAGGTTGTGGTAGTCCTGCAAGATGGACAGAAGACCAAAGTAAGAACAAAAACAGCAAAGGCAAATCCTCCAAGAAGTTCCAGGCCGCCTGCTCAGCAGCCGACTCGGAACTCGGGGACTACACCCAGTGGGTGCGCTGACGCGCCCCCACGGAAGAAATCAAGGTCAAGAAGAGAAATCAAGATAAAGAAGAAGCAAGATGGGAATACTAACCCGGATGGCCGCCCGCGTTGCGAGGAACTCGTCGGTGAACTGTCTCAGCGCCGCGGCTTGGCTTTGGAGCCGGGTCCGGACGTCTTGTGCAGCCACGTTCACCACGGCCGTCCCTCCGCCTGGTGTCCACCCCGAGGTAGCACTGGCCGCCTCCGCATCTCGGGCCGACGAGCTAGAACCCACGGCCGGCTGTGGCTCCGACGCGGCCTTCCCCGCACGCCGGCTCGACGGAATCCGGATCGCTGTCTCAGCCCTCGCGGCCGGCTCGCCCTCCGCCGACTGTGCGGGCGGCGGATCAGGCCGGCCGCCTTGGCCCGCCCCAGTTGGCGGGGTCGGCTCCGGCGCCTTCTCCAAGATGATGACGTCGTCGCCGCTTCCCCCCAGCCCTGGCTGGTCGCCGCTGGCTCCCCCTGGCGAGGGCTCCATGTCCCCAGGCGCCATGATGCGCAGCGGGGTGACCATCAGAACTTCCCCTGCCGCCGCCGCGGCCTCAGCTTCTGCTTGGGCCCTGGCTGCAGCATCGGCGAGTACCTTCGCCGCCTCCTCCTCCCGTGCCGCCTGGGCGGCGGCCGCCTGGGCGGCGGCCGCCTTCCGCGCCTCCTCCTCCCGCGCCTCTCGCTCCACCCGCGCCTCCCACGCGTTCCTTTCTGTCGCCTCCTGGAGGTCGGCGCGGGGATCCACGCGGCGGGTGGTGCTCCCAGAGCCCCTTGGCGACTCGACGACGGAGCTGGCAGCCGCCCGCTCAAGTGACAACGGAGCTCTGATCGTTGAAGAAAACAAACAAAGGTTTCAAGAACCACCAAAGAAAAGAAAGAAAGAGAATACACAAAGAAAGCGAACTTACGCCGACACGGTCTGCGGTTGCTTCACCACCTTGCGGAAGCGAGCCGCCTTCGCGGCCGCCTCTTCCCGCCTGGTGGCTGCCGCCCCGCCTCTGGGCTTCTTCGTTCGGCTGCCGAACAGACCCTTGGCGGCGCGACGCTTCTGCCCTCCGCCCCGAGCAGGCGGTGCGGCGGAGGAACCCGTGCCGCGCCCAGATGCCGGCTGGCGGCGCGGGGCGGCTTCGGCCTCTTTGTTGTCTGGCCAGTAGTCAAAGGTGGCACTAAGCCCGGAGCCGCCTACTTCGCCGCCGGCTTGGCCACCTCCCGGCTCGACGTCATCGTCCATACCGACCGCCCTCAGGTCGGGGTCATCCAGATCGTGTTCGGTCCGGTCGGGGATGAATCGGCGCTCCGCGTATGACCCACCGGCCGGCCGAAGCAGAGGGCTCTGTCGAAGAACAAGCCGACTAAGTCAGAGTCGGCCAAGAAGTGCTCGGCAACAAGGCTGAGAGAAAAAGAAGAAACAAGGAGAGCATACCGTAGGCGGCGGGTTGGCTCGGCTATATGGCTCCTTGCCGAATTGCCACTCCACGGAGAGTTTGCAGTTCGCAAGGTAGTTCACCATAAAAGCCACCTCCTCCTGCGGCATCTCCTTGGTGCACATCCGGCTCGGATCGAGCTGGCCGCTCATCTGACAGATCAGATGAGGCCGGCTCTGGAGCGGAAGAACCCGGCGCGTGACGAACGCGGCCAGAAGATCGGGCCCCGTCAGGCCCTCCGACTGGACCATCACCCGCAGTCGGGCGACGGCGGCGTTTCCAGCCGGCGTCAGCGTCACCGCCCGGAAGGACCATTGGGGCAGCCTGCCCGCCGGTGGGCCGGCTACGTAAGCCGGCAGATTGATGTAGTCGCCCCGTGGAGCGATGTTCCGCACGTAGAAGTACGACTTCTGCCACTTCTTCACCAATTGGATCAGCGTGATCACGGGGAAGGGGTTGTCGGCGACCGATCTCCGCGACGCGATGAATGCGCCAGTCTCAGCCGGCACGCCCCGCATGCGCGTGCCCAGCTTCGACTGGAAGAACTCCCCCCAGAGCTCAAGGGTGGGGAGGACGCCGAGGTAGCCCTCGCACAGGGTGACGAAGGCGGACAGCAGCACCACCGCGTTCGGGGTGAGGTGGTGCGGCTGGAGCTGGTAGAAGTCGAGCCAGGAGCGGAAGAAGGCGCTCACTGGCAGGCCGAAGCCGTGGAAGAAGTGCGAGCGGAAGACCACCCGCTCGCCCTCCTGCGGCTCCGGCCTGATTTCCTTCGCCGGCGCGCGACGGACCTCTACTTTGTCCGCGCCGGGCAGCCGCCGCGTCTGGCGGAGGAACTCGACGTGGTCTTCGTGCATGTTGGAGCCGTCCCAATCCCCGCCATACTGCTCCGTGGCGGGAGGCATGGCGAAAGCTAGCGCGTCGGCGGAGGAATGCGCAGTGGAAGAGCGCGGCGGCGAGGCGCTTTCGCGAGAGCGGGCGAGCGAAGAAGACGGTGGAAGTAGGAGGAGCGTGCGAGGGCCTGCCGCCCTCCACCTCCCCCTACTTATAGCCTCGCGAGGCAAGGCCGAAGAGGCCGGACGTGGGGGGAGACGTGGGATTAACTGCGCCCACTCCCCCCACATCTCGCGATTATTGCGCATAAATGCGAGCCGAAACTGCCGCACGGGACATGCGGGCGGTTTCGGGATACAAAGGATCCGTGCCTGGGCCGGGGCGCGGGCGTGGCGGGCCCCCTCGCTGTGGCGACGTCCCGTCACGCGCGTGGGCTGGCAGGCTTTCCGGCCACGTGGTTCGCAGACGGCCGGTGGCCGGCCCGCGGCCCGGTGCACGCGCCAGCGGGCTCCCGCCCTCCGACTCCAGAAGATTTCGACTCAGGCGGCGCGCCTGACCAAGGCCGGCTCCCAGCTACCGGCTTGTCAAGATAGGAAGCTGATCAAGCTTCTCAACCCCTACTCCACCTCGAAGCCCAATCAGCTTCGGGGACTACTGTCGGAGATAATGGCCACGGGTAGCCTAACCGACTACCCCTGGCTCTTAGGAAAAATTATCAGGCCTTTGGGCCTTCAAGCACTCCAAGTATTTGGGCCGCCTTCCCTGGCCGGCTACCTCTGAAGCCGACTCTCAGAAGGCGACCCAGCCTCAAACAACCCCTCCCCAGGACGACTACGGGGTGGCCGAGTCCAAGAAGCCGGCCAAGAAGGACCCCGACTCCTAGGAGCCGGCCGAGACCACAACCACCAAAGTTGTTCCCACATAACGGCGGCAAGACGGGGAGTGGCCACAGCGCGACCCACTATCCCCGAAGCCCGAGGCGGGCATGGCTACAGGAGGCCGTACGGGACGACCATCTCCCGTGCGGCTTGGCACTGTAGCCATGCTAGCCTCGACGTCATCCACGAAAGACTCCTGTACGGCCCACGGGCGGCGGGCCCCTTCAGCCAGAGAGAGGCGTGGAGGCGGCCCGGCCTTTCCCAGTCGGCCAAGGGCCTAGGCGGCTCCCAGAAGCCGGCTACTCCCCTCCTCGAAGCAGGAGCCCCATTAAGGAGACAAGACGAGGTAAGGCTACAGTGAGAGCCCCCAAGGCGGCCCACTGTAGCCACGCTTACCTCGACAAAGCCCTCGTCATCAGAGGCGAGGCTACAGTAAGCAGCCGCCGACAAGACCCTAGGCGGTGGGGCCGGCCTGTCGACTAAGAAGCCGGCAGCCGGCGGGACCCACCAGCCGGCGGGGCCCAATTGCCGGCGGAGAAGCCGTCAAGCGTAGACACTGACGGCTGGGACCAGCTCCCAGTCGGATTACCATTGTACCCCCGGGGGGTAGGCCTATATAAACCCCCCGGAGCACCCATGCAAAGGGTTGGCCTCTGAGCATAGAGTTGCCTTCTAAGCATAGCACACACACCCACACACCATAGATAGAGAGAAGCAAGAGCTAGCCTTGTTCTTCTTCTCCCTTGATCCCAACAGCTCTAGGAGCGATTGTAGCTACCCATTCTCGATCTAGTGATCATGCGGAGACCCCGCAGAGCAGGACTAGGGGTGTTATCTCCTCGGAGAGCCCCGAACCTAGGTAAGATCCGCCGGCGTGCATGTCTCCGCCTCATCCCGTTTCCAGGCACCGGCGACGTCTTATTGGCTCCCACAATGATTAGCCATCCATTGGCATATGTCGCACCAACCACCCGATAGTGCGCCATTAGTAACCTGGGACCAGCTAGATATTTTGGACAGCCACACCTACCCACTCACTTTCCCCACTTCATTCTCTCCACCTCCTCCTCCAAGCTTGTGTCGGCTACCTCCTCCTCCTCACCTCATTTGCACCATAAATTCATCCAAATTAAGTGGTTAAATTACCTTTTTTTGATAGGTAAGTAAGGGGGAAGCTATCTTTATGTTGTTCTCCCTCCAACAACGTGCACTTGCACTTTTTATGGCCTAGCTAGATCTATGTATGTTTGTGGTGTTGCATATATGTTTGTGTTTGCAGGTACCGGTATTTGAAATGCGATAGTTGCCAATATTTTGCCGGAATGTTGATTCATTTCCGTTTCGGCGAGAATTTTGGCACTATGCATTCTTTTTGGTCCTATTTTTAGGGAAAGTCATGCCAAATTTTTTCTTGGTTCTAAAATATCGTTTTGCTCTACCCCGCAGGCGACCATGGTCCGCACGATGACCGAAGGCATCGTGAATAGGTTTTTGAGCTCCGCGAAGGCCGAGATGCTTCAAAAGAACGAGACAGAGATAAGATGTCCGTGTCGAAGATGCAAGCTGAAGAGCCTTATTGCGGACCCGGATTCCGGGCAGGTGCGGGACCACCTGCTCTTGCGTGGTTTCATGGATGGCTATCGGTGGCAAGGTGATGAAGATGACTATGAAGTCGTCCATGGGGGCCGGGCAAGAAATGAGGAAGGGCAGCAAGACAACCACCGCGGCTCGGGCGGGCGAGAAGACGAAGAATCTCCAGGACATGATCACGACGGTGATGCTGTACACAGTCATCATGTAGAAGATGCCGGACATGATGATGAGGAAGATGCCGGAGCAGACGAAGGGCATGATCATGAAGATGAAGATGCCGGCGGAGCAGACGACGATGGACCATCGATGGGCTGGGTGCAGGACCCTCATATTCAAGAGCTGCTTCTCAAGCAGACGGATAACGCAAGAGCTGCCGCCCGAGAGAAAGCCAAGCTGGATCAACTGGAGATAGACGCGGTTACTCCATTGTATGAAGGATGCAGGCCCGAGGATACCCGCCTGAAAGTAACGCTCATGGCTCTGGAGATGAAGGTAAAACACAAAATGACCGACGCATGCTTCGACGAGAACATGTCATTCTGGCACGAACGTCTTCCCAAGGGGAACAAGTGCCCGACCAGTTTCGAGGAGGCAAAGAAAATCGTGTGTCCTCTGGATTTACCGCACGTGAAATACCATGTGTGAATGAACAATTGCATCATTTATCGGGACGAGCACGCGGAGTCTACCATATGTCTGGTGTGCGGCGTCACTCGATACAAGAAGAGGAAGAAAGCTCCTCGAAAAGTGGTGTGGTACTTTCCGATCACTCCTCGTCTGCAGCGGTATTTCGCGGACCCTAAGGTAGCAAAGTTCCTGCATTGGCACGCGGATAGGGAGGAGAAGAAGCGAGAAGATGATGCAAATGATCCGGAGATAAATAAAAAAGACAAGATGCTGAGTCACCCTAAGGATGGGAGCCAGTGGCAAGCGTTGAACTTCGAACACCCAGAATTTGGGAAAGATCCAAGGAACATCGTGCTGGGCGCAAGCACCGATGGAGTCAATCTGTTTGGCAGCCAGAGAAGCACACATAGCACCTGGCCTGTGTTTGTGTGGATGTACAACCTTCCCCCTGGTTATGCATGAAGAGGAAGTACATTCACATGAGTATGCTAATTGAAGGGCCGAAACAACCAGGGAACGACATCAATCTGTATCTGGGGCTGCTGAAAGAGGAGCTAGACACGCTGTGGAAAACGCCAGCCAATACGTGGGACGCCGCAGAGAAAGAATATTTACCTATGAGAGCCACACTGCTCATGACGGTGCACGACTATCTCGGTTACAGATATCTCGCGGGGCAGGTGGTCCACGAATTTTCTGGATGTGTCAGGTGCATGGATGACACAACGTATCGCCAGCTGGATAGAGACCCCGGGTCTTCGAAAACCGTGTTCATGGGACATCGAAGGTGGATTCGCGATGATGACCCGTGGAGGAAACGCAAGGATCTGTTCGATGGTGAAACCGAACCCCGAAGACGCCCGCATACGAGAAGCGGCGAGGAAATAGACGAGCTGTTGAAAAATTGGAAAGTTTGCCCACTGCCGGGAAAGAAGCAAAAGGCGCCAGAGCCGGGAAAGAAGTGAAAGGCGCCAGAGCCGCTGCTGAAGGTATGGAAAACGAGGTCTGTTTTCTGGGGCTTGCCGTACTGGAAGATCCACCGTGTGCCTCACAGCCTTGATGTCATGCATATCACGAAGAACGTGTGCGAGAGTCTGCTTGGTACCCTGCTCAACATGCCAGAGAGGACCAAAGATGGGCCGAAAGCAAGGGCAGACTTGAAATCAATGGGCATCAGGGAGGAGCTTCACGCTAATGATGATGATGATGAGGCGAAGCTGGACACGGAAAGTCGTCGCAAAGGCAAAAAGGCCAAGAAGACCGGAAATGACTTCCCTCCCGCGTGCTTCACTCTAAGTCAGAAGGAGATCGATCAGTTTTTCACCTGCCTCGTAGGAGTAAAACTTCCTTACGGTTACGCGGGGAAGATAAGCAGATACCTAGACTCAGCGAAGCAGAAGTTCAGCGGGATGAAGTCTCACGACTGTCACGTGCTGATGACGCAAATACTTCCAGTTGCAATCAGTGGGATCATGGACGCGCACGTTCGTCAAACGCTATTTGGCCTATGCAACTTTTTCGACGTCATCTCTCGGAAGTCGGTTGGCATGAGGCAACTCAGAAGGCTACAGGAAGAGATCGTGGTGATACTATGCGAGCTTGAGATGTTCTTCCCGCCCGCATTCTTCGACGTTATGGTGCATCTGCTGGTCCATATCATGGAGGATATCATCCAACTCGGGCCGACGTTCCTGCACAGCATGATGCCGTTCGAAAGGATGAATGGTGTCATCAAAGGATACGTTCGCAACATATCACATCCAGAGGGAAGCATAGCCAGGGGCTTTCTGACTTAAGAGTGCATCTCCTACTGCACGAATTATCTAGGCATCGAGAACCCCGTTGGTCTGCCCGTCAACAGGCACCTCGGCAGGCTCGCTGGATGGGGTCACCGTGAGGGTCGCCGCGAAATGCATGTCGACTTCGAGGGTCGACTCACCGACTTTGAAAGAGCAAACCTAGTCGCGCTACAACACATAGACGTGGTCGATCCTTGGGTGGTAGAGCACAAAACCTTTATTGAGAAGACGTACAATGACCGAGGCCAACAGAGGACAGACGGAGATATAATCAAAGAGCACAACTCATGTTTCACGCGTTGGTTCAAGCAGAAGCTTTTGTCGTACCCTTTACATGAGGATTCTTCCGTGGAAGAACAACTCATATTCGCCTTCTCACAGGGTGCCGAGCACAACCTGATGACGTATGAGGCGTACGATATCAACGGCTACACATTCTACACCGAGGACAAGAACATGAAGAGCGATGGTTATCAGAACTCCGGGGTAACGATGGAATCCTACACCGGTAATGACAAGGACAGATACTACGGAAGGATCGAGGAGATCTGGGAGCTGAGCTACGCTGGAGAGAAGGTCCCGATGTTCCGTGTCAGATGGGCCAAGAGCGTCATAAAAGAAGACCGGTATTTCACCATCATGGTTATACCCGAAGCCAAATCCAAGACCGCAGGCGTGAACGTCACCGCGAAAAATGAGCCATGGGTACTGGCTTCCCAAGTGGACCAATGCTTCTTCATTACCGACCCGTCAAAGCCCAGTCGTGTTGTCGTGAGGAGAGGCAAAAGGAAGATCATCGGAATGGATGGAGTCGCCAATGAGCAAGACTTCGACAAGTACGGCGACCCAAAGATGGAACATGATGACGACGATGAAGTATCAGCATACACCACAAGAAGAAGCAGGACCATCCTACCTAAAGGACGTCCGTTCAAGAGAAGAACTCCATTTACGAAAAATAAGGGCAAGAAGATTGTGAACAAATAGCTAGCTAAGATCGATTGTATTTAAATTGTAGCCTTCATTTCTCGATTGTATTTCATGGGCACTTTTTGAACTCATGAATATTTTTAAATTTCATGGACACTCGATCTCGATCCCCCAGCATCTCGATTGCTATCCCACCTCGCGAGATCCGGTCCCCCTCGCCGCCGAGCACCCCCCGCACCCTCTCCCCCGCTCCACCGGCCGCCGCCGCCGACCCCCCGCACCCTCCCCCGTTCCACCGCCGCCGACGACCCACCGCACGCCTCCCCCGCACCCTCCCCGGCCCGCTCCACCGGCCACCGCCGCCGACCCACCGCACCCTCCCCCGCTCCACCGCCGCCGACGACCCACCGCACCCTCCCCCGCTCCACCGCCGCCGACGACCCCCCGCACCCTCCCCGGCCCGCTCCACCGTCACAAATGAATGCAACTAAAATTGCAAAAAAAAAAAAATTTGATTATATTTTCAAATAACAAATTTGATGATATTTTCAAATAATAAATTTGATGATATTTTTTCATATTCATAAATATTTTCAAATAACAAATTTGATGATATTTTTTAAAAAATTATTACTGTTTCATATTCATATTCATTTTCTAAAAAATTATTAGATGCAACAAAAAATAATAATAAAAAAATTACTTATGGCGCACCTGTGGCTAGTGCGCCATTGCTATATAAAAAAAAGATTACTAATGGCGCACCTCTGGCTGGTGTGCCATTGCTATATAAAAAAAGATTACTAATGGCGCACCGATCGTGGGTGCACCATTGCTATCTAAATTAACATACTAATGGCGCACCGCTGCGGGGTGCGCCATTAGTAAGCTTCCCCCCTAGCTAATTCCTTCCTCTCCCTCGCCAGATCCCCTTCGTCCCTCTCCCTCGCCAGATCCACCCGCGCGCTGCCCCGACCCACGACGCCGCCACCCCGACCCCCGCTGGACTCCACCCCCGCCGCCCCCGCGCCCCCCACCACTGCAGCTCCCCGCGCCGCCGCCCCCGCGCCCCCGCACCCCCACCACTGCAGCTCCCCCGCGCCGACCCGCGAAGCACGTGGCCGCCGGCCTCCCCACGACCAACCGAGGCGCCCAGGAGGACCGCCGCCGTCTTCCTCTTCGACTACGAGGACCCGGAAGAGCTCGGACGCCCTCGAGCCATCCCTTCGACGCCACCGCCGCCGCCGACCCCGACCCCTCCGGCGACCGGCCGCGCCCGCCCAATTACCTCTCCTCCTTCCTCCTTCCTCCCTCCCGAGGTTAAGTCAGTTGCACATAATCTCAGCATGATCCCACATGTCCAGAGGCAATGACAACACATAATCTCACATGTACAGAGGCAATAATAGCACATAACTTAGTTATAAGCAGCACATAACATACTCCTTTTTCGTCTGTATCAATACATCAATTGCAGTACATAAGCTACAGCCTAGATGAACTTTTCTCATTTATTCAAGATGTTCAATTGCAGTACATAGGCTACACCTTTTCTTCAAGAATTAGCAGCTCATGTTTCTTGTCAAGATTGAAAAGTCTGACAACGGAGGATACGCTAATAACAAAAAAATAGAATACAATGTCATTGACAAGCTAGAGCTAAGCAGTTGGATGCTACTATTTGGTGACCATTATGGACTAGAAAATTCACATGAATCAGATCATCATAGACATCATTTGCATGTTCAGAGTTCATACCAGCAACAAGAATTCGTTGTTCCATCACTTAAGCTAACATTTAAGTATTTGGGCAACAAAGTTGACAAGTAGAATACAATTAGTAAGGTTCGGATGCTGATCAAGAGAAACAATATTCTCTGAATAACTTCAGTTATGATCTGTACTGGAAAACTTCAGTTAACACTCATTTTTTAGTTAACTCCTTACAGTTCAGATCATATTTTGAGTGTCAATAATAGTGGACTTTTAAGGCTTTTTTAGAGGCAATACTAGTGGATTTTAGGCTTTTTTAAGGCAATAATAGTGGAATTTTAGGCTTTTTTTGGAGGAGTGTGTTTCATGCTGGCCTACAGTGATGAATTAGTCAGAGGATTGTGCCTTAGGATTGTGCCAAATTTATCCATTGTATCTATTTGCTTGTCCTTCAAATAGGGGCAAGACTGTTATAGAAAAATTACTTGCAAGCATATTGTGATTTACTTGCAAGCATATTGTGCCTTAGTTACAGAAAAATTACTTGCAAGCATATTGTAACTATTTTCACTCTGTCCTGAATGTTTTTGACTACAGAATCTGTGGTGACCCACACTCTGTTGGTTCACAGGGTGCTAGACCCGCACTTAACTTGCTAAAATCATCCCCTTGTTCTTACTGGTTATAGAAATTCATTGCTTGTCCTATGTTTACTGTCAGGGTATTGTTCAGGAAGCTTGCTTGAGTTTGTGTCCTTTAATTTGTAAATCTGCAGTTCTAGCCACATTTAGGATAAGTTGTTGTATATACTGTCATAAAGTTCAGCAAGAACAGGGCATCAACAGGCATGGATTAAGCTGTTTCTTTGCTGTAACATACTGTATATCACTCCACAATGAAATACAGTACATATTGATGTGCTTTGTAAAACTTGTTCATGTACTGAACTACTAATGCTTTGTGATGCTCTGAATTACTTGTGATGCCTCTGAATTACTTGTGATCACATTGAGAAAGACTTGTAAAGATGATGATCATCTTTTACAGAAAACAATTTCTGTAAACACGTCAGTAACTTTGCTAGTTTGCTGGGTTTTGTCTCCGACCATCGTGCCGTGATGATTTTGCAGGTACCCCGAGAGGCCCTTGAGTTTGCTGGAATGTCGATTAACTTCCGTTCCGTCAAATTCGGGTACTCCATATGTCCTATTTTCAGCAAAGTCATGCTGAAATTTTCCGTGAATTTTAGCATGACTTTGCTAAAAATAGGACATATGGGGTACTTGTGACTAATGCATGGGCCGGGGTCTTAGTACTTAATTAAGTAGGATCAACTGCCCCTTTATTCTTGCTGCATTAAACCATAGGTGGCAATAGAGCCAACTGATTAGGCCCAACTTAGAATTCTCCTTCCCAGCTTAGCTTTTAGGGTGCCTAGGCGTCGACAAACCCTAAATTATAAAACCTTGGCTTTTAGGGTGCCTCGGTGTCGATAAGAACCTAAATGATGAAAGCTTAGGCTTTTAGGGTGCCTCGGCGTCGACAAACCCTAAATGATAAAAGCTTAGCTTTTAGGATGCCTCGGTGTCGACAAACCCTAAATGATGAGACCATGATCTTGTTCCTTGACAATAACCAACTTTTTGACCAAACTTTTTTCCTATTTAGAGCGAAACATGGCCCACAACGATGAGGTTGGCGGTTCGGGCGGCAAGCAATTCTGGGAGCTGTCCCAGGAGCTGGAGGAAGAACCTCACCGCTATGAGGATGCCGCGGAAGACACCGATCCTGACTACACAACCCCTAGTGGCGTTGGGGATGACACCACTGATGGTGCCGCCGAGGGTGCCACCACTGATGATGGCGGCGCACGCACAGATGGCAGCCAACCGAAGAGGCAATGGAAGGACCGGCGCCCGAGCATGCTCGGCACCGTCAAGGAGGAATTTACTGAAGTGAACTCCGACGGGCATCCGACGGGCATCCAACGGCGCCCAAACAAGTAGTCAAGGGGTACTCGGTTCAGCTCGGGTGCATTCTCCGGAGCACCGTCTCGATCAACACCGAGAACCTAAGGCATAAGTACCGAGGGAATTTGCGCAGCCTCCTCTTCACGAAGCTGCACGAACGATACAAGTTCCCCGCTGACTTTGCAAACACACGCCTCTCAGGGAATAAAGTGAACAGTGCCGCCCTCACGAGGATGAGCACGGCCCTGTCTACTTGGCATAGCACGGTGAAGGCAATGATTGAAATAGGTGATATTTATGAGAAGATCAAGGCGAAATATCCTTTGATCAACGAAGATGACTATAAGGAGTTCAAGATCAAGTGCGAGAGCAGCGCAACCTCTGAATCAAGTCAGTGGGGGAAAGAAATGCGGCAGTTGAACTTAGGGGTCCACCAACTCGGTCCCGGCGGTTACAGAGTGGCGGAGCCTATATGGGACAAGGAGGACGCGGAGCGTGCCGAGCAAGGCCTACCGCCCCGCTTTGAGAAATTCCGTGACAAGCAGACCAGGAACTTTGTCAGGGCCCGGTACAAGGAGGACCCGGTAACAAAGGAGCTTACCACGGATCCGAAGACCAGGGCGCTTGAGCTTGTTCTGGTAAGGAATACACCCCCGCGTAATTAGCTCCATATGGTTGCATTCTAATTAATGAAGCCAAATTTCTAAATGGTTCACATTCCTTCCCCAGGAGGCTGAAAGCAGTAGCGCGGGGTCGTCTCAGAGCTCCCCTTTAGACACCCTTTTAAATAGGGCGTTGAACGTAATGAAAAACAAGGATAAGCTCAGTAAGCCGTCGTCAGCTGGTCGTGTGGCCGGCAAAGGCTTGTCCATAAAATGGTCGTCATACTATACCGCTGGTGGGCGAAAGGAGAAAAGACCAGCTCGGAAAGCCAGTCGCGCGATGTTCAAGAACTCAAGGCACAAGTGGCGCGGATTCCGGAGATTGTCCAAGAGCAAGTGCAACAACAACTGGGAACGACGCACACCACCATGGTGCCTACCTTGATTCAGTGGCTGACAACGTGGATTGCGGGCGGCCAACACGGGCCTCCCCCGGTTCCCAGCTTCACGGCCAGCAACTAGCACAACGCGCAGGCGGCGCCATTGGTGTCTCCGACGGAGGCGGTATTTGTTGGGAATCGTAGCATAATTTTAAAATTTTCCTATGCTCACCAAGATGCATCTATGGAGTATACTAGCAACGAGGGGAAAGGAGTGCATCTACATACCCTTGTAGATCGCGAGCGGAAGCATTCCAATGAACGTGGATGACGGAGTCGTACTCGCCGTGATCCAAATCACCGATAACCGAGTGCCGAACGGACGGCACCTCCGCGTTCAACACACGTACGGTGCAGCGACGTCTCCTCCTTCTTGATCCAGCAAGGGGGAAGGAGAGGTTGATGGAGATCCAGCAGCACGACGGCGTGGTGGTGGATGTAGCGGGATGCCGGCAGGGCTTCGCCGAGCTTCTACGAGAGAGAGGGGTGTAGCAGGGGAGGAGGGAGGCGCCCAAGGCTGTAATGTTGCTGCCCTCACTCCCCCCCTTTATATAGGCCCCCTGGGAGGGGGGGCGCCGGCCAAACCCCATCTAGGGTGGGGGGCGGCGGCCAAGGGGGTGGCTTGCCCCCCAAGGCAAGTGGGAAGCCCCCCCACCCTAGGGTTTCCAATCCTACGCGCATAGGGGGAGGCCCATGGGGGGGCGCCCAGCCCACTAGGGGCTGGTTCCCTTCCCACTTCAGCCCACGGGGCCCTCCGGGATAGGTGGCCCCACCCGGTGGACCCCCGGGACCCTTCCGGTGGTCCCGGTACAATACCGATAACCCCCGAAACTTTCCCGGTGGTCGAAACTTGACTTCCTATATATAATTTCTCACCTCCGGACCATTCCGGAACTCCTCGTGACGTCCGGGATCTCATACGGGACTCCGAACAACTTTCGGGTTTCCGCATACACATATCTCTACAACCCTAGCATCACCGAACCTTAAGTGTGTAGACCCTACGGGTTCGGGAGACATGCAGACATGACCGAGACGCCTCTCCGGTCAATAACCAACAGCGGGATCTGGATACCCATGTTGGCTCCCACATGTTCCACGATGATCTCATCGGATGAACCACGGTGTCGAGGATTCAATCAATCCCGTATGCAATTCCCTTTGTCAATCGGTATGTTACTTGCCCGAGATTCGATCGTCGGTATCCAAATACGTTGTTCAATCTCGTTACCGGCAAGTCTCTTTACTCGTACCGCAATGCATGATCCCGTGACTAACGCCTTAGTCACATAGAGCTCATTATGATGATGCATTACCGAGTGGGCCCAGAGATACCTCTCCGTCACACGGAGTGACAAATCCCAGTCTCGATCCGT
Organism: Aegilops tauschii subsp. strangulata; assembly: GCF_002575655.3. NCBI lineage: Eukaryota > Viridiplantae > Streptophyta > Magnoliopsida > Poales > Poaceae > Aegilops > Aegilops tauschii. The sequence continues at coordinate 380,258,684 of NC_053037.3, read as the reverse complement.
GCCAACCCAACAGACACTTTCGGAGATACCCGTAGTGCACCTTTATAGTCACCCAGTTACGTTGTGACGTTTGGCACACCCAAAGCACTCCTACGGTATCCGGGAGTTGCATGATATCATGGTCTAAGGAATAGATACCTGACATTGGAAAAGCTCTAGCAAACGAAACTACACGATCTTTTATGCTATGCTTAGGATTGGGTCTTGTCCATCACATCATTCTCCTAATGATGTGATCCCGTTATCAACGACATCCAATGTCCATAGTCAGGAAACCATGACTATCTGTTGATCAACGAGCTAGTCAACTAGAGGCTTACTAGGGACACATTGTGGTCTATATATTCACACATGTATTACGATTTCCAGATAACACAATTATAGCATGAACAATAGACAATTGCCATGAACAAAGAAATATAATAATAACCATTTATTATTGCCTCTAGGGCATATTTCCAACAGTCTCCCACTTGCACTAGAGTCAATAATCTAGTTACATTGTGATGAATCTAAAACCCATTGCGTCCTGGTGTTGATCATGTTTTGCCCTAGGGATAGGTTTAGTCAACGGATCTGCTACATTCAGGTCCGTATGTACTTTACAAATATCTATGTCTACATTTTGAACACTTTCACGAATGGAGTTGAAGCGACGCTTGATATGCCTGGTCTTCCTGTGAAACCTGGGCTCCTTCGCAAGGGCAATAGCTCCAGTGTTGTCACAAAAGAGAGTCATCGGGCCCGACGCATTGGGAATCACCCCTAGGTCGGTAATGAACTCCTTCATCCAGACTGCTTCCTGAGCTGCCTCCGAGGCTGCCATGTACTCCGCTTCACATGTAGATCTCGCCACGACGCTTTGCTTGCAACTGCACCAGCTTACTGCTCCTCCATTCAAAATATACACGTATCCGGTTCGTGACTTCGAGTCATCCAGATCTGTGTCGAAGCTAGCGTCGACGTAACCCTTTACGACGAGCTCTTCGTCACCTCCATAAACGAGAAACATATCCTTAGTCCTCTTCAGGTACTTCAGGATATTCTTGACCGCTGTCCAGTGTTCCATGCCGGGATTACTTTGGTACCTTCCTACCAAACTTACGGCAAGGTTTACATCAGGTCTGGTACACAGCATGGCATACATAATAGACCCTATGGCCGAGGCATAGGGGATGACACTCATCTTTTCTATATCTTCTGCCGTGGTCGGACATTGAGCTGTGCTCAATTGCACACCTTGCAATACAGGCAAGAACCCCTTCTTGGACTGATCCATATTGAACTTCTTCAATATCTTGTCAAGGTATGTACTCTGTGAAAGACCAATGAGGCGTCTTGATCTATCTCTATAGATCTTGATGCCTAATATATAAGCAGCTTCTCCAAGGTCCTTCATTGAAAAACACTTATTCAAATAGGCCTTTATACTTTCCAAGAATTCTATATCATTTCCCATCAATAGTATGTCATCCACATATAATATGAGAAATGCTACAGAGCTCCCACTCACTTTCTTGTAAACACAGGCTTCTCCATAAGTCTGTGTAAACCCAAATGCTTTGATCATCTCATCAAAGCGATTGTTCCAACTCCGAGATGCTTGCACCAGCCCATAGATTGAGCACTGGAGCTTGCATACTTTGTTAGCATTCTTAGGATCGACAAAACCTTCCGGCTGCATCATATACAACTCTTCCTTAAGGAAGCCGTTAAGGAATGCCGTTTTGACGTCCATCTGCCATATCTCATAATCATAGTATGCGGCAATTGCTAACATGATTCAGACTGACTTCAGCTTCGCTACGGGTGAGAAAGTCTCATCGTAGTCAACCCCTTGAACTTGTCGATAACCCTTAGCGACAAGTCGAGCCTTATAGATGGTCACATTACCATCCGCGTCTGTCTTCTTCTTAAAGATCCACTTGTTTTCTATGGCTCGCCGATCGTCGGGCAAGTCAGTCAAAGTCCATACTTCGTTTTCATACATGGATCCTATCTCGGATTTCATGGCTTCTAGCCATTTTTCGGAATCCGGGCCCGCCATCGCTTCTTCATAGTTTGAAGGTTCACCGTTGTCTAACAACATGATTTCCAGGACAGGATTACCGTACCACTCTGGTGCGGAACGTGTCCTTGTGGACCTACGAAGTTCAGTAGTAACTTGATCCGTAGCTTCATAATCATCATCATTAACTTCCTCCCCAGTCGGTGTAGGCACCGCAGGAACATCTTCCCGCGCTGCGCTACTTTCCGGTTCGGAAGGGGTGACTATCACCTCATCAAGTTCCACTTTCCTCCCACTCAATTCTTTCGAGAGAAACTCCTTCTCTAGAAAGGACCCGTTCTTGGCAACGAAGATCTTGCCTTCGGATCTGAGGTAGAAGGTATACCCAATAGTTTCCTTAGGGTATCCTATGAAGACGCATTTCTCCGACTTGGGTTCGAGCTTTTCAGGTTGAAGTTTCTTGACATAAGCATCGCATCCCCAAACTTTTAGAAACGATAGCTTAGGTTTCTTCCCAAACCATAATTCATACGGTGTCGTCTCAACGGATTTCGACGGAGCCCTATTTAAAGTGAATGTGGCAGTCTCCAAAGCATAGCCCCAAAATGAGAGCGGTAAATCGGTAAGAGACATCATAGATCGCACCATATCCAATAGAGTGCGATTACGACGTTCGGACACACCGTTTCTCTGAGGTGTTCCAGGCGGCGTGAGTTGTGAAACTATTCCACATTTCCTTAAGTGTGCACCAAATTCGTGACTTAAATATTCTCCACCACGATCTGATCGCAAGAATTTTATTTTCCTGTCACGTTGATTCTCAACCTCACTCTGAAATTCCTTGAACTTTTCAAAGGTTTCAGACTTGTGTTTCATTAGTTAGACATACCCGTATCTACTTAAGTCATCAGTGAGAGTGAGAACATAACGATATCCTCCGCGAGCCTCAACACTCATTGGACCGCACACATCGGTATGTATGATTTCCAATAAGTTGGTTGCTCGCTCCATTGTTCCGGAGAACGGAGTCTTGGTCATCTTACCCATGAGGCATGGTTCGCATGTGTCAAATGATTCGTAATCAAGAGACTCCAAAAGTCCATCTGCATGGAGCTTCTTCATGCGCTTGACACCAATGTGACCAAGGCGGCAGTGCCACAAGTATGTGGGACTATCGTTATCAACTTTACATCTTTTGGTATTCACACTATGAACATGTGTAACATCACGTTCGAGATTCATCAAGAATAAACCATTGACCAGCGGGGCATGACCATAAAACATATCTCTCAAATAAATAGAACAACCATTATTCTCGGATTTAAATGAGTAGCCATCTCGAATTAAACGAGATCCAGATACAATGTTCATGCTCAAAGCTGGCACTAAATAACAATTATTGAGGTTTAAAACTAATCCCGTGGGTAGATGCAGAGGTAGCGTGCCGACGGCGATCACATCGACCTTGGAACCATTCCCGACGCGCATCGTCACCTCGTCCTTCGCCAGTCTTCGTTTATTCCGTAGTTCCTGTTTTGAGTTACAAATATGAGCAACCGCACCGGTATCAAATACCCAGGAGCTACTACGAGTACTGGTAAGGTACACATCAATTACATGTATATCACATATACCTTTGGTGTTGCCGGCCTTCTTTTCCGCTAAGTATTTGGGGCAGTTCCGCTTCCAGTGACCACTTGCCTTGCAATAAAAGCACTCAGTTTCAGGCTTGGGTCCATTCTTTGACTTCTTCCCAGTAACTGGTTTACCGGGTGCGGCAACTCCCTTGCCGTCCTTCTTGAAGTTCTTCTTACCCTTGCCCTTCTTGAACTTAGTGGTTTTATTCACCATCAACACTGGATGTTATTTTCTGATTTCCACCTCCGCTGATTTCAGCATCGAATATACCTCAGGAATGGTCTTTTCCATCCCCTGCATATTGTAGTTCATCACAAAGCTCTTGAAGCTTGGTGGAAGCGACTGAAGGATTCTGTCAATAACCGCGTCATCCGGGAGATTAACTCCCAGCTGAGTCAAGCGGTTGTGCAACCCAGACATTCTGAGTATTTGCTCACTTACAGAACTATTTTCCTCCATTTTATAGCTGAAGAACTTGTCGGAGACTTCATATCTCTCGACCCGGGCATGAGCTTGGAAAACTAATTTCAGCTCCTCGAACATCTCATATGCTCCATGTTTCTCAAAACGCTTTTGGAGACCCGGTTCTAGGCTGTAAAGCATGCCGCACTGAACGAGGGAGTAATCATCAGCACACTGCTGCCAAGCGTTCATAACGTCTTGGTTCTGTGGGATTGGTGCATCACCTAGCGGTGCTTCTAAGACATAATCTTTCTTGGCTACTATGAGGATATCCTCAGGTTCCGGACCCAGTCCGTATAGTTGCTGCCATCATCTTTCAGCTTGGTTTTCTCTAGGAACGCGTTGAAATTGAGGACAACGTTGGCCATTAGATCTACAAGACATAGTGTAATGATTTTAGACTAAGTTCATGATAATTAAGTTCATCTAATCAAATTATTTGATGAACTCCCACTCAGATAGACATCCCTCTAGTCATCTAAGTGAAACATGATCCGAGTTAACTAGGCCGTGTCCGATCATCACGTGAGACGGACTAGTCAAGATCGGTGAACATCTCCATGTTGATCGTATCTTCTATACGACTCATGCTCGACCTTTCGGTCCTCCGTGTTCCGAGGCCATGTCTGTACATGCTAGGCTCATCAAGTCAACCTAAGTGTATTGCGTGTGTTCCGAGGCCATGTCTGTACATGCTAGGCTCGTCAACACCCGTTGTATTCGAACGTTAGAATCTATCACTCCCGATCATCACGTGGTGCTTCGAAACAACGAACCTTCGCAATGGTGCACAGTTAGGGTGAACACTTTCTTGAAATTATTATAAGGGATCATCTTACTTACTACCGTCGTTCTAAGCAAATAAGATGCAAAAACATGATAAACATCACATGCAATCAAATAGTGACATGATATGGCCAATATCATTATGCTCCTTTGATCTCCATCTTCGGGGCACCATGATCATCTTCGTCACCGGCATGACACCATGATCTCCATCATTGTGTCTTCATGAAGTCGTCACGCCAACGATTACTTCTACTTCTATGGCTAACGCGTTTAGCAACAAAGTAAAGTAATTTACATGACGTTATTCAATGACACGCAGGTCATGCAAAATAATAAAGACAACTCCTATGGCTCCTGCCGGTTGACATACTCATCGACATGCAAGTCGTGATTCCTATTACAAGAATATGATCAATCTCATACATCACATATATCATTCATCACATCTTCTGGCCATATCCATCACATAGCACTTGCTGCAAAAACAAGTTAGACGTCCTCTAATTGTTGTTGCAAGTTTTTACGTGGTTTGTAGGTTTCTAGCAAGAACGTTTCTTACCTACGTATGACCACAACGTGATTTGCCAACTTCTATTTACCCTTCATAAGGACCCTTTTCATCGAATCCGTTCCGACTAAAGTAGGAGAGACAGACACCCGCTAGCCACCTTATGCAACTAGTGCATGTCAATCGGTGGAACCTGTCTCACGTAAGCGTACGTGTAAGGTCGGTCCGGGCCGCTTCATCCTACAATACCGCCAAAACAAGAAAAGAATAGTAGCAGCAAGAAGAATTGGCAACATCAACGCCCACAACTGCTTTGTGTTCTACTCGTGCATAGTAACTACGCATAGGCCTGGCTCATGATGCCACTGTTGGGAATCGCAGCATAATTTTAAAATTTTCCTACGCTCACCAAGATGCATCTATGGAGTATACTAGCAACGAGGGGAAAGGAGTGCATCTACATACCCTTGTAGATCGTGAGCGGAAGCGTTCCAATGAACGTGGATGACGGAGTCGTACTCGCCGTGATCCAAATCACCGATGACCGAGTGTCGAACGGACGGCACCTCCGCGTTCAACACACGTACGGTGCAGCGACGTCTCCTCCTTCTTGATCCAGCAAGGGGGAAGGAGAGGTTGATGGAGATCCAGCAGGACGACGGCGTGGTGGTGGATGTAGCGGGATGCTGGCAGGGCTTCGCCGAGCTTCTACGAGAGAGAGGGGTGTAGCAGGGGAGGAGGGAGGCGCCCAAGGCTGTAATGTTGCTGCCCTCCCTCCCCCCCTATATATAGCCCCCCTGGGAGGGGGGGCGCCGGCCAAACCCCATCTAGGGTGTGGGGCGGCGGCCAAGGGGGTGCCTTGCCCCCCAAGGCAAGTGGGAAGCACCCCCACCCTAGGGTTTCCAACCCTAGGCGCATGCGGGCAGGCCCATGGGGGGGCGCCCAGCCCACTAGGGGCTGGTTCCCTTCCCACTTCAGCCCACGGGGCCCTCCGGGATAGGTGGCCCCACCCGGTGGACCCCCGGGACCCTTCCGGTGGTCCCGGTACAATACCGATAACCCCCAAAACTTTCCCGGTGGCCGAAACATGACTTCCTATATATAATTCTTCACCTCCAGACCATTCCGGAACTCCTCGTGACGTCCGGGATCTCATCCGGGACTCCGAACAACTTTCGGGTTTCCGCATACACATATCTCTAGAACCCTAGCGTCACCGAACCTTAAGTGTGTAGACCCTACGGGTTCGGGAGACATGCAGACATGACCGAGACGCCTCTCCGGTCAATAACCAACAGCGGGATCTGGATACCCATGTTGGCTCCCACATGTTCCACGATGATCTCATCGGATGAACCACGGTGTCGAGGATTCAATCAATCCCGTATGCAATTTCCTTTGTCAATCGGTATGTTACTTGCCCGAGATTCGATCGTCGGTATCCCAATACCTTGTTCAATCTCGTTACCGGCAAGTCTCTTTACTCGTACCGCAATGCATGATCCCGTGACTAACGCCTTAGTCACATAGAGCTCATTATGATGATGCATTACCGTGTGGGCCCAGAGATACCTCTCCGTCACACGGAGTGACAAATCCCAGTCTCGATCCGTGCCAACCCAACAGACACTTTCGGAGATACCCGTAGTGCACCTTTATAGTCACCCAGTTACGTTGTGACGTTTGGCACACCCAAAGAACTCCTACGGTATCCGGGAGTTGCACGATCTCATGGTCTAAGGAATAGATACCTGACATTGGAAAAGCTCTAGCAAACGAAACTACACGATCTCTTATGATATGCTTAGGATTGGGTCTTGTCCATCACATCATTCTCCTAATGATGTGATCCCGTTATCAACGACATCCAATGTCCATAGTCAGGAAACCATGACTATCTGTTGATCAATGAGCTAGTCAACTAGAGGCTTACTAGGGACACGTTGTGGTCTATATATTCACACATGTATTACGATTTCCGGATAACACAATTATAGCATGAACAATAGACAATTACCATGAACAAAGAAATATAATAATAACCATTTATTGTTGCCTCTAGGGCATATTTCCAATAGTATTCGTGTCTCCGGCGCCGGCACGGGCATTGGAGCAAATGCACCCGGGTGTACGCCGGCCGGCACCTCGCCAGCAAGCGGCCCCTCCGTCAGTTACACGCCCGCCGTTGGCGGTGCCTCGACATTAGCCGAGCTTGACGGCATCACGGTAACTAAGCCTCTCGGCCGATGACTTCATCTCCTTGCCTTTGACTGGGCATCCCTGACGCCCTACATGTTTTCGCAGGGCGCTGCCGACGTTCCTTGCACTGTCCTACACTTCGTGGGCGGCGAGTTGGTCGATGTCGCCAAGGGCAGAATCGTTCAACCGGGAAACCGCGTGTTCCACGGTAGTCCGATGCCACCCACCCATTATAGGGTTGAACTGGTTCGGGTGCTGCCAGGCTGCGACGAGTTGTTACCTCCGATTCGACCCGCTAGGGCCGACGAAGATGATGTGATGACCCTCAGCGCCTGCGTAAGCTGGCCCCTGCTTTGGCCGAAGAGCCAGATTCATTTGGGGGCGGGGGACACCACCCCACAACCAAGACCGCTAGTCGTGCCAGCGCCAAGCCATGGCAAGAACGCTGCAACGCTACCGGACATGCCGGACATCCCTATGGCATAGGATCCGGACATGCATATGGCACAGGATCCGGACGACGACAACGACGACGGTACATTTACCAACGTCGATAAGTACTTTGCCGAACATGGGTACGGTGACGAGTTCGGCGGGCCTCCTTCTCAAGAACCCAACCTTGAAAAAGACGACCGCGATCTAGCTGGTACGGCGGAGAAACCCAATTGCAACAGGCGTCGTCTGGCGTTCAGTTCTCAAGAGACGCCTCCAGCTGCCGCCTTCACCGAGCCTCAGATAGTTGAGGTGCGAAATATTATCAGCCCCAACACGCTCAAGAAGGCGGTCTATGAGCAGAACTCGATCCCATTACAGCAGATCAGGAAGAAGGGACAGAAACGAAAGACTAACAAGGGCGCCGGTGCGAGCCAGCCGGCACCGAGTACGATCCGTGCTCAGGACGGGCCACCTTCACCTAAGCATATCTCGAGGAGGGTGCATGTGGCAGGTAGGGCGATGCTACCGACAAATATGCTCAATGCTGCAACCGGTGCTATGCGAAGTCCGCATGACAGTGTTCTTTCTTTGGAGAAGCGGCGTCTCAGAGAGAATGACGTGGCATACCCGGTTTTCGTGGCCAAGGTGCCAGAGGGCAAGGGCTTTGTGGATAGCGCCGTCGGGGGTACGATCGTCCTGCGGTTTGATGACATCTTTGCTATGCTTAACCTTCATCCGCTGCACTACACCTTCATTCGGCTGTTTTCGCTGAGTATGGAGATGCCGATCATTAGAGACAAGACCCCGGACATTGTGATAGTCGACCCCTTCTACATGCGTGCCAAGATCTTGGGCAGCACTGGGGACCGGCAAGTCGCGAGTTCACACCTCGAAGGCGTCATTCTGGCAAACCAAGATAAGGATAAATTCCTCGTGCCTTACTTTCCCGAGTAAGTCATCCCCTAACCGCCCCATAACATATGATTTCTTAGATTTCGATCGTTCTTTTTTTCTAACATTCCGTGTTCTGTGCAGTAACACACATTGCACACTCATCCTCTTAAGCCCGAAATATTCCATGGCCACGTATTTCGACCCGGACCGTGACTCCAAGATAGACTACACAAATATCAAGAAAGTTCTTGATGATGCTCTCCCTGGCTACGCCGCATCTAGAGGCACCTTTAAGAGGCCAGCTCGTAGGTACAGCAGGCACGTGTTCACCCACAATACGACGTTCCCCTGCGTCAAGCAGCCGCCTGGTGGTCAGAAGGATGCCTACTACGCCCTCCATCACATGCGGGCGATCGTACGGGACCATAATCACCTTCTGCTACCAAATAATCTCAAAGATTGGGCCGCAAGCTTGGCGGCAATCCAGGACGCGGACATCCGACAAGAATTCTTTCGCATCCAGTCAGAGTTTGCAGAAATCATCCATCAAGATGTCCTTCGTACCTCGAGGCAGTTCTACCTCAAATATCAACCGTCCAATAGTGAGATAGACACAACGCTACAAATGCAAGCTGACAACGCCCGCGACTTCATGACCATCACGAAAGACGGCGGCTTCATCCACGCTCCAGTCCCATGAGTCGAGTCGAAAGTAGTGATGCTATGTGTAGTTCTGAAACATCGATTAGCTCATGTTGTAATTAAACTTTAATGAACTTGTATGTCTCTTTGGTTTGGACAGTCGTTCAACTCAGATGTAATCGATGTTATTTATTAGTAGGACCATGAATCGTGCTATTAATGTCTTGCTTTTTTCTTCCGATCCTTTTGTTGCATACTTATATATTGCTTATGTATTGTCTGTTGTTTGGCTAGTGCATAGAGATGCCGTCGTATGTCGTGTACAAGGGTAAGGTTCCCGGAGTCTACGACGACTGGGAGGAGTGTCGGAGACAGGTTCACCGTTTCAGCGGTAACAGTTACAAAGGGTACACCACTAGGGCGGAGGCGGAATCTAGATACGCGCGCTATCTAGCGGGAGAGAGGAGGGAGCGTTGGAGGAACCGAATGAAGACCATTTTCATCGCGATGATGCTCATCGTGATGACCGCAGCTCTCTTCTATGTGATGGTAGTTTAGATGATCGATATCGACTTGTAATGTGAAGACAAACTCGCTACTCGCGGGCTCGAGACTTGTAATGTTCTATCTTTGTTCGGTCTTTTGAATTCGGAGACTAATATGATGAATTGTATTCGGAGACTAATCTTCTATTGTATTCGATGAATCTGCTGTTGCCGTGTGGTGCTGTCTATATTCTGTCCAATAATATATTTTGTAACCTGTGCAAATATCAGAAAAGAAAAAAAATCCCTAATATTCATACTAATGGCACATCACCCCAACGTGCGCCATTAGTATGCCAAAGGATACTAATGGCGCATCACCCCACAGTGCGCCATTAGTATGGCAAAGCACATGTGTAAATATCGCCCCCTGGGAGGCACACTAATGGCGCATGTTGGTCTATACTAATGGCGCACGGCGTGATGCGCCATTAGTATACCAGATACTAATGGCGCACCAGTGGTGCGCCATTAATATTTAATACTAGTGGCGTGGTACTAGTGGCGCACCAGTAGTGCGCCATTAGTAGGCAAAACTGGTGCGCCACTAGTAGGCCTTTTCCTAGTAGTGGTCCCACCGAGTTTGCGTAATCGGTCAAACCGAGTTTTGGATTTACCCTAACCCTAGCACATCGGTCCCATCGAGTTGATCCAGTCGGTCCCTCCGAAACACCTAACGGTCACATTATGAACCAAATCGGTCTGACCGAGTTCTCTGAATTGGTCCCACCGAGTTTGGTGATTTGTGTGTAACGGTTAGATTTTGTGTGGAGGCTATATATACCCCTCCACCCACTCTTCATTCGTGGAGAGAGCCATCAGAACATGCCTACACTTCCAATACATATTTTCTGAGAGAGAACCACCTACACTTGTGTTGAGGTCAAGATATTCCATTCCAACCACATAAATCTTGATCTCTAGCCTTCCCCAAGTTGCTTTCCACTCAAATCTTCTTTCTACCAAATACAATCCTATGAGAGAGAGTTGAGTGTTGGGGAGACTATCATTTGAAGCACAAGAGCAAGGAGTTCATCATCAACACACCATTTGTTACTTCTTGGAGAGTGGTGTCTCCTAGATTGGCTAGGTGTCACTTGGGAGCCTCCGACAAGATTGTGGAGTTGAACCAAGGAGTTTGTAAGGGCAAGGAGATCGCCTACTTCGTGAAGATCTACCCTAGTGAGGCAAGTCCTTCGTGGGCGACGGTCATGGTGGAATAGACAAGGTTGCTTCCTTGTTGACCCTTCATGGGTGGAGCCCTCCGTGGACTCGCGCAACCGTTACCCTTCGTGGGTTGAAGTCTCCATCAACGTGGATGTACGATAGCACCACCTATCGGAACCACGGATAAAAAATCTCCGTGTCTCCAAATTGCGTTTGCACACTCCAATCCCTTCTCTTTACATTCTTGCAACTTGCATGCTTTACTTTCTGCTGCTCATATACTCTTGTATGCTTGCATGCTTGCTTGATATGTATTGTGAATGTTTAAACTTGTGCTAAAACTCCACATCAACTTAGGAGAAATTAAAAACTGCAACTTTTCTTGATTTGAGTCTATTCACCCCCCCTCTAGACACCTCTTCTCGATCCTTTCAAAAATCTAAAGGAGGAAGAATGGAGATCCATTTTGAGGCAGGTTTAAAAAGGCCACGTGATGCTACAGAGTCAGCCAAGTTAGTATCAGAGGCAGCCGTTGCTGTTAGGTGTCATGCACGTATCCTCCCAACGTGGATCCAGTATAGGAATGAGAAAGACAATACCCAGTTTAACACCTTCCTTGACCATTTATCCTTAAGTAATGTTATTCATCGCAATTAGTAATATTGTCTTGCTCTGTACCATACTTTCTAGCTTCCTCCTAATAAGACTCACATTCTTTTTTCAACAGATGAGGTTCAAGTTGGATCCGAAAGATGATGCAACTAAACAAGCATGCACTCATGTTTTTCAGTCTGCTCTGCGACAGTATCAGTACCACCTTAGAAAATCTCACTTTGAAGGCAAGGCTAACAATGAAATCGCCCAAACATCTCGAGTGGAATATATTACACATGATGACTGGACAGCCCTCATTAAACACTGGTCTGATCCAAAGTATCAGGTAGGCTATATGTATTTGACCAGACCACATACTGAACTTGTATTTATGTATGTGCCTTACAAGTGTATCTTCTTCTAGGCTAACTGTTTGAAGAACAAGACCAACCGTTCTAAAGTGAAATTCCAACACACAACAGGATCTCGTAGCTATATTGCACACTGCGAGGCTCTTGTAAATAGCTGCTACTTCCTTCTTTTTTCTGTGCCATACAATCGTATCTATATTGACTTGTTCCAAATACAGAGGAAAGCCTGTGCAGACCAAAAAGAACCTGAAACGAATGCAGTGCAAATCTTCAAGGATTGCCACACCAGCAAGATGAAGGGCATGAGCACACCAGTTCAAGCCGCTATTGTAAGTCCTTACTCCTCCTGCCTTTGAACTGTTTGGTACTGTGATGTGTTCATTTAACTACTTGGTTTGCAGCCAATGTCAGTTACTCTGTTCACTTTTATACACAGTTGTCTTAACATATCATTTCACCTTACATGGTTTAAAAGAGATGAAGGATATTCTTTTGGTCTTGATCTGTATTCTAGTTGTTATGTTCACGTGCGCACACAATGATAAAATAGCCTGTTTGTTTTATATCTATTTGCCCATGATATGAATGATGTCATACTATGTTCATCCTACTTTAAACCATGTCTCTTTATCCTTAGATGTCAACGAATGTGAGGAAATAGACAATACAGTAGGCATGCTACATGGACATATGTTCCGAAAGTGATTTTATTATGTAGTTGGCACTACAATACATGCTAATGTATTACAGTAGTTCACCAAAATAAGTTATGTATAAACGTGTAACCTACTTTGTTTGTTTTTGTCTCATTAGTAACTTATCTGGTACACTAATCTACAAGTTCAAACTTTCAGGAAGCTATGGAGAAAATGATTGAACAGCCACAACCACCTGAAGGTGACGAGGCTACCACAGGCACAATGTCACCTCTTGCTGCAGTGCGTCAGTATCTCTCCACTAACAGTGCAAAAAGCACCTTCCTGCGTAATTCTGGGTTGGTTGTCAAGGTAACCTCGTCCAAATCGCCTACTGAACAAAATCTTCCTGCTAGACAGAGTGATATATCTGTGCTCCAGACACAAGTCCAATCCCTAATGGGCGTCGTTTTGGAAACAAGAATAGTGGTTGACAAGTGTCGTCAAGATATGAATGGTTTTGAAACCAGACTATCAGACATTCGCTTCGTTGTTCAAGAGCAATGGCGGAAAAATGGTGAAGATCGTGCTGCTCCATCAGATTCTACAGCCTGAAACATTAGCACTCAGGTCAAATGATCTGTGCTTCTATACATCTGATGGTGCTTTTATCTGCAAGGACTGTAAACTTTATGCCAACAGGCCTTTTGTTGTGATACAACATTTATGCTGCTACCAAAGGCTGCAATAATTACGACGCTATTTTTGTATAGTGTAGGTTTATCTTAGTAATGTATTCGGCCGAAAGCTTCGTAGGAGCCCAACATGCCAACATTCGCCGGGCCCAATTGGGCTAAAAATGATTATGGGCCAAAATTTGCATGTAGCCCACTAAAAATATCTGGGCCTAAATCAGCATAAGATTTCATATTTTTCTGGTAGGCTTGTGCCCATAGTGGGCCTTTAACAGGCCTAAACATAATTTGGGCCATCAGTAACAATAGGCTGTTTACAGGTGTAAATATCTCGAGCCCATAAAAAACATGGCCTTTAAAAGACCGAAAGTGAGATTGGGCCCATTTACGATGCGGATCGTTCATAGTCCAAAATTCGGACGGGTCGTAAATGCGCCGACCTAATACACTGGCCTTTAACAGGCCGGAAGTTCGGTCGGGCTAGATTATCGTCATTTTATATGGGCCGTTAATGGGCCCGATGTGACGTTGGGCCACATATGGCCCATGGATTTCGTCCGACGTTAACAGGCCGAAAATCACAACAGGCTGAAAGTGGCCCAAATCTATAGTGGGCCGCTAATAGGCCAATGTCAGACATGGCCGAGTATGACCCAAATCCTTCACGGTCGTTTATGGGCCAAAAGTTTCAATGGCCTGTAAATGGGCCCAAATGAAGCAGGACCTTTAACAGGCCGGAAATACACCGGGCCCTAATTCAGCCCATATACTTAGCGGACTGTTAATGGGCCAGAAGTGATCATGGGCCGCGATGATGACAAGTTTAGGACAGGCCGTTGACGGGCCGATTTGACACTAGCCGTACGGGCCTTAACTGAGAATGTTGGGCTTTTATCCGGGCCAGCCCATTATGGTCCACAAAATCTCGCGGGCCTTTAGCTGGGCTGGCCCATTATGGCCCGCAAAATCTCATGGGCCTTTAGCTGGGCCGGCCCATTATGATACGAAAAATCTCGTGGGCCTTTTGCTGGGCTGGCCCATTATGGACCGCAAAATCTTGTGGGCCTTTAGTTGGGCCGGCCCATTTAAACTTTATGGGCCGGTCCACGTGTCAGCATATCATAGGCGCATCTCGCCCATTGGATGAGTGACACCTGTGCCCACGCGGAGCTGACACGTGTTTCCGTCAGCCAATCAGAATTTTACACGTGGAAAATCACCATTGGTCCGGGCTGTTAACGGGTTATCGGATCCAAAACTGGACCCGATAGCTTAACGGCGTTCCGTTACAGTGGATGCCATGTGTCGGTCACCCTTGACGAAAGCACTTTTGTGACACGCGATTTATCATCATGGAAGTGGACACTTCCGTGGTGATAATTTTGGTAATGTCATGGAACACTTCTACGACAGCACGGGTATGACTATCTTGATTATGTCATAAATTTGTCATGGATGTACATGCATGACAGAAAACGTGACCTACTGTGACAAACACGTATCATCACGGAAGTGTATTTTTTTTGTAGTGATGTTTATCATTTGTGAGTAGTTACTTTTGTTCTTGAGGTCACGGGAGAAATCATGTTGCAAGTAATCATGTGAACTTGATATGTGTTCGATATTTTGATAGTATGTATGTTGTGATTCCCTTAGTGGTGTCATGTGAACGCCGACTACATGACACTTCACCATATTTGGGCCTAAGGGAATGCATTGTGGAGTAGCAATTAGATGATGGGTTCCGAGAGGGAAAGAAGCTTAAACCCCAGTTTATGCGCTATTCCGTAAGGGACAGATTGGACCCAAAAGTTTGATGCTATGGTTAGAATTTATTCTTAATACTTTTCTCGTAGTTGCGGATGCTTGCAGGAGGGTTAATCATAAGTAGGAGGTTTGTTCAAGTAAGAACAACACCTAAGCACCGGTCCACCCACATATCAAATTATCAAAGTAGCGAACATAAATCAAACCAACATATGCGGTATTTACCTGTCGTTCCATCAAACCCCAAAGTTGTTCCATATGAGTCTACTATACCTTCCTATATGCGGTATTTACCTACCGTTCCAAGTAAATTTGTATGTGCCAAACTCTAAACCTTCAAATAAAATTCTGCTTTGTATGCTCGAATAGCTCATGTATCAACTAGGGTTGTCTATATCTTCCATGCTAGGTGGGTTATTCCCACGATGAGTGGACTCCGCTCATCATTCACGAGAAAATGGCCGGTAAACGGGATGCCCAGTCCCATGCTCAAATCAAAATAATTGCAAACAGAACTCCCCCAGGATTGTTGTTAGTTGGAGGCACCCGTTGTTTCGGACAAGCCATGGATTGATGTTTGTTGGTGGTGGGGGAGTATAAACTTTACCATTCTGCTTGGGAACTGCCTATAATGTGTGTAGCATGGAAGATATTGAGATCTCTTGGTTGTTATGTTGACAATGAAAGTATGCCACTCAAAATATTATTCGAGCCCTGGCACCTCTATAAATCCCTGCTTCCCTCTACGAAGGGCCTATCTATTTACTTTTATGTTGAGTCATCACCCTCTTATTAAAAAGCACCAGTTGGAGAGCACTGCTGTCATTTGCATGCATTATTATTAATTTACATTGAGTATGACTGGATCTCTTTTACCATGAATTACAATGTCTAGTCAGTCCTTGATCTTCAGAGGTGCTCTACATTTATGTTTTGCGGTCTCGGAAAGGGCTAGCGAGATACCATCTTGTTAAATCATATTATGATTATTTTGAGAAAGTGTTGTCATCTGAGATTTATTATTATAGCTCGCTAGTTGATTATGCCATTGATATGAGTAAACATGAAACCTCAATGTTATTGTGAATATGGTTAGTTCATAATCTTTGCTGAAAACTTGAATTCTGGCTTTACATATTTGCAACAACAAGATCAAACAGAGTTTGTATAAGTTTTTCTTTATCACTTTCAGTTTGTCAACTGAATTGCTTGAGGACAAGCAAAGGTTTAAGCTTGGGGGAGTTGATACGTCTCCAACGTATCTACTTTTCCAAACACTTTTGCCCTTGTTTTGGACTCTAACTTGCATGATTTGAATGGACCTAACCCGAACTGACGCTGTTTTCAGCAGAATTGCCATGGTGTTATTTTTGTGCAGAAATAAAAGTTCACGGAATGACCTGAAAATCCACGGAGACACGTTTTGGAATTAATAAAAAATACTGGCGAAAGAATCAGCATCAGGGGGCCCACACCCTGTCCACGAGGGTGCAGGGCGCGCCCCCCTGCCTTGTGGGCCCCCTGAGACTCCACCGACCTCAACTCCAACTCCATATATTCACGTTCGGGGAGAAAAAAATCAGAGAGAAGGATTCATCGCGTTTTACGATACGGAGCCGCTGCCAAGCCCTAATCTCTCTCGAGAGGGCTGGTCTGGAGTCCGTTCGGGGCTCCGGAGAGGGGAATCCGTCGCCGTCGTCATCATCAGCCATCCTCCATCACCAATTTCATGATGCTCACCGCCGTGCGTGAGTAATCGCATCGTAGGCTTGCTGGACGGTGATGGGTTGGATGATATTTACCATGTAATCGAGTTAGTTTTGTTAGGGTTTGATCCCTAGTATCCACTATGTTCTCAGATTGATGTTGCTATGACTTTGCTATGCTTAATGCTTGTCACTAGTGCCCGAGTGCCATGAATTCAGATCTGAACCTATTATGTTTTCATGAATATATTTGAGTTCTTGATCCTATCTTGCAAGTCAATAGTCACCTACTATGTGTTATGATCCGGCAACCCCGAAGTGACAATAATCAGGACCACTCCCGGTGATGACCGTAGTTTGAGGTGTTCATGTATTCACTAAGTGTTAATGCTTTGGTCCGGTACTATATTAAAAGGAGGCCTTAATATCCCTTAGTTTCCAACAGGACCCCACTGCCACGGGAGGGTAGGACAAAAGATGTCATGCAAGTTCTTTTCCATAAGCACGTATGACTATATTCGGAATACATGCCTACATTACATTGATTAACTGGAGCTAGTTCTGTGTCACCCTATGTGATAACTATTGCATGAGGAATCGCATCCGACATAATTATCCATCACTGATCCATTGCCTACGAGCTTTTCACATATTGATCTTTGCTTAGTTACTTTTCCGTTGTCACTGTTACGATTACTACAAAACTGCTATTGTTACTTTTGCCACCGTTACCGTTACTTCTATATTACTTTGCTACTAAATACTTTGTTGTAGATATTAAGTCTTCCAGGTGTGGTTGAATTGACAACTCAACTTCTAATACTTGAGAATATTCTTTGGCTCCCCTTGTGTCGAATCAATAAATTTGGGTTGAATACTCTACCCTCGAAAACTGTTGTGATCCCCTATACTTGTGGGTTATCAGTTGTGCCCTCCTCGGCCCACCTCCGGTGCCCATCTTCTAGTATACAAGTCATTTTGACCTAGAAAAAATAAAGAGAAGGCTTTCGGGATGGAGCGCCGCCTTCTCGAGGCGGAACTTGGGCAGGAGCAATTTTGCCCTCCGGTGGAGCGATTTCGCCGGGGAACTTACCTCCCGGAGGGGGAAATCGTCGTCATCATCATCACCAACAACTCTCCCATCTTGGGGAGGGAAATCTCCATCAACATCTTCAACAGCACCATCTCCTCTCAAACCCTAGTTCATCTCTTGTATTCAATCTTGTTACCGGAACTATAAATTGGTGCCTGTGGGTGACTAGTAGTGTTGATTACATCTTGTAGTTGATTACTATATGGTTTATTTGGTGGAAGATTATATGTTCAGATCCATTATTCTATTTAATACTCCTCTGATCATGAACATGTTTATCATTTGTGAGTAGTTACTGTTGTTCTTGAGGTCACAGGAGAAATCATGTTGCAAGTAATCATGTGAACTTGATATGTGTTCGATATTTTGATAGTATGTATGTTGTGATTCCCTTAGTGGTGTCATGTGAACGTCGACTACATGACACTTCATCATATTTGGGCCTAAGGGAATTCATTGTGGAGTAGCAATTAGATGATGGGTTGCGAGAGTGACAGAAGCTTAAACCCCAGTTTATGTGCTATTCCGTAAGGGACCGATTGGACCCAAAAGTTTAATGCTATGGTTAGAATTTATTCTTAATACTTTTCTCATAGTTGCGGATGCTTGCGGGAGGGTTAATCATAAGTAGGAGGTTTGTTCAAGTAAGAACAGCACCTAAGCACCGGTCCACCCACATATCAAATTATCAAAGTAGCGAACACAAATGAAACCAACATGATGAAAGTGACTAGATGAAATTCCCGTGTACCCTCAAGAACGCTTTGCTTATCATAAGAGACCGTTTTGGCCTGTCCTTTGCCTCAAAAGGATTGGGCTACCTTGCTGCATACGTGTTACTATTATCGTTACTTGCTCGTTACAAATTATCTTGCTATCAAACTACTCTGCTACTTACAATTTCAGCACTTGCAGACATTACCTTACTGAAAACTACTTGTCATTTCCTTCTGCTCCTCGTTGGGTTTGACACTCTTACTTATCGAAAAGAGCTACAATTGATCCCCTATACTTGTGGGTCGTCAATGTCCGACTGCAACTGTGGAAATTTGAGGGGTTCCCGGTCAGTGCCCGCAGACGCGCCCGGGCACGTCCGCGGGCGTTTGAGGGGCCGGATTTGCCAAGCCTGGTTGTAGATTCTGTTAGCAAATATATCACTGTAAGAAGAAGTTAGTTCACAAACGGTCTAGGGAACGCTGACATGGCAGCCACATGGCATTTTTTCTCTCACCAGGTCGCTCTGGCCTTAACTGGTTAAATTAATGAGTTTATGGCCTCAATTGATCAATTCCTAAATTCGTGGCCTAAAGCATACAGTCAATTTGAGTTAATGAACTAGTGATGCATTTCACTCCATTTACTGCGCCATTGCATCCCTAGTCGACACGGGATGTGTCGCTCTCGTGACGATTCCTTGTGCTTCAGACGCCAATCTACCAACCCACACCCTCCTAAAATATCATTACAAAGAGTTTTGGGAATGCAATATGGAGTTATGGAGTTATGTTACACATGATAGAACCACCAGAAGAAAAGCACACTTACGCTAATGTATGAGCCACGACATTCGACAAACGACTAACATGACTAAAGGAACAAGGCGAAAAATTGCCCACCAAAAACCTTGATGTCAGTGACTACCGTCCCAAAGTGCGAACGATCTGACGTTTGAGAAAGAACTCTCTGGATGATGAAAAGAGAGTCTGAAGTGAACATGGTCTTCTGAAAACATTTTTGACAAGTAAGAGCAACGACACATCGAGGAGCTACCACCTCTTCTCGTTCTGGCGTGGTAAACTCCTCTATGCGCTCATGGCAGGCCACCAAGCACAATCTGTTATGGTTTCGAATAAACACACACACTCCAATCCATCGCAAATTCTAGAATAGTGCAATATCAACATTTACAAACATTGTGTCTACTGGCGGCGGAACCCATGGAGACACAGGAGGGTTTGGGTGGACACGCCTAACTTCGCTAGTTTTAAAGCAATTTTGCACAATCAATTTCACATAAGCAATACTTTTTCCGGCCACACAACATGGATGCGGGATCACACCATTGTTCATGACATCATTTCTGTTGGAAATATGCCCTAGGGGCAATAATAAAGTGGTTATTATTACATTTCCTTAATCATGATAAAGGTTTATTATTCATGCTATAATTGTATTGATCGGAAACTTAAATACATGTGTGGATACATAAACAAATACCAAGTCCCTAGTAAGCCTCTAATAGACTAGCTCGTTGATCAAAAGATGGTTAAGGTTTCCTAACCATAGACATGAGTTGTCATTTGATAATGGGATCACGTCATTAGAAGAATGATGTGATGGACAAGACCCATCCGTTAGCATAGCATATGATCGTTCAGTTTATTGTTACTGCTTTCTTAATGTCAAATACATGTTCCTTCGACCATGAGATCATGCAAATCCTGGATACCAGAGGAATACCTTGTGTGCTACCAAACGTCACTTCATAACTGGGTGATCATAAAGGTGCTCTACAGGTATCTCCGAAGGTGTCTCTTGAGTTGGCGTGAATCGAGATTGGGATTTGTCACTCCGTATGACGAAAAGGTATCTCTTGGCCCTCTCAGTAATACAACATCACAAGAAGCTTGCAAGCAAAGTGACTAAGGAGTTAGTTACAAGATAATATAATACGGAACGAGTAAAGAGAATTGCCGATAACAAGACTGAACTAGGTATGGAGATACCAACGATCGAATCTCGGGCAAGTAACATACCGACGGTCAAAGGGCACTACGTATGTTGTCATAAAGGTTCGACCGATAAAGATCTTCGTAGAATATTGTAACATCCCAAATTTTCAATTTGGAATGTTATACATTAGACCATCATTGCATAGCATATTTTATTGCATTTTGGCAAATCCTCGAAAATCCTAAGCAACTCAAGGACCCTCGGAGAGAGTTGGGGATTTTTCGCTGTTTTCATATTTGATTTTTATCAAATGATGAAACGAGGATTTTTGGTTTTAATTATTTTTCTCTCCGAAAAATATTTCGTATTAAAATAAATGAGAGGAGAAAATATGACATCTCCAAAATAATTGATATTGGAGGAAAAATATTAAAATCAAATATTCGATTTTATTCAGATTTATTTGCAATTTTAATTGCATTAGAAAAATTGCACGTTTTCAAAACTGCATTTTTGCGCCAAGAAAATGTTCATCTCGTTCTAATTATTCTAATTAGACGGTGAAATATTGTTTTGGATTTTTTGGATTTTTATTTATTTTTCTATGATTTTTTTAGATTCGGCAAAATTATTTAAAAAAAACTCGCGAAGCGCGCCGACTGGGCCGAAACCCAGCCGACGGCCCAGCCCAGCCGCGCGCCTTGTCTCCCTCCTGGAGACCGAGACGAAGACCGCCGCCGCCCCGAGTCCCGCTCGTCGCCGCCGCCCCTTGCCCCTCCCCCAAGACAACACCCCCCTCCTTAAATACTCTTCCCCGCCGCCCCTCTCCTCACCCCGCCCCGACCCGAAGCCGCCCCGCCGCCGAGAGGACCCGCCGGAGCAGGAGCCCGACGCCGCCGCCTCGGGAAGCCCCGTACGCCGCCGCCCTCGCCGCCCCCGACGACACCCGAGCCCGCCGCCCTCTCCCGAACCCGCCGGAGCCCCGTCCCGACCCCACCGGAGTTCCGCCGGACCGAGGTAGCCGCGCCGCCGCCGCCGTGCCAGTTTTTTTTTAAGACCGTTCGGTTTATTTTTTTCTGAAACCCTAGATTTTTTTAAATAGATCGGTTTATTTTTTTCTTCGGTTTAGTTAGTTAGAGAACGTTCACCGATCCGTTCGTTTTAACGAACGTGTTCGTCGGTTTGTCGCAGCTAACGAACGTCCGTTCGTTTAACTGTCAATCAGTTTTCTTTTTCGTCGGATTTTCCGCGATTATTCCAGATCGCGATTTCTGATCAGATTTTCGTTCTGGTTTATCTTTTAGCTCGTTTATCGGAGTCAGGCGATTCAAGCGCCTAGAGTTTCGTCTCGAAATTCTCTTTCCGTTTAACCTATTGAAACAAGTTTTTGCTACTGTAAAATTTGACTTAGATCCAGATTAGTAAACGAAGCTTGTTTCTTTCGCCGTTTGACTTTCGTTGCTTCGTTTGATTCGATTCTTTTTGCAAACCGGAGTTCTTAAGAAGAACTTTCTGGTTAGATCTTTATTTGAGTTTTACCTGTGCAATGGATGTGTGCTTATTGTATGCTTGTTTGTTTGATCATACCTCTTTTACTACCCAGTTTTATATGAGTGTTACCATGACAGATGTGAGATTGTTAATTAATGGTTAACCTTAAGGTGGCAACTAAAATTCACATCGGGGTGGATTGAGGTACTTGGGTATTCCAGGATTGCCTGTTTTCTTTTGGACCGCCACCCAGGTTCAAAGGGGTCATGAGATTATTCATGCTAGAAACTTCCGTGTGCAGCCGCAACCTATTATGGGCTCTAGCATAGTTGAGTAGGTTGTGTGAGCTCTTGAAGAGGTAGACTAGAAGATGTAGGGGATGTAGGTGGTACTGTCTACCCGGAGTAGGGAGTTAAAGCTTCTGAAAGACTGTGTCTCGGTCATCCGTTTCTCAAACACCATGAAGTGCGAGAATCCCAACGGAGGAGATCGAGTCTTGTGGGGAAAAGTGCACAAACCTCTGCAGAGTGTATAAACTAATCATGGTTAGCCGTGTCCCCGGTTATGGACATCTTGAGTATCTAGTACTTGGATTAGCATGTGAATCTCATCATGTTACTTTAATTAATTTTGTTGGGTTAATGATGATACTTAATTGGGATTGAGAATGCTGTCAACCATTCTCAATGTTTAACAACCACCATGATAGTTAAATAAAATTTATTCCTTTTCAGTAGGGAAAAATTGGCTTTTTGCAAAACTGTAACCATAGAGCCTTCTACCAGCCATATATGCATGTAGTATAGCATTATTATGTTCATTACTCTCTATGTATTACATTGCCAGCATATTCCATGTGCTGACCCATTTTCGGGCTGCAACGTTTCATGTTGCAGACTTTTCGGACGACGAGTAAGGTGCCTTAGGTTGTGGTCTTATACTCAGTGATACCGTTGGAGTTGATGGACTCACTTATCTTCCAAGTCTTCCGCTATTATCGTTTTTAGATGGCCTTAAGCCATATTTATCATACTTATTTCTCTCTTGAGATACTCGATGTAATAAGTGTGTGATTTCTACTCTATTATAAATCCTCCATTTGTACTGTGCGTGTCAGCATTACTGATCCAGGGATGACACTGGTGCACGGTAGATCAGACTGTTTGAGGTCTGGTCGCTCCAAAGGTGGTATCAGAGCACACGCTGACTATAGGACACGACCACTAAGCTTAAACCCTAGAACACTACTCTCTTCTCATTTCTGACTCCTCTCCACTTTCTACTCTTTTAGGAATGGCGGATGCAAGGAACAAGTTCATGCAACCGGATGAAGATACACCTTTTGGATGACACTTGAAGGAAGTCACTAAGTACCTGAACATCGGAATACCAAGCTTCACCGGGACCTACAACGCCACACTACCAGAAGAGGAGCGCTGGAAGATTCAAGTTCAAGTTCCAGGAAGGACGTTTACGCCAGTCACTGAGCCTATAGAGTTTTCCTTTGATGCATCAACCTGGAGTTTAGGAAAGAGCATGGCAGCCCACATCTCTATGGGACGCATTGGAGAAGTCTACCACAGGGAGCTTAAGGATACTATTTATCAGATTTGTGGACGCCGAGATGAGCAATGGGAGATGATCAGCACCAAGAAGGATGGATCAATTGCAGCTTTCATCCAGGAGCAAAACCAACACATTGGTCGCCAGGAGAACCAGATGTGCGCAGACATGTTAGATCTAAAGAAGGCATTGACCAAGATCACGGAGTTGGAGGAAGAACTCAAGTCTACGCGCGATGGATATGAGGAGGAGATTGCCACGTTGTTGGAGAAGAATGACGACCTGATAAAGAAGATCGGAGTATTCATGGGAGATCCAGCTCCAGGAGGAGAAGATGACGATTCTACTTGCCCGGATAACTACATCATCATCGACGACACCGACTCAGACCCCAGTGAAGATGACTTTGTTGATGAAGCTGGAGCAGATATCATGGAGTCTTCGACCGATCAAAATTTCTAGTAGACCACCATAATCAGTAGTAGTATTCCCCCATGTATATAGTATAGTCCGAGCACTTTGTAATGATAGTTAGATCGATTGTATGCCTTGTTTGATCGGATTGAGTGCTATTGATTGTGTTTGTCTCATGGGCATATGGGTAGTGTTTTCTCTCTAGACCTCATTCTATTCTAAATTCTCATCTTTTCTAAACCTATCAGATGCCTCTGAGACGCGACACCGGATTTGTTTTCCCACCGGAGATCACTCAGTTGATTCAGCAGCAGAATGCCCTGATGCAAGTGTTAGTATAGAACCAAGGCAACAACAACAACAACCCACCACCACCACCTGTTGATCAGTTAGCCCGTTTCTTGAGGCTAAATCCGCCGGTGTTTTCCAGCAGCACCGAGCCAATTGTTGGAGATGATTGGCTCCGCAAAGTTGGAAGGGAGTTGACCACTGCAGGATGCACAGATGCGGAGAGAGTGCATTTTGCCGCACATCAGCTTGATGGACCCGCAGCATCATGGTGGGAGAATTACACAGCCACACACCCTATTGACACTGTCACATGGGACCAGTTTCAGCAAGCTTTCCGTACTGCCCATGTTTCAGCAGGAGCTATGGCTATGAAGAAGCGTGAGTTTCGCAACTTACGCCGAGGAGGACGCACCGTAGGCCAGTATGTGGAGGACTTTAGTAAGTTAGCACGTTATGCTCCAGATGACGTTGCTACAGATGCAGCCAAGCAGGAGAAGTTTCTCGAAGGACTGAATGATGAGCTGAGCATGCAGTTGATGGTAGCAACCTTCAACAACTACCAGGAGTTGGTAGATAGAGCTCTCATGATTGAAGGGAAGCAGGAGCAGATTGAAAACTGTAAAAGGAAGTATGGACAAGGGAAGTACAATTCTAGAGCTCAGCAGAAGCCACGTTTTACCCCGAAATCGGGAGGACAGTTTCAGCATACCCATGGAGGAGGTAGTTCGCACAACCATAATGGCCCCAAGAATGGTAATGGGAATGGAGGAAGCAACGGCCAGAACCGTACCAACCCTTCAACCCCAGCTAAGAGAGACCTGAGCCAAGTCACTTGCTTTAAGTGCCAGAAGACTGGACATTATGCCAATGAATGTCCTGAAGCCCGGAATGGAAATGGCAATGGAAGCTCTGGGAAGAAGCCGAACCCTTTCAACAAAGGACATGTGAACCACGTTAGCGTGGAGGAGGTAGAAGCTCAGCCAGATGCAGTAATAGGTATGTTTTTGGTTAAGTCATTTACTGCACTCGTTCTTTTTGATACTGGTGCATCGCATTCATACATATCAAGGGGATTTGTGGATAAGTATAAACTGCCAACCCAAGCCCTTAGGTCACCCATGTTAGTAACCTCACCAGGAGCAGAGTATATGGCTAGTTTATGGTGTGATCGGTTACCATTAAGGATTGGTAACTACGTGTTTCCCTCGGACCTAATAGTACTGGAATCGCAAGGATTGGATGTGATATTAGGCATGGATTGGTTATCGAAGTATGCAGGGAACATTGAGTGCGCCAGTAAGTTGATTTTGCTTACCAGCCCAGAAGGAAGAAGGATTAAATATGTATCCCGGCATATGCCAAAGAGGACTCAGGTGAATTCCTTATCAGGAGTTATACAGGAAGAAGTACCAGTGGTGAAGGATTACCCGGATGTATTTCCAGAAGAGTTGCCAGGCATGCCACCGGATAGATACATTGAGTTTTTGATTGAGCTCTTGCCAGGCACAGGGCCAATATCTAAGAGACCGTACAGAATGCCCGCAAAAGATTTGGAGGAGATTAAGAAGCAGATTAAGGAGTTACTGGATAAAGGCTATATTCGCCCAAGTTCTTCACCTTGGGGATCACCCGTACTTCTAGTGGAGAAGAAAGATGGATCGTTGAGGATGGTTGTTGATTATCGTGGATTGAATGAAGTGACCATCAAAAATAAGTACCCACTGCCGATGATCAATGATCTGTTTGACCGATTACAAGGAGCTAAGGTATTTTCCAAGATCGATCTACGATCAGGATACCATCAGTTGAAGATTCAAGAGCAGGATATACCTAAGACGGCTTTTACCACCAGGTATGGGCTGTACGAGTATACCGTTATGTCATTTGGTCTGACTAACGCACCTGCCTATTTCATGAACCTGATGAACAAAGTGTTTATGGAGTTTTTGGATAAGTTCGTCGTAGTGTTCATTGATGACATTTTGGTTTATTCCAAGAATGAAGAGGAGCATAAGGAACATTTGCGTTTGGTACTTGATAAGCTCAGAGAACATCAGTTATACGCCAAGTTCAGCAAATGTGAGTTTTGGTTGAAGGAAGTTGGATTCCTCGGACATGTTATATCTGGAGAAGGAATAGCAGTAGACCCCGCCAAAGTCGACACTGTGACAAACTGGGAGTCACCCACATCAGTTGGAGAGATCCGGAGTTTTCTTGGACTTGTAGGATACTACCGGAGGTTCATTGAGAATTTCTCGAGGATTGCTAAGCCCATGACAGAGTTGTTAAAGAAGGACACCAAATTCAATTGGACTGAGGAATGTGAAGCTAGTTTCCAAGAGTTGAAGAAATGTTTGGTTACATCACCAGTGCTGATTCTGCCAGATCAACGCAAGGATTATGAAGTATATTGCGACGCTTCACGTCGAGGACTTGGAGCAGAGCTAATGCAGGAGGGAAGAGTTGTTTCATATGCTTCACGACAACTTAAATCCCATGAGAAGAATTATGCCACCCATGATTTGGAGTTAGCAGCCGTAGTACATGCGTTGAAGACATGGAGACATTTTCTCATCGGAAACCACTGTGAGGTGTACGCGGATCACAAGAGTTTGAAGTACATTTTCACGCAGAAGGAGTTGAATCTCAGGCAAAGGAGATGGTTGGAGCTCATTAAGGATTATGATATGAGATTGCATTATCACCCCGGGAAGGCTAACGTAGTAGCAGATGCGTTGAGCCGCAAGAGCCATGTTAACACCCTCATGACCGGAGAGTTATCGAAATTATTAGCCGAGGATCTTCGCGAGCTATGTTTGGAGATAGTTCCATGAGGCTATTTAGCAACGTTGGAGATTCAGTCTACCTTGATGGAAAAGATCAGGGAAGCTCAGAAGACAGACAAGGAGATTGCAGAAATAAAGAAAAGGATGAGTAAAGGAAAAGCCAAGGGATTTCGTGAGGATGAGCACGATACCTTATGGTTTGAGGACCGCGTTTATGTGCCCAATGATCGGAGATCAGGAAGTTGATCTTGCAAGAGGCCCATGATTCACCGTATTCGATTCACCCAGGAAATACCAAGATGTATTTGGATTTGAAGGATACTTTCTGGTGGACCGGAATGAAGAAGGATATTGTGGAGTATGTAGCAGTTTGTGATGTATGTCAGAGAGTGAAGGCAGAGCATCAGAAGCCAGCAGGATTGCTACAGCCATTGCCGATACCCGAATGGAAATGGGATAAACTAGGCATGGATTTTATCACGGGACTGCCCAGGACTCGTTCAGGCTATGACTCAATATGGGTTGTAGTCGATCGTTTGACGAAAGTAGCCCATTTCATCCCAGTGAAGACCACTTACACCAGTGCTAAGTTGGCAAAGATATACATGACTAGGATCGTATGTCTGCATGGAGTCCCGAGGACCATTGTATCAGATAGAGGAACCTAGTTTACTTCGAAGTTTTGGAATCAGTTACATGAAACTTTGGGTACCAGGCTAGAGTTCAGTACAGCCTTTCACCCACAGACAGACGGACAGACCGAGAGAGTCAATCGGATTTTGGAGGACATGTTGAGAGCTTGTGCGCTAGATTATGGATCTAGTTGGGACGACAATTTGCCGTATGCAGAATTCTCTTACAACAACAGTTATCAAACCAGTTTGAAGATGGCCCCTTTCGAAGCTTTATACGGAAGGAGGTGTAGAACACCATTGTTATGGGACGAAGTTGGAGACCGCTCGTTGTTTGGACCAGATTTGATTAAAGAGTCCGAACAGAAGGTGAAATTGATTCATGATAGGCTCAAGGTAGCCCAGTCCAGGCAGAAGAGTTATGCGGATTTTAAACGCAAGGAGACAGTTTACGAAGTCGGAGACAGAGTTTACCTACGAGTATCACCACTTCGAGGAGTGAAGCGCTTTGGAGTTAAAGGAAAGTTAGGGCGACGATTTGTAGGACCATACAAAGTTTTGGAGCGTATGGGAGAAGTTGCTTACAAGCTGGAATTACCTGAAGGATTGTCAGGAGTTCATGATGTATTTCACGTTTCCCAGTTGAAGAAGTGCCATGCAGATATGGCTGATATACCATTGAGAGATACGGTGCCTTTGGAAGCGATTCACTTGGATAGTGACTTCACCTATGAGGAGAAACCAGTTAAGATTCTGGAGTATGCCAGCCGAGTCACCCGCAGCAAGGTTATCAAGTTTTGCAAAGTTCAGTGGAGTCACCATACCGAGGACGAAGCCACCTGGGAGCGAGAGGAAGATCTACGGAAGAACCACTCTCACCTATTTTCTAGCCAACCCGAATCTCGAGGGCGAGATTCATCTTAAGGGGGTAGGTTTGTAACATCCCAAATTTTCAATTTGGAATGTTATACATTAGCAATCATTGCATAGCATATTTTATTGCATTTTGGCAAATCCTCGAAAATCCTAAGCAACTCAAGGACCCTCGGAGAGAGTTGGGGATTTTTCGCGGTTTTCATATTTGATTTTTATCAAATGATGAAACGAGGATTTTTGGTTTCAATTATTTTTCTCTCCGAAAAATATTTCGTATTAAAATAAATGAGAGGAGAAAATATGACTTCTCCAAAATAATTGAAATATTGGAGGAAAAATATTAAAATCAAATATTGGATTTTATTTGGATTTTATTTGCAATCTTAATTTTATTAGAAAAATTGCACGTTTCAAAACTGCATTTTTGGGCCAAGAAAATGTTCATCTCGTTCTACTTATTCTAATTAGACGGTGAAAATTTGTTTTGGCATTTTTGGATTTTTATTTATTTTTCTATGAGTTTTTTTAGATTCGGCGAAATTATTTAAAAAAAACTCGCGAAGCGCGCCGACTCGGCCGAAACCCAGCCGACGGCCCAGCCCAGCCCCGCGCCTCGTCTCCCTCCTGGAGACCGAGACGGAGACCGCCGCCGCCCCGAGTCCCGCTCGTCGCCGCCGCCTCTTGCCCCTCCCCCAAGGCAACACCTCCCCTCCTTAAATACTCTTCCCCGCCGCCCCTCTCCTCACCCCGCCCCGACCCGAAGCCGCCCCGCCGCCGAGAGGACCCGCCGGAGCAGGAGCCCGACGCCACCGCCTCGGGAAGCCCCGTACGCCGCCGCCCTCGTCGCCCCTCACCGCCCCTGACGACGCCCGAGCCCGCCGCCCTCGCCGCCCTCCCCCGAACCCGCCGGAGCCCCGTCCCGACCCCGCCGGAGTTCCGCCGGACCGAGGTAGCCGAGCCGTCGCCGCCGTGCCGGTTTTTTTTAAAACCGTTCGGTTTATTTTTTTCCGAAACCCTAGATTTTTTTTAAATAGATCGGTTTATTTTTTTTCGGTTTAGTTAGTTAGAGAACGTTCACCGATCCGTTCGTTTTGACGAACGTGTTCGTCGGTTTGTCGCAGCTAACGAACGTCCGTTCGTTTAACTGTTCGTCAGTTTTCTTTTTTGTCGGATTTTCCGCGATTATTCCAGATCGCGATTTCTGATCAGATTTTCGTTCTAGTTTATCTTTTAGCTCGTTTATCGGAGTCAGGTGATTCAAGCGCCTAGAGTTTCGTCTCGAAATTCTCTTTCCGTTTAACCTATTCAAACAAGTTTTTGCTACTGTAAAATTTGACTTAGATCCAGATTAGTAAACGAAGCTTGTTTCTTTCGCCGTTTGACTTTCGTTGCTTCGTTTGATTCGATTCTTTTTGCAAACCGGAGTTCTTAAGTTGAACTTTCTGGTTAGATCTTTATTTGAGTTTTACCTGTGCAATAGATGATTGCTTATTGCATGCTTGTTTGTTTGCGATAGAGTACCCGGAGTGCGCTGCTTGCTACTTTGAATCTCTAAGTTTCACGGATCATCAGCAAGGCAAGTAACACTTTGATCATACCTCTTTTACTACCCAGTTTTATTGCATTAGACCAATCCTCAAACATTGCATGATTAGGATCTAATTAAATTGTGGGTATTGGGAAGTAGATGAGGTAGTACCTATTGCCATGTTTATTATCAAACTTTGGGAGTTACTTCTACGTTTGCTCATATTGCTATGCTATGCTAGTAGACGTGGATTGGGTTTGAGTGTTACCATGACAGATGTGAGATTGTTAATTAATGGTTAACCTTAAGGTGGCAACTAAAACTCACATCTGGGTGGATTGAGGTACCTGGGTATTCCAGGATTGCCTGTTTTCTTTTGGACCGCCACCCAGGTTCAAAGGGGTCACGAGATTATTCATGCTAGAAACTTCCGTGTGCAGCCGCAAGCTATTATGGGCTCTAGCATAGTTGAGTAGGTTGTGTGAGCTCTTGAAGAGGTAGACTAGCAGATGTAGGGGATGTAGGTGGTACTGTCTACCCGGAGTAGAGAGTTAACGCTTCTGAAAGACTATGTCTCGGTCATCCGTTTCTCAAACACCATGAAGTGCGAGAAGCCCAACGGAGGAGATCGAGTCTTGTGGGGAAAAGTGCACAAACCTCTGCAGAGTGTATAAACTAATCATGGTTAGCCGTGTCCCCGGTTATGGACATCTTGAGTATCTAGTACTTGGATTGTCATGTGAATCTCATCATGTTACTTTAATTAATTTTGTTGGGTTAATGATGATACTTAATTGGGATTGAGAATGCTGTCAACCATTCTCAATGTTTAACAACCACCATGATAGTTAAATAAAATTTATTCCTTTTCAGTAGGGAAAAATTGGCTTTTTGCAAAACTGTAACCATAGAGCCTTCTACCAGCCATATATGCATGTAGTATAGCATTATTATGTTCATTACTCTCTATGTGTTACATTGCCAGCATATTCCATGTGCTGACCCGTTTTCGGGCTGCAACGTTTCATGTTGCAGACTTTTCAGACGACGAGTAAGGTGCCTTAGGTCGTGGTCTTATACTCAGTGATGCCGTTGGAGTTGATGGACTCACTTATCTTCCAAGTCTTCCGCTGTTATCGTTTTTAGATGGCCTTAAGCCATATTTGTCATACTTATTTCTCTCTTGAGATACTCGATGTAATAAGTGTGTGATTGCTACTCAGTTATAAATCCTCCATTTGTACTATGCGTGTCAGCATTACTGATCCAGGGATGACACTGGTGCACGGTAGATCAGACTGTTTGAGGTCTGGTCGCTACAAATATATAGGAACCAATATGGGCATCCAAGTCCCACTATTGGTTATTGACCGGAGAAGCATCTCGGTCTTGTCTACATCATTCTCGAACCCGTAGGGTCCGCATGCTTAACGTTCGTTGACAATATAGTATTATATGATTTATGTATGTTGGTGACCAAATGTTGTTCGGAGTCCCGGATGAGATCACGGACAGGACGAGGAGCTCCGGAGGTAAAGATTGATATATAGGATGATATGGTTGAGCCAAGGGGTAAAGCCCGTGAGGCTTTAGGTCGGTGCACAAAGGATTTTTATGGAAGGCAGGGGCTAAACGCCAGGGTTCATGGCGTCTACCCCTGGGACAGACGCCGGACTCCGTGGCGTTTACGTAAACACCGGGAACCATGGCATTTAGCCCTGGAGTCCGAGACAGACTCATCTTTGCGTTCCAAACCGACTTTGGGGAGGCCTCCTCTCCAAGTTACGACCCCAGGGCTCAACATATAAATAGAGGAGCAGGGCTAGCCCCTGGAACACAAGTTTTTGAGCCTCCTCTAGTTGGTCCTAGTTAACTAATTAGAGCTAGCCCTAGCTACCTCTAATCCTCATAATTAGAATCCCGGTGTGGTTCTAATCTCCTCCCTCTAGTTCACCACCATCATCACCACGCCGTCGTGCTGCCGAAAATCATCTACTACTTCGCCCCTCTTGCTGGATCAAGAAGGGGAGGACGGCATCGAGCTGAACGTGTGTTGAACGCGGATGTATCGTACGTTCGGTGCTTGATCGGAACAGATCGTGAACGAGTACGACTACATCAACCGCGTTGATAAACGCTTCCGCTTAGTGATCTACAAAGGTACGTAGATGCTCTCCTCCTCTCATAGCTATGCATCTCCATGGATAGATCTTGCGTGTGTGTAGAATTTTTTTTTGTTTTCCTTGCAACGTTTCCCAACAGTGGTATCAGAGCCAGGTCTATGCGTAGATGATATGCACGAGTAGAACACAAAGGATTTTTGGGCAATGATGTTCATATTGCTTACCACCTATGTCTTGTTTTGATTCGGCGATATTGTGGGATGAAGCGGCTCGGACCAACCTTACATGTCCACGTACATGAGACCGGTTCCACTGATTAACATGCAACTTGTTTTGCATAAAGGTGGCTGGCGGGTGTCTATTTCTCCCACTTTAGATGAATCTAATTTGACTACGACGGTCCTTGCAGAAGGTTTAATAGCAACTTGATAATCACCGTGGTGGTTTTGCGTAGGTAAGAACGGTTCTTGCTAGTTGCCCGTAGTAGCCACATAAAACTTGCAACAACAAAGTAGAAGACATCTAACTTGTTTTTGCAGGGCATGTTGTGATGTGATATGGTGAAGACGTGATATGATATATGTTGATGTATGACATGATCATGTTTTGTAATAAGTTCATGACTTGCATGTCGATGAGTAGGACAACCGGCAAGAGCCTTAGGGTTGCCTTTAATTATTGTATGACCGGCGTGTCAATCACTAAGCGCCATGTAATTGCTTTACTTTATCGCTATGCGTTAGCAGTAGTTGTAGAAGCAATAGTTCGCGAGACGACTCCGACACAACGATGGAGATCAAGGTGTCGTGCCGGTGACGATGGAGACCATGCCGTTGCTTTGGAGATGGAGATAAAAAAGCACAAGATGATGATGGAGATATCATGTCATGTATTTTGATTGCATGTGATGTTTATCCTTTACGCATCTTATTTTGCTGAGAACGACGGTAGCATTATAAGATGACCCCTTCACTTAATTTCAAGATAAAACGTGTTCTCCCTGAGTATGCACTGTTGCTAAAGTTCGTTGTTTCGAAGCACCTCGTGATGACCGGTGTGATAGATTCTATGTTCACATACAATGGGTGTAAGCCAGTTTTGCACATGCAGAATACTTGGGTTAAACTTGACGAGCCTAGCATGTACACACATGGTCTCGGAACACTGGAGATCGAAAGGTCGAACGTGAGACATATAGTAGATATGATCAACATGGAGATGTTCACCATTGAAGACTACCCCATCTCACATCATGATCGGACATGGGTTAGTTGATTTGGATCATGTATCACTTAGACAACTTGAGGGATGTTGATTTAAGTGGGAGTTCATTAGTAATTTGATTATTTGAACTAAAATTTATCATGAACTTAGTTCTAATAGTCTTTGCAAATCTATGTTATAGATCAATGGCCCGTGCTACCATTCCCTTATATTTTAATGTGTTCCTAGAGAAAGCTAAGTTGAAAGATGATGGTAGCAACTACACGGACTGGGTCCGTAACTTGAGGATTATCCTCATTACTGCACAGAAGAACTATGTCCTTGATGCACCGCTAGGTGACAGACCTACTGCAGGAGCTGATGCGGATGTTATGAACGTCTGGCAAAGCTCGATCTGATGACTACTCGATAGTTCAGTGTGCCATGCTTTACAGCTTGGAACCGGGACTTCAAAAGCGTTTTGAACGCCACAGAGCATATGAGATGTTCCAAGAGCTGAAGTTGATATTTCAAGCTAATGCCCGGGTTGAGAGATATGAAGTCTCCAACAAGTTCTTTAGCTGTAAGATGGAGGAGAATAGTTCTGTCAGTGAACACATACTCAGAATGTCTGGGTACCACAACCACTTGACTCAGCTGGGAATTGATCTTGCAGCTAAGAGTGTTATTGATAGAGTTCTTCAGTCATTGCCACCAAGCTACAAAGGCTTCGTGATGAACTATAATATACAAGGGATGATGAAAACGATTCCCGAGCTCTTCGCGATGCTGAAATCGGCGGAGGTAGAAATCAAGAAAGAGCATCAAGTGTTGATGGTTAACAAGACCACCAGTTTTAAGAAAAATGGCAAGAGAAAGAAATGGAACTTCAAGAAGACTAGCAAGCAAGTTGTCGAGGAAGCCCAAAGCTGGACCCAAGCCTGAAACTGAGTGCTTCTACTACAAGGGAAATGGTCACTGGAAGCGGAACTGCCCCAAGTACTTGCAGATAAGAAGGATGGCCAAGTGAACAAAGGTGTCGTGGAATTGTCACGGCAGATGTCCTTGAGCTAGGACTTAGTCGTGGAGCCATCGCAACTAGGAAGCTTGAAGGGGTTATGCGGGACAAGGAACACAAGGGTTTATACTGGTTCGGCCCCTTACGGTGAAGGTAAAAGCCTACGTCCAGTTTGAGGTGATATTGATTAGGGTTACGATCGCCAGGAGGTAAGCAACTATCCCCGACTCTCGATGATATTGTTGTCGCCCTTAAACCGCTGCCGGGTCGTCCCTTTATATAGGGAGGAACACGCCCAGCAGCCCTTAGAGTCCCGGCCAGCTCATAAGAGTGTCCGGCTCGGACTCTAAACAATACTTGCCTTACACTACAAGTTCTATTATAGTAATGATTGTAACTACGGGCCTTAAGCCATATCCGGGTCTCAGCCCATCTCTGGCCCATCATCTTGAAACTTAGCTCCGGGCTTCTGGCAACGACCGTGCGAGTAACCCGGCCCCTCCTCGCGGGTGACTCTAAGGTCTATATCCTCAACATTAGGCCCCAGATTGATTTGAGCCGGCTCATGTCAATCTTCAACTCCTCTGACAGAAAAAATCTCCGGCTTACCATTCATGTGAAGGCCATAACCCGGGGTGACGACATCCTCTGGACTCCGGATAATCCGCCATGACGTCATCCTCCATTAAGTCCGTTTTTTACTCCGCCAGATCCGCAATGGATCTTTGCTTTACTGTCATTCCGAAAATCGAGGCGTCGTGGGGGGGAGATAACCGCGCCGTGGTCTCCTTGAATCTCGCGCCCACTTATGACCTTGCCTTATAAATAGGCCGGCCCAACGGGTTCTTCTCACGCTCTCTTCTTCCTCCTCGCGCCGTCGCTCCTCTGCCCGAGCTCTGCCACTGCCGCCGCCGTCGCGCCCCTGGTCTTCATCAACCCGGCCGCTGCATCACCCTGATTCGGACCAGATACACGGCGGCGACTTCCGCTCTTCTCCAACTCCGGTGAGTCTCCTTTGCCCTGTCAGACAGATCTACCGTAGGGTTCGTCTGTGTTCTTCGCGTGCATCGCCATTGCCACAAACCTCAGTAGTTCTCATAGTCACTGTACTTGGTTGATCTTTAACCTTGCATAGAACTAGTGCGGTAGTTGTTTAAGCCTCATTTCAAGTACCAGTAGATCTCCTTCCACTGTATAGATGCTTCGTTCGAGCTCAAGAATATCCGCTCGTCTGTTTCTAGGTCTAGAAAGTTTTCATTTCACCTGACCATTTTGATCCAACAAAGTTACTGCCATATGTGAAACCTGTTTTACCACACTTAGTAAAAACTGCAACCATTGAATCTTGGCGGCTTACGATTCCGGGTTAAAAAACCCACGCGTTGTAGAATCCTTCGGTTTAAAGAGAACCATGCCTTATAGAATCCCCCGGCTTAACTGTGATAAAGCCGTAAACAATCAATCTTGTCTTGAATGCCCCTGCGGCTTAAATAATCCACTGTACCTGAGTATATATCATTAGTCCCCTTCATAAGCCGCCATCTTAGCTTGAACGATAGATCTCCGGCTTATAATTAACCCGGACACTTTTTCTCTTTATCATAGACCACCAACTTTCACCATGCCTCCCAAGGCTCCCATCACTTGCAACTGGATGAGATCCAACGTCACCGACGAGACCCTGGCCAATTTTGTTAAGTCCGGATATTTACCTAAGAAGGAAATCATGTCCTACCGTGCCCCTGACCCGTCGGAAGAGAGACCACAACCAAGGGACGGGGAGGTAGTGATCTTTACAGATCATATGAGCCGGGGCTTCGCACCGCCCAGCTCAAAGTTTTTCAGGGACGTGCTCAACTTCTTTGACCTACGGCCTCAGGATATAGGACCCAACTCCGTATCCAACATCTGTAACTTCCAAGTCTTTTGCGAAGTGTATCTTGGAGAAGAGCCGAGTCTGCTGCTCTTCAGAGAGTTGTTTTACTTAAACCGCCAAAATGAGTGTGCCAACGGGCCAAGCCTGGAGTTAGGCGGCATCTCCATCCAGCAGCGTAGGGACTGTCTTTTCCCTTACGCAGAGCCGCCGAGCCACCCCAAGGATGGGAATATGACTTGGTTCTATTGTCAAGATACGTCCCCGGCTGACGAGAACCCGCTGCCCGGCTTTCGCCCAACACGTCTAGAGCCGACTCATCCGCTGTCGGACAAACTGACTGCAGCGGAACGCCAGCCTCTGCTTCCAACTATCAATAAGATCAAGGCCCTGCTAGGCAACGGTCTGAACGGAATTGACCTG
The DNA here is from genome assembly GCF_002575655.3 of Aegilops tauschii subsp. strangulata. NCBI lineage: Eukaryota > Viridiplantae > Streptophyta > Magnoliopsida > Poales > Poaceae > Aegilops > Aegilops tauschii. Next base: position 380,221,642 of record NC_053037.3, on the reverse strand, counting down.
GTCCGGGTCTGGATCTCATGGCGGGTGATCCCATTGAGCCGCCGCCCCGGCTTAATGTGTGAGTACACCGGGCGAAAGGATGACCCGCAGAGGCACAGTCGCAATGATCTTCCAGAAGACGTTGCAGAGGAAGAGACCAAGGCTCTTCTAAATGAGAGCCTGGCAGATTGCGGAAGAACCGGGTTAGCCCCCTTCTGCAAGACCAATCCAGCCCCAGCGGTAAGCCGCTGACTTTAACTTTTATCTTCGTCTGTATATAACCTTTATCTGAACCGTTTTAAGAATCAATCATTGTATCTTTCAGGCTGATGATAAGTTCTCGCGGGTCAAATATGACCATGAAGCGGCCAAGAAGGCTAGGAAGGCGAAGAAAGCCGCCCCTCGCAAAAAGGGAAGCAGACCCACTGCTTCGGAGCTAATGCAATTAAGCGATAGCTCCAAGTCAGAGGTAACCCTTAAACCTTTAAATTCTTGCTATATTTGTTGTTTGTTGCTGTCCGCCTTATCAACACTTTGCTCATTGACAGGATGACACCGGCGCCAGTAACCCAGTAGTTGAAGAGGTAATGTCACTTTCCTCCGACTCGGAGCCCTTGCCACAGCTGAAAGTCCAAAGAGTAACCCGGAAAGTAAGCTTTTCACATCCTTTAGCTCATCAAGACCCTCAATTTCTTTTGAAGCAGCAGGTTCACGAGAGCCGGCGTCACACCCGGGCCCGCAAGGACACCGACCTCTCCGCCGGGTTACCCGACGCAACAAGGAAGCGTCGCACTGAGGTTTTTTCTCACTTGTACCCTTTTCATCCGTTGGCGGGTGTTATCCGTCAGCCACTCAACTCTTCTGACTCCAATTATCAGGAGACCTCCCCCTCTTCGGGTGACTCCATGCAGTCAAATCTGCCGGCCTTCAAGACTGCGCCCGGGTAAACAATCTTCTTACATTATCTTTGTCTGTACTTACTCTTTGTATGCCTAACACTTCTGTCTTTTCAGCGCCCAGGCAAAGCTCACCAAAAGAGCGAAGAAGACCAGGTCAGCCGGAGTGCCAGACTTACCTGACCCGGAGGCGACGGTTCAAGAGCCGCCAGCTACCTCCGCCCCCGAAGCCACCGCTCCAATGGACACGGCGCCTGAGGCCCCTGCCCCGACTACCAAGGCAACGACCGAAGCTTCGGTTAACCCGGAGGCCTCCGGCTCAGCTCCACCAGCAGACGACCCGGATGTGGTAATCACCCGGATGGAATTCGTTGAGCCGGGGAGACCGACCGCGTTGGCCAAATGCTCCGCGAAGGGGGAGTTGCTGCAGCCCCACCGGGTGAACCTGGACCTCTCCGGCTACACCGACTTGAGCATTGGAGAGCTCGTCTCTGGCTACATCAGCCAAGTACACAAGAGCCGGGACGCCGAGGTTGCCATGGTCAACCAGATCCAACAAAAATCTGAGGTATCCTTCTGTTGTCTTCTTACTTTACTGCGCAGTTACCTTTGCCATGCTAGCCCCCAAGTCGACGACTTATGCTTGAATACGTTGTAGATTTAGGTTCCGGCTTACTCAACTGAGCCGGCAGTATGTAGATAGATACGTTCAATATGCATTAGCCCCCAAGTGCCAAGTGTCTTTGCTTGGAGAACGCTTGGGACTTATACAATGACTGTTAATTAACCCGGAAATATATGCAGGCTGTTGGCAAGAAACTAGAGGCGGATCTTGCGGATCTCAAGAGCCGGCTGAAGATGCAGGAGATGGAGACCCGGAAGGCAAACGCCAAGTTTGTATCCAGCATCGCCACTCATGAAAAACTGAAGACCGAGTTTGATGCTGAGAGAAAAGCCTGGGTCGAAGAGAAGGCCGCGCTGGTGACCCGGGCGGAACAGGCAGAGAAGGCTCTCGCTGAGAAAACCGCCGAGCTCTCCGGCCTAAAGCGCCAGGTTTCCCAAATGGTAGCTGCAATCTTCGGTAAGTCGCCTCACCGGCTTTCATCAAGTTTGTATATGTCATGATTCATCCTTGTCACCGGCTTATCTGAGTCTGTTAAACAGGTCCCAGGAGTGCCAACCTCAACCAGAGTGTGGTCACCAAGTTAAAGGCCGTGTACACCCTGGTGGAACAGCTCTACACCGGGTCACAGCGTGCCTTAGCTGTGGTGGCCCTATCCAACGAGGTGCCAACTCATCTTGCCGAAGTCCTGCGCCGGCTCGCTGTTCTGCCGCAACGGATCCAGGAGCTACGACGGGCCTCCGCGAGAGCCGGAGCAATTGCCGCGCTGAGCCGGGCCAAAGCATTCCTGCTGGAGCTAGACCCAGCAGACATCGCCCTGGGTTACCCAAGCCTAAAGGAAGACGGCTCAGCCTTCGACCAGAAGGACTTCGCGGCGTGTGTGAAGGCTGTACGCCCGGTGGCCACCCTCCTCGGGAACGACACCGACTTAACCAAGTACCAGCCGGGTTATGATGCGGAGAATCAGAGGATTCCAACCCCTCGCTATGAAGCTCTCAATCTGATCCCTCCGGCTCATCAGCACACCTTCGCCCCGGAGATTGACCCGGCCGGGTTAATTGACGAAGAAGCCCAGTTCGAAGCTCTCAGCGGCATCGACTGGAAATCATCCACCTTTGAGGTCTTAGGATCAGCCGGAGGAGAAGACAGGAATGAGCCGGGGACTTCAACCCAGCGGGCATCATAATTTAGCTGGCGGGTTATCAAACATTGTTCTACCTTTTAGACTTGAAGAGTTATTGTAATAGAGTAGGTGCAACAGTTTATCTCTGCCGTGCCATCGTGCACGTTTTGAATGCGAAAGCCCTTTGAATTTGTCTCTTTGATGTTTCTCCGGGTCATAATCATCCCTTTGTTTTTCTCAACCTCAAAAGGTGCCTTTAAGTATCTGCATAGAAAGGCAAATCACAAGTCTCGAGGCGGCTTACCGCCCTGAGAATCAGGTGTTTAAGATAGATAACCCGGAATATGAATCAAAAAAGAATGGTCCTTAATTATACTCTGAACATAGCCATAACAATCACACTTAACGGCCTGTAGGTATACTTCCGGTTTAAGTAATCCGGGTAGTAAGGTTGACCCCTCAACTCTGATTTACTTGCCTTGATGACACCCATGACGTGCAACTAACACTGTAAACCAAAGTTAAGCCGGCAAGTGAGACCCGGTCATGTATACCTCAGAGTAAACTTGTGAAAAAGCAGAAGAACTTAGGGGCTTCCGGTTCGAATACGACCAGAGACCCGACCCAAAGGGGTTAAGCCAAGATTCGGATACGATCATATAGCCCCCAGTGGGTGTGGCGATGCCAATCAAGAGGGTACCGACAGCTATGTTCTCTTTGGTTCGAATACGACCCATGTTTGAACAGGAAGCCCCCAAGTGATTCTTAAAATTGTTTAACGACGCTGATTCGAATACGATCCACGTCGGTTCTCAGAGGGGTTAAACTATGGTTCAAATATGACCAAAGGAAACCTCCCAATGAGCTCGGCACTTTGCCAATCAAATGGGTATCGACAGCTATTTTCTCTTTGGTTCGAATACGACCCATGTTTGAACAGGAAGCCCCCAAGTGACTTTACCGCTTATGGCTAGATTCGAATACGATCATAAGCCGGATCCTCCTTTGAGTCAGCATGTAATCTTGCAATAAAAACAACACACGCATATTTGGAGGAGAAAAAAGGACAGAGGTCCTGTTTTATTGCTTATCATAATATATACATGGCTGAGATAAATATGTACACCACGAGAGCCGGTAGCTCAAGTGTAGTAAGGCCGAAGCTGAGCTATGTTCCACGGCCGACGGGTCTCTTCCTCAGACTTACGTGAATATTTGTGCTCCCGAATGTCAATGAGGTAATATGACCCGTTGTGCAAGTTCTTGCTGACCACAAAGGGCCCTTCCCAAGGTAGGGATAACTTGTGTGCATCTGTTTGATCCTGGATGAGCCGGAGCACAAGGTCGCCTTCCTGGAAGACCCGGGATTTGACCCGGCGGCTATGATAACGGCGCAAGTCTTGTTGGTAAATCGCTGACCGGGCTGCTGCCACATCACGCTGTTCATCCAACAAGTCAAGAGCATCTTGGCGCGCCTGTTCATTATCCGTCTCAACATAAGCCGCCACGCGAGGTGAGTCATGACGGATGTCACTGGGGAGGACTGCTTCCGCTCCATAAACCATGAAGAAAGGCGTGAAGCCTGTAGATCTGTTAGGAGTAGTATTGATGCTCCATAAGACGGAGGGCAACTCCTCCACCCAACAACCCGGCGTCCGTTGCAAAGGGACCAGAAGCCGGGGCTTGATGCCCTTCAGAATCTCCTGATTAGCTCTCTCAGCTTGACCATTGGATTGAGGATGAGCCACTGAAGAAACATCAAGTCGGATATGCTCTCGTTGACAAAACTCCTCCATGGCGCCTTTGGAAAGATTGGTGCCATTGTCAGTTATAATGCTGTGCGGAAAGCCAAAACGGAAAATCACCTTTTTCATAAATTGAACCGCCATGCTGCATCACACTTGCTAACTGGCTCAGCTTCCACCCACTTTGTGAATTTGTCAACTGCCACCAAGAGGTGGGTCTTCTTATCCTTGGACCGTTTAAAAGGCCCAACCATATCAAGCCCCCAGACCGCAAAGGGCCAAGTGATTGGGATCATCCTCAACTCCTGAGCCGGCACATGAGCCCGTCGTGAGAACCTTTGGCAACCATCACATTTACTGACCAAGTCCCCTGCATCAGCATGAGCCGTCAGCCAATAAAAACCATGACGGAAAGCCTTGGCCACAAGGGATTTTGAGCCGGCATGATGGCCACAATCCCCTTCATGGATCTCACGCAAGATCTCTTGGCCTTCCTCAGGGGAGATACAACGTTGAAATGCCCCTGAAACACTGCGATGATGTAACTCGCCATCGATGACGATCATTGACTTAGCCCGCCGGGTTATTTGCCTGGCCAAAGTTTCATCCTCAGGCAACTCTCCCCGGGTTATATAAGCCAGATATGGCATTGTCCAGTCTGGTATGACATGAAGAGCCGCCACCAGTCGTGCCTCCGGGTCAAGGATAGCCAAGTCCTCCTCTGTAGGCAACTTAACCGAAGGGCTATACAGGACATCCAGGAAAGCGTTAGGCGGCACCGGCTTTCGCTGAGAGCCTAGCCGGCTTAAAGCATCAGCCGCCTCGTTCTTCCCGCGATCAATATGCTCCACTTGGTATCCCTGAAAGTGCCCAGCAATGGCATCAACCTCGCGGCGATAAGCCGCCATGAGAGGATCCTTAGAATCCCACGTGACTGATACTTGTTGAGCCACCAAGTCTGAGTCACCAAAGCACCTTACCCGGCTTAAGCTCATCTCCTTAGCCACCCGAAGACCGTGGAGCAAAGCCTCGTATTCAGCCGCATTGTTAGTGCAAGGAAACATCAACTGTAGGACATAATGGAACTTGTCACCTTTAGGGGAAGCCAATACAACGCCAGCCCCTGAGCCCTCCAGCTGCCTGGACCCATCAAAGTGAATAGTCCAATAAGTGTTATCCGGCTTTTGCTCGGGCACTTGTGACTCTGTCCAACCATTGATGAAATCCACCAAAGCCTGAGATTTAATAGCAGTGCGTGGCACATATTTGAGGCCATGGGGTCCAAGTTCTATAGCCCACTTAGCAATTCTCCCTGTGGCCTCTCTGTTTTGAATAATATCACCAAGAGGGGCAGAACTGACTACCGTGATGGGATGACCCTGAAAATAATGCTTAAGCTTCCGGCTCGCCATGAACACACCATACACAAGCTTCTTCCAATGCGGGTACCGCTGCTTGGACTCAATGAGCACTTCGCTGACATAATAAACCGGCCGCTGAACCGGATGCTCCTTACCCACCTCCTTGCGCTCCACCACAATAGCCACGCTGGCGGCTCGTGCATTTGCCGCCACATACAATAGCAAGGGCTCTTTATCAACCGGAGCAGCAAGGACTGGGGGCTCTGCCAGCTGCTTTTTCAAATCCTCAAAAGCGGTATTAGCTGCATCATTCCAGACAAAGTTATCAGTCTTCTTCATCAACTGATATAAGGGTATGGCCTTCTCACCCAAACGGCTTATAAACCGGCTTAAAGCAGCAATGCGACCCGCCAAGCGCTGGACGTCATTTATACATGCCGGCTTAGCTAGGGAGGTGATAGCCTTGATCTTCTCCGGGTTAGCCTCAATACCTCTGTCAGAAACCAAAAAGCCCAATAGTTTGCCTGCAGGAACACCAAAAACACACTTGGCCGGATTAAGCATCATTTTATAGGCCTGGAGATTATCAAAGGTTTCCCTTAAATCATCTATCAGGGTTTCCTCTTTGATGGATTTAACCACAATATCATCCACGTAAGCGTGAACATTGCGCCCGATCTATTTATGAAGACACTTCTGTACACAACGCTGGTAAGTCGCCTGTGCACACTTGAGTCCAAAGGGCATAGACACATAGCAGAAGGCTCCAAAAGGAGTGATAAACGCCGTCTTCTCCTGGTCCTTAACTGCCATCTTAATCTGATGATACCCGGAATAAGAATCCAAGAAACTTAAGCGTGCGCAACCTGCCGTAGCATCAATGATTTGATCAATACGGGGGAGGGCAAAAGGATCAGCCGGACACGCCTTGTTCAAGTCCGTGTAGTCCACACACATCCGCCAGGTGCCGTTCTTCTTGAGCACGAGCACCGGGTTAGCCAACCACTCTGGGTGAAAGACTTCAACGATAAACCCGGCCGCCAAGAGCCGGGCCACTTCTTCACCAATAGCTTTTTGCCTCTCTTCATTAAACCGCCGAAGGAACTGTCTGACCGGCTTAAATTTTGGATCAACATTGAGAGTGTGCTCAGCGAGTTCTCTAGGTACACCTGGCATGTCAGAAGGTTTCCACACGAAGATGTCCCTATTCTCACGGATGAACTCGATGAGCACGCTTTCCTATTTCGGGTCCAGATTTGCACTGATGCTAAACTGCTGAGACGAGTCACCTGGAACAAAATCAACAAGTTTAGTCTCGTCAGCTGATTTAAATTTCATTGCCGGTTCATTCTCCGTGGTTGGCCTTTTCAGAGAGGTCTTATCTGTTGGGTCAACATTGTCTTTGTAAAACTTCAACTCCTCTGTAGCACAAACAGACTCTGCATAAGCCGCGTCGCCTTCCTCGCACTCTAGAGCCACTTTCCGGCTGCCGTGAACCGTAATAGTCCCGTTGTGACCCGGCATTTTGAGCTGTAAGTACACATAACACGGCCGTGCCATGAACTTGGCGTAAGCCGGCCGTCCAAATATAGCATGGTACGGACTTCTTATCTTGACCACCTCAAAGGTCAACTTCTCCACCCTGTAGTTGTTCTCATCACCAAAAGCCACTTCCAATTCGATCTTGCCGACTGGATAAGCCGACTTACCAGCTACCACACCATGGAAGATAGTGTTTGACTGGCTGAGGTTCTTATCAACCAACCCCATACGGCGAAAAGTCTCATAATAGAGGATATTGATGCTGCTGCCTCCATCCATGAGTACCTTTGTGAACTTATAGCCTCCCACCTGAGGAGCCACCACTAAGGCCAAGTGGCCCGGGTTATCCACCCGGGGAGGGTGATCCTCCCTACTCCACACTATAGGCTGCTCAGACCACCGCAAGTAGCGTGGAACTGCCGGCTCAACAGCATTCACAGCCCTCTTGTGAAGCTTCTGATCTCGTTTGCACAAACTAGTGGTAAACACATGATACTGTCCACCGCTAAGCTACTTTGGATTGGTCTAATAACCCCCCTGCTGCTGTTGATGACCCTGGCCAGACTGTTGATTAAAGCCCCCTTGACCGCCCTGAGGGCCAGAATTTGAGCCGCCCCCGGGGCCATGAAAGCCGCCGGCGCCTGAGCCGCCACCCGGGCCATTGTAGTTTTTAAAGGCCTTCATGATTGCACAATCCTTCCATAGATGAGTCGCTGGCTTCTCTCTAGAGCCGTGTCTCGGACAAGGTTCATTCAACAGCTGCTCCAGAGAAGGTCCTGACCTGGCGCCTCGGGGAGGGGGCCTCCCCTTGCGTCGCTGGTTGTTACCTTGGGAGCTCGCGTTGGCTACGAACTCTAGGCTGCCATCGGCCTTGCGCTTGCCTCCTCCTTGGTCCCCCAGGTTAAACTGAGGACCCTTGCCATTGCCGTTCTTCTTTCCCTTCCCTGTCCTTTCATCATCTGAAGGGGGATCCTTGGTACCATCGGAATCGGCGTACTTGACAAGAGCCGCCATTAGTGTACCCATATCAGTGCAGTCACGTTTAAGCCGCCCGAGTTTCATCTTTAGGGGCACAAAGCGACAGTTTTGTTCCAACATTAAGACTGCAGAGCCGGCATCCATCTTATCCGATGAATGTATGATCTCCTTGACCCGGCGAACCCAATGGGTCGTGGATTCACCCTCCTGCTGCTTACAGTTGGTCAGATCCACAATTGACATAGACTTCCTACAGGTATCTTTGAAGTTTTGGATGAACCGGGCTTTCAGCTCAGCCCAAGACCCAATGGAATTCGGTGGTAGCCCTTTCAACCACGTACGGGCAGTTCCATCTAACATCATGGTGAAATACTTGGCCATGGCCGCCTCACTGACCTCCAGTAGCTCCATAGCCATCTCATAACTCTCAATCCAGGCCGCGGGTTGTAAGTCAGCTGTATAGTTAGGCGCCTTCCTAGGGCCCTTGAAGTCCTTAGGCAGACGTTCATTACGGATAGCTGGCACTAAACAAGGAACACCCCCGGTCCTGGTAGGGATACCCACATCAACGGAAGTCGTCGGGTAAGCCGGGGGGGTCTGGTAAGCCGTCAATTGAGGCGCTTGCTCCGCCTCTTGCCGTGCTTGGTCTGCTGCGTAAAAGGCTCCATTAGGAGCCGGGCCATGGCCAGGGGGCGGGTCATGGCGTCGGACGTTGCTTGAGCCGGTTGCCGAGACCATGTGCCGGCTGTAACTCGGGCTCTGGCCTGGACGAGGAGTCGAGTGGATCCTGTCCCGGCTGTAGGAGTACGCCTCTTGCTGCGCCAGTGCTGTTTGAAGGAGTTCCCTGACCCGGTGGGTCTCGATAGCCGTCGGAGAGTCGCCGTCAACTGGTAGGGCCGCCAGCCGTGCTGCCGCAGCGACCATGTTCTCCAGCGGGTTATTATAATGACCCAGGGGTATTGGCACATACTGAGGCAGGGCAGGGGCACCTGGGGAGGCCCCATCACTCGCGGCTGAATAAGGGGTCCAGACCCGGGTGCTATGACCCCTGGCGGGTTACTAGACCCTGCACCTGGCGTGTTGAAGAGGTTGTGTGGATCGTAAACCGGCGGGAGTCGGGACTGGGCCTTTTGATGCCTCCTTCTCATGACCTCATTGGCCGCGTTCTGATCCATCGTGAGTTGGAGGGACTGCGCCTGAATCAGCTGAGTCTGGGCATCGAGAGCCGCCCGCTCCGCAGCCAGCCTGATTCCTTCTGCTGCAAGATCCTCTTTAGCTTTTATCAGATCCAATTTCAACTGTGCCACCTCCGCATCATGCTGGGCTTGATCCGCCGGGTCAACCGTGGCGGTTAACAGGGCCGACATCTTGTCCGTGAGATCCATCAGCACCTGAGCCGAAGAAGGCACCGGGTTTTCTGATCCAGCAGCGGGGTTCTGAACAGGCTGCGCACCAGCCATAAAAACTCCAACCTAACTTGGCGGCTCAAAAAGGTCCGGAATACTGTCGCCATCGGAACAACCCATGAGCCTGCCATCTTGAAGTTGGTACAACGAGTTTGACTCATCAGTGGCCGACTCGCCGTCAGAGCCGGCGGCCCCCTCATCACCAGACCCGGATGGATCAGAGGGCCCTCCATGGATGCATCCCACAAAAGCGCGCCTTAAGGCAGGCCGGGCCCGGGCGGGTCATGCGCGCTGAGCCGTTTCGACGAGATCGGCGCAGAGATCCGGCTCGGGGCCCAGCTCACCAATCTTGCCAATGAAGACATGAATTCCGCCGAAGGGGACCCGGTACCCGTACTCAATTGAGCCGGCGTCGGGGCCCCAGTCCGCATCGTCGATGTAGAGCTTGCCGCGACGACTCTTGGTCATCCGGCCCACGGCGTATACCTTGAGCCCTTCGAAGCTGCCCTTCAACAACTCAAATCCACCGTGCGCTGGCCCCACGGTGGGCGCCAACTGTCGTGGAATTGTCACGGCAGATGTCCTTGAGCTAGGACTTAGTCGTGGAGCCATCGCAATTAGGAATCTTGAAGGGGTTATGCGGGACAAGGAACACAAGGGTTTATACTGGTTCGGCCCCTTACGGTGAAGGTAAAAGCCTACGTCCAGTTTGAGGTGATATTGATTAGGGTTACGATCGCCAGGAGCTAAGCAACTATCCCCGGCTCTCGATGATATTGTTGTCGCCCTTAAACCGCTGCCGGGTCGTCCCTTTATATAGGGAGGAACACACCCAGCAGCCCTTAGAGTCCCGGCCGGCTCATAAGAGTGTCCGGCTCGGACTCTAAACAATACTTGCCTTACACTACAAGTTCTATTATAGTAATGATTGTAACTACGGGCCTTAAGCCATATCCGGGTCTCAGCCCATCTCTGGCCCATCATCTTGAAACTTAGCTCCAGGCTTCTGGCAACGACCGTGCGAGTAACCCGGCCCCTCCTGGCGGGTGACTCTAAGGTCTATATCCTCAACAAAAGTTGTATTTGATATACATGTTATTGATGTGTTCCTTACTAATGCTCGTAGTAGCGCCTGGGTATTTGATACTGATTCGGCTGCTCATATTTGTAACTCGAAACAAGAGCTGTGGAATAAACGAAGATTCGCTAAGGATGAGGTGATGATGCGCGTCGGAAATGGTTCCAAGGTTGATGTGATCGCCGTCTGCACGCTACCTATACATCTACCTTCGGGATTAGTTTTAGACCTCAATAATTGTTATTTGGTTCCATTGTTGAGCATGAACATTATACCTGGATCTTGTTTATTGCGAGACGGTTATTCATTTAAGTCAGAGAATAATGGTTGTTCTATTTATATGAGTAACATCTTTTATGGTCATGAACCCTTAGTGAATGGTCTATTCTTGTTGAATCTTGATCGTAGTGATACACATATTCATAATATTGATGCAAAAAGATGCAAATTGAAATGATAGTGCAACATACTTGTGGCACTACCGCTTAGGTCATATTGGTGTAAAGCGCATGGAGAAACTCCATGCGGATGGAATTTTGGAATCACTTGACTATGAATCATTTGATACTTGCAAACCATGCCTCACGGGTAAGATGACTAAAACTCCGTTCTCTGGAACAATGGAGCGAGCTAATGACATATTGGAAATAATACACACCGATGTATGCGGTCCGATGAGTGAAGCACGCGGCAGGTATCGTTATTTTCTGACCTTCACAAATGATTTGAGTAGGTATGGATATATCTACTTGATGAAACACAAGTGTGAAACATTTGAAAAGTTCAAAGAATTTCAGAGTGAAGTGGAGAATCATCGTAGTAAGAAAATAAAGTTTCTACGATCTGATCGCGGAGGTGAATATTTGAGTTAGGAGTTTGGCCTTCATTTAAGACACTGTGGAATTGTTTCACAACTCACGCCACCTGAAACACCACAGCGTAATGGTGTGTCCCAACGTTGTAACCATACTTTATTAGATATGGTGCATTCTATGATGTCTCTTACCGATTTGCCTTTATCATTTTGGGGTTATGCATTAGAGACAGACGCATTCATATTAAATAGGGCACCTTCTAAGTTCGTTGAGACGACGTCGTATGAACTATGGTTTGGCAAGAAACCTAAGCTGTCGTTTCTTAAAGTTTGGAGATGCAACGCTTATGTCAAAAGGCTTCAACCTGATAAGCTCGAACCCAAAGCGGAGAAGTGCATCTTCATAGGATACCCTAAAAAACTATTGGGTATACCTTCTACCACAGATCTGAAGGCAAGATATTTGTTGCTAAGAATGTGTCATTTCTAGAGAAGGAGTTTCTCTCGAAAGAAGCGAGTGGGAGGAAAGTAGAAATTGATGAGGTAGTTGTACCTTCTCTCGAATTGGAAAGTAGCACATCCGAGAAAACCATTCCCGTGATGCCTACACCAACCAGAGAGGAAGCAAATGATGATCATGAAACTTAAGATCAAGTTACTACTAAACCTCATAGGTCGACCAGAACACGTACGGCACCATAGTGGTACTGTAATCCTGTCCTAGAAGTCATGTTGTTAGACAACGATGAACCTACGAACTATGAAGAAGCTATGATGAGCTCAGATTCCAACAAATGGCCTGAAGCCATGAAATATGAGATATGATCCATGTATGAGAACAAAGCATGGACTTTGGTGGACTTTCCCGATGATCGACAAGCCATTGAAAATAAATGGATCTTCATGAGGAAGACAGACGTTGATGGTAATATCACTGTCTACAAAGCTCAACTTGATGCAAAAGGTTTTTGACAAGTTCAAGGGGTTGACTATGATGAGACTTTCTCACCTGCAGCGATGCTTAAGTCTGTCAGAATCATGTTAGCAATTGCCACATTTAATGATTATAAAATCTGGCAAATGGACGTCAAAACTGTATTACTTAACGGGTTTCTTAAAGAAGAGTTGTATATGATGCAACCAGAAGGTTTTGTCGATCCTAAGGATGCTAACAAAGTATGCAAGCTCCAGCGATCCATCTATGGACTGGTGCAAGCATCTCGGAGTTGGAATATACGCTTTGATGAGGTGATCGAAGCATTTTGTTTTATACAGACTTACGGTGAAGCCTGTATTCACAAGAAAGTGAGTGGGAGCTGTGTAGCATTTCTGATGTTATATGTGGATGACATATTGTTGATTGGAAATGATATAGAATTTATGGATAAAAGGATATTTGAATATTTTCGATGAAAGACCTTGGTGAAGCTGCTTACATATTGGGCATCAAGATCTATAGGGATAGATCGAGACGCTTAATAGGACTTTCACAAAGAACATACCTTGACAAAGTTCTGAAGAAGATCAAAATGGACCAGTCAGAGAAAGGGTTCTTACCTATGTTGCAAGGTGTGAAATTGAGTAAGACTCAAAGTACGACCATGGCAGAAGATAGAGAGAGAATGGAAGTCATTCCCTATGCCTCAGCCCTAGGTTCTATAATGTATGCCATATTGTGTACCAGACCTGATGTGTGCGTTGACATAAGTTTGGCAGTGAGGTACCAAAGTAATCCAGGAGTGGATCACTGGATAGCGGTCAAGAATATCCTAAAGTACCTAAAAAGGACTACGGATATGTTTCTCATTTATGGAGGCGACGAGAGCTCGTCGTAAAGGGTTACGTTGATGCTAGCTTCGACACAGATTCAGATGACTCTAAGTCGCAAACCGGATACATATTTATATTGAATGGTGGATTTGTCAGTTGGTGCAGTTCTAAGCAGAGCGTCGTGGCGGGATCTACATGTGAAGTGGAGTACATAGTGTAAGTGCATCTAGTGCCACCCCTAGTTGGTTTTGGAGTATTGACGACAAACTTGGTTGAGGGACTAATGTGTTTGTGAGAATTGCAGGATAACACAGGTAGTAGTCCCTCATTGATTTGGTTTACCTACCGGAGATGACCCCTAAAAATGTGTGAAGACATTGAAGACAATGGTGGTATGTGAAGATATTCACAACAAAGATTATGACTCAAGAAGACATTCACGTGAAGACTATGGAGTGCGAAGACATAGTTGTTTCGTAGATTCCTTTTCTTCTTTGTGAGTTATAGGAACCACCGCACTGTTAAGTGGGGTCCAAGTGAACAAAGTCAGAGTGACTGAAGTGATGCTCAACCAAATCCTATGTCTTCGAGTGAAGACAATGAGAGCAAATCTTATCCAGAGTTGGATGAGTCAGCTTTACTTGTAGCCCAAGTCAAGCCGCCGTGTGTGTTTGAAATCTGACCGTTGGACACGTGTCAGTTCCTTAGTGACCCAGGGTCATTTTGGACAAATTAGGTCGGGTTGCCTCCTGGCTATATATAGCCCACCCCCTACACCATAAATTGGTGGCTGCTCAGAGTTAGTGCACGGCTTTTGTCGTTTGAGAGCAACCCACCTCCGAAGCATTTGAGAGAGAGATCCTTGCGAGGACAAAGCCCAAAACACCCAGAGCCAAAGAGTGTTAGGCATCACTGAAGTCTTTCTGTCCGCGTGATCTGAATACTTATTACACTTGAGGACTGTGAATCCTCCAGTCGGTTAGGCATCGCATTCTGAGCATCCAAGAGTCATTGTGGATTGCCGGTGAACGAAGTCTGTGAAGGTTTGGAAGTCTACCTTGAAGACTTACCAGAGTGATTGGGCAAGGACTAAGTGTCCTTAGCTCAAGGGGAATAAGGTGAAGACGCGGTCTTCTGAGTTGAATCTCAGCCTCCCTAACCAGACGTACAGTTGTCACAGCAACTGGAACTGGTCCAACAAATCCTTGTCCTCTCCAAGCAACTGGTTCTATCACTTCCCTCTCTTTACTTACAGTTTGTCTTCATGAAGTCATTGCCTTCTTGCATGATCTGATTGACTTCACTGTGTGAAGACTGTTGTTGTTTGGCTTCATACTATCTTCCATCCTGATCCATACTGCCTAGCTGCTAATAGTCTTCGTGCTTTCACTTCACTACTTACATGACTATGGCTTGTCTAGTGTAGTCTTCCTTCCGCTGCATATCTATAGGTTCATTTCTATTGTATGTCTTCGAAACTCCCATGTTTTGAAGACTTCCATAAAAATCGCCTATTCACCCCCCCCCCTTTAGTCAATAACTAGCACTTTCAATTGGTATCAGAGCAAGGTGCTCCCTTGTTCTGTGTGATTCGGTTTAACCACCTGGAGTTTTAGCTATGTCGACTGTAGGGATAATCAAAGTCTCTGCTACGTGCCCTGTCTTCGATGGCACTGATTACCCCTACTGGAAGAATAAGATGCACATGCATCTTGAAGCTATTGATGTCGACCTCAGGTATGTCGTCAAGAACGGCGTTCCCAAGACCGGTGAAGGTGTCACCCCTGCTGATGTCAAGAAGTTCATTCAACTGGATTCTACTGCCAAGAACATCATCTGTGGTCATCTGACCAAAGGACAGTATGTTCATGTGAGTGCTCTGGAAACTTCGAAGCTAGTCTGGGACTGGCTCTCCAAGGTCAATGAAGGCGTCTCAACCCAGAGAGACTCAAGAATCTGACTGCAGTTCTGGGGATCCTGAAGACATTGGAAAGGAGCTTGCTATGCTTATGAAGAAGTTCCAGAAATTCACCAAGAAGAAAGGCTTCAGAAAGTCTTCAAGATCCAGCTTGAGAAACGATGAAGCTTCTACTCATGACCACAAGAAGAGAACATGCCACAAGTGCAAGAAACCTGGTCACTACATCTCTGAGTGTCCATAGTGGGACAATGAGAACAAGAAGAAGAAGAGCAAGGAATATGATTCTGATGACAAGAAGAAGAAGAAATCCTCAAATTCTTCTTCCAAGTATTCATCCAAGTCTTCATCACACAAGAAGAGCTCATCTGGCAAGGCTCGTGCTTTTGTTGGCAAGGAGATGGATTCAGAGGAGGAGTCTGCTTCTAAGGAGGCAAAGGTGGAGTCTGAGGAGAAGTCCGACTCTGGTGTTGCAAGTCTAGCTCTAGCTACAGCCTATGTTGCCAAGTCCATCTTCAACACTGAAGACAATGGCTCCGTCACCAACGATGATGCTAATGACAAGGACGACTCTGCTCCCACCTACTTCTTCATGGCACATGGTGCCAAGGTAAACTCACGCGATGCTTACTTTCAAACATCAAGTGAAGATGACTCTGATTGTGAATCCAAACCTAGCTACAAAACACTTGCTAAAATTGCAACTGAACAACAGAAAGCTATGGAACATATTCAAAAATTGTTAGACAAAAGCGATGACCTGTTGGATGCGGAAATTACCCAATCGCAGTCCTTAATTGTAGACATCAGAAATCTTCATGTTAAGTACGAGGAACTTGAAAGTCGTCATGAAACACTCTCAACAACTCATGAAAATCTTTCCTACGATTATCTTCAAAGGAAGCAAGACCTTGAGAAACTGAGAGCGGCTCATGAAGATCTTCAAAAAGAGAACGAGACACTTCGTGCTCAACAGATCAGTCCCGCTCAGGAAGGATTTGAACCACCATGTCTAAAATGCCTTGAGCGTGATAACGCTACCTCTGTTGCTGAATGTTCTACTGCTGCTACTGTTGCAATATCTTCAACTGCTGATGTGGTAACTAACCCCTCTGCTGAGGATACCACTACTATTGCTGATGAGAATGCCAGGTTGAAGACATTGCTTGAGACAGGGATGTACAAAAGTCTCAAAGGACATCAGATCCTATGTGATGTCCTCAAAAAGCAGATTTTGAACCGAAACCCTAGGAAAGAGGGTGCTGGGTTCAAGAGGAAAATGAATGTTGATGGTTCATACTGGAAACCTGAGCAGTATCCCAAAACCGCATGGGTTGCAGCAAAGGGACCTTCAGTGGATCCAACCACCTTATCTGGCTTCACTTGTGCTAACCCAATTATCATTGATGAATCCTTTGATGCAAACTATAAACTGTTTAAGAATCAGAATGTGAAGTGTTTGCCAGGTATATTGGTACTAACTGCAAGAATGGACCACCTTTTGAAGTGGATCTGGGTGCCCAAGAGTTGTCTTGAGAACCTTCAGGTGAATGTCATCATGACACCACCTGGGAAGAAGACAAACCCCAGACCAAAGGCTTCATATGGTCCAAAGGCTTCATACAGACAGAGGACTCACCAGAGTCACCCTAGTGCCAATGTTTTGCAAGGAAATCATACTCAGACTTGTGAATATGGGCGTGTTTCTTAAACCGCTATGTTCATAAGACCAAGAACTATTCTGCTTATTCTTATGAGTATTATTCACCCCTGCAAGGCTATTTGCTAGGGCTCCAAAGCCAAAGTTCTCAGATGCTGCACTTAGACTCATTGCTTCGAAGCCACCCCTGAAAATGTGGGTGGTTAAGAAAACTTAACTCTCTTTTGCAGGAAAAGGTCTCCAGCCGGAAATCAAAGGCGTCTGATGCTATTGCTGGGGACCTAAAACATCTTGTGGGGCGCAAGATAAAATGCCCAAATGGTCTTACTATGTATTTTGTTCCTGAATCACTTGCCTATCATCCTATCAGTCCTAACCAGGATCTGAGCTTTGATAATCTGCTTGTTCGTCAAATGATTATGCTTCACAATACCCTTGGTGAAGCCTATCCCCCTAACTGCACTGTAGGGTATGACACCACATGCTTCAGAATGGATTATGGACAGTGGATGCACTAATCACATGACTGGTGATCAAAATCTTCTCATGGACTCAACCTTACGTCCATCTGACAAGAGTCACATCACATTTGCTGACACTGGTAAAAGCAAGGTATTGGGTCTAGGTAGAGTTGCAATCTCAAAGGATCAGCACATGGATAAAGTGATGCTTGTTGAATCCCTTAGTTTCAACTTAATGTCTGTCTCAATGCTTTGTGATTTGAACATGATTGTGATATTTGGAAAATATCGTTGCCTTGTCTTAATGGAATCTCACAAATCTCTAGTCTTTGAAGGGTATCGAAAAGATGACTTGTACATGGTAGATTTCTCAGTAGGACCACAGATGGTCGTGTGTCTTCTAGCAAAAGCTTCAGAGTGCTGGCTCTAGCATCGGAGGCTAGGGCATGCTGGCATGATGAACTTGTACACACTCGCGAAGAAGAGACATGTCGTAGGCATCGAAGGCATCAAGTTCAAGAAGGATCATCTGTGTGGTGCCTGCGAAGCTGGAAAGATGACAAGGGCCAAGCATCCCTCAAAGACAATCATGGCTACATCTGAACCCTTCGAGCTGCTTCACATGGACTTATTTGGCCATTACTCTACTCTTACTACCACTGCCTGTCTCTATGGCATCATCATTGTTGATGATTATTCAAGATATACATGGGTGCATATCAGAAGTGCAGGATGTCTTCAGACGATTTGCCAACCGTGCCATGACGAACTATGGCATCAAGATCAAGCACATCAGAAGTGACAACGACACAGAGTTCAAGAACACCAGCCTCGACACTTATCTTGATACATTGGGCATCACTCATGAGTTCTCTGCTCCATACACACCTCAGCAGAATGGCATCGTGGAGCGCAAGAACAGGACACTCATTGAGATGGCTCGGACGATGCTTGATGAGTAG
Organism: Aegilops tauschii subsp. strangulata; assembly: GCF_002575655.3. Classification (NCBI taxonomy): domain Eukaryota; kingdom Viridiplantae; phylum Streptophyta; class Magnoliopsida; order Poales; family Poaceae; genus Aegilops; species Aegilops tauschii. Next base: position 380,203,327 of record NC_053037.3, on the reverse strand, counting down.
AAGACTCCAAGGAAGTTCTGGCCTGAAGCCATTGATACTGCATGCCACGTCATCAACCGTGTTTATCTTCACAAGCTTCTGAAGAAGACATCCTATGAGCTCCTTGTAACGCCCACGATGCGGCTATATCTCCCACGTGTCGAGGCACGACTTAGAGGCATAACCGCATAGTGGTTTTGTCGGAAGAAGGGTCATCTTCACACAATCCCATATAATGAACAAGAATGGGATAAAGAGTTGGCTTACAATCGCCACTTCACACAATACATGAATAAATATCATACATCATCCAAAATACAAGCATATAGACCGACTACGGTCAAAATCCAGATGAAAATAAGACAACCCCAAATGCTAGATCCCCGGTCGTCCCAACTGGGCTCCACTACTGATCATCAGGAAAAGACACATAGTAACGACCACGCTCCTCGTCGAACTCCCACTTGAGATCGACGCCATCATCTGCACTGGCATCGTCGGCACCTGCAACTGTTTTGGTAGAATCTGTGAGTCACGGGGACTCAGCAATCTCACACCCGCGAGATCAAGACTATTTAAGCTTGTAGGAAAGGATGGTGTAAAAGGTGGAGCTGCAGCGGCAAAAGCATATATGGTGGCTAACTTGCGCAAATGAGAGCGAGAAGAGAAGCAACGGAACGGACGTCATCTAGCAATGACCAAGAAGTGATCCTGAGCTCCTACTTACGTCATACATAACACAGACCGTGTTCACTTCCCGGACTCCGCCGAGAAGAGACCATCACGGCTACACACGCAGTTGATGTATTTTACTTGGGTCAGGTGACAAGTTCTCTACAACCGCATATTAACAAATTCCCATCTGCCTCATAACCGTGGGCACGGCTTTCGAAAGATAATACCCTGCAGGGGTGTCCCAACTTAGCCCATCATAAGCTCTCACGGTCAACGAAGGATAAACCTTCTCCCGGAAAGACCCGATCAGTCTTGGAATCCCGGTTTACAAGACATCTCGACAATGGTAAAACAAGACCAGCAAAGCCCCCGAATGTGCCGACAAATCCCGATAGGAGCTGCACATATCTCGTTCTCAGGGCACAACAGATGAGCCAGACGTCGGGTTGGCATAGACCCTGGTAGCCCAGGGGGCGCCGGGCATCGCTCGGTTTGGGCCAGCACTCGAAGGAGCACTTGTCCGGGGGTTTAAAATAAAGATGACCCTCGGGCTCGCGAAAACCCGGGGGAAAAGGCTTAGGTGGCAAATGGTAAAACCAAGGTTGGGCCTTGCTGGAGGAGTTTTATTCAAGGCGAACTGTCAAGGGGGTCCCATAAATCACCCGACCGCGTAAGGAACGCAAACTCAAGGAACATAATCACCGTATATCAGTAACTAGGGCGGCAAGAGTGGAACAAAACACCAGGCATAAGGCCGAGCCTTCCACCCTTTACCATAATATATAGATGCATTAATTAAATAAGAGATATTGTGATATCCCAACATATCCATGTTCCGACATGGAACAAACTTCAACTTCACCTGCAACTAGCAACGCTATAAGGGCTGAGCAAAAGCGGTAACTTAGCCAAACAACGGTTTGCTAGGAAAGGATGGTTAGGGGCTGACATGGAAAAATGGGAGACATGATATAGCTTGCGATAGGTAGAGGAGCATGGCAATAGAGTGAACAACTAGCAAAGCAAAGATAGAAGTGATTTCCAGGGGTGGTCATCTTGCCTGCAAGGTTCTCAGAGTTGTCGAAAGCTTGATCCTCGTAAGCGTACTCGACAGGTTCCTCATTCACAAACTCATCTCCCGGCTCTACCCAAGACAAGAACACAAACAAATGGAACCACAATCAACAACGAGAAATGCGCAAGCAACATGATGCAAAACATGTATGATATGCAAGATATGATATGCGATGCATATGTGTGCTCCGGAAGGAAAAATGATGAACATGGCAGTAACTTGGCAAACCAAGCATGCCACAGGAAAGATGAGATGATTTCGGTCGAAATCGATATAAAGATCACCGGAAACGGATGCACGGTTTGCAAATGGCAAGCAAAACAAGAATGACACGAATCTGCGATAAACAGCAAGATAGCACTTAAAATGCAACAAGCAACAATGCAACAGCACCCCAACATAGCAACAAAGCATATGGAAGTAATCTACAGGAGATGCTTGACAAAAGATGAACACTGAGCTACGGCTAGATCACAACATATCAAGCTCAAACAAGCATGGCAAAAGTGCAAAAGATAACAGGATCACAGACTTGGTGAAAAACTGGACATGGCAGTAAACAGCATCAGGTAGCAATGTTCAGAGCACAAAATCAACATGCTACAGGAACTTAACATATAAAAACAAGCCATGGAAGTATTCTACTAAATGCACATGACAAAAGTCCCTTACTGACCATAAGCCAAAAAGGACCAGAAGATATGATGGCAAGCATGTAAACATAGCAAGTTTCATTATCAGGTTTCAGACTTAGCAGAAAACAGAGCATGGCAGAAATTATAATATGTAGGCCTCTTTGTGAGCTTGATGCACTCACTACAGAGCAATGCATGACAAACCAAGCATACCTACAGTAAGATGGCATGTTTGTGAAGCTATCCATGGCAAGATCAAATACATAGCATGTATGGATCAACTACAATAAGCTTGGCAAAATTGCATATCATGTTAAGAATCTGCCAGAAATATTTTCTAGCAAAAGTAGAGCAAGAGTGAGTCATGCTATGGCACTCCATAATTGCAAACAATTGCAGGAATGGATCAATCACAACTATAGCTACAAACCATCCTTACTGAACATCTCCAAAATATGCATGGATCCTTCTGTAGCATCAAGTTTATAAGGCAACAAAATAACAGCAGACAAGGACTTAGAGAAATCGCTGTCCCTGAAATCAGAAATATTACGGGGCCTACTTTGCATGCTTGTGCTAGTCACCACAAGGATCAAAAAAATAGATGGACTACACCACTAGAACGATGGTATGGCATACTTCAAAACACATGTAGGTCTCATGCCCATAAGATGCATAGAATAAATGATACAAAAATGACAAATCTCCAAGTTCTGTTAAGAACCAGCAGATAACAGCAACTAGCCCTCTTCCAACAGAGATTTGGGCATCAAGAAGACCTCTAATGAACATGGTGCAATTGAACAAAATGAAGACCATCACGAGACGAACAATTTGACATATTACACGCGCGAATCAAATCTACACGCAAGGAGTTATAGCATCACGAACAGAGGCATATTGCTGCAAAAATCCATGACTTAGCAAAATATTTGGGGGGGGGGGGTACGAGAAAGTCAAAGCCGGAGCGTATGGATCTGGATCGACCTCGGGCTCGAGCTGCCGACGGCGGCGGCGATGGGGGTCGACGACGGCGAGGCAGGGGACGGCGGGGCCCGGCGCCGGCGGGACGGCGGCCGGAGGAGGGCGGCGCCGGCGGTGGAGGCGCGGGCGCGCGGCGGCGGAGGCGCGGGCGCGCGGCGGCGGAGGCGGAGGAGTCCGGCGGGCGGCCGGCGGGGAGCTCGCCCGGCGCGGCGGCGGCGCGGGCGGCGAGCCTCGGGCGCGGGCAGGCGCCGCGGGCGGCGACGGGGTTCGGGCCCCGCGGGCCGGATCTGGGCTCGCGGGCCCGCGGTGGGAACGGCGGCGGCAGGGACAGGTGGCGGCGCGGAATTCGTCCGGGACGGCGGCGCGGACACGTCCGGCGGCGGGGGATTTCGTCCGGGCGCGAGGTGGAAGAAGGTAGGGTTTGGACTGCAGATGTATTACGGGATGCCCACATATTTATAGGTAGAGGGAGCTAGGAGGCTCCAAATGAGGTGCGGTTTTCGCCCACACGATCGTGATCGAACGACCTAGAGCATGGAAGAGAGTTTGGTGGGTTTTGGGCTGGTTTTGAGGGGGGTTTTGCTGGACACTCAAATGGACTTTGCGGATGCCCGGTTAACCGTTGGAGTACCAAACGACCTCCAAATGGAACGAAACTTGACCGGTGGTCTCCGGGTGGTATATTAAGGCCACTTGACAAGCCTCGGTCCATTCCGAGAAAGTTTGACACCCGCACACGAAAGAAAACAAGAAGGGTGCACCGGGGGAGATAGGAGCGCCGGATTGCAAAACGGACAACGGGGAAAATGTTCGGAAGCAAGAGACGAACACGTATGCAAATGCAATGCACATGATGACATGATATGAAAATGCATGACATGACAAAAAACAAAACGAAAGACAAAACCCGACAACGGAGGGAAAATCATAACACATAGCCGGAAATGGCAAGAGTCGGAGTTACAAATATGGCAAGTTACATGCGGGGTGTTACACTCCTAACTGGTAAGAAGGCAAATGTCAGTTACTTCAGAGTATTTGGTGCTAGGTGCTGGATCAAGGATCCACATCACACTTCAAAATTTGCACCGAAAGCACATGAAGGTTTTATGCTTGGTTACGGAAAGGATTCGCACTCCTACAAAGTCTTCAACCTCTTTCACTATAAAGTGGTTAAAACTGTGGAAGTGCGGTTCGATGAGACTAACGGCTCGCAAAGAGAGCACCTGCCAAATGTGCTAGATGAAGTCCCTCCTAGTGAATCGATTAAGCTTATGGGAACTAGAGAGATCATACCTTCAGAGGCACAAGCTGAAGAAGAACTTATCATTTCTGCACCAAACTAACCTGAAGACACTGCTCAGCCTGAAGCCAATGCTGAAGAAGAAGACAATGGTCAACAAGAGCAAAATCTTCGTCCAGTTCATCCTCGTGTTGCAAATGAAGTACATATTGAGAAGATATTTAATAGCATCAATGCACCTAGTCCACTCACTCGTTCAAAAGCAACTCAGCTAGTAAATTTCTGTGGGCACTTTGCATTTGTCTCTATATCTGAACCCAAGAAAGTTGCTGAAGTCTTCATGGAACCTGAATGGATTCAAGCTATGCAAGAAGAGCTTCAACAATTTGAGCTGAACAATGTGTGGGAATTAGTTAAGCGTCCTGACCCTCGCAAGCACAATATCATTGGCACCAAATGGATCTATCACAACAAACAAGATGAGCATGGTCAAGTTGTCAGAAACAAGGCTCGTCTCGTTGCTCAAGGATACACTCAAATTGAAGGAATTGACTTTGATGAAACATTTGCTTCGGTGGCTAGGCTTGAAGCCATTCGCATACTGCTAGCCTATGCCAACCATCACAACATACTTCTGTATCAAATGGATGTGAAGAGTGCCTTTCTCAACGGCAAGATTGAAGAAGAAGTGTATGTTGCACAACCACCTGGCTTTGAAGATCCAAAACATCCTGATATGGTATACAAGCTCAGCAAGGCACTGTATGGCCTCAAACAAGCCCCTCGTGCATGGTATGACACACTCAAAGACTTCCTGAAGAGCAAAGGCTTCAAACCTGGTTCCCTGGATCCAACTCTCTTCACGAAGACATACGATGGTGAATTGTTTGTGTGCCAGATCTATGTGGATGACATTATCTTCGGCTGCACTGACAATAGATACAGTGATGAGTTTGGGCACATGATGCAAGAGCAATATCGGATGTCCACGATGGGTGAGTTGAAGTTCTTCCTTGGTCTTCAAATTCGTCAGCAGAACAATGACATCTTCATATCTCAAGAGAAGTACCTCAAAGATTGCCTGAAGAAGTTTGGAATGCAAGACTGCAAAGGTTACTCAACACCAATGCCAACCAAAACTCATCTGGGCCCCGACGACAATGGTAAAGAGTTCGATCAAAAGGTATATCACTCCATGATTGGTTCTTTACTCTATTTATGTGCATCTAGGCCAGATATCATGCTTAGCATTTGCATGTGTGCCCGGTTCCAAGCGGCACCAAAGGAATCACATCACTTAGCTGTGAAGTGAATTCTTCGATATTTGGCTTACACTCCAACACTAGGATTATGGTATCCAAAGGGCTCAGAGTTTGATCTAGTTGGATTCTCAGATGCTGATTATGCTGGTGACAAGGTTGATCGCAAGTCCACATCAGGCACATGTCACTTTCTTGGACGATCTCTTGTCTATTGGTCTTCAAAGAAGCAGAACTGTGTGTCTCTCTCCACTGCTGAATCTGAATACAATGCTGCTGGATCTTGCTGCGCTCAGCTTCTTTGGATGAAGGAAACTCTCAAGGACTATGGCATCCATCTGAAGCAAGTGCCACTCTACTGCGACAATGAGAGCGCCATCAAGATTACCAATAACCCAGTTCAGCACTCGAAGACAAAGCACATTGAAATCCGTCATCACTTTCTCAAAGATCATGTCGTGAAGGAAGATATTGATATGATTCACGTCAACATTGAAGAGCAATTGGCAGATATCTTCACAAAGCCCTTGGATGAGAAAAGGTTTTGCAAGTTGCGGTGTGAGCTAAATATCTTAGAATCCTCGAATATCCTGTGATTGGACACACATCCTAACGCTTATGCATGTTGATGACTTAGATGTGCAACACACAAAGTAAAGTATATCTTCAATCAATGAAGACATACACTCTAAGTGTGAATACATTAATGTGGAATATGACTTCGGAGCGCCATGATAATTGTGCGCCGTGTCTGGGTCTAATACTTCCTATACGGTGGGTAACGCCACCACCAAACCTTTGTCTGAAAGTGTTTCATTTGGCATCACATTTGCAGAGTCTTCGCATTTTGCTTGTCTTCAACATTGATTTGTTTTCGCATCTATCTTCACAATGTTGATTTGGTCTAATACAGATAAATACATATATTTGTGTTCCATCCACTACAACATTCACTTATAGCTGTCTTGTTGTTTGAATCTTTTGATCTAAGTGAATGTGATCGGACCCTAACCCCTTCTATGCTTCTACCTCATATTCTATCTATCTAAATCATATGCATTCTATTGAATCTGTCGAATGTCTTCTCTGCGTCCTGGTCAGCAGAAGATACAGAGACAAAAGTTGAATCTGTTTTAATGCTATATCCTTATTGCCCGAAACCCGGAGAAGCCGGAACGACCACCCGACAGTCCAGGCGTGCGTGGGAACATGGAACAACTTCCAATGTGTTGCATGCATGCCACGTGTCCTTCAGATGTGAACCACCAGGGGCACCTGCATAATTATGTTGTGCTGTCCCTTTCCTTATAAATACTCAACTAACCGCGGTCACAATCTCTTCTTCCACCTCACCACCTCGCACAAACCCTAGCGCCTCCGCTAGCTCACGTCGACGCCGGAGACGAAGCGCTTAGCTGCTATGACTTCTTCGACACCGGCCGTGGACCTCGTCCTCTCCGCCGCCGCCGTAGGTGTCTTCCGCCGCCAAGTTAGGGCGCGGGAGATTGAACTGCTCGGCCTCCCTCTCAACTTCGTCTAGCAGTTCTTCGTGTGGTAATTAAATCTTACTTTTTACTGCCTTTTTGATCCATCAGATCGATCCACTTTAACCGAAAGTGGTTTCTTAACTTCCAAAACTGGATCTGTCTTCTTCTACATCTCATATCTTGCCAAGTATTTTCACTTATGCTTCACAACTAGTTAGATTCCTCACTTTTACTTATTCTTGGATTCGTACAAATCTGGAACCGACTCTCACCAAATAAGTGAATGTCTTCGCGCTATGAGGTCAATGTCTTCAAACTGATTTATCTTCAAAATCTTCTGAGAATGCATATGACCTCTTCCCTTCCCTCGCACCTCTAATGCGGTCACAGGTACATGTCCGTGGGAGAATCCCTTGGTTCTCATAGTCTGCATTCATTTGCAGAATTCTTACAGCGACACATTAATTCTCCTGAAGCCAGTTCCTGTCTGACCAGCAAAAGGAAGCCATTCACTGTATTGAAGCCTCTCAGTCTGAATATTATGGCAACTGAAAAATCTGCAAGGAAAGGCGGCAGGCAGCGCCGTTGAGATACATCCAAGGATTTACCTCCCGATCTGTATGAATTGTACAAGACAGATCCTGAAGAGAACTATGGTTAACGCAAGACTCGAATCCAATGGATTCGAAGATATTGGGCGGAACAATGGTTCCTATGCAGATTTGTGACTACTGAATATGCTGAAAAGAATGCCATCAAGCGACCATGGGGAGATATTCTATACAAAAATCTTCAGCCCAAGTCCAAGTCCGAAGCCATTGCTCAAGGCTTCTATCCTTGCATGGTCCGAGGACCACAGACGGAGAATGCCGACCCATCTTCTCTGTTATGGTGTCACGACGACAATCTGTTCAAGCGTAACTATAAGTTTTCAAAATATTCTGTTGTGAAGAACGAGAAAGCATTTGGACTCGACTTTAACCCTGGTCCATCTGCTCCAAGGGCTGATGGCACCCGTGATGCCAATCCAAATGTCGTCGGCCCCTTCTATAACCTCGAAGGCCTCATCACTCACATAGCAGTACAGGGGGCCGCCGTGGATCACTCAGCTGATGATGCAGATTCTGATGAAGCGCCAGCTCCTCCTAAGCCGCAGAAGCAGAAGAAATCAAAGGCTTCAAAGCCCTCTGCCGCACCAAAAGCTTCACGTGCGAAGCCATTGGCCACTGCACCTCCTGAAGCCAGTGTGCAATCTGAAGATCTCTCTCGTGTCTCCAAGAAGACAGAGAAGTCCAGGCAGAAGATGAAGCTCATCAAGAGTTCTGCGCAAGAACTGACCCCTGTTGTCGTTCTACGAAATGAGAGTGCCACCATCGATCTATCAAGCGATGAAGATCTTGGTGATGATGCCCTTGAGCTACTGATCAAGAGCAAGCAAGAGGCGGAGATTTTCAATGATCTGCCCCTCTTTGATGGGGATATTCTGAATAATTTCATTGATGAGTGGTTTGACAATCCGAGCCTCAGCATTGATGATCTTCAGCTCCCGGTGGACATAAGCGTCACATTCCACGGAGCCATTGCTAATGAGCTGGCTCTCGCTCAGAAGATCGTTGAGCTGAAGAACAAAATCGATTATGAAAAGGCTCAATTCAAGAAGTAAATGGCCAAGCTTAGTGTGGTTGATCTTGAAAGCTTCAAGCAGATGCTGCATAACCTAAAGGAAGAGTTTCACAAGAAGCGTGAGGAAGCCAAAGGTTCAAGAGAGCGGATGAAATACTTTGCTGCTAAATGTGTTCAAGCTCACAATGAGGCAGAGAAGCGAAAGGCTCTTGGGCGTCCTGGCATCGACCCCAAGATGGTGCCAAACAGAAGAAGAAGCCTGTTGTGGCCCAAGCTGAAGCATCAACGCAGGAAGCACCTCGCATTGTCTTCCCTGCCAGCATGACAGGCTCGAAGCCCAAGGTCCCCTCAGCAGCTTCAGAACTGAAGAAGACAAGGGCAGCTGAGGCCGAAGCCAAGAGGCGCAAGCACAAGAATGCCTCTCATAGTGCTCCATCAACAAAGAAGCCGAAGACAAAGTGTCGGTGTGGAACGACACCTATGGGATCACAAGAATCCCTACTACGGTTGCCGGGGCGCAGGGTTGCGAGAAGAGCAGGATTAGTAATCAGCACAAGGATCGTATTACCCAGGTTCGAGCCGCAAGGATGCGTAAAATCCTAGTCCTGCTTTGGTGGATATATTTTAGAGAGTTCTTGAGCTCTCGAACTAGCTATGGTGGGTGCATGGTTCCAAAGAGCTGAATCCTTCTCCAGTATGCCATGGGCCTCCTTTTATAGTCGAAAGGGGCTGCCACAGTGACATACAGGAGGTGGAAAGGCATACAGTACTGTGAGCTTATCGCTCATATTACAGGACAAGACGCATTTAATGCACCGCTGAGGTGTCCCCTAGCTTTATCGGGGACGGGGGCGAGGTCCGTCCCGTCCGTCGCCGCTCCTCCTCGCTTCGACACGTGCCCTGGCCAGCAATTCGTGCGGCACCATGTAGGCAGGCAGGCAACTGAGGTGGCGCGGTGGTGGAGCCTTCACGAAGATCCGCATGCCACCACACAGGCGCTTGATGAGTTGGCCTGGGAGCTGCATGTTGCCACGCAGGTGCCTGCTCAGCTGGTTGAGCTGGCAGCTGCATGCGAACGGCGGCGGAGACTTGGTTGGTGCGGGTCTGGCAGTGGCCCTGCTGGCGTCCTCAGTGAGGGCCTTGCCGGGTGGCCCGGCAAGGGTCTTGCCGTGGCGCGCTGTCGTCCCTGGCAAGGATCTTGCTGGGGGTCTTGTGGCCTTCCTCGGCAAGGATCTTGCCGAGGGCTGTTGTCTTTTAATCCTCATCTGATCTTGAACATTCCTTGGTCTTGACAAAGATCTGCATGCCATCATGGAGGTGCCTCCCGAGCCCTAGTTCCAACGTGGTTGGTTGAGTTGGAACTAGTGGGCTCGAGGGTGGCTCACTCCGCTGGCGTGGGCGAGCCGCCCCGGCAAGGGTCTTGCCGAGGCCGCTGAGGCTGCCCCGGCAAGGATCTTGCCGAGGGAACTTGCTTTGCCTCTCTGCTTCTTTGCGTTCTCGGTCTTGGCGTTGCTCTGGCTGTCTTGGGCTTTGGTTTTACCTTGGTTCACCTCCCCTGTTCTGCTTGGCGTGGCCGCGGGCGCGGCTCTGACTATCCATGCACAGGTAAAGGGGTACAAAGATGCGCCCCTTCCTTTGTACACCGACAGGAGCCCCCGGGCCTGGGCCACACATAAGCGCGACACGTTGTTGGGCCACGCCCAAAACGGTGTGCGGGCAGGCGGGGCGGTTTTTACCGCGGTGAAACTTTTTGCGCGCTGCGCTTCCCATGACCCGCGTTGAATGCGCGACGTGGAGGGGCGCGCGTGACGTGGGCAGCATGCGTGGGGCGGTTTCCGCACGCACGCGTCACATCATGGTTAATGGGAAAGGAGGCGGCCCCCGCCTTCCCCGTAAAAAGGAATAACCGCGGGTGTGCTGCTCACTTTACCCCTTCTGTGCCTTCTTCCAATCTCACAGCCACCGCTCCCTTCTCCTTCCTCCCTAAGCTTCGTCCTTGTTCACCGCTATCGCGTTCTCGCCGTCCTCTGCCTCTTGCCCCCTTTCCCCAGCTGCCATGGCGCCAAAATCCACCGAGGGCAAGGGAGTGGCCAAGGATGCCGGAGCGGCGGAGCCGCCGGAGAGTGCGCTGGCGGTGCAGCGGACGCAGTCCGCCTACTTCCCCTTGACGGTTGATGTGTTCGAGCTCCGGGAAGCCTTGAAGCCCTTGTGGGGGGTGAAGACGGGGGGAGAGAAGACGGGGCACCCAGCCACGCGCGTCATCCCTGCCAACTGCGCCGAGGCCGCGCCGAATCGGTACTCCTTCTTTGTCGAATATTTCTCTTGCGGGCTTTGTCCTCCCTTCTCCGATTTCTTCAGCGACATTATGCACACCTTTGGCTTCCGCCTCTTGGATTTCACTCTGAATGTTGTGGCGTGCATGGCCCTTTTTGCGCACCTCTGCGAAAGTTTCGCCGGGGTGCACCCCAACACGGCGCTCTTCCGCCATTACTTCTTCCCTCTGGTTGCATCACCTGGATCCCAAGGTCCAAGGGAGCATACCCGGATGGCGCCATGAAGGAGAGGTGGGAAGAATGGCGGGGCTGGTGGTGCTGGATCGAAGAAAAGGACCCGCTGGCGTTCTGCGAAGTTCGCCGGGCGCCGCCGGTCCGCAGAGGCGATTGGAGCGACGTCGATGCCGACAACGAGAAGCTGACGATCGTGACCACCAGGATCCTTCGGCTCACTGAGGCCGGGCTCACCCTCGAGATGATCGGGGTGGACTTCATCCGCCGCCGGATCGCTCCACTGCACAACAAGGGGAGGTCGGCCTGGCTCTTCACGAACCCCGCCGACATCATGCGGCTTCGCCCCGGCCTCGACCACAATTTCACAGTGATGGGGCATGCCCATTTCTGCCAGCGACTCTTCCAGCTCGATGTGGGCCGCGACGGCGAGGTCGAGCGAACTGGAAAGGTTGCGAGGGCCGCCGCGAAGGCCGGCAAGGTCTTCAAGGGGCCCTTGTTCAAGTTGTCGCCGGGAGTGGTCCCGCTGTGCAATAATTCACGCCGGACCAAGATCATCGCCATGATGCCGGACTGCAATGCGCATGGCCCTGACCCGAGCTGGAAGGAGCTGGAGGACATCGAGGTGCAGCAGTTCTTTGACACTCTACACGAGGGGTACATCAACGCCGACGCCGAGCGGCTGCTCGTCCAGGGCACCACCCAGGCGGAACTGGACTACATCGCCAACAGGGCAAGGGAGGCGCAGCTTGCCGAGGAGGACGGCAGCGCTGGTGGTGTGAAGGACAAGGCCGCGATGGCCGCGGAGGAGGAGGAGCTCGCCCGGTGGGCGGCGGACGCCGGGGAAGCCAGCAGCACCGGCACCGAGGCTCCTCTGGTTGAGGATGCGGCTGACGAGTCACCGGAGGAGGAAGCCGGGGCTGTTGACCCTCCGGCCATGGGGAGAGGGCGAGTCCTGCGGCGGGCCACTTCTGGCGAGCCGGTACGGCCCATCAGGGCCGCACGGCGGCCAAAGTCTCCGGAGGAGTCCGCGCATCGGATGAGGGCCGCGACGGCGAAGAGAGTGGTGAAGGCCGCGGTGGCGAAGAAGAGAGCATTTGCCTCCTCTTCGCCCAAGCGCGCCCAGACTCCGCCCTCCTACCCTCCTCTGGCGGACGCTGACGCGGGGGTCACCTTCGACTTCGGATCCCTCAGCCCGAGGAGGAAGAGGAAAATAGCAGAGGAGGAGGTGGACGACGAGTAAGTATCTGGCTTCTTCCCGTCATCTATGTCTCCTCAATTTGTGTCGCTTGTCTTGACTTGTTTTCATCTTTGCAAGGACGCGGAGACACTGGCCCAGAGGGTAAAGAGGGCCAAGACCTTGGCGGGCAGCCAGCCCCCGGCTGGTACTTGAAGAGCGCCGCTGGTGGTGTTGAGCAGCCCGGACAGCAGCCCCCGGTGCAGCCCCCGGCTGGTACTTGAAGAGCGCCGCTGGTGGTGTTGAGCAGCCCGGACAGCAGCCCCCGGTGCAGCCCCCAGCGTAAGTCCACCGCTCACTCCTCGTCGACATGTGTCATGGGTAGGATACTTTGGCGCTGACCTTGTCGCGTGTGCAGGCGGAGACTTGGTTGGTGCGGGTCTGGCAGTGGCCCTGCTGGCGTCCTCAGTGAGGGCCTTGCCGGGTGGCCCGGCAAGGGTCTTGCCGTGGCGCGCTGTCGTCCCCGGCAAGGATCTTGCTGGGGGGTCTTGTGGCCTTCCTCGGCAAGGATCTTGCCGAGGGCTGTTGTCTTTTAATCCTCATCTAATCTTGAACATTCCTTGGTCTTGACAAAGATCTGCATGCCACCATGGAGGTGCCTCCCGAGCCCTAGTTCCAATGTGGTTGGTTGAGTTGGAACCAGTGGGCTCGAGGGTGGCTCACTCTGCTGGCGTGGGCGAGCTTCCCCGGCAAGGGTCTTGCCGGGGCCGCTGAGGCTGCCAACGGCAAGGATCTTGTTGGGGGAACCTGCTTCGCCTCTCTGCTTCTTTGCGTTCTCGGTCTTGGCGTTGCTCTGGCTGTCTTGGGCTTTCGTTTTACCTTGGTTCACCTCCCCTGTTCTGCTTGGCGTGGCCGTGGGCGCGGCTCCGACTGTCCGTGCACAGGTAAAGGGGTACAAAGATGCGCCCCTTCCTTTGTACACCGACACAAAGTCTTCACGGAAAGAGCGTGTTGCTGCCACAGAGCCACTTGTTGTCGAACCCATCTCTATTGCTCGTCCTGCCTCCTCAAACCAAGAGCGTCAACTTGTAGTTCACGAGCCTGCTTTCACAAAGACTCCTGAAGATGAAGAAGTTCCAGCTGTCAAGCCCATCACAGCTGAGGACATTGGTCATGGCGACAATGTAGGAGATGATGAAGTCCTTCCTCAGATCGAGCACCAACTGGTATCATCGCCTGTTCTCACGAACAGCAAACTCATCAGCATTGGTCGTCCCTTGACGCCAATTGCTCAGGATGCAGTGTGGGCTGATCACCCTCAACAAGACACACCAAGTCAAGATGACACCCCCGGTACTCCCCCACCTCAAGTCACCACTCCGGTGCTTGACGATGACAATTACATGGTGCAGACCACTCCCTCACCGCAGGCGTCGCCAGCTTTCCGCAGGCTTCGCAAAGGCCCTAGGCCACAGGTCGCCATGTCGAGCATTCCAGAGGGATAAGTGCAACAAAGCTCAGCAGCACACCAAGTGTTTCCTGAAGCCACTCCCACTGCGAATGTCTCCGAGTCCGAAGCAAAAGCCGTCGAAGACAATCAAGAACCGCGTCAAGAAGAAGAAAGAGTTGCCACACCCCCTGTCAATCAAGAGGTTGTTCTCAAGGAGAACGTGTCAGTGCCCGACCCCCCTGCTACTGAAGAGGAGGTTGAAAACATTGGGGCGGCCACAAACAACACTGTTGAAGCCAATGACGTTGTCATGGCTGAAAACATTCTGGCGCCTGGAGCTAATGTTGCGCCTGAAGCTAGTGTGCAACCTGAAGCCACAGTCAATGCCGATGCTGCTGTTCCACCCCCAAGGCCTCACACTATTGAGCAGGCATATGATCGCGGCCAACTTGTCACTGTCCGATGGCCTGTTCTGGTTCCTCCCACTGCTCCCGGACCACAATTTGACTATCATGTGGAGCAAAGGCCTCAGGTCCAGAAGCCAAAGCCCAGACTGCCAAGATTTCCTGGTCCTGCAACATCGCCAGGATCGTTCAATGTAAACAGCTTCAGGGCACACAACACATTCTTTGACAGTGCCAAGAACCCGTACTCGAATCCAAAGATCTCATCTGATCACTTCTGGAGCTTTCAGCATTGCATTTATTACTCATGTATCTTACAATCAAGGGCAAATCTTTCCTCACATGCGTCTGGATTGTGAAGCCATTGCTGGTATGCCCTGCTTGGAAGAAGCTCTAGACTATTTCAGAGATGCTGGTCTTCTACAGTTCGTAACCGACAAAGAGCATTGGAATGTGGAGCTTCTGCTGCAATTCTATGACACTCTTCACATTCGTGGCTACAACAGGGATCCGAAGACTTGGGTCCTTGAGTGGATGACAGGTGATGTGCACCATGAAGCCGAAGCTCAAGATATCATTGAGCTTACTTCCCTGCCCACTCCAGGTGAGCTCTATGAACCTGGTTGTCAGCTACACAGGAATGCATTGGAGAGCATATTTCAGAAGCTTGAGCCCAACATGAGTCAGATGCTCAGCATAATGAAGCCCCTGCCACGAGATGCTGAATATCCTAAGGAATTCTTTGTCGAAGACCTCGAGTATCTGCCCCGTACCATTTATCACATTGTAAGGCAAACTCTATGGCCCGTCAAATGACATTCTCCTGCAGCCAAGCTTGAAGGCACGATGAAGACATTGGTGTTCTATATTCTCAATGGCATCAGCTTCAATGCTCAAGATTTCTTCATCACGCAACTTGCTGCATCTGGAATTGATCTATTTGGCTTGAAGTTTTATGCTCCATGGGTGATGCGCTTAATCAAGCTTCACTCTTCTGTCAACTATCAGCCCTCTACGCGCAACCATCTTATCTTCTTGCCTGAGGTTGATATGTCTGTCGAAGCCATCTACACTGAGCCTGCCAAGGAGCCACTTTATCTTCATAATGCTGATCGCCAAAGCTTCTCGCAACCAATTGAAGGAGTTCTTGCTGCAACTCGTGTCTATCCTCTGGCTGGAAATACACGTGCACCTCATCGTGCCGCTACTGAAGCCACTGAAAGCACCATTGCTCAAAGGCCTCGAAAGCGATCGCGTGTACTCAATGACCGAGAGCTTCTTGTGGCCTTGCATCAGAAACAGGATAAGCACCATGACTGGCTAAAGCGTCAGATGCAGAGCCTCTTGGTGGATGTTAATCGCATTCGCAATCTTGCCACCAAGAATGCATTCGTATCACATGAAGCCTGTCGGAGGTCCTCGAAGAGTCTGACTTTGCTAAGCTCTGAAGACGATCTTCACGAAGATGGCTTCACAGAGCGCTACCAATTTGATTCCACGCCTCCCCGGAATGATGTCTTGCGTCGTACTCCTTCCTTAGAAGACTCAGAGTATTCATCTTCGGCTGCAACTGTTGTTGCAAGAGTCGTCGATGAAGAAGACGATGCCACTTCACCAACCATGACTTCGCCGCATCTCGACACTGCACCAGGCCCTTCTGCACCACCGGACTCCAACGTCGACCCTGCACCTTCATCTACTCCAGATGGGAACGAGTAGATGCTCTATGTCTTCGAACCTTTTTGTTCATTCCTGACAAAAGGAGGAGAAGCATATGAGTTGATAGTCTTCAAGCGGGTCCATATGGGTGGTTGCTATAATTTTTGCCAAGTGGTTACAACTGTCATTTTAGATACATTTGGTTCTTTGGGTTGTAACACTTAAACTCGATGGTCGTCTGCTACGTTTTCTGCTGCTCTGTGATGCGATGGTAAATTCCGCATGAAGTCATTCCGCAGACGTCCATTTTTCATTATGCATGTCATTATCTTCGCTATATCTGTAAATGCATGATGAATTGTCTTCATAGGTTAAAGAGGATCACCACAAATAAAACCTGCCATGTGTATTTGCATTCAAGAGCAAACTACTTATATGCACATCTTCAGGGGGAGCCTTTTGCTACTTAAGAAGACAATGCCTTTACCCTTACAATTTCACATACTTTTATCCCCGTTGAAAACTTCAACCAGTTTGTCATCAATCACCAAAAAGGGGGAGATTGTAAGTGCATCTAGTGCCACCCCTAGTTGGTTTTGGAGTATTGACGACAAACTTGGTTGAGGAACTAATGTGTTTGTGAGAATTGCAGAATAACACAGGTAGTAGTCCCTCATTGATTCGGTTTACCTACCGGAGATGACCCCTAAAAATGTGTGAAGACATTGAAGACAATGGTGGTATGTGAAGATATTCACAATGAAGATTATGACTCGAGAAGACATTCACGTGAAGACTATGGAGTGCGAAGACATAGTTGTTTCATAGTTTTCTTTTCTTCTTTGTTGAGTTATAGGAACCACCGCACTGTTAAGTGGGGTCCAAGTGAACAAAGTCAGAGTGACTGAAGTGATGCTCAACCAAATCCTATGTCTTCGAGTGAAGACAATGAGAGAAAATCTTATCCAGAGCTAGATGAGTCAGCTTTACTTGTAGCCCAAGTCAAGCTGCCGCGTGTGTTTGAAATCTGACCGTTGGACACGTGTCAGTTCCTTAGTGACCCAGGGTCATTTTGGACAAATTAGGTCGGGTTGCCTCCTAGCTATAAATAGCCCACCCCCTACACCATAAATTGGTGGCTGCTCAGAGTTAGTGCACGGCTTTTGTCGTTTGAGAGCAACCCACCACTACAAAAAAATACACTTCCGTGATGATACGTGTTTGTCACAGTAGGTCGCGTTTTTTGTCATGCATGTACATCCATGACGATTTTATGACAGAATCAAGATAGTCATACCTGTGATGTCGTAGAAGTGTTCCATGACATTACCAAAATTATCATCACGGAAGTGTCCACTTCTGTGACGATAAATCGCGCGTCACAGAAGTGCTTTCGTCAAGGGTGACCGACACGTGGCATCCACCGTAACGGAACGCCGTTAAGCTATCGGGTCGGGTTTTGGATCCGATAACCCGTTAACAGCCCCGACCAATGGGGATTTTCCACGTGTAAAATCATCATTGGCTGGAGGAAACACGTGTCGGCTCACCGTTGGGACAGATGTCATCCGCTCATTGGACCGAAGGCGCCTATTATACGGCGACACGTGGCACGGCCCAACAGAGGCCCATTCCTGTGAAAAGGCCGGCCCGTTTGAATTGGTCAAAAGGTGGCGGGCCGGCCCACGGAAAGCGTGTTAACGGCCTGTTCGCATATAGCCCATTTACAGCCCGCTAACCCAGGGCCCGTTACGCCCTATCCGAATTAGGCCTAGTAGCGTCATCTGGGCCGTCCAATATGATTCAGCCCATTTTAACTTCCGGCCCATGTGTGGCCCATGACTTCTTTCGGCCCATATGAGGACCTTTGTAACTCTTGGCCCATTAACGGCCCGTGGTGAAACTGGCCCGTAATGAACAATGTATCACTTTATACCCATTAACGGCCCGTTATTCCATTGGGCCATTTCTAGCCCAAGTTATCTGTCGGCCTTCTAAGGGCCCATTGATTCTTGGGCTCATTTGCAGCATTCGGTTACATACAGCCCGTTACTGTCATTTTCTGCTTGTGGGCCAAATTCAGCCCGTCGTTACAGTCGGCCCATTTGCGGACCGTTAATACATTGGGTCGTTTTCATGTCAAAAAAACCCGTTGGGCTGTTTTCATAGAGTTATCAAATACGGCCTATTAACGGCCCGTTATGGTCCACGAATAGTATGGCAAATGATTGGCGAAATGATGATACGCCCCGTAGAAGGCCCATGGATCCTACGGCCCGTATGAGGCCCATGGATAGTACGGCCCGTAGAAGGCCCATGGATCGTACGGCCCGTAGAAGGCCCATGGACCCTAAGGCCCATATAGAAGGCCGATGGATCCTACGGCCGGACGAAGGCCCATGGATCATACGGCCTGCAGGAGGCCCATGGTTACAACAGTCCGTGTGTTGACATGATTATTTTGGCCTAGTTACCAAAAATAGGCTATTGTGGCCACTAGAAAAAAAAACAAAAAAAGAACTGCAGTGACTACAAGCAAACAACTAAACAAGACAATAAGGAAATAAATAAGCAAGCAATTAACGCTAGCCTATTACCGCTATTACACATATTACATCCACTGGGCATCAAAGTTCGCCACCAGTGCAAATATAGGGAACAAAGCAGCACATTACATACACTGGCCGTCAAAATTGGCCACCACTGCAAATAAACGCGGCAGCAAAACAAGAGCATAACTGAAACAACTTCAGAAGAGCTCAAGAAACGTTATCCTGGGTATCCACCATGCTGGCAAATAAGCTTAGCAAGCTGATTAGCTTTGTCCTGTTTGGCGCTAAAATTCTCCAACGCTTGCTGTTGCACCAGAAAGTATGCATCTGAATGCTCCAGGGACTTCCACAGTCCTTCCTCTTCTTGTCGCAGCACAACTGATCGATGTCTTTCAGCTTGTAGTTAAGACTCAAGAAACCGAACTGATTCAGACAGTGAGTTTGAATAGCTTGTGCAAGCGGTAGTGGCTAGTAACTCGAACACTAAACCAAGACAGGACTTTGGGGTTGTCTCGCTGTCTTCAATAGAGTCTTCCTTAGCTGTTTTATCAGCTTTGTTGGAGACCAACAAGGATGTGTCACTATCTTGAAACTTATCTGCATTAATTCCTTTACCATTGCTTAATAAGGCACTCTTGCCCAATATTCTGTCAGCATTCTAAAAGAAGAAACAAGCAGACACATAACAAGTTTAGCATGTACTAGTGTATGAAACTCATTTCGGTGAACCAGTTCATTAGTAAGGTGGACATGATTAAACTACCAAGTCTTCTATTGCCAAGTACTAGTACATAATAAAAGCATCAAACAAACATATATCTATGTCCTATGGTCACTGCATTGTCTTGCCAAATCAAAATAGAGACACGGTTCAAATCATATCAGTTCAAGACAAAGCAGCAGTGAAAGAATACAAAGCGTGGGAAACTACACGGCACAACAAGATTTCAGATGGGTACCACGGGTCTACATGTACAACAACACTATTGGCTCTGTTGTGATGCTAGTAATGTGCATGATATGAAAGTCAACTGTATACACAATTGAAATTGAAATCAACAGGGCTATTGATAAGAGAAAACATGTTAAAGAAACATGCGTGAACATACCTGTTGTGCCATTGGAGTTTCGATTCGATCCTTCAATTTAAAAATAAGTTTGTATGAGTAAATACAGTGATACAAGAGCAAAGCAATCATAGTTAAAAAAGGCGCGCCTAAGCGAGCACTTAAGCGCGCATAGGCTCTAGGCGTTGGCAAAACGCATTGCGCATAACTATGCATAATCTGTGCATAACTGCGCATAAGCATGCGCTTTGGTCAGTAAAGCGCAAGGCGGTGGCAAAACGCACAATTAACACCTAGCGCTTTTTTGAACTATGATAGCAATGGAATCTTAAATTAGAACAGTTGTTCTTCAGGTTTAGGTACTTGTTCTACATGAACAGAGTACAGTAAGACGCAAGAATATAATACTTGAAAATAGAAAATGAGCTCATAGACCTTACCACATTCTTGGTTCGGGACCAGTACAGAACAAGGCGTTCCCAGTCATCGTCCAGTAAATGTGTCTCAGGAGAACGTAAGGGAATTTGATGAGTTTCTTTGCCGGTGAAGTACGTTTTCTTCAGGTAATTCCGATACTGCCACCAAGCATTCTTGAAGATAGCAGAGGTATTAGCACAGGTTACCTCATCCTGAGTTTCCAAATTGGTCCTTCTCTATAGAGAAAAATGGGAAAATTTGCTGTATTATAACCATCATGGAGGTAGGATGTATGGGACGAAGCAAAGTAATTGCCATGAATAACATTACTTACACATAACTCCTGGACAAACACCTGCAACTGGCATTTTCCTTCATCTTCAGTATAATATTTCCAAGATGGGAAGATACGCACATACGATTTAACAACATCAAATGCGATAGATGCTAAACTACGACTAGCTGGTTGTGCTTCCTCCACAGGAATACGCGTACTAACTGGTGGAGTTGGGGTTCGCCGTGATAGTACTGGCCCTTTGGGCACTGGAGCTGCCTTACTAACTTCTCTTGTTTGGGAGCTCTGTGGTGGAGATGGTGCTGTGTCAACAGGAACTGGGTTACTATCGGCTGGGGTTGGGGTTAGATTGGGTGAAGCTGGTTCTCTGTCCATCGCAGTAGGGGTACAATCTGCGAGAGTTTGGGTTATGTGTGGTAGGGCTGGTTCTTGTGCATGTACAACCGGGGTGCTATCTCCACCAACAGGTAGCATTGTTTTATTTGAAGACCGTGTTTTTAGTCCGCTAGATACTGGCATCACCCGCTCCAATTCAAATGGCTGATAAACAGGAAACATAGTTGAATGTACAGACATTGTATGAGAGACAGATGCAATAGATAGTGTGGAAAAAGAGGGCATGAAATAGTTGACATGTATATTGTTTAACTAAAACGGATAGCATGACATAATTTCACATATATGATGTCTATCTAAACTGGATAGCATAGCATAACATAATTCAAAGATATGGTAAATAACTAAACAGGATCGCATGACATAATTCACCTACATATTATCTAAGTAATCAGGATCGCACCATTTAATTCACATATGTGATTTATATGCTAAACAGAGGGCATTCGATATGATGTCTGAACTAAGAACATGGTGTTGAATTTTGTGTATATGATGTCTAAACTATGCAATGCAAGACACCGTATGCATGATATGAGCAGTATAACCGTGCCAAGTTAGAGCATACACCTCAGTGGGGGAATAGGACTGGTCATCTGTCTCTGAATCCATCTCTGAGGAGCTATCGGGACCCAACAAGAGATCTGCTTCGACAGGTAGCACTGTCTGCTCTGAAGGCCTTGTTTTCACTCCAGATTTTTCCATCTCCCACCCAAATGGCTGATTCACAGGAAGAGTAGTTTAATGTACAAACATTGTCAACGAACGGAAATGTAATGAAGAAAAGGATGGGCAAGATATCATTCAAATATATGATGTCTGGTTAAACAGGATGGCATTGCACATTTCACATATATTATGGCTGGCTAAAAGACATGAGACTGCATAATTCCCATATATGATATAGAAACTAAACAGGTGGCATTACACAACATGTCTAAACTAAGCAGATGACATATATGATGTCAAAAGTAGGCACTGCAAGGCAACATATGCATGATATGACTAACATCATGCCAAGGTAGAGCAAACACCTTGGGGGCTAAATAGGAGTGGTCAGCGGCGTCTGAATCCGCCTCAGAACAGATATCTTCCTCTGAATTACAATCTGGAGAGGGGTGGGGAGGGTTTGCCATTGAACCCACCATGGAGCGATGTCTGCATGACATTGTATTGCCGCGCAAAACTCTTCTCTTTTTCTCTACATGTTCAGCATGACTGTGTACAATATCTGACATGCATACGAAAAAAATATGGTGGGATTATGTAAGGAGAGCATGCAGAAATTTAGAGTGATGGTAACAACCAATGGATCGATGTTTTTCCGTTGAACCAAAATAGCCCTAATGGATCGACGTGAATGTATAGTAATAAGTGATGCAACAAGTGTACAACCTCTTTGCCGTAGCCGTGTCGACCTCAGCATCATTGGGTTGGTCGCTGAAGCAGTTGAGGCAGAGGTGGCTGTCGGAGGTGTGAAGGAAGATCTGAGGAATCTGTAGACGGCGTCCAGGGCACTGCTCTGTTGTGATGGATCGTTCTGTTGTTGGAGCAGCTCCGGTGAGCCGTAAGACGTCAAGGCTGAAGCAGCACAAGACAGACATCGTCAATCTCAAGTGGGATTCTAATAGCATATCCAATAGATGATGTAAAATGGATGTAAAATTAACATCACCAAAAACCACCTGACTACAACAGATGAGGTAAAAACTGTTGACTCTGAACTTAACTGTCGAAACTGAAATTTACTGTGGAATCTGAATGCTACTATCGAAACTGAACGCAATGGTAGCAGAGAGGCACTTGACATATAGTTTAGGGAGGGCCTGCAGTTCATATTCAACCTGCACCCCCCTGAGCCGCCAGCCACCACCGGCCGAACCGCCGGCCCCAGCGCCGCCTCGCCGCCCCGGCCAGCCCTCTAGGCCCCCGCCCCCCACCTTGAAACCTAAGATAGATAGTGGGGTACCTCTCCCGCGAGCCCCCGTCCCCGCTGCGGGTGGTTCTTCCTTAACTCCGGCGAGCCCCCCCCCCAACCCCTGAAAATCGACTGACCCAAAAGTCGATTCAGTCGACTGAAGTGTGGCTTAATCGGAGCAGAGCAGCAGCACGAGCGAGGGGGAGAGCAGCAGCAGCAGCTGGGCGAGCGAGCGATCGAGCGAGAGCCGGAGCAGCAGCAGCAGCAGCAGCGCGAGCGAGCGAGCGAGAGCCGGAGCAGCAGCAGCAGATCCGGCTGGTATGGACGCGCCGCCGAAGGGGCCTCGCACTGGGGGAGAGCCGCCGTGGAGATGTCGCCCGCGGCGCCGGCTTCAAGGTAGCCGCTCCATGGGGGTGCGGGATGGAGCACCGTCGGCGCCGGGAGGTCAAGTTGAGGAGAAGGTGCGATGCGATGAGTGTACAACCTCTTTGGTGGCGCTGAGTAGACCTCGGCTTCATCCGAGGAGTCGGCGAGGATGCTGCGGTTCTGGTGGAGCAGGTTAAGGCGGCGCTGTGGGGATGGAGCAGTCGCGATAGACGAGGCGATCGTCGGAGCAGCTCCTTGGAGGTGGAGGACGGGGCAGCTGAACCGATGGGACGGCGAGATGGACGACGGATCCTCATCCGGGGAGGTGGACGAGGGACGTCGAGCTGTTGCGGTGGACAACGTCGTCGGGGAAGAGGCTCCGGCTGGGCAACGGTGATGTCACGGACGGAGGAGGGTGGGGTTTCGCGGCTGGAGCGGAGAGGTTATGGCGGCCTGGGATTTCGAATGGCGAAAAGGGGGCGATGGGAGGGGGTGAAGCATGACTTAGGGATGCGCTTGTCCAAAATGTAGGGTGTGTTACAAAAGTACCCCCCACCGATTTGAACTAGCGGCCCTTTCGGCTCAGGGTTAGAAGGGGGATTTCGCATGTCGGGATTTGGCAGCTGCAGGGAGTTTTCGCGCGCGTTGTAATTTCGGGATAGCAAGGCGCGGGTTGTGAAGGCGCCAGTTTTGGGAGCACGATATCTGAATTTTCGGGATATAACAAGACGCGGGTTGAATTTTAGGAACAAGCCTAACGTGTAGTAATATTGTACTTGTACGTACCAAATCAATTCGCACTTCCCTCAACCAAAAAGAAAACAAAAAAAATAAAACTATTCACACCACACAAAGAGAGAGTCTTGCCCCGTTTTACTATACAAATGCTATTCAAAGCTACTCCCTCCTTCCATCTATATAGGGCCTAATGTGTTTTTCGATGCTAACTTTGACAAAATATTAGAGCAATGATATATGACATGCAACTTACACAAAGCACACCGTTAAATTCGTTTGTGAAAGGTTCTTTCAATGATATAATTTTCACATTGTGCATGTCATATACTATTAATCTTGTCAATAGTCAAGGGCGGTCTTAAAAATCTCATTACGCCCTATATAGATGGAAGGAGGGAGTATGAATCCATGTTATGTCCGATTAAATTTTTTCGCTTGCTATATAATGCATGTAACCTACTCATACCAACATTTTAGTGCATTCCAAATGTCTATACTACCGCTGCAATTCGAACTAAATTTGAATTTGTTTCTCTATTTCAATAAGAATCTACAATCATGATTGTTGCCAACTTCAACCATCATAGTTTCCTTGCTATCCGCCAGATATAAATCGGGCGGCCTATAATGCAGGATGGCAGGCACACCATCATCAACAACTCCGTTTTTTTATAAGAGTAGAGATAAAATATATTAAATGTAGTATAACATGTTCATAACCACACCATGTGTATCACCGTTATATATATTCACACATGCGTCGGTTTGAAACACTATGATAAATTCTTCAAATATCTGAATTCGCTTTTTATAATGAAGTATATATGATCTCTATTCGTCTTTTACACCCACACAACCCTCTTAGCTTTGTAGCTAGCGCTAACTTTCTCTTGTGCATGCACACGCCCGCATCCCTCTCACCCTCCCTCAGCATTCTCTAGCTCCATCGCGCAAATTCGTCTTTTCACTTTAGGTCGTTCACCCACGGTGTGTGTAGGCCCCCCAGCTCCTTCTTTACGGCACACATCGATCGATATGCCTCTCTGCCAGGTGTGCCTAGCACAAACACAAGCTTCCCCTCTTCTCTTGTCACCGTCCATGCCTCACTCCTGCCACTCTTTTCATCGTTCTCGTACTCGCACACTCCTCCCCCCTCGATATAGTATGCCTCTCGTACCACCTCCTACATGCATCCCTCTCTCTCTATCCTTCTCCTCGTGCCTCATTTGCTTCTAACACACACATGCATGTATACCGATCGATCTCCCAACATATACCTAGATCGACTTTAACTACCCCCCCCATCGATCGACGTACCTCACAAGTTATGTCTCTCCTTTCTCTAACAAAGGGCGATTGATCTTCCTATGTAGTTACGTCTGCTTACCACAGCCACATCGTCCCCCCTCATCATTCGTGCATGCCTCCTGGCCCGTCTCTCACACGCACGTGCACAGACAACAAGCAGCCATCTCCTCTCTTATTGATATTGCAGGCGTGCCCTCTGTTTGTCTAGCAAGCCTATCCCACCATTTGTTAGAAGCAACTCCACTACCACCCCCTCCAACACTCTAGCTCTGTCTCTCTCCCAACCTTATTCCTCTCCTGCACATATGCATGGATGTCGATCGATCTCCCTTAATACATGAGGCAGATCGATCTCCTTAATACATGAGGTAGGCCTCTCTCCTCCTCCACACATATACCAGCCATTGTACCTCTATAGTTAATTGGGCCTCCCTCTTCCCCCACCACACACCGATAGTCGAGCGCTGCAGGTAGGTATCCATGCCACAGAGACAAACTGCACATGTCCCATCTCACGTTCCAGTAGGCCAGCCACTCTATATCTTTGACGTGGGCACACACAAATTCGATGGCACTCTTTATCGATCGCGCGCGCACACGCACACACATCATCCCTCTCTTCGATTCTATGGACACCTCAAGCCGATGATACCTCCACTCTCTTCTCGTGGATCGCCCCCTCTATATATATGTTATATCCAGGACTCTATTTCACACACATTGCATATGTTACATTTTTTGATTGACCCCGCCCCCCAAAAAAACTCTCAAGAACCCACACACTATATCTCTCTAGGTTTGTATCTCTCTCACACCACCCCACATAGGTGGTGTACGTATACAAGAAGAGAATAGGTGCACCGTGCACGTACTCACGCTTCGTGCCCAGCCACACCCGCGCGGGTACACGGTGGAGCTCATTTCTTTACGAAATGGCAGCCCACGTGCTAATTTGAACGCCTGTAGCGGTTGTTTACCTAGGGAGGTCATGTACCACGCGTGCACGAAACAAAGTTCGACTTGACGCGTTGCCGCGTTATTTTTAAATGAAGTTATAGCGCTCAATGGCACGTACACAGAATATAAAACGATTTTGATGGAGAAAAAGGTAGTCCGCTCACTATATACAATGGAGCCTGCCTACCTGGTTTGTCGCTCTTCAGAGTATCTCACACAAGGCTGCGGTGGCCTCTCTCTCTCACTGTTGGTCATTGATCCGGCCGCATCCCGTCCGCCGGGGGAAAGGGAGTGCGGTGGCCTCTCTCTCTCTCTCACCGTTGGTCACTGATCCGGCCACATCCCGTCCGCCGGGGGAAAGGGAGGAAGTGCATCGTTTCTCCGTTTGACGGCGCCGAGGCAGCACGTCCTGATCTACGGTACACGCCGTTCTCTTTGACCAAGCTCCGGCGCGGCAGGGCCTACGCCACCTGCTCGCAGATTCCGCCCACCGCCGCTCACCTAGTTACATCCCGACGACCTCCAGGTATCCCCTCCGGCCTTGCTCCACTGCCCGTCTTCCCACGTCGTTGCATGTGGATCTTCCATAGTTCTTTGCCCAAAACGTAGCTCGTCCGGCGTACTTTCCATATTGCATTCTCGTCCTCACACCGTTTTAGACAAACACAACCGTGTTGTTATCTTCCCTTAGGACAAGGAATATGCTTCTTTTTTGTCGTCGCATGTGTCATCAACTGTTATTGGCCAGTAATTGTTTCCTTTCTACTCGTTGCTATTACGACCTTTTGGTGAACTGCACAAATCACTTTTTTCTTAAGAGTGTTTTGTGCAGTTGTACTAAAATGTCACACGGGCAACGTCTCTACATTTCAGTGCGACTGCACAAAGGGAGATTGGTTTTGCTCTATCCTCCTCATCCAACTCCGAGCCTAATCTTCTCCAACTAGTTAGTCTTAAGAGAGACTGCAAAGGTGACCGGCTTATATTTGTGTGTTTATTGTTTCATTAGCAGTCCTCTATTATCGTAATCACACTTAATATCTTTGGAACAGGGACGCTCAGCTCTATTTTAGTGGAACTGCACAAAATGATCGGAATGTTGCATGCTCCAGACAGCTACTTTTTTTCCCAACATGCCTTGTTGATTTAGACAGAGCTGGGGGACGTTGCTGCCAATGAAAGCATGGATCAATTTTAATTTAACACCTTCTCACAACTTTGTCTTCAGTTGTGATGTAATTATTAGCTCTGATCTGCTAATAATTGACATGCATTAGCAAGGAAGTTAGTTTTTTATTGTTTCCGAAAGAGCATCGATGGCAAGACACGCGAAACAAAAGCTGAAAGCTCACACCATTGTACAATTTCATGTCGCTGGAAAATTATTTGTATAGTACGTCAATTATGTAAACAAATGATGGAAGCTTGATAGCATTGCCAGAAGCCTCTTCATCATCCGGGTCCATGTGACATGCACAAAATTATACTCCTTCGTTCCTAAATATTTGTCTTTTTACAAATTTCAAACGGGCATATTTTAGAGTGTAGACACTCATTTTGCTTCGTATGTGTACTCCCTCCGTTCCTAAATATTATATTTGTCTTTCTAGAGATTTCAACAAGTGACTACATATGGAGCAAAATGAGTGAATCTACACTCTAAAATATGTCTATATACATCCGTATGTGCCAGTCCATTTGAAATCTCTAAAAAGACAAATATTTGAGTAGTCACTCGTTGAAATCTCTAGAAAGACAAATACTCCGAAGTATATTTAAGAACCGAGGGGGTAGTGCACAACCGCATGGGAGACTCAGCCGGTCTTGCGCCGCATTAATAGTGAGTAATGACCAGTCAAATCATAAGCCCCACCTTTCCCACTGTAAGTTGCTCTGAAGAAGCAACCATCAATACGCTCTTCTTTGAATCCGCTCATACTACTCCATCCGACACTGTTTATACAGCGCGCTTCAGAAAAAAGAAAAAAATCTGTGGGACCAAGGCGACTAGCGATCGGCCTGAAAAATAGCATTGGTAGTTATAGCACGGTGTCTATTACTAGAGGGAATAATGCATACACACATGCATGCAGTGCTTCCACCTCGGGTACACACATGCATGCACTTACTCCACTCCGTAGTAGTACAATACATGGAGAGAAAATTGTGGACTTGATTGCGGTTACCACGCCCTAACTAATTGAGCATTAAACCAAACGCGTCTAAAGTCTCTCTGGTGGTGGAAATGCATTGAGAGAAATGCATCATAATGAAGCGCGCCCTGTAAACTGTGACGGAGGGAGGAGTTATATGAAGGTGCAAAACCAAGTACGCGTATGGCCAGTCGGTCAACGCACCTCCTCTTGGCATATCACTGACATGTGGGATAGGAGTGTGAGCAAACCGATCTCAATTGACGGCAAAGAGCCAACCCGCCGTTCCTTGAGAGAGACGAGGAGCGAGAACACACAGACGGGCTCGCACGGAGGCCAGGATATATTCGAGCATGGTTGGTTGATCGATATCATTCATTACATGTTGGGCTGCCGTTTTCTGCCCTTCTCCGGAATAAATGTGTACTTTATCAGAGATAAAAAAAAGAGTACAGACGCTCCACCATGCGGTTCTAGTAGTAGCACTACTCGTACTATTGCGCTTGGCTCTTCGCCTCTTCGTGAAGTCGAACAATGATGGTACTCCGCATGTTGGGTACTACAGTGTATGCCTCTGACAATCTGACACCGAATGGACTGATGCATGTCCACCGAGGGTAGGTTGCATTAGTCAAAAGGCGTAAGCGAGCTTCACCTTGTCCTGCAAGCTTCTCCTCGTTCTGTGAGTTGACGGGACACGCCAAAAAGTAGTGCTAGTCCATACTCCCTCCTTTCCGGTTAATATGGCTTAATCTTTTTTGCGGGTAAATGAGAGAGCTTTATTCATATATAAGCATTCTTAGGACGATCAGCCAAGACACTAGGAAGCGAGGTACCCCGCAAAAAAAGAAGTTGGAAGCGAGGTGTTTCATCAAGCCAGCTCTCGGCCACATTCAAAGTGCAGCAAGCACGGTTCGCACGAAGATGCGCCGCAAGGTTTGCTGACCTGTTTACATGCTGAATAACAAAAAAAGAGGAAATATTACCGAGCGCTACTATTTGTAATAGGATATGAGCCAGAATTAAGCGAGAATTGTGGCGAGTGTTCCATGCAATCCACTTCCATTATCACATGCGAGAACCCTCGAAGAGAACCAAATGTGTTGAAGATTGCTTTATCACATTTTAATTATAATAAGAGTGCAGACGCTCCTCCATCCGGTTCCTAGTACTAGTATAGTACATACCTTTATAGACTATAGTAGTAGTACTAGTAAACTTTGCGCTTGGCTGTTCGCCTATTCGGGAAGTCGAACAATAATAGCACTAGTAGTATAGTGTATGCTTCTGGCAATCTGACACCGAATTAACTGTTGAACGTCCACCGCCTGAGCGAGGGAGAGCTTGCATTAGTCAAAAGTTTCTCCTTGTCCTGCGAGCCACCGCGCGCAAGCTTCTCCCGTCCTGCAACCTTCTCCTCGTTCGGCAAGTTGACGGGACACAGCAAAGTAATGCTAGTCCATACTGCCTCCTCTCTGGTTAATATGGCTTAATTTCAAACGAGATAAATACACTGTCTATCACTGTATATTTGTAAAAATACGGTCGGTGGACTTCATAATACGCTCATTGCGCTCAATATATATATTTTCCGGTGTTTATACGGTCACTAGCTCACCCTGACTGAGTATGTGTGTGCATGCACGTGTAGGTTGAGCACTTGAGCGTGACCGTGTGTGTTCCGTCGTGTGCTCGGACATGCATGCATTAGGGCGTCGTGCGCGTTTTTGCGTCCATGTGTACGTGTGACTGTTGCATACATGTAGGGGGAGTACGTGTAGGGGCCACTAAGGAGCAGTCAAATCACACAGTAAGTTAGTCGGAAGAAGCAACCATCATTTCACTCTTGAATGACACGTACGCAATATAAAATGGTTGATATGGAGAGAAAAAGAAAACCACTATATATACACTAGCAGGAGCCTAAGCTACAAGCCTGCTTGCTTAGGTTGCTCTCTTCACAAGCATAGAACGACGGGCCTGATCCCGCAGCTGGGGGAAGGGAACAATGTTTTGCGTAGACGCGGTCGACATCGGCGAGGGAGAAAACCCACAGTCGGTGCGTCCCAATCGGGGGTCACCGCGGTATGGGCCGATGCCGCGTCCCAACCGCCCTTCTAGCTATAGCCCGACGTCCCAGGTAGTCCATCTTCCTTTTGGAGCCGGCTTGCTCCACTGCCGTAGCTCCATCTCCATGTCGATCTTTCTCTACTTCTACCGGCTTCTACTTGTGATGAGTTTATGTCTCATGAACTAGTGCCAGTACTATTATTCTAATCACACTTCTTCAATATCTTTGCCATCAGGGATGCTCAGGTCGATTTTAGTGGAACTGCACAAAAGCATCGTATGATCCGAGGGTGCCAGTCGTCTTTCCTTCGACAGGTTCTACCTGGCCAGGAAATTAAATCATGTTTAGGGTTTAGGGTTTAAGTCATAGTGACCCCATCAGTAGTTTTTCTTTCGTACACGCTCTCACAACTTTTTTCTTTAGTTGTGAAGTAAATATTGGCTATGATCTATGAATCATTCAGATGCATCAGCATGCGTGTTAGTTTTCCTTTGTATTTGATGGAATGTTGTAATGGGGCAACCTTGGAATAGGAATGAAAATGGAGTGGAAAGTTTCCGTTTTTCCGGAGAAAAAATGGAACCGGAGAGAAACCAACGTTTCGTTTTGTTGGATCGGCCATCGAGCAAAACCAACGTTTAAATCACGTCTATCGTGTTCATGTCTCACCCTCCTCCACGGCTCGACCCATACGGTTGCTCAGCATGCCACTCACCGCAAACCGAGTATACGGTAACTTTCCCGCCTGCTTTTCGATGGATCGCGCCATGGAGTACTAGCACTACTGGAAGAGATTGACGAGTTGGGGGAGGACAGCTAGCTGTAGCACGGACTCCCAAGAACTTTTTACATGCATGTTGTAGCCGGCTATTGCGACCTTTGAACGCGGAGCAGCCGCGTGCACCCGGAAGCGGCGCGGGCGACGCTCTCTCGGCCGGCGCGCCGCTTCAATGCCGGCGCCAGTGAGAGGTCGCGTCCGCTCTGGCCGGTCATGAATGCGGCACTGACCGTTTCGGGCGGGAAGCACGCGCGGGTGATGAAGAGAGTTCGGGTTGGTCAGGACCGGCCGTGGCAGCGGTCCGGTCATGCGCAAACAAGAGATGTTGTACGTTAATATTGCTGCGTATATAATTAACAACGTAAATAATGTGCCAGTTGGACAAATATGATTGGAGATGGAGATGGAAATGGAATTTTACATAAACACGGATATGCATGTCTATGTCTATGTGTGTGTGCGCGACGACTCTCGCGACCTGGAAGTGGGGGCGTGTTTTTGATCGAGTTTTCTTTCTTGGTACGTTAGAAAATCAGTTTGTCTAATTCATATCTAGATGTTATTTAAGGATATCACATCTAAGCTCCCACAAGTATATAATGTAGCAACAAGAAACAAAAAAACTAGGAAAAAAATAGACCACAAACAGAGTGGACATCAACTTAGATGTGACATAACTATGTCACATCTAGATGTGTCCTAGACAGACCCTTAAAAAATTGTCCGCCAGTTTTCGTTTCTTTTTTCCGGGAACGCACGTATTCTATTTAAAACCACTGCTATGGAGAGATTTTTTTACTCCATTATAGCCTCTTGTTTGATAGAGTTTCTCGCGTCTCGCTCTCTCACCCTCTCCATATCAAAACAAGATGATAGTGTCCACTCTATCTCTCTCCTCACCGGTGGTCACAGATCCGGCCGAATCCGTCCGCTACGGGAGGTGAGGAGGTGCAGCGTTGACGTTGTCGCCGTCAGCGACGGAGGAAGCCGATGCGCACCGTCCTCTCGGAGCCGGCGCTGGCGCGGATGAAGATCCTCCATGCCCTTGTTCGCTGCCGTCATGTGGGCAGATCCCGGCCGCCCGCCTAAACGACATCTCGCCCACCTGAGGTATAACTTCTTGTACTGGTCCAGCTTCCCAGGTCGCTGCGTGCGGGTTTTCTTCTATGCGACTACTCCCCAGCTCCCCATGCATAGTAGTTAGGGTTTGTCGGCTGGTCCAACATCACCTACTAGTACTATTATAGAGGAAATGCCACTCGAAAAGTTGTCCTGATTTATGCCTCGGTGGAGGTATACATGTTGTTTCAACAAAAAGTACATGGTGGTTGTGTGGTCATTGTCCATATGGTGGTAGTACTGTCACTGGTTAAATGAAGAAATGCTTTTTTTCTCGGGTATCCTGGTTTAGTTCCCATCAAGATAATTATGATGCTTCTGTTTGTTGGTGTACTTTTCATTAATTCTTATTGACAATTGAGATGTCGTTGCTAACCCTTTTTTATATTTTTGGAAACTGCGATGCGTGTCTCCATACCCGGGCATGTCTTCCTCAATTTTAGTGGAACTGCACAAAATTGGATGGCCATTGTTGTTCCGCCTCACTGTCCTCTGCCACGTGGTTCTTCCTTCCTCGAGCTTGATTACTGAGAAGAAACAGACCACAGTGAGGATTTGTCAAACTTCATAGGTGCCTCACCCAAACTTGATGCCAAATGGATGATGCATCACCACGATGACCTATCGATGCTCATGGTTGCGCCTCATGGTTGCGTCGGCTGGTGAAGCTGATTGATTTTCAATGAAAAACAAGCTGTCTTCCATTAGTGCTCTTTGCTTGTTACGCACAAAGATGATATCCTTCGTCAGTTCACCTTGGTTGCGTTGGAGACGCAGTCGTCTTTCACGTTGGTGCAATTTTATCACACAATTGGCTATGAACCAAATGTTTCCTCGAAGAAGGATCGACGTTGGTACTAAGAGCATAAGTTTTGTATTGATTTCTAAGCCTTCTCACAACTTTGTCTCTAGCTCCCCTGTAATTTTATTTGTCCAGCTATTAACTTTGATTTAAAAAATGGTGTGGACTAAACACCCGGATGGACGTAGTAGCCCTCCATTTTTACTTACTCCGCATATTAGATTTGACTGAAGTCAAACTTTGTAATACTCTCAAACCTTTCTGATAATTGAAATTAAAATTCTTTATTTGTACACACTCTCACACGTTTCCGATAATTTGGCGCATGTGTGGTCGTTCACTTAAGGGAGGGTAGTGTACCACACGTGAAGGACAGGAAGTGCGACTAGGACGCGTGGGCGTGGATCGTTAGTTCATCGGATGTAGTACTAGTTTTCTTCACTGTACATTAAATAAAGAGTTTCGTTACGTACTTACACAATTTAAAACAATTGTTATGGAGAGAATAAGAAAACCACTCCAATATATATTAGTCGTATACACGAGAGTACTATATGGACGCAGCTTCATTGACTTAGTGCACCTGCCTTTGGATTTATGACAGGTGGGCCCAAAATGTGGCTGGCTCACCTGTCATACAGCCAAAAGCAGGTGCAGTGAAGGCACCGGAGCTCAGTCCGTACTACAGTAGTATATATATAAGCGGGAGCCTCAGCGCTTGTTCGCTAGGGTTTGCACTCTCCACACGCTCGCCGCACTACATATATGTTACACGCTGGAGGCTCAGCATTCATTTGCTAGGGTTTGCTATATTCACAGTCTCTCACCCTCTCTTCACCAGATCTAAACAAGACTGCGTTGGCCTCTTGTCTCTCTCTCCCCCCTCACAGCTGGTGAAGGAGGCGTCTGTATCCCGTCGCACCGGGAAGGGGGGAGGTGCAGCGTTCACTCTATCGCCTTCGGCGAGGGAGGCAATCCACTACCGGCTGCGCTGTTCTCTTTCACCCAGCGCCTGTGCGGGAGGGCCACCGACCCCTTCTTCTTCGCTGTCGTACGTAGTGTGGGCAGATCCGGCCTCCCGCCGCACGCCTTGCCACATCCCGACGACCCTAAGGTATAAGTTTCTTTGAAACCGTCGTTGCTCTAGCTGCATGTGGATCTTTTTCGATCTGTAGTCGACTCTAGGTCTTGGTTCAAAGAGGAAAGAAGGGTGCGGTGGGCTGGAGCAAGAATCTAGGACGTGGTCCAATGAGGAAAGGAGGGGCGGAAAGTAGTATAGACTAGCTATCCAGCCGCTTTGTAGGTCGAAAAGGGAAAAAGGGGGTAACCCAGTACACACATCTGTAAGGAACCGATCCCTTTGTTGAAAAGGGGAAGAAACTGGGGGGTCGGGTAGTTTGTGCAGGACTAGATTTGCTGCCCTCACGTAGGAAGAAGGTTCAAAGAGAACAAATATGGGACCAGCGCATATATGCTGCTTGGCTACATACTCTGCATCACCCATTTATACGTGTGGACACACATGGTGCTGGCATGTCCCATACAGCTATTTTGCTGTTATTAATCTAAGAATGCCGCCGGAAAATTGAAGCAATGCTACTGTTAAAAGTAAATTACATTTTTAACGAATGTTGTTTCAAGAGAATGTCTCTGTTAATATGAATCAATGCAACCGTTTTAGAAATGCTACTGTCCTACTTTGTTTTCCATCCAAGATAAGTTAGATGCTTCTTTCTGTCACCGTTTGTTTTATCCTCCTTTATCGGCAAGTAATTGTTTCCTTTTTTGCCTCTGTTAAAACAGGGCTATCGATTCAACTTGTTGCTATTGCGCCATTTTGCTTCGCTACTCGAAACACTTATGTTTTAAGAGTGTTTTGTGCAGTTCAACTTGAATGTCACACCGGTGACTTTGCTTAATTTTGGTGGAACTACACAAAAGGAGATCGAGATTTGTTTCCAGTCTTCGTGGCGAGTTGTTTCAATTCTTGGTCTCAACCACATGATATGTGCAGTGTGCTTTGAGATGTTGTGCTACTTGTTTTGGTGCTGTTTTAAATAAATGTTGAATTGAAGCTATTGTATTGCTGTCTTTTCCCATTAAGTAGTGAACAAAAATGGGACCAACCCAGACATGATGCTTGTTGCTTTGTTACAACAAATTCAGCATCACCCCCTTTATAAGCCAGTAATTGATGCCACTCTCAGAATTAACTACTGAATCTTATTTCAAAACTGCAACACTTGTTAGGGATTGGCGGGATTACCATTTTTATGGCCGCATGTTTCATCCTCCTTTATTAACCAGTAATTGATTCCTTTTTTGCCTCTGTTTAAACAGGGATATCTATTCAACTTGTTGCTATTGTGACATTTTGCTTCGCTACACGAAACACTTTGCTTGATTTCAGTGCAACTGCACAAAACGAGATTGGATTTCCTATTCGTGTTGGCAGATTCGTATTTTATCTTGTCTGTCTCATGAAAGGTCAGTACAGGCCTTCATCCACATGATTGTGCAGTGTGCTTTGAGATGTTGTGCTACTTGTATTGGTACTGTTTTAAATAAATGTTGAATTGAAGCTATTGTATTGTTGTCTTTTCCCATTAAGTAGTGAACAAAAATGGGACCAACCCAGACATGATGCTTGTTGCTTTGTTACAACAAACTCTGCATCACCCCCTTTATAAGTAGATGGAAGCACATACTGTTGTTGCGCCCACTCTCCCCTGGAACTGTTTATGCTTTTCGTTAATCTAATGCCGCTGGTAAAATTAAGCAATGCCACTCTCAGAATTAATTAACTACTGAATCTTAGTTCAAAACTGCAACACTTGTTAGGAATGGTACTATCCTGCTTTGTAGTTCTTTCTACATGTTTAACCAAGGTATTGTTAAGATAATGTCTCTGTTAAAATGAATCAGTTGCATTGTTTTAGGAATGGTACTTTTCTGCTTTGTCGTTCTTTATACATGTTGAAACAAGGCATTGTTAAGATAATGTCTCAGTCAATATGAATGAATCACACTGATGGAGAATTGCTACTCTCCTGCTTTGTTTCCCATTAAGATAAAGTAGATCAGTAGATGCTTTTCTTCTGGGAGTACAAGTCATCAACCGTTATTTCTCAGTAATTTTTTCCCTTATACCTATTGTTGCTTACAGGGATATCAAAATTAAAGCTCGGTTTTATTCCGACTTCGATTTTAGTTGAACTGCACAAAAGGAGCCAATGTGTCCAAGGCAAACTGCTGCATTACTGGGTCCAGTTGGTCGTTCCACTTTGCAGAAAGAAGCAGTAACTATTTGCGCTACATTACAGAAGGAATGGCCGAGAAGCTTTACAGAGCATTATTAGACACCGGTGACATGACTAGTCTGTAGAGACCATTGGCAATTTAACAACACGTGGAGTGCCATGGGCAAAAAGTGCCCAAACAAGTACAAGAAGCTACGACAGGACTCCACGATCATAGGCATTACATATTTTGAATGGGAAAAGCTTGTCAAAGTTTAATCATTGATGTTAGCAAGAAGATGTTAGTTTAATATATTGGAATTGGAAAACCTTGTCAAAATTTGCTCATTGATGTTAGCCAGAAGACATGCATTTGATATTTTTTGAGTGGGACGCCCTTGCTGTGAGCAGCGTCGAGTGTTTTTTCCTATTCCTGTGTTCAGTTTAGAAGTAAATAGTTACTCTGCTGAGATATTCCTATGTTAAGAGTTTGTTCTGAATATTGTCTATGTAATGCCAGGCCTTGTGTTTGATTGCAAAGTTGAGCTTGGAATGTTGTGGCATGCGGCATCACGAGCTGTTCACCGTGCCTCCTGAGAATAATGCTTCGTATTGTTTTGCATGTCGATCTAATGCCAGTGATTTGCTTGTTAAGAAGATCATCCTCTTCTATTGTTTCCGTGCTTAAGAAGTTCATCGTCTGATGTTTCATTCATAGCCTATACGACAAGTCGAGTAGGTTAGACGTGAAACCATATGATCTTCCGACCAACTCATGATATTAGGATGTGATTGGATCGTCGTTTTCCAACCAAAACCGCTTGTAAAACTGACGCTTGTAAATTAAAGCAGTTGGTCTCGGGTGAAGGCGCTTGGTTGGTCGATTTCGACTAGTAAAATATCGGAAGTACTTCACACACGATAAAAATGCTGAACGACACTCAGACGATTGCTAATCCAGCCGTTAGCTGCTGTTTCAGCCTTGCCCATGGATGGCATGATACGCACGTCGTGCATGTATCGTCTGGTAATGTCGTCCATATAGCAGTGCTCGTAAAATATACACTGGTCTCTCAAATTACACGCGTAACCCGCCGGTTTTACTTACAGACCTCGGGCCCTCGGTTTCATTACGCCTGTATTTTACGCGTTGTTTCCGATGACGAGTAAATTACACTTGTATGTTAATACAGGTTTGAAATAAACCAGAGCTCCCAAGTGCGGCCTTACCGTTTCATGCCGTCTTAGTTTCTCGAAGGTGCTCATAGGTGTCCGATGATCCTGGCTTCCTGAATGAGCAGCGGGCGCTGTATCAGACCATCCGTAGGGCCCATGAGGCCCTCTCCGTTGTCCTTCGAGTTGTTGCGCTCGCCGTGGCGCCGAGCAATGTTAACATCGTCAACGAACATGAGGATTCAGGAGATGACTTTATTTTGACTGGATGACACTAGGGACCCACTAGGGCCATAGCCGTACGTACGCAACTGCCTCCTTATTATGTACAACTATATTTTTTTGCTTTCTCCTGGTTTCCTGACATCATGGTCCCACACCATTATCAACCTATGTAGTCAATATAAACGAGAGAATTGCACAAGGTGCGGCCGACAGCTGGGACCAAGCAGCTCGAGCAGTATTTGTGTTTTTGAGGCATGAGCACTGCAGAGTTTTTCTTGGCGATGATTTCGTTGTTGTTCAGAGGAGAGCGGGGTATTAACTGGGCGGGCTGTGGCCCGTCTAGCCCAGGCCAGATATCCAACCCAGATACTAATTTTTTCAAGATGAAAATGGCTTGCCCAGCTATACGCCTTTTTGAGGAATACCCAGGCAAGGTCAACTTGTTATTCTCCGCCCCGCTAGGCTGCAAATCTTTCCTAGGAGGGATGCATTAGGCTTAACAGGAAAATGGGCTTTAAAAATAATAAATGGGATGTAATTATAAAAACTGAGCAGTAACAATAAAAATGCACCAAACACGAAATTAGTTTATAAAATATTATTTATGGATTTTGAAAATCTTAAATTTTCATTGTTGCCCGTGCAATGTTTCGTTGGATTTTTACGTAATACAAATTTATATTTAATCTGACTAGAAATTTCGGGATAAAAATATTTCGGATCCCATCAAAATGTGAATTTTATTGAATTCTGTCTTCAACGGTTGGTTGAAATTATTAATCATTGTCCTAGCTAGAAAATGGGCTGTACTTTTAACAAACTGTAAATGGGCTGTTGTAAATTCCATTAGAATTCAAAAGTGGGTTGTACATTCTTACAAAACGCAAATGGGCTATAAGTTCTCTGTCACACACTTGTGGGCCTACTAAGTGACGCGTCCCCTAAAAAAATAAGTTAACGCGTATGCAAGGCTTTGTCAACTTATTATAGTCAACACACGGTTCTAGCAGCAGTGGCCGTTGGATTTCTATCCAACGGATGTCGTGCTTCTTCTTCAATCTCGGATATTCTTAGCTTCGGCCGCCCAAAAAATGATTCCTCCCCCTGACATCTGGGGCGCACCGTTTCGGAGGCTGGCCTGTGGGCCTACTAAGTTGGAGCGTATCAAGGGCTTTGTCAACTTAGTCAATATAAACGATTCTAGCTTCAGTGACCGTACGATGTCCATCCAACGGCTGTAGTGCTTCTTCAACCTCTGGTCTTCTTGGTCCAGCCGCCCAAAGCAGCGCCGGTCGTGCCGCCTGCTCCTACCTTCCGTGGCCGGATGTGCTGCCGCGGAGGCCTCACCACCCCCATACTACTCCCACCGCTGGCCAGGCCATCCCTCCACTCACCCACACCCCCTCTTATTCTGCGGCGACGGCAGCCTCATACCACAGCCGAACCAGTGAACCCTCGTACTCCTCTCCGCGCGGGCTTCCACTGTTGCGTCTTCCCCAGCTCCGCGTCGTCCCCTTCCTAGGCCTCGCCGTCGTCCACCGCCCTGGTGCTCTCGGCGCGGCGTGGTCAACGACCGACTTCCATCGAAAGAGTACTGTACGTGGAGAGGCTGACAGCTGGGTCCACGGCGGCCGCAAGGAAGTGCCTCCTTATTACGCGCAAAATAATTATTCCTCCACCTGACAGCGGGGACCCACCGAACGGGCCACCTTATTTCGCGAAAAAAACATTTCCCCCCTGACTGCTGGGACCCACCGGACGGGCCACCGTATTTCGCGAAAAAAACGTTCCCCCCGCTGTCAGCTCGGACCCACCGGAAGTGCCTCCTTATTACGCACAAAAAAATGAATACTCCCCCTGCTAGCTGGGACTCACCTTGGTGGGGGGCTGACTTGTGGGCCTACTAAGTTGACGGGGATGGAGGGCTTTGTCAACTTAGTCAATATGAACGATTCTAGCTCCAGTGACCGTATGATGTCCATCCAACGGCCGTAGTGCTTCTTCAATCTCTAGTCTTCTTGCTCCCGCTGCCCAAGGCAGCGCCGGTCGTGCCGCCTGCTCCTGCCTCCCGTGGCCGGTTGTGCTGCCGCGGAGGCCTCACCACCCCCTACTATTCGCACCGCTGGCCAGGCCCTGCGGCGACGGCAGCCTCACACTGCAGCCGAACGAGTGAACCCTCATACTCCTCTCCGCATGGGCATCCACTGCCGCGTCTTCACCGGCTCCGCGTCGTCCCCTTCCTAGGCCTCGCCGTCGTCCACCGCCCTAGTGCTCTCGGCGCGGCATGGTCAACATGGTCAAGGAACGACTTCCATCGGACGTGGACTGTACGTGGAGAGGCCGACAGCTGGGTCCACGGCG
Organism: Aegilops tauschii subsp. strangulata; assembly: GCF_002575655.3. Classification (NCBI taxonomy): domain Eukaryota; kingdom Viridiplantae; phylum Streptophyta; class Magnoliopsida; order Poales; family Poaceae; genus Aegilops; species Aegilops tauschii. The sequence goes on along the minus strand of NC_053037.3, from coordinate 380,163,238 downwards.
GCAGCAAGGAAGTGCCTCCTATTACATGGAAAATAATGATTCCTCCACCTGACAGCAGGGACCCACCGGACGGGCCACCGTATTTCGCGAAAAAAGCATTTCCCCCCTGACTGCTGGGACCCACCAGCTATACCTTCGCACGCAAGGAAGTGCGTCCGGGCAAAAAAAACGATTCGCCCCCTGCCTACTGGGACCCACCAGCTACATCTTCACACGCAAGGAAGTGCGTCCGGGCAAAAAAAAGCAAAACGATTCGCCCCCCTGACTGCTGGGACCCACCAGCTACATCTTCGCAGGCAAGGAAGTGCCTGACAGTCGGGACCCACCTGGTCGAAGCGTACGTAGCGTTGTCATTCTGGTCGCGAACGTGTACGTACATATATACTGGTCGATGTAGAGGCGCGCACGTGTCGTAGTAGAGGCGCGTACGTGTCGTAGTAGAGGCACGCACGTAGCATGTACACGTACGTACAGCGGCCAAGGTGCAAGAAAGAAAATACGGCCACGTACGTACATACGGGCAGGGTCTCGAACGCCTACTCGCGCATACGTACGGCGAGGGCTCGTGTACATGGCTGGGTCGGAACGGAGAAACAGCGTCGTCGTCATGTTCATGGGGAGGCAACGGAATGCGTCGTGTTCATGGGGAGGGGTGTGGCGTACTGCAAAACGGAGGAAACGGACCTCCTACGGTCGAAACGGGGGTCCTGTTGATCGGGAGGAGTGTGGCGTACCGCAAAACGGAGGAAACGGACCTCCTACGGTCGAAACGAGGGTCCTGTTGATCGGGAGGGGTGTGCCGTACCGCAAAACGGAGGAAACGGACCTCCTACGGTCGAAACGGGGGTCCTGTTGATCGGGAGGGGTGTGGCGTACCGCAAAACGGACGAAACGGACCTCCTACGGTCGAAACGGGGGTCCTGTTGATCGGGAGGGGTGTGACGTACCGCAAAACGGAGGAAACGGACCTCCTACGGTCGAAACGGGGGTCCTGTTCATTGGGAGGGGTGTGGCGTACCGCAAAACGGGACTCCACGGGATACTGTTCATCTCCACCGTTGACCTCCTCCAGCCTCCACGGGCTACCGTCGACCTCCTCCAGCTTCCACGGGCTCCTGTTCATCCAGCCTCCACCGGCTACTGTTCAACCACCCCTCCACGGGCACCCCTCCACCGTCTACTGTTCATCCAGCCCTCCACACCACAGGGTCCTGTTCAACCACCCCTCCACGGGCACCCCTCCACCGTCTACTGTTCATCCAGCCCTCCACACCACGGGGTCCTGTTCATCCAGAGGCAACGCCACCGCTCACTGTTCATCCAACCCCCCTGCAACGCTCACTGTTCATCCATCGATCGGCTTCAGTTAGAATCAGTAGCGAAGGAATCGCTCGATCGGGTTCAGTTAACAGCCATCGATCGATCGCTCGGGTTCAGTAACGCGTAGCCTGCAGTGCAATCGCTCGGGTTCAGTTAGACCCCAATGCCTCGCTCGGGTTCAGTTAGAGCCAACGCCTCGCACACACACGCGTACGTGTATGAGAGAAACGCGCATCGCTCGGCCCCGACCTCCCACCGTAACCGGGAACTCCCCGAAATTTTCCTCGCCCTCGCTTCTACCACGGTTTTTTCTGTCATGGACGGCCCAAAGAATGTCATGCAGCTGCGTCTCCGGCCCGCCCAGGACGAAAAGCCCATTTTCTGTCATGATTTTTTGTCATAGAAGTAGGAGCCCACCACATCTATGATGATACCGGGTTTTGTCACAATTATCGTCATAGAAGTGTCATATGTATGACAGAAAAAAAATTCGTTCGGCCCAAAATGACACGGATGTGTCTTTTTTTGTAGTGCACCTCCGAAGCATTTGAGAGAGAGATCCTTGCGAGGACAAAGCCCAAAACACCCAGAGCCAAAGAGTGTTAGGCATCACTGAAGTCTTTCTTTCCGCGTGATCTGAAGACTTATTACACTTGAGGACTGTGAATCCTCCAGCTGGTTAGGCGTCGCGTTCTGAGCATCCAAGAGTCATTGTGGATTGCCGCTGAACGAAGTCCGTGAAGGTTTGGAAGTCTACTTTGAAGACTTACCAGAGTGATTGGGCGAGGACTAAGTGTCCTTAGCTCAAGGGGAATAAGGTGAAGACGCGGTCTTTTGAGTTGAATCTTAGCCTCCCTAACCAGACGTACAGTTGTCACAGCAACTGGAACTGGTCCAACAAATCCTTGTCCTCTCCAAGCAACTGGTTCTATCACTTCCCTCTCTTTACTTACAGTTTGTCTTCATGAAGTCATTGCCTGCTTGCATGATCTGATTGACTTCACTGTGTGAAGACTATTGTTGTTTGGCTTCATACTATCTTCCATCCTGATCCATACTGCTTAGCTGCTAATAGTCTTCGTGCTTTCACTTCATTACTTACATGACTATGGCTTGTCTAGTGTAGTCTTCCTTCCACTGCATATCTATAGGTTCATTTCTATTGTCTTTCTTCGAAACTCCCATGTTTTGAAGACTTTCATAAAAATCGCCTATTCACCCCCCCTCTAGTCGATAACTAGCACTTTCACATAGCTGCTTCAGAAGCAGCACATGAAGGAGTCTGGATGAAGGAGTTCATATCCGATCTGGGTGTAGTACCGAGTGCATCGGGTCCAATGACAATATTTTGTGACAATACTGGAGCAATTTCCATAGCCAAGGAGCCCGGGTTTCACAAGAGAACCAAACACATCAAGCGACGCTTCAACTCCATTCGTGATTATGTCAAGGATAAAGACATAGAAATTTGCAAAGTACATACAGATCTGAATGTGGCAGAGCCATTGACTAAACCTCTTCCGCAGGCAAAACATGATCTGCACCAAGACTCCATGGGTGTTAGATTCATTACTGTGTAATCTAGATTATTGACTCTAGTGCAAGTGGGAGACTGTTGGAAATATGTCCTAGAGGCAATAATAAAGTGGTTATTTTTATATTTCCTTAATCATGATAAAGGTTTATTATTCATGCTATAATTCTATTGATCGGAAACTTAAATACATGTGTGGATACATAAACAAATACCAAGTCCCTAGTAAGCCACTACTAGACTAGCTCGTTCATCAAAAGATGGTTAAGGTTTCCTGGCCATAGACATGAGTTGTCATTTGTTAATGGAATCACGTCATTAGGAGAACGATGTGATGGACAAGACCCATCCGCTAGCGTAGCATATGATCATTTAGTTTATTGCTACTGCTTTCTTAATGTCAAATACATGTTACTTCGACCATGAGATCATGCAACTCCCGGATACCAGAGGAATACCTTGTGTGCTATCAAACATCACTTCATAACTGGGTGAACATAAAGGTGCTCTACATGTATCTCCAAAGGTATCTGTTGAGTTGGCGTGAATCGAGATTGGGATTTGTCACTCCATATGACAAAAAGGTATCATTGGGCCCTCTCGGTAGTACAGCATCACAAGAAGCTTGCACAAAGTGACTAAGGAGTTAGTTACAAGATGATGTATTACGGAACGAGTAAAGAGACTTGCCAATAACGAGATTGAACTAGGTATGGAGATACTGACGATCGAATCTCGGGCAAGTAACATAACGACGGACAAAGGGAACTACGTATGTTGTCACAAAGGTTCGACCGATAAAGATCTTCGTAGAATATGCAGGGACCAATATGGGCATCCAGGTCCCGCTATTGGTTATTGACCGGAGAAGCGTCTCGGTCATGTCTACATCATTCTCGAACCCGTAGGGTCTGCGTGCTTAACGTTCGTTGACGATATAATATTATATGAGTTATGTATGTTGGTGACCGAATGTTGTTCGGAGTCCCGGATGAGATCACAGACATTACGAGGAGCTCCAGAATGGTCCGGAGGTAAAGATTTATATATAGAATGATATGGTTGAGCCAAGGGGTAAATCCCACGAGGCTTTAGGTTGGTGCACAAAGGAGTTGTATGGAAGGCAGGGGCTAGACGCCAGGGTTCATGGCATCTACCCCTGGGATAGACGCCGGTGTCCGTGGCGTCTACGTAAATGCCGGGAACCGTGGCGTTTAGCCCTAGAGTCCGAGACAGACTCATCTTTGCGTTCCAAAACCGACTTTGGGGAGGCCTCCTCTCCAAGTTACGACCCCAGGGCTCAACATATAAATAGAGGAGCAGGGCTAGCCCCTAGAACATAAGTTTTTGAGCCTCCTCTAGTTGGTCATAGTTGACTAATTAGACCTAGCCCTAGCTACCTCTAATCCTCATAATTATAAGCCCAGTTTGGTTCTAATCTCCTCCCTCTAGTTCACCACCATCGTCACCACGCCGTCTTGCTGCCAGAACTCATCTACTACTTCGCCCCTCTTGCTGGATCAAGAAGGCGAGGACGTCATCGAGCTGAACGTGTGCTGAACGCGGAGTGCCATACGTTCAGTGCTTGATCAGGGATTATGAAGGAGTACGACTACATCAAACGCGTTGATAAACACTTCCTCTTAGCGGTCTACAAGGGTATGTAGATGTTCTCCCCCTCTCGTAGCTATGCATCTCCATGGATAGATCTTGCGTGTGCGTAGATTTTTTTTGTTTTCCATGCAACATTTCCCAACAATTTCTCGCCTCCCATATGTGCGAAATAGTAACCACCAAAGCAGTTGCTTCAATGGGTGCATCCCTCTGCAAAAAATCGATGACCCACTGCTTGATGTTAACAAAACTCTTGCGACACAAGTGGAAATGATACCTCTGTTTTACCTCATGCCAAACTTTTCTCGCAAATTGGAAGAACAAAAACAGGTGCTCTGTGTATTCTTCTGTCCGTCAAAAGAAGAAGTTCCCATTTGAAGGAATATGGCGGTGCAACAAATGAGAAATCGTGAGTGTCTTGTTGGCCAAGGATAAACACTAAAAAGTGTGAGCTTATCACATTTTGAAACAAAGAGTTTACCTTTTTGCATACCTTATTGGTTGCACTGTAGTTTTTGCTTATGCGAACTAATCAACAATTGTTATCAAAATGTTGGAATGTTTTAAGCAAATTAGTGGAAGGATGATGCCAGGCTTAAATATCAACCGATGACTTCCATTTATATTATCAACAAATTACTTTGCTTGTGTGTGTGCATTGCATGATTGGTCAACCCCACTCCAACTTATCACGTCTTCTTATGTAACATGTGCAACACTCCTGAGATTATCAAGTCCCTAAACATTGTTGTTATTAATAATACAAGGTGACCTTTGGATATTTTATGTAGTCATGCACTCATGTCTCTCCATGTCTATGTTCTTCCTGGGAGCACTCTTCTGCAACACGTGGTTTTCCTGAAGCTGCCTCTCTAATTAGCGTGAGAGACTCGATGAAATCCTCTAAAAGGTCATCAACATTTTGAAGCTGTGCTTCATCTATTGCTAAGACTAGCTTCACAATGTTCATGTAACTCTGATAATGAATAGTCAGTGCCTGTGGTACACATTAAAATGAAATAATTAGGAGTAATTGCATATCAAGGGTGCCATATTTCCAGGCAAAAACTACAAACTGTATCCCATGAAACAACCGGAGATAATGCACTGATCAAAGAAGATTTTGTTTATTAAATTGAGGTTTTCTTCAGAACTTACATGTGGTTGACCATAGATGCTTGGGCCAATGTAGAGGATGGGGTGGTCATACAAAGCTACCTGCTCAGTTGGTCCAACCATGTTGGAGAACAAAATGGTGGTGTTCTTGAACAAGGCATAGCATAGAGAAGCCGTTGCCTGCATACAAGGTTGAATTGCCAAGGTTTATAGTGTGATCCAAGATTCCAAGTTAGAGATGTAACATTGAGTAGCAGTATGTATGGCAAGAATATATATGATACTCCCTCCATCCCAAAATAAGTATCTCAATGTTAGTACGACTCTATACCAAAGTTAGTATAAAGTTGAGACAATTATTTTGGGACAGAGGGAGTATGACCTATCACGTGATGAAGTTAACCATTTTAGGGCTTGTTCGGTTTGGTGAGGGATTGAGAGGGAATCCCCACTAATCTCCTGGGAGGGGATTAATAGAACGAGCTCTTAAACGACAAGATGAAAATAAGATCAAAATGACCGAGGACCTTAATACCGAAGATTTTCTTTATCACCAAAGCGCTCCAGTTCGTGAAGACTGATTTCATGGAGCTCTTCTTCCTGTGTGCTACCCTCGTTGCCTTCTCGGCATACTTGAGAGGGTCGTCGTGCTTTTCTATAAGGAACGGGAGTAGCATGTAGCCGAGCTGATTTCCCCACTTCACGCCGTTGTCCTTGCCCGATTTCATCATGCAAGCTAGTGTCTGCGCATGACACAAATCAATGGCTGTGCATGCATGCATGTTAAACAAAAACACTTCGTGGTCTCCTCAACAACAACCCCCATGATCAAAAGTAAGTTCCTCCTTTTACCCCTATAAAATATTCACGGTTGACAACAAATATTCTTTTAAGAGTATTTTGGATTTTCATGTCAGTGCTCTGGATCTTGGATGATTTTTGTTTTTGTTTTTGAGCTTCGGATGATGTTTATTTTTCCAATTTTGCACACATATGTTTTCTGTGTACGATCTTGCTAATCTGATCAAATAGACAATTCTGAGCAGGGGCATACATGTAAGCCACTCATCTTCCTTAAGTTGACTATAAAAGTGGATCGCACCTTGACGTTCCTTTTGTCGCTTTCACCTAAAATTGGTTAACTAAGGCTATGCCTGTTTCATAAAGTAACAACACAACCGTCTCAACTATGTAAAAAACATCTAAAATTACTTGAGCTCACCTGTTTTCTGGAAATAGTAGCGAGACAAGGCAGTAGAAGTCACTCCAAGCAGAACATCATTGACAGTCTGCAAGGTACGTAGGGAGCAAAATTGCAACCCATGGGTGTTTGTCCTTTAATTTGAGAGAAAAAAGATGAAACAGAATATTCCGCTAAGAAACGGGGAATCGCGTACATACACAGCACATGACGCTCTTGACATACTTGATGTCCTCGAGGCTCAGTCTACGGTTCACGAAGTGCTTGGGCCGAAACTCGACGCCATCAGCACCTTTGAACAACGTTGGTGGGTCGCGCGGTATGGACGCATCCGTCGCAACAAAACACACTATATCCACAACGGTGTGCCACACAAGAAGAAGCAGAGACATGATCCACATAGTGAAAACAGCCACGGCACCCGTGGCCGCGGATGAAGTTGAGCGCGGTGACAAGGCTTTTATTGTGCTGATGCGACGTGGGGCGGTGGTCGGCAGCACCTTAGACGAGCCGGCAAATGCAACGAGAAGGGATAGTAGCGAGGTGCCATCCCCGAGTGAGTGGTGTGCATGGAAAGCAAGGGCCGCAACGGCCTCAGAGGTGGGAAAGTCCAAGACATGAAACTCCCAGAGGGGACGTGAGTGGTCCATGGGCAGCGTGGACAGGGAAGACAAGTAGTCCTCGAGAGTCCTGTCCGGCTCGATCAACATGGCAGTGGGGTCAAGGTTTGGGACGATGATGTGGTCGTTGAGTTCCACCGTGGTCCGGACCCACTTCGGGCCCGCGCCCTCCTCCAACTCGTCCATCACCTGCACGAATTAGATGCCTATGAGAAGCTTGACAACTTTTGAATTGCCGTCTTTTCAAACTTTCGCTACTACTCACTCCGGTTGGGCATACAAGGTGTGCATGTGTTTTTGGTTGTCCTTTTGACACGACATCGAATGTATGTTAATATACATTACAGATCATCAAAAACATTTCACAGGATTCATATGCGAACGAAGTTTATAAACATACACATTTCATCAAATACCCGACAGGGAGCATGGGGCGGCTTGGGAGCACGAGAGGCCTGGGCGCCGGTGGTGGAGAAGAGAAGGGAGATAAGAGGAGAAAGAGCTGACATGTGGGCTCCATCCAGTTATAACGGTCAACTTAACTGTTTAGATAACGACGTTGACCTTTTTTGCCACGTGGAGCTGACGAGCGGGCCTTTCATGTTATAAACCAAATTAAGGCATAATAGTTCAGTAACTAGTGTTTTCCGAAATAGCGCACCAAAATAGTGAAGTTTTTTAGAAAATAAAAAAATGGTAGTTTTTTTTGTAACCTTAGCCGGTAATGCGGCAGTTTTTTGCTATTTACTCCAAGGAAATCACCATACGACCCAAAATCAAAAGGACCTGACGCGGGGACTAGGAACGTACTACGCTGCAGAAGCGCGGGTGGCGCAGGAGGGTGGCCTCCATCCCAGCCCGCAACGCGGCCAGGTCGACCGGGGCGCCGAGGCCGAGCACGCACACGATGTAACAGCGGAAGCGCGGCTCTAGGAACAGCCGCCCCACCGGGCTCACCGGCTCCTCCTCCTCCTCCTCCACCCGCGCCGCCCGTTCGCCCCTGCTGCCCGTCTCTACCGCGAGCGCCCGCTGCCACGGCGGAGATCCATATCGTCCCGTTTGGTTCTTGTGGAAGCGGGGGCGATCTCCCGCTCCTTTTTTGTAGCCGCGCCCGGGACGCAGAGGGAACGCTGCGGCCGTGGCGGAAGGCCGAGCAGTGCGCGTGCATGGATGTCGCGCGCACGCGCGCGTCTTCGCCGGTGCCTCGTGTGAGCTCTGAGCAAAAAACGTACTTCTCGCGTGGGTTAGGATGCTGGAACGTGCAGACTATTGGCCGGAGCCCGGAGTACTTGATTAGTTGGCATGTACTGTAATTTAATTTGCGGCAGCAAGTTGAGGCCGTGAAGCGCACAGCTGGGACGGATAGATGCAGCAGTCACACTGCCAAGCTGAGGCTAGGAGTACATATTAATAGTAACGACTTGTCAAAATCGATTAAAAAAAAGGCGTTCTGTTGTCTTCGCACCCTATAGTAGTGTGAACAATCTACTCTCGATCGAGCGGATGCAACTGACAGAATGCAGGAGAAACACAAGAGCTCTGCAGGGCACTGTATCGCTGTTTGCAAGTTTGGTACACTCTTGTCTCCATCTTACAATTTGTTTCTGCGAGTGAAAGCGTCTTCAAGGCACCAGTGGTCTAGTGGTAGAATAGTACCCTGCCACGGTACAGACCCGGGTTCGATTCCCGGCTGGTGCATGCTTATCACCTTTTTGCATCTCATCCGAAGTGTTTTTGGGCCGTAAGTAGTGAGTGGAGCAGAAGAACGGGGGAGCTCAGCCCGTGGCAACATGAAACTACCCCCACCTCAATTTCTCTTACCCCATGATATAGATCAAAATCCAAACATATCAATTGAGGCGATATCAGTTTTCTTAGCGGAGTAACATAGATGTGCTATATCTATACCTCTATATAGTATGCGAATAACTTTGAATAACAACCATTGGATAAAGCCGATCTAACGGTGGAGACGTGGCAAATCCGAGTGTTGTTGACCGTTGGATCTTCTCATTACTTCACTGGATTCTTCCATGTGTACTATCTAGAAGATTCTATGGTTGGGCTAAAGTCATATGGACATTTTTAAAGCACACTTCTACTTTATTCTAGACTCTTTTTTGGCTATCTCAAAGCTAATGTTCTATCTATAAAGATAAATATGATTTATGAAGGTACATAGACTTGAATATGAAGTAAAATGAATGATAGTTTCGATAGAAAAAGAAGCTAGGAGAGTCTGTGATATGTCACTGTAAAATATATTGTGCATGTTTTATCTAGGTATCCTTTTTGGCAAGTTATGCCGGCAAATGAAATTGAGTGTGTTTTATCTAGGTATCCTTTTTGGCAAGTTATGCCGGCAAATGAAATTGAGTGTGTTTTATCTAGGTATCTTTTTTGGCTATCTCAAAGCTAATGTTCTATCTGTAAAGATAAATATGATTTATGAAGGTACATAGATTTGAATACGAAGTAAAATGAATGATAGTTTCGATAGAAAAAGAAGCTAGGAGAGTCTGCGTATGGAAGAGTCTAGAATAAAGTAGATGCGTGCTTTAAATTTTATGCAAAATGTCCATATGACTTTAGGCCAACCATAGAATCTTCTAGATAGTACACATGGAAGAATCCAATGAAGTAATGAGAAGATCCAACGGTCAACAACACTCGGATTTGCCACGTCTCCACCGTTAGATCGGCTTTATCCAACGGTTGTTATTCAAAGTTATCCGCACACTATATAGAGGTATATACGAGTATCGATACTCCAGTTCAATTGCAATCCCTTTACTGAAAAGCCTATCTTTGATCCAAGACATTATATACCTGTGATATTAGCGAGTATAAATAAAGCTACAGGTACTTCTAAAGAAATACACGTATGAATTTAGGTGTCAGATGCAACGCAGGTACATTGAAACTGCATTCGCTGTCATTCCAATTTCTCTGCACTTGTAGCGCAAAGCTGATAAATACTGATCTAAACGATCTATTTCTTTACAGAGGGAGTACATATTAATGGAACTCACTCCAGTCCATATTCATATACATTGGGCAGGTACACACATGGATGACTTGGAAGCAACAAGAAAACTAGCTATGCCTGGTATTTATGTACATCAATTTCATATTGTTGTGATTGGTCAACATGCGGCTACAATCAACGATCCAGCTTCTGAGGTCAGTGATTCCGTCTGCATTTAAACATCACATCAACCCTTCTTGTTTGGAGACTGCGCCAAGTACAAAGATGCAGATGGCGGCGCGAAACTTGTATTGCCGATAAACCAGTAGAGAACCCACTTCAGGTTGCAAAGCATATATTTTAGAGCCTTTGTCCAGTTCTCCAGTTTATTAAAACTTAAGAAGATTGTGTAGCTCCCTACTTTGTCACCATCAATCCTGGGAAATGAAGAGATCAAATTAATGGTGCATATTTAAGATATCTTTCAATCTTATATGGTTATATTCACCCCATAAGTGATCCGGTAGTAGTCAAACTAATTTTCGTATGAACCAAAGAAAAAAAATACAATCACAGAAATCACTTGACCACATATAATAAAAATTTATATGTGGCCAGTAAAACCTAGATCATCAGTAAAATGCCATGAAATTCAGAAATAGTGCCAGAACCAATATAGCTGCAAGAATCCTTACTTGTAGGGGAGCTTCAATGACTTATCAGATGGAACATTGTTCTCTTTATCCAAACTTATGGCAAACTCGGAGAACTCTTGCAGGCAAGTGAGAAACCATGTCATGGCTTTGTCAAACCGGGTGCTCCAGAATAAATTTACAGGACCAAACCTGAACATCAACAATGCATCTTGTTTAACTTCCCAAGCACGATGAACATGCACTGCTCAACAAGAGAAAAAAACAAAAACAAAACGAACACCCGAAGCACACTGCCAGCAACTAGAAAGGATAGCAATGATCTTATAACTTCACTTTGATATACTCCCCACAGACCAACATAACAAATGCCTTAGAATAGTAAATGATAAATAAGTCTGTAAATCTGCAAAAGATGTTCAATCCAGCTATTTTACTACCATATACGTGAACAGGCTCAATAATATAACCATCATTATTCTATTCCATGAGGGAGACCAAGATATATCATCCTAGGTAAAAAGGGAGTACATTTGCAGGATAATGCTTACAGTTCATAGGTATTATTGTTGATGTCTGTTACTCTTGGGTAGCTTCCCATAGGGTGAATCTTGATTCGATATCTGCATATAAGCTCAGGAACTCACAGCAAAATCATCTCTTCTTGGAACAATTCTAGTGTACGTAAGAATTACTAAAACTTATCACTTAAGCAACTTAGCAATACAAGAATGGGCACTTGTTACCAGTAAATAGATGAAGATAAAAAAGGGCATGTGCGTCAAGGATACTGAAATTTCGGGAAGTACTGAGCCATGGTGTGTAACAGAAGAGCAGCCTGACCCCAAGCAGCATTTATCTCATCCCACTCAACCTACGGTCAAGGCAACAGAGGTTTGTGGCGTTAGTACATCAGATAAAATGTGTGTACTCCAAATACAGATTGAATAGATCAACAGAACACAAGTGAAGCACGCAGGACAGTGAAATGAATCAACAAGGGATCTGCATATCCAGTAAAAAAATAAAATTAAACCCTCGGAATCTGCATCTCTCTTTATTCTAAAACTGATTCCTATTGCAGGAGTGCCGCCTCCTTATTAAGCAAAATGACCTTTGAAATTATAAACGTTGGATCACTACCAGTTAGGCGAGTAACAAATGGATGCGTCCCTTGACTGAATGTCTGCATAGAACTTTTTCTGTACTACAAATAGGCATATATGAACTACAGATGCATCTGAATGAAAACTTATAGTAATCTAATGTATGGTTTGGTTCAATCCAGTGTGCACACAACGACGGTGCACTGCAGGTCCAGCATAATCTTGTACAACATAATTATCCAAAGTTGCAGTGTCAAAAGCCAGCAGCTCCATTTTAAGTTAACATTTTAGTAGCCACTGTAAATATCTATAAAATTGCCAGTGTCAGGTGCGTAGAGTTGATCACCCTCATCCACGAACACTATATGGATGTTACATTTGTACCAATTATACAAATGTATCTAACTAATTTCTTGATTGCCATCCTTCAAACACATAGATGTCATAATTGAAACAAGTAGCAGTAGCAATGCGCAGCACAGATTATAGCTTGTATAGTTACCTGTACATTAGGCAGACGACCGAGACGGAAATTGTTTATTGTTCCAATCACTCCATCGTGCGAAATATAGAATGCATCATTGAGAACATTTGTGCGCTTTAACAGTTCCAGGTGGACCTGTGAAACTTCTATCTTGGCCAAAACCGCATCTCTTTCTTCCTGAAAAGTGGAGTACGCAATATATTTTCAGCCATAACTTGGAGCATCAAGAGAAAATGCTAACAAGCAGCTCAAGACATTAAGAAAATGCATTTTGAGAAGACAAATCGTGATGCTTTAAAAGAAAGCATACAAAACATAACAATGCTGACTCAGTGTAGTAGACCATATTGGCTTGCTCAGTGACTAGAGGGTGGGTGCATGCCCAGCCCACCTGCTTTCGAGGTTTCGTCTTAACACGTGTGCTCACTGTTGTCTTCCCAATAAAAACGGCACTGGTGCTAGTGTCATTTGGATTTTTTATATATCGGCTTTTCAAAATATTTTTAGTTATGCCAACAAAATACAGGAGCATAAAATAGACTACATAACTGTTCACTGATCTGGAATAAGATGCATGGCTGATTTGAAACATCAGTTGAAAAATGCTGTTAATTGTGGTGCCAACCAGAATGTACTCCCTCCGTTCACTATTATAAGATGTTTTGGATATTTCAATATGGAACATACGGACTGAAATGAGTGAGCAAGCACACTAAAACATGTCTACATACATCCGATTTATAAAAAAGTTAGAACATCTTATAATAGTGATCAGAGGGAGTAGATCTCAGAATATGACAAAACAGTAAGTATACGAAATGATAAATCCCGAACGTTCGGATTTTAAGCATGGCAATTCGAACGTTTTTCATGGCATCTTTAGTTCTGGCAAACATGGCAATTTTCTGGCAAAAACACGAACTGGGACAAAGTTCCCATGTTTTAACAACTAAAGTTGCCACCTCGCGTCAACTAAAGTTACCATGAAAAAATGTTCAGATGACATGCTTAAAATCCGATCGTTCGGGATTTATCGGGGTCCTAAGTATATTCTTAATATGACAATGTGTGGCCTGTAATAGGCATATACCTGGTGAGATGTCAGCTGAAACTGGAAGCTGTTGAATTCATGCCAATACCTGAATACAAGTATGACACATTAGTTTTGTTTACAAAGTAGTTGAGCTTAACATAAGCCAACCGAAAATAATCAGATGGCCCAAAACCACTGTTTAATTGGAAAAGCAATACCATGCCTGTGCTCCACTAGTGGTATCTTTCGGTGCCAACCATATAGAAAACTACTTTCAGTTAACAGTATACTACCTAATAGAACAAAATCAATTTAATTTCGAACAGCCACATTTTGAAATGAGGAGTGGTTACTATACTAGAAACATTATAACGCTGTCCTTATGCCTTCACTAATCTTAATGCTTTTTTACTGTGACCGTATCACAGTTACTATACTCTAGAACAATGTCATGCTGTAGAAAAAATGATCAGGTGTATCGCCTCTAGTGCCAAGTATACATCCTCACACCCGAAAGTAAACGGAAATTAATTTGAGAATCTATCCTTCTACAAAAAGTTGTAAGACTAAAAATATGATGCCTGAACAGTGGCATAGTGAAGAAAACACCAACCGCTCTTCTAATTCTTCAAATTGTTTAGACTTTGTTTCAAGATCCTTCATCTCAGAGCTAACTTCTGAATATTGCTTTTCTGCTTCTTCAATAGCAGCTTTTAGTTTCTTTTCTTCTTCCTCTATCTGAAATGGCAAAATACACAGATGCAAAATAGAATTTGTAAAGTGTTACCTGAAAATATCTTACAAGAAACTAATGAATGTTGCCAGTTAGGAAAATAAAAAGTGTCGATTAAAATTTGAAGTTTTTAACACATAAGGAGTATCTTCTACAGTACACTGGCCAAAATCATGAATGGATACACTTCAATATATCTTTATATAGATAATTTATTACACTGTAGAATTGAAAATGAATACATTTTTATTGAAGGTACTGTTGCAGTGCCTACTTTGATCTATTAATAAAAATATTCCTTAGTCTTCCAGTATCTTCTTGTCCCAAGCTAAGCACTTCTCTTAACTAGATAGGATTTAAGTCTATGTACAGAAAAGTAGACATCAATTCAGCATAGCAAGCATAAATTGTTTCCTACTTCTCCATGTTGTAATTAGCTGTGTTTGGAAAGTACTCCCTCTGTATCAAAACATAAGACATTTTTTGACACTATCATAGTGTCAAAAGGCGTCTTATATTTTGATACGGATGGAGTACAATACAAGGTCAATTACATAACTCATACAAAAGTAAACCCAAAATCGAGCTAATAATACTATTTCATGTAATTTCTGTTATCTTAGGTAGCTGCTCAAGCAATATTATACACATGAATCATAAGAAAAATGTGTTTTCTTTTTTCACGAGACTGGTATACAATTTCATCTATTGCTATTTGATATGACAGGAGCAAGTAGCATGAAACTGGAGTTCACAGCTCTTAGAATTAAGAATCTCTTGCATGTAGGTCTGTAGGATAAAGGCATGCATCTAGGATAACAACTACACAATAAACCCTGCATCTTGTGACCTCATTCATTACCATCTAACATGTATATGTTATTATTGAATAGAGATCAACACCTTCTCTTTCTCCTTGAGGAAATCAGTTTCGCTAAGGATGTTGTAGGATTCCTGCTCCAAACGTTGAAGACATGCATCATAAGCTTTGATGTCAGTATTTACATCCTCAATCTCCTTGTCCATCTTATCAGAAAGCACCCTCATGCATTCCAGACAGAGTGGCTGCTCAACCTGCAATGCATTTCATATTCACACATGTGTTAGCACTGCTTTTTTTCTTTCTTCCTAAAAACCAAGACACTGATTAGTGTAGTGATGCAATGTACACAACATGCAGCAGCAAAAACAATGCAAATCTGATGAAAAGGAAGCAAATGCATATGCATGCATGTGGTCAGTATAGAGATATTTTAAACTATTTTAAAGCAACTTATTGCAACTGAGTTTGTCAAGCAGCAATCTCAAAATACCCGCATTAGTAAATACAAAAGCAAGTTGACTGCATAGCATGGAATGGTAAGAGCTGCATATACATGAACGCCACAGTGACACACTATAAATACCCAGAGTCTCTTTAATCCGCAGGATTTAAAAAGAAACAGGAATAGGAAAAACACAGAATTGCAATGCCATGTCCACTCTAATCCTATAAGATTGAATTTGTTCTATAGTTTGTCTGATCGCACTACAGGAAAAAAAACAAAGGATTCTTTCCAAGAGACTTGAGTGGATGAAAATTCTTTGAAATACAGTGCAAAGGAATCCATAAGAAAAGTTCCAATAGGATTCAGTTCTACAAATCAAACAACCCACACAGGAAAATATCCATAATAATTTTAATCCTCCAAGAATCCTATGAAAATCCTTTGAATGAAAGAGGCCCAATATGGAAACGTTTCAAGCAACTTATTTACCTGAGTTTGTGAACTAGCAATCTCAAATGCCCGCTTTAAGACAGTCACACTAGAGTGAAATCCAGAATTGTTGCCTGGTGAAGGGCTAGTAGAGTTAACATTTGGAGGCGACAGATGCGCGCCACCTCCTTCGGAGGTAGATGTCTTGTATATGGAAGCAGCGGCAGGTGGAAGCATTATATATGACCCCTCTATTGCTCTTGTTGATTGGTTAGGCTCAACATGCCGGGCTGCTGCACTAGGTGGCCGTGGGGGAATCCCGGGGCCTTGAGATCTGTTCTGCTTGGACAACACAACGTAAGAACTGTCCATCCTGCTCGCCCCCATAATGCTGCCCTGAACAGAGGATGCATGTATACCTGGTCCATTAATGGCATAAGAAGTAAGAACCATTACTACCGCAAAATAGAATCTTCGAGAAACTTACTTAGTAGTGTGCACAAAAAAATATTAACTTCAACTGCTTGAAAGAGCCGATGCATCAGTTTACAGAAAAACAAGCAAAGCAAATGCCAAACCTTATCTTATGCTAATATTAACGAAACAGCTTAGTTTTTTATCTGACTAGCAATTATATATAAGCAATTCCAGCAGGTAGCATCATGAAATGTAAATAAAGAAGAAAGGTAGCTAGTACTTCTTTTCACCTTAAATCACCACTATATGAATATTTTCTTTTACACGTGCAAGCATTCGCTGGTTTAATTTTTATGAATGCAACAATATTCCTTTTACACGTAGCAGAGTTATATTTCTCGTCTAATATCGAGTGCAAACAAGTCAAAAACTACCGTTCTCCAGGAACAGCTACCAACAATTCCATGAGAACCTATATGACACAGCAATACCCTTTTTTTGCTAGAGAGAACTGCACTTGTCACACATAATTCAGTTACGCCGAATTCTTCGCTCGCATAGAGCCAGCACTCCATCGATTGTTACCGCAAAGCAGCGCCAGATTAAAAGCTATGCAATCGCTACAGGCTCATAAAAGGAAAGGGGAACGAATCCAACGGGAGCAAAAGGGTACCGGAGTTGGCGTGAGCGGGCAACCTATCGGGGAATGACTCCACGCCGACGACGACGAGCGCCCGGTGGCATTCCTGGCACTTGAACCGCGGCAGCGACGGGTCCACTCCCCGGCCCTTCTCGCCGCCGGCAGCGGCTGCGGCAACCTTGGGCTTCATGTCGCAGCAGTAACTCGGGTTTAGCTCCGGGCGTTCTCGCGCTTGCGGGATTCCGGAGCTATGTGTGTGCAGGATTCCTCCGCCCTTCCAAGCTTAGGATTCCTGCTGAACCCCGGCGTGGGGGGATCGAATCGGAGGCGCGGTGAGTCCGACCTGGACTCCACACCAGGAGGGAGGGACGGGAGGAGTCGCGGACAGAATCGGGTGACTTCAACCGCACGCAGAAATGAGTTCGGAAGTCACCCTGACGTGGGGCGCCCACACCACGTGTTGGACCCACCTGTCGGTCGGTGTGGAGCGGTGTCTTCTCTCGACGCCGTGGTTTGTGCTGGTCTACGGGGACAGGCCGGGGAAGTAGGCCGAGAACGGCGGCGGGTGGCAGCGGCCTCGGAGCGGAGAGGAGCAGAGACAAGGCGGAGAAGGGAGAGGCGATGGAGGCCAGCTGGCGGTGGCGGTGGCGGCGTCGGAGGGTAAGGGGATCTGGGCTTGGAGGTCTCCGCGTCGGCCAATTCCTTTGCTTGTGGGCAGACCGACGTGTGGAATAATCGGGGAGGCACGCGGACGGACGGATAGGCTCCCGGACGCGAGATCGGACGGTGTAGGCTGATCCTAGGCGCTTCATAGTCAAAGGTCTAGCCCCCTCGTTCTCTCTCTCTTTTACCCTTCCCTTCAACGACCTCCGCCAGAGGCCAGAGGTAGGACGCTAGGGTTTCGCCGACCACCACCGTCTACCGCGCGCCATGGCCGAGGCCTCCCGGTACCAGATCCTGGTGCGGCTCCTCGACGGCCGCACCCACTGCCTCCGGTTCCCGACGCCCACCGTCTCCGGCGCGGCGCTCCTCGACGCCGTGTCCGCGCTCTCCCGCGTCCCCGCCGCCTCCCTCCGCCTCGTCACCGGCCGCCTCGACGTCTCGCCTTCCTCCGTCCTCGCGTCCTTCCCCGACGGGCAATTCCCCTCCGCGTCCGCGCTCCTACGCCTCCGCGGCGGCAAGGGCGGGTTCGGCTCCCTCCTCCGTGGGGCCGCCTCCAAGGCCGGCCAGAAGAAGACCAGCAACTTCGACGCCTGCCGCGACATAAACGGCCGCCGGCTCCGCCACGTCAACGCCGAGCGCCGCCTCGAGGAGTGGAGGGCCGAGGCCGCGGATCGCCAGCTCGAGAAGCTTGCCGAGGACTTCCTCAAGAAGAAGGCCAAAGAGTCAGGCCGCGGCGGCGCCCGAGCTGCCGAGGTCGACAAGTACCTTGAGAAGTACCGCAAGGATGCCGAGAGCTGCGTCAATGCCGTGGAGGAGTCGGTCCGTGCCTCCCTTGGGAAGAGGAAGGCTGTCCCCAAGCCACGTGATGCAAAGAAGCTTAAAATTTGGTGAGTGCTAAAACAACAACTTTTCTGTTTTGGTGTATACCCGACTGTAAACCAATTATATTGCCATAAATTTGTTAAAAACTGGTGCATATTGTTTCAACCATAGTTCATTATGTGAATTAGTAGCTTATTTCATAAATGTATTTGTTTTCCTCTGGAATTTTAGTGTTTCATTTTGTTGAGAAGTTTGCCAAGTTAATATAATCAGTAGCTTGTCTGTACAATTGAGTATGGATGCCAAGGATAAGTCTGGACTGTGCTTTTTACATGCTTGAGATCCTGTCTAATAGTTTTTTTAGCTTAAATCGTAACCACAAATACGGTATTGCTCTGTATTCGATTTTATGTGACAAACATGATTTATTGGTGGTGTATTATAATTTTATGTTCTATTTGTGCTGAAATGTATATAGTAGTTGCTCTCGTAAGTGGCTAATTTCAGTCAGTCGAGGGATGAGAGGCTATAAAGGTTTCTCTGTTGCAAATGTGCATCTTGTTTTCAGTTAGCTAATATAATCAAGCATGTTATACTGAAGAGCTGGACTGTATGTGTTATTCTATTACGGTGCTAACTGCCTGATTGAATGAACTTGTTTTAGGATGGGCAAGAAGAAAGTAGCAGATGATGAGAGTGACAGTGACAGTGACAGTGATGTGGATGATAATGAGGGTGCAGATGCAAAACCCATAGCTCTTGATCATGGGAATTACTCAAATGAATCTGACAAAAGTGAGGAGGAGAAGGTTGATCTGGCTTCAGTTTCTGGGTCACATTCAGAAGGAGAGTCCTCAGGTGAGAAGTCCCAGAGCAGTGATTCAGAGAAAAATGGAAATGCTCTTCAGGAATCCATGGAAGTAAAGATTAGATCAGGATGTGATTTTGAGTCGGGGGGTAGTTTGGAGTGTGAGGGGGGAATGGCAGTTCAGCCTGCTCCTGAGAACACTTCTGCAAATGGAACTTCTGAGAATGGTAAGAGTGCTCTTTCAGAACAAGTTCTGAAATCAGATGCTCCTGAGAACACTTCTGAAAATGGAACTTCTGAGAATGGTAAGAGTGCTCTTTCAGAAGAAGTTCTGAAATCAGATGATAAAACAGATGTGGATAACACCGGTTCAGCTACATCATCACTCCTTAATGACCCTGTGGTGCCTCCAGTAGAAGAATCTGCTGATGTAAATAACAAGCCACTTCTTTCAGAGGAGCCTGTGGACCTGGCAACATTCAGTTCAGCAGCAGAATTGGAGGTATGTTGTGTTTTTAACCCCTCCGGGTACATATTTATCACCACAGTTACATAATAACACTGTGCCAGACATGTTGATAGTGATAGGTAGGAGTAGTAGTGATTTTGTCATAAATAAAAGCATAATTTGTACACACATGTCATACTATCACAATGACAGCACAAGTTACTTAAACCAGAGTTTTAAAGATCAAATTACTTTCAGCCCATCTAAATAGCATTCATGGTTCTAGTCACAATAGTTAGTTTTCTGATACTTAACAAGTTTAATGTTACCCTCCGAAACACTAGCTCATCCTATTCTATGCCCAATTTATCTTTACATGAGGTGCTGATGGGAATTGTGAAATTTTGTATGCATAGAATCAGCTGGTGCAGAAGCTCATATATATTATTTGTACTCCACCTGCATAATTAGCTCGTGTAGAACTTCCATTGTCGTTCAGTGGACTCAACCTGTGATAACAGCTGACTTATAATCATCGAGGTACTATAGCCGGTGTACTGTAGTTATGGGCCCTTAGGACAGCAGGAGTTGCCGCCTCCCTCTTGTCTACGCCAGTATTGATGTATTTGTTTGACTAGAAAATTTTCTTACTCCCTCCGATCCATATTAATTGTTGCTGGTTTACAAAGTTGTACTAAACCAGCGACAATTAATATGGATCGGAGGGAGTACTAGAAATTTTGACCTGGCAATTCTAACAAATGATCAGAATAGTTTTACTTCTCTTTAGATTGGATTTTAATCCCTGGGAGTCTTTGGTGACAAGTTGGGTCATCTCTATTGTCTATGCATTGCATAACTTACAACTTCAAGCAATAATATGTCTTTCTACCATCAAAATTCTTCTCCCCTATCTATGTTTGGAAGTCTTAGGTGACAAGTTGAATCATCTCTATAGTATAGTCTGCGTTTTGCATAGCTTAGGAGATGAAGAACTAAGAAATAATCAGTCTTTCTATCATCAAAATTCTTCTCTCTCATCTATAGTCTATTTCTCCCTATTCTAGTATCTTGTTCTCGTATCCTTCATGCTGTGGGCCACCCCTGCCCTCATCATTTAACAAGTTATGAACTGTGGTTCATGACAAGACATCCAGCTCCAGACTACTTTGGTCTGAGCTTTTTGTTCTAATGGCCTCCTTATGTTCAGTACGCCCTTTGTTCCAAATTTCCTTAAGTTCTAGCTTGTCCTAAGTCAAACTTCTTTAAGATTGATTAAGTCTATAGAAAAAATATACCAACATCTCAACAGCACCAAATTAGTTTTTCATTAAATTCATCATAAAATACATTTCCTTTATATGTTTGATTGATGTTGCACATCTTAGCGCATTTTTCTATAGACTTGGTCAAATATAGAGAAGTTTGAGTTAAGACAAAACTAGAAATTCAAATAATTTGGAACAGAGGGAGTATGTAAAATCTATTTGCCATCTTCTGTTCAATCTCATTTTTGTCTAGATCTTTGATTGTTTTTACACACTTCGCTGTAGAACTCATTATATGTTTTGAAGTTTGAAGTATCTCTGACATATCATGTTGCACTCATTATATGTTTTGAAGTTTTAAGTATCTCTGACATATCATGTTACACTCATTATATGTTCTGAAGTTTGAGTATCTCTGACATATCATGTTGCTCATAAACTCTGTTGTCATCCAGGCACTTGGCATGGAGAAGCTAAAGCTGGAGCTCCAGACTCATGGACTAAAATGTGGTGGCACTTTAAAAGAGCGCGCGGCCAGACTGTTCCTTCTGAAAACAACCCCACTGGATAAACTACCAAAGAAGCTGCTTGCGAAACCCAACTCTGGAGGGAAGTGAGATATAGTAGCAAATAACGATTACTATCCCAAGAAAACAATTACGAATGTCAAGTTCATCTGGAATACTGTACTTGTTGTAATGTGATAAGAAATCTTTCGCTTGGCATTGGAAATTAACGAGATCTCTGTATGTAGTATGTCGTTCCTTGCTGCTGCTTGATTTTTCATTTTATTATCGCTGGAGGTGCCTCGGCCTCAAGTGCTAAGTTTGTACATTAACATATTGTGAGGCTTATTTTTCTTGTAATCTCTGACGCCATCATCAGATTATCAGAACTTAATCTCTGCAAAGACATAATACAAGATGAGCTGCCGCTTCCATGGAGTTGAACCTATCTATTGTTGTGATTTTCACTGTTCTAATGTTGGCTCCTGTAGACGCAATGAGATGATACACCATGCATTGCTGTGTGATTTTGGTTGCAATATACTTCATCGATTTATATTATATTTGTATGAAACATGAATATTTGAATCAATAATATGAGAACTGAAACTAAAAATACTTTTGATTTATTATATTTGATTATTGCATAGTTGTAAAATATTTATCGGTACAAGTAGCATAGTAGAACGAAAACGGCTGAGCTTTTTACATGTATATATGTTAATGGGCATTGCAACAACCTCTATTTACTTATAGACTTTGATTTGATGAATACGTCGTAGACTTGGCACAAGATTTTGCTTGGCAGTCGCTGTTCTAAATTTCTCCTAGACGAAATCAAGTGAACTGCTCCTATGGTTACTCATCAAGACGTGGGCAGCGGTCATGTGCCCATGTCTCGGTTGCGCTTTTGCTTTCTCTCTTTACCATGTTCGATTCGAAACGGTCTCGGATAGGCCTCACGTTGCCTTCTTAACTCGAGCACGATAACTTTGAGCCGGTCTGCAACGGCGACGGTCCGATAGCGGCTTCAGGTCATGGAGGCAAGAATCTCTTCACTCAGGTCCGGTGGTGACAGAATTTTATCAAGTGGCCAAAGGCCCCTCAACCTCTGGCATTCACGGAATCCCGCCATTGGATCACTCGGAAGTCCAGAACACAATCATTCTACGTGACCAAGTTCAGGCGTGTGGTGGAAATTTCAGAGGTAAAAGTCGCTTGCATCGCCGATTGGTGGAGGTTAAAGCGAAGGGAGAAAAATGCGGGAAGATCGCGTGCGACCGCCGGGCGGCGCTCGATTCCACAGATCGTGGTGCACTGCACCGGACGGTGACGCGTGCACCGTGCCGTCACGGCGCGCCATGCCTCTGGACCGAACGATGCACGGACATGCCGCGAGTGGCGCGGCGACCACATCGCCGCTGCAGAATTGGCCGCATTCGGGTCGCCGTGTTGCTTTCCTTCCGCTCGGGTGGCACTAGCTCAGTGGCTGGGTGACCGGGTCGCCTGCTTGCCCTCTTCCTGTTACAAAGGCGGCCGCCGCACGGCCGAGAATGCATGGGCGTTCTTATCGCGATGGTGCGAGCTTTGGGGCGAAGCTAACGGGGCGATATGGGCTTGAATTGATCGTGTTTGTGTTTTGATTTGTCTGTCATACTTGTACCCTTTTGTTTACTTGTGTAGAAGTGCATGCTCTAGCCAATGCAACCAAAAGACCCATTTGATGAAAAAGACTAGGCAGCACATTATACGTCGACAACTTGCATGAAAGGGGCCGGGGTCGTAGCTTATGGAGTATTTTTTCAGTCATCATTCATATTTTTTCAATCATCACTCATAGTATTTGGTACTTGCCATGCGTGCCACCTCTTGCAACTACGTTACCTGAACAAAGTACATGGGCAAGTGGCGAGTGACCAGCGGTTAAGGCACTGTCTACGTACTAAAACTCGTAAACTACGGACACATCCACCAGTGGCTACTGCGGAGGACTAGGTCGACATGCATATACGCGGAGCTAGCTCTCCTGTATCGCGGCGAGCCTCGGCTTCCGCACCGCCCCGCACGTTGCCGGGCTCCTCCCGCCGCCGCCGTCCCCCGCCCTGAGCTGGCCCGTGAGCTCGGCGATCCTCGCCTTGCGCTCCCTCGCGCTCTGCTCCTCCAGCCGCGCGATCAGCTTCTCCGCTTCCTTCCTCGTCACCACCACCTTCACCGTCATCACCACGGTGGATCCGTGGCCGCCGCCTCCCACCTGCTGATCCTCGGCCCCGCGTCGACCCCCGGCGGCCCGCGCTACCTTCCCGCCATGCCTGCGTGCCGCCGAGAACACACGTCCCGATGGTACGGCCGGCGTCGCCCCGGAGCGCGAGTCCCCGGCCGCCGTGGCTTTGGGCGTGGCCTCGTGGCGCATGCTGCGCGGCACGGCGTTGCCCATGTGTACGCTAGCTCCGTGAACGTATGTACAGTACGTAGCAGCGCGCGGAGTGACCGCCGGTTGGTTTGCTCGAGTGATAGGATGCGCGGTGCCTTGCGCGCGCGGCGATTTATAGCGTGCAGCGCGTGCGTGGCGAAGAGCTAGTGAAGGAGGAGGACTCGTTCAAAGGGCGTAAAAATGACGTGCGCGTGCGGTGGACTGACTGGAGAGTGGAGCGTGTAGACCGGGGAAGGGCCCCCGCGGTGGACGCACGCAGCACGCGAGCGGGCTCCTTCCGGAGCTTCCTCTGGGCGTGAACTGATACGATCCTCTTGTTTCCTTTCCATGAGACTTTGGGTGTCAATAGTGACACCCAATACATTCGTCCTTTTTTTTTAGGGAAAAGAGCTTTCATTAATCAAACTGGGTGATTACAATCAGATATTACAATGCTAGCTATCTCAACAGGTGTGTTACGAAGCCAACATGCAGTCCGTTGTTGCAAACGACCAATTCTTGCAAGGGTGTGGCTGGCCGCATTTGCATGTCGACTAATTTTAGCTAGACTTATGTTCCTTTCGTGAGTCAACATCCTTCTGATCTCACTAATATGATGTGTATACCTGGATTTATCGATGCCACTTGCACGGATCATCTGCAACATTTCATCGCAGTCTGTCTCCACAATCGATGGAAGCTCCGTCCAATGAAGAGCAAGTTGCAAGCCTTCCTGCATTGCTGCCAACTCAGCTTCAAGGGCGTCGCTGCAGAAGAACAACACACGGGTTGCAGCAAAGATGACTGCCCCCTCCTGATCACGTAGAATCATGCCGGCCCCGGCCGTACCATCGTCCTTGACAAAGGCCCCTCAACATTCAGCTCCGCGTGTCCACTAGCAGGGGCTTCCCACCGTGGCTTTGCTATGATTTCATGTGATTCTAAAAGTTTGTGCCCAGAAAGATCAAGAACCTGTTTGCCTTTCACCAAGTCTACTTTTGGATATTGCTTGATTGCGATGAAAGAATTAATATAGCTGGTCAAGAACCGGCGCGACGCTTCAATCGGAACTGGAGGCTTATGGTATGTAATCTCATTCCGCGCGTATCAAATCCTCCACATAATCATCAATGAGGCGAGCTTCTGTGTCTCCGTAAGTTTTCCAAGCAGACGAAATATCCAATCTGGTTCGGCGTCACGTAGCATTTTCTGTGTAGGGAGTTCCCAAGTTTCACGCATAGCTTGCGAAAGGGCTACAGCATGGGGGCATCGAATAAGGGCATGGTGCGTATTCTCCTCCTCCATACCACACAACGTACATGTGTTGTCCTCTTCCATGTGATGATACTTCTTAGTGGCCTGTGTAGCAAGAGAGTCCCTCGTGGCTTTCCAAGCAAATATACGGACCTTTGCAGGAGCATTGTTTTTCCATATCAGATCCCACACAGGTCTTCTACCATCAGGTCTAGCGCTGCATGCTGCACCATGCGTATACATCTGTTCCTGTAGTCCAAGGTAGTATGCACTTTGGACAGAGAAGCATCCTCTCTTATCTAGGTGCCAAGCTATAAAATCAGACTCCAGTCTATTAGACGCCCTGATCTGCAAAATGCAATCTATGTCTGGCTGAAGGAAGTACTCATGCACAAGATTTCTGTTCCATGTTCCGTCAGAGTTGAGGAGCTCCGCAACCCACTTAAGCCGGCACCGTCGCTTTGGAGTAATAGGCATGCGCGATTGATCCTGAGGTATCCAGGGATCCCTCCATATGCGCACCTTCGAACCATCACCAATACGCCAAATAACTCCCGTTTTTAGTAGTTCCAGCCCATACTCGATAGCTTGCCACGATGAGGACGCATTGCCCATAAATACAATATCAACCAGGAAGCCATTTGGGTAGTACTTTGCTTTCAGTACCTGAGCACATAAGCTTTGTGGATTCTCAATCAGTCTCCAGGCCTGCTTGGCAAGCAAGGCTTGGTTGAAGAGTTTCATATCTCGGAACCCCATGCCACCATAAGATTTGGGGCGAAGCATGATGTCCCAAGCCACCCAGTGTGTACGCTGCTGTCCTTGGCTCGCACCCCACCAGAAATCACGGATCATCTTGGTGAGGTCCTCGCACAGACTATCAGGTAGCTTAAACACCCCCATGAGAAAAGTCGGAAGAGCCTGAGCCACCGCTTTAATCAGCACCTCCTTCCTACCAGAAGAGGAATCCCCCCAAAGCACAATTCTCTTGAGCATCTTTGCTTGTATATCTTGGAATTTTCCACGATGCATACGCCCCTCCGGTGTCGGAAGGCCAAGGTATTTTGGTTCAAACCCAGCTTGTGACACTTGCAAAACAGACTTAACCTCCTCCTGGGTCAACCGGGCATGATTTGCCAAACACGAGCGAACATTTGTCAAAATTTACCAATTGACCCGTACCTTGCGCGTATGCATTGATTACCTGTTGCATTCTCCTGGCTTGGCTAGCGTCTGCTTTAATACGTTCGTCCTTGACCGACTTCGGCCATCTCTACTCTTATAAAAAACAGAGTTGGTGATGATGGTGTGCCTGCCATCCTACAATATATGCCGTCCGATTTATATCTGGCGGATAGGAAGGAAATTATGGCAATTTTGCAAAAAGATACCCACACCCCTCTTCACATTTGCAAATAAGGCCTTCCCTCATTCATCCTTTTCTCCCACAAGATAAACTACTCATACAAATCCATCTTATGTTCCGTGCAACGCATGGGCATCTTGCTAGTATAAGCTAAGTTGCTGATCCATCGAGGACGTGATTCCTAGGACCCATTTCACCTGCGATACCAAGGTGGGCATCGTGTTCATTCTTGACCGTGGATCAACCATCGAGTGGAGATTTATTTTTTCTTTCTAGAATGCACCATATATAGACATAAAGAGGTGTATCCTATGAATAAGAAGGCGTCGGTGGCGTCCTCGTCAATCTAAGATGATGTGTCGGTTCAGTGTCTTGGAGGTGTTCATAGGGAATATGCATGCGTGCGTTTATAGGAATGAGTGTATGTGCATATGTATGAGCGTCTGCATCTATACTGTATTCAAGAATAAGAAGGCAAACAAACGAGGTGGCTGCTAGGCGTCATCTGGCTCATCTTTGGGGAAATATCAACCGCCTAGCCACCCATCCGATCTGGAGCTCGTGGTCCTTCGATCCACAACAATGTGCACATCTTCCTCCCCTCTTGTCTCGTATCTATCTCTCCCCAACATGCACAACAACACGATGCCGGACAAAACTTGCAACACAACGAGGTTGTGAACCACGCAGCAGCAGCACTGACGCCCCCACCGCAGTATCGACATCGAACTCGCATCACAACGATGTTGCGACCCTTGATGAGCGTAATACCGGTCACTATGTGTTTCATTCTCACCATGCAGCAGCGCCGATTGCTGCGAAAAAAGGCAACGGCCGACATCGTCCACCACCCCCGTTGTGGGTGCCTCCATGGATGCTACTTGGGAACTACTCCGCTCCCACATCATGGTACCTGTCCGACGCCTCCTCGTCGTAGCATACACTGCCCCAATCGTCGGTGCCTCCATTTTTGGTTGAGTAGCATGCGCCACCTCTCCGACAAAGAAACATCATAGCATCGCCGCCGTTGCATTGAATCATGTGTTGCCGGCGAGATCTTTGGGTTGCAGCACCGCAGTCGTTTCATTGCAGCGTCCGCTGCTAGGGGAGATCCTGCGGCCGCAGTACTGACTATCGAGCGATGACGTGATACGTCTCCAATGTATCGACTTTTCCAAACACTTTTACTCTTGTCTTGAACTCCAACTTGCATGATTTGAATGAAACTAACAAGAACTGGTGATGTTTTGAGCAGAACTTTTTTGGTTTGTGTAGAAATAAAATGTTCTTAGAATTGAACGAAATTTTACGAAGAATTATTTTGAAATATATAAAAAATATTGGCGCAAAGAACTATCAGAGGGGGGCCACCACAGAGCCACAAGCTCAGGGGGCACCCCCCACTAGGGTGCACCACATGAGCTTGTGGGCCCCACAAGCCTCAGTTTACCCTACCTCCAAATCCATAAGTACGAAGCAGCGTCGGGAGGCCTGATCGAGAGTCTATTCAGGGCTCCGGAGAGGGCAAATAATCGCCGCCATCATCAACAACCTCATGATGCTCACCACCAGGAGTGAGCAATTTTACCGTAGGCATACTGAAGGTAGATGGAGATGGATGAGATTCGCCATGTAATCGAGTCAATTTGTTAGGGCTTGATCCCTAATATCCACTATGTTTTGAGATTGATGTTGCTATGACTTTGCTATGCTTAATGCTTGTCACTACAGATCTGAACCTATTATGTTTTCATGAATATATTTGAGTTCTTGATCCTATCTTCAGTTATATGCACATGTTATTGTTCTGAACCGTAGACCCCAAGGTGACAACAATTGGGATACTCTCCCGGGAGGACTTTAATTTGAGGAGTCGATGTATTCATTATGTGTTAATGCTTTGTTCCGGTTCTCAATTAAAAGGAGCGCCTTAATTACCATTAGATTTCCACTAGGACCCCGCCGCCACGGGAGGGTAGGACAAAAGATGTTATGCAAGTTCTTGTTATAATCATGTATGGCTATATACGGAATACATGCCTACATATAATTGATGAATTGGAGCTATTGTGCATCGCTCTAGGTTGTGACTGTTAGATGATGAAAGTCGTCCAAATATCCATCGCTACTCCATGCCTGCACTTTCTGATAATATTGTCTTGCTTGAATCATTACTGTTGTTATTACAGTTGCTACAAAATTGTTCTTACTATTACTGTTACTATTGTTATTATTACCACTGCTATCAAAACTATCACATTACAGTGCTACCAATATTTTGCTGTAGAGAAATAACTTCTCGGGCGTGGTTGAATTGACAACTCAACTGCTAAGGATTATAAATATTCTTTGGCTTCCCTTGTGTTGAATAAATAAATTTGGGTGAACGACTACCCTCGAAGACTGTTGTGATCCCTTATACTTGGGAGTCATCAATACCATTTTCTGGCGCCATTGCTGGGGAGCATAACTCTAGGTTCACTTGGGAGTTAAATATTTGTTGCAATATATATTCACTATGAAGAATCTGAGAGACTCTAAGACCAAGATCATGCCCTCTAAGACAACGGGAGGTAAGGAACTGCCAACTCGATCTACACTTGGTTCACCTACTGTTTTAAGTCAACTTGTGACACCACCACCTGCTATATAATCTGATAAGTTACAAGTAATAGACACTGCTTCTGCTATTGATAATGATGGGGAACGAAGCATGAAAATCAAAAAAATCCCAACGAACACCCAATATCTATCTAGGAGAAGCATAGCAACGAGAGGGGAGAGTGTGTCTACGTGCCCTCGTAGACCGATAAGCGGAAGCATATATCACGTGGTTGATGTAGTCATACTCGTCACGATCCAATCGCGATCCAAACCGATGAAGTGCCAAACGGATGACACCTCCACGTTCAGCACACATACAGCTCAATGACGTCTCCTCCTCCTTGATCCTGTAAGCGAGGGAGGAGAAGAAGATGGGATCATCGGTAGCACGACGCGCGTGACGGTGATGGTGGTGGAGTGATTCCGGCAGGGCTACGCCGAGCGCTACTGAAACAACGAAGACAGAGGAGTTACGAAGTAACGGGAGAGAGATGGGGGCAAGGGCTTGTGTGTCCTCTTGGGGACGCCCCTTCCCCTCTATAAATAGGTGTGTAACACCCCCAGTGTCATGCTACAGTAACCCTTCTTGTTCAAGCTAAGTCATTTTGCTAAACACTGCTTGATCTCCTTAGGATCCAAATCTAATTTCAAATTCCACTTGAATTCAAATTCAAATTGTAAGTGAAATAAAGAAATACACAAACATGAATACTAAAATATTCATCACGTGGAAAATAACCCATAACTAATTATGGTGGTGAACCAACATTTTTATAATGTGTCTAAGTGCCCATAAATATTTAAAATAGGGGCTAAAACAATTATTTAAATGCTTTTTAATTTATAAAAATTCTAAACTAATTTATTTAAATGCTAAACTAATTGTGGTGGTGGTCTAATTTATTATACTAGTTTAGGTGCAAGTTTTATATTTTATAAAAGAATTTATTTTAAAAAGAAATAGAAAACAGAAAACAACTAAAAAGAAAAACGAACATAAAATGAAAAAGGAAAGACCCTCCCCCTCTTCCCTAGGCCCAGCGGCGCAGCTCCCACTTCCCCTGTCGTCTTCCCCTCCTCCCTATTCAACTGACCAAATGCCAGCGCCTAGTTGTCGCCGCCCGGCCACCTCGCCGGCTCTGCCCGTGGATAAGGCTGCCACCCCCTCCCCCGACGCCTCGGGCCCTTCTCCCACTCGCCCCTCACTCTCCCTCTCTCCCTCTCCGCCTCAGATCCGCCGCGCCGCACGCGCTCGGGCGCAGCCGTCGCCGTCCACCTCGCCCTCGCCCTCGCCGTCCCGCTTCCCCACCGGCTCCACCGAGCCTCGTCGCCCCTCTCCTCTGCGACGAAAGTGAGCACCCCGCCCCTCCTTTCCCCCTCGTCCCGAATGCCGTGCGTAGGCCACCGCCGCATCGTTGCGGCCCTGACTCCGGCTCGCCACGCTCACCGAGCCACGGGCGCCCCCCGTGCACCCCCACTATGTGCGCTGCCCGCGCCTGTTCATGACCGCGCGCACGCCCGCAGCGCGCACCACCATTGCTGGCCGCGCACGCGCCCTTGGCCTCTTCTGCCCTCGCGCACCGCCGTCCCTGGCCGCACTCGCCTGGCCTGCCATTGCCAGCGGCCACCGCCACCTCCTGCTGCATGCTGCTGTGCTGCCGGCCCTTGCTAGCTGCTGCTGCTCTAAACCGCGGCCGCTCACCGCCCACGCCCGCAGCCGTCGCACCCACCTCCTCTGTCTACTACTCGCTCGCCGGCCGGGACCCGCATCCTCTTCGCGCCCGCGTGCCATGCTCCCCGGCCGCGTGCCTCACCAGACCCGCGCTCGCCGCACCCCGTTGCAGCCTGGCCACGCCCGCGCACACACCCTCACGGCCGCCGCCTCGTCGCTCACAGTCGTCGTTTCCGGCCACCCCGGCCCAGCCACCGCCGTAGATAGACGCCTTGTCGAACAGTCGTTCGAACGCGCCCTTTCGCACGTCAGATGGACGCCGGGGGACGAATCCCGACCGACTCCGCGTAGAACCGTTGCGGGAGAGGCTCGCCGAAGCCCTCTCTGGCGCCCGCCGACGTGGCTGACCAGTTGACCCAGTCAACCCTGCTAACTGGACCGGTCCCAGTCGTTGACAAATGGGCCCACACCCTAATTAACTAAAAAAAATAAAAATAATTAATGAAATTAATGAGTGACTGAAAGGTGGGCCTAGGTGCTTAATTAGTTAGTTTAGTTAAAAGTAATCCACTGTTAACCCTTCTGTCTATGACAGGTGGGACCCAGATGTCAGGTTTGACCTGGACCAGTGATGTCTACTACGCAACCTTCTTCTTGTAGACTCGTGTTGGGCCTCCAAGCACAGAGTTTTGTAGGACAGTAGCAAATTTCCCTCAGGTGGATGACCTAAGGTTTATCAATCCGTGGGAGGCATAGGATGAAGATGGTCTCTCTCAAACTACCCTGCAACCAAATAACAAAGAGTCTCTTGTGTCCCCAACACACCAATACATTGGTAAATTGTATAGGTGCATTAGTTCGGCGAAGAGATGGTGATACAAGTGTAATATGGATGGTAGATATAGGTTTTTGTAATCTGAAAATATAAAAACAGCAAGGTAACTAGTAATGAAAGTGAGCAAAAACGGTATTGCAATGCTTGAAAACAAAGCCTAGGGTTCATATTTTCACTAGTGCAAATTGTCTCAACAATGATAACATAATTGGATCATATAACAATCCCTCAACGTGCAACAAAGAACCACTCCAAAGTTTCTATCGGAGAACGTAGGACGAAAACATGCATCAACCCCTATGCATAGATTACCCCAATGTCACCTGAGGAATCCATGAGTTGAGTGCCAAAACATACTTCAAGTGAATCAATAGAACATCCCATTGTCACCACAGATATCCCATCACAAGATATACATCAAGTGTTCTCAAATCCACTCAATCCAACATAACGAAACCTCAAAGAGCAAGACTTAATTCATCACAAGAAGGTAGAGGGGGAGAAACACCATGTCATCCAACTATAGTAAAAAAGCTCGCGGTACACCAAGATCGTGCCAAATCAAGAACACGAGAGAGAGAGAGAGAGAGATCAAACACATGGTACTGGTACATACCCTCAGCCCCGAGGGTGAACTACTCCCTCCTCATCATGGTGGCCGCCGGGATGATGAAGATGGCCACCAGTGATGGTTTCCCCCTCCGGTAGGGTGCCGGAACGGGCTCCCGATTGTTTTTCGTGGCTACAAAGGCTTACGACGGTGGAACTTTCGATCTAGGTTTCTTTCTGGAGGTTACAAGATTTATAGGAATTTTTGGCGTTGGTCTCACGTCAGGGGGGTTCCCGAGGAGTCCACAAGCCAGGGGCGCGTCCTAGGGGGCTCCCCTGTGATTGTGGCCTCCTCGGTCACTCCCTAGCCCAGCTCCGGTGTTCCTGGGGTCTCTTTTCGTCCATAAAAAATCACCGTAAATTTTCAGCCCATTACAAGAACTTTTACTTCTGCACAAAAAACGACACCAAGGTAGTTCTGCTGAAAACAGCGTCAGTCTGGGTTAGTTCTAATAAAATCATACCAAGACCATATAAATTTATTGTAAACATGGCATGAATACTTCATAAATTATAGATACGTTGGAGACGTATCAGCATCCCCAAGCTTAATTCCTGCTCGTCCTCGAGTAGGTAATGATAAAAGAAAGAATTTATGAAGTGTGAATGCTACCTAGCATATTTATCAAAGAAGTTTATTTATTGTGGCATGAATTTTCAGATCCATATGATTCAAACAAACGTTTAATATTGACATAAGAACAATAATACTTCAAGCATACTAATAAAGCAATCATGTCTTCTCAAAATATCATGGCCAAAGAAAGTTATACCTACAAAATCATATAGTCAGACTATGCTCTATCTTCATCACAAAAAATATTTCATCATGCACAACCCCGATGACAAGCCAAGCAATTGTTTCATACTTTTAATGTTCTCAAGCCTTTTCAACTTTCACGCAATACATGAGCGTGAGCCATGGATATAACAATGTAGGTGAAATAGAGTATGGTGGAGGTTGTGAGGAGAAGACAAAAAGAAGAAAGTCTCACATCAACTAGGCAGATTAATGGGCTATGGAGATGCCCATCAATTGATATCGATGCAAGTGAGTAGGGATTGCCATGCAATGGATGCACTAGAGCTACAAGTGTATGAAATCTCAAAATGAAAACTAAGTGGGTGTGCATCCAACTTGCTTGTTCACGAAGACCTAGGGCAATTTGAGGAAGCCCATCATTGGAATATACAAGCCAAGTTCTATAATAAAAAATTCCCACTAGTATATGAAAGTGACAAAATAGGAGACTCTCTATCATGAAGAACATGGTGCTACTTTGAAGAATAAGTGTGGTAAAAGGATAGTAGCATTGTCCCTTCTCTCTTTTTCTCTAATTTATTATTATTATTTTCTGTTTTTTTGTTTGGGCTCTTTGGCCTCTTTTTTTATTTTGGGCTCTTTGGCCTCTATTTATTTAGTTTTTTAAGTCCGGAGTCTTATCCCGACTTGTGAGGGAATCATAGCTGCCATCATCCTTTCCTCACATGGGACAATGCTCTAATAATGATGATCATCACACTTTTATTTACTTACAACTCAAGAATTACAACTCGATACTAGAACAAATATATGACTCTATATGAATGCCTCCGGCGGTGTACCGGGATGTGTAATGATCAAGAGTGACATGTATAAAAAAATATGAACGGTGGCTTTGCCACAAGTACTATGCCAACTACATGATCATGCAAGGCAATATGACAATGATGGTATGTGTCATAATAAACGGAACGGTGGAAGTTTCATGGCAATATATCTCGGAATGGCTATGAAAATGCCACAATAGGTAGGTATGGTGGCTGCTTTGAGGAAGGGTATAAGGTGGGTTTAATGCACCGGCGAAAGTTGCGTGGTACTAGAGAGGCTAGCAATGGTGGAAGGGTGAGAGTGCGTATAATCCATGGACTCAACATTAGTCATAAGGAACTCACATACTTATTGCAAACGTTTATTAGCTATCGAAACAAAGTACTACACGCATGCTCCTAGGGGGATATATTGGTAGGAAAAGACCATCACTCGTCCCCGACCGCCACTCATAAGGAAGACAATCAAAAAAAAAATCATGCTCCGACTTCATCACATAACGGTTCACCATACGTGCATGCTACGGGAGTCACAAACTTTAACACAAGTATTTCTACCAATCCACAATCACTCACTAGCAGGACTCTAATATCACCATCTTTATATCTCAAAACAAATACAAGGAATCAGACTTCTCATATATTCAATGCTCTTTATATGAAAGTTTTTACTATATCCCTCTTGGATGCCCATCATATTAGGACTAAATTCATAACCTAAGCAAATTAACATGCTGTTTAGAGACTCTCAAAGTAATATAAGTGAAGCATGAGAGTTCATCAATTTCTACAAAATAAAACCACCTCTGTGCTCTAAAAAGGTATAGGGTTAATTATCCTTTTGCCCTCAGTGGTGTCCATGTGCTCAGTTTTGTCCTCAGATACGAATTGTGCTTAGTTTTGCCCCTAGTCCATGCGCAACTACTATGACGAGGCCAAACGGCCAGATTTTAGTACATTCCGTCCGCCGGCGTTAGTGGTTGTGGGTCTGGAGCTTACACGTGGGACCGCGTGGACGTGGGTCCGGAGTTGACATGTGGGCCCGTGCAAAAAAATCCCCAAATCATTCATAGGTTTCTAGCCGGCCAAATCAATGCCCACTCTGACCATCCGCTGGTCGGCCGTCCTGCGCCGCCGCCACCTGCGCCGCAGCCAACACCTGCCCCGCCACCAGCTGCACGGCCTGCTCCACCGCTACCGTCCTGCGCCGACACTCCACCGCTACCTGCTCTGCCTGCCACCTTCCTGCGACGCCACGGGTGGGGCTCCCGCCACCTGCTCGACCCGCGGCGCGGCCTCCTTCCGTGCGCCCAGCTGGAGCGCTCAAAGGTGGGGGCTGGTGGAGCTGTTTGAACAAGGAGGAAGAACCCCAAGGCAAAATGGCGAGCAACAGCGACCCTGGAGTATTTGGTGAGGCAGGCATTGGGCCGGAGATCCGCCGCGTCCACAACTGGGTTCCCGAGGGGTAAGTCACACCTCCTATTTAGATTGAGCTTAGTTGTGCATTTGAACAGTCGATTTGAGTAGGTTTGCCCGATTAGGGTGCTGATTGCGTCCCTGTTTTTCGTCGGTTAGGATGGAGTTGCGGTTTGCTTTCTTAGTGCACATTAGAAGGGACCGGTACATGTTCAATGCAAAGAATAAGAAGAAATTCCAAGGAGGTTTCGATTATCGGTTGCCAATGGCTAGTAATTGGAGTTTCAGACAATTTGGGGAGGTAATTTGTAGCCAATATCCTTGGGTTTTGCTTGATGAAGTGGTATACAAATACTATGATGGGGAAAAGAAATGGGTGACAGTTAGTAATGATGAAGAGTTGGCTACCATTTTTGCTAGGCATAAAGAGAAAGATAATTTTCATGTGAGGCTGCAAATTGATGTGCTTGAGCAGGCATTTGGACCTAGGATGGCGCGTGCAACATCTCGGGAAGAACCAAGTCGTCGTAATGGCATCTCTAGCCAGAACAGTTCAGTTAGTGCACGACGACGTGGTGGCTCGACAAGTGTGGGCACCGGCAGTAGGGTCCCCCTTGAAGTGGAGCCTGATGAATACAATTCTAGGGTTTATGAAGAGAAGCTATATTACGAGGTTATTCAGAATTTACGACGGTCGCCTCGGGCTGAAAACCAAGATGAGGCTCACAATGCAGTCCGTGTGGATGATGACGCGGTGGGTGAGGACGAAGACCTTGCAGCTATTGAATGGGACCCTTTGAACCCTCATATGGAAGAAGGTACCGTTTTTGCATCCATGACTGAGTGTAGAAATGCACTTGTGACATACTGCATCAAGATAGAACGTACTTTCAAAGTTGACAAGAGCGATCAAGTATGTTACGGAGTGCACTGTCCGACTGAGGGTTGTCCATGGAGGATGCTCGCATCTAAAATGCGAAATAGCACGAATGTTCAGGTCAAAGTGAACCCTTTTAAGCACACATGCCAGGAATCAACCCTTAGGAAGGATACAATCAGTAGAGCCAAGTCAAGATGGGTGGCAGAATAAGTAAAGAAGTGGGTGAAAGAAAACCAGCAAGTGGGTCCAAAGGAATTGCAGAAGAACATCAAAGACAAGTTCAAGATAGATTTACCATACATGAGGTTGTTCAATGGTAAACAACATGCTATGGATTCTATTTATGGTAACTAGCAGGAAAGTTTTCAATTGTTGTATTCATTCGAAGGTGAAGTGGAGAGGACCAGCCCAGGTAGTATTGTAGATATTGACCACCACACCATGGAGTACACATTCAGGGGAGTGACAAAGACCAAGGAATGCTGTAGGAGGGTTTTTTTTCCTGCTTTGAGGCTTGTCGCCGGGGTTTCTTGGCAGGCTGCAGGCCTTATTTGGCTATTGATGCCACTTTTCTCACAGGGAGGTTTAAAGGACAGTTAGTAGCAGCTTGTGCAGTTGATGCACACAGTTTTGTATTTCCAGTTGCATATGGTGTGCTGGAGACAGAGTCTGAGGAGAGCTGGACTTGGTTTTTGCATAATCTGCGCCGGGCTATTACACATCCCAATGGTTTGGTCATCCATACAGATGCCTGTAAAGGTTTAGAAGTGGCTGTGGACAATGTGTTCCCTGGAGTAGAGCATAGGGAATGCATGCGTCATCTTGCTGCAAATTTCATGAAGAAATTCAAAGGAAAGGTGTATACCGACAATTTATGGCCAGCATCTTTGACTTGCAGTGTGAAGAAGCACAACTACCACTTGAGGCAGTTATACATGAATCCCAAAGTGAAAGAATACTTGGAAACACACCACTCCAAGTTATGGGCCAGAAGCCAATTCAGTGAACTGAGCAAAGTTGACCATGTGCACAATAATCTAGCAGAGTCTTTCAACTCAATGATGCGGAAACTAAAGGGTCATTATGTGGTGGATTTGCTTGACAGGATAAGGATAGAATACATGCAGAAATTTCATTATCGTGCAGGAATAGCCGAGGCAAAATTCATGGGCCACATTATCATCCCTGCCGTGATGAATGAACTGAAGCAGAAAACAACATGCTTGGAAATGAACACGACTCTTTGCTCGGGTACCACAGCAGAGATATCATATTTGGATAAAGAGAAGAGGGAATGGAGATATCCAGTGGATTTAGAAGCTTTAACTTATAGTTGTAGGCAATGGCAGATAACTGGGTTGCCATGCATTCATGCCTTGTTTTTCATCACTTATCTCCCAGGTCCAGTAGGGAACATACAACAGTATGTGCATGATTACTACTCTGTTGCAAGGTTTAAAGCCACATATGCATATGCATTGCCTGCTATGGAGGGAAAACAACAATTGGACATGGTGGACCCTGGATTCAAGCTTTGCACTCCAGTTCTGAAGAGAGCTGCAGGTAGACCAAGGAAGAGTCGAATCAGACCTCGCAGCAAAGGAGCTGGACTTGGAGCGAGGAAGCGTAAGTGCACAAGGTGTGGTGGGTCTGGTCATTTTGGTAAGCGTTGTGATAACACAGTAGATCCAGCATTCGGAGAGAGTTTCAATGAAGGCTTCGATGAAAATGTTGGTCAGCAGCCGGTTGCCTCGACAGATGATGAAAATGATGGTCAACAGCCGGTTGCATCAGATGAGGACTTTGACGAGGTTCCAAATGATGATGGTCAACAACCGCATGATTTTGACGATGATCCAAAGTATCCTCCAAATGATGATTCAACTGAGGCTCCAACTGGTGATCCAAGTGAGGACCCAAATGGTGATCATGGTGATCCAAGTGAGGCTCCAAATGGTGATCCAAGTGACGTTCCAAATGGTGACCAACCTTCTATTGTTGTGAGTTCTGCTAGGTATGTAAATCTTGCAAATACTACTTGATACGTCCATTTTGCATCATGCTTTTATATCGATATTTATTGCATTATGGGCTGTTATTACACATTATGTCACAATACTTATACCTATTCTCTCTTATTTTACAAGGTTTACATAAGGAGGGAGAATGCCAGCAGCTAGAATTCTGGGCTGGAAAAGGAGCAAATATTAGAGACCTATTCTGCACAACTCCAAAAGTCCTGAAACTCCACGAAAGTTATTTTTGGAAATAATAAAAAAATACTGAGCGGAAGAAATACCAGAGGGGGCCCACACCCTGGCCACGAGAGTGGGGGGCGCACCTACCCCCCTGGGGGCGCCCCCTGCCTCGTGGGCCCCCTGTTGGCCCTCCGGTGCCCATCTTCTGCTGTATGAAGTCTTTCGTCCGAAGAAAAACCATAAGAAAGCTTTCGGGACGAGACTCCGCCGCCACGAGGCGGAACCTTGGTGGAACCAATCTAGGGCTCCGGCAGAGCTGTTCTGTCGGGGACACTTCCCTCCGGGAGGGGGAAATCATCGCCATCGTCATCACCAACGCTCCTCTCATCGGGAGAGGGCCAATCTCCATCAACATCTTCACCAGCACCATCTCCTCTCAAACCCTAGTTCATCTCTTGTTCCAATTCTTATCTCTAAGTCTGGGATTGGTACTTGTAGGTTGCTAGTAGTGTTGATTACTCCTTGTAGTTGATACTAGTTGGTTTATTTGGTGGAAGATCATATGTTCAGATCCTATATGCATATTAATACCCCTCTGATTATGAACATGAATATGCTTTGTGAGTAGTTACGTTTGTTCCTAAGGACATGGGAGAAGTCTTTCTATTAGTAGTCATGTGAATTTGGTATTCGTTCGATATTTTGATGAGATGTATGTTGTCTCTCCTCTAGTGGTGTTATGTGAACGTCGACTACATGACACTTCACCATTATTTGGGTCTAGAGGAAGGCATTGGGAAGTAATAAGTAGATGATGGGTTGCTAGAGTGATAGAAGCTTAAACCCTAGTTTATGCGTTGCTTCGTAAGGGGCTGATTTGGATCCATATGTTTCATGCTATGGTTAGGTTTACCTTAATACTTATTTTGTAGTTGCAGATGCTTGCAATAGGGGTTAATCATAAGTGGGATGCTTGTCCAAGTAAGGACAGCACCCAAGCACCGGTCCACCCACATATCAAATTATCAAAGTACCGAACACGAATCATATGAACGTGATGAAAACTAGCTTGACGATAATTCCCATGTGTCCTTGGGAGCACTTTTCTCTATATAAGAGTTTGTCCAGGCTTGTCCTTAGCTACAAAAAGGATTGGGCCACTTTGCTGCACTTTATTTACTTTTGTTACTTGTTGCTCGTTACAAATTATCTTATCACAAAACTATCTGTTACCTATTATTTCAGTGCTTGCAGAGAATACCTTGCTGAAAACCGCTTATCATTTCCTTCTTCTCCTCGTTGGGTTCGACACTCTTACTTATCGAAAGGACTACGATAGATCCCCTATACTTGTGGGTCATCAAGACTCTGTTCTGGTGCCGTTGCCGGGGAGTGAAGCGCCTTTGGTAGGTGGAATTTGGTAAGAAAAAATTTATATAGTGTGCTGAAATTTATTGTCACTTGTTACTATGGAAAGTAATCCTCTGAGGGGCTTGTTCGGGGTATCTCCCCCCCGACCAGTAGAGCACAGAGTTGTTCCTCAACCTACTGAACCTACTGAAAATGAAAATGTCTACTTTGAGATTCCTTCGGGTATGATAGAAAAACTGCTAGCTAATCCTTTTGCAGGAGACGGAACAATGCATCCTGATGAGCACCTAATATATGTGGATGAAGTTTGTGGATTATTTAAGCTTGCAGGTGTGCCCGATGATGTTATTAAGAAGAAGGTCTTCCCTTTATCTTTGAAGGGAGATGCATTGACATGGTATAGGCTATGTGATGATATGGGATCATGGAACTACAAACGATTGAAATTGGAATTTCATCAAAAGTTTTATCCTATGCATCTTGTTCATTGTGATCGCAATTATATATATAATTTCTGGCCTTGCGAAGGAGAAAGCATCTCTCAAGCTTGGGGGAGGCTTAAATCAATGTTATATTCATGCCCCAATCATGAGCTCTCAAGAGAATTGATTATTCAAAAAATTTATGCTCGGCTTTCTGATAACGATCACACCATGCTCGATACTTCTTCTGCTGGCTCTTTTATGATGAAGACTATTGAATTCAAATGGGATTTATTGGAAAGAATTAAACGCAACTCTGAAGATTGGGATCTCGACGAAGGTAAGGAGTCAGGTATGACACCTAAGTTTGATTGTGTTAAATCTTTTATGGATACCGATGTTTTCCGTAAATTTAGCACTAAATATGGACTTGACTCTGAGATAGTAGCTTCTTTGTGTGAATCTTTTGCTGCTCATGTTGATCTCCCTAAGGATAAGTGGTTTAAATATCATCCTCCCATAGAAGTAAAAGTAGCTGCACCTATTAAAGTTGAAGAAAAGACTATCACTTATAATGATCCTATTGTTCCTACTGCTTATGTTGAGAAACCACCTTTTCCTGTTAGGATAAAAGATCATGCTAAAGCTTCAACTGTGGTTCGTAAAAGCAATATTAGAACTTATACACCTCCTGAGCAAGTTAAAGTTGAACCTAATATTGCTATTGTTAAAGATCTCTTGGCTGATAATATTGATGGGCATGTTA
Organism: Aegilops tauschii subsp. strangulata; assembly: GCF_002575655.3. Classification (NCBI taxonomy): domain Eukaryota; kingdom Viridiplantae; phylum Streptophyta; class Magnoliopsida; order Poales; family Poaceae; genus Aegilops; species Aegilops tauschii. The sequence continues at coordinate 380,122,194 of NC_053037.3, read as the reverse complement.
TTTGTTTCTGTGATGAGACTGCTAGAATTGCTAAACCTTGTGCTAAAGATAAACATAGACCTGTGGTAGGCATGCCTGTTATTTCTGTTAAAATAGGAGATCATTGTTATCATGGCTTGTGTGATATGGGTGCTACTGCTAGTGCAATACCTATTATACAAAGAAATTATGCATGATATTGCACCTACTGAGTTAGAAGAAATTGATGTCACAATTAAACTTGCCAATAGAGATACTATATCACCAATGGGGATTGTTAGAGATGTTGAAGTCTTGTGTGGGAAAACTAAATATCCTGCTGATTTTCTTGTTCTTGGTTCCCCACAAGATAGCTTTTGTCCCATTATATTTGGTAGACCCTTCTTGAACACTGTTAATGCTAAGATAGACTGCGAAAAGGATGTAGTTACTATTGTCTTAGGTGATATGTCTCATGAGTTTAACTTTTCTAAATTTCGTAGACAACACCGTGAAGAGGAATTTCCTAGTAAAGATGAAATTATTGGTCTTGCTTCTATTGCCATACCTCCTAGTGATCCTTTAGAACAATATTTGCTAGACCATGAAAATGACATGTTTATGAATGAAAGAAGGGAAATAGATGAAGTGTTCTTTAAACAGGGACCTATTTTGAAACACAACCTGCCTGTTAAAATGAAGGAAATATGCCCTAGAGGCAATAATAACGTATTATATATTTCCTTATATCATGATAAATGTTTATTATTCATGCTAGAATTGTATTAACCGGAAACATAATACATGTGTGAATACATAGACAAACAGAGTGTCACTAGTATGCCTCTACTTGACTAGCTCGTTAATCAAAGATGGTTATGTTTCCTAGCCATAGACATGAGTTGTCATTTGATTAACGGGATCACCTCATTAGGAGAATGACGTGATTGACTTGACCCATTCCGTTAGCTTAGCACCCGATCGTTTAGTATGTTGCTATTGCTTTCTTCATGACTTATACATGTTCCTCTGACTATGAGATTATGCAACTCCCGTTTACCGGAGGAACACTTTGTGTGCTACCAAACGTCACAACGTAAATGGGTGATTATAAAGGTGCTCTACAGGTGCCTCCAAAGGTACTTGTTGGGTTGGCGTATTTCGAGATTAGGATTTGTCACTCCGATTGTCGGAGAGGTATCTCTGGGCCCACTCGGTAATGCACATCACTATAAGCCTTGCAAGCATTGTGACTAATGAGTTAGTTGCGGGATGATGTATTACGAAACGAGTAAAGAGACTTGCCGGTAACGAGATTGAACTAGGTATCGAGATACCGACGATCAAATCTCGGGCAAGTAACATACCGGTGACAAAGGGAACAACGTATGTTGTTATGCGGTCTGACCGATAAAGATCTTCGTAGAATATGTGGGAGCCAATATGGGCATCCAGGTCCCGCTATTGGTTATTGACCGGAGACGTGTCTCGGTCATGTCTACATAGTTCTCGAACCCATAGGGTCCGCACGCTTAACGTTATGATGACAGTTTTATTGAGTTTTGATGTACCGAAGGAGTTCGGAGTCCCGGATGAGATCGGGGATATGACGAGGAGTCTCGAAATGGTCGAGACGTAAAGATCGATATATTGGACAACTATATTCGGACTTCGGAAAGGTTCCGAGTGATTCGGGTATTTTTTGGAGTACCGGAGAGTTACGGGAATACGTATTGGGCCTTATTGGGCCATACGGGAAAGAAGGAAAAGGGCCTCAAGGGTGGCCGCACCCCTCCCCTTGGTCTGGTCCGAATTGGACTAGGGAAGGGGGGCGCCCCCTTCCTTCCTTCTCTTTTTCCCTTCCTCTTTTCCTATTCCATATGGGAGGTGGAATCCTACTAGGACTAGGGAGTCCTAGTAGGACTCCACACTTGGTGCGCCCCCTCCTAGGGCCGGCCTCCTCCTCCCTTGCTCCTTTATATATGGGGGCAGGGGGGCACCCCAGAGACACAACAATTGATCCTTGAGATCTCTTAGCCGTGTGCGGTGCCCCCTCCACCATATTACACCTCGATAATACCGTTGCGGAGCTTAGGCGAAGCCCTGCGTCGGTGGAACATCATCATCGTCACCACGCCGTCGTGCTGACGAAACTCTCCCTCAACACTCGGCTGGATCGGAGTTCGAGGGACGTCATCGAGCTGAACGTGTGTAGAACTCGGAGGTGCCGTGCGTTCGGTACTTGATCGGTCGGATCGTGAAGACGTACGACTACATCAACCGCGTTGTGATAACGCTTCCGCTGTCGATCTACGAGGGTACGTGGACAACACTCTCCCCTCTCGTTGCTATGCATCACCATGATCTTGCGTGTGCGTAGGAAATTTTTTGAAATTACTACGTTCCCCAATAGTGGTATCCGAGCCTGGTTTTATGCGTTGATGCTATGCACGAGTAGAACACAAGTGAGTTGTGGGCGATATAAGTCATACTGCTTACTAGCATGTCATACTTTGGTTCAGCGGTATTGTGAGATGAAGCGGCCCGGACCGACATTACGCGTACGCTTACGCGAGACTGGTTTCACCGTTGCGAGCACTCATTGCTTAAAGGTGACCGGCGGGTGTCTGCCTCTCTCACTTTAGTTGAACCGAGTGTGGCGACGCCCGGTCCTTGCGAAGGTTAAAACAGCACCAACTTGACAAACTATCGTTGTGGTTTTGATGCGTAGGTAAGAACGGTTCTTGCTAAGCCCGTAGCAGCCACGTAAAACATGCAACAACAAAGTAGAGGACGTCTAACTTGTTTTTGCAGGGCATGTTGTGATGTGATATGGTCAAGACATGATGTGATATAATTTGTTGTATGAGATGATCATGTTTTGTAACCGAGTTATCGGCAACTGGCAGGAGCCATATGGTTGTGGCTTTATTGTATGAGATGCAATCGCCATGTAATAGTTTTACTTTATCACTAAGTGGTAGCGATAGTCGTAAAAGCAATAAGTTGGCAAGACGACAACGATGCTACGATGGAGATCAAGGTGTCGCGCCGGTGACGATGGTGATCATGACGGTGCTTCGGAGATGGAGATCACAAGCACGGTGCTTCGAAGATGGAGATCACAAGCACAAGATGATGATGGCCATATCATATCACTTATATTGATTGCATGTGATGTTAATCCTTTATGCATCTTATCTTGCTTTGTTTGACGGTAGCATTATAAGATGATCCTTCACTAAATTATCAAAGTATAAGTGTTCTCCCTGAGTATGCACCGTTGCGAAAGTTCTTCGTGCTGAGACACCACGTGATGATCGGGTGTGATAGGCTCTACGTTCAAATACAACGGGTGCAAAACAGTTGCACACGCGGAATACTCAGGTTAAACTTGACAAGCCTAGCATATAACAGATATGGCCTCGGAACACGGAGACCGAAAGGTCGAGCGTGAATCATATAGTAGATATGATCAACATAGTGATGTTCACCATTGAAACTACTCCATCTCACGTGATGATCGGACATGGTTTAGTAGATTTGGATCACGTAATCACTTAGATGATTAGAGGGATATCTATCTAAGTGGGAGTTCTTAAGTAATATGATTAATTGAACTTAATTTATCATGAACTTAGTCCTGATAGTATTTTGCAAATTATGTTGTAGATCAATAGCTCGCGTTGTTGCTTCCCTGTGTTTATTTTTGATATGTTCCAAGAGAAAAATTATGTTGAAAGATGTTAGTAGCAAAGATGCGGATTGGATCCGTGATCTGAGGATTATCCTCATTGCTGCACAGAAAAATTATGTCCTTCATGCACCGCTAGGTGACAGACCAATTGCAGGAGCAGATGCAGACGTTATGAATGTTTGGCTAGCTCAATATGATGACTACTTGATAGTTTAGTGCACCATGCTTAACGGCTTAGAATCGGGACTTCAAAGACGTTTTGAACGTCATGGACCATATGAGATGTTCCAGGAGTTGAAGTTAATATTTCAAGCAAATACCCGAGTTGAGAGATATGAAGTCTTCAACAAGTTCTATAGCTAAAATATGGAGGAGAATCGCTCAACTAGTGAGCATGTGCTCAGATTGTCTGGGTACTACAATCGCTTGAATCAAGTGGGAGTTTATCTTCCAGATAAAATAGTGATTGACAGAATTCTCTAGTCACCATCACCAAGTTAATAGAACTTCGTGATGAACTATAGTATGCAAGGGATGACGAAAGTAATTCCCGAGCTCTTCGTGATGCTGAAATCGACGAAGGTAGAAATCAAGAAAAACATCAAGTGTTGATGGTTGACGAGACCACTTCAAGTGTTGATGGTTGACGAGACCACTAGTTTCAAGAAAAGGGCAAAGGGATAGAAGGGGAACTTCAAGAAGAACGGCAAGCAAGTTGCTGCTCAAGTGAAGAAGCCTAAGTCTGGTACTAAGCCCGAGACTAAGTGCTTCTACTGCAAAGGGACTGGTCACTGGAAGCGGAACTACCCCAACTATTTGGTGGATAAGAAGGATGGCAAAGTGAACAAAGGTATATTGGATATACATGTTATTGATGTGTACTTTACTAGTGTTTATAGCAACCCCTCGGTATTTTATACTGGTTCAGTTGCTAAGAGTAGTAACTCGAAACGGGAGTTGCAGAATAAACAGACACTAGTAAAAGGCGAGGTGACGATGTGTGTTGGAAGTAGTTCCAAGATTGATATGATCATCATCGCACACTCCCTGTACTTTAGGGATTAGTGTTGAAACTAAATAAGTGTTATTTGGTGTTTGCGTTGAGCATGAATATGATTTGATCATGTTTATTGCAATACGGTTATTCATTTAAGTTAGAGAACAATTGTTGTTCTGTTTACATGAATAAAAAACCTTCTATGGTCATACACACCAACGAAATTGGTTTGTTGGATCTCGATCGTAGTGATGCACATATTCATAATATTGAAGCCGAAAGATGCAAAGTTAATAATGATAGTGCAACTTATTTGTGGCACTGCCGTTTAGGTCATATTGGTGTAAAGCGCGTGAAGAAACTCCATACTGATGGGATTTTGGAATCAATTGATTATGAATCACTTGATGCTTGCGAACCATGCCTCATGGGCAAGATGACTAAAACACCGTTCTCCGGAACTATGGAGAGAGCAACAGATTTGTTGGAAATCATACATACTGATGTATGCGATCCGATGAGTGTTGAGGCTCGTAGCGGGTATCATTAATTTCTGACCTTCACAGATGATTTGAGCAGATATGGGTATATCTACTTAATGAAACAGAAGTCTGAAACATTTGAAAAGTTCATGTAATTTCAGAGTGAAGCGAAAATCATCGTAACAAGAAAATAAAGTTTCTACGATTTGATCATGGAGAAGAGTATTTTAGTTACGAGTTTGGCCTTCAGTTAAAACAATGTGAAATAGTTTCACTACTCACGCCACCTGGAACACCACAGCATAATGGTGTGTCCGAACGTCATAAACGTACTTTATTGGATATAGTGCAATCTATGATGTCTCTTACCAATTTACCACTATCGTTTTGGGGTTATGCATTAGAGACAGCTACATTCACGTTAAATAGGGCACCATCAAAATCCGATGAGACGACGCCTTATGAACTGTGGTTTGGCAAGAAACCAAAGTTGTCGTTTCTTAAAGTTTGGGGTTGCGATGCTTATGTGAAAAAGTTTCATCCTGATAAGTTCAAACCCAAATCGGAGAAATGTGTCTTCATAGGATACCCAAAGGAGACAGTTGGGTACACCTTCTATCACAGATCCGAAGGCAAGACATTCGTTGCTTAGTATGGATCCTTTCTAGAGAAGGAGTTTCTCTCGAAAGAAGTGAGTGGGAGGAAAGTAGAACTTGATGAGGTAACTGTACCTGCTCCCTTATTGGAAAGTAGTTCATCACAGAAATCTGTTCCTGTGACTCCTACACCAATTAGTGAGGAAGTTAATGATGATGATCATGTAACTACAGATCAAGTTACTACCAAACCTCGTAGGTAAACCAGAGTAAGATCCGCACCAGAGTGGTACGGTAATCCTGTTTTGGAGGTTATGTTACTAGACCATGACGAACCTACGAACTATGAAGAAGCGATGGTGAGCCCAGATTCCGCAAAATGGCTTGAGGCCATGAAATCTGAGATGGGATCCATGTATGAGAACAAAGTGTGGACTTTGGATGACTTGCCCGATGATCGGCAAGCCATAGAAAATACATGGATCTTCAAGAGGAAGACGGACGCGGATAGTAGTGTCACTATCTACAAAGCTAGAATTGTCGCAAAAAGGTTTTCGACAAGTTCAAGATGTTGACTACGATGAGAGTTTCTCACTCGTATCTATGCTTAAGTCTGTCCGAATCATGTTAGCAATTGCCGCATTTTATGAAATCTGGCAAATGGATAAACAAAACTGCATTCCTTAATGTATTTATTAAAGAAGAGTTGTATATGATGCAACCAGAAAGTTTTGTCAATCCTAAAGGTGCTAACAAAATATGCAAGCTCCAGCGATCCATCTATGGACTGGTGCAAGCATCTCGGAGTTGGAATATACACTTTGATAAGTTGATCAAAGGATATAGTGTTATACAGACTTGCGGTGAAGCCTGTATTTACAAGAAAGTGAGTGGGAGCACTACAACATTTCTGATAAGTATATGTGAATGACATATTGTGGATCGGAAATAATGTAGAATTATTCTGCAAAGCATAAAGGAGTGTTTGAAAGGAGTTTTTCAAAAGAAAGACCTCGGTGAAGCTGCTTACATATTGAGCATCAAGATCTATAGAGATAGATCAAGACGCTTGATAAGTTTTTTCAATGAGTACATACCTTGACAAGATTTTGAAGTAGTTCAAAATAGAACAGTCAAAGAAAGAGTTCTTGCCTGTGTTACAAGGTGTGAAATTGAGTAAGACTCAAAGCCCGACCACGGCAGAAGATAGAAAGAGAATGAAAGTCATTCCCTATGCCTTGGCCATAGGTTCTATAAAGTATGCCATGCTGTGTACCAGATCTATTGTATACCCTACACTGATTTTGGCAAGGGAGTACAATAGTGATCTAGGAGTAGATCACTGGACAGCGGTCAAAATTATCCTTAGTGGAATAAGGATATGTTTCTCGATTATGGAAGTGACAAAAGGTTCGTCGTAAAGGGTTACGTCGATGCAAGTTTTGACACTAAATCTAGATGACTCTAAGTCTCGGTCTAGATACATATTGAAAGTGGGAGCAATTAGCTAGAGTAGCTCCGTGAAGAGCATTGTAGACATAGGAATTTGCAAAATCCTTACGGCTCTGAATGTGACAGACCCGTTGACTAAAATTATCTCACAATCAAAACATGATCACACCTTAGTACTCTTTGGGTGTTAATCACATAGCGATGTGAACTAGATTATTGACTCTAGTAAACCCTTTGAGTGTTGGTCACATAGAGATGTGAACTATGGGTGTTAATCACATGGTGATGTGAATTATTAATGTTAAATCACATGGCGATGTGAACTAGATTATTGACTCTAGTGCAAGTGGGAGACTGAAGGAAATATGCCCTAGAGGCAATAATAAAGTATTATATATTTCCTTATATCATGATAAATGTTTATTATTCATGCTAGAATTGTATTAACCGGAAACATAATACATGTGTGAATACATAGACAAACAGAGTGTCACTAGTATGCCTCTACTTGACTAGCTCGTTAATCAAAGATGGTTATGTTTCCTAGCCATAGACATGAGTTGTCATTTGATTAACGGGGTCACCTCATTAGGAGAATGACGTGATTGACTTGACCCATTCCGTTAGCTTAGCACCCGATCGTTTAGTATGTTGCTATTGGTTTCTTCATGACTTATACATGTTCCTATGACTATGAGATTATGCAACTCCCGTTTACCGGAGGAACACTTTGTGTGCTACCAAACGTCACAACGTAAATGGGTGATTATAAAGGTGCTCTACAGGTGCCTCCAAAGGTACTTGTTGGGTTGGCGTATTTCGAGATTAGGATTTGTCACTCCGATTGTCGGAGAGGTATCTCTGGGCCCACTCGGTAATGCACATCACTATAAGCCTTGCAAGCATTGTGACTAATGAGTTAGTTGCGGGATGATGTATTACGAAACGAGTAAAGAGACTTGCCGGTAATGAGATTGAACTAGGTATCGAGATACCGACGATCAAATCTCGGGCAAGTAACATACCGGTGACAAAGGGAACAACGTATGTTGTTATGCGGTCTGACCGATAAAGATCTTCGTAGAATATGTGGGAGCCAATATGGGCATCAAGGTCACGCTATTGGTTATTGACCGGAGACGTGTCTCGGTCATGTCTACATAGTTCTCGAACCCGTAGGGTCCGCACGCTTAACGTTACGATGACAGTTTTATTGAGTTTTGATGTACCGAAGGAGTTCGGAGTCCCGGATGAGATCGGGGATATGACGAGGAGTCTCGAAATGGTCGAGACGTAAAGATCGATATAGTGGACGACTATATTCGGACTTCGGAAAGGTTCCGAGTGATTCGGGTATTTTTCGGAGTACCGGAGAGTTACGGGAATACGTATTGGGCCTTATTGGGCCATACGGGAAAGAAGGAAAAGGGCCTCAAGGGTGGCCGCACCCCTCCCCTTGGTCTGGTCCGAATTGGACTAGGGAAGGGGGGCGCCCCCTTCCTTCCTTCTCTTTTTCCCTTCCTCTTTTCCTATTCCATATGGGAGGTGGAATCCTACTAGGACTAGGGAGTCCTAGTAGGACTCCACACTTGGTGTGCCCCCTCCTAGGGCCGGCCTCCTCCTCCCTTGCTCCTTTATATACGGGGGCAGGGGGGCACCCCAGAGACACAACAATTGATCCTTGAGATCTCTTAGCCGTGTGCGGTGCCCCCTCCACCATATTACACCTCGATAATACCGTTGCGGAGCTTAGGCGAAGCCCTGCGTCGGTGGAACATCATCATCGTCACCACGCCATCGTGCTGACGAAACTCTCCCTCAACACTCGGCTGGATCGGAGTTCGAGGGACGTCATCGAGCTGAACGTGTGTAGAACTCGGAGGTGCTGTGCGTTCGGTACTTGATCGGTCGGATCGTGAAGACGTACGACTACATCAACCGCGTTGTGATAACGCTTCCGCTGTCGGTCTACGAGGGTACGTGGACAACACTCTCCCCTCTCGTTGCTATGCATCACCATGATCTTGCATGTGCGTAGGAATTTTTTTGAAATTACTACGTTCCCCAACATGAAATCCTAGGGGATCCTCCTCCACCCAAGGGTGATCCCGTGTTTGAGCTTAAACCATTACCTGATACTCTTAAATATGCTTATCTTGATGAAAAGAAGATATATCCTGTTATTATTAGTGCTAACCTTTCAGAGAAGGAGGAAGAAAAATTATTGAAAACTCTGAAGAAACACCGTGCTGCTATTGGATATACTCTTGATGATCTTAAGGGTATTAGCCCCACTCTATGTCAACACAAGATAAATTTGGAGAAAGATGCCAAACCGGTTATTGATCATCAACGACGGCTGAATCCTAAGATGAAAGAAGTGGTAAGAAAGGAAATACTAAAGCTCCTTGAGGCAGGTATAATTTATCCCGTTGCTGATAGTCAGTGGGTAAGTCCTGTCCATTGTGTTCCTAAGAAGGGAGGTATTACTGTCGTTCCTAATGATAAAGATGAATTGATTCCGCAAAGAATTATTACTGGTTATAGGATGGTAATTGATTTCCGCAAATTAAATAAAGCCACCAAAAAGGATCATTACCCATTACCTTTTATTGATCAAATGCTAGAAAGATTGTCCAAACATACACATTTTTGCTTTCTAGATGGTTACTCTGGTTTCTCTCAAATACCTGTGTCAGCTGATGATCAAGCTAAGACCACTTTTACTTGTCCTTTCGGTACTTTTGCTTATAGACGTATGCCTTTTGGTTTATGTAATGCACCTGCTACCTTTCAAAGATGCATGATGGCTATATTCTCTGATTTTTGTGAAAAGATTTGTGAGGTTTTCATGGACGATTTCTCTCTTTATGGATCCTCTTTTGATGATTTCTTAAGCAACCTTGATCGAGTTTTGCAGAGATGTGAAGAAACTAATCTTGTCTTGAACTAGGAAAAGTGCCACTTTATGGTTAAAGAAGGTATTGTCTTGGGGCATAAAATTTCTGAGAGAGGTATTGAAGTTGATAAAGCTAAAGTTGATGCTATTGAGAAGATGCCATGTCCCAAGGACATCAAAGGTACAAGAAGTTTCCTTGGTCACGCAGGATTTTATAGGAGGTTCATTAAGGACTTCTCAAAAATTTCTCGGCCTCTGACTAATTTATTACAAAAAGATATACCATTTGTCTTTGATGATGATTGTGTAGAAGCATTTGAAATACTTAAGAAAGCATTGATCTCCGCACCTATTGTCCAGCCACCTGATTGGAATTTGCCCTTTGAAATTATGTGCGATGCTAGTGATTATGCTGTAAGTGCTGTTCTAGGGCAAACAGTTGATAAGAAATTAAATGTTATTCAATATGCTAGTAAAACTCTAGACAATGCTCAGAGAAATTATGCTACTACTGAAAAAGAATTCTTAGCAGTTGTATTTGCTTGTGATAAGTTCAGACCTTATATTGTTGATTCTAAAGTAACTATTCACACTGATCATGCTGCTATTAAATATCTTATGGAAAAGAAAGATGCTAAACCTCGACTTATTAGATGGGTTCTCCTGCTACAAGAATTTTATTTGCATATTATTGATAGAAAGGGAGATGAGAACCCCGTTGCAGACAACTTGTCTAGGTTAGAAAATGTTCTTGATGACCCACTACCTATTGATGATAGCTTTCCTGATGAACAATTAAATGTCATAAATGCTTCTCATACTACTCCATGGTATGCTGATTATGCTAATTACATTGTTGCTAAATTTATACCACCTAGTTTCACATACCAGCAAAAGAAAAAAATCTATGATTTGAGACATTACTTTTGGGATGACACACATCTTTATAAAGAAGAAGTAGATGGTGTTATTAGACGTTGTGTACCTGAGCATGAACAGGAACATATCCTACGCAAGTGTCACTCCGAGGCTTATGGAGGACACCACGCTGGAGATAGAACTGCACATAAGGTATTGCAATCCAGTTTTTATTGGCCTACTCTCTTCAAGGATGCCCGTAAGTTTGTCTTATCTTGTGATGAATGTCAAAGAATTGTTAATATTAGTAGACGTCAAGAAATGCCTATGTATTATTCACTTGTTATTGAACCATTTGATGTTTGGGGCTTTGATTATATGGGACATTTTCCTGCCTCTAATGGATACACACATATTTTAGTTGCTGTTGATTACATTACTAAGTGGGTAGAAGCTATTCCAACTAGTAGTGCTGATCATAACACTTCTATTAAAATGCTTAAAGAAGTTATTTTTCCGAGGTTTGGAGTCCCTAGATATTTAATGACTGACGGCGGTTCACATTTTATTCATGGTGCTTTTCGTAAAATGCTTGCTAAGTATGATGTTAATCATAGAATTGCATCTCCTTATCACCCGCAGTCTAGTGGTCAAGTAGAATTGAGCAATAGAGAGCTCAAATTAATTTTGCAAAAGACTGTTAATAGATCTAGAAAGAATTGGTCCAAGAAACTTGATGATGCATTATGGGCCTATAGAACTGCATATAAAAATCCTATGGGTATGTCTCCGTATAAAATGGTTTATGGTAAAGCATGTCACTTACCTCTCGAAATAGAACATAAGGCTTATTGGGCTATTAAAGAGCTCAACTATGATTTCAAACTTGCCAGTGAGAAGAGGTTATTTGACATTAGCTCACTTGATGAATGGAGAACCCAAGCCTATGAGAATGCCAAATTGTTTAAAGAAAAAGTTAAAAGATGGCATGACAAAAGGATACAAAAGCATGAGTTTAATATAGGTGATTATGTATTGCTATACAACTCTCGTTTAAGATTTTTGCAGGAAAACTTCTCTCTAAATGGGAAGGTCCTTACGTTATCGAGGAGGTCTATTGTTCCGGTGCCATAAAAATCAACAACTTCGAAGGCACAAATCCGAAGGTGGTGAACGGTCAAAGAATCAGACATTATATCTCAGGTAATCCCATAAATGTTGAAACCAATGTTATTGAAACCGTGACCCCGGAGGAATACATAAGGGACACTTTCTGGAACGTTTCAGACTCCGAAAAGGAATAGGTATGTGGTACGGTAAGTAAACCGACTCCAAAACAGTTCTAATGGCAATTTTTCTTTGTTTTGGAATATTTAGAAAAATAGAAAAATAAGAAGCAGTCCGAGAAGGACACGAGGGCTCCACGAGGGTGGAGGGCGCGCCCTACCCCCCTGGGCGCGGCCCCCTGCCTCGTGGGTACCTCGTGCACTCTCCAGACTCCGTTTTCTTGCACGATACGTATTTTGGTCGGTAAAAATTCATTATATAATCTCCCGAAGGTTTTGACCTTCGTATCACGCAAATATCTCATGTCTTTGTTTCAAGATATCCTGCTGCAGATTTGAGCAACATGTCGTCCCAGGATTCGGAAGGAGAAAGCTATGTGGTTGATTACCTTGCAGATCCTAAGGTCTATGGGGATGTGGAGCATTGTGGTTGGACTACGGAAGAAGAAGAGGACTATGAACCCAAGAGAAAGGAGGAGACGAGCTCAGATGAAGATGAAGTCCCACTACCTCAACCTGGGGACATGCATGTGGAGTTCAAAAAGTCAAGCCTCCCTGATAGAGTAAAGAAATTTAAGATCGAGTTTATCCCTTTTCGCCTCTTGCAGGAAAACAAGCAGGAATTATGCAAAAAGATATTAAGCCTGGAGCAGGAGATTGATGACCTGAGGGATCAAAATTCTGTCCTCAAGCGCAAATTGAGGAGTATCATCGCCAAGAATATCACACCATCACCTCCGAAGAAGGAAACATAATCACATGGGTATGGGCACTCCCCTTGGCAACCGCCAAGCTTGGGGGAGGTGCCCCGGTATCATATCACCACCACATCTCCTATCTTTACCGTTTTTCTTAGTTCGATCCTTTTTAGTATTATCTTGATCTAGTAGAATAAATTTTTTGGTATGATCTAGTTTTGAGTTTTGCTTTATGATCCCTCTATGTAATCGAGTCCGTGAGCTATATAATAAAGATTAGTGTTGAGTCAAGGGCTTGATTATTTTGCTATGAACTTGAGGGAATAAAAAAAGAGAAAGAATAAAAAGAAACAAAGAGATCATATTGATCTTATGGAGAGTAATGACTTCACACAGAAAGAGTATGATGATTAAAAGTTGTTGAGAGTTGACAAACATAGCTTTGGTCATCGTTGCAATTAATAGGAAGTAATAAAGAAAGAGAGGTTTCACATATAAATATACTATATTGGACATCTTTTATGATTGTGAGCACTCGTTAAAATATGACACGCTAAAGAGTTGATGTTGGACAAGGAAGACAACGTAATGGGTTATGTTTTCTTATATCTGAAATAAAGTATATTGTCATGGATCATCCAACATGTTGAGCTTGCCTTTCCCCCTCATGCTAGCCAAATTCTTTGCACCAAGTAGAGATACTACTTGTGCTTCCAAAAACCCTTAAACCAAGTTTTGCCATGAGAGTCCACCATATCTACATATGGATTGAGTAAGATCCTTCAAGTAAGTTGTCATCGGTGCAAGCAATAAAAAAATTGCTCTCTAAATATGTATGATTGATTAGTGTGGAGGAAATAAGCTTTATACGATCTTGTGATGTGGAAGAAATAAAAGCGACGGATTGCATAATAAAGGTCCATATCACAAGTGGCAATATAAAGTGACGTTCTTTCCCATTAAGATTTTGTGCATCCAACCCTGAAAGCGCATGGCAACCTCTGCTTCCCTCTGCGAAGGGCCTATCTTTTACTTTTATCTCTTACCCTTATGCAAGAGTCTTGGTGATCTTCACCTTTCCTTTTTACATTTTATCCTTTGGCAAGCACGGTGTGTTGGAAAGATCCTGATATATATATATATCCAATTGGATGTAAGTTAGCGTGAACTATTATTGTTGACATTACCCTTGAGGTAAAAGGTTGGGAGGCGAAACTATAAGCCCCTATCTTTCTTTGTGTCCGATTAAAACTCCGTAACCACAAGTATTGCGTGAGTGTTAGCAATTGTGAAAGACTAAATGATAGTTGAGTATGTGGGCTTGCTGAAAAGCTCTTATGTTGACTCTTTCCAATGATACGATAAATTGCAATTGCTTCAATGACTGAGATTATAGTTTGCTGGTTCTCAATGAAGTTTCTGATTCATACTTTGCATTGTGAATAGATTATTACTTGAGCATAAGAAATCATATGACAATACCCATATATGTTGTTGTTATTAGAATGATCATGATGCCCTCATGTCCGTATTTTATTTTATCGACACCTCTATCTCTAAACATGTGGACATATTTATCGTTATCGGCTTCCGCTTGAGGACAAGCGAGGTCTAAGCTTCGGGGAATTGATACGTCCATTTTGCATCATGCTTTTATATCGATATTTATTGCATTATGGGCTGCTATTACACATTATGTCACAATACTTATGCTTGTTCTCTCTTATTTTACAAGGTTTACATAAGGAGGGAGAATGCCGGCAGCTGGAATTCTGGGCTGGAAAAGGAGCAAATATTAGAGACCTATTCTGGACAACTCCAAAAGTCCTGAAACTCCATGAAAGTTATTTTTGGAAATAATAAAAATACTGAGCGGAAGAAATACCAGAGGGGGCCCACACCCTAGCCACGAGGGTGGGGGCCGCGCCCTACCCCCCTGGGCGCGCCCCCTGCCTCGTGGGCCCCCTGTTGGCCCTCCGGTGCCCATCTTCTGCTATATGAAGTCTTTTGTCCGAAGAAAAACCATAAGAAAGCTTTCGGGACGAGACTCCGCCACCACGAGGCGGAACCTTGGCGGAACCAATCTAGGGCTCCGGCAGAGCTGTTCTGTCGGGGACACTTCCCCTCGGGAGGGGGAAATCATCGCCATCGTCATCACCAACGCTCCTCTCATCGGGAGAGGGCCAATCTCCATCAACATCTTCACCAGCACCATCTCCTCTCAAACCCTAGTTCATCTCTTGTATCCAATTCTTGTCTCTAAGTCTGGGATTGGTACCTGTAGGTTGCTAGTAGTGTTGATTACTCCTTGTAGTTGATACTAGTTGGCTTATTTGGTGGAAGATCATATGTTCAGATCCTATATGCATATTAATACCCCCTCTGATTATGAACATGAATATGCTTTTTGAGTAGTTACGTTTGTTCCTGAGGACATGGGAGAAGTCTTGCTATTAGTAGTCATGTGAATTTGGTATTCGTTCGATATTTTGATGAGGTGTATGTTGTCTCTCCTCTAGTGGTGTTATGTGAACGTCGACTACATGACACTTCACCATTATTTGGGCCTAGAGGAAGGCATTGGGAAGTAATAAGTAGATGATGGGTTGCTAGAGTGACAGAAGCTTAAACCCTAGTTTATGCGTTGCTTCGTAAGGGGCTGATTTGGATCCATATGTTTCATGCTATGGTTAGGTTTACCTTAATACTTATTTTGTAGTTGCGGATGCTTGCAATAGGGGTTAATCATAAGTGGGATGCTTTTCCAAGTAAGTACATCACCCAAGCACCGGTCCACCCACATATCAAATTATCAAAGTACCGAACGCGAATCATATGAACGTGATGAAAACTAGCTTGACGATAATTCCCATGTGTCCTCGGGAGCGCGTTTCTCTATATAAGAGTTTGTCCAGGTTTGTCCTTTGCTACAAAAGGATTGGGCCACTTTGCTGCACTTTATTTACTTTTGTTACTTGTTGCTCGTTACAAATTATCTTATCACAAAACTATCTGTTACCTATTATTTCAGTGCTTGCAGAGAATACCTTGCTGAAAACCGCTTATCATTTCCTTCTGCTCCTCGTTGGGTTCGACACTCTTACTTATCGAAAGGACTACGATAGATCCCCTATACTTGTGGGTCATCACTACTGTACATTTATCACTTGACATGATCTCATTACCCTTTATGTTTTGCACAACTCTGTGGTAGGTTTGAAGAAGACGCGTAAGGTACCGACAACCAAGAGGAGAAGAGAAGAAGCAATGAGCACAAGGTGCACGAGGAGCAAAGTGATGGCAAGAAGCTCAAGGAACAGACATAAGCCCCAACGCTATTTATGAATAATTATGAAACATTATGAATAATGTTGTATTTCTGTTGAATGATGTTGGACCTATGTTAGAACTATGTTTGAATGATGTGGGAACTATGTTAGAACTTCAAATTTGACATGCTATATGGATGTTGAAATTCTTTCGAAACTTTGGTAAACTCACATTCATGAAAAATGTGCTAAAAAAGAGCGCCAAAGGTAGGGTAAACGGCCTCATTTATAAGCAAGATTTTTCTGACCTTGTCTATTTGAGCCAAATAACTTTCCTACACATATATTCTATATACAAAGACTATGTGCGCTGGTTTTCCCTTTTTTTGATTTTTTTGAATTTTGTTTTGCTCATTTGAATTCTAGTCAAACCTAACTTTGACCAAGATTTAAACAAGTCTAAAACATCAAAATGAAAAACTAAGCCTCGATCCTTCTTAGTCACTCCAAAATTAAGGTGTGGTGAGGTTTTTGAAATTTTCATGAAAAATGTGCTAAAAAAGAGGGGTCCAAAGGTAGGGTAAACGACCTCATTTCTAAGCAAGGTTTTTTTCGACCTTGTCTAAATCAACCAAATAACTTTCCTACACATATATTCTATATATACAGACTATGTGCGCTGGTTTTTCCATTTTTTGATTTTTTTTAAATTTGTTTTGCTCATTTGAATTCTGGTCAAACTTAACTTTGACCAAGATTTAAACAAGTCTAAAACATCAAAATGAAAAACTAAGCCTGGATCCTTCTTAGTCACTCCAAAATGAAGCTGTGGTGAGTTTTTCGAAATTTTCATGTTCATTTCTCCAAAACACTTCTCTTCACTTCCTACAAGAGAGTGTGAGATACTTGAGATATCACATAAGACACATGAACTTTTCGTTTAAATGTATGTAAACCTTGTTTATCAACTTAAATCGTTAGTATATGACATAAGAAGACTATGTGCGCAGGTTTTTCATTTTCCTGATTTTTATTTAATTTATTATGCTCATTTGAAATCTGGTCAAACCTATCTTTGACTGCTCCAAACCCCTCCCAAACCCCGCTAACCCTAGCGCTGAACAAGGACCGTCCATCTAACCCTAGCGGCGATCAAGGACCGTCGATCTAACCCTTCTAGAAGGAATCTGCGGGGAGGAGGGGGGCGATCCGCGAGATGCAATCTGATTGGCTGGGAGATTATTTTTTCTGAACAAGTACCGGGCGCGCTGGATGGATCGTTGGGCCGTCTCGCTGTCTGGGCCTGAGACCACAGTTAATAGCCCGTCGCAGCCTTTCCAGGCCTGCATGCATGGGAAGGGCGGCGACTTGGGTTTGCATGCGCGGGAGGGAGGCAGACGTGCATGCATGCGAGCGAGGCGAGCGATGCGAGCTAGGCGAGCTAGGTGGACATGCACGTATTGATTCAGAGTTAGGCCATTGTTTCAGATTATAGTAGTGGTTCAGATTACGGCAGCGAGTCAGATGCACGCGCCCGGTCAAAGAGCTTCCCTATGCAGTGATTCAGATGCACGCACGCGCCCCATGCATCGTTTTCGTGTAAAAATTTAAGGGTCCAAAACTAAACGGATTCACACACGCATGCGTCCGGATTCACACACGCACTGTTCTCATCCCTTCTCTCTTCCTCTCCCACCCACAAGCCTATAAATGGGGTTCCTCTCTTCCTCTCCCACCCACAAGCCAGATCCGATCCATTCTCTCCAACTTCAAACACCCAAGCCACCGAGCCCTCTCCAAGCGACCAAGTGAAGTTGCAGTTCAACGGGTCGAGCTTCCTTCATCCGCCTGTCGTGCCAGAGTTGCGCTACCCACCGAGCGTGCTCATGGAGAGGGAGCTCCGTGTGTGGGCAACTTCAATGTGGAGGGGGTCCGTCGAACTCACCCGCGCCTTCCTCAGAGCCGGCTATGCCCACCTCCCACGGGGCTCGCCTAGGATGTTCACCCTCAACGAGGTTCGTGACTGCGGCGACATCCTCCTACTACTCACGGTCACCTTCACCAACCCGTTTGACGCGCTCGAGCTCCTCGGCCAAGTCTTTTGGTGCGGCTACGAGTCCATCTTCTTCACGGTGTACAACATCTTCACCAACTACGAGAGCATCTTCCCCACTCCAGGCCAGATGCACTCCCTTCCCTATGAGGAGGAGGAGGAGGAGGAGGAGGTGTGAAGTTGAATACGGTGTTGAAGGGGCGCGGTGACAAGTTGGAAGAAGGAGGTCAACATGAAGATGTTCAAGAAGGGGTGCGAGCCCGGAGTCAAGCTCGTCATGTTTTAGTTTTATCGTCTTTATTTTGTTGCTTTTCTATGTCGTGCGTGCCGTGTCATGTCGTGTCGTGTCCGTGAACTTATGGGTCCAAGTTATTATTGCCTAATGTAAGGGTACGGTGTGTTGCATCTTATCTATCTAAGTTTTATTATGTGCGTTAAAAAATGTCCGTGCCCAAACATATCATTTCTTCCCTAAACCAAGTCATGAACTAACATGCAAATATATTCTCTTTAAATCCTAAACCAAGTGCCACTCTAACCAAAATCATGTGGCAGTGCAAACATACGTTTCCAGCCTCCAAAATTTCAATGCAAAACAAAGGAAAACCACTCTCACGCGTGTGCAAACATTCACGGTCTCACTATGTATAACTTCCTTCCCTACCCATGTCAAAGTCTTTCCATCTGTCCTAGCGGTTACAAGCGCAGCCCTAAACGCCACAAACCCACGCGGTCCTGGGTTCGAGTCCCCAGCCACACCAATTTTTTGTTCATTTTCCACCCTTCATTTTTTAGATAAATTATTTTTTTCTCAATGTAATGCCCTTTAAAAATGTTCATTATTTTTGGCACCAGGTGTAAACCTCTACCAGAGCTGAGGCACATTTTCCATGACATTTTGGTCTTTGATTTAAATCATGGTGTATTTGAATTGGAGTAATTAAATTGCTATTAAATATCTAACAGCTCCAAAAAAAATTCTAAACTTAATTGTTTGGCTGTGGAATAATTCAATTAGCTTCCATAAAAAGTTTTAGCATTATGATTTAGTGCCTAAATTAAATTAGAACAGAAAACAGAAAAACACGCAAGAGAACCCCCGAATGGGCCTAATTGGATGCAGTTGGCCCATTAGTCTAGCCAGCACTTGGCTCTACGCTCTGAATTTGGCCCACAGAGGAACCTTTTTTTGACAGAAAGGCAGAACAAAGAGCTGCATTTCATTGATCAAAAGTTTTTGAATTCCTCATTTCTTCTCCCTTTTTTCAACATATTTAAATGTCGGTCACTTCTTCTCTTTTTTTCAACATTTAAACAACTTTGACCAACATTTAAACTAGGTGAATTTCTCATACAATTTCAGCTTACAAATTCCTCCATAATTCATGCCTTTCCATACAATTTCAACATTACAACCAGTGCGATTACCATACATACAAATTCCCAAAAGTAATGGCAAATGGGTATTTGTATTTGTGCTCGATATTCAAGCTTCCTAACCTTCTTCTTCAACATCCTAAGCTCAACAGCTAGCTCCCTGTCAGTGCGTGCTTCGCCCTCCATCTCTTCTTCCGGAGCTCGTGCTGCGGCCACTGCTGTTCGTGGCAGCATGCACAACCATTCTTCATGCTCTTCTTGCAGTTCATTCATCAGATTATTGGCTAGAGCATCGATCCAAAGAAAGAAGCATTTCACCTGCATGAACGCCAAACAGATCAACCCATTGCTCAAAGATCCCGACCACGAAAATGGTGCAATTACCCCGATTCTTACCCCATTCTTGTTGCACACGTAGAATGGACGATTATGGTTCCTCGGTGTGTGAGAAACCGTCCGATCAACACCCGCCCGGCACCGCGGACAGACGAAGACTGACATGTCCATATGCGCCCGGCTCTGCATCCCCGAGGTGGTGCGGGAGCTTGAGGAAGACATGGAGCTCAGAGCCGAAGGGGATCTCAACGCCACCACGCCCTCCACAGCTAGCTTCCCACCGCCGCTCTCTCTCCTCGCCGTGGTCACCGCCATGCTCTCTGTCGCCGTGGTCACCGCCGTGCTCTCTATCGCCGTGGTCACCGCCGCTGTCTGTCGCCCACTTATATAGCACAACCGCAAGGACTCTCTGCTCAACGGCTCTCTGCTGGGTCCCACAAGCCACTCGTGCAACGGTCTGATCGTCTAGGGCGTCTCTGCCGCCTGGTCCCACCTGTAAGGGCTGAGTCAAAAGGTTGACCTGATGGAGATGACAGAGTTCACGGAACGAGTCGGTGCGCACGGACTAGGGGCAAAACTGAGCACATGGACACCACTGAGGGCAAAAGGATAATTAACCCAAAGGTATAAGTGAAGCAATAGAGCAGCTGACAAACTACTCCAAAAAGATATAAGTGAAGATCAATGAGTAGTCAAATAATTAGGTAACTATGTGAAGATTCTCTCTCATCTAAGAATTTCAGATCTTAAGTATTTTATTCAAACAACAAGCAAAACAAAATAAAATGACATTCCAAGGATAGCATATATCATGTGAAGAAGCAAAAACTTAGGCTCAACCGAGGCTAACCGATGATTGTTGATGAAGAAGGGTGGGATGCCAACCGGGGCATCCCCAAGCTCAGATGCTCGAGACTTCTTAAAATATTAATTAGGGATGCCTTGGGCATCCCCAAGCTTGAGCTCTTGTGACTCCTTAATTCTTCGCATATCATAGTTTCCCGGAATCTTAAAAACTTCATGCACACAAAACTCAACAAGAACTCATGAGATAAATTAGTATAAATCCATGCAAAACCTTATCATTCTCTACTGTAGAAAATCACTAAAATTTTAATTTTACATTGCATACTAAATGCCTCTACATATTTAATACTCCTATCCTCAAATAGAATCATTAAACAAGCAAACATATGCAAACATAACAGCAATCTGTCTAAACAGAACAGTCTGTAAAGAATGCAAGAAGATCCATACTTATTTAACTCAAAAAATTCTGAAACTTTACCACACTGTATAGAATTTATCATTGCATATTGTGTCAAAATTTCAAGCTTTTATCACATTCTGACTTTTCTAGGGAATTTTTGCAATAGCGACAAATTTCTGTTTTAAAACATCAACTCATATACTTGCAAATTGAGCATGGTGAAGGCTATCCTTGACACTTTTATTGAAATTAAAGATACAAAACATTATTCTAAAGAACAGAAAGCAAATCCTAACAAAATAAAATGAAGCTCCAAGCAAAACACATATCATGTGGTGAATACAAATATAGCCTCAAGTAAATTTACCGATGGATTGAAGACAAAAGAGGGGATGCCACGGGGCATCCCCAAGCTTAGATGCTTGGTTGTACTTGAACATTACCTTGGGTGCCTTGGGCATCCCCAATATTAGGCTCTTTCCACTCCTTATTCCATAGTCCATCAAATATTTTCCCAAAACATGAAAACTTCACAACACAAAACTAAACAGAAAACTCGTAAGCTCCGTTTGTATAATAAAGCAAATCACCACTTAGGTACTATTGTGAACTCATTCTAAATTTATATTGGTGTTATATGTACCATATTCCAAATTCTTCATGGTTCATACCCTCCGATACTACCCATAGATTCATCAAAATAAGCAAACAACACAATGAAAACAGAATCTGTCAAAAATAGAACAGTCTGTAGTAATCTAGAAACTTCGTATACTTCTGTAACTCCAAAAATTCTGAAAAATTAGGACAACCTCGGCAATTTGTATATCAATATTGTGTAAACAATTCAGATCAAATCACGCTTATGTGAATTCTAAAATTCTGACAATGAGCGCAAAAGTTTCTGTTTTCCAGCAAGATCAAATCAACTATCACCATAGACTATCCCATACTTGGCTCAAATACTAATCAAAACACTAAAACACAATTACTACAGAAGTAATATTGTGTATTTATTGAAAAACAGAAACAAAAACAATAAACACAAAATAAAATTGGGTTGCCTCCCAACAAGCGCATTGTTTAACGCCCCTAGCTAGGCATGATGATTTCAATGATGCTCACATAAAAGATAAGAACTGAAACATAATGGGAGCATCATGAAGCATATGACTAGCACATTTAAGTCTAACCCATTTCCTATGCATAGGGATTTTGTGAGCAAACAAATTATGGGAACAAGAATCAACTAGCATAGGAAGGTAAAACAAGCAAAACTTCAAAAGTTTCAACACATAGAGAGGAAACTTGATATTGTTGCATATTTCTCTCTCATAATAATTTTCAGTAGCATCATGAATGAATTCAACAATGTAGCTATCACATAAAGCATTCTTTTCATGATCCAAAAGCATAGAAATTTTACTACTCTCCACATAAGCAAAATTCTTCTCATTCATAGTAGTGGGAGGAGCAAATTGAACAAAATAGCTATCATGAGATACTTGATTAAAATCATGATGACAAGTTTCATAGTTATCATTACTCTTTATATCATACATGTCATCACCCTTCTTGATGGCGAGTATATGCTTCGATCGATTCTTGTGCGTCCTCAGTTCTTTGATTCATTCCGTGGCGCGAAATCCATGATTGGCTAAACAATCATTTGGTTATGCCATTTTGGGCTTTGCTCTCACTGAAGCTATTGCATTGTCATCACAATAATCATCATAAATAGGAGGCGTGCTTTCATCATAATAAATAGGAGGCCTGGCCACGCCCGCGCTCACACCCTCACGGTCGCCGCCTCGTCGCTCACAGTCGTCGTTTCCGGCCACCCCGGCCCGACCATCGTCGTAGATAGACGCGTCGTCGAATAACCGTTCGAACGTGCCCTTTCGCACGTCGGATGGACACCGGGGGCGAATCCCGACCACTCCGGCATAGAACCGTTGCGGGAGATGCTCGCCGGAGCCCTCTCCGGCGCCCGCCGACGTGGCTGACCTAGGGCCCGGCTGACCGGTTGACCCAGTCTGCCCTGCTGACTGGACCGGCCCCAGTCGCTGACAAATGGGGCCCACACCCTAATTAACTAAAAATGTTTTAAAAATAATTAATAAAATTAATTAGTGACTGACAGGTGGGCCCAGGTGCTTAATTAGTTCGTTTAGTTAAAATTAATCCACTATTAACCCTTTTGTCTATGAAAGGTGGGACCCAGATGTTAGGTTTGATCTGGACCAGTGATGTCTACTGCGCAACCTTCTTCTTGTAGACTCGTGTTGGGCCTCCAAGCGCAAAGTTTTGTAGGGCAGTAGCAAATTTCCCTCAAGTCGATGACCTAAGGTTTATCCATCCGTGGGAGGCGTAGGATGAAGATGGTCTCTCTCAAACAACCCTACAACCAAATAACAAAGAGTCACTTGTGTCCAACCACACCGAATACAATGGTAAATTGTATAGGTGCACTAGTTCGGCGAAGAGATGGTGATACAAGTGTAATATGGATGGTAGATACAGGTTTTTGTAATCTGAAAATATAAAAACAGCAAGGTAACTAGTAAGGAAAGTGAGCAAAACTGGTATTGCAATGCTTGAAAACAAGGCCAAGGGTTCATACTTTCACTAGTGCAAATTCTCTCAACAATGATTAACATAATTGGATCGTATAACAATCCCACAACATGCAACAAATAATCACTCCAAAGTTTCTATCGGAGAACATAGGACGAAAACGTGCATCAACCCCTATGCATAGATTACCCCAATATCACCTCAGGAATCCATGAGTTGAGTGCCAAAAAATACATCAAGTGAATCAATAGAACATCCCATTGTCACCACAGATATCCCATCGCAAGACATACATCAAGTGTTCTCAAATCCAATACTCAATCCAACATAATGAAACCTCAAAGAGCAAGACTCAATTCATCACAAGAAGGTAGAGGGGGAGAAACACCATATGATCCAACTATAGTATCAAAGATCACGATACATCAAGATCGTGCCAAATCAAGAACACGAGAGAGAGAGAGAGAGAGAAAGAGAGAGAGAGAGATCAAACACATAGCTACTGGTACATACCCTCAGCCTCGAGGGTGAACTACTCCCTCCCTGTCATGGTGGCCGTCGGGATGATGAAGATGGCCACCGGTGATGGTTTCCCCCTCCGACAGGGTGCCGAAATGGGCTCCCGATTGGTTTTTCGTGGCTACAGAGGCTTGCGATGGCGAAACTTCCGATCTAGGTTTCTTTCTGGAGGTTACGGGATTTATAGGAATTTTTGGCATCGGTCTCACGTCAGGGGGGTTCTCGAGGAGTCCACAAGCCAGGGGGCGCCCCCTGGGCTTCTGGCCTCCTCGGTCACTCCCTGGCCCATCTCCGGTGCTCCTGGGGTCTCTTTTGGTCCATCAAATATCACCGTAAATTTTCATCCCATTCCGAGAACTTTCATTTCTACACAAAAAACGACAACAAGGTAGTTCTACTGAAAATGGCGTCAGTCCATGTTAGTTCTAATAAAATCATACCAAAACCATATAGAATTGTTGTAAACATGGCATGAATACATCATAAATTATAGATACGTTGAAGACATATCAACCAGCTGGGTTTGCTGTTGACATCATGCTGACATTATCCTGACGTAATAAATCTGCTTTTCGAACTAAATTGAATAATAATAATTTCTGAAATGTTTAAATCTTTGGAAAATCATATAAAATAATCTATAGGTTAGATGAAAATAATTTATATATGAAAGTTGCTCAGAAAAATGTAACGAATCCGAATATACCATCCACTTGTCGTGTTGCTCAGAAAAATATAGTTGTCCAAGGAATAGGATAGCAGGGAAAATCGAGTCTGCTGGCATTGCCCTTTCTTGATGACTAAGATCATAAAGGGTTGG
Source organism: Aegilops tauschii subsp. strangulata (assembly GCF_002575655.3). Lineage (NCBI taxonomy): Eukaryota > Viridiplantae > Streptophyta > Magnoliopsida > Poales > Poaceae > Aegilops > Aegilops tauschii. Next base: position 380,097,110 of record NC_053037.3, on the reverse strand, counting down.
CAACACGACAAGATAAAAGGCATGGTCCAGGGTAGAAGCATAACGTTCGCTAAATAAACTAAAACTAAAACGAAAAATTGAATCTAAAACAAAATCGACAAACCAAAAAAAACGAAAAGAGAATCGGCGAACCGGGACGGTTTTTACTGGTTAAACGGCTTCGGCTGGCGGCGGTCAACGGCGAGCGGCGCGGCGGCTCCGGCGATGCAAGGGAGCAGCGGCGGCGCGGGTTGCGGTGGTGGCGGCGCAAGACAGCGGGCGGCGGGCGGCGTCGGCGGCAGGCGGTAGCGGGTGGCGGCAGCAGGCGGCGGCGGCGGTTAAAGGCGACGGCGGCTGGCTCGGGGTCCCAAGGGGGCCCCAGGGTCGCTATTTAAGGGGATGTGAGGGAGGCGGCGGGGTGGCTTGTAGGAGTGGGTGGTATGCCCGTGTCCTGGTTGGACACGGCGGCGGCGGCGGGTGCACTCGGGACTCCGGTCCCGAGTCGGAGGAAGACGGCGGCGCGCTGGGCCGGCCCAGGAAACTTTTTTTAAATAAAATTTCGCCGCGAAAGAAAAATTCTAATAAAATAAAAAAATTCTAAAAATACCAGAAACAATTTTCACCATCCAAACCTAATATTTACGACAAGATGAACATTTTTCTGGCCTAAAATGCAATTTTCAAAAATGCAAGTTTTTTTCTAATTCAAATAAAATAGCAAATAAAATACGAATAAAATAATAATTTGATTTTTTAAAAAAATTCTCCAATATTTCTCTTCTGATGAAGAAGTCATTTTATCTTCTCTCATTTATTTTTGTTATTGGAAATAATTGGAGAGAAAATATTAAAATCAAAATTGATCCTCTTTTCAAATTTGAAAAAATATTCAAATATGAAAATTCGTGAAACCTCCAACTCTCTCCTTGGGTCCTTGAGTTGCTTAAGATTTCTAGGATCACAACCAAATGCAAATAAAAATATGATATGCATATGATGTCCTATGTGTAACATCCAAATTGAAAATTGGGATGTTACAAACCTACCACCTTTAAGATGAATCTCGTCGTCGAGATTCGGGTTGGCTAGAAAATAGGTGTGGATGGTCTTTCCGTAGGTCTTACTCTCGCTCCCAGGTGGCTTCCTCCTCGGTGTGGTGGATCCACTGAACTTTGCAAAACTTGATAACCTTACTGCATGTAACTCGGCTGGCAAACTCGAGAATCTTGACGGGTTTCTCCTCGTAGGTTAGGTCACTCTCCAACTGAATTGCTTCCAGGGGCACTGTATCTCTCAGAGGAATATCGGCCATCTCTGCATGTCACTTCTTCAACTGGGAAACGTGAAATACATCGTGAACTCCTGACAGTCCTTTGGGTAACTCTAACTTGTAGGCCACTTCTCCCATATGTTCCAGAACTCGGTATGGTCCTACAAATCTCGGGGCTAACTTTCCTTTAACTCCGAATCTTTTAACTCCTCGCAGTGGTGACACACGAAGATATGCCCTGTCTCCAATTTCATAGACTACCTCCGTGCATTTCGTATCAGCATAACTCTTCTGCCTGGACTGAGCTACCTTCAATCTATCACGAATCAACTTAACCTTCTCTTCAGACTCCTTGATTAAATCTGGTCCGAATAGCTAACGGTCTCCAACTTCATCCCACATCAATGGTGTCCTGCACCTCCTTCCATACAAAGCTTCGAAAGGGGCCATCTTCAAACTAGCCTGATAGCTATTGTTGTATGAGAACTCTGCGTAAGGCAAATTATCATCCCAACTAGATCCATAATCTAGCGCACAAGCTCTTAACATGTCCTCCAGAATCTGATTGACTCTTTCAGTCTGTCCATCTGTCTACGGATTCAAGGCTGTACTGAATTCTAACCTGGTACCCAAAGTCTGCTGCAGCTGATTCCAAAACTTCGAAGTAAACTATCTCCCTCTATCTGATACGATGGTCCTCGGAACTCCATGCAGACATATGATCCTGGTCATATATATCTTGGCCAACTTCGTTCTCATATAAGTGGTTTTCACGGGGATAAAGTGATCCACTTTGGTCAAGCGATCAACTACTACCCAGATGGAGTCATATCCTGATCTGGTCCTGGGTAATCCGGTGATAAAGTCCATGCCATGTTTGTCCCACTTCCATTCGTGTATCGACATAGGCTGTAGTAATCCTGCTGGCTTCTGGTGTTCTGCCTTCACTCTCTGACATACATCACATACTTCTACATACTCGGCAATATCCTTCTTCATACCTATCCACCAGAAACATTCCTTCAAATCCAAATACATATTGGTGTTTCCGAGGTGAATCGAGTATGGCGAGTCATGAGCCTCCTGAAGTATTAACTTCCTGATCTCCGCATCATTGGGCACATAAAAACGATCCTCAAGCCATAAAGTATCGTGCTCATCCTCACGAAAACCTTTGGCCTTTCCTTTGCTCATCTTCTCCTTTATCTCAGCAATTTCCTTATCTTCCTTCTGGGCTTCTCGAATCTTTCCCAATAATGTAGACTGAACCTCCATTGCTGCAACAAAACCTCTTGGAACTATCTCCAAACAAAGTTCCTTGAGATCGTCGACTAACTCCTGCGGTAATCCTCCGCTTACGAGGGTATTGACATAACTCTTGCGGCTCAAAGCGTCTGCTACGACATTGGCCTTTCCTGGATGATAATGTAGCTTCATATCATAATCCTTTATGAGCTCCAACCATCTCCTCTACCTGAGATTCAGCTCCTTCTGCGTGAAAATATACTTCAAACTCTGATGATCCGTGTATACATCACAACGGTTTCCAATAAGAAAATGTCACCAGGTCTTGAGCGCATGCACTAGGATGCTAACTCCAAATCATGCGTGGCATAATTCAACTCATGAGGTCGAAGCTGACGTGAGGCATATGAAATAACTCTTCCGTCTTGCATAAGTACACCTCCAAGTCCCAGGCGAGAAGCGTCACAGTAAACTTGGAAATTCTTGCGTATATCCGGAAGAATCAGCACTGGGGTTGTAACCAAACATTTCTTCAACTCCTAAAAACTGGCCTCACATTCCTCGGTCCATTTGAACTTGGTGCCCTTCTTCAACAACTCTGTCATGGGTTTCGCAATCTTGGAAAAATTCTCAATGAATATCCTATAATATCCCGCGAGTCCCAGAAAACTGCGGATCTCTCCTACTGAGGTGGGTGCCAACCACTCAGTGACAGACTGAACCTTGGTAGGGTCTACTGCTATACCTTCTCTTGATATAACATGTCCAAGAAATCCAACTTCCTTCAACCAATACTCGCATTTGCTGAACTTGGCATATAGCTGATGTTCTCTGAGCTTCTCGAGAACTAATCGCAAATGCTCCTTGTGCTCCTATTCATTCTTTGAGTACACCAATATATCATCAATGAACACCACAACAAACTTATCCAAAAACTCGATGAACACCTTGTTCATAATACTCATAAAATAGGCAGGGGCGTTAGTCAATCCAAATGACATGACTGTGTACTCATATAGCCCATACCTTGTGGTGAAAGTTGTCTTAGGTATATCCTGTTCTCGGATCTTCAGCTGGTGGTATCCTGATCGAAGATCGATCTTGGAGAATACTTTAGTGTTGGAAATATGCCCTAGAGGCAATAATAAAATGGTTATTATTGTATTTCCTTGTTCATGATAATTGTCTATTGTTCATGCTATAATTGTATTAACTGGAAACCGTAATACATGTGTGAATACATAGACCACAACATGTCCCTAGTAAGCCTCTAGTTGACTAGCTCGTTGATCAATAGATGGTTATGGTTTCCTGACCATGGACATTGGATGTCATTGAGAACGGGATCACATCATTAGGAGAATGATGTGATGGACAAGACCCAATCCTCAGCATAGCACAAGATCGTGTAGTTCGTTTGCTAAGAGCTTTTCTAATGTCAAGTATCATTTACTTAGACCATGAGATTGTGCAACTCCCGGATACCGTAGGAATGCTTTGGGTGTACCAAACGTCACAACGTAACTGGGTGGCTATAAAGGTGCATTACAGGTATCTCCGAAAGTGTCTGTTGGGTTGGCATGAATCGAGACTGGGATTTGTCACTCCGTATGACGGAGAGGTATCTCTGGGCCCACTCGGTAATGCATCATCATAATGAGCTCAATGTGACTAAGGAGTTAGCCATGGGATCATGCGTTACGGAACGAGTAAAGAGACTTGCCGGTAACGAGATTGAACGAGGTATTGGGATACCGACGATCGAATCTCAGGCAAGTAACATACCAATAGACAAAGGGAATTGTATACGGGATTGATTGAATCCCCGACATCGTGGTTCATCCGATGAGATCAACGTGGAACATGTGGGAGCCAATATGGGTATCCAGATCCCGCTATTGGTTATTGGCGGGAGAGGTGTCTCGGTCATGTCTGCATGGTTCCCGAACCCGTAGGGTCTACACACTTAAGGTTTGGTGACGCTAGAGTTGTTATGGGAAATAGTACGTGGTTACCGAAGGTTGTTCGGAGTCCTGGATGAGATCCCGGACGTGACGAGGAACTCCGGAGTGGTCCGAAGGTGAAGATCGATATATTGGACGAAGGGTATTGGAGTCCGGAATTGTTCTGGGAGTACCGGGTGACGACCAGCGTGACCGAAAGGTGTTTCGGAGGCCCCGACAAGCGTTGGGGGGCCTTATGGGCCAAGGGGAGGGGGCACACTAGCCCACTAAGGGGCTGTGCGCCCCTCCCAACCCCTCTCACGTAACGTGGAGAGGTGGGGGCGCCTCCCCTAGGGCAGCCACCCCTCCCGGCTTGGGGGGCAAGTTTCCCAGGGGTGGGGGCGCCCAAACCCATCTAGGGTTTCCCCTGTGGCCGCCGCCCCACCCCTAGGGAACCCTAGGGTGCCTCCTCCACCCCCTTCCCCCTATATATAGTGAGGGAGAGAGAGGGCAGCCGCACCACATCCCTGGCGCAGCCCCTCTCCTCCTCCAACTCCTCCTCCTCCGTAGTGCTTAGCGAAGCTCTGCCGGAGAACCACGAGCTCCATTGCCACCATGCCGTCGTGCTGCTAGAGTTCTCCCTCAACTTCTCCTCTCCCCTTGCTAGATCAAGAAGGAGAAGACGTCCCCGTGCTGTACGTGTGTTGAACGCGGAGGCGCCGTCCGTTCGGCACTAGATCGGATCTTCCGTGATTTGAATCGCCGCGAGTACGACTCCATCAACCGCGTTCTTGTAACGCTTCCGCTTAGCGATCTTCAAGGGTATGAAGATGCACTCCCTCTCTCTCGTTGCTAGCATCTCCTAGATTGATCTTGGTGACACGTAGGAAAATTTTGAATTATTGCTACGTTCCCCAACAGTGGTATCAAAGCTAGGTCTATGTGTAGATTCTATGCACGAGTAGAACACAAAGTAGTTGTGGGCGATGATTTGTTCAATTTGCTTACCGTTACTAGTCTTATCTTGATTCGGCGGCATTGTGGGATGAAGCGGCCCGGACCGACCTTACACGTACTCATACGTGAGACAGGTTCCACCGACTGACATGCACTTGATGCATAAGGTGGCTAGCGGGTGTCTTTCTCTCCCACTTTAGTCGAATCGGATTTGATGAAGAGGGTCCATATGAAGGGTAAATAGCAATTGGCATATCACCATTGTGGCTTTTGCGTAGGTAAGAAATGTTCTTGCTAGAAACCCATAACAGCCACGTAAAACATGCAACAACAATTAGAGGACGTCTAACTTGTTTTTGCAGGGTATGCTATGTGATGTGATATGGCCAAAAGGATGTGATGAATGATATATGTGATGTATGAGATTGATCATGTTCTTGTAATAGGAATCACCACTTGCATGTCGATGAGTATAACAACCGGCAGGAGCCATAGGAGTTGTCTTAATTTATTGTATGACCTGCATGTCAATGAAAAACGCCATGTAATTACTTTACTTTATTGCTAACCGTTAGCCATAGTAGTAGAAGTAATAGTTGGCGAGACAACTTCATGAAGACACGATGATGGAGATCATGATGATGGAGATCATGGTGTCATGCCGGTGACGAAGGTGATCATGCCGCGGCTCGAAGATGGAGATCAAAGGTGCAAGATGATATTGGCCATATCATGTCACTTTATGATTTGCATGTGATGTTTGTCATGTTTACATCTTATTAGCTTAGAACGACGGTAGCATAAATAAGATGATCCCTCACTCAAATTTCAAGAGATGTGTTCCCCCTAACTGTGCACCGTTGCGAAGGTTCGTTGTTTGGAAGCACCACGTGATGATCGGGTGTGATAGATTCTAACGTTCGCATACAACGGGTGTAAGCCAGATTTACACATGCGAAACACTTAGGTTGACTTGACGAGCCTACCATGTACAGACATGGCCTCGGAACACAAGAGACCGAAAGGTCGAACATGAATCGTATAGTAGATACGATCAAGATGGAGATGTTCACCGTTGATGACTAGTCGGTCTCACGTGATGATCGGACACGGTCTAGTCGATTCGGATCATGTATCACTTAGATGACTAGAGGGATGTCTATCTAAGTGGGATTTCATTAAATAATCAGATGAACTTAATTATCATGAACATAGTCAAAAGGCCTTTGCAAATTATGTCATAGCTTACGCTTTGGTTCTACTATTTAAGATATGTTCCTAAAGAAAATTTAGTTGAAAGTTGATAGTAGAAATTATGCGGACTGGGTCTGTAAGCTGAGGATTATCCTCATTGCCGCGCAGAAGGCTTATGTCCTTAATGCACCGCTCGGTGTGCTGAACCTCGAGTGTCGTCTGTGGATGTTGCGAACATCTGACATACATGTTTTGATGACTACGTGATAGTTCAGTGCGTAATGCTAACGGTTTAGAATTGAGGCGCCAAAGACGGTTTTGAAACGTCGCAGAACATATGAGATGTTCCAAAGACTGAAATTGGGATTTCAGACTAGTGCCCACGTCAAGAGGTATCAGACCTCTGACAAGTTTCCTAAGCCTGCAAACTAAGGGAGAAAAGCTCAATCATTGCGCATGTGCTCAGATTGTCTGAGTACTACAATCGCTTGAATCGAGTGGGAGTTAATCTTCCAGATGAGATAGTGATGGTTCTCCATAGTCACTGCCACCAAACTATTAGAGCTTCGTGATGAACTATAACATATCACGGATAGACATGATGATCCTTGATCAACTCGCGATTTTTGACACCGCGGAAGTAGAAATCAAGTAGGAGCATCAATTGTTGATGGTTAGTAAAACCACTAGTTTCAAGAAGGGCAAGGGAAAGAAGGGATACTTCATGAAACGGCAAATCAGTTGCTGCTCCAGCGAAGAAACCCAAGGTTGAACCCAAACCCGAGACTAAGTGCTTCTGTAATGAGGGGAACGGTCACTGAAGCAGAACTACCCTAGATACTTGGTAGATGAGACGGCAGGCAAGGTCGATAGAAGTATATTGGATATACATTATATTAATGTGTACTTTACTAGTACTCCTAGTAGCACCAGGGTATTAGATACCGGTTCGGTTGCTAAGTGTTGGTAACTCGAAATAAAAGGCTACGGAATAAATGGAGACTAGCTAAAGGTGAGATGACGATATGTGTTGGAAGTGTTTCCAAGGTTGATGTGATCAAACATCGCACGCTCCCTCTACCATCAAGATTGGTGTCAAACCTAAATAATTGTTATTTGGTGTTTGCGTGGAGCATAGACATGATTGGATTATGTTTATCGCAATACGGTTATTCATTTAAGGAGAATAATGGTTACTCTGTTTATTTGAATAATACCTTCAATAGTCTTGCACCTAAAATGAATGGTTTATTGAATCTCGATCATAGTGATACACATGTTCATGCCAAAAGATATAAAATAGTAATGATAGTACCACATACTTGTGGCACTGCCATTTGAGTCATATTGGTATAAAACGCATGAAGAAGCTCCATGTTGATGGATCTTTGGACTCACTCGTTTTTGAAAAGATTGAGACATGCGAACCATGTCTATTGGTAGATATGCATGAAGAAACTCCATACAGATGGATCGTTTGGACTCACTTGATTTTGAATCACTTGAGACATGCAAATCATAACACATGGGCAAGATGACTGAAAGGCCTCGTTTTCAGTAAGATGGAACAAGAAAGCAACTTGTTGGAAGTAATACATTTTGATGTGTGCAATCCAATGAGTGCTGAGGCACGCAGTGGATATCATTATGTTCTTACTTCACAGATGATTTGAGTAGATGCTGAGTATATTTACTTGATGAAACACAAGTCTGAATTATTGAAAGATTCAAGTAATTTTAGAGTGAAGTTGAAGATCATCGTGACAAAAGGATAAAATGTCTGTGATATGATCATAGAGATGAATATCTGAGTTACGAGTTTGGCACACAATTAAGACATTGTGGAAATTGTTTCACAACTAATACCGCCTGGAACACCATAGTGTGATGGTGTGTCCGAACATCATAACTACACCCTATTGGATATGATGCATACCATGATGTGTCTTATCGAATTACCACTATCGTTTATGGGTTAGGCATTAGAGACAACCGCATTCACTTTAAATAGGGCACCACGCAATTCCGTTGAGACGACACCGTATGAACTGTGGTTTAGAGAAACCTAAGCTGTCGTTTCTTAAAAGTTTGGGGCTGCGACGCTTATGTGAAAAATTTCAGGCTAATAAGCTCGAACCCAAAACGGATAAATGCATCTTCATAGAATACCCAAAACAGTTGGGTATACCTCCTATTTCAGATCTGGAAGCAAAAGTGATTGTTTCTAGAAACGGGTCCTTTCTCGAGGAAAAGTTTGTCTCAAAAGAATTGAGTGGGAGGATGGTGGAGACTTGATGAGGTTATTGAACCGTCACTTCAACTAGTGTGTAGCAGGGCACAAGAAGTTGTTCCTGTGGCACCTACACCAATTGAAGTGGAAGCTTATGATAGTGATCATGAAACTTCGGATCAAGTCACTACCAAAACCTCGTAGGACGACAAGGATGCGTACTACTTCAGAGTGGTACGTAATCCTGTCTTGGAAGTCATGTTGCTAGACAACAATGAACCTACGAGCTATGGAGAAGCGATGGTGGGCCCAGATTCCGACGAATGGCTCGAGGCCATAAAATCCGAGAGAGGATCCATGTATATAAACAAAGTATAGACTTTGGAAGAACTACTTGATGGTCGTAAGGCTGTTGGGTGCAGATGGATTTTAAAAGGAAGACGGACAATGATGGTAAGTGTGTCACCGTTAAGAAAGCTCGACTTGTCGTTAAGATGTTTTCTGACAAGTTCAAGGAGTTGACTACGATGAGATTTTCTCACTCGTAGCGATGCTAAGAGTCTGTTGGAATTATATTAGCAGTTACTGCATTATTTATGAAATCTTGCAGATAGGATGTCAAAAACATTGTTTCCTCGACGATTTTCTTGAGGAAAGGTTGTATGTGATACAACCAAAAGGTTTTGTCAATCCTGAAATATGCTAACAAGTATGCAAAGCTCCGGCAATCCTTCTAAGGACTAGAGTAAGCATCTCGGAGATGGAATGTACACTTTGATGAGATGATCAAAGATTTTGGGTTTTTACAAAGTTTATGAGAAACTTGTATTTCCAAAGAAGTGAGTGGGAGCACTATAGAATTTTTGATGAGTATATGTTGTTAACATATTGTTGATCAGAAATGACGTAGAATTTCTGGAAAGCATACATGGTTATTTGAAAAGTGTTTTTCAATGGAAAACCTGGATTAAGCTACTTGAACATTGAGCATCAAATCTATAAGGATAGATCAAAAACGCTTAATAGTACTTTCAAATGAATACATACCGTGACAAGATTTTGAAGGAGTTCAAAATAGATCAGCAAAGAAGGAGTTCTTGGCTGTGTTACAAGGTGTGAGTATTGAGTAAGACTCAAGACCTGACCATGGCAGAAGAGAGAGAAAGGACGAAGGTCGTCCCCTATGCTTTAGACGTAGGCTCTACAGTATGCTATGTTGTGTACCGCACCTGAAGTGTGCCTTGCCATGAGTTAGTCAAGGGGTACAATAGTGATCCAGGAATGGATCACATGACAGCGTTCGAACTTATCCTTAGTAACTAGTGGACTAAGGAATTTTCTCGATTATGGAGGTGGTAAAAGAGTTCGTCGTAAAGGGTTACGTCGATGCAAACTATGACACTAATCCGGATGACTCTCAGTAGTAAACCGGATTCGTATAGTAGAGCAGTTATTTGGAATAGCTCCAAGTAGCGCGTGGTAGCTGCATCTACAAGATGACATAGAGATTTGTAAAGCACACACGGATCTGAAAGGTTCAAACCCGTTGACTAATAACCTCTCTCACAAGCGAGATATGAACAAACCCCATGGGTGTTGGATTCATTACAATCACATAGTGATGTGAACTTGATTATTGACTCTAGTGCAAGTGGGAGACTGTTGGAAATATGCCCTAGAGGCAATAATAAAATGGTTATTATTGTATTTCCTTGTTCATGATAATTGTCTATTGTTCATGCTATAATTGTATTAACTGGAAACCGTAATACATGTGTGAATACATAGACCACAACATGTCCCTAGTAAGCCTCTAGTTGACTAGCTCGTTGATCAATAGATGGTTATGGTTTCCTGACCATGGACATTGGATGTCATTGATAACGGGATCACTTCATTAGGAGAATGATGTGATGGACAAGACCCAATTCTAAGCATAGCACAAGATCGTGTAGTTCGTTTGCTAAGAGCTTTTCTAATGTCAAGTATCATTTCCTTAGACCATGAGATTGTGCAACTCCCGGATACCGTAGGAATGCTTTGGGTGTACCAAATGTCACAACGTAACTGGGTGGCTATAAAGGTGCATTACAGGTATCTCCGAAAGTGTCTGTTGGGTTGGCACGAATCGAGACTGGGATTTTTCACTCCGTATGACGGAGAGGTATCTCTGGGCCCACTCGGTAATGCATCATCATAATGAGCTCAATGTGACTAAGGAGTTAGCCACGGGATAATGCGTTACTGAACGAGTAAAGAGACTTGCTGGTAACGAGATTGAACGAGGTATTGGGATACCGATGATCGAATCTCGGGCAAGTAACATACCAATAGACAAAGGGAATTGTATACGGGATTGATTGAATCCCCAACATCATGGTTCATCTGATGAGATCATCGTGGAACATGTGGGAGCCAATATGGGTATCCAGATCCCGCTATTGTTTATTGGCCGGAGAGGTGTCTCGGTCATGTCTGCATGGTTCCCGAACCCGTAGGGTCTACACACTTAAGGTTCGGTGACGCTAGAGTTGTTATGGTAAATAGTATGTGGTTACCGAAGGTTGTTTGGAGTCCCGGATGAGATCTCGGACATGATGAGGAACTCCGGAGTGGTCCGGAGGTGAAGATCGATATATTGGACGAAGGGTATTGGAGTCCGGAATTGTTCTGGGAGTACCGGGTGACGACCAGCGTGACCGAAAGGTGTTTCGGAGGCCCCGACAAGCGTTGGGGGGCCTTATGGGCCACATAACATGGAGAGGTGGGGGCGCCTCCCCTAGGGCAGCCACCCCTCCCAGCTTGGGGGGCAAGTTTCCCAGGCGTGGGGCGCCCAAACCCATCTAGGGTTTCCCCTGTGGCCGCCGCCCCTCCCCTAGGGAACCCTAGGGCGCCTCCTCCACGCCCTTCCCCCTATATATAGTGAGGGAGAGAGAGAGAGGGAAGCCACACCACATCCCTGGCGCAGCTCCTCTCCTCCTCCAACTCCTCCTCCTTCTCCGTAGTGCTTAGCGAAGCTCTGCCGGAGAACCACGAGCTCCATTGCCACCATGCCGTCGTGCTTCTAGAGTTCTCCCTCAACTTCTCCTCTCCCCTTGCTGGATCAAGAAGGAGGATACGTCCCCGGGTTGTACGTGTGTTGAACATGGAGGCGCCGTCCGTTCGGCGCTAGATCGGATCTTCCGCGATTTGAATCGCCGCGAGTAAGACTCCATCAACCGCGTTCTTGTAACGCTTCCGCTTAGCGATCTTCAAGGGTATAAAGATGCACTCCCTCTCTCTCTCGTTGCTAGCATCTCCTAGATTGATCTTGGTGACACGTAGGAACATTTTGAATTATTGCTACGTTCCCCAACATTTAGCTCCCTGCAACTAGTCGAACAAAACATTGATCATCGGTAATGGGTACTTGTTCTTGATCGTCACCTCATTCAATGCATGATAATCAACAACCATTCCCAAGGTCCATCCTTCTTCTCAACTAAGAGCACTGGGGCTCCCCACGGTGATGAACTTGGTCGAATGTAACCTTTCTCCAATAACTCCTTAATCTGCTTCCTAATTTCCTCTAGATCATTTGCGGGCATCCGATACGGTCTCTTCGATATTGGTCCGGTGCCTGGTAATAGCTCTATTAAAAATTCTATGTCTCGATCTGGCGGCATGCCTGGTAATTCCTCTGGGAATACATCCGGGTAATCCTTCACTACAGGCACTTCCTCCTGCACAACTCCTGTGAGTGAATTTACTTGAGTCCTCCTTGGCACATGCCTAGATACGTACTTGATCCTTTTTCCCTCAGGGGTGGTGAGGAGAACTGACTTACTAGCGCAATCGATATTTCCTCCATACATCGATAGCCAATCCATGCCTAGTATCACATCCAATCCTCGTGACTCCAAGATTATTAGGTCTGAGGGGAAAACATGCCTACCTATGGTCAATGGCATTTGAAAACATCCTCTGCTTGCCATATACTCCGCTCTGGGTGAGATTACTAACATAGGTGTCTTAAGGGCTTTTGTGGGCAACTTATACTTATCCACAAATCCCCTCGATATGTATGAATGCGATGCACCAGTGTCAAAAAGAACAATAGTAGTAAATGACTTAATCAAAAACTTGTCGATAACTGCATCCGACTGTTCTTCAACTTCCTCCATGTTAACGTGGTTCACCTGTCCTCTAGTGAAAGGGTTGGGCTTCTTCCCAGAACTTCCATTGCCATTTCCATTCTTTGCTTCAGGACACTCGGTGGCGTAGTGTCCAGTCTTCCCGCACTTGAAACAAGTAATGTGACTTAGATCCTTCTTAGCGGGTGTTGCTGGGTTGGAACAGTTCTGGTTGTTTCCTCCATTCCCATTACCATTTTTAGGGCCACTATGGTTATGTGAAATTCCTCCATTGTGAGTGTGGCCTCCATGGTTATGATGGGCATGTCCTCCCGAGTTCGGGGTAAAACGAGGCTTCTGCTGAACTCCAGAGTTGTACTTCCCCTGCCCATACTTCCTTTTGCGGCTCTCTATCTGTTGTTGCTTGACTTCAATCATGAGGGCCCTATCTACCAACTCCTGGTAGTTGGCAAATGTCGCCACCATCAACTGCATACTCAGCTCATCATTCAGCCCTTCCATAAACTTCTCCTTCTTTGCGGCATCTGTGGCCACATCATCTGGGGCATAGCGGGCTAATTTGCTGAACTCATCCACATACTATGCCACAGTACGATTTCCCTGGCGTAAGTTGCGAAACTCACGCTTCTTCATACTCATAGCTCCAGCTGAGACATGTGTAGTGCGGAATGCCTACTGAAATTGATCCCAAGTGACATTCGCCACCGGGAAAGTGACTGTGTAATTCTCCCACCATGAGGCTGCGGGTCCGTCCAATTGATGTGCGACAAAGCGCACCTTCTCAGCATCTGTGAACCTGCGGTGGTCAGCTCCCTTCCAAGCCAGTCATCGGCTACAATTGGCTCGGTGCTACTGGAAAACACCGGCGGATTCAACCTCAGAAAACGGTCTAAGTTGTCAACTGGAGGTGGTGGCGGTGGATTGTTGTTGTTGTTGTTCGGGACTAGCAACTGCATCAAGGCATTCTGCTGTTGGATCAACTGAGTGAGCTCCGGTGGGGAGACAAATCCGGGGTCACGTCTCGGAGGCATCTGATAGGTTTAGAGGGGTGAGAACGATAGAGGTCTAAAGAGAGATCACTACCCATATGCACATGAGACAAACACATTCATTTCACACCACTCAATTCAAACAAGGTCATACGATCGATCTAAACTATCGTTACAAAATACTCGGACTATTACTATATGCATGGGGAATACTAATAGTAATATGGTGGTTGACAAGAAATTTTGATCGGTGAAAGACTCCATGATATCTGCTCTAGCTTTGTCTTTGTAATCATCATCACTATCGGGGTCGGAGTCGGTGTCGTCGATTACGATGTAGTCTTTAGGGTGGTTGTCCTCCTTATGTGCGGGATCTCCCATGAATATTCCTAGCTTCTTCTTCTGGTCTTCATTCTTCAACGGTAGTACTGCAATTTCTTCTTCATATCCATTGTGTGTAGACTTGAGTTCCTCTTCTAGCTCCATGTTCCTGGTCATCACCTTCTTCATGTCTATCATGCTGGCGCACATCTGGTTCTCCTGACGACGAATGTGCTGATTTAACTCCTGGATGTAGGCTGCAATGGATTTATCCCTCCTGGTGCAAATCATCTCCCATTGCTCATCTCGGCGTCCACATATCTGGTAGATGGTGTCCTTAAGATCCTTGTGGTATACCTCGCCGATGCGTCCCATGGCGATGTGGGTTGCCATGCTCTTTCCTAGACTCCAGGTTGGTGCATCAAAGGAAAACTCTATGGACTCAGTAACTGGCATGATGTCCTTCCTGGAACATGAACTCGAATCATCCAACGCTCCTCTTCTGGTAAAGTGGCGGTGTAGGTACCGGTGAAGCTTGGTATTCCGATGTTCAGGTACCTAGTGGCTTCCTTCAGGTGTCGTCCGAAAGGGTTGTCGTCATCCGGTTGAGCAAACTTGTTCCTTGGGTCTGCCATCTATAGAGTAGAAAATGGAGAAGAGTCAGAAATGAGTAGAGAAGAGTACCTTATGGCTTAGCTTAGTGGCCGCGTCCTACAGTCAGTGTGTGCTCTGATACCATCTTCTAGCGACCCGACATCAGATGGTCAAGTCTCTGTGCTTAAGTGTCATCCCTAGATCGGTGTTGCTGACACACACAGTACTCGAGGATTTATAACAGAGTTCAATCACACACTTATTACATCGAATGTCTCAAAAGAGAACTTATTACAATAATATGGCTGAAGGCCATCTAAATAGGATAACAACAGAAGCTTCGAAGGTAGAAGAGTCCATCCAACTCCATGGCAAAACTGAGTGCATGACAACGACCTAGCGCACCTTACTCTTCATCTCAAAACTCTGCAACATAATACATTGCAGCCTGTGTAGGTCAGCATGTGGAATATGCTGGCAAGATAACACTATAGAGCAATGAATAGATAACAACTATCACTACATGCATATAGGCTGGTGGAGGCTCTATGGTTATCATTTGCATAAAGCTAATTTTCCCTACAGCAAAGGAATAAATTTTATTTAACTACAAAGTTTGTTGAAAACATTGAGAAGGTTCCTCCAACTCAATCCCAAAATAATATTGATAACCCAAAAAATTAATTAAGTAAAGTGATGAGATCAACATAATAATTCAAGTACCAGATACTCAAGACGCCCATAACCGGGGACACGGCTAACCATGATTAGTTTGTACACTCTGCAGAGGTTTGCGCACTTTTCCCCACAAGGCTCGATCTCCTCCGTTGGTTTTCTTGCACTACATGATGTTTGAGAAACGGATGACCGAGACACAGTCTTTCCGAAGAGGTCACCTTAACCGATAGATAGGCCGGTACACCTACAATCCCCTACATCTGCTAGCCCATCACGGAAAGGATTCCCACAACTTACTCAACTATGCCAGAGCCCATAATATCTTGTGGATGCACACGGAAGTTTCTAGCATGAACAATCTTATGATCCCTTTGAGCCTGGGTGGCAAACCATAGGATGATCACACGGGTACTTCGGGATATCCTAGGACAACACTGGATTGCTCCAGGTGTCCGGACAACCACTGGGAGCTCCAGGGTGCCCCAACCAATCCACCCAGATGTGTATTAAAGTAGCCACCTTAAGTTAACCCTTAATATAATAACTCTCACATCTTTCATGAATCTCTCAAACCAATCCATGTCTACGAGCATAGCATTGCAGTGTAAGCATAACGTAGTCACACCCAGGGTTTGAAATAAAAGACAATAGGTTCCTACCTCATCAACTACTTCCCAATACCCACAAGTTATCAAATCCTACTCATGCAATGTTTGAGGGTTGAAACTAATGCATAAAAACTAGGTAAATAAGGGATATGATCAAAGTGTTACTTGCCTTGCTGACGATCAGAAAACCCTAGAGATTCGTAGTAGCAAGCCTCGCACTCCGGAAACTCTATCATGAACAAACAATAGCGTACATAAGCACTCAAGCAAAGATGCAAAGGTAAAACTCAAGAGAAAAGATCTAAGCTGAAAGTTCAAGAGAAGAGCTTCGATTTTCAAAAAGATTCAATAATATCGGAGTTACGAAACTCAAACTACGATCAAAAGAAGTTCAAAAACAAATCTGCTTGAAACCAAATTTTAAATTGGCAAAACCATGTTCAAGTTGATTATCTGGAAAGAGGGGAACAAGACGAAGATTTTGGCGTTGGTTTCACTGGATTTGGACAAACGAGTAAAAAGTAACGAGGGTTTGAAGTTCAGGGACTAATCTATAATAAAAGTATTTGCGGATAGATCCCTGGCCGAAAATTAAAATAAAAAGAAAAACCTAACGAACGAACATTCGCTAACAGGAACTAACGAACGAATTTGTTTGTTAAAAGAACTAATCGGGTGAACATTCGCTATATAAAATAAAATAAAACTAAAACGAAAAAACGAATCTTAAACAAAATCGACAAACAAAAAAAAAAGAGAACTGGCAAACCGGGACGGTTTTTACCGGCTAAACGGCTTCGACCGGCGGCGGTCAACGGCGAGCGGCGTGGCGGCTCCAGCGACGCAAGGCAGCGGCGGCGCGGGTTCCGGCAGCGGTGGCGCAAGACAGCGGGCGGCGTGCGGCGTCGGCGGCAACGGGTGGTGGCAGCAGGCGGCGGCGGTTGTGGCTAAAGGCGGCGGCGACGGCTGGCTCGAGGTCCCAAGGGGGCCCCGGGGTCGCTATTTAAGGGGAGGGGAGGGAGGCGGCGGGGTGGCTTGCGGGAGGGGCGGCGTGCCCGTGTCCTGGTCAGACACGGTGGCGGCGGCGGGTGCGCTCGGGACTCCAGTCCCGAGTCGGAGGAAGACGGCGGCACGCTGGTCCGTGGCCCGGCTGCGGCGGGCCCGGCCCAGGAAACCCTTTTTTATAATAAAATTTCTCTGCGAAAGAAAAATCCTAATAAAATAAAAAAAGCTTCTAAAAATACCAGAAACAATTTTCACCGTCCAAACCTAATATTTAGGACAAGATGAACATTTTTCTGGCCTAAAATGCAATTTTCAAAAATACAAGTTTTTTTTCTAATTCAAATAAAATAGCAAATAAAATACGAATAAATAATAATAATTTTTTTTAAATTCCAATATTTCTCTTGTGTTGAATAAGTCATTTTATCTTCTCTCATTTATTTTTGTTATTGGAAATAATTGGAGAGAAAATATTAAAATCAAAATTGATGCTCTTTTCAAATTTGAAAAAAAATGTTCAAATATGAAAATTTGTGAAACCTCCAACTCTCTCCTTGGGTCCTTGAGTTGCTTAAGATTTCTAGGATCACAACCAAATGCAAATAAAAATATGATATGCATATGATGTCCTATGTGTAACATCCAAATTGAAAATTGGGATGTTACACATGTCTTCCACCGAAGCGATAGGTGGGGATGAAGAAAAGAAACTGGTGCGATACCTCAACATCGTCATGCAAACGGTGTCCGAAACATTTGGCATCACTCCGCTGGGATAGAAATGACGCCAAACACCGAAGAACAGGTTCAAAGGAAACTAGAGAGATGCAAAGGTTGAGCTATAGTGGATCCGAACTGATGCCAGCTACACTCACAAGATAAACCGTTAGCTACAAATAATAAGGCTATATGCATGCTATGCAACAAACAAATGCAGCAACCAATGCAACAAACAAGCCAGACTCTATATTACCGGTTTCTACCACTCGCGCTGACTAGGGCATCCTACAGCCAGACCTGCTCTAATGGCACCCCGACTCAGAGGAACCGAAACACCCCGTATTCCAGCCCAGAGATCAAGTCTTCTGGAATACGGCACTGCTTGACATAGAACAAATCAACTCTTATTTCAAAGGGTAATGGATAAAAAGTTCTGATATTCCAAAGGATCGCATCAGCACGACGACACTACGCCTACTAAGGGAGCTCTATGCTAGCAGCGGAACAACTCATAGCAGCGGAACAACGATGATGGTGGTGAACTCCACTCCCGAGGGATTCTGGCATCTAGCTAGCTCGCACGAATGTAAACCTTGACAAGCAATAAATCATGGCATCACCTGCAATTTGGCATGACACGCCAGGTCAGTTCATTGAATGTACTTGCAAGCTCACAACAACCAAAAGCATCAAGGCAAGACAATAACATAGCATTAACACGTTAAGTTATTAACAACTACTATGATGTGGAAGCAATAACTAAGCATGATAGCGTACTACTAGAATTACTGCTGAACCACCATCTCAGAACCATCTCATTCTTGGCTATCCGACCAAGCAATACATCACCTCGATCACCTCATGATCAATACCTCCATGTGATCACCGCGTGACCACATCACAAACTGAAGGATCATCCTCAAGAACATCCCAACATCATCATCAACATCCTGCCAAACTGTTACTGCTCACATAATCAACATATAAGTCATCTATAAAGTCATTCCGTCATGTGAGTGTTGATCGAACGTGTGACCTAGTATGAACCATGCCCATGACCGACGACGCGGCTATCGACAAATTAAATACACTCTGCAGAGGTTAGCACACTGTACCCACATCACAGAACCCATGGCCTGGTGCTCCCATTCAGGTGGACCAACGGCGTTCCGACAAAACCAATCTACTGCAATGACACTCTCCCGGCCATTCCGATCGACTCCCCTTTGGGATCAGTCCTGGGTGGCCCCGATGTCACCTCGTGACACCCAATGTCCACCATCGTGGCAAAACCAAAAACGATCCCAAAAGGGGATAAAGGGCCCTACAACTACAAGCAAACAAGGCTTATACCGGCCTACCTGATCAGGGTAGCACACGCGTATAACCTTCCCTAGTTGGAGGCACCAGCGAGAGGCATAACAATAGACCGCATTAGGGCATTCCCATAGAGGCAAATGTGGTTGTACTGGAAAAGCCCGGTTCGGTGGCACCTGACCAACGAAATGACAGAATTTGTCCCCAAAATATATCTGCGATAACTGATACTCCGATATCATCTATCAATCTGTGATCCAAGTTATAGCAATTTCCATCAAATAATCCCGAAAATAATATAGTCACCTCATGATAAACCCCAAGGGTAGCATACTACT
Organism: Aegilops tauschii subsp. strangulata; assembly: GCF_002575655.3. NCBI lineage: Eukaryota > Viridiplantae > Streptophyta > Magnoliopsida > Poales > Poaceae > Aegilops > Aegilops tauschii. The sequence goes on along the minus strand of NC_053037.3, from coordinate 380,077,589 downwards.
AAGATCATGCTGAATCCAAAGACTATGATGCTACTAATCCAATAACAATATCAAGATATTAACCTAAGATCCACATGATAGCATCAATTCCAAAATAATACTCTAAAGCATAATATCATATACCAGTATGATGAAAATAATATAAGCCATAAATAATCCAATGGCCACATGTCATCCACCATCTGCAAGCATTAGTCCTAGTAATCCAAACAAAACAACATGGCAATAGCAAGATCAAAACAACTCCAAGAAATGCCATGAACAAATCATACATAGCTAATGCTATATTTTAAGCAAGTTCAAATAAATAAACCATGGCAATGCATTTCAATCATGCAAATGGAGGGTGTGGCTTGCCTAGGGGGGATGGATTCACGGGCAAGAAGTGCGAGAAGCTCGCGAAAAGAATCGACGGAAATAGTTCTCTCCCAGAGAGGGCTGATTAAGAGAAAGGGCAAAATGGTAATTTTCAGAATGTTTTCACATGGTCAAAATGATAACATCGGAACGGGGTCGACGACATGAAGAAGTGGGCTTTGGAATCACCTCATTTGGAGTTATGGGTGAAAAGTTATAGCCAGTTGAATATCAGGGACCAGTTTGTAAAAAAAGTATTCACAAAGAGGTCCCTGGCCGGCTAAAGCAGAAAGCGTATTACGCCTCTCTGCAGCGAAAACGTACTCAGCAACATAATACACTTTTGCCGAGGGGAGGGGGTGCCACGCTGGCTGCTGCAGCGGACGCGTGGCCGGAGCCACGGACGCGTAGGCACGCAAGCGAGCTCGGCGATAGGCGACGGGAGCGGAACAGGGGAGGTTCACGGGGCGGAGGACGACGCCAGGAGCACGGGGAGGAAGAGACGAGGCACAAACAGAGCCGGTCGGGGCACTGTGCTCCCTTGGGCGCACGGCCGCTAGCACCGTCGAGGTGCTACAGGAGGGGGAATAGGGCCAGAGAGCAACGAGAGAGAGCAGGGAGTCAGGTCGGCACCTCCAGACGCGCGGACACCGCCGGGGCAACGCGATGCGGCGAGGTCACAGGCGCAGAGCGCAGACGCAACTGCCAGAGCTCGTGCACAGACTTGCGAGAGACATAGTCACCACGAGACATGGCATAGATAGGACAAGAGGGGCTGCCAATTCATGTCTGGGGTGTTTTCCCTTCATCAGAGAGACTGTAGGAGGTGAAAGATCGAGAGAAGAGGCACTGCAGTGAAGTGAGGCTTCGAGGAAAGTTTGCTGTAGCAAACTTGGCTGCAATGCTGTGCTCAACATAGAGGGGCTAAAGGACAAATATGATGTCTGGGAGGTTAAAGTTAAGAAGGACTATCATCCTGGGGGTTTTGGATGGAAATGGACTAAAATTAAACATAGTTGCTTTGCAACTGCCATTATGGTCCAGAATCAAGATTTGGATGATGCACTAGAGCTGAAATTTTTTGGCAAGGCCTAATGATATGGACATATGAAGATGCTGTAAAAATTTAATACCAAAAGGACTTGCCAAAATGATACATGTTTCACAGACATCCTCTTTGTCCATAAACTTGGAATAATTTTGATGAGAAAATGGCTTAATGAAATGATCCCAAATTTGGTGGAGAGAAGTTATATAGATAGGATCATGATCCGGTAATTTTTCAGAATTAATGAAGCACTATAAAATATACTTGCTTCACAACGTGAAAATATTGCCAGAAACAAATATTTAATTGTGTGCTCACATAGTTGATTGGATAAGGCTAAAAATTTGGAGTAGTGTGATTATATGAGCACATTAAGAAGTGTGCAAAATTTCAACTCATTTGGATACTCCTAGCTAGTACTTCCTTCAACAAGGCTTCCATGTGACAGAAACTTCGAAAAATTGCTGAGGAAGATTCATTAGGCAAATGAAGTTGAATTTTGGCTTGAGGCAATTATTTGGATGTTAAATCATGCCAAACTTTTTGGGATCAATCAAGAAATGCTAGGTGGTACTTCCTTCACAGAAGACCACTCTGGACAGAAATGAAGAATGAATATTGATGAATTATTTTTGGGCTAGAACAGGAAAGTTTGGACATATTTGGGGCATATATGATCCCAAAAAATTATGAGAATTATTGGGAATTTTGTGGAAGATAGAAATATAGGTTGCTTCACAACCTAGGCCAGACAAGGTTATTCCTTTAATAGAAATAGGAATATTCCTGAGAAAATGAATTTAGTACACTACAGGAATCAGCTACTTTGCCGTCTGCCAAGGCAGACGGCAAAGGCATGGAAGGCAGACGGCAAAGGCCTTTGCCGTCTGCCACGGACGGCAAAAGGCGCCGGCAAAGACCTTCTTTGCCGTCTGCTTCCTGACGCGGACGGCAAAGGAGCCTTTGCCATCAGCGGCGGACGGCAAAGAAAGCCGACGGCAATAAATTCGCTGTTAGTCCGTTAGGTGGCTAACGGCAGTCTTTGCCGTCCGTGGCTGACGGCAAAGAGCATCAGGCCTTTGCCGTCTGCCACTATAGGCAAATTGACCCAATGGTCAGCTGCCAGGAAACACAGGTGGTTGCCACGTGGCTTCTTTGCCGTCTGTGGCGGACGGCAAAGAGTCCGTTGCCGTCGGTGGCAGACGGCAAAGAGCCTGCATTGCCTCTTTTTTCTGTTTTTTCTTATACCCAACCATTTTCACAACAAATAGATGATACATATATATTTTTCACATGGCAAGTTCACAGCAAACATATGAGATATCCAACACATATAATTTCATCATACATGCATAGTTCCATCAACCATACATAGCAAGTTCCACATACATGCATACAACCATACATATTACAATAGTTTCATCCTACCATACATGCATAGTTCATCGATACAAAATAAAATAGTTCATCCAAACAAGCACTCCATCTATGCAAGCTTCTGTGAAGCGAATGAATTCTGCAAAATGGGGAATAAGAAAGTTAGAAGAAGAAGATTAGAAGAAGAAGAAGAAGAAGAAAATGAAGAAGAAGAATAATATATGACATTTATGAGCTAATTTAGGTGAAATTGATCATTTGTGAGCTAACATAGGTGAAATGGATCGTTTATGAGCTAACCTAGGTGAAATGGATCGCTTATGAGCTAACTTAGGTAAAATGCATCATTTTAGAGCTAACCTAGGTAAGATGGATCATTTTGGAGCTAACCTAGGTAAGATGGTCATTTTAGAGCTAACTTGGGTAAAATGGATCATTTATGAGCTAAGTGAGGTAAAATGGGTCATTTTAGAGCTAACTTAGGTAAAATGAATCGTTTATGAGCTAACTAAGGTAAAATGGATCATTTTAGAACTAACTTAGGTAAAATGGATCGTTTATGAGCTAACTAAGCTAATTATGCCATTTTGACATAAGTAAGCTAAGTACATGTCATTATTGAGCAAACCTAGTTAACTAAGCATATTAGAGCTAACTTTGGTCATTTTGGAGGAAACAAAGCTAAGTATAGATCGTTTTAGAGCTAACTTAGGTAAAATGGATGGTTTTGGAGGTGAGTAAGCTTATTAAGTCATTTTGGAGGAAATAAAGCTAAGTCTAGGTCTTTATGCATTTGTTAAGCAAAACACTAGAGAAACTTACCGTGATCATGGAGGTGTGGGAGCGGGCTGGCTCGTGCCGGTACCTGGAGAAGGATCGTGCGATGCTTGTCTGGAGTTACGTTGCACCAAAGATCATTTCCAATGTCTCGTTAGCATGATGACACTCAAATGTTAAGACTAGCAAGTAGTGTCCATTCAAATTAAACTCACCGTCGTCCCAGGAGCAATCACTGGCATCGGCGGAGCGGTCTGACCGGACTTCTCGCACACAGACTGCACATTTGGTTTTGACAACTCAGTCATACTAGTTAGTAATGGGACAAACACTACATGAATGTTTTGGCTAATCAGCAGAAGAAACTTACCACAAGGAGCTCATACATTGCCCTTGCCTGCATGTCATTCCATGCCCTCTTCTCCTCCAACATCTTTGTCGTCCTCTCCTCCAACTCCCGCTGCCTCTCCGCCGCCTCCGACAGAAGTTTCTCCGTTCTATCTCTCTCACTCTGTATAGCAGCCTGCAACACCACTCCTCGTTAGCATTTGTAATCATTGATGGAAGCGCACACAGTGTAATGGAGAAAGATAGCTGAGTACGTATAACTAACCTTCAAGGCGAGTTGGACTGGCCGTTCACGAGGCCTTATCTCAGGAGCGGATCTCGACTGGCGCGCCTTGATCTCCGGGAGAGTGCTAGGACAACGGATAAGTCCATCTCCAATGGCGATCGAGCCATGGGACCTCCCGCCACCAGCTATCATCACCAGCTCTGGATCAATGGGACCCTGGCTCGGGTTAAAGTCCTCCCCTTTCCTCGCCTTCCCTTCATCTCTATATTTCACGAGCTTGTCGTGGGAGGAGATGTTGGTGAAGTTGTTTGCATCATCGAGGTCAGACGGAGAGAATGCCTTGACTTTCTTGTAAGAGGCAGTATGGGCCATGGCATAGAGGTCGTACACCTCTGGCACCTTATCCGCCTTATTGTAGCGTGCCTGAAAGAGAGAAACAACATAAACTAGTAATTAAACGGCTCAAGCTAGCATGATGAATGAATTGCATGAATCATGAAGCAAACCACATACCCAGTTCCGCCCAAACTGATATAAGTTGGAGCTGCCTTGATGGTGTGGCACACCTTCCATTTGGGCACGTTTGTCCTTGGCTGCGTTGTGGACGGCTAGCCATTCTTTTGAGCACCACTCATTGACCAACACCTCCCAACAATCCATCCGATCTGCACACCATCTCGGAGGCGCCTAAGTTAGCAAATAGAAACTTGAGCGCTACGGCTATGAATTACTAAATGAAGGAAGTAAGTACAAGGCCTTAAGAATTACCTTCATGTATTTCTCCTTACTCAGGAACTTCTCATGGCACGCCGGCTTGGGCTTCTTGATACCACGCAAGGCGTAGTAGTCTCGAACAGCCTGCACCCGAGCCTCGTGCCGTAAGTTCTGTAGTAGGCGCTTGCAGACGTTCTCGATAACATTTGCCGCCTCCTCCTCGTATCCCTCCTCACACCTGTAGAATGTCTGCAATCAAATGAGACAATATTGATTAGTACAATTAATAACTAGCTAGTTGAAGATTTTTAATTGTGTAAAGGAGAAATTACCCAGAACTTTCTGATCACCACGTCTGCCCTCCTGTTGCACAAGACACCGTCGATAATCTCACCCGGTGGGGCCGGGGCAGCTAAGTAGTGCTCCCAGCTCAATCCAAGCTCTGGAAGCCGACCCTCACCAGGCAACGTGACAAACCCCAGGAAGTTTTGCCGGCAAAGCACTCCAAGGACGGAGTTGGGCCGGCAGACCTTCTCATGGTGGTCCCAACCCCTACAGCATGACAAGGCCAACACATTAGATATTTGAAGAAACGTGAATGTAGAAGGTACAAAAATATTAAATGCACTTACCTCTCCCCATCAGGGAAAATCAACCACCTCTGCTCGCGGGTCGCCGGCACAGACGGGAGCCGTGTACAACCACGCTGGTAGACGGTGCCCCCTCCTCCTCAATATCAGTCGGCTCCCCGTCATCATCAGCATGGCCACTCGGCCCCTCAGGCTGATCCGGCCAGGTACCCCATCCAGACGTGTGCTCGTCCGGGGTCTCGTGGGCCCAACTATCATGGGCCAAAGGCCCGTGGACCTAAGGCTCGTGGACCGGAGTCCGTGTAGCCGCCTCCTCGGACGAGTTGATGTTTAAATCTACCCGATCAACACAATTATATATGATGTTTCTCATAAAAAAATCAAAAAATATATGACCTAACTCATAATTCACAAATATATGACCCTGTCGGGGTGCTGTTTCGGGGTCGGGGTGTGGTGTCAGGGTGTCGGGGGTCGGGGTCGGGGTGTCGTGCCGGGGTGTCGGGGTGGCGTGTCGGGGTCGGGGTGCCGTGTCGGGGTCGGGGTGCTGTTTCGGGGTCTGGGTGTCGGGGGTTGGGGTGTCGGGTCGGGGTGTGGTGTGAGGGTGTCGGGGGTCGGGGGTCGGGGTCGGGGTGTCAGGGTGTCGGGGGTCGGGGTCGGGGTGTCTTGTCGGGTTGCCGTGTCGGGGTCGGGTGCTGTTTTGGGGTCGGGATGTCGGGGGTCGGGGTGTGGTGTCAGGGTGTCGGGGGTCGGGGGTCGGGGTCATGGTGTCGGCCGGCGTGTCGGGGTCGGGGTGTCGGGGCCGGGGTCGGGGTGTGGATCGCGGTCGGGGCACGTGACAGCCTTTTCTTCTTCTCTTCTTCTCCTCCTCCTCTTCCTCCCTCCTCCTCCTCCTCCTCCTCCTCTTCATCTTCTCCTCTTCCTCCCCCTCCTCCTCCTCTTCCTCCCTCCTCCTCCTCCTCCTCCTCCTCCTCTTCTTCTTCTTCTTCTTCTTCTTCTTCTTCTTCTTCTTCTTCTTCTTCTTCTTCTTCTTCTTCTTCTTCTTCTTCTTCTTCTTCTTCTTCTTTCTTCTTCTTCTTTTCTTTCTTCTTCTCCCTCCTCCTCCTCTTCCTCCTCCTCCTCCTCTTCTTTCTTCTTCTTCTTCTTCTTCTTCTTCTTCTTCTTCTTCTTCTTCTTCTTCTTCTTTTTCTTCTTCTTCTGCTTCTTCTTCTTCTTTCTTCTTTTCTTTCTTCTTCTCCCTCCTCCTCCTCCTCCTTCTGCTTCTTCTTCTTCTGAACTAAAACTAAAACTAATCTAAAATAAACTAAACTAAAAATAAAAACTAAACTAAAACTAAAACTAAAGTAAAACTATAACTAAAACTAGGGTTTAGGGTTTCGTCTTCCTCTTCTTTTCTTTCTTCTTCTCCCTCCTCCTCTTCCTCCCTTCTCCCCTCTTCTTCTTCTTCTTCTTCTTCTTCTTCTTTTTCTTCTTCTTCCTCCCCTTCTACATATTCTAGCACTAAAACTAAACTGTATCTAACACTAAATCTAACAGTAAGACATATCTAGCACTAAATCTAACACTAACAATTAAACAACAAAAAAAGAAAAAACAGAAAAAAAAAATAACTCACCGGAGCGGCGGCGACGGGGGCGACGGTGGCGCCGGGGCGGTGAGCGGCGGCGTCGAGGCGGCAGGGAGGCGGGAGCGATGGGGCCGCGGTGGCGCCGGGGGCGACGGTGGCGCCAGGTGGTGGGCGGGTGGTGGGGGCGGCGGGGCGCCGGGGTGGTGGGGACACCGGGGTGCCGGGGCGGTGGGCCGGTCGGGCGGCGACGTGGTGGGGCGCCGGGGCGGCGGGGCGACGGGGCGGCGGGGTGGTGGGGCGACGAGGCGTCGGCGCGTGGGGGGCGGCAGGGTGGTGGGTCGACGGGGCAAGCGGCGGCGGGTGGCGGGGGCGGCGGCGGGTAGTGGGGGCGGCGGCGGGCGGCGGGGGCTGCTCTGGTCGTCGGGGAAGAGAGAGGGAGAGAAACAGAGAGAAGGGGCGGGGTGGGGCTCGGCCGTTAGTAAGGTCACTTCTTTGTCGTCCGCCCACCCTTTGCCGTCCACGTTGTTTCCTCTTTACCGTCTGCTAGCAGACGACAAAGAGGGGGTGTCGGTGTCAAAACCGGCGGATCTCGGGTAGGGGGTCCCGAACTGTGCGTCTAAGGCAGATGGTAACAGGAGGCGGGGGACACAATGTTTACCCAGGTTTGGGCCCTCTCGATGGAGGTAATACCCTACTTCCTGCTTGATTGATCTTGATGATATGAGTATTACAAGAGTTGATCTACCACGAGATCGTAGAGGCTAAACCCTAGAAGCTAGCCTATGGTATGATTGTTGTTGTCCTACGGACTAAACCCTTCGGTTTATATAGACACCGGAGGGGGCTAGGGTTACACAGAGTCGGTTACAAGGGAGATCTACATATCCGTATTGCCAAGCTTGCCTTCCATGCCAAGGAGAGTCCCATCTGGACACAGGACAAAGTCTTCAATCTTGTATCTTCATAGTCCAATAGTCCGGCCAAAGGATATAGTCCGGCTGTCCGAGGACCCCCTAATCCAGGACTCCCTCAGTAGCCCCCGAACCAGGCTTCAATGACGATGAGTCCGGTGCGCAGATTGTCTTCGGCATTGCAAGGCGGGTTCTTCTTCCAAATTCTGAATACTTGTTTGAGTAGTGTTCGGCTTCCCATAAATGTTGCACTCCTTGGCTTCCGCGCCCAATAATGGATATTCTCCACGCGTCGAGCTAATGCGAGAAGTCGGGGCATTTTTACAATTGCCACCCTAGCCATGTGGGTAAATCGTCTATTAAAGAGATGGGGATTCTCAGATCCAGATCACACCATCCTCCCACATCGAGTATCCATCGGAGCACGCCCGAAAAAAATCCAGTCCAACATGGCCGGTCGTCGCAGCTCCTCCTCTCGCCCCCGTAGCCCTAGGCCCGGAAATTGGAAGAAGTGTTCCGTCCCTCACAGCCAATTAGTAGAGTTACAGACCCAGGGGTTCCTCCCTCCAGCGTATATGGTCCCCGTTCGAGCCGGGCTCACCACCTATAACGGCGGGGAGCAAGCGGAGAGCTTTCCCAACCCGTCCATGGGGGAGCGGGTATGCCTCGTCCCTTACTTATTAAGGGGGCTTGGATTTCCAATTCATCCGTTCCTCCGCGGGCTCCTGGAGTTCTATGGCCTCCAGCTGCATAATTTCACTCCCGCCTCCATATTACACATTGCTGGCTATGTCGCCCTTTGCGAGCTGTTTTTGGGCTGCGAAGCTCATTTCGAGCTATGGAAGAGGTTATTCTGCCTCGTACCCCGTACATAGGAGGGTCACTGTACCAAGTGCGCAGAGCCGAAATATGGCGCATCGCCGGGACCGGATACCTGTCCGGTACTCCGAAGAAGACATCCGAGGACTAGCCTTCGGAGTGGTTTTATATGGAGGACGTCCCCCTTCCGGACCCTATTCGGATGGGCCTCCTTGAGTTCGACAATGCTCTTCTGAAGAAACGCCGCAGCTAGCGCCCTCAGAGCCCTCAGGAGGAAGATAACGGAGAAGTCCTTTACCTGATGGGCCGGATAAAAGTGCTGGCTCAATCAGGATTGACAATAATCGAGGTTATGTTAATATGTATAAAGCGGGGGGTACAGCCACTTCAATATCGAGGGCACCCCATGTGGCATTTTAACGAGGAAGATGATGCCACCCGCTGCGGGCATTAGGGACCGGACTCAGTCGCTGCTGTGGCAAAAATCCTGTCCGATTTGTACAAGGGAGAGCAAGAGGAGTTCATCCGCATTAAGCCACGGGATGGATTCTCCATGTACAACCCTCCAAGCTAGGTGAGCTGTCACTTTTTACTCCCAACCTTCCCGCATTCTTCGTCATAAGTATTTACCTTGTCGTTTCATGGCAGGAACTACGAAAAGCTGTAAGGGAGGTCCACAGCCCGCCTCCACAACCAGAGGACCCTGACCGGGCCCTCGATCCCGGACTCGAAGAGGATCCGGACATATTTGTGGAGCTGATCGACAGGACATTCTATCAATTGAGCTGCGATGATGCCATGGTGGCCATCATAGCCGACTATCCTGGACTACTCCCTGCATCGCATGTAAGTAAAACAGGAGTCCCAACTTCCGAGAAGGATCCCCTTTTCTGCACTTCACCTATCGTACACATATGGTGTCTTATAGGGAAGGCCATCGGGACGCCATGCCGAACCCGCAGTGACTCGCCAACAAGGGGCACCGAAGCCGGGTAGGCTAAAAAGGAAGGCGGTCAGGACTGAGACGCCGTCGCAGAGGTATGATACAGAACCTCGCTCCGTGGTTTTCGTCTTTTAAAATATAATAACGTCCATGTTTCCTAATAGGAAAAACGCTCGCCGGACTATATCCGGAGGGGTTGCCGAGGACTATATCCGGAGGGGTTGCCAATCACTCTTCCACCAGCCGGGCTCCAGGGCCGGACATAGAGGCGGAAGCTAACACGGTGCAAACGCCGGATGCTCCTCCTAAGAGGATGCGGATAGACTATCCGCTACAAATTCCGAAGTGGAGAGCGCCATGAATCACAGGCGTCGCCAGGCCGTACTCCGTGATGCTTGTTTCTCCCAAGAGGCGTTTGATGCCTTCAACTCAGGAGACGCGTACATTCGTGCTGCTCAAAATGGTCTTGCCAGATCCACGGACCAGTATGTAAAGGATATACGGGATAAGAAAATCTGATGATTATATATATCAGTAGCCCCTGAGACTTGAAACAGTTGACACAACTGATTTAAGGATCATTACTTGTGCAGGTTCTTGCAGAGAAGAATACCCAATTGTCTCAAGAGCTGGAAGAGTGCAAAGCCCAGCTACGGGCCGCAGTTGCCGCGCTGAAGGAGTCCGAGAAGGCCCCCTCTGGTAACATTTGTCTCTATTGCAAAGAATGACAGGTACCAGATAGTATGCGGCATGCAAGCAAATCTAACATAAGATTCTGCAGATGACTCCGGAGTGAATCCGGAGGTCGTGATAGGGAACGAGCCGCATGCCCAATGACAGCTAAAGGCTGGTGAGCGCGTGCTTAAAAAGGTTAGGGAGGAGAAAAACAATCTCCAAGATGCCAATATCCAACTGGGTGTGGAACTGAAGGATGTTCGGGCCCAGCTTGCTGACTCCGTAAAGGAGAATAAGAGGCTTCGACGCAGCATTTTCAGTAAGTGCTTGAACGAACTGTTAAAGAGTTTGGCGAAGAAACCGGCTAACAGACTTATATCTGCAGGTATGCTGACGGGTCATCCCGAGGAGGAAATGCCCGGGTCCGCGGGTGATCTTCTGCCAGGGCTCTCACAACTGCACGAACAAGTTCGGCAGGTGATGCAGGGCATTGCCCAAGCCTTGTGGCCATCCGTCTCCCTGCCAGGAGGCATGGGGGAGCTTGTAGAGAAGCTCAAGGGAGCGTGGCGGCGCTTCCGATTATGGAAGATATCATCCTGCCGACAAGGTGCGAGGGAAGCCTGGGCCATGGTGAAGACGCGGTATACCAAGGCTGACCCTAACCACATGGCCGAGGTCGGACCTGTGGGGCCTGACGGGAAGGAGATCCCCATCAGTTTGGTATATGACCAAGTAGAATTAGCCGCAAAGTATTCCCAACAGGATTGTAGGCTAGACAGCCTGTTGGATGGTATAGAAGAAGACTTTAGTCAGTCTAAGTGACTGTGTACTTCAAGTGACATATATTGTCCCTAGCCGGATTGTAAATCATTTGTCATGGCGGACCTTTACGCTTTGACCTCTGGACCCAATAGTCCGGAGTGTATCCGAATACTCGCTCAGTTATGTAAAAACCGGCGTACGCATGGAAACCAGGCGTAGGGGTCATAAGTGCTTGAACAGACAAGTACCCAACTAGCTATGTTATATTACATGGGTAGTAAGAAACATCTTCCAGGGAGAATAGTTCCGTTAAGGGTTCCTTTCCCTGGGTACGCATGCCCTAATGTGCATGTCCGAACTGCGAAAAGAGACGCAGGCTATAAACATCTGGGGGCATGTATTAAGATAAATAAAAGTCATCTTTTGTTCACTGACTGAGTATTCCCTTAAGAATGCTAGCTTTCGGCTTCACCCAGTCTGAGGTACACATCCGTCTAACCCGGCAGTAACAATCGCAGAGGTGCTCCCCTTATGCCCTAGCCGAATTAACGAGAACGTAGGGCATAAACACAAGAGCCAGACAACCTAGCTTGGCCAAAACTTAAGTCATATCGATGCATATAATGGCGAAAAAGGTACATGTGGAAGAATAACACATGTGTGGGGCATAGAGCCTGAAAAATAGTTATATTAAGCTTCTGTATAAGAAGCCCCCACGTATAATGAGCGCGGTTAGCGCGTCAAGATTGTGTAGTCAAGACACAATTTAGCCTTTTAAGGCCTTGAAGAAAAGGAAAAAAGAAAAAGATAAAAGACAGATAACGGATATTCAAAAAATTGATGGAGGTAAGGAGACGAACATAGAGTCCGGCACTAGGCATAGAACCTTCGGAGTCTGGCTGCGTTCCATGGATTTGGCTCGAGTCGATTGTCCGATGCATCCCGCAGACGGTACGCTCCACCGGTCAGAACTTGGTCAATAATTAAGGGACCTTCCCATTTGGGCTTGAGCTTGTTCCTTTTCTTCTCCAGTAGGCGTAGAACAAGTTCGCCAACGTTATAGGTTTTGGCCCGTACTTCTCTGCTTTGATACCTTCGAGCCTGTTGTTGATAGAATGTGGAACGGGCTTTTGCCACGTCACGCTCCTCCTCCAGGGCATCCAAACTGTACTGCTGATCGAGCTCGGCCTCTTTTTCTTCATACATGCGCACTCGAGGTGAGTCATGAATTATGTCGCAGGGCAGTACCGCCTCTGCGCCGTACGCCATAAAAAATGGTGTGTATCCGGTAGTGCGATTCGGCGTGGTCCGCAGCCCCCATAGTACGGAGTCGAGCTCCTCTACCTAGTGCGTGTTTGATTCCTTTAAGGACCGCACTAATCTGGGTTTAATGCCGCTCATGATAAGACCATTTGCTTGCTTGACTTGACCGTTAGTTTTCGGGTGATAGACAGAAGCATAATCGAGCTTGATGCCCACGTTGCTGCACCACAGTTTTACCTCGTCGGCTGTAAAGTTCGAGCCGTTGTCGGTGATGATGCTATGGGGGATGCTATAATGGTGTACAACCCCAGATATGAAGTCTATCACTAGTCTGGATTCAGCCGTTTTGACTGGTTTGGCTTCTATCCATTTGGTGAATTTATCCACCATGACCAATAAGTATTTTTTCTTATGGCTTCCCCCTTTGAGGGGTCCGACCATATCAAGCCCCCAGACCGCAAAGGGCCAAGTAATGGGGATTGTTTGGAGAGCGGTAGGCGGCATATGGCTTTGGTTTGCAAAAAGCTGGCAACCGACGCAACGTTGAACAAGGTCCTGTGCGTCTGCTCGGGCCGTCGGCCAATAGAAACCTGTACGGAAGGCCTTGCTTACAAGGGCCCGGGCTACGGCGTGGTGGCCGCCGAGGTCAGCATGGATTTCTGCCAAAAGCTTCCGCCCTTCTCTTCGGAGATGCACCTTTGAAGGACTCCGGTAGTGCTTTTCTTATAAAGCTCTCCTTCGTGGACCTTGTAGGCTTTAGACCGCCGCACTATGCAGCGTGCCTCATTTTGGTCCTCGGGTAGTTCCTGCCTGGTTAGGTAGGCCAGGAATGGTTCCGTCCACGGGGCGATGACGACCATTATCACGTGGGCTGAAGGTGTTATTTCGGTGGCAGAGCCTCCGATTGTGTCAGAGTGTTCGGTATCTGGTGTTGTGGCTGGGTCCGGACTATTGTTACCAGTGTCCCCTTCCCATACCATGGATGGCTTAAACAACCTTTCTAAGAAGATGTTAGGTGGCACAGGGTCGCGCTTAGCGCCGATACGGGCGAGGATATCTGCCGCCTGATTGTTTTCCCGAGCCACATGGTGGAATTCAAGCCCCTCGAACCGAGCTGACATTTTGAGGACGGCGTTGCGATAAGCCGCCATTTTCGGATCCTTGGCATCGAAGTCTCCATTTATTTGGGATATTGCGAGGTTCGAGTCCCCACGCACCTCCAGGCATTGAATGCCCATGGAAACTGCCATCCGGAGACCATGTAACAGGGCCTCGTATTCGGCTGCGTTGTTGGAGTCTAAGTATAGTATTTGGGGTACGTATTGGACTGTATCTCCGGTGGGGGACGTCAGGACGATGCCAGCCCCCAGACCAGCCAGCATTTTAGAGCCGTCGAAGTGCATGATCCAATTGGAGTACGCGCCGTATTCTTTAGGGAGTTCGGCTTCTGTCCACTCGGCGACAAAATCGGCCAGTACTTGCGACTTAATGGCTCGCCGTGGTCTATATGTTATGTCGAATGGGAGGACCTCGATAGCCCATTTGGCAATCCGGCCCGCGGCATCGTGGTTGTTTATTATGTCGTGGAGTGGTACTTCCGAGGCCACCGTAATTGAACACTCTTAAAAGTAGTGTCGTAATTTCCGGGATGCCATGAATACCGTGTATGCTATCTTTTGATAATGTGGGTACCGTGATTTGCATGGAGTGAGGACAGTGGATACATAGTATACCGGCTTTTGAAGTGGTAATTTATGTCCGTCCGTTTCTCGTTCGATGACGAGCACTGCGCTTACAACTTAGTGAGTTGCCGCTATATATAATAGCATTGGTTCGCCGACATTTGGCGCGGCCAAGATTGGGTTGGTGGCCAATATGGCTTTTATTTCTTCCAATCCGGCCGTGGCCGCATCCGTCCACTCTAAGTGTTCGGTGCACCGAAGAAGGCGATAAAGGGGTAGTACCTTTTCTCCTAATCGGGAGATAAAGCGGCTTAAGGCCGCCATGCATCCAGTTAATTTCTGGATTGCTTGAGGTCAGTTGGGATAGCCAACTGTGACAGAGCTCGGATTTTAGCCGGATTTGCTTCAATTCCTCTACTAGAGACGATGAAGCCCAGGAGCTTTCCGGCGGGCACGCCGAAAACGCATTTTTCTGGATTGAGCTTGATGTCGTATGTTCGGAGATTGTCAAACGTGAGCCTCAAGTCGTCTATTAAGGATTCGACGTGTCTGGTTTTAACGACCACATCGTCTACGTATGCCTCCACTGTTTTGCCGATCTATTTTTCCAGGCATGTCTGAATCATGTGTTGATACGTTGCACCGGTGTTCTTAAGCCCGAAAGGCATGGTGTTAAAACAGAAGGGGCCGTATGGGGTGATAAATGCCGTTGCGGCTTGGTCGGACTCCGCCATCTTAATTTGATGGTATCCGGAGTATGCGTCGAGGAAACACAATGAGTCATGTCCTGCAGTAGCGTCGATAATTTGATCGATGCGGGGGAGGGGGAAGGGATCCTTGGGGCAAGCCTTGTTCAGGTCCTTGAAATCGACACATAGGCGCCAGGATTTATCCTTCTTTGGTACCATCACCAGGTTTGCTAGCCAGTCTGGATGTTTTATTTCTCTGATGAATCCAGCCTCCAGCAACTTGGCTAGCTCCTCTCCCATGGCTTGTTGCTTAGGTTCCGAGAAACGCCGAAGAGTCTGCTTGACCGGCTTGAATCCCTTTAGAATATTAAGGCTATGCTCGGCCAGCCTGCGTGGGATTCCTGGCATGTCTGAAGGATGCTAGGCAAATATGTCCCAATTCTCGCGCAGGAACTCCCGTAGTGCGGCGTCTACAGCGGGGTTTAACTATACCCCGATGGAAGCTGTTTTTGTAGGGTCCGTTGGGTGGACTTGGAATTTGACTATTTCATCCGCTGGTTTAAAAGAGGTGGACTTGGATCTTTTGTCGAGTATCACGTCGTCCCTGTCCACTGTGGAGCGCAGCACGGTTAACTCCTCGGCCGCGAGGGCTTCGGATAATGCCTCGAGGGCCAGTGCGGCTGTTTTGTTTTCGGCGTGGAGTGCTATGTCCGGATCACTAGCTAGAGTGATGATTCCATTGGGCCCGGGCATTTTGAGCTTCATGTACCCGTAATGGGGTATGGCTTGGAAGATCGTGAATGCCTCCCGCCCTAGAAGGGCGTGGTATCCGCTACTGAACGGGGCCACTTGGAATGTGATTTCTTTGGACCTATAATTCTCCGGTGTGCCGAATACCACATCTAGTGTGATTTTCCCAGCGCATCGTGCCTCCCGACTAGGGATGATTCCTCTGAAGGTCGTGCTGCTTTGCTCAATGCGGTTTCTGTCTATTTCCATTTTTTGAAGAGTCTCCTCATAGATGAGGTTTAATCCACTGCCGCCGTCCATGAGCACTTTATTAAGCCGAAGGCCGTCCACATTGGACTAAGGACCAAAGCGGCTGGTGCTCGGGCTGTTCGGAATTTAGGTTCGTCACTGGCATTGAAGGTGATAGCCGTGTTGCTCCAAATGGATTTATTGCTGCCACATGGCAGACTTCGGCAAGGCTGCGGAGTGCTCGCTTACGCCTATTATTTGAGGCGAAGGTCTCGAAGACCGTCAATACTGTATTGTTGTTATCCACGGGATGGTGCTTTGCGGTATTTTTAATGAGGAGATCCTCACCGCTCTTGGCCACCTGCCAGAGTACCCAACATGCTCTAAGGCTGTGTGTTGGTATGGTATCCGTTGTACTGTGAATTTTGCATGGCCCATTAAGCCATCCCTCCAATACGGTTCCACGCCCTGTAGTGGGCTTTTGCTTCTTTGTAATTGGGTCGGGCGACTTGCGAGAGTGCACCCTTTTAGTTCGGACTGGGGGTTTTGTCAGAGCCGGCGCATCCCAAAATTTTGTTTGGGTTTTCCAGGCCCTTTCCATCGCACAATATTTCCGTACTATGGCCGCCAAGGCAGCGAAGTGTGCTATGTCACGGCGACTTATGGCGTTGAGGATTCCCTTGTCCGTGCAATTATTACAAAAGAATGAAATTGCGTCTTCCTCGCGACAGTCCTTGACCTTGTTCATTACAAGGAGGAATCTGGCCCAATAGTGGTGTACTGTCTCCTGGGGCTCTTGTCTAATGTGGGAAAGATCGTTTATATCTGGGTGGGTGGGTGGATTTAAGTCCGAACCTTGACCCGATCTGAGACCCAGGGGCGGAGGAGTTTCCGATCTTGGAAGTTCGGGCTCCGGGATGTTGCCCGATAGGTCTGGCCCGCCGCTTGATTCTAGGTTCAGGGTTTGGGTGGTGTCCTCCCGTAGACGGGTATCCGGCTCAGAGAGCTCGGGAATCCGGACATAGTTTGTCCTCAAGATGGAGGAAGAATTGCCGCATTGCTCCTCCACCGCCGCTATTTGATGGGTCTGATCATAGTCTGTAGCGACTCCCAAAGCGGCGATGCGATCCAAGAGCTCGTTCAAAGAAGAGAGTTCTATTGGATCCAACTCCTCAGCGAGTCCCGAGCTGATGTGGAGGTTGTTTTCGATGACCCGAGAAGTCATCGTCGGCGCAGCGGCCGAACAGGTGGTCATGACGAAGCCGCCTAGTCGGAGAGTTTGGCCTACAGCCAGGGCTCCCCCAGTAGTGATGTTGTCCTTGACAACGAGGCGAGCCATCCAGCCTTATGATGACGGCACAGTGAAACTCTCAATGAAAGCACCAATGTCGGTGTCAAAACCGGCGGATCTCGGGTAGGGGGTCCCGAACTGTGCATCTGAGGCAGATGGTAATAGGAGGCGGGGACACAATGTTTACCCAGGTTTAGGCCCTCTCGATGGAGGTAATACCCTACTTCCTGCTTGATTGATCTTGATGATATGAGTATTACAAGAGTTGATCTACCACGAGATCGTAGAGGCTAAACCCTAGAAGCTAGCCTATTGTATGAGTGTAATTGTCCTACGGACTAAACCGTCCGGTTTATATAGACACCGGAGAGGGTTAGGGTTACACAGAGTCGGTTACAAGGGAGGAGATCTACATATCCGTATTGCCAAGCTTGCCTTCCACGCCAAGGAGAGTCCCATCCGGACACGGGACGAAGTCTTCAATCTTGTATCTTCATAGTCCAACAGTCCGGCCAAAGGATATAGTCCGGCTGTCCGAGGACCCCCTGATCCAGGACTCCCTCAGGGGGCCGTTAAGTTTTTTCCAATTAGCTCGTTTAGTGGGGCCAGCTCTCTCTTTGCCGTCAGCCAGCGGACGGCAAAGAACAGGCTGATGGCAAAGAACAGGCTGATGGCAAAGACCTTATTTGACATAAGCCTGTTCTTTGCCGTCAGTTTTCTGTAAGCGACGGCAAAGAACTGGCAGACGATAAATAAGCTAATTCCAGTAGTGGTAGTTGGGATAGAATGGACATGACATGATCTGGGGAAAGTTTTGAGGATGATAAACCACTTGAGAGAAGAAATGATTATGATCTCCCAGGTTTCAAGTCCACAGATCCACTCCAAAAAGAAAATCAGAGCAAAAACCAAATAAATCAAAAAGAAAAAGGAAGGGCCAAAAACCAGGGTGTTACAAAACTTCCCCCCCCCCCCCCTTAAAAAAATCTCATCCTAGAGATTTGGTTGCTGAGGGAACAAGTATGAATATACCTTAAGGAAACCGTTTCCAACTCGGGTATCCTTTTCCTTTGTTTATTTTTCCCTCAGGATTTTCATATGATCTGCTTACCTTGCTCTGGGGTGGTTTGCTTCACCTTTCCCAAATTCTGACGGGTTTTTGCTTATGTACCAAATCCTTATGCTGACGTTGATTCTTTCATGTCCGCGGTGATATCCAAAGGATCTAAGCATAAATTTTCCTTTGTTCATGAATTTTTTTTACTTCTACCATGGGGTTGCTCAAACAAATGCATGTCTTCCGGGTTCAATTAAAGTTGAGTTTCATAGCCAGTCTCCTGACGGAATCTGACTGCTCGTAGGTGGTGCTGACTTATCTTGACTTGTTTCTTTGGCTCGAGCAGGAGGTACGTACCAAAGATTTGACTGCCTTCTGTCGTGAGCAATGTAAAGGGGTACGGACTTATAGCTGTAGCATACCTCAAACATTAGTATCTTCAGACTAACCTGACAGGGGTGCTGGCGGAAAGATACTTTTCATGACAGGTTCTTCGTGTACGTGGTTCCACCAGTGAGTATACCTGGTTTGAGCTGTTGGTTCGGATTTTGATTTACCCATGTTGTCGGTATACCCATCTGTGGTAATAAGCCGTGAGATGCTTTAACACTGCCACTGAAGTCAAATTGCAGAGTTTGCAAAGGAAATCTTGGATCTGACAGAAAAGATTTGGATATTCCACACTATCCATATTAAGCGGGTCAGCGGGATATGAAGTCCTTGAAGAACAAAGTAGGCCTCTGAGGGTATGCCTTTGTGGATCCATAAGGAATCATGACCTCCAACTGACTTGGGTATCCGGACCCTGATGATTGCGCAAAAATCATCATACCTTTGCTCTCAGTCTCACCCTTTGACGGTCATGATGTTCTTTGTCAGGATACTTTACTGACATAGCTTGGCCACATATGTCCTTGATTCTTCGTACGACCATGGATGTGGTTAGTGCAATATGTTGGCATCATTCCTTGTGCTTGCTTTCTGACCTGGGTCTGCACATATATGACATATACTCGGGGCATATAGTTGTACGGAGCTTACAAGATGATGACAAGAGTTCGGGATATCACTTTGTCGGGTGCGGGAATAATGACTTTGGTAGTCATTGCCAAGACTTTTTTCTGCGTTGTCTGCTTCACAACTTGTCGATCCTTACATTACCTGGGATGTATCTCCACTTATCTTCATTGGCATGCCTCATGAGGTTGTGGGATCCTTACATTTCCTAGGTATATCTGCTTGATCATTGCTATATCTCGTATTAGTGACTGATATGACCGGGGATTGATATGTCTCCAACGTATCTATAATTTTTGATTGTTCCATGCTATTATATTATATGTGTTGGATGTTTTATATGCATTAATATGCTATTTTATATTATTTTTGGGACTAACCTATTAACCTAGACCCTAGTGCCAGTTTCTGATTTTTCCTTGTTTTTGAGTTTCGCAGAAAAGGAATACCAAACGGAGTCCAAATGAAATAAAACCTTCGCTATGATTTTTCTTGGACCAGAAGACACCTAGGAGACTTGGAGATCAATTCGGAGGACCACGAGGCGGCCACAAGGGTGAAGGGCGTGTCCAGGGGGGTAGGGTGCGCCCCCTACCTTGTGGGCCCCCCCTGACTCCCCTGACCTAATTCCTTCGCCTATATATTCACATATATTCCCAAGCCACCAGAAATATCCATGAAAACACTTTTCCACTGCCGCAACCTTCTGTACCCGTGAGATCCCATCTAGGGACCTTTTCTGGCACCCTGCCGGAGGGGGATTCGATCACGGAGGGCTTCTACATCAACTCTATTGCCCTTCCGATGAAGCATGAGTAGTTTACCTCAGACCTACGGGTCCATAGCTAGTAGCTAGCTAGATGGCTTCTTCTCTCTCTTTGATTCTCAATACCATGTTCTCCTCGAAGTTCTTGGAGATCTATCCGATGTAATATTCTTTTGCGGTGTTTGTCAAGATCCGGTGAATTATGGATTTATGATCAGCTTATCTATGAATATTATTTGAATCTTCTGTGAATTCTTATATGCATGATTTGATATCGTTGTAATTCTCTTCGAACTATCGGTTTAGTTTGGCCACTAGATTGGTTTTTCTTGCAATGGGAGAAGTGCTTAGCTTTGGGTTCAATCTTGCGGTGTCCTTTCCTAGTGACAGTAGGGGCAGCAAGGCACGTATTGTATTGTTCCCATCGAGGATAAAAAGATGGGGTTTTCATCGTATTTCTTGAGTTAATTCCTCTACAACATGTCATCTTACTTAATGTGTTACTCTATTCTTCATGAACTTAATACTCTAGATGCAGGCAGGAGTCGATCGATGTGTGGAGTAATAGTAGTAGATGTAGAATCATTTCGGTCTACTTGAGACGGACGTGATGCCTATATTTCATAATCATTGCGTTTCCTTGGATATCTTCATAAGTTTGCGCTTTTCTATCAATTGCTCGACGGTAATTTGTTCACCCACCGTATTATTTGCTCTATTGAGAGAAGCCTCTAGTGAAACCTATGGCCCCCGGGTCTATTTTCCATTATATTAGTTTTCGATCTACTATTTTCCATCATATTAGTTTCTGATCTACTATTTTGCAATCTTTTACTTTCCGATCTATAAACCAAAAATACCAAAAATATTTACTTTAGGGATATTTGGTTTTATGCCCCTAGTTGTGTCCCACTCAACAGGATTGCCCCTAATTTTCAAAAGCCAGCGGTTCTGTCCAGTCCACTTTGGTCGTCTTGTGGTTTTTCCCTTTGACCGTTCGACCGTCACATTGAAAACTTCATAACTAATTCATACTAAATTATAAAAATGCAAATAAGATACCAAAATGTTTGGGAAAACATCACCTACATGTCAATGTCATTTGCATTCATGAAAAAAGTGTTGGAAAGTGCCCATCCGAGTTTTAGCTCTTATCATACCACCATGCACAGTAAAATCTAAAAAAAATCAAAAAAAATCAAAAATAAATTTGGTGGCAAAGAATGACAAATGTTTTAAGTGCTCGCCAAGTTTTATCAGGGAATGACATTCGTGGAAGTCGTGGCAAAAAAACAATCAACACTCCAAAATAGATTATTATTTTTGCCACGACTTCCACGAATGTCATTCCCTGATAAAACTTGGCGAGCACTTAAAACATTTGTCATTCTTTGCCACCAAATTTAGTTTTGAATTTTTTGAATTTTTTAGAATCTACTGTTCATGGTGGTATGATAAGAGCTATAACTCAGATGGGCACTTTCCAACACTTTTGTCATGAATGCAAATGACATTGACATGTAGGTGATGTTTTGCCAAACATTTTGGTATCTTATTTGCATTTTTTTGATTTAGTATGAATTAGTTATGAAGTTTTCAAAGTGATGGTCAAACGGTCAAAGGAAAAAAGCACAAGACGACCAACGTGGGTTGGACAGAACCGCTGGCTTTTGAAAATTAGGGGCAATCCTGTCAAGTGGGACACAACCAGGGGCATAAAACCAATTATCCCTTTACTTTATCGTTTGTTTAGTTTCATCTATCTCTATCAGATCTCATGTTTGCAAGTAACCGTGAAGGTATTGATAACCCCTTTATCGTGTTGGGTGCAAGTTGTTTGACTGTTTGTGCAGGTATTGGTGATTTGTGCATTGTCTCCTACTGGATTGATACCTTGGTTCTCAAACTGAGGGAAATACTTATCTCTACTTTGCTACATCACCCTTTCCTCTTCAAGGGAAAAACCAACGCAAGCTCAAGAAGTAGCAGGGATACACGCTCACCATATGTAAGAAGAGTATGCCACCGAACACTCAATCCTTGTGGTAGGCATATGTCTTGACTGAGTGATACTTCCGACAAAAATGTTGCGGATCTGATTTTGTAACTGTGTTGCCATATACTGCGGACTCACAGTGTAATACCTGACGATGGTGCGTAGTGTTGTACTGATGCAGGCTGGGTGTCTTATGTGGGTAGCCATCCGAGTAGCTTGCTGAAGAAGAATCGATATCTTACGCTCGAAGCTTTTGCCGCAGTGGCATGTTGGAGAAGGCTGGGTTCCGTACCTGAGAAGCTTCTCCTTTGGTTGCTTGTTGAGAAAGATTCAATTCTTTATGTTAGAAGCCTTTATTGAGGTATCTTGCTGTGGAAGACTGGGTATCTTGGACCGGAAACTGTCCATATATCATACTGAGGAAAATTGAAGAGCCTTGCATCATAAGCTTCTTCCGATAGCGTGTGGAGGAAGACTGAGTTTCTCATATCCAAAACCTCACACTATGATATACAGACCAAAAGCCATACACACACCCATAATATTTTGCGGCTGATTACTTGCAGGAGAAAAATTGTTTGATTGTCTTCCTTGATCATAGCACATTCTGGCTTTCTTTCGGAGTATAACATATTTCAAGCATCATTCATTGCCGAGCCAAAACTTTGTATATGTGATCCATACATTTGACTGAAAATATACCCTTGCTCTTGTACCTGACTTGTCTTCCTGCTGGCTTGACCATTACTATGTAAGGATTAAGTACTGATGTAGACCTGATGTGTTTAGCTGAGCTTCTTCCAAATATTTGAAACCCATATTGCTTCTTCGAGTCCGGTGTCGGTTGAGGAGCAACTTTCATAAGGGGAAATAAGGTAACACCGAGGGCCCAAAAGAAAGAAGTAGCAGAAATAACTCAACTAAACAAAAGCACACAAAAACAATCAACTCACATACAAACAATGTCACATATTACTGCTAGTCACATAATATGCATGCCTACTTAAGCACACAAATCTCGCGGGATCTCCGGTACTACGATCTAGCATGTTGTGACGACGTGCACGAGTATGGATCAACGTGTGGGAAGGATGGTCTAAACATAGCTACACCAAGTGCTGGACTAGCAAGGTAGCATCCTTGACTAGCTCGGAGGCAAGGACATACTCAGTGACCATGTAGCAGGACACGAATTTCACGACCACATTAGCATTAAGCGGACGGAAGGGATCCATAGTCGTCCAAGGAATAGGATAGCATGGAAAATCGAGTCTACTGGCATTGCCCTTTCTTGATGACTAAGATCATTAAGGGTTGCCAACACGACAAGATAAAAGGCATGATCCGGGGTAGAAGCATGTCTACCACCGAAGCGATAGGTAGGGGTGGGCATAAAAACCGACAAACCGAAGACCGAACCGATGCCGAAACCGAAAAAACCGAAAGTTCGGTTTTTATTGTTCCTACAGAAAAATTCGGTTATTAGCATGGTTAACCGAACAGGAAACCGAACGTTGATGGGCGACACGTGAATCTGCAGCGATGCTCCCGCGCTAGGCAGCCTCGAGAGCGCGCGTGCGGTCGCGATAAAAAGATTCCATGGGCCAAACTGCCTGCCTGCATGCAGGCCCAAACTTACAAGCTATTATGGATTTATGGGCTTCTTTTTCACGTGAGGCTGATGTAGTACGCAGCGCTGCAGTTTGATTGTTTAGTCCCACCTCGGCCAGCCACGCACAAAGAGGTGGATAGCTAGGCTATAAGACAGCGCAGGTAGAATCGCTGGGAGGCACTCATCCTATTCTTTGGCACATTCAGCAAGTACGGTACAAACCGATTACCGAACCGAAATGCTCGTTTAACCGAACTATCGGTTAGCTCCTTTTACAAGCTATTTTCAGGTTTTATCATTGCTAAGCGAATTTACAAAATAACCGAATGGCAGAAACTGAAAATTCGGTTTCTACCGAATGCCCAGGCCTAGCGATAGGTGGGGATGAAGAAAAGAAACTAGGTGCGATACCTCGACACCATCCTGCAAATGGTGTCCGGAACACTTGGCATCACTCCGCTGGGACAGAAATGACGCCAAACACCGAAGAACAGGCTCAATGGAAACTGGAGAGATGGAAAGGCTGAGCTGTAGTGGATCCGAACTGATGCCAGCTACACTCACAAGAAAAACCGTTAGCAACAAATAATAAGGCTATATGTATGCTATGCAACAAACAAATGCAGCAACAAATGCAACAAACAAGCCAGACTCTATACTACCGGTTTCTACCGCTCGCGCTGACTAGGGTGTTCTATAGCCAGACCTGATATGATACCAAGCTCTGTGGCAGCCCGACTCAAAGGAACCGGAACACCCCGTATTCCAGCCCAGAGATCAAGTCTTCTAGAATACGGCCCGACTTGACATAGAACAAATCAGCCCTTATTACAGAGGGTAATGGATACAAAGGTCTGATGTTACAAAGGAGCACATCAGCACGACGAGACTACGCTTGCGAAGGGAGCTCTATGCTAGCAGCAGAACAACTCGTAGCAGCAGAAAAACTTCTAGCAGCGGAACAACGACGACGTTGGTGAACACCACTCCGCAGGGACTCTGGCTGGGACACGATCTAGCTCACACGAACGGAAACCTTAACAAGCAATCAATCACGGCATCACCTATAATCTGGCATGACATGCCAGGTCAGTACATTGAATGCACTTGCAATCTCACAACAACCAAAAGCATTAACAGGTTAAGTTATGAACAACTACTATGATGTGGAAGCAATAACTAAGCATGACAGGGTACTACTAGAATTACTGCTGAAACACCATCTCAGAACAATCTCAGCCTTGGCTATCCGGCCAACCAATACATCACCTCGATCACCTTGTGATCAATACCTCCACGTGATCACCGCGTGACCACATCACAACTGAAGGATCATCCTCAAGACCATCCCAACATCATCATCAACATCCTGCCAAACTGTTACTGCTCACATAATCAACATATAAGTCATCTATAAAGTCATTCCATCACGTGAGTGTTGATCGAACGGTGTGACCTATTATGAACTGTGCCCATGACTGAGGACGCGGCTATCGATAGATTAAATACACTCTGCAGAGGTTAGCACACTGTATACACATCACAGAACCCATGGCCTCGTGCTCCCATTCGGGTGGACCAACGATGTTCCGACAAAAACAATCTACTGCAATGACACTCTCCCGGCCACTCCGACCAACTCCCCTTTGGGATCAGTCCTGGGTGGCCCCGATGTCACCTTGTGACACCCAACGACCACCGTCGTGGCAAAAACAAAAACAGTCCCAGAAAGGGAGAAAGGGCCCTACAACTACAGGCAAACAAGGCTTATACCGGCCTACCTGATCAGGGTAGCACACACGTATAACCTTCCCTAGTTGGAGGCACCGGCGAGAGGCATAACAATAGACCGATAAGGGCCTTCCCATAGAGGCAAAGTGGTTGCACTGGAAAATCCCGGTTCGGTGGCACCTGACCAACGAAATGACAAAAAATTTCCCCAAAATATATCTGCGATAACTGATACTCCGATATCATCTATCAATTTGTGATCCAAGTTATAGCAATTTCCAACAAATAATCCCGAAAAAATATTGTCACCTCATAATAAACCCCAAGGGCAGCATACTACTAAGATCATGCTGAATCCAAATACTATGATGCTACTAATCCAATAACAATATCAAGATATTAACCTAAGATCCACATGATAGCATCAATTCCAAAATAATACTCCAAAGCATAATATCAGATACCAGCATGATGAAAATAATATAAGCCACTAATAATCCAATGGCCACATGTCATCCACCATCTACAAGCATTAGTTGTAGTAATCCAAACAACATCATGGCAATATCAAGATCAAAACAACTCCAAGAAATGCCATGAGCAAATCATACATAGCTAATGCAATATTTTCAGCAAGTTCAAATAAATAAACAATGGCATTTCATTGCAATCTTGCAAATGGAGGGTGTGGCTTTCCTGGGGGCATGGATTCATCGGGAAGAAGTGCGAGAAGCTCGCTGAAAGAATCGCAGGAAATAGCTCTCTCCCAAAGGGGCTGATTAAGAGCAAGGGAAAAATGGTCATTTTCAGAATATTGTCACATGGTCAAAATGATAACATCGGAACGGGGTCGACGTGATGAAGAAGTGCGCTTTGGAATCACCTCATTCGGAGTTACGGGTGAGAAGTTATAGCCAGTTGAATATCAGGGACCAGTTTGTAAAAAAAGTATTCACAAAGAGGTCCCTGGCCGGCTAAAGCAGAAAGCGCGTTTCCAGTATTACGCCTCCCTGCAGCAAAATTGTACTCGTCACTAGAACAGCGACCTAATACACTTTTGCTTTAAGAAGACACATTTGGGGGAATACGTTTCAGTTAACAAGCGAGGGCCCGGCGGCTGGGTCAACGCGTGACGCTGACGAGCGGGGTCCACTAGTAGGGGGTGGCGTCGCCTTCATTCTCCTCCAGCACTAGACGAGGCAGAGCAGAGGCCCGGCGCCGGCAGTCGTCCCGGCGGCCCCGACCATCAAGACCGGAGCTCGGACCGCCGGAGAGACCAGCGCGAGGAGGCGCATCCGTCAGGGAACCACACGCTCGCCGGGGAATGCAGGACCGCGCGAGGCCAGGACCATGGCGAACTATGGCGACGGCCGAAGATGGGGGGACCCCACAAGCTGCTAGAGTCAGAGATGAAGGGTAGGGAAGATTTGTATGGTCTAGAGGATTCTTCTGGCGTGGTAGAGATGGAGGGAAGGGCTCGGCCTCGAGCAAATTTAACCGGCGACCGGCGATGGCCGAGGCGGCAATGGGCGGCAAGGAGGAGCTCCGGGGCTCAGTGGAGTAGATGGGCAGAACGAGAGGGGTATGGCGAGTGTGATCGCGAAGAAAAACATGGCAGGGACGACTTAAATAGCCGAGGGGAGGGGTGCCATGCTGGCTGCCACCACGGACGCGTGACCGGAGCCGTGGACGCGTGGGAACGCAAGCGAGCTCGGTGGTAGGCGATGGGAGCAGAACAGAGGAGGTTCGCGGGGCGGAGGACGATGCCAGGAGCATGGGAAGGAAGAGACGAGGCGCGAACAGAGCCGGTCGGGGCACTGTGCTCCTGTGGGCGCGCGGCCGCTAGCGCCGTCGAGGTGCTATAGGAGGGGGAACAGGGCCAGAGAGCGACGGGAGAGTGCAGGGAGTCAGGTTGGCACCTCCAGACGCACGGACACCGCCGGGGCGACGCGATGCGACGAGGTCAGGGGCACAGATCGCGACCGCAACAGCCAGAGTGCGTGCACAGACTTGCCAGAGACGTAGTCACCACAAGAAATGGCATAGATAGGACAAAAGGGGCTGGCAATTCATGTCTGGGGTGTTGTCCCTGTATCGGAGAGACTGTAGGAGGTGAAAGATTGAGATAAGTGGCACTGCAGTGAAGTAAGGCTTCGAGGAAAGTTTGATGTAGCAAACTTGGCTGCAATGCTGTGCTCAACAGAGAGGGGCTAAAGGCCAAATATGATTTCTGGGAGGTTTAGGTTAAGAAGGACTATCATCCTGGGGGTTTTGGAAGGAAATGGACCAAAATTAAACATAGTTGCTTTGCAACTGCCATTATGGTCCAGAATCAAGATTTGGATGATGCACTCAGATGGATTAGCCACTTGAGCTGAAATTTGGCAAGGCCTAATGATATGGACATATGAAGATGCTGTAAAAATTTCATACCAAATGGACTTACCAAAATGATACTTGTTTCACAAACATCCTCTCTATCCAGAAACTTGGAATACTTTTGGTCAGAAAATGGCTTAATGAAATGATCCCAAATTTGGTTGAGAGAATTTATATAGATATGATCATGATCTGGTAATTTTTTAGAATTAATGAAGAACTATAAAATATACTTACTTCACAACCTGGAAATATTGCCAGAAACAAATATTTGATGGTGTGCTCACATAGTTGATTGGATGAAGCTGAATATTTGGAGTAGTGTGATTATATGAGCACATTAAGACATGTGCAAAATTTCAACTCATTTGGATTCTCCTAGCTAGTATTTCCTTCAACAAGGCTTCCAACTGATACAAACTTTGAAAATTTGCTGATGAAGATTCACTAGGAAAATGAAGTTGAATTTTGGCATGTGGCAATGATTTGGATGTAAAATAATGCCCAAATTTTTTGGGAGCATTCAAGAAAAGATAGGTGGTACTTCCCTCACAGAACACCACTCTAGACAGAAATGAAGAACGAATATTGATGAATTATTTTGGGATAATTAGATTTATGCCCCTAGTTGTGTCCCACTCGTCTGTTTTACCCCTAATTCCCAAAAGTCACCAGTTCTGTCCGAGTCACTTTGCTCCTCTTATGCTTTTGCCCTTTGACCGTTTGACCGTCAGTTTGAAAACTTCATAACTAATTCATACTGAATCAGAAAATGCAAATAAGATACCAAAATGTTCAGAAAAACATCACCTATATGCCAGTGTCATTTGCATTCATGAAAAAAGTGTTGGAAAGTGCACATCCGAGTTTTAGCTCTTTTGATACCACCATGAATAGTGAACTCAAAAAAATTCAAAAAAAATCAAAAAAAATATGGTGGCGAAGAACAACAAATGTTCTAAGTGCTTGCCAAGTTTCATTAGGGAACGACATTCGTCGAAGTCGTGGCAAAAAAAAATCTATTTTGGAGTGCTGATTGTTTTTCTTGCCACGGCACCCACGAATGTTATTCCCTGATGAAACTTGGCAGGCACTTAAAACATTTGTCATTTTTTGGCACCAATTTTTTTTTCAATTTTTTGAACTTTTTTAGATTTTACTATTCATGGTGGTAGCATAAGAGCTAAAACTCGGATGGGCACTTTCCAACACTTTTTTCATGAATGCAAATGACACTGACATATAGGTGATGTTTTTCTGAACATTTTGGTATTTTATTTGCATTTTTCTGATTTAGTATGAATTAGTTATGAAGTTTTCAAACTGATGGTCAAACGGTCAAAGGGCAAAAGCATAATAGGAGCAAAGTGACTTGGACAGAACCAGTGACTTTTGGGAATTAGGGGTAAAACAGACGAGTGGGACACAACTAGGGGCATAAATCTAATTATCCCAATTATTTTTGGGCTAGGACAGGAAATTTTGGACATATTTGGGGCATATATGATCCAAACAAATTATGAGAATTATTTGGGAGTTTTGTGGAAGAAAAAAATATAGGTTGCTTCACAACCTAGGTCAGACAGGGTTATTCCCTTAATAGAAAGAGGAATATACCTGAGAAAAAGAATTTAGTAGTTGGGCTAGAATGGAAATGACAAGATCTGGGGAAAGTTTTGAGGATGATAAAACACTTGAGAGAAGAAACGATTATCTCCCAGGTTTCAAGTCCACAGATCCACTCCAAAAAGAAAATCAGAGCAAAAACCAAATAAATCAAAAAGAAAAAGAAAGGGCCAAATACCAGGGTGTTACACCCTAGCATAGCCTATTGTCATGTCATGCTTGCTGTTGCATTTGTATGCCTGTTATTTATTGTTTCTTGCCCCTCCTTCTCCGATAGACCCCGAGATCACTGTTGATCTGGTGATCGACTACTTCACCGTCGAGGGTCCAAGTCTGTCTGGAGAGCTTCCAGGCAAGCAAAACCCCCTTGATCATTCCTATATCGCCCTGTTCCTTCTCTCTCATGCTTGCATTAGATTTTTCTACTGTAGTTGTTTCCTCCTATTCCTATGCATAGCCTGCTTTTGTACCTTACCTTGTCCTAGTTGCCCCCTCTTGATGACCGATGACTCGATCAACGTGATCGATGTCCTGAGCCTGACACATCACATCAGACCCCCTTAGTTGTATGACTCTGTAGAGATACTATAGAGTGCCGAGGGTGGTACATTGTATAGCACTTCATATCAGATCTCTGTAGTGTAGTTAATCGGTCGTGGTCTATGGAGGGTGATTCCTCCTTCATCACGCCCGATAACGACCTATCGTGCAACACCTCTAGTGTGAACCATCGAGGGTGATTCCTCCAAGTTCACCGTGATGGTTACATCAAGTGGAATCCATCGAGGGTGATTCCTCGGATTACCCCTTGGTTTTATGGACACACAGTTACTTTGACTTTAACCCCAGAACCATGATAAAGACGGGTCGACCCTGAGGGGTACCCGCGAGAGTTACTGTTTCTGCGGGACTGAAGGGAGAGGCGGTACCACCCCGGTTGAGGTGGACCCGAGTTCCCGACAGTCTGTTGCGAGTTGGGTTGACCGTGAGGGTACCCATGAGTTGATGTGAAGTCGATTTGATCTTGAGGGTAGCCGCGAGAATTCTACCGGCACGGCCGGGCATTCTTAGCTTGTCGGAGTAAATGACCACGGGTAGCCTCATCTGCTCCCCATGGCGATTCAAGACATCGGGGCTGGCTGCGCCCCTCAAGCCTCGAAGGCGAAGAGCCGCCTTCTCAAAGCCGGCTGGTCCAAGCGGCCGGCCGCCAGAGGGCGGCAGTTCCCAGAAGACCGCCTTGAGGTGGGCCGACTCCTACCAGGCGGCCTCCAGAGAGGCCGGCTCCCAGGAGGCGGCCCTCCTCCGCCCCCTTGAAGTTTGCACCACATTAAGACGACGAGATGGGGCGTGGCTATAGTGCAGCCTGCCACCCCCACATCCAGGGGCAGAGCGTGGCCACAGTGCGGTGTACTGGGCGGACATCCCCCGCCCGGCGCGGCACTATTGCCACGCAGCCCATGGCATCACCCATAACGGAAGAGGCCATGCCTCCACTACGGGCTGTCGGTACGGCCTATGGACGGCAGGCCCTACCTGTCAGCGAGAAGCCAGAAGGCGGCGAGCCCCAACCAGTCGGCGTGGGGGAGGCCGACTCCTAGTAGGCGGCCCTCCCCCTCCCTCAAAGTCCGTGCGCCATTAACCAGAAGAGACGGGGAGTGGCTACAGTGAACGCTCGCCAGGCGGCGGTACTGTAGCCACAACTCCCTCGACAAAGCATACGTTATCAGTGGCATTCCACAGTACTCAGCAGCCGTCAGGACCCGCCAGCGGTGGACGCGGCCTGTCGGCTAAGTACGAGACAGCCGGCGGACCAACCAGGCGGCGGGCCCCAGCAGCCGGTGGAGAAGCCGGTGACCACAGTCACTGACAGCCAGGTCCTACACCCGGCCAGATTACTGATACGTCTCCAACGTATCTATAATTTTTGATTGCTCCATGCTATATTATCTTCTGTTTTGGACATTATTGGGCTTTATTATTCACTTTTATATTATTTTTGGGACTAACCTATTAACCGGAGGCCCAGCCCAGAATTGCTGTTTTTTTGCCTATTTCAGAGTTTCGCAGAAAAAAGAATATCAAACGGAGTCCAAACGGAATGAAACCTTCGGGAACGTGATTTTCAGAACGAACATGATTCAGGAGACTTGGACCCTACGTCAAGAAACAAAGCAGGAAGCCACGAGGTAGGGGGCGCACCTACCCCCCTGGGTGCACCCTCCACCCTCATGGGCCCCACGTTGCTCCACCGACGTACTCCTTCCTCCTATATACCTACGTACCCCCAAACGATCAGACACGAAGCCAAAAACCTAATTCCATCGCCGCAACCTTCTGTACCCACGAGATCCCATCTTGGGGCCTGTTTCGGAGCTCCGTCGGAGGGGTCATCGATCATGGAGGGCTTCTACATCAACACCATAGCTTCTCCGATGAAGTGTGAGTAGTTTACCTCAGACCTTCGGGTCCATAGTTATTAGCTAGATGGCTTCTTCTCTCTTTTTGGATCTCAATACAATGTTCTCCCCCTCTCTCGTGGAGATCTATTCGATGTAATCTTCTTTTGCGGTGTGTTTGTTGAGACCGATGAATTGTGGGTTTATGATCAAGTTTATCTATGAACAATATTTGAATCTTATGAATTCTTTTATGTATGATTGGTTATCTTTGCAAGTCTCTTCGAATTATCAGTTTGGTTTGGCCTACTAGATTGATCTTTCTTGCAATGGGAGAAGTGCTTAGCTTTGGGTTCAATCTTGCGGTGTCCTTTCTCAGTGACAGTAGGGGAAGCAAGGTACGTATTGTATTGTTGCCATCGAGGATAACAAGATGGTTTTTTTTATCATATTGCATGAATTTATCCCTCTACATCATGTGATCTTGCATAAAGCGTTACTCTGTTCTTATGAACTTAATACTCTAGATGCATGCTGGATAGCGGTCCATCTGTGGAGTAATAGTAGTAGATGCAGGCAGGAGTCGGTCTACTTGTCTCGGACGTGATGCCTATATACATGATCATACCTAGATATTCTCATAACTATGCTCAATTCTGTCAATTGCTCAACAGTAATTTGTTCACCCACCGTAAAATACTTATGCTCCTGAGATAAGCCACTAGTGAAACCTATGGCCCCCAGGTCTATCTTCATCATATTAATCTTCCAACACTTAGTTATTTCCGTTGCCTTTTACTTTGCTTTTATTTTACTTTGCATCTTTATAACAAAAATACCAAAAAAAATTATCCTATCATATCTATCAGATCTCACTCTCGTAAGTGACCGTGTAGGGATTGCCAACCCCTTATCGCGTTGGTTGCGAGGATTTATTTGTTTTGTGTAGGTGCGAGGGACTCGCGCGTAGCCTCCTACTGGATTGATACCTTGGTTCTCAAAAACTGAGGGAAATACTTACGCTACTTTGCTGCATCACCCTTTCCTCTTCAAGGGAAAACCAACGCAGTGCTCAAGAGGTAGCAATAAGGATTTTTGGCGCCGTTCCCGGGGAGTGAACGCAGAAGTCAACATACCAAGTACCCATCACAAACCCTTATCTCCCGCATTACATTATTTTCCATTTGCCTCTCGTTTTCCTCTCCCCCACTTCACCCTTGCCGTTTTATTCACCCTCTCTTTTTCGTTCACGTCTTTTCCGCTTGCTTTTTGTTTGCTCGTGCGTTGGATTGCTTGCTTGTCACGATGGCTCAAGATAATACCGAATTATGTGACTTTACCAATACCAACAATAATGAT
This sequence comes from Aegilops tauschii subsp. strangulata, assembly GCF_002575655.3. Classification (NCBI taxonomy): domain Eukaryota; kingdom Viridiplantae; phylum Streptophyta; class Magnoliopsida; order Poales; family Poaceae; genus Aegilops; species Aegilops tauschii. Next base: position 380,044,633 of record NC_053037.3, on the reverse strand, counting down.
TTCCTTAGCACTCCTATTGCTCCTCTTACCGATATTGAATCTTGTGAAATCAATGCTGCTTTGTTGAATCTTGTCATGAAAGATCAATTCGCCGGCCTTCCTAGTGAAGATGCCGCTACTCATCTAAATAGCTTCGTTGATTTGTGTGATATGCAAAAGAAGAAAGATGTTGACACTGATATTGTTAAATTGAAGCTATTTCCTTTTTCGCTTAGAGATCGTGCTAAAGCTTGGTTTTCGTCTTTGCCTAAAAATAGTATTGATTCTTGGAATAAGTGCAAAGATGCTTTTATCTCTAAGTATTTTCCTCCCGCTAAGATCATCTCTCTTAGAAACGATATTATGAATTTTAAGCAACTTGATCATGAACATGTTGCAGAAGCTTGGGAGAGGATGAAATTAATGATACGTAATTGCCCTACACATGGTTTGAATTTGTGGATGATTATAAAAAAAAATTATGCCGGATTGAATTTTGCTTCTAGAAATCTTTTAGATTCGGCCACGGGAGGCACTTTTATGGAAATTACTTTAGGAGAAGCTACTAAACTCCTAGATAATATTATGGTTAATTATTCTCAATGGCACACTGAAAGATCTACTAATAAAAAAGTGCATGCGATAGAAGAAATTAATGTTTTGAGTGGAAAGATGGATGAACTTATGAAATTATTTGCTACTAAGAGTGTTTCTTCTAATCCTATTGATATGCCTTTGTCTACTTTGATTGAGAATAATAATGAATCTATGGATGTGAATTTTGTTGGTAGGAATAATTTTGGTAACAACGCGTATAGAGGAAACTTTAACCCTAGACCTTATCCTAGCAATTCCTCTAATAATTATGGTAATTCCTACAACAATTCTTATGGAAATTTTAATAAGATGCCCTCTGAATTTGAGACTAGTGTTAAGGAATTTATGAATTCACAAAAGAATTTCAATGCCTTGCTTGAAGAAAAATTGCTTAAAGTTGATGAATTGGCTAGGAACGTTGATAGAATTTCTCTTGATGTTGATTCTTTGAAACTTAGATTTATTCCACCTAAGCACGATATCAATCAGTCTCTCAAAGCCATGAGAATTTCCATTGATGAGTGCAAAGAAAGAACCGCTAGGATGCGTGCTAAGAAAGATTGCTTTATGAAAGCGTGTTCTTCAAATTTCTATGAAAATAAAGATGAAGATCTAAAAGTTATTGATGTGTCCCCTATTAAATCTTTGTTTTGCAATATGAAATCTTGATAATGATGGGACTGAATATGATCCACCTTTACCTAGAAGGTGTTCCAAAAATTCGGAGTTTTTAGATCTTGATGCTAAAATTGATAAAAGTGGGATTGAAGTTGTGTACTGATGTAGGATGGCAAAGTTGTCACGTATGCTTCCAGGCAGCTACGGAAGCATGAGGAAAATTATCCAACACATGACTTGGAGCTAGCAGCGGTCATCCATGCACTCAAGGAGTGGAGGCACTTTCTGTTGGGAAATCGCTGTGAAATATATACGGACCATAAGAGCCTTAAATATATTTTTACACAGCCAGAGCTAAATTTACGCCAACGACGCTGGTTGGAATTGGTCAAGGACTATGATGTCGGCATTCACTACCATCCAGGGAAAGCAAATGTAGTGGCTGATGCCCTTAGTCGGAACCCCAGCCCGGACAACGATGGTCCACAAAACTTGAGGCCTGAGTTTCAGCAAGAGTTCGCTAGGCTCAACATGGTGTTAGTCTCTGAGGGCACCGTATCAATCTGGAGATACAACCCACCCTAGTGGAACAAATTAAGAAGGGCCAGCAGGGACATCCCAGCATCGAAGGTATAAAGAAGAAAATGAACCTTGGTAAGGCTTCAGAATTCGTCACAGACAGTGAAGGAATATTATGGTACGGAGACAGACTTTGCGTACCTAACATTGAGGAACTCAAGCAACAAATCCTAACCGAAAGCCACACCGCTCCATACTCGATCCACCCTGGAGGAACCAAAATGTACAAAGACATTCAGGAAAGATTTTGGTGGCATGGTATGAAAAGGGATATAGCCGCATTTATTGCTTGTTGCGATTCATGTCAGCGCATCAAGGCCGAGCATCAAAAGCCAGCAGGGCTACTCCAGCCAAACAGGATACCGGAGTGGAAATGGGATGAAATAGGAATGGACTTCATCGTCGGACTACCTCGATCACAACGTGGAAATGACGCCATATGGGTCATCACAGACCGACTAACCAAGGTTGCTCATTTCATTCCCGTGAAGACTACCTACTCCACACAAAGGCTGGCCAAGCTTTATCTCTCCCGTATAGTTTGTTTGCATGGAGTCCCAAAGACTATAATATCCGACCGAGGCACCCAATTTGTCTCTAAATTTTGGGATCACCTGCAACAAGCTCTGGGCACGCAACTAGCTTTCAGTACAGCGTACCACCCTCAGACTGATGGACAAACGGAACGTGTGAACCAAATCCTAGAGGACATGCTGAGAGCCTGTGTGCTCACCTATGGATCCAGTTGGGAGGAAAGTTTGCCGTATGCTGAGTTTGCCTACAACAACAGTTACCAAGCCAGCTTACAAATGGCACCCTTTGAAGCATTGTACGGACGGAGGTGTCGTACCCCACTGAATTGGTCAGAGATAGGTGACAGTCGTATCTTCGGCCCAGACATGCTCAAGGAGGCCAAGGAGAAAGTTAAGCAGGTCAGGGACAAACTCAAGACAGCACAAAGCCGACAAAAGAGCTACTACGATCAAAGACATCGTGAGGTCAGCTTTGAACCCGGTGATTCCGTATACCTACGAGTGTCTCCTCTGAGGGGTCTGCAAGGGTTCAAAATTAAGGGGAAGCTAGCCCCAAGGTTTATTGGACCATTCTGTATAGTTGCACGAAGAGGCACGGTAGCCTACAAACTAGACCTACCCAAGGAACTGTCAGACGTCCATGACGTATTCCACGTCTCACAATTGAGAAAATGTGTAAGTAACCCAGAGAAGCATGTATCTCATGAGAGCATTGATGTGCAACCAGATCTCACCTACAGAGAGTGGCCAGTAAAGATTTTGGAAGAGTCTAAAAGGAGGACCCGTCAGAAAACAACCAAATTTTTCAAAGTTCAGTGGAGCAACCACACTAAGGATGAAGCTACATGGGAAAGGGAAGATTTTCTTCAGGCAGAATATCCATATCTATTTGAGGATCAGCTGAAATCTCGAGGACGAGATTTTTCCTAAGGGGGTAGGTGTTGTGACACCCAAAATTTTATTTGGCTTTTTCAAACTTTTATTTGATTTGAGGGAGGTGATTTAAATTTTTCTCCTAAAGAACTCTCCCTCTCAAAATATTTTTTTATGACAAGTGTTTTGTTTTCGATTCACCCAAGACTTGATTTTGGTCTTGGAGGTTCTTTCTTTTTATTTGGACTCAAACCAAAATGCTTTTCATTTGGAAAAATGTCTTTTGAAAATTCCTTTGAAAATACCCTATGGCTTTTGGAATGATCCTTCTCCACTTTCAAAAAATCTCTCTTGCCATGACCTAAGTGTAAATCCCCTCTCATAAGCCTTTCCTCATCTTTGATCATGATGTACTTCAAAACCAGCAAGTTGAACCTCTCCATATATTTATTTCCATTTATTTCTTATCAAAAATTATTTCTGCCTTCTATTCTAGCTCTTGGAGATTTACAAAGGAGCTACCCTTTCTGTTTTGATTTTTGCCCCCAAACCAATTTCCCTAGCTAGTCCTTTGAAGCCTCAACCAAGATCCATGAAGATCCACTGGTCTTCAGTTCAAATTTTTCAAACTACACTTGCTGCAAGTTTGGACCAGATTTGCCAAATTTGATGAAATTCATTCAAATCCTTCTCCTAAAAATCTGAGAAAAATCAGGCAGCCTCTGGGTGCATTGAGAGGTCACCTCACCAAGTCCCAGCTCCAGGAAATTTTTTCTTCTTGCCAAATCATTTCATCGAACACCTGCTGGACACTATTCCTATAATGTTCAGTCAAGTTCAGTTAACAGTGTCTGAAACTACTATCGTTTCTTCAGTGTCCGTTGTCGATCTCGCCAGTGCCCCGGCGTCGCCGTGCTTCCAGTCCCCTCCCCCTTGTCCTCTGCACCGCACGAGCGCCTGGAAGGTTGCGGGCGTCGGCGACGAGCAGGAGGAGGTGCGCCGCCCCGTGACCGACGCTAGCGGCGGCTTTGCGGCCGCCAGAGAGAGGCGCAGCGCAGACGGCGCCGTCCAGCGCCGCCCAAGCCACCGGAGGACGCCGCGTGGTCTTCCACTCCCCAGTGCGCGCTGCCACCCTCGTCGTGAACCGCTGGGCATGGAGCGCGCTCTCTGCCGCCGCCGTGCCCGTACGGCCACCCCGCCGTGGACCAGGGCCATTACGCCAAACCCGACCAGGATTAGCGGGGGAACGGCACCAGTACACCTCACTGATGCTGCCTGGCCACCTAAGCTCCCTGCCAAGCCATTGCCTCGCCATAATTGCTCGCCGGAGCGATCCCGTTCACGGCCACTCCCTCGAGCCGCCTATAAATAGAGGCCCCAAGCTCCACCTTGAACCCATACCACCTCTGCACACCTCCAGCACCACGCCTAGCCACTGGGAGAGCCCCAAGGGAGTCTTCTTCCTCAACTCCGGCCGCCGCGACCCGCCACGGGATCCAGCTCGATTCGCTCCCGTGCGTGCATCCCTAACCCCCAGCTCTTGCCAGTAGCTCTCTAGTGCATCCATCCTTCTGAACCGCGCTTCAATTCGGAGTTTGCAGCACCCACCGGAGTTCTCCACCATCGCCCGAGCCGCCGTCCGCCGGAGAAAGTGTCGCCGTCGACGTGGTGCTCTCCGACGACCAAGTCCACCACCCACCGACGTGGAAGGTTGCACTGAACCTCTTGGTACACTCCGATCTCCCTGACTCGCCGTGGTTCGACGCCGGCGACCACCGCAGCCTTCGGGCGCCGGCGAGGATTTGAAACTGACATGTGGGACCCCCACGTCAGCCTCTCTTCTTTCTCTCCCTCGAAGCGTTTTCTGTCGGCGCCTTCGGGCAAGTACGTTTTCTCTTTGGGCTGGCGCCTTTTACTCCGAACCATTTTCTGCTTTCTCAGTTAAGTCCCTGGTTCTTTTCTGTTTCATCACAGATTAGTCCCTGGACAAAAACCCTTATAACTTTTTAATAAAAAGTGATTTTTGAGTGATTCTTTTTCTGACAGTCTTATATTTTTGTCTAGTTTTTTATAGTATTTATTTGGTAAATTTTTGGGACAACTTTTATGCACGCGTTGGTTTTCACGTTAGTACACGTTTTCGCTATACCGTAGGTTCCGAAAGAGGTGACGGAGCCGCGAACTTCGCCGAGCTAGACTCCGACTTCAACGAACCAGGCAAGCATGTTTGAACCTTTGATATGATAGGTGTTTTTCATGTTTGCTTGAATGGTTGTGCATGACATATGAGCATCAGTGAGTATCTCGTTGCATGTAAGGCAACTACCCGTGTGTTCCGAAGTTACTATGATCTCTGAGGAGAGATGGCCTAGTCATGTGGTGACATGAAGGGCAGTAAGGTGGTACTGTTGTGGCATGCCAGCCTTACGTCATCCGATAAATTCCGACGTTAACGTGGACGGGGTCACGTTATCGTTCTTCCCCCTTCCGTGCTACCACATGTTTTCTGCCAGAATGCGGTTTAGTAAGTTGGTAACCTCTTTCCGTGTACACACCAAATAGAGGGGTCGGGATGAGGGTTCCATGGCCCTGGATTAAAGCCAGTCATCCGGTCAGGGGGCATGGGTGTTTCCGGTTGGGACCGAGAGGGGGGCACCCCTTAGAGCGCGCGTATATAACTTTGATCCCATGCTACGCGAGGTTGTAGCCTCCCCGTCTCAAGGTTTTTTTTGAACGTTGCCTAGGGTGATTCCTGGCTTCGGAATGTTGAATGGGTGTGTACTGGTTAGATGTGTTTCTCCCAAAACACCATAAACGGAACTAGTCCCCGTGACTACTGAAATCCGTTGGCTGTGGTTATAGTACAAACTCTGCAGAGTCAAATCCTTCCGAGTCATCGTATCCGTGGTCAAGGACCGTGATCAGTGAGCCTATATCTATGTCAAGTCCTCGTGATATTTTTTTCCCCGGAAGACAAGCTTGATTGGTATATTGGTTGAACGTTATTCCGTGGTTGGACTAATCCTGTTGTTTATTTCATACCTGATTATGCCCTTGCAATGTTTTAAATTCTTGACTTGCTGAGATATCAAGTTATGAAATATAAGCCCTTTATGTGATGTCGCTCAGACGTCCGACTGTGGCATGTTTGTCTTTTACTTCCAATATAAGCCCTTTAAGTGATGTCGCTCCGACGTCCGACTGTGGCACGTTTGTCATTTACTTTCAATATAAGCCCTTTATGTGATGTCGCTCAGACGTCCGACTGTGGCACGCACTGTCATTTATTTTTCTATTATAAGCCCTTTATGTGGTGTCGCCTTGACGCCCGACTGCGGCATTGTTATTCTCGTATTTTCCTCTCGAGGAGTCATTCAGACACTCGTTTGGCCCTCAGTATTTACTTTGGGATTTCGGGAGGACTACCGCCCGACTTCTCTTTTATTTCCCATGCATTATTATTTCTATGTCTGAGTGCACTTGTTAATCTATTCATATGCATCATGTTTACATTTGTTATATCTTATGTCCGAACTGTCTTGCGAGTACTTTCATAGTACTCACCTGGCTTGTTGATTTGGCCAGATGTTGACGAAGGCGATCTCATGGATGAAGAGTTTGATAGTGAGTCCGATGCCTAGAGGAATCCCAGTCAGTCCCGTGCGATCCTGGATATTGGTCACTTGTATCATATACGCTTCCGCCACCCGCAATAAGCCTCCTCGAGCCTCACTCCGACACTCGAAGAGTTGTTAGTTTTCAGGAGTCATATCACCCACATCGTGGTGATATTTCCACCGCCACTTCTATCGTGAGTTAGTAGTTATGCCACCCTATCTGCCATTATGTTTTAATGGTGTGCATGTAATAAATTGTTGGGCAGTCTCCGCTCAACCTTGTATTATATTCAGTACTCCTGGTATTTTCTTCTGTGATCAAGATTTTGTCTACCAGTAAGAAGGAATTCTTCTGTACTGGTCCGTAAAAGGGATCGGTCTCTCAATAAATATTTTTATTGGAAAACCGGTCGTGACAATGTGCTACGGCGTGCACTTTGCCGCCAAGAGGCTGAAGCTATACTTTCAAGAGCACCCGATCACGGTTGTCTTCACTGGCCCACTAGCTGAGATCTTTGGCAACAGAGATGCATCAGGACAAGTGGCCAAATGGTCCATCGAGCTAGCCCCTACACCATCTTCTATCAGCCACATACCGCCATCAAGTCCCAAGCACTGGCCAACTTCCTCGTCGACTGGGCCAAGACCCAGTACCTGCCGCCAACTCCGGACTCCACTCATTGGCGGATGCATTTCGATGGCTCGAAGATGTGCACCAGTTTGGGAGCCGGCATCGTCCTTACCTCTCCCAAAGGCGACAAGCTCAGATACACACTGCAAATCCACTTCGCCACCTCCAACAACGTGGCCGAATATGAGGCGCTCGTACACGGGCTCCGGCTGGCCAAAGAACTCGGCATCCGCCGGATCCTGTGCTACAGCCACTCAGATTTGGTGGTCCAACAGTCATCTGGCAACTGGGATGCCAAAGATGCAAACATGGCGAGCTACCGCTTCCTCGTCCAGCAGCTTAGCAGATACTTTGAGGGGTGTGAGTTCCTTCACGTGCCACGGAATGAAAACGAGCCAGCTGATACCCTGGCACGGATCGGCTCCACCCGTCAAGCAATACCAGCCGGCGTCTCCCTTCAGTGCCTCCGCAAGCCGTCAATCAAGCCTTCTCCAGAATCTGAGTCCATCTTCGTGCCGGCTCCTCCCGAAGCAGTCGGATCCGACTCGGGGGCTGCAGCAGCCGGCCCGGGGACTTCGGCAGGCGGCACGGGGAATGCAGCAGGCGCACCCAGCCCGGGGACTTCACAATCCGGCCCGGGGGCTGCTGCAGTCGGCCGGAGGACTTCACCAAGCGGCTCGGGGACTGCAGCAGTCGCACCCGGCCTGGGGACTTCACAACCCGGCCCGGGGGCTGCAACAGTCGGCCTGGGGACTTCAACGGTGCAGCAAGCGGCAACCAACTCCAACCCGCCTCCTCCCAACCCAACCGCCCTAGTACAAGTGGCTGTAGTGGCAGTAGAAGAAATTCAAGCACCATCATGGGCGCAACCCATCCTCAAGTTTCTGGTGAACAGAGAGCTGCCAGCCGACGAGATCTCAGCCTGGCAGGTGCAGCGCCGAGCAGGAGCCTACACGATAGTAAACGGAGAGTTGGTCAGACGCAGCGTGACTGGAGCCTTCCAGCGCCGCGTAGAACCAGAGAAGGGCCAAGCAATCCTAAAAAATATCCACCAAGGCGAGTGCGGCTACCACGCAGCCTCCAGATCCGTTGTCGCCAAAGCTTTCCGCCATGGTTTCTTCTGGCCGGCCGCTTTGGAGGACGCCAAGGATCTGGTCAAACACTGCAAGGGGTGCCAGAAATTCAGCTCCAAGCAACATCTGCCGGCTTCTGCACTAAAGACCATCCCCCTCACCTGGCCTTTTGCCGTGTGGGGGCTGGACATGGTGGGACCATTCAAGACAGCACGCGGCGGCATGTCCCATCTGCTTGTCGCCGTGGACAAATTCACCAAGTGGATTGAAGTGAAGTCAATCAAGAAACTAAACGGTTCGACTGCTGTGACCTTCATCGCAGATATCACCGTCCGATACGGTGTGCCACACAACATCATCACCGACAATGGCACAAACTTTACTAAGGGAGCCTTGGCCCGTTTCTGCGCGACGCAGGGCATCCGACTGGACTTAGCATCCGTTACCCATCCGCAGTCAAACGGCCAAGTTGAGCGAGCAAACGGCCTCATCCTCTCCGGCATCAAGCCCCGACTGGTCGAGCCACTGGAGCAGTCGGCCGGCTGCTGGATCGACGAGCTGCCGGCCGTCCTCTGGAGTCTCCGCACCACTCCGAACAAGTCAACCGGCTTCACTCCATTCTTCCTCGTGTATGGGGCCGATGCCCTCATCCCAACTGACATTGAGTTTGACTCACCTTGCGTCACGATGTACACGGAGGCGGAGGCGAAAGAAGCACGCGAAGACGGTGTCGATCTGCTGGAAGAGGGCCGGCTATTGGCACTCAGCCGGTCCGCCATCTACCAGCAGAGTTTGCCACTACCACGGTCGGAAGGTCAAGCCAAGATCTTTCCAAGAGGGAGACCTTGTGCTCTGGCTGATCCAGCGAACAGCCGGCCAGCACAAGCTCTCGGCCCCTTGAGAAGGCCCCTTCATCATCAGTAAAGCATTGGGCAACGACTCCTACTACCTGATCGATGCGCAAAAGCCCAGAGCACGCAAGAGAGACGACTCCGGCAAGGAATCGGAGTGCCCATGGAACGCAAATCTCCTCCGAAGATTTTATAGTTTATTCAGTATGTACCATGCTACCTTTTGTATTAAGCGCTAAGACATCGGGTCCCTCGAGGAGCACTCGGGGGCTACCCTTTTTATCTATATGATAAGCTATATGCCTATGATTGTGTCATTTCATTATTTTGCCTGGCACCAGGTTCGACCAGTCGGCCCGGGGGCTTGCCACCTTGTGCTATGCCAATGCTACCTGCAGTCGGGCAAGTAGTGTGCCGGCACCTAAGCCCTCTCTTGCCATAAGCCGTAGCTCGTAGAGCGACTGACCGACTGGCAAGAGTTAAAGGCAGGAAATGGTGCCCACACAAAAAATGGCTAAGGACCACAACATTCGCATAGGCCAAGCCGGCTCCTCGCCTCGCCGACCAGCTGTTGAGTAGCTGGCCGGCCGATTTCTAACTTAACTTACTACGCTCTGCCTATGGCTAAAGTACTTGCCTTCCTAAAAAACGGCCATGTACTTGACCCAGCCACAGACCGCAGAGCGGCTGTCCGGTTGGCAAGACGGCAGCCAAGGGAAGGCGGCAAAGGAAAAAGCCAAAGGAGCAGAAAAGCAAGACAAGTCGGAAATCGGCAAAGACAATTTACATAGGAAAAGGCCCTCGGCCAGCATTCAACAGAGTTTGTATACACCCCCAGCGGGTGGAACTGCACAGACTTAACAATTTTTTTCAAGAGATTACAAAAGAGGGAAAGAAAAAGATAACTTGGCCACCTAGGCCAGAGGAGCAGCAGCCGGATCGGAGTGGTCGGCGGAGGTCGAGGCTCCGGGTGGTGGAGCGGCCGCCTGGTTGGTCTCAGCCTGGTCAGCGCCAGCAGCAGTCGGCTTGTCGGTGCGCCGCCCGTTGGTCGAGATTTGGTCGGGCTGAGGCCGGTCGTCGTCTCCACCATTCGGCGCATCGTCTTCGTCGTCCTCGTCCTCCTCCTCCTCACCTTCATCGCTGGAGGCGATCACCTCCACCGACTCCTCGCCGTCTTCTGGGTTCAGCCCGAACCAGTTGGGTGGTGCCTCGGCGCCCTCCTCAGTCAGCTCGGGGAGGAAGACACTGGTGTCCGTGTACTCGGCTATAGCCGCGGCGCGACGATAGAGGTCGGGCGCCACCACCGCCAGCTCTTCGGCAGCTTCAGCATGAAGAGTGGCCAACTGGTCTAGGTTTAGCCCAGGGTACCACCCCTTGACGAACTCCAGGGCCCGCGGTGCGCCTGCCGGGGCCGCGGAGCCCTTCCATGCCTCAATACGGCCGATGGTCACCTCTAACCAGTCGGAGGTCCAACTGGGGGGCGCAGAGTTGGAGCACCCGGCCAGAGGGCGGAGACAACCTGGGCTCCGGCACGCTGCAGACGGCGGAGAGCCCGATGCACCGGCTGGAGACGAGCTTGGACGGTGAGCAGCTGCTCAGCAAGAGTTCGGGGGGCGTTGGGCGCGATTTCCGCACCAGCCAGCCTCCGCTCATCACGGCGAGCCTCGACGACTTGGTTGGCGGCGACGGAGTAACTAGGGAAATACTCTGCACAAGAAGAAAAAAAGAAGTATGAAGCCGGAAGCCGGCTCATAGGACAAGTTGGCAGGCAGAAGAAAGAGAAGGACAACTCACCATCGAGCATGTCTTCGATCTAGCCGTAGCTGTCCGACAAGGCCTTCTCCCTCTCGACCCAGTTCGAACGCTGAGTCTCGAACTTGGCCTGGAGGTACTCCTCCGTGTCCATGAGTTTCCGCAGCTCCGCCTGGTGCTGGTTCGCCTAGTCAGCCAGCTGCTTGGCCAGGCGGTCGCACTCTTGCTCTATCTTGCTGCGCTCCTCCTCCTTGGCGTGCAGCGCGGTTTGAGCCTCGCCCAGCTGCTGCCGTAAGGTGGCATGGGCTCCTGCAGAAGACAAGAAAGAAAAGACGATGAGCAAATCAACAAAGAAAGAAGTAGTTGCCGGAAGATCCGACCCGACTGCTCAGCAGTCAGCCCGAAACTCGGGGGCTACACCCCGCGGGTGCGCTGGCGCGCCCCCGCGAGACTAAGGATTGAACGATTCAACGAAAGAAAAAAGAAAAGGGGTCACCGGAAGATCCGACCCGACTACTCAGTAGTCGGCCTGAATCTCGGGGCCTACACCCCGCGGTTGCGCTGGCGCGCCCCCGCGAGAACAAAGAGCGGAGTGCTTACTCCGGCTGTCAGCCAAAGTAGTGGTCCGCTTGGCCAGCTCCTGGACCTAGGAATTAAAGGCGGCCACACGGATGTTGTGGTAATCCTGCAACAAAGACAACAAAAGAAAAGAAAGGGTTAGCGCTCGGAACTTACCTTTAAGTTCCGAGCCGCCTGCTCAGCAGCCGACACGGAACTCGGGGGCTACACCCAGTGGGTGCGCTAGCGCTCCCCCATAGAAGAAATTCAAGAAAATTACAAGAATCAGGAACATACCCTGACGGCAGCTCGCGACGCCAGGAACGTCTGCGTGTAGTTCTAGAGGGCGGTGCCTTGGGCCTGAAGCAGAGATTGGACTTCATGCGCAGCCTTGTTCAGGACACTCGTCCCACCCCCAGACGTCCACTCTCGCGGGACGGCACTAGTGGCCTCCGCCTCTGGGGCCGACGAGCTCGAGGTCCCGATCTCCTGAGGCCGCGGCGCCGAAGTCGCCTTCGCCGCAAGTCGGTGCGCCAGAGTGCGAACAACGGGGGTCGCCCCCACCACTAGCTCGCCGCCAACTTGAGGCCTTGGCGGCACATAAGGCCGACTGCCTTGGACCTCGGCAGTCGGCACTTGCTGGAGCACCTCCGTCGTCAAGATGGCGGAGTCGCCCCCTTCCCTCTCCATGATCGGCTGCTCATCGCCGGTTCTCCCAGTCGGCGCCTGGATCTCTGGTGCGGGCGACACGGAGCGCAGGGGGACGACAAGCTGCGGCGTCTGGTCGCACGTGGCCTTCTCCGCCCGCGCCCTGGCGACCGCGTCCGCCCGCTCCTTAGCAGCGGCATCGGCCAGGGCCTTGGTGACCATGTCGGCTTCCTCCTGCGTCGCCTTCGCCACCGCCGCCTTCTGCCGCTCCGCCTCCTCTCGCTCCTCACGCACCTCCCGCGTGTTCCGCTCCGTTGCCGCCTGGAGCTCGGCGCGCGCGTCCACGCGGTGGGTGTTGGCGGAGCCCTCCGTCCCTCCGATGATGGAGGCGGAGGACGACCGCTCAAGGGAGAGCGGGGCCCTGTTCAAGCAAGACAAGAAGAACTCAGAGGGAGTTTGCAAAAAAGACAAATGAAAACACAAGAAAAGACAAGCTCTTAGGCGGACACCGTCGGCGGCTGCTTCGGGGCCCTCTGGAACTGGGCCGCCTTCGCGGCGGCCTCCTCCCGCCTGGTCGCTGTGGCCGAGCCCTTGGGTTTCTGATACATCTCCAACGTATCTATAATTTTTGATTGCTCCATGCTATATTATCTTCTGTTTTGGACATTATTGGGCTTTATTATACACTTTTATATTATTTTTGGGACTTACCTATTAACCGGAGGACCAGCCCAGAATTGCTGTTCTTTTGCCTATTTCAGAGTTTCGCAGAAAAAGAATATCAAACGGAGTCCAAACGGAATGAAACCTTCGCGAACGTGTTTTTCGGAACGAACATGATCCAGAGGACTTGGACCCTACGTCAAGAAAGCTACCAGGAATCCATGAGGTAGGGGGGCGCGCCTACCCCCCTGGGCGCGCCCTCCACCCTCGTGGGCCCCATGTTGCTCCACCAATGCACTCCTTCCTCCTATATATACCTGCGTACCCCCAAACTACCAGATAGGGAGCCAAAAACCTAATTCCGCCTCCGCAACCTTCTGTACCCGTGAGGGGGCATCGATCACGGAGGGCTTCTACATCAACACCATAGCCTCTCCGATGATGTGTGAGTAGTTTACCTCAGACCTTTGGGTCCATAGTTATTTGCTAGATGGCTTCCTCTCTCTTTTTGGATCTCAATACAATGTTCTCCCCCTCTCTTGTGGAGATCTATTCGATGTAATCTTCTTTTGCGGTGTGTTTGTTGAGACCGATGAATTGTGGGTTTATGATCAAGTTTATCTATGAACAATATTTGAATCTTCCGAATTCTTTTATGTATGATTGGTTATCTTTGCAAGTCTCTTCGAATTATCAGTTTGGTTTGGCCTACTAGATTGATCTTTCTTGCAATGGGAGAAGTGCTTAGCTTTGGGTTCAATCTTGCGGTGTCCTTTCCCAGTGATAGTAGGGGCAGCAAGGCACGTATTGTATTGTTGCCATCGAGGATAACAAGATGGGGTTTATATCATATTGCATGAGTTTATCCCTCTACATCATGTCATCTTGCTTAAGGCGTTACTCTGTTCTTATGAACTTAATACTCTAGACGCATGCTGGATAGCGGTCGATGTGTGGAGTAATAGTAGTAGATGCAGGCAGGAATCGGTCTACTTGTCTCAGACGTGATGCCTATATACATGATCATACCTAGATATTCGCATAACTATGCTCAATTCTGTCAATTGCAAAACAGTAATTTGTTCACCTACCGTAAAATACTAATGCTCTTAAGAGAAGCCACTAGTGAAACCTATGGCCCCCGGGTCTATTTTCCATCATATTAATCTTCTAACACTTAGGTATTTCCATTGCCTTTTATTTTGCTTTTATTTTATTTTGCATCTTTATCACAAAAATACCAAAAGAATTATCTTATCATATCTATCAGATCTCACTCTCGTAAGTGACCGTGTAGGGATTGACAACCCCTTATCGCATTGGTTGCGAGGATTTATTTGTTTGTGTAGGTGCGAGGGACTCGTGCGTGGCCTCCTACTAGATTGATACCTTGGTTCTCAAAAACTGAGGGAAATACTTACGCTACTTTGCTGCATCACCCTTTCCTCTTCAAGGGAAAACCAACGCAGTGCTCAAGAGGTAGCAAGAAGGATTTCTGGCGCCGTTGCCGGGGAGGTCTATGCAAAAGTCAACATACCAAGTACCCATCACAAACCCTTGTCTCCCGCATTACATTATTTGCCATTTGCCTCTCGTTTTCCTCTCTCCCACTTCACCCTTGCCGTTTTATTCGCCCTCTCTTTTCTGTTCGCCTCTTTTTCGCTTGCTTCTTGTTTGCTCGTGTGTTGGATTGCTTGTTTGTCATGATGGCTCAAGATAATACCAAATTATGTGACTTTACCAATACCAACAACAATGATTTCCTTAGCACTCCGATTGCTCCTCTTACCGATATTGAATCTTGTGAAATCAATGCTGCTTTGTTGAATCTTGTCATGAAAGATCAATTCGCCGGCCTTCCTAGTGAAGATGCCGCTACTCATCTAAATAGCTTCGTTGATTTGTGTGATATGCAAAAGAAGAAAGATGTTGACAATGATATTGTTAAATTGAAGCTATTTCCTTTTTCGCTTAGAGATCGTGCTAAAGCTTGGTTTTCATCTTTGCCTAAAAATAGTATTGATTCTTGGACTAAGTGCAAAGATGCTTTTATCTCTAAGTATTTTCCTCCCGCTAAGATTATCTCTCTTAGAAACAATATTATGAATTTTAAGCAACTTGATCATGAACATGTTGCACAAGCTCGGGAGAGGATGAAATTAATTATACGTAATTGCCCTACGCATGGTTTGAATTTGTGGATGATTATACAAAATTTTTATGCCGGATTGAATTTTGCTTCTAGAAATCTTTTAGATTCGGCCGCGGGAGGCACTTTTATGGAAAATCACTTTAGGAGAAGCTACTAAACTCCTAGATAATATTATGGTTAATTATTCTCAATGGCACACTGAAAGATCTACTAGTAAAAAAGTGCATGCGATAGAAGAAATTAATGTTTTGAGTGGAAAGATGGATGAACTTATGAAATTATTTGCTACTAAGAGTGTTTCTTCTGATCCTAATGATATGCCTTTGTCTACTTTGATTTAGAATAATAATGAATCCATGGATGTGAATTTTGTTGGTAGAAATAATTATGGTAACAACGCGTATAGAGGAAACTTTAATCCTAGGCCTTATCCTAGTAATTCCTCTAATAATTATGGTAATTCCTACAACAATTCTTATGGAAATTTTAATAAGATGCCCTCTGAATTTGAGACTAGTGTTAAGGAATTTATGAATTCACAAAAGAATTTAAATGCTTTTCTTCAAGAAAAATTGCTTAAAGTTGATGAATCGGCTAGGAACGTTGATAGAATTTCTCTTGATGTTGATTCTTTAAAACTTAGATCTATTCCTCCTAAGCATGATATCAATGAGTCTCTCAAAGCCATGAGAATTTCCATTGATTAGTGCAAAGAAAGAACCGCTAGGATGCGTGCTAAGAAAGATTACTTTATGAAAGCGTGTTCTCCTAGTTCCTTTGAAAATAAAGATGAAGATCTAAAAGTTATTGATGTGTCCCCTATTAAATCTTTGTTTTGCAATATGAATCTTAATAATGATGGGCCTGAATATGATCCACCTTTACCTAGAAGGCGTTCCAGAAATTCGGAGTTTTTAGATCTTGATGCTAAAATTGATAAAAGTGGGATTGAAGAGATCAAAACATTAGATATTAATGAACCCACTATTTTGGATTTCAAGGAATTTAATTATGATAATTGCTCTTTGATAGATTGTATTTCCTTGTTGCAATCCGTGCTAAATTCTCCTCATGCCTATAGTCAAAATAAAGCCTTTACCAAACATATCGTTGATGCTTTGATGCAATCTTATGAAGAAAAACTTGAGTTAGAAGTTTCTATCCCTAGAAACTTTATGATGAGTGGGAACCTACTATTAAAATTAAGATTAAAGATCATGAATGCTATGCTTTGTGTGATTTGGGTGCTAGTGTTTCCACGATTCCAAAAACTTTGTGTGATTTGCTAGGTTTCTGTGATTTTGATGATTGCTCTTTAAACTTGCACCTTGCGGATTCCACTATTAAGAAACCTATGGGAAGAATTAATGATGTTCTTATTGTAGCAAATAGGAACTATGTGCCCGTAGATTTTATTGTTCTTGACATAGATTGCAATCCTTCATGTCCTATTTTTGTTGGTAGACCTTTCCTTAGAACGATTGGTGCAATTATTGATATGAAGGAAGGGAATATTAGATTCGAATTTCCATTAAAGAAAGGCATGGAACACTTCCCTAGGAATAAAATAAAATTACCATATGAATCTATCATGAGAGCCACTTATGGATTGCCTACCAAAGATGGCAATACCTAGATCTATCCTTGCTTTTATGCCTAGCTAGGGACGTTAAACGATAGCGCTTGTTGGGAGACAACCCAATTTTATTTTTAGTTTTCTTTTGCTTTTTTGCTTCTGTTTAGGAATAAATATTTGTTCTAGCCTCTGTTTAGATGTGTTTGTATGTTTTAATTAGTGTTTGTGCCAAGTTAAACCTATAGGATCTTCTTGGGTGATAGTTATTTGATCTTGCAGAAAATTCCAGAAACTTTCTGTTCACGAAAATAATTGTTAAAAATCACCAGAACGTGATAAAATATTTAATCCAATTGCTGCTGATCAATATTGGCTGATTTTTTGGAGTTCCAGAAGTTTGTGTTAGTTACAGATTACTACAGACTGTTCTGTTTTTGACAGATTCTGTTTTTCATGTGTTGTTTGCTTATTTTGATGAATATATGGCTAGTAAAATAGTTTATATACCATATAGAAGTTGGAATAAAGTAGGTTTAACACCAATATAAATAAAGAATGAGTTCATTACAGTACCTTGAAGTGGTCTTTTGTTTTCTTTTGCTAACGGAGCTCACGAGATTTTCTGCTGAGTTTTGTGTTGTGTAGTTTTCAAGTTTTGGGTGAAAGATTTGATGGATTATGGAACAAGGAGTGGCAAGAGCCTAAGCTTGGGGATGCCCATGGCACCCCCAAGATAATCTAAGGACACCTAAAAGCCAAAGCTTGGGGATGCCCCAGAAGGCATCCCCTCTGTCGTCTACTTCCATCAGTAACTTTACTTGGAGCTATATTTTTATTCACCACATGATATGTGTTTTGCTTGGAGCATCTTGTATTATTTGAGTCTTTATTTTTTTAGTTTACCACAATCATCTTTGCTGTACACACCTTTTTAGAGAGACACACATGATTCGGAAATTATTAGAATGCTCTAGTACTTCACTTATATCTTTTAGAGCACGGTGGTGGATTTGTTTTATAGAAACTATTGATCTCTCATGCTTCACTTAGATTATTTTGAGAGTCTTAAATAGCATGGTAATTTTCTTAAATAATCCAAATATGCTAGGTATTCAAGATTAGTAAAAACTTTCTTAT
This sequence comes from Aegilops tauschii subsp. strangulata, assembly GCF_002575655.3. NCBI lineage: Eukaryota > Viridiplantae > Streptophyta > Magnoliopsida > Poales > Poaceae > Aegilops > Aegilops tauschii. The sequence goes on along the minus strand of NC_053037.3, from coordinate 380,026,796 downwards.
GAGTGTGTTGAATACTAAGAGAAGTTTGATGCTTGATGATTGTTTTGAGATATGGAGGTAGTGATATCAAAGTTGTGCTAGTTGAGTAGTTGTGAATTTGAGAAATACTTGTGTTGAAGTTTGCAAGTCCCGTAGCATGCACGTATGGTAAACGTTATGTAACAAATTTGAAACATGAGGTGTTCTTTGATTGTCCTCCTTATGAGTGGCGGTCGGGGACGAGCGATGGTCTTTTCCTACCAATCTATCCCCCTAGGAGCATGCACGTAGTGCTTGGTTTTTGATGACTTGTAGATTTTTGCAATAAGTATGTGAGTTCTTTATGACTAATGTTGAGTCCATGGATTATACACACTCTCACCTTTCCATCATTGCTAGCCTCTTCGGTACCGTGCATTGCCCTTTCTCACATTGAGAGTTGGTGCAAACTTCGCCGGTGCATCCAAACCCCGTGATAAGATACGCTCTTTCACACATAAACCTCCTTATATCTTCCTCAAAACAGCCACCATACCTACCTATTATGGCATTTCCATAGCCATTCCGAGATATATTGCCATGCAACTTTCCACCGTTTCGTTTATCATGACACGTTCATCATTGTCATATTGCTTTGCATGATCATGTAGTTGACATAGTATTTGTGGCAAAGCCACCGTTCATAATTCTTTCATACATGTCACTCTTGGTTCATTGCATATCCCGGTACACCGCCGGAGGCATTCATATAGAGTCATACTCTGTTCTAGTATCGAGTTGTAATCATTGAGTTGTAAATAAATAGAAGTGTGATGATCATCATTTTCTAGAGCATTGTCCCAAGTGAGGAATAAAAAAAGAGAAAGGCCATAAAAAAGAGAAGGCCCAAAAAAATTGAGAGAAAAAGAGAGAAGGGACAATGTTACTATCCTTTTAACACACTTTTTCTTCAAAGTAGCACCATTATCTTCATGATAGAGAGTCTCTTGTTTTGTCACTTTCATATACTAGTGGGAATTTTTCATTATAGAACTTGGCTTGTATATTCAAACAATGGGCCTCCTCAAGTGCCCTAGGTCTTCGTGAGCAAGCAAGTTGGATGCACACCCACTTAGTTTCTTTTGTTGAGCTTTCATATATTTATAGCTCTAGTGCATCCATTGCATGGCAATCCCTACTCCTTGCATTAAGATCAATCAATGGGCATCTCCATAGCTCAATGATTAGCCTCGTTGATGTGAGACTTTCTCCTTTTTTGTCTTCTCCACATAACCCCCATCATCATATTCTATTCCACCCATAGTGCTATATCCATGGCTCACGCTCATGTATTGCGTGAAGGTTGAAAAAGTTTGAGATTACTAAAGTATGAAACAATTGCTTGGCTTGTCATCGGGGTTGTGCATGATGAGAGCATTCTTGTGTGACGAAAATGGAGCATGACTAAACTATATGATTTTTTAGGGATGAAATTTCTTTGGCCATGTTATTTTGAGAGGACATAATTTCTTAGTTAGTATGCTTGAAGTATTATTATTTTTATGTCAATATTGAACTTTTATCCTGAATCTTTCGGATCTGAATATTCATACCACAATTAACAAGAATTACATTGAAATTATGCCAAGTAGCATTCCACATCAAAAATTCTGTTTTTATCATTTACCTACTCAAGGACGAGCAGGAATTAAGCTTGGGGATGCTTAATACGTCTCCAACGTATCTATAATTTTTGATTGCTCCATGCTATATTATCTTCTGTTTTGGACATTATTGGGCTTTATTATACACTTTTATATTATTTTTGGGACTAACCTATTAATCGGAGGCCCAGCCCAGAATTGCTGTTTTTTGCCTATTTCAGAGTTTCGCAGAAAAAGAATATCAAACGGAGTCCAAACGGAATGAAACCTTCGAGAACGTGATTTTCGGAACGAACATGATCCAGAGGACTTGGACCCTACGTCAAGAAAGCTACCAGGAAGCCACGAGGTAGGGGGCGCGCCTACCCCCCTTGGCACGCCCTCCACCCTCGTGGGCCCCATGTTGCTCCACCGACGCACTCCTTCCTCCTATATATACCTACGTACCCCAAACTACCAGATAGGGAGCCAAAAACCTAATTCCACCGCCGCAACCTTCTGTACCTGTGAGATCCCATCTTGGGGCCTGTTCCGGAGCTCCGCCGGAGGGGGCATCGATCACGGAGGGCTTCTACATCAACACCATAGCCTCTCCGATGATGTGTGAGTAGTTTACCTCAGACCTTCGGGTCCATAGTTATTAGCTAGATGGCTTCCTCTCTCTTTTTGGATCTCAATACAATGTTCTCCCCCTCTCTTGTGGAGTCTATTCCATGTAATCTTCTTTTGCGGTGTGTTTGTTGAGACCGATGAATTGTGGGTTTATGATCAAGTTTATCTATGAACAATATTTGAATCTTCTGAATTCTTTTATGTATCATTGGTTATCTTTGCAAGTCTCTTCGAATTATCAGTTTGGTTTGGCCTACTAGATTGATATTTCTTGCAATGGGAGAAGTGCTTAGCTTTGGGTTCAATCTTGCGGTGTCCTTTCCCAGTGACAGTAGGGGCAGCAAGGCACGTATTGTATTGTTACCATCGAGGATAACAAGATGGGGTTTATATCATATTGCATGAGTTTATCCCTCTACATCATGTCATCTTGCTTAAGGCATTACTCTGTTCTTATGAACTTAATACTCTAGATGCATGCTGGATAGCGGTCGATGTGTGGAGTAATAGTAGTAGATGCAGGCAGGAGTCGGTCTACTTGTCTCGGACGTGATGCCTATATACATGATCATACCTAGATATTCTCATAACTATGCTCAATTCTGTCAATTGCTCAACAGTAATTTGTTCACCCACCGTAAAATACTTATGCTCTTGAGAGAAGCCACTAGTGAAACCTATGGCCCCCGGGTCTATTTTCCATCATATTAATCTTCCAACACTTAGCTATTTCCGTTGCCTTTTATTTTGCTTTTATTTTATTTTGCATCTTTATCACAAAAATACCAAAAATATTATTTTATCATATCTATCAGATCTCACTCTCGTAAATGACTGTGTAGGGATTGACAACCCCTTATCGCGTTGGTTGCGAGGATTTATTTGTTTGTGTAGGTGCGAGGGACTCGTGCGTGGCCTCCTACTAGATTGATACCTTGGTTCTCAAAAACCGAGGGAAATACTTACGCTACTTTGCTGCATCACCCTTTCCTCTTCAAGGGAAAACCAACGCAGTGGTCAAGAGGTAGCAGTTTCTTCGGCCGGCCGCCTTGCAGCTGCGAGCCGGCTCGCTGCTTTGGTGTGCCGCCTGGTGCAGTCGGCGCCGCTGAGGAGCTCGCCCCCGCCCTGTTGGCGACCGTCGGGCGGCACAACGCGTGCTCCTCCCCGTTGTCGTCTGGCCAGTCCTCGAGGCCGCCTCCTCCCCCGGAGCCGCCTGCTCCGTCACCACCGCCTGTGGCGTCGTCTTCTTCCATGGCGGCCGCCCCCAAGTCGGGGTCATCCGCATCACTCACATATCGGTCTGGCAGGTACTCCTGGCCCTGCTCCAGGGTGTCGGCTGCCGGCTGGGTCGTGACGACCTGCATCGTGACCAACTGATCAGGCAGCAAAGTAGAACCCGACAGACAAAAGAGAAATAAGAGTTAAGAGCTTACCACAGGCGGCGGGTGTGCGCGGGAATACGGCCGCTTGCCGAACTGCCACTCCGACTCCGAGAGTTTGCAGTTCGAGATCTCGTTCACCAGGCGGGCCCCCTCCGCGGCCGGCATCTCCCTGGTGGACATCCAGCACGGGTCTCGATGACCGCTCATCCGGCTGATCAGATGAGGCCGGCCTTGAAGATGGAGAACCCGACGCTCCACAAAGGCGACCAGCAAGTCCGAGGCTTTGAGGCCCTCCGACTCCGTCATCACCCTGAGCTGGGCGATGACAGCGGTGGAGGCGGCTGACAGTGTCCTTGGCTTGAAGGTCCAGTTGGTGCGGGGCTCAGCTGACGTGCCGGCTAAGTAAACCGGCAGGTTGACGAAGTCGATCACCGGGTTGACGTTCTTGACGTAGATGTACGATTTTTGCCACAGCTTGACCGACTGCGTCAAGCTGACGGCCGGGAAGCAATTCCCAGCACCAGGGTGCCGCACCGCGATGAAGGCTCCACAGTGAGCCGCCTCGTTCTTGGCGGCGATGCCGAGCTTGGTGTAGAAGAATTCCCCCCAAAGCTCGAGAGTTGGGAAAATGCCGAGGTAGCCTTCGCAGAGTGTGATGAAGGCCGACAACAGCACCACCGTGTTCGGCGTGAGGTGGTGCGGCTGGAGTCGGTAGAATTAAAGAAAGGAGCGGAGGAAGCCGCTCGCCGGCAGGCCGAAGCCGCGGAGGAAGTGCGACCGAAAGATGAAGCATTCACCTTCCTCCGGCACCGGCGAGATCTCCTTCGCCGGCGGAACGCGCGCCTGGACATAACTCTCGCCGGGCAGCCGCTGCGTGTTGCGGAGAAAGGTGATGCGGTCTTCCAGGACATTCGAACCGTCCCGGTCACCGCCCCGCTCGCGCGCCATAGAAGCTCGAGTTCGACAAGGCAACGACGCGGCAGAGAGGACGGGCTCGGTGACAGCGGGCCGCGCCAGGACCTCGGCACGGTGCGGGAGTACGGCGGCAGCGGAGAGGAAGAAGAGGAAGGAAATGGCGAAGGGAGAGGAGGGCGCGCGTGCTAGTGCCGCTCCCCTCCTCCCCCTACTTATAGCCCTGGGCTGCGAAGCCGAGGGGACGGGGCGTGGGGATCGTGGGATTAACTGTGCCCACGACCCCACGACCCCGCATTTACCGTGTGGTAACAGCGCGAAGTAATTGCGCCACGGAACCCAAACCCTCCGCCTCGGCCGCACCGGATCCGCACGCGCGCCGAGGCCCGGTAGTGGCGGGCCCCAGCTTGCGGCGACACCCCATCGCGCGCGTGGGTTGGCAGGCCGGCCCGGTAGGCTGGTGCCGCGTGGCACGCATGCATCGGGCGGCGAGCTTGTTGCCTGGCTGGCGTCCCACCAGGCTCCCGCCGCGACGTTTCGAAATCATCAGGCGGCCCGCCTGGCCACTGTCGGCTCCTAATAGTCGGTGCTTCAGAAGACGAACAAAGCAAGATCAATCTAACCACTCGGAGTAGGAAGCTGCTGAAGCTCCTCGCCTTTTCAGCCGCGGCGCCCCACCAGCTTCAGGAACTACTGTCGAAGTAAATGACCACGGGTAGCCTCATCTGCTCCCCATGGCGATTCAAGACATCCGGGCTGGCTGCGCCCCTCAATCCTCGAAGGCGAAGAGCCACCTTCTCAAAGCCGGCTGGTCCAAGCGGTCGGCTGCCAGAGGGCGACAGTTCCCAGAAGACCGCCTTGAGGTGGGCCGACTCCTACCAGGCGGCCTCCAGAGAGGCCGGCTCCTAGGAGGCGGCCCCCCTCCGCCCCCTTGAAGTTTGCACCGCATTAAGACGATGAGACGGGGCGTGGCTACTGTGCATCGTGCCACCCCGAATCCAGGGCGGAGCGTGGCCACAGTGCGGCGAACTGGGCGGACATCCCCCGCCCGGCGCGGCACTGTTGCCACGCAGCCCATGGCATCACCCCATAACGGGAGAGGCCATGCCTCCACTACGGGCTGTCGGTACGGCCTACGGACGGCACGCCCTACCTGTCAGCGAGAAGCCAGAAGGCGGCGAGCCACAACCAGTTGGCGCGGGGGAGGCCGACTCCTAGTAGGCGGCCCTCCCCCTCCCTCAAAGTCTGTGCGCCATTAACCAGAAGAGACGGGGAGTGGCTACAGTGAACGCCCACCAGGCGGCGGTACTGTAGCAAAGCCTCCCCCGACAAAGCATACGTTATCAGTGGCATTGCCATAGTACTCAGCAGCCGGCAGGACGCGCCAGCGGCGGACGCGGCCTATCGGCTAAGTACGAGACAGCCGGCGGGACCCACCAGGCGGCGGGCCGCAGCGGCCGTCGAAGAAGCCGGCGACCACAGTCACTGACAGCCAGGTCCTACACCCAGCCATATTACCTTTGTACCTCTGGGGGTAGGCCTATATAAACCCCCCAGGGCACCCATGCAAAGGGTTCAGACCTCAGTGCACCCACACCCACGTATAGGGAGAGCAAGTTAGGGCGAGCCTTGTTCATCTTCTTCCTCTAGAGAAACAGCTCAAGGAGCAAGCTTGTAGCCACCATTGTTGCTTGAGTGATCATGCGGAGACCCCGTAGAGCAGGAGTAGGGGTGTTATCTCCTAGGAGAGCCCCAAACCTGGGTAAGATTCGCCAGCGGGCATGTTTGCGCCTTATCCCATTTCCTAGCACCAGCGACGTATTATTAGCCCCCTCCATGATAAGCCATCCTTTGGCATATGTCGCACGACACCCCCGACATAGCCCTTGTCGTAAGTCCGTGAGACGGGGCGACGGGGCCACATATCGTGGATCATTGATCGTTATCGCGCGCTCCCAATACACTAACGGTTTGGATATGTGATCCGAGTAGGCTTCTTGCCTTTTCACACTGACCACCACATGGGAATAAGTATGGGCACTCTACGTCGTATGTATCAGCCGAAGCTCTTCGGACGTCACCGACTGAGCAGCGCGCACCGGGTTGGACTGGTTATGCCTGCGCTTATATAAGGGGGCTAGGTCTGCTCACCGGCCACGTACGCAACATGAAGGAGTGCAAAGGGCGATGGGCCCATGACCCCCCCGTGCTTAGGATGTAGACCGGCATGCTGGCCTATCTGTTGAGCCTAGGTAGGACTACGTGTTGATCGGCCGAGGCCGGTCATGACCTGATGGTGTGTCCGGCCGGAGTTGATCGAGCGTGTTGGGTAAGTTGGTGCACCCCTGCATGGAAGTTAATCTATTCGAATAGTCGTGTCCATGATAACGGACGCTCGGAGTTGTATCCCGATCTATACAACTAGAACTGGATGCTGAGGCATGAATCGGTTATGATGGCTCTGGGATTGCTTTCTCGCAGGGAGTCAAGAAAGTGATCTCCAGGAGATGTTAAAACATACTTATTACTTATGTTACGTTACTCTACTCTCTTCTGTTGCTTCAAGATGCTTCAAGATGCTAGTCTTCGATAGGCTAGGCCTTTCCTTCTCTTCTGGCATTTTTGCAGTTCAGTCCAAAGATATAGCCCCATTCCTTTGATACCGATGCATACTTAGTATAGATCTGATGTAAGTCTTGCGAGTACTTTGGATGGGCGCCGTATCCTATGAATCCACCTATGTCCCTGCACCCCTGTATCCCGTCGCTACCATCCGTCGGATTCAAATCCTACATCTGAAGTGCGTTGGTGCAATTCTTGCAGACAGACGCCCGCCTCCAGCCTACCTCGCTCTCGCAGTTTGCAAAAAAGACCCTCACCTCGTGGGCTTGTCTCCCACCTCCGGCCCCCAAATCATTGCCCACTCAGTCCCCAACTCCAGTTGCAAATAAGACCCGTGTCTACCACATCTCGCCGGCGGCATGCAGACTGCAGTGCATGGGTCGACGGAGACACGCCAGATGCGGCCCCTAGATCCCAACGATGACAGCACCAGACGGAGATCCATGTGTGTGGTTGTCTCATCGGCGGCCTGCCACAAAGATCCGTTAGGTAGCCGCCGCATCTTGTCGACGACAGCCCATGACGGAGACACCCGTAGGCGACCACCAAACTCGGATGACTACGTCTACCTCCACATAGTTAGCCCTTTATAGATGATCCCCTCTTGCCGCCGATTGCAATAGCATTGCTTGGGTGTGCCCACCGAGATGAGAATGGCATATGTCAGTCAATGCAAAATTCAGAAAGTGAATGTAAAGATGTTAGTGAACGTAAATTTCTGCAATATTTTACTCCCTCCGTCCGGAAATACTTGTCGTAGAAATGGATACAAATGGTTGTATCTAGAACTAAAATACATCTAGATACATCCATTCCTCGGACAAGTATTTTGCATTACAAATCTGATATATGTTGCTGGCAAATTTTGCGTATGGTACTTCTGCTACTAAACACCTAATAGCGGAACTGAATCATCGAAATCACTGCTTGTAAATTGATAATGATTAACTCACGGGCTGACAAAGTTACAAGAAGAGCATGCTTCAGGTTTTGAGCATTTGTCCCGATTGAGTAGGTAGGTTCAGAGTGTTTGAACACATGCCTCCATCCCAGCTTGATATACATCTGCTAGTTTATGAAGATTACCAAAAGACATCATAAATGGTTGTCCTTCGCCAGTTGAGTTTGCAAGATCTTGTCCAGTTCCGTGTCATCACGCATGCATTTATACATGATAAATTTTCCAAACAGTAAGTACAGTCTGTGTTCTGCAGATGTAGTGTTCTGTTACTAGTAAATGGATCTCCAGTCCAGAGTAATAGATGGGAAGGAAAATTTAGGGCGTTGTGATCACTAGAGGGAGGAGGGCAAGCAGGTTCCATCCGTTATCGTCGAATAAGATTAGTCGTCCTTAACCGCGCGGTAACCGCAATGTTGTTGCTTGGTTGCGTTGCATCGAGGTTTTCTCGGCCATGCCTATCAGAACGATCCGAGGGCCGGAGGTGGGAGACAAGCCCATGGGGTGAGGGTCTTTTTTGCAAACCGCGTGGGTGTGCTGGGGCTGGAGGCGGGCGTCTTTTTCAAGAATTGCTCCAACACACTACAGATGCAGGATTTAAATCCGACGGATGGCAGCGACGGGATACAGGGGTGCACGGACATAAGTGAATTCATGGGATATGACGCCCTTTGGATGAGTACTCACATTTGCTTTGCTACCTCTTTTCCCCCATACCGACTGATGCGATCAGATGACGGATCCGAGGAGCCAGATGCCACCACCGACTACTACTACTACTACCCCGAGGGTGCCTACTACTACGTTGAGACCGCCGACGACAAGGAGCAGATAGGTAGCTCCCAAGCAGGAGGCCTTGCCTTTTTTATCGTTGTTGTTGTTGTTGTTGTTTGTGCTAGCCTTCTTAAGGCAAACTTGTTTACCTTATGTCTGTACTCAGATATTGTTGCTTCTGCTGACTCGTTTGTATTCGAGCCCTCGAGGCCCCTGCCTTGTAATATAAAGCTTGTATTATTATAATTTGTGTCTAGAGTTGTGTTGTGATATCTTTCCGTGAGTCTCTGATCTTGATCGTGCGCATTTGCATGTATGATTAGTGCACAATTAAGTCGGGGCATCACAAGGTGGAGGGGCGTGGTAGCCAGCCCTCCAAGCCTAAGGGATCGCGCACCAAGGGGGAGTTGGACTCCTAGTCCAATTCCTTCCTTTCCAAACACAGGTGGACTTTCCACCTTTCCCAACCACATGGGACTTCAGGGACTTGTACACCTGGCCTAATAAGGCACGGGCGCCTCCCCTCAGCCCATGCTGACCCTTGGGACGTGGTAGAACCCTTGGTGGACTTCTGGACTCCTCCAGAAGTTTCTGGAACCTTCCCTGTATAATACCGAAAAAACTGAAACTTTTTTCGGAACCCTGAAATCACCTTTTCATATATAAATATTTACCTTCGGACCATTCCGGAGCTCCTCGTGACGTTCGGGATCTCATACGAGACTCCAAACAACATTCGGTCACCAACATGCATATCCCAATATTGTAAGTGCATCTAGTGCCCCTTAGTGATTTTGGTGTATTGAAGACTTATAGGTTAAGGGACTAATGTGTTTATGAGTGTACACAGGTTTATAAGTCTATGAGGAGTTTGATATTTACAGAGAAAGTCGACCCCTAAAAATGAAGTTCTTCGACTGAAGACTTTGGATTTCTGAAGACTTTGAAAGTGAAGAAATTGGTGTGACCTTGAAGACTTGGTATTCATTTGAGGAACATCAAGCGTGAAGACTTTTGTTTTCGTAGTTTCATTTTCTCTTTCTCGAGTCATAGGAAACACCGTACTGTTAAAGGGGGTCGAGGAAATACTAAGGAAAAATTTCCAAGTGATGCTCAACTCAAAATCCTACACCTACCAATCCCTTCGAGTGAAGCCTTTGGAAATCTCATACAGTTCAGTCATATTCTTCAGTGACAGAGACGAAGTTCTTCTGGTCTCTGAGGAATTTGTTCTGACTGAGGAGTTAGGAATTCACCAGTGCGGATTGCCTACACTGTGAGGAACATGATAGCCCTGAGGAATTTGATACTCAAATTTCCGACCGTTGCTGTGATATGCGCGAGCTGTCCCAAAATATCTACCCACCTAACGGTCATATCATTGAAGGGCATTTATGTCTTATCATGACGGGCTGCTCCATAGGCTATAAATAGCCGCCCCCTACAACCACTAGCTGGTTGGCTGCTCCAAGAGAAACTGACACTTGTCATTTGAGAGCATCCCATCCTCCAAGGACTTTGAGCGAAAATCATCGAGTGAGGAAAAACCCAAACCCAAACACCTACAAACCCAAAGTGATTGAGCATCACTGAAGAGATTGATCCTGCGTGGATCCGACGCTTGTTACCTTTGAAGACCGTGCTTCTTCCGGACGGTTAGGCATCATGGTCTAGAGCATCCAAGAGCAATTGTGGATCGCCGAGTGACCGAGTTTGTGAAGGTTCAGAAGTCACCTGAAGACTTACCACGAGTGATTGGACGAGGTCTATGTGACCTTAGTTCAAGGAGAATACGGTGAGGACTGTGTGTCCTCAGGTTTAAATACCTAGCCACCCCAACCAGATGTACAACTGAGACAGCAGTTGGAACTGGTCTACCAAATCATTGTCTTCACCAAGCTTACTGGTTCTATTTCCTCAACTCTTTCATTTCCTCATTACTGTGTTGTGTGCTTGTCATATCTGTTTTTGAAGACTTTGACAGAAGACTTTCTCAATTTCCTCAGTTCAATTTCTTCAGTCTGTTTGTCTTCATCATGTGCTATCTTGTGTTTACGCTTTCTGTACTCTGTGTTTGTCTTAATTTCATCATGATGACCCTGCCTATGTTCTGCTATGCTTACTCTTGAGTACTTATTCCGCTGCAAGTAGTTCTTCACTAAGGAATTTCCTCACCCGCAAATTCCTCAGTGAAGAATTCATAAAAATCGCCTATTCACCCCCCTCTAGTCGATATAACACACTTTCAGTTGGTATCAGAGCAAGGTACTCCCTTGTTCTATGTGATTTTGGTTTAACCGCCTGGAGTTTTACTTATGCCGACCGCAGGTATGAAGAAAGTGACATGCCCCATCTTTGACGGTCATGATTATCCCAGGTGGAAGGCCATGATGAGGAAGCGCCTCATGGCACTGAACAGCGAGCTGTGGACCTTCACTGAGATTGGTCTTACCGATCTATGCAAGATGGCGGACACTGATGATATTCGCAGGTACACTCGACTTGACATCCTGGCGAAGGATATCATCTGTTCCTGCCTATCCAGAGATGAATTCAGGCGCATTATGCATCTTTGCAATGCGAAGCTTATCTGGGACCGAATCTCTGACGTATATGAAGGTCATCGAACTTGTCATGATCCCTGGTTTGAGGATTTCAAGGAATCACTCAAAACGATGACTTTCGAACCTGAACCATCATCTTCTGCACCATGCCTCATGGCAAAAGGTGCCAAGGTAACCGAACGTTCCTCGTCCGAGTCTAGTGATGATGAATCTGATGATGATTTTGGACCTAGCTATACCAAGCTTGTTTGTATTGCCACTAAACAACAAAAGGCCTTGGAAAAGGTTCAAAACATGCTAGATAAAAGTGATGATATGTTGGGTGAAGAAATGGATCGCACTAAAACTGTCGTGGAATTGTCACGGCAGATGTCCTTGGGCTAGGACTTAGTCGTGGAGCCATCGCAACTAGGAAGCTTGAAGGGGTTATGCGGGACAAGGAACACGAGGGTTTATACTGGTTCGGCCCCTTACGGTGAAGGTAAAAGCCTACGTCCAGTTCGAGGTGTTATTGATTAGGGTTACGATCGCCAGGGAGCTAAACAGCTATCCCGGCTCTCGGAGAGATTGTTGTCGCCCCTGAACCGCTGCCGGGTCCTCCCTTTATATAGGGAGGCTGACGCCCAGCAGCCCTTAGAGTCCCGGCCGGCTCATAAGAGCGTCCGGCTCGGACTCTAATCAATACTTGCCTTACACTACAAGTCTACTATAACAATGATTGTAACTACGGGCTTTAAGCCATATCCGGGTCTCAGCCCATCTCTGGCCCATTATCTTGAAACTTAGCTCCGGGCTTCTGGTAATGACCCTTAGAGTAACCCGGCCATCCTGGCGGGTGACTCCAAGGTCTATATCCTCAACATTAGGCCCCAGATTGACTTGAGCCGGCTCGGGTCAATCTTCAGCTCTGCAGACAGAACAAAAAAAATCCCCGGCTTCTATTCATGTAAAGGTCATAACCCGGAGTGACGTCATCCTCTGGACTCCGGGTAATCCGCCGTGACGTCATCCTCCATTAAGTCCGTTTTTTACTCCGCCAGATCCGCAACGGATCTTTTGCTTTTACTGTCCTTCCGAGAATCGAGGCGCCGTGAGGGGGTGATAACCACGCCGTGGCCTCCTTGAACCCCGCGCCTACTTATGACTCACCTTATAAATAGGCCGGCCCGGCACTCTCTTCTCACACTCTCCTTCTTCTTCCTTGCGTTGTCGTTCCTCTGCCCGAGCTTCTGCCGCTGCCGTCGCCGTCGCGCCCCTGATCTTCATCGACCCGGCTGCTGCATCACCCTGACCCGGACCAGATAACGCCGGCGACCTCCTCTCTTCCTCAACTCCGGTGAGTCTTCTCTGCCTTGCTAGAATAGATCTGCGGTAGGGTTCCTTCAGTTCTTCGTGTTCGTCACCATTGCCCACAAACTCGGTAGTTCTTGTTGCCACCATAGTTGGTTGATCCTTAACCTCGCGTAGAACCACTGCGGTGGAGGTTTGAGACCCATTTCATCTGTAAGAAACCCTCTTTTTACTGCATAAGAACTGTGTTCAACCTCAAAAACTTCTCCTGCCTCTGTTTTTTAGGTCTAGAAAACTTTCTCTGCTCCGACTACTTTGATCCAAAAAAGTTACTGTAATATGTGAAATCTGTTTACCACACTTAGTAAAAACTGCAGTCCTCAAATCTTGGCGGCTTATATTTCCGACTTAGAGAAAACACGCGCCGTAGAACTTTCCGGTTTAAAGAGAATCATGCTCTGTAGTATGTTCCGACTTAACCGCAGTAAGCCGTCGACGACCAACTTATCCTGAAAGCCCCGACGGCTTTAGATAACCCACCGTATCAATACATACCATTAGTCCCCTTCATAAGCCGTCATTGTAACTTGAATGATAAACTCCGGCTTATAATTAACCCGGATACTTTTCTCTTCCTCGTAGACCACCAACCGTCACCATGCCTCCCAAGGCTCCCATCACTTGCAACTGGATGAAATCCAGCGTCACCGAAGAGACCCTGGCCAACTTCGTTAAGTCCGGATATCTGCCTAAGAAGGAAGTGATGTCCTACCGTGCCCCTGACCCGTCCGAAGAAAGGCCACAGCCGAGAGACGGGGAGGTAGTGATCTTTTCCGACCATATGAGCCGGGGCTTCGCACCGCCCGGCTCAAAATTCTTCCGGGACGTGCTCAACTCCTTTGATCTTCGGCCTCAGGATATAGGACCCAATTCCATATCCAACATCTGCAACTTCCAAGTTTTTTGTGAAGTATATCTTGGAGAAGAGCCGAGTCTGCTGCTCTTCAGAGAGCTGTTCTATTTGAACCGCCAAACCGAGTGCGCAAACGGTCCAAGTCTAGAGTTAGGCGGCATCTCCATCCAACGGCGCAGGGATTGTCTGTTCCCTTACGCAGAACCGCCAAGTCACCCCAAGGACTGGAACATGACTTGGTTCTACTGCCAAGACACGTCCCCGGCTGATGAGAGCCCGCTGCCCGGCTTTCGCCCAACGCGCCTGGAGCCAACTCATCCATTATCCGACAAGCTGACTGCCGCAGAACGCCAGCCTCTGCTTCCAACGATCAACAAGATCAAAGCCCTGCTAGGCAATGGTCTGAACGGAATTGACCTGGTCCGGGTCTGGATCTCATGGCGGGTGATCCCATTGAGCCGCCGCCCCGGCTTAATGTGTGAGTACACCGGGCGAAAGGATGACCCGCAGAGGCACAGTCGCAATGATCTTCCAGAAGACGTTGCTGAAGAAGAGACCAAGGCTCTTTTGAACGAGAGCCTGGCAGACTGTGGAAGAACTGGGCTAGCCCCGTTCTGCAAGACCAATCCAGCCCCAGCGGTAAGCCGCTGACTTTAACCTTTCCATTTTGTTTTACCTGTCATCTTACTAAGAACTCATTACTGTATTTCTCAGGCTGATGATAAATTCTGGCGGGTCAAGTATGACCACGAGACGGCCAAGAAGGCCAGGAAGGCGAAGAAAGCCGCCAAGAGAGCCGCCCCTCGCAAAAAGGGAAACAGACCCACTGCTTCGGAGCTGCTGCAATTAAGCGATAGCTCCGAGTCAGAGGTAACCCTTAAATCTTTTAAATTCTTGCAGTATATGTTGTCTGATGCTGTCCGCCTTATCAACACTTGCTTATTGACAGGATGACACCGGTGCCAGTAACCCGGTGGTCGAAGAGGTAACATCACTTTCCTCCGGCTCGGAGCCTTTACCACAGCTGAAAGTCCGAAGGGTAACCCGGAAAGTAAGCTTTTCCCATCCATTAGCTCACCGAGACCCTCAATTTCTTTTGAAGCAGCAGGTTCACGAGAGCCGGCGTCACACCCGGGCCCGCAAGGACACCGACCTCTCCACTGGGTTACCCGACGCAACGAGGAAACGTCGCACTGAGGTTTTTTCTCACCTGTACCCTTTTCATCCGTTGGCGGGTGTCATCCGTCAGCCACTCAACTCTTCTGACTCCGATTACCAGGAGACCTCCCCCTCCTCGGGTGACTCCATGCAGTCAAGTCTGCCGGCCTTCAAGACTGCCCCCGGGTAATAACAATCTCCTTACATTATCTGTCTGTACTTACCCTTTGTATGCCTAACACTTCTGCCTTTTCAGTGCCCAGGCAAAGCTCACCAAAAGAGTAAAGAAGACCAGGTCAGCCGGAGTGCCCGACTTGCCTGAGCCGGAGATGACGGCTCAAGAGCCGCCAGTCGCCTCCGCCCCTGAAGCCACCATTCCCATGGATACGGCGCCTGAAGCCCCTGCCCCGACCACCAAGACAACGACGGAAGCATTAGCTAACCCGGAGGCCTCCGGCTCAACCCCACCAGCTAACGACCCGGACGTGGTAATTACCCGGACGGAGTTTGTTGAGCTGGGGAGGCCGACCGCGCTGGCCAAATGCTCCGCGAGGGGGGAGTTGCTGCAACCCCACCGGGTGAATCTGGATCTCTCCAGCTACACCGACTTAAGTATTGGAGAACTCGTCTCAGGCTACATCAGCCAGGTTCACAAGAGCCGGGACGCCGAGATCGCCATGGTCAACCAGATCCAACAAAAATCTGAGGTAACCTTCTGCTGTTCTCTTACTTTCCGCATAGTGATCCTTGCCATTCTAGCCCCCAAGTCTAGGACTTATACTTGAATATGTTATAGACTTTAGATTCCGGCTTACTGAACTGAGCCGGCCATACATAGATAGATACGTTCAATATGCATTAGCCCCCAAGTGCCAAGTGTCTTTGCTTGGAAAGCGCTTGGGACTTTATAGAATGACTGTTAATAACCCGGAAATATATGCAGGCTGTTGGCAAGAAATTAGAGTCGGACCTGGCGGATCTCAAGAGCCGGCTGAAGGCACAAGAGATGGAGACCCGAAAGGCAAATGCCAAGTTTGTCTCCAGCATCGCCGCTCAGGAGAAATTGAAGACTGAATTCGACGCTGGGCGGAAGGCCTGGGCTGAGGAGAAAGCTGCACTGGTGACCCGGGCAGAACAGGCGGAGAAGGCCCTCACCGAGAAGACCGCTGAGCTCTCCGGTCTAAAGCGCCAAGTGTCCCAAATGGTAGCTGCCATCTTCGGTAAGTTGCCTCACCGGCTTTCATTCAAGTTGGAATGTTTACATCTCTTAACTCATCCTTATCACCGGGTCATCTGATGTTTGTTAAACAGGTTCCAGAAGCGCCAACTTGAACCAGAGCGTGGTCACCAAGTTAAAGGCCGTGTACACCCTGGTGGAACAACTCTACACCGGGTCACAGCGGGCCTTAGCTGTGGTGGCCCTGTCAAATGAAGTGCCGACTCATCTGGCCGAAGTCCTGCGCCGGCTCGCAGTTCTTCCGCAGCGGATCCAGGAGCTACGACGAGCATCCGCGAGATCCGGAGCAATCGCCGCACTGAGCCGGGCCAAAGCCTTCTTGCCGGAGCTAGACCCGGCAGATATCGCCCTGGGTTACCCCAGCCTGAAAGAAGACGGCTCAGCGTTCGACCAGAAGGACTTCGCGGCTTGTGTGAAGGCTGTGCGCCCGGTGGCCACCATCATTGGGAACGACACCGATTTAACCAAGTATCAGCCGGGATACAACGCGGAGAATCAGAGGATTCCAACCCCTCGCTATGAAGCTATCAATCTGATTCCCCCGGCTCGCCAGCACACCTTTGCCCCGGAGATTAACCCGGCCGGGTTAATTGACGAAGAAGCTCAGTTCGAAGCTCTCAGCGGCATCAACTGGAAGTCGTCGACCTTCGAAGCCTTGGGATCAGCCGAAGCAGAAGATGAGCCGGGGACTTCAACTCAGCAGGTGTCATAAACCGGCTGGCGGCTCACCAAACAACGCCCCATCCTTGAAACTTTGAAAGATTTTTGTAATAGAGTAGGTGCAACAATTTTATCTCTGCCGTGCCATCGTGCACGTAATGAATGCTGAAATCCTTTGAAGTCATTCTTTTGATGCTCCTCCGGATCGTAATTATCCCTTTGTCCTTCTCAACCTTAAAAAGTGCCTTTAAATATCTGCATAGAAAGGCAAATTACAAGTCGCAAGGCGGCTTACCGCCCTGAGAATCAGGTGTTTGAGATGGATAACCCAGGATACGAACCAAAAAAGATTGGTCCTTAACTATACTCGAACATAGCTGTGATGACACACTTAACAGCCTGTAAGCATACTTCCGGGTTAACTAACCCGGGTAGCACGGTTGGTACCTTAACTCGAATTTATTTGTCTTGATGACATCCATGATGCTCAACTAACAAGATAAACCAAAATTAAGCCGGCAAGTGAAACCCGGCAGTTCATACTTTGACATGATCAAAGCAAGTTTGTGGTAAAATATAAAAACTTAAGGGCTTCCGGTTCGAATACGACCAGAAACTCGGTCCAAAGGGGTTAAGCTAAGATTCGGATACGATCATATAGCCCCCAGTGGGTTTGGCGATGCCAATCAAGAGGGTATCGACAGCTATGTTCTCTTTGGTTCGAATACGACCCATGTTTGAACAGGAAGCCCCCAAGTGATTCTGAAAATTTGTTTAACGACGCTGATTCGAATACGATCCACGTCAGTTCTCAGAGGGGTTACACTATGATTCAAATATGACCAGAGGCAACTTCCCAATGAGCTCAGCACTTTGCCAATCAAATGGGTATCGACAGCTATGTTCTCTTTGGTTCGAATACGACCCATGTGTGAACAGGAAGCCCCCAAGCGACTTTACTGCTTACAGCTAGATTCGAAGATGATCATAAGCCGGATCTTCTGTAAGTCAGCATGTAACAACACACATTTTTGGAAGAGAGCAAAGGACAGAGGTCCTGCTTTATTGCTTTATCATAATATATACATGGCTGAGATAAATATGTACATCACAAGAGTCAGAAGCTCAAGTGTAGTAAGGCCGAAGCTGAGCTATGTTCCACGGCCGACGGGTCTCCTCCTCAGATTTACGTGAGTCCTTATGCTCCCGGATATCAATGAGGTAATATGACCCGTTGTGCAAGTTCTTACTGACCACAAAAGGCCCTTCCCAAGGTGGGGATAACTTGTGTGCATCTGTTTGATCCTGGATGAGCCGGAGCACCAGGTCGCCCTCCTGGAAGACCCGGGATTTGACCCGGCGGCTATGATAACGGTGCAGGTCTTGTTGGTAAATCGCTGAACGGGCGGCTGCCACATCACGCTGTTCGTCCAGCAAGTCCAGAGCATCTTGGCGCGCCTGTTCATTATCCGTCTCAACATAAGCCGCCACACGAGGTGAATCATGACGGATGTCGCTGGGGAGAACTGCTTCTGCTCCATAAACCATGAAGAAAGGCGTGAAGCCTGTAGACCTGTTAGGAGTAGTGTTGATGCTCCATAAAACGAAGGGCAACTCTTCCACCCAACAACCTGGCGTCCGTTGCAAAGGGACCAAGAGCCGGGGTTTAATGCCCTTCAGAATCTCCTGGTTAGCTCTCTCAGCTTGACCATTGGATTGGGGGTGTGCCACTGAAGAGACATCAAGCCGGATATGCTCTCTTTGACAAAACTCCTCCATAGCGCCTTTGGACAGATTAGTGCCATTGTCTGTTATGATGCTGTGTGGAAAGCCGAAGCGGAAGATCACCTTTTTCATAAATTGAACCGCCGTGGCTGCATCACACTTGCTAGCTGGCTCAGCTTCCACCCACTTCGTGAATTTGTCCACTGCCACCAAGAGGTGGGTCTTCTTATCCTTGGACCGTTTAAAAGGCCCGACCATATCAATCCCCCAGACCGCAAAGGGCCAAGTGATCGGGATCATCCTCAATTCCTGAGCCGGCACATGAGCCCGTCGGGAGAACCTTTGGCAGCCATCACATTTACTGACCAAGTCCTCTGCATCAGCGTGAGCCGTCAGCCAATAAAAACCATGACGGAAAGCCTTGGCCACAAGAGATTTTGAACCAGCATGATGGCCACAATCCCCTTCATGGATCTCGCGCAAGATCTCTTGACCTTCCTCAGGGGAGATACAATGCTGGAATGCCCCTGAAACACTGCGATGATGCAACTCGCCATCGATAACAATCATTGACTTAGCCCGCCGGGTTATTTGCCTGGCCAGAATTTCATCCTCAGGCGACTCTCCCCGGGTTATATAAGCCAGATATGGCATTGTCCAGTCTGGTATGATATGAAGAGCCGCCACCAGTCGTGCCTCCGGGTCAGGGATAGCCAAGTCCTCCTCTGTAGGCAACTTAACCGAAGGGTTATATAGGACATCCAGGAAAGTGTTAGGCGGCACCGGCTTTCGCTGAGAGCCGAGCCGGCTTAAAGCATCAGCCGCCTCATTCTTCCTGCGGTCAATGTGCTCCACTTGATATCCCTGAAAGTGCCCGGCAATGGCATCAACCTTGCGGCGATAAGCCGCCATTAGAGGATCCTTAGAATCCCAGGTGCCTGATACTTGTTGAGCCACCAAGTCTGAGTCACCAAAACACCTCAGCCGGCTTAAGCTCATCTCCTTAGCCACCCGAAGACCGTGGAGCAAAGCCTCGTACTCAGCCGCATTATTAGTGCAAGGAAACATCAACCGTAGCACATAATGGAACTTGTCACCTTTAGGGGAAGCCAAGACCACACCAGCCCCCGAGCCCTCCAGCTGCCTGGACCCATCAAAGTGAATAGTCCAATAAGTGTTATCCGGCTTTTGCTCGGGTACTTGTGACTCTGTCCAATCATTGATGAAATCTATCAAGGCCTGAGACTTAACAGCAGTGCGTGGCACATATTTGAGGTCATGAGGTCCAAGTTCTATAGCCCACTTAGCAATTCTCCCTGTAGCCTCCCTGTTCTGGATAATATCACCGAGAGGGGCGGAACTGACCACAGTGATGGGATGACCTTGAAAGTAATGCTTAAGCTTCCGGCTCGCCATAAACACCCCATATACGAGCTTCTGCCAATGCGGATACCGCTGCTTGGACTCAATGAGCACCTCACTGACATAATAAACCGGCCGCTGAACCGGATGCTCCTTACCCGCCTCCTTGCGCTCCACCACAATAGCCACGCTGACGGCTCGTGCGTTTGCCGCTACATACAGTAGCAAGGGCTCCTTATCAACCGGAGCAGCAAGGACGGGGGGCTCTGCCAGTTGCTTTTTCAAATCCTCGAAGGCGGTATTAGCTGCATCATTCCAGACAAAGTTATCAGTTTTCTTCATCAATTGATACAAGGGCATAGCCTTCTCACCCAAACGGCTTATAAACCGGCTTAACGCAGCGATGCGACCCGCCAAACGCTGAACGTCATTTATACATGCCGGCTTAGCTAGAGAAGTGATAGCTTTGATCTTCTCTGGGTTAGCCTCAATGCCCCTGTCAGAAACCAAGAAGCCCAATAGTTTGCCTGCAGGAACACCAAAAACACATTTGGCCGGGTTAAGCATCATCTTATAGACCCGGAGATTGTCGAAGGTTTCCCTTAAGTCATCTATCAGGGTTTCCTCCTTGATGGATTTAACCACAATGTCGTCCACGTAAGCGTGAACATTGCGCCCGATCTGCTTATGAAGGCAATTCTGCACACAACGCTGGTAAGTCGCCTGTGCACACTTGAGTCCAAAGGGCATAGACACATAGAAGAAGGCTCCAAAGGGAGTGATGAACGCCGTCTTCTCCTGGTCCTTAACTGCCATCTTAATCTGATGATACCCGGAATAAGCATCCAAGAAACTTAAGCGTGCACAACCTGCCGTGGCGTCAATGATTTGATCGATACGGGGGAGAGCAAAAGGATCAGCCGGACACGCCTTGTTCAAGTCCGTGTAGTCCACACACATCCGCCAGGTGCCGTTCTTTTTAAGTACAAGCACCGGGTTAGCCAACCACTCTGGGTGAAAAACCTCAACAATGAACCCGGCCGCCAAAAGCCGGGCCACTTCTTCACCAATAGCCTTCCGCCTCTCTTCGTTAAACCGTCGAAGGAACTGTCTGACCGGCTTAAATTTTGGATCCACATTGAGAGTGTGCTCAGCGAGTTCTCTAGGTACACCTGGCATGTCAGAAGGTTTCCATGCAAAGATGTCCCTATTCTCACGGATGAACTCGATGAGCGCGCCTTCCTATTTCGGGTCCAGATTTGCACTGATGCTGAACTGCTGAGACGAGTCACCTGGAACAAAATCAACAAGTTTAGTCTCATCGGCTGATTTAAACTTCATTGCTGGTTCATTCTCCGTGGTTGGCTTTTTCAGAGAGGTCATATCTGTTGGGTCAACATTGTCTTTATAAAATTTCAACTCTTCTGTGGCACAAACAGACTCTGCATAAGCCGCGTCACCTTCCTCACACTCCAGAGCCACTTTCCGGCTGCCGTGAACTGTAATGGTCCCATTGTGACCCGGCATCTTGAGCTGTAAGTACACATAACACAGCCGTGCCATGAACTTGGCGTAAGCCGGCCGTCCGAATATAGCATGGTATGGACTTCTTATCTTGACCACCTCAAAGGTCAACTTCGCCACCCTGTAGTTGTTTTCATCACCAAAAGCCACTTCCAATTCGATCTTGCCGACTGGATAAGCCGACTTACTGGGTACCACACCATGGAAGATAGTATTTGACTGGCTGAGGTTCTTATCCACTAGCCCCATACGACGGAAAGTCTCATAATAGAGGATGTTGATGCTGCTGCCTCCATCCATGAGTACCTTTGTGAACTTATAGCCTCCCACCTGAGGAGCCACTACTAAGGCCAGGTGGCCCGGGTTATCCACCCGGGGAGGGTGATCCTCCCTACTCCACACTATGGGCTGCTCCGACCACCGTAAGTAGCGTGGAACCGCCGGCTCAACAGCATTAACAGCCCTCTTGTGAAGCTTCTCGTCTCGTTTGCACAAGCTAGTGGTGAACACGTGATACTGTCCACCGCTAAGTTGCTTCGGGTTGGTCTGATAGCCCCCCTGTTGCTGTTGATGACCCTGACCAGACTGTTGATTGAAGCCCCCTTGACCGTTCTGAGGACCGGAATTTGACCCGCCACCCGGGCCACGAAAGCCGCCAGCGCCGGAGCCGCCTGCGCCTGGGCCGCCGCCCGGGCCATTGTAGTTTTTAAAGGCCTTCATGATAGCACAATCCTTCCACAGATGAGTCGCTGGCTTCTCTCTAGAGCCGTGTCTCGGACAAGGTTCATTCAACAGCTGCTCCAGAGAAGGTCCTGACCCACCGCCTCGGGGAGGGGGCCTCCCCTTGCGTCGCTGGTTGTTGCCTTGGGTGTTGGCTACGAACTCCAGGCTGCCATCGGCCTTGCGCTTGCCTCCTCCTTGATTCCCCGGGTTAAACTGAGGGCCCTTGCCATTGCCGTTCTTCTTTCCCTTCCCTGTCCTTTCATCATCTGAAGGGGGATCCTTGGTACCATCGGAATCAGCGTATTTGACAAGAGCCGCCATTAATGTACCCATATCCGTGCAGTCACGTTTAAGCCGCCCAAGCTTCATCTTTAGGGGCACAAAACGACAGTTCTGTTCTAACATCAAGACTGCAGAGCCGGCGTCCATCTTATCTGATGAATGTATGATCTCCTTGACCCGGCGAACCCAATGGGTCGTGGACTCACCCTCCTGCTGCTTACAGTTAGTCAAATCCACAATTGACATAGACTGCCTACAGGTATCCTTGAAGTTTTGAATGAACCGGGCCTTCAACTCAGTCCAAGACCCAATGGAGTTCGGTGGCAGCCCTTTTAACCACGTGCGGGCAGTTCCATCTAACATCATGGTGAAATATTTGGCCATGGCCGCCTCGCTGACCTCTAGCAGTTCCATAGCCATCTCATAACTCTCAATCCAGGCCGCAGGCTGTAAGTCAGCTGTATAGTTAGGCACCTTCCTAGGGCCCTTGAAATCCTTAGGTAGACGTTCATTACGGATGGCCGGCACCAAACAAGGGACACCCCCGGTCCTGGTAGAAATACCCACATCAACGGACGTCGTTGGATAAGCCGGGGGGTCTGATAAGCCGTCAATTGCGGCACCTGCTCCGCCTCTTGCCGTGCTTGGTCTGCGGCGTAGAAGGTTCCAACATGAGCCGGGCCATGGCTAGGGGGTGGGCCATGGCGTCGGACATTACTTGAGCCGGTCGCCGAGACCATGTGCCGGCTGTAACTCGGGCTCTGGCCTGGGCGAGGAGTTGAGTGGATCCTGTCCCGGCTGTAGGAATACGCCTCTTGCTGCGCTAGGGCCGTCTGCAGGAGTTCCCTGACCCGGCGGGTTTCGACGGCTGCCGGAGAATTGCCGTCAACGGGAAGAGCCGCCAGTCGTGCTGCCGCAGCTACCATGTTCTCCAGCGGGTTATCGTAATGACCCGGGGGTATTGGCACATACTGAGGCGGGGCAGGGGGTGCCTGGGGAGGCCCCATTACTAGTGGCTGAATAAGGGGTCCCGACCCGGGCGCAATGACCCCTGGTGGGTTACTGGATCCCGCACCCGGCGTGTTGAATAGATTGCGCGGATCGTAAACCGGCGGGAGTCGAGACTGGGCCTTCTGATGCCTCCTTCTCATGACCTCGTTGGCCGCGTTCTGATCCATCATGAGTTGGAAGGACTGCGCCTGAATCAACTGAGTCCGGGCGTCGAGAGCCGCCCGCTCCGCCGCCAGCCTGATCCCTTCTGCTGCAAGATCCTCTTTTGCTTTCATCAGATCCAATTTTAACTGTGCCACCTCCGCGTCATGCTGGGCTTGATCTGCCGGGTCAACCGTGGCAGTTAACAGGGCCATCATCCTATCTGTGAGATCCATCAGCACCTGAGCCGGGGAAGGCTCCGGGGTTTCTGATCCGGTAGCAGGGTTCTGAACAGGCTGCGCACCAGCCATAAAAACTCCGACCTGACTTGGCGTGTCAAAAAGGTCCGGAATACTGTTGCCATCGGAATAACTCATGAGCCTGCCATCTTGAAGTTGGTACAACGAGTTTGACTCATCAGCGGCCGACTCGCCGTCAGAGCCGGCGGCCGCCTCATCCCCAGACCCAGATGGATCGGAGGGCCTTCCATGGATGCATCCCACAAAAGCGCGTTTTAAGGCAGGCCGGGCCCGGGCGGGTCGTGCGCGCTGAGCCGTTTCGATGAGATCGGCGCAGAGACCCGGCTCGGGGCCCGGCTCACCAACCTTGCCAATGAAGACATGAATTCCGCCAAAGGGGACCCGGTACCCGTACTCCACTGAGCCGGCGTCGGGGCCCCAGTCCGCGTCGTCGATGTAGAGCCTGCCGCGACGACTCTTGGTCATCCGGCCCACAGCGTATCCCTTGAGCCCTTCGAAGCTGCCCTTCAAGAACTCAAATCCACCGTGCGCTCGCCCCACGGTGGGCGCCAACTGTCGTGGAATTGTCACGGCAGATGTCCTTGGGCTAGGACTTAGTCGTGGAGCCATCGCAACTAGGAAGCTTGAAGGGGTTATGCGGGACAAGGAACACGAGGGTTTATACTGGTTCGGCCCCTTACGGTGAAGGTAAAAGCCTACATCCAGTTCGAGGTGTTATTGATTAGGGTTATGATCGCCAGGGAGCTAAACAGCTATCCCGGCTCTCGGAGAGATTGTTGTCGCCCCTGAACCGCTGCCGGGTCCTCCCTTTATATAGGGAGGCTGACGCCCAGCAGCCCTTAGAGTCCCGGCCGGCTCATAAGAGCGTCCGGCTCGGACTCTAATCAATACTTGCCTTACACTACAAGTCTACTATAACAATGATTGTAACTACGGGCTTTAAGCCATATCCGGGTCTCAGCCCATCTCTGGCCCATTATCTTGAAACTTAGCTCCGGGCTTCTGGTAATGACCCTTAGAGTAACCCGGCCATCCTGGCGGGTGACTCCAAGGTCTATATCCTCAACAAAAACCTTGACTGAAAATCTTCAGAGACTTCAGTCTAGATTTGACAACCTTCAAGGTCATCATAAGACTCTCTTATCTGATCATGAGAAGCTTTCTTATGAATTTCTTCAAAGAAAACAAGATCTTGAGAAGCTAAGAGTGAATTATGAAGATCTTCAGAAGGAGTGCGATTCATTACTTGCTCAACAAATCAGCGCTACTCAGGAAGAATTTGTTCCTCCATGTTTGAAATGCATTGAACGTGAATCTACTAATTCTTCACCTGAATGTTCAAATGCTTCTAATGCTAAAAATTCTTCAACTGTCTTTGCTATCACTAATTCCTCATCTGAGGACATTGCTAGTATCACTGACGATGCAGGGCTGAAGGAATTGTACATGACAGGCATGTACAAAAGCCTCAAAGGGCATCAGACTCTTTGTGATGTGCTTAAAAAGTAGACCCTCAAAAGGAACCCAAGGAAAGAGGGTATTGCCTTTGGGAGGAAACTCAATGCTGATGGTACATATTGGAAGCCTGAGCAGTACCCCAAAACCACATGGGTTGCTGCAAAGGGACCTCCAGTTGATCCATCTAATTTATCTGGCTTTACATGTGAATCTTCTCATTCTTCTGATGAGTCATTTGACTCCAACTATAAACCGTTTAAAAATCAGAATGGTGAAGTATTTGCTAGATATGTTGGCACTAACTGCAGGAATGGTTCTCCTATGCAGAAAATCTGGGTTCCCAAAAGGTGCCTTGAAAGTCTTCAGGTGAATGTCCTCATGACACCACCTGTGAAGAATAGGAACCCCAGATCAAATTCTTCATATGGACCAAATTCTTCATATGGATCCAAGTCCTCATACGGATCGAATTCCTCACGTGGATCATATTCCTCAAAAGGATCAAAGTCCTCGTATGAACATCATCGTGCTAACAACTCTGTTTCGCAGGAAAGAGCTAAGGGCTATGAATATGAGCATTATTCTTCTAATCATTATGTTCATAAGTCCTCGAAGAATTTCTCTGCTTATTCATATGCTTACCCTAACTCCTCTTATGTGAAACGAAATGGATTGGCTTCTATGCCACCTTTCTCGTATGGAGCTTGCAGAGTGATGAACTCTTTGCCACCCCTTCAGATGTGGGTGGTGTAACGCCCACGATGCGGCTATATCTCCCACGTGTCGAGGCACGACTTAGAGACATAACCGCATTGTGGTTTTGTCGCAAGAAGGGTCATCTTCACACAATCCCATGTAATGAACAAGAATGGGATAACGAGAGTTGGCTTACAATCGCCACTTCACACAATACATAAATATAATTCATACATCATCCAAAATACACACATAGACCGACTACGGTCAAGATCCAAATGAAAATAAGATAACCCCAAATGCTAGATCCCCGATCGTCCCAACTGGGCTCCACTACTGATCATCAGGAAAAGACACATAGTAACGACCACGTTCCTCGTCGAACTCCCACTTGAGGTCGATCCCATCATCTGCACTGGCATCATCGGCACCTGCATCTGTTTTGGTAGAATCTGTGAGTCACGAGGACTCAGCAATCTCACACCCACGAGATCAAGACTATTTAAGCTTATAGGAAAGGATGGTGTAATGAGGTGGAGTAGCAGCAGGCACTAAGCATATATGGTGGCTAACATACGCAAAAGAGAGCGAGAAGAGAAGCAACGGAACGGTCGTCATCTAGTAATGACCAAGAAGTGATCCTGAACTCCTACTTACGTCATTCATAACTCAAACCGTGTTCACTTCCCGGGCTCCGCCGAGAAGAGACCATCACGGCTACACACACAGTTGATGTATTTTACTTGGATCAAGTGACAAGTTCTCTACAACCGGACATTAACAAATTCCCATCTGCCTCATAACCGCGGGCACGGCTTTCGAAAGATATTACCCTGCAGGGGTGTCCCAACTTAGCCCATTATAAGCTCTCACGGTCAACGAAGGATAAACCTTCTCCCGGAAAGACCCGATCAGTCTCGGAATCCCGGTTTACAAGACATTTCGACAATGGTAAAACAAGACCAGCAAAGCCGCCCGATGTGCCGACAAATCCTGATAGGAGCTGCACATATCTCGTTCTCAGGGCACAACGGATGAGCCAGACGTCGGGTTGGCATAGACCCTGGTTGCCCAGGGGGCGCCGGACATCGCTCGGTTTGGGCCAGCACTCGAAGGAGCACTGGTCCGGGGGTTTAAATAAAGATGACCCTCGGGCTCGCGAAAACCCGGGGGAAAAAGGCTTAGGTGGCCAATGGTAAAACCAAAGTTGGGCCTTGCTAGAGGAGTTTTATTCAAGGCGAACTGTCAAGGGGGTCCCATAAATCACCCGACCGCGTAAGGAACGCAAACTCAAGGAACATAATACCGGTATGACGGAAACTAGGGGCGGCAAGAGTGGAACAAAACACCAGGCATAAGGTCGAGCCTTCCACCCTTTACCAAATATATAGATGCATTAATTTAATAAGAGATATTGTGATATTCCAAAGTATCCATGTTCCAACATGGAACAAACTTCAACTTCACCTGCAACTAGCAACGCTATAAGAAGGGGCTGAGCAACAACGATAACTTAGCCAAACAACGGTTTGCTAGGAAAGGATGGTTAGAGGCTGACATGGCAATATGGGAGGCATGATATAACAAGTGGTAGGTAGCGCAGCATGGCAAAAGAACGAACAACTAGCAAAGCAAAGATAGAAGTGATTTCGAGGGGTGGTCATCTTGCCTGCAAGGTTCTCAGAGTTGTCGAAAGCTTGATCCTCGTAAACGTACTCAACAGGTTCCTCGTTCATGAACTTGTCTCCCGACTCTACCCAAGAGAAGAACACAAGCAATGGAACCACAATCAATCACGAGAAATGCACAAGCAACATGATGCAAAACATGTATGATATGCGATATGTGGTATGCGATGCATATGCGTGCTCCGGAAGGAAAAATGATGAACAAGTCAGTAACTTGGCACACCAAGCATGCCACTGGAAAGATGAGATGATTTCGGTTGAAATCGATATAAAGATCACCGGAAACGGATGCATGGTTTGCAAATGGCAAGCAAAACAAGAATGACACGGATCTGCGATTAACAGCATGATAGCACTTAAAATGCAACAACTAACACTGCTACAGCACTCCAACATAGCAACAAATCATATGTCAGTAATCTACAGGAGATTCTTGACAAAAGATGAACACTGAGCTATGGCTAGATCACAACATAACAGGTTCAAACAAGCATGGCAAAAGTGCAAAAGATAACAGGATAACAGACTTGGTGAAATTACTGGACATGCCTGAAACAGCATCAGGTAGCAATGTTCAGATCACGAAAACAACATGCTACATGAACTTAACATGGCAAAACAAGGCATGGCAGTATTCTACTAAATGCATATGACAAAAGTCCCTTACTGCACATAACCCAAAAAGGACCAGAAGATATGATGGCAACCATGTAAACATAGCAAGTTTCGTTAACAGGTTCCAGACTTGGCAGAAAACAGAGCATGGCAGAAACAGTAATACGAAGGCAACTTGGTGAGCTTGATGCACTCACCACAAGGCAATGCATGACAAAACAAGCATACCTACAGCAAGATGGCATGTTTATGAAGCTAACCATGGCAAGAGCAAGTACATAGCATGTATGAAACAACTACAACGATCTTGGCAAACTTGAATATCATGTTAAAAATCTGCCAGAATTATTTTATAGCAAAAGTAGAGCAAGATTGAGTCATGCTATGGCACTCCATAATTTCAAATAAGGGCAGGAGTGGATCAATTACAATAATATCTAAAAAACATCATTACTGAACATCTCCAAAATAAGCATGGATCTCTCTGTAGCCACATGGATACATAGCAACAAAATAACAGCAGACAAAGACTTAGAAAAACTACAGTCTCTGCAATCAGAAACATTACGAAGCCTAGTTTGCATGCTTGTGCTAGTCACCACAGAGATCAAAAAAAAAACATGGCATACACCTCTGTAAGGATGGCATGGCATACAACAAAACACATGTAGAGCTTATGCCCATAAGATGCATAGATTAAATTATACAAAAATAACAAATCTCCAAGTTCTGATAAGTAACAGCAGATAACAGCAACTAGCACTCTTGCACCAGAGATTTGGGCATCAAGACGGCCTCAAATGAACATGGTGCAAACAAACAAAATGAATAGCATCATGAGACGAACAATTCGATATATTACACGCGCGAAACGGAGCTATATGCAGAGAGTTATGATGTGTTGAACAGGTGCACTTATTGTAAAAATCAAATGACTTGGAAATATTTCGGGGTACGGGAAAAGTCAACCTTCGGGATACTGTTCAGATCTGGATCGGGCTCGTCACTCGCCGGCGATGGAGGCGACGGCCGGCGTTGAGGAAGGGGAGGGGACGGCGGCCGGCGACGTTGGAGAGGAAGGAGGAGGAGCGGCCGGAGGGAGGAGATGGACGGCGCGGGCGGCGGCGTCGTCCCCTGGCGCGGGCGGCGACGGGCGGGGCGACGAGGCGGGATAGGCGGCGGCGCGGGGCGGCGATGGCGTCGGCGGTCGGCGGCGGGGACGGCGCGGGGCGCGGCGCTCGGGCTCCCGCGGGGCAGCGGCGGCGTACGGGCCGGGAGGGCCCGCCTCGGGCCGAGCGGGCTTCGGCGGCGGCGGCGACCGGGGTGCTGACGTGGCGCAACGTGAGTGGACGAGGGCGGCGGCGCGGGTTTCGTCCGGCGCCGGGCGGACACGTCCGGCGCCGGGCGGACACGTCCGGCGCGCGGAGGGAGAGGCTAGGGTTTCGGGGACTGCGAGATTTCGGGGGGAGGTGCAAATATATAGGTAGAGGGAGTTAGGAGAGTCCAAATGAGGTGCGGTTTTCGCCCACACGATCGTGATCGAACGACCTAGAGCATGGAAGAGAATTTGGTGGGTTTTGGGCTGTTTATAGAGGGGTTTTGCTGCAACACACAAACAGACTTTGCGGTTACCCGGTTAACCGTTGGAGTACCAAACGACCTCCAAATGGAACGAAACTTGACCGGTGGTCTCCCGGTGGTATACTAAGGCCACTTGACAAGCCTCGGTCCATTCCGAGAACGTTTGACACCCCCTCACGAAAAGAAACAAAAGGAGTGCGCCGGAGGAGGTGGGAGCGCCGGATTGCAAAACGGACAGCGGGGAAAATGCTCGGATGCATGAGACGAACACGTATGCAAATGCAATGCACATGATGACACGATATGAGATGCATGACATGAACAAAATGCAAAACGACAAACAAAACCCGACCACGGAGGGAATATCATATCACATGGCCGAAAATGGCAAGAGTTGGAGTTACAAATATGGAAAGTTACATCCGGGGTGTTACAGGTAGTGAAGAAAAACAACTAATCTTTTATGCAGGGTCAGGTCTCCAGACGTACTTAAACGTCTGATGAATTTGCTGGAGACCTGAAAAGTGCCTGAAACGACACAGGCTAATCATGAAGAAATGAACTTTCATTTCTCACGTCCTCCTACTGTTTTTTAACTGTTGCATTGCTTGATGAAATTGGTCTGATGAATTGTGATGTCATATTCTTCACTGGTGAAGTATATGAAGTTCGTAAGCTGCACTAATTTATCTACAGGGTGATCAACCCAAAGTCACTGAGTGGGTCCTCGATAGTGGATGTACAAATCACATGACTGGTGACAAGAATCTATTGATGGATGCTCCCTTATCACCATCGCATCTAAAGCATTTCATCTTCGCTGACAAAGGCAAAAGTCAGGTATTGGGTCTAGGTAAGGTTGCGATCACAAATGATCGACACATGGACAAAGTCATGCTTGTTGAGTCCTTAGGATACAACCTCATGTCTGTCTCAATGCTTTGTGATCTTGATATGGTTGTTGTCTTTGGCAAGTATCGTTGTGTTGTGGTTATGGAAGCTGACAATTCCAAAGTCTTCGAAGGCTTTAGGAGAGGAAACTTGTATATTGTTGATTTCTCTACAGGACCGCAACCAGCCGTGTGCCTACTTGCAAAAGCTTCAGAAGGCTGGCTATGGCATCGACGACTTGGTCATGCAGGCACGAGGAATTTGCACACGCTTGCAAAGAAGAAGCATGTCATTGGCATTGAGAAAGTCAAATTCCTCAAGGATCACTTATGTGGAGCTTGTGAAGCTGGAAAGATGACCAAGGCTAAGCATCCAACGAAGACTATCATGACCACTACTCGACCATTTGAATTGCTTCATATGGATCTCTTCGGTCCTAACCATTACTCAGCAGTCACAAATGACGCATCTCTCTATGGCTTTGTTATTGTTGATGATTACTCTCGATACACATGGGTACACATTGTTACTTACAAACATGAAGTGCAGGAAGTCTTCAAACGATTTTCCTCGAGGGCTTCAACCAACTTTGGTGTGAAGATCAAGCACATCAGAAGTGACAATGGAACTGAGTTCAAGAATTCTGGTCTTGATGACTATCTTGATGAACTTGGTGTTACTCATGAGTTATCTGCTCCTTATACTCCTCAGCAGAATGCCGTCGTGGAGCGCAAGAACAGAACTCTTGTTGAGATGGCTCGCACTACGCTTGATGAGTACAAGACGCCTCGTCACTTCTGGATTGAGGAAATTTATACTGCGTGCCACATCATCAACAGGGTATATCTTCACAAATTCTTCAAGAAGACTGCCTATGAACTCCTCACTGACAAGAAACCCAATGTGAGTTATTTCAAAGTCTTCGGTGCTAAATGTTGGATTAGAGATCCTCATCACAATGCTAAATTTGCACCGAAAGCACATGAAGGTTTTATGCTTGGTTACGGAAAGGACTCGCACACCTACAGAGTCTTCAACAACGTTCTTCACAAGGTTGTTGAAACTGTAGATGTGCGGTTCGATGAAACTAATGGCTCGCAAAGAGAGCACCTACCCTCTGTGATAGATGAACCAACACCTGAGGAAACTATCAAGTTTAAGGCTACTGAGGATGTCATTCCTACCAAAGAATCTGCTGAAGAATTCATTCCAGAATGTGAAGAACGTCGAGCTAATGCACCTGAAGAAAATGCTGAAGAAAATGGTGCTGAAGAAAATGCTGATCAAATTCCTCGACGACAACCTACTCATTCTCGCGTTGCAAAAGAAGAGCAAGTTGAAAAGATCGTCGATGACATTGAAGCACCAGGTCCTCTCACACGCTCAAAAGCTTCACATTTATCTAACTTTTGTGAGCACTATGCTTTTGTCTCTATCACAGAGCCCACTAAGGTAGATGAAGCATTTCTGGAGCCTGAGTGGATTCAGGCCATGCAAGAAGAATTACATCAATTTGAACTCAACAACGTCTGGGAACTGGTTAAACGTCCAGATGCTCGCAAGCACAATATCATTGGCACAAAGTGGATCTACCGCAACAAGCAAGATGAAAATGGCCTTGTGGTGAGGAATAAGGCACGGCTTGTAGCTCAAGGCTACACACAGGTTGAAGGAATTGATTTCGATGAAACTTTTGCACCTGTTGCTAGACTTGAAGCTATTCGCATATTACTTGCTTATGCTAACCATCATGATATCACTTTATATCAAATGGATTTGAAAAGTGCATTCCTCAATGGTAAGCTTGAGGAAGAAGTATATGTTGCTCAACCCCCAGGTTTTGAAGATCCAAAGCATCCTGACAAAGTCTTCAGACTCAATAAGGCCCTCTATGGCCTCAATCAGGCCCCTCGGGCATGGTATGATACTTTGAAGGAATTCCTAATGAAGAAAGGCTTCAAACGCGGTTCACTCGACCCTACTCTTTTCACTAAATCTTATGATGGTGAATTGTTTGTGTGCCAAATATATGTTGATGATATTATCTTTGGCTGTACTGACCAACGTTATAGTGATGAATTTGCCTATATGATGAGTGAATAATATCAAATGTCTATGATGGGAGAGTTGAAATTCTTCTTAGGTCTTCAAATTCGTCAACAGCGCAATGGCATATTCATATCTCAGGAGAAATATCTCAAGGATGTACTGAGGAAATTCGGCATGCAAGATTGCAAAGGCGTCAAAATTCTGATGCCCACAAATGGCCATCTGTGCACTGATGAAAATGGTATTGACTTCGATCAAAAGGTATACCGCTCCATGATTGGTTCTTTATTGTATTTATGTGCATCTAGGCCAGATATTGTGCTTAGTGTTTGCATGTGTGCCCGATTTCAAGCTACACCAAAGGAATCACACCATAAGGCTGTGAAACATATTCTTCGATATCTAGCTCACACACCAACACTTGGATTATGGTACCCCAAGGGCTCGGCTTTTGATCTCATTGGATATTCTGACTCTGACTATGCAGGTGATCGTGTGGACCGCAAGTCAACATCTGGTATATGTCATTTCCTCGGACGATCTTTGGTCTGTTGGTCCTCGAAGAAACGGAACTGTGTATCACTGTCTACTGCTGAAGTTGAGTACATTGCTGCTGGTTCTTGCTGTGCTCAATTGCTGTGGATGAAGCAAACTCTCAAGGACTACGGCGTCAACGTGAAGAATGTGCCTCTCTTCTGTGACAATGAGAGTGCCATCAAGATTGCTCTCAACCCAGTTCAGCACTCGAAGACAAAGCACATTCAGATTCGTCATCATTTTCTTCACGATCATGTGTTGAAGGGCGACATTTCTATTGAGCATGTGAAGACTGAAGAACAGCTAGCCGATATCTTCACAAAGCCCTTGGATGAGAAGAGATTTAGCAAGTTGTGGTGTGAGCTAAATATCCTAGAATCTTCGAATGTTCT
Source organism: Aegilops tauschii subsp. strangulata (assembly GCF_002575655.3). NCBI lineage: Eukaryota > Viridiplantae > Streptophyta > Magnoliopsida > Poales > Poaceae > Aegilops > Aegilops tauschii. The sequence goes on along the minus strand of NC_053037.3, from coordinate 379,993,157 downwards.
TTGAATAGGACACTCATCCTAACACTTATGCAAAATTGATGACTTAGATGTGCAACACATGAAGAAACCTTTTTCTTCAATCAATGAAGAGTAACACTCTAAGTGTGAAGAAATTAATGAAGAATTTGATTCTCAGAGCCCTACGACAATTGTACGCGGTGTCTGAAATCATCATTCTTATACGGTGGGTCACGCCACCACAAAAGTTGAAAATCTTCAATTTGAGTTTTTCCTCAATTTTTGAAATTCCTCAGTTGTTCATGTTCTTCAACTTTGCATTGTCTTCACTGTTTCCGTCGTTTTTCTTCATTGGCTATATATATATGAGTTTATGTCCTCTACAGCATTCACTTATGGCTAATTCTTCAAGTTGGTTTTTCTGCTAAGTGAATGTGACCGGACCCTTCCCCCTCTATGCTATACTCAACCCAATCTATTCACAAATTCTTCATGTGCGTTCTATTTGAAACTCGTTCAAAATCTTCACTGTGTCCTTGTCAGCTGAAGAATTTGCGAACGGAACTTTTAACTTATCTTATCCAAATTTTCGGCTTTGCTGCTCAAACCGTTCCGCATCCCACGAAATACTTATCTATTCACCCATGATCTAACACGATCTCCACTTCTCAGTACGTGGGTGACAAATGTCCAGCGAATGAGAAGGGTCAGGGGCACGTTCGTCCAATTTCTTCGGGCGAACAGTTTTTCACCGTGGCTATAAATACCCCCTCTCCCCTTCCTCACTTCCTTTACTCCGCTCGACCTCTCTCTCCCGCTCGAGCTTCTCAAACCCTAGCGCCGCCGCTACCTCATCGTCGCCGGTGAGGAAGAGCTTCACTGCCTCGACCTCGTGGCCGCCGTACTCGCGCCGACCGCGGAAATCTTCACTCCGCCGCCGCTGTAGTTGTCTTCCTCCGCCAAGTTAGGGCGTGGAAGATCTGCACAGACGAACTTCTCATCTCTACCTCACATTTCATCGTGTTCTTCGTTCAGGGTAATTAAAAGTTACTTTTACTGCCCTCCTTGATTCAAATGATTTCTACAAAATCTTCAAATGTGTTTATTCTTCAAATTCTTCAGACACTAAACACCTCACATGTCATCTGTTCTCGATTCGTTTCTCTAAGCAATAATTTTTCTTCAAGATTCCTCAATTGTGTGGATCTTCGATCTATACAACTCTGGAACCTAAGACAAAGAACGCTTAGTGAAATTCTTAAAGACTCATCTGGTCAAATTCCTCAAACTTGTTCTTTTTGAAAAACCTTCTGAGAACGCATATGACCTCTCCAAATTCCTCGCAAATATACTCTGGTCACAGGTACTCATGTCCGCTGCTGAATCACTAGGTTCTCATCAACTTAACTCATTTGCAGCGTTCCTCGAAGAAAAGTTGCATACTTCTTCAGAGAATTCAATTGTTCAAATTCCTCATCTGAAGAAAATGGCTGATGGAAAGAAGCCACAGAAAGGAGGAAAGAGGCCTGAGATCAACACTGCATTTGAAATCCCTGAGGACATCTATGCTGGGACTGCACACCCCCTGAGGAAGATAAAAATCAGCGCAAGGTGCGCATTCAGAAGATAGAGAGGAGATGGGCAAGAGAGTGGAGAGAGTACATGTATGTGACTCCCAAGTACATGAAGAAATTCGCACTCAATCCTCCATGCTTAAGACCTCCGTTGGCACCTGGCCAAGAAGCTGGTCTCACCACCCTCAAGCGTGGTGAGGATTATCCTGATGAATGGGCCAAGCGCCAGGCCAAGCTGGCTAAACAAGCTAGAGAAGTAGTGAGGAAATTCAATGAAGACTCTACTGCTGCTGGCGCCGCTGAGGTCTCTGTCAAGCCAAAGAAATCCATGGCAAAGAAGCCTGGGAGTAAGCCAAGTGCTTCACCGTCAATGTCCTCACGGCCAATTCCTCACGCTGCTCCTGCTCCTCCAAAGTCCTCAGCTGCTCCGACCAAATCCTCAGCACCTGTGCATCTTGCCACATGCCAAAGGACTACAGGCATCTCTATTGCCTCAGGAGCTTCAGCTAGTTCCTCAGCTGCACCAAATTCTTCAACAGGACCCTCTCTGCTGAAGACAAAGACCACTGCTGGACGAGGCTCTCGCCCAAGTCCTCAGAAGAAGCAGGTCGCCTTCCAAGTGCCGTCTGAAGAAGACGAAGCTGATGATGAAGAACTTGCTGAAATCATCAGAGATAGTTAAGTCAGGGCCGCTAGAGCCAAGGGCACAAATGTGCCTCTGCTTTTGGATCCAAAGTTGATCCTCGATTACATTGATCTCTGGCACAAGGACCCAAACACTCCTATGCCTGACTTCAAGCTGACTCCTGGCCAAAGTCATATGCTGACTGCCTTCATCCAAGAAGAGAAATGGAAATTTGAGAAGGCCAAGCAGCTCAAGAAAGCGCAGTACAGGAAGGAGAAATTCCTGAAGAACAACGTTGTCTCTATGACAACTGATGAACTTGTGAAGATCCTGTCTGAAATCAAAGTCCTCAGCGATGATTTCAATGCTTACTATGCTGATTGGAAAGGAGCCAAGGTTAGGTTTGTTAAACTGACTGAGAAGTTCACCTCCAATGTTGCAGCCCCATTGCAACAAGAAATTCCTCAGCCTGAAGCATCTGCTCAGCCAACTGAAGAACATGCCAGCACCGCTGATGACAATCAGGCTGCTGAAGAAAACGTGAGTTCCAGGGCTGATGATTGTATTCCAGCCGCTGATGAAATTGCCAGGGCATCCACTAGTGGTGCGCCTGAAGAAAATGAGAAGTCAGGGCAACTGCATCAGTTGCGCCTGAAGAAAATCAACCACATTCCTCTGCTCCTCCTGCGCCTACCCCAACTCCAATTCTTCCATCTGCATCAGATGTGAAGAAGACCAAGGCAGCAGAGCGTGCAGCAGTGAAGAAAAGGAAAGCATCAGCTCCTTCAGATTCTTCAGCACCGAAGAAGATGAAGAAATTGACAAGCTCATTTGCTAATCCAATTGATGTTGTTCCTGTTTCCTCCATGCCATCAAAGGAAATCGTCCCTTTTGATGAAGAATATGTGATCCCTAGCGGATCCAATGAAGAAAATCCTTCTGCTGCTTCGTCAGAGCAGATGGATAAAGAAATTGAAGTGGATAAAATCCCTTCAACCCCCACAGTTTCCTCGCCTATGCCTCAGTTTACTGCTGAAGAGGTCTGCGTTGAAGAAATGGAAGATGAAGATGTGGACATTGGTTGTACCACACAAGTGATGAATGATGACTTTTGGGAAAGTCAGCGCCCCAACTCTCCACTCTTCACAACATTGCGACAAATTCCTCAGTCCCTAGCAACTACAGTTCAAATGGGATCTGATGAAGCTCATGAAGAAATTCCAGCCACTAGTGCTGAAGAAAATGAAAATGAAGAATTGAAGACCCAGGCTGCCACTGAAGAGGAACCAGAAATTCCTCAGCCTGAAGAACCTGAGATTGCGATTCCTGAGGTTGTAATGCAACTGACTGACACTCCTCTGCCCAAGCCAAAGGATCCATTCTCAAGGAAGCAAAAATTAAAGGCTAATGATTTCTTCGGCGAGCACGTATTCTTCACTGATTACAACCCCTATGACTCTACTCGCATTAGGAAGAGGCATTTCTGGACTGCCAGCCAGGCAAATTTTTATTCCTCAGTGCTGTTCAACAAAGACAAAGTCTTCGATCATGAGCACATTCCTCACGTGGATATGGAATCTCTGTCGTGCTTCGTGCCAGTCCTCAGTGTTCTTTACGATGCTGGACTGTTAAATTTCTGCACTGATATATCTGATTGGAATGAAGAGCTCATTCTTCAATTTTATGCAACTCTGCACATCACCGGAGACTCTGAAGATGTGAATTCATGGGTGCTGGACTGGATGTCTGAAAATACTCACTACAAGGAACCAGCTACTGAATTGCTTCGTGCTTTGCTTCTCAGTCCTCCCCTTGAAGCTGCTCGTTGCGTCTAAAGTGAACCTGAGCTTACAGATCACTGTATGCATGTGCTGATGAAGCCATTGAAGCCAGGTCAGGCCCCAAGAACTAAATTCCTTGTGAAGGAATTGTTATATGTGCCTCGGACTGTCTATCGCATTCTGATGAAGACATTGAGTCCTATCAAGGGCCACGACTCGAATGAAGAAGAAGTCGTTGGCATCATGAAGAATCTGCTTTTCAATATCATTCATGGCGTTCCCGTCAACTTCCATGATTTCTTCATGAGGACTCTGGCCAATGTCGCAATGTCACCGTTTGAGTTGAAGCCTTATGCTCCGTGGATTATGAGATTCATCAGAACAAGGTCTTCACTCAACTACAAAGCTGATACACTGAACCATTGCAGCTACTTGCCCCCGATTGAAGTCCTCAAATGGACATTTTCCTTAGCTGATGAAAAGGGCAAGGCTACTGCTGTTATTGATGAAGGCATTCGTCCATTGGATGGTCAATTTCGCAAGGCTGCATCCTACTCCACCAATGATGACTCTGCCACCCATGACTCTGTCGCCAACGAACCCAAGCCAAATCCTCAAGGCACAGCTCCCAGGGTGATGACTGACCGTGAGCTTCTCCTCAGTCTTCACCAGAAAGTTGATCGCAGTCACAAATGGGTCAAGCATCAGTTTGGTTCAATTCTTCACAACATGACTGCCACCCACAATGCAGTGAAGAAAAACCATTACTACCTTCATGAAACCCTCAACCGCACCTGGGCTGTTCTGTCTCACATCTATAGCGCAGAAGATCTGAAGAAAATGGGTCTCAAGGAGGACTTTGACTGGTCCGCACCTCCACCAAAGAAATACAAGAAGGTCAAGGTTCCATCCTTGGTGGCCAGCTCCTATTCTTCATCGCGTGACACCGACGAGCATGAAGACTTGGACGACACTACAGCAGGCCCTACATCAACAAACGACCCCAATAACGCTGGCGCTCCTTCATCAACTTGATATTCTTCAGGGGCGTTAGTCCTCATTTTCGAACCTTTTGGTCATTCGATGACAAAGGGGGAGAAATTTGAGTTAGTCTTCGAGCGGGTCTATCTATATGGGCATTTTTTTAAGTTACAACTCTCGTTCTTCTGATGACTTTGTTGGATCGAGTTGTAAACTTAAACTCTATCGTGGCCTGATACTTTTGCTCTTTCTTCTACATGCCTATTCCTAGTTAATGTTAGCACACATGCTGAATTACATCAGTCACCATATTTCATCATGCATTTCAAATTCTTCATATATTATGTCAAATGCGTGTATGAATTACAAGATATAGGGGGAGATCTCCGTGATTTTACTCTTCAAGTGCGCATTGCTTCAAAAGCAAATTCCTCACTATGCACATCTTTAGGGGGAGTTCTTCTATATCTTGCAATCAAATTCCTCAATATCAGTATTTACACTTCATATGTTTATCCCCATTGAAAACTTAACCTATATTGTCATCAATCACCAAAAAGGGGGAGATTGTAAGTGCATCTAGTGCCCCTTAGTGATTTTGGTGTATTGAAGACTTATAGGTTATGGGACTAATGTGTTTATGAGTGTACACATGTCTATAAGTCTATGAGGAGTTTGATATTTACAGAGAAAGTCGACCCCTAAAAATGAAGTTCTTCGACTGAAGACTTTGGATTTCTGAAGACTTTCTGAAGACTTTGAAAGTGAAGAAATTGGTGTGACCTTGAAGACTTGGTATTCATTTGAGGAACATGAAGCGTGATGACTTTTGTTTTCGTAGTTTCATTTTCTCTTTCTTGAGTCATAGGAAACACCGTACTGTTAAAGGGGGTCGAGGAAATACTAAGGAAAAATTTCCAAGTGATGCTCAACTCAAAATCCTACACCTACCAATCCCTTCGAGTGAAGCCTTTGGAAATCTCATACAGTTCAGTCATATTCTTCAGTGACAGAGACGAAGTTCTTCTGGTCTCTGAGGAATTTGTTCTGACTGAGGAGTTAGGAATTCACCAGTGCGGATTGCCTACACAGTGAGGAACATGATAGCCCTGAGGAATTTGATACTCAAATTACCGACCGTTGATGTGCTATGCGCCACCAGTCCCAAAATATCTACCCACCTAACGGTCATATCATTGAAGGGCATTTATGTCTTATCATGATGGGCTGCTCCCTAGTCTATAAATAGCCGCCCCCTACAACCACTAGCTGGTTGGCTGCTCCGGGAGAAACTAACACTTGTCATTTGAGAGCATCCCATCCTCCGAGGACTTTGAGCAAAAATCATCGAGTGAGGAAAAACCCAAACCCAAACACCTACAAACCCAAAGTGATTGAGCATCACTGAAGAGATTGATCCTGCGTGGATCCGACGCTTGTTACCTTTGAAGATTGTGCTTCTTCCAGACGGTTAGGCGTCATGGTCTAGAGCATCCAAGAGGAATTGTGGATGGCCGAGTGACCGAGTTTGTGAAGGTTCGGAAGTCACCTGAAGACTTACCACGAGTGATTGGATGAGGTCTGTGTGACCTTAGTTCAAGGAGAATACAGTGAGGACTGTGTGTCCTCAGGTTTAAATACCTAGCCACTCCAACTAGATGTACAACTGAGACAGCAGTTGGAACTGGTCTACCAAATCATTGTCTTCACCAAGCTTACTGGTTCTATTTCCTCAACTCTTTCATTTCCTCATTACTTTCTTGTGTGCTTGTCATATCTGTGTTTGAAGACTTTGACAGAAGACTTTCCCAATTTCCTCAGTTCAATTTCTTCAGTCTATTTGTCTTCATCCTGTGATATCCTGTGTTTACACTTTCTGTACTCTTTGTTTGTCTTCATTTCATCATGATGACCATGCCTATGTTCTGCTATGCTTACTCTTGAGTACTTATTCCGCTGCAAGTAGTTCTTCGCTAAGGAATTTCCTCACCCGCAAATTCCTCAGTGAAGAATTCATAAAAATCGCCTATTCACCCCCCCTCTAGTCGATATAATGCACTTTCAAATATTACTATAGTGTCACCGAACATTAAGCATGTGGACCCTACGGGTTCGAGAATCATGTAGACATGACTGAGACACCTCTCTGGTCAATAACCTATAGCGGAACCTGGATGCCCATATTGGTTCTGACATATTCCGCGAATATCTTTTATTGGTTGAACCATGATGTCAAGGATTCGGTTAATCCTGTTTCAATTCCCTTTTGTCTGGCGATATGTTACTTGCCCGAGATTCGATCGTCGGTATCTCCATACCTAGTTCAATCTCGTTACCGACAAGTCTCTTTACTCGTTCCATAATACAAGATCTCGTGACTAACTCATTATCCACATTGCTTGCAAGCTCTTTACGATGTTGTATTACCGAGAGGGATCAGAGACATCTCTCCATCACACGGAGTGACAAATCCTAGTCTCGATCCATGCCAACCCAACAGACACCTTTGGAGATACCTGTAGAGCATCTTTATGATCACCCAGTTACGAAGTGGCGTTTGATAACACACAAGGTATTCCTCCGATATCCGGGAGTTGCATGATCTCATGGTCTTAGGAATAGATAATTGACATGAAGAAAGCTATAGCAATAAACTCAAGTGATACGATCAAATGCTAAGCTTATGGTTGGGTCTTGTCCATCACATCATTCTCCTAATGATGTGATCCCGTTATCAAATGACAACTCATGTATATGGTTAGGAAACCTTAGCCATCTTCGATCAACGAGCTAGTCTAGTAGAGGCTCACTAGGAACGTAGTATTTTTTATGTATTCACACATGTATTTAAGTTTTGGGTCAATAAAAAATTCTAGCATGAATAATAAACCTTTATCATGAAAAGGGAAATATGATAATAACCAATTTATTATTGCCTCTAGGGCATATTTCCAATAGTCTCCCGCTTGCACTAGAGTCAATAATCTAGTTTACATAGTTATGAATCTAACACCCATGGAGTCTTGGTGCTGACCATGTTTTGCCTGTGGAAGAGGTTTAGTCAACGGGTCTGCCACATTCAGATCCATATGTACTTTGCAAAGTTCTAAGTCTCCATCCTTAACATAATTATGAATGGAGTTGAAGCAACGCTTGATGTGCTTGGTTCTCTTGTGAAACCTGGGCTCCTTGGCAATGGCAATAGCTCCAGTGTTGTCACAAAAGATAGTCATTGGATCAGATGCACTAGGTATTACACACAGATCGGATATGAACTCCTTCATCCATACTCCTTGTTGAAAATCTGCTTCTCCCAAGAATACATCGCTTGGCGATTCACACGGCCGCACATCGGCTGCAGGAGGAAGGTTGTACTTGGGCTTTTCCTCCAAAGTTTCCGCGGAACTCTGGCTCGAAGAGCCTCTCAAGAACCTCCTAAGCATTTTCTTTTCTCTGAAAATTTTAGTCCCCAAACTAAAAGTGAATAAAACTCAACAAAATCGATAGCAACTACTCCCACAAGTGTCTAGAGGCTATATCATTCATCAAAACTACTTAGAACCAAATAAATTCAACATGCAAGCTCATATACATGGTCACCAATAGTAGCTACATATGCAAAACATAATCCACTAGAACAAAAACTTATTGGACTATTGGAGGAGTCACATACCAAGGAGCAATTCCTTCGAATAGTTTCAGAAACTAAGCTCCGGGCAAGGAGATAGAAAATCTCACAAAAATGAGCAAGAACACGGGATGGAGGAAAGCATGATTTTTTTAGGAAGAAGGAGCAGTGGGCAAGTGAACCAAGTGACGGGATCCCTGTGGGACCCACAAGCTCACATGTCACGCCTAGGGGGTAGGCGCGCCATGTAAGCTTGTGGCTCACTGGTGCACCCCCTGGGTTGTGTTCAGTGCCAAAAATTCTGATATATTCTAGAAAGAAACATACTAAATTTTCAAGACATTCCGAGAACTTTTATTTTATGGACATTTTCTATTGCAAAGATAATTTAGAAAACAGGATAAACATGGAATTTTGCTTTGTTAAACTTAAAATAACAAAGAGAAAACTACAAGTACAGGTACATAGAGGTGTGCTTACTAAATTCATCGTCCATATGTCCCTCAAAGAGGATTCATTAACAAGGTTGATCAGGTCTTATTGACAAACCATTTTAGAATGACATAAAATCGAAGAACTTATGTATCGCACTAGGTTACCTCAACTCGGGATATGCATTGTCCGGACAATAAGAGTTTGATATTTCTTTTCGGGAGTCAGAAGAGGAAATTCAAAACCTCCAATAGTAATTGTTATAATTTTTTCAATGGAGTTGATACTATTCACTTGGTTCTGTTTCTTCGGAAAATAGTATTTCATATGCTCATTACCATTGACATGAAATGTGACTTTTCTTTTGTTGCAATCAACAATAGTCCCTGCAGTATTCAGAAAATTCTACCAAGGATAACTGACATATTGTCGTCCTCAAGCATATCAAGAATAACAAAGTCGTTAAGATAGTAACATTAGCAACTACAACAGGGACATCCTCACAAATTCCAATAGGTATAGCAGTTGATTTATCAGCCATTTCACTACTGCAGGATGCCGCTAACGCGACACTACAATCAGAGACCCTTCGACAAAAATGTGTGCGATGCATTAATCACAAACGGTGATGTAAAAAACCCGTCAAAAAGATGCAAAACATTTGTGATGGCAGATACATCAAACACGGCTCATATTCTAATTAGGTGTGCGATGCGTGGCATATGGTTAATCCATAAGAACTGTTTGTGATGAGATAGAACAACATAAACAGGCAGCTATATCAAGGTGTGTGTGATACACGGCATGCAGTTCGCTCGGATGAATTGTTTGCTATTGGGGAATGCAACAGAAACAGTCAGCTAGATCAGGGTGTGTGCGATATACGGCATACATTTCACTCGGACGAACTGTTTTCGATTAGGGAACAAAACAGAAACGGTTCAGTTTAACAAGATGTGTGTGAAATGCGGCATACAGTTCACATGGATGAACTGTTTGCGATGCGCCAAAAGAAGACAAATGATTCGTGTAAACAAGATGTGTGTGATACACGGCAAACATCCCACTCAGATGAACTGTTTGCAATGAGAAAATATAACACAAATGGTTACTACTGTCAATTCGTGTGCGATTCTGTGTGTAGAAAAAACTAGCAGAGCGCGGGCGTAGGGACGCGGCCTGTGCGAGCCTTGGCGCCTAAACGGCGAGCAGAGCACGCCGCGGCCGCCTAAACGGCGAGCGAGAACATGCATAATTATTGCATATAGCAGATGAACAAAACCGGGAATAGCCATCCAACAATATTATTTTCAATGACATGCATTAATATATTCTTAGTTAAATCTAAGGTCAAAGTTTGGTACTACAAAATACGGAGGGGGCCAATAAACCACAACGGAGGTAGTACCTATACGAATACAGACGCCCAGTGATGAAATAAATGATGTTATACACGTGTCCCGCAATCCACGCCAATGCTTCCCGCCTCTTCCCTCATCGGTTTCTCTCCACCAGCAAGTGGCTTGCTCCATATGACCTAGGCGGCAACGCACCCTAGCGGCACTGTGTGTAGATCTAGTCCATACCCATCTACCATTAGTTATTCCAAGCATGCCAGGCACCGACAAAAGCTTCAAAGTCGACCCCTTCCTGCATTACATCTTCGGCGAGAAGAGCGAGCTAGAGCAGGTTGGGGCCCATCGGTACTGATATCGCCGTGCCAGTCCTGAAGGGAGCAATGGACATATTGCAGAGGAAGTGTGATCAGCAGTTTGCCATCCACCGTGCAAAAGACCTAGAGCTGCTCGGCGGCATGATCATGACCCACCTGAAGAGCCGCCGTCACCGGTGCTCATCGAGAGCCTGATCCCCCGCAAGGAATGGGCAGAGGACCTCTGCGATTCAGTTATGAGACAGCCAGCCTGCAGCTTCATCATTGCCGGCGGCGACCGTGTCAACCTCGATCCCGATGATCTGGTGGCCAGGCTCGAGCACATCCTTGCCGGAGTTGATGTCCCCAATGAAGTAGAACATCGCCAACGTGGTATCTTGAGGATGCAGGTGATGGACGGAATTTGCTACCAGGGCAGAGACGTGGAAATGGAGCGGTTCCGCGGAGATTTCATGCACGCGATTGCACAATGTCAAGCTCTTCTAGAAGAGGCCCAGCAGCCCCAAGAGCCTCCCAGTACCAGCAGCTTCGTAGCGGAGACGGGTAACGTGGCCGCAGGTCGGGACACTCGGAATGAACAGCCGCAAGGGTGCTATGCTGATCATGGAGTCCGAGAAGACCGTCGTTGGATGGCCGCCAGCTCAGACTTTCAGCCTTTATTTTATGTTATTTGGGATAATTAGATTTATGCCCCTAGTTGTGTCCCACTCGTCTATTTTACCCCTAATTCCCAAAAGTCACTGGTTCAGTCCAAGTCACTTTGCTCCTATTATGCTTTTGCCCTTTGACCGTTTGACCATCAGTTTGAAAACTCCATAACTAATTCATACTAAATCACAAAAATGCAAATAAGATAACAAAATGTTCAGAAAAACATCACATATATGTCAGTGTCATTTGCATTCATGAAAAAAGTGTTGGAAAGTGCCGATCCGAGTTTTAGCACTTATGCTACCACCATGAATAGTAAAATCTAAAAAAGTTCAAAAAAAAAATAATTTGGTGGCAAAGAATGACAAATGTTTTAAGTGCCTGCCAAGTTTCATCAGGGAATAACATTCGTGGGTGCCGCGGCAAAAAAAACAATCAGCACTCCAAAATAGATTTTTTTTGCCACGACTTCCACGAATGTCGTTCCCTAATGAAACTTGGCAAGCACTTAGAACCTTTGTTGTTCTTCGCCACCATAATTTTTTTGAATTTTTTTAGAGTTCACTATTCATGGTGGTATCAAAAGAGCTAAAACTTGGATGTGCACTTTCCAACACTTTTTTCATGAATGCAAATGACACTGACATATAGGTGATGTTTTTCTGAACATTTTGGTATCTTATTTGCATTTTTCTGATTCAGTATGAATTAGTTATGAAGTTTTCAAACTGACGGTCAAACGGTCAAAGAGCAAAAGCATAAGAGGAGCAAAGTGACTTGGACAGAACCGGTGACTTTTGGGAATTAGGGGTAAAACAGACGAGTGGGACACAACTAGGGGCATAAATCTAATTATCCCTTGTTTTATTATAATTGTATGGAAATGTCGCATATCAACATTTTAAGTCACTAAGCATATGTAGCTCATGTGTGTTTTGGGCGTTGCCGCATGTGGCATTTTAAATTATCCTGAATATGTAAGACAATTATTAACCGTTGCAATTGCAAATTTGCCTCAACGGCGAGCAGAGCACGCGTAGAGACGCCAGAGCGGAGCGCACTGCGGCCGCCTCAATGGCGAGCAAAACACGTAGACAGACGGGAGCAGAGCATGCCGTGGCCGCCTGAACGACTAGCAGAACGCGCCGTGGCCGCCTGAACGACGAGCAACCACACATGCATATTGCAATTCTGGTCAACCTTCTGGCACCGCGTGGGAGACGCGACGGCCCATCCATCGGACACGATGGTGATATCTGGACCGTGTGTGATAGTGGGCAGATACGTACACATCCGAGAATGCGGGCCCACATACGCCATCTGGGAACCGTTTCGGGCTTCGAGCCCAGAACCATCAATAAATTTTGAGCTTGTTTCTCATCACATTCCAGATTACCACACAATAAGTAATTGCAAATTAGTTCACACCAATCAAACCTAAACGTGTTCCCACTTAGCACTGGGCTATAAAAACTACCCACTCGAAAATTACTTCACAATGCCTCTCCTCATCACCCAAAAAATAGGTCTTTGCCCTGGCCGGTAGGAGGAGTTTCGGGTCGACATATAACCAGGGAGCAAAGAAAAAGGCCGTAGAAGCACTAGAGAGGTCCCGCCACTACGTGGCAGCCGCAACAGCGATGTCCTGGCGTGCCACAGAACCCTCGAAAGAGCTCTCACCGGCACACGAGGGCTCTCACAAGCGACCGCGACGAGTTGGCGGTGCTGAAGTCCTTGGCCAGTGACGACGACATTCTACCTGGCCTAATTAAGCAGCATGAGTTGGTCGATGGCTTGATGAAGCTGCCCGAGATTAGCGATGCCTTGGTTGAGAAGGCGACCGGCCTCGTCAAGCAACTCATGGGTGACAATGCAAAGCTCCTCAAGGTGCTCACCGAGACGGAGGAGGAGGCCGCCGGCTGGAAGAAGTTGCATGAGCAGAGCAGTGCCTCGGGGGTGATGCTGAAAGCGGTCGTCGAGGAACTAATGGGTGACTTGAGGAGGCTCCAGATCTAGCGCGAGCAGGAGCTAGAGGAATATGTGGCTGCTGTCAACCAAAGTCGTGAGGAATTGAAGAAGGCGCTGGAGGATCTCGTCGCCCGACGATCCATCGAGGAGTAGAGACAGTAGCGACCGAGTTCGTTGTCCGCGATTTCCTTCTTCTCTTGCCCCCGTGTCTTCCGGGTGTTGTCGCATGTGTCATTTTAAATTATTAGGAATATGTAAGACAATTATTATGCGCGCCATTGTAAATTTGTTGTCGTATTATCCGTTGCCATTTTATTTATCGTCGTATTATTCGTTGTCGCATGTGGCATTTTAAATTATCTGGAATACGAGTTGAAAACACGAACAAAGCAAATGCTAATGTTGAGCGGGGCCATGGGATCACAAGCAAACACCCTCCGTCCAGGTGCTTTAATTAACCGTGTGTTAAACAATGCCTAGGCCGTCATTAATGGAGAAGTTGTGAGCGAGGCAGGCGGCTAGTAGATGGAGGTCAAAGAGCTCACTTCCCGGTGAGCATGCGCGGCCTTGGCTGCTCGCACGTGTCCCATCGAGCCAGCGCAGTGGAGAGGTCGCAAGCGTCGCACGAGCCTGCGCGGCGAACTGCTCGCACGTGTCCTGTTGAGCCTGCACGACGTACTTCTCGCGCTCGTCCCATCTAATCAAATAGCTGCACGCACACCGCCGAGTATGGTTAAATTTTGGCACAAAATACCAAGATGACCAATGAATGAGGACCGAGGTAGTACTCTCCCATAATAAAGAGGCACACGTGGCCGCACTTAGATGGTTATGGGAACACACACGGTTCATATAATACAACCTTTTGCGATATTAACGTGTCAACTATTTGTTTCAAAAGGAATTCGTTGGCTATTAATGTGTCCGCCATGTCTCAAACTAGATGATTTTTTTACCATGGCATATATGTGCCATGTCATGAAACCATGCCAAGTTTCATGATTTTTGGGTGAGTTTTGAATTTACTAGGATTTAAAAACCGAGATTCTCAATGTTTCAGGACGACGAGACGTTTGTAATTCATTCCCATTCCTTCAATGAGACCTAAACATGCACCCAATGACACATGTATGATTTTCCACCCATTTTGCTTCACTGGAGCATGTGCTTGTAGTTCAAATTTGAATTATGGACATTAAATGCCTAGAAAACTCAATTAATATAAAATGGCCAAACGAACCCTGAATAGCTTCGAATTTTACACGACACTCCTGTTATTCTATGTTGCCTATGGAAAACAAAATACAAGGCGAGAAGAGGCAACAATTACCGTTTCGCCCACAAGAGGGACATGTAAGAGGCTCCATGAGGTAGCGATTATCACCATGAGGGTTGCGAGAAGCTTCGTTTTGTAAGAGGCTTGTAATATAGCTTGGCCCGAATTGGACAATTTCTTTACCATGACATAGATGTGCCATGTCGCGAAACCATGCCAAGTTTCATGATTTTCTAGTGAGTTTTGGATTTATGGAAATTTAAAAATCGAGATTCGCAATGTTTGAGGCCGAGCTAGGACAACGAGACGGTTGAGTTCATTCCCATTCCTTCCATGGGACCTAAACATGCGCCCAAGGACACATGTACGATTTTTCTAGCCATTTTGGCGCACTGGAGCATGTATTTGTAGTTCGGATTTGAATTATAGACATTAAATGCGTAGAAAACTCAATTAATATACGAAAAGGTCAAACGAAACCTGAATAATTTCAAAGTTCAGCGTGAATCTCCCGTTGTTCCATGTTGCATGTAGAAGAAAATACAAGGCAAGAAGAGGGAGCGATTATCGTTTCGCCCACAAGGGGGACACGTTTCCCTATCAAAACCATGAGGGTTCTTGCGAGAGGCTCTGGTTTTAAGTGGTTTGTAATAAAGCTTGGCCCAAATTGGACAACTCTTTTATCACGACATATATGTGCCATGATGTGACACCATGCCAATTTTCATGATTTCTGGTGTGTTTTGGATTTATGGGGATTTTAAAAACTGAGATTACCAATGTTCGAGTACAAGCCAGGACGTCGATACGGTTGTAATTCATTCCCATTCCTTGCATGGGACCTAAACATGCACCCAAGGACACATGTATGATTTTTCTAGCCATTTTGGTGCACTGGAGCACGTATGTGCAGTTCAGATTTGAATTATGGTCATTAAATGCCTAGGAAACTCAATTATTGTATAAAAAGGCCAAATGAACCCTAAATAGTTTTAATTTTCAGCACGGATATCGTGTCGTTCCATGTTGCCTGTAGGAAAAAATACAAGGCAAAAAGAGGCAGTGATTATCTTTTCGCCCACAAGGGGGACACATTTCCCTATCGGAACCACGAGGCTTCTTGAGAGAAGATCCGGTTTGTAAGAGGCTTGTAATAAAACTTGCCCCAAAATGGACAATTTTTTCCACGACATATATGTGCCATGTCGTGACACCATGCCAAGTTTCACGATTTTCGGGTGAGTTTTGGATTTACATGGATTTAAAAACCGAGATTCTCAAAATGTCCGAGGCCGAGCCAGACACCGAGACGGTTGAATTCATTCCCATTCTTTGCATGGGACCTAAACATGC
Organism: Aegilops tauschii subsp. strangulata; assembly: GCF_002575655.3. Taxonomy (NCBI): domain Eukaryota; kingdom Viridiplantae; phylum Streptophyta; class Magnoliopsida; order Poales; family Poaceae; genus Aegilops; species Aegilops tauschii. Next base: position 379,977,258 of record NC_053037.3, on the reverse strand, counting down.
ACCCAAGGACACGTGTATGATTTTTCTAGCCATTTTGGTTCTCTAATTTGAATTACGCACATTAAATTAATGCTTATAAAACTTAATTATAATGTATAAAAGAAGGCCAAACAAACCCTGAATATTTAAAGCGGTTCTGGTCAACCGTCTCCCGTGGGTAAGCGTTGTGCGCATGCGTCGTGCTAGCTCACGCTTCCTTCTTTACTAAGTTTTCCATATTAATGGTGTTAGATATCCAAACACGCTACTGTTTCCCGCCACTCCTTGCATCGGTTTCCCGCTGCCAGTGCCAGTCCTCATAGAAGGCTACGCGGCGACACACCGGCCATGTAAATCTTGCACACAGTTTCTAAAAGCACAAATGTGTGTGATAGTAGGGAGTAGGTCCCATATGGTGACCAGCGTGAAACGCCTTGAAGGCAAGGAGGCAAGTCTTATCGGCAAGGGGCGGCTTCCCATCTGCTAACCGAGTCGAATAGAATGCAGTAGTTAAGCGTGCTCGGGCTGGAGGAGTCTAAAGATGGGTGACCTGGTCAGAAGTTGCATATCTCAAGCTTCATTAAAGCGTCATGATTCGGTCATTATAGACATTTATCATCTAAATGTGTCTGTAGGGACCTGTCATGACGATTATATAAACCTTGGGATCCTTGTTTTGGTAATTTGTAGAATTTTTTTATTCGTTATTTCTTGTTCTAAAAAATCGGTGTATGATCGAGATCTATAGGCCCACACAATCTATCCCTTTGACCCAACAAACGTGAAGGGTTTGACCATGACGGTTTCCTCTTGTTGTGTGATATGTTAGAGCAAATCAAGTTTGAGCACATGCATTGCACCACACCCCCTAACCCCCCCCCCCCCCCCAACCCGCCTCGAAGTTGCGGAACCGACATCGTACGTCTATACCCTGGTTGGCGGTTATGATGTTCAGTTTGTAATGTTACTAATGTAGTTGGTGCCCCATAAAAGTTGTGCATTCAGGATTTGAACAAATCACACACCACCCATACATTTTTTTCGGGCCACATGCAGGGTATAGGAGGTGTTCTGATCGAGCACATCTCCCTTGTGCGGTTTAGACGACACACATATTTGTAGGCTCCCCGAGGTCTATTATCATCCTTGACCAATAACGAGGGGGCCCACACAATCTATCCCTTTGACCCAACATACAAGAAGGGTTTGACCATGACGGTTTCCTATTGCTCTGTGTGCCATGTTAGACCAAATCAAGTTTGAGCACATGTGTTGGACGACACCCCCTCCCCCCCTTGATTGCTTGTATCTGCGTTGGTATTTCCCCGAAGAGGAGAGGATGATGCAGCACAACATAGATAAGTATTTCCCCCATTTATGAAACTTATCAATCTAGTAGGAGAACCATGCAACACTATGTAAACGGTATCTGCACACAAATAACAAATACTTGCAACCCAATGCGTAAGAGGGGTTGTCAATCCCTCCTCGGTATTGAGATAGATTAAATTGTATGAGATTTGATAAATAGATCTAACAAAAGAACAAAATAAAATAAAGAAAGAAAAATCGCAGCAAGGTATTTTTGGGTTTTTTTGAATAATAGATCTGAAAATAATATGATAGGAAATAGACCCGGGGGCCATAGGTTTCACTAGTGGCTTCTCTCGAGAAAATAGCATACGGTGGTTAAACAAATTACTGTTGGGCAATTGATAGAAAAGCAAATAATCATGACGATATCCAAGGCAATGATCATGTATATAGGCATCACGTCCAAGATTAGTAGACCGACTCCTGCCTGCATCTACTACTATTGGTCCACACATCAACCTCCATCCAACATGCATCTAGTGTATTAAGTTCATGGAAAACGGAGTAATGCAATAAGAACGATGACATGATGTAGACAAGATCTATTCATGTAGTAATAGACCCCATCTTTTTATCCTTAATAGCAACAATACATGCGTGTCATGTCTCCTTCTGTCACTGAGATTGAGCATCGCAAGATCGAACCCATTACAAAGCACCTCTTCCCATTGCAAGAAAAATCAATCTAGTCGGCCAAACCAAACCAAAGTTTCGGAGAAGAAATACGAGGCTATAATAATCATGCATATAAGAGATCAAATAAAACTCAAATAATATTCATAGATAGAACTGATCATAAACACGCAATTCATCGGATCCCAACAAACACACCGCAAAAAGTCATTACATCAAATAGATCTCCAAGAACATCGAGGAGAAGATTGTATTGAGAATCAAAAAGAGAGAAGAAGCCATCTAGCTACTGCCTACGGACCCATAGGTCTGTGGTGAACTACTCACACATCATCATAGGAGCACCAATGAGGATGATGAACCCCTCCGTGATCGTGTTCCCCTCCGACAAGGTGCCGGAAAAGGGCTCTAGATTGGATCTCGTGGTTCTGGAACTTGCGGCGGCTGGATATGTTTTTCGTCGACTCCCCTAGGGTTTCTGGAATATTTGGGTATTTATAGAGCTGAGAGGCAGTAGAAAGGACTCTCGTGGGCCCCATGCTATTATATTATCTATTTTGGATGTTTTATATGCATTAATATGCTATCTTATATTATTTTTGGTACTAACCTATTAACCTAGAGCCTAGTGCCAGTTTCTATCTTTTCCTTGTTTTTGAGCTTCGCAGAAAAGGAATACAAAACGGACTCCAAACGGAATAAAACCTTCGCGACGATTTTTCTTCGACCAGAAGACACCACGAAGACTTGAAGATCAAGTCAGAAGAGCCACAAGGCGGCGACAAGGGGGGAGGGCGCGCCCAGGGGGGTAGAGCGCGCCCCCTGCCTTGTGGGCCCCTCGTGGCCCCCTGACCTAATTTTGCCTCCTATATATTCACATATATTCCCAAACCACCAGAGGCATCCACGAAAACACTTTTCCACCGCCGCAGCCTTCTGTTCCCGTGAGATCCCATCTTCGGGCCTTTTCCGGCATCCTGCCGGAGGGGGATTCGATCACGGAGGGCATCTACATCAACTCTATTGCCCTTCGGACGAAGCGTGAGTAGTTTACCACAGACCTACGGGTCCATAGCTAGTAGCTAGATGGCTTCTTCTCTCTGTTAGATTCTCAATACCATGTTCTCCTCGATGTTCTTGGAGATCTATCCGATGTAATCTTGTTTTGCGGTGTGTTTGTCGAGATTCGACGAATTGTGGATTCATGATCAGCTTATCTATGAATATTATTTGAATCTTGTCTGAATTCTTTTATGCATGATTTGATATCTTTGTAATTCTCTTCGAACTATCGGTTTAGTTTGGCCAACGAGATTGGTTTTTCTTGCAATGGGAGAAGTGCTTAGCTTTGGGTTCAATCTTATGGTGTCCTCACCCAGTGATAGTAGGGGTAGTGAGGCATGTATTGTATTGTTGCCACCGAGGATAAAAAGATGGGGTTTACATAATATTGCTTGAGATTATTCCTCTACATCATGTCATCTTACTTAAAGCAATACTCTAGATGCAGGCAGGAGTCGGTCGATGTGTGGAGTAATAGTAGTAGATGCAGGCAGGAGTCGGTCTACTTGACACGGCCGTGATGCCTATAGTTCATAATCATTGCCTTGGATATCGTCATAACTTTGCGCTTTCTATCAATTGTTTGACAGTAATTTGTTCACCCACTATATTATTTGCTATCTTGAGAGAAGCCTCTAGTGAAACCTATGGCCCCCGGGTCTATTTTCCATCATATTAGTTTCCGATCTACTATTTTGTAATATTTTACTTTCTGATCTATAAACCAAAAAACCCCAAAAATATTTACTTTATCTTTTGTTTAGTTTTATCTATCTCTTTCAGATCTCACATTTGCAAGTGACCGTGAAGGGATTGACAAGCCCTTTATCGCATTGGGTGCAAGTGTTTGATTGTTTGTGCAGGTATTGGTGATTTATGCATTGTCTCCTACTGGATTGATACATTGGTTCTCTAACTAAGGGAAATAATTATATCTACTTTGCTGCATCACCCTTTCCTCTTTAAGGGAAAAACCAACGCAAGCTTAAGAAGTAGCGGGAAGAATTTTTGGCGTCGTTGCCGGGGAGATCTACGCCAAGTCAAGACATACCAAGTACCCATCATAAAACTCTCATCTCTTGCATTACATTATTCGCCATTCTCCCGTCGTTTTCCTCTCCCCCACTTCTAAAACAATTTCCGAAAAGATTTGCCTTTTTCTTCGCCCCTCTTCCGTTCATCTTCTTTGTTGCTTTTTGTTTGCTCGTGTGTTAGATTGCTTGCTTTGTCACAATGGCTCAAGAGAATACCAAATTGTGTGTTTTTTCCAACACTAATAACAATTATTTTATTAGTACTCCGATTGCTCCCGCCACGAGTGCGGAATCTTATGAAATTAAGGATTTTTACATCTATGCCCCTGGTTCCTTAGCCATACTCATTCATCCCCACGCTCTTAACTTTTGCTCACTTTTCCCCACACCCTTGACCGAAACCCTCATAACTGGTCACAAATGGTGGATGTCGTCGGGTCGGTGCTTTGACCGTTAACTCTGACGAGTGGGGCCGTGTTGACTGTGTCGCCCGTTGGACCTGATGATGAGGTCGCGTCGGACGGTGCCGCTGTTTGCCCGTTGGGCTGTCCCTTGCATTAAACGTCTGCGCGCACTGCCAGGACAGAAGCATGCTATGGATGCACCCAGCAAAGCCTGCGTGCATGTGTCGATCAAGCCTGCATGCGCCGATGCCATGATGCGTCGACCGATCCTGCATGTGCTGATGTGTCCGCCATGATGCACTGACCGAGCAGCTTTCTTGCATGCCAGCTGTCGGTGCAACAAACCCTGGGTCTCTTGCCCTGACTGTGCACAGGCACAGGAACAAGATTGAAGCACCAACCCAAGTCAGAGATTGAGGGACCAAGGGATTTGAAGAACCAACATGCAGTTCAGAGGGACCGAGATCAAGCCAGAGGAGCAAGATATCGGCAAGAGAAGGGCATCCCTTGCTAGGCACGCGAGCCCGGCAAGGGGCGAGGCCACCGCCAGAAGCAGGTAACCAGGGCACCCTGGTAGGGTCTGCCGGGGCTCGCGGGGGCAGAACCACCCCACCAACCACTCAAACATGACCCACGTCGTCAATCAGTGCAGTGTTAAGCCGCAAAGTGATTAAGTGGCAGCCATTCGCCACATGGCATCCATTTCCTATAGAAGAAACCCACAGATGACACCCGTCCTGCGACGTGTCAAGGGAACAGGCGCGGAGCTGGAAAAATAGCCCGGCAAGCCTTGCCGGGCAACCAGTGATGTGACACTAAGCGGTGCATTTAATGCACCCTGTCAGCCCGCATAGTTAGGTATGATAGCACTGTTTGCTATCATATCAGTGGATAATGACTACTTTGCCATTGTGGTGACCCCTTATCTATAAAAGGAGGCCCATGGCACCCTAGGAAGGGTTGGAAAGTTGACGAACCCACACCACCATACGCGCATAGTCACTGATGCCCTACGGCCACCCCTGCCGGGCAAGTGTACTGCGCTCCACCATCTTCATTCCACCATCAATCCACTAAAGCAAGAGTTGGGTCTTACGCCTCGTGGTGGCCTGAACTTGGGTAAATTGCTTGTGTGTTCTCTGCCGTGCTGCCGTGCGCTGCTCTAATCTTTGTGCAACACGACGTCCCCCTGCCAAACCAGCAAGGGGCCTCCTGGTCCCATAGGTGGCCGCGGATATCACGCGACATCTTTGGCGCGCCAGGTAGGGGGCTCGCTTGCGCGAACCTAAAGGCGGGCGCAGCACGTCATCTTCATTGCCATCTTCATCTTCGACGATGCCATCGACCATGGCGTCTAAGAAGAAGAAGTCCGGCCCTTCGGCCCATCCGTCCACCTCGAAGGCTCCGCCGCCCATGGCCTGCAGTGCCTCGAAGGCTGCGGGGGCACGCGAGGACGTGGACGCTGCTGGAGGCGTGATTGGAGCAGGTGGCGACATCGCCACTCCCCCTGCGGCCGACACAGGGACTGGAGATGTCGGAGGAGAACAACATCAACAACGCCTTGGCGGTCACGCTCCACAAGCACTACAAAAAAAGACACATCCCTGACATTTTGGGCCGAACAAAAATCTTTTCTGTCATACTTATGACACTTATATGACGATAATTGTGACAAAACTCGGTATCATCATAGATGTGGTGGGGTCCTACTTCTATGACAAAAAATCATGACAGAAAATGGGCTTTTCATCCTGGGCTGGCCGGAGGCGCAGTTGAGTGACATTCTTTGGGCCGTCCATGACGGAAAAAACCATGGTAGAAGCGAGGGCGCGGAAAATATCGGGGAGTCCCCAGTTACGGTGGGTGGTCGGGGGCCTAGCGATGCGCGTTTCTCTCGTACGTACGCGCGTGTGTGCGAGGCGTTGGGCTCTAACTGAACCCGAGTGAGGCGTTGGGCTCTAACTTAACCCGAGCGATTGCACTGCAGGCTACGCGTTACTGAACCCGAGCGATCGATCGACGGCTGTTAACTGAACCCGATCGAGCGATTCCTTCGCTACTGCTGCTAACTGAAGTCGATCGATGCTGCCTCTGGATGAACAGTGAGTGTTGCGGGGGGGTGGATGAACAGTTCCCGGTGGGGGTGGATGAACAGGACCCCGTGGCGTTGACTCTGGATGAACAGTGAGTGTTGCTGGGGGGTTTGGATGAACAGTTCCCGGTGGGGGTGGATGAACAGGACCCCGATTGTTCGAGCCGGTTGGGGCTGGATGAACAGGACCCCGTGGAGGGCAGGATGAACAGGACCACCCCGTGGAGGGCAGGATGAACAGTAGACGGTGGAGGGCAGGATGAACAGTAGCCCGTGGTGGTGTAGCGACCAGACCTCAAATGGTCTGTGCTGCTGTGCACCAGTGTCATCCCTGGATTAGTAATGCTGACACGCACAGTACAAATGGAGGATTTATAACAGAGTAGCAATCACACACTTATTACATCGAATATCTCCAAAGAGATTAAGTATGATAAATATGGCTTAAGGCCATCTAAAACGATAACAGCGGAAGACTTGGAAGATAAGTGAGTCCATTAACTCCAGCGGCATCACTGAGTATAAGACCACGACCTAAGGCACCTTACTCGTCGTCTGAAAAGTCTGCAACATGAAACGTTGCAGCCCGGAAACGGGTCAGCACATAGAATATGCTGGCAATGTAACACATAGAGAATAATGAACAATGATAAGGCTATACTACATGCATATATGGCTGGTGGAAAGCTCTATGGTTACAGTTTTGCGAAAAGCCAATTTTTCCCTACTTCAAAGGAATAAATTTTATTTAACTATCATGGTGGTTGTGAAACATTGAGATGGTTGACAGCATCTCAATCCCAATTATGTGTCATCAATAACCCAACAAAATTAATTAGAAGTAACATGGTGATGAGATTCAAATGATAATCCAGGTACTAGATACTCAAGTTGTCCATAACCGGGGACACGGCTAACCATGATTAGTTTATACACTCTGCAGAGGTTTGCGCACTTTTCCCCACAAGACTCGATCGCCTCCGCTTGATTCTCGCACTGCAGGATGTTTGAGAAACGGATGACCGAGACACAGTCTTTCAGGAACAATCACTCTTTACTCCGGGTGGACCGGTACACCTACTTTCCCCTACATCTGCTAGCCCACCTCTTCAAGAGATCATGTAACCTACTCAACTATGCTAGAGCCCATAATAGCTTGTGGCTGCACACGGAAGTTTCTAGCATGAATAATCTTATGATCCCTTTGAGCCTGGGTGGCGGTCCTTATACAAACAGACAACACTGGATTCTCCAGGTGCCTCAATCCACCCAGATGTGAGTTTTAGTTGCCACCTTAGGTAAACCATTATTAACAATCTCACATCTGTCATGAATATCTCTCAAACCCAATCCACGTCTACGAGCGTAGCATGGCCATAATAATAGCAACGTAGAAGTAACTCCCAAGGGTTTGATAAAAGAACAGGTAATAGGTACTACCTCAACTACTTCCCAATACCCACAATTTAATTTGATCCTACTCATGCAATGTTTGAGGAATAGATCTAATGCAATAAAACCGGGTATGGAAAATATGATCAAAGTGTTACTTGCCTTGCTGATGATCCGCGAAACCTAGCGATTCGAAGTAACAAGCGGCACGCTCCGGGTACTCTATCGCAAACAAACAAGCAGACAATCAGTACTCATCTAATGCATAGGTAAAACTTGAATGAAAGGTCCAACCAGAAAGTTCAACTTAAGAACTCCGGTTTGCAAAAAGAATCAACTCGAACGATGCAACGAAAGTCAAACTGCGAAGAAACAAGCTTCGTTTACTAATCTGGATCTAGGTCAAATTTTACAGTAGCAAAAACTTGTTTGAGTAGGTTAAACGGAAATAGAATTTCGAGACGAAACTCTAGGCGCTTGAATCGCCTGATTCCGATAAACGAGCGAAAAGTTAAACAGAAACGAAGATTCGATCAAAAGTCAAATCTGAGATAATCGCGGAAAAATCCGACGAAAAGAGAAAATGGACGAACGGTTAAAGAACGGACGTTCGTTAACAGAGAAAATCCGACGAACGCGTTCGCTAAAACGAACGTGTCGGTGAATGTTCACAAAATAACAAAACCGAAAAAAAACGATCTAGGGTTTTTTTTTAAACGAACGGTTTTTTTTTAAACAAAACCGGCAACCGAACGGCGGCGAGGTATACCTCGTCGGGGGCGGGGCTCCGGCGGGGCTACGGCTAGCTCCGGCGAGGGGCGGCGGGGTGCGGCGGGGCTCGGGGTGCTCGGGGGTGCGAGGGGGCGGCGAGGGGCGGCGAATGGCGAGCGGCCGCGGCCTCGAGCTTCGGCTCCGGCGGCGGCGGGGTGCGGGGCAGGTGCGGGCGGCGGCGGGGTGAGAAGAGGGGGGGGAGCGGCGGCCTATTTATGAGGGGGGTGCTTGGAGGCGTGGGGAAGGGGCAAAGGCGGCGGCGGCTCCCGTGTCCAAGCCGGACTCGGCGGCGGCGGCGTCGTGCTGGGGAAGGAGACGGCGCGGGCGGGCCGGCGGCTCGGCTGGGCTTCGGCCCGGTCGGGCGGCGCACAGTTTTTTTTTTAAATACGTTCCCCGGAAAAATTCGTAGAAAAATAAATAAAAGTCCAAAAAAGATAAAATAAATTTTCCCCGTCTAGTTAGAAAATCTAGAATAGGGTGAACATTTTTTTAAGACCAAATAAATTTTTGAAAACATGCAATATTTTTTTTAATGCAATTAAAATTGCAAATAAAATCCAAATAAATCCAATAAATGATTTTAACACTTTTCCTCCAATATTTCAATTGTTTTGGAGAAGTCATATTTTCTCCTCTCATTTATTTTTAAAATGAAATATTTTTCCGGAGAGAAAATAATTAAAACCAAAATCCTCGTTTTATAATTTGATGAAAATCAAATATGAAAATTCGAGAAAATCCCCAACTCTCTCCGAGGGTCCTTGAGTTGCTTAGGATTTATCGAGGATTTGTCAAAATGCAATAAAATATGATATGCAATGATGATCTATGTATAACATACCAAATTGAAAATTTGGATGTTACAAACCTACCCCCCTTAAGTTGAATCTCGCCCTCGAGATTCGGGTTGGCTAGAAAACAGGTGGGAGTGGTCCTTCCGTAGATCTTCCTCTCGCTCCCAGGTGGCTTCATCTTCCGTGTGGTGACTCCACTGGACTTTGCAAAACTTGATAACCTTACTGTGGGTAACTCGGCTGGCATACTCAAGAATCTTAACTGGTTTCTCCTCATAGGTCAAATCACTTTCCAGCTGAATCGCTTCCAGCGGCACAGTATCTCTTAGTGGTATCTCAGTCATCTCTGCGTGGCACTTCTTCAACTGGGAGACGTGAAATACATCACGAACTCCAGACAATCCTTCGGGCAATTCCAGCTTGTAAGCAACCTCTCCCATACGTTCCACAACGTTGTATGGTCCGATAAAACGGGGCGCTAACTTTCCCTTAACTCCAAAGCGCTTCACTCCTCGAAGTGGTGATACTCGAAGATAAACTCGGTCTCCGACTTCATGAACTGTCTCCTTTCGTTTAGAATCGGCATAACTCTTCTGCCTGGACTGGGCTACCTTGAGCCTATCGCGAATCAACCTCACTTTCTGTTCAGACTCCTTAATCAAATCTGGTCCAAACAACTGACGGTCTCCAACTTCGTCCCACAACAACGGTGTTCTACACCTCCTTCCGTACAAGGCTTCGAAAGGGGCCATCTTCAAACTGGTCTGATAACTGTTGTTATAAGAAAACTCCACATATGGCAAGTTGTCGTCCCAACTAGATCCATAATCTAGTGCACAAGCTCTTAACATGTCCTCCAAAATCTGGTTGACTCTCTCGGTCTGTCCATCTGTCTGTGGGTGAAAAGCTGTGCTAAATTCTAGCCTGGTTCCCAATGTTTCATGTAACTGCTTCCAAAACTTTGAGGTAAATTGGGTTCCTCTATCTGATACAATGGTCCTCGGAACTCCATGCAAACATACGATCCTGGTCATGTATATCTTTGCCAACTTAGCACTGGTGTAAGTGGTCTTCACTGGAATGAAATGAGCCACTTTCGTCAAACGGTCGACTACAACCCATATTGAGTCATAGCCTGAACGAGTCCTGGGTAATCCTGTGATAAAATCCATGCCTATTTTATCCCACTTCCATTCGGGTATCGGCAATGGTTGTAGCAATCCTGCTGGTTTCTGATCCTCTGCCTTCACCCTCTGACATACATCACAAACTGCTACATATTCTGCAATATCCTTCTTCATCTCGGTCCACCAGAAAGTATTCTTCAGATCCAAATACATCTTGGTATTCCCTGGGTGAATCGAGTACGGTGAATCATGGGCTTCTTGCAAAATCAACTTCCTGATCTCCGGATCATTTGGCACATATACGCGGTCCTCAAACCATAAGGTATCGTGCTCATCCTCACGAAATCCCTTGGCTTTACCTTTGCTCATCTTCTCCTTTATCTCGTCAATCTCCTTGTCTGTCTTCTGAGCTTCTCTGATCCTTTCCATCAAGGTAGACTAAATCTCCAGTGTCGCCAAATAGCCTCTTGGGACTATCTCCAAACATAACTCGCGAAGGTCTTCGGCTATCTCCTGAGGTAACTCTCCTGTCATGAGGGTGTTGACATGACTCTTGCGGCTCAACGCGTCTGCTACTACGTTAGCCTTTCCTGGGTGATAATGCAATCTCATATCATAGTCCTTTATGAGCTCCAACCATCTCCTCTGTCTGAGATTTAACTCCTTCTGCGTGAAAATATACTTCAAACTCTTGTGATCTGTATACACCTCACAATGGTTTCCGATGAGAAAATGTCTCCATGTCTTCAATGCATGCACCAAGGCTGCTAACTCCAAATCATGCGTAGCATAATTCTTCTCATGGGGTTTAAGTTGTCGTGAAGCATATGACACGACTCTTCCTTCCTGCATAAGCACTGCTCCAAGTCCTCGACGAGAAGCGTCGCAATAAACTTCATAGTCCTCGCGTTGATCTGGCAGAATCAATACTGGTGATGTAACCAATCGTTTCTTCAACTCTTGGAAACTAGCTTCACAATCCTCAGTCCAATTGAATTTGGTGTCCTTCTTTAATAGCTCAGTCATGGGCTTAGCAATCTTCGAGAAATTCTCGATGAATCTCCGGTAGTATCCTGCAAGTCCAAGAAAACTCCGGATTTCTCCAACTGTCGTGGGTGATTCCCAACTTGTCACTGTGTCAACCTTGGCAAGGTCTACTGCTATTCCTTCTCCCGAAATAACATGTCCAAGGAATCCAACTTCCTTCAGCCAAAATTCGCATTTGCTAAACTTGGCATATAACTGATGTTCTCTGAGTTTCTCAAGTACCAATCGTAAATGCTCCTCATGCTCTTCCTCATTCTTGGAAAAGACTAAAATATCATCAATGAACACCACGATGAACTTATCCAAAAACTCCATAAACACTTTGTTCATCAAGTTCATGAAATAGGCAGGTGCGTTAGTCAGACCAAATGACATAATGGTATACTCATACAGTCCATATCTGGTGGTAAATGCCGTCTTAGGTATATCCTGCTCTCGAATCTTTAACTGATGGTATCCTGATCGTAGATCGATCTTGGAAAATACTTTAGCTCCTTGTAGGCGGTCAAACAAATCATTGATCATCGGCAGTGGGTACTTGTTTTTTATGGTCACTTCATTCAATCCACGGTAATCAACAACCATCCTCAGCGATCCATCTTTCTTCTCCACTAGAAGTACTGGTGATCCCCAAGGTGACGAACTTGGGCGAATATAGCCTTTATCTAGTAACTCCTTGATCTGCTTCTTAATTTCCTCCAAATCTTTTGCGGGCATCCTGTACGGTCTCTTAGATATTGGCCCTGTGCCTCGCAAAAGTTCAATCAAGAACTCAATGTCTCTATCTGGCGGCCTGCCTGGCAACTCTTCTGGAAATACATCCGGATAATCCTTCACCACTGGTACTTCCTCCTGTACAACTCCTGATAAGGAATTCACTTGAGTCCTCTTCGGCATATGCCTGGATACATACTTGATCCTTTTTCCTTCCGGGGTGGTAAGCAAAATTGTCTTGCTGGCACAATCGATGTTTCCTCCATACAACGATAGCCAATCCATTCCCAAAATCACATCCAAACCAGACGACTCCAAAACTATAAGGACTGAGGGGAAAACATGCCTACCAATGGCCAATGGTATCTGAAAACATCCTTGGCCGGCCATATACTCTGCTCCTGGCGAGGTTACTAACATAGGGGTTTTGAGAACTTGGCTGGACAACTTAAACTTATTCACAAATCCCCTTGATATGTATGAATGCGATGCACCAGTATCGAAAAGAACGGTTGCAGTAAATGACTTAACCAAAAACTTACCTATTACTGCATCAGGCTGAGCTTCAACTTCCTCCACGCTCACGTGGTTCACATGTCCTTTGTTGAACGGGTTCGGCTTCTTCCCAGAGCTTCCATTGCCATTTCCATTTTGGGCTTCAGGACAATCAGTAGCATAGTGTCCAGTCTTCTGGCACTTGAAACAAGTAACATGACTTAGGTCCCTCTTGGTTGGAGTAGATGGGTTGGTGCGGTTCTGTCCGTTGCCTCCTCCATTCCCATTACCATTTTTAGAGCCATTATGGTTGTGCGAACTACCTCCTCCATGGGTATGCTGAAACCGTCCTCCCGGCTTCGGGGCAAATCGTGGCTTCTGCTGAGCTCCAGAATTATACGTCCCTTGTCCATACTTCCTCTTACGGTTTTCAATCTGTTGTTGCTTCCCTTCAATCATGAGAGCTCTATCTACCAGCTCCTGGTAGTTATTGAAGGTTGCTACCATCAACTGCATACTCAGTTCATCATTCAGTCCTTCCAAAAATTTCTCCTGCTTGGCAGCATCTGTAGCAACATCATCTGGTGCATAACGTGCTAACTTACTGAAATCCTCCACATACTGGCCTACGGTGCGTCCTCCTTGGCGTAGGTTGCGAAACTCACGCTTCTTCATAGCCATAGCTCCTGCTGAAACATGAGCTGTACGGAAAGCTTGCTGAAACTGGTCCCATGTGACAGTGTCAATAGGGTGCGTGGCTGTATAATTCTCCCACCATGATGCTGCGGGTCCATCAAGCTGATGTGCGGCAAAACGCACTCTTTCCGCATCTGTGCATCCTGCAGTGGTCAACTCCCTTCCAACTTTGCGGAGCCAATCATCTGCAACAATCGGCTCGGTGCTACTGGAAAACACCGGCGGGTTTAGCCTTAAGAAACGGGCTAAGTGATCAACAGGTGGTGGTGGCGGTGGGTTGTTGTTGTTGTTGTTGCCTTGGTTCTGCACTAACACTTGCATCAAGGCATTCTGTTGCTGAATCAACTGGGTGATCTCTGGTGGGAAAACAAATCCGGTGTCGCGTCTCGGAGGCATCTGATGGGTTAGAGAAGATGAGAGTTAAGAATAGATTGAGGTCTAGAGAGAAAACACTACCCACATGCTCATGAGATAAATACAATCAATATCACTCAATCAATTCAAACAAGGCATAACAATCGATCTAACTAGCGTTACAAAGTGCTTGAACTATACTATTAAATGGGGGAAAACTACTACTGATATGGTGGTCTACTAGAAATTCTAATCAGTTGAAGACTCCATGATGTCTGCTCCAGCTTCATCAACAAAGTCATCTTCACTTGGTTCCGAGTCAGTGTCGTCGATGATGATGTAGTTATCCGGACAAGTGCAGTCGTCATCTTTTGCTTTTGGCACTGGATTTCCCATGAATACTCCAATCTTCTTCTCCAGGTCGTCATTCTTCCCTACTAGTGCGATGATTTCCTCCATATAATCCTCGCGTGTAGCCTTGAGTTCTTCCTCCAGCTCCTTGATCTTGGTTAATGCCTTCTTCAGTTCTTCCTTGTCCGTGCACATCTGGTTCTCCTGGCGACGAATATGTTGGTTTTGCTCCTGGATGAAAGCTGCGATTGATCCATCCTTCTTGGTTCTGATCATCTCCCATTGCGCGTCTCGGCATCCACAAATCTGATAAATTGTATCCTTAAGCTCCTGGTGGTAGACTTCTCCAATGCGTCCCATAGCGATGTGAGCGGCCATGCTCTTCCCTAAACTCCAGGTTGGTGCTTCGAAAACCAATCTTATGGGTTCAGTAAGTGGCACAAACGTCCTTCCTGGAATGTGAACTTGAATCTTCCAGCTCTCCTCTTCGGGTAATGTGGCGTTGTAGGTTCCGGTGATGCTTGGTATTCCTATGTTCAAGTACTTAGTGACTTCCTTCAAGTGTCGACCAAAAGGCATGTCTTCATTTGGTTGCATGAACTTGCTCCTTGCATCTGCCATTCCTAAAAGAGTAGAAAGTGGAGAGGGGTCAAAAATGAGAAGAGAGAAGTGTTCTAGGGCTTAAGCTTAGTGGTCGTGTCCTACAGTCAGCGTGTGCTCTGATACCACCTTTGTAGCGACCAGACCTCAAATGGTCTGTGCTGCTGTGCACCAGTGTCATCCCTGGATCAGTAATGCTGACACGCACAGTACAAATGGAGGATTTATAACAGAGTAGCAATCACACACTTATTACATCGAATATCTCCAAAGAGATTAAGTATGATAAATATGGCTTAAGGCCATCTAAAACGATAACAGCGGAAGACTTGGAAGATAAGTGAGTCCATCAACTCCAGCGGCATCACTGAGTATAAGACCACGACCTAAGGCACCTTACTCGTCGTCTGAAAAGTCTGCAACATGAAACGTTGCAGCCCGGAAACGGGTCAGCACATAGAATATGCTGGCAATGTAACACATAGAGAATAATGAACAATGATAAGGCTATACTACATGCATATATGGCTGGTGGAAAGCTCTATGGTTACAGTTTTGCGAAAAGCCAATTTTTCCCTACTTCAAA
Organism: Aegilops tauschii subsp. strangulata; assembly: GCF_002575655.3. Classification (NCBI taxonomy): domain Eukaryota; kingdom Viridiplantae; phylum Streptophyta; class Magnoliopsida; order Poales; family Poaceae; genus Aegilops; species Aegilops tauschii. The sequence goes on along the minus strand of NC_053037.3, from coordinate 379,961,753 downwards.
GGAATAAATTTTATTTAACTATCATGGTGGTTGTGAAACATTGAGATGGTTGACAACATCTCAATCCCAATTAAGTGTCATCAATAACCCAACAAAATTAATTCGAAGTAACATGATGATGAGATTCAAATGATAATCCAGGTACTAGATACTCAAGTTGTCCATAACCGGGGACACGGCTAACCATGATTAGTTTATACACTCTGCAGAGGTTTGCGCACTTTTCCCCACAAGACTCGATCGCCTCCGCTTGATTCTCGCACTGCAGGATGTTTGAGAAACGGATGAACGAGACACAGTCTTTCAGGAACAATCACTCTTTACTCCGGGTGGACCGGTACACCTACTTTCCCCTACATCTGCTAGCCCACCTCTTCAAGAGATCATGTAACCTACTCAACTATGCTAGAGCCCATAATAGCTTGTGGCTGCACACGGAAGTTTCTAGCATGAATAATCTTATGATCCCTTTGAGCCTGGGTGGCGGTCCTTATACAAACAGACAACACTGGATTCTCCAGGTGCCTCAATCCACCCAGATGTGAGTTTTAGTTGCCACCTTAGGTAAACCATTATTAACAATCTCACATCTGTCATTAATATCTCTCAAACCCAATCCACGTCTACGAGCGTAGCATGGCAATAATAATAGCAACGTAGAAGTAACTCCCAAGGGTTTGATAAAAGAACAGGTAATAGGTACTACCTCAACTACTTCCCAATACCCACAATCTAATTTGATCCTACTCATGCAATGTTTGAGGAATAGATCTAATGCAATAAAACTGGGTATGGAAAGTATGATCAAAGTGTTACTTGCCTTGCTGATGATCCGCGAAACCTAGCGATTCGAAGTAACAAGCGGCACACTCCGGGTACTCTATCACAAACAAAAAAGCAGACAATCAGTACTCATCTAATGCACAGGTAAAACTCGAATGAAAGATCCAACCAGAAAGTTCAACTTAAGAACTCCGGTTTGCAAAAAGAATCAACTCGAACGAAGCAACGAAAGTCAAAATGCGAAGAAACAAGCTTCGTTTACTAATCTGGATCTAGGTCAAATTTTACAGTAGCAAAAACTTGTTTGAGTAGGTTAAACGGAAAGAGAATTTCGAGACGAAACTCTAGGCGCTTGAATCGCCTGATTCCGATAAACAAGCGAAAAGTTAAACAGAAACGAAGATTCGATCAAAAGTCGAATCTGAGATAATCGCGGAAAAATCCGACGAAAAGAGAAAACGGACGAACGGTTAAAGAACGGACGTTCGTTAACAGAGAAAATCCGAGGAACGCGTTCGCTAAAACGAACGTGTCGGTGAACGTTCACAAAGTAACAAAACCGAAAAAAACCGATCTAGGGTTTTTTTAAACGAACGGTTTTTTTAAACAAAACCGGCAACCAAACGGCGGCGAGGTATACCTCGTCGGGGGCGGGGCTCTGGCTAGCTCCGGCGAGGGGCGGCGGGGTGCGGCGGGGCTCAGGGTGCGAGGGGGTGCGAGGGGGTGGCGAGGGCGGCGAACGGCGAGCAGCGGCGGCCTCGAGCTTCGGCTCCGGCGGCGGCGGGGTGTGGGGCAGGTGCGGGCGGCGGCGGGGTGAGAAGAGGGGGGGGCAGCGGCCTATTTATGGAGGGGGGTGCTTGGAGGCGTGGGGAAGGGGCAAAGGCGGCGGCGGCTCCCGTGTCCAAGCCGGACTCGGCGGCGGCGGCGTCGTGCTGGGGAAGGAGACGGCGCGGGCGGGCCGGCGGCTCGGCTGGGCTTCGGCCCGGTCGGGCGGCGCGTAGTTTTTTTTTAATACGTTCCGCGGAAAAATTCGTAGAAAAATAAATAAAAGTCCAAAAAAGATAAAATAAATTTTCCCCGTCTAGTTAGAAAATCTAGAATAGGGTGAACATTTTTTAACACCAAATAAATTTTTGAAAACATGCAATATTTTTTAATGCAATTAAAATTGCAAATAAAATCCAAATAAATCCAATAAATGATTTTAACACTTTTCCTCCAATATTTCAATTGTTTTGGAGAAGTCATATTTTCTCCTCTCGTTTATTTTTAAAATGAAATATTTTTCCGGAGGGAAAATAATTAAAACCAAAATCCTCGTTTTATAATTTGATGAAAATCAAATATGAAAATTCGAGAAAATCCCCAACTCTCTCCGAGGGTCCTTGAGTTGCTTAGGATTTATCGAGGATTTGTCAAAATGCAATAAAATATGATATGCAATGATGATCTATGTATAACATACCAAATTGAAAATTTGGGATGTTACAGGTGGGGTGGTTGAACGGGAGCCTGTGGAGAGGGCTGGTTGAACAGTAGCTGGTGGAGTAGCGCGCGGTGGAGGCTGGATGAACAGGAGCCCGTGGATTAACAGTCGCAGGTGGAGGCTGGAGGAGGTCGACGGTGGATGAACAGTAGCCCGTGGAGGCTGGAGGGGGTCGACGGTGGAGATGAACAGTATCCCGTGGAGTCCCGTTTTGCGGTACACCACACCCCTCCCGATGAACAGGACCCCCGTTTCAACCGTAGCGCTCCAACACAAGTCCGTTTCCTCCGTTTTGCGGTACATCACACCCATCCCGATCAACAGGACCCCCGTTTCGACCATACGAGGTCCGTTTCCTCCGTTTTTCAGTATGCCAGACCCCTCCCGAGGAACAGGATCCCGTTTCGAACGTGGCCGGTCGAACACAAGGCCGTTTCCTCCGTTCTGCGGTACGCCAGGCCTCGTTTCCATCGGCTGTTCCGTCCAAGCCCTCCCGATAAACACGACGACGCATTCCGTTCCGACCCAGCCGGTTGGCTCCCCATGAACACGACGACGACGCTGTTTCTCCGTTCCGACCCAGCCATGTACACGAGCCCTGGCCGTACGTACGCGCGAGTAGGCGTTCGAGCCCCCGCCCGTATGTACGTATGTGGCCGTATTTACTTTCTTGCACCCTGGCCGCTGTACGTATGTGTACATGCTACGTGTGCGCCTCTACATCGACCAGTATGTACGTACATGTTTGCGACCAGAATGAGAACGCTATGTACGCTTCGACCAGGTGGGTCCCGAGTGTCAGGCACTTCCTTGCATGTGAAGATGTAGCTGGTGGGTCCCAGCAGTCAGGGGGAAATGTTTTTTTCGCAAAATACGGTGGCCCGTTCGGTGGGTCCCCGCTGTCAGGTGGAGGAATAATTATTTTACGCGTAATAAGGAGGCACTTCCTTGCTGCGGCCATGGACCCAGCTGTCAGCCTCTCCACATACAGTCCACGTCCACTTCCTTGCTGCGGCCATGGACCCAGCTGTCAGCCTCTCCACGTACAGTCCACGTCCGATGGAAGCCGTTCCTTGACCACGTTGACCATGCCGCGCCGAGAGCATCAGGACGGTGGACAACGGCAACGCCTAGGAAGGGGATGACGCGGAGCCGGGGAAGACGCGGCAGTGGATGCCCACGCGTAGAGGAGTATGAGGGTTCACTGGTTCGCTGCGGTGTGAGGCTGCCGTCGCCGCAGGATAACAGGGGATGTGGGTGAGTAGAGGGATGGCCTGGCCAGCGGTAGGAGTAGTAGGGGGTGGTGAGGCCTCCGCCGCATCGCAGCCGGCCACGGGAGGCAGGAGCACGAGGCACGACCGGCGCTGCTTTGGGCGGCTGGAGCAAGAAGACCAGAGGTTGAAGAAGCACTACGACCGTTGGATGGACATCGTACGGTCACTGGAGCTAGAATCGTGTATATTGACTAAGTTGACAAAGCCCTCCGTCCCCGTCAACTTAGTAGGCCCACAAGTCAGCCTGCCACTGTACTGGGTCCCAGCTAGCACGGGGAGTATTCATTTTTTTGTGCGTAATAAGGAGGCACTTCCTTGCGTGCGAAGATATAGCTGGTGGGTCCAAGCTGTCAGCGGCGGTAACTTTTTTTCGCGAAATACAGAGGCCCTTTCGGTGGGTCCCAGATGTCAGGTGGAGGAATCAATATTTTGCGCGTAATAAGGAGGCATTTCCTTGCGTGCGGCCGTGGACCCAGATGTCAGCCTCTCCACATACATGATACATCTCCAATGTATCTATAATTTTTGATTGCTCCATGCTATATTATCTTCTGTTTTGGACATTATTGGGCTTTATTATTCACTTTTATATTATTTTTCGGACTAACCTATTAACCGGAGGCCCAGCCCAGAATTGCGGTTTTTTGCCTATTTCAGAGTTTCGCAGAAAAAGAATATCAAACGGAGTCCAAACGGAATGAAACCTTCGGGAACGTGATTTTTAGAACGAACATGATCCAGGAGACTTGGACCCTACGTCAAGGAAGCTTCCAGGAAGCCACGAGGTAGGGGCGCGCCTACCCCCCCCCCAGGCGCGCCCTCCACCCTCGTGGGCCCCATGTTGCTCCATCGACGTACTCCTTCCTCCTATATATATCTACGTACCCCCAAACGATCAGATACAGAGCCTAAAACCTAATTCCACCGCCGCAACCTTCTGTACCCATGAGATCCCATCTTGGGGCCTGTTCTGGAGCTCCGCCGGAGGGGGCATCGATCACGGAGGGCTTCTACATCAACACCATAGCCTCTCTGATGAAATCTGAGTAGTTTACCTCAGTCCTTCGGGTCCATAGTTATTAGCTAGATGGCTTCTTCTCTCTTTTTGGATCTCAATACAATGTTCTCCCCCTCTCTCGTGGAGATCAATTCGATGTAATCTTCTTTTGCGGTGTGTTTGTTGAGACCGATGAATTGTGGGTTTATGATCAAGTTTAACTATGAATAATATTTGAATCTTCTGAATTCTTTTATGTATGATTGGTTATCTTTGCAAGTCTCTTCGAATTATCAGTTTGGTTTGGCCTATAGATTGATCTTTCTTGCAACGGGAGAAGTGCTTAGCTTTGGGTTCAATCTTGCGGTGTCCTTTCCCAGTGACAGTAGGGGCAGCAAGGCACGTATTGTATTGTTGCCATCGAGGATAACAAGATGGGTTTTTTATCATATTGCATGAATTTATCCCTCTACATCATGTCATCTTGCTTAAACTGTTACTTTGTTCTTATGAACTTAATACTCTAGATGCATGCTGGATAGCGGTTGATGTGTGGAGTAATAATAGTAGATGCAGGCAGGAGTCGGTCTAGTTGTCTCGGACGTGATGCCTATATACATGATCATACCTAGATATTCTCATAACTATGCTCAATTCTATCAATTGCTCAACAGTAATTTGTTCACCAACCGTAAAATACTTATGCTCTTGAGAGAAGCCACTAGTGAAACATATGGACCCCGGGTCTATTTTCCATCATATTAATCTTCCAACACTTAGTTATTTCCGTTGCTTTTTACATCGCTTTTGTTTACTTTGCACCTTTATCATAAAAATAACAAAAATATTATCTTATCAGATCTCACTCTCGTAAGTGACCGTGTAGGGATTGACAACCCCTTATCGCGTTGGTTGCGAGGATTTATTTGTTTGTGTAGGTGCGAGGGACTCGCGCGTAGCCTCCTACTAGATTGATACCTTGGTTCTCAAAAACTGAGGGAAACACTTACGCTACTTTGCTGCATCACCCTTTCCTCTTCAAGGGAAAACCAACGCAGTGCTCAAGAGGTAGCAAGAAGGATTTCTGGCGCCGTTGCCGGGGAGTCTACGCAAAAGTCAACATACCAAGTACCCATCACAAACCCTTATCTCCCGCATTACATTATTTGCCATTTGCCTCTCGTTTTCCTCTCCCCCACTTCACCCTTGCCGTTTTATTTGCCCTTTTTCCGTTCATCTTTTCGTTTGCCTTGATGCCTTACTTGGCTCGTTTGCTCGCTTGGTTGAAATAGTTGAGTATTTATTCCTAAACAGAGAAGCTAACATCTATGGATCCTCATCCGCTTGCCAATCTTTTTAAGAGATCCAATTATGATGAACCAATTCCTAGTGATTTGGATGCACTAGATTATCTTTATAAGGTTTTGCTTGAAATCCGTGAATCTGAAAATTGTGATGAAGTGCTTTATGAAGTGATTCACGATAGACCTTTGAATAAAAAGCATGATTGCAATGATTTTATTATAAATTCTATTGATGTAAATTATGCTAATAATATGCAAAACCCTAAGCTTGGGGATGCTAGTTTTGCTATGTCCACTACCTGTTGCATTAATCATGATTGGGGAGATTCTTCTTATGATCTAGAAAATTTATTTAAGCCCCATGATGAATATGAGATTGATAATAATGTTTGCAATAATATTGAAAGTGGGTTTGGCAGAGTATCAACTTTAGATCCCACATATTTGGAGTATGTTCAATCTTATGATATTTTTGATAAAAGTGGGTCTGGAGAGGTCATGAATTTAGTTAACGATAATCCCACTATTTTGGAAGAGTGTCAACTTCGCATGCATGTGGATCATGTTGAGAATATGTTATGTGATAGCTATATTGTTGAATTTTCTTATGATCCTACATGTAATTATTATGAGAGAGGAAAATATGGTTGTAGAAATTTTCATGTTACTAAATTTCCTCTCGTTATGTTGAGATTGCTATTGTTTCTTTCTTCTTCCTTGCATATGCTAGTTTTTGCTTGCTATGATATTTTGTTTTTCTATAAGATGCCTATGCATAGGAAGTATGTTAGACTTAGGTGTGTTTGTCACGTGTTTTATGATACTCTCTTTGTGCTTCAATTCTTGTCTTTCATGTGAGCATCATTAAAATTATCAATGCCTAGCTAAAAGGCTTTAAAGAAAAGCGTTTGTTGGGAGACAACCCAATATTTTTCCTTGCTGTTATTCAATAAATATTTGTTCTAGCCTCTGGTTAGATGTATTTTTATGTTTTAATTAGCGTTTGTGCCAAGTTAAACCTATAGGATCTTCTTGGATGATAGTTATTTGATCTTGCAGAAAATTCCAGAAACTTTCTGTGCACGAAATTAATTGTTAAAAATCACCAGAACGTGATAAAATATTGATTCCAATTTTTGCTGATCAATAACCAAATTTTCTAGGTCTTCCTATTTTGGCTGATTTTTTTGAGTTCCAGAAGTTTGCGTTAGTTACAGATTACTACAGACTGTTCTGTTTTTGACAGATTCTGTTTTTTCGTGTGTTGTTTGCTTATTTTGATGAATCTATGGCTAGTAAAAGAGTTTATAAACCATAGAGAAGTTGGAATACAGTAGGTTTAGCACCAATATAAATAAATAATGAGTTCATTACAGTACCTTGAAGTGGTCTTTTGTTTTTTTTCGCTAACGGAGCTCACGAGATTTTCTGTTATGTTTTGTGTTGTGAAGTTTTCAAGTTTTGGGTGAAAGATTTGATGGATTATGGAACAAGGAGTGGCAAGAGCCTAAGCTTGGGGATGCCCATGGCACCCCCAAGATAATCCAAGGACACCAAAAAGCCAAAGCTTGGGGATGCCCCGGAAGGCATCCCCTCTTTCGTCTACTTCCATCGGTAACTTTACTTGGAGCTATATTTTTATTCACCACATGATATGTGTTTTTCTTGGAGCGTCTTGTATGATTTGAGTCTTTGCCTTTTAGTTTACCACAATCATCCTTGCTGTACACACCTTTTGAAAGAGACACACATGATTCGGAAATTATTAGAATACTCTATGTGCTTCACTTATATCTTATGAGTTATATAGTTTTTTCTCTAGTGCTTCACTTATATCTTTTAGAGCACGGTGGTGGATTTGTTTTATAGAAACTATTGATCTCTCATGCTTCACTTAGATTATTTTGAGAGTTTTAAATAGCATGGTAATTTTCTTAAATAATCCTAATATGCTAGGTATTCAAGATTAGTAAAAACTTTCTTATGAGTGTGTTGAATACTAAGAGAAGTTTGATGCTTGATAATTGTTTTGAGATATAAAGATGGTGATATTAGAGTCATGCTAGTTGAGTAGTTGTGAATTTGAGAGATACTTGTGTTAAAGTTCGTGATTCCCGTAGCATTCACGTATGGTGAACCGTTATGTGATGAAGTCGGAGCATAATTTATTTATTGATTGTCTTCCTTATGAGTGGCGGTCGGGGACGAGCGATGGTCTTTTCCTACCAATCTATCCCCTAGGAGCATGCGCGTAATACTTTGCTTTGATAACTTATAGATTTTTGCAATAAGTATATGAGTTCTTTATGACTAATGTTGAGTCCATGGATTATACGCACTTTCTTCCTTCCACCATTGCTAGCCTCTCTAATACCGCACACTTTTCGCCGGTATCATACACCCACCATAAACCTTCCTCAAAACAGCCACCATACCTACCTATCATGGCATTTCCATAGCCATTCCGAGATATATTGCCATGCAACTTACCACCGTTCCGTTTACTATGACATGCTCCATCATTGTCATATTGCTTCGCATGATCATGTAGTTGACATTGTATTTGTGGCAAAGCCACCGTTCATAATTCTTTCATACATGTCACTCTTGATTCATTGCATATCCCGGTATACGCCGGAGGCATTCACATAAAGTCATATTTTGTTCTAAGTATTGAGTTGTAATTGTTGAAGTTGTAAGTAAATAAAAGTGTGATGATCATTATTTTTAGAGCATTGTCCCAAGTGAGGAAAGGATGATGGAGACTATGATTCCCCCACAAGTCGGGATGAGACTCCGGACGTAAAAAAAAAGAGGCCATAAAAAAGGCCCAAATAAAAAAATTATTATGAGAGAAAAAAGAGAGAAGGGATAATGTTACTATCCTTTTACCACACTTGTGCTTCAAAGTAGCACCATGATCTTCATGATAGAGAATCTCCTATGATATCACTTTCATATACTAGTGGGAATTTTTCATTATAGAACTTGGCTTGTATATTCCAATGATGGGCTTCCTCAAAATGCCCTAGGTCTTCGTCAGCAAGCAAGTTGGATGCACACCCACTTAGTTTCTTTTGTTGAGCTTTCATATACTTATAGCTCCAGTGCATCCGTTGCATGGCAATACCTACTCACTCACATTGATATCTATTGATGGGCATCTCCATAGCCCGTTGATACGCCTAGTTGATGTGAGACTATCTTCTCCTTTTTGTCTTCTCCACAACCACCATTCTATTCCACATAGAGTGCTATGTCCATGGCTCACGCTCATGTATTGCGTGAAGATTGAAAAAGTTTGAGAACGTCAAAAGTATGAAACAATTGCTTGGCTTGTCATCGGGGTTGTGCATGATTTAAATACTTTGTGTGATGAAGATAGAGCATAGCTAGACTATATGATTTTGTACGGATAACTTTCTTTGGCCATGTTATTTTGAGAAGACATGATTGCTTAGTTAGTATGCTTGAAGTACTATTATTTTTTATGTCAATATTAAACTTTTGTCTTGAATCTTTTGGATCTGAATATTCATACCACAATTAAGAAGAATTACATTGAAATTATGCCAAGTAGCATTCCACATCAAAAATTCTGTTTTTATCATTTACCTACTCGAGGACGAGCAGGAATTAAGCTTGGGGATGCTTGATACGTCTCCAACGTATATATAATTTTTTATTGCTCCATGCTATATTATCTTTTGTTTTGGACATTATTGGGCTTTACTATTCATTTTTATATTATTTTTGGGGCTAACCTATTAACCGGAGGCCCAGCCCATAATTGCTGTTTTTTGCCTATTTCAGAGTTCCGCAGAAAAAGAATATCAAACGGAGTCCAAACGGAATGAAACCTTCGGGAACGTGATTTTTAGAACGAACATGATCCAGGAGACTTGGACCCTACGTCAAGGAAGCTTCCAGGAAGCCACGAGGTAGGGGGCGCGCCTACCCCCCCTCCCCCCCAGGCGCGCCCTCCACCCTCGTGGGCCCCACGTTGCTCCACCGACGTACTCCTTCCTCCTATATATAACTATGTACCCCCAAACGATCAGATACGGAGCCAAAAACCTAATTCCACCGCTGCAACCTTCTGTACCCACGAGATCCCATCTTGGGGCCTGTTCCGGAGCTCCGCCAGAGGGGGCATCGATCACGGAGGGCTTCTACATCAACACCATAGCCTCTCCGATGAAGTGTGAGTAGTTTACCTCAGACCTTTGGGTCCATAGTTATTAGCAAGATGGCTTCTTCTCTCTTTTTGGATCTCAATACAATGTTCTCCCCCTCTCGTGGAGATCTATTCGATGTAATCTTCTTTTGCGGTGTGTTTGTTGAGACCGATGAATTGTGCGTTTATGATCAAGTTAATCTATGAATAATATTTGAATCTTCTGAATTCTTTTATGTATGATTGGTTATCTTTGCATGTCTCTTCAAATTATTAGTTTGGTTTGGCCTACTAGATTGATATTTCTTGCAATGGGAGAAGTGCTTAGCTTTGGGTTCAATCTTGCGGTGTCCTTTCCCAGTGACAGTAGGGGCAGCAAGGCACGTATTGTATTGTTGCCATCGGGGATAACAAGATGGGTTTTTGATCATATTGCTTGAATTTATCCCTCTACATCATGTCATCTTGCTTAAAGCGTTACTCTGTTCTTATGAACTTAATACTCTAGATGCATGCTGGATAACGGTCGATGTGTGGAGTAATAGTAGTAGATGCAGGCAGGAGTCGGTCTACTTGTCTCGGACGTGATGCCTATATACATGATCATACCTAGATATTCTCATAACTATGCTCAATTCTGTCAATTGCTCAACAGTAATTTGTTCACCCACCGTAAAATACTTATGCTCTTGAGAGAAGCCACTAGTGAAACCTATGGACCCTGGGTCTATTTTCCATCATATTAATCTTCCAACACTTAGTTATTTCCGTTGCTTTTTACTTTGCACATTTATCATAAAAATACCAAAAATATTATCTTATCATATCTATCAGATCTCACTCTCGTAAGTGACCGTGTAGGGATTGACAACCCCTTATCGCGTTGGTTGTGAGGATTTATTTGTTTGTGTAGGTGCGAGGGACTCGCGCGTAGCCTCCTACTGGATTGATACCTTGTTTCTCAAAAACTGAGGGAAATTCTTACGCTACTTTGCTGCATCACCCTTTCCTCTTCAAGGGAAAACCAACGCAGTGCTCAAGAGGTAGCAGTACAGTCCACTTCAGATGCATGTCGGTCGTTGACCACGTTGACCAGGCCGCACCGAGAGCACCAGGGCGGTGGACGACGGCGAGACCTAGGAAGGGAACGACACAGAGCCAGGGAAGACTCGGCAGTTGTTTCCCACGCGGAGCGGAGTACGACTGTACGAGGATTTACTGATTCGTCTGCCATCGCCGGAGAATAACAGCAAGTGTGGGTGAGTAGAGGGATGGATAGGCCAGCGATGGGAGTACGGTGGGGCGGTGAGGCCTACGCGGCAGCACAGCCGGCCGCAGGGAGGAGGGAGTAGGCAGTCCCGCCGGCGCTTGTTTGAGGGAGCAGGAAGAGCAGAGATCGAAGAAGCACGACGGCCGTTGGATGGACTTCCAACAGTCACTGCTTGTGCGTCAACCTTTTTTTAGGAAAGCCTCAAAGCTGTGGAAAACATCATACAGCCCATCTGCCATTATTTCTAATAATTTACACCCCATTTGCTAATTCTTAAGGTTTTTTTGGAGCCCATATTCTTTTTGTTAGCATTACAACCCATATTGTGGCCACGGTTAAAAAATTATACGAAATTTTGCATATTTCGGTGCGGTCCGAACTGTTTTTAATCCCAAAATTTCGAGTCACATTCAAACTGATTTTAAAAATAAATGTATATCAATATAAAATCCAACAAATTTTCCACGCATAAAAATCAATGCAATTTAAAATCTAGAAATAAAAAAAAGAAATTTGAAACTAATTGCCGGTTTGATGTGTTTTAAAAATGTACAGTCCATTTCTCATTACTGATAGTCCATTTTCTCGGCCAGCCGAATGAAGCTCTCCTCGTCTTGAAGGATTTGCAGCCCAACAGGCCTGACAAAGCGACTTACATGGCAAATCAGAAAAAAAACTGGGCTGTGGCCGTGGACCCAGTTGTCAGCCTATCCACGTACAGTACTCTTTCGATGGAAGTCGGTCGTTGACCACATTGACCACGCCGCATCGAGAGCACCAAGGCGGTGGACGACGGCGAGGCCTAGGAAGGGGACGGCGCGGAGCCGAGGAAGACGCGGCAGTGGATGCCCACGCGGAGAGGAGTACGAGGGTTCACTGGTTCGGCTGTGGTGTGAGGCTTCCGTCGCCGCAGAATAACAGGGGGTGTGGGTGAGTGGAGGGATGGCCTGGCTAACGGTGGGAGTAGTATGGGGGCGGTGAGGCCTCCGCGGCAGCACAGCCGGCCACGGGAGGCAGGAGCAGGCGGCACGACCGACGCTGCTTTGGGCGGTTGGAGCAAGAAGACCAGAGGTTGAAGAAGCACTATGGCCATTGGATGGACATCGTACGGTCACTGGAGCTAGAATCGTTCATATTGACTAAGTTGATAAAGCCCTCTGTCCCCGTCAACTTAGTAGGCCCACAAGTCAGCCACCCACCATGGTGGGTCCCAGCTAGTAGGGGGTATTCATTTTTTTGTGCGTCATAAGGAGGCACTTCCTTGCGTGCGAAGATATAGCTGGTGGGTCCGACCTGTCAGCGGGGGAACGTTTTTTTGCGAAATACAGAAGCCCTTCCTATGGGTCCTAGCTGTCAGGTGGAGGAATCATTATTTTGCACGTAATAAGGAGGCATTTCCTTGCGTGCGGCCGTGGACCCAGCTGTCAGCCTCTCCACGTACAGTCCACTTCCGATGGATGTCGTTTACTGACCACGTTGACCAGGCCGCACCGAGAGCACCAGGGCGGTGGACGACGGCGAGGCCTAGGAAGGGAACGACATGGAGCCAGGGAAGAATCGTCTGCCGTCCCCGGAGAATAACAGCAGGTGTGGGTGAGTAGAGGGATGGCTAGGCCAGCGATGGGAGTACGGTGGGGCAGTGAGGCCTGCGCGGCAGCATAGCCGGCCGCGGGAGGAGGGAGCAGGCAGTCCCGCCGGCGCTTGTTTGAGCGGCTGGAGCAGGAAAAGCAGAGATTGAAGAAGCACGACAGCCGTTGGATGGACATCCAACAGTCACTGCTCTCGTGTGCATTATTTCTAATAATGTACAACCCATTTGCTAATTCTTAAGATTTTTTTTGGAGCCCATCTTCTTTTTGTTAGCATTACACCCCATATTGTGGCCACGGTTAAAAAGTATACGATTTTTTTGCATATTTCGGTGCGGTCAACTATTTTTAATCCCGAAATATCGATTCACATTCAAACTATTTTGAAAAATAATTTATATAAATATAAAATCCAAATAATTGTCCACGCATAAAAATCAATGGAATTTAAAATCTTGTAATGAAAAAAATTTGAAACTAATTCCCGGTTTGATGTGTTTTAAAAATGTACAGCCCATTTCTGGGAAAACCTAATGAAACTCTCCTCGTCTTGAAAGATTTGCAGCCCAGCAGGGCTGATAAAGCAAGTAGGCCTCGTTTGGGTATTTCTTAAAAAAAATAGAACTGGGCTAGCCATTTTCAGCAAGAAAAAACACAACTGGGCTCATGATATGGTAAACATAAATAAAACCCTGGCTAGACGGGCCACAGCCCCTGCACAGCCCCGTTGTTACCCTGATCCGTCGCTAAAACTAGTATAAATAACTGGTTGGGATTTGTTAGTTGTTACAATATTTCACTCTAAATTAAACGACTGGCAAGCCATTTGCCTTGCTTCAAAGAAAACATGACAGTCACAGCCGAGTTGAAAAGGGCAAGAACATCTAACTCCAGCTTACAAACTGTACAAAAGCACGAGGGTTAATTGTTCATCAGGTTTACAAAAAACCCGAGGTTGAAAAGGGCAACGACATCTAACTCCAACACTGTTTTTGGCAGTCACAGTCAAATGGATCGGTCAGGTCCATAGAATGAACATCCTGGGTCGTAAAATTTACTGGATTATGACCACAATATGTTGTAAATAGAAGCCCGACACGTTCAGAAGCTCTTTTGCCCACCTGAAACTCCTTTTTTTGCTCTTCCACATACCCATCCGTCAAAACCATGCTGCTGATAAACTTAAGCCTGATGGACAATAGTAACCTCGCATTCAGCAGGAAGAATGTGACAAATCTAGTGTTTGCACGGTTGGCTACATATCGTTCTAGCGTTATTGTCTTCAATCGAATCTCATGAGAAGTGAGAAAATCCCGATGCTTACGAATCCACCGATTGGTTATAACTTTCTTACCTCGTCCTGTTGCCTAAATAGACATGAAGATTGAAAACAGTTAAGGTCTAAAAAAAGAGTGTCGAAAGAGCAACAGTTGAACGGTTAATTCTAGTACACTATATGCGGGCTTCCAATGTGCGTGAAATTATCACCTTTATATACAACTTCTCCAGACATGGAAAGCATTGCAGCAAGCCAATAATCTTGTTCAGATCAAAACTATTCATTTGGATATATAAGATCTTGACAGAATCCGGCACCATTGATAGGCCATCCATGGAGAAACTCTTCATTGAGCATAGAACATAATATTAGTACAAAATGTGTACTCCAAGATGACATATAACTTATGCGCAGAAATTTAAAATGCAGCTTATGGTTACAAGTGTAGATGATAATGATAATATAAAGTACCTGAAGAACTGTGGAGCCAAACACCATATTGAAATGAGCACAGAGATCATGTATTACACCCAAGCTCTCCAGTTTAGGCGCAGAGAGGACAGTTATTTGCAACGGTGAATAACTAGAATCAATGATCAACCTTTGAAGTGAAGGAGCATGTTGGATGATGAGCTGCCTTCCGTCAAAACAAATTCCAATTCTTACAAGGTTAGGCGACTTTATTTGGAGACAACCGATTCTAACCGTGAAAACAAGCACCAAGCACTCCAGGGCAGGGCAACTGGAGTGGATGATGTTGTGCAATGAGGCCTCCGATATACGAACCCGCACAAGTGAAAGTTTCTTCAGAAATGGGAGTCGAAGGTTTAGTACCAGATTGTCTGGTAGGTCGCACAGCGCAAAGGTGGCGGTGTGGAGAGAGGAGGAAAACCACGAGATGGACATCGGTGCTGAGGGCACAGGTAGATCGCGTTCGGTATCTGGTAGGTGATTTCCAGGGGAATAGTAGAACTCAAGCAGCTGTAGTTCTGTGAATTCAGGGGATTTCAGCCAGGCGTCCACCGTGCAGGGCATGGTATGCTTGCTCAGGTAGCATGACGGGATGCAGAGGCTTTGAATGGAGCCCTGGTGGGAGGAGATGACGGCTCTGGGGATTTCAAAATCATTGAAGAGAGATAGCTGACGACAGTCGAGATTAAGGGGCACGGCGCGCCATAGAGGGAGCCACCGAATTGAGAGGACATGGGTGCGGCAACAATCCTTGGTGGGGAGAAGCGAGATGATCTCCCCAAGGACGGCGTCCGGGAGATCGCTGATGCGGTCCACCCGAGATTCTACGGGTTCCTGGGATCCGGTGGGGGCGGGGTCGCCGCTTCACCCCGCGCTGCCAGGTGCAGGATCTACCACAGGCGTCGCCGCTGGCGGGAGCCTCATCTTCTTGGCACTGGGGTCATCCGACTCCATTTTCCTCGAGGGCGTCGCGTCGCGCTCACGGATTTGAGCAGAGTAACGAATGACGAGCCTAGTTGTAGTGCGAGTGAAGAAGAAGGGGAGCTGGGGTTTTTCTGTAGTAGTGAGGAAGAAGGGGAGCTGGGGTTTCTATAGGAGTGAGGTGAGGAATTTGGGGGAACGATTGGAGCGAGCTGACGTGAGGTGGGTGGGAGTGAGGAGGAAGAAGAACACCCAGGTTTTTTGGGGGGCGGTGTGCTGGGTGTGGGTAGCGCCTCTCATTCATTAAATATATGGACTTTTGAATTGATTTTACTATTTACTAGGGTGGATGGGCTGTTTTGTCTTGGGCCCAGAGAAACAATTACTACTAGTACAGTGGAGACACTCTACAGCTACCCAGAAAAATAATTACTACTAGTACAGTGGATACAATACCGCTTCTGGCTCCTCCTAGGTCATCGAAACATCTCCCTCTACTGAATGTCGTTATACTTTTGTTCACCGACATGCGGGCCATGCAGCACACGGGCCCAAATGCCATCCACCAAATTAGAAGGCAGTATGCAGGCGGAGAGTCAGCCCGGTCGTAGCGCGGCAATAACGAGCCGTCGTATCACAAAACCCCACCTCCCCGCAGTCTAAGTTTGACGGACGAAGCAACCATCATTTCACTCTTCGCTGAATCCCCTTCTCCCTCACCGTCTTCAAGAAAGGCAACACTCGCATCTGCCACTGTTCTTCTCTCCCAATGAAGGGAAGGTAAGCGGATCCGTGATGTTGGTATATTTTCGTTCAGAAAAAAAAAACTTTTGCAAAGCAATAACCGATCCTCACTCTTTTTTTGTTTCATTGTCATTGCAATTGTGTTTTCCTTTCAGTGGTCTCCTAGTATTCGTCAGTTTCATGATGGACCAAGGAGAACCAGGCAAAGATCTGCCGATATTGGAGCAGACGCGGGAGGCTGATCCCCACGAGACAGAGAGCTCCAAGAAGATGGAGGCAGCCACCAAGCCGACCCCAGATATGCTCACGGCCACTACTGAGATGGTCAACGCCCCGTCTGAGGTTACAACCCCTGTGGCACTACAGGAGAAGTTTTCCCGCTTCGAGCATGTGTCCCCCCCCCCCCCCCCCGCTGACCTGCCCAAGGTGATTTTCTTCTTTGCCGATCTTGATTGTGGTTTTTCATCTAAGTATGTAGTGATGAATAATGCAAAATTCTATTAGCTTCGATGCCATGCTATACATAGTGGTTTAAATAACTTGTGTTTCTTATGCTGGAAAGTAATTCAGAATTTGTTTCTATTTCAATTAGAGCCCTGATGCAGACAAGGATTGTGTGGTTGTACATGTCACTCGCTATGAGGCGGATGACCTGAATATACGCACTGGGAAAACAAAGTTTTTAGGCTGTTGGATCCTGGAAGCCATTTGCACTTATACCAATGAAGAGTTGTATTCCAGCCTCACTGTTGTCAGGCGTGTTGTCCAAGGTGTACTGAAGCACAAGAAGTTCAAAGCTACTCCTTCGTTTGTGAGGCATACTATTCTTGTCAAGCTTACGCAGGAAGATGACGTTGCATGCCTCCACAAACAAGTTTATGAGTGGCAAGGCCACAAGGTTTTCTTCATGAAGGTTCACAGGATTGAGCTGTTGTCGGACGTCCTCGATGATGTTCATGGCAAGGTCCGTCTTGTGTCCAGCCCAAATTAGATATAGGCATGAAATACTTGACCCAGCTAGTGTTTAATAGTAGTTTGGATTCTGTCTAATTATCCGAACCTTGCCTGTTATCGAGCCCTCTGGGGCTAGTACTCTATTTGAATCCGTCTATGGGAACTGCTGCTACTTTTGTGTGCCCGTGAATCATCGTAATTGTTGCTGAAACAGATGCGTCCTCACTAGTTTTATCATACGAGCAGTGTGTGTTTTGATGAAATAGAGTACTCGTTCGAGAACTGTGTGCCGATGTATACATAAGTACTTGTAAACACTGTTGGTGCTACCCCACTTGTAAGCAGTTGTGCAAAACCAGGCACATTGGCTCAGCTCGCTTCAACACCCGGCTATCGACCAGCTACCAATCAACAATCTGCTATCGGACATATAAGCAACTATGTATCTTGTTACAGTGGTTCATGCAGTTAATTGAGGCCACAATGTAAATTCCAAACGTTCACACGCTAGTCCAGCGTTCATGTGGAACACTCACATTAAACTCGGCTTCATAAAAAACTTGAAAAGCATAAGTTAAGCAATTTTATACATCTCAATGATTCATAGAACATAACAAACATATACTAGTTAATAGCAAAAGACAAAGTTGTGAGACGGTTTACAAATCAGGAAAAAACAAGCAAGGCTTCTCTGAGCAATGGGCCTCCCGGCAGGCTTAAATTTCCTGGAGTTCACTCTGGTTTTTTTTGTTGCCACCATCCAGGGTTAGGTTCTCTCATTCCAGAATAACCAATTATAATTGTGTTCTCAGCTGGAATGCTGAACTGAACCATGCAGTGTACTGACCAGCTTAAAGTCTTGTGCATTCCACTAAATTTAAGCGCCGCTATTTGCAGAAATAAGCAGACCATAATGCCTCTTGTCTGCGCACCTGTCCCAAAAACCTCCGTGCAGCCGTGCCAGCTTGTCCTCGGTTCATGGATGAACTGGAGGAAAGTGCATTCCGGACTAGGATGCAGATGTTTTCGCTCGTCCCTGCACTGCAATCAGGAAGTAAAACGTATGAATCGGCTTCTTTTAGATTGTGTTGGTCATTCTACCTAGTAACTACCAGTGTAGGAATACCTGGAAGACGGGTGGTTAGACGACGGCAACGAGGGATAGCCATCTCATTTTGCGCAGTTCTACTAAAA
The DNA here is from genome assembly GCF_002575655.3 of Aegilops tauschii subsp. strangulata. Lineage (NCBI taxonomy): Eukaryota > Viridiplantae > Streptophyta > Magnoliopsida > Poales > Poaceae > Aegilops > Aegilops tauschii. The sequence continues at coordinate 379,943,310 of NC_053037.3, read as the reverse complement.
CTGAGGTGTGTGCTTTTGATTGCGCGGATAGAAACGATACAGAGACAGACATCCCGAAACGATATGGAGACAGACATCCCTGTTTGCGCAAATACGAAATACGGTTATTTAAACAGTGACAGATAATTGCAGTGGCGTATGATTAACAGTAGCATCTATTGTGTTATAATTGGCACTAGATTGACAGTATGAAAGTGTCCTTAAGTAAGTAGCATCACATCACATCAATACTGCCACTAGATTAACATGCAGAACAATAGCATTAGTATTACTGTCATGAGAGTAGCACATGGTCAGTAAATGTGCAATCAAATTTGTGCAGTTCCACTGGGATGAAGCAATGTTAGCGGTGTGAGATTTAAGTGTAACTGCAAAAACACAATTCATGGGAAATAAAGCAAGACGGAAGCACTTCATAAAATGGTGGTGGCATTGCTTCAATTTATCGACAACACTAGACCATTACTTATAGTGACATTAGGTGGCATTGCTTAATGCTTCATGTGATTTTACATTAACGGTAGCGATATGGGCGTAGGGACAGCAGAGGCATAAAGTGGTGAGGCAGATGTGGTTGCCGGGAGTGGCAAACACTCAGGCAGCATGTCTGCATTTGTCCCATTTTTTATCTCCTTGGCGACAATTTCCTATGTGAGCACAGGAAATCTAGACCTGCTCATTCTCATTTGCGTTGTCCCCCAACACCCGTCACTTTCTTTCCTTTTTCAATCAAGAGATAGGTCCACTTCCCCCCACCCTTCGCCATCCACCATGCTTTCTTCGTCTTTTCAACCAAGAGACCGGTTGGGTAGCTAGTATCTACTACTTTCCCCCGTTTCCTCTTAGAACCAAGTCCTAGATTCATGCTACAGCTTTCCCACTTTCTTCCCTGTTTGAACCAACTCTTAGAGTCGACTGTATGAACTAGCTTTACCTCTAATAATAGTAAAAGTCTAGGTGGCTTTGGAACAGCGGACGGAAGTAGAAAAAGATCCACACGAAGCCAAGTGGGGAGCTGGGGCAGTAGAGCAAGGCAGGTTTCGAAGGAATATATACCTGAGGGTCGTCGGCATGTGGCAAAGCCGGCGTCGGGAGGCCGCATCTTGGCCACAATACCGCAGGGAGGAAGAAGGGGTCGGAGGCCCTCCGGAGCCGGCGCTCTCTCGGAGAGAACGACACGGCCGCCGATCGGGACGTGCGAGCAGCCGTTGGTCTCCTCCCTCGCCGCCGACGAGAGCGTGAACGATGCACCTGCACCCCTGCCCCGGTCGAGGTTGTCCGACCGGATTTTTGACCAGCCGTGAGCTGACAGAGAGTGTGGCCACCTATGTCTTGCTTAGATCTGGAGAGCATGAGAGAGTGAACGAGAGGAACCCTAGTAAAGCAAGCGCTAAGGCTCCTGCTTATATATGTACTGGAGTGATTTTGTTGTACCAGCTTCAAAAAAATGCGCTCCTACGTGTACCCGCGAGTGGGTGTGAGAGAACTAGTGCGTGCGTGCACCGCTTCTCTTCGTGAGAGTACAATATACTATGCCCAAAGAACGTTCGCCACAAGAGTAATGGTATAAGTGTGTGACGTGTGAGCTAAAATAAAATGTGCGTGACGTCTTTTGTTTTTTAGAAGTTCTGAGGGTAGGGTGTGAAGAGCACATATGTGTGTGACGTCTACCTGCAGATAGACGGTGGGTGCGAGAGGACTCGGGAGGGTGCGTGTGCGTGAGAGAGGGGAGCATGTATCAATGCAATGCATGTGTCCGTAAATCATTATCCGACAAACGTTCGCCACAAGCCTTTTCCTGACGAACGCCGTAAGAACCATTAGATCGGCATCCAACAGAGTCAGTTTTGCCATGTCATTTAACAGAACAGCCACTCCTCCTACACACAAATCTTCCACGTGAGTGTTAGCAACTGCCGTATGCTCCCTCCGTTCCAAAATGCAGTGCATATAGCTTTATTGAAAATTCAAACCTCGCAAACTTTTACCGAGTTTTCGTGTACCAAATTGCACATGTAGATTACCCTGTATATATCATTTCATTCATCTTCGAGAGGTAACTATAAAGATGGGGGATGAGTCTACAAAGAAAGACCATCGTATCACCTGCAGCAATTTCAACCATCCTTTGGTGTGGAGGAATATCATAGGAACTCTATATGATATGATTTTTATAGGATTTTTTCCTTTAGAGCCAATTGGTTCATAGGAATAGATTCATATACTCCACATTTCAAAGGAAATAAACATGATATCATTTCTATAGCTTTAGAGCCACTTGGTTCATATGAAAGGATTCCTATACTCCCATAATTTCAAAGGAAAATAAACATTAGCGTATATTGAATAGAAAAGTTCCTATGATATGAACCAAATTACATCTCTTTTATAATCCCTCCTCATAGGAATTGAGATACATGTCATCTCTAGATTCAATAGAAAAGTTGCTATGATGTCAACCAAATGACATCTCTTTTCCAATCCCTACTCATAGGAATTGAGATACTCCATGTCATCTCTTTCCCTACAACTTCCATCTATACATCTTATATTCCTAAATAGCTAGTACAACCCACTAGTAGCTTTTTTTCCAAGACATGCAACTATGGCACAAGAACTATATAGTGTGCGAATAACTTGAAAGATGGTCGATGGATGAAGCTAATCCGACAGTGCAGAGATGGCAAATCCGAGCACTACTGGCCGTTGGATATCATCAACATTCCACCAGATCTGCCACATGTACAATTTAGAAGACTCCATGGTTGAACTTAAGCATAATGCACAAACCTCAAAACACATGCACTTCTCCTTTGTTCTAGAATCTTCCGTATCATAATTGAATTTTTTTCTAAATGAAATGCCATTATTTGTTTTTTACTTTATGCTTTACATTGCACAACCCCATGAATCTTAAAATTTTTGTAAAACTAATTGATTTTGAATGAGATGAACTATAAGAACTAAACGAACATCTACATCATGCATATATGACTCAAAGCTTTACATGCTATAGTGTGTATTTATTCATAATTTGGTTTCGAAATCTCATGCGTTCAATGCATGTGTACCTTACTAGTTTTGAGTAGAGTAGCAAATTTCACGTGGCCCCGGGTATATCAAAATGTAGGGCCCATGCATCATTGCCTTTCGGTCGAACCTACGTCCACATTTTTGTGTATGTACTATATCTCCACTGGTCCCCGAACCCAAAATGCTGCCTCGTTCCCCTAAAACCAAGCGGCCCACACATATTTAAGGCGTCGACTCGAACTCAACCCCTCTCCTGTTTACTACGACGTGGCCCCGCGCGCCCTAGTAGTACTCCTACAAACCCTACCGCTGCACGCATCATCGGTTTTCTTCAAGAGGACGAGGGAGAAGCCGATTTGTAGTGGAGGCGCTTTCAAAAAAAATGATCTGTAGTGGAGACCCCTACCCTAGGGTGCCCTAGGTAGCTGCCGCACGCATCATTCGTTTTCTCTTTTCTTTATGCTCTTGCGCCCTAGAGTGAAATGATGGTTGCTTCGTCCGTCCAGCTTAATGCGGGAAAGGTGGGGCTTTGTGATTTGACCCCTCATCGCTCATTTTCTATTACTGCGGCGCTACGACCGGGGTGCCTCCAATTCCAACCGATGCTCCGAACTGTAATTTGGTGCATCGCACGTGGAACAAGATGGTGGATGAGCCACATGTCGGCCAAAGGGGTCCTGTTAAGTATGCCGCCATTTTGTGTGCGGACTGACCCTGCTTGAGTCGCTACACCAACACGACAGGTGCAGCCTACCACTTGGTTTTGCTCCTTGGTGAATCCCGACTATATTGATCTAAAAAGATACATACTGAACTACCCTCTCCGTCTCTTTTTTAGACGTCTCGATTTATAGGGCATGCACGTAGTTCTAGGTCATCCATTTGACTAACTAAATCTGAGTTACTATGTCACAAAAAGTATATCATTGGATTATTAAGCGGATGTAGTTTCTAAACATATACTGTTCATCACATATATAGCCAGTTAAATTCTCAACCTAGAACGACATGCATGCCATGTAAACCGATACGGAGGAAGTATAGTAGTAAAAATGAGGTGATTTTACCGAGCGATCGGCGGGGGAGCATGGCCTGTCATGCGGTCCCACGTGTCATGATGTACCAAGGCGATGCGCGTGTCCCTCTTGAGGCAGAAGCAATACTACATGGTTTGAGATGATGGCGAACCGAAGTGTGAAATAATGGTTGCTTCGTCCGTCTGGGAAGGTGCGGCATTGTGATTTGACGTCTCATTGCTCATTACTACTACTACTGGGGCGGTACGGCTGGGGTGCGTCCCCCCTGATGTTCTGCACTGTTATTTGGTGCTTGACACGTCGACCCGGTTGCTATATGTCCCACATGTCGGCGACGGGAAGTACAGAATTCAAGAAAGCGAGCGTCGACGGAGGAGTACAAGACACGGCTTGGGTTTTTGCTGCTTCGCGCGATCCATCGATACAAACCCAGACTAAAAAAGGCGAGGGCGGGTCTTCTCCTGCGCGGCAGGTAGGGGAGTTTGGCATAGCCTGTTCGAGGAAAGGAGGCAGGAAGGGAAACAAGCAAATAAAGGTTGAGCGACTTAGTTTTGGGAAAATCTGATTTTACGGAGTATGTACCCACTAGGGTTTATAGGGCTCATCTAAAAAAACATTCATTTTTCCGTTTTATAAGTCTCAATTCTACTACTAGTAGTAGTACCATCACATGTTGGATTTCGAGGTGCGTTAGATCACCCGATGCAAGCAGTGTCAAGAGAAAACTCACCAATGCATGTAGAAGTTCGTGGAAATTTAGTGGTCATTCATGCATTCGTTCTAATTAATGCCTCGGTAAACATAACTTCTTGAGAAAAACGAGCGTACTAATTACTTGTGCAAACTAGGAGTACGAAATTAATTCGACCACTCACCGTCTACCTTGGTTGGAGAGATTTTGAAATTGAGCCATAAACTGGAAAGGAGGGAGTAGTAACTTTTGTCTTGATTACTATTTGTGGCCTTGTATAGATGCAAAATATTTTTTTATAGTGGCCTTGTATAAGTAAATTAAGGGAGTACTAAAGGACATATATATTCCAAACAATATGATAATCTCTCTAACCAAGGTAGTAGGGACGAGGAGTAAACGGAGGGAGTACTAGTAAAATTTTCTCCTCGTCCTGCGAGCCACCACGTGTGGGCAAGGGAGCGGGCGTAAGGCGTAGTAAGCAAGCTTCACCTCATCCTGTGAGTCACCGCGCCCGTGGGCGGGGGAGACGGCGTACTAAGCAAGCTTCTCCTCGCTCTGCGAGTTGACGGGACACATCAAAAGTACTCCAGTGTATACAGCCTTGCCTCTAAGGTAGGCCCCACATGGTTTGCCTCTTTTTTATTTAACATAACACGTCAAGTCGCAGTTTGTTTGTTCACCCGTGGTAGGCGATCCTCCCTCCATCTAGTGGACAACCAGTACACGTGTCAAGTTACCACGTGGGCTGCCTTTTCGTACAGAAATGAGCTCCACCGTGTACGCACGCGGGTGTGGTTGGGAAAGAGACGGGAGTACGTGCACCTCTTCTCTATGTGCACGTCCCCCACCTACGTGGGTGTGTGTGAGAGGGACTATAGAGATACAAACATAGACATAAAGACCGCTACAAACATCAATGTTCTGCTTATCACAGATAAGATTGATTAATACCCGTAACAATCCACGTCCTTAACAAAGGGTGCATGCATGTATAGGTTGAGCATGTGTCTTGTGTCCTGTGTTGTGTGCATGCAGGCGTGCGAGTGTTGCGTGCGTGCAAGGGCACGTTTCAGTGTTGCATGCATGTGTGCATACGTGCGTGTGTTCGTGAGTGCATGTGTACGCGTCAGTGTTGCACGCCTGCATGCGTGTGTGTGTTCGTTATGTGTACGTGTCAGTGTTGCACGCCTGCATGCGTGCGTGTCTTGCGTGTGTGCATGTGTACGTGCGGGGTGAGGCTACATGTCAGTCGACTGACTTTTTCGTCTCTGGTCATTAGATTTTCCAGCCGTTGGATACGAAATCAAGGGCCTGCAGTTTATCATGAAACTCCACCCCCTGAGCCTCTAGCCACCACCGGCCGAACCGCCGGTCCCCTCCCCCCGCGGCCGGCCCGCGCCGCCACGCCGCCCGCCCGCCCCGAAACCAGTCCTCATCGCCGGTCCGCCGCCGCATCGGCCATCCCTCTAGCCCCCCCCCCCCACGCCGAGCTTTTTCTCCGGCGATCCCCACCCCACCGCCCAATCAATGCGCCCCCACCGCCGGCGACTGCCAACCAGAGGTCTCACGACTTCGAGTACCCACCGACCACTAATTTATTACCATTTTTGTCCTTCATATACGCGCTGACGGGTGGGCCCTATGGTAATGTGCGCTGCTGAATGTGGACCATTTGACTGGTCAATTGATCGTGTCATCAACAAATTACGGAGCTGTATGGTGAGCCAGTGATTGTATGATCACCCTAAAATGTACTCCGAATTTTATTAACACAAGTACAGACTCAAACTACCATTTCTTTCTTTCATATACGGGCTGACAGGTGGGCCCCACGGTTACGCGCCCCGATGGTGCAACACTAGTTGCGCCACGTGGAACATTTGACTGGTCAATTGATTGTGTCATCAACAAAATACGGAGTTGTACGGGTGAGCCAGTGACCGTATAATCATGACATGTATTTTTTAACACGGTACAGATGCAAGGGCTCATGTATACGCGCAAGCTCTCACCGCTATAAGCGCACACACGCAAACCCTACCCCTATGAGCACCTTCGAGAGAGTGGGCCAGCATATGATCTTGAGATTTTACGAAGTCACCATAGGTGCCTCGTAGTCGAGTGGAACGTCTCCTCCCACTGAACGCACATCGGCGGAAAATACTGAAATTAACCCAGGATAAATGCGAGCACCTGGACTTTAACCCTGGTGGGCTCGAGAAACCACTATCCTCCTAACCATCCAACCACATGTTGGTTAGCACAACAAAATATATGTGGTGACCGTGATGAGCTTATTCTGAAGTCCAGTGACCATATCGTGCTTTCGCTTCAAATACAACGACTGTAAGTGTCGTCAACAAAATACAGAGCACGCATCAAGTGCAAAGTCCGTCAGTGTCATCAAGAAAATACGGAGACATATCGTGAGCTAGATACCGTATGATCACCACGAGAATGTATACGGTGACCGTAATGAGCATATTCTGAACTCCAATGACCGTATAGTGCTTTAGCTTGAAATACAGTGACCGTCATGCGTGAATGTGTCATGGGCATGCATACTTTTAGAGGGCCGGGAGATAGTTTGTGTGCGTACATGAAAGTGGTGTAGAAAGAGGGGATGTCCGGTGGAGACAAGGAGAGATATGCCCTTCGTTTCTCTTCCCCGTGACTAATATTTTAGGAGAATATATAAACATTCACAATGCAGAACAAATATTTTTGGATGCACCATGCAATTAACTTTCATGTATAACATTGTACTATTGTATATGCTTATTTTCTTAGTGGTCGATTGCGTGTGTGGTGTGGTGGGCACATCATTTCTAGTTGTGGTGGGTCAACATGAGGACTCATGGGTTGTTCCATCCTGCGCCACATAGGTTGGATCGAGACGCGTTATACGAAGACCCATGTGGAGGACTCGGCGTACAATACAAAGCTAGCTACCAGAGTCGCGGAGGACTCTATCCCCACTGGTGATAAGCCGACTATATATGATTTGTAACTCTAGGCCCCCAGTATGTTATAGAAGCTTGGGGGCTAGTTCGTCGATAGTATACACATACGCACAATGCCTGGTATTCACGTGTACTTTGTACACACCCCTATCACTAATATAGAGTACCAGGAGTAGGCTTTTTCCTCAACTGCAAGGGTCCAAACTAGGGTAAAACTTTGCCTCGTATTACCATCCAGCCTAACAGTCAGGGATATCCTACCGAATGATATGATGGAATCATATCTGCTAACTACTAAGAGAGAGGTGTGTCTGGGGGGGGGGCAATGTGTGCGAGAGAGGCCTAAAGATAATGTGCGTGCGGGAGACACGTAGGCACATATATGTGCATATAGAGGGCTAGTAGAGACCGTGCGTGTGTATATATGCATGTGAGAGAAATAGTGTTTTCCAACTGAGATTAGTTAAAATAGTGCTACATAGTAGTCAGAAAGAGAGAGAGATACATAGAGAGCATGTGCGTGAGACTCCCCGACACCCCGAGAGAGATTGTGAGCATGTGTGAAAGAGAAATGCCGATGCATATAAAGTGTGTGCACTTATGCGGTGGATAGAGAGATATATAGCGCGTTTGTGAGAACGGGCCGAGGCATAGTGCATCTACGTGTAAAAGGCGGTTCTACGCATTAAATTAAAATATAAATGGCATTTTTATTTTTGGATGAGATCATGAATTTTGCAAATTGCGTATGGGCGAAAATCGGTCTATCCGACACCCATACTCTATTGAATTCTAGCATGTGCATGTGTTTATTTCATATTATCGATCCATAGAGTGAGAGCGGTTTGAAATACATGCAATGGATGCTTTTGCAATTCATATATAAACATTAATTAGTGCACTCCATGTTGTTAGTGTGAAGCACTTTATACATTTGTCACTTGCATGGATACATTCCAAATTGCTAGCTACGAAATAGAATACATGTCGAATTCAACATAAAGGGGGTTTCGAAGATTCGAATTCATAGGAAGTGCATTCATCTATTTGAACCCGAGATAATGGCATTTGTAAATCAGATGTAAAAGGGGGCATCAATCTTTGTTGTGCGTTTGAACATGCTATATATATTCATACGCATGTCTAACTTTTTTTGCAACCAAGGAGATTATATCTGGAACCATGCATGAACTGAGGTAAGTTGCATACTTTTTTAATATATACTCGTGTACAATGTATATTCAAATGTACCACCTCCATTCCAAAATAATCGTAGCTTTAGGATTTTCAAGAGTAAAGATTTGTGAAGTTTGACAAATCCTGAATGTTCAATTCAAGAGAACGGAAAACGTTAATGCTTCTGCTCCCATATATTGAACGAAGCGCCAAATAGGCCTCTGGTCACCCGAAACCGCGCGAGACTAGTGTTTGGTGGCAGTGAATTACTGTCCTGACTCTGGCCCGTGTAGCCTATCGGCCCGATGTCCAAAGGTCTAAACCGGGGTAGGTTTGTAACTTCACCAAGACGCCAGTCTCGACCGCCTCCGAGAAGCATTCATATGCCGTGGGCGCCTAAACACCCATGCGCTCGGCCGAAATCTATCCCGCCCACCACTACAAAAAAATACACTTCCGTGATGATACGTGTTTGTCACAGTAGGTCGCGTTTTTTGTCATGCATGTACATCCATGACAAATTTATGACAGAATCAAGATAGTCATACTTGTGCTGTCGTAGAAGTGTTCCATGACATTACCAAAATTATCATCACGGAAGTGTCCACTTCCATGACGATAAATCGCGCGTCACAGAGGTGCTTTCGTCAAGGGTGACGGACACGTGGCATCCACCGTAACGGAACGCCGTTAAGCTATCGGGTCGGGTTTTGGATCCGATAACCCGTTAACAGCCCCAACCAATGGGGATTTTCCACGTGTAAAATCATCATTGGCTGGAGGAAACATGTGTCGGCTCATCGTTGGGACAGATGTCATCCACTCATTGGACAGAAGGCGCCTATGATACGTCGACACGTGGCACGGCCCAACAGAGGCCCATTCCTATGAAAAGGTCGGCCCGTTTGACTTGGTCAAAAGGTGGCGGGCCGGCCCACGGAAAGCCTGTTAACGGCCATGTTCGCATATAGCCCATTTACAGCCCGCTAACCCAAGGCACGTTACGCCCTATCCGAATTAGGCCCAGTAGCGTCATCTGGGCCATCCAATATGATTCCAGCCCGTTTTCACTTCTGGCCCATGTATGGCCCATGATGTCTTTCGGCCCATATGAGGCCCTATGTAACTCTTGGCCTATTAACGACCCGTGGTGAAACTGGCCCGTAATGAACAGTGTATCACTTTACACCCATTAACGGCCCTTGGTGAAACTGGCCCGTAATGAACAGTGTATCACTTTATACCCATTAACGGCCCGTTATTCCGTTGGGCCGTTTCCAGCCCATGTTATCTTTCGGCCTTCTCAGAGCCCATTTATTCTTGGGCTCATTTCCAGCATTCGTTTACTTACAGCCCGTTACTGTCATTTTCTGCTTGTGGGCCAAATTCAGCCCGTGGTTACAGTCGGCCCGTTTGTGGTCCGTTAATACGTTGGGCCGTTTTCATAGCGTCATCAAATACGGCCTATTAACGATGGCCCGTTATGGTCGGCCCATGAACGGACGATTCCAACTCTAGCCCATTTACGGCCATGATGCGGCCTGTTATTGGCCCATGTTTGGCCAATCGATCATACGGCCCGTATAAGGCCCATTGATGATACGGCCCATAGAAGGCCCATTGTTTCTACGGCCCGTAGAAGGCCCATTGTTTCTACACCCCGTAGAAGGCCTACTGTTTCTACGGCCCGTAGAAGGCCCACTATTTCTACGGCCCGTAGGAGGCCCAATGTCACTATAGTAAATATGAGCCCATGGTTATTGTGGCCTAGTTTTAAAAAATAGGTTATTGCAGCCACTAGCAAACCGCGGAAAAAGAACTGCACTGACTACAAGCAAACAAATAAACAAGACAACAAGGAAATAAATAAGCAAGCAACTTATGCTAGGCTATCACGGCTATTACACATATTACATCCACTGAGCATCAAAGTTCGCCACCAGTGATCATAAAGCGCAACGAAGAAGCAGATTACAAAAACTGGGCACCATTGCAACGTAACAAAATAATACTGAACCGAGACCACTTCCAAGACAGTTCAAGAAAGGTTAGCCTTGCGGGGGAACTGCTGCGCAAGCTGCTGAGCAAGGCTGTGAGACCGGCCTAGCATGTCGGTCATAGCTTCCAGGTGTAGCTGTTTAGCGATGAGGTTCTCATTGGTGTTCTCCGCAATCTTTCTTAGAGATAGGACTTCAAGTCGAAGTTGAGTTGCAGAATGCCTTTCTGCTAGAACTTGGGACTGAAGAAGTCGAACTGATTCAGACAACGAATTCTGTGAGCTTGTCTGACTGTTAGTCTCAAGTAACTTGAACACTGCATCAAGACAAGACTTTGGGGTTGTCTCGCTATCTTCAAGATGTTTTGCCTTCTTTGCTGCAATATATGTTGGGTTTGTCTCACAGCCTTCAGCAGACTTGTGCATGCCATCAGGCATATCACCCTGAAACAAAGCAGAGAGATGACAGGTTTTGCACATGTATAAACAAAGATGATAACTGTTCTGTCAATTCTATCCAATTTCAAATTAGAAAATAAAGAGTAAGTTCAAAATATCAATAGCATAATTTGGCATTGTTCATAATGCGGGGAGCTTCACCACACTACTGGATTACCATGTCAACATAACAAGCATAGATGAAGGGCAAAGAAAATAATTGTATCTATTTTGGATAATCTGCATGGCATGTTGTTCATATCATCAGCCACATCAGTAAGATAAAACAGGAGATGACAAGGTGCAAACGTGGGCTGCTTCACCACACACTGGATTATAGATCCACAAAAACAAGCATACATATAGGGAGTATTAAGTAATGTGCTTGGTATGAATAAGGAATTTGGTTTTACAAGTAAAACTTAGAACTTACGGTTCTTATGAACATGCATTTTGGTAGAAACAACAAACTAAACAGCAGTAAACGATAGGGAGTATGAGCAAATTAAACAGCAGTTGAGGATAAAGGCTTTAGAAGGATTGACTTACATTAACAGTTAACACCGGCTTTATAATGCCCTTCTCCATGTCAAGGGAAGGATAACTCAAGAATTTCAGCACAGAATCTTCTTCATAAGCATTGCATGTACTCTACATTTTGTAGAGAGTAATTATAGATATGATAATACTGGAAGGGATAGAGGATAATGAAGATAAGATGCAGATTGATGCTACATAATCAACTACCAATCCCTGGAAGTACAAGCATTACAGGACAAAATGTACTGACAAGAGAAATGGGCTACACTTCTGCACTGGCATTGTCTGTGTATTCTACTTGTTGGTAAGATTAAATATAGATCTGATCTTTTTTAGTAAATGGTGGGCGAGGGAGATAAGATGCAGAATGCTACAAAATGAACCAATCCCTCTTCCCATAATACAAGAGTGTTTTGAACACTGGTGTACTGTACAAAACGTTCTTATATTATGGGACGGAGGGAGTAGCTGTTAATGTAAGTACAGTGATAGACCACGTTCAGTCCTTACAAGAGGACCGCAGGGCTAAACCTCTTCAAAAGCATTGGGTTGATTCTAAATTTATGTAAGAGTCCATATGGATCTTATAATGTCCACCAAATGGACGATTACGAGGCTAACATGTGCAGTGATGCTCAATAATCAAACAGCTATGAAAGTAAGTATGGTCATACAGGGCAAGAGGTACTCACAAGAGCAATGCAGTGTGCAGTATAGTTGCGAGATTCTGTGGTCCCTTGAGAATGAATGTTCTTCTGCTAACAGTTTTCGTACAAGTGAGACATTAAGGCAAATGCAAAAATGTAGTTCAAATTGTGATGTGATATCATAGACAGTACCTTACGCTGCAGCCGAGACCAATGTGTAACAAGATTATTCCAGTCACCGTCGGATAAATGTAGCACCGGAGACTTTACAGAAATTTCGTTCAGAGGCTTGCCATCGAAGTGCGTTTGCCTCAGGTAGGAACGATACTTCATCAACGAGTGCTTAAAAAGCGCAACCAACCCTTGCTCGTCATCACAATCCAGTTTGCTCCTCGCCTATTTAAAAGAATGAAATCTTGTGTCTTCTGTCAGCAGAAACATATGCAGTAATGACCATGAATAACATTAGTACATTACTTACGCGTAAGTTGCGGAGGAAGACTGGAAATTTTTCTATGTCTGCGGTATAATCTTTCCATGAAGGAAAGATGAGCACAAAGTTCCTGACAACAACATAAGCTTCGTCTTCTAAACTGGGAAGAAATGGAACAGGGGTCCTATTTGCTGCAATTGGGGCTCTCTCTGGTTCGAAAAGGGATTTGGTAACTGGATTTGGTGTACTCTTTGCTGGAATGGGGGTTTTGCGTCGTACAGCTGGTGCTATCTTAACTGGCATAATCATACTGTTTGCTGCAGTTGGGGTCTGCTGAGTTGGGGCATCAGAAATGACCAGTGTAGTAGGGCTAGAGTCTGCTAGAGTTGGGGTATTTTGTGGGTCAGGTGATATTGCAACTACACCTAATGGGCTATTTGATTTATCAGGTGCCACTACCTTTTCCAAATACTTTGCTTGTGCTCCTCCACGATCAGCAATCGCCCTCTTCCTTTTGAACGTCTGATATACAAGAACAGCATTTGAATGGATAAATATGGTATGATGACAGATGGAATATGTACTGAAAATGGATAGGCAGGGCGTATTCACATACACGATGTGTAAACTAAGCTAATGGCAGTTCAACAAAGTAGAAGCAATGCAAAGCATCAGTTGCAAGATATGTGCGAGCAATGTAACCTTGGAAAGTTAGAGCAAGTACCTTGATGGGTGAATAAGATAGGGAATCTTCCTCTGACTCCTCCACTAGGGAGCTACATTGACTTAGGTCTCCCTCTAGCTCAGAATCACTGTTAGGATCATATTCTGAGCATGAATCTGTAGGTGGAGAGCGTTTGCATTGCATTGCATCCAGACTTGATTTCAGTCCCTTAATGCCAAGTTTGACAGCCATGGCATTGTTCTGCTTTATTCTTTTCATCCGCGCAAGCTCATAATCATTATGGTGCTGTTCAGAATCTGACATTCATGAAAACATAAAAAGTAGTCAGATTATCTATGGAATGCATTGCTGATTCAACTCGGAGAGTGTCTCCCTATAAACCCCTACATATGCAAAGTTCACCTCCCCAACCGTGCTGACCAGACCACACACAGAAATACAAACCCCTTATGTCTCTATAACAGGCAGGCACACATTTCAAAACTGAAGTCGGGACATTAGAATCATATGAAATTTGTATTTGAACAAATAAACTAAGCAATTATGAGTGGCGTAATGTTTAGCTTCAAGGGTGGAGTGTTGGTAGTGCGGCACAAAGCAAGTAGGCAGATTGTATTCCATGTAAAAGATCGAAACCTATGTAAAAGCTGGAAATGACACTTTCTTTCTTTACAATGCAGTGTTCCTTACCCACACATGATGGAAGAGATCACATAGAGAAATACTATTCACTCATGTCTACGGTTCCAGTATTTCGAAACAGGGTGGTCCACCCTAAAAGAATATTGACAACAAATATGACAAGGCAAGCATAGATGTAGTGAATCAATCATTTACTTGTGAGCTTACTAGGACAAGTATGCAGAATTGTAACTGCAGTAAGAGACCGTCCAAAATCTGAATGAAGAAGTTTGTCTAGCACTTATTGTTTGCAACTAATCGACGTGAATAATTGGATATTATATCGGATGAGTAAGAAAGACAAGTAAAATTTTCAACAAACCTGGCTTGTAGTAGTAATCTGGGTCAATGTCACTACGACCAACAATCCAAAATGACTAGTTTCTGTTCCGAGGGCCGGAATTTTGAAAACCCTGTGAACTTTAGAGGTACTAAAGATTACCGAAATACATCTGAACCATTAAGTGTAGGTAGCACTGAGCACACAACAAACCCTAATGACAATCATGCCTAATGGGTAATGAATCAATTAGAAAATGGGTGATGAGGAGTGGCTGTTGAGTGTTGAGGACGTATCTCAGGTTAAATCGGGTTGGCTTGGTGGGTGCTGCAAGCCTGAGCCCTAAACGGACTGGGAATGTAGGCACGGCGGCGCGCCTGGGCAGCGGTGACGCTGTTGGGCGAGCGGCTCCTGGCCTCCTGTTAGTCCGGCGTCTCCTCCTAGAGTCATGTCGTCCGGGGACGGCAAGTCGCCGGCGAGGCAGGCGGCTGGGGCGAGTAGAGATCGGAAGCGCGCAGCAGAACATAGGGGAATCGGGGCCTGGGACGACCCAAAATCCCAGGGTGGGCTGGCCCACCGTGGGCACCCTGTAGAGATACACACCCGAGCGGCGAACATGCATTTTCGAAACTAATTTGGGAACATTTAACTGACCAAGTAAACAACTCTGTTTTAATAATATCAGATTCGTATTTGAACAACTAAGCTTGTTTAGCTTGATGGTGGAGCAGTGTTATTATGACACGAAGCACGTATTCTGATCGTATAGTGATCATAAAAGGGGGAAACTCTAAGCATATATTTTTAGCAAAAGAGGGTTTCCCCTCCGATTTCTGTTAAAGAAACCACCACGGAACCAACATGATCAATTAAACCCTAAGCATGATCAATTAAACCGTATTATGGCTGTGCCATGGCAGATTTTAAGCTGCAAACCGGAGAAATGATATTTAGCATCCATTGTTTGCTTCGAACTAAGAACTAAATTCTAAGAGCTGAAAAGAAATTAGAGTAACCAAGTTAAGATCTATTTTCTGGTTGAGATCAAAAGGTTGAGGAGATATGAAGTATCGCCTCTCTTGCGGCACCGTGTAGGCATCGGGGGTGCGATGGCTGTCGGTGGCATTGAAGCAGATCTGCGACGGTAGACGGGTGCATCGGGGGATAAGTCCCGTTGCGGTGGAAGAGAAGGTCGTGTGAGCGGCCCCGGCAAAGAGGGTGACGGCGCCGATGAAGCGAGAGGACGCGATGCAAGGCTATTGATCCGTCGCCGTGGATGAGAAACGTCCATCTCTAGCAGTGGACGACGCGGTCTTGGTAGGCGCTCCGGCATGGTGGAGGACGGTGGCGATGGATGTGGTGGAGGACGGCGGCGATGGATGGGGTGGCAGACGGAGGCTGGTGTGGGGATGGGGTGTTCTAGCGCGGACGGTGTATGAATGGGAAAATGGAGGGAGAGGTACGGGGAACCATATTTTTGGGACGCGCCTGTCGGAAATATGGGAAAGTTACGAACTTAGCCCCCGTTTAAAATCTGGACGTCTCGTCGGTTGGGAATAGGACGGTAATCTCGCATCTCGCCAATATTTGCCCAGAGCGATTCGGGCGAGGAGAGGGTGGTTGGCGCCCATGGTTGGCGCCCACGGTGTATGAACGGGGCTGACAGGTAGGGCGGTTGTGTCATGTCTGAGTGAAGTTACAAACCTGCCCCTATTGAAAATATTTGCCTACATCGATTTCGGCCGAGTCGAGTTTGTTTTGCTGCCCACCGTGTATGAATGGGGAATGGAGGGAGAAACAGAGGTCTTTCGGACGAGCTTGAATCAAATGAGTTTTGCCGCCCATGTTTGACGCCCACCATGTCGGAATGGACTAAGAGGCGGTCACGTCTAATTGAAGTTACTAACCTACCCCTATTTAGAGAAGTGGAAATTGGGCCGATGGATTGTCCGTGTAATGGGTAGACAGTAATTTACATCTCCCAAACACATGGCTTCGGGCAGCCAACGTGGGAGTGGACATTTTGCTGCTTCTTTCGAATTTTGGGACTATAAGCATCCACGTTTACCCTGGCAACTAAATTCGAATCCATTTTGTATTCCTATATTAATCTTTATAAATCATTCTATGTGTTTTCATATATCTTCAAAAGGACGACAAAGATGTATTCCACTGTCATATATGAATATGGTTTACAAATGCCGATACTCAAATTCAGAAACTAGAATCCAGTTTAAGGTGAATTCGAATATTTGGAACACTTCACGCCCAACTCAAATGTCACACGCAGCATAATGTGTACTCCCATTTAGATATGTACACAAGCGATGTATCAAGATTCAAATACCGAGTCAATCAACCAAGAATGTACAGAACTAACAGACATAGAAACACTTATAGAGTATATGGATCAATAATATCAACTAACATACATAAGCCAGGCCGCTGTACTTTTTTTGGCTACAACAGCATCCTTTTTTTAGCCAGCATCTTGGCCCTTTCCAATGCGTGCCACTTATGGTCCATCTATACTACTACTATTGCTGAATGCACATTCAGCTCGATTGGCATATTTGTAGGTCTGGCACAGCAATCCAAATGAAATGTCTCCGAGTCTTATCAATTGATACAGACTTGTGCTCAAATAAAATTACAAACCAAAAAACAAAAAAACAATTATTACATGATCTCTAAAACAAATGGTTTGATTGATTACATGAACAGACAACACAAAGGTTATTCAACTATGGAAAGAACATTTCACCTATGATCTACCAGGTAGGAATTTAATTTCCTTTTTTCCTTCAGGACCTTAACAATCTGGTCAGTCTCAGCTTGCTTTGTTTTGAAATCCACCAAATATTTAATGGTTGTCTTGAGTACTGCTTGTGATTGTGCTGTTTGCTTCCTCAACATGTCAACTTCATCTCTAAGTGCAGAAGAAGAATCTCTTTCTACCACTAGTTTAGCCTCTAGAGCATCAGAAGTTGGCAATTCATAATGCACGATTGGGCCGGTGCCACTGCTGTGGGATGATGCAACGTCCATGGGGACCTCGCTCTTTGATCTTGGGCTAACCTGTTTTGCCATTAAAGTTCCGATTGGATTCAGAAAAGTTGAAGTTAGCAAAACATCTCAACTGGGAGTTATAACAGCAAACCAGTTAAACAAACAAGGAATTAAAGAGTTTCAATTGGATGCTGAAAAGTAGTTATTAACATCATTGGAACCCGTTGTTGCAGCAGCAAAGCAGTTAAACAAACAAGTAGATATTTAAGTTAAGGCAAACAGGTAATTCTTAACAGTAAGTATCAAACACATAGATAGGCGCAGTCTACAATATGATTAACAGGCTGTGCCATCATGTAATTAGTAGCAAACTAAATTAAGCCAAGCAACGTAATTGAACAATTTTGCAATAAGTGGCTAACTAAAATTCCGAGAAGCAGGTAACTGAACTACGATAGTTCTTTGTACAGGCACACTGCAACTTCTTTTTCGCTTACAAGGTTGTACAAAGGAGTCCATGGCATCAATTGCTTGGATACGCAGTCCCAATACTTCTTTCTTCCCACACTGCATGGGTAAGTCGAATGGTTAATCTGGTAAGATGGTGCGTCCTTGATATGTTATATGAGGACGTGTAGTCAGACTAGTTGTAGCCAAACACATCACACTGGCTTTTACTGTATATTTCATCTGATTACTTTTGGCATATCGAGATCTAAGCAATCTACAATAGGATGAAAAGACTGGCATCCTTCACATTATTGGCGAAATCAGTTCATAGAAACAAGCAATTCAACCATTCTGTGGGTAAACCAAAAGCGCCACTGGAATATTTTTCACTATCCTATCATACACGCAAAAAGGGGCGACGCCACCATAGGGGCTGGTATGGGCGGCCGCCTCAGGTGGCTGGAAAGTGTGCACCTAGTTTGAGTCGTCCAGGTTGGCCCACGCTAGTTTTGTTCGTCCCAACGCACGAGCAGGCAATGTAAAAAATGAAGAAAAATGTTTCAATTTGGATGGGCCAATAACATAAGTGCAAGGCAGGCCCTATAGCAGGCTCGCGGCCCAAATGAGCGCCTCCCATATCGATCGGCAGCAGGAAAAATCTCAATTCATTCGCTCCAGCCTCCAGTCTGGTTCACTCCTAACCTAGCCGCCGCTGGACAGACCGACACAGCACTTCCTCGCGCCCCCGTTGGAGGGCGGTCGCCGGGCTTCAAGCGAACGGAAGGACAAGAAGATGAAGATCCAACCCTAGGTGTAGCCTGCGTCGGAGGCAGCGGCGGCAGCACGGGCATGGCATCGAGCTTGCGCAAACGGACAGTCGCAGCTTGCAAGAGTAGCATGCACAACGAGCAGGTACATCACATCCCTGATTATATCTAATTCAACTCTTCAATTTCTGGCCAATAGTTAAACCTGACAGTGTTGTAAAATTGCTTGTATGTAGGGAATCTATGAGAAAATGAAACCAATTTCTACTTATTTTATAACTCCCCCAATCAATACTGAACTGACTGAATCTGATGTATCTAATCAAGTTTCCGGTGCAAACATACAAGCTCATGTTGTTCTTGAGCCTGAAGTGTCTAATGAACAGACTGCTAATGAAGGATTTGATGCAAACATTTTACATGCTCCTGGTGATGAACATATAGTGTCTAATGAGGGATCTAATGCAAGCATTTTGCAAGCTCATTGAAGGATTTAGTGTCTAATGATGATCTACTATGTGAGAGAGACAGAGATTTGCAGGCATTGATGACAAGCAAATTATAGTGCATTTTCATAGCTTGAGGAAACGTCGAGGCCATCTACCAGAAAGTCCCCGTATCATGACAACATAGCATAAATACTTTTCTAATCTGTTGTTTGAAACTATTGCCATAGTTGTGCAAGATAGATATATTGATATGCAGTTTGCGCACTGGTTATACGTGCAATTACACTTCGATATTTTCAGCCAGAGAACGAATAATTCAAGCAGGTACAGACCATGTTTGTAGTCCTTGTACACCATGTTGCATTTTGTGTTTTTTGGTGCTTGCATCATTTAGTGTTTATAATCTGAACTTTGGATCATTAGCTGGTTTTCAAAGTGCATGTAGCTTCACATTTCTCAAGTTATGTTGATTTCCGGAGTGCAAGTGCCTTCGTATTTTTTAAGTTAAATGTTCGCCCCTGGTAACTTGAATTCGTGGATCAGCCACTGCACACAAATCATACACGAATGCGAGTACGAATTAAATGAAATGCAGGGACTTACGCTAGCTCGTTGTACAGGCTCATTGCAGCTCTGCTTGCGCTTGGGATGTTCCATGTACAAGTCCATGTTACCACTTGGTTGGATGTGCATGCATTGTGCTCCTTGCATCCCCCTCTGCATTTTTGGCACGGCGAATGGTTGATCAAATAAGAGGAATCGACCTTGATGTTGTACCGGAGGACAGATACTTACAAGGTTATACGAGTGTGCAGGATGTGTACCAGATCCCGTAGCGCCATCATGCTTCACTAAAAAATGGATTTGCTTGTTTCAGATGATAGCTCCAGAAGAAATAAGAGTTAAAGTCAGAGTTGCATAGGCGTGTAAGCTAAGAGAGCAGTGAAAGGATATCCAAACATCGTCGGAACAGTGCACAAGGGAGTGATGTGTGGATACCTAGTTCGGGCCAGCATTTGGGCATGCTCGCCTAGCTAGAGTGCGGGTCACTTCAGAGCCGTTGAGGGTGATGCGCTGGCGTTGGCTGATCGTGCATGGATGTAGATCTTGAGTGGCAGCGGAGCGCTACGATGCGGTGGACGAGACCGTTGGTGAAGCCCCGACGGCCTCGGGGGGCGAAGGTGCGACGATGTGCTCGGTGAAGTAGCCCCGGTGAGCTGGGAGACAGCGTCGGTGAAGCGCACCTGATGCGGTGGAACTCGGTGTCTGTGAGGCACGTCGGTTGCGGCGGCCGACATTGTTGGTGGACCACCCGGTGCGGTGGACGATGGCGTAGATGAGGTAGCTCCGGTGCGGTGGTGAAGCGCGACCGTCGTCTTCGTCGTCGTCGTCCGGCACAGAGTTGGGAATGATGGGGAAAGAGACGAGATGAGGGGCGATTCGAGGGTTGGCGGCGAATTAGGGATTTGAGCAATCTGGGCGCGGAAGGGGACGGTGGAGAAGAGAGATTTTGCAGGGCTGGAATTGGGGCCGCCAGATATTTCAATCCGAAACGTGGAAGCGCGAACTTATATTGTCGTCATCCTTTTTTGGGGGGGAGGGGGTGGGTGGCTGGGTGCTACGCGTCCGTCCGACACACGCGACCACCCCGACAGGACTATGCTTCGGTGCCTTAAGGCACCTGCCTTTGTGTCCATGACATGTGGGCCCAACAGGTGGCTGGCCCACATGTCAGTGACCCAAAGGCAGTTGCCTTTAAGGCACCGAAGCCGCGTCCACCCCGACACGACCCTGGTCTGCCTGGTGCGCCTATATTTGAGAATGCAAACGAATCTTCTTTCATTTGCAAACGAATCTGTATGTATTACCATGCTCGTGTTTTCCTTGCAATAATTAGTCATTCGAAATGAGATACTCCATCCGTTCACTTTTGTAAGTCGTTTCAGACAACTTAAAATGAATTGTTTTGCACATTGTCTGAAATGTCTTCAAGGTCTTATAAAAGTGAACAGAGGGGGTACTATAAATTAGTTAATGAGGAGTTATTTGAAAAAAAATCAAAACGGTACCCACGCTAACGTGGATTAGAGTGTGTGTCACATAATTAGTTATTTGAATTAGTGTGTGTCACGTAGTTAGTTATTTGAATTAGAGTGTGTGTCACGTAGCGATCTCCAATTCTAACGTGGATTTCGCATTTCACTGTATCCATGCTACTTTTTTAATACAAATTCATATGTATATGATGAACACCATGGTAGTGAGAAAACTTTTGGATGGATTCAAACATATGGCCTACAAAATAGCACAACAAACTGAGTCAATGTCAACTTTTCGAAACTTAGTATGGCACGAATTCGAAATAATTACCCGTATGCCTGGTCCTCGGTTCAAATCTTACAATGTACACCGAATTGAAACATCAATATTAAGTCTCATACTATGTACATTCAAATGTTGTTTTTAGCCCCCCCCCCCCCCCCCCCCGCGCGCACAAACGCTACATACTTCCTGTATCGGTCAATCTTCCTCTCCTAACCACCTTAGGAAGCTATCGGTTTCCAACGCACGTTCATTCTTTCTCTTCATGTTTCGATCTCTAAGTATCTCAACTACACAACCCCTTTTTCCACTCTGTTACCAAATGTATTTACCTCACACACCCGCCATTGCACCCCATGCCGAGCTCTCTCTCTCTCCCCCCTCTCCCTCTCACCCTCTCGCGCTAAATACATGCATTGCCTATCTAGCCCCCCAACCTCTCGTGCGCACGCACGCACGTTGTATATCTAGGTCACTCCCTCAAGACTGTCTCACTCTTTCTTCCGCACGGGAGGCCACACTCGCTCAATCTCGCTCTCTTTATCTGAGTCTCGTTTAACCTTGTTTTCTTTCACACACAAATGATATATCTCCCTGTTCGGGCCTCGATCGACACACTCTATACTCTCTCACGCAGATTGTCTATCTAGGTCAGTCCATCCAAGGCGCCGCCACTCTTTCGACCTGATGGTGGGCCACGCTCACTCAATCTCTCTCTCTCTCCGTATGTCTCGATTGACCTCGCTCTTTCTCGGACAAAAACGATATATCACCATGTTTGAGCCCAATTCGACCTATTCACATTGTATAATCTCTCACGCACATCGTCTATCTAGGTCACTCTCTCCAACCCGTCTCACTCTTTCGATCGGCTGACCTTGCTTCCTCCCACGCACAAAATATATCTACACGTCTGTGACTGGATCATCTCTCAAGCTCTATCTTACAGCCCTCACCCTTGCCAAAAAGCTCAATCGGACAATATCTCTACAGAGCATATATATTTGTTCAATGAATGTCGGACCACACTCACTTTGTCTCTCTATCTATATGTCTCTCGATTGACCTCGCCTTCTCACACCGTATCTTCCACGCGTTGAAGCTACTACCTCTCCATCCCTCGCAAAGCCGGAGCTATTTACATTGCGAGGGGCACTCCAACCTTGGATTAATTTGTGTAGGCATTTATTCCGGTCGGTTTAGATTATATTTTCGTAGCATTCGGCCCACAACTACTCCAAACACCGTTGCAACCCATGCAACTCCCCTAGTTGATTACCCTCTAGCTCGGTCATCGCTCTCTCGCACGTCCTTTCTCGCCTTCAACGCCGCACCATGGTATTATTGAAAATACTATGTTGTTCTCTTTAATTATTATAAATAAGCTACAAAACTACACACCGATAGTCCACTTGGAATAGAACAAATTTCGACCCACAAATTAAAGTGCTACAAACTACACACCGAGGGGCCCACATGTCATGAAACAAATTTGGACCCATATACAAATTAAAAAATAAAGGACGAGGATCGAACATGCGACAGGGCCTTCAAGCCGCACGTCAATAGGCAACATACGTAGAATAGCAATGTTTGTTGTACCCCCTTTGTTCACATAATGTTTTTATATTACCACAGCCTAATTAATGGATAACATGTAATATTATTTTTAGTACTATTTGCCTTCACTTACTGGTGGGTTCCATGTGTGCTCTCTCTCTCTCTCCTCCCCTTTTGCGTTTAGACGCACGGGCAAACAGGAAGAACTCGCGGGCAATGTTGTCGTTGACCATATCTGGACGCGTTCACAAGTCACGGCACCAGTTTCACGTACTAGCAGCACTAGTCAGTGTGTACGTGCAATGCACGTTAATTTGGAAGTATATTAAGTGCATGCGGATATTAACTACTAGGATATTATTTGCGTGTTGTCATGTGATTAGCACTATTTTTGGCATGAAATTAACTGCACGCTAAACGTGTTGAGCGCTCGACATTGAAGCAGTCTAGGTCGTTGGATGACAAGGAATACATGTGGCTCGATGACGTTTTATATTTAATTTGATACGGCTCTAGCAGAACATTCAATCGATCAAACCATACATTTCGTTCAGTCTGACTCCGACTTCAAATTATACGACGATCGATATAAAATAAACGGAAATGATAAACGTTCAGATTTTAAGCATGGCAATCCGAACGTTTTTCATGGCAAATTTAGATTACGCGGCGGCGGCGGGGGCGTCGCGCAGTGGGAAGCGGCTCCTCTGCCGTGCTCTGTGTGTCGTCGGGCCACTGACCGACGGCGACGGTGGCGTCTTGCGCCGTTATTGGCGTACTCCTGGACGTTGGCCTAGCTTCATGGAAGGCCAAAATGTTCTGGACTTCGCAGCGAGTCAACTGGCGGGAGGAGGCGACTGGCGTTGGTGCAAGGAAGCGGTCGACGGCGGCCATCCATGCCGCTGAGGGGGGCACTAGCACACGCGCGGGGACATGCGCTGTCAATGGCGCGGCGGAGACATTCGGGTGCACGGGCACCAGCACAGGCGCGCACGTCAGTGCACGCGTAGGCGCATGCGCTGGCAGGTGCACGGGCACCGGCACGGGCGTGCGCGTCAGTGCACGCGCAGGCGCTGGCAGGTGCACAGGCGCGTGAAAGTCGGCGGGGACCTCGTGGAACCCCGTGGGATCAAGCTCGGCGACAATGTGCGGCTCCCAGCCCATCAATGCCACGGGGATGGGCGCTGGTGCAGTCGGGGCGACGGGAGCCGGAACGGGAGCGGGGACAGGCCCGGCGTCTTCCCGCAAGGCCAGTTCAAGCTCGTCCCAAAGCGCCTTATGTTCTTGAGACTTCGGCTGGGTGTCTTCCTCAGGAAACAGGAACACTAAGGGCAGACCATCGTGATGCGGCATGGCGTACGTTTAGGTCAGGCTAGTTGGAGGTAGACGACAGGAGAATCGGAGAGGAAGAGAGAGGATTGTAGCGATACCGGGTAGTGCAGGGTTGATTTTGAACTGCGGCGCCGGCAACATTAAAAGTGGGAGCAGTTGGGACGACGGTGGGCGGCGGAGCCTAGTCAAAGGGCTCGCCTCCCGCTGATCCTGCACAGCGGTCTGCTCGCACGCCTCCCTGACAGCCGGCGCAGCGGTCTGCTCGCACGCCTCCCGTCGACTCACACGCTTGCTCGGACGGCACCTGCCGATGAGAAGCGGGGACTCGTGGCGGCACGTAAACGCCCACGGTTTCAATAGTGAAAGCGTTCGCCTTAACGTGACAGGTCTTTGTTCCAAAATACCTTGGCTCTTCATTTGTGCAACTTGTCATAAGCAGCTGTCTCAAATTGAAGAAAAAACTTACGAAGTAATATTTGTGCCATATCACGTGACCATGCCTAGTTTCAAGAATTTATGCTCACTTTTGGATTTTCTGAAATTTAAGATCCAGGATTCGAAACAATATCATAACCTGCATCATGCACTAAATTTTCAAGCCGTACATCTGTCCTGTTGTATTTCTTAAGAAAGGATTTGGTCAAACATTTTGCTTAGTTAGACTTCAAACAAGTTATATATGCAGAGTAAAAGGATAATCCCTCCGTACCAGTACATTGCCTGATATATTAACTCAAGTACTAGGCACGAACAAACGGGCTCAATTCTGTGCTCATCCTGGTGTAGTAGTAGTAGTACTAGGCAATGCAGTTGACGGGTGACCTTGACGAGCGGCGACCGAGGGAATTGAACCGTGCTCGGCACGATAGGTAACGTTGTCTAGTTACTAAAGCATCCCTCCGTTGTTCATCGGTAGTCATTATGGACCGGGGACATGAGGGGAATTTCCTAGGGCTGGAATTCTGGCCGCCAGATATTTCGACTTGAAACGCTGAGGACACGTTTTTAGGATCAACATGAGCCAAGGTCTGGCTGGTACGCCGTTGGGTCCTACCATTCGAGAATACGAAAGGAACCTTTTAAATTGCCGAATGAATCTATGTGTATTACAATACCCGTATTTTCCTTGCAAATACTAATCTCAACGTGGTAATTGATTTATGACGAGTTGTTGAATTAGAGTGAGTTTGTGATATAGTGATCTCAACGTGGATTTCACATTTCATGGTATCCCTAGTAAGTTTTCCAATGCAAATCAAATTTAAAAGATGAACAATATGGAGGTGAGAAAACTTTGTATGTATCAAGCATATGACCACACACACACACACAGACACACACGCACGAACACAACAACAATCCAATAAGTATAGTGCATCTATTTTTCCAAACCATGCATGTATGGCACGAATTCAAAAATACTCCTTCTATTCCTAAATATTAGTCTTTTAGAGAGTTCAACAAGTGACTACATACGGAGCAAAATGAGTGAATCTAGACTCTAAAATATGTCTATATACATCCGTATGTGCCAGTCCATTTGAAGCCTCTAAAAAGACTAATATTTAGGAACGAAGGGAGTAAAATGTAAGACATCCATGGTCCTCAGTTCAATATTTAAAATGAACATGAAACTGAAACATGAATATTAAGTCTAGTACTACAGTACATGCAAATGTTGTGTTTAGGCAGAGCTATGATTGTCGGGGGTCAACCCCTCGGCCTTAGATAAAATTGTGGAGCTCTGTTTAGGGTTGTTTAGATTATATTTGTCCCCACCCTCCCAACCACCGATTGGTTGTGCACCCCCCACCCCTCCTCCATGGGAGAATATCATGTGCCCCCATACCTTAGATGCTATATGCCGATACGAGTTGCTTGGAGCTTGTAGATATGAGATATAGCAGCTCACATGATGTGTCTTAATATTTTTGCAGGAAACCTTGATGAGTTTGAGAATTGCACACAATTTGTACAAAAACTACTTAGATGCCCTTTGATCCCATATCCAACGACCTCGAAGCTCGTATCACCGTAGCATCTAAGATGAAGGAGGACATCATATTCTCCTGTATGTAAGAATATCATGTGCTACCACACCTTAGATGCTTTGGTGATACAAGCTCTTCGGAGGCGTTGGATTTGTGACCCAACACCTCCTCGGTGGTTTGAATGGTTTTTTGCAGAAAAGCCCCAAAAGAGTTCGGCCACTGCTTACAAGCACAAAGACTGCTCAGATACCATTGGATCTCAGATCAAATGACCTCCAAGCTCGTATCACCGTAGCATCCAAGCTGCGATAGCACCTTATGTTTTCTCGTACGGGAGAGTATGAGGTGCTCCCGCACCGTAGATTCTATGGTGATACGAGTTCACTGAGATCTAACGGCCCACAGTAGGAGGTTTGAATGTTTTTGCAATATACGACTGATAGAGTTTGGGAAATGCGCAGAAAGTACAAGTACTACGCATGTGCCATCTGATCACTGATCATACGACCTAGATGCTCATATCACCGTAGCGGGTAATTAAGCTACGGGGAGCACCTAATATGAGCACCGGGGAGCCGTTGGATCGAAGATGCAGCGGCACACACGAGGCCTGAATGTTTTATTTGCAAAAAAACCTTTGGAGAGTTTGGAAATTGAGCATAATTACAAAGACTACTACCAAGCCATTGGATCTCACTTCCAACAGTGTAAAAACTCGTATCACCATAGTATCTAAGCTGTGGGGTGGATGTGATATTCTATGCCGCTGTCATTTTTGTTCGTAAACTTGCAAAATACGTGTAACTCGTGCCGTTACTTGTCTAACCGTGCAAAGTGTTTGTTCAAAAAAACCATCCAACACTGAAATATTGGAACAACACACGGGGGTCCCACTTGTCATTAATCAAATTTGGACCTAAAACTAACAAATCTGAAAGACGAGATTCGAACTGGCAACCTGGACTACAAAGCGTAAGTCGATAGCCTGAAAAAACGAACGGTTGTTGGCTTTGTTCCATAACTTGATTTTATACAATACTTGTGTTGAGTAGAGTAGAGGGAGTGCCTTGTCAACACGTGCATGACCGTTGTCTCACTTACTGGTGGGTCCCAGGTCTGCGATCTCAATCTCTCTTCTCTCCATCATCTAACCTTTGCACGGGCACACACGAAGAGCGGCGCTAGCTTGCCGTGGTGTTATTACAACTAATAAAAGCTTGGAAAATAGAAGAATCGCCTAGAACAAGAGACGTTGTGGCTGGTCGAGACGGAGCTAACCACATCTATCCTCCGTGCCGAGTTTGCATGATGAAGCTGTGTGGCTAGTGGGGTGTTTTCGACCGACTGGCTGGGTCCCAAGGTCGAACCATAGGTACTACGTCTGATACAATATATTTTTACACGCACATTTTTCCTCCGTGCCGAGACGTGGCACACCCTACCGCGCGGTTTCGGGGTCCTCCCGGGTGGTGCATGCATATATTCTTCCTGACGTGGGACGCCCTACCGCGCGTTTTCTGGGTCCTCCTCGGTCGTAGCGCCGAAGCAAGTAAATGAGTCATCAAATCACGAAAGACCACCTTTCCCGCCGAGTACATCAGTGAAGCACGGTGGCTAGCTAGTTGGGCTAGTTCGACCAATTAGCTAGGCCGCCGCCACATTTGTTTTTTCACCCCTTTTTTATCTACTTGCCGGCAGGTAAATTTAAATATCCACCGCGACGTTGCTCTGGTGTTTGGGTGCAGCAGGATTTTTAATTTTTTGATTGACGGGAGCAGGCGTGGCAGGATTTTTAATTTTTTGATTGACGGGAGCAGGCGCGGCAGCAATTAGTCACGATGACTCCGCCTGTAAAAACCCATTGCTCCCTGATGTGAGAAGTCGTCGACTGGTGTTTTACCGTGGTGAAAACCAAAAGATTACCCGCTCCCTCCGCCTTCCCGTAGATTGCATTGCCTTCCAGCCGTTTCGCCCCCTTTGCTTCCTCTCCCCATTGCTTCTACCTGGTGCCATGGCGGCGCAGCAGATCACAGAGTCCGAGGTGAGGCGCCTGACACAGGAGTTCCATGTCAAGGATGCGGAGCTCAGGGCCAAGGACGTGGAGCTCCATGAGCCTAAGGAGGGGAGGAGTGCCATGCTCCTCCGTTATGTGCGGGAGTTCACGGAGCTTCAAAAGCGGCAGGCGTCCACCACAAAGATGCTCGAGGCGTCGACGGCATTGCTGCAGAAAGCGGGAGATGCGATAGGCCATCAGGGGAGCCGGCTGGAGCGCGAGCGGGCCGATCGTGACGAGGTCCAGGATCGCCTCAGCCACTTGGTGAACCAAGTTGCCACGCACGTGTTGCGGCTGCGCGATGCCTACCGTCGTGCCAGCGCGACGATGCCGGCCGTCGGGCTAAACCCGTTCGACCACCCGGTCGACTTCAACGAGCTGCGGCTTCCTGACCTGGTCTCCTTCTTCACCTATATCTCCGAGGAGCTGAGCCGTCTCCGCGCGATGGTGGGGGCTGAGCTGGAGAAGGAGGGGTTGCGGGCTGTCGTCACCGTTGCCGGGTGAATCCTTTCAGGGCTCCGTCACCGGAATCCATTCGTGCCATTGGACGTCGTCTTTGACGAGCTGGCTCCCGTCGACCGGGAGCGGGCTCTGCGGGCGGTTGCACTCTGCATCACCAACGTCGTGCGCCTTGAGAAGCAGAGGGACTTCGGTGGTGTTTAGGCGCCCTCTGCATGGGCATGTCCATGTCTCGGCGCAACATGACCGTTGGATCAAACTCAGATTGTGCAGATCAGTCACTATAGCACAAAGCGTGTGGGTGTGTTTGGTTGCATTCTCATCTCAACATAGTTGTTTCCTCTTCGTGTATTTTTGTCAACCTACTAGTGTGGACTCATGCACCCTTCATGCACTCTGCCAAACACCCAAAAGTGGGTCGAGAAGGGAACTTTTGCTCCCATCCCGTGCACCCTTCATACACCCTGCCTAACACTATTCGTGCTTCATATGGTTCATGTTTCGTGGAGTACTGTAGCACCGTACTCTCCGTGCGCTGTGGACCTAGTTCTGTTAACATTGATCTCACCGTTCATTCTCGACCGGACAGTCAAAAAAGCGGTACTATGTTACATATAGGAGTAGTTGACATGCGCACAACATCATTTGTTATCCTCATATCTTACTACACTAGCAACAAGATTGTGTAGTACTGACGTATGAACCACTGCACATGCCTAGTAGTAGGTGCACTGTGTATGTTTAAGTGGCTGCCGTGTTTCGCACTCCTCGGTCGTAAGAGTGGAAACGCTTGCTGTAATCATTTTTTCCTTCAGAAAAACAGTGGACACGCTCTACCGTGCGAATCCTCCTCCAGCCATGCACTAAATTACTCACTTTCGCCGATGTGTGGGACAGCCAGCACCTGGGTCCACCAGCCATGCACTAAATTACTCCGTAGTAGAGTGACGGTAGACTACCCCGAACGAACCGCCGCAGTAATGCCCAATGAGTCGTCAAATCACAAAACCCCCTCTTTCCAGAAGTAAGTTGGACGGACGAAGCAACCATCATTTCACTCTTCTCTCTCAGCTTCCTCTCTTGAAGAAAACCCCCACTCGCTTCGCTTCTCCCTCATCTCGTTCCTCCTTTCACTCTTCTCTCTCAGCTTCCTCTCTTGGATGGACGCCGGAGCACTGGCCGACGTGATGTCTATGGCTCTGGCCAAAACCGTTGAGGCTCATGGTACGAAGAAGCACAAGCACCCCGCCAAGACTACCGTAGACAAGCTCAAAGCCATCGCCCTGTCCAAGCCCCCCTCTCCGGGATCCCTCATTAAGCAAGTCCAGGTAATGTCTCTTGTTGACGATCTTTTTCTCAATCTTGATCGTGTTTTTTCATCTAACACGCAGTACTAGTACTGGTAGTACAACTTTCTGGGTGATCTTGCATGTGATTTTAGTGTGCCAAATGATGGTTCTAAATTCCTCTTTTGACCAAAACATGCGAGAGGTTGACACTGATTTCTTATAGATTACTTTCAACTACTCCCTCTGTCCCAAATTTCTTGTCTTAGATTTGTCTAGATACGGATGTATCTAATACTAAAATGTGACCTGATACATCCGTATCTAGGCAAATCTAAGACAAGAATTTTGGGACGGAGGGAGTTCTTTATGAACATCAATGCTACCTTTTAAGAGGGTATATTTGCCTCAGTAACTTGTGTTATGGATATTGCATGTAATCCCTCTGCTCTCATGCCTTTGAAGACATGTTCTAGTGTCTTTGTTCACTCATTTCTGTGCGTATATGTAGTCATATATGGAGTATAATATCGAAAATCATCTTATATTTCTGAACGGAGGTAGTAATAAAATATGGTTTCTGTTTGAATTAGAACCAGGTCCGCGGTGGAGATGAAGTTCTCAAAGTCATGCCGTGTGAACTGGAAGACCTGATGATGAGTTCTACTGCTGAACTATCCAGCTGTTGTGTCCTTGTCGCCACGTGTCCTGAACTAGTGTTTTCCTGTAGCATTGTTGTCAGGCGTGTTCTCGAGGCTGTACTTGACCACAACAATTTCCTGGATGTGCCTTCGATTACAAAGGGTGTGGTTCTTGTAAAGCTTCCCAACAAATCTGATGCGGCCTGTCTTCATCATCATGTTTATGAGTGGAAAGACCACTCTGTTAGGTTCTCCAAGGTTGACAAGATGGTGATGGTGCATGTAGACATCTCACACGAAGTCCATGGCCTAGTCAGTTATGCGGGGTTCATCCCGTAGGTCGGTGGCAAGAAATAGTCTGCAGAGTTTAGTTAGTGCAACTTTGCTCGTCTGTAGTAAGTACTATTGTTCAGTACTTGATTTGTGTTTGTGAACCCTGTATTGTTTATTAGTACTTCCGCTTTTGGTGTGTGAACAGTCTATGTTAATGTCTGTCCACTCAATTCAGTCTGTATATTTTGAAGTATCCAGATCATATTTTTTGTGAGGACGGTTTATCAATTATGGTTACACTCCAATATCTGTATGCATTGCAGGGTTTATCGCACCCACCAGGATTTCCATTCCCACGGATTTTCGGTCCATACGATTTGTCACGACCTTTGGACTGTCCTGCTTGTGGGAGTAGGCGAGGCCCCTGCATGCCACGCATAGTTGGACGATCAATCTTCTGTTTAGTACTTCAACATAGTGATTTCCTGGTAAGGATTCACTCATGTCACATCAAGTAAATCTTATTGATTTACTGTCTAAATCTTATTGATTTAATGTCATGTTTTCTTTCTTTTCCTGCAATTTTACGATGCAGGTTTTGCCATGTGACATTCATCGCAGAATAAACCGTTTGGTTTGCTCTACGATGGCTATTTTTGCAGGTTTCACTTCTTATGTCATGTCAGTAACGAAGGCACTGTCCATCACTTATATTACTGGAAAAAATTGGATCAGTCTGTTGTCTGAGTACAAGCTGAATCCTTATGATGAACTGCAGTTTGGTTTAACAAAAAAGCCACAATTAGTCCTTCTCGCGTTTAAAAGAAATGAATAAAAAAACTGGATCACGGTCACGGATCCTAGTCAAGTTAGAATCCTGATCATATCAGACCAGACACGATCGCCGCTGTCTCGCACAGATCGAGCACCGACAGTTGCTCTAGCACTGACAGCGGTAGCAGCTCAGTCTGATCCAGCTGAGGATTGGGCACCGACCGCGTCAGCGGATCAGTCTGATCTACCGGAGGATCGGGCATCGACACCGGCACCTGCTCCGACACCGGCACCTGCTCTACAAGGAGCACCATCTCCAGGAGCAGTGGCGACTTCGGCACCTGCACCAACACTTGCACTTGCATCTGCTCCGGCCCGTGCAGTTGCATCGGCAACAGACTGGGCTGCAGTTCGCACTTCATATACCAAAGTCCTTACAAAAACCGACATGTCCACCTTCTTGGTAAGCATTGGCCGCCCAAGTGCTTCGTTCTTTTTTCTTTCCATGTTGTTTCACATGATTCACTGTGTTGATCTAACTGTTTGGGTATGTCTTCTTGTTTGCAAACAGAGAATTCCTAGAGCAACGAGGAAGTCGTTCAACAATCCGGGCGACCTTGGCCAAGTTTCTCTTACCATGCGCAGCCTTGGTGTGAATGAACCTGCTCAATATACCGTAAGTACAAAGGATGGTCGCATGATGATTGATGCTAAAGGATGGTCAAGGTTCATATCTAAATCATATCTTGCGGTAGGGGATGATTCAAAATCGAACTTTCTCGGCAAGGAGAGCTGGTCCAAATCAACTTTGAAATTCTTCAGTAGCAGCACGCAACTGCCTAACTGATCTATCCTCCGAGAGATTTTGATGTAATAATCTGGCATGGTGAAACAAGTGTCCTGTGTGTATAAGTAGTACGACACAATTATTTATCACATGGTATATCATTGATAGAATTGCAACTCTGATTGCTGGTTAGGAACTGTCGTTCGATTTCATTCCAACAGCTGCCGTGCTTTATTCAATTTTGTGTATTCGCCTTGCGACAGCATCTAAAACCAGCGCCGTACCGATCTCTTGCAATATGAAAAGCGCTAAGGTAGAACACATGGGCCCCCAAACATGCAGGGTCGGCCTGCGGCCCAAAGTCCAGAACCGTGAGGCTATCTGAGTATTATATTCTCAGCTGAACCCCCATAAAAAAAGCTGAACCCCCATAATGCCCGTGCGTTGCAGAGGGAGTATATTTCTCGGCAAGGTGAGCCTGTGATATAGAAGATTTGTATATTTCTTTACAGAGGGAGTATCTCTCTGTCAAAAAATATATTTATGTGTAACTAGTTACTCCTGTCTTTCTACTTCCTTTCGCTGATATGTGGGGCAACCGGCAACGGGGTCCACATGCCATATGCACAAATTAGAGTGCACAACTTCACGGTAGACACACCCCGGTCGTAGCGCCGCAGTAATGCCCAATGAGCCGTCAAATCACAACCCCCCCTTTCCAGCTTTAGCAGTAAGCTGGACGGACGAAGCGGCAATATTTCACTGGGCCTGAATCCCCTTCTCCCTCGTCTGCTTGTTCAGAGAAAACCCCCTCTCGGCGATTGCATAGGGTTTTCCCATGGAGAACCAGGTACGAATTCTTCATCCATCCCCGATAAATCCAAGTCCCTTGGTCGCAGGTAATCCTAGGATGGCAGCCGCCGCCGTTGATGGCCGCCTGCTTCCGCCTGCCACGGCTGGCTGTGCCTCAGCGCACGCATCGCCGCCCCACCGTCTCCTAAATCGTTAACGCCGACGTCCTCCGCGCGCTTTGGTGCGCTCGCCGCGGCGCTGCCCTCTCGCGTTGTCAACATGGTCAACAAACAACAGGAATCGGCAGAAGTACATGGAGAGGATGACAGTAGGGGCCCACCACGTCAGCGTATGGAAAAATAAAATGCATCCTCCTAGTGTTTTCCTGACATCTCGGACCCACGACATTGTGAGCGTACATAGTCAATAGACAAGAGAACAGCACAAGATCGGCTGACACCTGGGACGTAGCTACTCGAGCAGTATTTTTTTTGTTTGGTATTGTTGAGACGGGCAGGGTTTGAACTAGGCTATGGCCCGTCTAGCCCAGGCTTATATTTTATGTTCACCATGTGACCAGCCCAGCTATTTTTTCTTTGTGAAAATGAGCCCAGTTTATTTTTTCTGAAGAATACCCAATCCAGGCCTACTTATTTTTCTACGCCCTGATGGGCTGCAACTCTTTCAAGACGCCTGCAAATCTTGAAAGTAATATGAAATGGGTTGTAAATATAAAAACATATGACAAATTGGCAATTACTTTATAATTTCTGAATTTTTTCACATTTTTAGATTCCTATTTCATTGGGCATTAACCTAATTTAAATATATCTTCAAAGTACTTTAAATCTGGCTCGACATTTCGGTATTAAAAATAGTTTGGAACCCACAGAAATATGCGAAATTGGCCCTGGCCAACCAAAAAAAAGACTGCAATAAATTGCATAAGAAGTTGCCATGAGCTATTATAAATTATTAAAAAAAAGGGAGTGGTCTGACTTGTGGGCCTGTTTAGTTGACGCATATGCAAGATTTTTTTAGTTATCATATATGTCAACAAACGATTCTAGCAGACGTAACCGTTGGATGTCAATCCAACGGCCGTCGTGTTTCTTCAATCTCTGATCTTCTTGCTCCAGCCGCCAAAGCAGCCCCGGCGGGAGCACCTACTCCCGCCTCCCGTGGCCGGTTGTGCTGCCGCGCAGGCCTCAGCGCCCCCTACTACTCCCACCGCTGGCCAGGGCATCCCTCTACTCACCCACACCCCCTGTTATTCTGCGGCGACAGCAGCCTCACACCGCAGCCGAACCGGTGAACCCTCGTACTCCTCTCCGCGCGGGCTTCCACTGCCGCGTCTTCCCCGGCTCCGCGTCGTCCCCTTCCTAGGCCTCGCCGTCGTCCACCGCCGTGGTGCTCTCGGCACGGCGTGGTAAATGTGGTCAACGACCGACTTCCATCGGAAGAGTACTGTACGTGGAGAGGCTGACAGCTGGGTCCACGGCAGCCGCAAGGAAGTGCCTCCTTATTACGCGGAAAATAATTATTCCTCCACCTGACAGCAGGGACCCACCGGACGGGCCACCAGTATTTCGCGAAAAAAATCGTTTCCCCCTGACTGTTGGGACCCACAGGACGGGCCACCGTATTTCGCGAAAAAAATGTTCCCCCCGCTGTCAGCTCGGACCCACCGGAAGAGCCTCCTTATTACGCACAAAAAATGAATACCCCCTGCTAGCTGGGACCCACCTTGGTGGGAGGCTGACTTGTGGGCCTACTAAGTTGACTAGGACGAAGGCCTTTGTCAACTTTAGTTAACATATGAACGATTCTAGCTCCAGTGACCGTACGATGTCCATCCAACGGCCGTAGTGCTTCTTCAACCTCTCGTCTTCTTGCTCCAGCCGCCCAAAGCAGCGCCGGTCGTGCCGCCTGCTCCTGTCGCCCGTGGCCGGCTGTGATGCCGCGGAGGCCTCACCGCCCCCTACTACTCCCACCGCTGGCCAGGCAATCCCTCTACGCACCCACACCCCCTGTTATTCTGCGGCGACGACAGCCTCACACCGCAGCCGAACGAGTGAACCCTCATACTCCTCTACGCGTGGGCATCCACTGCCCCGTCTTCCCCGGCTCCGAGTCGTCCCCTTCCTAGGCCTCGCCGTCGTCCATCGCCCTGTTGCTCTCGGCGCGGCGTGGTCAACGTGGTCAAGGAATGGCTTCCATCGGACGTGGACTGTACGTGGAGAGGCTGACAGCTGGGTCCACGGCCGCAGCAAGGAAGTGCCTCCTTATTACGCGCAAAATAATTATTCCTCCACCTGACAGCGGGGACCCACCGGACGGGCCACCGTATTTCACGAAAAAACGTTCCCCTCTGACTGCTGGGACCCACCAGCTACATCTTCGCACGCAAGGAGGTGTGTCTGAAAAAAAACGATTCGCCCCCTGACTGCTGGGACCCACCAGCTACATCTTCGCACGCAAGGAAGTGCGTCCCGGCAAAAAAACAAAACGATTCCCCCCTGACTGCTGGGACCCAGCAGCTACACCTTCGCACGCAAGGAAGTGCGTCCGGGCAAAAAAAATGATTCGCCCCCCTGACTGCTGGGACCCACCAGCTACATCTTTGCAGGCAAGGAAGTGCCTGACAGTCGGGACCCACCTGGTCGAAGCGTATGTAGCGTTTTCATTCTGGTGGCGAACGTGTACTTACATATATACTGGTCGATGTAGAGGCGCGCATGTGTCGTAGTAGAGGCGCGTACGTGTCGTAGTAGAGGCGCGCACGTAGCATGTACACGTACGTACAGCGGCCAGGGTGCAAGAAAAAAATACGGCCATGTACGTACATACGGGCAGGGTCTCGAACGCCTACTCGCGCATACGTACGGCCAGGGCTCGTGTACATGGCTGGGTCAGAACAGAGAAACAGCGTCGTCGTCATGTTCATGGGGAGGCAACGGAATGCGTCGTGTTCATGGGGAGGCAACGGAATGCGTCGTGTTCATGGGGAGGCAACGGAATGCGTCGTGTTCATCGGGAGGCAACGGAACGCGTGGGAGCCAACCGGCTGGGTCGGAACGGAATGCGTGGTCGTGTTCATCGGGAGGGCTTGGACGGAACAGGCGATGGAAACGAGGCCTGGCGTACCGCAAAATGGAGGAAACGGCCTTGTGTTCGACCGGCCACGTTCGAAACGGGATCCTGTTCATCGGGAGGGGTCTGGCGTACCGCAAAACGGAGGAAACGGACCTCCTACGGTCAAAGCGGGGGTCCTGTTGATCGGGACGGGTGTGGCGTACCGCAAAACGGAGGAAACGGACTTGTGTTGGAGCGCTACGGTCGAAACGGGGGTCCTGTTGATCGGGAGGGGTGTGGCGTACCGCAAAACGGGACTCCACGGGATACTGTTCATCTCCACCGTCGACCTCCTCTAGCCTCCACGGGCTACCGTCGACCTCCTCCAGCCTCCACGGGCTACCGTCGACCTCCTCCAGCCTCCACGGGCTCCTGTTCATCCAGACTCCACGGCGCGCTACTCCACCGGCTACTGTTCAACCACCCCTCCACCGTCTACTGTTCATCCAGCCCTCCACACCACGGGGTCATGTTCAACCACCCCTCCACGGGCACCCCTCCACCGTCTACTGTTCATCTAGCCCTCCACACCACGGGGTCCTGTTCAACCACCCCTCCACAGGCACCCCTCCACCGTCTACTGTTCATCCAGCCCTCCACACCACGGGGTCCTGTTCATCCAGAGGCAACGCCACCGCTCACTGTTCATCCAACCCCCCCCCCAACGCTCACTGTTCATCCAATCGATCGGCTTTAGTTAGCAGCAGTAGCGAAGGAATTGCTCGATCGGGTTCAGTTAACAGCCATCGATCGATCGCTCGGGTTCAGTAACGCGTAGTCTGCAGTGCAATCGCTCGGGTTCAGTTAGAGCCCAACGCCTCGCTCGAGTTCAGTTAGAGCCAACGCCTCGCACACACGCGCGCACGTGTACGAGAGAAACGCGCATCGCTCAGCCCCCGACCTCCCACCGTAACCGGGAACTCCCCGAAATTTTCCTCCCCCTCGCTTCTACCACGGTTTTTTCCGTCATGGACGGCCCAAAGAATGTCATGCAGCTGCGTCTCCGGCACGCCCAGGACGAAAAGCCCATTTTCTGTCATGATTTTTTGTCATAGAAGTAGGAGCCCACCACATCTATGATGATACCGGGTTTTGTCACAATTATCGTCATAGAAGTGTCATATGTATGACAGAAAAAAATTTCGTTCGGCCCAAAATGTCATGGATGTGTCTTTTTTTTGTAGTGCACATTTGGGACACCTGAGATTACTGTCCTACCCCCAACCCGCAATATGTCCGAAATTTTTGATGGGGGCAAAGTTTGTAACTTTCCCCAAATTTCAAACAAGCGCGTCCGAAACTGAAACATTGTTCCCCCTTAGTTCCCCGCCTCCCTCCGTTTCCCCATTCATATTCCGTGGGCGCCAAAACGCCCTCTCCACCAGCCGCGAAACCCCAGCCTCCTCCGTCCTCCACCCCATAGCGCCCAATCCACCGCCGCCCTCCTTCATCACGCCGGAGCCGGTACCGCGACGTCGTCGTCCAACGCAACCGCAACCGCAATGCCCTCAAGGACTTAGCAGTTGAAGCCGATGTAGAGTTGCCTCCACGATGCCGACGCCGACGTGCGCCGTACCAGAACTACTCCGACCACGTCGTCCTGCGCCTCACTTCTGCCGCTCCACTGTCGCAACCGTCCACCGTACCGGAGCTGTTCCCGCTACGCCGTCGTTCGCCGCCTCGGATCTGCTTCCCCGCCACCGACAGACGGCCACTGCACCACACTCAACAACTTGGCCATGGGTTCGTCCAAGGCTGCACCGTCCTCCACAACTTCTCGTTTCCAGCGAACCACAAGAAGATCGTTGGAAAAATAGAAGGAGGACACAGCACTGCCAGCAGAAAGAGGTACTCCTCTTCCCTTATTCGCGCAAACCTTACGTCTCTGCTCACACCATATTCATCCCACGAAAGAAACTAGTTGAGTGCTTCTTACTGCATCTTCTTCGTGATACTAAATGCACAAGGTTTCCTCCCTTTACTA
The DNA here is from genome assembly GCF_002575655.3 of Aegilops tauschii subsp. strangulata. Classification (NCBI taxonomy): domain Eukaryota; kingdom Viridiplantae; phylum Streptophyta; class Magnoliopsida; order Poales; family Poaceae; genus Aegilops; species Aegilops tauschii. The sequence continues at coordinate 379,904,643 of NC_053037.3, read as the reverse complement.
TTTCACCTTTTCTAGAGTTCAGTAGCCCGCCTGGATTTCAATTCAGGGTCAGTCGAACTGCAATTAAAAGAAGCAGCACCCGCTTAGGCGCGCGGAGCACCTAGTCCACCTGTTCGCCGGGGAAGCAGCGCATCGGTGTCTATCATAGGGGTGTGGGGTGCACGAGCTGCTTGCGCCCGATCTGGAGGTCGGCGGGGCTTGAATGGATTGCCGGGGGGCGGTGCCAAGCACGGCGGTGCGGTGAGGTCGAGGGGAGGGCGCGGGCAGGGGACTGGGCCGGTGGTCGCTGCCGTTTCGAGGAAGATCGTCAACACTGACTGGCTGGAGGTAGATGAAGGCGATCTGCCCGTTCTTTGTACATCGGACGGTGCAGAAAAAATGGACTGACCTATTTGTTTTCAGTCGAATGTTATTTTCATAGAATCATGTAGTAATTTAGTGTGCCATGCATGTTGTAGAGCTATCATATGTCTCCCGTCAGTTATTTCTCACCGACCTGCTATCTGCTACCTTTACACTGTACTAATTGTGCACACAGTTCACCCATACTCACACTATTGTTTTTTATGCATGGGTATTTCAGACTCTGACGCAGTGTTGATGAATGCTGAAAAGAAAAGACAGAAGTCGCTCCAGTGTAATTCGAAGATAAGCACTAAGCGTTTCAGCGCTCTAAAGGATGCAGTGTCAGCAGTTGGAGACAGTAAATGTAGCTCTGCAGTTGATCATCTCAATTGCCACACACAACCATCCCAGGTGCTTGCTTTAACTTTGCGCTGTCAAATGTGGTTGCATGTTGCATATGGTGTCTAGCTTGTATTGCTTTCAATTTTGTTAAATTGCATCTGCTTACTTTACACTTATACCTTTGATAATGACATGCCTTCCTGTTTTTGATACATACTACATATGTCTATTAACCATGTTCATACATCAAACTAATGCTCTTTTGTATCCCTCATCAATCACTTATGATGAGACAGTCACCCGGGTGGGTTAGTGTGAGACGCCATACTCGTTTAAAGAGTGTAGTGTCATCCTCCCCACATGATTCTCAAGAAACAGCAAGGCTAAATGAAGATAGTCAACGTAGCTCTCTAGTTGATGACCGTAATTCCCCCACACCACCATCACAGGTGCTTGCTCTAACTTCGCAGTGTGATATGTGGTTGCATCTTGCATACGGTGTCTAGCTTGTTGCATCTGCTTAGTTTACACATTATACCTGTGAATATGACATGCCTTCCTATTTTTGGTACACACTACATCTATGTGTTAACCTTGTTCTTACATGAAACTACCTCTCTTCTGTATCCTGCATCGATCACTTACGATGAGTCACCTTTATTCGTTGCATATTGAATATTATTTCTAGCCTGTTGCCATGTATTGCTTCTAATTTGGTCAAATACATTTGTTAGGGCACCCTTTTAATTTGGCAGAGTGATATTGGTTTCATCTTTCATATGGTTTCTAGCTTGCATTGCTTCTAACAAGTTCAAGCACCTTGTTCTTAGTTTACACTTTATACATCATACATGTCAATATGTCACGCCGTCCTGTTTTTCATACATATTCCATCCTCCTATCATGCGGCTGCCTTACATGAAAGTAGTGTTCGTCAGTATCATGCATCAATGAGTTCTGAAGAGCAAATTTTATTCCTTTTTCTTGTGGGTTTGACTTGACAAGGCAAAATCAAGAAAGAGGAAGGAAAAGAGTAAGGAAGGCGATGAAGGTGGTCCTCTGCAGCAACGTAAACGGAGCATCTGTACCGATTCTCCTTGTACTGATAGTGCATTACAAGGTCCAAGTCTCCGCTCCCCTACTGCACCATCCAAGGTGCTTGCTCTAACTTGGCAGTGTGATATCTGGTTGCATGTTGCATATGGTGTCTAGCTTGTATTGCTCCTAATTAGTGTAAACTGCATCTGCTTAGCTTACACATGATACGTGTGAATATGACACGCTTTCCTGTTTTTGGTACATACTATATCTGTCTATCACACCATGTTCTTACATGAAACTACTCTTCTTGTGTATCCTGCATCAGTCACTTATGATGGAACACCTTTAAGTTGGCAGTGTGATATTGGTTTGCGTCTTGAATATGATTTCTAGCATGTATTGCTTCTAGTTTGATGAACGCCACCTATGACGAGACAGTTTTAACTTGGCAGAGTGATATTGATTGCACGTTTCATATGGTGTCTAGTTTGTAGTGCTTCTAATTTGTTGAAGTGCCTTCTGCTTAGTTACCACATCATAGGTGTGAATATGTCAAGCCGTCCATTTTTTCGTACATATTCCATCCTCGTATCATGACTTTGCCTTTCATCAGAGTATTGTTCGTCAGTATCATGCGTCAATGAGTTCTGAAGAGCGAATTATATTCCTTTTTCTTGTCGGTTTGACATCACAATGCAAAATCAATAAAGCTGAAGGAAATTGGCAAGGCATTGGATGATGGTGGTCCTTCCGAGCAACTGAAACGGAGGTTCTCTACAGATTCTACTCCGCCATCCTCCCAACAAGATTCGCAAGACAACGCAAGGCTAGACAGTGAACGTAGTTGTGTAGATGATGAGCACATCTCCCCTACTCCACCATCACAGGTTCTTTCTCTAACTTGGCACTATTATAAGTGGTTGCATGTTGCGTATGATGTCTAGCTTGTATTGCTTCTAAGTTTGTTGAATTGCATCTGCTTACTTTACACATAATGCCTGTGAATATGACACGTGTTCCTGTTTCTAGAACATACGTGTACATGATGAGCACATCTCCCCTACTCCACCATCACAGGTGCTTGCTCTAACTTGGAACTGTTATATGTGGTTGCGTTTTCCGTATGATGTCTAGTTTGTATTGCTTCTGATTATGTTGAATTGCATCTGCGTAGCTTACAACTTATACCTGCAACGATCACTTACCCATAAGACACATTTAACTTGGGACTGTGATGTAGGTTGCATCTTGCATTGTCTTCTAGCTTGTACTGCTTCTAATTTCCTGAAATGGCACTTACGGTGAGACACTTTTTACCTGATAGAGTGATATTGGTTGCATGTTCATATGGTGCCTAGCTTTCATTTCTTCTAATTTTGTTGAAATGCCTTCTGCTTACTATTTTTTCATACATATTCCATCCTACTATCATACGTGTGAATATGAAACGCTGTCTTTTTTTGTATATATTCCATCCTCCTATCCTGCACTTGCCTTACATCAAAGTAGTGTTCGTCTGTATCATGCATCAACCAGTTATGCAGAGCTAATTTTAAACATCTTCTTGTGGTTTTGACTTCATAAGGCAATATCAGAAAATAGGAAGGAAAAGAGTAAGTTAGGGGATGTTGGTGGTCCTCCGCACCGACGCAAACAGAGACTCTCTAGATTTGCCACTGCTACTGCTAATGAAGTTGAAGTCCCAAGTCTACATGATGAGTTCATCTCCCGTACCCCATCGCAGGTGCTTGCTCTAAGTTGACAGTGTGATAATTGGTTTCATGTTGCATATGTTGTCTAGCCTGTATTTCTTCTATTTTGATTAAATTGCACCTGCTGAGTTCATACGTTATACCTGTGCATATGACATGGCGTTCTGTGTCTAGAATACACTGCATCTATCTATCATACCATGTTCTTACATCAAAGTACTGCTGTTGTGTATCCCGCATCAGTCACTCATGATTGGACACTTTTAACATGGCAGTTTGATAGTGGTTGCATCTTGCATTGATTTCTACATTGTACTGCTTCTAATTTTTCGAATTGCCACTTATGACAAGACACTTTTAACTTGGCAAAGTAATATTGGTTGCATCTTTCATATGGTGTCTAGCTTGCATCACTTCTATTTTCTTGAAAATCCTTCTGCTTAGTTTACACATCGTAGCTGTGAATATGCCATGCCGTCCTGTTTTCCTTACATATTCCATCCTCATACGGTTGTCTTACATCAAAGTATTGCCTGTCTGTATCATGCATTAATGAGTTCTGAAGAGCGATTTTATTCTTTTGTGTTGTGGGTACGGCTTGACATGGCAAAGTCAAAAAAGAGCAAGCAAAATAATATAGTAGGGAGTGGTGTTACTCGTCGGGTGAAACGGAAAATGATCGACCGTCCAGATTCTGCTGGTACTTATAGTGCAGTAGAAGGTCCAAGTCCACCGGCTAAATCTACAAACACAGTATCACCTGCTCCACCAGCTGCAGCATCCGCTTCAACTGTACCAGCATCTCAACGAGTTACTCGTTCATTTGCTCTAGAACTGGCCAGTTCCCAAGCTGCCTTCACACCTAACACTACTTCCGAAGCACTGCTGACACAACAGGACTTGGCAAGATCAGATGAACCTCATGAGCATCAACACCAAGACGGTTCCTGACCGAGTCAAGTTGCAGTTGCATGCTCCTTTATATGTACTCTCACAGTTTGATGTACACTAACACTTTCCATATTCGTTGTTGAACTAGCACCACGACGCAAGCGGAAACAGACATCAGGGATAATGCTTGACAGATTAACAAAATCTAAAGGAGGAAGAATGGAGATCCATTTTGAGGCAGGTTTAAAAAGGCCACGTGATGCTACAGAGTCAGCCAAGTTAGTATCAGAGGCAGCCGTTGCCGTTAGGTGTCATGCACGTATCCTCCCAACATGGATCCAGTACAGGAATGAGAAAGACAATAGCTAGTTTAACACCTTCCTTGACCATTTATCCGTAAGTAATGTTATTCATCGCAATTAGTAATATTGTCTTGCTCTGTCCTATACTTTCTAGCTTCCTCCTAATAAGACTCACATTCTTTTTTCAACAGATGAGGTTCAAGTTGGATCCGAAAGATGATGCAACTAAACAAGCATGCACTCATGTTTTTCAGTCTGCTCTGCGACAGTATCGGTACCACCTTAGAAAATCTCACTTTGAAGGCAAGGCTAATAATGAAATCGCCCAAACATCTCCAGTGGAATATATTACAGATGAAGACTGGACAGCCCTCGTTAAACACTGGTCTGATCCAAAGTATCGGGTAGGCTATATGTATTTGATCAGACCACATATTGAACTTGTATTTATGTATGTGCCTTACAAGTGTATCTTCTTCTAGGCTAACTGTTTGAAGAACAAGACCAACCGTTCTAAAGTGAAATTTCAACAGACAACAGGATCTCGTAGCTATATTGCACACTGCGAGGCTCTTGTAAATAGCTGCTACTTCCTTCTTTTTTCTGTGCCATATTATCGTATCTATATTGACTTGTTCCAAATACAGAGGAAAGCCTGTGCGGACCAAAAAGAACCTGAACCGAATGCAATGCAAATCTTCAAGGATTGCCACACCAGCAAGATGAAGGGCATGAGCACACCAGTTCAAGCCGCTGTTGTAAGTCCTTACTCCTCCTGCCTTTGAACTGATTGGTACTGTGATGTGTTCATTTAACTACTTGGTTTGCAGCCAATGTCAGTTACTCTGTTCACTTTTATACACAGTTGTCTTAACGTATCATTTCACCTTACATGGTTTAAAAGAGATGAAGGATATTCTTTTGGTCTTGATCTGTATTCTAGTTGTTATGTTCACGTGCGCACACAATGATAAAATAGCCTGTTTGTTTTATATCTGTTTGCCCATGATATGAATGATGCCATACTATGTTCATCCTACTTTAAACCGTGTCTCTTTATCCTTAGATGTCAATGAATGTGAGGAAATAGACAATACAGTAGGCATGCTACATGAACATATGTTCCGAAAGTGATTTTATTATGTAGTTGGCACTACAATACATGCTAATGTATTACAGTAGTTCACCAAAATAAGTTATGTATAAACGTGTAACCTACGTTGTTTGTTTTTGTCTCATTAGTAACTTATCTAGTACACTAATCTACAAGTTCAAACTTTCAGGAAGCTATGGAAAAAATGATTGAACAGCCACAACCACCTGAAGGTGACGAGGCTACCACAGGCACAATGTCACCTCTTGCTGCAGTGCGTCAGTATCTCTCCACTAACAGTGCAAAAAAGCACCTTCCTGCGTAATTCTGGGTTGGTTGTCAAGGTAACCTCGTCCAAATCGCCTACTGAACAAAATCTTCCTGCTAGACAGAGTGATATATCTGTGCTCCAGACACAAGTCCAATCCCTAATGGACGTCATTTTGGAAACAAGAATAGTGGTTGACAAATGTCGTCAAGATATGAATGGTTTTGGAACCAGACTATCAGACATTTGCTTCGTTGTTCAAGAGCAATGGCGGAAAAAAGGTGAAGATCATGCTGCTCCATCAGATTCTACAGCCTGAAACATTAGCACTCAGGTCAAATGATCTGTGCTTCTATACATCTGATGGTGCTTTTATCTGCAAGGACTGTAAACTTTATGCCAATAGGCCTTTTGTTGTGATACAGCATTTATGATGCTGCCAAAGGCTGCAATAATTACGACGCTATTTTTGTATAGTGTAGGTTTATCTTAGTAATGTATTCGGCCGAAAGCTTCGTAGGAGCCCAACATGCCAACATTCGTCGGGCCCATTCCAATTGGGCTAAAAACGATTATGGGCCGAAATTTGCATGTAGCCCACTAAAAATATCTGGGCCTAAATCAGCATAAGATTTCATATTTTTCTGGTAGGCCTGTGCCCATAGTGGGCCTTTAACAGGCCTAAACATAATTTGGGCCCTCAGTAACAACAGGTCATTTACAGGTGTAAATATCTCGAGCCCATAAAAAACATGGGCCTTTAAAAGACCGAAAGTGAGATTGGGCCCATTTACGATGCGGATCTTTCACAGGCCGAAATTCGGACGGGCCGTAAATGCGCCGACCTAATACACGGGCCTTTAACAAGCCGGAAGTTCAGTCGGGCTAGATTATCGTCATTTTTATATGAGCCGTTAATGGGCCCGATGTGACGTTGGGCCACATATGGCCCATGGATTTCATCTGATGTTAACAGGCTAAAAATCACAACAGGCCGAAAGTGGCCCAAATCTATGGCGGGCCGCTAACAGGCCGAATGTTAGACATGGCCGAATATGACCCAAATCCTTCACGGTCGTTTATGGGCTGAAAGTTTCAATGGCCTGTAAATGGGCCCAAATGAAGCAGGACCTTTAACAGGCCGGAAATACACGGGGACGTAATTCGGCCCATATACTTAGCGGACTGTTAACGGGCCAGAAGTGATCATGGGCCGCGATGATGACAAGTTTAGGATAGGCCGTTGACGAGCCGATTTGACACTAGCCGTACGGGCCTTAACTGAGAATGTTGGGCCTTTATCTGGGCCGGCCCATTATGGTCCGCAAAATCTCACGGGCCTTTAGCTGGGTCGGCCCATTATGGCCCACAAAATCTCGTGGGCCTTTAGCTGGGCTGGCCCATTATGGTACGAAAAATCTCGTGGGCCTTTTGCTGGGCTGGCCCATTATGGACCGCAAAATTTTTGTGGGCCTTTAGTTGGGCCGGCCCATTTAAACTTTATGGGCCACTTTTGGGCCGGTCCACGTGTCAGCATATCATAGGCACATCTCGCCCATTGGATGAGTGACACCTGTGCCAACACGGAGCTGACACGTGTTTCCGTCAGCCAATCAGAATTTTACACGTGGAAAATCCCCATTGGTCATGGCTGTTAACGGGTTATCGGATCCAAAACCTGACCCGATAGCTTAACGGTGTTCCGTTACGGTGGATGCCATGTGTCGGTCACCCTTGATGAAAGCACTTCTGTGACGCGCGATTTATCGTCATGGAAGTGGACACTTCCGTGATGATAATTTGGTAATGTCATGGAACACTTCTACGACAGCACAGGTATGACTATCTTGATTCTGTCATAAATTTGTCATGGATGTACATGCATGACAGAAAACGTGACCTACTGTGACAAACACGTATCATCACAGAAGTGTCTTTTTTTTGTAGTGAAGGTACGGGCGAGGGGGTCACTCCGTCTGCACCCTCTCCTCCCACTGGGCACAGCCGCAGCAACGATGGTCGGTCCGGGGTGAGCCATCGCCCTCCGGCCGCTCCCACCGCGGGAGCGACCGCGGCCCATGTGCCTCCTCCCAGACGAGCCAACCAGACCAATGTGCTCGACGGATCCGCTGACCCTCGAGCACCACCGCCGCGCGACCCCCTGCCCAGGCGGTCGTCCCACAGTTGCGTGGACGAGACACCACCGCCTTCGCCGCCGCTGGCACCATCAGGAGCCAGGCCACGGTGCGGCTTACATCATCAACATCTATGCCAAGCACAACCACATAGGCTATGGCGCGAGCTCAGTTGCTACTGAGGTTTCCGCCAGCGGCTGAGCAGATGGATGAATGGTGTGCCACCATCCGGAGCCTGCTCGGTTTCGCCGAAGCTGGGGGCTCACAATGAGTTGGCCCGCCACGACCTCCCCAAGCGACAACAACTGCCCGTACTGCTGGCCGAACGGAGGGGGCCGTCCCCACGGTGCAGTCCCCACCACGACCGCCGACATGGGCGCAGCTGACTCAAGACCCCGACGACGTCTCGATGGCCTCTTCTGACCCTCGAGCACGTCCAGGCCAACGTCGAGCCCCGGAGGATAGGCGGCGGGGAGACGCGCATGTCGCCATAGATTGACACCACGACGAGCTCCGCCAGACCGACGGGTGCGGCGGCCTCAATGTTGACGAGCATGTGCTCGGTGTTGGCGGGTGCCTACCTTTCGAGGTCGGCTGCCCTGCCTTTACACAAGAGCTGCGGCAAGTCCGTTGGCCGTCCGTTCGCACGTTCAAGCCAGAGATACCTGAGAGGTACGACGGGAGGCTGAACCCGGCAGAGTTCCTGAGCATCTACACCATCGTTGTTCAAGCTTCCGGGGGAAGAGATGAGGAGGTGTTCGCCAACTACTTCCCTTTGGCCCTCAAGTACAACGTGAGGTCTTGGCTGATGCACCTGCCGGAGAACTTCATTTCGTCTTGGGCAGACCTATGCCACGAGTTCATCGGTGCCTTCACCAATGGCCACCAAGAGCCCGGCAGGCCCAGCGACCTGCAACTCCTCCAGCAGAAGGAAGGAGAAACTCTCCGTAAGTATTTACAAATATTCAGTAAAGTTCATAGGAATATTCCAAATATCCATCCAGCAGCCGTTATAGCCGCCTTCCAGTCCAATGTGCGCAACCATCGCATTCGTTCTAAGATGAATGTGCGGTTGCCCAAGAATATGAAGGAGCTATACACACTGGTGGAGAAAGTTGCCAGGAGAGGAGGATTGCATCAATGTTGATTCAGAGGATGAAGATGAGTCAACCAGTCAGAGAAAGGGCAAGAAGCGCAATAAGAAGCCAAGAGATAAGGCAGTGATGACTATAGAAGTTCGGGCACACCTAGTACCGGAAAGAAGGCTAAGGCTGAGGCCCCCGTCAAGGAAGTTGCCGCTTGCACAGCCTGCTGGGAGGCTGCTGCCGTCGAGAAAGCTGGGAAAGGCGATGGCCCGTACTGCAAGATCCACCGGACCAAGGTCCATGACCTTCAAGAGTGTTACCAGGTTGAGCAGCTTGTCAAGGCACAGAGGGCGGAATATGATAAGCGTGACAAGGAAAAAGGTCAGAATGCCGCTGGAGGAAAGGGCCGAGGTGGTGAAGCAAATCGCCCCGGCAAACCCTTTCGGAACCAAGGAAAGCCACCAGGGGTCAAGAGAAGGAAATCTGTGATGATGTGAGTGATGAAGGGAATGAAGAGGAAACCAGTGAGCATGAATTTCAGAAGGCCGTTGACGCCCTATGTATTGATGGGTGTGCATCTTTGCACGCCTCCCACCGACAGCTCAAGCGATGGGCGCGAGAGATCAATGTTGTGGAGCCAGCGCCAGAGGCCCGGAAACCGCTCAAATGGTCCGGCACACGAATCATCTTTGATGAGGAGGATCACCCTGGCCGCACCACTATGGTAGGATGTTTGCCATTGTTGGTCTCCCCGACAATTCGCAACCTCAAGGTCACAAAGATGTTAGTGGATGGCGGGGCCGGGTTGAATCCGATTTCCCCAGCAGTTATCAGCAAGCTTCAGATAGGAGAAGAAGAGCTAGAGGTTACCGGCATGTTTCAAGGAGTTAACCCCGGCAGGAGCCATCCTAAAGGGAAGATTACGTTGCCGGTGACATTTGGGGGAGAACTGAACTACCGGACAGAGAAGGTTGTGTTTGATGTGGTTGATCTCCCCCTGCCGTAAAATGGGATTCTTGGACGCCTGGCCTTGGCTAAGTTCATGGCAGCATCCCACTATGCTTATAACACACTGAAGATGCCTGGGCCACTGGGAGTCATCACTATCCCATCAGATGAGAAGGATGCAATTATCTGCGTGGACAAGATGTACTAGGATGCAGTCGCAACAGAGGCTGCGACAGCAACAGCTCCCGCCAAGGAAAGCAAAGGAAAGAAAAGGGATTGTAGGACCTCCGGCAAGGAGTCCGGGAAGCATGCCCCCTCCGAGTGCACGACACCCATTGACGACGTGCCAGAGTGTTCCAACAGCAAGAGATCCAAGGTTGCTGCACCCCAAGTGAAGAAGGTCCCGGCAGGGCTGGTTGGCATTGACGGTACTTTCACCATCAGCGCCACCCTTGATGACAAATAGGAAAGCACGCTCGTTGCCTTCCTGTGGGCGAATATCGATGTGTTTGCCTGGCAACCATCTGATATCCCCGGTGTTCCCAGGGAGGTAATCGAGCACCACCTTGTTGTCTGCCCACACGCCCGACCTGTCAAGCAGAAAGTCCGGAAGCAGGCCTTGGAAAGGCAGAAGTTCATTGCCGAGGAAATCAAGAAACTGGAGGCAGCTGGTTTGGTCAGAGGAGTACTGCATCCTACATGGTTAGCGAATCCAGTGGTAGTCCGGAAGGCTAATGGGAAATGGAGGCTCTGCATTGATTTCACAGATCTCAACAAGGCTTGAAGGACCGATTTCCCTTGCCCCGTATTGACCATATTGTGGATTCCACTTCAGGGTGTGATTTGCTCTCCTTTCTGGACGCGCATTCCGGATATCACCAGATCTTCATGTCTAAAGAAGATGAAGAGAAGACATCGTTCATTACTCCATGTGGTACGTACTGCTTTGTCCGCATGCCATTCGGACTAAAGAGTGCCGGGTCCACTTTTGCAAGGGCAGTTCAGATTGGTTTTGAGCCATAGTTACACAGGAATATAGAGGCTTATATGGATGATATCATGGTCAAAACCAAGGATAAGGCCACTCTTATCCAGGATTTGGAGGAGACATTTGCTAATCTGCGCAAGATCAACTTGAAGCTTAATCCGGAGAAGTGTGTATTTGGTGTCCCCTCCGGCAAGCTGCTTGGTTTCTTCGTGTCCATCGAGGGATCGAAGCTAACCCCGACAAGATCAAAGCCATCGAGCAGATCCAAGCACCAAGGATAGTTAAGGATGTGAGGCGCTTGACGGGATGCATTGCCGCGCTAAGTAGATTCATTTCCAAGTCTGCCGAGCGTACCTTGTCGTTCTTTAAAATTTTGAAGAAGGGAGGGCCTATGAAGTGGATCCCAGAAGCAGATGCAGCTCTGCAGGAGTTGAAGGCCTACCTATCGTCTGTGCCTACCTTGGTTGCACCCAAACCCCAAGAGCCGTTGTTGCTATACTTGACGGCAACCAACCAAGTGGTCAGTGCGGCCTTGGTAGCACAGCGAGAGGTGGATGAGGCAGAAAGTAGGCGGATAACGGCAGAGTCAGAAAAGGATCATATCAGCAATGAGCACGGCAATGAGAGCAACCCGAAGGACGCGGCAAGGAAGAAAGTGGTGCAGCGCCCAGTGTATTTTGTCAGCTCCTTGTTACAAGGGGCTAGATCGAGGTACTCTGGCGTGCAAAAGTTGATCTTTGGTCTCATTATGGCCTCAAGGAAACTGCGAAACTACTTCCAAGCCCATGAGATCATGGTTGTCACTCGTTTTCTGTTACAAAGGATACTCCGAAACCCTTAGGCTACCGGCAGAATAGTGGAGTGGGCTTTGGAGCTATCCAGCTTTGGTTTGAAGTTTGAGAGCACATCAACTATTCAGAGCAGGGGCTGGCAGAGTTTATTGCAGAATGGATACCAATCCCTGATGAGGAAGTGACGGAGACAGCTATTCCCGGCAAGGAATCACCCCAAGAATGGATTATGTATTTTGATGGTGCTTTTTCCCTACAAGGTGCAGGTGCTGGCATGCGTCTTGTTGCCCCCTCCGGGGAGCACTTGAAATACGTCATCCAAATGCACTTTGCCCGGGAAGAAGCTACCAACAACACAGCTGAGTATGAAGGGCTCCTTGTCAGGCTCAGAATTGCAGCAGAATTGGGAATCAAGAAGCTGATCATACAAGGAGATTCACAGCTTGTGGTGAGACAAGTCAACAAGGATTATCAATGGTGATTCCTACGCAGCAGAATTGGGAATTGCAGCAGAATTGGGAATCAAAAACCTGGCTCTGATACCACTGTTGGGGAACGTAGTAATTTTAAAAAATTCCTACGCACACGCAAGATCATGGTGATGCATAGCAACGAGAGGGGAGAGTGTTATCCACGTACCCTCGTAGACTGACAGCGGAAGCGTTATCACAACGCGGTTGATGTAGTCGTACGTCTTCACGATCCGACCGATCAAGTACCGAACGCACGGCACCTCCGAGTTCTACACACGTTCAGCTCGATGACGTCCCTCGAACTCCGATCCAGCCGAGTGTTGAGGGAGAGTTTCGTCAGCACGACGGCGTGGTGACGATGATGATGTTCCACCGACGCAGGGCTTCGCCTAAGCTCCGCAACGGTATTATCGAGGTGTAATATGGTGGAGGGGGGCACCGCACACGGCTAAGAGATCCCAAGGATCAATTGTTGTGTCTCTGGGGTGCCCCCCTGCCCCCGTATATAAAGGAGCAAGGGGGAGGCAGCCGGCCAAGGGGAGAGGCGCGCCATAGGGGGGAGTCCTACTCCCACCGGGAGTAGGACTCCCCCTTTCCTTGTGGGAGTAGGAGAAGGGAAGGGGGAAGGAGAAAGAAGGAAGGGTGCGCCCCCCTTCCCTAGTCCAATTCGGACCAGACCATGGGGAGGGGTGCGGCCACCTTTTGAGGCCTTTCTCTCCTTTCCCATATGGCCCATTAAGGCCCAATACGAATTCCCGTAACTCTCCGGTACTCCGAAAAATACCCGAATCACTCGGAACCTTTCCGAAGTCCGAATATAGTCGTCCAATATATCAATTTTTACGTCTCGACCATTTCGAGACTCCTCGTCATATCCCCGATCTCATCCGGGACTCCGAACTCCTTCGGTACATCAAAACTCAATAAAACTGCCATCGTAACGTTAAGCATGCGGACCCTACGGGTTCGAGAACTATGTAGACATGACGAGACACGTCTCCGGTCAATAACCAATAGCGGGACCTGGATGCCCATATTGGCTCCCACATATTCTACGAAGATCTTTATCGGCCAGACCGTATAACAACATACGTTGTTCCCTTTGTCACCGGTATGTTACTTGCCCGAGATTTGATCGTCGGTATCTCGATACCTAGTTCAATCTCGTTACCAGCAAGTCTCTTTACTCGTTCCGTAACACATCATCCCGCAAATAACTCATTAGTCACAATGCTTGCAAGGCTTATAGTGATGTGCATTACCGAGTGGGCCCAGAGATACCTCTCCGACAATTGGAGTGACAAATCCTAATCTCGAAATACGCCAACCCAACAAGTACCTTTGGAGACACCTGTAGAGCACCTTTATAATCACCCATTTACGTTGTGACGTTTGGTAGCACACAAAGTGTTCCTCCAGTAAACGGGAGTTGCATAATCTCATAGTCATAGGAACATGTATAAGTCATGAAGAAAGCAATAGCAACATACTAAACGATCGAGTGCTAAGCTAACGGAGTGGGTCAAGTCAATCACGTCATTCTCCTAATGAGGTGATCTCGTTAATCAAATGACAACTTATGTCTATGGCTAGGAAACATAACCATCTTTGATTAACGAGCTAGTCAAGTAGAGGCATACTAGTGACACTATGTTTGTCTATGTATTCACACATGTATTATGTTTCCGGTTAATACAATTCTAGCATGAATAATAAACATTTATCATGATATAAGGAAATAAATAATAACTTTATTATTGCCTCTAGGGCATATTTCCTTCAGTCTCCCACTTGCACTAGAGTCAATAATCTAGTTCACATCGCCATGTGATTTAACATGAATAGTTCACATCACCATGTGATTAACACCCATAGTTCACATCGTCATGTGACCATCATCCAAAGGGTTTACTAGAGTCAGTAATCTAGTTCACATCGCTATGTGATTAACACCCAAAGAGTACTAAGGTGTGATCATGTTTTGATTGTGAGATAATTTTAGTCAACGGGTCTATCACATTCAGATCCGTAAGGATTTTGCAAATTCCTATGTCTACAATGCTCTGCACGGAGCTACTCTAGCTAATTGCTCCCACTTTCAATATGTATCTAGACCGAGACTTAGAGTCATCTAGATTAGTGTCAAAACTTGCATCGACGTAACCTTTTACGACGAGCCTTTTGTCACTTCCATAATCGAGAAACATATCCTTATTCCAGTAAGGATAATTTTGACCGCTGTCCAGTGATCTACTCCTAGATCACTATTGTACTCCCTTGCCAAAATCAGTGTAGGGTATACAATAGATCTGGTACACAGCATGGCATACTTTATAGAACCTATGGCCGAGGCATAGGGAATGACTTTCATTCTTTTTCTATCTTCTGCCATGGTCGGGTTTTTAGTCTTACTCAATTTCACACCTTGGAACACAGGCAAGAAACTCTTTCTTTGACTGTTCCATTTTGAACCACTTCAAAATCTTGTTAAGGTATGTACTCATTGAAAAAACTTATCAAGCGTCTTGATCTATCTCTATAGATCTTGATGCTCAATATGTAAGCAGCTTCACCGAGGTCTTTCTTTGAAAAACTCCTTTATGCTTTGCAGAATAATTCTACATTATTTCCGATCAACAATATGTCACTTACATATACTTATCAGAAATGTTGTAGTGCTCCCACTCACTTTCTTGTAAATACAGGCTTCACCGCAAGTCTGTATAAAACTATATCCTTTGATCAACTTATCAAAGCGTATATTCCTACTCCGAGATGCTTGCACCAGTCCATAGATGGATCGCTGGAGCTTGCATATTTTGTTAGCACCTTTAGGATTGACAAAACCTTCTGGTTGCATCATATAAAATGCGGCAATTGCTAACATGATTCAGACAGACTTTAAGCATAGATACGAGTGAGAAACTCTCATCGTAGTCAACACCTTGAACTTGTCGAAAAACATTTTTGCGACAATTCTAGCTTTGTAGATAGTAACACTACTATCAGCGTCCGTCTTCCTCTTGGTGATCCATTTATTCTCAATTGCTTGCCGATCATCGGGCAAGTCAACCAAAGTCCACACTTTGTTCTCATACATGGATCTCATCTCAGATTTCATGGCATCAAGCCATTTTGCGGAATCTGGGCTCACCATTGCTTCTTCATAGTACGTAGGTTCGTCATGGTCTAGTAACATAACTTCCAGAACAGGATTACCGTACCACTCTGGTGCGGATCTTACTCTGGTTGATCTACGAGGTTCAGTAATAACTTGATCTGAAGTTTCATGATCATCATCATTAACTTCCTCACTAATTGGTGTAGGTGTCTCAGAAACTGG
Source organism: Aegilops tauschii subsp. strangulata (assembly GCF_002575655.3). Lineage (NCBI taxonomy): Eukaryota > Viridiplantae > Streptophyta > Magnoliopsida > Poales > Poaceae > Aegilops > Aegilops tauschii. Next base: position 379,888,886 of record NC_053037.3, on the reverse strand, counting down.
TTTCTGTGATGAACTACTTTCCAATAAGGGAGCAGGTATAGTTACCTCATCAAGTTCTACTTTCCTCCCACTCACTTCTTTCGAGAGAAACTCCTTCTCTAGAAAGGATCCATTCTTAGCAACGAATATCTTGCCTTCGGATCTGTGATAGAAGGTGTACCCAACAGTCTCCTTTGGGTATCCTATGAAGACACATTTCTCCGATTTAGGTTCGAGCTTATCAGGTTGAAGTTTCTTCACATAAGCATCGCAACCCCAAACTTTAAGATACGACAACTTTGGTTTCTTGCCAAACCACAGTTCATAAGGCGTCGTCTCAACGGATTTTGATGGTGTCCTATTTAACGTGAATGTAGCTGTCTCTAATGTATAACCCCAAAATGATAGTGGTAAATTGGTAAGAGACATCATAGATTGCACTATATCCAATAAAGTACGGTTATGACGTTCGGACACACCATTATGCTGTGGTGTTCCAGGTGGCGTGAGTAGTGAAACTATTTCACTTTGTTTTAACTGAAGGCCAAACTCGTAACTCAAATATTTTTACCTCTGCGATCATATCGTAGAAACTTTTATTTTCTTGTTACGATGCTTCTCCACTTCACTCTGAAATTCTTTGAACTTTTCAAATGTTTCAGACTTGTGTTTCATCAAGTAGATATACCCATATCCGCTCAAATCCTCTGTGAAGGTCAGAAAATAATGATACCTGCTACGAGCCTCAATATTCATCGGGCCACATACATCTGTATCTATGATTTCCAACAAATCTGTTGCTCTCTCCATAGTTCCGGAGAACGGCGTTTTAGTCATCTTGCCCATGAGGCACGGTTCGCAAGCATCAAGTGATTCCAAAAATCCCATCAGTATGGAGTTTCTTCATGCGCTTTACACCAATATGACCTAAACGGCAGTGCCACAAATAAGTTGCACTATCATTATTAACTTTGCATCTTTTGGCTTCAATATTATGAATATGTGTATCACTACGATCGAGATCCAACAAACCATTTTCGTTGGTCTGTATGACCATAGAAGGTTTTATTCATGTAAACAGAACAACAATTGTTCTCTAATTTAAATGAATAACCGTATTGCAATAAACATGATCAAATCATATTCATGCTCAACGCAAACACCAAATAACACTTATTTAGTTTCAACACTAATCCCGAAAGTACAGGGAGTGTGCGATGATGATCATATCAATCTTGGAACTACTTCCAACACACATCGTCACCTCGCCTTTTACTAGTCTCTGTTTATTCTGCAACTCCCGTTTTCGAGTTACTACTCTTTAGCAACTGAACCAGTATCAATTACCGAGGGGTTGCTATAAACACTAGTAAAGTACACATCAATAATCTGTATATCAAATATACCTTTGTTCACTTTTACTAGTCTCTGTTTATTCTGCAACTCCCGTTTCGAGTTACTACTCTTAGCAACTGAACCAGTATCAATTACCGAGGGGTTGCTATAAACACTAGTAAAGTACACATCAATAATCTGTATATCAAATATACCTTTGTTCACTTTGCCATCCTTCTTATCCACCAAATAGTTGGGGTAGTTCCGCTTCTAGTGACCAGTCCCTTTGCAGTAGAAGCACTTAGTCTCAGGCTTAGGACCAGACTTAGGCTTCTTCACTTGAGCAGCAACTTGCTTGCCGTTCTTTTTGAAGTTCCCCTTCTTCCCTTTGCCCTTTTCTTGAAACTAGTGGTCTCGTCAACCATCAACACTTGAAGTGGTCTCGTCAACCATCAACACTTGATGTTTTTCTTGATTTCTACCTTGGTCGATTTCAGCATCGCGAAGAGCTCGGGAATTACTTTCCTCATCCCTTGCATACTATAGTTCATCACGAAGTTCTACTAACTTGGTGATGGTGACTAGAGAATTCTGTCAATCACTATTTTATCTGGAAGATTAACTCCCACTTGATTCAAGCGATTGTAGTACCCAGACAATCTGAGCACATGCTCACTAGTTGAGCGGTTCTCCTCCATCTATTAGCTATAGAACTTGTTGGAGACTTCATATCTCTCAACTCGGGTATTTGCTTGAAATATTAACTTCAACTCTTGGAACATCTTATATGGTCCATGACGTTCAAAACGCCTTTGAAGTCCCGATTCTAAGCCGTTAAGCATGGTGCACTAAACTATCAAGTAGTCATCATATTGAGCTAGCCAAATGTTCATAACGTCTGCATCTGCTCCTGCAATAGGTCTGTCACCTAGCGGTGCATCAAGGACATAATTTTTCTGTGCAGCAATGAGGATAATCCTCAGATCACGGATCCAATCTGCATCTTTGCTACTAACATCTTTCAACATAATTTTTTCTCTAGGAACATATCAAAAATAAACACAAGGAAGCAACAACGCGAGCTATTGATCTATAACATAATTTGCAAAATACTATCAGGACTAAGTTCATGATAAATTTAAGTTCAATTAATCATATTACTTAAGAACTCCCACTTAGATAGATATCCCTCTAATCATCTAAGTGATTACGTGATCCAAATCAACTAAACCATGTTCGATCATCACGTGAGATGGAGTAGTTTCAATGGTGAACATCACTATGTTGATCATATCTACTATATGATTCACGCTCGACCTTTCGGTCTCCGTGTTCCGAGGCCATATCTGTTATATGCTAGGCTTGTCAAGTTTAACCTGAGTATTCCGCGTGTGCAACTGTTTTGCACCCGTTGTATTTGAACGTAGAGCCTATCACACCCGATCATCACGTGGTGTCTCAGCACGAAGAACTTTCGCAACGGTGCATACTCAGGGAGAACACTTATACTTTGATAATTTAGTGAAGGATCATCTTATAATGCTACCGTCAAACAAAGCAAGATAAGATGCATAAAGGATTAACATCACATGCAATCAATATAAGTGATATGATATGGCCATCATCATCTTGTGCTTGTGATCTCCATCTCTGAAGCACCGTGCTTGTGATCTCCATCTCCGAAGCACCATCATGATCACCATCGTCACCGGCGCGACACCTTGATCTCCATCGTAGCATCGTTGTCGTCTTGCCAACTTATTGCTTTTACGACTATCGCTACCGCTTAGTGATAAAGTAAAACTATTACATGGCGATTGAATCTCATACAATAAAGCGACAACCATATGGCTCCTGCCAGTTGCCGATAACTCGGTTACAAAACATGATCATCTCATACAACACATTATATCAGATCATGTCTTGACCATATCACATTACAACATGCCTTGCAAAAACAAGTTAGACGTCCTCTACTTTGTTGTTGCATTTTTACGTGGCTGCTACGGGCTTAGCAAGAACCGTTCTTACCTACGCATCAAAACCACAACGATAGTTTGTCAAGTTGGTGCTGTTTTAACCTTCGCAAGGACCGGGCGTAGCCACACTCGGTTCAACTAAAGTGAGAGAGACAGACACCCGCCGGTCACCTTTAAGCAACGAGTGCTCGCAACGGTGAAACCAGTCTCGCGTAAGCGTACGCGTAATGTCGGTCCGGGCCGCTTCATCTCACAATACCGCTGAACCAAAGTATTACATGCTGGTAAGCAGTATGACTTATATCGCCCACAACTCACTTGTGTTCTACTCGTGCATAGCATCAACGCATAAAACCTGGCTCTGATACCACTGTTGGGGAACGTAGTAATTTCAAAAATTTCCTACGCACACGCAAGATCATGGTGATGCATAGCAACGAGAGGGGAGAATGTTGTCCACGTACCCTCGTAGACCAACAGCGGAAGCGTTATCACAACGCGGTTGATGTAGTCGTATGTCTTCACGATCCGACCGATCAAGTGCCGAACGCATGGCACCTCCGAGTTCTACACACGTTCAGCTCGATGACGTCCCTCGAATTCCGATCCAGCCGAGTGTTGAGGGAGAGTTTCGTCAGCACGACGGCGTGGTGACGATGATGATGTTCCACCGACACAGGGCTTCGCCTAAGCTCCGCAACGGTATTATCGAGGTGTAATATGGTGGAGGGGGGCACCGCACACGGCTAAGAGATCTCAAGGATCAATTGTTGTGTCTCTGGGGTGTCCCCCTGCCCCCGTATATAAAGGAGCAAGGGGGAGGTAGCTGGCCAAGGGGAGAGGCGCGCCATAGGGGGGAGTCCTACTCCCACCGGGAGTAGGACTCCTCCTTTCCTTGTGGGAGTAGGAGAAGGGAAGGAGGAAGGAGAAAGAAGGAAGGGTGCGCCCCTCTTCCCTAGTCCAATTCGGACCAGACCATGGGGAGGGGTGCGGCCACCTTTTGAGGCCTTTCTCTCCTTTCCCGTATGGCCCATTAAGGCCCAATACGAATTCCCGTAACTCTCCGGTACTCCAAAAAATACCCGAATCACTCGGAACCTTTCCGAAGTCCGAATATAGTCGTCCAATATATCGATTTTTACGTCTCGACCATTTCAAGACTCCTCGTCATATCCCCGATCTCATCCGGGACTCCGAACTCCTTCGGTACATCAAAACTCAATAAAACTATCATCGTAACGTTAAGCGTGCGGACCCTACGAGTTCGAGAACTATGTAGACATGACCGAGACACGTCTCCGGTCAATAACCAATAGTGGGACCTGGATGCCCATATTGGCTCCCACATATTCTACGAAGATCTTTATCGGTCAGACCGCATAACAACATACGTTGTTCCCTTTGTCACCGGTATGTTACTTGCCCGAGATTTGATCGTCGGTATCTCGATACCTAGTTCAATCTCGTTACCAGCAAGTCTCTTTACTCGTTTCGTAACACATCATCCCGCAACTAACTCATTAGTCACAATGCTTGCAAGGCTTATAGTGATGTGCATTACCGAGTGGGCCCAGAGATACCTCTCCGACAATTGGAGTGACAAATCCTAATCTCGAAATACGCCAACCCAACAAGTACCTTTGGAGACACCTGTAGAGCACCTTTATAATCACCCATTTAGGTTGTGACGTTTGGTAGCACACAAAGTGTTCCTCCGGTAAACGAGAGTTGCATAATCTCATAGTCATAGGAACATGTATAAGTCATGAAGAAAGCAATAGCAACATACTAAACGATCGAGTGCTAAGCTAACGGAATGGGTCAAGTCAATCACGTCATTCTCCTAATGAGGTGATCTCGTTAATCAAATGACAACTTATGTCTATGGCTAGGAAACATAACCATCTTTGATTAACGAGCTAGTCAAGTAGAGGCATACTAGTGACACTCTGTTTGTCTATGTATTCACACATGTATTATGTTTCCGGTTAATACAATTCTAGCATGAATAATAAACATTTATCATGATATAAGGAAATAAATAATAACTTTATTATTGCCTCTAGGGCATATTTCCTTCAATCAAAGCCCATTGATGGAAGCATACGTCAAGGAAGTGAGGAGATTGGAGGAGCACTTTGACGGGTTGCAAACAGAGCACGTACCCCGTGCGAAAAACAGCATAGCTGATCACCTGTCAAAGTGTGCTGCACAGAAGCTTCCTGTGGAACCAGGAACTTTTATTCTCCGTCTCTCTCAGCCCTCCGTATCACCAGCCACAATGGCCCGGAAAAGGAGAAAGTTGGACTACGGTAAGCCTCTCCCGATCGAGTCGTCCGCTCCCAGCAGAGACCCTGTCGGAAACAACTCCTCACAGCCTGCCGGACCACCCCCTCCAGCCGGGCCCATGGACCCCGCGAACGAGGCTGGTGCTCCCGCAGCAGAGGAGTTGCCACTAGTCCTCATTGCCGAGCCCCAGGCACCAACTTTGGCAAGGCACATCGTCCGCTTCCTCCAAACCGGAGAACTTCCCGGCGACCAAGATGAAGCTGACAAAGTAGCCCGAAGGGCCAGTATGTATCAGTTTGTCGATAACACTCTGTATAGAAGGAGGCCTAACGGTGTGCAATTGAAGTGTGTCTGCCGGGAGGATGGAAAGGAACTGTTGGCTGAGATTCACAGAGGAATGTGCGGCTCACACATTGGATCAAGGGCATTAGTTGGGAAAGCATTCCGACAAGGATTCTATTGGCCCATAGCCCTCCAAGATGTGGTCGAGCTCGTCACGACATGTGAAGCCTGCCAGTTCCATTCCAAGAGAACACACCTGCCTGCCCAAGCCCTTCAGAAAATCCCTTTTTCATGGCCATTTTCGGTCTGGGGGCTCGATATCCTCGGCCCCTTCCCCCAAGCAATCGGGGGCTTTGAATTCTTGTTCGTTGCCATCGACAAGTTTACAAAGTGGTCGGAAGTGACTGTCGTGAGAAAGGTGACTGCTCAGTCAGCTACCAAGTTCTTGAAAGAATTGGTGTGTCTTTTTGGAGTTCCGGCAAGGATCATCACCGACAACGGCACCCAATTCACGAGCCACGCCTTCATGCAATATGTTCGTACCCTTGGATGCAAGATCTCATTCGCCTCTATGGCACACCCCCGGAGCAATTTACAAGCTAAGAGGGCGAATGCTGAAGCGCTACGTGGACTCAAGACAAGAACTTTCGATATGCTGCAGAAGCACGGAAGGCGGTGGATCGAGGAGCTGCCTATAGTTCTCTGGTCCATCAGAACGACACCTAACCAAGCTATCGGGCAGACTCCCTTCTCCCTAGTCTACGGGGCAGAAGCAGTTATCCCCACGGAACTCATTTACGGGTCCCCTCGAGTGCTTGCCTACGATGAAGTAGTGCTAGATCAGCACCGACGTGATGACGCTGTGCTACTTGAGGAGAACCGTCTCCGGGCTGCTACGCATGTTGCACGCTACCAGCAAGCCCTGCGTTGCGATCACAGCCGCAGGGTTCATGCCCTGTATTTTGAGGAAGGTGACCTTGTCCTTAGGCGCGTTCAGTCCGCCAAGTGTACAAACAAGTTATCACCAAAGTGGGAAGGCCCTTACCGGGTGGTATGAGTCACCAGACCCGGCGTAGTCCGTCTGGAGACCGGAGATGGCACTCAGTTGCAAAACTCATGGAATATTGAGCATCTCCGCAAGTACTACCCGTAAGGCGCGAGGCTGTCGGGCACTGCCCGGTAGCCACCCTTTTGTACAGGCCTTGCCTTAGCTGCATGTAACCCCTTGTACAAAGCCGGGGCGATGACCCCGTGCAAGAGAAAATAAAGATGCGCTGTAGGGGGGCCCCAACTAAGATTGCATGCATGCATGAGCACACCAAGATCGCTGCATAAGCATTTCACGAGCATTTTCATTTGCATATAGATAGGATTGCATCCTGCATTCATTCTCATCTACATGGAGTTGCAGGTTCCTGCCGTGAACTTGGCTTCGATAAGGGACGAGAAGATTGCACGGCACAGCGATCCCCGGCAAGCCAAATAGATAAGTTTTACCTCTTGTCCATTAGTGTTCTATAAAGCTATAACTTTGCATGAGAAAACCTCGCCTCTCTTTTGAAACTTAGGTGCTCCTATCCATGACTCAAACGTTGCTTTAGTTAGGATGGTCGCAGTAGCCTTTGGTAAAAAGTAGTTGGCGGGGGGCTGGCCCCTCTGTCTATCCCCCGACAGACGTAGCTCTCCGGCAGACAAAGAGGGTGCCGGCAGGATATCTTGCCGGGGAAAACTCGTTTATTTTCATTAAAGAGGCACTCCACGTCTGCATGGACATACACATGCACGGGTTCCCGGCAAGGTTCATCTTTTTCATTTATATGCTGATACAAGTACAAGCATTACAGAACACAAAGATGGACTCGAGAGATTATATTATTCGAATTAAAGTTTGGCGATTGCCTACAAGTTTAAGATTGAAAAAAGATAAGTGCCCCATTACGCCTTTGCCCCTGTCCATCTCCTACAGGAAGAGGTCGAAGGGGCTGGAGGCGGGCACAACTGGGATTCAGTGCCTCCCCAGGATCAGGACGGCACCGCTCCCCAGCAAGGAGGAAGAAACCGGAGGGCAGGCGTAGATGGTGAAGCTGCCGGAGGACCAGATGGGAGGCACGGAGTCACCGGCAAACACGACTCCTCAGAACGGTCGTCCCTGTTCTTGACGCGTCGTGGGTTGCCGCTGCCGTCCGCATCACTACCACCCGAAGACCTCGGCACGACCACCACGTCGGACACCATGCTCTCTAAGCCCTTCCACAGAGAGCATGGTCATCCCCGGGAGCCCTGACGTTGGAAGTCACCACACGTCCTGAAGACGTGTGAGAAAGTAAGGAGCCTTCCTATTCGACGAGAAGACCGCGCCTAGGAGGAGCCAGATTCGCCCCCGTTAGCGATGAATCTCTCCTACGGATCCTCCTTGATGCCGCAAAAGGAAGAAGAATGGGGAGCGGTCGACTACCACGCGTCGTACCCATCTCGAGCCGCGACATGGTGTCGGTCGCGTCCCCTCCCATTGAAGTCAAGGCTACGAGCAACCCGGCGACGAGCACGCCGGGGTTGCCACTCCCGGCCTCGGTGCTGCGCCACCCGAACCTTCCTCTCAGATCCAAGGGAAATCCCAAGCAGGAGCCCGGGGGCTATCACCAGGCTCTTCTCTTCAGCATCACCGGTGGAAGCAGAGAACAAGGGAAGAAGAAGGACAATGCAAAGATAGATGACTCCACCCTCCTCCACCCCTCCCTTTTATAGGCCGGGTGGGGAAGGGCAGCTGCTCCATCAACGAGTGACCACCGCCCTCCTCCGCCAATTCAAGGCGGGCGGGCCCTCTCCAAGATGCTCTCCCGCGCCACGCGCCTCCGTTACCTACCCTGCGCGATGCATGCAGCATATGTGGCCAAGGATAAGGGCGCGCTGTGGGAAGAGTAAATTGGCAGTTTCTACCACGTGCGTTAAAGTCATTCACGGGCCATCACTGGAGTGGCCCCACCACTATTGGGTTTACACCACACGCGGGGAAACCTGAAACTCGCCCAAAATCAAGGCTAATGAAGCAGCCTTGGAAACTTCAAGGGGCCAAACCCTTCAGCAACCGTGCCTGTGCACTTATTAGGCCCTACCCCGACGATGCTCAGTAGCACGTACGGGGCAGGCCCGGGGGCTTCTGTCGGTGCAACAAACCATGGGTCTGTTGCCCTCACTGTGCACATGCACGGGAACAAGATTGAAGAACCAACCCAAGTCAGAGATTGAGGGACCAAGGGATTTGAAGAACCAACATGCAGTTTAGAGGGACCGAGATCAAGCCAGAGGAGCAAGATATCGGCAAGAAAAGGGCCTCCCTTGCTGGGTAGGCGACCCCGGCAAGGGGTGAGGCCACCGCCAAAAGCAGGCAACCAGGGCACCCTGACAGGGTCTGCCGGGGCTCGCGGGGGCAGAACCACCCCACCAACCACTCAAACACGACCCACGTCGTCAATCAGTGCGGTGTCAAGCCGCAGGGTGATTAAGTGGCAGCAGTTCGCCACATGGCAACCATTTCCTACAGAAGAAACCCATAGATGACACCTGTCCTGCGACGTGTCAAGGGAACAGGCGCGGAGCTGGCAAAATAGCCCGGCAAGCCTTGCCGGACAACCAGTGATGTGACACTAAGCGGTGCATTTAATGCACCCTGTCAGCCCGCAGAGTTAGGTATGATAGCACTATTTGCTATCATATCAGTGGATAAGGACTACTTTGCCATTGTGGTGACCCCTTAATCTATAAAAGGAGGCCCATGGCACCCGTTGGAAGGGTTGGAAAGTTGACGAACCCACACCACCATACGTGCGTAGTCACTGATGTCCTACGGCCACCCGTGCCGGGCAAGTGTACTGTGCTCCACCATCTTCATTCCACAATCAATCCACTAAAGCAGGAGTAGGGTCTTACGCCTCGCGGCGGCCCGAACCTGGGTAAATTGCTTGTGTGTTCTCTGTCGTGCTGCCGTGCGCTGGTCTGCTCTTTGTGCAACGCGACGCCCCCCTGCCAAACCAGCAAGGGGCCTCCTGGTCCCATAGGTGGCCGCGGATATCCCGCGACACTAGCCGCCACGGATGCAGCGACGGTCACTGCCGCTGGTTCCTCTCTTCTAGCTAGGTGGCTACATATTTGTGGCTTGTGTAAAAAAAGAGCCACTCACTTGCTTATCTCTACTCATTCATCCCTACTAACAAAGCTTGCTTGCATGCACTAGGTGGTTACTAACAAGGGAACCCTACTAACAAAGTGAGCTCTCTAAGAAAACAATCAACAAATATGTAGTCCCAATATGTAGATAGGGCCAACAAGCCCATAGCACGATCACATAGTTCAAACTAGGAAGAACTTAATAATAGAATAGATAGAAAACTTAATAATAGAACTTAAGAAAAGGGCCAACAAGCCCATAGCAACTCCAACATAGTTCAATTACAACTTAACATAACATAGACTAAAAAAGATAGAGGGTTTAGAACCCTAGCCACCGCCTTCTCCACCTCGCTCCTCCTCCGGACGCCCTTTTCACTGCTCCTTCGGGGCGTTGTCGCTGGGGTACGGAAGAGTGTGCATGCGTGTCATAGTGGGGAAGATGTTGGTGTACTCCGTGAACCTATTGTGGGTGGTGAAAGCGATGAATTCGGGGCCACACCAAAACACCCGGCCGAGGAGGTAGAAGGCGTCGAATGTGTTGGTGAAGTGGGCAAGGAGAGCAACCACCACCCGATTTTGGATGACCTCCTCGACGCAGAACATCGTTGGAGATCCTCGCGGGAGATGGTGGTAGCCGGACGCGAGGAAGAACTCGGTGAAGTTCCTTGCGGTCCTCAGCCTTGATATTGCGCACACACGTAGTGTGCGATCAATGTACATGCCGGTAGGGTAGAGCCTCTCCGGCACGGTGGGTGGGAAGCAGTAGGTTGGTCCGGTGTACTGCATGGCTGAGTGATGTGCAGAAGAAGGAGAAGGGGTCGAAGAGCAAGAAGGGCAGATGGATGAGGGATGGCAGAGGCAGAGGGTGGGAGATAGATGAGGGATGGCAGAGGCAGAGGGTGGCTTAAATAGCCGTAGTGCTACATGTTATTTGGCCGTGGCAATAACGGGGTCAAATGTGAAGTAGCCCGTTTTCAAACCCACCGCAGCATCGGGAGTGTACACGCGTGGGGAACGGTGGTTTGAAAAGAAGAAGAAAAAGAAGCTAATTGCACGCATGGGAATCCGTGGTCATATATATTATATGAACAAAAAGATACAATTTTTGAAGGGCTTGTGGCCATTTTGCATGATAAAATTAAATTTGGCCCTTATAAATTTGATCATTTTGCATGATAAAAAAAGATAGAGGGCTTGTGGCCATTATACAAATGCAAAATGACCCATTTTTGAATAGTTTGTGGCCATTTTGCATGATAAAAATAAATTTACCCTTATAAATTTGGTCATTTTGCATTTGTATAGAACAAAAAGAACTAAATTTTCTACGCAATGTCAATTGTTGTGTAATTTCAAACGATGCAAAAAAACAGAGCCAGTGGTGGGCGAGCAGCCGAGCACAACCAATAGGATCGCCTCTCGCAGGTTGCCCCACGATCCAACGATGCGGAGCCGTCCTTGTGATCCAACGGCCCGGAGCCTGCACGCAGCCTACCCACTGAATTCCTTCTAGAAGACCACATCTGAGGGTTGTCGCTTGGCGCCAGGGTATGATCGGATGGCTGACGTTCGGAGCTAGAGTTAGTCGAAACCCCGTAGGGTTTAGAGGGGTTTTGAGCTGGTCAACGGGGTTAAGAAAGCTTTGACTGAGCATAACTAATTTTAAAAAAATCGTAAAAGTATGAAACCTTCGCCGTTCGTCGTTTTATAAGACACGCTAACGAGGAAAAATACTAAACTTTGTCTATGGTCATTTTCATGAAGAAAAACCCTAGCTGGCACGATCGAGGTCAAATGAGCACCATTAATTTGAAAAAATCAAAAAAATATAAAGCCTGCGCACAATGTTTTCTTATGTGACATGTTACCAACCAAAAATCATAAACTTGGTCTATGGTCATTTTCATGAGAAAACCTTCACACATATGAGCTATCACCTACAAGATGTCATAGAGTTCAAGGAGATGAGGTAGCGTTACCTTCTGTTTTTGAAAAATTTAAAAAAATCAAAAAAAATCACCAAAGCTTTATTTCAAAGTGAATAAGAAGGATCTGAACTTAGTTTTCCATTTTCATATTTTAAACATGTTTTTAATAGTTTTATATTAAAGCATATTTTTCAAAAGAAACTGTAAAAATATGAAGATTAATTTAAAAATAGTGAGACTTCGAATATACACTATATAGATTGAATAGGTGTTAATAAAAAACATTTGGCTCATTTAGAGTAGGTCCAAAAAATCTTGATTACAAATGGGTTGTTTACCCTAGCCTGGGAGCTTCTTTGGAGCACATTTCTCAAATTCAAATTTCTTTGACCTCCTCTAAATCACCTCAAATTTTGCACACATGATCTCCTACACAAACATAGATAGTTTGCCAAGGTTTTATTTTTTTGCATTTTCTTGAATTTATACTGTCATGTCGAATGTCAGTTCAAAACATCGGATAATGAAACATGCTGGTGGGAAAAAGCATGCATTTGATTTGATTAATAAACATGAGACCAATAACATGTGTGATCAGTGAAGCAACACTGAAACAACATGTGTGATCAGTGAAGCAACACTGAAGTGATCAGTGAAGCAACACTGAAAGAACATGTCTAATCAGTGAAGCAACACTGAAACAACATGTGTGATCATTGCAGCACCTAAACTCATAGTTCACAACATCTAAACAGAACTAATCATACACCACAGGCAAATATAAGGACAGACAAATATAGATAGAATAATACATTACTAGCATCACCATAGATTCAGTTCACACCATAAACAGCCATATTCAGTTTACCAAAAGTAATTGGACCCAAAGTAACCCAAAAGATAAAGATTCAGTTCATCACATCATCACATCATCACATCACGCCGGAGTCAGGGCCTTCGCGAGCACAGCATGCTGCCCCCTAATCATTTAGTCCTCCCCGCGAATTGCTACATCCTCTGCATGAGACAGAAGGTGATCTAAGCGGCCATCCATTGGCTTTGGCTTGGTGGTGCAGTAGGGGCAGTGCCACTTCTTGATCTTGCGGTTGTAGAAGGAAGCAACTCCCTTGGCCTTGATCTTCTCCACCTCCTTGGCTGTGAAGGACACGACGTTGCCCTTGTACACATCATCTCCAGAATCATACTGCACACATGAATGAATTGCATTAATACATTATAGATTCATATACACCATGTCAAAGGAACTAAATGAACAATCCAAATTTCAAGTAGGCTTACCTCATATTCTTCGTTGTCACTAAACTCTGGATCGTACGGGTCGTACTCGGCCAGCTTCCTCTCCCCCCCCCAACCATCATCCTCCTGAATATACAATTACATCCATCACTAGTAGCCAATTGAAAATTTAGATATGAAAACATGACACATTGATCATAGGGCTAATATACTCCCAATATGACATTCAAAACCCCAACCTGAGTAGCATTCAAAAACAAATCAAATATAACTATATATGACATTCAAAACCCCAATATGACATTCAAATAACACATTGATCATTGGTCATGCACACACATTGAACAACAGAGATAATATAACTACATATTGTGGACAAATTTATATACTAATGAATCAAATAACTTCTTAATCAATGGATTCCATTTGGGCATATGCCATTCAAAACCCCAATCTGAGTAGCATTCAAAAAAAATCTAATAGGGACCCAATCTAATAAGCATACATGTCTGTAGCATTAAAAACCCCAATCTGTGAGCACATCTAATAAGCATACATCTGTGTAGCATTGAAGCACATCTAATAAACAGATCTATCTAGCATTTTTGCAATGAATTTATCCAACAAACCCTAGTACAAAAACCCCCATCCCCCCAATATAGAAAACCACGGCCCATCCGTCAAACCAACTACTATAACCATCTGAACTACCGTATGAATCCACAATCTAACCAATGCAACTAACTCTACAAGATAATATCCTAAAGCAAAGCTAGTGCAAATGCCTCCTGCTCCTCGCCAGGCTGCGCATCGGGGGTATCGGGATGGACTGCGCCGCTCGACGCCGTCACCTTCTGCAACACTGAGGCGGAGCCCGCCACCTCCTTCTCCACATCCGCAGCGGTTGCGAGTTTCCCCGCACTGCCGTGGACGCTGCCGACATCCGCGGTCACCACGCCCTACAGCTCGACCACAACTCTGGCCGCTGCGCCGGCGTCGCCACAAGCTTCGGCCATCGGACAGATGGAGGCGATGAAGGTGAGGAAGAGGATGCAGTGGGGGAGAGCGAGACGGTGTCGTGGAGGCAGTGGAGGAGAGCGAGACAACGCCGGTGGGGGAGAGAAAGACGATGCGGCAGGGAGTGGATTTGGGGGAAAACCCTGGGGGGAATGGTAGGGGCGATGCGCCGCGAGGTGGTTCCCCCTCATTTATATGATGGGACGTTTCGAGCATGTCCATGGACACGTGCTACCCCACGACCGTGGTCCGTTGCATGCGCCCACGTATACGAATACCACTGTACGGTCAGCATACAAAACAACTATACGAGTAACGGTCAAAGGTGTACCCGGCCCTACGCAGCCCCACTCGTCAGAGTTAACGGTCAAAGGCATTGACCCGACGACAACGTCCGTTGTAACCTGTTCTGAGGGTTTCGGGCAAGGGAGTGGGGGAAAGTGAGCAAAAGTTAACAGAGTGGGGATGAATGAGTAGAGCTAAGGAACTAGGGGCACAAAAATAAAAATCCCATGAAATTAATGCCGCTTTGCTAAATCTTGTTATGAAAAATCAATTTTCCGGCCTTCCTAGTGAAGATGCCGCTTCCCATCTGAATAATTTCGTTGAGTTGTGTGATATGCAAAAGAAGAAAGATGTCGAAATGATATTGTTAAATTGATGCTATTTCCGTTCTCACTTCGAGATCGTGCTAAAACTTGGTTTTCATCTTTGCCTAAAAATAGTATTGATTCATGGAATAAGTGTAAAGATGCGTTTATTTCCAAGTATTTTCCTCCTGCTAAGATCATCTCCCTTAGGAACGATATTATGATTTTAAGCAACTTGATCATGAAAATGTTGCACAGTCTTGGGAGAGGATGAATTGATGATACGAAACTGCCCCACTCATAGTTTGAATTTATGGATATCATACAAAAAAATTATGTTGGATTGAATTTTGCTTCTAGAAATCTTTTAGATTCGGCCACAGGAGGTACTATTATGGAAATTACTCTAGGATAAGCTACTAAACTCATAGATAATATTATGGTTAATTATTCTCAATGCCATACCGAAAGATCTTCCACTAGTAAAAAAGTGCATGCGATTGAAGGGATTAATGTTTTGAGTGGAAAGATGGATGAACATATGAAATTATTTGCTAGCAAGAGTGCTTCTATTGATCCTAATTATACGCCTTTGTCTACTTTGATTGAAAATAATAATGAATCTATGGATGTGAATTTTGTTGGTAGGAACAATTTTGGTAATAACGCGTATAGAGGTAATTTTAATCCTAGGCCGTTTCCTAGTAATTCCTCTAATAATTATGGTAATTCCTACAACAATTCTTATGGAAATTATAATAAAATTCCCTCTGATTTTGAGAATAGTGTTAAAGAATTTATGAGTTCACAAAAGAATTTTAATGCTTTGGTCGAAGAAAAATTGCTTAAGATTGATGATTTGGCTAGAAACATGGATAGAATTTCTCTTGATGTTGACTCTTTGAAAATTAGATATATTCCACCCAAGCATGATATCAATGAATCTCTAAAGGCTATGATAATCTCCATTCATGAGTGCAAAGAAAGAACCGCTAAGATGCGTGCTAAACGAGATTGGTTTGTAAAAGCGTGTTCTTCTAGTTTTTGTGAAAATAATGATGGAGATCTTAAAGTGATTGATGTGACTCCTATTGAATATTTGTTTTCCAATATAAATCTTGATAAATATGGGGCTAGAGATGAGTCAACTTTAGTTAAAAGGCGTCCCATTGATTCGGAGTTTTTAGATCTTGATGCAAAATTTGATAAAAGTGGGATTGGAGAGGTCAAAACTTTAAGTAGAGGTGAACCCACTCTTTTGGATTTCAAGGAATTTAATTATGATAATTGTTCTTTAATATATTGTATTTCCTTGTTTCAATCTATGTTGAATTCTCCTCATGCTTATAATCAAAACAAAGCTTTTACTAAACATATCGTTGATGCTATGATGCAATCTTTTGAAGAAAAGCTTGAATTGGAAGTTTCTATCCCTAGAAAACTTTATGATGAGTGGGAACCTACTATTAAGATTAAGATTAAATATTATGAGTGCCATGCTTTGTGTGATTTGGGTGCTAGTGTTTCCACGATTCCAATTTTTTTGTAATGTGTTAGGTTTCCGAGAATTTGATGATTGTTCTTTAAATTTGCATCTTGCGGATTCCACTATTAAGAAACCTATGGGAAGTATTAATGATGTTATTATTGTTGCAAATAGGAATTATGTGCCTGTAGATTTCATCGTTCTTGATATAGATTGCAATCCTACATGTCCTATTATTCTTGGTAGACCTTTCCTTAGAACGATTGGTGCAATTATTGATATGAAAGAAGGAAACATTAGATTTCAATTTCCGTTAAGGAAGTGCCTGGAAAACTTTCCTAGAAATAAAATTAAATTGCCTTATGAATCTATTATGAGAGCTACTTATGGATTGCATACCAAAGATGACAATACCTAGATCTATCTATGTATTTTTATGCCTAGCTAGGGGCGTTAAACAATAGCGCTTGTTGGGAGGCAACCCAATTTTATTTGTGTTCTTTGATTTTTGGTTCTTTTTTAATAAATAATTCATCTAGCCTTTGGTTAGATGTGTTTTTGAGTTTTAATTAGTGTTTGTGCCAAGTAAGACCTTTGGGATGGCTTACGGTGATAGTTGTTTTGATCTTACTGAGAAACAGAAACTTTTGTGCCCAAGAAAATAATTTTATTTTTTTACAGAAGCCTACTTTTGATCTGATTCTTTTTGCACAAGATTGGTACACAAATTGCCAAGGTTGTCCTCTGATACAGAAGTATACGGAGTTCTCTGATTACTATAGACAGTTCTGTTTTTGACATATTCTGTTTTCTATGTGTTGTTTGCTTATTTTGATGAATTTATGGGCAGTATCAGGGGGTATGAACCATGGAAAAGTTGGAATACAGTAGATATTACACCAATATAAATCAATAATGAGTTCACAACAGTACCAAAAGTGGTGATTTATTTTCTTATACTAACAGAGCTTATGAGATTTTCTGTTGAGTTTTGTGTTGTGAAGTTTTCAAGTTTTGGGTAAGGATTTGATGGACTATGGAATAAGGAGTGGCAAGAGCCTAAGCTTGGGGATTCCCAAGGCACCCCAAGGTAATATTCAAGGAAAACCAAGAGCCTAAGCTTGGGGATGCCCCGGAAGGCATCCCCTCTTTCGTCTTCGTCTATTGGTAACTTTACTTGAGGCTATATTTTTATTCACCACATGATATGTGTTTTGCTTGGAGCGTCTTGTATGATATGAGTCTTTAGTTTTTAGTTTGCCACAATCATCCTTGCTGTACACACCGTTTGATAGGGACATGCATGAATCGTGATTTATTAGAATACTCTATGTGCTTCACTTATATCTTTTGAGCTAGGCAATTATGCTCTAGTGCTTCACTTATATCTTTTTAGAGCACGGCGGTTGCTTTATTTTATTGAACTCTCATGCTTCACTTATATTATTTTGAGAGTCTCTCTAAACAGCGGGGTAATTTTCTTTGGTATGGATTTAGTCCTAATATGATAGGCATCCAAGAGGGATATAATAAAAACTTTCATATAAAGTGCATTGAATACTATGAGAAGTTTGATTCCTTATGATTGTTTTGAGATATAAAGATGGTGATATTAGAGTCATGCTAGTGAGTAATTGTGGATTGGTAATAATACTTGTGTTAAAGTTTGTGATTCCCATAGCATGCACGTATGGTGAACCGTTATGTAACGAAGTCGGAGCGTGATTTATTTATTGATTGTCATCTTTTGTGTGGTGGTCGGATCGCGCGATGGTTAACTCCTACCAACCCTTCCCCTAGGAGCATGCGCGTAGTACTTTGTTTCTATGACTAATAGATTTTTGCAATAAGTATGTGAGCTCTTTATGACTAATGTTGAGTCCATGGATTATACGCACTCTCACCCTTCCACCATTGCTAGCCTCTCTAGTACCGCGCAACTTTCGTCGGTACCATACACCCACCATATACCTTCCTCAAAACAGCCACCATACCTACCTATTATGGAATTTCCATAGCCATTCCGAGATATATTTCCATGCAACTTTCCACCATTCCGTTTTATTCTGACACGTTCCGTCATTGTCATATTGCTTTGCATGATCATGTAGTTGACATAGTATTTGTGGCAAAGCCACCTTTCATAATTCTTTCATACATGTCACTCTTGAGTCATTGCAGACCCCTGTACATCGCCGGAGGCATTCATATAGAGTCATATTTTGTTCTAAGTATCGAGTTGTAATTTTTGAGTTGTAAGTAAATAAAAGTGTGATGATCATCGTTATTAGAGCATTGTCCCGTGTGAGGAAAGGATGATGGAAGCTATGATTCCCTCACAAGTTGGGATGGGTCTCCGGACTTTATAAAATATAAAAGAGGCCAAAGAAGCCCACCAAAAAAATGATAGAAAAAAAAGAGAAGGGGCAATTTTACTATCATTTTTCCACACTTGTGCTTCAAAGTAGCACCATGATCTTCATGATAGTGAGTCTCCTATGTTGTCACTTTCATATGCTACTGGGAATTTTTCATTATAGAACTTGGCTTGTATATTCCAATGATGGGCTTCCTCAAATTGCCCTAGGTCTTCATGAGCAAGCAAGTTGGATGCACACCCACTTAGTTTTCTTTTGAGTTTTCATAAACTTATAGCTCTAGTGCATCCGTTGCATGGCTATCCCTACTCACTCACATTGATATCAATTGATGGGCACCTCCATAGCCCGTTGATACGCCTAGTTGATGTGAGGCTTGAAGGAAATATGTCCTAGAGGCAATAATAAAGTTATTATTTATTTCCTTATATCATGATAAATGTTTATTATTCATGCTAGAATTGTATTAACCGGAAACATAATACATGTGTGAATACATAGACAAACAGAGTCACTAGTATGCCTCTACTTGACTAGCTCGTTAATTAAAGATGGTTATGTTTCCTAGCCATAGACATAAGTTGTCATTTGATTAACGAGATCACCTCATTAGGAGAATGACGTGATTGACTTGACCCATTCCGTTAGCTTAGCACCCGATCGTTTAGTATGTTGCTATTGCTTTCTTCATGACTTATACATGTTCCTCTGACTATGAGATTATGCAACTCCCGTTTACCGGAGGAACACTTTGTGTGCTACCAAACGTCACAACGTAAATGGGTGATTATAAAGGTGCTCTACAGGTGTCTCCAAAGGTACTTGTTGGGTTGGCGTATTTCGAGATTAGGATTTGTCACTCCGATTGTCGGAGAGGTATCTCTGGGCCCACTCGGTAATGCACATCACTATAAGCCTTGCAAGCATTGTGACTAATAAGTTAGTTGCGGGATGATGTGTTACGGAACGAGTAAAGAGACTTGCCGGTAACGAGATTGAACTAGGTATCGAGATACCGATGATCGAATCTCGGGCAAGTAACATACTGATGACAAAGGGAACAACGTATGTTGTTATGCGGTCTGACCGATAAAGATCTTCGTAGAATATGTGGGAGCCAATATGGGCATCCAGGTCCCGCTATTGGTTATTGACCGGAGACGTGTCTCGGTCATGTCTACATAGTTCTCGAACCCGTAGGGTCCGCACGCTTAAAGTTACGATGACAGTTTTATTATGAGTTTATGTATGTTGATGTACCGAAGGAGTTCAGAGTCCCGGATGAGATCGGGGACATGACAAGGAGTCTCGAAATGGTCGAGACGTAAAGATCGATATATTGGACGACTATATTCGGACTTCGGAAAGGTTCCGAGTGATTCGGGTATTTTTCGGAGTACCGGAGAGTTACGGGAATACGTATTGGGCCTTATTGGGCCATACGGGAAAGAAGAAAAAGGGCCTCAAGGGTGGCCGCACCCCTCCCCTTGGTCTGGTCCGAATTGGACGAGGGAAGGGGGCCGCCCCCTTCCTTCCTTCTCTTTTTCCTTCCTCTTTTCCTATTCCATATGGGAGGTGGAATCCTACTAGGACTAGGGAGTCCTAGTAGGACTCCACACTTGGTGCGCCCCCTCCTAGGGCCGGCCTCCTCCTCCCTTGCTCCTTTATATACGGGGGCAGGGGGCACCCCAGAGACACAACAATTGATCCTTGAGATCTTTTAGCCGTGTGCGGTGCCCCCCTCCACCAAATTACACCTCGATAATATCATTGCGGAGCTTAGGCGAAGCCCTGCGTCGGTAGAACATCATCACCGTCACCACGCCGTCGTGCTGACGAAACTCTCCCTCAACACTCGGCTGGATCGGAGTTTGAGGGACATCATCGAGCTGAACGTGTGTAGAACTCGGAGGTGTCGTGCGTTCGGTACTTGATCGGTCGGATCGTGAAGACATACGACTACATCGACCGCGTTGTGATAACGCTTCCGCTGTCGGTCTACGAGGGTACGTGGACAACACTCTCCCCTCTCGTTGCTATGCATCACCATGATCTTGCGTGTGCGTAGGAAAATTTTGAAATTACTACGTTCCCCAACAGTGGCATCCGAGCCTGGTTTTATGCGTTGATGCTATGCACGAGTAGAACACAAGTGAGTTGTGGGCGATATAAGTCATACTGCTTACCAGCATGTCATACTTTGGTTCAGCAGTATTGTGAGATGAAGCGGCCCGGACCGACATTACGCGTACGCTTACGCGAGACTGGTTTCACCGTTCGGAGCACTCGTTGCTTAAAGGTGACTGCCGGTGTCTGTCTCTCTCACTTTAGTTGAACCGAGTGTGGCTATGCCCGGTCCTTGCGAAGGTTAAAACAGCACCAACTTGACTAACTATCGTTGTGGTTTTGATGCGTAGGTAAGAACGGTTCTTGCTAAGCCCGTAGCAGCCACGTAAAACTTGCAACAACAAAGTAGAGGACGTCTAACTTGTTTTTGCAGGGAATGTTGTGATGTGATATGGTCAAGACATGATGTGATATAATGTGTTGTATGAGATGATCATGTTTTGTAACCGAGTTATCGGCAACTGGCAGGAGCCATATGGTTGTCGCTTTATTGTATGAGATGCAATCGCCATGTAATAGTTTAACTTTATCACTAAGCGGTAACGATAGTCGTAAAAGCAATAAGTTGGCGAGACGACAACGATGCTACGATGGAGATCAAGGTGTCGCACCAGTGAGGATGGTGATCATGACGGTGCTTCGGAGATGGAGATCACAAGCACGGTGCTTCGGAGATGGAGATCACAAGCACAAGATGATGATGGCCATATCATATCACTTATATTGATTGCATGTGATGTTAATCCTTTATGCATCTTATCTTGCTTTGATTGACGGTAGCATTATAAGATGATCTCTCACTAAAATTTCAAGATAAAAGTGTTCTCCCTGAGTATGCACCGTTGCAAAAGTTCTTCGTGCTGAGACACCACGTGTTAATCGGGTGTGATAGGCTCTACGTTCAAATACAACGGGTGCAAAACAGTTGCACACGCGGAATACTCAGGTTAAACTTGACGAGCCTAGCATATACAGATATGGCCTCGGAACACAGAGACCGAAAGGTCGAGCGTGAATCATATAGTAGATATGATCAACATAGTGATGTTCACCATTGAAACTACTCCATCTCACGTGTTAATCGGACATGGTTTAGTTGCTTTGGATCACGTAATCACTTAGATGATTAGAGAGATGTCTATCTAAGTGGGAGTTCTTAAGTAATATGATTAATTGAACTTAAATTTATCATGAACTTAGTCCTGATAGTATTTTGAAAATTATGTTGTAGATCAATAGCTCGCGTTGTTGCTTCCCTGTGTTTATTTTTGTTCCTAGAGAAAAATTATGTTGAAAGATGTTAGTAGCAAAGATGCGGATTGGACCCGTGATCTGAGGATTATCCTCATTGCTGCACAGAAAAATTATGTATTTGATGCACCGCTAGGTGACAGATCTATTGCAGGAGCAGATGCAGACGTTATGAACGTTTGGCTAGCTCAATATGATGACTACTTGATAGTTTAGTGCACCATGCTTGACGGCTTAGAATCGGGACTTCAAAGACGTTTTGAACGTCATGGACCATATGAGATATTCTAGGAGTTGAAGTTAATATTTCAAGCAAATACCCGAGTTGAGAGATATGAAATCTCCAACAAGTTCTATAGCAAAAAGATGGAGGAGAATCGCTCAACTAGTGAGCATGTGCTCAGATTGTCTGGGTAGTACAATCGCTTGAATCAAGTGGGAGTTTATCTTCCAGATAAAATAGTGATTGACAGAATTCTCTAGTCACCATCACCTAGTTAGTAGAACTTTGTGATGAACTATGGTATGCAAGGGATGACGAAAGTAATTCTCGAGCTCTTCGTGATGCTGAAATCGACGAAGGTAGAAATCAAGAAAAACATCAAGTGTTGATGGTTGACGAGACCACTTCAAGTGTTGATGGTTGACGAGACCGCTAGTTTCAAGAAAAGGGCAAAGGGAAAAAGGGGAACTTCAAAAAGAACGGCAAGCAAGTTGCTGCTCAAGTGAAGAAGCCTAAGTCTGGTCCTAAGCCTAAGACTAAGTGCTTCTACTGCAAAGGGACTGGTCACTGGAAGCGGAACTACCCCAACTATTTGGTGGATAAGAAGGATGGCAAAGTGAACAAAGGTATATTTGATATACAGATTATTGATGTGTACTTTACTAGTGTTTATAGCAACCCCTCGGTAATTGATACTCGTTCAGTTGCTAAAGAGTAGTAACTCGAAAATGGGAGTTGCAGAATAAACAGAGACTAGTAAAAGGCGAGGTGACGATGTGTGTTGGAAGTAGTTCCAAGATTGATATGATCATCATCGCACACTCCCTGTACTTTCGGGATTAGTGTTGAAACTAAATAAGTGTTATTTGGTGTTTGCGTTGAGCATGAATATGATCTGATCATGTTTATTGCAATACGGTTATTCATTTAAGTTAGAGAACAATTGTTGTTCTGTTTACATGAATAAAACCTTTATGGTCATACACACCAACGAAAATGGTTTGTTCGATCTCGATCGTAGTGATACACATATTCATAATATTGAAGCCAAAAGATGCAAAGTTAATAATGATAGTGCAACTTATTTGTGGTACTGTCGTTTAGGTCATATTGGTGTAAAGCGCATGAAGAAACTCCATACTGATGGGATTTTGGAATCACTTGATTATGAATCACTTGATGCTTGCGAACCGTGCCTCATGGGCAAGATGACTAAAACGCCGTTCTCCGGAACTATGGAGAGAGCAACAGATTTGTTGGAAATCATACATACATATGTATGTGGTCCGATGAATATTGAGGCTCGTAGCAGGTATCATTATTTTCTGACCTTCACAGATGATTTGAGCAGATATGGGTATATCTACTTGATGAAACACAAAGTCTGAAACATTTGAAAAGTTCAAAGAATTTCAGAGTGAAGTGGAGAATCATCGTAACAAGAAAATAAAAGTTTCTACGATATGATCGCAGAGGTAAAATATTTGAGTTACAAGTTTGGCCTTCAGTTAAAACAATGTGAAATAGTTTCACTACTCACGCCACCTGGAACACCACAGTGTAATGGTGTGTCCGAACGTCATAACCGTACTTTATTGGATATAGTGCAATCTATGATGTCTCTTACCAATTTACCACTATCGTTTTGGGTTATGCATTAGAGACAGCTACATTCACGTTAAATAGGGAACCATCAAAATCCGTTGAGACGACGCCTTATGAACTGTGGTTTGGCAAGAAACCAAAGTTGTCGTTTCTTCAAATTTTGGGGTTGCGATGCTTATGTGAAAAAGAATTCATCCTGATAAACTCAAACCCAAATCGGAGAAATGTGTCTTCATAGGATACCCAAAGGAGACAATTGGGTACACCTTCTATCACAGATCCGAAGGCAAGACATTCGTTGCTAAGTATGGATCCTTTCTAGAGAAGGAGTTTCTCTCGAAAGATGTGAGTGGGAGGAAAGTAGAACTTGATGAGGTAACTGTACCTGCTCCCTTATTGGATCACAGAAATTTGTTTCTATGACTTCTACACCAATTAGTGAGGAAGTTAATGATGATGATCATGTAACTTCAGATCAAGTTACTACCAAACCTCGTAGGTAAACTAGAGTAAGATCCGCACCAGAGTGGTACGGTAATCCTGTTCTGGAGGTTATGTTACTAGACCATGACGAACCTACAAACTATGAAGAAGCGATGGTGAGCCCAGATTCCGCAAAATGGCTTGAGGCCATGAAATCTGAGATGAGATCCATGTATGAGAACAAAGTGTGGACTTTGGTTGACTTGCCCGATGATCGGCAAGCAATTGAGAATAAATGGATTGTCAAGAGGAAGACGGACGCTGATAGTAGTATCACTATCTACAAAGCTAGAATTGTCGCAAAAAGGTTTTCGACAAGTTCAAGATGTTGACTATGATGAGAGTTTCTCACTCGTATCTATGCTTAAGTCTGTCCGAATCATGTTAGCAATTGCCGCATTTTATGAAATCTGGCAAAGGGATAAACAAAACTGCATTCCTTGATGGATTTATTAAAGAAGAGTTGTATATGATACAACCAGAAGGTTTTGTCAATCCTAAAGGTGCTAACAAAATATACAAGCTCCAGCGATCCATCAATGGACTGGTGCAAGCATCTCGGAGTTGGAATATACGCTTTGATAAGTTGATCAAAGCATATAGTTGTATACAGACTTGCGGTGAACCCTGTATTTACAAGAAAGTGAATGGGAGCACAACAGCATTTCTGATAAGTATATGTGAATGACATATTGTTGATCGGAAATAATGTAGAATTATTCTGCAAAGCATAAAGGAGTGTTTGAAAGGAGTTTTCAAAGATAGACCTCGGTGAAGCTGCTTACATATTGAGCATCAAGATCTATAGAGATAGATGAAGACGCTTGATAAGTTTTTCAATGAGTACATACCTTAACAAGATTTTGAAGTAGTTCAAAATAGAACAGTCAAAGAAAAGAGTTCTTGCCTGTGTTACAAGGTGTGAAATTGAGTAAAGACTCAAAGCCCGACCACGGCAAAAGATAGAAAGAGAATGAAAGTCATTCCCTATGCCTTGGCCATAGGTTCTATAAAGTATGCCATGCTGTGTACCAGATCTATTGTATACCCTACACTGATTTTGGCAAGGGAGTACAATAGTGATCTAGGAGTAGATCACTGGACAGCGGTCAAAATTATCCTTACTGGAATAAGGATATGTTTCTCGATTATGGAAGTGACAAAAGGCTCGTCGTAAAAGGTTACGTCGATGCAAGTTTTGACACTAATCTAGATGACTCTAAGTCTCGGTCTAGATACATATTGAAAGTGGGAGCAATTAGCTAGAGTAGCTCCATGCAGAGCATTGTAGACATAGAAATTTGCAAAATACTTACGGATCTGAATGTGACAGACCCGTTGACTAAAATTATCTCACAAGCAAAACATGATCACACCTTAGTACTCTTTGGGTGTTAATCACATAACGATGTGAACTAGATTACTGACTCTAGTAAACCCTTTGGGTGATGGTCACATGACGATGTGAACCACGGGTGTTAATCACATGGTGATGTGAACTATTCATGTTAAATCACATGGCGATGTGAACTAGATTATTGACTCTAGTGCAAGTGGGAGACTGAAGGAAATATGCCCTAGAGGCAATAATAAAGTTATTATTTATTTCCTTATATCATGATAAATGTTTATTATTCATGCTAGAATTGTATTAACCGGAAACATAATACATGTGTGAATACATAGACAAACAGAGTGTCACTAGTATGCCTCTACTTGACTAGCTCGTTAATTAAAGATGGTTATGTTTCCTAGCCATAGACATAAGTTGTCATTTGATTAACGAGATCACCTCATTAGGAGAATGACGTGATTGACTTGACCCATTCTGTTAGCTTAGCACCCGATCGTTTAGTATGTTGCTATTGCTTTCTTCATGACTTATACATGTTCCTCTGACTATGAGATTATGCAACTCCCATTTACCGGAGGAACACTTTGTGTGCTACCAAACGTCACAACGTAAATGGGTGATTATAAAGGTGCTCTACAGGTGTCTCCAAAGGTACTTGTTGGGTTGGCGTATTTCGAGATTAGGATTTGTCACTCCGATTGTCGGAGAGGTATCTCTGGGCCCACTCGGTAATGCACATCACTATAAGCCTTGCAAGCATTGTGACTAATAAGGTAGTTGCGGGATGATGTGTTACGGAACGAGTAAAGAGACTTGCCGGTAACGAGATTGAACTAGGTATCGAGATACCGACGATCGAATCTCGGGCAAGTAACATACTGATGACAAAGGGAATAACGTATGTTGTTATGCGGTCTGACCGATAAAGATCTTCGTAGAATATGTGGGAGCCAATATGGGCATCCAGGTCCCGCTATTGGTTATTGACCGGAGACGTGTCTCGGTCATGTCTACATAGTTCTCGAACCCGTAGGGTCCGCACGCTTAAAGTTACGATGACAGTTTTATTATGAGTTTATGTATGTTGATGTACCGAAGGAGTTCGGAGTCCCGGATGAGATCGGGGACATGACAAGGAGTCTCGAAATGTTCGAGACGTAAAGATCGATATATTGGACGACTATATTCGGACTTCGGAAAGGTTCCGAGTGATTCGGGTATTTTTCGGAGTACCGGAGAGTTACGGAAATACGTATTGGGCCTTATTGGGCCATACGGGAAAGAAGAAAAAGGGCCTCAAGGGTGGCCGCACCCCTCCCCTTGGTCTGGTCCGAATTGGACTAGGGAAGGGGGCTGCCCCCTTCCTTCCTTCTCTTTTTCCCTTCCTCTTTTCCTATTCCATATGAGAGGTGGAATCCTACTAGGACTAGGGAGTCCTAGTAGGACTCCACACTTGGTGCGCCCCCTCCTAGGGCCGGCCTCCTCCTCCCTTGCTCCTTTATATACGGGGGCAGGGGGGCACCCCAGAGACACAACAATTGATCCTTGAGATCTTTTAGCCGTGTGCGGTGCCCCCCTCCACCAAATTACACCTCGATAATATCATTGCGGAGCTTAGGCGAAGCCCTGCGTCGGTAGAACATCATCACCGTCACCACGCCGTCGTGCTGACGAAACTCTCCCTCAACACTCGGCTGGATCGGAGTTCGAGGGACGTCATCGAGCTGAACGTGTGTAGAACTCGGAGGTGCCGTGCGTTCGGTGCTTGATCGGTCGGATCGTGAAGACGTACGACTACATCAACCGCGTTGTGATAACGCTTCCGCTGTCGGTCTACGAGGGTACGTGGACAACACTCTCCCCTCTCGTTGCTATGCATCACCATGATCTTGCGTGTGCGTAGGAAAATTTTGAAATTACTACGTTCCCCAACAAGGCTATCTCCTTATTTTTGTCTTCTCCACAACCACCATATTCTATTCCACCTATAGTGTTATGTCCATGGCTCATGCTCATGTATTGCGTGAAAGTTGAAAAGGTTTGAGAATACTGAAGTATGAAACAATTGCTTGGCAGAAACCGGGGTTGTGCATGATTTGAATACTTTGTGTGATGAAGATGGAGCATAGCCAGACTATATGATTTTGTAGGGATAACTTTCTTTGGCCATGTTATTTTGAGAAGACATAATTACCTTGTTAGTATGCTTGAAGTATTATCATTTTTATGTCAATATTAAACTTCTGTTTTGAATCTTATGGATCTGAACATTCATGCCACAATAAAGAAAATTATATGGATAAATATGTTAGGTAGCATTCCACATCAAAAATTATGTTTTTATCATTTGCCTACTCGAGGACGAGCAGGAATTAAGCTTGGGGATGCTTGATATGTCTCCAACGTATCTATATTTTTTATTGTTCCATGCTATAATATTATCTGTTTTGGATGTTTTATATGCATTAATATGCTATTTTATATTATTTTTGGGACTAAGCTATTAACCTAGAGCCGAGTGCCAGTTTCTGTTTTTTCCTTGTTTTTGAGCTTCGCAGAAAAGGAATACCAAATGGAGTCCAAACGGTAAAACCTTCGCAATGATTTTTCTTGGACCAGAAGACACCCCGGAGACTTGAAGATCAAGTTAGAAGAGCCACGAGGCGGCGACAAGGGGGGAGGGCGCGCCTAGGGGGTAGGGCGCGCCCCCTGCCTTGTGGGCCCTCGTGACCCCCCGGACCTAATTCTGCTTCCTATATATTCACATATATTCCCAAACCACCGAAGGCATCCAAAAAAAATGCTTTTCCACCGCCACAACCTTCTGTTCCCATGAGATCCCATCTTGGGGCCTTTTCCGGCATCCTACCGGAGGGGGATTCGATCACGGAGGGCATCTACATCAACTCTATTGCCCTTCAGATGAAGCGTGAGT
Source organism: Aegilops tauschii subsp. strangulata (assembly GCF_002575655.3). Lineage (NCBI taxonomy): Eukaryota > Viridiplantae > Streptophyta > Magnoliopsida > Poales > Poaceae > Aegilops > Aegilops tauschii. The sequence continues at coordinate 379,860,221 of NC_053037.3, read as the reverse complement.
AGTTTACCACAGACCTACAGGTCCAGAGCTAGTAGCTAGATGGCTTCTTCTCTCTCTTTGATTCTCAATACCATGTTCTCCTTAATATTATTGGAGATCTATCCGATGTAATCTTCTTTTGTGGTGTGTTTGTCGAGATCCGATGAATTGTGGATTTATGATCAGCTTATCTATGAATATTATTTGAATCTTCTCTGAATTATTTTATGCATGATTTGATATCTTTGTAATTCTCTTCGAACTATCGCTTTAGTTTGGCCAACTAGATTGGTTTTTATGGCAATGGGAGAAGTGCTTAGCTTTGGGTTCAATCTTGTGGTGTCCTCACCCAGTGACAGTAGGGGTAGCGAGGCACGTATTGTATTGTTGCCATCGAGGATAAAAAGATGGGGTTTACATCATATTGCTTGATTTTATTCCTCTACATCATGTCATCTTACTTAAAGCATTACTCTGTTCTTCATGAACTTAATACTCTAAATGCAGGCAGGAGTCGGTCGATGTGTGGAGTAATAGTAGTAGATGCAGGCAGGAGTCAGTCTACTTGACACGGATGTGATGCCTATATTTCATAATCATTGCCTTGGATATCGTCATAACTTTGCGCTTTTCTATCAATAGCTTGACAGTAATTTGTTCACCCACCGTATTATTTGCTATCTTGAGAGAAGCCTCTAGTGAAACCTATGGCCCCGGGGTCTATTTACCATCAAATTAGTTTGCAATCTACTATTTTGCAATCTTTTACTTTCCGATCTATAAACCAAAAAACCCAAAAATATTTATTTTATCTTTTGTTTAGTTTTATCTATCTATATCAGATCTCACCTTTGCAAGTGACCATGAAGGGATTGACAACCCCTTTATCGCGTTGGTTGCAAGTGTTTGATTGTTTGGGCAGGTATTGGTGATTTGTGCGTTGTCTCATACTGGATTGATACCTTGGTTCTCTAACTGAGGGAAATACTTACTCTACTTTGCTGCATCACCCTTTCCTCTTCAAGGGAAAAACCAACGCAAGCTCAAGAAGTAGCAGCATCCAACTTGCTTGCTCAAGAAGACCTAGGGAAATTTGAGGAAGCCCATTATTGGAATATACAAGCCAAGTTCTATAATGAAAAATTTCCCACTAGTATATGAAAGTGACAACATAGGAGACTATCTATTATGAAGATCATGGTGCTACTTTGAAGCACAAGTGTGGAAAAAGGATAGTAACATTGCCCCTTCTCTCTTTTCTCTCATTTTTTTTCTTTTTTGTTGGCTTCCTTGGCCTCTTTTATTTTTTTCGAATTCTGGAGACTCATCCCAACTTGTGAGGGAATCATAGCTTCCATCATCCTTTCCTCACATGGAGCAATGCTATAATAATGAAGATCATCACACTTTTATTTAATTACAACTCAAGAATTACAACTCGATACTTAGAACAAAATATGACTCTATATGAATGCCTCCGACGGAGTACCGGGATGTGCAATGATCTAGCGTAGCAAATGACATAAAAAACGGACAAGCCATGTAATAATCATGCTAGTTATCTTACGATCATGCAAAGCAATATGACAATGATGGAGTGTGTCATAATAAAACAGAACGGTGGAAGTTGCATGGAAATATATCTCGGAATGGCTATGGTAATGCCATAATAGGTAGGTATGGTGCCTGTTTTGATGAAGGTGAAAGGTGGGTGTATGGTACCGGCGAAAGTTGTGCGGTACTAGATAGGCTAGCAATGGTGGAAGGGTGAGAGTGCGTATAATCCATGGACTCAACATTAGTCATAAAGAAATCACATACTTATTGCAAAAATCTATTAGTCATCGAAACAAAGTACTACGCGCATGCTCCTAGGGGAAGGGTTGGTAGGAGTTAACCATCACGCGATCCAACCACCACACAAAGGATGACAATCAATAAATAAATCATGCTCCGACTTCGTTACATAACGGTTCACCATACGTGCATGCTATGGGAATCACAAACTTTAACACAAGTATTCTTAGCAATCCACAATTACTCACTAGCATGACTCTAATATCACCATCTTTATATCTCAAAACAATCATAAGGAATCAAACTTCTCATAGTATTCAATGCACTTTATATGAAAGTTTTTATTATATCCCTCTTGGATGCCTATCATATTAGGGTTAAATTCATAACCAAAGCAAACTACCATGCTGTTTAGAGAGACACTCAAAATAATATAAGTGAAGCATGAGAGTTCAATAATTTCTATAAAATAAAGCCACCGCCGTGCTCTAAAAAGATATAAGTGAAGCACTGGAGCAAAATTGCCTAGCTCAAAAGATATAAGTGAAGCTCATAGAGTATTCTAATAAATCACGATTCATGCGTGTCCCCCTCAAATGTTGTGTACAGCAAGGATGATTGTGGCAAACTAAAAAGTAAAGACTCATATCATACAAGACGCTCCAAGCAAAACACATATCATGTGGTGAATAAAAATATAGCCTCGAGTAAATTTACCGATAGACGAAGACGAAAGAGGGGATGCCATCTGGGGCATCCCCAAGCTTAGGCTCTTGGTTTTCCTTGAATATTACCTTGGTGTGCCTTGGGCATCCCCAAGCCTAGGCTCTTGCCACTCCTTATTCCATATTCCATCAAATCTTTACCCAAAACTTGAAACTTCACAAAACAAAACTCAACAGAAAATCTCATGAGATCCGTTAGTATAAGAAAATGAAATCACCACTTTTTGTACTGTTGTGAACTCATTATTTATTTATATTGGTGTAATATGTACTGTATTCCAACTTATTCATGGTTCATACCCCCCCCCCCCCCGATATTACCCATAGATTCATCAAAATAAGCAAACAACACATAGAAAACAGAATCTGTCAAAAACAGAACAGTCTGTAGCAATCTGTAAACTTCGAACACTTCTGTAATTCCAAAAAATCCAAAAAATTAGGAAAACCTTGGAAATTTGTATACCAATCTTGTGCAAAAAGAATCAGATCAAAATCACGCTTCTGTAAAAAAATGAATTATTTTTGTTTTTCAGCAAGATCAAATCAACTATCACTGTAAGCCATCCCAAAGGTCTTACTTGGCACAAACACTAACTAAAAACAAAAACACCTCTATGGCTAGATGAATTATTTATTAAAAAACAGAACCAAAAAAACAAAAAATAAAATTGGGTTGCCTCCCAACAAGCGCTATTGTTTAACGCCCTTAGATAGGCATAAGGATATAGATCTAGATGTTGTCATCTTTGGTATGCAATCCATAAGTAGCTCCCATAATAGATTCATATGGCAACTTAATTTTCTTTCTATTAAAGTGTTCCATGCCCTTCCTTTACGGAAATTGAAATCTAATGTTTCCTTCTTTCATATCAATAATTGCACCAATCGTTCTAAGGAAAGGTCTACCGAGAACAATAGGACATGTAGGATTGCAATCTATATCAAGAACAATGAAATCTACGGGCACATAATTCCTATTTGCAACAATAAGAATATCATTAATTCTTCCCATAGGTTTCTTAATAGTGGAATCCGCAAGAGGCAAATTTAAAGAACAATCATCAGATTCACGGAAACCTAACACATCATATAAAGTTTTTGGAATCGTGGAAACGCTAGCACCCAAATAACACAAAGCATGGCACTCATAATATTTAATCTTAATCTTAATAGTAGGTTCCCACTCATCATAAAGTTTTCTAGGGATAGAAACTTCTAATTCAAGCTTTTCTTCAAAAGATTTCATCATGGCATCAACGATATGTTTAGTAAAAGCTTTATTTTGATTATAAGCATGAGGAGTGGGTTCATCGCTACTTAAAGTTTTGACCTCTCCAAACCCACTTTTATCAAGTTTTGCATCAAGATCTATAAAGTCTAAATTACCGGGACGCCTTTTAACTAAAGTTGACTCATCTCCAGTCCCATATTTATCAAGATTTATATTGGAAACCAAAGATTAAATAGGAGTCACATCAATCACTTTAAGATATTCATCATTATTTTCACAAAAACTAGAAGAACATGCTTTTACAAACCAATCTCGCTTAGCACACATCTTAGCGGTTCTTTCTTTGCACTCATCAATGGAAATTCTCATAGCTTTTAGAGATTCATTAATATTATGCTTGGGTAGAATAGATCTAATTTTCAAAGAATCAATCTCAAGAGAAATTCTATCCACGTTCCTAGCCAAATCATCAATCTTAAGCAATTTTTCTTCAACCAAAGCATTGAAATTCTTTTGTGAACTCGTAAATTCTTTAATACTATTCTCAAGATCAGAGGGAATCTTATTATAATTTCAATAAGAATTGTTGTAGGAATTACCATAATTATTAGAGGAATTACTAGGAAACGACCTAGGATTAAAATTACCTCTATATGCGTTATTACCAAAATTGTTCCTACCAACAAAATTTACATCCATAGATTCATTGTTATTCTCAATCAAAGTGGACAAAGGCATATCATTAGGATCAATAGGAACACTCTTACTAGCAAACAGTTTCATAAGTTCATCCATCTTTCCACTCAAAACATTAATCTCTTCAATCGCATGCACTTTTTTACTAGTAGAAGATCTTTCGGTATGCCATTGAGAATAATTAACCATAATATTATCTAGGAGTTTAGTAGCTTCTCCTAAAGTAATTTCCTTAAAAGTACCTGCCGCCGCCGAATCTAAAAGATTTCTAGAAGCAAAATTCAATCCGGCATAAAAAATTTGTATGATCATCCACAAATTTAAACCATGAGTAGGGCAATTTAGTATCATCAATTTCATCCTCTCCCAAGATTGTGCAACTGTTGGAAATATGCCCTAGAGGCAATAATAAATGGTTATTATTATATTTCTTTGTTCATGGTAATTGTCTATTATTCATGCTATAATTGTATTGTCCGGAAATCGTAATACATGTGTGAATACATAGACCACAACGTGTCCCTAGTAAGCCTCTAGTTGACTAGCTCGTTGATCAACAGATAGTCATGGTTTCCTGACTATGGACATTGGATGTCATTGATAACGGGATCACATCATTAGGAGAATGATGTGATGGACAAGACCCAATCCTAAGCATAGCATAAAAGATCGTGTAGTTTCGTTTGCTAGAGCTTTTCCAATGTCAAGTATCTTTTCCTTAGACCATGAGATCATGCAACTCCCGGATACCGTAGGAGTGCTTTGGGTGTGCCAAACGTCACAACGTAACTGGGTGACTATAAAGGTGCACTACGGGTATCTCCGAAAGTGTCTGTTGGGTTGGCACGGATCGAGACTGGGATTTGTCACTCCGTGTGACGGAGAGGTATCTCTGGGCCCACTCGGTAATGCATCATCATGATGAGCTCATGTGACTAAGGCGTTAGTCACGGGATCATGCATTGCGGTACGAGTAAAGAGACTTGCCGGTAACGAGATTGAACAAGGTATTGGGATACCGACGATCGAATCTCGGGCAAGTTACATACCGATTGACAAAGGGAATTGCATACGGATTGATTGAATCCTCGACACCGTGGTTCATCCGATGAGATCATCGTGGAACATGTGGGAGCCAACATGGGTATCCAGATCCCGCTGTTGGTTATTGACCGGAGAGGCGTCTCGGTCATGTCTGCATGTCTCCCGAACCCGTAGGGTCTACACACTTAAGGTTCGGTGACGCTAGGGTTGTAGAGATAGATGTATGTGGAAACCTGAAAGTTGTTCGGAGTCCCGGATGAGATCCCGGACGTCACGAGAGGTTCCGGAATGGTCCGGAGGTGAAGAATTATATATAGGAAGTCAAGTTTCGGCCACCGGGAAAGTTTCGGGGGTTACCGGTATTGTACCGGGACCACCGGAAGGGTCCCGGGGGTCCACCGGGTGGGGCCACCTATCCCGGAGGGCCCCGTGGGCTGAAAGTGGAAGGGAACCAGCCCTTAGTGGGCTGGGGCGCCCCCCTTGGGCCTCTCCCCATGCGCCTAGGGTTGGGAACTTTAGGGGGGAGCTTCCCCCTTGCCTTGGGGGGCAAGGCACCCCTTCCCCCCCTTTGGCCGCCGCCCCCCCTTGGAGATCCCATCTCCCTGGGCCGGCGCCCCCCCCCCAGGGGGCCTATATAAAGGGGGGGAGGGAGGGCAGCAACACACAGCCTTGGGCGCCTCCCTCCTCCCCTGCAACACCTCTCTCTCTCTCGCAGAAGCTCGGCGAAGCCCTGCAGGAGACCCGCTACATCCACCACCACACCGTCGTGCTGCTGGATCTCCATCAACCTCTCCTTCCCCCTTGCTGGATCAAGAAGGAGGAGACGTCACTGCACCGTACGTGTGTTGAACGCGGAGGTGCCGTCCGTTCGGCACTCGGTCATCGGTGATTTGGATCACGGCGAGTACGACTCCGTCATCCACGTTCATTGGAACGCTTCCGCTCGCGATCTACAAGGGTATGTAGATGCACTCCTTTCCCCTCGTTGCTAGTAGACTCCATAGATGCATCTTGGTGAGCGTAGGAAAATTTTAAATTATGCTACGATTCCCAACAGTGGCATCATGAGCCAGGCCTATGCGTAGTTACTATGCACGAGTAGAACACAAAGCAGTTGTGGGCGTTGAGTTTGCCAATTCTTCTTGCCGCTACTAGTCTTTTCTTGTTTCGGCGGCATTGTAGGATGAAGCGGCCCGGACCGACCTTACACGTACGCTTACGTGAGACAGGTTCCACCGACTGACATGCACTAGTTGCATAAGGTGGCTAGCGGGTGTCTGTCTCTCCTACTTTAGTCGGAACGGATTCGATGAAAAGGGTCCTTATGAAGGGTAAATAGAAATTGGCAAATCACGTTGTGGTCATACGTAGGTAAGAAAACGTTCTTGCTAGAAACCTACAAACCACGTAAAAACTTGCAACAACAATTAGAGGACGTCTAACTTGTTTTTGCAGCAAGTGCTATGTGATGTGATATGGCCAGAAGATGTGATGAATGATATATGTGATGTATGAGATTGATCATATTCTTGTAATAGGAATCACGACTTGCATGTCGATGAGTATGACAACCGGCAGGAGCCATAGGAGTTGTCTTTATTATTTTGCATGACCTGCGTGTCATTGAATAACGCCATGTAATTTACTTTACTTTGTTGCTAAACGCGTTAGCCATACAAGTAGAAGTAATCGTTGGCGTGACGACTTCATGAAGACACAATGATGGAGATCATGATGATGGAGATCATGGTGTCATGCCGGTGACGAAGATGATCATGGTGCCCCGAAGATGGAGATCAAAGGAGCATGATGATATTGGCCATATCATGTCACTATTTGATTGCATGTGATGTTTATCATGTTTTTGCATCTTATTTGCTTAGAACTACGGTAGTAAGTAAGATGATCCCTTATAATAATTTCAAGAAAGTGTTCACCCTAACTGTGCACCGTTGCGAAGGTTCGTTGTTTCGAAGCACCACGTGATGATCGGGTGTGATAGATTCTAACGTTCGAATACAACGGGTGTTGACGAGCCTAGCATGTACAGACATGGCCTCGGAACACACGCAATACACTTAGGTCGACTTGACGAGCCTAGCATGTACAGACATGGCCTCGAAACACGGAGGACCGAAAGGTCGAGCATGAGTCGTATAGAAGATACGATCAACATGGAGATGTTCACCGATCTTGACTAGTCCGTCTCACGTGATGATCGGACACGGCCTAGTTGAATTCGGATGATGTTTCACTTAGATGACTAGAGGGATGTCTATCTGAGTGGGAGTTCATTAAAAATTTGATTAGATGAACTCAATTATCATGAACTTAGTCTAAAATCTTTACACTATGTATTGTAGATCAAATGGCCAACGTTTTCCTCAATTTCAACGCGTTCCTAGAGAAAACCAAGCTGAAAGATGATGGCAGCAACTATACGGACTGGGTCCGGAACCTGAGGCTCATCCTCATAGTAGCCAAGAAAGATTATGTCTTAGAAGCACCGCTAGGTGAAGCACCAATCCCTGAGAACCAAGACGTTATGAACGCTTGGCAATCACGTGCTGATGATTACTCCCTCGTTCAGTGCGGCATGCTTTACAGCCTAGAACCGGGTCTCCAAAAGCGTTTTGAGAAACATGGAGCATATGAGATGTTCGAGGAGCTGAAATTAGTTTTTCAAGCTCATGCCCGGGTCGAGAGATATGATGTCTCCGACAAGTTCTTCAGCTGTAAAATGGAGGAGAATAGTTCTGTTAGTGAGCACATACTCAGAATGTCTGGGTTGCACAACCGCTTGACTCAGCTGGGAGTTAATCTCCCGGATGACGCGGTCATTGACAGAATCCTCCAGTCGCTTCCACCAAGCTACAAGAGCTTTGTGATGAACTACAATATGCAGGGGATGGAATAGACCATTCCCGAGGTATATTCAATGCTGAAATCAGCGGAAGGGGAGATCAGAAAAGAACATCAAGTGTTGATGGTGAATAAAACCACTAAGTTCAAGAAGGGCAAGGGTAAGAAGAACTTCAAGAAGGACGGCAAGGGAGTTGCCGCGCCCGGTAAACCAGTTACTGGGAAGAAGTCAAAGCATGGACCCAAGCCCGAGACTGAGTGCTTTTATTGCAAGGGAAGTGGTCACTGGAAGCGGAACTGCCCCAAATATTTAGCGGACAAGAAGAAGGCCGGCAACACCATAGGTATATGTGATATACATGTAATTGATGTGTACCTTACCAGTACTCGTAGTAGCTCCTGGGTATTTGATACCGGTGCGGTTGCTCATATTTGTAACTCAAAACAGGAACTACGGAATAAACAGAGACTGGCGAAGGATGAGGTGACGATGCGCGTCGGGAATGGTTCCAAGGTTGATGTGATCACCTTCGGCACGCTACCTCTGCATCTACCCACGGGATTAGTTTTAAACCTCAATAATTGTTATTTAGTGCCAGCTTTGAGCATGAACATTGTATCTGGATCTCATTTAATTCGAGATGGCTACTCATTTAAATCCGAGAATAATGGTTGTTCTATTTATTTGAGAGATATGTTTTATGGTCATGCCCCGTTGGTCAATGGTTTATTTTTTATGAATCCCGAACGTGATGTTACACATGTTCATAGTGTGAATACCAAAAGATGTAAAGTTGATAATGATAGTCCCACATACTTGTGGCACTGCCGCCTTGGTCACATTGGTGTCAAGCGCATGAAGAAGCTCCATGCAGATGGACTTTTGGAGTCTCTTGATTACGAATCATTTGACACGTGCGAACCATGCCTCATGGGTAAGATGACCAAGACTCCGTTCTCCGGAACAATGGAGCGAGCAACCAACTTATTGGAAATCATACATACCGATGTGTGCGGTCCAATGAGTGTTGAGGCTCGCGGAGGATATCGTTATGTTCTCACTCTCACTGATGATTTAAGTAGATATGGGTATGTCTACCTAATGAAACACAAGTCTGAAACCTTTGAAAAGTTCAAGGAATTTCAGAGTGAGGTTGAGAATCAACATGACAGGAGAATAAAATTCTTACGATCAGATCGTGGTGGAGAATATTTAAGTCACGAGTTTGGTGCACACTTAAGGAAATGTGGAATAGTTTCACAACTCACGCCGCCTGGAACACCTCAAAGAAACGGTGTGTCCGAACGTCGTAATCGCACTCTATTGGATATGGTGCGATCTATGATGTCTCTTACCGATTTACCGCTCTCATTTTGGGGCTATGCTTTAGAGACTGCCGCATTCACTTTAAATAGGGCTCCGTCGAAATCCGTTGAGACGACACCGTATGAATTATGGTTTGGGAAGAAACCTAAGCTGTCGTTTCTAAAAGTTTGGGGATGCGATGCTTATGTCAAGAAACTTCAACCTGAAAAGCTCGAACCCAAATCGGAAAAATGCGTCTTCATAGGATACCCTAAGGAAACTATTGGGTATACCTTCTACCTCAGATCCGAAGGCAAGATCTTCATTGCCAAGAACGGTCCTTTCTGGAGAAGGAGTTTCTCTCGAAAGAATTGAGTAGGAGGAAAGTGGAACTTGATGAGGTGATAGTCACCCCTTCTGAACCGGAAAGTAGCGCAGCGCGGGAAAATGTTCCTGTAGTGCCTACACCGACTGGGGAGGAAGTTAATGATGATGATCATGAAGCTTCAGATCAAGTTACTGAACTTCGTAGGTCCACAAGGACATGTTCCGCACCAGAGTGGTACGGCAACCCTGTCCTGGAAATCATGTTGTTAGACAACGGTGAACCTTCGAACTATGAAGAAGCGATGGCGGGCCCGGATTCCGACAAATGGCTAGAAGCCATGAAATCCGAGATAGGATCCATGTATGAAAACGAAGTATGGACTTTGACTGACTTGCCCGATGAGCGGCGAGCCATAGAAAACAAATGGATCTTTAAGAAGAAGACGGACGCGGATGGTAATGTGACCATCTACAAAGCTCGACTTGTCGCTAAGGGTTATCGACAAGTTCAAGGGGTTGACTACGATGAGACTTTCTCACCCGTAGCGAAGCTGAAGTCCGTCCGAATCATGTTAGCAATTGCCGCATACTATGATTATGAGATATGGCAGATGGACGTCAAAACGGCATTCCTTAACGGCTTCCTTAAGGAAGAGTTGTATATGATGCAGCCGGAAGGTTTTGTCGATCCTAAGAATGCTAACAAAGTATGCAAGCTCCAGCGCTCAATCTATGGGCTGGTGCAAGCATCTCGGAGTTGGAACATTCGCTTTGATGAGATGATCAAAGCGTTTGGGTTTACACAGACTTATGGAGAAGCCTGTGTTTACAAGAAAGTGAGTGGGAGCTCTGTAGCATTTCTCATATTATATCTGGATGACATACTATTGATGGGAAATGATATAGAATTCTTGGAAAGTATAAAGGCCTATTTGAATAAGTGTTTTTTAATGAAGGACCTTGGAGAAGCTGCTTATATATTAGGCATCAAGATCTATAGAGATAGATCAAGACGCCTCATTGGTCTTTCACAAAGTACATACCTTGACAAGATATTGAAGAAGTTCAATATGGATCAGTCCAAGAAGGGGTTCTTGCCTGTATTGCAAGGTGTGCAATTGAGCACGGCTCAATGCCCGACCACGGCAGAAGATATAGAAAAGATGAGTGTCATCCCCTATGCCTCGGCCATAGGTTCTATTATGTATGCCATGCTGTGTACCAGACCTGATGTAAACCTTGCCGTAAGTTTGGTAGGAAGATACCAAAGTAATCCCGGCATGGAACACTGGACAGCGGTCAAGAATATCCTGAAGTGCCTGAAGAGGACTAAGGATATGTTTCTCGTTTATGGAGGTGACGAAGAGCTCGTCGTAAAGGGTTACGTCGACGCTAGCTTCGACACAGATCTGGATGACTCGAAGTCACAAACCGGATACGTGTATATTTTTTGGAGGAGCAGTAAGCTGGTGCAGTTGCAAGCAAAGCGTCGTGGCGGGATCTACATGTGAAGCGGAGTACATGGCAGCCTCGGAGCCAGCACAGGAAGCAGTCTGGATGAAGGAGTTCATTACCGACCTAGGGGTGATTCCTAATGCGTCGGGCCCGATGACTCTCTTCTGTGACAACACTGGAGCTATTGCCCTTGCGAAGGAGCCCAGGTTTCACAGGAAGACCAGGCATATCAAGCGTCGCTTCAACTCCATTCGTGAAAGTGTTCAAAATGGAGACATAGATATTTGTAAAGTACATACGGACCTGAATGTAGCAGATCCGTAGACTAAACCTCTCCCTAGGGCAAAACATGATCAACACCAGGACGCAATGGGTGTTCGATTCATCACAATGTAACTAGATTATTGACTCTAGTGCAAGTGGGAGACTGTTGGAAATATGCCCTAGAGGCAATAATAAATGGTTATTATTATATTTCTTTGTTCATGGTAATTGTCTATTATTCATGCTATAATTGTATTGTCCGGAAATCGTAATACATGTGTGAATACATAGACCACAACGTGTCCCTAGTAAGCCTCTAGTTGACTAGCTCGTTGATCAACAGATAGTCATGGTTTCCTGACTATGGACATTGGATGTCATTGATAACGGGATCACATCATTAGGAGAATGATGTGATGGACAAGACCCAATCCTAAGCATAGCATAAAAGATGGTGTAGTTTCGTTTGCTAGAGCTTTTCCAATGTCAAGTATCTTTTCCTTAGACCATGAGATCGTGCAACTCCCGGATACCGTAGGAGTGTTTTGGGTGTGCCAAACGTCACAACGTAACTGGGTGACTATAAAGGTGCACTACGGGTATCTCCGAAAGTGTCTGTTGGGTTGGCACGGATCGAGACTGGGATTTGTCACTCCGTGTGACGGAGAGGTATCTCTGGGCCCACTCGGTAATGCATCATCATGATGAGCTCAATGTGACTAAGGCGTTAGTCACGGGATCATGCATTGCGGTACGAGTAAAGAGACTTGCCAGTAACGAGATTGAACAAGGTATTGGGATACCGACGATCGAATCTCGGGCAAGTTACATACCGATTGACAAAGGGAATTGCATACGGATTGATTGAATCCTCGACACCGTGGTTCATCCGATGAGATCATCGTGGAACATGTGGGAGCCAACATGGGTATCCAGATCCCGCTGTTGGTTATTGACCGGAGAGGCGTCTCGGTCATGTCTGCATGTCTCCCGAACCCGTAGGGTCTACACACTTAAGGTTCGGTGACGCTAGGGTTGTAGAGATAGATGTATGCGGAAACCCGAAAGTTGTTCGGAGTCCCGGATGAGATCCCGGACGTCACGAGAGGTTCCGGAATGGTCCGGAGGTGAAGAATTATATATAGGAAGTCAAGTTTCGGCCACCGGGAAAGTTTCGGGGGTTACCGGTATTGTACCGGGACCACCGGAAGGGTCCCGGGGGTCCACCGGGTGGGGCCACCTATCCCGGAGGGCCCCGTGGGCTGAAAGTGGAAGGGAACCAGCCCTTAGTGGGCTGGGGCGCCCCCCTTGGGCCTTCCCCCATGCGCCTAGGGTTGGGAACCCTGGGGGGGAGCTTCCCCCTTGCCTTGGGGGGCAAGGCACCCCTTCCCCCCCTTTGGCCGCCGCCCCCCCTTGGAGATCCCATCTCCCTGGGCCGGCGCCCCCCCCAGGGGGCCTATATAAAGGGGGGGAGGGAGGTCAGCAACACACAGCCTTGGGCGCCTCCCTCCTCCCCTGCAACACCTCTCTCTCTCTCTCTCGCAGAAGCTCGGCAAAGCCCTGCAGGAGACCCGCTACATCCACCACCACACCGTTGTGCTGCTGGATCTCCATCAACCTCTCCTTCCCCCTTGCTGGATCAAGAAGGAGGAGACGTCGCTGCACCGTACGTGTGTTGAACGCGGAGGTGCCGTCCGTTCGGCACTCGGTCATCGGTGATTTGGATCACGGCGGGTACGACTCCGTCATCCACGTTCATTGGAACGCTTCCGCTCGCGATCTACAAGGGTATGTAGATGCACTCCTTTCCCCTCGTTGCTAGTAGACTCCATAGATGCATCTTGGTGAGCGTAGGAAAATTTTAAATTATGCTACGATTCCCAACAGCAACATGTTCGTGATCAAGTTGCTTAAAATTCATAATATCGTTCCTAAGGGAGATGATCTTAGTGGGAGGAAAATACTTGGAAATAAAAGCATCTTTACACTTATTCCATGAATCAATACTATTTTTAGGCAAAGATGCAAACCAAGTTTTAGCACGATCTCGTAGTGAGAACGGAAATAGCTTCAATTTAACAATATCATTATCCACATCTTTCTTCTTTTGCATATCACACAACTCAACGAAATTATTTAGATGGGATGCGGCATCTTCACTAGGAACGCCAAAAAATTGATCTTTCATAACCAGATTCAGCAAAGCGACACTAATTTCATAAGATTCCACACATTATTATTAGTATTGGAAAAGTTACATAATTTGGTATTCTCTTGAGTCATCGTGACAAAGCGAGCAATCTAACACACGAGCAAACAAAAGAACAGCGAAAAGACGAACAGAAGAAGGGCGAATAAAAAGGCAAATCTTTTCAAAAATCGTTTTAGAAGTGGGGGAGAGGAAAACGAGAGGCAAATGGCGAATAATGTAATGCAAGAGATGAGAGTTTATGATGGGTACTTGGTAGACTTGACGTAGATCTCCCCGGCAACGGCGCCAGAAATTCTTCCTGGTACTTCTTGAGCTTGCGTTGGTTTTTCCCTTGAAGAGGACAGAGGATGCAGCACAGTAGAGATAAGTATTTCCCTCAGTTAAGAACCAAGGTATCAATCCAGTAGGAGAAACGCGCAAGTCCCCAATAGATGCACCTGCACAAACAATCAAACACTTTCACCCAATGCGATAAAGGGGTTGTCAATCCCTTGTCACTTGCAAAGGTGAGATCTGATAGAGATAGATAAAACTAAATAAAAGATAAAATATTTTTGGGTTTTTGGTTTATAGATCTGAAAATAAAAGATTGCAAAATAGTAGATCGAAAACTAATATGATGGAAAATAGACCCAGGGGCCATAGGTTTCCTAAAGGCTTCTCTCATGAAGGCAAATAATACGGTGGGTGAACAAATTACTGTCGAGCAATTGATAGAAAAGCGCAAAGTTATGATGATATCCAAGGCAATGATTTATGCAATATAGGCATCACGTCCGTGTCAAGTAGACTGACTCCTGCCTGCATCTACTACTATTACTCCACACATCGACTACTATCCAGCATGCATCTAGAGTATTAAGTTCATAAAAAATGGAGTAACGCCTTAAGCATGATGACATGATGTAGAGTAATAAACTCAAGCAATATAATGGAAACCCTATCTTTTATCCTCGATGGCAACAATTCAATACGTGTCTCGCTACCCCTACTTTGTCACTGGGTGAAATCATGCAAGATTGAACCCAAAGCTAAGCACCTCTCCCGTTGCAAGAAAAACCAATCTAGTTGGCCAAACCAAACCGATAATTCGAAGAGAAATACAAAGATACCAAATCATGCATATAAGAATTTAGAGAAGATTCAAATAATATTCATAGATAAGCTGATCATAAATCCACAATTCATCGGATCCCGGCAAACACACCGTAAAAGAAGATTACATCGGATAGATCTCCAAGAACATTGAGGAGAACATGGTATTGAGAATCAAAGAGAGAGAAGATGGACCCATAGGTCTGTGGTAAACTACTCACGCTTCATCGGAAGGGCAATAGAGTTGATGTAGATGCCCTCTATAATCGAATCCCCCTCCGACAGGATGCCGGAAAAGGCCCCAAGATAGGATCTCACGGGAACAAAAGGTTGCGGCGGTGGAAAAGTGTTTTCATGGATGCTTTTGGTGGTTCTGGAATATATGTGAATATATAGAAAGAAGAGCTAGGTCAGGGGAGTCCCGAGGGGGGCACAAGGTAGGCCCCCCCCATAGGGCGCGCCCTCCACCCTTGCCGCCACCTCGTTGCTCTTCTGGCTTGGACTCCAAGTCCCCTGGGTGTCTTCTGTTCCAAGAAAAATCATCGTGAAGTTTTATTCCGTTTGGACTCCGTCTAGTATTCTTTTCTGCGAAGCTCAAAAACAAGGAAAAAACAGAAGCTGGCACTGGGCTCTAGGTTAATAGCTTAGTCCCAAAAATAATATAAAATGGCATATTAATGCATATAAAACATCCAAAACAGATAATATAATAGCATGGAACAATCAAAAATTATAGATACGTTGGAGACGTATCAATGATCATTCATTATACTATTCATTTCATTTAGCAATTCATTTTGTGACTTAGAAACTTGTTCTAACTGAGTATGAACCATAGATGAATGTTTACATAAGCCGTTAACATCATTTGCAATTCTAAACATCATATCACTCAAGCGTTCAATCATAATAGCATTATGTTTCAATTGATCACTTATGTATTTATTGAAGTTTTCTTGCTTTATAATAAAGTTGTCAAATTCGTTCAAGCATTGCCTAGGAGATTTATTATAGGGAACATCACCCTCATCAAATCTATAAAGATAATTTACCTCTATTACATGTGTTGAGATATCGAGTCCATGTATTTCTTCAATAGGTGGTAGATTCTTAACGCCTACAGATTTAATACCTCTCTCCTTCATAGAATTCTTTGATTCTTGCATATCATCTGGACTGAGGAATGGAATACCTCTCTTTTTCGGAGTTGGTCTAGGTGGTGGTTCAGGAAGTGTCCAATCATTGGCATTTCTCAATAAGTTATTCAATAGTTCATGAGCCTGCTCAACAGTATGTTCCCTGAAAACATAGTTAGCACAACTATCTAGGTAGTCCCTAGAAGCATCGGTTAGTCCGTTATAAAAGATATCAAGTATTTTATTTTTCTTAAGAGTATGATTAAGGAAAACATTTAATAATTGGAGAAGCCTCCCACAAGCTTGAGGGAGATGCTCCTCCTCAAATTGCACAAAGTTGTATATTTCCTGAAAGGCAGCTTGTTTCTTATGAGCAGGACAATATTTTTCAGTAAAGTAATATATCATATCCTGGGGACTACGCACACAACCAAGAGAAAGAGTATTAAACCATTCTTTAGCATCACCCTTTAACGATAAAGGAAACAACTTAATAATGTAATAATAGCAATTTTTTCTCTTGAGCAAATAGGGTGGCAATGTCATTTAATTTAGTAAGATGTGCCACAATGGTTTCAGATTCATAACCATGAAAAGGATCGGATTCTACCAAAGTAATAAGTTCAGGATCAATAGAGAATTCATACTCCTTATCGGTAACAAAGATAGGAGAAGTAGCAAACTTAGGATCATATTTCATCATTTCATTCATAAACTTCTCTTTAAGTTTACTCAATTGTTTCTTAAGGTCATCCCTATCCTTCAACCAAGAAATTCCTTAGCAATCTCCCCATCCATAACATAACCCTCAGGTATATCAAGCATTTTAGTTCTAGTAGGAGTTCTAGGTGTAACGGGTGAATCATAATCTTCATTAGTTCCATCATTTTCAAATTCTTTAGGTTTAGCAATGTGTTCATCAAGAAATTCACCAAGTGGCATAGTTTCATCAAGTAGAGTAGTAGCATCATCATGAGTATCATCAATAGCAGAAAGAGTGTCTATTACTTGCGACATATCAGATTGGATAGCAAGTGGTGGTGTCGCAAGTCGACTTAAAACATAAGGTGAATCAAGTGCAGAGCTAGATCGCAGTTCCTTACCTCCCCTCGTATTAGAGGGTGCGATCTTCGTCTTCGAGTCCTTCAAATTCTTCATAGTAATAAACAGATATTCAACTCCCAAGTGAACTTAATAAATAGAGCTATGCGCCCCGCAACCGTGCCAAAAAAAGTTCTTGATAACCCACAAGTATAGGGGATCGTGATAGTCTTCGAGGGTAGTATTTCACCCAATTTACTGTTTCGACACAAGGGGAGCCAAAGAATATTTATAAGCCATAGCAGTTGAGTTGTCAATTCAAACACACTTGGAAAGTTGTTCCTCTACAACAAAGTGTTTAGTAGCACAGTAGTTTGATAGTTTTGATAATAGTGGTAATAGTAGAAGTAATTGCAGTAACAGTAGCGGTTTTGTAGCGGCTGTAACAGCAGCAGCAGCAGCAACAGTGGTAACTTAGCAAAGACAATATGAGCAAAGCGTAGACATTGGATCAGCGATGGATATTTGTATTGGTGACATTCATCATGTAACAGACACAGCCTAGAGCGATACACAATAGCTTCAATGCATCAATTCAATGTAGGCATGTATTCGTATATAGTCATACATGCTTGTAATAAGAACTTGCATGACATCTTTTGTCCTACCCTCCCGTGGCAGCGAGGTCCATAAGGAAATCTAAGGGATATTAAGGCATCCTTTTAATAGAGAATATGATCAAAGCATTAACACATGGTGAATAGATGAACTCCTCGAATTACAGTCATCCCCAGAGAGTGTCCCAATTATTGTCGCCTTGGGGTCTATGGTTCAGAACAGTATATAACAAGTGCATATAACTAGTGGTAGGATCAAGAACTCAAATATATTCATGGAAAGATAAAGGGTTTAGATCTGAAATCATGGCACTCGGGCCCTAGTGACAAGTATTAAGCATGGCAAAGTCATAGCAACATCAATCTCAGAATATAGTGCATACTAGGGATCAAACCCTAACAAATTGACTCGATTACATGAGAAATCTCATCCAACTCCATCACCGTCCAGCAAGCCTACGAAGGAATTACTCACTCCCAGTGGTGACCATCATGGAATTGTTGATGAAGAAGGATTGATGATGACGACGACGACGAATCCCCCTCTCCGGAGCCCCGGATGGACTCCAGATTAGCCCTCCCGATGAAGAACAGGAGGTGGTGGCGGATGCGTATCACAAAACATCATGAAACTTTCTCTCTGATTTTTTTCTCCGCGAGACGGAACTTATAGGACTAGAGGTAGGGAAAACGAAGGCTCGAGGGGCGCACCACCTGAGCTTGTGGCTCTGTGGTGGCCCGCCTCCAGTAGATCTTTTCGCGGGTATTTTTTACTAATTTCAGAAAAAAAATCTCCATAAATTTTCAGCCAATTCCGAGAACTTTTATTTCTGCATAAAAATAACACCAATGTAGTTTTGCTGAAAACAACGTCCGTCCGGGTTAGTTCCATCCAAATCATGCAAATTAGAGTCCAAAACAAGAGCAGAAGTGTTTGAAAAAGTAGATACGTTTGAGACGTATCAATGACCACCTAGTTCAAGAGGGAAGACAAGTCCAAGAAAGGCAAAGACGGGCCGACGAGTGTCGCTTTTGTATTGGGACCAAGTTTTTTGACCAAACATGGTAACCGTTTTTTTTTGAAGTGCACATATTATATTAGTCAAATAAAATAGAGTACAATTGCACACATACATGCGGAAACTACCAGAAAGATCGAGACATGAAAAAATTCCTTTGCAGAAAGAACTCCACACAAAAGAATATCACAAATAAGTATATTGGAGTCCTTGTAAACAACCAAATTTGAAATTACCGCTAACCACCAGCGCCGCTGAGACGCACATTGGGGGAAGAGGCAGAGCACCATCAAACCAAAATCCAGGCCAACGCCATAGCCTTGTACGCGTTGTGACCGGAAGACTAGAACTGTAGAACAGGCCCTTGACGATGTGGCATGCCGACCGAGAATGTTCCCCACGCCAACCTGGATCCAGATCTGACGCATTCCACCGATGTTGCTGGAGAAGAATGCCAAATCTGCAGTCGTCGGGCCACCAACCTTGTACCAGCATCAATCTATCCCACTTGTCGGTGCCGCCATGAGAGGCGACAACCGCTAGACACAAGAAACATAAGGCCTACCAGTCCAAACGAAATGCAAGAAGACAAGACCATCGGCTTAGTGGCGTTGCCGGAAGGACGTCGTCGTGGTGAGGAAGAGGCCGAGACCACCTTATTCGACGCAACACCAATCTTACCAAACTAGCACTACTAGACGAAGATGAAGCCCTAAATCAGTGTAACAACAGGGAAAGAAACGCAAGCTCACCCCTCTCCACCAGTCGTCGGAGCAGCGGACAAAGAGGGGTGGAGATCTTCGCCTCACTGACGTTCAAAGAAAGGGCAGGAACTGCCACCTCTGTCGTCTCGGATAGAGCCAAGCGGTTCGTGTGGAGAGAAGAAGCACTTAACGCTGGTAACAGTTGAGGAGGGATAAGCTTCCCTTGATTAGGCATGCAGGAGAGGCACCCACGTGGGTTGTTACCAAAAGAGGGTGGCTACTAGATTGCACTAGGCAGCAAGTGTTTGGCAGCGTCCAACAACATATATCCATTTGTGCATCAAAATGAGTCATCCCATGCACCGTGCGGTTATGGAGCAATATCACTTATTAACACGGTAATAAAGTAATCTACGAAGGAGAATTGCTAGTAAAATTCAGAAAGGGAGTTTCAAATTCTCTTGTTTTCGATTTCTTTTTGTTTATGCTCTTGGTTTTATAACTCTGTGTCGGATAGAGCATGCAATTTCGCATTTTTGTCAGTTGAGATATCGACGGATCTACTGCTTGTTGTATTGGTTCTTCTTTGGTTTTTGATACAATGTTCTGTATATTTGCTCGCACGAGCAACTTCCCCAGAAGTTTCACACAGAAGATGACCAAGCGCGGTCCTTGCAAACAAATTGAGGTTTCACTTTGTGCACTGCAGACCATAGAAACATCAGATAAGCAAGCAGTATAACAAAAAGCAATCAAGATTGGTTTTTCTTTTTAAAGTAGAATAAAGGTTTAAGTTACGAAAATGGTAACCAATGAACGTTCACTGGGCAAGCTCTCGCAACGAACATGTTGATTGTTGCTCGGTATCCTCGCATAAATCGCGGCGCAAGGCTGCTGCCATGTCAGTTTTAAAATGGCAAAGTTGTGTGGGTGGTGGCTTGATCTCGTGAACAAATGGTTGTGAACCAATGTGGTCAAACTTGCTATATGGTTTTGAAGCTAAAATGTTTTGAATTCGATTTTTCACTTTGAAAATTTTGAGCAAAGAAATCTAGATTTTTTTTAAAAAATCGTTCTTTTGAAAGAACAAAATTCCTAAATTTTGCCATGTTCCCGTTTCACAATCCAAAAACTTGCCATGTTTTTTGAAGAACAAAGAACTTGCCATGTGCATTTTTATATTTTTTGGCATGAGCCCGTTACAAATCCCAAAGTTGCCATATTTCTATAGGAGAAAAATTCCAAATTTTCCTCGTGCATTTTTATTATAGCATGGCAATTTTATTATTCAGACAACAACATGGTTTCAGTTAGTCCACAACAATTTTTATTAATTACACCATGGTAGTCCTATTGTAGGTACCATGACAATTTATCATTTAGACCATGGTAGTTTTTGTAGGTAGCATGACAACTTTACTATTCTAGATCATGGCAATTTTTTCAGTTATACCATGCAATTTTATTAATTACACCATGGTAGTTTTATTATGGGCAGCGATCTGCGCCGGCGCACCGGCCCAACGAAGCGATCTGCGCCGGCGCACCGGCCCAATCGTTGGGCCGGTCAAGCCCCAGCCGTCCGATCCGCGAGCTCGAGCCGTCAGATCTGTTCCTCGCGCCCCCTTCCCCCGCGTTGACTTCTTCTTCCTCTTCTTCTTCTTCACCATGCCCCCACCCCAGCCACTCCTACCGCCGGCGACGAGCCCCCTCACCTGGACCTCCTCCCCCCTAGTCCCACGCTGCTGGATGCGCTCTCCGTCCCCGTCGCCGTCGCAGCACCCGTACTCGCCCCCCGGTCCAGCAGAAAGCCCGTCGCCCCCTCGTAGCAAAAAATGGTGCCGTCTTGAAGCACTCCAGCACCCCCTGTCGTTGCAGCACCTAGCAGCCGCCATCGTCGCTGCACTGTCGTGTCGCCGACGCAGCTCTCAACGTCGCCGCTCGCTGCCATTGGCGAGTCAGGTTGAAACTTCTTATCTCATCGGTTGAAGATTTTTCTATGCATGTTGAAGCTTTTCTCGCGGATTGAAGCTTTCCACCGTGCCAATTGAAGCTTTTTTTCACCTGAGCTTGAAGCTTTTTTCACAAAGGGTTGCAGCTTTTTACTCTGCGGTTGCAACAAAAACACAGAGAGACGCCATGGTCGTCGTCGAGGAGGATTTCTCAATCTCTGTTTGAAGCTTTTCATCTGCGGGTTGAAGCTTTTTGTCAAACGGTTGTAACTTTTCCTGTATTTTGTTGTCTGGTTGAATCTTTTTTATCTATTGGATGTAGCTTTTTGTCTCCATGGTTGTAGCACGGGAAAACGCCGTTTGCAACTCTCCCAGTACCGCGATTGCAGCTCCTCTCTGTGGCCATGGTTGTAGCACGGGCACCTCGGTCCTCCCCGCGTTTGGCCTGTCGCCGGTTGCAGCAAAAAGGAAGAGAGGAGGAGGAAAGGGAAGAGAGGGAGAAGGAAGAAAGGTAGCTGCTGGTGCCGCGAGGGGACGGCAGCTCGGGAGAACGTCGGCGAGGCGGGATCTGCAAGGTGGGAAGAGAGAGAAGACATAGAAGAAACAACAAGCAGTTGGAGAGAAAGCTGGAAGGGGATAAGGCCTTGTGATTGGGATCCACCACCCCACGTGTCGCGACTTGACTTGCTGCAGCGCGCGCGGACGAGACCGGCGGAACGGTTCGGCCGGTGCCCCGGCCAGAAACGATGCCATGGCAATTTTATTAATTAGACCTTAATAAAATTATTAATTAGACAATGATAATTTTATTATTTACACCATGAAAATTTTATTAATTAGGCTACGGCAATTTTATTAATTAGACTCTTGGCAATTTTGGCTTTACAACTTTTTTTTTATCTTTGGACCATGGCAATTTTATTTGACTTGTCTAGATAAAAACATGTTTTTCAGATGAAGGTGTCATCAAACCAAGTATGTTGTTTCACAAATTATAGAGCATGTCAATTTTAGTTTTTGTAGATACCATGTCATATTTGTTTTGAAATATAACATGGTTAAATTTCAAATTAGAGGATGGCAGACTTGTAAATTTTGTTTCTCACCCTTTTATGCATCGGAATTTTTTATTTTTCATGGCATTTAAAAAAAAGAAAGAGCCTACCTCTCTTCTTTCATTGGCCCTTCATGGGCCTGCTGAGTGTTCGCGTGAACAACCAATGTAGCTGACGCCCAAAAGGAAACACGAGGGTTCGCTCGATCGCTCCTTGTTGGGAGGAGTTATCATTTGCCCAGGTTCCTCCCAGAGATGATTGCCAACTAGTGGGGTTCCCATGTCACCAGTGCACACAAAAAATAAAGGACCGGTCTAGCTGGCGGCCGGGTGCTCGCTGCCGCTCGCGAGCGGCCGGCCCCTCGTCCCAGATGTCTAGTCGCTGCCACATATTAAAAAGAGCTAAATTACTGTAATCCAAAAGTGCTAAAAGAACACTGCTGGTCTTTTCTCACGTGATGGATGACTATTCTCATGTTCGCCTCTAGTGCATTAATTTTTGGTTTTCAAAATTATAAAAGACATATCTTTTAAACCGTGTGTCGAAATTCTGATCCGTTGTCATCGTTGAAACCCTCGCGACGTGCTCTTCAAAAATAGATCTGCATGGGAATGTTTCGACGAACTAGTCTTCCTGTCAACTAAACATCAATGTGTGTGCAACTAGACTACATTGCCGCGCCAACTGAGCATATGTGTGTGCCAATAGTCCTGTCAACTAAACATCAATGTGTCTGCAACTAGACTACATTGTCGCGCCAACTGAGCATATGTGTGTCAATAGTCCTGCCAACTAATCATCAATATGTGTGCAACTAGACTACATCGCCGAGTATATGTGTGTGTAACTAGTCCTGCCAACTAAATATCAATGTGTGTGCAACTAGACTACATTGTCGCGTCAACTGAGCATATGCGTGTGCAACTAGACTACATTGTCGCGTCAACTGAGCATATGTGTGTGCAACTAGTGTCCTGCCAACTAAACATCAATGTGTGTGCAACTAGACTATATTATAAGCCAACTAAGCATATGTGTGTGCAACTAGTCTTCCTGCCAACTAAACATCAATGTGTGTGCAACTAGACTACGTTATAAGCCAACTAAATATCAATGTGTGTGCAACTAGACTATATTACAAGTTATGACAATTCATATGTGACTGTGCGGCTAGATTGTGCAACTCTGTGGCCATGCATATGCCAACTAGGACTACTATGTGTGCAACTACAACTACTGTGGATGCAGCTCCAAAAAATTGGGTTTAAAAAAAATTGCACCATGCAGTACTAAAGTTGCACAAAGCAGTACTGAAGTTGCACAATATAACGCCAAAGTTGGCATCAAAAACTTTCGTCGAAATATACTCATGCGGGATCTAGTTTCAAAGATCTCGTCGCAAAGAATTCGACAGTGAAGACATATCTGAATTCCGACGTGCAATTTGAAAGATATGGCTTTTTAAAATCAACTAGTGTGAACACATTAAATACTGATAATAACATGCAAAAACAACTCATGCAAAAAAACAACTCATGCATGGCTAGGAAGCCCGGCCGCTCGTTCTCTTTAGTTAGCACGCGGCCATTTTTAGATTTTGGGGAAAATAAAAGTACTAGTCCATATTACCCAGACGACTTTACAACCATTGAGCAACCAAAAATACTGTACATTATTCAGGCTACAAAGCCGCATTTAGGCAGCGAAGCAAAACATTATAGCTAGACAATGAACCAACAAACAATAGCCAACCAAAATTTCCAATTGTATGCCTATCCCAAGTATAAAAAGGGCTCTCTCTCTCTCTCTTTCTTTCCCTATTGAGCCCAAGCCTTAGCACAATTTGCTATCATCATCAATGGATAAAATCACCCATCCTAAATTACGTTGCTATGAATTCAGCACCACAAACCTATGTAAGGCCTGCGACATTTTGTTCATCCCTTGACAAGTACTTATCTACTGCAGCAGCAGCTTCACGCCCTTCGGTGATGGCCCAAACAACCAGCGATTGCCCGCGCCTGCAATCCCCAGCGGCAAAAACGCCATCCACACTGGTCCCGAAGTGTCCGAATTGAGCTTTGAAGTTGGAACGGTTGTCTTTCTCTAAACCCAGTTTGTCAGCGATGTTCTGCAGAGAAATAAAACGGTGAGTTGCTTGTCCAACATCTATCATCAAGATAAAACTCAGGCGTGACAGTAGTTCAGAGTCTGCATAACTAACCTCTTCAGGGCCCAGGAATCCCATGGCAAGGAGGACAAGGTCTGCCTCGATGATCTGTGATCCTTCAATCTCCTTGAACTGGAATCTTCCATCTACTTTCTCCCACTTCACGCGCACCACCTCAAGGGCCTTCAATTTTCCATCTTCATCACCAATGAAACGCTTGGTTAAGACTTCGTAAGTTCTTGGATCATTTCCAAACTTGGTAGATGCTTCCTGGTGCCCATAGTCCACTCGGAAGACTCTAGGCCACTGCATGCAAAAACAGAATGGTGACTTGAGAACTTTCCAAGCTGGAAATGGAATGGCCAAATTCGCATGTGCAGGGCAATATCCAGTTTTTTTTGCATTTACCTGGGGCCAGGGGTTGTCAGAAGCTCTCTTGCTTGGTGGCTTGGTGAGAAGCTCCAGATTTACAATGCTGCTGCAACCATGCCTAACAGACGTACCGATGCAATCTGTGCCTGTGTCTCCACCACCAATGACCACCACCTTCTTACCCTTGGCAGATATGTATCTTCCATCCTCCAAGTTGCTATCAAGCAAGCTTTTGGTATTTGCGTGGAGAAATTCCATGGCAAAATGAACTCCAGCTAGCTGACGGCCAGGAATACTGAGGTCCCTGTTCAAGAATATCCCACATGATGTTAGTCAGTTAGTGTCAAAAGATATATGCCAGTTCTTTTGAGATTGTTGCTACTCCTCTTGGAGTAAACTAGAAAAAAATCCTCGTTCCAATTAGTTACCTTGGTTTTGTAGCTCCACAAGCCAAAATAACTGCATTGTTCTCAGAACGGAGACGTTCAATTGAGTATAAAGGATCACTCCCTATATTAGCATTCACCACAAATGTTACACCCTCTTCGGCCATTAAATTGACACGACGCTGAACAACTCCAATCTTGTCTGTCTTCATGTTTGGTACTCCATACATCATAAGACCTCCTATACGATCCGAACGTTCAAATACAGTTACAAAATGGCCCATTTTATTCAGTTGATCAGCGGCAGCCAAACCAGCAGGACCACTGCCAACTATAGCGATTTTCTTTCTGCGAAAGGAACAGTTTATATCAGAAATTGTAACTCAAATGTTACCTATTAATGAAACAAAAGTAAATAAATAAGGGAATAAGCCGAACTAGATGGTAAAAAAGACATACCCTGTTCTTTGAAGTGGTGGTC